>NC_086154.1:184299729-189299729 GCF_035149785.1 Candoia aspera
ATTTCTGTACATATCTGGTTGATAGATAGTTTAATCCCCAAAGGTTCAGAGGTAATTCCCAGAATGGAAGTTAAAACCATGAAATGAAAGTTAAAACAATTGCCTGCAGAGTAAAGATCGAAAAGTATAAATACAATCTTTTAAAAGAATGAAAGGACAAAAAGTTTGGGGAAAGCTTTTTCTTTAAAAAGAGAGTCAACCTTTACCTAATGCCAAGTATATAATGTGGTTGCCTGGTGTGCTTCTCTGAAAAAGATGAGAAGATCCTGAAGAGTATGTTAAGTTTCTTGTTTGGGGGAGTTTGTTTAGGAAATATAAGATTAAGAGACCTTAATTGACACCAATCATCTGGTAGGTTTTAGCAGTGGAGTGAATGAGAAGATTTACTGTACTCCAAATGGTTCAAGTTCATTCTTTTCTCCCTGAGACGTAAATTCTGACAGTAGAATCTCATTTACTACATACTGACTCAATATCACAACCATATGCTTACATCGTAGAAATCCATATATGCAACTCACTCAACAGTTGTGAGCCACTTGAAATGTACAACCTGGGATCAATGTTTTTTTTTCTTCCTTCCTTGAGAGGAAAATACGTTTGGGCAAAATATATCCCATGAAAGCAATTTGCAAGCTACTGCTAAGCAAAGGCTGCCTTAGCTGCCTTAACTGTTGAGATGCACAACAGTTTGGCTTGCATTCTCAATACTACATTCTGGATCTTCAAAAACATAAGGATGACGAGAGAGGCATGAACCTATGGAAATCTGGCTGTGTTCTAACCTGGCTAGTGAATTCCCTGGCCTAAGTATGTTTAGGTTAGCCTAACTTCCCGAATGTTTTTTCCCACCACAAGTATTCCCTGAACCACACCCAAGGACCCAGTCACCAAATTTTTGCAGCCAATTGCAATAGGAAACTTAATAAGCAGTCTGTTATTTTATAATGCCATGCTGTGAAATAACACACAGAATTTAAGGAAATGAACTATGGATGTAAGTTTCCTCTTTACATTCTACGCATTGACTTTACCATCCTTAACCAGGTGTGAGCATCATTTTCAGCCTGGGGAGCACACTTGTGCTTTCTGCTCTGGGAGTTGTGGAACCTGGCCAGTAACGGAGATTTCACTGTGTTTGATCCTTAAACTTCCCCAATGCCCCCAGACATAAAAATAGTGAATATTCACTCCTATCCTCTTCGTGGTGCCATGGGAGGGTCCAGGTTTCCCACCTTGATCTTAACCTTCAATTGGAGTTCAGGTGCACAAATGTTTATGTCAACCAGGTAATTTTTAACCAGGGTTTGCAAAGCACTTAACATTTAATTGAGTTGAAAATCATTGTTACCATTCTAATTTAGAATGTTGGAAATGTCACTATTTGGAGGATTTGCAATGAGCCACATACTGTAGTTTTTCAGTCATTATACATGGTGTTTTCCATTAAGCCTTAACTGAGAAAGTGGCATTTCATCTGAACTGTCTGTCCTTAGCGGCTGATCACATAATCAACTAAACAGGACCTAGTATGATTGCTGATGACTACTTTTGAAATGTTAACCATTTCTGATTGTAGGTAAACAATTCTAATTATGCAAGCATAGTCAATTCACTTTATAATTCTCTAAATTTGTTGACTCTCCTTCAATAGATGCTACATCCGATGTGGGGAACAGTTCGTGCGTATTAGACTGATTTTAGAATTTTCTTTTAGATGGCTTAATTGAATAGAGGTTTGGATCAAAATGTATGCAGAGCTGATATAAGATTATCAAAATGGGGTGAAAAGTGGAATTTGCTAGGTTTGTCCAACCTGCAGATCCTATCCGTAGCTGACTACTGAATGCCCACTTGTTTGCTTCCTTGAGGCTAAGAAGAAAGGAAAGTAGCCACACTTCAGACTATCTATACAGCTCTGTTTCCTTTCAACTTGAGTTTTTGTCCTTTATTAAAATAAAGTTTCATGTGCCACTTTAGGTGGTGGTGGTACATGGAGTGCCCTTCTTGGCTCATGGGCTTAGAGATGTAAGAAATAGAACTTGGCAATTTCTCTTTCTCTCTGCCCAGCTTCGGTTCTGCCACTGAGCTTTCCATTTCCATGAAGAGAATTTTAACCATAGTGTATTAGGTTCAGACAATGTAAAAGACTTCCTCTCTAAACTGTACTAACTTGTAGTGTTTTCTGTCTTATTTGAGATGTGCATCAACTGCTGCACATCCATGTGCACAACTACACTGTTTCTTTCTTGTTACTTGTTTATGGTAAGCATAAGTAGGACTAACATTTAATCAGTAGTATCTCAAGTCTTCCTAATTAATGGGTAGGGATAACTTTTAATTAGCCTGTAAATTAAGTGTATTTTTATTGCCAGTATATTGCAGTTACAAGGAAGGAAAAAGAAATTATATAGATGATGATTCTTAATAAATTAGCAGAATAAGGGGATACCAAAAGTCAGACCCCTTGGGCCAATAGCTGATCTAAAGGAGACCATCACATTAGAATTTGTGAACATCAAAGAAAATTTTAAAGTACTTAGGAATGTTCAAAGGTCACGGGGTCAAACAAGGAAGTATTTAGAAGGGAATGGCAACCAATTCAAACATTTAATGTAATTTATATAATAAATATATACAATTTATTATATAAATTACATTAAATGTGTGTGTGTTTACAT
This sequence comes from Candoia aspera, assembly GCF_035149785.1. NCBI lineage: Eukaryota > Metazoa > Chordata > Lepidosauria > Squamata > Candoiidae > Candoia > Candoia aspera. The sequence continues at coordinate 184,302,411 of NC_086154.1, forward strand.
TAAATGTAAACACACACACACACACACACAGTCTATCCTGGATTCCCTTCAATTCCCTCTCCTTCCAGCCCCTATCCCTGCCCAACACAGAAGCATGTAGTATTGGCAGGGCTTCCTTACACACAGCATGGAAACAGCATGTTGTGTGTCATCTTGTCTTCAATCCTTCTCCTTTTCCTCAATTTCCATGCTGATACAGGAAGAGGTGTGTGCCAGCCAAAATGAAAAGCGGCCTGCCCCCCCCGCAAGGCTTAGAAGTAGGGGAGTTCAACTTCTGACTTCCAGTCCATACCACAACCCTTAAACTTACTTATTTGTGACTGTGAGGGGGCAAAGGTTGTCTTCTTTCTTCCCTACCCTACATTGTGGTCTTGATCTGGATTGGAACCCTGACTATTAATATTTCAAGGAAAAGAATACCTCTGAGGTTAATAGAATTTCCTAATCCACAATACAGATTGCAGTACAAAGCTTTGTGTCAGGGATGGATAGAATGAATATGCATGAATGGAAGATGGATGAGTGAGGTAAGGTGGGGTGTACCTGACTACAAGAACATGGAAGGTGTCCATGCCACACCTGTTTATGACCTTGACTATTTGTAGCCTTCAGGAGAAGGATACGTTTGGCATTAACACTGAACCGAAAGGGAAATAAAGTATTAAAGGAACATGCAATTCTGCCTTATTCCAATTCTAAATCATTAAGTTAAATGACGGAAATGCAGTTTTTCCTGTTTCAAATTGGGCTCTTTCCCTGCTCTACCTAGTGACACCAGAGAGTGCCTGAGTGGAAAAGATAATGCTTTCCCACTGAGTTATTGATGTTAGTCCATAATCAATTTTAACTAATGCTGAGCTATCATCCCTCCTCTTCTGTAATTTATCAATACATCTTAGAATAGAGTTTCTCATATATTCCAATTTCTAAATGTCTTTCACTACTCAGGGTTTACCTTACCTAAAAGAAGCCTGAATGGCTCATTTAAGGCTGATGTCTGTGGAAATAGTTTTCCACAAGAATTTGGCAATCTTTTTCTGTACCAGTGGAGGAGTGCTTCTTGGATTGTGCCACTGAAGAATTCTTCCATCTGATAGGAATCATGGTTCTTGTAATGAACATGGCTGTCTTTATGCTAGGTGACACATGAAACAATTTTGGATAGAATCAGATTGTCCTTCCATCTTGTCAAGTTTTGACTTTCTATTGGCAGCAGCTTTCCAAAATCAGAATGGGAAAAGGCATTTTCATTAATGTTGGCTTTCTCCATGCAGATCATAGATAACTCCACCACTGAGCTGGCATCTACCTAGATTTTTTTTTTTCCAGCAGATATGAACATCAATTGTCCCACCACTGAGCTGGCATCTACTTGGATTTTTTTTTTCAGCAGACATGAAAACCAATTTTCATTTGGTTCTACCAGAAGAATATTCCATGTTATATTTTTAAATATCTAGCCTGGTCACTCTCAGATTACAATGATTACAATTACAAGTAGATAATAGATTAGAAAATAAATGGTAAAATATTCATGTAAGGTAAGTAAAAAAAGCAGCCACAGATGACACCTCTCTCCAACAGTTAAGATACACTGTCAAGAGTAATGGCATTGCTGTATGTATGATGTTGGTGTTGCCTTAGCCATTTCCTCCATAGTAAATCAGACCTCCAAACAATTAAACAGTATGCTTTCAAACCTAAGTGAAGTAAGAAATGTGGTAGTGAACTTCAAAGGATCCTTTAGCTGTGTATTATACATAGCACTCTACATACTATGCTGCTAGTGTTTACACGCGAACTGTGTGCTTGTTCCATTTGGTGTGGGTTCATTATTAACAGTGTTCTAAATTCATCTTAAGACTGTGTTAGGGTATAAGGAAAAAAACAAACCTTTGTGTAAACTGCACCCAACACAGGCATTTATGTCTAGCTGCCTATAACTGTTTGGGCATTTTAATACTTTTAGCAGATGGAAATTAGGAACAGTGATTTAATGACATCATGTGGGCAAGAGAGTAGTTTGAAGTGTGTTAAGTGTCTCTGAAGACTTAACCCGTCTTACTCGGATTTTTCTATCTGAATTAGAGGAAAATTGCAGAGCCAATGTTTGGCAACGTCCTGTTGATTTTTAGCAACACACTTTTGGAGGGCTTTGTGTGTCAGACAAAAAAAAAAAAAATCAATATAGATTGCAGGTCACCTGTCCTAAGATTTTGGAGAATGTTTCTCCAAGGAATCAGCTGTCTAGCCCCATGCATCTGAACAAGATCAAGATACTGTACAAGCACTATGCTGATTTTAGGCAGGTAAAATCTTGGAAACCATAATAAAAAAATCCCATTCTTATTTATAGTGAATTAATTAAGGCAGCATCTCTAAATGATTTTAAATGTTTCTTCCTAGGCTTCTTACCACCTGGGCTAAGTCGCATTTTGTGAGATCAGCTGTCAACTGACTCACCCGCTATCTCTTGATTGTTGATTCTCAGTTTTTCCACAATCACATCAGCAATATATACTTTAAGTATTTTTACTTTGTATTTCACACTGATTATACATCTGTCCAATGGTGTGCTGGAACTGACTCACAAGAGCCAATTTTTAATTTTTTGGGAATTTTGCAAGCCAGTTGGGAACAGAACTGAGCAATAACACCTAGTGTGCTGATCAGCTGTTTGGCAGCTCACCATGCAGCATGGTGGCAGCAATGGAGGCAGCTGGTTGTTACACAGTTACCAGCATACCACAGCATCTGTCCCAGGCTATTACAGCAGAAGATGCTGCTGTCCCATTGTAGTAGTATAATATTTCAAGAAAATTAAAATCTGAGGATTTGTGACCAAAGAAGCATCATGACTGTATAAACTTTTTTTTTTAAGAACAATTCTTCTCAAGTCAGCTCCGTTTCATTTTTTTAAAAGACAGGTTGATTCTGGATTAGCCTGATAATTTTCTGGGTTATCAATAAGGGGAAAGAGAGAGAGAGAGCCATTGTGATATTAACATCTTTATAATTCTATTGACAAGATATAAATGTGATTTCAAATTCCAACTTAATATATTTAAATTGGGCATTACTAGTCTTTCAAAACATTTTTCAGGCACATATTCAGAATAGTTGTATTTCATGCAGGTTTCCTGGCATTAGATTAAATTATATATTCCTAGGTTTAAATAGTGAGTGACTTCATTCTGGGAAGCTTCTGTTAAAATTTGCAGAATGTTGAATGCACATGGAAGCTTGGAATTTTCTGAAGCACATTTTCTAAACTGGTGGCTTCGATTCCTGACTTGGTACTGTAATTACATGTTGCTTAATTTGCTTTTTCTGTGAAATTCCTGATAATTCATTGTCTGGTTTTAGATGCATTATGAAACAATGGCTTGTTAAAAACTTCAGGTTGCCTATGCACTGAGATCTGTTTGAAGCTTTTGGAAACAGCCATTTGAAATTGCGAAGTATCGCTTATAGTAACTTTCATTTGCTGTTATATCTGGATTAATAAACTGTTAGACCAAACCATCACTCCATTGTGTGAGAGAAATACATGGATACAAAGAAAGAAGTTATCCCTTAAAGTCCAAGGCTATACTTTTGTACGCAGCTATTTGGAATTCCCTTGAGTTTAATCATCCATTGGATCGGGCTTCAGTAAATATGTAGGTAGAACCTCACCCATGGGATGCTCTTTTTGAAAGTAGACAGTGATTTTTGTTGATTTCCTTTTCTCTGCACTTTTGCCTTCTGAAAAACCATTCTGTGGGATTTTTAAGTAATTAGAATGAGGGGCACATTCCCTCATGTACTAACTTTTACTAGATTTTAATTCCTTCCCAAAATGGAATATTCATAGTTCAGTGTTCTACTAGATTCATCTGTATAAACCTAGTGTATGAAACTGAACAAATGCATATTAGTGTCCTATCCATATATCAACCATTGTCTCTCTCAACCACAAACTACTCTCTTGCATATGCACATGGTATATAATCCCCTCCCTCCTTTTAGCAGGAACAGGAAAAAACGGGGAAAAATTGAGATGTGCCAAGGGGCAAAGGAAAAGGAACAGGGGAAAAAGAAAAAGAAAGTCCTATTTAGGAATTAAATAGGGATTAAAATTTAACAGGCAAACAGCTCCTAAGCATTGGCTAAACGTCAGAAACATCCACAGTCTTCAGCAGTGATATCTACAGTAATTTGCATCTTTACCCCATCCATTTTTTTCAACAGTTCCTTCCGCTTTTTTTAAGCAATAATGAATCACACACACACACACACACACACACACTTCATAGGTAATAATTATATGAAGGAAATAGCCTTGTTTTATTGAGTAACTATGGTACATAGAAAAAATACTAGAGTTTACTAGATGGAGGTTGAAATCCATATCCAGTTACTGTTCATATACAATTTACAGTTCATCTTAGAAACCTGCTCAATATCTGCTTTAGTTCATACTTTTTGCAGGCAACTCATTATTCGGAACCTTTGAAACAATAAATCTATAGTCTTGCCTTTTGGAATTTGGAACTGGAGCTCTGGATCTGGGTTTCAGGTTGTACCTGAAGAAATGACACTTAACTTCCAGGTAAGCAAATGTTTTGGGGTGTTGGTTTGGGAGGGAGTTGCATATGCCAAGAGGACATGCTGTTTAAAAGAATTTTGGTGGAACTTTGGAAAGCCCCCACCACAGAACTTATAGTACTAGTAAATTATCTAATATAAATTGAGATAATATTTCCAAAAATGGAGAATTTATTAACATTTGCTTGCTTCTTTCCATTCAGGTTTGGGAGAATCCTGATGCTACTTTGAACCTGTTTAAAACCTAGAATTAATGGCTCTTCATCAAACCATGCATAGATATACAGTGCATTCGGAAAATATTCAGACCCCCTTCACTTTTTTCAATTTTGTTATGTTGCAGCCTGATACTACAATTGTTCAAATTCATTTTTTTTCTCATTAATCTACACTCAGTACCCCATAATGACAAAGTGAAAACAGAATTTTAGAAATGTCTATAAATTTATTAAAAAGGAAAAACTGAAATATCACATGTATGTACTGTAAGTATTCAGACCCTTTGCAACAACACTTGAAATTTAGCTCAGGTGCCTCCCATTTCTCTTGATAGTTGCTGAGCTGTTTCTACACCTTGATTGGAGTCCATCTGTGGTAAATTAAATTGATTGGACATGATTTGGAAAGGCACACACCTCTCTATAGAAGGCCTCACAGCTGACAATGCATACTGTATCAGAGCAAAAGCCATGAGGTCAGAGGAACTGCCTGCAGAGCTCAGAGACAGAATTATTGCAAGGCATGGATCTGGGGAAGGCTACAAAAAAATTTCTGCTGCACTGAAGGTTCCCAAGAGCACAGTGGTCTCCATAATTCTCAAATGGAAGAAGTTTGACACAACCAGGACTCTTCCAAGAGCTGGTCGCCTGGCCAAACTGAGCAATTGGGGGAGAAGAGCCTTAACAAGAGAGGTGACCAGGAACCTGATGGCCACTCTGACTGAGCTCCAAAGATCCTGTGTGGAGATGGGACAAAGTTCCAGAAGGACAACCATCACTGCAGCCCTCCACCGATCTGGGCTTTATGGCAGAGTGGCTAGATGGAAGCCTCTCCTTAGTGCAAAACACATGAAAGCCCACTTGGAGTTTGCAAAAAAACACCTGAAGGACTCTCAGACTGTGAGGAACAAGATTCTCTGGTCTGATGAAACCAAGGTTGAATTGTTTGGCGTCAATTCTATACATTATGTCTGGAGGACACCAGGCAGCACTCATCACCTGCCCAATACCATCCCAACAGTGAAGCATGGTAGTGGCAGCATCATGCTGTGGGGGTGTTTTTCAGCAGCAGGGACTGGGAGACTGGTCAAGGTTGAGGGAAAGCTGAATGGAGCAAAGTACAGAGCTATCCTCAGTGAAAACCTGTTCCACAGCGCTCAGGACCTCAGACTGGGCCAAAGGTTCACCTTTCAACATGACAACGATCCTAAGCATACAGCCAAGACAACACAGGAATGGCTTAGGGACTGTGAATGTCCTAGAGTGGCCCAGCCAGAGCCCTGACTTGAACCCTATTGAACATCTCTGGAGAGACCTGAAAATGGCTGTCCACCGACGGTCCCCGTCCAACCTGATTGAGCTTGAGAGGATTTGCAAAGAAGAATGGCAGAAAAACCCCAATCCAGGTGTGCAAAGCTTGTCACGTCATACTGAAAAAGACTCGAGGCTGTAATTGCTGCCAAAGGTGCTTCAGCAAAGTACTGAGTAAAAGGTCTGAATACTTACGTACATTTGATATTTCAGTTTTTCATTTTTAATAAATTTACAGACATTTCTAAAATTCTGTTTTCACTTTGTCATTATGGGGTACTGAGTGTAGATTAATGAGAAAAAAAATGAATTTGAACAATTGTAGTATCAGGCTGCAACATAACAAAATTGAAAAAAGTGAAGGGAGTCTGAATACTTTCCGAATGCACTTAGGTAGTCCTTTGGGTTGGAAGAACACGCACAGTTCATCTGTGGACACAGAAATGGCTCTGCAGTCCCAGTCGGGAAGCGCAGAGTCTAGCACAACGTGGGCACTGGAAATCCATTGTTGCAATAACTGTGGTGTTACTCTATGACACTGCTCATGGTTTTCTGTCAGTTTTTGGCAGCACCTGTCTTCAAAGCTGATGGAGGATTCATAGCACAGGGTTCTGTGAGCAGCTGCAGCTTCTAATTCCCTTGGCTAGATGTCACAGTGGTGTAGGGTTTCCTTCACAAGTGTCTTTGTTAGTGCTTGCGTGAATGACCTCAAGGTCTCTTCCCAGTCTCCAGTCCACCGCAGAGCAACTGGTGGGGTATACAGTGTCATCCATTCTAATGATGTGTCCACCCACTGCATCTGGGCTCTGATAATCAGGGACTCAGTGCTGGTGGACTTCACGCAATCCAAGACCTCCAAGTTGAGAACACAACCTGGTCTTGCCAACGAATGCCAAGGATGGAGCAGAGAGTGCAAATGTGAAATTTCTCCAATTGTTTGATGTGTCATCAGTATAGAGTCCAGGACTCACATCTGTATAGGAGAGAAGGGATAACTACAGCTCTGTAGACTTTCAGCTTTGTGGAGATAGGTTGTGTTGATTGAGCACCCTAGTACGCTGCCGTGTATGTGTGTGTAGATATGGTTTCCATATCAACCTAATTCTTTTGTTTTCTTCTTTTTGCTTCCTCCTATTTTCTGACCAACCCAACATCAGCCTAATTTTAAGAGTTCTTAAAAAGTCGAAAGCTTGCAACTTTTTGAAAGAAACTTCCAGCATTCTGTTGTGCTAAATTTGGGGACATACAAGAAGATGCAGAAGAAAACATGCAAGAGCAAGTAAAAAAATAATTTTAATCTTAATCCTGTAAATTGGGTTCAAGTTCAGTGATGTGTGGCTTCTTAATTCTGGTCGGCAGAAACCATGGATTGGCATAATTTCTGAACTGTAGTTCTGTGGATGTGTTTGAAGTTAAAATTCATGTATGATGATTACCAGATCTTGATCAGATTTTAGCCACCTGCTCATGCCTGAATGTGTTCATATAGTTGCATATCCAATCCCATGTCCTTGAGATCTAAAGAGTTCCCTAGGATTCTCAGAAAAGAGAATGTATGTGTGCATGTATGTATATACAGGTAGTCCTCGTTTAATGATCGCAATTGGGACCAGCAGCTCTGTGGGAAATTGTATTGCGACACTGCTTTCCTTTCCCCCCACTCCCCTCCCTTTGTAATGCTCACCCCAGCAGTGCTGGGATAGCCAGCTCAAAACTGACAAGACTAATCAGTTTCACACCTTTGGCTTTTGTTTGCCTCCTAACTGCCCCCCCTCCTTTGTAATGCTCACCCCGCACTGGGATAATTAACAAGAAGAGAATTAATGTTTGTATTTACATTCATTGGAGAGGAAGAGATTACAAGAGAGTCAGCAGGTACACAATGGGGAACACACATCAAAAGGAATGCACTGGTGCGGGCAGCTGGCAGCTGCTAGCATGTACAAACAGCCTGGTGTATTCCCTATTGTGTGCCTGCTGACTCTCTTGTAATCCCTTCCTCTCCAATCTCTGTGTTGTTGTTTATTCGTTTAGTCGCTTCCGACTCTTCGTGACTTCACGGACCAGCCCACACCAGAGCTTCCTGTCGGTCGTCGACACCCCCAGCTCCCCCAGGGACGAGTCCGTCACCTCTAGAATATCATCCATCCATCTTGCCCTTGGTCGGCCCCTCTTCCTTTTGCCCTCCACTCTCCCTAGCATCATCATCTTCTCCAGGGTGTCCTGTCTTCTCATTATGTGGCCAAAGTATTTCAGTTTTGCCTTTAATATCATTCCCCCAAGTGAGCAGTCTGGCTTTATTTCCTGGAGGATGGGCTGGTTTGATCTTCTGGCAGTCCAAGGCACTCTCAGAATTTTCCTCCAACACCACAGTTCAAAAGCATCTCTCTTCCTTCTCTCAGCCTTCCTTATGGTCCAGCTCTCGCAGCCATATGTTACTACGGGGAACACCATTGCTTTAACTATGCGGGCCTTTGTTGTCGGTGTGATGTCTCTGCTCTTAACTATTTTATCTGTTCTGTGAGGGGGCAGAAAAAAAACCAAGCAATTTTTATAGGCAATCTCTCCTGTGTCTGACCCATTTTTTCTTCCTTCCCCCTCTCACAGAGTGGAGAGATTGTAGAGGAAGGGATTACAAGAGAGTCAGCAGACACACAAAGGGGAATACATCAAGCTGTCTGTGTAGTGTGCTTGTGGCTCCCAGCCCCGAGTGCATTGCTTTCAATGTGTATTCCCCATTGTGTGTGTACTGACTGTCTTGTAATCCCTTCCTTCCCAGTCTCTCTGCCCTGCAAAGGGGGAAAAAAGAATAATGACAGGCCATGCGCAGGACAGGTACTGACTGTAATGGCGATCACATGACTGAGGGATCCTGCAAAGGTAATAAATGTGGGCATTGGTCATAAAGTTATCTTTTCAGCACTGCCATAACTTTGAACAGTTGCTGATTGAGGCAGTCAGTAAGCAAGGGCTACCTGTATGGTGACAATGCTGAAAAGTTAAAAGAAGGGGAAGAAAACTTCAATGCTGCCGTATTGCCACTCTTAGAAGTCTGAGCAAGGAGGTGATAAACTCAGAGACTGAACCTTGGCCTTCCAACTGTTGCTAATGTCACCTCCCAGCAGCCTTGATCATTAGTCATGCTGTGTCTTGGCAATAACTGGAATGCCGTTCTTTTCCTATCTATGGCCCAAGACAGACCTCCCTTATCTGTAAATAGGGCTGGTGCTGATTTTTTTTTTCATAAAATCATTGGCTTGGAAGGGGCCTTGGAGGTCTTCTAGTCCAACCTCTGTCCAGGGAAAGAATCCTCAGACCATCCCAGACAAATGGCTGTCCAACCATTGTTTGAAAACCTCCAGTGATGGAGCACCTATGGCTCCAACAGGGAGGTTGTTCCACTGCTTAATAGCTCTCATGGTCTTGAAATTACTTATTTCAAGTTCGTAAAACTTCCACCCACTTTGGAACATAAATCCACCCTGTGGGAGCCCTTCAAGTATTGGAAGCCTGCTATCATGTCTCCCCTTAGCTTTCTCCTCTTTAGGCTAAACATACCCAGTTCTTTTAACTGAGGGCATATGTAAGAAAGGCAATTGGAAATCGTAGATAAATGCTGCTTTTGCTATTGCCATTTTGGTTGCTGCTCTTATTTACTCTCAGATTTTGCATCCTTTTGAAGATGGACAGACTGACTGTGATGAAAGGTGTCATGAATCCGGGAGCCCGCTTCATTGTCACTCACGATGTGAAGCTGGCTCCTGTCTCCTGTCAATCTCTTAATGTGCTGCCAGCTTTCTTGCTCATTTTTTTTTTCCTTGTCTGCAACAGCCTAGCACGGTCACCTCTCTGGAGTTTAAGTACTATTTCAAGGATCTATCGAAACTGGAAATAACGGGCGTTAATCTTCCCCCTCTCTTCTTACAGAAAGCACTGATGAATATTGAGAGAAGCCTTCCATTGTGTCAGCGGACCACTTGAAAAGAGGAAGGCCATGAGGCTTGAAAGATGTATTAATATTTCACTGGTAAAGCATCTTCCCATGGTGCTGCCTTGTTCTAATTTTTTTTTAGTAGCTGAGAGCAATTAGCTGGAACTGTTGCTGTCGCAGCTGTTTCATAGCAGAGCCACCAAAGGCAATTAAAAAAGGAGAGGGGTGGTCTTCTGAAATCTATGTGGACATGTGTATAAATGCCCTTTTCTCCCCCCACCCTCAAATCTTCCATCTTCAAGGTAGCAGGAGGAAGCCACTTGTCAACCAGCAAGTGCACTTGAAATACGCTTGCTGCTTGGCCTCTGAGCTTGGTTATGATGCTACAATTGCCATTTGAAGCCCATCTTCGCAGAATCAATTTCAGAAGACTCCTTTTCCCCATCTGTCCCAAAATAGCTTAGGGCCAGATACTCAGCTTTTGAATTGAAATGCCTCTCTTTTCTCTCCTCCATCCACATCCATGGCTAGTTTGGTCTAGTGGTTAAGGCGACAGGCTAGAAAGCAGGAGACTGAGAGTTCTAGTCCTGCCTTAGGCCTGAAAGCCAGCTGGGTGACCTTGGGCCAGTTAACCTCTCTCAGCCAACCCACCTCACAGGGTTGTTGTTGTGGGGAAAATAGGAGGAGGAAGGAGTATTAGGTATGTTCCCCGCCTTGAGATATTTATAAAAAAAATAATATGGGTGGGATAAAAAATAAAATAAATAAATACTCTGCCTGTGAAGCCAATGACTGGAAAATGTGCAAAATAGTATTGCTTCTAGTGTGTGCAAGAATGCATTGCATGCATAGCAAAGCAAGTATGAACATGTACAGAACCCTTTTGTCAAATTTGAGGTTGGCGCTCCTTCCCCACTTCACAGGATGGTTTAAACCTTGCTAATGAGCTCTACCACTTCAGAGTGCAAATGGGACTCTTGATTGAATGCTCTCTTGTTCCCTCTGTCTCACTCTCTCATCCACCAAAATAAATACACAGACATATCCAGGCAAAGAGAAATTGAGATAGCAGAGAAAAGCCTAGGTGCTAACAAGAAATCTTCTCCCTGACTCCTGGCTTTCAATGTTGAACGTTTGGAGGGGGGGTGGGGGAGAGAGACACATGCATTTCAGCAGTCTGCAGTCTGGAATAATTGATGGCATTTGCAGCTGAGCAGCTTATTTGAAAGATAGGCCTACAGCTGATATTTGCCCAACTAAACAGTCTGTTCAGGTGTTATTCCAGAATTGGTACCAGAAAGTCTGACAAGGAGCTAGCCCTGTGCCTTTTGCAAGCACCCCAGTATTTTATTCAGTTTCTAAGCTTCAACAGAGCATGTATCTACTTTTACAACTTCTTACCTGTGAATCTAATAGAAAGTCGGCTTAGCTTGAGTCATTCCTGCATGTGTTTCAGAACTGTTGGTGTTTGCAGGAGGGATGCAGTGCATGCTAGGTGCCTGCAAACGTATTGCCTTCATAAAACTTGTATCTAAGATGAACAAGCTCGTGTATCTCCATAACTACCACCAGAACCTCTGTTGGTAACAAACCACAAGGCTTTTCCAGACAAAGAGCTTTCACTGTAATATTTGCATAGTGAAGATGAGAATTCTAACTCTTGAGACTCCTCTTTCGGTACCCCTAACTGCAATTTTTGGCATAATCTGTTGTAAAAACAGTGGTCTTGTGACGCTCTTGTACTTCCCAGAACACCCATGCAGAGGGCGTTTGTGTCCAGGATGCAGGGTAATTGGAAGACATGGTTTAACCCAGCCATGTTTTCTGTGATGATCTAGGAGGTTAACAATGGGAAGGCACAGAAACAGGACTTGACCTTGCACCCCAGTCTTTTCCCTAGCAAACAGCAAAGTAAAGAGAAATGTCTTCAAGGCAAAGCTAACAGTGCCTAAAACTTATAGCCACAGGGGATTTGGAGGAACTGTTGTAGGCGCAATGACTGGCAAGTGGTCCTGAGAGACATGACGGGACCCATTTTTGCTTGATAGCAGCACGCATCCAATGCTGAAAGTCATCCTAAGTCTCTACAACTGTAGTCAGAAGCAACCCCTGCTTGATTTAGTAATACCTTCCTCCTAGTAAATATTCCCTGGTTTCCTGTACGTTAGATTGTAGGTAATTAAAAATAGATGACTTGCAGGAAAAAAAAAAACCCTTCACATTATTTCACTTTTTATTTCTACATGCACTTCAGGCTGTCAGAACTGTTCAGATAGATCTTTTCAGACTCAGGTGGACTGTCAAGAGTGAAAGAATCAAAAATAGCTAGTCCTGAAACAGAAACATCTGTTTCCCCTTTCAGTAAAGGCTGTGCAAAAAATGCCTGTAGGGTTGTTTAAATGCTAAGAGGCTCTCTGTATGGAAGGAACACACTGGTCTCAGTCCGCCACCATTCTTGCACGTCACCACGATGCTGTGGGGCTTCTGGGCATCTTGGAAAGCTGAGCCAATTGACTCAGCAAGTTAATCAGCCCTCACTCCAGAGGAAATGCTGCAACTACGGTTTTGCAGGGCTTCCTCCAAAGCTGCAGAGCAGAGCAGCCTCCCTGTGGTAGGAACTGGCACCTCTGGAATTCCAGAAGCCAGGACACCTTGGGATTCCACCATCTTGCCCAGCTGAACTGAGGAGCAACTTGACCTCTCCCTAAGAATGGCTGGTTTGGAGGTTTAACTTCCCTAATGGTGGAAAGTTGGTGGATTGGAGAGAAGACAGACTAGGATGAGGAGGGCAAGATGGGAACAACTGGAGGGTCTACGTAGAAGCATGAAAATGATCAGTTCAAAGGAGGCAAAGCTAGCAATCATATGGAAAGAGCCTTATCTTGCCTTCCACGGTAGCAGCTTTCAGAGAAACAGCCATGCTGCTGCAATACTGCAAAAAATGTAATTATTCTTATTATACCATCTGACTCCTAAAGACTCTTATGAACCTACTAGCACCTTAAAGAGCCTACTGGCACCTTATTACCACTCTAGTCCATGAAAGCTTATCCCTAAGGGGTTTTGTTTCTGTTTTTTGTGCCTTCAAGTCAGCTTTGACTCTTGGCAGCTGCCTGGACTAGTCCCTGCATTTTTCTTGGCAAAGTTTTTCAGAAGTGGTTTGCCCTTGCCTCCTTCCTAGGGCTGAGAGAGAGTGACTGGCCCAAGGTCCCCCAGCTGGCTTCATGCCTAAAGTGGGACCAGACCTCTCAGTCTCCTGGTTTCTATCCTGGTACCTTAACCACTACATCAAGCTGGCTCTTTATCCCTAAGTGGGGGGCTTCCATTTATCACTGGACCATGGCATGTATAACAGTGATAGGTGCCACACTGCCTGGGGCTCCCGCTTAGGGACTTCTGTTTGCAGCTGAATTGTCATGTATAAATAGGATTTTTTAAAATCATTAACATCATTTATTATCTTGGATTTTTTTTAAAAAACAGTGTCAAGAATAATAAACGCCACATGTTACAGAGTTCTTCTGTTTAACTCCTTTCTTCTAAGAGCAAGTTTCCTATCTCTAAAGAAATACTGTTTATCCAAATCCACTGAACAGCTGATGCTTCTTTTTTTCCCCCTGCCCTGATTCATAGAAACTTAGCTATAATTTGTTGTGACTGATCCCCAATGCACATGTTAGCTATGGCTACTTGCCATGCTTTGGAAAGTGAAACTAAGTGTTGTTTATCAAGAGGGGAAGTGATACCAAAATGAGACAAGGAGGTGTGATTCTAATTTGCACTTGGGTTTCAGTTTCGCCCTGCGGGTCTGCTTTTCTTTGTCAGGGCTGCTGGAGAGTGGTGACAAGAGGAGACAGAACCAAATGTGCTGCTAACGGATGCAGCAGCCATGCTAAAATTCAGATTGCCTTGTGCCTGAATGATGGATTTGATTCTCATTTCATATGCTCCAGAGACAGCAACATCTAACGTTTTCTGCATAATTTCAGGAGCTGCAAATGTGCTGATTGAAATGCATGTTGAAGCCCCACCATTCCAGAGCCATGAAAACGTCCTGTCTATCTTTGCTAATGAAGAGCTCTGACAATATTCTTTATCTGTCCCCCAGTCTGTGGCACTAGCCTGAAAACACACAATAGTAGTGTCAGGTGTGTATTAGATGCTTTAAGGAACCCGGAAGAGACTTGCTCTCTTGTCAGACATAGAAGCCGTTGGTGTTGTTACAGCCGCCCGTCACATCTTTTAAAATGCCTGGCAGTGAGAATAACAGGCAGGTCAGCAGACTTGGGACTTCTCTTATAGGCAGAGCTATTCTCATATTCACAGGGACTATGAAAGGTAGAACAATGACCAAGGAACTGCTGTGAATCCTGCCCCAATGCCCATGAGCAGCCTAAGTCACACACAAAATTCCCTGCAGGAACTTTTCACGAGAACAGTCTTGGACAGGAATGCAGAATGGTCAGCACAAGGTGGATTGTTGAAAGCTGCTTTCCAAACATGGCTGGGGCAGGACTCATGGGGGAGCAGAATTCTTTGGGATTTTAAGGAGCAAAATGGGTGCTTTTGCTCCCTATGTTCCCAAAACTGCACACCTCTCCCAAAAAGTAAAAATAAAGGCTGACGTGTTTGCCTCTGCTCACTCTGTGAAGAATGCTGGTGAGCCATATTTTTGTGCATCCTTGGTCAGAACATACTGGTTGACCTGGGCAAGAGTAATGGAGTTCAGTGCTTCTTAGTTCCTATCAGAGGGCCAAACCAGCGCTGTATCATTCATAACATGATCAACGGTAAGAATGGCTTTTCCAGAGTAAATTTACAAGCTCCGGGGGCCAGTCTGGATTAAGAACCTGATTAAAGTTAAAGCAGAAGAATGTTAACATTAACTTCTCACCATAGCTCTGATTCTACTGCCAACCTTCTGCCAACTTGCTCCTTTGAAGAGGAGGTTTCCAATGAATGAGAGTGACTCCAATGCAAGTAACAGATTTGGGTGGGAGGAAAATGAGAGGGTAATGGAGGCTGCAGCAGAACGGAAAGGATTAAGGCTATCTGACAAACAGCCCAGTTTCTGATTCGGTTTTGGGGACAAGATTGACAGTTTGCCTAAAAATCCCCTTCACACAATTGCATGAATTTTTTTTAATGTACTTTCTTAAAATATATATATATGCATGCACATGTGTGGACATATATAACAATAACAAAAATGCGGTGTAACATTACAGATTGAAAAAAATGAATATTTATGACTTATTATATAGGTTTAAAACTCCAACTGACTCTGGGCACTTTGCAAAAATCAGAACAATAAAATAGAGGAAGAAATGATATGCTCTTAAAAAAGCCATATGGAACAGCTAAAAAATCTTAAAAGAGCTCACCCATTGCCCTGCCATGAGGCCTCAGAGAATAGCCAGGTTTTCAGCATCTTTGGGAACATCATCAGGAGGGAATGTAATAAACCATTTATAAATGGCCTATCCAGCTTGGCCATCATTTGGTCTGTGTTCTAGATCAGCTATTTCCAGTTCCATACACTAGGTTAAATGTTTAACGATGCCGTGATCTCTTATTCAGTAAATACTGTTTCTTCCTAATGTTGCTATAAAATCCTTCCTTCCCTGATGATATAGCACATGTTTGCTAACATCAGTCTAAGCTACCAACTTGGAAATTGTTATGAAGTCTCCCTTTCAGACCACAGGATATTGTCCACAAAATTCGGCTGTACCAAGTGGAACCAGCTGAGATTACAGAAGTCTTTTGGATTCTCAAAAGGGGGACTTTCTTGCCTAAAGTAGCTTCCATTTGAGTGGCGTGAAGCAGGAAAGCTTTGTGCAGAGGTGTACCCCACGTGTTTCCAAATAACTTTTCCATCCAAATAAATTTGGATTACAATGAAATAAAGCACAGTTGGAGAATCAGTGCCACATGGTAACCCTGGCCCCACTTCGACCAGAGATGCTTCCCTTTCATCTGATTTCACTTTGTTTAGCAGGGCTTGAACTGTGCGCTCACCTGCTCAGCAAAAAGACAAAGGCCAGCTAGCATGGCAGAAAGCAGCTGCCTAAAATTATACAAGAATTGCGAAACAGAGCAATGGAATGAGCTGGGCTTACAACGTCTCCATGAAGAAAAGTTGGATACACAGAGATTTTTAAAAATTGTGTACCTAATCCTGAGTGGGATCAGATGGCTTTTACTTCTTTAAAAATGTAGCATTTGAATGCTAAATAAAACAGCAATCAGCATTTTATTTACTTTTCCTTGCAATATAAACTGAAAACTGAGCCAGTTTGGTCTAGTGGTTAAGGCACCTGCCTAGAATCCAGGAGTCTGTGAGTTCTAGTCCCACCTTAGGCATGAAAGCCAGCTGGGTGACCTTGGGCCAGTCCCTCTCTCTCAGCCCAACCCACCTCACGGTGGTTGCTGTTGTGGGGAAAATACGAGGAGGGAGGAGGATTTGGTATGTTCACCATCTTGAGTTACTTATAAAAATAATAAGGGTGGGATAGAAAATAAATATAAATAAGTGATGATGTGTTTATCCTGCTCCAGAGGTGAGTTTGACTGAGATTTATTCTTTCCCCCCTTCCATTTCATCCCTAAAAAGATGATAGATTTAAACTCTCAGACCCTCATAATGTGATTTTGGGACATCCTTTAAAATTTACAGAAGGCTTTTCATTCACACAGCATTGGGATATTGTGGCAAATGCATGAAAGGTCAGCAGCTGATTATGCGATTTGGTAGAGTTGGCAAATGCAATGACCAAATATTTTTACAGTGTTTATTTTTTTTTCAAAGAGGAATTTATTTTTTTTATTTATTTAAGCTTTAAACGGGTTTTTTTTTAGAAAGTTAAAGATACAAAACACAAAGAAAAAAACTCCGGGATAAAAAATATTATAGAAAGCCTTTTTAGCAATGTTTTTTCCCCTTCCCTTTGTTTCCCACTACTAACCTAAATATTTGTATTTACTTCGAACACTGAGGGTTATTGCTGGCATATATTTAAGTCATTTCATCTGTTATATTTGATTGGTCTCGTACCTCTTTTCCTAAAAACCATATTCCAAATGTCTAAATTTGCCTTGCTGTGTGATGCACAGTATAGAATGGAGCCATTCCTGCTTAAATTTGGTTAGATTTCTATTAAGGATATATACTGTCAGTTTTGTCATTGCTGCATACACTCCAAGTTTGGTCCCTCATATTGTTGGCAAAGTTTCTCTTTTCCAACGTTGTGCCAGATTTGTCCTTGCAACTGTCAGCATGTATCTTAGTAAACTGTGATATTTTTCATTTATTTTTTCTGGAATTATACCTTATAGAAATAGTTGTGGTTTCAAATTCAAATTTTATTTTTAGAATTTTCTGAATATTTTGATTTATTTCTTTCCAGTACTTTTGAATTTTTACACATGACTACCACATCTGATAAAATGTTCCTTTGTTGTGGCATTTCCAACATTTATTCTTAAATGATTTGTCCATCTTGATAATTATTGATAGAGTTATATACTATCCGTTAAACATTTTATACCAATTTTCCCTTAAATTGTAGCTTTGAGTAAATTTTAGGAGAAAATTTTTTTCCACAAATCCTCCCATTGTTGTGCTGTGAAAGAAGTAAAGTTTTGCATCCATTTTATCATACAGTTTTTGATTTGTTCAAACTCCATGTCATATTTCAATTTAGATATATGTCCTAATAGATGATCTTGGTTTTGTATAAGTGTTTCAAATTATGTCATCTTTCTCAAGGTTACTCCTTTCTTGAGATCACTGTTTATTCTTCCAGCAATTTGTAAATGCATCAACCGTGGTAGCTTCAAATTTTATTTTTAGAATTTTCTGAATATTTTGCTTCATTAAGCATTTCTTGCTATATCTTTAAGACTGTTTTTTGGAGTCTGGATATACCATATTGACATGTGATTACACCTTTCTTCATTTATTCTTATCCTTATTTTTAAAAGATTCCATATTTTGACAAATGTCATTGTATAATATTTCACATCATTTTCTTTTTTTTAGTATCATAAATACCTATGAAGTCCATGGGCTAAGCCAGCTCCCTCTATGATTGATATTCTACTGTTTGGAGAGTTTATCCGTGACAGGCAGTTTGCACAATAATACAATTTAAAGTTAGGAAGTGCAAGTCCACCTCTTTCTTTTGAGTCTTGCAAAATTTTGAATCTTACTCTTTTTTTTTTCATGCTCCATATAAACCATATTAATCTTTGATTGTTTTCATCAGCTGTCATATAGAGCTTAGTAGTTCCATAATGGACATCATCTGCATAGCATTTCATCTTGTACTCTTCTCCCTGAATTTTGATCCCAAATACTTGTTTATCTTTCTGAATCCCATCCACCAAAACTTCTAAAGTGATTACAAATAATAAGAGAGAGCGTGGACACCCTTGCCTTGTACCTTTACTTACCAGAAAATGTATGGAGAATATTCCATTTGCTCTTTGGTGTTGATATGTAATCTCCACCTGCATTTTAAATTCTTCTCCTGGATTCATTTTGTTTAAAACTGCTAATAAGAAAGGCCACCTCAAATTATCGAAGGCTTTTTCTGCCGCCACCTTTTTCTTATTGTATTCTAATGCATTTATTATAAATCTGCTGTGGTCCTACCTCTTCCTCTTGGAAATATACCCGGTTTGATTTGTACAATACACTTCCTCAGATGTTCAGCTAGTATTGTAGTGAATATCTTATAATCAACATTCAGGAGAGAAATTAGTCTGTAAGACTGAGGTTTCTCCAGATCATTCTCTTCTTGTAAATCAAATTATATACGCTTCTTCCTTTGTCTTTGGTATTGCTTTTTTTTTTTTAATTTAATTCATTGTCCTTAGCAAAGGTTCCAACAGTTTTCCTTCAGCCTTTTGTAGTGTTAGACTATAAACCCATTTGGGCCTGGAACTTTCTCAACCTTTAATCTCTCTAATCTCTTGAATTTTTATGGGTTTTCTTAATATTTGTCTGTTATTCAGTAAATACTTTAAACTCTGTCCAATATATGTTTTAAAACTTTCTTTATTAATATTGTGCTTGAAATATAATTTGTTAAAGAATTCTGCAGCTTCTTCTCTAATTTCTGATCTTACATATAACAATTTATTCCCTTTCTTTATTGCTGTCATTGTCCTTCTTTCCTTCTCTTTTCTAATTTGATATGCCATTTTTTTTCCTGGTTTGTTTGCATTTTCAAAATGGTTTTGTTTGATGTATTTTATCTTCTTTTAGAGTTCTTCTGTTTCTAGTAAGTCTAATTGTTGTTTGTTTAATACTCTCAATACCTGTCATTTTGGATTAGTTTTACAAATTTGTTCTAATCCTTTTTTCTTCCAATTATAATTTCCTTCTGTTATTTTTTTTCCTATTTTCTTGCAAACCTTATAAGAATTCCTCTTATATAAGCTTTACTTGCCTCCCATATGGTTGTCTCTGACATCCCTGGAATTGTATTTACTTTTTAAAAATCATTTTAATTCTTTTCATTTCAGCAATATATTTTCTTGTAGTAATACCCTGTCATTCATGCTGCATTTAAAAGATAGCCTTTCTCCTTGAAATCATGTTTCTGAAGTTGGGTTGTGATCTACATATGTCATTGGGAGACTCTCTACCTCCTTGATAGGTGATGTAAGAGCTGTAGAGATGCAATACATGTCAATTCTAGAATATGTTTGGTGTCTTGCTGGAAAAAAAAAAAGTATAGTCCCTTGCTTCTGGATTTTGTAATCCCCAGGCATCTGTCAAAGCCAGTATGTCCACACACTGAAAAACCTTTCCCTGGAGTTTTCTTCCTTTTTCCCCTTGAGAAAATTTGATTAAGTTCAGGTCTAGCCTTCCATTCATGTCTCCAAAAATAATTACTTTACCATCCATAACTTCTGTAAGTATGTGGAGGAAAAATATTTCATAAAATTGTGTGAGTGAAAGATGAAAAGTCCCCTGTGCAAGCACCGAGTCATGTCTTACCCTTTGGGGGGACGCCGCTTTCGTGACGTTTTCCTTGCAGACTATAGCGGGGTGGTTTGTCATTGCCTTCCCCAGTCATCACCTTCCCCAGCAAGCTGGGTGCTCATTTTACCAACCTCGGAAGGATGGAAGGCTGAGTCGACCTGAGCCGGCTACCCGAGAGAGAATCCGGCTTCCGCTGGGATCAAACTCGGGTCGTGGGGAGAGTTTTCGGTTGCAATACTGCTGCCCACCACTCTGCGCCACACGAGGCTTCATAAAATTGTACCTTGTTCTTATTTGGAGCATAAATGGATGCCAGCATTAAACTTTTAAACTTTTTTTTTAATTTCAGGATTAAAATTCTTCCTTTATATTTTCGTTGTTCTAGTACTTCCCCTGAAGGTACTTGAGATAAACCGCTACTCCGTTTTTCTTTATCCTCTGAAAGAGAAAAATTCTCCATGACCCAAGTAACGAGTGGAGACCACACAATCTGCTTGAATCAAGTTTATTTGAACAGCGCTAGGGACAGACCACAAGTTTCTGCCCCCTGAAATACAAACAACCTTCATAAAGTTGTATAATAAATGCTGACTAGTAATGATGTCAAATGCCAATCATAACATGGGTTAGATTATAGTGAAAGAAGCAGAATAATTAACTGGAGGTTGACACTAGTCAGTTTTTGTGGTTAGTTACTTCCTATTTCTCATTTAAAAATACAAGTGCTGATTTAAGATAACTCATGAGGGAGCATCTGCAAATGCCTAAACCGGCTATTAAGGAGGCCTACTTGAGTTCAGGGACCTTGGAGGTTTTGGTTTTACTTCTTCACCTTCCTTCTGCTAGATATTCTTCTTGTAATTTTTTCAACAAATTAAAATGATCTATTTTTATATGTTTCTTGTAAACAAACAATATGAACATTGTGTTTTTTAAGTTTATTAAAATTTTTCTTCCTTTTGTTAAGGTGAATTTAGTCTATTTGCATTCAATGAAATCAATGTTTTTTTTTTCCATTTTGAATACAATTCAGTGTTGCTGCTATATCTAGTTTTCCATCTTCTTCATTTCCAGTATCTAGTGTTAAGAAGTTCCTTGTCTAAAGAGTTCTGAGCAATTAATTTTTCATGTTGGGAAGAGGCCTCTGAAGTCATCCTGATGGTTATCCTTTTTGTTTCCAGAAAGACTTCCAATGCAAATAAAAATTTCCATCTGTATCTGATTTGTTTGGTTCTTAGTACACTTGTAAGAAATGCAAATTCTCTCATTTTTCTTAGAATTCTTGTTCAAAGTTGAATCCACTGTGTATGCAACATAAACCCTCTGCTGTTTGCTGCTTGTTCAAACTGAGCTTTGCATTTGAAGTAAGTGCTATTTAATGGGAACTCTCACTGCTGGAAAAAGTACTCTGTTGTGAACACTGATGGGTGTTCCTCTACTTCCTTTAAAAAACGAGACAAAAGCTCAGTTATCTGAGTTCTAACATTCAGATCTGTAAAAATGTAAATTCAGACAATGCTTAATGAATAATTGAACCAGTTTGTTAAATGTTTTAGGCTCGTAATAAAAATTAGATTTTTTTAAAGTGCTATTCCTTTTTTCTTTTGCATAGGAAAGATGAAGAGAACAATTCTGCAAGGATCGAATTGATTTGATCTGTGAAACTGTCTTCTACCCCATTCTATAGCTGCAGTTTTTGAAAGTGCCTCCCTGACTTTTTTGTTTGTTCTGCAAATAAAATAATCTACAGTAAGATAAAACAATGTATTTAAAGTTTACATAGTACTTTTCGAAAATCTCTCACTTACTTAGTGGCCTTCAGATACTATAGAACACTCCTGTTAAACCTGATCGCTGACTCTTTTTGATGTAGCTGATGGGAGCTGAAGACCAAAACAGGCTGAAAGCCTTGGACTGAGAAAGGCTACCAGAGACTTCGGAATTATCCTTAGCTTTCTTTCAGGAGGGCATATGATATACTATTGTTTGAGATGCTGATGATTTGAAGTTATTGTCTAGTATCTATCTCAGCCTTTCTTGACCTTTTGACCCAGGAGGAACCCTTGAAATATTTTTCAGGCCTCAGGGAACCCCTGCACATTCAGGCTCAAATATAGGCCAGAAGTTACAGAATTATTATATTCATTTCATGTGAAGGCCTGTATATATAATATTTATTTATCAAACTTTATCACTGCCCATCTCCCTCCCAAGGAGGGACTCTGGGCGGTTTACAATAAAAAAATTAAAATCAAACATTTATAAATACAAAAAATAAAATAAAAATATAATGGAATCTAGATGGCTGAGAGTTCTTTATCAGTCTGTGAGTGTAATAGGTCCATCGAGAATCACCCTAGGGCATTAGCCATCCCCAGATGTGGCTATATATACATTAACAGTATTCTTAAACTAAAAATAAAACTTCTTTAATGTGAAGTTGCCCAAATTTGAAATATGTTTTTAAATAAATCATGATCTCCCAGGGAACCTGTAGTGACTTCTTGTGGAACCCTAGGGTTCCACAGAACCCTGGTTGAGAAACCCTGATCTATCTGAACTAGACACCCAACTTTTTAAAAATGAAGGTTTTAGTTAAGTACAATTTCACTATCTTCTGGTGCATTTAAGAGCTTCAAAAGGGATTGTCGTCCCACACACATCTTCTCCAATCACATACTTTGATAGAAAGCTGTCAACAGAAACGATACCTGCTCTGTGGAATTCAGTATGTGGGGATGTCCTCATCTTAATCAAAGCATCGCTCTTCTCTGCTTGTTGAATGTGGAACCACAGAAACATTTGAGATGTGAATCCTCCTGAGAAGGCTTGGTCTTCAGGTTGCCATCATTTGAAGTTAGCAGTTCTTTGTTGCAAGTGTCCATCTGTTGGTGGCTGACCTCTTCCAAAAAGCATGATCAGCCTACTCTTTGCTTGCTTTCCAAAAGTAGTGAAGCCTTAACTCTTGAATTGATACTGGATTGACCACAGTTTGTATAATTTATGGATACCAATTTTTTTGCTATAGTGAAAATATGTCATAAGTCTGAACTAGAGAGAAAGTGTATGTGTAAAGAAATATAAACACAAGGATATTTGTGATTGCAAAGAAAGACAACTACAGCTGGACAAAGCATTCAAAACGGGTGTTTCACAAAGCACATCCTCTTTTGAATCATTGAAAAGATGCATCATCTGCAAAGATTGTACTACTGCTTCAAAAGCTGCTCCGAGCTGTCCCTGCATGCATGTGCATACTCAACATTGCATCATTTTCAGAAGTTTTGAATAGCCCTACTACACATCAAGTCTGGATTTATAACTTTACTACAGCTACAACTTCATTTCTTTCACAAAGAATGAAGAAACAGCACTGGGAAGCAAGGCCGCTGGGAAGTAGTAACTCCTAGAAAAATAATACATTGATAGGAACTCTTACTCAAAGAGTTCAGCTTTAATCTAGCTTAAGCTATTGTCTTTGTAACACCATCATTATTATACCTCACTATCGTTATTTTATCAACATGCCTAGTCAAAACATGTTGCTATATCCAATAAATTATTCTGCTGAACTAATCAGATGCAAATTGTAATTAGCATAAGTCTACATAACAGGGTTGTATCCCCATCCCCTTTTATATTAGCCTCTGCTGCCTCTGGTACCGTATTAAATAATTTGTGCCTCCATAAAAGAATGTGCCTTATTTGTCCTTGCCTTATCCTTGTTGTTACAGAACTCTATGGATAAATTTCTCCTATAATTGGATGCAGGAATTGGGATAAAGGGTACATGGATGTAATGGCAGTACTTCTATCAGCATCTCCTAATCTATTACAGCTGTAGCCCTGCCCAGCATGACTGGAGCAAAATTGAAAAGCTAAAACAAGGACCAGAGGAACACCCCAAAGACTACTAAGACTCTTTTTGCACTGCCTCCATCACTATTCTGGGGTGGACCCAAGTGTTCCCAGTACCTGCTCCTAGGCTATGGGAACTCTTGCCTGAAGGCTGTTATCAAAACCTGCAAGAAGGTCATGGATACAGACCTGAGGTAAACTCTATGCTATTGTCCTCCAAAACACCATCCTCTTAAGTTACTGGATACCTGTTTCTACTGCCATGTACAAGAACTATGGAAAAAACGGTGCCCCACTTCTTAGGCATTCTGTTGTGGCTTCCATCCTGGGAACTATAGAGCAATCCATGAGTGCCACCCAAACCCACATGTTAGTTCTTTTGGGGTCTCTGTGAATACTATCTGTAAAATCCAACTTCCTTATTATATCAGCTGGGGCCCCAATTGTGCTAAGCAGTGACTGTGAACTTTAGCTAGCTAGCTAGCTAGCTATATCATATTTCTTTACCACCCATCTCGTATTGCAACAACTCTGGGTGGTTTACAAGTAAAATTAAAAATAAAATATTAAAAGAAATACAATATAAAATATAAATACACACAAATATAAGAAATAAAAAATATCAAGTCCTAGATGGTGGAGCAATGGTGTCATCATTGGCACCATTAAGGTACCAACCATCCCCATGCTTGACTATCCCCTTTTCCTGTGAACCAGTACGGTTCCCGTTTGTTTGTTTGTTTGTTTGTTTGTATCTAACGAGACTGTCCTTTTGTTAACAGACACTGGTGCAACCTATTCTCTTTTGCAAACTAGTTTTCCCAATCTCCCTACCGCCTGGAAATTTATCCATGTGGACAGGGTGGGGAGAAATCCTGCTTCTTTCTCTCAGCTTGTGGGGATACAACTGGGTCCTCATACTGCTGACCATGCCTTTCTGCTTAGCGATCACACTCCTGTAGAATTACTGGGATGAAACTTCTTATGCAAATTGAACACTGCAGTTTACTGCAACCTGGATGGAGCTTGTATGGACTTGCAGGAAAAATCTTTGCTGGCTATTTTGTTAGCTTTTGCTACAGAGGAGGAGGAGATGATGATGAAGATGATGGAGAAGGAGAAGGAGAATCCAATTTATCACTGCCCATCTCCCCCCGAGGAGGGACTCTGGGCAGTTTACAATAAGAACACAGTTAAAACAATGGAATATAAAACTATACAATAAATATAGTACATAATAAAATGTAAATATGGAGACCAGATGGCTAAAAGTTCTCTATAAATCTGCAGGTAAAACAGGGCCATTCTAGGGAGTGAGCCTTCCCCAGGAGTGACTATTCTCCCTCTTGCCCAAGGCGTGGTGACAAAATCAGGTCTTTTAATTGTTTGTGGAAGTCCAGGAGCGAGGGGGCCTGTCTCACCTCTGGGGGGAGAATGTTCCAAAGGGCAGGAGCTACTGCAGAGAAGGCACGCTTCTGTGACCCCGCCAGATGGAACTCTTTAACAGAAGGGGTCCGTAGCATGCCCTCTCTGTATGCCCGGGTAGGATGGGTCAATATGATGGGGATGAGACAGTCCCTCAGGTAACCTGGTCCCATGCCATGTAAGGCTTTAAAGGTCATAACTAACACCTTGAATTGGACCCAGAAGCAAACTTGAACCCAGTGCAGCTCACTCAGCAAAGGTGTTATGTGTGCCATCCGTTGGGGCACCTAAGATTGCCCGCGCGGCTGCATTCTGGACCAGCTGTGGCTTCCAGATATTCTTCAAGGGTAGCACCATGTAAAGTGCATTACAGTAGTCTATATGGGAGATAACCAGGGCATGAGTGACCGTTCGAAGGGCCTCTCATTCCAGGAAGGGATGTAACTGGCACACAAACACGAAGTTGCGCAAAGGCCCTCCTAGCCACGACTGTCACCTGCTCTTCGAGCAGGAGTTGTGAGTCCAAGAGGACCCTCAAGTTATGCACCGGGTCTGTCTGGGGCAGTGCAACCCCATCCAGAACTAAAGATGACAATTTCCCAGATACTGGGGAGCCATTAATCCACAGCCACTCCATCTTACCAGGTTCAGCCGCAGCCTGTTGTCCCCCATCCAGGCCCCCACAACTCCCAGGCACTCCGAAAGGGTGGTCACACATCACTTACTTCACCCGGGATGGAGATGTATAATTGAGGATCATCCGCATATTGATGATACTTCACCCCGTAGCGACGGATGATCTTGCCCAGTGGTTTCATGTAGATGTTAAAAAGGAACAGAGAGAGTACCGAGCCCTGCGGCACCCCACAGAGTAGAGGCCGCGGGCTGGATCTCTCGCTCCCTATTGACGCCGACTGGGACCGGCCCTGGAGGAAAGAGGTAAACCAGCGCAGAACCACGCCCCCAACTCCCTGAGTCGGTCCAGAAGGATACCATGGTCGATGGTATCGAAAGCC
Source organism: Candoia aspera (assembly GCF_035149785.1). Taxonomy (NCBI): domain Eukaryota; kingdom Metazoa; phylum Chordata; class Lepidosauria; order Squamata; family Candoiidae; genus Candoia; species Candoia aspera. Next base: position 184,328,757 of record NC_086154.1, read on the forward strand.
GCTGAGAGGTCAAGAAGAGCAAGGATGGATGCACAGCCTCCATCCCACTCCTGCCAGAGATCGTCCATAAGTGCGACCAATGCCGAGATGGAGGATCAGCTGGGTGGCCAACTGGAGGAATTTGCCAATCTACTCACCTCTCTGTGAGTGACTTCCTCTCATTGTGTGAGTCTCTTGTGAGGGGTAACCCAGGTCAAAATTGAAGTCCCTCCCTCTGATAAGATTCCTTCAATTTCCCAAGATCCAATTTCTTAGGAAGCAGAAGGAGGTCTGGCTCCTCTAAAAGCCCATCACTCAAGGGATATTGGTATCTACTCTCTCACTTGCTAGCTTTCCTATCATGCCTGTTCTAAAACCCTCAAAAGGCAGGGGGTGGGGGATGAACAAGGAAAACCTCTTTTCTGTTTTGTTCAAGATTTTGGAGTTATAATTCCAATTCACCCTACTATTCGTAATCCAAATATAATTCTTGCTTCCATTCCTGCAAATACAAATCAGTTCATGCTTGTGGATCTCTGTTCCACTTTTTTTTAGTGTTCTTGTACACCCTGGTATCTGTTTACAGTATCTGTTTGCTTCCACTTATTGGAGACACTGATGCATTTGAACACACCAACCTCAGGGATTCTGGGGCCCTCTGACCTTGACAGATCTGATCCTTCCAAAAGGAGCAACACTGGTGCAATATGGTGACAATCTCTTGATTGCTGCTGCTTTGGAGGAGTTGTGCTACAAAGCTTCCCTAGCTTTCTTGTCCATTCTGGTGGTGTCCAAGGATCATAAAGCATCTCAAGAAAAATTGCAATGTTGGCTTCCAGAGGTCTCCCACTCCTGCTCACAAATGTAAGTTGAAACTTACCAGCATTTCTGCTATTCTTTCTTACCCATATCCTATTACTAAATGGGCTCTGAGGAGCTTTGCGGGGATGATTGCATCAATGGTTTTCCAAATCTCCTGCCTTAGCTAAACCACTTTACCCTCTCACTACAGAAGCCACTTCTGATCCTTTATTTTTGGACACGGAATCCCAAGTCACTTTTAATACTCTGAAGCACACTCTATTGCCCCTGCCTTGGAGCAACTTGATTTCAAAACATCTTCCCCTCTATATTGCAAATGGGTTATTAGATAAGCCTGCCAGCCCAGCTCCCAAATCAGTGGCATAGCTCTCAACAGAGCTTGATCCAGTTGCTAAGGGCTTCCCACCTGCTTCGGCACTATGATGGCAGCAGCAGCAGCTCGGTTAACAGATAAATCCCAAGGTCAGGTTCTGCGGCATGCCTTGGTTGTAGCTGTCCCTCATGCAGTCCATGGCTCCTCGAGTGGGCACCCGCAATTATCTTCTCCTGAAAGACTAACCAGTGTGAGATAACCCTTCTTAGTGTTAAAAATGTAACTTTGGTGTAGTGCCCACCCCTGAATCTGGCTTCTCTTTTGCTGGACCCAACACAGGCCATTATCACATGACCATGTCCCTCTCACCTCTGAGCTATTCTTTGAGCTTGGAGTATTTATGATACTGCTGTTGATAACCCCAACTTAATCCTTTCTCTGATGGCTTCTGTGCCTGCAAGCTGGCAGCACAGCAGATTGCAACTGTTGACATAGATTCAAAGTATGCTTCTGGTGTTTGTCATTCTTTTGGTACTCTTTGGTGACAAAGATAGTGAACTCAGGAGAACCTTTATCTCCCATGCTCCTTTCGTACATGCTTTGCTTTGAGCTCTTTTCTCACCCTCTAAAATAGCTTTCTCTGGTATAAAGCCCACTGCACAGATTGCTTGGAGATTGCTAATGACAATTGGTACATGGACACAGCAGCCTCCCAGCTGTGCTCAGGGGCCAGCTGTAATCTTGGCTGCAGTACAATCCAAGGTCTGGTCTGAAGGCTTATCCTCTCTAGATGACCTCAAATTTCTCCAAGAAAATGCCATCCTTCACAAACTTCACTGATAAAATTGTGCAGTGGATTCCCAGGTGACATCCAGAAACCTCATGAGAGCTAATCGAGACATTTAGTTTGCACAATACATCAGATATCTCATCTGAACAAAGGAGGGACAACTCAGTCTATTCTGTCTGTCTGGCATGTTCCTTTTATTCCTCAGGAAGTTTGACACATGTGCTTCTCTTTCCCTTCATGCCAGTTACACAATGTGGCCCCAGGGAACCCACATTGTGAACCCACAGTCAGATCACAGGCAGGCCATCTGCCAAGCCTTACAAATTAATTTTGCAGAGCTCCCCCTGAAGAATGGGTTTCATTGTTCATTGGTTATAGCTTTATTTTTTCAAGATGGATGGAGGCATGTGCCTGTCACTGTGCTGATGTCACCATGGTGGCAAAGACATTGCCAATTTATTTTGTTCCTAGGTGGGGTTTATCACTTTGATTAGATTGTGAGATGGGCACTCATTTCACCAGTCAGGTAACTAAAACCATTTGCAAAGCTCTGAATACCAATTCTAAATTTCCAATTCCTCATTGCCCACAAAGTTCTGCTTATGTAGAGTGATGGAACTGAGACATCAAAACTCAGTTGGCTAAAGTCAAGGGTGATCCTGGTTCTCCTGGCCAATGGCCCTCCCATACTTTCTTACTGGAATCAAAACACCCCTTAACAGAAAGCACAGTCTTTCTCCCCTTGAAATTGTGTTTGAAATCACAAAGAAGGACCGTGCTAGCCTGGATGAAAGGTAGTGCAATATTGTTTGTCCCTCTCTAAACAATTTCAGTTTGTTTCCAGAAAGGTGAAAGTTGTATTCCAGCTTCCCACATAGGTGGTGTGTCATCCCCTGAAGCCTGTTGACTATGTTCTCAACTGTGAATACCAAAGGAAGGATTGCCTGGCACCACAGTGGACAGGACCCTACCAAATGTTGCTGACAATTGACAATTGACACTGCAGTGAAGTGAAGTGTGAGGGTCAAACTGCCTAGATGGACTCATCATAACACCTGAAAGTAAGTCCTCCAGAAGAACTGTTGTCTACCCCAGTTGACCTAGCAGGTGTCTCTTCCAACACTGGGGAGAATAACCAGCTGAAAAATGTTGGATTAACCATCCTCATCTCCATAGAACTGTATGGACTAACCATGGAGCCTTAGAAGTATGACCTTGGGAGACAGGAGGAAGAGCCACAGCCTACACAATGGTCAGATGAACAAACTCTGAGTCTGAAGGAAGAAGGGTGGCAAAAGCATCTCAGAGGGGACCCTCTATAGTTTTTGGGAGAGTAAAAGTGAGAGACAGGAGGGGTACATTCAGACTTGCAAGATTCTGTTAATGTAACCTCACAATAAAGATAATGCTAGTACTCCTGGTTGTGCTTCTTGTCTGGACTACCTTGCAAGGCTAACACCTCCAGAATTTCTCACGTTCGCTTATGTTAAATCTTTGCTGGCTTTGTACTTGTTTTGATCATTTGCAGTAGAAAGTAGGGTTATTTTGGGGTTAGATCCTGCAAAGTTGTGAGCTGTTAATTGGGAGCCTTCCCTCATTACATCTGTGAAATGCTGCTAACCCAAACCTTACAGTGTGTGAATAGGAGGTGCAAAGTTTCATTCCCCACCCATTTCCACACCCCAGTGTATGCTTAATCATTCAAGGGAATTAAATGGGTTCATGAAACTATTGCACGTGAGTGCACATTAAGACCTGGTTTCTCTCAATTTGGGTGGAGAGATGATGGGTCTTGGGAAATCTCCATTGAAGGAGAAGCAAGGGATTCCCTAATATAGTGCACAAAATTTCTCTTTCAAACACAAGTCTACTCAATGACACTCTTTGCACTGGGGCTCCCACTATCCCTCAGTGGGGCCCTCCAAGCTTCTCCAAACTATTGCCCTAAGTTGCCCTTCTGGAAAAATGCTACTTAGATCATTGGCTTAGTAGAAGAACTCATTGAAACTGCAAGGTTTTCTTCACTTCCCCTAATCCTTGGTCAAATCCGTTAGTGCTGCTTACCTAGTCCATAGGAGTTCATGGAGATCCAGTCCTGAACATCACCAGCATACAGATCACTTAACCCCACACATAAAGACCACTGGCCTCTTTTATATTTGTGGTGATAAAGCTTACAAAGCCTTGCCTCTGCAGTGGAATGGAACCTGTGAGTCTGGAGGGCTATATTTGAACGTATTCCTAGTCTAGGAGCTAATCTCTGAGCAGATTCTGAATCTGGGAAACTTTGCCCAGGGAGTATAAGAACAATCTACAGCAAAGGCCCTGTACTAGTAATTTGGAAAACAGGTTCCCCAAATTTCTTAGATCAATGTTCCCTGGATTGGCAGTCTTGGAAACTGAACAGGTCTTGCACAAATCTGTGCTAATTTGGAACTTCTTTTTAATGTCATCCTTGATTCCATAGAAGTATCTTTGTGCAAAATTTCAGAGCCCTGCATTTACTAACCACAGCCCAGTGGGCAGTGTATCCTCCTGTTGCAAGAGCAGTGCTATATTTAAGTGGGAACATAGCACCAATTAACATTTGGGCATTTTGTTCTATCAAATTATTTCATGAAGTAGCTCACACCACTGTTGAGAGATTTGAGGACTGGATATGGCTCACATCCACATTTCCTAACTTGGCTCTTGAGGGAAAAGAATACTATGGGGGGCGGGTGGTCATAACACTAATCTCTCCATTAATTTGTAACTCTTGGGTGGTCAGTGCAGGCAATGTAGATGGGAAACCTGCTGCAGGAAAATGCAAAACACACCCAGACCACACAAGAGAATTCCAAGGCAAGAGTTTTGGATTCTATGAAATCAAATGAGAAAACAAGAAAAGAGTTACCACAATTCCAGTAAAATGGGTAAGTTCTACAGCAATGGAGTTTATGAAGATGCTAGTGAACTTTGGAGCTCCAAAGACAGAATGAAAAGGGCATTAGGTAAGGCAAGTAAATTACCCCCTCTCCAAAATCCACTTTCCCAAGGAAAATTAAATTGTTGCTTCTGCTATACACATTTAGGCACAAAGAATGTTGTTTAAAGGAAGGGAACAACAGTGGGAGATAACACCTAGAAAAGTAACACATCGATAGAAGCTCTTATTCAAAAGACACAGCTTTTGTTTAGCTCAACAAGCTATTGTTTTTGTAGTGTTATCCTCATTAGTTCAATATGAATAGCTAATCAAAATATATTGCTATATCCAATCAATTATTCTGCTGTACCTGTCTTACATGTACATGTATATGGTAAATAGCATAAGTATACGATGTCTGTATAACAGGGTTGCATACCTGCCCCTTTTAGGTTAGGATCATAAGCACAGTTGCAGTTTCACTTAGCAACTGCTTTGCTTAACGACAGAGTTGCCAGTTCCAATTGTGGTTGCTAAATGAGGGCTACCTGTATGTCAGTTGGAATGACGCTATCCTTAACATTTGCACTTGTCTAGATACTGAATTGTAATCCATTCCCTAACTGCAGACTGTGGCATTGTCCACATAGTAGATTAACCCTGTCTCTTCAGAGGAACTTACTCTTCCCAATTAGTTGGGGTGCTCAGGACAGCATCTTACATGGAAACACACCGGTGGACTTTTCCAAAGAACCTCTTCACTTATGCTTCTTGTATATTTACTGTCCAACTAATTATGTGATGAGATGGTAAACCAAATGTAAATGAGAATATTCCAATAGGAATAGGCTTGAGCTATGCCTCTAGATTTTATCTAATGATGAAATGGAAGCTGCATTGGCTAGTAGACTAAAGGAAAAAAAGGGGGTTGTGATAGAGGGAGCTGGTTTAGAGTCCAGCCATTGGTGGCTCTACCTCTGTATTGTCTTTATTAACTGGCAAAACTCCTCTGAATTTTGGACAGGAGTTATAATTTGTACCTGGAACCATCCTGCAATAGAAAACAGACATCCTAGCAATTTGCTGGCTCTTCCCCAAAGACGACTTGACTTCCTCCTCTGTTGAAATGGAATCTCCTTACCACCTGCATTGTAAAAGGCTCATTCTCTATAAGAATCTGCGTTATGAAATATTCCATTCCTTATCGCCATCAGATTCTGTATGTGTGCATGCAGCTGGAGATAAAATACAGACCTATCATTCACACAATACGTTATGTAGGCTTCTTGGAAGGCAGGAACGTAGGCCCTGGGCTTGCACTTTGTTCCCCAGAGGACTCACATTTAACTCTTCAGCCCAAGCAGACTTTTGCAAAAGGCTGCAGGGAGTGTGATACTAAAGAACACATATTTCTGCCATGCTTGTCAGATACGATTATTTCTAACGACCAAAAATATTGCTGCTGGAAGTATTGCTATATAAACAGAGTTTACTGAAGGCCTGTGTAACATACATAAAAGCATCTTAGCACATTAAACTTAAATAACTGCCTATACATTTGTTAGAAAGCTGTTTGAAGAAACAACTCTTTGGAGGCTTGTCTCCAGTTTAGATCAATTTGCTTTTCCTGCCCTAAAGCAAGGATGCATTTTGCCACCAGATGGCAGAATGTGTCTCTTTCCTGCTCTCTGGTGGTGGTTTGGACTTTGCAGCCCAGATATGGTAGTCCCAGTTTACGCTAGAGCAGTGTTTCTCAACCTTAGCAACTTTAAGATGGGTGGACTTCAACTCCCAGAATTCCTCAGCCAGCATGGAGGAGCAGTCAAAAATACAAGAACATGGTGATCTCTCAGATGGAGCTTCATGAATCTTCCCTTTCTCCCATAGTTCCAGAATGTATGACAGTTCATATTACTGCTATAAGGTGTTATGGACTTTGGTTGGCTGCTGGTTGTGGGATATTTTTTCCCTTGTAGGTTTGATGGGTGCATATGACTCTGGACATTATTGCTGCTTTTACTGGGTTCCAGGGCAGTAGTATTATCTGAGCAGGAGTCAGGGGCCCCACAGGGCAGAATAAGCCCTCCACCCCAATTAGGCTCTTAACCCTGTTTAAAAATAGATGGAATAATTTACATTGCCTGGTAAAAGTCCCCCTTCCCCCATCACCTATTTTTTGGTGGGGAGGGGGGTGCCGTCAAGTCACTCTTGACTCCTAGTGACTAGTCCTGGCACTTTTCTTGGCAAGGTTTTTGGAAGTGGTTTGCCATTGCCTCCTTCCTAGGGCTGAGAGAGAGTGACTGGCCCAAGGTCCCCCAGCTGGCTCTGTGCCCAAGGCTGGACTAGAACTTATGGTCTCTAGCCTGGTGCCTTAACCACTACACCAAAGGGGCTCTCATAGAGCCATAACGCTCAGACTAAATCATTCCTGGGAATGTTCTTGTCTTCCACTTTACCTTTAAGACATGTTTAGTGTTCTATTTTTATTTCTTGTCTAATTTAAGCTAGCAGAAAATACAAAACAAGAAGTTACATAGCAAAATACCATTTCCTTAAAAAAAAAAAAACCCTCCAGGGATTGGCTGAATCACAGCAGGTTCATGACCAGGGGTGGAATTCAAAGTTCTGAGGCAATGATTGACAGCTGCCACCAATCTCTATCTGCATCTTTGCTTTCTGTTTCCTCCGTTTTAATCCCTGGCTGTGCCGGCTTTTGATTTTCCATATCTGTATCCCTGCCCTTAAAGTAGGCTTTGTGTTATGCTTTGGATGGTCTGTTCTTCCCTGCAGTTATTGAATATATTCTCTTAACTATGCTTTTTAGCGAGGTGCTGTGTAGAATATCAACATGGTCATGTAGCATTCATCATCCTTAAAGATTCACAAATTTTAGCCTTGTTTCCAAGCTTGACTATGCATGAAAATTAACTAGCATAGTTTAATCATGAATATTTATGGACAACAGTAATCTTGAATTTAACTATAAAATTTAACGATATGCTAGCTGCTTGACCAATAATTCATGCTACTGCCAGCTCTATGATGCATTTAATTGGTCTGAAATAATTGCAATGTATGGTTTGTTGGAGAAGGGCTGGGTTGGGGGTGGAGGGAATGGCTGAGCACATTTGGTGTTGACAGTATGTGTAAGTTAAACATGAAATGTGGCAGTTACTCATAGGCTCAACCCTGTCCTAAATATTCTCTATTTAGAGTATATCACATATACTAATCCTGTTTATATGCAGAAGCTGGGCAGAGTTCTAGACATAAGTTTTCATTAGAAACCCATCTTTGGGTATTGTATTTTGGGCTACACCAGATGTTTCCAAATTAATATCTTCAATGCAAAAGGAACTGGGGATGGGGGTGGAGTGACCTGAATGTTCTCTTAGATATATGTTTTCATTTCCACTTACACAGTAATCTCCACCATTTTGTTCCCATCATTTTTTAACCTCCTTGTTTAATAATGCTAGACAATCCCACCCAGGAGGTAGTGATTTCACGACGCTCACATTGTTATAATACTCACATAATATTCTATAAGATAATTCATATACTGCATCACCTGGTGAATGAAACAAGAATGGAGCTAATGACTGGGCTTTCTACTGCCACCTTCACAGTTAGCCTCTCCAATAAGTGTTCATTTGATATTGATCTGGAGTTTGCTTTCAAATCAGGCAATATGTAATTCAGTGTGCAAACGTATAGAGGGAGAATTTCTACAAAGAGAGGCTCAACCAATGAGTTCCCCACCTCATGTGTAGGAATTCTTCATGAGTGCACATGGACAACTTCCAATGAATGTTTGACATTCATAGATGGCAGTAGTGTGTATTAATGATGGTCGAATAAGGCTTAATATTGGGGCTGTGCATACTTCTATCTCTACAGTTCATTAAGGCAGCCTTTTTGTTGAGCCTGACAAAAAGATGTAGCTACTTTAAGGAGTTGACTCAAATTAATGTGACTCTTAAAGCAACTATATCATTTCCCCCTCCGCCGCTTATGTACTTCCTGGTTTATTTTAAACATAGAAATCAGGCAATATGTAATTCAGGAGATGAGTATCACTTTATGTATGTGCATATGTACGTATATTAAATGATTAAACATTTGATTGTTTACTTGCTTGTTTATTTATTTATCCTGTGTCAATTTTTTTCTAACTCAAAAAGCCTTGAGACCCTCAGAAAAGTTGGATACCACTTCTTAATGACTGGTGCTTTGTTTCATCCTTTTAGGAATATCCAAAACAATACAATAACCAATGGAATTTACAAGTAGCTCTTTTTACTTAAAATCTGATCTTTCCCCATTAAGAGGGGCTCCAATTTTCTATGCATTTTTTTCTTGATTCATGCATATGTGACTTTCCATTTCTCCCAAGTAGGAAGAAATAAGAAAGAGGGAAATAAGAAAAGTTAGGACAGTTACTACAGTCCTGTATTCTTCCAAGGGAAATGAGCTGCAGACTAAGCATTTTGCTATTCCTGTCCATAAATTCATGTGTTGCACAAAAGTATCAAGGCAGGTCTGTAAAGCAAAACATCTCTTTGGATTCCTCATTCCAACCAGCTGAAAATTCAAAGTATTCATTTTTCACAAGCCCTTTTGCAGCTCCAGTACATTTTTGCAGTCCTCTGCTGAGCAGTGAGTTATGTACTGGCTCAGGAATTACGAACATCAATCTATTTTTTTTTTTAAATCTCCAGTATCTCTGGATACAAATAAACTTTACCAAATGTCAATGAATAAGATTTATCATGGATAAAACTCTGAAAGATAGCCTAGCTGAAGCTACTTAAATTCCTTGTAGAGATGCTTCCATCCAAGACGCCATTTAACTGTGACAAACCTTTGGGAAAGCAAGTTTAATAGAAATGGATCCACTGAAATTTTTTTGGCTAACTAGAAATCCAGATTTGAAAACAAATACATTACCAAAAGTTCTGAATTTGTCTCAGAACACTATACTGCAGACAAATGCCTTATTACTTCAGAATTTGGATATGGTTTATCTCACATTTGTATAGCTATGAAAATTTCATGGGGTAGAATATAGCATTGCATATAAATTAATAGACCAATAGTTTTAATTTTTTCCATATATTAATTAGAGTTACTATGAAATAATATTGGATCATCGGTAGAGTTGGTTCATTCAGGATGTGAGACATGAGTTCCTGTACTAACCGTAGTCTGTGTAATAACCTGCTTATTTCTCATTTAAACCAAAATGAAATTCAGGTTTATATCTCCCTACGGTGAATGAATACATGGACAGCCTGAATATATGAAATTATTTAGAAATATGTAGCAATGTCTTGGCTAAAATATATATTATAACTGATAAGGGAATCAAGTCATATGCAAAATAACCAGGAGTTTCAGTCCCACACCAGTTTCTAACATTTGAATATCTACAACTTCAGCATATTGGTAATTTATTGGTTTGAAACCACTGTCCTTTGAAACTGCATAATTCAGTCTTTGATTTCAGAGCAAGAAATATTCTGAGTCAGATCTATTGAATAATTTTTTACTTGAACGTAAGTACCATTTGCGTTTAGATGAAATGGAAAAGGGAGGTAGGAAGAGGCATATATCTCAAGTCAGCTCTTGAAAAGATTTGGCAGTTTGTCAATTCTGTCTCCATGGTGCATAAAGCTTAATGAGAGTTCTTAAAGATTCTGCATAGGTGGCATTTGATTCCACGTAAGGTGAGTTCTATTTATACAGGAGTCAATGATAGCTTGTAGAGATCTGCCCTTTATCAAGCAAATTTATTTTATACTTATTAGTTGAGCCCTTTGTTTATAGTTTACTATTTTGAGTTCAATTGAATTAAATACATGGCAAGATACATTTTGCCATTAAAACCATTGGTGATGTTATTTTGTAAAATCTGTTTTTAATAATGCAGAAGTCACTGTTCAATTATTTAATTGTGGCAAATATGCTTTTATGTCACAGACAGAAAATCTTAAACCTGTCCTCTACTACAATCTTGCACGTGTGTGTGTGTGTGTGTGTGTGTGTGTGTATGAACTCTAAACTGGAGAGAAGATAGAGATCACAAAATGGTGCAGAGAAAAAGCATAATCCTTGCTTATATTCGTCTGGGTTTCATGAATACATCCATGGTCTAAGATGGTTGAGCACTTAGATTCTGAACTACATGTGTCCCTTTGCATGTATATGAGTACATGCAGGCATGTTAAAATAGGAAAATGCTCCAAGCATGGGATGTGTGAACTATAACCCCTGCAGGTAATCTTACTGGCACTAGCCATGGTTGATTGTTGCACCAAGTCCAAAATGAATAAATTGCAAAATCTGTGGGTTCTTTTTCACCAGCATGTGCCTACCCATATAGGGCCAACAATTGCTTTTCTTCACTTAAAATGTCTTGATAGAAAGTTTTCAGTTGCAGTTCTTAACCCGGACATGGCAATAACCCATCCCACCCAATCATGCAGAGAGGGCATATTGCGGATCCCGTCTACAAGAGAATTTTGTTGGGTGGGGTCCAGAAAGCGGGCCTTCTCTGCAGTAGCTCCCGCCCTGTGGAACATGCTGCCCCTGGAGGTGAGGTTAGCCCCATCGCTCCTGACCTTCCGGAGGAACCTGAAGACCTGGCTCTGCTGTCTTGCTTGTGGGGGGGAGAAGGGAGTAGCTCCGCTTGGGGATGGCTGGCACCCTACAGAGCTCCTAACCTACATGAACTGTGTTAGATCTTGCCACTTGGACTTTATTTTTACTCTCGTCTTTATTTATTAATGGTGCTTATATTTTTATACCTTGCATTGTATTTTATATTTATTGTTTTTATTGATTACTTTTGTTGTAAACTGCCCAGAGTCCCTCTGGTTGGAGGAGATGGGCAGTGACAAATTTGATAAACAAACAAACAAACAAACACTGTTTGGAAATATGTCTTCTAATTTCTCAAAAGTTTTCTTTCTCTGAAAAGCAAGTATACTGAATTCTCAGGGAATTTTAGAGTTGGTTTAATAGTTTGCTTTTTACATTTCTCTGTATGGTATTTGTAAGCTTGCTCGAATTTGTACAGAGCCCAAAGGTGCTGGGCCTTTTTTATATTTTTTTCTGCTACAAATCTCTCTATCATACTGCTCCTGTCATAGCTGCCCACGCATCCTGATCTAAGAAAACTCCGTGGGAAGAATTCTGTGACCGTGTCATTCCTTAGCATAAGACTGAAGTGTGGGAAGCCAGAGAGGCTGCAGACCACTACACAAATCCTTGTACAGTGAAAGATGTGACAATTATAGGCATCCCTCATCTATCTCGTAGCTAAGGTACAAGCTGGAATACCACACCCTGCCTATGGAAATTTCAGCAAATGTTTCTTAAAATGTACTTTGAAAGCATTTCCTTTTCCATCCAATCAAATGAAAATAATCAAAACTATCAGAATTTTTCAGCACAATGCTAATACTTTAATACTACTGTACTAGATGGATATGTCACCCTCAGTTCACCGCATTGTTTTGATGGTGGCCAGCTTTTAATTTTTAGAGATGTGCAAGTAGAGCTTTGATCACAGTGTCACGCCCACCATTTTGACGTGTTTGACCACACCAAGACAAGATATTATATATTATATCTTCTGTGGAATTTAAGGTTGTATGTGTAATATATCTCCATCCAGACATTACCCTGCTTATTTTTAAAAAGCGGCCACATTGTATACCTTTAAGATACGTGTTATTGTTTGATATAAATATTCTTAGTTTTCAAATTAATTTGTGGGAGTATATTGCCCACAAATGCTGAATGGCAATGAGATGGATGGATACTTATTTTAAAGAACAGACCAGTGTATATAAATACTAACCTCATCTTTTATACATGAACTATATTAAAAGAAATCAAGGTATTTAGGAGATGTAAATTTCAATGCTATACTATGTGTAAAATCAGTATTTCCTAGCCTAGCTATTTCCTAGATAGGCTAAGAAAGTTAATCTATAAAAACAGTCCACGGTTTGACAGAATCTTATGCATGTTCTGATTTGTATCTTGATGTGTAAGGCTGCTGTGATTGTGGGCTTGAGATATTGACTCTCCATATGTTTCAAATTCTTTTTTAAAACTTTTTAAAATTAACTCAATACAAAAGATGAGTTCTTGATATATTCCAATGGCACATTATCGTACTCTGATTTACTATGGATTAATATTGGTGGCTGCATATCGTACGTGGAAGCCCACTTCTTAACCCTCACCATCTGGAATCCATTTGGACATGCATAAACTGCATAAGTAAACATAAACAAACCATTCATATACACACATTCACCAATAATTGAGAGTAACATGTGGTTGTATTTCTCTTCAGTTAATGTTGGACTATAGTTCTGATAGGATAGAATGGAGCACAACCTGAAAGCTTTCCAGAGCTCCTCCAAAAGTTAAAATTCTGAAGATTAAAAAAAAATAAAATAGAAAAGATAGAAGTTTTAAAAAGTTAAAATCTGGAAGGTAACAGGGAAATGGTCAAGTACAGGAGAAGCACACTTACTGGGTACAATAGATTTAATCTACCATGGTCCCACCTGTGTTTTGGAGGGCAGCTTTCAGTCTGAGACCGGTCAAGCACTTTGGTGTTCAACTAGAGCAGAGATCTAGTCTACTGCTAAATTAATCTGTGCCCTTCTTTTTCTGTTTAAATTAATTTGTGTTACCTTAATACAGAGCTGGAAACCCTGCCAAAGCATTACAGGAGTAACAAATGCACGACAAAACATGCTTATTATTGGACAGCAAAGACAGAACTGTGCCGACTAGAAGACATATATGAAAATGCAAAATTATTTTTGTTGTGCTGGGAATTTTTCAAAACCAAAAAACAAAGGCAAGGTTGGAAAAATGGCAAACCAGTGAAACTCGAACTAGCAGATTTGCCTGTCTGTACCATTGTTTCTGAAATCTGAACTGTATTTGCATAGCTAAAGAAGTGGCCATTTTATACTTACTCTTGGGACAGTGAAAAGGCTCTGCTTTTGCATACATAGCAATTTTTTTTTGCTCACTTAATAATAGAGTATCATAGTTTTTGATTTTCCACATATGACAAGGTAAGTGAGTAGAGAGTGCTTCCTCTCCAGAAATATATTTAAGGTGTTCATTAAAAGCTATTTCTCTTAATGGGCTCTCGAAGACTGAATCAGATTGCAAATACTGTAAATGAAGTTTAAACATGCTAATTCCAACAGTTTAACAAGCTCTGACATGCCTCCTTCCCTTTGCAATAAGCAATTTTCTGGAAGCTAGAGAGCCAGTATAATAGGTATTTTAGCTATGCATTCCATTTTGCTATTAAATTAAAGTGCGATTACCTCCCACAGCCAAAAGACTACCCCTTGAGTCCCAAGTAATGTGACTATTTTGCAAACAGATCAAGCCAACATTATTCAATGGCAATGACTGGAAACATTTCATTAATGTTTTAGCTTCTGGCTTATTCAGTTTTATCATGCTTAATCAAAGTTTGAGTTTGAGGGTGTTTGGAAGATGTGGTCCAAACTTGCCCACTTTTTCACTGCTATTGCCACCAGAAGCCTCCTTACAGAGTAGCTAATGCTATTTTTCATATTGAGAAATTTCTGCAAGAGGAATGTAGGGGGACCTACAATAATAAACTGAAAATTGTCATGGCTTATGTTTCACATAGGAATTGATGACTTTCATCTGATCCTTTGAACTCCATTGAGTGGGACATTGTCTCAGCTTGAATAAACATTTAGGAAATTTGAAGCAACTGGAAGCAGAAAGAAAGCAGGCAGGGTGAAGCTGTGTTTTTCAACCTTGGCAAGTTTAAGGTGTGTGGACTTCAACTCCCCGAATTCCTCAGCCAGCATGCTAATACTAAAGATTGGGGATATGTTGGAAGAATAACAATTTTAAAGATGAAATTGCTGCTAAAGCTCCTACAGTGGGACCAGTAAACAGCTTGTGCCCACCTGCCTCCCTGTTTCAGCTGGTTTGAAAAAGTGCTTTTAATTTAAATGAACAAGATGCTATCATGTCACTGAGTGAAAGTCTCTGGTGCTCTCTTTAATTTCCAAAGATGCATTTGGGTGTGGAAGATAGTTCTGATCAACTATCCCTTCTGCCCAAAAGAGAGAGGCTTCAAGACAGTTACACTGCATAGGCAAAAAATTAAACTTTGGTTGTATTTGAAACATAATTGTTGATGGGATTCTTTTGAAATGGCTTCATTAGTTGTTCTGCAACGAGTCTACTGATCAAAATACTTGTGTCCTGGAAGACTTTTTGTGCCTGTTTTCAGTTCAACCTCTTCAGAAAAGGCTGCACTTTTTTACACCTTCTTCTTTTTAAAAAAATAATGGCTGCACTTGTTTTGGAGGGAAACCATGGGAAATGGTGAGGGATGCTGGGAATTGTGGTATAGCAACATCAAAGTGGCTACAGATTCCCTATCCAGGCTCTAACAAGTTCAACTTCTTCCAAATTTTTCTTGAATCTCATGATATAAGTAATTTTAGGATGTCAAAATCCAGAAAGAAAAGGGTCAATCTGGTACTCTGAAAAGAAATACTGTGGATAGCATATCCTGTTTGCATTTTAGAGCTCAAATTAAGAAGTGTCTCATTAGCAACTGCAAGCTGTGGCCATTTCATTAAGCATTGAGCAGGATCACTCTAGACATTGTGAGTATGTTTTGCATGTTTTAAAGACGGTGGAAATAGATCTACTGAAACAGCAGATAAGAGCTATTTAGTCTACCTAGCTCTAACTAACTGAGAATGTAATAAATAGGAGCTTACTGGAAATGAAGTGTGGTGGGTGTGGTTGCTTAGATGATTTCTTCTCTCTGCTACCACATTGAAAACTATGATGCACTGTATCATTAAGGCTAATGCTTTTAAAAGAATCTAGTAGAAAAATCATAGGGTATTTCTGTTGGAAATTTTCCATTTTCTCTCTGTGGATTTATCAGTCCCAAGCAATTAAAGAGCTCTGGATGTAATGGACAAATGAAGCCAAAATAATTTAATTGAGATGATAAATTACATCTTGTTATAACCCAATGGGACAATGATGCATTGTTCATGGTGGGGCAGAGGAGAGAGAATCTTCCATTTAATTGCATAAACGCAGCAATGTGTTCATAAGTATTCAAAACACCAGTATTCCCATTTAAATATCTTTTGTGAAAGAATATTTCTTGTATTCGGAAAGATGACAAGTTGTCAGTGAAGAGCAGTCCGCATCGGTGCTCAAATTGAAGGGATGGTGGGGAGACTATAAAGCCCTTTCTTTTTTGATGACCCCCTTAGCGATTGTTTCATTTAATTATTATTTATTGTCCTTCTTTTCTCCAAAGAGCTTAAAGTTGCTGGCATCCATTCTTCGATCTGTCAGATCCCACCGTTAATTTGCATAAACATGCTCATCTCTCAGTCACTCTGGTGCATGATAGAGAGGTGGCTTTTTTGTTTTTATTTTTACGTGCAATCAGACTTCATATGCTTAAAAACAATTTGGCTCACATGCTCTGGTTTCATTTTTAAGGTATCTGTAGAGAAAAAGAGGAAGTCCAGAAGCACAATAGTCAGTAATGCAAAGATACCCAGATATGGATCCCTTGTATAAATCGGGGGAGTTCTGAGTCATGCATCTGAGTGAATAACAACTATTTGTACATAGCTTCCTAAGGCTATTTGCTCTGCAGGCATCTTTCATGGTATCTCTACAGCTTGTACAGGGGCTGTTGATTTAAGTGGACATGCTCATGCTTGGTTCTTCCAATTAATATTTTCTCCCCTCTCAATTATAGGCATGTTAAAGATCTGGCTAAAGACAAACACCACCACCATCCCGCAAATGGAAACATTCTTCCTTTTCAAGAGCTATTTCCAAAATCTCCCTATTCCCTTCATACAATGCACTTATGCATATGTGAAACGCCATGAAAATTGCACAGGCAGTATTAGAATATCCATAAAGAGAGCAGACACAACAGGACCTCTGAGAAGAGTTCGCTTGGCCTTTCACCTCCATTGGTCCCCAAGACATCTCCTTCACAGCAAATTATCAGGCCATCTGATGGCTGGATACTCCCCCCGCCCCCCAATCCCTTTAGTCCTAAAGAGCCCTTTGGGCCTAAGGAGCGGTTTCATGCACTAAAGCCAATCCACCTTTCAAAAATAAATTAGAATTAAGTATTTATTTATTTATTTATCAATCACATTTTTCACCACCCATCTCCGCCCACCAGGGGGACTCTGGGCGGTTTACAACAAAATAATCAATAAATCAATAGATATATATAATATAATTACAATATATAAAAATATACTATATAAAATACAATCACAAATAACCAATAAATATAGATCAAAATAAAGCCCAGATGGCTATGATCTAATTCAGTCCTTGCGTGGGATGAGCACTCTAGGGCACTAGCCATCCCCAAACATGATGACTCTCCTCCCTGCCCCAAGCCAGGTGGCAGAGCCAGGTCTTCAGATTCCTCCAGAAGGCCAGGAGTGATGTGGCTAGCCTCACCTCCAGGGGCAAGATGTTCCAGAGGGTGGGAGCTACTGCAGAGAAGGCCCGCCTCCTGGATCCCACCAGATGGAATTCTCTTGCAGACGTGCCCTCTCTGCATGATCAGGTGGGATGGGTTGACCTAATGGGGAAGAGGCGGTCCCTCAGGTACCCTGGCCCCATGCCATGTAGGGCTTTAAAGGTGATAACCAACACCTTGAATTGGACCCAGAAGCAAGCTGGCACCCAATGCAGCTCGGTCTCCCACCCTACAGCAACAGGGAAGAGACAGATGGCATTTCCTGATTAAGTTCTCTGATGAAAAGATGAGGAGATGGACCCAACCCCCAAATGCCCCCCACCCATTGTCCCTGAGACTCAAAAGCCTGGTTGCTTGGATGACTTGATTCTTCTCTCTCTTAACCTTCTCTCCAATGCTAGCAGAGGCCTTGCCAAGAGCCTGAGAACTTCAGCTGCTGGCCCTCTTCTTTGTACCATCTTTCCAATCCAAGAGCCTGGTCAGCTGGCTCATGATTCCCTTAGTTTAGTTTAGTCTTCCTTCCTGATGCTTGTTCTCTTCTTCTGAGATGTTGGATTACAGCTCCCATAATACATATGTTGGCTAGTGATGGGAGCTGTAACCCATGACACCTGGATAATATGATGTTGAGCTTGTCCTTTTGATACTGGCTGGATTGCTGTGAGAATGTGCAATGTGCTGTGAGTGAGTAACATGTCACAGCTACATCCTGTTCCATCTCTGCATTTATCTATGTCGCTTATTTATAACTTGGCAGCTGCATGCTCGACTTTCTTTTTTTGCTTCTATAAAACAAGCTGCAGAGCTGGGGTATTTATTTGGAGATTACATTTCTCCAAAGAATTGTTTTCAGTGCCCGTATATGTTGTGTTATGTTGTTTATTTGATCAAAATAAAAGTCAGTAAGCAGTTTACTTTTGGGAATTGTTGCTTCCCTCCTCCCATCCTCAGGTTTGGAGATTATATTAGGCACTGATATGTTTTCTTACAGGAGACACTGGGGAAAACATCTTCTCAGTTGACATACAATCACTGGACTATCTCTCTGAATGTAGCAGGAGCCTGCCATTTGTTTTGAAGTTGTGGGTTTTTATAGGAAATGATGAAAAGAAAGTTCACATTTGCTTGCAGTAGGCATGCATGGAATTGTATTAATTAATGATAGCTTCCTAAGTGAAAGAAATGGCACTCTGATGTGAACCCTGGCACTCACATATGAAAGGCCTAATCTCATTACATGGTGATACCTGTGGTCTTCGTGATGTTTTTACTGCCACTTGCGCCCTTTGGTCATCAAACGTGAAAAAATGACACTGGCGATTCCTGCATTGTGCTAAGCCACAATGTCTGCTGCCTTTGGTTTGGGTGTGGTGCACTGATAGTGTCCAAAATTTAGCTACCTAGTCACTGTGATTGGCAAGTCATGGGTTACAGTTCAACATTCTTCATTGTGGCCTCTGGGATTCACAATCTGTCCCTGCGCAGGACCCCAGTTGGAACTTTTTAGAGCTAGATTTTGGCAGGAATCCCATTCCTAGACCAGGTTCCCATTTGGCCCTCCTCAATAGCCTCTTGATCATCACAACAATATCTCTAGGATGTCTTCTTTGCAATTGTAGTTTCTTCACCTTTTATTTATCTTTTGTTTGTATTAGTTTTGCCCCTTTGTGTTGTTGGCTTGTTGTAACTTCAGCCCTTTTCCATGAGAGCATTTTTTTTTTTTTTGCTTTTTACTGCAAGGCTGATACCTTCAGAGGACACAAATAAAAAATGTGGAACATCCATCAGGAAGCTGCCTCCTACATTTGGTGGTGTTTTTTTTTTTTTGGTCTGGTCTGATTCAAAAAAGAGCACAACATGGATTCCTGCCTACACTGCCTGGCCTTCATAAAAGGCTTCTTGTGATTGGTCCTTCCAGCTGAAGCCTTATTGGTAGAAAGAGGTGCTGCAGGGAGCCAAAACTGTTGTCACTTCTTCCCTGAGGGAAAAACTTAGCTCATATATAAGGAATCACAGACGTTATTTATGAAATTCTTGAGCCCATCTACTATATGTCCTTGGTTCTGATGAATGCAATTAAGACCACAGTTTTAGTTATTCCTCAGCTGGACTTACTGAGCCTATTGAAAAGTTCCACCTTCTTGCCTCTGGATGCTCTCAGTACCAACTGAATTACACAAGCAAATACCTAATGCCTGACCCTGCAGGATGAGCAAACGGAAGAGACAATGAAAAAAGACGATTCCTGTGACAGGCCTGTGGGTCTGATTCTGTCCCTTCCTATGGTTAGAGAGGCAGGGTGAGATCAGGATATACTCTAGCATATGGACTAAACAGGCCAGGATGTTCATTTCCTATGATGGCTATGCGTGCTCCAATTTCAAAGGCTTCACACTCCTTATGCCAACTGTTATCAGTGGGCAGTGTTGATAGATTTCATCTGGCTATAGATTTAGTCATTTCTCCATATGTCCACAGTTAGCTACTTCTATAATGATTCCCTTTGCCAGTGGTTGGAAATAATCAATATATAACAACAGAAGAGGATGCAACAGAACTGCATGTAAGCAGCGACGTCAAAAGAAAAAAAAAGGTTCTGCAGATCATGTCACCATTCATAAAGAACAAATATAGGCTCTTTTTTGTCAAATAATGCTGTCCTGAGTGAAAAACTGTTGCTTTTCCAAAATTGTTCTCTTGTCAAGCAGTCATGCTTATCAATACAATGACCAACAGCTTCATGGTACCTTGATACCTGATTTCATCATGCGATACTTGATTTCACCTGCTGTTAAGAGAACAGTGGGAGATGTTTTGGAGAGACTGAGTGGCAGTGAATTGGACCAAATATCTGCATTTCCTGGAGTATATAATGATAAAATGTTCCATAGTCCAGGAGGAGCTATTACAAAACTGTGGTTCACAGAGAGTTGTTCAAAAGGAGTTCTACTGGTAGTTTTGCTGAATGTTGTCTGAAGGAGACAACATTCCTGATGTACTTGCTCTTGCTGATTACCTTAATGCATCCCTACAACTAACTACACCTCAAAGTAGCAGTTCTCAAGCAAAATCTTCCTGATGGAAAAACCAAGTTCCTGGAAACTACTTCTTGGTAGTGGACTCCCACCTTTATTGTTTTAAATCATGTATTGCTTTCTTTATAGCCCACTTGTATACAATCCAAGATGTATTTTGGAATCTGAAATGAATTTTAACAGGTCTATATACTCTTGTATGAAACTTGTGATCACTTATCACAGATATTTTAACTAACTTTAGCAAAGAAATATCTTAAAGGTATTATGAATCTCTGTCCTCTTACCCACTGAGCCTGACTCCTGTCTGGAGCTTATCTTTGTTTTTGTCTAGGTGAATAAATAAAGGTTTGTTGTTGTTTATTCGTTTAGTCGCTTCCGACTCTTCGTGACTTCATGGACCAGCCCACGCCAGAGCTTCCTGTCAGTCGTCAACACCCCCAGCTCCCCCAGGGACGAGTCCGTCACCTCTAGAATATCATCCATCCATCTTGCCCTTGGTCGGCCCCTCTTCCTTTTGCCTTCCACTCTCCCTAGCATCAGCATCTTCTCCAGGGTGTCCTGTCTTCTCATGATGTGGCCAAAGTATTTCAGTTTTGCCTTTAATATCATTCCCTCAAGTGAGCAGTCTGGCTTTATTTCCTGGAGGATGGACTGGTTGGATCTTCTTGCAGTCCAAGGCACTCTCAGAATTTTCCTCCAACACCACAGTTCAAAAGCATCGATCTTCCTTCTCTCAGCCTTCCTTATGGTCCAGCTCTCGCAGCCATATGTTACTACAGGGAACACCATTGCTTTAACTATGCGGGCCTTTGTTGTCAGTGTGATGTCTCTGCTCTTAACTATTTTATCGAGATTTGTCATTGCTCTTCTTCCAAGGATTAAGCGTCTTCTGATTTCCTGACTGCAGTCAGCATCTGCAGTAATCTTTGCGCCTAGGAATACAAAGTCTTTCACTGCTTCTACATTTTCTCCCTCTATGTGCCAGTTATCAATCAAGCTGGTTGCCATAATCTTGGTTTTTTTGAGGTTTAGCTGCAAACCAGCTTTTGCACTTTCTTCTTTCACCATCATAAGGCTCCTCAGTTCCTCTTCACTTTCAGCCATCAAAGTGGTATCATCTGCATATCTGAGATTGTTAATGTTTCTTCCAGAGATTTTAACTCCAGCCTTGGATTCCTCAAGGCCAGCTTGTCGCATGATGTGTTCTGCATACAAGTTGAATAGGTAGGGTGAGAGTATACAGCCCTGCCGTACTCCTTTCCCAATCTTAAACCAGTCTGTTGTTCCGTGGTCTGTTCTTACTGTTGCTACTTGGTCGTTATACAGATTCTTCAGGAGGCATACAAGATGACTTGGTATCCCCATACCACTAAGAACTTGCCACAATTTCTATCCTCAGGATCAGTGAATAATATGTGTAAAAAAACAGACCTCCCCTCCTTTTCACAATGAGCTGGTTTAATAGACATACAGACAGAACACTGGGTTTCTGTTTTTCATTTGGGGAGGCTTGTAACTCGTTCAAGTGTTTATTTTCACCCTCTAGCCCATTGGAAACAAGATTTCATACCCAAGACATTAGAAGAGCTCTTATTTTTGACTTTTGGTTTGAATAAGCATTTATGTTGTCTTCTTCATAATTTTCAGAGTAGGTAACTTCTGTCTCATGGCTGTTATCAACTGGCTAAACATTCTCACATTAGGAACCACTCCACCATAGAAATGGTGGTATCTGCTCCATTATTGAACTACCAGACTTGCCCAAAGCTGTATGTAATTCACACACTTTACCTTCATTATCCACTACTATCTTGGTGATTTGGCTTGCTCAGACACACCCTTTGGTTGTAATGAATGAGGAGTTACTTATCTAATAGCCAGCCTAATGTCTGAAGAGGGTTACTTTTACATACCTCTGGACTCCACTGATGGAGTCTGAACTTCTTCACAGGCTCTACACCTAACCTAGCTCCTAGATAAGTGAGTCATCCCAATTCTCATTGTGCCAAACATCAATGTAGCACAACCTAAAGCCTTTCAGTCCTTTTCCAGCTACCAACAGAGAAGAGAGGACATAGCCAGAGGCTATAAAGAGATGTTTCCAGCCTAGTGTTCAAGCTTTTTAAATCCCTGTTAGTTTCTGGCTAGGGAATGGGATTTGGGTATTCACAGAACAGAAAGATTTATACCTAATCAGGCAACTACTGTAGCCCATCTAGACTAATACTGTCAATACTGAAGTGTACAATTCATTTCTAATCCTACTTAGGAATCAAATCTGGAACATTTTTGATGAAAAGCATGTGTTCTATATTAAGTTTATAGTCTTTCTTTTCAAAGTTCCTCAAATCATGTTCAAGATATCTTGCAATAAGTTCTAACAATAAGATACAAAGATCATTAACTTGCATGTGTTGGTGGGGCAGCCATGGACGATGTTGCAATCTGATGTTGAAACATCATTCCTGGTGATACTGCTACAACTCTAGAACCTTTATTAAATTCAGGATTTTATACCCCTGGAAATTCACTTAACCTGTCAAACAGCCATGAATCCCCTCTAGAAGTTGTTCTGGGATGTCTCCAGATTCAGCTTGTTTGACCCTTGGCTCTTCAGGATCTCAATATCTTTTACTTGCTCTTGAAACCCCAAGGCTGGTGAGTCTCTTCCAATGTAAATCACCACCCAATGTCTTCTCAACCTCACCAGAGCAAGAAAACAGCAATGTTTGTTTCTCATCTTGTGTATGGACATCTTGTCTGTTCAGGATTCAGAAATGGTAGTTCTCAGCAGTATAATCATTAGAGGATTGCTATATTTTAGCAAGAATATTTAATAATGGCTGTATTACACATGATTCTTATTGGCTTCTGCTACTCCCATCTATCCTTGTTGGAAAGAGAAAAAACTAGGCCATTGTGGTTTGTTAAAGAAGTATAATTTTTTTACAGCTGCAAGGGGCTGTGTCATGCTTTGGCAACATCTGTTCCTTGGGAATGTATATTATGTTATACTCAGTTGATTCTTTGTGTAGTTTAGCATTGTTTGCTCTGATGACCACAATCCTTCAACTCTATCCTGCTCTCAGAGTAATCTTAACTCATGAATAGTCAATGTGTGGCCCTCTGAATGTTGTTGAACTCCAATTCCCATCAGCTGTAGCCACATGACTCAAATGACAATGGCAATTGTAGTCTAATGCTTTCTGGAGGGCTACAAATGAGCCATTCTTGTTTAACTGGCAATGCCATGGATTGAACTTGGGGTGTACAAAGTACATACTTTCTTACCAAAATATTAGCACAAGCTATAGAGAGTGAAGCAAAAACTGGATTATTTTTCCATAGTGTGAAGGAAAAGGAAAATGTATTTGCTTAGGATATTTCAGCAACAAGACCATTTTACCCTGCTCTATGAAGTGTACTCCCATTCTAGCAGTTGGTCGGAATTTTTGCAAACCTAAGATAAGGAGTATTGATGTGGCAGTGCTTTTTTTTCAATTCCACCCAGATAGCTTGCCACTGTTTGGAAAGAAAAACATTTCCCCATTTTTATTTATTTTTTATTTTTTGTTAACACCTCAAGGCTCATTTTACCTTCCCCAAACAATATGAGCTTGATACTGGCAACGTCAAAGCAAATTAATTCCCCAAATATTTTCTAATTTTGAGCAACCGCAAAAACGCATTTGGAAAAGGAACGTTGCACTGGGAACACATCAAGGACTAATGCGTGTGGCTGCCAAGTGGGATGTGCAGTTGCCATAGCAGCAATCAATCTACTGAATAACTAGCAACATAAACTGATTCAAAAGCAAAGACTGATTTAGGTCAGGAAATAACACTTGGTGAAAAGAGAGACTTTTCTCTGTGACTTGTGATGGTTGTGTTTGCTTTTATGAATGCACTTGAAATGCCTATTGGAAGGATGCCTCCCTGCTGGGCCCAAGGGCAGGACTGAAGAGCCCTCAAGCAGAAAGTGAAGAGCCAGCCCACTTAAAACTGATATGCAGCATTTCCAGCACATCCTCAGACAAAGACACAATGGAGAAGAGAAGGTGCTCTAAATTGTCTAATACTATTTATGGGGCCCTCCTCTGTAATGGATGAAAACCAATTGTAATAAAAGCACACCAACCATTGTGACAAAGAGGGTTGACTTGATGGTTCCTCCATGCAGATTGAAATGTTCTTGGGGCTGATACACAGGCCTGTTGGTGAGAATATGTAAGACTTTCTCCAGGCTTTAGACACTACTTGTGATAGCTTTGAAAAAGAGTCACTGTTATTGCCCAGATCGTGGTAGCCATGCTGGCTTGCTGGCCATGTGGAGGCACCACCTCATATTGGTTCCTTGGTGCCAAAATTTGTAGGGAATAACTTGCTATGTACCTCAAGGCATACAAGTGGTTTCTCTTTAGGCATTAAGTATTAGCAGTGTTTGAGAGCCAGTTTGGGATATTGGTTAGGACATCAGGCTAGAAACCGGGAGACCCTGAGTTTTAGTCCCGCCTTAGGCCCAAAGCCAGCTGGGTGACCTTGGGCCAGTCACTCCCTCTCAGCCCTAGGAAGCAGGCAACAGCAAACCACTTCTGAAATCTTGCCAAAGGGACTTGTCCAGGCAGTCTCTGAGAACTGGACACAATTGAATGGATTAAAAAAAAATAGCAATGTTTAGTCCACTGATAGAATTGCTTCAAATATTCAGTAGTTCCATTTTACACTTCTCCTTGGTAGAAAATACTCTTTGGTTGCACTGTTGAAGACTGAAAACAGGTCAGTGATTTTCCTCCTGGTGAATGGGCATATTTTGTTTTTTCAAAGGGGATCTTTTCACTAAAAGTATCCCAAAGACTCCAGATTCTTTCATAATAATATACAGGAGCTTTCAGATGCTGCCATATCTTAGTTCCTGGTAATCAATCCAGTGTCTGACTAACTGAGGTTAATTATCACGACAGTTGCACATCCCTTCCCAATCCACAATTTTCACAAAACTTTCTCATTGCTGCCTTCTGTAAAAAGGCAGCCCCAGAGCCTTTCAGTTTTACTGAACTACAACTCACACAAACTTTAATTTTCTAGTAGATACTACTAGGTTACTACTAGCTGAAAGAAAAACAGCTGGAAGCCATCAGATTACCCATGCCATTTCTAGGATCTAAATAATACAGCTATTCCTAATTTACTCTTGTTATTCCACAGATGAGAGCTGGGCACTGATGCTTTGTAATAGTGTTAATTTTATCCAAATGAATGCAAGTGGCAACAAATGTGTTGTGAATTGCACAGAACAGCCCAGCTGGATCCTCCTGAAGGTCAATCTGTTCTAGAGTTCTATTTCCGTCAGCTATTAAATCTCCAACTTGATTGCTCATATTGAATGCTTGAAACACACAGTACGTCTACCTCAGCAGAAATACTCATTTGTTGGTGAAAGGAGGGGTAGGATATTGATTCATGGTTATCTATAAATTGGCCATATCCAAGATTACCCTTTCTTATGTACTGCAGTTTCAGCCTTTTGGGGAAAAGCTGTCCCAACACACAAATTTGGTTTTGGCAACTCACATTTCTCTTTTGTTTCTTTTGAGCCCATTGCCAGAAAATCTAGGAGAAAGACAGTTCTCCCACCACACAGCTGTTCATTTATTGTTCTTATTTTTACCAATACTTTAAGTATAAACACTTCAGCTGTCTATAAATATAGTAGTTACTCAACTCAATGGAGTTATTCCAATATATAATAAAAAGCCTTCCATTTTTTTAAAAAAATCAATCACTTCATGTAACTTTTTGATTTCTTTTATAAATTATACTTAATTTCCACCATTTTGAATAGTCAGTCTTTGATAGTGGGAATGATTCAGTACAAAGCAAGAGTAATGTTGCTGTAATCAAATTCATACACTCTCTATTTGGCAGATCTTTCGTATTTTGCTTGAATAGTTAATTTTACCCCCTAGTACAACTCCAGGAAACAGAAATAGCTGCCTGACTGAAGTATCATCAGCAGCATTTTTGCATGTTTCTCTTAGACCAGAGGTGAGGAACCTGTGGTTGAGGTCACCTTCTAGCATGTCTTCCCAATGGCCATGCTTGCTGTCCATTAACTGTTAACTGTCCATTAACTTGCTGTTCCCTATCTATGTTTTAGATGGGAAGACTTTGGGGTTAATTTTTGCTTCAGAAAATGCCAAAGCTGTTTTGCTTGGCCTTTGAACCTGCTCTTTACTCTTCCCCTGAGTCAAGGTCCCATCCATGTCAACCAAGTCTTGATTTTTTCTTTCCAAATAACTACACACAGTACAATTTGCATATCTGTATTGATCTGCTTGTTTTTAGGTTGATCATTTTCCCTTTCCAGAGATAACCAGCTTCCTCTACCTTAGCTTTTTAAAATATTGGTTTCCAGCCCCACACAAATTCATTTTGCAAAAAAAGGATAGGTGAATGAAGGATGATATAAAAATATATTTCCAAAATATAATGATTTTACTGTTAACAGAGAGAAATAAAAGAAGAAACAGAACCAAGTGGCAAGAGATGAAGTCTTTGGGCTTTCCAGCTTGGAACTAAGAGCTGCCAATCAGCAATTTTAACCTAATTGTGTGAGAGTTGCTTGGAAAGTCCTCCATGTGCTATTTTTTAAAAACTTTCTGTTACAAAATTACTGGCCTGGGTTTGTTTGTATGTTTGTTTCTGGATTATTGTTTGACACCCAAATCAAGAGTCTTTTTCTTTTTGTTGTTAACTCCAACTTGTCTTCAGCCCAAGCCTTTTGATTCTGAAATTTATTTATATCCTGCCAGGAATGCAAGGCAGACTAAAATAAGTGTTAAAACCTATTGGCATGATGGTGGAGGGCTTTCTTGTTTAAATAATGGCTGGCCACAAAATACTACTTAACAGAAAGCAAGCCATGCATGTGCCCTTGACCACCCCTCCCAAAGATATTCTGTGCAACTCCCAAACTTTCTTTTAGCTTTTCATCTGAGCTTACTTCCAAAAAAAAAAAAAAAGCAATGGGCTGCAGCCATTCGCTGTTGGTGTTTTTAAAGAATGAATGTGGAAGTGATATTAGAAATGAAGACAGGAATCTATGATTAGGTGGGCTAACAAAAGCTAACATTACAGATTTATTCAAAGAAGCAGGGCACTCCAATACGGGTGAACTGGTTAAGCTCTGCTCAAGTAGACGTCGGTTCAAGGCAAGTGCCCTGCATGTGTGTGTGGTCTTCCAGGACAACTAGGATTCCCGTGAAGGCTTTCTTCCCGGCAGACCTTCATTGCTGCAGAAGTTGGCATTGTTTGAGTAGCAGCAGCAGCAGCTGGCAAGTCCTCATCAGAGTTCATGTTTGGTGAGTGCTCCAGGTTTTTGAGTGTGTCTTCTTTATTGGCTGCATCCAACAGAGCTTGAGAATTGCATGGCTGCATCCATTGGCCCTTCTGGATATTTAGGTCCAATATAAGAATCACCTTGCTGGATCAGGCCAAGGATCGTTTTGTTTTTCATAGTAACCATACTTCTTTCCCACCAATGCTTTTTTTTCTTTTTCAAATGGTATTGGAGGACATGCTGCTCTTAACCCAGAGGCAATGTAGAGTCTTAAGGACTTGGAGCCCTCAACAGAATATCTTCCATAAATGTATCCTATTCAGAATAAATCCCAGAGGTTGTTTAGTCACCTTATGAAAAACTGCTTCTTTTTTATTTGTTCTAGGAGTAGAACAGAGAGGGATGTTTCCCTTTTCAGTCTGTTCCCAAGACTGAATTCTAGAAGCCATACAGTAAAGCCAACTGACTTTCAGGGTAGAGCCAAACTCCCAGTATGGCCAAGCAGAAAATCAAAGCATCCAGAAGTTGTCCTTAGCCCCAGAGGAATTGCTTCATACCCTCTCCGCAGATGTATCTGTCACAACTAAGTAGGGACTCCCTATAAATAGGAATCTGGAGGCTATCAAAACATACATCATATTGTGAATACACCATAACAGTTTTAATGAGCTACAGAGTATAATCTGAACTTGAAATAATAAGGAAGAAAGAGAGAGCTACTAAGCAGTGGAACAGCCTCTCTATGAAGTTGTGGGCATTCCACCACTGGAGATTTTTAAGCAAAGGTAGGACAGTGGAGGCCCTGGTGCTCTCTGGGCTTGGTTATTTGCTTGCAGATGTTTCATTACCCAACTAGATAACATCATCGGTGCTAGTGAATGTGGGGTTTGCTCCCTGTTTGTAGGCATCTGTGCAAAAACCTTGCCAAGAAAACTGCAGGGACTTGTCCAGGCAGTTTCCAAGAGTTAAACATGATTGCACGGATAAAAAAAAAGTTTCTTACTTTATACAGGACAGAGACAACTCTATAATTAAGTTGTTAGTTGCTCCTCTTTGCATTAATAATACAACTAGAATAATATAATTGTAAGAAAAAAGATTTGCTAAAAACAAGAAGTATGTATTTCAGCGGAAAAAAATACTTTTAAAAAAAATGTGTTTATCTGGATGTAAATGTTATTAAGCACTAGACGTTGCAAAGATACTTATGGCATCCAAAATATTAACCCATGTCTTATTTTCATTTCCTAAAATTTGTGAAAGATTAAGATGGAGAGTTCTGAGAATACAGGCAGAGATGATTACCTATAAATAGCATCCGTTCACAGCTATTGGGTATGACAGATTTTTTTCTTGCATTAGTGAGCTGATTAACACATGTAGTACAACTACAAAATATTTTTGTCCAGTGTTTAGCATCAGAGAAAAATAATGTTAAAACTCCCAAGAAATTCCAGCTAGCTGCCTCATAAAGAAATTGGCCACCGTATGTCTTTCACTCAAGGATGACCATCTTGAAGATTATATCAGCATCCCAGGAAGGTGAAGTGTTCTACCACTGCCATTTCTACTGGTGGATTTGTGTCCATTTGTTCTGATGTGTGAGGACTGGCCAGTCTGTATAATGTATAATACAATGGGACATTGCTGAAGATGTTAACCCTGGAAGACCTACAAAGGCCAAACCTGATCTCTTATCAAGAGTATAATTGTTTTTTTTAAAGAATATTTGAATAATTTCCATTTAGTTGCACTTCCACTGCACTTCATAAAATATCAGTATTCAGGTGTCATTAACAAGTTTTCAGATCGTGTTCTTTGTTTCTCTGACAGTTTAATTCAATTGCACCAAGTGTTTGCAACTCTGATGACAGATTTATTAGGTTGTATATAACTTTGTGTTCTTAATTACAGGCCTATTGTGATGTCTCTTCTTTTGTAAAGGAAGAGAAGGAAGGGACAGAAGGTTGTTTGGTCCTTCATCCTCCCCATTACTCTTCAAATGGGCAAGCTTCCGTTTGAAGATGGATTTATGTCATTCAGATTCTGTACGTTCTTTTTTTTTTTTAAAAGAAACTTTATTAAATTTTCAACATAAAGATAAAATACAAAAAGATAGAAAAAGGTTAAAGAGAGACTAAAGAAAAAAGAAACAAATTAAAAAGTGTAGAAATAAATAGAAAGAAGTACAGCAAAAAGAGTGACTTCCGACCTTCTCCAGCACAGACAGATACAAAATACATTAACCTCTTCCTCTAATTTTAACTAATAAACATTACTTCTATAATCTATACCAACCTAATCATCAAATCCCAAAATCAAAACTTCATTTTTTTCAGTTGCAAGCAAAAAGCCCAAAAGTGATTTCCAAGCAGAAACAAAGCTAGACAAATTGTTTTCTTTGATCAATTTCAGTTTCGCCATCTCTGCCAGTTCCATTGATTTTATCACCCATTCTTCCACTGTAGGAATTTGTGAATCCTTCCACCTTTGTGCATACAAAAGTCTTGCTACCGTTATCATATATAGAAACAAAGCCCCAAATTTTGTTTCAAGCTGTTTGTTCATCAAACCTAAAAGGAAAACTTCTGGCTTCAATTGTATATTCATCTTAAGAATCTTTTGAATTGTAATGCATACTGTATCTGTTCCCAATATTTCTTAGTTTTCTTACAAATCCACCATAAATGGTAAAAAGTGCCTTTACCTTAAGAACATTTCCAACATACATTTGATACTCCCTTATACATGTTCAGCAACTTATCAGGGGTTAAATACCAATGATTCTGTATGTTCTTTTGTACACTGCTCCTTGTATGCTGTTCCTTTGGGGGCTGTAATGCAAAACAAGTTAGAGAGATTCAGCTACACTGTGTGGTGTAGTGGTTAAGGAGTTAAAGGTTCTAGTCTGCCTCAACCACTGGATGGATGACTTTGGGCCAGTCACTCTCAGCCCTGTGGACCTTATATGGCTGTTATTGTGAGGGGAAATAGGAGGAGAATGCCATGTATTCTGCCTTTTGCTCTTGAATGAAAGGTAAAAGGTGAAAGGTCCCGTGCGCAAGCACCAAGTCATGTCTGACACTTTGGGGGGACACCGCTTTCGTGACATTTTCTTGGCAGACTATAGCGGGGTCGTTTGCCATTGACTTCCCCAGTCGTCACCTTCCCTAGCAAGCTGGGTGCTCATTTTACCAACCTTGGAAGGATGGAAGGCTGAGTGGACCTGAGCCGGCTACCTGAGAATCCAGCTTCCGCTTGAATGAAAGGTGGAATATAAATAAACAGATGTCCCTACCACTGTGTTACACCTGAGATTTTCAGAGTCCTATTCATTCTATACTCTGCCTTGAAACAGAGACAGTTATGCAACCAATATAAACTGAAGTAACTTCTTTCACATTTCTGTATTTTTTTAAAAATCCTAGTTAAAAGCCACTGGCATTGGATCAATAGAGAATGAAAAATTGGGTTTTACAAGCAGTCAGGGAACTAAGAGGTCAATAGTAATCCTGTCCAACCTAGGACCTTACCCAGATGCATCCTTCAAGATATTCATTGATGCCAATTCTCAGTTTTTAAATTCCTGGCAGAAGATAACTAAAAAAATAGCTCCATTTGGTAAAGTTCAACACTGAGAAGTATGTTCCTCAGTTGAGTGGGAAGATCAGTATGGGAAGATCAGTATGAAATTCAGTTGTAATTTAACTGAATTCATTTAAATCATTTAATTCATTTACATAGACTTTAGTGTTGGTGTTGATATTTGTGTAGAGGATAAGAAGATGGCTTATGAAAAATTATGGTATAACAACATCTCACAAAAGCTGGAATGGTCTATCTTTATTGTTCATGCAAATCATGATGAATGGGATAGATGATAGCAGCATGGCTGAGCTTGTAGGGTGGAAGGTTGGAGGTCTCAGCCTCATCTCCCAGAAGCCCTCTGGGCTTCTTACCCTAGATCTGTCTCCTGCCTTGGTGTAGTGGCTTAGTAGTTATTGCCACCACCACCTCTCTCCTATGCTCACTTTGCCTAACCCTGGCAAGTGAGAGAGAGGTAGATAAATAGAGATAGCAAGATAAAAGGGCAGTAAATTCTGCAGCACCACCTTCTGGCTCTGTGTGTTGAGGTATGTGATTAGGGAAGTCAGTGCTCTCCCATGCTTTTGGGAAGTAGACTCCTCCTCCTCCTCCTTCCTAGTATTTTCCCGCTATCATGGGGTCTGCTTTTCGGATCCTGAAACGCCACTTTGCCCGATCATCCGCATCCTCAGGACACAGACCCACAATTTGCATGTCCTTATTGATGGTGTCTTGCCATCTCTGTTTTGGTCACCCATGTGGCTGCCGGACATCGATTTTAAGATGATAAATTATTTTGGCGACAGTGGAAGTTTCCGCTCTAAGGACATGTCCATACCAACGAAGCCGGCTTTCTCTCATCATCTCTGTAATTAATGACATGCCTAGTTGTTGTTGGGTGGCATCATTTGTGATGTGATCAAGTGGGGAGATGCCCAATATCCAATGGAGCATATGCATTTCCATAACATGGAGGTGGCTCTCTATACCCTTTGTTCCTGCCCAACACTCGGTTCCATACAGTGCCACAGGGCAAACGATCATCTTATAGATCTTAGATTTGAGACGGATTAGTATTTGTTTGTCACACAGCACACCGGAGAGTTCTTGCCAGTGCAACCAGGCCACATTCACCCTCCCTTGCACATCACTGCTGATGGGAGCCAAGCTACCAAAATATGTCCACCTTCTTTAAGTTTTCTCCATTTATTTGGAGAGTCCCATGGGTGGTTATAGTCTCTAGGTACTCAGTTTTCTTCATGTTCAGGTGGAGTCCAAAATGGCTGAGGTGGTCATTCCATGCCTGTACTTGCCGCTGCAGTTCATTCCTAGTGGTAGAAGCAAGCATGACATCATCAGCGTAGAGTATGGTCCAGGGTGCATTTCACTGCAGGTTTTGCGTGATGGTATCCATGACTAATATAAATAGGAGCGGCGACAGCGCGGAGCCTTGGTGTACTCCGACCATCACCGGAAAACTTGTCTTTGGGATAGAGAGAAGGCTCATTTCCCAATTTGCTTTCTTACTCCTTTTGATGATCTCAGAAATAGGAAGAAGAATCTGTCCTATAGCCCCAGAATTCTCTCTCTATATATACAGGTAATCCTTGCTTAGTAACTGCTTTGTTTAGTGACCATTCGCAGTCATGACAGTGATGAAAAAGTAACTTTACAACCAATCCTTGCATTTATGACCTTCACAGGTATGTAAAGCAAAGGAAAACTGAAGTAAGATCATAAGCACAGTCACAGTTTCACTTAGCCAAGCCACTTAGCTTTGCTTGGCTTAATGACTGAGTTTCTGGTCCCAATTGTGGTCACTAAATAAGGACTGCCTGTATTGTATATACAAACATACACAGATAATTTCCTGCCACTCAAAAGGAAAAAGATATTGTTTTGGACCAAGTACTTCTCATCCTTTACTGAAAACAAACGTGATTCTGGAGACAAAAGAATTCCCTTTTAATGAGTAATGGGGGCAGGGCTGGCAATTCTCCCCTGAATTACCTGATGACTGCATAAAAAGACAAGAAACCTCATTAGTTCTGCTTAGCCTGCTGTCACAGACTAAGGGGTAAATTGCAATTCTTGGAAGCTGCAGAGTGAAGAAGAGGAAAGGGAAAGAATGGAAGCCAAAGCAGCTAGGTGGAAAACCAAAAAAGCAAGGGGTGTTTTGTGAGAAGAAAAGAACATGCCTTCAGGACATTTATCTTGGGAGTAAGTCCCACTAAAGACCGTGGGGAACATAGGTAGCTTCCTTAGGATACTTTTCTCTCAAGCATAATATCTTGGCTCTCCAGACTGGCAGTGTCTATGTAAGGTCTACAGATAGAGAAATGGGACATGTTGACTTAATCTTTTCCATAGATTCCGTCTGGGATTTACCCTGATTCTGCTTGTAAAACCTATGCTCTGCCATGAGGCTATAGATCTCTTTTCTGTCAGACTTCTGGAATATAGGAAGCCCTAAGCAGGAATTATGAAAGGGCTTTGTCTCAGGGTACAAATCAGGAGTAGCACAAAGCCAAGCAGCCGTGCCCTGGGGTGTGTGGGGGTTGTCCTTTTACAGGCATGTATACTTACAATGTCTGGGTGTATCATCTATTGGGAGGGATTCTCTTTAGATACAAATGCTAACATGCAAGCAGGAGCACTGAACTGCTAGAGATCCCATTTACCTAAAAGAATTGACCTTTTACAAAGGTACATATGAGGAAAAAGAAACACCTCCCTATAGCAACCTTTCTCAACTTTTTGACCCTGGACTCTTGAAATACTCAACTCTTGAAATATTTTTCACCCCTGCACATTCAGGTTCAAATATAGGCCAGAAGTTAGAAAATTATTGTATTTGTTTCATGGGTAGGCCTGTAAACCTGCATTAACAGTGTTTAAGAACTAAACACTAAAGAATGAAACTTACCTCTTTAATGTGAAGTTGCCTGAATTTGAAATAATTTTTTTAATATATGGTGATCTCCCAGGGAACTCCTAGTGACCTCTCACGGAACCTGGCTGAGAAACTCTGCCCTATAGTATGTGCTTAGAAGTGCCCAGGAGAGGCTGACAATTTATACCAGGCCCAACTTGGTATTGGAGTAAAGCGATGTTCCAAATTCTCCTTAACAAAATGCTTAGAAAGGATGTGATAAAGGGTGCCTTGACTCTTTCACAACCTTGAGCTATGGTTTGTTGAATAAGCCACAATTGGATGGCACTGCAATACATTAAACCATAGTTGGTAAAACACAATAGCTGGGTTCACACACCCTATTAGCCAGAAGCAAATAAGCCACTTAAGGTGGTGAACCCTGTCAAAAAATCTAATGCTTGGTTTCCCATCTTTTTCACTCTGTAAGCCTCAAGGGGGATGGTGGGAGGGAAGCAGTTTTTCAGGAGGCTTAAGAAATGAAACCTAACAAAACTGCTTCGTGACTCCCTGTTGGTTCTTCTGGTGGAATCTGAAGTCTTCACACTTGAAAATGCTTTTAGAACAGACAGGGGCACTAGCCAACATGGAGACATGTCCCCTGGGATACTTTTCTGTGTCTTGTGAATATGAGAGAAAAGCATCTACAGAGCTATGCAAATTTTTTATAAGGTGAACTCGTCTTCATTTACGTCACACATTTTTAAAATTACTAACATATTTTCATATGCTGTTAAGTATGCTCCGTCTAAGTATAGAATTAGGTCCCAACCTCTCTGTCTGTATTTAATAAAAATAGCACAATAAGAAGCCATCGGGAAAGAAGGCAATCAAGCCAGTTCTTCAAATTATTGTCAGTGATACTGTGCCATTAATGTGCATGTTACTTTTTACATTTATTGAACCAAACCAAAGATCTCCCCCACAGCCGATGGTACATTGCTCTGTGTGCTTGCTTAAGTGCTGCTGCTGTTTGCCCCTTCGTTGACAGAAGCTTCACTACTTAGCTCACAGCCTTTCCCTTGAGCTGAGCAGATGATCCAATTTGCTTAATAATTTCAATTCATGTTCTCTCTCCTCCCTGCTTTTTTAATTGGTAATGTGTTTAATAATGACAAATCTTGTCATTAATGCAAAGTTCAAGGTATTCTTCAGTGTTCCATATTCAGAAATATGTGCTAATTCACACACCATGCAGAGTAATATAAAATATCAAGCTTTCAGCTGAACCTTCTTCTACATTTATTATTTTACTTAAGAACTGTCTGGAAAGTTGAAGGATGCTTTTATCACTATCTGTGAGATCTATTTTTCAATATTCTTTATGCAAACTATGTAAACAAAGGGGAAAAAACTAAGATCGGTCAAACAAAGATGAGTTGTATGCAGGAACTGGCTTAGTTCTCAAAGTAGTAAGTACAAGTAAACTATAGTGCCAAATAGAAACACAAAATTGGAAATGGCTTAAAACATAATCCTATCTTGTCTGATCTCTTACTAATACATTAACTCAGTTTCAACAGTTCTTGATAACCAGTTTGATACATAGCAGTGGTTCCTGGGTCCAGCAGTGGGAGAGATCAAGTAAAGAAAATAAACTGAGCCTTAATCCAAAATCTTGAGATTGGGAGAGGCAAAAGTGTCATTGTATGGTCTAATTCCAAAAAGGGCTACAAAACTCCTGAGAGGACTAATTGATAAATTAATCCTGAAGTCAAAGCTAAACTAGTCTGAGGTCTAGTCAACATTCCAAAGGGCAAGAGCTAGACAGCAAAGTTGAGGTCCAGGCACAAAGAGAAGTCTATCAGGTAGGAAATATTCAAGGTGCACAGATTCACAAGCAATTGCTATTGTTGTCTTTAACACATAGCAAAAGTTTTCTCCATGAATATCCTCAAGTCATACAAGTGCAAACCATTCCGTCCCCACTTTCATTAATCTACTTCACAGACATGAAAAAAAATTATGTATTGACAACCACCAGACCAAGAAAATTAACTGTCTGGCAGAAAAGACTTCCCCAATTCTTTAGTGGAAAAATGCAAGGCCTGATAACGTATTAGCAAAGCCTTGACCATTAGCATCTTTTCCATCCCTGATTGGATAAACCAAAAGCCTGATAATATATTTTTCTTGTAAGCCAACAAACATACAAGCCCATTCACAAATTCCATACAGTAGTACTAAGCTGACAATTTAAAATATCTGTTAATTTAAAATATCTGACCCCTTGGGGTTATTTTTCATTGGGAAAACCCTTCATACCACCTTTACATTTCCTGGAAAAAGGTGGACTTTCTAAGAATTGTCAAAACAGCAACCAATCAACACAAAGACAGTGAAACTAAAAACCAATCACACTATTAAGAAACTTTTTATCAGGAATCTAACTTTCTGTATAAACCCACCTTTTCACTGTGACTGTGTTCCATGTTATCCCATGAATTAGAACCTGATGATTGCTTGTGTAATAAACTGTTAACCTTCCTTCTTGGTGTTGAGCTCCTTTCTTATTCATCCATGACATTTTCAGCAGAGAATTTTTTTTGCTGAAGCTTGTCATTTCCTTGCCTACCAAGCCTGATTTTAGCTACAAGGGTCTCTACCTCTACTGAGATACTCTTCAATATATCTTTATTCCCAAGGCGCTGCCCATTATAACCTAGTAGATTGGCACCACTTCATTTTCTGGTATTCACTCCATGCCACTCTCCTGAACTGAGTGGCTGCACCAGTGAGTAGGAAGTAGTTTTGGCAGATAGCCCTGTGCAACTGGAGATTCATTAATTTCTTCTGGAAATTTGGGTTTTCAATTCCTATCAGCCCCAGCAGCAGGGCAAATGATAAGGGATGGTGAGAGTTGTGGTCCAAAACTTATGGAAGACATCAAATTGGCTCTTCCAAAGGACGTCCATAATCGATCTATCTTCTTTGATGAGTCTTCCTCAGATTAAGTCACAACATTCATAATTTATTTCACATCCAGGAAAGGATCCTATTCGTTCTTAAATAAATACATGTGACAGCAAAACCAGGTCACCAGTTTTCTTGGTAAACCAACTCCAAGACTCAATATGGTGACAAGAAGCATTTTCCTACCTGACTCAGGCATGGGAACCTGTCCCTCTGGTTAGGGACAATCTTATGTTTATGGTTCCCTGGGAAAGCATTCAGTTGTTTAACTGCCTCAGTTTGCTTCTGCTAACAAGGCATAACATTTTACTGCCATGACATCATTAACATAGGCAGCATGAGAAAAATTAAAAATTAATGACAGTAAAGACATGGACAAATTCTATTTTATTAGATAAATAACTTCTGTTGCTGAGCAGGCTGATTAGGTGTCTTGAGTTTATAACAACAAAGGGCTGTCTTATATATGCAGAGTGCAAGAAATTGTGGTGAGCTAAAAAGGGTTAAACTCAATTCAGTTTAGCATTCCACAAGCAGACATTCCAATCTGTTTGATAATTTCAGCTGGCAAACTATACGTGTTAGCAAATAAATATGGAAGTGTTACAATGGTTCATTACTTTTGTTGGTGAAGGGAGTGAGGAAGGAATGGTATGTGAAATATTCCACTTTAGTTTCCACAATTAAAAAAAAAACCCAAATCAGCTGTTAACGGCTATACTTCAGAGTTCTGAGATGAAAGGCAAAAAATTCACAGTAATTATTCTTCACTTAATGAAGGTTTCTGATGGGATATTAGGTTGATATGCATATAGGAATAAAATAGGTTTTCTTTGGTGTGTGAATGTTCAAATGTCCCCTGGTTATTTTCAGGATCAGCTGACAAATGCCACCAAACCATATGGTATTCAAATGTATCTATCAATATGCTAATTTCTCTATCTTGCCTTTTAATATGGTTACTGTTCCATGTACAGCTACCCATAAATTGAAGAATTCCACCAGAATGCTTACAAGAGATGGAAACTGGCACTCTGAACGTGACCGCTTTTGGCCATGCTAGCTAGATCATCTAGGAGTGATAGTCCAATAACGCGTGGAAGGCTGGTTTCTTACTTTGGCTTACACAGCATGGTGTTGAAAAATGGAGATGGGGGATCGGGTGACAAATCAGCTTGCCAATGGAGTGTTTGATGGAGGGAGAAGCAGAGATCAAGAATTCCATTTTCCCTTTTGTTTTGGTGGTGCTTGCAGGTGAAAAAACTAGCTAGAGGTGTGTGAGTAGCTGAAAAGGCCAAGCTGTCAGCTTCTGGAAAAATACGAGAATGATGAGTGTGGATCTGGTTTTCTCATGGCAGCCACAAGACCTGCTGGGAAATCCAGGCAGCTGCATAATCCCAAGCCTCTGATTGTCATTAGCAGCAAAATTATCTTTGGCTGCTTCAGTACTACTCACAGTCTGGCAGAACCACATGAGAGATCAGTTGAGTTTGCTTGGCCCTGAGAGAGAGAGAGAGACGGGGAAATTCTGCCATCACTAAGACTGCTGAGAATGGATCTGGGGTGGAGAAAAGGGTGGTAGGAGGTGAGATATTGAGGAAGGTGTGTAGGAACTGAATATGGCTGGTTGGAATGGCTTGCCAGATAATCAACCACATAGGTAATGAGGGCCAGATGAAGGGACCTGGTCTCTGTATACAGGATATGGCTCTGTTGGCTATACCGGGGGCTGAGAAAGATCTGGAGGAGTAGTGAGGAACAGCAGGAACATTTTGGATATGGGTGGACAATTCCAATAGAAAGGTGAACAGCGGTTTGGATCATGAGATTGCTTCAGGCCTTTGTCTCAGGCACTTGCTGGTCATGCCAGGTCTTTCCATAATAAGATAACATTTAGCCATGATTTGGTAATAGATGAAAGATTGGACCTGGCTTATATTACTAAAACTGGGGGTACTCCTAGATTCACTGGTATTCCCAGAAAGGAAGCTGTGGCTAAAGAGGGCTTTACCCAGTTTTGGCTGGTGCTCCAGCTGCGGCCCTTCTTGAAAGAGGCCCCTGAGGCAGTAACTCAAGTCCGTGATACCTCATACAGATGACCACAAGACACTCTGCATTGCAATGTCTTTGACTATTTGAAAGTAAAAAATGCATCAGCCTGCTTGTTGATTGATGAAAGCCAGTATTTCCATATCACACGGTGCTTCACTGGCTATCAAGAAACTTCTGGAAACAATTCAAAGAACTGGTTTTGACTTATAGAGCTAGCAGCCCCTGGGTATTTGCAAGGTCATCTGCTTTCAAGAGAACCTTCCCATGTGGTCTATGCATCCTGCCCTATGGGAGATTTGTGGGGAAGGGGCCAGGATTTGGTCCTTCTCAGCTGTAGCTCCAATCCTCTGGAAAACTTCCCCCAGAATGGTGCCTTGTCTTCTGATGCTAGGAAGGCAATGAAAACAGGGATGTTTAAAACAGCTTTTAATGTTTAAAATCACTGTTGATTAGAGACACAACATCACCACTGCCATCATAATCTGTAATGGTATGCTATTCCACTATTTTATTATTTAGCTGTGTTATTTTATTTTACATCGGGACCCACCATGGGTCCACCATGGCAGTATAATAGTAAAGTAAATAAATACATTAGAATCTGGGGAGGATTAAGAGATACTAGAAAGGAAGCTTCATGTCTGACTCTTCCATAGGATTTCTTAGCCTTCTGATCTTAGCAGGCAAAGCAGGATTAATCTTGGAATACACTTTCTTATTTATTAATAGTTGCTGTTATTTGTCCTTCACTATGCATGGCACTTTGCAACTTGCAAGAGGAAATTATCTAAAATTCAGCACAAGAAAAAATGAGGAAGGGGGAGGCATGAGGTAAAGAAAAAGCAGTATGTGGTCATTTCAGTTAGAGATTTGATCAGTGATTTAGCTTTGACAGAGCATAGGAGAATAGTTTAGTTGTTATTGATGGCTTATTTTCTATCCTTTATCCATGAGCCATTTTGATTGCATTGCAGTATACTTACGAATTTTTTTACTAATGACCCAAGAACATCAAGACTCAAGTGTCCATTTAAAAAAAGGAGAGAAAGAGAGAGAGAGAAATGATAATTAAGTCTACATAGGCAGGGAGTGTAGTTTGATGCTATCACTATGATACTCACTCATGAAATGTTACTGTCTATGTTCCATTCCTACAACCTGGGTAGGAATAGGGTAGATCTGTAGAATTATATATTTGGATGGCTAGATGATGGATACAGGAGAGATGTAGAGGGCAGAGGGAATGGCCTTGAAGAACAGGAGGAACACCTGCTACCAAGGGAACGTTCA
Organism: Candoia aspera; assembly: GCF_035149785.1. Classification (NCBI taxonomy): domain Eukaryota; kingdom Metazoa; phylum Chordata; class Lepidosauria; order Squamata; family Candoiidae; genus Candoia; species Candoia aspera. The sequence goes on from NC_086154.1 coordinate 184,369,307, forward strand.
GATAAGAGGCCTGAACCCGGGCCAAGCAAGTAACTCGAGAAAATGTCTCAGACAAGCACCCTCCCTAGTTCACACCAAGTGATGGAGGGAAAATACTTTCAGACTTGCAAGATTCTGCTACTGTATCTGTTAAAATAAAAGCAGTGCTGACCTATATGGCATTGGTTTCTTAGTCTGGTCTACCTTGTTGGGCTGACAAGTGGTTAGATTCCAAATACTATTAATGGAACAGGAAATATTTGCATGCAAATTGGCAGGGGCACTTTTAAAACTAAATCAATTTTCTATGAAACTTCATTAATAATAACTGACTAACATTGGCTAACAACAGAGAGTCAAACAGGAGAGAATGAAATTTGGAATCTGGGGGGAGAAAAAGCGGAGAGATTGGAAATAAAGAGATTAGAAGAGAGTAAGCAGGCACATAATGGGGAACACACCAGCTATTTGCTGAGTGCACTCACAGCTGCCAGTGCCAGCATATTGCTTTCGATGTGTATTCCCCACTGTGTGCCTGCTTATTCTCTTCTCATCCTTTTCTCTCCAATGAATGTAAATACAGACATTAATTCCCTCCTTCTTAATTATCCCAGCACTGGGGTGAGCATTCCAAAGGGCAGGGGAGTGTTTAGGAGGCAAACAAAAGTCAAAGGTGTGAAACTGATTAGCCTCATCAGTTTTGAGATGGAAAAGAGTTGCTGTCATGTGATTTCCCACTTAGTGACTGCTTCACTTAGTGACTGAGTTGCTGGTTAAACAAGGAGTATTATTAGAATATTTCTAGGTGCATTTAGATAGTATTATTTATTTATTATGTAAAAAATTATGATCCAGACTTCCGGTGGCGGACTGAACAGCTGTGCCCGCAGGCTCAGTGGGCAGAACTGACAACACGGCAGTTTTTTCGGGCTCAGGCACATTTTTCCTGAAGCCCAGGAATGTTTTTCTGGAAAAAGGAAAACACCTGGAATCACCCCATATGTCCTCTGGACAGCTGCTTGCAGCCAGAAGATCACAAACAGTATTCATGTTCGATTGGTAAGAGCTAGCCGGGAGGCTGGGACGTCATCATTTCCAAGCTGCGCTGTAGCCTTAAAGGGACAGTAAGACCAGCCACCCCATTTCTAAATCACACAATTTATATTTCTTTTAAGTCTTTAGAGACCCACAAACTAATGGAATCACCCAATTTATGTTTCTTTTAAGAGCGGCTTTCTACAACAAGGAAAAACGGGTTCTCTTGGTGCTTATCGTTATTTTTAGGATCAATGTTTTTTAAAAAAATTCTTTTGAAGTTTTGAACTTTGTTTTCCATCCAAATATTAAGGAGCATTGAGAGTAAATAATTGTCTCCCTGTTATTATTTTTGTACTAAATTTGAAGATATTAGCATTTTCCTACACGGTGAATCGGCTGTTTTGAACTTTCACTTTTCTGCTTCTACTTTCCCTGGGGAACTGTCTGCCTATCTCACTTTCATTTATGTAAACACATTTTGAAATTCTTTCATATCTTTGACTTTTGCTGGTAAGGTCCTAGAGGGCACCATAATTTACTGCTTGAGGCATGGAGGATTTTAAACAGACTTTCTCTGACTTCCCAAAAGATTTAAACAGACTCTTTTTGATTCCTACCAAGTTTTTAAGCAAGGCATTCAGGACATTGTGGAAAATATGAGGTCTAAAATGTCTAAAACTAAAATCTGGTTGGGGATGTTGGAGAAGAAACTGAGGAATTTAACAGCAACAGAAATGTCTCTTCTAAGAGTGAGATCGGGATTTCTGTTGAAATGCTGGATGAAGATCGGATAGTTGAGTTGAAGAAATTAAAGGGAGAGATTGAGTTGCAAGCCACAAGTGAAACTGATTTTCTGGTGGAACGCCATGGAAAAGAAGGGGTTATTATGTATGGGAGGTATCCTGAGGAGAAGTCAGAGTTTTTGAAGGGGGAAGTTGGGCTGTTTGATTTTTTGAAGAAAACAGTGCTGGGTGCATTGTGGGGATATGTAAATGCTCTGGTTTATTTTGAAGTGGGATAAGGGTTTAAGAATATTTATCTGGATTGCTTTTAGGGTTTGGCTGATTTCATTTATCTTTAATGATTTGGATTAAGTTTATTAAGGTATAATAAAAATAATGTCTGGTTTTGGGTTTAATATGATTAAGATTAAAATGGTTGTATTATCAAGTACAGTGGCAGACAATTTATGTGTTTTTTAGTTTAATCTTTATTATAGTAGACAGGAATGTATTTCTATACATTCTATACATATAGTAGTAGGAAGGAAATAATTAAATAAATGTTATCTCTGGGAGGGAAGTTGATTAGGAGATTTGTATATATTTTTTCTTTTAATATAAGGGGAGGGAGCAACTGTATTTAGTGATTTTTATAATGTGCCAATGGAATGATTTATAGAAATAACAGTAAGGGATTGATTATGGAAAATGGTTGTATATCCTTTCTGTTAAAAGTCGGAAGTCACCTCTTTTTGTAATTTTGAAATTTTTCTCCTGTGTTTCTACACTTTTTAATTTTTTTTCTTTTTTTTTCTTTGTAGGTTTTTGTTTTTCTGTAGCTTTTATCTTTGCTTGAAACTTAATAAATTTCTTATTAAAAATTATGATGATCCTTGGAACTTTGAAGAACATTCTATTAGGCTGAAGTATTAAGAATCTCATTCCATCTGACCCCAACATTCAGCCAACAAGCCTTACTGAAAGTTAAGATGACAGACTCTTGAAAGAAAGCATTACATAATTGACATGGCTGCTGAGCACAAATGCAGTGCTTGAGTCAGGGCTGCCAAGTGATAAAGGTGGCAAATAATGGTTCCATAATATGGATTTTCACTGTTTATCACATGGGTATTATCTACGAGTTGAGTGATCTTACCTTAAAGCTCTTGTATAATTCATAATTCATAGAAAGTACTAGTGATTATCTTTAAAACCTTAACTGCTTCATTCTTCAGGGACCTTTATAGGGCCATAGATTTTGTCTTCCATTACTTTGTGCCTGCCTGCCTGCCTGCCTACCTGCCTTCCTTCCTCTATATCACAGAAACAAGATCTTTCCCTATGCTGCACAAAGCTTTCGTTTGACTGCTGTATATTTGTAAGATTTGCAAGTGAACCCTGACTATTAAAAAGCCTTGTGATACATTGCTAGAAAAGTTAACGTTGTCAGCCCACACCTATTTAACATTTATATGAAGCTGCAGGGTGAGGTCATTCAAGGGCACAGGATGAGATACCTTCAGCATGCAGAAGATAGTTTTGACTGACTGAACAATGCCATGGAAGTCCTCTCTCAGTGTCTCTATGGGGAGGAACAGACTTCAGTTCAACTCAGTCTTGCTACTGAGCAGCTGTGGATTTAAGGATCACCTGGATCTGGTGATGCTCAGTAAACAGTAGTATGATCAGCAAACGTTTGGAGAAATCTATATGGAAGAAAGAGACCCAGTTTGGTGTAGTGATTAAAGATGCTAGATTAGAAGCTGAAGAGAGCCTGAGTTCTACTCTTGCCTTAGCCATAAAAACCAGCTGAGTGATTTTAGACCAATCACTCTCTCTCAGCCCCAGGAAGAAGGCAATGGTAAACTACTTCTGAAAACGTTGTCAGAAAACTGTTTTATCAGGATTCAGGGATGACTTGATGAACCATAAAAACATGTAGAGGAAAGCAATAGTTAACTTCCATTTGAGCTCCCACTCATACCCTCACCCCCCCAAAATACTAAAGCTGACTCAAATGTTTCAGCAGGGTAAGACATGTTTGCTGTTTCAGTAGCAAGGAATATTTAAATTAAATTCTCCTTCAACAAGTTTGAGTTCTAGTGACTTCATACAGCTTCTTCACAGCAAAGTGGAAGTTATTTGGAATGCAAGTTTGACTTCCCAAGATAGTCTATACTTTGGGATTTCTTGATGATCTCCAATCCAAACATTAAACAGGCTAATCTTGCATAGTTTTTCAAGATCAGCCAAAGTCAATTTGGTCCTGCCATGTGGCTGGGCAAAATGTACTTACTCTGTTGCTATTTGGTTACAAGTTCAGTTCACATTTTGGGCAAGCTTATCTAATTCATGCTTTTATAGATTAATAGCCATTTTGGAATGCTTTGCTGTTCATAATTCACATATCTCCTAATTTTGCAATTTAGTCTTTGGCTCAAGAATGTGTGTGTTTGAGGGGAAAGTGCATCTAACATGTTTTATTTAAATTGCATTCTGTTTGCTTGTTTATTTTCACATAATTTCAATACCACCCCGATCAAGTACCTCTTCGTATTTTCTTGCATTGTTTACGTTATTCATATTATTATTTGCAGATTTGGGCAGCAATGGGTTAGAATGGTCTTAGAACATACATGAAACTTACAAAGAATGGCAGATAACCATTCAACCTTGATCAAGCCAGCACAGGACCATTTTGCCATGAGAACTGGTCCCAACTTCTTTTCTATGAAGAGATGAATCATGTTGACAGAAAATACTATTACTCGCTTCACAGGGGGGAAAAAAGTCTCTGACATTTTAACAAAAATCTTCCTTTATGTTAATTGCTATTAAGGTTTCTCCCAAGACTGTTCTCACTCTCAGCCCACGTAGGAAGTCTGATGATTTTCAAATTAAGCTATAATGGGTAGAAACTTAAAGGAGGGAGAAATGAGGGAAAGAAATGCATTCTAAGTGTTCAGCTTCTTGGTTGGATATATGCCTGAAAGGGTGTTGCATTTTGGATAAGAAAAGTGTAACACTTTTGCTACAAAATCGGTACTAACTGAAGCACATCTTTCTAAATTCATATCCAGGGAGAATATCCATTGCCAAATTCATGACCCTGTTGTGGCTGTCTCATATTAATTACCACTAATGCAATCCAGTCCAGCCAACACCGATTGGCAGGTGTTGCCCTGAAAGGCGGAGATAAGGCCACTGAACATGGATGTCAGGGGTCTTAATGGTTGATGAATGAGTCCTGACTGGTGATACTGGCATAGCCTGTCCAAGGCTAGTTCCAAATTGAATTTGGTGGGTCTGACAAATCTGCTGAATTCTGCTCACCATGCTTATGTCCATTCTGAAGATTGATAGCAGCAATAAAAAGGGCATCATTCCCAGAAGCCAGAACTTTAACTCAGGGTATATGCAGATTTAGACAGCCAGTTTAGTGTAGTGGTTAAGGCATCAGGCTAGGAACCAGGAGACCATGAGTTTTAGTTCCACCTTAGGCACGAAGCAAGCTGGGTGACCTTGGGCCAGTCCCCCTCTCTCTCAATCGTAGGAAAGAGGCAATGGCAAACCATTTCTGAAAAGAACTTGCCAAGAAAACTGCCAGGACTAGTGCAGGCCGTTGCCAGGAATCAACACTTACTTGAAGGCGTGCACACGCGCACACACACACACAAGATTTAAGAGAGCAGTTTGGTTAAGATGCTGAACTAGGAACAGGGAGATCTGAGTTCCAGTTCTTCTTAGGCATGAAAGCCAACTGGGTGACTTTGGGTAGTCACTGTCAGCACCTGCTCATTCAAGCATTCACACACACAGTCAAGAAACTGGATTTCTTTGAACTGTTTTATTGAAGCGTAATGAACGGTACAGAAGGCAAGCTGCGAATAAAGACTTCCCGCCAAAACCTACTTTAAACTACATTCAGTCCTAGGAAGGAGGCAGTGGAAAACCACTTCTGAACATGTTGCCTAGAAAAATGCATGGACTTGTTCATTGTTCACTTGCCAGGAATCAACAATGACTGGCATAAAAAAAAAAAAAAAGCAGATTTAGGCCACTTGCAGAAAGTGTAAGCTACGTATCTTCTTATCACATCTTTTAAGACATTGTAGTTGCTTTCCATTAAAATCCTTAAATATTTTGCCTGACAGGAATTTCCAGCATCCTTTTCACATAAAAATTTTGTGAGATTAAGAAGAAAACCATAAGAACATTCTTCTCCATTCCACCAAATAATTTTTAGTGACCTTGAAGAAATGTATTGGGCTTGATTAGGTTTCGTAGCTCCTCCATGTGAAGAGAATTCTCCAGGGAAGCCTTTGCTGGTTAGTTACAGGATCCTGGCAGATTTCATTTTACTCATAGGCTTGAAGCTCCCCACCCCACCCCCACCCCCACCCCCACCTGATTGTTGGACTAGGTACCTAATATCAAACATGGAGGCCATTTGGCCAGCTGTCATCAGTATCCTTTTCTGCACTCCTCCAGCCAGTGCTGTGATCTTATTTCCCATGGAAAATTCTCTAGCTTGAGCATGGTTCAGTTTTATTCTTCAAAAATAAATAAAAGCTACTGTCGTGAGCTATCATGGTGGAGATCAATGGTTCAAAACTCACCTCCACTGTGAACATACTGGATAGCCCAAAACAACCTCGAAGGTAGTCTTATTCTCTTCCCTTGCAAAAGAAGCTTTTGTTTTTCTGCCTTCCTCTCTGGGTGGATGAAATGTTTCTTTGGAATTTCAGGATGTTTTGTATTTTGCTTTTGTTCTGTTTTTCTCTTTTACGTGGTGCTGTATTATTTGCAGCCTCTCTGGCTGCCCAAACATTCCTGAGCTGTAGGTAGGTTCCCATGTGATGTCTTCCTCTGGGTCTCCACCTGGCCATGGCAACCCAAAGAAGCTGCCAGCCATTGGACAACTGCATGGCCAGTCCAGGAGAATTTTATCAGAATTTTTATCAGAAGGCCCACTTCTTTGGGGGAAAAGTGAGCTTCGTTTCCTCAGGCTGAAGGAAAATAACCAAAGAAAAATACATTTTCAGCACAACAATGCATTGAGCAATTAAAACCTCATCCTATGTATTTTATTTCTGGAATCATTATTTTTTTTTGCAAACAGTACCCATTCAGGTATCCAGGTAATAATTATTTTCTGTGTAATTATTTTCATGGGCCAAATTATTTTGTGGCTTTGTTTGTTTTCGTTAAGGTGTAGCTAGTAGCACGAGGTAGATTGTCCCTTTAATTTAGACAGCCTTTCTATTTTATTTGATTTCTGTTTTGCAAGAGGAATATTATTTACTTCTTAATTTCTCATGAGCCCAAGTTGCAATAACTTTGGCTGAAGAACGCAGCTTTTCCCTACCGTGTTCATGAAGAATTTGCAGGAAAATAATACACTATTAAAAAGGAAATACTCAGACTATCTCAGAGGTGAAATACCATCTGGTTTCTCAGGAGATGAGACTGACAAGAGGATTGCTGGTTTCTTTAATTTAAATTTTGGACATTTTGAATGTTTATCTCTTATATGGAAAATAATGGGAAGGCTTAATTACACTGAGAGCATCTTTTCCTTTCTGCGGCCATTTCCACATCCTCAAAATCCACACCTTTCTAGTCCTGCTTTCTCCAGCAATATTCAAACATAAAGAAATCTAAACTGCATTTCTAAAAGTGCTCTTAATTTGTTCAGTGGTATCCCAAGGGGTATTTTTGAGAAACTCAATGAGATAAGCAAAATAAAAGGAGATAATGGTGTTTTTTGACCCAAAATAGTGTGTCCTCATAGGTACTGCATGTAACCTTGAAGGTTCTACTTTGCAAATTTATTTCTCAAACTTGTGTAGACCCATCCCAAAGACAAGCATATGCATGTACACAAGAGGAAGATGCTAGCAGGGCTCGTAGAATCCCAAGTACCCACCTCACCCCACCCCTTCAAAACTGGTGGGGGAGTTAAAACAACAGGGAAGGTAAAATCTACTCAATGAAAACCAAATTCTAAAATGGTGGAGGGAGGCAGGCATAGAAAAAAGAGGAAAGAAGGCATAGCTGGACAAAACTCTGAAAAAGAATATTGTGGTATTTTGTTATCTATCACACTTGTTACAACTATTAGTGATAACAGATTTACTTCCCATGAATCTATTTAAGCATTTTGTTTAGGCCAGCTATGCTAATAATTCTCATGTGGAGAATGGGGGATCTTGTAGACTTTTTATGATATTAAAACTTCCATTTTGAGCATAGTTTGTAAAAAGCTGGCCAAAATGAGGCTATAAGATACAGCCTCTCGTAATCCTGCATCCTCAAATGAAGTTGGATGATGATTCCTATCTTTCCTGGCCAATAGCCAATTTAGCTGAGGGTGATAGGACTTGCAATCTAATAGTATGTGGAACACTCAAGGTTACGCAAGACTGGAACAGAGAGTTGCAATCTGATCGTATTGGGAACACTCAAGGTTAGGCAAGACTAGAATATATAATGAAAGTAATTTATTTCTAATCTAATACAAGTTGACCTAGAAATGTCAACAATTGACAGTTCACCATGGTCTCCAGCAGGAGCCTTTCCTAACATTATATATTTATTTTTATGCCCTCTGGTCAGTCTTGATTCCTGGCCACTCCATGGACAAATCCATACCGTTTTCTTAACAGCATTTTCAGAAGTGGTTTGCCCTTGCCTTCTTCCTAAGGCTGAGAGAGGGGGACTAGCCCATGGGCACCCAAGGCAGGGTTACAACTCAGGTTTACCCAATTCTATTCCAGCACCTCAACTGCTAGATCAAACTCTTTCCCCAATTACCATCTCTTAACCAAACATGGGCTGTTTTAGTTGAACTATTTGTAATTGATCAACACTAAATAATATTGAATAATCTCAGAAGTGAACCAGGAAGCTTTCATAGTAACATTTTTCTTGAACTAATTGCAAGAATTTTCATTTGATATAATTTTGCAAGAATTTTCATTTGATATCCTTTTATTTCATATTTAATTTTGATTCATATTTTCCATTACATCACTTCTGAATTAAATAGTTCGATTGATTAGATAGTGTGGCCCAAACTATCTTTCCTGTGCAGCTAAAAGGAGGGATGAAAGGAGGATAGGTCAGGCAGCTTCATATTAAATATAGAGAAGCTGATGAAGAGTGCAACGAAAGAAGTTCTTGTGGCAGTTGGACACCAACTATCTCTCTGAGAGAAGGAAGAAAGATAGAAAAGAGCAGAAGAAAGTCAAATAAACAAACAAGACTGGGATTTTCTGCAGTGCATGGCCCTTTACCAGCAGTAGCCAGTATTTTCTTCTGTATAGTGACATAACCTGGTGTGTGTGTGTGTGTGTCAGGGTCTTAAAATCAGAGTGGATACCTTGCCTGTGTGTGTGTGTATCAAATCAGGGTGTAGGTGCATATGTTGAATTTATGTGTGTTTCTGCTCTCCCCTCATATTGTATTTATGTGGATTTGTGCATATGCACTGTGAATCAAAGGGTGGGCTTTTCTGGGTCGCATGACTGGGAAGGAGAGGGCTTAAGAACAGAGCAGTCAGCAAAACCAGCCACCATCCAACTGCATCGCCCACAGGGCTGCATCAAGGACTTTTTCCCCTGAACCTTTTCTCTCCATACCACCCTGCTAGATCCAGCCCTTTTTGAATTTAATCTTTTCTTTTGCTGGTTTCTCTCGTCACATCAGATTTGGTCCCACTCTCTTTTATTTTTAGTAAGTACTCCTGCAGATGGATTATAGACAGGCAGAGTCCCAAGCCCTTTTATATCATTTCTTTCTAACATTTCACTGGATTGGAAAGAATAAAAAGAAAAGGTATGTTAAATTTAGACCCATAGGAGAAGGTGGGAAAAGAAACAGCAAACAGCTTTTAAACAGGGGCACGCAAAACATTACGTCAGAGATCCTGCAACTCAGGGATGGCCCATTTGGGGCTCAGAAACATTTGCACACCCCTATTTCTAAAAGTCATAGCAATAAGTACAGAACAGGCTTCAATACTAAATAAACATTAGACTTTAAAACCAAATTTCCTTCAAACATTATACCTGTACACCCAGAAAACTGAACACTTATACGTCTATTTTCTCATTCTTTTGGATACCTGCATGCTCACTTTGTTTATAAGCTTAGTGATTTTAGTGATTTTAAAAATGCTTTTTATATTATCCCAAATGCTTAATCCTCCCCACAAATTCCCACAGGAAAAAGAGAGCCCAGAGGCTCCATTAAGCAAAGTATATACTTCATAAGGGAAGCACGTAAAAAGGTGTCATCCCTGTTGGAATTATCAGGGGTCAACTCAGCATTGTCTCACAGCATAATAAGAGGGCTTGTCTGCTAGGCGTGTCTCTATTGTGCTTGTGGGAAGGCACACGGGTCACCTGATTTCCTCTTCCTCCTCCTTGGTCTGGGAGATTTAACAGTCTCCATCTTTACCTTGTGTGCAGACATGCAGGCAGGAGGACTGCATAATGCAGGCCTCATCCTCTAACATCTTGCTTGCACACAGACTTTCTATTCCACATCGAAAGTGTCTACAAAGAATCAGTGATGAAGTGCCTTTTCTCCAATGAACCTACCTGTATCCAGATCTACTGAATAAAGTAAGCTACCTCTACTTTTCTTCATCTAACTGCTGTGTGAACACTGAACTTGTTTCTGAACATAATTAAGCTTGATGTGCAAGTTCTCTTTTTTGGTTCACGCTTCTACTCTACAAGATTGCTGTTAGCTGCTTGAAGTTCTTTTATTAACATTTAAAAACTCCATCAATCCCAGTATTAAATTCAATTGTAGCTATAGAAGACTCTGCTAAAAGGGAGTACCTGTACATTATTTGCTTTTAAAATTGCATTCTAAATATTTTATTTCAAAAATGCTCTTATAAATGTATTTTGATATCCATCTTTAAAGCCCAGAACTATATTGGAAAACTGAAGATATGAATGCCGTGGAACAGGTCAGTTCGTACTCAGATTCATGGCATTTAAACACTCCCATTTCAAATTATTCGCGAGCGCTGTGAAGATTTTAGCTTTGTTTGATATTTATAGAGTTCATATTTACATCGCAAAAAGGTCCCCCCCACTCCAAGTTTGGTGAGAGGCTATTTCAGTAATTGACACATAACTTAGAATGACTACAGATGATAATAATCAAGATAAGCATTGTCCTGAGGGTGGACCACACCAGCCATAGTATCCACACCTGGATTCAAAGAATTAAAAATTCTCATCTTCAGCTAGTGGAAAGGTGTCCCAGAAAATGAAAGCCTGAGTGGTTACTGGTTTCTTACTGGTCTTACTGGTCAACAAAATTGCCATGCCAAGAACCAGTCAAAAAGCTATGTCCCCAAGTCATGCCACCAGTTAGCTCAGAGCTGATCTGGAGAGAATGAAAAGGACAATGGTTGAGTAGCTACCAGGGAAAGATCAGCAGAAGACTCAGATAAAAGGAGAGGAGAGGCAAATGGAGCAAGTCCTGATTGGAAAGATGCCAAGTTCACTATCAGAATCTAAAGGAAACTGTATGATGTGTGTGGGCAAAATCCTGTGAAAATAGTGCAGAGGGATCTTTGATGTAGAAGGTATAAGATGGAAAGAAATCTCTGGTCTGCTCTAGTAGCATTCCTACCAATTCTACTAAGAATCCTGGATGTCTCCAACTTTAGCTCAATGTGTGAGTAGAAGCATGGTAGAGATTAGTTAGAAAGGTTCATTTTGAGTTTAATTGAAAATGTCCTTATAATTGGGGGGGGGGGGAAATCAGGACCATGTTAAGTGGGGAATGGCATGTTTGTAAACAAGTAAACACTTAACACTTCTACACCTCTGTTTATCTTCTTTTTTTCTTCTAACAATGTTATCTCTTTGAATCTTGTCTATGATTATGCCACCTATATATCCACTATCAATAATCCCTATTGTCAGTCCTTCAAGAGAGGCCAGGTCAGGAAATACTCCACTAGATTTGCTGGAACTCTGCTCTAATGATGTAGGCTTTCATAACAGAATCTTGAAAGTCTGACAGTATTCTCTCTTGTTTCCACTTACATCAAAGAGAGTTTAAGGCGGAGCCAATTTGAGTTTCTAATGTTCTCTCCCCATCCCAGGCTTAAATCGTATTTTGTGAACCAAATAGCTTCTCCAAGCTTAATCCTGGAGAAGCCACTGAATCACTTCTCCACGATGATCTCTACGACCACAGAGATAATCAGCAGCAGACTCTCCAGCAGCAGCGGCAAGAGCAGGGGGAGAAAATGATTTCTTTTCCTAGGAAAGTTAAGTGAAACGATTATGGGGCAAGTTTTGGTTTTTAATGGGGGAATATGTAGGAGTTTGGGAGAGAAAAGTTTAGGAAAAGAAGAGGCGTCCCACACTCTACAGAGTGTTAATAAGAATGAATTTCATCACTCTTCTCTTCATTTCATGACACGAAGAAGACATCTGAAATCTTTCCCTTTCTTTTCCAGTCAGGGTAAGGCTAATGGCTAGCAGAACTGTTACGTGAGTGAAAGGGGGTTATGCAATGCCTAGTTAGCTCTATCAGATGAATATTATCTATGCATGTAAAAGGTAAGAGTCACATGTAACAGTGACTGGGGCTTCTATTTGTTTTGTTTTGTTTTCATTTAAGTAACAACAAAGTCTTCAGCAAAGGATTGTTACCTTGCCGTGGTGCTGGAGCTTGAGCACCTCAATGACGCCATGAGCTAAACCGTGAAGGGCCACCCAAGACGGGAAGGTCATGACAGAGAGGTCAGACTAAATACGATCCCTGGGGAAGGTAATGGCAACCCACCCCAGTATTCTTGCCATGAAAACTAAATGGATCAGTACAACCAGAGATATGTGTGGAAGGCAAAAGGAAGAGGGGCCGACCAAGGGCAAGGTGGATGGATGACATTCTAGAGGTGACGGACTCGTCCCTGGGGTTGCTGGGAGTGTTGACGACTGACAGGAAGCTCTGGCGTGGGCTGGTCCGTAAAGTCACGAAGAGTTGGAAGCGACTGAACGAATAAACAACAAACAACAAACTATTAGCAAATTGAGAATGAGGAGCTCTAAGAAAAGGTATGACAGCTGCTGGGTTGTCAGAAGTAGACTTCAAAAGGCACATCATCCTTATCTATCCTTAATAAAGACTGCACTTTTACAAAACCTTGCTATCTATTCCTGCCCTCATCAGATCCCTATCCATGGTGCAACCTGAAACATGATTGCGAAGGCCAGTTCTTTTTTTAAAAATATTTTTATTGATTTTTTTTAAAACAAACAATACAAGACAATAAAAACTAAACTCAGAAAGGAAGGAAAATAAAAGAGAGAGAAAGCACAAGAGAAGAGAGAGAAAAAAAAGAGGAAAGAGGAAAAAATAAGATAATTTTTTTTAAAAGAAGTGACTTCCAATCTTCATCACAACAAAAACAAACTTAGTAATTCTTCACCCCCTATAAGGTTACATGCCAATATCTCTTCTTTCCATAACCCATCCCTTATCCATAAACAGATCCATAAATCATTGATATTTCAGTCCTGGTGTCAGCAAAAAGTTCATAAAGGGTTCCCAGAATTTTAGAGAAACATGTCTTATGTTAGCCTTGGTCAAACAAACAGACTTTGTACTCTTTCCTTTTGCTTCTAGCAGACTTGACCTTTAATTCATTCAGATGTTGTTGTAGGATTTCATGTCCCTTCAGTTTTTCTTTTTCCCATCAAAAAGGCTTCTTAGAGGGTTTAGCAAACCTCTTTTGTAAACCCAGTAAGGAGTCATTATCCAGGTCATTCTCTTAGTTTATCATTTGTATTTCCAATTTAACTGTTAAACTGTCATTTTATATATATATATATATATATATATATATATATATATATGTATATATGTATATATGTATATATGTATATATGTATATATGTATATATATAATTTTCCAGTATTTCAACAATTTCTTGATATTCTAATATTTCTGCATCAAATGAGGTTTGTTTCAGCTCTTTATCCTATAGATATTCCAAGGTATTCTCTTTCACACCTGTCATTTCTTCTTTAACATCTTTTGGACATAGTCTATCCATAGAAGCTGACATCACTGCTGACATTGTAGCTGCTGGTTTCTGTCCCCGTTCTTCAAATATCTCCTGGAGTATTTCAAATGTCATACCATTTTCTGTCATTTTGGCTCCATGCTGACAGGCAAGCCTCTCTCTCTCTTTCCTTTTTCCTTTTATGCCTGGAATCTTTGTCCCCTCTAGTGTCCAATTTCTGAAATCATAAAAGTCTCAAATTTCTGTTGACTTAAGGTAGGCTAAAAAATGTAGTTCCCACAAAGGTGCTGTTTATTACTATTTCTAAAATCTTATAGCAAAAGTCCTAATATTCCAAATTTGTCTGGTCCGATAATTTATTTATAACTTTCTTGCATTAAAGTCTTATTTAGCTTTTTGCCATTTATTTCAAATTCTTTAAATTCTTAAGCTTATAGTTAATTTTTCTTTTATTCTGGATTGAAGGTAAACTCAGCAGGTGGCTTAGCAAACTTGTTGTTTTGAAGTTCTCTATTAGCCTTAAGATAGTTAAATAGGTAATTTCTGAAAGTGATTTGAAAGTGAGGTTAGCAAACCCAGTGTTCTTTAAAAAGCTCTCTGAGGTTGAGAGTGTGATGGCTTCCTTTCATCTCCCGGTGCTCAAACCCATGGGAAACCACTATCCTATGGTTTCTTCATGAGGAGCAGCCATCTGGAGCACAAATGAGTGATCTCCCATCCTCTCCTTATCCAGAGAGGTTCTGTAAGTCTGGTCTACTCTCTGGTCCATTTGTGGCTGTGACCTTGTCTCCATTTGTTTGGAGATGTGCTAGCTAGCCATTCCTCACCTGGAACTCCTGTGAAGGCCAGTTCTGATCACTACTATTATGCCTGATACATTCTTAGGTCCCTCCAGGACTCTCTGCATGCTTGCTTTTTAATACATCAGTAACTCTGTTCAATGTGTAATACATAATAGATAGTATACATCAGTCTTTGCTTAACTGGGTGCCCTCCAGATGTGTTAGGACTACAATTCCAATGGTTGTGCTATCTGGGAGTTGAGTCCTAATATATCTGAAGCCATGTCAAACCAGACCAGGTGTGCAGATTGTTCTTGCATAGGTACATATACAAGAGGAATGTTTTGCCTATTATAAGTGTTAAAGTAGCTACCAATGTTTTTTCTGGTGTTTTGAGATGAGTGTTCTTTGTTTTCAGCTTAACAGCTGGGGCATTTCAAAAGTCTCTATACTATTCACAATTTTTATAATTATTAGTTACAATCAAAGAACCCTAAAGAATAAAATTCAATTAACATTAATCACCAATCAAAAACATATTGCTGCAGCACATTTCCTTTTGATGAAGTGATAACTTTTTGCATCAAAATGCAAAAAATGAAGTGTGAATTGGTCTACAAATTTAACTATAATATGTTTTCAGCCTGATTCATATTATTCCTCATCAAGAGTTCCTGAGTCCATTTATCTCCAAATCAGAGAGGAAAATTACTTCTTAATCAATTTGCCCATGCTATTCTTAAATAATGACCTATATTAAAATTAAGAATCTAGAAACAATTTTAATGTTTGATAGATCATGTTTGCCTTCTCTGAAATTCTAAATTGGGCTTGTTTAGACCAAGTAGCAGGATGTTATTTAGCCTGGGGGCAGCACCCCAATATTGTGACATACTTTATCAGGGAAAGTTCATTCTCTTGATCATGAGCTGATCCAACTTTGAATTGGATCATGGCCCATTTACTCAAGCATTATTTCTAATGAGTGCTTTTGGAAGCCCATGAGTACAGAGAATTAGAGTTGGGTGGTTCATTTTTTAAAAAATAAGAACATGGAAAAATTGTAGATTTGGAAATAATTAAAAGTGCTTGAGATTTAAAATTCTGAAGGAAATGAAATTTTGTTAAGGCAGCCAGGGAGCTTTGAAGAACGAGCTCTTAACACTTTGGAGTTCAAATCCCTAGCTGTTCAGCTGGGTGTTGTTGCCACCGGGGTGGGGCAGTATTACAGCTTCCAAGATGGTGGGCACAGTTTTGCATTCAAAGCCCTGTCCTCTCTGTATATGCACTGTATGTTTGTACAAAAGGGACTGAGCTTTAGTTGTAATGCTACTATAGCTATTAATCGATAGCTACATTTAGCAATACGTGTTGAATTTCACTGGTTCAGGTGAATGTGATCTTTGTTTGGGTCATGTTTTTGGCTTACACTAAGTGCCAAACATTCTTTATGAATGGGGAAAAATTTTAAAAGCTGCATGTAGAAAAAAGCCAGATAGATTTGTTCATCCATACTAAGAAGGGGATTCCACTTCTCCTGCTTGTTCCCAATGTAATTTGGCTATTGGCAATATCACAATTTATTTAGTTTTGACTTAGTGTGCTGTGTAAATCATGCTCTTCTGATTGGTAAAACGTGGTTTGTGGCTTACCATGGTAAGTGGCAAACTAGGCACTTCTCAAAAAAGGACCATTACAGCAAACTATGGGTTGGTGTTATGTGTGAAGCCAGACTGTTTCTATTTTCTCTGTTTTTATGTTTTGTTCACCTTCTTTTGAACAAATCTTCATATCCAGATTGCCTGAACATTTCTCAATGCTTAGAAATAATTTCACTCCATGATTCCAATGACCTTAAAAAGGGTGAGTGAGAAACAAAATGTTTCTTCTATGTAAGCCTGCATAAATATTTGATACCTCTTAAACAACAGGATATGATTTCTTCAAGGCAGGGGGAGAACAGCATGGAGGATCGGTTTTAGAGAGAGAGATGTAATCATTTCATATTTCCTTCAGATATAATGCATGGACTTGAAGAACTGATAGAACTGATTGGAAGAATATGGGTTGCAACAGACGGACGCCGCAATAAAAGAACCCGAATCAACATTGTACCATTTCTGAAAAGATGTGTCTTCTATCGGAAAACAGTGTGTGCTTTTCATGTCTGCTAGAATGGCTGGGTCTTTATCTCTCTTTATTGAGTAAAAAAAAATATATATATATATATATATATATATATATATATATATATATATATATATATATATATATATATATTTGGTATTTGTAGGTGCCTCCCATTGTTCTGTGTAAATAAACCTCCTAGTTCTTGAAGAGAAGCCATGTTTCTTGATTTTATCAAGGCTCTATTTTCACCATGTGAAAGAGAATTAAACAATGCTTTGAGCTCTCCTCCCCTAACGACACACCAGCTTGGTAGCATTCTATGACTCAAGCTGGTGCCCACAACCTGGTGGCTGGAAAAATGCAATTCAGAAGGGATGGCAATTTGTCGGAGAGAGGCCTCGGCTGTCAATCGCCTCTCGTATGCAGTGTAAACCATATAGTGGTAATTTGCTATATTCCAAGTTCCACCATGTGTGTTTGTTTCTATTTAATCAGAACTAAATGATATTATGTGAAGTTTCCTTTGCCCTCCTGAGGAATCTAGATTCAACACTTTCTGAGTGGCTCAGTGCTGGAGATAGAAGAAAGTGTAACCATAGTGATGGAATGGAAATGATTTCCTTTGTTCCAAAGCTTCAATATCCAACAGACATTACCGTTTTCAAGGTCAAAAATATATTAAGAGATAAAAATTAAAGGGGGGAAATGTGCTAGCTTAGCGACAAAAGCTAATTTAGTTTATGCATTATAAATTACGTTTAAAATGACTAAAATGGGATTTCTCAGCAAGAGCTAAATGTGTGGTTTCGCAAAACTAATTTCCAAGGATGAATGTGATTATGGAATTTAGCTTTGAAAAGCTTACGCGAGCCATCAGAGAAAACAGCAAAACTATCAATTATAGCACTTTTAGTGGAGGCCTCTTGTTAGAAATATCCCAGTATTTTTAGATTTCTCCTTGGCATTTACTAAATTAAGGATGTCTGCAAACACATCAGCTAATTGGAATGTCATTTAATTAGATAAAACTTAGTGTCATTGAGCTATAGCTGGTCTATCAACCATGGCAGGAGATATTCCCTTTGAGTATGAAAACAGCTTTGAGCAAGCCCAGACTGAATGGAAATAGCATCTTCTCACTGAAGCAACAATCCGTTGCAGAGTTTAGGACAGGACTGGAAATATTTGGCCCACGGACCTAATCTGGATCTGTTGCATATCCCTCTTTATCCCCTTTTTCTGCCTTGCTCTGCATTACCACTGCAATCTTATTCACCTTGACTCTGCATCGACCCTGACACTGTTGGGATTCTTCTAAGTTGTTTTTCTGCCCTTGTTTTGCATTTCCAGTGTTTAAAAAAAGTCTTCAGTGCTCCTCAGGGTTTTTGTGGGATCAGTTTCTGATCAAGCCTACATCACCTCTTTGGCACCAAGAGATTTGGTTCGCTCCAACACTGCTGGCATTTTGGAAAGCCTTAAAAATATGGAGGTTTCCCCACACATGGTGGTTGGGAGATTAGTTGAGCCCAGGAGATAATGTGTAGTTTAATGAGGATCGGTGTTCACGCTGAGTGCCATTTATGTGTTTTTCTAAAATTATTATTAATTTGTATTGTGAGTTTTTAATGCTAGGTTAGCTGCCTGGAGTTACTATTGCAAGATGGGCAGCTATATAAATCTATTAGAATGAATGAATGAATGAATGAATGAATGAATGAATGAATGAATGAATGATCTTTTTTTATTACTAGGGCAAATGGCAAGAGATAGATGAGGGAAGGTCTTCACACACTGTCCCTGTGTCACATACTTAGCCTATTGTTAATTAAATGAGTCCCTGTGTTTAAGGGGAAAAAGGGGGAACTTTCTCTCTCTCCCCTCCCTTGAAGCTTTCCTATCCATTGCATTTACTCAATCTAACTTTCATTTCCACTGTAATGAATGTCAGTTAGCATTCATTGAAAGCTGAGCTGAGCCCTTGCTCTTCATCCAGGACAGTTATTTTAGGAGTATTTTCCTTTTCAGTGGGATCTTCTGCTATTTCTCAGTATTCTTTTAGCAGTCTGCATATGCTCAGGAGCACACCCACTAACAAAGACTCCTGCTGAATTTAACTTAATGGTTTCATTAGAAAACAAGCCCTGGTGAGTGTGTTAAATGCTCTTGTGCAATCTGGTCTTTCCCACTACTTGTATTTTTCCCAGTGTGATGACAACTGACACCAAGAACGTTGATTTCTTTTAATGTGAAATGATTTGATTCTATTATGACACAAATAGTAGAAATCCTCTTTGTAATGTCAAATGTTATACATATGCAGGGCTGCAACCAGGGGGGGGCAACCGGGGCATGTGCCCCAGGCGCCACGGTGGGGGGGGGGCGCCAAAATGAGTGCTGCAGGGGTGCCAAAATGGGCACAGAATCCATGTTTGCCCTGGGTGACACAGACCCTAGTTGCAGCCTTGTACATATGCCAGGAACCATGTTAGGTAAATCATTTGAGATAAATCATTCATCCTACTGGACAGAAGATTATCCTTATCAATATATTAAAAAAAATGTATACTTTCTCATTTATAAAAGACAAATACATTATGCAAAAAATATATTTCAGGAAAGAAGAGTGCCCTTGAACTTCAAGGGTGTGGTGGTTAATGCAAAATAATACTATATAAATTAATCAAAGTCAGAAAGTAAGATTTCAATGTGTACAGTCAGATTTGTAAAACTGTAATATATTACATGAGCAACAATTCAATGTTTAACCATTTTTTAACTCCAGCTCCAGCAGTTCACCAATTAAATTAGGATCTTTTTTTTAAATAAGAATTTTATCAAGTTTAGAAAAAAAAACTACAAAAAACTAAAAAACAACAAAAAAAGGAAACTAAAAAAGTGTGAAACACAAGAAAAAGAATTCTGGAGATTATATAAAGAAATGACTTCCAACTTTCAACAACAAGAATATACAACAATTTCCATAATTAATCCCTTACTCTATATAAAACCAAGACCACATTATTTCTATAAATCATACCATTAGCACATTGTAAAAATTACTAAATACAATTGCTCCTTCCCCTTATATTTTAAAAAAAGAAATATATAAACCTCTAAATCAACTTCCCTCCCCCCACAAAAACGACATTTATTTAATTATTTCCTTCCTAACACTAGTCTATATATTTCTGTCCATTATAATAAAAATCAGATTATAAGAACATATAAATTGTCTACTTTTATAATTAATAATACTACAATAAACTTAACCCTATTAAACTTGAAACCAAACTATTATTATACCTTATAAATCTTAAAAATCAAACAAACCTTAAAACTAATCCAATAAATCTTAATCCAAATCATTAAAGAAAAATGAAAACATAAAAGCCTCAATATCAATCCCAATAAACATTCTTAAATCTTTACCCCGCTTCAAAATATACCAGAACATTTACATATCTCCATATTATACACAAAGCATTTTTCATAATAAAATCACCCAACTGCTCCCCTTAGAGAGACAGATTTCTCAGCAAAAGACCTCCCACAGAACAGAGCCTCTTCTTTCCCATAACATTCCCTCAGAAAAATAACGCCCGTTGTAATTTACAACTTAAACTGTCACTTTAACCCCTTCAGCACCAGAATGTAATCTTCGCCTGGCATTACTTCAATCTCGCTGTCAGTAGAAACATCTCTATCTTTGTTAAAATCTTCAACTTCTTCCATAACATCCTCAGCAGATGACACAATTTAGAAATAATATTTTCCCCAATATCCTGAATATCTTGCAGGATAGCTTGACAGAAATCTGAAAAAATCTCTTTGAAGGTCTGCTTAACCTCACAACAGAACTCTGAAAAAGTCTCCTTGAAATCCTCCATGTTTCAGGCAGTAGATTATGGTGCCCCCTACATACTTGACTCCTGAAGACAGGAGTTAATCAGCTAATAAAAAATTTCTGAATGAAATTGACACAAGAGAAATGTGCTAAAAGCTAACAAGCAACTTCGAAGGAAAGTGAAAACAGAAAGCTGAAGATTCAAAATGGCAGATTCCATGTTTAGGAAAATATTAAATCCTTCAAATTCATACAAAAATAATAGTAGGGAGGCAATTATTTATTCTCAGTTCTGCTTAATATTTAAATTGGAAAAGAAGCTAAAACTTAATAAGATTTTTTAAAATTTAATCCAGAAATAACGATAAGCACCAAGAGAGTCCACTTCTTGCTATAGAAAGACTCTCTTAGGGTACATAAACTATCTATCTATCTATCATCTATGTATGTATGTACGTATGTATGTATAGGGTGATTTAGAAATGGGGTGGCTTGACCTAGTGTCCCTTTAAGGCTACAGCATGGCTTGGAAATGATGATGTCCCAGCCTCCTGGCAGCTCTTACTGGATTGTCACGATCACTGTTTGCGATTTTCTGGCTATAAGATACCGTTCCTGAGGACAAATGGGATAGTTCTGAGGTTTTTCTTTATTCATGAAAATGCTCTGGGCTTCAGGTAAAAGTCTGCCCAAGCCCCCAAAAATGCCATGTTGTCAGTTCTGTCCGCGGAGCTCATGGACAGCTGTTCAGTTGGCCATGTTGCCCACTGGAAGTCAATTAAATTAGGATCTTAATACTGTTCAGTTATAGAGTAGTGTGGTCTAAAGATGAAATGAATAAACAAACGCTTCATCTACTGAATACATAGTAGAGATTTGAGGGGCAGTTTTCTTGGATGAAGGATAAATATTTAGTATTACATGAATGTATATGAATCTTCAACATATTCAGTGTTTGCTTTACCAAATAAATAATAGAAGACTATCAAAGTAGGAATTCCATCTACTTACAATTCTTCATTAATCTGTTACAGTGACTTTATTTTTATCCAACTTCGCACGAAGCTCAGATTTAGTGAATGAGGTCATTGGTCTACCTAGCTCAGCATTTTTTGACTGGCAACAGCTCTTCCATTACAAACCAATTACACAATAATTAGTTTGTTTTAATTTTAAGATAAAATTGGGACAATTGGCAGCTGTCCCAAAATTAAACTAATCTACAAAATGAAGTGTATGCATGAAGTTCTGACTATGAAGGCCATGTTTCTGTTTACAATTTAAACCAGCATTCCCCAAGAATTCAGACAAATTCTTATTCTGGTTAAGAACAATGGAATTAGTTCCCATACTTCTGAGGACCATCAGATTTGAGGCAGGGAATTTGAACTGTAGTTGGGCCTTGTGGCATATGAGTTTTAATGGCCTGATATGGCTGCTGTTATGCTGATGTGAACCAGCAAATGGAGAGAGCTGTGCTGTCATGTGGGCTGATGAGCTGACCTGGCTGCTTTATGGAATCTACTCTGCAACCTACTCTATTTGGGGGGTGGGTATAAAACTAGACATCTGTTCATTTATTTGGTGTTTGGTGTTTAAATGTCCTCTCAGAGTTAGTTCTCGGCTTATTCAAGAAACTGCTAGTACATAAAGGTCTGGCAAAGTGTGTTGGAATTTGTGTTTTCCATCCTCTGGACTTGCTGGCAACATGCAGGGGCCAGACACCAGCTTACCCATGTATGCCATAGTTAGGAGCTCAATGCTTACTTTGTTCACATCTGTGCTGGACTAATCTATCTCCCTCAGTACAACATCCTGGACCCAGCACCTGGTTATTATTAATATATTGGCCATCTAGATGTAATCGGCTGTGAGAATGACCTTGGAAGACAGGAGGAAGAGCTGCAGCTTAGACAACGGTCTGATAAAAGAAATCTGAGTCCAAAGGAGGTAGAGAAGCATCTCAGAAGGGACCCTCCCTTGTTCTCTGGAAAGTAAAGGCAGGGGAGTGGGGAAGCACTTTCAGATTTGCAAGGTTCTGTTACTGTAACCTTACAATAAAGATAGTATTAATATTCATGGTTTTGGTCCTGTCTGGACTACCTCAACTTCAATCTTACAAGTCTGAAAGCACTTCCCCTCCCTTGCCTATTGTAGTTTACAATATGCAAAACACTAGTAGTGCATGCAGAAACTGTTCAAGAATAATCAATCAATGATATCAATATCTATGATTGCCCAGATATATGTTGAAAATGTCAAATTGTCAATCTTCGTTTTGAAATTTGTTTGAAGTTCATCTTCAGATTTTGGCTGTGCATTATCCTTAAAACTATTTTGATTGATTTTGAAAACTAGATGGTGTTGAGGTGTTGTTTTGTTCTGTTTTAATTTTAATTGTGTGGCTTTTAGAAGCTAGTGGTTATATCACTGTGGTGTCTAACATATTTATTATTTATTATTACAGCATATATTATTTAAACTGGTGGGTTTTCTTTTTTCTTTTTTTTAATCTAGGCTGGCAAGCAATAATATAAACAGTAAAAACATTGAGAAAAAAAATCAAGAAAACCAATAGTTAAAGGAGACCGGGACCGGATGCACTTCCTACTGTATTTTTTAAACTTTACTTAGAAGTTTTCTTGTACAAGTGCTCACATACTGGCTGGGAAATTAAAGGGGTTGCAGTGTAGCTCATCTGCAGGATACCAGATTGAGAGAAAGCTGGAATCCAAGTTTCTTTGACTGCTATGTTTAGTGCCCACAGACATCTATTGTAATTCAGTTAACACCACTCAGAACACAAGTAAACAAGCATGAGCTTAGAAGTTCATTCTGGCTGTTATATGGAAATTATTTAACCTAAATAAAATAATCAAAGAAGCAGAAAATGCTGCCTTATTCTTGACCCCTCCTTCATTATTTTGCCCTGTGATTCAATAAAATGCATGGATTTTCTTTTCCAGAACACTGAAAGCAGTCAATCTTTATTCATATTCACTGTGCAAGGTAGATGATTGATTCAGAGGCCAGATGATCTGCATTTTCTACTGATTACTATCCCAAACAGAGCTATGAAAAAACAAAACAGATTTAAGTATTGTAAAACAAAAGGCTCGGTGCCACTTAAAACCATGGATCTCAATTTTTCCCAAAGAAAGTATATATGAACTTCTAAAAGACCCATAGTAGATTTTTGTTGTTTTTGTTTTCCAGCCTTCTAGAACATTTGCCAAGAAATGTTCCTTGTTGGATGCATATAAGAAGGTATCTCTGTGTCTATGATACTTTATTTCCAGTTGGATTTTTTTGTATCCCTACATGTATCCTTTATTAACCATTTATTTCTTCTGAGTGTACTGTCCTATTTTGATATAGTCTACCTATTTCCACATTGGTGACAAATTTAAGCCATCACCCAACCCTCCCACTTCTATTTAAAGCCAATTCAGTTTTATTTTTGAGATGCTGAAGTCTGTAACTAGGAGTTTTCAACCATGCTGTTTGCTCAAGAACCAACCAGTGAAGAAATGGCCATGGAGAAATAAATCTATAAATTCCCATTTTGTTTTTTTACTTTTGGCTAACTACCCTGAGTAGCTGTTTTTACATATGATGTAAAACATGATGTGATTAACATAGCTGAAGCATCAGAACTGTGTCTTCTGATAAGGTGATTTTTGGCAGGGTGCAATTGCTATATCTGTGAAGCAGAGTTCATAAGCACATGCCAAAGAATATGATCAGTAGCTCTCCATAATTGAGGAAGCGTAGGTTTCTGAAAATGTAAGATTCAGGAAATGGGACTCACTATAAATACAGCAGACAGCATTCTAAATTTACTACTTTTAATTATTCTTTCTTCAGGAATTCCAAAATTCTCTGTATTTGTCAAAGTGATTGTAGAACTTTTCTAGGAGATGCTGAGGGAATTCTACAGTCCAGAATTCTGGTCTTGCTTACCAGATCTTGTTGGATACCTTCTGGTTGATGTAGGCTTCTTGCCCAGTACCTCTCTGACCACAATTCCCCCTCCCAATCCAGAGTAAGTCCTTCAGTTCTGCTCTCACAATTGCTATTTACTGGCATTAAGTGCCTGCCTTTAGATAGTGACAGTGGGGATTACAGCTGGACATAAAAATAAGATAATTATTCAGGACAGCCTTGATGGCAAAAGGATCTGAAGATTCCCCCCCTGCAGAAAAGTCAATTACACCTCACATAATTTTCCGCAGAGGTGGAACATCTGATAGTACAGTTCTTCCAGTTGTATGGAAGATTTTGTGCATGTTCACCCCAAAATATAAAGTATTTCCCTTTCAGATGATTCCTCCCAATTGCTAAGATGGTAGAACTGCAGCTAGCCAGAAGGAAGGTGGTGGAGGAAGAGGTCCTGTGTCTGGGCCTGTCCTGCTCTCCCCACATTTTGATAAGACCTACAGGCAAAGCCCCGAAAAGATTGCCTGTAGCTACTGCAGAGTGTGATTGTAGGGGGACATGCCCCGCACAAATTAGGCATAGTGTCCTGTGTTTGTTGGGAGAATATACAGTCTGGTTCAATAGACAGAGAAAAAGAGAGGAGGGCCTTGTTCCCCAAGTAACTACATTTCCCCAAATGAGATGGAAATTTAGACCAGTCATTTGGTAGGTTTATATGTATCTCCACCTCTTGTGTGTGATGAGAGCTATTATTTTTTCCTTTTAAAACAACAGGAATGGTCAGCACAGTTCTGTCATCCAACTTCTGGCTTGCTCTTGCAATATAGATTACTGAATAAAAGTAGAAAGGCACTCTGTACTTTGTGACTGATAGAATTAAATGTTCTGTGGGTTTATTTCAAGGTACTGAATTAAAGGGCTACTAATCCATGTATGGTTTTGACATGTTAACTGCCAGTACTTTACCAGACAAGATTTTAGATAGTATTGTGGCTTTTAGTGCACTCTAAACACAGTTTAGAAAAGTCTCTTCTTTTGCTCAGTAAGAGAGATTGAAATATATAATCCTTTCATGATTTAATTAAAAGAGCTCTCCTGCATTCAGATCGTTTACTGTTGGTGTTATCTATTAATCCCAGGATGAATGAGGAAGTATGGGCAAGAATCCATCCACCAAAGAGGTTTTTTTTAAAAAAAAAAAATACACACACACCCACACACACACCAAAAACTTCCATCTCTACTTTGCCCATTTTGTATTGCTCTTTGATGAAGGCATGTGGGTGGATGTAGGAATGTCATTTTGATTTTGACATACCTACAGGAAACAGTTACAACTTATGGATAACAAACTAAAATCTATAACTTTGTGGTAAGAATTGGGGCTAAATCAGGCATACTCTTAAATAAGTAGAAGACTGGGAAATGAACTGGGGCGATAGGGATGAGGTTAATCCTCCCCTTCATCACACAGCCTCTATTAATATTGCTGTCACCATCACTGAAAGAAAATTCTCAGTCATGGGTACCTAATACCTCCATTCCCATCTCACTCCACTACCAGAACAAAATACTTAAAATGCTCTTGTTCATCTTATATAAATCTCCATGACCCTGGGTAGCAAGATTTCCTGGACATTTTAAAAAGAGGGATTGAATGGTTTTCGACAGGGATGGATAGGAATCTTTGTGCAAAAGCAAACACACATGTCACGGAGACTGGTAGGATCAAATCCTAATGCTAAAAACTAAGATTTTTTTGTTTGTTTAAAAAATATTATTTGCAGAGTAGTATCAGAGACATGTTAGTAAATCCTAAGTGAAAAATCCACACACAACTATAAATCTCACAGAGTGACTTTGGGTCAGCTGGTCTTGTTCTACTTAACTCATCAGGTGGTTGTTAGAATAGAATTGGTAGTTGAGGGCCATGTACTTCAAAATAAGGCACGCCCATCATATCTAGTCTGCAAAAATCCAGAAAACCACTCTGCCTCTTTGCTGTCATCTAATGGTCACCCAGAGTTTTGCAGCACAGATATAGTAAATCTAAAATACGTTCATGGAGCCAAAGTTAAAACTGTTTAATAGAACAATCTTAAACATGCTTACTTTGATCCAACTGCCTATCAATGCTTTTAAGATCTCTCAGCAGAAGTATACATACCTGGGAGTTAGCCTGGCTGAAGGGAGAAGGACTTATTTCTGAGTAGACGTTATGAACCTGTTAAAATTCCATGTTGAAATCAACAGCATTTTGGAATGTTGGAATAGGAATGAATTTTGCCCCAATCCTTATTAGGATCTGCTAATAGTCAAATGAATTGTTTATTTGTTGGTGTTGTAAATGATTGATACAACCGTCCTGACCTGGATGGAGTCTTTTATAGATGGGGATCCTTCTACCCTCCTGATGTTGTTCAACTATGACTCCCAGAATTACTCACTGTTGCCTGTTCTGGCTGTGGGGCTTGGAGGTACAGTTTAGAAATACTTGAAGCACCATAGGTCCCCATGCCTGTTCTAGAGGGTTGTTGGGTTTTTTTAATTAAGGGGGAAACCTCTGTTATCTCTGCCATCACATCTATACTAGAATGGTTTACAACAGATTTCAGAAGTATTCTCTGCTCTTTCTGTGGAGAGTTTATATTATTAACAAATTTGCTCATTTTCTGTCTCTATGGCTGGATTTAAAATAAATGCAACTCTGATTCATAGTTATAAAGGCAGAATTTATCATTTATAATTTGCAAAAACAAATCAGGTCTCATTTTTACATGCAAGGTGACAGCTGTGGAAGAAAACTGAAGTTGGTCTCTGTCGCTCTAACAGAGTTAACCCTCTGTTAGCTGTCTTAACCCTGTAATTACTTCTAAATAGTTAGCAGATATATTCCTAAAAGCTTGTTAGATGGAAGTTTGGTTTCTTCAACTGACATGAGCTAGGCAATGCAAGAGACATGGAATTCTGAGACGCATCTTGTTCATTTGCAAGTGAAATGATGAATTAACTACTGTATTTATGTTTTCCACTTGATTCATAATCCTGATTGGCTCACTTGGTGGTGGATTTGCATGAAGGTTCTTGCGATTGTATTACTGAAAAATTAATTCCTACATCACAGTGGCTAACTTCCACTTGGATGATTTGAGGATACTGTTCATGCAATAATGTTTGAAATACATATTCTGATCAGAGGTGCAGTGAGCCAATGTCATTTGGAGTGTTAATTATATTGTCATTTCTGAAAAACTTTGCTGATCACAAGGCTAGACTGATGTACAGAGGATGGAATTAACATTTTACTTTCTCATCTGTAAGGGAAAAAATTGAAAAAATGTACTGTAAACCAGAGATTTACCTTTCTTTTCAGGTATAGTCAATGAATTAAGAGTTAAATTATTTGTTTGGATATTTGTTTTGTTTCTAAAGGAACATCAAGTGAATAGCTTCAGTGGAAAGTGAAGCAGGGCAAAGTTAATGCCTTAGTTACCAATCATCTGGATTATTGCAATGTGTTCTACATGGGGCTGTACTTGGAGACCACTCAGAAGCTACAGCTGTCCAGAACATGGCAATACAAGTAACAGTGGTGCATCTTGATGTGCCCATGTAACACAGCTACTCTGCGAACTATACTAGTCATCAGTGTACTGGCTATAATTCAATGTGCTGGTTGTGACATACAAAGTCATTTATGGCACAGGACCTAGTTATTTGCTTGTCTCTGATTACTTCTGCCTGTCCAATATGATCTGACAGAGTGGGCATGCTCTGGGTCCCATCATTTAATCAGCACGTTATATATATTTATTTGAATTTGTAAGCCGCCCAATTCAGCATCATCTGGTGGAACCCAAGAAACATGTCTTCTATGGCATTATGCCTGCCCTGTGGAACAGCTTATTTTTTAAACAGTTTTTTTTAAAAATAACAACAACAAAAATTATGTTGGAGTAGGACACTTTCTGCATTCCAGCATTATTCAGCACAATTTCTCTATCAGCTTTTGTTGGAGAATTTGGACCCTATTCAGTCCTTTCCTCAACCCTGTTGTCTCTGTCTTAAAAGAGGTACATTGGGAATATTTTTAAAAATTATTGCTGTGAACCTTTGAAAGCATCCGGTGTAAACTTAATGTCCTCTGAAAGGCATCCCATCTCTGCTATTTTCATCCCATTCTGTCCCCAAATGAACTAGTTGCAGGTGCTTTGTTGCTTCCCTGTTACAACCTGTAGTAGATTTTTTTTTATTGAATAGAAGTTTAAATCAGTTTGACTTTAATCTTGTTGCCTTCAAATCTTGAGCCACAAATTCAAGTAGAATGATGACACCTTTAAATCTCACCTTGAAGTGGGGACCACCCTCATCAGCCAGATCAAACTGCATTCAATTTATTGTATTTAATATACCTCACTGAGTTACTCCTCCAATCTCTTATTTGAATGAGGGCATGTGATCCTATTTGAATTCTCCTGAATTATAAATGTTACTGAAGTTAATGGACTTTGTTTTGGAGGCAACTTGAGAAGAGCGTTTTGCTTTTATGGACCATTCTACCAGCTTATATCACTGTCTGGTACATTCTGTGATTTTTACAAGAAAAAGAACATTATTGCTCAGCTATTTTTTCCTGGACTTCTACAATGAGACTTGATCTTCTTAACAGAGTCTGTGTTAACATGACAGCTCTGTTAACATTTCAGCCAAGCAAGCATGAATCTAGTAAAATGATGTCTTGGGGACTAGCAAGCATGAACAATGCTTGCAAGTCCCCAAGACATCCCTTCACCAGTTTCATTTTCAGAAAGCCAATAATTTCTCTCCTTCACTACTAATTACAGGAAATTAAGTCCCCCCCACCCCCTAGAATATCAATATTCATCACCCAAAGAAAAGTAAACTTCCCAAGGCCGCTAGTATCTGTTACAACATTAATGATTTGTGATGGGGAAGAGTCGAAGGAGATATTACCTCTGTGCCTGATATTATTGGGGTGAATTGGGGATTGATTTGACTGGTAATTTAGTTAAATCATATTGTGTCCACATATGGAGAATGGGTGCAGTTTGTTTTGCTGGATGCAGCCATCCACTATGTGAGCTTGATCTTTCACCATAGGTTGCCTGGCAAAAGGTGGCACCACTACTGCTACCCACTGACTGGCAAATGGGCAGTGCCACATTCTCCCCAGTTCTTTATGGCTATTCACTGAGCTGGTGGCCTTGGATCCACCACTGCTTCTATGGGTGGTCTAGGCAGAAGCTTCTTGGTCCGTGGGGCACTGCATGCTAGGACAACATAGGAGAGCCATGGAAGAATGCCACAGTGAAGTGATAAGAAGGGCCTGACTTGAGATGCTACTCATGGCAGTCAGAGGGGAGGGTTGCATCTACGAGGCAAGCTACCTTGACAGCTAAAGTCAGCAACTGATCCCGGTTCAGCCCCTGTTGGGATAGGAGTGAGGTCTGGTTTGCCTGAGGCAGGAAGTGGCTTTTCCTTGGACTGAGGAATATGTCCCCTTCTCCTATGGATGCCTTTGCTCCTGATAAATGCAAATACATCCATTTCTTGGTACTTTGGCCATTTTAGTTGCATCTAATAGAATTGAAAGAATGTCTACTAAAAACAGTGACTAGATGTATGCTGGTTTATTTAACTGTTCTGCAGGACATACTAAGCCATAAACCATGGTTTATTGAATGGTGGTGCAGCACAACACATATTTGAATCTCCTACAAGTTACTGAAGTTTGAATGAGTCCCCTGTTCTGAGGAGTTCACTGAGGAGACAGCAGTAGTGAGAAGAACTAACGTTTTACAGAAATTGTACGTTGTACAGAAGTAGAAGCTGAGAAAATAGTGGCAACAGAAAGTAGCAAAGCTCCCAAAGACTAGTTCTTCATCAGTGACACAGTGAGAAGACTGTAGAAGGTCCAAGAAGAGAAGATAGGTGTCAGGCTTATTTATTTATAGTCATAGACCAAAGCAAGCACTCCTGGTGATCAGGAACAAAATGAAACACAGCATTCACAGGATGTTGCTTTGACCTTTCAAGATTTTCCTGCAAACCAAAGGGATCTGAGTCACAGACTGTCACAGGGAACCACTGTTATTGACTAAATCAGTGCCTCAATCAGTGAAGGAGTCAGAAGATCAATGAATAGAGGTTCTTGTGCCACCCTGGTCTTCCAGAGGTGGTGCTGTGAAAACTCCTGAATGCTGATAAAAGTTGTTTCATTCTATCCTGATGCTTTAACCACTACACCAAACTGGCTCTCTGGATGAATTGGTGTCTGATATTTTGGTATGCCATGTGCCCACCAAAGGCTTCTAGTAAATAGAAATGCCAAGATAAATCATAGAACACAGACTAAAATGTTCAGCCTCTCTGAGGCAACCTGAGCTTGATGGATAAAGTGACAGATAACTCTTCTTGCTTCCACTTCTGCATCGGCCTGCACTGCCATCTCAGTCACCATTTTTTATCTCAGAGAAGACTGACCTTTTAGACGCTGTTCTCTGAATCATCATCTCTCACTTTTCTCTCCGGTGTCTCTTCCCCCACTACCCCCGCTCCTCCCTGCAGTTAGCTTCGTGATTTTGACTGGCTTTGGTTGGGTGGTTCTTTGGCAGACTTGAGAGCTGTCTCTGCATCTTGTATCAGTGGAATCCAGGAAGAAAAGAAATGGCCGAGTCAGTTCAGATCAACAAGACAGTGCTAATTGCCTCTAAGATGATCCTAAGGAATCATTACATCTTCCAGGAGCAAAGTGCCTATTTTTCATTTCTTGCTTTGCCAACTCAGATTGTCCTAAACCTGTTTCACTGCAATGTTGTCCAGTTCATAAAGCACAGGGATGTAAGTAAGTATATTGGGTGAAAACAAATAAATGAAGAAACCTTGGGTTGTTCATAGTTGCAGTGAAAAAGATATTGGGGAATACATGATTGCAGACTGAATACGTGTCAGCAGTGTTATGTGGCTGCAAAAAGATCACATTCAAATTTAGGCTGTACTAACAGTTTCCATTTTTTTCTTCACTGATTAGGCACACACTTCCTTCAGACAAACTTGATTAGGTTCAGCGAAGAGCAGTGAGGAGGATCAGTAGATTTTGCAGATGTACATACCCAAAGTTTAAAGGAACGAAGAGCACAAAGGTCAACTGGAACAGAACAAGTGGCAGTTGGAAAAGCCTCCTTGAACTGCTTACAGATCATACTATCCTGAAGGAGGATGTGGTTGACTGGCAGAATCCCTAAATCAGAGCACTGATTAGGCCACCACACAGTGAGTTGTTGCTCCTTTTGTTCAGGAAAAAAACACATCTAAAAGCAGGTGGGCAGGGCTGCATTTATTGAGCAGCTGTTACAGGTGGGAAAAATTGGCCAATGATCTGAATTGGCCAATGATCTGAATTTTGGTCAGGTAGCTTCATAGGTACACCTCTCCATTTTTTCTAGAAATGAGTCCCCTCTGGTGCTATGGGAAGGATTATACCTTCTTTTTGATACTTACCTCATTTAAGCAAACTTCTTTCAGCCGTGCCACACTTGGAGCCATTTTTAATACTTCTGATTTCTGTTTCCAAAAGCTTAATCACCTGCATTCCACTTAAAATGAAGTTGTTGTGTTGATTATCTTAAAGGCAATTTAAATAATGAATAAACTAGGATCCTGTGATTCACAAAGTAATTATACTAGGCAAATGAAGTATGACCACAAAATAGCAGGTCAAACTCTTGAGATATCTAGAATAGTGTTGTATATGTGCTTGACTTTCTTTTACATGCATGTAAAAAAACAACAACAACTGCAATTGCTACAAAATAATTTGGACAGAGAAGAAATGTTCTTTGCATGTGTGTATTGTGGGTATCCACATATGATTTTGACACACGTATAACCAACTGCAGAATACTATGGGTCTTTGTCTTGGATAATAACAAATGCATGTGTGTATCTTCCATTGTGAGAGCTGAGTCACATGTACTTCCCTGAAGCAATATGAGAGACAAATTCTCTAGAGATTTTAATGGGCTCTTATGATCTGAGAAATATTAAGCAAACCAGAAGAAAAACATGTGAACATTTACATGATATACTGTTGAGAAGCAGTATTTCTCAGAGGCCTAAATTCATGATCATGTAGAACTTAGAACACAGAAATCATATATTAAGTGGACGGCATCACTTTTCAAGTCTTCTGACTGGAAATAGCTATGGTTAATTCATAATAAGCCTTTTTGTGCCATTGGCTTTCAGACAACATGCTATACCAATGTGCTTCTTTGTGGCTTATCATGTTGTTTCAACAATATGATTATAAACCATGGCTTGTTGTTCAGCATATTTTGTGAATCCAGCCAACTGTGATTCAGTCAATAAACCAACAAATTGAGCAAACCTGATTTAACTCAATATGTGAATATATACACTCTGTTTTCAAAGTATTTCCTCACTTTTTAATAGTAAATTTTATTAAGTTTCAAAAGAAGAGTAAAAACTACAGAAAAACAAAAAACTGCAAAGAAAGAAAAAAAAACTAAAAAGGTGCGGAAACACAAGAGAAGATTTTTTCAAATTTACAAAAAGGTGTGGCTTCTGACTTTTAACAGCAAGGATATACAAAAATTTCCATAATAAATCTCTTACTCTATATTAAACCAAAACATTATCTCTATAAATCATTCCACTTTAACTCATAATAAAAATCACTAAGTACAGTTACTCCTCCCCCTTATATTAAAATAAAGAAAAATGTTCATATAAACCTCCTAAACATCTTTCTCCCCTCCAAAAGATAACACCTATTTAATTATTCCCTTCCTACCACTGTTCTATACATTTCTGTCTACTATAAGAACCAAATTAAAAAGCACATAAGTTGTCTGCTATACTTAATAATACAATTTTAATAACCCCAATCTTAATAAACCCAAAAAACAAAAACAATTCAAAACAGTAATTCCATATCTTTAAAAAGGAATAACATCAATCAAATCCTTAAAGCAAACCAGATAAACATTCTTTAACTGTAATACAACAGTTTTAATAATTTTAATCTTAATAAACCCAAAAACCAAAGCCAACTCAAAACAGTAAATCCAAATCTTTAAAGGCAAATAGCATCAATCAAATCCTTAAAGCAAACCAGATGAACATTCTTCAACCCGTATCCCACTTCAGAATAAACCAAAGCAGTTACATATCCCCACAATGTGCACAGAGCTTTTCTCTTGAAAGAATCAAACAGCCAAACTGCCCCCCTCAAAGGTTCCCAGTTCTTTTCATGGCATTCCACCAGAAGAACAATTTTACTTATGGCTTGCAGATCACTCTCTCCCTTGGTTTTCTCCAACTCTACTATCTGATCTTTACCCGGCATTTCAACAGAAATCCCAATCTCACACTTAGAAGAGAGATTTCTGTCACTGTTAAATTCCTCAGTTTCATCCACGACATCCCCAGCCTGATGGCACATTTTAGATCTCATGTTTTCCACAATGTCCTGGATATCTTGCATAAAAGCTTGATAGAAATCAGAAGAAATCTGTTTAAAATCTTGGTGGAAGTCAGAAAGAATCTGTTTGAAATCCTCCATGTCTCATGCAGTAGATTATGGCGCCCCCTAGGAGCTTAACCAGTGAAAGTTGAAGATATGGAAGAGTTCCAGAGTGTGTTTACATAAAGTGAAAGTGAGATAGTAGACAGTTCTCAAAGGAAAGTGAAAACAGAAAGCTGAAGGTTCAAATCAGCCCATTCAGTGTGTTGGAAAATGCTAATATCTTCACATTTAATTCAGAAATAATAAGAGGAAGACAATTGTTTACTCTCAATCCTTTATATTTGGAAGGAAAATGAAATCCAAAACTTGTTTAAAAAATTAAAAAGTAATCCCAAAAATAACGTTAAGCACCAAGAGAACCAGCTTCTCCTCCCTGTAGAAAGCCTCTCTTGGGATACATAGACTTAAATAAAATACAAATTGGTGATTTAGAAATGGGTTGGCTGGTCTTAGTGTCCCTTTAAGGCTATAGCACGGCTTGGAAAATTATGATGTCCCAGCCTCCCAGCTGACTCTTACCAGTCAAACACGAACGCTACTCACAATCTTCTGGTTGCAAGCAGCTGTCCGGAGGACAAATGGGATGATTCCAGGTATTCTCCTTTATCCAGAGAAGGTTTCTGGCCTTCAGGAAAACCTGCCTGAGCCCGAAAAAAGTTACCATGTTGTCAGCTCCGCCTGCTGAACCCACAGGCACAGCTGTTCAGTCTGCCATTCCCTCCAGAAGCCAGTATTTCCTCACTTTTGATGATATAAAAATGCAAAAAAATGTTGATTCCTAAACTTGATGGATGCTCTAGTGCCTCCAAAGGTCAAAGCATACCTACAAAGCTGAGCACAAATTGCCAGAAAATAAGTTTATACATATAAACTTATAAATGTCAACAAAGTACCTTTGAATATTTATAGCATTCTTTCTATACACAAATTCTGTTGTGTTCAAATGTTGCAACAAGATGTCTTCATCAGTACTATAAAGTTCCCTCACTGTAGTTTGATCTGTCCTTTATCAGCCCCTGCACAACTAATACAATATGTCACATATTCAAATTCTACAACTTGAAATTACATGCTTTTTATTAATAAGCTATGGTATCCCTATTATTTAGAACCATGCAAATATGTGCATGACTTTAAAGGCAATAATAGCATGTACATTCTTCAGAATGAGAATACAAAATAGATGATGACAAAACTTTCACAGATCTTGCCTGAAAATAATCCACTTTACCTGATGTGAACCTTCAAAACCCAAATTCCTCATTCACAGTCTCAAACGGACGTGAAAAGTTCACTCCTTCCAGTCACTAATAATGTACCTCTGGTGAGATCTTCCTAATGTCACAGATGTTTTACAAGATTTAAAGGGACCTTTTGACCCTTGGTTCTTGCCATCTTCACACATTTTATTAAAAAAGAATTAAGCAAAAAAAAAAAAAAATGTTTTTTGGATCTTGATGTGGGGGTAACCCTCTTTCAGCCCATTTTTGCCAGACTTCCCAGAGAGAGAATCAACATTTTCTCTATGCTTTTTGGGTAGACACAGAGAAATATCTGGTTAGCATTGCCCTAAAGTTTTTTAGTTTCTCTGTATTTTAATCTGCTTTATGGATTTTGCTATCCATTGTTCCTGCCTGTTAGATCAATTTAGGATCTTGGTGCAGCAGAGTTCCCCAATGTTTTTTTAAAAAAATTGTACTATCTTAGGATCTCCTTTACTATATTGTTTTAGTATGTGATTACCTCAAGTTAAACAAGTTATACATTTCCCCTTTTTCTTTCTTTCTTTCTTTCTTTCTTTCTTTTTTTGGATTTTGAATGATATATAGTGCTTTTTACCAAACACTAAAAAAGAGAGGCTGAATTCTAGTCCCGCCTTAGGCATGAAAGCCGGCTGGGTGACCTTGGGCCAGTCACTCTCTCTCAGCCCAACTCACCTCACAGGGTGGTTGTTGTGGGGAAAATAGGAGGAGGAAGGAGTATTTGGTATGTTGGCTGCCTTGAGTTATTTATAAAAATAATAAAGGCAGGATAAAAATCAAATTATTGTTAATAATAATAATAATAATTTCCCTAGTAATTTGTCCTAAATACTACAGAGTCAGGGGCTACTAACTTCTGGGAGAGATGGGTTGAGGAGTCATCTACAACATACAGTGTAAGGACTATAACAGCCACTATGTGGGACAGACAGGCAGGAAACTAGCAGAGCACATCCATGAGCACCAATTAACAGTCAGAAGACATGATGAAAACTCCTTAATATCACAACACATGGACAGACTCAACCATAGTTTCAAATGGGAAACTGTCAGCATCCTAGATCAAGCTAAATCCAAAAATGCTAGGGAATTCCTGGAAACTTGGCACTCAGACAAATCAGCCATCAATAGACACATAAAAATAAACTATATTTACACATCATTCAAGAGACAATTAAAAAAGCTAAGAAGGAAACAAAAAGACCAGAACACATCCTCTCCAGCAGCCTACACCCAGATAAGCAGGGATTAACACCAGGCAAATGATCAAGTAGAAAAAAAAAATACCCTAATCAAGGCACTACCAAGGAGAAAACCACACCCCCACCAGCACTGGCAGGGCAAGCTATTGTACATAAACAGGGAGCAAACCCCCACTCACTCGCACTGATTAAGTTACCTAGTGGGGTAATGAAATGTCTGCAAGCAAACAACCAGGCTCAGAGAGCACCAAGGGCTCCACAGTTCAACCCTGAGCTACAGGCATTCCCTTCAATTGCAATCTTATTCTCACCCAGCTGACCATGGCTACTCTGAAAAGCTTAGCAAGGTCATATCCCGGTAACACTTAGATGGGAGACTACCAAGTGGTAGGATGGTAGGTTATCCTAGGAGGAAAAAACATCCTGGAAGAATGTTTACCTATTTTTATTTTTCTGGATGTTTGACTACATATAGTCTCTCACAGTGGCATATGGGGGTATACATGATATTTTCTGTAATGCTTTTTCACATATTTTTATGTGAATCCAGATGTACATTTTTTAAAAATAGCCTGAAGAGATTTATATGTCCACATTTATGAAACCATGAAGCACATAACTTTTGGTGAGCTGAATATGTATCAGATGATATTAACTGATCCCCCAAGTCCGATGTTCTTCTCTAATGCTTAAAAGGTGTTAGTTCACGTCCTTGCAAATGCGAGACAATATGCTGCTATTTCACAATTCACTTTTTATGGGGAATATTAAAATACACCATAATGACCAGAAAAGCATGATGTATTTTTCCCAGATCTTTCCTTAAACAGACCAGACCTCCAGACAGTCTGCCCATGGAAATAATACTTGCTAAACACATATTGGAATAGCCACTTTCCTCTAATTAAGTTGTAAACTCAATTGATTCTGAAAATCCTCATCACTAGAACAATTCTTTTTAATATACAAACATTGTCCATATGGCCAACTATTCCTCAAATGCCCAGGATGAAAACTATTGGGGCAAGAGGAGGAAAGGAAAGGTTTATACATATCTTTTCAACAGCTGGAACAAATTCTACCTGAACAATTAATGCTTAACATTGTTTGTACATTTTCACTATTTTACTGTTTGCTCAATATATATGTTAGTTTGCAAAGATTAAAGTCAAATCTTTAATCAGCCCGCATAGATTCTTATTACTGAATCAGTTTTTTCTAAATCATTTATTTACCTGTTTATTACAATGATTTTTGACTACCCAGTCCAGAATATAAATGCATTCATTTCTTTCTAGAAAAGGGATTCCACCAGGCAACTTCCAATTTCAAAGAAATAAACAAAAAAACATTAAAAGAGCCCATAATGTGTGTGCCTGATTATTAGTGTCTCAAAATCTGTTCAGTCTTAACTATTTTGTTTTTAATATGCACAAGCTACTCTTGTCAAATGGTGGAATGGGACGGTAGGGGGTCTAACTCTTGAAGTCAGCCTTCACTGTAAAATGCTACCACATCTGAGCCTCAGGAACTCACACACCAGCCACATTAGTGCGGTGAAATTCATTCGAGGAGCAAGGAAATACCAGGATGGAATATTTCTATCTCCAATAATGGCTCCACAAATCTTGTATAAATTCTCAAGTAACTGGAGAATTGTCCTGAGCTGCCTAAGTCCCATCATCATTAGCAAGCTTTATCCAAAGTTGTGAATAGACTGTACAAGTATATAGATGGAAAGAGTTTGTGTGGCTACTTGAGACTTCCACACAAACCTTGGTTGCTCTGTGTTACCCCCATGCATCCCTGAGGAGTCCAACCATTTTTTCTTCACCAGTGAACACTACCACTTTCCCATATCACCCGGTCCCTGGGATGCATGCAACTCACCAAAGCTCCCCCCCCTGTGATTTCTTTTACTGTGCCATCAGATAAACTTCATTTAATACATAGGAGGTAGCCATCCAACTGTATTTCATTAATTGAATTTTAATTCCCATTAATTAAATTATCTTACCTTATCTCCACCTGCTCTTTTGCTAGGCCTACCTCACTTTTTCTAGTGTGGCCCTCAAGATGCCACTCAAAAGCCAAAGGTGGTTCTCAACCTGAAGAAGGTTGCATACTCTTTTGAGAAGCTACCAAATGAAGGTTTGGCAATGATCACTCTTCCAGTACAAGTGCTGGCAACTTCCCCATTCCAGAGATGCTGATACAGCCAAATTACAGGATCCTATTATAAATGATCCAGCAGGTGCAGCACCTAGAATACCTTGACAGATCTTGAGAAGGCTAAGCAGAATCAGAACTGGTTAGTACTGGAATGGGAAACCACCAGCAAAATGCAGGCTGTCTTCTGTATTGCACCCAACTACACGGATGGATCTGGGTAGTTACCAGGAATCCAGCTCAGTTCAAGGGAGGTATTTGTGCTCTCTTGGGCACAATGTATCTGCCCTCAAAGAGCAAAGGAGCTCCCATTTAATTTTAAAGAGGCAGTTGGCAGTCATGACGTTTGAATATTTCTAGCTTAAAATGCACAGCTCGTTTTGCACCATTTGGAAGTTCTTGCAAGGCATTATTAGCACAGAAAATGATTCTGAAAAGCTGAAAGCAATGACAGAAAAGCAGGTTCATTTCAACAAACAAACAAAGCCTAGTTTCTTTTCAGTGTCAGAAGCCTATTCTCGTCAGAGCTTTTATACTATTCAGCTCATCTTTGAGGCTCGTCTAAAAATAGTTGTAATCTTTTTCACACCCTTGAAGCATGAATATAAAGATTTTTTTCTTTCCAAACCTATTAAGCCCTGTAGTCTCAAAAGAAAGCCGCACCATTTACTGTATGTGTGCATGTGAGTGCGTGCCTGTTCTCAGATCTTTTAGCTCTGAGGAGGAATAAGCTAGAGGTGACTGTTCTGTTGAGTCATCTGGAAATCACTGCAATTTCCAGATGAGTGTCTGATTACTTGAATTGTCAGCTTGGGCAGGAGGTGTGCCATTGTTTGACGTTTCAACAAGATCATTATTCCCTGCTTTAAACTAAACAAGGAAAGAAGGAGGTGTGGAAAACATCAGTAGACAGGAGTCTCTGATAAAGAGCATATGACTATCTAATGTAGATGTGGCCAGTCCCAGCCTACCCGTTATATTCATCTATTCAAGAAAGCAAACACCACAATTGGGCTTCTGTCTTCTAAATCAGTGCTGCACAACTTCATTTGCCTTGCGGGCTGAATCTCTCGTTCTGCCACAGAACAAAGGCTAGATTCTAAAAGTGGTGGGAGCCATAGTCTGTTCTTTTTTTAATGGTTTGGGCATTTTGAGGGCTGAACCCACTTGGGGGATTCCAAGGAAGAACAGAAAAGGGACCACGGCATGTGATTCCTACATAATATATTTTGTGCCCCTGATGAACGTTGAGATGAGAACTAAGGTGGTGGTGGTAGAGGTGGTGGTCATCAGATCAGGAGCTAGAACTACCATATCTTAGCTGCATCTACAATCACTAGATGACAGCAAAGAGGTATAAATAGCCCTAACTCTTTGTTGTCAACTAGTGGTCATTCAGATTTCTAATTTGGTCTAGGTTTCCCATTAAGTGACTGCTTTGGTTATAGCAACTTTATAGGCCATCGCAATGGGCTCCAAGGAAGCATTCTCAGTTGATATGGTACATATTTTGTTTAAATTGGTGAAAACTACCTGGACTGTTTTGCCTTTTGCTCTTTGTATAATAACCTATGATTTCACATATCTGGTACCAGATGGGATGGGGATTGGCAGCCTATGAACCTCTAGACCTTCTCATCCTCATTCTCTGTGTAGCCAATTAAAACAACAACAACATTCATTGCAGCATCAGAATGGAGGAGACAGCAGATTTTGAAGGGAAGAAGTTCAGGCAGAGAGAGTATCACCTCATTAGGT
This sequence comes from Candoia aspera, assembly GCF_035149785.1. Taxonomy (NCBI): domain Eukaryota; kingdom Metazoa; phylum Chordata; class Lepidosauria; order Squamata; family Candoiidae; genus Candoia; species Candoia aspera. The sequence goes on from NC_086154.1 coordinate 184,409,774, forward strand.
AGACCAGACCAGAAAATCAACTCTATAGGAAGATTAGAACTACATTTTATTGATACTGGATATTATAACAAATTATTTTAAGTCCATTTATGCTGTACCTCCACCTCTTCTTATACCTCACTGAATCCCAGAGGCATCTGCCTGAGATACTTCCAAATATTATCTGTTTCCCAGGTTTTAAAGAATGTTTCAGCCCTTTTGCCTAGGTAATGGTTCTTGTATATTTCCATCAAGGTCATTTTCCTTACTTTCTACAGAGGAGTTAACTGTGTCTTCCCTACATGGTGCAGATCTAATCCAGCCCCATCTCTCCAACACAGATGGGAAATAGAAAATATTTGCTTAGCGCATGGCTGGAAAATCTAGAGTCCCATAAACAGCATCTCCCACTAGTCTTTATCACCTTGGAGAGTGATGTGGGGTTCTGGGAATTATAGTTCTTTTACAATGCTCAGGGTGGTAACAACAGCACCAGGCTCTCTGAAGAGTAGAAGCTCCTTTCCAAGGGCTTCCTGGAATGCCATAGTGACTGTTCATTGTTGAGTGGTCACATGGCAATACCAGGAAGTGCCAGGGAACCTGCTGCTTCTGTAGCCAAGCATATTAGGCTTCACAAAAGTTAAACAAGATAGAGCAGACCTATTGCTCATTTCAGCTTTTAGAAGATGAATGAAATTCTAAAAGCCCTGGGATCTAATCTGGCAAATTCTGATCTTGAATACCATTAACATTTGCTGGATTTAAAATTTGCTCCCAAAAGGAAACAGTTAAATGGAACAATTTTACTTTTTTTTTTCTCCTTCCCATATGGAACAGAAATCAGATGTGATCTTCTGCTAGACATTCTTATTTCAGAGTAGATAACTCCACCCTTGACAACCTCTTAAAATCTTTGCAGGATTTAAAATATAACCTGCTATGATGCCGGTTGTAGTATAGGTTTATCTATTGCACAGAGAGTAGGAATGGGGTGTTTGGAGACCTGCTTCTTAGGCAGAAAAGTCATTATAGTTGCATCCAATAGAAACATTGCATTTTCTTGTGAGAAAAAAAATAATAGCAGAAAAGAGTGAAGAGATCTCCAAAGTCTAGCATAAACCAGGTGTTGTGCACAGGCAAACTGAAGATGTACAATCCCACACTTCTGCATCATGACAGAAAAATGAAAACTGCCATCTGCTTGTCAGAAATGTGCCAGGCAGCCAAGTCTATTCACTGGGATTACAATTATTCTCAAACCTTCATTCTGTGCAATCTCATGCAAACATCTGCTAGTAAGGATTGTTCCAGTTTACCCTGACTTACTGAATCATTGGAGGTAGAGGAAGAAAAGTAAGCCACTAGTTCTTAGAAAGCCCTATTTTTTTTTGTCTCTTCAAAAGGTTTCCCTACCACTATCCCTCCACGTACTATTTAATCCAGCAAATATGGAAAGAAGTCACCAATGAAGAGACTAAAATACTATACCTATTTCTCCAAGCTGCTGCCCTTCATAGGCATTGCATTACAACTCCCAGAACTACCAGCCACACAGATGGGAGTTGTAAACCTGCACAAATACATCTTAGGGAGTTCCAAGCTATTTTGTTATGGGACAGTCTGCAGTTGACAGGAGAAGGTCTATTCCAGCTTGGCAAAAGCAGAGGAGAAGATCTCAAACAGGACGGGTGAGCACGAGCTTCTGCAAGCACCTTTGGAGGCCTCTGTTGTCTCTTTTGAATCCTTCCCCCTGATTTTTTAAATTAACATTTGTAAAACTGGAGATATTACCTAAAGCAGGCATCCCCAAACTCTTCAAGTCATCAACCCCTTCATGAAGTTTCAGATTGTTCATCGACCTCCAAACATTTATTATATGAAAATAATTTAATAAATATTACTTTAGCTAATAGTACTACTACTAACAACAACAGTACTACTACTAACAACAACAGACCAGATTTAACTGTGGTTGAAAAGAAGGAAGTGTGGATAATTGATTGGCAATACCAAGGGATAGTAGAATGTAAGACAAAGAATTGGAGAAGATCACAAGGTATCAAGATCTGAAAATCAAAGTCGAGAGATCATGGCATAAACCAGCAATCGTAGTCCAGTGGTTATCAGCATACTGGGTGCCATACCAAAAAGCCTTGGATGACACTTAGAAAATCTGTGCATTGTCAAAATCGCCATCTGTTACAAAAGGCCACACTGCTTGAATCTGCACATATACTATGTTCTTGGGAAGAACTTGATGTGAATGAAAGCTAACACCAGCTAAAGAACTGGCACTTGTGATTTCACATTGTTGTGTATATAATAATAATAACAATAATAATAATAGAGACAACTCAAGGTTGCTCTTGCTGGCAGTTGACCATCAAATCCTGGGTAATGCTGTCTAGCCACTAGCCATCTCACCTTCAGGACCAGGGACTGGTGGGAACTCTACAGAGACCACAAGAGATTAATTGACCCCAATCGACCTTCTGTCATTTATCAACCACTTATTGACCCCCTGACATTTACTGACCCCCTTTTGATCCCCAGACATTTATCAACCCCTAGAATAGTCCCATCAACCCTTAGGGGTCAATATTGACCACTTTGGGGAACCCTGATCTAAAGGCAAGAAGCATGCAAGTATTGCCAAGTAACTTTTATGTTGATTTTAATCTTCCTATTTAAGCAGAGAATGGTAGGTTACATAGTAAGCTTGTTTTACTGGATACATGTATATAGTATGCTGCATATATGTGTACATATTTTCCATACTTTTATTTTTCTCATGTTTGGTTTAAAAGAGATTAAATCCTGAGGCATTGGAATAATCTGTGATTCTAGTGTTGGAGTGTTTCACATTGTGCTGATACTGCTAAATCTGATCATTGAAGCAAAGCTCTTTTGTTTGGCATAACCTCTAAGAGATGGGTCTTTAAGTAGAATCTTCTTATCTTTCCTGTTTTTTGTCATTCCAGGAAGCATTCCCCCCCCCCTTTTCTGCTTTCTGTCCATCTGATACCTTAGCAAAGCCTTCCCAAATCTGGGCAGGCCACCTTGAAGTGAGTTTTGTTTCCTTTTAATTTGCTAAATTCCCTGATGAAAGGATACCGCCCCCCCCCATTTTTCCCTATTTCCCTATTCCCTAGTTTTCTTCAGAAGAAACTAAGCCACCTTCCATCACATCATCCAAGCCAGAAAAAAAGGACATGTCTGCTTCCCTAGTCTCCTATTTCTTCTAATTGATTGACTACCTATTAATCTCTCTTTTTTTTAAGTTTTCACTTCAAACTCAACCTCTGGAAACCCTCCTGAGACTTGTATCTGATATTCCTCCTGAAGTCTTTCCTGTTGGAACTGTTCCAGTTCAGCATTTGGGACACTCCTAGCCCTTTCCCCCCCATCTTTTCTAGTAAAACTGTTATAAATACGAATGTTATTTTCACAGAATTGTGCTGCCATATTGCATCTTCATTTTTATTGTAGTCTATTTTTGATTCTAATTCCGCTGATAGGTAACATTCTCAGCTTATGTATGATTCAAATTCCCCTGATGTATGTTTTCAACTTGTTTTAGTTCTTCTGCAATAAACAAACTACTACTTCTCTAAGCTTTGCCTTTGGCCTTTTGAAGTATTAGATTTTCTTTAAGCTCACATAGAATAGCATGATAAGATCCTGCATACGTGTGCTCAAATTACAGATACGTAATGCTCACATATATACATACATCAGAAACCTTGGGAACAAGTGGTTGGGGAAAGCTATTCAAAATGAAATATCAGATGATGATTAAAGTTCAGGGCATCCTTTCATTTGTCTACAGTGATCACTCTGGTATAGATCCAAGGTTTTATTCCTTTGATGAAAGTATTCCCCAATAGCACTCTGCTCACAAATCTACTATTGGCAAAAAGGAGCAAAGACCTATTTTTGATGATTCCACTTATCCAGCCTTCCAGGACATATTTTCAGGAGTGTGTAAAGAGGCCAAGACATAGGCCAAATTGCCTCTTCCCCTACTCAACTAGCAGAAAAGGACTCTTGGTGATAGAAGGAGCTTTTTCATCAGCAGGATGTTTATCCAACAATGTGGGGGGTTTTATGGTAAGGTTTGCTAATATGCTTCTGGAAAAAAAGCCTCTCTTTTCTCTTAACAATGTTGCATATTCCATTAAGGTGGAATGTATGTACTTAAAGTGCACTTTATTATAGCTAAGTGTACCTTGTTGAAGAAAAAACAAAGGTTGGATACAGTTCAATTTACTGGTTTATAAAGATGAATTGGAAACCAGAGCTTTCAACAACATACCAAGGATGGTAGGGAGCTGTCATACACTAAATTAGACCTTTGCTCCACCTGTCATGGAGATAAACAGCCCATGGGTCAGAGCGAGTACCATGAAGAAGATACCTTCCTTGATGAGATCAATGAAAATCCAGAAGGCGTAGCACAAGGAAAAACACCTTCTCTGATGATCATAGCAACCCATAGCAACCAGGCAGATCTATAGAGGAGAAAGTATTTTCCCAGATCTTCTGATCTCAAGGATTGAGGAACTGATCGATAAATATTATTGCCTTAAAGTTTCTAGCTCTTTCAACAACAGTGCTTCTATTGCTAGCCATTACATTTCTTATTGTGAAACACTGGAAAAAATAAAGTATGTTTTTATTGCATCAGTGGTATTTAGAAGTTTGGGAAAGTGCCTTGGCTGAAAAGAAGAACTTAACAATGAGCTTTGAAAAATTCTTCAAGGAAGTACCAAATTCAGCTGAATTCAGTCATCATTTATTATCAATTTGAACATTGTTTTTCCTAATACTTTGTATTTTGCCTGTACAAATGTCATTTGGACAGAAATATTGAATACAGGCATTAAAATGCTTGTTGTTTTCCTCAAGATAACATTATTTAATTCTGTTTTCTTGCTTGTAAACGCCTAGCTAAAATGTGGGCAGGTTTAACTGAATCCTAGATAACCTTAGAAGTTTATAAAAAAAAATTTAATAATTGATTCACTGCTTCTCTTCTTGCTTTCACAATTCTCCCTCCCTCCCTCCCTCCCTTCCTATATTCTGTCTATAAAGCTAATCTTTCAAAGAGAAATTCTGTGCTAGTGTGGTGCTAAGATATTATTAATTCCCTCTTAATGTTACTTCTTTCTGTTCAGCTCTTCTGTTTTGTAGGATCAATTACAGAAGGTATAATATAATGTTATTTTAATGAAATGCTAAGTAGACTAGAGAGGCCATTAGTTCAAAGAACCTGAGGTACATTCTGGTAATCTTCTTTGTCCTGTTTTGAATGGTGGATGAAGCCTTTGAAGTGAAGTGTGATAACTTTAGCCTTTTGTAGGAAGCTTGATTTTAACTCCCTTTAGAAATGCAACTTCTTATAGTTGTATTATAAAATTCTTCTTGCCATTTGCTCAAGCTTGCAAGTGCATTATGATATTATACTGGGTATAATTGATATGGGATCTTGTTAAGCAATAAGGAAATTTCTTCTGGCTTGGTTTATCTTTCCAATTGTTCAGGAAAGACTTGAAAAATATGTAGTTGAGCAGCTATAGGTAGTTACTCCATGATGATCGGAAAATGTGTGAATTTGCCCCAACATGATTTTCCAGCAGTTTTCCTAGATGGAGGTTACAAGTTATTTCACATAACTGCCTCAATGTATTAAATATAGATAATAGATGGGCTTCTTCTCCATCACTAGAAATCAGAATCCCAATGGAAGAAGTACCCTCAGTGAGATGCTTTTGACTCATATGCTGCTGGCCATAGAGGGATGTCTGTACACTGAAATACACATCATGCACTAATTCCCTTGGGCCACCTTCATACATAAATAGGTATAGGACACCTTATTACACCATGAGAATTTCCCTGAAATACTACAGAAAAGAATTTCTGGAGCACAATTCTTTCATCAGATTGAATGACAACACATAGAAAATCAGGAATTTTTTTTGTCCTGTACTATTTTTTAGAACTATCTTCCAAATGAAGTCAGTTCTCCATGGGGAGACAGCTAACATTATATTGCCTAACATTTTCCCTTTGTATCTAAAAGGGTTCTCCCAATCTGTTCCAACAGTTCCTTTAAACCTTATATTGAACTTGGGTGAAAATAGATACTTATTCTTTTGATGGATGCCATTCCATCGGTGGATGGAGCCTACTGGAAGTTATTTATAATGCTGTTCTATGTGGCTTTTATGTATGGGGCTTGGTTGATCAAATTAAGCATTTTCAAGTTACATAGATTTCAATAGGAGCATCAAAGGGGAATATACATTTCTTCTACAGAAACAATAAAACTTTAAAGGTGTTTGCCTTTGGCTAGTTCATGTTCATATAATTTTATAGAAAAATTGGACAAGATCTTTTGTTGTTGTTATTTCCTGTTGACATCTACATTCTGTTTGGTCATTTGTAGCTGTAATTAAACTCATTAAAATATTGAAATAAAAGAAGGATGGCAGGATCTCTACTGGGACACTTGAATAAAGATTAGGAAGCATTTTTAAAACATCTGAGATTTAAAAAAAAAACCATCTCATAGCAAATATTAATAGAGCCAGCATTTTCTTCCATTTTCATTTCAGAGATTTTGTTGCACTCCAATAACTTTTATTATTATCATTATTATTTGATATCACATTAAAACAAACTGAAAAATATTTCAATAATAAACTTTTTGGCATTTGCAGATGAGTATTGTTATCTGGATGGCTTATATATAATAGGGCTTCATAAAAAATTGAATTTCTTAAACTTTGGGTTAATTTAATTTGCTTCAGAAATAAACAGAATACAAATATGTTGTCAGGACAGCTGTTGTAAGGTATGCATACAACAATGATTCTAATTATTAATGAAGGGAATAAAATGATAATCATAAACATTGCCACATTCCACTTCTGCTGGTGAGAGCTTAGCATTTATAATGAGGATTGTAACAATAATGTCCCAGTTCTTTCTCTAGGATCATTGTGTGAGTTTTAAATAGCTGGCAATGCATGGCTTTGTCTAATTTTGACATACAGAAGATTACTTGTTTATGAGTATTCCTGCCAATCAGTCCAGAATTTAGTCTTGCGTATAAGACATAGTGTTGATGTGTGGGTCAGCTAATACACCCCCTCTTGAGCTAGACAGACTCTACTCAAGAAGAGGAGATTGAGGTATTCTTACTAAACGACCAATACCCAGGTGTTTTGAAGCAAAATTTGTACCTATTGTAGCAAAATTTTTATCTATAGCCTTAGCTTATAGAAACCGTTTGGTACCTCCAATGAATTGTTATTTCAAATTTATAGGGTTTCTTCCTTTTACATATGTATGCATTATCCATTTGTAAATATTAATGGTATGCTGTATTTTAAATTTTGTGACTTGGTCTTGGACCATAAATAAAGAAACAAACAGTTGCCACAATTGAATACATGGAATTCAGACTTAGGACTTTCACTTCCTTGTCCCAAAGGGTATTCTTGCTTCTCTGCTCCATTCTTTGTTGTAGAACATCCTTTGTCTAGGTTCTTTTTTTAGGTTCTATTCCAGACTAAGTTGCCACATCAATAGTAGACTTCTAATCCAGAAACCAAATAATTCTATCCTAATAATATAAGAATCACATTGTCATCGCCAAATGTCCCCACCTTTCCAAGACAGCTCAGGGTGACATTATTGCTTTCACTAGTATCCGCTACCACCATCTTCTTTTCCTCCCCTCAACCAAGGATATAGGAGCATGGCTAAAAGAAGAAAAAATGCTGCTTTTTTGGTTAACTGGGGAACAGAACAGCAACTTAAGCTCCATTACTTAGGCTCCAATCTGCTTTCTGAGACATGTTACCAGAATACATAAACTGGCACCAAGATGTATGTTTAAAATAGTATTTAGTTTATTAAGATACACAAAAGCAAAGAGAAATTCAGATGGGTGATACATTTAGAGGAAAAGGAAAGGCTGGGTAAAGAGAGGAACAATGGTCGGTCTGACCAAAATGAAGACTAAACTTTGGGGAAAGCATCTTTGTAAGGATTCAGGGAAGACTTTGGGTGCATCCAAATAAATGTGCTAGATAAAATCTCTAACAATGTCTAATTATCTAGAGTTTCAGTGCACTGGACTTCCCTTCCTGGATCATGGGAGACTTCATTCTATAATCATAAGGCGTGGGCTTAGGTTCTTTTTGTGTTCCTTTGGCATTGCCACGCTGTTCTTTCCTCAGGAAGGTTCTAAGAACAAAAGCATCAAAGTAACTCCAACTTTGCTATTTATTTCAAGAGAGGGGAAGAGTTGAATTTCCTCAGAGATTTAGTCATCTGGCTCTCTCGGGCTTCCCTCTAGAAGCAGAAGGGATTAAGTTATGAATCAACTACGTGTACGTTCTGATCTTATCAAGGCCTCTGGAGCTTGCTATTAAATTGGTTTGCCAATGCTAAAAGTAAAGACTCCCTAGAGGGGACTTCCTGTAGTCAATCATGGCTCCTGATGACTACATAGTCATGCAGTTTGCCTAGTTTCAGTATAGAATCAATATGCTGGTGGGGTTTTTTCCCATCTTGCCAGTCTACAGTCCTAGGATTTCCTGGTGATTTCCACCCAAGAACTAACCAAGTCTAATTCTACTTACCTTTCTCCAGATCAATTCCCTGATCATTAAGAAGCAGGTTTGCCTGTTCTTCCTCAAAGTGAATGGATTACCTATTCAGAAACTGACCCCAACTTGATCTACAGGGGTCTCAGTAAATAAAAGACAACACATTTTTGCTAATGTTCTTGGTTTGTTCTTTATAAAATAGCTTGTGTTTTTTAAAAAATCTATTTTTTAAAAATAGATTAAGAAAATTTCTTAAGTTCTCAACACTTAACAAATTCAACCACAATTTTAGCTGGGAAACTGGTGACATTCTGGACCAAGCCAAATCCAAAAATGCTAGGGAAGTCCTGGCATTCAGACAAAGCAGCCATCAACGGATACATAGTGATAAATCCCATCTTCATACTATTTAAAAGACACAGCCAACAGTCAAGAAGGAAACAAATATCTCAGAGCACATTCTTCCTAGCAGCTAACACTCAGCAGCTAACACTCAGGAAAAAGCACCAGTTAAACCCAAGCTCTAATCAAGGAACCATCAAGGAAGGAATTACGCCCCAATCAGGCAGGACAAGCCTTACTTGCCTTACTGCATTTGGCAGGACAAGTTAGTATATATAAGCAGCCAGCAAACTCCACCCTCCCATGCATTGATGATTTGACCTAGCCTGGTAATGAAACATCCACAGAAAAACAACCAAACTCGGGAACACCAAGAACCCAACAGTTCAATCCTGAGCTACATCTGTACTGTTGGAGTTCTTAGTTTGCTTTTCATATTAGAAAGCCTCATCCCTCTCCCCAGCGGGTTCCAGATTCTGTCCTTTCTGAGTTCTTCTTTACCTTATAAGGTGTTGGCTCCTCCATTCTCCTGTTCATGCATTAGGATTCCATGTCTCTAGATTCTCTGTAGCTTGTTCCTTTTGTTTTTGTGGAACAGCTTGTAAAACCTGCTTTAAATCTCGTTAGAAATTAAAAGCAAGGTATAAATGTCTTAATTAAAAACTAAAACTGGGTGTGTTCCCGTGTGCAAATGTCTCAGTGTAAAACTACAGCTAATATGTCCCAAACACAGACTTGGAGACTTCTACAGAGCCATCAGTGTTGCTCCACAAAACCTCAGAATAATTCTTGATACTTCTCCCTGCAGCCACCAAGAACTCCAGATGCACCAGCTAGATCACGCTCTAGCTGACCAACCTGTGAGTACAAAAACGGCATTCAGTTTCTCCTTTGATTTTGCCTTGCTGCATTTGGTTTTGCAGCAGAAAAAGCTACAACCCCAAATAAAAAGGCAGTTGGTAGCTGCCAACCCTGTGCACAACTCTGAAGAGTGGTGAAGGATATCATGGAAGTACAACAGCTTAGCAGCTGTGGGAGGAAGGAAAGTCAAGGAATCAGGATGCAGAATTGGGTAGAATTAAGTATGTTCACAGCCTTGAGATAGATATATTAGATAGATAAATAGACAGATAGATAGATATGATTAAATAGATGATGGAGGGATGAATGGAGGGATAAAAATGTAATACAAAGCCAGTTGGTATAGTGGTTAAGGCACCAGGATAGAAACCAGGGGATCATGAGTTCCAGTCCCACTTTAGACATGAAGCCAGCTGGGTGACCTTGGACCAGTCACTTTCTCTCACCTCTAGGAAGGAGATAATGACAAACCACTTCCAAAATTTTGCAAAGAAAGCTGCAAGGACTATTCCATGCAGTTGCCAGAAGTCAACACTGACTTGAAAGCACTAAAAAAAATCATCATCATCATCATCATCATCATCCCAGCCATTGAGAAAATGTCTGTTTAGGAATCCCAGCATTGCAACTAGCAGAACTGAATTTATAATTCATAATGAGCCCCCTCTGAGCCAGAAATATTTGTCTCTGTTATCCCATGCTTACTGTTGCATAGGATCATGAGGATAAAGCCCTGTGTGGAAGAACTCTGAAGAGCCAATGCACCAAACTTTGGCTGCAACTGTTCAGCAGATTTCTGTAATAACAAACTAACAGGGAAAGTAATCTTGGATAAATAGGTTTGTTCGTAGGGAAATGCTCAGCGGCCTCAGAGTCTATTTGTAATAGTCCAAGCTCTTTGACTGACAGAGGTATAACCTCCTTCATATCTCCTCCTTTTACCGATACGACTAGTAATAGCTTTTTAAAATGAAATTTACCCAGTGTCATGAAAAAAGCCAGCTGGGGAGAAATGGAGAAAGAGAGTGCCAGTGAAAATTTATGTTACTCTCAAGCTGATCGGAGGAAGAGGTGAGCTTTGTTTTCAAACTGCCAGCATGGGGAACTGGGAGTGACAGGAGGGAAGCTGGCAAGGTAGGTAGAGGGGCTTAAGAAAGCTGGGAAGACTGGCATAAAAGCTGAGTTCAGACTTCCTACTAAAACATAATTTAGCCCTAAAATTATTAGAGCAGTGGGATTTCACCTGCCTCTTCTCCTACTACATATACACACTCTTTTTTAGTGGAAGAGACAAAAACCTTCTGTTTGTAAAATAACCCCAGGTCTCTTTGATTGTTGAAGTTTGGATTGCCATCCTGGTTTGTTCTTACTATCAGTTGAAACAATCCAGGATAGTTTAAAGACACAAGCTTTTGATCATGATAAATAATGGGAAGGAGAGGGAAGGAGCCAGGACATATAAGATGAGGCTTATGCTGTTTTGTTTCCATAATGCTTACTCACAGATTACTACTCAGTTTGTATGAAGACAAAGGCTCTCTTAGTTTGTTCAGTTGAGTTAACTCATCTTAGTACCTGGGATGGTCCAGGTTGTACTGTTTTGTCTGTCAAAGCAAAATCCAGAGAGGAGTCAATGGTATATATTTAAAGATGAAGAAGAGCGGATTTGAATTGTGCACTGCTACAGCCAGATATTTTCTGGTCATTTCATGGATGGAGATGAGCATAGTATCTGTCTGTTCATCTGAAATATATAGCTTAAAAATGGCCATGCAGGCACATGAGTGTGTCTATGAGTGTGTGCACATCTAAGAATTATTAATATTGTCCCTTGTTTCATTGGAAATTGGTCAGCCCAACTTTTTTCTGAATGGCTGACAGCCCTAGTCCATCCTTTATAACTCTATTAGACCTTCTGTGCAGAATCTCTTGAGAAAGATGTCTGTATAACAGCCTTCCCTAATCTGAGTGCCTTGCAGCATAATGAACCAAATATTTGAGACTATTGATTAATCTTAGTTGGATCTGGTTCATTTTATATGACTGAAAAGGGCCAATGAGGCAGATTCAGGTAAGTTGTTATTTATGTTACTTTAAAATGCAGAGCATTTACTTTTGATTAAAAACTACAAAAAGTACAGACTGTTTTCAGCTGGAACAAACACTTCTGATGCAGGAAACTACAGTGTGAATGCATTTTCATTTCTTAATTCATAGCTTGGAAAAGAAGAGTATCTTCTTTCAGCAAAGGAAATTGTACAATCTCTTCCCTGGGCCTGCTCATTCTTGATCAACTAAAGCACACACTCGGTGTCATATCCAAATGTGAATAACTTGATATCAGTGCCCTGTATTTTTAGAACTCCCTCACTGTCTTCAGATGAAAACGAAGTTTCAAAAGATGTTGAAGTAATGGAGGTTGACTGGAGGAAATCAATAAAATGGAATTGAAGAATAAAATCTACAACTGAAGAAAAACTAAGAAGAAGCATGCCTTGAGTTGGAAGGCCCAGAACAGAAGTGCCTGTTAAAAGAAAAATTGATGCTTGAAATGCAATTTAAAAACACATAAACTAACACTCCCCAGATATTAAGGTTTCTTTGTTTCTCATGCAAACAATATCTCCTTGTTTTTATTTAAAAGGAATGAAACTGTGTGCACAGCTTTAGAATTCTGTTTTCTTGGGAATTCATTAGGCCCCCCTTTCCCCCACCAAAAGGTAAAAGAGGGCTTGAATAACCAGGATCAGCCCATGAAGCTCAGTAAGAGAAGGCACTATTCTTTAAAACACACACACAGACCAGAACTAGAGCATGAATTGTTAAGGAATTTAACTTACAGGAAAGGGACTATGGAATATAGCAGAAAACGGCCCCATTGAAGATTCACACTGGCATATAGACTTCTAGAGGACATCTGGGTGATGTTTTATTTCTCATAGGTTTTTCTTCCCTTTTGATTCAGACCATGGCAGATATTGAAGGGTGGAAGAACAAGTGAGACCATGTCCTTCTCTTGACTCCCCACTGTTGACATCTACAGATGTTTAGCACCATGATTTCAGAGGAAGCCTCTGCATATAACCTTCAGCATGTTGGAAGTTACCAACTGCACTTGTGCAACCATGGTATGGCTTTGTATCAAAGGAAAGGCAAGACCAGATGCAGTTTTCTCATAGAGTTTACATTGAATGCATTGTTTAAAAATGGAATCACAGTGTTAACATTCAAAAATGTAATATAACTGATATTTTTATTAATTAATTTTGTTTATGTTACATTGAGTTTGTGTTTTCTTTGCTGAGTTGTTCAGTTGTTTACTGTGATGGAAGAGTGAAGTACAACACTGAGGACAAATAACCAACCATTTATTCCACATTGTTGGCTTCCAATTTTACAAGAAAGAGAAACCCTGAACAATGGAAAAGCAAAGATTTTTGTGAAGGCTACACTGCAGGAAATCCTAGGGACCCTAGGCAATTTGGGGGAACTTAGGCAGGTCCTTGTCCATGTACCCAGTGTTAGTTCTACTTTCAGGGGTGGTAGCAGAGCTGGGAAAGTCCATTGTTCAGGAGGTGGAACACCAAGGTCATCAAGTGAATGTCCCTGATTGTGGGGTTTCTCTATGTTGCAATTCCTTTACTAGGGCTTCCTTGGGCTGTTCCGTGAGCAGGGGAATGAGGCTTCTATTCGTTGGCTTAGATGGAATTGCAGAGGACTTTGTCAGGGTAGGAAGGGTCATCTTCAGCTCTGATAGGATTAGGCAAAGAAAGGAGCTGGGTATGACCCTGGTCACATCCAAAAGACAGGGAGGGAGGAAGGGGGTGCAGCTTCTATTTTGTCTGTTACAGCTATCTCCTCCATCATATATTTATTTATTTATTCCTTTTTTATCTTTTCTAGAGAATGTTTTCTTCTTTTTTCCATGTTTATTTTGGATAGTTTAATGTAATGTGGGGACTTTTCCTTTCGAAGGATATCACGTAGTGTATAATAGGTTAGATGACTTTTCTAACATATTGTCTTTTAAACAATAGTGATAAATATAGTCATGTAGTATACATACATATAATATTGGCTATCAGTATGCAATGCTTTTTAAGGAATGTTAATTGCAATGTTTTTTTTAAATAATAAAATTAGTTTAAAAATCAAAAAGGACAGAAAGAAGTTTTTTTTGGCAAGTTATGCTTCTTTTTTTGATACAGTCTTTGCATGCGATGTCTTTGATCCCAACACTGAAGGGTGAAGGAAGAAGTGAAGCCATATCCCTTGGTTCCCCCCCCCCCCCACTGCTGGCATCTACAGACTTTTATCACCATGGCTTCAATAGGAAGTCTACACATAGTCCTTTAAAATGTTTGGAAATCCACTTGCAACCACGCAGATGCTCAGGGTGGAAAATGTCATTGGATTGGACCCAACGGGCATGGAAGAGACTCTTTGGAAATTGTCACAATTCTCAGAGCAGATGAATGAGACCCAGTAGGGCTTAAGAATCTATTTAAAACCAGCCATAACACTGTTTCCAGGGTTCATATATTGATCCACTCCTTCCTTTTTTTTTTTTAGAATGATCAATTTTTAGTGTTTAAAATATGTCATTATATGCAGTTTTTTATAATATAGAGAGATTTTCTCATATATATACTTTTCAAAGCAGGATTATTCAAATATACACTTTTAATACCACTAGTACCTAACATATACCATTCTTGTATACAACTTACATAAATATCTTTATCTCTTTATTCTATTGCCATCAATGATGGTGTTGATGGTGATGATGATGATGAAGAAGAATCTACTGCAGGATGAAGGCTTCTTCACTGAAGGTTAGTGAATAATCATAATCTACACACAGATACAGTGCAGGTTGGTAGATAGATGTTTTCAAGGTCCTACTCTAGGGCTGAGAGAGAATGATTGTCCCAAGGTCATCAAGCTATCTTCTGTGCTAGAACCTGGGTCTACCCATTCCTAGTCCAGCACTCTAGCCACTATACCACACTGGCTCCTTCCTCTCTGTCTCTCCCCCTTCCTCTTCCCCTTTATCTTTCTATCTCTAGGAGGGGGAGATAGAGATATTTATGGAGGGGATAAGATCTATCTTTCCCAAATATATAACTTACTGTGGGAAATTCAGAAGCAAGAATGATGGCCATTTCTACTCATCACTGCCCATCCCTGCCATGTTGGAGCCTAATTTGGTAGTTCACATTGTTTTGTTTCCAAGGAATTGCCTGGCAGCTTTCTTCTGCATCTCTAGGGTAGTATGGTGTAAGTCTAATTTGCAAACACAGTGCCCAGGTTAAAGAATCATATGACTGGGATACTGAAGTTGAATTTTGGAATTATTGCCTTTCTGAAACTTCAGTTGTACAAAAAAAGGGAAATCCAGACAACTACTCAGTAGCATATAACAGGTTTTGATGATACATATATGTTTATACTACTCTTAGTTCAAATATTTGCCACTCCTTTCTTCACCTCTGTCACAGCAATAGCCTTGTTCTATTTTTATAACATTGATGTCTTTTTCTTGTTAAACATGGTAGGACTTTTGAAATTGAAACATTCAGATGTTAAGGGTTAATGTGTTTTGGAAGTTGTTGTAAAATCATCTTATACTGGTGTTCCTTGGGTGTTAATCCCATCCGTATTTGTTTTTTTTTATGATCTTTAAATTCTTTTCTTACTCTGCTTTTATTCTGCTTTTTTCTTATATTATTATTACTGCCTTAAATACTTAAGAATATTAAAAATAAGAAGTGCTATAGAATTTTTTTTTGTAGATGATGATGATGATGAATGCTAACGGTTAGTTTGTTCCAGCCCTTGGCCCCACCCTGCAACATAACAATTAAAATAGCTTTTAGCATGAGGCAGTAATACCGCACCTGCTTTGTACATGATCCTCTGCATATTAGAATACAAGCAATATATCTTGGATTTTCTCAGGTACACATATTCAGAACCAGAGTTGCAACAGTAATTTAAATAAGGTAATAGTTTTGTGGAGTGATGCTGTTAAAATGGTAATGTATATTACGAAGATGTGGATTTGCTGTCCCATCTAAGGCCACATTTGATTTTTTACTATTGGGACAAGACCTACATTCTTAAAAAGCAGGCAGAGGCAGGAAAACACAGATGGGAGCAGAAGGAAAAAAATAATATTGATTTGATTTCCGTTTCAATATAATTAACATTAAATTGAAAAGAGTTTCCTTGATCATTCCCCATATAGTTAATTTCACCTTCTACCACATTTAAAGTGTGATTCAGCAGCAATTTGAGGGGTTACATTCAAGTCCACTGAGGAGTTGCATGTAGACCTGGTGCATTAGGTGCTTATTTCATAATATAGGTATGAAGTCCTGCTGGCTTTTGGTAGACCTCTTACCCATCTAGCTGATGTGATGGGACTTCTGTTCCAGTGTAGTGTCCTGATGGCATCAGGACAAGAGAGCCATATCAATCACTTAGCCAATCTACCCTCAGCCACAGAAGCTCATAGATGATAGATGACTTTGGGGACAGCCATTCCCTCTCAGCCTAACTACCACACAGGGTTGTTGTGAGGGAGAAATAGGAGAAGGGAGCACTATGCATGTGCCTTGAGCTTCTGAAGGAAAGGCAGGATATAAATATAGAAAATAACAATAAAGAAGACTAGCTATCTTGAAATGTTTTTAAAGCTAGAGCTATTAGAACTGAACTGTAAAAATCCAGATGACCCCGAGATGGCAGCAGAGGGGTAGAAAACTCTATTGCTATCTGGTGGTTGTTCAAATTTTCTGCAACCCAGATTTACTACTCTTGATAAAGCAGTCTTTATCTCTTGCCTTCTTCTTTCAGGCCCTTACACACAACTGGTGTTGCCAGCCCCAAACACTCCACAAATCCTCAGAGATGTTCTCACAACAGCCTGCAGTAACCTCTGCTCCTCCCAGCCAAACTATTACAGGAGTGTAGAAATTGGTCTTCAATTAATTTAATTGAAAATAGTTCCTTTGATCATTCCCCATATAGTTAATAAATAGGGAATTCCTATCAGTGGAAAAGATGGGAAGGTCCCTAATGTGGTCAAGGATCTTATCACAAGTGGTAGCTTTCTGATCTGAGATTTAGAGTGATCGGAAGAAACCTGGCTTAGCTCCTTGAGAAGGACAGCATCATGTGAATGCTGAGGCATAGCACCAATCTGGAAAGGATGCAAAAGCTTTATGTTGAAGGGGCCTATGTTAGACCTGTGTTTTGGCTGTGTTTTGGCAACCTTTCGAGACTGGTGCTATGCCTCAATGTTCACATGATATTGTCCTTGTTACAGGCCAAATACAAAATGAAGGAAATCAAGCTAGTAGGGGATGAATGTATAAGAAGATACATGCACACCCATACAGAGCCTTAAGACTATGAAATGACAAGTTAGCTTAGATTAATGTAAAAATATGAAATATTGATGAGAAAAAAGCCCTATATATTACATCATGGAAAACATTAGAAAGGGAGTGTAAAATATACATATAATCAAACAAATTAAAATTCAATATGCACTTTTCCCCAGTAAAATATGACATATTTAAGCCACATAATTAAATTAATATTTAGGACTAATCTGTATAAAGGATAATTGGCTTACTTAAAAGCTGATTTGATTAATGCTATTATGATGATAATAAAGCAGTTCTAAGCAGTCCTGCCTTTTTAAAGTGCACTTTACACTGCTGCATTAAGCAGAATACGCAGCTATCAAAAGTAGCAGAAAACTGTGACTGTTGCATAACAAGGAAGGCAGAGAAATATTAGAGAAAAGTAGTTGGGTGACTATATCAAAAAAACAGTATTTCTGCTAGCTGAAGTGATCCCTTACAAAATATTTTTCTGAGTGTCAAGCAGATGTTGGAGCCTATAAACATTTGTTCTGATGGACTGAGATAATTTTGAGAACACCTAACCCATGCACTCTTGAAAAACAGTGTTCAGAAGTGCAGGGAGTATGTACTACACTGGGAAAGCTTGTTGTAGGGACATAGCGCCAGGAATAATCTGAATTTGAATCAGTGTGCTCAAGCAAAACATCCTAAGCATGGGAGGGAAACAGCACCATATGTATGGCTGTACTAAATTGTCACAAATACCTTGTCAGGATTTTCACCCTCCTCAGAATTGCCCGTTTTGGAGATAAGATGTCATTCCTTGGGAAAAAAGAGAGTCCAAGTGGTCTTATGTTTTGTTCCAGCCTGCCTTTTGAGTGTTATGACTTCAAAGTGGCTGCCACAATCACAATTTACTATCCTTCTTACTATGCATGCTAGTGATTCCATGACAGTGGATAGCAGATGCATCATTATTGAAAAAGTACTGTCAGGTATTTCCTCCAGAGTTCATTTTATCTGAGAGGACCCCAGTTGAGTATTCCCAAAAAGGGCAGACTGCCTACATAAATAAGGTTTTATTCATTGGGGTATCTTCTTTGCTTGTTGAGATGATTTTTTGCAACAACAACAAAGGGAAATAAGGAAACAAAGGAGTTGCTTTATTCAAAAGCAGATCTGTACTATCTTGTGCGGGAAGGAGAAAGGAGACAACCTAACATAAACAGTACGATTAGCCTAACATAAACAATATGATGCTGCACATGCTCAGTCAGAAATGAAAACCCTTGAGCTCAAGGTCTTATTTACTTAAGAATAAGTAATAAGACCATAATAGCTGAGATTGCCTGATATACTAAGCCAAAAAGCTCATGGAGGAAGTGTGCGTGCACCAGCCATGAAGCTAAATTGCATATTTCATTTTAACTAAAGTTTGACATTTACTACATCATTCAAGTATGAATCGACCACCATTATGGTTTTTGCAAATTGGACTTTATAACTTAGTCATCTTGAAGATTACAAAGGCCATATTGTGGAAATCCCAGGTGGTGTTCATTTTGGCTTTAGATAACATGCTAATCCTCCAGCTGTGATAAAAGTGCTCTGTGGGTTGGAAGGGCATAAAATGGTGAAGTTCTGGATTGGCAATTTTTTGTGGGTTGTGGGGGTTGGCAAGTCATGCAAACACAGCCATCATAAGAGTGATCTGGGGGAGGGTTTTTTTGGAACTGGGTTCCAAGCACTGTCACACTTTAAAACTAACTAGTCCTGTCTTGAATTGAATTTGGAAACAAGCTGGCAGCTCATTCAATGTTTGAAGCATAGCAAAGTACATTTCAGATAATGTTGGAGTGTGTCAAGGCACAGGTTGAACAGGTTCACCACCTTGAATTGACCAAAATATATTAAAAAGGTAGGATAAAAATGTACTGATGATGACCATAATGATAATGATGATAATAATTTTCTTTATGATTGCTTGTAATAGTCTCCAAGATGGGACCTGATCCTCCAGGCCAGCAATAAAACTATTTTGTAGCTCATCTTGCCAGTGAAAATTATCTTATTCTCAAGCAGCGTCTATAAGCAGAATATCTTCAGTCATCACATATAGCAGATGTTATGTTCTTAGAGTAGGGGTGGAGAGCCTGTGACCCTCCAACAATTGCTGGCCTAGAGTTTTCGGTCATCTTACGCAAGGCAGCAAAGATCAGGGATACTGGGATCAACATCTGGAGGGGGCACAGAATTCCCCAACCCTGCTTTATAGCATCTTCATTCCAGAAGTTTTGGACTATGAGCCCTTAGACAGGGCTCATAGTCCAAAACTTGCCTTTGTATAAAGGCAAAACAAACAAAAAAACAAAAAAAACAGTGTGAAGTGTACCCCCAATATTGGGAGGGCACTATGCTGGCAACTTTTCATTTACTGCACACTTGAAACATATGCACTAAATCTCCCAACTGTCTGTTGAGAATTGTACTGCCCAAGAGGTTTTCAAGGACATGTAATGTTACAAGTGAAGTGAGCTTGGGAATCTTATCCTGTGAGGCTTATTAATTTGAGTCTACATGTTATGTTCCCTTAAATATCATGTCTACTTATAGCTTACCTGAGTCCCTTTACAGAACATACATTGCATTTGTTTTCTCATATCTTCTCTTGAACAAGATGAAGTTTACGTATTGCATTAAGAATGTGAATGTGTGGGTGTGCGCACATAGCTCAGGCCTATAGTACTCTAGCAGTCATTCCCCCTCTCCAGGGAACACTGGGCACTTTCTATAGGCAGGAGATAGAGGAGACATGACTAAGACAGCCTTCTTACCATTCTTAAACTACAATTCTACTTTTAGAGAGAAGCTATGAGAATTAACTTTATCTGAAACCAACATTATTCACCATTCTGTCTGCTCGCTTGCTCGCTTGCTCGCTTGCTTGCTTGAAGAAATGGAGCCATGCTTGGCAGAATCTTGGGGTTTACAACAATGCCACCTTGTTCCAACAACAAAATTTAGACCAATGGAGACTAGGCATGTGCAGCAATCAGGAGGAGACACAATGCTGGGGAGGAAAAAAGGTAAGATAAAAGAAAGGGGAGAAACTGTAGGTCTGTTTGAGCTTCTGATGCCTTACAATAAATATCTCAGTGGCAACTGATTGAACTTCTGAAGAGACACTACACTTTGAGGCAGAGGGAGAAACACTGCATCACTTCCTTACTCCATTTTTTCTTGATTAATTTACATTTATATCCTGTTTTTCTCCCTTTGGGAGCTGAAGCTGGGGGATCTATGGGGATCTCTCCCAATTTTATCCCCACAACAGCCCACTGAAATAATTGGGCTGAGAGAGAAAAGAACTGACCCCAAGTCATTTAGTGAACACCACAGTCAAATGAGGATTTGAATCTGAGCTTCCCTGGCTGAAGTCCAACACAGTAACTACTATATTACTTTATGCTGACTTGCTCTCATATCCTAATGTGGTACAGCAGCTGAATGCTCAAATGGCTGCTCATACATTCAAATTACACAGGTATCTTAAAGGGCCATCTTTCCCAACTCAGTGCCTTCCAGATGTGCTGAACCATGTCCCCATATTTTGCAGCCAGCAGTGGATGGAGATTATGGGAGGTTGCAGTCCAACAAATCCAAAAAGCATCAGGTTGGGAGGTCTAGTACAGCTAGTAACAAAGAGGAAAAGTGACATAGGAAGCTCCAGGTTCTAATCTCTTCTCAGCCATGAACTCAGCCATGGACAAGCAAAGCAGCTTTTAGTCAGCAGCTGTCTTTCAGCTTAGTCTGTCACTCATTCTTTTTCCAGTTCTGCAGGGGTGGTCAGAGTTAAATGCCATATAATATTGTTCTTAACCTCTGCAAAAAGTACGGCATTCTTGGATGGCAGCCCTTTTTTATGGACCATGGTGGACACTGAAACATTAACTAGGAAACCTGGCATTCACCTTGAAGAAGAGCCTGTCTCTTGCCGCACATTTTTCTTTGAGGAAAAATTAGTATCTCTATTAAACTCCCAGCCATTTCATTTGAAGGACAACAAAGCCAAAGGCAGCACAACTGACAGTGGCAAAAAGTGATGAATTATATTTAAGTTTGGTTTATTTTTCAGCTGGATTATTGCCCAATATTGTCTTTCAACCAGTCTTCCCACTGGGCAAATTCAGGACCTTTAAATTGCAGAAATCTTTGTTGTTCATTTTGTCCCTAAGACTAAACTACATCAAATATTTCTTCATGTCTATATGGGGAAAAAGAAAACCTTTTTTATCTCTTGACCTCAGAGTTAACTTGATTCTCAATATAGGTTTAGCTCAGAACTATAATACTTGGCAGAAATACTTTTTTTCTAGTTTCCCCCTTCCTTCAGATAATCGAAAGTATTGGTGCTATATAAGAAAAATCCCACCCTGATTTTCTTCACCCACCATTGACTGCTACCTCTCTATCTTCTCTTTATTGCACCAAGGAGGAGCCACTTTTTGGCCAATCCCATTCTCAGGCTAGTTCTGGAAGCTGACATCAAACCTTTGCAGCCCAAGAGGTCTCAAACAATCACCCAAAGTCAATTGACGAGAACCAGTCCAGCACTAGCATCTAGACCATTATGACCGAAGCGGCTCCCTGCAATTCTCTTTTATTCCATATTACTTTTTGAAATTTTCTAAATTAGACTAACCAAACGGACATGAGTGTGATTATGTACTTCTGCTTTCATCTACTGTAGGTATTTCTAAAAAGCATTATTCTGTTTCAAAACAAAATGACGTTTATTCCCAATTTCACTTCAGGCAGCAGAAGCAAACTCCATTTAATTCTGGTGGCCCCAAGGATGTTACAATATCAGTAAGGTTAATATTCAAAACTATACATGTACAGAGTATTGTTTCTTCTTAAAAACTCAAAGAATGGTTGCTTGTTTGGACCTTAGAGGAAAATAGAAACACATGGAAAAGCATGAAATGGAGTCTGATGCTAGCTCTGGGCTTCACAGCTGAAATAATGATACACATGACTATCTAAAAGCAGACAGGAACTGTAACAGCATTGCACAGAATCTAAAATACATAGCTGCATCATTGGCCAGAAGAAGTTAGAAGAAGAAGATAAAATCTGCAATAGCCCAGGAAAGATCTGGCATGTTTTAGGCATTAGCTCTATAAGGATATTACAAGCAACTTTATCTCAGCTTTACTTCCAAACCATACATGAGGATAATACAGGTAGTCCTCAACTTACGACCATTTATTTAGTGACAGTTCAAAGTCACAATGGCACTGAAAAAAGTGACTTATGACTGGTCCTCACCCTTACGACCATTGCAGTGTCCCTGCAGTCATGTGAACAAAAATCAGGCCCTTGGCAACTGGCATGTATTTACAATGGTTGCAGTGTCCCAGGGTCACGTAATTGCCATTTGCGACCTTCCCAGCCGGCTTCTGACAAGCAAAGTCAATAGGGGAAGCCAGATTTACTTAACGACCTTGGTGATTTGCTTAATGGCCACAGCAAAAAAGGTCATAAAATCAGAGGTGACTCACTTAACAACCACCTCACTTAGCAATGGATGTTCTGGTCCCAGTGGTGGTCATAAGTCAGCTAAGGCTGTGCAAACTCATGAATGAAGTATCTTCCAAAGCTGTGCTTTGTTTTGTCAAAGGGTCCATGTTCTTGGGAAGGATCATTGTGGCCAGTTCAAGGGCCTACCAAGATCAGCTACATGTGAATCTGCGTGCCAAGAACATACTTCCACAGGGACAGTTTCTGGTGAAACAGAATCAAGTCAAATCCAATGGATCTAATGCTTTCCAACAGGTCTGGGTGATTCAATTTTTATTTTTTTTAAAAAAACCTGCTGAAGCTCTCTGTGCAGTCTATAATAAAATACAATAAAAATCGTCTAAAAGCATGCACAGTAAAATGCAAAATAAAAACATTATATAAACTAGGCAGCTGCAAGGCAGTCATTCAAAGATTAGAACAATACGAATTAAGACACAATTAAAATGCATTTAAAAGCCAGCTAAAAAGTCTAGGAAAACAGAAAGGCCTTCACCTGGCACTGAAATGATACTGGTGTGGGCACCAGTTCAGCCTCTTTGGGGAAGGAATTCCATAAATAGGGTGCCACACAGAAAAAGCTCTTCCCCTTGTAGAGGTCCACCTCAGGAGGGCTTCATTAGATGATCTTAAGTCTGGGTAGATACCTATTAGAGAAGGAACTCCACAAGGTAACCTGGTCCTAAGCCTTTAAAGGTCAAAAAGGGCACTTTGATTGGGTCCAGAAATGGACTGGGAGCCAGTGTGGGTGGTAAAGAGCTGGCATCGTATCAGCCAGTCCAGTGAGCAGTCCAGCTACTCTACTTTGAGCTAACTGATATTTCCAGGCTGTTTTCAAAGGCAGCCCCACATGCAACACATTGCAATAATCAAACTAGGTGGTTACCAGAGTGTGAATTACTGTTGCAAGACTGTCCAGGTAAAATTGCAATTGGTAAATCAGCCAAAGCTGATAAAAGGCACTCTGCTCCACTAAGGCCACCTGAATCTCTCATGACAGTGATGGATTTAGGGCAAGTGCGACCCCTCCAGGACAGGCACCACTTAATGACAACAGCATTACCCACAAACAGTATCTCTGACTTGTCTGGACTGAGTCTCAGTTTATTGGCCCTTGTCCATTCCATTAATCTGCTCAAGGACTGGCTCAGAACGCCAGTATCTCACCTGTGTTGGATGGAAAGGACAAGTACAGCTGCACACAATCTTCATATTGATGGCACCTCATACCATATACCTGGATTTCATGTAGATGTTAAAAGCAGGGGGGTGGGGGAATGGAGTCCTGAGGGACTCCATAACCCAATTGCCATGAGATAGAAGAGCAATTCCCTAGTAAGTAATGACCTTTTGGAATGGCCATCTGAGTGGAACCACTGTAATTCAGTGCCCCTACATCTTAACTCTGACAACCTATCCAGGAGAATACCATGGCCAGTAGTATCAAACACCCTTGAGTGTTCAGGAGAACCAAGGGAGCCATCCCTCCCTGTACTTCCCAGCACAGGTTATCCCCCAGGGTGACCAAGGTGGTTAGCCAGGCCCAGAAGCATTTTTCCCAATTAATTAAGAAAGTCAAATTGGATCGGCCTAATTCAGTGATTGATTCAAATGGTGCAAATGAAATTGCATCAACTTTCTGAACTATTTCAGTGATTTAAATTGGTTCAGGAGTGATTCATACCTTCAATTTTCATGTTTCTCACATCCTAAGAATCTGGGATGGACCTCCTAAGGCCTGTCCTTCTCTTTTTACCACCACACCTAATTTCAATAGCTCCAGCCAGCTGACAGCTTAAATGGAATGCTTAAAAATACCTGAATGTTGATTGATGGTTGATGTTTGAATAGAGTAAGCTCCATGCTTGACTGTCCACTAAAAATGCCTCAGTCTTTGGTACATAAAGTATTTTTTCTGCAATTTTGAGAGAACAGTGAAAAGGCAATTTCAGTGCCAAGGAGTTTGTTTGTTTGTTTGTTTATTAATCAAAGTTATATAGCTGCTTATCTCAGTAAATGACTCTGGGTGGCTCATATGCAGTTAAAAACAGCAAAACAATTTCAAACAATAAAAACAATATGAACCATACAACCATACCACCAAATCCAAAATCTATTTATGGTATAATAGGAAAAGAATGTGTAAATTCTTGAATCTGTGAAACCTGAAAGTCCTCCCCATCATAAACCCCTTTCCTTTCACAACATTTTCCTAGAAGTACAAACAATAAAGAATTCTGTGACCTTGACAGGATTCTTGAATACTGCTGCTGCAGCAGTATCTTGGCCACTAGAGATCCTAGTCTTATTTCCTGAAATTTCTGAAGACTCAGCTCAAGAAATTACAATTTTCAGAGACCCTGGCCTCAGGATATTAATCCCATCCAATGGAACCTGGTGGTGATACCTGGTAAATAACATAAGAAACAGCACAGAGATAGAATGGCTTGGTGGTGGGGGAGGATCTAGGTAATTCCAAATATAGAAGGTGCACTCCCCAAATCTTTTAGCTGCATGGAAACCTTTGGGATACCTGGAAGATTGCAGGAAATCAGTACAGATAACCTGCTAGGGCAGATCAAGGACCTATCATCCTTTCCCAGCAGCTGGGGGAAGGTCAGAATCAGAGCATGAAGTCTATAACCGTTTCCTTGTTTTTCTGCCAACCTTAAAGGCAGCCCATGTCACAGAGAGGAGGCATGTCAAAAGGATAGATACTAACTAGAGAACCATAGTGAATATCTACTAGGAAGGAAAAATTATATAGAATTCAGTTCCTCAGAGGATACAGGTGTCTGTTGTCTGTTTTAGAATGCTTTGTATTATAGCAAACAAAACAGAACAAAAAGTTTCACAGTGGGCAGATTGTGGATATCCAAGAACAATGGCAGATGTTTGAGTAAGTTTTCAGATTCTATGCATTCACTGGGGGAGGTGAATCAATGAAATCAATCCTAAAGGGCCAAATGTAATTTAGCAACTTTACTGATAGTATTTATTAATTACCTCTTAGAAAAATAATTCTCCCCTCCCCATTCCCCCCAATAATGAACAAGATACTGTTTCCATGCTTTTGTCAAAGCATAAAAAAAATAGTTAGCTGTTCTGAAATGCAAAGAGGTGAAAATTAAAAGAGGAACATTTTTCCTTGTTTCTGTCATGTCACCAATACCTCCCATGCTCTTGAAAAATAATCATGGAAACAATGCCTGTGAAGATCTGTTGGCTGTAAGGCCTGCCTGTAGTGCTGAAAGACAGCTATAACTTCCATTGGGCTTTCTGTTCAAATTGAAGAGGTTGTCATTCGCACAATGGCATCTTTGAAGGTGTTACCATTTCAGGAAATGCCAGCATCTGCAAGATGAGATCCTGTCTCAGAAGTTAAATTTTATTTGAGTAGAAAGGCAAGTGTTAAAAGGTTTTTGCAACACTTCTGGGGATTACATGGGAATGGGGGAATATAGTGACTTGGGTGTTTTTTTCATTGTGATTTTATTCATGCATACAACTAGCAATAGTTCAGATATTCTCGTCATCTAAGTCTGTTAGATCTAGTCCTGTCCTCTAAGCAGCAGCAAATATGCAAAGACAATTTTCACTCACCAGGATACTCTGTGACTGGGTTCACATATTGCAATAAGCCATGCTTTGCTTAACCAGTTTGTTGATTAAAACAGCATGTTAAACCATAAATCATGGTTATGATCCACAGTAACTGAATTCAGAGATGTCATGCCAATTTTTAAAAATTGTTTAAGTAGCGTGTGATAAAGCGATTGGGCCATTTGGAGACCTAGGAATGAATGAGAATGGTGATTGTTTCGTGCGTATGTGCTTTGAAAAAAAAATCTGTTTTGAATGTAGGATTTAAGTTTCAGTCTATTCATGCATACATATGGGGAAGTATTTGGCAGAATTGTGATCAGTGACAATGAGCAAAATGTAGGCAATACAGTGGATGTGCAGATTAGATCTTTGCTCTTCAACAAGTCACTGAGAAATGTATGAGATGAGAGCATTTATTGCATAGTAATTGAATTATTACTATTACTATTACTATTAAGACAGCCAGTTTGGTGTAGTGGTTAAGGCACTAGGCTAGAAACCAGGGGACTGGGAGTTCTAGTCCCACCTTAGGCACAAAGCCAGCTGGGTGACCTTGGGCCAGTCACTCTCTCTCAGCCCTAGGAAGAAGGCAATGGGAAGCCACTTCCAAAATCTTGCCAAGAAAACTGCAGGGACTTGTCCAGGAGGCAACAGTGACTTGAAGGCCACCCTCCCTCCCCCCTAGATTTGAATTATGGAATGTTTTACACCAATATGGTTTTTTGAATGCATTACAAGTGGTTTATGATGGAAGGAAGCCAAGCCTGAGAACAAATGGAATGCTGAGGAAATGGATGTATGGTTCCCTATGGTTGTTTAATGTATTTATGGGAATGATTGTAGACATGTATGGATTAAGGATCTGAATGTATATGTACTATTGTATGCAGATAACACTGGGTTGGGTGAGAACCTGAATTATTTGCAGTGAATATTGCAAATATTGAGAGAGAGAAAGATTTGAGAGATATAGTAAATGGTGTTGGTATAAACTAGATTTAGCAATATCTCCTTTTCTTTTTCTTATCCCATGCCTTTAACTTCTTTTGTTTGGTATGTGTGCTGTGTTTCTGCACTTTGAATAAGGTTGCTTACTTCAAAAGAGAATATCATGATGAGCACTTACGGTATGTATATGATTCTAAGTTCAGCATGTATATTTTCAGCTCTTTGTTTTGAGGAAACTTCTGCTATTCCAGCAAGTGCAAGGCAGGAATGCTAATGGCAGCAGTGCTATAATTACAGGCCAGTGACATGGGAGTCAGTAGCTTTAGCTTCTGTAGCAGTCACTTACTTATTTGAAAAAGCCAGAGGGAGTATCATGATTCACGTCAGTCACCTGTAACTTCTGTCTCACAATTCGAACACTGTGAGGTAACGCTATTTGTAGGCTGCCAATGGTTCCACTCATAGGCCATATTTACATCACATTAAGCCATAAAATGGTTTGCTTGTTCATAGTAAACAAGCTACAATCCAACCAGTTGTGGTTTATTCAGGAGAATACAAATCAGGGCCAAACTAGAATCTCTCTCTCTCTTTCTGTCTCTACCTCTACCTCTACCTATATTTCATGAGACCCTGCTCCAATTCCTGATTTTATTTATTGTTATGAACACAAAAGGGTAGGGAGCAGAAATCTAATTCAGCCTTTGTGCATGTGTATCTATATCTATTCATTGACTGTTTATGTGCCAGGTAAGTGTCAAATTTTATGAAACCTCCCTCAGAATGATCTGTCTCCAACCTGGCCCTTTGGGTCTTCCAACAGGGTACCCATCGCTGCTGTAACTGAGTCTATCACAGTGCTTCTGATCATCCTCTTCTTTTCTTGCCTTCCACCTTTCCCAGTATTATAGGCTTCTCAAGAGAGCTAGGTTTTCAAATAGTGTGTCCAAAATATGATAATATGGTCCTGGCCATTTGTGCCTTGAGTGGGTTGATTTGTTCTACAGTCCATTCGTTTGTTCCCTTGGTATTCTCAGGAGTCTTCTCCAATACCACTTTTCTGTCAAAAGACCAATATTGTTTCTATACTGCTTCTTTAAAGTCCAACTTTCACTTCCATAGGGTGTCACAGAGAAGAGCGCTGCCCACATGATTCACCTACACCTATATCTAATGTATCTGTGCATCTCTATCTGTATTTCTAATAACTCTTTTCTTATGTCACAGACTTATATTTTGTTTATTAAACTTATTTGGTGTCAGAGATACTTTCTTTTAGTGTGCCTTATAGGTAAGGTGCTTTGAAAAAGCAAAAATAAAGAGGCCAATGGGAAGGACTTGACATCACTTCTATATCCATATGGTGATTCTGATCTAAACTGGCCACCAGTTTCTTACAATTAAGCAAATGTCAAAAACTGAAGCAGGACAACTCACAAGTGGTGCAGCATCTAGTTTATCCCTCAAAAAGCTTTTAGAAATAGGAATTGATAGTGGAGAGTACAACAGGAACAGATCCATGGTTACTGTGCTGAAGTTATACCCCAGTAAGTGGATTTAAAGGTTTTGTGCCCTTACTTTTAAAAGTAATTTGTGATTTGTTCCATTTCGTAATGCTATTAACCAAATATTCCAAATATTTACAATACATCTCTTGGTTACAGGGCAAAGTGAATGAATATATTCCCTTTTGTAATTTTGATTGGATACTCTGAGAACATCTGCCTGGGGTCTTTATGTCATTCCTAGAGCAGTTCCCATGTATCTCCAACCCAAATTGCACTTAATGGAAATCCCTCTTGAGATATTGAAATTTTGGAGAATTGTCGGTTTGCTGGCTTCCCTTTCATTTGATTTCTTAGGTGAAATAAAACACAACTTGTCACTCAAAGAATTTTAAATCAGAATTCATCTTCTGAGCTGGATTCCTGAGGGAGAGTGTATAAAATGAAGAGCATGTAGGTTTCACTGTCAACTAGAAGAGAGGGAAATTGGGGATTTGGGTGGAATGACGTGTCTGAATGGAGCTTTGGGTCTTTTTCCAAGTATATCTTATAACTATCAGCATGATTGGTTTCAATAACAGTCATTTCAGCTAAATAAGATTAGAGCCAGTAACAGAAGAGGAATCTAGAGTGGTTAAGATACTGGGAGCCAAATAGTTGGTTTTGCTATGAGAATAAACTCTGAGAATTAATTTAAATTATCCCTCAGCAAATCTGACTTTAACAGATATTCACAAAGCCAGGCCTGAATATTTTATATAAGATTATCTGGATAAAGTATTTCTAAAGAATAAAGACCTGTATCCAAAGTGAAACATTGTTTTATCAACAGCAAGCTTGCTACCTTATCTAATATATGGAAATCATGTCTTTATTCAACCATTCTAAGTTGAACAATAAATGTTATTTTATTCTTGTTTCTAAACATTACACCATAGATTAAGTCTATATTAGATTTTCCTTAATGTTACACAAAGTCATGCTCCCAAAATAAACAGAAGACTTCCAAATCTGAAGATCTGGTGGTAGAAGCAATACCAGGAAAGATCAAGTCTATCTCCTTAGAGGAGCATGTTTCCTATAATTTCTTAAGAAAAATGCAAACAGCCTATGCATATCATCACCCCAGTTTCCAGTTTTGGGTTCAACTCAGCCTCTTCTCCTAGCTCCTCACCCAACCAGAATACCTTCCTAAGATGCAAATATATCAAGTGAGAGTGGTGGGATTGTACTTCCTCAACAAGTAAACAAGTATTATTTGAGGAATGATGAAAATCAAACATATATAACATGAAATAGAACCATGATGGGTATGGGGGTGCTATTCTTTCTCTATAACATATATAATTTTCCAATTCATCACTCGAGCAAAGAACATTAGTTGGCTCGAGTGTCACAGTGTTTCAAGGTTGGTAGCATCTAAGATGACCACAGATCAGCTTCAAGTTGCTTCTGAGTAACTGGAAAGTAAATGAGAAAGTGCCATATTTCTCTGGCAAAATTTTACTGTAATCTGTTGCCCATTAATCCTTTAGCAATTCCTTCACCCATGCCCCACCACTAGTAAATCTACTAGCTTCACATAAAATATGCAAAACAAGAGCCAACAGTCATCAGATGATTGTTTCCAAGCTAATATAGTGGTATCACATTTTCATGCATAATATTTAAATGTTCTTCTTGCTGGAGGAGTAAATATGTCAAATGTACTTAGAGCTATGAGTATGAGTTATTTATTTGTTAGTTGCAAATAAAACAAAGGCTATGTTTAAAACAGTGTCAAAAGCTACTGCAAAGATGTGATGGCCATTCTCTTGAGATGAGAGAGGGTACAAACACTATTAAAAAGGGTATTAATGCTATAAATACAATATTGGAGAAGGCTGAGAACAGAATACCTCAGTTGGAAGATTATGGCATGTCAGTAGACATATCTGTAATTGATTTACTAAAGACTGCTAAGATTCTTCAGTACAATATAACATCCCTGGAATCTCATTCTCACTTGGCCAATTTTTGTTTGATTGAAATTCTGGAAGAAACTAAGACCAGCCAGTTCTCATTTTGGGAGCCCCAACCTGGGAAGAATTGACTTTGTCTCAAGAGTATCAGCTGAGGGGAGTCATCACATTCCAGCTTCTCCTTTTCAAACAGCTGATAAACCTTGGTCATTCGTTGTGAGGTTCCTTAGATTTGCCATAATGAAATTTTACAGAAGGCCTGAGTCAGTCAAGTGATTGAATACGGGGTTTAAAAATAAGTCTCGTTTTTTTCCCCAGATTACTTCAAGGAAGTTCAACAACAGGGAAAGATGTTCAACATGTTGAGAAATATTACTCAAGATAAGAATCTTCAATATTTCATCAGGCTTCCAAATGTCCTTGTTGTGAAATGATCAAATGATATCCATAAATCATTTCATAATAATGTGGAGCCTGAAAAGTATCTTATCATGTTAAATTCTAGTTGGAGGAGGAGGATAAAAATAAGTCTCATGTTTTGCTACTGTGCTTTCTTGTAGCCAGGCTGTTAAATATCTTTATCTCTGATTCTTAATTACACTTTTGCTTGTTATATCTGAATGTCCTTGGCAATAGGGAAACATTACAAATTGCAGTTTCTTGTACAATTGTATTCTCTCTCTCTCTCTCTCTTTTCCTTCTCTTCTCTTCTCTTCCCTTCTCTTCTTTCTTTCCCCTCCCTTGCTTTTCTTTTTTTCCTTCTCTAAATCTATCTTCACTTAAATTTCATTTAAATTAATATATTTATCCCTTTTACCCTCCCTCTGGTTTATGTAATATTAATAATAATCACCTCATTGGTTTATTAATTTGAATAGCTTATTATGTATTCATTAAATTTATATCCCATCCATCTCACTATAAAAATGACTCTTTTATTAGTTTATGAATTTGTATAATTTTTGATTAGTACCAACTGGATTTTACAGATTTTTTATCACTGCATTTTTATACCTACATTTTTTTGGGTGGGGGTTCAGTACAGTTCACATATGGCATGGATGTAAATGGCACATATCTTTTCTTTTCTTTGGCTTTTTGAAAATATCAACAATATCTTTGGAGTCTCCTTAATATGGAATGATGAAGAATTAAGTTCTTCACCCAAGAGTAGATAAAAGTTGAGTTTTAATTTTAATTTTTTAATTTTTGGAAGTAGAAAGATCTCCTAGAAGCAATCACTAACCTTTCAGATAATTCCTGTATTGCTTTCAAGAGACAATTCTTTTACATATTATCGGCCTGAGTTGGTTAATGGATCATTGCAAACAGAAGCTTTTTTCCCCACTGTTTCAAAATACAGGTATACTAGGATAGGAAGAGCTTAAAATTTCATTTAAAAAAAGGGTGGATGAGCAGCTGTACACAAGCACGTATGCCCCAAAAGTAGTGTGTTCATGGGAGTAAAGAGGGTAGTTGTGTCAGAAAGCAGAAACAGAGGAGGGTGGACCAAATATGTAAAGTATAGCCCATTAGATTTACTGAATCTAATGCTGTTGAGGAATGGTTTGTTTGTTTATAAAATAAAATAAAATACAAGAGTCCTGTTCTAGGGATCAAAATAATGCATTTTTCATCATTTTTCTTTACCACCTCCTCCTGCTCTTGGTGCTGCCTCTTCATTACCCTAAGCTGCCACAGACTGAGCATCCAGATGTTCCTTAAGGCATAACATAGGAAGGGACAACTTCAGGGCTTATTGAGTGCTTCTTCCAATCATGTGGAGAGACCAACATTGGTGGTCCTTCATCATGTGGCCTGAAATGAAAAAAACAAAGGGAAACAAAAATGGAAACAATACTTAACTAGATATCATATGACCTTGATAAAACCCAAATATTGCCTCAGTTGAAGGTGATGCTCTTGTGCTTATTCAGTTAAAAAGGGGGTCAAGCTGTATGTGTGAATGTCCTGTCTGTTGAGCAATTAATTCTCCAGGGCTCTGTAGGTTCCTTGGTTTACCAAATTTTAATTCAGTCCCAAGGGAAAACATTAGGAAGGAGCCCTTCCCCTACAATTTATCTCCTTTCAAATTTGGATTTTTAAAGACCATCAATGCTAGTATTGAGTAGCAAGTGTCTTTGATCTTTAAGGAATGAAGAACCAGCTATTGTTCGCCGTACATGCGCTCAGCTGCCTTGCTTCACTCAAGTTTTAATGTACCAGTCCACAGCATGGGCTTTGTCATCTTACGACAAACACTGAAAGTCTACAAATGGTAACTGATAAATATATAAGTGGATTGTCCTCAGGCACCTGGGAAGTCATCCATGCACGCATTCTCAGGTTGTAGCACACAATTCTCTGTGTTAATGTCATAAAGCTGTAGCTTTTCAAGCCCAGGTATGTTAAAGCTGACCTCCCATTAGTACCCCAGATGAATCTAATCCTTCTAATGTGGAGTGTGGTTTTTCGAAGTCTCTCATACCAGTCTGATGTTGGTATAATTCCACTGATCCTATGGAATTATTTGAAAATCACATAGTGGATTAATTAAGAAAAAAATCAGAACCAAGGATATTTATATATTGCAAGACTCTCTCCCCCACCCACCCACTAGGAAGATGGGGGCATTAATAGGACACAAAGGGAGGTGGGTTTTACATCCTCTTCTAAGGATTTCCCATTTAGCGGTAATTATAATTTTGTGCAATGCAGTGTTGCTGCGGAACACAGCAGGGACTAAACTATTATTTATTATCCAAGCTCAAATTGTAAAGCAATTGGGGGAAGGGGATCTTTTTGTTATTTTTGTTATACATCTAATTAAACTTTTAAAGCCACACAAGCATTCGTCTGAAAGGTTATTTTTAAGATGTCCTTTATTTTTATTTTTTTTTAAAAATGCAATTGGAACAACATTTGTTTTGTGTGGTAAACAGAAGCCTTTTGGCAGTAGAATCCTTTAGTTTTGAAAAATGCCAAGAATTATTTGCTTATCTGCAGAATTTCAACTGCTCTCTGCCTGTAAGTCATATGGAAGCCGAGCTGGAATAAACAAGATTCTGTAGCAGCACGGCTGGGTGTACTGTAAACATACATTATTATGTTCACAACCTAAGCAGTTTGCATTTCCCTATTATTAAAAGGGGAGAAAGAAAAATATGGGGAGGGTGAAAGGGAGGAGAATGGGGCTGTTAAGTCAAGCCTGGATATTCTAATGTAATTTTGAAGGGCTGCAGAGTTGTCTAAATGATAATGGTATTTGACAGTTTATGTATTTATAGCTGTTGCCAGCCCTGTCTGAATACTATATAGGATTATCAGGGATTTTCTGGGTTTATCACCACAGGCATGCAGGATTAACAGCCTGATGAAGTCAAACAGAATTACTCAGCCAATCCATATACTTATATGGCGCCCTTCACACAAGGTCCCAGAGCACTATATATAAAACATAATACCGCCCCCCGTTGTCTTTAGTCTTGGCTTCAAATCCACGAAGTTGCCATATGCCACTGAAAATCTCCCAACCCACACAAAGCCCAAAGAAATGTTGCAAATTCAACACAGGATCACTAATCAAAGTACAAAACTTGATCTAGTCAGACTATGAGGTGGGAGTAAGTATCCTCAGAAGGAAGGTCTATGGTAAGAACAAATGTACAGTACAGTACACACACACACACACAGAGGGTGAGTTATTGAAGGTATTGTGCTAAACAAGATATAGCTATCAAGAGGGTATGACATTTTCTGTGCCAAGGTCTTAGAATGGTGTCCATATAATATGGGCCAGGGCAAAAGCTAATTTGGTCTTAGAGTTAAAATTAAATCTAATTAATGGGATTCCTCTCCAGTCATGCACATAATAATTTTCTCCATCCAACCATAGGAATTTGATAATAAGACTTGAAGGGCACAGCCAAGGGTTTGGGGACCAGTAGGTTCTTCAAAGATTTGGGGGCCTCAATTATACAGCTATGATTTACATGGTACTAGAAGTGTGGAATTTGAGATAAGTCTATGGGAGCAGCCAAATCAGATAGTTGGATTTAAAGCAGATTTCAAACGTCATTAACTGAGTGTTCATACACATTCTTTGAAACTGCAAAAATCACGTGAAAAATGGAGCTACCTTGCCTACCTTTGGAGAAAGGAAAAAGATTTGTCATATCTCTGAGTCCTTCAAAAGAAAAGCTAGCTATCAGCCAGGATGTCTTTTGTTCATATAGCAAGTAGATGATTCAGGGTTGCATAAAACAGGCAACTGTTTGGGGGTTTCATAAAACGACAATAAATTGTGAATTTATTGTTAAATTTTTACCATGGGATGATGTTTTCTTTTCATATCATATCCATCAGACACACCTATCTTCCAATTTGTGCATTAAACTTTGTGGTGGGTATGCTACAGCAAAGCCTCTGGTGGTCTTATGCGTTAAAAGTCTTCATTGCAGACCATGAGCATGAATGTATGGGCAGCACAGGCATTTTGCACCCAGTGGAGAACAACAGATGGAATCAAAGCATCATCACCACCCTCACTGATGAAGAAGACTTAGCTGCCTAAAGTAACTGACTCAGTGAGTCTGCCTAATGATACTGCCTGTCCTGGTCAGTCCAACCTTCTACTATCACTGCTTCAATTTCACTGGGGCAATAGTAATGATATGGACCCCCCCCCCCCAATGATGCAAAACTTTACATTTTTCCCATATAAGATGAGAACTTTTTGTGATGACAGATTTGTCATAAAACAAGTTAATTTTGATACCCTTCTGACTGATGATGCAGTACTGGGCTGACTTAACAAGCTGATTTGTTCTTACTGGTAAAAGTGTTCCCTTTCAAAAAGTTTAATGTATAGTTTCAAAAAGTTTAATGTACCCAAAAGGGAAAAATGAAGAGAAAAAATACTGTAATTATTTAAGGATCAACATGCAAATGGGAATGTCCTCCATGGTTAGATTTTGTCATATCAAAACTTTTTTGGTCTGTTTTAATCTTGGCAGAGCATCTCCGTTAAACTTTTAAACTTCTCAACTGGCGGCTAGTTGCATTATGTATACATTTTAAAACTAATGGCGTATCAAAGATACAACTGAAGAAGCTGTAAATGGTGCAGGCATCACGGGGTGAATAAATTATAAATGTCACAGCAAACGGGTTGCTTTGCAAAAGATATTTGAGGTGACATTATTGCTGACTGAAGGCAATTCTCTTTCAGCTGAAAAGGCAGTTACTACTTCTGGAAATGCAAACCCTCGGTCACATTTCTGATGCTTTCAGGAAAAAGACGCTTGTTTAACGCTGTGACAGCTGAAAAGATATTTCCTTTGAATGCTTTGTTGATTTGATATTGAACATATGAGACATTAGGAAGGAGAAAAGAAAAAGAAGGAAAAAAGAGAGAAGGGGGATCAAAACAGGAATCAGCTACTGAGTTGGTGGGTGGTAGAAAAGCTTATCTAGCATCTCTTCCTAGTTACTGTTTACTTTATTGCTACATTTGATGTGTTCTGATTGTTTAAAAGAAGTCCATGTAAACATTAACACATATCTACTGGTGCACATTCTAAACACGGATGTTTACTACAAAAAAATTAAGCCTCTCATCTATTTTAAAATAAACCAATATTAGAGGGGCTTTCTGTTCATTTCTCCTTTTCCCAACTACCAAATTTGATACTGACATCATCAGCATATCCTCAGCTGAATGGGATCGGTGTTTCATTACAATGTTTTTAGCAAAGTGGTAACTCATAAAAGACTGTGTCACTCAGGCTTCAGCCTGGCTTAATTCTTGGATTGTGGCCATTCTGGAATGAAGTCTGTAATGGCAGGGCTGAGCCTTTAGGGCAGGGTTTCTCAGCCCTAGGGTTCTGCAAGAGGTCACTAGGGGTTCCTTGGGAAATCATGATTTCTTTAAAAAGTTATTTCAAATTCAGGCACCTTCACATTAATGAGGTGAGTTTCATTCTTTATTTTTAGTTTAAGAACACTGTTAATGCAGGTATACAGGCCTACCCATGAAACAAATACAATAATTTTGTAACTTCTGGCCTATATTTGAGCCTGAATGTGCAGGGGTTCCCTGAGGCCTGAAAAATATTTCAAGGGTTCCTCCAGGCCAAAAAGTGGAGAAAGGCTGCTTTAGGGTGAAGATTGGAGGAGTCAAACCTCTCCCAGAAGCCATCTGGGTATACACGCCCTGGCTCTGCCTTCCTGCTTTGACGTAGCTGCTTAGTAATTCCTGCTGCCACAACTTACTATCTAGAGGGAGGCCCTTATCTGCATAATTCTCCATAAACTTAGTACATGGAATAGGTAGCGATCCGACAGCTTGTGCTGTCAAGGAAAGGAAAAAAACCTCAAAATTGATAAAGGCAAAATTCTATCAGCACACCCTAGCTCTGGAGCATTGAGGCATGTGATTCCCCTACCTTTGAAGCGGATTAATCTCACAAGGGATAAATACATCAATCTTTACTTTAAAAAAAAGAGAAAATTGGGAGTGCCCAATGCCTTTTTACCTTTCAGTAAACAGCTGCAAAACGAATCAGTGTGGGAGGAATTAAACACAGAGTGCTGTTAAAATTACATAGAGCATCTTAATGGAATCTCCCATAAAAAACTACAAAGGAAAATAGAA
Source organism: Candoia aspera (assembly GCF_035149785.1). Classification (NCBI taxonomy): domain Eukaryota; kingdom Metazoa; phylum Chordata; class Lepidosauria; order Squamata; family Candoiidae; genus Candoia; species Candoia aspera. The sequence continues at coordinate 184,447,217 of NC_086154.1, forward strand.
TGGACTTGCTAATAATACAGGAAACTGCTGTACAGAGATCCCATGATACATGAAACATACAATAACTGAGCTCACATACAGAAAACAAATCACCAGGGATACTGAATCAGACTTAGGTACAAACAATCAAATAAAGCATAAAATCCTAACATAGATTTCTAGCTAAACTTGTTTACTTATTCCTAGAAGCACATGAGTTTTCTGAAGCAAAGGGTTCTGTTTTCTCTCCTAGATTTCCCAGTTTCTTGTAGGGTTGCAATTCTTAACCAGAATCTCAAGAGCAATATTATTTTAGTTTCTTTTTCTGCTTGCATCCAGATTCCGGCTTGGATTTTAGAAGACAAAACCTTTTTCTTTTCAGAAGGCGAAGGGCTGGGGAGGGTCTGCTTGGGCTATGAGCTCATGTCCATGCCTTACTCAGGAAGATCCTGCTTGAGACTGAGAAGATCTTGGTTCCATGTCTGGGAAGTAGCTGTCAGTTATGTGGACACTGGGTAGTATTACAACAAAGTTGATTTGCTGGATTATAAGATTTGCTAACATTTATGCTGGAATTTGACTGAACACTTTGAAACTTTAGGCCTAGGCTGTGGTGATGTAGGAAAAGTAAAAAAACAAAGCAATTAGTCAAGTGAGTAATTCCCCTTTCCCTTATAACTAAACTGAGAATATCTACAGCCATTGTATCAGGCAAAGATTATACCATCTCCTGTCTGTCTGGCTAGGATTATAGTAGTTTATCTCTTCTAAGTGGTGGTGCACTTATAACCACCATCAGCTTTACACATTCACACAATTGTATCAATGGAAAAAGAACAAATGGCAAAACTATCTCAGTCAGTTTACCATTATATTGAGACTTAAATTAATAAGAGCCCTATTTTGACACTGATAGCCATCGCCTGATCTTTCTCTCTTCCTTCCAAGCCTCTGATTCCTTTTAAATTAACTGTCATACTAATATGCATTATTTATTGGCATTTCAAGAATCTGCAGCTAACTTTGTGAAACTGGGTTTGCTAGTTTACTGACTATAAACTTTTCTCAACATTAAATACACAAAAAGAATAATACTAGATGCAACGTATCAAATTAAAATGAATGTTAATCCTGCAGTTGATCTGGTTTATAGAAGAGTGGTCAGTCAAAATATATCCAAGTAACAAATGATATCAGGAATTAGACAGATGGAAGGAAAATCATGTGCTGAAGGTTTCAAATCAACATCATCAAGAACCTTAGTGCTGGGCTGGGATACTCTGGGATAAGTGTGTCTAAAATGGGTGTGTTAAACCTTTTTCCTCCCTCCTTATACAGCAGATTCCTTTTATACCAAAGTCAACTTTAGAAAGTCCCCTCAATGGTCACGTGGCTTGACCTGAAGCCCTGGGGAGCCAGAGGACACAAACATTGGTGGGACAATTGCTTCAGCTGGGGCCACATCCATACATTTCCTAGACTATATGTTAGAGTCCTAATATATCTTTCTCCCTCCCCCACCCCCCACCCCATGGATGGCCAATTTTGTTTCCAGAGATCACCAGCTAGGCAAAACAACAAGAACAACAACAATAACAATAAATCTTCTTTAGGCTTTTATATAGTGCCATTGGTTTTTGGGGGGAATTTCAAAGTAAAAGGCATCCTGCCCTTAGAATTTACAGTCTAAAATTTGACATATGGGGAAAAAAAAACAGGCAGCTGAGAGTAATTAAGACAGAGTTGAGTAGGTCAAAGAAATCAGCTAATGTTTCAGCAGCATGTACTTAGATAGGTGTGGCTGTCTGACAGATGAAATGTCTTGAATAAGCTTAAAAGCCTAGAGTTTTTTTGTAGGCATTGTGGGCTGCTAGTTCCTGGAATGTGCTTCAACTGCTAGAATCTGGGCTTGGTGGTCTATGGCAGCTGAGATAAATGCAATCATGCTATTTCTGTAGTTTGGAGTTATGTTGTTTCAGTAATTGGCATAAATATGGTAAATATGGTAAGCTACTCTGAGCAGCTGGCCAAGACTGAGAAAGGAGGATTAAACTCTATAAATAAGTATGTGCATACATTTGACAGTGGGAGTGATGGCCAATGCTTGACCTGACCATGTGTATTTGACTTTTTTTTTTCATGTACTTCACATGTCTATTAGTAAGTGGATCAATGTTACAGAATGAAATCAGAGACCTTAGTGTGCTGATCCTAGCAAGGACACAGACTCTTTAAATTTCTCTGGAATTTCCTAACGTTCGTGAAACCTTTCTCAGCAGCACACTGCATGCAGAATGATATGAGATGAAACTGACCTTAGCATAAATGTGGGTGGGGGCAGACTTATGAGCACACGTACAACCCAACTGATATTTGTACCCAGAGGGAAAAAGAGTAAGAACAAAAAAAAATGATCTTCATTTTTTGTCAAGCTTAGCTGTTCACAGGGTCACCCAAGCTAATAAATGAAAAATGCATAATTCATCACTCTACATAGCAGTTTGGATCTTTTAAATCACTACCAATGAAATGGTTGAACACTAGGCCGCTACCATGCCTACCAAACCTATTTATCTGTTTTAAAGGGGAGAGCATTTCTTTTTCTCTTTCCCCTTCCCTTTTTTTTTATAACTTCCTTGTCTCTGTTTTCCTTTTTTTTTAAAAAAAACCCCACTATTTACTATTTTAATGAAAATGCAAACAGAGCTAGGTTGATTTCCATAATATAGAGCGACATAAGGCACATTAATAATTTACAAGTTCTGTGCGAGGAGCTGTTCCAGAAGCCCCTTTCATACTCACACAAAATCATTGCTCACCCTTTATTCACAAGGCTGGTTGCATTGGAGCATTTCTTCAAGAACTTCCTCACTGCCCCAGGAAGGATCCCAAACACCCAAGAAACTTAGCCATGTTTTCCCCCTCCCCTTTAAATTTTTTTTTTAGTCATTCTCTCCTTGGTTTGTTCTGTACTGTCTGTACCACTTCTTTTAAAAAGCAAAACAAAACCATCTGGCTGTTTTGCAGTCATGAGGACCTGTTTTGTCTCCTCCTCCCCCCTCATCCTCTTTTAGTGGGCGAGGCAGGTCTCTCCTTATGTTTGCCAAAATGGCTAGTAATTAAGGTAAGATTTATAAGGGAAAGCCTTTTTAAAGTGAATTAATAGGAAGAAGCACTGAGAATCATGAAGGGTTCAGAATCATGAGGATTGAAAGCGGAGAGGCCTTGGACAGGTATCAGGTTGCAGCTCCGTTGAAATGTATGCTGGCTTCCTGTTCACTCTTGTTCCACCCCAGGTGTTTGCCCTGATTGGTAACACTGGATCATCCTCTCCCTGACACTGGCCACTTCTCTCACTCTTCCATAGGCCTCATAAAACTGAGCCAGAGTCTGTTACCAGTCACCCTATTTGTTTTCTCATCCCTTGGCCCTAACAATGGCAAGCTAGTCAAATCTATATTGTTAAATTCTAATGGTGTGGGATAGTATCCCTCAGATGGTCAATAATAATGACATATTATTGCCACTTGGTGTGGTTCCCAGTGACTTCGTTTCCACATTTCCATTGCACTTGCAAGGTACAACCATGAACACACCATCCCTGTCTTATGCTCTGTTTATCTTGCACATTGCTTGGCTGTGTGTGTGTGTGTGTGTGTGTGTATTCATTCATTCATTCATTCATTCCTTGAGAAGTTTATAATGCTGGGAAAAGTGGAAGGAAAGAAAATGAAAGAATGACCAGCAGTAAGGTGGATGGACTCAGTTACAGTGGGAGACCAGGTGTCTTGGCATTAGTGGCCATCTGAGCCAAGATGTTCTTTTAGGATTCAGGGGCAATAACCGCAACCAAGGAATGTAGTAATGCAATAGAAGTGTATTCACTATAAAATTTAAAGTACAAAGAGAAACCTAAGATAAATATTACCCAAATGCATGCTTGTTCTGCTGCCAGAGTTTCCTTCAGAGCAGTGGACAACACCCCAGCTGGTCCAATGGAGTATAGCACCTTCCAAATGGTCTCCACTGAACCCTCCAAGGGTGAAAGTGTCTCTGACTGCCTTTTATATCTTAACTCTAATTTGGTGTTACCATAAGCTTGTTTCTGGGCCAAGTCCCACAGACATCCTTATGTGGGTATGTCTGGGTCTTTGCACGTATGCTTATTAGGGAGAAGCCTGATGCTAGGCATAAGATTCATCTTCACAGCTTGTGTCAGTTTTTTCCTGCATGGGAAAAGTCCAACTACAAATAGATACTACTACGTTTAACCTGTTCATGTGAGATGGAAAATATGGCACCCCACCATACCTTCTCGCCTAATCTTCTACAATGCCAATATACCAGGCTGGGGATAGACCATCTTGGGAAGATCTATCTATGTGGTTGCTAAGAGTCAACACTGACTTGATGGCACTTAGTCAGTCAATCACATTATATACAATGGTCTAACGTAGATCTAAGTGACCATATATCATATTTTACCAAGGACAGTCCTTTGAAGGCATGTTCTCATTTGAGCACTCCCTAGTCAAAATCTATTTTAAACATAAAGACATGGAAAATATGGACCTAGATATTGCTTATCAATAAATATCAAGAGAACAGCATATTGAACAAGAAGCCACAAAAATCAGTGACCTGGTCACTGCCGTCCTCCCTCAATGGAGTTATGTTGTAATTTTATTTAAATGGTAGCATTTCAATAGTGTAGTGTAGTAGTTAAGGGATTGGACTAGCACCAGGGACATCCAGGTTCAAATTTACCCTTAGCCACAGAAGGTCATTAGGTGGACTTTGGTCCAGTCGCTCTTCTTAGCCCAACCTTCTTCACAGAGTTGTTGATGTGGGGGGAAAAAAAGGAGAAGAAAACATTATGTATGCCAGCTTGAGTTCCTGTGTTAGCCTTTAACCACTGTCCCAAACTGAATATAACTCTTCCAAGCAAGATTATCATAGTTCCTTTCATTAATAAGATTGTGTTGAAGAGGTTACAATGACAAATATTGCAGCAACTGAATTATTACTCTAACAGAACTAATTCATCCTCTGAAATATCTTCAAATGGAAAGTTTCCCTGTCTCTTCTTGATGAACTTCCTATGAAGTGGTTAGGAGGTGGGTCTCTGCAGATAATGGAAAACCTTGGGCTGTGTGTTTTCCAAACCACCTTCTAAATTTTTATCAACCTGTGAATTAAGTTCATCCTGTGTGAAAGACAGGATATATATTTAGTAAAGAAACAAATAAATTGTTATCTTTGGTTCTGGATGGGGTTGCACTGCCCCAAACAGACTCGGTGCATAATCTGGGGGTCCTCCTGGACTCACAGCTCCTGCTCGAAGACCAGGCGGCAGCCATGGCCAGGAGGGCCTTTGCACAACTTTGTGTTGTGCAACAGTTACAGTCCTTCCTGGATCGGGAAGCCCTTCGAATCATCACTCATGCCCTTGTTATCTTCCATATAGACTATTGCAATGCATTCTACATGGGGCTACCCTTGAAGAGTACCTGGAAGCTACAGCTGGTCTAGAATGCAGCCGCACGGGCTATCTTTGGTGCCCTTAGAAGGGCACATGTAACACCTCTGCTGTGTGAGCTGCATTGGATACCAATTTGCTTCCAGGTCCAATTCAAGGTGTTGGTTATCACCTTTAAAGCCTACAGGGCATGAGGCCAGGCTTCCTGAGGGACCGCCTCTTCCCCATTACATCAACCCATCCCACCTGATCATGCAAAGAGGGCATGTTGCAGACCCTGTTGGTAAGAGAATTCCATCTGGCAGGGTCCAGGAAGCAGGCCTTCTCTGCAGTAGCTCCCATCCTCTGGAACATCCTACCCTCGGAGGTGAGGTTAGCCCCTTCGCTCCTGGCCTTCCAGAGGAATCTGAAGACCTGGCTCCACCACACAGCTTGGGCGGGGAGAGGAATCGTTATGTCTGGGGATGGCTAGTGCCCTAAAATTGCTCCTGCAATGCAAGGACTGAATTGAATCATAGACATCTGGATTTTATTTTTATCTATACTTATTAGTTATTTGTGATGGTATTTTATATAGAGTATTTTTATATATTGTAACTGGATGGTATATTTATTGTTTTATTGACTATTTTGTTGTAAACCACCCAGAGTCTCTCTGGTGGTAGGAGATGGGCGGTGGCAGACAGACAGACAGACAAATGTTGGTCTACAAACATGCCTAACATATATGAGCATATGTAAGTCTTATTCAATATTTTCTTTTCCCCTTGTCTATTCTTTTCTGGCAATATTTATATCCATGCTACATGTATAATTCTCTGGGAAGAGAGACATTTATCTCAGAGTAAGTCCAACTGAATTCAGTGTGATTGGTTTCTGATTAAATATGTACAGAATTGTGCAACAAATCTATAGTGAAAGACCCTACCATTGGCTAGAATAGGATGATGATGATGATGATGATGATGATGATGATGATGATGATGATAACGATAACAACAACAATCCTGTGTGTTAATACACTGAATGTGTACCAGTACACTGCAAAGAGGACTGTTAGGTGGGATATGGACAACACTACTTTTCCTTGCAAGCTAACTTCTAGATCACCATTCTTAACTTGCATAGATAAACAAGCCAGCTCGGATAAAATTGGGTTTTGGTTGCCTCACAACATACTAGACAAAATGTGCCTTTACAGTTAGCAATGAATTCCAAAAGCAGTAGGAGTATTGCAAAGGCCGATAACTCTATTTATACCTTCTCTATATTATGAGAAAGCATTCATGACCAAAGCCATGAAGGGTGGCAGACATTCCTGTCTATGGGCCCATCTGGCATAACCAGGACCGGTAGAAAAATTCAACTGAGCATGTAAGAAAAATAAATGGTATGAAAAGAAGTAGAAAACAAATACGTTGTGTGTCTGTGAATCTAAGAGAAAGGAGAAAAATAAAATAGATCTGGAAGAATAAAATAGATCTGGAAGAATATGTTCTAATCTTGTTTAATGGATTTAATGAGTACATGCAAAGAAATGAAAGTATGGATTTAATTATGAATGAAAAGGCTAAAATGTGTGTCAAAATGAGTGAGTGGTATCATCTAGTTTATTTTTGGTATTATGAAAGTAGGAATCCATAAGTTGTAATAATGACATGTTATGCTATAGCAAATGGTGATAATGGAAGAAACAGAGATGAGTTTTGAGAAAAAAATGTAAAACATTCTGAATGAACTTGATCCAGGGAAAAAAAATTATAATGAATGGTAGGAATGAGATAATGCAGTGGTTGGGGCATTTTGAGACCCAATTATGAATGAGTATGGTGACAGTTTCATGAGTAATACTGTCCTCACACTGTAAATGCTGTAAGTATAAATCCATTCATACAGAAGCATGACAAAAGAATCAGTATAAATCATGGTTAATTTTTTAATAATAAAATATTATGAAAATTTTATTTATTTATTTATTCAGTTTCTATAGCCACCCATCTCAACAAGTGATTCTGGGAGGCTATAGAAAATTGAATAAATAACTAAATAGAAAAAGAGTGAGTTCTGAATATTGAACAAATAGTTCTGAATATTGAACAGACCATTATTTGCTAATGTCAAAAATGGACCTTAGGAAGAAAATGGATCTGGAAGAAAAGGAAAAAAGCAAAAGAAAGCAAAGTGAAAGTAGAACAATTACAAGAATAAGTACAAATCCTGTACAAAAAAGTATTAAAAGAAAATTCCCAAACAGGATGAATATAAATGGATGTAAGGAAATATGGAAGCTGCTTCGAACAGAATGAATAAAAATTATGTTGCAGCTTGCCCCAGGAATGTGCAGAATTATGCTATTGGAAAATATGTAAAAGGTTGCTTGATAGTGATAAAATGAAAGAAGGTACAGATAAGGTAAAAGAATAAAAGTGATTGCTTCAAAAATGATGTGGATGAATGAAAGATACTGTATGGTGTGTATATTGAGAAAAAGAGTTACAAAGAATATAGTCTAAGAGAGCAAAAATTAAATAAGGCAGAGAAAATGCCAAGCAATTTTGATGGAAATAATAACATATTTTGAGACTGGGTGAAGAGGGCAAAACAAGGAGCCTCCAGCAAAGTGAAAAGAATTAAAAATAAACATTCTTAAATGATTTAGGAAGTAAGGAAAGGCTAGAAGGAGTACTTTAGAGATTGTACAGAAATGATAGTGATATGTCAAAGTAAGCATTGAAATGAAAGCTTCCAGCTGGCATGAGAAGTGTTGAGTTGTGACTTGGATCACTCCTGAGCTTAGCAGAAATCTCTTTATCTCTTAACTCCTATACTGTTGTTGTTTTTTTAATTGTCATTGGCCAGTGATGCCTTGTGTTTGATTTAACACAAGTCCAAAATTAAGAACACAGAGAAAACAGAAGGTTTTACTCAAGGAAGAGCAGAGCAGCCATTGATCTCACAGCACAACCAACTCAGCTGAATCCAATCCAGAATCAGAGGAAAAAGAAAAGCAAGGTGAGCTTATCACCACTTGAAAAATGAATTTCCCATGCCATACAAATGTTTAGAATGTCTAGATGGATGCAGATAAAAACCTTAGTGAGTAATTGAAAAATGGAGAATTTAAATCAGAGGTTAGATATTTTACATCAAGAAAATGGCAGAGCTGAAAAGCCTGGTGATTGAATCACATGAGAAACACAAAAAACTCAGCTTGAACACTCTGATAAAACAACTTGCAACAGATGGGGCAGCTGCTTTGAGAGTGAACAAATCTCTCCAGGATGCAGTTACTTGAAAAAATAATGAAGAATGAAGTTACTTGCACAAATAATGTAAAATATTGCACATTAGATTACACCACTGCAGCCAGAATGTAAACTTGAAGTTGAATTGTTCAGTGTCAAATATTGAAAAGAGGGAGGGAGGGAAGGAAGGAAGGAGAAGGGGAGACTGATTCAGGGCCTGAATATCTGTGTGGCTGCCTTCTTCCAAGAATTTCTATCCTCCTCAAAAAAAAATCAAATAGGGCAGTGTCCAAAATGACACTGGGCAGCTCCACAGAAGGAAAACATTATAAAAAGACAACAATTGCTCCAAGGGAACAACAAAAAAAAAAAGGCCCACCCTATATCATCCCCACCCTAAAGGGGGCTGTTTTTGGAGCTCAAAGGTAGGTTGGGTTTCTTTGTTGTTTTCATCCTGACTTGGAGACAGTTCTGAACAGAGAGGCTTGTAAGCTCTCTAAATAAAAAATAAGCAAGCAAGCTTATCATATGGGTTTCTGTTTCCATTTGGTTCAAAGCCTCCGTCCCGTTGTTACAAGATTCCACAATGTATAATATGGAACCATATTCAATATTTGTCTCAGCAGCCGAGAATCCTTGAATGAAAAGCAAAGAAAGTTATGATTTTTTACCAGACCTTTCTCTTCAGATCAGAGAAAGCAGAATCTGTTCACTAAAGCCCACTAGGTATCAAATCTTTATTTTCCAGTGTTGTGTTTGTTTAATTGTTTGTTTATCCTGAATGCTGGCATGAGAAGTTATAGATCAATTTCAATAAGATTTGAAGATAATATATTAAATGAGTAACAGAGACAAATAACTAATTTTATCTGGTCAATAAAAGACCAAAAATTAAGCTAAAGATTTAACACATGGGAGAATGAGGTGGATTGGCAGCACCAACTTTTAAATCAAGTCAGTTGTCCAACTTGAATTATAGACTGGATTATATCATTTTATGGCTTGGATACTTCTCTTGAGTGATCAGGAATCCCAGATGGTTTGCATAAATATCTTTGGCTGGATATGAACAGAAATGCACTACCTATAAGAGATTAATCTATCATAAATAATGTGTCAAAAGTATGCGATAAACACAAGGAAAAAAAGTTATTCCTGATTTATCACTCTTCACTTCAACATTAAACATTTATTTTCATGAAGGTGAATATACAAAAACAGTAAGTAGAGAGATAATAATTTGTATACATTGCAAATCTTAATAACACAAAAATGAACTCTTTTGAGACTTTTTCTCTGGAATGGTCAGAATACCTCACTGACTTCAATATCTTCATATAAGCAGCACAGTCCAAGTGGAATTTTAAAAATAAGGTGGAATACTTAGAGATTTGTCATAATTTGAAAAAAAAATGTAATACATAACTCAGATCTCTTGGGACTTATTTGCAAGTTGTTATTGAAATACAATTCAGAAGATGAACAAGTTAAAGACTCTATGGTTAAATGGATGCAAAGAAGGACAATTGATATGCATTAATGGGGATATCAATGGAAAACAAATATTAAACTTACTGTGATATCACATTTAGAGACAATGTGTTTAGAAAACATTGGTATATTACTCCAGTGCTGATCGCCAAAATAGTTAATTGATTTATTTTCTGAAAACTGTTGGAAATGTAGATATTTTTTCATATTTGGTGGCAGTATGTAAAACTTAACAATTCTGGAAAATCATTTATTATACAATAAAACAAATCTTAAAGGTGGAATTCTATTTCTTGCTAGCTGTTTTTATGTTAAACATCACTAAACCTTCTATTTCTAAAAAGTATACAGAGTTGGCTCTGTAGAATATGGTAACAGCTGCTAGGATACTTTAGGCCTCTTAATGGAAATCACTGATAATTCCTTCTTTAGAAGAAAGGCAAATTAAATGTGGGAGTTTGCATCAGTCTCAAAAATAGCTTCAAATTTCAAAGATAAGCCTGACACAGAATTGAATTCAGCCTGGAATCCATTCATTGATTATAATTCTGGATTTTTCTTAACATATTTTTTTTAATATATTCGCTCTTATCTGACTTGTTAAATAAGGATCAAACGTTTTGGATTAGATAGAAACTCTTGTTAATTCTCTATTTTGATTTATGATTGTTATTATGCTGCCTACCATAAATAGTTATTAAATATTGGTTTAATTTTCATAAATTAATTTTAATAATCTCCTTTGGGGGAGATGGGCGGTGGTGACATTTGACACATAAATAAATTAATTAATTAAATTAAATAATGATTTTGATCAATTTTCTATGCAGCACTAACCTAGTGTTACTTCAAAACCTTTACTTAGTTTCATATAGCACGTAAATCTGTTTTCTCTTCATTTTCCCTATTTGTTTTCTGCTTTTTTTATTTTTCTGGGTTGCGTGTTTTGTAGAAGGAATTTCTCCATAGGGTTCTTTAATAACAGGAATCAGCCATACCCTTCCACTGAAGCCAAGTTGTTTATTCCAGTAGCAGAGGTGACAAAGTGAAACTAAAACTGGGCAGGGATGCAACCTCTCCATACAGAGGGACAACGCAAACCTAGATTTACAATCTTGGATCACCGACATGAGATCATTTTCAATTCATGAACTGGTTCTCTATTGATACAAGGGAAAGACAAATCAATAATATTTCATGTAATCAGGGATTAAGGACCCTTCCACATACCTGTTAGTAAAATAAAGTAATTACAAAGTAAATAATAATCTACTGCTGTTGCATGAGACCCCAGATCTTCCACTTAAGCTAGCCACCTCACTCTGGCCTTGTGCTCACTAGCGCTTTGGAACATCTTCTAACACCACCTAAACATGGTTAGGAGGAGCCTATCCTCATTATAGCAACACAAAAATGGTTGGACGATGCTAGAAGACACTACAAATTACTAGTGAAGACGTGGTGTATGTCTAACAGTACAACCAGTCTTAAGCAGTGGGGTGAGTGACATGTAGTAATAGTTACAACAGATACTTATCTATTAATTAGAATCAGAAACTGTAATATGATCAAACCAGCATGCCAGTTGCTGGGAGGGTGGGGGAGGAGAGAGAAAGAACTCTTTAAACTGCTCACAAAAACACCAGTGCTAACATTTACTTTCCTGTCATATTAGCTTTTTTGCATTAGACATTAGTGCCATTTTTACCTACCTGTTAAACAATTTTAGGTTATTATTTCACAACACATCATTTATGTCTCTCTGTTTACTAATACAAAATCATTATCTTGCCAGTCAGCGATGACAGATGATTTATTTAAGATTCCCTTGATTCCCTTTGTTATTGGTTAATGGGAAAAAAATCTAACTTTGCTATAGAGTGGAGCATCTTTCTCTCTGCCTCCCTCTCTCTCTCTCTCTGTGCAAGGCTACTCAAATAGCTTTGGTGCCTGAAGTGAAGAACAAGATGGTACCTCTCATTTCACATACAAAAATTGACCAGGCCTATTTCAAAACTAGGAATGACATTGCACTGGGGGGATAAAGACATGATGATAGTTTTGACCAGCAAAGGAGAATCAGGTATGTGAATGAGAGTCATTTTGACTGTGGCAACTTCTCCTTGGAAGTGCTAACTGAGGAAGAGTCAGGAGGCCTTCTCTGTAGATAGCAGAATGCCCAAAGGATATGAGAAAAAAGGAAAAAGTCTCTTCAGGATTTGAACCAAATCCTGGGTCTTCCCACACCTTTTCTAGAAACTGTCATCAAAAATGGGCCAAGCTGCCTATAAACAATTATGTATTTATATTGCTCTATGTCACTCAGGACTTTCTATAAGTGGTTGACATCTTGTGTTGGTTTTCTGGTAACCCGTCCCCCCAGCCCCCAGTTAGATTTTATTTGAATTGCAGCATTTTGAAGACATTGTTTCTCTAGGTCATGAGTTGCTCTGTACCCTTCTGGTGAGGAAAATATTTTCACAAATGATGAAATGCCCTCATCCAAGGTTTTTAGCCAAATTATCATTAGAACAGGAAACAGAGTGGTCAGGCAGCCATGTAATACTTTTCTCAATCCAGCAGAGTAACCATATCCTACCCTTTAATCAGTATTAAGATCTAAAAAGCCAGTGACTCCAGGTTCTGCCAGTCTTGCAGATACAATTCTCCAATGGTGGCTCAGATTCATAAATTCTAGCTACCATCCAGCTACCAGTACTTTTTTAGTTAAATGTGGTCATATTGTTGCCTATCCAAAGTCACAACAGCCCCAGAAGAAAAAAGGGAAGCAACTTTTTTTCAGGAAATTTCTCAAAATATAATTTTTAAGGTCATGGGATAGCATTATCTAGATTAAGAATGAAGGAAGGTAACAGTTGCAAATAGGAAATTTCATAGTTACTCATAGGATAAGGAAATAGGCACAGAACCAGACCAGATAAAGAATATACCTTCAGGGAGTCTTTGCTTTCTGATGTGCATATTGTTTTCAAATTTCTAGCCTCATAGAAGAAGTTCCAGAATATTAATTTTCACATCTGATGAAAACATCTGGCCCTCAGTTGACTTTTTTCAAAGCATCTGGATGATATATGGTTTATCCTGGTGAAAATAAGCCATCACAGTAAGGCCTGGCATTTATTTATTTATTTTATTTGTATTCTGCCTTCCCCCTAGGAACAAAAGGTAGCATCCATAGCACTCCTTCCTCCATTTTTTCCTCACAACAAACCTGTGGGGGAGGTTGGGCTGAGAGAAAGTAACTGGCTCAAAGTCATTCAGTGAGCTTCTGTTATTGAGGGTAGACGTGAACCTCGGGTGTCTCAGTCCTAAGCCAACACACTAACCACTACACCACATTGGCTATGGAAAATGGCTCTATGTACAATTTTCTGTTGCATCCTTAAGTTTGACAGACAGCCCTGATTCCTGAAATGTGTGAAAGTTTTTATCTTTTACCTCTGCTCAGCCTTTCTGAACCATGGCTTTTAGATGAAAGAATGATTGCACACTGTTGAATTTGCGACACTGTAAACTGTTGACATTTATTGGAGACTGACAGTCTTTTGCTTTAAAGAGAGGTGAGAGAACACACTGATTAAATTCCCCAAACGTGCCATCATATCATCATAACAAGCCATCTATTGTGGAAGTGATGAGTCATTAAGATTTATCTCTTCTTTGCATCCAAATACTTCAGCAGTGTTGTGTGCAGTGGACCTGTTTAGATCATCTTTATAAAGGAGAAGTCAACATCATGAAGAATAGGTGTCTCAGTAGTGATTATTAAGCACAATAACAATAGAGAAACAACTCAGTGGCAGCATCTCTCTGCTAACTAAAGAAGTAAATATAGCCTTATATTGAGCTGAACTCCTGGTGACTGAATCCATGCATTTTTCTTGGCAGCATTGATTTACCATTTCATTGTTCTGATGTTTTTTTCCCCCCACATGCTGGGGTAAATGTAAAGGAATTTGTCTCTGTACAGCTGGTGGGCTAAACATCCATCTAAACATGCATTCTCTGTGAGGCAACACACTGGACTGATGGAGCTAATCTGGTGGAGAAATTCTTATCTTCTTTTTGCTAGAGCATAGCACAAGAGACCTTTTGAGACAAAGATGTGGGCAGGGAAATTTGAGACAAAGATGTAGGCAGGGAAATTGGAAGGACAAGTCGTCTAGAGATCTTCAGAGAAAGGATAAATTCTCCAACAATTTCTCAAGCCAGACTCCTCCTTCAGTAGTGTTGCTACTTAAAATCTCCAGGTGGAGTACTAATTTAATTAATTAGTTTTTTAAAAATGGGATTTTTCTAGATTCAGTAAACAATTCTGGATTTTATGTTGAATTAGAAATGAAAATGTTGATCCCATTTTCCCTAATTAAAAACTTTGAGTTATGTGTTCAAGAAGGTAAGAAGTGCCTTTTGCACATTCCAGGTTTTTGTGTCAAATAATTGTGGGTCCTTAAAGAAATGACTAGTATTGTCCTTGTTGCAATTACTGCTTGTAAATTTTCTTTCGCATCTCCAACTTCTGTATGCCCCATCTATCAAAAATGGACTGAATATGGCTGCTAGATAGTTTGTAAAGAAATTGCATGATCTTTTGAGTCATTCCTAATTTCTTCATGTAGCATTTTGAATGGCTCCAGGACACCTCTAAATGTGGTATTTTGGTTGGGATAGTGGGATTCCACATCTGTCTGGCTATTTATTCTCCATGCAAGTAAAATCCACCACTAGCTTCTACCATTATAATTGTTTGAAAGTAGATTCAGATGAGTTTTCCTGTAGTGGTAATAGCTTTTCACTGAGAATGATCTGACTAAGAAAATAGAAATGAATCTATTACAGGGATGGCCCAGGGAAGAAAATGTAAGATCATCAAGTTATCAGGGGATAATTGTAATCAGTTGGCCATTAATATGATCATCTTCTGCAGTCTGATTAATAATGATACCAGAGCCATGGACAATGCAAGTGTCTACACTCAACCGACACTATACTTTATATAAGCCTTTGTTTCTTTCTGTGTTCTGTGATACACAGAACTTCTGTGATGCCTAGAATATGGCATCCAATATTGAGCACCACATTGTGAGAAGGACATTGACAAACTGGAGTAGGTCCAGAGACCAAGACGGAAGGAGAAACTAATGAGAATGATTGGAGGTGTTGAATATGTTTAGTCCTAGAGAAGAGAAGACTGCCTCAAGAAGTAATGGATTCTCCTTCAATGAAAGTGTTTAAACAGAAGATGAATGGCCATCTGTCATGGTACTGAAGTACTGTAACCAATTCCTTTACTAGGCAGGTATTCAGATTAAGATATCTCTGAGGCCCCTTCTAACTGTTCTAACATTCTATGATTTTAGAGGTAAATTAAATGTGCCAGGGCAGCCATGTTTCTTTATTCCCATGCCCCACCTAAATTGTGGGATAGAATGGGTCTAATCTGTACCAAAAATGTATGAAATTATAGAGAGACAAATATTTGCCATCCTCCTGTTACTGTTGTAAACACTTTTTTCCAAAGCTGGTTCTGATATCTGAAGTAAGCTAGGATTCTAGAAAGATTAAAGAAGCAGTGGCAAATGGTAGGCTATGATAAGGCATAGTTAAATCTCACTATAATCAAACTGATTTTTTAAAGTTAAATCTCCCTCAACCAAATATATACATGAAGAAAGCAGAAACCTGCACAAACTATGGCTAACTCTAGAGGTATGTTCACATGGACAGAGTGTCCTTTTACACACAGTGTTTCTGCTGATCCCACATTGGTTCTGAACTAGGACAATCACAAACCCTAGTTGCCATTAGAGTCTGTGAATTTCTGGCTTAGAGTAGCACAGATGCAAATATATTTCTGCAGCTGAAGTGCTAGAATTTGGACATTTCTGACTGGTGGGAACTCCCAGTTCTCTGTCTCTTTTTTCTCCTTTCCTCTGTGAGTAGGGTCCTGTGGTAGCACAGCCCTCTTCTCCAATTTCTTTTTAAGGGAACAGGGGACTATCCTTTCTTTTTCACAGTGGCTGATCATTTGTTTTAATTGCTGGAAAAATAAATGAGTTCGAATGGGGAAAAGGACATTGGAGGAGACATTGGAGGGAATACTGGTTGGCACCTGAACAGTTCACAGCATTGCAGAAGTGGTAGTAGTGAATCGATTGTGAGGATTTCAGGAAAGGTGTAAAGATTGAGGCAACCAATAGTTCTCAAGGGATAGAACAATACCACCTCACAGTGTGAAAACACCACCCTCTAGTTCTGCAGAGCATCACCATTGCAAAAAGAAAGATTGTTTTTCTACCATGTTGTCTTCTATCACAGTTGAACCAGAGATAAATTGGCTCAGCTGTTGAACTCAGCTGATACTGTCAGGTAATGGAGGTCCATAACTACTTTTAAACTGGTACAGAAGACTTGGGTAGAAGTGCTCAGACATTCATTTTCAGTATTACTTATGGGCTCATAGCCTCCATGCACCTGTCCAATTCCTTCCTAAACGTTTAAGCTAATGGCCATAATTTCATATTTGTTGCAGTACAATTTGAAAGTTAATTTTAAGTGAGAGTTATTAATAGCATAAGAATAATAGTAGAATGTGCCCTATCAACACTAAGCAAATGGTATTCAGGCCATTGATCATTTAATGTTCACACTGTGTATCATACTGTGCAGTAGTTCCATGCAGATATCCATATTTAGCTTTCCCCCAACTGAGTGCCCTCCAGATGTGTTGGGACTTCTATGCCAGAATTCCCTGCCAGCATTTTGGCAATCACAGGTCCAACTTATTGACAGGGCTTCCAGTTGGGAAAGGCTACTAATATCTCTGTGGCGAAACCATCAACTGTGGTTAGGAAACTTTTCACCAACTACAAAAGAACAATGGGTTTTTTTCCATCCTAGGCTTGTCATAACATTGTTTTGAAGACTATATACTAGCTAATGTCTGCTGTTATGCTGACGGCCAGCTTGTACAGTACTCTGCGGAACAGTTGATCTTGAAAGATGACATTTCCCTCCTCATTCTGACTTGCTTTGTTATAACACTGTAGATTTATTTTTTCACTTTTGACACATGGAGATTTTTTAGAAAACTGTTCATGTCCTGGAAATGTTAAATTAGGCAGCTGGATGCTACTAGCAGTAGGAATAAACCACACACACACATACATACACAACACAGTTGCAGAAAATGCAGAAAGGTAGGAAAGTCCGATCTGTGTGGAATTCACACACCAGCTCTCTTGCTTTTGTTTTATAGACTATGTTTCTGAAAACATTCCCCAACTTCACCTCTTCTATTTTGCTGCCCTTATTTCTCACTAGATCCTTGCCTGCAGCTTTTCATTTCTCAAATTCTGTGCCCAACCAACTACCTTAAAATGCTCCAGGCCCTCCCCTGTCTTCATGCCTGAAATTCCCTTCTTGCACCTCCATTTCTGTGAAACCTTTGTTCTAACCCACATAATGGTCATCAGTTGCACCTAGTAAGCTTTTAATTGTTGTTGCTTGACTTGGGAGCAATTTTGTTTTTGCCACTCTTGGCTTTCTCTCACCTCCCCATCTTGGTTTCTTCCTTATGTAGGTGTTAGACAACAGGTTCTTGTGGGGTGGGGGGTGGGAACAGATCAATTCTTTCAACTGAGAAACTTGTTAAAGCACTATACAGTATATGTTAATAATGAGAGCCAGTTTGGTGTAGTGTTTAAGACACCATGCACAAGCCAGCTGGGTGATCTTGGGCCAGTCACTCTCCCTCAGCCCTAGGAAGCAGGCAATGGCAAATCACTTCTGAAAAAAAAAAACTGGCCAAGAAAACTGCAGGGACTTGTCCAGACAGTCTCTGAGAATCGGACATGATTAAACAGATAAAAAAAAATTAACAATACATAATAATACCATATACACAATAAATCACTGCAGGGTAGGGGCATCCACCAAAAGAAGGTCGAAAAGCATAGTGGCTCCTCCTAGCAGTAGAAACAACCAACATACACGTATACACACACACTCATACCTGTTGTGGAAAATGCAGCATTGCAGGGAAGTCCAATTCATGTGGAATTCACAGCAGTGCAGTCTAGCATCACATATTAAAAGGGTACATGGTTATAGCCACCATCTTCACATGTGCCCCTGCTGCAAGGCATGCCCATTAAATCTGTAGATTTAAGTTACAATTGCCCAGCTTTCTAGATAAAATGTTGAGACTGTTGACTGAAACCTCTTACCTGCCTTTCCCCCCAAGAATCCTTACAAGTCTTGTTAGGAAATCCATTCCCTATTTCTCATCCTTATAAAACTTCCTGGTTCTATTCTTCTATGCTTGTCCAAAATATGGGGAGTACAAGACGGAATGTTGGGAGCTGAGACACGTACGCTCCTTTGACACCTTCATAGTTAAGATTCCATTTTGTCATAGTCATCATGAATTTTTGCTAAATTGCATTATAACAAGGGGATCATTCTGGAATTGGCCCCTGCCATTATGGCATGCATTCAAGTATTAATTCTTTCAGTTTTTCGGTCAGTTTTTTCTAAGAATTAACATAAAAACCAATTTAGAAATGTCATACATACTGTATATTTCCTTCCCACCCATATTGAGTGTGATCCTTCAGGAATGTACACATAGCAGCACATACTTTTCCATTTTTTATTACAAATTTCTCTAGTATGTGTTTTTTTCTCTGGCAAGCAACTTCCCTAAATATTGTCCATAACTTCCTAAATGTACAGATACAGTATATGGTTTTTGAACTGAGAAATTATCATCACCTTGGCTGATCTTGAAAACTCCAAGCAGATGTGGACCTGGTTGACACTTGAACAGGATTACCCCCCCACACACACACACAAAAGATGTATTGTTATCACGAAAACAACATAGAAGTGTCCATGCAGACATCAGGACCTGAATTCAGCTTGAGGGAGACATTGTGTTACCTTTACCTCATGCCATTATGGACTGCATTTTAGTGGATTGACATCATTTTCTATGGCATTTGCATATTTGTACATGTGTGCATGTATTGAGTGACAGAATCTTCTTTGTCCTCTATGTTGTAAATCTAATTAGAGCCCACCCATATACCAAATGAAACTAGTTACTTTTGATGGATATTATTTGCTGGTGTACTTATATGCATGACCTAATGTGGTCATGGGCATTAATCTCATACACACTCTACTGAGAAAGAGATGACATGGTACTTTTTAAAGATGATACCCATTACTACGTCAATGGCACAGACGCATCGGAGGTAAACCTAACAGCCCCCTGAATAAGTTCATCATAAAGAACAAATGCCACTTGCCATCATTCTTGTCAAGAAAGTTGATTGAAAAAGCCAAGGCTTTGTCACATGAATACATGCTAATTATTGCTGAAGGCATGGAGAATGATGAACACATGTTGGCTTTGCCATTCCCATTCGGCCATTACAAAAGCTGACCAAACACAAAAATGAGCTGGGCTGTCCTTGCCACTGCTCATTTTATCTGCCAATTCTTCAATTTGCAGACTATTTCAAAGAAGGAATTTAGCAGCCATTATCCAATCAAAATTAAGTCCCTACCAGGAAGTTAAGGATTTGATTAACACTTCCACTGAAATGTGTGGGATTTATATATCCTTTATTTGGCTAGATTGCATCTTTGCACTCATGTACACTTTGTTGCTGCATAAAAACATTTGAATCAATAGGAGTTTTATTTATTTACCGGATTTATATTCTGCCTTTCATTCAGGAGCTGAACGGAATACTTCGGGTGCTTGGTTCCCCTTCTGCTGCTCTTCAATCAGCGCTCCTGTCATGTTCCCCGTTGCAAGGCATATGTGCATCACAACAGGGAACATGCACATTAGGAAAGAGGAAGGGATAAGCATAATCCCTTAATCACTCACATATCCCTCAAGCACCCATATCCATAAAGGAATCACCAACATAATAGAAATGCCCCCCAGACCGGACTTGGCACCATTTGAAAGATCGGGGGAACGCCTTCCCATTACCCCGGGGGATGCACCTGCACTGGACGAAGGCGGAGAAACAAAGGAGAACGCCGGAGATCGCCGGAATCACCCATCAGCAGACGCATCACAGTCCCAAGCACCCATCCAGTCCTGGCTCGAGGGTCAACGGGGGGTGGAGTAGGACAAGGTCCACCACCAGGGTATAAACAGGACACCCTGCCAACACATAAGGATTCCCATCTTTTTCATTGCATGCATTCTGTTCCAATAAAGCCGGAAATCCTTAGACCCTCTAAGTGAGTCCGTGTCTTTCTTGGAGCAAGGCTGCCCTGACATAAAGACGGGAATCCAAAAAAATTTTTTTTCCCTAGCACCAATCTGGACCAGTTCTGTGAGGGATCCACACTAGGATGGAAGACTTCAACTCACGGTGAGGCGGCTACCCAGCAACTGGCAATGGAACTCCCATCCAGACAAACAGAAGATGCCCGAGGCCCCGACGGCACGATGTCCAGGGGAGCTCAGGATCAAGTTCGGAGGGAGAAGCCACGGCGAGCACTACCCGTGAGTCCCGAGGCCCGTGGCTCACCCTTGACGAGATGGACGGATCCTCGCCTGGATCGCCCGGCACCCCGGAGGAACCGTGGGACGTCCCGACATCAAAGGTGTCAAGAACCGGAGGCAACTGCACCACGGAGAGCTTGCGAACAGCAGCAAGGCTGAGCGTGGTCGAGGAAAAGCTGGAGGCGACGCGGCAGCTGCTCCAGAGGTTAGCAGAGGCGTACGAGTCCCACAGCCGGGGAGCGGAGGGACCAGGCACCAGAAGCCCGACACCCTTCACCCCCCCCTCGGAGATGCACCAGCCGGAGAGACAGAGGAGAGGTCCAGAGGATGATGCAGCGCCAGGCAGAGTCCGGTTCCAGGTACCCGCCAGATGTGCTGCACCCCACCCTCCCACCCCACAGCCGAGGCGAGTCCAACACACCAGAAGCTGACACAAGGGGACACAAACACCACCCGACGCCAGATGGAGGGAATCCCCACATCCCGACCACGGAGCCCCGACTGCCCGAAGTACCCAGCATCGCCCAGCTGCGGCTTGGAGCCCACCGAGAGTGGCGATCAAGGACTTCGGGATCAAGTTCGATGGGGACCCCACAAAACTTTCTTTCTTCCTCACAAACGTGAGGATCTACCTGGAAGAATGGGGCCCCTATTTTTGAACTGAGAGGGGCAAAGTAAATGCTCTAGCTGTCAAGCTGAAAGGACGGGCTGCCAACTGGTACGTCCAGTTGTGCCAGTCAGGCGCCCCAGAACTCGAGGACTGCAAGGAGTTCCTATGGGCAGTGGAACTGTATTTCAGGGACCCCCTGGAAGGGGAGAGGGCAAAAAGAGCTTTGAAAGCCCTCAAACAAGGACAGCGCTCCGTGGCAGATTATGCCATGGAGTTCCAAGCCCTGGCCAGTAAGGTCGAGGTATGGTCCCAATCAACCCTCATCGAAAAATTCAAGGAAGGGTTGAACCTGAATGTACTCAGGTGGGCACTCTGCAGAAACAACCCCAACACTCTGGTGGAGTGGATCCGGCTGGCAGGGTAGGCAGAGGACGCCCAGGAAACTTTCCTCCAGGCGCGGAGGGAAGCGCAGTACGCAGAGGCGGCGAGAGGACCCCGCACAGCTGCAAGACCTGCGAACCCAAGATCCCAACCTCATAAGGACGACAGGGACCGACGTTTTGCCAGTGGTCAGTGCTTCAAGTGCGGGGAGGAGAACCACAAGGCGGCGGCTTGCTCGAGAGCAAAGGCGAGAGACAGCCCGGGGAAGGCTCCAAACAAACCAACACCAACACCAAGGAAAAGGCCAGCCGTGAAAGGGGAAACCTCGGCAAGGGAATTCCCTGACGTCACCACTGACGAGGAAAGCGGAAGCGATGAACCGGCGGGAAACGCCAGCCACCTGCCTTAAAGAGCGCCAAAGGACAGGTGGAAGACAACAAAGGGCGCGACAACTTTGGGGTGAGTGAGAACTGTCCCACCCTATATGTGAGAGTCACCCTGGCCCACAGGGGAAAAACAGGGAGAGTTTGGGCGCTGATTGAAATTGAAATGCCTCACGCACTCGAAATGCCTCACGCACCTGGACCTGGTAGCCGCGCTCAACCTCCGCTGCTATCCACTTCAGCACCAATGGGTGTTCACATAGTTGGATGGATCAGCAGCGGGAGGGGGCCTGGTCACCCAATACATGGACAGAGTTGCACTGAGGCTCGGCGACCATGAGGAAAGCCTGCCCTTCATAGTGGCACCGGTGGGCCAACCCCTACTCATCTTAGGGATCCCATGGCTTGTGCATCACAACCCTCAAATAAATTGGATGACCAGAGAGATCACCTTTTCGGACGGGCGTTACCAAGCACCCACAGGGGATCGGGTTCCCCGCACTGCAATGGGGAGGGCGACAACCACCTCGATGCACCTGGAGGCAGCAACTCCGGAGGGCCTGCCAGCCAGATATGCAGACTTTGCTGACATTTTCGGGGAAAAGGAGGCTGACAAACTCCCCCCCCCATAGAAAAACAGACTGCACCATCAAACTGGTCCCGGGGGCACCTCTACCAAAGCCCAAAATTTACGCTATGACTCGGAGTTGGCAGCATTAAGGGACTTTATCGACAAAAATTTGGTGCGGGGGTTTATTGAGCCAGCTAACTCACCAGTCGGGGCCCCAGTTCTCTTCCGGGAGAAGAAGGACGGGTCCCTCCGGCTCTGTACAGATTACCGCGGGCTGAATGCTGCATCCATTTCAAATAAATATCCCCTACCCATAATAAAGGACATTCTAGCCCACCTAGCAAAGGGCAAAATATTCACAAAACTAGACCTCAGGGAAGCCTACTTCTGGATTCGAATAAAGGAGGGGGACGAATGGAAGATGGCTTTCAACTGCCCGCTGGGGTCGTTCCGATACCAAGTTCTGCCATTTGGGTTGGCTGGGGCACCAGGCGTGTTCATGCAGCTAATTAATGAGGTCTTGCACGACCACTTGTTTAAGGGGGTGCTTGTTTACCTTGATGATGTTTTGATTTACTCTGAGAACGAAGTAGAGCACGAACGCCTCGTAAAGAAAGTGCTCACAAAACTCCGCAAGGCAGAGCTATATGCCAAGCTCTCTAAGTGTGAGTTTCACAAGGAGCAAATTGACTACCTTGGCTATCGGATCTCAGCAAGGGGGATCGAAATGGACCCCAGCAAGGTCCAGGCCATACTGGCGTGGGAGCGCCCACGCACGAGGAGGCCACTTCAAAGTTTCCTCGGGTTCACTAATTTCTATAGGGGTTTCATCCAGGGGCTAGCGGAAATTGTGCTGCCGCTAACAAACCTACTCCGGACAAAGGGCCTAGGAGATACACAAAAATCAGGAAACCCGGGGGCACTGCTAAACTGGACAGCTGATTGTCAAATGGCTTTCAAACGCCTCAAAAGCCTCTTTACGGCGGAGCCAGTACTGCAGCATCCCGACCCCACCAGACCCTTTGTCGTGCAAGTAGACGCCTCAGATTTTTCTATCGGAGCGCTCCTCCTTCAGTGCGATTTTGACAATCAGCTGAAGCCCTGCGCATACCTCTCCCGCAAGTTCTCCGAAACGGAACAGAGATGGCACGTGAGGGAAAAGGAGGCGTTCGCGGTCAAGGCAGCCCTGGAAACATGGAGGCACCTCCTGGAAGGGGCCTCCTGCCCCTTCAAGGTCTGGACTGACCACAAAAACCTGGAGGCTTTCAGCACCCCAAAACGCCTCAGTCCAAAGCAAGTACGCTGGGCGCAGTTCTTTAGCAGATTTAACTTCAAACTTAAGTTCATACTGGGGAGAAAGAACTTCCTGGCAGATGCCCGTTCCCGACAACCTCAGGATGCCGGCCAGGCATTGGACATTGTGGGTACTGTGTGGACAGACACACAGCTGGGCTGCCCTGCTGTCACACGCAGCCAGACAAAAACCCAACGCACCTCAGCGCAACCACCGGTGAACGGAAGGAGACGCAGGTCAGTTTCACCGGACTGGCAACAAAGACTCGTTCAAGCCCTCAAGAAGGATACATGGTTGCAAAACAACCAACACCATGTATCTCTTACGAACAGGCTAGCCTGGAGACAAAAAACCCTATACATGCCAGAATCATTGAGAGTGGAGGTTTTAAACCGCTCCCACGATGATAAGACGGCTGGGCATTTTGGGTTTGTTAAAACCTTACACTTAATTAGGAGACAATTCTGGTGGCCTACCCTCAGAAAAGACATCAAAGAATATGTCACGGCTTGCCCCACATGTGCAAGGTCAAAACGGAAGGTGGGGAAACTCCAAGGACTGCTGCAGAAAGTAGCAAGCCCCTCCCACCCCTGGGAGGAGATTTCCATGGACTTCATAGTCGACCTGCCACCCAGCCAAAGAAAAACCGTCATCTGGGTGGTAAAAGACTATTTTTCCAAGCAGGCACACTTCATACCCTGCGCATCCATCCCCTCCGTGCAACAGCTGGCACACCTATTCCTCACCCACATCTACAAACTCCACGGCACCCTCTCCTGTTTGGTGACCGATAGGGGCACACAATTTACCTCCAGGTTCTGGAAAGAATTCTTAAACCTCATTGGCACGAAGCAAGCATTGTCAACGGCTTGGCACCCCAACACAGATGGCTCTACGGAGATTCTCAACTCCACCCTGGAGCAGTTCCTATGAGCATTCATTAATTACCAACAGGACAATTGGGTGGACCTGCTACCTTTTGCAGAGGTGGCCTACAACAACGCGGTGCACCAGAACACAGGTCACACCCCATTCAAGGTGGTCTATGGCAGAGACTTTGTGCCAATCCCGGAACTGCCCCAACCAGACACCCCACCCTGTTCTCCAGATGACTGGGCAGCACAACTGGGCACGGTTTTGCCCATCATCCAACTGGCTCTTGCTGATGTGCAAGCATCATACAAGACGTTTGCAGATAATCACAGGGCAGCGCAACCGAACTACAAAGTGGGAGATAGGATCTATCTCTCCACTAAGTTCATCAAATCCCCACAGCCCTCCAAGAAACTGGCACCCAAATTTATTGGACCGTTCCCAATCACAGAGATTATTAACCCAGTCACCTTTAAACTGGACTTACCCCACAATCTACGGCGCATACACCCAGTATTCCACTGTGCCCTCCTGAAACCAGCCACCCTTTCAAAATGGCACACAGAAAACCCCCTCGCCCCACCCATCATGATAGATGGGCAACAACATTTTGAGATACAAGAGGTACTCGACTCCAGGAGGCTGAGGGGCACACTGCAGTACCTCATTAAATGGAGACATTTCCCACACCCAGAGTGGGTCCAAGCTCAACATGTCTCAGCTAAACGGCTGGTAAAGAGCTTCCATGAAGCATACCCATCTAAACCAGCACCCTAAGATTTTCTTTGGGGGGCAGCATGTCATGTTCCCCGTTGCAAGGCATATGTGCATCACAACGGGGAACATGCACATTAAGAAAGAGGAAGGGATAAGCATAATCCCTTAATCACTCACATATCCCTCAAGCACCCATATCCATAAAGGAATCACCAACATAATAGAAACGCCCCTCAGACCGGACTTGGCACCCATCGAAAGATCGGGGGAATGCCTTCCCATTACCCTGGGGGATGCACCTGCACCGGACGAAGGCGGAGAAACAAAGGAGAACGCCGGAATCGCCCATCAGCAGACGCATCACAGTCCCAAGCACCCAACTGGTCCTGGCTCGAGGGTCAACGGGGGGTGGAGTAGGACAAGGTCCGCCACCGGGGTATAAACAGGACACCCTGCCAACACATAAGGATTCCCGTCTTTTTCATTGCATGCATTCTGTTCCAATAAAGCCGGAAATCCTTAGATCCTCTAAGTGAGTCCATGTCTTTCTTGGAGCAAGTCTGCCCTGACAGCTCCTGGATCTCTGCATTCTGATCTATGTATTAAACCAGGAAGTTTTTATATAAAATCTGAATTGAATATAATTCTGAAGCAATTATATATGTTAGATCTAATTTTATTGCCTTTGTAATTCAAAAGTAGCTGATCCTGTGGTTTGGAATTAGTTGAAAAGGATTTGGATTTATAACTTCTGTTTGATCTTTACGGGTACCAAAAATTTAGTGGCAAACCTAGCTTGATATTATTCAGCAAGGATACTGTTTTCATCAGAAACTTTGTATTATACTTTATCGTATAAAGTTCAGTGGCAGAATCTGATGCCATTTTAGAATGATGGTTCTTTATATTGCAATTCTTTAGTTTGAGAAAAAGTATTAGGTTTTGTTTTAAAAATACTTCATTTTCATTGTAGATTTTAGTTGTAGCACTTATAAGAAGACATGACCACTTGGTTACAGTGGTGCTTACTTCTGGGTAAACATGCATTGTCCTGTATATTATTCTGGGTAAACATGAATTATCCTGTATATTTGAGTTATTTAAATTAAATTTGAGAAGACATATTTGTGAGTAAACGGGTAAAGATTGTTGTGTTAATGTTCTCTTGGTGTGCTTTGAGGCACTTCTCCATTCATGCCTTGATAGATCAGTGTAGGTCAGAAATCTGCTAAAGGCAAATAGATAATTATGATTTTCTGAAGTAATTTACCAGCAGTCAATCTACCTACTTCTGAGCTCTCCAGCAAGGTACAATCTGACAGTGTGGCATTGTGAAATAAAAGCAATGTATGCCTCCTAGATCAGCACTGAAGTGCATCTGGCTTTCCTGTTAGTCACACACAAAATATATGTTAGTTCAGATATGCAAACAGCTGGTTGGTGCTGGGTACCCAAGGTGGTTGAAATTTCCCTTCAGGCATCACAGTATTGACTTACATAGGGTAGGAAGCCCAGCATTTCAGAAAGACTGAAGATTGTGCTTGTTTGGTGAGTATAAGAGAGTGACATTTAAATGTTGACATTTGCTTCTTTTCCTTTCCTCAATCATAAGAAATGATCTACTACCAGATGGAGTATTTGGCAATGACAGTAGTAAGAATGAAGAAAAAGGCTAGCAGCTGAAAGGTAAGGCTGTGGTAGAAACATCTGCTACTCTCACAAGGACAATCTTGATTTTTTTTTTCAAATCCTGGGCTTTCTAGGATGTACTTATGTACTTATAAGTACATCCATACTTATCCATACTTATGTTGGGGAGGATGTTTCCCTATCCACCCAGAATGCCCAACACACTCCCATGGATTCTTCCATTTCACAAAGTGCACATCTAAAGATGTTTCTAAGTTATATGCTTCTTGAGGGTAAGCACTACAGAAAACTCTGCATTACCAACAGCCATTTCATAGATGCAGTACAAATATCATGCCATCCTTCTCTGGGCAAAGAACTTTAGGAAGGTTTCATGTTCATCGCTTTTGCAGTCAAGGCTGCTTTGGAAGCGTGGCGGCACCTCCTAGAAGGGGCTAAATGCCCTTTAGAAGTTTGGACTGACCATAAGAATTTAGAAGCGCTCCAAACGCCCCACAAACTCAGTCCCAAGCAGATTCGCTGGGCTCAGTTTTTTAGTCGCTTTGATTTTCAATTGAAGTTTGTCCCGGGAAAGAAGAACTTCCTAGCTGATGCGCTTTCTCGCCTGCCCCAAGATTCAGTCCAAGCTCCTGAAATTGTGGGCACAGTGTGAACGGAGCCCCAGCTGGGGTTGCAGGCTGTCACACGCAGCCAAACCCGTGTGCAACTGCCTCCAGCTTCAGTTTCACCAGCTGGGAGGAGGACGCCAGTTCCCTCTCAATTGCAACAACAGTTTCTCCAGGAACTGAAATCCGATACTTGGTTGCAGGAAAATAGAGACAATGTTACTTTTGACAATGGGTTAGCTTGGAAGCAAAACCGCCTCTATGTGCCTGACAACTTGCGAAGGGAAATTTTAACCAGGTCTCATGATGATAAAGTAGCTGATCATTTTGGGTTTGTAAAAACATTGCACCTGGTATGGCGCCAGTTTTGGTGGCCTACCCTGAGACATGATGTAAAAAATTATGTTGCTTCTTGCCCTGTCTGTGCCATGTCAAAACGGAAGGGGGGTAAGCCGCAGGGGCTTTTACAGCCAGTTGCAAGCCCATCTCGTCCATGGGAGGAGGTTTCTATGGATTTTATTGTGGACCTACCTCCTAGTCAGAAAAAGACTGTGATTTGGGTCATCAAGGATTATTTTTCCAAACAAGCCCATTTCGTTCCATGTGCTTCTATTCCTTCCCCCCCACAATTGGCATGCCTTTTCCTAATACACATCTACCAGATTCACGGTAGCCCCTCCTGCTTGGTCACAGACCGTGGGACACAGTTCACTTTCCACTTTTGGAAATCATTTTTGAAACTGGTTGGCACCAAACAGGCATTGTTCACTGCTTCGCATCCGGAGACTGACGGATCTACAGAGGTTTTAAATTTGACCCTTGAACAATTTTTAAGGTCATTTGTCAACTATCAGCAAGATATTTGGGTTGATCTGCTACCTTTTGCTGAGGTGGCTTACAACAATGCTGTCCATCAGAGCACGGGGCACACCCCTTTTCGGGTGGTTTCTGGGCGGGATTTTGTACCCATTCCTGAGTTGCCGCAACCTTCTACGCAGCCCTGTTCTGCTTCTGATTGGGCTGCTCAGCTGGCTGACTCATGGCCGGTGATTCAGCAGGCATTGGCTGATGCCCAGTCTGCTTATAAACTGCACGCAGATAAACGGAGAGCCCTTCAACCTGATTTTAAGATTGGTGATCAGGTCTATCTTTCCACCAAGTTCATAAAGTCCCCACAGCCTTCCTGAAAATTGGCTCCTAAGTTTGTGGGTCCTTTTCCCATTGTGGGAGTTGTGAACCCTGTCACATTTAAATTGGATTTGCCTCACAATCTGAAACAGTTGCATCCTGTTTTTCATTGCAGCTTGCTTAAGCCTGTCAGCCACTCATCCCATTGGCATCCACAGCCTCCACCTCCTGCTCCGATCATGATTGACAGGCAGCAGCATTTTGAGGTGAAGGAGGTCCTTGTTTCTCGCAGGATTCGTGGCACCCTGCAATACCTGATTCGGTGGAAGCACTTCCCCCACCCTGAGTGGGTGTCTGCCCATGATGTTAATTCTGTTTTAGTTAGACGCTTTCATTTGGCTTATCCTCTGAAACCTGCTCCCTGATGTTTCGCTTATTTTTGGGGGGGGGGGTATGTCATGTTCATTGTTTCAATGTTAAACGTACATCGTAACGTTTCGCATGTCATTTTGCTGATATGTGTTTTGGTTGGGAGGGGAGGAGGAATCGGTCTCCTGGGATGTTATCTGTATTCAGCAGGATTGGAATGTGTTTGGGTTATTTTGTGTGTTCAAGGTTTTCTTCCCAGGGCATCAGCAGAAATTGTCACCAGCACCTGCAGTGGGGAATTTGAAATGGTTTGGGTGAGGGGGGGGATTACGTTCACACCGAGGGTTTTTAGTTTGTATTTGGCGTGCTTTTGCTCATTCTCAGCTTTCTCTGTATTTGCATACTATTCTTTAATAAATCAGATATCATTAAGCCTCTACTTGTGAGTCTGGTTTTGTTAGGGTAGGCAATCATTACAGAAGGGGACAATGTACATTCATGGAAAGAGGGTGCCTGAGAAGTCCTCTTTGTCCCGCTGATTTTCCATTTGTTGTGGTTTTAAGTTCATGTTGCCATCACAGCTGTATGCTTAACTCTTCCACTATGCAATAGCAGCAGGGGAATAGTGGTTGCATGGACAAAGATGGTACAGAGGGAGGGAAGGAAGGAGTAAGCCTTTCTCTCTTTTTACTCAAGTGCCACATCTCCAGGGGGAGGGAGAATCATCCCACTGTGGAGCCCTTGGTGCTCTCTGAGCCTGGTTGTTTGCTTGCAGATGTTTCTTTTCCCAACTAGGCAACATCTTCAGTGCTAGAAGGGAGTGGGGTTTGCTCTGTTTATATGCAGTAGTATATGCCCTGTCAGTGTTGGGGGGGGGGGGTTGTTTTCCCCTTGGTAGTTCCTTGATTAGGCTGTTGTTTACTGCTTGTTTGCCTGGTGTTAATTCCTGCTTATCTGGGTGTTGGCTGCTGGAGAGGATGTGTTCTGGTCTTTTTGTTTCCTTCTTAGCTTTTTTATTGTCTCTTTTGAATGGTGTGTAAATGTTGTTTATCTCTATGTGCCTGTTGATGGCTGACTTGTCTGAATGCAAAGCTTCCAGGAATTCC
The DNA here is from genome assembly GCF_035149785.1 of Candoia aspera. NCBI lineage: Eukaryota > Metazoa > Chordata > Lepidosauria > Squamata > Candoiidae > Candoia > Candoia aspera. The sequence goes on from NC_086154.1 coordinate 184,477,656, forward strand.
CTTGTGTTTTTGGATTTAGCTTGGTCTAGGATGCTCACAGTTCTCTCCACCAAGCAGACTATGGTTTAGTCTGTCCATGTGTTGCGAGGGCAAGCTCCTGTATATAAACAGGGAGCAAACCCCCACTCACTCACACTGATGATGTTACCTAGTTGGGTAATGAAATGTCTGCAAGCAAACAACCAGCCTCAGAGAGCACCAAGGGCTCCACAGTTCAACCCTGAGCTACAGGTATTCTCTTCTTTTGGAATCATCTTATTGTTTCCTTCAAGCAGCAAAATATTTTGGTCTGGCTCCGCCCACATCATCCACCAGAAAGCTAATTTAGTTCTAAGGGTACTTTTCTCTTGGATCCCCAAAACTACTCAGTTGAGGGGGATAGACACTGCCTGCCTGCAACTGAAAGCTCTTAATTCAGGTAATTAGTACAGGATACCTGTGCTGAGGGAAAATAAAAAGGCTTAGTAAGATCATGATTTTCATTCCTATAGCTGCCAGACATTTTCATGCTATAATAGAGAATTTGATTTCTTATAAACCTTGGCACAGATTTGCAAATCGTAAGCCCAGAGTAAACTAAGACAGAGTTGTAATTTTCCTCTGAAACAACCCAAGCAGAATTTGACTGTTTATTCCATGCAAAGTAGGCTCCCCATTATGAAAATGATGCTAAGTGTGAAAAAGTAATAGCACTTAATTTTCTACAGGAAGCCTAAGCTTGCTGCTACTGGTGAAGTTGTTATGATAAGGAAAACTTGAGGCATGTGGTATTTAAACATGCATTAATAATTTCCTTTTCCACAGCCCCGCACTCAGGGATGAAACTAATAAAACCATAACTCTTGTGCATCTGGGCAAGAGAATATTTGATAACAGTGTAAGAATGCCATATGGCCATTTTTATGTAAAATTATGGAAGATAGGCTGTCATATTTAGCATATGTGTTAATTTCTTGCCTCCAAAAGTTTTTCACAATGAAACATTAAAACAACATATGGTATGTATAGGCTACAGGGACAACTAATGTCTGCTTGGTGGAGAGAACTAGGAATGCCTAATGCTTCCCCACAAGCTGTGATTGCCATATCAGAGTAACACCAGGGGACAACAAGGAGATTGTACACTTGCACAGTTGGCTTGAAAAATATAGGCCACATATTTATTAGAAGCTGAATAAATATAATGCTGTGGCCCTACAGCTAACTGGCTTTACCTGAAAGGAAGAAGGCTAGAATGTGACCAATATAGATTGGACACTATTTCCTCACATTGCTTTCCAGAGACTGCAACCGATTCCTTTTCCTTTCTGACAGTATTTGTAACATTGCTTGAGAAACATAGGCCCAGGGAAGATTAAGCTTGTTTGAAGAAAGAAGATTAAGCTTGTTTGAAGAATGTAATCTTTGCTAAAAAGTGACCCAATCTAGAATAAAGTACAGGTCAGAACTTAATTGTTCAGCAGCTTTCATGGGAGGAGGAGCCAAGATGGCAACAAACTAGCAGCTCCTGAAGTAGGCTCCCACTTGTGACTGGCCTCATCCCTTCTGGCTTAGCCCTGTGGCCCAAATATGCTGTCCAGAGTCAAGAAAAGAACCCAGATCAGCCCCAGTAATGATACTGGGGCCTATAAATCCAATAGAGCAGAGAAAAAGATGAGGTTTGACTCCTATATCCCCACCGCAGAGACAACAGCACGCTTGCACTTTGGTCCTTGACTCGAAAACCAGGCCAGATAGATTTGAAAAGCTGTATTCTGAGAATAGATTCACCGAGGTAAGATTTATTTCAGCCACTGTCCAGGAGGATACAACTTAAAAACCATTCACAGCAGGGTATCATAAAATCATAGGTTGGAAAGGGCCATTTAGGCCTTCAAATCCAAGCCTTGCTCCACAAGGGAATTTAAATTGAAAACATCCTGGATAATTGGCTATCCCACCTCTGCTTGAACACATCCAGTGATGATATTTAGAAATACTATTTAAGAGGGAATTTATTTTAATGTAGTGATTATATATTAACGGGATGATTTTGCTGAGGAATGAAGTATCATGCACAAATAGGACAGAGTAAATTATGGGCAGACAATTGCAGAAATGACACAGGCCAGGAGGATACTTTGCCTATCACAGCCCTTTTAAACAGATAATCAATTTAAAAGTAAACCTTCTTTTGTTAAAAAAAAAAGCAGGGTCTTGGCTTTCAGGAAGTACTGTAAGTCACAAGGAGGCACATGTTTTCTACACAGAGCACAACGTGATTGATTTACAGTTTATTTTGTGTGCCACTTATGGATACATATGCTTCATTCACTCATTTGAAGTATAATGCCTGACTACTTTTTGCCAAAACAGCTGTGGGAAGACACCAATGAACCGCAATTAGAATTTCAAATGTAATGGTTTCACTTCAAAAGAAATACCAAGTTGCTTTCAATTCCAAGATCTGAAAAATAATTTTAGGATTCTTCTGCATAAAATTGACTTCACCCACTGTCCCTCCATATCCAGAGACCTGTAATCATTTTCTGAAGACTTTTTACTTGTTCAGACCCTCTGAGCTATGCATGAAACTTTCAGTCCAGCACCTTTGCTTCAGTTTTAAGCAAGCCTTCTTTTCTTCATTTTCTACGTATTGACTCCTCAATCAAACTGGTCCATCCATTCTCATTCTTGTTGCTTAGCACTACTATCTTTTTCCCTGCTGATCCCAACAACCTAACGGGTGTTTTCCATCAGCCAATTCATATTTCATCACCCACAGAGAACTTCCTGTGTGTCAACATTCTTGGTCTGTTGGCTTGCCCCAAGCAATTAGAACACTGGCAAATACACCATTACATCGTAATAGTGTAGCCAATGTTTCACTTTATTTTATTATTGTAATATAGGCAAAATTTTGGAGTGGTGTATTGAGAACAAGTCAAAACAGATTTGTTCAAGATATAAAGTTTCAGAAATGTGTTCCATTCCGTATAGAAGCTCTTCACCTTCTTTTTGTAGGCAGTATTGACATCTGAATTTGACAGGTTCTCAGACCTAGCTATTCCTGTTGCAACATGTGAGATAAAACTCATTCTCATTGTTTTTAAAGATTTAATTCATAATATGAATTAGTTTTTCGGAAGCTTGAATTGTGCTCTGTAATTGCATGCCATTTTGCATGCATTCATGCGAACAATTAAATATTCTGACTTCAGAATTCAATTGGCACATTTGCTGAAATATGTCCTTTTTGTGTCTTATATACACCACCAATCCATTTAAAAAAGCTTTCCATTAATAAACAGAATCTACAATTTGCAAATTCTACAATAACAACCCTTCCCTGCTATGGAACATTTTAAATAGAATGGATGATATTTACATTCTTGATAAGGTCACATCTGTCAGGATAAATTGTTACTTTCTGCCAATTTCCAACTATTTCAACATACTCTCAAGTACTAAAACTCAAATAAGCCCATATAAATAAATCATAAATATATCTCAAGTACAATAAATACAAATTGACCTCTTATTTTAAGGAATGACACCTTGTTTGAAGCACAGCTAATAAAATATTAAGTAAATATCAATAATCATTTCATTAAACTATAGCAAAATGTTTGCTAGAAACAAATATTATAGCAGTTATTATTGCTGCTTTTATGAGATGGGAGCACAGAATAAGTGTTTTGTGGACATTTTAAAGAACATACATTTAAACTTTAATGGATATTGCAGTTGAACAACCAGATACAATGGATAATGCAGTTTTCAGCATGCATACTAAGTTAATACTAAATCAGACCATTGGACTATCTAGGCTGTATTATTGCTGTTGTTGTTCTTGTTCTTATTATTATTCTGATCAATTCCACTTAAAAGAAATGTTCAAACATGTACTCATCTTGTGTTGGTACCTGATGAATGCAGATCAACTGTAATCATTTTAGGTACTCATCTCTTAATCTAGAACAATCTATGCCTGAAGATAAGCAAGAAGATACTTATTTCTATGTAAGTATCACCTTGTTGGATACTTTGTGAATGTATAACAGATTTCTGTCTTATTCATCTTTTGTATCCAGTAACTAGAGCTGCTAGGGCCATATCTGGATGTGTATATGTCCAATAGTCCCTTGGAGCTTCAATATCTAACGCATTCAAAGCAAACAATTGCTTTTAAGCTACCGACTGCACAAAACAGGAATTTTCTGTAGTGCCCTGGGTTTAACCTACTGATCTAACCAAAACATAACTTCATTTTAGTGAAAATGATTAAGGCATTATTTTATTCTGCGTGGGAAAGGCTATGGTAAACTCTTGTATTTTACCAGGAAAACCACATAGATAGACCATGGAAACTGATTGATGAATATGCTGAATATATATTGAAGGAAACTGGATTGAAAGAAGATGAGTGTAGTTTAAACAAAATGGAGGAAGAAACATCAATACACTATGCTGATGATACTACTCTAACAACTGAAAATGCAAATTATTTTGCAAGCTCTAGTAATGAAAGTCAAGGAGCACAGTGAAAAGAATGGGACTATGATTAAATATAAAGAAAACCAAACTCATGACAACAGGTATAGGAACCAGCCTTAAAACCAACAATGAAGATATTGTAGTAGCAGATAGTTTCTGTCCGTTTGGATTAACTATCAACTGTACAGTCAAGAAATATATCACAACTACTGTAGCACTTGGTAGAGCAGAAATGAAGGCCTTGGAAAAGATATCTAGATACCATGATGTGTCTATATCAACAAAAATCAGAATCACACAAGCAAAAGTATTCCCTGTGACATTTTATGGAAGTAAAAGCTGGAATTTGAAGAAGCAGGATAAAAAGACACACCTGAGCTTTGGTTCTGGAGAAGACTCCGGAGAATACTGTGGATAACTAAGAAAAGAAACAAATAGATCTTTGAGTGCTTTAACACAGAGCTCTTACTCAAGGCACAAATGACCACTCTCAAATTATCATACTTTGGACACTAGATATTATGAAAAGGCCTAGCTAACTGGAAAAGTCTATAATTGTCAGCCCTATAAGATAGACCAGACTAAGAAACCAATGCCATATACGGCAGAATTACATTTATTCTAACAGCTATAGTAACAGAATCTTGCAAACCTGAACGTACTTTCCCCATCCTTGCCCAATTGGAAGTAGTCCAAAACAACTTTATAAGGAAGATCTGGGGCCTCCCCCGGGGCACCCCTGCTGCCTATTTAAGGATGGAGGTAAGGCTACCTTCCATCACCGTTAGAATAAATCTTGCATTGTTGGGCCCCTATAAGAAACTAGAAAGCCTTCAAGAATCCCATCTTGCCAAACTCTGTTTTCTCCATTATACAGCTGGGAATCAATGGACTAAACTTTTGTCACCCATTCTCAAACCTGATTTGCATAATTAGCACCAGCTATTATTCCATATTTTAAATAATGTTTCCTAATAGCAGTGTTTAAAACAGAGATAAGGTCAATTTTTCTCCTGCAAAAACTTACCTTTCCTCTCTTTGAAATGAAAAACACAGGAAAAGATATGGGATGATGGGACAGGAAGAAAATCTTAAACATTTTTTTAGTGATGAGACTTAAACCCTCTGACACTATAAGGGAAGATGAAACAGCAATTCAAATGCTGACTTGTCATCAGAATTTCCTGTGCTTCCAAAAACATGTTGGGGGTGGGGGACATAGCAGCCTGCTGTGCTGCAAACTCAGCTCTTTCTCAGCTGAGTAAATTTGGTTTTAAAAGTAAAGGGCATTAAAGCTGGTTCTGCTTATCTCCAAGAACATACACTTCCTCCTGGTGTCTGGATTCTCTCTCTCTCTCTCTCTCTCTCACACACACACACACACACACACACACACTCCAACCACCTAACTGAATCTCTGCTTTTCCAATTTGGGGATCCTGTAATATACAGCATACTGTTAATATTGGTTACATGCTGTCACTATGAAGTAACACAATAGTTACCTCACACTTAATAGGTGAAGTCTTTACACATGTTAACACTCCAGGGGAGGGGATGTGAGCTTTTGGCCCCTGTCAGAAACATTTGCTGAAGCTGCTTCATTTGTTGGATTTGGTCCACACTCTGAAGCAGAAAAGGAGGAAGAACTCGTTTTGAGCCTGAACTAGACCCCTTCCCTTCCACCTCTTCAACTGAGCAAGTCCCCCTGGTCCTGACTTCAAAGGTGTGCCGACATCACAGTGAGGTGGCCCCACTGTATCCTAAGACTGAGAAGGGACAAGGTTGGGCTCCTTGGGAGAAACAAGAGCCAACTGTGGACTAATCTGTTATGGCCCTGCTGGACTTGTTGGAGGGGAGGTGGAGGAGGAAAAGCCAGAGGCATCTAGGGATACTAGTTCTGTAGGGAGTGATTGCAGCAACATTTGAAGCCTATGACTCCACTCTGGCTGAGGCAGATCCCGCAAGCCCCTAGGACTCCCTGCCTGCACTTACCAACCGCCCCTTGGACTCTGAAGTCCTGCCACCCAGGCCCAGCAGAGGGCTGAGTAATGCAGGTCATATAGACTGGCCAAAAAGCAGGCCAGCAGGAGAGTAGACTCTAATGAGCAAGGTGCTTCAACTGTGCATCTGGGTGGTGGCTCTGTTGGCTTCTTTATTGACCTCCCTCCCTGAGGGAAAATGCTGAGAACAATTTTTCAGGTCTCAGCTCTGTTGTGTTTACCTTGTTCTGCTTTGAATTCTGGATTCCACCTCACCATGTCTCTTGTCTTTTCCCTTGGATTTGTCACTTTATTGGATTCCTGGTCTCAGCCTGTGCCAAGCCTTTGACTACATTACAGTTGCTGTCTTTAGGTACAAAGGACTCTTTGCTTCTAAAAGTTCTGCCTGAATTTGCATATTACTGGATGGTGGCAGGCATCCAGCAGGGCTGGCACAGAAAATGATCACCTCTGGCTAAGCTGGAGAGAGTCTCAGCTGTGCAATGTATAAGACCACACATGGAGCACGAGGCAGGTCATTGGAAACACAGTTTGTGGTCAGCCGCCATGTTGTTCTGCACATAACCACCACTTTGCTTCAAACATTAGGACTTCTTGACTCCAGCTCACCCTTCAGCTGCATCTTTTACCCTTCTGGCATGGTACATACCTTACTTTGGACCTTAAAATCCTGGAGCAGACTGCATTTTGGGAGACTGGCTGATGTGCTTACAATCTTGGATGGCCTGACTTTTCTTCTCCTGCCCTTTTCTGCTGCTGAGTCTGTGGGATAGAATAGCATCCTTTATACTTTCAGAACCTCTGAATTTATTTTTGAGGGTGATCAATCCACTACCTGACACATGCTAATAGTTACAGCAAAGAAGAGCAACTCTGAGCTTCCGTGATACCCTGAGCACAATTTTGTGGCCCCTACATTATGCTACTAACATTTGACTATGGAAAAGCCATGCCCTCGTGTTCCCTGATGACAGCAATCCCTCAGGGATGAGAGTCACGGTGCCTTCCCTATTAGATATTGATGAATGGGCAGAAACTGCTGGAAAATGCAGTGCCACAGATATTCAAGTCCTGAACCTTGTAGGCCTTTAGAGGTGACAAGTAGCTCCTTAAATTGCACCTGGAAGCCAACTGGCAACCAGTACTGCTCTTGCAGTAGTGGTCTTCCTCAGCTAAGCCAGCTTTAACTACATGATTCACTGCATTCTGGACCAGCTGTAGGTTCTGAGCACGTTCTGACCAGCTTCACCTACTGTTCTGTTGGTGGCCTAGTCAGATAACCGCTAAGGAGACAACTTGGCGCCTACTAGCCATTTCAGACTGGTGCAGGTTGATCCGCAGGGATCCTGCACATTCTCCTCTGCTGCCATTCTTTTTTTTTCTTCTGCCATTAAATGGGTACCTCACCACAGCCCACTGAATAGCTATCAGTGGCTTGGGGGTATGTGCAGTAAAATAAGTCTCAATGTGGCTCTGTTCAAATGCAGGATTCAAAAGGGCTGGCCCTTCCTCTTGACCATGCTGCTCCTCTAGCTGCTGATAGCTTCCTCTGAGTAGGTTGAGCACTCTTGCCAGAATCTGCACTGTTGAAAGAAGGCAAAACCAGCCATCAGTTGCTGGACAACTGATTGACCGATCAGTGCCTGTTTTACCAGGCAGCTCATCCATCCCATTGGCCTGCTATGTGGGGGTTGTGTAGCTGGTCTGTGGAAGGGTAAAGAATGAGAATGACTTCTGCTTTACCAGGCAACCACCCCACTCTGCAGATTAGTGTCTAGGGGAGTTTCAGATGGCCACAGATTTAACAGGCAGCTAAGTCTCAGCAGTGCTGTGATTGGCAGATGGTTTCCCACCAGCTGGTAATATTCAGAAAGGGTTAGAGTCTGGCTGCAAGCAAGACAGAGGCAACAGACAGGGTATGGACCAAAAGTAAGGATAGCTTATTCAGCTAGCTGAAGGATGGCTAGATAGCACTTTTGCTCAACAGCAAGGAAACTCCCTAAATGCACATATTATGACCTTTAAAATTTCCCTATAATTGAATTGGGCCTGCTCTTTCTCATGATATGATTGCATCCCTGGCTGTACCCTTCCAGAGGCTGAAAATAAAAGTTTTAAAAATGAAACATGGCCACCATACAAAAGAAAACCTTCTTTTGTATGGTGGCCATGTTTCATTTTTAAAACTTTTATTTTCCACCTGAGCTAGAGAGATGGACAGTCGGGGTTCTATTTTTCCTCCTTCTTTCCAAAATCCCAGCTTCCTTCTCACACTCCTGCCATATTAATGCAGGCTTTGCCTCCACGGTATCTAGCAATGTATCAGGGCCTCTTGAATACTGTATGTCTGCAATTGCAAGTGGCCATCAGCAACATACATTTGGTGATGTGCTTGTTTATAGCTTCCCAAGCTGCTTGACCTCCAGTAAGGAAAGGATATTCTTCCATTCTTTTATTCTTATTCTGGGTTGACAGCAAATATCAAAACAGCCAGTGATTGCTTTGAGGTATATTGAGTTGAAGGTATGTCTGAACTGCAAAGCTTCCCTTATCTCTTTAGCCATTTCTCCAAACAGTTCCCCAGTTTTATTTTCCACAGCCTGCTCTTTATCTGTCCTGATGGTATCTGTGCAGAGATAAAAACCGTCTTTTCAGCTCTTCCATTCCTAGGCTAAATACTTTAGCTTGCAATTCAATGTCCCTCCCAGCCTCAGTCCTCTTATTTTCTGCTGTGTGTCTTTTCTCTTGCAAAATAAACAAACTGCTTGACAGCACTGTAGTTTTTCCTCTGCTGCAAAGTTGTAGGGATTCTCTTTTGCCACTTCTTATTGGAAGGACAAACTCCAGTGGCTGCTGCCAAGTGCCATGCTAGGTGGGCCAGAGTAAATCTACTTGGGCACAAGGACTAGGATGAAGGATATCTGTTCAGGAGCCATTCTGTGTCAAGTTGCCCCAGTGGCAATGGGAGTGTTCAAGTGGCATTATTGTGTTTCTTGAAATATCCCTTGGATGAATTTTAAGATGGTGACCCTTCCATGTGGAACTATTGGACCACAGGATAGGATACAAACATATTAATATGATCAAAAGATTACAATTTATTTGGATTACTATGTCTGATGAACAGATTTAGGGATGTCAGCCAGGTAGATAACAGGTACCAACCAATGTCATTTGAGCACACTTGTCTTGGTACAGTGAGAGTTATCTGTCCTTCCCTGCACTTCTTATGCATCTCGCACATCTTCTGCAGGTTTTCTCCTAATTTTCTGGGGCAGTCGGGGAGCAGGAGGGGGACTGCAGTCATCGTTCTGGTAGTAGAGTTTATTATGTGATGGGCAGATACCAGAGTCACCCCAAAATCATATTCAGTAAGGGATTATCTTCATTATATATCAGAAGTTGAAGGCACACCTCTCTGTGCAACCATATGTGACATTGGTAGGATCATCTACAGGTGGTGATAAAAAAAATCCAAATGGTGGGCACAAACTGCACAAAGTCTCATCCCTTTGCAACACAAATTAAAAAGGGGCAATACTTTGTGAGGTTGTGCCAACCATTTGGATCTTTTTGATCCCTACTGTGGACACCCATGACTCTTGGATATAATGAAAGGCTATTATGAAAGGTAGCTCATGTGACATTTTTTATGGTGTTTTATGACCACGTTCTTGAGGGGAGGGGAGGGTTGGCATGGTACAGACCAGAGATTTATTTTACAGAAAAAAAATATTTATTCAAATAAAGTGGAAACTAAATTTCTAGGATTTAACTATTAATCTTACATATCTACAGTATCTCCTATTTCTAGGACTATAGTGTTTTTTTGTGTGTATGGGTTTTTGTTTTCTTTTATTTCATTTTACCTTCGAGTCAGTGTTGACTCCTGGCAGCTGCCTGGACAAGTCCCTGCAGTTCTCTTGGCCAGATTTCAGGAGTGGTTTGCCCTTGCCTCCTTCTTCCTGGGCTGAGAGAGAGGGACTGGCCCAACGTCACCCAGCTGGCTTTGTGCCCAAGGCAGGACTAGAACTCACTGTCTCCTGGTTTCTAGCCTGGTGCCTTAACTATTACACCAAACTGGAACTTGTGTGTATGTGTGTGTATGTTTTATGTATGTATGTATGTTCTATGTACTATTTACTTCATTCTTATAGATTTTTATATTTGTATGCTATTTCTATTGTTTCAATGAGTTCGTACAAATTAATTTTCCTCCTTTCCCCTTTCCCTTTAGCTTGTTTTTAGGGCTTGGCTAGCCCCATCAATGGCCACTTTTCCAGCTGTCCGGAGGGCTACCTTTTATGACTGATAGGAGGGTGGGGTCATTGGTCATTGTCATTGGCTGGACCAAAGATGGAGAGTTGAAGGGTGGCGAAGGAGGAGGATCCTGCACTAAATGCCACAAGACTCACATTCTTGGTGCTTAGTGTTGCTTGGAGGAAAAAACCAATTACCTGGATATTTTTCTTTATCATTAAGATCTATAAGAAGCTATAGTTGAGGTTACATGATCTGCCTCATTTCAACTGAATTAAGGTATTTTCCATTTCAATTTAAAAAAATCTTAATCAACATGAGTATCAAAATAAGCATTCTTATTAGCCAACAGATGAATTGAAACTTTAGTTTCACTCCCCTGTTTCTGCAAGGCAGTATAGGGGGAATACCAATATTTTAAATCAATGCTATATAAACAGCGAATACTAATTGATATAATTTCTCTGGGCTGTAAGCTGTATTCTTTGCCAGATGGGAACTGCCACTTGTCCAGTTAAAACCTGAACTGAAAATGAATCATTCCCCTATAAGTCAGAATAAAAAATGAAATCTTGGTAATTATGTAACATATATTCTGTTACATGTTTATGATACCTTCCTTAAATATAAGCATATACTTCCAGGAAATAGGATGAATTTTGGATGATGTTATGAAAAGTAAAGAAAGGTTGAGTGTAATGTGAAAACAAACAATGTAAAATAAGTGATGGGCCTGATTTGTTATTTGTTTGTTTCACAAGAATCAGAGATGTTAATGATAAAGAATGAAGAAAGGGTACTAAAAGACATACGATAAATAAAATATATCCTGTAATTAGTAAGTAAATCAGGCGCAACAGCTTATTTCCCCCAATATTTGGTCTTAATGTTATATGACACAGAAATATTTAAAAAACAGAATAATGATGCAATTGATTAAACTCTTTTAGATTACACTTTCGTTCTGGGAGTGGTATAAGCACATGCTTCTCTTTCCCCCTGAAATCAATGAGCCACTTTTTACTTAATTGGTTGCGGGATAAATTTTTCTGTTTGATAAATTGCAAAATATTTCAAACTGCAGTGGGCCTATTCTGAAGATAATTAAAAACAGTTGGACAACTAGTACCGCCTTCAGTGACGCTCATGGGTGCAATTAATTGCTAGTTGGAAAGAGGGGGTAAGTCTGTCTATTGATAATCTATATCAGTTTTCTTCTTTGAAAAGCAACATCCCCCTAGATAATGTTATAGAAGTAACATAATAAAATAACATTATTTCAGATTTCTTTTTTACTTATAATCATGTTTTTCCTCTTCAATTTGTATGCAGCTCCCACCAGAGTTCGCAGAAGTACAAGCTCAAGTAACAGTGATATCTGACAAGCATTTTACTTTCCCTGATCAAAAAGCTGACAAAATTCATACACACAGGCGCAGGAACAGACACAGACATGCATACACACATACTGTATACACATGTACACATAGACATACATACAAATGCAGAAAAACATGCTTCTAAAGGTTACATATAAATAGCAGTGGTTATAGTTTTAAGGGGAACTTACATAAGGAAAGTTAACACCTTGTAAAACCTATCAAAAACACTGTATGAGAAGAAATGTGTACCAAAAAAATAAAAAGCAGAGTAATCTGCATTTTTAAAAGGCTCAGAAATTAGGAAAGGATATTTATCTGCTGTGAATATAAATAGTTGTGAAAATCTGCTGGATCAGAATACTTCCCTGTTGATATATACAGAGAAGTAGACAGTAAATTAACTAATTCCCACATTCCCAAAGAGGCATTTAGTCTATTACCCAGTTATTTGGGAAAAGTGGACTGCCTACTCTCTATTATTTAATAATCAGAATTTCTTAAATCTGCATTTTACCTTGAGTTATCAGAACAGTATGCAGAAGAGATAAAAGCCAAAATATGCCAGTTTAATAAGATCATACAACAAAACATAATAAAAACAAATCAATGGCATTAAAAAAGCATCAAGCAAACAAATACAAGCAAATATAAATCTTCAAAATGTTCCCTTTGACTATAGTCTCCTCTGCTTTTTATGTCTCTGCTCTGTTTTTATTGGAGCAGTTTTATGTTTCTGTTGTATTATATTTAGGATGTATTTCACTTTGTTCATTTTTTATTTGCCATCTAGTATCTTAGATTGAAGGGTGGGTTAAAATATTTGCATTAAATAAAAGCTGCCAAAATGCAACTGCTAAATGCATAAGTTCCATATTATATTGAAAAACTTCCATAGTATCTCCAGTATATGAAGCTGGTTTCTCCAAAATATCCCTTACATGATATCATAGATTCCAGGACCACCATTCTGAGATTTTCCTATATTATAGCAAAGCCCACCTCAAGCACATGTAACAAAATACTTCATCTCTCTCTGCCTCAGCATGAACTACAAACTCTCAAATCCAATGCTTGAAATCCTGGTCCTCTGATTCAACATCAAGTATAAGGTCTTGATCTTCTGCTGTGGAAGATAGATTTCATAGATTTCTGACTTCCAACTTACATTGGTTTAAAATTATATACTGAAATGGACAGAATTGGGTATCAGTAAGAAACTCAAATTATTGGTCCAACTTGGTTCCTTCACCTATGATTAAGTTATAGATCAAACTGCTTTATTACAGAATGACCTGGCCATAAACAGGAATTCTAATAAGCTGAAAAGCAAGTAGACAAGGTAACTCAAAACAGAAGACTAGATTTTTTTTTGATAATTTAAAAAATATTATTACTTAAACAAGGGAAAGGGAAAGGGAGAGATAAAAGAATAAAATACAGATGAATAACAAAGGGATTTACAAATGTCATGAAAGTTATAGTTTTCCAATATATAGTTAACTCATCAATAATGAGTAACTGAATATATGATATCATTTTAAAAGACAAAAAAAAGTGCTATTAAGCTCTAAGGAAAGGGTGAATACCAACAACCATGCTCATGACAGTATAAATCACCAAGTGGAATTACAATCTACAATAAATTCTATCCGTATGACTAAAAGTCTGTTTTGGTTTGCAAGAATTGAAGCCCAACAAATATGGAAAGTAGTGGTTGAGAAAGATTGGTAGATATCATCACAGGCAGCCCAGTTTTGTTTTTGTTTTTTTAATTGTCGCTAGGTAGGCTTGATGAGGTTTAGGGTAAAGGCCATCTCATGAGTTTCCTGTGGAAAAAACTCATTCTTTGAGCACTTCTCTCTTCCTTCTCCAAACACCCTACTTAATGGGAGCTGTGCTTCTCTCCAGTGTGCAAAATATGAGAAGGAAGAGGGCATAATTCTCCATGAAAATGTTAGCATTACATTTTTAGATGTTCCAGGGAACTTCCTGAGAGTCTAATTTGTTTGAGAGTTCAGACAGTTAATCTTCACAAGCCATAGCTCTTTGTTCTGCTTCATTTGCCAGTATCTTTTCTTTAATTTCTTTGAAGTCACCTTAGGTATTGAACTATTTCCCTTTTAACCTATCTACTTTATTTACTGTCTCCTTTACCTTTTGATTCACCTCCATTAAATCTTTCCATGAAGGCTACATGGCCATTTTGGCACCTAATTCTTTGCTCAGTGAGCAGACTCCCCCCTCCCCTTCATATTTCCTTTTTAGTGCCTTATATTTAAAGCACTTTTTGGTTAAATTGCTGTTACTGATTCCATTTTTCTCTATAAAAGAATATCTGTAGAACCTAATTTCACATCCAAGCTCTTTCTCATTCTCTCTTTTTGGACAGTTATAGAGAGACAGAAAACTAAGGGACTGGAGAGTGAGGTGTGGTTTCCATAGCCATAGACTATGGGACACTTACATAAGATATAACTTACTTAGGTTTGGGAACTATGATTTGCTGCAGCTCCTGAGTGAACCCTCAGTGACAAATCTGACATTGGGTTATGTGAAATGGCCCTTAAAATGCTTTTTTTAAATGAGGCTGTTACACTGCTTACCCTAGATTAGTTTAACTGATTTCAAAGTTCTGCTGCAGAATGAGATGTCTAATAATACTTCAAGGGGATATTCATTCTGCCTTTCTATCCAGATGCATATCTGATCATTAGCAGTGAAGACTGTCCCATTTGGCTACAATGCAGTTGGCTTGGTTAGGCTGGTATAGGCTTTGGCCTGTTCATGACAGAATTATCTTTGATCTAATGCTCTAGGCTCTAGCCTAAGACTAGTTCAGAAAGCATATTCTCTCTCCTCACAATATTCTGAATATTCTGAAGCAAAAATCAATGGCAGTGTACTGCATATCTAATTAACATCTGTTTCTTTCTGGTAAGACAGGAAAAATATGCAAGATTTTGTTTTCCTGAGAACAAAGCATGCTGAGAAAACACCATCCATAACAACACAGCATATTAGGATAGGATGGGTGCCAGGAAGTACCTTCCTTCATGCTCAACATTCCCTCATCAACTTGATTCATTTTTAAAGGGTTTTTTTTTTTTTGGTTCATGACCACAGTGGTTAGCCTTTGTTTTTCCATGGCTCATGAATTCTGCAAATGCAAAGATGGGGCTATTCTATACCTGAAGGAACACGACCACACTTTGGGGTTGTTCTTTGACCCTGCACTATTTCTGAGTTGGTAGCTGCACAGTGTTGAGGAGTGTCTTTTTCCATCTCCATAAGATTTGCCAACAACATACCTTCCTGGAGACATCTCATCTGGCTACGTTATCTATGTCCTGGTTACCTCCTATTTGGATTATTGTGATTCTCTCCATGTGGGGGATGCCCTTGAAGGAGATCTGGAAGGCCAAAATCTGACACCTGCTCTAATATGCTGCATTGCCTTCCAGTAGATCTCTGAGTCCAACACAGAATGTTTGTGTTTATATATAAATCCCTAAATAGTTGGGGTTCCTCTTACCAGAAGGAACAGCTTCCTCCATATGTAGTTACTTGGGAACTGAGTTCTTCAAATAAAGATAATTTGCACTTCCACCTTTGGGAAGAGGTTCATCTGAAATCTACTAGGGTTGCAGTCCTTTCAGGGGTGGCTCCAGTGCTATGGAATTCCCTCTATCTAACAGATAAGTCTTTAGTTTATTTTAAGAAAAACATTAAAAACTACTTTTACACCTAATTTTTTTAATTTACTTTTTTCAACTCTTGCATTTGAATTTACTTTCCAGGTTTTTAAAGTTGATGCCATGAGGGGGCGCGGGGTGTTGCATTCTTTCTTATCATATCAGTAGTAGTAGTGACTATTTATTGTTTTATAATAGTATAATGTTTTAATACTTCCTATGGATTTATTGCTACTCTGAACATTGCTGGAAACTCCTGTGGGCTGGATTTCCTGGGAACATGCCACATATCAATTCCTGGGGTGGGGGGCAGGGGCATTGGACCACCACTATTCAAAGCTGGCCAAAATCTTTGTCTGCAAGAGATGAAGAACAATAGGGCACTAATCCTCACATGCCATATACAATAGTCATGTAGAGTCATAGCTTTCTTTCTGTTTAAACACTATTTTTTAAAAAATTACTACAAATCAAAAGGTTAAGGAATCCTAAAATTGTCTGGGTTATTATTAAAATATATCCCTATTATCATTAACATTAACTAAGCTTTCGACTGGTAGGTTCTGAGGGCCAAACTGGATGTTCCTCAAAATGTACAGGTGTTAGTGTTAGTGTCTTGACCTCTCCTGAAGATAACAGGGCTAGTCAGGGGGAACTAGGCAGACTGCATGGCACTTCACTCTTAACTCCAGCATTTTGCTGCAACCTCCCAGAATCTGCCACCTCATTTTCTCAGAGGTTATGGCTAACTATGTTATATGATACAGATATGCATTATCTTTACTAGTTTTAATGGAGGAGGAAGATGGAGACAGACTTGCACCAGCTATTACATGCTGCACACCTGTACATTTTGGGGAACATCCAGTTTGGCCCTCAGAACCTACCAATCGAAAGCTTAGTTAATGTTAATGATAACAGGGATATATTTTAATAATAACCAAGACACTTTTAGGATTCCTTATCCTTTTGATTTGTAGTAATTTTTAAAAATAGATCCCATGTCAGTTTGGAAGGTTTTTGATTACCACTGAAATCAAGCCGATCAGTGTGAGTGGAGTGGAAGCCCTGTTGTCAGCTTCTCCCAGCTGAGCAAGGAGAGAGGAAAGGAACAAACTCAGCTGTTTTATGGCTCTGTGTTTCACTGGGTTATGTGTGCAGCTTTTGTTTCCTTTCTTATCCAGGTTATAGGCCTGATCACTGGGAAGAGCCCAAGGCATGCCACAGCTTGGATTCCATTATCTACATCGTGATGCGCTAAATTGCTACCATCTTTACATACCAAGCATCTAGGGGGTATCCTTCCTAAGAGCAAATGGTTGAATGCCAGTAGCATCCTTCCCACTCTCCAACAAGAGGGAGGTATTTGCATATACAAAGGACTCTGATGTATAAAAGGTAACTTTTCTATAACACAGACTTGACTCCTGGAGGTTGTATGGAGATGTTCATGTTACTTTCTTGGCAACCCTAGGAAAGCAGTTGGCCTCTGCCTTCTTCCAATATGCTTTTTTCAACATCCCTGTCATGTTCACCATTCCAATGTTCCTGGTACATCGTAACATTTCGCATGTCATTTACCTGATACATGTTTGATCTGGGAAGGGAGGAGGATTCCATCTCGGGGAGTCGTTATCTGTTGGCTGCTGGGTTGGAATGTGTTTGGGTTATCTCATTGTGTTCAAGGTCACTTTCCCAGGACATCAGTAGAAACAGTTACCAGCACCTGGGGGGGGGGGAGTTTGCAATGGCAGGGCAAGGGGAGGGATTACGTTTTGAGCCGAGGGTTTTTAGTTTGTATTTGGCGCGCTTTTACTCATTCTCAGCTTTCTCTGTATTTGCATACTATTCTCACAATAAATCAGATATCATTAAGTACCTGCTTGTGAGTCTGACTCTGTTAGGATAGGCAATCATTACATAAAGCTGAAAATTTTTTCCATTAGCCCCATTCCAGATTTATTTGTGAGGGGACGTGCTAGCGATGAGCAAACCAACTCCACAAGCTATGGAAAGCGAGGAGTCGAGCGAGGGGGAACCCGATTCTACGGTGGTAAGAACGGAAAAAGTTCCCCCTAGAGAGATTTCAGAAGTTTGGGAGGGGTCGAGCTTCAGCATCGGGGATGAGGAGGTTGGAGGCAAGAGAGCCCCTGAACCAACCGGCGAGTCACCAGGCGAGTTGATCACCTGGGATGAGACACAGGGAGCCCTACCCGGGACGTCAAGAACGTCTTGGAAGCAGCGGTACCCATTGTCCCCAACTGTGGTGAGACAAGAGAGAAAGGAGGGATCCCAAACCCCTGAACGTATAAAACTGCTGGAGGCTAAATTGGAGTCCTTAGAATTTATGTTCCGAAAAATGTCCATGGACTGGGGTCCCTGAGAGAGGAGGAGAGAGGAGTCCAGTCATAGGTACTCGACTCCTTCCTCGCCCCCACCTTCCCCAGAGGAAAGGAGTAGGACCCGGCACCGAGAGGAAGTGAGAGCGCCGAGGGTGAGAATTTCAAGGTCCCCTCCTCGAGAGCGGAGATCTTTGGGGGCTACGAGGAAGGCCGATCGTCCAGCTGTGACGAAGGGACCGCCCGGAGTGGGGATAAAGGACTTTACTGTTAAATTCGATGGAGACCCAACCAAGTTGTCGTTTTTCCTTACCAATGCAAGAAGTCATATGGACGAATGGGAACAGTGCTTCCGTTCAGAAAAGGCTAAGATTAATGCCATTGCCACTAAGCTCAAGGGGCGGCCGGCCGATTGGTACGTGCAGTTGTGTCAATCAGAGGCCCCTGAGTTGGAGGAGTTTGAGGAATTCCTGTGGGCATTAAAATTACACTTTGAAGACCCGTTAGCTAAAGAAAGAGCAAAACGGGCATTGAAGGAGCTGTGCCAAGGGCCACGATTGGTGGCAGACTACGCTCTGGAATTTAAGGCTTTGGCTGGGAAAGTTGAGGATTGGTCCCAATCCACCTTAATAGAACTTTTTAAGGACGGTCTAAATACGGAGGTCCTAAGGTGGTCGCTTGGGCGAGACGACCCGGACTCCCTATATGAGTGGATACAGCTGGCAGGGAAGACTGAGCATGCCCAGGAAACTTTTGCTCACCGGAGGGTGATGAAATATGCTAGGCTCAGCAAGGGTTCCCACACCGCTGCACCCACTGGGAAGCCTGGCCAACATGCGTGGGAAGAGGAGAGAGAGCGCTGCTACACAAAGGGACAATGCCTCTGATGTGGGAAGGAAGGTCACCGAGCAGCGGTGTGCCCGAGAGGAAAGACCGAGGAATGTCCGGGAAAGTCGTCGGGGAAGTCACCCTCTCTACCCAGAAAGATGAAGGCGGCTCTGGCAGAGACCGAGGCAGAGGAAGTCCCTTATTTCGGGGACGAGGGGAAGCCCGAGCTGCTCCAGCCAGCGGGAAACGCCAGCCACCTGCTTTAAAGGGCGCCACTGGGCAGGTGGTAGAGGAAGGGCGCGACCACATTTCGGCGAGTGGCAACTATCCTACACTGACAGTGGAAGTGAAGTTAGGCTCCCGCACAAGAACTGTTGAAGTGTGGGCGTTGATTGATTCAGGGTGTTCACGTTGCTTGATGCACCCTGATGTGGTGGCTGCTCTGGAGTTACCCAGGTTTCCGTTAAAACGTCCCATGATTTTTACCCAGCTGGATGGTTCTACGGCGGGGGGAAAGCCAGTCACCCATTCCATGGGCATGGTGGTGTTGCAAATGGGCAGCCACCATGAGGGGCTGCCGTTTGTAGTGGCGCCTGTGGGGGGTCCTTTGGTCATTCTGGGGATTCCTTGGTTGGTCCAGCAAAACCCGTATATAAACTGGGTGCACAGGACTTTGACTTTTGAGGATGGTTTCTACCAAGCCCCTGGAGAGGACGACGCTCTGCAGGCTGCAGTGGGGAGGGCGGCGGCAGCAACCCCGCATTTCACTGCCACCCCACTGGAGGGCTTGCCGGAGCAATACCAGAGTTTTGCAGATGTGTTTGGTGAGAAAGAGGCGGACCAACTCCCACCTCATCAGAAAACTGATTGTGCCATAGAGTTGGTCCCTGATGCACAACTACCCAAGCCAAAAATCTATGCCATGACACAAAAAGAACTGGCGGCGCTGAGGGAGTTTGTGGACAAAAACTTGGCCAGGGGTTTTAGTGAACCAGCGAATTCGCCAGTAGGCGCCCCCATTTTGTTCCGTGCGAAGAAGGATGGGACGTTGAGACTTTGTACAAATTACCGCGGATTAAATGCAGTATCAATATTGAACAAATATCCTTTGCCAATAATAAAAGACATGTTAGCACATCTGGCCAAGGGGAAGATCTTCTCTAAGCTGGATTTGAGAGAAGCCTATTTCCGTATACGTATATGGGAGGGGGATGAGTGGAAGACTGCTTTCAATTGTCCTCTGGGCTCATTCCAGTACAAGGTTTTGCCATTTGGTTTGGCGGGGGCACCTGGGGTGTTTATGCAATTGATCAATGAAGTGTTACATGAACATTTGTTCAAAGGAGTACTGGTCTATTTGGATGATGTGTTGATTTATACTGAAACGATGGAGGAACATGAGCGTTTGGTGAAACAGGTGCTCAGCAAACTGAGAAAGGCTGAGCTTTATGCTAAACTATCTAAGTGTGAATTTCATAAGACTCAGCTTGACTATTTGGGGTACAGAATTTCTGACAAGGGTATTGAAATGGACCCTGCAAAATTCAAGCTATTTTGGAATGGGAGCACCCACGTACTCGCAGGCAGCTCCAGAGTTTTCTTGGCTTTTCCAACTATTATCGCCAGTTCATCCAGGGGTTTGCAGAAATTGCATTGCCTCTCACTGATTTATTATGAACAAAGGGGCTGGGGGACACATGGAAGGTGAAGAACCCGGGAGCGTTGCTCAATTGGACACCTGAGTGCCAGTTGGCGTTCGACAAACTTAAGAGCCTGTTCACTGCTGAACCTATTCTGCAACACACTGATCCCACTAAGCCCTTTGTGGTTCAAGTGGATGTGTCCGATTTCTCCATTGGAGCACTCTTGTTGCAGGTGGATGCTGCAGGCTGCCTGAAGCCCTGTGTCTATTTGTCCCACAAATTTTCCGAGACGGAAAGGCGATGGCATGTTTGGGAGAAAGAGGCTTTTGCAGTCAAGGCTGCTTTGGACACATGGCACCACCTCTTAGAGGGGGCCAAATGTCCTTTTGAGGTTTGGACTGACCATAAAAATTTGGAAGCGCTTAGCACACTCCATAAGCTCAGCCCTAAGCAAATCCGTTGGGCTCAATTTTTCAGCCGCTTTGATTTTAAACTGAAGTTCATTCCGGGAAAGAAAAACTTCTTGGCTGATGCGCTTTCCCGCCTGCCCCAGGATTCGCTCCAGGTACCTGACGTGGTGGGGACACTGTGGACAGAACCCCAGTTGAGTATGCAAGCTGTCACATGCAGTCAGACTCGTGCGCAGCTGCCCTCAGCTTCAGTTTCACCGGCTGGGGGAACGCCGGCGGTTCCCTCGCAATTGCAACAAAAGTTTCTCTCCGAACTGAAATCTGACACTTGGTTGCAAGCGAATAGAGACAATGTTACCTTTGACCGAGGCTTCGCATGGAAGCAGAACCGCCTCTATGTCCCTGACAGTTTGCGAAGGGAGATTTTGAGTAGATCTCATGATGATAAGGTGGCTGGTCATTTTGGCTTTGTGAAAACCTTACATCGGGTGCGCCAGCAATTCTGGTGGCCTACTTTGAGACGTGATGTCAAAGACTATGTTGCTTCTTGTCCTGTCTGTGCCATGTCAAAACGGAAGGGGGGCAAACTGCAAGGCTTGCTACAGCCGGAGGCCAGTCCCTCCCGTCCTTGGGAGGAGATCTCCATGGACTTTATTGTCGATTTGCTTCCTAGTCAGAGAAAGACTGTGATTTGGGTGGTGAAAGACTACTTCTCTAAACAAGCCCATTTCATTCCATGTGCCTCCATTCCGTCTGCTCAACAATTAGCCCACCTCTTCCTAGTCCACATCTACAGGGTCCACGGGAGCCCCTCCCGCTTGGTCACAGATCGCGGGACACAGTTTACTTCCCAGTTTTGGCGGGCATTTTTAAAGCTGGTGGGCACTAAACAGGCATTGTCCACTGCATCGCATCCTGAGACTGATGGATCTACAGAGGCTCTTAATTCGACCCTTGAGCAATTTCTGCGCACATTTGTTAACTATCAGCAGGACAATTGGGTTGATCTCCTGCCTTTTGCTGAAGTGGCTTACAACAACGCTGTTCATCAGAGCACAGGGCACACCCCTTTCCGTGCTGTTTTTGGCTGGGATTTTGTGCCCATTCCTGATCTGCCTCAGCCCACTACACTGCCTTGTTCTGCTTCGGATTGGGCTGCACACCTGGCCGATTCCTGGCCGGTAATTCAACAAGCGCTGGCTGATGCCCAATCCGCCTATAAACTGCATGCTGATAAGAGACGAGCACCTCAACCTGCCTTTAAAGTTGGGGATAAGGTCTACCTTTCCACCAAGTTCATTAAGTCTCCTCAACCCTCGAAGAAATTAGCTCCTAGATTTGTTGGTCCTTTTCCCATTGTGGGAGTTGTGAACCCTGTCATGTTTAAATTGGATTTACCACACAATCTTAGACGTTTACATCCTGTTTTTCATTGCAGCTTGCTCAAGCCTGTCACCCACTCCGATCGCTGGCATCTCCAACCTACACCTCCTGCGCCAATCATGATTGACGGGCAACAACATTTTGAGGTGAAGGAGGTCCTCGATTCTTGCCGGCTTCGTGGCACTTTGCAGTACCTAATCCGATGGAAACATTTCCCCCACCCTGAGTGGGTGGCTGCCCGCGATGTTCACTCTCCTGTTTTAGTTAGACGCTTCCACGTTGCTTATCCTATGAAACCTGCTCCTTAGTATTTTTGGGGGGGCGGTATGTCATGTTCACCGTTCCAATGTTCCTGGTACATCGTAATGTTTCGCATGTCATTTACCTGATACATGTTTCATCTGGGAAGGGAGAAGGATTCCATCTTGGGAAGTTGTTATCTGTTGGCTGTTGGCTTGGAATGCGTTTGGGTTATCTCGTGTGTTCAAGGTTACTTTCCCAGGATCAGTAGAAAATGGTTAACAGCACCTGGGGGGAGGGGGAGTTTGCTACGGCCGGGCGAGGGGAGGGATTACATTTTGAGCCGAGGGTCTTTAGTTTGTATTTGGCGCGCTTTTATTCATTCTCAGCTTTCTCTGTATTTGCATACTATTCTCACAATAAATCAGATATCATTAAGTACCTGCTTGTGAGTCTGACTCTGTTAGGATAGGCAATCATTACAATCCCAGGAAAGCCTGGAGTCCTGGAATTTGCTGGTAGTCTTCTATCTGAGTACTAAGCAGGTCTGACCCCCTTTAGCTGCTTTTCAGATTAGCCAATTTTGGCCAGCTGCTGCTATCCTGCTGGGTGCTCTGAAGCATATAGAAATTGCACTAAACCCAACCACAGCAAGGTGGCACCTCCACCAAAGTGCACTCTAAGGCTGCACATAAACTAAAAGGGCTCAAGGAAAGAATGGGTGCATAATAATTATAGGAGCCACAACCATTGCATTGCCTCAGCTGCTCCAGCCTCCCATGGGTGGGGTGGTGCTGTCAAGGTAAAGATAGAGTGTTCTTTTCCAGTACAGATGGTTGAACACAGGACCACTTCCCCAACAAGTTTTTAACCACCTTCTCTGAATAGCCAGTGGAAGTGGTTAGCCTCTAAAGGAGGGCAGGGGGAAGGCTGGGGTTTTAAAAGGTACAGTTTGGAGTTTTTTTTCCTTTTTCCTCCATTCAAACAACAATTCAAAGTCACTTTCCACTTGTTTTATTCTTTAACACACAGTTTATGGGAAGTTGTTTGCTTTTTTTCCTCCCTCA
Organism: Candoia aspera; assembly: GCF_035149785.1. NCBI lineage: Eukaryota > Metazoa > Chordata > Lepidosauria > Squamata > Candoiidae > Candoia > Candoia aspera. Next base: position 184,501,379 of record NC_086154.1, read on the forward strand.
CTCTCTCTGAGGGATATCCTTCAGACTATACCATGTGAGTAGGAAAAAAAACAAGTTGCTGCCATCTCTGGAGTACTGGAGCCAATTCTATACTTCTGTGCTTGTCAGTGAATTTGTACTGCCTTCATTTTCCCCGAAACAAAATGAGTTTGACTCATTTCTTCTCTCTGCCCCCCCCCCCCCAGTGTGTATTACAGTTGGGCACAAAGGGCCTTTCAAAATTTTCCAGTGAATCGGGGGGGGGGGGAATTATAACTGGATGGGCTTTTGAACTTTGTTGTTAGAGAAGTCTTCTGAGACATCCATGGATAGCCAATAAAGCAAACATATGGATCATAGATTGATTTGAGGCACAAATGACTGAGCTCAAGTTATCCTTCTTTGGATACTTTATGCAAAGACGTAGCTTCCTTGAGAAGTCCATAATATTGAGAAAGGTAAGAAGAGGCCTGCCAGCAGCAACGTGGATAGACTCAATTACATAAGCTATGGCTGCACCTGAAGGGCCTGACTGGAGACAGATCATCCCAGAGAAGGTCTGTCTAGGTGGTTGCTAAGAGTTGACAGGGACTTAATGGCACATAATCAATCAATCAAAACTGGGTTGATAATTTCCTTGAATTTCTTCAGAGGAACAAAAAGATCCTTAAGATCCTTTTTAGGAGCAGGGATCTTCTTTAGTGGTAAGTCTAAGATGGCTATGTAATATTTTGATCTGGAGATTCAGTTTGAAGCAAATTTAACTGAAAACTCTGAACCAAATTGAATTACCAAACACAATCAAGGGGTCATATCAAAACATTGAATTGATTCATGTGGCTTTGAATCAGTTTAAATTATCCAAGTGGATCAGATGGAATCCAATTGTAATAAATAAATCAAACTAATAATCCAATTGGAATCAACCAATCAGACTGGAGCCAATTGGCATGCCCTAGAGGATAGCAATATCAATAAATGTTGCTTATATTATTTAGTCATTCAGTTTAAACGATATACTGTATGTTTTACCTATCATTTCTTTTCTGGCTTGGTATGTATGACTTTTGACTGCAAGAAAGGGCTTGAGTCATATTTTAATTACATTGAATTGCTGGCCATGATCACATTTTGCAGGAAATATTACTTGTTTAGATGACAGAACAATAAGAAAGAGCTGGAAACTTTTCTAGGAAGTAAGACAAGTAAGATCATCATGGTGATCCTCTCAAGCACACTGGATATATATGGGATTTAAAGTCTACTAATTCTGGGGACCAATGGGAGAATTGACATGCTATTCTTGCTAATTGTTGGAAAATCTTAATGTAAGAAGGTTTCCTTGGTTAGGACAGCTGACAACCCTTTTGTTCAATATTTGGTCAGAAGGGAACAAAGTCCTCCTTGAGGGCTAGAAGACTCTTTAAAAATTCTAGTGACACTTTTGACAGAGGAAGGGAGGACTTCAGTAAAGTATTGGCATAAACACTTCCAGAGAAATCAGGTGCTTAGATTTACTGGCTTGATTGTTCTTAAATATAGAAAGCCCCAGCTGCATGGTGCAAGTTAATCCTTCAAGTACTAAACAGACTGTTATCTGTTTTGTCACAGATAAGATCTTGGACTCGCAAGAAGAGTTAATACTTTCCCTTTGCAGCACCAGGAGCTTCATTCTTTCTTTTTCCCAAAGAAAAGGCTACAGATAGGTCAAACATTGGCAGAATGGGAGTGTTAATTCTTCTCAGTGTCAGCTGTGAATGTGATCACCCATCCTATGTCTTCACAGCTGCACAGAGGGTTATTCTGCTGCTGGTAGACATTTAAGAGTAGGAAAAGACATTGACAACTGAAGCCACAGTGCAGAGCAAAATGCTGTTCCTTAAGTTGCAAACTACTTTGAGCCGTAAAAAAATAAGCAGCCATACCTTTTCCTTAAGTGTGTCAGTGCAGTGAATGTGTTTACTATGTGCTCCATCTTAAACATGCTTCACACTAAAACTGCTGTGATTTATATGCAGTTGTGGTTGTTGGCAGTGAAGCTTCTCTGACACTGATTTGTGTTTAGTCTAAAATACTGTTTTATGATATTGTGAACCTCTTTGGGGTTGTCTATGATGAATAGTGGTATATAAGTAAGTAATGCTAATTATGAGCCAGTTTGGTGTAGTAGCTAAAGTGCTGGGCCAGAAACTAGGAGACTGTGAGTTCTAGTCCTACCTTAAGAATGAAAGCAGGCTGGATGACTTTGGGCCAGTCACCTTCTCTCAGTCCAACCCACCTAAGAGGGTTGTTGTTGTTGTGGGGAAATTAGGAGGAGGGAGCATTAGGTATGAACACTACCTTGAGATGACCAGAAATAAAGGCTGGATAAAAATCAAATACATAAATAAGATATTCATTTCAGAAAGAAAAGAAGGAAATTAGCTTTGGAGGGCTAGGAATAATAGGTCTTAGAGTCAAAGGGACATGGTTAGCTAGGCCTAGACTCTGATAAGGGAATTTTGCCAATCGCACATTTATTAATGACAGCAAGATGCTTGATTACACAACACCTTAGCCACTGCTACTACAGGGATAGACTGCAGCATTTATGATTTTACTGGGAAGTAGGAGACACGGCAATCTGAGTGGATTCAACGTGGGCACAGCATCTCATGGTCCACCTTGGTTATGTTCACATCTTTCTTTATTGCTTGCTAACCTGAAATAGTGGATTAGAGAATGATTGCAGGCAGGCCCGCAACTAGGGTCTGTGTCACCCAGGGCAAACATAGATTCCATGCCCATTTTGGTGCCCCCCAGCGCTGCATCCGGGGCACATGCCCCACTTGCCCCACCTAGTTGCGGCCCTGGTTGCAGGTGAAGGTGGAAGAAGTTTGGATGATGGTGTTTCTGCCAAGAATTATGACAGTTGAATGAACAACTGCTATTCTCAAAGGGGCTTCCCCCTGCTTGGAAATGAGGCAATAAACAGAAAAAAATGGGCCTGAGTGTTCTTTTAGAAGTTCAAGAACTTTATTCCGCCCTCTCAGATACTCAGGTGGAACATTTAATGGGCTGATTAATTTTCAGGAGCAGCACCTCTACATCTAATGGAAGTGCTAGTTGGAGAAAAACAGAAAGCATATTACTCTATTATCATGGAATGATTTCTTGTTGTTAAAAGATAATACAAAATTTAAGACAAACTATATTCTTGATATGGTTTGGTGATTTATTCTGGGTAGGCGTGGAAGATCCTTTAAAAACTAGCAATGCTGCTGCGGAAACTTCCAATGGAAATAAGGAAAAATAAGGACAGGGTGACTTAACAATTCTTGCAGTGATGAACAGAAGGAAATAGGCTTTGAGCAATATCAATAAAATATGGATGCAGCCTGTGCACTCATATTGTGTTGCTCTAATTTGCCCTGTCTTATTCTCAAAGCATAAACACGTAACCATTCTATGGCAACGATTAGATGAAGCCCAGGCAGTTAACATGGTGTACAGAGAACCCAGCCAAGATGAATTTATAAAATTAAGTCCAGCCTTTAAAAGTCTGTGAAAATAATGGTTCCTTTAACATTGCCAGCTCAGGGTTGAAGTTCAGGCTTAGTAAAGGATAAGGAAGGAAATTCTGTAACTGAGTGTTGTTTTGTTTTTATGTCTGTCCAGACAAACAATAAGCTCCAGAGGGTGCTCTTGCCTTAGTTGTAAAGTGACACAGGGAAGAGTGGTCTGTGAGTAGTATGACCCCCTGCCACAAGATTTATTTAATCAATTTATATACTGCTTCCCATATCAAAAAGGTATCTTGATATGGTGTACAAGAAAAATGCAAAACAGCATAAGAAAGAGTTACAGCAATTAAATCCTTTCAGACAAACCAAAAGAATATTCAACCCCATACAGATTGGAATTAATCAAATAAGAAAGTGTTTGTGTGAATAGAATTTCTTCGTTATTACATAATACGAACTAACAGAGACTTCTCTAGAAATACAACAGCAACTTTAGAGGGACCATGTAAGGCAGAGAAAAAAAATTAGCTTTATCTTCTCTACCTTAGTCCTACTTCAGTTCCCCTTGTTCAAACCTTCTAAGTTTTCATCTGATAGGTGTGTGTGTATTCATCTGATACACACACACACACACAAACACAATTCATATTAATGTGATGTCTGATTTGGCCTAACAACCTCACATTTTGTCTTGATGGCACCCTGGAATCGGTGAATCCTGGGGAGATTCATTTGCCATTGTTTGCCATTGCTAATGTTTTAAAAGGGGCTTTCCATGTATGTCTCTGGTACCTACTGTTTTCTAGGGTTGTGCTAATCTGGGAAGGTTTCCTTTGACAGAGCACTGAGAAAATATCCATATCAAAGGTGTGCTTAATGAAGTGACACACTCCACATCCATCTCCTAAAAAGCAACACCAAGGTGCTGTATTTCCTTGACCCGCTCCTCAGCTTTCCTTTGCCACTTCCACTAGCTGGAAGCACTTCTGTGCATGCACAGCTCATGCACAGCCTTAAAATAATGCACAACTCATGTATGCCCCTCTGCATGCATAGCCTTAGAAAATAGGGTATACACCGTATGCACACAACCTCTTCTGGGTAGTGGAAGTGACTCAGAAGAACATGTGGAGCGCCTTACTGAAGCTGATTGTATGAACTCAGAAGTGTCTTCCCTATGGCATGAAGCACCCTTTCAAGCAAAGACTGTCTGCCCCACAAGACCTATTATTTTAGTTTGCATTGTATTTAAATATGAAAAAATCCAGAAATATTTTAGTTCTGTAGACACCATTTTAACCTAAAATGGTGATAGCGGACAGGACAGAAGCCTGAAGACAACAGCAGGACGGGTACGGGCATGGGGGGGTGGGGAAGAGTAAAAGAAAAGTCAGGGTGAAGACCAGGTCTTTGACTGTATAGATGTGGCTGCCATCTTGACATTTGTCCCCCTGAAGACAGGAATTTATATATTTACTTATCTAAAATAACTTGTATAATTTTTACACCACCTGTCCTCACAATTCTAGCATTAAAAAGAGCTCCCTAAGGCTTTGCTCAGAGTTCATAAATACTGAAAATGAAAACTGTAATTCTTTATTCTCAGAAAACATCTGTGGTAAGACCTATTGAAAACTTTTTACATTTCTCAAGTTAACTTTTTAAACATAAGATTCAGGCAGGATTTCCAAAAATTGTGTTGAAACAGCGGGAACCAATGTGGTAAAATATCAATAACCAAGAATCAAAAGAAAAAAAAATATTATGAAAACAGCAAAAAAAGGTGGGGGGAGGACTTCATGGCTCCGTGAGCTACAAAAATTAACTGGTCAAACATTCCCCATGACTGTATTGTCCTACTGGAGAAACGCTGTCTGTTGATAAAGACACAAGCGGCTTAATTTTAAACCTGAACAGCTCTATTGGTCAAACCTATTAGGAATTCACTTCTGGTCTAGAAGGTTTTTCAGATGTGGATTTGCATGTGGAATGGGGCAGGGGTGAAGGATTGAGGGAGTCTGCTTTTATTTGAATGATTAAAGAACAATGAATTAGTAGCAACTATATGGTGGCATTACAAGCACACTTTTTCTTCTTTGTCATTTTGCATGATATTCCATAGCTTGTACCCTAGCACTGCAAGTTAATCTGTGGGTGGGTGGGTGGACTAAATATATGTTTCAGTCAGTGGAGGACTGTTTATTATAATGGAGCTCTCCCAATTCCTACCCTTGACTTCTCATTTTTCCTGGGTGCCTGAGCTCTATAAACCTTTGACTATCAGTAGTGGGTTGTGATGCTCAAATTCCAGCTATGATCTTCTATTATCAGAAGACAGCAAGATATGTAAAACCCAAGTACTGCAAAGTTTCAGTTCTTTTATTATTTATTATTTCTAGACAGTAATGAGGTATATGCTGAAGCTTTCAACAGCATGTTTATTTAGTAGATTAAAACATTCTTGTATAATAGCACAGGGGGGGAAATTCTTACATATAGCTGCTACTTTCTGTTAAAATCAAAAGGCAGTCTTCAGAATTGCTCCAGACCTCCTGAGATTATGAAGGAAGTGGACTGAAGAAAATATGAAAACAGAAAGACCGTATTATGTTTTAAGATTTTGGGAGGCAACGTTAATTAGGATAGCCTACAAACTGAATTTTAACCAAGGTAAAAGCCTGCCTGCCTGCTCCCCACCATCAACACCCCAGTCCACTCCCACAATACACATATATTTTTAAAACTCAAGACGTCCTCTAATCTAATGAAAAAAAAAAACCCTCCAACTATTCTGTTCTAGGTTTCAAACTTCTGAGAAACCTGGGCTTAATATCTAAGATATTTAATACCTTGCACTGTAAAACTTTTTTTAAAAAAAAGCTAAAATAAAAAAGTCTATGCTTTGCCTATATTTAAATGTTGAAGAATAATTTTTAAGAAGCTGCAAGATGAGAAAACTCTCAGTGGGTATTCTCACAGCCTGCATGAAAATTTTAATAGCACACGCATATTCCTATTCCAACACTTCAGAATTTTCATCTCTATAAAATAATCACCAGGTGACTGATTATGATTAAAAAGATGCATGTTGTGTGGTGTTTTTTTTATTTCTCTTTTTTAACTGTTATAATGTCGCTGGAAGTTTTAAAGCAGCACACACACACACCCTCACACACATACCCCTAAAGCAATATTGTTTGACAGGACTGTATGCTTCTGAAATCCTCCATATGAAAAAAAAAGTCTGTCTCCAAAGTTACAGTACAGCTTGGTGTTCACACTGTTTGCTTATAAAACCCTCCTGCATCATTTGTGACACCACTAACGCGGAAGCATGGTGTCAAAGATTTGTAAACCAATTTAAGCCCTGCTATATAGCAGGCTTAACCAGCAAAAGAAGAACATTACTATTTAATATTTAAACAATATGTTTAATGTTTGAACAGTAAAGTTCATCTTCTGAATACTAAACTGTGAGGATGGATGGCTTAGAAAGAGCAGGGGAAAATAACTGGGAAAAATGGGCTCAAACAGAGCAAAAAGTTTTGAGACAGAGACAGAGATAAAGAAAAGGTGAAATGCCCTCCCAACATAAATCATAAGACTGTGGGATATCCCACCCCTCCCCAGGAAATGGTTGGGGATGGCATTTGTTCTAACTAGTTGAAACTCCCCATTTGAAAAATCACATTGGAAAGCTATGAGTTGGACCTGAAACAAGTGATATGGAAGGGGTGCTAAGGGGCCTGTACATTGTAATGGTTGCCTATTCTAAAACACTATCAGACTCATGAGCAGGAATTCAAAGATATCTGATTTATTAAAGAATAGTGTGCAGGATCACAAAGAAAGCTGAGAATGATGAAAGCGCGCCAAATTCAAACTAAAAACCCTTGGCGCAAGTGAAATCCCTCCCCCCATAGAATCTTCTCAAGTTCACAATCCCAGGTGCTCCTAACGGTTTCTGATGGTCTGTGGGAAAAGGCCTTGAACAGATAACATAACCCAAACACATTCCATTGTAATGAATTCAGATACAGAGCTTGGTACAAGGTTTCACAGCAGCTCCCTCCCAAACAGAAATGCGTGTCAGCGCCATGGCATGTGAAACGTTACGATGTATAAACTACATTGAAACAGTGAACATGACATACTGCCCCCACAAAAGAAAGAACACATTAAGCAGCAGGCTTCAAAGGGTAAGCAAGGTGGAAACAGCAAACTAAATCAGGAGCATTAACACGGCGGGCAGACACCCATTCAGGATGAGGAAAGTGTTTCCATCGGACCAGATACTGAAGGGTGCCTCGAAGCTTGCAAGAATCAATGATATCCTTAACCTCAAAGTGTTGTTGGCCATCAATCATGATTGGAGCAGGAGGAGAAGGCTGAGGATGCCAGCATGAGGAGTGGTGCATAGGCTGGAGCAAGCTGCAATGGAAAATAGGGTGCAAGCGTTTCAAATTGTGAGGCAGTTCCAATTTAACAGTAACTGGATTGATAAGATCAACAATAGGGAAAGGACCAATGAACTTGGGAGCAAGTTTTTTAGAGGGTTGTGGTGACTTGATAAATTTAGTAGATAGATACACCTGATCCCCAACCTTGAAGTCATGTTGTAAGGAACGATGCTTATCGGCTGGGAACTTGTACGCAGCTTGGGCATCAGCCAAAGCTTGTTGAAACACCGGCCAGGAATCAGCCAGCTTAACAGCCCAGTCAGAGGCAGAACAGGTTTGGGGAGGGGTTTGTGGCAGTTCAGGGATGGGAACAAAGTCGTGACCAGAAACCACACAAAAAGGGGTTTGTCCGGTACTTTGATGGACAGCATTGTTGTAAGCCACTTCAGCAAAAGGTAATAACTCCACCCAATTGTCCTGATGGTAGTTAATGTATGCTCTAAGAAACTGTTCAAGAGTGGAGTTCAAAATCTCAGTAGAACCATCAGTCTCAGGATGGGAAGAAGTGGACAGTGCTTGTTTGGTGCCAATCAATTTTAAAAATGATTTCCAAAACTGGGAAGTAAACTGTGTCCTGTGGTCACTGACCAAATGGGAGGGGCTACCGTGGAGGTGGTAGATATGGAGGAGAAATAGGCATGCCAATTGTGGGGCAGATGGGATGGAGGCACAGGGAATGAAATGCGCTTGCTTGGAGAAAAAATCTTTTACAACCCAAATAACAGTTTTTTTTCTGACTGGGAGGAAGATCCACAATAAAATCCATAGAAATCTCGTCCCAAGGACAGGTAGAACTGGCCACTGGCTGTAAAAGCCCCTGTGGTTTCCCCCCTTTCTGTTCTGACATGGCACAAACAGGACAGGAAGCAACATAATCTTTTACATCACGTCTCAATGTTGGCCACCAAAATTGGCGGCAAACCAAATGTAGGGTTTTTATGAAACCAAAGTGTCCAGCAAGTTTATCATCATGGGAATGCTGCAAAACATCAGCTCTTAAAGTTTCAGGCACATAAAGGAGGTGGTCCACCCATGCCAGACCATTTTCAAAAGAAACTGTCTTTATTAGCTAGCAACCAAGTGTCAGATTTCAGCGCCTGGAGAAAGTCTTTCTGTAACTGGCAAGGAACTTGCACTTTCCGCTTCCCAGATTGGGCTGGGGGCGGGGTTGCCCGTGCACGGGTCTGGCTCCGAGTGACAGCAACCAAGCCTAGTAGTGGCTCAGTGAGAACAGTCCCAACCACATCTGCCCCCTGGTCAAAGTCCTGAGGTAAACGTGACAAAGCATCTGCCAGAAAGTTTTTCTTTCCTGGGATAAATTTTAACTGGAAATTGAAACGACTGAAAAACTGAGCCCAGCGAATTTGTTTAGGACTGAGATGCCGGGGGGTGCAGAGGGCTTCCAAATTCCTGTGATCAGTCCAAACCTCGAAAGGGCATCTAGCGCCTTCAAGGAGGTGATGCCAGGTTTCTAAAGCGGCTTTTACAGCAAACGCCTCCTTTTCCCAAATGCCAACGGCGTTCAGTTTCAGTAAATTTCCTGGACAGATAAGCGCAGGGTTTTAAATGATTTTCAGAATCCCTCTGTAACAAAATAGCCCCAACTGAGGAGTTAGAGGCATCAACTTGGACCACAAAGGGGCGTTCGGGATCGGGGTGCTGTAGAATAGGCTCAGCAGTGAAAAGCAATTTCAGTTTTTCGAACGCTGCCTGGCATTCAGGCATCCAATTCAGCATGGCTCCAGAGTGTTTTACCTTGCGTGTCTCCCCCAAGCCCTTGGTATGGAGTAAATCAGTGAGGGGCAAGGCAGTCTCAGTGAACCCCTGGATAAATTGGCGATAATAATTACTGAACCCCAGGAAACTTTGCAATTGCCTCCGGGTGCGGGGACGTTCCCAACTTAAAATCGCCTGAATTTTTGCAGGGTCCATTTCAATGCCCTTGTCAGACACCCGATAGTCCAGATAGTCAAGTTGGGTCTTGTGAAATTCAAATTTGGAAAGTTTGGCATAGAGTTTGGCATCTCTAAGCTTGCATAACACCTGTTTGAGGAGGTGTTCATGTTCCTCCTCAGTTCCAGTGTAAATGAGATCATCTAAGTAAACCAGGACCCCTTTAAACAAATGAGCATGTAAAACTTCATTAATCAACTGCATGAAGATCCTGGGTGCCCCTGCTAACCCAAAAGGAAGGACTTTGTACTGAAACAAACCCAGTGGGCAATTAAAAGCAGTTTTCCACTCATCCCCAGCTCGTATGCGGATGCGGAAATAGGCTTCGCGAAGATCGAGCTTGGAGAAAATCTTGCCCTTTGACAAATGAGCTAACATGTCCTTCATGAATGGAAGAGGGTATTTGTTGAGAATTGAGATGGAATTTAACCCTCGATAGTCCGTACAGAGTCGAAGCGTGCCATCTTTCTTTTCCCGGAATAGCACAGGGGCCCCAACAGGGGAATTAGCAGGTTCAATGAATCCCCTTGACAGATTTTTGTCAATAAAGTCCCGTAATGCCTCAAGCTCCTTCTGAGTCATTGGATAAATTTTTGGCTGGGCAATTGAGCATTGGGAACCAATTCTATTGCACAGTCAGTTTTCCGGTGGGGGGTGGGTAGCTGATCTGCTTCCATTTCCCCAAATATGTCTGCAAAGTCTTGGTATCGATCGGGCAAGCCTTCTAAATGTACCAAGTTAGGGCGTGGCGTGGTGATCGCAGCCCTTCCAACCCCCGCACGTGCAGCTCTCTCCACTGTAGGAGCTTGGTAAAACCCATCTTTAAAAGTCACAGTTCTGTGCTCCCAGTTTATATAGGGGCTTCAATAGGTCAACCAGGGGATCCCCAGAATTACCAAGGGATTGCCAACAGGTGCTACAACGAATTTCAAAGTCTCACGGTGGCTGCCCATTTGCATTGTGACAGTTCCAGAGAAATGGGTTGTGCCCCCCCCCCTGTAGAACCATCCAACTGTGTGAAGATCAAAGGCTGCTGGAGGGGAAAGCTAGGTAGGTCCAAAGCAGCAACCAGATCAGGGTGAATTAAACACCTGGAACACCCAGAGTCAACTAAAGCCCAGACCTCTGCAGTTTTCGTGCAGGAGCCCAATTTCACTTTTACTGCTAAAGTGGGACAATCAGCACTCACCATAGCATCTTCGCGCCCATCCTCCTCCACCTGCCCGCAGGCGCTCTTCATGGCAGGTGGCTGGCATTTCCCGCCGGCTCCTTAGAGTTGTCTTTAGCCTCTCCCGAGAAGTAGAATACTTCCTCAGCATTGGCTGCATCCTTGGCTGCTGTCATCCGCTTCGAGGGGCATTGGTGATTTGGCCGGTGGCTTCCCCACTCGATCTCCAGCCTTGGCTTTTGGGCAATCAGCTGCTCCATGCCCTTCCTTTCCGCATCAGAGACACTGACCCCTCACGTAGCGCCGATCTCTCTCCTCATCTCAGGCTCTATAGCTTGGCCAGGCAGCAGTCACAGCACTTTGGGGTCCCCTCATGGTGGCAGGTGGTCTTTCAGATCTTCTAGCTTGCGTGCTCAGCCTTGCCTGCCAGGCAGATCCATTCGTACAATGACTCTGGGTCGTCTCTACACAATGCTGTAGGACATCCCGGTTGAGTCCCTCTTTAAACAGTTCGATTAAGGTTGACTGAGACCAGTCGGGGATTTTCCCAGCTAGAGCCTTAAACTCTAGGGCATAATCAGCTATGGACATTTGCCCCTGGGTAAGATCCTTCAGCGCCTGCTTAGCCCTTTCCTTGGCCAGAGGATCCTCAAAATACAGCTTTAACACCCACATGAAATCATCGAAATAATCAAGTGCAGGGGAGTCAGCATCACTTAACTGAACATACCAGTCAGCCGCTCGACCCTTCAACTTGGTAGCAATGGCAGTTATCTTAGCCTCTTTGGAAGGGAAGTATGCTCCAAACTGCCTCATGTAACTTTTAGTGTTAGTTAAAAAGAAAGATAACTTTGTTGGATCCCCATCAAACCTGACAGAAAAGTCTCTCACCCCCACTCCGGTTGGAGCGGAATCGGCAGCTACTTGTGTGGTTGGGCCCCCAGTTACACTAGCTTTCCCTCTTCAGGGTGGGGACATTGGTGATCGAGCCCTGTGGGGTGGAGATTTGTCCAGGAGCTGTCTCTGGCCCCGCTCCACCGGCAGCCTGGATGGGAGGATGGGGGATAGTTGTGGGAAGCTGGGATCTCCTCCGCGCCTCCCCTGCCCCTCCAGTGATAGAGACAGGTTTCTTAACATGTACTCTATCAATTATATTTTGGCTTCCACCACTCTTAGTCTCTCAGGGGTCTGAGAGCCCTCTCTCCATCATGTGTTCGGCTTTCTCACTGTGGACACCGTAGTAGATTCTTTGTCTGGGGTTAGCGGGAACCGATACTTCCAGGACACCCGGGATGTCCCTGGCTGGGGTTCTCCCACTTCATCCCAGGTGATCAACTCTGCGGGCGATTCACTGGGTGCTGGTTGCTCTGGTTCTCCCCCATCGTCAGATTCCTCCACCTCAGGACTGGAACTCGATTCATTCTGGAAATCTGAAGGTTCTGGGGTGAGGCTCAGTTCTCTGTTCTTGACCGTCAACTCGGGCATCAAGCTAGCCATCTCCTCAAGTTCCCCGGTCGTGAGCTTGGACTCAGCCATCGTTAACTATTTTCCCTCGCAAGAAACTAATCTTGGTAGGAGCTAACGGTACAACTTTGGTGATTCTCAGCTTTATGTAATGGTTGCCTATTCTAAAACACTATCAGAGTCATGAGCAGGAACTCAAAGATATCTGATTTATTAAAGAATAGCGTGCAGGATCACAAAGAAAGCTGAGAATGATGAAAGCGTGCCAAATTCAAACTAAAAACCCTCGGTGCAAGTGAAATCCCTCCCCCCATAGAATCTTCTCAAGTTCACAATCCCAGGTGCTCCTAATGGTTTCTGATGGTCTGCAGGAAAAGTCCTTGAACAGAGAACATAACCCAAACACATTCCATTGTAATGAATTCAGATACAGAGCTTGGTACAAGGTTTCACAGCAGCTCCCTCCCAAACAGAAACGCACGTCAGCACCATGGCATGTGAAACATTACGATGTATAAACTACACTGAAACAGTGAACATGACATACATCTTTTGATCATGGTTTGGAAGAGGTGGTTTGGACTACAGTATGTTCAAATCACCTCAATCTTTTTTCAAGCTCCTGTGCAAGCTTGAAAAAGACATTGCTGGTTTAATGAACTGACTTATTAATGCAAGCCTGAAAAAAAGATGCAGCTGCTTTAATGAGGTGCTGCACTCCTGCTTCCCTCTATTCCGAGGTATGTTTTCTTAATCATTTTCGAAGAAGGCAGATTTCTTCTGCTTAGCCCTTTTCCAATACAGGGGGTTTTTTTGCCAAAGGAAAGTAACTTGAAAGATGATACTTTGAATAGCCTAATGGCAGGAAAGAACTGACACTTTTTCCCACTCATGATGGTTCTACTACATTCAGCTTATTATTTAAAAACTATCTGAGAAAAGAGACACTAAAGAATCTAGTTTGGTTCCCAATATACCATGTTAAGAAAAAAACATTTAGCTTAGAAAATAAATGCAGTAGGGATGGCATACCTTTAAAGGAGACTCACACCTCTATGTGCTTAGATCTGTAACATTGCTAGATAAAGCTTATTCTGGATTGTACCGTTGTTGGAATGAGGTGAATGTAACAAACATTCTCAACCTGGATACTCTCCAGATGTGTAAATTCCCTAGGTCCTCTACATGTATTGGATTGCATGTTGCCACTGCCTAGAATTCTGGGAATCATGATATGCACATCTGATGAGCACCTAAGTTGACAAAGGCTCATTTAGAAGCTGCATATTTCAAGGCATTTCCTCCACAAGGACTCTTTTTTGTAAATATTAAAATAATGTCTTTAGGCCAAGATCTCAGCTTAGCTTTCCCTCCTATGTGACTTCTTGCTCTCTGAAATATATTTCTTTTTTTATCATATACTGTATGTATCTATATCCATCTTATTAGTATATTCTCTTTTTCTGTCCATATCAAACTTGGGACAACCGGAAGAGATTGTCTAAGGATTTGAAGACTGTTGTCCTCAACTTGCTGAGGCCAGGCAGCTCCATTCCATGGAAATTGCTTACATTATGAACTGGTTTCTAGTGGTGATAACAGTCTGAGTAAAGACTAATAAGCAAGCATCCAGTATGTGCAGAGGACCTTCTAGTCAAGACACACTCTGGTGCAGAGATTGAATTTGTTTAAAAGTGGGTGATGCTTCTCCTCAAGAATCAGTTTAAGGATAATCCTAGATTCAGAGTTACATCAGAATGCCTAGGTGGAATTGAACAGGAAGCTTTACCCAATTTAGGGAGATACTGTATATGTGTTGTGTTCATCTCTGAAATGATTCACTTCACTTCAGTTACAATTCATGTAGACTAGACTAGGTTACAGAAAGACACCTACATATTCATCTATAAGATCATATTGAACCTCTTCCATAAAGTCTGCCTTGTTTGCCAATTAGCATCTTGATATGCTTAAAGAATTTGTGTATTTAAAACTATCTATATATAAAAAAAACCCTATCTATCCATTTTTTTAAAAAAGGAAGATAAAAACTAATACAAATATAAATTAAGAAAAAGAAATCAAAAAGAAAGCTAAAAGTTCAAGAAAAGAAAAAAAGTAAAAGAAAATAGAAAATAAAGAAGAAAAATAGATACAAAGAAGTGGCTTCCAATCTTCTTTACAGCAGTTATGAGTACAATTATAAATTTACCTTTTAATCTATGGTTACAACATGACTCTTCTTTCTATAATATATCCCATCTAATCATCAAAACCATAAACCTTACACTCATTTTTTCATGTATTTAAAAGCTTAAATAGCTTGAACCTAGGGTATGCAAGGCACTTCATATTCGATTGCCTTTTGCTCACTGATGAATTTCAGCAAGTTTTTAATCTGTCAAGAAGGGTTCATTTTAGCAGAGTAGCATATGTCTGCAATGCCTATTCTTGTTGAGTTAGCTGATGCTGCTGTAACATTGTCACACTGTGATTTTTAATATTGATCATATTGTTATTATATTTTTATCTTGGGATTTTAACTTATGTAAACTGCCTTGTTAAATACATAATGCATGTGTGTTAGAAATGTGTGGCTTCATTTTTATATTAAATCAATAAATAAAGTGCAGCCACACTTTTTTTCTGGCTCATTCAACCACTGCATTTGGCTATTCTCCAAGATGAATTTGTTTGCAAATCTCACTAAGCCTGTAGGAGACTTTGAGTAACTGATTGCTTTAGACCTTTTTTGCTCTAACCAACCCAGAAGCTCTCCACCTAATGTATTGTTGAAAATGAGGATACACAGAGGAAAATCTTATCAGCATGATTAAGTCCCATTGATTTCATTGATACTGAACTTCGGATGACTTAGTCTGGATTTAGCTGTTATACCATTTCTCTTTGTGTTTATAAGTATATGTATATGTACGTGTGTGTGTGTTTCTGTACCATGTAGGTATACACACACCTATCTATAAAGATACCATGGATGTTTAAACTTTCTCTCTTTTGGCCAAAATGGAAGATAAAACAATAGCATACCCCATACGTTATAGTTTCATCTTACTTTTAATTTCCTGTAGCTTGAGTTGGGTTCTGTAATCAATCAGATGTATTAGGAGTGATCACTGAAGTGTTAAATCACGATAATAGTTTGTTCTCCAAGGAGCCTTCTATTAAATGCACCTTTCAGCTAGGTGTCTTCAATTTTTACAGATTTAACATGGCAATTTCATTTCACAGGGATCCATGTGAATGCATGCTGAAATTTCAGACCTGATTGTAATCCTTGAAATTGTTTTTTCCTCATTGCTCAGCCTGAGTTATCATCCTATCTCTGTCAAAGTCGTCTTTGCTTCAAAGTGGATTCTAGGTTCATATAAAATTTTGAAAGTCTCTCAAACTATCTGTCCTGCATTCTGTTTTGGAAAGGATTAGGACCCAGAGGTGCTGCTTTGCAGGCTTCAGATTGCACTGTAAGTACATTGCATTCTTTCTGAAAATTGAACTCTTTGTAAATGACTAAAACTAGCCCAGGAGCAAAAGTGACTTCAAACCTTTTCCAGATTCCTAAAGCACAGAGACTTTACATGTGCAGGGAAGGCTGCCAAAGTTCACTTCAGCCTATGTGCATATTACTAAGAATAGTAATATAGGTGGGGACAGATCATGTCCTCCTCTGCCGCCGCCTCCTCCTTTTATATTGTAACATTCTTAATCTTAAGAGTCCCTCTTCTGGGGGGAGATGGGTGGTGGCAGCATTTGAAAAATAAAATAAACAAACAAATAAATAAGGATTATCTGGTGGTCTTCCTCATGCATAATATGAACTCTTGTAAAATAAAGTACAACTTGGAACCTACATACAGGTAGTCTTCATTTAGCAACCACAATTGGGACTAGCAACTTGGTTATTAAGCGAAGCAGTAGCTAAGTGAAACTGTGACTGTGCTTACAATCTTACTTCAGCTTTCCTTTGCTTTACAGACCTGCAAAGGTCATAAACGTAAGGACTGGTCACAAAGTTACTTTTTTATCACTATCGTAACTGAGAACAGTCACTGTCCAAGGCAGTTGCTAAACAAGGGCTACCTATATTATTGCATTTGCAACCTGTTTGTTGCACTTCATAATGAAGTGACAGCAAGAGATGAGTGCTTTGTACCACTTAGTCCCCTATCCCCTATCCAGAAATCTTATTCTTGGGGAAATAATGAAGATCCCTGAGTCTTGCTAAATCAAAATAAATTTTCAGCACCAAATGTTTGGCATTGATGAACAGATCACCTAGTGGGAAATCTTTTTACAGAGTTTCTGCAGGGTAACTGTATTTTCACCACATAGTTCAGCCAGGGAGCAGTGGAGGAACAGGATGGTATGCTCTCGCACTGAGGCCCCACTCTATGAGGTTTGCCAGATTCATTTGTATGTACTCCTGAACAATATCAGTGCAGTTCTCTTTGTGAACCTGTATCGTCTGTCACCTGCACCCAAGAATTTTACAGAGTAACCATGAATCTTCTGATCAGTTTGAACTTGTTCAGAATGGGTTTCACAGTATCTGGAGGTGTAAGGAGATTTTTCTCAGCAGCCACTCATTGGTCCAAAACAAATTAAAACCCTCCACTGTTATTCCAACAGCTATTAAGTCTTTGCTGTGAGAACATACATTAAAATCAGGATCATTCATGAGGCTTTCAAATATCTCCACTATTTTGACATCCTCCTTCTGCTGGCAGATGACAGGCTGTTGCAGAAAAGTTGAAGAAAACTTCAGGTTGACTGCAGGATCATTCCTTAACCCTCCCATTGTATCATTAGCCAGACAGGTTTGTTGTCTTGCCTCTAGGCTTAAAACATAGGTTCTCTACAAATCATCCTGAGCAAAGAGAAAGAGGTTGCAACATTCATAGATCAGGGAAGGTGCAACATATCTGTAGACATTAAAAGGAAATAGAAAGAAGATCAAGCAGAATGAATTGGTGTGTTATGTACTCTGCTGCTCTGTGCCTTCCCTTTGCCTGTTCTTCATTTTCACCCTAAGAATATTTTCTTAGTTGATCAAACCATTGCTGACTGTCAGAGCCAAACAATTTTTCAACAGTTTTTTCTTTCCAAGAGTCAGACGTAGCAGGATTATAATGTTATCCAAGGTGAGTGACTTGAATTTCCAGGGTATTGGGTTTTCATTGAAATAAGCCTTTCCAAAAGTTTAAGCGCTCTTTTTTGCTTTTCACCCCAAAAAGTTTGGTGGGAAAAGATGCTTTGATTTTTAATGGTTTCCACTGAATTTTGGAAACACAATTTCAGAAGTCCCTGTAGGTCCACTAAAGGAGGGTTTGTGCTGTGCATATAGTCTATGGGTTGCCTACTCCGATTAATACACATTCTGAATTGGCAACAGCTCTCCAAAGGTTCAAGTCTTGTGTATGTTTCAAATGCACATAAAAAGGGGCAGACGTGCAGTGTGCCAGTGCAACATTACTTTTGTAATTTGCCCCCCACCCTTAATTCCCCTGCAGTTGTCTCTACCTACTACTAATGGCAATAGCAAAGATTTCATTTCAGCCTACAACTTCCAAAAAAGCAAAACTTGTGCTTTGTAAATGGCCTATGACCACATAATATGAGGAATTTTGCCATCCCATGCTATATAGCACATTAATTGCATAAGGAGCCATTTGGAAGCTATGAATGTTGGGTCGCCCCTCCCCCCACCCTGTTGAGATTTTGAAAGAGTTTGATTTTCCCTATTGGCTGCTGCATTAGCCATATACTTCACAGTTTGAATCTCCAAGCCCCGACAGCTTACTATGCAGTTTGTCTATGCATAAGCAACACCTTTCTAATTATATGCAAACACCAAGCAAACTATTCCAAGCTGAGTTGAAAAGAAACCAATCATACCCTACTTAACCCTGCTGCTGGGGAGAGCTGAGTTACAAATGAAGTGAAATGAATATAAAAATTATGTTTTGTTCTGTAGTGTTGCAGCTAGGAATTAATACTAATATGCAAATGTCTCCCTTTATAGCACCATTCATGAAAAGGAGGTCGAAAGAGAAATATAATTTTTTCTTAAAAGGAAGAGTTGGGAAAGGTTGCATTTCAGCAATTGGCCATTAGGCTCAGGGTTTCTGGCATTCAGGGACTTGTTGGTAGGGAACATAACCTAAGACTAAACTGAGAAACAGAGAGGTGACACTAATTAACAATTAGCAGCATGAGATCCTGGACATGAGGCCAGTTGCTGAAATGCCGTTCCTGCTTCGGATGTGCAAAAGCTGCCATCCCCACAAAGCTCAGAGTAAAGACTGTTCTGCTCTGTTCTCTGAAATCTGAAAGAGTAAGTTTAGAAAGCTGTATTTTTGGTGATCATAACAGTAACTCCCACTACTTTCCTTCCTCCATCCTGTTACTCATTTCCTTTGCAGTCTTCTTTTGGGGCAAAATTGAAGTCCCACTTCCTTCAGCAATTTGTGGAGGAAGTCAGTGATAGGGTGGGAAAAAGAACAGGATAATGTCAACTCTTCCATTGTTTCTCTACTGCTAAAAATAAGGTGTAACTTCCAGTTGGTAGCATGCAGAGGCTGGTCAGAAAATTATTCAGTGCTCATTCTAATGAAAATTTATCTAATTCACACCTCCCAAACTGATAGTGAACAGAAAAGCATGTTTATTATATCGCACATCATCTCCAAATTTTGTCATGATGCCTTCCATTTTTTTAAAAAGGATACAGAAACATCTATAATGTGAGGAAATATACACAAACATACTTATTGGGAAAAAAACCAGACAAAATATGTATAAAATTTTACTTTGGGAAATGCAGAAATAAGATGAAATAAATATACAACTAAAAAAAGGAGAAACTGAGTAAAACCCACCATGATAAGAGCATCCATCTATGCTACCTTAGCAAGACTGATAAATCATGTGATTCTTAGCTATAGTGTCTTTCTAATCAAACACTTCCTCATGAATCTTAGCTATGACAAGGGACACAAGCAATAAATATGCAGGTTAACCCCCTTTTTTAAGTAAATAAATAAATGTTCAACAACCTTGGTAGCATTTTGTGTGTGTGTGTGTAAATAAATAAAATAAATGAGAAGTAAGTCCCATTGATTCCACTGGAATTTGCTGCTCAGTAAAAAAAACCAGAGGATCAGACTTCAAGAACTGTCTTCATGAATTAGTCATGTGAGTACCAGCATGATCAGTAGTGCTGTCTATTCAGTCCTGACCTCATAATAATGCCACTCCCATCAACACCATATTCAGATAACTTCTGCCATGGAGGACTTCCTTTAACTATACAGGCTCCTCATGCAATTTAGGGATTTGATTAGACTTTTTCCCCTAAGTGACTTTTTCACACTTCAGATATTATGGAGAACTTGGCAATCAATCATGGGAATGAAAAATGCTCAAACTTTGGGAATGTGGGAGTGGAACTAAGGATAATATGTCTTTTGATTATTTTTATGTGCGTATATATATATGTATGCATGTAACCAAGTGCTCCAATCATACTGTATCTTAGTATGATTAAATATGAATTAAGTATAATGATTAAAAATGCTATGTAAATTGAATATGCTCCATCAGTGAATACCACATCCTAAATGTGAATCTCTGCTGAGACTTACTCAAGCATATATCTTCAGCTAC
Source organism: Candoia aspera (assembly GCF_035149785.1). Lineage (NCBI taxonomy): Eukaryota > Metazoa > Chordata > Lepidosauria > Squamata > Candoiidae > Candoia > Candoia aspera. The sequence continues at coordinate 184,521,589 of NC_086154.1, forward strand.
TGAATATCTATACAAAATGCTGCAATCAATATTTAAAAACAATGTATTAATTAATATTAATCTGACTCTCAAGCTATATAAACTGGACCTTCAAAGCGCATTGCTTTACAGCAATGCATTCCAGGGTATATTTTAATTAAGTATCCTGACATCAAGATGCTTCACAGATGCAACTACATCACCATAGTCAATACTAACTTTTAGCCAGTTAGGAAGTTTTTAAAAAATACTGTATATTTTGGAGCTGACTGCAGTGCCTGATGAAGTGAGCTGCAGCTCCCAGAAGTTTATTTCTTTTAATAAAATTTGTTAGTTGGAAAGCGTGGTACCAGACTCCATCTGATTTTTCACCATCATAGACTAACACAACTCTCCTACAATAGGCTGGCTAGAGCCTTGAACAAGAAGGCTCTTAAGAAGCTGGGAACACATCATGAGATCAAATTGCAGATTTCTGCTGATTAGGTGTTGGAGAAGGCCCACTACATTTATGAATGTGAGGCTGAAATAATGAGCTTTCCTTGCTTGACTAGAAAACAGCCTAGCCCAGAGATTCCCAAACTTTTCCCTTCATTACCCAAAACCGCTTATCAGAAAGTCCTTTTTACCCAATGTAGGTAAAACACTTTAAGTCAATTTAATGAGTTTGTGTGTTGTTGCCCAAAGAAAAACCACTTTTTCCCAATTTGGGGAAATTTACCCAGGTTTGGGAAGCACTGGCCTAGCCAGATCTGATGATAAAGATTAAGAAGGCATAACTGTATTTGCTTGTACTGAGATTTTGCATATACTTTGAACACCAACAGTGGGGAACTATCTATTGTCATGTAAAACATCAGCTGCTACAGCCAGCCAGAAAGGGTGTCCTTTTCCAATTTCCTTCCAATTAAGATCTTTCCCAAAGGTAAGATTACAAAAGTCATTCTGTATGTGGTAGATATGCAATACTTTCTGACTCACTTTCTGTGCAGAAAGAATACTTTTAATGAGAAATCCCTTCTCTCCACCCACTATCTTGAAGGCTGGTGGCCTAGGCAGTTTGCAGCTTGTTCCAGACTTAATAGTGAAGGGAGGAAATACTTTGGGGATGGTAGATGTGATAAAACTGTGGATCACCTCCATAAACATAGTTTCCCCAGCCTGGATTGCTGTGGTAACATGCATGGACTGGAAACAGCATTTTAGCCCTCTTTTTTCCAGCCTGGGCATTATCTGATTTGGACTTGAGGAAGGGGAAATAAATGTTTCAGGGCAAAGACAGCTGGTACCCAAGTGGGAATCCTTTGCTTGAGGATGGAAGATCCCTGTCCAAATGCAATTCCTGCTGAGGCTATTCACAATTTTATCACGGTATGCTTGTAATTAAAGAACCTTAAAATTAATATCTTCTAAGAAACAGAATGAGCTGTGAGCTTGAAAAAATGCCAACAGGAAGCAGGGAAGCAAATTAGTACTCAGGAACACCAGGTTGCCAATCCCTGACTTAAATCCTAACATTAAGGCAGCTATTAATGAAAGGCAATGAAAAAAATAGATTAAATAAATAAACAAATGAATGAATGAATGACAGATTAAATTTAACATGTAGCAAAAGCAAAAGCAAAAATTTTACAAAAACAGTAAAAAAAAACCCCTACAATTTCCTCCACAGCTGCTAGGTAAAGGTAAAGGTTTCCCTTGACGTAAAGTCCAGTCGAATCCGACTCTAGGGGGCGGTGCTCATCTCCGTTTCTAAGCCTTGGAGCCAGCGTTGTCCATAGGACACTTCCGGGTCATGTGGCCAGCATGACTCACGGAACGCCGTTACCTTCCCGCCGAAGCGGTACCTATTGATCTACTCACATTTGCATGTTTTCGAACTGCTAGGTGAGCAGGAGCTGGGACTAGCAACGGGAGCTCACCCCGCCGCGCGGTTTCGAACCGCCGACCTTCCGATCGACAGCTCAGCGGTTTAACCCGCAGCGCCACCGCGTGCCACAGCTGCTACAACCCTACAAATAAAGGCTGGTGAGAAGTAGAAACAAGGAGGAAAAATGGTAGAGGGGAACAAAGATTTGGGCCCATAGTATTTCCAATAGCATCCTTGGGAGTTTGATGGACTCTGAGTTTGCTTGTGGGTGGGAGGAAAGAGCTATTTCTCAAATTTTATTTATTTTTGGAAAAAAATGACCCAGTTTTCAAATCAGTCTAACAGCCATTCTTTCATCACTACTTAATTATTTATTTTACTTTTTATTCTATTTTAAACATCTCACCTTGGAGAACCTGAGCAAGAAGGATTTGCTCTTGGAAAACAAAGGATGGTGATTCCATAGTGTGTTTCCAAGTTCCATGTATAAGAGATCAACCAACTACATTTTCATTTTTCTTCAAGTCCTTCAACATATCCTTTACAGTAAAGGAGGTAAGATTCAAAAAGATTACAAGAGTAAACAAAAGGGCAAAGTTAAAAATGGAATTTCAAATTGGCCAAAAGAAGTTAAAAGGAAAACTTATTTTAAATAAAATATAGGTCAGACTTCATCTGCACAGGAATCAGCAATGTAGAAATGACATCGAAGGAAGGTTGATTTGATTTGCTAGAGGCAATAGGTTGCACAGCAGTGGATTATTCATTTCATTTGAAGCTCTGAATGTTCTGGAGATGTACCCCTAGGAATGTTTTAAGAAACCGAAGTGGTTGGCTTAAAGTCACAAAGTGCTACAGTTCATCTGGTTTTGGAGTCAAATGAAGCTGCATGAGATAGTTCTCCAGCATGGTTAAACACAGATAAAATTTTTTTTGCAAAACTAGCTGATCAACAAAGCTTCACAAGGTATTCCTCCCCGCATAGTATCATTATTGTTGTTCCATAACTGTGATTTATATTGGGGAAAAGGTTAATTCAGGTTTACTTTCAAATTGGGGCAGGAGGGTTAAAAATATTTGTTTTGTGGAAACTGTGGGCCAGGGTAAATGTTCCTGCTGTTGCAGGATTGGAGTTCATTTTGGCTCCACGCCGGTTCATAGGTAGTAGAGCAGGGACTACACACACTTGCCTACATCATGTTGGGGAAGAACCCCAGGATACTTAGAGTTCTCCATTCCTGAACATGTAACACCACCTGCCAGTCAAACCAATTAGTAGGCTGCCAGGGGATTGGTGATGCCGCTGTCTGTGATGGGCCTTACAGGCTGCTGTGGAGCCTGTGAGCAGTGAGAAGACCACTCCTGCCCTGATTATGGAAAAAGTGCCAGGGCTGAAGACAAGAGGCGGCTGATAAAGGATAGCAGATAAAGGCAGTAACAGCAGCAGCTAATATAAAATCTTAGCCTGTAGTGACAGCTTCCTTCCTTACCCCGTCCCCATGAAAACGTGCATGTGTTTTCCAGTTCTGTTTTGTTTTTAAATCCCTTTCAATATTATTCACTAGCATAAACTATTCTGTTGCCCCTTTTCCCTTCAAAAGAAGTTTTGCTGCACTGAGAGGAGAGTAGGTCTGATGCATTACAACTTACTGTTATGGCAGGTTCATGTATTTGCACAACATATGCCTTCCTCTTGATGATTTCTAGCACATCCTCTCAGCAGAATAGTCAAAATAAGATTCCCACTACTCCTCATACTCCAGGTTAATCTTAGAATCACAAAGCCTTGCTTTGTTTCAAATGCTTTGCTTCCAAGTCAACATTACCTAAAAATCAGGACATTCCATTCCATAATGGCAGGCAGCTGCACTCTGACTTCATCCGGATTACACTCGTAGGGCCCAGGGGGGCTAAGAAAACAATGATTGGGAAATAGAATGATCGTAGACAAATGGGAGAAATGTCTTTGCCCATACTTCTTTTCTCATGCCACGTACAAATTCCAACAGGAAGCTGAATAGGCTAAATGTATGACTTTCGGGTAGGCATGACTGAGCAATGGTATGACAGAACAGAACTGTCCTAATTTAGCACGTTGTAGTGAGCTCAGGGCAATGTTTTGATGGCAAGGAGGTGTCAGGCTCTGCCTGCTACCCAGTAAAAACGCAGACGCTAGTGTAGGCTTAGGTTCTGGTTTTATTTGAGTAACAGTATGCGTGCCCTTTAAGAAAAGCTGAGAGTGAGTGGAGCGCGCCGGAACGGGATTTAAATAGCCCGCGCCGGTCAGCGCTCCACCCCTTCTTACTTCGGGTGCGCCCCGAGCCCCGTCGGTTCCGTTGCCGGTAGGTGAGGGGTCATGGAGCCCCTCCTGTGCTCCGGGCTCCACGACTGCTTCCCTGGCCGGTGATGGTTCATTGCCGGGCGATCAGGTTCGTAATCTCTTTGACAGCTCAGGCGCACCTCGTGGTCTGGTCTTGTCAATTACCTTCTTTGCAACATTGTATCTCTTCCGCACCTCTGGCTAGAGTTGATACTTTGTTGCCAGCACCTGTTGCTCTCTTTTGTTAGCTAGTTGCCTTTTCCCTTAATCCGCCCGGTACCCATTTCCCTGCATTGTCATGCAAGCCGTTGCGATGTCACAAGCATCGCAATGGTGATCATGACAGGAGGGGACATCTGCTTCAACTAACAAAGGAGAGCATTTGCCACATGTTAGAGGTAAAGGTATTCTTCACAACTGAACAGTAGCATAGAGTCACCCTGGGTTGTAGCCTTCAGGAGAAGGAGAGAATGAATAGGGGCTAAGAAAGAAGCCTTTAAATTGTTTTAAGTATGAGAAGAACTGAGGAAAGAAAAATGTTTTCATAACGGCAACTGTGAGAGGAATGAGCCATGCGCTGTTTGGTAGATAGCGGATGCTGCATTCCTCCTGACTCAAAAACTATATACTGTGCATAAGACAAGAGCAAAACACAAGATTCTAAAATATATTGCCATTTTTTTTTCCTGCAGAAATGGGAAAGATGGTGGGTGTGCACAGAATCATAAAATCCTGTTAAGCTGCAGAGGTGTCAGGTTGCACCGCTCCCCACCATCGCACATACATAAATATTTGGACAGCAGGAAAACAGTCCCATATCTCAAACAAATAGTTATTCTAAAATCCAATAACGGCGGACATTACCAAGGAAAACACAAGCATAAAGAAGTGTTGGTTCCTCCTGAACAGGAACTTTCAAGTACACCTTAGATTTGGTTTATTCAAACCTGTGTACAGTCCTGGCACTAAGTTGTTTCAGCTTCCCAAAGCTGTGAAGACAGACTGCAATCATACTTGTGTTAGTCCATGCAAAAGAAATATATCCATCATCCGGTAATACTTTAATTAGGATCAAACAAGGCATTGCAAAACAATACATTATGAGTTTCTTCAATAGGTCCAGCCAGGGTTACCAGTCCCTGACCCAGTGCTGCAGTGAGGTGGGAGAAGCTGACTCCCTGGGCAGAATCTGTCAATGATCTCACTGTCTGCAGTGGCTTCTCCCCCAACCACGCCTCCCTTTCCAGCTCTCAGCTGTCCTTCTCGCCTTCCTTAAACATCGGGATGAGACTACACTGCCTTTGATTCCAAACAGAACAGATGTCTTGGTCTTCAACTCCCATTAAACCAGCTAGCATAGCTAAGGGCAAGGGATTGTGGGAACAGTCATCCAAAGCCTCAGGTCAGAACCAAACTGACTGCCCCTTCAGCATTAAGTTAAAAATAAGGAATCCTTCTCTATTTATCCTATTGCTAGATGTGGATGGATGACTGTATTCTTAAAAAGAGTATGCATAAATAGTAGCATTTGCTGCAGAATTTCTCTCTCTGTCAGGCTAAATGCATGGTAATCTACAAATGGCCTAAAAATATTAAAATTGAGCTTGTCTATCATTGTGCACATATTCAACCCAATCTTAAGCAGTCTGTAGTAAGGGATTCCTCTTTCTCACATAGGCCACATCCACAAAACCTCCTTGCTCTGTTGTGAGTACCACCCACTCGTTTTTTTGCACCAGATATGTCAACATAGCTCCACTGATATGTCACCATCACACCACGAATGGGAAAGCTTGAGAAGCCATTCTCCCTTTGTGCTGGGTCAAGATATGCCAGGTAAGATGTGCCATGCTGGGTCAAGATATGCCATGCAAGCCATGTAATGTTCATCATGTTGTGTCAGGCAGGAGCCTCAATTGACATGTGCTTGGCATACTGCTCCTATTTGTCCCTGCACTGCTCTGCAATTCCCTCCCCATGTGGTCCCCAGCCACTCCCTCACTACTCATTCCTCCTTAGTCAGTGGGGTCCCAGGGCCAACTCTTTAGGACTGCCTCTGCAATGGGGAATGGCTGTTTCTCCAAGTGCTCCAACACTGAGCTGGATTATTAGATTACATAAACCAGATATACTATACTTGTGACTTGTCTACAATTGTACTTTTTGTTTTTACTATAATTCTAATTATAGTAATATAGTTAGATTATATATAATCTTACTGGGTTAGATTATTAATGGGATACCTGGTGTATTTGCTTCAATATAACATTCCAGTGATTTTGTTCCATTCCTTGGGGACTGTGTGGCGTACAAATAAAGCAAATAATGAATAGAATAGAATAGAATAGAATAGAATAGAATAGAATAGAATAGGAGCAGAGCAGAGCAGAGCAGAGCAGAGCAGAGCAGAAATTAAGGTATATTTTTTTTCTGGAACAGATTATCAGAATAAGAATTGATAAGGAATGTGAAGATTCCAAAGGTTTTCAGGAAAAATGTTTAAATGTATTCTGTGTGACAGATTTGCTTGTGAGCCAGTTTCATATTTTCCTTCTGCAGCAGAACCAGTCTAGTTGGGATATCTATTCACCTAGTTGAGAGCGTTAATAGTTTGCCCATCAAAAAGCTTTCCAAAAATGGCTTATAATAAAAAAAAAGAGGTCTTTCCAGAGAGCTCTATCAATTTCAAGAACAGGTTTTACTCACTCTTGTTCAGAGAAAATGATGTGTTTGTTCCATTTCCTCCTCTCCCTCTCCCTGCAATAAAATTTGCTTTTTGTTTCTTATTACTTTCTGGCTGAAAAGCCGTTATGGTTTGCTGTTGACAATGTGACTTCTAAAAAACAGAGATGGGTTTTTCTACTGCTCTTCATCACACAGGTGATAATTAATCTTCCCACATTCAAACATTGCAAACATATTTCAATTTCAAATGAGATAAAAATGGAACTAGAAACACCTACACTTACAATTGTAGACAGCTTTGTACCACACAGTGTAACTGGCCTGAATTCGTCTCAGAGTACTGACATGATCAGCCCGGAGCCTGCAGAACAGGGAATCTGAGCAGTATTGTCTAACAGGCAATCTTGGCAACAATAGCTTGAGATTTAAGGCGGAAGCTGCAGAGATAGAGATGCACAATTGAAAGAAAGGGGAAGTAGCTAATATTACTATACTTTCTGGAATAGTGAGACCTATCATTAATCAGCTTATATAGTACCTGTAGTTAGGCTGAGGCATGGCTGAGCTGGTTTATTGATTTACTTCATTTCTATCCTGCATTCTGTTTAGCTGAACTCTCAAGGTGTCTTACAACATAAGGACAGCCAGAAGCACCCAAAAGTTGAAAATCAAACCCTTAAAATGTACATTTTAGATCAATGCCCTTACAAGGCTCAGCTAGGGAGGGTGGAAAGGTTGAGACCCCAAGAAGTCCTTGGGCAAATACATTCCACAACCTGGGAGAAGACCTTGTCCTGTATGCCTGATAAATGGGCTTCCAAAATAAGGAGGGTCTCCAAAGGGCTTCTCCTGCACATCTTAAGAAGAGACCAGCAAGAGGATGAAGACACAAAGAGGACCACAGGCAAAGCAAGAGGCTACTTATTATTTATTTATTTATTTATTATTATTATTCAAATTTTATTACCGCCCATCTCCCCCAGAAGAGGGACTCTTGGCTAGAAGTCTTGCCAGATTATGAGAAGTTGATTGTGTACTATAGAACATGTGGGTTACAGGCCAATACTTCCAAAAACATAGGAATGAAGGAAATAAAGAGAAGAAGCTGAGCAGGTTGGCCAGGTTAGACATACAGCAGCAGAAAACAAGCAACTAAATATCTTCCTCCAGACTGTAACCTTTAGGAAGAAGAAGTGGTCTAACATATATAACAAAATTAAAAACTATCTACTTCCTGTGTTCTTGGAAGCCTTACTAGAGACCCACCTCTATGTTTTCAGTTCGTCTTTTTTCTACATGCACATTATTATGCACAGCAAATCCTCTTTAAATGTTGTTACATTTCAACACACTGACAGGAATATTTTTCATCCAACTAACTTGGGTGAATCTCAAATGAATGATTCCACTTGTTAGAAGACAAGCTCCATGAGTAACTGGGTGGCGGGGTCAGACATTTGCTGCGTGAGATTGACTGCATTGACTGCTTGATCGCAATTTCTTTATTAGTCATACAACTTACCATCTCTCAGCAGCGCCATCGTGGTAGCAGGAAACAAACAAGCAAAAAGATGAAACAATTGAGAAAGAAGAGAAAGATAAACACAACTATAAAAGCCACCCAAAAACAAGGAACGAAGTAAAAGCCACATAAAAGGTCAAGTTAAAAGGCTTACACGAATGTGGGATGCACATTGACTTCAGCAAAATTCTGAATAAAACTGAGGTATTTCAGAAAGAATTGGGCTCCTTGGTGGTGAAATGCAATTCCCTCCAACAGGGGTGCCTGCAGGACAGGTCAAAAAGGTCAAAGTGGCCACTGCAACCATGTTGCAGACCAAAGCGCCACACTTTTTCATGTGTGTTGAGCATGCAAGGCATGACATGTAAAAAAGGGGTGGGGATTTGATCACACAGTCCCATCAGCCATCTTGTCTTTTTTTAATACAACCCTCCCCACCCCGGCAGTTGCTTCTGCCCTCCAAAGCAATTGAAGAGATGAATTAGTCACTGCACCATTGCTTGCAAAGAGCAAAAGATGGAGAAAAAATATGACTCAACCCAAACCTATACAAAGAAAAAGAGAGTGAAGAACAAAAGAATCAATCAACACTCTGTAGGATCCCTTATTATAAAAGCTAGATAGAAAAGCCTTAACTATACCCATTAGATGTCAGTGCAACTAATCGTGTTGCAAACAGAAATGTTCATTGGAGGCCTACTGTGCTACCACAAAAACAAAACAAATCTGTGTACCATGCAAAATCAGAAAGCAATGTCATGTTCTTAAACATGCTCACTTATAGGGTTCATCTTGTACGCAACACAAGAAGGAAGATAACTTTTCTTCAACTGTTACAAGCAATAATCCCATATAGGCTACAATCTGCCCTATATATTTTTGGGGGGAGTGCGGTGCCTTCAAGTCAGTCTTGACTCCTGGTGACTGCCTGGACTAGTCCCTGCAGTTTTCTTGGCAAGATTTCGGAAGTGATTTGCCCTTGCTTGCTTCCTAAGGCTGGGAAGGCCCAAGGCCACCCAGCTGGCTTTGTGCCTAAGGCAGGACTAGAGCTCATGATCTCCTGGTTTCTAGCCTGGTGCTTTAACCACTACACCAAACTGGCTCTCTCCCCTATATCTAGTGCCATGCATACATGTTGAGATTACAGTTTCTAGAATTCCCAGCCAGTATAACATTTTCTCTGGGAACACTGGAAATTGTAGTCGCAACATGGATTGAGGGGTCCAAGTCAGAGAAGTCTATACTAGCAAATTCAATAAACCTTGGTTGAATCTTGAAAATACAGGTTCTCTCAGTTACACAAAGTGTTCCATCTTCAAATTTACTAATTACTCCTTGTTACATTCCTGAATAAAAAAAATCCAGAATCAGTTCATATAATGACCATTACCATACAAACCAACAAACTCACATATATTTTTGTTCTCAAATATATTAAATTCAGTATCTGTAATGGACAGAAATAATAATGTAGTAAGAATTACTTATGCCTTTCCATAATTTCATACACATACATACACACACTTATTGATATTATGTATCTTTTTTGTTATATTTTTGTAAATGTTCATATGTTCATTTAACTGTGGAATTTTACTGCCACTCAGCTGTCAGTAATTCAAATACTTATAGAATTTATGCCTTTAGCTAAGCAGCAGATTCAAGGATATGTGGTGTTACCCTCTTATCTCTTTCCTCCTTTGGCAGTAAAGTACAGTATAGGATCAGCTTGTTAGAATAACAATTAGAGACTTGGCACCTCTCATATATCAAAGATGCTATGTTACATTTCAAAGAATGTGTCTGTAGTATCTTCACACTGGGATGATACCTGTGTCTCCCTTTCTGTTATCTTGCATCCTTATAAGTATACAATTCCCTCTATAGTTTGAGATTTCTAGTAGTACGTGTGCACATTCACACTGTCTTTGATCAACATTCTAAGACCTACAGATATGTAACCTTGGAGTTCTTGCTCTTGACTTCTGAGTACAAGAGACCAGGGACTCTTGTAACCTGCTAGCTTTGAAATAATAAAATGATTGGTGGATCCTCTCCAGTTGATGGCTTTCTTTAGGCGAGTTTTCCACCAAAGTAGATCCCATTCATGTTTTAATAGTTGCATGCTTTACCCTATTAAGTTTATATCACAGCCAAGCAGCCCTCCATCTCATAGCTGCAAAATCCAAGAGATGTGAATACTTCCATTGCTCTTGGGCATTTTTTTTTTCAAATTCCCCTCCTTCCATAGATTTGACCACCAAACATCTGAATTCTGAGCAATACTATAAATGGACTTTATGTAAATGACAGTGGCAAAGCTAATATATACACTATACATTCCTAAACCAACAGTTATCCTGATGTTTCATTGAGAAATCACCCTGTGCAATATGTTTGAGGCCCAAATCCAACGGCATGGAATCTTCAGCACCTCCTGACCTTGTGACCACAAGGTGCGTGGTATAGAAAGAGTTAAAGATTTACTCTGTGCCCCTCTTTGTCTCCCATTCTGCCTGCTCTTTGTCTAAGAGACTATTAATCCAATGTCACTTCCTCTTTCCTTCTTTTACAGACATGCCTGCACAGAGCATATGCTTTTTGGAGTCTCCTCCTGGTAGGGTGCAACTAGCTAGAGGCTAGGCTTTGCCTATTCCTACAACATGTTTCCTGTAAATATAATAATAATAGCAATTATTATTGTTGTTGTTAATTCAATTTGTATGGCCACCCATCTCATCTAAGCAACTTTGGGTGACTCACAACAGGTACAAAACAATCCAATAAAAACAAGTTAAACAATCACTATACAAACATATAAAATCCATCCATAATCAATTTAAAACAAAAAATCATGATCAGCGGCAGAATTTATTTATTAAAGAAATGTATATAGCCACCCATCTACTGTAGTTTTAAAACCTGCTTCAACTAATCATTGATCAAGACAGTTTCCCACTCACGGGAGCACTCACACCCAGTGAGCTTCAACCTCCAACACAATATTCACAGAAACTATCAGGCACCGTCATAGGTATAAATGGATGCAAATTAATGAGTCTTACCTGGATGGGTTGGGAAAACCTTTAGTTAGTTAGTTAGTTAGTTAGTTATGAAATTTATCTCACCAGCTGAAACCAGCTAGGCTCTAGGCAGCTTATAGGGTTGGGTTTAAATATTAAAAGCAGAATACAATTAGAAAAAAACAGAAATACAAGCTAAGAATTATGAAGTTGTAAAAGTGGCATCACTGTTTTTAAAAAGTAATCCACAAAGACCCTCTGGAACAGCCATATCTTTAGCTGCTTCTGGAAGACCATGAGGTTGGGGGCCATCCTTACTTCAGGAGGCAAGCTATTCCATAGGAGGGCAGCTGCTAGAGAATGCCTTGGCACAAGGATTGTCTGGTCCAACCCTCTGCTATGTGCTGGAAAACAGAACCGCCCCGAGTCCCTCCAGTGGGAGGAGATGGGCGGTGAATGAATGAATGAATGAATGAATGAATGAATGAATGAATGAATGAATGAATAAATAAATAAATAAATAAATAAATAAATAAAATTAAACCATCCTTGAGAGTTGGCTGCCCAGCCTCCTCTTAAAAACATCCAGAGATGGAGAACATGTAAGCGCTGTAAGGTAGATTATTCCACCATTGTACAGATAGTATCATCAGAAAGCTTTCCCTTACATTTAAGCAAAATCTAGGTAGCTGCAACTTATACCCATTTTTGGTCCTAGTTTTTGTGATGTAAAGATGGTACTTGGAGAAAAAGAAACCTTAACTTCCTGCAAGAGGCTTAGCCGAGGAAGAAGGGCACAACTTTTTTTTCAGAACTTGCTGGCTCCTCAGAGGTGTGGATTTAGTTTGCGGGTATAAAAGTACATCTGTTTGGGCCAAGGCAGACTTCTCTGATAGACCCCCCATCCCAACATTAGTCATCATTTAAAGAGCTAATGGCTATATTTGAGACAGCAGACCAATTCTGGTATCCAGGGATTGTAGACACAAGCCAGGGAGGAATGGTAGCAATGGCAGATCAAGAACCTGTTTCAGGAGGAGATTAGTGCCAGAAGATTGTGTCGCTACTAAGATCACCAGAACTGGACTGCAAAAATCCAGAGGATCACTTAATGCCAGTAGAGTTAGCTCCATCTAGTGGCCCCTCAAGTCAGTACACACTTGAGGCTATTTGCTATGCTTATTTACATCTGTGCCCCCCATCAATCACCATGCTGCCCTTGGCAAATACCTATGTTCCTATATAGGTTTGCAGCAGACCATGATCCAAGTTCAGGATTTTTTAAGGACTGAAGGCCCATCCAGGCCCCAAGGCAGCCACCACCTACCTTGATCGTATTTACATCATATTTGATTGAGAACCTTACATTCCTGTGGGGTTTTTTTCCAAGTTTCATTTCTTTTTCTTTTTTTCCAAATTATCCTACTACTTTAGTCTAGATTTCATAAAGGTCAATTGTGGCTTTTAATTTACAGTATTTGTTTACAAATAAATGAGAAAACAAGGGATGCCTCTAACGCCATCTGCTTACATTTTCCCCAGAAGAGGGTTTGTGTGTTTTCACCCAGAAATGAGCTTAAAAATGTTGCAATTTTCTCCAAAATGCATCATAATTTTACAGTAGCCCTGCTAATCTTCCTTTATAAAAAGGCAAACTGATTATGAATTGCAGGGAGCACTGTTTAATCTTGTGAAAACCATAGAAACTGCTGAAAGGGGATGCAATTTTCTGCCTTTCGATGGGAAACAAACAAAACAAGATTTAAAAGGGTTTCCCAGGCTGGCAAAGCAATCCTACATTACCTCATGGAGTGATTCAGTGAAAGTGAAGCTGGAGCAATTGTTCCATCCCCTTCTCATCCATAATGACAACAGTAGCCACCAGAACGTTCTTCTGAAAAGCAACTTACTTAGAAGTTCATTAGACCAGAGCGCTTCCATCGCATCCCTTTGGGAGTTTCCCACTGCTGGAGTCTCTGCCTCAAGGTCTTCCAGAACGACAGGAAGGACAATCCAAGCGGACTTTAGAGGAGGAATTATGACTAATCCTAAGCTCTTGAAATGTTGACCCAAGGTTCACAGGACCAAAGCTTTAGAATGCAAGTGTAGAGAGTCTTATATAGGGATTAGTATCACTCGGAGTTCACTTCTGGGTTGTTGAGCATACTATAATACTGTCAGGAAGCAAGAAGGGGGTGTAACAGAAAACAGAAAACCTCAGTGGGATCCCCAAAATTCTGGAGATGTGTAATGATCACTGGGCTAGAAGCAGAAGCAACACTTTCGTAAAAGATTTTGAAATGCTGTCTTTTCTCCTTAAAATATGTCCACAGCAAGGATTATCTCTGCTGAACGAGTCTATGTGATATATCAGGCCTAGAACTGGTTCTGAGCTAATCCCTACTGGAACAATGGATTAGCAGGACTGTATTTGTATTGGTTTAAAAGGCCCCATTAAAACAACACTCCCACTTTTTTCTATAGTGCACAAGCTTTTATCTGAGGCTTTTACTTCAGAATGTTCTTCTTCATCCTCTGTAGGATTCAGTTTAAAGCCTTCCTGATCAAGCTTGCCATGCTCCAGGCAAACAGATTTTTACCAGTCATTGTACAGTACAACCCGCCTTGTGCCAGCAGTTCGTCACCTAGAGAACTCAGACTGAATCCCAGAAAGCAAATCTCTCCCAGTGATAGCCTCTGAATAGCCAGTCATTCATTTGCATTCCTCTTTCTTTTCCAGTCCTTTTTTCCAGTCTGAAAGGTTAGATGAAAACATAATCTGATCACCCAGGGTCTTGAGTTTCCTTCCTAGATCACATGGTAATGTGATTATAACTGCACTATGGAGTATCCTTTATACTCACATGTACAGGTAGTCCTCACTGACTGACCACAGTTGGGACCAGCAACTCCATCACTAAGCAGCATGGTCTCTTAACTGCGATGTCACATGACCACGCCCAACTCAAGACATCAGTTTGTCAGTTCTGGCTATGATTGTTAGGTGAATCATTACGGGTTGTTAAGTGTGATATCCTGTGACTGCTGGCTTCCCTATTTGCCTGTTGGAAACTGGTTGTGAAGGTCACAAATCGCAATCACGTGACCACAGGACACTGCGACCACAGTAAATGCGTGCCCGTTGCCAAGTGCTCAAATTGCAATTGTGTGACTGCAGGGAAGCTGCAATGGCCACAACTTCAAGGACCAGTCATAAGTCTCCTTTTTCAGTGCTGTTGTAAGTTTGAATGGTTGCTGAACAAGTGGTCAGTTAAGCGAGGACTACCTGTATTAGGAAGGGGCCATTCTCAGTGAACTTGAAAAATGTTAGATATTTTGTCACATCTGTGATCCTTTCTTCTGTCATACAAAAAATTTCTGAACCAGTTGGCACACCAGATCAGGCCTGCTGCAAGTCCCATCAGTGAAGCAATGCCATTTGTTGGATCCTTCTCTGTCATGGCAGCTGTCTTGTGGAACAATCTCTCCCCTGAGATTCAGCCAGCCTAGACCTTCCTGGCCTTCTGCGGGGCTGTAAAGACTGGCTTTTCCCCCAGGCACTGAGGCCAGAGTGTTAATGGAGATTGAATATGAGTGCAGGTTTTTTATGTTTTATTGTTGTGAGATTTTTCAGGGGCCTCAATTGCTGTTTCTATTTCTTTTTTATGCCATTTTTACTGTTTCAGATTGTTATTGTTGTTTTTATTTGTTTGCCACCCAGAGTGTTTTGATAGATGTGGAGGCCATATAAATATGTTAAATAAACAAGTAAATAAATAAATATCCTTTGATTCTTATAATAGTGAATCACTAGTTACCACATCTCTTTTCTTTGTAGGCCACAGTTGTATCCACTCTGCCCATGTAGTCAACTCAAAGTGATTTTCAAATAAAAACCTGCAGCCTTTTGCATTTTAAAAGTACTGGAAGGATGATTTATAATAGGGAAACAGTCAGTAAAGAACAAGCTAAGTTCCCCTTTCACTACCATATGGGAGGCACATAATCCAGACAATACGGATTGTCTTGTCTTGTCTTGAATGTCCAATTGTGATTCCACATAACACACACAATAGCCAATGTGATGTACTGACTAAAATGTTATGCTAGGACCAGGGAGATCTAGGTTCCAACTCATCTTCATCCAGGAAGTTCATCAGATGATGTTAGGGCACCCACTATCTCTTAGTCCAACCTACCCACACAGAGTTGTTGTGGAGAAAAATGGAAGAGGAAATGCTAACATATGCTACCTTGTACTCTTGGAAGATAGCTAAGATATAAATCTAAGGAATGAATAGGAGAATAATAAATAAAGCAACGATTTGTTATCATATGGAAAGCAAAACCTGGCTAAGATCCATTCCACCTCAAATAGTCTTCAAGGTCTCAGTGAGGTGACAAGGTCACCTCCCTTATATTCTAGCACAAACAGGCCTATCAGTGAAAGAAGAAGGCTATTAATACAATTAGAAGAGTCTCTGGCCCTGCAAAACAGCAGGCTGGAGGTGAGTTGTGTCCATGGGGCCACGATTTGCCCAGTGGCACTATCTGGGGCCCTTTAGGTGAGGGGGAGGAAAAAGATGGAGGCTGCTGCATCATGCAGTTTTCCTGCTTGTGATAGTCTAACAGAAAAAAGCTTCCTCTCATGGGAGGCCACTGAGATGGCTTTGCTCAAAATCGGAGCAAAGTGACTCCCGCTTATCTGTCCCAGACTTTGGGGATGCACCAATTGTTCACTTTTAAAATCCTGTGCCAGTCTGAACCCCTCTGCTGCGCCAGATGGTCGATGAAGGGAAATGTTTGAATCAAAGGCAAACAGGAAAGGCCGCATTTCAGAGCTTAGCCAAGATTCCATGCTGTTAATAAGCCCAATCTGAGAGTGCTAGACTGCTTGCAAAATTTTTGCTTGCAAACATCACCCGTGAGCCTTTTGTGTTCTGTTTTACAGTGTGCCACCTGGTTCCTGTGAAAAGGGAGTAAGTACCTTAAAAAACAAGCAGTGAGTGATGAGGATAAACAAGGACTGATATTAATTTCAGGCAGCGTGTTCTTTCGCGAATGCAGGAGGAAACATCCTGTGATAATGTCAGGAGGTATTTAGGGGGTTCCATGGGGGAGGGAGGAAAAGAGAAATAAAATTACTGAAAATTACGATACCTCCTTTAAGCTTTGCCCCTGCCCTTTTGGGGTGGGGGGTGGGGGTAATCACAGTAACAGCAAATGTGTTTAAATTTTGTAATGGTACTCCACTCTTTATGGGGTGCTTTCCATAAAGGTACTAATTTTCTTGACTCCAGTGAGACAAAAATAAAAGCTACACTTCCTTAAATTCAGTGAAAGGAAGGAAGGAGGTGAGTTTGATGAAAAGAAGGGAAAGAAATGAGGAAAATATATATAGTATACAAGATAAAATGAAAGAAGGCATTAGGAAAGAGAAATTACAACAGTAATTAGCAATGCTGAAATGACAGTCCTAATTTGCTTTAATCTTCCTGACAAAAGATGGCCTTTTTCCCCCCAATTTGTCGATCACTGACTTGGTCATTCTTTAATAAGAGACCCAAATGATGCAATGTATAGTAGGGTGCAAAGTGTGTTTTGCCTTGGTGCAAAGTACAAACCTATGGTCAGATAGGGCAATACAGTCTATTTTCAGGATATTTTTAACATACAAGATATGGATTCTCTGGGATGCTCTGTCTCAAGATAAACAGCTGGATGGAAATGAAAGCAAGTCCCTCTTCCAAATTATTATTTGTGATTATTTATTTATCATCCTACTATTCTGAAGTGCCTTGGCAGGGAGGGACAGTATTTGATTCAATGACTGCAAGATCTGCACTCAAAGCACAGCAATCTTTGTAAGCACCACATTGTCAGCTGCTCCAATCACAGCAGCTTGGGAGCAGTACTTGAGAAAGTGAATCCTTACATTAATTATTCTCTTCCTCTTAAAAATAAAACAGTTTTTGGGCTGTGCCTACCTTTGAAGGGCTTCTTTGATTCACCAAAGGTTCAACCCAGCCCCTTTGCTTCTAGCTTCAGCTGTGTTGCATTGTGTGACCTCCACAGACATCCTCAATATCCCATAGGCTCCACTGGCACTTGCAAGAGCAAGAAGGAGTATTTGCAGAGGAGTTGCTCCTGTGCAGAAGTCTCTTTCAGTTTTTATAAATGCCAGGAAGGCAAAGAAGTTGCTGTGAGATGACACTTGAAATATCTGTCTCCAGATAATTACATCAACTTTGTAGTGTGAAGTCCCAGGTTGAAACAAATCAAAGGTGTCTTGCAAAGAAGGTATACGTTTAGAACAAAATGGAACCCAGTGGGCAGTTCTGTGATTTTTCCTGTAGCTCCGGCATAGATTTAGGAGTTACTCTCTTCACCTCAGTGGATTGTTCCAATCTACAGTTTAGAAGACATACAGTCACAGCACTGTAGGCTGGTTGCAACAGGTGTTCCTTCATGCTGCCGTTCTTGATGATGGTATCAGACATGTTGTGCCCAGGTTGATATACTTAGTTTCATATAATTTTCCTTTTTAAATTTTTTCTGGACAACAAGATTATTTGCCTAGCTCTGGAATAGTCTAGCAGAGCAGAAGAAATTCCTAGATACATAAAGAATCCTAGGACATCTTGAAACTTACCTAATACTTGTGACATAAACTTTTATAGAACTATCTACATTATCTCATAGGAAAGATACCTATATTTACACAGATGTATCTATGACAACACAGGAAATGACCAGAAGAGTACTAAAAGATGTCAAGAAAAGCAGGATTCTGTGTCCTGAATCAATTTTGGAAACTAAGCACATTTGAAAGATTGCCTTTGCTTTGCAGAATTTATTTTACACAATGCATTTTTTTGCACTAGTATTCCAAGTTTTACTTTTAATTATGAGGGGGGATCGAAGTGTTACAATATGATGGATACCAAGCTTCTTCTTCAATCTATTAAAAAAATCTTTCTTGAACTATTATAAATCTTTTCCAGCCATTCTTCTGGTTTCCAATATTTTTGAGCAGTATCATCTAGGTATCTAAATAGATATTGTAGCCATATATGGACTATACAGTTTATTTTTAAACTGAAAATTTCTCATAGAGCATAAAAATGGCTCAAAGCATAACTGGTATTTGATGTCCAACTTGCAAATTCACACAACCTTCCTTCATATTTAGGGAATATGACTGTAGCCCCCAAAGCCTCAAAGTTACCTCCTTTGTTTGCTAGAACAAACAAGTCCACTATGCTCCTGCACAACAGTCTAAGGCAGTGTTTCTCAACCTTGGCAACTTTAAGATGTGTGGACTTCAACTCCCAGAATTCCCCCCATGGCTGGCTAGGGATTTCTGGGAGTTGAAGTCCACATATCTTAAAGTTGCCATGGTTGAGAAACACTGGTCTAAGGAGGAAGCTACCAATAAGATTGGAGGAAACACAGGACAGCTACATAGATGTGTCCACAAGACAGGAGTGGTTTCCAGAATGTGAACTGGCAAACTATAATACCATGGAAGTGGAGAGTGCATCATAGCATTTCTCAAATTGGGTTTAGTTTTGGTGACCTCTGTAGCTACAGCAATCCTTGTTTTTTTCAGTTTCATTGCCACATTCTTTCCCTGCTGTGCAGCAAAATAACGACCCTGATCTTTTTAGCATGCAAGGGAAGTACAGCTGCTGATGAGTCTCAGAATTTCTTTGCTCCCCACAAGTTGCCTCCAGCAGCATTATGAAAGAAGAATTGTAGGCATTGGCTTAAAGGTACATTGAATGTTGAAGAAAGAGATGAGAAGGTTGATACTTTTAATAACAGTAATGGATGGCTTTTCTGGTTAAAATAGATGTAGCCTCATGACATCAGCTTATGCTGGTGATGAGTGTTCTTTCTTCTGCATCTATCTGCACCTGCTGCCACTTTGTGAATGTTTACTGTCTCTCTCATGTGTGATGGAGTTTTTAAACATTAATAAAAGAACTCCAAGCAGCTAACAGCAATCTTGCAGAGTAGAAGCGTGAACCAAAAAAGAGAACTTGCACATTAAGCTTAATTATGTACAGAAATAAATTCAGTCTTCACACTGTAGTTAGATGAAAAAAAAATAGAAATAGCTTATTTTTATTCAGTAGATCTGGATACAGCTAGGTTCATAGTAGAAAGCACTTAATCATCACTGGTTCTTTGTAGACACTTTCTAAAGGGCGAGAGCTGCATCCTGCAGCAGCTCCTGCTTGCAGGTCTGCCAGAAGGGTAATGGAGATTGTTAATCCCCAAGCCCAAGAAGAAGGAGGAAGTGGAAATCAGGTGACCCACATGACATCCCACAAGCACAATAGAGGTACATCTACTAGAGAACCCCCCTTACTATGCTTGTGAGACAATGCTGAGTTGACCCCTGATAATTCCAACAATGTGGTCCCAGGAAAAGAAAGTTTGGGAACTCCTGATTATACCATATAATACCTTGTCCAGATAGCCATCCATAAGTTAAGGCTGAGAGGGTGATAGATTTTACTGTATGATTTGGAAACCATGTTGATATCAATGTTATTCTATAAAGGAAAAGCTGCTGCTTGTAAGAGGAAGCAGAGAGATCTTTAGGATGCACACATGGCAAAGCCAACTCTACACATGTAATAAATAGAAAATGTACAAATATGCCCAAACCACAAAAACATAGCATGCTCTGTCTAAGTAATTACTACCACCTGCCTTTCCCTCTTAGAGAAAACATGATGCCGCCACTTTTTAGCACAAAAATTAATGGAGCCAATCAGGGAGAGATATAAACAAAATTGACTCAGAAACACCTGCACCTCATTAGATTTTTTTTTACAGAATAGGAAAAAAAATCAAATACGTGTATGTAAGTTTGCATTTTAAATACTGCCAGAGTTCATTTACTGTTTAACTAGAATTGGTTTTCTGCCTCTTGGTTTCTCATGTCAGCTGGTCTTTGGTGGGAAAGCTGAAAAGGAAAAATGCTGATCTCAATCACTAGATGCTTCAGATGTATCCAAAGGTAGATTTCAAAAAAGAACAAGAAATAGGCAATAGGACAAAGGTGGCCCTGTCCTTCTTATGGATGGGAAAAACAATAAACTGCTTACAGGTTGTCAGACCCAAAAAGTAGCAAGTGTTGGTTAAGCAAAAACAAGGTCAAAATCAGGGGAGTGAGATCAGTTTGTCATGCTGGAGAAATGAACACAGAAGCTCCAGAATTGAAAGGCTGGAACAGCATCTGCCAAAAAGCATGCTTTGAATTGTATGCCACAGTCTGTAATCAAGTGCTCCAGTAGCCTATAGAAGCAGAAAATTTGGAAGATAAGCAGCTGACTACCTCTTTTCTTTTCTTTTCTTTTCTTCTCCCTTTTCTCTTTTCTTTTTCCATCCCTCCCTGCCTTTTTTTTTCTGATGGCAGGCAATGAAATTAATCACCTTGGTGAGCAAATCCACTAAGACTACAATGGAATCCATCTTTCTGAAGAGTAGCAAGGATGTAATTAAGTCAGAAGACAAAAAACACCAAGAACTGGGGGAGTCTGGAGGGTCAACAGTAATCCAAAAGGAAGCCCTGTACAGAACCGGGCCTCTACAACAGATTAGACCTGTCTGAAATGATACTGAGTTGCTTTGACAAAGTGACCTGGGCCATAGAGATGACCTAATTTTGTTTACTGAAGGAAAGAGGACACCTGAACCCTTTCAGGTCAGTACTGAAGGAGAAAGCATCTCTCCTAGCTTTTCTCCCACTGCTGGCTGAAGACCTGCTAGGCTGCACTGCTTTGAGATTGTCCACTGCCTTCACTAAAGTTGCCCAGTCTAGAAGCTCTTTGTTCAGCACTGCCAGAAGGATTCTACCAGCCTTGTTCCATGGCACTATCTATAAAAAAGAAATTGGGCCATTTCCTGCCATTGACCACCTCCTAATGGGAGGAGGCCAGTGGTATGAAAGAGGGCCTCAGAAGCCAAACAAAACGAAGTAACATGGTGACATCACATTGGCCTTAGAAGTGTGGGACCACTCTTGCTTCAGAAAGTAAATTCAAGGAGGTGCTTTGTCAAAGCTAAACTGGCTGTTGCAAAATTTTGCATAATCTGACAACGGGTATCCTCAGAATTTTTAAATGTGATGACTTGTACAAACCCAAATGCCCTGCAGAGCTGGCAGAATATCATGGCAGCAGTCTTCCTTGGAATGAGCCCAGTGAGAAACAGATAGTCTGTCTCATGAAGTAATACTTCAAGTAATACTGTCCAGAGTCCCTCTTTTGGGGGAGATGGGCGGTAGCAAAATTTGAATAATAAATAAAAGTAAATAATACTTCAGCACCAAGAGTGAAAAGTCCATTTCCTGGAATGAAGGTTGTCTGAAGTTCTCATAGGAGCCTTTGGGTATATAGGACTAATGGTTGTGTCTATTTCCCATCCAGCAAAGATTGCTGCAAAATTTTCTGAGAACCACATGCACGAGAGAGAAGGTGTCATCTTGACCAACCATATTGTCAGAATGAAGTCTGATTCCGACACGGAGGAGGGGGAGTTGACTGTTGGGAATATCCAGGGTGGGAAAATTGAAGCAGAGAATGACTCAGCAAGGTGGGAAGATCTAGAGCCACTGATTGGTGGGAATCAAGGGGAAGAGTTGCCACCGCCTATGAGTGCAAGAGAAAGGAGAGCTGAAAAACACACCAAGCAAAGGAAGCCCAATTGGCCCCTGATAAAAAAAGGCAGGAAGGAGACAAAATAGAAAGGCACCAGCACAAGGTACAGGTTGCCGGAGACAACCGTTCAGGCTTCACTGGAGCCTGAACTGGTCGATGAATTGCCGATGCCTGAAGCAGCACCTTCCACCACCAAGAACCTAGACTCCGAGCCTTCTCTTGCCTTGCTGAGCTCATCTGCGGAGCCTTGCCTTGCCTTGCCTTGCCTTGCCACATCTGGCCGAGGAGTCTTGTCTTGCCGCCTTGCCGTGCTCAGCAGTAGAGCCTTGCCTTGTGTTGCTGCATTCAGAAGAGAAGCCTTGCCCTGCCGCATCCAGCCGTGGAGCCTTGCTTAGCCTTGCTGCATCCCGTAGAGGAACCTTGCAGTACAGCCTTGTCGTGCCCAGCAACAGAATCTTGCCTCGTTACTGCCCTGCGATCCACAGTGAAGCCTTGCCGTGTCACCTTGTCTACTCCTGAACCTTGCTCTGCCATCTTACCACACGCTACAGTGGGACCCCCGGGCCCTTCTGTTGCACCTTTCCCAGCCTGGTTGCCAAGTTGGAGTTGAGAGACTGAAGCCTGAGTGAAACTTGAACTCAGTTGCCTTCTTGTAAATAATTCATGATGTGTAAATAAAGTATATTTCTTCTTACCCTGGTTGGTCCTTACTCTGAACAGAACATGTATACTCTGATTTCCAAAATAGAACATTTGCCTGTTAATTGTGGCCAGCTGGAATTATGTGATTATAAAATTGAACCATTAAAAACATTGTGCAGATAATTCAACTTCTGAGCAATCTACAAAGCACTCAAGATTCAGGTGATGAGTTCATACCTGGTGATAAGCTCCTTTCAGAAGACAGAATCAGGTTCAGCTTCAGTGACTCTGTTAGAATTTATTTTTTCCACAAAGGATTTCTCAGTGTCTAGCTACTGAAGGATGAATTTAGATATAGATCCCTATGTTCAGGTGTTGAAATGCTTATTGGGCTGACTTATCCCATTGGAACTTGGAAAAATTTGAGAGGGGTAGAGCCAGCTCAGAGAATTTGGAGATAATTGTATATCCTTAGCATATGGGATGTTTGTCAAGACTTTGGAAGGATCCATCTGAAAGGTAAGTGAAGTAATGCCTTAGAAAATCTACCAGTTCCAGATCAAAGTCACATTTCTCTGCAGCATAGTTTCACATCTTATCTATCAGGACTGTTGGTGATAGTAGTACTGCTGGTATGTGAAGAAATCCTGAGAATGCAGAGAAAGACACTGGGCTGGAGAAAAATAGAAAGATGTATTTTCCTTGACTGACTGATAGTTAAATAGGGTACACATTTGTGTGAGTATTGGGCTTAAATGGGAAGGAAGGAAGGAAGGAAGGAAGGAAGGAAGGAAAGGAAGGAAGGAAGGAAGGAAGGAAGGAAGGAAGGAAGGAAGGAAGGAAGGAAGGAAGGAAGGAAGGAAGGAAGGAAGGACTGTCCTGCTGATATTCTTCCATTGATTTTGTCATTTTAAATTGGCATGTTATGGTTTTCAAAGTAGAATGAGAATCCTCCATTGTTTTGGCATTGCTATAACTACTATCACAAATATGATTATAATTTTATATGGAACACTAAAGAGACACAGATTTGCCACAGGTAGTTTAATTATGCATTCCATTGTGTATTTTCCTGGGACAAAATATCCCAACAGAAACAATTCTATATCAAGAACAGTTTTGTTTCCAGGGGCAGAAAAGAAGGGGGTGGGAAGCAAGGAGCCATTATTCAATACTAATAGTAAGACCACACTGTCTAAAATCATAGAATTTCTTCCCCAAAGATTCATACAAGGGAAGGAGGCATTTTCACCCTCCCTGCAAAATAAAATTTTACCTAAATCTCTGGGCCAAAATCATTAAGCCCATGATTTTATTAATGTGTCATTCTATGATGAATGTCTATGGTACCACCATTTTAAAATTAAAAATATGTTTGGCTTCCTCATAAAGTCTGGAATTAATGGTCTTACTGGCACCTCCTTTAGACAATAAATGGACCTTATGCTTCAATTGTGCAGCACAAAAATGATCATTCTTTCTTTGTCAATCACTACCTTGCCATTCCACATGCTACAACTGCTTCGACAATTTTGATATTTTAGAAGTATATACAACCTGAATTCTAGCACAGCGCATAGCTGTCAAAAATCTTGGGGCAGCCAGGATAGGAAAGTTATTAAACACATGGAGAGTAATCATAAGTTTATTTCATTAATTACAACTAACTCTCATTCAATCTCCATCTGCATTAAATTAAGCCAAATGTAGTTTATCCATTCACTTCCCTGTCTCCCACCCCACCCCATCATAACGTGAAAAAAAAGAGGGCTTCTATGTTAGAGCAACAAACCAAACAGCAATTGGCCAGAGATGTCTGCAGGGGAAATCCAAAAAGTCAAGATGGCGGCTGTCACCACGCAATCAAAGCCCCCACCCTTTTTATGTCCATTGCATTGCATGACGCATCTAGAAAAGGTGAAGGGCTTTGTGATGAGGTTACAGACACCATCTTGACTTTTGTTACAGCCTAGGTGCTCCTCATCTTGCTAATGCTAATTAAGAGAAAGAGAGAGGTAAATAGTGCTGTAATTTTGGCATTTTAAATTCACTTAAATATAGCCTCTTCATGACAATATGTAGAATGTGGAGCTTCCATTGAATTGGAAAGAAGCACTATTTTGTGGGAGAAAAGAGTAATACATGAGAATCATGCACACACACATATACACACACACACATACCACACACACGCACAAACACACGGAGTTGGTCTTTGGATGATAATTTTATCCTTGCTCCTCCAAGCTGGGCTGCCCAAGACTTTGGCCCCAGGTTCCAGACCTTTCTGCATAATGTTCTTACAAAAAACTGGTCTCCATTTCCCAGCCTTTCTCTTCTTCCACATAAGGCCAAGATGGAGGGAAATTAAAGTGCCTATTTGCCCAAAGCCAATGATATTCAACTGTCACTTTCAGCAAAGTTGTCAAGAAGCTGCAACCACAGAGGGAGGGGGGGAGCCCATTGTGCAAATTAGATGGGTACGAGCGCTTTGTAAACAAGCTATTAAATATATGAATCATGTACCTCATTCATCTCAAAATGTTCAACCTCTGCTGACAGGATTTTGTAACACTGAATAAATTAGAAATGCATTTGGCATGTGGTGCTATTTCCTTCTTCACTCTCTCTCAAAAACAACACCCCACATCTTCCTGATTTTTCAGCTTATTTCTGGTGGGGCTTTTCTTTCCTTTTTGTCTGTCAAGAGTGTTCTTTTTTCATAAATTATAGGTGAAAAGAATATTTAGACAGAATTTAAAGTAACTGAATTATTTAGAACAGAAATGCCATCCACAAATGTATAATTTATTCCCAGACTGTATAATGCTACTTCAAGCAGCTAGTGTTGGTGAGGGGATGGGGGGATATCTTTATCATTCTCTGCCTGGGAAATCAAAAGTATCAACCTGCAAATATTTTTGTGGACCTGGCCCGGATCAAGGTATGACAGTTAATGATATGAAGTTCATCCTAATATATGTCTATCGCCTAGTCCAGTGTTTCTCAACCTTGGCAACTTTAAGATGGGTGGACTTCAACTCTCAGAATTCCCCAGCCCACATGGCTGGCTGGAGAATTCTGGGAGTTGAAGTCCATACACCTGAAAGTTGTTGAGGTTGAGAAATACTGGACTAGCCTTTCCATCAGCAGTTGGAATATTCTTGCATAGAGCAGGGGAACAAATACAGGATTTTAAGAGCATTTGGGATAGGTTAGTTGCTTTCATTGGTCCATTTGGGGATTTGGGGCTCCAGTCCAGTTCTTTTCCGTTACTTACCTTGAGTCTCATTGCTCATTTTACCACCCATTCATCCATGAATCTGGACCTTCCACACAATTGCAGAGAGCACAGCTCACTTACCCTTCTGTTCACACTTACCCAGAGGCTCCCACATAGTTCTCAGCTGGATCTAGTTGACAGACAGTTATAAACATATACCTTGGAATCTGTAATTTGGGAGAAAATACATGAAGAAAAATGGGTATTTTAAAATAAAAGCAGTTTTTCAAATGCAGTTTTTCATTTTTTTAAAATAGATTAATTTGGAAAAAATAGGACAAAATTAATTTAAGGGAGAGCATGGGGAAAAAGCAACATTGAATAGATTCACCCATCCCTAAATATCTTTTGAGTAAATTTTGTTTTGTTTGTTTATTAAGTTGACATTCTCTTCTGGCTGCCCCATGGCTTTATTTTAAAAATAAAGAGAAAATATCTCTGAAACCTAACATTAGTTCAGCTCCTTAGCTTGAAAATTCATTCTATTCTTTACCTATGCATTTTATATCTTAGCTTTATGTAATTATCCATCTATCTCTATTCCAATACTATCTATGCTGAAGTCCCAGATCCGTTCCACTGGTCTCTCTTGACATTTGTGTGCAAGTGTGTGTGTGTGTGTATCAACCAAGGTTCCTCATCACCGGGGTCTTGGTAGCCATAATGGAAGTTGCTCTAGACACAAACTCCTGGTTCTGGCACTATCCTCCATGTCAGATTCTCTCTTTCTCTTTTTCTTTCTTTCTCTCTCTCTCTCTCTCACACACACACACACACTTCTCTCTTATCTGGCACTTCTTTTAGCTCTGGCCCTCAGCTGTGAACACAACTGGAAAGCTGATGGCTGCTTGGAACTCTCTGGACAGGGGGTCATGCAGAGGAAGGTGTGGTGGAAAGGAATAAAAAAAAAGTCCCCTTCAGGAATGGATTGGAGCTGACTTGGTGTGGGGGTGGGGAAGTGGGGAGAAATCTAAGGGATTACCACACTTCTCTTTTCCATCAAAGATATTTTAGTCTTTAAACTAGTCAGCTAGATTGGAGACCCAGATACTTTCTCCTAAGGTTAAGGTGTAGGAAGCAGAGAAGTGAGTAAACAGTTAAATTAAGAATCTCTTAATTTCTCTCCACCAGCACCCCAAGATGATGGGATGGGAGCAATTATTAGTAGTCTGCTTGCAGCAGTCATGTTGATTTGAGGGAAGATCTCTCAGCCACTGAATATGATACGTCCCTTCCTACCAATGTATTTTATTATGCTAGGAAGCACTGAAGGTAATATTTCAAAAATTCTTCTCATTATGCTACCCTTTTCATCCAGCAGACTGAGCTCCTGAATTGCACATCAGAACTGGAGCCCCACAGAAGAATTTGAATCAGGAATAGGATGCATTAGACATCTCCATATGTCACAAGTGAATTATTAACCATTTCAAATTGTCCCATTTTATTCTGGGTTAGAAGCTCATGCCAAGTTGGAGCCAGCCCTACCAGAAATATTTTGGAAAAGATCAGAGCATCATCCACTGTGGGATATGTAATTTGAATAAGCCTGCAATAGACCATGTGAGATGAGCCATATTTCATTCCCTAGTAATGACCCACGCTTCCTGTAAGCTTCACCTGTTCAAGTGGAAAGCAAAAAGGTTATGGGGACTTTAGTACCTCAACTCTAAAGGAATGTTATTTGAAAATCCCTGCATTGGTTTCTAGGAAATTTGGAGTTTCATCATCTCATAATTGTCTCCTGTTTTTGCAAATTCTGTTCTATTGCTAACACACCCACACTGTTACATTTTTCCCCTGCTGAATAATGAGATGATGAAGCTGTAGGACTTCCTAGTAATATTCAAGAATTGGGAGCAAATTAGGATAAGTTATCCCCGGAGCTATCACCAAGTGAGCTGGGCTGCTTTCTGAACTAAATATCCAACTGCTGTATGAATTGGGCAGTTTTTGCACAGAATTTCTCTGTACTTTTTAGAAGAAGAGTGCAAAAATAGGGAAATAGTATAAAAAGCTGTTTCCAAACATTTCAAATGACAGGCAAAACTTCAGGGTAAGGAACTGTTCATTCCAAATTAGTACTGCAGCTGTTTTTGCTTTTTTTTTTTTTTTTTAAGAAATAAGGAAATAATAGACCAGTGTTTCTCAACCTCAGCAACTTTAAGTTGTGTGGACTCCAGCTCCCAGAATTCTCCTACCAGCCACACATCTTAAAGTTGCTGAGATTGAGAAACACTATAATAGACCCATAGTCAATTATTTATTCTATCTGTTCCAGCTCCAATCTCAAAATTGGAAGGGGGGAAATCCACAAGACAATCTTTCTGATTAGAATTTGAAACTTGGTTCACATCAAATTCTGTCCCACCACAAAAAGGGTGGATATTCCTGATGTGGATATTCCTGATGTGAATGGGTGTCCATGGGTATGGTTATCTACTCCAGCTAAATTCATATTATTTTACTGTAATTAGACATTCCCAATATTAGGTGAGGAAGATACATTACCAATTAAGCAAAGTTAAGAACTGGAGTACCAGAGGGTTTAAAGAAGTTTTGGAAGATTGTTTTTGCTTGAAAACATTTCCCCCTCCTCTTTCTCCTTTTTTAAAAAAAATCTGTTTTCTTCTTTTTTTTTCAGTCTACTTGCAAACTACTGGCACTGAAAATGGATTTGGGATAGCTTTTTAGTGACTGATGGCTATTCAGAAGCATGCAACAGGATTAAAATTAAGTTCAAAGAAATGCTGATTAATCTGAAGTACACTGATTACCTGAAGTGACACAGGTTCAAAGCCATATATGCCAGATTTCTTTTCCTGTCCAGAGCTATAATCAAATGATTTTAGCACAGACAGTCATCCAAAATAGTGAATACTTTGATCCCACAATTTCTTGAAGATCAAAGATCTATATAAGTCATAGTTAAGTAGGCCAGAGCATGATGTAAAAATAGAATCAGCTCTCTTAACCCTGTTTAGGGTACTATGATATGTCATTTGATTGTGATAGTCATTTCTTCCCTCACAGTCTTTTTAACATGGCTTCTTTTTTCTGAATTTTTAAAACTGTTCAGAGCTGAACCAAAACTATTTGAGGGGAAAAATTCTGGTTACCCCTCCCTGTTTAATTCTTTGAACAGCCATTGAGGGGGGAAAATTAAGCCTTTCGGTTTTCATTGTCCTTCAGTGGAATTATTTGCCCTCAGTGACATAATCAAACCTATATAGAACAATAATATTGTTGTCACTGCATAAATCCTGTCTGGCTAGGATAATTTCTGACTTACTTAATTCCCTTTATATTTATTATTTTCATGTATTCATTATTCTAGAAAGAAGAAAAAAGAATCACTAAAACAATAGCACCTCAGGCAAAACAGCAACATTGACCAAAATACTTGAATAAATAATGTCCATAATTAAAGTGTATTTTGAGGAAAACAATTCTACTGCTATCTGTGGTGCTCACAGGAAGGGATTTAAAAAATCAAGATTAGGATTGCAGTAGTGAGATTGAAATCCTACCTTGTTTGATGTCACGTGGATATACAAAGGGGTGGGGGGTTGAACATGCTGCTACAATTGCCATCTTGACTGTTTTTACACATATATACACCCCAACAGACACCATTGCCTGCCACCTTCATTTTGATTCCAGAATGGGAAGGTTCTGTGGAACAGGAGAATAAAGTCTACTGGATTAGTAAATAGCTAAAGGCTGCTAATCCTTTCAACAGAAGAGAGTATCTGTAGCTCAGGGTTGAACTGTAGAGTCCTCGGTGGTCTCTGAGCTTGGTTGTTTGCTTGCAGACATTTCATTACCTGACTGGATATTGATCTAGTTGATGGTGTTACAACCAAGTTCAGAGAGCCCCAAGGCTCTAATCCTTGCCTTCCCTGGAAATAAATATAATCCAAAATCTGTCAGCAGCATTTGCAATATCTCATCCCTTCCTCCACTCCAATCCTCTGCTACATCTCCTATTTGGGTCCCACACATCCAGGTTTCTTAAAGGCATGGGAGGAAAGGAATAGGGGCAAGGACACCCAGCAGCCCTTGTGCCTGAAGGCTCCAAGGTGGCCTTCTCTATTGCCTTTGCTATTTTTGCACATCTCCAGGAGTATTACTAGTGAACGTAGCAGTGGAGAACATCTAGATATTTTAGTTCTCTAGATGTTCTGGGCTCCAGCTCCCATTGTTCCTCACTATTAACTGTGGCAACCTGAGCTGATGAGAGTTGGCCCAACAACATCTGGAGCTCTGTAGGTTTAGATTAACACAAACAAGTCCTGAAGTGTTAAAGTTGCTTGCACATTAAATCTACAAAAGAAGT
Organism: Candoia aspera; assembly: GCF_035149785.1. Lineage (NCBI taxonomy): Eukaryota > Metazoa > Chordata > Lepidosauria > Squamata > Candoiidae > Candoia > Candoia aspera. The sequence continues at coordinate 184,551,928 of NC_086154.1, forward strand.
CCTTCTGAAGATATCTATACTTGCAGAGGCCTTTTGTTGGACCTTCTTTCTCTCTGTGTTGCTCCCATTTTGGAGATGTGATTAGTTCTCACTTGGGTTTCAGATGGCGTACTGTTCTAGTCTTTTAGTGTAGCTTTTTACTGTATGGCTAATACTTTTAAGAGTTATATTTATCCTTCCTATGTTAATTGTTTTTATTGCATTTTATTTTAATTTGTTTGGCTATGGTTATTCATTTCAGTTTTTTACCACTTGAGAATCAAGTATTTTGTTGGAAGTCATCATCATCATCATCATCATCTGTAGACTGTAAATAGGTACTCATATGATTTAAGGCTCCTTCACTTGAAGAGGAAAAAGGAGTATGAGAAGGATAACCTTGCAAGGATGTGTAGCAAATGTGGTGTTGGGGTGTAGGATTCTTAGTACCCTGCTCTCTGGCTTGCTGGTTTAATAGGAAAACATGTTATTATATCTGTCAGCCCTTGCAGTTTATGGTTCAGTGAGATGTGATGATGACATGCCAATTTGTTTAAACCCAATCCTGTATGAAATTGGGAATGAAGCCATTTTTCAGGATAAAAAGAGAAATAGATGAAGGACCTGAAGTGTACTCCCATGGCTCAACAGTCTGTATTTTGTTGTCGAAAGCTCATTCGTACCTAATTTGGCTTTGATTCCAGAAGTATGCTCAGTAATAAGAAAAGTACATGGAGAATAAGTTTTGGGGCAATAGATTCTGCTCCCTTCTCAACACATCCTTTTGCTATTAAAATATTATCATTTTTTTTGTCTGCACTTGACGGTCTGTATCTGAACTTAACTGCTCCTTCAATGAATATCTACCTAATTTTTTCTATGGGAATTGCATAGGCAAATTAAAGTTTTCATGTTAAAAACTCATTAACCAGCTGGTGTATACAGACATTGATGCTGATTTTACTATTCTATGGATAAATTGCTGATTTTTTTAGGCTTGACTAAGTTTTGGTGGCTACTGCTTGCTCATGAATTTTGTTTTATGGTCTGATATGGCACTAAGATTCTTGACTTTGGTGTATTGCTTGAAAACCTTTAACAGCCAAAAGAACAAATAGTTACTAAATGATTAGGGCAGTGCAAAGCATTTGAAAGGCACTTTATGAAGTGGGTTGGTGTGAGTGAAATACCCATTCTTGAAGTGCTGAGGCAGTTGCATTCTCCTGAAGATTTGATGTGGTTCCTTTGAGGGCTTTCTCAGGTTCTCTCCCCATGCTCAGCCAGTTTGCTTTGGTAGAAATCTCAGTGGAAGTGCTATATGTATATCTAAAAGTCTTCAGTGGAAGAGCTGTTTTTGCACCCTATGAAAGCCCTCAAGGAGCTACACTGAGCTCCCTAAAGGACAAAGCTCCCTCAGCACTTCTGGGAGGGATGACAAACCTGAAACTGAAATTGTTAGGAGAGAGGGGGAATTAGAGTTGGTCCATGGCACAAGGAAGATGGAGTACATTCTTGCCCCAGCCTAACATCACACCCATTCCCAAGTTGCTATATCCAACCACTGTTAAAAATCAATGTCAAGAAGGCTTAGTATATTGGGTTTTAATGTTGAGGCTCATGAATATTAAACGTTATGGGAAAACTACTCTAAAAACAGGGAGAAGATGTTCTATTGGAAGCTGTGGGCAGAATCTGGAATACATACGTTAAATCAATTACTTTGTAAGAATTAAAGATTTTTCTAGACTTCAAATGGAATAAGTAAAGGTAAAGGTTTCCCTTGACGTAAAGTCCAGTCGTGTCCGACTCTAGGGGGCGGTGCTCATCTCCGTTTCAAAGCCTTGGAGCCGGCGTTGTCCATAGGACACTTCCGGGTCATGTGGCCAGCATGACTCACGGAACGCCGTTACCTTCCCGCCGAAGCGGTACCAATTAATCTACTCACATTTGCATATTTCCGAACTGCTTGGTGTGCAGGAGCTGGGACGAGCAACGGGAGCTCACCCCGCCGCGCGGTTTCAAATGGAATACTGTCTCCCTAATTCACAACAGTGACAATATAATAAAAAAACCCATAAAGCATGTTTTAACATTTCAGTATGGACAAGATGCTTTGGCTTTGTCAGAGTAACTCAAGGAATTAATATACTTGATGGAGTCAGTGTTTGAAATTAAGCCTTTCTGTATCATTTGTAACATTTTAAAGATGAGATTAAGGACATTTATGGTTCATGGATTACAGAATTGGAACACCCAATAAAGGAACATGAATGGTTGCAGGTCTTAAATAATGTTTAATTTGCTTCAGTGGATTTAACATTAAAACAGATGCATCAAAAGATCTTTTTTTGAATTTACTGGATACCCCAAATAATGTATTTGAAAGGATGGAAATCAAATTTTCCCTGCTGGTGTAACATAAAAAGTGAAGAGAGAAGGAGAGGAGAGAAGGGGAGGGGAGAAAAAAAATCAATACAAAGAGTGAATGGAATCGCTGGAAAGAAGTTAAGTGTGAGGAGCACTTCTCAGTTCGTGGTCAGGAAAGGAAAAGAAAGGTCCTGGGTTGGCTCCCCTGGAAGAAGTGAAGTGAATATCCAGAGGGACAAGACCTCCACCCAAGACCCAAGAACTGGAAGGAGGGACCTGGCTGGCTGAAGGTGGTGGCTTCACCTAGATTCCCAGAGGGAAGGGAGGAAATTGCCTGGTCTCTGGAGAAGCCCTGGGAGAGGTTCTTCCCTCAATGGAGAAGCAGTAGGTGTTCAGCTGAGCGATTCTAAGATGAGGTCAAGCCACACTGAGCACACTATATTAGTAAATCCAGCCCATTCCTATCTTCTCACTCTCTCTCTTGTTAACAATCAACTATTTACAACAGAAAACAGTCCTTATTAATAGGCAATATAATTCAATCAAGTCCACCCAAGCAGTGGAGGAACACAGGGCAAGGCCACCAGGTCAGGAGTAGAAGGAAATTGTGGCAACACAGCAAGACAGAACTCGGCTAACTCTCTCAGTGAAGCAGCAAGACCGGGTGTGGCTAGGGCACGTGGCAAGGTGGTAGCTTGAGCTTTGATTGCAGAATGCGGCACAGAGGCGAGGCAAGGCTTGGTGACAGAGGCTAGGCAAGACTCTGCTGGAGTGACAAGACAAGGCTCAGGTCTGGAGACAAGGCTGAACACAGCTGGATTGGCAAGATAAGGCTTGGAACTGGAGGCAAGGCTGGAGTTGGCTGGATCAGCAAGACAAGGCTTGGAACTGGAGGCAAGACTGGACTTGGCTGAAGCAGCAAAATGAGGCTTGGAACTGGAGGCAACGCTGGACGTGGCTGGTACGACAAGACAAGGCTTGGAACTGGAGGCAAGATAGGCTTGGCTGGAATGACGAGATGAGGCTTGGAACTGGATACAGGTCTGTACTCGGCTGGAATGGCAAGATGAGACTCGGAACTGGATACAAGGCAGACTCAGCTGGATCAGGGTGTGATGGAGGTAGGTCCACGTTGGTAGAGGGAGCTGGCACTAATTCCATGTTGGCTACAGGCAAGGCTCCATTTCCTGGTGAGGATTCTCCTGTCGAAGCTGTTAGCACAGTAAAACAGTTATCTCCGGCAGTTTGCTCCTGATGCTGGTGCCTTTTTATGCGATCCTTTTCGCACTGTTTCTCCTCTGTAGCCAATTGGGCTGCCTTTTGCTTCGTGCACTTCTCCACTCTCCTCTCTCATGCAGTAACTGGAGGATTCAAACCTCCCTCTGGATTCTGCCCAATCAGCATCTCCGAATTCTCCCTCTCTGCTGAGTCACTACTAGTTTCTATTTCCCCAGATCTTTCCTGATAAGTTTTGTTTTCCCCTTCTGGCTGAAGATAAGTTTTATTTTCAAAGTGAAAGTCAGACTCAAACCTCACACTTGTCAAGCTCAGAAATGGGGGAGGGAGATGGAGAGAAAGGGGGAGGAACTGGAAGAGCTAGAGGCAGGAAACCTGACACTGCTTAAACACTGGTACTGTGTTGTATATACCTGTGGTAAATACCTGCTGTAAATAACCTCACCATATATAGTAAGAAGCATAAAAATCTCCACAGTATTGTTTTTCTATGTCTATTGCTACCCTTGCACAACAATACACCTCCAGTTCAAAAAGAACATTGTCGCACTGTAACATAGATTTGATTTGATTTATTTTTATTTTATCTGTGGCTTTGAGTAAGTTTTAATCCCTGGCAACTGGATTAGTCCCTACAGTTTCTGTGGCAAGATTTTCAGAAGTTGTTTGCCATTTCCTTCTTCCTAGGGCTGAGAGAAAGTGACTGGCCCAAGGTCACCCAGCTGGCTTTGTGACTAAGGCAGGACTAGAACTCTTGGTCTCCCAGTTTCTAGCCTGGTGCCTCAACCACTACACCAAACTGGCTCTCTTCTCTTCTCTTTCTTTTCATATTAGACAATCAGTAATTATTTCTTTCTAAGATAGATTTAGAAATCTGTTCCTTTTGTTGTTGTTGTTGTTTGCTGTTTGTTTTGTAGATTTTTGTAGATTTTCGTGTATTTTTTCCTCACGGTTTTTTTTTTTTTGGCAATTTGTAATATTTTTTCATTTCTTTCTGTAAAACTTGTTAAAAAGTAAATTAAATTTTTTGAGTTGTTAAAAATAAAAGAAAGTAAGGACCTTTATAGTGCTCCAGGGAGAAAAGGAGTTCCTTATCTACAACACTATTTTATTTTCTAAACCCATAATAGAAATTATACCTGGCCTTTTCTTATCTAGAACAGTATTTTCTTTTCAAAAACTCCTTCAGGGCTTGTTTTGTGGGTTGGTGTTTCAACTTAGCAAAAGTTGTCAATTGCAGCAAATGACAATGTCTGAAAACTGGTAAGCAGCTAGCTGTCATTCATTATATAGACTTAATGTTTTTGGTTAGGCCACTACTAGTCTGTGGTATAATTCTATCCCTTTAGGGCTGAAGAGACAGAATGTGGTGCATTAAGCAAATTATGCTCCTATTTCTAATTCTGATCTGTTGGTAACTGTCCTCAGAAAAGGCTCTTTACCTCAGTCTTTGTTAAAAGGTTCAGAGAAAGTTCACTACTGCTTATAGAAGGTGTTCTGAAGCCCAGCAATGAATCTGGATTTCCATCTGCCCATTTCATACACAATCCTCCTTCATGCTTACTTTGTGTGAAAGATAGAAGAAACAGAGGCACTGGGCTATGATTTATTCAGTGGCATTTATTGAACTGTATAGTGTACAAGGGTCAATAAGCCATTGTGTTATTAATCTCTTCTTTAACTCTAAATCAAATCAGTCTTTATGTTTCTGGGGCATATAGGGATACAGGTTTGGACTCAAAACTCAAGTATTATATTTTTCAGTACAGCAAGGAATATCAAACATTTGAGCCACCAAATACTCAAGAGATCTGGCCTGATGTGTTTCAGCCAAAATCTGTTTTGCAATTTTCCAAGCATTTTCTTTCAAAGTGAAAGAGGCTTCTATTTTCTATGTAATTCTCAGGGTGTTAGAGGATGTATTTTGAATGCTTCCTTGGTGTTGAGCTTAGTTTACTATTGAAGGGGATGGAGGAAGCTACTGATTCTTTTGCTTTCTGATATACTACTGTCTATCACTTTGAAGTTTCTCTAGCTGCAATTCCCAATCTGAAAAAGCCCAACATGTCATCTTCTGGGATATTATTGAAACATAAGAAACCAGGGAGGCTACAGACTGATCGGTAACTCACTATCGCTCACATACATATCCCTTGGACACTCTGTAAATAAATAAGTGCAGGAACACCATAATTCACTCCTAGAATTTCACTTGAGTTTTCTTGCATATGTATATACTTACATACTCATCGCTGTATGCCCTTTGGAAGTAAGCAACATCATGCAAAGTGCAGAAAGAGAGTAAGAAACAGTACATCAAAGAAATTAAAGACATGAGAAGAAAGAGAAAAGGAAATATAGTCAAAGCTAGTTTACAACAGTACTATTCACTATGCCTGTCCATACCTTAATTCCTTGCAACCTATCCAAGTTTCCACTGGGTCAATACACTGGTTTATATACTGCCTCTTGTTCTTTAACTTCTAACTTCTGTTTTTCTAAATCACATCCAGCCAGAACTACCTTGGTCTTCTCCTTCCGTTTGACATATTCATTCTACCTCTATACTGGTTTGAGACTTCATCCTCATTCAATCCCTTTGTATGAACAAACAATTTCTATGTTGGTCATTTATTTTATATTCAATCCATGTTCATTCAGCACCCATTTATTCTCTCTTCTTGTTTACCCATTCCAACTACTTTCAAGTTATTTGTATGTTTTTCCTGATATACTCAACTTTCACTTCTGTATTAATAACACAGGCAAAAGCAAAGTGTTTTTGTTTGTTTTTCATCCTGTGCATCAGACAACAAAATACCCACCACCTTTCTGCAAGTATTTCTGTATCTTAAAAGTTCTTCATCCATTCTCCTATCTTTAGTAAGCATTCTATCAAGCCAACACAAATTCACCTACTTGCTCTAGTTTTTTACCATTTATATATAACTTGAAATCATTTCCTCTATTACCCCTGTCAAACAGAACTAGCATGATCTTTGATACATTAATTTTCAGATCTATACTCTTTGTAAATTCATATAGTCTATCTAATATTCACTGTAAATAATTCAGGTTCTCAAACAGCAATACAGCATCAACTGTAAATATAAATACAAGTACATTCACATCCCCAAACAACAAAACTCTAATGTCAACATAAGCATTTCTTATATATTTATCCATAAAAATATTAAACAGCCACAGGAACATCACACAACTTTTTCTTACTCCCTGCTCAGTGTTTAATCATTTGGTAAGATTCTCCTTTATTCTCACACATGCTTAACACCCATTCTATACCACTTGTATTATACTTAGCTGCCAACATTCAAACATTATTTCTGCCAAACTTCTGTAATTCAAATATATTCACTTTATCATAAATGATACAGAAATCTATAAATATACACTAAACTTTCTTTCTTAGATTCATGCATTTCTCCATTACTTGATGAAAAGGAAAAATCTGGCCTCCACTTGAAACAATACTGCCCTTTCCAAATCATGTTCATTGTCACTTCTCATACCCTTTTCAACAGAACTCTGAAAAAATTTCCCAGAAACACTTAATAAAACAAATTTCCTGTAGTTTTTCCATTCACTCTTTGTACTTTTCCCTATGTATAAGGAAATGATAATATCATTCTTCCAATTGTGAGACAGAGACAAAATCTTCAGACTCAGTTTAAGGAAGTCACACGTCACTCCCTAAGCAAACCACATCTATGGTTAACATTTTACAGCGTTATCATCTGCAGCTTTAATCATAACATTCCAAATTCAAGCTTGTTCATATATTTTGTTCCAACCAACATACTTGACACATACATAAACCACTCAAGTAAACCACAACCATATTTTAACATTTCTGAGTTACGCTGTCTATACCTGCACCTTTACATTTTTCAACATTCTTACAGCAGTTACTACTTCCATTTAATCAATAATTTCTGGACACTTAATATTTATAATATTTGTTTCTATTCCTTTCTTTGACATATCACTATCATTTCCCTACAAATCTCTAAAATGCTTCTTCCAGCATTGCCTCAAGTCAGTTTCTTCCCAAATAATTTCATCACTTTATTTTTACTGATACATTTAGCGACCACAATTGGGACTGGCAACTCAGTCATTAAGCAAAGCAGTCGCTAACTGAAACCATGACTGTGCTTATGATCTCACTTCAGCCTTCCTTTGCTTTACAGATCTTTACAGTAAAGATTGGTTGCAAAGATACTTTTTCATCACTGTTGTAACTGTGAATGGTTGCTGTATGAGGCAATCACTAAATGAGGACTACTTGTAATTCCATTCACTTTGCTGTGGGCTTCTTGTTTAGCCCTCTTCACTTGCTTCCAACAACTTTTTACTTCTATCAAAATCACTCTGGATTATCTCTACCCCTTTTAATTTTAACTGCTGCTTTCTTTTTCGCTAAATACACATTCTACAAATATCTCAATTTCAGCTTTTGATAGCAATCATTCTTTTACATGCATTTTTTTCTCTTCATCCATACCTACTTTTACTTCATCGTTCCACCAAACTATTCCAACATTCCATTCTCATATATTCCATTAAAGTAATTCCACACATTTCTGTAGTGCTTTGTAAAATAATTTGTTTCACCCTGTTCTACATAGTTTTCTCATTTTTCCTTATGTCTACTTCCATTCATTCCATTGGGAGGGTCATCAATCTTATAATACTTTTTATAGAGCACATATATTTTCTCTTTCTATATTGATTCTGTCTGCATTCTCTATCTGCATTCTCTTTTCACTTCTTCCTTTTTGTTCCAAGATCCATTCTTGACACTACAGAAAATTGGTCTATTTAGAATTTCATTTAGAATTTCATTTAGAATTTCTCATGACCCTAGTCTCCTTCACTAAATCTCTCAGTCTTCCTTCATGAACAATCAAATCAATCATGGTTTTAGATTTATGTTCATTCCTTTGCCATTTGTATGTATGAATAGACTTATGCTTAAACCACATATCTGAAACAGACATATTTTTCTAAGCAGATATTCACCATGAGTCACTGTTCTCATTTATTCATGGGTCTCCAAATGGCCTTTTCTATACTCTCTTGTTTCTTTCATGTTCTTTAACAAAATATTTTTTACTCCCTGGATTGCATTCATTCTGTTTTTCCTAAACCAGAGTCTTAACATCATTCAATGAATTGTAAGATGCAGCTATCATCAACCTATGCATTCCTATCTTCATATGCACCCAAAACAACCTAAATGACATCAATAATACTTTCTGATATTTATTTATTTATCTATCAAATCTATCACTGCCCATCTCCCCCACAAGAAGGGACTCCCCCACAAGGAAGGACATAGAGTTCAGCAATTTCATTCATGACTAAATATATTCCCTTCATGTATTCATCAACTTCATTCCTCAAGGTTGGACCACCTTTATTCAGATCTATTATGTCTTCCATTTACTCTTAGTTTTGTATACAGAAACACATAGTCTATTTTTCTGTCATTGATTCATTGATTCATACTCTTCATCAGTTATTCCTCTTACATTCCTGGGCTTGGGGGTCAGGTAGTTAGTTGAAGATTGTGTGGTTGTTTATTGTAGATTGGTTTTTACTTCAGGGATGTGTTTTTGTTTGTTTTTTACTATTTTGATGTTATTTTGGTTAGTGTTTTTATATGCTGTTAGACACCTAGAGTTGACTAACAAATTGAACAAATAAACACACATTCAACATCATAATCTTCCAGATGCCATGGTTGTCAACAGTTGGTCCCATAGATACTGACTTCTGCTATTCACCATAATTTTGGTCACATGATCTTCCTCATAATGCTTAGATATGGCAAGAGTAATCTAGGTTACCATGCCCATGGAAATACAGCATTCTCTGTTATAGATAAGGACATTACTGGTCAGTTGTGGCATATTTTGGCTAGTGTACACAAAAGCAACTGAAGTTCATTTTACACCAAGCACTATGCAAGTAGGTTCTGTAATATAGAGACTATCTTGCAAACCAATATACTGTTGTCCACCTCCCACCAACTATACTATATCATATACAAACTGCCCAGAGTCCCTTTTCGGGAGAGATGGGCGGTGATAGAAATTTGAAAAATAAACAAACAAACAAATAAATAAATAAATACTGGCCTTCATGGGATACATATTAACTTTTATGTAGTTATACATAAAACTATGAATTTCCTGCATGTCCCTCAATTCTTGTGTAATGCAATACACCTGTATGGTAGCACCCCCTTTTTTACGTTTGACCACTTTTGTCTGAATTCTCTTCTAGTCATACAAAATGTCATTGCAGCTTACAATTACAAAGAACCCTTGATTATAAAAATAAAATAATAAGGAAGAAGGGAAAAAAAGAGCGCACACATGAAGCGATTGCCTACGGTGAATTTATAATGCATTTAAAGTGTGAAGCTGTCCATTTAACCCTTAACAATATTCATTTTCTTCACAGTGTGCAAGCCTTGTCAGTGGTTTGAAAAGCTATGAATTTAAATTACCTTAAGCAGCCTGAGAAATGAATAATTTGATAGGTATATCTGGCAGATAGCTGGACAATCACCTACCTTCCTTACCTACTTTTACCCCTGGGAATTGACTCTAGGGGGTGTTCACCAAACTCAAGTTTGCAAATAAGGTCAGTGGAGACAAGAAAAAGTGAAAGGTGGATAAGGAGTTCTCTCCCCCCTTGGTGGTGATGGTGGTATGTGTTAATAATAATTCCAGACATCACTTTTCTTTTTTCTTTTTTTTACCATATTTAAAAAATCCAGAACTGATTTCCTCCTCCAGTGGAGTAATGCTGACAAGATATTTCAGCCAAACTAACAAAATTCTTCCTTGTCTGCACCAAAAGCTTACCAGTGTCATTATGATAGTGTCACTAGGTTTCCTACAGTTTGCAAGTCACTCTTGATTGCTGTGTAACACTTAAAGCTGATTTCATCATGCCTGCAATCTCATGAATTCTTTGTGACTACAGATGGAAGAGGATTGGTAAGATGAGTTCAGTAAATGACTTTTGAATCCAAAAAACCTTGCCCTAGACATTATTCAAGCAGTGAATTGACGATGTGCAGGCAAAAAAATCTTGCATTTATTTTCTACCAATTCTCATTCAGTTCAGTTGGCTTCCAAGGTATTTTCTAGATTAGAGATTCTACCTTGTGTGGACAGAACTAGCCTCCTTAGGATAAATGTGGACTTTGGTTGCCTTTGTGGCATACTAGCCTACTGTATTAGAATGACTGACAAACAAAAAGGAGATACCAGCATACTTTGTTGAAGTAGTAAGAATCCTTTTAGAATCCCCATCAAATGCAGAATTTGTACCCTTGGTAGCCATAGAAAATTCCTTGCAAATTGGACAAGAAAAATGGAGAGAGTGGGTAAAATATGAAATGATTGAATAATTTACTAGGCTATCAGAAAAGACTGCAGTGTTTTATTGGGATAAATGGCACTCTACATTTTATTGGAATGCTTACCTGTACTGTCTTATTGTAGGAGGAAAGCCACGTTCGTGTATGGTGGCAAAAAATCAGAAAGAGTCTGGTAGCACGTTTTCTAAGAAACACATTAGCTGCAGCCCATAAAAGTTTATTCCTTTTAATAAAATGTGTTAGATGGAAAAGGTGCTACCAGACTCCTTCTGTATTGGCTTAATATCCTTCCATGATTCCTTCCATGAATCTAAAACAGTGTTTCTCAACCTTGGCAACTTTAAGATGTGTGGACTTCAACTCCCACAATTCCCCAGCCAGTATGCTGGCTGGGGAATTGCTGGAGAATTCTGGGGGTTGAAGTCCACATGTCTTAAAGTTGAGAAACACTAATCTTGAATCTAGATATATTACACAAATGGGCTGTATACACTTGGAAAATGATTTGGAAGAAGTGCTTCAGGTTAAAGCACAGTCCCTCTCTCCTGTTCATTAAAGCAGCTGGTTGTTTTTCACATTTCCAAAGTTGTAAAAGTTGTGGCTGCTTTAAGGTCACATTAGTTTTAATGAGTGAGATCCTTAAAGCAGTAGCATCTTTTAGAGGCTCACATGGAAGCCTGAAAAAATGTTGTAAGCTTGTGATGGCATGAGATCCAAAGCATTTCTTCCAAATCATTTTCCAAGGCCGCATGGCCCTCTTACTTAACTTTGAATGACTGGATGGCTTTTTGGTAGTCAAGCTCATAGAAGCAATCATATGGGCAAACTTATATAAAGCCATGGGAAATGTAGCATTAATAAGAGTATGTTCAACATCCAAAAATCCAACTTCCAATGGGCCATGAATTTTGGTTATAATATTCAAATGGATCAATGGGAGAGAATGTGGTTAAAAGGTCTGAAATTCACATTGTCTTACAATTTAAAAGAAAACTTTTTAAAAATGATGTACCATTGGTATATGACACCAGGGAAATTGTCTAAGATGTATAAAGGTACTTCTAATAACTGTTGGAAATACAAAAAAAACATGAAGGGACATTTTATCATGCATGGTGGACTTGTGAAACAGCAAAAAGATATTGGATACAAAAACATATGGTGATGCAGAGAGTTTTAAAAATTAACATTCAGATGAAACCGGAACTTTTCTTATTAGGACTTATGGACACTCAACTACAGAGCTGGATGATTGTTTTTATGTATGGTAACTGCAGCGAGGCTATTATATGCACAAAGATGGAAGACTACAGAAATGCCAATAATGGAGGAATGGATTGTGAAGATGGCTGAGTTTGCAGAAATGGCTAAATTGACTTGTTTGACCAAGGAGGGAACTACGATTACTTTTATAAAAGACTGGAAACCCTTCATGGACTTTTTGCTGAAAATGGATAAAAATGAACTGCTGATTTCAGGATTTATTGATTAAAAAGGTTGTTTATCAGAAGAAGGGAACTATGATAGGCAATATGGGAGGGTAGGGATGGTAATTACTATGTTTGTAACTGCGGCAAAGATTGGAAGTTGCTTCTTGAGATAGCTTTCTTTTTCTTGCTTTTTTGTTATTCTTCATTTTTTTCTTTTACCCTTTTAAAAACCTTTTCTTTTTCTACTTCTTCTATGTTCTATAGTTTTTTAAAAAATCTTTATAAAATCTTCTTTTAATAAAAATTATTTTAAAATTCCAACTTCAGAGATGGGAAAAAAGTTTGAGTGTGAAAGAGGAAGGGTGACCACTTAGATAGTAGTATAAGATACTTTACTTACTCTCAGGCTGTTCTGAAAGCCCTTCTTTTCATTACAGTGTAAATATATAAATCAGAACACTGGCTTAATTTCTCATGCCAAGCATTTGCAGCTGTCTTTGAGAGCAATGCAATATGATGATGTAATTTTCTGAGATGTTCCTGGAGAAAAGATGGTTGATTCCATTAGCCCATATGAGTTCCATTCACCCTTTTGAGGAATGACCAATTAACTAATTAACAAAGGCCTGGATAAGTTGTGAGAAGGAAAAAGTACCTGGTCAGCACTTAGCTAGTTGGCTCGGTTCAGCCTGATAGATCAGAATGAGATATGTTCAGTTTGATGGATATTGATGTTGATCTATACAACCAAAGATGGATGAATCAGATGGAGCTATTTTCTCAAGAGTCAAAATAGCTCAGTTTTTCAGAGCTGTCCATCTAGTTCTCAACAAGGTTTCCAAGGGAACCTGTTCTCTATGTTTCTCTGTGAGTCACTGTTCCGCCTGTTCCAACTAGAACACAGATAAGTAATGTAGCATTTCTACACTAGGAATGACTAAATACGTCAAGTATTCTTGGCAGAATTACCAACCCAGCTAAAGAGGCACTGGGCAATCTATTTTGAGAGGCCCACTTGTGCTTCTGGCAGCCCTTTCAAAATATTCTCTGGTCATTCTATCTGGCAATGTGGGATTGATCAGTCCATTAGGATGCCTCACTGAAAACTAGATAGGCAACTTCCATTAAGTGGTTTTGTTTCTTACCTGACATCTTAAAAAGCAGATGATATGTTCATGTATGTCTCTCACTTTGATAAAAGAGAAGAAAATCTGCATGCTGAAAGTAGGGGAGAGGAAAGAAAAAAAGGGACTCTACTGCTTCATCATTTTAAGAGAAATGTGATGCAATGTGAACACAGCTTTTCATCTATGGCTTGTTGTGTAATTCTGCTGAAGATTTAAGAAGAAATATATTTCCTGAAGCATATGCTTTTAAAAATCACAGTGTAAACCAATCCCTTTTGCCATCTATACAACCATCTCCTTGGTTATCTTGAAAAAGCTGAGCGGAATTGAAACAGGTTAATACCTGGATGGAAGACACTAGGAAATCTCAGGACTGCAGACTCATTTGGAATGTTGAAAAAAAAATTGCCTGAAGAAGACAATGGCAGTCCCCTTCCCTATTGTTGCCACATATCTATGGAGTCACCAGGAGCTAAACTTAATTTGAAGCTGAACTTGAACTTAATTTGAACTTGCGGATAATCAGAAAGATCACCTTGACAGAAATATGCAAGAACCGTTGCATAAACAAAGATAGCTGAAACATTCTTTAAGTCCTGAGAAGCAATATAGTATTTGGAAGTGACTCAGGCAGACTCATCCCTGATTCACTGAGGTATAAGAAGGAGGGAAGGTAAAGCACAATCAGGCTTGCAAAATTCTGTTATTATAACCTATAACAGAATAGGTTATATCTACACTATCTCAATAAGTATAGTTCTAGTCTTCCTATGATGTTGATTTTCTGGTCTGGTCTGCCTAGTGGGACTGACAGAACTTAACTTCTAAACCAGTTCTAGTTGAGCATTGCAGCGAACTATGAGAACAGACATGAAATATTACAAACAGGGAAAAACAAAGGAAGTCTTCCAAAAGATCTCCAAACTGAGGAGCTTCCAACCTTTAATCTGCATGCTAAAGGATGCCAGAGGATAGATAGTAACTGATATGTCTTGTACTCTTTCAGTCAGATTTCTGTGAAAGACCTTCCCAAGCACACCAAAAAAACTAATCCCCCTGAAGTTTACTGCATTCACTCATGCTAACTTTTCCTTTGTATATGGGAACAAAAGCAGCAGAGGTGCAGTCATCACATATACGTCTAACAAGTCACAAGCCACTCCATGGGCAAACCACAAACCACTTTCATATTTTAATACTTATTAGATTATACCTACAGTTGTAGTACTTTTCAACAGTCTCACAGCATTAATAGGTTCCTTTTCATCATTTTTTTCTAGGACATTATCATTTACACCATTACAGATTATGTATTTTCTACTTCAGAATTTATTCATATTGTGCAACTGCTGGATTATTTATTTGGTTATTCTATTAATTAGAGTAAATCTCATACACTTCCTATGAACTCTAATATTTTTATGGAAATTTGTAAAAACGGAGACTTCACATCTTGCTTTAATTCTTTTAAATATGTAAAAAAAGTTATTTGAAAGGAAACTGCCTTCATTTGTGGAAGTAAATATAAATTTTAAAGAAATCCCAGATAAAAATCAACATACATGGGTGGTTGAAAATCCCACTGACATTATGGGGAAAGGTAAATGTTGTAAAAATGAATATTGATGTACAAAGACATGCTAAGCTTGTGTCAGTACACTTCCTGTATAGTATGTTGACTTGCAAGGTAGTGTCTGGATTTACATAGTAATTTTTAATGAGATAAAGAAGGAGTAGAGTAGGTTACATCAGCTTTCCTTGCTAATGGTAAAGACAGTACTGATTAATTTTGGAACATTTGGCCAGTATATCATAAGGGCAACCAAAATGCAGTTTTATTCAAAGTGTGTTTATTCCATTATTTCAAACAAACATACTTATTTTCATTGCTCAAAGAAAAAAAATCATTGCCAATGGAATACACTTCAAAAAGAACTTACATTTTCAAACAAATGGACAACATTTGGCTGGGAATACTCCTCAGATTAAACTCAAGTTGTTGGTTTTTTTGGTTGTTGTTGGTTTGTTAGTTGGTTTTAGGTATATTTAGAAAAAAGATGCACACAAAGACACACATGCACAGATGCACTTCCATCCCTACGCAAAAGAACTCTTTCCCATGGGTGCTTTCCTGGGCTTAGAGCTCCTTTTTTTTTTTAATTAAAGGATCCTGGCATTAAAAACTATATTAATAATTTATTGCCAGTATTAATGGCCGAGTTAAAACTTTAAGAAGTTGGTGTTACAAAACTGTCAAATTGTAACAGCCCTGCCTCCTCTAATTTCAACTCCTTCTGATGAAGCGTAGGGAAATGCCTTATTGGTGTGCAGTGTTACCAATTATCTGACAGAGCCGGAGTGTATTTCGAGCTAATCAGAAATAAGAGCACAGAATTAAATCTCCCATGTGAAACTCATCATTTACATATTTATGATTCAGAAATGATAATAAGGCTAATGAGAAGCTCATGTTGAGCCTTTAAAAGTCAACTCAATCTTACAGTTAATTTTCAATAGTTACAACTTCCTTGTACACAGAAGTTAGGGGAAAAAAGGTCTTTTGATTATCATTTAGTTTAATTAAGCTTTGAAAGTTATTTATAAGGATTCAGAAACGTCATGTCACTTGTGCTGAGTGGACAAGGATTGACCTAAAAGAAAAAGATGGGTAAGGTTATAGTTATATCTCTTTGCATGAGTGAAATCAAATGCATAAGGGGAAAAAAAGTCTATACATTGTCTTTTGGTTGAGAAAACTGAAGAACTGCAGCATCTCTGTCCAAATTTCTGTGTATGCCGTAATGGGAGCTGTCATAATTCAATTCATTACATTTGGGTGGAGTACAAATCCATCACTGCAATCAACTTGGATAACCTTCTTATTTGCCAGTTGAACATCATTAAGTAAACAGGTGATCTCTTCCATGTATTCTTCCATGCCCTTTTCTAAAACTTGTTTTTCAGAAGTTAGAAGGAACTGCTGATTGTGAGAAATGATCCATTCTGTATGTAAAAGGAGAAGGTAGGTTTTTTTTTTTTTTTAATGTGGTGTACATTTCCATTTTTCTAACCCTGGCCTTGGAAGTTATAAATTCAATATAATGTGATACTGTGCAAAATCACATAAATATGGCAGGCAGAATTGGTGAACAGTTGGGGGTCTGTTTAATTCTTTCAGTGCCTATTAATTATGTCCAATTTAAAAGAAAAACACCAGTTGTTCCCACCTAACAATCGGTATTGTTTCCTTTTTTGAAGGACATTATAATTTCCTATTGTGAAGGGTATTATAATTCAGAAGAAGTCTAAATATATTATCTTGTACTGGGAGCAATGAGGAGGGTGTCCCCTCCCCTCACCCCAGCATTTTTTTTTCACTGCTGCCAATCTGTCAGAAGGGGGTTGGCATCTGATGCTTCTAAGGGCTCAGGGATTAGGATTATTTTGCCCCTTTATTGCCTCCTCACCTCAAAATATGCACTGCTAATAAAGATATGAGGCAAAATTATCTGAATGCGGAATTTAATTAGCATCTGACCATGGAATAACTATATCAGGACTCTACTCCACTCTAGTTGTGCATAAATGATCTGCATTGTAAATAAAGACTTGAAGGCAGCTGCTTCAGACCAAATCTGTGGCCATATGAAGTGAAGTGGATTCACTGCGAAGCAACCACAATTGAACTGAGATGATTTGTGAATATTACAGCACTGAGTAACATTGTAGGGTGGGAGACATCATGTATAAATGGTCTCCATTACTCCATAAAAGGTTAGGATGGGAAAGGGTGAGGGGAAAGGAATTGAACCCAAGAGCAGTTCCTTAGTACCTATCCAATTACAGTAAGTGGAAGGAGTCCTTTAACAAAAGGGGATGTGTTAAATGACAACAACAACAAAAACAATGCATGAGTTTGTTTCAGATGGCCCAGGAAATCTGTGGATGGTTTTAGAACCTATCTGCTGATCAAATTTTCAATCACTAAACCATCCTCAGATCAAAATACTTGTCTGAACAATGGCTTTCCTGGCAAACCACCCCTACATCTATTTCTGAAATGAATGGCTGGTCTTGCATATCATAGCCAAATATGAAGAATGCCCTCCCATTTGGAGTAGATAAGCTGGAGGAAGGGGCCTGACCAAATCCTAAACCCTGATGTTGACTGAACACACAAACTCGATAAAGCCCTTAATGAAAATACATCTTAAATAGCAAGTTTCAACAATGTTCTCTCTCCCCAGATGACATTTACATGCATGAAGTTATCTGAGCAAAAATAGAATCCTTATTTTCTCTGAGTTCTAAACATTATTTTGTGACACTGAAGAAAGTGATTTGAAGACGGAGGACTAATATAACCATTGAAGAGGAACTTAATAAATCACCCATTAAATAGCAGGACAGAGTTATTTCATGATTCAGAATTGCAGTTTTGCTCCTTAAATGGAATCAGATATTCAGAGTCTTGAGGCCAGGTTTACGTACCTTTGTAAGATGGTATATGCTTGCTAATGGAGACTATGGTCAAGGGAAAGAGGCTTTTTTTATATAGCAATGTTCTTTGAATATATGTTCAGTGGTATTTAGTTCAAGCAGTTTTCAAGCACCCTTTTGCCACCATTGGTATAGATTTGAAGAGCTGTCATCCAACTCATTCTTTGCCACTGTTTCCCTTTTGGCTAGAAACGAAATTCTCTTAATAATTAAATTCTCATTTAGCTCTCCTCTCAAGCTAGAAATAACAACTACTGTAGTAATTTTGATATGGATACTTAGTGGCTGAAAATGGAGACTAATTTTATCAGGGCTGGCCCTTAAGTTAACCTGATATAAATATTGGTGGCAATAAATGTGATAAATGTGCCCTCCTGCTATATTAATGGATGATCTCACTGCAGAAACTGGGGGTCTGCAACAGTTATCCAAAACTGTAAGAAAGCTTCCTTTTTTCCTGGTTTCTGTGAATGAACTAAGCAATCCATTTGAGATGTATCATTCAAAACTAGGGCCGTTTTAGAACTAGGTATGGAAGAGAAGGCGATTCAGTTCATATCTGAATACAAACATTGCATTCAGGCTTCCCACAACCACATACACTTGCATTCAAGACTTCCATTTCGCATACATTTCTTTCCATCTCTCTTCCCATCTTGGCAAAGTAGAGAGCAAATGTCTAGAGAGATAACATCCTTCCTTCCATAGAAGTGAGATTTTTTGGAATCATTGGTTCTGTCTTTCTGCATTTTTCTCAGTATTTCCATTGATTTAGACACAATCAGGATATGCATGCTGCAGTTAGAAAATACTGGGAAAACTGAAGAGGTATAATAGAAAGTCACAAATGGCAATCTAGGAAGCAGGGAATGTATCTATGAAAAAGAAGCAGAATTACAAAGCCCTTAAATTAAGATTATGTATGACAAATGCTCTTAAAGAGTTTCAAAAAGCTGTGGTTGATCACTGCCCCAACTCTACTTTTCTCAATCTATCATCCTATTTTTTCAGGTCAATTTATATAACCATATTTATCCTATAAGCCTAGTGTCCTGGCCAACTAAACTAGACATGGAAGAGGTGCAACAAAGTTCTTTATTTACAGTTTGTTAAACACATTAACTCAAAGGCAATAAGGAATAGGCTATTTCCCAAGTCAGTAAGGTGGCAGGCAAGGCGAAACAGGGCTGGACTGGGAAGCTGGAAATAGCACAGCAGCAGGACAAGACAACCAAGGCCTAACTGGAAGGCTGGAATCAGAGAGCAGCAAGGCAAGGCGAAAACAGGCTGGACTGGTAGGCTAGAATCACCGAGTAGCAAGGCAAGACTTTGAGGCAAGGTTGAGCTTGATAGCAAGGCAGGGCTCTGGGGCAAGGCTGGACCCAATGGCAAGGCAAGGCTCTGAGGCAAGGCTGAGCTTGGTAACAAGGCAGGGCTCTGAGGCAAGACTGGATTTGGAAGCAAGGCAAGACTCTGAGGCAGGGCAGAGCTTGATAGCAAGGCAAGGCTCTGAGGCAAACAGCGGTGCAGCAGCCGGGCAGGCAGCAGAGGCAGGAGGCTCAGAGTTGGCGGACAAGGTAAGGAGGTCGGCTGAGGCAGCCCATTCTGAGAACAAGGCAGGGAGAAGAAAACGGTTGTCTCTGACAACTGGCTCTGGCTTCTGGTGCTCTTTATACCTTCGGCTTTCCCACCTTTTTTGCGCAGGAGCCAATCACTTCTCTCGCTGCTCAGCCCGCCTTTCCAGCCTCCTTTCTTGCACACTGATAGGTGGCGGTGAATCTGCCTCCTGTTTGTCTTCAATTGGTGGCTCTGGATCTTGCTGCTCAAGGCTCTCTCTTGCTTTTTCTGTGATCGGCTGATCCTCCTCCTCCTCAGACTCAGCCTCCATCCTGACACTTAGACATAAGCATATCAAACCAATTTAGATTTAACAAAGCAGCTTTCCTCAGCAGGGCACTTCCCATATGGGATGGACTCCAATGCCTATCCTCAGCCAGCATGGACACTGAGGAAGATTGATATAAGAAATGGTTCCACTCAACTTGCTTGCTAATTTATTTTATTTACTTATTAATTACTTCTATCCATCCATTTGTATGTTGCCTGGTACCTGCCAACTATCTGAAAATACACACTTACTGGGATTTGAATTTATGTGTATTCTGCATAGTAATTGCTCACACCTATCTCTTACTGTAGTCCCTTCCCTTTTTGACTATGTTGCATAGGAATATATGTTACTTTCAACCAGAGCTACCCTTCTTATCCTTCTAATCCTACAAAATGAAATACAACTCCTGATCCTGACCACCACTCAATCGGGTTCTGTATTACTGAATGGCATGTCTTTCCAAGGAAAGAGCATTGGTCTATTCAACACTAGGATACCTTTGTTTCCTAGTGTTTAAGTTAGTGTGCATATATGTGAAAGGTGAAAGGTCCCTGTGGAAGCACCGAGTCATGACCTTTTGGAGGGATGCCACTTTTGCGACATTTTCTTGGCAGACTACAGCAGGGTGGTTTGCCATTGCCTATACTTTTAACAATAGTCTCCATCTGGAAACAAATATGGAACAGGGTGTGCATAGGATGGTTTCCTTAATCCACTGTTTTTCCAAGGCAAATCCACCCCATTGCCTTTTCCTCCCATCCATTTCACACATGACTACAGTAATTATCTCTTTGCAGAGGACTGTAGAGGAAAAGAGATGGGTAGGAACAAGTCAAATAGCTCTATTTCACATTGAAAAAATATTGGACATTTGGATCCTTCTTGGTTTTTCATTTTATGAATCTGATAAATTCATGTTCTCTCATTCTCCAGTATTGAAAGGTTACATACAGATGAGCTAACAAGAATGGATACATCCTGACCAGACCAGATTCTTTCCATAGAGCTACATGAAATATAATATCAGATATATATTTGAATGTTATTGATAAGAGTAATTATAAAAACAAGACAGCAACTGTTTTTTCTTGATGCAGAGAAAGCTTTTGATAATTTAGAATGGTCTTTTATGCTTGAAATTTTGAAAAAGATGAATTATGGCCATATTTTTTTTCTGTATGGATACTGTCCTGATTACCAGGAAACACACTGAGACAATGACTTGGTCTCTAATATTTATTAGTAGTACTTAACAAGAATCCTAACAAACTGAGGAAGCGTGGGAAAACCCAGCCATATAACCCCCAAAGGTTAAGGCGGTCCCGATCTGTGTCTCTTTGAATGGCTGAACAGTTCCTCAGTGCTACGCATGCGCTTGACAGTCTGGGTGGGAGCCCCCTGCTCGCCATCCTTACTCATGACAGATACAGAGTGTTTCTAAAGAATGAGAAGCTAAGATAATAGCAAATGGTTCTCTGTCAATTATTTGTATTGCTGTTAATAAGAAAATAAAATTTCAGGAATTAAACTAACAACTCAACGTAAATGTAAATCTTACATGGATGGTGTACTTACAGCCAAAGGACTTTCTAGTATTGTCAATGGAATATAGACAGCAGTATGGTTCTTTGTCAGGTTCTGGATCAATAAAGATTAAATTCAGATGTTGACATCATATTTAACAGAGGAAGAAAAGCACAAGCTGTATCTAATACTGCAATGTGGTTCAATATTACTGCAAAAACCTATAAAAAACTTAGGAATTTTTTAAAGATTTATTTAAAAAATAATTATTCTCAGATCTGGAAAAATATAACAGCAGACATTTCAAGATGGGAAAACTAAAATATTTTGGTTAGGAAGAACTGCAGCCAAAAAACAAATATTTTACCAAGACTCAATTTTCTGTTTCAAATTATTCCAATACATATTGAAAACAAGCTATTGTATTGATATAAACAAGTAACAAATTACTATACATATGGTCCAATAAAAGATCAAGGATTAAATTCAAGATTCTACAGGACTTGAAAGAACAAGCTGGACAAATTTTATTAACATGCCAGTTGCTTAACATGGATTGCAGAATGGATTATGTTTCCTTACAGCCTGGCCACCTTTGTGGAAGGAGGAGGACTTCCAGATAGTCTGCACAAATATTTTTGGATTGATACAAATAGAAATAAATAATTTATAAGAGATCATGCAATAATAAGAAATTTATTGAACGTTTGAGATAAATACAGGAAAAGAATTAGCCTCCTTTTGCTTCTTTATTACATGTTTACTTTCATGAAGAGGAAAGCACGAAGAAATTCTCTCAGTGGAGATATCATAATTCATACAGGTTGCAAGTTTTAATTGTTAATAAGACAGATTAAATCTTCTGAGACCTTTACTTCACAGTGGCTCAGTTCACCTGATTGGTTTCAGGGCCACATTCTCACGCCAAACCTTGCCAACCTTCACTGTTCCTATCTCCTTTCTGCTCTCCTTGCTCTTGGGCTTGGGGGGGGGGGTGTGTGGCAACCCTGCATCCTCATCCTCACTGAGCAGCGGCACCTGCCCATGCTGCTCATTTGTTAGCCCCGTCTCCACTGCCTGCCCAGGTGGCCGTTCGTCACTGCCTGCTCACCCTCCGAGGCTGACCCAGAGCCTGACTGCCCTTCATCGTCGTCTGACTCGGACTCCCCATGAGAGGCATAGCCCGCAGCTGGATAGTGGGTGGAGCAAGAGGCTCTGAAGGGACCCTCCCTAGTTTCTCAGGGTATAAAGGAGACAGGGGAAGAACTGTACTTTCAGACTTGCAAGATTCTGTTAATGTAGCCTTACAATAAAGTAGAATTAGCTCATCTGGTCATGTTTCCTCTCTGGTCTACTGGGGAAGGCTGACAGAAGCCATCTCAACAACTCACCATTCCCTTGGTGCCCCCAAGCCTGATGACATAGCCAAGTCTTGAGGGACTTGCAAAAAGTTAACAGGGATGGAGCCAACCTGATCTCAGGGTGGATGATGTTCCATAAGGCAAGCACCACGGCAGAAAAGGCCATCCCCAGGGTCCCGCCAGATCTAGCTGTTTATCAAAAGGGACCTGCAACATACCTCTTCTGCTGGATGTGATGGGATGGGCAGGTGTAATTGGGAAGAGGCAGTCCCTCAAATAATCTGGTCCCATGCCATGAGGGGCTTTAAAGGTCAAAACCAGCACCTTGAATGCAGCTCATAGAGCAGAGATGTAATGTATGCCATTAAAGGGACATATATAACTGCCCACACCGCTGCAATCTGCACCAGCTGAAGCTTCCAGATACTCTTCAAGGGCAGCCCCCTGTAGAGAGTATTACGATAGTCCATCTGGGAGGTGACCAGGGCATGCCTGATTGTGAGCAGATCCTCCCAATCTAGGAATGAGTGCAACTGGTGCACAACATGAAGCTGTGTGAAGGCCCTCCTAGACACAACTGCCACCTGCTATTCATGTAGGGGTCGCAAGTCTAGAAGAACCCCTGGGTCTCTTTGGGGCAGGTTCAACCCCATCTAGAACCGAAGATGGCATATGTTAGAGTTTGCTGGAAAGCATTTGGCCCGAGAGATCAGAAAAAACACACACCAGGCATTTCTATAAAAATAAATGTATTTACAGAAAGCATAAAACATAAACAGTTTCATATCCAGATATCCTGGATAGTCACAAAAGCTTTACAAGCTCATATTTACAAGCTTAGACACATGCACATGTGCTCTGAGTAGGACTGGAAGAAGAGGCCATGTAAAAGGAAAACTGAAACAAGTCCAGGCAAGCTTCCTCTAGGCAAATCAGGAGCTTTACCTTATATGGTCATTCTTTTCACACCCAAAACTTAAGTCTGACCTTCTTACCCTGCCAGAGTGATTTGTTACCATAGTAACTTAATTCCTGTAGCAGAAAACAATATACCAACAGCATAGTCCCAGAAATGGAAGGCCCCAAAACTCAGAGCTACTCAGTCTTGCCCAGGTTCAGTTGAAGCCTGTTGTTCCCCATCCAGATCCCTACAGTCTCCAGGCACTGGAATAAGACATCAACAGCATTGCTTAATTCACCAGGGGCAGAGATGTATAATTGGGTATCGTCAGTGTACTGATGATACCTTACCCAATGGTGGTGGATATGCTCACCCAGTGGCTTCATATAGATGTTGAATAGGAGAGGAGAGAGCACCAAACCCTGTATTACCCCACATAGTACGGAATGAGGGCAGGATCTTTCCCCACAGGTGCCACCCACTGATATCGATCCTGGAGAAAGGAGGATCAAACCAGCCCAATACAGTGCTACCCACCCTCCCCCCAATCCCCAGAACCAATCTAGAAAGATACCATGGTTGATGGTATCAAAGGCCACTGAGAGGTCAAGCAGAGCAAAGATGGTGGCACAATTCCCATCCCATTCCCACCAGAGATCATCTAAAAGCACAACCAATGCCATTTCTGTCCCATACCCAGGCCTGAATCCTGACTGAAAGGGATACCGATAATCCACTTCATCCAGAGAACACTGAAGCTCTTGCGCAACCATCTTCTCAACCACCTTCCCCAAAAATGAGAGGTTAGATACAGGGTGAAAGTGGTAAAGTATGGTGGGGTCCAGCGATTGCTTCTTGAGGAGGGGGTGAACCAAGGTCACCTTAAGAGGTGAAGGAACAACCTTCTCCCTCACAGAAGAATTCGCCACTGCTAGAACCCACTCACACGACACCCCCTGGGGCTGCTTTAACAAGCCAGGTGGGGCATGGATCTAAAGAGCAGGTGGCCAAGCTCACAGTCATAAGGGCCCTGTCCACTTCCTCAGGCCCAAAAGGTTCAAACCATTCCCAGATAACAGGGCAAGGCTCCACCCCAGGCATCTGCCTTGGGCCTGCAACAAGGCTGAGGTCCAGCTGCGAACGAATTTGTCCAACAGATGCTGAGCAAAATCTTCTGCCTGACCCTGCAAGGGGATCTCTGGGTTCTCTCTACCCAAGAGGGCACGTGTCCCCCAAAACAGGGCTGCAGCATGACTATCCACAGACACAATTAGGGCAGAGAAGTATTGTTGCTTCGCTGCCATTACTGACACAAGGTAGGCCTTGATAGCGGCTTTAATCCATGTCTGGTCAAGTTCGTCCCCAGTTGAATGACAGCAATGCTTTAGATGTCTCTTCTCCCATTTCATGTCTTTCAACTCCTCAGGTTCAATTTCTGACATTTATATTCTGTTCAGAGTTCAACAGTGATTTTCAGGTATTTAAAATATTTATTTATTTTATTTGTCATATTTATACTGAATTATCTACAATCAGTTAAGGACATACTGGAAATTATAACTTCTATGATACTTAGAAATCCCTTGGTTATTTTTGCACTTATATTTTACTTTTTCTACCCTTATTTTGGTTCTTTTTCCTTCTCTGTGTAAGTTTTCCTAAAATGTTCAATAAAAATAAAAATATATTTTTTTAAAAAAAATCTTATTTCCTTAGTTTTTTTTTCCATTTCCCATTCATAAACTTGGTTTATCTAAGCATTGTACAAGTTTGATTTTTTTTTTAATTTAAAGTTTGCACACAAACCTCTATTCATTTATGCGGGTATTTCTACAAACATACATTTTTTTGTTTACAGTTTGGCCCCATTTTTACAAACTCTATACTTATAGAGTATTTATGTACAGTACTTTCAAGAAAATGTGCATTTCTGTGAAGAGATTTTTTAACATACTTTTAAAATTATTTTTATTGAGAAATTACACCGCAAAGCCTGGAGAAATGCAAATCCGGGATAACCAAATTTCAATTCAGCAACTGATTCCATATTAAATACATTCATATTAAAATAAACACTAAACAAACAAGCCTCTCTCCCAGCCCTATTCTCCACTGCAAATTGCCCTCCTTTTGCTTCCAGCCACAGACAAATATTCCCAGATGCAGACCCATTATCAGATGTTTCCCTTGTAATTATGGGAACTGTCCAAAATCTGAAACTACATACCAAAACATAGACATCAAGAATCTCCGTTTCAATCACCCTCATGAAGGTAGAGCTGAAAAATTCAAAATAATCATGTTTTTACTCTCCAAAGTGCTGCAGGTTTGGCAGAAGATAACTAAGGTACTCTTAATGCCGCTCTTAGCTGGCAGTAATAGCAACACAATGACTTTCAATGCTCTAGAGATACCTTCCGTGCAGACTGACCATCTCAGACCACAACTGCTAAGTTTAGCCAGGGAACTCCTGCTGGAGAAGAGGCAGTTATCACAAGGAATGACATTGTAAAAATGGCTAATTAATACATTTTAAAAGACCGTTTGAGTGCATCTCTACAAAATATGCAACAAGCAACCTAAATAAATATCTAATGTAAAATTTAAATGTGAGGCAAACTAAAGGACGCATTCTTTTGAATTTTTTAAACGGATTGGTCACTGCTGGAAAGAGAACTTTGATATCACCCCTTGGGGTATTGCCTTAGAACACATCCACTAAAAGCAATGACTCTCTAGGATATTAGCACCAAGTCTAATGGTCTTAAATAGCTACAGACTGAAAGCCATTTAGAAAAACTCAAGATCACCTTACTATGAAGTGCCACAATATAGACTTTTACAGCTGCCTTTTATTAATATATTTACCATCCCAGAAAATATCCACTGGCTGAACTTTCTATTACAGCACTGGTGGGAAATCTCTAGCTTTGGAGCCCCAGGTGGCCTGTAGCCCCAATTTTTACAGTTCTCAGAGTTCTTCAAGATCATGCCGTTAAAAATCAGAACCCGCTTTGCAAGGGGCGGGGGGTGCCCCTGCAAAAAAGCCACCGCAAAGCTTCCTGTGACCGACGTGTACTCATCTCTCTGAAACTTCAAAAACGGGCTGAAAAGTTTTGCTGCCTCTTCTACTAATGTCCACGTGAAACCCGCAAACATAAAAATATAAAATAAAATGTGGGTCCCTAAAGAAAAATAGAAGCCAAGCTTTGTTGTGCGAGAACCAAAATATAAAGTTCTATAATCCTATGAACTTCTCCTGATGGCTACTTGATATAAGTGGTTTTGGGTTTCTTATAGTATGTTTTTACTTTATTCTTGAACAATGGTGTCTGAAGACATTTGGCAGTAGAGGAAGAAAATCCAAATGGCATGTCTGTGCACTCCCAGAGCAATATAGAACTACAACAATAAATTGACAACGTATATTGTAGCAATGTATCACATTTCGGCTTTGCTAAATGCCCTGTTTTTGATGCTTGTGGATTCTCCCCTGAAAGAGATGCTCAGACCCATCAATCTACCAGCACACGTGGTTCATCAGGAATTCATAGGCCATCTGTCCTTTATGTTAAAGCACTGAAGGATAGCTCTCTGGGTGACCAGAAAAAACGATTCACGAGCTTTGGGAGCAGAATCAACGAAATCATATACAGGTAGTCCTCGGTTAATGATGGTAACTGGGACCAGAATTACTGTTGCTAAGTGATGCGGTGGTAAAGCACGATGACAAGGAGGCTGGCAGGCAGGCAGGCAAGTGGCTGCTGCTGGGTGGGGGAGGTGCATAGATGGCCCGTGAGGCACAGCACAAGCAACGATTAACTTTGCTTGTGGGAAGCTGGCAGGTTGGAAGGTTGCAAATGGTGATCACATGACTGCGGGACACTGCAACCATTGTAAGTGTGAGCTGGTTGCCAAGTGCCCAGATTGCGCTCACGTGACCGTGAGGGTGATGGGACGGCTGGAACTTCGAGGACCGGTCATAAGTACCACTTGTTCAGCACCACTGTAACTTTGAAAGGCTGCTGAATAAGTGGTCATTAAACAAGGACTACCTGTATTGAAAAACATCCTGGGTTGGCCTGCGGTATCAGATTCTGTAACTAAACTGGACTGAACAGAAGTTTGGTTCTGTAGGACAGAAAGAAAGAAAATGTATTCAAAGCCAATTTAGTTAATGGGGTCAGCTTAGGCTCAATCAACTTTTTTGTAAATGGGAATTGTGTTGTTTCATCAAGTGTATTTTGCAGTACAACCCATTTCAGCATTCTGTTTTGAAGTAGCCAAACAGATGCCTTTGATAGGGCTTCTATAATTAACAATGTACAAGCAGGACATAAGCACCGGAGGCAACAGATCACCAGCATGAATAATAGCTGTTGATAGCAGCAGTGTCTGGGGATGGGGGAAGGGGGAGGCTGGGGTAAAAACTAACTAACTGTGTTACTTTCTGCCCATTGTGTAAGAGCAGGCAGAGTAGGTGCGCTCCAGGTCCCCTCGATCAAGCAATGTCATCTATTGGGACCTAGGAATATGCCTTCTCAGTTGCAGCACCTCCCCATTGGAACAGCATCTCCCCAGAGATCCATATGGCTCCCACCCTGGTGATGTTCAAAAGGTTGCTGAAACCCTGGCTGTTCCTCCAAGCCTGGGGAGGTAGGGTGGTGTTGAGCCCCTCTGGAATTTTAGCTGGAATTTTAGCCAATTAAGTATCCATCTTTTTCCAAACGTGTTTGTATTGTTTTATTGTATTCCTTGCTTTTAATTTTGTAAGCCATCCAGAATCTTGTGAAGTTGGGCAGCCTCTAAACTGACTGACTGAATCCAAAATGGCAACTGCGGCAGCACAATCAAATCCTTTCTCTTTGTTTATGTGTGTGTCATTCTAAAGAGGTAGGGCTTCAATCACTTGGTTATGATTGCCATCTTGACCTTTTTTACCCGTTTGATAGCCTTGTCCTTTACGATAAGAGGTCTTCATAAATGTTTATGTGTTTAAAAAACTGAATTGGTACTTTTTCCAAGGAAATAAATATTAAAACAAAATAAAACCTAAAGTAGATCAGAACATGGGTGTCTATAAAAGAGAGCTTTATGTAATTAAACTTTGTTTATTTCAAATTTTCCTAAGCTATTCCACCATCATTGAGGAATCCCAAGACATTATGCTAAAAAGTAAGGGATACAATACAGTAGAAAATATGAATATACTAAAGGCATAAATAAACTGGCAAAAAGCCAAACAAATGGCAGTCAATCTACATAAAATTTAGACTAAAGCCACTCAGAGACTTTTGGAGTGGGGCAGCTATAACAAATTGAAATAATAATAATAATAATAATAATAATAATAATAATAATAATAATAATAATAATAATAATATAATTTGCAGTCAAAAATGCCTGAGCCAACAACTAAATGGTCCAAACAATTCCCTCCTAAAAGATCTGCCTAGATATGAGAAATGCTGTACTGAAGAATTATTCATTACTAAGCAAAAATTGCAGTGTCTTAGGAGACCTTAAGAATGAGCAAATTATGGCATAAGCTTTCTTGAAGTAATAAAACATAACCTACCTATCAAAAATGGAGTTCAGTTGTATTTCTTCATTAAACATTAGGTCACTCTATGATTCAAAGCTAAATCCCATACCTATACATTAACTCTACTCTTTGAACACACTTGCAAAATAAACAACTGTGCTATTTTAAAAAATCCAATTAGCACTGTTTAAAAATTTTCTTAATTGTTCCAGCTTTATGTTCAATATTTTAAAGTTATTTCTGGCTGCAAAAAGAAAAAGAGAAGAAACAAATTCATGTGAATGGGGGACCTGAATAATATAGAATTAGCTTTAAATAATTAATTCTGAGCTGCTAGTGGTGTGAAACTTCACACTTTTGCAAAGCCTTTTCAGTGTATTCTAGGTGTTTGCTTTATAGCACCATTCTGAGTTTTCTAATGTGGGGTTATGTTATATGTATGTCTCCATTATATGTATGACTCCATGACATATGTGTGTGATCTGCAAGGAAACATAATAGCTTGGACAGATAAATGATTTCAGGTAAAAACAATATGCCAAGACATCAAAAGAAATCATCATCACCATCACCATCATCATCTGGTTTCCTCACAAAACTCCTATGTTGAACTTCCTTCACACTCTAAAGAGATAATAATACGATGGGATATTCATATTAAGAATATTATATATGCAATCCCTTATCTTTTCTCAGAACAGATACTAGATCCCACAGAATCTGGCACAGCTGTGGTACATTTCTCCTGCCCTGTGGCCACCATCTTTGTCTGTACCTCTGCACTGCAGGTATCATTCTCCAAAAGGACTGGTTTCCCCCTTCTTCTTCTGTGTTTGACGCAGCTACTAATCTCTGTCTCAGCATTCTATCTTTAGCATGAAGTCATTATCATGTCCTTGAGACTTTAGACATACAGCATGATTAATGACTTATCTTGCTAATCCTCCCCAACATCCCCTTGTGAGACAGGAGTTACTGCATTTGCTTCTCAGGGAATGTAGGATTCTCAGTAGTTTACAGGGATAGTGCTAGCCCACTGTGACAATCAGGCAGCAGTCTTATATCCTGCCTTACGTCTCAGTAGACAAAGGTAAGGTTGAAATCCTATCAACATTTTCACGGAAATAAATCTTACTGAATGCACTAGAACTTCTTTCTAAGTAAACATGCCTAGGATTACCACCAGTAGAAACCTTTTTCTCACGACCCATAACTTGTCTGGGGTGTGTGAGATTTCATTGCCTTTGAAGCGAAGAAGAAATAAATACAAATAAGTACAGACCATGTACTTCAACCCCAGTGACATCACCCAGCCACCTAATTTGTATTTCATTATAATTAATAATAAAATTATTTATTATAATTAGTAATTAGTTCATAAGATTATTAATATGGCTGTTGGTGAGTTTATCACTGCATCTAATTCAAGGAGGGGTTGGTGATTCTGACCATTTAAATTCATGTTTACCATTTTCTCAATTTTGGATTGACACAATTTGAATTTCATGTTGAAAGAAACCAACTGAAACAAAACTATGAAAAATGCCTTCATAAGGGTGGAGAATCCTTGGCTTTCTAGATGTTGCTGAACAATGATTCCCAGTAGAATCCAACTTCAGGAGGAATGCTGCAAGCTATCTGCTAAGTCCTCCTTCCTTTCCTGATATCTGAACTTTTTGTTTGCAATTTTGCCTAAAATGAACATTCATATAAAAAGTTTTTAATAACATTTTTGCATGTTACATTCACTCGTATTCTGATCTTTTTTTCTGCACCCTTGTGCCCACTACAGATATTGCATATGCATCTTTTTAATATGAAGAATTATACCACCACAGCCAGAGAGGTGCAAATTCAAGAATATAATCAAGTGTTGATTACATGCAAATGGAATGAACTTTTCTCCCATCTCAACTTCAAATGAAAAATCTGTGAGGAGCCATCCAAATATTCTTCTGTGACCCCTTTAAGATGGAAGATGATTCATCCCCAAACCAAAAGCATTTATGCATCAAAAACATGCAATGTACTAGATTGGCTGCCAGCCTATTCCCCTGCTCAGTTCAAGCTCTTGTTTTTGAAGACCTGAATGGCTTGAAGCAATTGTGTTCCAAGGAATGTCTCCTTCCTTCCATTGGCCTACCCAGGTTCTCTGAAATCATATTTTTGACATACTCTTCCCACCCACCCCATGCCCCAGAAGTACATCAAGTGAGGCTATGAGGCAGAAGACCTTCTCAGCAGAACAGAAGGGCTTTGTATAACTGTATTTTACTTAAAATACAGTATTTAAAATAACTGCATTTTCAGCACTAGGCTCTCTGCCATTTATAGCCTTGGAGTCTGGTGATTTTATGAGCTTGCTTTATATGAGGATTATGGCTTTGATCTGATGTATAACCCTCCTGTGCTTTTTATTAATTGCACTGTATTAGAGTACGGCTGGGTAGTTTTATTTGTTTGTTGTAGTTGTTTTTAAATATTTTAATACATTTGTAATCCACTGAGAGAACTGGGGCCATGTGGGAGATTTGAAGTATAATAAGTAAATAAATGGCTGGATGGGGACCTGGCTCCCCCTGGTCTCAACCTTAAGTACTACATCATGCTGGCTATATAGTTAATACTTTCCATTTTAGCTCTACGAAGAAAGGGAGACAGAAAAGGTACTTCTGTAGTTTCTCTGAAATGTAAAAAAGATAGAGATTATTTTTAACAGTTGAGTACATTTTTAATAGTAGAGGGAGAAATAAGGAAATATTCTTTTGCTGCAGACTGCACTCTCCTGATTGTATTTTATTAAATAAAACAGTCAAGAGAAAACTAGAAATGAAGGACAATCCAAAACTTGTGAGGTCTACTTGGGAGTGAGGCCCACTGAGTTCAGTAGCATTTATTCCTGAATGAGAAGGTCTAGAAGCTGCCACCTAACAGTCCAATTCTATACATATGAAGTAAGGTGTACTCAACCGGGTAAGATTTACTTGCAGGTGTCCCTGTCATTTACATTTATGTCGTACATGTATTTTGGCCCTGAACATGGAGTAACTTGAAATTTTTGAACAAGGGAGTTTAGAAAACATCAAACAGTACTTTAAGCAACAAAAGAAAAACATAAAAGTTTAAAAGCAAAATGTTTCAGCTCCCTTTTTTAACCGCTCTGATGTGAATAAAATGGTGCTGTAGCATGAGCAAGTATGCACGTTGGCAAGAGTTTCTGGTTTTTTTATGTATGTATGTATATGTACCTTTCATGGACATTTTTCTATCAGCAATATTGCTTGTAGATCCTACAGTCCAACTAAAGCATAAAAATTACAACTTGAGAAAGATTTGTTACTATCTTTCTATATTTTGTCCAGTCAGCCCCACTAGGTATAGCAGACCAGGAAATCAACTCCACAGGAAAGCTAAAACTACTTTTATTGAGACTGGCTATAATAACATTATCCTGCAAGTCTGGTAGTGCTGTACCTCCACCTCTTCGTTTTAGTTCAGTTAATTAGGGAGGAATCTGCCTGAGCTGCTTCTGAATGTTATCCCATTTCTCAGGACTTAAAAATGTTTCAGCCGCTTTTGCCTAGGTAACAGTTCCTGCGTATCTCCATCAAGCTCATCTTCCTTACTCTCCATAAGTTCTCCATACTACTGCTTCTCTCCAAACAATTACAATTCCAAAATATTTACAAGCAATTGTACTACAGAATAAGACTGAGTCAACTATATCAGTGACATTATTCTTGGGGGATAAAAAATGTCCATAGTTTCTGATATACCATCTTGAAATTTAACAGCTAAGGTCTTTCTATACATCAGTGTTTTTCAAACTTGGCAACTTTAAGATGTGTGGACTTCAACTCCCAGAATTCCCCAACCAGTATGCTGGCTGGAGAATTGCTGGGGAATTCTGGGAATTGAAGTCCACACAACTTAAAGTTGCCAAGTTTGAAAAACACTGCTACACATTATTTCCGTTCATACTAAATCTCAAATTTTCCCCACTGCAACAGTTCCCCTCCCTCCAGTCACCATTTCTGTTTTCACTGTTTTTCTGCAGTCAGTTTTAAATATTACATTAAAAAGAGAGGAGCCATCAAGGTTTTCCCCTTTGGGCAACATGCTTCTATACTATTTACTTAGAATAAATGCCATTTGGGAAAATTCCTTTTAAACATTAATTAAAGGTTTCCTACTTGTCACTTTTGCCCCTTTAATTATGTCTTCTTCATGAAGGTAATTACTGTTGAAGCTTCTCTTTATTGTCTCCAGTGCCGTTTTCTATTCTTCATTGTGTATAAGTATTTTCCTTTTGTAATTTTGTTCAACATTTTCTTTGTCATCTTTATATATTGAAATAATGAAATGTTATACTGATACTTTTCACATATGTGTATCTGTATGTATGTATATGTATATGTGTGTACACAGGCGCGCGCAAAAGGCCCTAGAATTTGGATGGATAAATTGTAGCTCTCCAGCTGAATTGTAACTTGCAGTATTCCCAGTCAACATAGCTACTGCTGAAAGCTGTAGTTTAGCAATATATGAATTGTTAATTTTAGCAATAGAATGATGCTTGCTATTACGGAAGATGAAAAATGCCACCAAGAGTCGTCGTATGCGAGATGGACGGTAGAGAAATATGACAAATAAATAAATAAACAAAAATGCTAGCCACCCTCCCAAGACTTGGGTTGAAGGAGGAAAACTATACGCTACACCTCTGCTAAGTTATTAGGGAATTCTTCTTCCTCTTCAGGAAATTTAATGAGATTCCCTGCTCCTTCATTTTCCATCCACAAATATAAGGCAAAGAATTTTGAGAAGCTGTTTATACATAACGAAAATAACAAGACTAAGGAATATCTGCTTCAGGAGGATATTTATAATTTATAAAATTGTTCCTGAATCACGTGGTCCCAATGTGCCATGCAATTTAAAACATTTAAAACAATTTAAAAATGTAAAAGATCCAATAGTTGTCTTTATCAGTGTTAATGATGCTGGTAAAAATCTGAGGATTCTTGTGTGACTTAGAAGCGAGTTAAGTGATAATAAAATCTGGTGAAATTGTTTAGTCAAAAATTGTCAGTGAGATACATCTTCAAATATATCAGACACAATACACTGGGGTATCTGTCTTCTTCAAGTTTATCCATAGATATCTTTGCATTTCTTTTACTGTTGTTTCCTTTGCAACCTACATCATGAAATCCTGAAAATATCCAAAGGATTAATTGCATTCTTATTCACCTGTAAGTCTGGGAAGTGAGAATTTCGTACATTCCCATTAAAATATGAGCAAAACTAATTTGTCCCTCAGCCTCTTATTAAGGCATACAAACCTCTTAGTTTGCCCATTTTTTGTACCAAAGATACATATTTCACTGGTATATTAGAGAAGCTAAAATTGGCAGTTCTCTAGATGATGGAATAGAAAGCAAGAGAAGAAAATAAAATATAAAAAGTATATTGTCATAGGTAAAACACACGCAATCTAGAAGAAATGACTAGACAGTGGTAATGCATTATAATGTCATGAGTTCTGCTCTATAAGAATATAAATGCAAAGTCAATGGTCACAAGGTTTAAAAGGCCAAGTCAATAAAACAATTGTTTAAAGGAATTTGAGTGTAGGGAAAATGAATCAATGGTAATAAACAAGATTAGGTGCACGCTTCAAAAGGTTAAAAGGCTGGATTTCCATATGAGAGGAAGCACTTTAGTGATCTGGTTTTTAGAAAAAGCAAGAAAAACAAAGGAGAAAAAATTGATCGTGTCAGATTTGTTCTGCTTCCATTTAGTATTTTTTGTTTTATTTTTGAAGGAAGCCCAGTCTCATTATATTTACTGTAAATTAACATGTCTTGACAATCACTTCTACATAGAAAATGTTTTTTTTAAATAAAACTTTGGGAAGACCCACATTAAATGTAAATGATAAATACATGGCATGTAATCAGGATGTTGAGAAGTTTATATAAGCACTAGTAGTGTCATGCAGTGTGGATAGTAATTAATTGTCTCTTCCCCCACCTCACTTCAGTAATGGACAGAAAATGCACATATACAGTAGTTCTCAGACTTATTTTATGTATCTCTTGTCCTAATTTCAAAGGCTTCAGGAAGTAAGTAATACCGACATTATCTCTTTAGGTCCTCAGTGAGGAGGGACATGGAGCAACACAAATCCCAAAATGAGAGTCAGTGACTCCACCTACTCTTTGCTTAAGCTCCACCCACTATCATAAGAGAATGGCCAGAAGAGAATAAAAATTTGCCTCTCTTGCATTAAATCCCAAAGAGCTTTCTCCAACATGACTGGGAAAAAACTGCTTTTTAGGAAAATGTTGAAAACTGAATTATTTTGGAGGGTTCTTAGTTTATATTTGGTGCCATCTTGTTCATTTTCCTTTTCCCTCATTCTTTATATTTGATTGTTAATGTTACCTTTGTCGTTATTTTTTATTTGTTTTTAATGGTTTTTGACTAGGGTTTTTATGCTGGTATTGTTGTGGTCGTCAAGAATACATGACAGAGAAGAAAGCTTGGAAGTGGTTTGCTGCATCTCTACATCTTTATCCAATTGGAATATTTGAGGAATTGTTTATGCTTCTTAGATTCCATGCTCCCACTGTAATTCTATCTTTGTAGTTTCAAATTTTCTTTTCCTGCATGGCAACATCAGCAATTAGACATCCCTAAGATTTTAATATATAGCCATGTCATAAACACCATAAAGGCTGTGAAACATTCTCAACTCTTCCTCAGTAGCATGTTGAGTGACATCTGACCCCAGGGGCCCATCATCTGGCACTATACCAATTATTGTATCTTGTCTGTCCATGTGATTTTCTTGATGAAATACAGGAGTGGTTTATCATTGCCTTCTCCCATGCAGTATGAATTGATGCCTTTGTCATTGTCACTAAAGTGATGCCTCCAGCATCTTCCTATATCGCCAATGCCCAATATAGGTGCCTGCTTGCCTTAGTTTTAGTTTTTTGCTCAACCCTCTTAAGAACACACCCACTCTCACCATGATGAGTCAGCAGAGCAGGACTAGTGAGAGCTATAGCTTCTTAAAAGTTGCTGCTTACTGTTTATAAAATCTAGATCTATACTTAAAGAAAAATGACTTTCTATAGGGCTTAGAATGCCATGTAAAGTGCATGCACGCACACACACGTACACACACACACACACACAGTTCAATAGGCTAGGGCTTGTCAGGTGAATGTTAGGCTTTCCTGTGGTGGCTGACTGCCAGGATACTCTTTTCATTAATATTAACAGAACAAAGGGTTCCCATATTAGGAGAATGTCCCCTCCCTGCAATTCCTCAAATATTCCAATTGGATAAAGATGCAGAGATGCAGCAAACCACTTCCAAGCTTCCTTCTCTAGCATGTATTCATGATGAAGTAACTATAAAGTTGGATATGATGCAGAAAAAGATCAGTAGCAGGTAACTGGAATGAGACAAGAGCAGGACAACAAATCATGTAGATATCACAGGCATATTGGAGAACTGGGCTTTCATTTTTTTATGTTCCATTTTTCTTACAGCAATCTTGTTTTCCAATTAAATCAGGATCCCACAATCTCATGCCCTGGCAACAGATATAAAGGGCACTAGGTTGGGGAAAGCTGCTTTAGAAAGACATGTGCCTCTGCCCCATTTAATCAAATAGTATGGAAGATGCACTTGAGATGCTCAGGTCAGGTTATGAACAGCTGCACTTGGAGTGAGAAGATAGCCACTGCCATCTTACAATGAAGCTGCAAGGTTCTTGGTTTTTCTCCTTAAAACCAATAAATAAGGGACACCCTTCCTGGGTTTTCAGTCTT
Organism: Candoia aspera; assembly: GCF_035149785.1. Classification (NCBI taxonomy): domain Eukaryota; kingdom Metazoa; phylum Chordata; class Lepidosauria; order Squamata; family Candoiidae; genus Candoia; species Candoia aspera. The sequence continues at coordinate 184,589,060 of NC_086154.1, forward strand.
GCTTAAATTAACAGCTTTCTCCTAACTGTCCAGTTTCATCAGTCTGATGGAGGCTGACTAATTGCTTTAATGCACTGCATTTTTGGCAATATACAATGTTTGTCACTGCAGTGTTGGCTCATTGCCTCCATTGTCTATCTGGCCGTGCCAAGACCCAATTTAGCAATGAATGTCCTTGGGTCAATTACCTGTGGATGCCAAAAAATCTCTTTTTATTGTTTCAGAAAGGAATGTACCTCCCTGTTCCAAAGCATTATATAAACATAGCACAGCTTAACAGATTTATCCTTCTGACACTCTGAGAGCTGCAGCCAGCCAGCATCTGCAGTCCTAGGCTAGCTGGCCCAATGATCTGATACATGACACTTCATATGTTTCAAAGCCCTATTGGCTCAGCTGGCTTAGGTTGATGGGAGCTGGAGTCCAACACAGGTGCAGCATTCTCCTTGGCAATGTATGAGAGGCTCCTGCAGACAGGTATAAAATTCGTTTCAATTACTTCTCCATGTATGCATGCTTCTTTAATAGGCAGAACTGTGGCAAGCCCGAGAAAGGGCTTCCATGATCATATACTCCATCAGGTCTAGGTAGCCTTATACATTGGTAAGGATTTGTACTCTTCAATAGTGTTGCAGTACACCTCACATCTTCCTTGACCATTAGCCATGTGAAATCCAGCAGATGAAATCCAACCAAGGGCCATGTCTTCCCCCACTAATGAACTGGTGCCTTCCTATGATAGTTGCTGACAAAAGAGAGACTGACTTTCTGAACTGGTCCTTTGAGTTTTGTTCTAGCCCATCGGTCAGCTTTGTTGGAAGGATAAAATGGATATTATTTATTTATCCCTTTAACAATATGGTAACCTTACCAAAACCTAGTTCTTCATGTTTGTTCTTCATTCTGAATATAAGTACTGAAACCATGTACCTCTTCAATGGGGTGATTAATTTCAACAGATGATCCCAACAAAGCAGATTGTTCAATCAAAGCAGTGACCTCTTGAATCCACCCACTGCAAAGGGGTTTTGAATCTGTGCATGCCCTATTATCAAAGGGAAGCAGCTGACTAAATTAAGTCTATTGGGTTTCATGTTTCAGTTTGAAGCAGAGGGACTTTATTTCCTACTGCCTTGAACTGGATCACTACAATAATCCAGGTTAACCAGATTATTGACCCAATTTCACATACACCCAATCAGAAATCTGAAAGCCTCAGGACAATGTACATTTAATCCTTGGTCCTGTATGCAGTATAGGCCAAGAGATGATGTCCTTCATGGCTAGAAGGGGATTCTGAATTCATCCCCCACCCCCAGTCCCAGTATTTTAATCTGCTGGACCAAGATTACCAGAACATTCTAAACTTGGAGTACTTGATGAAACCCAAGACCATCAGCAAGAGATACGGATGGAGAAATGTCTCCATCCATTGGAAGCAATGGGAGAAATATTATTTAAGCCAACCAAATGGCTTTTGGTTTAATTAAACCAAAGTATTTAAATTTCCCCAAGGCTGGAAAATGTGAACAAAGCAGCAGGGGGAGTGGGTCTAAAATCCTCAAGACTACATCTGCCCCTGGCCCCCAAGCTTTTGTGTTCCCTAATCTTAGAAAGAGCTGCTTCCAGACACTAATAAGAAGAAAACAGCCATTTAAAATAGGTGTGGCATTATATATATCCGCTAATAAAGATTTTTTAGAGGATCAATAATAGTATTGGTGGCTTCTTTATTTTTGCTAGAGGAAATGAAGTAGGCCAATTCTTCAAAAAGTATGGGACAACTTTTCCTTAGCATTCATTCTGTGTAGTTACTAATGAGCATCAGTAATGTGCAAAGCAGAACAAGGATACAGTATAAGACCCCCACGGGAGCTGTCCTGATACGAATCTTTGCACATTATCCATTCAGATGGGAATCTGCCTTCAACAACTGCAAGCTTCTTTAATCTACTGGTTAAGAAAATGAGCAGTGAGCCAAGGGGACAATCTCATGCAAGTCAAGAATATATCCAAGTTGCCGCAGAGAAGAAAGCTTCTTTTTATCCTTCTCTCAAGCTAGAGCCCATCTGTAATATGGGACCAATATTACTGTTGTTGTTAAGATTACTGAGATAACATATGGAAAACAATTTAGAGTGAAAATACAGAGAACAGAAGCAACACAAAGGAAAATAGCTTTAGCCCATTATAATCAATGGGCTTAAGTGTGCAAGCTGCAATTCTTGTACGGCAATGAGAATGAAGTATCAGCTTATTTGCAATACTACTGACAATAAGAACTGAATCACATAACCACAGGAACATTGCCAGCCTATGCCAAGCTTCAGCTCCATCCTTAAGTATACTTGGGAGATTCCTATTTTCAAGCACCAAAGTGTCCTGTTTGGAGTTGGCTTTCAGTATATTAGCTCAGCCATCCATACCTGGGCAGTTGTAGCATTTGGGGCTCAAGTATTGCAAGAAGAATGATATGATTGCTGAAGCACAGCTATACAGAACTCACTAGGCATTTTCTAATGGCATAATCTTGGCAACAACACAGTCAAGCAGTATAAATCTGCCAGCAACTCACTGGTAAAAATGCTCTCAAGTTGAGCTTTACTCCTGATGACTACATGGATGCATCAGTGCAATTTTCTTGGCAACAGTTCAGCAATGGTTTGCCATTGGCCTTCCTCCAGAATGTATTTTCAATTTCTTCATCTAGCTTACAACCTGAATTTCCCTGGTGGTTTCCTACTGTTACATTTCTGAGCCCCAACAAGGTTGGACAAGAGGTGGCACCTGCTGAGACAAATACAATTTTTTTCTTGATGACTTCATAGATACGTTATCCACACAAGATACGATGTAGGATTATAACAATTATTGGTTTATTCTAATGTTATAGATTTGCAAGTGATGGAGACTCATCCAGTGGTACCAATCCCATCCATATCTACTGTAAGCTAAGTTTAATTCTGTTTCTTACCCACTCTGGAGAGTTTCAATGGAGGTCAGGAGTGAGCAAGCACATTTTTGGAACTGAGGGCCACAGTATCAGGTTGTTTGCAATACTATTGCCCATAAGAACTGAATTACATAAGGATGGATTGATAATATAAAGTGGATTGGGCTTGCTTTTTCTCTTTGAATTTTTGGAGATACTTTTTGGTGCGATTATTTATTTTTAAAGCCATATTAAATGTTACATTTATTATAGAGCCAGGAGCATCTGCAGGAAACTAGGTTGGCATCAAAATGACCACACACACATACAAATGGCACTCTGACATATTTGCATCCTGAGATCCGACACAACTATGCAAGCCATGGAATTTGCACGATGTTGTCACCATGCACATTTCATCATCTACCCCTCCCTGTAGACACCCATGTATAAGACTTGCATTTTAGTTTTCAGGTATTTCTACCTCAGACTGGTGGAAAACTGTGCCATCTATTTTTAGGAGTAAGGGACAGAAGGTCTCTTGGACCCTATGCAGACCTGGGGCCCTGGGTTACTAATCCCTGGTTTAGATGTACCATTTAAGACTTTACTATTGAAGTTTTACTCAGTTGTGGGAATTCAGTATGGAACATACAAGTCAACACAAAATGTGGGAAAGCTGGCAATCTATAACCTCATTTTTCAGGCTGTCATTCCACCGCAAAGATCTGCAGAGAACCAGATAGTCACAACGCTTCTAATGAACATCAGTTTACTTTTTTAAAAAAGTGAAGCATAAATAACATGAAAATTGCTACCATGGCAATCAAAAAACACTTTTGTGTCAGAACCAATCTGTATGTTGCCTGACACTTCCCACATATTGCTTTGAAATTAGACCCCCAAAATGTCAGGGGTGATGATGTAATGAACCTTGCTGCTGCATTAACTCACATTAAGACTGGAAAAGAAAGGCACCACTGGAAACTGAAACAGGAGTCACCTTGGGAAGTAAAAGGATAGTCAAGAGCTAATAGTATACATCTACACAGAAAATAGTATACATCTACACAGAATATCAGCAAAATATTTAACGAACTAGAAAAATTAATTCCATTTGGAAAACAAGGCTCCCCCTTCTTTGAAAGAAAAGTTGAGAAGAAAGCTCTTCCCAAATTCCTACCACTTTCAGCACTTTCCATTTATTTAGTAACCATATCTTGCTATTCCATGACTTCATGTCTCAGTTACAGAAGTGAAGGAAAAAGTACTGTGCCCATGTAAAGATTTTCTACAATTGAGCTTGAATGTTGTTGGGGAGGGGCTGGGGAAGGTCCTATGAAGATTGGCTTCCTGCAAACAATTTACAGGAAAGAGAAATGTTTTACCTTTCTGTCCTCCTACACTTTCTATTGCAAATTCTATGTCCCCTGTTGACTAATCATGCCCTGCTCACTATTTGCACTACACATTCCTCCTAGTTGGCATGATGTATATGATAGAACCACCCTCTTTGATGAAAGGACTGGCTGAACAATTTGTACGTAAAAGGCATCTCCAGAAATGATACTGAAAAGGAGAAGAGTTGGAGCTGGCTTTTTAGTCAATGTGTGTCTCTTTAAATCTTAACAAAAAGGTTTAATGGCTTAATGGAGGCACAAGCAGCTCTTTGAAGCTTCAGTCTTTCTAAATTAGAAGATGACTCTGAAAGGGGAAAGTGTATCAATACAATGTACTTAAGAGCTTAGTGTCTTTTATTTTATACCTACCAATGGTCATTAACTGGTAAAAATAGTCTGTAAGACTTAGATTGGGAGTCCTATGAAAGCTAACTTACTTCCCAATGGAAGTTCCTTGGGGGCGTTGAACAGAGGCCAGGCAGAGTCAGCCAACTTCCTAGGGAGGCTTTCTTGGAAGGGCTTGAAAAACTAAGTTGGTCAGAGCAGAGTTATTGCAATATAGAGACTTTCAACAGGTCTTGAACAGCAACATCATATATAATACAATTCTACCACCAACTATCTATTCCCCAACTTCCCTCTAACCTCCCCTCCCATTGTTTGTAATCAGTTTGACTCCACCTGTACTCAGGCTCTTAGCAACTCCTCTTAGTAGCTGTCACCAAAATTGTCAGAAGAATCTACTAAGTCTTATTCCCCAAATGGCAAGAGCAATATCTGGCAACCTGGGCAACTTTGAGATAGCCATGCTGGCTGAGGAATTCTGGAAGTTGAAGCCCACCCATCTTAAAGTTGCCCAGGTTGGGCAACACAGAGCTAGAGAAATCTGAGATTATTCCACTTATCACAATTTGGACTTGTAAAGTATTTTGTTGTTTATTCGTTTAGTCGCTTCCAACTCTTCGTGACGTCATGGACCAGCCCACACCAGAGTTTCCTGTCGGTCGTCAACACCCCCAGCAACCCCAGGGATGAGTCCGTCACCTCTACAATATCATCTATCCATCTTGCCCTTGGTCGGCCCCTCTTCCTTTTGCCTTCCACTCTCCCTTCCACTCTCCCTAGCATCAGCACCTTCTCCAGGGTGTCCTGTCTTCTCATTATGTGGCCAAAGTATTTCAGTTTTGCCTTTAATATTGTTCCCTCAAATGAACAGTCTGGCTTGATTTCCTGGAGTATGGACTGGTTTGATCTTCTTGCAGTCCAAGGCACTCTCAGAATTTTCCTCCAACACCACAGTTCCAAAGCATCTATCTTCCTTTGCTCAGCCTTCCTTATGGTCCAGCTCTCGCAGTCATATGTTACTACTGGGAATATCATTGCTTTTTTGTAAAGTATACTGGTTTTCGAAGTAGTATCTACTGTATATTAGAGATCCTAGTTTGCATTGAATAGCATGAGTATCCTTGGGGCAAAATGTTTGTTTGTGGTTGTGAAACACTAATGTGCCAAAACTAACTAATACCATTCCTATCATTAGCAGGGAATACTGCATGTGATAGAGGTACAACTAAGGCTGGTAACCTAGTCTAAAAGTTTCAATTTACCAAAGCTTTGATGGTCTGTGGAGGTCAGTATCTTCAATCCATCTTGCAATGACCAACATGTATGGAAGGTGGTAGCTTGGAATATTAGAGGAATAAATGAGCATCTGCTTAGAAAAAGTCTGTTTGTTTTGAATACATTATTCATAAATGTACACAGAGAAAGATTGAATTAAAAAACACAATTGATTTGATTGTCTGTGATGAAAGACAGAGAATTAGTGAAGGCTACAAGTGTAATGCAAGGTACTGAAAGTAAGACACACCATTTGCTGCTAGTTTGAAGTGTGTATTTTTTTAAAAAAAATGAACATGGAAAAAAAAAGGAAAGATGTTAAAAAAAACAAGGGTGAAATTAAGACAACTCCAGGGAGAGAAGGTAGGAGTCCTATGTGAAAAAGTGTTAGCAGACAGAGTAATGTCCCAAAATAATGAATAGAAAATGGGCATCTGGAAAAAAGATACAGAAGCAGATCGGAACAGAGTGAAAAGAATTACGTTAGTGCACAGGTACAACAACAAGCCTTAGAAATGACAATGAAGATATCAAAATGGAGATAGCTTCTGCCTTTTAGAATCAACCATCAGCAGTAAAGGAACAAGCAGCCAAGAAATACACTGCAGACTAGCACTTGGTAGTGCAGCTATGAAGGCCCTGGAAAAGATACTGAGATGCTGTGAAGTGTCTACTGTATATCTACAAAGATCAGAATTGTGCAAGCCATGGTATTCCCAATGACACTCTATGAGCTTTGAAGAATCAGGGTAGAAAGAGTATTGATGCTTTTGAACTTTGGCGTTGGAGAAGTCTCCTGAGAATACCATGGACAGCCAAAACAAACCAACAAACCAACCAATGGATCATTGAACAGATCAACCCAGAGTTCTCACTTGAGGCACAACTGACTTCAGACACATATCTGAAGACCTAACTTTCTTGAGAAGGCTCTAATGCTAGGAAAGGTGGAAGGAAAGAGAAAAAGAAGATGACTAGCAGCAAGATGAATGGACTCAGTTACAGTGGAGATGGGTGCATCAGGTTAGGGATAGATCACCATGGAGAAAATCTATCTATGTGGTCACTAAGAGTCAAGATTGACTTAATGGCACATAATCAATCAAAATAATAAAGTGGAGAGTTCTAATAGTGGGAAGCATGAAAAAGCATGCTTGGGGAATGATGAAGTAAAAGAGGCTGTGGATGAGAAAAAATGAGGATGAGATAAATTACAGAGTTAAATGTGCATATAGTGAAGACAATAGTTGCAAAGACTATGGTCAGAGATAACAAGAGACAGTTAAAATTAAAAGAGGCAGAAAAAATGCAGACCAGTTTTGACGGAAATAAATATTTCTTTGGAAGTGTTGTATGGATGTGGTAAAAGCAAGAAACGTCTGCAAAGATAAAAAGGAACAGAGAGATATAATGAATGATACAGGCTTAAACTAATTTTAGCTAAATTTTCATTTCCTTTTCTTAACTCACACCTTCAATTTCTTTGACCCAGTTTGATCTTTTCTGTAGTTGTTTATCCTGAAAGGGAATAGTGTGATAGTTGTCATGGATCTATACTTTGGACATGAGTGAAAGGGATTAAAACAGGATCCTCCTACAGAAGTAAAGGAATTAGAAATTACAGTGATGAAATTATTGGGGATGAAACTGAAGGGAGGAAATACTGGAACAAATATGTCAGAGAGCTGTGTGAGAATAATAGTGAAAAGTTGAGTGGAACATTAATGAAGGCTAACAATACTTCTGTCCAAGAAGTGTACTTATTTTAATTTTTTTCAGTTTTATAACTTGCAGTATACAAAGGAGTAAAAATACAAAATAAAAACAAAAGGACATACAGTTAATAAAAATCCCCCAGATCATGACCAGAAACATCAGTCTTCATTATAAGCAGAATGGAACGGTGTTGTTTGAACAGCTTTATGAAATGCCAGGAAAGAAGAGGCTGCTCAAACCTCCAGAGGCAAGGAATATTTTAATTTTTCATAATTGATGAAAAAGAAGGCCTAAATGCTGTGAAAATAGTGAAAAATGGTAAGACTGCAGGCAGAGACAGTGTTAAATGGAAAAATGTTAAAATATGGATGCAGTTTATTTGGCTGTGGGATATGTTTAATGTATGTGTAAAGTGTGTTACTTGAAAGAAAGTATATGAATAAAGTGAAATTATGGAAGTTTTGCACAAAGGCAGAGCTGAAGATTAGTTGCTGAATGTAGTAAGTGGCATGTGATGGAAGTAAAGCATGCATGTAAGAAAAGTATATACTTTTAATGTATTTATGGATAAGTGTATTAGATATGCAATCACCCTGTATTTTTTAAATTTTTTCTTTAAAAGTTATATATTTCTTATTCTGCTTTTCTCTTCAGAAAGCATTCAAGGCATGTAGCAAGATAACAAATACAGAAATAGAAAAAGTCAGAAAAACAAAAATAAAAATAAAACCAGACAAGTAAAAGGGCAATAACATCTTCAAAGGCTGTATAAAATGAATTGCATTTTTGTAATATTTATCAATTAATCTAATGTATTTAAGCAGCTTACAATGATGCTATCAATTTGCTAGGGGGTCTTTAATATAACTCTGTTGGTAAAGGTGAGATATTTTTGACTGACGACCTTCAAATATTATTCTAAATAGGAAGTTATGTTGGTCTAACTTTCTGTATTATGTATACTTTCTTCAAAGTCAAATACATCCTTGGAACATCTATTCTGTTGGCTGCAACAATTATTGATCATAACTGAAAAAAAGGTTCATTGCCTTTTAGATTTATTTGCCGATAGGGAGTTTCTAGAAGTTTCTGAAGGAAGCTGGAATTAGCTTTCTTTTGTCGTCATGACCTTACTCTTTATCACTTAATTGGAATAATTCTGCTTTAACTAACATTTGTTCAACAACGTTTCAGGCAATTAGCTGCAACACTTGGTAAAAGCTGACCCATCTTAAAAATGAGTTTCTTTCACAGCATCACTTTTTTTCTAAGAAAGCTGAAACAGCTCAGGCTTTTTGAGCTGATAATGGATGACAACAGCTGGAGGACAGATGGAATGAAAATAACTCCTTGGAATAGGATGCTAGATAGATATCATTTACATTCTAGCATGTATTAATTAACTGGCATGGAGTCTGGCTTCTAGAATTCTCCCTGGTTTATCCAGCTCCTAAAACTCCCCTTAAAAATTCTGCCATTGAAATTAGGGTCACAAGTATAGTTTCCCTTCAGTTTTAGTTTTAAAAGGCAAAAATATTGGAAATATTGACATACTTAAAATACAGACCCCCTGAAAAAAATTCCTGAACTCTACCCACGCCTACTCACATAAAAAGGTAAAGGTAAAGGTTTCCCTTGACGTAAAGTCCAGTCGTGTCCAACTCTAGGGGGCGGTGCTCATCTCCGTTTCTAAGCCTTGGAGCCGGCGTTGTCATAGACACTTCCGGGTCATGTGGCCAGCATGACGACTCGGAACGCCGTTACCTTCCCGCTGAAGCGGTACCTATTGATCTACTCACATTGGCATGTTTTCGAACTGCTAGGTGAGCAGGAGCTGGGACTAGCAACGGGAGCTCAACCCGCTGCGCGGTTTCGAACTGCCGACCTTCCGATCGACAGCTCAGCGGTTTAACCCGCAGCGCCACCGCGTCCCTCTCGCCTACTCACATACACACACACAAATCCTGGAGTCATGATTCCACCCTCTTGCATGATTTTATGATGTCAGCCCTCTCTTATTGCAATACTACAAATATATTTGTCCATCTTGCAAAACAACTCCAAAACTTCACTTTCTGATTGCTGAAAGCAGTACCACCCTTGATCTAGATGAAGTCATAGTACAGGTAGTCCTTGCTTACCAACTGCCTTGTTTAGTGACTGTTTGAAGTTACACCAGTGTAAAAAAAAAACAGCTTTGCAACCAATCCTCGCAATAATCACAGTGTCCCATGATAATGTGGTTGCCATTTGAATGCTTCCCAACCTGCTTGCAACAAGCAGAGTTAATGAACGCAGAATTAAAATCATAAGTCACAGTCATGTGATGTTTCACTTAATGACCGCAGTGACTGACTTAACCAAATGGGAAGTGGCATCATAAGTCCATCACAGTCACATTTTCCACTTAGCAGCCTCTGCGCTTAGCGATGGAGTTGCTGCTCCCAACAAGGACTATCTGTATAACAAATCTGAAGGAGTTCCCAGATTGCTGCTATACCCAGTTCAAGATTATGATAGTTTCCTTTAAAACTTAAAATGGTTTGGGGTCAACTGTCTACAGGAATAGTTGACCCCATTTCCATCCCATGCATCTCCCCAAGCCCTAAGATGGTTGCAGTTTCATCACTAAGAGAAATTCATTTCTTATTTACAAAAGAGATGTCTTTCTCTGTAACAGCATTCTGTCTCCTCTAGATTCCAGTGGAAGTAGGGGAAATCTGTGTATTTTTGAGTGCCAAGTTAAGGCACATTTATTATCCAGTCTAGTGTAATGTGGGGAAAAATGGTTGGAAGAAACACTATGTATACTGCCCTGAACTCCTGAACAAAAAATAAAATGTATTCTATTTTTTGGACATTCTAAATTAATGATATTGATTGCTGGCATAGCGATGCCTCTCATTTTTATTGAAAATTTATTCAATAAAATGAAAAGCAAACTTTCTTAGATTACTGTGATATCCATATTTTGGAGATCCAAGAATTTCTTTATCTAATGAGGATTTTTTTAGATATCTAAAAAAAAATTCTAATATTTTTTAATCAGATTTTGATGTTAACTGAATTCTGATTGATTGATGGATTTGCAAGATACTTCCAGCATTCCTTCCAGAAAAATAAGATCAATACTATAAATGAAATAATTGCAACAATTCTAAGTAAAATTATAATGCCCATTCATTCATTCAGTTTGTATGGCTGCCCATCTCACTACAAGTGACTCTGGACAACGAACAATCATAAAACAAATTACCATCACATTACAAAGATTAAAATACATACAGCAGCTGAGGAGGATGTTATAATCCATGGTTGTTAACACAGAGAGTGTTGCAGATGCTGGGAAAGCCTTTAGCCCAGGAGAGGTCAAAAAAGTCACACACCAAGCATTTCTATAAAACTAATTTATTTACAGAAAACAAAAACAAAAGCAAAACATTTAAAGTACTTAGCTCCGTTTGGAGCAAGCCTTGCTGAGCTACATTTCCAGCAGAGAGAAAAAGAGGAAGTGAGAACAAGTCCGGGCAGGTCCTCCCCCAGGCTATTTTGCATGAAGCACGTGCGAGGAGACAATCACTTGCAACCTTTTTCACTCAGCCAAAATGACTAGGTATAATAGTAGCTTAATCTGTTAGTAGGGAAACCTTAACACTCCCCTTTTTACACTACAGATTAAGATGCAAACCAATCTTCTCTGACTTTATATGTCTTTCCATTCACATTACCATTATCTCCCCTTTGGTTTAACAGAAAGCTACCATTCTTCTTCCTGTGTTTTTCCAAACCTAGGTAATTGGTCACAACTCCAAGGTTTTTTAATATGAAATGGCTTTTCATGCAGGCTTCAAAATCAAGCCTTTGTTTTTCTGTTGATGTGAATAGCAGCAAATCATCAACATAAATGCACAGATACATACAGCCTTGTTTGTCCTTCTTCATATATACACAGGGATCTGCTTTTCCTTTTTCAAAACCAAAATTCTGCAGTTTTTCATCTACTTTTTGGTTCCAGGATCTAGCAGCTTGTTTTAACCCATAGATTGACTTCTGCAGTTCACAGACTAGATTCTCCCCTTTTTCATAGCCAGGGGGTTGCTGCATGTATAATCTGTGGTCTAAATCACCATAGAGAAATGCAGTTTGAATGTCATAGTGGTTAACTGACATTCCCTTGAGTGCAGCAACTTTTAACAGTAATCTAATTGATTCACCTTTAGTAACTGGTGCAAAAGTCTTGTCAAAGTCTAAATCTTTCCTTTGAGTGAACCCTTTTGCAACCAACCTTGCTTTATATTTTTGGATTTTGCCATCAGCATCCCTTTTCAGTTTGAAAACCCACCTACAACCCAGACAGCGTTCATTGGGAGGTAGATTTACCAGTTTCCATGTTTTATTTTCTTTCAAGGATGCTAATTCCTGTTGCATGGCAGAATGCCAATTTTGTGCAATCTCAGGTGGTAAAGCATTCACTTGTTCTAAAGACTCAGGTTCTGTGAATATGTGAAAAGCCTTTACTGTTTCAGCCTGAAAACGTGATGGAGGAACGCCTTTATTACTCCTCTGAGATCTGCGAGGTAATACAGGGCTTAAATTTTGACTCCTATCACTTTCCTGAGAAGCATCTATCTCATCAGACAGATCTTCAGTTTGCTTTTCTGGTTTAATGTCCTCATCAGGCAAAAGATCACCATCAGCAAGTCCTTGCTGTTCTCTTGTGGTGGTCAGTTCAACTGGAGAGCTAGAATTTAATCTCCCCCAGTTTTGTTCAGCAAAAGAAGCGCTTTTGCTAATTATTAATTTCTCTCCCATTATGAACCTGTAGCTCCTCTGGCTTTGTTCATAGCCAACAAAGATGGCTTTCTTTGTTGTGGGGCCTCCTTTCCTTCTCTGTTGTTTTGGAATGTGAACCCATGCAGTGCTACCAAACACTCTAAGATGGCTTACCTTTGGTTTCACACCATAAAACAAATGGAATGGAGTGTCCTGAATCATAGAGTTATACAACCTGTTCTGTACATAACAAGCAGTCGATAAAGCTTCTCCCCAGAACTTAAAACATAATCGTGAATCTTTTAACATGCATTCCATCGCATTTTGCAAGGTTCTGCCCTTTCTTTCAGCAACACCATTTTGCTGAGGGGTGTATGGGTTAGAAAGAATTTGTTCTATCCCTTTTTCCACTAGGAACCTTCTGAATTTGTGAGAAAGGTATTCTCCTCCTCTATCACATTGGAGTGCAGATACAGGCCTAGGGAATTTTCCATTTGCCCATGTCACAAAACTTTTAAATTTCTCAAATGCCTCATCTTTGTGTTTTAAGATGTAGATAAATGTGTATCTTGAGAAATCATCAATGATGGTCATTGCATACCTTGCTTGTCCAAGACTTGGAGCAAAAGGACCAATAATGTCAGAGTGTACAATTTCCAAAGGTCTAGTTGTAACTCTGTCACTGTGCTTACTCACAGGAGCTTTTAGTGTTTTGCATTCTTTGCAAACTACACAATCTAAGTATTTATCACAGGGTTTTATCTTTAGGTCAGCACACAGCTGTGGCATTTGTGCTATATACTTGTAATTAGCATGACCAAGTCTCCTGTGCATCAGGTGTACACATTGGTCATGATATGGTGTGTTGCCAACTGCAGCCTTGCAGCTTGGCTTCCTTGCATTTTGCACAATGTACAAGGAGTCTTTTAACATACCAGTAGCACACAATTTCCCATTTTTACGTATCTCACAACCATTTTTCTTAAATGTTATGATATACCCTGTTGCAGCCAATTGTGCCACAGATAAAAGGTTTGATTGTAAATTTGGCACATACAACACACCTTTTACAGTTTCTCCTAAGCAGGATAAATACAAGTCACCTTGTCCCATAATTTTGGTCACAGACCCATCAGCCAAAGATACACTTTGTCTTTCAGTTTTAGACAGTGACACAAAAGAGCTTTTACAATTACATAAATGACAACTGGCCCCAGAATCTAACACCCATACATCAGAATTACCCTTCTCAGCAACCTGTGCAATTTGGGTTGTCTGAAGAGCCTTCTTCTGTGTTGCCCTTGTGTTCTTCTGCTCTGTCTTTCTACTCTTGGGTCTCATGGCACAGTCTCTTTGCAAATGTCCAGCTGAACCACAAGTGAAGCATCGCTGGCTTGCTAGCACTGTGGCCTCAGGTTCCTTTCCCTTCTTTTCCCTCATTTTCTGGTCTTGCAGCTTTCCAGAAGAGATGGGGGGGGGATCTTTCCTCTCTCTTCTCCCATTCAGCGAGTAAGCGCTGTGTAACATACGATGGGGTGAGGTCTGCTTCAGGCATAGCCTCCAGGGTACAAATCAGCATGTCCCACGTTGCATTCAGTGAGGACAGGAGGATATAGGATTTTGTGAGAGGTGTAAATTCCATTCCTCTCTCCTGCAACTCAACATACAGCTGCTGAATAAAATGCAGGTGCTCAGGAAGGCTTTCTCCTTCTGCAAGGTAGGCTCTGTACAGCTTTTTCGTCAGAGTAACTTTACTCCCTGCTGTTGCCTTTACATATAAGTCTCTCAAAGCGTCCCAAAGTTGCTTTGCAGACTGCATGCCTCGCACGTGGACTAGCTGATTGTCCTCAACTCCCAAGATAATGGTGGCTCTAGCCCGCTCATCCTGTCTCAGCCATTCAGCACTGGGATTTTGGGGGCTTTGCTCACCAATTGGCAGCCAAAGATCCTCTCTGCGAAGATACATTTCCATCTTCAGGGCCCAATTCAAATAGTTGGTCTCTGATAGGCGCTCCAGAGGCATCGCTGAGGGCTGGGAGGTAGCCATGGCTTCTTCCTTCTTTTGCAAGTCACCTCAGCTAGCTTCTTTGTCCTGCAGACCGGCAGTTGCTGGAAAATCTCCAGGTGGCTCCAAAGAAAATCTTCACAGGTCTTTGCTACCTGCCTTTAAATTGTGCATGAGGTGTGGAGTTGATCTCTCTTTTCTCTCTGGGTTTTACTGCGTTGTTTACTGGGCACATAACCTGTTGCAGATGCTGGGAAAGCCTTTAGCCCAGGAGAGGTCAAAAAAGTCACACACCAAGCATTTCTATAAAACTAATTTATTTACAGAAAACAAAAACAAAAGCAAAACATTTAAAGTACTTAGCTCCGTTTGGAGCAAGCCTTGCTGAGCTACATTTCCAGCAGAGAGAAAAAGAGGAAGTGAGAACAAGTCCGGGCAGGTCCTCCCCCAGGCTATTTTGCATGAAGCACGTGCGAGGAGACAATCACTTGCAACCTTTTTCACTCAGCCAAAATGACTAGGTATAATAGTAGCTTAATCTGTTAGTAGGGAAACCTTAACAGAGAGGATACGGGACTTTTCACACACTGGGGGCCACAGGCCCAGGCACATAACCAGGTCTTTAGAGCTTTATGAAAGGCCAGCAGGTCAGGGCCATCCAGAGGGAGGATGTTCCATAGGGCTGGTGCTATGGAAGAAAAAGCACACTTCCTGGGCCCAGCCAGCTGGCATTCCCTAGCTGACAGGACCTGGAGCACGCCCATCCTACACCAGACCAGACTGGATGGGTAGAAACAACTGGGAAAAGATGGTCCCTCAGGTAACCCAGTCCCAAGCCATAAAGGTCTTTAAATGTGGCAACCAGCACCTTGAACTGCACCTGGAAGCACACCAGCAACCAGTGCAGCTCATGGAGTACTGGAGTTACATGTGCCAAGTAACCAACACCATTTAGTACTTGTGCAGCTGTATTCTGCACCAGTTGAAGTTTCTGAGTGCTCTTCAAGAGCAGCCTCATGTAGAGCACATTGCAGTAACCCAGATGGGAAATCATGAAGGCATGAGTGACCATCAGTGAACAGGGCCTATTGGTATTCAACATAAATTTGTAACTGCAAGCATACAGTCATAAAGAATACAATAAGATTTGCAGATGATAAATGAACATTCATGCAACAAAATTAAGTATTCACCTTATTCCCAGATTAATCTCTTCTATTTAATCCTACTTTTGGACTTCCTATAACCACCCAGGTAGTCATGTTAAGAAGTGGAGGCTATTGGACTAGATATGCCCTTAGTCTGACTCAACATAGCTCTTAGGTTCTCATTCCACAATTGGAAATTAGAGTAAAATGTCCTGTGGAGATATGTGACTTGATTTCTAGCATTCTTCTTTTTTTACTAAAAACAAACACCTGACTCTACAAACATGGATCAGGGCAGAAGTTCCTAGGTTACATGCCTCTCTTGTTCCCATCTGTCATGAGTGCCGTTGAGCTAAAGTCATCAGCGCAATGGCACTCATGACAATGACAAGGAAATAGGTGAAGGGGTACAAGTTAAGTAGCCATCAACCTACAACGACTAACGGCCAACAAACAATAGCCAAATGAATCACGGAGCCACCCAAACCATCAGCGGCAATACAACGGGGATCGCCCAGCTGAAAGCAATCAGCAGAAGAATGGAAACCTGATGATGGGCGATCCCGGAAACCCTCACCCACCGGCAGGGCAACGCATGGGACAAAGGGGGGTGACGTGACCATGAGCGAGGGGGCGCTGACCGGCGCAGGGTATTTAAACCCCGCACCGGCGCGCTCCTGTCACTCTCAGCTTTTTTCTACCAACGCTGTACCTGCCCTGCAATAAACCAGAGCCTGATTCGCAAGACAGTGTCTGAATGTTATTCAGGGGGAGGCAGCGCATGACATAAAGCTGAGAGTCATAAACTCAGCCTCGCCGAGCCCCACCGGACGACAACGAGCCGCGGGAGGAGTAGACGGCGAGAAGACCAGCAAGATGAGGCCGGAACGGCGCGGGCAAGGAGGGCGAGCCGCGCGGCAAGAGACAGAGGAGGACCGACCAAGGCCAGAGGCACCGCGGACTCCCGGAGCCATGGACGCCCACCCCACCCGACCCGAGCCTCAGCTCCAACCCCAAGGGGAGATGGCGACGGAGGCAACCCGACCGCGGGAGGGAGCAGCACGACTTCCGAAACCAGCGGAGGACCCCGCGCCCCACATCGCACCCCAGCAACGGGCGTGGAGCGACAGCCCCACGGCGCTCGACACGGAGGAGGACGACGGAGACACCCATCAGACGGCGGAGGAAGCGAACCCGCGGCAGAGGGACGATGAACCCCGCCGGCAACCCACCCCCGAGGACGCGCCAACGGAACCGGCCCCAGCGGCGGCGCGGGCTGTGGACGAGGAGGCACGAGCTGAACTCGCGGCCATGCGGGCTCAGCTGACGGAACTCCGGACCATGCTCCAGGCGCTTATGCCCCCCGCGCCACCCAACGACGTCCCCGCACAAGCCCACACCCCGAGCGAAGCATCGAACCCACACGGGCCAGCGGAGGGCCAGCAGACGGCACAGGCGGCCGACACCACACCCCGAGAAGCGAGAGGCGGGGCCGCACAAAACGCCCGGGCCCCAAAGGACTTCCCCATCTTCTTCGATGGGACCCCCACAAAACTCTCGTTTTTTGTGACCAACGCTAGGGAGTTCATGGGGAGGCACGGACACTCCTATGACTCCGAGGCCGACAAGATCGCCGCCGTGGCGATCAAACTCCAAGACAGGGCGGCGGACTGGTACGTCCAACTTCCCTGCTTTCATCAAAGAGATGAAAGACTACTTCGAAGACCCCCTAGCCAAAGTGCGGGCGAAAAGCGCACTCCAAAGACTTAAACAGGGCACCCGCACGGTCCCTGACTACGCCCTGGAGTTTAAAGCCCTCGCGGGGAAGGTCAGCGACTGGTCCGAGACCACCCTGCTGGAAATCTTCAAAAGGGGGCTCAACCGCGACGTTCTCCAATGGGCCCTCTACCGCGACGACCCGGAAACGTTACACGGGTGGATCCACCTCGCGGGGAAAGCCGAACACGCGCACCGCACCTTCCTCATGACAACCACGGAAGACACAAACGATGCCGGGAAAAAGGTACCCGCACCACACGGGGGGATGGCCGGCCCCATATACCCAAAAAAGAAGGTCAACCGGGAGCCCTGCGGGAGGTGTGGCAAATTAGGGCACAAGACGGCGGATTGCTTCGCCAACCGACCGCCGACCAGCGCGCCCAAGCCCACCCCGAAAATTAGCCCCAAACCACCCAACCCGGGGCCGCCGCCTCACCGCCGAATGACCGTGGCCACAGCGACACCGAAAGAGAGCTGGGACGCTTACTGGGGGGAAGAGGACAATACCGACCCCGACCAGCCGGCGGGAAATGCTCCCCGCCTGCTCTGAGACGCGTGGCGAGGCAGGCGGTGGGACAGCAACGCGGACCACCTCAACGAAACGACAAAAGCTCCGTAATATTGGCAGCAATTCAACTCTCTACCGGCAACGGAGCCACCACGGCCGCGGCACTAGTGGACTCGGGGTGCTCAAAAAACCTCATCCACCCCGACCTAGTCGCCAAACTCGACCTCCGCTGCTTCCCCCTCCCCACGCCGCTGGCATTCCACCAGCTGGACGGCTCTACAGCGGGAGGAAAACCAGCCACGCTACAAACCGAGCCGGTCACCCTGCAAATGGGCACTCACACCGAGCGCACATCGTTCGTAGTCACGCACATCGGACGGCCCATTGCAGTCCTGGGGATGCCATGGCTCGCGAAAAACAACCCGCGGATCAACTGGGCGACCCGCACCTTCACATTCGGCGACGGCGAGTATCGAGCACCAGTACCAGCTGGCAAAAGCAACCCCACGGTAGGACGAGCGGAGGCGACCACACAAGACAACGCCGCTACCACAGCAGACCTACCAGAACAATGCGCCGACTTCTCCGAGGTCTTCGGAGAGGCAGAGGCGGACCAACTACCCCCCCACCGCAAGACGGATTGCCGGATCGACCTACTGCCCGACGTCCCCTTACCTAGACCAAAGATCTATTCGATGACCCCGAAGGAGATGGCAACCCTCCGGGAGTTCATCGATAAAAACCTAGACAGGGGATTCATAGAGCCAGCATGCTCACCGGTCGGAGCCCCCGTCTTATTCCGGGAGAAGAAAGACGGGACCCTACGGCTCTGTACCGACTACCGGGGCCTAAACGCGGCTTCCCTGTCCAACAAATATCCCTTACCCCTGGTGAAGGACATGCTCGCCCACCTGTCCACGGGCAAAGTCTTTTCCAAATTGGACCTTCGCGAGGCGTACTATCGCATCCGAATCAGGGAGGGGGACGAATGGAAGACGGCGTTTAACTGCCCCCTAGGCGCTTTCCAGTACAAGGTACTGCCCTTCGGACTCGCGGGGGCCCCTGGGGTGTTCATGCAGCTCATCAATGAGGTACTGCATGAACATCTGTTTAAAGGGGTCCTGGTCTACATCGACGACGTCCTTATTTACACAAAAACACACGAGGAACACGTAACCTTAGTCAGGCAAGTCCTCGACAAGCTCAGAAGGGCGCAGCTCTATGCGAAGCCTACAAAGTGCGAGTTTCACAAAGAGCGCCTAAACTATTTGGGGTATCGAATCTCCGGGGACGGCATCGAAATGGACCCCGCAAAAGTCGAAGCGGTGCTAAACTGGGAGCGGCCCCGCAACAGACGGCAACTACAGAGCTTCCTGGGATTCGCGAATTTCTACAGGTCATTCGCCCGGGGGTTCGCTGAGATAGCCCTCCCCTTAACGGACCTCCTCAAAACCAAAGGGGTGGGGGACACCCGACGCGCCAAGAACCCAGGCACAGTGCTGAATTGGACTCCCGCGTGCCAGACCGCATTCGACAAGCTGAAAGCGCTGTTCACTACGGAGCCAATCCTCGCGCACCCGGACCCAGAACGGCCGTTCGTGGTCCAAGCCGACGCCTCAGACTTCTCCCTGGGAGCCATCCTACTACAGAAAGACTCCACGGGGCTCCTGAAACCATGCGCCTACCTGTCAAGGAAGTTCTCCGAGACAGAGAGGCGATGGCACGTCTGGGAGAAAGAAGCCTTCGCGGTGAAATCGGCACTAGAGACATGGCGACACCTACTCGAGGGAGCCACCCAACCATTCGAGGTCTGGACGGACCACCGGAACCTCGAGGCCCTACGAACGCCTAGACGCCTTAGCCCAAATCAGGTCCGATGGGCCCAATTCTTCAGCCGCTTTGATTTCCAGCTGAAGTTCATGCCGGGCAAGAAGAACTTCCTGGCCGACGCCCTCTCCCGACTGCCCCAAGACGAAGAGCCCGCCCCAGACACCATTGGGACGGTCCTATCCGCCTCGCAACTGGGGATGGCCGTGACCACCCGAAGCGGCGCACGGAGGCAGCTCGACGCTACGGCGCAGCCGACGGCGGGACAACCGGCGACGGAAAGAAGCCAACCGCAACTACCAGGGGGAATGCGCACGGACCTCGCCGCCGCCCTCAAAACCGACCCCTGGTTCCTGGCGAACCCCGACAAGGTAACGATGGCGCAAGACCTGGCATGGGGGGAAGGCAGAATCTACGTCCCGGACTCGCAACGCCAGGCGATCTTGCATAGGTCACACGACGCCAAGCAAGCGGGACACTTTGGGTTCCTCAAGACCCTACACCTAACACGGCGCCAATTCTGGTGGCCCGCGCTCAGGCGAGACGTAAAAACCTACGTGGCGTCCTGCCCAACGTGCGCTAGGGCCAAACGGGCACCAGGCAAACCCGCGGGGCTATTGCAACGGGTGGCAGAACCCTCCCGCCCATGGGAGGAAATCTCTATGGATTTTATAGTGGACCTCCCACCCAGCCAGAAGAAAACGGCCATTTGGGTGGTGAAGGACTACTTCTCAAAGCAGGCCCACTTCATCCCCTGCACGTCGGTCCCATCCTCACAACAACTAGCCAAACTCTTCCTCATCCACGTGTACAGGCTACACGGATGTCCCGCACGTGTGGTGACCGACAGGGGCACACAGTTCACCTCCAAATTCTGGCGGGCCTTCCTGAAGCTGACGGGGACCCAACAGGCCCTATCTACGGCTTGGCATCCGCAGACGGACGGAGCCACTGAGGTTCTTAATGCCACCTTAGAGCAATTTATACGATCATATACGAACTACCACCAAGACGACTGGGCTGAACTGCTCCCGTTCGCCGAAGTCGCATACAACAACGCCGTCCACACGAGCACGGGGAAAACTCCGTTCGAAGTAGTCTCGGGGCGCGACTTCGTCCCCATACCGGAGCTACCTCAACCCCCGGAACCACAGGTGGACGCCAGCGACTGGGGACGGAAGATCGCGGAAGCATGGCCAGTAATCACGGCGGCGCTGAAGGAGGCACAGGCTGCTTACAAAGAGCAGGCCGACAAGCACCGGCGCCAACAACCGACGTTCCAGGCGGGGGATATGGCCTATCTATCCACCAAGTTCCTAAAGTCAACCCAACCCTCAAAAAAACTGGGGCCTAAGTACATCGGGCCGTTCCGAGTCACGCAAATAGTGAACCCGGTAGCAATACGCCTGGACCTGCCACACAACCTCCGGAGGCTCCACCCGGTGTTCCACACCAGCCTCCTAAAACCGGCAACCACCTCCCGATGGCACCCAAGCACGCCACAGCCCGCACCGCTTATGATCGACGGGCAACACCACTTCGAGATAAGGGACATCCTCGACTCCCGCAAGCAACGAGGAACTCTACACTATCTGGTCAGGTGGAAACACTTCCCCCACCCGGAATGGGTGGCGGCGCACAACGTTAACGCGCCTGACCTGACCAGAGCATTTCACCGGGCATACCCCGACAAACCGCAACCAAGGTCAGCAAAACCAAACCCCCCCCCCGCAGGCCTCCCCCCGCCTCCCGTGCCCCAAGGGAAAGGGCCCCCCCCAAGCCCGCGACTTGGGTGGACCTTCCCCCCCCCGGGACTCACTCCCCCCGCCCCGGGCCCACGGGGTGGTGACAAACGATCGCCAGCACCCTCCCCCCGCCCCCCGGCCGCGGGGGAGTGGCAAGCAAGTCAACAGGGCAACCTGGGGGCAACGCCCAGGAGACACAACAAAGGCGACGCACTCTAAATAAGAAAAGAAGGGCCCTACCTGGAGCTGAGAAGCACCCGACCAGCCACGCCTCTCGCCTCGCCGAACTGAGCCAAACAAACAGGGTGTGGTTGGAGCATGCGCACGCCAGGTCAGAACCCGAGCATGCGCACCATGGACACACCCTGGGAAGGCACGTGGTAGAGGGAGGAGCAACGGGAGGGGCGACAACTACTCCGGCGGGAACTTTGAAAAAAAAAAAAAAAAAATGTGGCGTTTTGACAGCTCCACGGGGAAAACCCAGAAACCCGGGGGAGAACACTATTCGGAAAGGGGGCAGTATGTCATGAGTGCCGTTGAGCTAAAGTCATCAGCGCAATGGCACTCATGACAATGACAAGGAAATAGGTGAAGGGGTACAAGTTAAGTAGCCATCAACCTACAACGACTAACGGCCAACAAACAATAGCCAAATGAATCACGGAGCCACCCAAACCATCAGCGGCAATACAACGGGGATCGCCCAGCTGAAAGCAATCAGCAGAAGAATGGAAACCTGATGATGGGCGATCCCGGAAACCCTCACCCACCGGCAGGGCAACGCATGGGACAAAGGGGGGTGACGTGACCGTGAGCGAGGGGGCGCTGACCGGCGCGGGGTATTTAAACCCCGCACCGGCGCGCTCCTGTCACTCTCAGCTTTTTTCTACCAACGCTGTACCTGCCCTGCAATAAACCAGAGCCTGATTCGCAAGACAGTGTCTGAATGTTATTCAGGGGGAGGCAGCGCATGACACCATCCCTCAAAATGATAGAAAGTAGAGGTAGAAAATGAAGTGCTGCTAGCAGACTACTTCCTGTTTCTCCTCTCTCCAGTCCATGGCTAACCTATAAGGTTCTAGAAAGCTATTTGACGGAGCTGACAGTATACATTTAGAACTCATAATAAGCTTTGATGTATCAAGTTTATCATTTATTTTCTGGTTTATTTTTCTTTACAAATTGACACATAGCCTATCTTTCCAGACTAGTTGAAGCTCCATTTTCAGTCCAGATCTCTATGATTATTTATCTTCTATTTTACCCTTTACTTTTTGCATGTTAAATTATTTATTATGTTATCTGCGTGCACCAAAAGGCCTTCAGGCAAAGGGTAGTTTTATAAATCTAAATAATACAGTATATATTCATCTATTTCTCATGTACATTGTTTTGTCGTTCTCTACAAGCCATTGTTTCCTCTTGCAGAAATAAACTCTGTTTCCTGTTACCTTCCCCAGCATCAATATACTTTCTATAGTGATTTCTTCTCAAGCATTAGAGATAAGAGAAAGCAGTGAGCACTGAAGAAGTTGTTAACCTTTCTGCATGTTCATTTATCATCCAAACAATTGGAAGCAATTAAGATCCTCAATTTAAAACAACTGACCCATCAAACTCCTAAGAGCATTCTCAAGAACATGCCTTGTGGAAATGTAATCACATCTTGTTTCTAGGCACCATGGTTTCAGTTTCTTTGTACCAGGTGGCCTGGAAAGAGAAAATTCTTCTGCAACTGAGCTTGGCCTGTTCACGACGCTGGTTATCAAGCAATGGAATTACTTAAAGTTTGCTTTAGTTATGAGGTCTTCAAACAAGGTAATATTAGCACAGGCTAACCTGTCACCTGTCATCCCACAGATACATTGGGAATGCAAAAATCTAGAAGTCATTGGCTATGCTGGGAATTCTGGACACTGATCCTAACATATCTGGAGGGTCTCAGGTTGGAAAGGCTGGAACAGGTGAGTTGGGTTATGTTAAAAGGTGGAGGAAAATTTTATATACATCTTAAAACTTCAGAATAGTCTTTTCAAGAAGTTTAGAACTAACATCCCAGAACTAAGCCTTCCTGGGACCCTCCAGGTGTATCAGGATACAACTCCAAAAATCCTAGAAGTTATCAACTAGGGTTTCCCAATTTGAGCACCTCCTCATATGAGGGCTTCAATTCTCAGAATTCCCCAGCCAACATAGCCATTGCTGAGAACTCCAGAAGTTGAACTCCATGCATACAGAAATTGCCAAGGTTCAGAAACACTGTTAAAGACCATATAGCTTTAGGATACTAGGTGTGATGGAATGTGTCTATGAAGGGGGAGGTGATGTGATAGACTACAGTAACACAGCAGGTTCTCAGGAAGGAGGGAGCACATTCCAAGGAGAGGGGCAAGACAAGAGACAACACAGCCCTGAACTGGATTGTGGGAAGCAGAAGAGATTTAGAATAGCCACTCCCTAGAATCTCCCAGGGTATATCCATTAGGTTAGAGTAATATAGGTTTAGTCTAGCAAGATTCTGTCTATATGGTATAAGCAAATAAAGAACTGGACTTTGGCTGGATTGCTTCTGTGTCGTTCCTGGGCTGGGCCTGACACTAGGTTAGAAAAGGCTGATATCAGCTAAGGCCTGATATCAATAATTGGATATTGAAGAGGAAAAGTGGCAACTTACCTCAAAATTTATTAATTGGATGAGTTGATTAATTTTGGGGGCAAGGGGAAGTTGCCTCCTTTCTTCTTCCATATCTAATGAACTGGGAAAAAAGATCCAGAATTGATTTGAGATTCAATTTTGCACATTGCCATATTAAACTGGCTTAACACTGGACAGTGTGCGGCATCCAATTGTTCAAATATCACCAGCCCTAACTGGTGTAACCAGTAATGGAATATGATGGGATATACACACTCAAGCAATACTTGGATAGCTACCTGTTGCCCACCCTAGTCCAGAAGCTGGGTCATATTTCTGGACCAAGTAGTATCTACACTATCAATGTACTATCTTTATCATAGCTGGACCATTATCTCCAGAGTGCAAAAACCCTGTCCTCCTACATTCACATAAAGCAGGCCAGCCCACTTTGTGGCCTGTCAAACTAAAAACATCCTAGTTATGTATGGTCACCAGTTAGGATCTAGATAACATCCTTTTTTACTCCTTAGAAAACTATAAAGTAGATCTGTCAACACTTCCAAGACCAAAATATGCGGGTTTTGGGTGGTGTTTATTTTAGTGAGTCACAAGCTTTACATTCCTACTGCAAAGTCCTACCCAATCAGGAATTTCAAAGAATGCCAGATTTCTCAAGTGAACCAACTATTGTATGGGTTGGAATTAACTTCATTAAACTCATTGTATAACTGAAATGTTATCACCGAAGTAGTTATAACAGTTGCATTCAATTTATTTTTTTAAACTACAAGGATTTTTTAAAATTATTTCCTCATTTATTTATTTTTCCACAACCTTACTGAGGAATGCATGCCTGTTGATACATGATGATATACATGATATATTTAAAATGAAAAGAGATGCACCTAATTTGGGAGGAGGCAGCAGTGGCAATTTTTTTGTATTCACACAAAAAAAGCACTGGAACAATATACTGTAACTGTACTTACTGCAGGTAGAAGAACAAACCCATAACATTCAGTTGAAAAAAAATGCTTGTGACATGCTAAACCATGTACCTTGAAAAGGAATATCTAAGTAGAGAAATATTAGCATTGCTAGGTGCATTGATTCAATGGTTAATTTATACCATGTCTTTTTGCTTTGGCAAGCGTTCAGGGCAGCTAGCAAAATTTTAAAACAAAAACAGAACATTAAAAATACTATTAAGCATAATAACATAAATTAATAATTAAAAGCAAGGTGAAAAATATGCAGCTTTACAGATTTCCTAAAAACTAAAAGTGTGGACAAAATGTATTCCATAGCTCGGATGGAACGCAGGAGGCAGACCGGTCTGTGTACAGGAAGATTAGCCTATGACTTGGTTCATCTTCAAGAAGGGTTCTCCTGTCAATCTCAACAACTTGACAGATTATCGTAAGACTTATGGCCTGTTCACTGATGTCCCTAGGAATTTTAAAATTCAACCTGAATTAACTGCTTATATTAGACCAACAAAAGGCTACTATGAAGCAACTGTCTTTTGTCTGAAACACTGGACAGCCAGCCTTCTTTTTCATGACTAGACTGCATCTGCATCGTTTTCTCAGACATCTAAAATTCATATGGATCTGTATTATGCATCCCTTCAATGCTTATTTCGGAGTGAGTGAAATAGTTTCTCAGTGCAACCTAGCAGCCCGAAGTCTGGAATACCAGCTGTTCTCTGGCTTGCCAGAGCATCCTACTCACTGATTAAAAAAAAAAGTATCTTGCATCAGGTCTTCAGTAGTATTAGGGGTTTGTAGCACTGATTACATCACTTAAATTCTGCATCTATCCTGCATCTTGTGTACATGCCCAGTCTTCCATATCTACTCCTGTTTGTGAATAGTCAGAATGCACATGGCTAAATCATATAGTTCTATTATTCTCTGGTCCACTAAAAATAGCTTTTGCCTCACAAACACAAACCAGTTCTGCAATACAGAACTGAAGACAGCTTCTTTACTGCAGTGGTTGATTTGATTATATTACAAGAATTCTTTGCCCATCTGCCAAAAGTGTAGGCTTTCTTGACACTGGAATTAAATCTAATTTAAATTTATCCCAAGATCCATAGCATCAGAAATAATGAACATGAAAAAACATTAACTAAATTTTTAGAGGATGTAGACCCACAGTTATGGACTTTCTCCATGATAATCATGAAGGAACCAATGGAGCATTTGTATGGACGTATGAGTTGATTAATGGATTATGTGCCATCAAGTCACTGTTGACTCTTAGCAACCACATAAATAGATTTTCTCCATGATTATCTGCCCCTAACCTGGTCCTTCAGGTCTTCAAACAGTGCACTCATCACTACTGTAGCTGAGTCCATCTACCTTGCTGCTGGTCATCCTCTTTTTCCTTCCATCTTTCTCAGCATTAGAGCCTTCTCCAGAGAGTTAGGTCTTCTCATAATGTGTGTCTGAAGTAGGATAATTTGAGCCTGGTCATTTATACCTTGATTAAGAACTCTGGGTTTTGTTTGATGATGATTGGTTTGTTTTCTTGGCTGTCCATGGTATTCTCAGGAGTCTTCTCCAACATCAAAGTTCAAATGCATCAATACTCTTTCTATCCTGCTATTTCAAAGTCCAACTTTCACCTTCACAGTGTGTCACAGGGAGTACCATGGCTTGCACAATTCTGATCTTTGTAGGTTTAGACACATCACGGCATCTCTTTGATCTTTTCCAAGGCCTTCATGGCTGTTCTACCAAGTGCTATTTTGTGGCATATTTCTTGATTGCCATTCTTTTGCTGTTAATAGTTGATCCTAAAAGGCAGAAGCTATCCATCACTTTGATATCTTCATTGTCAACACCAAGGCTGACTGTTCTACCTGTAGTCATTAGTTTGCTCTTCTTTATATTTAATTTTAGTCCCATTTTTTCACTTTGCTTCCTGACTTTTACATCAAAAAATCTCTTTCAGTCCAGTACACTGTATCATAAATGAAACAGATGTGCTTTTTGTACTTATAACAATCTCACAGCAAGAATAACTGATGGAGAGAGAATGCTGAGTCACTTTCTGGGAGGTTTTATTTTATTTTTTGGTCAATATTTTCATAATCAAGAGAGCATTTCAAACTTCTTAGCAAACTGCACAAGAATTGGATTTTTTCCCTCAATACTGGAAAGCATTACATTTCAACTACTATGTGCAAAAAGCCTCTCAGGCAGATTTTTAATGATTTGTTGTTGTTTTTTCCAGTAATATGTTTTTAAACCATTTCCTGTGTAAAGATCTTGAAAGTATGCACCAAAAATGGATTAAAAATATCAAAATGCAAGAAATATAATAGCTATCAATTGAACACAGTTGATTAAACATCATACTTTAAAGAACTGGAGGAAGAGAAGAAAATCCATAATGCACATGGAAAAGTTCTGGGTGAAGAGGTGGGTCTTTAATCAATTTCTAAAAGGTGATAGATGCATCCCAAATAACTGGAGCATACCAGAGAAGAGGCACCACCACAGAGAAGACCCACTGGCAGGTACCTCCAAGATGACATTGGCACATGCAGCATGACCTTCTCAGATTATCCCAGCTGTCATCTAGGAATAAAATCGGAAGGGAGTGCATAAAGTATCCTGGTTCCATATCATTTGGGGCCTTTTATGCCAAAAGTATAAATGGCCCTAAGTATTTAACAGTTGAAAGAACTGTGCAATGGACATCTTAGAGAATGAGCCAGATCTTGGGAGTGAGAGAGCTGTGCAGTCTGAAGTTGTCTGATCAAATATCCATTTCAAGATATTTTCATGCACAACAGTCTTACCCATATTGGAGCCCTACCTATGCGTTGGGACTAGAACTCCAAAGAGCCTCAGAAATCTGGGAGTTACAATTTCAACACATCTGGAGGTACAAAGCTGAGGAAGGCACATGTATAAATTCCAACTCCATGGAATAAAGCATTTGATTCATGTGTACACTGGCCTATTGAGTCATACAGGACTCATTTGCCTAAGGAGCATTGGCTCCTGGCACCATAGATTGACAAGAGGGCAACTCCAGGACTAAACGCTTGTTACAACTGAGCTGAATTCTACTATTTGTATCTTTCACGCTCTGACTTTCACAAGCGCTTCATCCACTTTCAATTTAAAATAGGAGGAAGACGGAAAAGGAGAAAATTAGACTAGCAATGTGGGGGGGGAGACTTCAAAAGACTCATGTATATTATTTCCCTTGCTACAAAACCTATTTTTCCCTAGTTCTTTATTGCCACATACATTCCCTGGCCCTGTATTATTATAAATAACACAGGCTTGAAACACTGGCTACAGTCAAAAAAATTAAATGGTATTTTTAAATTTGTGCCACCTTATCGCATTTGAAGGGGATATTTTAGTGGTTCTTGGATGTCCATCACATATAATAAGGCTGTGCATTTGCTATCGCATCCAACACCTGGTAATCTCGGTATGGCAATTGCGCATGATGCCATGATATGTCTAGAGGTAATTATTTCTATCACCCACATAAGAGTAAAAGATATAAGTTTCATCACAGGTTTACCTTCTTTTTAACGTGAAATGCCTGTGTAAACCGGTCTGTAAGGGAGAAAATCTTTGGGGCCTTAAATTATGTTGCTGAAAATAAATACACAGATTCAGTGAGGCTATGTCAGTACTTATAGAAAGCCAACTCTAGCCAAAGTTGGAGCTAGTCAGAAAACCTGAAGTGCATTTTCATACTAAACGGAATTCTTAAGGTGGGCTTTGTGTGTTTAATTTTAGAGAGATAGCACTGTAGTACTGAGTCTTACTTGACACTGTCAGCAAATAAATTCTAACCTTATCCCTTGTTTCTTGTATAATGGAGTACCCAATCTCCTTGTTTTTAGGAAGACCTTGTAAATTTTCTTTTTCTGTAGAGAGTTTGGACTCTGATGGTACTAGACTGCCTTCTTTAGTTAGATTAACATCCGTGGTTTCAAATGTTCATTGGGAAACACTGGCTACAATAAAAAAAATAATAATTAAATGGTATTTTTAAATTCATCCTCCCTTATTGGTGGTCTATAAATAATTGTACAAATAAATAAATAACACTACTCTCATGGAATTGCTGCTACATTAAATTATGCAATAAGTAACTGATTCAAGGTTTGTTGGATAGCTGAAACATAGAAAATTGGGTGCAAGTTTTAGCAACACGGGATTTGTCATCAATGTTACATAGGCCTGGGATGGAATGGGAGAGCAATCAAGCTCTTCATCTGGAGCCATTTTAATGGATACATGTTTGGTCACCGCTAACAACACAAGGAGTTTTGAGTGCCTAAGTGTTTTTTTTTTCTCTCTCTCTCTCTTCAGTGCTGGTTCAAATGCACTGGACTGAGCATTCATTCCACAGTTTTGATAGCCGGCTTCATAATGCTGGAAGGTCTTTCTTGTTTCTTGCTTTGTGGGAAAGGAAAAGCCCAATCAGAGATCACAGTAAAAAAAAAATTATTTTCAACAATTACTACAAACTGAAATGGTGAATTTTTTTTTTCCCTAAACAAAAACACATCTTAGTGGATGCCAACTTTCACTGAGATGCAGGTGGCCTATCTTCTGGATAAATCACGTTTCTGCAAAACTTCAGATGGACTTTTATCTCCCAATAAGATAATGTGTGACAATGCTCAGTATATTCAGTTATTAAAAGTCTATATTGAGTAACATTTTCATATTTTTTTTAATCCATTCAATCGTGCCTGATTCTCAGAGACTGCCTGGACAAGTCCGTGCAATTTTCCTGGCAAGGTTTTTCGGCAGTGGTTTACCATTGCCCGCTTCCTAAGGCTGAAAGAGAAGGATTGGTCCAAGGTCACCCAGCTGGCTTTGTGCCTATGGCGGAACTAGAACTCACGCTCTCCCAGTTTCTAGCCTGGTGCCTTAACCTCTACACCAAACTGACTCTCAACATTTTCATTACTACAAGTTTTAGGTCCAGGTTACCTGAGGGACCGTCTCATCCTGGTTACATCAACCTGTCCCACCCAGTCATGTAGAGAGGGCATGCTACGGACCCCGTCTATAAGAGAATTCCATCTGGCAGAGTCCAGGAGGCAGGCCTTCTCTGCAGTAGCTCCTGCCCTTTGGAACATTCTTCCTCTGGAAGTGAGGTCAGCCTCCTCTCTCCTGGACTTCAGAAAAAAATTGAAGACCTAGTTTTGCCAACTGGCTTGGAGTCGGGAGAGGAAGAGCCATTCCTGGGGCTAGTCAGTTCCCTAGTCCCACCTGGGACCAGTCTTACTGGTTTATGGCTGAATTAGATACTTGGATTTGACTGTATTTTATATATTTATATATTTATTGATGGTTGTTCTTTATTCGTTTAGTCGCTTCCGACTCTTCGTGACTTCATGGACCAGCCCATGCCAGAGCTTCCTGTCGGTTGTTAACACCCCCAGCTCCCCCAGGGACGAGTCCATCACCTCTAGAATATCAACTATCCATCTTGCCCTTGGTTGGCCCCTCTTCCTTTTGCCCTCCACTCTCCCTAGCATCAGCATCTTCTCCAGGGTGTCCTGTCTTCTCATTATGTGGCCAAAGTATTTCAGTTTGGCCTTTAATATCGTTCCCTCAAGTGAGCAGTCTGGCTTTATTTCCTGGAGGATGGACTGGTTTGATCTTCTTGCAGTCCAAGGCACTCTCAGAATTTTCCTCCACCACCACAGTTCAAAAGCATCTATCTTCCTTCGCTCAGCCTTCCTTATGGTCCAGCTCTCGCAGCCATATGTTACTACTGGGAACACCATTGCTTTAATTATGCGGACCTTTGTTGTCAGTGTGATGTCTCTGCTCTTAACTATTTTATCGAGGTTCGTCATTGCTCTTCTCCCAAGAATTAAGGATCTTCTGATTTCCTGACTGCAGTCAGCATCTGCAGTAATCTTCGCACCTAGAAATACAGTCTTTCACTGCTTCTACACTTTCTCCCTCTATTTGCCAGTTCACAATCAAGCTGGTTGCCATAATCTTGGTTTTTTTGAGGTTTAGCTGCAAGCCAGCTTTTGCACTTTCTTCTTTCACCTTCATCATAAGGCTCCTCAGTTCCTCTTCGCTTTCAGCCATCAAAGTGGTATCATGTGCATATCTGAGATTGTTAATGTTTCTTCCAGCGATTTTAACTCCAGCCTTGGATTCCTCAAGCCCAGCATGTCGCATAATGTGTTCTGCGTACAAGTTGAATAGGTAGGGTAAGAGGATACAGCCCTGCCATACTCCTTTCCCAATCTTAAACCAGTCCGTTGTTCCGTGGTCTGTCCTTACTGTTGCTACTGGGTCGTTATACAGATTCTTCAGGAGGCAGACAAGATGACTTGGTATCGCCATACCGCTAAGAACTTGCCACAATTTGTTATGGTCCACACAGTCAAAGGCTTTAGAATAGTCAATAAAACAGAAATAAATGTTTTTCTGAAACTCCCTGGCTTTTTCCATTATCCAGCGGATATGGCAATTTGGTCCCTAGTTCCTCTGCCTTTTCTAAACCCAGCTTGTACATCTGGCAATTCTCGCTCCATGAATTGCTGAAGTCTACCTTGCAGGATCTTGAGCATTACCTTACTGGCATGTGAAATGAGTGCCGCTGTTCGATAGTTTGAACATTCTTTAGTGTTTCCCCTTTTTGGCATGGGAATGTAAGTTGATTTTTTCCAGTCTGATGGCCATTCTTGTGTTTTCCAAATTTGCTGGCATATAGCATGCATTACCTTGACAGCATCATCTTGCAAGATTTTGAACAGTTCAGCTGGGATGCCGTCGTCTCGTGCTGCCTTGTTATTAGCAATGCTTCTTAATGCCCATTCAACCTCACTCTTCAGGATGTCTGGCTCTAGCTCACTGACCGCACCATCAAAGCTATCCCCGATATTGTTATCCTTCCTATACAGGTCTTCCGTATATTCTTGCCACCTTTTCTTGATCTCTTCTTCTTCTGTTAGGTCCTTGCCATCTTTGTTTTTCATCATACTGATTTTTGCCTGGAATTTACCTCCGATGTTTCTAATTTTCTGGAAGTGGTCTCTTGTCCTTCCTATTCATTTGTCTTCTTCCACTTCCACGCATTGCTTGTTTAAAAATAATTCCTTATCTCTTCTGGCTAACCCCTGGAATTTTGCATTTAATTGGGCATATCTCCCCCTATCACTGTTGCCTTTTGCTTTTCTTCTTTCTTGCGCTACTTCTAGTGTCGCAGCAGACAGCCATTTTGCCTTCTTGGTTTTCTCTTTCTTTGGGATGTATTTTGTTGCCACCTCCTGGACAATGTTGCGAACTTCTGTCCAGAGTTCTTCCGGGACCCTATCTACTAAGTCCAGTCCCTTAAATCTATTCTTCACCTCCACTGCATATTCCTCAGGAATATTAGTGAGCTCATATCTAACTGATCTATGGGTTTTCCCTAATCTCTTTACTCTGATCCTAAATTGAGCAATAAGAAGTTTGTGATCTGAACTACAGTCATCCCCATCTTGAGTGGCCCTTCACAGTTTAGCTCATGGCATCATTGAGGTGCTCAAGCACGACAAGGTAACGATCCTTTGCTGAAGATTTATTGATTACTGGTATTATTTATGATTTTTATTGAATTTTAAATTGCTTTTCTTGTGAACCGACCAGGGTCCCCCCTTGTGTGGGGGATGGGCAGTGATAAAAAATATGATAAATAAATAATACATTGTATGATTACTTTCTCAGACTCAAAGGGAGAGAGAAATCCTCAATCTTCAGAGCAACTCAGTATTCAATATCTAACCTCCAAATATTGTTGTAATCCATATACAAGACACAGCAACCATCAATATGTGACAATATTTGATCTCAGACATACAGCTGCAGTGATCATTTGATAGCATCTGACATGCAATGCTTAACAATTACTAGTACCTTACAAGTTTGGAATCTCACATGAAGATGCAATACATTTTAACAATGATCTTTATTTATTTGTTAGATTTTTATCTTGCTTTTCTTTCAGATGGTATGTACAGTGCTCCCTCTTCCCATTTTCCCCCTAAAACAACCCAACAAAGTTGGTTCTGAGTGAGAGAAACTGGCCCAAAGTAACCCATAAGCTTCCGTGAGGGTAGACCAGAACCTAGAGCCATCTGCTCCTGGTCAAAGCCTTTACCTCTACAGCACAGAATACATGGTATGAGGTAGCTATCACATTCTGTCAATCATGTTGACATCTTTGAGATCAGCCATGCAATAGTAAACATTGGCATGGGGTTTATTTATTTATTTGTTAGAATTTTTTTATATCCTGCCTTTCCCTTCTGGAATCCAAGGAGGAGTTACATAGTGCTCCATTCTTCCATTTTCCCCATTTAGATTAAGGGAGAGTGACTGCCCCAAAGTCACCCAGTGAGTTTGCATGGCTGAGGCAGGACCTGAGTTTTCCCCAGGGCCAGGCCAACACTTTAAACACAACACCACACTGTAAGATACCTATCTGTACCATACACTGGGGTTAAGGGGGAGGATGCCAGGGAAAAGCATCCCTCTGGAAGATAGGTGGTAGCAGTGGTAATTTACTAAACAGCTTTGTTTGTTTAATCAATCAATCAATTTATATGGCCACCCATCTCAAGTTCATGACTCTGGGTGGCTAACAATGTAAACCATTAAAGACACATACACGCGCACACATACATACATACATACATACATATATAAAACAGCAGCCAGGGTAAAAAGAGACCCATAAGTCACAAATTAACGAACCTATAACAAAGGCAGGAAGGGGTTTTTGGGAAAGGAGGTTTGATACCTCTATTCTTTCATCGCGTGAGAGTATATAAAATATAGCAATTCAGCATGTTGCAGTATTCGACCTTGATATGTCTTTTGACAATATCTGGCATACTTCAATCCATGCTTAATAGTTTCTGGCAGCTGACTTGCAATACATGTAACACTACTTCCCTATTCCTCCACTGAGCCAGTCAGAATGGGTATAACTGGGTGGCAAATTTTGACTGTGGAATCTGAATGTCAAACCTGGATACTGAAAACTTTTCTTTTTGAAATCAAAATTTATACTTCAATATTTTGAAGGGGAAAATGCCATTTAGGACTAACCAAATTAAGAGGTTTTTTTAAGGCTCACTCCTGCAGCTTCTCTGTGTTACAAAGGTCCCTGTACATGCAGAATGAGGACTGCTATTTGATTACAGATAATCTTGTTTAGCAACTGCCTTGTTTAGCAACCATTTGCAATTACAACAGTGATGAAAAAGTAACTTTGCAACCAATCCTCACATTTACGACCTTTGCAGGTCTGTAAAACAAAGAAAAGCTAAAGTAAGATTGCAAGCATCGTAAGCACAGTTGTGGTTTCACTTAGCTACCATTTCACTTAATGACCAAGTTGTTGGTCCCAGCTGTGGTCACTAAACAAGGACTACATGTATTACTCTTCCAAATAAAAGTATGCCAATAATTCCCATAATTCAGGCAAAACCCTGGCAAACTGGGAGTTGCAACTCTTAAACATTTGGAAAATGCTGGGTTGGAGAACATGGACTATAACATCTACTTATGTGTAGCAACCCTGCCACTGCAAATATTTTTTGCATGGCTGGGAGCTATCACTTCCTTCTGATTTTTTAAAAAATTCTTTAAGAAAGAAAAAAAGATGGTAGAAGCCCATCCGGGATCAGAGTTTCAGTGGGCAGAGTTCTGTAGCTCCCAGACAGTGAAAAGCAAAACAATCACAGAGAAGTTCCTATACAAGCCCAATTTTAAAGGGCTGTTCTAGGCATGTATATCTGTGCCTGCAGTGCAACTCCCTTTTAACCTCTCCTATATCCACAAGACTTGGATGATTGGAGGGAATTAATTTAACCCACTTTTGTGAGCCTGGTTTGTCAGACTTTGGTGCTGGGTGATAACCAGGTCAGTTGCCTGAGAGCAAAGAAATGGGGAGAATGGGGAAACCAATGCTTTCTTTTTAGTATATTACACTGAAAGTTATTCCTATACTGTTTGTAAAACATTTGAAATGTAAAATATGTGACTGAGGGCTTGATCTTGTGCAGCATGTGCTTGATTTTCTTTGTGATAAATAGAGGTGATTAAATTATTCATCATGAATTGTGTTTGACTGTCTGCCAATATAATTTTTAAAATCTGTTAATATTATTCATTATGCATACACATTTAATGAGCGACTCAGATAAGCAATTCCCCCCCTTCCATGTAGTTTCCTCTGTTTGACCTATTTCTCGCTCATTTGGAAATGATAAATTGCATTCCATTTCACATTAGGCACAAATGTAAAAATTACCCCAAAATTTGAGGCCTCCAATATTACGTCATTCATCTAATTTTATTATAGAAGAGCTATATACATTTGCATGGACTGAAGGGGGTTGGAGAATAGATGGATGGAAATTCTTTAAAAATAATCTGATCCAGAATTTTCCCAGAAGCAAAGATTCAGTGTTGGTCATCATGACCAGAGATTCCTCAATCTATATTTCAGTGAAAGAGATCCACATCAGAAGCACTCACAAGACCACTTCCACCAAAAGGAAATTTAATAAAGAACATGAAATTATTGTCTTAGAACAAAATTGTTCTCCAGAGTGCTGTAATATCTCTTATGAGCCTATGCAAAGCACATTTGCCTAGGTTTTTTAAAAAAATCTTTTCACACTGACTAAATGTACTTCTTGATTCTGCTGTCCTGATGGCTACTTCTTCTGCTTTGGTTTAATTTCCTAATTAAATTAACTAATTAGCAAATTTCCTAATTCACCCTGCCATGAACTTAGAGAAACCTCTCTATCAAAGTTCTTTTCCCCCTTTCTCTCACTGCAATGCCAGCAGCAAGAGCCAGAGTTGCAGGAGGTCCAGCTCAATAAAGTTGGGGAGCTTCCCAAAATTCAGATGCAAATTATTTAGACCTGAACATAATAATTCCTTTGTGCATAAAAACCACAGTGAAGAAAACCCCACAAAAAAGTTTGGGCCAGTCATTTTCTCCCAGCCCAACTCACTTCACAGGGTTGTTGCTGTGGGGAAAATAGGAGGAAGGAGTATTAGGTATGTTCCCTGCCTTGAGTTATTTATAAAAATAATAAAGGTGGGATAAAAAATCTAAAAAAAAAAAACCTTACAAAACTAGTCCATCGGGGCTGCAATCTTAATTCATTCTTCACTGAAACTGACTAAGGAATTATGGAATTTGGTGCCATAAAAGTTTGAAGAGGGCTAGTAGGTTAAAATGAAATTAGGACAATTCATCGATGCTGTTATCCATGGTGACTCAGTAGGATCTCAATATTCAGAAGCAGTGTACCAATGAATATTAATTAGCTGGTGAGAGGTCCAGTGGGGAAAGGCTGAATATTACACTATTGTTTTATTTGCAAGCTTCCTACAAGGCACCTGATTAATAACTGTAGGAATCAGAATGCTAGAATACAGGTATCTTTGATCCAACCAAACATGACTGTTCTGTTGATTAGATGATCCCTCTACATAGATTTGGTAACTAGAGACTCAGATTCCGTGTGCCATAATTTGGTGCTGAAATACGGTATTTTTCTTAGTTTTTCTTCCTTGCAAAAAGAGGCTTCTGTTTTTCTATTTAATTCTTAGGATAACTTAGAATTTCTTTTCAGGCTGTTCTTCTAGCTTTGGGATTTCTTTGAGCCATTTCTTTTCCATCCAATTGAATGAGAATGTTTAAAAATGTTAAATTCTACCTGGTGTGGCAGAGCATTGATCTTGTATGCATATACAAAAAAATCCAGGTATAACAAATTTATAAAACCCTTTTTTGTGTAGGATCACACTCCCTTTGAATTAATCTGTTATGGCCCAATGCTGGCAGAATCAAAGCCAGAGATCCATTTGGCTTCTACCCTGCTGATATTCCAAAAGTCCTTGAAAACCTGTCTGTTCTCCCAGGCCTTGGGGCAGGATGGATATTGAGCTCTTGTTTTTCCTTTGGTTTGCTATGTTCTTGTTTTTTTGTTTTTTTCCTGGCCAAACATGATTTTTCTTCTCTATTTTCCTCTTTTCTATTGGCCAAAGTGTGAGCTGACCATTTGGAGTTGGGTAGCCTCAAAATTCAATCAATCAAACAAAATAAAATTATTTTTTAAAAAACATAGTGAAAAGCTAGAAATGCATTTTTCTATCTTCAGTGTTCCTATCTTTCATTCCCTCCCAGCCCCTCTGAACCCTTTCTATCAAGGATAAATCATTCTTGAAAGAAGTTTGCAGTGATCTGAAATAAAGCCATAGACCACGTATGGCCCTAAGGCTATACTATAGATACTGTCCACTTCTTACATCCATTTTTAATAAGAAAGTCTATTAAAATTGCTTGTTTTAGTCCTGCACATTACTAAACTGCTGAAATCCCACTGAAGTCAAATGTGATTTAAACAGCCTGAGTTCAGTGGCTCTTGAGATGAAGATGAGGGGTGAGGAAATAGAGCTAACAATCCATCTAAAATCATTCATAACATCCTGGTGTTTTAAAATTCCAAATACAAACATTATTATATCCTGGGCTGTAAAAGCAGTTTTTACTTGGTGGTGAATAGAGAAGTAGCTAAAATCTATTTGTGCTCCCCTGGGACGTCCTCAGTTTTCTACTGCCAGATAATACATTCAGTTGCACAAGGTAAATGTAATATGCAAAAATGTTTCTGCTTCTGAGAAATCATATTCAAGAGAAATGTGTAACAGAAATATGCTTCCTTGTATCATTGGAGAATATGCATTTGATAACAGCAGTTCATTCAGTACCCCCCACATAGTCAGATTTCTTTAAGCTATAACAAAATATGCATTGGTACTGATTCTACAGCTAAGATTCTGTTAGGGAAAACAGTAGAAGTCTTGCTTCTTAGTTTCCCATTTTAATTACTTTCAATTCATTTCTTAATATAGCACATCATTTTGTGAGAATTTTTGGGAGAAGGGTTAATTTGTTCAAGAAATAAAAATATTGCTTATTTTTTCATATATATATATATATGTATATACTGTATATACTCTGTGTGTGCGCGTGTGTGTATACACACACACACACAGTATATACAGTATATACTGTATACTGTATACAGTGTATACACTCTACAAACACACACACACACAAACATACATACATAAATACACATGGTGAGAAATATTCCATTCGGAGATTTGAGTTGAAGGCGATTTGATCAAATCTTCAAATCCAATTCATTTTCTGAATCTGTTTAGCAAGTCAGTTCAAATCAGGTATTTCCATATTGATTCATATTTTTGTGCAGGAAGAGAAATATTTTCCCCCCAAATCAGAGAATATTCAATCCATTTAGTTCAGATTATTGAACTGCATTAGGTGATTGATTTAACTAATCAAATTGGCTGTCTAATCAAAATCAAATCAAAATCAAATTGATGTTTTAAATTAGTTTTTGGCAGATTCACCTTATGCAAATTAGGCAAAATTGGATAGATAGATGGCTGGTTGTACTGAAAGATACAGTAGGTGTCCTATATATTTGGGGGGGGGAGCATACCTATAGTAAGACAAATCCTTGTTATTAGGACCAACTTAAATGGTACATCTGTGCAAAATTTTGAATTCTCTGGAACCCTTCATCAGGCAAGATTATACATTGAATATTATTATATTGGAGGCAGGTGAAGTTGGTTTCAGTTTCAAACCTAGCAACTAGAAAGGTTTGTTTCCTCAAACTCTGAAAATATAAAGGCCACTGGTACTTATATGTCTCCTGCTATGGACTAACTCACAGGTCTGACAGAGAGAAGCAAAGAAACATTGCTGCTTTTGTATCATCAAAGCCAAGATAATTTAGGAAGTTCCCAAAGAAAACCATCTTAGGATCTCCACCTAGAGACCAATGGATTTGTAACCTCATAGAAGAAACATCTTACTTCTTCCCCTTCCCTTGATTTTGGAGCATCCTCCCTGATGAAAGAATCAGAAGGCCTTGAAAATTTGCATAAACTTTTGTGCCAGTCTACTTAGTTGTCATGTTCACTGTTTCAATGTGCCTGGTACATCGTAACACTTCACATGTCATTTGCTAACCACGTATTTGATTTGTAACACTTCACATGTCAGTTATTTGATTTGTAACACTTCACGTGTCAGTTGTTAATTGCGTGGTTGATTTGCAGGAAAGGGAGGCTGCCTTAGCCCGGACTGTTATCTCTTGGTTGAGGGAATGGAATGTGTTGGATTTTCTCAAATGCTCAAGGTTGCTTTCCCAGGACTGGTGAAGACAGTTACTGGCACCTGGGAGGGGGGGCGGTTAGAACGGCTGGGTGGGGGGAGGTCTTACGTTTTGAGCCGAGGGTTCTTAATTTGTATTTGGCGCGCTTTTGCTCATTCTCAGCTTTCTCTGTACTTGCATACTAATCCTTCAATAAACCAGATTTCCTAGACCCCACTTGTGAGTCTGGCTTTGTTAGGTTAGGCAACCATTACATTAGTTTTGGCAAAGGTATTCCTTTAGCATAGATGTTGGATTTTTCTTATGTACTATATATAACCATATTTCCCATTTTATGGGAATGAAACCATTTTTTTGTCAGATGTACATGTAATTGGTCCAGATATATTCCCAAAATTATGATAAGGGTGATAGGTAAAGACCTACTATTGGACAGAGTAAGGTGGCCTCTTGATGGATCTGATCTTGGATGTCGTGAAAG
This sequence comes from Candoia aspera, assembly GCF_035149785.1. Classification (NCBI taxonomy): domain Eukaryota; kingdom Metazoa; phylum Chordata; class Lepidosauria; order Squamata; family Candoiidae; genus Candoia; species Candoia aspera. Next base: position 184,628,885 of record NC_086154.1, read on the forward strand.
TGCATTGGAATTGCAATAATTTGTGTGTCAACTCACCTTTTAGTCTTGACTTCTGACAACTTACATGGACAAGTCACTGCAGTTTTCTTTGGCAACATTTTTAGCAGTGGAACAGCAATGAACTTTTGGGTTGAATGGCCATGGTCTAGGGTTTTTTTTGTTCTGACATTTCACCAGCAGCTTATCTATCTTCAGGGGTAGAGTGAGCTGCTTTGTGTTGTACCTACAGGCAGCTCACAGGCAACTGAAATGGGCTGACTGGATTCTTGTACTTGAACCTGGCAAGCTGATCTCTGATTGGTCCATGTCACAGGAGTCCAAGTAAGCTTGTTTTTGATCAGTTCCTTGTCTGATTGATCCAGTTTGAAGAAATTCCAAGAGTACTGGTTCCTGATTGGTCTGTTTTTGAACCAGGATGCTTATTGGCTCCTTGTGTAGGTGGACTTCTGACTAGTCTATTTTGGAAAATTCTAAGAGAGCTGGTTCCTGATTGGACTGTTTTTGAGCCAGGTGTCAGTCTCCACAATCAAATGTTTGGTAAAACATCTGATTGTGTTCATCTACAATGGAACAGCCACTCGACGTGTGTCAGAAGAAGAGAGGGAAGGGGGAAATGCAAGGAGTATGAAATGATCTTGTTTGGGTTTCAGGTGGGGGTCAAGGAGGTTCTGCAGGAAACGTCTACAGCTGGCAGTGTTGGCTGTTGGAAGGAGGAGGGAAACAAGGGGGAGGGAAATGCCTGGGACTGGAATGTTTTAATGGGGGATTTTGAGTGGGAATTTCTAATCACAGCTTTTTCATTGTTCTGTGCACTTGTTTCCAATAAACCTAAATTCTGCATATAGCTGTTGTGCATGAGTTGGGTGAATGGTGAACTTGAGGGTGCCAGTTCTTACACCAGGATACTGCTAGGTGATCTTCCTGGTGAGGCTGCTGCAGATTGTTTTTGATTAGATAAGGACTGTTTAATCTTGAAATAGTGTAAAGTTATCCATGCTTTATTGATTTTCAAACTCTCCTCCTCCTTTCTGTTGAAGTTGTTGGAATGTTTATGGAACTCAGTGGCCTCTCTATGTAGTCGCACATGTTTGATGTAGTTTGATGTGGCTGCCAGTACCTGTATGTCTTCGAATTGGACCTTGCGTCTAATATGATGTAGAACATGTTTGCAGAGCATGTTTTCAGAACTGGTTTTTCATTGCCTTCTTCCTGGGGCTGAGTGGGAACGACTGGCCCAAAGTCACCCAGCTAGCTTCAATGCCTAGTTTGTGTCTAGCAAGATTAGAACTATGGGCTCCTAGCTTCTAGTCCAGTGCCTTTAACCATTACACCATACTGGGTCTCTATATTTTTTGTTATTTTATCTTGTTTTACTACTGATGAGAGGTATTTTTCTTACAAGGTATTCTTCTTCAGGAGCCCAAATAACCTGACTAGCCTTGGCCCTTAGGTAAGCTGAACTAGATAAGGTTCACTCCATAAGTTTTTTGGCAGTGTAACTGGTAGAATATCAAGGTAAGATTGTTATTTGACTTAGGCATTTCTGCCTAGTTTTTGCTGTACTTCCTTCCTTGTTGGATGGCCCCCTTCAGCTTGAGGTCCTTCCTTTTGTATTTTCTATCACAAGAACATATTATGGGCAGGCAAATTCTGGTCCTAGATTCACATGATTTCATGTGGCCATCAGCCTAGTTTCACAAGTTCCCTCAAGAAATCAATTCACACCCCTGACAGGACCAATCTGTCCTTTTCCTGGCAACTTTATTGATGTTATTTTATTTACAATGATTTGTATGCTGCCTACTCACCAGACTGTATGTATCTTACAATATTAAGGAAACTTGCATAAAGAGGCAGGAGAGAGAGAGAGCTTGAGGATAGTGTCTGAAATAGGCAAAGAGAAAAGAGGATGTCACATATGGTTCTACATATGGCTGACAAATGCTATCCCAGAGCTTTTTTTTTTAATCCTCCTTATTTATTTAATATATCTGACTAGGGCTGCACAGAGCATGAAACACACTGGCACTACCAAAGCAGCCCTCCTCAAAACGTTCAAGCAAACATTTCTTCTGCATGGTTCAGAATGGCTGCTTCAAAGATTTTCCCTGGTTATCTGCATGGGTGCATGCAGGCATAGACAGTGCTTTTACTGGCACTGCCACTGAAGCACTGCCAGTGCACTGGAGGTACAAAGTTGCAGATGGGGCATCATCACAGAGAAGGCTGCTGTTACACTAGCCATTCATAGATGCTTTTGAAGTCAGGCAGATAAAGAAATCCTGCATCACTTAGCAAAAAGCTAAGGGAGAGCAGTATAGGAGCTCCCTATCACATACTGTAGCTCTTGACCAAGTCAAGAGAACAGAACAGAAATTGCCAGAAGAAATTGCAAGGTGCCTGAAGGCATGGAACAGTCTAGAGTCTGAGTGGTTCCTATACTGTTTGTCCTCACTCAACAACCACTCATTCAGCAACTATTCGAAGTTAAGACAGTGCTGAAAAAAGTTAAGACTTGAGACTGGTCCTCAACGTTGTGGCCTTCGCAGTATCCCCACAGTCACGTGATCATGATTTGAGAGCTTGGCAACTAGCATGAATTTACAATGGTTGCAGCATCCCATGGTCACATGATTGCCATTTGCAGCTAGCTTTCAACAAGCAGAGTCAATGGGGAAGCCAGCAGGAAGTTGCAAGTCGCATAACATAATGACCTGTGGTGATTTGCTTAGCAACAGCAGCTGGAACTGATGAACTGACATTATAAGGTGGGCATGGTCACGTGACATTTCACTTTATGACTGCATCGCTTAGTGATGGAGTTGCCAGTCACAGTTGCGGTCAGTAAGTATATATAAACTCAAAAGTTCTGATAAGGACACTTTAGGTGTTCTAATCAAGCTCTGTTCTTAACCAAGACAATGCTTTATGTTCAAAATCTGCTTACATGCTCAAGCGGCCTTGCTTTTCCAAAACAATATTTTTAAAAGTTCCATTATGCTCAAACAGAATCGAAGCAAAAACATTGTTTTTGCATCCAAAACTGAATCCAAATCATCTTAGTCTATCAAGGGCAGGGGATTTATAAAGCCATCCAATAAAGGAAAAGCAGGGATTTGCAGTGCTTCAGAGCCAAAGCAGGAAAGGTGCTTCAGAGGGGGTCTAGATATGTATCCCATACATGTCGGCATTTCCTTAAGAAAGCTGAGCTTTTGGGGATCAAATTAAAGCCATGTTGGGACCGGAAAATATGCTTTTCAGCTAAGGGGACAACAGCATGCCCACACTTGTTCTGAAGCATCTTGTTGCACCTTGTCAGTGCTTCTCTACCTCAGATGTACATTTTCCTGAAATCACACAGCTTCTTTAAGCAGGTGCCAACAAGTGTGGCATTCATTTCCATATCCCCTCCCAAGTGCCTTTTCTGCTCCAGATCCAAAGCCATGCATATCAGTAGTAAAAATGCATGTGCCTGAGCTTTCTTAATATCCAGTGGGTGGGAATTCACGATGAAAAGATGATACAGATACTGTCAAGCATATGATAAATGCAGAAAGTCAAAAGAGCTTAAAATCCTCCCAAGTACTGATGAGCACTCGGTCCAATCTGCACAAGCCACTGACAGGAGGAATTGGGAACGAGGAATTACTTTTCAGGGTTTTTGTTTTGGATTTTTGTTTTGCTTTTTTTCACTGAAGTATTTGCTATTTGGGGTGAAAGACAATAACTATAAAATGGTAGGCAGGGAAATAGCTAAGGAAGACACATGCAGTCACACAGAAGCCAGTACCTCACCCACTGCCTTGGAAAAGAATATAAATGCCATCTAAAAACAATTATCCCAAAGTTATAGTGATTTTAAAAAACACTTTTCACTGAGCACAGATGGCAGTTCTGACAAGGGCAACAAGTTCTTCTCAGCATTTGTCATCTTTGGAGATTCTCAGTGTTCATTTTAGAGTCAGTTCTGGATATGCCCACTGTAAACTGTGCAAATACTGAAAATACTGCAAAAGGCCATTGAAAAGGGGCTCTCTAATTCAGGATTCAGCCTAGAGATCTGTACTGCTTTTGTCCTAGACCAGTGTTTCTCAACCTCAGCAACTTTAAGATGTGTGGACTCCAGCTCCCAGAATTCCCCAGCCAATGAAACTTCCATAGAAGAAGCAAAGTGGTGGGAAAATGAAGGTTGCTGGCTGTTTGTAGAAGGCACAGTGCAGAAGGACATGGTCTGTAGTTTCTACCTCCACTGAGTCACATGGACAAAGCCTTGCGACCAATGGAATTGCTGCTTATAGATGAAACTTCTACAGTTATGGCGCAGGTAGCAAGGTTCTGTGCTGCAGCAATGAAGATCCGACACATCAAGAGAGGCCAACCTTCATAATTGCCTTGTATACAATAGTAAACTTTTTATAATTGTATCTACATATGCAACATAGACGTCATGTAGTTTTTCCTGTTTTATATTTTATATCTAATACACTTTTGAAAAATCCTATATTCTCAAATAGTTAAAATAGGCTACACCCTAGACCTTGCATATAGAGTTAGATAGATAATTAGTATATTTTAACTGATTTTTATATATATTTATTATATGTTGTTAATATCTTAAGCATGACTATGTTTCTCTTACAGAATAACACTATTGTATTGGTCTATGACTATAATAAAGATTTAACAATTAACACAACAGGTATAAGGGCAGGTGAGGCTATGCAAGTATGAGGAAAGCCAAACTTGCTTAGGAAAACAAATATCAGAATTCAAATTGGAAGAAGGCAGAGACATACTTTTCTTTATTATTATCTGAAAAAAGTTGTTTGGATATGGCTGAAACATTTAGACAAGTTCAGGTTCCAGATGGTGAGATCTCTTAGGTTGGAGAGTCCTTATCTGCTTACATGAAGAGAGTGCAGAACTCTAACAAGTAGACATGGAGATGGTCCAACCAAAGCCATAAGGAAGTCTGGTTAACTCAGGGAGCCAGTATTTAAAAGGACTTCTTCATTTTACAAGGGCACATACAACTGGAATATGGAATGGAAAAGCATGGACCACAGAAAACTTAAAATGGTCAACATGGTAATGAATCATACTAAACAGGATGGTTTAGGAATCAGTGAAATTAGGCAGCTAAGAATGGGCCACTTTGAATCAGGTGATTATAGAACATGCTATATTAGTTAAGGCATGAGTTTTATGAAGGAATGGAGTGGCAATGATGCTCAAAAATGTATGTATGTGCTCAACTATAACCCAACAAATGATGGGTTCATATCTGTTAGTATTAGTAAATAGCCAGTGAACATCAATGTATTACAGACACAATGAGGATTTTTTTTTTTTTTAAAAGATTTATATGACCACCCCCATCCCGGGCCCTCTAAAGGTTATCAGCAAGCACAACCAATACCATATCAGTGCTATACCCCAGCCTGAACCCAGACTGAAAAGGGTCCAGATAATCCACTTCATCCAGGGCCCTCTGAAGCTGCATGCCAACCACCCTCTTAACAACCTTCCCCAAAAAGGGAAGGTTGAAGCCTGGATGAAAGTTTTCTAACATGGCTGGGTCCAAGGATGGCCTCTTGAGAAGGGGGCACACCACCACCTCCTTCAAGGCAGGCAGTACTACCCCCTCCTTCAAAGAGGCATTAACCACCACTTGGACTCAGCCACATGCCACCTTAACCAACCAGGAGGGGCATGGGTCCAGAACACAGATGCTGAGCTCAGAGCCACAAGGACCTGTCCACTTCCTCAAGATCAACTGTCTCGAACTCCTCCCAGAAAACAGGGCCCAGACATGCCTCAGTTACCTCCAAAGGATCTGCCCAGCCAGAAGCCAACTCTGAGCAAAGTTGAGCAATTTTATCTGCCTGATGCCAAAAATATCCCTCACAGTGGCCCTGCAGGGGCTTCCCCAGCTCCTCATTACCTAAGAGGGCCTGGTCATCCAAAACAGGGCCACTGCGCAGCTATCTGTCAACACAATAAGGGCGGAATGCCCTTATCACTCAACCTTCACAAAGAGGGTCTCACATCCAGTAATGTCTGGGGCAAATTGTAAAAGGTGCTAAATGGAATATCAAGGAAGGTCAGAAGTTAGAGAAATGGAAGAACGTGGAATTACAGAATTACAGAACATTTCCAGATGCAGATTATGGAACAATCCATGAATTATTGGTGTCAAATATAGGAGTTAAATTTAGACAATTAAAGAGAATAGGTGTGCTAGTAAGATTTGATGTGGAAGATATGCAGATAGAATATTTTAAAAAATTCAATACACTTAACCTAGGCAAAAAAGAACAGGAGGAATTACAGAAAGAGATAAGAGACATCATAAAAATGAAGTGGATAAAAGGTATTCCCAAAATTTCAAAAAGGATGAAAGATTTGAATAGTTACCAGAACAAGCTATTGTGATAGCTGAAGACAGATGAAGGATAAAAGGTTTGGGCAACAAGGATATATGAGGACCTCATAAAGAGTTCCAATAATGAATAATGAAGACAGGACAAGGAAAGATAATTCAATCAACAAATAGAGGAATAGGAGAGATATTTTTTTAAGAAAATCAGAGAAATTAAAGGAAAATTTATAATTAAATTTTCTCAAGAGTAATCCTGGATGACATAACTGAACCTAACTGAACCACATCAGTTTAAAGGAAGATAAGAGCTTGAGGAATCCAAGGCTGGAGTTAAAATCTCTGGAAGAAACATTAACAATCTCAGATATGCAGATGATACCACTTTGATGGCTGAAAGTGAAGAGGAACTGAGGAGCCTTATGATGAAGGTGAAAGAAGAAAGTGCAAAAGCTGGTTTGCAGCTAAACCTCAAAAAAACCAAGATTATGGCAACCAGCTTGATTGATAACTGGCAAATAGAGGGAGAAAATGTAGAAGCAGTGAAAGACTTTGTATTTCTAGGTGCAAAGACTACTGCGGATGCTGACTGCAGTCAGGAAATCAGAAGACGCTTAATCCTTGGGAGAAGAGCAATGACAAATCTCGATAAAATAGTTAAGAGCAGAGACATCACACTGACAACAAAGGCCCGCATAGTTAAAGCAATGGTGTTCCCTGTAGTAACATATGGCTGCGAGAGCTGGACCATAAGGAAGGCTGAGCGAAGGAAGATCGATGCTTTTGAACTGTGGTGTTGGAGGAAAATTCTGAGAGTGCCTTGGACTGCAAGAAGATCAAACCAGTCCATCCTCCAGGAAATAAAGCCAGACTGCTCACTTGAGGGAATGATATTAAAGGCCAAACTGAAATACTTTGGCCGCATAATGAGAAGACAGGACACCCTGGAGAAGATGCTGATGCTAGGGAGAGTGGAGGGCAAAAGGAAGAGGGGCCGACAAAGGGCAAGATGGATGGATGATATTCTAGAGGTGACGGACTCGTCCCTGGGGGAGCTGGGGGTGTTGACGACCGACAGGAAGCTCTGGCGTGGGCTGGTCCATGAAGTCACGAAGAGTTGGAAGCGACTAAATGAATAAACAACAACCAGATGTTATTGAAACCTTTAAAAACGGGATTACAGAATGGCAGAAATATGTGCGGAGATAGAACATACTGACAGATTGACTCCACCAGAAAATGAAATATCACAGATGATACGGACAAACGCCGGCTCTTCGGCTTTGAAACGGAGATGAGTCGGACACGACTGGACTTAATGTCAAGGGAAACCTTTACGGTTACTAAAGTCTTATATAAGATCTTACTAAAATCAAACTAGTTAATATAATAGTTTTTCCAGTGGTAATGCCTGACTGCGAAAGCTAGAGATTGAAAAGTAGAGAAAGGAGATCACATCTTCAAATTATGAAAGTGGAGATAATTACTTAGAGTATTGTGGACTGCAAGAAGAACTAATCAACAAATCCTGGATGAAATAAAGACTGATTACTGCCTTGAAGCAATGATAAACAAATAGAAACTCACATACTTGTATATGTGATGCAAGTCAAAAATAGACCTGGAAATATAATTATGCTTGGCAAGATTGAAGGAGGTACATGATTCTTGGAAGATCTACAGGTTATTACTAGAGATAGGTCAAGATGGCATTTGTTCATGCAATTACCAGGAATCAAGCCTAACTTGATGGCACCTAACTAACTCAGCATATAAACTGCGCATTCTGTTTTTTATGCAGTCATACCTCAGTTCAAGGATGTTAATGCTTTGTTTCAGCATGAAAATTCTATGACCCACAAAATCCTTCTAGCCTAGCATTACAGAGTGCCAATTGCTGCTTAACTTCAGCAGCAAATCTGTATCTCTGAGTCATTCACAGAGAGCATTACAAGAGTTAAATTAAGGCTCTTGGATTTGTACCTGCCTATAACTTCAAAAATAGAGGAATGTTGCTGAAACATATGACATGACAAATACTTGGTTGTTTTCCTTGGACAGCCAAACAATGCCCCAGTCTGGAACAATTTTTTCTTAAAGAAACTATTTTGGCACAACACCACAAACCCATATTCAGGTTGCCTTGTAATGGTTTGCAAATACCAAATTTATTTATATAGCAGGTCACATCAAGAGAACTTCATATCGATGGCAACATCCACACAATCCAATTTAAAGTAGGCATAATATAATTTAGGATTATCAGTACCTAATCTCAGGCTCTGGATCCTAAATATACTGTATATCATTACTCCCTTGAAGCATAAACTGGCACCAAATTCCTCCTTTAGAGCCACTAGTATAATTTCTTTTTTAGATAATTTCTGAGCTAGAATCACCAAGAAGAATTACAGTCATGTTGATTGATTGATTTATTAATCCAATTTATATGGCCACCTATATATTCAAAAAACTCTAGGTAGCAAACAAAAACAAAGAATTCCATTAAATTTTAAAAACCCAAAAACAAACAAATAAAACTATATTGAGGCTCAGTAAAGCCACAAAATCACTAATACGCCCATGCAAGAAGCCATATGCTACCATCCTGACCCCAATGCCTGGGGGAAGAGCCAAGTCTTTACAGATGATTTCAACAGTCTACTTCTTCCCTTTGTGGATGATGATGATGATGATGATGATGATTTCTCACATGACAAATATCAATGGTGTTTTTTTAAAAAAAAAATTTATAACAACATCCCAAGGACAGCAGGCTTACATATAATATATAAAATGGCTGTAAGTTTTGCAACCAAGTGCCCCATTGCAAAAATGAAATGCCTACCGATATGAGACCATTCGGTAGTTTGAACTGTCATTTTTCACGTTAAATTATTTTCAATGCCCCCCCAAAAAGTATTACAAAAAGAGGGTGTGGAAAATCCTACCAGATCTATTGCCTATCATTTTTCTCTCCTCCTCTTCAGATACTTTTATTCTTTGCATTTATATCCTACAATTCTCCAAAATTCAGGTTTTTCTTTTAGTCGTTAAGAAGCTTCTCTTTTCCTCTGGACTCTTCTTGCATATTGCATATCTGTCATCTGACCTGATGTAAGGCTTCGTAACATTCCAAGTAACTTTTGGAGGGCTTATTCAATGTTATATAAAAGAAAAGGAGACCATATTAAGAAAAAATGAAAGAAAAGAATGGAAAGTTCAAGGATTATTTGCCTCTCAGGAGATGGCACCATGTTCAAAATCAATCACAGAAACTATGAAGGCTTTTGACAAATAAATAATGCATATGCATTCAATTCATTAACCAATTTCAGAAGTCAGGCTGAGTGCATATTCCCCCCACCAAGTTAGATGCTGCAGTCTCAGCCACGCTGCAATCTCTCTGCCATTTTTGCTTTCTGTGTTCCCTATTCAGCCTCGGAAGCCAAAGATTCTATGCATAAAGCATTATCATCAATCATCAATGACACTTTAAAACTATGGACATGTTTAGCCATAATAATAATGCGGTGAGCCTGGCCCTACCCACCCCATCCCTTTCTTTCCCCCTTTACAGAAGTTCCCCCCAAACAGCAAAAGCAAAGGAGCCATCTTTTCACAGACTGCTGTGTTCAGGAGTGACAACATTTACATAAACGGATTGCAGTTCAGTTGTTGGACATATACTGGGATGATTCTCTAATCCTATTTTAATTAGATGGATGTTGCAAGTATACAAAACACATCCACGCACATCCACAACCAGAAGCTCTGCTCCCTGTGGTGATGCCATCCTGGCAACGAATCAATCACCACGGTTCTGGTTGCCATAGAAACTGATAGCGCCTGCACCACCATCTAAGTGGTAAATGATTGGTGGTGGGCTCATAACACACGGAGAGCAATGAGTTTTTATATCCTGTCCAGCAGCTGTGCCAGAGAGTTAATTAAAAGCAGAGAACATGAAATAAATCTAAATCTGTGAAGAAATGAAATGTACAGTACAAATCGAATTCCCATGTTGGACAGGAATTAATATGCAGTGCAAGCCTGAACAAGCAACCGCTAGGAATCTTGGGAAACTGTACCTCTGAGGCAGCTAAAACTGAAATGAGCAGACAGAACCTCCTGATTGCATTACCGAAACAAGCCCTTTATTCCATGCCTAGATGTTGACCGACGTATGCAACTTGCAGCTCAGAAGCAGTTCGAAAGCAGGATGGATTTAATTACCAGACCATTAGCCACCAGACTTGATCGGCAGGAACTACAATGCAAGCCAACCTTGTGAATCTACCACTCAATCCCTCTTTATTGATACGCTGTGAATTCCTATTTCAGATATCATGGCTTGGCAAAAAATATTATTTTTATAGAACAAGTTACGGGAGTTGGGGTATGAAATGTGGATCTAAAGGGAGGGAGCCCTTTGCTCCCTTAGCTCATTTTCTCATCACCTTCTCCCTCCTAGCCTTTCCACATTTATCTGGAAGACTGAAACACATGATAGAACTGGGTTGGTAGAACTAAACTTTTGCACGGAGCAAACTAAGCAAAGTCAGAGCCACAAAACATTGTACCTTGATGGGCTTAGAGAAAAATAGTACAGAGGGAAATGTAAGCAGAAGCTTTTCTCCTATTTCAACCCATAGTTTGGTCTCTGTCAACCCTGCATTGTGTCCTGCCTTGGTGTATTTCCTCAGGTGACAAATAGTGAGATGACCATTACAAGCTGGAGATAACAGTAGCATCAAACAGCACCATGCTGCCACTTATTTTTTTTTCTTTTTATATTTATAATATTTATATCCCTCCTTTCTTCCAGAGAGATCCCACTCTCCCATATGACTTTTGTCCTTATGACAGTCTTTTAAGGAAGGGGAAGCTGGCAGTGTTCAGTTCAGCAGTAGGAAACGAAGCAGCACAGAGTGGCGCAGCAGCTAACAATTTCTCTGAAATGTCTCTGGTGGCATTTGGGGAAATAAAGATGGCAGTTGCTGAAGCCATACTCCATAGCATGACACCACAGTATCTAAAATAATGCCTCTTCTCTGTGTTTCTACCCTAAAGGCCATCTTTGGAAGCCTACATCCTAAGGCTGAGATGCAGAGAGGCTTTTCATTGGTAGCCTCCCTGATTTTGGAATGCCTTGAACAAGGTTCTCCTGGCATCATCATCGGCTTTTGGGCAAAGATAGGTTCGTTCTTCTGTCCTTTTAATATTGTGCTATTGCTGCAGTGACCTTTTAACTTTATACTACTACTTTCAGGTTTTGTTACTATTTTAAAGTTTATTTTATTCTACATTTTGTAGAACATTTTTCATGAGTGGTTTTATTGTTTTAATCAATTGTTTTAATTATGAACTGATTTTTTAAAGGGAAGCATAAAACAAACGCATAGCATGAGCAATCTTGCCCACTACCCTCATAAAACTGGTGATAAATCTTCAAGTTCCAGGTTCTCAAAGGTGATAGAAGCAAGAGAGATATGTGATGGGCATGCTTATAATGAACTGGATGATGTGTGTGATTAACTTTTCATTTTTTAAAAAAATAAATACACCTCTATATTCATGAATTATAGTTTAAAATTAGCCTTGTTTATTATAGCTTTTCCCCCCTAATTTTGCATTATCATCTTATTGGTATAATTTTATTCTGTTTCTGTCTCTCTCTTTATTCCTGTCTTTCTGTCTCTGAAAGTGATAGAAAATGACACGCAATCAATGTCACCCCTCATTTACCCCACTATGTTAAATGCTGACATCGGTCTGTTTAGTCTACAAATTTATATTAGTTTTTCTATCAGTTCAAAATTCATGCATCTGGGATAAATCTTTTTGGAAAACCATATTCCTCATAGAATATAGAATATTTCTATAGCCACCCAGAGTCACTTGCTGAGATGGGCGGCTATAGAAATCAATCAAACAAACTAACAAAGTTTCACTGAATGAATTTTAAACAGACTTCATAGATATAGAACCTAGACGTTATAGGGCCTGGCTATTTGAGGGACTGCACATTTCCCATAATTTCTGCCCACCCTATAAGATTGGATTAGAGTGGGTATGCTCCAGGTCCTATTGATTAAACAGTGTCTCCTGATGGAACCCAGGAAGTGGACATTCTCTGTGGCGGCATCTGCCCTCTGGAACAGCATCCCCCTAGAGATCCATATGGCCATATCCCAACCATTTTAAAAGTCTTTGAAAACCTGGCTTTTTCCCCAGGCCTTGAGTTAGGGTTGGGTGGTCAGCCTCTTTTAGATTTTATATGTTGGTCTGAATGTTTCCTTCTGAGGCATGCACTGTTTTTTTCTTATTATTTTGGTTTCTACTGTTTTTAATTATGTATGCTGCCCAGGGTCTTATGGAGTTAGGCACAGTCGAAAAGTAAGTAAATTTATGCTTGTCTAAACCTGAAAATAAAAATAGCAGAAATGAACTCTTATCACCAATTCACAAGCAAATCGTTTTGGTTAAAGCAGGCTTAGGCAATCTGTGGCCTCCTACCCCTGTTCTTGTGGCTGCCTGCCATTTTACAGCACTGAAATTTGATAGCAAAACAAAATTAATGCACTTAATTTGCTTAATCCCATTCAACATCAGGAAAGTACAAAAAAGAGCAAAATGTTTATTCCTCTCTCCCTCAAAGATGTCACTTCAGCATCATTCACTCTAGTCTTCAAACATCAATTTTTGGAAGCATGGATTTCAGCTATAGAAAGATTTCCACTCCTTAAAGGGAAAGCAGTTGATTGGCTACTAAACACATTTTAACACATTACAAGGTACAAAAAAGTTACCACAATAAATGATTTATTTTTTTATTTTTATGCAATTAAATGTCTAGGACTAAGCAGATACAGCTTTCAAAAATGATTCCTCCAGAGTCCTTTGCTCTGCTCTGACAAAGCTCAATTTCCTACTATTGCATTTTCCAATAGTACAGGGATCCCTAACCAGTTTTGGACATGTGCACAATAGGAATTTTGAGAGGCTGCTGTTTGTCAAAATGTCTCCCGCTCATAAAATGGCTGATATGATAATCTCAGCAAGTCACATACAGTAACTTCCAGTTATCAAAAGACAAATTCTCTGCCACTCTTTCTGCTCCCCAGGATGTTCTGCCTTTCTTTTGGCTGGTGGGTACACTTCCAAGCAAAGCATTGGACTGCATTCTTCCCCCACCTCTACTTTTTATTTTCCAAATATGCCTATAGATGCAGAGACATTGTTAGAAGTAAAGATGATGATGGAGGCTGGTGTTGTGCTGTTGCTTTATTTTTTATCCTTTTAATTAAAAGTATTTTTAAATATCAATCAATTGGGCAGGGACTCAGGCACACGAGATCCATGAAAAGTTTGGATCTATGTCATCCCATTGGGGGCTGAAAATCAGCAGTACATCAGCAGCACAGAAATCCTTCAGTATAATTCAGAACTACCTGTTCTCATTTTCAGTTTTAGAATTCACATTTTCCATTTCAAAGTTACATTTGAGAATTAAACTATAGTGGCAACATGCTTCAATGTTAAGGTATTACCCACCTTTGTAACTTTTCTCATATCCTGAACTGACACACTCAATCACATTTTGGAGGTGACTGAAATTCTCTTGCACAGTTTTGGTGGAGAGAGCTGTTGTTTTAAGATAAACTCTAAATTGGAACATGTTTGACACTTTAGCTTTGACAGCTTAGCATAAACTAAAACATGAGAGGAACATCAGTCATCTTTGAAATGCTATTGAGTGCTATGGCTATGCATTTACACCTCAAAAGGACTAGGTAGCATTATGATCAAATTCTTGTGAAGCATTCATGAGTGTCAAGAGTTCTCAAGACATTTCTACTATTTGTTATCCAAAAGCTACGTGAACTTTAAAAAAAACAACAAAATTTCCCCCAAAGCTTTCTCCAGAGTATCAAAATCCAGAAATCTAGTCAGTTATTCTCAAAGCTCACCATCTCAGAAAGTCAATACTATATCTCAAAAATCTCATTTTATTTTTATAGGTGCTCTCATGGATAGGAGGAGAATGGGGATCTTGTCACACCAGAATTAAGGAACTCAATAAGATTGATCCTCAGAAAATGTTGAAGCTGACTTTGGGGAAAGAAAGTTTATAAATAATGAGATTCTACTTCAAAAAAAAACTTATGTGAGAAGTAAACCTTTAAAGGAGGAGAAAAGTAGGTGTTTGATACTAGTATGTGCTAGTGAAATGTTAATTTAATGTTGGGTATTCAAATTATTGGCCTTAATTGAGAATTTTAGTCAATTTGCCCTTTCTTCTCCCTCAAAAGCTTATTGTATACTGTTTGGGTATCTGTTCAGAATAGAGCAAAAAATAAATAAAAAAGTTTCTACTCCATAGACGGAGAGTGATGATTCACATATGTATACTGTATTTACACTCTATGTCCTTAAGTCTCCAGTGAGTGGTAGGTAACATACTGCCATGAGCAGTATAAATCCAATTCATGTCAGTATTGCCTGTATTCATGTTGTTCTATTCCATCATTTTTGTCCCCAAAAAATCATATTTTTCTACTTTTTAAAAAGCACCAAAAATCTACAATTGCTGTGTACAGGTATAAATTTGGGATGTATGTTTCCTCTATACAGGCAGTTTTGTATGCATTTTGCATATGTAACTGCCCACAATTTATAGTTATGTATGTGGAAATACAAAAACTATAAATGTGCAAAAGCCTTTTTAATCATATTGATGAAGACATCCAATTTGATTCAATAAGTCAGTTCAAGCTTCCCATTCAATTCACTGTCCTGTTCAGACTATGAGGCAGCCAGGCAGGTTTATTATCAAAACCACTCTTTATTAAATAACTATTTACAATAATAAGTCCTTATGGTCAAGAGCAACCGGGCAACAATGGGAGAACTGGCAGGGTTGCAGGAGGAGACTGTGGTAAAGCAGCTAGGTGGAATTCACTGGCGGGAGCTATGGAACTGGAAGATGCTAGAACACGTGGCACCACTGGAACTGAAGATGATTGTCTGCAATCTGGAACACCACTAGAACTAGGCTGGCACCTGGAAGCTGGGCGAAACCGAACTGGAACCACTGGGCAAGGCTTGACTCTAGAGGAAGGATTGGACTGAACTAGATGACCCAGGCTGGACTGGGCACTCTGGACTGAAGACTCAGAACAAGGCTAACTTGAAGCAAGGTTGGACGGCTGAAGATTCGGGCTAGGCTGGAAGCTTGGCACACAACTAGGCTGGACTGGAGATTCTTGACTAGGTAGAGAGCTAGAAACATGACTGGACTGGACCACAGGTTCTAGACAAGGTTGAGAACCCAGTTCATCACAAGATAGGTCTAAAATTCCTGAACAACGTTGGGCAACCGAGATGTGGCTAGGCTGTACTGGAGATCCTGGGCAAGACTGGAGGTTGAAAACACAACAAAATTATACTGGAGACTCTGGACTAGGCTGGGAGTTGGAAGCATGACAAGGCTGAACTGGAGATCCTGGGCAAGGCTGAGGACTTGGAGCACGACAAAGCTGGATTGAAGATTCTGTACATGGCTGGAAGTTAGAAGCAAGGCTGGAAGCACACCTGGAACACGCAGAATGGCGACGGTGAGATCCAAAGCTGGACGCGAGGCTGAGGTTGCTGGGTTCGGCAAGGAGAAGATCCTCTGTGACGGTGCAGGATACAGGTCCTCTCCGATAGGAAACACTGACGCTGATTCCCCTCTGGCTACAGACGAGGTTTCTGACACAGGTAAGGACTCTTCTGCTGCGACTGCGAGCTCAAAGGATCAGTTGTCTCTGGCAGCTTGCTCTTCACGCATCTGTCTTTTATGCCGATCCCTTGCGCGCCTATTCCCTTCTGCCGCCAATCGGGCTGCCTTCTCCTTCATGCGTTTTTCTGCACATCTTTCGCATGCGCTGATTGGAGGATTCAAATCCTCCTCCAAAGACTGGCCAATCGTGTCTGTGACTTTTCCCATGCTACTGAGTCATCTCTGAGTTTTGCTTTCCCTGTTTCTGCCTGGTAAGTTTCTGTTTCCCCTTCTGACTCAGAAAGAGTTTCATTTTTCGAGTCAGAGGTTGGCTGAAACCTCACATTCACAAACTTGATTTAACTCAGAGACCAGTTTCAGTCTCCCTTGCAGCCTGACCCAAAATGGCTATGGGGGGCAGTACCCAGGGACCAGAAGGAAAGAGGCATGCCCACAGCAGCCTAAAGTGCTCAAGAGAAGTTGGGCAGATTCCAGCCCCGAACCATGTCAGCAACCAAGTCAGTGTTTTTCAACCTCAGCCACTTTAAGATGAGTGGACTTCAACTCCCAGAATTCCCCCAGCTAGCATGCTGGCTGGGGGAATTCTGGGAGTTGAAGTCCATCCATCTTAAAGTAGCTGAGGTTGAGAAATACTGAACCAAGTGATCACCAAGTGAAGACTCCAGGCTGTATTCACACCAAAAGTTGTGTCAAGGTAAGAGAGGAAACACTACTTTCAGATATGGGGATGAGAAGAAGGCACCATGAGGACATGACACAAAATAGAGGTTGTCACAGCATGTACATGCCTGTGGTTACAGCCAAGTGAAGAAGACCCTTACAACTTTAAAGAGAAGCTCCATAATTTGCACACAGATCTAATGTTTTGTATTTACTTTTACAACAAAAAACCACAGACTCCAGCACACTTTGTCTGCTGCTTTCTGTACCACAGGGCAGTTTGCTTTGAGAGATCAGAGAATAATCAGTAGTAGATTTCTTTTACCACTTTGCCTTTCGCCCTATTTAACTGTGAAAATACCAGTTACAGGAGACTCCAAAACATATCCACACATACGCTTCCTTTGAGAGCTAAAATTAATCTTGCAGTTACCAGTTGTATTACTGAATAAATGCACTATTCCATATATACTTATCAGGCAGGATAGCCTTTGGAATTCAATGGGGCATGTGTCATATATATAATGTAAGATTATCCTCTGACAATATTCTGTACTGGAGATGGAAGCCACAGAGAATTCTAGAAGATACTTTTGTTCAACAGTTTAATAGAGGCAGTGCTAATCTTTTCTCAGTCTAAAAACACAATGACAAATTTGAGGTCCCAGTTGTTCTGTGGCTGACAGACAAGTAAAAAGCTAATGGGATGTGCACCTATCAAAGTGAAGGAAATAGTTCTCAAATTTAAAGACAGCACTAGGCAGATTCTGCCTGACAGTCTGAGAAGGACAAGGGCATTCCCTAGGGAAGAGACCAATATGTGCCTTTCAGAGGGTGGCATAGACAGTCAGACTTTACAACCTCATTCCTGTCAGTCATCCTGAAACTTCTGTTTGGATGAAAAGCCCAGCATCCTTGTCTTGAAAGAAAGCAAGTTGGATAAAAATGCTGATTTTTTTTCAAGTCGAAATATAGAGTGAGGGTATATGTCAAGTTTCCCAGCTGGCACTGAACTTCAACTGAAATATATATATATATGTTGTCTAATAGCAAGTACAGGTGGCCTTCTGCTGATCAGTTCTGAGGTAAAATTGAGCCACTCACAACATGCCTGGAGAAGCTTGAGATTCATGTAAACATGTTCCACAAAGTTGGCAAACTCAACTCAGCAAAATGTAGTAGCTGGGAACTGTGCATATGTTTAACATTCTGCTCCCCACAACACAACAGAACCTGGAGCCATTTAGTTATTTTCAATCAAAATTGAACAAAAGAACAAAATAATCCTGAGGGTAAATAAGGATGAGAAGCTAAAGGGCAGAGGAACTAGGAACAGAGATTGTGGAAAGAGGAATGATTAGCATCCCAGAGTAAGCAAAAAGAAGAAGTGAAATAGAAGGTAGAGCCAAGCACAAAGAAGAAAGAGACGGAACTGAAGTGAGAAGCAGAAAAGAGAAATAGGGAAATAAGTGATAGTGAAGAAAACCCATGATAGAATGGGTTGACATGGATAGACAATGAAAGCAAGAAAGACTGATGATAGATGAATGTATATATTTCTGGTTTCTTTTCATGTCTTCATTCATTGGTCAACATTATCCTTTTTGTGCATGAAGCTGCAAAGTATTTTACACCTAAAAGGCATCCACAAAATATTTTAACTATATTAATATTTTAAAATAATCTGCACAAAATTGACTGTTCATATACAAAATTTAGTATCTGTATTTTAACAATTTGCATTTCTAATAACATTTTTCTCTCAAAGTATTATTTCCAACCATATTTTATTCTAAAATATGAATTTTTATATGAATTTTGGAATATCAAACCAATTGCCAGCCTGGACAGCTATGCTTAGAATTTCATAGAAGTCCAAGAAAAATGCATCAGATTGGTTTCCTTTGAAATGTGGATCAAACAAAATTCTCAAGCCTCACTAAATGGAGCCACTGAGTACTCCTTTCTACAGAATGCAACTTTTGATCTTGGACGTGGTTTTCTGAGTTGATTTTTCATTATTAAACTATAGGTATGCGCAAGCCATGAGATTCTTATTTGATGGTGTGGAAAACAGCCTACTTTGCCGCTGATTTTGAAGCTCAGTCTCTATTTGATGAAAGCCCAAATTTGAATCTCAGTGCTGAACCTCAAATCTTTTTTGTTAACATTGGCTTTACCCAGAGACAGGCATATCATTAGACAAAGATGAATCCATTTTCTCAGGAAGTAGGTACTATTCCTCTTTTGGAGGACTAAGATGTATATATCATAAAAACTGTTCTGAGATTCCTAAGTTAGCCTGATGCTTCAGTTATAGAAGAGCAGGATTTGACAGCCAGTTCATCTGGCTTCTCTAAACAAACATGTGTTCCCCAGCCTTATCTTAATTTCATTACTGCTATCAAACTGTATAAACATGAATGTGGAATCAGTATCAGTGAATGGTAAGATCCTTTGTTAACTCCTTATAATGGACATGTTGATAAAATTTCTAGGAATGTATGGTAAAATATATCAAAAGCACAATTGTTAGGGCTCACGAATGATGAAAATTTCTAGTTTTCAAGATCATTTACAGTAGATCAAAATAAACCTAGGAAGGCCATTTAGACCACTTTCTTACTTTCGGCAGTGATTTACTATATGCTCTAGGCTTACTATATCTTATCAGTGGCAAACTGTGGCTAAAATCTTTTTTTTTTTTAAATCTCATTGCCATCTTATCCATGTTTACTATTCAAGAAAAGATGGGTTATTTTGGTGATTTTAAATGTCTTGAACTCTATCTGCAATACTCTTTCTTGTTTTAAAAAAGCTGTGTAAAACAAAATGTTAACTGGATACCTATGGGTAGATGCATATCACACAAATACACACATACAGAGACAGAGAACCCTCCATCAAAAACAAAAATGAATATCATTTTGCTTTGACATCTTTAAATAACATAGCTATAGCAAAGAGAAATAGTAAAAAAATAATAATCTTTGAAAAAGAACATTGTTTCTGACAGCTAAACAAAAAACTACATTAAAACAAAACTCTTTTTGCATGAATATCAGTTGCATTAATAATTTAGCTAAAATAATAAACTTCCACTGTTCCTCTGCATGAAAAGGTAGACTATAAAGCTGACCTATTTTTAAAGGATAAAGCTGTTAGTAGGAAAGTCAGATGTGCATTGCATATGCCAAAACTACAAATTGGTTTCTACAGATTTGTATGCAAGTGCATTTATCAAATGGACAAAATGAAGGCAGTGCACATTCTCCTTGACAAGGTCATTGTTTTTACTCTCAATGTGAAAAAACAGGGCAGAATTCACATGAGCCATTCACACTGAAAACCTGCTTCCTAATAGGACATGATTATTAATTGTATAGATTAGAATGGCGATTAGTTTAAGCTTGTGATCTGTCCCTCCCCAGAAACAAATAATTATGCAGTTAGTATGGCTGTGCAAGGTAGCCCTAATTTGCTTTGATGTGGTGCCTTGGGCAATGGAGACATATGAAGAAGTATTGGATCCACCGAATGGTTCCCTTTATGGTGCAGAATAGAGGAGAGATCCCCTGCTGTCCTATTTTCCATCTCTATTCTGCTGTTGCTATGTTCATAAAAGGGTCAAAGCTGGAACAACCAAAGGCCACACCCTTTGGGGCTCGTCACATTGATCATCAGGGGGCCGAACATGATTGGTTTTATCCTATTTGGGATTTTTCAGACATATGTAGCCAGATTTATTCTACGGAGTTCAAATCCTCTACCAGCAATTGTACTCATGGACCTTCACCCTTTAGATGACTATATAGTACATTAGTTCTAGGAGCTAAGTAGGACCTGGCACTCAATAATGTTGCAGGAAGAGATATAGAATCTTGTAATCTCTCTCTCTCTCTCTCTCTCTCTCTCTCAGAGCTTAAGGGAAAGTGGCTGTATATGCCATTCTGATAGATTCTCTTTGGGACTGTCCATGCTAATTACCTTCAGTATTGTTTCCAGTAGCTCTGGAAAGTTCTTTTGATCTACAGAAAATATAAATTGATGCCTGTTGTTAATCTCTCTCCCTGCTTTTGCTTGCCTTTTATCTAGCTTTGCAAGTTAACTCTGTGTGTGTGTGTGTGTGTGTGTGTGTGTGTATGTGTGTGTATATGTTTGTGTGTGTGTGTGTGTGTGTGTATTTGCTGATGTTTAATAAATAAACATCAGGCTGTATTTTTTTGCTAGTTGAACTGAACAGTGTGTGTGCATGCTCTGATTGGGATATAGGGATTGCCTGGAAGTGTGCTGGATGCAAACTAAACTGGAGATTACCCCCAGTAATTTTCCAACAAGAAGCCTCTTCTGACTAGTGAACTACTGCATCATGCATCAGTTCTTCGGGATAGCCCAGATCAGGAAACAGACTCTAAAGCAGTTTTTTTCAACCTTGGCAACTTTAAGATGTGTGGACTTCAACCTGCTGGCTGGGAAATTCTGGGAGTTGAAGTCCACACATCTTAAAGTTGCCAAGGTTGAAAAAAAAACTGCTCTAAAGGAAAGCTAGAACTATACTTTATTGAGATAGGCTATAGTAACAAAACCTTGCAAGCCTGGTTGTGCTTTACTTCCCCTACTTCTAATATCCCAGTGAATCAGGGGGGGTTCCAAATGCTATCTTCTGTCCCAAGCCTTACAGAATGTTTCAGCCCTCTTTGCTTACATAACCGTTCCCTTCCAGGTTATTTCCCCGATTCTCTATGTCATGTCAGCTTTGCTTGACTCTTTAGAAGTATGGGGAGAAGGGGGTCATCCTGCTTTGTAAAGCAGCTTTGAAGTAGTGCTTTTGAAAAGCATTACTTAAGCCAAGCACTTAAGCACAGCCCTTACAAGTTAGGGATTAATTTGGCTTGCGCAACTAACTCCAGTCTCAGTGTAACTGAATGTTTACCCACATTTGAATTTACGCTCTATGCCAGAAACTATCCTTCTTGCTTCCAAAGCTGGTATTACAAAACGTTACTGCACTGCTTAGCATTTTCCATGTGTCCTCGGTGGCTACCTTGAAACTTAAAAATTCTAGTAGCTACATCTATATACATAAAAGATGCGCACCACGGATTTCTACTGAAGAAATTTACCAAATCTTTCAAAACAGATTCTGCTAGGGCACAGAAAGGAGTCCTCTAGTATCTGTATTTCTTTAGTCAAAAATTGGCACAGAAGAATCCATATTTCTAAAAAAAACCCTATTTTTTTAAAAAAGCTACATCGAGGAAATGCATGTAACAATGAAAAGCTTCAGAAAAAAATGTAGTGTTGAAAAGGAAATTATAGGGGAGGTTGTCTATAAACCCACCACATATTAGAGAAAGTTGCAAATCGAAACATATAGATTTTTAATGGATCTTTTCATATGTTTTTTGAAGTGATGGATCAGAATAGCACTCTACTAAAATGGACAGTGAAACGCCCTAGATTTATACTGAACTGCACACCCAATTATGCAGCAGGAGCCTAAAACAGGCTTTGTAGCTATGCCATGGAATTTTGCAAAGCCAAAGAGGTTACTAATCGACAAATAAGGGATACTGAAATGCAACCAAATTGCGGTAAAGAACCTAATTTATATATGTTTATTAATTATAAGAGAGATAGCAATTATCTACCTCACTATATACTATATACTATAAACCACAGAACAGTCCTTTTGACTGGAAGATTCCAACATATTCCATACTCAAAGTGCATCTGCTTGTATAATGCTGCAGAAGTAGAATCTATTGTTCATGTGCTATGTGCTATGTGCTGTGCTTACTATATAGATTTATGTTCAGAATGTGAATAAACCTTTTAGTTCAGGTATCAGGAAGGGCTGAAGAATCTTATGTATGCTTTCTTTTAGGAAATATATGCCTATAGAAAGAATGGAGAAAGTTGTAGAATCTGTCCAATTTATAAAATGGCTGTACAGATACAAACATTGGTTATCTCTGGTTGAAGAATAATGTTGATTGAATTTTGTTTGGGATACTGTTTTCGCTTTTGTCTTTTCTTTTTTTGCTGATCAATTATCATAAATGTAATCCATATATCTAGCGGGCTCTGCAGTGAGTTTCATATAACAGCTATGAACTAAGATAGCACTCAATGAATTGTCCATGTGCTGTAGTTAATTTTCATGGTACAACATTATTGAGGTCTGGGGGAGAGGGGAGTAAATATTAAGCAAGTAAGCAAGCAAACAAAAATAATGGTAATAAAATTTAGTAGTCCACAAAAAGTAAAATGTTAGCTAGGCACCATTCAGCTACTAATAAACCCGATGATTTGCATTACCATTTATCAATATCAATACCATATATGAAATAAAATTGAAATTTCAGAATTAAAAAGAAAAAAGGCAGGAAATCCAAGAAATGTTGTGCTATAGAAAAATTACCTTTCACCAGCATGCTCTAAAGTCCTCTTTCTGTCCCCAAAAAATATATCCCCAGATTAGTTCAATTTACGCACATATCCATAATTCTATTCCCTTCTGGGGAATGTTATTATTATTAGATTTTTATCCCACCTTTTTTACATACAACTCAAGGAGGCAAATATACCTAATACTCCTTCCTCCTCTTTTCCCCAAAACAACAACCCTGTGAGGTGGGTTGGGCTGAGAGGGACTGGCTCAAGGTTACCCAGCTGGCTTTCATGCCTAAGGCGGGACTAGAACTCACAGTCTCCTGGTTTCTAGCCTGGTGCCTTAACCACTAGACCAAACTGGCTCTCCATAATATTATGCGAAGTGGAGAAAAGGAGTAAGAAATTATAAGCCAAGGATAGTAAAGGCATGAGATAAAGGATAAAAAGAAACATAGCTAAATCTGGTTTATACCAACGCTATTAACTATACCTCTCCATACCTTTCTATTTTTGCAAAACATACTTGCTTTTTCCACATCCATATCTCACCTCCTACTTTTTACTTACTGTGTTCTGCTCTTCAAACTTTGCATCTCAGGATCCTATCCATTCCATCCAAACAAGACTGAGAGTCTTTCCCTTCCTCTTTTCCCATAAACTGTTCTTTCATTCACTGGTTTTGTGATTCATTCCTTATTTATTATCTCTGTAGGACCAAGGTACCTCAACATACTTCTTTTGCACTGGTCACTCACTTTTGTATTTAATCCATATTCATACTGGACCATTAATTCCTGATCCTCTCTCTTGTTTTACCATGCATATTATCAAAGCAACCCATTCCCACTTTGTTCAACTCACTTTTTTCTTCTTCTGACATAATACAACATTCACCTCCATGCTTCAACTCCCAAATAACATTACAGCAGCCTGTTATAGATTACTTTTATGGAACATTTTCTGATATGTCTAATATTCAGAAAACAAACATTTCTTTTAAGATTTAATATGAAAAAAATTGAGTTTCACAGGTTTTAAAACAACATGCCTGTGATTTTCAAGAACAGGAAATTTAAACACCAAAAGTCATTAATAATAATAACATCAATTAATATCTACCTTGTTCAGCTTCTTCTAAAGATGGAATTTTAGGCCAGTGACATAAGGACCACATAACAAACGCTTAAGTTAAATCAACTGCCAGGACTGTTTTTGGAATTCCAAAGAATGCAAGCAAAAGGTATAAAATCATAGAATCACAGAGATGAATTGTACATATTTCAAATTGTTTATCTCAGATGAATATTAATATAAATAGATAGCTAAAATCCCCATGAATCTGTGTTGGAGTCTTTAATACTTGATTTATGCACTGGATAAGAGGTTGACTAAATGATCTCCAATATCCCTTCCAACCCTTACATTCTATGATTCTATATGGAGAAAGACAGATGTGGTAAAAATGAATTTTCACATATACAAGCCCACAGATATTCCTATTTTCAAATATCAAGAGTATTTTAAGAACATTTCTATGAGAATGATAAGCTTCTAGATTCTCTTTATCTGAATTATGGCTTCCGTATGAAGATGGGGTTTTAACTCTTCTTATTTTTCAGCTTTACTGCTGGACATATATTCAAACCACCTTCTTTATAGAATACAAGGAATCAGGTTCAAAAGCCATTATGTGCACAATTAGAAAGGGTTTTTTAAATCAGTCTGACAACATCAAACAGCCTTGGTTCCTCATTTAGTCAAAATTCTACTGCATTTTCAGCATTAAAAACTGCACGTTATATCTTGGAAAATGCTGGGATGTAAGCATGACTTTAACCCTAATTCACATGGTATGCTTGGGATATCACATGAACTTTGGGATGAAATCTCTCCCTCTCTTTGCGAGTGTGGGGGGGAATTCATAGTTATATAGGATAATTAATTAATTAATAATCAGGTGTTTAGCCCATTTGAGTTGTTGCAAAAGGATTGTCTAAACAGTATAGTTTGAAAATACAATTAAAATTTCTTCTGATTTCTCAGTTTGATTCAGATGCATTAGCAGCATCTACTGATTTATTATCAATATTGAAATGTATGCTGGGTGATTCTAAACCTGCAGGGTTTTTTAATAGACAATAAGGAATATTTTGAAGTAGATATATTAGTTATTTGCAAGAACTTTGGAATACAGAATTGGAATACTTCATATTGACAAAGTAGTGGCTAACTGTCAAGAAGAATATCAAGTATGCATTTTATGATCTGCTGACTGCTTATCTTAATTTTGTTTTATATCTGTGTTACGGATGTTTTATTGCTTTGTATTGTGATTTTTATTTTTATTTATTATGCCACAGACATTTTGTTGCATTGTTTATAGATGTATTGTAAATCATTGAGAGTCTCTTCAATCATGGCAGGCATAAATTGAATAAATAACGAAATAAATAATCTTAAGATGAGACTAATTCAGGAAAAAGATTTTCTTTCAATTTTATTGTCATTCCATATAATGTTTAAGAGGGACTGGCTGTAAACTTCTTGATACGGAAATGTAAAGTAACAGAAGGAACCCTTAAACATGGATTTGCCAGATCATAGTACTATTTTAATCTAATATTCAAACGTTTGTTTTTAATATGATGTTGGGGAAAGTAATAAGGTTTAAAGTAGTGAATGTGATTTTAAATTATATACCAAAATCAGAATTACTCAATATAAGAAGAACAGTGAAGTATCAAGCATAGGATACAGCAAAAAGGTTACTCTTCTACACTGGAATGATTATGCCATCCTGGATTTACATTCACTGAAGAATTATTTTTGTCTTGACACTCTACTTTTCGCATGGCTCTTTATCAACAAAATGGAAAGTATGATCAGAGTCACTTGCTGAGATGGGCGGCTATAGAAATCAAACAAACAAATAAATAAATAAAATATTATTCCTTGTGGTGAAGATTTAATGCTATATTTTAAAAATAAGCTGCTTGTTGTAAGTGTATGTGTTTGTAATTTTTTCTTTTTTCTGTCCATTCCTGTTTTCTTATTTTAGTATTTTTGTATATTTATTTATTTTTGTATACTAAAGCAATACAATGATAATTTTAAAAAATATTAATAAAGCATTAAGGTAAATGGAATGGCTTTACAGAAATCCAGAATGCTGAGGTGATGAAATTTATTTATTTTGTATACCAACAAGTCATCCATACTCACGGTGGCTTACAACATAAATTACAATAAAACATTCATGACAAGAAATTAGCACATGTCTGTCATCCAACTTATCAGAAAACAAAAATCTACGTTTCGGTGGCAACAGTACAGAAGTGGTTTCCCATTGCCTTTTCCAGATTTGATTTTGAAGTTTATTCTCCTTAGGTGAGTTGGCGTCACTCAAACCTGCAAACCTGCTCTTGCCCTTATTTTAGTTTCTCCCTTCTCTTGTGACTCAACCAGGAAAGGTGATCCCACCAGAAGATCATGCTTCCACCGGCATCACTTCAGGGTCACTGGAGCTGAACTCTTCCACTACGTCAGGACATTCATTCCTTGGAAGGATATTTTTACAAGATGGAAAGATACCCTTGGCAATCATTCATGCTCTAGGAGCTGAGTAAATGATGTATATTCAGGAATAAAAGTTTGGGGAAACTGATAATAAATCAAAGCCTTCTTCAGAAGAACACATCAAAAGCTTTCTCAGCCTCCAAGGAAATAATAATTTCTGGATTCTATTTTGAATTAAATGTATTATACCAATTAGAAATCTAACAATACCAGATTGACAACCCTGTAAAATGCAACCAACACTTTATATACAGTACAATAGACAGCTCAAATCTACAGACCCGATAAGCTGTTAACTCTTTGCACATGATAGGGATAATATACTGGCAGAGAAATATATTTCCTTAGGAGATATAACTCTTTTCCCTTTGACTCAAAGAATCTCCCAGGTGATAAAATATTAGTTATCTCCACCTCAGCCCATGTTTTGCTTTTGCCACTATCTCCCATCCACATACACCTTTATTTCATTATTGTAGCTTACACCTGTAGCTGCCAGGAATGCTCCATTTTAGATAATGTTACCTGTAGCTGTAAAGTAAGGGATACAGGAGAAGTCCCACCTATTGTCTAATGCATAACTGGTGAGTGTTCAGTGGCTCCTAACATGCTGTCATCAAAGGGGTAATCTAGCATCCAGTCGGCAAAATTCATTCAACAAGGGCCCATTTGCATGGGGCTGGCTGCAGTGCCACCTCCTTCCATATTAAATGGGAAGGATTACTATCCCATTCCTGCTATCAGGAAGTTTACCTGTATCATTGATGTAATAAGAAAAAAATATTTAAAACAGCAATTTAAATAATCAAATATAAATCACAGATCAACAAAGTATATACTGCTCAAAGTATATTTGGGAACATTTCAGTGAGCAATGTCACACCTGTTCCCAGTCTGATCTTCTTTATTTTCCCCTCTTTACTAATAGTTTAGATCTTAAAAGTACAATAGAAGGATTACATTTATCCATACACTAATTTTTCATATTCAAAAAGATAAAACTTGAAACTTCATGATAGACATACAGTATGTCAAAAATAAAGTATGGGTTAAATTATTCTCCTAGATGCTGAGAAGAGAAAATGACTGGAGGAATCATAGCTCATTCGGAGAGGCTGTGCTTTCAGGTAAAAGGCCTAGGTTTGATCTCTGCCATGTTGTGGTAAGATTAGAAAAACTCCCCTTTGAAATCCAAGTATTACTGGGCAAGACAGATCAGTGTCCCAGTGTAAGCCAACTTCCAATGTTCCTTTGTGTTACAGTAAGTCTTACCTCCATGACTATGTCCAAGACAGTTAGGGTTAGGGTGTGTGAGGTGACTTGGCTTAGTCATGGTAAGGTTCATTCTGCTGAGTGGCAACTCAATTTTTCTTGTTGAGATGTCACAGTTCTCCTTGATGAAGCACTTCTTGTTGCCTCAAAATCTCAACCAGCATTTCCAATAACTGGAACTGGAATGTACTGCACAGATGCACAGAACGTACTGGAACTGCCAGCAGAGGAGAGGCAAAGTGAGGCAACACAGCCACATCCATTTGATCTTAGAGGTGGGGGGAAACAATTCTGAAGCAGTGAAATGCCACTTTGAAGATCTGCATAGCCTTTAATGGCCAGAAATCATTCACACAAGGGGTTTATTATCTTTTTAGGCTCTGCATATACACATCCCAGCACACATAGGCTTGAATGACATACTTTCTGCTACTGACTGCACATTTTGAGAAAAATAAAACAGTGCAGCCTTCCTGAAAAAGCATATCCAAAACAGACCCAAATGAGTTTTGTAATGTAATTTGTAGGTCTTACCAGCATTGACCAAAGTTATAACAGATTAACACCCACACACACACACAAAATGACCCAGGATATCAGAAATGTCAAAGTAAGTCTTTGACTGACTTTTAAAGTAGCCCAGTACTTAAAGTCCAGCACACAACGTTCTATTAGCTTCAGAATGACTCCTGGGTGAAACAGCCAGAGTGACTTCACTGGATTTGACTGGCGAACCAGCACATGGTGGCATCAATTCTTCAGTTTGTTCTAAGCCAGGTGGTGTTAAGTTTATTCTAAACCCGCTCAAAGGAGCTCCAATAAATCTGACTACCACTCAACTGTAAGTATCAGCTAGAGCAACCAAGGGTGATGAAAATGAAGAGAGCTAGAGCCAACTTTAGTAACTGATTGATACTATGCCAAAACAGCTTCAGACAAATTCATCCCTCGTGTAAGTCCTCTGACTGCATCAAATTTATACCAGGGAAGAAATTTGCCCAGCGTTGTTTCTGATTACAGGGGAATTTCAGTTCTAAAATCAGGGATAAAGTTGCTGACCCGAGAGTAATGAAGAGACATGGACTGGCAGGGCTCAAATAAATGAAGATAGAAACTCATTGTATCTTCACCATGAAAGTCAATTTGCCCTTGTGAAACTTTTACTCTAAGGAAAGGAGAGATGAATATAATATATATTTGGCAGTCTTCAGATCCACTCCACAAGCAGGAGATAAAGTGTGCATTCGCTGTTGCTGCAAACTATTTTATTGAGATTAAAATCACAGTGGAGAAAGAAAATGTGTTGTTTTCTCTCAGCCTTACATAATCCTGGACAACAATAGCAAGAGGAGTTTAAAGCCAAGAGATAATATAAAAGAGCAAAAGGAAAACTGTGGTGTAGCTTTTCTTGTGTTGGGGCACTCCATTGTGGAAAAGACAGCAAGAAATTGTGAAGTGACATATTGGGATAAATAATGGATATGGAAAAAAAAAAAAACCTGAAGAATAAGAAGGGCATCTTAGCCAGTTGCCTGCTCAGAAGCAAGACCTTCTAAAATTGTAAATCCCCTTCCCAGCATCTTCACATTCAATTCAGTTATCTCTGATTTTAGAACTAAATTTTTCCCTGTGCTCAGACACAGCCGTAGCAATTTTTTAGGCAGCCCCTAGCCGGTCTAGGCTGATTTTGAAAAAGTCAACATAGTCAGACTTAGTTAGTACTTGGGTCAGAGACCACCAGAAAAATCTCAGGGCTGCAGACTAGGCTGGAAAGTAAAAAAAAAAAAAATCTCAGAAGAGAGTAACAATTATTGGAACCCACTTCAGTGCTGTTGCTTATATTCACTATCTAAGGCAGTGTTTCTCAACCTTGCCAAGTTTAAGACGGGTGGACTTCAACTCCCAGAATTCCCCAGCCAGCATGCTGGGTAGACAGTTCTGGGAGTTGAAGTCCACCCATCTTAAACTTGGCAAGGTTGAGAAACACTGATCTAAAGGCTGCACTCTCTACATGTTACAAATTTTAAGTACTAAAATTTTGAGCACCAATTACAAACCCTTTATATATCCCTAAGGTAGTATCATATGAAAAATAGGCTAGTCAGGATGGCATTTAAAAAAACAACTTCTTCCTAACTCCCAAATCAGACACTAACAACAGCCTGGAGTAAATGCAGTACACAATTATGGATGATGAATAGACTTCCTGAGACCAATTGGTATGGGAAGAGAGAGACCAATTTATATGTGCCTCATTCCATATCTTGGTGTCTATATCTCATGCAGAAAAGATGCATGATCTTGGAAAATAAGATCTCAGAGTTTTCATAGCATAGCTCAAGATAGCTTGATTTCATTGTCTGCAACCATCACAAGAAAGCCATGGTTTCATAGTTGGCATTTAAGAAATTATTGGAACACCAACTATCTCAGGGCCCCCAAAGTGGAGCCAGTAATAAGTAGATGGGTGTCATGTTCACTGATTCAATGTAGTTTATACATCGTAGCGTTTCACATGCCATGGCGCTGACACGTGTTTCTGTTTGGGAGGGAGCTGCTGTGAGACCTTGTACCAAGCTCTGTATGTGAAATCAGTACAATGGAATGTGTTTGGGTTATTTTCTCTGCTCAAGGACTTTTCCCACAGACCATCAGAAACCGTTAGGAGCACCTGGGATTGTGAACTTGAGAAGATTCTACGGGGGGAGGGATTTTGTTTGCACCGAGGGTTTTTAGTTTGAATTTGGCGCGCTTTCATCATTCTCAGCTTTCTCTGTGATCCTGCATACTATTCTTTAATACATCAGATATCTTTGAATTCCTACTCATGAGTCTGATGGTGTTTTAGAATAGGCAACCATTACAATGGGACACCTGCTAACTTTTGTTATGGATCAAGACAGGCTTAGTGATTTAATGACCAGATTAGATAGCAGTTGGCTGCCTCCATTATTGTATACTCAACTAATCTAGCACAGCCCTCCCACTATAACTGTATTTTATTAAGGATGAAACCTTAGTCTTCTTTTTAGGTAAACATAATAGTTATGAAAGCAAGTTGTATTCCTTGAATGGGAATGAATGGGATCTATTCACAAAAAGTAGAGGCGGGGGGAAAGAAACCTTTCAGAGAACTCATCAGATGGCAACTGAACATCATAAAGATTTTTCTCTGAAGTAATGACATAATGAATAGGTTAACATTGTGTTATAAAGAATTAATAATTATACCTGACAGCAACAATATATCAAAGTAATTAAATTAAGCAGAGATATCATAACTAAAGGTACCGTTTATATACTACTATAATCTAAACTGGTCCTGATTTATTGGTGAGATGAGTATAATTTAAAACTCAGCATTATCATCTACTATGTTAGTGAAACAAGCTTCATCCATTAAATGTTTAAAAATGACTGAAAGGTATTGGAGCGGGAGGGGACAGATGATCCATATCTTCAAAATCAAGGGACCTAATCTAAGGCTGATTTTTTTTTCTTGGCATTTCATTGCTATTGAAATCCTCATTCTTTTTTCTATTAATCTAAATATACAAACACACTACATACAAACACACATACGCAACTACCAAGGAGAAAACTTCCCACATTTGAAAAAAGTGGACTCTGTTTCACAAATATTGGTGCCATAATAAAACTGCTTTTCATTTTAAAGCAATACTATCCTTGGTTTGGAAGATTCCAAAGCGAATATGGGATCATGAAAAGGGGACCAAAAGGAAAGGTGGAATTCTCCTCTTTCTCTCTGGGGTTTGAGATTAATTTTCCTCTTATTATAAACAATGGAAGGGAAATATTTTTAATAGATGCAGAGTAAGCAAGATTTAGATATTTTTGGCCCAAATGTCCCCTGGTCCAACTGGGACATGTATTTGATTTTGTCTTTTTTCTGCAGATATAAGAGGTGGGAAAAGAAAGGATTGAGGATTAACAGGGTTAGGAAGAGAAAAGTATATAATTTTGGGAGGAGATGGGCAGTAACAAAATTTGAAAAATATAAATAAAGGAGTTCCCCCCCAGGACTTAGAGCTTTGTTTCTGATTTTGGAAAGGAAAGTTGAAGGACCTTAAGATTCCTCATATGCTCATCTTATTATCATAGGCCTGCGGTCTTTGTTGTTTTACATAATACATAGAGACTCCAAACCAGACCAATATACTAATTTTTATCTGTTGTATATATTTTGTACAAATGTACACTGTGTACATTCTAACCCTGTACATGTAACTGATCTATCAAATTAATAAATGTATGAAGCAGTCTGTTAGTGAACCATGTGACTTCTCTCTTGATCTCATTTTAAGACAGTGCTTTAGTGAGATCGAACCAGCATATACAGTCTCTTTCTGTAACTATTGTTCTATATTTATACATAGGAAACAGCTATTCTCTACTAATGCTCACAGAGATTCCATCTCACCTGACATCACTTCAAAAACTACAACCTTTTTTGTAGAGGTCATTCATCTATTAACTCCATTGAATAATAAGCAATTATTGAATACTAAGCAATTCAATGGTGAGATAGCAAGTTACTACTTTTAAGTCAAAGATGGGAAACCTGTAGCCAGCTCACTCCTAAGCTACATATGCCCTGAAATCTACATATGCCCCTGAAATCTAGAGTTCCCAGAAACTGGACTACTGAATTTTGCAGCAAGCTGCTAAGAAACCCAGTTTTCACTTGCAAAAGTAAACAAAGCAAATGGGAGCCTTCTTTTAAGGCTTAACCAAAAAGTCCCAAATCTCCCATTCCCCCTACAACTCCCAAACACACTGAAAATATTGGGCCTTCCAATTTGGCAATGTTCCTTTGTTATTTTCCTGATCGTTGAACATTTTGGTTTGTGCCCAAAATTGCATATCCATCCCTCAAACAGCTATGTTATGGCTAGGAAAGTGCCTGCAGCATGCATGAAGCTACAAACAGATATGGGTGCACAGACACCATTTCCACACTCCATAGCTTATAGAGGCTGCTTTGCTGTTAGTGAAAATTTGAAAAGAGAACCTAAGCAATTGAATGAAACAATCTAGTCTTGTGAACACTCTAGCAGTATGCATAAAATTCTGGGAAAGCTACTTCTAAGAACGAAGCAATCAATTCTTGAACAGAAGATTAGCTACACCAATCAAAAAGAGGTAGATGA
The DNA here is from genome assembly GCF_035149785.1 of Candoia aspera. Taxonomy (NCBI): domain Eukaryota; kingdom Metazoa; phylum Chordata; class Lepidosauria; order Squamata; family Candoiidae; genus Candoia; species Candoia aspera. The sequence goes on from NC_086154.1 coordinate 184,662,126, forward strand.
ATAGATGAATTGATAGATGAATTCTCATTAGTTTTATTTGGAAGTGGTTCCACATTGCTGAACGTCTGGGAGAATCCTAAAAATTGGGAAAGATGGGTTCATCAGTTTTCTGATGTCAGGTGAACAGACAGTAATCCAGTACCAAAAGTAGAGTGGTAAGCAATTTCCTGAGCTAGCTCAGAAAATAAATGTAGGGGCTCAAAAAAATCACACTTCAAAGGAAAGGCAAGTATTGCAATTTCCGCAGATCTTCAATGGTTCACATGACATTGCAGCTGGATAATTCTCTATCTCCTTCCTTTCCAGGGTTGAGTTCAGGGTTCTTGCCTACCTGCCATTGGGGGTTCCCCATCCCTGTAACCAGCAAATCCTTGAGGGAAGAATGGCATATTCATATTACACCCTAGAATAAATACAAATCTGGCTCCTTCTTTCACTTTGTTGGATAAAAATCCATCCAAGAACACAAAAAACAAGATACATTTCCAGTTCTAAATCAGAAATACAAAATGTGGTGTATATAGGTGCTGAAGAGCCTACAGACACCTTCTTTGGTAACCTGTATACTGTATATAAAGTATACAGTATATACTGTCTCCCTTTGTTGCAAATAAGTGTCATAACATCCAAGTTAAAAATTAATCCAACCATAAGTTGGTTAATTGGTTTTTCTCAGCACCAAATTACAGAAGACAATCTTCTCATCTGTGGTTTAGCTCTAGCATTGATAGGTACAGATTTTAGGTTAACATAATCTATAACATAGTCTTTCAGTGTTAATCAGCTTTACAGAAGACAAAAGAAGCCAGAAAGGATGCCAGAAATAAGTCTTTTAACACCCCACCAAGAGCATCACATTGCAGTTACAAGCTCCATTACATTCTACTCACCACAAAACCTTTTAGTGATAGCGTAACATGTTTGCTGGCAAAGTTTTCTTTAGCTGTAGAAAGGTTCTACAACATACATAGAAGGGTCACTAAAATTCCCTATGTTGACTGCTTCTCCAGCTGGGTCATTAACTGTGAACAGTCCTTCTAATTAAAGCCTGCCAATACATACTTATTAGAGAAGTAAGCCTATCATGATGCTTAACTTAAACAAATACATTTAAAGATCCAAGAACAGGAATTGTTTAATTAGAATAGAGACAATTTAATTAGGACTTAGGAGATTTTTCTAAAAGTGTCCATCCATTCTTCTATGCCTTCCTACAAAAGAAGTAATTCTTTCCAAAAAAGTTCATGAATAAAACCAAACTGTTATGCAGCTGGTTGGTTGGTTGGTTAAGTAGGCATTTATTCTTATAATAAATCTGTGATAAATACTAATAACACATCTCCAGTCTAGGAGACTTTCAGAAAACAGTTCCGTTTAATGATGGGCACCATGGTTTCCACAAGGTATGGAACTGTTGTGGGAATCATCGTCTAGAGCTTTCTACAAGCAAATTTCACATGGGGAAATTATGCCTTCCAACAATCCTCAGGTTCCAATCTAATTTCCAATCTAATTTCCAATTCTTATTTGACGTGCTTCTTGAAGGATGGCTCCTAACACTACCAAACAAAGGACATTGTCATTTTGTGTTTCATCCCACATCCCTTGATTTATTAGGGCTCTGTAGATATTGGATGGGTGCTTCTCCAACAAATGATCAATGTAGAATGCTGGTCCATCACTTCTAAGTACAAAGCAAAATGTTATGTTGCTTTCCTTACCTTGACAGATTTTTGCAAGTACCCAAGAAGGCAGATGAAATTTGATGCAAAGCATCTTATGTAAACAAACTACATCACTTCTTTGCCCCAAAAAAGAATAGAGCTGCCTCCTCCATGTAAAACCCTTAACCAAAGCAAATCAAAGCCACTCGCATAGACTGTCTATAGCTATACCTATTTAGATTGAGAATAAATTAGTTTAGTTTGTCTCTGAACATGAACTTCTTTCATTTCATTTTTAAACCAAAACATAGCCTGAAATGTAGTTTCTCATTTTAAATTCACATTTTTCAGATTTTTGTTAACATAATTCACCAATACAGAGAAATATATTAGAGAATACTCTATACTATAATGGATGATCACAAAAATAACATACAAAATGCATTATGTGCAAGAAATAGTCCATATTAGGCAAAATTACAAACAGTGAAGAATATGCTTGGACAAATATGCAAAAAAAAAAAACCCCGCAGGCATTTCAGTACTGCCTTTTAAAAAAAAGTTCAGGTTCAACAAACGGAATTTGACAGGTTGGGATCAGTAAGAGACAAACTAAACTTGACAGATTCACAAAAGTGAAATCAACAGATTTGCCCTCTCCTAGTATCTGTTTATATTTTGCTAAGAAAAGAAATTTTAAGTAGTGGTAGAAGAAAATGGAAACATTACACCTTATTTCCTCCAATACAATTCCACAAATGAGGGAGAGCAATTTTATAAGAATCTTATTTTTATGTAGAATTCCTTGGCACTAAATCCCATTGACTGAGGTAGCTTGTAATACTACCCAAGGTCCTTAGAATAGTATCTTTGAGCTGATGATGATGCCCATCTGCTAATTTATAAATTGGGTCAAATGGATAAACATATTCATTCAATTGATGAATTTTCAAGTCTCATAATCCTACTCTGGCCTCTCCCTGCTCCAGAAAAGAGATGATCAGCAACCGCAATGAAGGAAACATTTTATAGTGATTCTCCCAGGAATACAGAAATCCCCCTTTATCCAACAGCAGATGAGAAATTTATTGGTGCTCCTGAAAGTCTGAATTCATTCTACATGTCAGGATTCTAGCACCCAGGACACCTGTGTTTCCTAGTAGACTGCCAAACAGACGACAGGATCAGCTGGCTTAAGCTGTTACTCTCTGTTTTGCAAAATGGATCTGATGGATTGGCAACATCAATCCATCTCTAACAATAAAATACTGTATGTGCCTTTCAAAATCTATTTTAAAGGGTAATTGTGCTAGGAATAAACATACCTTGTCCCCAAAAGAGACTAGCCAGTCAGATATCCTCGATTAACATTGACTTTAAAATGGCAAACAGCAAAAAAAGGTATGGCATATACATCCAGTTATCTAGACCCTTGTTTCTCAACCTCAGCAACGTTAAGAGGTGTGGACTTCAAGTGCTGGCTGGGGAATTCTGGGAGTTGAAGTCCACACCTCTTAACGTTGCTGAGGTTGAGAAACACAGATCTAGATAATGCGGGTGAGAGTTTGAAGAAGACTGGGGATTCCCTGAATTCACTCTAGTAGACAAAGATGTTTTTGTGTTGCAGGGAAAGAACTGAAGCAACACACACAGGCCAACCATAATTAACTTCTTATGAATCAATTATTAAGACTACTAGTGAAACACCGCCAGCACATGCAGGTCTTTCAAACTACATGAGCTGCAGCAGGCCAAAAAGGCAATACGGTACTAACACACCCCACCTCACCCCCACCCCTGACATACAAAACAGATACAATAGGTTTCAGGAAGAAAGGGATATTTTGCCAGTGAAGTGTGAAATAAAATTCATAGAGTATCCAGTTTCCAATGCAGTATGTTAAAGATCTATTCTATATTGAGACTAGGCAACACACAACAAAAGTTCCTCGCTTTAAAACTTCTTTCATCAGTATGCTTGTTTCAAACCTCAATTAATCTAAAGCATTCTGGGAAATGTAATACATTAGAGTAAACCTTTTGTAGAGGTCAGTTTAGCTTTCAGACGTATACCAGAGTTAAAATGAGCTGTTGGGAGTGGAAAAGTGGGGAAAAAATGTGGAAAAAGAAAGCAGGCCATTATGTAGCCCATGATTTAAAAAAAAACACAGCTACTTAGATACATAAGAGCCAACTCTTTACAACACAGAGGAAGAAAGAAGAAGAAAAGATTCCTCAGGAAGTGCTTTGGGGGTCACACATCTGAGAGAATGGCACATAAAACAGAACACATGGAGGAATCTAAAAAAGAACAGCATTTAATTAATTGGGTAAGAGACATTTCCAAGTTTCAGACCATCAAAAAGACTTCATTTTCAGCCAGTGCTTCAAATTACGTGAGAGACTTATCTACTGAAGGCAGACCTAATCGGAACAAATGGGGAAAGCTCTCAGGGCTTCAAAAGCTGCTATGCAAAAAAGGTAGAATTCAAATGCTAACCACTGCAAGTGTACAGTACAAAAGCTTTCAAAATACAAACTGACCCATTTATGGTGTTTTCAATACTCAGAGAGGCAGAGGCTTACCTCCTCCTAAGAAATTCCCTTTTTTAAACAAGCCTGGGCTGCATGCATCCAGATGGCCATTAGGTGGCAGTGACGAGTTAAAGAGCTTTCTGTCTCTGCCATCTAGTGGTCCTCTAGATCAATGTTTCTCAACCTCAGTGGCTTTAAGATGTGTGAACTTCAACTTCCAGAATTCCTCAGCCAAGCACCAGTTTGGAGGACTTAAGACATTAGCATGGCAAACATATTAGGATAAATACCTTCCTTTGGTTTTTACTCATCTGCTTCTTAGAATATCGATTAGTCTGTCACTACAGGGGTGGGTTGGAGGAAGTGATCTTCCCCCTTCTTAATGCTTTCACTCCTAAACAATTGGACATGATGCCGTTTGCTTTTTATTTTTTCCTTTCTTATTCTGATGCCTTGAAAAATAGCCAGCATGGCTGGCTGGGGAATTCTGGGAGTTGAAGCCCACACATCTTAAAGCTGCTGAGGTTGAGAAACACTGATCTAGACTGTTGCAGCACAAACCTAATAGCCATACTTTCAACTCCTCCTCTTGGAAAAAATGCTCACAGATCAAATGTGAGGATGTTCCAAGGCTCACTACCATTTGGAGATGATTGGCTTTTTTCCCCTGTTAATTTAGCGTTTAAACTTTTCTTATCTCAAAATGAAAGTGGTGTATGTGTGTAACCGTCAGTTTATTAAAATACTGTTTTAAAAATCTAGTTTTAAAAGTTTGTTCTATTTAGCTGGTTTGGTGTGATTTGATTTATGTGCCATCAAGTCAGTATCGACTGTTAGCGACCACATAGATATTTATATAGATACTTCACTTTACTCACAGCAAAGAATCGTTACCTTGTCATGGTGCTGGAGCTTGAGCACCTCAATGACACCATGAGCTAAACCGTGAAGGGGCACCCAAGATGGGAAGGTCATCACAGAGAGGTCAGACTAAATACGATCCCTGGGGAAGGTAAGGGCAACCCACCCAAGTATTCTTCCCGTGAAAACCAAATGGATCAGTACAACCAGAGATACGTCAGCATACCATCAGAAGATGACATTCCCAGGTCGGAAAATGGTCAAAATGCTACTGGGGAGGAACAGAGGATGAGTTCAACTAGCCCCAGATGTGATGACGCAGCTAGCTCAAAGCCGAAAGGACGGCTAGCGGCCGACGGTGCTGGTAGTGAACGGCGAATCCAATGTTCTAAGGATCAACACACCATTGAAACCTGGAATGTAAGATCTATGAGCCAGGGCAAATTGGATGTGGTTATTGGTGAGATGTCAAGATTAAAGGTAGACATTTTGGGCGTCAGTGAACTGAAATGGACTGGAATGGGCCACTTCACATCAAATGACCACCAGATCTACTACTGTGGACAAGAGGACCACAGAAGAAATGGAGTAGCCTTCATAATTAATAGTAAAGTGGCTAAAGCAGTGCTTGGATACAATCCAAAAAATGAATGATCTCACTTCGAATTCAGGGTAAGTCATTTAACATCACAGTGATCCAAATATACGCCCCAACCACAGATGCTGAAGAAGCTGAAGTAGAGCAGTTCTATGAGGATCTGCAGCACCTACTGGACAACACGCCTAAAAGAGATGTTATTTTCATCACGGGAGACTGGAATGCTAAGGTGGGCAGTCAAATGACACCTGGAATTACAGGTAAGCATGGCCTGGGAGAACAAAACGAAGCAGGACATAGGCTGATAGAATTTTGCCAAGGCAACTCACTCTGCCTAACAAACACTCTCTTCCAACAACCTAAGAGACGGCTTTATATATGGACTTCACCAGATGGACAACACCGAAATCAGATTGACTACATCCTTTGCAGCCAAAGGTGGCGGACATCTATACAGTTGGTGAAAACAAGACCTGGGGATGACTGTAGTTCCGATCACGAACTTCTTATTGCACAATTTAGGATCAGAGTAAAGAGATTAGGGAAAACCCATAGATCAGCTAGATATGAGCTCACTATTATTCCTAATGAATATGCAGTGGAGGTGAAGAATAGATTTAAGGGACTAGATTTAGTAGATAGGGTCCCAGAAGAACTATGGACAGAAGTCTGCAACATTGTTTAGGATGCGGCAACAAAATACATCCCAAAAAAAGAGAAAACCAAGAAGGCAAAATGGCTGTCTGCTGAGACACTAGAAGTAGCGCAAGAAAGAAGGAAAGCAAAAGGCAACAGTGACAGGGGAAGATATGCCCAATTAAATGCAAAATTCCAGAGGTTAGCCAGAAGAGATAAGGAATTATTTTAAAACAAGCAATGCATGGAAGTGGAAGAAGACAATTGTCAGGCTCTGCCTGAGACCCAATAAAAACACAGACGCTAGAGTAGACTTTAGGTTCTGGTTTTATTTGGGAATAGAATGCATGCCCTTAGAAATCTGAGAGTGAGGGGAGCGCGCCGGAACGGGATTTAAATAGCCCGCGCCGGTCAGCGCTCCACCCCACCTTATTCCAGGTGCGTCCCCACGAGCCCCACTGGTTTCGTCCTCGATAGGTGAGGGGTCGTGCAGCCCCCTCCTGTTTTCCGGGCATTGCCTCGATCGCCTTCCTGACTGGGGATGGTTCATTGCTGGGTGATCAGGCTCTTAATCTTTTTGACAGCTCGGGCACGCCTCTCCGTTTGTCTTGTCAATTACCTCTTTGCAACTTTGTATCCTTATCTTCCGCGCCGCCGGCCTGGGTTGATACTTTGTTTCCAACACCTGTTGCTCCCTTTTGTTTCATGGTTGCCTTTTGCCTTAATCCGTCAGGGACCCATTACCCTGTATTGTCATGCGAGCCGTTGCGATGTCACAAGCATCGCAACGGTGATCATGACATACTGCCCCCCTTTAGAAAGTTAAGCCGCGGGTTTGGAGGGATAGGCGTTATGGAAGGTGCGGATCAGGTCAGGGGCCTGGATGTCGCGGGCAGCGACCCACTCAGGGTGTGGGAAGTGTTTCCATTTTACTAGGTATTGGAGGGAGCCCCGCCGCTTGCGGGAGTCAAGTACCTCCTTCACTTCGAAGTGTTGCTGCCCGTCTATCATCACTGGTGGGGGGGGGCCGTGCGTGGGTGCCACTGGGAGGGATCACTTGCTGGCTTGAGTAAGCTGCAGTGGAACACTGGGTGCAGCCTCTTTAAATTATGGGGCAGGTCCAAGCGCACCATGACTGGGTTCACAATTTGTGTCACCTGGAATGGTCCAATAAACTTGGGGGCCAGTTTCTTAGACGGTTGCGGTGATTTTATGAATCTGGTGGATAGACCATGTCCCCCACCTGAAATGTTGGTTGTTGGCGCCGGTGTTTGTCCACTTGCAATTTGTACGCAGTTTGTGCCTCTTTAAGCACGTCCTTGATGACCGGCCAGGAATCTGCGAGTTTCTCACCCCAATCACAGGCGGCCACTGCTGGGGATGGGGGCTGAGGTAGTTCAGGGATGGGGACGAACTCCCGACCTGACACCACCCCAAAGGGGGTTTGTCCCGTGCTTTGGTGTATCGCGTTGTTGTATGCGACCTCTGCAAACGGGAGGAGGTCCACCCAGTCGTCCTGGTGGTAGTTTATGTAGGAGCAGAGGAATTGCTCCAGTGTGGCATTAAGGATCTCTGTGGATCCGTCCGTCTGGGGATGCCAGGAGGTTGACAGGGCTTGCTGGGTACCTATCAGTTTCAAAAAAAGCCCGCCAAAACCTCAAGGTAAATTGTGTGCCCCTATCGGTCACCAAGCGGGAGGGGCAGCTGTGTAGGCAGTACACGTGGACTAGGAACAGTTTCCCCAGCTGTTGTGCTGACGGGATTGAGGCGAAGGGGATGAAATGGGCTTGTTTTGAGAAGTAGTCTTTTACTACCCAAATGACCATTTTCTTTTGGCTAGGCGGTAAGTCTACCATTGAGATTTCATCCCAAGGGTGGGAGGGTTCAGCCACAGGTTGTAGCAGCCCCTGGGGTTTGCCAGCTGGTCGCTTGGCCATTGCGCACACTGGGCAGGACGCCACATACATCTTGATGTCCTTCCTCAGCGAGGGCCACCAAAACTGTCTCCGAGTCAGGTGTAGGGTTTTCAAGAACCTGAAGTGACCAGCCTGTTTGCTGTCATGCGATCTGTTGAGGATCGCCTGCCGTTATGAGTTGGGTACATATAACCTTCCCTCTGCCCATGCGAGGTCCTGTTCCATAGTGACCTTGTTGGGGTTGGCGAGGAGCCAGGGGTCAGATTTCAATGCCATTGTAAAATCTGCCCGTAACCCACCTGGCATTTGAGGTTGCCTGCGTCTAGGGGCGGGTTGCGCCGTAGTTGTTTGTAAGGGGGGGGGCAGGCTGTCCCCGAGCGCGTCCCCGGGTGACAGCTGCCAGACCCAGCTGGGAATCAGAGAGCACCGTCCCTACGATGTCGGAGATACGCTCTGCATCCTGGGGCAGTCGGGAGAGCGCATCTGCCAGGAAATTCTTTTTCCCTGGGATGAACTTCAGCTGGAAGTTGAACCAGCTGAAGAACTGAGCCCAGCGTATTTGTTTGGGACTGAGGCGATGTCATGAGTAAGGATGGCAAGCAGGGGGCTCCCATCCAGACTGTTAAGCGTATGCGTAGCACTGAGGAATTAGGTAGCCATTCAAAGAGACACAGATCGGGACCGCCTTAACCTTTGGGGTTTATATGGCTGGGTTTTTCCCACGCTTCTTCAGTTTGTTAGGATTCCTGTTATGTACAAGCAATAAAACATTAGAGACCAGTTCCTTGTCTCAGCGTGTTTCCTGGCAGTTAGGACAGGCGCCGGGGCATACGGAGCACCTCGAGGTTGCAGTGGTCTGTCCAGACCTCAAACGGGCAAGTCACCCCTTCCAAAAGGTGACGCCAAGCTTCCAGTGCTGCTTTAACCGCAAAGGCTTCCTTTTCCCACACGTGCCAGCGCCTCTCTGTCTCTGAGAATTTCCTAGAGAGATAGGCGCATGGCTTCAGGATTCCAGTGGAATCCTTTTGCAGCAGGATGGCCCCTATTGAGAAGTCAGAGGCATCCACCTGCACCACAAAAGGCAGTTCGGGGTCCGGGTGAGATAGAATTGGCTCCGCTGTGAACAGCGCTTTTAGCCTGTCAAACATGGTTTGACAGGCGGGAGTCCAATTAAGTACGGCCCGTGGGTTTTTGACCTTGCGCGTCTCCCCGATGCCTTTGGTCTTGAGCAAATCGGTTAAGGATAGGGCGATTTCCGCGAACCCCCTCGCGAAGGACCTATAGACGTTTGTGAACCCAAGGAAGCTTTGAAGCTGGCGCCTGGTGCGTGGGCGTTCCCAGCTCAAAACTGCCTGAACCTTCGTGGGGTCCATCTCTATGCCCTTGTCAGAGATTCTGTACCCTAAGTAGTCCAAGCGCGACTTGTGGAATTCGCACTTGGACAGCTTAGCGTAGAGTTTGGCTTTCCGGAGTTTAGTGAGAACTTTCCTCACTAATCTCTCGTGTTCCCTCTGCATCCTCGTGTAGATGAGGACATCATCCAGGTAAACCAGTACGCCCTTGAACAGATGTTCATGCAGTACCTTGTTGATGAGTTGCATGAAGACCCCCAGGGCCCCCGCAAGACCGAATGGCAGTACCTTGTATTGGAAGGAGCCCAAGGGACAGTTGAACGCCGTTTTCCACTCGTCCCCCTCCCTGATGCAGATTCTATAGTACGCCTCGCGGAGGTCGAGTTTGGAAAACACCCTTCCCTTTGACAAGTGTGCCAGCATGTCTTTTACGAGCGGGAGGGGGTATTTGTTGGATAGGGAGGCGGAATTTAATCCGCGGTAATCGGTGCATAGTCTCAGGGTGCCGTCCTTCTTTTCGTGGAATAGGACAGGTGCTCCAACCGGCGAGTTCGCTGGTTCTATGAAGCCCCTGGAGAGGTTTTTGTCCAAGAATTCCCGCAGCGCCGCTAATTCTCTCTGGGTCATGGGGTAGATCTTGGGCTTGGGTAATGGGACGTCTGGGAGCAGTTCAATTGTGCAGTCTGTCTTGTGGTGGGGGGCTAATTGGTCCGCCTCCTCTTCTCCAAAGACATCTGCAAAGTCTGCATATTGCTCCGGCAGTCCTTCTGGGGGGGGGGGGTCGTGGGTATGGTCGACTTCTGCCCTCCCCACCGTCGGAGCAGATGGTTTGTCCAGTGTCGGTGCCTGGTAGACCCCGTCTTCAAACGTGATGGAGCGGGTCCTCCAATCTATGCAGGGGTTGTGGCATGCTAGCCAGGGAATCCCCAGCACCACTATGGGCTTTCCCACCGGGGTTACCACAAAGTCTATGGACTCCTTGTGGGTGCCCATTTTCAGGGTGACCTTTCTTGTACCCTGGGTGGTCGGTCCCCCCCCCCCGCTGTAGAGCCGTCGAGTTGTTGAAACGCCAGCGGTTTAGGGAGCGGGGAACAGGGCAGTTTTAGTGCGGCGACAATGTCTGGGTGGATCAGATTTCTGGAGCACCCAGAGTCCACCAGAGCTTCGACCGCGATGGCTCTAGGGCCATAAGAGAGTTCAATTGTCCCTGCCAAGATGGAGCAATCATCACTCACCCTGGGGTCGTTGCGCCCCTTCCTTACCACCTGCCCAGCGGTGCTGCTTAGAGCAGGTGGGGAGCGTTTCCCGCCAGCTGCTCCTGGGTGTCGACCACATCCCCTGCGAGGTAGGCATCCGCTTCCTCGTCCGGGGTCGCTAGGGCTCCTGTCAGCCATCTGGGAGGGTTGGATGGCTTGTGCAGCGCCTTCTGTGTTGGTCTGGGCGGGCAATCTGTCGTCCTGTCTTTGAAGCAGTCCGCTTCTCGGTGGCCCATCTTCCCACACCTGGCACATTGTCCGCGGGCAATCCTCCATTGTCGCTCTGCATCCCAAGTCGGGCCCAACTGTGGGACTGGTCCTCTCGCGTTGGGAGGGGTCCTGTCATTTGTGGTTGTGAGCATGAACATGCGCTGAGCGTGCTCTGCTTTTCTGGCTAGGCAAATCCACCCGTGTAGGGAGTCTGGGTCGTCCCTATGGAGTGCCCATTATAGCACCTCACGGTTGAGGCCATCCTTGAACATGTTGATCAAGACCATGTCTTGATCAACCATGTCTTGACCTCAGACCATTCCGGGATTTTGCCTGCAAGGACCTTGAACTCGAGGGCGTAGTCAGCCACCGCTTTTTTCCCTTGGCGAAGTCCTTTAAGTGTGCTCTTGGCCCTTTCCTTTGCCAGGGGGTCCTCAAAGTATAGTTTCAGCGCGGCCAGGAAGTCGTGAAAAGTGGCCAGTGCTGGGGCTCCGGACTCGGACATTTGGACGTACCAGTCCGCAGCCCTGCCTTTGAGTTTTGTGGCCACTGACAAGATTTTGGACGCTTCCATCCCAAAGCAATGTCCGTATTGGCCCATGTAGTTCCTCACGTTTGTGAGGAAAAATGACAGGTTCGTGGGGTCTCTGTTGAATTTCATGGGGAAGTCCTTAGCGAACTCCCCAATTTGCGGGACCCCTACCTGTGGGTGGTTAGGGATGACCCCCACTGGGCTGGGACCACGAAGCCCTACGAAAGAGTCTCGTGCTTGGCCCCTTCCTCTCGGGGTTGTTGATGGGGTGGGTAGGGTGCCCCGATCCCCTCTTGCCCCCTGTGCCACAGCAGTCTTTGTGAGCTCACTCACTACTGATGCCAGGAACTAGAGCATGTGTTCCAGGTCTCGTACCTTGGCTTCCAGGGTTCTGACCCTGTCTGGCGTGACCAGGTCATCCATCGTCGGTGCTGCCGATTGCTGCCCGATCGGCAGTCCTGCGACTCCTTGCTCGGGCGTTTGGGGGTAGTGGAGTCTCCAGGTAGTGTAGGATGTCCCTGTCCGGGGTCCTGCTCCGCCATCCCACGTGAAGAGTTGTTGGCCCCCGACTTCATCTTCCATTGGGGCTCTCCCATCTGGGCTGGAGCTCCAGGTCTGGAACTGGGGTGCGGTGTGGGCAGGGAGGGAGCCCGTGTCCCATCTCGGGTGCGCCGACTCCAGCAGCTGTCAGGTCATCGCCTCCTCTTGCGTGCCGTCCTTCATGCCTCTGGTGCGAAGCGCTGACTCCATGGCCATCCCCGGTTCCATCATCGCCGGTGGATTTCTCCTGCAGAAAAAATTTTCCCCAGTGGAGACTGGCGAGGTTCCGTTTTGTGACTCTCAGCTTTATGTCAGGCTCTGCCTGAGACCCAATAAAAACACAGATGCTAGAGTAGACTTTAGGTTCTGGTTTTATTTGGGAATAGAATCCATGCCCTTAGAAAGCTGAGAGTGAGGGGAGTGCACCGGAACGGGATTTAAATAGCCCGCGCCGGTCAGCGCTCCACCCCACCTTATTCCAGGTGCGTCCCACAAGCCCCACCGGTTTCATCCTCGATAGGTGAGGGGTCGTGCAGCCCCCTCCTGTGCTCCGGGCGTTGCCTCGATCACCTTCCTGACTGGTGATGGTTCATTGCCGGGCGTTCAGGCTCTTAATCTTTTTGACAGCTTGGGTGCGCCTCTCCGTTTGTCTTGTCAATTACCTCTTTGCAACTTTGTATCCTTATCTTCCGCGCCGCCGGCCTGGGTTGATACTTTGTTTCCAACACCTGTTGCTCCCATTTGCTTCATGGTTGCCTTTTGCCTTAATCCGTCAGGGACCCATTACCCTGTATTGTCATGCGAGCCGTTGCGATGTCACAAGCATTGCAACGGTGATCATGACAACAATAGAATAGGATAGACAAGAGACCTCTTCCAGAAAATTAGAAACATTGGAGGTAAATTCCAGGCAAAAATGGGTATGATCAAAAACAAAGATGGCAAGGACCTAACAGAAGAAGAAGAGATCAAGAAAAGGTAGCAAGAATATACAGAAGACCTGTATAGGAAGGATAACAATATCGGGGATAGCTTTGACAGTGTGGTCAGTGAGCTAGAGCCAGACATCCTGAAGAGTGAGGTTGAATGGGCCTTAAGAAGCATTGCTAATAACAAGGCAGCACGAGACGACGGCATCCCAGCTGAACTGTTCAAAATCTTGCAAGATGATGCTGTCAAGGTAATGCATGCTATATGCCAGCAAATTTGGAAAACACAAGAATGGCCATCAGATTGGAAAAAATCAACTTATATCCCCATGCCAAAAAAGGGAAACACTAAAGAATGTTCAAACTATCGAACAGTGGCACTCATTTCACATGCCAGTAAGGTAATGCTCAAGATCCTGCAAGGTAGACTTCAGCAATTCATGGAGCGAGAATTGCCAGATGTACAAGCTGGGTTTAGAAAAGGCAGAGGAACTAGGGACCAAATTGCCAATATCCGCTGGATAATGGAAAAAGCCGGGGAGTTTCAGAAAAACATCTATTTCTGTTTTATTGACTATTCTAAAGCCTTTGACTGTGTGGACCATAACAAATTGTGGCAAGTTCTTGGTGGTATGGGGATACCAAGTCATCTTGTCTGCCACCTGAAGAATCTGTATAACGACCAAGTAGCAACAGTAAGAACAGACCACGGAACAACGGACTGGTTTAAGATTGGGAAAGGAGTACGGCAGGGCTGTATATTCTCACCCTACCTATTCAACTTGTACGCAGAACACATCATGCGACATGCTGGGCTTGAGGAATCCAAGGCTGGAGTTAAAATCGCTGGAGGAAACATTAACAATCTCAGATATGCAGATGATACCACTTTGATGGCTGAAAGCGAAGAGGAACTGAGGAGCCTTATGATGAAGGTGAAAGAAGAAAGTGCAAAAGCTGGTTTGCAGCTAAACCTCAAAAAAACCAAGATTATGGCAACCAGCTTGATTGATAACTGGCAAATAGAGGGAGAAAATGTAGAAGCAGTGAAAGACTTTGTATTTCTAGGTGCAAAGACTACTGCAGATGGTGACTGCAGTCAGGAAATCAGAAGACGCTTAATCCTTGGGAGAAGAGCAATGACAAATCTCGATAAAATAGTTAAGAGCAGAGACCTCACACTGACTACAAAGGTCCACATAGTTAAAGCAATGGTGTTCCCCGTAGTAACATATGGCTGCGAGAGCTGGACCATAAGGAAGGCTGAGAGAAGGAAGATCGATGCTTTTGAACTGTGGTGTTGGAAGAAAATTCTGAGAGTGCCTTGGACTGCAAGAAGATCAAACCAGTCCATACTCCAGGAAATAAAGCCAGACTGCTCACTTGAGGGAATGATATTAAAGGCAAAACTGAAATACTTTGGCCACATAATGAGGAGACAGGACACCTTGAGAAGATGCTGATACTAGGGAGAGTGGAAGGGAAAAGGAAGAGGGGCCGACCAAGGGCAAGATGGATGGATGATATTCTAGAGGTGACGGACTCGTCCCTGGGGGAGCTGGGGGTGTTGACGACCGACAGGAAGCTCTGGCATGGGCTGGTCCGTGAAGTCACGAAGAGTCGGAAGCAAGTGAACGAATAAACAACAACTTTGCTTTAAATTTTTTTTTAAAGTTTGTTTGAAAGTTCGTCCATCGATACTGTCACCTGGCTTCCCAGTGAAAAAGAAATAAGCCCAGTAAAATCCCTAGGCTCTTCTCCTGCTCTACGACTACCACTCCAATAAACCTCAGCCACCCAGGGAATTAGCAGTAAATTGACTGCTTCTGGGAGACAATGGATTAAGAAGGGCTGCTTGGAGCGTGCATATTCTGGACCAGTGTCTCTCAACCTCCTCAACTTTAAGATGTGTGGACTTCCACCCCCAGAATTCCCCAGTCCACACATCTTAAAGTTGAGGAGGTTGAGAAACACTGGGCTATTTTTCAAGGCATCAGAAAAAGAGGAAAAATGAAAAACAAAAGGAATCATGTCCAATTGTTTAGGAATAAAAGCATTAAGAAGGGAGATCAATCCCTCCAACTCACCCGCCAAGACACGCTAACTGATATTCTAAGAAGCAGATGAGTAAAAACCAAAGGAAGGTATTTATCCTAATATGTTTGCCTTGCTAATGAATAGTAAACCATGTCTTAAGTCCTCCCCAAACTGGTGCTTGGCCGTAGTGACAATGTTGATATCCAATGTGCATAGCACCCCTTCGGTTTCCCCAAAGTGGGTTCTCTGGGGCGCACTGGATTAGGAACGGCAAACCAAGTGTTTTTAGAAGCTGCCTTGCGAAGGATTTCGCCTTTAAAGGTGGCTAAGAAAAAGGGCTGTCAGACATGCAATATGAATAAATGTACCAGGCTGGGCATATCTGAATGCCATTGAATATTCTGTCTGTAATCAGGAAAGACTTCTGGTGCATTTATGGGATACTCATGGCTGAAATGCAACAACTAGCCAGGCTAGAAGAGAAGAAAAACTAGGTTCTTGTTGTCATGGTAACAGATGTGATTCCAAAATGGGATTTGGGACACTTTAAAATGGAAGTCAGCAGGCCAATCTATGCCATTGTATCAGACACAAACAGCTAGCATCTTGTGGTGCTTAAAAAACACAGAGCCTTGTGGTATAAGGTTTTGTAGACTGCAAATGCACAATGCGTGATTGTTATCTGTCAGATCTCTCTCTCACACACACACATGTTCTTACATACAGGGAATATTAACAACGAAATT
Organism: Candoia aspera; assembly: GCF_035149785.1. NCBI lineage: Eukaryota > Metazoa > Chordata > Lepidosauria > Squamata > Candoiidae > Candoia > Candoia aspera. Next base: position 184,677,938 of record NC_086154.1, read on the forward strand.
CACTAAATCTACTGTTGCCTAAGATTATATCTATGTATTGCCGACTTACTGCAGTTTCTTACACGTTGTTGTCTTTTGGATTTCTGTTTACAGCAAGATATCTCTGGATATTCAGAACTTAATGCATGAAGATGGCAGTCCGATTGTTTTTTGTGGGTTTTTTCCCTTCAAACAATTGGCATTTGAACTAAAATTTACCTTCTGAGTTTGATATCTACTGCTAAACTTAATTTTGAATAATTGGGTTAATCTTACAAGCACATAAATTGATCAGACCTTGGACATTGCTAAGTAGGTCTAAATCAGTGTTTTGCAAATTTGGCAACTTTAAGATCTGTGGACTTCAGCTCTCAGAATTCCCCAGCCAGCAAGTTTGAAAAATGCTGGTCTAAATAGAGAACTGGAATTGTGAGTATGTAAGAATGATGTGCTTCTACTATTAAACCAAACATGCTGGCTTGCTCTTAAAGGACAGAGTTTAATAGGCTCACTCTGCATGTGCAAACATGGGATCGTTTCAGGATTTGGCTGAAACGGTCATTTCATCAGCACAAGGTGTACTAAACAATACCTGTTTTTTCTTCTCATGCTGAGCCATACAATAGGTCCATTTGTACACATCAGAACCCTGATGAAACCATGTCTTTCACTGTCCCCATATCATAGATACTGCCCAGATCTTAATGCTTGCTTATTTAAGCCTGGGAACTTATGTTTATCTTATGTAGTTTAAATGCTAGACATTACTAAGTTTATTAGTTAACCTGGGCTTATCAAATCCCAGAGAGCATGCTGTTCAACAGTTATTTATGGTGAGAGCTATTCTTTTAAAAGCCTAATTTGTTTCAGCCCAGAAAGAAAGAACAAGTCTATTGGTTATTAAAACAGTTGTACTATAGCCTCCTTTTGGCACTTTTCTCAAGGAAAAGAGGGTAATGAAAAGTCCTTATATGAATACTAGCTTTTCCCAAACTCCAGAGAGTCTCCTTTTCGGGAGAGATGGGCAGTGATAGAAATTTGAAAAATAAACAAATAAACAAATAAATAAAATAAGCTATAGACCAGCATAGCTAAAGCCTGCCAAGTTAGGGAAAGTTGTGTTATTCCATAAGCAAAAAGACTTGTCACTGAGAGGACTAAGTTACATAGAAGCCTTTACAAAAATTATCACCACGTATGCAGCACATATATAGGGATCATAGGCATCCTTTCATAAAAAAACAAAAAAAATTCCCTTTCACCCCTATGGGTGGTATGTGTCTTCTTCAACCTCAGGTCCTCTACCAGAGGCCTGGGAGTTTGAGGGTTCTGCACAGTATCTTAGCTGTTCCTAGCACTGCTCTCTTCTGGACAGAGAGTTCTGATATTGCTCCTGGGATCTGTTGGAGCCACTCTCCCAGCTTGGGGGTCACAGCCCCGAGTGCCCCTACCACCACTGGGACCACTTTGGCCTTCACTTTCCACTTCCTCTCTAGTTCCTCCTTCAGGCCCTGGTACTTCTCCCGCTTCTCATACTCCTGTCTGATGTTGCTGTCACTTGGCACTGCTATGTCTATCACCACCGCTGTCTTCTGGTCCTTGTGTATTACCACGATGTCTGGTTGATTCGCCAGTACCTGCCTGTCCATCTGGATCTGTAAGGATCTTAGCCCTGTCATTCTCCACAACCTTCTGTGGAATCTCCCATCTGGACTTGGGAGGGTCTAGCCCATACACTGCAAATGTTCCTGTACACAATGCCAGCTACTTGGTTGTGCCGTTCAGTGTATGCTGTTCCTGCCTGCATCTTACACCCTGCCACTATGTGTTGGACTGTCTCTGAGGCCTCCCTGTATAGTCTGCACCTCAGGTCCTGTCTCGTGTGGTAGACCCCTGCTTCTATGGATCTGGTGCTTAGTGCCTGTTCTTGTGCTGCTATGATCAGTGCCTCAGTGCTGTCTTTTAGTCCAGCCCTTTCCAGCCACTGGTAGGATTTCCCAAGGTCAGCCACCTCAGCTATCTGTCAGTGGTACACCCCATGCAAGGTCTTGTCTTGCCATGGCACTTCTTCTGCTTGATCTTCCTTCCATGTCTGCTGCTGCCTCAGGCATTCTCTCAACAGCTCATCTTTAGGGGCCTTCTTACTGATGTACTCCTGGATGCTCTGGGTCTCATCCAGGACAGTGGCTTGGATGCCCACCAGACCCCCGCCCTCCCTCTTTCTGCCTGGTATATAGTCTCTTGGTGTTGGACTTGGAGTGAAAGCTTCCGTACATTGTGAGGAGCTTCCAGGTCTTCACATCAGCAGCCTCCATGTCCTCCTTTGGCTAGCTCACTATACCGGCAGGGTATCTGATGACTGGCAGGGCATACATGTTGATGGTGTGGATCTTGTTCTTCCCATTGAGCTGGCTCTTCAGGACCTGTCTTATCCTTTGGTGGTACTTGGTTGTTGCTGTTTCCTTGCCTCCTCATCGTGGAGGTATCCCACATGTGTCTGTGGGATACCAAGGTACTTGTAGCTGGTCTATATGTCTGCCATGTGGCCTGCTGGTAGTTCCACCCCATCAGTCTTAACTACCTTCCCTCTCTTTACTACCACCCGGCCACACTTCTCCAGTCCAAATGACATCCCAATGTCCTCACTGTAGATCTGTGTCAGGTGGATCAGTGAGCTGATGTCTCATTCACTCTTAGCATACAGCTTGATGTCATCCATGTAGAGGAGGTGGCTGATGGTAGTTCCGCTCTTGAACTTGTATGCATATCCAGTTCTTGTGATAATCTGGCTGAGGGGGTTCAAGCCCATGCAGAACAGCAGTGGGGACAGCGCATCACCTTGGTATATGCAGCACTTGATGGCCACTTGCACAAGCTGCCTTGAGTTGACTTCCAGTGTTGTCTTCCACAGTCCCATTGAGTTCTTGAGGAAGGTCTTGAGTGTCCTATTCCACAGTACATACCGATAAAGCTGAAGAATGCAATCATACCAAACTGTCAGCCCAAATTTCTGCTGCAAATTGTACTCAGGAGCATAGCACACATTGAAACTCAACTGATATACGGAAATAAGTTTTGATAGTTGGGCCGCTTGCTTACCAGAGCATTTTCTTCTTAAAATGGATTCTTTGATTTCACTTTTTAAAGGAGTTCCTTGATTGCATACACCCCGATCAATTAAATTAAGCTGGTGAGAAATTCAAATATTTTCTATAACAGCTTCTGCAATACTGTAACTTTCCCCTCACCTCCAGTATCTAATTCAGGAAACCTTGCTAAGATGGATGCTGTGCCTCATTTGTACTCCCTTTTATTGAGGTATGCAAAGCTGCCTTTGGCATGGCATGGAGCTCATAGCAGCCTTTGGAAGCCTGAAGAAATGAAATTCAAAATGGGACTACATTTCTGTAAATTAATTGAGGGTGGATGCGCTGATGAACTGGGAGGGAAATCAATGGGCTGGGGGAGAACAGATAATTAACCTGCTCAATTATAATGAAAAATAGAAGAAAATTGATAAAGCAAACACACTTAAAATGGCTTGTTGCCTTACTGGGAACCAGCAAGAAGAAAAGAAGGTCAAACAGCCAGAAATACAACTAATCAAATCTAACAACTAATCATTCTAACGTGATGTATGAGGGTTTTTTTTTTTCATCCTGTGCTAATTTTCCTTAGCTAAGCTTGTTAATAATCTTAGGGCTACCAGATCTGAGCTGCAAAAATGTGAATGGCCATTAGGTGGCAGCAAGGAGTTAGATTTGTATGTATCCTTTTGCTGCCATCTAATGGTTATCCATATTTTTGCAGTAATCCTAAATAAACTTCCAGCAAAGTGAATGGATTTAATACTATTTTCTCAATTGGTAAGTAAAAGATCTATTATATCACTTTCCAAGCTAAATTGAACAGTTCTGGACATGACTATTGCTGTAAGGAGCCAGAATCTGGAGAAGTCAATATGAAAGCCCTTGTAGACATGGAAGAATTTCTCCTCCTCTTTGGAAGCCTTTCTCCAGCTGCCTACATCCAACAAAGTGAGGCAAACAGTCACAAGAAACAGGGTATCTTCTCAGCTGTGGCATATCAAGGAGGCTTCCAGGTACCCACATTATCTTTCTATCATTATGCATATGCATTTCTTTCATCTTAGCAAAAAATCATTAGTTTATAGCCTAGATTTTATACCAAGAAGTGGTTATTATTTTATTTTCTGTGTGAATTATTGTTGGATATTCTGTACTTCTATTCTTTTTAATTCTACATTGCATTGCTTTTTTATTCCACGTTTTAGTCCATATTTGTTGATGGATGGATCAGAATATTGCAATAAACAAATAAAGCTAAAACTCTATCCAGGTAGTTTAGTTCACCATTTTGTTTCCAAAGGTGACCCATCAGAATACTTTTATAAGCAGAACTTCAAAACAGCAACAGCTCCCACCTTGATGATGTTCAGAAAGTCGTTGAAAATGTGATGGTTCTCATTCTTGGGGCAGGGTGATGGTTGAGCCCTTGTGGGATATTTTTCTTGTTATAGTAAGTTTGCCTTCTGGACATTGTGATCTGTTTCATTTTCTACTGTTCATACTTTTTTTTATGTAAGCCTCCCAGAGTCATTTTGAATCAGGTAACCTCTAAATTGTATTAAATAAGAACATAAGAACATAAGTATAATAACATAAACAGTGCTCTGGTAGACCATCTAGACCATCAGTCTGTTCCCACAGTGGTCAACCAGCTGCACAAGGAAGTCCACTACTCTCCCAGCAGATGGCCTTCAGAGGCAGTCACAACTAATAGCCATTGATCCCCATGAAGAAGAAATCATAACATACCTAAGCAAGTTGATACCCAATCCCTTTTATGTTGCTAGGAGCCTCCTGACCAAGGCAACAGGGATGCCCCTAGGGTGGCAATTGTTCTACAGCACCCAGTGCACTGGATCTGTACAGAAGCTCCCAAAACCCCAAAAGCAAGCCTGGGAGTTTTATCCAAGTCTGGCCCTTAAACCTCATGAACACATTTCCATGGTTGCAGGCTATGAGACCTGACCTTGACTAGGAAGCTTCCCAAGGCCCAAAAACACCTGCCTATGACATCATCCAAGAGCCTGAGAAATTTTACAGATCTTAACAAAACAATCTGGGGGTCTTCTCTTATCTCTCTCCCCACTCCAAACAAAGATATGTTCTGGAGGGCTGTTGGAGGAGTGGGCTTGTGTGTAATGATTGCCTATTCTGACATACTCAGTCTCACAAGGGGATTCTTTATGAAAACTGATTTATTGACAGAATAGTATGCAAATACGAAGAAAGCTGAGAATGAGCAAAAGCGTGCCAAATACAAACTAAAAACCCTCGCTTCAAAACCAACCCCGCCCCCTCCCTCCTAGCAACCACCCCCTCCCAGGTGTTAGCAACCGTTACCCACATCGGCCTGAGAAAGTAACCTTGACCAGAGTCACTAACCCAAACATACATTCCACAGTTGCAGTAAGAAGATTACAGCCTGGCATGGCTGGAAATTTCCACCCCGCAAACACGGGGTAGAAAAGTGACATGCGAAACGTTACGATGTATACAGAACATTGAAACGATGAACATGACAGTGCTTACAAAAAACAATCTTGTGGTTCTATCTCCCTCCTCATGCCAAGCAGAAATAAAAACAAGCCAATTAAACATCAGTATAAAGGTAAAGGTTTCCCTTGACATTAAGTCCAGTCGTGTCCAACTCTAGGGGGTGGTGCTCATCTCCGTTTCAAAGCCAAAGAGCCGGAATTTGTCCATAGACACTTCCATGGTCATGTAGCCAGCATGACTACATGGAACGCCGTTACCTGTCCGCCAAAGCGGTACCTATTAATCTACTCACATTTGCATGTTTTCGAACTGCTAGGTTGGCAGGAGCTGGGACTAGCAATGGGCGCTCACCCCGTCACACAGATATGAACCACCAACCTTCCGATCGGCAAGCTCAGCAGCTCAGCAGTTTAACCCGCAGCGCCACCACGTCCCTTAAGTATAACTCAACATAAACTCTAATCTTCTTTGTGTGAGGGAGAAAATCAACATATGTCAACTAACTCCTTGAAATAACAATGGCCTTCCGCATTGCCACTACAGCTACCTAGAATCATCTGTATCAAACAGAGACCACTTAGATGCCTTCAGGAAGCTATCAAGCATGATTGATTAATTGAGTGCCATCAAATCATTTTCAACTCTTAGCAACCACATAGATTTTCTCCAGGTTTACCTAACCTGGTCTTTCAGGTCCTCCAATGGTGTACTCACTGCCACTGTAACAAGCATGGATAGAATGATAATAGCCTCCTTCTACCATTGCACCCTATCAACTCCATGCGTCAACTGATATTTAAGGCATGCTATTTATGTTTCAGGAAGTAACATGCAGCTCTTAAGGTAAGTACACATTTACAGTATAACCCTACCCTTCATAAATGAGGCTGGCTCATTTTAAACTAAGTAGCCATCACATTTGATGGCCGCAAGTTCCTTTATTTATTTATTACATTTTTATACTGCTGAATCTGTCTGACTCATGATGGTTTAAAAGCAAATAAAACTAAAATACAGTAACATGACAACGGTAAAGCAATCAGAGGAAGCAATAACCAATAAAAAATTAAGAACAAGACACCCACCCTAAGTCCAGAGCAACAATAATTATACCTCAAAGGCTTTTTGGATAGCCATCTGGAATGATGCAATGTGAGGGGGCGGGCAGACAGGCATCTGTGGGGAGGCTGTTGCACAAGGTGGGGGCCACCACAGACAAACACTGTTGCCAAGCCTACACACCTCTTACTTCACATATATAGGGAACTCAATGTCCAAATTTAAGACAAGTGAACAGGACAGGACAGATCCACATGGTGGAGGCAGACTTGAAGACTGTATTGCCTAGGCTAAAAATCCAAACTCGGTGGCCCATCCTTTCACGAGAGCTTCTGTAGTCACTTAATCACTTGGGTTGCCCTTTCCTGCTCCTTTTCCAATTCTACAATATTCTTCTTCCTCTTCATTTCTTTTCACAGTTCATAATTAACCTATGGATCTCTTTATCATGACCTGAAGATGGCCACTAATTCAGATTTCTTTAAAAGGAACAGGATAATTTCATGGAAGACAAGTTTATCAAGGGATATCAGTCTTGAAAGATAGTCCTATTGGATCCTATTATATCTGGGTTAAAGGCAGTATACTAATTGTAGATTATACTGCAGGAAACAGGTATCTTTCCATATCAAGTTTGCCAGCATCCCAGAAGCATCTGGCTAGCCACTGTGAGAAACAAAATCCTAGATTAAGATGGGGCTTAGCCAGATTCATGATGGCTACCCATACAGTGCTACATTCTATGGGTTTATTCTCTTTGAAGTGCAGTGACAAACACAGCAGTGGAAACTGCAAGCATAGGGGAACTATTTGGAGATATTTAGTGGGGGCTGTCTGGTGTGTCATTCACCCAACTTTGGGGTATCCTCAAGAAGCCAGCCAATAGCATGGATATCAAGGGACAGAAATGAGCTCTTAAGACCTGTTGTGTCCTGCAAAACTCCTCTCATTTCCCTGATTTGTTGTTATTGCTAATTGTATTAATAGTTTGGCTTGCTAATACAGCACAAAAGCAAAATGTATTGCGGGTAATAAAAAGCTTTTAGAGGCAATATTTAAACAATAATAACCTCTGAGTCAGGCATTTCCTGGCAGCTAATGATGGGCTGGTGAAGTTGAAAGGCTGAGATAACATGGAGGGCTGTTAACTTAGGCAGCCATTAGCTTCAGGAAACCCCTGACCCCAAGATCACTAATGGTCTTATAAATTACGGACACAGAAGAAAGAAAATCTATTGTAGCAGCACAGAAGCAGATCACTTTTTTTTCAGATTTTCAACAGATGTCATGATCTGGAAAAAGAATCATCATGTATCATTTCCAATGTGAGGCTTTTTAACTCCAAGCCTTTATTGTTACAGAAAACTGAAGGCAAGATCTAGGCAGTTTTAAATATACAGACAAATGTTTAAACCATAAAGAAAAACAGCCAGAGCATTGGAAGAAAAAAAACATGTCTATCAAAGGAATATGGGGTTGCCAGTTTTTTGGCAGGCCTTTCTCACTGAGCATTTCACTATAACTTGATGTGATTATCCTCTCAGGTGATAATCTTTTTATTTACGCCAGGAAAAGTGTCAACAGGTTTTCTTGCATGTTTGACAACAGGAAAAGACAGAAGAGCAGACAAGGCTGTTTTTTGCTGCTCTGATGGCAACCTCAGGAGGCAGTTATGATGCTTCAATAAACTATCAAATCTACACTCAGCAACAACCCTGTGTTTGATCTGTGAAGTGCCACTAAATTTTCAAAATAAAATTAACTCTGCTTCAGAAACTAATATTAAATTGGGGCTAGTCAGGCAGTGTTCAGAGTCCATTCAATGTCAATTTCTAATAGATAACTTATTGGTGAGATATTTCACCCAATTCGATATACAGTTTCTAGGGTAGTTAATTGGGACAACTCATTCCTTCACATTAGTCCTACCATAGCAATTGTCTTCTGGTTACTGTTAAGCCAATCTACCTTCTGAACCTCTTGTTAGCTGCTGCATGTAATCCATTTAACTGGTTATTACAGAAGGGGGACAAGAGTTATAAATTTAGCAAGAAAATTTAACTTCTATTTTTTTGTCCCAGTTTGACATAAAAATGCTTACTTGAACTGTTCTGTTGCTTTTGCATACAGCCTAAGTCCTACCACAGTTCTGCATCAAAACATTAACAAGAGATAGATAGAGATATTTGTTGTTGCTCATTTCTCAATTAGAATAAAAACACTGAATAAAGCCTTACAGCATGATGGTCAATATGCAGAAGATACATACAAGCAACTATATTGGACAATACTCTACAAATAAGGATTCCAATTCTCCATACACTATCCATGTACAAAAGGGACGTATCAGGAAAACTGAAGTTTTTCAGAAGCACCAAAAAGTATTAAGAGGAAGAATTAGAACAGTGAAAAAAACAGTCCCATGGAAACTAACTCTCAGGTGAGTAGGGACTAAAAAACACAGAGGAAAAAATGGAATGGAGAATTCTGGATGGAGGCATGACTAAACAGGAGCATTCCACATGAAGTTCCATTTATAAATTTATAAATTTCATCCTCTGCTGCCTCTTTAAATTAACATAGGGATGAAAATAGCTTTGGTCACTCCGGTGGATGCGTTATGCTAGAGAATAAATTGGAGAGTGCAGCTTGATCGGTTCTTCTGGACTTTTTGGTTCCTTTTGATCCCATAAAGTTTAGTTTCCTTCTACTCTGGTTGATCTAAGAATGTGATTTGGGGGGTGGGGGGGTTCTGAAGATTACACTCAGAAGTTAGTACTATTTTTGTTCTGTTCAAAGCTTTGTATATTTCTGCAAAGTGTTATCTTGTCTCTGTGCCTTCTAATATCTACACAAACTCACAACAGCAAGTCATTCACATATTTTGTCCAACCCATCATCCCCTTCCAGATGACACTCACCTGTGTCTTTCATATATATTATCCCAAGGAGGCTGTAGAATTCCTATACTGGAGGCAACTTGAGGATGGACATGGGTGAAACTTAACCTGGATCCAGACAAAATGGAAATATTGAAAATAAGGAAACCAATTATTCTTGAGTTGATGTAATTGTATATTGCACTCACTACTGAATACTTTTTTTAATGGTTGAGCAATTTTGGATAAGAATGGACAAACTTTCATATGTTACCCACATTTAATGAATTAATGTTTAATGTCCATTAAATTGAGGGTATGTCTATTAAATCAAGATTTTACTGCAAATGATGCAATATTTATCCATTTTCAGAATGACACAATGGGCATAAATGGACACAAATTATGTAAATTTGGATTTAACAAGATACCCTTTACACTGAGCCATTAAGTCAAGATTTTACTATCATTTATAAAGTACTTCATTTGACACTCTCATTTTGCATTATATGCAAGGAAGATACAGTGTAGTTAACATAAACTGTGATTTGTTAGCAAGAATAATTATGGTTTGATTCTGATTTTAGTACTTCAGTGTTAATAATAAATTACTAATATAATCTGAGAAAGCCTTTAAAACTGGGCATTGGAAATACAGTTTTTAATGAACAAAGTTAGCAAAAAAAACCAAAAAACCCTAAGGTTTAGAATTCAGTGTTTATGTGTAAGAATGTATTTCCAAATCTTTTTCTGGCATTCCAGAGTGATTGAATTTTTATCTTCTCCGTGAATTCGGCTGTTGCTTTATTATCCATGCATACTAATAACCTCTTTTTTAAAAAAATCTGAATATTAAAAATCATACTCATTTCTATAATGTCTTTTTTAATTATAATTTTATTAGGATATGCTCACCAAAGTCAAGTGTGTGGCAAATTTTCCCTTTGAGCAAGAGAGATCACATGTTCCTTGATCAAGTTACACAGATTGATCATATATTTCCTACAGTAAGAAAACATAGCAAGATCAAGTTGCGGGCAGTGAAACAAGGTAAGATGAAGACCAAAGAACAAATCCTTTGCAGGTGATGTGAGAAGTTATTTGTACCAAGGTCCTTATCTGAATTATGTGCCAGAGGCTGCTCTCCAAAAGGGGGACTTAATTAGTGCTTAATTAATGATTTCCCCTTATGCTACATTAAAAGTTTTTTACCTATCCTTCCAACTCTTTTTCTTGGAGGACAAGTAGTAAAGCTACTCTCTCTTGACAGTATTTAGCTGTTTGCATGACTCAGCTGGCTCATGGAAGGCAATATAACTCCAAGCAAATCTGGGGCAGATTTGGATTAAAGCTGCCCCTCCTAATCCCACAGTTAACTAGATATTCGTATGCCACCCATGACCCGGTTAAGCATGTTTTTGCAACCAAGAAGAGGGGAGTTTTCTCCTCCTTTCCCTTTTGGATTCTGTTTAAAAGTTTTACCTTCAGAACAATGAATTGACTAAAACCACTGTAAAGTCACCATCACCACATCTTGTAGCAGACAGTTCCATAAATTAGTTAGATTTTTGTGAAAAAGCTCATTCTTAAAACAGTTCAGAAGCTTCTGTATTTCCAGATCTATGTTGAAATAAAGTCTTGCCACATATGACAAGCAATTTTATAAGTCTCTTTTTTGGTTTTGGAAGGCTTGTCATACATACACTTCCTGCACATTGAAAACACTGCCAGAGCATTTTAACTGAATTCCCCTTTTCACAGGCAGCTTTCCACATTCAGGGTACTATTTGGTAAGGGAAGATTCAGCAGTGAGAACTCCAACCTGCAGTATGAAGTGGTCACAGTGTTGGAGAAGTTCAGCCCTGACCTTGTACAAAAATGCATTTTTGAACTGCTTTATTCTTCCACACAATTGCTCCCCACATTATCATGTAAAAATGCATTCCCATCTCCCAACAATGAAGTAAGCCTTACAGCAGAATTGCAAGTATAAGGGAATATAACTTTTATGGATGATAGGTTATGATGTAATAAATTTAGTAATCTTGCAGGGGCTGATAATACTCTCTGAAACAATGCTGTAGACCAGGGTTTCTCAACCAGGGTTCCGTGGCACCCTAGGGTTCCACAAGAGGTCACTAGGGGTTCCCTGGGAGATCACAATTTATTAAAAAAAAATATTTCAAATTCAGGCACCTTCGCAATAAAGAGGAAAGTTTCATTATTTTTAGTTTAAGAGCACTGTTAATGCATATATACAGGTCTACACAGGAAACGAATATAATCATTTGGTAACTTCTGGCCTATATTCTGGCTGTACTGTATATATTGGTCACAATAGGCTGCAGAGAGACTCCATTTGCACAAATCGCACGGGGAAGGCATCCCACTCTCTTCTCTCCAGTCTCTGTCAAGCCACCCCCCGAAGATGCTTTAGCTACCTGGAAGTCTGTAAAGAAAAGAGTCTACAGCAAAACTAATTTCCTGGGCTCACCTCTTAGCGTTTTTCTATGCCATATCTAGTGTCATTTTTATCTCATTCATGCTATAGCAGTGGTGCTGAATGTCAATGAGAAACACGGTGCAGCCTCGGCCAGTGCAACCAATTTCTTCAGGGTACCAAATAGTCCACACAAACACCCCTTATTTTTTCTGTTTTTTTGAACCTCACATGTGGCTAGGTCAACCAATTGCACATGTTGCTTTGGTAGTAACCATGGCTACACTTGGAGAAGTGGGAATCTTGATATCGTCAACTTGTATACAGTAAGGAACTGCAAATCCTGTTGTGTAGGGATATTGGAATTGACTAAATATGGGGTTAAAATCACAAGGAGGTGGTAAATAAAACTCCACAGGTGTCTTGAATGACTTTGAAACTCCTACAACACACCTAAATCACAGGTCTGTTATTGTGGGGAAGCGCTTGGAAAAGAGATGTGGGGAAGGGAAAAAGTGGGGATGATTCAAAAAGATTTAGCTCTGATTTTGCATTTGAACACTGCACAGTGGAAAGCTTGGGACACTGCCTTGTTACAAAGGCAAGCCTGCTCACCAGCTTTTCTAGTGCACTACAGACAGGTGTAAAGTCTATTTTAAACACAAATCCTTGCTCCTCTTAGAGAGATGTATAGGTGGGTGTCAAGACTGGCAAGATGGCAGGCAGAGTGTCACGATGCAAGCCCCGCCCTTTTTGTACATGTCTTAGAAAAGGGGTGGGGCTTGTACTGTGAGGCTTCATAAGCGATTCTGCAGATTTTGAACCCCCTCTCCTCCACCACCACCCACAGGGCACCAATCACTTTTCAAAACTTCCAGCAACTTTGGGGGTAGAGAATTGGAGAGGTGTCTCTGAATTTCTCCAGAAGGGGAAATCTCAAAAAATTTCCCAAAGAGCTGAGAATCTGTACGAAGATTGGGGAAGTAATGAAAAGAATGATAGACCTAAACAATCAAGAAATAATAAAGGAGTTAGTTAATAACCAGCTCCTCAGTCCAGGCTGTAAAAAGCTGGGGAAGAAGAGAGTCAAATCATTCAGAGATTCCACTATAATAAATAAGGGTTAGAAATTCTATCACCATTTTCAAGATTCTGTACCTTACCCTTAATCCTGATACTAAAAACATCTTATAGAACTCTATGTAATTTTTGCTTCCTTGTTTGGGCCTTGACATTGGGCAGTCTCCTCTTAGCAGGGAGACTAGCTAATTCCTCCCTGTCCATTTCTGCTCTACTGCCAGAGAGAAAGAACAGCTCATTCCTTTCCTTACCTCAGGAATATCAACCTTGTTGAAGCAGCTCATTTAGGTCAATATTCTTCTAGGTCAGCCTTTCTCAACCTTTTGACCCTGGAGGAACTCTTGAAATATTTTTCAGGCCTCAGGGAACCCCTGCACATTCAGGCTCAAATATAGGCCACAATTTACAAAATGTTGTATTTGTTTCATGTGTAGGCCTATATATTAATTAACAGTGTTCTTAAACTGGCTGGCTGGGGAATTCTGGGAGTTGAAGTCCACTCAGCTTAAAGCAGCCAACATTGAGAAACACTGCTGTAGAGACAATACATTTAAAAGTGACACATATCCCGCTCACATTAGGGGTGTAAAGGCCTACTTATGAATATCTAAGGATGTGCTCTAAAGAAGTTTGGCTCCTTACCTTCCCCCACAAATAGGAATTCAGCTTGTTTGGAAATTCTAGCAATGAAACAGAGTTAATACACATCCTTGACCAAAGATCAATATGCCCTTATTTAGGATGGTCATGCTCTCCCACTGAGCACACAACTCCCCCCAAACTACACACACAAAACCAGGAAAGAAAAAGGTGTTCTGGCAACAGCTCGCCAGAAACCATTTCTAACAACCACTGGAATAATAGATTCCATGGCCAGATTACCTGCACTTCCCCATACGTGTTATAATTATCACACGTGACCACCCGAATCTTAAGAACAATGAGTAAAAGCTTCACCTGTTTTCCTGAGCTGGAGAGGCAAAGTCCAACTTCTATGCTGGTCACAGTGAACACCTGCTCACTTCCCAGAAAGCTCCAAGCCTATGCAAATTTTCCCACTGAGTCAGCTTCTAGGCTCCTATCTGTCACTGATGAGAACACCGTGCTTCTTTGCAGCTCACAGTGATCTGCTTATTTCCCAGAATGCTTTAAATTTTCCCAATGAGCCATTGCAATCAGAGCCTGCAAAGCAGAGGTTTTAACTCATCTGTTATTAGAGCTTTAGGGGAATAGGCCAAGAGTTTTTCTGGCCACATTTACTGATATTGCAATGTTTACTTGCAACGCATACCTATGGGTGTTTCCTTAGATGTAAGTCATCACCTTCTTAACTGGATGCAGGTCTGTAAAGCATTGCCTCCTTTGGTTCCAATATCCAAACTTCTAACAAGCCCAACACTGTTCAGCTCCTGGATTGCAGAGTGAAATTGAGAAAGATTTACCATGGGTTTGCAAATCATCCTCAAACTAATTCAAATAATCAATTTGATTAATTAAAATGAATCTCTGAAATAATTTTCTAAACAAGGTCCCAGTTCAAAACATCAAACTTTGATTCAGAACATAAACTCAGTTTAAATAGTTTATTTCATTCAGAAACTTGTATTTTTGCAAACACATTCAATCATCAAATTAAAGGGATTGTTCAATCATGTTGAATTAAATCTCTGAACTGAATCTTTGCATCATTCCTTCCCTCTCTCCCATTTAAAATAAGGTAGCTTTCTCCCATCACAAATTCCAGGTCTAGTGAAGGTTTCAAGCCTCCATGGCAGAAGACATGGGAACCATTAAGGTAAAGGTAAAGGTTTCCCTTGACGTAAAGTCCAGTTGAGTCCGACTCTAGGGGGCGGTGCTCATCTCCGTTTCTAAGCCTTGGAGCCGGCGTTGTCATAGACACTTCCGGGTCATGTGGCCAGCATGACGACTCGGAACGCCGTTACCTTCCCGCCGAAGCGGTACCTATTGATCTACTCACATTTGCATGTTTTCAAACTGCTAGGTGGGCAGGAGCTGGGATTAACAACGGGAGCTCACCCCGCTGCGCGGTTTCGAACCGCCGACCTTCCGATCAACAGCTCAGCGGTTTAACCCGCAGCGCCACCGCGTCCCATCTGGGAACCATTAAAGGCAGCATTAAATCAGGTAGGTGAGATTTGGGTTTTTCTTTTCAGTCCTGTAGGTTTTTCTCCAGCCTCAGAAGGGAAATATAATGCATTCTGGAATTCTAGAGAGTATCTCAGAAACCATGAGGTGGTTACCCTAATTTTAGAATACAGTCAGTCTTTTGCCACCACTTCTATGTTCTTAGACGTGTAAGCCATACAAAATATGCCTTGTATCATCTGTGTGGGCATGCTTGCAAATGTTTGATGGAATTAAACATCTCTTCTTTTTAATGAAAGCTGAGTGGAAAAAACATTTTTCCCCTCCAGGTGAAAAGACAACTGAAGGGAAAAATTATTAGAACAGGTTCCAGAAATGAAATGAAAAAGAAAACATCTTGATGAAGGATTTCAATTATCATATGTTTATTACTTCCTACAAACTGGTATCAAACTGATACTGTAATTCATTAAAATGATGAATGCAATAATTATCCACATACCTACAGTCTAATTATAGCTACCAATCTGAATACATTCAATAATACATTTATAACTCACCTTTCCTTCCACATCTGCCTTCAATGAACAATGGTACAAGAAAAATTGTAATCAAGTAAAAATTGTTTAAAAATCTCTCTGATTTTTAGGTTTAGAATACACTGTGCCCCAGCATGCTGGCTGGGGAATTTTGGGAGTTGAACTCTGCCCATCTTAAAGTTGCTACATTTGAGAAACACTGTACTACATGATGATGATGATGATGATGATGATGATGATGATGATGATGATTTGCACAGCCTCCTAACTGTCATGCAACTCAAGGCAGCATACGGAGAAGGATCAGAATCCAATATAACAATAACATCAAATCAACAATAATCACATTGAAGTCATTTCCCTATTAGTTACATGGGGCTGTTCTCTACAGCAGCCATAAAACTTGACCTTTAGTGCAGGAGCCTTCAGAAAGGATGCCGGAATAAAAAGGATGCAGAATGGACTTTCAGTCTGCACCCTGCCTTGATAACAAAGCAGAACAGGGGTTGGGTCTTTGCCAGAAGCAAGGGAAGGACAGTGGCAAGAGGGGGGCTCTTTGAAAGCCAGTTACTGGCAGGAGAAGACCCACTAGTCTTCTGCTGGATGTTCTTGGATCCCACGGAGTGATCATTAGAGAGCAGGAGGCAAAGACACCATTCTCTCTGCTTCTCTTCCCCATTTCTGCTGCTAGGCATGGCAGTAGAAATTGTTGGGGGGAAGGAGGGGAAATAGGTCTTTTGCTGTGAGTTCCCTGATGGAGTTCTTAAAGGTTAATTAAATAACTCCAAGCAGCTAACAGCAATCTTGCAGAGTAGAAGCATGAACCAAAAAAGAGAACTTGCACATTAAGCTTAATTACGTTCAGAAATCAATTCGTTCTTCGCACTGTAGTTAGATGAAGAAAAATAGAGATAGATTACTTTTATTCAACAGATCTGGATACAGGTAGGTTCATAGCAGACAGCACTTAATCATCACTGGTTCTATGACACTTTCTATGTGGAATAGAAAGGGCGAGGAGCTGCATTCTGCAGCCCCCCTGCTTGCACCTCTGCCCACGAGGTAATGGAGATTCTTAATCCCCACGCCCAAGGAGGAGGAGGAAGTGGAAATCAGGTGACCCATGTGGCATCCCACAAGCATAATAGAGACGCAATTTGCTAAAGCAACCCCCTTATGCTTATGAGACAATGCTGAATTGATCCCTGATAATTCCAACATTCCCCACCCCCCTCCATGGGTGAGTCCATGGGATCAGAGAACTTGCACCAATGTAGCCATTTTCTCTGCGGAAGCATAGGGGGTAGAAGCAATTTTTTTAGCTGGTATCTCCATGGAAAGGCTACACCCCCATGGACTAGGTGCTGCAACATCTAATCCATGGGAAAGTAGGTGGCTTAATCATGGGGCTTTAATCCTAACCCATGAATGTAATAATTCTCCCTTGTGATACATTAAAGGTTACAATTTAGGGACAACTTTTGTATAAACCCCGTCTTTCATACACCCCTGCTTAGATGATGATTAGTCCTTTCTCAATCTACCCGCCTTGGATTAAATGAATATGTGCTTTAATAACATATAGAACTGATCATAATTTGAAGAAAATGCTGGTCTTGCTGACCACCACAGGCACCTGCTCTTTATTTTCCCAGTATCTAGTATTTTTGCAGGATATTTAGGACGAAAATGATAGTCAGGAAGAGGAGAAGAGTTTGATCCAGAAGTTTGCAAATAATATCTGAGGCATAACAGCAGGCCTCAGAACTAACAATGAAAAACCAACAGCCAAGAATTTGAAAAGGGTGGGGCGGGGCAGAACTAAATCTAAGTATTGAAACAAATGTCAGTCTAACAGATGAGTAACAAAACAAATGTGATTTTAATGAATAATTAACAAAATAAAAGAAGCTCTTAATTGCATACCCTCTTACTGTGCTTAGTTCCTGCTTTAGAACATTGACAAGGCACTGATGCTGAGCATATTCTTTTGTCGGCTGCTGACACCAGCTCTGCCTCAGGCAGTTGGATTGTTGAAATTTGGAGGGGAAGGTGTGTGCTGTGAGCAAAATGAACCCAGATACGCCTTTCTGCAAGCCACCCAGCAATGGGAGATTTGCTAGGAGCTCTGAAGAACCTGCCTCAAATTCCAGGACCCCCTAAACTATTTGTCTTTATGCCTCCTGGCATCTAGGCTAATAGAATATAGACCTTCTGTGATTTCAGGAGTGTTGGATTTCTACTTGCATATGTATTTGCATTTTAAAACATGCAATTATATTTTAATGACAAAAATGTTTGCAGAAACCTAATTTCCAAGTTGGATGTCCTCCTGAATATTCATAGAAGTCTACGTTTGGCTTCTCAGAGTCATGTATTCAGAAGGCAACCAGGCTTGCTAAAGCATCAGATATAAAACGGGGGGGGAAATCACAGTGTGGCCATTTTTCTGGACGTTTACAACTCCAGAATAAGGTTCCCGTGAGCAAATGCTGGTGGCAAAATGTCATTGGCAAGTCATTTATCTGATTTTTTAATGTTATTTTTAAAATGGTTGATTACATAATTTTTAAATAATGAATCATTAGAAGGATATTCTGTAAGCAGGAAATGCTAACTTTGTCCGTTAAATTATTCATTATGAATTAGTCACCCAGCACTCATTAAACTATTAGTGCAACTAAGTAGAAAGAAACAGCTTCCAAATACAGAATCCCCTTCTTTCAGCGGGAGATGAACTGATGACTGCTGCTCATGCCCAGGGCCTACAATATATCCCAAGAGGGACTCAATTCAGCTTGGAATGTGTGGTGTTTAGGCAAGAGTGGTAACAACTATTCTGATAAACCATCTCTCCGATGACAGCTCAAATCCACTTCCAGCTCAGTAAAGATCTATCTTTGCTTCACATCATGTTTCATTCCTAAATTTTGCACTTTTCTGAAATTCCCCATTAACTTTTAAAACAGCAGGGCCATGTGAGCCTGCATGGAATCTCTGCTTAAGAAGCTCAGCTTTGTGCAGAAGGGAAGATCTGATGACACATCATGCAACACCATTTACTGAACCTAAACATGTTGAATGTGATCTGTGCCTGAGACCAGGAGATGAGTAAAGAAACCATGCACACCTGAATTTCCATGGAAGTAAGATAGGATATATACCTACCTTGTACAACTTAATGCTCTTGAAGGCACCTGTTCTGGAAAGATTCATCAACGGCTGCCTTTCCTAAGCTATTTATTGACTAACAATGGGATATTTTAATTGCAGATTTATTTCTAGCACATGTTTTGCCTCCTTCCTTTGGAAATTGCAAATACCTAGCAGGAAGAATGGCCAGTTATGTCTGTTTCGTGCCAAAGTGTCACCAATTTAATCTCTATTAATATGGTGCCACCAACATGGCAATGTACCTATCCACCATATTGTCCCACTGTATAGTGGATAGATTAGATCCAACATGATGTCATAATCACAGAATCCTCTTGAATATTTATAGGACCAAACTACATACATTCCAAGGCTGATGCTGGCATTAATGATAAGCTTTGGGGTTCATTCCACAGTCATTTTGAGTTCTGATTCACTATAGATCTGGCACTTTCCCAGCTTCCTTCAGCTTAGTTTTTTGTCCTTGATTGCATCCTGCCGATGAACATTTAGCCGAGAAGTTAGTTGCAGCTTCGAACATAAGCAACAGCTTTATCTTTTTCCCCTTCAAAACTATGTGCTGCTTTTCTGCAGGGAAAAATGGTAACATTCTATGACATGATGTTGCTGTGCAACACTTACGTTCCAATCAGACTGAAACTCTCCATCTAGTTAGCCAAAGGGAAAAAAGTGTTTTGTGTAAGGCTTGAGGAGATTCCCATCTTTCTTTGATTAAATCAAGATTCAAAGCAAGTTTTTAAAGAACAGAGTGCTTTCTTGCTTTCTTTCGTTGTATTTTAAGCCAACAGTGATGGAAGCAAATGAAAGATAGTCCTGTTAATATTGGCTACAATTCAAGCATCAGTCACAGACCTCTATCACTACATATTTGAGGAAGCTCTTCCCAAACACGCATCTTGTCAGAAGTTTTCTGTCCATCATGATGGGATTTGAAATTGTAATTTTCTGATCTGCAGATCTGGAAAAACCTTTAGTATTTTCCTTGCTCACAATATGTTTATTTCTTGTTGTTGAGTGTATTGTTAGTGCACATCTGTATCCTGAATGTATATCAGTACACTGCATGTATCTACTTCGTGGTGGAATGTGGGTAACATTATATTGGCTTGCAAGGTAGTTTTTAGATTAGGAAACCTAGCTTGTCTAAAATAGTATGACTATGATCAAGGTAAAACTGGCCATTGGTTGCACTTGTGGCATACCAGCCAAAATGTGCCAAAAGTGACCATTAGCAGGAAATACTGCACATGGTAGAGGTATGTCCAAGCTGGTAATCTGGTCTATAATCTCTCTATTTTACCAAAAATATTAGACAAAAGTTTTGATTGACCAAAGCCATGATGGGCAATGGAGAGGATCTGTCTGATAAAGTGGCTCTTTCTAGTAATGACCAAGATATATTGAAGATTGCAAGTGTCCTGTTTCAGGCTGAGCAAACACACCATTTTAAATTACATCTGGTTTATTGAAAAGTAGTACAGGCAAATTACCAGGGCAGGCAAAGAGTCAGATGAGCGGATGCATCTACCTGCCAAGAAATATACAAGAGTGTGAGATCTTATCTGCTAGCTGATCATGGTATGAGCAGCATGGAGTTCAGTCCACAGTCAAAACCATAAAAAACAAATGTACCAGAGGTTCAGGCAGTGACAGAGAGGCAAAGGTGGTCCACAAGAATCCAGGAGTCAAATGCCAGGAGTCAAAAGCCAATCTGAGTCATAAATCAGGAATCAACAAGCAGAAAAGGAAGCAAGGAATCAGGAATGTAGATCTGACACTGGGGCCGCAGTGGCTCAGTGGTTAAGATGCTGAGTCAGAGGACCATTAAGGTCGGCAGGTCGGCAGTTTGAAACCTGAGAGTGCGAGCCACATGATGGAGTGAGCTCCCATCAGCTTGTCCCAGCTCCTGCTAACCTAGCAGTTCGAAAGCAAGCAAATGCAAGTAGATAAATAGGTACCACTTCAGTGGGAAAATAACAGGGACATGAAAGGAGCCCCCTCAAGCGTCCCCCAGGCAACAATGACATCATTGGCAAATCCTTTCAATAAAGAAGCACCTTGGTAGGTATTTCTGACACACACACACACACACACACAAAACCTGGGGAGTTATTTTCTATGAAGGGATGTTCTTAAGAAGGCCAGCTGAAGATGCAGCTCAGTTAAGGGCATTGGTGTTCTTGTTTCTCAAGCAACCAAGCAAACTGCCTTTGTTCAGCTTCCCAAAGTCTCCTCCTTACCTGACTACTCCCACAACAGCTCCTGCTGACTAGCAGGTACTTAATGGCCTGTTGGCAACCAAGGCTGACAATTTGATGAATCAGAGGAGACAGAACAGCTCATAACAGCAACTTGGAATGTAAAGAGATAAATGGATTAAGGAATTACTAGACTAAATGATGAATAAAACCAAGATGTGGTATGCCAGTGAAACTAAGAGAAAACAGTATGATGTAATAGCTCTGAATGCAGGTGGTAACAGTCTTGCAGAGTGGAATTGATGAGTAGATCCAAGGAAGTGAAGCGGAAAAATGGATATGGAAGAAAAGGAAAGTGAAAAAAAGAGAATGGGGGAATCTGTGGGGGATGTCAAAAAAGTCACAATGGCAGCTATGACCATGCAATCAAAGCCCTGCCTCTTTTTTACATGCATCTCACACAGAAAAAAGCAGGGTTTCTAAGGCATGGTTGCAACTGTCATATTGAATTTTTTGACCCCTCTCCCTGTGGACTCATCTGAAGGAGTGTGAAAGCAGAATGACTGAATGTATATACCCTATATGAAAATGTATTAATAAATTTAATCTCCCACAAGATGAAAGAAATTCAACATACTGTAAATAAAGATGATGTGGAAACTGCTTGGGACAGAACTAAAAGAATTACATTCAGAGTACTACAGAAGGAGTTATACTAATTGGAAGTATGAAAACACATGCATGATGGAACAATGAAGTGAAAGGGGCTATGGATGAAAACAAAGCCATATAAGAGAATGATCGTTGCAAAAAATTTGGATGAAATATATTTATAATGTTTATCGAAAGAAAAAGATTGCTGCAAAAGAATGGTTCAATTAAAAGATGCAGAGAAAATTCAAGTGATTTTGATAGAAAATTGTTTTGGAAGTGGGTGAAGAAAGCTAGGCAAGCAGCCCATAGAAGGGTGGACAGAATTTAAAATAAAAGTGGCAAAATAATTTGGTATGAAATTGAAGTGAGTGAATGCTTCAAGGTGCATTTTAGAGATTTATAAGAGAATGACAGTGGTATGTCAAAGAGCGGAACTGAATGTTTCTGATAAACATTGGTACCCAAGAAAAAGTGAAGAAAAGGAAGTCATAAATGCTATGAGAATGTTGAAAAGTGGTAAGGCAGTAAGTGTAACTGAGCAAATGTTCAAACATGGATGTGGTTTACTCATGCTATGGCTGTACAACTTGTTTCACATACGTGAATACTGCATCTGTGCCTGATGATTGGAAGAATGCAATTATTATTCCCCTATATGAAGAAACAGATAGTAAGAGTAAATGCAAAAACTCCAGGGGGATTAGTTTATCAAATGTGCCTGGGAAGATGTTTGACAGAATTCTGAACACCAGAATTTTGCTCTTTGGTAGGTCACTGGAAATATATCAATGTGAGAAAGTTTAATGTACATTTGTTGATGTAGAGAAACATATGATACATAGGTTTGAATTATGGAATGTTTTGCATGAAGATGAATTGCTGTATGGGATAAATATATGATAGAATTAAACATCCATGAGAATAAATGGAAAGCAAATGGTTCAACAATGAGCAGGGAGTAAGATAGATACCTAATGTCCCTTGACTGTTGAAGATATTTATGAATAAAAGTAAAGAGAATGCTTGCTTATGGCAATGTTAGAGATGCATTGGTTGGGAAATGAGTGTATATTTTTCTATGCAGATAATGCTGTGTGATTGGCTGAGAACCCACATGATTTGCAGACAATATTAGATAGATTGTATGCTGCAACAAGGAGTACAGATCTGAAAATTTAATATATCAAAGACCAAGGTACCTATGATTTGACCAAAAAAAATGAACTGATTATGAAGTACAGTATGGATGGTATGGAAACAAGGATAGTTTGTAAGAATGGAAAGGTATGGAAGATTACAGTGAATTATATTGCTCTTGTTTCATTTCAGGTATGTTTCCTTTTCTTTTTCCTTTCTTTCTTTTTCCTTTTCCTTTCTTTGTCTTACTGTTTCTTACTCCTTTACTGCACTCTGACTATCATTGCTTATACCAAAAGGGAATATCATACATACAGATATGTATGTATGTATGTATGTATGTATGTATGTAATTGGATTAATACATATCTCGTGGTTTAAAAATTAGTAATAAAGTAAATATTCACTGTTAAATGAAAAACACAATGGTTCTGCCAGAAGCAAAGATAGATGGCAATGCCTCCTCCTTTCACTGTAACTTCTGCGGATGCTTTTGGATTGCTATTTGGGACTGCCAAAACAAATTATATTAAAAAAAAAACAACCTGCATAAGCTGCTCTAGTGAAGAGGCACCATTATAAATTAATTACAGAGTTTTTACCATAAATGTAGTGCCCTCTTAAAGTTTGTGAGCTGATCTATCTCTCTTTTCTTTACAGTGAATTTTACACTACTAGAGACTTCACTTTGAAACCTGCACAGCCCACTACTGCCACCACATGGTGACTGTTCTGTGTGGTTTGCCAGCATTGCTAATAAGCCGCTTAAGGATGCCCACGTATGATGATCTTTCATGCTCATAAAAGACCCTTGAAGATAACAGGTTTATGGTGATGCTAGCATCTGCAAAAGGTAAGCAAGTAGACAGATGCCCTGGTAAGTGCACAGATGTGGAGGAAAGGTCATGTTAATGAAATGATTACATCTTGAAAAACTGGTCATAAAGTACAAACTGAATAGTCTCAGTATGTTCTTGAAAAGAAAAAAAAAGTGACAGTAGACAACAGATATTAAACATAAGCAGAGCTGTCACTTAGGTAAGACACGGGATAAACCTAATACTTTTGTTGGAACCTGCCAACTGTGAGTCTGACATTTCCATGCACTGCACCAGCAACAAAAAGAGAAAGGCTATTAATTAATAATTCTTCCTTTGTGTTTAACAGGGGAACGTCCTGTTAAATCATATTATGTAAGCAACAGGAAGAAATGCATTAGATCATTTCTAAATTTAGTTGACATTTGGTCTTTCAAGGGCCTGGAAGACTTATGATACTATGGTGATCTAGCCCTGTCCAGTCTGTCTTGCATTAGCACCATCTTTGAGAGGGACCCTGAATCATAACGCCTAAGAATAAGATGGGAAGAGAAATCTAAGGTCTCTGCCTTCAAAGACAAAAATCTAGCCATTCCTGTGGCCACAGAGATGCTTTGCTGGCACTTCCCACACTTTGAGGGTCAAACTAGACAAACGAATCCATGGAGAGAAATAAGCAATGGCTACATTTTTTAAAAGAAGCTAATTCTAATGGGGAGGAAAAATTGAGGCCATGGCACCAGCATCCATGGCGAAAAGGTGTCAAAAAAAGGCAAGATGGCAGTCACAGCAGTATGATCAAAGTCCCACCCCTTTGTGTTGTTGTTTATTCGTTTAGTCGCTTCCGACTCTTCGTGACTTCATGGACCAGCCCACGCCAGAGCTTCCTGTCGGTCGTCAACACCCCCAGCTCCCCCAGGGACGAGTCCGTCACCTCTAGAATATCACCCCTTTGTAATGGGTGCAATATCAAGAAAAGAGGTGGGGCTTTGATCATATGGCTGTGACTGCCATCTTGCCTTTTTTTGACTGTCATATTTTTTCAGTTTAAAATTGTACCACTACTCGGTTAAACGGCCACCTGTCTCTCAAGGGGCATTTCAGATGATATTTTAATCTGGTTTCAAGCTTTATGTTGGCACAGAGATTGTCTTAGTCAACACATAGAATGATCTATACTGGGATAAGGACAGCAGATGTGCAAACACACTAATTCTGATGGACATTTCAGCAGCTGTTTGGTATTCTTCCGGACAGACTTTCTGATAGGAAGATTTAGATACAGAAAAGTGGCATCTAGTCCAGAAGATGACGGGGAAGGGAATTATTTCTGAGTCCAAGGCATTTATGTTACAGGTCCTTTAAAGTTTTACCTTATCACCTGGAATTTAAACTTTTAAATGAAAGCCATTATTTGATTCTGAAAATAATAATTTAGGGGTCCAGATGGGTACAATATCTGTATGCTGATGTCATCCATTTCAAGCACAGGTTTATCAGATGCCATGAAAGCAGCAGAAATATTAGACAAGTAGATACAGCCAGTCACAGGCTGGATGAGGGCCAACAAATTATGCTTGGTCCACATGAAATGGAAGTTCTGGGGTCAGGTTGTTCATTTGTTTTGAGATGCTCAGCTGAAACTGTATGAGATGGTATTGTTTGCCTCCTAATGGATTAGTCTGGAGAAATCCTGGATTCAGATTGCCTTTTATTAGTTTAGACTAGTAAGTTGCTGATGGCCTCCCCAAAGTTCTACAAAGTTCTACAAAGCTGTAGAGATACATTTGAGAAGGTTGGATAAGATTTTGGAAGCCAAGAGCTGTGCATTACATTTGAATGGCATGCTAAAGGCTATACTCATCATTTAAAAGTAACACCCGCACAAAAAACGTAACGAGAAAATAAACCGAACCAAGCCAACTCTTATAGATCCTAAAATGGTTGCCAAATCTTGGTGGTGGTATTAAGGAGGATTCCAGCAAGCACACAGGAGAGGCAATGTGGTCTTTGGGGTTTGGAATGGGCAACCATCTGGGGAATTGAGGGCGGGTGGGTGAAGCCACATCAATCATATGCACAAGAGTTAATTTGGGGGAGAAACATGGGGAAGTTCTGAGATTTTTTAAGTGTAATATGCTTATTTTAGGACTTGCAGTATAGTTTGCATCTATTCTCCACCTCAAAATGCCAAAGCCCTATGACCAAGGGGATTTAAATAGGACTTGATGGCTACCTACTGCTTTGGGGTCCAGATCCCCCCCCTACAAAATCTTTTATAACTATATTGTAAGTGGAACTGTGAAATAAAGAAGGGGCTCCAGGGGGCTGCAACAAAGTCCTGACTTTTCTATATAGTCTTCCTGTGGAGTCAGCTAATGAGCGACAGTTTCAGAGGAAGGCCTTGAAAGCTATAGATGAAGTTGAAGAAAATCCTGGTCCCTGCTGGTAGGATGATTGCTCCTTTGCCTTTTGGTATGACTATATACCAGAGGAAGCTTGAACACCTCACAGTTAATTAAGCTTAATCTTAAATTTGTTACTTGGAAGTCCCACGAAGCTCCATGAAACTTATTCCCAAGTCATGAATGAAACCTATTTCTAATCAAATCCCTTCCCAGACATATGGAGCTTATAAAAGGGTAAGTATGGAAAAAAGAGAATAAATGCAAGGGGTGAGTGAGAAAAAAAAGAAATTGTGTGGCCTAAATACAGGGAAGAAAGAGTATTCAGGTTGTACAGGGATGGGAAAAAAACAAACAAAATTCCCAGGTGATGGAAAGAGAGAGCATGTTGAATGGTATGGGGAAAATCAAAGGAGAGGAAAATGGATTTTGTAACTTAGCATTTTTCTTCCTTTGTATGTTACTTACACACATCGAATTTTGTGGATTGGCTTTGGGTTTTCTTTTACTACAGACTGATACAAGTAGACTCTGGTCAATGCCACAGCTGGAGTCATAGTTTGACAGAACATACCATAAAAATCCATCACCAATGGTACTGGGTGGATTGATCCCTAAAGCACTCGGAAGCCCGCAGCATATCTCTTCCACCTTGCATAACACCCTCCAGAACTTGAGAAAAGTCCCATTTGTACCTAACCTGTGACTCAGTGGAACTGAAGCTTGGAGTGGTGCAGGCAAGCATCACAAGGACATGTTGGGGGGTAAAATAAAAAGACTGCAGAGTTTTAACCAGCACCATCAACCAGTGAAAGAGGAAATGGTGCAGCTGTTCTTGTGCCTGCATGTTCTTTGATGTGCCTTCCAGCTAAGTCCACATTTCAAGAGTTAGACATCTTGAGAGTGAACTCTATTTGAGATTAGACTTGCAAATCTCAGAGTACAAAGTGTCAGTCTAGTGATGTTAAAACAGCCACTTAGAATAACTCACACAGTAACTGCTGTGTATTATAGGGAAGGATCATGAATATGCAATCAGGAAACAGTTCGGAGCCTGATCACCATTTCTGTCAATTACTGCAGTCAGTTCCTCTGATGCTGCCTTGTCATCTTGACAGTGATTATACCTTTACATGTTATATTGCAGATATTACGCTTTAGTTGTTTACAAATAGGACTGCATCTTACACTTTCACTAGAGCAGTGGGACATTTTAAGTAAGGAAAACATTCCTCATAATCGTTCTTCCAGTTTCATTCATTCAGGCACGAACACAAGTATGGCAAGCAAGCAGGCCAGACTGTACCACAACTTATGACAGTGTCTGCCACAAAGTTCCTCACACATAAAAAAACCCCAGCTATGGGGCCGCAGAGTCAAGAGACCAGAAACAACAGCAGAGGATGTTTCAGAGAAGAAAACACTAACAGCAGAAACATGGCATTGGAACCAACTGCAGAGGTGTGTGTTCATGAGGAATATGGAGTGGACAAGAGGGAACAATTAGGCCAAGTACACACTGAGAAGCAGTGTGATGTAGTGGTTAAGATGTTGGACTAACACTGGGAAGACACAGGTTCTAGTACACCTTCAGCCAGTTTCTCATTGGATGATTTTGGTCCAGTCACTCTCTCAGTCCAGCTGGCCTCACAATTGTTGTTGAGGAGAAAAATGGAAAGAGAGAGTGCTACATGTGACACCATGAGCTCCTGAATGAAATTTGTTATAAATCTAACAAATTAATACATCACTTTTGCAACCAGTCTCCCTCATTCAGTGATCTTCTAAGGCAACAACTTGGTGTTTAGATAGTATGTTAAAGGCATCAGCCAAGAAGTAGGTGATGGAGCTGGGACAAAAACTAAATTTGATTTTGTTTCATTTACATTACAATTAAAGTGTAGCTGCAATTATTCTCCAATTTCTTGTTTATTCATTTAGTCGCTTCCAACTCTTCGTGACTTCATGGACCAGCACACGCCAGAGCTTCCTGTCGGTCGTCAACACCCCCAGCTCTCCCAGGGACGAGTCCATCACCTCTAGAATATCATCCATCCACCTTGCCCTTGGTCGGCCCCTCTTCCTTTTGCCCTCCACTCTCCCTAGCATCAGCATCTTCTCCAGGGTGTCCTGTCTTCTCATTATGTGGCCAAAGTATTTCAGTTTTGCCTTTAATATCATTCTCTCAAGTGAGCAGTCTGGCTTTATTTCCTGGAGGATGGACTGGTTTGATCTTCTTGCAGTCCAAGGCACTCTCAGAATTTTCCTCCAACACCACAGTTCCAAAGCATCGATCTTCCTTCTCTCAGCCTTCCTTATGGTCCAGCTCTCGCAGCCATATGTTACTACTGGGAACACCATTGCTTTAACTATGCGGACCTTTGTTGTCAGTGTGATGTCTCTGCTCTTAACTATTTTATTGAGGGTTGTCATTGCTCTTCTCCCAAGGATTATGCGTCTTCTGATTTCCTGACTGCAGTCAGCATCTGCAGTAATCTTCGCACCTGGAAATACAAAGTATTTCACTGCTTCTACATTTTCTCCCTCTATTTGCCAGTTATCAATCAAGCTGGTTGCCATAATCTTGGTTTTTTTGAGGTTTAGCTGCAAGCTAGCTTTTGCACTTTCTTCTTTCACCTTCATCATAAGGCTCCTCAGTTCCTCTTCGCTTTCAGCCATCAAAGTGGTATCATCTGCATATCTCAGATTGTTAATGTTTCCTCCAGCGATTTTAACTCCAGCCTTGGATTCCTCAAGCTCAGCATGTCGCATGATGTGTTCTGCATACAAGTTGAATAGGTAGGGTGAGAGGATACAGCCCTGCCGTACTCCTTTCCCAATCTTAAACCAGTCCGTTCCGTGGTCTGTTCTTACTGTTGCTACTTGGTTGTTATACAGATTCTTCAGGAGGCAGACAAGATGACTTGGTATCCCCATACCGCTAAGAACTTGCCACAATTTGTTATGGTCCACACAGTCAAAGGCTTTAGAATAGTCAATAAAACAGAAATAGATGTTTTTCTGAAACTCCCCGGCTTTTTCCATTATCCAGCGGATATTGGCAATTTGGTCCCTAGTTCCTCTGCCTTTTCTAAACCCAGCTTGTACATCTGGCAATTCTCGCTCCATGAATTGCTGAAGTCTACCTTGCAGGATCTTGAGCATTACCTTACTGGCATGTGAAATGAGTGCCACTGTTCGATAGTTTGAACATTCTTTAGTGTTTCCCTTTTTTGGTATGGGGGTATAAGTTGATTTTTTCCAATCTGATGGCCATTCTTGTGTTTTCCAAATTTGCTGGCATATAGCACGCATTACCTTGACAGCATCATCTTGCAAGATTTTGAACAGTTCAGCTGGGATGCCGTCGTCTCCTGCTGCCTTGTTATTAGCAATGCTTCTTAAGGCCCATTCAACCTCACTCTTCAGGATGTCTGGCTCTAGCTCACTGACCACACCATCAAAGCTATCCCCGATATTGTTATCCTTCCTATACAGGTCTTCCGTATATTCTTGCCACCTTTTCTTGATCTCTTCTTCTTCTGTTAGGTCCTTGCCATCTTTGTTTTTGATCATATCCATTTTTGCCTGGAATTTACCTCCAATGTTTCTAATTTTCTGGAAGAGGTCTCTTGTTCTTCCTATTCTATTGTCTTCTTCCACTTCCGCGCATTGCTTGTTTAAAAATAATTCCTTATCTCTTCTGGCTAACCTCTGGAATTTTGCATTTAATTGGGCATATCTCCCCCTGTCACTGTTGCCTTTTGCTTTCCTTCTTTCTTGGGCCACTTCTAGTGTCTCAGCAGACAGCCATTTTGCCTTCTTGGTTTTCTCTTTCTTTGGGATGTATTTTGTTGCCGCCTCTTGAACAATGTTGCGGACTTCTGTCCATAGTTCTTCCGGGACCCTATCTACTAAGTCCAGTCCCTTAAATCTATTCTTCACCTCCGCTGCATATTCCTTAGGAATATTAGTGAGCTCATATCTAGCTGATCTGTGGGTCTTCCCTAATCTCTTTAGTCTGATCCTAAATTGTGCAAGAAGAAGTTTGTGATCGGAACTACAGTCAGCTCCAGGTCTTGTTTTTACTGACTGTATAGATGTCCGCCACCTTTGGCTGCAAAGGATGTAGTCAATCTGGTTTCGGTGTTGTCCATCTGGGGAAGTCCATGTATAAAGCCGTCTCTTAGGTTGCTGGAAGAGAGTGTTTGTTATGCACATTGTGTTGTCTTGGCAAAATTCTATCAGCCTATGTCCTGCTTCGTTTTGTTCACCCAGGCCATGCTTACCTGTAATTCCAGGTGTCATCTGACTGCCCACCTTAGCATTCCAGTCTCCTGTGATGAAAATAACATCTCTTTTAGGCGTGTTGTCCAGTAGGTGCTGCAGATCCTCATAGAACTGCTCTACTTCAGCTTCTTCAGCATCTGTGGTTGGGGCGTATATTTGGATCACTGTGATGTTAGATGGCTTGCCCTGAATTCGAATTGAGATCATTCTATCGGTTTTTGGATTGTATCCAAGCACTGCTTTAGCCACTTTACTATTAATCATGAAGGCTACTCCATTTCTTCTGTGGTCCTCTTGTCCACAGTAGTAGATCTGGTGGTCATTTGATATGAAGTGGCCCATTCCAGTCCATTTCAGTTCACTGACGCCCAGAATGTCTATCTTTAATCTTGACATCTCACCAATAACCACATCCAATTTGCCCTGGCTCATAGATCTGACATTCCAGGTTCCAATGGTGCGTTGATCCTTAGAACATCGGATTCGCCGTTCACCACCAGCACCGTCGGCCGCTAGCCTTCCTTTCGGCTTTGAGCTAGCTGCATCATCACGTCTGGGGCTAGTTGAACTCATCCTCTGTTCCTCCCCAGTAGCATTTTGACCATCTTCCGACCTGGGGGTCTCATCTTCCAATGGTATACTGACATATCTCTGGTTGTAGTGATCCATTTAGTTTTCACGGCAAGAATATTGGGGTGGGTTGCCCTTACCTTCCCCAGGGATCGCATTTAGTCTGACGTCTCTGTCATGACCTTCCCGTCTTGGGTGGCCCTTCATGGTTTAGCTCATGGCATCACTGAGGTGCTGAAGCTCCAGCATCACGACAGGATAACGATCCTTTGCTGAAGATTCTCCAACTAGGGGTGTAATAATTTTTATTGTATTAAAACTTGATCAGAATTTTTAGAAGCTTCTCAGGCCACAATCCACATATGTCTGAGTGTGCATGTAGTCCCTGAGCCCAGAAGCCACGATTGTGCCATTCTCTTTTAAGATTACATAGAAATACTTGGGGAATAACACATAACACAGATTGCATGTGAGTATCTAAGTATATATTACAATATATACAATATATACAATAAGGACTACTACACTCGAGCTGTACAGTATATAGTAGTATAATATAATATTATACAAGTACTTATACTATATGAAGGATACTGAATAATAGATGTGGCCTGCCTAGCTCAGTAAGAGCCCACTAGAAGCATGCCTTGTGACATCTTCCAGCTGTTTATGATGGCAACTCCATAAACCCTGATGGGCCACACTGGCTGGGAATAATAGAGTCAGAGTCTAAAACATCTGGAGGATACTGGTGGCCTTCCTTGGTCTATACTATCTGTTCTCTGAAAGGACTTTTTTCCAAACCTTGCCAAGAGTTGTCAGGAACTGAACCAACCAGGGATTTTTTGCATGTTAATACTGTGCTCTTGGACTGAACTTCTGCCTTTCAAGAATTTCCATATTTACCTTTGATGGAGACTACAGTTTGATTCTGCATAAAACGGAATCACTCAGCTAAGGTATGAAATAAGGCTAAGGTACACACCTATTGTGAAATCGATCCACTTTTTTCATCAGTAAACCAAAAGGATAAAAAAGAGCTGCCTAGAGTCACTGTGGAATCAGGGGACATCTAAATGTAACAAAATAAATTTTAGAGCCAGTTTGGTCTAGTGGTTAAGGCAACAGGCTAGAAACCAGGAGACTGGGAGTTCTAGTCCTACCTTAGGCATGAGAGCCGGCTAGGTGACCTTGGGCCAGTCCCTCTCTCTCAGCGCAGCTCACGTCACAGAGTTGTTGTTGTGGGGAAAATAGGAGGAGGAAGGAGTATTAGGTATGTTGGCTGCCTTGGGTTATTTATAAAAATAATAAAGGTGGGATAGAAAATAAATAAATAAATAAATGAGCATATTGGGAAATGCTGTGGAAGGAAATTTGGTGAAACATTAATGCAAAATTTGGGCCTGACAAGAATTAACATTTTCATATTCAATGTATGTATCTGATTTGTTAAATATCTTGAGATCTTTTTTTCATCCAGATGTTTGTTGCATGTTATCATTATGTCTCTTTCCCCCTAAGGGAAAGAAATAAAAAATGGATATTTGTTATCACATGAATGCTTTGTACAATAATGTTTAAATGATATTAATTTGTAGGATTACAAACTAAGAAAACAACAGAAAACACATTTCGAAATAACAACTTCCAACTGTTTTATAGCTGAATGTAAGCATGGGCATCTGTGGCAGGCAGGCAGGGGGGAATAATGAAATTTGCAAGATGACATCATCACATAATGGCTTCAAGTTAATTCTTGTATCATGGAAGGTGGTGTTTGCATGATGACATCACCATACATGATGAGTGCACTGTTGGTAAGCCTGGAAGACTTCATCATGGAGAAAATCTGTGTATAGGTTTCCTATAGCCTGCTGTCTGGGGAATTCTGGAAGTTGAAGTCCACATATCTTAAAGTTGAGGAGGTTGAGAAACACTGATCTAGACGTCTGTCTTCCAATTCAGCACTGGATTGGGTCCTTTGTAGAAATAAATAGCAAGTATATTTTAGGATCTTCTGTACTGAAGAAAAGAAAAAAACAAACATACCAACAATGCCCTGACGCTGTAGTTGTTAATTCATGGACTGTTTATCTTCTTGTTTACTCTCCAACAAAATGATTGCTGTTTAATTATACTACAAATAGGTTCTGCCAGCCTGTCGTACAGCAGATGTTATTTACTCCCAGAACAACTCTCCCAAGACTGACGTTGCACATCTCACAAATCAAAATGGAGTAGATCAAGCCACAATCTGAGGCAACATTCCTGGCTGTTTTGCCACTTGCTTTCAACCATGATAAACTTATTGTTGCCTTTGATGCTTTTTCCGTCAGTGTGATGCATTAATGAGGAAAGGAAGCTAGGGGCTGATGGTGATGTGACGGGGACAGAACTCTTTATTCACACTCTGATCTGCTCAACAGAAATATAAGCCAAGACAGAGAAGAGGGGGTAGAGCTGACTTCGCTGAAGCTTGTTTCATTCCTGGGTCCTTTCCTCCCCATCTGAGATCTTATATTGGAAACAAGCTGGGCAAAGACTATCAAGAGTTGATGACATATGTTTGGGGAATTTAATAAACCTCACCTCCCCAAACTGGTGCCCTTTCAATTAAGGAAGTAAAATAATTCAACGTTAACATTCCTCTAGGAACAGATTTTGGGTATTTAACCAAGAATTTGTAGTGCAATGAGGACTTGCAAATTCTGGGTAATGTTTGTCCTTTTTGCCTGGATACCCCATCCCCTTATAAAAGATATACAGAGGGATTGAGAGATTGCACTTTTTCCCATCTATGAGATTGCATGTCACTTGCTTATTTTAAAAAAAAAAACACTTAAGAAAAAGGTTCAAAAGCCCTGTGTTGCTGTTAGGACCCTAGGCTTTATAAGTAGGGTGTGTGTGTGAGTGTGCGCGCGCATGCACTTAAGCTGGAAGTGATCCCTTGGCTACCATGTACATTAAAAAAATTAAGTGCAATTCCTACCTGGTTTGAAAATTGTTTTTAATTTTTATAAATCCTATAGGAAGAAGGTTAAATCTGAAAACTGCCTTTTCAAAGGGGGCAGCAAAACAAACTGGATTTTTAAAAATCCACACATATCTAAAATGCCCATCAAGCCAGCCATTCACTAAGTTGGCTGGGATTGATGAACGTTTTTATTCCACATAGCAGGAATGCACCTAGTTGGGGAAAGAAAAGTTAAGGGATGCTTAGATAAAGTATCATAGAACATTTTGAGACAAACTCTCTGATGTATACTCTTAGAACACCTTTTCCTGACCCGGTTCAACTAGCTTGGGCCCATAATTCCCATCATCCCCAGCCTGTATGATCATTAGAGAAGATTCTTCTAGACTAATCTATACATGGGATCTCAGCCAATAGTTTTCATATTTCTCAAAGCTCTCAACACAAAAAAAGCAAAATAAATCTCTAGAGATCCTTTTTCACACTGTTTTCCCACAAAGGAAATAATACATCTATAACTTCAGATTTGGAAGAGGATTTTAATGAGTATTTTAAAATATCATTAAATGTAAATTTGCATGTGGATATTTTTTCTTTTAAAGAAGAAAACAGATAACGTTTCTATCTTAACACCAGTAGCGCAATAGAAGTGGTAAAATTTATTGCAGGTAGTTATCATAGTGAGAGAGTAATGAAGTTATATTAATTTCAGAGAAAATTAAATTTAGCTCTTCCAGCGTAAGCATCTTACAACAATCTCATATTTATCATATACTATCTATACCAACCATTTTTCAGAACAGATCTTACACTAAATTGAACAGCAGTCAAGGTCAGCTGTATAGAATTGTACAGTTCATTTCATGTGATGCCTAGCTTCCAAAGATACATACACTAGAAAATAATAAAAAGACTGTGAGACCCCTTTGATTTCTTTTTTTGGAAAAAAAAACCATTTAATTATACTGAAGTCAACAATATGCCTTTGCTATCACACTGACGAAATAATGAAGTTTAAAAGCGAATTGCCATAGCAGGTATCTTCTCTGTTAAGGCAGGCAAACTCTTAGCATAAAATCAGTGTAGCTCTTTGAAGTCAGTGGAGTTCACTAGATCATCATTTCACAGTGATTAGTCTGCAGTGATATTTGCACGAGGGCCTGGCGGGGATCAAAGTTGTAGAGAGAAATACCCTTTTCATGGGGTCTTGTTTTATATCTTGAGTGTTGTTCCTGTTTATACCACTTCCTTAAGCTTTCTTCAACAATGGGAAGTATATTGCAAAGGAAGGATTAAACATTCAACTAAAAAGTCTCTTTGGAATCTATTAGGACGGATTCTAAGATTTGTTCCGTTTGATGGTAGTCTTATGTGAACCATGAACACAAGGGCTAACCCAAAACTGGACAGGGAGTAGGGATGATTAGGCCAAGTTGTGCTCCTCAACAAGACTGGACAGGGGGTTAAGCTGCATCTCAGAGGTGATGATCAGAAAGGGAACACACATACGCCTTTCCCACAAAAGCAGCTGGTGTCTGAAAGTGGAAAAAACAAGAATAGAGTTGGCATCAACAGTAAACAGCTGGAAACCTGAACTTTGAATTAGAATTCTACCATCTTTCTATATTTATGAATTAAGGCTTTTTAGTCCTGTTAAGAGCCTTTCGTCAACCAGGGCTGTGCATCCTTCAAAAATGATCTGGAGGAAGTGCTTGGGAGCACTTGCAAGTGTGAAGACAGCACCTCTCTGCTCCTCATTAAAGCAGCACCTTTTTCCCCCACAAGTCTGAAAAGAAGTTGCCACTGCTTTAAAAAGCTGATTCATAATACATCTCTTGCAGGAGCCCCAGCATTTTTTTAGGCTAACCCAGAAGCCTAAAAGGAGCCATAACTGCTTAAATCTGTTTTTTTCAAACTTGGCAACTTTATGATGATGTGTGGACTTCAGCTCCCAGAGTTCCCCAGCCAGCATGCAACTCATTCTGCTTGAGTTAATAATAACAGAGAGGTGGAGTGCTCACATAAGGTCTGGAGCACTTTGTCAGCATTATTTTTGAAGTGTACCCAGCCATACTGACTACCTCTGTCCAAGAATGTTTAGAGCATTTTTCCTTATCAGTTTTCTGCCCAAAAAAGACATTGTAAGAGGTCAGCCGTGTTAGTCTATGACAGACAAAATCAGACTGCTACCAGACTCCTCCTGACTTGCCAAAAAGAGAGGTGGGGGAGGAATCCTTCAGTGGCTTTTCATCATTTAAATTCAACTTGAGGGCAAAGAAATTGTGTTCTTTTCTTAAGGAGAAAAAAATATTTTGGTGTAACTCACATTGGTGAAATGTTTACCGCACAGATGGGGGAGACGGTCCCATTGTACCTCATCTTTCCAGTGTTCTGCTTAAGTCTTCCTGCTTCCCACACGTCTCAATCCACAGCTTTTCTATGTTCTCTGGCATCATATTCTTGGATCAAATCCAAAGGAAAAGCATGATGAACACATTTCTCCTATAGAGATGAGGGTTTTTTTTCTTGATCAAGAAGTACTGTAGATACAGCCTAAAAGGTTGTAGAGTGAAGAAGAAATGTGTAACAGAAATAAATGACAATTCCCACTCTTTCCAACAGTAAAGAAAACTCAAAAACACTACCCAAAGAAAATCTGAAGAAATTTTCAAGTAAGGCAGACCATCACACCCAGGCACAGGAAAGTGAAATGTACCCCAAGAAGTTCAACACAATCTTAGTTTAGAACACCCTGAGAACTGCTGTCATACTTACAAATATAATAATAATCATTACATCCATTATCACCATGATTGAATCAGATCCATATTTCAATACATGGGCACTCCATTGTCATCTATAGGTTGATTTGTTCCAAGCACAAATACTATATAATGCTCAAAAAGCTATTGTCTGTTGTAAAGATAAAACATTATAAAAGATATTTCAAAAGCCCAGCTCATCTCCCATTCCTGCAGATAAAATCAACTGTAGTTGCAACTAATTACCTGATTTGCATTTCTGGTTAAGTAATTAGGAGCATAAATTTCTGAGTTTGCATTCCTGTCTGCTGTTCCCAATGCAAAACAAGGCAAACTTTGGGTATATGGACAGAAATGGATTCCATTGCTTTGAATGTAGATCTTCAAAGCCTCAGGAGCCACACCCTGATTAGTGTAGAAAGTAAATTGCTTCCACTGGACAGTGGGCAGTATGGTCAGAAGAACTAATACAGTGGATAATATAAGAGAGGTTATCGGTACCTGGTCTTCAGCAAAGGATCGTTACCTTGTCGTGGTGCTGGAGCTTGAGCACCTCAATGATGCCATGAGCTAAACCATGAAGGGCCACCCAAGACGGGAAGGTCATGACAGAGACGTCAGACTAAATGCGATCCCTGGGGAAGGTAATGGCAACCCACCCCAGTATTCTTGCCGTGAAAACTAAATGGATCACTACAACCAGAGTTATGTCGGTATACCATTGGAAGATGAGACCCCCAGGTCGGAAGATGGTCAAAATGCTACTGGGGAGGAACAGAGGATGAGTTCAACTAGCCCCAGACGTGATGACGCAGCTAGCTCAAAGCCGAAAGGACGGCTAGCGGCCGACGGTGCTG
Source organism: Candoia aspera (assembly GCF_035149785.1). Classification (NCBI taxonomy): domain Eukaryota; kingdom Metazoa; phylum Chordata; class Lepidosauria; order Squamata; family Candoiidae; genus Candoia; species Candoia aspera. Next base: position 184,715,444 of record NC_086154.1, read on the forward strand.
GTGAACGGCGAGTCCGATGTTCTAAGGATCAACACACCATTGGAACCTGGAATGTCAGATCTATGAGCCAGGGCAAATTGGATGTGGTTATTGGTGAGATGTCAAGATTAAAGATAGACATTCTGGGCGTCAGTGAACTGAAATGGACTGGAATGGGCCACTTCACATCAAATGACCACCAGATCTACTACTGTGGACAAGAGGACCACAGAAGAAATGGAGTAGCCTTCATAATTAATAGTAAAGTGGCTAAAGCAGTGCTTGGATACAATCCAAAAACCAATAGAATGATCTCAATTCGAATTCAGGGCAAGCCATCTAACATCACAGTGATCCAAATATACGCCCCAACCACAGATGCTGAAGAAGCTGAAGTAGAGCAGTTCTATGAGGATCTGCAGCACCTACTGGACAACACGCCTAAAAGAGATGTTATTTTCATCACGGGAGACTGGAATGCTAAGGTGGGCAGTCAGATGACACCTGGAATTACAGGTAAGCATGGCCTGGGTGAACAAAACGAAGCAGGACATAGCCTGATAGAATTTTGCCAAGACAACTCAATGTGCATAACAAACACTCTCTTCCAGCAACCTAAGAAACAGCTTTATACATGGACTTCCCCAGATGGACAACACCAAAACCAGATTGACTACATCCTTTGCAGCCAAAGATGGTGGACATCTATGCAGTCAGTAAAAACAAGGCCTGGAGCTGACTGTAGTTCCGATCACAAACTTCTTCTTGCACAATTTAGGATCAGACTAAAGAGATTAGGGAAGACTCACAGATCAGCTAGATATGAGCTCACTAGTATTCCTAAGGAATATGCAGTGGAGGTGAAGAATAGATTTAAGGGACTGGACTTAGTAGATAGGGTCCCGGAAGAACTATGGACAGAAGTCCGCAACATTGTTCAAGAGGCGGCAACAAAATACATCCCAAAGAAAGAGAAAACCAAGAAGGCAAAATGGCTGTCTGCTGAGACACTAGAAGTAGCCCAAGAAAGAAGGAAAGCAAAAGGCAACAGTGATAGGGGGAGATATGCCCAATTAAATGCAAAATTCCAGAGGTTAGCCAGAAGAGATAAGGAATTATTTTTAAACAAGCAATGCGCGGAAGTGGAAGAAGACAATAGAATAGGAAGGACAAGAGACCTCTTCCATAAAATTAGAAACATTGGAGGTAAATTCCAGGCAAAAATGGGTATGATCAAAAACAAAGATGGCAAGGACCTAACAGAGGAAGAAGAGATCAAGAAAAGGTGGCAAGAATATACGGAAGACCTGTATAGGAAGGATAACAATATCGGGGATAGCTTTGACGGTGTGGTCAGTGAGCTAGAGCCAGACATCCTGAAGAGTGAGGTTGAATGGGCCTTAAGAAGCATTGCTAATAACAAGGCAGCAGGAGACGACGGCATCCCAGCTGAACTGTTCAAAATTTTGCAAGATGATGCTGTCAAGGTAATGCGTACTATATGCCAGCAAATTTGGAAAACACAAGAATGGCCATCAGATTGGAAAAAATCAACTTATATCCCCATGCCAAAAAAGGGAAACACTAAAGAATGTTCAAACTATCGAACAGTGGCACTCATTTCACATGCCAGTAAGGTAATGCTCAAGATCCTGCAAGGTAGACTTCAGCAATTCATGGAGCGAGAATTGCCAGATGTACAAGCTGGGTTTAGAAAAGGCAGAGGAACTAGGGACCAAATTGCCAATATCCACTGGATAATGGAAAAAGCCGGGGAGTTTCAGAAAAACATCTATTTCTGTTTTATTGACTATTCTAAAGCCTTTGACTGTGTGGACCATAACAAATTGTGGCAAGTTCTTAGTGGTATGGGGATACCAAGTCATCTTGTCTGCCTCGTGAAGAATCTGTATAACAACCAAGCAGCAACAGTAAGAACAGACCACGGAACAATGGACTGGTTTAAGATTGGGAAAGGAGTATGGCAGGGCTGTATCCTCTCACCCTACCTATTCAATTTGTACGCAGAACACATCATGCAACATGCTGAGCTTGAGGAATCCAAGGCTGGAGTTAAAATCGCTGGAGGAAACATTAACAATCTGAGATATGCAGATGATACCACTTTGATGGCTGAAAGCGAAGAGGAACTGAGGAGCCTTATGATGAAGGTGAAAGAAGAAAGTGCAAAAGCTGGCTTGCAGCTAAACCTCAAAAAAACCAAGATTATGGCAACCAGCTTGATTGATAACTGGCAAATAGAGGGAGAAAATGTAGAAGCAGTGAAAGACTTTGTATTTCTAGGTGCAAAGATTATTGCAGATGCTGACTGCAGTCAGGAAATCAGAAGACGCTTAATCCTTGGGAGAAGAGCAATGACAAATCTCGATAAAATAGTTAAGAGCAGAGATATCACACCGACAACAAAGGTCCGCATAGTTAAAGCAATGGTGTTCCCCATAGTAACATATGGCTGCGAGAGCTGGACCATAAGGAAGGCTGAGAGAAGGAAGATCGATGCTTTTGAACTGTGGTGTTGGAGGAAAATTCTGAGAGTGCCTTGGACTGCAAGAAGATCAAACCAGTCCATCCTCCAGGAAATAAAGCCAGACTACTCACTTGAGGGAATGATATTAAAGGCAAAACTGAAATACTTTGGCCACTTAATGAGAAGACAGGACACCTTGGAGAAGATGCTGATGCTAGGGAGAGTGGAAGGCAAAAGGAAGAGGGTGTCAGGGCAGCCACGCTCGGAATAAGACTCAGACTCACTTAGAAGGTATAAGGATTTCTGGTTTTATTTGAACGGTGTGCGTGCAAAGAGAAAGACGGGAATCCTTATGTGGTGACAGGGTGCCCTGTTTATACTTTGCTGGCGGACGTTGTGCTTCTCTACCCTCGGGCCAGGACCGGATGGGTGCTTGAGACCGCGATGCGTCAGCTGATGGGCGATCCCGGCGATCTCCTTTGTCTCCCTGCCTTCGTCCGGACCGGGTGCGTCCCCTGAAGGTGTTTCCCCGATCTTCTGATAGGCGTTAACTACTGCCTGATGGGTGCTCCCATTATGTTGGGCATTACTCTGTGGACATGCGTGCCTGAGGGAGGTGTGAATGCATCCCCGGGGGGAATGGGAAGGCGTTCCTCTTGCCTCTTGATGGGTGCTAAGTTTGGTCTGAAGGGCTTATCTATTGTGTTGGGGGTTCCCTTCTAGATATGGGTGCTTGAGTGATTTAGGGATTATGCTTATCCCTTCCTCTTACCTAATGTGCATGTTCCCCGTTGTGATGCACATATGCCTTGCAACGGGGAACATGACAGAGGGGCCGACCAAGGGCAAGGTGGATGGATGATATTCTAGAGGTGATGGACTCGTCCCTGGGGGAGCTGGGGCTCTTGACGACCGACAGGAAGCTCTGGCGTGGGCTGGTCCATGAAGTCACGAAGAGTCGGAAGCGACTAAACGAATAAACAACAATCAGTACCTGGTATCTTCTAAGCACCTCTAAAAATAAAGGACTCTGCAAAGCAAAATTCTGCAACACCTGTGATTAAATATATTGTGGTAGAAGTTGTCTTGGTGTTGATAGAGTGCATAACAGATGGTTCTATTTTCCAGGTCAGTTCTTGGCTCAGTTTCCTTGGAGCACCTAAGAATGAAAACTTGAAGTCTTTGAAAGTTTTTCAAGTCTGCAGAAAGGTGACTCCTTTTGAGTAAGTTTCATTTCAGTGGGTCTGATTTCTGAGAAGGCATGCGGAAGACACTGCTTTAAAAGAGGGGCAAGAAAGGCTTTCCAAAATTAGGCACATTATATTTTTGAAAAATGAATTCTGGTCTCTTTCATAAGACTTCAGCTGACAGTAGACTGCATTCAGTTGAAACTACGCTATTTCCCCAATAAGCATACAGTAGTACATTTAGAAGACCGGCAACCATAAAATGCTTTTTATTTTCTCCTTGAGGGCTTCTTGGAGGCATCTGGTTCACAACTGGAGAACCAGGATCCTGCATTAAATGAGCTTTTAATCTCTCAGGCAGTTACTTTACATTCTTTTTAAAATATCTAATCTGACTAGTCCTGGAATTAAAACACACCTTCTGATTTCACTGGGACTATTCTAAGCATGCCAAAAACTGAATCCAAACAGTTAAATGTGATATAAATTTAAATAATAAATAAATAATAAAATACATGGATAATAGGGGATAGATTTGGACCCTGAAATACACCTGAGTATATGTAAGTGTATTTCTGTGAGCACATGCTTGTACACTCATGTATTGAGCAATAATAAAAAACCACTTGGTGACATAATCATACTTTCTGTGATGGATTTTGGCAGTTTTGTGGGTTCTCTTTCTGTATCTACTACCCAGATCTGGTAATCCCATGCACATTTAAACTTGAATGTTCCTATGTTTTATATTTATATTCTATATAGAATTCTATTCTATATTCTCTTAGAATGATTTAACTGCTTAGAGAAGAATGAGCACATAAGAGTAAACTTTAGCTTTAGTCCTGCAAGATTGATGTCAGGCCCAGCCCAAGAACAACGAAGAATCAGCCCAGTCAAACTTCAGTTCTTTATTTGCTCACACTGTATAGACAGAATCTTGCCAGACTAAAGCTGCTCTACCTAACCTAAGGGGAAATAACCTGGGAGAGCTCTAGGGCAGGGCTATCCTGAACCTCTTTGTTTTCCCACCATTGCCTCCCGGACTCTGCCTCCGCTTATCTCCTCCACCTCCTTGGAACGTGCTCCCTCCTTCCTGAGAACCAGCAGAACTGCCGAAATCCACCACACTTTCATTATCCTGCAATGGAAACATTGTGCAAAACTACCTTGGATATAGTTATACAGTATACATAAAAAGGACAAGAGAAACCTTCCCACTGACTTTATTCAAACTAAATTATCCTTGTTCTGTCTCTTTTATCCTTACATCTCTGCAGAATCCCCTTATATATCTTTCAGCCTACTTTCTGCAGTTTACTCTGACATGCTTATTCTTCCCTAAGCAGTTAAATCATTCTAAGGGAATATAGAATAGAATTCTATATAGAACATAAATATAAAACATAGGAACATTCAAGTTTAAATGTGCATGGGATTACCAGATCTGGGTAGTAGATACAAAAAGATACAAAGTCTAATTCTTTGCTGCCATCTCACGATCATCCAGATTTTCTTCCATTCTAGATCTGTTAGTGCTAAATAATTTTGCCCCTAGAGATAATTTTGCCTGTTCTGTTTTATACCTTGAACTGCTCTAGATGTGGTGGAATTGCAACGCCCAGAATTCCAAGTCAGAATAGCTAAGAATTCTAGTTGTTCTTGCCCTAACAGATCTAGAAGGCATCACTCTGGGAAAACTGTTTATAGGATTACTGATTTTGATCCTGGAACCCTTATTCTGACCCTCAGATTTTGCACATTGCTCTAAGCTAATTTTTGCATGTGCAAAAATTTATATGGGATAAGCCTAACTTTAATGTCCCTACCAGTGGTGTACCTAGCGTATTTGACACCTGGAGCAGATCAGTGGGCTAAGCAGTAGCTGTAGGATCCAGGCTGGCCCAACCATACTATTGCCAGCCTGCCCTGCTCCATCTCCATTGCTGTGCTGCACTGCCAATCACCAAACAGCTGATTAAGGCTAGCAGCAGTGACCCGACTCCACATCAGCCATCAAACCTCCAGATAGCCTCCTCAGACAATGCACCTGTCAGCCCCACTAGGAAGACCAGACCAAGAAATCACCTCCCTTGGAAGACTAAAACTACCTTTATTGAGATTGGCTATAATAACAGAATCTTGAGAGTCTGATTATGTTGTACCTCCTTCTCCTTATAGTTCAGTGAATTAGGGAGGTGTCTGTTTGAGCTATTTCCAAATGTTATCTGGCTGTTGTTGTCTTAAAATATGTTTTACCCCTTGTCACCTTGGCCACACAGCTTGCATATCTGTCATCTTCCTTATTCTCTACAGCACCCACTTATTATACAGCGCCCACTTACAGCACCTGGGGTAGAACACCTCAACCTTGGTATAGGTGGTACCTACTTCCTTGCAAGAATGAAGGCCAATATTTAAATTGGACATCATTAACCATATTAACTTAAGTTGATTATTTATGAGTTAAGAGGTTTGAAAAAGCAAATAGCAGGTCTGTATTCCTCCAGGCTTTATTTCACTAATCAATATTTATTCATTCATTCATTCATTCATTCATTCATTCACCACCCATCTCCGCCTCATGGGGGACTCTGGGCGGTTTACAATAAAATGAAGTTAAGATTTAAAACCATTCCAATACAGGGGTAAAGGTTTCCCTTGACATTAAGTCCAGTCGTGTCCGACTCTAGGGGGCGGTGCTCATCTCCGTTTCAAAGCCGAAGAGCCGGCGTTTGTCCGTAGACACTTCCGTGGTCATGTGGCCGGCATGACAGTCACAGAACGTCGTTACCTGCCTGCCGAAGCGGTACCTATTAATCTACTCACATTGGCATGTTTTCGAACTGCTAGGTTGGCAGGAGCTGGGACTAGCAACGGGAGCTCACCCCATCATGTGGATTCGAACCGCTGACCTGCTGATTGGCAAGCTCAGCAGCTCAGCGGCTTAACCCGCAGCGCCACCGCATCCCTTGTATTCCAATATAACAATACAATAAAATAAAATAAAAATATAATAAAATCTAAGTGGCAAAAGATTTTAATCAGTCTGTGAGTATAACAGGCTCCTCAAAATCACTTAGGGCGCTAGCCATCCCCAGGTATAACTATTCCCCCTCCAATTCCAAGCCTGCTGACAAAACCAGGTCTTTAATCTTTTTTGGAAGTCCAGGAGCGAGGGGGCCTGTCTCACCTCTGGGGGAAGGATGTTCCAAAGGGTGGGAGCTACTGCAAAGAAGGCACGCTTCTGAGACCCCGCTAGATGAAATTCTTTTATAGATGGGGTCAGTAACATGCCCTCCCTGCATGACCGGGTGGGGTGGGTCGATGTAATAGGGATGAGATGGTCCCTCAGATATCCTGGTCCCATGCCATGTAGGGCTTTAAAGGTAATAACCAACACCTTGAATTGGACCCGGAAGCAAACTGGAACCCAGTGCAGCTCACACAACAAAGGTGTTACATGTGCAAATCTTGGAATGCCCAAGATTGTTCGTGCGGCTGTGTTCTGGACCAGCTGAAGCTTCTGGATATTCTTCAAGGGTAGCCCCATGTAGAGCACATTACAGTAGTCTATATGGGAGATGACCAGGGCATGAGTGACCATTCGAAGGGCCTCTCGGTCCAGGAAAGAGCGTAACTGGCGCACAACCCAAAGTTGCACAAAGGCCCTCCTGGCCACGACTGCCACCTGCTCTTCCAGCAGCAGTCATGAGTCCAAGAGGACCCCCAAGTTACACACTGGGTCTGTCCAGGGCAGTGCCACCCCATCCAGCACTAAAAATGACAAGTTCCTGGCACCCGAGGTGCCGTTAATCCACAGCCACTCCATCTTACTAGGGTTCAGTCAAAGCCTGTTGTTCCCCATCCAGGCCCCCACAGCCCCCAGGCACTCGGAAAAGGTGGTCATGGCATCACTTGCTTCACCTGGGATGGAGATATACACTTGAGTATCATCGGCATACTGATGATACCTCATCCCATGGTGATGGATGATCTCACCCAGCGGTTTAATGTAGATGTTAAAAAGGAGAGGGGAGAGTACTGATCCCTGCGGTACCCCACAAAGAAGGGGCCATGGGGCCGATCTCTCCTCCGATATCAACACCAATTGGGACCAGCCCTGGAGGAAGGAGGTGAACCAGCACAAAACTACGCCGCCCACCCCCAACTCCCTGAGCCGACCCAAAAGGATACCATGGTCAATGGTATCGAAAGCCACTGAGAGGTCAAGAAGAGTCAGGATGGATGCACTCCCTCCATCCCGCTCCCGCCAGAGATCAACCATAAGCGCGAGCAATGCCGTTTCTGTCCCATAACTGGGCCTGAAACCTGACTGAAAGGGGTCTAGATAATCTGTTTCTTCCAGAATTCTCTGGAGCTGCAGCGCCACCACTTTCTCAACCACTTTCCCCAAAAAGGGGAGGTGGGAGACCGGGCTAAAGTTGTCCAGTATGCTAGAGTCCAGCGATGATTTCTTAAGGAGGGGCACACCAGCGCCTCTTTGAAGGCTGCCGGGAATACCCCCTCTCTCAAGGAAGTATTTACCATTGCTTGGACCCAACCACATGTCCCCTCCCGAGCTGCCTTCACCAGCCAGGTGACAAGTGGTGGCGTTTACAGTCCAGAGGATCCTGTCCACTCCCTCGGGCTCCACAGGCTCAAACCGTTCCCAGATAACAGAGTAAGAATGTCCCCCAGGCATCTCCCCAGACACTGCCTCATGCTCAGAGTCCAACTTGGAACGGATCTGAGCGATTTTATCCTGCAGATGCCCAGAAAACTCCTCAGCTTGGCCCTGTAGATGGATCTCTGGATCCCCTTTCCCCCAAAGGGAACGGGTAATCTTAAACAGGGCTGCCGGGCGGCATTCTGCGGATGCAATAAGAGTGGAGAAATACTGATGTTTTGCCGCTCTTACCACCACAAGGTAGGCCTTAATAGCGGCTCTAGCTTGTGTTCGGTCAGGTTCGCTCTTTGTCTTCCTCCAGTGGCGCTCTAGGCATCTCTTCAGAACCCTCAGCAATTCCGTCAACCATGGGGAGTATCGGGTTTGATGGGATGAGAGAGGCCGCACAGGCGCCATCTGTCCAAGGCCCTAGCTGCTTCCCTATTCCAGGCCGCTGCCAGGGCCTCCGCTGGATCATGCAGCAGATCCTCTGGATCATGCAGCAGATCCTCTGGATCATGCAGCAGATCCTCTGGATCATGCAGCAGATCCTCTGGATCATGCAGCAGATCCTCTGGATCTGCCTTTTATTTGCCTTTTATTCCCCAATGACTATCATTGGAAGTGTTTTAAAATTATACTGAGTACAACATTGGTATTAATTTGTGTGTGCAAATTTGTGTATGTTTTGTTGAGATTTTCCTACTAACGATTAAGACTGCTATTGTACCTAATCATTTTGGCCGGGTGAAGAGGTTGTATTTGATTGTCTCCTCTCACGTGCTTGATGCAAATCGCCTGGGGGGAGGAACCTGCCCGGACTTGTTTCTTACTTCCTCTTTTTTTTCTCTGCCGATATGTAGCCAAGCTAGGTAGCTCTGAATGAGAGCTAAGTCCTTTAAATATGTTTTGCTTTTGTTTTGCTTTTTGTAAATAAATTATTTTTATAGAAACGCCTGGTGTGTGACTTTTCTGATCTCTCCTGGGCTAAAGGCTTTCCCAGCATTCTGCAACAGGTTATGTGCCCAGTGAGCAACCCAGTAAAACCAAGAGAGATCAGCTCCACACCTCATGCACAATTTAAAGGCAGGTAGCAAAGACCTGTGAAGATTTTCTTTGGAGCCACCTGGAGATTTTCCAGCAACTGCCGGTCTACAGGACAAAGAAGCCAGCTGAGGTGACTTGCAAAAGAAGGAAGAAGCCATGGCTACCTCCCAGCCCTCAGCGATGCCTCTGGAGCGCCTATCAGAGACCAACTATTTGAATTGGGCCCTGAAGATGGAGATGTATCTTTGCAGAGAGAATCTTTGGCTGCCAATTGGGGAGCAAAACCCCCAAAATTCCAGTGCTGAATGGCTGAGACAGGATGAGCGGGCTAGAGCCACCATTATCCTGGGAGTTGAGGACAATCAGCTAGTGCATGTGCGAGGCATGCAGTCTGCAAAGCAACTTTGGGATGCTTTGAGAGACTTGTATGTAAAGGCAACAGCAGGGAGTAAAGTTACTCTGACGAAAAAGCTGTACAGAGCCTACCTTGCAGAAGGAGATAGCCTTCCTGAGCACCTGCATTATATTCAGCAGCTGTTTGTTGAGTTGCAGGAGAGAGGAATGGAATTTACACCTCTCACAAAATCATATATCCTCCTGTCCTCACTAAATGAAACGTGGGACACGCTGATTTGTACCCTGGAGGCTATGCCTGAAGCAGACCTCACCCCATCGTATGTTACACAGCGCTTACTCGCTGAATGGGAGAAGAGAGAGGAAAGATCCCCCCCCCCATCTCTTCTGGAAAGCTGCAATACCAGAAAATGAGGGAAAAGAAGGGAAAAGAACCTGAGGCCACAGCGCTAGCCAGCCAGCGATGCTTCACTTGTGGTTCAGCTGGACATTTGCAAAGAGACTGTGCCATGAGACCCAAGAGTAGAAAGACAGAGAAGAAGAACACAAGGGCAACACAGAAGAAGGCTCTTCAGACAAGCCAAATTGCACAGGTTGCTGAGAAGGGTAATTCTGATTTTTGGTGTTAGATTCTGGGGCCAGTTGTCATTTATGTAATTGTAAAAGCTCTTTTGTGTCACTGTCTAAAACTGAAAGACAAACTGTATCTTTGGCTGATGGGTCTGTGACCAAAATTATGGGACAAGGTGACTTGTATTTATCCTGCTTAGGAGAAACTGTAAAAGGTGTGTTGTATGTGCCAAATTTACAATCAAAACTTTTATCTGTGGCACAATTGGCTGCAACAGGGTATATCATAACATTTAAGAAAAATGGTTGTGAGATATGTAAAAATGGGAAATTGTGTGCTACTGGTATGTTAAAAGACTCCTTGTACATTGTGCAAAATGCAAGGAAGCCAAGCTGCAAGGCTGCAGTTGGCAACTCTCCATATCATGACCAATGTGTACACCTGATGCACAGGAGATTTGGTCATGCTAATTTCAAATATATAGCACAAATGCCACAGCTGTGTGCTGACCTAAAGATAAAACCCTGTGACAAATACTTAGATTGTGTAGTTTGCAAAGAATGCAAAACACTAAAAGCTCCCGTGAGTAAGCACTGTGACAGAGTTACAACTAGACCTTGGAAATTGTACACTCTGACATTATTGGTCCTTTTGCTCCAAGTCTTGGACAAGCAAGGTATGCAATGACCATCATTGATGATTTCTCAAGATACACATTTATCTACATCTTAAAACATAAAGATGAGGCATTTGAGAAATTTAAAAGTTTTGTGACATGGGCAAATGGAAAATTCCCTAGGCCTGTATCTGCACTCCAATGTGATAGAGGAGGAGAATACCTTTCTCACAAATTCAGAAGGTTCCTAGTGGAAAAAGGGATAGAACAAATTCTTTCTAACCCTTACACCCCTCAGCAAAATGGTGTTGCTGAAAGAAAGGGCAGAACCTTGCAAAATGCAATGGAATGCATGATTAAAGATTCACAATTATCTTTTAAGTACTGGGGAGAGGCCATATCTACTGCCACTTATGTACAAAACAGATTGTATAACTGTGATTCAGGATACTCCATTCCATTTGTTTTATGGTGTGAAACCAAAGGTAAACCATCTTAGAGTGTTTGGTAGCACTGCATGGGTTCACATTCCAAAACAGCAGAGAAGGAAAGGAGGCCCCACAACAAAGAAAGCCATCTTTGTTGGCTATGAACAAAGCCAGAGGAGCTACAGGTTCATAATGGGAGAGAAATTAATAATTAGCAAAAACGCTTCTTTTGCTGAACAAAACTGGGGGAGATTAAATTCTTGCTCTCCAGTTGAACTGACCACCACAAGAGAACAGCAACGACTTGCTGATGGTGATCTTTTGCCTGATGAGGACATTAAACCAGAAAAGCAAACTGAAGATCTGTCTGATGAGACAGATGCTTCTCAGGAAAGTGATAGGAGTCAAAATTTAAGCCCTGTATTACCTGGCAGATCTCAGAGGAGTAATAAAGGCGTTCCTCCATCACGTTTTCAGGCTGAAACAGTAAAGGCTTTTCACATATTCACAGAACCTGAGTCTTTAGAACAAGTGAATGCTTTACCACCTGAGATTGCACAAAATTGGCATTCTGCCATGCAACAGGAATTAGCATCCTTGAAAGAAAATAAAACATGGAAACTGGTAAATCTACCTCCCAATGAACGCTGTCTGGGTTGTAGGTGGGTTTTCAAACTGAAAAGGGATGCTGATGGCAAAATCCAAAAATATAAAGCAAGGTTGGTTGCAAAAGGGTTCACTCAAAGGAAAGATTTAGACTTTGACAAGACTTTTGCACCAGTTACTAAAGGTGAATCAATTAGATTACTGTTAAAAGTTGCTGCACTAAAAGGAATGTCAGTTAACCACTATGACATTCAGACTGCATTTCTCTATGGTGATTTAGATCACAAATTATACATGCAGCAACCCCCTGGCTATGAAAAAGGGGAGAATCTAGTCTGTGATCTGCAGAAGTCAATCTATGGGTTAAAACAAGCTGCTAGATCCTGGAACCAAAAATTAGATGAAAAACTGCAGAGTTTTGGTTTTGAAAAAGGAAAAGCAGATCCCTGTGTATATATGAAGAAGGACAAACAAGGCTGTATGTATCTGTGCATTTATGTTGATGATTTGCTGCTATTCACATCAACAGAAAAACAAAGGCTTGATTTTGAAGCCTGCATGAAAAGCCATTTCATATTAAAAAGCCTTGGAGTTGTGACCAATTACCTTGGTTTGGAAGTACACAGAGACAAGGATGGTAGCTTTCTGTTAAACCAATGTAAAATTCAAAAGCTCCTAGAGGATTTTAATATGCAAGACTGTAAACCAGTCTCTACTCCGATAATAGATTTTCAAAAAGATATAGGAGAAACTCAATTAACTGAGGCAGAGAACTATAGATCTGCAATTGGAAGTTTACTGTACATTGCAAATCATTCTCGCCCAGATATCTCAAATTCTGTGGCCATTTTAAGTAGACAGGTAGAGAAGCCTACATCTACTGGAAAAGCAGCATTGAAGAGGTTAATGAGGTATTTGCAAGGAACAAAGAATTATTGCCTGAAGCTAAATGCCTCTGGAACAGAGAAATTGCAGGCTTTTGCCGACTCTGACTGGGGAGCAGATGTCAGTGACAGAAAATCCACTTCTGGGATTTTAATTCAATTTGCTGGATCTAGCTTAGGCTGGCATTCTAGAAAACAAACACTTGTTGCTCTTTCCACTGCAGAAGCAGAGTTTTATTCTCTAACACAAACCTGTAATGAGGTTACATGGTTTAAACATTTGTTAAAAGACATAGGCATGGAAGTGAACCAGCCTATAACTGTTTATGAGGATAATCAAGCTTGCATTGCTATGGCAAAATCTGAAGCCTGCAGAAATAGAACAAAACATATCGATATTAGATATCAATATATCAAAGATATAAGCAAAGGAGAAATAATGTTAAAATATTGCGAATCAAAAGACATGATTGCTGATATTTTAACCAAACCTCTTCCTGTACCAAGACACAAAGAATTGTCAGAGAAGATTGGTTTGCATCTTAATCTATATTGTAAAAAGGGGAGTGTTGAGATTTTCCTACTAACGATTAAGACTGCTATTGTACCTAATCATTTTGGCCGGGTGAAGAGGTTGTATTTGATTGTCTCCTTTCACGTGCTTGATGCAAATCGCCTGGGGGGAGGAACCTGCCCGGACTTGTTTCTTACTTCTTTTTTTTCTCTCTGCCGATATGTAGCCAAGCTAGGTAGCTCTGAATGAGAGCTAAGTCCTTTAAATATGTTTTGCTTTTTGTAAATAAATTATTTTTATAGAAATGCCTGGTGTGTGACTTTTCTGATCTCTCCTGGGCTAAAGGCTTTCCCAGCATTCTGCAACATGTTTGTGAATGAGAGATAGAAGAAGAGAAGGAAACTGAGAATGAAAATGAATCTGGAACACGGAATGAAGCTGCTTTTATTCACATAGTACATTCATCATTCATAGTGGGCCTATCTCCTGAGAGGGAGATATAGCTGGCACATACCTCTGCCCCCACCTCTGTTTCAAAAGGACCTCCACATGAAAACAATGATAAATACAGGAAATGTAACCCCTTTATGTCTAGATGATATGAGACCGTGGCCATTCAATGCATGTCTCCTCAGAAACTAGTTTCAGTGAACTGAAGGGGGAATATACCTAGGCACTTGTATGACCGAAACCGTGAACATCTGAGAAACAAAGAGAATTTGCAAATATAAAAGGCCAAAAACTTATTTCAACCAGGGTTCTGCTCCCATGCTGGCCAAACAGATATTCACAGAAGTTCATGACCTGCGTGACCACAGTAACAATTCCCACTTGTGTTCCTCAGTAATTAGCACTGAGAATTATATTGCCACAGAAATAGGAGAAAAGGTAAAGCTATTGTGACTTATATCCATTGACAGCTTAACCTCAATTTATTTGTCTAATTCCCATTTATAGTTGTTCAAGTTGGCACTCAATACTATACCTCATGGTAGCAAATTGGTTTGAGCAGAATTGGTTAACTTACATAGGAAATTAGATTTATTTCTATTTCTCACCAACTGTGCATCACTTCTGACTTGTAACAATCCACATTTACCATTTTAATCAAAGGAATCGATTTGGATTTTGCACCTTCCTGTGTAGTTTAAGCCACCTGAAATATGTTAAGTTTCATCAGAAACATAGCAGTTTTATTCTTCAGATTTAAGTCCAGATTGTTGATAAACAAGTGAAACAGCACTAATCCTAATACTGATCCTTGGGATGCTCGTGGTCACATTTTTCCATTGCAAGAAATGGCATTTATTCCTACTTTCTGCCTAACTTCCTTTGGACAGATATGATCCATAACAGAACTTTTCCTTTAAACTCATAACTGCTACGTTTTGTATGGAAGTCTTTGAAGGAAGTAAAAAAAAAGCTTTTTGAATGTCAAAATAAAAATATCTATCAGATAGCCCAATCCACATGTTTGGTGCAACCTTCAGAGAAGTAGGTTAGTGAGATGTGACTTATCTTGGCAGAAACCATTTTGATTGTTGTTTAACAAGGTTCGTCTTCTGTCTGCTTTATAACATTAACTTTAAAAACATTCTTCTGGATCTCTTCCACCAAGAAAAAACATTAAGTTAACTTATCTAGAATCTCCCAACGAATCCTTGAAAAATACTTGTTAATTACCCTTTTTTCCAACATTTTGATACAGATATTAATCAAGGAAAGTTCCCATGTTTTTCTTGTGGGTGATCAACAAAATTATTTAACAACTCTCAGATGGACCCCATCTGATCCTGGTGATTTGTTTGTTTGTAATGCATCCCTAGGGTTTAAAACATTTACTTCTCCTGAACCCTTTTTCCTTAGCACATCAGCTTTCCTTCTATAAATTCAGGCATAGGCATCTACTCTATACATCATATTTTGCAATGAAAAGAGATGCAAATTCATCTTCCAGGACTAACTCTTTTAATCACTCTGCCTTCTTGTCATGATTGGAACATGAGGTTTCAGCTATTCTATACTTCCATTCTCTGAATATTATAAATACCTGAATACAAGCAATTACAGCCCAATCTCTTAGAAAAGGAACATTATAAAGAAACTATGAAGCAAATAAAAGAGCATTTCTCATGCTGGATTTCTTGACTGTAATAAACTTACTACCACTACTACTACTTCATAAAGGAGCATTTAAGAAACTATAAGTGATGTTACTATTCTATTCAGCAATTAATTAAAGAGACAGAAATGATTAGGAGGACACTTTTAATTCAACCTGCAATATTCTTAAAAAGCTCCTTTATCATTTTTTTCCTATTCATACTAGGAAGAGTGATGTTGAAATGGATTTTTTTAAAAAAAAAATCTCCATAGATCAGGACTAAAAGATGATATTCTATGACTTGCCAATAATATCATCTATATTCTGCATTAAAAGGGACACAACATTAATAAACTGCATTTCTCACGAAATGCATTGTGCTCAAGGAACTTTAAAGAGACAATTTAAGAATAAATGCTATAACAAATAAAAGTGCGCTACAATATATCATTGAAAATGCATGAAGAGTTTAAGTAGAATACATATCAATAATTTTTGTGTTCAGTACCAATAAAAGCATTCAGCAATTTGTATTAATAAGTAAGCATAGCCATATCAAAATAGCAGAGAAAAAACTGCAATTCCAGTGCCATCCTGTACATGTCTACCTAGATATAAGGCTGATTGCATTCAATGGGAATTGCTTTCATGTGAATACAGGACTGCATCATAACCCAAATAAAGTTTAATCACCATACATTTTGCCTTGAACACTCACCTTTAAGTAACATCTTAAAATGTTCTATATTCATAAATTGAATGAATATCTTTAAGCAATGCTTTATGAGCAAATCTACTTATAGCAGGGGTGGGGAAGTCATAGATGGCAGTCCCACATAGCTCCACCCACAGCTATAACAACTGCAGCTGCAACTCTCTGCAGGACCAGAACAGCAAGAGGCGGAGTCTCTCCATGTAAAGACTGTATAATCTATTCCTCTGGCATAAAAGAAAGACTGCCAGCACTGGGTTTGGTTTTAAGGAAGTCCCTTAGACTGGGTCACTTGTTTTCATGTGCAAGTGCTGGGAAAGATCTGGGACTGTAATGGGGGAAGTACTGTCATAGGTTATGGCTTGGTATTGTGAGATAGAGAGGGATGAGCATGGAGCATGGTCTGTGAACAAAATATTGAAGTAGTAACTGGCAGAGGAGATCTAGTAGAAAGCTGCAACCTGGCTGTTGCAGATGGAGGCCAGAACACTGATTGATCTCCCTTTCTTTCAGATGTTAGTCTAACCAAAGAAATCAGGGTGATTTAAAGGTCCTAGTTTATAATGCCAAGCCAGTTGCTGGCCCAACATCTATTCTTCAAGTTTTACTTCTGGATGCAAGGTTAGAGTACTAGGGTGGGGAAATAGCATGATAATACTCTACAGGATTTCCATCTCAATGATTAGACCAATACTGTAAACTCTGGCTAATCAATGAAACATAGGAAGGGTATAGGTGGTTGACCCTATTATCCCTGTGTAACCTCTTCCATCTAGCAGTTTTCAAGCAACTCTCAGGTAGCTGAGTGCAATGAAACAAACTAGTAGAGGGATGAAGCACAATTAGAGAACTCTCAGGGTGTGGCCCTTTTTTAAGGCTCATTTGCAATTCTACTCCATGGCAGTGGATGTAGCAAAAGGGGACTACAGTACTTCTTTGCCTCCGTTGCACCTGCAAAGAACAGACAGTTAACTCTTACCATACTGTGCAGCAGCTTCTCCATCAAGATCTTGTGGGAGGTAAGACAGAACAGTTGGAGACTCTCTGTGAATAATTTTCATGATTCTTTGCAGACAAAATTGATCAAATTTACTTGGACTCTGATGTTCAGGCAGGCCATAGAGGTGTAACTTGGGAAACTGCTTGTTCTGTTCATATGGAATTTTTCAGCTTATACGTCTGAAGGTTATAGAAAGATGAGTCTACCACCAGTTTGCTCAACCTTTGTCTCTCTTGACTAATTAAATCAACCAGGTCAGGACTGACCCATGATTATAGAAGATGATTAATACCTCTTTGAGTGGGGGGATACGCTCCCACTTCCTTAAAGAAGAGAGTTACATGGATTTTATTGAAAATTCCCTTCTAGGATCCAGGAAAATTTGTAATTATACACCAGACTCTATTCTTCCATTCTTGAGCAAGGTGATTTGACAAGGTATCATATGCCAAGAGCCATGGTGGATTACCTATGACAGAAATTATATGCAGGAAGCGAGAACCTGGTGGTTCTCCTAAATCTCCCAGTGGTTTTTGATTCCATTAACTATGGTATCCTTCTGGGCCAGGTTGGGCTTTAGAGGCCCTATTCTGAGATGGTTTAGGTCCTTCCTATTTGGACACACCCAGAGACTGTTGTCTTGTGGTGTCCAACATGGCTTTACCTTGTCCCTATGCTGTTTAGCATCCACCTGAAACCTCAGCATTCAGAGTTTTAAAATAAGGGTATCGTCAATACACTTATGACACCCAGCTCTACTGCTCCTTACCATCAAATTCCAAGGAAGCAATTTGCACCCCTGAACCTGGCTTAAACTTGATAATGGGTGGGTTATTAATTAGCTAAAATTAAATCCACACAAAACAAGATCTCTCATTCACATCCCTAATACCCAAACAATGGTCCAAAACTGGGGGTGGGGGAGGGAGCTGATTTTGACTCATTTTTTCCCACATTTTTTTCGGAATCTTAAGTGTAAGAGAATGGGAATGGCTTGTTTTCCAGAAGCTTCCCATTTCCATTCCTTTATTTTGCCCCTCAAACAAGGAAAAAAAAAATCAGGTCTTTCCCTTGCAGTGACATTCTTGTGTCATCAGAAGGTCTCCTATGGTCCTCCAGAAGGACAGAACTCTAAGGTTCTACCAAACCTTCCACTGCTTTAAAGCATTTCAAATGAATTTTCAGAGGGAACAAAGATAATGGTAAAAAAAAAACACCCCACCCCAGAAACATTCTTCTTATATAAGAGCTCATATGAAGCTCTTGGGAAATAGTGTCACCAAAATTCATTTGCAAAGCATTATTAAATCAGGGTTCAATTTCCTGCTGAGTTTTGGCAGTAAGAAAAACAACTACATGTATATATGCCCCAGGGCAAGCAGTGTGCTAAACATGCTTACCATTGCTTCACCAAACCTACTGCATTTCCCAGGCACCAAAAGGTTGCCCACTTCTGTTGTCTAAGATTACCTGGTTCATCCCATTCCTACAAGTTCAAGAAAAGGATGAAGTTACCTTACCTTGGAGGTGGTTGAGGGCATTATTTTCAAAAGTCCCCATCCCATGCACTCAAAACAGCATGGGAGCCTTACCTCTGTTGGCAGTGATTTTCTTGATTAAATGATAGTTTGTCCTGGATTTCCTCAGGGTTAGATTTTGGGATTTATGGTCCCAGAGGAAATCTGAGCAGAATACTAGCCACCAGTAACAACCAGCTGATGGATCCTCTTACCCCATGGGAAAAAAATAACAGATGGGCTAAGAAATTATTTTACATACCTCATTTAAAGCCCAAAGTGGAAGTCTCAAATAATTTCAAGTGCTCTTGCACTAGTTCACCCCTCCCTCCATTTGATTTGCTTAGAATCCTCAGCAGTTACAATAATATATTTTTCTTCTCTCACACTCATTCACTCGCTCTTGCTATTCCATTTTTTCTCAAACTTATAAAAAAATAATTTCAGAAATGCGCTGGATCCGAAAACTCAACCATTCAAGCAGAGGAACGGACATCCCCAGTGATCACGTAATGGTTCATGATAAGGTGGCTGTTTTCAGAAGCAGCAGCTGTTAAATGGAAGGAGCTCCTGGATTACTATGAAAAACTGAGCACAAAGGGTTTTTTTTAAAAAAAAGTTAAAAGGCAAGCCCCATTAGTCATCTCCAAGATTTCCATTCCTCCACAATTTTTACAGAAATCGTTTTACACCCTATGAAAGACGCAGGGAAAAAAAACACTATCCCGCTTTTGCAAGCAAAGAATGACATGAATCCATGGATCCAGCATTAAGAAATAGTAAAAATCAGAAATAAGCAAAGGGAAGAAAAGTCCCAAAAGCTGAAAGAAGCTTGAGGTGGGGAGGAGATGATTATTTACTAAAAGTTAAATCCTGCGCAACAAAAATGCCACCTGCAACATTTGGTTGTAGGTCCCACTTCTTCTTCTCCAAAGCCAATCAGGTTCATTCCTAGCCCTCAGGATTTAGTGACTAGTGATTTAAAAACACAGCTGCACATTTTATTATGGCATTCCTTAATATCTTCAAGTGTCTAATTAACAGAAATTAATAGAAGTTGGCCATGGCTGCTTCTATGCTCTAATCTCATTCTTTTTGGATCTCCCATGGAATGTTCCAAGCAGGCAGCAGAGCGATGAGTCCCTGGCCTCATTATGTCAGACGAAACAATGGAGCCTATTCACAGCTGAAAGACCACACGGCATAGAATCGGAGGCTTTGGTGTGACAAATGGCCAAGCAAGAGCTATTCTGGGAAAAGAAAACTGCAGAGACACGTTCTGATGCTATAAATTAGGAGGAAGGCAGAGATGAAGTGGAGATGGGAAGTGGTCTAAAAGATAGTGAACAAAACCCCATTGTGGTGCGTGAAAGGAAGCAAGAGCAATATAGGTTTGATTCATACACACTCATCACCTGTTACCTGGAACAAAGGCTGCAAACGAGGCGCTGCAGATGTCCCTCTTGGCAAAGTGACCTTGGTCCCAAACACAATGTGGCTCAGCAGGTTTGCTTCACATATTTGACCGCTGCTTGCCAAATGACAAGCTACAGCAACTTCGCAGAGAAAACAGAAGAAGATGCAGCTAATTATGGATAACACTAGCCCTCGGTGATCAACAAATGGTGCTCAGAAAAAGCCAGGAGTTATGATCTTAGTATGGAAGAATTAATGCACCAAGTGTGAAAGGAACTGACAGTAAAATAGAATGGGTGTTATTAGGATAGGCAGGTTTACTTGAACCCTTCTTGTATTCAGTGATAGCAGGAGGAAAACATCAGATAACATTACAAAACCCTACTCCTGCTGCAGCGCATGGGCCTGCCCCTCCCCACTGGTGGCACCTTTGACCATAGATGCAGTAAGGAGTGCTCAAAAGGTCCATGCTCAGTCAACTGATTGAGTGCTCAATCAGTCATTTGATTAAGGGCTGTGCCACACTTGGCACAGCTTGTGAAGAACGGAACTTCCAAAGTGAGTTGGGCCATTATCTATTTGGGGAGGGGGATCCAGGAGTTTTAAAGTATACAGTGGGTTCATTAAGCACCTGCAGCCTCTCTAAAGACTTTAAAAAGGCCATAATACACACATCCTGGAGGATATTAGGCTGCTTGGTATTGAGGACAATGACAAATTGGAGTGAATTCAGAGAAGCACCACCAAGATGGATGAAGGTTCTGGAAACTATGAGAAATAAAGTATCTATGTATGTTTAGCCTACAGAAGATACAACTTCAGGGAGATATGACAGTGTTCTTCAGATATCTGAAGGGTTGTCACATAGAAGAGAGAGTGAACTTATTCTCTATTGCCACAGAGAACAGGAGCAGAACACACAAAACTACAAGGAAGGCTAGATCTCAGGAGGAACATCTTGATTGTATGCTTTGTTAGCCAGTGGAACAAGCAGCTACATGAAGTAGGGAGTTCTTCATCCTTGGAGGTCTTCAAACAGGCTGGATGGTCATGTCAGAGATGCTGTAGTGGATCCTGCTACTATATGCCCCCGGGATATCTTCCAACCCTATGATTCTATGAGTTTTAGATCCATTCAGCTTTATGCACATAGGGTTCATTTCTGTCAATTACCAAATGCACAACTGGCAAAGCAACATGGTGTGATTCTCATAATATTTTCACACATTCTTTTAATATATTTGCCTTCTTACATGTATATTCTCACATAAGAGGGGAATGGCCCACTGTGTTTATCCCTACGTATTATGCTTTTTCATTAAGCTGTTTTTATGCACATTGAGCCAAATCAATGCTGGATAATCAAGTGAAATCAAGAGATGTGTGAAATGTATTCCCATGACATACTGAACCACAAGTTAATGGTAGTGTATCATACAAATATAGCCTGTGCAGTTAGTTGATGTTTTAGTGTGTGGTATAAACCTAGAAAATTGGAATAACTGAGAAAACAGCATATGGAGAGGGTTGTGTGAACATGATTACTCAGAACTGTAGAGTGGGGAGAAAACTATCAAGTACCTCCTTCCCACACAGGAAGTTCAGTTGGGTTCTCTCACCTTCAATAAGCAGGAGCTATGGCTCCTATTTATATATTTAGAACAACATACTATTCAGTGTGGGACAAGCTACAAAGCCACATGTGGTTTCCACTCCTTTGGTGGGGGAGCAGTCACTGGAACCTCTTCTGCTGCTCTGCTGAGCAGAAATTTTCAGACCAGGAACACAGGAAAAGTGGAATGTAAGTCTGAAATACAGATAGCATTGTATTTGTTTTTACTCTTCAGTCATGTTCTCCCTCTAAAGCAGGAAAAAAAAACCCAACTCTGTCTAAGATGGATGGATGGATGGATGGAAGGAAGGAAGGATAATTACGCCTCCTGCTGTAGCTGTTAAGTGTAACACTTGACCATGAAAAGTTTGTCTACCCTGGCATAGTTTAACCCATCGCTCACGCTGTCAGGATCACTGGGTAGAAAAGGGTTTGTGCAAAATGTGTCACTCTCAGTAAAAAGTGATCATGTATTTTCCCACACAGATTGCCTTTGCAAGAGTATGGGTGTGGGAGTGAGAGTTATTTATCCTAAAACAGAGATGGAGTTCTATAATGATTTTGATAAAAGTGGTCTTGAAATAATACAGCACTCTAAATATGCCAGGTAGTGTGTGATTATCAAGGTCTTCTCTTTGGCATTTTTTTTAAAAAACGATGTCTCTGCAGTTACGTAGGTCCATTTTCCACAAGAGCTATCCTAGAGTCAAGAAAGCCACGAAGCAGTAACAGGGAAAATTGCATGGTTTCCACTTCACCAACCCTGGAGATGAAAGCTAAATATTGTTTGCGTGTATCGTCTTGTATAAACTTACAATCACAGCAACATATTCTGCCCAAATATTATGCCTTTATGTTAATTTTATCGGCAGTCCCCATCTTTAAATGCTAGGAAATTGCTCGTTTCCAGTTTATATATGTAAAAAAAAACAACTCTAACATATTAAATTATTTTTCTGTGCCTGAAGAGCTGGCTCCATCTTTGTCAGGCTGCCTGGCAGAAATTAGTATCAGCCCTGGTTGAACCCCATGGAGTGGGAATGAGAAGCTGGACACCCAATAGCCCATACAAGCGTCCAGTGATAGCCCATACAAGCATCCAGTAACCTTGAGAAGCAGTTGCAGCCCACACTTGTTACATCAGACACAATCGGAGGTAATAACATTAGAGGGGGTGCATCACTCTTCAACTGGCTTCTTGCTAATGCAACGAACGGTTAACTTTCTATAGGAAAAGAATGGAAAAGAGATTGAATCTGACATGCCAAAGCATGATGTGCTTATTATGGGCAAATCCATGCAAGCAGAACATGCATTAATGTTGGGTATATTTATATTGTGGTTTGCGTCCAAAATGCTCCTTCTCCTGTATTATCTTCACAATATCTCTAGAGGTAGGTTAAGCTGGAGAATCTCAGCTGGCCAAAGATTTCCTGTGAGCTCCCTGGGGATGCATGGGGATTTGAAATCTGGTCTTTCTGATCATTATTCAGCAGCCTAGACAGTACTCCACCCAAGTTATTTATTCAACCAGGACTCTCAAAAGGCTAAGGGAGAGGAGAGGAGAGGAGAGAGATCCAGCAGGGTTTTACTGATGAAAATCACCACTCACAAACTGCTGTTTTGAACAGTGACAGAAGACTATGAGCTTCCAGGGAGAAGGGGAGAGAAGCGGGGGGGGGGGGCAGGCTGAGAGAGCAGCAAGTGGTGTACAGAGAGACCTCATTTTCTTGAGTGGCCTGTTTTGAAAATGTTTTGAGCTGTCTGACATGGCATCCCTGATTATGTCAACAGACTGATTATCTTTCAGACTAGACATTCTTATCATGTTTTCCCAGTTTTCTGTCTGGAAAATAGGCAAAAAATAAAAGGCTTTGAATTCAGAAATGGTTTGGTATTTGCATGGCATTTACATAGCTTAGCTTGACTTGGCACAAAGAACTCAAGACACTATATCTGCAGGTATCCCTACTCTTGCCCCCACTACAACAACCTTGTGAGGCAGGTTGGGCTGCCAGAGGCTGACTGGCCCAAAGGCACTTGGTGAGCTCCATAGGCAAGTGGGGACTTGAACACAGGTCTCCATAACCCATGTCCAACACCCTAAACTACCATGTCCTGCCAACAGATGGGCCATAGAAAGTTCAGAAGGACATGTGTGGGCAGCAAAATTGAACTGGCAAGCAGGGTTCACTGGGGTCAGGATGCCTGTGGACAAGTATGGTTAACAGCAGGCTACAAAAAAATAAATAAATAGTTCAGCATTTTGTTTCTCCAAGTGACCAATCAGATGCTTCTAGGGTGCTCACAAGCAAGAGATAGAGACCTATCCCATTCCCACTCTTATTATCCTGCAGCTGGCAATTGCAAGCCCTCAGTTTCCAAATAATGCTGGTCCCACGAATTTTTCCAGCCTCCTTTTAAAGTTAGCGGCCAACAAGCCAGGATACTTATGCTCTGTGTGAAGAAGCATTTTCTTTTGTCTGCTCTCAGTCTCCTTCCAAACAGCTTCATCAGATGACTCCTGACCCTCATGTTCTGAGAGGGAGGGAGAAAAAAACCTCTCCCTGTCCATTTTCTATGGATGGTTTTATACATGGTGAATAAAACATATATACAGAGGCATTGGGGGGGGGAAGGGGAATGGATGAAAACAGGGTTGTACTGTCACTACACAAGCTCCACCTCTTTCACGTGTGTATCAAGACATTGTTCGCATGTACAAAAGCAGCAGAGCTTGCACCACACTGGCACAGTGCTGCTTTCATCATCTGAACACAAGCAGAAGATCTTACGGGCATCTCTGCAGACACCTGAATTAATGCCTCCCCCTCCCCCACTTTGCCATTTGTCTTAGCCTTAAATTGTTGAGTCTTTTCTCATAAGGCCATAAGGTCATCTGACCTTCCCCTGAGCACTTGTTCTGGTTCTACAATGAGCTGGTTCAAGTATGGCATACAGAACGATACACAACATTTCAATGTGGATATACCATGGCCTTGTATAACAGCATTATAAAGTTGGCAGTTTTATTTTCAATCCCCTTCCAACTAATCCCCAGCATGGAGTTTGCCTTCTTCACACCAACTGCACATGGAAGGGCTCTTCCTCACAGTCTGTAATGGTATGTGGGGATGACCTTGGGAGACAGGCCAGCCCAGACAATGGTCTGATAAATGAAATTTGAGTCCGAAAGAGGATAGGTGGTGAAAGCATCTCAGAAGAGATCCTCCCTAGTTTCCTGGGCTGTAGAGGCGATGTACATTCAGACTTGCAAGATTTTGTAACTGTAACCCTTACACTAAAGTTAGAGCTAGTACTTTTAGGTGCACTTCTTGCCTGGACTACCTTGCAAGGCTGACAAGAGTCTGAGCACTTTTCTCCTGCTCTTTTGTAATGGACTGCATGCAATCCTATGCTGGCTGATTGGTTGCTGTTGGTCTTTGTTTATGAAAAGACCTTCCATAAAGTGCCAACTTGCCCTTTTCTTCTCTTGGCAGCTCCAAGGCTCAGACCAGGTCTCTAATCCTACGGAGCAGCCTAGGGATCTGCTGCCAGGCCAGGCAGAGGTGGTAGGAGAAGAGGAAAGAGATGGTTCTGATGTAATGGGCTGTGAGAATGACCCTGAAATAACAGAGGCGTGCGCTTGGAAAATCTCAGCTACAGTTTTATTTACGAATTCCATGCCAGGCTAGTTTACAGCAATAAAATAGTAAACAAAGCAAAAACCCTATATTAAAAAAATAAAATGTAGATAATATACACCAAAAGAACTTTTGGAAGCAGAACATAGTGCAGACTACTCTCAAGTCTGTGTACGTGTGTGTGTGTGTGTGTCCGCGCCTAGCTCCTAAAAGATAATACCTAAGCACTATCCCCACCCGCCACTCTCTACCCACCACCCAATCATTTCGGCATCATTGTGGTTAGAAATAAACACCTTTGTTTCTATGCAAATTACAGCCATGCTTTAATCCAGATTAAAACCCCAGTAGCTAGGAAAAGTTTTAAGAAAGACTTTCTAATCCCTACAGTGGAGACTCATAGTTTCCCATTTCAATGGAACAGTTCATGTTCTTAAAATAATTAGTGGTTATAAATTGAAATAGCAGAGTACAGTAAGCATACATCATACCTTTTATAAGCAATTAATACTAGCAGTTGTGTGTCTCCTCCTTTGCTTTGCTTTGCAGTTACTGCTGAATTTCTTTGTTTGTTCATTAATATTGTTTTCCCCCTGTTCTTAACCACCTCATTTTCTGAGGTTATTGCTGGATCCTAATGATCCAGGCTGACAATAACAACCTAGCTTGTCATTACTGACACAAGACCATTGCTACACATCTGCCTCTCATAAAAAAGACAGAAGGGGATGTTATTTCATTAGCATCACACTTTTATGAGCATCTTAACTTATTCTGGTGCCTGGAATTTCCTGTTTACAGATTTCTCCTAGATTCCTTGTGTGGCTTCCCTCAATTACAAAACAAAACCAGCAAGTGGCTACCATTAGCTAGGAGTCCAAGCAGAAAAAAGAATCAGCATGATTAGGAGAGGCCCCAAGTTCACTACATGCACATTTCTTTTAAAAAAAATCTCTTAAGGAAGGGGAGAAAAACCCAAACAATCAGGTCTTATGAGGCCCACGTGTGCCCCAGAGCCATGGGATGTTGAGAACCACTTTGGGGATTAAAATTGGAAACCAGGAGGAATGCATGGCTGGATCACACAAGTAAATCTCAAGAACCACCAAGAAACAGTGATAAAAGTACCGAGTTACATTTTGTTTTTATCACTTGGAATATTGGTAGGTTTCAGAATTTGGAGAAGGAATTGACACAAAAGTTAAATAAGAAATATAGTGAGATTCAAAGTGAAGGACATCAGAGAAAGAAGGTCTGATTGATTCAGACAGTGCTTCCTTAACTGTCTTTGCTATTCATGCCAATCATATATCTTACTGAAAGTTTAGAAGCAGTAAAAATTTCACTGAGAAGGGCAGGAGGCAGTGCTTTTTCCTGGAAGCTTATTTGAAACTATTAAATGGTAGAGAGAGCTAAATCCAGTAGGCCTTATATTACTGATTTTTATTTTATCCTACTGGGACTGGTTTCATCCCCCTATGGGTGGAATTAGATCTACCATCACTTGGATTTGATTGTATTTTATATATTTATTGACCACTGATATTATTTATGATTTTATCGAATTTTAAATTGTTTTTATTGTGAACCGCCCAGGGTCCCCCGTGCAGGGGAGATGGGCAGTCATAAAAATATGATAAATAAATAAATAAATAAATAAATAAAATGTATTCCTAGGACTTCCGGTGGGAACATGGCAGACTGAACATCTGTGCCCGCAGATTTAGCAGACGGAGCTCACAATGCAATTTTTTTCAGGCTCAGGCAGATTTTCCTGAAGCCCAGGAGTGTTCTCCAGATAAAGGAAAGCACCTGGAGCACCCTGTCTGTCCTCTGGATGGCTGCTTGCAGCCAGAAGATCACAAACAGCGTTTCCCATTCAACTGGTAAGAGCAAGCCGGGAGGCTGGGACGTCACCATTTTCCAAGCCACACTGTAGCCTTAAAAGGACATTAAGACCGGCCACCCCATTTCTAAATCACCAAATATACATACATACATCTATACGCACACACACACACTGTGTATATATATACTGTATATACTGTGTATTTTATATATATATATATATATATATATATTTGTGTGTGTCTGCGCATGCGTGCATGTGTGCATACCTTAAGAGAGGCTTGTTCTCTTGGTGCTTATCGTTATTTTTGGCATTACTTTTTAAAAATTCTTTTTTAAGTTTTGGACTTTGTTATCCTTCCAAATATTAAGAAGGACTGGGAGTAAACAACTGTCTTCCTGTTATTATTTTTGTACTAAATTTGAAGATATTAGCATTTTCCTACACATTGAATCGGCTGATTTGAACCTTCACCTTTCTGTTTCTACTTTCCCTGGGGAACTGTCTGCCTATCTCATTTTCACTTGTGTAAACACACTCCAGAATCCTTTCATATCTTCAGCTTTCGCTGGTTAAGCTCCTGGGGGTGCCATAATCTACTGCGTGAAACATGGAAGATCTTAAAAAAGATCTATTTTTCTTTTTTTTCTTTGTAGTTTTTTGTTTTTTTGTCGCTTTTATCTTTGCTTTGAAACTTAATAAAATTCTTAAAATTAAAAAGAGAAAATGCATTCCTAGTGCAACAGTCCCACTTCCTAAGAAAGAAACATCCCTTGCTTGTTGTGATGACAAGAAGGAAAGAAGAGCTGTTTGTAGTGAATGTGGCATTGTCCCCAACACTCTGGAGCAGGGCGAGGGGAAAACAGGGGCATCTCTAAAGCTAAGGCAGGGGTAACTGAGTAGCTCGAACTAGAACTGGGATCCACTGAATGTGCAGAACTTTGTTTTGTTTCCCTCAATTTCTAAAAGCAGTAAATTACACTATTCCTCAGCCCACCGCACCATGGGGACTATACCAAACTGAGATCTGCACTATTACCACCCTCCTGTGTCCCCACAAGGGCATCAAATGGCACAAAGACAGCCCCACTAGAACTGTAGGGAGAATAGCTCCCAATGGATCACACCTCTTGAATCCCAGAATTCTCTCTTCCTGCCCTTGCCCCCATTCCTTCATCCTCCAGAGTTATTGGTATAGTGTGGTTTTGTATTCCCTTTGCCCAGTAGCCAACTGGGGATTTAATGAACTGTTTTTCCTAGCTGTGAAAGTAATCCACAGCAAGCGAAGAACAAGGAAGGGCTGGGACAGTAATTAGCTGCCAGTTTTAGCAGCCACCATTTGTTAGTTAGAGGGACCATTGGCTGGTTTAAGAGATGAAAGGGAAGGACAACTACCAAGTGTTGGGAGAAATGCTTACCATGAAGGGATGCAAAGCTTTCAGCCTCTGCAATTCCTCAATGCCATAACCGTCTCCACTGCATGTCAATCTCCAACTCCCTTCCAGATTACTAGAGCCTTTCCCGTTCCCTTGTTTAAAAACTGCAGCATTCTCACCATTGTTCTCTATTTTCTCTGCTAAACTCAATACTTCCTCTGCTGGTCCAAGATCAATTGAGTTAATCTAACCCAATTTTTCCATTCTGTATTGGAAGTCAAATATTGGAGCGGTGCTGTATATTTTGTAATTAATCTAACAGTGTTTTATTCAAGTCCCAGTTGTATACAATCGTTAGTATTCTCTCAGCATGTGAAGAGCAATCTCTCTATAATACATCTCCTCTCTAGTTGCACATGGATTGTGTCAGGGTGCAGATATGACTGGAGATGAGTAATCGAACAATTAGTCATGTGTTACTTATTGCTTTATTTCCTTGTCTTCTGTGCACCTATTCTCTAGCTTTCTTCTCCTTCATTTATCCTTTTTAAGATTTATGTTTTCCACTCCATTGCCTCTGCTGAATCTTCCTTCTAGCTGTCTTTCTTTTGGCTTTCCGTTCTGTTCTACACCTTGTTTCTCTTAGTAATCCTGACTTTACCACATAAATGCTACTCCAGGTTCTAGCACACCTGTGAAAATTAAACCTACCATTTATGATCTCTTTCTCTCCAGGGAGCTGGTCAGCAAACATTCCTGCAGCCTTCCTCCTCTATACACCTACACATACACACCAACCAACCAGAAGGGGTCTGAACATTTGGTGTGATCACTCCAGCTTAGACTTTACGTCAGAGACTTGGCTGCCACGGGCACAATACATTTAACATTGTCATGCCACTGGCTATGAGAGAGAAAAAGAGAGAACAGGTGCTCAGAGCACGTATACCATGACATGAATGGCACTAGAAACAAAACAAGGGATGGGTATTGCTTTTGTCTTCTCTTTGCTGGCCATGACTGGAAAGAGATGTCTCATTAGCGGATGACTTCTTAGTCTGATATGGACAAATCCTACAATACAGTTGCCAATATTTCTCCCCATTGACAGTGAAGCTTGAGGCTGCTGGGAGTTGTAGTTCAGCTGCTTCTGGAGAAACAAAGATTCCCTGCTCCTACTTAAATTCCTGAAATCAAAATATAAACACAAAGGCCATTTTGATTTTGATTTGACCGATCAGAGCATACGTTGGCCAATTAGCTGCTCTTCAGACCTGCAAGCTATAACAAAAACCTTTTAAGTATCTTACCATGGCACAGCAATGTGTTCTGCATGCCTACAACAAATGCTGATAAACAGGGAGCAGTAACCAGGGAGTCCTGGTCTATTTATAGGGCTGAGTTCTGATCTTTTGTTGAATTGTTCTTCTGTAGTTCCCATCCTTTTGCCAGCCTGTGGCAAAATATCTTACTATGCATGACTTTGCATGCATTGTTTTCTCTTCCTATTTGCTACTACTGCCCCCTTCGTAATCAGCAGCCATGCAAAGTGAGCCTAACGGGGCAATTAGCTCTTGACAGTAGAATAGATTTAAGCTTGTTAAAACAAGGTTTACTAAGAGTCCCTTAGGAGTAATCACCCTGATCTGGT
This sequence comes from Candoia aspera, assembly GCF_035149785.1. Taxonomy (NCBI): domain Eukaryota; kingdom Metazoa; phylum Chordata; class Lepidosauria; order Squamata; family Candoiidae; genus Candoia; species Candoia aspera. The sequence goes on from NC_086154.1 coordinate 184,745,668, forward strand.
TTAGCCAACCATTAAACACAATAAGATACTGTACATTGGTGTAACTTAGCTGGGGAATATTAAGGAATGCGGAAAGCTAGAAGCAGTAGGAGAAATGTGATAGATTTGAAGCACCTTTCAGATAAGAGAATTTTCAGCTTTCTAATCAGCAGTGATGATCGATGATTGTCGCTTTTTTAATGTTGAAATTTTATCTAAACTCCCCACTCTCTCTGAATCACATTCCAAGGGCTAAGAACTATTCACTCTGGCTTTGAACTGCAAATCTGAAATTACTGACATCTAATTGAATCTAAGAGCTGCTGTAGGGACTCCTGATCTAAAGTAGAGTCTGCAAGATGAGAAAGACTTTTGTCTTCCTCCTGCCCAACTCCTAATTACTCCTTTGTTGCTGATGATTCTTGATAGAAAATGGCATGAGATGAAGGAGTTTTGCTTTGTTTTGTTTTAAACTTCTCCTGATGTTACCATTCAGTCTGGATCACTCCCTCCATGGTCATGGTTACCTTGGCATGCTCAACACCAGGGTGAGTTTGAATAGTGATCCTGTGGGTATTTGAGTGTCCCATCAGCCCTATGTAAGAGTACAAAACTTGGTACACAATAGCTAGGTTCAGGAAGAAATTGGATCAAGCAAATTTGGACTTTTAGGATGCAAGACACTGGAATATTGCAGTCTTGGAAAAATTGACTATTGAATTTCAGATAATATGGAATCAGGCAAAATTAGGCTCATATTTAGAAGAGATTTGGCTTATTAATGTAAATTGGAAATGGTGGCAGAAACCTTACTTAGGAATATGAGAAATAATACAAAATGTGAATTTAAAAATTACTGTAGTTAGTTTTTACTATAAAAATAGAAAATTCAGCATGTTGAGCCAGGACATACAATGGATTCATGCCTTTCAAAGGGCTAAAATAAACTTAATTTTTTTTAAAAAAGAAAAGAAAAATAAAGGTAAAATTGAATGCAATTAAAATAGAAAGTAAAGTTAAAATTGACTGTTACAATTGTCAGCAATTAAAAGCTTGGCAAAATAGATTGGTTTCTGCCATCTTCCTGAATATTGGGAGAATGGGAGCCCAGCACACCCCCTTGAAGAAGCATGCCATAGCATGGAAGTAACACAGAAGGCCTTTTCCCATGTCCCCAACAGCCAAGCTTCTGGGGTTTGCAAGAAGGGAGTAGGAAAACCAGCAAAGGAAAAGAAAAAAGAGCCCAATTTCCACTTACTTATTTTCCAAATGTCATCACTCTGAATATGCTAAACTGCCCAAATATAATATGAAAGCCTTGTTACCACCCTGTTCACTTGCCAGAGCAAGGAGGATCCATTGCTTGCTTGGCCCTCCAGCAGATGATACCATCATTCCTGTTTAGAGAAAGGGTCTAGATCTGTGCTTTGGCATGTTAGCCCTTCCCTACATCATTGATCTCTACACCCTGTGAAAGCCCTCCCCGGGCCAGTATGATCCTCTGAGAAAAATACATCAAGGATCCAACTAAAAAATGACACGTCTCAAATTAAGCATTCATGTAATTGCAATTCATGGTTTCCGTCTCATCTTAAATATTCCTTGTACTGCTACCCGTCTATATTACAAATACTGCTAATGGAGTTTTCTGTACATATATCCTTTACAATGGGCATAGGTTGTCATAGCAATGAGTCTGTAACATGTTCTTTAGTTTATCCAATGCTGTCTGAACATTTCTAACTGGGCACGGTTAGTATGCATTAAGATTCCAGATCTATGACAAAAGTTGACAGCAAGGGTTTAAACTATACACTGATACAGCAGTAAAGTGCCATAATTTGCAGGCCTATACATCAACCTAAGAAAGGGGCATTCATTAGCTGAACTCTAAAATACCTGCTAGTTTCAGTTCCAAAATCGTGGGGGACTTTCTTGAAGCCAAAGTGCTTGAAATTACTAAGCGCAGAGAGATAGCTTCAAAGAAGAAAAAAGGGGGCAAGATAAACAAAGAATTCAATACAAGCTCTTTAATGACCACATATATCCACTCGCAGCAGGCTGCTGCCTGATCCCTGCAGGAAAATGACAAATGGACGCTGTTTAATATTTTGTTTGAATAGGTTTCCTGTCCCCCTTTCAGAAAACTATTTGGGACGTGATCATGAGGGGTGAGGAGCTGCAGTCGGAAGGCATTTGGTGAAATGATTTCCTTTTTCAGGCATATCATCGGCTACGCGTTTGTTTATCCACTGGTTAACATGATTAATTGAAGCCATTTCATGGTACTCATTCATAGGAGCATTCCAAAACAGGAGGCAACTGCCTTTATTTCATGTATGCCATCAAGACACATGCACAGAAGTCCACAGTACACCCTGACAATAACAAAGTGGCATTTCTAAATTTAGGGATTCATAAATCTTAAAGGACACCAGCCTTGTCTAAGTCCCTCCCTCCTGTCCTCCCAATTTCAGGTATTCTTGGCAAGTGCAATCAAAGATGAAAGCCAAAAATAGGGATCACTTGGCTATTGTTCCAAACTGCTTCTGAATCCAAGGGAAAATACAATCGAAATTAATTTAGCAGCTGGGAGTGAAAATGAAGTAACATAAATAGAAGAGCTAAACAAATCTGTATGTGCAGACCACACAAATAGTCACAACAAATTTGGGGCGTGAAAGATTCCATTTTCCCAAGATCTGTTATTTGGACTTGCATAAATAAAAAACTGCCAAAGTTGCTAGGAGCACCAGCTAAAAGTCTGGAAAAAGCAAGAGGAAAAGATGCTGCAGAAAGTGGGCTTCCTTTTCACATTGCCTCATGCTTTTTGAGTTGGACAGCTATTTTATTTTTCATTGGCAAGAATTAATTATTTCAGCTCAAAATGCATGATAAATTACCTTTTCAAATTCTGTCCAAAGATACCAACATTCTCTTCATACACTTGCTTCTTCTATCCCTAAAAAAACCAAAAAAAACAAAAATGGAGGGGTGTATGGCAGAGAGAATACTTCTTCATATGGTCTATCACCACACACACACACACACACACCTGAAATGTTTGCATAGGTGAGTATACTACATGTACCATATATACATAGGCTTTGACTTTTAAAATAGCAGACTCTGAACTAGGCTAAACATCATACAGAATATACATGTTGGTGAAGAGATTCAGGTTCACTTCTGCTTTCTTCATGTCAACCTATCCCAACCTGCTGCCCTATTACACCTTTTATCCTCTACATTGACTAAGATGCCTAAGAGTAATGGGATTTGTAATCCAGCACCAAGATGGAAGGCACCAAAATGGAGAAATGTGTTCTGTTTGCATTTGGAAGGCCAAGGAAACCAACTTAATAACCAGCAACTGTCTGAATTGTGCTGGGAATCCAAAACTATCAGGGAACTGGAATTGAGAATGGATGAAGGTGGAGGTCAGGAATGAAGGCAAGATGAGAAGTAATGGACAAACTGAGGGATACAGACTGAAAGCAGCCAGTGGTTGGAGGAACTTGTTATCCAAGGAAGGCTAACTCAGATGGGAAGCCTAAGTACACTTAAAGCCTTTTGTTGATGTGGTGTTGCAATCTTCACATTTTGTGAGGGTGGACCATATGTGTAAAGTCATGTTGCAAAGTAGGTGAGCATGACAGATGGCAGAAAGCTGAGATTTACTGTTTTCCCAGGGGCTTTTAGGGGCAGCTGGGGAAGTCTTTAAAAAAAAAAGTTAAGCCTATTTTGGGATTTACACTACCCTTTTCATATGCTTCAAGCCTCAAAGTGACAGAACATTGTGCCATCAGTGTTTCTTTAAGTTGGAGGAGGCTCAGAAGCACTGTAAGGAAGGGGTCAGAGACCACCTGTGGCCCCAAAGCTGTGCAGGGACAGAAACTGAGTTGTTAAATCTGTGTGCAGTTGGCTCATATGGGACACTACCAAAATTGAGCTGAAGTATGCACCAGGGAGATTAGACTCTAAACCATCTCTGCTCATCTTGGTTGCTTCCAAGAAAAGATGAGTATGAGAAGGGGCCCTGTCCTATGAAACCTTGGTCCTCACTTTGTAATCTTCCTGTTTTTGGTGTTACTTAGGTTCTGCTTCTCATCTGTCCTTCAGTTCTGCCTTGTTTTTTGAGCTTTGTCCCCCAATTTCATGGCACAAATTTTGGCTCATCTGAGACCACTTGTCTGGGTGAGTCCTGGTAATAAGGAAAGTGGCTCCCTGTAGAGATTTCTACAATTACAAATCAGAAGAAGACTGGTGGTAGCTTTTCAGGCTAACATACTTTATTAATAAGCATGGGCTTTCATGAGCATTTGTTGTTTATTCGTTCAGTTGCTTCCGACTCTTCGTGACTTCATGGACCAGCCCACGCGAGAGCTTCCTGTTGGTCATCAACACCCCCAGCTCCCCCAGGGACGAATCCATCACCTCTAGAATATCATCTATCCATCGTGCCATTGGTCGGTCCCTCTTCCTTTTCCCTTCCACTCTCCCTAGCATCAGCATCTTCTCCAGGGTGTCCTGTCTTCTCATTATGTGGCCAAAGTATTTCAGTTTGGCCTTTAATATCATTCCCTCAAGTGAGCAGTCTGGCTTTATTTCCTGGAGGATGGACTGGTTTGATCTTGCAGTCCAAGGCACTCTCAGAATTTTCCTCCAACACCACAGTTCAAAAGCATCTATCTTCCTTTGCTCAGCCTTCCTTATGGTCCAGTTCTCACAGCCATATGTTACTACAGGGAACACCATTGCTTTAACTATGCGGACCTTTGATGTCAGTGTGATGACCCTGCTCTTAACTATTTTATCGAGATTTGTCATTGCTCTTCTCCCAAGGATTAAGCGTCTTCTGATTTCCTGACTGCAGTCAGCATCTGCAGTAATCTTCGCACCTAGAAATACAAAGTCCTTCACTGCTTCTACATTTTCTCCCTCTATTTGCCAGTTATCAATCAAGCTGGTTGCCATAATCTTGGTTTTTTTGAGGTTAGCTGCAAGCCAACTTTTGCACTTTCTTCTTTCACCTTCATCATAAGGCTCCTCAGTTCCTCTTCGCTTTCAGCCATCAAAGTGGTATCATCTGCATATCTGAGATGGTTAATGTTTCTTCCAGCGATTTTAACTCCAGCCTTGGTTTCCTCAAGCCCAGCTTGTCGCATAATGTGTTCTGCGTACAAATTGAATAGGTAGGGTGAGACTATACAGCCCTGCCGTACTCCTTTCCCAATCATAAACCAGTCCGTTGTTCTGTGGTCTGTTCTTACTGTTGCTACTTGGTCGTTATACAGATTCCTCAGGAGGCATACAAGATGACTTGGTATCCCCATACCGCTAAGAACTTGCCACAATTTGTTATGGTCCACACAGTCAAAGTCTTTAGAATAGTCAATAAAACAGAAATAGATGTTTTTCTGAAACTCCCCGGCTTTTTCCATTATCCAGCGGATATTGGCAATTTGGTCCCTAGTTCCTCTGCCTTTTCTAAACCCAGCTTGTACATCTGGCAATTCTCGCTCCATGAATTGCTGAAGTCTACCTTGCAGGATCTTGAGCATTACCTTACTGGCATGTGAAATGAGTGCCACTGTTCGATAGTTTGAACATTCTTTAGTGTTTCCCTTTTTTGGTATGGGGATATAAGTCGATTTTTTCCAATCTGATGGCCATTCTTGTGTTTTCCAAATTTGCTGGCATATAGCATGCATTACCTTGACAGCATCATCTTGCAAGATTTTGAACAGTTCAGCTGGGATGCCGTCGTCTCCTGCTGTCTTCTTATTAGCAATGCTTCTTAAGGCCCATTCAACCTCACTCTTCAGGATGTCTGGCTCTAGCTCACTGACCACACCGTCAAAGCTATCCCCGATATTGTTATCCTTCCTATACAGGTCTTCCGTATATTCTTGCCACCTTTTCTTGATCTCTTCTTCCTCTGTTAGGTCCTTGCCATCTTTGTTTTTGATCATATCCATTTTTGCCTGGAATTTACCTCCAATGTTTCTAATTTTCTGGAAGAGGTCTCTTGTCCTTCCTATTCATTTGTCTTCTTCCACTTCCACGCATTGCTTGTTTAAAAATAATTCCTTATCTCTTCTGGCTAACCTCTGGAATTTTGCATTTAATTGGGCATATCTCCCCCTATCACTGTTGCCTTTTGCTTTCCTTCTTTCTTGGTCTACTAGTGTCTCAGCAGACAGCCATTTTGCCTTCTTGGTTTTCTCTTTCTTTGGGATGTATTTTGTTGCCGCCTCTTGAACAATGTTGCGAACTTCTGTCCATAGTTCTTCTGGGACCCTATCTACTAAGTCCAGTCCCTTAAATCGATTCTTCACCTCCGCTGCATATTCCTTAGGAATATTAGTGAGCTCATATCTAGCTGATCTGTGGGTCTTCCCTAATCTCTTTAGTCTGATCCTAAATTGTGCAATAAGAATTTCATGATCTGAACTACAGTCAGCTCCGGATCTTGTTTTTACTGACTGTATAGATGTCCGCCACCTTTGGCTGCAAAGGATGTAGTCAATCTGGTCTCGGTGTTGTCCATCTGGTGAAGTCCATGTATAAAGCCGTCTCTTAGGTTGTTGGAAGAGAGTGTTTGTTATGCAGAGTGAGTTGTCTTGGCAAAATTCTATCAGCCTATGTCCTGCTTCGTTTTGTTCTCCCAGGCCATGCTTACCTGTAATTCCAGGTATCATCTGACTGCCCACCTTAGCATTCCAGTCTCCTGTGATGAAAATAACATCTCTTTTAGGCGTGTTGTCTGTTAATATATTGTTTTCTACTACAGATTAAGGTTACTATGGTAACTAATCATTTTGGCGAAGAGGTTGAATTTAATTGTCCCCTTTTCGGATGTTAATTTTTGCACCTGGGGGAAAAGAACTTGCCTGGACGTGTTTTAGTTTCAGTTTTCCTTCTGTGTAGGCATGTAGAGAGTCAAGCTGCTCTCACTGAGAGCCTGTAAGAATGCAGAAGCTTTTAAATATGTTTTGCTTTCTGTAAATAAAATTATTTTTATAGAAATGCCTGGTGTGTCTGATCTCTCCTGGGCCAAAGGCTTTCCTAGCAATCTGCCAACATTGTCCAGTAGGTGCTGCAGATCCTCATAGAACTGCTCTACTTCAGCTTCTTCAGCATTTGTGGTTGGAGCGTATATTTGGATCACTGTAATGTTAGATGGCTTGCCCTGAATTCGAATTGAGATCATTCTATCGGTTTTTGGATTGTATCCAAGCACTGCTTTAGCCACTTTACTATTAATTATGAAGGCTACTCCATTTCTTCTGTGGTCCTCTTGTCCACAGTAGTAGATCTGGTGGTCATTTGATGTGAAGTGGCCCATTCCAGTCCATTTCAGTTCACTGACGCCCAGAATGTCTATCTTTAATCTTGACATCTCAACCACATCCAATTTGCCCTGGCTCATAGATCTTACATTCCAGGTTCCAATGGTGTGTTGATCCTTAGAACATTGGATTCGCCGTTCACCACCAGCACCGTCGGCCGCTAGCCGTCCTTTTGGCTTTGAGCTAGCTGCGTCATCATGTCTGGGGCTAGTTGAACTCATCCTCTGTTCCTCCCCAGTAGCATTTTGACCATCTTCCGACCTGGGGGTCTCATCTTCCGATGGTATACCGACATATCTCTGGTTGTACTGATCCATTTAGTTTTCACGGCAAGAATACTGGGGTGGGTTGCCATTACCTTCCCCAGGGATCGCATTTAGTCTGACCTCTCTGTCATGACCTTCCCGTCATGGGTGGCCCTTCACGGTTTAGCTCATGGCATCATTTGAGGTGCTCAAGCTCCAGCACCATGACAAGGTAACGATCCTTTGCTGAAGTTCATGAGCATGGCTTATACATTTTAATAAAATCTGCTTGTCTGTAAAGGTGCTACCAGATTACTTCTGATTTTTGGCTACCATAATTTAACACAGCTCTCCTCCTGCAATGTCTAAAAAAGTTATATACTCAAACAAGATCAAGCCATTTTCTCAGAAATAATGGCACTTTTTATCATACCTTTCGATCTCACTGGGTGCAGGCCTTCAAGGACTAATCAATTTTTTTGTTTCTAGAATATTTGTAAATCATAATGTTTATTAAATATACTGTTATGCTATAGTGAAGGGGAGAGAACAATCCAAGAGATTCCAATTAAAAAAGGGTTAATCCAGATTAAATTGCCATTCTAAATAGCAGGTAAAGATTGTGTCCAGTGGGGATAATGATCCTGAGTGGAGAGGAAGTAAGTTATCTATGTTTTCCCCTGTCAAGACCAACCCCTCACCTAGATTGTGGGAGATTGCAACAGTAGGGATTGTGAGTGAAGATTTAAAGTTTTCCACTTGAAGGAGCTAGAGGACCAGCCCACATACCCATACATAGCCGTGTGTGTATGCAAGCGTGTACTCCATTATGGATGCCTTCCCTACTTTCTTAGATGCTGGGATACCTCAGGGAAGACCATCTGGATTATCGTTAGGGTGGCTAGAATACAAGATATTCCAAACACTTTCTTCCTACTACTCTGGATGGAAGGGAAACTGTTATTTTTATTCAGGATTGCTGGAGGTTGGTGGGAAATACTAATTCTCACCACCACCAGATTCCAACTCTCACAACCATCAGCCCAATCCTGCTTAGATTCTGCTGGGAAGAAAGCACGTGAGGATGATACAGTCAAGGCAGCAGTAGCGGTCATAGCAGTATGTTGGTGGCAGCTGCAAGGAGAATTGTAGATGGAGAAACTGACAAGGAAGAATCACGAACACTTGCAGTGAGCTGGACTGCAAGAAAGATTTGCAAGGTCTTCACATGACCCAAAGGCTGTGATCATCACTGCTGGCAAAGAAATCAAGCTCACATGCACTATGCAGACTGAAAGAATCTGTGCGTCTGAAAAATGGAAAAATTATATGACTTGAAAGGTATACTCAAAGAATCAGACAAAAAATGGAGGAACTAACCTGTGGCTCAGTCACTAGCTTTTCTCTTTCTTGCACACTCTATTCTCCTTTCTCTCACCTTCAATCTTCCTACTTCTGCGAGGGCTATCTCCTTTGCACCTTGTTTGGCTCATGACTCTCTCCTATCTGTTGCTCCATATTACCTATACACCCAGCAGTGTCATGTCTTTGTTTGGGGAATGTTGGTTATAAAAGGAAAGAAATGGGAGGAAGGAAGAGAGAGAACAAGTCTGTTCATTCCCACTGCCTTGGTCGTTCCCAGACATCATTTTGAGCTACCAGATCTTCAGAGCTGCAGATGGTTAAATATGGAATTCTCAGCAACCTGTGAAATATATTCATGTATACTCAGTGCCTTGTATGCAGGTGTTCAGTCTACCCTTAGTGAAGTAGAAAGATGCCATTTGCTGCTGCATAATTTGACAGATTCTTTTAGATTGCAAGATTCTGCTTACAAAACAGAGATGGCATGTGGGGATTTATTTTCCCTGTGCTTATGTAGCATGGAGTGACTTCTACATTACAACATTCTCTACTAGCAGAGGATAAACTCCAATCTCTCTAATGTAATTAGAAACAAACTATTTTTTATTCAACTCAGTATACCTGAATTTAGTTTGTATCTACATCTCTTTTGCCCCAAATTAAGATATTATGAAGTGACAAGGTGCCATTTCAATTTGGCCATTCTTTCTATTTGTAATGGGGCAACACACAAGCTAGATCCATACTACCAAGCAAGAGTTACAAGGAGTTATCTTATATTAAATCAGACCATTACTCCGCCTAGATCATTTTTTGTTGTACCAGCTCGCAACAACTCCATCCCAACAGGGAGATGACAGGGACTGAAACTTCAGCATGCAAAGCAGTTAATCTAGGAATGATTGTCAAACAAATCAATATCCCCCAAAAGAATCAGCATAGAAGAGAAAAACACCAACCAGGGGTGTCCACAGGGCATGGTAAAAAAAAGTCAATATGGCAGCGGCAATGATGCAATTGAAATTCTGCCCATTTTTTATGTTGCACCTAAAAACAGGTAAACTTTCAATCACACCGTCCCAAGCAGTATCTGGACTTTTTTGACTACAAACTGCAGACATTCCTGAAAATAACTATATGAACAAAATGAGATATGTTATCCTTCCCTCTCTAGAAATGGCAGTGTCAAATGAGTTTGTCCAAATTACGAAGCAGCACTAATGCATCTACTCTCTGCCACCAGATACACTGTATTGTGCAAGTGTACTTTGCTAATGCCATCACTATTCTATTTCCTTTCCCAACCTGACATCCTCCTGAAACCCCCAGTCAGTGTGGGCATTCTGGGAGATGTAGTTCTAAAATAACTGGAGGGGCAGGTTGCAAAAAACTTTAGTAAGGTAAGATTTTTGTTTTTCCTGTTTATCTAAACCGTACACATTTAAATGCTCAGAACTTTTTCAGCCGTGAATGGCATGTATCTTCAGCATCAAATCAATCTTCCTTTTGGTAAATAGAAGTATTCCAGTTTTTTAAAAAAATGTCTTCACTCTTCTCCCAGCACAATTTTGCTGCAGATATGATCTAGCATGCCTGACTGATGGTATGGTTGCTGATGCAGCTGCAGCTATTGGCCAGCAGCTATCGGCCACTTTAGGCTGCTAAAGGCATAGCCTCTCTCCTCTGGTTGTTAGTCACTCCCCCCTCCACAGCTCTTTTGGCTTGGGCTCCAGGAAAGACCAGTCAGCTGTCTTCTGCAGAAGTGCCTGTCCACGTAATGTCAGATTGTCACTATCAGATCTGTCATGGGCTACTTACACAAACCAGTTTAGCATTCATTTTAAAAAGTGGTAGCTTTATTTTTTTAAACACATGTTAATGGTTGTTTTAACAAAAACAGGCGATGCAGAGCATTTCTATGTCTATTCTTTGGATAACCTGACCGGAAGCTAAGCAAGCCATTCCAAACACCCACCTACACTTGCCCGATCCTGTCCAACATCATGTTAGAGACAATGATTGGTGACTGCTTTCCCCCAGTTGGTGATGTTTCCTGGGAGAGGAACTGAAACCAGAGAAATCCACCAACAAACAAATTTCTTTAAGTCATTCCACATAAAAACAGTAAGGACATCACCATTCACTTACCTCATTATTGTGGCAGAATGGGGTTCACCAATTGAGGCAGCACATTTTCTGCTGGCATACTTTTCTGCCAGTCAAGGACAATTGCATAGCACTTTAATACAACCATCTGGCTGTGCCACTAACTGCTTTTTAACTTATGCAAAGGGGGCAAGCTGTTAGTTCATGTGGTGCTGGTTCTGATGCACATCCCTTTAAAGGTGAAAAACCCTGTAAGTATATCGTAGACAAGGACCAGAAGGCAGCAGTGGTGATAGATGTAGCAGTGCCAGGTGACAGCAACATCAGGAAGGAGTATGAGAAGCTGGAAAAGTACCAGGGCCTGAAGGAAAAACTAGAAAGGATGTGGAAAGTGAAGGCCAAAGTGGTCCTAGTGGTGGTAGGGGAACTTGGGGCTGTGACTCCTAAGATGGGAGAGTGGTCCCAATGGATCCCAGGAGCAGCATCAGAGCTCTCTGTCCAGAAGAGTGCAGTGCTAAGAACAGCTAAGATACTGCGCAGAGCCCTCAAACTCCCAGGCCTCTGGTAGAGGACCTGAGATTGAGGAAGACACATACCACCCATAGGGGTGAAAAGGGAATTTTTATACACACACACACACAGTACATTCCATCTACATACTTGCCCGTCCTATTTTTAAAAAGAAATAATTACAACATGAAAGAGAAGATACTTCATTTTTTTCTAGAAGTCCACTGAAAGTCATCCCAGTTTTCATTTCCTTTCTAAAACACCCCTAACTTAGTACAATTTTCCTTAATACAATTCTTTATCACTCTCCCTAATACTGAACTCAGATGGTAGATACTGAAGAAACAGAGCCAATACAGGGTCATTGCAATACAAAAAGGGAATGCCAGCAAAATCAGGAAAACCCAGAGGTTACCAGAGGCCCAGCATTTATTTTTATCTTATTTCATTTACTTAATAAGGCATGACGAGATGTAATTGTTGGCAGATGCTGGGAAAGCCTTTAGCCCAGGAGAGGTCAAAAAAGTCACACACCAAGCATTGCTATAAAAATAATTTATTTACAGAAAGCAAAAACAAAAGCAAAACATATTTAAAGGACTTAGCTCCCTTTGGAGCAAGCCCTGCTTGCCTACATTGCCGGCAGAGAGAAAAAGAAAAAAAAAAGGAAGTAAGAACAAGTCCGGGCAGGTTTCCTCCCCCAGGTGATTTGCATGAAGCACGTGAGAGGAGACAATCCAATACAACCTTTTAACCCGGCCAAAATGATTAGGCACAATAGCAGTCTTAATCGTTAGTAGGAAACCTCAACAGTAATGGGCTGGGGAAATAACCTTGGGAGACAGGAGAAAGAGCCTCAGCCTATACAATGGTCTGATAGAGAAATCTGAGTCCAAAGGAGGGATGGAGGTGACAAAAGCATCTCAGAAGGGACTCTCCCTAGTTCTCTGGAAGGCAAAGGCCAGGGAGGGGGGAACCTGCAGGATTCTGTTACTGTAACCTTACAACCTCGGTACTAATACTACCGATGGTTTTGGTTTCCTGTCTGGACTACTTCAAAGGGCTGACATGAGAACTGGGCACAAAAAAGCTTTCAACATTCTCTACTAAATTCTCTTAATTTCCGCAGAGGAAGAATAATTTCTCAAACAATTTTTCTAGGGAAGGAGGGGAAGGATTCTCCTTAGCTGTGATGGCAGCACTGCAACTAAAAATAAAACCCTTGAGAGGAATTCTCATTTGATGCTTTTTTTTGGCATTTAACTGAGCAAGGGAATAACTGCTGGAAGGATAAATGTCAAGGAAAGACCAGACATTCCATATCCCCTGGACTCTTCATAATTAAAAAAGTGCCAGAAGCCCACATTCCACCCTCAAGAACGTCACTGAAATTCGCTAAAGCAAATTCTCTTTCATCATACTGAATAGAAACTGAAAGAAAAAATGCAGGAGATAGTATTTGCCAGGTACTAGGCAAAACTTCCCAATGACAACTGAGCATGCTCATTAGCAAGAGAATGTTCCAGCGCAGTTGGGGGAAAAAAACGGGGGACAAGAATTGGAATGGCCCCTGGAGATGCTTTCACAGTAGATGAGAACATGGTGTACGTTTCTGTTGCAGGGCTCCCTTGCTCGAAAGCATGTTTTCAATCTTACTATAATTTAATATAAGTGCTGTTTAAAGTTCCGATTCTGTTGCTGACAAAACATTTCTGAGAAAAGCAGGAAAAAAAAAGATCATCCATTTTGCTGAAAACAGGTGGTGTGAAATTAAATTTCAAACTGTGGTAAGAGTGTAAACCTTGGGAGGGGGAAGACTAAGATAAAGCAAGAAATGAAACATTTAGCCACAGATGGATGGTAAAATTAGTTAAGAAACAGATAATTAGGAATTCAAAATACTTGTGGTGTTGTTCTTGTTTAAATTACAATATTAACATATAAATAAGTAGCTAGCAGAGGCATGGGAACTATTAGAGCAGAAGATACATTTTTGGAATGCCCAAGTTACCTAAATCTTGAACCTTGGGTTAAGGACAGAAGAGTGACTAAAATAATAAAATAGAACACATAAAATGGAGTGGCCTTCCCAATGAAAATGGATATACTGAAGGCAAAATTAAAATATGGCTTGACATATCACTGCAGTTCAATAGGTGGTGGGAATGAATAGAAAATTCAATAAAATTGAATAAACACTATCAGATGCTACATTATGAGATTTAGACAAGCTTATTCATTCAGAGGACATAACAATAGCGAAAAAAATGGGAAAAGTCTGATGGTGTTTACTAAAAGGTAAGACAAGGGGAAACAAAGAAAATTACACAATGAGAAATACAAGACCTTGTTCCATCATAATAGCAGCAGTTTGCTCTATTGTCAGAACTCCACTGTAAGAACACAACCATGTTATTTCTTCATGTTATAGGCCCAGTCCCACTGAAATTACTCATTCTTTGGAAAAGCAGTAATAATGGCTCCTAACATGGACCCACCATTGCCCCATTACAATTACAACACTTCCTTCCAAATGCTTCATTCCATAGATTTGGCTAAGAAAATTCGTATTCCCAGGACATGAAAAATATTTGGAAAAGATGTGATACAATTAAAAAAAAAAGTATACTTATGGGAAATTGCATGCAAAACAAACACCCTTTTATTAGGGAAAATAGTGCTTATTGAGGAAAGTTTTATTAAGGAACACTGTATATTAAGAATTATGCATATATGGCAACACATGCAAGCTTAATTGTTTTTAAATAATTGAAAAATGAGGTAGAATAGAATGCTTAGAGAACAGGTGGCCCTGACATAGACCATGTTTAGAACCATGGCATCCTACCCCAAATCAACTTGCTATATTCCACAGCAGAGGTTGGAGATGGATGTCAGCTGCTGCCATAACTCCACAAAGAAGCAGTTCTCCATCTCCATGTCAAGAAAACAGGACTTTTTACTCTCAGAGCCTGCATATAGTTCAGCTCCTAGACAAAATGGTTAAAACTGCTCAAAGACCTGAGTGTCTATCATGTACCAGCTCCATATTTGCATGCAATGAGAAACAACAGAAAGCCATTCTGGAATGTTTGCTCACAACTGCAAAGTGTGGGTTAACTCCAGCCAAAACAAATGCAGGAGAAGTGACTGAATGACAGATGTCATTCACCTGAGGACTTTACCTCATGGATTCACCGGTCAAAGGGCTGGGCTTCCATAATTACTTTTAATTGAGCATTAATGGGCAATTAACCTGCCACCTGTATGGCAGTTCTTTGGTAATTATTCAGTCTGATGGGCTTTGCTAGTTGAACAGGAGATATTTTAAGATTCTGAGGGGCTTTCATATATCTACATTTTATTGAACCCAGGATCATTTACTACTATGTCCATCAAAATTGGTGCTTTTAATTCACTCTTTTTTTTAATCCATTTAATTTTTTTAATCCATTTAATCCACATTAAATGGATTTTAAAAAAAACTGGACAGGTCCCTGAAGTTTTCTTGGCGAGGTTTTTCAGAAGTGGCTTGCCATTGTCTGCTTCCAAGAGCTGAGATTGAGTGACTGGCCCAAGGTCACCCAGCTGGCTTTGTGCCTAAGGTGGGACTAGAACTTACGGTCTCCCAGTTTCTAGCCCGGTACCTTAACCACTGGACCAGACTGGCTCTTCCATTCCCTTTACCATCCTGTAATCAATGGGAAATTTCTCATTTCCCTCAAAAGGAACAAATTGTTTAATATAATGAGCATTGTTGCTTTTTTTTCTAATATTCTTGACTTGATGTTTAAATGATTTAGAATAATATGTAAAGCTATTCTAAATTGAAAAGTGGAGATAAAAATCAAAGTAAAAAGCAAACAAACAAATGATGGTTTCATGGACATTCCAAGTTCTGAATTCTGTCAGATTTTGATTCTGGGTCTCTTTAAGAGCTATTCACTTCCATCTGAGCTAAATATTAGTCTAGGAAACAGTGATTCTGCCACAATTACTGGATAAAACTGGTGCAATCATTCAAGGAGAAACAATTTCATCATATGCCTCCCCCCAAGTTGGCTTCATTAAATCATTAATCAGCTTGATACAAATGACATTGACTCCAATCCCTCCTCCCTCTGAAACAGACTACTTTTAAACCTTTGGATCTGCTTTCAGTCAAAAAGCTACAAGTTTTTGCAAGACAGAGGAAAAGGGAAAAATCCAAAGTTGCATCAAATGGCTCCCTGTAGCTTTATATATATTATAAGCCTGTTTCAGTAACTGCCTTTTTGGTAAATACTTAACTTTTCCTCCCCAGGAAGCAGCCATTTTTAATTTCCCAGAATTCAATAGTACCTCAAAAGAGGTGGGTGGGGAATTGAATACTCGCTGCTATTTCTGCAATGCTGCAGTTCTCTGTTTCCTAAAACAATTTCTCCTCCTTGCCACCCCCACCCTGCAATTTGGAAGGAACTGAGAAATTATCCCTTTGCCAGCTCACCATAGCCTAAAAGTGGTCCATTTTAGCATAGTACAACAGCTCTCTCTTCTCTTTCCCACACCAAACTCCACTGAAATCTTTGGGGCTTTTAGGAAATGAAGGGGATTGCAGAGAATCAAAGCACTTTATTTCTTAACCTTCTTAAAAATTAAGCTGTTTTTCTGATTTGGGAAAAAAACCTTTTTAAAGCTTAAGGCACAAATTTCATTGCTTATGCTGTCATTCAGTATAAGGGGGTAGAAAATGTTTCCCTTGCCTAATTTGGTAATATTACAGCTAAATTCTCAGACTAAAAAAAATCCTATTAGGAAACAGGGAATGCAAGTTTGACAGGGCCAATTTTGCTATTACTCATATGGAAAGAGCATCACTGAACTCTCCACACAATTCAGTCCTGCGCAACCTCTCTTTGCTAGTGCAATGCATTGCTGGCAGTAGATAATGTGCGATTGGCAACTGTGCAAATTTCACTACTCTGTTCAATGAAACAATGTTCACTCAGGTAATTGGGCCATAAAACCCAGGTTTTACTAGGTTCCCCCTTTCATCCAACCCATCCTTTCCAGCTGTTCCATACCTCACTATAAATTCCATCTTAATTCTATTCTTAATCTGTTCATTTTTGTTCTGGTTCTTCTCCATATTTTGGCAGATTTCAGATCCTTGCCAATATTGTTTTGCTGTAAAGTAGCTTATTGAAGAAAAAAGTTAATAAAATAACCCCACTACAAATGGTTTAGGCCTTCATGTGAAATGTAATAATCTATGCTTGGTGCTTTCATAGCATACTGGATTATGGTTCTTATAATCCCAAACAAGCACAGACCTAAAAAGAACTTGAAAATTCCTGCTACAATTTTTGGTAAGTTCTGACTTCAGCGGGAGGTATGGCAAACTAAAGATTACCACGATGAAGACCAAGGAACCAATGAGTAGATCAGTTCCATGGAACCTCTCTGGATAAGGAAAGGATGGGAGATTGCCCCCATGTGCTCCAAACGGCTGCTCCCCACGAGGAGACCACAGGACAGCAGTTTTCTGCAGGTTTAAGCTCCAAGAGACAACGGGATCAGCCATCTTGTTCGCAACCACGGCAGAGACTTTTAAAGGACACTAAGGCCACAAACCTTTCTTTCTAATCACTTTCGCAAATTGCCTATTAACCAGCTTAAAGCTATTAGAGACCTTCAGAACAACAACTTTGAGAAGTTGTCATCGGGTGAGTTTATCTTCAACTCTGAAGAAAAGAAAAATTGATTATAAGCTTAAGAACTTAAAGAATGTGAAATAAACAGCAAAAAGCTAAATAAGATTTTGATCTAAGAAAGTTATAAATGGATTAAGGGTACAGATAAATTTGGAATATTTAAGCTGAATAAAAAATATACATGGCACCACCAGCCTACTGTTAGGTAAGAGAAGACAGCTACATCAAGTAGATGCTTTGTGGGTCATGAAAAAGCAGCTAGTTGTTAATTTAAGTACTTGTTAGGCATTCACAATGGGCATAATCCCAACACTGAGAGACTGCATATAATGGGTTTGGGGACTTCACAGACGCATCCCATCAAGCTTAGATGAATATATCCTTCACCACATGGGCCACCTTTCTGAGATAAAAATCACATGAGAGCGGTAATCCGTATTATAATGTATGCATATTACCAAGTGCTTATAAAGTACTATACGATATTCTGATATGGCCTAAGGGCTAATCAGTAAACTTTGAATGGTTGAAGTACAATAAGAATACTGACTGTTATTGAACATAAATGAGCAAATATACTGTAGAACACAGAAAAGCCAGTTGCTTTTCACCATCTGGAAACTTTCTTAGAGCTCCAGTTCAGATACTTCACCAACTGACTTAAGTTAATCCATATACATTTGAAGGACAACAGATGGAAAACTATCTGCAGACTGCTCAGTGACATATACAAGTGCCCAGGAAAAAAAATGAGGGAGGGGGGTGTAGAATTGAAAAGATGTGACATAATTTAAAGAGGCAAGTTAAGCCATCCATCATAGTATCTGTTGTGGTCAGGATATCTATATAGTCATGTCAATTTGTATGCCTATAAGCGCTCAGTCTATTAATCTAGCCATTTCACCACTGTCCTGCTTGTCACTCCATATTCTGCCAGATTCAGGCTTAGCAGTATTCTGTTTTAAGATCTTTGACCTTCCATCTGTTCATGTGTCTGTGCTAGGAGCTGAACCAATGTTTCACATCTGTGGTTTCTCCGTTCATGCCTCCAGCATCAAACCTCAGAACAGGACATAATGAGAAAAACTCATCCAGTTGCTTCCCTGGTGTTGCACATGAATTATGTGATACTGAAGCTGAATCCATTTTTTTTTCTTTAAGAAAAGGAAGAAAAATTTATCTCACAACCCAGAAGGATGTGGCAATTTAGAGAGGCTAATATTTGCCTTAGAAAAAATGAAATCATTAGTCTCAATTTAAATTATGGAAGAATATTCCTAACACATGATTACTTGTTATTAAACCATCGTTTTTTTTAAAATAAAAAATAAAAAAGCAAGGCTGGCTGTTCAAGAGGGCTTGGCCAATAGCTTGGAGGACAAAAAAGCAGAACTGCACTTAGCACTATAATATGGATATTTGGCTTTTTCTTCCCCCTTCAAAGTTTTGAGTTTTTCTCCTTCACAATTAAGGTGAAATGAATTTGAGTTGTCAAAAAGATGGAGGCATAAAGGATTTTTTAAAATTATGTTGGCACTGGGGACCAAATCCAAAGTTATATACATAGAATTGCTTTTCTTGGTTTGGCTCATATAGTGAAAATATTGTATGAGTAGGCCTGGCAGAGAACATATGGAACTCTATCAATTTTTATTATTATAATGGTCAGAATATTTTAAGTCAATCCCATTGAAATCAGCTAGTTTAAATAGCTTAAACCCCATAGATTTCAATTTTTATTTTAATCTGTTCAGTTGTGTCAGATTCTCGGAGACTGCCAGGACAAGTCCCTGCAGTTTTCTTGGCAAGGTTTTTCAGAAGTGGTTTGCCATTGCCTCCTTCCTAGGGCTGAGAGAGAGTGACTGGCCTAAGGTCACCCAGCTGGCTTCGTGCCTAAGGCAGGACTAGAACTCCCAATCTCCTGGTTTCTAGCCCAATGCCTTAACCACTACACCAAACTGGCTCTCTCAGATTTCAATTAGTTAACTCTAAATATGATTTCGTCTGGATGTCACTTATTGTTTATTGCATGAAATTCCTTATTTTCAAATGTTTATTGTAAAACACTTGTGGAGATGTGGATTAAAATAACAGGTAGAAATATCCATTTTAGTACATGACAAAATATTGGCAAAGGTCTAGAAGAGGCTATGAAACCTGTTCATAGACTTTTTATTTATTTATTTGTTTGTTTGTTTGTTTGTCAAATTTGTCACCACCCATCTCTTCTGACTGGACGGACTCTGGGTGGTTTACAGTATAAAACAATAAATATATAATAAAATTCCAATATAAAATACACTATAAAACAATTTCACAAAGCTACCAAATATAATAAAATCCACATGGCTGTGGTCTCATTCAGTCATTGCATAGGAAGGGCACTTCAAGGCACTAGCCAACCCCAAGTATGACTATTCTCCTTCCTGCCCCAAGCCTGGTGGCAGAGCCAGGTCTTCAAATTCCTCCGGAAGGCTAGGAACGATGGGGCTAATCTCACCACTGGGGGCAAGATGTTCCAAAGGGCAGGCACTACTGCAGAGAAGGCTTGCCTCCTGGATCCCACCAGATGGAATTCTCTTATCGAAGGGCTCCGTAGCATGCCCTCTCTGCATGATTAGGCTGATGAAGCGGGGAAGAGGTGGTCCCTCAGGTATGTAATGCATCTTTTGTTTCCACTCCCCTTAAACTGGATTAAGACAGTCTAGGACAAGGATGAAAAACCTGCATCTTTGGGCTGCATCTGTTATTCCTTCATTATCATCTTTTAGATATAGTCATGTGATGTTAAGCCTAATTTCAGAAACCATCTACATCTTTTAATTTTTAAAACTTCTGCCAGTTTCTTTTGTATATCCAACAAAGTATTGTTTTCCAAATCATTCTCTAGACCTTTCATTTGTAGTTCCGCTTTCGGTATTCTCTCTGTCTTGTCAGATAAAATTTGTTCCACATCTTTCATTCCTTCATTAACATCTTTTAGATATAGTCTCTCCCTAGATGCAGACATTATTACTGACAGTGTTGATACTGTGGTTTATAATTTCTGGCTCCATCCTTCAAAGATCTCCTTTAATATTTCCGATGTTATAATGTTTTGTGTCATTTTGTAAGTCCCAATATTAAGTGAAATCAAGAATGGGCTTGTATTTTTTTTTCTTCCACTTAGAATCTTTAGTTCCCTCTAGTGTCCAGTTTCTAAAGTCATCACTTCTCTTTATTATGATTTACAGTAGCCATGGTAGCCAAAATAAGTCTGTTTCCCACAAGAAGCTGTTTATTTTTTATAATTAATTCCTCAATCTTACAGTAAAAGTTAATATTCCAAATTTATCTGGACCCTTAATCCATTTATAACTTTCTTAGATCAAAATCTTATTTAGCTTTTTGCTGTTTATTTCACATTCTTTAAGTTCTTAAGCTTATAATTATTATTTCTTTTGTTCAGAGTTGAAGATAAACTCAGATGAAGACTTTTCAGAGTTGTTGTTCCAAAGGTCTCTAATAGCTTTAAGCTGGTTAATAGGCAATTTGCAAAAGTGATTAGAATATTTGAGGTTTGCAACCTTAGCGTCCTTTAGAAGGCTGTGCCATGGTTGCAAGCAAGATGGCTGATCTTGTCATCTCCCAGCGGAAATGGAACCCATGGAAAACCACTGTCCTGTGGTCTCATGAGGAACAGATGTTTGGAGCACATGGGGGCGATCTCCCGTCCTCTCCTTAGCTGGTGAGGTTCTAAGGGACCAGTCTACCTATTGGTTCCTTGGTCTTCGTCATGGTCATCTTCAGTTCGCCATACCTCCCCTGTAAGTCATAAAAATGGAGTTTCCAAGAAAGAACATATGCTCATCCATTCCTTGGTTCAATCTTGGTATCAGGTTGTCCCTACAGATTTCTCCTGGGAGAATTTGGCACTTGCAGAAAAAGGTTTCTCCATTGCAGCTCTACTGAATGTCATATTTACCTGAAAGTAAGATAATTTTCTTCAGCAAAGGATCGTTACCTTGTCGTGGTGCTGGAGCTTGAGCACCTCAATGATGCCATGAGCTAAACCGTGAAGGGCCACCCAAGACGGGAAGGTCATGACAGAGAGGTCAGACTAAATGCGATCCCTGGGGAAGGTAATGGCAACCCACCTCAGTATTCTTGCCGTGAAAACTAAATGGATCAGTACAACCAGAGATATGTCGGTATACCATCGGAAGATGAGACCCCCAGGTCGGAAGATGGTCAAAATGCTACTGGGGAGGAACAGAGGATGAGCTCAACTAGCCCCAGACGTGATGACGCAGCTAGCTCAAAGCCGAAAGGACGGCTAGCGGCCGACGGTGCTGGTGGTGAACGGCGAATCCGATGTTCTAAGGATCAACACACCATTGGAACCTGGAATGTAAGATCTATGAGCCAGGGCAAATTGGATGTGGTTATTGGTGAGATGTCAAGATTAAAGATAGACATTCTGGGCGTCAGTGAACTGAAATGGACTGGAATGGGCCACTTCACATCAAATGACCACCAGATCTACTACTGCGGACAAGAGGACCACAGAAGAAATGGAGTAGCCTTCATAATTAATAGTAAAGTGGCTAAAGCAGTGCTTGGATACAACCCAAAAAACGACAGAATGATCTCAATTCGAATTCAGGGCAAGCCATCTAACATCACAGTGATCCAAATATACGCCCCAACCACAAATGCTGAAGAAGCTGAAGTAGAGCAGTTCTATGAGGATCTGCAGCACCTACTGGACAACACGCCTAAAAGAGATGTTATTTTCATCACAGGAGACTGGAATGCTAAGGTGGGCAGTCAAATGACACCTCGAATTACAGGTAAGTATGGCCTGGGAGAACAAAACGAAGCAGGACACAGGCTGATAGAATTTTGCCAAGACAATTCACTCTGCATAACAAACACTCTCTTCCAACAACCTAAGAGACGGCTTTATACATGGACTTCACCAGATGGACAACACCGAAATCAGATTGACTACATCCTTTGCAGCCAAAGGTGGCGGACATCTGTACAGTCGGTAAAAACAAGGCCTGGAGCTGACTGTAGTTCAGATCACGAACTTCTTCTTGCACAATTTAGGATCAGACTAAAGAGATTAGGGAAGACCCACAGATCAGCTAGATATGAGCTCACTAATATTCCTAAGGAATATGCAGTGGAGGTGAAGAATCGATTTAAGGGACTGGACTTAGTAGATAGGGTCCCGGAAGAACTCTGGACAGAAGTTGGCAGCATTGTTCAGGAGGCGGCAACAAAATACATCCCAAAGAAAGAGAAAACCAAGAAGGCAAAATGGCTGTCTGCTGAGACACTAGAAGTAGCCCAAGAAAGAAGGAAAGCAAAAGGCAACAGTGATAGGGGGAGATATGCCCAATTAAATGCAAAATTCCAGAGGTTAGCCAGAAGAGATAAGGAATTATTTTTAAACAAGCAATGCGCGGAAGTGGAAGAAGACAATAGAATAGGAAGGACAAGAGACCTCTTCCAGAAAATTAGAAACATTGGAGGTAAATTCCAGGCAAAAATGGGTATGATCAAAAACAAAGATGGCAAGGACCTAACAGAAGAAGAAGAGATCAAGAAAAGGTGGCAAGAATATACAGAAAACCTGTATAGGAAGGATAACAATATCGGGGATAGCTTTGACGGTGTGGTCGGTGAGCTAGAGCCAGACATCCTGAAGAGTGAGGTTGAGTGGGCCTTAAGAAGCATTGCTAATAACAAGGCAACAGGAGACGACGGCATCCCAGCTGAACTGTTCAAAATCTTGCAAGATGATGCTGTCAAGGTAATGCATGCTATATGCCAGCAAATTTGGAAAACACAAGAATGGCCATCAGACTGGAAAAAATCAACTTATATCCCCATACCAAAAAAGGGGAACACTAAAGAATGTTCAAACTATCGAACAGTGGCACTCATTTCACATGCCAGTAAGGTAATGCTCAAGATCCTGCAAGGTAGACTTCAGCAGTTCATGGAGCGAGAATTGCCAGATGTACAAGCTGGGTTTAGAAAAGGCAGAGGAACTAGAGACCAAATTGCCAATATCCGCTGGATAATGGAAAAAGCCAGGGAGTTTCAGAAAAACATCTATTTCTGTTTTATTGACTATTCTAAAGCCTTTGACTGTGTGGACCATAACAAATTGTGGCAAGTTCTTAGTGGTATGGGGATACCAAGTCATCTTGTATGCCTCCTGAAGAATCTGTATAACGACCAAGTAGCAACAGTAAGAACAGACCACGGAACAACGGACTGGTTTAAGATTGGGAAAGGAGTACGGCAGGGCTGTATACTCTCACCCTACCTATTCAACTTGTACGCAGAACACATCATGCGACAAGCTGGGCTTGAGGAATCCAAGGCTGGAGTTAAAATCTCTGGAAGAAACATTAACAATCTCAGATATGCAGATGATACCACTTTGATGGCTGAAAGTGAAGAGGAACTGAGGAGCCTTATGATGAAGGTGAAAGAAGAAAGTGCAAAAGCTGGTTTGCAGCTAAACCTCAAAAAAACCAAGATTATGGCAACCAGCTTGATTGATAACTGGCAAATAGAGGGAGAAAATGTAGAAGCAGTGAAAGACTTTGTATTTCTAGGTGCAAAGATTACTGCAGATGCTGACTGCAGTCAGGAAATCAGAAGACGCTTAATCCTTGGGAGAAGAGCAATGACAAATCTCGATAAAATAGTTAAGAGCAGAGACATCACACTGACAACAAAGGCCCGCATAGTTAAAGCAATGGTGTTCCCTGTAGTAACATATGGCTGCGAGAGCTGGACCATAAGGAAGGCTGAGCGAAGGAAGATCGATGCTTTTGAACTGTGGTGTTGGAGGAAAATTCTGAGAGTGCCTTGGACTGCAAGAAGATCCAACCAGTCCATCCTCCAGGAAATAAAGCCAGACTGCTCACTTGAGGGAATGATATTAAAGGCCAAACTGAAATACTTTGGCCACATAATGAGAAGACAGGACACCCTGGAGAAGATGCTGATGCTAGGGAGAGTGGAAGGCAAAAGGAAGAGGGGTCGACCAAGGGCAAGATGGATGGATGATATTCTAGAGGTGACGGACTCGTCCCTGGGGGAGCTGGGGGTGTTGACGACCGACAGGAAGCTCTGGCGTGGGCTGGTCCATGAAGTCACGAAGAGTCGGAAGCGACTAAACGAATAAACAACAACAAAAGATAATTTTGTTTCCAAATGAGTTACTTTTAAATTAGGAGACTTGTCATAGTTTATTTCTTCTCTTTTTTTCTTTCTTTCTCTATTTTCTCTCTTTTTCTTTTTCCACTTTGTATTTCTTTTCTATTTTCTTTCTTCTTTTTGATATCAGTTTGTATTATCTTTTCGTATTGTTAAAATCCTTAATAAACAGTATGGAACTTGAAAGGGGAAAAAATGAAATATCTCCATGGAACATGCACAAAAAACATTCCAGCAGATTATTTGGCAACAAGCTGACTTTTCATGGTCAATGAATTGATAGATGGCAGACAATGGTGATGCAGAATAGGTCACTCACATGTCAGGAGAAAACCTGGAATTTCTGAAGATTTTTGAGGGGGAGTTTTTCTAACTTTAGTAAACTACATGAAGTTAATTTTACAGTCTACAAATAGAATACCAGTTTTGTGCATTTCTCACTTCAGATTGGCAGATAACCAACCTGGACAAGCACTGCAAAAGAAGAAAATTCAGGAGGCATATGCAGCTCATATAACACAAAATTGGATATAATAATATGGTGGGGAGGAATTTTTTTATTGTCTAATTAAATTAATTCCTGATATAGCGCTACCAAACTATGTTGAAAGATTTGCCAAATAATGGAAAGCATAATGAAGCTGGGTGGAAGCAATAACATGCATTAATAGCCAATGACTGAATAATGAACCAAAACACATTGAGCATCTGTTTCTGTGAACTTTAATAAACGAACATTTTAAATCCAAGCAGCTTTTGCTGTGGGTCAGTACAGTTGTGCACAAACAACTTGAACTTTACTCTGAGTGTTTGCTTCATCATGAGATGGAGAAAAACTTCCTCATTTAAAACCATCAGGGAATTGAAAGTACAGAAAATTAGAGATTGGTCTAGTTAATATCCATTCACAGTTTGGGGGTGAGATTGCTTTCAAAACACATGATTTGCTCAAAGGTCAGCTCCATTTTTGAAAATTTAGTTGACCCTATCATTAGATAGGGCAAAGCAGCCATTTTGACATGTCATAAAAGGGCAGTTAAGTGGTTAGTCAATGTGTTATTCTTGTACTCATACTGCCAAGGAAGAGATAGACCTTTTAGATCTGAGACCACGTTCCCATTAACACACTTGCAAGACAGTTCTCATCTTTCATTGTATGTTTATCTTCACTCATTCTCTCTCTCTCCTTCCAAAATTTTAAAGGAAATTGTAGAGATGCCTTTGATGTTAGTCATTTTACTTGAACCGACTGACCAAAAAGAATGGCCTCATTTGTTCTTAGGCCTTTGGAATAGCTATGCAGAATCAGCAGGTGACAATTTTCTACGTACAGAAGATATTTATCCCTGTTTTATGCAAATTTAAAGTACTTTTCATTTGCAGTATCTAAACAGAGCATGGTTGGGAATCAGTAAAACTAGTCATAATTTTAAAAACCCAAGTACTCTGTGCTGCTTAAATTTTACTTCTACAACTTATGACAAACATCTATGCCTATCAGAAATTTCCCAGGAACAAACTTGACCACTGTTAACAAAAACAAGCCAGTTAAGAATGTACAATAAAACTATGGTATTCTTTACTGTAAGATGTAGTCATGGCTACCATCTTAGAGGATTTAAAAGACACATACACATGAGGAAGGCTTACCAGTCATCTTAGCTCTATATATGTACTCCATGATCAAAGGCTCCATGTAGCTGAATATCAGTCATTCTGAAAACAGCGAGAGAAAGCTACCGCTTTTATCTCCGGCTTGTGGGATTCCTGTAGACATCTTGTTGAGCTAAAATCTCTCAGTTAACCACTGGGATCCAATGTTATCCTGGAACAGTCAAGCTGCATCCCTGGTAGTCCTTTTGATTGGCTATATCGCTACATTTCTTTCTTATACTCTCACCACTTCCCTGCCCTTGCTAGTTTATATGATTGCTGCAACTATGATTGTGATTATTCTTCACACAAAAGAGATATTCAATCAATACAGAACTGTTACACACTTCTCCAGCTCATATCAACTGATCGGATCTTCTCAGTGTTAACGCAGTTGGAGCCATGCCTTTCAAGTGAATGTGTTTGAGTAATAACCAATATAAGCTAGAAAAACTCTTTATCTAAGGATAAAATTATTTCTTAACAGGATGAGGAAAAGAGACTTTCAGCCGCATGGAGTGACAACTACGCAATTCAAATTTCTATACATTACAGAACCAGCCAGCTTAACAGAACAGAAATCCCAACAAAGTTTGGTAGAATTGCAATGTAATGGTAACAAACATAGCCAGAAGGAGTGTCAGATTTAGAATATCAAAAATCAGTATCAGGGAGAGCTTGGTTTGAATCCACCAGATACCCCTCAGCTTCAGCCATGAAACTCACTGCATAGTTTCAGCCATTTCTTCCCCTCTTCCTAAGCTACCTCACCCAACTAAGCCCCTTTACTACATGGTGGAGGACACACATCATACCCCAAAGGCTCCTGGTTTCTTCCAAAGTAGGATTTAGAAGGAGAGAGGAACCTGCCTGAAAGTCTGGAGAGTCGCTGCCGCTCACGGTCAGCAGGACTGGGCTAGATGAAGCAATAACCTGCCTCAGTATAAGCAGTTTGTAACATTTCTGAGGGTACCTGGCACTTGCCATTTAAGCCATTCCTGTCTTATGCTCAAGAAAATCTGGACTGAGAGACTTGGAAAGCAAGCTGTTTTTGTTTGTTTGTTTCATAGCTTTACATAGTATAAATTCATATTTTTACTCCATGCTGCAGGCTAGGACACACGCACACACAAAACCTGGGCAATTCTGCTGCTGCTGTGCCCTCCCACTTAGAAAACTATGGCCAGATATGTTCCCTTCTGTGGGTGGATCTTCCAGTGCGTGTGTGTGTGTGTCTGTGCACATTTGTAAGTATAGCCGATTTGTTTGGCTATTTGGAAGCCAGGATTGAAATTCTACCTCAGGCGACTGGAAAAATGGTGAAACAATAAAACCCTGGACTTACTGAAAAAAAAAATCAGAGGGGAAAAGCATCTCAGTCTCATATTATAGGGAGAGCTGTGTTGCAAAGAAATGCCATGGGTACAATATTTTAGGAAAAAAAGTATTAAATTGAGAGATGTTTCGACAATTTATTGGACTAAATCTGCTTATCTATACACTGTATGGAATTTATTTTAAAGTATCTTTCTCACTTCCTCTGAAATCCTTAGGTACCATTAAGATCTATATTCAAATATTAGCATATCTGTTTCCCTACAGTCTTGCACTGGCACACTCTTAAAATACAGCCCGTTCCTAATCCCACACAACTCTGTGATTGAAGTATATGACAGATGCTGTATTTTAAAATATATTATTATACCTGGAAGAACAAGGATGTCAAAATTATTTCTTTCCCTGCTGCAAACTCTCTTCTGCAGTTATTATTCACATGTCCATTTCTCAAAAGTCTGTCCTCATCTGCAAATGGGACAGAATATTAATAAACTTTTGTGACAGAATTAATAAACTGGCATTAGAATGAAATAGAAGTAGCAGTGTTTGTATGTGAATATGTTTCTCTGGTTTCCTTTATTAGTTGTTTTCTTTCATTGGTGCTGGATCTGAAAGAATATAATATTTCCCGAGCATTTACCATTTCTTATTGGATTTAAGTTCTGATCACATAACATGCTAAACTGTAGTTTGCTTCATGATAATTTAGTGATTAAACCACAGCTGATGAGATCCATTCACTCAATACCCTAAGCTATAAACCAAACAAACCATATTTCTCCTTAACATGGAGGTAAAAAAATCTAAATAATTCTTAAATGGCAGCAAAGATATACGGAAAAAGCTAAAACCTGATCTGTACTCCCACCTAGAAGAAGTTGGAGATTGGCAGTACAGGTCAGGGAGCTTCAGCTTAGCATTTTGGGTGAATGCAGGCTTCATATCCCGCCCCTCTTTCCTACAAGATGTTAGAGTTGAAGATACTGCACTAAATAAAGTGGCATTATGATCCCTGAGATTTGCCGAGGGAGTCTTCGAGGACAGAAGAAAAGAATCTGATACTAACCAAATTATAGCTACCTATCAAACAAATAAAAAGCTGCCTTTCTTTATTTCAAGATTTACATGCCAGGTTTCATGGACCACCTCCAGTTTTTACAACAATTTAAGAATGCAACACTTATGAGAAAGACAGACAACACTGTCTTCATAATAATACCTCTCCAAGTCCTCACTCAGTTACAGGCCAAGCAAATATGTAAGATTTTAGGCTCCATTTGCACAGGAGCCAGTCAGGGCAAAACTTCCCCAACAGCTACCAGTGTCAACAACAATGTTTCTCCCTCTCCTATCCATGAGCTTAATTTCTCTAACAGGTAGGCACGCATTATGAACTGGATCTCAGAAAATGGGTGAGTTCAAGTTCAAATGATACCAGGGAGATATTTGTCCTTGGATGTCCTTAAACTTGTATCTCCCTGTGAAAAAGGCTCCTGTTTTCTTAATTCATTCTCAGGGTGTTTTAAAATTTTGTCAGGTGGTACTTTTGAGCATTAGTGTTGCTAGTGGCGGTGGCTGCTGTTACTGCTACTCTTGACATCTCTGTTTCATATCTCTGTAACTGCTCTGCAACCTCCTTGGCTGCCCCTACTTTCAGGTTTAAAGCAGCTCCATGGGATGAGTTAGCTCACAGTTTCTTCCCTTGAATGTAACTGAAACTTGGAAAATCAGGAAGACTGTAGACCATTAGGGAGAAGGGTATACCACAAAAGGCAAGAACCACATACATATTGTCTACCCATGAACATTTTACCAAAATACTCCTCTTTGGGCAAAAAAAAAAAATGGGGTGGGGATTAACTTCTTTACCATCAGTATCTTCTTTGGAGGAAGATATACATGAGATTTTTTACAGATGGAGATGCATAAGTTATTCCCATCCCTTGTCCTAATATTTAAGTAACAGAACACTAGCCACACTATGACAGGTACAAAGAGGTAAAGTAAATCCTAAATTATAATCTGTCCTTGTTTTTGCTGGCCATTTGAGTTTGAGCTTAATTATATACTGAAGATCATATAAGATCATTCTTGTTTCCTCTATTTTAGATATGCTTCAAGTGGATAAAGGAAAAAAGGAGAGTTGATTTTATTTGAATTCTCTTCAGAGATGTCTAGATCAGTGTTATTGTAAGATTATGTCATCCTATTCTACTGCTCAAGTTAAGGACCCACATAGTAGAGTTACTCACCAACTAGAGATCCTTACATAGACAAATCAGCATCTGTCATATCTAGGATACAATCATCACCAGAATTCAATTTGCAGAAGTATTTAGAAAGATGGTAGAAGGACTCCAAAGATACCTGGTGTGGAGTCAGGTATGCTGAGCTGACACTGTATAGCTGAATGCCTGATAGAGAAGAGGACAGGATACTAGGGAAGTTGGGGGACAGGGGTGGAGTGTCAGGGACTGGCCATTTGTTTGATGGCTGAAGACCATGCTACACTTTTTTGTCCTAAGGAACGTGGTTGCAGTTGACAGGGAGGTGATGCAGAGTGGCGGTCCATATAATAGATAAGGGCAGAACTAAGAAGGTTGGGTTGGAAGGCTTCTAAGTTCTAGGAGGAATTTGGAGATATTTCTTGGATTTAACTATTTTAGCCCTAACTAATGATACATACTACAGACTCCATGTGTTTTCTATTTTGAAAATCAGAGGGAATTCTGTCACTGATTTTCAACAATGACAATCAGAGAGTAGTTTGGGACCCACCAAGGTAGTGTTGAGGGCTTACCTTCAGTTAGGTGGAACATTAGCTCGGATCATTCCACTGCAACATTTGGTTATAGGTTCCACTGTGATTGAGTAATCTTGACAAGAGCAGGAAGCTTCGAACAGGACTCTAACATAAATCAGCAGGAATATTTTTACTAATATGGAGCATGCTTTTTTTTTGTGGACCATACAACTTCATCCTAACATTTTAACACAGAAGCTGAGCAAGATTTGATCCACCTTAATCACTACTGAAGAGACAATCCAAGCCCAAGGGGGGGAAAAAGAGCATAGCTATCATTCTTGGCATTTGATGAACCTGCTTTCTTTTCTTCAATTTCTAAACATAACTTAATCCAGCATTTACCTTCACTGCCTTCTTTTTAACTTAGGCTTTAAAAAAAATTATGATAAAAATAACTCCATAGCTATCAATCCTTGTGCATTGAGCCACCTCTGCTTTTACTCATTTTCAATCAGAACATGCTACCCCTCAAATTTTTATCAGGCATAATTTATGCACACAAAAATATGACTTAATTATGGAGGCCTCATTTAATTACACTCTGCCAAAACATTTGGAACATCCAAGCTACTGATCAGGGGACTCCTGTACAGACTCGACCCACTTTATGTTCTTCCTCCTCCTCCTCCTCCTCCTCCTCCCTTGTTCTTGCCCAGAGACAACATTGGCAAAAATCCTGAATTGCAGCATCAATTATGCAGATCACCCATGGATGGCATTCCAACCAGTAAAACTCACAACACAACAGGCTTTGTATATAAAATACCATCTAATATATTAAAAGCAATGGGCCTCCTGGTTGGACAGGAGTCAGCATGAGAAGACAAGGGCAGAAGGAAAAAGGACAATGTTATACCTGCTAAGGCGGAAAGGTCCTTAGAAGTTATGAGCAGTGCACGTTGTTATACAATCTGGGGCTGGTTTGCATGCAAGGGAAACATGTGATCCCCATGACAAGTCATTTCTCACTGCTACTCTCATCTGTGACCAGCTTGAATTTAATGGGAAAAATATATTATTAGAAATAATGTTTCAAAAGTCTAACATGTGAGAGACAGCTTCTCCACCTAAAAATGTACTTTGCCACTTCTGCACATCAGTTCTGATTCTTTTTTCCTTTCTTTCTCTCTCTCTCTCATGCGACATCCACCCCAGTCTTGTGGCTCTGTAACTGTCCAAAGTCAACTGTCCAAAGTCAACTGTCCAAAGTCAACTGTCCCGCTGCACCAGTCTGGCCTGGACAATGTGTCCAAGTAAATGAACACATGGTTCAGCATCCTATCAAAGGAACGTAAACAGAACATGTAGGTCAAAATCAATATGCAGAAGTCATTTACCGTGAGAAGAAGAAAACAAGAGTAATAAAAAATCTAGTCCAACAATTAAAACAAGCAGACAATCCAAAGGAAAAGTGTGAAAGATAAACCAGTCTCACACTGGAGTTCAGGGGAGAAAATGGGAGACAGGCACCCACAAAAAGAACTACTAACAAACATAAGTTCTCATCAACTATCTCCCTTCTGTCTTATATGCACCTATCTTACATGCAAAAGCAGCCAAGAACTCCATCTCAGAAAGCGTTCTTTACTCATCCTCTGAAGAACCCTCTTCAGAGAAGTCCTGGTGGGCTTCTATTTTGCTCCCTGCTTTAGTGAAACCAGATCTTTTTTGAAGAATCTGTTTGTGCTGACTAAATTGGTATCAGCTTGAGGTGAGGAGAAAAGACTCAGGATTCCCCTCTCCTTACTCCTTCCCCCCCCCCACCCGCATTTGTTAATTCAGTCTGTATGTACAAGGAGCTGAGGTTACTGAGCAAATCCAGAGCTGGATTTGCTGGGGGGAGGCCTCTGAAGGCCCTGTAGAAACAAAAAAAAGCACTTTCTGCCAAAACAATCATAAAGCTGCAAAATTCCCAGAGATGCTGTATCCATACATATGTAAATAAAAGCAAATAATACTAAATGCTGTGACTTTCCAGGAAAACTTAAAGTCAAAGAGAGCATTGGAACTCTGAATCTTCACCACGCAGACTCAGAAGGAAAGCAAGCCATGGAGTTAAAGCGAGAACAGACGTTGATCTCAGTGATATTGGGAAGTAAATAGAGTCTCACCTTTTTGGGAGAGAGGGGTGGTGACAGAAATTTGGAAAATAAATAAATGTCATGTTTCCCCCTTTCAATGTTCTGTTAACATTGTAACGTTTCACATGTCAAGCCGTTTTCCGTGTATACCCGCCTGGCTCATTTCTGGGTTTTTCCATTCCTGCGCTCTGCTTTGTTTTGGAACTTTGGAATGTATGTTTGGGTTTGCAATCCTATTCAAGGTTACTTTCCCAGGCGCGTGTAACGGTTCCTAGCACCTGGGAGGGAGTGCGTGCTGACGGGGCTTGGGGCGGGACTGAATTGAGGGCAAGGCTTTTAAGTTTGTATTTGGCGCGCTTTTGCTCATTCTCAGTTTTCTTTGTATTTGCATACTATTCCTTTAATAAATCAGTTATCTTTAAGCCCGAGCTTGTGAGACTGAGTATTTGGGATTAGGCAACCATTACAATAAATAAATAAATAAATAATGTGGATCATCTCCAAATTAGTATTTGGTTTCAAATAGATTATGACCCTCTGTGTTTTAATTCATCTGTTTCACCATATTTGTTCATTTTACTTATCAAATACTTCCTCTACCCTTTCCATCCCACCCTCTAGTTTATATCATTATAATATTCAAAAAAGTAAAACCAGAGACCAATTAAAATGGGTTCAACAAAACAACCACAATTAACTAGCAATGTCCTCCTCCTCCTAGGAAGACAGCATACTCTGGTATTTCTTTTCATTCTCAGTTGGCTAAAATTCTGCACCATTTCCCTGGAAGTAAGCTTTATTGAATTTAATGGGACCTACTTCCATACAGAAATGGATCAAGAGCACATTCTCCATTCACATATTGAGCTGACTGTGACTTAGTAAGCATGCATCCAATTACATTGCATCAAAGCCAAATGTCAAACAACCCATGTGAAGAAGTGGAAGATGGTACTAAAAAATCTCTTTGGGGGACTTCTGACTCATTAAGAGATTGATGCAGTGTCTGGTCAAAAATAGAACTTAACTTCTTTTGTGGTAACTATTGAGCCCCAATGAAAACCGTTACAGGCAATCCAAAACTGTCTTTTCAGAAACAAATCTTTGCTTGAAGATGTGGGTAACCATAGGCAACCTCTAATGATGGTACCAATGTTTAAACACACACACAGACACACAAACACAAAACCAGCAGTAGCAACTGCAACAAATTTGTTTCCAAAGAGCTAGTACTGTAATAATTCTAAAAACCCACCAACCTATAAGGATTCTGAAATAATATGCTTGCTTAGGCTTATTGGTTGTTAATAATCAATATCAATAACTCAGAATTTACTATCTATTAATGGATAGGCCCTCCTTACCAAGTTTTGGAATGCAATACCAAAAAGAGTTTGGGAAGATACCATTCAGTAGCTTGTAGCTGGGAAGGGGCAAATAAACTATTGGAAGGAAGGTCTATTTCAAGAGAAGGAAAAAGCTTGCCTTATTATCAAGACTTGGTCACATCAAGACTGGACTATTGCCATGTGCTCAACCTTGCTTCATGTGGCTCAATTTTGGCTAGTTCAGAATGAAGCTGGGACACAGTATAGAGGACCATATTATGCCCTGTTTAGACTGGTTGCCAATAAGATTATGGAACAATTCAGAGTGCTAGTTGTTGCTTATAAAATCAATGAAACTTGAACACAGGGTGCCTAAAAGACCATCTCTTCTCAGATCATCCTAACCTAAGATCTTCATCCTAACCTGATATTGGTGGATTCTAGATTAGTCAGGATATGTAACTCTTTGTAGCTTGCAACAGTTGTGAAACTCTCATGGGAGGCTCATATAGCAACGTCCTATAGTGTGGGCAAATAGAATAGCATAATACACATATTATGGAGATATAGATCTGTAACCCATGGGAGGATGGATTTTCCAAGTGTTTATTATTCATTTTAACTGCTACAGTAGATGGAATAGAGTAATATGTGAATAGGTGTAGCACAGACATGGGCTGGAGTTACACAGACCTGTATATGTCTCCTTCCCACACCCACCATTTCTTATCTGTGCCATGGCTCCTTCTTTTAATGTTTAATGTCTGTTCTCATTTTCATAAAGAAATGTGCCTTGATCTGACCTCCTTTTTAAAAAAACTGCTTACATTTGCACAAAACCGTACTTTCCATTATAGACAATTTTTTTAAACTGTATATAAATTCTGCCAATTGCAACCTCCAGGAGGTGGGCATTCTCTTTTTCTACAAGGTCAAAATTATGAGTTTGCAATGCTAGCGTTTCTCCTAACCAACCAAGTTAAGATGTAATTGCTTTGCCATTAATAACTATCAGCCTGGACATAAATACCTATGTAACTTTGATTTTTTTTTTTTACCATCCTAAGCCAAATTCCAGTGCATCTAAAAATTATAATCCAAAATAAGTCCACGTGCATGGTATCAGAACAAGTACTTAGGTTTGCTTCCCTCAAATGCTTTTTGTTTGAAAAAAAATCATGGGGCACCTTTAGAACCCTAATAATTTTCACTGGTTTGCCAGATGTTCACACAGACAGACACACTGCAATGGCAAAAGCCAGTGAACCTTGGGATTTTATTTTATTGCCACAACCTCTTTTGGGGTTTCAGGAAGACCCATAGATCTATTTCCCTGATAGCACTTTTCTCTTGCACAGAATGGGGCAGTGCTATATTGTGACAGCAAAATCAATCCCAATCTCCATGTCTTTTCTTGATCGTCTTTACGTCTCTTAGGAGCGCACAAAAGGTATACTCAGTCAGGGCCCTGCGAAAACTTCCTCTGTGTTCGGTGTTTATTAGATCATCATATGTAAATAAGTGGGAAAATAATAATTTATTGGCTGTCCTCAATATGTAATGGATTTTTCCATTGCAGCCCCTGCCCTATGGATCTCCCTCCCCTCTGAGATCCAACAGGCCTCTACCCTTCTATCTTTCTGGAGAGCACTCAAGGCCTGGCAATTCCCCCAGGCACTGGGATAGGGCGAGGTCAGAGTAAGATGCAAATGTGGGTTGCATCAGGGAAGTGTGGTTCTGTTTTTAGTTATATCACTGTTGGTTTTATCTTGTTTTATTGGTAGTAAGCTACCCAGAGTTGTTTTAAGATGGGTGGCTATCCAATTGTTTTTAATCAATTGATTAATTAACAATAAAATATTGATCATAAAAGTGATTCTATTTTTGAAAAAAATCCCAGCATTGTTATTTTTATTTCACTACATTCCAGTGGAACAAACCAGAGGGCCATAGAATGTCGTTTTTCAAAATACAAACCCTTTTTTTTTCCTTCTCAGAAAGTCTTCCTCTTTTAGGCACACAATGAAACTGAGATCCGGGAATGCCTCTCTGTGGAGGAAGACTGCCACTGCACAGCTTGGGAACCTTGGTTCTAATGAAGACTTTCCTAGCATCTATTCTGATGTAGGGAAGCCCAGCATTAAGAAGAGGAAATCCTTAGGAAAACAGGGATTAGGCATTCAACACCACACTGTCCAGCCTAAAACAACCAACACAGAACATCTGTTCCAGAGAAATTATGTTAGAAGCACCGTATTTACAGCATATTTATTTATTTATCTAGCCAAAGCATTTTTAAACTGCCAACTCCACAAAGACTTTTTGCAGTTTACAAAGCCACGTAAAAGCACAAAAACTATTTTAAAAACAATACAAATAAATCCACCCCAACCTGGCGCCTGGTGAGCAGCTCCTTGCTGTTTGTTCATTAAGTGTCCCATGGAACAGCTCAGTCTTAACTGCCCTCCAAAAGGCTGCCAGAGAGGGTGCCATTCAGATTGCCAGTGGTGAACTCCTCCATAAAAGTAGGGCATACGGGAGAGGCATTGTACTCTTGGCCCCCTCCCACCGATCTCATATCAGTGCCTCCCTTACAGACAGATGAACTGGACAGGGTGGTTCTTCCTGAAGTAGGCAGTTCTGCAGTACTTAGGCACCAAGCTTGAATAACTCCATAAGCTAAAACCAGAACTTTTAGATTGTAATTACAAATCTATTGGAGGCCAGTGCAGTGCCTGTAACAGTGGAGTTAACACTGGCATCTCTTACCTGCCAGCAGGTAGACTGCTGCATTCTGCACTAGCCGCAGGTTCAAGGAGCCTTCAAGGGTAGCCCCATGTAAAGCACGTTACAATAGTTGGTAAAAGAGGTGATAAGGATATGGAAGACCACTGCCAGGGCATCATGCTTCAGGAAGAACCACAACTGGGTTAGGTCCCCCAGCTACCACCTCTACTTACCTACCTGTGTTAATTTAGAAGGAAACCCAAGCCATATACCTGCAGCACCCCAGCCCACTTGGATGATTTCTCTTCTTCCCTGATCACAAACTGCTACCACTCACTCAAAAGGAGAAGACCCATTGCAATACAGTATCCCAACTCTCAATCCTTGCAGGTAGTCCAGAAAAATACCATATTTGATAGCATTGAAAGCCTCTGCAAAATACAAAGGATCAGGTGGGATGCATTTCCCACACCTGAGTCCTAACAGAGATCCTCGACCAGGGCAATCTCTGTGG
The DNA here is from genome assembly GCF_035149785.1 of Candoia aspera. Classification (NCBI taxonomy): domain Eukaryota; kingdom Metazoa; phylum Chordata; class Lepidosauria; order Squamata; family Candoiidae; genus Candoia; species Candoia aspera. The sequence goes on from NC_086154.1 coordinate 184,782,595, forward strand.
TTTCTGACCCACGGGTAGGACTCATTTCTGACTGAAAAGGGTCTAGATAATTTGCCTTCTCTAGGGCAGTCTGTAGTTGGAGCCCCAGCATTCTCTCTACAACCTTCCCTAAGAAGGGAAAGTAGACAATAGTTCTCTGGATCCAAAGAAGCCTTCTTCAGGAGGGTGCACATGACTACCTCTTTCAAGATGGAAAGCACAACTCCCTCCCTTATTGAGGTATTGACTACTTCCTGGATATAGCCCTCAGCACATACCTGTGCTTCCTGAAGAACCAGGAAGGGACATGGAACTAGCTCACATCAGTGGAGCTCATCCCATAGGTCATCATTTGGACTGCTTCAGAGTCAGAAAGCAAAAATTAATTGTAGATAATCACAAAAGACTATTCCAGTCACCTCCACAGACCCTCCCATGTACAATCAAGGCCAGAGAGATATTAGAGTGATTTGATCAACAAAATAGCACCCTAAGTTTTCACAGTGGCCCTCAGGAAGAGCTGTATGCTTCCTGCCCCCACAAAAGACAAGGGTTATCCTGAAATCAGCATGTTTTATTGCCCTTTTCACCACTGTGTAGGCTTAAATATGATTTCTTTCTTGTGTTCAATCCAATTAACTCCTGATCTTTCTCCATTGGCACTCCAGAAATCGCTTCTGCCACTTTATCCCCCAAATTTCCTCAGTAAACCAAGTAGCTCCTTGGGATCTGCAGACAGGGAAAGGCAATATCAGGTACTGTGGTAGCCTTCGTATGCCACAGATTAATCAGTCACTCAAAGGGAAGCCATCAGATAGTGTAGAAAATCCCCAAGCATCCTCTGGAATCTATCTGGATCCATCAGACATCTCTCAACAGTAATAAATCTCCTAGCAACCAGGAAGTGATCCATGGCAAAGGACTACCCCTTATGTCTTCCAGTTTCAAACTGTTTTTCACCTGCTTTGAGGTAGACACCAGATCCAATGTATGATCACCTGTTTGGCCATATCTGAGATTCCCTGGGACAAACCCATGGTGACCATGAACTCCTGAATCTTCCTAAGTCCTCAGTTATGGTGGTTGTCCATCGGCATAGAAAGTACTACAATCCTCTGCAGACAAGCCCCAAGGAGTTCAGTGCAACTTACCCATGGGTTTGCCAGATGAAATTCAGGCATTCCAGTCTTCCAGATATACAGTAGCCTATCTAAGATTTAAGAAATGAAATTCTTGCAACATCATTGTGATAAATGATGTTGAGTTGCCAATAAACTATAGAAGATTTAGATTAGCTTTTTTATAGCTGAATCAACTTTTATGGTTTGAAACCTACAAACATTTTATTGTCACACTTTCCATGTCTCACAAAGCAATAGATATGTAAATTCCTTGAAAACAATGCAGTAATTATTAGAATTTAGTGTAGATTTGTCAAGAACAGATGTGTGAGACTAATCCTGTTCAGTTTTTATTAATCAGGTAAACTGTAAATGGTTGGAATGCTGTGGATATAATTTATCCTAATTTCAGGTAGGCATCTGAAAAAGTGCCCCATGAACTTCTAACTAGCATGCTTGTAAAGAATGGGATGGATGCCATATGTATTAGAGGAGTCATCATCTGCCATTGGGGGCCTATGAATATCATTTCACTCATGAATATGCCTATCAGCTTAAAGTATATTCACATCTGTTGTCCCCTCAGAGTGAAACCTACATAGTTGCTTTCAAAAGGAATTCCACTTCACTAGTGTAAAACAATCCTAGGACTGACATCAGAGAGGGCATTTCAACAGAACCATTTAAAACTCTGACTTCATGCTTTTCATGTGATTTTCAAGAAACAGTATGGCCTTCTGGTTTGGACACTGGCCAAGCACAGGGAGTTCTTGGCAATTCCTAATTGTAAAAAAAGTTCCAGTGAAGGCCACTATTATTCAATTAGATATATATCCTGGACAAGTATTTTTGGCACTAGAAATGAGATTTCAGTTTAGATGCAGCTGACAAGCCTTGCAATTAGCTGATGAAAACTGGGCATCCATAAAGTAAAGATCTGAATCCATCATACATCCTGTCTACACAGATTACTTTATATTTAAATATCTTAATTAAGACAGAACAGTTGGTTAAACTAAATTGCTTATGGTCCTCTCAGACAGACACATGACTATTGACATTTTAAAAGATTAGTATCAATAAATCCTTCATCTTTATGCTACCTAAAATTAAATAAGAGTCATGCTTGATGGAAGTCAAGCCAATAGCTGCTTTGGATCATTAATAATAATCAAAATATCAATGAGTAGATTTAGAAGCCCCTTATTTCAGCATAAATCTGCCAGAAAAAAAGCACATGATGCAGGCAATGAGTTGTTACAAAGGACATCTGAGTCAATCCTTAATGCCAGAAGTCTCCATTCTGACGCTCTATCGTTGTGTTGGACTACAGCTTCCATCATTCTCCAACCAAGCTGGCCACTGAGGAGACTCACTTATGCTATAGGAAATCTTCTCCCCATTCCCAAATATAAAGCATCTGCCAAAAGAGATTTTGAAGGGTGGTAACAACTATATCAAGATGCTGTAGAATGTTTACGATGAATGCAGAGCCTTTTAGCCCCAAGGCTCTTGTTCAGAGTCTCTGAACATGTTGTTCAGCAGCCTTTTCCTAGAGTAGTTAACTAGTTCTCTTTGAAAAGATTACAAGTAAGATGGGACTATAATAGAGGCATCCCACTGCCCAGATCCCTAGGAGTTAGTAAGCAGAACCATATCACTGGAGGTACTAAAGTCATCTCTACATAGTGTGACTGGCTGTCACTGAAAGCCTTCTCTTCTATGAATTCACCTAATCTTCTGTTTTAATGCTGTCGTAATCAAGCCATTGCTCAATCTTTCAATAGCAAATTCCATAGCTGAGCTTTGTGTTGCATGAAAAATAATTCTTTCATTCTCCATCTCTCAACATTCAGCCTCACTAGCCCTACTGTTATCTCCTACATCTACTGTAAGGGAAGGATCATTTTGCAGCCAGGAGATGATGTTTTTAAACCCCTTTTTCAGCCAACCAGGGCTACTAGAAGGTGGGGGGGATGAGGGATGTCAGAAATAGTCAATATTCAAAGAACTAGCCTTTTTTCTGTTAGTGAGGCTCAGTACACCAATACTAGTGTTTAATCCCCTCTGCCAACATTGCCCTAGTTTAAAAAGCAGGTTTCTGATCTGAGGAGGGTTTTTTCTGATCTGGGGTTGTGTGCCATGCACCCTATTCACAGGTTGTGATTTCCTCAGAGAAATGTAAAAGATTAATAAAAGAAAACTTGATGTTTGAAGAAGCCAAGCTGATTGTGCTTTGGCAAAGGCATGACCTTAGTTCAGGTAAAACTAACTGGCTTAAATTAAAGTTAAGCTAATTTTGCTGATTGTTCCTCCCACAGGATTCTTTTAAAAAAGCAGAATTAGATTGGTATCACTATTCTGTTCGTGCAGAGGCTGATCTAAGGGGCATGTTACAATATGGATATTTATAAAGCAACACCATGCTACGTTAACAAGATGCTCTGCCTCAAATGGTACTTCATCTCACAGGAAGTATTGAATCTAAGTGGATCTATTTTGATCAGCTGCTTTGCCTTGATGATGGGGGTTTTATGCCTGCACAAAAGCCCCATTTGCTGGTTGGAACACAGGGGCATTTCCACACTGCACTGATGTTTTGTTTTGCTTAATTTCTTTTATAAGCTGCCCAACCCCAATGGACTCTGGGCACAATACAAAACTAGAAAAAACATTTTTTTAAAAAGCTAAAAACATCAAATCAGATGGACAGCCCAGATTAAATGATTTTATAAACATAAAAAATCAACAGAACAAAACAGGGACCCTTGACAAATAATAAACATTTGGAAGTGGGAAGTGTTTAACATAAGTTCTTCACAGCATGCTTCAGTCTAAATCTCGAGGTGACGCACTCCTTTACCAGCCATCATTTTACATTCAGTGATTTCATAAGAATTCTGAAATGGATCTCATCTTTTAGTTTGTCAATAAACAGCTTAAAAGAGAGAATTTAGAGGGCACACTACAAATGTAATTACATCATCTTGGCTGCATTAAAAACTTAACATACTTCACCAGCCCTCAGGTTTCAAAATTTGAGTGGCGTAGTAGAAATACGGATTTTTCATTTTTCAAAAGAAGTATTACTAATGAGAATCACGTACATCTGGATGGCATCAGTTTTTCATTTTTTTTTTCTAAAAATGTAATTTTTATTTGCTGTTCCTTTAACAAGATAGACTATGACTTATTAAACAACGCCTCCCACGCCCCCCAAAAAAACATTGTGCTATCCAGTATAACTGAGTAGGCAACTGGCTATTTTCTCCATGGAGTATTTGAAGGAAAACTCAGAACTACAAGGACAATATTGGTTTTGCCAGAAAAGAGAGTTCCAAATTAAATTGCATCCAAAAAGTTCCAAATTAAATTGCATTCAAGAGCCTTGGAAAATAAATGGGTTGCTGACATAAAGGATTTGTAATGGACCATGGGTTTTACACCCATCTCCCTGTTTCTAATTTAATCCTGTTTGGTAGTGATAAAAAAAAAATGTAGCAATCAAAAGCTAGCTAATACCTGTGAAATGACTTGATGCTCTGAGGCCACTTTTTGGCACACAGGTATCCACATCAGAGTTGGGACTCTTAGGGCATAAGCCAATAATTTCCTACCTGTGACAATTGGATTTATTGATTTGAAATTGCTTGCATTTTGAAAATAGGCTGCGATGGTTGCCTCTGCCAGATCTCCATGATACGTCACTGAATTGGAGGTCATCCAGTAAGACTTCATGCGCAAAAGCAAGCAACACAGCATTTTAAATAGGTGCATCATTTTCAAAAAACCAGAGAATCACATTTGCTTCCTCGCTAAAAGGCCTCTTAGGCATAACAGCTGAGGCCGCAGATGAAATGGTGTCCATCTTCCACAAGTCAGCAATCTGTCTGTGCGCCATATGCTCAGTCTTGGGGGTGATTACAGTCCCAGCCCTCCAGTTTCTTTTAATAAAAATGTATTTGTATTTCTGCAAACACTAGCATTCCCCTTGAGCCTACTGTTATCTTTCACTCAAGTGCAGATGGTGCCAGCTGAACTACAAAAGAGCTGAAGGGATTTGCAATTAATAGAACCCAATACAGGTGGGAAATCATCAGTCTAGGGGTCTCCAACTCAGGCCGCACAAGGAGTAGGTCGTTAGCCAAAGTCTGCTTGCCTTTGGCTTTGCAAAAGAGACTCCAGGAAATCCCAGTGCAATGCCAAAGGGCTAAAATTCCATACAAAGGCTCCTCCTGGTTTGTAGATCCCACCACCCCACCCCACCCCACATGCGGGGCCTCTCCTCACTCAGAGGGTGAGGGAGCAAGGCCATCCCTGCCAGGCCTGCTCTTCCCCATTTGCCTGCTCCCCCATCGCTGTGAACTAGGAATGCAGTCACCCCTTGGCTTGCCCTGTTCAGAGGCCAAGTCGCTCCTTCTCAGCCAAAGACAGGATCCATTTTGCCTGGCCAAACTGGCAAGATGTGTAGTCTGTCTCCTAATGTGTGTGTGAATGGGCCTAATGTTTTTTTGTTCTGGGCCTTTGATCAGCTGGCAGCCTTCCTGTCCCTCCCTCCTTGTCTCCATCAGTCCATCTAGGTGTGCTCTCCTCTAATGTACTACAGACTCTAAAATGGGCAGGGAGCAATGCTTCTCTTGGAGTAATCCTTGCCAGCCAAGAGAATCACGCCCTATAGGGCTTACTCTTTTTCAAGTATTGTTAAGGGCTGCAGAATACAACTCGGAGGTCTTCATGCAGCCTGTACTTGCAAATTTGAGACACCTGCTTTAGCCCATAGGCTAAATCTGATCAGCAACTTTCTTCTTTATTCTTGCTTCCACATCTTCAATTAATTGTCAATTTGGAATTCTCTCCCTCGTGGAAAGTGAGGGATGGCAAATTTCTTGGGGAATTATGGCCTCAAGCCATCCCAAACTTCTGAAGGTAGGATTCCAAGCTCTAACATTTTTGGGCCTTGATTCTAAACCAGGGCCTTTTTAAGACTCTGAGAATTCCAGAGACAAAATGTTCATCTGAACCCATTCAGATTAATGCACACTTCTGACTGTATCAGCTTACCCAAACCTAGTGCTTCCAAAAGTGGTAGACTTCAACTTCCATAATCCCTAGCCATGCTCAAGAGATTATAAGAATCAAAGTCCCACATGCTAGGAGGACACCAGTTTGTTGACATTTATTATATTTTTCCATTGTTGTTGTTGTTATTAATAACAACACCCAAGAGGAATTTGCCTTAAAATGGGAAATGCAACATTTTTATTTAAATCAACTATATTCCAGCTTTTGCTAGAACTTCCTAGAACATGCACTGGACATACATAAACGCTTGATGTCCAACCACAATGAAAACAGCCAGCCAGATTTCATTACCTGGTTTGTTTATAGATGCTACATTTCAACTCTCCTTTTGTTCGGTCTCAGTGGGGGTCCTCTGCTCTGATTACTTTTAATTGGGAGACCCAGGATACCAACCCCCAAAGACAATAATTTAGTTTGTTTAGCAGATAAGACTTCTAATGAGCAATTAAAATAATCAACACTCCAGGAATAATTTAGAACCAACTAAGTGTCCCCTTGGAAATCATGTTTAGATTTTGGCAGTTTTAGCAAAGAGAAAACTCACAGAACTTCCCTGCATTTATTTATTTATTTGTTTTATAAATTTATTCACTGCCCATCTCTCCCCAATGGGGGGACTCTGGGCGGCTTACAATAAAACAAGATTAAAATATAAAACCATTACAATAAAAAAATACAATAAAAATATAAATATAATAAAATCTACATGGCGAAGAGATCTTAATCAGTCCTTCAGTGTGGTAGGTCCCTCTGGATCACTTCATGGTGCTAGCCATCCCCAGATGTAATTATTTGCCCTCCCATTCCAAGCCTGCCTACAAAACCAGGTCTTTAATCTTTTGCGGAAGTCCAGGAGCGAGGGGGCCTGCCTCACCTCTGGGGGAAGGATGTTCCAAAGGGTGGGAGCTACAGCAGAGAAGTCACGCTTCTGAGACCCCACTAGATGGAATTCTTTTATAGATGGGGCCCATAACATGCCCTCCCTGCATGACCAGATGGGGCAGGTCGATGTAATAGGGATGAGACGGTCCCTCAGATATCCTGGTCCCATGCCATGTAGGGCTTTAAAGGTGATAACCAACACCTTGAATTGGACCCGGAAGCAAACTGGGACCCAGTGGAGCTCACGCAATAAAGGTGTTATGTGTGCAAATCTTGGAGCACCCAAGATTGTCCACGCGGCCGCATTCTGGACCAGCTGTAGCTTCCGGATATTTTTCAAGGGTACCCCATGTAGAGTGCATTACAGTAATCTATATGGGAGATGACCAGGGCATGAGTGACTGTTCGGAGGGCCTCTCGGTCCAGGAAAGGGCATAACTGGCGCACAACACGAAGTTGCGCAAAGGCCCTCCTGGCCACGACTGCCATCTGCTCTTTGAGCAGGAGTCATGAGTCCAAGAGGACCCCCAAGTTACACACCAGATCTGTCTGGGGCAGTGCGACCCCATCCAGCACTAAAGATGACAAGTTCCTGGGACACGAGGTGCCATTCCTTTTAGCCTTTGGCCACCAGGAGAAATATACATGCTGGTGCTAACGGTTTAACTGCAAAAGCACTAAGTCCTTCACCAACTTTATCTTCTACACACACATAATTACTTTCTCAACTTCCTATAGAAGAAGGAGCTGAGAAGGATTCAGACAGCTTAGGGCCTCATTGGTTTCTGTATGCATTCGCACCTTCTGTTCAAAGGGGACCCTTCCCCACCCCATCAAAAGCTTGTTATGCATGTTGGTGGCATTCTTGCCAAGGTCACTTGTTACACAGCCTTATTCTCTGTTTGAACTTGCCTAATAGAGCCTCTACAGCTTCCCATAGCTGAAGGCTGTGTTTCTCAACCTCGGCAACTTTAAGATGTGTGGACTTCAACTCCCAGAATTCCCCAGCCAGCGTTCTGGGAATTGAAGTACATGCATCTTAAAGTTGCCAAGGTTGAGAAACACCGGCTTAAGGCTTCACCATGTCTAAACCTAGTCCTGCACAGGAGGTAGTTCAACTCTACCATGGCCTTGTTGCAGGCCAAAAAAAACCTCCGGTAAATCAATGTCTACTTTTCCATTTAGAAAAATGCTATGCATTTTGATGGAGATTTTGATATGGCTGTTATATTCTATACACCCCATCGCCATAGTTCAGCAAATCTGTCATAGAAATAAAGATTCTCCACCCAAACTATCCTGCTGCATATGCAAGCTTTTGCAGCAGAAAGGAGGATTTTCCATCTCTAATCCTTGGCAATACCAAAGAAAGTAAGGGTTTTTTGAGAGTCCCTGTTCGTTATCTAGCAGCTGCACAGTCCACTGAGTCAACTGATAAATTCAGTGTTTGAAGAATGGGACAGAATTAAAGTTCTCTATTGTCTTACACCCAAATCAATGATTCAGATATGCACATGAAACTTCACTTATCATGTAATGGATATGCAGATGTAAACTGCTTAGGCTGATTCCTGAACCTAATTGCTTCTTTACATACCAAATTGTTTGGGTGAGTTAGGTTTGTCTCTTGGTAATAGTATGGGCACATGCTCATCATCTGGACCTATTTTAGTAATAATTCATGGCTCTTCCAAGGACGTTCTCATCCCAGGATGGATTTGATTCCATCCATCTTATATGCTGTCTTCCTTTTCTTCTACTTCCCACAGTCTTGCCAAGTATAACCCTGTTTTAAATCCATCATCTCTTTGTTTCACATGCCCAAAGTATGCAGTTTGAGTTGCTGATCACTGTCCTACGGGAACAATATTTACTTCCCATTTTATCTGGTTTAGAGATGACCGACTAGTTGCTACTGCAGTGCGTGATATCCTCAGTACTATCTCCAAATCCATAATTCAAAGGCATCTTTTTTTACTTTTTGTTCAGTGTTTTCAGAGTGATATGTTGCCACACCAAAGAACACCATTTTAACTGTTTCCGTATTTGGTTGACAACCAGTTTTGCTGAATATGGGTGACTGTTCATTAACCCAGGGAAACATGTCCCTATAAAACAGGCTATCAACCTATTGAAATAATTGGATTTGATTATTTATTAGTTTTATAACCACAACTATAATACCCAAAAGGAAGTGTACGGCACTTTGCTGAACCAGCTGTCCATAAACATCTCCAAGGGAGAGACTGCCAATTCTAAAACAGAAAAGGGAATTAGGGGAGAAGCTCCAACCTGGGAGAGAAAGTAGTAAGAGTCAAATATTTCCAGAGACTTGGGAGTTGCTTAAAACCACAGTAAAAGGATTAGGAAAGATACTACTGAGACCAAGAAATTACTGGCATAGTTAAGAAGCAATGTCACAGAAGCCAGTGCAGGGGGGAAAGAGTTTTGTTTCAGAAGAAGAAAAATCTTGTCCACCTAAGTATCTCCCACCTGGTTAGTTCATTACTGGGTCTTATCTATACTTATCTATACACGAGTCCTGACTCGACAGCAACTAACAACAACAACATCTATACTGCAATAGATTAAAAAGATGAATTGCTTTCATGCTTCCAGACCTCAGTTATTCAAATGTACTTGTGATCAGGTTTCCTTTAGATTCACCATGTCAATGTTCCTTCGGCTAAGACATCTTCTGAGTATCTAGAGCAAACTATTCATTAGGCTGGATGAAGAAAGCTCTTGGTTGCAAATCACAATGCTACTGTCTCCCTGAAGCCTTTTAGGACATCTTTTTCAACAGTGTTCAGGATGATACAGGTCTTCCCTCAGAATAAATACAGCCTAGGTAAAGGTAAAGGTTTCCCTTGACATTAAGTCCAGTCATGTCCGACTCTAGGGGGCGGTGCTCATCTCCGTTTCAAAGCCGAAGAGCCAGCGTTTGTCCATAGACACTTCCGTGGTCATGTGGCCGGCATGACTGAACAGAACGCCGTTACCTGCCCGCCAAAGCGGTACCTATTAATCTACTCACATTTGCATGTTTTCGAACTGCTAGGTTGGCAGGAGCTGGGACTAGCAACAGGAGCTCACCCCATCACGCAGATTCGAACTGCCGACCTTCCGATCGGCAAGCTCAGCAGCTCAGCGGTTTAACCCGCAGCGCCACCGCGTCCCTCAAATACAGCCTAGCAGAAGTTTATTTGTTAGATTTATATCCAGCCTTTTGCTCAAGAACTCAAGGCTGAACATATAACGCACCTCCTCCTTTTCCCCACAAACACCCTGTAAGATAAGTTGGTTAAGAAAGTGTGACTGGCCCAAAGTCACCCAGTGAACTTCCACAGCTGAGGATGGACTAGAATGTGGGTCTTAACCACTAAACCACATACGCTTGTGTGAAGTCTCCATCAGTATACCTTTCCCAGTGTTCCTGAATTAAGTTTTGCTACTGCAACGCTGGCCCATTTATGAAAGAAACTCGTTAATTAAATCAAGCACAACGGGACTCTCAAACAACTGTAAAACTAAAGATCATCCACAGGACTTTATAGAGAAAAGTTATGGTTCAGTTGAGAAGCCCAAGCTCCATATCTTAAAAAGAGTAATTGCATGCATTGTATTTTTTCTCACTAAGGAAGATGTTGGCAGAATGAGCTATCTGACAGCTTGCTGGGCTTTGATGGGGCCTTTGCACCTTCCGGAAAAATGTGACGGTAAAGCAGGCAGGATAAGGAATACGCAAGGCAGGCAGGAGTTATTTTCCTGTCCCCATCTAACGGTTGTCATTGTTCCTTATTATAACCATGATGGCTACAAGTTGAGGGCTGGCTGTGCATTCCCCTGAGAGAAAAAGGACCCCATTTTTCACTGTAAGGAGCAAGACCTTCTGTTTTCTGACGTAGAAATCAAAAACAACATCTACCACATAAGACCCTGGATTCAATTTCAAGACAGTTCTGCTAGTGCTGAGTGAAATCCCTGCCTCATTTCTGCCAAGATGGGCTTTCAGGAGATGATACAGTATATGAGAAGCAAGGAAAGCAGCAGAGTAAAGAGTCTGCTGCCAACCCTGCAGATCTTTGTTTATTGCTTCCATCTGAGGTTAGAAACTGAAGAAATCAGAGATGAGATTTTTATAGACCACTTTAACCTAAAGTAGAAAGGTGGGGCAGCTCTTAAGATCATGTCAGTGTTCTTTATTAACACTGGCACTCAGTTTTCCCCCTTCCAATTAAATGATATTCTGGATCATGCATTCTTTGGGAGATGATTCATAGCCTGCATGCACCAATCGCTCTTATTGGTATGGAGTTGATTGACATTAATGAGTGTACACAGGTAGGACTTCATATTATTTTCTTAAATATTAATAAAAAGAACATTTAACGTTCGGCTACAGTGGAATCCAGACGGCCAAGTTTCTAATTTTTATTGAAGGTGTTTTGCGCTCTTTCCAACTCTTTTAGGATAAAGTTTAACTGGACTAAAAAAAATTCTACCCATCTTCTGTGAGAATAAAATGCTTGATTGTGGGTTGTACAACCCATCATTGGTTACCATTTCAGTTAATGCAAAATATAGCTCCTAATAGTTTCATTACTCACTGCTAAAAAAAAAAAGAGGGGGGAATGTTTGTTAAAACTGTAATGATCACAAGCAGCCACCAGATGGCGATGACTAACTTTAGATCCTAATTCCATTGAAGAAAGTCTTCAGAGCACTGCAAATATAAGTTGATAAAATTAATGTTGAGCTATTTTAGTGAAAGGAGCAAGGGCAGTAGAACCCATCCACACATTTGTTAAATATTTTATTATTTATTATCTAGGGCTGGGCCACAAACCCAAATTAACAACAAAAGCTTTCTAGGTGGACCCCAAAAATTATTTGAGAAATGTGTAAAGTTTCAGATACTATAAACAAGAAGTTTCTTTGGGCAATAATTGAACATCTTTTAGATGTACAGTACCTAAGACATATGAATCTTTACCCCCAGTAAGGCCTGTCTATAAATACAAAGAGTAGCAGTTTTGTCATATAGGCAGGGGTTGTTGTAAATTATTTTACTGAATCATTTTGTGCTTTTAAAAAATCTTGCTTCTACATCCATTTATTGGATATAATCTATTGTCAATTAAAAACCCACAAGTGTTTTTCTACATACAGTAGTACAAAGTTCTGCCACAACACAAAGAAAAGTTAAGGGTCCCTTCAGTCTCCAGTGTTACTGCTTTTAAATTTCTAAACAGCCAGGAAAATAAACAAGCCACAGGAGCTCTCTAGAACAGTGTTTCTCAACTGTGGCAACTTAAAGATGTGTGGACTTCAACACTGCTCTAGGACAAACTATGCCTCCAATAATGACAAATTCCCAGATGGTACAGAGCACAAGAGGTGGAAAGGAGTATTATATCCTTATCTTTCTCAAAGAAGTATATCACCTCATACAATCATAATACTTTAAAGAGTAGCCATTGTTCACAACCAACACAGTGGACCCACTGCAGCTTTGTATGACGGTGGGTGGAGAAGAGTCATACCTTTATCCCAACTGTGGTCCCAAATCCAGATCAATCTGCAAAATGCCGGTTAGCACACAAGATAGCTTTTGCACAACATAAACTGCAGGCATATTTGTAGCTGGACCAAGAGTGAAAGCCCTCATCCAATTCCCATTTTTTTATTTTATTTTTTATTGGGGGGGAGGGCTGTGTGTGTGAGAGACTGACAGACAGGCAGGCAGGCAGGCAGGCAGACAGAGAGAGACCAGCAAGCTACATCTTACAACAGCATACTGCAATTTTCAGTTAGCGGTTGTGATCTTACCTTGAATGGAATAAACAAACTCTCCTCTCCCTTGTCCTGCAGTATGGCGAGGAAGGATCTGGAGCTTTGATAACTGCTACTCATGATTTTTCAGGGATATTTATTATATTACTATTTCAGAGAAAGCTTTGCAACATTTACAAAGCATCTGGTAATAATAAACTTTTGTGAAAGGCAGAAATTATCTGCAGGGGCAAAGGAATAGTCACTGTTCCAGAAGTATAAAGACTGTTCCAGAAGTGTAAAGATTGTTTATATATCACTATCAACACTGAATATTGTACATCCCCAATTTTAATCTGTTAAAAGTTTTTTTCTAAATCTTTAAAGCACTTCCCATGCACTGATATGATTCAACACTTCACTTATACACTTACAGAAAGCACTTCTGATGGACCACACAGGGGCACAAATTTTATTTCCAGTGATAGCCCTTCATATCATAAATGTCTGCCTTTCATTCTGGATGGGTACTTTAAATTACAGGCTTTCAAGTGCCATAAATCAAATCAGCTACCATCTTCCTGCTGGTTAATTCAAGATACATTTTATTAATCCACACATTTATTATTACATGCAGGGCCCATTTGTTCTCCAAACAATTCTATGGTGACATGATTTCCATCCATGCAACCAGGTTTAGCTTCTGAATCAGAACTCCATCACATGCCTGCAGATCACACAGAGGCAGCAGCCAACACACTGGTAGCCAGAAATTAAGGCTTCATATTATGGAGAATATGATTCTTGAGAGGGTCATCTGTTTTTCTCCCTTCCACAAACATAGTTTACCAAAATGTCTAATCTAAACAATCCTTCAAATTATGGTTTATGCAATTGTTCTCCACCATAAAACACAAGCTGTATTCACACACCCTGTTACACCATAATGTGGTTTGTTTGGTTTGGGCTTAGTGTGGTTGTGTGGGCATTTCAAGAGTGGAGACTGGAGCAGTTTGCTTCCCAGATGCTCATGTTTTTATTTCCACTCTTAATCTCTCTCCCCCCAAACAAGTTGAATTTGGTCTGAAAAAAATGTGATTTTGTGACATTAGGAGGGGAGGGTTACAGGGGAGTTATGGGTAGGAATGGGAGCAGAAGCCTTCCAAAGCCCGCCCTTAATTTTGAGGGTCCTCTCACCCAGAAAAAATGGGCCATTGAAATCCGGTCATATTGCTGCCAAATTTTGGCAGGGCAGCATTTTGCATAAATAGGTGCTACAAGTCCCATGTGGATAAGTTGCCCATCACTGGCTTGGGGTAAACCTGTTGCAACTGTGGTTTATTTAATAAACCATGGTTAAATAAGCCACTGTTTAGCACAAATGAGCCCTGGACTAGATTCATATATTGCGCTAAGCCATTTTGACTTAGCTTATTTTGTAAACCTGGCTGTTACAGGTTATTAAAAATCATGGTTAAAGCAAACTATGGCTTAGTATAATGTGTGGACCCAGCCAGTTTTATCTGAAGTTCAGCAGATTCAACATTATACAGCTAGAAACGCAAAATTAAAGATGTTTCTGATCTTCATTACTTATTACTCCATTATTCATATATGTTAAAAGAGAAAAGTGTATGAGTTTGAATCTCATTCACATTATTCTAAAGCATAATTCAGAATTATTTCTTAACCAGGCAATTCCTTCAGTGCTTCCATCTATATGCAAACATAGTTAAGGCATAATATTTTCAGTCTACAAAGACTGCTTATATCCAAAATTCCTTACCAAGTTTGTTACAATCACAGACATGTACTACATATTTCAAGAACCTTTTCATTAAAACGATCAAGTGTCTCTATTTGGAAAACTATTTCTTGATTTCAAACACCTACATTCCAAGTAAAAAGAAAACCAAACATATCAAATATCTTGAAAATGCAAAAGGGAATTCCACAGCCCTGTTTTACTGAACTGGACTTTTTTCACGTTACACTTGGATTTTCAACTCCCTTAAGTGTCACCATTTTTTCCTTCCAAAGTTGCAGAGTAGAATGAAATATATGTTAAATATAAATTCCATATCAATTTTACTTCTAATAATTTTTCACTGTTGACACTCTGAAAATCTCTCCATTTTCAAATTATTTTATGCCTGATTTCAAGCAATTTTTGGGAGGGAATCCCATTGTACCCCTTTTTTTTTTTAAATGAAGGATTTGAAACTAATTTATTAGACGTATTTAAGAATTGGGTTCCACAATGAGTATCAGCCCAACTGAACAAATTAGAATAAGAAAAAGGAAAATTAAGTTTTGATCAATATACTATTTGCGTTCTTCATTTAACCTGGTGTACATCTTGGTACTGACAACCCTGTCTTCACCAGGGGAATAAGATGCATCTTTGATCATGCCTGAAAAGGAAGAGTCCATCACTGGGTGAAAAGGGAAAACAGGAAACAAGCCAGTCCTCAGGTATGGTGCCATCAATCCAGGTAAAGCTCTTCCTGGAGGAGAATATGTCACTCTTAGAGGTCCAATTCCCAGTCTAGGGCTTAAACCATAAAAATTCACCTCTCTTCTGAAAGAGGCCGGGCTGGTTTGAAGAGGGGCAAATGCTGATTTATTGCCAAGTGCTGCGACATCTACTCCGAGGCCAAAATCAGAGGATCGCTGGAAAGCACTGCATTCAGGCAAGACTGGAATTGCAAACTCTCGGAATCCTTGCCTGTGTTCACTTGCATTCAGGATCTGCTCTATAGCTTGGACTACGTCTCCCCTGCAGAGCTGCAGAACTCTTTCTAACCTGCTTTGTTTGTGACTAGGGAAGACCTTTGTAAGGATAACAAGTGGGTCTCTGCGCTTTAAGGCACCAGCAGCAGCAGCAGCAGCAGCAGCAGGGACACCGGCATTACAGGAAACAAAATCCTTGGGGCACTCACTTTCATTTCCCGATTCCATGTCTGAAGAAGACAGAGAGGCTGAACTGTCAGTTCCTTCTAAAGATTCTTCAGGGCCCGACAAAGGAATCTCTTTACTTAAAGCCTGCATCCCAGATGACTTTTCTCGATTGCTTCCAGCAGCTTCAGGAGAAGATGTCAGAGAGGGTGTAAGTAAATGGACTACAGAACTGCCCGACTCACTGCAGTAGAAATCATACTTCTGAATCTTCTCTTCTAGTGTGGAAAAATGTAGTCAAATATTCAAGTTATTACAATATATCTGATTATTGCTTTCTCATATAAACACATGAGGCCTCTACATTACTAGATACGGAATCATACGTTATTCATTATTCTATGTACACAATTCAGTGCCTTTGAAAAACTCCTATTCCTCACTCAGTATTGTCGGTTTAATTCTCAAAGTATTCTACAAACTATGCTTACTTTCACTTCACATATAACAGATTTCCCACAAACCCCCAGTTTGTAAGTGCCCAGCTCACAGGCATGCATGACATATAATGTACATCACTTTTTTTTTTTGGCACCTGTTTTGAAATACCCAAGCTTCATATGTACAGAATGTGAAGCAAACATATGCACTAATTGCAAAGTAGAAACATTGCAACCGTACAATGTGGAAGTCATAAAAAGGAAGCAATATCCACACAGGACATTCTTTGTGTGTGAAGTCACTGCTAAGTGCTTAAAAACCACAAATTGTATCAGAGAATTTTTTTTATCTGTTCAATTGTGTCCGATTCTCGGAGACTGCCTGGACAAGACGCTGCAATTTTCTTGGCAAGGTTTTTCAGAAGTGGTTTGCCATTGCCTCCTTCCAAGGGCTGAGATTGAGTGACTGGCCCAAGGTCTCCCAGCTGGCTTTGGACCTAAGGGGGACTAGAACTCACGGTCTCCTGGGTTCTAGCTTGGTGCCTTTAACCCCTCCACCAAACTGACTGTCATCTGAGAATAAACTATCATAATTGGATAATGTTGCATACAAATGCTTTTGTCATCCACAAAAAAAGAAAACAATGCTACCATGCTTTTCCTATAAACTTATGTTTTTGCATCTACAGATCTCCTACAGCATAAGTTGATCTGCAGAAAGACCATTTAAATTAATGAGAACACTAAAAGAAAACTGCAATACTCATTACCTTTTAACGGAGCTTTCCCAGGACAATTTCTTGGTGCCCTGTATCTTTATCTACTATAGTTGCCCGGATGAAGGGCAGCTCATAGATCCAATTCATTTGCCTTAGAACAAGCAAAATACCTTGTTTCGGTCATATACATGCAATGCCAGATGCTTGCAACGTGAATAATACCCAGAAGCTTTATATAATTTTAGAAGCACTCTCCGTTTTTTCAAGCATTGGTATTTTCCTTAAAATGTTAGCAAATGGCCCACTTGCAGCAGTTATGATAAAAATTAAACTTTTTAACTTCCTCAATAAGCCATGCTATGGAGCACGGTGAAAGGCCACAATCTCAACACATTCTGGGAAGTAGCACTAATACTTGCATCAGTGTGGATGTCTTTAAGATGGAAGAAGAGCTATAATACTATTAGTAACAGGCTTTTTAGCACCCTTTGGGCCTAGAAAGAGAGTTCTTTCTAGAACTCTTTCTATTGTGTAAATTATTATGCCAATGCAAACCCATTTAAGTGAATGGATCTCACAGAGTTCAATGGATTCTATCTACAGTTCATTGTCAATTCCAGCAATAGACAGAATTGGGTTGGGTTCTTTTTTTTCTTTTTTCTCCTTCCTTCCTTCCTTCCTTCCTTCCTTCCTTCCTTCCTTCCTTCCTTCCTTTTTTTCCTTTTTCTTTTTGCTATTACAATAGCCACAGGACAGGCAGGTTTGTACATTACAATCTATCACATCAAGCAAAATTATTCCTACTTTCCTAACGCCTTTCTCCATCAATATCCTAAATAACGTTCCTTCTGTTAATATCTCAAGTAATTAATAATCTTCATAATCCAAAAAGGATTTGAGCTGCCAGTCACCTATAAATTAACTCACATTAAATATACACGCATAGCTAATATTTGGTTTGGGGATCTTTTAAGAACAAAAAACGTGATTCAACCAGACCTACCCGAAATTTGCTGTCACCACGCTCAAAAAGCATTACTGTACACACTGCACATACTTAAAAGATACTACCACCATTCTTAGTGATATCACCCTGATCTCTGCCATGAAGAAATCTAAAACTTAAAACTTGGGGAAAAGAACCAGTGCCCTCCCCCCCCCCCAGATGTTTAATCATAATTGCCCACATCCTCGATTATTATCATTCTCACTTGAGCGCTTGCGAACTATGCTGACTGGAACGCCACCGGTTTCCCATCTCTGACTTAAACCCAGGTAAAACTTTAGCTCGAACTAGCCACGGTTTATTGAGTCTGGGAGGTTCTCTTCTACCGCGGAGGGGCTCATCTGCGTCCACCACTTTTTTCTGAAATTAACCCCAAATATCAAGGGGGGTCCCACCTCTTCGCCCGCGCTGGAACTCCGGGCAGTAACTCTTAGGAGCCGGATCGCTTTCCGCGCTGGCGCCGCCGGCCACCTGGCTCACCCGCGCGGCCGGGCTCGGGCGGACTGCAACAGGCGGCCGCTCCTGCTCCTGGTTGGGGTGAGCCCCGCCGCCGCCGCCGCCGCCGCCGCGAGCGTCGATCTCCTCCTGCGCTTGCTGTCTGCGCAGCGCCACCTGGGCGGCCATAACGCGCTGGCGCTCCGCTATGAGCGCGCACCTGGCGCACGCACAATCCCGCCAGCGGCAGAAGCGCTTGTGGCCCTTCAGCGCCGACACTACGCCGTGGTTGCGGCAGCGGGCGCATTTCGGCGTGCGCGGGTAACACACTCCGCGCTCCAGCCCCACCGCCGCCGCCTGCGCGTAGCAGCTGGAAGTATTTCCCGCGGTGGCGGCCGCCGCCGCGGCTGCTGCAGCTGCGGCGGCCGCGGCGCGCATAAAGAGGCTGGGAGGGCGAAGGAAGGAGGGCGGCATAGGGACCCCCGCCGCTGCCGGGGGTGCTCTGGGCATCGAAACGGGCAGCCCCGGCGGTGGCAGAAGCGGCGGGCTGCTCGTCGCCATGACTCCGCGGGCCCGACAGGTAACGCTTGTTGCCACTCCTGCGGTGCGTCCACGGCCAAGGGCAGCCTTTGCGCGAGTGCGCTCGGGCGCGGGCTCCCTCCGACCCCGAGAGAGTGGCTGGCCGGGTGTCCGCCCACTCGGGAGCAGGGAGCCGCCCACCAAGAACGAGGTGGCAGCAGTCTAACTCTCCAGAGGAGCTGAAAGAAGACACGTGTGTGTGTGTTTGTGGCTGTGGCTGTGTGTCGGCTACACTACTGTACAGCCACAGGAAAAAGGTTACCAAGGCAGACCCCCACTTTTTAGTCTCTGAAATATATGCATCTGTGCAAGCATCAGGGAACTCCGGTCTGGTCTTTTGCCTTCCCGCCTTCCATCACCAACAGCTGGCAGGCAGGTGAGCCCGCGTTCATCCCCATTCAGATCAGTAAAAAGCAACGGCGCGCCACTCTGTCTTCTCTTAAGCAGCCTTGTTAGAAAAATGCCTTACGGTCACGGCGCAACACAACTGAAGTTCACAAATATATTCCGTTCAGTGGGGATACATAAGAAGTGCGAGCACAATTGGCAACTTTTTGCTCCTTCCTTCTCCCTCGCGTTGCTGGCTGCCTGAGGTTATTTGAATAAGACACTTCACACTGCTCCACCATCAGATAAAATTCACTTTGCCACTTTATGTTATGCTGCTCTTAGGCGCTCCTAAGAATAAGCAAGGTTTATTAGAAGAATATAGCTGATCCCCAAAGACTCTTAAGGCACCTTAAAGATTAATAAAATCCATAAAGTTATATGGTAATAAATATTTAACCTAGTTATTGCTGCCAGATATTAATATGGCTGTGCATCTAACCAAAGGAGAGCAAGCTGCAGAAATGAAATGGTTCTCCACTCACTCCAGCTAGAAAATGCTGTAAAAGCAAATATAAAAGTGTACATTTAAAAAAAGTAATGTGCCATAAATTGAATGGTAAATATGTAAAATATTCACAATACATGAAGATTAACCATTAAATATTATGATAGTGGAATGAACTTAGTGTGAAACAAGTGTTTAAAAATGCCTTTCTGTTGCTGTTGTCAGATAAACTGCAAAATTTCTTCCTAGGTACTGTCACTACTGTTTCTCCAAAAGATCCCAGGTCTCCCCCGTGAAGTTCTCAAAGCTTGACAGATTAACGAGATAAAATTTGTCTTATGTAAATTTGTGTTTTATTGGTAATATGACTGAACAGTCCATCCCTTCTCAGCATCTCTGAAACTTTTCACTCAAGAATTGTCAGCCCTGCAAGGCTGAATAAGAATAAGGCGGCAATGGCATATAGGTCAGGACTACTTTTATTTAACAGCTATAATAAGAGAATCTTGCAAGTCTGAATGTGTTTCCCTCTGCCCTCACTTTATCTCCATGTGAACTAGGGAGGGGCATGTCTGAGATGTTTCTCAATTTTCTTTATTGACCCGGGTTCAAGCCCCACTTACTGACCATTGCCTTGGTAGTGGCTCTTCCTCCTGTCCTCAAGGGCAATTCCTCTGCCCTCTACAAGAATTCAGATATTTGATGGGAAAGTCTGAAGGTCCAGGAAGAGAACTTGACAGAAGACCTTACTGATGGGTGTTTGCATACTAATCTCAAACTGTCTTCAGAAGCTAAGTACTAGTGACTTTGTTGTTGTTTATTTGTTTAGTCGCTTCCGACTTTGTGACTTCACGGACCAGCCCACGCCAGAGCTTCCTGTCGGTCGTCAACACCCCCAGCTCCCCCAGGGTTGAGTCTGTCACCTCTAGAATATCATCCATCCACCTTGCCCTTGGTCGGCCCCCCTTCCTTTTGTCTTCCACTCTCCCTAGCATCAGCATCTTCTCCAGGGTGTCCTGTCTTCTCATTATGTGGCCAAAGTATTTCAGTTTGGCCTTTAATATCATTCCCTCAAGTGAGCAGTCTGGCTTTATTTCCTGGAGGATGGACTGGTTGGATCTTCTTGCAGTCCAAGGCACTCTCAGAATTTTCCTCTAACACCACAGTTCCAAAGCATCTCTCTTCCTTCGCTCAGCCTTCCTTATGGCCCAGCTCTCGCAGCCATATGTTACTACGGGGAACACCATTGCTTTAACTATGCGAACCTTTGTTGTCAGTGTGATGTCTCCACTCTTAACTATTTTATCGAGATTTGTCATTGCTCTTCTCCCAAGGATTAAGCATCTTCTGATTTCCTGACTGCAGTCAGCATCTGCAGTAATCTGTTAACTCTTTGTGTCTTAGTACAGCAACAGGTTTGGTTAAAATATCAGCAATCATGTTTTTTGATTCACAATATTTTAACATTATTTCTCCTTTGCTTATCATATCTTTGATATATTGATATCTAATATCTATATGTTTTGTTCTATTTTTGCAGGCTTCAGGTTTTGCCATAGCAATGCAAGCTTGATTATCCTCATAAACAGTTATAGGCTGGTTCACTTCCATGCCTATGTCTTTTAACAAATGTTTAAACCATGTAACCTCATTACAGGTTTGTGTTAGAGAATAAAACTCTGCTTCTGCAGTGGAAAGAGCAACAAGTGTTTGTTTTCTAGAATGCCAGCCTAAGCTAGATCCAGCAAATTGAATTAAAATCCCAGAAGTGGATTTTCTGTCACTGACATCTGCTCCCCAGTCAGAGTCGGCAAAAGCCTGCAATTTCTTAGCTTCAGGCAATAAGTCTTTGTTCCTTGCAAATACCTCATTAACCTCTTCAATGCTGCTTTTCCAGTAGATGTAGGCTTCTCTACCTGTCTACTTAAAATGGCCACAGAATTTGAGATATCTGGGCAAGAATGATTTGCAATGTACAGTAAACTTCCAATTGCAGATCTATATTTTTCTGCCTCAGTTAATTGAGTTTCTCCTATATCTTTCTGAAAATCTGTTATCATCGGAGTAGAGACTGGTTTACAGTCTTGCATATTAAAATCCTCTAGGAGCTTTTGAATTTTACTTCGTTGGTTTAACAGAAAACTAACATTCTTCTCCCTGTGTATTTCCAAACTTAAGTAATTTGTCACAATTCCAAGGCTTTTTAATGTGAAATGGCTTTTCATGCAGGCTTCAAAATCAAGCCTTTGTTTTTCTGTTGGTGTGAACAGCAGCAAATCATCAACATAAATGCACAGATACATACAGCCTTGTTTGTCCTTCTTCATATATACACATGGATCTGCTTTTCCTTTTTCAAAACCAAAATTCTGCAGTTTTTCATCTAATTTTTGGTTCCAGGATCTAGCAGCTTGTTTTAACCCATAGATTGACTTCTGCAGTTCACAGACTAGATTCTCCCCTTTTTCATAGCCAGGGGGTTGCTGCGTGTATAATTTGTGGTCTAAATCACCATAGAGAAATGCAGTCTGAATGTCATAGTGGTGAACTGACATTCCTTTCAGTGCAGCAACTTTTAACAGTAATCTAATTGATTCACCTTTAGTAACTGGTGCAAAAGTCTTGTCGAAGTCTAAATCTTTCCTTTGAGTGAACCCTTTTGCAACCAACCTTGCTTTATATTTTTGGATTTTGCCATCAGCATCCCTTTTCAGTTTGAAAACCCACCTACAACCCAGACAGCATTCATTCGGAGGTAGATTTACCAGTTTCCATGTTTTATTTTCTTTCAAGGATGCTAATTCCTGTTGCATGGCAGAATGCCAATTTTGTGCAATCTCAGGTGGTAAAGCATTCACTTGTTCTAAAGACTCAGGTTCTGTGAATATGTGAAAAGCCTTTACTGTTTCAGCCTGAAAACGTGATGGAGGAACGCCTTTATTACTTCTCTGAGATCTGCGAGGTAATACAGGACTTAAATTTTGATTCCTATCACTTTCCTGAGAAGCATCTGTCTCATCAGACAGATCTTCAGTTTGCTTTTCTGGTTTAATGTCCTCATCAGGCAAAAATTCACCATCAGCAAGTCCTTCCTGTTCTCTTGTGGTGGTCAGGTCAACTGGAGAGCTAGAGTTTAATCTCCCCCAGTTTTGTTCAGCAAAAGAAGCGCTTTTGCTAATTATCAATTTCTCTCCCATTATGAACCTGTAGCTCCTTTGGCTTTGTTCATAGCCAACAAAGATGGCTTTCTTTGTTGTGGGGCCTCCTTTCCTTCTCTGTTGTTTTGGTATATGAACCCATGCAGTGCTACCAAACACTCTAAGATAGTTTACCTTTGGTTTCACACCATAAAACAAATAGAATGGAGTGTCCTGAATCACAGAGTTGTACAATCTGTTTTGTACATAACAGGCAGTAGATATGGCCTCCCCCCAATACTTAAAAGATAAATGTGAATCTTTCAGCATGCATTTCATCGCATTTTGCAAGGTTCTGCCCTTTCTTTCAGCAACACCATTTTGCTGAGGGGTGTAAGGGTTAGAAAGAATTTGTTCTGTCCCCTTTTAAATTTGTGAGAAAGGTACTCTCCTCCTCTATCACATTGGAGTGCAGATACAAGCCTAGGGAATTTTCCATTTGCCCATGTCACAAAACCTTTAAATTTCTCAAATGCCTCATCTTTATGTTTTAAGATGTAGATAAATGTGTATCTTGAGAAATCATCAATGATGGTCATTGCATACCTTGCTTGTCCAAGACTTGGAGCAAAAGGACCAATAATGTCAGAGTGTACAATTTCCAAAGGTCTAGTTGTAACTCTGTCACTGTGCTTACTCACAGGAGCTTTTAGTGTTTTGCATTCTTTGCAAACTACACAATCTAAGTATTTGTCACAGGGTTTTATCTTTAGGTCAGCACACAGCTGTGGCATTTGTGCTATATACTTGAAATTAGCATGACCAAATCTCCTGTGCATCAGGTGTACACATTGGTCATGATATGGCATGTTGCCAACTGCAGCCTTGCAGCTTGGCTTCCTTGCATTTTGCACAATGTACAAGGAGTCTTTTAACATACCAGTAGCGCACAATTTTCCATTTTTACATATCTCACAACCATTTTTCTTAAATGTTATGACATATCCTGTTGCAGCCAATTGTGCCACAGATAAAAGGTTTGATTGTAAATTTGGCACATACAACACACCTTTTACAGTTTCTCCTAAGCAGGATAAATACAAGTCACCTTGTCCCATAATTTTGGTCACAGACCCATCAGCCAAAGATACACTTTGTCTTTCAGTTTTAGACAGTGACACAAAAGAGCTTTTACAATTACATAAATGACAATTGGCCCCAGAATCTAACACCCATACATCAGAATTACCCTTCTCAGCAACCTGTGCAATTTGGGTTGTCTGAAGAGCCTTCTTCTGTGTTGCCCTTGTGTTCTTCTTCTCTGTCTTTCTACTCTTGGGTCTCAAGGCACAGTCTTTCTGCAAATGTCTAGCTGAACCACAAGTGAAGCATCGCTGACTGGCTAGCGCTGTGGCCTCAGCTTCCTTTCCCTTCTTTTCCTGCAGCTTTCTAGAAGAGATGGGGGGGGATCTTTCCTCTCTCTTCTCCCATTCAGTGAGTAAGCGCTGTGTAACATATGATGGGGTGAAGTCTGTTTCAGGCATAGCCTCCAGGGTACAAATCAGCATGTCCCACGTTTCATTTAGTGAGGACAGGAGGATATAGGATTTTGTGAGAGGTGTAAATTCCATTCCTCTCTCCTGCAACTCAACAAACAGCTGCTGAATATAATGCAGGTGCTCAGGAAGGCTATCTCCTTCTGCAAGGTAGGCTTTGTACAGCTTTTTTGTCAGGGTAACTTTACTCTCTGCTGTTGCCTTTACATACAAGTCTCTCAAAGCGTCCCAAAGTTGCTTTGCAGACTGCATGCCTTGCACATGGACTAGCTGATTGTCCTCAACTCCCAGGATAATGGTGGCTCTAGCCTGCTCATCCTGTTTCATCCATTCAGCACTGGGATTTTGGGGGGTTTGCTCACCAATTGGCAGCCAAAGATTCTCTCTGCGAAGATACATCTCCATCTTCAGGGCCCAATTCAAATAGTTGGTCTCTGATAGGCGCTCCAGAGGCATTGCTGAGGGCTGGGAGGTAGCCATGGCTTCTTCCTTCTTTTGCAAGTCACCTCAGCTGGCTTCTTTGTCCTGTAGACCGGCAGTTGCTGGAAAATCTCCAGGCGGCTCCAAAGAAAATCTTCACAGGTCTTTGCTACCTGCCTTTAAATTGTGCATGAGGTGTGGAGCTGATCTCTCTTTTCTCTCTGGGTTTTACTGGGCTTACTGGGCTGTTTACTGGGCCCATAACCTGTTGGCAGATTGCTGGGAAAGCCTTTGGCCCAGGAGAGATCGGAAAAGTCACACACCAGGCATTTCTATAAAAATAATTTATTTACCAAAAGCAAAACAAAAGCAAAACATATTTAAAAGTCTTGGGCTCTCAGTGAGAGCAGCTTGACTCTCTACATATCTGCACAGAAGAGAAAAAGAAACTAAAACAAGTCCAGGCACTTTCCTCCCCCCCAGGTGATGCAACCATTAACACGTGAAAAGGAGACAATTAAATTCAACCACTTCACCCGGCCAAAATGATTAGTTACTATAGCAACCTTAATCTGCAGTAGGAAACATCAACAGTCTGGCTCTAGCTCACTGACCACACCGTCAAAGCTATCCCCAATATTGTTATCCTTCCTATACAGGTCTTCTGTATATTCTTGCCACCTTTTCTTGATCTCTTCTTCTTCTGTTAGGTCCTTGCCATCTTTGTTTTTGGTCATACCCATTTTTGCCTGGAATTTACCTCCAATGTTTCTAATTTTCTGGAAGAGGTCTCTTGTCCTTCCTATTCTATTGTCTTCTTCCACTTCCATGCATTGCTTGTTTAAAAGTAATTCCTTATCTCTTCTGGCTAACCTCTGGAATTTTGCATTTAATTGGGCGTATGTCCCCCTATCACTGTTGCCTTTTGCTTTCCTTCTTTCTTGGGCTACTTCTAGTGTCTCAGCAGACAGCCATTTTGCCTTCTTGGTTTTCTCTTTCTTTGGGATGTATTTTGTTGCCGCCTCCTGAACAAGTCCAGATTTAAGGGACTGGACTTAGTAGATAGGGTCCCAGAAGAACAATGTCCATAGTTCTTCTGGGACCCTATCTACTAAGTCCAGTCCCTTAAATCTATTCTTCACCTCCACTGCATATTCCTTAGGAATATTAGTGAGCTCATATCTAGCTGATCTGTGGGTCTTCCCTAATCTCTTTAGTTTGATGCTAAATAGTGCAAGAAGAAGTTCGTGATCTGAACTACAGTCAGCTCGAGGTCTTGTTTTTACCGACTGTATAGATGTCCGCCACCTTTGGCTGCAAAGGATGTAGTCAATCTGATTTCGGTGTTGTCCATCTGGTGAAGTCCATGTATAAAGCCATCTCTTAGGTTGCTGGAAGAGAGTGTTTGTTATGCAGAGTGAGTTGTCTTGGCAAAATTCTATCAGCCTATGTCCTGCTTCGTTTTGTTCTCCCAGGCCATGCTTACCTGTAATTCCAGGTGTTATTTGACTGCCCACCTTAGCATTCCAGTCTCCTGTGATGAAAATAACATCTCTTTTAGGCTTGATGTCCAGTAGGTGCTGCAGATCCTCATAGAACTGCTCTACTTCAGCTTCTTCAGCATCTGTGGTTGGGGCGTATATTTGGATCACTGTGATATTAGATGGCTTGCCCTGAATTCGAATTGAGATTATTTTATCGGTTTTTGGATTGTATCCAAGCATTGCTTTAGCCACTTTACTATTAATTATGAAGGCTACTCCATTTCTTCTGTGGTCCTCTTGTCCACAGTAGTAGATCTGGTGGTCATTTGATGTGAAGTGGCCCATTCTAGTCCATTTCAGTTCACTGACACCCAAAATGTTTATCTTTAATCTTGACATCTCACCAATAACCACATCCAATTTGCCCTGGCTCATAGATCTTACATTCCAGGTTCCAATGTTGTGTTGATCCTTAGAACATCGGATTCGCCGTTCACCACCAGCACCGTCGGCCGCTAGCCGTCCTTTCGGCTTTGAGCTAGCTGCGTCATCACGTCTGGGGTTAGTTGAACTCATCCTCTGTTCCTCCCCAGGAGCATTTTGACCATCTTCCAACCTGGGGGTCTCATCTTCCAATGGTATACCAACATATCTCTGGTTGTACTCATCCATTTAGTTTTCACGGCAAGAATACTGGGGTGGGTTGCCATTACCTTCCCCAGGGATCGCATTTAGTCTGACTTCTCTGTCATGACCTTCCCGTCTTGGGTGGCCCTTCACGGTTTAGCTCATGGCATCATTGAGGTGCTCAAGCTCCAGCACCACAACAAGGTAACGATCCTTTGCTGAAGTGATTTAGTTTGTTTGAAATATCAAACTGATATTTAATGGTCAGGTTCCTAGTGTAATATGTGAACCCAGCCAATTCTGGCCAAAGAGGATAAAATCTGGTGTAGATAAATAATACCAAACACATTGAGCCCTACTGAATCTGGCCAGTTTTTATATGCACTAACAGCTAGTTTCCACCTCTGGTCAACCCATGATTTTATTGCTTGCCCTAGCATGAGAGCCAGTTTGGTCTAGTGGTTAAGGTGCTGAGCTAGAAACCAGGAGACAGAGAGTTCTAGTCCCGCCTGAGGCCTGAAAGCTGGCTGGGTGACCTTGGGCCAGTCCCTCTCTCTCAGCCCAGCCCACCTCACAGGGTTGTTGTGGGGAAAAGAGGAGGAGGAGGAAGGAGTATTTGGTATGTTCACTGCCTTGATTTATTTATAAAAATAAAAATAATAATGGCAGGATAGAAAAAATAAATATAAATAAGTAAAAACACTGGTCTTCTACTAAGCCACCACATTGTATACCTATATTTAAAACAGCACACTTCAGACAA
Organism: Candoia aspera; assembly: GCF_035149785.1. NCBI lineage: Eukaryota > Metazoa > Chordata > Lepidosauria > Squamata > Candoiidae > Candoia > Candoia aspera. The sequence goes on from NC_086154.1 coordinate 184,810,333, forward strand.
CCTAGTACATCTGAAAACTAAGGCTTTTGTAACAGTGATAATAAGAGAATGCTTTTCATTTGTTTTTGTACCTGGGTTTAAATACCAATCACAGACAATATAAGAAAGAGAGGTGCCACTAGTGTTTGCTCACTTTTCAAAACAAGGCTGTTCACTTCCTGAAATCATTGTCTAAGAGTGCAATAGAGTACATGGATAAAAGAAGAATGTGCTGATGGTGGAATAGAATGAGCACAATCAGGATCAACACCCAAGATTTATAACCATGCTGCCTGTTCTACCATCATCACTGACGGCGATGGAACCACCGTTCTTGTTTCATATGGAGTGTATTCCTGTCTTAGGGTCTTCCCAGGTTTCAGTGGCATAGGCCACACCTGTTACTATTCCAGCAGAAAGTCACTCTTTGCAAGTATTAGCATTGAAAGGAATTCTGGAAGGGGGGAGGACTTTTGTCTCTTGATTATAATGAATGTCCAAAGTAGAAAGCTCCTATTCAGCCACAGATGTCTACTGCCAGTAAGTACTTTGTTTTCCATACATAAATATACAAATGTAGTCTTTCCAACTCCCTGCTTCAGGTGATGACAAGTAAACAGATCCAGACTGACTCTTCCCTATTTTCCATAAAGGCCAGAGATGATCATTTCTTTGTGCATGGGAATAAGATTGGGATTTTCATCCCTGCGCCTTTTCCTCATATAGGGTTGTCTGCAGTGCTTTTAAAGTAAGAATAGGTGCATTACATCAACTGGAAGCCTATTTTGAAAAGGGTGCATACTGTAAGAGAGCCGTATATTCTTCACTGCCTCCTTATTCACATTGTTACATAACTAGCTGCATGTAAGCATCTGTTTATGTACAGCTAGAACAGCATAAGCATCTAATTGAATAACTTGACTCTCTGAAAACATTTCTAAGCAATGATCCCCTGAACAATTATAATGAATTGTCCTCGGGCAAAATTAAATGAGACAGCCTGTGATGAGCTTGCTTCTCTCTGGCTGATCATGTATCCGTGCAGTCACTCAAACCCAACAGTTTCCACTCACTTTGCTGATAAGGAGCTGAGAATGGGTGTTAGATGCTGTTTGGAAATAGTTCTCAAAGGGGTAGGTAGATGTGGAGTGACCAAGGGGAAAACCTTAAAAACTCCCAAGTGGACTCGGGGGGAAAAAACGCTTGGAAATGAAAGTGACCAGTTTAAATATCTAACATGGACTCAGATTTGTTTAAGCAACTGTTGAAGATAGGGTATTGGTATCAGTTCAGAGAAAGGGGAGCTGGTAATCCTCATATGACTAGGCAACATTTGTACTTCTGGCGGCTTGTTAGTTTGTTAGTGGTCTGAAATCCACGAAGCATTTGAGGGCCCAATCCATGGAAAGAGTGCTGAAGAGGCCTGACATACCCACAGATGGCACAGTTGGGTGCCAGAAGAACGATAGAAAAAAGAGATCAAAAATTTTACTTGACGAAGGATTGGCAGCTAGGTCATGGCCAGCTGCCAATTCATCTGACTGTACCAAAGAAAGAGGAGATCTTGCCCCAAGCCGTTTCTTAACTCAGGAAGTAGGGAGAGTAGGGAGGCATAGAATTAGAACAGAGCTCACATTTGTTAAGCTTGTATCATGACATGCACATACACTTGCTTAGGGTTGATCAAGCTGGAAGTTGGAGTTCAGAGAAAAAACAATGCTCTCACTTGTACTTTGAAACACTGATTTATCAGCACAAAAGGAAGAACTGTGTTACAGGTAGTCCTCGCTTAACAACTACAACTGGGACCAGAATTTCAGTTACTAAAAAAAGTGGTCATTAAGCAAATCTGACCTGATTTTAAGACCTTTTTTGTGGCGGTTGTTAAGCGAATCACCACGGGTGTTAAGCGAGCCACAGTTTGTTAAGCAAACCACATGGTTCCTCATTGATTTGGCTTGCCAGAAGCTGGCCGGGAAGGTCGAAAATGGCGATCATGTGACCAGTTGCCAAATTGTGATCATGTGACCACAGGGATGCTGCAACAGTCATAAGTGTGAGGACCAGTTGTAAATCATTTTTTTCAGCACCGTTGTAAGCCCAAACCATTACTAAACAAATGGTTGTTAAGCGAGGACTGTCTGTAATATGTCAGGCAATTAGAAGATATTAATCAATCATATCTGCAAAGCTGAGCTGGATTTCTACTATGAGTTTTATCAACAGTTTGAATAAAAAAGGGGGGAAATCTGGAATGTTGTAGTGTTTCTTTCAGTCAAATCCTTCAAACCCTTGTAGGCAGTAACTGGGTTAAAACTGCTCAGCTCTTTGCCCAAATTCAAACAAGGAAAATAGATCATACCATTGGCTTAATAGGTGCAAGTCCAATAAAATAGTAGAACAAACACTTTGCACAAATAAGGTTTATGAACTTAGGTTTTTTGGGAGTCAGAGATTCTGGTTCACAGGGGAACAAGTCACACATATTTAACATACGCATATATGATGAGTATGTGTACCAAAGACTGTCTAAAATTCTATGGACCATGTGCAATTCAGGGCAATCCCTATACCATATTGATGCACATTCCATACCATCTCACTCCTTATCTCACTGATTTCCAACTTCCAATTTCTGCAGAACTATTTTTTTCTGAATTAAGATCAGAGACACATTTTACCTTTACACCTCAAATGCTTTATTTTCTGAGCATGTGGGTCAGGGACAGGCAACCTGTGGTCCTTCAGCTGTTGCTAAATTTCAGGGCCTAACATCCCTCACCATTAGTAGCTTTTCCTGAGAATTATGATTCAGCAATATCTGGAGGGTTGCACACTCTTGAAGTAAGTGCAGTAATGTCATGTTCTGCGTTTCAATGTTCTGTATACATCGTAACGTTTCACATGTCACTCTTCTAATCCGTGTTTGCCTGTTGGAAATTTCCAGCCCTGCGAGGCTGTAATCTCTGGAATGCATGTTTGGGTTGGTGACTCTATTCAAGGTTACTTTCCCAGGCCGATGTATGACAGTGGTTGACATCTGGGATGGGGTGGTTGCTACGATGAGGCACGGGGCAGAGTTGAACTGAAGCAACAGTATTTGATTTGTATTTCGCGCGCTTTTGGTTTATTCTCAGCTTTGCCTGTATCTGCACACTATTCCTTTAATAAATCAGTTATCTTAAAGCCCGGGCTTGTGAGACTGAGTATATTGGAGTAGGCGACCATTACATAAAGCTGAGAATCATCCCTTTCCGCTAGCCCCATCCAAGTATTTGGTGAAGAGGGACGCTAGCGATGTCAGAACCCATACTGCAAGAGTGCGAGGAGGGCGAAGAAGAACCAGACACCACAAGAGCGCTTGTGGTCCCGGGCTCCCGAGCTCAGAGGGCAGCCCAACAGGATAAGAGGGGTGCCCTGATGGAAGGGTGGGGTTTACCATCTGAAGTGAGCGGCGCTACGGGGGATGACTATAGAACCGGGGAGGAGGGAGACTTCGAGGTCGAATCACCCCAAGCGTCCTGGGAACTGGAGATCCCACTGTCGCCTATGGTGGTAGTGACTACGGGTCCATTGGAAGCCCCGGTCACCCCTGCACGCATGAGGGTGTTGGAGGAAAAAATGGACATTATTGTTGCCCTGTTAAAGGACCACTCCAGAGGGTCGGAATCCCGGCAGGAGGGTCTGGAGGAAATTCCAACTCGACGGCCCAATCCAGGAGCGAGGTCCCCATCCCCGCCGAGGGGGAGAAGTAGGACTGGGGTTTTCTGGCAAGCGAGGGGCAGAGAGTCGGGAGTGACCAGGGAAGGGTCACAGGCGGCGGCCAGGCGTTCATTGGCCTTTGCGGAACCAGCTGAGCTGAGGGACTCGGCAAGAGCCCCTCCGCCTTTCACAGTAAAGTTCGATGGTGACCCTACCAAACTGTCCTTCTTCATTACCAATGCTAGAAATTATATGGCTGACTGGGGGCGAAGCTTTCGCTCCGAGCCGGGCAAGATTAATGCCATCGCCAATAAGCTAAGGGGGAGGGCAGCAGATTGGTATGTGCAATTATGCCAAGCCGAAGCCACAGAACTAGAGGAGTTTGAGGAGTTCCTGTGGGCATTAAAACAGCACTTCGAAGACCCCTTAGCCCAGGAACGGGCGAAGCGGGCATTGAGGAAACTTTCCCAGGGATCCCTCTCCGTTGCAGACTACGCTTTGGAGTTTAAAGCCCTGGCTGGAAAAGTGGAGGATTGGTCCCAGTCGACCCTAGTGGAAATGTTCAAACAGGGACTGGAGACGGAGGTCCTCCGATGGGCGTTGGGACAGGACGATCCGAAAATGTTGTACGGGTGGATTCAGCTGGCCGGTAGTGCTGAAGACGCCCTAGAGATGTTCGCACATAATAAAGAATTGAAACAAGGAAAGTTCAGTAAAAGTGTCCATACCCCGGGATTCCCAAGTCACCCCAAGGCGAAAAGTTGGGAGGAGGAGAAAGAACGCCGTTTTGCGAAAGGACAGTGCTTGCGATGTGGGAAAGAAGGACATCGGGCAGCGGCGTGCCCCAGAAAGAGGTTCGAGGAGTGACCTGGAAAGTCGTCTGGCAAGTCCCCTTCAGTGCCAAGGAAGGTGAGAGCTGCCCGTGCGGAGGACGACCCTGACAAGCACCAATTCGGGGGAGAGGAGGAACTGCTGGACTTCGAACAACCAGCGGGAAAAGCCAGCCACCTGCCCTGAACGGCGCCCTAAGGCAGGTGGAAGGAGACGGGCGCGACCACGATTCGGTGAGTGGGAATTTTCCTACCCTGACAGTCAAGGTAAAATTAGGCTCCAGTACCCGAACTGTGGAAGTGTGGGCAATGCTGGACTCAGGTTGCTCCCGATCTCTGATGCACCCCGTATCTTGTAGCCGCACTAGAGCTTCCTAAGTTCCCGTTGAAGTGGCCAATGATTTTTACCCAACTGGACGGAACTATGGCCGGGGGGAAACCAGTAACCCACTCCATGGGACTGGTGGCGTTGCAAATGGGGAGTCATTGGGAGAAATTGCCCTTTGTAATAGCACCGGTGGGGGGCCCATTGGTCATCCTGGGGATGCCCTGGTTTGTCAAGCAAAATCCTGCTATCAACTGGCTGCATAGAACTGTGACATTTGCTGATGGATTTTATAAGGTGCCAGAAAAGGATTTGTTGGAGGACAATGAAGGGGGGCGGGCAGCCACCACCACGGTACAAACGCTGGAACCACTAGAGGGACTGCCTGCACAATATCAGGACTTCGCCGATGTGTTTGGCGAAAAGGAGGCAGATCGACTGCCTCCTCATCGAAAGACTGATTGTGCTATTGAATTGTTACCCAATGTAAAGTTGCCTAACCCAAAAATCTATGCCATGTCCCCGAAAGAGTTGGCCACCTTACGGGAGTTCATTGACAAGAATCTGGCCAGGGGTTTTATTGAGCCAGCCAACTCTCCGGTGGGGGCACCGGTCTTATTTAGACCTAAAAATGATGGTTCTTTGAGGCTATGTACAGATTTCCGGGGGCTCAATGCAGTGTCAATATTAAATAAATATCCTTTGCCCCTCCTCAAAGACATGTTAGCACATCTGGCCAGAGGCAAGATTTTCTCAAAACTGGATTTAAGGGAGGCCTATTTTCGCATTCGCATAAGGGAAGGGGACGAGTGGAAAACAGCATTTAACTGTCCTCTGGGGGCTTTTCAATACAAAGTGTTACTTTTTGGGTTGTCGGGAGCACCTGGGGTATTTATGCAGCTTATCAATGAGGTCTTGCATGACCACCTGTTCAAGGGAGTGTTGGTATATTTGGATGATGTATTAATTTATACTGAAACCATGGCAGAGCATGTTCACTTGGTGCGTCAAGTGCTGGCTAAACTCCGAAAGGCTGAGTTGTATGCTAAGTTATCTAAGTGTGCTTTTCATCAGTCCCAAATTGATTATCTGGGCTACCGAATTTCAGAAGGGGGGATTGAAATGGACCCAGCAAAAGTGGAAGCCATTGTCGCCTGGGAACCCCCGTGCACGCGATGCCAATTACAAAGTTTCCTTGGCTTCGTCAATTTCTATCGGGTATTTGCCCAAAATTTTGCGGAAATCGCCCTCCCCCTCACTGACTTATTAAAAACCAAAGCTCAGGGGGACACGCGGCGATCAAAGAATCCGGGCGCGCTCCTAAAATGGACTCCAGCCTGCCAGCAGGCTTTTGACGCGCTTAAACAGCTGTTCACAACTGAACCCATCCTCAAGCATCCTGACCCAACTAAACCATTTGTGGTACAGGTCGATGCCTCCGACTTCTCTATCGGAGCCCTCTTGCTCCAAGCTGACCAGTCAGGCACTTTGAAACCCTGTGCATATTTGTCTCGCAAGTTTACTGAGACGGAGAGGCGATGGCATGTTTGGGAAAAAGAGGCTTTTGCTGTAAAAGCAGCCTTGGACACTTGGCGGCATTTATTGGAGGGGGCTTCTCACCCTTTTGAAGTTTGGACTGACCATAAAAATCTCGAAGCCTTAACCACCAGTCGCAAACTCAGCGCCAAGCAACTCCGATGGGCCGAAATTTTCAGCCGTTTTGATTTCTCTCTCAAGTTTATTCTGGGGAGGAAAAACTTTTTGGCCGACGCCCTGTCCCGCAGGCCCCAAGATTCTGGCCCTGCACCAACTGTCCAGGGCACGGTGTGGACTGAAAGGCAATTGGGATTGGCAGCGGTGACGCGCAGTCAAACACGCCCCTGTCCAACTCAGCAGCCAGCCACTCCTCCCTCTCCCACTCTGAGGCGCTTGCCAATTTCCTCAGATTTGCAACAACAGTTTCTTCTTCACCTGAAATCTGATACATGGTTGCAGACCAACTTGGACTCTGTTACTTTTCATGGAGATTTTGCATGGAGGAATGATCGCCTTTATGTCCCTGAAGCTTTGCGAAAGACAATCCTCCTGCGCTGCCACGATGATAAGCTAGCTGGACACTTCAGCTACCTTAAGACCCTCCATCTCATCCGACGTCAATTTTGGTGGCCAGCGCTCCTCAGGGACATCAAAGACTATGTAGCTGCCTGCCCTGTTTGCGCGGCAACTAAGCGCAAAGTTGGAAAGCCACACGGCTTGCTACAACCGGTGGCTAACCCAACCTACCCTTGGCAGGAGATCTCCATGGATTTTATAGTGGACTTACCCCCCAGTCAACGTAAAACCGTGATTTGGGTTGTCAAGGACTTCTTTTCCAAACAGGCCCACTTCATCCCCTGCGTGTCCATTCCCACCGCGCAGCAGCTGTCACGTCTGTTTCTCATACACGTGTACCGCCTACACGGGAGCCCCTCCCATTTGGTGAGTGACAGGGGTTCACAATTTACGTCACAGTTTTGGCGGGCTTTTTTGAAACTAGTGGGCACCAAACAAGCCCTTTCTACAGCGTGGCATCCGGAAACGGATGGATCTACTGAAGCTGTCAATGCCACCCTGGAGCAATATCTCCGTGCCTTTGTAAATTATCAACAGGACAATTGGGTCGACCTTCTTCCCTTTGCTGAAGTGGCTTATAACAATGCTGTCCACCAAAGTACTGGCCAGGTCCCTTTTAAAGTTGTATTCGGCCGTGATTTCGTCCTGATTCCGGAACTCCCGCATCCGCAATCTCTTCCTTCCTCTCTCACCGATTGGGCTCAAACCTTAGCCGACTCTTGGCAGAAGATCCAACAGGCATTACACCACTCGCAAGCCTCTTACAAAAAACATGCCGATGCAAAGCGTTCCTCCCAACCCGCATTTAAAGTCGGAGATAAAGTCTATCTTTCCACGAAATTTATCAAATCCCCACAACACTCCAAGAAGCTTGGCCCTAAGTTCGTTGGTCCATTTCCTATTGTTGCCCAAATTAATCCTGTAACTTTTAAATTGGATTTGCCACATAATCTTAAACGTTTGCATCCTGTTTTTCATTGCAGCTTACTCAAACCGCTCATCCTGTCGGATCGCTGGCATCCTCAAGTAGCACCCCCTCCACCCATTATGATTGACACTCAGCAACACTTTGAGGTTAAAGACATTCTTGATTCTCGTCGCAAACGCTCTACTTTACAATCTCATCCGATGGAAGCATTTCCCACACCCTGAGTGGGTTGCCGCTCCTGATGTGCGTTCCCCGAACCTCGTCGCTAAATTTCATGCTTCCTATCCCTCCAAACCTGCTCCTTAACATTTTTTTAGGGGAGCCGTATGTCATGTTCTGCGTTTCAATGTTCTGTATACATCGTAACGTTTCACATGTCACTCTTCTAATCCGTGTTTGCCTGTTGGAAATTTCCAGCCCTGCGAGGCTGTAATCTCTGGAATGCATGTTTGGGTTGGTGACTCTATTCAAGGTTACTTTCCCAGGCCGATGTATGATGGTGGTTGACATCTGGGATGGGGTGGTTGCTACAATGAGGCACAGGGCGGAGTTGAACTGAAGCAACAGTATTTGATTTGTATTTCGCGCGCTTTTGGTTTATTCTCAGCTTTGCCTGTATCTGCACACTATTCCTTTAATAAATCAGTTATCTTAAAGCCCGGGCTTGTGAGACTGAGTATATTGGAGTAGGCAACCATTACAAGTAATTACCTGTCCTCAGACTAGCCCGTCATCAAAAAGGGTTTCTTGTCTTCTGCCTGGAGGAAGGAAGGACAGGAAAGTAAAAAGCCAACCAAGAGGCAGTTTCTGCCAAATTGTACGAAAGATACAATCTCCCAATCACACCTGGCACAGAGATGGAACAGAATAATTATGTCCCTCAGCAGAAGCTGACTGGGAAGGGCACTGACAGACCTATGAACAATACAGAAGGCAATGGACATTCTTGACTATGTCTTGAAGCAGCTTCTATCACAGTTATTAGTTATTAGTTATATCATAGTATATTTATATCATAGTATATTAGGAAAACATGTAGAGCAAGGGCTCTTAACGCATGATCCTTCCAAAACCCATGAACTGGGCAGAAAAAATTTTTTTTTCTTTGATTTCCTTCCTGTTACTTTGAAAATTACTGTTGTTGAAAAAAAAACCCTAATAATGTTGTTAAGGGGTTGTTCCACTCCAGGTAAGTGAGAGATATAGGATGCTATGTTATATGGTGATGGAATGTACAGACATCATTGTTGCCATGTTATAACGGATAGAATAATTCCCCATTGCTAGAAATTAAGGAAAATTAAATGACCTGCCATTAAGATTATGGACATCTGTTTTTGTTTATATTGGGTCCTAGTGAAACTTAAAGTAAAAAAAAAAGTATTTTTGAGGTGGCATTGTGATTTATGAAAAGAAATTGCAGACATGTTGTTAAATATTGTTACATGTTTATGAATGCTCAATGTTGGTCAGGCAAAGAAATAGCTTGTATTTACAGTAGAATATCACCAAAAATCTGTTCCTTGGGTGTATTTTGTACACATACTGTAGCTGACCTAAGCTTTCTCTATCTCTATTTCTATGAAAGAAACCCTCTTTACTGCCATGGAAGTCATCAACTTCCTCAGAGGCAGGGCCTTGAATCCAAAGGTACTGTCAAAAAATGGGAGCAGACTATAAACTTCATCTCTGCTAAGAAGTTAATTGGCTTTTCACAGGGCAACTCTTGAAGCAGAAGAACTTGAGGGTAAGTTTCACTTTTTTTAAGAGGAAAGGAAATCCCACTCAGAACAATTTGAAATAGAAGAGTTCATTCATGGCTTGGCTTACTTGGCAGATACATCTGTTGGCCAAGGTAAATCTTGTGGGTCAAGGCTCTGCCAGCACCACTGTGGATGCTGCTAAAAAACGTATGAGCTTTTTGGCTAAACTGCCACTCCGAAAGAGGCAGCTGGAAGCAGGGAACTATGCTAAATGTCTAGTCCTGAAGGAAGTGCTTCTGCAGGCCACAGCTGAAGGGGACAAAACCTTGTCAGTTTCTCTGCAAGCAGAAATCTTGAAGATGTGGAAACATTACAGAATTCCTTTAAGATTGCTTCAAAACTGAAACACAGATTGGTAATCATGTCTTTTTTGACATCAGTGATTCAAATTTTGCCAAAGATTACCTCATTGACTTGCGGACAATGGAAATTAATTCAATTCAAAGAGTCTTGTAGACTTCTGGCACTCCTTGATACAACCTTACCCTTCTATAGCAAAGTAACCTATAATTATTCTGATTTTGTTTACCATTACATAACTTTAGAGCCAAGGTTTGCAACAGTGGTTGCCTTCAGACTAAAAAACTGAAATTAAGAATATCAGAAATCATATGCCATGTCAAAGACAACACCATAATTAAAATTTATTCAAACCAAACATCCACAGTCTTTTTACTGAAATTCACTTTTGAGCAGAATTAAAGTTTACATTTTATTTTATTTGTGCAGTTTGAATTTCAATTTTTTCAGGAAATGTCCATTAATATTGGCATTAAAAAGTGAAAATGAGAGAAACATAATTCTTTGTAAAAAAGTATTCTTATATTCTGTCTATATGAACAAAATCATTTTCAAAAGCATAAATTGCATGCAACATTTTATGTACATGAGTTTACGTGTGTTTGTATACCTTCCATAAGATTCATGACCCAAAAAAAGAATCCTGTATCTTGTTTAGGGAAAATGAGACAATCACTAAATGAGGACTATCTGTAGTTTTAGTGGATGTTATATAAATTGTTGGATGCAGCAAGGAATATGGATCTGAGAATTAATCAATCAATCAGAGAGAGTGTGCTTGATACACAAAATTAAAGAATTGCAGATTATATACAAGTAGTGAAAAATTAGAGCAAGTTGATGAATCTATCTACCTTGGTTGAATGTTTACAAAAGGTGGAAGCATGTAAGGAGAACTTCTTATCTGTTGTATGGAAATAGAAATTGGATCTGTCAGGGGAAAAAGAATTAAGTTGAATACAATGGGCACTTAAGAAATGTGTGAGGTAAAACAAGAAATAGGGTCAAGAATGAATAGGTTCTGAATGTATGTGAACTGAATGCAGAAGTGAGTGAACAGCACGAAAGAAGTACATTGAAGTGATTTGGTAATATAGAGAGTATGAATGAGAATAGATTCACCAAATATATGAAAGGAAAGTGAATAGGTCAAGAGGAAGGGGAAAACTGTGAAAATCATGGTTGCATGGCACTGATGGTATCCTCAGAAAGAGAGGTGAGAAGGTCAAAGAACAAATGATAATGTGCAAATCGGTGCATGGATGTTGTGGAAGCAAGGATGGTTTGCAAGGTGGGAGATAGGAGTGGTGTAGTGAATGGTGTTGGTCACCTCCTTATGCATGCCATCACCTCTAGTGTGATGGCATGCATAAGCATATGATATATTAGCATTTTTTACAGTGTCTTGCATGTGCTAGAGTCTCTGCTTTTTCTGAAGAACAGGGAGTCCACAGGAGATTTCAGATGCATAGCTTCTTTTAGACTTAATCTGAAATTAGTAAAAATATGAATGCTGACTCTCATGATGGTTTGCTAATTCAATCTTTTCACTTAGTTGTTAGATTTATATTCTGCCTTTCATACCTATGTCTGTAATATCATTTTCTGAATTGTGTATTTGTTCAGATGCCCAATATATTTTGGAATACCTGAGACATATTTAAAAAAAAAAGGAAAGAAAGCCTTTTTTCAAGTGTTAGAAAACAAAGGTTAAGATCATATCCATTGAAAGGCATTAAGTGCTCTCATTTTCTAAAGTTTTTTAAGCTGTTGTGTAAACTGTTGGGCACTGCCAGCTTAAACACACTTCAGAATGCAGTCTGTTGCCAAGGTGCCCAGCAATCCATTCTACCCAGATGCTTTGCCTCCAGCTGGAATCTCTACAAAAACAGATGAGTGGGTCAAAACTAAATTGAAATGAAAATCAATCCTCCAGGTGTTCTTTTCATTCTCTCTTCCAATCTGCTTAGGCCAATCCCATAGCTGTTACAAGTACACCTCTTGATTTTGTTTTTCCTCTCTCCCACCCAACTCTCAGTTTCCCACTTCCATACGCACCTGGCAAAATACATTTACAGTTGCTATGTGGCTATGGCTGCCAGCACTGGGTCCTTGTGATTGACTGATTAAATGATTGGTTGGTTGCTTGCCTGCCTCCTCTTTCCACTTTAATTTGAGATCATAACCATATCACCCTATCTTTCTTCCCAATTCTTCACTCATAATACTTAGAAAGAGTAACTGTCTTCAGCCACTGACATCAACTCCTGGTGGTGGTGGTAGTGACATAGAGCTTATGGCAAGGCCCATATGAAGAAAGCCAAAGAACTACCAGCACTGCAAAATGTTGAAGGCAGAGTTTCTACTGCAAAGGGCAGGCAAAATATTGACAGGGAAAGGCCTGGAGGCTGGAAACTCCCAAGCTGCACCTTCCCAAGGCTACCAAGCTGCAAGGAGGAACCATCCACCCAAAGTGCTATAAGCCACCAACAGAGAGTCCAAAATAAAGACGACATGAGGAGATACCTTCAGAAGAATGTTCTGATGGGCCTGCCAAATCTGTTGAGGTAATCACTGTGTATATCAACACTATCAGGATAAATACAAGAAGGAAGTAATTTATTTATTTTCTATCCCGCCTTTACTTTATAAATAACTCAAGGTAGGGAACATCCCTATTACTCCTTCCTCCTCCTATTTTCCCCACAACTGTTGGAATTATCTGGAATCAACTCAGCATTGTCTCATAAACATAAGGGGGTCACTGTAGCAAATTGCATCTCTGTTGTGCTTGTGGGATGTCACATGGGTCACCTGACTTCCACTTCTTCCTTCTTCTTGGGCTTGGGGATTAACAGTCTCCATCACCTCGTGGGCAGACATGCAAGCAGGAGCTACTGCAGGAATGCAGCCCTCCCTCCACCATCTCACCCTTTAGAAAGTGTCTGCAAAGAACCAGTGATGATTGAACGCTTTCTACTATGAATCTACTTGTATCCAGATCTACTGAATAAAAGTAAGCTATCTCTATTTTTCTTCATCTAACTACAGTGTGAAGACTGAATTTATTTCTGAACGTAATTAAGCTTAATGTGCAAGTTCCTTTTTTGTTCACACTTCTACTCTGCAAGATTGCTGTTTGCTGCTTGGAGTTCTTTTATTAACCTTTAAAAACTCCATCAACAACCACCCTGTGAGGTGAGTTGGGCTGAGAGAGGGGGACTGGCCCAAAGTTACCCAGCCAGCTTTCATACCTAAGGCGGGACTAGAAGTCTCCTGGTTTCTAGCCCAACACCTTAACCACTAGGCCAAACTGGTAATAGTGAACATCCCTCAACCCAAAGGAAAGACTGAGATTGAAAAGGCTGATCGGGTTCAGAACTTTACTTCCAATTTACACATTAGGTTGTCAAGTTTCACTCTGAAACAAGAACTGTGTATATGTCTTGCTCAACATGGGGAACTTTTGTAAATCAATAAATTCCAGGCTTTGTTTCTTTTAAAACTTTAAAAATGTTTTGTTGAGATACATACATCTGTTATTACTTCCAAAAAGACAGAATTAGAAACAATTTCTTAATAACAACTGTTTTTATTAAGTCATATTATGTATTCTCCATTGTTATATTTAACTGCTTTATAAAATATATTTTAATACATATACAATATAAAATGAACTTAAAACATCAATAATGGTATACAAATCCTAAACTCAAAAGTAAATAAAATGAATGCCATTATCAGCAAATTTCAGTTATGTCACAGAGTTAAAGCACATGCCCCCACACCAAAAAATTACAGCCAGAAGACTCATGAACAAAGACTGATAATAAAATTATGTTAATAGCATCTCTGAGAAGCCCAGAGCAGAAAAGTCATTGCAATGAAAGGATAGCTCTGAAAATAATCAGTTTTAATTATGGCCATTGTTTATATAATTTCATGTGGTCTCTTTTGTGTTTTCAGCCTGAAAAGCATCTATAAATTAAATACTCCAAATAAATAAATAAATGCTCCCCAAATCCCTGCTCTAGTAAGTTTCCAAGACAACCCTTCAAGCATCCAACCACAAAAATAAGTGACCAATCTCCATTTTCACCACTTAAACTCAAAAGAAAAGTAATTGTTGCTCTGAAAAAATGTACACACAGATAGCTACAGCCAATGCAGGCATCTACCTCATTTTTATGTTAATGAAACTTTCGCTCAAAATACTCTCCCATGATTCTTGTCTTCCTTTCCCCACCCTTTTGAGACAGCTTTCTCTCCCGAAATCCCGCTGCCACAGAAGTGCAATAATAAATGAGGAAAGGTTCACACCTGCTCAGAAACCCTGGGGGGAAAACCAACATCCACACTCTTGCATGACCTCTGGGGTCATACGGGTCAGCTGGTGAGAATGCGGCTAATTCTGCGACCAAGGCTAATGACAGAGCAAAGTGGCCTGCTGAGGGAAAAGCCCTGAGCTTTAGATCAATGTGCTTATCATCCTAAGTCCAGAGCCTAACAAAATCATTGCTTCCTACTCCTGACACTTGCTGAATATAACAAAGATACGTGGGAGGGAGGGAAAGGTGAGAATGAAAAAAGGGGCTTTATTCACTCAATGCTGTCACTGTTGAACCGCTGAAAGGACACCCTTTTCCCTGATATCAACTCTATGACAACCAATTAGCTAGGCTGGAGGATATTTGCTGCTTTTATAAAAATAAGCAGGATCTAAACTTCTCTTATTCATGGTTAGCTTTTCATAAACATCCCCTGCCTGACAAATCCTCCTCCCACCCTCCTTTTACCCATTAATTATATGGTGTGCTACTACAACTTTTTTTTTTTTTTTTTGGAAGGCCAAACAGTCTTATTTCTATTAATTCAAATAAGGACACTTTGGGGGAAAATGAGCTTCAGGTTTCCCTCATTCTAGACTGTGTGGAGTTACCTAACTGACACCATCATCCAATCATATTTTGCCATCATTAGAACATGCAATTTCCCTCAGAGAACAAAAGAGCTCTTCTTTTGGGGTTCTCCAATGCAGAGTCTAGCAGTGCAAAATTTACTTCTGAAGAATAAATGACAATCCTCATTTACTCTTGAGAAGGAATAAACGCTGCCATCAGACCAGGGCATTGCTTCTCAAGGATAGGGATGGGCAACTCCCAATCCATGGCCATAGCTAGACTCCAGAGCAGGCCATGACTGGAACACAAAATGCAGTAACAAAGTACCAGATAACAGCACATTCTGTTTCCCTTTCTCTTTCTTCTCTTTCGTTCTCTTTTACTTTGTATTAGTTCTTATTATTGTTAATTTTTTCAATAAAATTATACACATACATATGTAATTTTATTGAAAAATGTAACAGTAAGAATACATATATATATATATATATATACATACATATATATATATATATAATTGAAAAAATTAACAATAATAAGAACTATTACAAAATAAAAGAGAATGAAAAAGAAAGAAAAGAAGAAAGAGAAAGGGAGAAATAAAAGAAAAAGCTAAAAGTGCAAAAAGAAAAAAGTAGAAAAGAAAAAATGAAAAAATATAAAGATATAAAGAACCTGCTTCCGATCATCTTTACAGCAGTTATAAGTACAATTATAGTTTAACATGTCTCCCTAAAGTTACATCATGACTCTCTTCTTTCTATAATCTATCTTGTCTAATTATCAAAACCATAAATCATAAGTTCATTTTTTTCTTTTTTATGCAAAAACTCCATAAGGAGTTTCCAGTCACCAATGAATGTAGATATTGTTGATTCTCTAATCAAACAAGTCAATTTAGCCATTTCAGCAACTTCTGTCATCTTCACCAACCATTCCTCCATTGTAGGTATTGCCAAATCTTTCCATCTTTGTGCATACCATAATCTCCCTGCAGTTATCATATATAAAAACAGTGTTCCATGACTAACTGTTTATCAGTATTTCTGCAAAAGAAATTTTTTTGAGACCAATCTGCAGTCTGTTTGGTAATGATATAACGTTCCCATGCTGCCCCAAGGCCCTTGACTGCTAAAAAAAAAAAAAGAGTATATATTTAAAAAGTCATCTATCTCTGCTCTATGACCACATTCAAGATGACACAAAAGCACATTCTAGATTAAGTAGATATACTGTATTGGATAGTTTACATTATATTTCATCAAAAAGGAAAATGTGTTCCTATACTTCCACATATTGTGAAATTAGTTGTGCATAGTACATTTCCTTTGAGATATTAGATAGATTGTCAATTCCAGGAGACTAACTCATATTTGCAATTTTTATTATTTTGTAGTTTGAGTGAAGGCAATTTACATTCTTTCACCACTTCAGCACACTATCCAGTGTTGACTAACTAGTTATTTCTGCCTCACCAAAGAATGCAGATTTGTATAACCTTTGCATGTCAATATACATGAGTACATCTGTGAATTAAATAGAAATAGATATCTCTTCAAAATAGGAAGGTTTGCAAATAGATGCCATGAGTTCCTTGATGTGATATGATGTGTTATCTGCTCTCCCTTTCTATGGTAAATCTTAAAACAAGCTTAAAAGGGGACCCCCTTCCAAAATAAATTGTCCTCTGACAGCCTTTTGAAGAGAAAAAAAAGTCCATTGTAAAGGAGAATCCTAACTAGGCTTCAGGGCTGGCTAAAAATGTCATCAGATAAGTTTGGAAGGAGAAAACTATCCCCATTTTGCAGCTATGATTATTTTTTATAGCTATCAACATTTGAAGTAAGGTCCTTAGTTTGCTTATTTTCTGATAAAGGGGAAAGAAAGTGACTTCTGAGGAACATGGTCAATTTTTGTTTTCAAGTTGTATCTCTAATATAATTTTCCATCTTTCTTTTCCTTTGTTCCCCTTTTTCTTATTACTCTCATGATTATTAAATTTGAAGTTATATTAATAAAGTTATATGTATCTACACGGTTCTTCTTACTTGAACACAATAACATTAATTTTTAAAAGATACATATTGGCCTCTGTAACATTAGGCAAGGAGATAGTGGAATGATTTTCCATTGCATTATGAATAAATGGACAGGAAAGCACACTATCCACCCTTATGTCACTTTCTGTGATGGAATGTGAGGGTGACCTTGTTGGTATGTTTTCTACTACAGATTGCAGTTACTATGGTAACTAATCATTTTGGCCGGGTGAAGAGGTTGAATTTAATTGTCCTCTTTTCGGATGTTAATTTTTGGACCTGGGGGGAAGAACTTGCCTGGACTTGTTTTAGTTTCAGTTTCCTTTCTGTGTAGGCATGTAGAGAGTTAAGCAGCTCTCACTGAAAGCCTGTAAATATGTTTGCTTTCTGTAAATAAAATTATTTTTATAGAAATGCCTGGTGTGTGACTTTTCTGATCTCTCCTGGGCCAAAGGCTTTCCTAGCAATCTGCCAACAGACCTTGGAAGATGTGGAGGGAGAGATGCTGCCTAGATTCTGTTAATGTAGCCTTACAATAAAGTAGAATTAGCTCATCTAGTCATGTTTCCTGTCTGGTGTACCTGGGAGGGCTGACATCAATCTAGCAAGGCTAAAAGTACAAACCTCCCAGCCTCCCTATTTACTACCTGAGTAGTTAGGGTGGGTCTGTCCTAAGTTTCTTTCTCTGACCTTTACTTTGTTGTGGGCTCCTTTCTCTTTTATCTGATCATTTCCTAGGCGGCATCTCTTTCCCCATCTTCCAAGGTCACCCTCACATCCCATCACACATTCGCTGTATGGAATCAAGCTTCAGCTTAGGTAAGGGTGAGATGACCATTCCATATACAATGTCTGGAGAAGCTCCAACCCAAGTTTTATCAAGATTAAAATGTTAACCTGAGATTAACCTAGTAAACTAACTGAGACAATGTCTAGGAGCACCAATCTAAATCGCAGCAAACAACTTTTTGTAAGTTTGATCCGCTCTTTCATGTAAAAAAAAAAAGGCTGCCAAAGTCCATTGGGAACATAATCAAATGGGCACCAAGGAAGTGATGCTTAAAGAAAGAGTTGGTACTGGACAGGCCCACGCTTTCCAATAAAATAAAATACACAGCTTTTTAATAGGAAAGAGAAAACAGAAGAACCTTGGCCAAGTAAATAAGGAGATCCCTTTCCATTACTGCAATATAATTTTTAATTTCTTTTGGGAAATTTCATCACTAGCCAGATTTCATTAGTGTTTGTGCCACTATGGATTTCCCTGGAAGCATAATACATTTGCTCCCACTGGAACACATGGGAGAACTGTTCTATATCTCTAGAAAGCGTTCCTCAAACTAACCTGTGCTGCAGCTCCCATCATATCAATCAGCAGCAGTTCTAGTAGACCAACCCAATGTAAGGCAAAGAAATGCCTTCTGAATCATCCCTATCAAGCCACAGTGGCTCAACAAGGACAGCTAGACGCTTGATTCAGATATCTTTCCAAACCACAAACAGAAAAAAGTATAAAATCCACACTGAGAAAAATTCTTGGGAAATGTGATGAAGCACACCGCTTCTCCAAAAACGCCACTTCATTATCATCTTGATAGGAGGCAGTGATAGAATGTCATGCTAGCTCAACCTGACAATCAACCAGTTGAATTAAACTGCTAGAGTTACCTTTTCTTTTCTTACAGGTTATTAGTTGCTGGGAAGGTATCACATTTTGTATTCAATGCCTGAACAATGGAAGACCAAAACAAAATCTTTCCAAACATACAAAGGGAACTATTTCTTGGCAGAAAGATTTGCTTGGTTTAGCCTCAGGTAACCAGAAGGTTTTCATGTAGAGATACAAATGTTAGAACAAATATCTGAATTGTGGGTCTTGCCAGCTAATTTCTTACAGCAGCAGTTATGCCCTAGAGGCAAGGAAAATGGGTCCTTACGTGAGAAGATGTTACAAAAATAAGAAACTTTTATCCTTGCTACTTACACATTTCTGGCAAGTTCACAAAACATGTTCTGGAAGCTTTGCCTGGGGCTTCCTTTAATTGTCACCTCAGCAGCATCCGGGTAGCATTTGCCACTGCTCCAACTTATTTAAATCCTCTTATTAAATGTGGTTTTAAGTGGCACGTCTGCCAGGCTGACAAATTGTGGAGGTGCTAATGCTTGTATTTAGGAGCATTTAACCAAATGGGAACAGCATGAGATGTATATATCGATTTTCTTCTTTATTGCTTCCATTTTTTGAATATTGCATTATCTGTTACTTGCTGTAGTGTTTTGTTCACATCTTTGCTCTTAAACTCATCCAGCCTGTGCATAGCTGTTTTTGTTCCTTCTGGATCTATAGCCAAAATATCAAATATTTCCTACTGTTGTCAATTTTTGCCTTATTTTAGCTTGTGTTTTCCCCAAGGCATAGCAAGGATACCAGGTCTTGTGAAGGCCATTGGCTGTGTTTTAGAACCTCTCTGGTGGCTGAAGAAGCGCTAACAAGAAAATATCTTGGGCTGCTGGCAAGACTCCTAAAGCCTTTGTAGGAAGGCAAAACCCGCTCTGTTTAAAAGAATTAGTAGAGATCTCCCCTCCTTTAAAAAAAAGTCTATAAATAAGGAGAATCACCCAATTATAGGAAAGCTTATGGAACAGATGTTAGCAAGCAATTGAAGGAGGAAGTCTTTGATGACAGAGGCTCTCTCAGTACTTTTCCATCTGGTTTCCACCAGGTTTGGGAACAGAGGCAGCATTGTAGTCCTGGGGAATAAACTATGTCTGGAGATTGGCTACAGATATTGATTTGCCACTAATCAATGCCTTTTGCTACAGCTTTCCATGTATGAATTGAACTGGGAATCTAGTGACCACGGGGGCAGATATATTTTCAATGCCACAAACACAGTTTATAGGGGAAGAATCTGCTCGACTGACTAATGTTTGCTAGTCCTTTGTTAATGATTTGGCAGTGGTAGGGAAACAAGAGAGAGGGAGAAAGAAGGGATACCATTCAACCTGATGCTCTCAGATATGTTGGATTTCAGCTCAGGGCAGCCTTACTGTATCAAACACACTATAATGGAGACTTAAGCCCACATATCTGGAGGCTACAAGACTGGGAAAACTGCACTAGATCCTGGGACTTAGCACTGTGCCACATGGTTATTAAGGTGTCCTTAAGTTACCAATATATTTAACCTTTTACTTGTTTTGAAGTAAAGAAACCTAAATGTCTGTGATTTATTTTCATTTTTAAAATACTGTAAATACATTCACGCACAGCTTTCCGTGGGCCACAGCAAGATCCAGAATGAGGGTCAACAACAGTTATAGGAATCTATGATGTGGTGGCCTCACCAAGGGTTCCTCCATGAACACCACCTTCTCCCATATAGCCTTGCTGCTGTCTCTGCCCATCAAAATTCCATCAGATAAAGTGGAAGAGGAAGACCTTTGCACCCATCACAGCCAATCCCTCACCTCTTTCCTCCCTAAAATGTGTTCATTCCACCTGCAGAGCTTTCACAGTTCTTACAGTGCTGAAGAAGACAGTGGCACCAAGTCTAAGGGAGAGATGAGTGGCTGCAATGGGAGCAGTGTATTGTAGCTCCCACAGCACTATGAATGGCAAAGGCACTGGCTGGAGGCTGGGCAAGATCACAGGTGGGCCCTTTTCTCTGAAGCATTTCAGATTCTTTCTCTCAGTGTTTGACTCATAACAGCATGAATAAATGATGTTATTTTGGGCTAATCTGGGGTAGAACCTACCCATTATGGCTCAGCATCATGAATAAATATGATAATCAGGGCTTTTTCACAATCAGACATTTAAAGATCCTAGCTTAGTGTTGTATAAATCTGATTATAAGTTGACAGGATCCCTGCAGCAGACTCTCTTGTACATTTCTCTTATGGAATTCTTTTAGGGTAGATCCAGAAAGCAGTAAAGCAGCAAAAATTTGATTGATTATATGCCATCAAGTTTGTGTCAGCTCTTAGCAACCATAGATAGATTTTCTCCATGATGATCTGTCCCTAACCTGATCTTTCAGCTCTTCCAATTGTGCACTCATCGCCACTGTAACTGTGTCCATCCATCTTGGTGCTGGTCGTCCTCTTCTTCTCACTCCTTCCACCTTTCCCAGCATTAGAGCCTTCTCTAGAGAGCTGGGTCTTCGCATAATATAAAATAATAATAAAAATAGTATTAAACAAAAATGTATTTACACTAATAAAAAAAGAACAGAATTCTATTCCCTTGCACTAAAATGGAAATTGGCTTGAACGACATCAGCAGATTTTTTCCCTTTAAACTAAAAATACTTAATCCTTTCCAGCACTGCACACTCAAAATCCCTTATGTTAACACCTTCTTTGTCCTGCTGATAATAAAAGAAACATCCAATGAATTGTTTATGTCACCATTTGCTACATTCAGTAGAAAATAGCATAAATCACTTTTATTTCTTCACAGAACATGTTTGATGACATATTACTCTCCCTTCTTCCAATAAAAACATTATTTTTTTACAAAAGTCAGAATCATTTTGGCATAATTTTAATATAAGTTATATAGCATGCACTTAGAAATGTTGACAACATCTTTTAACAGCATTGTGCTTGTACCTAATTTGTAACATGGTGCAACACTTCTCAAAGATTGGATACAACTTCAAGGAAAACTCCTGGCATTGGCTCAGTGCTTATCGACAAACAAATCCACTGCCAGGAACCAGACAAAGGACAAATTATGTGGCTGTTGAGTGTTTCATTTTTTCCAGATGGTCAGTCCTCCACTACAGTTCATGGCTGAATAAAAGTTTAACTAAGAGCTTTTCCTCACGGCAGCCTTCAGCTGCTTGACTCCTGTGTGGGTATTGGCTGTGAAAGAAACTGGCTTAAGAAATCCCTTTCCAAAATGCATCCCTTTTCTTCATTGGCCAGGGTTCAGTTCTGTCCATTTGCACTTATGATGGCACCCAATTGGTGGATCCCAGCTTTTTTGCTGGATAAGCCAAAATTAATCTCTCCCTTTGGAGGATTCCTAGTTTCCTTTGACAGAACTTTTGTAAGAACCCTCTTCCACTGACTTCTCCTCCTACTTGACACCTCCCTTCCTGGTGGTCCACCTGAGGAAGGAAGGAAGGAAGGAAGGAAGGAAGGAAGGAAGGAAGGAAGGAAGGAAGGAAGGAAGGAAGGAAGGAAGGAAGGAAGGAAGAGGGAGGGCCTCTATTTACCATTCCTGTCACCTGGGCCTGAATGGGAAATAATACAGATAATACACATAGGTATTTTTCTTCGCAACAGTATGGAACTGGTTTGCCATTATCTTCTTCACAATCTCGCCTACAGAACTGGAATTGCATGGTGGTTTCCCATTCCAAGTCCTAACCAAATCTGGTCTGTTTACCTTTCTGAGAGCAGTCAACAGTGGCTAGGTGCTACCATCTAGCTGTGCACTACAATTAGTTTTATTTGTTCTTTAGGACCTTAAATATGCCTGTACATATTCTTAATGAGCTTGGTTCAATTGTATGTGCTGCTAAGTAAAGACACCAGGAAATAAATTAAGGGGTCTCAACCAGATTACCAAATTTTCCCTAGAAAGAAAAGGACCTCTTTCTGCCAACCCAATCCCCACCAGTGCAGCTGTCATATCTCAACATGAAGCTTGTTTAAAAAACACTGTAATTGCCATGTGAGATGGACAGCTGTACAAATGTGATTAAATCAATCAATCAATAAAATGAATTAAACAATTTCTAATGCTTCTAATAAGCATATTATGGGAAAATATGGCCATATAGGTTACCTAAATAAAAATAGAAAAAAATGTGGCATAAAACATTTCAGAAATAAGTGTAAAACCCAGTATTTTAAATACATTGCCTTCTGCTTATAAAACCAGTGCACTGGGATGATACAAATGTATTACTTCAGGTCTAGAATTAAAGGTGTACGGGAGGGAGGTATTGATACATTTGGGAAATGCCTGAGCAAACGTTAAGTCTATAATGCAAGTTGGCCAGAGAGGAAATTGTAGGCAACAACAAATTAGCAATTACTCTTTGTTTTTCTAGGACAGTCATCTACTTGATTTTTACTGAAATAGTGAAGTCTATCAGGCAGGCAGTCTAATGCCTTTATAAAATTTGAGGGCTGCTGCATCATTTTCTGGTTTTCTTTGCTCTGATGTAAATACATGGTGCCCTAATCTAGACCAGAGCCATCACACAAAGGAAGGGAGAGCCTTAATCCTTGTCCCCAAGGATTGTGTGTTTGGGGAAAGAAATGATACACTCCCTGTAGTTAAATTCCACTAGTACCAATGGAGATTTTTTAAACACTTGCATACAGGTGGGTCAGTATTTTTTCTACATAAGAAAGATTGGCAGAAGGGAGAGGTTTCCCCCCTCTTCTTGCTACTGATCAGAATCTCAGTTGGACTTACACTCAAGTAAAGAAAAAAAAAATCATTTATCTGGCCCCTTAAAGATTCTTGAACCAAGATTTTTTTTCTCATATATGAATACTACAACTAAAAATACCTCACAGTCCTTCCACACAGCTTCACACTTTGTGAATCCTCTCTCCCTGTCTTCATTTCAGAAATTACATTGAAAGAGAAGTTGTTAGTTATCTTTTTTACAAAAAAAGATGAGAATCAAAAGTTCATTTCTATTTACCTCAGATCACCCCAAAATCTACTAGTGTTACTCGCTGTATCATCTTCCCCTTTGGGTAGGAGATTGTAGTACCATGCATCAGAGCTAGGCAACCTCCTTGCCAGATTTCTGCTTAACTTTATTTATATATTTAAGATTTTCTGGATTAAAAATAAAAGAGAAGCTGGCTGGCTGACATGCTGAAAGCACCAGCCTCCTGCAACCTTCTTGCTTTAAATAAAATGTCTTTGGGCCTACTAGTTTAGCTTCTAGGTGTTTTGTAATAAGTCATGCTTGTGGGAGTCATTTTGAGAACAGCAGCATTTCTCAACCTTGGCAGCATGCTGACTGGGGAATTATGAGAGTTGAAGTCACACAACATCTTAAAGTTGCTATGGTTGAATAGTGGCCTTCCTGATTTCAGACTTTTGGCAAGCTTATCCATGGAACACTCTCAAAAGCCCAACATTTCCACCAGCCCAAACTGTGTGATTCTCTTTGCGGGATCACATGGTTGCTTTGGAAATAAGCCAAGAAACCAAGTAGAAGAGCCCTCCAAGAACATTAATTTTAATATATCAGCCATTTTGAAATTCAGATTTTTCATAGATTGCTAACAATAATGAACAGAACTTTTATGGATTTGATATTTGCATTTTGCATGTTTGGTTTACACAGGGCCTCCAATTGGACCTCAAGTGTACTGACTTGAGAAAGAAAGGTTATGATCTCAGAGTTACAGCCCCAGGTATTTCCACACAATGTAAATTCACTCTGCAATTCTCATTGTAAAAAAATATTTTTTAAAAAATGTAATAAACAAATCTTCCACACCAATTGCCGATACTGTCAGCTGTTCTGGAAGGGGGTCAACTAACAGCTGAATAGTTAATGGAGCGGGCTGTTACTGTCTTGATGTAAACAGACCTCAGAAGTGCCTGGTCCAAGTATCAACAAAAAAGTAATAAAACTCCTGGCAAAGTTTTAATTCCACCTGAATTTTTAAAGCTAACTCCAACTTGGTGGGCATCTGTGCTCCTCTTCTTTTAATTGTTAAATAATATACTCAAAGGATGGCTTAATTCCATTAATCTTTCAATATATAACGAGATAGGAGTGACCTCGCTAATTACCACCCAGTTAGCCTTCTTTCAGTAATTAGTATATTATATGCCAAATTTTTATTTCATAAGCTTTTGGATTGGCTACCTTCTGAGAATACCTTAGTATTCTTAGTATAGAACTGTTTCAAGTTCAGACACTCTACACTGAATCAGTGTATAATTCTGTGCCATTTAGCAGAGAAATTCTATAATCTTCCAGATGGAGCCCTCCATGTCATCTTTATAAATCTAAAGGTGATATTTGATTCTATAACCCAAAAGAAACTCTGGAGAAAAGTAGCAGCCTCAACAATTGATCGCTTTTTCCTCAAATTGATTATACAGTTAACTCTGAGACATGATTACACAGGTCAAAGGTAATAGCAGTGGTGACCTAACAGAGCCTATTTCTACCTGTAAGGATGCATACTTGCCTCTTTGCCATTCAACCTTTTTATTAATGACACTGTTGAGGTTTTTGCCAAAACAGATTTTTACCCTCCATCTCTTGCCAATCACACCATATCTATTCTTTTATATGTGGATGATGCAGCCATTCTCTCTCTATCAAAAGTCAGGCTGTGTAGATGTCTTAGAGCATTATTATCCTATTGCAATAGAGAATGCCTCAAAATTAACTATTCAAAAACAAAAGTCCTGGTATTTTCAAGAAAATGCTTCAACCCCTTGTCTAGATAATTGATAAATGGAACAACTATCACACAGGTGAAACTTAAAGTATTTAGGTATATATTTTCAATCTTGTACCTGCTGGGACACCAAACGAGGAACTACTGTATCTATAATGGTCCAAAGAACCTCTTTAGCAATTACAAAATTGGCAAATTGGCATGGAAATAATTTTGTCCCAGCTGCCATTAAGCTATTCAAAGCCAAGATTTTGTGTATGTTGCTCTGTGGTACCCAGTGGTGTGTCTATAAGATGATTTCCACCTTCAACTATACAAGCTAAATTTCTAAAAACAATATCAATATCAAAACAATATCAAATATTCCTTACTCAACTTCTAGTGCTATAATACAATTCAAATTGGGCTGCATCTCTTTCAGAGCCACTTTAAGTCCTGGGCAAAACAAATCCTTTGGAGGACCTCCTTGGCTCACTTTACTCTGAATGATAGATTTCAATCCACCCAGCAAAGGCAAATTGATCAAGAACTCATGTAGTTGGCCAGCTGTCAGTAGCAGCTCTACTTGCTTTAAGCATCAATAAAACTTTAGTAAGATTCAGATAGAGGGTCTGGGACTTAGATATTCAGTGGGGTAGGGCCAAAATCTCCCATTTTTATTAAAGTAGAAACACTTCATCATCTTGGACTCTCCCTAGCTATTTTTTTAAGATTACGCATACTCCTCATACAAGGCATTTCTTTGTTTCCCTGAATCCATCAGGTGACAACTAGAAGATATTTCAACCTCACCTGTGAAAATCATATTTCTTTATGTTTAAATACTAGGGTTGAATCCATATTCCATGTTCTACTGAAGTGTCCACTCTATACACAGGGGCAATCAGAACCCATAACTCCAGTTATTCAAAAGTTTAATTTCACTGATAATGATGAGGAGATCACTGCTTTTCATTTAACTGATTTTTAAATGTATCAAGGGTGGTGGTGAAAATTCTATCTGTAGCTTTAGCTTATAGGAATGGGCTGATGCCTTCCTCACAACTTGGATTGTTTTTGGCTTCTGTGTAATTTATATATACGAATTTTTAAACTGTTGCATATGTTTTAATGTTGGTTTTAATAACTCCTTGGTGTCTTGCAAAAAGTGACAAGCAAATGCATCTTACATCATGCTGTTTAGTCACCCTTAAATATGACATTTCAGCTTCAAACTGTAAGTACAGTATATTAGATAAAACCATGGCTCTTTGAGAACTTGGAAGGACACATCAACTGAGCTTACATCTCAGGAAAAGTGTGATCTGGTTTTACAAGAGACCATTAAAAAGACACCTCTCAAATGCAGACTACTTTATGGCTGCATTGATCAGGCCACACTTCACAAAGCAAAGTTTAGGTTTCAAGCTTGTTCATTCAATTTTGAAATAAGTTCCAATAGACCAAGAATGCTTTCTTCTGAAGAAGTCTATTATAGATTGGGATGATCAAGACATGAGAAATTTGGCTACTTTCTTTGTGAAGGCTGAAAACAGAACAAAACAAAAGACAAATTCAGTAATAATGAAGTGCAGGGCATTTCCTGAGGATCATCCCCTGCCAATTATTCTTAACCCACAGGAAAAGCTCCAACTCTGCTTATTGGTATTTTGAACCAGAAAAAAGGAACACAGATGTATGGACTGTTTTTCCACTGTTAAGAATACAGTAATCCCTTTTCACTGCTGAGGAGGCATATAAATTCAGGCTAAGCTTAAGCAATTCCCCACCAAATGGGAGCTATCACATGGTTTAGTAGAAGCCTGAACGATGGCTTCTATGCATCCATCATCTTAATAAGACTCTGGAGCCTAGTCTGAAAGAGGAACTAGGATAGATTCAAATGGTGCACAAGGAGCAGGGAGAATGGAGTTGAAGCATCTCTGTCCAGCTCAGTGGATGAACTTGGGTCAGCCAGTTACAATTAGTCAAACATATCTCCCATGGCTTGGGGAAAGATAAAAGAGGAAGTTTGGAGACCTAGACACAGACTGTGGTGACCACAGATGTTTTCTGAAGTCTACTGACACCTGTAGTATCTGTTGTTTTCTGTAGTTTGGGTCTCCTAAACTACAGAAAGCTCACGTGTACCTGCCTGCCAGAATTGCAGCAGAAAGCATGGGAAGGGCCTGGAGATACTAGAAAAGCCTTAAATAAGACCAGTGGTTGCCCATGGATTATAAGTGGCCTATCTCTTATTTATATGGAGCAACTGTAAGAAATATAATGAAAGTAAATATTTTTAGGTGTCATGTAGTGTTCCTTCATATGATACTCCTAAGCAGGAGGTATAACAATCTTGATTGTTTTGATTTCTATTAGGTACTGTTCAAGATCACCTATTTAGAACAGTTTTGTGGGCTAAATTCCTATATCTACTATTTCCCTGTGGAAATGCCCTCACTTTGTGCTAGTTTTTAAAACTCCAGTTAATGAGCTCAAGCATTGTATTAGAAGCAAGCCAGACATACACCCACATATATCCAAACCTTCATAAATGATTAGAAATAAATGGAAATGGGAGATGGTAATCTTTTCAACACTCAGAATTTCCTGTCCAAAATGAAGCAAGATGCAGTAGGGGGGAATCATAGTGACAGCTATTATACGTAAGATCTACAGCAGTCCATGTATTACTTCAGGTAGAGGATTAAGAACTATTTCAGAATAAGAGATATCTTAGGAACTAGATGACTTTTCACAATGAGTTTCCCTTGGACGTTTTCAGCATAAGGCTTCAAACAGACTTTTCAAAGTAAGTGGTTCTCTTACTACATTTTATTTTTGTCTTTTCTGAAGCATCCCAGTTGGCCAGCCTTAAAGAAGGGATGCAAAGAGAAAAGTTGCCCTGGAATGGCCCAAGCCATGTGTTCTGCCTTTCTACATGAGTGCCTGAGATGTAAAATTCTCCCGCGCACTTTGCTTGCCTGAATGATTGGATATTGTCCTAACAGCCAGGAACCACGCTGAGACAAGGAATAGATCTCTAGTGTTTTATTACTGCTACATTAGACAGAAAATCCTAACAAACTGAAGAAGCGTGGGAAAAACCCAGACAGATAAACCCCAAAGTCAAGGCGGGTCTGATCTGTGTCTCTTTGAATGGCTGCTTAACTCCTCAGTACCACGCATGCGTTTTCCCCCCTGGATAGGGGCCCCCTCCTGCTCACCATCAGTACTCATGACAGATATCTTGGGCCACTGGTTCCACATTGTATGTAGGCCCTATGCATCTTTTAGCAATCTACTCACTAGGGCAAAACTTACCGCTGCCCAGAAATTTGGGCATCTAATTCTTTCCTCCTTATTCAGCTGCTAAGAAAGAGTTGGCTGCTTTGCATAAGTAGTTTAATTGCCTAAAACAACCAATGGGCAGCCGCCACAATCACAGACTGCACGATCAGTCCAAATGACATTGGGAGCCCAGTCCTGAAAGATGTTGAGCACGCCTGTGAAAAGCTAAATTCCTTTGTCTACCTTTGAATGGCGAGAGAAATTAGGCCTTCTTAGGAAGCATCTGGCACCTCACAATATCAGACCCCAAATTAGCATTGATGGTGAATGCTTTCTTGAAACCATGCAATTATGGGCTGCCAAACACATTCTTTGTACAATTTCAGGATTAATATTACACCTTTAAAAAGCTCAGAAGCCAATAGTGTAATTAAGGACTGCCATTTCCCATATTGTCCAAGTAACATTCCTTACAATAAAAGCATTGTGACCACTTTGAAACCCAGGAATCTTGGGAGAAAACTTTGAGGCTGGTGTTGGGAAACTGAATTCAAACACAGACCTTGGTCTCTTGAACACACATTTCTTCCATCCTCTTTGTGCTGTTCACTCATCGCAATTGCGGCGAAATATCATTTGTGCACATATTCACTGTTCAATTTTTCTACCTGACTGAACCTGAATGCTTTGGGCTGTAAGCACTCAATGTTTCCCTACAGCTTGAATAGACTTAAAAGGACATAGAAAGAAAGAAAGAAAGAAAGAAAGAAAGAAAGAAAGAAAGAAAGAAAGAAAGAGGAGCTGCTTGTTAAGTTGTTGCAAGAATCTCATGCTAAGCGTAAAGATTTTCATGGATAGTGAGGGGGAAAAAAACACTTCTAAGATTATTTTTTGCTGCCCAGGTGTCTAAGATATACTGAAAATCATAACTTAGCATCTTGATAAACTGAAAAGTGGCACATTTTCTAAGAATGTTTGAAATTAATATTTAAAGCCTAAAACCCAGTTATTTGGAAGGACTTAACACATATAATATTTATTTTTTAATCAAATTAAAAATAGTTCCTATTGCAAATAGCAGCTGAATCTCAAACATAAATTTCAAGGGCAAATCTGAGTACTTTTGATTTAGAATTTCAGCCTTTAAAATGCAGCTCTTGAAATTTTCATTTGAGTTTTGATGTGAAGCTGTACACCTTTGTGTGGATTTTTCTTTTC
Organism: Candoia aspera; assembly: GCF_035149785.1. Classification (NCBI taxonomy): domain Eukaryota; kingdom Metazoa; phylum Chordata; class Lepidosauria; order Squamata; family Candoiidae; genus Candoia; species Candoia aspera. Next base: position 184,840,112 of record NC_086154.1, read on the forward strand.
AGAAGGGGGCAAATGTATCCAAAACCAACCTTTCATATTTACAATGACTAAACTTTTAATTTTTTTTCAAACATGTTATTTTAAAATCAATTTTTTTCCTGAAAAGGCCGTATTAAATGTAGCTGTTTACTTCAGTTAATTCAGAAGGATTTTAAAGAGTATCAGGTTTAGTAAAGTATGTCAGGAGTGTTATGTATAACAACAGGGAGTTCAAAGATTTAAGCATTATTAATTTGATATTGGATTTGGGGGATTTAAACACACATACACAAATCCTGCTAGGAAAATGTTTGGGAACTTTGTTGCAGTAGATCTTAGTTCTATGGTAACAGATAGCTAGCATTGGTTCTTCCACAGAAAACAACCGATGATGGGGATGGACAGATAGTTTCCATCATCATGATCATCATGATCATCATGATCATCATCATCATCATCATGTTTTACCCTGGCTTTTTTAGGATTGGCCATGTAATCATGCAACATCTTCATATTGTTGTTTCCATATCTCATTACACTAGGATGCAAAGTTAAAATTTATAATATTCAAAGAGGAGAAAAGGAAGCATGAGCCATTTGTGTTTCTTATTTCTCTGCATTATATAATATTCCCAGCTTCTTGAATCACTCTAGGAAGAATGTGTAAGGTAAGTGTATAAAAGCAAGAAAGATACAAAAATGGTAAGATTGTTTGAGGTTTTATTAAGGAAAAATCCTACTTTTTAATGTCCACGATGCCATAGAAGAGTTAAAATGGCTGCTTCATATCCATTACAGAAAAAAACAAACAAACCAGAATTTCATATATTGTATTTGAAAACAGGGTCAACTTATTCATCATTTCACAATGTTACCTAGCTAGCTGAAGTGACTGACTACTGGAAGAAATTTAGTAACTTTCTAATGCTGTTAAAAGTCCAGTTGTAACCAAATATTAATAATGTTCCCAAACAATGAGTCAGATATTAAATACCAGGAAATGGGTTATTCTAGCAAAGTACGTAAGTATCATAGGCATGACAACATTTGCTTCTACTGCAGTTTCTTATTTCCAGCCATTTTCACCAAACTAATAATTAGAGGGCAAAGCATTTTTTGTTTTGTTTTCTTTTGTTTTGTTTTAAAAAATCTTTGCTACAATTAGTTTCTACAAAGTGCAAATGTGCCATCTTTTCTGTGGGGAAGGAGAATATGTTTTCCTTAGTAATTAGATCTTCTGCCACTTAACTATGGACAGATGGTCGCAATGCTTAAGCCATTATTCTCATTTAAGAGTGTTTAAGAATAATCATTATGTGCAGAGAGAGATCCCTAGCTCATTGATCAAAAAACTAATTGATAGTAGACAGTGTCCTCAACGTACAACAGGAGCTACATTTGTCTATAGTAGAAACACCTGTTTGAGCACTTTGCCCATCATGAATTACTGCTTGGGGGGTGTCTCTTGTACTCCTTTACCTCTTTCAAATCCACCTGCTGTCTCTTGCAGAGCATTTACATGATTAGAGAGGGACTTTCCATATGCGCAGGTCAGATCTTGGGAGCACATCTGTCCTCGAAAAGCTTCTCCTATAATCATAGACAAAGAATTCCCTCTTGCACCTACTGCTCCAAATGAGGACATATGCATACCCACCCTTCTTTCCTGCAATGTAAACAGCAGGAAAGCTTCTCAAATCTCTCCACTTCCTTCCTGCAACCAAGCCAGATGAGATGCAGAGAAACCATACCATTCAGAAGAAGAACCTCACTGGTGGGTAAGCAACCACAGCCCTCAAAAGCCTGCTCTGTGGTGTGCCACTGGCGCCCAGAGATTTTTGCAGTCCCTACCACTGACAAAGTATGATTGTGAAGGAGGCCACTCAGGCTTGAGAGAGTGAGCTGCCTATAGTAGTGCAACAGCAAGTTCTCACATAGTCATAAGTAATCAGCTGAATACTAGATCAGTCCGTAACCAAACAAAGAGACAGGTGGAAACTCTCCCTCCACACCCCAAAGAAAAGTGTTATGTCATGCAGGCAAGAGAAAGAGGTGCAAGAATTTGAAGCTTGATTCCACTGTAAATAGGGCTTGCATTGGATACTCAGTAATTGCTAGACTTCTTTCATAATGGCTTAATAACTTTGCTACAGTGAATTTATTTGTCAGAGCTTGGTGTCTTTGGAAGTCTATTATTGCAGCCTCTTGCTTAGCCAAACAAGAGAAGTAATTTGTAACTGGCATAAATAGGCTTGGTTATGAGCAAAGATTTGGGCTAACTACAGCCAGCCCTGGATTAACCACTAAGCAAAATAAGCATGTGCTTGGGACACTAAGGGACAGGGGGCGCTACAGAGTTTTTCCCCCTACTATCATTCCCTTAACCCTTTCAGTGCCACACTTGACTTTAGTCAATTATTTTGTAATTGTCCTTTTCTGCCATGTTGGACTTTAATTTGCATTGTTAAAAAAATGTTTTCTTTGTCATGGAGAGCAGCTAAAGTTTAAAGGCTTGGTCTGAAGTTGTCATCAGACATCACATGTGTTTCCATCCCATGGGGTCAGAGTTTCAGTTCCGTTGAGGGGCAGCGTTGTTGGGTTGTGCTTACGGCACCAGTGGATGCAGTCCGGATAAGAAACCAGAACCATGAGTTCTAACACCTCCTTTATTGTAATGTTAGAGTAACAGAATCTTGCAGGTCTAAAGGTGCTTCTCCCCTCCCCTGCCTTTAATTTCCGGAGAACGAGCAAGGGTCCCTTCTGAAGCACTTCTCCACCCCCATTCCTGCTTTGGACTCAGATTTCTCTTATCAAACTGTTATCTAGGCTGCAGCTCCTCCTCTTCCTCTCTCCCAAGATTATTCTCACAGCCCATTATGGTTGGCCTTAATCCAACCTTGACTACGGCTATCATCATCTTGGGACACAATATTACTAACTACAGTTGGCACTCAAATTAAAGCAAAGAGGGAATTTATCCATAGCTTCCAATTGCTATTAATCTTTTCCCTGTTGGCCTCTGTTTGCTTTGTACTCCCTTAACACAAGCAAATTTTCCAGGATTGTGCATTTATTTTGGATGAATCCCAAATTAAATTAAGCTTATTCAGAGAAATTCAGTTTTCCTCAAACATGAGACCGTGTGCTGTGAACCAGTCCAAACCAAACTGTGGCTCCTTCCAAACCTCTGGGTGCCACGTGATGGTTCAGAAGCATATAGGCATAGGCTTTATGTTGATGCAGACTTTCTGTATTTTTCGTGAACACCCCATGTAAGAAAAAGGGCAATATGAGTAAAGAGAGAAAGAGTTTTCCAGCTAACAATTCCAACTAAATAAGTTGTTTTTAAAAAAAAAATACAGTCCAGTCACTGTACTTTCAGAAGGAATATAATTGTTATTTATCAGACATTATTTCTATCTTCTAGCTTGCATTTCGTGACTGGGACAGCTACAGAAGTAATTCTCGAAATTTCCAGAAATGGTTTGAGAGCCAGTACTAACTATGATGTGAGTTAGTATCATATCATACTAATAGCGTCCCAATATCAACATCTATTGGGACCAGTTCAGCAGGTGCCTCTGGCTAATATCGTTTCCCTAAGCATGACTGAAGAGCTTCACCAAGTCTCTACCATCAATATCAGTCTTTTTCAAATTTGGCAACTTTAAGATGTGTGGACTTTTATTTTATTTATTTATATTTCAAATTTCTATCACCGCCCATCTCTCCCAAAAAGGGGACTCTGGGCGGTTCAACATGCAGAATTGCCCAGCCAGCATGCAGTTCTGGGAGTTAAAGTCCACTCATCTTAAAGTTGCCAAATGTGAAAAACACTGATCTCCAGGAAGCACTTCTAGAACTTTCTCCTTTATCCCTATGTTAGGGTGTTCTGATGCAACGTGTAATAGGGATCCATGTAAAAGCTCTATCAGGAGTGTCTGCAGGGGACTAAAAAAAAGTCAAGGTGGTGCCACAACCATGTAATACAATCCCTGCCCCAACTAGTTTTGATGCTCCTACTAGCTCTTTTCCCCTGCTTAAACTCAGTGACAAGATGGGTTTCCATCTGAAATAACATGAGAAGGAAATCCTGACTTGGCCAGAAAGAATGTAGATATAGGGGATGCTCTAGAACTGTACACAGACAAAATATTATATTGTCACCCAAAGCATTTCTCTAGTTCTATGTGTGTATGTATGTGTAAAATGAGAAAAGGAAATTTCTCACAAAAAGTAGAAAATTGTCCTGACAAGTAGGAACCACGCCGAGATGAGGAATAAGTCTCTAGTGTTTTATTACTGCTGCAGTAGACAGAAAATCCTACCAAACTGAAGAAGCGTGAGAAAACCCATACAGATAAACCCCAAAAGTCAAGGCGGGTCTGTTCTGTGTCCCTCTGAATGACAGCTCAAATTCTCACTACCACGCATGTGTTTTCCCCCCTGGATAGGGGCCCTCTCCTGCTCACCATCAGTGCTCATGACAAAAATACTCTAAAGGTTGAAGGTTTGTCTTTTCCTAGCATGCATTACAGATTTTATGAAGATTACATTGCACGAAATCTCTATATGGATCTGCCTCAAATTTGGCAAAGTATACTTTTTTTTATTACTTTAAATGCAAGCTTTTTTCCCTTATACCCCTAGTAATGCATAACATGCCCAGACATTGTGCAACAATAGAAATTAAAATATAAATATACTTTGTAAATATACCAAATATAAATTAAAAGAAGAGATGCCATGCCTGCAAATGCTATCCAATGTTGTTAATAATCAGAACTTGATTTTTGTATTATAGTCAATTGGAAGTTTCCTGTGTTTTTCTGTTCTTGCCCTGTCCAAATTGCCTCTGAATTTGGCAAGTTATAACCTCTGAATCAGGGACTTTCTGGAGAGAGATCAGCACCAAATGTTACCTTAGTTGCATGCTGTTATTACTTTATGCCCACCTCATAATCCAGTGAATTTGGGTTTTAAATGGAAAACCAGTTATTTAAGATGGAGGTTAAATGAAATGCTGTTACAGAAAGTTTTTTGAAAATAATCTTAATAAAGGTACAGATGTAAGAATGGTTTGAGATGCAAGCAAAGTTTTCATGACAGGTTACTTAATACAATGTAATAGTAAACTCAAAAAGAAGAGGCAAGAGAAAACACAAGCTATTTAGGATGAGATAAAAAGAAAAGAAGAGGAATTGAAGAACTTTCCAGAGAAGATAAATATTTCTCAACAAATTAAGCTTCTACAGTGACAATTATCTACGTTAACACTAAGAGAAATGGAAATAAAAATGAATTATGCAAAACAAAAAACAATTCAGTTTGCAAATAAACCAGAGAAGTGGTTGGCATACAAATTATGCAAAGAAAAAGAAAAGAAAATGATATTGAAATTACAAGAGGGAGATACTGTAATAACAGATAATGTGGCTATGCAAAAGTTATTTCATCACTATTATTCCAATTTATATAAATGACAAAAAATTTCCCTGGAGAAAATAGATGAATACTTAAAGAAACAAAATTTACCAAAGGTCACAGAGAAACAGAAACAGATTATGAATGGACCCATAACAATAAGGGAAGTTTGTGAAGCTATAAAAATGATTAAACCAGGAAAGGTGCCTGGACCAGACCGGGTTCATACTATAAATGCTTTGAGGATGAACTTTTACAACCTTTACGATGACTTCTATTTTACAGAGGGAAAGATGCCAGAGAGCTAGAAAGAGGCTAATATAGCATTAATACCTAAGGAGGGACAAGATTTGACTTTAACAAGAAACTATTGATCAATATAATTATTGAATAATGACTATAAGTTATTTAGAACAATTTTGGCTGAGAGGTTGAAAATAATTTTGCAAGAATTTATTCATGAGGATCAGTGTGGGTTTTTACCTAAAAGACAGTTAAATGTCTTTTGGAATACTTGGAGCGTTTTGGAATACTTGGAGCAACATAATGAAAAACAAAACGCATTGATTTTCTTAGACATAGAGAAGGCCTCTGACAATTTGAACTGGGCCTTCCTGTTTAAAGTTTTAGAAGATATGAATTTTGGAGAGAATTTTATTACATGGGTAAGATTTACACTTCACAGAAAGCACAAGTAATTGTCAATGGAGATCTAACAAAACCCTGTGACATACAAAAAGGGACTAGACAGGGATGCCCGTTGTCTCCTTTCCTGTTAATTTTAGTTCTTGAAATATTGAATAAAGATATAAGACAAGATGAGAGAATTGTGGGAGTAAAGATTCAAAAAGAAACTTATAAGATAAAGGCATTTGCTGATGACTTGGTGTTGGTTTTGGAGGATCCACTAAAAGGAATAGAAACATTAATAGAAAAATTAAAAAGAATTTGCTACACTAGCAGGATTTAACATCAATAAGCAGAAGATGAAGATGTTAACAAAAAACATGAAAATCGAGGATCAAACAGAATTGATCAAGAAAACAGGTTTTAAGATTGAGAAAAAACTATCACCATGACAAATATAAATTCTATGTTATTTCAAAATAACTATGTTAAGACATGGAATGAAGTTAAAAAGGTATGTTAAGATGAGAGAAACTATGATTGTCATTGCTGGGGAGAATTTCTGTGATAAAAATGAATGTTTTGCCTAGAATGATGTTTTTGTTTCAGACAATACCTGTTTTGACAACTTAAACCATTTAAACAGTGGAAAAGGGAATATATCCTTTGCCTGGCAAGGGCAAAAACCACAAGTTAAATATAATGTGTTACAAGATGCATAGGAAAGAGGAGGATTGGGATTACCTGTTTTGAAATTGTATTTTGCAGCTTGCTGTTTGAGAGAGTGGGTATTGCTGAGAAAGAAGACTTTTAGAGTTAAAGGACATGACCTGAAATTTGGGTGGCATGGATATTTGTGGTACGATAAAGTCAAGGTTAACACAGATTTTAAAAATCACTATGTTAGACATGCCATATTGAGAATATGGAATACAGTAGATACAAATCCAGGTTGTGCCCAAAACCCCCTTTGTGGCTCTCAGCAAAAGAAGCATATTATAGATGAGAAATAATAGGCAAACACATCTCGCTTGCACAATGCCATGTGCTCCCCTCTGCCATCCTAGACAGCAAATACAAAAAAATTCCTTTGGCTAAAAGGCTCTGTCCATGTGATTCTGGAGAGATAGAAAATAACCGGACACATCCTTCTACGATGTTCATTTTACAGCAACATATGTACAAAATTCATTTCCCCGATAATTACTAGATATCCTGGTCGTTCTGATACAGAATATCTCCAGATTTTGCTCCAAGATGAGTGGACTACAGGTACAGCGCAGGTAGCAAGATTCTGCGCAGCAGCTCTAAGAGTCGACGCAACCTAATGAAAAACGTATTCTAAACATTTCACTTTCTTTATAACTATGTACTGAAAATTTTTAGATAATAACACTTAATTTTAACAGTTAATAAAAGATAATTATGGGATGTTACAATTTACAGCGTACTAATATACTGCAATACAGGCTGCACTTTTGATTTTATACATGAATGATATTACCCTGTTTAATTTTCGACATGGATTGCATTTCTTCTGTTTAGTTTTCTCTCGGACACACGTGGTGTATTTTTACTTGTATTTGACTGCAATTAAAGATTTAAGATTTAAGAATAGGCAAACACAAATGGTTAACATACCGTGAGATACTAGAATTCTGTCAAGAGGAATACAAAATAAAATCAAGCAAACAACTGATGGCAGAGGGACGTAGTGGTCAATGGTTTTCCAATTTACAGTTATCAGAAAGATTCAAAGCAGACAAAAGAATTTATGGTATTGAATATTCTAAGACTGACTTTGAAACAGAATTGTGTACAAATGATGAACATGTGATTGCTAAAATGTATAAACTTCTATTGAAATTTGAAACAGAAGAAGAACAAGTGAAAGAATGTATGATAAAATGGGCTAAATTTTTGGTTATAATATACAGATAGAACAATGGGAAATACATAGTTGAAGGATTAAAATTTACACTATGTTATAATCTTAAACAGAACTTTTATAAAAATGGTGTACTGTTGGTATATAACACCAGAGAAATTGTCTAGAATGTATAAAGATACCTCAAATCTGTGATGGAAATGTGAACTACAAGGAGGGTCATTTTTATCATGCTTGGTGGACATGCAAAAACACTAAAGATTTTGGGTTCAAATGAATACACTGATTCAGAGGATTTTAAGGATTAATATGCTTAACTTCTCCTCTTGGGACTGATGGATAAACGGTTGGAAAAAAGTCATGGAACTTTGTTTTTATATATTATAACTGCAGGGAGATTATTGTACACACAAAAATGGAAAGATTTGACAATACCTACAATGGAGGAATGATTGGTGAAGATGATAGAACTTGCTGAGATGACCAAATTGACCTGTCTGATTACAGAAAAGACGTTATCTACATTTATTGCTGACTGGAAACCCCTTATGGACTTCTTGCATAAAACAGAAAAAAATGAACTTATGATCTATGGTTTTGATGATTATAGATAGGATAGATTATAGAAGCAAGAGAGTCATGATGTAATTAAAATCACAAGTACGTCCACCAGAGTGATGAATCTGTACCTAAACAGCATCTATTTTGTACATTCTCCAGCCACGCTTTCAGGGTTGCCTTCTGCTAATTTTCCCCCAAATTATCATGTTTTCTCCAGAAAGAACACAGGCATGCATTCACTGGTGAACGCCATCTATTTGTTATCTTCTGTCATGGCTGTTTCCAACAAGAAGAGTGTCGACCACAGTGAAAGCTTACATTGATACAACTATTGACATAAAGCAGAGTTTGCATTTGTTCTGGAGCCACCTTGTGACAGCATTAGCCAATTTCCTTCATTTCCAAAGCAGACTCCTTGGATTACATATGACCATCCAGAATTAACCTTGAGATAATGATTCTCCACCCACTGCCATTTCTTAGGATAACTCCTTGGATAGTAAAATATAATGCAGATTATAAACTATATGGGAAAAGTATCGACAATAATGATGATGATGATGATGATATGCCCACCCAAACCTCTTTTTCAAAGTGCAAATGATTATCTAATTAAAAGTTGGGGTGGGGAAGAGATCTGTCTCACATGCAAAATTTCAGGTGTATAGGAAAAAGTTACACATGAATATAGTCTTGAATGACTGCTACAAAATTATTATTATTATTATTATATTTTTATCCCACTTTTTTATATGTATGTATGTATGTATGTATGTCAGTCAACTCAGGGGGCAAACATACTTAAAATTCCTGCTTCCTATTTTTTCCCACAACCACCCCCCTCTGAGGTGGGCTGGGCTGAGAGAGAGTGACTGGCCCAAGGTCACCCAGCCAGCTTTCATGCCTAAGGTGGGACTAGAACTCTCAGTCTCCTGCTTTCTAGGTCAGGACCTTAACCACTACTCCAAACTGGCTATTTATTATTATTATTAAATAAATTTTGTTGAATATCTACTTTATCGCCTACCTGCATAGGTGGGTATTACTTTGGTCCCCTTATTATAATTTCAGTTTTGTTTTGCTGATTACCTTGAGGATGTAATGTAACTTCTGTCCAAGTAGCACTTGCTTTGATCACCTTGACAATGGAACATAACTCTTGTTATAGGGTAGGTAGCCTTCATTTTATCCATTAAAAATTGCATTGATGAATTGCCATAAACTAATGGAATATTTCCATAAGTCATAGGTCTAAGATATAAATCTGACTTACCTAACTTTTCCTTGACATATTTTTTACAATTTGCGCTGTTTTTTTCTGGCATACCCTTGGACTGAGCATAATCAGAAGTAGTATATATAAAAATTCATTCCTATGCAAATTGCCAACATTCTTTGAATTCAGCTGAAGACCATAATGATGTATGCAACATCATCTAGGATACCATGTCTAGCAAATACTTAGTAGCAGCATTACTAGCCAGCTTTCCCAAATTACGTATTTCCAAATACTTTGAATACCACACTACCAATACAAGATATTCTTTACCTTGCAATTCAAAGATATCAACGCTTATTTTTTGCCATGGTACATGATTTTTTTTCTATTGATTCTGTATAATTTTTATTTTTATAGGTTTGCCATTCTGAATCATGGCCACTATTTGAGCATGCATACTTGCCAATCGACTGCATTTCTAGCACGTCTAGCCCTTCTTGTACATAATTCTATTCCTACATTATTCTTATGAACATTGTTTAACAATTCCATTCTCAATTTCTGTGACACTGTTATATGATCACACTTAAAGTTATTCAACTTTATAATTATTGAATTATACTTACATAATTAAAATTTTAATTACTTTCTCATAAACACTTAACTCTTCTTCATTAATCCTGCTTCTTCTGAAACATTCTCTTTTTTCTGAGGCCAACCTTTCAAAAGAATACTGTATATTTCAAGAACTATAAACCAGCAGAACATCAGACAAAACATTATCTTATGCCCCAGGATCTATTTTAAAGCTTACCATCTTATAACCATTTACATTATGATGAGAGCCAGTTTGGTCTAGTGGTAAAGGCAATGGGCTAGAACCCAGGAGACTGAGAGTTCTAGTCCTGCCTTAGGCATGAAAGCCAGCTGGGTGACCTTGAGCCAGTCCCTCTCATTCAGCCCAACAAACCTCACAGGTTTGTTGTCATGGTGAAAATAGGAGGAGGAAGGAGTATTAGGTATGTTCCTCCCCTTGAGTTATTTGGAAAAATAATAAAGGCGGGATAAAAAATAAAATAAAAAATTCACATTTAAAGTAATATACCAGTCTTTTCCCAAATCATTGGAAATTAAAGTCCCAGTAAAGAACTCTTGGATATGATTTTTCTTCTTCTTCCTACTATTATTTTATCTTATTCCATCAGTGTAGAATTGTCTTTAATTTGCAATGTTTATCCTTAATCCTACATACCTTTGTGAAATGATTAAGTTTGCCACTTCTTCTAGTCTTTTCCAGATGCTGGACAAGCCTTAATACCATGGTACTTACACAGTTGTCACAAGATTTCCTAGCCTCTGTTTTTGACTAGGGCATTGGGATTCTTTAATTCTGAGTTTCTTTGGATAAACTGTGCTATGTTTTGAAATGATCCAGTGATTGATTAAAGTACAGCACAAAATTCTTTGTTAAAGCATACCTCCACCTGCTGGACAACAGCTGACAAGACCATCGCATAAAAGGAATTCTTCCTTGAGCAGAAAGGTGGGGTATGCATGAAATGAAGAAATAAACATAGCAAGCTAAACTTACTAAAAGGGGTTCCTTTTTGTGAGGGGGGGACTTCTCAGTCCTACCAAAGGAGGGATGCTGAAAGCTACATTTGTTCTTGAAATAAATCCGGGACCAAACTGCTCAAAGTAGGTGGAGCCAGGACCAAAAAAAAAAAGATGAGTCCAGAAAAAGGTAAATTTAACTCAATTTTGTTTAAAATTATTTTTTCAACACAGCCAACACAGTTCATTTGTAATCAATATTGATCATATTAAAATGTTTGATTCACAGGCAACTTTTTTGGGGAGGGGAAATGCAGCCCTGGGGTCTCATGTCCACATCTCTGCACAACAAAATAATTAGGGTTTTAAGCTGCCTAGGGCGTTTTCACACACCACTTGTTTTTGTTTGATTTAGTGGATGTTATATCCTTCCTTCCACTTCGTTGAACTGAAATAACACTATGATATTTAATTTTTTTATGAATTACATTTGCTTTTATTGCAAAATACCAAAACATTTCAGTACTGGCCCTGTTCGTCTTAACGCTACAGAGACATTCCTGGATACTGAAACAATAAAACTCACATTTTTTTGGCTGTTATTGCTGGTACTTCTTCTGTTAAATCCCTGGTATCAGAGGAAGGTAGGTAATGATTAGAGCATATTATTCAACTGTTCTTAAGGACCACCCCTATTTAAGTTGTGCAATGAAAACAGCACATAACATTGCCTATAGAGAAAATCTAAGGGTACGTGCAATTAATACTCAAAATAACCTATTATGGAACTAACTAAATGACCATGAATCCTTCAATATTGTATCCTCTCAGTATTGTCCAACGTATATTTTCTAAGCAATTAGGAGTCTTCCAAAACCTGCCTCTTATGATGATGCTGATGACCCTTCCTTAGCAACAGGAATAAGTAAGTACATTTTGAGGGCAAACTCACTTACCTTTCATTACTTCACATTTATCATTGATGAAAGCAAAATTTCTCAGAAATGGCCAAAGTATGGCCTGCTCCTGTACTGTTGAATGAATTTCTGCTTGTGGATGGCTGCAAATATAATTAAGATTCTTGTTAAGTTTGGCCAACCACATATTCAGCAGATCCTTTCCCTTCATTAGATCTGGGAAGAAGAGGCCAGTGGGTGGATACAGGAGGTAACTGACTTCACCTGGAGAGAGGAATTGGTCTGAGAGTTCTTAAAGGAGGCAAAAGTGTGACCATTCGAAGTGGAAAAAATAATAATAGAACTAGAGGTATTTTAAATGCTTGGCCTGTTTTTTTAAAGTGACATTTGGTTTAGCTTTAGTTGAGCTTTCCAGTTTGTTTCAATACTCTTGTCTTCACAGTACTGATTGCCAATGCCCATGGAAATACACACCCCAGTTTATGTTCTACTAATGACCAAGATTCTCACTAATGTTATAAATCCTGGCACATCAAATAGCAATTTATCCAGCAGTATATTTAAGAAAATTAAAAGCAGTATATTTAAGAAAATTAAAACCAGCAGAACGGCATTCCCTTACCATTGTCAAGGACACTAACAGCAGGACCCAAGACAGTCATTTTCTCTGTTATTTCAATGCTCATTTTTCCGTTGGCTAGGCTAGAAGTGAAGAGCCAGTCCTAAGGCTAATTGCATACATCACTCCATTTATCCAATGCACATCCAGTCTGCAGGCAACAACAAGCAATTACATTCTACTGATTAATGTGCATTAATGAGTTTACAGGCTCGATGAGCCAAAAGGCACCCTGCTAGGTGAAATAATGAATAGGAGATTGTCAGATTAATTAGCAATCAAGACTCTAATGTTAGCTTTGGTTTTAAAGCATACACACAGACATTTTTAAAAGTTCCTTTTATTTATTTTTTTAAAGCAATGCCTGCTGAAGGCACCGTCTTTCTGCATTTATCTGAAATAAAGTAGTAGTAAAAGATGATTTAGAAAAACATGTAAGCTAGTATAAAATGTCACTAGCTGTCCTCTGTGCCTTAGATCCTCCAGGGATCAATGGCAAATATGAATTAGAATGGGACTTGATTTTGGCTCATATAGGCACTTGAAATTCTACTTTTCAATCAGCAGTTCAAAGAGACGTTTGAAGTCTGGCTGCTTTTTCAGTGCCTGTCCCACCCTCATGAAGATGTTTAGCATCAGCTAATTATTTTAACTTATTTTTCCAATGAATTGTTTTCTTGGGAAGTGGTTAAATGTCTCTGGCAGGGCAACACAGTGATCTTTCAAAGAGTTCAAAGCCAGTAGATCTGGAAGACCAGTGGGAACAAAGGCCATGGATTGAGCTGACTTTGGGGATGTTTTTATCAAGCCCAGCAGTTTGCATACCTATATCACAGCCCCACGGTTTTTTCCATGGTCCACAAGTGTTCACTAAAACATCAACTCTATGTTGTGTTAACATTAAAACCCAACATTGCTGCATCCTCTCCACAATCTTGTCAAAGATTTGGGCTGATTTTGTGGGGTTCTCTGATGGCCCTTTGCCCTGCTTAACAAAGAACAGCCTTAGCAGCTGCAATAACCATCCCTATTTATTTATTTATTTATTTATTATTCAAATTTAATTACTGCCCATCTCCCCCAAGAGAGGGACTCTGGGTGGTTTACAATAAAATCAAACTCCGAACATAAATATTAAAATCTCATAAAATCAGACACATCACAATTATTATAAAATGCAATAAATAAATATAAATAATAATGGTATTATAGCTGTTTTACAAATTGTTCTTAATTATTCTGCAAAGCCAAAGAAATGCATCATTTGTCTTACAAATGGTCATCCTATTTATTTTCTGCAGCATTAATGATGAGATGTTAACAGAAATAGTTAGGTTCTAACCTCATATATGAAAATGCCCTTGGTGCTTTTTCTGCAACAAAAAATATGTACAAATAAAACCTTAAAATCTTGCTAAAACTTGCAGTATAACTGCCATGAAACATTCTGGAATAATGGCTCTGAAATATAGTATATTTCTAGAGACTGAACTCTATTTTGTGTCATAATCTCATATTTTGTCTATAGATGACATTACATAACGTTGACTGACAATGCTGAAATGAGGTCCTTGGACCAAAACTGAATGTTACAGTTTGAATTATGCCCTTTTACCTTTCTAGTCATAGATGGATGGAAAATTGATATATTTACCCGAGTTTGGGACAAGCATATCTTACATTTCTCTTGAATCTGGATGAAAGCTACATATATACTTTATCACAGCTTGTCAAGCAAGGCAGTCCTTCATTGGTTTGATGAAGTTGTGAGCAGCACTCAAAAAGTTGTTAAGATTCTCCTTTCCTATTAAAGTTTATAGCAACTATTGTTGGCAAAAGTACATTTTATATGTCCAATTTTATTCTAAACATGAAATGTTTACTGCAAAGTTTTATGTTGCACAGGTAATTGAGCAGATTCTACGCGATGTGCCTATTCTTTTCATTATGAATTATGGACACCAAACTTCAAGGATCAAACTATGTGTTAGTGAATGGATTGTGGCTGTAAACTTGAAGGATAAGGAATTCATAATGACTTGGAGCCTGTAGCAAAGTCTTCTTGGACTCTGACTTGCTGCAAAGGAAATTTTGAGGAAGGTATTTTTTGTGAGGCAATCTTGAGTGAGAGCAAAAACGAAAAAGAAACAACAACAGAGGAAAATAGACTGGAGAGATCACAGAATGGACAAGAATTAGAGATAACAATGGAAAATAAAAATGCAACCAAGTATACAGTGGCAGCTTTGAGACCAGAGCCTGGCAAAATGGGATCTTTGGCTGCAATCTGATCCAGAACTTTGTAGCAGCAACTAATCTAAGAAAGGAGAGTAATATTAGATAACTGATTTCTCAGATTCCTTTTCTTCTCCTTTCTCTTTCGTTTTTGTTTAGAACATCTTGCCCCCAAGTAGCACTCTCTCAAACCTGATTTCAAGGCAAAGTTGGCTTTGAACCTCAGTATAAAAGCTCTTTTCTTTGAATGCAGTTTTTGTACACATACAAACACCCATGAAAAACCACACACAAATTCTTTCCTCAGTATCTCCTTACTGTTAGGCTGGCTAGTAAGTCTCCCTAATTCCACCTATTTCCATAGCACTTGGCATCCCAGTCCCATTCTTTACCCACTCCTTCATTGCTGTAACCCTCAGTCCAGCTCTGATCTCCCCCATTTCTACCCTCATTCCACCAGGTAGCCTGCTCCTGGTTGATGCACTGGCTCCACCTTACCTTCATATTTCAGTACTAGAGTATCTAAACATATATTCCTTCTGCCCTTCCATTTTTCTCTGGGCTCATAAGAGACCAGACACATTCTGGGGAATTAAAACATTGCACAGCATTATTACTGATGTAATACTAAATTTAGCTTCCCACTGTAACGTTGAATCAACATGCAATTGCCTTAAGTTCAGCTTTAAACCAGCAAGTCAGGTTGGTTTGCTTTGGTTTAGAAATTTAATACATTTCAATTATATACATAGGGGTAGTTATTTTCATTTGACCAGCACTGGTAGTTCATTAATCAGAAGATATTTGGTGCATAATTTATTCCAATTTTGAAGCCTAAACTCTGGAAGTCAAGGCGTTGCTCTCCTGATCACTGTGTTTTCCATGAATAATTACAAAGTGGTTTTCCCTTTCAATTGTTGTGTTCCCCCCCACTCAAAAACAAAAGGTTAGTGTATACTATTCATCACATAATTACTTCCAATGACACTGCTGAAGAAGTTGAAACTGAGCAAAATTACAGAGGAAAAGGAGACAATACTTACATTTTACACTGGCTTCTTTGTGCAGGATGACTGACTCATAAGATAATGCCATGGACAGGAAGTCTAAATTGTTTATATTGCGTGGAACTCATCTTTCATTGTTACTGGGGAAAAATAGATTTTTTTTTAACAAGTAAAATGTTGCCTGACATTTTACTTGTTAAACAATGTCAGTTAAAAACTGACAACTATTTACATTCATTTATATATCGAAGCAACTGCGGGGAATTTAGCAAGGTAAGTTTCATTTCTGGATGTGGAATATTTATATAACACCACTTCTGAGATCTACTTTCCAAGGCCATTTGCCATACCATTAAAAACAACCATTTAGCAGACTAGCTAAAAGATCTAACATCTGGCAAGTCATACTACCACATAGAAAACAAGCTACGTTCCTCTTGCACATCTCTATGTCAGCAGAAAATGTGTCTTTTTTTTATTATTAGAGAGGCCAACTCTTTGCTGGGCTTCCTGTTTCCCAACTCACCTTCAACTAGCAGTAGTGAGCACCTGAAAGCATTTGTAAACTTTGTTGATGAGGACAAAACGGAGAAAAACTAGACTGGGTTTACTGCGTATGACAATGGCTTGCTAATCTACCAGATCCTGGTAAGACAGGGCCCAACAAACAAAGCCCATCCTAGTATAATTCTCGGCACACTTACACAGAAGTGCTCCTGAAAGTGTATTTAGGTTTGCATTGCATGAAGAATCATTTTAAACAGATTTAAAAGTAGCTTTCTAAACACCATCAGCAAAATTGCAATCAAAGAATCCTAAGCCTCATTAGTATTGGCTATTAATAATAGTGGTATCATATTCTGGCATTTGAAAGCTACCAAAAATGGGAACTGTACTAATTGACATGCTATGGCAGAGAAGGCTCCACCATTTCTTGCCCTCCATCTCTCCTAACTAAATCAGGGTTGAGAGTAGGGTTGAGAGAACAGATTACTACAAAGATTCTGGCAGAGCCTTCCCAATGTGTTGGGACTACAACTCCCATAAGATCATAGTACATGTATGAATAGATGGCCCTTCAGATATCCAGTTAAATTTTTGTTTAAGGTTTATTGATTAAAGCAAGTTTTTTAGAGCTTTTTTTCAGAAATAAATGTGTATGTTAGTCTCGTAAGACTAGAAAAGATGTTCTTTTGTGTTATTAATCCCACCTTGCTACTGTTTTCTGAGCAAAATCAAGCTATGGAGTATCTTTCAAAGAATTCATAAAACCATCTCTAGAACTCTTTTTTTCAGCATGTATGTGAAATCTGTGAAATAATTAGCCTGTACACATGGGTGGGGTGTGAGTCATTCTTTGCTGAATTGCCCCAACTCATTTTCCTATACATGGTGAAAGGTGAAATTTCTGAACTAAAAAAGTGAGACTGAACATCACTTTTTAGAAATTAACCACCGTTCAACAGAGGGAAAGCAGAGATAGTAACAGATCTCAGAAACCACATCCTGTTAATTAAAACTGCCATTGTGGTATGACCTGGCAAATTTGAAATAGAATTCAATATTTTTTTGGAGAAGGAACTGGGCAACTTTTGAACTACACTACTTGAAGTTTTATCACTTGATTTCACCACTGATTTTCTGTATAGTTGCTTGTTTGTTTGTAAGTTTGTGTTTTTTTACATTATACTTACTTTGTTATTATAAATAACACTGGAACTGAGAAATTTAAGGGTAGACTAGAAATGTAGTAAGTAAATCGTGTATATTTTTGTTTTAAAGAATGAAATCAACTTATGCTTTCAGTCAGAGGCATAGTTTTGACTGAAGTCTGAAATGCAAGATGGGGCAAGGCAGGTTTTTATTTACCCAGGTGAAGCAGAAAAATTTGAACTGCCTTTGCTCCATATCTGGACCCCTTGATGCTCCATTTTTATTTCTTTTCCAGAGTTCTTTAGCACTGCAACAACATCAAAACAACTTTATGTTTCATTAACATAAAATGTAACAATTGGGAGTGGTGGTTATATTGGATTTAATGACTCAGTGCTGTATGCCGGAATCAACCTTCCCAAGTAGACCAGACAGGAAACACAACCAGATGAGATAATTCTACTTGTATGGCTACATTAAAAGAATCTTGCAAGTCTGAAAGTTCAAATATCC
This sequence comes from Candoia aspera, assembly GCF_035149785.1. Taxonomy (NCBI): domain Eukaryota; kingdom Metazoa; phylum Chordata; class Lepidosauria; order Squamata; family Candoiidae; genus Candoia; species Candoia aspera. The sequence goes on from NC_086154.1 coordinate 184,858,308, forward strand.
CATCTCTTTTACAGCCTGATAAGTTAGGGAGGTTCCTTTCTGAGTTTCTTTCTCTCCCCTTTATGCAGCTGCCATACTCTCTCTTATCTGATTGTCCCCTAGGCAGCATCTCTTCCTCTGTCTCCCAAGGTCATTCCCACATACCATTACATCTGGAAACCACAATGACAGCAAAGTGATGACCTCCATGTGGTGATGGCATCATGCAAATGCTGACCTTACATACTTGGATTCTGACATCTGATTCAATCACAGCATTTGTGTGATGATGTCTCACATTGTAAGAGTTGAGTCTGACTCTGACTCAGAGCAAGTGGGAACTGAAACTTATGTTAAACAGATGAAGGGAACTGAAACCTACAGAGAGAGAAAAGAGGAAACCAAAGCTGGGGATGATGCAGCAGAGAGGGAGAATCCTGAGCAGCTGATTGGTCCAGAACCGGGAGCAGGTATGAAGCTACCACTCAGGGCAAAGGAGAGGTGAGATAAGAAGTGCACCAAACAGAAAGAAGCCCAACTGGTCCCCGAGTAGAAAAGGTGTGAAGGGAACAGGATAAAAAGGCACCAGCGCAAGGAACCAACCGCCAGAGACAACCGTTCTGCTGAGCTTACAGCTTCTTCAGCAGAAGTCAAGCAGGAACCGTCTTCAGGAGCCTGCCCGGTAGCCACCATGGAATCAGAGCCAGCACCTTTCACCAATTTGGAATTGTCTTCATTGCACTCTTCTCAAGCCCAGCCTTGTCCCATCCCTTCGCCTCGAGATTCAGTTGAGTTTTGTCTTACTGCCTTGCTGTGACTTCAAGCCGAGCCCTACCTCGCTATTTCCAACAAGACTTGCCTTGCCACTCTGGCCGAGTAAAGTCATGTTGTGCCAGCCAAGCCTTGCCTTGCCGTCCCAGCTGAGTCTAGTCATGTCATTCCAACCAAGACTTGCCTTGTCGCTTCAACTCAGTCTTCCCTTGCCATTTCGGCTGAGTCTAAACTTGTCACTCCAGCCAAGCCTTGTCTTGCCATTCCAGTTGAGTCTTGTCTTGCCTCTGTATCCAAATCTTGCCTTGCCATGCCTTTCAGTCGAGCCTCGTCCTGTCGCCTTGCACTGCACTTCAGCCAAGTCCTGCCCTGTCGCCTCGTCGCCAGCTTCTGCCAAGTCTCATGCTCCTTTCTTGCCATGTGCTCTAGCTACACCTTGCCTTGCTGCTTCATTGTGAGAATTAGCTGAGTTCTGCCTTGCTGTATTGCCACGAACTCCCTCCACCATTTGCCTAGCGGCTTCAATGCAATATTTAGCCAAGCCTGGTCTTGCAGCTGTCCCTTGTTCTTCTCCACTGCCCAGGTGGGTTGATTGAACTGCATTTATCTAACTGACAAATGTAATTGTTGAATGTAAATAGTTTTAATTGTAAATAAGGATTGCTTCTAAAAGCCTTCCTGTCTGTCTTCTAGTCCGAACAGGACACACATGTGTCTAATTTGTGTTTCTCTCTGCTCCCCTGGGGATGCCCATGGATCTGACTGGGTGTTTTAGGAGGACAAGAGACTTGATCTCTTACACTTCCATTTCAAGCCTGACCATCAGTTCCACTGCTTTATATAAGAACCCTCAACCTGCTTGAAATTTGCTATGAGTATTCTGCCCCACAGGGGTTAGTATCATTGCACATTTCAGCTGAATCTGTTATGGCATGATATTGTAAGCAATTTAAAAAATAAATCAACTCTAAATGAAAGTAGGTGAAAACCCATACATTAATTCCTATGAAATAAGATACATTTCTTCCCCTTAAATAGATTTCATATAAATTTTATTCATTCTGCTGAGAAATATCCATTTCTATTTTTCATATATTAGACTGTGGAAGAATAAAGCTCCTTTGTTCTGAATTTCATTCCAGATCTGGCATCAAGTCAGAGTGGACTAATTTCATTGCGACCTAACCCAGAGGTCTCTGCACACCCCTACTTTCCATATATTTTTAAAGTATACATGTATGTATATATGTATATATGTATGTTTTCTCTATTGTTATACAATCATGAGTCTCAGTCATGAGACTCATGGTAGTAGAAGATATACAAGATGCCAGAGGACTTAAATCATGGACCCTGATGCTTTTCTCCATAATCACCAATACAGGAGTCATGAAAAGGAGCTATTGCCTTTGTTAATTGTTCTGCAGTTATCACAGATTATAGCAAGACAAGGGTACTGCAGCTCATCAGCTCAGCTAAACCCATTTGGAATGTGGAATGGCTGGCCTAAAATTGTTGCAGTAGGGTTGGGTTTTCATTCTAAGCAACATGCATATTCTTTTCCTATAGAGTCTGCCTTTTGCAAAAGAAGGAGAACTGTGGTCCACCAGACGTTGCTAAACTGCATCTGTCTATTTGCCCCAGGCAGCAATGATGAAGAATGCTGGGAACTGTAATTTAGCAATATAAGGTAGGCCAAAGGTTCCCATCCCTGATTTAAGTCTTGACCAACAGTTTGACCAGATTAACCCAGACATACTATTTTTATATTGGAATAAAACAAGAAAGAGAAATCCATATCCACACAAACTGGACAGTGTATTAATATATTGTTAATTAGAAAAATTGTAATTAAGTAAGTGATTACCATATGGGAGCAATTTTCAAATTAAGAGAATTATTTATAGAATTCAATCATACAAGCTCCCTGCTTCAGACCTTTCTGCAAGTTTGTGAAAGGCTCATTGGCACCATCTAGTGCTCCTTTTCCAAAAAATTGCAATGAGCTTTAATATCAGCAGTGCCGTAATCATTCTTTAGTCAGCAGAATGCAGGATTGCATTGGCTTTTTTATCGTCATTAAGTAGGTAGTGAAATGCTCTAATTGCAGAAGTTTTTTCCATGGCACTTTCAAATCTTTTCCATTAATGCCTGCAAATTCCTTTCAATGTCCATAGTGTTACTTGAGAGTAAGCACCACTGAACTCTACTGAATTTGCTCCTGAGCAGACATCTGGGTTAGGGTTATATCATGACCTATGAAAGAGGAATTCCCTGCCAGCTTAAATCATTTTCTATTTTTAACTCATTAGGTGGTTTTTGGCAAGCTACGCTTCTCTCACCTTCAGTGCCTACTACGTCTGTTATAGATTATAGAAGATAATAAGCCTGAATCAGATTTAGTTAGAATTTTGGACTGGGACTGGGGAGAATCCAATTCAAATCCCTATCATTCATGAAGTTCACTAGGCAGCATTGGGTTGTTGCATGTATGAAACAGGGAAGTAGAATAATGTACAATATTCTGTCTTAAACTCGTATGGGAAAGGTGATATCTAAATAAACAGTTATACAATATTCACTACTAAGTCTGGCCATATTTAGTACATGCCACACCAGTTAATATGCTATAAAGGGGTAAATGTCACTATCAATGGTACATAGCCATCTGAGAATTGGCCTAACCAAAGTTAGGCTGGAGGTTGCTCCTATTAAAAGGAGTAATCACAAGAGGACTGAAAAATCATGCTGTCTATCTGGATCCCTCTGCTCCGTCAAACATTTGATTGAAGAGTGGGTATATTGGAGCTCAGTGGCCCTCATCCAAAATACTGTGAGCAAAACAATTCTGTATTTGAATTATGCCAGAACTAGAGATGCATCATTACTACACCAGCAAAATTGCACTGTGTCCAATACATATTCTTTTCACAACTGAAGCAGGAAAGCCAGTGGAGAGAAATATAAAGATGTTCTAAAGATGAGATCCACATTCTTCCCAAGCAACATCCCTTATCTTCTGATCTGTGTTCACCCTAGGTGGGGTTTTTAATATTGGTGGTGGGATGCTGTAAGAAATGAAGCTGGGAAAGCAGAAACCAACAATTGTAGATAAGGAAATAACGATTAACAGGTATCTCCCAATCTCGAGATGGGAAGAAGACAGCCACATTCCATTCTCAAAAAGGTATAAGGAAAAGTCCTAGAACATATATCCAGAAGCATATATATACACATATAGATTTCTGTGAATTGCAGCAGTCAGATCTTCTGTGCATATATGACTTCATTCTTGTCCACGGTATAGCAACTATTCTAATCATCAGCTTCTGCTGTAAGCATGTTCTTCAATAGAGGTTAAGCAAGGGCAGTCTAGAATTATTGCTGTGCCTTGCAAGAAGTCTGGCAGATGCTCTACTTGAATAGCACCAACCTTCCTTAACTGGGTGTCCTCTAAATGTATTGCATCTACAACCCAGCATTCCCAACCAACATTTGGTGAGCATAATCCCATCTTAGCTTGGGGAAAGCTAAGTTACAACGTATCTTAAGTTCTGTCATGGCAAAAATTGTTGATGTGGTGCAACTATTTGTTTTCCTCTTGAAGCCAATGGGAGAAACATTTCCATCACAATATCTGAAATATTGTTTCAGAGGCATGATCACAGCCTAAATGGCTTTGCTTCCCATGTCTTAGTCACAATTCTGCTTCATTTCAGTCTTCAGCAGGCATATGTGTCATGCTGGTGATATACAGTATCTACTATTTTGCTGAACTTTCTAGTCTCTCAGACGACAGATCCCTACTGTTATAGGATTGTGGAATCAAAGTAATGCTTTAACATTCAAGCATATGATTAACACTGTTACTATCATCTGTAAAATCTTAAACTGTTAGACTATTTTATTAGGTTACAATATATTTTTGCACATCACTTGTAACCATATTGACCTATTGGAGAAAAAAACAGCAGTGTATTATGTGGAATCAACCAGGAATTGTTGTGGACTAAACATTCATAGAGTAGAGCCACATTCAGTAGACATCAGTAGACATCTACTGATCTAGTCTACAAAAGCATATGCATATGCAATTTTTATAGTATGTAGCTGTTAATATACTGCAGGTTTCTTTGTTGTATAAAAGAAATAATCCTTCTAACCCAACATCCTTTCAGAGCAGAAAAACAGTACAAATAAGCAACGAATATTAGATTATGTTAGTGCTAAAGAATTAGAGCTAGATTGATTGCTAAAACATTCTGCCTCTATATAGCTTTTTTTAATCTATTCTCGCTCTTTCTTGTTACGTTATTATTGTGAGAAGTCATATGATGTCATGTTCTACTAATAAGAAGACAGCATAAATTCATGTTTCCCCATTGCTTTTATGTAAGGTTTCCCTGTTACTTCACAAGAACAAGTTAATCTACTTAGTAAACTTTAAGTTGAAAGCTTGAGCATACTCCTCTTCATTATTATCTGAAAAGATTCTATCATGCACACTTGTAACAACAAACTGTCACACTTGTAACAACAAACCAAAATCATAAGGGAATTTAAATTATGAAATGCTTTGTTCACCAAAAAAAAGTTGTACAGTTTTTCAAAAGTCTTTGAAGCAGAAAGGCCAGTCTGCAGTGCTAGATACCACACTCGCCACCAATTGCACAGAAAAGGATCCAGTGCAGCTTTCATCCATTCAGTGTTTATTCCCTTCCTGCCTGAATTAAGAAAGCATGAAAAATTCTACAAAGTTCAAAAGAGAAGAAAAGACTTCTAAATACCTCAGTCACCACATCTTGCTCTCAGGGGAGGAGGGCAAGCAGGAAGCCACATGATGGAGGAACGGGGAAATTTAGGGACTTTCGCTCCTCAAGTATCAGACGCTGTTTTTAAGAACATTGTGAAAGCACCAAGGAAGAGTTGAAAGATGCATGTCATCACCCAGAACAGGACAGGAGAAATGTGAAGGCTATGTGTGCTTATCAAAGAATATCAATAACGCAACATAATTCTTCATCTTGTCTGTTAACTATGACCTTTTCCAGAAAAGGCCAATCTTGTCATAGTTACATGTGTTCTGAGAGAGTCCAAAAGGTTTTATTTCAATACAAGTTGTATGAGGCTACCTTCAAACATTTTACAGCTCTAGCTCCAAAGAGCAGCCTGGGTATTTGTTTTTAATTAAAATGCTACTGTATATAACACTGAGGTTACATCACTTCCATTGGCACTTGATTTATTAGGTTCCATGTCTAGTTCAAGATACTCATCAGTTCTAGAATCCAAAATAGTTTGGGGACCATAATTTCTGAAGCCTTGTCTTCTCTTACATGACCTCAGGTTAGTATCCAAGAGAAGCCCTAACTCTGACACAGTAGATAGCAGCAGAGTGGAAATTTCTTTGTTGCTGTTGTCTCTCTGTCAACTTCTACCTGCCCTACTATAATGTGTTATTCCACAACAAATGCCCATCTTGTGGAATGTACTATATGAAGCAATTCACCCACCTCACTCTCTTTGCTGATTTAGGCAACAGGTTAAAAGAAGTGTGTTTGAGGTGAAGGAAGGCAGGCAGGCAAAATAAGTCAAGGCTTTTATGGCTCAAAACAGCTCTAAACCACAGTCTCGTGATTGTGGTGGATACAAATGTGATAAATAAATGAAAGACAAAGGATGATTTCCAAGCTTCAAAATGAATTCCTGCGTAAGGGTTGCAGGTATGTTTTTTAATAGATTGGGGAAAGGTAGCAGAAAGCTGGGGAGGGACAGAAAGAGTGGTAACTGCAAGAATTGTTGGAAGCCTTTTCCATGTGGTAGTGGTATGCAGCATACAGCGAATTACTAATAGCCCCGATGACTGGGCCATTGAGGGAGCACCCTTGTCTCTGCTCTTCTGCAGTGTCTAGAACAGTGTTTCTCAACCTTGAAGCCCACACGCCTTAAAGTTGCGAAGGTATACAGCAAAATGAGAGAGGAAAGCTCTGATATGGTTCCAAGATTGAATATTTTCTGAAGGAATGTGGTGAACACCAATACAGAAAGTTTTCTTGTGTTAAGTTGAAATTCCACAAGAAGAAATCTAGCAGGACAAAAATTAGATGGGCTAAATCATTCTCCCTAATGCAATGCACTGGAATTTTGCCTTTCTCAATGTGATTCAGAGTTTACAAACTCCTCCTGCAGGAGTAGATCTATCATCACCTATAAACATTCAGTAGGTTTTACTCATATAGAAACCTCGGTGTATGATTCCTCTTTCTTTCAGTTACTGTGGAGTTTCATTATTAACACTGAAATTTCTTCATTGTCCAGCCTCACATATGGTAAATATCTCACGGAAAGTCCCTTCCAGCCTTGTCAAATAAATAAAGTTGTATAATAAGTGAAAAGGTGATCTCATATATTTGTGTTAGAATCCTTGCAAGAGATTGCACATTGCCACTAGGTGTCACTATTGAAAAACATACAGGAAAAAATCGAATATAATGTTACAAATACACAAAAATTAGAAAACATTACAAGGAGGCAATATTTCAGTTTACAACTATTACAGCAGTATTGATTTAGACAAGCAAAATGAATTGCATATGTTCAAAGACATCAGTTTTAAAAGTTGTTAAATATACCTATCATAATTTTGCTTCCTAATTAGTGCTGAATGCATTAATCCAGAGATGCAAAGCCACATATAATCTCTAGAAGCCTTGAGTGTAGCCTCCAGAGACCTCTAAAAGTTAATACTAAATTGTAGTTTTTAATCTGGTGGAAGAAAGAAAGCATTAAACACCCGACTGCAGAGTGGTCATGTTAATCAGACTGAATTTAAATTAAAATTGCATGGAAATGAAATGGAAATGAAATGAAAGTATTTTTTTTCCTCATGCTACTGCTGCTTTATGAAGTACAGTGCTCAGCATGCTCCCCAAAAGCCAAGTACATCCTACAAACCAGAAAAATGCCTGCATTATTAAAAAATCAAAGAATGTAAAGGTTGGGAGGGACCTTGGAGAACATCTAGTCTACTGTTTTTCGAACTTGGCAACTGTGTGGACTTCCAACTCCCAGAATTTCCCAGCCATCATGCTGGCTGGGAAATTCTGGGAGTTGAAGTTCACACATCTTAAAGTTGCCAAGTTTGAAAAACCCTAATCTGTTCAACCCAGTGCAGGAATCCACTATTACAGCATCCCTGATAATGACCATCCAGCCATTGTTTAAGCACTTCCAGAGGAAAAAAGCCCATCACCTGCCAGGGAAGCATGAACCTTTCTGTTAGGAAATTGTCCTTATGTCCAACTAAAATCTGTTTCCCTGTAATTTAAACTCATGGTTTCTCACCCACCTGTTGGAGCAACCCTGAGCAATTCTGCCTTGTCTTCTTCATGACAGCCTTTCAGATATTTGAAGACAGTTATCATGTCTCCTTACAGTCTTCTCTTTTTCAGGTTAATTATACCCAGTGCCACCAACTGTTTCTCATATTTTTTTTCCTCCCAGGCACCTTACCATATTGATCGCTCTCCCATGGACACATTCCAGCTTGTCAGTGTCCCTCCTAAAATGCAGATATCAAGCCTTATGCAGCTGGGCAAGCTCAAAACTGTAAGAAATATGCAGATTTTTAGTAAAGTATCTTAACCCTAGTCTGGGGTAAATACAGAACATAAGTGGAATTTCCCAGCCTTGTTTATACCGAGTTAATTAAGAAGAGTCTCACTGAATGGTTTGTAATTCTTATTCCCAGGTTTCTTTCCACAAGAGCCAAGTTGCTGTGTATGAGTTAAGCTGTGAACTCACTTGCCTGCTATCTTGATTGTTTAGGTCTGCTGTCTCTTCCATTCCTCCCCATGCTAAGAACTGGATGCAATAGTCTAGGTGTGGTCTGATCCATGCAGAATGGAGAGGAAGAACGACTTTTCTTGAACCTGACACTATGCTTCTTTGTTGAGGCAGCCTAGGATTGCCTTTGCTGTGCTGTGCTTTTTTTTTTTTTTTTTTGAGGGGGGAGTTCCATGACACTGCTGGCTTGTGCTCAGCTTGTGTTCCACCAAGACACCCAGATCCTTTTGCATCTACTGATCTCCACCATGGTCCTCACCATCATCATTTGGGTTTGCACCATTTTCTGGGATTTCTCCTCCTTCCCCCACAGGATTCACAGTATTTCTCCCATCCCAAACTCCTGTTAGTTTTTCCTGCTTGCTTGCTCAGTGAACTCCATCACATCACTTGCTATCTGTCAGCCCTTTGAGGTAGACCATGTTGGAGGTTCTGGCAAATTGACAGGCTTCATTAGCATATAGATTAGTTGATCCCATGATGCAACTCTCTGTGCTTCTAGAGGAAGCTGTTTGTTGTCCCTCCCACTTCCTCTTTCCACGTCTGAGGAGGCAGCATGCTTTTGCTGCTCTCCCTCCATCTTGGCCACATGCTTGGGCCTTGAATAAGGATTTTTCCCCCATCTGCATGCAGCTCTTGGCAGCAATGAGGGCTGAGAGTTCATTAAGTTTAGGGAAGGAACAAAAGAAGAACAAGAAGTCATCTCTCCACTGTAACTGGACCGAATAAAATGAGTAAGATATTCTTTTTCTTACTTCTAAACCAGCTTTTCTGCTGTGTTAAGCTCTGCTCCATTCAGTGGTCCTAGCTGTCCACTAATGGCTTCAGACCAGTCAGGAAACAGACTCTACCTGAATGCTGGAATTCTACTTTATTGATGCAATGTAGGCCAAAGTAACTAAATCTTGAAAACCTGACTGTGTTTTCCCTTCCCTCCTTCTTTTATCGCTAGGAGTTAAAGCAGAATCAGTTTGAATTTATTTTTTTTTACTCTACCTTCATTTCCCAGGCTTAAAACATCTTTTTTTATAACTGTCACTGCATAGTCTCTCTATGGCTATCTACACTATCAGACAAACTGGAGTTTCTGAAACAGTGGAATTATCTGGAGCTGGATGTTTTACTGATATAATTGTTTGAGGCCTGTTACCATATATGTTTTATTGTTTCTTACTTTGGACGTTTTATGTTTTTCTATAAACTGTTGAGAGTCCATTCATTAAAATCAACAGTATAAAACTTTAATAAATATTTATTAAAATAATTAATTAATTAAACAGAATGGATTAATTTTTAAAAACCTATTTGTTTGTTTGTTTGATAGATTTATGTCCCATCTTTCTTAGGAGCTTTGGGACACTACATAAGGATCCTCCTTCATTTTTTTTCTGCACAATAACAATCCTTTGAGGTAAAATTGGCTGCAAGGCTGACTGGCTCAAAGTCCCCCTCAGTGGACTTCTAGTCACAGTTCAACACCTTAACTGCTATACCACACATGCTCTTGAAAGCACTGTTGATGTTATCTTTACCTTAAAAAAGCACCAGAGTTCCTATTTGTATTGTACAACTACAATTTTTAAAAACATAAAACACAGCCAGGCTCACACATACATACATCTCTTGATGCTTCTTTAAGTTTGTTCCTTTGCATGGAATTCTGACAGGGTGCATTGAGGCTTACTAATGGCTGCATATGCTAGTTAGCTCTTATCAATATGTAATGGCTTTCAGACCTAGCATTAACTCAGTATTCAATAAATTAATTAAAGGAGTAAGCTCCTGAGCAACTGAATATCCAAAAGGACCATACAACTAGAGGGAGGCAAGGAAACAACAACACATTGATTATCCACTCCATGTACTTTCCCCACAATGGAAAGGCACATTGTTGCACACGTGACACATGAGTTTTTATCTTTCCAGGTGCTTTAAATATGAGTCAGTGTCTGCTGTGGCTGGTGGACAAAGGGTACCTTGTACTGCCTAACAAAACATTCCTAATGTTACTTCACATTTGCACATCCCTTTAGAACAGCCTTTCTCAATCTTTTGACCCTGGAGGAACCCTTGAAATATGTTTTCAGGCCTTGGGGAACCCCTGCACATGCAGGCTCAAATATAGACCACAAGTTACAAACTTAATATATTCGTTTCATGGATAGGCTTGTGTATATGCATTAACAATGTTCTTAAACTAAAAATAAAGAATGAAACTTATCTCTTTAATGTGAAGTTGCCTGAATTTGCAATAATGCTTTAAATAAATCTGTGATTTCCCACGGAACCCCTAGTGACCTCTTGCAGAACCCTGTGGTTCCACGCAACCCTGGTTGAGAAACCCTGCTTTAGAATATCCAAAGTAGTTTGCCATTATTGTTGTTGTTATTATTATTATTTTATTGTTGTTATTATTTATTATACATTTTACCATTTTTGTATACCACCCAAGTCACAAGAGTGGGTGGTACACAACAAGAGTAAGATAATGTGATGGAACTGGACAATAACTCTGGGCAGTGAAGCCTTTGGAGAGCCCATTTTGTGCAGGAAGTCAGTAAACCACGCAGCTTTGAACACAGATGAGCCAGTGCAAACAAAGGCCAGTCCCTCCATTTGCATGTGTATGTGCAATTCCAGTCCCTCCATTTGCATGAGTATGTGCTAGTCAATTTTTACTAGATGTTCTTAGCCTCATTCAAAGTCATACTGGTCAAACCTGATCACAAAGGCTGGGCTACTCTATGGTAGTAGTCTACTCCTGAGGAGACCACTACTCCCAAGATATTTTCCAAACAATTTATCCCTCCACTTTCAATCTATCCTTTGGTTTTTGATACAACTAGCAACATTTTCATGGACTTGGTGGCTGAGTTACTGCCCCCAAATCCAAGTCTTTAAGCCTGTAGAAGCAGGAGAGAGAGTGGAGGAAACCTAACCTTACCAAATGCTTTATCCAACTCTTGCTCCTCCTCCTTTTTGAATGAGTATCTCTCTGAAGAACCATTTCAATCAAAAACTGCATTCTTTCCCTTCTGTGGTATTTTCCTTACATTCATTGCATGGGGAGGAATAGATCAATTGGATCTACTGTATGTCCAACTAAATCAGTAAGAAAGCTTTAGCAGACTTAGATTTTAATTCAGTCCTATTTAGAGAAGCCCTGCTTCTACATGGTAATTTCCAAGATCTTTCTAAATTAACCCAGATAGGTTCTGAATTTCACCACATCCAACACACTGTATGTCTCTACCTAGCAGACATTACACATAGTTGTTGGTAAATTTAGCAGTCCAAAATCACATACCAGCAGAACAATCCTTATAAATAACTTGGGAATAAAAATAGTATATAATATGAGAGTCTAATAAAGATTATTACTATAATTCACAATTAACATTTTAAAAGTAATAATTATCCCATAAACCTTCCTGGCATTCCCCCTCCCCCCACTGTTAAAATGCTTTTTAGTTTAAAAATAAAAGTCAGCTTTTTAAATGTTAGTAGTTCAATGGAAAGTGTTTGTCAGTAACAATTACTTTTCACTGTTCGTTTTTCCAAGGCCCATTTTAGACAAGGTGTTGTCTCCTCAGAACTTGCTCCAAATCCATATTCGTGTATTTGCATAATTTGGGGGTTGGGGGCAGCAGGAAGAAAGGGAGGGAAGGAGAGAAGGGAACAATCTGTTCTCCCCAGCAAGCCTTGGTGTGTGCATGCAGGAATGACTATGTGAAGTATGTGTGCCACAATGTCACAATCTTCTTTTTTAATTTATTTACATTTATTGAGGATTTTATATAAAGTAAAAGACAAAGCGAAAGAAAGAGAAAGGAAGGAAGGAAGGAAGGAAGGAAGGAAGGAAGGAAGGAAGGAAGGAAGGAAGGAAGGAAGAAAGAAAGAAAGAAAGAAAGAAAGAAAGAAAGAAAGAAAGAAAGAAAGAAACTAGTTATGAAATATAATGACTTCCAACCTTCTCTTCAACATATACTGTATTAATAAACCTATTGTCTCCCCTCTCTCTTAACTCTTCCAGAAATCCCTTCAACCCCTCATCTACATATTTGCTGCCTCTGGCTACCAGTGTGCCCAAAGACTCTTCCGTAATACCTTCCCACCACACCAGGCTTGACTTTTTGGTAAAGGATCGTTTAATTAAAAAATGAGAAGCTGGCACACTGGAAAGTTCAGCAAAATTCCTCACCTTTCTGTCTGATTGCTGAGAAGCCTCAAAGGCATTCTTAGAGAGTCACAGTGATGGCCTTCAACTAGTCCAAGTGTGCCCACTTGCCCAGAATAAGGTACATGTAGCTTGATAACAGAAAGCAATTGAGGAGGAGAGGACCAAAAGGCCAAGGAGGAGAAACAGTTTCTCTGACCAGCTATACCAGCCTGGCTGAGGAGTTGTATTTTCCACCACACCCATCACCTCAATTCTTCTCCATGCAGACATTTTATGAGGACAATCACAACAGTCTCAGAACCAAAAAAAGTTCTTACCCACTTTGGTAAACATAGTATTGTATGCCATTCTGTGGAAAAAAAGATGGATCCTGAAAGAATCAGGACAGTAAAAGGAAATATTTTTTTAACACAACATACAGTTCATTCAACTTTGGAATCTGCTACCATGAGAGGTGGTGCTGGCTACCAGCTTGGCTGGCTTCAAAAAAGGGTTGGACCAATTCATGGAAGTTGTGGGGAATCAATGGCCCCACAATGTCACTGCATCTGAAGGCCATCTGCTGGGAGGCTAGTGGGCTCCCTTGTTCAGCTGGTTGGTCATTGTAAGAACAGACTGCTGGTCTAGATGGGCCAAGGGTCCAATCTACCAGGGCACTGCTTATGTTCTTATGCTCGTATAATGCAGGTTGTGTTTTTAATCAAGAAAATGCATTTTCAATACTCATTGCTTTTCTAATAATGTGATACAGAGAACAAGCAAAATTGGTATGTGACTTTTTTTTTAAAAAAAGGTATGCTTACTGTAAAAAAAAAGCCACTTGTCAAAACAACAAGTTATATAAAAAAAAGAGGAACAAATGTATCCAAATAACCTCCTTACCTTCCCCCCACCCCCAAAAATCAGGAAGTTAGATACAAAGTAGGATATATCCAAGCTGCTTACACTACATGGTGATCACACAAAATCTTTTCTCTGTTCAGGACACACAAACCACAGAATCCAGTGACTCATTCTCAAAAGAACCTTTCAATGTTCCAGGGACGGAAGGACACACTGGTTTTTCTGAAAACTTCCTGCCAATTCTGATACCAAGCAGATGTAAACACATCTTGGACATAATTCTTCCGGAAAAAAAAATTGCCCAGTGGTGTTTGGTTTCTTAAACAAACAAACCTGTGGTTAATATTGAGATTTGTTTTTATTCTGATTTCTGGATTACCTCCCATATTTTGACTACCATTATTAGTGGTAAATACCATAATTACCATTAATTATTATGTAGGGACATAATAAATCAGTGTTTCTCAACCTTGGCAACTTTAGCATGTCTGGACTTCAACTCCCAGAATTCCCCAGCCAGAATGCTTTGCCGCTTTAGGAAGTATCACAGAGAATGAAAGGGCGGGGGGAGGAAATATTTGATTATGTACCTAGTTTACCCTGTTTGCCTTTTTTTAATCATGCAGGTTATGGGTTGCCACTTGTGCAGAAAAAAAATGGACATCTTTTTTTTTTCCACCAAAAAATAATCACAGTTATCTAGCAATAGATTATCTGGCAAATTAAGAGAGACCACCACTATCTCTTATCCAAGCTACCTTTACTTGCTTGTTGATGCAAAAGAAAAATGGAAAAGGGAGTGCTATGCCCACCTTGAGTGACTAATAATAATAATAATAATAATGTTTTTATCTTTTAGTTTCATAGCATAAATTATTTTTAAGAGAGTTCACCTACAATATCTATCTTCCAGGGATTCTGAACAAAACATTTTCAATTTAGAACAAGTAAATGTTCTGCGATTAGAAAAACTGCAGCCAAACTGCAGCCTATATCCTAGCAGAGATAACAGTAAATGAGTTCACATCCAAGAAAACTAGAAGCTGAAAATAAAGAACGTTGCTTAGAGATTTATAATTTAAAATCAATAAAACGGTTATGTTTATCTTGTACACACATTATTATATTTACGGTCTGGATTGGTTCCAAAATGATTCATAACTTTTCCACCCCCGTTCGAGCAATAAACTTGAATAGCAGTCCGGATGTCCTGTAAAATCCACGTGCCTTTTGCAGAATACTCCAGCAGGAGGGCTGGGTACTGTTCTTTATGAGAGATCCTCTCAAGAATATATTTTGTGACACTCTCCAAACACAAAAGCAAAATATTTTTTGCTGCTACCACCACACTTAACCTTTTAATCCCTTTGTTTTCCACACTGAATTGCAAAACCGAGACAGAGAATGCTTTGAAAGCGTGGCTATTAGACAGAGACGGAGAGCTGGGATTAGCAGGTTAGCTCGGCTCTCCCTCCATCGTAATATTCTTTCACCTCCAAAACTCAGGAGAGAAAGAGACCTTTTCATGCAGTGAAATACCATTTTTCTTCTCTCTTCCTTATGTTCTGCCTTTCCTTGGGCTGCTCCAGGAGGTAACACTGCTTCCTCCAACATTTCCCACAACGTAGGTCAGGCTGAGAGAAAGTGGCCCCCCTCAGTCACCTGGTGAGGTTCCATTCTCCCCAGCGCTAAGTCCCACACCTTAACCTCTACACCACATTTGAGGCCCAGCTTTTTCCCGGGTTCTGACTCATACAGAGATACAGAGGCCTCCCTTCACATAGAGGGGGTCGACAGAAAGCAGAGCAAGTGTGCTCCTCTCCTCGTAAACCCTATATACTTTCAGAGGGCCTAAGGGCCTTTCACCACTTCATCGTGGTTGAAGTGGTGAATGCCCTTTTTTCTGCCATGTTTGTTTGTTTGTTCAATTTGTCCCCACCCATCTCCTCTCATTGGGGGACTCTGGGCGGTTGTTCCGATGATACTGCCTTCATCCACTTCCCAGCCCATGAGGGAAAAAGCCTTAAGCCATAATTGTTAACAAAGGGCTTTCCTCCTTAGCTTGACAGCATCCACGGAGAGCCACAAAGTCTGTAAAATCCATTAGGTCTGCCAAGCCATTATGTCAGAGAAAAGATTAGGGGCCAGGAGTGGGTGGGATCAGAGCAGTGGATATAGGTTGTTTTAGGCTGAGGCAGGCATGCTTTCTCTCCTCAGGTCCCAATCAGCTTTGCTGGCTGCCATTTTGCAAAACAGTGCCAGTGGATTCTCGGAATTGTGCAATAGCATTCAGCTGCTCAGCTGGGGCACTACAAGTGCTTTGCAAGAGTGAAATAACACAACAGTGCAGTGAGGGGATGGACACACACACACACCCCTCCAGACAGAACACAGAGCAATCCGAAGAGAACATTTATTGCCACGGCAAGGGAAGAGAAACTCTAAGCGCAAGGCCTACTTTGCCTCGGCTCTCTTATAAGTTTGATCCACTTTTTAAAAATGTTTATTCAGCTCAACTTACAACAGAATGGGAAGCAGGAAGAAAGGCACAGAAAAGGGTCTAGAGATGGTGGATCATCCTGCACCCAAGTCACATCCCATGCCTGCTGTGTCCCATAACTGCAAGATGCTCTTTTGGCCTGCTGGTGCAAAGCAAAAGACACCACCGATCACTTGGCTTATCACGTGCCATATAACAAAATCAGGACAGCCCCATTCAGCAGTTAATCAGAAAAGAGGCAGTAGAGGCAAGACAGGAACTAGCAATGGGGGCAGCAAATGTTATGCAGGTAATAGTTTTATGTCAGCTCAAGATTGGGTGAATAGCACTGTAATTTAGCAACAGGAGGTAACACTGCCTCTGAAGAGGTCCATGATGGCATTTTAAGAAAACTTTTAAATTTATTTATTATCTTTATTTATTATTTTTATAAATAACTCAAGGCAGCGAACATACCTAATACTCTTTCCTCCTCCTGTTTTCCCCACAACAACAACCCTGTGAGGTGAGTTGGGCTGAGAGAGAATGACTGGCCCAAGATCACACGTATTTTGTTTCTCTAAAAGTCTTTTAACTTAATTGGTGAAAAATAAAGCCAGAGGGCCAATAAATACTGCTTGAAAAAATGTACATATTGCAAAAAAAAAGATGAACAAATGTACAGATCTGAATATTCTTCAGTACTCATTATTAGATTTATATCCCACTTTCAGTTTTTACAACTCAAGGTGGTATATAATGGTCCTGCTGCCTATTTTCCCCATAACAACAACCCTGTGAGGTGAGTTGGGCTGAGAGAGAGTGACTGGCCCAAGGACACCCAGATGGCTTTTATGCCTAAGGGAGCCCTAGAATTCAGTCTCCCAGTTTCTAGTCCAGCACCTTAACCACTGCACCAAAGTGGCTCTCAGATGTTAATAAACATATACATACATACTTCGTTTATCCCATCTCCTACTCATGGGACTGTAATGAAGGCCATGTCATGGGGATGTGGCAATAAAAAAAATGTGACCCGGGCATGCTTGTGCCCTGGTGAGGTGCAAAGAGGGAAACCCCCCAAAACTATTTAAACAGAGCAGTTCAGATTATAATGTATTATAATGTGTAATTGTATTATCAGCTTTCTCATCAAGCCAAGGGAAGTCACATGATTCCAAATGAATCAGCTAAAGAAAGACCTAGTAAATAAACACCACTCTTATACAAATATAACCTTGACTACATTAAAACTACGGTTACAGCAATAAAAAAGGAAAGCTGCATCCATCCGTGACCTGGTAGGTAGCTGCACCCAGTGCTTGGTCTTGCCCAGAAAGAGGACAAAGGTGATATGACAAGGTAGAATGCATCCTGGGAGGCATGAAAAGGTTAAGAGAAGCAATCTCAGTGGTTTGCCATCTGATAAATTGATGTTTTTTTGATTGTCCAGACCTACATGGCAGCCCATAACATTTCAAAATTCCAAACATGCCACAAGTTCAAAAAGGTTGGGACCTGTGCTAAAAAGCGTGGTTAAACCAGCCATGATTTAGCATGTCCTGTGAACCCAAGTACATGATTGTGGAAAGTCTTCCTTCAAATACAGAAAAAAATGAAAACCCGTCAGCTGGAATGAACACAGTTGTTTTAAATGAGATGTTATTTTTTTAATTATCTTAGCAATATGGATGATGAGCACACCTCATCGACACATTGCCACAAGTACCCAAATCCCACTGCAACTGGGATTGGTTCTGGTGACTAAGATGAAGATAAAGAGGAAAATTTAGGATGCAAGTAGTCGTTTCAAATATAGTAATTCTGACCACAAGATACTGTACATGGGTGATGCTTCTGCTTTGCTTCATTATTAAGTGGCTATGACTTCTAACTCTGGAAAGTTTCATTTTAAAAAAAATCAGGAAGAAAGAACTAGCTCAGCATATCTTTAAAAAGAGAGGAAACAGTCAATGAAGCACAAATGAGCCAAATAATGTAAATTAGAAGCGGAAGGACCGGGTAAATGTTGAAAGATAAAATATAGAACAATAGATGCCCCATCCTTAATAGAATGTAGGTAATCAGTAATACACACACACACACACACACACATTAGCATAATTGCTTCCTTATTTTGGGATGAATATCTATGGCATGAAATATGTGCATTTGCCTTTGTTGCTGTTTTTAAAAACCCTGCTTTTAAACTTGAACATTTCTACATTCCTACTGTGTATAGTAATTTCAGAAAATATTCATTTTCTCCAGCCTTCTTTAAACCAAAGCTCTCCTCTAATCTAATTTTCTGGGGAAAACACTTGCATCTATTTGCCATCTGACAACTTACCACTGTCTGCAAATATCCAATTGATCCTATCAAGTAGGGAAGAGCGTTTATCACTGTCTTGTTTACCCCAATTCCCAATTACATGTGAAACTATATAGTAAAATGCTCCCCACAGTTGGCAATAGATACAAGGAACAAGCTTGCCAAGTGGTGCATGCCCTGAATAATGAGCTATTAAATAAAAGCCACTAGAAACCACACAACTGCATGCCCCTGAGGTGGATGCATATAAGGGCAGTTTACTGAAATAAGACTCTTAATAACACAATCTTATGTGTGCCTAATCAGAAAATAACCCTGTGTATCGCTGCAGAAATGTGCGCAATTAGAAGACCCAGAGATGGTACCCTTAAGGACATCCTCACCACACAATTTCTCTCATATGCCAATGAATAGGTGACTTTGTCTATTCATTTGCAATTGATGGAAAAGCCCACTCTTGTTGAAAAATTGCTAGGGGGATGGTTGGAATAGGACGGATTTGTCACTTTCAAACTATAATAAAGAGTGAAGTGTATTAGAAATAAATTAGAACAGTATTTAACATTTCAATATGATATTTTTCACACCCAAAAACCATCTGGAACAAGACAAAAATGCAGGAACATCCATTTCCCAGGCAGCTAAACCAACCAAATTCATTAGTTATATAGGACTTAGAAAAGTCAAAACTTCCATGGGAACCACATTTCCCTAATGTTCCAGGCAAACCCCCATATTTCATAAAATGGAATGTCTACTTCTATGAGCCAAACCAATCAGATTTACCAGTCACTTATAACTCTTGTTTTTAATGCCTTCAAGTCAGTTTTTGACTCCTGGTGACTACCTGGACTAGTCCCTTCATTTTTCTTGGCAAGGTTTTTCAGAAGTGGTTTGCCCTTGCCTCCTTCCTAGGGCTGAGAGAATGACTGTCCCAACATCACCCCGCTGGTTTTGTGCTTAAGGCAGGACTGGAACTCACAGTCTTCTGGTTTCGAGCCTGATTCCTTAATAACTACACCACACTGGCTCTCCACTTATAACTAAAGGGTTTTAAAATACAGTAAGGTATTTTAAATGGCATAACCTACTGAAACAACATACTGCCATCCATTGCAGGCAAAAGTCTGACTTCTCCAAAAATAGACTCACCACTCAACTAGAAGACCCCAAACTTCTAGGGAAACCATGTTCCACCAGCACTCCCACCCCCCCAAAAAAATCCGTATTTCAGGACACAGCAATTGTTTCTGGAGGAACTAAAGTCCATCCTCCTTAACTATCCTTGGGAAGAAGGAATATTTGGTGTTTAATGAGGCTTCTTCCAAATCCAGCTATTTATTTGGATATAAGATTCTCTCCATTATGTAAATGAAAGGTTTTTCCAGTCATGTGCACTCAAAGAGATTCCTCTCTTGAGAAAAAACAACTGGAGGGGGGTGAAAAGGGAAAACAGCTTCCATTAATTTACATCTTTCTCATCAGATTTAATCTCATTTAGATTTTTGTGCATGCATATGTTGATAAATAGGTGACACAGGTTCATGGATATCTTATTAATGGGTGCCTAAATAGAAAGACAGAATTCCAAAGTTAGAAGGGGTCACTTAAGCCATCAAAGGGGTCACATTCCATGTAGGAATCATTCTGAAGCATTTTCAGCAGGTGGCTGTCTATCCTCTACTTAAACAGATTTAATGAATGGAAACCTACCAACTTTCCAGGTAACTGGTTCCACCGTCAAATGTCTCTTGACTTTTAGGATTTTTTTTCTTAACATTCAGTTGCAACCTGTCACCTTATGATTTGAATACATTACTTTTACATTTCATACTCTGGAATGATGGAGGACAGATTTTGATCTTCTTTTGTGTGGCACCTTTTCAGGTATTTGAAGAGAACGATTGTATGGTATCCCCCTCAGTCCACTCTTCTCAAAATTAAACATTCCCAATTTGTTAAATCTCTCTTCATAAGACCACTGGCTATCTTTGTTGTACCTCTCTGAACCTGCTGTAGTTTGACTCCCTGAAGTGTGGTACCTGGAACTAGACATGATATTCAGGAATATTCAAGGTGAGTACCCATCCAATGTAGAATAAAGTGGAAATTATTTGGAAACTCTCTTGCTGTTGATGCAGTCTAAAATTGTATTTAGTACAATTTAGAACCCACAGACCTGGTTCGACCCTTGTTGCACCCTTTATTAATTTTAGATCTGCTTTTGATACAGTATCTAGAACTAAACTTGGACATTCAAAAATAGATAAACATCTGCTGCTTTGACTTATTAAAATTCAAGAGGATTTGAGACCGATGGTCAGATGTAGTAATCAAGAACACATCACAAAAGAAATAGTAAGGAGGGGAACTAGACACAGAACATGTATTGGTCCCCATTTTATCTAATTACTACATAATTCATAGGTGCTCTATTTAAGTAATTCTACCTTCCATCTTCCCAAACTAGCCCAAAGGCATATCAGTATATTATTGTATGTTGATGATGCAGTAATTCTGTCCTTGACCTCTGTTGGTCTTAAAAGAGACTTAGGATCAACTCATCAATTACTGCAATGAGAAGAAACTAATAATAAACTTTGCCACGACCAACATCCTTTCTTTTTCCAAACATCTGAAACAGCAAATCTGGAAGCTAGTTAGACACACAACTGAGCAGGTTAAGACCTTAAATATTTAGTGGTAGTTTTTCAAACTTCTGGAAGCTGAAATGCTCACCTCAATCATGCATCCCAAAATGCACAAAGATCAGCATTAGCCATCCAAGCTTGTTAT
Organism: Candoia aspera; assembly: GCF_035149785.1. Taxonomy (NCBI): domain Eukaryota; kingdom Metazoa; phylum Chordata; class Lepidosauria; order Squamata; family Candoiidae; genus Candoia; species Candoia aspera. The sequence goes on from NC_086154.1 coordinate 184,879,533, forward strand.
TTTGCTCAAAGAGCACAGTTTATACCCACAACAATTAAGTTGTTTGCAGCTAATGCTCAAGTACAGTTATTATATGAGGCTCAATTGTCCTAATAACAAGATGGCTACCCTAGAGTCTAAATTAAATTTCTGAGAACCATTTTTCAAGTTCCCTTCCGTGTCCCAAATGTGGTACTTCAGCAGGGAGCAGGAGTCAGTAAACTTGAATCCAATCTTTGGATAAAATATTTTTATTTAAACTAATCCTCAATCCTGTTGAAATGATCCACCTAATATTGGCAGACAATTTCAAATTGTCCTGGGAAAAAGCAATCCAAAGGAAACTGAGTCATTATAGCTTTTCCAGTGGTGCTATTCTACCATTAGGGCCAGATGAAGCTAAATTAACCTTAAAGCAAAAGAGCGTAGAGATAGAAGGTCAAACAGATTCTGCTGCTCTCTCACAGTATATATTTATAAATAATTGAATTTTAATTCTCAGCTCAGCTTCTTGTTTATACCAAATTTTGATCCCTAAATTCACAACAGCTTTAACTCTAGCTTGTTTTAATGTGATCGCCACTGCTGCTTTGGAAGGGAATTACAGGAAAATTTCTTTTAAAGCACAGTATTGTCCCTGTGGCATGGTGTCATAGAAACCATGGCCCACTTCTGTAGGGGTTTGCATCACCAACTGATTACCCTCTCTTATCTAAATTTCAGGAACATTCTGATATCTTTTATTTACATTATTTGTTAAACCCTTATTTTATCTCCCTAAAAGTAGCAGAATTTTGTTATGTTAGGTGTAAACTTCACCAACAAATGGTTAATAACAGTCACTGACATAGTTAGGTGCTAACTGTATTTTATACAGTTTATTATACTGATTTGCCATAATTCACATTCTTAGGTGTCGCGTCGCGCGACCAGTCCTTCGCCCTTCGGTCTATGGGATTCCCTGGGGGGGAATGAGCCAACGATTCCCTCGCAAGGGTGAGGTCGAAAAAACAACGGTAGGTACGGGATTCTTTTGTGGTGAGAGACGCCACATCTCAGGAGGTTGCTGGTACTGCCTCCTGGTGCCACGCCCCCACCTCCTTTTATTCAGCAGTTCTATCAGGGCGGGGGAGTGAGTACAAAGAGAATAGGGAAATACAAGTCATGCCCTTATAAGGGAATATACAGCATTCTGAGGCTACGTGAGAGACATGCAATCTAGCTGTGCAGTAATGGAGTCAGGTTCGTCACATTTCCACCTTTTTTATTTAATTTTGTCCTCCCCCCAGAGGGTCTGAGTCGGGGAGCCAGGGACTCTTCAGTCCAAGGAGACCCATCCCAGCGTCCTCTCTCGGGGGGTAGTGTGACTGGGGGTCCTTGTCCATTTCCGATTCACTATCAGAGGACCATCCCAAGAGTGGTGTTTTCTCCATACCTACAGCAGTGACCAGGTGTTGAACAGCAAGCTTTGTCTCGGATACCTCTGAGTCCAATGTATGAAGTCTCTGCTTTAAGAAGCGGAGAACGCGACCCAGCACACAGGGGCCTATGGTGCATACGAGAATCAATAACAGGAGGGGCCCCAACAGAGTGGACAACAGTGTGGTTAGCCATGGAGAAATGCTAAACATATTTTGATACCATGACATGGATTGTTGGCGCTCCAATTCCCTTGTTTTTAAACGGGAATTGAGCTCTTTCATAGAGTCCAATACTACTCCTGAGTTGTCAGCATAAAAACAGCAGTCTTCCTTTAGAGCAACACACAGTCCCCCTTGTTTGAGGAACAGAAGGTCGAGACCCCTACGATTTTGCAAAACCACTTCGGATAGAGAGGTAAGGGAATCTTGTAGCGCCACAATAGATTGTTCGATGGCGCGAAGGTCAGTGTCAATGATAGCACTAAGGTGACGCAGGTTCTGATCATTGACAACAAGGGCTGACACACCGGTGGCGGCTCCGGCCGCACCTAAGCCCAGTAGGACTGATAAAGTTACAGCAGTCACTACTTCGCGCTTAGCCTTGAGGGGGTAATGAGGGGGTTCTAAAATGGAGATAAGTTCGTCAGGGGAATAGATAGAGATTTTGGGGAGTAGGAGCACCTGAATACAAAAGGCGTTAGTTCGTAACAAAGTATCACCATATACACATGCGGTGAGGCCAGAAGAACATGCCCAAACAGAGTTGTTCCCAGGGATAAAGTATTGCCCTGTCAAGCGGGCAGAGATATTACCAGAGGTAGTGTAGAGTACACCGTAGCCACCATGGCCGGTGTAACCGTTGATGTTCAAGCGATTATGTGGAAGATAGAGGGCACAGTGATCATGAGAAGAATTAAGGCAATATTGAGTATAGTTAGCAGGAACACGGCCAAGGCAGCAGCCCTGCCCTATTATAGAGGTGATAGTCAACGTGGTGTTTTGCCAGCGGCAGGAGGAGGCTGAGGTAGAGTTTCGGATAGGGTCAGGAGAACCAACTGCTTCATAGAATGGTGGAGAGGAAGACAAACAAAGCCAACATCGAGATGTGTTAGAAGCGGTGTGAACAAGGGAAAAGGAGGAGTTAAGAAGAGAGACAAGGGGTTTTTTTTGTTTGGTGAGGGGTTTAAGAAAGGTGGAGTGAATGTCGTCGGCATTGGGCCCAACAGGTGGGGACTGAGGGAGAGTGACCTGTCGTTGAATGTAGAATATGTTGCCATAATGAAACCCGGGCCATCCGGCATATATACGACCTCCCCATTTTACACCTGAGTCCCAGGCATTCCCCTGAGCTTTTCCTGCAGCAGTGAATTGTACAATAACCGGATTACATTTATTCCAACCCTGATTGGTCGCGGTGCACTCAATGTCCTCTCTCAACCGAGTGAGAGTGATGTAATCAGTCTTATACGGAGGGGTCCAGTAGATGTGGCCAGTGGAAACGCAGGACCAAGACTTGCAAAAGTAATCTGCTAAGCCTCCGCAGTCGTGCACGTGGTCAGGGCGGGTGTCATGTCCTGGGCACACATACAGGGGATACCTTTTAACGATGGAGTGGCTGGGCGGGGTGCCGTCCAGCCTCCTGTAGGCTGTCACTCCTAAAAGCATTTCTGAAAAGTCAAAATACAGGTTAGGGAAACAAGATACAATTGGGCTATAACAAAAGGAGGTATTCAGGATCTGACCCAAGGCATCGCAGATTGTCCAGGTGATACTGTAAGGGCGATGCGATCCCTGGGCGTCAGATGCCAGCAGGCGTCGTCCCTGCCAACGGGCGGGCTCAGGAAGGGAGAGTTGAAACAAGGTGAGCGTAAGGCGAGATGAGGTGGCGAACCCCTTAATTAATTTTGTTATTTCACAGTGATATTGTCCTAGATCGGTCAACTGTACGTTGGTGATAGCAAGGGTAGTTTGGCGAAAGTGATAAGTGATGGAGTAGGAATCGCCATCTTGGAGAAGAGTGTTGTTGCGAAACCAGCGCCAGAAGGTGCCTTTTCTTTTGATGGGAGAGCGTTGAAGACATTCCATGGCGTTGGATGCTGAGCTGCGGCCGATGGTGGCAGGGTAGCGTAAACGATGGGTTCGAATGAGAGAGGTTGTTTTAGGGTTCGTTGTGAGGGGAGCAAAGATGGAAGAGAGATAACAGAGAAGGAGGGTCAAGGAGGTGCTTGTCAGGAGGCTGCCCATGATACGGCCGGACACAGCGAGCAGGAACCCAGAGCACTCGATCAGGAAGTTGCACAGCAGCGTAGCCTTTTCCCCAGGTGACGAGTTGCGCAGGGCCTGTCCACTCAGGGCTGGGCAGTTGCCTAAAATAAACAAGGGGACGGGAAGAGGGAACTACTGGCTTAGAAAAGTGTCGAGATGCAGCCGTAGCAGGGGGGGTACCGGTAAGATTAAGGAAATTTAAGGTAAACAAGGTGAGATTAAGGATATTTTGTAACATCGGGAGGCTTGGGGGGCCTAAGGCCTTTTTCCCCGTTTGCCGATCAAGGGCATTCTTTAGGGTCTGGTTAGCCCTTTCCACAATAGCCTGACCTTGGCTGTTGAATGGTATACCGAATCTGTGGGTAATGGACCACTTACGGCAAAACTCAGCAAAGGGAGTGCTGACGTAAGCAGGGCCATTGTCAGTTTTCAAAGTTTTGGGACATCCCGATGTGACGAAAGTGCGAATACAATGATTGATTACGTTTTTCGTGGCTTCTCCTCTTTGCAAAGTTGCCAGGATGAATCCCGAATAAGTATCCACAGATACATGGATATACTTCCAAGGTGCAAAAGAGGGATAATGAGTGACATCCATCTGCCATGTGTCACAAGCTTGGATACCCCTGGGATTAACTCCCTCAGGGATGCACTTTGCCTGCAAACTGCAGGTTGGACATTGTTGAAGAATGGCGGTAGCTTCTTGATATGTAATGCCAAATTGGCGCACCAATGCTTTTTTATTTTGGTGGAAATAAGCATGGCTGTCCCCAGCTAAAAGCTGCGGAGGAAGAGGGGAAGAGGCCATAATTTTGCAAGCCTCATCTGCCATGTGGTTGCCTTCGGACAGGAAACCGGGTAGCTGTTGGTGGCTTCTAATATGCGCTACAAACAAAGGGGATGTTCTGTCCTTCAGGAGAGTTTGAAGCTGCAAAAAAAGCGTCATGAGAGAGGGGGGGGTAACAGGGGAAATATATGCATCAAACATGGCCACAGCCATTTGAGTGACATACATACTATCTAATATAACATTCAAAGGCTGTTCTGGGAAAAGGGACAAGGCTAACAGAAAAGCGGCTAACTCAGCCTGTTGGGCAGATGCTTGTGGGCCTGTTAGGCGTTTATGCCATTTGCAATTATTTTGCCATGTACAAGCCCCTATGGTTTTGGAGCCGTCTGTAAAAACAGTGAGGGCTTCCTTGAGTGGCTGCTGAACGAACGGCGAGGTTAGTGTGAAGGGTACTGTTCGCAACAGTTGCAATCGAGGATCAGGGGGAAGATGGCATGACACCTGGCCACACCAGTCCTCCAAGGCATCCTGCAATGCAGTGGAGTTTTGTAGGAGGGGTTCCCATTGAGTAACCTTAAGGGGAATGTACAGGGTGGAAACATCCAGTCCCATTAGGGCTCTAATCCTCTTCCGGCCTTTCTCAACAAGAGAGGCCATTTGTGCTGCTCTGGTGATGATGGATGTCTTAGGTGTGTGTGGCAAGTGTAGCCATTCTAAAATATGTAGATGTTTGTTATCAGACGTTTGGACAATGATGGCAGTTAATAATTGATGTGTTGAAAGAATGGCAAGAGAGGGTGGTTTGTCAGTGAGCGCACGGTCCACCCATTGGGTCGTAAGGACGGCATTGACCTGTTGTAGGGCATGTAATTGTTGTTCTGTAAGGTACACCTTGTCAGCTGGGTTTGTCAAACCCACTAACGCTTGGAATAAAGGTGATAACATGGGTGTAGTTAAAGCGAGGTATGCGCGGGCCCAGTTAATGACCCCCAGACATTGTTGTAATTGGACCAAGGTGGTCGGCTGGGGAAGCGTGAGCATAGGTAGAAGTGGGGCAGCCGTGGAGGCTAAAACTTTGTGGCCTAGATATTGCATTGGATAACGAGACTGGACCTTTTCTGGTGCAACGTGCAACCCTGCCGTTGCTAGGGTGGCTAAAAGAATAGGAAAAGTTTTTTGAACTGTCCCTTTCGGGCCCTCAGCAGCGACTAAAATGTCATCCATATAATGATACACAAGAAAATGCGGAAATTGGGATCTATAGGGTTGCAATGCTTTATCGACAAAAAATTGGCACATTGTGGGTGAGTTCAACATGCCTTGTGGGAGGACCTTCCACTGGTACCGAGCAGTAGGCTTTGAATTGTTAAGTTCCGGTACCGTAAATGCGAAAATAATTCTGTCCTTTTGTGCCAAAGGTATGGAAAAAAAACAATCCTTGAGGTCTATTACAATAAGGTCGTGTCCTTCCGGAATCAAGTTGGGGTTGGGAAGTCCACACTGCAAAGGTCCCATGGGCTGAAGGATGGTGTTGATAGCCCTAAGATCCTGTAGGAGGCGCCATTTGCCAGACTTCTTTTTGATGACAAATACCGGAGTATTGTATGGGCTGGTGGAGGTTTCGATATGGCCTTCAATTAACTGCTGTTGGACCAAGATATGTAAGGCGTCCAGTTTCTCTTTGGTGAGTGGCCATTGATCAACCCATACCGGCACAGAGGTTTTGAGAGAGAGAGAGAGAGACCCTAAAGGGTCCTGTAAAGCCATTAGGGAAGTTGAATAAAAGCGTGGAACTGTGAAAGCAAGTCACGGCCCCATAGGTTACAGTGCAAAGGCAAGATATAAGGCTTTAGATAAGCTGTAATATGAGAATGAGCAGTCACAGCAGAAAGCCAATGAGAGCTGACCTTAGCGGCCTGTGCTCCGCCTACTCCTTGCACCGAGGAGGCTTCGGCGATAGGCCAGGAGGAGGGCCATTCAGCGGAACGAATGACAGAGACGTCGGCGCCGGTGTCAATCAAGCCTTCGAAAGAGCGACCATTTAGTGTGACAAGGAGGGTGGGTTTAGAGGTTTGGACTGGTTGCCGCAAGGCAAACAATGATGGCATATCAGGAGAAGGGAGAAGTATGAGCGTGGCGACAATTGTTCCTTTATCTAAGGAAAAGCACCTATCTCCCACTCCTGCCAGAGCAATTTGTGTCAAATCTGACGAGTCATACAAATAGGGAGCAGCAACCTTTCCCTCAAGCGTGAGCGAGGAGTTGGGAATAAGCAAAGCAGGGGTAAAAGGAGGGAGGGGTTTATGCAGCGTGACAACAAGAGGAAGGGAAAGGACAGCCCCCGGATCGTCATACAAAAGATCCTCTGCCAACTCCACAGGGAAGCTGGTGATGGGTAATTCAGCCTTTGGGGCGGGGTTAGCTGACAACCCCCGATCTAGTTTTCCGAAGGCTGGCGAGGGGAGGAGGAACGGCTGGGTATGGAGGGGGTGGTGGTGAGGCAGCATCGAGATGGGCGGCAAGAGGGGGTGGGGTTTTTGGGCCGGGAGGAGAAGGGCAAGTTTCCGGGGAAGACGGGGGAGGGTAAAGAGTGTTGATGGCCGCCATAACAGCCTTCCAGGCAGTCAGAATAGGCACGTCACACTTAGGCATTGGAGCCATTAGAAGAATTGAGGCAATGCTCATAAATTTGATTGTTGTTGTTGTTGCTGCTAGTTTAGGTTTGAGTCTTTAGATTCCCTGCCATCCCTTTCTATTTTCACATCATTTTTTATAGTCATGTCATTAATATTCACCTTTGAAATGCCTCTAGATTTTAGTGATTAATGATTTTATATTCCACATTAGCCATTCACGCTATTGGTGTTTAGTCATTTTTAGCATTATATATAATTGTATATACTAGTATGCCAATTACATAGATTTATATAGCATTACATTCACAGATGATTTTGTAATCCTAATTATGTTAATAAACTTAATGGTATTGGTATCACATTACGTTTGTATATTTGTGCTAGCACCTTAAATTTTAGCTATTCGTATAGTATGCAGATTAGACTATTGGCAAAATAATTTTAGTATTGTTGTTGGTCAATTACCAAAATGTTGTTGGTCAATTACCAAAATAAACGATGATGGTATTTCATACCTGTTTCCTAAGGGGGAAAATATAACATGCAGATCAAAACACAGTCCTGACACACAAGATCCAACCTCCCCATATGCCCAGAACACAACATACCGTTACCTTTGTTACTCATTTCCTCATCTCTTTCAGGATCATTCCTCCAAACACTGTCTCTCACTCAGACACCCCACTTCCAAAACACATAAACATGCTCCCCTCTTTTTCTTGTTCATCCACTGGTCACCCTATGAGTCATCTAACCCCGTCCCTGCTGTCTAGGGCTTTCCCATCTGCAGTTTCAAACAGTACTTCCTTCATGCTTCCTCCTCAGGCCTGCCTTACAGCTTCATCCTCCCATTCCACAAGTCATCCCCGTTAGGTCTCTCATTATAATCTTCCAGCTGCCTCTCTAACATCCTACATTTTGTCTGGCATGTAAAACAATACCCCAAACATCATTTTTTGAAAAAGGAAAATTAGTTTCTAAGAGCAACAGCAAAGATTTTGGGGAGGCCTAGAGAAGTTTCTTCTGAACTGGAATGAGTTGCCACAAATAATTTCTAATGATGACTTCCAGTTAAAGCAACCTCTGTTTAGAATCCCAGCCACAGGTTTTAATAATTGCTTTTGATCACTTTATTCCAAGGAGAGGCAAGTAGTGTTATGCAGGCCAGTTTGGCTCCTGGAATAATTTTATCTGGCCTCTGTGGGTTTGATAAAAACATTCCAAGCATTGAAAGTGTACAAAGAGTTCATTCTTGAAAAGTACATCTCTCACTTCTATCCAGTGCGTAAATGGAGTATGCAGTGTGTATTTACATCCAGTATATCTAGCCTTCCTTCCCACCAAGAACTGAGTGCAGCATATAAAGGGTTACCCTATTTTATCTTCTCAACTTATCTGAAAGGTAGATTAAGCTGGTACTAGTCCTGAACCCATTTTAGCATGCCAATGTTGATTATGCCACAGGGTTTGTCAAATACATTTTGAGCAACATTTTATCTTTACAGTTTGAGAAAAGCATGGGCAGCACATAGAAAATGAGTAATTTTTACACATTTGAGTCATAACCACAACTCAAAGAAGCTTGTAATTCAAACAAACGTATCTGTAATTTTCCAAACACAGGATCTGAAAGTTAACAAAAGCCTATCTAGTTCAGCATCTTGTTACCAGATTGATCAACCAGGTGTCTATGAAAAGCTTACAATAAGGATAAGAATGCAATAGCACAGTTCTTTCTCAATCAGGCCTAAATTAAACTGGAGTCTTAATTATAGAGCTCATTTCTACCTACCATATTTCAGAACCCATTTATCCATTCAGCATAAAGGAGGGGGGGGGAAAGGGTATTTTTTTGCTTTTCTTCGAACTGCCAGCTGGAAAGGAGTTATGATGAAAGGTATCCCTTCAAAATGAATAAATTAAAAGTGGCCTGCATATGCAAAACTAGCATCTCAGAAAGAAAAATCCGAAGTAGCTTTCTTCTTGTTGCTGTGTTCATCATTGGACAGAAGAGTCAATGCACACAAACTATCCAACGTGTCCTAACTACAGTCAAAAGTACAGTCCAGGACAGACTTAGATGCAGTTGTAGAGCTAAACCTGGGCACAAATCTATGTTAGGAAAGGCTTCAACTGCAGATGAGCCCAGGCATTTCTCAGCTCCTCTAAAATCAGCAGAATATACATTATACTACAGTAGTATTTGCTATATTGCTCTGAGTGCCAAGATTGAATCAGAATCCTCAATGTGCAAAATAAATGTAGACTGGGCTGTACTGAAGGAAGAAAATTAAGCTACAGTCTCATAGCTTAAGCTATATATTATTTTGGGACGCTGATAGGGCACCATTCTCCCAACAAGCAAATGACTATTAAAACATCTCTCTATTAGGACGGAAGGAATTACAGCTTCATTTTATCTTTTTGGCGAAGAGACCATCTTCTTTTAGCTCTTCTTTATCCTGATCTGCCTTCATTTTAGGCGTTACAATTTTATAGCTTTATAATTTTAAAAATTATAGGGCCTGGGTTTGTTTTCATCTCTTTTTCTCTCCCTATCACTTTTACCTCTGCATCCTGTTTTTTATATCACTTTGCTGGGAGCAACAATTGTTTCATTTGTTATTGATTTTATATTAAGCATCTCTAGGAGCCCTTGCCAGTTTAATAAGGTAAACATTCTGCAGCAAATACAATATCCATTTAATATATTAATGGGATCAATTCACTTCTTTGTGGTCTCGGAAAAGATTTCAATCTAAACAAAGTATGCTCAAACAGTGGCATAAAGGAACAAAGTAATTCATTTGTCGATCATGTTTAAACTACGGGTATAAATCCATTTGCAATTGGATCAGTTCAAGAAGGCCTTCTCTATATTTGACTCATACTGTCAATTAAATTCTCTGCAGGAAGATGAAACCACAAAAATGCAGTTCAACTTGAGCTGTTTATCTATCCTGACACACTCACAAGATTTTTTTCTTGCTTTTTGGGGGGTGGGGGGGGGTGCCCTCAAGTCAGCATTGACTCCTGGAGACTGCCTGGACTAGTCCATGCAGTTTTCTTGGCAAAGTTTTTCAGAAGTGGTTTGCCATTGCCTTCTTCTTCCTAGGGCTGAGAGAGTGACTGGTCAGAGATCACCCAGCTGGCTAAAAACAACCAATGAAGAAACCTTATACCCAAGGCAGGACTAGAACTCACAGTTTCTAGCCTGGTGCCTTAACTACTTCACCAAACTGGCTCTCTATATTCCTGCCATACTATTAACTAAAAACAACCAATGAAGAAACGCATGTTTTGAACTGATCCTCAGGTTGGTGGTTATTTCAAATTGTATTCTTACATTATGAGTAGGAACTATATTTAACATATTGAGGTCCAAGGGCCACAGAGTGTTGAGGTGATGTTGGGAAGTCATCCCATGCATGTGGGTGAGATTGGGATTTCCCCCTTTTTTCAATGTCTTCATAAGGTTTGGGGAGGGATTTTTTGGTATTTTTAATTGGGTTGCATGTATTTTAGAAATTATACTTTCTGTGTGATTCCTACTATAGTAAGGCAGGAAAAAATGTTGCAAATATCTTGCAGTTGTGCCCTTGATATTTAATTATGTGGCTGGATGATGGTAACAGGCAGCAGGGAGAAGTCTGAACTGCTTAATTTCCTATTTTGTACCTGTCTTTTCACAAAAAACAAAAAGTGGCCCAACCTATCAGAAGCCACACTGGGGAGATGGGGCAGAAGAGAAATGCAGGTCAAAATAGAGAGAAAGCAGTTAAGTGCTTTGAATCTTCAAGGCCAAAAGCATTACATCCTAAATGCTAAAGGAACTGGCAGATATGATCTCTGAACCACGGACTGTAATCTTTAAACCAATCAGCTTGACATCAATACTTGGGAAAATCCTAGAAAGAAGAAGTAGGTTTGAAAGCACTTAGAAAGGAACAAGGTGATTACTAGAACCCAGCATGGGTTTCTTGAAATCAGGTCATGCCAGAGAAATCTTACTGCTGGGGAATTCTGCCCAGCTTCAGGCTGCCTGCAAATTTGATGAGCATCCCTTCTATTCCCTCACATAAATCACTGATGTAGAGCTACCATACATTGGCCACTAAACCCTAAATGGCAGCAAAGAATTAATGGAAACTCTTAACTCTGCTGCCATCTAATGGCCTTCTGGATTTTTGCACCCCATACGTGATAGCCTTTACCTTAAGGCAGAGGGGCATATACTGCAGCTTTTAATATACTTGAATATGGCCCCTACTACCTGCCCCAAAGTTGCAGGTGTTTTTTTTTTCTAATATAACAGAAGGGAAAAATTATTAATGACATGGAAAATAATTATATTTAATTATTTAATGTTTTTTTTTGTCCAGGCCCAGCTACTTTCTGCAGTGTGTCTCTTGACATGCCTCTGAAGAGCCAGCTGCATCCCTTTTTTCAAAAACAGTGCTTCACAGTCTGAATTTTATTAGGTTCCCAATAATAACACTACATACTTTCTTCAACAGCAACAGCTGTGGGGCAGAGAAGGAGCAACATCTAAGCTTTTTGAGAGGCTGAAGGATACTGTATGTAACTCTGTCTTAAAATAGGTACCAGCAGCCTAAGAGTGGTCCTTAATGAAATGCTATTCATCACATGTCAGGGAACCAGCTTATTCAACAAGCCACCTTGCCAATTATATAAACTGTAGTTTCTAAATTCAGCCCAATTTTATTTTTACTCACGTGGGTCAAGAGGGATGTTATTCTTCTCTTCTTGGGGAGAGAAGAAAACATACAACAAAGACTAAACAATAATCTCTGTAATTCAGAATGTAATATATGATCGATGGACAAGGGCTAGTGAAATGGTACATTCCATTCCAAAGAAATACATCTTTTAAAAAATCTGTAAACAGGGTGGATAGTCATGCTGCATTCATCAGATTTCCAACTGATAAGAGGCATTCCATGGTCGCAGATGCGTCACAGCTGACAACCACTTTAAAAAGTCTTCCAGATTTCAGAAGTACTGAGTTCCAAAATGATTGATGGAGAATACAAACAATAAAATAAAAATCCTTAGCTGATTGAAACTCATTATCTAAAATATAGCACACCAGAGTAACTTAGATTAATTATCTAAATTAAGATTAAGTGTGTTTGGGGAAACAATTGTATGTAAATGTGTCCCAATATTGCTGCCTTTGAGGATTTACTTTGAGTCCTTGAAATTACAGAAATCAAATACTTGCAAAGTAATTTGTGGACCCAGTCAATGAAATTAGGTCTATATTTTGGTTGCTGTTAGCCATCTGTTGTGTTACCCTTTTAATGAGGTAATTTCCTATTAAAAAGAAGTGAATAATGAGATAAAGCAATAATTATATTAATCTTCTATTGGGATTAGAATTGGCATTAGGTTAGTTTACAATATTATGTCTCAGAAGTACAACCAGAGGGTAATGGATAAACCAAAATAGCCTGCAATAGGGAAAAAGGGTATCTCATAGCCACAGCTCAGATGAAGCTCCATTTACAGACCTCAAAGACCTTTTTTTTTTTTTTTATTATACATTTTAGAAAATAATATAAATCATGAAAAATGAAAGGCATATAAAAATATTAAAAGAGTAAGATACAATTAGAAAAATACAAGTAAGCAAACATGGGATCTAAAATGTTTTCCAATATATCTTTAGTTACTTATAAAGTAATGACATATGTGATATCACTTTTTAAAGGAGAGTCTAAAATTTGTTATTTAGCTTCAGGTTAAAAATAACTGGTAAACACAGTAAAATTAACTAACTAGAATTCCATTTTTCAGATCTTCAAGATCACAGCATCCAATTTTGGCAGCAAATTGCCAACTTTCAGTGGTGTGATTTCTTGCTATTTTTAGAAAACTGCTAAAGTAGGTTTCTTAAGCATTCAGTGCTTAATGTACTTATTTCACTTAGTCCTTTCCTCAGGCTCCCAAAAACAAGAGTGTTCAGCTTCAAGTGTAAAAAAAAGAAACAAGCAAGTGCAGTTCTTAACTCAAAACAAGCCTACAAGAAGACATCTTCCAGCTCTTTGATAGACCTCAGATTCAACATATATAAGATTGGGTAGCAGGTAACGAAAAACACTTGTACTTTAAACCCTAGGACTTTGCTGCCAGTCAAGGCAAACAACACTGATATGCATATTGCATATGATGCATTTAGTCATGGTTAACTTAACTAGATTTATTCAATTAACCCAATTACCTGGGATCATATAACATGTTGAATTAAGCTAACCACTTGGACACAGTTTGCATAACACACTAAGCATAAATGTGATTTTCTCTTTCTGTTATGGTTCAGTGTGTCATGTGAATATCATCAAAACATTTTCCTAGGTAGACAGTGACTTCCCATACTCCTACAAGAAGCTATTCAATGGACAGTGAATGAGTCATTTGTCAATATACCTTGAGGCAGCTATTACAAGAAGATTTTGACCATAGGAGTGAACATTGCTATGCTCAGAAGTCCTGGTGTAGAATCTCTATTTATTCCACAAAGTGCATTATTGGTGTAGAGGTAACCTATTTTGGTTCATTTCTATTTTGCCCACTAAATAATTGTGTAAGGAAGATATTATTTTTGTAGACTGCAACAATTAAGCTACAATGGTCTCTGGGAGGGTGTCTCAGAAAGCACAGAAATATTCAAATTTCCCCTTCTGAGGTTAGGATAAAAGCATCAACCTGTTCTGCCAACTCACTAATCTCTTTCCTTCTGACCTTGGAAAATCCAACACTGGAAAGAAAGAAAAGGTGGCACAACAGAAGTTGGCAAAAGGAGCATGTTAGAAAAAGTAGTAGACCCACTGGATTAAAAACCCTTCCCAATATGCTTCTAAACCAGGACAGTCAGTATCAGTCCTGGAGCTGTAAAAAAATTATCTCCCATTGCTTTCAATGGAAAGAAATTCCTTTAAGAAAAATATGTACACACAGTGAGGAAGAAATTGAAGAAATGCAAGCACTCAGAAGTCAGGGGTGGGAGGTGTGCTCAGAAGCTCCAGAATTAGAGCTTTCTAAGATTGAAAGTAGAATTGCTTTGATAGGGTGTCACTGGTATCTAGTTCAAAAGTGCCGTGATTACTTGTCAGATATTCAAGTACAGAATGCAGACGTGGTGAATATACAGCCCTTCAGATATTGCTGAACAATAATTACCAGTATGGCTCTTCAGGCTTCCAAGAGGTTAAGTAATATGAAGAAGGCCAAGAGGTTTCCCACCTTGTGTAAGCTAAAAGTGAAGAGGAAAAGACTCCACCTCCAAAACAATGTTCGAAACGTATCTGCTGAGTACACAGTCACTATGTGGCATATCTGTGAACCTTATCTCCTGTCCATGTTTGTTTTCAAAAAAATTCTTGAATTCCAGCTCCAGCCTCATTTTTAACATTGTGTTCCTTCATGCATATGTCTTCCAATTATTGCAGCATGCAATAATAAGACCCATTAAATAATTAATTAGGTTCTAATAATTTTATTACACCGCCCAGAGTCCCTCTGGTGGGAGGAGATGGGCAGTGACAAATTTGATAAATAAATAAATAAAATAAAACTTACAATATTTTAAAAACCTGTTCCTCTCCTTCCCTGAAACAAAAGATTTTCAAAACGATTGCTCCATTTCAGTGAATGGAAACCACTTCGTTTGGTGTGTAGACATTAGTTGCTCTTTATGGCCTGGATTTTCAACTACTGAAATGAAGCTGCATTCCTGTTCCCTCTTCCTTGGGAGTAAGCCCTACTCTCTGGGAGTGAACTCTGAACCTATACATATAGAATTGTGTTTTAAGCAGCTTTTACTTGGAAGAGTCTAAGTCCTCCCTTGAAGCCTTAATTCCTAGAAACAGCACCACAGAAGGCTCTAAGTATATTGCTGTGGTTTCAATAATTACATTAACAGACTTCTGGAATGCATGAAACAAAACCTTATTTTTAATTTAAGAGATGTAAAGTTGGTTTTAGACATGCTTTTTAAGGGCATGTGTGGACAGTATAACCATTCAGATGTAAAGTATTAATTGAGTTGTAATAACACAGCAACATCTAAAAAACTGTTCATGAGCAGGAGAGTTATTCAGTTCTTCAACCCTTGCTACTCTTCTATACTGCATTTGTTAAACAGATGTTTTAATGATCAAAATACATACAGTTTCTTCATCTTTCAACCTGGCCAGTATTATGTAGGGAGGAAAGTCTACTGTGTCAGATTCATTTAAATCCTATTGGCCAGCTCCAGAATGTGCATTATGACCACAGATTTTTTTTAAAAAAAGTATTTTCCACTTTTCTCTTGTTTAATAACATCTCTATCTCTGAAGAAGCAAAACATGAGTTCAGTGACGATTTATCCCCAGCACTCCTTTAAGGAGAAGATCAAGAGTGGGTCTCAGCTTCCCATGGTTACTTCCCTTGGTTACTTCTCCATACAACTCCATTGGTCCCCTGTTCCTCTCATTGTAGGGAAAAGATAATAACACAGGGGGGGATTTTGTGCTCATATGAACATGAATTGTCCATGGACAAATAGGTTAGTTCACCCAGTCACTTTAACATGCTTTCCTCCAGTCAGTGAGGTAGCACAGAAGTATGCTAGCCTAACCAATTTCTATTCTTCTCAGTGAGCAGATTGATGAATGGTGATGTTCTTACAGCTGGAAAAGTTAAGGAAAAGGATTGGTGGATTTTGTGCTGGTGGGAAAAAAACAACCTACAGTCCCACTCTCTCTGCAGGGATGAAACCAGGGCCAGAGGTAGACATGCTGGGCACTTGTTCTGGCAATTTTTTTCTAGGACCAACCTTCAGTAATAAACCCGATCTGGCAGAGATGGCTAAGACTACCCCAATAGGACTCTAAAGGAGAATATTTCAGATCTTAAGACAATAGAACAAAAGAGCTTATTACAAGTCATAATGTAAATGTCAACATCTTGTCTATGACTTAACCAAGAATTCTTGGAGCTATTTTATAATAAATATGTTGATGTCCACATGCTACAGATTTCCATTTTAAAAAAAATCAGTAATAATCATCTACTGTTACGTACATTATGGTAATTCATATGCTGAGAGTAACTGAACAGCTGCATCAGAAAAGGAAGCATTAGAGACAGACACAAGAATAACAGTAGATCATTTGGTTTAATCTGTGTCCTTCTGTGTGTGGGACGGGGGGGGGGGGTTGCCTATGCTGGAATGTTCAGGAAGCAAAAACATGCACTTCATTCTAGCTCATTTGTTTGCTAGAGATTAAAGGATAAATAATTTCATCTTCCAGATAGTATCTGATTAGGCTTAAACCTGAACATCTGTGTCAGATGCACTAGTTTCATCTTTACCGTAAAAGGTAAAAATAGTTGTTGGGTGTTGAGTCTTGCTGGGTATATTTCATATTTTTAGAACAAAAACTAGACCACACGGGCATGCATTCACAGAACATCTGACTCAAGTGTAACAGTGTAGTTGGTGTGTAACTGTGAGTAAAGATGAGAGAAATAGAGATTTTAATGGCAGTCTCATATTTTGCTTAATGACAGAAAAGAATTTGGAAATGTTTCTTTGTCTTTAAGATTTACCAAACTAAACTCATTTTAAAATCACCCTCTAATGTGAGATTCAATATTCTTTCTCTCTTAATCCAGACTGAAATGCCATACATACTCCTTGAAACATAGATGCCACAGAATGTTTCCAAGCATTTTATTATCTGAGATCCAATTTATCAGTAATGACCAAATGCTAATAAACAGGAGAGCATTTACAAGAAAGGGAAATATAACTTTCAGTGAAAAAACCTTGCTCAAGGAATGAGAAACTAGGAATATGAGGATAATTCTATATCAAGGTCATATCAGTATTACAGGTTTTCATATATTCTTTCCATATTTGTTTTATTTTTTAAGTATAAAATCACTGGAAAATTCATGTTTTTCTTGTCCACAACTTTCCACCATTTATGTAGTCTTCCTGTATATGCAGCATTGGATTTTGAAGAAGCAGGATAGAAAAGAGTACTGACACTTGGAGAGGACTCCTGAGGAAACCATGAATAGCCAAGCAATGCACAAATGGATCATCAGACAAAAGCCAACCCAGAGTTCTCACTCGAGGCACAAATGATCAGGTTCAAATTACCATACTTCAGACACGTTATGCAAAGACCAGCTCTCTGGAGAAGGCTGGGATGCTGCGAAGGGTGGAAGGAAAGAGAAGAAGAGGACAACCAGCAGCAAGGTGGATAGACTCAGTTACAGCAGTGCAGGGTGCACCACTGGAAGACCTAAAAGATCAGGTTGGAAACAGACCCTCCTTTATCTATGTGGTTGTTGAGATGACAACAACTTGATGGCATATAATAAATCAATTCTAGTCCTAACGTATTTCCTTTCCCTCCCTCCGTTTAATACGCCTGTTTTTTTCCATTTCAGTTTATTTTACTTTCTGAGCTGTGAACTATTTCCTCCCTTGAATTCAACAAAAATATCAAATTATTTGCACACTGATGTGCAAATTATTTGCACACTGAGTTGTCTGTATTGGAACTTGTCCTTTCTTCCAACTATTAGTCAATTTATTCCTTTCTTTTCCTTTGTTTATACAGGCCTTTTGCTTATATAGAATTTTGCTTATTAAAGTTTCCATTATTCTGTTTTCATAATAGCTGCTATGTGGTTTCATATATTTCAATAATAATCCACTGGGTCTTGTGTGTGTGTGTGTGTGTGTGTGTGTGTATACTTCACACAATCATCAACATCCTTATTTGGGTACATATACCCACAACATTAATATGGAACCATGCATGGTTTTAGTTGACCACCTATACTGAGCACTGATCTAATTAAGAAACGTTGAGGATACATTCATTGTTTTGGGGATACCTCCATCATGATCACAGCACCATAATCAGTATCTCTTACACCTCTGCCTCAGCCACTAATTAATTAGTGCCATTCCTTATGAACACTCCTTCCCTTTGCACAAAAATCCTCCCCCTACTGGTCTCAAATTTAGCACCAGTGTTCCCCATTGTAACTACCATTGTAACTGAAAAGCTTGGTTTTAAAAAATTATAATAGCTTAAATCACTCTTTTATGAGCTGTTATGAAATTCTATCAGCTTCAACCTCTCATAAAATTTATGATTTCCTGAAAATTTTATTTAATTCTGGTTGAGAACAAATGACATACCAGTTGTATTTCTCCCATGCTAAACAATGGAACAAAGTAATTTCTTTTACAATAAATCTCACTCCAGATCCAGACAAGTATTAAACTGAGGGGGGGGAGGTGGACTGTTTTTCAGGCCACAACATTTTGGATCATTCCCAAAGCTCTGGATTCAGCTCTCAGCCAATTCTTTTAGCTCATGCAGCAAGCACTTAATATCCATTTTACTTCACACAATGTCCCCATAAGAATGCATACTCTTGGATGTATCCTTCCCAACCATATTCTTTCTGTGAAATGGTTAAGCACAGAACAACAAATAATAATAAACTTTGTGCCATGAAGGAATGTAATGGTTGCCTATTCTAAAACACCATCAGACTTATGAGTAGGAATTCAAAGATATCTGATTTATTAAAGAATAGTATGCAGGATCACAGAGAAAGCTGAGAATGATGAAAGCGCGCCAAATTCAAACTAAAAACCCTCAGTGCAAATGAAATCCCTCCCCCCGTAGAATCTTCTCAAGTTCACAATCCCAGGTGCTCCTAACGGTTTCTGATGGTCCGCGGGAAAAGTCCTTGAGCAGAGAAAATAATCCAAACACATTCCATTGTACTGATTTCACATACAGAGCTTGGTACAAGGTCTCACAGCAGCTCCCTCCCAAACAGAAACGCGCGTCAGCACCATGGCATGTGAAACGTTACGATGTATAAACTACATTGAATCAGTGAACATGACAAGGAACCTGTTTGAGTATATTGTATCATACTACTCCCACTGAAATCCGGGTGGATTTCTTATACCTGGAGAAAATAACACGTAGTCCAGCTTTGCAAATGTTTGTGAGAATATTTATTTAATATTCTTTGCATTGTCTGATGTCTATTTGTCTCCAGTAACTTAGACAGTGTACATCACAAATTCATAATTAAAGCACTCGGGTAACCATATGTATGGGTAACACCCAGCACAACAAACACACTAATCAAATAGTGATCTTACTCCAATGTGGTACCCCATCTGCTTCATAATGTCATTGTTCTCTGGAACAGAGGCAGCTCTGAGAGTTTTAATAAAAGTTCCTTTTGATTCCATGTAAGTATACAATGCACTACCTACTGAAACATGAACATGAAGAGCAAGCAGAGAGAAAAAGAACTTCAACAGGAAGCTAAAAATCATGCAAATATTTGCCGATGTGTTAAACAAATTTCTTCTATAAACTGTGTTCACTTTTTAGAAAGAAAAGGTCTTCTTTTGGAAGGGGTATACATGGGGGGAGGGATTTGGCAGGAACTGGCATCTATGGGAGGCAGAGGACCAAACACACCTCATGACACAAACACCACAACTTACTTCTTGCATCAGATGTTAGGATGGAAGTACATAAAGGTGGGATCTGCGCTGTGATTTCACCACAGGTGTCCTTTTGATATAATTTCAATTTGCCAGGGAAGCTAATGGGAAGTGGGAAAGGAAGCGATGGTAGACAGATGACAATGGGGGTCAATCAGTTGCCTGGGGGGGTGGGAGGGAATGACCAGATTAGCCATTTCATGCAGACACAGTTCATGTGTTAGGATGAAAAATTTGAAAAAGGGCTTACCAAATTAATAATAATATCCACCATGGTATATATTGTAGATATATATTTCTCATAGAAAAATACATTTGAGAAATATTTTGAGATTTACCTTAGGAATTGCACCTTTTTCTTCTTTCAAATGATTCAGTTGGTGCCAAAGTGGTGTGGTATGTGTATACTCATTCCTAAACAGAGTCAGTAGACTATCAACAATCTGGACAACCAATCTGCTATGAACAGACAGGCAGTTTCTCAATCCGTTCCAGGTCTCCATCTCAATTTACCTGTTGGAGGCAAAATGGTTTTGGCTGATTGTCTCACTTTCCCATAAATCATATACCTGTCATCTGATGCTGAATAGAACTAATTGTTGATGTTTTCCTACTAACGATTAAGACTGCTATTGTACCTAATCATTTTGGCCGGGTGAAGAGGTTGTATTTGATTGTCTCCTTTCACGTGCTTGATGCAAATCGCCTGGGGGGAGGAATCTGCCAGGACTTGTTTCTTACTTTCTCTTTTTCTCTGTGCCGGCATGTAGCAAGCCAGGAGAGCTAAGTCCTTTAAATATGTTTTGCTTTTGTTTTGCTTTCTGTAAATAAATTATTTTTATAGAAATGCCTGGTGTGTGACTTTTCTGATCTCTCCTGGGCTAAAGGCTTTCCCAGCATTCTGCAACACTAATCACAATACTGTAGCTACTGACTAGGAGAGTTCACCTCGTGTTATTTACAATTTTAAGTAAAGTCTGATAGAGACTGATTTTTCCAGCAAAAAAAAAGCGGGGGGGTTGGCTGGGACTCTGTATTTATTTTTTTCCAGTGGATGAAGGATTGCTCCCCTCCCCTCTTTTTATGTTTGAAAAAGTTTAGAGCATGCCAAGCAGCAGTGATGAGTTCTTGCAAGCAAAATAGTTGCCCCTGTTCCTCAGCAGGGGTCTGCGATAATCATACGACATGCATCACATGGTGTTTTCCAAAACTAGTGGAAGAACAAATAAAAGTATCTCTACCTATAATAACTCACAGGCTGCCGCTGAGAGAGTGCTGGGATGTTAGTAGCAAACAAAAGCTGCAAAGGATTCTTTAGTCCCCACGTATGTAAGAAAGAAGCATCCAGTCTGATCTGAGAACTATTTTTTTTCACCTTGCAAAAAAACCCACATTCCTGCTGAGAACATGGTTAAACTTAAAAAGGGTCCAATCTATTCAGCTTGATAATGATACGATGACCAGCTTTAGCTGAACTTCCACATGTTTGATTACCTCATCCAACACTTGACAAGTGCTCTTTATAGTGATTGCTACTGCTTAAACTTTAACTCTCCTCTTCTGTTTTGTGGTACATGTATGTTTTCTGCTCATGGCTCAGGATGGGAGCACTTTAGATCTTGCTTTTCAGTTCAGAAATCTGAGAAGGTGGAGGCTTACCTCTGTCTTGAAACTGGCAAATGTTATCACTCTTTTGTTCCTGCCCACCTTCCAGCTGTCACCAGCAGGCAGAACATAGGTAGCAAACATAAGCAACATTTGGGGTGGGTGTGTTTATTTGTAATTTTGTGGACACTCTCTCAAAATGTGTGCCATGGAGCCATTGGCCAATTCACAAAATGGCTCCCATGATGGGTGGGGCCAGATACAAAACTCCATTTGCCAAATTGGTGATAAATGGCTTTCCTTCACCCCAACTTATTTTTTGTCTTGGATCTTAAGTTAGGTCCAAAGGTATTGTTGAAATAAAGATGAGACTGGAGACTGGAAGCTTCCTTTGCAACATATGACAGGCACCCTGTTGCCTCCCCCGATATTTATCAACTGTTCTCAAGTTTAACATTGATTTAATTTCATCCTGATACCATTAGCATAAAGGTATGGATTACCTAAGATGAATTCCTACTATCTCTTGTATCCTCAATCCTTGCCTCTCCAAAATACTGTAAAAGCTAATTGTGCCAATTTTTATATGATAATCATACTGGCTTACCTTCCAGGGTTGTCAGAGTAACAGCTAGACAGTGTTATGAAACACTCTGAAAGTGCTAGACAAATGTTAAGTATTATTATGCATGGGCAGGATTTGTTCTGATTACTTGACCTGATGACTCCAGGTGACTGTATAAAGTAGCTCAACTGAAAAGCACACTATTCCATGTTTTCTTGCAGTCTAAGTGTTAGATATGAAATTATGACAACCGGACCAGAGATCTCTAAAAAGGAGCTTACTTTATTCGAGCGGTTTGCAAAGTGCGGTGGGCACCTCGACCAGGCTACGCAGAGTCCAATCGAAAGGAGAGATGCCACACACGAAATTACAAATACACACTTTCTTATACCTTTCCCTGTCCCACCCCACCCCCTTTCTGGCCTGTTTCCCCATTGGCTGGGTACTCTCAGACGCACAATCTTTCGACCGCCTCATCCCCTGGACCCCTCTATCTTATTTTGCTTATGCTTGTAAAAGTCTTATTGGTTTTCACACATTGAAATCTTTATAGGACAATATCTCATATGGTTTCATTTACTCTCTCCCTGGTTTCTTTACAAATTGAAACTTTCCATAACTCACATAAGTAATCTGAGCAGGATTGAGGGAGGATAGTGTTTGGCTTTTCAGGTTCCCATTGGCGGTGGGCAATATTAAGAATGGTGGCAATTTCACTGAATCCTGATGACAATTTTGTACATACGTAAACCACAGACAGGTACTGTAATTAGCAAGTGATGAGTAATCAAGACTAAGAGGTCTCTCATTCCAATAGTCTCACTGTATGGGTGTCAGCTTTTCTTAATCATTTCAGATAATAACAATGTGTTATCTGTCTAACCCTAACCCTTTTCTGTGGAGTCCTTGGTGCTCTTTGAGCCTTGTCGTTTTCTTGCAGACGTTTCAGTGCCAGACTAGGGAACATCCTCAGTGCCAAGAGGAAGTGGGCCTTGCTCTCTGTTTATATACCGTGGTTTGTCCAGCTTGTGTTGGCGGGGGTGTTGTTCTCTCCTTTGGAGCTCTTTGATTGGGCTGTTGTTTGCTGCTTGTTTGATTGATTAATAGTTCCAAACCACAGTATACAAACAGAGAGCAAGGCCCACTCCCTCTTCGCACTGAAGATGTTGCCTAGTCTGTATTAGTTTGCCCCACATGACATTTTTACAACCACCACCACCACCACCACAATAATAATATGATGGCAAAACTCCTGCCTCTGGCATCACCACAATATACAAGAAAGCTTCTGAATCCTGGAGGCATTCTTAGAACTTGTCCAACTCATACATTTTATGGGGTTAATTTAGTGGATCTTACTGAGCAATGGGTTGGACTAGATTATATATAGATATATAGATATATTTGCCTTCCAGTCAGTGTTGATTTCTGGCAACTGCCTGGAGAATTCCCTGTAGTTTCTTGGCAAGATTTCTGAAGTGGTTTGCCATTGCCTGCTTCCTAGGGCTGAGAGAGAGGGACTGGCCAAGGTCATCCAGCTGGCTTTGTGCCTAAGGCAGGACTAGAACTCAGGGTCTCCTGGTTTCTAGCCCATTTCCTTAACCACTACACCAAACTGGCTTCCTTTATAATTCATAGAGAGATTCATATGGCTCCCACCCTGATGATAGAGCCATTGGAAACTGGCTGTCTCTCCTAGTCCTGGGTAGGGTGCTTGTTGAGCCTCTGTGGGATGTTTTCCTTGTTATGCATGGTTTGTCTTCTGAACATATATGATCTATATATTTGGTTTGATTGTTTCCTGCTTTTTAAACTCTAACCTGCCCAGAGTTGTTTAGAGCGGAGCAGCCTCTAAATCATATACTAAGTACATACATACATTCAAATAATTTTGTGAAATTAAAAATGGTGGTTGGGTTCAGCCTGGCGCTTTGTTAGGAAGTGTTTCTATTTGCCTGGGTGTGGGTAAGGACAAAAATAAAGTCAGGTAATAGAAGCATCTAGATCAGGATTTCTCAACCAGGGTTCTGCGGAACCCTAGGGTTTCAGAAGAGGTCACTAGGGGTTCCCTGGGAGACCACAATTTATTTAAAAAATTATTTCAAATTTGGGCAACTTCTCATCAAAGACGTAAGTTTCATTCTTTATTTTTAGTTTAAGAACACTGTTAATGCAGATATACAGGCCTACGCATGAAATGAATATAATAATTTTGTAACTTCTGGCCTATATTTGAGCCTGCATGTGCAGGGGTTCCCTGAGGCCTGGAAAATATTTCAAGGGTTCTTCCAGAGTCAAAAGTTTGAGAAGGGCTGATCTAGATGTTAGTCAGGTTAGAAAAAATCTACCACACCAGTTTTCCCTCTGGTAAATGTCTATTTTGTGCTCTGTAGGCCCAAGCAAATTAACCATTTTTAAAATGTCCCCCAGAATTGCTGGTTAGTAATTCTTGAAACATAGTGTAATACATCTAGAGGGCAGTAGGCTAAGAAAAGTTGAGTTTCAGGTGAGGGATCAGAGGTAAAAACTTTGACATTCATACCAGGAATGGAATAAAACAAACACATTCAAAATTCTAGTAAGCAGTAAAAGATATTTTTGCCATGTTATGTCATCACATAACTTCTTTTCCTCCAGTATGTTTCCTGGTTGGTTAAAAATATCTGTCAGGTGATGGTGTTATCTCAAGGTGGGGAGATCAGAATTCCAAGTTCTTGTTGCCTTTTCTTTTTTCTTTTTTTTTCTTTTTTTCTTTTCTTTCTCATAGGTACTTTCTAACATGAAAGAGCCCAAAGAATATTGGTAGTGCATATGATTTTCTTATGTATCTTGGCATACAAACATGGTGTTGCCATTTGCATTACACCCAATTCATAACATACTTTCTTTTTAAATGACTTTTAAATTCACCTGTTTGAACAGAGAAAATTCTGCTCTTTTGGCTACTGTTTATACAGTACCCCAACATCCTGCAGTGGAGACTGAGGACACCACACTATGATGATGCCATTTCTGCCCTGCAACCAATTTCTAAAAATAGTGATGCTTGGCCCAGTAACACAGGTGCTACGGTATGTAGCCAAATTCCACCAGTCACTTGGTAAATGTAGAAATTCTACAGGTCCTCTGTTGAAGAAAACCTTGCTCTGCAAGCCCTTAACATCTTAGCTTCCATATTCTGGGGCAATTTTTATTTCTGTGGTGGGAAAATGGTTATATTGCTGGGGAATGGATACCAAGTGATGGCTGAATCTGAATGAGTGCCTAGAGTGATGATTAGTGGATGAGGACCCAAAAGTTGAAATCCAGTCCAGGAAAGAGGGCAGTTCTATTGGGGGATACTACATCTGCATGAGGAGATGGGCTTTAACTAGTACTGAAGAGAATACCCCACCCCTGAATGAGTAGGTTCAAATGGTGGCGATTTCAGATCTGATATTATCATTGGAAGAATAAACATTTCTTTCTACTGTTGCACTGAGTTTAAGGGTAGAGGCAGCCGTGTAACGTGCTAAACCTTTTCCCCATCTTTGGCCTGAAAAGAGCTAGGAAGGGCTTCCTCTGGCTAAAAATAGGGGACTGTTTATGTTCTTGAGCAAACCAACATTAAGGAATGTTGTTAGATTGCCTGGCATCAGCAATCGAGGTCACAAAGTTGTAGGCAGTGGCTGCATCGGTAACGTAAGTGAGATTTTCAGAGTACAGAGAAATGCATGCCCCTTGTTCTCCTGCAGGTTCCAGTAAAGCAGGGTGTGGTCATTTTGAAGTTCTTTCTACAAGCTTACAGTTTGCTCACACTAAAATCTACTCACCATTAAATGGTACATACCAGTTTAAAATACATACCAGTTTGTTTTCAGGGAAAGAATCAAGATCATAACAAGATGTTCAGTTGTGGTTTTCTTTCTTCGGTTCAGCAGGCAGACTGCAGGAGGAGAAGGGGAAAATTAATGAAGCAATGAAAAGCAGGTAATAGAAATCAACAAAAGGAAAATAAAGAAAAGGAAAAGTTGGCATAATGTTCTATACACATGTGCATATATTAATTCAACAGTATTTTTCAACTTCAATTTTTTTTGTTCCTTCCCCACTTTCTTGTCACAATCCCACCTCCTTTTTCTGATTTCAGCCTTCAGCATGTTTTAGCTGTCCTTGCTTCTCAATGGAATGTAGCAGATTCTCCTTCTAACAATAGTAGATATCTAGTAAATACTGACTCTGAGCAACTGAGACAGACAGGCAACAAGAACCTCCATGTTCCAGAGCTATGTAATGTCCTTATTTGGACCAACTAAATTCACAAATAAGAATGGAAAACTACTGAATTCTCCAGAAGCTTTATCAGGCAAGATGGTACCAAAAGCCAGGACAGAGGAAAAGGCAGGGAATTTCAGAACTTATGTCAGATGTTGAGGTCAATGGTTAGGCACATCTCAATCTACAAGTGTCAGACTAACTCAGTGACGTACTACACAGGGGCATTTGAGGGAGAGGGGGTTAAAAAAGTCAAGATGGCAGCTGCAACCCCACAGGAAGCCCCACCCCTTTTGAAATTTACATGGCCTGTAAAAAAGGGCACCACTTCAATTGCATGATTGGACCACCAACTTGATGTTTTTTACTTCTTCTCTCATACATAGATGTCCCAGGTACTGCACATGTTCATTGGCTAATAAGATTAAATCTAATATTTTAGGTAAAGAGAAAAAAATCACACAATTATTTAAAATGCAAGGGTTGGCTTTAATTCAGATTCAGGTTAGTAAAAAGAGCTAGCAATATTGCAGCATCTACTAATAAAGAAATAAAAGTAGCTGCCGGATTTTGCCAACATCTGAATCAAAGTCTATTTTATATGGACTGCAAAAATCCAGATCTCCATTAGATGGCAGTATGTGTGAGTGTGTGTCCCCGATTATATCTGCCTGTCCCATCAGATCTGACAGAGGAGGCAGGCTGCAGGTCCCTTCTGCTAGGGACTTAGACTTGGCGGGTCCCAGGAGGCGGGCCTTCTCTGCTGTGGTGCCCACTTTATGGAACATCCCCCCACCCCCGAAGTGAGGCTAGCTCCATCCCTGTTAACATTCCGGAAGTCCCTCAAGACCTGGCTGTGTCATCAGGCCTGGGGGTCCCAGAGCACCGGTGAGATTCTAAGATGGCTCCATTCCTGTGGCTAATATTCACTCTCTCTTGTGCCTTGTGGTTTTTATATGCTAATAATGACTGTTTTTATTTTTAATAATATTTTTATATGTTTATTGTTTTAATTAATTGTTGTATGCCACCCAGAGTCACTTCTTGTGAGATGGGCGGCCATATAAATTTAATAAATAAATATGTATATGTATATGTACATGTACATGTACATGTATATGTATATGTATATGTAGACTCTCTTTGCTGCCATCTAGTGGCCACCAGATTCCTGCAGCCGAGATGTTAGTCCTATCAAATCCCAAGTAATCTCGGATGGCTTCAGCTTCAATCTTTGGCTCCGAAGAGCAAGATAACTCCAACACAGTGAACCAAACTGAACTGGGACCATCATGAGGCTTCCTGACTTATTTGGAATTTCTGAGCATGGCAGGAAGGCTCGCACAGCTTCTTTTCTATTGCATTTCTCCAGGGTGGGGAAACAGAGACAAAAGACTGACTGATTATCTTCTAATCACAAAAAACAGTTCATTAAGAGTTCTTCAGTCACAGTGTTTGGGGCAGAGCTGTTGATGCCTTTGTTTGTAAATGCCTTGAATCTTAAAAATATATATATACAGAGATATTTTTTTAAAAACTCAGAATTTAAAGTAATAGTAATAGTAATATAACTTTATTGATTAGTCAATTGACCATGTCAAAACAGAATTTAAAGGGGGCTAATTCCATAAGCTCTATGCTTATTTCTCTGAAATTGGGCAAGTTTCCTGTGTCGGCAGACTTTAGCACTGTTTTAAAAAACTTTTAAAAAATTATAACTGTGGTCTACTTTCCAACTGCCCTCTCTGTTAACAAGGAATTTCAATTGCCCAGATCTCACAGTTGACTGAGATCTGAGCTGAAGCAAAAGCCTTGAATGACTCTGAACCAAAACAGCAAACGGGGCCTGAGGTTTAGTACAAGGCTCCCTACTAAATAGGAGCCAATCCTAGGCATATCTATCAAAGTCATGGTCTTTGAATACAGCAGAAGTAAAATCTGACGAAATAAACATGGGATCATTCTGTACATCTCACTGAAACTAATGGAATGCATGTGTAGGTTAACTGTGGATTAGATGAAAGTCCTCTGGATTAAACGTTCTATCTGAGGAGCAGAATTCTAAGGAGAGAATGCTTTGAAAGAAATGTGAACCATATTACTCATTGTTCTTTCCAAATCTTTTCAGCAAGTTAAAAACGTCTCCTTTAGCTGAACAAATGGATCTCGAATATCTTCATGAATGAATAACTACTGCAGCTGGGCTGACTGCTACTTTTGTGCCTGATTGGATGCAAAGACTCATCTGATTTAAGATCAGGACTCACCCAGTCATATTTTTATCAGTGACTCAGCAGAGGGCAGCAGCCTTCTAGAAATCACGTCAGGCTGGAAAAATGCAAAGAGCCCATTTTTATTTGTTTACTCGTTTGCTTTTCAAAAATTCTGGCTCACTAGTTGTCTTAAGAATTGTACAATTCTCAAGAATTGTACAAGGCTCAGCAGCAGGCACACTGAACACATAATTGTTTCACCAAGCAAAGTTATAAAAGCATTGGCATTACAGAAACAGGTTGTTGTTTATTCGTTTAGTCGCTTCCGACTCTTCGTGACTTCACGGACCAGCCCATGCCAGAGCTTCCTGTTGGTTGTCAACACCCCCAGCTCCCCCAGGGACGAGTCCATCACCTCTAGAATATCATCCATCCACCTTGCCCTTGGTCGGCCCCTCTTCCTTTTGCCTTCCACTCTCCCTAGCATCAGCATCTTCTCCAGGGTGTCCTGTCTTCTCATTATGTGGCCAAAGTATTTCAGTCTGGCCTTTAATATCATTCCCTCAAGTGAGCAGTCTGGCTTGATTTCCTGGAGGATGGACTGGTTTGATCTTCTTGCAGTCCAAGGCACTCTCAGAAGTTTCCTCCAACACCACAGTTCAAAAGCATCGATCTTCCTTCTCTCAGCCTTCCTTATGGTCCAGCTCTCACAGCCATATGTTACTACGGGGAACACCATTGCTTTAACTATGCGGACCTTTGTTGTCAGTGTGAGGTCTCTGCTCTTAACTATTTTATTGAGGTTTGTCATTGCTCTTCTCCCAAGGATTAAGTGTCTTCTGATTTCCTGACTGCAGTCAGCATCTGCAGTAATCTTCGCACCTAGAAATACAAAGTCTTTCACTGCTTCTACATTTTCTCCTTCTATTTGCCAGTTATCAATCAAACTGGTTGGCATAATCTTGGTTTTTTTGAGGTTTAGCTGCAAGCCAGCTTTTGCACTTTCTTCTTTCACCTTCATCATAAGGCTCCTCAGTTCCTCTTCGCTTTCAGCCATCAAAGTGGTATCATCTGCATATCTGAGATGGTTAATGTTTCTTCCAGCGATTTTAACTCCAGCCTTGGATTCCTCAAGCCCAGCATGTTGCATGATGTGTTCTGCGTACAAGTTGAATAGGTAGGGTGAGAGGATACAGCCCTGCCGTACTCCTTTCCCAATCTTAAACCAGTCCGTTTTCCGTGGTTTGTTCTTACTGTTGCTACTTGGTTGTTATACAGATTCTTCAGGAAGCATACAAGATGACTTGGTATCCCCATACCGCTAAGAACTTGCCACAATTTGTTATGGTCCACACAGTCAAAGGCTCTGACTGTCCAACAAGGTCAGCCAGGGAGACAAAACAGGTTGGGGACCTAAGTTGACTATAACAGGTTTCTGCATTCAAAGTTTTATGTTTGGACACAGCCAGTGGAATGTCTCTCCAGGCCAGTTTTGGGACCTCAGCTGTCATTCCAGCAAACCTCCCCTATGACCTACCCTTCTGTTTTGCTGCCTGTCGCCCACTCAAGAACTACATGACTGCACAATCTGGAACTCTGGTTGAAATCAAACATGCCTTCAGAATCCTGGAGGATTGGACTGTGCCTCTGCTAGGATATTTTTTTGCTTCAACCTGAGTTTATTACTTAACCTCACTTACTGTTTAACCTTCCCTCCCCTAGTGAACCCAGGTTGTTGGTGCTGATAGCTTTGTTGCCAGAACTGGATCACTGGTAGGAGGATGCCGAGGTTTGTAGGAAGAAAAAAATACTTTCCCAAATATTTATGTAAGGAAGTAAAAAAACACATCTGTGTGAGGACTGGGCATATGCAGTGCTGAATGGGAAAATGGAGAAAAATTGACAGTACAATGCAATTCTTAAAAGAAAAAAATCCACATGATAGAATTTTTCAGTAATACTGGGCCAGTTCTTGGCCCCATGTTGACATTTTTTGTCTGCCTTTTTTGCAAGAAGTAAATGAATTTCTATCAAAGTTCTTGAGGTTGGGGGAGAATAGACCATCTTACCTAATACAAGGTCTCTGGGAGGCCTCTTCTTCTGTTCTTCCGGGAAATGATCACCTTAATGTACCTTGCATGTTATGACCTAGTAACAGTGTGAAGTATTCAGATCTGAAATGGGGAAATTTGCTTCAGATGTGGCATGGTCATCCTGTCTCTACCTGTTGGCTCCTCCTTAAAGAAGCTGCACCTATTCCTGGACTTGCATGGTAGCCACACAGGGTCAGGAAAATACTCCTTTGAGTTAAGGAGTTGGCAACAGGGCAGAGACATGTGGTATTGCTGATGGGTAGATGAAGGGTTCCCATGTCAGATTCAAAGCATCTTTAACCCCTTCCCCCTTCATATTCTAATACTGCAATTCCCTATCTCCTAGCCAACATCGTATGGATAGGACCATTCATAAAAGTAAGTTGCAAGTCAAAAGAACTTGCAATGCCATTTTTTTAAGTAGAAGAGTTAAAGCTAAGGGCAAACCTCCTTCAGACACTTACAAGGCAAGGTGATTCCAGCAGCTACAAATTAAGTCCCCTTTAATTTGTCTCCCTCCCCTTTTTGAACAGGGCAAATTAAAGGGATTGGACAGTTTGGCATAGCACTATTTATAAGAAGCTTCTGTGTGAAAAGATAGACAAGGTAAATAATAATGAGCCTTAAAGTACCAAGAAAAGCTGATGAGCGTAATGGACTGCCATTTAGCTCTCAACGAGAATCAATTGTTCTCAGTCCTGCTTTGAACCTTGAAATATTAGCAGAGCCTAGAGGACCTGCACCTACTTACTTTGACTTCTATGAGAATGGCTGGCAATGCTTCTGTTTGGGTTCTTTGGCTCAATGTTACAAGTTCATGCCTAAACGGGCCAATGTTTTGGTTCAGGATGCTTTTTCCTCTTCTTCGTTGTGTCTAGTCTCAAGCACACCCTTTGCCTTTGTTCCTGACAGCAGATCCGGCCAGATGTTATCTCCCAAATCCCTTACTCCAACTTACAATTCTATAGTAGCCTGGAAGATGATTTGAGTTGGGAGTGTTAAGGAGACAGCGACATTTGGGGCTTGGTGTGCTAGCCAACATTCTCATGGAGAATGTTGGCCAGGCTAAACTGTGGCCTGGGATTGTCAGTGGTTGATGTCTGGTCTGCAAGAATGGCTGGGAAGTTACCTTGTGGCCACAATGAGCAAATGGAAGGATCTGCACTTGTTACAGTTTGCTGCCAGGCCTTGGCCTCACCAAAGATTCACAGTCAAGGTGAGAGTTGGAAAGTGATGGTGAGTGGGCTCTACTAGAATGAGAGCAGAGAGGGTCTCCTTTCCACATGACTCCAGGGCAGAAGATTCAGTCAGATGTAGAATACCAAGTGGTTTGTTGGTTTGGCAGATGATGGTGAGGAAGGGTAAGTGAGAGGTAGTTGTGAGTGTTGAGGAGGCTGGCAGGCCAGGGAGGTGGCTTTCATCAGATAGCTGGATGCCAAGGAAAGATGAGTACTGTTGAGAGGTATGAATATTAGAAGTCCTGTGGTGGGTGAGTGGATTGGCCTGGACAGCAAACTTCTGTTGGCCAGGCTGTAGGGGGGCATTGTGGGAAGTGGACCAAGGAATCAGGGCAGAGTGGAGATTAAAATTCAACCTCTCCAGGTGTCCAGCAATCTAGTGCCAGTCCCCTCTTCTGACCCTTCAGCCTTATTCCTGGGTCCTGCAGGAAGGACTCCTGGTGACCTTGACCAAAGGCTACTGGCAGTAAAATCAGGCCCATTTGTAACATGCTTGCATTCATCTGTGACTTGGCCATGAGTGAGTGGACCTGGCACATATCTCTGAAACCTGGTGAAGTAAAAATGAGGACATGATTATGTGAGATTTGCACTCCTGGGTTTTGAGTTCTTCAGCAGTGGGACTCCAAAACAGAAGCAGGAAGGTGGCAATGATCCTCTGAGACACCTTAGATGTAACCAAGGAGGTGAATGCCTGGCATGCTAGGCCCAAGCAAGACTGATACAGTTCCCCTTGCATCCCCATTGTTTTCCGTAGAAATATTTTACGCTTTTTTCCCAGTCAATTATTCATTCCCCACATCTTGCAAAGCATAAATTGGGGGAGGGAGTGTTTGAATTGAAATTTAAATTACTGTACCCCATGAACATCTAAAAGGGAGCCTTTGGAAGGACAAAAAATTCAAGATAATCCAAGATAAGGTCCAAAATAATCCAGCTGCACCAAACCGCCACTGAGCTGAATGTATCTTTGCAAGATGATTTTTGTGGACAGTCCTGGAGCCCTGTCTTATTCGAGAGAAAATATTTCTATGGCATTATTTCTTTACGAGCCTACGCAAGTGTACCCATGGATCTTAACAAGGTGAGATGAATCCTGTACAGAAGGTGTGTGAGTGGGAAACAGGACTGCATATTGCAGTCCGAAGATTGTTAAGGCTTCCAAGAACAGAATAATTTAGTCCAAACATCCTAGTGCATGTACACACAGAGGTTTGTGTGTATAAACAAAATCTTCATGAGGAGACCATAGGAATTTTGCAAATACCGGAGAAGTACTCATCTCCAAAGTTAAGTTACCGAAGTAGGAGACATATCCTGTTATTGCCAGCTCTTAAGAGAAAAGTTTTACATTCCACTTTAGTTTGGTCAGCAGCTGGCTTCTACTGCCAGTCAAAGCAAGAGAATATATTATTCATGTCTAGCTACTGCTGTGTGTCAAAGGGAACATTAAAAAAAAAAATCTTTCACAGTATTTCACATTTCTTTGCTAGGATCCCTGGAGACAAACGTGGCATTTTCTTGCCATGCGGCTGCCTGATGGTCATGCAAGGGTGGTCATTCCCCTGCCAGCGCTGCTGTTATTCTTTTGATATCCTCAGGATCCCTCCCCAGGCATCTTCATCAATCTCCCTTCCCAGGCCTCCTCTGGCAAGCTTTCCTGGTCACATCTGAGCAAAATTAATTTTGCACGTTACTGCACAGGAGCAGACTTAATCCTGAGCACGGCCTCTGGGGGGATCACATTTTTGAACCATTCTGAACTGCTGCCATGTGCTACTGAAGTTCATGCTGGATGTTCCTTTCTGTTCCATTCCCAGCCACCCTCATTATTTATATTTTGTCAATGTTCTAGGAGAGAGCCAGTTTGGTGTAGTGGTTAAAGGCATCAAGCTAGAAACTGGAGACGTGAGTTCTAGTCGCGCCTTAGGCATGAAGCCAGCTGGGGGACCTTGGGCCAATCCCTCTCTCTCAGTCCTAGGAAGGAGGCAATGGCAACCCACTTCTGAAAAACCTTGCCAAGAAAACTGCAGCGACTTGTCCAGGCAGTCTCCAAAAATCAGACACGATTGAACAGATTTTTAAAAAAATGTTCTAGGAAGTCCTGCTTAGTTCTCAAAGAGCCAATCTGGGATCCACCTCCATCTTTGAGTAGGGAATGAAATGTCTGGATATTTCTTTAAAAAAAAAAACTCTGCAAATATTTTTGTAATTATTTTCCCCCAAACCAGTTAATACCTTCTTTGTGAGGATGATGCCCGTTTGACTATATGACTAATTTATATACAATACAGAAAATCCAAATCTGTGCTCCAATTCCATTCATTAACATAGGTCATAAGTGTCCAAATCTATGTCAAAGGGATTTTGCTTTGTTATGCTACTGTTGCAGCAACCAAGAGGAACATCGCATTATCAGTCTTCTCCCAGAGCTGTAGATCCAGGACAAAAAGCAAGCTGATGAAGAAATATCAACTTTGCAAACTGAAATCCTTGTGATACAGCTTGAGTTGAAGCTTACACTGCTTGATTCAGTCCTAGCAAACTTCATGTGCATCTATTTGCAAACTTTGCAAACTTCCATGACGGACAAAGATCCATCTGCACCTGTGCATCTGTTTTGAGATCCAGGCTCTATGAAATCTGGTGTGCCAATGCTGCTTCCACTCTTTGCTCCACAGCTCAGGAGAAAGCTCATTGTCTACTCCCTCCATCAGTAGCACATCAGAGGATGGGGCTGGTATGCAAAAAGAATGTGGCAAATTCATGGCAGTTCAGTATCTGGAAACTATTCTGTTGGCCCATTAGTTTTCAGCCATGACAAGAAAAGAGTCCACCCATCTGAGAAAACAGTCTATGCGTCCATGCCACTTCCATATGTGTGCGTACACACACATCCTGCCAAAGGGCATCTTTAAAATGGCTTCTCTCCCTAGCACTGAAAAATGCAATTGTGACACCAGCAAGTCAAGCTCAAATTGCTAGATTAGACTTCCTTGTGGACCTGGACCTTTTCAGCAGCATCCATGGGGGGAGGGAGAGCCGAAAACCCAAAGATGGTGGTCACAGCAGTGTGAGCAAAGCCTCACTACTTTTGTATATGTGTCAGTGTTGCATCCACATACAAAAAGATGGGGCTTTGAACACACTGTGGTGACCACCATCTTGACTTTTTAAAACCCCAGCCCAACACCCCATGGATACCAATGGGCCATTTCTTCAACCCAGCCTCCATTGGCAATGCTGGAAATTAAATGACAAAAATCTCACAACATGTAATGGGCTGTGAGAATGACCTTGGGAGACAGGAGGAAGAGCCGCAGCCAGGGCAATGGTCTGACAAGAGATACCTCAGCCCACAGAAGAAATGGGGATCTCAGAAGGGACCCTCCCTCGTTCTCTGGAAAGTAAAGGCAGGGAAGGGGGGAAGTGCTTTCAGACTTGCAAGATTCTGTTACTGTAACCTTGTAATAAAGCTAGTGTTAGTACTCATGGTTTGGGTTTCCTGTCTGGACTACCTCCACATGTCAAAATCATTAGTATTACACAGATCTACATATATATTGTATCTTGTTAGTCAATCCATTACTTCGACTTAGAATATACAACATCTGCTCCAATCAATCCTCCTAACATCATTTCTCTTCAATAACTGTGGGGTTTTTTTTCCCTTTTATTATAAGGGAAAAAATATTTTTTAATGTTTATATTATAAAAATTAAATATTATAAGAACCCTATTATAAGGGTTCTTTCAGGCAACTGTGGCTTCTGAGCACCGCCAAATACAATGTGTGGCTTCGCATTACATATATGGATGCTGCACAAGAAAGGTGCACAGTTCTTATTATTAATTATTAATGAGGGAGAGTGAGACCACTTGCTTCATTCCATCTCATCTATCGCACTTACCATGTTTTATATTTTATGTGTTCTTGGTTTTACTGTAATTTCTTTTATTGTTGAGAGCCATCCAGAGTTGTTGGGAACCAGATGGCATACAAGAAGAGGAAGAGGAAGAGGATGGTTAAGCTGGGCACTTACTACTTACTTTGGGTATTGAGAAACTGACCAGAGGGTTTATTTTCTAAGATTTTGCATTAGAAAATGAGAAACCAAGATGACAGTGATAAAACGGGAAAACTCTAATCTCTGTTTCTCATACAGAACTGACAAACAGGAAATAACATTTAAAAAAACAAGAAACACACACACACACACAAACCCTCTTCAACTTAAGAGACCCAGCCCCATGATCAGTTCATTTCAAACCTAGTACTTTGGGGACCTCTTCCAAGGCTATATACTGGCCATTTATTCTGACCAATATTCAGGAATTTTGAAGTCATAAAACTTGCAGATCAGCCTTCCCCAACCTGAAGAGGTTCAGACTGCAGTGAATGGGAAAACCCTCATTCACCCAGGAAGGCCCTTCCCTGCTAGACAGTCAAAACACATCCCAGATGCCTGAGAAAACAGGCAGCAGAATCCAACACAGCTTCAGATATAAGTGGGTCTCCAGATAAAAGAGTTCACTGACAACTTTAACACCTGCAAAAGGCAAGCAAAAGAAGAAGAAAAGGGTATTCTGGGTCAGTTTGAAAGCCCAAATTGGGGAAGGTGGGAGAGAAGGGAGAAACTTCTTCTGGCCCCACCCAGGAGGCAATTAAAATCTTCGTGCCAAGACAAAGGGAGCAGAATAGCTGGGAAGTTACCTGGAAAAGGTCCAAGGAAGAAGAACAGCTGGAAGGAGGAGAAAGCCAGACTGCTGGAAAAAGCAAGACGGAGACTGGCAACAGCCAGATGGTCTTGCTGAGCTAGTTTCCAAGAGAAGCAGAGCACTAAGCAAAGCTCCAGTGGAAAGAACTTGGAAGGAGCAAAGGTGAACCTCTCCAGTGCTAGAGGTGAGAAGGGCTGTGACTGAAAGCCAAGACAAGCTTCAGGGGGTAGAGCATAAGGCCTGTTTAGGATGGAAGGAGGCAGAAGCTCTAGGTGGACAGAGTTAGTTGCCTGGGACTCTGGTAGGAGCAGAGCTGTCTCTGGGACGAAAATGAGAGAAGGCATCAAACTCTGATCGATAAATCTCTAGGGCAGTGTTTCTCAACCTCAGCAACTTAAGATGTGTGGACTTCAACTCCCAGAAGGCTGGCTGGGGAATCCTGGGAGTTGAAGTCCACACATCTTAAAGTAGCTGAGGTTGAGAAATACTGCTCTAGGGAGTCAACAGAAGCTAAAAAGAAGTGCTTCTAAAACTTTGATTGCCATTGTAAACTAGGAGACTCAGGGAGTAGTCAGGACCAGCTAGCTGGAGAAGGGAGCTGAGGCCAATCCCTCCTTTCTGATAAAAGTATGAATTCTGGGTCAGAATCTGGGTTCAGATTATTTGTTTTCAGGTGCACTAGTCTCCTTTATGGATTCTGATGAATTTGGAAAGGGTCTGCTAACTGTTTCAAGGAATTTGCCTCCATTTTCTGTATCAGCAGTTTTAATGTCCTTTGTACTAACCCAAGGCCGTATGTCTGGTACTATCTAAAGCTATTTGAGCCCAGATCCCACCCATCAGATCTGTGCCCATTGTCCCCATAGCATTCTATGGGAGACTGTCATTTGAGATGTTCATTGTATTTCTATCCCATTGTATGGACATTTATTTTTCTCAAACCAGAAGAAAATTTTAAATTTCCTTTTTCTTATTTTTAATAAAACTCATATTTAAATTGTGAGATTGTCCCTTTATTTTCATGTCCTCACCTCAAAAGGAAACAGGACTGCTGTTCTCTGCCCAAATACTTCAAAGCTACTAGGCCAAGAGGTGATGCTGCAGGATTGGATGATGATGATGATGATGATGATGATGATGATGATGATGATGCTCAGTTTATAGGTACATTGTTCCATCTCTCACAAGCTGGTGTTAAAGTGGAGGAGGCTGGTCAAGGCATTTTCCTCCTCCAAGAAGATGGGTGATGGCAATGGGAAAGTACTAGGTAACCCATAACCAGAAGTTGAATCATGTACATGGGCAAGGGGAAAGTGGGGTCAAAGGGTGTGTCCAGGAAAGCCAAGATCATTCCATCCAGGCTCTGCCCTCCGGCCAATCATCACTGCATATATCTACTGGATTTATGGCTCTTATGCTGCCTGGGAAATTCTGGCATTTGTAGTTCAAATATATCTTAAATGAGCAAGGTTGGGGGAAGAGCGGTCTAGATATTCAAACTGTCCAGATCCTTATAAAAGTAAATGAAGTTATTGCTTTTCCATTCTCAGTAGCTAGCACATATAAACAAAAGTAAAAGTGGGTTTCTAAGAATGATGCATTAATTCTAGGAACTGCATTTCTCAGTATTGCAGCTACAGTATTTGTTTCTTTCCTAGAAATCCACATGCTATCTGCTCTTTAACACAGCTTAATTGAGTTTTCCTGCAAATGCCATTTGCATCCACTCACATTTATAACCAAGATACTTAATTCACTGGCATCTTCTGAACTGTAAAACACATCTGGGAACTCCAGTGGGCATGTAGCCATGATAGAGGCAGGGAAGCTGCCAGGTGCAGTGGGGTCTCGGACAAATTGCCTTATGGGAACCCCCCCTTTGAACATAATGGACATACTATTTCCTCTTTCTCCCTCTCTCAGTTCCTTCCAGATGAAGAGCCAAAGCAAAGAGTGAGAGAGGTGGTGGTGGCTGATGGTGCTGATTATGATGATGTGGAAGGATTTAATTTGATTTCTTTTAAAATTGATTTCTATACCGCTGAATTTGGGTGCCTTTAATCTGTGAGGTCCTGTAACTGTCAGTCTAGGGCAGTGTTTCCCAACCTTAGGAACTTGAAGATGTGTGGACTTCAACTCCTAGAATTCTCAGCCAGCCAGGTTGATAAACACTGGTCTAGGGTTTGCTTGGCCCTGGGCATGGGAAAAGAAGTCCTGCCTATCAGCTGAAACCACAGCTTCTCATCCTTACTTACTCGCTCTCTTTCCCAGCCATTTCTCCACGCTGCCCCTTGATTTGCTCACTCCCCACTCTGTACACATTCCAACTTTGCACATGCCCCTCAACTCATTTTTTCACCAACTGTATTCCTTTCTGTGACTTTCATTCAGGAAGGATAATTGCCAACTGTGCTTTGCCTTAACCAGCTTGCAATGCCCTCTCTCAGATCAGCATTAGTGCACTGCATCTGGTGTTGCCTACAAGTCAGGAGAGAGACCGGAGGCAGCGAATAAGAGCAGTGCACCGACTCCTACATACCCACACATTCACTGCCATCCTGGCTTTGGGAGGGTAGAGCAAGCTTAAGGAATTGTGGTTTGTCCCTTCAATACTGCAGCATCCTATCGGGAGAAGAATGTCTCCACTCAACTCGAATTCACCAAGCTCATTCATTCTCTCGGGCAAAATTCCTAATCCAGCCACCGCCATTTTTTGTTAAGGCTGCTCTCTGTTTTTCCAAACAGGCTACTGACATTTGTTGACTTCTTGGTTTTAATCCCTTCTAAAATGTTAAAGAAGCTAAGGAAGTGACAAAAGAGGGGGAGGAGATCAGTTCAGCTGAGGCGGATGTTTGGGGGTTTTTTTACTAGAAAGGATATGATCCATCTCATGGTTTGAGAGACTTCCTAGTTCTACAGTGGACACCTTGTGCCTGGAAGCCAGAGCTG
Organism: Candoia aspera; assembly: GCF_035149785.1. Classification (NCBI taxonomy): domain Eukaryota; kingdom Metazoa; phylum Chordata; class Lepidosauria; order Squamata; family Candoiidae; genus Candoia; species Candoia aspera. The sequence continues at coordinate 184,918,834 of NC_086154.1, forward strand.
ATTATACTAGCATAACTGCCACCAAATAAAAGATAGCAGCAAAGAAAATGCTTTTCAATTCAGGCCTAATTTTACATAGGTTTAGTTTTATTTAAAGCATTAAAACCTAGGCTTGCCCTGGGGAATACTCTATAGTAGGTTCCCACAAAGTAGGTTGAATAGGGCTCAGGCCTCCAGTGGGCACCTTCTATCCAAAATTAAGCAGGGTCAACCCTGATTATTAGTTCAATAGGAAGCCACCTGAGAATGCCAGTGCTGTTGACTAGGCTGGAAAAGGGCAATTTCCATAGTGCTGCCCCCCAAATTGCACAGATGCAGTCATGGGGAGCAAAGTTCAACACAAGGATATTTTTACTTTTTCTTTTTTTGTGAATAGGGAAAGCATCGTTGTTCAATATACAGGCAATCCTTGTTATTTGCAGGTTCTGAATTTGAGAATTCACCTACTCACTAAAACTGATTGGTAACCCCCAAATCAATACTCGTGACACTTTCACGGTGCTTTGCAGAGCAGTGAAAATTTTGAGTGGCTGCTCTGCACGTCTGCCTTCTCTCAGTAATCTCACTGGTTAAAATGGCTATTAAAAGCAATACTTTTTTTTAATAAAACTTTAAATGCTTAACCTTTTTTGTTCCAGGATTTTATTTATTTGTAAGATATATACATACATACACACAAACACATTAAACAAGCTGTCTTGTTTACAGAACAACAGAAACACACACAAAACAAGGTTATGTACTGATCAGTTGATGAAAATGTTGTGGTCAGAGGCTCGCAGGAATCTGACCCTGTACAGGGAGTCCCCACTTAACAATGGTAATTGGGACCAGAATTTCTGTCACTAAGAGATGTGGTCATAAAGAGTGATGTCGCATAACCACATCGCTCAGCAATGGCAATCCCCATTGCTGTCATTAAGTGAGGATTGCGAGTTGTTAAGCGAGTCCTAGGTGGTTTGCAAGGGGGCCCGCAGGGCAGATAAGTGGCTGCTGCTAGGTAGGGAGGGTGCGCGGGTGGCCGGTGTGGCGTGAGCACAGCAGAGCCAGGGTGGCTGCTGCCAGATGGGGGAGGGTGCAAGCAACTCACAGAAGTGACTTGCAACTTTCCCTGCCGGCTTCCCCATTGACTTTGCTTGTGGGAAGCCAGCAGGGAAGGTTGCAAATGATGACCACGTGACCATGGGGCACTGCAACCGTCTCAAGTGCAAGCAAGTTGCCAGGCACCCAGATTGCGATCATGTGACCACGGGGGTGCTGGGACGACCAGAACTTCGAGGTCCGGCTGTAAGTACCACTTGTTCAGCACCATTGTAACTTCGAACAGTTGCTAAATGAGTGGTCATTAACCGAGGACTACCTGTATTTCCCTGGGAGCAATGGTTCAGCATTCGCTAATACAGTATTCATGTTGACATTGTAGAATGTTATCTACCACAAATAATGAGAATTTACTGTAATCCTACAGCAAAGAAAGGATTTTCCAGTGATTGACTTTGTTTCTTTCCATACAAATTAAGACGTATTAGCTCCTTTAGAACTTTAGCACACGCCTCTGTAGAAGATTTTAAGATTTGCACTGCTTTGCACAATGACCTATAAAGAAGAACAAAAATGAGTCAGGATATCATTCTGGGAAGAAAGTCTGCTGGCTGACCGGCTGTAGGAAGTCACATAGCTTAAGTGGGCACTATGCCAGTGAAGTGAACCCTTTTGTTAACACCAAGTGCTATCTAACAGAAATGATCCATCACAAAGATAAAATCAGCTAAGGCTGAGGCATGACACTAGATCTTCACTCTGGGCACAAAAATAAAACTCTACCTCTTCACTGGAACATTTCTATTACATTTTCAACTCATGAGATCAGCTGAGTTTGGTCTAGTAGTTAAGGTGCTGGGCTAGAAACCAGGAGTCTGTGAGTTCTAGTCCCGCCTTGGGCATGAAAGCCAGCTGGGTGACCTTTGGCCAGTCACTCCCTCTCAGCCCAACTTGGTGCAATGTAGACTAGCCTCCTTGTGGTGCACCCCGGGCAACATGACTTGTCACGGCTAAATAGTCTACACATCTGGCTGCTGGGCCTCACGAGGATTTCCCAGCAAGAAAAGCAGAATGAACACTGAACTACTATGCCAACCGATTAAAAAAAAAAAAAAGCTGAGAGTTAAGGCTCAGATTGATGGTTTCACTGCAAATATGAAAGGAGCTCTATCAACAACAAAGATTAAGAAAGGACAGGCATTGGGTTTTCTCTGTTGGCACTGTAAGAAATTTGAGGGCTGCCTCTCATGATTCGATCTTGTTTCCTTATGGTACCCTTTTGGTCTCAAAACAATACATACGTTAACAGTTTGGGGGTGGACATAATTGTTAAAGACATAAATGTTATGTTGAATTATATTTCAAAAATATGGAATTTGACATTTTATGAAGAACTGTCTGTAGCTAACAGCATTATTTTATTTATTTTCTATCCCACCTTTATTATTTTTATAAATAAGGCGGTGGACATACCTAACAGTTCTTCCTCCTCCTGTTTTCCCCACAACAGCAACCCTGTGAAGTGAGTTGGGCTGAGAGAGAGTGACTGGCCCAAGGTCACCCAGCCGGCTTTCATGCCTAAGGCGGGACTAGAACTCACAGACTCCTGGTTTCTAGCCTGTCGCCTTAACCACTAGACCAAACTGGCTCTCAATACATAGAGAGAGAGGAGGAGTGAGTTTCCCTCTCTCTGCTTGCCAGCCAAGCATCTCCAGGGTTTTAAGTTCTGTGTCTCTTTTTACTGATCACAGCTGCAAAGTATTCCGATAACAGTCTCAGGTCTTGGACTCTGCTACTGGCCTTGCTGGCTTCAGCCCTCATCTATGGCACATCAAAGCCTCTTCATTTGGATGGCACCCCTTTGGACCAAATGAAAGCCAATGAGCAAACATGAAAAACTGACTGCACAGAATTAGGCCTGCTCTGCCTGGACACTACCAGGTACCTCACTTTGGGATTTCAGACACAGACATCCAATAGCAATCATCACTCAGGATATGGCATTCCATCCATGCTTCTTCCATATGCAGACATGTTTTCTACTGGGGGGGGGGTCTTCACTCCAACTATTACAACCACTGGCCAAGCATTAATATTTTTGCCTTAGACAATCAGAGCCAGATATACAATCCTTAGTCGTGTTGGCCGGAGCTGCAGGAAATTATAGTTGAGTCATTTCTGGAAGGCTACAGGATCCCCACTCTTGGTCAACAGATGACAGCATTCAGCAAGCACCATGCCCTTTTCTCCCACACTCTTCACAAATACACCCGCTCACCTACATGGGTGACTTAGTTTTCCAGCTGCTGCCTGCTATTTGTTTTTCTGAATTATAGCTCTGTTGAATAATGCTAAGCCCTGATTGGTAGATTGGTGTATCACGCTACAGATAAATCAAGCAGCAAAGTGATAAACAAGTTTGACTCTGTCTCCCTGATGCTCTGCAGGACTTTCTCTTGCAGGATCCAAGCTAAGGCTTGTTTATACAAATCACAAGATCGACTGAATCCCTGGCAGCAACATGGACCAAAATGCATCTGTCTGCCATCCTGCTCCAGGAATACCCTGCACCTTTGTCTACTTGGTGCCAGATAGTTAAGCAAAATGGCCATGGTTTTCTCCAATAGTTCTGTTGCCAGGAAACATAATACTTGCATCCCAGATGACAGCAAGCCACTGCCTAAAAGACAAAGGGACCTGATTGGCAACTCCACCCAGGTAGGCTTTTTTTTCCTTCAAGTTTTTCCCCAGCCCAGTTGCTGATCAAGAACTGTACCTCACATTGGCTCAGTTTGCACAAGTTTAACATAGTTAAATTAACCATGCTTTATATGGAAGCAACCCAATATTCTAATATTCTACCCCCTAAACTGAGCACCAGGGCAAGGTTTGCACAACATACTAGGCAGGTTTCTGGAACAGTAACTCATGTAAACATGAGCACTGGATGCCTTCAGTCAGAACGTCTTGTCCCATCCTAATTTGAGTTTGAAGAGGAAAACAGGGAAATACATGCCGCAGGGTGGATCCCAGAAGGGCAGTCCTGTCAGGCGCAGACAGGAAGGTCTTCTGGGTTGCCATGTGAGAAGGTGGGTTCAGAAGGCTTGTTAAACCATGGAAGGGGCAGGTTTATTGGCCCATGAAGCACTTTACCACTTTAGGACATAGTCCCTGAATTAATGTGTAATTTTGTCTTTCCTCCAACAAGTCTGAACAGCAGGAACAGGCTCAGCAATCCTTAGGCTATCGGAAGAATGGCAGATGCCCTATTGTGTACAGCAGCCTTTCTCAACCTTTTGACCCTGAAGGAACCCTTGAAATATTTTTCAGGCCTCAGGGAACCCCTGCACATGCAGGCTCAAATACAGGCCAGAAGTTACAAAATTATATTTGTTTCGTGTGTAGGCCTGCATATATGCATTAACAGTGTTCTTAAACTAAAAATAAAGAATGAAACTTACGTCTTTGATGAGAAGTTGCCCAAATTTGAAATAATTTTTTAAATAAATTGTGATCTCCCAGAGAACCCCTAGTGACCTCTTGTGGAACCCAAGAGTTGGAAGGTATACATTATTGTCCCCTGCTGCAGTGGCTGAATGATTGGAAACCTATTATGTGATGGTTTCAGGGAGTGTTAAGATCCTAAGTGCTCCCTTTCTTCTACATTTTCACATTATTATAGGTGTCTGTGTTTGCATTTGCACACATGTAAAAGACGAATAGGGACATGGCATAATCTCCCTTCTTCTGTTGAGGCAGGGTCTTCTAATTCCAGCCTTCTAAGTCTCTGATTCACAGAATGTGCCACACCTGCTCCTAGGACCCAGTGGGGTTACTGTGCTTTACATGAGGTGTGGTGCAGTGCAAAATGTGGGGGAGGGACACCACTAATCATCACAGTGTTGCTAGCTGCAGTGGCATCTCCTCCTCACTTAGGCCTTACAGCAGGCACCTGATCTGATATATGGTCTGTTGCACAGATTTAATTTACGTCAAAGGCAGAACTGCAATTTTTATGGCATTTTTATGGTTGTGTTTTGTTCTCAGTAGGACATAACAGTGTTCTGACAACATGGAAGTGGCGTTTAAGAAGATTCAGGAAGAAATGCACAGCACATTCTGCCCGATTGCTGGCAACAGTTGAAAAGCAGAAAAATGACTCCTAGTCTTGTTCCTGTTGTGAATAAATTAATTTCTTATTGGCTGAACTCATTCTACTACACCCTGTTCCATCACCTGCTTTCTCTCTCCTTCTTCCCATAAAGAAGAATGAAAAAAATTAAGTGCTTCCCATAGTTTTTGCCCCTCCGTTTGCCATTGCAGATTTTTTTTCTCAAAAGAAACTTGGGCCTTGCCAGAGAGAAAAGAAGAAAAATTAACCATTCTCAGTTTTTTCCCCATTAATCTTCCACTGCAACCTACTGTAGAGTGCTATGCCTGTGTAAAAAAAAAAAAAAAGCTTTTGAGCAAGCCAAAATGTTCCCCATCTTTCCATTATTTAGACATTGTCAAGAACTCTGTCCTTACCTTCCTAACCACCTTTGATATGAGCTAAAGCAGTGTTTCTCAACCTTGACAACTTTAAGATGGGTGGACTTCAACTCCCAGAATTCCCCAGCCAGTGGGGAATTCTGGGAGTTGAAGTCCACCCATCTTAAAGTTGCCAAGGTTGAGAAACACTGAGTCAAAGGACTGAAGGGGACATAATAATCACACATAATATCATAGTAAATCCTATTCTACTCACTAGAGAAAAAAAAAAGAAGGCAAATATGAGCCAAGGATAAGCTTTCAGTCATTTATTATGACAAAAGAAGCCATTGCTCTGAACATGAGCAGAGTAACTATCCATCAGTAAAAAATAATTGCATTGGTCTACTTGAAAATAAAGGATGGATTTCAAGATTTCTCTAAAAAAAGATGACACGCAATCTAGCATTTCTCATGTTAGCAATTAAAACACTAATAATTGCCTTATACTGGTAATTACAAGGTGGCAGTTTCATTTTTAGTAATAAAATCAACTTCAGGCAGTATGCAAGTAGAACTCCTGGTAATTTCTTTAACATGTTCATATAATTTTCTTAGAAAATAAAATCAGAAGTGGTTTGAATTTCTTTTTCTGGGATTTTTAAAAAATTTCTTGGGGAAGATCCTGGTGATTTTCCATCCTAGTGGTAACCATATCTGACCTGCTTAGCTTTTCTAGATCAACCAAGATCTGCTAAGTATCTAAGCATGTTTACTCAGAACTGTTGCACTAGTTAAGTGGGTCCTGCTTCCCATTTCGGCCTGCCTTGGATTGCAGCTGTAGAAATGTAATGCTGTATTGGACATTCATGGCTTCTGTTTCAGCTAAAACAAAAGTTAGCAATCAGCTGAGAATTACAATTCTACAGAATATCTCCCTTCCCCCCAAAGAAACCTCAATTCAATTTATAAATTAGGTTTCACCATGTTCCACACTTCATTTTATATTTATTATTTCATTATTCCTCTTTCTAAGGAGTATATTTTATCTGCATAAGCATCCTTAAAGGAAATACAACAAGAGGTACGGCTTGGTTCAAGATTCCCAAGCAAGCTTTGTAGCAGTGCAGTATCGGAACCTGAATCTCCAAAGTCCCCATTCTGTAATCATTACATCAGAATGAGTAGTAGCTCAGGGGAGGAACATCTGATTCTCAGGCAGATGGCACCACTATCTCCAAAAATGATCTGCCTGAAGCCATGAAAATCATTGTTAGTAAGCATAGGTAATATTAGGCTACACAAATAGCCTGAACTCAACCAAATGTAGCAACTAATGGTCCAGAGTGTCACATTGGGATCTGCTTTGTTGTTTCAGACTGCCTGGGTTCAGACATAGTGCTGATGTTTTATATAACAATGGTTTGTTGAATAATCTCCCATTGGTAGGTGTTTGCAACACACAATGCCATTCTTCCCTAATCTTGGCATCCTTCAGATCTATGGACCAACTCCAGAATCCTCAGCAATAGCAAGGCTGGACTAGAGACTGTGGGAGTTGACATCCAAACCTCTGGAGAGCATCCAGAAAGAAGAAAGCTGCAAGGTTTACAAACCACAAACCACATTTTGGTTTAACATGTGAATCCAGCTACTAATTTATCATTCTCCTCCTACAGTGTATTTTTACATCCTGCCCATAAAATATTACACATCCATTCTGTGGACTGTAGAGGAATGAAAGGAATTGTCACCACTTGCTGAGTTGATTCCAGCTGAAAAACGCCACTGACATACTGTTCTTTCCAATTTTAGGGCTGTGTATATCCATGTGAATCAACACGAATGGAGCTGTCCTTGGTACCTTTTTTTTTTTTAAAAACCCACACCCTTTTCCTGCAATATGCAGACTCTTATCTAGAGGAATATTACCTTGAGGCATGAAAGTTCTGCTAATGTGCAGAAACACCTGAATCAGTTGCATTAAAAAGACTCCTGTCAACTGAGAACACCCACCCTGCAAAGAAGCTGCTTGCTGCTGTGTCCCTCTCTGAGTCCCTCTCTGAGTCATCATTGCATCATTGTTTCCTCCTACTCAGCTCTCACCGGGCTGAGTAAAGCTGGCACATCTGGTCTTCATGAATTGCTGCTTTTTCTTGAATGCAAATACTCTAAAGGATGTGTCTGTCCACCACGTGAGATGCCACCCTCTGGCCTCCTTCCAGTTAGGAAGGGAATGGGGAAGGGCAATTTCTACACAATGAAAAAACAAAGTAACCAGCTCGAGCATGCTTTTTATCTGTAAGCTTACAAAGAAAAAAAGGTGGTTCCTCAGCAATCAGTGTTTTCCAAAGCACTTCCCTGATTCCTAACTTTTTGTTTATTCGTTTAGTCGCTTCCGACTCTTCGTGACTTCATGGACCAGCCCACGCCAGAGCTTCCTGTCGGTTGTCTACACCCCCAGCTCCCCCAGGGACAAATCCATCACCTCTAGAATATCATCCATCCACCTTGCCCTTGGTCGGCCCCTCTTCCTTTTGCCCTCCACTCTCCCTAGCATCAACATCTTCTCCAGGCTGTCCTGTCTTCTCATTATGTGGCCAAAGTATTTCAGTTTTGCCTTGAATATCATTCCCTCAAGTGAGCAGTCTGGCTTTATTTCCTGGAGGATGGACTGGTTTGATCTTCTTGCAGTCCAAGGCACTCTCAGAAGTTTCCTCCAACACCACAGTTCAAAAGCATCGATCTTCCTTCTCTCAGCCTTCCTTATGGTCCAGCTCTCGCAGCCATATGTTACTAAGGGGAACACCATTGCTTTAACTATGCGGGCCTTTGTTGTCAGTGTGATGTCTCTGCTCTTAACTATTTTATCAAGAGTTGTCATTGCTCTTCTCCCAAGGATTAAGCGTCTTCTGATTTCCTGACTGCAGTCAGCATCTGCAGTAATCTTCGCACCTAGAAATACAAAGTCTTTCACTGCTTCTACGTTTTCTCCCTCTATTTGCCAGTTATCAATCAAGCTGGTTGCCATAATCTTGATTTCTTTGAGGTTTAGCTGCAAGCCAGCTTTTGCACTTTCTTCTTTCACCTTCATCATAAGGCTCCTCAGTTCCTCTTCGCTTTCAGCCATCAAAGTGGTATCATCTGCATATCTGAGATGGTTAATGTTTCTTCCAGCGATTTTAACTCCAGCCTTGGATTCCTCAAGCCCAGCATGTTGCATGATGTGTTCTGCGTACAAGTTGAATAGGTAGGGTGAGAGGATACAGCCCTGCTGTACTCCTTTCCCAATCTCAAACCAGTCCGTTTTCCATGGTTTGTTCTTACTGTTGCTACTTGGTTGTTATACAGATTCTTCAGGAGGCAGACAAGATGACTTGGTATCCCCATACCACTAAGAACTTGCCACAATTTGTTATGGTCCACACAGTCAAAGGCTTTAGAATAGTCAATAAAACAGAAATAGATGTTTTTCTGAAACTCCCTGGCTTTTTCCATTATCCAGCGGATATTGGCAATTTGGTCCCTAGTTCCTCTGCCTTTTCTAAACCCAGCTTGTACATCTGGCAATTCTCGCTCCATGAATTGCTGAAGTCTACCTTGCAGGATCTTGAGCATTACCTTACTGGCATGTGAAATGAGTGCCACTGTTCGATAGTTTGAACATTCTTTAGTGTTTCCCTTTTTTGGTATGGGGATATAAGTTGATGTTTTCCAATCTGATGGCCATTCTTGTGTTTTCCAAATTTGCTGGCATATAGCATGCATTACCTTGACATGTTCGTGATCTGAACTACAGTCAGCTCCAGGTCTTGTTTTTACCGACTGTATAGATTCCTCCACCTTTGGCTGCAAAGGATGTAGTCAATCTGATTTCAGTGTTGTCCTTCTGGTGAAGTCCATGTATAAAGCCGTCTCTTAGGTTATTGGAAGAAAGTGTTTGTTATGCAGAGTGACTTGTCTTGGCAAAATTCTATCAGCCTATGTCCTGCTTCATTTTGTTCTCCCAGGCCATGCTTACCTGTAATTCCAGGTGTCATTTGACTGCCCACCTTAGCATTCCAGTCTCCTGTGATGAAAATAACATCTCTTTTAGGCCTGTTGTCCAGTAGGTGCTGCAGATCCTCATAGAACTGCTCTACTTCAGCTTCTTCAGCATTTGTGATTGGGGCATATATTGGGATCACTGTGATGTTAGATGGCTTGGCCTGAATTTGAATTGAGATCATTCTGTTGTTTTTTTGGATTGTATCCAAGCACTGCTTTAGCCACTTTACTATTAATTATGAAGGCTGCTCCATTTCTTCTGTGGTCCTCTTGTCCACAGTAGTGGATCTGGTGGTCATTTGATGTGAAGTGGCCCATTCCAGTCCATTTCAGTTCACTGATGCCCAAAATGTCTATCTTTAATCTTGACATCTCACCAATAACCACATCCAATTTGCCCTGGCTCATAGATCTTACATTCCAGGTTCCAATGTTGTGTTGATCCTTAGAACATCGGATTCGCCGTTCACCACCGGCACCGTCTGCCACTAGTCTTCCTTTCGGCTTTGAGCTAGCTGCGTCATCACGTCTGGGGCTAGTTGAACTCATCCTCTGTTCCTCCCCAGTAGCATTTTGACCATCTTCCGACCTGGGGGTCTCATCTTCCGATGGTATACCGACATATCTCTGGTTGTACTGATCCATTTAGTTTTCACGGCAAGAATACTGGGGTGGGTTGCCATTACCTTCCCCAGGGATCGCATTTAGTCTGACCTCTCTGTCATGACCTTCCCGTCTTGGGTGGCCCTTCATGATTTAGCTCATGGCATCGAGGTGCTCAAGCTCCAGCACCACGACAAGGTAACAATCCTTTGCTGAAGGATTCCTAACTTTAGATTCCTACAAAATAGGAATTTTCTTTACATTCTCCATGGGCCCTGGTTAGCTGGCAATCTATTCTCTCCTTGCACTATCTTTCTGACCTGTTATCAACTCCAAGTTGAACAGGGTAGCATTTGGGCAGGGGGTGGGGGGGATCAATGAGGAAATGTGGAAATGTTGACAGTCAAAGCTTCCAGCAAAGGGTGTGTGGGGAAGTCAGCTGCTGAGTTTACTCAGTGATGATGGAAGGTTATTCTGTGTACACTCAGGGGTGTTCTCTTCTACTAAAAAGAGTAAATGAAAAGCCTGAAGAAGCTACATTTTCTAAAGCAAGTATCTGGGCTCAGCACCAGAAAAGCTGACTTTGAGGAAGCATTGCCATGCATTTCTGATTTTTATTCAGCTTCTTCTTCCAGATTGTTTTTATTCTCTCTTACTTCCAGGATTAAGTTTCCAACATATATATTTTTAAATGCTTCCTGGTCATCACTGGCAAATATATAACATTATTTAGAAAATTACTTTAAAAACCATTAGATGTATTTCTTCATATAACATTAGATATTTATGTTTTCAACCAACTGGAAGCCTAAACTCTAACCCTGGGAAAATTATGCCACATCTCAGGTATGAGACAGTGATTTATACTTTGAATTTTATTTAGCTGTTCCATGATGGAATCCACCCTTATTATATTCCTTTGCCCAGACATACTTTACATTGTTCTTATCTTCACAACAGATTCTGTGCCAAGAACCTTGTATGCCATTGTTGAGAACCAGAAAAACAAGATCTTTTATGGATCTTCTAGCCTACCTTATGTAAGAAAACAAATCTTAAGTAACAAAACAAAAAACCATAAAATAAGCTCCAATTCTGGAGGCTCTGAGTGGCTTATAATAAACCAATACAGAGTAAGATAAAGCCCTCCTCTTGGGTATGTGTGATAATCAACTGGTACCAAATATACTCCCAAAGAGTCGTATTTTCACAGCTCTTTGAAATCTTGAAGGTACAAGGTGGTCCAAATATCCGGGGTAGGCTGTTCAAGCAACAGCTGTTAGTCCAAGTGGACCCTCCAGGTTGCAAGCCTTCAGGGGAGTTGCAACCCCATCCAGAGCTAAAAATGGGCTATCTTCAAAATCAGTTGGCTTTCAACTCCAAAGACATTCCATCTTGCTGGGATTAAGTCTAATCCTGTTTTTCTCAATCCAAACCCAACACCTCCAAACACCAGGTTAGGACCTCCACTGTATCTCCTGCCCAGCTCAAGGACACAGATAACTAGGTAGGGCCAAGCCCAACAGAACTCCACAGCAGAGTGCCCAAGGACTCAACCTTTCTTCCCCACTGACTGAACTGGTGGAACTGGCCATTCAGGAAGAACCATTGCAAAACAGTGCCCCACCACCAATCCTCAACCAGCGCAGAATGATTCTATGGTTGATGATAGTAATTGTCATAGTATCCTTATTTCAATCATCACCCAACATTAAATAACACTCAATGATGAAATTACAGCCCTCTCATTGTGATAGTAGTCTAGTCCATAGACTGTGGACTAGTTCATACTATGAGATATGACTCAAGATTTAAGTTACTAGTCAAACTATAAAACCGCAGTACACATGCTGTTCAGTGTAGATTTACATAATTTGGATGTTAATATATAAAATAATATATAAAACTATGGAATAATAAATTTTATTGTAAACCGCCCAGAGCCCCGCTTTTCGGGGAGATGGTCGGTGATAAAAATTTGAAAAATAAACGAATACATAAATAAATACTAAAAATAATTACAAATAGATCACACAAAATAGTTGATGGTATTAAAGGCAGTCAAGAGATCCCCCACCCTGACCCTGCCAAAAGTTTTCTTCAAGAACAACCAATGCCCAGCCTGATTCCCAACTAAAAAGGGTCCACATAATCTGTGTCATCCAAGGTTCTCTATAACTATAGGGGAAGGGAAAGTTGGAGGCAGGTTATAATTATCCAAGATAGCAAGGTCAAGCAATGGCTTCTTGAGGAGTCTCCTCACCCAACCTCCAACTCACCACCTGGTAGCTTTCACTAACCAAGTAGTGCAAGGATCTAGTCTGCAGGTGGCAGAGCTAACAGCAAAGAGAACCCCATCTAATTCCTTAGGTTCCACAGACCCAAATCAATCTGAGATAATCTCACAAGACAAGCCTCTGGCACCTCATATGGATTTGCCCAGTTGACTTCCAGCTGCAAACAAATGTAAGCAGTTTTATCATCTAGATGATGCACAAATTTGTCCTAATCTTCTGGTCCAGCCTTCCTCAACAGAGACCAAATAGCTACAAACAATACTGTTGGATAGCTATCCACAGATACAATAAGAGCAGAGAAGTAAGACCACTGCATCACTCTTAACTACCATGGTGGAAGGTCAAACTTGAGCTCTTATCCAGGTTCAGTCACATTCATTCTTAGTTCTATTTCATTATTGCTCCAGGAGTCTCTTCTGCTGTGCTATCTCCCAGAGCTCCTCCATACATCAGGAGCTTCCCTGGATTGGTGAACAGATAGAGATTCCCAGGAGAAATCCTGCCAAGTGTCCCTGCCACCCCTTTATTCCAGAGTCAACTTATCACTCAGCCAGAGGTTTGGGAAAAGCCTCATGTATCCTTTAGAAATCCACAGGATCCATTACACTCCTGGCTGATGCTACCAAATACAGGTAGTCCTTGTTTAGTGACTGCCTCATTTAGCAACCATTTGCCATTATGACAGTGATAAAAAAGTACCTTTGTGACCAATCCTTGCATTCATGATCTTCACAGGTCTGTAAAGTGAAGGAAATCTGAAATAAGATCATAAGCACAGTCACAGTTTCACATAGCAACCACTTCACTTAATGACTGAGTTGCGGGTCCCAATTGTCACTAAATGAGGACTACCTGTAGGTTCATCCTTCCTGCAGAGATCTATGGTGCCAGTTAACTCCATGGAAACCAGTGACTGACATGGCCATGATAAAGGGCTAATGAAAATGTCCCCCACTTTCAGCTCATGACTCAGCTGCTCCAGCAGAAATCAGATCTAACACATTCTTTGTAGGTCACATTTGTGATCACTTGGGACAAGCCCATAATGCAAAGCCCCATTATTTGGTTCCTGAAATAAGTGGGGAGGGGCTAGGGAATGGAGGTTTCACTCCTCTGGATTCCAATGCTGCCCCCTTTGCAAACCTTGTTGTCCCCTGGTATGATACTTCACAACTTGGGGCTCAGCCATTCATCAATCCTCCACACAGTTCTTGTCTTCTACATCCACCATGGACCTGCAACTACCAGCTATCTCCAGGTCTTCTGAGCTCAATCTACTCACTACTGTCTACTGCCAACTGGCATATGTGGTATTTGGGCCCCTGCTGTACTCCATACAAATTTCTTCTGGAAACTCACACAAATGGCTGCTCTAATAAACACAACTGGAAAGAGATGGTACTGAAGTCTATCTGATAGTAGTTTGCCTCAGTGACATCAGCTATACAAGGATAAGGTTGCCATTAAAAATTAAGGAATTATGATACCCCTTTGTTGGCTCAGGTTTAAAGTCAGTGAGTTTAAACAAACTATGCTGCCATAAGGGGAAACAATATGAAGAGATTGAGGTATGTTGGGAAAAATAAAGATTTGAGTCCTATGCACATTACCTGGGAATAAATCTCACTGAACTCCAAATCTCATTAAACTCAGTACAACTTATTTAAGGGTAGCATACATAAAACTGGACACAGCTAGTAACAGCTTCTAGTAATTTGACTGAACTTGCAAGTTAATCAGGATTAATACTTAGATGGGAGCTACTTGGAAACTCCACAGCTTTGATTAGTTGGGGAAGTAAAAAAAAACATGCTGGAAGACAGCAATGGCAAGCCATTGCTGTAAGACTGCCAAAAGCTTGCATAGGAGTCAAACTAAATCATTAAAAGTTAAACTAGACTTGGGTGCATCTTTACTTTAGGTATATGATGCAGCCACTTAGCCAACCTTGGCTGATCTTGGCTAAAATACTGTAAGCAGAGTATGGCAGACCTCCAGAAAATTCCAGGGCTGTAAGCTAGAGGTTGTAAAAACATCCATTAAGTCATGTATCCATTAAGTCATCAACAGTCAGGCTTGACTCCAGGGAGTCTTTACCTTCATCCATTGCACTGTCTCCGCAACAACTAATTATATCCTATATGAGGATATTATCAGGATGAAAAGTCCTATATCACCAATCAACATAAGGTTTAGGGGGCAAAACAGCTGTTCTAGCTAGATATCCACTCAAGGAAATGAATGGGCAGCCCATGTGGCTCCCCCCATCATGGCATATAGAGATAAATATATTTCCATCCTAAAAAGGAAATAATTCATGTCAAGAAATACTGTATGTTATGGGGAGGATTGAGTTACTTCATTCCACATGAAAAGTGGACTTTAACCCACGTTTACTCCAAAAGTGCTTTACTCCAATCCTGTACCAACAAGCATAGCAGCAAATAGAGGAAAATCAGATGTACAGAGCCCTCACAGCAGAGGCCACCATCTCTTGTCACTTTCAGACACCCAAGGTCTGAAGCAATGGGCAATCAAAGTTGAAGCTGAACACCTCTGGAATTGGGGGAGTGGGGCCCATTTTGACTATGGCTGTCCCTGGCTAATAGAGAAGCAGTACTAAAATATAAACTGAGTTCCCACTTTGTAGTAAACCACAGTTTTGCTAACCACATTTTTAAATAAACCCCAATAAGGTGGGCTTGATCATTACCCTACAATACAGACAAGCAAACCACAATATGACCTAGGGCGGTATATGAATTTAATCCCAAGAAAAATATGTAACACAGTCACAAGATGCCCAATTTCGGTTTCAGCTTGGCTAGGTGCTTCCATCAAGGGCCTCATGTCTCAAAGGTTAGGTACACTGCTCTTCCTTTGGTTCCTTGAAAGATAAAAACCAGGTGACATACAGTGCAGCAAACTGGAAATACACATGGAGATGTTATCAAGGCAATGCCCACTCATCTGCTGTAGGGACCTTCAGACAACAACATTCAGTACACAGACATAATGTACTGTCTTGATACTGGGCCTTTAAACAGATATTACGCTTGCTAGATCAGCTGCAGGGCTTTTTATGGCACAGAATTAAATACCATTTCCTGCTCATTGTTTGGCATAACATCAAAAAGGTTCAGAAGTCCAAAGTCTGAAAAGTCAGCAAAGCCACTGTCAGCTGCATTTCCACATGGAGAGGCATCAGGTGACTAAACTTCCCAAGGAAAACAAGGATTTACAGAACTGAAAGCCCTTGCTTGACAGTGCCCTTTCCACAGCAATGGGCACCTCATCATAGGTGCCATCTAATAGCTTTCCCTACTACTCACAAAGCATATGTGACTGGTACATTTTCCCTGTCTCCACTCACACCTGTAGACCCACATAAAGGCAAGAAATGCCCCTCTCCCTACATGCCTACACTAGCCCTTCGCAAAGGTGAGTCAGCTGCTGCTTGGCAGAATTGCCATAGAAGGTGTAGCTGTCACAGCTGTACCTCTGTCTTATGCTGAGTCAACAGAAATGGACTTGCAGTCTGCCGGTTACTCATCCTCAGGAAGGGAACACTGAGTCAAGGGCACTGGGGCCAGTTCTTCACGGACTGGCAAAGCACCCACAAAGGACATGAGGTTTATTTGCACAGCAAATGCTGCTACACTGTTCCTGTCTCTTCTCCGCTTTGTTGTTTGGTGTCACATCCATCACAAGATCAGACTATCTGAAAAACGACATTCTCCCAAATAAACCTACCTGGTCTTTAAGATCTTTGGGAGAAGTTCTTGGCTCAGTCTCACCATTGGAGACACATTTCACAGGGACATAAACAAAGGCCTTCTTAGTACCTGCATTCCCATGACACATTTGTTTACTAACTCACTTTTCTGAGTTCATAGGCTAGGTTCACACAACGTATTAGGTTAAAATGTGGTTCAATATATCATGCAAATACAGGCAGTGGCTACTACTAGGATCTGCAACTCTCTTCCAACAGAACTCAAGCCAGGTCCTTCTTCTTAGGCTCTTATGAGCAAGCAAAGACAATTGCTTTATTTGTGTTTAATTATAATTCTGCTTTTTAATCTCCATTTTAGAAGGAAATGCCCCAAAGGCAAAATATGTTTTGTTTCAAATCTGAAATAAACATGTTCGAGCTTAGAAGTTCAGCCAAACCATCCTGGACAGGTCACGCCTGGCCAAACCAAAACTGAGAACCTTGTTCATGAAGACACTTCTGGAGGAATCTCATGGGCCAAGTAGGGCAAGACTGGTGTCCTCTCATGGCCTCTACACCAGCTTACTCACCAATTTTCACAGGACCTTCCTTTCCCTAAGCTACAGTTGCACCCTTGAATTCAAGTGTAACATACTGAGCCACCTCCTCTGCTTCTCCTGGTCAAAGATTGGGTGGGCCAGTTGGATATGCTGTGACTGAATTCAAGAGTGGTAGTGGCTATGTAGAGGTGGGGAAAGGCAAGCACTGGGAAGACTGAAGGAGGGGCAGGCAGGGCAGTTGGCTTCCCCAGTGTTTAATTTAAGGGTACTGGCCCATCTGCCCTAATGTGAGAAGTTCTAGGGAAAGTAATAGGCAATTAAGAATAAACAATCAAGGGATAAAGTGAAGCATATCTTATAAACTAAAATTCAGCAGCAAACATCTGGAAAGAAGCATTTGAGATCATTCAAAAAATGTCCACCTTAATGAACTCATTATGAATGAGGGCTGGAAACTACTCTGGCAGGTTCCAGTTTTTGTATTTACCCCAAGACTAGTATTAAAGATACCTTACTGAAATTTGTGTAATTTTTGCTTCTTTGATCTTGCCCAGCTGTGTAGGGCTTGACACCTTCTCCTCTATCTTCACACACCTTCTTTTCCCTAGTTCTCCTTCCCTGTTGCTGCTTTTCCTTTTTTCCTAATTTCCCCACTCAGAAACTTTTTGCCCAAACATGCATTTCATTTTGGGCATGGACACCTGAAAGTGGCTATTCCGAGCACATAATATTTATGCATGGACCATTTTGCATATCCCTATTTATTTTTATTATTGCTAGCTACCTTAACCACCATATGGGGGGAAACACAGGACATAAGTCTAATAAATGCTATTTCAAACTTCCTTCAACTTTCTAATGATACCTGCATGCCACCCTTACTTAGCTCTCTAGATATTAAATTAAGATACCTTTGCAACCAATCTTCACGGTTGCCATTCCCATTGTTAGGGCTGGTCATTCATTGGCTAAGGCATCAAGAAGCAAAACCAGGCCTTTCTTATACAACAGATAGGAAAGAGAAACTTATCTTACCTTGTATTTCAACTTCTAGAAGTGCTGGAAGTTTGCTGGTTTTTGTTTTGTTTTTAATGAAAGCTGGGAATCGGGATTATGGCTCATCCAGGGAGGATGCAAATGCTCCTCTTGCTGATGTCTATGAAAAGGGTCAAACTCATTCTCACTCTCTTTTTCTCTTCTCTCCCCCATATTTTACTCATTTTGATACTTCTAGATAAGGAACCTGTGGCCTCCCTGATATTGCTGATATTGCTATAAGGCTATACTCCTTATAGCCCAGGTAGCATAACTAATGGAGAAGGACGTTGGAAATTTTAATTCATAATATCTGGAAAGCCACAGGTTTCCTGTTCCCCCAGCCTTATGCCCCCAGAGATACATTAGATGCTCAACATTCCCAAGTTGTACTTATTATTGGTATGATAAACTTTGCAATGAATTTACCTGAAGATGGGCAATGGGTAAAGAAGCCTACCAGGGAAATGAAGAGGCAAGAAAAACAAAGCAGTCATATCAATACTGAGTAGTTACTGGAGTGAGAAGTCAGGCTTCTCCATTCACTCTAGTTGCAGCAGTCCATGACTCCAGTTTTTCATCCGTTCTCATACATGTTTAACCTGGTTAGTGAATTTTCTGGGTTTGCATAAAACACCAAGTCATGTTTTATGACTTGAAACCAAATGTCTTAGGTTCATACTATGCACTATGACATGAAAATACCAACCAAGGATAAAGCTGACCAAGCTTAACATGTTACATGAATGCAGCTGCTTAACCACGTGACCTGGCTAAATGCATCATGGGAAGCTCCCAGGCAGCTCAATGGCTTACCTCCTGCATGCTTGTGCTTGTAATGTCATTATTGTCTCTCAATCAAGAAAAGCTTGATTCCTCTGTTAGCATTTCTGAGTTCCTTGGGGGAATACATACTCTTTTCCCAGTGAATGTTGAAGGAGAATTTGGGAGGTCAAGCTAAAAGCCCCATACCCAAAAACACTCTCCCAGGGAAACTAAAACTGTCAGCTTAGCAGTAAAGCATTTAAAAGGCCAAGAAATACTGATAAGGTGGGAAAAGATACTGGAAGGTGAACAGAGCTTTGGGAAAGTAAAAGAAAGTAACGCCCTAGAAAGAAAGAAGTTAAATATTAAATAAATATTAAATAACATCTCTTTGCTGTTTCAAAACCCCACTGACTTTGTAGCCCAACCCCATTACCTCATCCTAATTGCCTCACTGACCTTATTAGACAATGTGTCATATCCAATCAAATACTTGCTGTTGTCTATATCCAATCAAATACCTTGTTGCTATATCTATTTACAGGTATGCTCCAATTTGCATAAACCTATAAAGAAGGACTGTAACCCCTCCCTTCTTTCAGTCTCTCTGTGCCTCCAGTACCGTCAATAAACCAATCTGTGCTTCAGTGTAATGTTTTCTGGTCTCCTGTTCAAACATACCCCTAGGAAAATTTTCCTACACTAAGTATAATATAAGAACATTGATCAAAACCAAGTTGACAATTCTTTCCTATCTAGCCTATAGATCTTTATTTATTTATTTATTCATTCATTCATTCATTCAATTTATATGGTCATCTCTCCAAGAAACTCTGGGCAGCAAACAACAAAAACTGAAAACTACATTAAAAGAAAAAATCAACTGCACCAAGACTCTAAAAACACAAAACCACTTGAACCATACCCCCATGCCAGAGCTCCCATACTAATGCCCCAACCCTGATGCCTGATGCAACTCCACCTTTGAGGCCCATGTCTGCTTGTGTTGTGTTTCACAGAGCCCCCAAAATACTTGGTCACTTGCATCCAATATCCAACTCTTCAGTAGGGTGTCACAAATAGCTGCTTCTTCACTGCAAATAATAATAGAGAAGTCCTGATCTTGACAGCTTCTCTGGGAGGAAAGGTACAAGGCCATGAGCAGTACAAAAAGAAAAAACCCTACAGCTATCGTAAGGAGGGCCACCATGTCCTCCTTCCTCCCAGCACCCCTACTCAAGGACACTGATTTCATGCCATGCTCTTGAAAAGGTAGAAAAAGAATGAGCAATGGAGAAAGGCTAAATCAACATTTTGCTATATTTTGTGTGATTTGATTAGCAGTTACCTGGAAACATATGAGCTGGGGTCCACCTGTACCTTGACTATCTATACAGAAGGTGAGAAATAGCAAGCATGGGCTAATCAGGCCCCTTCAGCTGCCTTGTGTATCAAAAAGATAATGCTGTGCAGGACTTAGCTAAAAGAGGGGCATGGAGTGAAGGGGCTCTTAACCTCTATTTAAAAAGGTTTTATTTGGGGGAGGAGGTGTTGATGACAGTCAAGCTTCATGAAACTCAGCAAAGCAATCAGTTTGGATGTATCCTTTCCCCTGAGCATTGCTAAACGGTGGGGTGGGGTGGGGTGGGGTGGGGGGGACAGTGATTCCATCCCACTCCCTTTGGGCTCTGGTTCTACCCCTGCCCACTATTGGCACATTCACCAATCCTAAGAGATTATCTCTAAAACAACCACAGCCCTTGGCAAAAATGAAAATAAACAAAAATGTTCCCTATAAACTGCAGCCTAAGGGGTCCTAATCAAAGGTTATTTATAGGCATCTGACTGCATATGACAGATTTTGCTCTCTTCGTAATATGAAATTCAGGATGGCAAGTCTGGACTTGTCCTCAGGTTCTCTTTCATAGAAGATGTAACAGGAAGTCCAAAGTTGGTAAGCCTGGAGCGAAGCGAAGCCTGTGTCTCACCCCTTGGAAACAAACATTCAGATTCAGCCTTCAGAGATGGTAACGTCATTAGAACAGTGAGTTTATTAGTATCCTTGTTTCCGCAGTCGGCCATCAAACTTACCCTTCTGTTCTAAGGAATCCAAGGAATCCAAGGACATCTCCATGGAACTGGCTGGCCGTTGCAATGGTAACGTTAGCTTTTTCTTATTTGGGGGGCTGTATATATGGCTGTTTGTACAAATTGCCTCTGTTTGTGCTCCAGTGGGTGGACTGAAAGGTGGGGAAAGCGTTGTTGGGAACCGGCTGTGGCTGCCCTATTTGCTCTCTGAACTTCACGCTTTGTGGTATATTGTGTTCCTGCTGGAAAGCACAGGAGACTGATCAGTTAAACTGGGATGCGTTTCTGAGGGAGCTATCTATGTTTACAACAGGCTCCTTCGAATGCAAAGCATAAATATGGCATGCTATTCCCAGGTACCCAAAACAGAATTCACTTAACCTGCTTTGCCCAAACAAAAAGCCCATATTAGGGCTTCAAGTCAAGAATTGGTTTTCTCATATGGGGCAGAGTCTATTCTAGCAGCCTGTGTGAACTCAGCCATAGCATGTTTTGTTTTTTTTTAAAAAAGCAATAAAAGCTCGCTATTTAACCTCCGAGAAATAGCATCAAATCGTCTGTTATGCTCCTAGCAGACCGGTCCCGTGATGAAATGGATCTTTGCCATTCCTTTTCAGCTTAAAGTCGGACGGAATGAATTTAACCCTTGACAGTCCGGCGTCAAATCGCACGTAGCATTTGGGGAATAGGAACCAGGACGAGCCCACACCGCCGCGGGGACACAGACATACGCAGGTAAGTCACAGCCTCCCACGACGAGTTGCTCGTGGGCTGCAGGGTGGAGTGGTGGACTCCACCATTTCAGACCGTAAAGGAGCGTGCGCTCTAGTTGGGCACAAACCAAACCTGCAACAACCACACAGCTGAAGTCCGAAGAAGCATGGGCGGTTTTACTTCTGAGGAAATGTGTCAAAGGAAATATATTTTAGTAGCACTACCAGCGAAAGGTCTTCTACGTGTGCTGTCTTACTTCACGCAGGGCTCTATTCGCCGCCGCGCTCAGAACCACCGTCCGATAGTAGCGGAAGCAGAACCCAGAATTCTACGCCTCATTCCGCGCGCGGGACGAAGCAGTTCTCGAAACAGGCCGAAGGGAGAACTTTCCGTTCGGGGGAGGGATTCCCGCGTTCTCCGTGAAGCCCGGCAGGCAGCCGCTGGTATCTGCAGAGCGCATGCGCCCCGCAGCTCAGTTGGCCGGTAGTTGCCTCAGTTATCAAGAGAGGGCGCACGGGGGAGCGTTGATAGAGCTCCTGAGAACTAAAACCAGGCCGGCGAGACGCGGGTCGATTACACTCCGCAGCTGAGAACAAGTGTCAACGTCGACCCCACCCCCTCACCACCACGCCCCGCTGTTGTCTTGAAGAGAGGAAAGGTGTTCGGTGAACGAAAACGACTAAGAAGGCGGTGGACTCCTAGAAAAGGAAATTGCCCGAGGGGAATGACCGGGCAGGAAAAGGGGAGACCACAGTCTGGATCGCGAATCGTAGCAGGAGTGTTGTCTGGCGTGCAGAAGAGAAAAGGCGGGTACGCCGGCTGGCAGGGGCTGCTGCCAACCCGTGAGCGCTCGTCCTAGAGGTACGGCGGGTCGAACATGGAGCGAAGTGGGGACAGCCATCGGGCGAACCAGCTGGCGAGTGCTGCTGCCCGCGGAGATTTGGAGACAGTCGAGAGGCTGCTGGAGAGCGGGGCGGACCCCAATGCCGCCAACGTCTTCGGCCGGACCCCAATCCAGGTGGGACCTTCTTGGACCGAAAGATCAGAAGTTGACTGGGTAAAAGGGAGGAGGCGGGTGCACTTTCCACTTGGGGGCTCAGAGTGCTGGGCTTCAATCGCTTCTTGGCTTTGAGGGTCTACCGTCAAGGCACGTGGGAGCGAGGCCTTGCCTTCGTGGTATCTATTTCTACCTTGGTTGCTCCTACAAAAACTGCAGTCCTGCACACTGATCAGGACGTTAAGACGCCTCGAGCCCAACCCAAAAGCTCTTTATTCACACATTTCTCCGGCTTCAGCGGAACCGATTTGCCCGGGCTCAGCGTAAAGAGCTGTGGCCCAAAAGGGACCCTGAGAAGTCTGTTGATCTCATCATTCCTCTTCCTCCCCGGTACAACCTTCTCCCGTCTCTCCCTGCCATCGCCGACCCCCACCCCACACACGCGGACCCTGGGAAGAAAGCAACTGCAAAAACAAGCGAGAGTTCACCAGACACGGGGGACCTAAACTGTGGTAGGTTAGATTGTAGTTTGGTGTGTTCTGTAGGGCCACCGGATCGGGGCTTCAAAACTCCGGATGACCCCTAGAGGACGGGGACGAAATTGAGTTTTTTGTAGCAGTTTGCTTGGCACCCAGTGGTCATCCGGATTTTGGAATTAATTCAGTAACCATAGGAATTGCTTCTGTGCTGATTCAGAAGCTCTGAAACCACATTATATGCGGCTCCTAAACAGATGAAGCAGAAGCAGGTTCTGATAGTTAGGACTGATAGTTTTTATATTTATATTGGTATTTTATTGTTTCTCTTCCCCCAAGAAAAAAAGACAATCTGACATTTAGTAATGCCAAATCTCTGCTTCAAAACTGAGGAAAAACTTTTGTCTGAGCCCTAATCCGGGAGGAGACTGCATCCACACACTTAAATCAGCACTGTGAATAAAGGGCAAGAATTAGAAAGAGCACAAAATAGTAAATACTTTTCTACCCCCACCCATTTTACCAAATAACTTTAAATTTAAAAATATTTCACGGATAGTTATACTAGTCTTGAGCCACTTTAGACTAACTCATTTTTTGCCATAGCCCAGTTGATCAAATTAGATTATATTTTATAAGAGGAATGTGTCTTTGCAGTAAAAGAAGATGTAAAAGGGAAATAAAATAGAGGGGTAAAATGTATATATCAGAAGCCAAATGCATATATTTAATATCGTCATAAGCCAGAAAAAAAATAGTATTTTTTTTTCTTCTCAGAGGCTCACATCAGAGATCAGTTCCCTTCTCAGGGCTGGGTGGGCTGATTTTGTAAATGTGGTTTGGGTTCGAACCAAACAGTACAGGACTATTTCACGCTCTACTTAACTGATTCGAACCCACATTACTAAAAACTGGAACCGTTGTAAATCTCATGTCGTATTCATCTCCTATATAAAACTGCGGCAAGTAGGTTTAACATGCAAGGGCCTGACGAGCCAAATCGTCCGCTCGGAGATGGTTTCCTTACTTTCTGCTTTATAATTCTGTTTGCCCGGGGGGACTTCGTGGACTTCTAGGCTCGGATTTTAGGGCATTATTTCATTGCCTTGGAGGCCCACGCGTCCCCCAACCCCTTTTCTAAATACTAAGATTTTTATTCCCAAGGCAATTGCGGAGGCGGGGGACGTTAGGCCTCTCTTTGAAGACGGTGGAATAAATAAATTTAGCCATCTAGGTACGGTACTGATTGTATAGGACAAGCCAATTTTTCGCCTCTCGGGACGCTTACCTGAAGGCTGTGCCGCCAGGGTCTGTCTCCTAAGCGCGATCCAGAAAAAGTTAAGCAGCCTTAAATGGGGTGATTATGTCCGTTTAATGATGTCGATTGGGAATCGAAAGTCGCAGACTTACTGTTGACCACGAGGTATGCCTGAACTCTGAATAAACAAGATAGGAGCTCCTCAGGTGGAAATAACCTACTAAGTTTAAACGGAAATTATTTCCGAGAAATTGTGTGCATGATAGGTCTCTATCCTTCCAAGTTCAATACGTTTCAGGCCTTGACAATTCTATTCCATCTCCGCTTCCCGGGCTGCGCTCCACGCCTTAAATTAGACCAAAACGCGGATCTAGGCAAGTACTTGGCATCGCTCCGCAAAAGGTAGTGTACACTATTACCCCTCCCGAAAAAAATATTGATTATGCTGGTTTGATTTTAAGAATTCGAGATAATCAGAGAAACGTATGCATCCCAAAAGGAATGGAAGAAGCATCCCAATAAGAGTTTTAGATAAAGTTATTCCCACGAGCAGTTTTCCCCAACTTCAAAGCTGTGAAATGCGTTCACGAATTTGCAGCCAAAGGCAAGTTAGGGAGGGCGATCTTGGTAGTAACTGCAAGCAGTCTGGGTCTGGAAGAGCTGCTGGTCATTTATTCAGGGTTTTTTTCTGATCGCCTGGCGAGGAACAGAGTTCTTGCTTCAAGAAATGTATTCCCATTTTCCAATTCCGTTTGTCCGGTAAGCGTAAACTCTCCCTTTGAAGGTAATGGGAGCTAATGCTTCACTTCGATTAGATTGTGTCTCGCATTTTTATCTACATTTTTATATAACGCCCTCGCCGATGTGAGTAGACGAGACAAACAACATATACCGGCACGGCTGGCCGATTACCAGATACTGAGAGCAAAACAAAACGTGGTTTTATGAGGCCGTATTTAAAAGCGACGAATATTATACATGGGATTGTATTGTACTGTGCCTGCAATAAGGCAACAATCCGCTTCAGCCTTCCCTTAACTAGTGCCTTCTGAACTCAATTGGGCTGCAATTCTAATCGTCCTCACCCAACATGGGGTCACCATCTCAGCAGTGACCAAGTAGTACTGCTAAATGTTACACTACGGTGAGGGAGGTACTGAAAGGGACTTCCTGAACCCTGTTACTTGCGTGTAAAGGAGCTTTCTTTCACTTAAACTTGGATAAAATCGTTCTTGCGTTGCAGCCATCTCATTCACGTGGGACTAAATCCTCCCGACCCCCCTCCCTTTCAAATTACTGAGGCTTATTAAATCGAGCTCTTCAGCCTTAACCAGTGTTTCTCAGCCTTGGCGACCTAAGATGGGTGGACTTCGACTTCCAGAATTCCTCAGCCAGCCATGCCAAGTCGCCAAGGTTGAGAAACACTGGTCTTAACGTTGCCTTAGCCGATTGAATACTCTCTAATAAGCATGCTAAGCAACACAGCTAGCTGCTAGTACAGTCCCGTTTGCTGGAGCAAACATTTCCTCCTTTCCCGTCTCCGCGCGTAGCTTTGCCGCTTCGGAAGGTTAAACGTTCTTTTCCCCGCGCCGCTTTCGGAAAGTCTGTGGCTTTGTTGACGCCCCCTGGCCGGCTGAGTCCGCTTCCCTGCCGCGGTTTCGCAGAAATCCAAGGCTACCCCGCCCGCACGGCCGCCGCGCAACCCGTCCACAGGAGAACCGACGTCCTAACGCTTAGTAAGCGGAGCGGGTGGTTCAAGTTCAGAGACGGCTTGGATCGGTTCGGCTTCCCATTGGTCCTCACAAATCTGTCAACAAAATGTATTTGCTCACCCACCCTTCGCCCTCTGGGTTTAGAGAGACTGTAACATGTACAGTCCATATGCAGCATCTGACTATCCAGACTTTCTGCAGACATGTCGCCTTTTATAACATTAAATGTCAATATTTGATCCTCTACCTGTGGCCAATTAATCTGGTCTTCGTTTACTCATAATTTTCTTGCTGCTTCTCAGCTCTACTCCTCTTTCCATCCAAGATCTCAAACTGACACCCACGTCTTCGCTACACCCTATCCAATTCTCTTGAGAAGGCCTTCTCCGTGATGATGGTTCTGTGCCCCTTATTTTTCCTGTTCTTCTCCTGGATCAGGGACAATTGTTCCCTGAAGCAAAGCAACAAGTCACAGCACATTAGGTGGCATACGAGGCAGAACAATCCAGAGTCACTTGATTCCTAGCATTAGAAAAACAACAAAAAAGAAACAGCAAGTGAAGTAACTATAACCACCTTTCCATATTAGCAAACCCTAGCAGAATCCAGTGCTTGTTAAGAGATGTTTTTGTAAATGTATATCCTACATTTCTAATGTATATGCATCACTAAGGGCAGCTAACAACAATTTAAAGCAGGACAAGATTCAGTTTATTTAACTGAGAAATACAAACAAAACTAAAAAATACGTTTAGCTAGTAAATATTGTAAAATAAGGCAGACCCAGCTGATAACATCTTCAAGTAACATCTTGCATAATCTGTGAAGTGTATGTCTACCCAAAGAGAAAACTTTTGTCCAAACAGTAAAATATCATCCAGATTGGCCTCTTGAGGCAGGGAGTTCCATAGTTTAGATGGGGCCTTTAAAGAGCTATTTCTATTGTCACACCAAGTATTCTGTTGCCACAATTGTGATCTAGAGAAAGGGGTTACAGAATGAATAACCTGGGAAGAGGTAGTCCCTAATCCATCTAGCATTATCTGTATCAGTGTTTCTCAACCTTGGGAACTTTAAGATGTGTGGACTTAAACACCCAGAATTCCCCAGCCAGCATGGCATGTACCCATCAACAATTCTACATTCTGCATTTTGGACCAGCTGTGGTTCTGAATACTCTGCAGAAGTAACTCCAGATAAAACAAGTTGCAATAACCTGATTAGATAGAACTAAGGGTCTTTCCCACTTGCAGCTAAGCACAGAACAAACATTGTCTGACATCTTTTTTTCCTGATGTGTCACCATGACATTGCCTGCATCTCTTCCCCAGCTGTAAATGAGCAATCCTTGTTCTATGGGTATTTTCAGGATAGGTATCAAATGTGTAAAACCTGTTAGACTTCTTTGCATCCATTACTGTGGAGGGAAATCAGGTGACTGCAGTGATGTGAAACAGAGGGGATGAATGGATAGTGTCTTCATTCAGTAGTGGGGAAAGACTCTAAGGCAGTGCTTCTCAACCTTGGCAGCTTGAAGATGTGTGGTCTTCAAGCTGCGACGGTTGAGAAGCACTGCTCTAAGGCATGCCTGGACAAGTCTCTGCAGTCTTCTTAGCAACATTTTCAGGAGTGGTTTGCCACTGCCCTCTTTCTAAGGCTGAGAAAATGATTGGCTCCCAATTACCCAGCCAGCTTTGCACCTAAAGCAGGACATGGTCTGCCATTTTCTAGCCTAGTGCCTTTAATTGCTACACAAAGCTGGCTCTCTTTAAGACATGCATTACCCAGAAGAAATCCATTCCAGGAATGGAATGGATGCAGTTGGTACTCCAGCTTAGACTGAACAAAAGGATTCCTGGCTACAGCTGCCAATGTGAGCCTCCAAAGGTGAACCTGCATCTAGAAGGACTCCTAGGCTGCAAGCCAGATTATTTAGGGGCAGGAGAGTATGATCCATCCAAACAGATGGAAATCCTATTCCAGAGTCCATCTGCTTTCTGAACAGGAGTATCTCTAAAGTGTCTTGATTGTCTCACTTTATTAACTTCCTTGAGCCTGTTACCAGCTCAGAATATCAATCATTTCCCAAGTTGTTGAAGAAAAAGAAATGTTTTTTGTTATCTACAAACTGATGACAATGTATCCCAATTCTCTAGCAATTATGAACTTCTAGCCTAATGCTGAATTGCCCTGAGTCCTTGCTATCTTGTGTGTGCTTGTGCTTATTTAATTTATATTGAAATTATAATATAAATTCTGGAGATGATATGGAGATAGATAGAGGATATCTGGATATATATTCTGGGTATAAAAAACAACCTGTGTAAATTATGGCCTGCAGGCAACATGAGGCCAGTATCATGAGGACAATAGATAAGGGGCCCGAAAGTCCATCCCAGTGTGTTTGTGTGTGTGTGTCCCTGCATCTCCATCCATCCTACCATTCTTCCAGGAAAGCTCCAAAAATCTACTGCCTTTTCATGACTTCTAAATCAGCTGCCTAATGCTAAGGCTTCCCTAAGGCTGGCTAGAATTCCAAATAATGTATTCGTATGTAAATTAAACTGAAAAAGAAATGAGTCTCACCTTCTGTGTACTAGTAAAAGCAGCAGAAATGCAAACACTTGAATGACAGAGCTATTTAGGCTGAACTTCAGAAAGAAATGTGTAGCTACCAGATCTTCTCAGTGGTAACCAAGAATAAGTTGGAGCTTATTTATTTAGTTATTTGTTTGGATTAGACTAAGGGTGTACTTGACCCTGAGACTGCCCAGTGTCAGTTCAATACTTTGACCACTACACCACACTGGTTCTTTACAAAGAAGTTTTCCATCAAAGAAGGCTGCTATGAACTAATCACACCCATCAGAAAAAGGAATTATATGCTTTCTTTCAGATTGCTAGGTGTTATATTTTACTGACAGTTCATCTTTTGATAATTTGTCAACTGTTATATGATATATTCATGACTGAGAAAGAAATCTCTTTGTTTTCAAATAAGCTTATAATAGCACATTGGTATGGTATGGTGGGTGGCAAGGGCAAGGTGGATGGATGATATTCTAGAGGTGACAGACTCGTCCCTGGGGGAGCTGGGGGTGTTGACGACTGACAGGACGCTCTGGCGTGGGCTGGTCCATGAAGTCACGAAGAGTCGGAAGCGACTAAACGAATAAACAACAATGGTATGGTATGGTATGGTATGGTATGGTATGGTATGGTGTATGGTATGGTATGGTATGGTGTATGGTATGGTGTATGGTATGGTGTATGGTATGGTGTATGGTATGGTATGGTATGGTATGGTATGGTGTATGGTATGGTATGGTTATGGTTATGGTTATGGTATGGTATGGTATGGTATGGTATGGTATACTTGGTAGACCTAGAATTGCAGCTAAATTGAATAATTCTAAATATTCTTGGTTGAAAAATAAATATATTTATCCAAAAGGAAGACGGGTCTGAATTTAAAGTAACTCCTACCACCACTACCACAAAAGAAAGCATAGACAGTCTCAGCTGCTCCAATATCATATTTTCACCAAATGTAAGAGGACTGTCTCATTTTAAAGACAAATTGCTTTCGAGGAAAAAAGAAAAGAAAAAGAACCAGTCCCCAGAAAACATAGCAATAAGGGAGGGGGAAAGAAGCCAGAGTAAAATGTGGGTGGATGTTTTATTTCTGGGAGTTTTAACTCATGACAAAAGCCAGGGAGAAAAAACACGGACTCCTGTGCAATGTAGCAAATAAATAGTTGCCCATTCAGACAAGCCAGGATGGAGCTGGGGAGACATCCCTTTCTCTTGCAGGATCTGGTTTTTAGGTTTCTGGCTGGGTTTGGTGTCGAAGCTAGACACCCTGCAATCCTTGGTCTTCTTTTGGCAGTGGAGAGAGAAGAAGAAATGTGGCTCCAAGTTCCTTATTGGCAATATCTCATGCCATTTTCCCACTAATGATGTAAGGCATTAACCAATCCTTCTTGTGTCAACATCAACTATCTGTCTTATCTCTGATGTAAGACTCATTGGCCAGATTTGCAGGTCCACAGATGTTATAGGCATGCTGATTGGTTTTCTCTTCTGACTTTGTTGCTGCCCCATTAGCACATCATTAGCCAATGGGAAAATGCACACCATTCAGGATGCTGCAACACACATTATGTGGATCTGAAGTCAAGGCATAGTTCTGCAATTTGAGAAGCCCTCACAAATTTTTCTAGGCTGATTGTCAACTTCTCCTCCAACATTCCATTTGGGCAAATTGCAATGTGACTTTCTGAAATTCAGAAATGTGGAAAGATGAATCTGCCATAAATGTGTAATTATGAATAAAACAAATTAACTGAGCAGCACCAAAGATATTCATTCTGACAGACACCATTAAACACACCCTCAGGGAGGTATCATGGCATAAAAAGCCTAACAGATTTCACCATGACTGTGCAGATAGCTGAGTTAAATAGAAAGGCATAATTGAAATTGATTACCCACTGGGCAGCCATGTTTTCTATTTCACCTGGAAAAGTATTCTGTTGTGCAAAATGAGTTGGGTTGGAGATGAAATGAGACCAAAAGGAAAGTTGGAGGTTAGCACAGCATTATGGTGCTGCTATAACTGCTAGTGGACATGGAAACTCAGTCTCCTGTGATTAACCTAATTTCAATGGTCATCTGCAAGTGAAGATCTCCAGAATAGTCTTCATCCCACCCAAAGGCCATGGACTCCTTGCCACCTGAGATGTTTCTTTCACCTCACAGCTCAGAGCACTGCTTCCTCTCTTCTCAATCTTTTACTCTGTCCTATCACATCACATGTTTTAAGACAAAAGGTACAGCTCCAACTCTGTTTCAAAGACTACAAGATTATGGGTACTGTGTGTAAATGTGAAGATGGAGGGAGAGTAAAAACAAAACCCTGAAATCAGAGCAGCTCCAATTAAGACTAGGATATTGCAGTCCAGAAAAGGTGGCTGTTGCCAAGATGTGAGCTGAAGTTTATAGAGGACAAGCATTAAAGCTGCTCAACCAAAGACTCAGCTTTTTACTTCTTCTGTCCTCCAGGTTATGAAGATGGGAAGCCCCAAAGTGGCGGAACTGCTGTTGCAGAGAGGAGCAGATCCCAACAGGCCAGACCCCTCCACGGGTGCAACACCAGCACACGATGTGGCCCGTGGGGGATTCCTGGACACTTTGAAGATCCTGTACCACTGGGGGGCTCGCTTTGATCAGTTGGACAGATGGGGCCACTTCCCACTAGACTTGGCAAGAGAGAATGGGCAAAATCACGTGGTTGATTTCTTACAAGAATTCTCTGGTTGAAACTTTTTAATGGAGTACATGAAGAATCAGTATAAAGAATGGAGTGGGAAATGCCCCTGAAAAGGAATGCAAAGAACAGCAGTAAAGACTATGCTGGCCTGAAACTGTCGGACAGGCCTGGTACAGCATTCATGCTAGATGTCCTTTTTTTCTCAAGACTCATGGAAAGATTAGAATTCTCTAGCTCTTTCAGAATGAAACTGGGGTTTTCTATTTTTTCATGCTACCCTCATAAAAGACACTACCTGCACATAGAGAATTGGTCAGTTTGTCAATTGGGGCAGTTGTGTGTTCTTTCTTCCATTTTGCTAGTCTTATATGTGCTAGGATTTCCTCCCCACCCCCCAAACAGAATTGTGCCTCACCATAAAACTCTCCTCCAGCCCCAACACTGTAGAGCATGGTTCTGATTGTCTTATATTGATTTGTATTGCTCCTGTTAAAAAAAAATATTCCTACAGTGTTTGGGGAAGAGAGGGATGGAGAGAGCTTCAAATGAAGCCTCCTTTCAAAGCTGCTTGGGAAAGTAATGCTCCCACACACACATATACATCTAGCTGTGTCACGTCATTTGGCTCCTCTTTACAGACTTTTTCCAGCAGATCCAATAGCCTGGCAAGGCTTCAACCATGTGGAATGAACGGCCAGAAAAACCTCTTCAAGGCTCAATGCGACTTCGAAAGCCAAACCCTGCCATCTTCTCACAGGCAAAAAGGACTGCTATCAACTCTGTGGTGCAAAATACTTCATAGAGGTGAGTCCAAGCTACTTCCCACAGGCCTACTTTCAGGAGTGTTTGCAGAGGAGGGTCAATAAAAGCAAGATGGGAGTTGCAACCATATGATCAAAGGCCTGTCTCCTTTTTACATATTCTGTACATGTGCAACACATACAGAACAGAAGCAGAGCTTTGGCATGCAATTATGGCTTCCATCTTGACTTTTCAAACCTACTCCTGAAAGCTCCCCACTCCCTTCTTAATGGTAAGAGTTTAGCTGGCCCAGGATCAGGCCTGTGGCTTCAGGCAGCAGATGGATATAAGTAGCAAATTCAGGGTAATCTCCCACTCTCTGCCTGGAACAGAGGAATGCCTCTGCTAGAAAGCACCATATGCAAGCGGCATATGAGTAACAAGTCCCAATCCCATTTGGGATACTACTAGTAAAAGAACCTACATTGGAATAGGTAACTTCAATTTTCCACTTTCACTACTACTGGTACATCATCACCATCACTACTATTTTCCTTATCTCTTAAGCCAAAATATATGTTTTTTTCTTGCCAGGAAGATGCAAGTGAAAGTAGTATATTCTCCTTCTGTTGGTGAATTATAGGACTGTGCAAGATTCAGTATTCAAAGGCAACAGTTCTTTTGAGCACATGAGAGTGCTCTTAACTCCTGAAAGTAGCTGCTTCTTGTCCTAGGATTCTGGCAGCTGCTCTCTGCAGATGCTGTGCAATCCCAAAATAAGAACGGTTTGGATTAAGGAGTTACGGACAACTGCTATGTGCACGTTCCAGAGCACCTTTTTGCCTTCTAATCTGAACAGCCTTGGTAAATTATACACCAGAGAGTATAATGTGCTGTATAAATAAGTGGCCATGCTGGCTGAGAATTTTGGGAGGTGTAGTCCTAGGGGGTACGGGAAAGACTGGGTTTTAACTTGCCAGTGGAAAATAATGGTGCCATTTTCTGCAACATCTTACACTGCAAAAGTAACGTGTGCTCCAGCTTTTTGGAAATCTCAGTGCTTTCTGGATCAATTATTCTATTTTCATTCTCTGGAGAGGTCTGAGGCAAAAGCTGGTCAGTAGATAATCTCTGATTGCTTCAAATGAAAATAATAACAGTAGGGTTAGAAAGCCGAATAGGATTAAGACTATGCCACATGCTGTCATTTCCCCAAGTGGCTGAAGAATCATCCTAGAATGAGAAGGACTGAGATAAAGCAATCCAGGTGAGACACCGAGAATCATAGCCCTAACAACAGCGCTGAGAGGGCCTCAGGTGTGATATGTGACTCAGACCTTGGACTGGAGTCTCTTCCACCCTCGGAAACGCCTCTGTATGACAAGTAAGGAAGTGGAGGAAGGCCCAGCTGCACAGAGGAGCATTTGGCACAGGAGGGGCAAGTGCTGGAAATCAGAACTGATCAGTGCCATTGTGCTCAAGAGAAAGCTGAGAGCTTCCTCAATTTTACTCCCACGTAATGCACACCAGCATTGGACTGACTCTCATGACAGCCCAGCCTCCTGGGCAGGCCTTGAGCCAAACTCAGTTCCTGATGTCTTGCTGCCAAGAACTACATGGACAATATGAAAATGTTTTCTACTGCTTTCTTCAGGTATGTTTTTCAACTTTCCAAACTAGTCTATAGCCTTGGGATTTCTCTGGTGGTCTTCCATCCAACTATTAGGCCCCACCCTGCTTAGCTTTTTGAGACCAGCTCAGGAAAGACTAGGTGTTGCCTCCCGCCCTGTGCTTTGCTTTAAATCAATTAAGCTACAGTGCTAATTCTTTTGATATTCAGCCCTTGCCCTAAATCTTACTCAGAAACAATGGCCCTGCCTTAACTGAGATGACAACATACTACCTTTGCCTATAAAATTTGGCTAAAATCTAATCAGACAATAATTATGACTGTATATTTACTTCCTAGACTGATGACTGCAAAATTGCTAATTAACAATCTCTAAACTGAGGGGGCCAGTACCTATCTGAATGTCTCCCACTTAACTGTTGGCCAGGTTTTATATTCACAAGAATACGTCTACCTATCTCAGGGCAAATGCAAGAATGAGGAGACCTTTTCCAGAGGTTTCTTTTAAATTTCTTGTCAGATTTTACATTTATACCCATTCTTTCTGCTTATGTAAACACTTGAGGCAACTTAGATTGCTCAAAGCAGACTTGCCCACTTCTCTTCAACCCTACAGGGAATAGCCATAATTAAAATAGCTCTAAGAGCCATTCTAAAACCAAAACTACAGCATCTGAATTTTACCATGCATACACACATATGCATACACATTGTAAAACTGGTACCCAGGTGAACAAGCTGCCAACCATATATGGCTTTAAAACACATAAAACGCCCCCTTGGCATTGCCTAGATAACTATTCTGCAACAGACTTTTAGCTGGACAGAGGAAGTCAACACTTTTCCATTCCTATCAGACACTTGCTGCAGATTGCCATTTCTCTATTTTCATTAGCAAAAAGAAACCATTAATTTGCAGCAGGGTTGCTGGGAGAGACAAAGGCGTCCCCTCATAACAACTCACTACTCAGCTAAGTGGTCTTTATATGGCATATATGAAGAGTAAAATATAGGATGAATTGAATAAGATGTATATGCATGTCAAAATTCCTAACTCAAAAGCTAACCTGATCATTAGATGAAAAAGGCTGTCCCCATCTGCCACAGCACATGATCTGGTATATTGTTTTTGTTTTTAAAAGTCAGCACTGAAATAAAAAAAAAGGAATGAAAGATGTCAGTAAGAAGTAGAACAAGGGTTGAAAATGCCAAGGCAGGGGTTTTTCTATAAGAAATACTACATGCGAGTAAAAAAAAAAAAAGTGGCCTGTGAGTGCAAAGTTGATAAATTTGCAAAGAAAAGTAAAAGAAATTAAGCATAACCAGTTATAGTTACAATTATAATTGTTCCAGAATAAGGAACAAGGATTTCACTTTCTTGGAAATCATAAATAATTGGAAAAATATCAAAGTTACAAAGTACCTTCTGGCTTTCCAGCTTTTTATTACAAATTCCAGACAGGGGACTCCTGAGTTTTCTCTTGTCTTGCAAGTGTCAGCTTCTTGAACTGTATTTCTTGTGATATTAAGGAGGCCAGATATTAAGAGTCTTAAATCTAAAATAAAAACAGAAGCTGAAATGCAAAAGCCAAACAGAATAAAGATTCTCCTTAGATAACTGGCAATACTAAAGAAGAAGGCAAGAAACACTGACATGGACATGTACACATACCCATCACACTATTCAGGCTAAAAGTAGATATGATTCACTTAAAGGCCTCTTCACTTTATTATATATTTTATCTGAATCAATGAATATACAATAAACATTTATTTTTCACATCCGTACATTCCTCAGCTATTTGCCAAAGACCAAAAGCTAGTCTGCACACCCACTGCCCAATATAAAACTGCCCCACCCTTCACAAACTTTGCTTACTGTCACCTCTTGTACCCTTTCAATCAGAATTCTGCCAAACACTGTCCTAGATAAAACTATCAACCCCCTTATAGTTTTTGCTTTTACTCTTGCACCCCTTCCCTTAGTACAGCATGTTTCTCAGTGTAAGTCATGGGGGTCACAGGACAACAGGTGGAGGGTTGCCCCAAAGAACCTTTCTCACACTGTTTTTCAAGTAGGTTAACCAGATCAGTGCAAAAGTATGTTGCGTGCAAAGGAATGCCCTGCATGAAGCTTGCATATTCTTTTGGGGAAGTTTAGCACCCTGGCATTTACCTTTCGGGAAAGGGGTAATCCTATCTGGATTTTTTCAGAGCTCTGACCATCTGATCTGATGTTTACTCTGCAGAGGAAATTCTACAAAGGGGAGAGGACAGTGAAGGCTATGAATGCATGGTATTCCCGTTTCTTTTAGTTTCACACGCACACTATCTATTTGTTCATTCATTCATTCATTTATTCAAAAAACGTACTGGAAGAAAGGGTGCCAAAAGTAACTTACAGCCTGCCATTTTTTGCAAGCTAAAGCATTTTAAGAGTAGCTGAAGAACAGCCGATTTACAGCAAAGAAACACCTCTTTCTTTTCTTTTTTTCCCCTAGACTTTGATAAGATAATAGTGTGTCTTGAAAATTAAGGCCAGATTTCAGGAATTTGCAAATGTAACTTCCTCATTCCCATTAAAATATGTCTTTAAATTTTGGGGGGGTTGCTTATTTCCAATGAAACAGTTTTATGTTATGAAGTTGTAAGATTCTTTTATATGATATATAGATTAAGATTTAATCATTAAAATAAATGGTGTATTTTTTTCAACCATTCAGCTCAGTGAAATCACTAGCTTTATTCATGGAACGGTTGCAAACTTCATTTTATTACTGCAGAGGGTGATGGTGTTGCAAATTTTGAGGACCCGTAATATAAAAGAAGGCATTTTTCATCAGATACAGAAACAGCTTTCACTCACATTAAACAAGTTGCACAGCCAGTTGCAAAAACCACATATACTGTATATTTTAATATTTCTGCAATGGCACCATCAACATCCACAACTTTACCATTTTTCAACATTATCACAACATTTATCATTGCCTTGTCATCATTTTTTCTTCAACACAAATCTTTATAGCATTAATTTCAATTCCATGGTTTGACCTATCATTATCATTCCCATACAAATCTCTGAAATATTCCTTCCATCACTTCAGTTTCATGCCAAAACATTTGATCACTCTTATTTTTAATTCCATTCACTCTCCTGAGGATCCTTGTTTATTCCTTTTTAGCCACTTCCAAAACATGTTTTTTAATTTCCATCAAAATCACTCAGTATTTTGTCCGTCTCTCATTCTTAACCATTCCTTGTGCTCTTTGACTACACTCTTTGCAACCATCATTTTTCTCTCCATACATGTTATAAAATGCCTTTATTTCCCTTTGTTAGCACCCACATCTTTTATACAGTTTTTCATCAATAGCCTCTTCTACTTCATCATTACATTAAGCAACCTTTTTATGCTTTCCATTCACATAACTCTACACACACCCCTGTAGCAATTCTTTTTCAGTTCCAATCAGTTTCCACATCCTATTTCCCTGAGCCCATTTTTACTCATTCTATTGGAAGATGAAGGACTCCCAACACTATGAGACTCATACTTTCTCTTCCTGCTTTCATTCTACTTTCAATCTCATTACATTTCCTTCTTCTTTTGCTTCCAGTATATTTTTTTGTCAAGATCCACTCCTGACACTACTCAATAGTGGTCTGTCCCATACTGAGAATCTCCCATCTCTCTTGCATCTCTCAATTTTCTCTCTCTCTTCCATCATTAACAATCAATTTAATAAAGTTTTGAAATTTATATTCACTCTTTGTCATGTGAATGTATAGACTTATACCTAAACCACATGTTCAAAGCAAACATATATTGTTCTAAAGAAATGCTCACAGTCATCATTCAATATTGGACCTCCGTATAGTTATTTCTTTCTGTAATCATTCATTTCATTCCCACCCATCTACTTATGTCATACCAGAATACTTTTTGCCCCTAGTTGCATCCATCAGAACGTAGCACAACTTTTCCCAGAACTTATATCAGATTCTTTCATTATCACCATTCATTAGAGTATATCTTGCACCTATCACACATTTATGGATTTTTATTTTCATATGCAGCCATACCAACCTAAATGATACCAATTCATACCTTTGGACATACATTTTAGTCCCTTCACCCATAACTAAGCCTGCTCTGTTGAATATTCTTCTTTGCATCATCAAGTTGACTGTACAAGATCAGAACTTAATTCAGATCTCTTGCACTATTCCCGTTTCATTTCATTTAACATGCATACTATTTATTTATTTATTTATTTATTCATTCATTCATTCATTCATTCATTCAATTTATATGGCCACCCATCTCAAAATAAATTACTCTGGATGGCTAACGGTTCTGAAGACACTAACTTAATATGCCTAAGAAGCCAAATACAGCAACAGATCCATGCTCAGTATTATGCTGAAATACTAAAAATAACATTTCCACACCCAACCTTTCAAGCAGCTAAGTAGACTAATTCAGGGCAGAGTAACCATTTTAAAGTCTCTGTATTTTAATACAAAAGTATGAATGTTTTTAAGTGACAACTTTCCCAAGCCATCTGTGAACCATTTAATTTATTACAATTGCACTGTTTGCTATGGCTATACCTCATGTTCTTCTGCTCCAAAATGTTTATATTTTCAAGTATTCTCAAAGATGGATAAGAGCTCGTAGCAGATCACAACACATGAGCTTCATAAAATATCAAAGGACTGGGATACTCTAAACACACAAGGAACCATCTCCATGACATGTTTCTCACTGGATACATAGCCTGTAACCACCCTCAATGTAATTTACAGCAGCCACTATGTTAACATTATTCTGACTCCATTACATATCATAATTGCCTGGAAAGGGGAAGGGTTGCTAAGATAACTCCTGTCTGAAATTCCCCCAAAAAAGTAAGGTCTTGGAGTATCAAGCAGATCTGTATTTGCAGTACACAAAACATGGCAGAGGGTATTGGTGTAATATCTAGACTAGCTGCCATGGCCTTCACCAAATTAGAGAGGTTGAGGATAATAGCACCCAAGAAAAAAAATGTTACAACCCAAATTTTGAAATATCTAATGGTGTGCCCATGTCTTTGGGGAAAGATACTGCCAGCAAAGAATGAGGGATATTCCAGTTAAGCTCATGATTAATTATTCTGGTTTGATTTCTTGATTACCCTATATTTGCGAGTGAAAAAAACTACAAACGTTAATTCACTAAAGCTATCTCCAAAGCTTGCATCCTCTTGATACAATACAGGGAATTCTTCTTTCCCCAGTCAACAACAGGATGCGCTTAAAAATGATAGTGTCATTCTAACAAGTTTACTCAGAAGGAAACCCATCACAGCTGTAAGCAAACTTGAAAGGCACATAAATATGAAAGATGATGGACAGAGTGATGGCGAACCTTTGATCCTCTACATACTGTTGGATTCCAACTCAAATCAGCCCTGGTGAACAGAGCTAATGGTTAGGGACATTGGGAAGGGCACAGGTTACCCAGGAGCATCTGTTTACTTTCACATGCTTCTAACAATTCTTTCTGCCTTTCTGCTGTTTTCCTCCATTGTCCCTGGAGATCCTCAGTCAAGCACCACATATATGAAGGGTAAAATTCTAAACAATGTCATTTATTGGAGAACTGCAGAAAAACTGGTCTGGGCAGAGTCTGAAAAACAAAGCCACTTCAGCTTCAATCCACTTACCAAAACCAAGACGTTCCACCGAGTCATAACCAAAAGACCAGTAATATTTCTCTTCCCCAGCCCCAGATGGTCAGACCATATTTTGGAAGGAATTGGCAGTAGCTCTCAAGACAAATCTTCTAGAGCAGTGTTTCTCAACCTCAGCAACTTTAAGATGTGTGGACTTCAATTCCCAGAATTCCCCAGCCAGGCACATCTTAAAGTTGCCAAGGTCAAGAAACACTGTTCTAGAGCAACGAGTTGTGGCAGACACCCTTGTAGACAGAGAGGTGATGAGCTGACTAGTGAGTAACAGAAAGCAAACCCAGGATTCTCCAAAGGTCTCTTGAGCATTCAGGGACAGGGTTTGAAAACAAAAGCACAAAAGACTCAGCAGTCCAAGCCAAAAACTCAAAGTACTGTCTAAAATAAAATGCCTAACCAAGGAGGTAAACTCTCCTGGAGTAGCTATTTGGAGACTGCTCTCCTGCTGTCTCAGCAACTGTCACGAACAAGCCTTCCAGCCTCAGCTGTGGGCATATAAACTGTCAAAGTAGACTCATAGGCCTAAAATTACCTTTATTAAAATGGCTATAGTAACAAAAACTTCCAAGTCTGAATGTGCTTCCTCTCCTGTTTTATCTTCATATGAATTATGGGGTTGCCTGAGACGTTTTCATAAATCTCCTTCTTTGTATGGGCTTAACCATGCTTATCTGTTTGTTGCATTGGTAACGGATCTCCCTTCTCTCCATTCAGGCTATCTTCTCCACTCACTACATAAGCAGCTCCTTACTTGCGTCATCTCTGGTTCCCTTTCTTCCTGCCTGAGGAAAAATTTCCAGTTTGAAGAACCAGCTCTCTTTTCTGCCTGGGCAATGACTTGAGTCAAGGCCAGGCAGCGTATAAGCGTAATCCAGCAGGAGATTTCTCTAAGTTTCTCTTCGTTGTCCTCTGGCATCTGCCAACTCTATCAACCTGCTTCTACAACCTCCTACACCTCTTCCTTCATCAGAGCAGCCTTTCTGTTCAGCAAGCACTGAGTTTCTAAATACTCATACTCTGCTGCTGTGGTTTACTCAGAAGAAGGCTGGTGATCTTCCTTCTTTTGTGCAAAAAAAGAAAAAACACCATCATATAAAAATTAAGCACTGTCAAAACTGGACCTTAACAGTACCTTTGCTAGGAACTGCCTTTCCAGAAAGGCTTCTCTGATCCAAATCTTGAGGGCTGGGGTACTAGATATACACATCTCAAATAACTCCTGTGTCATGATTTAGGCCTCAGGTTTAAAATATGTGTCAGCCATAAGTACCACTGTTTTTATCTCAGTTGGAAGTGGAAGTATTCTATCTGTGCACATGAATGTTTCTGAGAACAGGAATCTGACCTGAACAAGGATTAGAGAAACGAGTTTTTAAATATAACAGAAAGATTTATTTATAGGAAATACATCACAGGGATAAGCAAAGACTAGCCTTTAGCTAGCAACATCCTATCGAGTGGACAATCAAAGAATGTGTGCTCCGTGCATGTGTGCAAAAAGAAGCAACAATCAGCAATCTCTTAGAGAAAGAACAGGCAGAGAGGTAGACAAAAAGGAGGCACAGAGTAAATCCTTAGCACTTTACCAACACCCAAATGCCCCCTTGTAGTCAGTAAGTCATGAGGTGCTGAAGAGTCACTTCCATGAATTCACATTTTCAACAATATCAGGACAGGTAAACAAGACATTGCCCATGGGCACCAATGTGCCTACAGATACTTCTTCTGCCCCCTCCCCATCTGACCATATTTATGATGCTGAAAAAAAGACTCCCCCTGAAAAGGAGCCCTGGCACGCAGCAAAGCACAACCATCTAATCTTTATTTTCTCCCCATATAGGCCAGACAAGGCAACCTTAGAAAACAAAAATGGTGAATGGTGAATGGTTGTAGCTCGATAGTATGTTTGGCAATGGGCCACCTATCCCTTAAATAAAAGCATATGGACAAGGTGGGAAGGAGAGTGAGGAGCTAGTGTACCAATTTGCCTTCTGGTTAACTGGATGCTTTGTGACTGATTACACCTACCATATGAATTGGCGAACTCTGCCATGTCAACTCCTAGTGATTTGTCCATGAAGTTTATTGAAACAATATGGAAAGATCCCATTATCTTTATCCAGGATGCTTTTTTGACCATAAGCCATACATTTTCCTAGTCTATGGCTCTGGTATTTGCTGATAGGTCTCCCATCCAATTCCTAACCATCTTCAATCCTACTTAACTTTTTGATATTAATAAAAGTCAGTTGTGGATTACTACTAATTGTGGATATGTTAAGAGTAGTTGTGTTTTTAAAAAGTACACATTAGGGAAAGTTGCAAATTTATTAAAGCATGTTGCATGTCATGCTATGTAAATTTCATAAACATGGAGCCATCACTGAGAAAGTACTCACTGCTGTTGAAGGTTACCTGGCCTCCATAGAAGTAGTACCCAGAACAAAATCACACTGATGTTTCTCAGAGTACAATGTTACATATGGGAAAGGTGTGATTCAGCTGTATCTTTTCAACCCCATGCAGGACTCCTTAGCACTAAGTTTCCTTCTATTGCAGATAATGTGATCTACATTACCAGTTAAAACCAGACTGCATAATTTTTGGTGATCAGGGTGATTCAGCAATTTTGAAATGAGAGCAAGAGAGTCACAATAAACAGGACCAAGATTTTCTATTTGTCCTGGATTGTGAGAGAGGAGATCTTGGCTGTTACTTTCAAAATATATTACAGTAAATAACCTTGGACCAGTGGCCCTTGTGAGAATGCATTAGTTAAATGTGGAGGTTGGAAGAGAAGAAGAGAATAATTACAATCCCTTAAGCATAATGCCACTGAAATCTCAAGCTTGTCTAGCGCAAATTAATGTTATTTTAGAACCTGCTAGAGATTCTGAGCCAGTTCAAAGACTGAACAACAAGGAAACCTTATGGCTTAGTTGCAACTATCCAATTGTGTGTCTTTTGAGAATAGATGTGCTATAGCAGTTAAAATGCCCCACTAAGCCTGAAATGAATTCATATTCCTGCATACTCTTGAAGCTCAATCACTATCTGCTAGGCTAGCCAACCTCACAGGGTTATTGAGAGGATAAAATGAAGGAAACATATATCAATAATTTTCACATGTCAAAATATTTTCTGAATATTTGATTCCAAAAGGCTTGTTTGTCTGTCTGTTTGTTTGTTTGGAAAATTTATACAGCTTTCTCTCTTAAACAAGTAACTCTGGATGGCTAACAAAACAATAATTGAGTTACATCCATGCTATAACATGCTGTTAATGAAATCAGGTAGAAAAAAATTAGCAGAAAATGCAGAAAAAACGATGTGCAAAATGTTTCAGATTTGTACAAAGTCTGAACCACCCTACTTCAAGGGGAAAACAAATGTTTTAATCATCTTTTAAATGTTTTTAGTTTGAAAAACAGTGTTTAATCTCTAAACAGAACTACTTCAAACTCAGTAACTTCAAAAATAATATAAAAAACCATCTTCTTGTTGGAACTGGTTCAAATTCAAAATATTTTGCATATCCCTACAGATCACTGGCTACAAAATTATCTAAATTTCACTATTTAGAAGAGATTAAAACTCAAGATAACTTTAATAAGATAAATATTAAAAGTTTCAATACAATGGGTCATCTTTATAAATAAAAGATTCCTCTCTAATCTGTTCATCTCCACATGTGATGGGACCACATTTCCCAAAATTCCTATCTATCATGGCCACTGATCTTCCTGACTGAAAAGCAAGTCCCATATTCCCAAACACATCTGGAAGAAAATAAATTAGGAAAGGTTGAATAGAAACAAAGAGAAGTATATCCAAATGCCATTAAGAGAATGTCAGTACTTTGCTAATCTTTTTTGTCCATTATCAGGGGAGGCTCTGATAGCATTATAAATTCTATATATTCACCCTTCTATGATCATGTTAAATTAACTGAGTA
Source organism: Candoia aspera (assembly GCF_035149785.1). NCBI lineage: Eukaryota > Metazoa > Chordata > Lepidosauria > Squamata > Candoiidae > Candoia > Candoia aspera. Next base: position 184,961,949 of record NC_086154.1, read on the forward strand.
TCCTCTGCAGAATCTACAAGAACCTGCAAGTATGTTACATGATGCTATTTCAATGCCTTAAGGGTGCAACAGTAAGTATAGAAAGTAATATATAAAAAAGTTGAAGAAACGACAACCTGTTTCAGCCATTTGCCACTAGCACTGCTAGATCAACAAAACACTAATATACCACCCATTCAACTTTCAAATAGCAGATCTAGAGAAACAATATATTAAAATTTCTCAAACTGTCCAATCAATCACTTTTCTACTTCTATTTTAGTACCATAAACACTTAATTATCAGCAAATTCTTGTGCAATGAGAAGTTAATAAATATTTTTCCTATCTCAGGAAAAAGTTAAAGAGATATTAGAAATAAATGCTTACTTTAAAAAAAATAAGGACAATGTATTTTACTATTATGGATAATGCAAACCATTCAGTCTTTCTTGCCTATCAGAAACCCTGGGTAGTTCTAAGGTAGACGACATGAGACCATTTCTATGAGAAAGCACAATAAACTTAGTCTCACGCTGTTTAAAAGAGTTAAAATGTTATTCTTTGAAAATAGTCATGAATTTTTAATGCATAGAACTGAAAGTGAAATCATACATTTACAGGACAAATGTCTTTACCTTTCTACGGAGTCATCAAAAAATGCCAACCTGATTTCTTTGTTGCTTACAAAACTGTATTCTTCAGTGAAGTGGCTAAAAATTAAAACTGTAGAATTTTGTGTAGATACTGTCTCTACTTTTTAGAAGTTCTGGTATATAAGAAATAGCTAGAAATATTTGTTACAGCTAACTATTTACAGTTACTTATTAATTACAAGCATTGATTTACAACTTTTACAACACATGTCAGGCTGATGGTTCTTCCCCTTGGAGAAAAAATTAAATCCAAATAACTACAAGGAATGCCACATAGTCTTGCCTTTCTGATAACAAGCACCAACATTTCAGGTACAAGCCGAACACAGGAAGATAGATGTGAATAATCGAAAACAGATGGAGACACACCGAAGACCCATTTGAGACTGACTTTACTCTCACATTTTTACTGTGAATTAACAATAGTGATAAATATTTTAGGCATGATTTGAAAATAATTCAGAAGAGGCACTCAGAAATTGCAGGAGCATGAATTTAACATCTTACTTAAAAAGCCACCACTTTTTTCAGGTTTCTGAATAAGTCATGTCTCTTTTTTTCAGACTCACACACCAAAGACTTGAAAAAAATGAAGTTTCTTTTTCAAATGTGCTCCCACGTTAGTTATGTCAAGCATAACTCCTTTTAATAATTTTCAAAGCATACATACTCCAATACTGTACTGTATACATACAAGCAGGTCCCAGAGAAACTTTGATAACAACGATCATGGTGAGAGAGGCAAGGTAAAATATTACTCAACCTTTGTGTCATCTTCCCAGTGTTACTGTTTTCCTAAAGAATGATAAGAGAATGAGTAATTGTCTCTAATCTGTGTACCAGATTAGCTGCTGTAACAGGTATTATTAGAAGAGGTGAGAAGAGAATTTTGCCTTTAATCATACCAAAATTACTGGGCACACATCTGTGTAAATGATCTATCTATCTACTGTATCTTTTCTGGTGGAAAAGTGAGGTAATTAAGGACAAATTAAAGAAAATTAGGAGTAACCAGAATCAGACAGGACTCAGTGCTGTACAACTAGAGCCAGGCTGAGGCCTACACTCATATTAACATTAAGATGGCTGAATGAGAGTGGTATCTTTATGCAATGTAATCACTTCCTTTTATGAGGCTCAAACCTCATGCCAAACCTCATGTTTTCTTTTTCTCTTCCTCACAGACCCTGCCCTCCCCCCTCTCACATTTTAATTAAAGAAAGAGTTTTAGTTCTACTTTAATCTATACAAGTATTAATCAGCAGAAAGCTCCAGAAACTTTTTCTGCACCAGGGCTTGTCCTGAAAGCAAATAAAAGATGCACATATAGACCATGTGCAGGCTATCTCTTGCACCCATACACTTTTAAATTTCTTTGGAGCAGGGAATGTTTCTTTACTGATTTAATGACAAGTTTTATATCCTCACTGAGTGGTGCACAGCAAACAAAAACGCAGACACCCCCCCCCCCATAATTTAACATAAAAATCAGAACACACAGTCGTAAGCAAACATACTATGGGCTAAAGGCCTGTTAGAATAAAACAATCTTTCTAAATGAAAGGAGAGTTAGGGCCAGCCATTGTTCTCACACTAAGTATTTCAGAGAGAGGAATATCAAGGACAATGAACATCCAGAGGGGGCAGGGTTCTCAGCTTAGCCTCAGCTGACCTTCTCCAGATGACCAGACTATACGGACAGAATTAAGCTTAGTAAAGCAGTCCTGTGGCATATAGGGTTTTACAGAAGATAAACAGCACTTTGACAGCCATTGCAAGAATTTAAGAATATATATAATTCTGCAGTAGCTGATTTCCCCAGCTAGCAGCCTGGCTACTGTGTTTTACCAGTGTGGCTACCAGTTGCAGCTTCTGAGTTCTCTTCAAAGCCAAACTCACCTAAAAGGGTATTGTCGAGCCATGTGGTGATACAACAGATTTCTCAATTATTTTCCTTGACTTACTCTGTAAAGTACCACAAGTAGTATGCCAACAATTTTATCGTTTCTAAAGCTTAACTTCACCTGTAGTGCAATAAATAAATGTGGTACAGGTTCCCCACCTTGGGAAGATATTTTTATTTCTGGCAAAGAAAAAGGAATATGGTGGAAGTAAGCCAATAACGAACAAAAACAAATCTTTGGGAGCACAGCAGGAAAGACTTTAAAAGCACTTAAAATGTAACTTTAATATGCAAACAAATAAGATTATGGGCTCAAAAGAGTGAGAGTTTATGAAGTGGGAAGAAGGATTTGGGAATGTTGTGACCTGGGACAGAGAGAGAAAATAATTTTTATAATAAGTTGTAACCCATCAAGATTACATCCTACATCTCTCATAAAAAGGATTTTGATTACAGCTGTGTACTGTTAAATGACAGACGAAGTGATGCTGTAATCATCTGGATTATCATTCAGAAATTCATACTCTAAGTCATTACTCTAGAAATAATGTATTTTTGTTGAATCAGTCAATCTGTGGTTTGGTTAGGGTTATTATTAGTGTAACAGTTTTGTTATTGTTACAGAGTCAGATACATAAGGAAGGGCTCGGCTCTCCACTAGAAAAAGAACTTAATATACTTGGCGCGATCATCCCATAGTTTATTGACACTGCCTAAGTAGGAAGACCTCTGAAGGGCACCCCAAACCGGGTAAAATAAATCCGAAGACCAGGAAGTCTCTCGCTTCCATCTGAAAGCAAACCGCTCAGAAAACATTAGACACAAGCGGCATCGGATGTTCTTCAGATTCACCCTGTTCTAAATGCCCGAAACGGCGCGGCCGCGGAAATGTCAGTAACAAGAAAGTATGCTCTCTTTCTCTTTCATTCCCTCAGTTTGCAAAATTCACCGCAGCTACAGAGAAGGTTTAAGATCGAGCGGACCCTAAATTAGAACGAAGATACCGATTCATCCCTTAGTTCACACCAGACTAAGAAGCGGGTTCTGTCTTTCCTCGTCAGTAAGGGACGAGGCCTGGGGATCCTTTTGTGCGATGACTCCTCAGGCCTTACCTCATCAGATCGTAGCAGGTCGATAGCGCCACTAAGTAGGCAGGGAAAGCCGACGCCCAGCGGGGGGAGAAGTAAATTAACGCACCTCAAATGACCTGGCCACTCTCTAATCGGTAAAAAGTCGCCGACCGCAGATCTTCCGCAAACGCAACTGTCGTCACCCGCAAACCTAATAGGCAACCGTCTCTTTCGCCACGCTTCGCCACCCTTCGACGTTTTCCTCCGAAATGCTGACTGTTGCTTTCTATTTTCCTCCTGGAAAGGGGGTTTATAAATGGGTGTCGTTTATACAAATCGGGGACCTTAAAGGGACTTCATTTTGCTGCTTTCCCGCCACACTGGGCAGCGGCGGCTCGGGAGAAATAGTCCCGAAATGCGGAAATGAGAGCTTGCAAATTAAAAAACAACAACACACAACAAAAAGCAATTGCCACACTTTGTTCGGCGCGCGACGGACCGCTATGCGTAACATTAGTTACGCCTCTTCCCTACTATTGGACCATTTGGCTTGAGAGGAGGGGAGGGGGGCGGCAAACGAACGTTTTTAACTTTGTTCTTTCCCCGCTTAGCTAAAAAAGCAAGACAACGCCTCCCCCCGGGGAAGGTTAGACGTTCCAACCGACCAGGCCGAAGAACGCCGAAAGCGGCTTTGAAAAACGAAGCAAGAGCGAGCTCTGGGAAAAGAGACTAGTCCCCCGCACTTCCTCCTCCTCCAGTTGAAGGAGGGGAAAGAAGCGATGAGCGGGGGGCGGTTCTTGCCCTCGCATCCCGAGCCTCTGCAGAGCGCGCCGACCGCCTCTTTCCAGAGATCTCTTTCAATAGAGGGAGCTGTTTAGCCCGCGGGGGAGGGGAGAGGAGGGGAGGGGAGTGGAAAAGACCCAATTGCTCTGCGATTCCCGGTTTGGGGACCTGCTTGGCCCGGCGCCCTCGGCGCTAAACCTGTCACTGCGAGACTCTGGAGGAGCTCCGAGAACGGCCCCCTCCCCCTGCTCCGGATGCCGTGACGAGAATCTCCTGGGCATCAAGGCAGGTCTCGGCCACGCGTTCCCGCCCGCCGCCCCCCAGCCGAAGACCTCGCGCGGGCGGCAGGCATGGGCGGCCGGGTCAAGTGTCTCGTGCGATGCCTCCGACGCAAGAAGTTGCCTTCTTTCCTGAAGCCTCTCTTACTGAAAATCGTCGGCGACGTGGTGAGGAGCAGACCCCTGCCCCACTCCCTGGTGGTGGTGGTGAAGTACCGGCGGAGCCTCGCCCCCCGCCCTCGACAGGTAAAGAAATGCGGAGACCTTCCCGCTCCCACCGCTGTCCGGGAGGCACGCGACTCCTTTATACCTACCTGGAATGCCGTTTCCGAGGGAGCGCGAATTTCCCAATTCGTGTTCTACCTTTTTCGCTTTTCAAAGAGATTTCCCCGTTCGGGGGCACTTCCCCCCTTTTTACTTTTTTATGCTATATCTCTCTGTCTCTATTTCTATATGGGCTCTCATTTGAAACAGTTTGTTAAGGACTTGGTTTCAGAAGAAAAAAACTATTATTTCCTTATCCTAATGATTCTGCCTGTTTTCCAGGTTGTTCAGTTGAAATGACTGCTTTCTGAAATACACACAAACCGACCTTGTAAAAGGCTGCTTAAATTTAGGCAAATCCTGCAAAATGGCTTCATAAATTTAAGCAAATTATTTCACAGAAACCACAGCCATATTAGAAAGATGAATTTACTAATTTAGAGACATCATGTGGGGTAACAAAGGGATAAGAAATGAGATCACAAACAATTACAGTGCAGTCTTTCCTCATGTGGCTTTCAGAGGCCTGTAAAAAAACCTTCTTTTACTCCTTGCTGTTTCTAGATGAGTAGGCCTTTCCATATTAAAGCAAGCTGACTTCATTCTCTTTGTTGCTGAGTTTCACCCAATTTAGCCCGATTATCATGATGATAGTTCTATCAGAGCTTCCCCCCATCTTAAAGCAACTTTGTGTATTTTTGCAAGGATGCAAAATAAAGGCAGCCAACTATGCAAATCTTAAAGAAGCTCAAAACTTTCACTAAGAAGTCCATGCTTGTGATAAGGTAGGATCCCTTCTGAAACCTCCTGTCTGTCTATACTCCATTTTCGATAGGTGAGGAAGACTTGCAACATTAGTCTCATGCTTTTTCTTTCTCTATGCCACATTTATTTTTTTATCCTTTCCTATATTATTAAATCCATATCTACTTTTTTCTAAACAGTAAATTATACTGTATTTTTTAACTTTCATTTTGCAGAGTTAGTGTTTGTCAGGCTTTTTTAAAACAGAAAAAGAAAGCCCCTGATACTGTTTTGATACTGTCTAAATTTCCAAATATAATTTATATGATTTTTAAAAAATATATAGATTAGTTATTTATGTTTGGACAATGGTTATTTTAAATCATTTCTAAAATCTTGCCTAGCCTTTGAGGTCTCCTATTTAATCTGGCCTTTTGGGAATCCAGTGAGCTGGCAGGTAGATTTTTCTGCAAAGACAATCTGGGAAATTTACAAGATAATTTATAAGATAAAATAAAGCAGATGGAAAATGCAGATAGAAGGACTAGTGAAATGCTGGGAGAAAAATGTTGTCCATTGTAACTGATACCCCATTAGAGAAGAGTTCAAGCAAAAGGCTTTTCTAAGTAGAATTTCTTGGTGCGTAGTCCATGTCTATGGCAATGTCAAGCTCATGTCTCTTCTTTCTTAATCTTATTCCTCAGATAATTTTCAAGAATCCCATAATCTTAGTAATGCATGGCACAATAATCCACCAATCTGACCACAGGCACTCACCTGGAATCTTTACCCTCAGTGTAATGGTTGCAGTCGTTCTTATCATTTACCGAAAATTTCTCTTGCACTTTATGGGCCAGCCTGTTCCATAATTTTATTTTTCCTAATAACCAAAGACAAGTTTAAAAAAAATAACTTAAACATTAAAACAAATCTTCTATTTTGCCTTGGGACATTCCAATACATGTTTAAGTCTCCCTTTGAAATAAAAGTAAATTTAAATCTGACTTGAGACCTCTTTTCTATGTTTCTTTATTTTTTAATAAGAAAATGGCATCGAAACTGAAACAACAGGAAGCAGGACCTTCCCAATGAAGGAACGAAGATACGTTAATCAAGAGACATGTTTAAACATTTCCAAGTGTTTTCAGTCTAGTGGAGCTATTTGTATCAAATACACGTTTTGAAAAAATTTATTATGTAACAGCATAGTCCTGTATAGATTTACTCAGAACTAAGATTGGTAGGGTTCAGTGGACGTTTTTACAATTAAATGTGCCAAGGATTGCAGGCCCAAGAATATTGCACCAGGCTTTCAGCCAAAAAACCCACCACAAGTAAGTTTTGTCAAAATAAATTAAAAATGTGTTATTGCCCCACCCTGGACTCCCTTACTTAGAATTAAATTCCTAGAATTTAATAAGGCTTATTCTCGACTAATTCTCAGCTACAACAGCAGTTTTTTGCACTCTTACTTGAGAGTAAGGGCCACTTAATATCTTTGGATTCCTTTTAAGTAAACCAGAACAATAGCTGTGTTAACCTTTGAAGTGCAAAGGGAGTTTTTTTCTTGCTTTTGCTACAGAACAGTGCAACCCTATATATGTCTGTTCGGATGCAAATTTCCTTAATCTGAGTGGAGCTTACTTCTAAGTGAGTGGATAGAGGATCACAACTCAACTCTACTTCTTTGGAGTATGATCCTCCTATTACTTTTGGGAATAATATTTCAAAATATTATAATATATAATATTCTGGCATAATATTTACTTTGAATTGAAAACATTTTCTCCCTGCAAAATTGGGCAAACCTTAGTTAATTATTGTCTTACAGAATGACCATGGATACTTTTGTTATTGTTGTTGTTGTTTTATATCCTGTACCTAAGCCAATTTTCTTCTCTAATAAGTAAGAAAAAATTCTTTGGTAAGGAAAAAAAAAAGCTGTTCTTCATATGTGTACATACTCAAGAGTTAGACCTTTCTGATGGCCCAGGATGACTTCTGGGTTGTATATAATGTCCGTCCTTAAGCCATGGTCCAGAAAGAAAATGCGCCCAAGTGCTTCTGAAAATATGGAAGTGTCATTGGCTCCTTCAGGTCCCAATCCAGCGTTTGAATGCTGCAAAGTCTCACAGCACCCTTAACCAGGTCTGATAAGAGCCTCGCAGATGTATTTGCAAAATATACTAAGTTTAGTTAGTGTTAGCTTTCGTTAGACAGGGTACATGTATGTGTGTGTGTGTGTGTGTGTGTACATGTGGGGACACGTGTATGTGTGTGTGTGCGTGCCTGTTGTACAAACCCAGCCCATGATTGGTTCAGGGCACTATGTGTGTATGCATACCTCTTGTACGAACCCAACCCATTTGATTGGTTCAGGGCACCATATGTGTGTGTGTGTGTGTGTGTATGTACATGTGGGGACACACTGTGTGTGTGTATGTATGTATGCACACCTCTTGTACAAACCCAACCCATTTGATTGGTTCAGGGCACTCTGTGTGTGTGTGGACATGTGGGGACATACTCTGTGTGTGCGTGCTCTTGTACAGACCCAACACATCTGATTGGTTCAGGGCACTGTGTGTGTGTGTGTGTGTGTGTGTGTGGTCATGTGGGGACATACTCTGTGTGTGTGTGCGTGCCTGTTGTACAAACCCAACCGGTTTGATTGGTTCAGGACCCTGTGTAAACACAGAAAATAGTTCAATTCAGTAACCAAGGTAAGGATGTCAAATGAAAGAAGCCATTGGGGCACAAACAGTATTTCAATTCCTCCTCTTTCAATGCACTTTTAGCAAGAATAGATTTTGTGGACAGATGTCTCCCCTCCTCCATCAAAATGAATGCAGGTCCTCTTGATGGTGAGAGGGATTTGTGAGGCATCTAAGCTCCTCTCGGCGTGAGGGAAGGAAGAGAGAGCAAAGACCCCAGCAAAACTGCAGCCATCTTCAGTTTAGTTATAAGTGTTAGGTGTGGTCTTGGTGGGGGGAGCAGACAGCCTCCCTTGGATAGCCCTGCGTCCTTGGTTGGAATAATCTCCATTTTGTTGTGAAGAACTTCCAGTCAAAGAATAACAAAATGAGCACCCCCAGTGGCACATCCATCTTGCTGACTTTCCTCCATGGGGACATGATAAAAAGCTTCCCTGGTCCCACTGGATCTGTGTCTGCCCCTGTTATCGGCTGCTCCTCCGGGAGGATAATTTCAGATGCCTTTGGCAATTGGAGATCTCAGCCCCATGGCCCAACCTTAATGCAAAGAGACCCTTAGGTGTGAACAGGAGTGTTTTAGTTATCAGAGAGTCAGCTGTAGCTCCTCCACCAAGCACCTACTTGTCCTATGAAGAATCGCTGGTTCAATCCTTCGCTTTTCCAAGTAGGACTGAAAAGACTGCTACCTAATAGCCCAGAGAAAGCCCTCTGCCAGTCAATAGTATGGTCTGCGTGAGGCCATGCAGAAATGCAGCGCAATCCAGCCAGTTAATTCACTGTGTGTCATAACAACTCAGTTAACCCTGGTTTCTTGTGGTTCTGGTTCTATATACAGAACCAGTATTGAGAATTAATGGACTAGATGAACCCATATCTGAGTCAGTGGCTGAGTTAGCCAACTCAGGTCAAGACTTTTTTGGTGGGGGGGGGGGCAGGGGTGTGCCTTCAAGTCAATCTTGACTCCTGGTGTCTGCCTGGAGAAGTCCCTGCAGTTTTCTTTGCAAGGTTTCAGAAGGGGGTTGCCATTAACTTCTTCCTAGGGCTGAGAGAGAATGACTGGCCCCAGGTCACTTAGGCTTGTACCTAGGATGAGACTGGAACCCACAGACTCCCAGTTTCTAGCCTGATGCCTTAATCACTACACCAAACTGGCTCTCAGTGTCTGAGAGAACCAGCATCTCAGTCAGTGGCTGAGTTAGCCAACTCAGGTCAAGAGTAGCAGGTGCATTTTCACAAGAGGCTACCCTGGGTGGGGAATTAATTCAGTGTCTTGTGTGAACTCAAAAAAAAAGTTAATTCAGCCCCTAGGTTAAGAGTGTTGTGATAATGCAGCCCAATGAGGCAATTTCCTCATTGTCATCGTTTGTCACCCTGTGGGTGTCCACACGCTGGTAAGTATTTCCTGGATTTAGTTTGCGCCTTTCCACGCGCCGGCGCGTGTTCCGTTAGTGTTAAGCTCGTCCCATCACTCCGGAATGGGCGAAAGGCAGCTGACTTCGTGCATTCAAACTCCCTCCGGGTGAGCCAGACAGCGGAGCCCGCGGCTTTTTAAATATGGCTGTTGCTCCTCTTAGCCCTGCAGAGGAACGTCGCGCACGTTTCTTTGTTTGAAAAGCTGATGAGCCACCTACTCGCCCAATTCTCGGCGACTTCAAAAAAGGAAGCGGCGATCGTCATTCCCCTCTCAGAAAAAAAAAAAAGAGAGGGCTTTGAAGAAAGAAGAGGACGCAGGCCGTATTAAAGAAAAGGGAAGTTAGGCAAGTTTATCCGTTAAAGCCAAGGCTTCCTTGCTTCTTGTTTCAGAGGTCGAAACAGGACGCCGTCTTCGTCCTTTTTTTTTTTAAAGTAGTTTTTAAAGAGAAAAAGTGGAGAGAGGGATGGCGAAGGAGGCCATGAAATAAATCGAGGAGAATAAATGGCGCCAAGAGGAAAGTGGATTTCCCTGAAAATACACCTTTGGGGTTTATTCCTGCAGTGTATAATCCGATTCAATCAGTGGCTTGACTCAGTTTCTCTATATGTAAATATGGGTAGTGGCTTCGCAGTGGTCTGCCTGCGGCCTTTGCAGGAGAAAGTGCGGAAACCAGCCCCGCCCTTCCCTCTTCTCTAGGGATCGCTTTTAGTGGGGGTCGCCTTGATTCTTCGGCGACCGTACAAGCCGACGACAGTCCCCACTCCGGGGGCATCTTCGCTTATTTATGCGGCCTCCCCCAGCCTGGCGCCCTCCAGAAGTGTTGGGACTCCAGTACCCGCCTCCGCCGCAGACAGCTTTCGTGGGGATTTGTGGTGGCCACTCACCCTGCCTTCCCCAACCGGGCGCTTTCCAGATGCGCCTGGAATCCCCGAGGGCGGTCCTGGCTAGAAGTTGGAACACCGTAGTCCTAGCACCTTTGGGCGTCTGAACGCTTCTTCCCATCATCGAGACCGAGCCGAACGCATTACCGCTTCGCTGGGGCTTCCTTCCCAGTAATGGAGATGGCCAGGGCGTTAAATTCGGATCGAAATAAGTCCTCGGCCGACGTAGGGTTCGAGCCGGTGGGGTGGAGAGGCTGCTGCACTGATTTGCCGGATCTGCTCGTCGGTCTCGATCCGGGTGAAGCGGCCGAGGGTGATGCCGGTTCAGCCTTGCAGGAGCCGCCAGTCTTCCTTGCTCCCCCCCGCAGTCTTTAAGTTCCTGGCAGCCCCGAGAGGAGAAAGAGGGCGCGATCCACCCAGATGAAGGGCAGAAAAGCTCAAGAGCGTCCTTTCGAAGCCATGGGGCTCGAATCTGAAGCCTGCCAACTGCTGCTGATTCGTCTGCTGCTGCCAGGCCGGGCCATCGGGCGAAGGCCCTTCCCACGTTATCCCGATCTTAGAGATTCCCTCTGTCTTCTCTCCTGCTGCTCAGGCTGAAGCGAACTTCGCTCGGCCTAGGAAGGGTCTCTCAAAGGCCTTTTCTTTCCAGAATTGCCCTGTGCGGGAAAGAGGCCTTGTGCTTCATGTGTGTACATGTACCCAAATTTGTTTGGTTGTAGTAGATTAGAATGAGTTGTCCAAGTTGTTGTTATCTTCATCATCATAATTCCACTTCTTCTAGGATGCTGAAGAGGTCCCCCAAATGTTCCCAGTTGACAAGCACCCCAGGCACCCACAGTCAGAGGGGCGTTTCAGCTGCAGGCTAAAGCTGCAGACCGTGGTCCTTGCAGATCCTCAGAGGAGCCTCCTGGCTTCCAGCAGATCGGCCTGTCCACAGTTTGATGAGGTGGTAAGCCTTGCTATATTTTTGCTTGTGGGCTTCTTGGGAGTATCAGGAGGGAAGAGAGCAACTAGTTTCACACACGCAAAGGCTTGCTTTGGCTTTAGACAGGCTTTGCCCAACCCCAACACACCACTTTATGGTTTGGTGAAATGTGTGAACCCAGCTGAGGCTGGATTGGCCTTATCTAACAGCCTGTATTAAAGTGGGGGGACAGCAGAAGGTTAGCCAACTGACTAATGCAAATGAATCCAACTTAAGGGCACTGTGATCTGGGAACATGTATGAAGCTTAGGGGAATCCTAGGCTGACATCCTTCCATGTTTACCTGGGAGTAAATCAAATTGCATTCAGTGGGCCTTTCTTTTAAGTAGGCATGCATTGGATTGGTGTATAAGACACACACCCTTCTTTCCAAGCTCCTATGGTTGTCCCATGCACCTCCAATCATGTTGAACTGCAAAGCCTATCATCCCCACGAGACATGGTGGGAGTTGCAGTATGACACACCAGTGCAATTCTAACTTACTTTGAAATCTAGGCTTCCTTTTAAGGGGGCCAGAGTTTCTGGGTCAGGACTTCTTTGGCATTAAAAGTCCCAGCTTTTCTGTAAATCTGTTTTAGTTAATGAGAGCCAGTGTGGTTAATGTGCTGGGCCAGGAACAGGGAGACCCAAGTTCTAGTTCCCCTTTAGCACAGAAGCTGGCTGGGTAACTTTGGGCCAGTTACTCTCTCTCAGCCTTAGTCTGGGAAGTCAGAAAATATTTATTCACCAACCCACCCTGGACCAGTCTTATAGTTATGTCCATAACTTTCAGTGAAGAGGACATTATCCTGCAGTTAACTGATTCTGGCTGATTCCATTCCATTTTAATCAGTTGTTGGGTGGCTGCCTGGGAAGTGAGCATGCTTTGAGTTCAGTGAGCTGAAACTGCTGACCAGGTTCACAAGGCACAAAGAAACCAGCTTTCTTGAATAAACACAATTGATGGAATTAACACAACACTCTAGACCTAAACAAAAGAATCATCATGTTATGGCTTAGCATGTATAAACTGGCTAGGCCAAAAAGTCAGTTCAGAGGCATACAAAAGCAATCCAAACTAAAACCAACAACTTGAAATGGGTATCTCTTTGTGTTTGTGCCTATTTTAAAATGCTATTTGTTCCACCAGTTCTGCCTGTTTAAGTGAAAGCATGGTATCAGGACTAAATATCTAATACTTTCTCAAAGGTGCCAATTTTTGTTGTTGTGATGATCATTGGCAAACACTCAAATTTAGCTTCTGAGGAAAAACTTTGAAAAATTACCTGGAAGCCGCTCAGTCTCTCTGTCTTTCTCTCTCACACATTTTCTACTTCCAGTATTACACTTATAGTGCACTTACTAAGGGAAAAGAAAATGTTCAGATATGCAATTTCTTCAGATTCACGTGTGTGCATATGTGTTCCTGCTTCTTTTATGCAGAGACCAGAATCAAAAAAGGAAGTATGGACACGGTTCTCTTGCCAGCCACCCAAAAATGTTGCTAGTAAAATAAGGCAGTCTTTTGAATCAGGCATGTTGTTGTTGTTGTTGTTGTTGTTGTTGTTGCTTATTGGTGTTGGAAAGGAATTATGTGAAAGGGCTCAGACTCTGTCCCTCTGTCTGTTGGTCAGCAGGATAACACTCCAAAAACAGAACTGGACCAAATATGACATGAGGGAGAAGCCAGCCAAAGAAAGAATGAAGTGGAAGATGGGCTAGATCCAGGACTGCTGAGAAACTCCCCCCACCTCCACCCCCCACATTAAAAGTCATGCAGAGGGAAAGGCAACTGGGCAGCAGCAAATGTTGCCACTCTCCCATTCTAAGTTGGTTCTCTCCCAGTCATAAGACCAGGAGCAGCACTCTTGTTGGAAGCTTAAAAGAAAAAAATTCCAATCCCCAAATATGCTCTGCATGCTTTTCCCACCTTATTTTATTACTATACTTATTCTTTTTGTGGTTGGGTTTATACTTTAATGCTGTTTTTGCATTTGTATTTGTATAAGTTTGCATAATAAAATAAGTAAAAGGTAAAAAGTACTTAGTAACAATTAGTTAATTACTAGTAAAGTTGCTAGTCCTTATGAAAATGCACTTAGAAGCTGCACTCAGTTCATTCCAAAAACAAGGAAGAGTCCTGTAGTATCTTAGAGACTGACCCATTTATGACTGCAAGGGTTTCTATGGATTGTAGTCTATTTCATCATATGTGTGTCCTGAGACTGAGCTCTGGAGAAAAATTCAGGAGCTGGCGTTTTGACAGTGTTCTAAACACCAAGATTGACTTGAAACCCAATATCTCAGTATTGGGTTCACTCCACATGCTAAGTCTGTGGCTTTGGGGGTAAGTTGAATGTTGTTGTTATGGTTTGTGAACCATGGCTGATAGTTTCACATGTTGTATAAACCTAGCCATTTTTTACTTGTACAAAATCATATTGGTTAGGCAAAGCACACTTGGATGCATTATGTGAACAGGGCCATTGAATTCAAGGCAGCCTACCTCCAATTGGCTTGGACTGTCACTCCTGCTGCTTTCAATGGGCTTCCTGTTATATACTTCTAAATGGCTGAATATGCAGAAAGCATAGAAGAGAAGACATCTTGTTACTCTCTTCCACCCCCAGACAGAGTATCTTACTTCTCTTCTAATGGAAGAGTATCTTATTATTGAACAAGGACAGAAACACAGAAAAAGCAGAACGCTTCTTCCTCTTCTTCCCATACAATTCCATCTAAGAATCTCCATCAGTTGATTTTCAGATGTACAGTAGTTTGGCTGCTAATAACACATCAAGACTAAACAATTTTATTAAAAGGCATAAGATTTTGGCAGCTTTAGCTCACTTCATTCACCATAGTCTTAATCAAAGCTTATGCCTTTTTAAAACAGTGATTAATCGGAAAAGATGCTACCAGACTCCTGATTTTTAGCAGTCATAGACTAACATGGTTCTTCTCCTACAATGTTAACAACCCAGGAGCCCCAAATTAGCAACTGTTAGCAACTGTGATCTGGACTGATTGTCCTCCTAATGTCTGTTGCTCCACACAGACATACATTCTTTGGCAAGCCAATTACATCAGCATAAGAGTGGCTACTGAGCTCATTTTCTGCTCCTCCCAGGGGCACTTGATTGCTTGTTCTCTCAGAGACCAGACTGGTGGATTGGGCAGATTGGCCGGCCTTGGGTCTGTTCCAGCCCTGTGTGTCTTGGATTCTTAGATTTCCTAACTAGAAGCAGAAGAGAACAGCTTCTCAGGGAAGGACAGCAGAATTTGGGATGGGTGGGAGCTGGCTTTGGGATCTCATCAGTGAAATCAGCCACACAGGCTTAGGAAGTCTCTTAACTGTCCTAGCCTGACCTCATTTTGGAGGTCAAAGGGATAGACCAGATTCCCTCTGCAGTTAGGAACTGGCATCTCAACCTCTTAGGGACCCTTCAAAGCAGCTCCCTGTCTCCAGCAGCTGAGATGAGTACAATTATTGGAGGAAGTGACTTATGCACACCCCTCTCTTGGGCCCTGGAGTTAGCCACCTGTAACAACTCTGATTTTTCCTTTACTGACTGGGTGGGAAGAAGCACTCTTGAACTTGACTGGGTTTTTTTTTCCCTGAGCCTCAGTTTTAGACACATCACTGTTTTAAGAGACTTTGCTGGTTGAAAGCGAACCAGTAGTTTTTAAACCCTGGAATTGGCTCTCAAATATAGGATGGATCAGCCACATTAGCACTAGGCTAAGAGGGTAACCTGGCTGTCGATGGCTCACAAGCTTACAGCACACTAGCAAGTGTGACTAGTTTGTGGTTCCATGTGTTGTGTGAACCCCGGCATTCAGTGTTCGCTGTGCAAACAGTCACATTTCATTTATTTATTTATTTTCTATCCCGCCTTTATTATTATTTTTTATAAATAACTGAAGGCGGCCAACATAGCTAATACTCCTTCCTCCTCCTCTTTTCCCCACAACAACAACCCTGTGAGGTGAGTTGGGCTGAGACGGAGTGACTGGCCCAAGGTCACCCGGCTGGGTTTCAGGCCTGAGGTGGGAGAGAACTCACATATAGTTGCTGAGCACATCGGACAACGGTTTGTTTGTTCGTTCAACGGGAGCAAGCAGAACCTGCCTCCATATTTATAGGATTAGGAAGAAGCGGGGTCTGTGGGGATCTGAGTTCATCTGCAGGGGTGGGGCAGGGAGCTCAGTTTTTACAGACCTTCCATTCCAAGTGCGGGAGCGCACGTGGGCTTGCAAAGAGCAGCCTTGTTGCAGTTTCCTGGACTGCGGGATGAAAGCGCGGGGGCGGGGGAGGGCATTCTTCAACCGTCTGTGACCCCTCCCCCCCAAAACCCACCACCTCGTCCGGCCGTCCGTCTCCTTCTAAAACGATGCCTAAGGCAATGCCTAGGTGGAATGGATGAGAGTTCAGCCAATGAGATCCGCGGCGGCGGCGGCGGCGGCGGCGGCGGCGGCGGGGGGGGGCGCAAAATCCGGGCGGGGGTGCCGCCGCTTTTCCGGGCGGGCAGAGGGGAAAACAGCAGCAGGGCTCGCGCGGCTGCTCCCGGAGGTCGCTCGATGGAGGCGGCGGGTGGAAGGAATCCGTCGGACCGGCTAAGCCGAGCAGCCGCGGAAGGGAACGTGGCCGACCTGCGAAGGCTGCTGGACGGTGGGGCCGACCCCAATGGGCTTAATGTGTATGGCAGGAGCGCGATTCAGGTAGAGGCGGGCGGGCGGGCTACCAAGCTGGCTGGCTCTGCCTCTGGCTTCGGCTGTTCTCGCGGGGCGAGCTCTCGCCTCCCGTTTCCTCCGGAGAACGTTTCCTCCGAAGGGAGGGAGGCGCTCGTGGGCATCCGCGGGAAAGCTTTCGGAAACGTCGGTGGGGCGAGAGAAAATGGATGCCAGCGGTAACGGGGCTTGGCGGAAATGTCGGCCAAGGGCAGTTGCGGTCTAGAGCCGCTGCGCACACCTCGGTGGGAACGGGGACGGGGCTTGAGAAACGAGGACTGATTTTGCTTCCTGTTGTTTTAAAGAAGGGGGAACCTTCATTTAAAAGCTGAGAAGGAGCCGTCGTCTGAACGACGTTAGGCTTCGAGCGGTGTCTCTCCTCCCCCCACCCCCACCTCTCGTCTGGTGGGCGAGAAGGAGGAAAAACGCCCCGAAAAGGTTTCTCAGATTATAGACCGCCATTATTCTTTCGCCATCCTTATCTGGGCTTTGAAGTAACCCCCCTCACCCCACCAACATCCCCTTTTTTTTTTTCTAACGGGAAACGTAATTCGACTTCGCGTTCATTTTACTCGTGAAATTGTTTATTTCGCGGGTTTGGAATTTAGAATCTCGTCAGATCTCTGCGGGGTTCGACATTCGCGAAATCTTCTCCGCTGCTCCTCCAACAAAGCGGCTGGTGTGCTAACGCAAGAAACGAGCTTGTTCGTTGATCCGTCTAACAATTTCGGTGTTGCTGAAGCTCCAGTAACTTTCTAAAAGGGGTTGTGGAACAGGACGGCCAGTAAGACTTGAAGATCTTTGCTACGTTTTTGGTTTAAAATTAATGGGGAACCAGAATTTTCCAAAAGTTAGAAATATCAATCCTCGAAAGAAAAACACCATGAAAAGTGGCTGCTTTTCACCACAATGCTGCACACCTGGGTTTTAATAAACGTCTTCGTTCCATATTAATTTTTTACAATTTTTTCATTTGCTGACATCTCTATTTTTGACCATCTGTTTTCAATACTTGCCTTTTGAGCAGCATCTGTCCCAAAATGCAGGGATGTATTTTCGATAGTATCATGAAAGTCAGGGTGTTGTGGAGAAATTAGATCAATTAGGGTGGAAACAATCCCAATTTAATTTCCTGGCATTTCTCGAATAAAAAATGGCTGAAATCCTGCAAATGTAAAGCAGGGGCTATCTTATTATATAGTCGCCAGTTCACATTCATGAGGTTTTAGGAAAGGCGTGTGGGGGCGGGGCGGGGTTTCCAGTCAACCGCTTGTCCTCGCATTCCTTTGTCTTTTCACTACAATTTCTTCCATCATTTTCCCCGACCATAAATATATACAGTATCTGAAAATTATGTCTGCGCCATAAATCCTCCTATGGGAGGAAGGCAACTTCTGATATTCTTAAATTTAAAAGGTTGTTCAGATTGTGTAGGAAATCATTTTTGCCATTCAGGCTGCAGAAATTCAACAGAATTGGATTCTGATCAAAAGCTCAACAGAATAGAAATGAAAGGGTTCAATTTAATCAAATGTATGGATTAAAACAGCACCATGGAGTGGATAGGAAATAATTATGTAATGCTTAGGTGTTAGCCATTCTGTTCCACTTCTATTGCTCTATTCAGTTAATTTAAGATTTTGAAATGAGTTGATAAGGCAGAAAGGGATATTATTATTTTATTAAATTTGGATGCTTCCCAGCTCCAACCTACTCTTAAAATTAAAACTAGAGTGCATTTTGCTTTGAATATTCATGAGGAGAAAGGACGAAACACACATTTAAGTTTCTCCAGTTGCCTAGTAGGTCTCGCTTTCTGTTTGGTTATCATTTTATATAGTGAATTACTGAATTTTATTCATATTTAATATTAAACTTATTTTTTAAAAATCAAGTCTATTATCAAGTCTCCCCCTTCTCGTCCCCTGCACTCCAGAAGGACCTCTCTGGTTTGGAGGTTTGTTGTTTTATTGTTTATTCGTTTAGTCGCTTCCGACTCTTCGTGACTTCATGGACCAGCCCACGCCAGAGCTTCCTGTCAGTCGTCAACACCCCCAGCTCCCTTAGGGACGAGTCCGTCACCTCTAGAATATCATCCATCCACCTTGCCCTTGGTCGGCCCCTCTTCCTTTTGCCCTCCACTCTCCCTAGCATCAGCATCTTCTCCAGGGTGTCCTGAGGTCCCAAGAGGGCACGGACAGGATTATCCGTCATTAGGATCCTTGGCGGATTTGCCCTGGGACGCGCCGTAGGAATACTTAGCACTACAAATTGACGCTTCGGAGGGAAGCAACGATAGCCCACTTGGAGATGGGCTGCAGCTCTCATCATCCATGACTATTGGATACATTGGCTTGTAGCCCAAACAGTCCTCAGGGTAATAGAGTCCCATCGCTCCACCTGTTTGCTCAGGAGTAAGTCCCAAAGACTTCCATAGCGCTTACCCAAGGCTTCCAAGTTTGGGTAGTCGCTTGGGAAGCATCGAAGTGTCTTGTGCTTATTACCTTCTTGAACAAATGACAGTATAGATAATTCAAGTCGTAAGACTGAATGCGGATCCAGAGTACTAGCTCAATCCATGGGTGCAGCGCTGCCCCAGGGACTGCCGGGCGACGCCTCTCCCTTCTTTCCCCCTCCAGGTCATGAAGCTGGGCAACCCAAAAGTGGCGGACCTGTTGCTGCAGAGAGGAGCGAATCCCAACCTGCCGGACCCTTCCACTGGCTCCCTGCCGGTCCACGACGCGGCCCGCGAGGGGTTTCTGGACACCCTGCAGGTGTTGCTCTCCGGCGGAGCTCGCCTCGACTTGCCGGACGACCGCGGCCGCCTCCCTCTCGATGTGGCTGCAGAAAATGGGCAAAGCCACGTGGTCCGTTTCCTCGCCCCGCGACGGAGGGACGACGCCTAGAAGCACTCCAGGCAGGCTGCTGAGTCTGATTCCACAATGACTACTCATGAAGACACCAACTGCATAAAAAGCAAAAATAAAAAGTGTTTTCTGTAGATGCATTTGTGTTGTTTATGTTTGGCTTACTGCAACCCTTAGAAAAAAACCCTGAAGGGGCATCCTCAAGGGGGGGCTAAACCACACGAAGCCTCACCCCTTGTTTACATGCGATGCATGCAACACAGGTAAGTAAGCAGTGGGGCTTCAACTGCATGGCCACCATTGCCATCTTGACGTTTTTGACCCCCCTGCAGGTGCCCTGTCTGCTTTACAGTCAAAAGACTATCACAAAGTGTGTCCTCAACATGATTTTCATTTACTTAACTTTCAGCCAGATTTACCTAAATAAAAAAACGAATACTCGTATGTATGGTGAGAATTATACAGCTGCGTGAGAAGTGCTGAAGGTTTGACTATCAGGCAGTGGAAGGTTTTGTGCTGGTTTCTTCTTAAAAGTGATGAGTCCTCTTAAGGCCTTTCCTCAGCATCCTTGAGTCAGCAAAAAAAACAGCAAGGTAATGGGGGAATAAAGCCTTGGAAACGGTACAGACCTTCAGGCTGCCTTTGGGCAGACTTGGATAAGGGGTGCAGAGAATGCCATTTTAACTTTGGGGCCCCAAAGGATGCTTTAAATCTATCTCAACTACAGGCTGGGGATGTAACAAAGTCCTTGTCACTGGGAGACAGCAGAAAAAGGGTGTTGTCATGACTGTGCAAAAGTTACCTGCAAATGCAGAAAGGTCCTTTAGTGATATTTCCTGCACAGATGTTAGAATTTTGTGACACTAAGTGCCTTTCTTAAAACTGAAATACCCACAACAGAGGAATGGATGATGAAGATGACAGAATTAGCAGAAATGGCACAATTGATTTGTCTGGTTAGAGAAAAGACAATAACTACATTTATTAATGACTGGAAATCCCTTATGGACTTGTTGCTGAAAAAATAAAAAAATGAACTCGTGATTTATGGGTTTGATGATTAGAAGGGGTAGACTATAGAAAGAAGGAAATTATGTTGTAACCTTAGAGAGATAGGGTAAAATATAAATGTACTTGTAACTGCTGTTAAGAAGACCGGAAGCTGCTTTATAACTTCTTCTTTTCTTTTCTTTTCTTTTCTTTTCTTTGCACTTTTTCCTTCACTTACTTATTACTTTTTTTAACTTTCCTTACTTTTCTCTTTCAAACTTTGTATTGTTTTTATTCTTTTAAAAATTTCTTTACTAAAAATTATATTTAAAAAACCACTAAGTGCTTTTCTCCACTGCTGAGCTACCCATGATAGATAACTAGCACAGTGCTTAAACCAGCATGACAGTTGCAGTCCTTGTTGAAAGACAGGAGAAAAGGGAGAAAATTAGTTGGCAGGGCATGTCTCTGCTGTGGTTAGCTACCAGAGACAGTGGCCAAGGGGGGGAAAAATTGTACATGTATGCATTCATTTAACCATGATTTACCTAATTCATTTCGTTCTGTTATATATAGGGTCTCCATGAGTCGTAAACGACTCGAGGGCAACTAACAACCACCACCACCTAATTCATCTAGCTAAGTGTTGCCACCTCATGGTAAACCCTAAACTAATCACACGGGGTTGATTTTCAAAAAAGGCTATGAATAAGCTAGTTTGTGAGTAAGGTGAACACCCACCAAGTTCAGGGTGCTTTTAGTATTTCACCTCCCGTAGCAGGTTTCCAAATTAATGACTCTCTCCAGGGCTATTTTAAAATGAACCATATTTTGAAAGGGATCTTAAAAATTACAGTATCTTGTTCATTCACACACCACACCCATCCAAAGGTACTGTACTAGTACTATCATAAATCCCCCACGCATCTGGGAGAAACATTTAACTCTACTGAATTTGACTGGATTTACTCTCCCAGACATGTTTCCTATTTCCATAGGCACCGCTGAGTGCTTGAAATCATTCAGTACAGATTCTTTCCCTCAGTTCTTTATTTCACTTTAGTTTTTAAGTGCATTTTTATTTTGGCTTCCCTAGAATAACAAGATCCACTAAAGAAGAACAGATTTTGTTTCCTTAATCACCCGGGAAACATTGATGATAATTTTTCTCCGGCCCCTTCTCTTGCTGATAAATGAGCCCTTCCCACCGTTGCTGTTTTGCAACACTGTTGCTTAAAATTAGGAGAAAGGAGGCGTCATACATTTACTAGCGATTCTTAAAATACTGCTTTTAAGTGCGTGATTTGGGCGGAAGGGGTACTTCTTGTTCGCATAGATTTGGCTACCAATGACTTTTTCCCCCCAATTGTAGTTGGAGAATTGGACGACGCTCCCTTGAGAAGAAGAGGCGGGGAGGGGGCGAGTCTTCTCCAGAAAAGGAGGGAGAAGCTCACCCTAGTGGAGAGCTCGGGATGGGCGGGGCGAGGAAGAAGGGAAGGGACCGAAGTAAAGCTCTTTCGGCCGGCAAACGTTGGGAGGTGTTAGAGGCAGGAGTAAGGGGGCGGGCGCGTGGGAGGCAGGCAGGCGGGCGCCAGGCGGGCAGAAAGTTACTTACCTTATATCAGCAAAACTGGTTTTTATTCTTCGCCTTCCCCCATGGATAGATTCTTTATTGTAGTCGCTGACCAGTCCGTAACGCCGATGGCATACATACAAGTCTTATTAATTAATTTAGGTAAGCATCTCGGTCAAACTGCTGAGCCTCTTAACGTATTGCATGCCAAAATTGGGCCACGCGAAAAGAAAGAGAATCACTTGAGTCCGAAAATAGTAGCTGCAAATAAAATAACTAGGGAATTGGGTTAGGTGGGAGGTTATCAGCTCAGGGTGGAGGTCAGCGCAAAAGCTTGTGGGCAGGGTCTATGTCAGTATTCTCAACCGTGGCAACTTTAAGGTACTGTGTGTGGACTTCAGCTCCCGGAATTTGCTGGGAGTTGCTGGCTGGGGAATTCTGGGAGTTGAAGTCCACACATCTTGAAGTTGCCAAGGTTGAGAAACACTGATTCAAGCCATGGGAAAACAACTGTATGCACCCCACTTAGCAAGCTGTTCAGTAGGTCACAGGAAAGGCAGGCAGGTACACCAGCAGCTGCACCTAGGCCTACAAGGAAAGAAAGTTCCCGGGACTGAATTGGAAAGGGAGCTTGAAATGTGCCCAATTTACTTGAGAACAAGCCTCAATGGATGCAGCGCAATTTAATTTTTTAGTAGGCATATCTGAATTCTGCTTACTTCACTGACCTCCTTGACTCTTTGTATACTTTGGGGGGGTGTTATACCTCTCATGCATATTTTATTGATAACATCCTTTCTATAAATACTTTTCTAAAGCCACCTTTAGAGTTACTCTCTAAAAGACAGGATAAGCCCACAAAAGCAGAGATTTCCTGGTATAGTTTTGCAGAATTATTGCAAACCGGCTTGCTCTTTTGTTTGCATGGAACATAATTCGGAATTGGGTTCAGCGTGAAAAGCAAAAAGGAAGGGGATGAAGGGAGAAGAGATGCTGCATTTTGGAGGATCTGCCATTAGACTGGTTGGGTTACATTCCTACACACACATACACCCCTTCTTGCAAGTAAGCCACAAATGAGTGAAGACCCCAACATCGATATTCAGATAGAACTGATCTCCCTTCCTAAAGATGTGTTTTTAAATAGTCCTTGCACCCTTTCCATACTTAAGTCAAAGTCCTGTCTGCAAACTCAGGAGGGCCATAACTTTGACATGGTTCAATGCACTCCCATTAGCAGGTTAGATGGAGACAGAAGGACATTCCCTTTGAACATAGACCAGTGTTTCTCAACCTTGGCAACTTTAAGGTGTGTGGACTTCAACCCAGAATTCCCCAGCCAGCAACTCCCCGCAAATTCCGGGAGTTGAAGTCCACACACAGTACCTAACACTGGCTTAAATAAATTACTTGCAGAAGAAGATACTTTACTTTCCCCTCTTCCCAGTGACTGGTTCTTCTCTAACACTAACAACAGAAAATAGCAGTCTGCATCGGGACAGCTTAATGTTTCTCATTTCCCATGGCCACTTGTAGCTGGCAGCCAGTTGTTTTAAGGTCATTGGTCCCATCTTTCCACCTGCCAGCACCAGGACAACTGGTGTGACCCTGCACCCAGCCAGACTACTAATGTGGCCTTCAGGACTGGTCAGGCCCTTATTTAGAGCTACTGTATTGGAGGATACATTTGGCACTGACTAGAGCCAGAACCCCAAATAGGTAGCAGTTCATTTTTACCCCTCTTTGTGTGACCCCTTCTCTTTCTACCTTTTTCATCGGAGTGTGGGATATGGACAAATAACTCTTTCCAGAGGTTTTAACTTGTTATTTGCTTAAAGCTTGTACAGTATAGTCAGAGGATCTAAGGTTGCTTACCTGGCTCTTAAACTCTTGGTGGCCACCATTCAGTCCGGCTTTTCAGAACTCTATGAATCTCTGGGGAGGAAAGCAAAGTCTTCACATCTTTACAATCCATGTGATTGGATGATTCAGCCACTCCTGTTGCACGATACTCTGCCTTGAGAGGTAGCTTTTCCCCCCCAATTTTAAATCAGTAAATAAGTCCCTTGATTGACAGAAGAACATGGCACTTTGTAAAAGGAACATTGTGCTGAGAGTCAAGGGACTTGAGAAAATTATAATTTGGGGAAGGATACCAGAGGGGCCTGATGACATCTGAAGATGGTGGGCCATAGAGAAGAATCTGGAAAAAATAGCCCACTCTGTCAATGAAATCTGGAGGGGGTGGGGGAGGTTCAAAAAAGGCAAGATGGTGGAAGTGTGGTTTGTATTGCATTTTTGAATGTGCATCAGTGACATACAAAAGGGGTGGGCCTTTCATTGTGACACTGCTTCTGCCAATCTTGGCCTTTTTTGACCCTCCTTCTTTGGATACTGCTGTACCGTAGTAACTGGAGTACAGGCAGTTTGGGGATATTGACTCCTCAATAACATAAAAGGGATTTGTGAAGAATTAATCAGTTTGTAACTGATGATTACTGTTGGTCTCAACTATTCTATTACTATACAAGTTCAAGATGGACAAAAAGGAAAATGTGACTTCTCTGTGTCCCAAAGACTAACCATAGCAACATGTTCTAAACTTGGCATTCATATTTTTTTCTATACGTAAACATTTACATGGAGCCTGGCCTATACCTCATGGTTTTGGGAGAAGGATACGGCAAACAGAGAAAGCCTGTAGGGTTGCCTCCTTGAATGTTTTCTAACCCTGTGCTGTAGTCTAGAACAGAACCTCAGCCTCATACAAATGCAGAGGTTTGGGAGGTACACAGGGACAGGAAAGCATGCTGCCAGGACTATTCAAAATCCAAGAAACTGTTTAAACCATGGTTTTCAAACATGGCAATTTAATGTGAACTTCAACTCCCAGAATTCCCAGCCAGCCTGGGAGTTGAAGTCCATACATCTTTAAGTTGCCAAGTTTGAAAAACACTGATTTAAACCATATTTAAGAAGCTGCTCCTTTGCTTTATATGAGTGCCTTGGGAAGGGAAGCTAAATGTAAAACATTATGGAAGAGGAAGAAGAAGAGGAAGAGTAGAGAGTATGTTTTAGAAGAACTAGTCCTTTGCAAAGACAAAATGATCTAGGAACAGAACAACACCCTTCACCCTTCACACACAACAAACTTGCTTGCTAGAATGATCCCATCAGCCCTGTTTATCTACTGGCAAACACAGACCTATGTTAGTCTAAGGGTAGATCAATTTACCTATTGCTTTAGGCACTTAGGCACCCTCAAAAGCCCTCCTAGCTTAAGTGGGTAAAAGGAAGACATCGAGAATCTGCTTACAACAAGACCTGTTTCTCAGTTACAGAGACAAGCATTCCTGGTTTCTTTGCTTCTGTGATCACGTCACCCTAGCCTGCTTCTGCACTTAGGGATCTCCCACTTTTCATATATTGCAACAACAAAGCACAAGACTTCAAAGAAGAGCTCCACTCTTTTATTTGAGGGAGTGAAGGGGGTGTTTTGCACAATTTTGTTTTACAACTATTCTGAAATACAGCTTCACTTTAAGCTGCAGCTGCCCCAGTTTTCTTCATTGCAGAAGATAACCAGGAATACCCAACCAGCTTTTGGTTGCTTATCTGCCAGTTTCTATATATTTGTCAGTTTCAATCATTCTTCAATTCCCCCCCCCCCCCACAAGTAGTTTCCTAGCAGCTGGTCAGTTTCACTTCTCCTCTGGGGGTGCTTGATAGCTGGCAGGGTGGCCTCCCTGTTCTATGGCTGTGTTCCCTTACATGTTTTTATTTCACATCAGTTTCATTTGGAAGATGCCCAAAAGGAGATTAGAAGAAGGGCAGACAAGCCAGGCTAAAGAAGTCCAAGCAGAGTCCCGAAGTGAGACCTACCCCTATTCTTGCAACAGTGAATGTTTTCCCCGTTGGCTTTTCCATGCTGGTTGGGGAATTCTGGGAGTTGGTCCACACAGCTTAAAGTGTCCAAGGTTGAGAAACACTGAGATGGGATCGAGGATCAAGACTGGCAGTGGAGATAACAAATTATTTGTGGGCCTTTTTCATGCTATACTAAAGGGTGGATGGATAACATTTTAATAGGTCATTGGGAAAGGCCCTTAGAGAAGGACAGCAACGAAGCAGACATAACATTATTATAATACATAATATGTAAGATTGAAAACCATCCAGAATAACATGGTCCTGTCTCTCTCTTCATCACCTATTTTAGTTTTCTCTGTTTTCTTTTGCAGTTGCCTAAATATCCCTGAAGTGACAGGGCATTTGGATGTGTTTGGAACCTCCCCTCCCTCATCATTAGATTACCTTGTAAATATTTGTTGTTTGGTTTTTTGTTCTTCTTTAAGATCTAGTAATTTCTTCAAGATTACTGCTACTCTGGAACATCTCTCCCAACCACCACCACCACCACCACCCCCGGATTTCAGACATGGCCTGACCCTGCTGGCTTTTTGCAAGGCCTTGAAGACCTGGTTTTGCCTTCCAACCCAGGGCCCTGGTAAGGTGGCTGCCTGTTTCTTAGCTGCATTGATTGGGGATGCCTGTTATGTGTTGTTACTTGGGTGCTACTTTATGTTATCTGGGGGAGATGGGCGGTGGTAGAAATTTGAACGATAAAAAAATAAAAAATAAACGTTATTTATAGCTTTGCTTACTGTTTTTATTTTGTTTTTAATTGTTAGCCACCCAGAGTCATGTATCTGAGATGGGCGGCCTTATAAATCTAATAAGTGAATAAATAACGTAAATAAATACTACTGCTGCTTTATACCATTTACTTCTGTAATGACCAGAATTAACCCCTAAACTTTGAAAATCAGAAGCAACAAGAAGGAGCTGCAAATATGCCTTTTTAAAGTTCCTCTATTGCTTCTGCTTTGGTACACCCCAGCTTTTCTATTCTCCCTGTATTAGGCAGTGTGGGGGAGTGGTCAGGCCCGCAACTAGGGCCTCTGTCACCCAGGGCAAACATGGATTCCGTGCCCATTTTGCCCCCCCCTGCTCATTTTGGCGCCTCCCCAGCGCCGTGCCTGGGGCACATGCCCCACTTGCCCCTCCCCCCAGTTGCGGCCCTGGGAGTGGTTTCCCCTTAACACATTTTTTTTCAATATATTTTTCTACTTCTGAAAGTCTTAGGCTTCTCTCAGGCACAGGAGCTGAGTGCATACATTGATTATGAATGTGATAATTATTGTTTCCTGAATAATCCACAACTGGTTGGGTTCACTGTTCATGTTATATTATAAAACTATGGTTTAGATATTATAATGGTTGAGTTCACAAAACACAGGAAGCCTAAATTAAGGAAACAATATTATGGCTTAGTATAGTGTATGAACAAGTTATTCAGTCGTAGCTCTGAGGAGCCTTGTATTTTGGCTATATAGACATCTTAAACAGGACTTTACCATTCATGCAGTATTAATGATGTGGGATTAATTATAAATTAATTTAAAACATACTCATTAAAAACAATAATTTTCAAACTTTGTATCTTCAAGAAATACATTTCATATTAGCCTAATTCATATAGTGTTAATCCATGGCTTGTTTTACCATGGTTTATTGAACAAACCAGAATTGGTTAATTTCTATCATGTATTAATCCATAAACCTTGCTTTACAAATCAAAACAGCACACTAAATTTATATCAAGCAACAACATTATGACTTGACCTAACGTAAGCACTAGGTCGTTTGCTCTAGAAAGGTTGTGCTTTCCTGAGAATTCTGGGGCACGTTCTAAGCATCCGCGTGGTTTTTGCAAGACAGTAGTCTCTCTTTGCTCCAAATGAATGAATTATGGCCTCTAAACACACCTCACATTCTCCTACAGTGATACCATAGCCATTCTCAGGTAATAACAACATAGAAATGATGACACACAGACACCTTTTTGTACATATGTCCAAACACATGTGAGATGCAAGAATGTAAGTCATGGCGTTTGCCTTATGACATCATGATGAATGCGTCATCACTTGCCCCCCCTTGGCCTTGGGCCTGTTGGAGTGGTCCATTGCCGAAGAAGGTTAGTAATGATGGACACAATGTATTTCAAATAAGGTCATCCACTGCTGCTCACCTGCTCCTTAAAGATCCCTTTCTGAACACTGCAAAGGACCCTTGTGCTGTCTAGAATCCCAAGTGACATTTCCTGCTTCAGAAATCATCTGTCTCATCCAGTTCTTCCTTTGAGATAACTCACATCTATGAAATAAACAGTAAGTGATCAGAGAAGTTAGCCAAGAAGAGATTCTTCCTATTTATTTATTTCTTATTTCTTATTTATTTTCTATTCTGCCTTTATTATTTTTATTAATAACTCAAGGCGGTGAACATACCTAATACTCCTTCCTCCTCCTATTTTCCCCACAACATTCTTGAACAAGGACATTTGTTTATTTATCTCTGTCTGTATGTCTATAGTCTTCCACCCTGCTGAAATAAGTTAACTTTTATAGGGCACATGAAATCTCTGTACTAATTATAGGAATGATGTCAAAAGGGGATTCACAAGTTTCAGTGCATTGAGCAACATTCCTTCCATCAAAGGGCAGCAAGAACAATAGTTAGGGAAAACCCAGAGCCAACTGCACTAACGTGCATGAGCTCTGGAGTTTACAGAAAAGCTATTTGGCAAGGATTTAATCCCTCCCCCTCAAATAAGAAAAATATTGGTATTTGTGAATGATTTGACCTGAGAATATATTTTAGTTCAAAGCTTCTTTTGAAGTATTTGTGTGTCATAGTGTGTGTGTGTGTGTGTGTGTGTGTGTAAATAAATAAATAAATAAAATCAAGAGAATGCTGACCCCAAGTGGTAATGGAAATCAGTGCAGAGACCAAGACATCTAACTCCCCATGCACCCCCTTCAGGTTAAGAATCCTGATTATTCCAATTATTCTGCACTATGGTGCATTATAATGGAGCATGTCATGTGGTTCTATTCCTCTAAATTTCTTGTCTAGAGAATTTAAATAGCTGCAATAATTAACAATTATGGCCGATCAAACCAAATGAAGATAGTAGTATGCACGTGACTACAGTAGATTAAACAGTAGACACTGAACCCCAGGGACTTTATTCTCTGCATATGTATTGCCCTAGTGAGCTTTAGTATCTCACTGGGTCCTTCCCATATCAATTGATATGATTGAGATTGTCCTATTTTTGGGGTGGGGAGAAGTATGGCACATTGTTACGGTTGTTCTTAACATGGTTCAGAACACCAACACAAAAACCGTATTTTTTTGTCCTGCACAAAACTTTTATTTTACCAAATTTAATCTCCTATCTTATTCTACTGTCTTCCTATTACTATAAGCAACTATTTCTATTCTTATTTAATCTAAAAATTACTATCTCTCTGTTCTATTTCTATATTCCTATTCCTATGTTTGTAGCTCTATGTTTTCTTATCTGCTATTCCTTAACTCTTTAAATCTTTCCCTTTTCCCTTGGTCTTCAGCTCCTGCAGACTATCTCAGTCCATTTTTCATGTGAAAACCCTTTTCACTCCTTATAGGCTTGCAAGTGGGCCTCCCCCCACCCCTGCACTCACAGTCCTCTGTTCCTGGAGCAGGCTTGTGATGCTCTGCACCTGGGCTGCTGCACCCAATGGGCCTGGTTCGGTTTGCAGGCCTTTGTGGGTTTTCAGACTCTAATCAGGCCCTCTTCCTCCCTGTCTCTCAGCTCTGCCTCTCAGAGGTCTTGCCGCTCCAAGAATTGAAGTTTTTCTCTTGCTGTCCAAAGACTTGCTGCTGAGATGCTGGCCTTTGGGTTGGAGGCTCCTCTTTCCTGCACCTCTGCTGTCTTCCTGGCATCATGCCTTTCTTGACACACTTATGTGCATGCTTGCTTTCAGTTCCTTATTTATTTATTTATTTATTTACTTACTTACTTACTTACTTTCTACCCCGCCTTTATTATTTTTATAAATAACTCAAGGAGGCGAACATACCTAATACTCCTATTTTCCCCACAACAACAACCCTGTGAGGTGGGCTGGGCTGAGAGCAAGTGACTGGCCCAAAGTCACCCAGCAGCTTTTGTGCCTAAGGCGGGACCAGAACTCACAGCCTCCTGGTTTCTGGCCTCCCCAATTAAGGAGAGGGTGGGGCTGTTTTAACCCTCCTTCCCTGGTAGCACCAAAACCCTGGCTCCCAGGAAGGAAAAAATGCCTGCTCACCCCAGGTGGTCAGTTCACTCTTTAACACACGTGTCCCTAGAAGGCTACAAAAACCCACCAGGAGCACCTTCTTTGAGGCTGTGTGGTTAGAACGTTACCTGCAGAGTGAAAGGTTTGTGTTCTGTTCTGGCTTTTACTCTTTCCAGTACAAGAGCCAACTATCTCCATCCCCATTAAAATAGGCAGTGCTTTTTATCCCATGTGCTTGGAGCTTAATCATTCTCCCATTTATTTTCCACTAACTGAAAATCCAGCCTCATCCCTTTCTCCCACTGACTCTAGCAACCTCCTTCCAACTTGGTTGTTGCCAGATAGAATTCTCAAATAATGGCCATGTTGGCTGGACATTCTGGGAATTTTAGCTCCCATGCAACTGGAAAGTGCCATGTCGGAAGAGTTGGAACGTAGGCTGTGTGGAGTCATCCAGATTAGCCCGGGGTACTTGTGGCTTCCTTTCCAGGAACCCAGTATTTTATTCAGGAGTTGAACAACTCCATCCGGATAGGCAAAAAGCTGCAAGGATAGACACCAAAAATGAATGTCATTAGTTGTCCTTAACCCATAACATCACTGTATGTTTTCTGTCTTAACCTAATTCTCTACCAATGGCTTTACAAGAATGAGACATATATATTAACATTTGTGAACTGTGTCTTCCTTTAAAAGAGTATGTGGTGGCCAAATAATATTCTATTCAGAATATATGATTCTGAAGTGCCTATTAGACAGAGCAGGCAAACTGAAATTGCCCAGTGGCCCTGAAGGAGTCAAGGAGGCAAATAACAAAAACCAGTCTGTTGTCTTTTTCATGGTATGGAGTCCATATATGGGTACAATATAGGACACTGTTTGTGTTAGTGCTAATATCAGTGGAAAGGGTGAGCTTGGAACCTGCTTAGAATTGCAGAATGTAGAACTGCTGGGTCAGCCCATAGTTCTTATCAGATTCCACATTCCTGGTGTAGAAGTCATGATATAATTTACACTGCTCTGAAAATCCTATATATCATTTCAGAGGGTATATTACCCGTAACCTTGTGGGTTTTTGGGCTCTTCTGCCTTCCTTTTACATGGAGCCCAGTAATTTATTGGTATGCCAATACAAGTTGCTTTGTTGCATCTCCCTCTAAATGCTTGGGTTCTTTACTTAAGTGGGCATTTTTTATGTGACAGCCTGGTATAGCAGTTTCTGCTTTTATGTTTTATCCTTTCTGATCCTCAACCTGTTCAGAGGTATTTGTTTGAGCAGGGCTGGCTCTAGATAATTTGGGGACCTAGGCAAAGTCACATTCTGGCACCACCTATGGTTCGGCTCATCTTCCAGTTTTGTTAGGAACTTCAAAAAGGTGTCCTCTTGTTTCTTTTTTTCTTCGAGTTTTTGAGCTTTAGGCTTACGATTTTCAGTCCCAGACAATTATTTTTCCTTTTCTTGGACATTTTGATCCTATTTATTGTGAATCACAGTAAATAATTTTAATTACATCAGCACCCATTGTTGTCATATGGCAACAATTCTGCAAAATTATATTTAACCCTCGAGTGGGCACGCTGGTGCACTGAGTGTGCTGTTACTGCTTTTCCTGGTGTAACTTCAATAAGCTGATAGTCACACGATGCACTCACTCAGGACCTTCCCATCATACCTTGGTCTTGCATTGTTAATATTATCAGCTTCCTGAGGTCCATAGCTTTAATAATTATTTCTTTTTTATGACTTGTAATGTCTGGTTAGTGTGCTGTCCAGTACCACTCGACCGACTTTGTGGGTGTTTTGGAAAAGCATAGAAAGAAAAAGTTCTAAAGTGATGAAGAAAGATGATCAGATTTTATACTGTACTCATATTGTGTATTTTGGAAGTCTTCAATTTTGGCACCACCTAAAATTTGGTGCCCTAGGCAACTGCCTAGGTTGCCTAGGCCTGGAACTAGCCCTGGTTTGGGATTTCAGTGGCAGGGAAGCTTCAGGGGGGTTGGGGTGGGGAGGGTACTCCGCAGGATTAGGTCTGAGTGAGTCATGACTCTAATGCAGGGTTCCTCAACCAGGATTCTGAGAGAGGCCATTAGGGTTCCCTGGGAGATCACGATTTATTTAAAAAAATATTTCAAATTTGGGCAACTTCACATTAAAAGAGGTAAGTTTCATTCTTTATATTTAGTTTAAGAACACTGTTAATGCATATATGCAGGCCTACACATGAAATGAATATAGTAATTTTGTAAATTCTGGCCTATATTTGAGCCTGAATGTGCAGCGGTTCCCTGAAACTTGAAAAATATTTCAAGAGTTCCTCCAGGGTCAAAAGGTTGAGAAAGTCTGCTTTAATGGCTGAAGAAGAGGATTGTGTCCTAACAGTCAGGAACCATGCTAAGACGAGGAATAAGTCTCTAGTGTTGTATTACTGCTACATTAGACAGAAAATCCTAACAAACTGAAGAAGCGTGAGAAAACCCATACAGATAAACCCCAAAAGTCAAGGTGGGTCTGATCTGTGTCTCTTTGAATGGCTGCTTAACTCCTCAGTACTACACATGGTTTTCCCCCCTGGATAGGGGCCCCCTCCTGCTCGCCATCTGTTCTCATGACAGATTGTGACTCACTCCCTACTCCACAGCACCTGGAGAAAACACCTAAGGCCAATCTGGAAATTTATGTCGATGGATCAGCATATGTGACTGATAGGCAGAAGGTAGCTGGCAATGCTATTGTTACCCCTTCTCTATACAGAAGGAAAATTGCCATCAGGAGTATTAGCTCCTTCAGCAAAGGATTGTTACCTTGTCGTGGTGCTGGAGCTTGAGCACCTCAGTGATGCCATGAGCTAAACTGTGAAGGGCCACCCAAGACGGGAAGGTCATGACAGAGAGGTCAGACTAAATGCGATCCCTGGGGAAGGTAATGGCAACCCACCCCAGTATTCTTGCTGTGAAAACTAAATGGATCAGTACAACCAGAGATATGTCAGTATACCATCGGAAGATGAGACTCCCAGGTCGGAAGATGGTCAAAATGCTACTGGGGAGGAACAGAGGATGAGTTCAACTAGCCCCAGAAGTGATGACACAGATAGCTCAAAGCCGAAAGGACGGCTAGCGGCAGACGGTGCTGGTGGCAAATCCTATATTCTAAGGATCAACACACCATTGGAACCTGGAATGTAAGATCTATGAGCCAGGACAAATTGGATGTGGTTATTGGTGAGATGTCAAGATTAAAGATAGACATTTTGGGCATCAGTGAACTGAAATGGACTGGAATGGGCCACTTCACATCAAATGACCACTAGATCTACTACTGTGGACAAGAGGGCCACAGAAGAAATGGAGTAGCCTTCATAATTAATAGCAAAGTGGCTAAAGCAGTGCCTGGATACAACCCAAAAAACATTAGAATGATCTCAATTCAAATTCAGGGCAAGCCATCTAACATCACAGTGATCCAAATATACGCCCCAACCACAGATGCTGAAGAAGCTGAAGTAGAGCAGTTCTGTGAGGATCTGCAGCACCTACTGGACAACAAGCCTAGAAGAGATGTTATTTTCATCACAGGAGACTGGAATGCTAAGGTGGGCAGTCAAATGACACCTGGAATTACAGGTAAGCATGGCCTGGGAGAACAAAACGAAGCAGGACATAGGCTGATAGAATTTTGCCAAGACAACTCACTCTGCATAACAAACACTCTCTTCCAACAACCTAAGAGACGGCTTTATACATGGACTTCACCGAGAAGGAGAACACCGAAATCAGATTGACTACATCCTTTGCAGCCAAAGGTGGCGGAATCTATACAGTCGGTAAAAACAAGACCTGGAGCTGACTGTAGTTCAGATCACGAACTTCTTCTTGCACAATTTAGGATCAGACTAAAGAGATTAGGGAAGACCCACAGATCAGCTACATATGAGCTCACTAATATTCCTAAGGAATATGCAGTGGAGGTGAATAATTGATTTAAGGGACTGGACTTAGTAGATAGGGTCCCGGAAGAACTATGGACAGAAGTTCGCAACATTGTTCAGGAGGCAGCAACAAAATACATCCCAAAGAAAGAGAAAACCAAGAAGGCAAAATGGCTGTCTGCTGAGACACTAGAAGTAGCCCAAGAAAGAAGGAAAGCAAAAGGCAACAGTGATAGGGGGAGATATGCCCAATTAAATGCAAAATTCCAGAGGTTAGCCAGAAGAGACAAGGAATTATTTTTAAACAAGCAATGCACGGAAGTGGAAGAAGACAATAGAATAGGAAGGACAAGAGACCTCTTCCAGAAAATTAGAAACATTGGAGGTAAATTCCAGGCAAAAATGGGTATGATCAAAAACAGATGGCAAGGACCTAACAGAAGAAGAAGAGATCAAGAAAAGGTGGCAAGAATATATGGAAGATCTGTATAGGAAGGATAACAATATCAGGGATAGCTTTGACAGTGTGGTCAGTGAGCTAGAGCCAGACATCCTGAAGAGTGAGGTTGAATGGGCCTTAAGAAGCATTGCTAATAACAAGGCAGCAGGAGATGACAGCATCCCAGCTGAACTGTTCAAAATCTTGCGAGATGATGCTGTCAAGGTAATGCATGCTATATGCCAGCAAATTTGGAAAACACAAGAATGGCCATCAGATTGGAAAAAATCAACTTATATCCCCATACCAAAAAAGGGGAATACTAAAGAATGTTCAAACTATCGAATAGTGGCACTCATTTCACATGCCAGTAAGGTAATGCTCAAGATCCTGCAAGGTAGACATCAGCAATTCATGGAGCGAGAATTGCCAGATGTAGAAGCTGGGTTTAGAAAAGGCAGAGGAACTAGGGACCAAATTGCCAATATCTGCTGGATAATGGAAAAAGCCAGGGAGTTTCAGAAAAACATATATTTCTGTTTTATTGACTATTCTAAAGCCTTTGACTGTGTGGACCATAACAAATTGTGGCAAGTTCTTAGTGGTATGGGAATACCAATTCATCTTGTCTGCCTCCTGAGGAATCTGTATAACGACCAAGTGGCAACAGTAAGAACAGACCACGGAACAATGGACTGGTTTAAGATTGGGCAAGGAGTACGACAGAGTTGTTTACTCTCACCCTACCTATTCAATTTGTACGCAGAACACATCATGCGACATGCTGGGCTTGAGGAATCCAAGGCTGGAGTTAAAATCTCTGGAAGAAACATTAACCATCTCAGATATGCAGATGATACCACTTTGATGGCTGAAAGCGAAGAGGAACTGAGGAGCCTTATGATGAAGGTGAAATAAGAAAGTGCAAAAACTGGCTTGCAGCTAAATCTCAAAAAAACCAAGATTATGGCAACCAGCTTGATTGATAACTGGCAAATAGAGGGAGAAAACGTAGTGGCAGTAAAAGACTTTGTATTTTTAGGTGCAAAGATTACTGCAGATGCTGACTGCAGTCAGGAAATCAGAAGACGTTTAATTCTTGGGAGAAGAGCAATGACAAATCTCGATAAAATAGTTAAGAGCAGAGACATCACACTGACAACAAAGGCCCGCATAGTTAAAGCAATGGTGTTCCCCGTAGTAACATATGGCTGCGAGAGCTGGACCATAAGGAAGGCTGAGAGAAGGAAGAGAGATGCTTTTGAACTGTGGTGTTGGAAGAAAATTCTGAGAGTGCCTTGGACTGCAAGAAGATCCAACCAGTCCATCCTCCAGGAAATAAAGCCAGACTGCTCACTTGAGGGAATGATATTAAAGGCAAAACTGAAATACTTTGGCCACATAATGAGGAGACAGGACACCCTGGAGAAGATGCTGATGCTAGGGAGAGTGGAGGGCAAAAGGAAGAGGGGCTGACCAAGGGCGAGGTGGATGGATGATATTCTAGAGGTGACGGACTCGTCCCTGGGGGAGCTGGGGGTGTTGACAACCGACAGGAAGCTCTGGCGTGGGCTGGTCCATGAAGTCACGAAGAGTCGGAAGCGACTGAATGAATAAACAAGAAGTTTTATCTCAGGTTGCTGAGGTTTATACTTTACATCGGGCTTGTCAGCTAGCCAGGGGAAACAGGTTAATATATACACAGACTCTTGATGCACATTTGGCATTGTTCATGACTATGCGCCATTGTGGAAGGAAAGGGAAAATTTGACTGCAGCAGGCACTTTGATTAAGAACACAGGAATAGTATCAGCGCTTCTGGAATCTTTACAGCTGCCTTCAGCTATCTCAGTTGTTAGGATAATGGGACACTCTTATGTTTCTAGCAGTGAGCAAGCTGATGCAGCAGCTAAACAAGCTTCCCTAACAGAGCCCAAGGTGGCTGTAAATTGTTTTGTGTCCCCCCCCCCCCTTGCAAGAGATCACTGAACTTCAATCACTAGTGGAAAGGGAGGAAAAGACATTTGACTGTGGTGTGGATACTTACAAATAGAGGAAGGCTGTGGGTGGCTCTGGATGGCTGCCTGTTTTGGAATGATTAATGGCTACAGCGGGGTTGAGAAGCCATGAAGCCTCAGATGCAGTCCTTTGATTTGTACCAGCATTAAATCAGGCCGTTTTGGCCATGACTTCTACTTGTACACTAGGCCTAATAAATACTGCAGGAGGTGGTTTGAGATCTCTTCCACATGGATTGGGCTACCTGCAGGGGATTACAAATGGATTTTATGGAATTGCACCATCAAGAGGCTACAAAAACCTTCTAGTGATTGTATGTTTTCTAAAAGGATGGAAGTCTTTCCTACAAGGAAGGCCGATGCCATCTCAGTTGCTAAGGTTTTTTTTTTTTTTACATCACCTGGTACGTAGATATGGGATCCCCTGCTTCTTACTCTTTGGTCATGGAACCCATTTAATCAATGTCATTCTGCTTTCAGAAATCCTTGAATTTAGATCTTAGGGCTCCAAGAGCTTTCTGCCCACAGCCCAGTCCAGTCCTCTGATGGAACAAATGGGGCCTTGAAAAATAAGCTGGCTGAAGTCATCCAAACTGTAATTTGTCCTGGCCAGATGCCTTAATGAATATGCGTAATTCACCAAGTAGAACCTTAGGGCTAGCATTCCATGAAGTTATGGGATGACCTACGCATGCTCCACTGGGTATTTCAGTAACAAAATTAGATTCAGCCCTGGATGATGAATCTCATTAACCGCAAGCTTTGATTTCTATGCTTCATCACTAGATTACTCATCACTCTCCCTTTTGGGGGAGATGGGCAGTGATAATAATTTGAAAAATAAAAATACTGCAGCTATACATGAAGTGATGGACAGTGAAGGGATATGGGCTTATTAAAATACACCAGTGGAAAACTTCTTTAAAACCCAGGTGAAAAGGTCTTTATCTTATTAATTACTCCAACAACTGTTAAGTATGCTGGCCTTGCATGGTGAATACGTCAGTCTTATTTAAAGAATGCTCCCCATGTTAGCAACCTTTCCCAGGCAAAGAAAACTTTACTAGGTGAAGGTCTAGCAATTGTGAGGTCAGACTAACCATCATTTGATATTCATGGCTGCTGGATTCACTGCTAAAGTGACCTACCCAGGATGTGTTTCCGGTTGTGCCTGCTTCTGCTCCACAGCCCACGATTTTGGGAGCAGGGGTGGGGAGTTGAGGAAATAATTTGTGGTTAGCATCTTTAAATGTAACCTCAGCTGTTAGTAATAAACCAACTGTTGGGTATGTTCTCATTAGCTACCCAAGCCATCCTAGCATGCTCATTGTTGCTGATGCAAGCCCAACAACCTGGACAGAAATTAGGATGCATCACTTAAAAAATGCCTGCAGGATGAATCAGGTCAAAGTATTAAAAACTCTTCAATGACTATTGAATATAGTATGCTTGAGCAAACTGCATTCTTAAGCCTCCATTAGTAAAAACTGGGTTTAAAAAAAAAAAAGAACAAAGCAAAATTTTATTACCTGCCAAATAATGTTTTGTTTCTTAGTAAAATGTATGTTGCCAGAAGCCAAAAATAACATTTGCCATCTTTATTGGGGTAGAGATGGAGGGTAAGGAAGCTTTTGGATTCCGTTTCCCCTCTAAGCTGCATAGTTCAAAGATGTTTGAATTTCACATCCTTAGTGGTTTTTCTGTTCATTCAGATCAATCTAAAGAATACCAAGGTGTAATTACACCTAGGGTTTCAAACAAGCAAGACACAGAAGAGGTTACATTGAGTTTTATTTCAGAAAAGCAGCAGTGCATTCTTTCATAAACAGAGAAGAGGTATTTAACATACACAACCAAGGCATAATTTGCAAGGATACAACAGTACAGTGTATATTGTAAACATTCAGCAGCAGCATTCCAAAGAATGTGAATATGTTATTTGGAGACATTGCAATTGTTCATCACTCTTCAAGTTTCAAAATATTTAGGAAAAAGCTAAAGTCTCAAGTGATAATGGTATAGAATTGTTTCCAAGACTGTGCTCTGCGATACTGGAGTATCATTCAAACACAGCCCTCTCAAACATGTTTGTGATGCCTTACAATCAGAAGCATCACCAACCTAGACTCTATTACTCTGCTGCTTTTGCTAGAAGTAAACGGTATATTGGAGTCTTGAGTAAAAGGTGGTTGCAGAACTAGGAGGATTTCTTCTGAAGCGACATAGTGGCCTTGGGAAACGGAGAAGAGTTACAACAGCCACAAGGGCACCAGAAAACTTCTAACGGAAATGGAGTTACTCAACCCCCCACTATTAGCAACTGGGGGAATACATGATTGAGTTCTTTGTGGTCTTAAAATGTCTTTCTTCATTCTTCATTTTACAAAACCCAAGTTTTATGTTCTCCAAAAAAACCACAAAGCCATTCAATTTTAAAAAAATAGAACGAAGTCTACACATCTGCTGCACAACTCTTTAAAAAATATAAAAAGAAAACAAATCCAGCAATTCATAAAGTCCAGCATACTGAACTGAAGACACAAGGAAAAACTGTTTTGACATTCATAATAAAAGCAAAGATTTTCTTTACAATTGGCTAAATACATAAAAACCGTATCATGTCAGTTTGGAAATCTCAGCCAGGAGATCTTTAAAATGAAGAAGCACAACCTGTAATTGCTCTTATTTCAAAAAGCCAGTAATTTTCTATTAAAAAGCATCATAAAATCCATTTTATCTCCATTCAAAACCATTTCTTTGCATTATAAAAATGCTACTGAAAGGCAATCTACCACTGTAACCAATCTGGTGATATGAGGATTTCCACCCCACGTCATCTGGGGGTGATTAAGGGCACATAAACATACCTTGTTATGGCTTTGCCATTTTTAGATTGAGTTATGATCTAATATTTGAACTAGAACTGTAACCTCTCTCACATCTATGGAGCATGATGATCAAGTATTTGCTATTATGTTCATAGTCTGTGAAATGTCAGTTTTTAGAATTGATGACTTTTCAGTCTGCTGTGGATATTCTGTTCTTCAGCCTCTGCAAGATCTTATTCCAAAACAAGAAGCATATTAGCAGATGGGAGTGGAAAATGTTGCATCTATTAACTGCATTCTTTAAAAGTAAACATGTCTGTTTTGTGATCCTGAAGACCGTATCTTGCTAGGTTTTTAATGTTTTGGTAGCATAACGGACAACTGCACAGTATTCTGAAACACAAAGAACATAGGGGGGAAAAAAGCTGCATTAAGAAACAACCCTTTGAGGCTTGTAATTGTTATACAGAAGTAACCATCTGTCTAAGCAAACATGCTGCAAAATAGCAACAGATTTTTGGTGAAAGATAACCAAATCATGTACACAAGACAGAATGTGTTACTAACAACAACAAAAAGTTGTGGGGTGCCAAATGAATTAAGAGCCTTAATTTGTTTCAGCAGAGGACCTGAAGGCTTTGCTGTTTGAATCCTGCTTTATACACTGTGGTATTTGTGTTTTACATCATCGTTATTATGAGCCAGAAACAAATAAGGAAAGAGATCCATTAAGGTAAGATGTATTTTCTCCTTACAAGAGACCATGTTTTGTGTTCTGGATCCACAACATTGATTCTTACTCAGGGGATGGAGATAAGAACTAATTATTTTTATTTATTTAGTATCCCGCCTTTATTATTTTTATAAATAACTCAAGGCGGTGAACATACCTAATACTCCTTCCTCCTCCTCTTTTCCCCACAACCACCACCCTGTGAGGGGAGTTGGGCTGAGAGAGAGGGACTGGCCCAAGGTCACCCAGCCGGCTTTCAGGCCTAAGGCAGGACTAGAACTCTCAGTCTCCTGGTTTCTAGCCTGGAGCCTTAACCACTAGACCAAACTGGCTCTATACTGGCTTCATACTTCCCTCTCTCTCTTTTCTAGAATACAGATGGGAAACCTGTGATTTCTCAGATGCTGCTGAAGTGTATCTTGGCATGCCTTACCATTGGTTGGGGCTGCTGGGACTAAAACCTCAGCAACATATGAGAGCCACAGATTCCTTGCTTATGTGCTAGAAAATGCCCAGTTTAAGATATTTAAATATAGCTGGTTGTTTGTGCATATGCTACAAATAAAGCCAGGTAGTAAGATAACTGCCCAAAAAAGGGCACAGATGACTTGGAACTCATCTCACCAATTTTAATGTGTGTTCACCAGCTACAAGATATGGTTTGATTCCAAATTTATAGCTATTTTCCATTATCCAAATCCTCCTCGTGATTCCTTCACTGTTTTAAGTGCCATCACAAAAGAGTTGTCAAACCCTTTCTAGATAGCACCTAGTCCATGGAATGTCCTCCTTGGGTCTACAGATCTGGTGCCTATTTGTACGCTTCTGGGATCAGCAATTTACTTGCCCAGATTTTTATCACTGCTGGTCTGAAATTCTTCTGCTTTCTGCTTTAGTGTTCAAGCAGAGTTCTTAATTATGTTGTGAACACATGGGTGTACATGCATGTATGCACGGGTATAAATATCTAAAATGTTTGGAATTCTTAAAACACTTTCTGGAGAGTTAGAAAACCAATATATCTCACACCAGGCATTTCTGAAGATGGCTCAACATTTTGGCAAATGCAGAAACCAGAAGTCCAAGAACTAGTGGAAGTAAGATGGTTGGATCATACATCTTTTTAAAAGTTGAACTCCAGATGATCACCTGAATATATCAGGGTAGCTTCTTGCTGATAAGGAAGTGGACTGCTGATTGATGTGCTGCTGAGCCCTAGTCACCTTAAAGGTTCAGTTTGTAAAAACAAAAAACTATCTACCTGCCTGCAAATTAATAATTCAACGTCTACTCATTGCTCAGCTTCAAATGCTGTTAAACTGAGGATATCTCTTGGATAGCAGGTCCAACCATCTGGGATTTGTCAGGCACTCCACGTCTTTAGGAAAGCCTGGATGATGTTCTGCTCCCAAAAATTTAATCGGGCTGTTCTGGATTTTAACTGTAGCTGTGTGTTGATTTTAATCTTGTCCAGATGGCATGTTCTAAGTGTTGGGATTTCTACATTTTATCAATGTTAGCTATTTTACTACTGCAATGTTGGTACCATACCAACTGTACTTAGGTTTCATTGCATTGGAGCTTTTCAGGGACAGCTCTATGGAGATGGGTGCTGGGGCTTCTCCCATTAGAAGCACCCTGGAAATATTTTTCAAAAACACATATACACAAATAATAAATTAAATAGAAACATGAAATTACTTTTAAGCTCTGATGAGTTTCTCCCCAGTCCATGGATCCAATCAGAGGTATGGCAGTAAGCAGCAGGCTAGTTGCTTTATTTGCATTCTCCTTCAAAATCTTTAGAACTTTGTCCACTGAAACCTACAAGAACAAGACCATCCTTAGGCTCTCTTTATTCATATATATGTTGTCTTGCATGAGTGGATAGCCATAAAAATTGAAATTAGAACTAACCAACCAATTTAATTAACGTCTATCATCCATCCATCCTCTATATCTGATTTTACAGGAAGTATTTCTGGACTAACAGAAACACTCAGGCTTTGATCTTATGCACATTTGCATGAGAGTAAATCCCAATGAACCAACACATGAGCATACATATACAGGACAGTAATGTCAAACACTAAATATGCTCAAATATAAAATATATTATCAACAAGAACAATTCAGAAAAGTTTTCAGATAGATGCAGGCTAATGATCTTTATCACAGTCATGAACATCCACAGCAAGCTCCCTCTGAAGGGAAAAAAGTGCCTGATATATCAAATACATTTAATAGGACGTAAAAAAAAAGGCAATAGCCATAGCAAGGAAACTAAACAGGATTAAGA
Organism: Candoia aspera; assembly: GCF_035149785.1. Taxonomy (NCBI): domain Eukaryota; kingdom Metazoa; phylum Chordata; class Lepidosauria; order Squamata; family Candoiidae; genus Candoia; species Candoia aspera. The sequence continues at coordinate 185,004,180 of NC_086154.1, forward strand.
CCAGCTAAAATGTGAGAAACCTTTACTTACAGTATCTGGAACTTCTCTCTCTGCATTTTATGAAAAAGCCCCCTCCCCAACACTGCATGTATGTATCTGTGTACATAAATAGTCACACTCTCTCAGCCCAACCCACCTCGAAGGGCTGTTGCTATGGGGATAAAGTAGGAGTGAACACCACATACGCCACCTTGCGCTCCTGAATGAAAGGCAGGATAGTAATCAGATTAAAAAATAAAAATAAGAGTTCCTGCAGTCCTCCATTTTATACTCGAAAAAGGATGGGCAGGGAGGAACAAAGAGTTGCTGGGAGTTGGGCGGTATATAAATTTAATTTATTATTATTATTATTATTATTATTAGGATGAGAAAGTAATTCAGTTCACTTTTTAATGTGAGCTTTTAATTTGTGCTTGCCAAACGATTTCTTTTTACAATCAAACAGTTTTTTAAAACATGCAATTCAAATCAAATCAAATCTTTATTACGGTCATAGGCCAGCATAAATATTCAAACCTAACTGAATTCTGAGGAATAGCTTTTTGAACAAAAATGTATAAAATGCGTATCTATAAAAGTAACAAACAAAATTGCATCATTTTAAATAAAAATGCAAGTAAAACAAACACAATATGAAATTTAATACACTAAAACGAATACCCTGGAACACATGTAAATGTTTCTGTATGTAAAGGCTCAGAAAAGTCCTGGGATAAAAAAAGCAGATTTAAAAAATGAATAGTAGAGCAAACTTAAGCCCGACTGATTTCTCTCTCTCTCCTCTATGCCCAGATAGAGTATTGCTATCTTCCTGGAAGCAATAATCACTATTCAAAATGCACCACAAAGTCCTTCCACAGGCAAGTGGTCACACAGTCCTTATCAATATGGTTAACACTGTTTTCAGACTGTTAGACTTAGCTGTGATCTCATTGGCAAAATACACTGGAAGACAAGAACAGATTCAGCCCAATTGTTAATAAAGGACTTTTGCTTATTTTTTTTAAAAGCTTCACATACAATATACTGTAATGAAGATTTTGCCTATAACATGATTTACTATAGTTGAATTTTAAAGTTTTGTAATCCTTCCTAAGTCTTTTGCACAAATAAAACCCATGGACACATGCTGTATTCAGACTCTAGACTCACATCTGATCCATATACATATTTTATTGTAAACCACCCAGAGTCCCCCATTGGGGGAGATGGGTGGTGATATAAATTTAAACAAACAAACAATAAATTAACTGAATGAGGTCAGTAAGCATTTCTCCAGTGAATAAATCATACTTACAATATAACTTTCTCAAGTGGAACTGAGCAGACACCCACTTGCATTTTTAGTATGTTTAAGGTCTTTAGTATGTCTTTTAACTGCCCTACAAAACAGATCAATATTATCACTATACTAGTATGGGGTTGACAAAAACTTGCCTCTGCCACTATACCAGTGAAACTATTTCAAAATAAGTAGCTGGGGTTAGCTTTCTGCAGCAAATGGTAGCGTGTTAAGGACCCCATCCCTCACACATGTGAAATTAACAGATTTATTATGACAAGACTTTATAGAACAGAATCTACTTCATCAGTGAACTGCAGATGCATATACCCACAAAAGGATCATAGGAAAACAAAATGTAGTAAATATGGGCAGTGTTCACATGGACAAAAGAGTGTAGATAACTCAATCTCCTGGTGCTCAGTAATACATACCCAGAAGATAAACTGAACTGCTTTATGAGTTGCAATTCAGCACTTTTATATTCCCCTTCAAATTTAATTGCAGCTGTGAGAGAGACTGATCTAAAATTATCCACAGCTGCTTGAGTCTACACCAAGTTTTAGAGTGTAGAATACTCCTGTTCTAGCCAGCCTGGTCATTCCATTTCCATAGATTTTCCACTTTTGCTCCCCTAACAATAGGTATGTGTTCTGCAGCCATTAAGCCAATTTTCCTTTGGATGTCTTGATTGACTTTTTAAAAAATTCCTCCCTCTATCTACAGTATTTTTCTTTCTGGATTGTCTGGACTTTTGTGAACCGAAGGATTCTAAGCCTGCTGATATCTCCCTCTTGTATGTGATATAGGCAATACTATTTGGCTACAAATGCACCTACATTTGGAGAATGAGCTAGCACAGAAGTTAATAACCTGAGGCACTCCAAATATCGCTGAACTACAATTCCCAGCATCCATCACCATTAGCCGCACTAACTAGAACTGCTGTAAAACATCTGGCGTTCTACAGGCTGTCTTCCCCTGAGCAAGCAATTAGAATATCTAGGAAAATATCCTTCAAGCAGCAAGACTCATCGGCAAACACTGTGTTCAAAATATAGCAACTTCTCTTTGACAGTGAATTCCCTTTACACACACATACAGCCAATTAAACACAGTATCATTTAAGCAACAACAACAACAAAAGTGAACAACTATTATGGTTAGGGCATTAGACCAGGGCCAAAAAATCCACACCCAACCACAGAAGATCACTGAACGATATGGGGGTCATTCATTATCTCTCAAACCAACCCATCTTACAGGTTTATTCTTGTGGTGATAAAATTGAGGGAAGGAATGGGTCTTCCCCACCCAATAATTACTGCGAACTGGTAAGTGTGCCTGTTGAAACCAAAGGAATGACCAAGAAATAGAAGCTGTTGAAACCAGAGGAATGACCATGAGGTATAAATGAATGGAGGCAGTGCTGCTGCTGCAAAGTTGCCTTTAAAATTAGGCTGAAGATTAACTGCTGCTGGGAGGAGCTGTTCACCCAGGGGACTTGAATGCTATTTAATAATGCCTAACCAAGACCTCCCGCTCTTCTCTTGTCTATTCTGCTATCCTCTCATCTCATCACCCTTCAGGTTTGTCCCTTTCTTTCTCAGAGCAATTACCCCTTCTTCCATTTCTCTCTCTCATTTTGATCATGTTTTTGTGTATGTGTTTATTTAAGTATATGAGATTGATCTGTGTATTATTTATCCATGAACTTTATCTGACTGTCTGAAACCAGCTGGACTCTAGGCAGCTTCCAGATTGTATGTACTAAAAGCAGAGAACAAAGTCAGAATATAAGAATTCAAATAGTAGCTAAGAATAATAAAGTAAAATGGCATTGCTATATACAGCTAATCTCCAAAGGCCTTCTGGAAAAAACGTGTTTTCATCTACTTCCAAAAAGTCATGAAGATGGGGCCATACATGCTTCAGGTAGCAAGTTATTCCAAAGCAAGGGAGCTGCTATTGAGAACACCTCCTGTCTGCGCGGCAAGATTATTGTATGCAAAAAGATGGAAAAGTAACGAGATACCAACAGTGGAAGACAGAAGAAAAAACTGAATTGATGATTTCTGGATTTGGGGATTAAAAAGGGCCAAAGAGAATAGGATGGAAAGGGAAAAGGTAAAAGAGTAAGATGGTAATTACTTGATAGAAAGAAGGGCAGAAGGCATAACTGTTTCCTTCTCTTTTCCTTCTTTTTCTATCTTTTCTTTGTTCTGTATACTTTTACTGTATCAAAAATTCATACACACACACACACACAGAATGCCTCCTGTCCATTGGCCTTAAGCTGTACCTCCTAGTAGGTGAGGGCTCTTACCAGGCACTTGCAACAAAAGCGCTCCAATGGAGAAATCAGAGGCATCCACTTGAACCACAAATGGTTTAGTGGGATCAGGGTGTTGCAGGATAGGCTCAGCCATGAACAGGCTTTTTAGCTTGTCGAAAGCCACCTGGCATTCAGGCGTCCACTTGAGCACCGCTCCCGGGTTCTTTACCTTGCGTGTGTCCCCCAGACCCTTTGTGCGCAATAAGTCAGTGAGAGGCAATGCAATTTCTGCGAACCCCTGGATAAATTGCCGATAATAGTTGGAAAACCCAAGGAAACTTTCCCTTCTCTTTCCCATGGAATCCGGTTCCCCCGCACTGGAATCTTCACTTTCCCCCGAGCAAGGAGTAGGTTCAGTCATCACTAACTTTATTTCCTCACAGATACTCTGGGAGGATGTTAGTGGTAAAAGTTTTAAGATTCTCAGCTTTATGTAATGATTGCCTATCCTGATATACTCAGACTCACAAGTAGATACTTAATGATATCTGATTTATTGATAGAATAGTATGCAAATACAGAGAAAGCTGAGAATGACTAAAAGCGCACCAAATACAAACTAAAAACCCTCGGCTCCAAACGTAATCCCTTCCCTCGCCCGGCCATAGCAACCATCCCCCTCCCAGGTGCTGTTAACCATTTTCCACACATCCTGGGAAAGCAACCTTGAACACATGAGATAACCCAAACACATTCCAACCCAGCAGCCAAGACATTCCAACCCAGCAGCCAACAGATAACTCCCCGAAGAGAAATCCTCCTCCCTCCTGAGATCAAACACGTATCAGGGAAATGACATGCGAAACGTTACGATGTACCAGGAACATTGGAACAGTGAACATGACAATTTAACTGTCTCGGTAGAAATGGCAGAAGCTATTGAGGAAAGGCAGTCCCTAAACCACCCAGGTCTCATGACATTTGAGCTTTACAGGTAGCAACCAGCACCTTGAATTGCACTTGGAAATTTACTAGTAACCAGCACAGCTTGTGCAGCAGGCATGGAACATGGCAGTTCTGTAACAGCATGTATGTCACTGCATTCTGGACCAGCTGAAGGGCAACCCCATGTAGAGCGAGGCAAAGTAATCTAATTGAGAGATAACAAGGGCATGAATGACCATCTTCAATGCATCTTATACCAAGTAAGGCCAGAACTGGCACACCAGGCGAGGTTGTGCAAAAACCAGTCAAAGATGGTACAGTCCTGGAATCAGCCAACCACTGTATCCTGGTTGGGTTGAGTCTGAGCATGTTTTTCCCCATCCAGACCCTGACAATCTCCAGACTGTATGGGAGAGACGGAATCACTGGTATGTGCAGGTGAAGATGAATGAGACTGTTAATTTTAAATAGTTTTTAATTCCATTAATATTTTTTCTTCTGGCCCTGCTCTTTTTTGGTTGTGTGGCTTGTAGCAAGTACATCCATGAGTGCACACACACATGCATCTGCATATACAAGTGTTATATGCACTCATTTCTTCTCACACGCAGGAAGCTGGAGTTGGCAACCCTAGGTTGACAAGCAGGGAAGAAACAGAGCCCCACACTGATCTTTGTCAGCATTTGTAATTTTTCCATCTGCTTTTTGAGGGGGATTCATGCAAAAGCGACATGCATAAAACATAGCTTAGGCAAGCAGGGTATCAATTTGGCAAACAGTATTGTTCCAATTTTAGTGTATATGCTGATGAAGCACATATCCCCAGTGAAAAGAGGAAATTTCACTCACCGTTTCTTCATGTTCTTTCCAGCAGTCATAATCTGTTGCCATGGCAATACTGGCATAGCAGATTCCCGCCTCCTTTGCCAGAATCACTTCTGGGACTGTTGTCATATTGATAACATCAGCTCCCCAGCTGCGAAACATCAAGCTTTCTGCCCGGGAACTGAAACGTGGCCCCTCAACTGTAATTACTGTCCCCTTTGAGTGACACTTGATTCCAAGCTTTTTGGCAACATCCAGGAGAACCTGAAAACATCAAGGGAGATGAAAAGCCACCACTGCTTATCCCTCTGGGGGGTGTCATTTAAGCCCCCTCCAAATATTAATATCCCATACAGCATATCAGTATCGTTGTTTATTCACTTAGTCACTTCCGACTCGTGACTTCACGGATCAGCCCACGCCAGAGCTTCCTGTCGGTCGTCAACACCCCTAGCTCCCCCAGGGACGAGTCCGTCACCTCTAGAATATCATCCATCCACCTTGCCCTTGGTCGGCCCCTCTTCCTTTTGCCCTCCTCTCCCCCTAGCATCAGCATCTTCTCCAGGGTGTCCTGTCTTCTCATTATGTGGCCAAAGTACTTCAGTTTGGCCTTTAATATCATTCCCTCAAGTGAGCAGTCTGGCTTTATTTCCTGGAGGATGGACTGGTTTGATCTTCTTGCAGTCCAAGGCACTCTCAGGATTTTCCTCCAGCACCACAGTTCAAAAGCATCTCTCTTCCTTCTCTCAGCCTTCCTTATGGTCCAGCTCTCGCAGCCATATGTTACTAATATCAGTATCACCATCTCCATTATCTCAATTTTCCCTGAACTGTAATGATGTTCAAGTGCATAGGAGGACAGCTTGAAAACAAAAAAAATACAGAACCCAATAGACTAATGCTCCTCTTTTAAAAAGTTACTGCTTTATTTACCCCAGGAACATATTGGGTTTTCTGTCAGGTCAACAGCCACATTTGACCTGTAAGGGGTATGCTAGGAAGTAGAATAATTGAATGGATGGGGCTAAGAAAAAACTGAAAGTTTATATCTACTTGAAATATAAACATGTTTATTCCCCGTTCTTTAATTAAAGTCTGTTGTATTAATTATAATAGTTTGATTGTATTGTTTGGAAGGATTCTGGGGACATACGAAAGGCTCTTGGGGCCACTTATGGTCATGGAGGTTCAGGTGACATAACCCCTGATTTAGACCACCAGGATTTTGTTGAATATTTTTTAATCAAAGAAGAATTTCAGAGGCTTGAGTTTTTAAAAAGACACCTCACAGGAAAAAGGGTGGGGGCTGCTTTTCTGAGTGGACTTCTGGTGCCTGGCTGTCTGGGTCTTACTCTCAGGAACTAAAGGTTATATCCTTATGAGGTTAAGAAGCTCCTGATTGGTCGATGTACATAGGACAGAACATATTAATGATGCACACCAGCTTCTTGCTGGTCAGTCTCTGGTCATTCTCTGCTGTTAGTTAGCTAGCTGGTTAATCTGTTTATTGTTTTACTTCTAAGTAATGTTTTTTATTTAATACAATCTTTTACAAAGAAATGCGTGGTCTCTCATACTTATTTACTTCTGCTGCATTGAAGCAATCTGCTAACATATTTATCACTTCATAGAGTTAGGGTGCAAATGCAATTCTCAGTTATTTTTACCCTCTAGTTCAAAAAATGCTTGTAAATCATATTCCAACATGCTTAGAATCTGATATAGCCATGGCTTATTTTACAGCAGGTGATGGCATAAGCCAGGATAAGGCAAACCCCCATCCCCAGCAATTTCAATGAGATTTGGATTCTTAGGGAGGGAAGGTTAAAATACCTGTTGTCTCCCTACTGGCTTGTCCCCTCCTGACTTCTATCATGGCCACTACTAATTTTTCTGCAAGGCTGTTTCTTCAAGGCTGTGTGATTGGCATTCTCTCACTGCTGAAGTCATACTGTCGGATGCTCTAGTTTCTGTATGGAGAATGTTCCATAGTCACTCAGCTTTTCATTTCCTAAGACTTACTCTTGCAAGGCTCAGGACCACAGAGTCCTTTTACTATAGGACAGCATATGCAATACTTTGGCTTCTGCCCCAAAAGTCTTCAATGTTGTACCAAGGGTCTTCTGGATTTTGCAGAAACAGGGTAGCAGCTGCAATGTTGGTAAATCAACAAAGGCAGGCAAGTGGTGAAGGGACAGGAAGGACTGTAGTCATAAAGACCTTGGAGGACCTTACATTACCAGAGGTTACAGACTGCCCAACTATCTCACTGCTGTAATTTTTGTCATGACAAACAACTAAAGGGAGGACTACCTTCAGTGTAATTTTTAACCATGTGCAAGAATGTAAGATAACACATCCTAGAACTATTATGTAAAGCAAAGCCAGGGAGATGTTTATATGTCTTCTAGTATCCATCTAGCTGAAAATGTTAGTAGCTGAATGGTAGGAAAATGGGAATGGTGGGAAAGTACTTTCTGCTCAATCACAGATTGGATCCTAGACATATATATTGTCTTCAGCAAGATAAGGTCTACTAACTTCTCTAGTTTTGGCACAGAAAGGTTCTGCCATAGAAACGTGGCACACTCCCGGAAGGCAGGAATAAGTCCCATCATAGAAAGTGAGATGCCTTTTCGTTGTCCTAAGAAGAAAGAAATATATACACCAATCAGAGAAGACAACATAAGGATTGCCAGCATGCCATGATGTAAATGCTGGCAGCACCAATGCTACTCTTCAGTCATTCATTCATTCTGCAGTTTTTAGTACCATGCCCACCTCAAGCCTTTATACTACATGGAAGCTTTCACAGCAACTACTCCACAGTACAAAGGAACAAATAATGTTGGTCTGCTAAAGTATACTTTATGTTAGAAGAAACAATATTGTCATAGGCAAATTAATGGGAAGCAAGGCAAACAGTGCCTTCCAAGTGAAACCACACACTGATAGAAACAAAATATATACATATATATATATATATTTTGATCAGAAACCCACATCCTTCCAGTTAGGAAGATTATAATAATTTCCCTGCTTCTTCCCATAAATTATACTGGACAACCACATTAACAGAATTACAGTTTGTTCTAGAGAAAAAAATGGAACATATTTGGGCAGACACTTGGAAATAGGCCTTAGACAGAAAAAGGCCTTAAACAGAAAAAGAGACCAAAATCTTAACATAAAACTGATGATTCAATTAGAAGACCAGATGTAAAAGGATTGGAAGGAGTACGATGCTTCTCAATTTGTAACCAGAGCTGGCAAGAAAAACACAGATTGTGTCATACCTTAAAAATGCAAAAAATGCTATTCTGTCAGCAAAATTCAGCTGATGTATTTGTGAATACACATAAAATGCACAGGAAAAAAAAGTATAGCTAAAACCCTCTATGCAATCCGGGCAGACTTTAGAACTTCAACTCTCACCAACCCTGTCAGTGCTGCAAAGGGCAAAGAATGTGGAGAGTTGCAATCCAAACATCTGGAAGGCATCAGGTGGCCACTCATAATGCAATTTGTAGGGAATGAACGGAACATATGTCACTACTGCCAATAAAAAATGGCCGTCTCCTGGGAAATGACTATGCTAAATGAGCAAGACACACATTTCAATCACTTTGCTGCAAAGTTCTGAGCTACTGCTAGACATATAAGAAATCTGCAGACTTGCAATATGGAGATAGAATACCTGAGTGGGATTGTAAATCCCAGAATTCTCTGCCAATGGCAATGCTGGCTAGGAATTCTGGGAACTGCAATTCTAACATGGGGCGGGCATCAGGCAGGGACACAATGTTACAGATGCACCAACTCAAAATGTGATTGGGGGAGTGAAGATTTTGCCAAACTTGTTACAAAGGTAAGAAAACTAATATGATACATTGTTTATTAATGAAGCTGCAAAAAAAATGCTGTGACAATAAATCAATTTGACTACAACTACTCTTGGATCACAATCTTCTTCAGAAGCTAGTATTTTCACTGAGAATCAACTAGCTCAGGTCATGACCTGATCCTCAAGAGGCTGAAGATAAGTTTAAATCAGTTCCCACTGCTTGTATGTGTTCAAGAAGTCTGCTTTGACAAGTGCTGCACTGATGTGTAACATTAAATTAGAATCCATCAAAATTTAGCTTTTGGGGCAGTTGAGTAAAGAATATCACAAATCTAACTTTTAGAAACAGGATTAAGAAATGTGCATTATGAAGCCTAGCCATTATACACAGTTCTGCCAAGCTATTCTAAAGCCTGGGAAATCTACCCCAAACCATGCATACTTTCCAACACAAGTCTCAGCCAACTTCACCTTCACCTAAATACACAGAGCTGCCTGAAAGAAATGTATTAGCTATGTTTATGAATGTCATCTTTTCAAGGTAATCTCTACCACCAATTTTTATTCCCCATTATGCCTGCAGAATTTGCTTCTTGGTGTGGTGAAAGACAGCTGCCATTCAAGGTGGTTCCAAGTGAACAGCCCAAATCTGGAAATGTGACCTGGCCATTAACATCATCCTTCATCCATTACTGACCTATCAAAACATCTTGCTGATTGCCTTATCCATTGTTCCTCCGAAGTGCTAGACTTCCTTCCCATGCTGGTTGGGGAATATGGGAGTTAGGTGCAACACAACTGGAAGGCACCAGGTTAAAGAAGACTGACCTAATAAATCTTGATACAGGTCTTTTTGCATGTCTCTAATTAGGCTCTATCCCTAACCCTAAAGCTTGTTTTTCTTTCTTTGTGCCGCTTCTCTGATTTTGTCCACAATCACAGTTTAAAACCATTTTAGATTGTTCAACTACCCTGAATTTCTTTTCACCATTAATGGACTGTTTCTTTCAGTTGACAAAACCAGTTTAGAAAAAGTGTTCCTTTTGTTACTCTCATGTTGGGGTTCAGATTCTTTGATAGTGTGACTGGTGGAACTTTGGATACAAAAGCTTAAGAACCACTGGACTGCTAAAAATTACATATTACTCTATAAAGTGAAGGAAGAGAGATGGACTAATTATTTGACCAGTGGTAGCTGGAAACTCAGCTGTTTGTTTCTCTACTTCAGAGTAAATAACTATACATTGAGAGGAATTTTGCCTTACTCTGCAACTTGGCTGATTAGGGGTGAATGGTGGCAGACGAGTTTGTGAACAGTGGAAATAAATTCCAATGAATTCCTAGAATATTTGCAGTGAGACACATGTCCTCCATTGTGATAGCAGGATAAGACATAGGATTGTTTGGGGGATATAGGATGCCAGTTGGCCAGTGACTTTCAGAGGAGACAATGCAGAAAATATGACAGATGGATCTAGATCTGTGAACTGCAGGAAGCATGAGCTGGGTCTGTGGGCAATGGCAGATCAGATCAAGCATTGAGGACTGACTGTGGAGCTGGGCTTTTATAATAGAATGGGGCTCATTATATTCTCTCTCTCTCTCTATATATATATATTCATTTATTTTCCTGTTTCCTTAATAAATACCATAATCGTTTCTACAGAATGATAAATGAAATTTGGCAACTCAGTAAAATGCACCTTTCATTTTGTTTTTTCCTTCTTTCTGCTGCCTCCTCCTAACAGTAATTCCTTTTGTGCACATGTAAAGGGAAGAAAAAAAGAGATCAAGAGCTGGTAGCAATGTACCTTAATCCACTGATCAAAATACATAACCTGTACTGTGACTCAAATGGTCTAACCTAGCTGAGAAAACAGTTTTCTGAGAAAATGCAGGAAACCTTTTCTTCCTGTGCATCATACATATTATGTATTGTGTATTATTATTCATACATAAACTAAGAAACCTAAAGAGGCCTATGACACATTTTCTTTATGATTCACTTAATCGTAATTCATTATATATCTCATATTCTTTATAAACTACATCTGCGAAAAGCAGTACATTAAAAAGAGTCAGTGCAAGGTCAGAAAAATCTCCTGTCCTTCTCCAGGCTTGCAAAAACAGATGGGTATCTTGTCAATTCCCCAATTACTTTGGAAATACATGCAACACATTTTGATGCTTTTTAAGCCTTCCATCCACTCTCCCTGTATTCTCCATTCTACTTCCTCCTCCTAGCTATGGATGTCTCCTGCTTCCCCACCCTTGTTGTACCTTCCCTTTCTGCAAACTTGGCAGAAATGCTGGGAATCTCACCAGAACAGGCCTATCCAAGACATTTGGTTCTCTAAGGAGGACAAGATGGTAATCTTCCATCCCACTGACAGAAGACAAATAGGCAGCCAGTGCAATCTTCTTTCAATATTACGAAAGGACTGAAATCTTCCAATAAGACAGGCAGTGGGACAGGGGTTGTCCTTCTGGGGTGGGGTATGCAGGATAACTGACATGGGGTACTGGGCAGCAGTTTCTTAATCCCATGCCATTTCTCATCTTCCCGCACCTACTGCTTCATGAGAGGCTGGCTCTCTTATGGAATAAAAGAATGTGCTTGCCGTTACTAATTAAAAATAGCCCTCAATGCATTTTATAGAAGTTGATTTTTGGAATTGTATCAAAGTATCTGGGCAAGAATGCTTTGGAAACAGAACCTCTTGCCAATTTAAGACCTAATTCTGTTACTGTTAGTTCTAGCTCCATACGGAACCTCATTTTCTCCCTTACCGGTCTATGAACTGGTCAATTATAACAAGATCTCCTGGCTGAATCTCTTCTCTTAATGAACCACAGGCAGTAGTCACTAGCAGATGGGTACAACCTTCTTCCTTTAGTGCCCACATATTGGCACGGAAATTGATATTTGTTGGCATAATAGAATGATGTCTCCCATGCCTAGGGAAAGAGGGAAGGAATCTGTTAAAGCTAAAAAGCAAAAAATAAAAATGGAGAATAATAAATGGGGAAGCTACTTGGACAGATACATTTGCATTGCAATCAGGAATCAATATAGCAAATCATGTGTTGCTCTGACCCATTTAAGCCAAGGACGCTCAACCTTTTTCAGGTCAAAGGTTTTTATCTGGCCTTTTTGAGTGGCAGGCCAACAGACATTCCGAAAGTGAGGTGGGGAAAAATGTATTTTATTTCATTTCGATGCGATTACATTGAAACTGTATCATTATTCCCTATATAACAGATCATTTCCCCCTTTAGGGAAATGATTACCCAGAGCACTTTTCTGAGGGGCTCTGATTTCACAGGAAGGTCAAATACAGCCCTGGAGCTACAGATAATTTACCCCCACCTTATGCATATGTGAACTGGGGAGAATATTGGACACCAAGACCAGGGTGAGAAGAAGCCAAACTGGGATCTAAACATGGTGGCCCCTTGTCAGGGTCCCTGAGGTCATGTTACTGCTTGATGCTATGGCTACAACTGGAAGCACAGGAAAAAGCAGCTTTCTGACTAAGGTAGAGAGCAAGGAAAGGCTTCTAGAACAGTGTTTCTCAACCTTGGCAGCTTGAAGATGTGTGGACTACAACTCTCAGAATTCCCCAGCCAGTCCACACATCTTCAAGCTACCAAGGTTGAGAATGTTTAATTACAACTGGCCAATCTTCAGATTGTCTGCGTCACTCACCTCGTAGACCAGATGAGCCTTCTCTAGGTCAGACCTCAGCTGCAGGTCATGAGGTTCTTGGTTTATATCTTAGATGTTTTAAAAATGTGTTTGGATGGGGAGCCTTTTTCATGCTTATACCCACAAGGGACTTTTTAGGGTCCTTGGTTTCTCTATCCCAAATCACAGTTCATTAGGCAAGGAAGCTCATAAGAAAATGAAAAAGTATAAGTTAAGACTCAATCAATTCAATAAGGTATATCATCCTATATTTGGAGGAATTTCATGAGTATTTGATATACAGGTAGTATCGCTTAACAACCACAATGGAGACTGGAATTTTGGTTGCTAAGTGAAGTGGCCATCAAGCAAATCAGACCCCATTTTATGACCTTTTGTGGTGGTCATTAAGTGAACCACATGGTCATTAAACAAATCATGCAGTTCTTCATTGATTTTGCTTGTCAGAAACCAGGCGGGAAGGTTGAAAATGGTGATCATGTGACCATGGGACGCTGCAACAGTCATAAATGCGAACTGAATGCCATACACCCATATCGTGATCATGTGACCATGGGGACAGTGTAATGGTCATGTGAGGACCGGTTGCAAGTTGGTCTTCCCAGCACCATTGTAAGTCTGGACTGTCACTAAAGGAATGGTTGTTAAGCGAGGACTACCTGTAATCCTCAACCTAGCAATGGGCAGTCCATGGTGATTATGCCATCTCCTGTGGATGCTGCTACTTCCCACCACCCACACTGTGCCTTCCATCAGCTGCTGATCACCTGACTGGTGGGCCTCTAGGATCAAGAAGAGGAGATGATGACACAAGGAAACTCTAGCAGTGCTCCTCAGCTGCCTGCCAAATAGCCATCAATACAATTTGTATCTTTAGCAGGTTTGAAGGTTTGGCTTCATTATGACAAATGTCACATCACATTTTCTAATGCAAATCTAATTCACGTTTTTCAAAGGAATTTCACATACCTGTACAGAAGCACACAGTCAACGTTTTTTATCTTTCCTGAAATCAGTGCATCTGATGGCTGGAATTAAAAACAATACATATGCAAACGAAGACTACAGAAGCACCGTAAAATTCCACCAACAAATTTTTAAAACTGATTTGCTACTAATGCACGATCAAAGCGGAAATACATTATGCACTGCAATCCTACACATGAAATCACATATAGAAATAAACCTCAAAAGGTTTGATGGACTTTGCTGCCAGCCAAAATTTGATATACAAAGGAGAATTGCAAAGTCACTGCATTACATTACAATTAGAGGATCAATAGCCACAGGCCACCAACGAGTAATGGCTATTCTGGGATGTCACTACATAGCTGCTGCTTGGGCTTCTTAGTGAATGCTATGGGACTAATTCAAAGTACGAAACATCCCTGAAAAGGCAGTTTTGCATCATCAGCAAGCTAGCAGGACTAGTCCTGATTCTATGATAAATATTTGTAAGTAATGAAGAGGAGAGTAACTAATAAATCTAAAATCTATTCATATGAAGTCACATTTTGTGAATACATCTGTCCCACTCAATAATCACAGGATGTACAAACCTTCCATGTGTAAACTTCACAAGGAAGAGATATGAATTCTGGAATCCAAAGCCAGCTGCCATGGAATCCAAGCCATTTGCTGGGAGATCACAAATTTAGTTGGGCATACAAAGAACACATGCGGGACATTATTCACAGAACTATACTGTTGTATGAGGACTTTCTCATCTTTCTCCAACCTGTCCAAGGGTTAATCAAGCCATTTTAAAAACCCAATCAAGCTGCAAAGGCACTGGGTGTTTCTCCACAGAAACCTATGAGAAAGGCCATTCTTGGAAATATGGCTCTTTTTCATGTGCTTTCCCTAGCACACCACCCACACCCAAAAAGATGGCTTAGTTACCTATACACACCTTTCCATACGGTGTATCAATGTATTTCTCTGCTCGACCTTCTAGTATCTCAGGATCATCCAGACCCGTCCCTCCAATAATTCCAATCTTCCAAAAAGGAAATATAGATTAGAAGACAAGATATTGTAAACTCTACATGAATATACAGCTAACATCACAATATTGTTATTGCTTTATTGAAATATGGGCATGAAAGTCGACTTATTTTGACAAGGCTGGATAACACAATCTCTTTAGCCTTAGGCAACTTCCTTAGACACCATGGAGGGCAGATGAGAAAATACTAGAAACAAATGATCATCAAGAGTTTCTACAGGGTATTCATCCCAAAATAGGGAGAGTACCAGACCTCGCTTACCTTGTAAGCTGTCAGAAGTCCAAAAGAATTCTGTGGCATGAAATTTTAACACTTGAGAGGAACAGACTTTCCTCCCTGTCTCCACTCTTGGCTCTAAATTGCCCAATCAGCCCTTGCAGTTAGCAACATTTGTAAATTTCTCATCTGATGAACAGGAAATCTCAAGTATAAAAACTGTGGTATTTCTAGAAACCTTTAATGCAGTGTTCCCTAATCCAGACACCCTTCGAAATACGTAAACTTCAATTTCCAAAATTCCCAAGCCAGCAGGAGTCCACACATTTCAGAAGCATCAAGGCTGGGAAAAGCTGATGTAACATTAGAGACAAAGTGGGCAACCCCAGGCCACAGCACTTATCTGTGCCTCTCAGGACCCTGCAGAATAAAAAGGGACCAACTCTTTTGGCTGATTGAGATTACAGGCAGAAACTTAAGTGGTGAAATGTACCCTATGTAGTGGCAATGCGGAAGACCATTGCTATTTTGAGGAGTTAAGTGACATATTTTGATTTTCTCCCTCACACAAAGATGATTAGTTGATTTTCAGGTATACTAATGTTTAACTGGCTTGTTTTTATTTCTGTTATGCACGAGGGGGGAGATAAGAGAAAACCCCAAGATTAAAAGTTTAAGAATAAGTCCACTCCTCCAACAGCCCTCCAGAAAGTATTTCTGTTTGGAAATGGGGAGGGGGAGATAAGAGATTGTTTTTGTTAGGCACTAGCTTATCTGTATAGCTTCCCAGGCTCTTGGAAAGAGGTATTCCAAACCCTGGTCAAGGTCAGGTCCTGCAGCCTCAGTACCATGGAAACAGAGTCATGAGGTTTGAGGGCCAGATTTTGATAAAACCCTTAGAATTGTCTTGAGTTTGGGAGCTTCTACACAGACCCTGCGCGCTGGGTGCTGTGGAGCTTAAAAGCCATCCTTGGGGTATTCCTGCTACCCTGGTCAGGAAGCTCCTGGCAGCAATAAGGGAATAAAGGTTTCACCTGGCTTAGGTATGTTATTTCTTTCTTTATGCTATGTTTTTTTTATGCTTTTGTATATTCTGCCTAAACTGTGTTTGTTTGACTTTGTTTGCTTAAGTTTATAATAAAGCTTAAAGTTTCTTTATCCACTGGTGTGCTTATTGTCTCTGGATCTAAAAGAACCAATTGCCTGAGCATCTGATCACAGCTTGGATACTTGGCAGAACACCCTATCTCCCCAAACCAGGTCAATTTGTCACATGGGAGGTTTTAGGGGTGAAATGGGTGTCTTAAACCTTGCCCCTTAACTGCTCCTCAAGAAAGTTAAAAACACAAAACAAACCTTAAGAATCCAGGCCAAAATATATCAGCCCTGCCATTCCTGTGTCACCACTGGCCACATACCTGCAACCCCCAAGCCAAAAACATTGCTCACCCGGAGGTAAAGAGGTTATCTTCCCACCATCTTGTTTCTCACTGAATCTCTGCATGTTGCAGGGATTCTCCAACAGCCATGCTTCTCCAGGGGAGTAGACCTAAAGCAGCCTAACTTCCACTTGTGAATCTACTTAGACACGTAACCTTCTGCTGTTGCATGTAGTAAGGAAAGAGAAAAGCAGTAAGCAAGCTATCTTTAAGGGAGGATAGCTACTTTTTTCTGATCCCTGTGAATTACTCTGAATGGTAAGACTCCCTAAAACACAGCTTGAAAATCAAATTAACAAATAAGCCATTGAATGTGATGCACAGGGTTTGTTTTTTTTTAAAAAAGCCTTATTTCATATTGATCCTTCAGATGTTTTTAAAATATCCTGTTTCATTTTGAACTGAATAGCTTTTATGACTTTAGATTATAATTAGAATTTTACTGTCATTAGGGCAGAAGACAAGGCCTTTGATATTTGCCATGGATTCTGTAGGACATCTTATCACATCATGGGAACCTGATTGTTAACGTGCTGTTGCATGAGGATGATTGAGCAAGAAAGCTCCAAAGTAATAGGAATATGGAAGAATTATGTGAACTCTGGTTCAAAATTCCCAATATTCCATCTACTATGTGACATGAGTTTGGCCAGGTAATTATTTTTCTATCATGTAATAGTGAACCCTTCAGCAAAGGATCGTTACCTTGTCATGGTGCTGGGGCTTGTTACCTTGTCATGGTGCTGGGAAGGTCATGACAGAGAGGTCAGACTAAATGCGATCCCTGGGGAAGGTAATGGCAACCTACCCCAGTATTCTTGCTGTGAAAACTAAATGGATCAGTACAACCAGAGATGTTGGCATACCATCGGAAGATGAGACCCCCGGGTCGGAAGATGGTCAAAACGCTATTGGGGAGGAACAGAGGATGAGTTCAACTAGCCCCAGACGTGATGACACAGCTAGCTCAAAGCCGAAAGAATGGCTAGCGGCTGATGGTGCTGGCGGTGAACAGCGAATCCGATGTTCTAAGGATCAACACACCATTGGAACCTGGAATGTAAGATCTATGAGCCAGGGCAAATTGGATGTGGTTATTGGTGAGATGTCAAGATTAAAGATAGACATTTTGGGCATCAGTGAATTGAAATGGACTGGAATGGGCCACTTCACATCAAATGACCACCAGATCCACTACTGTGGACAAGAGGACCACAGAAGAAATGGAGTAGCCTTCACAATTAATAGCAAAGTGGCTAAAGCAGTGCTTGGATACAACCCAAAAAACGATAGAATGATCTCAATTCAAATTCAGGGCAAGCCATCACAATGATCCAAATATACGCCCCAACCACAGATGCTGAAGAAGCTGAAGTAGAGCAGTTCTATGAAGATCTGCAGCACCTACTGGACAACACGCCTAAGAGATGTTATTTTCATCATGGGAGACTGGAATGCTAAGGTGGGCAGTCAAATGACACCTGGAATTACAGGTAAGCCTGGCCTGGGAGAACAAAACAAAGCATGACATAGGCTGATAGAATTTTGCCAAGACAACTCACTCTGCATAACAAGCACTCTCTTCCAACAACCTAAGAGACGGCTTCATACATGGACTTCACCAGATGGACAACCCCAAAATCAGATTGACTACATCCTTTTCAGCCAAAGGTGGCGGAATCTATACAGTCGGTAAAAACAAGACCTGGAGCTGACTGTAGTTCAGATCACGAACTTCTCATTGCACAATTTAGGATCAGACTAAAGAGATTAGGGAAGACCCACAGATCAGCTAGATATGAGCTCACTAATATTCCTAAGGAATATGCAGTGGAGGTGAAGAATTGATTTAAGGGACTGGACTTAGTAGATACGGTCCTGGAAGAACTATGGACAGAACTTCGCAACATTGTTCAGGAGGCGGCAACAAAATACATCCCAAAGAAAGAGAAAACGAAGAAGGCAAAATGGCTGTCTGCTGAGACACTAGAAGTAGCCCAAGAAAGAAGGAAAGCAAAAGGCAACAGTGATAGGGGAAGGTATGCCCAATTAAATGCAAAATTCCAGAGGTTAGCCAGAAGAAACAAGGAATTATTTTTAAACAAGCAATGCACGGAAGTGGAAGAAGACAATAGAATAGGAAGGACAAGAGACCTCTTCCAGAAAATTAGAAACATTGGAGGTAAATTCCAGGCAAAAATGGGTATGATCAAAAACAGATGGCAAGGACCTAACAGAAGAGGAGACCAAGAAAAGGTGGCAAAAATATACAGATGAGCTGTATAGGAAGGATAACAATATCGGGGATAGCTTTGACAGTGCGGTCAGTGAGCTAGAGCCAGACATCCTGAAGAGCGAGGTTGAATGGGCCTTAAGAAGCATTGCTAACAACAAGGCAGCAGGAGATGACGGCATCCCAGCTGAACTGTTCAAAATCTTGCGAGATGATGCTGTCAAGGTAATGCATGCTATATGCCAGCAAATTTGGAAAACACAAGAATGGCCATCAGATTGGAAAAAATCAACTTATATCCCCATACCAAAAAAGGGAAACACCAAAGAATGTTCAAACCATTGAACAGTGGCACTCATTTCACATGCCAGTACGGCAATGCTCAAGATCCTGCAAGGCAGACTTCAGCAATTCATGGAGCGAGAATTGCCAGATGTAGAAGCTGGGTTTAGAAAAGGCAGAGGAACTAGGACCAAATTGCCAATATCTGCTGGATAATGGAAAAAGCCAGGGAGTTTCAGAAAAACATCTATTTCTGTTTTATTGATTATTCTAAAGCCTTTGACTGTGTGGACCATAACAAATTGTAGCAAGTTCTTAGCGGTATGGGGATACCAAGTCATCTTGTATGCCTCCTGAGGAATCTGTATAACGACCAAGTAGCAACAGTAAGAACAGACAACGGAACAACAGACTGGTTTGAGATTGGGAAAGGAGTACGGCAGGGCTGTATACTCTCTGTATACTGGGCTTGAGGAATCCATGGCTGGAGTTAAAATCTCTGGAAGAAACATTAACAGTGTCAGATATGCAGATGATACCACTTTGATGGCTGAAAGCGAAGAGGAACTGAGGAGCCTTATGATGAAGGTGAAAGAAGAAAGTACAAAAGCTGACAAGCAGCTAAACCTGAAAAAAACCAAGATTATGGCAACCAGCTTGATTGATAACTGGCAAATAGAGGGAGAAAACGTAGAGGCAGTAAAAGACTTTGTATTTCTAGGTGCGAAGATTACTGCAGATGCTGACTGCAGTCAGGAAATCAGAAGACGCTTAATCCTTGGGAGAAGAGCAATGACAAATCTCAATAAAATAGTAAAGAGCAGAGACATCACACTGACAACAAAGTCCCGCATAGTTAAAGCAATGGTCCAGCTCTCGCATATGGCTGCGAGAGCTGGACCATAAGGAAGGCTGAGAGAAGGAAGAGAGATGCTTTTGAACTGTGGTGTTGGAGGAAAATTCTGAGAGTGCCTTGGACTGCCAGAAGATCAAACCAGTCCATCCTCCAGGAAATAAAGCCAGACTGCTCACTTGAGGGAATGATATTCAAGGCAAAACTGAAATGCTTTGGCCACATGAGGAGGAGACAGGATACCCTGGAGAAGATCCTGATGCTAGGGAAAGTGGAAGACAAAAGGAAGAGGGGCCGACCAAGGGCAAGGTAGATGGATGATATTCTAGAGGTGAAGGACTCGTCCCTGGGGGAGCTGGGGGCATTGATGACCAACAGGAAGCTCTGACTTGGGCTGGTCCATGAAGTCGCGAAGAGTCGGAAGCCACTGAAGAAATAAACAATAGTGAACCAGGTGTAAGCAACTTTACTATGGCTTCTTACTCACAGAAACATTTTCTAACATCACTGACTTACAAGCTCCCAGAGAATACCATATTGTTTATATTGCATTCATTTCCAAGGTATCTGAAGAGTCTGGGAAGCCCAGAGTTAACTCCCAGGTGATCCCCAGCTTCAAACTTTAGGATGGGGAGAAAGCGAGAGCTCTGCACGTTGCATTGTGCTTAGGGGAGGGTGGCAGCCCCAGGATCTCACTCCTGGCTTTTCATCTGAAATTGGACAAAATCCCACATCATGGCTGATTTGCAGAGGCAAATTTTCAACGGGGGTGAGGAGAGATAGAATAAAGCCAAGCGAGCAAAGCGAAACACGAAAGGGGTTAAATCATGGTGGCAAGCTGAGAAGCCCTTTTCGAGAACCAGGTTTGTTGGAATACCCCAGCCTCCGGGGCCGACACACTCTTCCCTCTTTAGTCCGCAGGAGCGAACATTTGCACAACTCACACCTGCGCGCCTTTGCTCTGCAGTAAATCTTACTGCGTCTGGCGGGGCTTCCTGCTGGGGAAGCGAGCCTGGGTTTGCAGCCCGGAGAGCGGAAGCTTACAGGACCCACGTCCCGCCGAACAACCCAGGCGGCGCTGCCGCCGCAGATAAGCGCTCGCCCTTAGGCCGGCCGAAGGTACGCGGAGTCGGTCGAAGGAGCCAGAGCAGCAGCGCGCGGAGGCCCCGCGGGCGCCTCTTCTCCGGAGAGCCGCGAGCGCGCCGAGGAAACCGCCCTTGGGGGAAGAGGCTCCCCCCAATTGGGAAAGCGAGAGGAACGTGGCCGGGAGCGGGTTCCTGGCTGGCGAAACTGCCGCGAGGCGCCTTACCTTCACGGCCGAGCAGACGGCGGCTGCAGCCATGTTCCTCCGAAGAAAGAGGAAGGAGGCGGTGCCGACTTCTCCGCCCAGGGATTGTCCCTCGTGCCGGGAGCCTGAAATGGAAATTCCCAGTCTCCGTTGCACGAGTTAGGGATTTCTTTCCTCGATTGCGAGGAACGTGTGGAGGACCGGCGGCGCGTTATTTTATGGATTTATTTGATTTGCATAGCCGCCCTTCTCGGCGCGCGACTCGGGCGCCGTGCTTCCTCAATCCGTCAGTTTCCAACGCAGATTTAAAGCAACGGTGGGGAATTCGATTTGAAAAACGTGATTGATCCAGGGGATGTCTCCTGGCTTTGATTTTCTACTGAGCTCTGTCGGATTCTGATCAAAGCAACAGACTTGGTTCTAGAAGAAGAAAGATTTCTCTCACAAACAGGCAACAAAGATTGTATCAGGGGGTTCAGAAGTACTCAAGACAATTTAGGGTACTGTTGGAAGAAAATCTTACCAAAGGTTCGTCCTGAGCCGGGAATGAAGAAAAACAGGCTCTTGCTTGAGCAGAGGTGGTCTTATTTCCCAGGAGTATGTGCAGATTACGCTGGTTGGAAGGTGGCCACACATGTATTTCCCCACCAGCCCCTTATATAGGAGAGCTTGGCTGTTGCTGTGCAAAGGTGTCCCCCCCCCCCCGCAGGAAGTTGAGGAAAGTGCAGTTTACCCGAGTTCAGAGAGGAGGCGCTCTGTGGCCAGGTCCCCTGCTGTTGGTGTTTCCTGTCCTGATCTCCTGAGTTCCCTGCGGGCCTCTGGCTTTGCCTACTACCTTGGAATGTTCACCTTGGAAGGAATCTTTTGTGATTGGATTATGGAGATCTGTTTGGCTGTTCCCCTGAATGGGCTCTGCTAAACTTTGTGAATGAGTGACCTTTTGTTTTCCAGGGTTTCTGATTAAATCGGAAGGGAATCCTTTGTGTAAACAATTGGGCTTCCTTTTACATTTTAATCCCTGGCATCCCCTTTTGCATTGAACCCATTCTATTTTGTAACTTTTAACCTTTTACCTTGCTCAAGGGGAAGGCAATATTTCAGGAAGACAGTGGTCTGGGGGGAGACAGCATAGTGGGCAGGGAGAGATCTTAATTTCTTCTGACAGCATTTTCTGTGGTCCTGGAAGACCAAGGAAACAATAGAGCTGTGTAGAAGGAAAACTATAAGCAAGCAACAGTTATGACATTCTATAGTGCTAATGGGCATCTTGGATAGTCTAACACAGTATTTTAATTTTGTGGTGTGGGAGCCTGTTCTTAAACTTTGTTTTATCACTGATTTTATTTTGTTATTGAAAAGGGAATGTTTTCTGTTCTTGGGGAAAAAAAACTTAGCACAAAATCAGACATGATTAGTACTTGAATGGGAGATAATCAGAAATCCTGTGGTTGTAGCAGGAAGTCAGAAACATTCCAGAAGAAAGCAATAGCAATCCATTCCCATATTGTTGGAAGATAATAATGTATTAAACTTGTATGTGGATTTTGGATGGAACAGCTAGGTGGCAATACTAATCTTGACTGATCTCAGAAGCTAAGGAGGATTGGATCTGATTAGCATTTGGATGGGAGGCTACTTGGAAATAACTCTCCAATGTATGAGCATCCTGTTTCTTGCAAATCAACCCAAACAATATCTGTTCCCCATCAATTCAAAATACAGGACATGAAGTAAAGGATATAGACTGCAGAAAGACAATTTTTCATTGAATGTTAGAAAAACTTACGGCAAGAACAGCCTGGCCGTGGAACCAATTATCCAGGGAAGTGACAGACAGCTTCATTGGAGGCAGGCCCACAACTAGGGTCTGTGTCACCGAGGATAAACATGGATTCCGCACCCATTTTGGTGCCCCCCCCAGCGCGGCACCCAGGGCACTTGCCCTTCTTGCCCCCCCCCCATTTGTGGCCCTGACCAGAGGTAGCAGGAAACTTGAGGATGAAATGGATTAGTGTCTACATCCTTGACTCCCACATAGTTTAGAAATGTTTTAATATTGCTAACCAAAGGTTTGTCCCTGATCTATAAAGATAACCCAGGGATTCCCACCCTGAAGACTTTGACAGTTTTCCAGTTATCTAGTTTGCCATGATTGCCTTAAGATCACTGCCTTGGGATACTGGGTTGTGTTATCACATATAAACGGAATACATCAGTGTGCTTTGCTCATTTTCAAGAGTGACATGACCTTATTCATACTATCTTTGTAAATGGTACAAGGCCCAGAGGAACCTTAGCAAGGGTGGCTTATCTTGTGATCCTTTTTGTTACACCAGTTGGCACTCTGGATGTGATAAGGAATAATAAGTGTTATTTCTAGCTATGCCTTGCCAATAGAATCTTTCCTAGGCTTGGTGTAGAGTCTGGTCCCTGTCTAGATGTCCACTCAAGAGAATCTCATGGGCCAATTGGAGAATTTTCTCCCTGAATTTTTGTGGGACCACTGTCTGTTTGAGCTTCTCCCCTGATAAGGGATGAACTGTATGTAACTCAATGTAGTATCTTGTCCTTTTCCTGAAATATGAATAATTTGTTCAGTCTTTTTTTTTCTCCCTTATTTATCTTCCAACAACCTTTCAAGGTGCGGTCCTTTCTCTGTATTGGGCAAATGTCTACAGCCCACAGGAGAGAGAGTTCTCCTGTGGGTTGACCCCCTATCCTAATCTGTCTTATACAGACTAGGCTTTTTGTGAATGCATGCACTCTCTATTAAGTCAGGATGAGAAGATAGAATATCAAGTCACATGTTCTCATGTGATGTTTCAAGGACTTCTGCCATTTCTGCTTGACTTCTTAGATTTGTGACTTAGATTCTGGACTTTTGAGGTCTTCTTCAGTTCTCACTTGACTCCTCCATGCCCACACATGTTGGGTTTCTGGACCATTCTGTGGGTTCTACTGTCCTCAAAAGTAAAATGCCTTGCCTTTTCAAAGCTTGTCTTTGGCTTCATCAAAATCTGGGAGGGAAGAGGAATGCCTACACATCCTTGGTATTGAATTTCTTCTCCCATAGTGCCACAAAAGTATATAGGGTTACACTAATGCAAAATATGAAAAATATGCTTCGTGGAAGGATGAAGTGAAAATGGCTATGGACAAGGAAAGCATTTATATTAGAGAATGATTGCTGCAAAAACAAGAGTGAGAGAAATACGTTGTCTAATGTGTGTATGTGTAGAAAAAAATAGCTGCCCAAAATGTAGTTGAAAAGAGCAATTGGATGATTTCAGTTAAGACAAAAGTGCTTTGCAGTACTTATCCATTCTGGCTGTTTGGGTGCTATGATGAAACTCTTCTCCCATCACGGTAAAGGAAGGATGACGAAGTGTTCCACTGGTGAATTAGGAGCCAGTTGGTTGCTGTGCCAAATAAGTGCATTTTAACCTTGCTAGTGGCATTACATTTTTCAAGAAGGATATGTCCTGTAAGATTCACCCACAGGAAGAAGTGATTGGCAATTCCTTTTCTGACCTGCTTTTGATGAAGAGATTGGATAGCCAACTATTGAGGATATTTTAAATCAGATTCCTGCAATGTTCTCTTCCAATTCTGTGATTTTTATTAATTCAGGATATTGCCCCATGCATATCATCATGTAGATGGTAGTCCACAAAACCTTCTGTTATAATAAACTGATTAGCCATTAAGGCAGCACAAGATTTCTTACTGTGATCTATTTCTCATACAGAGTGATTCATTTTTGTTTCAGCTAATAGTTTGCCTGAATTTTATATATGTGGTAAGATCCCACTGAGCTGAATATGCTGGGGCACTTAATATCTTTTTGCTTTATTTTAAGATAAGTTTGTGGTAGTCTCAAATGCAACTTTTTAGATCTCTGTCCCTTCCTAATTCTAAAGTGTTGCAGTGGGTGACAAATGTTGAATTGCCTATCCTTTTACCAAGCCATACTGTGGTTTCTTTACAGCTTAGCAAGAGGTCTAATGCCATTCATTATGTGTTACTTTATAACTTGGGCCATATATACCAGCATTAAAACATTTTAATCTCAGAACAATGTAGTAAAGCCCACCATTTTAATTTCATCAGTCGCTGTGTGAATGCCCTGCTTATTTTTGCAACATCCTTTTGATGTAGCCTGTAGGAAAGGTGTGAGGAAGTGAGTTGGCCCAAGATCATCCCAACTGAGCTTCTTAGCTGAGTAGAGAAATGAATCCTGGTTTCCTGATTCCAAGCCCCCTTCTCTATCTTCACTAGCACTGTCTTTTAAGACGGATCATTTTTCTTGTTTCAACTCTTTATGACAGAGGCCTTACCCATTTCCCTGATCTGACCTGCTGTCTTCACCACTTTCTTCTCCACTTCAGTCATATCTCCCCAATGTGTACCTTGTTTTAATTGTTTTATAGTCACTTGCTGAAATCAAATAAATAAATATCCTATATATTTCTGCTTTTAAAAAAGGAGTGTCAAACTCTAGAACTGTTGCTTCTCCTACTTACAGATTCCATTTCTATGCAACTGTCTGGATGTTGGAAGGACATGGCACACCAAAACCACGTGTTTGCATTAATCTGGAGTCCCCAATCTGGAGTGGGATCTTGTGTTCCAGGAAGGAAATTTAGATCTCTCACATGGGCTCCACTTACTACTGACCCGTTGATATAAACTGTAGTTTTTACAATCCCTATGCTGGAAGGTGGGGCCTTCAGGAGGGGAGAAGATAAGAAAGGAAGGTCTCTTTACCTTCACATGAGCTATATCAGATCCAAATCAGATCTCCCACACTTATTTTTGAGTAATTTTAAAACAAACTGTTGCCTGCTTTTTCTTTCCAGTATGTATCTCAGACTTTGGGAGAGTGCATTAATTAAAGAAATATGCATTGCCCAAAGAATCCACTAGATGGGCCCCTCTGCAAGCCCTGGCATATTGGCAGTATTCAAACTTCAGAATGAAACTGAATGCACATTCTACAAGCTGCAGGCATAGGCTTTAATGGGACAGGAAAACCTGGGCGATATTTGAACCTCTGGGAAAATCTGCCCATGTGGTGGCTAAGAGTCAACAATGACTTGATGGCCACAACGATGGAAAGATCCACAAATACCTACAGTGGAAGAATGGATTATTAAATTAATGTACTTGGCTCAAATGGCAAAGCTAACAGCTTTAATAAGAGAGAATACTGTTTCTAGATTTGTTTCTTCATGGCAACCTCTTTTAGATTACTTGTGCTGGAAAAATAAGTTTTGATTGTGGGTTTTAATGATTAGATGGTTTGTTTTGATAGAAATAATGTTAATATGGTTTAATTAATGGTAAGAGATTACTTTTTTTAAAATTGTATTTATATCTGTATTGGAAGTCACTTTCTGTTTCTGTTTTCTATCTATTTTCACTTTTACAGTTTTTTTCTTTTTTCTTTAGTTCTATTTTCTATCTTTACTTTCTGTTTTGTATTTTAACTATACTTGAAATATAACATAATAAAGTTCTTATTTTAAAAAAAATGACTTGATGGCACGTAATCAATCAATCAATCAGAAATGTGTTTTTGGAAACATAGAGGCTGAAAATTTGTGGGCACATCTTTTAGGGAATACACAATGCAATTTTTAAGTTTGCCATGACAAGCTCCAATAATTTGTTGTTTGTTTGTTGAAATTATAGCCTGGCTTTAATCCAGGCATTCAAGGCAGTATATATTATACTCCTTCCTCCCACTTTATTCTCATAACAACTCTCTGAGGCAGTTATGACTGATTAATATCCTCCTCCTGTTTTCTATCTGTGAGATAAGCTCTGCTGAGAGAGAGTGATGGGCCCCAAATCACCAGTGAGATACTATGGCTGCGGGTGAACTAGAACCTGGGTGTCCCTGGTGTCAGTCCAATACATTTAACCCGATATTGCATTTTACCATGCCAATGAAGATTGCCTTCTTCAATAAGCTCTGAATAAAATACAGCAGCCATTTTTACTTCAATTAGGAGTAACCCCCCCCCCCCCAAATTAAAGTAAGCAAGTCAGTGTTCCAATGTTGAGCATCTTTTAATCCAAGGACAGTTTTTATTGGATCAAATTTAAATAATTCAGCTAACTAGATACTATCCATCACTTCTCGGGTGGCAAATATCACTTGCTTAACAGAGAAGTGAGGAACACGTAACATCACCTTTCATTCAGACCAGGGTTTCTCAACCAGGGTTCCATGGAACCCTAGGATTCTGCAAGAGATCTCTAGGGGTTCCCTGGGAGATCATGATTTATTTTAAAAATTATTTCAAATTCAGGCAACTTCATATTAAAAAGGTAAGTTTTTTAATATGGTAAGTTTCATTCTTTATTTTTAGTTTAAGAACACTGTTAGTGCATATATATAGGCCTACACATGAAACGAATATAGTAATTTTGTAACTTGTGGTCTATATTTGAGCCTGAATGTGCAAGAGTTCCTCGAGGCCTGAGGCCTGCCACTGGTGAGAAAATGCTGGGAATTGTAGTGTGAAAAATCCAGCAGGCTTCAGGTTTCCTGGGGTGTCAGGTTCAAATCCAAGTCAACTATGGATGCTCCCTGAATGACTTTCAGTCTGTCACTGCCTCAGAGAGTTGTTATGAGAATAAAGTGGGAGGAAGGAGTATAATATATATTGCCTTGAATTCCTGGATTAAAGCCAGGCTATAATTTCAACAAACCAACAACAAATTATTGGAGCTTGTCACAGCAAACTTAAAAATTGCATTGTGTATTCCCTAAAAGATGTGCCCATAAACTTTCAGCCTCTATGTTTCCAATCTGGAAAATGAGTCAGTGATTTCATGAACATCTTCAAATGGCTTGGTTTCACCACTAGGGTGCTGCATATATGGGATTTGGCATATAGCCATTCCTGTTTTGTGATATAGTTAGCATGCATATTGCATGGTTTTGATACAGTATATAACACTAAGGGATCAGTGCTAAGGGATTTGTAAATTCATGGGAGAATTATGCACCAAACAGAATATTTTTAATGAAATTCATATTTTCAGTACTTGCAGTATCTACAAACTAGAATTTTCTTTTTTAGGAGTTTGTAGGTATTTGTGCATCTTATAATAAGAGACCTCCAATGAACCAGACTCCTTCCTACCTACCAACCAGTAGATCATAATGCACGCAAAATTATCTGATGTTTTGTAATTCTGGAAGAATTAACTTCCTGTATGAAAGTGCAACATGCAGTCTTATTTAAATATGCTTGCCAGGACAGAAAACGATCTATGTGAATACAGTTTATTTTCCTGAAGGTGGCACCAAATTTATATATTGCTGCATTATAAATGAAAGCAGTACAATGATTTGCCTTTACAATTATTAGCCCATTAGCTTAATTGTACTAGGTAGCATCCCCTATTGTTTTTAAAGCATCTATTCTTCATATTTTTGCCTAGCTTCCCTTAGAAAATATAATTGTACAGTTTTCCCCAACCTGGTGCCCTCTAAATATATGGCCAGGAATTCTGGGAATTGTAGTCCCAACTACACTGGGGTAGATCATTGTAGTTCATAAATGTAACCCTATGTACTCTTGGAAGTAAACCACAGTGAACATAGCAGGACTTACTTCTGCCCAGAGTTGCTGGGATTCAGGAGCCATATAAATTTAATAAATAATTATTACTTCTGAGTACTGTAAACAGAAAACTGAATTGCATGACTGCAATCCTATATAACACTTCACCTGGGAGGAAGCACAACTAGAAGAACAAAATTTATGTTCTAAGTTTTAAGAAAAAAAAATCAGTAATATTTAAATGAGCAGAAGCCATTTACCTCCTTATTTATTTGAAAAGTCTGCAAAAACTTGGCCGCCTCTCCTCAACGGTTTTGTTTCAAATTGCATTTGTTTTTTCTTTGATACCATACTAACAAGGAGGAGCTGGGAGTGTTGTGGAATTAGGAGACACCTTAAATGTACTTCCCTTAAGATTTCTTAATGATTTCAGCACTCCGACTAAATTTATTAGCACCAGGGATATAAAGTTTATCTCTAAGCTGCATTGGAAGAAAGCCTGGTCACAATACATATCTCAGTTCCAAAGGCCCTTTACAGCTTTTCTTTGTCACGCTTAGCTGATATGAAATGTGTCCTTCATTGTAACTCAGCCACCCCACCCTGTTACCAGCCCCTTGATACCTCATATACTTTTAGAGTTTATTGCAGGTTTTGTAATAAATGCAGGCAAACTGCACTCAGATTTGAACCTCCAAGCATCCTTATTATACAACTCAACTTAAACTTTTTCCCTTTTTAAAAAAATTCCTAGTGTTTTTCCCATGGGTACAGGGTCCGCTTTTTTGGATCAACTGAATGTTGATCCGTTGATTGTGATAGGAATTGACCGACAGGCTTGTAGCCTGAGCCTGACATTGAGAGTGAGTGACCGGCCCAAAGTCACCCAGCTGTCTTTCATGCCTTAAGGTGGGACTATAACTCACTCTCTCCTGGTTTCTAGCCTGGAGCCTTAACCACTAGACCAAACTGGCTGTCATATAACTTAACTTAAACAACAGCTGTGAAATGGGCTGCAATCCACAAAAGTTAGGGCCTAATGTCTCAGACTTTAAGGAGCCATGAGACTTCGTTGTTTACTTGATACTCTAGTATTAATGCTAGAGGAGAATTGGCAGGCACAAGTTGTTCTCTATATTCCGTATCGGTACAGGGGCATCATAAATTTTACCACAGATTGCACTATGGACCAAATTTGCTCGATGAGTGGATGGAGAAGAGGTTTTGTCATTACACAATTGCTCCTCCAAATGTTTTTAACCTGGAAGTGGCTAGTAGTGATCCTTTAACAAAAGAAACAGTAAATAGATGCAGAGGGAGTTCTATCAGAGTTAAACCTGTTTCTTTAGAGTGAAAGCCTAGAATTAATTGGGTTCAAAGGATCAACCAAAAAAAATGTTGAAATGTGACCTGGCTTTGTTTGGGATACTCCATTCCCTTCTGCCCCACATCCAGCATTCAGCATTCTCTAAGCATACTCAGTTTTCCTTGTGCTGTAGCAAGTAAGTTGTTGTTTTAAATATATTTGGAGGGGGACATACTTCTTCACTCTTTGGAGTTCTACTGAGACTGCTGATACTTGTTGTGTATAAATAGTGCAATTGGGCAATGAAAGGAGCAGTACTTGGAAAACAGAGTGATACTGATGTGCAAGTACTTACAACTTATGAATTAAAAAAGCAAGAAACATTACCGTATCAAAAGATGTAATGGTATGTGGGAATGACCTTGGGAGACTGGGTGCAGAGACGCTGCCTAGGGGAATGGTCAGATAAGAGACAGCATAGCCTGCAGCTGGATAGTGGGCAGGGCAAGAGGCTCAGAAGGGATCCTCCCTTAATTTCTCAGGGGTAAAGGAGATGACAGAATTATACTTTCAGACTTGCAAGATTCTGTAAATGTAGCTTATCAATAAAGTAGCATTACCTCAACTGGTCATGTTTCCTGTCTGGTCTACCTGGTAAGGCTGACAGAAAAGAATGAGAGTCATCCAGAAAGAACAATAAAAGCTATTTTCTTAATATAACACCCAACCTAAAAAGCACCAGCAACCACTCTAGTTCAAGCCCTGGGGGAAGAGTCATGTTTTCAAAGCTCATTGAAAGGCAGGTAGGATAGGGCCCAATCTCTGGAGTGATGCTGTTCTAGAAGGCAAGTGTTGTGACAGAGAAGCTGCACTTTCTGGGTCCTGTTAGATGACAGTGTTTAATCAATGGGACCCCAGGCATGCCAACTCCATCTGATTGTACAGAGTGGGCAGAAACCATGGGAGACAGAAGGTCCTTTAGCTAACTAGCCCTTCTGCCATGTAGGGCTTTATAGGTGATAACCAGCACCTTAAATTGCACCTGAAAGCCTATTAGTAATCAGTGCAGCTTACAGAGCAGAGATGTTACTTGGGTGTAGCAGGAGCTGCTCGTAATGGCTTGTGCTGCCTTATTTTGGACCAATTGCAGCTTCTAAGTGGTCCTCAAGAACAGCCCCATGTAGAGTGCATTGCGATAGTCCATATGCAAGATGACCAAGGCATAAGTGTCTATAAAGAGGGCCTCCTGGTGCAAGAATGGGGCAACTGGCAGACAAGATGGGTCTGTGCAAAGACCTTCTTGGCCACAGCTGCCATCTGCTTCTCAAGCAGGAACTGAAATCCAGGAAGACCCCTCAGCTTGTGCACTAGCCACAAATGGGGAAGCGCAGTCCCATTCAGGACCAAATGTAGACAGTTCCCCAAGCCAGGGGGTCCGAGAACCTACAGTCATTCAATCTTGCTAGAGCTGAACTTGAGCCTGTTCTTCTCCATCCAGGCCCCAACAGCATTCAGGCATGGAGACAAGACCTTGACAGCCTGAGTGTATATCTCTATCAGTCTGTACAATTGATAGTGACTTTAAGAACCTACATGAAATGTTAAAAAAAAACTTTCTGAGCTTGAAAAGACAAATGATTTGGCAAATGATTACCAGGAGCTTCAAATTCCAGTTTTCAGAGTTGCAGCCGCCCTACCTCCACAGCTGCATTTTAAGGGCTTACTCAGCTGTTCTGCTGCACCCTGAATTTCTAATGAGCTGTAAATTAGCAGTTAAAATTACTGACACATCAAGATTCACTCTGAAAATGACCATATATTCTGAGATAACCTTGGATGACATCACCATGAACATCTCTTTTTTCCTCATTTTAAAATACCTAACATCTCAGCCAGACCCTTAACATGTCTGATGACTGGATACAAATGTATAAATGCAATAAACAAGGTAACTCAAAAAGCCATTGATTTTCTCTATCCTCCCAACTGCTTTTACTAGAAACTTTGATAATTCTACCTTTGGTTAATGGTTAGCTAAGTAGTATTACAAATGTAAGAGCTGGACTATAAGATAAATGCAGAACTTAAAGCAGATGCTTTTTTTTTTTTACCCTGCAAGAAAAATGTGCAACAAGTCAGCTCTGAATTCTAGAATCATAAGTAGGAAGTGGCCATTTAGGCCATTAAATCCAATCTTTGTCTCAAACAAAAGATGCATGATAATATCCAGTGAAGTCCTGTGTGCCCACTCTTCAGCCGGATTCTAGAAGCCCAAGTGATGTTAGCATAAGAAAAGGATCAGTCACAGGAAGCCTACATCTGCCTGTTGCTTGTTTCAGTGAGAAGGGCTTATAGTTGGCTGCTTGCTTCTGAGTTTCTTCTAGTGCCAAGTCCCAGTCTCTGCACAGTTCATGGCAAATCAAGCCCACCAGACACATCTGGTATCTCACCAGGGTCTCTGTCATTTTCTGTTTTTGTTACCTACCTGGAACTGCAAAGGGGCAGAAGGGTTGACCAGGCATTAGAAAAGCCATAGGATTTAGCTGATAGGTTGGTTTGGCTTGGTGAGTCACAAGAACTGTGCATGTGTGTTCTGCACAGTCCCTGAAAGACTTAACTAGAAGGAGCCACATGTCTACAAATAGGACCAGGTTAACTTAGTCCCCTTCAGATCTTGCACGTCCTTGCCATCTGCCAAGATGGCTGGGGCTGATGGGAGTTTGAGGTTGAAACAGCTGATGCACAGGAGATTGCCACCTCTTGCCCTGGGATCTCCATGTTACAAATTGAGACTCAGGCTCTACCTTGAGCTACAGGAAGTGTTGCAGACGAGGCCACTGTCTGCAAAGCAGCTACAACAACTGCCAGATGTCTTGATCCGCCAGCTGATTGTGATTTCCTTTGACAGAATGTCTTTGGGCAAATCCCTTTCTCCCTTGGCTTTTCTCATCGGTAATGCAATGAAGATAATAATACCATGCACGTACATTTCAAAAGCATGTGGATTACCAAGCCAAATGTTCTCAAAGCTCTTTGAAGATGAAAAGAGCCAGATATTCTTTATATTATTATTATTATTATTATTTATTATAATAACCAAAACATAGAGGGAATATGTAATTGTACTAAACATCATAGTGGGTTGCTTATAAGACAGTTCAAAGCAAAAGTGCACATAGTAAAAATGTTATATCACCAGAGGAGGCAAAAGGAAATTGAGCCAATGAATGTACTTTTAACCATCATTCTTACAGATTCCAACTTTGCAGTCTTCCCTAGATAGCAATATTTAAAATTTGCTGATATTTCTTCCCCACTGCATGAGTATATAGAACATGCCTGGATATGTATAGCAGAACAGGCTAAAGTCTTGTTTCTTTTAGGAGAGGAACAGAGAAGACATAGTCACGAATAGGGAACCAGATTGCTCATAACTAATTCCATTTGCCTTTGAGTATGATTCAACCCACAGTTCTGGAACCTCTACACCAGCCTTCCATGACTTGGTAGTAGCTTCTAGATGCAATGAACTTTAATTCCCCTATTTCCTGGGCAGCAGGCCAAACTTTCTGCATCAATTTGCTTTTTTTTTTTTTGGTTAATGTACATTTGTGTGCATTTTTGTGCACACTTTTTCTAGTAATTTCCTCTCATATCATGCATTTGGTGTGTGTTTCCCCCCCTCCATATACACATTTTCATGCATACTTTCTCCTAGTAAGTATTTTTGTATCAATTGTATTTAGTTATGAACCCCATCACAGAATCTGAAGAAACATGGACATGGGAGTATATGTCTCAAAAGTTTCTCCAACCATCTACCATATGCTAGGTAAGGATAGTGAGCTCCAGCTTGATGGTATCTATGATTATCTATGATCATTCTGCTGATCTTTGACAATCAAGTGTTATAAGTGAAGAACTAAGAGTAGTCTTTGATCTAGCTAGCTGACAATCTGTGTGACTGCAGTGTAGGTTTATGACACTCCTGTTCATTAACTACAGCTGTAACAGAAATATTATGGTCAGGCAGTCATCTCCATACAGCTATTGAGATGCATTCCTGTAAATGTTATCAGATTAAAAATGTGCAGAAAATTGCTCCTAAATACTTAAACCCGCAGAAACAATCCTTTTTATTTATTTAATTGGATAAAGAGCCAACTGGCAAATGCAGGCAGTGCTGTGAGTAAAGTATGATGCCTAAACAACATTTCCCCTAAGTCAGTATAATAATTCTAACACAAACCTGCTTTGTCATCAGTTTTTTCCTTGCTTTGAGGTTAATATTGCTTACGTAGTACCTCAGCCCTGCCTGGCTAGAAAA
This sequence comes from Candoia aspera, assembly GCF_035149785.1. Lineage (NCBI taxonomy): Eukaryota > Metazoa > Chordata > Lepidosauria > Squamata > Candoiidae > Candoia > Candoia aspera. The sequence goes on from NC_086154.1 coordinate 185,038,593, forward strand.
TAGATATGCAGCCAAGATTCTACCCTTCTGCTATTCTTGCCCTCCTGCTTCCTTCTGACTCACACAGGGCAGAGTTTAATTTCCATTTGCAGAGATAAAATCCAAATTGACATTTAGACAAATTCTGCTTCTTGTGGCACCAGCCCAGAAGACATATGAAATAAACACCTATAAGAGAAATGCGGCAACTGAGTAGCGAGGGAAGCTCTAGGATTTCCAAGCGTAGTGTAGCCTGACCCAAGGAACTGGGGAAGCCATGATGAAAATCTGTCAAAGAACACAGAAGAAAGGGAGATGATTCGACTTAATTAATTAATTAATTACTTTGGCTTCTATGCCAGTCTAGCTGGTCCAACTCTGAATGGCTTCTAATTCCTCCATGTGGTATTCAGATTAAAAGCATTAAAAAAAACAAAACGTAACAGGATTTCTCATCAGAAACACCATCAATATCCACTGTCATCCTCACACCATCTGATGCCCCTTCCTCAGGAGCAACTCCCAACCTTGTGCTCCGTCCCTTCCAGAAAAGCCAGGTCTTAACAGCCCTCTGGAACACTATGTGTTAGGCACAACTTGTAGAGGAAAGGGCCACACTGATATATTAAAAATAATCATGGGCAGCAAAGGAATACTTGGTGTGCCAATCAGCTGTTTGGTGCCTAGTGGAGTAGTCATAGCACTGGAGCTGGCAGCGGCAATGAGGCCTGGAGGCATTGGAGGTGCTTGGCAGTGCATTTTTCAGGGGACAGTGAATTCATTGACTTTTTAAAAAATGCCTGTGGGCCACACAAGACTGTTTGGAGGGCTGCATGTTGTGCAGGCCTATTATTAGGGACGGAGCTGTCTAGCTCTGAAGGTAGTCCAGAAGAGAGGGGCCAGTACCAAGAAGGCTCATCCTCAGGGTCCATAGTGTCAATACTTCCTCAGAATCAGGACCTATAGCAAGCCCTCCAATCTTACCAGGCAAGCAGATTCTATGTGGAGTAGGCAATACTGGAGATACCCAGGTCCTGGGAAATAAAAGCCTTTAACGGTAATGACCAGCACCTTGACTTGCCCCTGAAACCCTACCAACAACTTATGTAGCTCCGGCAGTACCAAATGAGCCACTACATTTTGGACTAGCTGCAGCTTCTGAATTGTCTTCAAGGACAGCCTTGTGAGGAGTAAGTTGCAATAATGTGAGGTGACAAGGCTGTGAGTCTTGTCCATCAACAAAGCCTTCAGTTCCAGGAATGGCTGCAACTAACACACAAGGTAGAGCTTTGCAAAGGAGCCTTAAATCCAGGAGGGTACATGGATTGCAAACCTGCTTTGCATGAGGAGAACCAAAGATGAGTTTTTTATCACAATTCTGAACCCATTCTTACTCCATATTGCTGGGATTACATCTAAGTCTGATTATCCCCATCCAGATCCTCGTGGCACCAGGAGACAACTTTGGCTATATTTCTTGTTTGGCCTAGGGTGAAAATGTACAATAAGGTGTCATAAGTATATTGATAATTTTTTTAAAAAATGCATTTCTTTTATGTATACACATTTTTTTTAAAAAATCTTAAAATATAATTAAAAATAATAGAAAAGAGAGAACCCTAAGAAAACTAAAAATACAAGCTAAGAAAAAAAAGAAGAGAAATAAATCTACCTTATATTTTATACTTATCAATAGTTACTGGCTTACTAATGAATACACTACTATAATATGAACAATACAATTATCAAGTAATCCGCATATTGATGATACCCCACCCTGTGCCAATGGATGATGTCCTCCGCCCATGGCTTCATGGAGATGCTAAAGCGTAGAGGAGATAAAGCTCAGCCCTCGGGCACCCTATATTGGAGAACCTGCAGACTTTAAGTCTCCCCCACCAACTGGGACTGCCTGTTCAGGAGGGGAAAGAAGTGAGTTAATTCTACTCACCCCTGGTAGAAATCAGAGTGCTAGAGATAGAAATAATTCAGACATTCTCTTTATTGATTTTTTGTATGATTGGCTGAGGACCTATTATGCCACATAAAATACTCTGGGCTGATCTCATGAAGCATCACAGCAATATATGTGTACTTATGGGCCAATGCCACAAGATATGAAATGCACAGCTTTGTTATCTCAGAGAAATCAGGAGTTGTCATCCACAATTAGGTAACTTGCTTTCTTTTCCTTAGCCACCTATTTGAACACCTGTATTGGCAGGTATGTGAAGAAATCCCAGCAGGAGGAAAACAAATCTATTTTGTCAGATGATCCAGTCTGTTACTGTACTGGTATCCATGATAAAAATCAGCTCAGAAAGGTAATGCCAATAAAGCCAAACATACAGGACGATACATGGCATCATAAATGAAGGTCAAATAATAAAACTCTATACTGCAACGCATCTGAATTAAAGTGTTTGGTAGTGCATGTCAGTTTTCTTAGTACTTCTCTATTGATTGACTAGTAATCAGCAGATGGAGGGAGGCTTATTCCTTATTTAGGTGGAAGATGTACTCATACATTTCTTTTTGTGTTTCTGTTGAGAAAAATAAAAAAAAACAAGTACTGGAAAATTCAGTGAATGTGTCTACAATATCTATGCCTCCTTTGCCACTGTCTTAATCAAGTCCAGGGGTAGGGAATACTGTGTCTGCAGATGCCAACATGCCCATTCACTGGTGCCTGCCAAATTCCCAGCAACATCTGTTTTTACAATATTTTTCCGATTACATAGTTTTTAAAGAAAGAGCTGGGGGAAGAGAGAGGACATGCTGCAGAAAGCTCCCTCTGGGCCTCATTTAGGCCCCCATGGGAATTCTTAGACAATACAAATGATGAGTGGTTTTATTTGGAAGTGTGTCCACCTACACAGAAGAAAGATAAACATAAGCTGTGGTGGTAGAGAACATCCTGAGTGGTAGATGGGTTGCCAGGGAACCATATCAGTGCTTCATCTTCTGGCAAATAGATGTTTTTTCCACTGGCAATGATCCCTAGGGCATCCATTTTATAAACGAACAAGTTCTCCCATAGCAGCCATTTTGTGACTGTGTTGACAGCACGCTCTCAACATTGTCTGTTCCTGATCTATTTTGCATCTAACAAATTGTAGCAAACACATAGTGCCTCCCAAGCTGGTTCAAGAAGCTCTGAAGGAAGGAGCAAATGCCCTTCATCTCAGAATGGTGCACAATATCCAATAGTGTTCAAGTTAAAACTGGCACCTGAAGCAACTGTCTCATTTTCAGCAGTAAAAATTAATCATTGGTTGGCTTTTAAGGACACCCTTCAGCTGTTTGAGATGCCCGTTGCATTCTGCCCAATGATAGGACTGACTCTGTAGGAGAATTACTATCTAATACTGGACTCTTTATCACAAAGACTAATTGCAGTCCCAGATGTCAAGCTATGTAAGTCATCAACGGTTTGGAAAATAATGTCAGAGAAAACAGCATTTTCTCGGTTTGTCTATTAGCAGGATGCAGCCAAGAAGGCAGAAACAAAGAAAACGAACCAACCTTCTTCCAAACAATGACGACAAAATCCCACCTTGTGAAAAAGAGGAGAGATGAAAAGGGAAGCATTTAGGATTTGAGAAAGATTGAACAACATAATGGAGATTAAAAAGAAAACCAACAGCAGAGAAGTGAAATAATTCTCTCTTTCATCTATAGAAACACTGTAATTTTTCCTGCTTGGTAGGTTTTTCTTGCAGGAGTTTTCCCCAGGTATTTAGGTCAATCTTTTAGTATAGAAAGTGACTGAATGAGTTTTGACTGTTGATAGGTTAAAATGCCTCTGGAAAAAGGGGAATTGAAATTCGTGGTTCAACTAGATCATTTTAGTTATAGACCTTTTCATCCTATAGATAACCCCCTTCTCTGCTTTGACATAGTCATGCTTAGGAACAAGGAGCATTATGTTGCAGAAAAGAAAAGAAGAACACATTTTCAAAGTAAAATAATAAATGAGGCCCCTGTAATTATGTCCATGTCCAGCCATTTATAACAGATTATTAAATCTTAGTTTAAAAACAAAAACAAAAAACTTGTGGCCTTGTGGCTAGTGCCTTTTGCCACTGAAGCTTTCTGAGTGCTTATCTGGAGTCACCATAGAGTAACACTGGCAAAGATATGTAAAAGCTAAGAATTGAGCTGGTGATAAATAGATCACAGGGTATACCAAATTTCAGCTATTTGTATTGTAACAGTTGCACATGTTACAAATTCCAAACCGAGCTTTCAATCATCCTTTTTTTTCCTACTGGTATAGGAACAGCAGGCCTTCAAATATGAACAGGTGAGAATGCTCATATTCATGTCTAGAATAAACTTTATTGATTCATTTCCAGAAAGGAATTTGTTATTAAGGGAATATCAATTTCTCTCCCCAACTCCTACTCCCAATCAGTTCCAAATTTTAACACAGCTCCCTTACTCTAGACCACATAATTATGGTAAGGGCTTTGGAGGTAGCACAGGCGAAGTCTTTTTTTAAAGCTAACTTTAAAAAATTACTTTAAATTAGCAATTCTTAGCTTAATTTTTCCAGTTGGCAGCAAGAAAGGCAGGAAGGAATTAGATAGATAGATAGATAGATAGATAGATAGATAGATAGATAGATGATAGATAGATAGATAGATAGATAGATAGACAGACAGACAGACAGACAGGCGGACGGACATTGGGGGAGGGAATTAGAGCAGCTTTACCGATCTCATTATCCTCCAATGTGTTGGGATTAAAACTCTTGGCACCTTGCTGATTGGAAAATCAGGGAGTTACTGTTCTTCCCATATATCTGAAAGGCTCCAGGTTGGGGAAGGCTGTGTGAATCTGTGCAAAGAGGTACAGATTCAGTTAGCCTAGGTGCAAGGCAACAAAATCATAGCCTTGATCAGATGAGGTTGAGTGAATTTTTCTGAGAGCCCCAAACAGATATTTCTCTGTAGAAGCAGCCTGTGCAGCAAAAGCAACAAAAAAAAGCCTTACTGCATTTTATGAAAGGCTGAGTCCTCACTTGCATCTAACCACAACACGAACATGCCCCGGCAACATCATTTTCCTGCCAGGTCCCCGTGTTGCTGCAGTCATCTCATCCCCAGCACATACGTAAGACAGGGTTGTCATCCCTAGCTGTGCCAGGTTTACAGTCGTAATTTCTGCCTTGTTTCGACACTGTCCAAGGCAGCCTCAAGGTATAGAAAGTCTATGAAGCTTTGTTACCCATTACTTGCTTGGAAGGAAGCCAGATGGCTGACAGTGACAGAGAACACAGACAGTGGAGTCAGGATGCACATAGGTCATGGAGATAGAAATCCGTGCTGGTAGAATTTATTGCTTTTCTGCCTCCTTAAGGATGGCTCCAGAGTACTGTAACTCAGCAAGGAAAGGCCCCAGAGTTTAGCCTTAGCACATTTATTAGGACAAAATCTTTTCCAGCCTAGAGACTACTCTGATGCATAAAATGTGCTTTTCAGCCTGAAGGTGCACCCTGCTTCCACAAAGACAGTCTTCCCAAAAGTAGTAGTTCTCTGGACATAAATCCAGGTTAGCACTCTTATTTCATCCAGATTTTATCCCTCAGCATCTTGGTACAGTAATGAGTTTTGATAAAGTCATGTATAATCATTGCTTCTACAATGTCAGCTTCTGCTGATGCTGCTATTAGCATTTCATTATTATTTCAAAGTTCTAGTCATCCATATATCAATAAACCCACCAGTGAGTTTCAGTTGTTTTGCCAAATTGAGGGCAGAAATGATGGAATGGAATGATGTGGAATGACATAAAAGGCTGCAGAATAAACCTTAAAAAAGAAAAGATTCTGACAGCGAAGGAGTAGATAGAAGCAAACAACCTCAAGTCATGGAACATCTGCCTCTGATTAGCAAGGCATCTTTTTTTTCTTCCATGGATAAATAGGTATTGTGGTTGTGAGTAAAGGCAGTGGCAATATAGGCCATGTTGTGCAATTTTATCATGGTTATTCAGAAGTGAGTCTCACTGTATTTAAAGGGAGCAGTTCCCTAGTACTGTAAGGAAGTTTAGAATTGTTGCATCCTAAATATCAGTAGCAGTGGATTATATGAGAAGCTTGCTGGCTTGGAGGCAGCACTTACCTGCATTTCTTTTGTCAACTATTACAGCAGCCAATTAACATCAAGAAACTGGATCCTCCTTTGGTAAATCCTTTGTCTTCGTAAAACTGAGCAGGTCTGTGTGCTGAAAAGTTCAGGGGAATTCTTCTGCCTGCAAGCCCTTCCAATGACTCCATCTCTAGTGTGATCCCTATCTTTTTGTTATGTGCAGAGGTAGCTCCCCACCCCCTTCTTTTAAAAAGTTTCTCTCTCTGGGCTTAAAATGTGGAATTAATACCCTATTTAGAAGTGGGAGGGCTGCTTTCCAAAGCTGAGTGAAAGCCACAATACATCAAAGCAAATGGAATGTACAAGGGAGCAAGTTTAGATAATAGGGTCTAGATGTGAACGAAAATAATTGGAAAGCGAGAGAACTTCCCTGATTTGTAGATAGGGAATAAAATACAGTCATGAAAACTGAAAAAAGGTACAAGTATTGTTAGGCATATATTTATTAGTACACTGATGGTACTTGTATTTCACCTAGGCTTCAAGAAACTCTTCCTCCCACTGTTATTCACACAATCACCATGTAATGTTAGGTAGGACTGATGGCCTATCCACCGATCCATGAGCTGGCCAAAAACAATCCTGGCTCGACATTTGCTATCTGCATTGCTGATCCCTATCTTGCTTCTTTGGCTTCCAAGTCAGGTCGCTGCAGTCATCTGGCATCCTTCCAAGGGGCTGGTGACATAGCCTAAGAGATTTTGCATGATTAATATTACTATTATTATTATTTATTAAATTTATATGCCACCCTAGCAACTCTGGGTGGTTTACAATTGTTAAAACATTTAAAAACAAAAAACAAGACAGAACACAAGACAGAAGAACGATGATGGAAAAGAAAATAAACCCAGGAGGGAACAGAAAGGAAGAAAGTGGCATCAGTCACCCTCTCCAAAGGCCTGGGCGAAGAACCAGGTCTTTAAGGCCCTTCGAAACACCAGCAGAATGGGACCCATTAGAGGCTACCCTTGGATGGTGTTGGAATAAAGTGAAAGGTACTATTTTAAGACCCATATAGCTAAGGATGACTTAAGCCTATCCCACTCATGGGGATAAGGAGAAGACAACATCCCATACAGCAGAAAAGAAAATAAAGGTTCTTTTCTTTTTAATTTGTTTTTATTGAACTATGATTAACAAACATTATCAGGTAACTAAATTAACATAAATCCAAGATGCATAGAGAAAAAAACAGTGTAGAAAATAAAAGTTCTTAAGGACAGTTTGTGCCAAAGTTAAATCTAAATGAGGAAGGGTCCTGAGAGGCAGTAAGTGGACAAGGGATGTCCATGAACTGGAGAGCTGTTTTTTTTTTCTTTGAAATCCAAGTATCTATTGTTTGCCTTTTATTTGCACATTGCACGGCATCTGAAAGAAAAGTGACATTTCTTCCTAACTGCTGCTTGCACAGAGTTTACAATAAGATGACGTCAGAGCGTGCAACCTGTGAAATGAGATCCCAGGTTATATTTATTCATGTTCGGAAGGAATAAAGATATTTGTTTACAATTATACCCACTTAAAATAGAATTTTGGGAAACCAGACTATATATCTGAGAGCTATTGAAGAATCCTGATTATAGAGGTCTTATTGTAAAGACAAAAAAAGCTCATTCTTTTTTCTATTAGTAGAGAGAAATCTAACAGATTTATTGATCACCTAACCCTGGAATATTGTTCAAAAATTTATGTGCAGCTCAATACTATCCTTATACAGCTACAGGCTGCCAAATTATTAACAAAACATACTAAGTATGATATTACTAATATTGACATTACATTCTGATATTTAAAAAATAAGTCTTTAATGTTTATATTTGTCTCATTGTCTCTGTACCTTCCTCACCATTATATCTGTACAAAGAGAACAAAATGAAACTTACTATGCTGATTTGCATAATAGCTTTTCCTAGCAAATTGCTGGATGTAGAGTAAGAAGGAAAACTCCTCATAGGTAACAAGACCCAACCAACTTTAGCTGATCTCAAAAAAATGTATACTTAACAATAAATCTTGTCTCCTGTCAGAGCTGAGTCAAGCTTAACTCTGATGACCTCTTGGACACAACTATATAGTCTTCTTGGCAAAAATATGGAAATAGCTCACCATCGCTTTTTCTGGGATTTTTTTTTCCCAACCTCCTAATGAAACGTACCACCCTGGCATTTCCTGATGCAACACTACTTGGCTTGGGGAGATCAGTCAAGGTTGGCTAGTAGGTAGAAAGCAAAAAGTAGAGGCCTTCAAAGATCTGTAATGGAACCAGCTTCTTAACTTGTTCTTTAATTTTTTTTTTTACTTAGGAGTAAGCAGTGAACTGGAAGAAGGAAACCAAGATGATCTTGGGGCTTAAACACCTGCCTTACAAAAAAAGGCTGGAACATTTGGGCTCTTTAGCTTGAAAAAAGGTGATTGAGGAGGGAATGATTGAAGTGTGTTAAATTGTGTATAGCAAGGGGATTGTTGAAAAGCAGACATGTTTCTCCCTTTCTGAAAACACTAGGACCAGACATCATCCAATGAAGCTGATTGGAAGGAGATTTCGAACAAATAAAAGAAGACACTTCTTCACACACTGCATAATAACATGTGGAATTCATTACCACAAAGCATGACTTTAAAAAAGATTGAATAAATTAATCAAAAACTGGTCTATCACACACTATTAGTCTTAAGGCTTAACATCACCTCTGGTTGTGGGCAGGCTGCCTCTAAATACCAGTTGCAGGTGAACAACAGCTAGAAAGGGTATACTGTATCTCCACATCTTCTTCCAAGCTACTTAGTAGCATCTAGTCAGCCACTGTGGGAAGCAAAATACTGGAACAAGCTGGACGTTAATCTGACCCAGCAGCACTATTCTAATGTTTTTTAGGTACTGCCATCTAGCTGAGCCTCTTTATCAAAGGTACCATTATAAATAAACATATGGCAACAGAGAAATACAACAGGGAAATGGAATGTTATGCTACTCAGACTTTTTGTGTGTTAGTCAACATAAGACCAAGATATGGGAAACTACTGTATCTGATGGTATTTTCTCCACCCATCCCCTCTGGGAATCTAGGAATTAAAATTTCAGCTTCAAAATTGGAGTGACAGGCGGATGATTTCTAACACAAACTTGGCTTCTCCAGAATGGCCTCAGGTGACCAGAAAATGCAAAATCATGTGGTTCAAAAACAAGTTAATTAAGAAATGAAGTGGGGAAGAAAATCTTTCCTAGGAAAGATTATAAAACAAAGAAGCCAGTACAGATGCAAACTTCATTCACCCTTTGTGGACCCGAAATTACCATGGGCCACCATAGATGGGAAGGAACAACCCTAGCAAGACTGAGAGGCTGTAGATTCAGTGGACCTTCATGCCCAGAGATTTCTTAACATTGATGAGACTGAATTTCCACAGACAGAACTGGAGTGTAACTTTCCGAAGGGAGTCCTCCTGGACCTGCAGCTGTTGCTTGAACAGCAAATGGCATCCATGGCCAGGAGGGCTTTTGCACAGAACCATGTTGTGTGTGCTGTTTATGCCCTACTCAGGCCACTCACGCCTTAGTCACCTCATGTTGGGATTACTGCAATGTGCTCTACATTGAAGATCACTCAGAAGGTACAACCTGTCTAAAATGCAGCAAGTGGGTGTACCTCTGCTACCATTGACTGCTTGGTACAGTTCAGGATGCTGGCTCAGGGTCTGGAGATCTGCACGACTGTGTTTCTCCGGTCATGTTTCCCTATCCTATTAGGTCTGGTAAAGCTGGTATGTTCCAGGTGCCATCCATAAAGTGTCATTTTTGTGGGACTTTGGAGCAGTCCCTTTTCGGTAGCCACTCCCACCCTTTGGAACAGTATCCTTCCCAAAGCACATGTAGCCCAAACTTGCCATCATTTAGGAAAGCCTTCAAAATGTGGTTTTTTCAGCAGGCCCTAGGGCAGGTGATTTGTGACCCTGCACTGCCACTTGTTTTTAATGGTGTTTTCCTTTCCCAATATGGTAGTTTAAGATGGTTTTTATTTTTGGTTTTGTGCTCACTTTAATCTTTTAATATATTGTATACTGCCTAGAATCACTTTGGCAACTGAAGTGACTTATAGAATATATGACTGACTGAATGAATGAATGTTCCTAGTATGGTTGTTTAGCATTAGCTCCAATTATTTGGTTAGGAACGTTAGCACAGGTTTTTACTTTGGGGGATAGTAGACTGTTAGGAAGAGATAGGAAATGGATAATGTTAGTAGAAGTGAAACTGAGGAGGAAGAGATGGAGGAGGAGAAGGAACTTGAAAATGAGAGTAGCAGAGAGGCTGGATGATTTGCAGTGGAGAAAGCTGCAATGGAGCTTGGATGCAAGAAAAGAAGTAGAGGGAAAGAAAGAGGGAAAGAGGAAACTCACTGTGCAGAGACTGACTTCACTTCTCTACTTGCTGCAAGGCTACCCAAAGATCCTCCTGCCAGCTGTTCACCGGAAGCAAGTAGAGTTGCCCATGCCTCCAGGAGGATGGATTGCTGGAGGGCACAAAAGATGAGATGCAGCCACCATTGCCAGTGAAGGGCTGTGGGAACAAAGATGGGAAACAAAAGCCAAGCCCTAAGCTTTTAGGAGACCTGGTCTGAACATGGGCACCATACCAAGGACAGAGTCCTCACCAGTTCCACAAATAAACACACTCCACGTGGGGCTCCCTTGGAACACAACCTAGAGGATACAGCTGGTAGAAAATGCAGCTGCTAGGTTGTTGGTTAGACAGCGTAGAAACCCACCGATACTGACATACTAGTAAGCTTCCATTCAAATGCTGTTTGTTAACTTTAATGTAGAGAACCACAGAGTTGACCTTGGAGAAACCATGCAGGGACAGTGTCAACAACATCTACACAAGCATGATTTAAGCCTGGGAAACAAAGGAAAAAAATAGGAAGAAACCCAGACTGTCTTTGCCTGGGGTATAAGCTGGAGGAGAAGGGAAAAAGCAGCCAGGCTTTCAAGACTCCATTAGTACAGCCTACATCAATAAAGAAGAGTCCCATTCGAACATGTGGAATCAGTTTCCGGGTCTGGCCCACCTCAAAGAGCTGACACTTAAAGTTCTATATGGTGCAGCATGGGATAGATGCATTGGGCAATGCCTTTTCCAAATTGAATCTGCCTATCTAGTTTGGTCATCTAGAGAAGGCTATTTGAGAGCCCCCTCCTTCACACGGTTCATGGGATACAAACAAGGCAACAGACCTTCTCAGTGGCAGCCTCCAGTTTATGGAACTCTTTCCCCTGGAAGTGTGTCCAAGTCTTATCCTGTTGCATTCAGAAGAAGGTTAAAGCAGTCTTTTTTTCATTGTGGCTTTGGCTCTAGCTGATTGGGAGGCACCATCATAATATAGGATTTTATATGATAACAATTGTATTAGTTTTACATCTTTCATTGTATTTTTAATTTTATTTTCTCATGCTGTACTCAGGCCAGAGTTCATTAAGATTAGCGCATGTTAAAATTTGTATAAATAAATAAATCCTCACCTCCAGAAAAACATTCTCTATAAATTGCCACAGCACTGTTCAGACTCTGAAATATATTGCATCTGTGCCAATAATAATAATAATATATAACTAAGGCATGCATAATGCGTGTGTCAAATTAAAAGCCTATCACACTTAAAATTTTAATAAATTATGGATTTATTATTAATTATTCATTAAATTTCTCTACCGCCCATCTTGCGTATAATGACTCTGGGCAGCTTACAGATAATAAAAATGACAATTGCTAAAAACAATTCAATATAACTATATAAATACATATAAATACAAATATAAAATATAAAATTCAAGATGGGAGATGAGATTTAAAATTATAATTAAATTAACAATTTAATTATTGATTAAATGTAAATCCATGTTTCATTGATATCACAAGGAAAACTCTCTATCTGGCCCTTCCTGACCCACAAGATCTGAAGGACAGGTGGACAGCTCCTCCATGCAACTGGGAACCTGTAAATAAAGCTTTTCTCTTCAAACCTTTATTGAACTATTTATGTATCAGCCATTTCTTCTAACCCTCTTTCTTCCCTGGTCCTCTAGTCTCATTTCACTACACATAAAATAAATTAATTTGATTTTAAAAAGATACAATTTCAGTTAAGTCCCTCTGGTGAGAGGAGATGGGCGGTGATAAATAAATAAATAAATATGTGGTGGTTGAGATCTGAGTGTTCTGGTGTTCCTCAGTTGTCATGTCTCCAGTGGTCTGTGGCCTCCCTGGCTTCTCACACTTCAACCAACATTAAAGGAAGTCCTTCCATGGGAAGAGATCAGGAAGCATTAGCATCCTGGGAGGAGAGGGACCTGCACTGTGATGGAGAAAGATGTGACAGAATAGATCTGCAAGAGTAGCTCACACCCCCTCCGGGAAACAAAATATGCTCAAACACCCACCCCAGAATCTCAAATAACCTAAGAATGAGGTGGAAAAATAGGGGAAAATAACAATTAGGGAACAGGAGGGGTTGTGTCAGTGATACAGTGCTCAGGGTCCCTGTCCTATATCCATACACCAACTCAACAGGCAGCTGGTAACTTCTGAATGAGATTAGTGACTCTGTAGAAAAGAAGCACTTCACATTTACGTTGATCATCCTTAGTATATGAAATGTTCTAGACAGCCAGTGTGTGGCAGTGGTTTAGATATTGGATATGGATTGGAAGACCCAGGTTCAAGTCTACCTTCAGGCATGGAAGCTTTGGTTCAGGTCACTCCCTCAGGCCAACCTAATTCAGAGGGTTATTCATGTGGGACACTTGGAGCAAGGGTGAGATATAAATCCAATGAATAAGTGACATTGATTTCATATAAAGTATTCATTTCCATCCCTCTCTATGACACATAAGACCACTGTTAAAACCATTGTCCACCATTAGTCAAAACCATTCAGGAGTATCCAAGAAATTTGTCAGCATAAATCAAACTATGGTAGACACAACATTCCATGCAGGAAGGGAATGGTTATTTTATATTATAGGTTTTGATTATAGGTGGTGTTCAGCTTTACTTAAATATCTAGTTATTTAACAGCTGGTATGAGTCAGCCGGATAGAGGATTAGTTTTTTTGTGTTTTTTTTAAATTGTGGTTTTTAAAAATGCTTTAATCATGAGCTACAATAGGAGAACAAGTTTGGTCACATCAAACAATTTTGGTTCTCCCAAATCTGCTGAACACTGCACCACTGCTTAGAGACCTGACAAGCAAAATGCCCAATACAGTTCATCACTGAGTAAAACCTTTAAAAGTTGTGTCAAAAGATGAAATGGACCTTGTAAGAATAGGCATTGATTCATAAGTGTTTGGAAAAACCTGAGCTAACTTTCTACCTTCTTGTATTACTTACCTTGGGCAACATGATGATTTATCTGTCTGCTAGACACTGATTTTCTTATGCTGTTGGGAAGGAATTCCTAACACATAAAATCCAAATAGAATCCTCTAATTTTTTATAGTGGCTTCTGAGGTCATTAGGCACTGGAAGTCTCACTTTAGATGATGACAATGATGGTGAAGATGGTGATGATGGTTAGGATGTCCAGATTCAAACAAACTCTACAGATACATATTGCTGAGAAAACTCAGTTCTGTTTCTTTGAGGAAGCTTATCTGATGTTACTAATCATTTCATGAAGAAACCCCCCCAAAATTCAAGAACTCTACCTGCTGCCAGTGGGATTCTGCACAATAAAATTAAAGCAATGGGGATAGATCTAGGAATTTTTTGTCATCTATCCATTATTTTATAAAATATTAAATAATTTTTGAATGAGCAACTGATCCACCAAGTGAAAGCATGAACAGTTTCTTTAACTGTATGATCAGTCTGTATGTCTTACCAGCATGAGAGATGAATTCAATTATTGTTCAGTTTATCTCCATTCAGCTTTCCCTTTGAAAGCCACACTGAACTATACCACTTGGAAGACTGAATCATTTATCTGAATTTTTCTCCCAGAGGCTCACATGGCACCAAATCTGATGTCTTTCTGGCACCAGGCAAAGATTTTATTTTTAAAAAATGTGTCCAGGTTTTCTAGTACTTCATCACTCTTGTTATAGCATTATCGACAATTTATTGCTTTTTGTTAATCTCTGATAGAGTTATATAAAGGAACACAAAATACATACATATATTTTGAAACAATATTTCTGCCGAATTTAATTTAATTTAATTTAAATACATGCAGCATTGTAATCCACACTGTTGATCTTAAACAACTAATCTATCTACTAGGGAAAGAATAACAAGGAACTATGTTAGCTAATATATCAGAGCAGGAAGTACTGAAAATATATTTTCATGTCTTGCATGGAAACTAAGCACAACATGGTTGCTGATCCCATGAAATCAAGAAGAGTTGCATCCAAGAACTACATTTGCCATGCAATCCTAGATATATTATGCGGAAATAAATCCTATCAAATTCACTCAGATTAACTGTTAAATAAGCAGTTATAGGATACAACCTAAAGACTAAGGCCAGTTTTTAGAATTTCAGTATTGCTTCCCATATACATTTTAGTTTAGACATGTATATACTTGTGAGGTGAAAGGTCCCCTGTGCAAGCACCGAGTCATGTCTGACCCTTTGGGGGGACGCCACTTTTGCGACGTTTTCTTGGCAAACTATAGCGGGGTGGTTTGTCATTGCCTTCCCCAGTTATGTATATACTTACATTTGTGTATAAACATGTATAAAATGTATAAACATTTTTGTATAAACATGAAGGATTGCATTTAAGCCATTTAAAATGTATTATCCTGCCTCATTGTTAAGATATTTTATAAAGCATTGGATTTTTCTTACTAAAAGTAAAATTAAATGCACAGTACTTTTAAAAGAATGTATTTTAATACATTAGTAAACAAATTACATTCACTTTTTGCAAAGTGAAAAACGAAAGGAAAAGAATAAATAATATCTAAGATGATAATATAATTTGCCCACATGAAATGTTAAGCAAAACAGTAATTTTCTTTTAATTACATTTACAAAATGTAGTTCTGATATTCATGGTATCACTTATTTGGATCACCATTAACTAATTAGGACATCTGACTCACATCTGGAAAAGAGAGTTTTATCATCACATCTGATTGTTCTTTGAGTTCAACTCACTTCAGCTACTGTTCTTACAGTGTAAGGCTAAAATGCATGCCAAGCTACATTCTCAATTATAATTGGTTGGCTGTCTTTTTCTTCATTAATTAAATACCTTGAAATGTCAACATATCTGGATTTCAATCTGAAATCAACACATGCAGTTTGGAACAAATTAACAGTTTTCCCCACTCCACTCTATTATGAAAAATAATTTAAGGAAACCCTGATTCTTTAGACAAGCCTCAGATTCTAGCATAATATTAAAAACAGAATGAAGGGGCAAGGAAAATAAAATGGCAGAAATTTCAAGAAGAAATGGCCTCTGGCAGAACAGCAGCAGAAAACTAGTCCTCCTGAAGAACCAAAATGCAGACTGCAAATACTGCACAAAGTGAGTCTCAATGGGTCTTACTTCTGAGTAAGGAAGTTTAGGATTAATTCAACAGCGTTATCAGTCAAGAAATAACTTTTTTCTACTTGTCTCATATTGTGCAGTTTGGCCCTAATTCAGTAAGTGTTCATGGAGGAAGCCACCATCTTTTTGGGTGTGACTTCATGGGGTCAAGCTCTGTCTCATCATGCCCCCCCCCCACATACATATGTACAGGAAACATCTGTTTGGGATTGTCTTTAGGGATTCCAGTGGAATTAGCCTCATTGTGGATAGTGGTAGAGCAGGAGGTTTCAGTTCCAACCTTCAGAATATCTAGTTAGGATTAGGCGAGCCACTGCAAGTCAGCAAAACATACCAAGCTAGGTAGACTAACAGCCTGACCTGGGCTAAGGGAGCTCCTGCGAACATGCATAAATATTTAAGTTTTACTTACAGTATATTCAGTAGTTTTCAACTTTGGGAGGTCAAGGGACACAGTTGCTTGTCAAGGTTGTGCTTGGACAAAATTTCATCTGAATTTAATTTGAAGTTACCTAAATATAATTATATAATCCTTCCACAGGTCTTTGAATAGTGCCCCCTTTTGTTGCATTAAAAATTACAACACTGCTGTTGTTTCTGTTTACTATGAATAGAGTAAGAAGAAGGCCACTACTGGACCCCATCATCCTTCACCTTCCTTAAGCTAAAGATTGACTTGCACTACCTTTGTGAATGCCTAAACTATGTGTCACCTTACTGATTTTGTCACACAGCTGAGGAAAGGCAAATAATGACAGCTGCAATGCCTACATTGCTTTTTTCCAAAGTCTGGCATAGCTGGTCACTCAACCAAGACTTCTCAATAAGTCATATCTTGCTGGGTTCTCCTGAGCAGGTGAGTTCACTTCTTTGATCAAGATTTGACTGACTACAGCCCAATGTTTGGGCTCCTGCCATTAGTCATGAATATAAAGCTTTAATAAAGCATTAGTCATTTAACCCAAAGGAAAAATATTTCATAATGAATTCCTAATGAGACAGTGCTTGTCTATGTTTATTTTGCAACTGTTCCTTTACTTGCATCCAATAAATTAATGCAAATGTTACAAAAGGCTACAACAGTTTATCTCTAAGGGTGTTGAAAGTGGGCTCCTATAGGATGCCATAGATTGAATTGTCAAATTATTTATTCGGTGCCAATTGTTTTACACACTCAGTGGTTGCAAGATATTTTGGAAAGAAGTCAGCAAATTAACTGCATGCTGGGGAAGGGAAGGTGTACAGACTTGCATTCATCCATCCATCCATCCTTCTCTCTCTAGTTATTCATCTGCATATAATACAAAAGTCTACATACAATAAGTATTCACTTTTTCTAATAAAGTACAGTAGGTAAATATGCAAATGTTGAGATGGGGGATATCTGTATGAGTCAGAAGTTTGGCAATAGAAGAAACAGAAAGTTTGGCAAAGTGGAAAAGGAGTGAATGATCAGAGAGGTTGGTTTACTTGACACCTGAATAATCCTGTTGACATTTAATAGGATTTGGCTTCTGAAGCTGGAGAAAAAGTATCACAGTAGACTAGCCTGATGAAGGCCCCAGGCTATAGGGTGTATACTGGGGGCTGCAAAATAGGAGGGTTATCTAATAGTTGGCAGGTCAAACAATGTTAGTAGGGCACGCTATAAGTAAAGGAGTAAGAAGAACAAGTTGAATTGAAAGTTCAGAAAGCTCTAGAACCTTTCAAGAATAAGAGCCAAGCTAGAAGGATTGCACATTGAGGAACCGCCCAGCCCGATGAGATGAGATGAGATGTTAATTAGCTGGCACAGCCCTGACCCCTGGCCATGTATTCATTCAGCATATGAACCTTATTCCTGAATAATCTGACCCTAAATTAAACCAGTTGGAGCGGGTAGAAGGGTAGAATCCTGAAAATCAGCAGAGGCATGTTTCACATATGCGTGAACTTGATACAACCCATTGTATTTTAAGGGCAGTTCTGATTATTTAAAATATATAGAGATCACTGTGCCTTTGGCTTGCCTTGAATCATGTATAACTGGAACTATCAAAATACAGAAGCACTGAATGCCCTGAAACAAATGTACCCTTGTGATTTGTATGTCAGGGACCATCTGAGGTCATTCTGTTGACCAGGTCTGCAATAAACTCCTATGCATTTTTCCAAGTTCTATGTGGTAAATGAAAACCTTTGGACTTTAATTTGGCAAGGAATTGTTCAGTGCTTCCCAACCCTGGCAAATTCCAGATGTGTGCAATTCTGAACTAGCTGAGGAATTCTGAGAGATGAAGTTCTCCCTTCTGGAAGTCATTTGGGAAACAAAGGCACTAGACAAATACTCTCAGTGTGGCAAAATACACACCACAGTGCCATTGTGAAGGAAGAGTTAAAATCTGTAGCCAGGCCCATCCACCTAACTGCCTAAAATTGGGGGGAAGAAGAAACTCTTGGATTAGCTGCTATTGTCAAGATGGCTGTCTGTTGACAGAGGCCTCAGTTGTATTGTGTCCAAAACCAGTTTAGCTATTTTTTCCAAAAACCTGTGCCTGTTCTTACTGGAAGAAAGACAACACCTGACTCTTCATTGCAACATTCCACACAAAGGAATATTCATTTTCCCTTCAAAACTGGAAAAGACATAAAACTGGGTTTATCAAGCAGATGGAATTCTAATTCCAATGACAGAAAGGGAAGCACTAGTATGAAATTCCACAATAGGAGCACCAATAGGATTTTATTTTCAATGCTAGCCCTCATCCACAGTGGCCTACTTAAAATTGTTTTTTGCAGATACAGCCATAATGGAGAAACATCAGAATCCATAACAATTAAGCAAATGCACCGGAAACAACTTATATCCCCATACCAAAAAAGGGGAACACTAAAGAATGTTCAGACTATCGAACAGTGGCACTCATTTCACATGCCAGTAAGGTAATGCTCAAGATCCTGCAAGGTAGACTTCAGCAATTCATGGAGCGAGAATTGCCAGATGTACAAGCTGGGTTTAGAAAAGGCAGAGGAACTAGGGACCAAATTGCCAATATCCACTGGATAATGGAAAAAGCCGGGGAGTTTCAGAAAAACATCTATTTCTGTTTGATTGACTATTCTAAAGCCTTTGACTGTGGGGACAGTAACAAATTGTGGCAAGTTCTTAGTGGTATGGGGATACCAATTCATCTTGTCTGCCTCCTGAGGAATCTGTATAACGACCAAGTAGCAACAGTAAGAACAGACCACGGAACAACGGACTGGTTTAAGATTGGGAAAGGAGTACGGCAGGGCTGTATCCTCTCACCCTACCTATTCAACTTGTACGCAGAACACATCATGCGACATGCTGGGCTTGAGGAATCCAAGGCTGGAGTTAAAATCGCTGGAAGAAACATTAACAATCTCAGATATGGAGATGATACCAATTTGATGGCTGAAAGTGAAGAGGAACTGAGGAGCCTTATGATGAAGGTGAAAGAAGAAAGTGCAAAAGCTGGCTTGCAGCTAAACCTCAAAAAAACCAAGATTATGGCAACCAGCTTGATTGATAACTGGCAAACAGAGGGAGAAAATGTAGAGGCAGTGAAAGACTTTGTATTTCTAGGTGCAAAGATTACTGCAGATGCTGACTGCAGTCAGGAAATCAGAAGACACTTAATCCTTGGGAGAAGAGCAATGACAAACCTCAATAAAATAGTTAAGAGCAGAGACCTCACACTGACAACAAAGGTCTGCATAGTTAAAGCAATGGTGTTCCCCGTAGTAACATATGGCTGCGAGAGCTGGACCATAAGGAAGGCTGAGAGAAGGAAGACAGATGCTTTTGAACTGTGGTGTTGGAGAAAAATTCTGAGAGTTCCTTGGACCGCAAGAAGATCCAGTCCATCCTCCAGGAAATAAAGCCAGACTGCTCACTTGAGGGAATGATATTCAAGGCAAAACTGAAATACTTTGGCCACATAATGAGAAGACAGGACACCCTGGAGAAGATGCTGATGCTAGGGAGAGTGGAGGGCAAAAGGAAGAGGGGCCGACCAAGGGCAAGGTGGATGGATGATATTCTAGAGGTGACGGACTCGTTCCTGGGGGAGCTGGGGGTGTTGACGACCGTCAGGAAGCTCTGGCGTAGGCTGGTCCATGAGGTCACGAAGAGTTGGAACCGACTGAACGAATAAACAACAACAAAAACCAGAAACAAAGACTAAAACAGTTTCACTTACTTTCTCCCTAGTACAATCTCATATACTTAATTGAATGGATAGCTGAAACAGAAACAATTACTGATCTTCTTTTCTTTTTATATAATGCTATCAGAAATTACTCCTGCTTTGCTACATTAATGTAACAACACTTCAGGGAATTATGCTAATTTTCATTTATTCCCCTTTTGAATATTTAGCTGGAGTTATTTTGGTATCCAAACAAAAGATCATCCCTATATAAGCAAATCCAGTTATTCGTTTTACAGTGATAATTAAAGCAGGAGACATAACATAAGAGATAACAAAAGTTGAATATCTATCCTTATAGGTTTTCAGTGTTCAGATGTCATCTTAGGACAATTAATTGGCTTGGCCTATTAAAATGATTGTTTGTTGTTTATTCGTTTAGTCGCTTCCGACTCTTCGTGACTTCATGGACCAGCCCACGCCAGAGCTTCCTGTCGGTCGTCAACACCCCCAGCTCCCCCAGGGACGAGTCCGTCACCTCTAGAATATCATCCATCCATCTTGCCCTTGGTCGGCCCCTCTTCCTTTTGCCTTCCACTCTCCCTAGCATCAGCATCTTCTCCAGGGTGTCCTGTCTTCTCATGATGTGGCCAAAGTATTTCAGTTTTGCCTTTAATATCATTCCCTCAAGTGAGCAGTCTGGCTTTATTTCCTGGAGGATGGACTGGTTTGATCTTCTTGCAGTCCAAGGCACTCTCAGAATTTTCCTCCAACACCACAGTTCAAAAGCATCGATCTTCCTTCGCTCAGCCTTCCTTATGGTCCAGCTCTCGCAGCCATATGTTACTACAGGGAACACCATTGCTTTAACTATGCGGACCTTTGTTGTCAGAGTGATGTCTCTGCTCTTAACTATTTTATCGAGATTTGTCATTGCTCTTCTTCCAAGGATTAAGCGTCTTCTGATTTCCTGACTGCAGTCAGCATCTGCAGTAATCTTTGCACCTAGGAATACAAAGTCTTTCACTGCTTCTACATTTTCTCCCTCTATTTGCCAGTTATCAATCAAGCTGGTTGCCATAATCTTGGTTTTTTTGAGGTTTAGCTGCAAACCAGCTTTTGCACTTTCTTCTTTCACCTTCATCATAAGGCTCCTCAGTTCCTCTTCACTTTCAGCCATCAAGGTGGTATCATCTGCATATCTGAGATTGTTAATGTTTCTTCCAGAGATTTTAACTCCAGCCTTGGATTCCTCAAGCCCAGCTTGTCGCATGATGTGTTCTGCATACAAGTTGAATAGGTAGGGTGAGAGTATACAGCCCTGCCGTACTCCTTTCCCAATCTTAAACCAGTCTGTTGTTCCGTGGTCTGTTCTTACTGTTGCTACTTGGTCGTTATACAGATTCTTCAGGAGGCATACAAGATGACTTGGTATCCCCATACCACTAAGAACTTGCCACAATTTGTTATGGTCCACACAGTCAAAGGCTTTAGAATAGTCAATAAAACAGAAATAGATGTTTTTCTGAAACTCCCTGGCTTTTTCCATTATCCAGCGGATATTGGCAATTTGGTCTCTAGTTCCTCTGCCTTTTCTAAACCCAGCTTGTACATCTGGCAATTCTCGCTCCATGAACTGCTGAAGTCTACCTTGCAGGATCTTGAGCATTACCTTACTGGCATGTGAAATGAGTGCCACTGTTCGATAGTTTGAACATTCTTTAGTGTTTCCCTTTTTTGGTATGGGGATATAAGTTGATTTTTTCCAGTCTGATGGCCATTCTTGTGTTTTCCAAATTTGCTGGCATATAGCATGCATTACCTTGACAGCATCATCTTGCAAGATTTTGAACAGTTCAGCTGGGATGCCGTCGTCTCCTGTTGCCTTGTTATTAGCAATGCTTCTTAAGGCCCACTCAACCTCACTCTTCAGGATGTCTGGCTCTAGCTCACCGACCACACCGTCAAAGTTATCCCCGATATTGTTATCCTTCCTATACAGGTTTTCTGTATATTCTTGCCACCTTTTCTTGATCTCTTCTTCTTCTGTTAGGTCCTTGCCATCTTTGTTTTTGATCATACCCATTTTTGCCTGGAATTTACCTCCAATGTTTCTAATTTTCTGGAAGAGGTCTCTTGTCCTTCCTATTCTATTGTCTTCTTCCACTTCCGCGCATTGCTTGTTTAAAAATAATTCCTTATCTCTTCTGGCTAACCTCTGGAATTTTGCATTTAATTGGGCATATCTGCCCCTATCACTGTTGCCTTTTGCTTTCCTTCTTTCTTGGGCTACTTCTAGTGTCTCAGCAGACAGCCATTTTGCCTTCTTGGTTTTCTCTTTCTTTGGGATGTATTTTGTTGCCGCCTCCTGAACAATGCTGCCAACTTCTGTCCAGAGTTCTTCCGGGACCCTATCTACTAAGTCCAGTCCCTTAAATCTATTCTTCACCTCCACTGCATATTCCTTAGGAATATTAGTGAGCTCATATCTAGCTGATCTGTGGGTCTTCCCTAATCTCTTTAGTCTGATCCTAAATTGTGCAAGAAGAAGTTCGTGATCTGAACTACAGTCAGCTCCAGGCCTTGTTTTTACCGACTGTACAGATGTCCGCCACCTTTGGCTGCAAAGGATGTAATCAATCTGATTTCGGTGTTGTCCATCTGGTGAAGTCCATGTATAAAGCCGTCTCTTAGGTTGTTGGAAGAGAGTGTTTGTTATGCAGAGTGAATTGTCTTGGCAAAATTCTATCAGCCTGTGTCCTGCTTCGTTTTGTTCTCCCAGGCCATACTTACCTGTAATTCGAGGTGTCATTTGACTGCCCACCTTAGCATTCCAGTCTCCTGTGATGAAAATAACATCTCTTTTAGGCATGTTGTCCAGTAGGTGCTGCAGATCCTCATAGAACTGCTCTACTTCAGCTTCTTCAGCATTTGTGGTTGGGGCGTATATTTGGATCACTGTGATGTTAGATGGCTTGCCCTGAATTCGAATTGAGATCATTCTGTCGTTTTTTGGGTTGTATCCAAGCACTGCTTTAGCCACTTTACTATTAATTATGAAGGCTACTCCATTTCTTCTGTGGTCCTCTTGTCCGCAGTAGTAGATCTGGTGGTCATTTGATGTGAAGTGGCCCATTCCAGTCCATTTCAGTTCACTGACGCCCAGAATGTCTATCTTTAATCTTGACATCTCACCAATAACCACATCCAATTTGCCCTGGCTCATAGATCTTACATTCCAGGTTCCGATGGTGTGTTGATCCTTAGAACATCGGATTCGCCGTTCACCACCAGCACCGTCGGCCGCTAGCCGTCCTTTCGGCTTTGAGCTAGCTGCGTCATCACGTCTGGGGCTAGTTGAGCTCATCCTCTGTTCCTCCCCAGTAGCATTTTGACCATCTTCCGACCTGGGGGTCTCATCTTCCGATGGTATACCGACATATCTCTGGTTGTACTGATCCATTTAGTTTTCACGGCAAGAATACTGAGGTGGGTTGCCATTACCTTCCCCAGGGATCGCATTTAGTCTGACCTCTCTGTCATGACCTTCCCGTCTTGGGTGGCCCTTCACGGTTTAGCTCATGGCATCATTGAGGTGCTCAAGCTCCAGCACCACGACAAGGTAACGATCCTTTGCTGAAGATTAAAATGATTAATTTCTTATAATATCCTAAAAAATATAAGAGATTTAAGTATTTGAATTCACGTTAAGGGATATATGTTGTAATGGCCATGCAAAAGTTCTTTCAACTACAAATTACTGTTCCAGCTGTATTGCAGAATAGCCCCTTTGAGGAGATCATATTGGTATAAGTACAAAAGGAATGACAGTTGGTATATTGAGGAAATCATATTGGTATAAGTATTGAAAGGAATGAGAGTTGGATTTAAACACAACTTTTTCTCTTGATTCTGGAGAAGGACAGTCAAAAAGTAAAAAGTTATTGAGTGAGTCAACCAAGGTAAGGGGAAATTTCTTTTGAGTAATGCTCATATCCGTACAGGATGCATTTTTGTTTCGGTGGGGAACTAGAGGCAATCAACATTCACTTTAGTCTTTGTCTCTTTAAAACAAAACCTTTAAACAGTAGTAATTTGGCACTGACCTTCATAGCCAAGGAGAAGTATCCTCTGCTTTCTGCAACCTTTCCACAGAAACCATGATCCTCAAGAGAGAAGCCACAGATTTGTGGTCCATCATATCTGTATACTGTATGTGTGTGTGAATATATATTCCCCAGTAAAATCACAGTTGCTTTAGTTGCTTTCTTCTCCCAAAGGCCAAGCACCTGTGCCTTTCACTTGAATAAGCAGAGTTGGTAGGACAGAACAGAGAAGTTTCTCAAGGCCTTCAATACAGAGGGACATTATAGCAGGGAGAGCCAGCCAAAGAAGGGAAGGATAAGCGATTACAGATCTCTGCAGTACTGTGATCATTTCATTATAAACTACTTTTTTATTATTTTGTGACTAAGATTCAAGGCAGGTCTGCTGTCTAGACATGTTTAACAGGATCCTTAGGATTTAATTAGATTTTAACCTCATGTTCTACTTCTAAGAGAGATTTCAGCCTCTAAACTGGAGGTCACTACACACTTTCATCCCGATCTGTCTGTACGCATATCTCATTCTTTTTTCCCTTTCTTTCATTTTATCCCAAATGCTAACTGTAACTTCTAAGATCTCCTTCCTCCCAGCATCCATATTAAGACACCTTCCCTCACTTTCCCTCAATTCTCAAACCTTCTGCCCTACTGCTCCTCACTGCCAGTTTTGCTTAAAACCAGTGATTCTCACACAAATCCTATTCCCTGCTTTTGTAGGTCCCAGATAGACTAATGTAATCAAAAACACAAGACTCCAAACACAAAGCCTCTGCTGTTTTGAAGGGAGACTATATTTCACTGGAGCATCAGTTAGTAGTAGTAGTAGTAGTAGTAATTTTACTTATCCTATGAAGCAACCCTTGACCAAATGCCTGTTCCACGATAACAGAGGGCTTCTGTGCATGAGTTAATGAATCTAAGGTCACTTTCCCATTAGCGACTTGTAGCATGTTCCAGAGCCATTCAACCATCATAGCGCCCTAAAGCAGAAGTGAGGACAGGCTTTATGTTATTTTAGTGATGCCTAGTTAATGCTATGAAGGCACTATCACTTCCTAGTAAAGAGATTACTTAAGTTAATGGTCAACGTGATCAACACAGTTCTATTAAACACTGTTCAAGTAGCTATGTTCAGTTCCAAAGTGCTCTTATTTCTGTTGGTATTCTATACCATTTACACTATTTCTTATGTTTCTTTTATTCTTTATTTTGCATTCAGAACTGGAATGTTATTCTCCCATATTGAAATCACTAGAATTTGCTGCATTTTTACTACTGTCCAAATAAATTACTCTTCAATTCTTTAATTTCATGTGCTTTATGTATACGTCAATAAAAACTCTTCAAAGATGAAAAGATTGTGATTTGTGAGATATATGGGATAATTCACCAAGATGCACTTTCGAACAAGGTTTAAAGAATCTTTACAGGGCATATATCAGAAAGTGGCCTCCAGTTTGAACAGCTAAATTTATCTGGTAATGCTTGTTTGTTCCAGGCCATAAGTCACAAACTGAATGTGGAATTTTGCCATTGGGTGGTTCCTTTGGCTCCTGGATGGATTAGTCACAGTTTCCATTTTCTAGTCATTAACTCAATCCCTTGCCAAGTAGGCCTAGTGTATCTTTAGGAGATTTGTAGGCTACCAATGTCTGTCAATCTCCAGAAAGTCTGGGCTGAGGAACAGGCTCAGACCTGAAGATGGCCATTCATTCATGGATCTTTTCCACAAAAAGGATGATTCACAACAAAAATGGGAGTTTGAGGACAGCCTTCCCCAACCCATCCTTCTTAAGATGTACTGGACTATCACCCTCATAACTCCCTGACATTTTGAATGGAGGCAGCAAGTTGAAGAAAGCTGTTCTAAGATGTATATCAGAACTTCAATTCAGTGGACAAGACTCTTCCAGTTTATTGTACAACATGCACTCTTACAGAATTCAGCTTTGTTTGAATTCAAGTGCATTAATCTGTATTTGTATTTTAAAATCCATCTATCCATCTACTCATCTCATATATTTTCCAAAAGAGCCACTACATCCAAATCTCCTTCAGATTCAGGCAGTCATACTAATATTCGCATCTTTTGGACTGTCCCGATTCATATTGCTCCAAACTGAGATGTGGCCCAAGTGCTGAGGAATAATGTTCTCAGCTGCTAGGAGAATATCTTCTATAATTAGATCCATATATTAACAATCATCCTGGAGCCCTCAGACTCATGTGTCATTGTCAAGCAGCATGTTATTCATTTGTTAATTACCTTCACAAAATTGGCATGATCATTGATCTTAATCTGCCAACCAATTGTACCCATGTAAAATAGTGAGACTGCAATGGATAACCATCACAATGGTTTCTCAACTTACCTTCCATCTTCTTGCTTTTATGCTTTGGTGTGATATCAAATTATGTACCTTGGTCCTTAAGATGTGTCTGTTATTAATTAAAATTGTGTTCAGATACCACGGAGGACAGCCTAGCTGAAAGTCAATTGCTGCAGTCCTTATGCAGACTTCCTTGAAGAGAAAGGGAGAAGTAAAGGTGTTTAATGAGCTGCCTCTCTTTGTTTATGTGTGTTAGAAGGAAGATATGTACCTCACTGATTCAGATTAGTAGTTGTGGAGTGAGGGGAATCTAGTTTCCTCCCAGAGGCAATGACCTTGATCTCCCTGGTGAAGCTTCTATTAGCCAGTGAGGGAGAGGGAACTTCAGTTTTCTCTGCTTTCACAGCAGCTCTTGGGAGTGATCTGGATCATAGTTGTGGCATGAGAGGAAAGGGTAGGTTTACCTGCTGGCTATAGTGCAACTTTGATCCAGATTGGGCTTTCCTGCAGCTACTTTTAAAGAAAGACTCTTATCCCTATGAAGAAAGCATAAAGTAGTTGATCAGTGACAGGACCCAAGATAAGGTGGGCTGAACATTCC
This sequence comes from Candoia aspera, assembly GCF_035149785.1. Taxonomy (NCBI): domain Eukaryota; kingdom Metazoa; phylum Chordata; class Lepidosauria; order Squamata; family Candoiidae; genus Candoia; species Candoia aspera. Next base: position 185,065,488 of record NC_086154.1, read on the forward strand.
AAAGTTCTTCGTCACATTTCTGACTACAGGCAAAAGCATTCCAGGTGACTCACACACTGAATATGCCTAGACAGGAAACTGGCACAGATCCCTTGCCTAATATCATAAGTTCTGTATGGTGATCATCCCTACAGAATTTTGCCCAGACTTCCAGCATGTCCTTGGAAAATACAATTGCTAGGCCATGTGTAAGCATTAAGTAAAGCAGAACTTGAATGAAAACACAACTGAATTTATTAAGATCACAGTCCTATACTTGTTATTTTGGAGTTCACTCAGACTTGTTTCTTGACTGGCATAATGAGCTTTCTATAGAAAACCTTAGAATGGAGAATTAGAAATGAGTTTCTTTTCAATGTCATACAGAAATAGCTTGTCTTAATAGTGAAATCACCTGGTTGACTTTGTTTGGGCTCAGCAGCTAAGTAGGGTTGGGCCTAGTTAGTACTTGGATGATAAATCTACCAGAAATTCTGGAGCTAGATGTAAGCCACATGGCAAATTGAAAAACTTCCTGGAAGGAGGATATGGCAAATCATTCTTGCATTCCTGCCAAGAAAACTACATGGAGGTGTCCATGAAGTCAGCAGAACCCAAGCTGAGCTCAAAGAAGTTTTATCTTTATGTAATCAAATCAAATCTTTATTACAGTCTAAGACCGGCATAAATCTTTATGTAAGGATAATTACTTCAGATTGGACAAATGTCTCTCTTGGAGCACTCTTGCAAGCAAAAACATTAGAACAACTTTTTTACAGGGTTAATTTTGTTTGTGTTTGTGTTTAGATTGAAGAAATAGAAGAAAAAACTTAACTATAAGAATCTATCTGAGCAATCTAACCACGAAGTGGGACTTTTATCTACGTTTCAGGATCTTCTAGTCAAACTGCACAAAAACAAATTTAGTGGACTATTGTGCTTTTCTGCTTCTTCTTTGGCATAAGCTCATGCAACAGCATCCTTGTTTTATCTGTTCTCCAATTAAAGAATGAAATGGTAGAAAAAGAGATTTTAAGGTGACTTTGATTTCTTTCAATAGGAGAAATATAAGCAAATGCTCAATTTCTTCATTAACACAAACAAGAGGGTAAAGTATTTAATGTTGCCTGGATCCTACTATTGTCCCTTGTCCAAAACAAACAACCAAACAAATAATCTTCTTAGATAGAAAGTTTCCCAAAATGTTAAGCTACCAACTTGGACTGCAAAAGAGATCATTTTGCCTACTTCATATTTCTGAAACAAGTTCAGGCAGCAGTATAGTAGAGACTGGCATGAAAAGAAACAGAGATATAATATAATTGCAGGGTAATAAAACTGTAAACACTGTTAATACAATAATGTTATATCTGGCTTTTTCCATATTTGGCATTGCTGTTCATAAATACAGTTTTGTCATTATTTGATATTTAGGGTGTTTTGTTTTTGATTTTTGATTAAGTACAGTGTTGACTGTTACATGTCTGAGGTTTTCTTAGGTTATGGAGCAATGCCTTGGGACTTTCTGCTAAATGGTCTTTAAAGGAATGGGCTTAACCTACCTTGCTTTCACATAGCTTCCCTTCATTGCAATGGGGTTTGTGAAAGAAAATCTCCCAGAGGTTTGTGCCCTGTGGGTAAGATTATTTATTTAGTTATTTATTATTCAAATTTTGCTACCACCCATCTCCCCCAAAAGGGAGACTCTGGGTGGTTTACAATAAAATTAAGACTATAATAATAACAATTAAAATCTATAAAAACAATTACAAATATAAAATGCAATATAAATAAGTATACAATCCAAGAGGTTAAAAATTCTGATCAGGTGGGAGGGGTTCTAAGATGTGAGCCAACCCCATGGATGGTTGCCCACCTGCCTGCCCCAGGCAAGATGGCAAAACCAGGTTTTCAGGGCCCTCCTGAAGGTCAGAAGTGAAGGCGCCTGCCTCACCTCTGAGGACAAGATGTTCCAAGGGCAGGGGCAACTGCAGAGAAGGCCCACTTCCTGGACCCCGCCAGATGGAATTATCTTATCGATGGGGTCCGCAACATGCCCTCTCTGCCTGACCGGGTGGGACAGGTCGATATTATGGGGAAGAGACGGTCCCTCAGGTAACCTGGACCCATGCCATGTAGGGCTTTAAAGGTCATGAACAGGGCCTTGGGGCGGCATTCTGTGGATGCAACAAGAGCGGAGAAATATTGGCATTTCGCAGCTCTTACGGCCACAAGGTAGTCCTTAACGGTGGCTCTAACCTGACCTGAATCGGTCGGATTCAGTCTTTGTCTTCCTCCAGCGGCACTCTAGACGTCTCTTAAGCCTCTTCAAAACCCTCAACTCCTCCGTAAACCATGGGAAGTGTCGGGTTGGATGAGGCAAGAGAGGCCGCATAGGCGCGATCCTGTCCAAGGCCCCATCCACCTCCCTATTCCAGGTAGCGACCAAGGCCTCTGCTGAGTCCAGTGCATCAGATCCTCAGGTATAACCCCCAGCTCCCTCTGAAACCTCACTGGGTCCATCAGTCGCCAGGGACAGACCAGCTGAATAGGTCCTACCTGCGGAGGGGGGCAGCATAGGAGAATCTCAGGGTCACCAGGGTGTGATCTGACCATGACAATGAGGACAGATGCGGTTCTCCCCTCAGATTACATTGCCACTGCTCTGACAAGAAAACCAAGTCCGGAGTGAGGCCACTGTCTCAAGTCGGGTCCCGAATAATCTGGGACAGGCCCATGGCTGCCATGGTTGCCATGAACTCCCAAGCTGCCTCCGAGGCCCACCCCAGGGAAGGCAGATTGAAGTCCCCCAAAACCATAAGTCTGGGGAACTCCACTGCCAACCCTGAGACAGCCTCCAGCAGCTCAGGCAGGGAGGTTGCTACGCAGCAGGAAGGTTGGTACAGCAGCAACACTCCCAACTGTTCTTGGGAGCCCAACTTGAAGAACAGGGTCTCACAACCAGCCACTTGTGGAGCAGGGTCCCTGAAGGCCACCAGAGACTCTCGGATGACAACCGCCACCCCTCCTCCCCTGCCCTGGTGTCTCAGCTGGTGCCACACCTGAAACCCAGCCGGGCACAGTTCCGAAAGGGCTACCTCCCACTTCTGGGCACAGCCAGGTCTCGGTGATACACCTTAAACTACGACTTATACAACAAAAATAATATTTAGAATTTATTGGACTCCACTACATTTGTATAGAACAGGATTGGCAAAGCATTTGTTGGAAATGTAATAAGGACAATGCCTCTTTTAAAGCATATGTTCTTACAATTTCCTATACTTACTAAGTTTTGGGAGAAAGTAGTGGACTATATAAATATGATTGTGCAACAAAAGCTGAAATTTTCAGAGGATAATATTCTTTTGAACTATATACCTAGTACATGGAATTTGATATCTGGACAAGGTAAAATAGCCTTACTATGGCCAAAAGACTGATACTGCAACAATGGAAAGATAAATGTATGGCCCTGTTCACTCAACGGATTGAAGACCTGATTGCACCTATGACCGGATTGCCTATAGATGTAGGGTTTGTTTGGACAAATATAATGAAATATGGGACTCATTTATACAAAATACAGTAGGTTAAAAAAATGGTAGTCATATAAATGTGTTAGAAAGAAGTAAACCATGTATATAATTTCATACGGGGTGGGAAATTTGTAATTTGCCTGTACTTGTTACAAGGAAGATCGGGAGTTGCTTCTTTAAATATTCTTTTTTTCTATCTCTCCCCTTCCCTTCCCTTCTTTTTCTTCTTTCTTCTTTCTTCTTTTTCCTTTTATTTTTGCACTTTGTATTTCTTTTTCCTTTTCTTTTTCTGATTTCAGTTTGTATTATCTTTTAGTATTGTAAAACTCTTTAATAAAAAGTTTTTTTTTTTAAGGAGTCTGGTAGTGGCTTTTATGACTAACACATTTTATTAAAAGGCATAAGCTTTTAGGACTTCAGTTTCCAGGGTCTCCTCTTACAATGGGGTGCATAGGGTATTTCAAGCCTAACATATGCATTGCTATAATCAAAGCCCTGGGATGATTTTTTGACTCCATTTTTTGGTTTCTATCAGTATTTTATTTGGAAACATTTAATGCTAGTTTATTTTTAGCACAATGATATAGCACTAACCTGTATTATTTCAAAAATCTTTGTCCATTAAAAAGAGGGTACTGTATATCTATAGCAGCATTGTTGTAATTCATGTATTATAACGCTCCAGCACAGTAATACAGTATTGCTAATTTTTTAAAAGATGGTTTAAAAACCAAGTTGCTGCCAATCATTGATAGAGTAAAATTCTTTTGTTTTAATTATGACATTAATTTTTTAATTCCACTTTGTTTTTAAAATTTTTCTTGGGCATTTGAGTAATAATTAAAAGAACAGGAAACCTAAAATTGGCTGATAAAATGGTACCCACTACCACATTCATAAGGAATATATACTGAGTTGTAATTGGTTCACTTTTTCAGCATATCACTCCCCACTTCAAATTAAGATTAAAAAATTAAAAGGTTTTTTAAAGAAAGAGAAGAGTGCCGTTAAAAACATGATAATCTATGGCTATGGAACTAAAACTTCTCTGAAAAAAAGTTGGAGGTTTGAGAAATTATGGAAGAAAATACAGGATGGATTTTATTGGAGAATGGTGTTAGACTGATGCCCTGTATAAAGTGAAACACAAGCATTGTGATTCTTTTACTTTATCTTAAAAAACTACACTTCAGACAAGGATTTCCCAGGATCACTTACAATATTCTAAAATTATTATTACAATTTTAAAGTAAAGTAAAAACAGCAGCTAGAATACCTAACATAAGCAGGAAGACCGTTAATTTTAAAATTCCATTATAGCAAAAATATTAAGATATCAGTATTCCATCCTAAACTTTTAGGGTGCTTCCAAAAAAGGTTTTTATGATGCAGTTATGCATTTCTTGCATTTTACAGTAGATCCAGATGTCATTATCTTTCCATGTTTCCCACTGTTTTTCTGTCTCTTTATCTTATCACAAATAAAAAATAAATTAAGAAGGAAAAGAACTATCCGTATGGAACTATACATAGTTGGCATATTTCACGGTCTACAGTCTACGTCCTGCTGAAGTCAGTGATAAAATAACTAGTACTTTGAATGAGGGCAGTGGTACTTATATTTGTACTAATATTAGATACGTGTATTAAATGGGTTTGTTTTATGAGCAAACTATTCTTTTTACAGTGGTACATAAGACAGTTTTACTTCTGTATTTGAACTTAATCCTTGGAAGGGTTAACTTCAAAACAAATATTTATGCACAGGCTGTATTTTGCATGTAGATAGGTTTATATAATCAGATCACATCACACTCTCAAACATCAAAACTAAACACACAAAGTTGTCACCTAAATTTCTAAAATTATTGAAAAAGAACAGTAAGTGATAAGTAAGCCACAGTTTTCAGCATACATTCAGGGTTAATCAACAGCTTGCACATGCAAATATTGGAACTATGAGTATTAAACAGTATTTAATGCTATGGAGATGACCTAATGAGATCGAGGGAGGGTGGCAATGCATTGCTTGTAATGGCACCAGCACAATTTAGTAGATGGAGTGCTGGATTTGGAACTCAGAGAGCAGGATTTAATCATGTTTTGTTTATGTTAAGCCTGCAGATTGCGTTCTGAAAGTGTGCTTTTGAGGGGCAGCCAAAGGAATAGATGAAAATATTCCCCTATTTACTGTGAGACAAATTCTCAGAAAAGGCCTAGGAGCTTTACTGGGTACAATTTTCATTTTTGTTATCTGATTCCAAGGAATGCATAACTGCATCATAAACTTTTACCAGGATTCATTATTTAAAGAACACATTTGAAATAGTTAAGGGCAGCCAATCGTTTTATATTCATATTAGAGATAAATGACTGAGGCTGAGTGATAGTAACTTGCCTACAGCTCATTTCATGAGTCAGTGAACAAGATGAGGCCTAAGCAATAGGTTGTACAAGTCACAGTACAAAATACTAGTTACTACAACACACCTCTTTGCAAGGACTTCAGTAATACGTTCAGTCACTTCTTGCCCAACCACCTTCTCTATTTCTCAAAAAGCCATCTTTGAAAAGTTTCAGTGGCTTCTGAGGTGTATTTACCATCCATCCCATACAAGCAGTAGACAGACATCTTTAGTGTCAGAGGTGAAAATAATTCTGAGGCATCTTAGGTTTATCTGATACTTAACAGGTTACAGTACTTCATGTCTTCTGAATGCTAAAGGCCAATTTCAGGTTTGAGAAGTGCGAGGAAAGTTTTGTTGGGGGCCTCTCCCTTCTTCGTGAATTCTGCTGGATTTACCTAGTTACAGCAGTGTTTACAGGAATCTTGGGGTTTGGCTCTAGCTATACTGTACATTTTCCAGAATGCCTAAGGGTTAAACTAGGAGAGGAGCATTGTGGGAAATTAAAAGAACAGTGAAATTCAGCCACCAGGAACTACTCAGAGTTCAGGTGAAAAAAAAAAAGAAATTAAAAATGAAAACAGGACTAGACCTACCATATCTGGACTGCAAAAATCCAGGTAACCAGTAGATGACACAAAAAGAGTTTTCTTTGCTTATGTTTATTGGTTGTCTGGATTTTTGCAGCCCAGATTTTGCAGTCCCTAGGCAAGACCAGTACCACTGAAGTCATTGGATATTGACAAATTAATTTAAAGCCCTTCATGGCTTGGGGCCAGGTTACCTAAGGGAACACCTCCTCTCAGTTGTTTCTGCCCGTCCAATTCGATCTAGTAGGTTGGGTATGCTGCGGATCCCATCAGCCAGGGAGTGTTGGCTGGCGGGAACTAGAAGGTGTGCCTTCTCTTCCATAGTGCCTGCCCTCTGGAACATCCTCCCTCCAGAAATTAGGATGTCCCCAACCCTGTTGGCCTTTCCTAAGGCTGTGAAGACCTGGCTTTGTGCCTGGGCCTGGGGCCTCGAGCGTGTGGATGGTCCCATCTCTTGGCTGTATTAACATCCATACATTGCTCACTTGGCAGCCATGTATATTTATTTTGTATTTATTTTATATTTTAACTGTTTTAATTGTAATTGTTTTTATTTTTATATAGTTTTATTGTTGTAAGCCACCCAGAGTCACTTGCTGAGATGGGCGGCTATAGAAATCAAATAAATAAATAAATAAATAAATAAAGCATTGAAGCACCCTCATCTTTTTTGCAGCGAAGGCTGAAAAAAGAAGGTGGTGGCTTTAATGAGTAGCAAAGAGGTGCTCCATTCACTTAAGTTCCAAAGCATTTCTCCAGAATCATTTCTGAAATGATTTTATACATACACACACACACACACACACACACAATCATATATATTTGTGTGTGTTATGTACATGGATATATACAAAATTTTCAATTGCTTCTGAAGTATTCATCATCCTTTCCGTACAGTCGCTTATCAAGCACAACTAGTTTCAATATTACAGATTTAGAAGGTAGCAATGGGACTATTTTCAAAGAAATCTGATTAACTTACTTACTTGAGTCGTTCTACCATAGTTATTCAATGATAAAAAAATATACAAAAGAAAAATAAAGTTAAATTTCTTTGTAAAGATGAAGGCATTACTGTCATAAACTATGCTTCCTATTATTTAAATATATCTTCCAACTAGGGTGGAAGGGTGGCCCAAACAACAACATGAAAATTAGGTCACCGATAAAGGATGACATCTTCCAAGAAGGTCACAGTATGACCAACTAACATGAGCAAAAGCCTGCAATTAACTTAAGTACTGCTGTATAAAAAATTGCACATGGAAAATGTATTTCAAGTTGAAAGAGGAAAAACTTTCCCATCACATGTTCAGTTTTATTTCAATCCACCTAGCTTAAAAAGACAAAAGACAAAAAAGTAAAATGTTGCAGTGAGTTATACTTTTTAAAAACAAGGCGCCAATTAGAAGCATTTTAATTACTGGTCCCACAAGTCTGTACTGAGACATTTAAAGTGATAAAAATCCTCTTTCATGAGCAATGAAAACTGGCAACTTTTGTATGCTTTCAACAGTCTTGTTTTATACCACGAGTCACAGCTTAATCCCCCATTATTAAATGCAGCAGAAACAGATCTTTTATGCTTGCTGGATGCTAGATACTTGCTCTTTAAAACTATCCTAATTAAATGCTGCTTAATATCTTAGCAGTGTAAAATCATCACTAGAAAATTGCATAGCAACAAGCCATGTGCATTACAGTACAATCCTAAATATATATTTACTCAGAAGTAAAATCCTATATATTAGTTGGACTTAATTGCCAAATCAGTTTGCGTAGGATTGGCAACTCTAACCCAGTGCATTTCCTTTAGATGCATATATGCTCTATAGTCAAGAGGCATCTGTTCTTCCTTCAAAGAAAGCCTATGGCTCAGTTGGGCTATACACACCACCAAGCACCTCTGCCAATTACATACAGACAATGCTGAGCCAGAGGGACCAATTTAAGACAGATTCCTGTTTTTCTATAGATTTAGCTTCTCAAAATGTTAGCAAGGAAGCTATACCTGAAAATTGGCATTTTGCACTATGGTGCCTTAGTACAGCTGCTTCTTCTGCCCTGACCAGCAGGAACATTTTTACACTCCTTCAGTGTTTACTTTTCTCTCTTGAGTGGAATTAAAGAAGAAAGGGTGTTGGTATTAAGATAAATGAGCACATGATTTATGCTAAAATGAGATTTCCTCCTGAAATTGGTTTAAAGTTATTTTGGTTATAAGGGCAAGCCATATTTCTTCAACCACACATTGTTTAATTCACATATAATCACAAGATTGTGGGAATCTGATTTTAGCTTTAAACGAGGGTATGACATTTAGGGTAACTTAACCGTTCTCCTCCCCACAGTCCTATCTTCATTACTTTCCTTTTAGGAAGTTTTTTCTCAAAATGCATGGTGGTAGGGGGAGATGAAGAGGCCATGGGATGATAGAGAAAGGAGGGTCCATTTTCTTCATCAGTTAGGACTACCGGATCTGGACTATAAAAATCTGGACAATTGTTTGATGACAGCAAAGAGTTCAATGTTTCTGAATCTGATAGCCCTACACATGTCTTGTGAGGTCCAGCCCAAGAATCACCAGGAACCAATCCAGCCAAACGTCAGTTCTTTATTTGCTCATACCATATAGACAGAATCTCACCAGACTAAAGCTACTCTGCCTAACCTAAAGGGAAATAACCTGAGAGGCTCTAGGGCGTGGCCACTCTGAACCTCTTAGTCTTCCCGTGTTCCAGCTCTGGACTCTGTTTTCTCTTATCTTGCTTCCCTCCTTGGAATGTGCTCCCTCCTTCCTGAGAACCAGCTGCATTACTGTAGTCCATCACATGTCTCCTTGATGTTAAAACAGGTTCCCACCTTCGCTTTATACATGGAAAATGGCATGAACAAGCAAATGTGGCTACTGTTGCCATGTGCAGCATCACTGAACATTCTTCAGTTTTGATATAGCAATCCTATGGAGTGTCTCCTAGAAGTAAGTTACAATGAACACATGTGGCCTTAATTCCATTTAAATTGGCTGGGTTAGGCAGCATGTTAGTTATATGACAAGCATTCCACTGGTTTCAATGGGACATAACCTCCACTAACTGATTGGTGACATTGTTATATATTGGAGAGATCTCTGCTCATCTTGTTTTGAATAGGTACATTTCTCTTACCTATGCATCCTTACAACAGAATGATATCCCTTTAAATCCAGAGTTAGAGGTATCTCAAGATGTTCCGGTTTGCAATTTCCCTAGCATCAGCAGATAGGATGGATGGTCAGGGTTTATAGGAGGAGTAGACCAACATATCTAAAGCATACCAGGTTCCTTACCCTGAATTTAACAACAATTTTATTAAGAATATGCTTAAAATGTAATTTTTTTCCTTGTTATTAAGAAAATATACTGCAGAAGAACAATTTCATGTTAGCAGATTTTTATTATTCATTCCCCCAGGATCAATTCCTCACTGTTAAATGTAGTTGGACTAGCTCTCAATAAATTCGTTCACACTGTAACTCTAGCAAAAATATTGAGGTTATCTATAGTAGGCACATCACAGCAATTAAAGTGGTTTTTCAATTCAAAGCATATGAAATTTCCAACAATGGGAGAGGTTAACCGTCAAAAGAAAATTGACATTTACCTTCAGTGAATGTGAAACAGCAGATAAATGATGAGAACCGCAAACAATTTTAACTTGCCTTGAGAATTCTGTTCAGGAGGATAGGTTGAAACAGCTGAATACTCAGTTCTTATTTTGGGGTGGGGGTGGGGAGTCAAACCCAATCCAACAATTCAGTTTCTCATCTAATTTGTAAACATAATTAGAAGCCTGAAATGAAATGCATCTAGATTCTGTTCTCCATGCTACAATACTGTATTCTAAAAAAAAGCCATGTGTATAATACTGTATACTAGCATTAACTTTAAAGCCTTTTTTCTTTAAAATCTTCAGGGAGTTTTAAGATATCTGTATTACAGAATTATAATCTATATGCTACAAACTAATAATTATTAAACAGCAAAATGGAGCAGTAGAGATGTCATAAAGAGAAACTTCACAGCAAGTAAATGGAAAAGAATGAAATTCAATTATATTAATCTTGAGTCAGGAAATAAGATAATTGGGGAATTACAATATAATTTTTAGTTTTCTTTAGCAGAAAAAATACAGTAAAATAACTTATATCTGGAGGGTTGCATATGATCTCAGTTTCAGCATGTAAAAGCAAATGAAGTGGTTAAGCAGAAATAAAATAAAAAACAAAACAAAACAATTTTACATTAAAATGTTACTGGGTCTTTTTCTTTGTTTATTATTATGACATTAATTCTGGAGTTACATTATATTACTGTTGTATATGTGCATACTTTATTTTTTGATTAGTCTGAAATAATAGAATCAAATATTGTGTAAAGAGTCATCTCCTTTGCAAGCTTTTTCATGTTGATTATTTGTGTAGTAAGGTGGGACAGAAATCAAATAAATAAAGATGAATAAATAAATAATATTTCTTTGTCTTTAACCCAAACTGACATTTCTAATATTTCACAAAAAATTAATCAATGATTGTTTTTATTTCCAGCATAGAAATAAAACTAGCCTTAGGTTGAGAAGCATATATCTGAAATCTAAAGTCTAACCAAGGAATTGGTCTGCAGGCTAAAATCAATGGACTTGTCACCAGAATGTTTATCTTGTTTCTACTGAGTCACTAATCCAACTCCTTTTTCTCAGAAAGATTCCGTGGGATGCATGAGTACAACATCCAAGAAATCATTCCTCAAAGGTGGCTTGTCAATGGCCTGAAAAAGTCCAAAGTTCACCAACTGCACTAACGTAGTGACTTGACATTGAAGAATACCAGGCACAGACAGACCAAAAGCAAATATGGTTGGCAATCATTGAACATTTTATCAATATTTTGCATTTTTCATAAACAATGAATCAGGAAAGCCTTCTATTTAAGACTACATATGTACAATTTGAAGATTTTAAAAAAGAGGTTGATCTTCATTTATAGAATTTATTTTTCTTGCTAAAAATGAAAAAAGGGAGGGAGAGAGGAAGGGAGGGAGAGAGGAAGAGCCAGTGTGGTATAGTGGTTGAAGTGTTGGACGAGTGGGGAAAACCAGGTTCTAGTCCATCTTCAGCCATGGAAGCCTACCTGGTAATTTTGGGCTAGTAACTTACTGTCAGCCCAATCTACTTCATAGGGTTGCACTTTGGGGCACAAATAGGAGAAGGGGGTACCACAAAAAACAGGATAGAAAACTAATAAATTAACAATAGCTCTGAAGATTTATTACAGTATAAACTTTTATAGAGTATACTCCATTTTCTTATACGTCTCTGGTAGAATAGCAGCTGCCTTGTGATACTTTATGCACTGATAATCTGTTAGTTTTCAGGGATCACAAGAATGTTGTTTTGCTGTAACAGGCTAACATGACAATCTTCCATATTCTAAACATTTAAAATTGTTAGACTTGTATCTAAACAATGCATAAAGTAAATATGGGGATAGTTTTTCAGCCAGGTGCTGCCCTTTGAGAAATCTTTTATTTTTCCTGCATTGGACAGAGTAAATAAAGTTGTGATACTATGATATCACCAACGGATGAAGGTGGGATTTTTGGCAGCTTTCTTTGTGTGTGTGTGTGTGTGTAATAAGTACATTAACTTTAATTAATGTCTTAACCCAACTTGCTATGTGGCTTTCAGAGACTGGAGAAGACACTGCTTATGCGCTGCAATCCACCTTGGCCATTGAAGTTCTTAAGAAAGATGCTTTGTAATGTGCAAAAGTGTCTTTTGGAGGCAAAAGTAATCCAGGATGTGAGGATATTACTGATTTATTTCCCTCATTCTGTCCAGAATGAAACCTTCTTATTTTGCAATAATATTTTAGACTTCTATAATTTCTAGAACACTGCAATTGTTCCTCCATTGCCATTTACTTTGGTGGAACAAAGATCTCTCATCTCAGATTCACAGCTTTCCTCTTCAGATATGTTACCTCTATATGATGTTCTTTTTAATAGCTCCTAATGGTTTTTTTAAAAAATTAGGACTGAATGAGGCTTTAAAGATTTGTTTATAGATAAGATATGGGAAGAAGAGATTTTTTGTTAAAATATAGCCATTGTTATCTCTGGTATGTGTCAAACTTGAGAAGGAATCTCTGAGAGGAGACAAAGAGAACATGATAAGAAATTAACTTGTGGAATACTATTTGAAGGGATTAAAGATTAAGATTTTTAATATGTTGCTGTTTCTGGGAGCTCTTAATGGATTTTTTTTTTTGCTAAGTTTGAATGAAGAGGCTTTAACGATTTGTTTATAGATAAGAGATAAGATATGGGAAGAAGATTTTTTTTCTATTGTATTTTTAGAGAAAATGATAAGGTACTGTGTTAAAAGGAAAGGAAAGGAATATGAAACTGATTTATCTGACTAGGGTGAAAATATATATGTTGTTATTTCTGGTAACTCTTAATGGACTTTTGCTGATTAAGATTGAATAGCAAGGTTTTATAATTTGTTTATAGATAAGAGATGAGATATGGGAAGGAGAGATCTTTGGTTGAAATGTAAGAGAAAGTGATAAGTTACTGAAATTGTACTTGTCTTGATGAAGGGGAACTCATTTTTTACATATCTTTTTCTTTTTTCTTATTTTTTTTTCTTTTCTTCCCCTCCTTTTTTTAAAATTTGTTTTACTTTTTATATTTTTGTTAGTTTGCATTAGTTTTTATCTTTGTATTTTTAAACGTTAATAAAAGTTATTATTAAAAAAAGCAACAAAAGTAGATATTGCCTTTTCTCTAATCAAAGAAGTCAATTTGGCCATCTCAGAAAGTTCCATCATCTTCACCAACCATTCCTCCATTGTAGGTATTGCCGGATCTTTCCATCTTTGTGCATACAATAATCTGACTGCAGTTATCATATACAAAAACAAGGTTCCATGACGTTTTTCCAACAGTTTGTCCACCAGTCCCAAAAGAAAGACCTCTGGTCTCAATTGTATATTAATCTTTAAAATCCTCTGAATCAGTGAATGTATTTAAATCCAAAATTTTCCAGCTTTTTTACATATCCACCAAGCATGATAAAATACAGTATCTCCCTCTTGTAGTTTCAATATCATTTTCTTTCCTTTTTCTGTTCAGAATTTATATGCCAACCATTCCCCTGGTTTGTTTGCAAACTCAATTTTTTTTTTTTTGCTTAACATAGTTCATTTTTATTTCCATTTCTCTTACTGTTAAGGTAGATAACTGTCATTGTAAAAGCTTAATTTGTTGACAAATACTTCTCTGGAAATTTCTTTAATTCTTCTTCTTTTTATCTCATCCAAAATAGCCTGTGTTTTCTTTTGCCTCTTCTTTTTAAGTTCACTATTATGTCGCATGAAATAACCTCTGATAAAAGCTTTTAAAAGCTTCCAAAGCTTCAAAAAATTCTTTGAATTTCTTTTTACTATCCTCCACTATTGTTTTTTCTGTAACATTTCATTTAATCCAAAAATTTGATTTCCTTTTATGAACCAAACTCACAGGATTATGATCCAAAAAAGTCATTGGTAATATCTCTACTTTAGAAACCATAGTAGACAAATTCTTCAAAATCCATATCATATCTATTCTTGGAAAGGATCTATGTCTTTCAAAAAAATAGGTGTACTCTCTTGAATTGCCACTTTTCTACCTTCATATGTCCACAAGCCCATCAAATTGTCCATCAAATCAAAGAAAATGTCTGGTAATTTGCCTTGAGTGATTTTAATATTTTTCTCAGAAATTCTATCCAGTTGTGGGGAGGTCACTCCATTCCAATCCCCCATGAAACACCAATTTTCATTAAAAAAAAACCTATTGGTCTCTCCATAAGTCCTTTATTGAACAGTACTTTATCCTCATTTGGGGCATAATTCCCAATATCAGAGTCTTAGTCCCATGCAAACGTTTTATGTCCTTTTTTCCAGTATGTATCTTTTGTAGGCAAATTATATCTTGTTTTAATTTTTTTCAAATAATGATTTTCTTTTCTCTTTTGAGGAGCATTTGCTCCATTTACATTCCACGTTAAGCATTTGTAATCCATAATCAAGCCAAACATTTAGAAAAGTCGATACCTGTAACACCTGATTCAGTATCATCCCTTTCAATTTCCTATTGCACCTGCTGAGGTTGTTGTGTGGTCTCATCTGACACCTCAATTTGAAACTCCTCCAATTCCCTAAAGTAAATCTGGTGTCATTCCTCTCTCTGCAGGTTGCTCTAGTGATCGTCTCCTTCCCTCTGCTATCTTTGCTCCTTTTCTGGTGATTGTCATTGTGATATTGTAATCCAGAAAGTGAAAAGTGTCTCAATTGCAAGGGAAAGAGTAAAAGGCAAGCTTTCTCCCTCCCTCCCTCCCTCTCTCTCTCTTTTTCCCCCACTTTGTCTTCCTGTGCCCTTAATACTTTAGTCTCAAATGGCACTCAGTAGTTACAGTCAGCATCACTGTCTGGTTCCTATTACCTCTGAAAGGTGAAAGGTCCCCTGTGCAAGCACCGAGTCATGTCTGACACTTTGGGGGGACGCCGCTTTTGCAACGTTTTCTTGGCAGACTAGAGCGGGGTGGTTTGCCATTGCCTTCCCCCGTCGTCACCTTCCCCAGCAAGCTGGGTGCTCATTTTACCGACCTCAGAAGGATGGGAGGCTGAGTCAACCTGAGCCGGCTACCTGAAAATCCAGCTTCCAAACAATCAGTTAAGTAGCATGAGCAGAAGAAGTAGAAGACTTCATTAACATTTGCATGCGACAGCCTACTCCAGAGCACCCCATCCTTTCTTTATTTCGGCAGTATAATTTGGGGGTTGAGTTAGGTATTATTTGGTGATGCTATTTTTAAACAATTGGGAATCAAAATCCTTGCAAATGTAGAATAAATCACGCATTGATTGATCTGTCAGTTTATTCCTATTTGCTGTTGCTATCCTATGACAATCTAGAATATTCATGGGACTAGGCAGAAATATGTTACTGTGAGGATCATAAACTCTGCAAAATGGATCTGATTCCTGAAATAAACATGGCATTCTTCTTTCTTTCTGGTGTTACTCAGTTTGAAAACCGTTACAGTGGTTTCTGTTGCCAGGAATTGCCAAACCTGCAGGCTAACTTTAAAGATGGTAGACATTTGTAAGTATAACCTTTGTTACAAAAAGTTGTTTATACCACAGTATTGGATGGATGGAGGCTGCTCAATTTAACTCAGAACTTGTTTGTTCTTAGTGAACAAAATATAAAAGCCCCCCCTCTCCACCAAAGAAGTGTGTGTGTGCAAAGAGGGAGAGACAAACAAAACCCCAGTCACTTCTATTTATCAACAAATAAAAGGTTTAACAGTTGACTGATAATGTAAGAGTTGGATAATGGAATTTGTACTGCATTTCATCTAAGGCAGTGTTTTTCAAATTTGGCAACTTTAAGATGTATGGACTTCAACTCCCAGAATTCCCCAGCCAGCATTCTGGAATTCTGGGAGTTGAAGTCCACACATCTTAAAGTTGCCAAGTTTGAAAAACACTGATCTAAGGCATCCATAGTTCTGAAGGGAGGGAGGGAGGGAGGGAGGGAGTGATGAAAATCTGAATTCATCAAATATAATGGCCTAATGGCAATTATAGAAAGGAAATAAAAAATGTAATCCTAAATATAATGCCTGACCAGCTAATAATAGAAATCAGAACCAACAAACCAACCAGTGCTTTGAGGGCATTGGCCCAGGTCCTGCTTTCAAACTGTGTATGGTTGTGCCAACCTGCAAAGAGTAGAGGTTTAACTTCCCCTTCTACTATCAATGATAAGATGAGGAGGAGGAGGAGGAGGAGGGTTTTTGTGTGTGTTCACGTACCACAAAGAAAGTTGGGAAAGGCTTTCTGTGTATGTTATTTGTATCAAGTGTGGGGGGGGGGGAATGCCCTCTTCTGAAAAGAGGAACTCTCACTTTGCATGCAACCCTTGAAGCAAAAACATTTCTATCTTTGTAACAAATAAATGCATTCCAGCCATCAGAATACAAAGAAATTGCAATTTGCTTTTTGTGGAAATAAGTTCTCTGTGAGAACTGTGGCGGCAGGATTTTAAAAAGAAAAAATCTTTGCTTTTCCCCTCTTCATAGTCAAGTGCCAGTACTTAAGAGATCAGAAATTGAGACAAAGAGAAATTAATTATTCAATGTAAACCTGACTTTTTTCCCTCCTGTGAGTCACGTATTCTTGATGAGGTCTCCCTTTCCCTGACATTTAAAGCAGATGACTTTTTACAAATCTTCAGTGCTGTGCTCAGAATAAAATGACAGCACCCTTCAAAAGGGGAAAGCCAAAATGAGTTATAGATGTTGAAAGATTTATGTGATTGTTCATCTAATTATATAGATCCTAAATTGGGCAGCAGAACAGAAGAAGAGGGAAAAAAGCTTGGGATTTCTCCCTTAATTTGTTAGTCAAATCTACTCATGCAAAAATTATGTGAAGCCTGCTCAGGACTATACTATTGCAGACTGCTGGTAGGCAGAGGGAGGCAACACATTTGAACTCTTCCCCATCTATTATGTAAACCTTGTTGCCTGTTGAAAGATACTGTTCTGGAACAATCTTGGCAACAGTAATTCCTTCCATGATCACCTCAAAGGTAGACTACCACAGTGAGCTCCACATAGGAGCCCTTGAAGACTACCTAGAAACTGTAATTGATTAAAAATGCAGTTGCACAGCCATGCCATACCAGTTTTGTGGCAGCTGTGTTGGCTTGCAAGATGTTTGCAAATACAATTCAAAGTGCTAGTTTTAATATTTAGCTTTCAGGGATCTTCAGGAGTATCTCCTTCAAGTAGAACCAACTGATCTGGTCTGTTCATCTTAAGTAGGAATATTGAAGGTTTCCCTCATACATGAAGGTCAGGAAGCAGTCCAGAGACAAGTTTTTCTGTTGTTCTATCTCTCTGGAACAGCCTTTTCCACAGATCAGATGGTGGCCTCTGTGATGAGGAGTAAGAAGGTGGTTAAGATGGAATTACTTCACCGACCTTTTATTTATAAGGACTGTCACTTTGGATTACAGAAACAGGATTGGGGGGAATGGGGTTGTCCCTTTTATTTACTTATTTTATTGATAGTTTGATGGAGTAAACTGCTGGGAGTGTTCTTGGGGGACAGTGGTATATAAAAACCATACATAAATAACTAATGGGCTTATCTGGTCTCTAAGCAAATTAAAGCTGTGTCTACATGCAGAATAAAGGCATATTCTTGTGAGCTGGGAGAATGGAAAATCTTACCATCTTGCACTCAGACAAAAGCATTTTCTGACAGGAAGGAAACTAGCACAGTAAAAACTGGACTAAATTAGACATTTTCTTCTTGATATGCTGCATTTATATCTGCAATGAGTTTATTACATATGCATGTATCCAAAACTGGCATCTTCCATTCTCCACCTTTGGTTTCTACTATTGGATTCAAATGCTTTTGGAATCTTGCCCTGATTCATCCTTGGATAAGCAAGCACTCCATACTTAGAGCATAAACTAAGTCAGAATCTTGAAAGGCTTCTAGAAAACATGTTGATGGCATTTTGAGGAATTAAGTGGGGGTATTTATTTCTGCATGAAAAATAAAAGGTTGCTTCTTTATTTCATTTTGTCAGTTTATCAGACCTATCAAACTTTTCTTAGGAAAGTGTATTGACCGCAGGATCCATTTTAGATTCTGATTTGGAAATCAGCCTGATTCATTTCAGGACCTGAACTTAAATGTTGATTTGAACTTCTGACTCCCACCAAATCCAGCATATCTATCCTGAAGCTTTTTCAGGTCATCTTCCTAAGAAACATCTATCTGCTGATTTTTCTTATACAAAAACCAAACAACAACAAAAGAAAACCCTTAGCCAGGCAAAGAAGTATGTCCAAAATCTGTGTGTGTACATGTTTAAATTTAATTTAAGACTTACATTTTTCCAGCACATCTTTCTATAAAATGTACAAGGCTACAGTATATATGCTGTGAATCTTTTCAGTGCACAGCATAGTTATATTTATAGAAATAGACTGGAGGCTGTTTTGGCTGTATGAATAGACCAGCTTATTTAGGAGATGTCATTTCTAAAAAAAAAAAAAAGGAAAAGAGAAAAAGGATACAGTACTAGATCTCACTTGCCTATCCTGTTTATTTACAGAAGATGAGATGGTCCCTGACCAGATACCACTTACCATAACATTAAACCTCACAGCCCTGGACTTGTTATTATAAGATGCTATAACTTACCAAGAACTGCCGTTTTGAAATTGCTTTCTATCCAAGCAAAGGGGTAAAGGGAGTGATTATCATCTGAAATCATATATTTATGCAATTTTCTTCAGCCACAGATCATTTTAGAAGTCTAGACCGAGGGCTGCACTGCTGCTCTGGAGCTTTGCCTGCATTTTCTCCTTGTACAGATTTGGTATAAATACAGACCAGCAGCTACTCTTGAAGGAACAGATATAATTAATTATCAGACATCTGTAGGGAGAAAAGGCCAGATTTCTTAAATTAGGATGTGATTACTTAGAATAGTTTTTGCTTTTGTTTTAAAGGAAAATATTTAGGCAAGCTTTAAAGCTTAAAATGAATTTTCAGCAGATAATGGCTATGCCTGTCAGGGAAAATTCAGAAGAACAGACCACAACTCTGAGGAGAAGAAACCATGTTTATTACAAGGATCATTGGGTCCCACTTTACAAGAAAGAGAAACCCTGAACAATGGGAAAGCAAAGATTTTCATAGAAGTTGAGGGCTACCTAGAAAGAAATCCTAGGGGTCTGATTGGTTGGCAACTTTTTGGGAAGCTATACATGTCCATGACCCTGAACCTGGGTTTCTTTCTGCTTTCAGGACTGGGGACGTTCCAGGATGTGGAACTCTGAGGTCATCAGGGAGTCTCCCTGACTGAGGATGGAACGGTGGTGTTTTTCTGTACTGCATTTTCTTTTTTGTCATCTGATTGCAAAAATAGCTGTGCAACAGGGTAATCATAAAGGGTAGAGAGGGTAAAATGAAAGGGCAATTTCTAACCTCTTTCATCAATTATTTCTTATGTTCACTCCTCCCCAGTTAGTGTCAGCAGGAGGGAGTGCTGCTCTGCCCTCTCTGCTTCCCAGATGTGGGAGGGCCTGCAGCTGTCAAGCCCCTCACAGCAGAGCACCAGCAAGGAAACAAGAATCACCCCTAATATTATTTATTTATTTAAATTTATTGGCTGCTCAACTCCAGTGGACTCCATAAGGTGGAGACCCTTTCAACTGTGTGAATCTCTTCTTCCTGGACTTTTTGCAGCCTGGACTGAACAGCCATTTATCAGCTAAGCCACTATCAACCTTTTGTCTTATCTCTTGGTTGTTTATATCTAATTTTCCTCGCCTTGCTTTGCCTGCCTTCCCACAATCCCATATGACCAGTTACAAAATGTTAGCTAACTAATGGACTTCACAGGTACCTATGGTACAAAGAAACACAATAAGAAAAGAATATAAAATGACAGGTAATAAGGCTAAGCTGGTAAAAACTTCAAATCTTTTAAAAGCAAGAATACTGTAAGTCTGGTAATGTCACCACTAGCCTCACCATCAATTACTTTCTGCTCTAAGAACAATTCCATTAAAAGTATTTAATTACATATGCCAATATGATATATCTCAGTCTTTTTCAAACTTGGCACCTTTAAGATGTGTGGATTTCAGTGTCCAGAACTCCCCAGGCAGCACTGGCTGGGGAATTCTGGGCATTGAAATCCACACATCTTAAAGGTGCCAAGTTTGAAAAAGACTGAGATATCTGGATTCAGAAAAGGGATTAAAGACACAACAGGAACTGCATAATGAAGGAAAGAATTTACCGTGGTCCATGTATTTACAAATAACTGGAAAAATAATAAATGATCTCAAAAAAGGAGGAGGGACTTTGAGAAAGAATTTGAAATGCTTATACAAAACCAAGGGTATTTACTACAACATAATTACAGTGGACCAATGGGAAGGGCTATGGGAATAAAATCAATAAAATTTACTCCAAGCTATAATTTAAGGGAAAATTGGTACAAAGTGTTCTACAGAGGGTATATAACACCACCCAGGATCACCGGTCTGAGATCGGCAGCTATATAAAATGAATAAATAAATAAATAACTCCACCTATGAATGCTAAGATAGATAAAACATATAACAACAAATGTTGGAAATGCCACAACAAAGAAGGAACATTTTACCACATGCAGTTGTCAGATAAAAAAATTCAAAAATATTGGAAAGAAATAGATTTTTAAAATCTCCAAAAATTCTAAATGTAAAATTTGAACAGAAACCACAGACATTTCTATTAGGCATAATTCCAGAACACATAAATGAAAAATATTACAATTGACTAAGATATATGTTGACCACAGCATTAAAACTAACACAGCGTTGGAAAAGCAATACCCTGCCTTCAATATTAGACTGGAAAACTAAAATTGGAGAATATGCTGCAATGCCAAAATTGACAGTATATATCCACAATAGATGTTTAACTAAATTCAAGCAGGAATGGCTGCTTTGCATACGATTATATTACAGAGCAAGGAAGATTTAGATATCTGGAATATGTTTTTTTAGGACTCAGATGGAGACTAACAACAATGATTAAACTTTGATGCAAAGTGCAAATATTTAAACTGTAGCTTGTGGTTGGGGATACAAATGGAAGGGAAGGGCTAGGTGAATCACTCAAAAGTAATATAATTTTTTTCTTTTTTTAACTTTTTAATTCAAATGTACCAGTCTGTTTTGTATCATCTTGCTTTTTTATTTTGTATTTCAGTATTTTTTTCTTCTTTATTTCAACATTTTAACCTATAGATTAAATAAAGGTTAATTCAGTAGAAGGTAAACTGGTAAGGTTGCTCCCTGACATCCTGTGATGTTATCCTACTGATCAAAGGAGACTGTTATCCCTTGTCTCTGAAATGGACAAATTTTCAGACAAAGCACTGAGCCATTTACCTGTGTTAGGCCCAAAGGCAATCTTGTAAAAAGAAGAAAAAGTTTGGTATGGAAGGCGGGCGCATTATGCCGGTTTTCCGTGGTGCAGAGTAAACAAGCATTGTGGGAAATCTAGGTTGCCTGCTGCTAGCGCAAGTTAATTCTTTTATTAGCAGTGCTCATATTCTGCTGAATTTCAAATGACTCCTGAGGGTTCGCAAAACAAACATAAAAGTCGATAAAAGTGTTTAAAAAAAAAAACTCCAGTAAAAACCAGAAACCAGCCCAGTGTCTGTAATTAATGACAACTGCTTTTATAGGCCAAAAATTCCATGTGCTCTGAACAGATGGCATAGCATTCATAAATCCATTTTGAATGCATTTCTTCTGCCACGGAACTCAAGGCAGGTTGGACTGAATTCCCAAGCAATCCCACCTTGGCGTTGACCAGACCTGGCCCTGCTGTGCTTCAGCTAAATCTGTATCAGCAGAATGTTCCTTGGTATGAAAAACGCCAGCTTGCTCTAGACCTTCTAGGCCACCTTCTGCATATAACATTCCCAACCACCACTTGCACGTTGTTCAAACAAGAAACACAAACGTCCCAAAAACTTTAGATCTTTTCTTTCTCTGAACACTTGACCTTCTTGCACATTGACATAGAATTCTTCCATTTTTCCCTCTCGAGAATCAAATGCCCAGAATCTGCCATAGAATTTGACATTGTCAATATATTTAGCTGTGGGTGTCAAAAAATACAAAAGTGAGGTGTGCCCGGCCAGCCCAGTACGTGAGTCACTTTAGGTGATATTTTCCATTGTGTTCTTCTATGGAAGAGAGGAGAGAAAAGAGGAAAGAAAAAGGGAGGAAATGTATTTTCTAGGCGTGGGGTTTCCCCTGTCCATTATATACTGTGCGTCAATTACTTTAGAAAAATCCCAGAATAGATTTAGTATGAAAGTGAATTCTAAATCGATTGCCAATGGGACCGTGATGACTAAGACTTGCGTGTCTGGGGGTGGGGGGGACTTCCTTCTTGGGAGGATCCGCTATCTTGAATTTCAAAGCCACTTAAGCTGCTGAAGCTGATTTCTTTTTCATTTAACAGCTAAGGAATATTCTGTGAGAGAAGTTAGTGCAGGGCCTCTCTCAGCAATAAAACATCTCAAATCAGCAGAAAGGTAAGGATAACATTTCTTATCCTTCTTTGCCTCCATTTGTGTTTTCGTTTTCTTTTAGGTTGATGCAGTGATATAATGCATAGAGATTGCATATTGATTTGTCCTGGAGGAAACAAAATGTTAAAACAATATAATGCACTTGTCTTTATCCTCTCTATAATCAGCTGTGGTAGCATTGCAACATCAGCATGGGTTCTCTGGTGCAGGCACAGTCTTGTAGGAATGGAGTAGCACTGCAGCCAAGTGTGCTCCACAGAGTTGAGCGTGCATTTGTTTTTGCAGCTTGGTTTCCATGCAGCCAACTTCCATTGATCTCTAAGTCATCTCTCTTTCTGGAAGAGGTTAAGAATCCAGTGCCAAGGGATGTTAATCAGAGAGTCTGCTTTGAGTGCAGTGCTAGTTTACAAACAGCCAGTACTCTATGAAATGGGGGGCTATGGGAAGACTTTCAGCATCTGTCACTTTCTGTGGCACTGATTTGAAAGCTTGCATTCACTGCAGATGTACAATTAGTTGGTGTGAATGGAACTAAGTTTTAAACTTTACATCTGACTAAATAACTGGATGGTCCAACTTTCCCTATCTACTTGGAATAGTCCATTTTTATATGGGCTGCCCCTGATACACAGTATCAGGCATGATCTGTTTGAATGAAAAATGTTAAAGATGTCTCTTAAAATGGGATTCAAGTATTCCATTCATACTCCCTCCAGGTTCTTGTTAATGAAGTCTCAGAGGAAGAATACACATGGATACATCTTGATTTTATTGCTTAGGCTTAAAAGTGTATGAATATCAACTTTAGACATCGTGTGAAATTATTACCATTTAATGTATAAAATGACAATGCAAGATGTCGGGAAGGTACTAATGATTGGGACTCCAGCCATACCTCCTTTCTAGCTGTAGTCTCTTTTGAGACTATTTGGACTGGACCAGCTTCCTTCTCCAAATGGTTTCAATTTAGCATGTAGTAGAGCCTACTGGATTTCACATCCTGTAGCTGATGATAATGTATTCTGACAACTGTATTTTCCTAGAATATCTTTGCCCCAGCAGGCAGCAAGACTTGGCTAACCTTGGCTGATCTTCTAAAAAGCTAAGTAAGGTTGAAACTGGCTAGAACCTGGATGGGAGACCACCAGGAAATATAAGGCAATAGACAAGACTGAGAAGCTGAGAAAATATACTGTAAGCTGGCAGTGGCAAATGCTATTTTTGAATAGTTACTAAGAGCCAGGGGTGCCTACAAAGAAGTTGGAAAAATCAAGGTGGCACCCACAACCATGTGTTTGAAGCCCTGCCCCTTTTTAATGTGCATTGCAACACACATAAAAAGGGTGGGGCTTTGATTGTATGGTTGTGG
The DNA here is from genome assembly GCF_035149785.1 of Candoia aspera. Taxonomy (NCBI): domain Eukaryota; kingdom Metazoa; phylum Chordata; class Lepidosauria; order Squamata; family Candoiidae; genus Candoia; species Candoia aspera. The sequence continues at coordinate 185,089,596 of NC_086154.1, forward strand.
CTGCTATATTGACTTTTATCACCCCCTCGCTGTGGACACTCCTGCTATGAACGCAACCTGGTTGGGTTTCATGTAGCCACCAGGCATGAAGCTCATCTTGAGAGAGACAGTATTGTCAGAAAGGTTTAACTGAAAAAAACAACCACTTCATCTGCCTAACTGTGATTTTGAAGTTTTCTAAAATGCCCCAAAATTGTTCCTTATGAGATTTGAACAATGTACTAACTACATCCTGCCATGTTTTGAATTCCAAAAGTTAGTAAAGGGGCAATCAGCAAGATCGGTAGCATAACACAGGGAAAGAAGCTTTCATTCTTTTTCTCCATTGGGACCGAGAAATATTTGAAGAGCAGATCATATACACTCTAATGGCAGCTAACTATATTTTAATTGCTTATATGTAATTAATTGACCTTTTTCCTCTGCCCAAGAAATACATTCTTCTGAACATGCTGAGAACTGCAAAATATGCTTATAATGATCAATTATGCAATTAAAATTTGTTTGACCTTCTTAAATGTGTACATTTGTGTTTAAAAAGAATGATCATAGTCAGTTAGCAACATAGCATGCAAACATGCTGTTACTCAAAGACAAAAACGTACAGTATGCTGTTAAGAACTAAGGCAGTGATTTTTAACATGAGGATGGGGTCTTTGTATCTATGCAAAATATTAAAGAGGATCATTGTCCTAACAGTCAGGAATCATGCTGAGACAAGGAGTAGGTCTCTAGTGTTTATTACTGCTACATTAGACAGAAAATCCTAACAAACTGAAGAAGCGTGGGAAAAACCCAGACAGATAAACCCCAAAAGTTAAGGCGGGTCTGATCTGTGTCTCTTTGAATGGCTGCTTAACTCCTCAGTACTACGCATGCCTTTTCCCCCCTGGATAGAGGCCCCTTCCTGCTCGCCATCAGTACTCATGACAATCATGTCCTACTAATTAAGTTACACAGATGATTTTGGTTGCCATCCTATTTAAACCTAAGCCTCTCTAAAATGCATAGGGGTCTGCTATACATTGCTATTTATGGGGTCCTACTTTTACTGGAACTTTGTTGTCACAAATTGTGATTAAACCTATGCATTTCTTGTGCCTGGAAATGGGATGCAGTGTCCACATTGTGGAAAATGAACCCTCAGTTTATTTAACCTTACATTGGGAATAGGGTGTTATTGCATATTAATTATGTTGAAAAACAGCAGGGAAACTGCTCTGCCATATTTTAAATACTGCAGATCAGAACAGAGATAACTGTAATCTTGTCCTCATCCTAATCAGTAATAATAATTCACTCTGTGGTAAGCACAAAATGGAACATGCAGCAAAATTCCTTTTGGCAAAGAGGCCTACTTGCCACTTCAAAAGTATATATTTGTGCAGTATAATTTTATATTAATAATCCTTCCTTTTGTTTTTTTTAAGATGCTCCTTTTTCTATTATTCGTCTTACCTCAAAAGTCTTTCCATTTCCAAAACTATTATTCCAAATTTCCTATTTCTTGAAAATCAGCTGAAATCTGATTTCTTATTTTACTGATTGAATATAAACATTAAAAAAAAACACTGAAAATGAAAACTGGTTAAGTTGTAAGAGTTCGATCCAGTTAAAATCAATCAGTTTTCTAAATCTCAGTATTATCACTTAAAGAATTGGACACATCATATCAAGCAAATGTCAAACATTTAATTTGGGCTCTTTTGTATTTTAAAATATTATACTGCTCTAAAGGAATCCTTTGTGCAAAACAAAAATTATATTTTATAAAACTTACTGTTGACTCTTAAATTCTACAAGTAAAATACCTTAAATATTTTAAGGGAAATACTGGAATTAATAAATCCTTCACTTAAAACTAAAACTAAAAGTCATTGCTGTATTTATTATGGATGAAGTTAGTACTTTAAAGCCTATATTTGTATGTTGTTTTATTATTTTGAGTAGTGAAAACAAATGGTATTACATTGTCCATTAAGTTACTTTAATTTTCTGTAACAAAGATTTCTCTATTATATCAAAACGTTTAAAAGTGCTACCAGGCAATTAACCGTATCCAATGTGAACCAATATTCCGTTCAATCAATGTGAACTTACCTTTTAAATATATACCCAGAAAGCTTGCAAAACAGATTTTTAGTCATGGTCTCTCTTTTCAAGGAATCATGTTTCTTTAAGTCTGCAATTCTATACACATGTGAGAATTAGTTTTCTCCAACTATGAGAATATATTTCATTGCAGTGTAGAAATTATATAAAAAGTACTCTGAACAATACTAATGTTTCAATTGGTTATCTTCTGATCAAAGACAGTATGTCCTAAAATATTATTTCATACATCTAAAATGCTTGTTAAATGCCTAATTCTTTTAGAATATACATACATACATATATACAGTACATATTATTGAAAGTTTTAACAACAATAATAAGAACTATTACAAACTAAAATAGGACACAGAAGATGAAAGAGAAATGGAGAAATAAAAGAAAATGCTAAAAGTTCAATTTAAAAAAGGTAGAAAAAAGAGAAAGAGATAAGGAAAGATATAAAGAAATGGCTTCTGATCTTCTTCATAGCAGTTATAAATACAATTATATTTTAACCACTCTTTCTAAAGTTACATCATGACTTTTCTTTCTATAATGTATCCTGTTTAATCATCAAAACCATAAATCACAAGTTCATTTTTTTTCATTTTTATGCAAAAAGTCTATAAAGGGTTTCCAGTCACCAGTAAATGTAGATATTGTCTTTTCTCTAATCAAACAAGTCAATTTAGCCATTTCATCAAGTTCTGTCATCTTCACGAGCCATTCTTCTGTTGTACGTATTGCCAAATCTTTCCATTTTTGTGCATACAATAATCTCGCTGCAATGATCATATGTAAAAACCACGTTCCATGGCTCTTTTCCAACTGTTTATTCATCAGTCCCAGGAGGAAAAATTCTGGTTTCAGTTGAATATTAATATTTTAATTCCTCTGAAAAACTATGTATTTGAGCCTTACCTCCATTGCTTATTTCTCTCTCTCTCTTTCTCTTGTTCTTTAATTTTCATTTTTTATAGAGTATCCACTGTGGTAGCTCATAACATGTAAAAACACAAATATTGAAATCATAGAATCATAGATGTAAAAGACAGGTCACCGAAGAAACATCAAATTCAACAGGCACCGCAATTTAAAACAGGATCAGCTGAAAAAAGCTGTATGATTATATGATTATTCAAAAGCTGAAACAAATGTAAAAAGTATTGGGGATCATCTAAAAAGATTTTGAGGGATCTTCTAAATAAATCCAGGTGGCCAAAGCCAAATATTTTTATCAAGTTACACAATTGTGCAAAGCTTTTAATTAGATATGTTGTTTCACTTTATTGTTTTCCTTTTTTTCCTTACAACAAATTGTTGGACTAAATTATTTTTCTTCTATTATAAAGGCTGGTCAAAGACCATAATAAAGATATTTGAATTTGAATCTAAATAAATAAATAAGAGCATCTATTTCCCCACTAATTCCAAGGAGATGGGGTCATTACAGCAAATACTCTGGACAGCAGCAGGCTAAAAGCAACTGCAGCAGTAGACCTATTTTAGGTGCAGCAGCAGTTCAAATAAACTAGTGCAGATTATTTGGGGTTGAGAGGTTAAAACCAGCACTTTATTGATAGGTATATGATCAGAATGCATCACTTCTGCAAACATTCCTGCTGCCCACCTTCTGGGCTAATCCATGTTTCTATGTCTTTTTCAAGGGTACCTCCATATACAATGCTTGACAACAGTCTGAGCTTCAGTTAATCAAGGCATGAATTATAGAAGCTAGCCTGCTTCCAGCTTCAACGTTCTTCTGTAAAATGCCTGGGCAAGGGCACAGCTGGGAAGTGAGCCAAATTTGCTTAAACCTGAGCTGGTTACTGGTGCCATGTGCAGTTCTATAGAAAGCCCTTGAACGATTCCAAGTGACATATTTGTCCCCTTGGGGGATGTGCAGCCAGTCCCAGAACAAGTTGGACCTCTCCATCCATATCAGTAGGTGACCCAGCCCACACTTCCACCTTGTCTAGATTAGGTTTCAGCTGTTTACCAGGATCCACCACAAAACTGTCTTCATGTGCTTGCTTGGATTGGGAGACTTTGTCAGGTTGACTATCTTTCAATCTCTTCAGGCCAAACCTCACACTGCAAAAGGAGCATAAAAACAGAATGAAACATTGTGGTACCATCTGGTCTAGAAGCTAAGCAGAACGTAAGCACCCTATGAGGGGATTAGTGCAGTGGAATGGACACTCCTTTGTGGGGTTGGGAACTACACTTCATTTTATGAAGACACTTCTCCATTTTGTTTCTTTCTCTTCTGAAAACATGATGGAAAAGCAGAGTTTGCTGCCAAAATTCAGTAGCAGGATTTCTGGAGGGCACAAAAAGGCTTCAGCAGCTACATGCTGTCCAAACATTGTGTCTTCTTAGGTAGGAGATAAGTCACCACTGAATAGTACTCAGGTTTAAAGTAGAAAGATATCATGCTTGATGGAATCGCATACCAGTAAAGTAGCCTTTCTCTGTTATTTTCCAATTAAGTCATCCATCCAACCAAAATAACTTCTGTCCCATAACTAGGCTGAAAGCCATGTTGGAATGGATCACAGTTTTTCATGTCTGAGAGCCAGTTTGATGTAATGGTTAAAGTGCTGAGCTAGAAACCAGGAGACCATGAGTTCTAATCCTCTCTTAGGCCTGAAAGCCGGCTGGGTGACTTTGGGCCAGTCCCCCTCTCTCAGCCCAATCTGGGTTGTGTTGTGGGGAAAAGAGGAGGAAGGAGCATTATGTACACCACCTAGAATTGTACAAAAGTAAAGATGGAATATAAATCAAGAAAATAAAGTTTGCTTTGATTGACCAAGGAAGTTGCTTGACATGTTGCTTAACGATAGCAATTCAGGTTTCTGTTTTCAGTCCCAGTGTTCAAATTTGGGCATTTAGGAAGTGTTTGATCCTGCTTCCTTTAATATGAAGGGACCAGACAGATCAGTGAGCACTTGCCCTGGTTGGCAGGCAAAAATCTGGGGAATAGATAGAAGGCTCATAATTCAAAGCAGTTTGTCCATGTCCTCAGGCTGTACAAGCTCAAGGTCTCTTTAACGAGAGGAACCAACAGGGCCTTTTTGCCTCCATATCTCTTAAAAATTATGGCATCTAAGATGGATGAATCCTTACACAATAAATAATGCAAATGGCAGGGCTGTGCAATACTTTGAATTCAATTTCAAAAATGCTTCAGAGCCCTCCGCAGCTGCTGCGCAATCGTGAGAAAAGATGGCTCTCCCTTAAAGAGCTGCACATAAGTACTGTGTTCACCTGTGCTATGTTCAGCTGCATGCTCTGGAATCAAAGGCAACGCATTGCCCAGCTCAAGCAGATGGACCATCTTGCTAGCTACTCCATAATCCTGTATAGATTATGATCCATCCTGCAGGACTTGCAGACTGGCCACCACGTTTACCAAATTCTCTCACATACAAACTATGTATTTCATACCTACCTTTGAGTGAAAGGTTTTTCATATAAAGGATTGAGGACTGGGTCACTCAAACAGGAAAATAAAATGCTTTTATTGAATATCTTGAAAAGATTGCCAGTTCTGAAGTCAAAGGATTTTAATTTGTTAAAAGCCACAGAGACACCTAAATATACCAAATGCTCAACATCCAAAGAAGAACCCAAGCCAAGAGGAGATTTGGGCTTCGGCTTGTCAGAAATAAATCCTTCCCGCTAAATGGCAAGTAACAGATGACATTTTCAAAAGTGATCTGATCTATGGAAGAGGGTGTGTTGTTCAGACAAAAGCATTCACCATCCCATTGGGTCCATTAAATCCCTTAGAAATGCTTAAAGTAGCTCTTTGGATCTCAGCCACAGCCCTTGTTCAGGCTCAATTGCCAGTAAGTTTCTTGGCGCATTTTGTTTTTCTCCTCTCCTTTCCTCTCCTTTTCTCTTAGCATTTCATACAAAACATTTTGCTGGTGAGTCCCATCTTACCTACACCAGTTGAAACATTGTGGTCACTAGGGTGAAAGGAGAAACAGTGCATTGCCAAGCCTTGTTATGCTATCACAAAATCGGGGAACCTGTTTATTTTTGATGGGCCACGAAAGTTGAACCATAGCAATGTATCTCTAGACTACAGGCAGTAAAATCCTTTTGTACCATCTTTAGGTATCAGGGAAGAAAAATTATAAGCTACACTTTTAGATACAGCTGTAGTGCAGCCCACTTGGCATTTCAAAAATAAAAAAAGTGTTTGGATCGGGGTGTCTGCAAGGAGAGGATCAAAAAATTCAAGATGGGAGCCACAACAACACAATCAAAGCCCCCTTTTTATACTTGCACCACGACATATGTAAGAAAGGGGGCGGGGCTTTGTCTGGTTGAGGCCACCATACTATGTCGAGCATCCCCGGCTTGAACGATTTTACATTCTAATATAGAATTGTGCTGTAAATATCTAAACATGTAAATTATAATCTTGCCATTCAGCTTCTTTTTAAAGCACTGTACCTTTCTCCAGAAAATATTATGTGGGTGACTGCTGAATGGCTGGCTTAAATCTTGAACTGAAATTCATTTCAGAGCATGGCTTTGCATTTTCTTTTGTACCGCAAGGCAGTATCAAATTTCTTTTTGAGGCTTTGCACAAAAGACATTGCAACATAAAGCAAACTGGTTTATAGTTGTAGGCTTTTTTTTTTTTGAGTCATATGCATACACAATAAAAGAAGGATACCTGATCCGTTTCCTTCATGGTTTAATGTGGACGTAATGCCTGATGACAAAAGGAACAATGACAATTTATTCATTTCCCAATGAAACAGCCAATATGTGACTCATTCTCCAAAGTGCTTCTGATGTTTGAAAGTATACTGACTACATCTCTGTTTACAGTGTTTAAACAAAATTTAGTAACATTTTGGTATACTTAGCATGATTGTAGAGAAATTAACTAGCAAAGAATTGTGTTGCCAACTGACTTCGCAGATAAAATCTCAGGTAACTAAAAATTGTTGAAATCCTCACTCAGCTATGAAGCTCACTGGGTAACCTTGAACTCCCAAAAGAAAAAAAATGGGAAATAAGAACAGTAGTAGTAGTAATAGTAGTAGTAGTAGTAATAGTAAAATAAATTGGTTTCAGTTAATTGCAAAGAATCGTCTTAGGAAAAGGCTTAAAATGGGTGAAATATTATAGAATTCTTTCAGAAGATGAAGGCACTCTTGGAACACAAGTGGCTTCACCATCACAAAAGAGTCAAGATGGATTTAGAGCAGTGACTGGGAAATGTTCAATAGATTGACAGCTGTTTCAGTTACCTGTTAAGCTTTTTGTCTGCATGATGTGAATGTAAGCAAAATGTAAGTGAATCAGTGAATAGCATATACTGAATGTAAAGTTCAAGTCTGATTTTTTTAGTGTGCCAGTTTGATTTAGTGGTTAAGGCTCCAGGCTAGAAACCAGGAGACTGGGAGTTCTAGTCCCGCCTCAGCCTGAAAGCTGGCTGGGTGACCTTGGGCCAGTCACTCTCTCTCAGCCCAACCCACCTCACAGGGTTATTGTTGTGGGGAAAATAGGAGGAGGAAGGAGTATTAGGTATGTTCCCCCCCTTGAGTTGTTTGTACAAATAATAAAGGTGGGATAAAAAATAAAATATGGGTGTGTTTATGTGGGTCACTCTCCTCCTATATAAAGACCGTTCCAAAGTGTCTCCCAATCGTTATTTAAATTTTTTATTTAAAAGCCTCCCCACGCCCATATTTCAAATATCAGCTCATGGCAGTTTATAGCATGCTATAATCCATAATCCATACATAATTCAGAACAAAAGCAAATTAATTACAATAAGATTTTAAAAATTCAGCAATAAACACACAACCTGAACAATTACATATAATGAACCCTGATCATGGACTGAATCACACTGAATTTTTTCCTAGCATCACAGAAGATGTTTTGAAAGATATTCCATAATCCAGAAAAGCCTTGTTTGAACTGCAGGAGTATTTCAGGGGGTAGCAAAGCTGGGATGTAACGTGTGTTTGCAATTTGCAAACATTGTTACAATACCTCATCTATTTTTCTTGTATGTGCGTATGGCCTATTTTGAGCGTGGGCAACACTATCTTTTTCATTTTAACACTTTTACATAGTTTATCAGGGACAGACCTTTCTTAGAAAATAGGCAAAATATCAGCTACATGTTTTGCTTTCTGTCTTTATACTGTATATAGCAGTGCTAAACTCTGTTTTTTAATGAAAACTAAGAACTGGTGGGGAGGGTGTTAGCTTCTTAGTGGGGCATGTCCCCTCCCCATGGCAGACCCTGATTCCCATCTCTAGTGCAGGCACTGGGCACAGATTTTGGGTAGGTTATCTCAATGTTGAAGCATTGAAGAGGTGTTTTAAAGTGGCTGCCAGAGTCACACTTCCATTAAATAATTGTCCTGCCCTAATCTCCATTTAGACCTCAAGTAGGATTTCCATTGAAAGCACTGGATAAGATCCTGCTTTGACTCCTCTCGTAGAAGTAACTCCTGTGTTACCTCTGATCAGAACGCTCTCAGTGGCCAGAGATGGGATTTTTGAATATTCACATTTCTCTGCAGTCCAAATCTCTTAACAATCAAGGGTGCGGTGGGGAGATAGATCATGCTTGCCTCCCCATTGCATCTATGGGATCTTCCCTCTTGACTGGAAACCAAGTACTGTATGCACAAAACAGACAGCATGTCTGCGAGAGGCTCTAGCTAAATTAAGCCCATTATCATGTGATTCTTAGAGAAGGCAGCTCCACCCTTTAAGGCAAAACTTTCTCCTTCTGCAAAGAAAATAAGTCAGTTTTGTTTAAAGTTAGAACCCAAACCAATTTAAAAGACAATCTGGGACCACCAGCTATATTTTCTAGGGAAGTTTTAGCTCAGTTGATTGAATCTGCACATTTTCACGTCAAAGAATGGCTGCTTAGTTTGAAAAGAAAGACATGACATTTTCCAATAGGAATCAAGGGTGGTGACATTTTTATCTATTTTCCTGAAATTAGATGTATTATGAGATACCTATCAGCAACTATTTATGTGCCCAGAACCACTGAAGAATCCTGCTGTTTAAGATAAAAAAGAGGGCCATTTTACTATTCTTTTAACTATACATTTTAGCTGACCTTAATGAAAGCAGCAGATAGATGTTTTGATGACTTTAATGAAGCTGGAGTTTATGGCACTAAAAGAATATGTTTGTATCCTGTACAAAATCTGAATGCTTGTCAAATGCCTTTTGCATTTTCACGAGAGAGAAGTTGGCATTCTTACTGAAAACATTTCCTTAAGTTCACAAAGAAGCTATTCTTGATTAGAATAACTTGAATCCCTAGTAACACTGAGCAGAAATTAAAACAAGCCCAGGCATCTCAACTTCAATTAAATCCAGCCCTTTTCTAACTGTATCAAACCCAAATATCCATTCAGCAACCAGCTACGAAAACATCTGGGAAGAGGCGTCTAGGATCTGACGTTTGCTCGGGTTCATAAGAACTCCTTGTAACGCATTTCATTTTGAAGCCTACAAGGAAGCAAAGGAACTAGCACTTTAACCTAATGTATGGAGATATTTGGCCATTTTACCATGGCCTGTCAGTTTTTTCAGACCTTGCTGCAAACGTAATTGAGAGCCTGTTTGAATGTGGCACCGGCGTGGCTACGAGCTTTAAAGCTGATAGAAGCGGGGCCATCCAGCTATTCTACCGGTAGGCCATCTCAAGCCCCTGGAAGAAAGATGCAATACAATCAATAAACACATTTGCCATGACAACTGGGCAAAACAACAGGATGTCAAAGTCCTGTTGTCATATTATTCCATTTCTTTAAAAAAAAAAAAATGCAGGCGTGTTTCATGGCCATTGTCATTCCCTCCAACAGCAAAAGGCAGAGGCAAATGCCAAATGAAACTGAGTTGAGATGGGCCCACAGAAAGAAACTGAGCAAAATGGACCCACTCAGTGGAAATGGACCCATCAGCATGCCCACAATGGAAGACCCACTAAAGTCTCTCTCTCTCTCTCTCTCTCTCTCTCTCACACACACACACACTCTTTTAGAAAATGAAATCATTTTCATTAAAGAAAAAATAATAATGAAAACTGGAATTTATTGCTTTGCAAAACATTTCCCAAGTATCTTTGATGCTCTGGATTATATCTGGCTACCCATCTTCTCCCAGGAACCCTATATAGGGTTCAACATCCAGGCATGGCATAATGATGGCCAATTTTTTCCTACTGGGTTTTCATGCCAGGGAAAAGCTGTTTTTGAATTCCCATCACAACACAATTAAAGACAAAAGCCCTTTGGTAAGATGGATCACGAAAGGGTGTTATTCTCGATTCTCCATTTCTTGATTAAGCCGTATAGCAGCACGCAGACAGCTAAATTAACATATGGAACCTACACTAGAATTTTAGTACATGTTGTAAATCAAAACTTTCTTGGGTATAAATGTTATTACAACTAACACTATTTAAAAGTCTTTTTAAATATGCAAAGGACTAAAACGTTGTTGCCTTATGCAGAATGGCAAATGATGTCTCACATATCATCTAGAATCAAGTCCAAGAACAGCCAAGGCTGGGCAAGTGATTTGGGTTTTTTTTTTAAAATCCATTCAATTGTGTCTGATTCCTGGGGATTGCCTGGACAAGTCCCTGCAGTTTTCTTGGCAAGCTTTTTTCAGAAGTGGTTTGCCATTGCCTCCTTCCTAGGATCAGAGAGAGCGACTGGCCCAAGGTCACCCAGCTGGCTTTGTGCCTCAGGCAGGACTAGAACTCACAGTCTCCCAGTTTCTAGCCTATCAAAGAAGTGATTTTGGTACCTTAGACTAAAAACCATCTTGGATTAAAAGTGAAACCATCATGCAGAGAGGTAAATAACAGTTTGCTCCCATTTCATAAATGTTATTAATAGGAAAGTCTTGCAGCACCTTAACACTGATTTGTTAGTTTTGCAGTTTGCTAATCCCTGAATATGACTCTTTGTAGCATCCAAGAGTCGCTGCAGGTTTTGAGTGGGCATGTTAAGATATGAAACAGAGATTAATGCTACCAAAGTGTAGAAGTCACCATGCACATCCTCAGAGGTGACCATCGTCTTCCCTGCCACAGTCAAGCTGTGACTTTACTGAAAAGGTCACAGCTTTTTCAGTAAAAAAAAGCTGTGATTGTTGCTTTACTGAATTTTTCAGAACCCCCCAGCCAGCATGCTGGCTGGGGAATTCTGGGAGTTGAAGTCCACACATCTTAAAGTTGCCAAGGTTGAGAAACACTGCTTTAACTGTCTTCCTTATGAAGAGTTGCTTCCAGTTTCAGTTTCTCTTGTAGCGCCTTCTTTCATTGACAAATCCTCATTCTTTCTCATCAGCTGAAGTGTTGTCATTCCCTGTTCTAGTCCTTTGACTTTTTCTTCATGGACTGCTATGAGCTTACATTTCCTGCAGTAAATTGCAAGTTGTTTTCAGGCAGGAAGACAAACATTCCAGAAACATTAAAGCTCTCAGTTGCAGACTCCTACCTGTTAATCTCCACTGTTGTTTCTTAGGGTACCACCAGTGAAAAGCCTTTATTTCTTTTTGTTCCATTTTCAGGCTTTTGGGTTAGCAAAGTGAAAACTCTAGGCAGAGAGGGAGAATTTGTTAGGGATTTTCTCTTAAATTCTCCAACTAACTCTTATTAGTCTCCTCTGTTCACTCCCTCACTCAATGAATTTGCTCCATGGCACTGAATTGCCTTTTATTCTTTTTACAGACTCTGCTTACTCAATGTGTGTGTGTGTGTGCGCGCGCGCCTGTGTGTCAAAATCAGCAATGTGGCAGATGGAGTGTCAGAAGTAAAACCCTAACCCTAACCCTTTTGTATGTACAGATGCCACTGGTGAGAAACTATAAAGAGAAAATTAGAATGCAACCAATAAAGACGTGCAATGTAAATAAGCCCAAAGCAATTTCTTCCTTCAAGTAGAGAATAATGTAAAATGTTTAGAAGGTAATTTATGGAGCAATAGATTCTAAATATTTTGATTGAGAGTATATGATTCACTTAAAAAATCAACTTTTGAGACTTTATCTTTCCTTTCATGTATTTTGTATCAGGTACTGTTCTTGAGGACATTTTGTATTTCTGTTTAGTAAAATGATCGGCTGTAACTGGTACAGGGCAACATACAATAAAACTTAATGCTGCGATCTTAACAAAATAAAGAGTAGGTAATAATCTTATTATAAACAATGGGGACTATGTTTCAGTCAACATGCTTAGGCTTGTGCTGCAAATTCCTTCATTAAAATCAGTGGAGGTTCTTAACTTCGTTTAATATGATTTCTAATATTTGGTGCTTAACTGAGCTTGTAAGAAGAGTCAAATATAATTTTATTCAATTCTACTTTTTAAGTCAGTTTCTTCTTTAGAATGAATGTGAAAAACATGTACTCCATTAAGCAATAACATCTGTCTGTTGAATAATTGGGAGGGAAATTAAGAACCCCAGATTTTTCATCTCTTATATTTTTCACTCTTTTCATCATAGACGAGATTTGAAAACTTAATGATATATAAAGAGCAACAGGTAATGTATGGATAGGATGGGAGCAAGGACAGTTTGTAGGGTTAAAAAGGTATGGAGCAGTAGAGTGCCATAAAGTTAGGGGTGCCATAAAATAGATTTCACTAGACAATCTTTTCTTGTATCTCCTCTCTTTCATTTTTTCCCCCTTCTTCATTTTCTATGTTTTGTATCACGTTGCTTACCCAGAAAAGAAATAGTATGATGCATGTATGAATGATGGCACATCACCAAGTTTTTAGGAGTGTTTCCTATCATACATTACGTATGTAGAATTCCTTGAGTAAATTTGAGGTCAACTTTTTGCTCAGAGCTTTTAGAATGTGGTTCAGTTTTGACTTGTGGCTTTTAGGTGTCAGTTGCATCTTACTCTGTATATTGTATGCATCTTAATTTAATATACTATATTTCCCCCATATCTTAAAAACATTTTTGAGAGGCTGTATATGTGAAAAGCAAAGCAAGATACCTAAAATGAAGTTTAAAATTAAAATTTTAATATATCGCCTAAATTACTAACACATTTATGAATTGTACTTACTGCACTGAGCCACAATATTTCCTGCATAACAAATAATAAACTATCCTTTTCCCTGGGGACATCTACTGAGCAGGTCAAAAAGAAGGCTGCAACTGTGCAGGCAAAAATGACAGCCACCATCTTGACATTTTTGGCCTATCCTGCAGACGACCCTCCTGTCCCCAGAGTTTGGGCGACGATAAAAATGGAAAAGGCAATGGAGTCCTTGTGTGGGAACCTGAGTTCCTTAAACATTTGCTATGATAAATATTCACTGATAATAAAATATATTATAATCAAAGGAAAATTAAAATGATACCTATACATCCCACTCATAAAGTCCTTTGTTCTTTTGTGATCTCACTTCCAAATGAAATGAATACATGTAAGTTAATAATTTCATTTCCCTGAAAGTAATGCTGATTATTTTGGTGTGAAAGAAACACGGAGAACCCCAGAGCCTGGGAACAGCCTGCTTGATTGCACTTCACTGGGGACACCTTCGATCCTCATTTGACCTGCGTTGGGAAATTATGAACAAATGTAGCAATTACACAGTGACACAGTGGGAAGGGCCGATTTTTTTTTTTGTGTGCATTTTTTAACATTTGCCAGCAAAATAGCTAGAAGCAATCCACCCATTTTGTCCAACTGGTATGGTGAATTTATAGGCATGACACATGCCTATAACTGGGCCATTTTTCCTGTGCATTGAAGTAAGAATGTAATAGCTTCTCATCTAAAGTTTAATAAGAAAAGAAAAGCTAGAAATAAGTTCTAATTACGGTGTAAACAGCAAGCAGCTTTGTTGCATAATCCTACACATCACTCCCCAGAAAAGTACATCAAGAATTCCACCTTTACACAGTGACCATGTGGAACAGGGTAGAGCCCTACTTCTTTCATCATAGAGGAGAGAATCCTGTGATTAAAAACACCTTACAGTAGTTCAGTACTTTGCATGTAGCCTCCAACATCTATTTACAAGGATGAACCCAATTTCCAGTCTCTGCCACGGGAAACCAGTTCTGTTTGGCTTCAGATGTGTGTATGTATGTGGGGCTGGGAGTTTGGGGATACTTTTTTAAATTAAAAAATATTAGTGTGCATTTTCAAACTATTTTTTAAATGATTGCACAAAGCAGTGTAAAATATTCTGTAACAAACACAATTCAGAACATCCAGTTGAAAAGCAGAACATCAAAAAGGAGTAGCACTCAATGTGTTATGCATATATAGAACATAATGAGCCCAAGGCCACAAAATCATAAAAACAGGATAAAGGTCAGTGAGATTAATCTTCTACCTTAAAAAAAGAAAAAAAATTAAAGCTCTTTGTCCAGTCCTAATTCCATTAGGCAGGCACCAGCTGAACTTCTCTGGGAAGAGATTTCAGAATTGGGGCAAGGGACAACTACTGAGAATGCCTCTCTGCTTCACCCAGAGAGCTGAAATAACTACAGGAGATCCTCCATTGAGTACCTTAATAATAAAACCGTATAGAGAGATATATTTGGGCAACATTTTACATGCAGGTTATCATGGAGATGTTTGAAGTCTGTATTACCCCACTTCTTCAGAAAGAATAGGTTCTTCTTCTTCTTTTAAACGAGTGTTTGAAGTACAGACCTCTGGATTTTCATTACGAAATACTGGAGATGTGTCTGCATAGTGGAGAGGGGCAGGGGAGGAAAGCATAGCTGAAAAATGGGAATGCTATTATGTTTAAGTCAGGATCTTCTGTGGGGGAAGAATGATAGGGTCAATTATTCTGGGCATCACCCATATAGTTCAGTATCCAAAATTATCAGATGGAGAACTTTCAGGAAGTAAACCTAGTCAATTAAAATACATTTCCAAGAGTAATCTCAGTATTTTCCCATATGCTTCCACCCACGAGACCACTGGGTTCAATGGGCGAAAGTATATTGTCATACAATGCATTGAGAAGGGATAAGGTGGAGTGTCAGACTTCATATCAGACCTTCACATTCTGTGATTGGCTTCCAACAGGAGCTTCAAGGACACAGCTCAGATAGAATAAATTATTTATTTTGGGCACAAGGAAGTCATACACGCACCAAAGGTCAGCTTACTGCGGAATGTAGGAATCACGTGTTATCTTGAACATTGTGGTTTGCTTGGCTGTGGTCCAAGCTGAGCTGCTCCAGCTGAGAAAAGTGGTGCAAGCGATATTTATATATACTTTACATGAAGGATTTTATACTCTGAGATCTTTAGTGATAAACGAAGACTAGTTTGACAGGTTAGAGTGAACCCACATTTGTAATCTACCATCAAATGTACACCAATACTCAAATATTGTGGTGATACAGCAGATCCTTGATAGCTCCCTCATCTCTTTGTAGTCCGAAGCAGACAGGAAAAACCAGGAAGTGAGTGGGAAGTGGATCACTGATTTTATAGGCATTTTCCTGCTTTTCAAAGTCTTGTTCCAGCAGTTATAAGGGACAAAGGGAAATCAAGGTGTCATCTCCCAAACTGGCATCGCCATTTGGGTATAAAATTAATAATTTCATGGGAGCGGCTGCTTTTGGAGGGGAAAAAACCAGCCACTCCCAGAGTGATTAATCCCTCCTTCTCCAAAAGGATGGTGCCATGTCTCAACCTGCTGGCCTTGGGCACTACTGTAAGTTTGGGAGTTTGCTCCAGTCCATTGTCGCAGAAGACTCTCAAATTGTTTCACAACATCCATGAGAGTTGCTCATTTGAGGTAATGGGAAAATAACTGAGTTAACTAACCATTGCTTGAAATCCATACGGAGAACTAGAAATCAGTCCGTATTCTACCAATACAGCATCTCTACAAAAATGCTGTAGCCGTATGCTGAACAATAAGTAATTCTTGGAGAAATGTGGTTCTCATTGTTCATGACTATTTTGGACAAAGAGGATGATACATCAGATACTGTATCCTTTTTAGAGACTAATATTAAAGAGCATAAGGGAGGCCTACTTGGCTAGGTTCAGCTTTCAAATTTCATTTGTTGCTCTTGTTTTACCCAACAGGCTGAGAGATTCCACGTGGACAATTTAGAGACAAGGTTTCCCAAATGCACATCCCAGACAAATTCAGTTAAGGAGGAATGTTGTGCTTATTTGTACATAGTTCACTAGGAAGCTAAATATTTTAACATCTTAGAGCATCAACTATATATTTATCACAATTTATTAATAGTTGCAATAATTTTTGGACACTTTCAGAGCTTTGACTCCACTTACAACAGGGTATGAGGGTTAGCTCCTGCATCATTCCAATACATCATAAATACCACTTTGAAATAAGCAGAAGAAATGCAGTGCCATAGAGCAGTGTTTCTCAACCTTGGCAACTTTAAGATATCTGGACTTCAACTCCCAGAATTCCCCAGCCAGCATATGCTCTTGAGGAATTCTGGGAGTTGAAGTCCACATTGTAATGATTGCCTATTCTAAAACAGTATAGGCAACAAACTCACAGGCAAGATTCAAGGATATCTGATTTATTAAAGAACAGTAAGCAGGATCACAAAGAAAGCTGAGAATGATGAAAGCGCACCAAATTCAAACTAAAAACCCTCAGTGCAAATGAAATCTCTCCCCCCGTAGAATCTTCTCAAGTTCACAATCCCAGGTGCTCCTAACGGTTTCTGATGGTCTGCGGGAAAAGGCCTTGAACAGATAACATAACCCAAACACATTCCATTGTAATGAATTCAGATACAGAACTTGGTACAAGGTTTCACAGCAGCTCCCTCCCAAACAGAAACGCGTGTCAGCGCCATGGCATGTGAAACATTACGATGTATAAACTACATTGAAACAGTGAACATGACATACTGCCCCCCCAAAAGAAACAACACATTAAGCAGCAGGCTTCAAAGGGTAAGCAAGGTGGAAACGGCGAACTAAATCAGGAGCGTTAACATGGTGGGCAGACACCCATTCAGGATGAGGGAAGTGTTTCCATCGGACCAGATACTGAAGGGTGCCTCGAAGCTTGCGAGAATCAACGATGGCCTCGACTTCAAAGTGTTGTTGGCCGTCAATCATAATTGGAGTGGGAGGAGGCGGCTGAGGGTGCCAACGTGGTGAGTGATGCACAGGCTTAAGCAAGCTGCAATGGAAAACAGGGTGCAAGCATTTTAAATTGTGAGGCAGTTCCAATTTAGCAGTGACTGGATTGACAAGGCCAACAATAGGAAAAGGACCAATGAATTTGGGAGCAAGTCTTTTAGAGGGTTGAGGTGATTTGATAAATTTAGTAGATAGATACACCTGATCCCCAACTTTGAAATTGTGTTGTAAAGAGCGATTGTCCTAACAGCCAGGAAACACACTGAGACAAGGAACTGGTCTCTAATATTTATTGCTAGTAATTAACAGGAATCCTAACAAACTGAAGAAGCGTGGGAAAACCCAGACATATAAACCCCAAGGGTTAAGGCGGTCCCGATCTGTGTCTCTTTGAATGGCTGACCAATTCCTCAGTGCTACTTGACAGTCTGGATGGGAGCCCCCTGCTCGCCATCCTTACTCATGACAGCGATGCTTATCAGCTTGAGACTTGTACGCAGCCTGGGCATCAGCCAAAGCTTTTTGAATTACCGGCCAGGAATCAGACAGTTTAACAGCTCAGTCAGATGCAGAACATGTTTGGGAAGGGGGCTGTGGCAGTTCAGGGATGGAAACAAAGTCGTGACCAGAAACCACACGAAAAGGGGTTTGTCCAGTACTTTGATGCACAGCATTGTTGTAAGCAACTTCAGCAAAAGGTAATAAGTCCACCCAATCATCCTGGTGGTAGTTAATGTATGCTCTAAGAAACTGTTCAAGAGTGGCGTTTAAAATCTCAGTAGAACCGTCAGTTTCCAGGGTTTTTTACTTTGCGGGTTTCTCCCAAGCCCTTGGTATGGTGCAAATCAGTAAGGGGCAGAGCAATCTCAGCGAACCCCTGGATGAATTGCCAATAGAAATTACTGAACCCTAAGAAACTTTGTAATTGCCTCCGGGTGTGGGGGCATTCCCAATTGAGAATGGCCTGAATTTTAGCAGGGTCCATTTCTATACCCCAGTCAGAGACTCGATAGCCCAGATAGACAAGTTGGGTTTTGTGAAACTCACATTTGGAAAGTTTGGCATAGAGTTTGGCATCTCTAAGCTTGAGTAACACCTGTTTGAGGAGGCGTTCGCATTCCTCCTCAGTTTCTGAGTGCCCGCAGGCGCTCTTCATGGCAGGTGGCTGGCATTTCCCGCCGGCTCCTTAGAGTCGTCTTCAGCCTCTCCTGAGAAGTATATTACTTCCTCAGCATCGGCTGTCCCTTTGGCTGCTGTCATTCGCCGCGAAGGGGGGGGGCATTTGGCCGGCAGCTTCCCCGCTCGATCTCCAGCCTTGGCTTTTGAGCAATCAGCTGCTCGATGGCCCTCCTTTCCGCATCTGAGGCACTGACCCCACATGTAGCGCCGATCTCTCTCCTCATCCCAGGCTCTATAGCTTGGCCGGGCAGCAGTCGCAGCACTTCGGGGCCCCCTCATGGTGGTGGGTGGTTTTTCAGGTCTTCTAGTTTGCACGAAGGCATGCTGAGCATGCTCAACCTTTCCTGCCAGACAGATCCAGTCGTACAATGACTTGGGGTCGTCTCTGCACAACGCCCAACGTAGGACGTCCCGGTTGAGTCCCTCTTTAAAACGTTCTATTAGAGTGGACTCAGTCCAGTCAATGATTTTCCCAGCCAGAGCTTTAAACTCTAAGGCATAATCAGCTACTGACATTTGGCCCTGGGTAAGATCCTTCAGCGCCTTCTTAGCTCTTGCCCTGGCCAGGGGATCTTCAAAATGTAACTTTAACACCCACATGAAATCATCGAAATAATCCAGTGCAGGGGAGTCAGCATCAGTTAATTGAACATACCAGTCAGCCGCTCGACCCTTCAACTTGGTGGCGATGGCAGTTATCTTAGCCTCTTTGGAAGGGAAGCATGCCCCAAACTGCCTCATATAACTCTTCGCATTAGTTAAGAAAAAAGATAACTTTGTCAGATCCCCATCAAATTTGACAGAAAAGTCTCTCACTCCGCCTCTGGATGGAGTGTGACCATCAGGCGCTTGTGTGGTTTGGCCCCAGGTTACAGTAGCTTTCCCCTTACGGGGTGGGGATACTGACGACCAGGCTCTGCGGGGTAGAGATTCATCCTGGAGCTGTCTCTGGCCCCGCTCCGCTGGTGGTCTGGAAGGGAGGATGGGGGATGGTTGCGGGAAGCTGGGATCTCCTCCGTGTCTCCCCTGCCCCTCCAGTGACAAAGACAGGTTTTTCAACATGTACTCCATCGATTCTAATTCGGCTTCCATCACTCTTAGTCTCTCAGGGGTTCGAGAGTCCCCTCTCCTTTGTGCGCCTGGTTTCCTCTCAGTTGACACCCTGTCTGGGGTTAGCGGGAACCGATACTTCCAGGACATCCCTGACGTCCCTGACCTTGGATGAGGTGAGGTTCCCCCACCTCATCCAAGGTGATTAACTCTGCGACCACTTCGCTGGGTGCCAGTTTCTCTGGCTCTTCCCCGTCAGCAGATTCCTCCGCGTCAGAATTGGAACTCGATTCATCCCTTGACAGGTCTCAGGATTCTGAAGGCTCTGGGGTGAGATTCAGTTCCCCGCTCCTGACCGTCGACTCAGGCATCACGCTAGCCATCTCGAGTCCCCCGGTCATGGATTGCGACTCAGCCATCGTTAACTATTTTCCCTCACAAGAGATTGATCTTGGTAGGAGCTAATGGTACAATTTTGGGATTCTCAACTTTATGTAATGATTGCCTATTCTAAAACAGTATCAAACTCACAGGCAAGATTCAAGGATATCTGATTTATTAAAGAACAGTAAGCAGGATCACAAAGAAAGCTGAGAATGATGAAAGCACGCCAAATTCAAACTAAAAACCCTCCCCCCATAGAATCTTCTTAAGTTCACAATCCCAGGTGCTCCTAACGGTTTCTGATGGTCTGCGGGAAAAGGCCTTGAACAGATAACATAACCCAAACACATTCCATTGTAATGAATTCAGATACAGAGCTTAGTACAAGGTTTCACAGCAGCTCCCTCCCAAACAGAAACGCGCGTCAGTGCCATGGCATGTGAAACGTTATGATGTATAAACTACACTGAAACAGTGAACATGACGCACATATCTTAAAGTTTCCAAGGTTGAGAAACACTGACATAGAAGATATGGCACAATGTTGAGTAAACTGACTCAGACCCTTCCACGAAGAGACTCAGAATGAAAATTTATTTCTCATGCACCAGCTTGTCATTGTGCAGTATGTTTCACATCACAGAATTTTCTGTTTTAGCCATCTCTGTCATAGTCCAACCCAAAAGACTTCTCAGGATTATTTCAAACAACTTCTCAATCTGATGCCATGCGTTGCGGCTAGAAACTGTAGGAGTTTTATCTCTTGTAGATTGGGAAACACATATTTGGAAATATGTGGCAAGAATTAAAGGCTTAAAAATATTTTTTGGAATGTATATACGTCTCAGTACATAGGAAAAACAGAAAATATTCTGGTAATACCTATATAGTCCAAATGTTAGCAGGGGGTCTATATGTTTTGCTGTTTCTTTGCATGTCTATTTGCATCTATGATGTTTCCATATCTGCTTATGCAGAAAATCTCTGATACATGCAAGATGTTTCTGCATCTTTTTTTTTATTATTTAAAGCTTTAATTTTTCAAAGTATAATTAAAATACAAAACATAGAGTACAGAACAGACAGAATACAAGGCTAAAAAGAAACAAGAAAAGCTAAAACAGTGCAAGGATAGAAATCATAAAACACAGGTGTCTTCCGATCTTCTTCAACACAGATATAAAAGCATATTATAAAAAGTTAATCTCTTACTATTGTTAAAAATTTTGTAACACTATTTCTCTAAAATCAAACCATTTAATCATAGAACCCACAATCAAAATTTTATTTTTTTCTGTCACAAGCAACTGGTTCAAAAGTGGCTTCCAAATAGAAACAAATCCAATTACGGTATTTTCTCTTATCAATGCTGTCAGTTTAGCCATTTACGCCAGTTTCATTAACTTAATCATCCAAACATCCATTGAAGGAATTTATGAGTCCTTCCATTTTTGGACATATAAAACTCTTGCTGTTGTTATCATATGTAAGAATAAAGTCCCATGCTGCTTCTCAAGATGTTTCTGCATCTTCAGAGGAACCACATAAATCTAAGCAATGCTTGTACCTGTTAAAATGTTAGCAATTAGGAACTGTGATTCTTATGTAGGATCACATTTCAAACCCAATGGCATTTACTTATCACCTGTAATAATGCCAAAAAAAGTATGCTGAGATAGAGATTAATCTAATCCTATGCAATTTATAACAGGCTTAAAAGAAAAAAGAAAAAAATGCTAGATCATTCTATAAGATGTAGTCCTACTTACATTAACTTGGAACTTGTCCATTGAATACAGTGGGATCTCTCTCTAAGGAAACATGCATGGCATTTAGTTGCACATAATATAATAAAGAATGAAATATTACAGGAAAAATAATTTTATGTAAGCCTTTTCACAAATATAAAAAATCTACAGTCTTTCTGAGGGACTGGAAATAATGCTCATGTACCTTAAGAGTTGGGAAGTTTAATTCATGTTGCCCAACATAAAATCTGAAGATAATTTTACAATTTCACCTCAACTGATATATTTCAAGGAATTCTATGGGAAACCATTAATTTTAATTTTTAATTTTTTGAATGATTACCAAAATAGCATAAGGGGGCTGTATAAGATGTTCCTAGGTTGTCACTGAGTTCTCCAGAAATTAAAACATTTCAATGCAATTTTAAAATCATTGTTTTAATTTAAACCACTTTAAGTAGTTCTATGAGATCTGGACTTCAAAAATCCAGACAACCACTACAGTTTTCTGTACTCTATCTCTTTGCTTCCATCTCATAGTCATTCGCATTTCTGAAGCCCACCTATGGTAGCTAAAGAATTTTTAGGGAAACTAAAAGATTAGTAAAATTTCTTTGCAGGGTTATTGCCTAGATTCCTAGATGACACATGGGAAAACAAATGTGCACAACAAATAAGAACGGGGCATTTATTATATAGACACTTTCTGTAATTATTAAAAATACCCAGAATGAAAAAGCAAACTTATATTTATATAAATAGCAACTCCTATAAAATTGTCTAATTAAACACTTCTTTTGATTCTGTGTATGGATATACCTCTTCTATTTCTGATATTTTTTTGGAGGGGAAGAATGAATTTATCTTTTCTTCTTGCCTTGCCTTTATTTTAGATTGTTATTTATTTTAACAACCGCATATAAGTATGGCTGAAGACTGTAAAAGGCAGTGGCAAGTAAGGACTAGCTTAATATCTAAATTGTTAACCATGTTTTGGATCTTATTCGCTGAAAGCTATTTTGAATGAATGGTTATGAGTCTCTTTATTCACATTCCAATTAGAGATATAATGCTCCTATGGGTATACAACAATGTGGGGTTTAGTTTGTACCAGGAGAGGGCATATGTCTGCTATTTTTGCCCTAATTATTAAATTAATCTAGGTTCAGGACAGCTTAGCAACGATCACTGCATGAAGAGATGTTTCAGTTCCTAAGATAGAATAATCACATTTGGTAATAAAGGCCCTAAGAATGTATTATGTTGGCTTTTACTTATCAAAGCCGTGTTTAATTGTAGGGATTTAACAGGTCATTTAACTATTTGCCATCAACAGAGTCTAATGCAGTGTTTCTCAACCTTGGCAACTTGAAGATGTGTGGGCTTCAACTCCCAGAATTCCCCAGCCAGCACCCAGGCTATGAAATTCTGAGAAATGAAGTCCACACACATCTTCAAGTTGCCAAGATTGAGAAACATTAGCTAATGAATAGCAGTAAAAACACTGAGTACATTGGGAATAATATCAATATAGCAGGATATTATCATAAAATATAACCTAGCTCGCATGAGTAAACAGAATCAGTTCTGTTTAGAGTGGAATCACTGAAAGTTAACAACTTGGTCATGATTAACTTAAGATCCACTGAATGATAAAAGATCTGGCATTATGTCAGACATTGAGATGGCCAAGTTTGTTAACGACACCAAATTACCTAGGGTGGTTAAATGAAAGAGGAGAGTCAGGGACTTGGAAGGGCTCTCCCCAGACTAGGAGATGAATGGGCTTTAAAAGAACACATATGATTTAGCGCAAACAAATGTAAAGTGATACACGTGGAGACAAAGAAATCCTAACTTCATCTGTACGCTGATGGAATATGAGACATCTTTTGAATGATTACAGAGAAGAACTTTGGATTTGGGCACATAGTTATGCAGTTACATAAATCTGGTTTATACCTGCTGGGGGCCTTTTCATGATGATTAGGAGAAATGGGTAGCAAAACTGTCCATGTAATGCTGTCTTTAACCAAATCTACCATACTTGACAATTCTCTGCACTGAATGTCAAAAATATCATTTTAAAGAAGGATATAGAAGGAACAGAAACTCGGCCCAGGAAACAGATACTTTGGTGTGATTTACCTTAGAAGAAAGGCAAATAAAAGGAGAGAGACATGGAAAAGGTAAATAAAATTGTGGATTGTGCAGAGAAAATATTTAGGTAGAAAACTTTCTACCACTACTAAAATCCAGAATCTCCCAGCACATTTCAGTAGTGGAAAATTCAAGACGAACAATAAGCTGTGCTTTAGCACAGAATGTAAGTTATGGACTTGGCTTTCACCAGAAATAGTATTCACTTCCAATTTCAATTACCTTTCAAGGTGATTAGACCAATTAACAGAGACAGCAGCATCTATTGGGATAGTGTCAAAAAAGGCAAGATGGCAGTTGCCATATCAGAGCTGAAGCTTTGTATCACAACTCACGTACTTCAAACATGCCACAACCAAAATCTTGCCCCTTTTGAACCCTTCTGTGGAAGCCACTGCATGGAGCGGAGTGGTTCATACCAATGTAATTGGCTATGATAGTTATCTCAAGACTCAGAGGCAAAATGCCTCCAAGTATCAGCTGTTCTTTAACCGTTAAGGGAGTAATGCTAGAAAAGATGACATTCTGAAGAACATTTTCATCTTTCAGGGTGTTCTGCTATTGAGCTAAGAGTTGTCAATCTCCTCCAAAGGCATTCCAAAGCAAGACTGCAAATGTGCAATCGCTGAATTTTAATATATCGGTCTGTATTTCTATGTATTTGGGATAAAGACACTGGTTTGATTTTCTGTCTCACTGCACATATTAATTAGCTTAGCAATCAATTAATTGTTGTTTATTCGTTCAGTCGCTTCCGACTCTTTGTCACTTCATGGACCAGCCCATGCCAGAGCTTCCTGTCGGTTGTCAACACCCCCAGCTCCCCCAGGGACGAATCCATCACCTCTAGAATCAATTAATAATTAGATAGTTATGGAATCACCAGGTACACTTCTGGAGAATGGGTGTTCTAAATTTGCCTATGATTATATTCTACCTCCATGCAACATGCTTCTATGTGTTTCCTTGGGAATAAATCCCATTGAACTCAATGAGGCTTCCTTCTGAGAAAATATGGACCAGATACACAGTAACCAAATTATCACAGACTCTACTCTTTTTCACACTTCATGCCCCTTGGCATTTCTCTGTCTTCATCTTTATGGATGAATGTTGCTGAAGGAAAGCGAAGGAAGGCAAGGAAAGATCTAAAGCAGACCAATGAAAAATAAACAAATAAAAGTACCTGACTTACACAACAATACATGTTTTAATCTTTAAGGTCCTTCTGCAGTTTTGGGTTGCTGCTGTGCTTTAGTTTAGAAAGAAGGAAGTTGGAAGTCCAGCATTGCTGAATTGAATAGAACAGAATGGAATCCAGTTCAGACATTTATCTGTGCTTGTCATAAACATGACAAGCATTCACTTATCAAAGTTTTGCTGTTCAAGATACTTTCCCACAAACCAGGTGTTTTGGTTCTTTTTTGTTTCCCCCTCAAGCATTTGTTGGACGTGACGTAACACTTTTTTTTTTAACCATAACAGCTAATAAAATACAATTCCCAACAGGCTAGCAGCAAGTCAAGTTCTAATGGAAAACTTATTTTATGTATGAACAATAGTTAACCAACAGATATTGGTGCTGTTGTATACAGATTGCGTCTAGCTGACCTCATGAACCTACTTTTTGCCAGTGCTCTTCAATATTTCAAACATATTCATCATGAGAAAGACGACAGAAGGTTGAAGAATGTACTGGGGACTGCAAGACCTCTGAATCAAATGGTTTTGCATCCATATATTTTATATAAATTGGAATGACCAAAAAGCATACTGCTGTGTTTTGGTTACCCTATGCTTTTCCCCAAAGGGGAAGGCATGGGCAAAACTGCCAACAATTCTTTTGAGGTATTTTCTACTGAGAGCATCTCCAGCCATCAGGTGCTGAGCTAGATCTGCTTCCAAGTGCTCCAACAAATAATGCCCAACAAATCAGATGGGGTCTTGGAGCAAGCAAGCAATCTGGCCTTTTTTCAATGATGTCACTTAGTCCACAGATAGGGAAAGAGAAAAATCATCTGGCTCTTGTTGCTTGATCAGCTCCCCATGTGATACCAACAGGAATGTTGTGTTCATAAGGGTAGAAAATGCTAATCTCCATCCATTCTGACAAATGGTTGACTGCACACGTAAGACCATGATTCCTGCACTCAGCACTCAATTACTTATGCCTGAGTATGTTTTCAGAAAGTGTCTGGAATGTTGGGGAAAGCGTGTTTTTTTAAAAATTTAAATTATTTTAAAATTACCTTTCAATTAAAATGCACAGGTAGATTTATAGCTTATGTATGTTCAGTTCTTGCAACCACATTCCAAAACAAATGAATCCACAAATAGTTCATGCCAAACAATGATCCTGGCTGTAATTCTGAGATTGAAACAATCTTCTCTTTATTTAGGTAGACAGAATGTCAGATTTTTATGTAGGTCCAAAATTAAGGCCATTTTGATCACAACAACAGTGAATGACTTATGACCACTTAAAATCTAAAGACAGCAGATAGGAGCACCTAACCAACTTTGGCTGGATTAGACCTGGTTAGTGCATGGAGGGCATAACACCAGGAAACCTCAGGCTTGCAGGCTAGACTGGGAAGCTAAAAAAAAAAATAAATCACAGAGGTGGCTGTCCAGAAAAATGTTTGTGTGTGTCCATGTAATCAGCATGAGTTGAACAAGGGAGTATTTATCTTTTAATTTTTTGTGCTTTTGGAAATGATGAACTTTATGAAATTGAAATAAAGGATTTATTAATGTTGAAATAAAGGATTACTCATAAATTGCACTTGAATCCTCCAAAATCAACTCTGCTATCAGCTCTGGGTTAAATTCTGAACACAGATACTTTGGAGTTTGACAGCACCTGAAATTACAGGAAATTGTGGCATAGTGTATGTGTTCCCTTGGATGGACTTGGTAGCACAGCCTTGTTAAGAAATAAGCTGACCAAACCAATGCTGACCCATCTATAACTCAGCAAGCCGTGTGTGAAATAAAAAACCCTATCCACCTATGGATGTCTTTTTTCTAGTCCAGTGCAGTGAAGCAGGCAACGGGGAAATGCTTGCAGGTTAATACAAGGCCAGCTAGATATTCTGAGCAGATATTTTAACAAGCAGGGCACAAACAGGGTGCAGCTATAGCATGGGAAACTCACAATGTGGGGCCAGAACTCAAGGTTGCTAATCACATGACCATGGATTACATCCCTTCCATGGGGGTGCTGAACAAGCCACCCTGTTAATAAAGGCTTGTCTGCAGGACAAATAATACCCACTGGAATTTTCTATTAGATCATTGTTAAAGGCCATTTTTCACTCCTTTGGGAAAATATTGCAAGGAAATCATTGGACTTAAAAGCTGTAGAGAAGGAAGATGGTAACTTTCTTCTGGTGTGATTAAATTTCTTCTCCTCCTATATTCTGCCCAACTCTGCACCATCCAACAAATCAACTTTGTCTGGCCTGGCTGAAAACATTGGTACTTCCAACATATCTAGAGGATATCAGATCAGAGAAAGTTACTGGACTATTCCAACTCATGTAGCTTTTCTTATGTTAAGCAATTTTCTGAATTCCCTGAAGAATTTAGGGTGAGTTGCAAAAAGGCTACCATAAATATGGAACAGGTTCAGGCCACTTGGGCTACAATCTCTGGCTTAGGAGTGTACTGATCATCCACGTAAAACCCTTGAGCCTGCCATCTCTGGCTTTACAATGAACCACTTGTGACATTAAGAATGGGAGTTTGGACAGGAACATGGTCTACAGTTCATATGCTGGCTTAGAGCAGGAATGTGGAATCTGTATCAGTTCAAGGACGGAATGTATTCTATACAAAAGGGGACACTTTCCAGTTGTGGGTGCAACTACCAGCATTCAGTTAGTGTTTCTTAGGGACACATGTGTATCTATGTGCAGTTGCATAAAAATAAACCGCATTTGTGTCTACCAGAGATGAGCTGCTTCTTCAAAGCCACAGGTGCACTTTATCTTTTTGAGGGTATTTTGACAGTAAGGAAGATGACTTTGACAGGAATCCGTTACCAAAGCAACAAGGAGGGAAACATTGCATAACAATGCCCAATCAATGAAGGAGAAATGCGAAAACAGCTCAGACATGAACCCCCTAATTTACATTAGGTGGTATAAGAGAAAGAGGAGGTAAAGCATAATCAGGCTTGTACGATTCTGTTACTATAGCCAATCTTAATGCACAGAGTTGATTTCGTATGATCTGTATTTTTGGGGCTGACATCGGGTCAGTGGACTGAAAAAATAGAACCCTCTCCCACATATAGGCATTAGTAGGTTAGGGGATTTGAGGGGTTTTCTCTTTTTTTAACTGTGATCTTTCTATTTTATGGTTTACATGACAGGTTCTATCTGTTCTCAACCTTAACATGGCAAGAAATGGTTTTCAGCAAAACTGAATTTTTGAGGGCCACAAAAAGAGTCTCAAGAGTTGTATGAAGCCTTGGGGCTGCAGTTCACGCATCCCAATCTATGTGTACACTCATCATTATCACATTCATTCTATACAGTGGTTACATGTATACTCAGACACACATGCATCTCCATCTGTCTTTCCACCGTTCCTTGCAAGCAGGAACAAATAAGAAAGGATGGAAGTTCACATGTGTTATGGTATATACAAGATTAACCTAATCTCAAACTTGAAACAAAATTTGTTAGCATGCTTGGCAAAAGAAAATTGCTCACTGCTGATCTAGCTTCCTTACTGTATTTTTAATTTTTTTGTATTGTTTTTTATATTGTGAGCTGCTCAGAATTGGTCTGGAGTTGGGCAGCACCAAAATCAAATCAAATCAAATAAACTCGTGGCATATGACCTTCACTGAAATGCAACACCTTTGTGCTTTTCAAGTTCAAAGCTACTGACCGATAAAGCTTTCCTTAAATTAAAAATAAGATCTTCACTTCATCACTGTGGCAAATGGTTTCAGTAAAATTGGTTTGCAAGCCCTCCATGAGTCATCAAATGCTGAATCATCAAATGATGAGCACATAGATGACATTGCATGCATGTGAAAACTGGCCCTTAGAATAGATGCTCAGTATAGATTTCCAGCTAAACACAGGAGCCTTCAGCCTGAAGCATAGAAAGCAACATCATCCAGACGGCAGAAATTTCCTTATATATTGCCTTATTTCAGAAGTGGCTTATGCACATGCCAAGGGCAAGACTGAGATCTGGAAACTGGAACCAGCATAGTTCTAGCACTTCTGTGTCTACAATTCAAAACCTTATCTGAATTTCTGAACAAAATTCTGAAGCAAGATTTATTTGCCAGATCCAAAAGTTTATGTCTGAAAAGAAGGATCCATATAGAGTAGACAGATCCAGTTCTACTATTAGGATTGAGATTCCAAATACATTCTAGCAAAATTCCTGTTAAACCAAAATCTCTTCTCAACAGTCATACAAAAATTAAGAAATAAGGAAAGTAGGATGGAATTGCCCCAATTTTTGCATGATGAACAATTTTTGCAATTAAAAAAATAATTCCATGACCATTCACAAAAACATGCAAAATAACATTTAAGAATGTGCTAGTGAAAAAGTAAAGAATCCATTTTCCACAATGTGTTGTCTAGAATAGCCAATGTAAAATGAGCAAATAAAAAAATATACTGCTTTGTGATCCCCAAATTATAGCAATCAGGTACTTTGGCTGCAAGAAATATTGATGAATCAATCATTTTAGATTTTTATTTAAGAGTGTTCATGTTTTCATTTTATTTTACTTTTGTTTCTTTGGCAAGAATGTTTATCAAAATGGTTCTCTTAAATGAAAATGCTTTCATCTTTAGGAACTTGATTTACCCTCCTCCTTTTATAAAAAGTACCTTCTTATTCAAGCCTAGACATTAAAGAATTAGACCATAATTAAAATGTCTGTTTATACGAATCATAACAAGGATAAAAAGGATTTTAGTATTCAGCAAGCAAAAGTGCTGATTTCCTAGAGCTGAGAAAACTATAGATCTTGAAGAGAACAGAGAAAAGAGGAGGACAATACAGTCTTCAAATGAATTAAAGAATTAATAATAACAACAATAATGCTTCCCCAAAGGGCAAATTAAAGGCTTTTTAGCCCCATATCATTGAGATTTAAGAAAGTCAAATAAATGGATTCTAAAAGTTTGTTTATAGTTTTCATGTAGGTACATATCCTAAATATCATAAGGACAAACTATTTAAACATCTGGTGGATTTACTATCCATTCCTCCAAACACACGTAAGGCAGTCAAGATCCATCCTTTCATTTTGTTATT
The DNA here is from genome assembly GCF_035149785.1 of Candoia aspera. NCBI lineage: Eukaryota > Metazoa > Chordata > Lepidosauria > Squamata > Candoiidae > Candoia > Candoia aspera. Next base: position 185,119,676 of record NC_086154.1, read on the forward strand.
GGCAGTGCCTAAAATAATAATTGAATCCTATACAAGGAAGCAACACATCTCTCCATTAGGACTGCCTGCTTCAATAAAGTTTTAGAGGTAGAAGTTTTGGGAGGTATAAGATACATGAAGAACAGCATAACTTGCAGGGGATCAACGTGACTTTGAAAAGGCATGTTTCATTCTGATCTTTAGGACAGTGATTTTAGCCTCTCCAATATACTTAACATTTTGGAAAGATCTATTTAATTCAAATAAATAAATAAATGACCTATTCAATTCAAACAAACAAACAAAATACCTATTTGATTCAAATAAATCAATAACAGACCCGTTCGATTAAAATGAATGAAAGACCCATTCAAATGAATGAATGAATGAATAAATGAATAAATGAAAGACCCATTCAGTTGTTCTTGAGTTTTAAGACTGAGGAAGGCTACTGACTCATATGGTTTCTGTAAACTGAATGGTGGGGGGGGGGCTTTTTTTTTTGCTATTGTTTCAATAAAGAGGAGGGAAAGCCTTTTAAAAATTAAAATATTTGTGTTTTTTTCATAAAAGCACATTAAGACTATGAGTGCTGCCCTTTGACGTTTCCATTTTTGTGGCTTTAGATTATAATCCTATTCTATGTCCTTTAGAGAAGACTGCATTAAATTCTGTGGGATCTAATTTTGAGTACAGAACTGTACTCAGTACAGAATTGTCTTTATTGATTTAATTATGTTTACTAATCTGTGAAGCCCTGGGTGTCCAATGCATTTTTAATATTATTTTTTAAATCTATTTTTAATGTGCAACATCTATTGCTTTTAATTTTTACAAACTGGCACAGTATAATAAAGCCATCATCTAACTGTGAAATAGAACTTTTAGCTACCTGTTATGGGTGCACAGGTAATTCAGAAAACAGGTTAATTTGACGTGAATTAGAGGCTACCTTGGGACTAAATCTGAATCACGATTTAGAAATCTGAAGCACATGGACTACCAACAGAAATCAACAAGTGACTTTTAGCGAGACTGGATTAAAGTAGCCTCTATACAGCCTGATGAATTTCAGGAAAAAAAGATCCAAGGATTGTTATTTGAGGCACAATTTTTCAAAGAAACTACATACTACTTTTTATTTCTTGGCATACTTGAATAAAACAGCAGTCCGAATAGCTACTTCACATCTAATACATTTCAGACTAAGAGACTGAAGTGGGGTTATGCAAGAGTAGTATCTACAAGCTTGGGCAACCTTGTAGAAGCTGGGGGCACTTTTCCTTGTTTTGTTGTCCTGAAGCCAAGAGCCTCAGTAGCTAAAGCAATAGTATCGTACAGTAAATGTGACTGGGATTTCTATGGCGTAGTGCTGGGCCTTTTTAAAAGACGTTTCAAACTCTTTAATCAGCTTAATCAGTTGTTTAGTGTTCTGTCAAAAATTGGCCAAAAAAGCCCCAAACCCTTGCACCTCCATTTCTCAGCAAGTTGAAATGATGGCACCATTTCAGGAGGTTTTGGGCAATACAAAAGGGTGCCTACTGATAACTTTCAAACCATTCCTGTTTAACTGGTTCAGATTTTTCCAAATATTTCTTTATACATATACAATTGTTTTCATGACCAATTAATCTTTGTTGTGTGACCACATGCAACACCTACATACAGTTACCTGGAGTGATCCAAAAATTTCCCTTGCTGGATATGGCACTTGTAACCTGTCTCATCTGTAACTTTCACCTGCACATCCAACTTAGCTTCCCCTCCCTTTTCCTGCCCCCACTTTAAATCCTGTATCAGTCAAGCCACTTGATTCTAATAAAATCAGCAGCAGCTCTTGAAATACGCCTTTTAATAAAATTTGCTAGTCAGAAAAGAGGCTTCCCAGGTGATTTTTTGCCACCATAGACGAATATAGCATCCTCCTACAATAAGCCTCCATAGTATTTTTCCCTCCATAGCCTTTAACCAGAGAGGGAAGATTCCTGATCGTCTTTTCTTCCAGAATAAACTATCAGTCATCACCGGGGTTTACAATGAGGCATACCAGTTCTCCCCGTTACACCTCCTGGTCATCTTACACTCTTTGCACTGTAGGTTTGGTGATACAACCAGTGCTGGTCAACACAGGAGTTTCTTCCCTGGACTGCCTGAAAGAGAGAGCACGCTAGCCGCATGGTGGAACTCTGCCTATCTCCTTAGGGAGTTGGTATCAACAGTCATTATCGTCAACTGAACAGTAAGCAGTGGGTACAAGCAGTGGGCATTTCTCATTTCCTGCTGGCTGTCAAGCCATTCCTCTATGCCTGAGCATTGTCAATGCTTTTGTTGCTACAGACATGAAGCCACAAAATGTAGTGAGAACCTCAGAGCAGATGTTAATAGGAAGGAAGGAAGGAAGGAAGGAAGGAAGGAAGGAAGGAAGGAAGGAAGGAAGGAATCAATCTCCAATTTAGAAACTAAATCTGTCACTCTTCCTTCTCCTGGAGACAGTTATTGGGTTCACTTCCTTGTCATCAAAGAAGTGAACTAATCCACTGTGTTTCAGATCTTGAAAGCACTCCCAAGGACATAATTTAATACAGAACCAAATGACTGAAGAAAAATGACAGTGACAAAAGTAAAATTAATGCAGTGTTCAGTAATCAGAAAACAGTTCTAACAGGTACGTATGAAACTTAATACTAGGTTTCACCTGCATCTCCTCTCCAGCTATAGTTGAAATGGTGGGCAGTAACCAAGATTAGCATGATCAGAAGAGAATCTTTGTAAGGCATGAGACCACATCTTGGGCTCAAAGTTGCCTTACAGTACAGAGTTTGCATCTCTACTCCTGAATCTAAGACTTATTAGGTCTGTCCCATTTTTGCCTTATTACCAGTAAGATTTACACCTAACATCAATATTCCATCCTAAGACTGAAAACAAGGATAAAGGTCTCCAAGACAAATTCTGGTCAAAAGAATTGCCAGTCTTGCATAGGAGCCATACTAAACTCTTGCTGGCACTAAGGAAAATGTTTAAAATTAATTTCTTTCTCAGTAGCTCCGTCCTTAACACTGTCCCATTTCAGCTATGAATTTCCTCCACGGTTTTCCACAGTGTTAACCCCCTACATGCAAAGAATCAGTATGCAGACATACAATATTTTTGAACTAGAGGAATTGGAAAACTGAAAAGAAATAAGGCCAGTGATCCAGCTTCTTTTTAAATTTATCCTATTCAAGGAGTCCAAAATTCACATTTATCATACTATATTTGCTTCCTGACAAAAAAAAAATCTTGTTGAAGATCCTTTTGGAGCCCATAAGATATGTATAGGCGCCTTTTTGTCTTTTAAAAAATACATTTACCAAAATGTTTAATTTAGCCCATTATTTTTCTCTGGAGGGCTTATAAAAATGTAAAATCATAAAACACTAAAACCTAAAGCCAAATAAATCAAACCCCTACAATAGTATAACCTACATAAATAAAAGACCAACAATACAAGGCTATTCTAGCAGAAAATTAAACATTTGTGATCTTCAGTAGTCTTTTAAAGGTTGCAAAAGGCCCCATTTTATAGCTGTAAAAAACAAATACAGTTTTAACCTTCATTTGCAAGAACTTTAAAATTATACTTTTAACAATATTTTTGAAATGCATATAAAATCCTACCAAATAACAAAGAGATACCTAAGTAAACTGCTAATATAGCAGTAAATAAGTTACCCTAATGTAGCTATATGGCAATTAATGAAGTCAAATGTTTAAAAAAAGGAATAAAACTAAAGAAAGACAGATGCAAACAAAGGAGCACGTAAAATATATGTAATATATTTCAATTATTAGGGTGGAATTTATAGAAACACACAATGGTGTATATCTACTTGGAAATAAGGCCCACTGAATTCAGAGCACAATTTTTATTGTCTCATTTTGAATGAAACTCAAAATGAATTTCTATTGGTAAAGTCTTGGATTTTTTCTCAAATAATATGTATGGCACAACAGCAATATCTTTTAACATTCGTTTTTCAGCTTGCTAAGCAAACTGTTTTCACATCAGTAACTGCCCACATCCATTTGGATCTGATCCTAGACTGCTAAAAATGAAGCTTGAGATTCAAAATTAGACTTTTAGGCTGAAATCATCCATACTACAGAGCATTGAACACAGTAGTTGAACACAGTAGCTTAGTTGTAGCTCTTTTTCAAGGAAACAAATACTCTAAATCCACTCAAAGTTTCGCTGATTTTCCATTCTGCAGTCAGGATTGCAGAAGTAGCCTCATGCTGATGCCCATGGCACCATCTCTTTAATGTAACAACAGAATGTAAAAATGGGTATTAGCAGGGCATACATCTTTGTTTCAATGACTGCAGCTAGACAGTCTTGTAACAAAGTCTCAGTAATCAAGCATTTCCAGAGAAAGAATGAAAATGTTTGAACATGAAAACGAATTGAAAAGAATGAAAATGAAAATGTGACTTGAATGCCCACTTCAGCTGGTCTTCAATGTCTTGTTAAAAACAACAGAAAGTTTTATGCTTAGACATTGTTTAAAGTACAAGTCAAAGATATGACAAAATGGGATGAAAATACAATACTGTTGTGAAAAGAGATCACTGTATATAGCTATGTTTCTTTACACCATTTTTAAACTGTAAGTTTAAAATAGGAAGTTGTCGTTGTTCTACATTGTAAAAATCAGAGCATGCTAAAGATCAGATTCTGTGATTCTGCAGAATTTATAGAGACTGCAGCCCATCCTCTAGATGTGTACAGATTTGTACCCTTTGACAAATCTAGGTACCTACAAAGTCTCAAGGTCAAAGGGATCAAAGGCTGCTCAATGTTTTCTATCATTTTAATTTTAATCAAGGTCCTTTGCCTATTTTTACCTTTGTGCCCCATATGATGCTGCTTCCTGGGCTTCCACTCTTTCGCAGGTATCAAGATTAATCAGTTTAAAAAGTTTGATAAGAAAAGCCTGATTATTTGGCATACCCGTACATAATTACAACTGCTCATAGTTTTAGAAAAGCAATTTTCCCTTGCTTGAAACTCAGAAGATGTTTCTTCTATGGCACCTGTGTTGCACTGTCTAAAACAAAGAATATACGTTTTCTTTGGGAATATTATGCTACTGATACACACTTTTATATGACTAATTAATTTTCAAAAACTCATGCAAGCAATCCATTTATTTAACAGTGGGGTTGAACCTTGAATAAAAGTTCAAATGTACTGCCTATCACCACTTGCTCTTGTTATAAAGTTTCTTCCTTCACGTTTGACCCACTGAGCTAATTTAGATTATGGCTGTCCTAGACAGAAACCTGGTGACTTCTGGGTTGAACACACTGTTTGAACACCCCAAATATGGAACAAATGCAGTCAGCTGGCACTTACTTTCCCCCCAGAAGGCTATCATTCCAATATTCAGATCCCAGTAAGTTTCATTCTAGAACCGTGAGGGAACTTTTGAATGCATCATGATTATAAAATTATCCAAGTCCAATTGTTTTAAAAAGGTATTTTTCAACATCAGCACTAAACCCATTTTTCTCATCATGTGTAGAAAGAGGAGGGGGAGAGAGGGAAATACCTTTGCTTAAAATTCAACTTCTTAAAGGCATTTTCATATCCCATCCTTTAATCTATACAAAATTGGAGGATGCTCAGCAACAGCAAAAATGACTATTCTTCGTTCGTTACAGCATTACTGTACCCAAAAATCAAGACTAAGAAAGACGTTAGGTTTTGTTTGGCTTGGCCGTTTAATCCGGTATCAAGCGCAGCCCGGTTTCTTCTTTCTGATAGTCAAAGCCGTAAAATCCTACTTAATTGAAATAGATTCTTTCTCCCACCAACCCTCCCACCGCCAAAGGCACGCGAAGATTTGCGCCGCCTTCCCTAAGATCTCATCCTAGACGGCCATCGGGTTTGCACGGGAAACAGTGTCTGACGCTGTCGGACGTTTCCACCCTCAACTCGGGGCTCCACGAACCCCGCGGCGTCTTACTTTGCGCCGGAGAGAAGCAACAAGTTTGAAAAATACATCTCCACCAAGTTTTCTGAGCCGGCCTTCGCCGCAACTGTACCTTTGCCCTGCCCTGCTTAGTGTGCAAGAAATAAAGGGGTCGTGACTCCCCCGGGATGGCCCGATTCCTTGAGATGATGATGATGATGATGATGATGCAACATTCGATCTACCCCCTCCCCGCCGCTCCGCAACGTGCCGAGGGGCCGACAACTACTTCAAAGGCTCAGAAAAAGTGTGTTGCTGCGCGTATCACGCCCTCCCGTCTGTCTGGGTTTGGGCGTGCCCGCCCGCGAGGATGGGTGGGAACAAGCAGCGCGGATCGCTTTTGTTTGGCCGCTGGGTCCTGAACAGCAATTCTTCCCGCCCACCCCCCGCCGCCGCGCAGCAGGTGTTCAGGCAGCTGGTCGTAAGAGACGCAGCTCCCCTGCCCCTCCTTCGGATCCTACCAAGATTTGCTCGGAAGTAAAGTCTGGCGGGGGAGGGGTTTCCTCCCAGGATAGCAGATACCAGGTTGGCTTTCAAGCCTCCCTTTTTGCGGTTTGGTAAAAATCGTTTCCCCTCCCCCGTCCCGTGGTTTTACCTGAGACAGGTTTTAAGGCGCTTGAGCGCAGAGCCACGCCGGATTACGCTCGCCCTTCTGGCGGCGCGGGAGACTGTGGCAAAGGCTTGGCCGCCGGCCTCCCGCAGTTCCTCTCCTTGCTCGCTACAACGGCGCGCAGAAATTTCGGGAGCAAAGGCAACGAGGAGAAGGCGGCGGCGGCGGCGGCCCGCTTGGAAGAAGGCGGAAGGCAGGCGCGGCCGGAGTTTGCTCCAGGTGGAGACGGAGCGTCTGGAGGAGGCGCGCGGTTGCGGGGAGAGAACCGGCTGGAAGGAAGGAATTCACTTTTTCTTCTGCATCACTTGGGGGCCCGCTCCAATTCTGGTCTTCTGGGAAAGTCGACCAGGTAAGGCACGCGGGCGCCTTCTTAACATTCCGGGAAGGGAAGGACGCGCAGTATTTCTGTACGCCCGATCTGTTCTCGATTTCCGCAGTGCGCCCGGGGTAACCGGCCGGCCTGCGCAGAAAGCACTGGATCCGCCCCCTGGTTGGGCGACAGTCAAGAGACCGGGCGGGGGGGAGCAAGCAGGGGGCGCCAACCTGATGCTTCAAGTGGGTTAGCCTGGCTGTTCCCGGGACGCGAGCAAGCCGCCCGCGGGTATTTTGCCACGCGTCGGGATCGGAGAATCTGTCTTTTCCCTAACACCTTCCCAGAGAATTCAGAACCTTTTTTCTCATCCTTCTTCGCCCAACCGGACTCAGTCGGGATCCTTTGCAACCGTTGTTAGGCCTCCCGCAGTGGAGGGCGGCTAATTTGCAGATCAGGTTTTAGTTACCTACGACTCAGCTCCGCTGACCCTTCTGGCTTGTCGGCTTGTAGTTCCGCTTCGAGAGCGAGCTACTTGACGCCTGAGCTCCGTAGACGGTACTCCGAGCCAGATAAAACAAGTTAACGCTGCCCTGTGGAAGATGATTAAAAACGCCCGCTTTTCTCTTGGGAGTCTGTATTTTGAGATAGGATGAGTTTATTCGACAAGCCGGTGTCTCCTTAGGCTGTGTGTTGGTGTTTTTAATACTAAGGAGGCCATTCCAGAGATCGCCAACTTTCATGCTTAAGAAGAGATGTTTCTGTCTAAGCGTCCTCCCCTGCACTAGATGCAGGTACAAACCTAGTGTTTCTCTCCCGCCCTTTTTTCCCCTCAAAGTGAGGTAATGGCCTCTGCTTTCTTTCATCTAACCAGCTCCCCTTTTTTTTTACCTCAGGATTTCTCTGAATTTTCTTTCCTCTCCACTGCGATAGTTCTGTGCTGTCCGTTAATTTTGTTTTATGGTTTTTCAGGGTTCCTAAAGGTTTCTCGTGTTGTAAGTAACTTTGAATTGGCCAGATCAGAAGTGGAATAAGTTCCTCCTTCCACAATGCTGTTCCGTCGCCTTATAACTTTGCCTTCAGAGCCTCATTTGCTCGCTGCCCGGCTTTTCTAATGTAAGCCTTCCAGATGGTTGTGAGCTGCTTGGTCCAATGCAGTAAGGTATTCTGGGAAAGGATAGGGGGACTGCGGGTCTCTAGAAGGTTATCAGACATTTGCATTCTGGATGTTGGGGAATCGGGTGTTGTGGGATAGGATAGAGATGCAGCAGAAGCGTGGGGGAAGGGAGAGAGTGAGTTCCTGTTCAAACAGGCACTCGTGCGAGAAGAGTGCGGCCCTTCGTTGCGTGTGTGTTCCGGGAAGCAAGACTGAAAGAAAAAGCTCCCACCGATCTAGTTACAACTGTGTCATCAGATATGAGGACTTCTGGCCATTGAGAACAGGACTTGCTTTGCATGCATTTTTTTAAAAAGTGCCTAGACTTTTGAATGTATTGTCAGTAGAAAATCTTATAATGTAGACCTTTGTTCTGCACATTGAATTGCTGGCTCTTTCCTGCCTATAATTTGTAGAAGTTAATAAGAATCCAGTTTGAAAGGAACTGATTTTCATCTTCAACAAAACAAACTTCCAGGGATCTCTGACTAAAAATACATGCAAAGTCCATTGAATTTTTCTTTTCTTTTTTCCAGAAATAAAACTATATCAACAGCTAAAAACTTAGTCTGTGAGTTGTTCAGAATTATGAGAGTGGATGTTTTTATCTTGTTTAGCACAAGAACTTTTCTCATTAATAACCTATAGATGATTTTTTAAAAATACAAAATTCAGGTTAGATATGATTTCAAGGCAAAAAATTGAGTTTTCACATCTAAATATGAAGTGAAATCTTCATTTTTCTGCAAAGGGAGTCAAAACGAATTCAACTTGAATAATTATGGCTTCTGCGTGAATTTTTTTTTAAAGTCTGAAAATTCAGCATTAAAATAAAGTTCAAAAATAGAATTGTTGATTTAAGATTTCACTAAAAAGTCCTACATCTTGCTATGAATTCTGCATATTTCAGAAATATAGGTGACAAACTAAGGAACAGTCACAATCATGCTTACCTGGGAGTAAATCTCAACTCAGAGGGATTATAAATGCAATTAATTCACTTATTAAATTCAGTGGTTCTTTAAAGTATAATCTAAATTATTCTCTGAATTTAGAATTTGGTTTCCAGTTTTGAGGTCTTTTGGTTCACTTTAAAGTTAAAAAGAAAACCATCCAATTTTACAGTGAGTCTAGCTAGAAAAGTAATCACTGATCTTTCATCTTTAGTTCATTACAAAGGAAGAATTAGATTTTTTTTATGGTCCTACTCAATTTTTTATGAACAGGTTCCTCCAGCAATATGAGATAAGGATGACTATATTAAAAGGAGTTTAAAAGAATTACTTTGAATTTTATTCTTCACAAAAACGTTTTATTGAGATTTAATAAACTTGCATAATCATAAACTTAAAAACATTTGGTTATTTATAGGAAAAACTACATTTTATAAATCAGTTCTAATATTTTCTACAAAATTATTTATTATATAAATATAAATATTTATTTTATTTATAAAAACGTGCACAATCGTATGACAATTAAGCACCTGCATTACTGCCCAATGGAAAAAGTCAAAAGATGTTTACCAGGTGTGTTCGATTACCACTCAATCCCCCAATTAATTGATAATTTATTCCACAATATGTCTGTTCCTTTTTATGAAGTGTCACAGGCCAAAGTAAAATGAATGGGTCAGACAAACACTTGTCTTAAGAGTGACAGCAAGTGAGAGAGTCTCCCTCAATTGTTTGGCCTTCTGGAAAAAATGCCATATTGTCTCTTCTTTCCCCCTTTGCACTTCGTATTCCAGGACTGTCTTGCAACATTTGTCAGAAACAGTTTCAGGTGCAAAGACTGATGTTGGCCTCCTTTGCAGAAAGGAACTCTTTTTCCCAGATGTTGCCCCTGAAAATGGAGGCAGGAAAAAGGGAGCCCCTTGGATCAGAAGATGTGGCACAAAGTAGCTGTTTTGGGTCGCTTTGAAGTAAATTGGGAGCAAAGGCAGCTTTTTATCTTCAAAGACAGTGCAATCGAAACCTGCCTTTAGCAGGGATGATGGCTAACAGTTGGCTTGTTCATTGGAATAATCATGGGATAACTTTTAAGGGAAGTGTATATAAAGATCTCAGTAGGAAAAATCTGCCAACAGTAAAGATACCCTCAAGTTGAACTTCTGGTGACCACATCCATGCAGTTTTTTGGGCAGCTTCATGGAAGTGGTTTGCCATAACCTTCAGGGATTTTTGCCCCAAACTTCCCAGTTTAGCCTACAGGCCTAGAATTCCCAGGTGGTCTCCCCTGCAGGTAGCTACTGGGGCTAAGCCAATCATGGTTATCCAGCTGCTGTCACCCATGAAGGTGAAAAATTTGCATCTGTCAACTGCAGATTAAAGAGAAAATGCTTCCCTTTCCCTGTATCAGTGTTGGCCGGAAAATTTAGGAATTATAATCCCAATACATCTCAGGGGGGCCCAGTTTGGCAGTATGGTATAGGGAGTAAGGTTGAGTTTCTCAAACTTTGTGGTGTCACAACCCCCTAAAATGGTAACTGAATTAATGTGCCCTCCAATGAATAAAATGAATGCATTCATTGGGGTTAGGGTTGGGCAAGAAATAAATACACCATATACTTTTAATAATTATGTTTTAATATGTGTATCACAGACTTTGTGGTATGGCAACTGCCAACTGAGGCTTGTGCAAGCAGAGTGGCTAGCAAAACCCAGAGCGAGTTCTAACTATACTGTCACTTTGCCTGTGCAAGCATGATCACATTTTTATGGCCCTCTAAATTTTCTGTGCACCACCTTTCCATGTCCCTTCCCCACTGTTTGAGAACCTCTGGATTAAGGTGTTAGATTAAGGTCGGAAAACCCACATTAAAGTCCAGCCTTAGCTATGGAGACTTTCTCAGCCCAGCTACTTCATAGGGTTGTGGTTATGTAATCTACAGTACATCACTTTGAGCTCTGGTTGTAAAGGTAGAATATAAATCTAAGATAGAAATTGAGTTTGATATTGATGCTGTGATATTTTATCTCTTGGTGCTTCTAAGAGAACATGCTAGTGAAATATTTGCCAAGATTACTACACTGGAACGAAAATGCCCCAGTGCCATACGTAACTTTCTATATTTCTTCCATGTCAGGATATGGGACAACACTGGGGGGAAAAGTGAACTGTGGTGTAAATAGCCAGTTCTGTATTTGCATCTTCATTGTGGGTGGCTCATAACTCAACATATATTATTAATGAGGCAGTTTGTCCTCTTCCAGTAGCATTCATGCTTTGCAGTGACATCAGCCAGAAATCTCTCTGGCGGTATGTTTGGTGGGGCTTCTAAATAAGCATATTTGCAGTTACAACCTTGAGTGTTAATGAGTGATTGAAAACGAAGGGCCTGGTGCATTTTTTAAAAAATTCCATAGATAAAAAATGTGGCAAATTGTCAATACTGGTAACATTCAGTATAACTCAGTCCTTTAACCTTCATTAGAATGTTGAAATTTAGCCAGTTGGTATATTTTACTTAGGGACGCAGTGGCGCTGCGGGTTAAACTGCTGAGCTTGCCGATCGGAAGGTCGGTGGTTCAAATCCGCGCGACGGGGTGAGCTCCCGTTGCTAGTCCCAGCTCCTGCCAACCTAGCAGTTCGAAAACATGCCAATGTGAGTAGATTAATAGGTACCGCTTCAGCGGGCAGGTAACGGCATTCCGTGTAGTCATGCTGGCCACATGACCACGGAGGAAGTGTCTACGGACAAACGCCGGCTCTTCGGCTTTGAAACGGAGATGAGCACCGCCCCTTAGAGTCGGACACGACTGGACTTAATGTCAAGGGAAACCTTTACCTTTACCTTATATTGTACTTATCTGCATTTGGATTTGAGATGAATAATAAAAAGTTGAATCATTCATTGGTGACTCTGTTTTAACTCAGATGGTAAAAAAAAGGGATACTGGAGGGTCAAAAGCATCAAAATGGTGGGCACAACTGGGCAGTTGAAGCTCTACCTCTTTTTAATATGCATCACATACATCAAACCCATGTAAAAAGAAATGGGGCTTCAATTGTTTGGTTGAACCTGCCATTTTGATGTTGACACCCTGCTTGAGAAGTTTTTAAAAGTCCTCTATTGCCAGCAGGATAAGTAGATGGTGTATACTGTAGTCTTGGTGAAATCTTTCAGTTCTGCAAGGATTCCTAAATCATTTGTAAACCTTTGACCTTCATTCCCCCAGGCTCAATGCAAGAGACATCACCCTGAAAACACTGGCTTGGAATAACTCACAAATCACCAAGAGAAGCAAAATGTATTTTTATCTGAAGCCTCTTTTAATCTTCCTAAAACACATACTCTTCTATTTATAATGCTGTTTTATATGACTGATCTTCTAATGTGGGTGTTTACTTTTCATTTACTTTTATTTTAGAATAATTTGTCCCCCTTTGTTCTTTTTATACTTTCCCAATAACATAACAGGATATGTTATTGGGAAAGTATGATGAAGTCAGTAGGGCTTTCTTCAGAGTCAAGCTACATAAGAAGTAGTAGTAGAAGAATCTCATTTAAGAAAAACTCTAGTAAAGAGCAAACTGCTTGCTATATTTCATTTCAATTTTTAATATTGAATTGCACTTTCAGAACATGTTATTTCTCAGAAAATGATTACTTAAAACCAGCATAACTCTCTAATCAGCTATGTTAAAAATAGCACAAACATAATAGATTACATTTGAGTAAAATATTATTAATGCTAGTGTGAAAGTATGTATTAAACTACCCTTTCTTTGCAGTCATATCCCTATGTATTCCTTTGTGTATGCATTTTACTTACAAATGCTCATGGAAGCCTTTAACAGTTAAAAATTCCTCCCTCCCTCCCAAACAAAGCTTGAGGATTTTCAGTGTACTATAAGTCTGTAAAATGTTTGAAGAGAAACTTTAATGGAAGACCCCTGGTTCAGTCTTTCAGGTCTCCAAGTAGAAGTGAGAAAAGCTCTTGTTTTGAACAGGATAAACCTTTCTCAGCAGTGGTAGAGAATATTGAGTTGGATTGGCTGATGGTTTGGTGTAAAGGCAGTTTGTATTTCTAGGAGTGTATACATTGTAACAACCTTTTGAAGGCAGTTAAGGTGTCTCCAGCTTCTACTGGGCAGGTCATAGTCAAGATATTTGTTGCAAAATGTAGAAAAGGTTTGTTGTTGATAATGCTGGTCTGCAGCCTTCTATCTGATGGAGGAAAAGGAAAGGCTTTGTTCAAAGCAGGGATCAAGGCATACCTGTGACCCCCATATGGTACTCTTAGCAATTCCAAAGAGTTAAAATGGTCACAAAATCTCACAAAACTTCACTACATTTTTCTACCAAAGTTTGTAAGCTGTCAGGATACAATCACCTAAATTACATGAGATTTGGAGCAATTTTGTGGGAGATCTTGGAGCCCAAAAATGTTGATGACTCCTGTTTTAAGGACTTGCTGTGGATTTCTCCAAGATTAAATTGAAATGTAGGCAAAAATAAATAGCTGTAATAAGGTTTATACATGGGAAAAACAAAAACATTCTCATAATGCTAATCTATAATTGGTTGTGTATGAAACAGTCATGCTAAAGAAGGTCTAAATGTACATATAAAAGCATGTGAATCATCTAAGATAGCTAGTGACTGCAGAATCAGCTAAATTGTTTAATTATATGATCCAGGACAGATTGAAACAAGTGAGATAAAACAAGTCCCTGGATGTTGAAAAGCAGCATCCATTTCCATATTACGATAAGGTGCAATATATTTTAGACAGGGATGAACCAAAAAAAAAAAAAAATAACTATGCAGTGCCAAAAATACACTTAAGTAACTTTAAGGTGGATTATGATTATGATGGTGCATGTTGATTAGGAGCAATATAAAAAATATACCAAGTATCCAAAAAGGTTTGTTTTCCAAAGAGTCCTGAGCTTGTACACTCCATTTTTTTGGAAGCAAACATCTTCTGCCCCTAATTTTAACTACTGGATTCTAAAACAGCATGTTAAAACTGTAGATTTAAAGAGTAGGGATTTTTTTTTTGTCATACCACTGATATTCTTCATATTAGGAACATTTTTCCCCTCAAGCTATACTACAGATGAGAGAGTTTCTCTCTAATGTTAATAGTAATTACTGGTTAAGTCAAGCAGATGGGAAACTTTTTGGGTGACCTCACTAGATTTGGTAACAGGTGAATCTCCATACAGCTAGGACACAGATAAAGGAACATGTAGTCTAGCCTTCTCCAATCTCTGTCCTCCATATGTTGGACTGCTGGTAATCCTCATGCTGGTGGTTGTGGGGTTATGAATTATAATCCAGTTTTGATTTATTTATATCCCACCTTTCCTAGGACTCTTTAGTGTTGTCATGTAAGTTGGCTGAGAGACAACATTCGGCCCAATAGAATTTTATGGCCATGGATGGACTTCCAGAGGAGAGCAGGTTTTGGAAGGCTAAAGTAAACTATTTTTAAAGATGGTCTCAATGAGTTGTACTACCTAGTAAGTATGATTAGGAATCATACTTTTTTTTTTTTTTTGCTAAAGCAAACTATTCACCTCACCCACATTTCAGTGCATGTGGTGTAAGTTCAGCAAGCAAAAGCTATCCTGCACTGCTTGGCATAGAGAAATAAAAATTCAGCATACAATAACAGAGAAGTCTCCCTCTCCTTCCCAGCTTCAATAGATGATACCATGATGGATGGATGGATGGATGGATATGAGTTTTTACATAGATAAAAGACAAGTATAAAAATATATAAAGAAAAAGATAAAAGAAAAAGCGCAGAAAGCAGGACATTAAAAGAAAGAAGAGATAAAAGAAACTAGAACCAGAAAAAATAAGCGACTTCTGACCTTTTCAGCACTTGCAAGCAATTTCATTGCCCTTCCTCCCTCTTTAATATTACAAAAGTCCCTTCAGCTCCTCATTCAATCCTTTTTCAGTCATCAAATCCAGAAATCATTGTTTCATTCTTTTCCATTTTCAGCAAAAAGTCCATAAAAGGTTTCCAGTCTTTTATAAAAGTACTTTTTGTTTTGTCTCTGACCAAACAGGTCAGTTTTGCCATTTCTGCCAACTCTGCCATCTTCACAATCCATTCCTCCATTGTGGGTATTTCAGTTTTTCTCCAGAAGGTGAAGGATGAGACCACCTTCTTGACTGTGTCTGAGCTCAGAAGCTGAGAAGGATCATACCTAGTTACTGTAGTACTTGGATAGAAAATTATACCAAGGCTGTAGGCTAGATTGGTTAGTTGAAAAATATCATGGAAGAAGATGATGGCAATCTACTTTTGTAGTGTTGCCAAGAAAATGGCATGAAGTCACCAGGAGAAAATCTTGACTCAATGGAGCATTTTCTTTTATTTTCCTCCCCACTTTGTTTTTAATTAGCACCCAGTGCAATTTTGTTCTAAGCAGGTTTTAACAATGGCACGTTTAGAATGTCATGAGCTCTCAAAGCTTCCACCATCTATAATACTGAAATGAGGTTTTGCCAGTAAGAAAATTCCAACAGGAGAGCCAGTCTGGGTCCAGACACCACCTTAGGAAAACCATTCCTTGTAGTAATTAGACAAGCCTTGCTCATATGAGAGATCTGACTTTTGCTTGAGAACCTCTCTGAAGGGTCTTCACACTTAGAAAATAAACAATGGAAGTTATGTTTTCCTGGGTATCATTAATCTCGGTTCATGGATGAATTCAGTGCCCTTTTCCAGAAAATTCTGAAACCGGACAGAGGGAAATGTTAAGTTATTTGACAGGGCAAGTTTCTCAATATTTTCTGTTGAAATCTGCCTTAGAGATGTAATATTCTTGTTCCTTCCATTATACCAAAGAGCTAGGACTGTGAGCCGGAGGCAGATAAGAATAAGAATAATAGGAATAATATAATTCTCTCCAAAGTATGCAGGCCTTTGAAGAGAGAAATTTATTTCCTTGCAAAGATAATGTTGGCAGTTTCAATTACTGAAAATAAATTATTGATTGCCAACAATTCTTGATTGTCAGTGATAGCATGTATTTCTTATAGTCAGAAGGGAGGGGGCCAAAAATTCAGCAGGTGGCAGCACCAGACTGATTCTTTCTAGGCTTAGATGCTATGCAAGATGAGGCTTGGTTATCATTTGAATGTGTGACTACCAGACAAAATTGGGCTGTTGGCTAGTCTGGGAAGTGAAAATAGAAACCTAGAAAAACATAATGGCAAACTGCTTCTGCATTGTTACCAGGAAAACTACAGGGATGTGTCCATCAATTCACTGGGAATCAAATTTGATTTAAAGGAGACTTTTGCTAAAATAATCTGCTTTCTAGATATGTTGGATTACAAGCCCATCATTTTTAATCATCATGTCTTTGTTGAGGATGAAAGGAACTGTGGTCCAACACATGTTGAGGGCAGCAGGTTGGATTATACACTGGTTTGAATCCTAGCTAATTCAGTGTAGAAGTTAAGGTGTTAGACTAGGATCAAGGAGACCCAGGTTCAAGCTTCCCATCAGCCATGGAAGCTCCCTGAGCAACTCTGAAAGACTGTCTGTTATCCCAACCTATCTGACAAGGTATATGACCATGGGGGAAAAAATGGAGAAGACAGATGGAAAATAAATTGAATGAATAAATAACCTAATAAATGGGAAAAAGTTAGTCTCACCAATTCCAAAAGAAATGAAGTACAGCTCAACCACTGTTTGAAATTGTAAATCTGTTGCCTGTATATGTAGGTCTTGCCTACAAAATCTTTTTTTACTTCTAAAATGAGTTTCATTATTCCAAAACAAAAACATATGGATGTTAAGGCAGATGCCAGTCCAAATCTTCCAACATTTCATGTATGTTGTACGTTTGTTACATTCAGTCGTTTCACTCTAAGAATAACCTCATAATATTTCAGATGTATACCTAAAACGTGTTGGCCTTATGGAGTGGAGGAATGCTATATTAACTAATGAAGTTTGAAACTCATTACTACCTATTACGTCCTTGCATTTGTTTGTTTGTTTGTTTGTTTGTTTATTTTATTAGATTTATATTACCGCCCCTCTCCCCCAATGGGGGACTCTGGGTGGTTTACAATAAAAAAAATTACTATTTAATAGTATATAGACCATAAATGCAAAACCTCAAGAGTGTATTTGTAGAATGCAAGTACATCTGTCAAGAGTACTGATGGTGAGCAGGAGGGGGCCCCTATCCAGGGGGGAAAACGCATGCGTAGTACTGAGGAGTTAAGCAGCCATTCAAAGAGACACAGATCAGACCCACCTTTTGGGGTTTATCTGTCTGGATTTTTCCCACGCTTCTTCAGTTTGTTAGGATTTTCTGTCTAATGTAGCAGTAATAAAACACTAGAGACCTATTCCTTGTCTCAGCGTGGTTCCTGACTGTTAGGATAACATCTACAACAAGATTTTTTAAAAAACAAAACCCTTTTAAATTGCTCATTAATGATGTGAGTTTTCATTGTTGTGACATTCTGGATTACCTGTTTACCAAATGTTTATATTAATGATTTTGACAAGCACACCATTTTAATATTACTAAACATTTTCTATACTTTCCTGTAATTGTGGAATTATTATCTGGCAAGTTGCTGAATTAGTTCATATGACCTGCCCTTACATTATTTTTTTTAATGACATTAATCTACTACTGATATCAGTTAATTGCAAATGAAATATCTTAAAGCACAGTAAGAGAATATCATTCTATGTTTAAGTTTTTGCTGATTTTTATTAATACATTGTAAATATTTTTATGGAAGTGTGATGAATATATAAACACTGAAATACATATATATATTTATCTCCCAATAACAAAGCTTCTCTGGACAGCTTAATTTTGAAAAGCTGGTAAAACTGTTGTACTAAGGCTGTTACTTAGGTCTATTCTTTAAGTTTATTTTTGCCCATTCTTTCCCTCATCATGTAGCATTGATATGTGAACACGGGTCCTTAAAAATCTACCAGCTCATTTTCTCCTGGTTTCTTTTTCTTAGTCTATTTTTGGTGCTGTTCTTCCCTGCTTAAGCTTCTGCCTTCTACCATAAGTAAACCTAGTCAGTCAGGAATCTTGTAATGGAAGTTAGGATGATGTGGTGCTATATTGCTAATCTGAATTGCTTGTAAATTGCCACAGGCAATTAGTCCTGAGAAAGGGCAAACAAAACCTATTCTGAATATAGGCAGTGGTTCTTGAGTGGGTCAAAGAGCAATCCTAACTAGTGAGGGACATCCAGATTTAGCTTTCCACTGACTTCACTGAAGCTGTATAGAGTTGTATTCTTTGTGAATAAGTAAATCATTTCATATCCTTTCAGTAAAATTGACGAAACATTGCCAAACTGGGAGCTTTAATATTGAGAAATGTACTGTACTCCATAACAGTGGCCTTACTTTTTTTTTGCCTTGGGCTTGTAGTTAACTTTTTAAAAAGTCCTTTAAGATATGTGACAAATCATAAAGAAGGTGTTCCATGCTTTGATCTTCAGAATATGGTAAACTACATTAGAATTTGAACTCTCCAAAATACTTGGTTCCTAGAAAGTATCTCTCTAATATTTTTACTCCCATTCCTAGAATTTACTTCATTATTCAAAAACAACTTTAGGCCTTAAAAGTTACATTGTCAAGGTTTTAACGATCTTATTTTATGCATAAACAACCCCCTTTTCACAAATATTTATGGCTATTTGTATGCTTACATTACATATAGTTATATAATGTGATAAATAAAAATAAATACATTTTTATAACCAGCTGGTATGCAATTATATATTGGCTTAGAATGTTTCATCTTCAGAGGATTTTTAAAAAAATACTTGAGATTTAAGCAAAGTGAACTTTTTCTGTATTCCTCCCTGTGTTTATCCCTTTGTAAAAACTTCACTTCTTTCAGTGTGTCCTGCTTTACAAACTCTTTCATTGTAAACACCTGGCATAAAGCAACAAGCCATATTGAGAAGTCGGGTGTATGTTACATGTTCTTCGAGTCATGGATCTGGATGGTGGAGTGGGCGAGCTGTATGAATGCAAATATGGAGTTTTATGAATGCAAATGCAACAGAACAGAGTTAGAAACTTCACACAGTGCTGGTGGATCACCACTGGGGGCAGGCAAGTCTTTTTCAGATACAACTAAGGTGGGTATGTTTGAACTGGCCCCAAGCCCAGTATTTGAGTACACCATGTGTTGAGGCTGCGGTGTGCAAGTTTGCTGCCAAAGAAGTAATTGTGGCTTGACACTTTTTAGCTGCAGAGTGGCTCATTCTAACACTGGGTTATAATTCCTGTACCAATTGACAGGCACCTCCCCATGCCCAAGATTTCTTGCATTTGTATGAGGGTAAAACCACAGTCCATATATTTATACTCTGCATAGTAATTTGTGTACGCTGAGTTGCCTCCCCTCAATACCTTAGTTATATTCATGGCCACATCATGGCATCTTTTCCTGTAAGGAGACAAGAAATGTTGTTTTCCCTGGACCAGCCAGAGAAGATTCTACTTTTCAGGAGTTTTTGAAGCTCTTTGGCACTTATGGTCAAGAAGAAAGTGGATTAACTTACCATATTCCTTGAGCTGCATGACAATTAGTTGGCCTTAGTAATCTAATAAATAAGGAATATTACCTAATTCTGTTTTTCAGGTTTGGAATGAATATGTTACAGAGCAGAAATGAGAAAATGGCCCTAGAGGGCTAATATCAAGTACAATGTTCTAAACCTATTTATAAATTCTCACTAAGAGATGCATTATTAGTGGTTTCTTGGAATCAAAATCTGCCACCAAGGATCCATTTACAGCTATTGTTGCTACAGTACATTTCCTTTCACTTCAGTTACCTGACAGGATCAAAAGTCCAGTCTGTCCAAGAACACAAGATTCTACAAATTCTGACAAAGCCTCTGTGGACATTCACATTGAAATTTGAGATTATTCTCAGCAATCCCCTTTTTGAACGGTGTAATACGCACCACTTCGTACTCCAATACAACCACTACAATTCACCTTTACTAAGTAGCAGACGGAGAGAGGAAAAAGGAGGTAGAGCAAAAGCCAGTGAAAAAAGGGAGAAGCTCTAGTCCAAGGCTGGCAAATTTGGGGCTTCTGAGATCATCTCTGTCTTTTGAAAGAGTCTCAACATCTGGTCCCAGCAGCAAAATCACAAAATTGTACACTGGGATGAACTGTGCCCACCGAGGCATAATTTATATCTGCATTACTACAGACGAAAGATTCTGACATCAAACTCTAAACAGACATTCAGAAATTTCAGGGTAGGATTTTGTTTTGTTTTTAAATTAGATACATACACTTAACATACTCGTGATCTAATCCTTCCTTCTTTGCAGCTGGCATTCTCAGAACAGAACATTCTGAGAAAGAAAAATACTGTAGAGCAAAGAACATTTGTGGCTTGTAATCTGGTTCATTCCCTTTCAGGATTCCCTCCTTGCTTGATTTAACTTCCTTAGCTCTTGCACTGTTTTCAGAAGAATGTTGTTGCAGCAATTGACATTCTCAGCTCCCATTATTTTTGAATGGACCTTCAGATTGCTTCTGTGGTTTCCAAAAGATGTTCTTGTCCTTTTTTTAGGAAGTAAGCCAAAGAACATTCAGTGTTATCCTCCACATTCTTCTGGCTTCCTGTCAAGTAGAAGGGCTTTTTTTTAAATGTATTGTTAAAATAAAATAATAAATAAAATTTTACAAACAAGGAAAAAACCCACCCTTCATAGCTGTGAACTTAAGTCTCCAAAATTGGCCAGGCTCAAGAAACTTGATTAGCTAGATGTGCTACTGTGTGCTACTTTCTCCATCACTGTATGTTAGCAGTTTAGAACTAGAGGTTAGAGGTTTTCACTGACACTTGGCAACTGTGGCATGTTAAGTTTTGCTGGTGACAGAGATGGTCTAAGCACCCTTCCTCCTAGCCAGGTACACGCTTTCCATCCTTGAGTGGAAGCAAAATACATCGCATCGTGCTGACCCCACACTCAATTTTTCCTATGCTTCAACAAATCTAGACAAGGTTGCTGTCCTCATCCAATTAACAGCCACAAATTCTCTTGGACATAAGAAGAGTAGAGTCCAAGCTTTAACTTTCATTATTTCTTTATTTAGACTTAATTTTTATTATTTACTATGTGCTGCTTATGATAGGATGATCAATCCCCCAGGACAGTGATAGTCATATGAAACATTTTCATAGATGGTGCCATCTAGAGGTTGACCAGCAAAAATGGCTACTTCCTTGCTTGATAAAAGAAATCCAACAATGGCTATGGGTTCTTCTGATTTAAACCTTTCCTCAGTAAATGCTCTTGAATTCTTCCCCCCACTTCCAGCCCATGGTTGGGCAAGAGAGTATTCTGTTCTGTCTTGCAAAGGGAAGAGAAGGGAATCTACTTACTTGGATTGTGTAGGGTAGTCAGACTCAAAGTTCCCAACAAAGCTTGACTTACCCCATGCTATCTTGGTCAGAAGTCTTGCCATTGGTGCAGAAT
The DNA here is from genome assembly GCF_035149785.1 of Candoia aspera. Classification (NCBI taxonomy): domain Eukaryota; kingdom Metazoa; phylum Chordata; class Lepidosauria; order Squamata; family Candoiidae; genus Candoia; species Candoia aspera. The sequence continues at coordinate 185,141,237 of NC_086154.1, forward strand.
AGTGAATTCAGACAGAGTTGCTGTGACTGTTTAAAAAGCAGCTTTAATATAATATTTATAAGTCTTTGTTTTTTTTGTTTTTTAAATGCTAAAGTCAGAAAATAGAAAACAGGTACTGACACACAATGATGTTTTTTTACAATTGTTTTAATTATTAAGGAAAATAAATTGTGAGAACCAATTTGGTGTAGTGGTTAAAGGAACTGAGTTAGGAACCAGGAGATTGGTCCAGACTCACCCAGTAGGCCCTCCCAATCACAACTTCTCAGTCCTAGGAAGAAGACCATAGGAAACTCCTTCTGAAAATGGTGCCAAGAAAACATACTGGTCTTGTCAAGAATGACTTGAAGGCGCACACACAAAAATGTAATTAATGAAAAAACAAAGTGAAAGCACTGATTTTAAAAATTAGGTAGAAAATATTTTAAACAAAATTAAAATAGTGGAATAAAGCATCTTGTTAAAGAAAGGAATGGGAAAGAAAAGGAATGGAAGGAACTGAACAGGAAGCAAAGTTGATGTGTGCTAAGAAAGAATGGGAATGTGAATGGTGTGAAAATAATTTTGTCAAAATTCACCTGCAAAACAGCATATCATTGGAGAACCATTTCAACAGGGATTTTGGATAGGAGCAACACTGCGGCATGATTTTAAGTAAAGATGACTTAACCTCCCTTTCTGCCTCCCTCCCTCTGATTTTTTTTATCATCCTTCCAAAAGGCTATGATTGAGAAAAGTGAGGATGGTCTGATCACAAGAAGCCTTCTGCCAATCACTGAATCCAGTTCTTCCCCTCCCTCCCCATCAAAATATGGCAATGCTCAAAAGTATTCTGATGGTCCCCCCTTTGCAGTATGACTGAGTTCCTGATTTATATAGAGGATTTTGAATTGGACAAGCCAGGTTAGAGTGGTCCATCCCATCTGGAATGAGTTAAAAAGTGCTACAAATAGCCAGGAGTGTATTGACTCAGAACTACTCCAATTGTGTGTTACATTGCATAGTCCGTATTATAGGGGTTGCTATCTGGTGTAGTTTCATAACTCTGAAAGTTCAGTCGAACTTGATTTTTGCCTTTTTGGGTAGGTAAAACTAGAATGTGAACAGTGAAGCCTTACTCTAATAACTCTAATACTTAGCTTGGGTTTTTACTGCTGTTTCCAGAGATCTGTTGTCGAGTTCTTAGTTCAAAAGCAGAATTGAATTTCTTGTATTGGTATTGCAGAAAAATCTATTAATCTATCTTCTAGAAATGGATCCAGGAAGAACTGTTGATGTTCCAGCTCCAACTTATTTAGCAGATGCAGGTCACAAAAGGCAGCTGTGTTAATTCATGTTATACCCAGCATTGGGCTCATTAGAAGTGCTTGGGCATAAACTATCTCTCTGCCCCCATGTATATGTATGGTAACTTTTTCTTTCTTTTTCTTTCTAGGACCAACACCCTTCAGTAAATTATCTGGAGCTCACTTTGGAAAGCTTAACAAGGCTTCCCTATATTTAGAGGTGGAGAGGAGGCAAGATGTTGGCATAGCTGATGAACTGAGAACCTGCTATGCCAACATATTGCCCTCTTTCACCTCTGCTTGCTGCAAATGCACCAGGATACTACCTATATTTCAAAGACCTTCCTCTTTCTATATGTTCACCGATATGTAAATACATACAAGGACTGTCTGAAAACAACAGGTAACAATGAAAGTCTTGAAGAAAGATGTCTGAGTTTTTATTATATATACTGGTTATTGCTTTGTTCATTTGTTTAACTGAACATTGGGAGAGCTGGAATAAAAAGTTGTAAATAGAGGCTGATGAATTTTTGACTGAATTGCAAAGATTTTTCTGAATGCAAAGAAGTCACAGACACAGTTTTGGAACTGTCTGATTCAGGGTTTCTCAACCAGGGTTCTGTGGCACCCTAGGGTTCTGCAAGAGATCACTAGGGGTTCCCTGGGAGATCACAATTTATTTAAAAAATTAAATTTGGGCAAGTTCATATGAAAGAGGTAAGTTTCTTTATTTTTAGTTTAAGAACATTGTATATATACAGGCCTAACCATGTAACGAATATAATAATTTTGTAACTTCTGGCCTATATTTGAGCCTGAATGTGCAGGGGTTCCCAGAGGCCTGAAAAATATTTCAAGGGTTCCTGCAGGGTCAAAAGATTGAGAAAGGCTGCCCTGATTGATGGCTAAAATTTCTTCTGCTTTTTTCTTATCCTGCTGTTCTGCTGGAGGAAGAGAGATCTGGTATGTCTAGAAAGGGCCACCACTTTTGATTAATCTATGCAACAAGGGATCTTTTGCAATAAAAAGTCGGCTTTTTCTCCCTTTCTACAGTTCTAGTCGTGCCAGTGGTGTTCCATTGTATCTCTCCCAATCCCATTACTCCTTGGCCTGGTTTCAAGACATTTATAGAAGGCATCTAGTATTGATTGGGCTCAAATTGTCATTTGCTAATAGCTTCTAAGAGAGGCAGAAGGTGGGTCAGGGTGGGGGGGAGAGAACAACAGCTCTTACAATCTAATACTGAATAGTTAAGGCAGCTCCAAACAATAACTTAAGTGTGGTTACTTACAGTTTTAAGGATGCTTGTCGTTTTGATACCTTCCTGGAATACAAGCCTCTAAAGAAGAAGAGAGGGAATACAGTACAAGCAGCCCAAGTTTCAGGAAGAGAAGCAGCTGGGAGATCATTCTTAGCCATGATAAAAAAGCGGTATTGCTTAGCCTCAGCCTTGGGGAAAGGGAAGATTCTGAAGTTACAGTTTCTGTTGACATGAAAGTAATGGTAATGGCATGGGCATGGTGCCAGGGGCAGCAGGGTAGCTAGTAAAGGAAAAAGAAGAAGAAGCCTCATACAATGCTATCTTTAAAATATTTATGGACTTTAAAAAATATCTTGGGCAAAATGACTGCTACAGAAAAGGATCCTTTCCTACTACAGACAGTACTGACCATGAATGAGAAGTTATTTTGAAGGTTAATTAGCTTCTTTGCTGGCTGCTCCACCAGCATTGCAATATATCTGTGGCCAAGTCCTAATGATTCAGAGTTAAGTATGATTATTATAATTTTGGAGTGATTCCAGATAAAGTGGTTGTCTTCAAATGCCTTCTTTGGGAAGCTTTCCTTGATATGGCTAGAAATGAAAAAAAAAATGGTTTACCTTCTGCAGTATTTCTCCATCCAACATGCATAAGCTTACTTGTGTTGCTGTATTGTCATTCTCATCCAGAATACAAAGGCTTGAATACTTACAGATTCATCATAGTTTGCCCATAGCTAGGCCAAGTGCTGCACCAGATACCATCAGGAGCTGGTTGTCTCCTTTAAAGCCCTTCGTGGTTCAGTCTTCGGGTAGCCACCTTCCCCCAATTTTTTCTGCTAGTCCAGTAAGGTCAGGTAGAAGCAGCTCCTTTGGGGTCCCTTCACTCTGAGAATGCCATCAGTAGCTTGGAGGAGGGCCTTCTCAATTGCTACCCTCCTTTGAAAAAGCATTTCCACAAGATCTGTATGACACCAACCTTACTGAATTTTAGAAGGACCATCAAAAGCTGACTTTTTCCATTTTAAATTGTTTTAAATCACTTCCTCTTATAGTAAGTTTAATTTGAGTTTGTTCCTTGGCATAGAATTCTGAGATGGATTATGATATACTATTATTATTTTATTTTTTTAAATTAATTTTTTCACATTTCTAAGGCCAACCAATTTGTCAATGACTCTGGGTTGCATACAGAATTAAAAACAAAGCAACAAGCACAAACAAAGAATCCTAGCCCAAATCATGGGAGAAAAGCCAGACCTTCCAGGCACATTTAAAGGAAAACAGGGTTGGGGTATTATGAATCTTTAGTGGGGGAGGGAGTGCTGTTCCAGAGGGCAGGTGCTGCAACAGAGCAGGTATGCCTCCAAGCCCATCAGATGTCATTGCTTACCGGATGAGATCCAGAGCACTGACCTTCCAGGATAGGCAGAAACAATGGGAGAGAGACAGACACTCAAATAAAGGGGCCCTATGCTATACAGGTGCGTCTGACTCATGCCATGGTCTTCTCAATTGCCATATACTGTATGCCTGTGAAAGCTGGATATTAAAAAAGGAAGATAGAAGAAGAATTGATGCATTTGAATTGTGGTGTTGGCGAAGATTATTGAAAGTACCATGGACTGCCAGAAGAGCAAACAAATCAGTTTTAGAAGAAATAGAACCAGAATGTTTCCTAGAGGCGAAGATAACTAGGCTTAGACTCTTGTACTTTGGGCACATTGTCAGGAAAGATCGATCGCTTGAAAAGGACATCATGTTTGGTAAAGTTGAGGGCCAGAGGAAAAGAGGAAGACCTTCAATGCAATTACTGCAACAATGGATGCAAACATTGGAACAGTCAGGCATATGGCGCAAGACCAAGCAGCATTTCGTTCTGTTATACATAGGGTCGCCATGAGTTGTAAACGACTGGATGGCAACTAACAACAACAACATGCTCTACAGAGTTTTGTAGGTGACAACCAACACCTTGAATTGGTAACCAGTGCAGTTTGTGTATCAAAGGTGTTACATGGGCATTATGTGGGACATCTATAACTACCGGCATCACCACATTCTGGATCAGTTGAAGCTTCCAAGTGGTCTTCAAGTGCAGCCCAATGTAGAGTGCATTGCAGTAGTTCAGATACCAGGTAAGCAGGGTACAAAGAACCATGAGAAGGGTCTCCAGGTGCAGGAAAAGATGCAATTGGTACACAACACAAATCTCTGCTAAGACCTTCCTGACCACACTGCTGCCTGGTCTTCTGCTAAGGTTTATGTACATTTTAACCTTAATAGCAGAAATAGATTATGTAAGCTACTCAGTACTGATTGAAGCAGCATATAAGTCCAATAAAATTGATCAATCATCCTTTTGTTTTGTATCTCACTTTTCTGCCTGGACAGCATTAATATTCAGAGTTTCTTCTTTGGCTACTACCTACAATGGTGCAATGGTTTCTCCAGAGAGCAATTTCCACTACTCTACCTGGCTTTGGTTTATATTGGAGTCTAACAGACTAGTAACATGATGTCCTTCCAGTGTTTAGGCCTAGTCCAGTGTTTCTCAAATTTGGCAACTTTAAGACATGTGGACTTCAACTCCCAGAATGCTGGCTGGGGAATTCTGGGAGTTGAAGTCCATATGTCTTAAAGTTGCCAAGTTTGAGAAACACTGGACCAGAGTTTCCACAATCCCTTGACATTTACCATATTGTCCAGAAGTGGTATGAGTTGACTCACAATACATTTTCACAGTCTCAGGTTGCCTATTTCTGTTCCATATATTTAAATAGTGAAGATCTTCCTTTTCTGGCAGGTATTTAATCTTATTTTTAATACTTTATTTGAATTTATTTTACCCAAATATCAGAACATTAACTTTAATTTTTAAAGTAAATATTGAATATTTAAATACTGAATATTGCTTTAAGTTTTGCCATTTTTGTTTGGGCAGTTATTTATTGACCCATCAATAAAATAAATAAGCCCAGAAATGGATTCTATGTCTTTCTTTTGAGAGGCTGACATATTGCTGAAAGCATTATGAAGAATACTGTATATTATGTTGTCCTGTTTCATTTGTCTGTGCACTATATTCACAGAATGAATTTCCTTTACAGCAAGAATTGTGGGAAATCATATCCTTTAGTCATTCAAGAATAAAACAAATTGTCAAGTGCCTTGCTGCTTGAATAAAGCAAAATGTGTTGCTCCTCAGCCTTTGCATCTCCCTATATTTGTTAAAACTATTCAGAGTGTAGGAAAAGTGCCTCTCAAATGGTACTGAGAGTGAATTGTATATAGAGTGTTCTATGGGATAAGTCTAACTTGCCAAAGATGCCCATTGGCTGTTTCTAAAAAGAAAAATGCATGTGAAAATTCAAAGGGGATTATGTAATGCAGAAGTTGAGGTCATGTCAGAAAATGAGAAGAACCAACAGAGAGCCATATAAATATTTGGATTCTTTTTGTAGAGGATTGCTGTTGCTACTCCCACTAAATTGATGTACTGCCAAAAAAAAAAAACCTGCCAGTAAATGAGGCTGTTTCATCAATTAAAAACTCACTGCTTGATGGGAACTTTGTGGAGTGTGGACATAGTCATCCCATGCTCAGCAACAGGAACAATGCTACTTATCATCTTGCATCTAGGGCTTATGAACAAAGTCAGGTCAGCAACCCATCCATCCAACTATAATAGCAAAATAAAGTGACAGTGCATGTCTCTCAACCAGCCAACTATTTTTTGCTAATGGTAGCTTCAAATTACTCAAGTAAATGAATAAAATCACGTTAGAAAATAAGCACATGTTACACAAGACAAATGTACAGGATTGTTCTCTCTCAATTTTCCTCTATTAATGGTTGCAATATTGAAATCAGACTTTGCTTAAGACTAATCCTGGTATTTTCTAGGATATTACATTTGTGTGTGTGTGTGAAGGATTGAAATCTGACAAGCAGAATGAGTTGTATGCAGACATAAGGGATAACATTAGATGAAACCTTTCAAGAGGAGAATGAAACCTTAAGTTGTTAAAAGCAAGCATTTTTAAGAGGGAGATGTAAGTAACTCCCTAATCAATTAGACAAGTGAGTTATTAACAGAAGGGAATTGTTACATGCCCATGTTGGTTCAGTTTTCTCAAGGAAGGTAAATAAAGTACAAGTGATTAGCAAAATCAACATGTGCTGTAAAGGTGGGGTGATGTTCAAGAAAGGAAATTAGTTAAGAATATTTGTGTTGCCTAAAGTAACCCCAAGGCAATACATCTTCATTACTGCTACTACTAACTAGATGAGATGTCTAGTCAAAACTTAATACTACTTCCTAAACAATCACCTGCCATGTAAGAGAAAAGACATTGACCTTTCAGAAGATTGTGGGGGAGGGGAATCCCCGGATTTCTGTATGTGTGAGTTGGTTCATATGTGATAAGCTATGATTGTTTAAATAAACTATAATTGGAGGTTCACATTACACATTAAGACATAAATGTTTTAGTCCTATTTCTGTGGCTGTTTTCATTGTGTTATTGTGTGCTGTGTTAAATGCCCGGCGTCTGAGTAAATTACAGCAGTACCCAAGTTTTATAAATAAAACATGTTTTACATACAGATGTTTAGACAAATAACAAATACATGAATCTGGTGAATGTCTTCCTGGGTTGCTTTTCCATCCCCAGGGACTAAGCAGGCTTATTACAAAACTAGTCCTTGGGTGACTCAGGCCTAGCTGTTGCTGTTCCTGTCCTGTCTGGTCAGCGTGACCATCTGTTGGCAAAACACAACAGTGAGCTGCATCCACTGGGATCTTGTCAAACATTGCTTATCACACTGTCGAACTACAAAACCTTGGCAAGTTAACTAATACTGCTTTATGTGAAGTCACCCTAGATAGAGCATCTGTGGACTTCCTGATGTTGCTGTATGACCAGCTGCTGTGGGAATGGCTGGTGGTGAGAATGCTAGGATTTGTAATTAGCAACATCAGAAAGGCCCCAGGTTTTTCAGCCATCAGTCAAGTGTCATTACTTGAAGCAAATCTCCTCTCCTGTTAGGTACTAACATCCATAACCTTGGGAATGGTATAAGTATTACAAAGTGGAATGGTGAAGTCATGAGGTTGATTCATGAAGATCCTAATCTGGAGAAGGGCTGAACTAGATTCTTGTCCTTCCTCTCTTCAGTCAGATGTGGAAAGAAGCCAAACAGTGCTGCAGAGCTGAGCCTGCGTCTGACTCTACAAAATAATCCATTGTGTGTTTTCTGCATTTGTTAATGTTCCTATTGTTTCGTCATACTTCCTCTTTTCCTTTTGTTCAGCTCTCTTCTAATCCACACAGCTGTGCATCCTTGCACAGTAACTTCAAAGCAGTGGGTGCTGGTTTCATTTTCACTCTGCAGCTCTCTTGTTAATCAGGGAAAATACCACGAAGTGGAAAGATGAAAAAAGAAAACTGCCAAAAGGGAGGAATGTACATTTTTTACCCTCATGGAATCATACTTTGTAATTTTCAACCTAACACAGGAACCATTCTTTAATTGACTTTTTTGCTTTTAAGGACACCAAGTAGACTAAAATATAAAAATAGTTTCCTCAGTTGTTGAAGTATCAACACGGGATGTGTGAAAATTAAGTTTCCACCTCCTTTATAAAACTAAGCTCTTAATTGGTGTATTCTTGCTGGAAGGCAGAAGTTATGCCCTAGTTAGCTCTGAATTCTGAATTATATAGTTTAGCTAACTAACAGAAAATGGTGCCCATTTTCTACCATGCTACCTATCATGCTGTAGGTGAACTTCCTCCAACTCTGCCTCCTCCATAAATGATGGGACTATAATTTCCAGCATTCCAGTTAGATGCTGGGCTGTTCCATCTCACCTGAAGGGAGCTGAGGGGGGAATAACCCATAAGTATATGCCTAGTTTGTATTTGGATAATCTTCCAAAAGTTTTACTAAAAGATGCTCAATAATGAACTGTAGATTTCTGTATTAATTCACCAGGGAAAGATTTCCGTCTACTGACCAAACAAAGGCACTGCATCTTTTATGAAAGGTGTTTGAAAGGATGTCATTCCAAATATATTTCCACTGTAATGCTTCCATGTTGGGAATACCAGAAAGGACACCGAGTGCCTGACAGCAAAAAGAATATCACAAAGCTGGAAGAGATACAATAAACAAATCAAGAAGTTAGAAAAGTAGAAAAGTATTGGTTACACACGGCCTTCTCTTTTTCTAATGAGCAAGACATATGATAAAGAGGAACTTCTTTACTCACAATGCTAAAGATACTGCTGGCTCATCAGGAGCATGGCCTGGCCTTCCAGTGAGCAAAGGCTGAAGAAGGAGTTGCTTGTACTCCATCTAAATCTCAGGGAAGAAGTCCTGTATTCCTACCTTACCCCCTGCCAGTTATCAGAAATATGGGCCCCTAGAAGTCGTCGTTCCCAAACAATAGAGGAACACCAGAGCAGGCACTGATTTTATGTATTTATTCAGTGTATAGGCCGCCCCACTCTACATGGCTCTGGGCAGTTTACAGAATACAACAGTAAAAACACTGAATATATAATCTAAAACAAAGTGTGGAGAAAATCAGTCAACCAACCAACCAAAACATCCCAGAAGCACCCTAACACCCATCTAATCCAGGACCTGGGGACAGAGCCAGGTTTTAAGGAGTTGCTCAAAGAGGGCCAGGTAGAGGTAGTATCATGGATCTTGGGTGGGAGGGCCCGGTAACAGAGAAGGCCCATTTCCTGAGTCCCACCAGGTGACATTGTTTAATTGATGGGACTCTGAGCTTGTCAACTGTCAGGCCATATAAGATGAGCAGAAACTACTTATATTCATCCTATACATTTATGTCCCACTTCCAGAAACACAAGGCAGCATACCTAAGTCTTCCTTTAAGCCCCCATTTATTCTAACCCTTTTGTGAGATACGTTAGGCCAGTGTTTCCCAACCTTGACAACTGTAAGATGTGGGGTGGCTGGCTGGGGAATTCTGGGAGTTGAAGTCCACACATCTTAAAATTGCCAAAGTCGAGAGAAACTGAGTTAGACTGTACAGTGTTGGCTTTACACATCACATCAAGTTGTGATTTTTAGGCCAGGCTTTGCTGAAAAATCCACAGTGGTTGGGATGATGCCGCATCCGAAGCAATATGTGAACCAGACAGTGGCAAGCCCAAAGTCTTCTGTTTTCTGAAATTCTTGTTGTTGTTGTTTATTTGTTTAGTTGCTTCTGACTCTTCGTGACTTCATGGACCAGCCCACGCCAGAGCTTCCTGTCGGTCGTCAACACCCCCAGCTCCCCCAGGGACGAGTCCGACACCTCTAGAATATCATCCATCCACCTTGCCCTTGGCCGGCCCCTCTTCCTTTTGCCCTCCACTCTCCCTAGCATCAGCATCTTCTCCAGGGTGTCCTGTCTTCTCACTATGTGGCCAAAGTATTTCAGTTTGGCCTTGAATATCATTCCCTCAAGTGAACAGTCTGGCTTTATTTCCTGGAGGATGGACTGGTTTGATCTTCTTGCAGTCCAAGGCACTCTCAGAATTTTCCTCCAACACCACAGTTCAAAAGCATCGATCTTCCTTCTCTCAGCCTTCCTTATGGTCCAGCTCTCGCAGCCATATGTTCCTAAGGGGAACACCATTGCTTTAACTATGTGGGCCTTTGTTGTCAGTGTGATGTCTCTGCTCTTAACTATTTTATCAAGAGTTGTCATTGCTCTTCTCCCAAGGATTAAGCATCTTCTGATTTCCTGACTGCATTCAGCATCTGCAGTAATCTTCGCACCTAGAAATTCAAAGTCTTTCACTGCTTCTACATTTTCTCCCTCTATTTGCCAGTTATCAAGCTGGTTGCCATACTCCTGGTTTTTTTGAGGCTTAGCTACAAGCCAGCTTTTGCACTTTCTTCTTTCACCTTCATCATAAGGCTCCTCAGTTCCTCTTCGCTTTCAGCCATCAAAGTGGTATCATCTGCATATCTGAGATAGTTGATGTTTCTTCCAGCGATTTTAACTCCAGCCTTGGATTCCTCAAGCCCAGCATGTCGCATGATGTGTTCTGCGTACAAGTTGAATAGGTAGGGTGAGAGTATACAGCCCTGCCGTACTCCTTTCCCAATCTTAAACCAGTCTGTTGTTCCGTGGTCTGTTCTTACTGTTGCTACTTGGTCGTTATACAGATTCTTCAGGAGGCAGACAAGATGACTTGGTATCCCCATACCGCTAAGAACTTGCCACAATTTGTTACGGTCCACACAGTCAAAGGCTTTAGAATAGTCAATAAAACAGAAATAGATGTTTTTCTGAAACTCCCTGGCTTTTTCCATTATCCAGTGGATATTGGCAATTTGGTCCCTAGTTCCTCTGCCTTTTCTAAACCCAGCTTGTACATCTGTCAATTCTCGCTCCATGAATTGCTGAAGTCTACCTTGCAGGATCTTGAGCATTACCTTACTGGCATGTGAAATGAGTGCCACTGTTTGATAGTTTGAACATTCTTTAGTGTTCCCCTTTTTTGGTATGGGGATATAAGTTGATTTTTTCCAGTCTGATGGCCATTCTTGTGTTTTCCAAATTTGCTGGCATATAGCATGCATTACCTCGACTGCATCATCTTGCAAAATTTTGAACAGTTCAACTGGGATGCCGTCATCTCCTGCTGCCTTGTTATTAGCAATGCTTCTTAAGGCCCATTCAACCTCACTCTTCAGGATGTCTGGCTCTAGCTCACTGACCACACCGTCAAAGCTATCCTCGATAATGTTATCCTTCCTATACAGGTCTTCCGTATATTTTTGCCACCTTTTCTTGATCTCTTCTTCTGTTAGGTCCTTGCCATCTTTGTTTTTGATCATACCCATTTTTGCCTGGAATTTACCTCCGGTGTTTCTAATTTTCTGGAAGAGGTCTCTTGTCCTTCGTATTCTATTGTCTTCTTCCACTTCCACACATTGTTTGTTTAAAGTTCTTGTACTGCTGGCTAATTTAGAATTTGCAGGACAGATACCGAAGTGGAAGAACATCAGAAGAGGTGCCCAGACTTAAACAAACAGCATCATGTTTATTTAAATTGTCCCCATTAATTACTTGCAGCACCAGGGGCTCTTCCTCCATCTGCCCTGCTGACCTTGCGTGTTGAGGGTGGTCTCCGGGATACGACTCATCAAGGGGTTGCTTTTGTTGGGCAAGTTTTATAGCCCTGGCACCTCTCTCTCCCCCTCCACCCCCAGAGTTGCTCAGCTTAGGCCTCAGCAAAGGAAAGTTATATATTAATGAGGATTAAGTGTTTAGCTGGCTCTGGGGGCCTGCTACGGCAAGAGAGGGGAATAATCATCTGATTGGTGTTAGAGCTGGAAGTTGGTTATCTCACAGCTCGCAAGAGTAACTAGGAAGAGCTAGTTTGTCCAAGCAGCCTCTCTTCCAGGTGCTAACTGAAAAATGCAGATCCATCCCAGGACATCTTCCAATGAATTAATGTGATTATGACTTATATACAAAAGCTCTGGAATCTGACTGCTTATCAGGAGTTAGGGTTGTTTTGAGCCTGCGGAGTGGAGAAAAGAATTATACGGAGAAATTCGAAAAGTGATATTACTCCAGATGTTAGGGAATGGCTTTCTGAAATGTGTGATCTATCTGTTTTGGAAAAGGTAAGACAGGTAGTCCTCATTTAGCGACCACAACGGTGACCAGCAACCCATAGATGTGATGTTTGCTGTCTTGGTACTGGCAGGGGGAGAAAGAAGAGAGATTCACCATTCATATTGGGTTGCAATGCAGGCATAGCTGGAAATGATCTTCCACCAGAAGCTTTCTAAAAACAGGTAGTCCTTGGTTAATGACAGTAATTGGGACCAGAATTTCCATCTACTAAGTGATGCAGTGGTAAAGCATAATGTCACGTGACCACATCACTTAGCAACAGCAATCCCGGCAGTCCCCGCTGCTGTTGTTAAGTGAAGATCATGGGTCATTAAGTGAGGAACTCCTCGTGAATTCCTGCCAGCTTCCAACGTGCAAAGTCAATGAGGAAGCGGCATGAAGTTGCATACACTGGGTGGCTCATAAGGAGACTGGTAGGGGGCTGCCGTGGCCCAGAGTAAGTGCAGACAGGCCAAGGCTGCTGCCAGGGGCAGGAGGGCATTCAACCAGTTGCTCCTGTCTGGCATAAGTGCCAGCCTTGCTCATAAAGGACCTCACCTCACAAAAGGCCAGGCTGGGCATGCCCAGTAAGCAGTGGGAGGAAAAAGGTGGTGAAGGTCAGCTGGAGCAGCAGGGTTGGCAGAACACAGGGTGGAAGGGGAGGCAGAGCCGGTGAAGTGCAGGGCGGAAGGTGGCAGAAGTGACAGAGTGCAGGGTGGGGTGGTGGCAGGAATGGCACAGGCAGCCAAGCGCAGGGCAGCAGGGTGGCAGAGCACTGGGGAGTGGGGGAAGTAGGGGGTAGAGTGCAGGAAAACGGGTGGCAAAGTGCAGGGCAGCAGGGACAGTGGAGCACAGGAGGGCAAGAGGGCATGGGCGGCAGACTTCAGGACAGCAGGGACAGTGGGGGTGGTGGGCTGCAGGACAGTGTGGGTGTTGGAGTGCATGGCAGCAGGAACAGTGGAGCTCAAGGCAGCAAGGCAAATGGTGACTTATATCATTTAACATGAATTTCAAATTTAATCTAGTAATTCCAAATTAATTTTTTTAATTCAATTTTTTTAAAATTATAAAATTACAAATAAAAATTATTTCTAAAATTTTAAAGTTACAAATTGAAATTATTATTTCTAAAACTTTAATTTAAAAAAAAATGGACACTTAAAATTTTCAAAATTCTAACATTTAAAAGTCAATTTTTAATTTTTTAAATTTCAAAGTTTGATTTTTTTAAATTCCCAAAATTACAAATTAAACTTTACAGTACTAATTAAAATTTGCAAATTTGCAAATTAAACATTTCATTATTAATTAAAATTTGCAAATTTAACTTTTAAGTACTATTAAAACCAGTCTCTTATATAAAACCTTATCAAAATTAATATTATTTAATCTAAATTTTGGAGAACTAACAACATAAAATTGAACTTTTAATTACAATTAAACAAGTATTTTAAAGAATACTTAATCGAATTATATATATCATGTAATCTAAATTTTAGAGGAATAACTCCATAAAATTTAACTTTTAATAACAATTAGAACTAGTATTTCATTAAAACCTTAATCAAAATTTATATAATTTAACATAAATTTTGGAGGAATAACTCCATAAAATTTAACTTTTAATTACAATCATAGTGACTATTGTATGGAAGCCATAATCAAAGTTTATATTGTGCAATATCATAAACTTTGGAGGTCTAGCTCCATTGTTAGCAGACTAAACTAAATGACAGAATGATTGATGTGTTGTTTATTTATGAAATCTTACTATTAGTGTAGCAAATGTAGCTTTGCATTTTGTCTACATATATGAAATCAAAGAGTCACTCTTTGAGATGAGCCATGACGAAATTCGAAATATAAATAAATCAGAAATAAATCAGAATAAAGATAGCATTATTTTATTAAATAAATTGTCTGCTGGAGTGATTTGTGAAGCTATTTTTCTCTTTTTAGTTCCAAACAATTGTTTTCAGAAACCAGCAATACCTTTAAAGGGGATCCTTTGGATGAAGCGATTGATCAGCTCAAAACATTCCTTCACCTGGATCTGGACAATCTCCCAAGCACACAAGCTATGCTCCTTATTTTTCAAGAAGTCACTGAGCCTTTGGAAGTACCTTTTTACTCTCAGCCTGGTGAGCTGCAGCTTCTGATCCCTTGGAGATGCGGCAACTCATTCCATCTCTGCATTCCCACATGTTTCCAACATCTTAATCTGCTGATCCAGTCCAATATGGAAACCTCTTAAGGAGTCCTCATCCCAAGCCAACTTTACTTTTTTTTCTTTTTGTTAGTAATGTCAAAAATTTTGGATGAGTACATAAAATGTTGGATGACTAAAGAAAATTTAACTTTATTTCAAATAAAACTAGTATCCTATTGAAACCTGAATCAAAATTTATATCATGTAACAAAATAGATTTTGGAGAACTACCTACCCAAAGTTTAACTTTTCATGGGAATGAAAACTAGTACAGTACAATCTTGGTTAACCAGCACTCAAGCAACCAGCACTCTCAAGCAACAGGCAACAAAATGACCCGACCCCCCCCCCCCAGCAGGAAAGGAAGTGCAACCTCATGTTCCACCTGGTCCCACGCCTCCACGACCCCCCAGCAGGAAGGGAAGCCCAAACCTCCCACTGTATGCCACGTCGCACTGCACCATGCCGCCCTCCTGCAGGAAAGGAAGAACCCTCATGCTCCATGCCATGCTGCACTGTGCCACGCTGCCCCCCCCAGCAGGAGGGGAAGCCCAAACCTCGCACTCCACCCCACCCCGCACTGCCCCAACTCCCCCAGCCACAAAAGAAGCCCAAACCTCATGCTCCGCACAGCCCCGTGCCACCCCTGTTAATGTTTACTACTACATATTAAGTTACTATGGTAACTAATCATTTTGGCCGGGTGAAGAGGTTCAATTCAGCTGTCCCTTTTTCAGATGTTAATTTTTGCACCTGGGGGGAAAAACTTGCCTAGGACTTGTTTTAGGTTCTGTTTCCCTTCTGTGTAGGCATGTAGCTGCTCTCACTGAGAGCCTGCAATAATGCAGAAGCTTTTAAATATGTTTTGCTTTCTGTAAATAAAATTATTTTTATAGAAATGCCTGGTGTGTGACTTTTCTGATCTCTCCTGGGCCAAAGGCTTTCCCAGCAATCTGCCAACAACCCCGAACCCCCATCAGGAAGGGAAGCCCAACCGCATGCAGGGCCGCAACTAGGAGGGGGCAAGCAGGGCATGTCCCCCGGGCGCTGCGCTGGGGGGGTGCCAAAATGAGCGCTGGGGGGCACCAAAATGGGCGTGGAATCCATGTTTGCAGTGCAGGGCAGGGCAATGGGGGTGGCAGAGGTGGCGGAGTGCAGGGTGACCAAAAGGGCAGAGATTGGAGAGAGAGGTGGGTGGGGGGAAGTTGAAGTGCAATCTACATTCATAAATGCAAGCAGGCTGCCCAGCACCCAAATTTTGATCATGAGAACCTGGGGCCACCACAACAGCCATAACTTCAAGGACCCGGCATAAGTATCATTTGTATCATTTGTTCAGTGGCATCGTAACTTCGAATAGTCACTGAACAAATGGTCATTAAGAGAGTACTACCTGAAACATTAAATAATTGAAGCTAAAAACACACCATAGATTTATCATGTTTAATAAATAGATCATTTTTTTAAAAAAGCCTTATGAAAGTATACAATATATAATGTTAAAAATATAAGCATTTAATATTTAATCACATTTACCACAGCACTGATTTAATAATAAAAAAATAATTATGGCACTAATTTGCCTTGGTATTTCTTTAACATGAGCTCAGTGAATATCAAACGTCTTCATGTTCCCATGTAAGGGACAAGTGCTCACCTAAATGGAATTACCATTTTTAATAAATACAAAGTTCAAAATAAATTAAATCATTTTAGAAAGTTTTTAGTTCTTTTGGGTAAGGTGCTAATGCAGGAAGTAATGGAGTGGCAACAGAAACCCCTGATTTTATACTTCACAGAACTTGTCAGTGAAAGTTAAGTGATTTCACTTTCCTCCTCCTGTTGCATCACTGAGAAGAAATCATCCTAGAAGGAAAAGGAGAAGTAGTTATGGCTTTCTATTAATTCTGATAACCTTTCAGATATAAAGCACTTTAAAAGAGGTTGCTAGTATACCTATTTCATAAAAAACTGAACTATATTTTTCTTCATTGTTAGCAGACTAATTGAAATGACAGAATGATTGATGTGTCAGATTTATGAAAGCTTATTATTACTATCAGTGTAGTGAATGTACCTTTGAATTTTTTTCTATATATAACAAATCAGAATAAAGGTAGCATTTAATTATTTTATTAAATAAATTGTCTGCTGGAGTGATTTGTGAAGCTATTTTTCTCTTTTTAGTTCCAAACAATTGTTTTCAGAAACCAGCAATACCTTTAAAGGGGATCCTTTGGATGAAGCGATTGATCAGCTCAAAACATTCCTTCACCTGGATCTGGACAATCTCCCAAGCACACAAGCTATGCTCCTTATTTTTCAAGAAGTCACTGAGCCTTTGGAAGTATCTTTTTATTCTCAGCCTGGTGAGCTGCAGCTTCTGATCCCTTGGAGATGCGGCAACCCGTTCCATCTCTGCATTCCCACATGTTTCCAACATCTCAATCTGCTGATCCAGTCCAATATGGAAACCTCTTAAGGAGTCCTCATCCCAAGCCAATTCAGTATGGTTTTTCTTGAAGACAAGGTCTATCTGTTGGAGGATTTCTTTAATAGCTTGTTTTGCATTGGCCACGTGGGATTCATCATCCATGTTCATCCAATCTTCTTCACTGGCTTCAAGTAAGAAATCTGTGATGTCCCTGATACATTGTAGGGGAATGGCTGATCCCATGTGACTGCTTAGAAGATTGAAGTTGTCCCGATTGGCTTTTTGTAGCTTGCTCTGAAGTTGGTCACAGTTCTGAGATGAGATTTCGCGAAAGAAGAGCATCCCTAGGCAAATATACAGAGACCAGCCCTTCATAATCATGGTGGAGATGAATGAGACAGTAACTGTTGATGTGCTCTTTGAAAAGATACTCTGGAATGTTTTGCATTTTTCACTAGGTCTTGGTATTTATACTTTCAGGAATTAAGCTTCTTTTTTCAGTATGGTCTAGAGGCCTCTGTTTTCATTTTTCTGCTTCTACAGTACATATATTTTTTAAAAATCATAAAGATGAAAAATGCTATTCAGAGACCTGGCCAGTTTTAGAAAACTGAATTTAGGCTTTATATGTATTTCTTGAAGTATTTAAATTATGAAGAAAGTGATCAAATTAAAAACTTTTGAAATTTCATCCCATCTTGATGTTTCTGCTGACATGTGCATGTGGATTGGATATTTTCTCTTGCCCTTTCAGTTTATGGGTAGTCCTTGGGTTACAACCACTCATTCAGCAGCCATTCAAAGTTGCGATGGAGCTGAATGAGTGGTACTTATGACTGGTCCTTGACATTTATTTATTTATTTATTTATTTATTTATTTATTTATTTATCAGATTTCTCTGCTGCCCATCTTGTACCCAACAACTCTGGGCAGCAGAGTTCCAGCTGTTGCAGCACCCCCACAGTCATGATCGTGATTCGGGACCTTGGCAACCACCTCACACCTATGAGGGTTGCAGTGTCCCGCAATCATGTGATTGCCATTTGCAATCTTCCCTGCCACCTTCCAACAAGCAAAGTTAACAGGGAAGCCAGCAGGGAAGGTCACAAGTCGCTCCCATAAGTCACTCCTGCCACTTTTTCTCCTGAGAAGCTTCACTATGGAGTACGTGATCTTGTACTCTGCAGCAACCCCCACTCCCCCATGGCTCCACTGGCCTGCCCACAGCCCCTGATGACCCACCCCCACTCCATAGAGCCCACCCGCAGCCCCCGTCAACCTGCTTGTGGCCCCTGCTGACCCACCGACAGCTCCCTTAGCCCTGTCAACCTCCCCAGCCCTCAATGACCTATCCATGGACCCTGCCAACCTACCTGTACCCCCAGCCAACCATCCACGGTCTGTAGTGCCCACCCACAGCCCTCCAACCCCCAGGTAACCCACCTGGGTTCTGTAGTGCCCACCTTCAGCCCCACCAACCACTTGAGGCCCCAGCCTACCCCCTGTGGCCCCCACTGCCCCCCTGCACTCCATAGGGCCCGCCCTGCCCCTGTTTCATAGTGCCTGCCCATGGCCCCAGCTGACCAGCCTATGGGCCCAGTCAACCTGCCCATGGCCCTCATGGCCCCCACTGACCTGCCTGTGGCCCCTGCCAAGCCACCCCTGCCCTGCCTATCCCCCCACACTCCATAGCACCCACCCACGGCCTCCACCCCAGTCTTTCTCAATGGAAAGAACAAGAAAAATTACATATCCATTAATTTTTTTGTGCCAAAATGGCTAAAAAATGTTCTTGAGAGAAAACATAATTTTTAGTTCACAAATTTCTTTGGATCACATTTCATAGAAGTAAGTATTGGCATAACCTTGTAGATCATCTAGACCAGGGTTCCCTCGTCAATATCGACCCCCAAGAGTTGATGGAAGTATCCAAGGTTGTTGTTATTGTTAGTTAAAGTATTATTTATTACTTTATTTTCATATAATAAATGTTTGGGGGTTGATTAACAATCTGTAACTTCATGAAGGAGTCAATGAGCTGAACAGTTTGGGAACCCTTGATCTAGACCAATTCCCTGTCCAGGGTAAGAATTCACTCGTCCCTACTAAGTTTTGGAGCCCTGGCCAAAATATGCAAAAGATGCAAAAAAGTGGCTCTCTGTCAAAAAACCACCATCTAATCACAGCAAAACATCTAACATATATGTCCATAGTGATCATACTGATTTTAATTAGGGATATTCTTCGCACTCATTTTCAAAAGACAGAATATTCACATCCTTACTATCCATCGGCAACATGGAAATTTTGCAATGGAAGCCAAGACATTGATACTCATGGATCCTTGTGATTTTTTTAGAGAACGATTTGGACCTATTAAAAATAATCATGGTTGCTTAGTCAATAATGTATGTCATAAAATAGAATGCGAATATATATCCATTTGGCTCTCTTGCATCTTTCAGTGGCATGCTGTTGAATCAACAGCTTATCCTTCTGGAGCACTCTATATGCTGAAACGTAGAGCTTGGTGTGGCAGTGGCTTCCTATTTCAGAAGACAGTGTTCAGAGAGTGGCATTACCTTCAGAGGCATCTCTGCAACCCTCTGTCCAATGGCCTGTGGATGGATGGATCCCTCAAGAGTCTGTCTTATTTTTCCTGCTTTTAAAGATATTCATAAAACTGTTGGGCAAAGACATCTGAAGGCTTGTGTCAAAATACCCCCAGTATGATGGAAATCCTAAACAGAACAGTATATGCTATAAACTGGTTTATAGCATCTGCTATAAACCAGATGCTATAACCTGTCAGCATGATGACTGCTCACTGGCAAAATATATGAAGCATATGTGGAGTCCTTGGTGCTGTCTGAGCTTGAAGTTTCCTTGCAGATGTTGTTTGCTCGCAGATGTTGTTTGCTTGCAGACATTTCATTACCCAACTAGGTACATACCCCAACCAAGGAACTACCAAGGAGAAAACCACACCCCCATCAACACTGGCAGGGTTGATGGGGGTGTGGTTGTAAACAGGAAGCAAACCCCACACTCACTAGCGCTGATGATGTTACCTAGTTGGGTAATGAAACGTCTGCAAGCAAACAACCAGGCTCAGAGAGCACCAAGGGCTCCACAGTTCAACCCTGAGCTACAGGTATTCTCTTCTATTGGAATATGAAGCATATGCCAAACTTCCTTAAAGGGAAAACAATGTCAGAAAGCCTTCTCCCCATGATTAATTCATAATTTGGTGGAGAGAGATTTTTGTGCAAATTAGCTACAGAACCAGTCGCTCTCATCAGTGGGACTATCAGTGAATTTCAAATTATTCCGTGTTGATCAAAAACTTCTTTATGTTGAATATTTTTTTATTATAGAATAAATTCCAACAGTTTATCATTTCATCTGATGAAAGTATTTTGCGAAGACCAGCTGAAAAGGCAACTGACTTCAGGTTTTATTAAGGAAAAAAGAGTACTTTTCATTTAATTAAAGACTTAGTGAAACAGATTTCTAAAAAAAATCAACATTATAATTTTTTATCTGACGGGGAGGAAAATGAAATTATGGAGTTTTCACCTCGATCTGCACTTATATCAAATGAAAAGAAACAAAAGAAAAGTTCAATTGATGCGTGACAAAAACACACAAAAATGTTAATGTAATTGTCTCTCACTGGCCAACCAGACAACATAGAATTCTGCAGATGTAGTTTGGCAGCCCCTTATCAAATGGCAGATAAGCTGTGCTTGAGAGCTGGCCTTGAAAAGGCAGCTCTTACGGCTTTCTCTCCACACAACAGGACCTTTCTAAAGTAGAACGATGGATGGAAAGCTGAACTCCCACCTTGCCTCCTTCACCATCTTCAACCAAGATTAGTTTTCTAAAAATAAATCCTATGTCAAAACAGTAGGTTTTGTCTACAGGTTGGTGAGAGGGTAATAGTGAAAGTAACAAATCTTCCCCTTGATCTCAAAAAGCTGACTGAAACCCAAGAAAAAAAGATCCCATCCATATATGTATTCCTGCAAACACACTGAAATGGAATTAAATTAAAAGCAAGGGATTTAATTTTTTATAACCAAGAGAAGATACAGTACTTTCCTTATAATTTATTTTTTTCAAGAAATGCAAATGATATCAACATGCTGTTTTCTAAATATTAGCCACTCCTCCAAATAGTACTTTTCATCTGTCTGAGTTTTTAAGTACATATATTGAAGCAAAAAAGTGAAAATCAAAGTATCTTCACATCATAAACTGAAAAAAGAAAACTTTAATACTTGAATGTATAAATACAAAACATTGTTCAGCATTCCAACACATTCCAAAGAATCTTTCTAGAGAACAAACCTCTGAAATTCTCATCCAAGATGTCTACCATGACCACAAGATATTGGTTTCTGCACATTTGCCTAGGGATTTTCATTGCTGAAATCTCATCTCAGAGCTGTAACCAACTTCGCAGCAGGCTCCATGAAGCCAACCAGGACAACCTGAACCTCCTGAAAAGAAATATGGGATCAACCATTCCACAACAATGTATCAGGGACATCACAGATTTCTCACTCTATACTAGTGAAGAAAATTTGATGAACATGGATGATGAATTACAGGGGGAGAATGCCAAGGTAGCTATCAAAGAACTTCTCCAACAGACAGACCTCATCTTCAAGGAAAGCCATAGTGAATTGGCTTGGGATGAGAATTCCCGAAGAGAATTCCAAATTGGACTGGATCAGGAGATTAAGAAGCTGGAAGCTTGCTGGAATACTGAGGTGGAAGGTGGCACCAGATCTCCAAGGGGTCAGAAACTGCAGCTCACCAGGCTGAGAGTAAAAAGATACTTCCGGAGGCTCAATGACTTCTTGAAAAATAAAGAATACAGCCTGTGTGCCTGGAAGATTGTCCAGATCCAAATCAGAGAATGTTTTGAGTGGATTAACCAACTCAACCAAAGGGTTCCAAGTGAAGGTACTTATATAAGCATTTAGCATTGAATATTTCCAGCATACAGTTGAACATTTTAGTATACAGTTCAGTTCTTTTAATGAAATCAGTAAAAGGCTTTCATCAGTTTGATTCGTTATATGAAGGCAGAATTTAACGCTACTCCATTTTGATACATAAAATTTAAAAAGTAGATTTCATATATCCAGAATGCCAAATAATTTAAAATAGGCTACTAACTGGAATACTATCTTTCACTTTTGCAAGTGGTATGTATATGTTAAAAATGTTAGTTCTCAGACTGAAAATGTTTTATAATTTAAATAATTGTAAAACTGAACAAGTTTTAACTACTTTTCCTTTTAGTTCTAGGTTGATGTGCTTTCAGTGATACAACAAAATCAGGAAAATGAAATCATTCAACTTTCACCGATGCCTTTGACACGTTTTTAGAAAATATATAATTCTTCTTCTGCTATTTTCTGTTTTACCACTTCCTAAATTGTTTTACTTAGATTAAAAATAGAATTCGAAATGGCAGAATCTCCCTAAAATGTCCACCCAGCAGATATTGCAAAATATTCTCTCCACCTTCTGCAAACCTTATGAAGCTTCGTTGGATGGATATCCCATGCTTATAAGATTGCTATCATGAAATAGTTTCCTTGGTTTTCTTTCCTTTTAATTAACTTATTTCTGTGTTGTGATGACCAGGGCAAGATATTTGAAGGCAGTTCGCACTGAAATCAAAGTGAACAAACATTTATGTATTTATGTATTTATGTATTTATTTATCATATTTCTCTACCACTCATCTCGCACACAACAACTCTGGTTTTCCCATTGATTTCAAGGAGATTTAAGGTTAACTAACAGAACTATATGCCAGAACAGCAGACTTGAGGTACTGAAAGACTTGCCACTTTTGAAGCATTTCCTAATCATGCCAAATCAGATAAGACGGGGTATGCAGGAGTGGCACTGTTCCACCATTATTTGGTATTAAAACAAAACCAATGGACTACATCGCACTGGATTAAGAAATCTGATTCAATAGCTGCTTGGATATTGGATTCTCTGTGCACTGTCCACTGCAAAAGGAATTGCTGTTTTGTTTGCTGCACCCTCACTTGTCCAATGTAGGTAATCGCCAAGGGTCCTACGAATGGATCACGTCCCCTATAACATTCTCTGAATGCCTCAGGAATTTTCTTTCTTTAGCAAGAAATCACCCCAAACAGATTTTCTTGAAATAAAATTTACATTAGGTGGAAAAATATTCTAGTGGTTTAGGTAGACATCCCCCTTTCCATGGAAGCATGAGATTTTTTATATTCAAAGAGCAGTGACCGAAACATTTCTGAAATATCAGGGCCATTCATGTGTATCTAAAAAAGAGCTGAATAAAATGGTGCTGTATTTTTGCGATTGTTAACAACAATCCTCATAAAACATCATAAAATATTATTAATGTTGTATAACCTGAAATCATTATATGTTGCTTGTGAACATTTATTTATTCTTTATGTTGCTTATGTTGTATATTTTTGTTGGTTTTATTTATTTTGAATTTTCTATATATTAAAAATGGTAGCTCTAGCCATATTGATAGTTTGTATTATTCTGTGTATTTGGAAAGTGTTACTGTGGGTGACCATTGCTGGCTACTTTTGGACTGCAATCGCAACATTTACAGTTTAACCCAGTGCATATTTATATAGGAAGTGATGTCAGTAGATTAGTAAGACTTCCTCTCAAATAAATGTGCATATGATCGCATATTTCAATGTATTTTTCTTAATTTAACATTTCATTAAATGCTTTTAAAACTAGTGGAAAACACAAAAAAACTAACAAACCCACCCAATAAGTAACATTTCAGATATTTTCCCCTTATCCCACATGAAAAAAATGCCCCTTGAACTAGACTAGGAAATATTATGCACATAATCTGCTTTTACCATTATTTTGGCCCAGTTAAATGTGATTCTATTCATGCAACTAGCAATTCACAAGATGTATTTTAGGCCTAAACAGATGGTATGGGACTACAGAGTAGAGAATAATTTACAAAATCAGACCACAGTTTACACTGTGGTTAAAAAGCAGCAGCTTAACCACAACTGATATTCGTCATCACATTCTGGTATGTTAACTTCAGCTGTCACTCTGTACATTGCCCATATCTAGACAGGATATATATATTTATGAGTAATGTCTCCTTCCAACCCAGGGAACATCTCTTTTGTTCCTGTACATCTGTTTTATTCCTGTCTTTATCAACCTCTTCCTGCAGGCCTACTGGGATAAAAAAGAAAACACATTAGGTCCAACTTGATAGTATCACAATATATATTCTTTCCCAAGGGGAAAAACATCTAAAAACACCAGACGTTTCTGATACAGTTGGTAACAGAGTGAGGTGATTGTCAAAATACAGCTCACTATTGTTGATTTGACTTCCATGATCATGGTTGTATGTGTGTGTGTGTGTTGCATATATATATATAGTGTGTGTGTGTGTGTGTATTGTATAAATATATAGTATATCTTGGTTTATATTTGATGCTTTCTTTTATTATATGGTTTTATTGAATTTATTATGGTTCATTATTGATATATCCTGTCCTGAGTTGTATGCTAACTAGGCAACTATACAAATTGATCAGATAAATAAATAAATGAAATAATTCAGCAGAAATCAAATTTTCATTACAAACAAATAGAATACAGCTATTACGCAATATAGACACAATAAAATTGACATAGCTATAAGGTAGTGAAAAAGCATTTGGTCAACTTTGTACATTTTCCTTTATTTAACTTATTTGCAAACAAGGATTTTTTAAAAAATTAGGCCATAAAATCATGGTAGAAATTATTGTTCCATTTTCTGAATGTTCTAGAAAATTTATGTTAAGAATTCATTGCTTGTGGCTCAGAAAGTTCTTTTTTTTACATAAACTATTCCAAAACAAATGGGAAACTTTAACCACTTTTTTTCTGCATTCCAGCTTAACCATCAATTAGGGATACAATGCACGATTTCATTTTCATCTTGAAGACACCATCAAACCTTCCCAGAAAACAAAACAATTACTATCTCATGATTAATTTCATTAGTTGTTAAATAACCCATTCAATTAAAAATAGTGAACTGCAATTTGAAATACAAAACCTTACTCAGAAACTGGAGGATGAAAACTAAGTGGACACAACACAATGGAGATTGGCTTGAGACAGTCAAACCAAGATTTCTCAAACTAAATTATCTCCAGTTTTTGCAAATTTTCCGAACTTCAAAAGTTCTCTGAAATTTTATCGTATGCCTTATCAGCAAACTGTGACACTCAGACCATGAAAGACCGGCATGCTAAGCAGTGAAAGCTTGTCTCAGTGATATGGATTGTTGCAATTTTATATCAATTTTGCTAAAGCTATGGTTGCAAATAAATGTATTTACTTACTAACATGCTAAGTGTGAAAAAAGTGTGTAAAAGTTTAATCTCCTTATAATATTGATGCCCTTATCATACAATGAAATGTAAAATATATTTTGGAAGTGCTAATTTATATTCTTTTGCAAGCCAATTTGCATATGCTCTTATTATCTTGTTAATACTACTTATTATGATGTCTTCGATCTTATTTATTATATATTTTCATTCAAAATTATAAATGCTCTTTGCATTAAAACAATTAATTGCAAAAATGTGTACTCCTTTGCTTATCTTAATAGCAAGACATTGAAAATAGTAGTAGTTAGTTTTATCGATCTGCTGCAAAGCCGCTAAAACTTCAGTTGGGTAAAAACTGTCCCTGTTGAAAATTCTGGGATTCCTTTGGGATCCCACACCAGACAAGAAAAACAATAAAGTTTTCTGGAGATGGGGTTGGAAAGGGGTTCCCTGTCTGATGAGCTAACGCACAGAAGAAGAAAAAATGTCAACATGTTTAGAATAGTAGAAAATGCAATAGGATCTCCCATAGTGTTGTTTGTTAAACATCCAATAATAATATTGTATGGTATCAGGGCAAATTATTACTGTCCAAAAGATGCAGAATAAAAAGTACTGCCATTTTGTTCTAGAACACTCCTGAGTGTTTTCTTTTCTTTTGTTGTTGTTGTTTTGCTTTGTTACTCTCACTCAATTTTATTCCTGGTTTATATTGATATATTCACACACACACACACACACATTTAATTAAAAAAACAGAGAAAGAGTGTGCCAACCAGCCCAACCTATGTTGATGATACCCAATTATATATCTCTTCCCTGGGCCAACCAAGTTATGCCATCCAGATTGTGTGCCAGTGTCTCAAGCCTGGGGGTCTGGATGGGGAAGAACAGGCTTCAGCTCAACCCTGCTAAGCCCAAATAGCTGTGGGTTTTGAGGGCCCCATGGAAATTTTCCATCTTTATTTCTGAATGGGGCAGCACTCCCCAAGAGAGAGCTAGTGCAATTTGGGGGTCATTTTGGACTAATGGCTCTGGCTCAAAGACAGTGGCAGCTGTGGCTAGGAGGGCCTTTGTGCAGGTCTGTGTTGTGTACCAACTGCACCCATTTCTGAACCTGGAGGCCCTACTCACAGTAATTCATACTTCCCAGTTGGATTACTGTAATGTGCTATACATTGTGTTCAAACTCAATGGTTTCTAACTCTACCATTGCTACAGCACCAGATTCAGCCACCTTCCTAGAGACTTTGCATTCTTGGTTGTTTGACAGGAGACACACAAGTGCCTGTTGGGAACGGTCCCAGTAATTTGTGATTAGAGGAGGGATTGACCATGTCTTCCAAGGGTGATCAATAAGGCTCTTCAAGAGTATATGTGCAACTGTCCCAATTTCAGTGTATTAACATATATGTATGTAAGCATGATGTAAAAAGTAAGAAAAGTGAACTTGACAGAGATAGGCCAGCTTTGTCACCAAAACAACAAGGAGAAAAACATGGCTTACGTCCAAAACAAGCAGAAAGTATGCAGAAGTGGCTCAGACAAACACCTCCCTCATTCACATATGCATAAGAAGTGGAGGAGGAGGCACAGCACAATCAGACTTGCAAGATCCTGTTATTATAGCCACTTTCAATAAAAGTAGTCTTAGCTTCTGGTGGAGTTGATTCTTGGACTGGTCTGCCTGGTGGGGCTGATGCTAGATAGATAGATGATAGACACATACACAATACCATTGAAGGCAAAGTGTCTAAGCATGCCAATGTACACTTAGTTCCTGCTGTGAACAGGCTTTTTATCCCAAATATTCTGTATTTTAGTATTCCTTTCTTTGTGTGTGTGTGTGTATGACAATAAATTCTTTAAAATAAACTTTCAGGCAAAATGTGATTTGTTTGGTTTTTCCTTGGACAAAATGCAACCCAGTTACTATGATTTGTGAACTATGGGTGTGACAGAGTATGTGGCATAAGTATTTATGTTGTGTATCTGTTACACCTGGATGGGAAGGAATAGGATCCAACTCAACCCTAGGAAGACTGGGTGGCTGTGAATTTGAGGGTTCTCTGGATCTGGAGAACTTCCGTTGTTATCTCTGGATGGGATACCACTCCTATTGACAGAGTTGGTGCACAATCAAGGTTTTTCCTAGACTCATGACTTCTGCTTGCGAAGCAGGTGGCAGTCATGGCCAGGTGGGCCTTTGCACAAATCCATCTCATGCACCAATTGTGCTCATTCCCGGTTTGTAAGGCTCTGCTCATAGTCAATTAGTCACTTCCTGATTGGGCTATTGCCCTTGAAAAGCATTTGGAAGCTACAGCTGGTCCAGAATGTGATGGCATGGGCAATTTTGGATACAGTTGATTGTAATCTGGAGTCTTTTATTATTCTTTTACTGTTTTTATATGTATGTTTTTCTTTTTATACCTTGTTAGCTGTCCAGAGTTATTGAAGATGGGTAGCCATATAAATATGCAGAATTAACCAAACAAACGAACAAATACTTTTTTATATTACTGTTATTCACAATTGTTTCTACTGTTTTTGGAATGTTATCTATGTATGATCTGCTTTGTGCAATCAGGTGAATAATCCTATACAATTTATCAGTGGGAGCATTCAAGGCTGTCAGAAATTACTCTACATGGAACAGATAAATATTGAAGTCATAATATCCACTATTGTGACCTCATTTTTTAAATATTTAGGAACTGTGAAAGAAAGTTGCAAATGGTTATTAATTTTCACTATTAAAACAATTTTCATTTAACTTTGGGTAAAAATGTACACATTCAACATTCAGTTTTCTATATACTAACCACTTTTCAGAATGGTTTTGGGATTTCTTTGTATGCATAAGAAAAAAGAAAACTGAAAATTGTAGTACAGAGAATCAGTGGACAAACAGAAAAAAGAAATTGCAATATCCTATTGGTATAAATACAAAGATGCAGCAGACTCAGGAGCATCTTCCAGAAGAACCAGTCTTCCAGATTCTATATTTTAAAAAAGACCATATCCCTCCATCTCCATTATGAACACAAAACTTTGGCTTCTGCAAATTTGTCTAGTAATGCTCTTCACCAAAATCTCATCTCAGCACTGTGATCAACTTCACGGCAGGCTACAAGAAGCCAATAAAGCAAACTTGGAACTCTTGGAAAGTAATATGGGAGCCACCATTCCCCTACAATGTATCGGAGATATTACAGACTTCTCAACTGTCAATGAAGAAAATTTAATGAGCATGGACAAAGCATCCCATGGAGAGATCGCCAAGATAGCAATACAAGAAATGCTCCAACAGGCAGACCTCATCTTCAAGCAAGTTCATGCTGAATTGTTTTGGGATGAGAATACCCTGAGACAATTCCATACTGCATTGGATCAGCAAATTAAAAAACTGGAAATATGCCAAAATGCAGGGGTAGGAGGTGGCACCATATCTCCACGGGATCAGAAACTGCAGCTCACCAGACTGAGAGTGAAAAGATATTTTCAAAGGGTCAATGATTTCCTGAAAGATAAGAAGTACAGCTTGTGTGCCTGGGCGATTGTCCAGATCCAACTCAGGGAATGTTTCCTATTGATTAATCAACTCATCCAAAGGATTCCAACTGAAGGTACTATATACTTCTTAAAAATTACTTTTGATTAGTATTTAAATTAGGAAATTTAAGGGAAAATTAGGAAAATGTACAGTTACTTCTTAGTGATATGTACACCAAAATTCTTTCTTCTGTCCTCAAAATTCTCCATATGATTCTTTTGAGAAGCATTTTATGAATTGCCTGAATATTATAAGTTTGACAAAAATTATGCTGAAGTCATTGATTTAATATCTCTATTAACACTCTACACTGTGGTTTTTCTATATTCTTAGATGGGAATAATTGGTATACTCTTCACCCACATTCTTAAATATAGTAGTTCCCACTGAATAGTTTATGCTAGGAATTTCCTATTTCATCTCTGAATTATACTTCAAGCGACCTTTAGATCTCACTAATACAAGCAGCTATAAAGAAGTATCCTTTTTTTGAGAAAGGATTCTCAACTCAATTGTGAACCATGTGAATCTAGGATTACCAAATGGTGTCAGTGAAAAATAAGCCTCATTCTATAAAAATACCTCATTCTATAATTCCCCACTATTTGGAATTACAGTACAAAAAGTTATTTACTGTACAGTTTCTTCTAAAAGGCTTCTGACTGGCTATTTTGCATCTAAAACAGAAACTGCTACATCGATTTTGTGACTATGGCTTCAAATATATAGCTCCACGTAAGTCTATAGCATCTGGACTACTACTTTTAATTAAATTACTACAACTCTTTGACCTTTTGAATTTGTTATATTATGGCAAAATTGAATGGCAACTCAATCAACTATAAAAATAATAGGGCTATGCAAATAATTGGACAACACATTTTGTTCATGAGTGAAATGGCCCTCTGGATCCATTTCTCAAAGTGGCAAAGCAGATGCAGCCACCCCGAGGCCTCCCAATATCCCAATCTAAGCCTGAGCTTCACTGAATGATTTTTATAGCTCTAATAAGTAAAGACATACAGTTTCCATTGATCCAATATTTCAGGAATTCCTTCATTTAAATTAGGCTATTAACTATGTAGAAAAGTATAGTACTGTATACTTTTATATGAAGCAAGGATAAAAAATGTTTATTAATCTGATTTAAAATGCTTAATAGTTTAAATAATTGTCAGCATGAATTTATAACTGGTTTTCCTTTGCCTTCTAGCTTGACTTGCTCTCAGTGATGCAATAAAAGTAGCAGTATGAAACCATTCAGCTTTCACTGGATGCCTTTGACATATTCCTAGAAAGTAATCCTTCTGATGTTTCCTGTTTCTACTTCATCTTTGACTGCATTATATTACTAAGTTATGAACAGAAAAGTAAAATAAAACCATGGAGCCTTATTCAAAAGACCAAGGATCAAAAAGTTGGGAACCCACAAAAAAAGTCCTCCCAGAATATATTACAAAAGGTTTCTCTGCTTTCTGAAAAATTTGTCAAGCTTCACTGAATTGTTGTCCTATGCTTCCATAGATTCCAACATGAACTTTATCAGTTCTGCATGAAGAGATAAAATTGTGTTGTTTCATTCAGCCAATTCCCTTAAACTAAATACATGTTTCTGTGGTGTTGTATACGGAGTAAAATACTTGATCCTAATATCCAGTGAAACCAGCAGGAGTTAAATTATGCCCACCTGGACTCAATGATTCAAGGAGGTTTCAGTTAACTGATAGATATAGTTGACATGAGTCAGAAGAGATGTACAGTACTGGAAAATTTACCACCACTGAAACCCTGGGAAATCACACCAACCAGACGGAAGTATTGTCCACTATCATTTGGTACTAAACAAAGCAAAAGTTGTTGCAATGCACCTGCAAAGCTGATTCAATGGTGACTGAAAGTTCCTATGATTCATTGGACTCTACTAGACCACGAAGTCAATGAAGATAAGCAAGTTTTGGAGAGACAACAGACCAACATTGCTAATTCCCCCTTCCAAGTAAATGAACATGTAAAAGAGGATTGAATGCATCTTATGCTATATGCTCAATTCACATGATATGG
The DNA here is from genome assembly GCF_035149785.1 of Candoia aspera. Taxonomy (NCBI): domain Eukaryota; kingdom Metazoa; phylum Chordata; class Lepidosauria; order Squamata; family Candoiidae; genus Candoia; species Candoia aspera. The sequence continues at coordinate 185,172,112 of NC_086154.1, forward strand.
ATTATGCCCCAAATAATGCACCCCTTATCTTGGAATGTGCCCCAGATTATTCATAAATTTACTTCTTTGGAGACAAATTATGTAGAAAGGATTTTCTAGGGGTAAAATTATCTGGAAAACACTCCAATGGACTAGATGAACACAAGGCCCAATATAACTACTGAGAGTTCAAACCTCACAGAAGTAGTGCTGGTGAAACAGCAAGGCAATTCTTGCATACCAAAAAGTTCAGATTAAAATATGCTATATTTTTATTCTTTTTAAATATAAACTCTCTAAATAATTGTTATTTATTTATTTTTGTATGTCATTATAAACAATATATACATTGCTGGCCAATATTAATTTATTTACTATCCATTTATTTATACTATTTATTTATTTATTTATTTATTTATACTATTCATTTATTTATACTATACTAGTTTTTTCTGCTATGGTTGTACTATTCTATCTATTAAAATGCTAACTTCAAATAAAAGTGGTAGTTTGGACTATTTCATCTATTTTTTTAGCCTTCTATGTGGGTGTATAGCTTCCTTCCTTCCTGCCTTCCCTGATTGCAACTACATATATGTAGCCAGATTGAATGCAGCTTTACTTGGAAAAAACTAAATTAGAAATCACTGAGATTCCTCCCAAATAAGAATGTAGGATTATAGTATACACTGTATATGAGAATGTATAGGATTATAATATACAATATATAGTGTGTGATTTCTATGATTTCTCATTTAACCATCTGAGAATAGATAGATAAATAGGGATAGGGATAGGGATAGGGAAGGGATAGGGATAGATATATAGTATATTTTATATTATATATTATATGAATGTATTATATTATTTATAATTATTGAATGTATTATATTATTATATAATACATTCAAATAATATATGAATGTATTATATTATTTATAATTATTATAAATAATACAATATAAATATATTATGAAGAATACAATCATACAAATTCATAAAATCCAACATTTTAGTCATTCTTCCACTAAATCCAAAAGACAAAAAAGTCACAATTCTCTTTTAACAAAGTTGTAAAATGTTCATGAAGCTATTTCCAATACACCTGATCACATCTTGATTGGCGCAAACACTGACATGTTATCATATATACCATTTAAACTATAAGCTGCATTTAAACCATAACACATTTTTATCTACTGTTTGAAGAAGTTCAATATATTATTTACATCAGATAATATAAATTAATATTTCTTTCCTCCACAATATAAATGCCTACTTTTTATTGTTCTTTCTTTCAACCAAATGAAATATAACACTGTCTATGCAAATCGACTCAATGAGGTTGAAGGGAGATACATATCATTTACATCACTCCCACACCCACATAAAAATCCCAAGCACAATGGAACTTGTGAGTTATTTGAGAGCTGGGAGTGAAACTGGAAAAATGATGAAATGGTATACCACTGTGCTAAAAAAAAAAAAAAGCACAGAAAAACATGGGGAGCTCTGGGGACGAAATATAGTAATTAAAAACACACACATTTCTGTCAGCTTTCAAACCAGCAACCTTCTATTTACACAGCAAGTGTTATAATAATTATGCTATTACAGCAGTCATGGTAAAAGTGGCTCTAAAAGGTACTAGAGACCATAGAAAGCATTGATTCAGTTGAAGGGCTGTTCCTGCCTCCACAAAATAGCCAGTGAACTAATGTGGGTGGCCTGCAATGAACTGTGGCTATTCCAAACAGAGGACTCCTTGAGGCATTGTGACATGGAATAGTGTATTTCAGAAGGAGAGCAGAAGAATGTGCCTAGGGTCACACTGATGGTAAGTGAGGGATTAACAGAGCATGGCATCATCTATTTTTGCCCTCTAGAAATGGCTGCCTGCCCATTCACAGTTGGGCAGTGTTGGTAAGTCCTTCAGAGTGATTTAGGATTCTCCCATTTTTCACTGTTCCCAGTTCTACAGAACATATAATATCAAACAAAATAATATTTATCACAAAGTGATGGCTAAAATTGAAGCATATCTTTATAGTGTATTGTACTTCTGGTTGTCATTCCAGAAAGTACCAGGTACAGCAAAAGTATTATGCTTTCAGTTTCAGTTCTGTATTGCAGACAATTATTCAGAGTGGTTTTTTTTTTCTTCATAAAATCATTTTTTTTCTCTTGTCATTAAAGATGTTGATGCATTCTTTGTTATAAACTGAACTGAGAAAAAAGACAGAGTTTACTTACATGGAGTTCTTGTTCCGTGAAAAGTGGAAAGCAGCAAGCAAAATATTTTTTTCCCTCTATGTTTGAAAACCCATGATTTTGAGCATTCACAATTGCGTGGAGATAACCCCACAATCAGATGGTCAAACAAATGAAAGCAACATGATGATGCTCAACTGAATAGGCCCAGGGTGTAACCTGAGTTCCTGTGATGTAACCGGGCATAGAATAAGCTTCTAAATAGGACTACTTCTATAACCCTAATGCTTGAAGTGCTGCATCAATGTAGAAAGAAACTATCATAGTTCAGATACCCCAGATCAGACTTTCATCCCATTTCAGACACAAAACAAACCAAGCCCTTCACAACTTACTGTATAGCCATATGTGTGTGTACTCTGTTTACAGGTAGTCCTCCCTTAACAATGGTAATTAGGACCAGCGATTCTGTTGCTAAGTGACACAGTCATAAAGCATGACATCATGTGACCATACCAACTTATGACAGCAGTTGTGTCATTTGATGAATCCCGTGTGGTTGCAGCATCCTGAGGTCATGTGATCACCATTTGCAACCTCCTGCCAGCTTCCCCACTGACTTTGCTTGTCAGAAGCCAGCAGTGAAAGTCGCAAATGGTAATCACGTGACCATGGGACACTGCGACATCATAATTGTGAGCCAGTTGTCAAGCATCCAAATCACAATCACGTGACCGCAGGGACACTGCAATGGCCACAACTATGAGGAATTGTTGTAAGTCCCCTCATTCAGTGCCATCATAATTTGAACAAGTGGTCACTGAATGAGGATTACCTGTAAACAAACCACTATTGACATCATTCAGGGTCTCTGAATTGTTCCACATGAAAGATCTAAGTCCTATATCTGTCATGAGTACTAATGGTGAGCAGGAGGGGGCCCCTATCCAGGGGGGAAAACATATGCATAGTGCTGAGGAGTTAAGCAGCCATTCAAAGAGACACAGATCAGACCCGCCTTGACTTTTGGGGTTTATCTGTCTGGGTTTTTCCCACGCTTCTTCAGTTTGTTAGGATTTTCTGTCTAATGTAGCAGTAATAAAACACTAGAGACCTATTCCTTGTCTCAGCATGGTTCCTGACTGTTAGGACATCAATCCTAACAAACTCCACTACTCCCATTGAAAGAGGGAGGAACAAAAAAAAAAAAGGAAGAGACATTTGGGAAAATGTCTTCGGAAAACCAGGAAATTCGGCAAGCCATCCAACAACCGGCAGCAGCATTGCAACAACATCAACAACAAGTAGATCTCCAGATCAACACATTACAAGCAGCCATGCTACAGCAGTTACAACAACCAGCTCCGATTAACCCACAACCGGTGCCAGCATCAGCAGCAGCAGCTCTGCCAGTAGTCTTGAGATCCCAGGGCAGTCTACCAGAGAAGTTTGGAGGAGAAGCAGGACAGTTGAGAACCTTCCTCACACAGTGCACAATGTTTTTCGACAGCAGACCAGCAGAGTTTCTCACAGACAGAACCAGAGTCACCTTCATTTTAAGTCTGCTAAAGGGCCCAGCAGCCAAATGGGCTATTCCCATGGTGGAGAACAATGACCCAATTCTCAACGACTACCAGAATTTTCTGGCAGGGTTCCAAGCACACTTTGACGACCCGATCAGAGAGGTCACTGCCAGCCGGGAAATTCGGAAGCTCAAGCAAGGCAACAAGAGGGTGGGAATTTACATTGCTGATTTCAAGCTGTTAGCAGGAGATCTGGACTGGAATGAGAGTGCCTTGAAAGACCAATTCAAACAGGGGCTGGATGAAGAAATTAAAAATGAATTAGTGCGCCAGGGAACACCAGCTACCCTAGAAGGTTTATATCAACTGTCTGTGGTCATAGACGCCAGGCTAGAAGAGCTCAGACAGATGCAGCTGGGGAGAAACAGAGGCCTCAGAGCGCTTCCAGGATTTCCAGCTCTCTCCGCAGCATCTCTCTACTCAGGACCAGAGGAGCCGATGCAGATCAGGGCGAGCAGGAGGCTTATTTCCGAGGCTGAGAGACAGAGAAGGAGAGAGAGAGCCCACTGTTTCTACTGTGGTGTCCAGGGGCACCTTACAATCACAAATGCCCCCCCCTCCAGTAATTGTGGAGGGGGAGGAGGAATACGAAGTTGAGGAAATGCTGGACTCTAGGAGGAGGGGAAGGGGCATCCAAGATTTAATACACTGGAAAGGGTACCCTGAGGAAGAGCGCACGTGGGAAAATGCCAGAGATGTGCATGCACCAGCGCTGGTTCAATGATTCCATCAGCTTTTCCCTCACAAACCCAAGCCTCGCACTCTACCAGAGATTCCTCACTTGACTGAGCAAGCAGAGGAATCCCAAGCAGAGGAGTTCGTAAGTTGGCAACCTCCACCCCCGCCAGAGCCTCTGAGGCCAGAGAGAGAGGAGGAGGGGGAGCAGCAGCCCTCCACCTCCGGCTTGCATTTCCCAAGGGGGAGGGGGGAAGAACCTTGTAATTATCTACTATTTTCCAGCAGCAGCCACCTGGGCCAGAAGCGTTATCAGACCTGGAGAGCAGCATTGATTCGTCCTTGGAGGAGTTTTCCTTTGAAGGATTTCCATCGTTGCCCAGTTCCCATGGGAGCTTGGAGGGGGAGATGGACTCTCATGAGACCCTGGAGGGAGGGAGAAACTCTGGAAGGGAGGGGGCTGAAATGGAATGTGAATCTGGAGGGGAGTGTGATGTCATGAGTACTGATGGTAAGCAGGAGGGGGCCTCTATCCAGGGGGTAAAACGCATGCGTGGTACTGAGGAGTTAAGCAGCCATTCAAAGAGACACAGAACAGACCCGCCTTGACTTTGGGGTTTATCTGTCTGGGTTTTTCCCACGCTTCTTCAGTTTGTTAGGATTTTCTGCCTAATGTAGCAGTAATAAAACACTAGAGACCTATTCCTTGTCTCAGCGTGGTTCCTGGCTGTTGGGACAATATCTCTGCTGTATCAAGGAAAGTTTTGGGCTGATTGGTGAACTTACCGAGAAGATTACATTAAAATGTACTTGTTTTATATAAATAAACTTTCTAGATATCCTGTTATAAATTTTGCTCATTATTTTACTAAAATAAAAACTTCTCAGAAAATTATTATTCATTTTCTAGAAAATTTAAATAAATAATTTCTCACTGTAGTTCAGTATTCTCTTTTTTCATCTTAACCACAGTCAACTATATAGCAAAAATATCTGAATACAAGCTTGAAGACAGACCCCAAATCTTTTCTAACTCCAAATGGTAAAATAGTATTGACTATTTCATATATTTGGATATCATTATGGGTGGAAATATATTTATAATTGTTTCTGCAAATATATCAAATTCATTCTGATCTTGAAAGTAGCTATCACTATATTCAGCTGTGCTTTCTTGAAAAACAGTACAATACAAATCCAAGGAATTCGTTTTTCCTATGTCAATAATTTTCTTGAAATATTTACAAAGGAGGAAAAACTCCCATTATCCAACATTTCAGCTTTTCTCCTATAAATCTAAAAATGGGGAGGGAAGAATTGTCTTTTAACCAGGTTCTAAAATGAATAATTAAAATGCCTATACCAAATATAATATCCAATTACATCTCTTGCAAATTAGGATTTTTTGTGCAGCAGCAATGAAGATTCATCAGACCCTGATGGGCTAATCTTTGTAATGTACCTTATGTAACTGTTAATTCATTTAAATTTATACGTATTATATAGTTGTAATATTAATATTTTACATTTTATATTTAACACAATCTTAGTGACTATATTATCATCTACAATAGGCTGCACCTTAGATTGCACCCATAAAGTTTGGCTAGGTAGTTTTATAAATGTATTTTAACTTTATTTTAACCTTTAATTTAATTTTATTCTAGATTGCTATAATTTTAAGATAGATTATGTATATTGTCACAGAGCATCATCCTTGTCTCAGCATGGTTCTAAGATCGCAATAAACAATTGATTGATTGATTGATTGATTGATTGATTAGGGTTTTTAAAAAATCACACTCTGGAATATTACACCAAGTACCTCTTAATTAGTAGTCCACCAAATGACAAAAACTGGGATTCCTGTCTTCTCACCCAAACAGGAATGACAGCTTTAGGCCACATTTGGCCCCAGGCTTGCAGTTGCCCATCCCTGAAGTAAGGCAACAACCTCTTGGAATGTACAGTACAATTCACAGTGCCTGATCCTTGAATGTACATCACCAAGCTGCTTCTGTCTCCAGCCGTGTATTTACATTTCCAAATTAATTAACGGCATTCATGTGCAGAATTCAAGTTTGAGCCCATACTCCCCTGCAGGATTGAGAAACTGACCTCATCTAACGAGGCAATCATAGACTAACTTCAGTAAACCCCATTTGGTTTTTAAAAATGATTTTGATTAAAACAAAAACCAGCAAAGAAAATTCCACAGTGCTAGCTTGAAAATCACAGCCTGACACTCAGAAACTGAAACTGAAACAGAGAGGGGGGTGGGGGTGGGGGGAGTGTATAATCCAGTTGAATAGACTGGGAAATTTTCAGAAGGCCCGAACTAAAACTGACTGGTTGAAAACAGAAATGGTGATATCTAAGGCAAGACTATAGTTGTGACAGAAGAATTTATTTTGAATTCACTTTGCATGAATCATCTCGGAAAACATGTAAAGCACAGACTGTGGCTCTGGGTGATGATCTAACTCTTATGTTCAGTGCTAGCCACCCCACCTTGTACTGATGCAATCAAACCTTACATCATTCCAAAGCTGATACTTTAATCTTCGTGCTTCAACAAAGCAACTGCATTTAGTAGAGTCAACTTTTTAACCCTATGATTACAAGCAACCCTTCTTCAGCCTGATACCCTCCAGATATTTTGAGACTAAAACTTCTAGCCTTGAATTCTGACAGTTGCAACACTTGTCCCCAGAAGTGACAAGTTTGGGAAGGGCTGCTCTGGCTTATCCCACACTGAAGTAACTGCATAAGGTAAAGTTTGGGGTAACCCTGGTTGGATTCCTCCAGTTTATTCCCCAAAATCTATAGTTAGCATCACACATGTAAGTAGAATCAAGCCAACTCAGCATATCTCTAGGCATAGATATGGGATCTAGGGCTACCATCTCTTGCTGCAAAACTCCAGAGGGCCACTAGGTGGCATCAGAGCAGTCTACAACTTTTTGCTACCATCTAGTAGTTCTCCAGTGCTAAGATAGGAAAGGCTTTAACAGCTGATGTTCAAGGTAGAATATCTTGGAATTGCCTTGGAGGTGGAAGTTAACTATTGTTTGAGTTACTTACATTCTATCTTTCCTCTAGGAGCTACAGCATGGCCATAATCAGGGAGACAGGAGCTAAAACCCTTTTATTTGTAAGCTGCCCAGAGCCACTTTTATAGTGAGATGGGTGGTGTATAAATTTAATAATAAAAATAAAAAATTGGATTTGCCAACATTTCAAGGACTTCATAGCTGAATGTGCACTTGAACTCTACAACTACTCTATCACACTGATTATTCAAACTAAGTAATTGTGATGAACTTCTACTGACCAGCCAGCTCTGTAATAGAAGGTCCAGACTACTGTCATGGCCAAATAACCTCTCATAAACTGGAAGGGAGGCACACAACTGGACTGCAACTCCCATAACTTTTGACTGTGGGAATTGTAGTCTAAAACCCCCAAAAGGCATTGGATTACTCTAGCTAGTGTTTCCCAACCTTGTGTCCCTGGAGACTGTACAACCACAAAAGTTTTCCTTATCTCTGACAATGAGCTATCCAAGCTGGGAATGATAGATGCTGTAGTCCAAAACCATCAGGAGACTTTTTTTCCCCAAATGTAACATCAAATTCCATTCATCAATCATGCTGGATGCATTCTGTCAGGTCTGCTGGGGTTTCACCATACCTAATTAAAAAAGAAAAGCTTTTTCTGGTCTATTCATTGGTTTCCTGGCTCCGTTAAAAGTGAAATGTGTCTGGTTTTCAAACTTTTTTTTAAACAAGGGGAATCCCTCAGCAGAGTCCTGCAGCTGCAGGATGACAATAGGAAAGTGAAACTGGTGGCAGAAAATGGAGCATATTATGCTGTAGTGGTATTACCTCTCCAAATGCAAAGACAGATCTGAAAAGTTCAATAACTTGGAATTGTATTAAAAAGAAAAACATTCATGTTTTTCCTCATCAATAACTTTTTTCACATATTGATATACTTATTTATTTTAATCAGTTGGCACTAAACTGTTCTCTCTCATCCTCTAATAAAATGAAAGAATATAACCCTATAAAATTATAAAGTGACTTTAAAAAAAAAGGAGAAAGTCCTAAAATAAGAGTGACCACAAAAGATTTTTAAATGGGTTTTACAAAATTACTCATACAGTATTTGAAGTTGGTCTGTTTATGGTATAACTTTTCAAGCTTTACTCTCATCTTTTAAAATATTTTATAATAGATTTTGATGTTACATTTCATTAACACTATTGTCTACATATAAGTGTGTCTGCATATCTATTGTCTTTCTATCTATATGAGACATCTTTCTGTTTAAATAACATTTCATCAACCCTCCCTCCCTTCTTTGTAAATTACAACCACTCCTATTTCACTGGCTGGCTCCGAAAGCTAATACTGGGTTTCGTGCAGATGTTAAACAGTTCTGAGCTGAGTTTTGTCCTCCGCACTGAATATCAAAAAGGATATTCAAGGATGTGGACTGAGTTATCACCAATCTGTATCGGACATGCTGCTTTATCTTCCTAAAGATTCATCTAAATCTTTTACAACTAAATCTGTATGTGAAAATACATACATACATACATACATACATACATACATACATATTCAATAGAGGAGGAAGGAACTTGAATGAATAAATAATCACGCTCCTTATCAGAATTTGGGGTTCCCAGTGTGGTATTAACAGTTGGAAGAAACCACCCACTGATGGGTGCCATTCACTTTTGGGACTATATTGGAAGCAAAAGGAAAAAAAAAGACTTTCTCCTCAAGCATGGATGTAATTCTGCTCCTGGATACATGCAAGTGCACACACAGACACAAACATAGCAATTTTTACAGTCAAAATTAGGACAGACATCAAACAAGCTTTAGATCAATCTTACACAACTAACTGTCCTTTCAATACGTTGGAGTACAATATTCATCATCCTCAGACTTTATGCTATCTGGTGGGGTGACCAGAGTTTTGTTCCAACATATTTGTAATAGTGCATAATCAACTGCTATTTTTACTTATTTGGTAATGGAAGATGGGGATGATGGGAGTTGTAGTCCACTCTAGATAGCCTAAACTGAAAGTCAACATTTCAATCTATCAGGTGGTAAAGAGTGAAAAGCAGTACCAAAAATTACCCAGCTAAAGCAATTAAATTGAAAATGAAAATGAAAAATGTAAGGGAAGTTTCCTGCAGCTGATGTAAGGGAAGTTTCCTGCAGCTCCTAATAAATAAATTCAGGAACATGGCACCCAAACTCAGAGATCTCAAAGAATCCTTGAGGAAGCTCCAGTATCTCAGGTCTCCATACAGATCACCCAATAAGCATCACCATGGTCTCGGGTTGTCTCCAGCACATTGTCCTGGTGCTTTTGTTTTCATCTGGAATCGTAAGTCTGGACTGCAATGATATTGTGAAATCCCAGCAAGGTGCAATTGCGGACATCAGAAAGCTTCTGGAAGCAGTGGGAACACAAGTGATTTCTTGGGAATGCTTCCATAAAATTCCAGACTTTGACTTCCCAGTGGGAAAAGATATTGGGTCCATTAAAGAGGATACAAGAGCAACCATTGGCCTGATGCTGGAGCAGATCTGTATAATATTTTGGCATAACTTCACTAAAGCTGAATGGAACATGACAGTTGTTGAACTTTTCCAAATAGCTCTGGATCAGCACATTGTACAGTGGGAGACGTGCTCTGTTACAGAGACTGGAGAAAAAATAAAATTTAAAGATATCCGTACAAAACTAAAATTGAAGAAATACTTTTTAAGGTTACACAGGTTCCTAAAGGATAAGGAATACAGCCCTTGTGCCTGGGACACTGTACGACAGGAAATTTTGGGCATCAGTTTTGTATTCCTTGACCAACTTTTGAGAACTCTTCAAAGCTAAAGGTAAAGTATTTATCTGATTTTTTTTTAAAAAATGTATCAAACTATTCACATTGAGTTGTTTTCATGATATAAAAAAAAAGTATAAATTTTTAGCATAATATCAAAATCTCTATTATTATTTATAAATTTTAAAAAAAGAAAAAAGTGAATATACTGTATTCGAAATCTTTTACTAATGTTATATTGAGCATTAATTATAAATTGGTAAATAAATAAATTAACTAACTGCAGCTATTTATTTATTTATTTTTCTAAAAGATTTAAATGGTCACCCAACTTAAGCAACTCTGGGTGGCTCACAACAATAAAACCAATAAATAAAACAGTCATAAAACAGTAAAACAGTAAAATAATAAGATAAAAATCTGTCCATTTGTAGATATTATCTTTTTTGAAAATATATCTGTTTCCAACTATTCACATTGACGCATTGATCTTATAACATGAAAGTAAGAAAGAAAAAAATTGTTATCAAGATCTGGAAAATTACATCATAAACCTAACAAGCCATCTCCAAATTGGTCAAATTACTCAGAAGTCCTCTTCCATGCACTGACCCTAACTCAATGCACTGATTAAAGGCATGTAAGTTTTATCCTTCTAGTGTTGTATAATATTTCTTTTGGTAATTCCTCATATGCGAAAAGTTCTTGATGTCTTGAAATATTGAGAATGCAGCCAAGAAGAACATATGCACCCTTGATGTGTACTTATTGGTTTAAAGCCAGGTTAACTTTCCTGTCAATTTCAGTCCAAATGACAGGATAAACTCATTTCATCTTCCAACTCTTTATTAAATATTTTCATAGGTTTCCTATAGTTTTCAAACAAATTTCCATTGTATTAACCTGGTTTTAATATCAAAAAAGAATAATTTAACAGTCTTCGAAGCAACTTTTCATTGGTTTACACTTATACTGACATCCAGGTGACAGTACATGCCCAGTTTCATCCCTATTGGGAATCATCAGATGTACCTAGCCAGATCTTACTATACGGACTTCCAACCTTCTGCTGAGAATTGAACTCATGGACCATTAGATGCCTATATGCAGGGAATTACCTTTAGAAGCTATCCAGGTCCAGGCATATAACAGTGTGGCAGGAAGGGAGGTGTAGAATCTATCAGAAAGATATGTACAGTCTACCTTCCCTTATTGTCTGAGAGAGAGAGAGAGAGAGAGATTTTATATTATGCCATGCCCCAACTTTGAGGTTTTTCAGGTAAAAAGATCAGTTTCATTCCTTCAACTCTTGATAGAAGCAGATGATTGGCTTAGGGATTTGGCTTTCACTTTTTATAAAAGCCAGATGTGATCCTACACTCAAAACCATCTGGCCCATGGTCCCAAAAAGAAATATATTCACTCAGCCTGCAAGAGAGGGGGAGAAAGTGCTCACTGTCTCCTTGGATGGCCATTTTGGCAACAGTTTCACCAGCTGCCTCGCCACAGACAGAGCAACAATTTCCTAACGGCCTGTCCTCTCCCCTCACAGAAGAACGTTGTCCTCTGGCTTAGGAGCTTCGGCTGATCCCTGCAAGCCCTCCAACAAATGTGCAATTCAGAAACAGCAATTGTATTAGGACCAAATAGACCAAACAATGAAAACTTATTTTATTTATTTATTTGGTTGGTTGGTTGGTTGTTTATTTATATTCCAAATGTAGTCACCGCCCTCTCACTTATTCAATTTATTTATTGAATAAATGTCCAAATGACCTTTACGCAAATAACTGGCCAAGTGACCTTTAGGCAAATCAAACTGTAGCAGGTTACTTATGCAGCAGAAGTAAATAAGTATGAGAGACCAGGCATTTCTTTATAAAAGATTGTATGACAGGGCAGCCACGCTCAGAATAAGACTCAGACTCACTTAGAAGGTCTAAGGATTTCTGGTTTTATTTGAACGGTGTGCGTGCAAAGAGAAAGACGGGAATCCTTAGGTGGTGACAGGGTGCCCTGTTTATACTTTGCTGGTGGACGTCATGCTTCTCCACCCTCGGGCCACGACCGGATGGGTGCTTGAGACCTCGATGCGTCAGCTGATGGGCGATCCCGGCGATCTCCTTTGTCTCCCTGTCTTCATTCGGACCGGGTGTGTCCTCTGAAAGTGTTTCCCCGATCTTCTGATATGTGTTAATTACTGCCTGATGTGTGCTCCCATTATGTTGGGCATTACCCTGTGGATATGCGTGCCTGAGGGAGGTGTGAACGCATCCCCGGGGGACATGGGAAGGCGTTCCCCTTGCCTTTTGATGGGTGCTAAGCTTGGTCTGAAGGGCTTATCTATTGTGTTGGGGGTTCCCTTCTGGATTATGGGTGCTTGGGTGATTTAGGGATTATGCTTATCCCTTCCTCTTACCTAATGTGCATGTTTCCCGTTGTGATGCACATATGCCTTGCAACGGGGAACATGACATGCTGCCCCCCAAAGAAAATCTTAGGGTGCTGGTTTGGATGGGTATGCTTCATGGAAGTTCTTTACCAACCTTTTGGCTGAGACATGTTGGGCTTGGACCCACTCTGGGTGTGGGAAATGCTTCCATTTGACTAGGTATTGTAGCGTGCCCCTTTGCCTCCTGGAGTCAAGTATTTCTTGGATTTCAAAATGCTGTTGCCCATCTATCATAATGGGTGGAGGCGGGCGGGTTTCTGTGTGCCATTTCGAAGGGGTGGCTGGTTTCAGGAGGGCGCAGTGGAAAACTGGGTGTATGTGCCTTAGATTGTGGGGTAAGTCTAGTTTGAAAGTGACTGGGTTAATAATTTCTGTGATGGGGAATCGTCCAATAAATTTGGGTGCCAGCTTCTTGGAGGGCTGTGGGGATTTGATGTACTTAGTGGAGAGGTAGACCCTATCTCCCACTTTGTAGTTCGGTTGCGCCGCCCTGTGATTGTCTGCAAACTTCTTGTATGTAGCTTGTGCGTCTGCCAGGGCTAGCTGGATGATGGGCCAAACCATACCCAGTTGAGCTGCCCAGTCATCTGGAGAACATGGTGGGGTGTCTGGTTGGGGCAGTTCCGGGATTGGCACAAAGTCTCTGCCATAAACCACCTTGAAGGATGTGTGACCTGTGCTTTGGTGTACCGCGTTGTTGTAGGCCACCTCTGCAAAAGGAAGCAGGTCCACCCAATTGTCCTGTTGGTAGTTAATAAATGCCCGCAGGAACTGCTCCAGGGTAGAGTTGAGGATCTCTGTAGAGCCGTCAGTGTGGGGGTGCTAAGCCGTTGACAGTGCTTGCTTGGTGCCAATGAGATTTAGGAACTCTTTCCAGAACCTGGAGGTAAATTGTGTGCCCCTATCTGTCACCAAACGGTAGGGGGTGCTGTGGATTTTGTAGATATGGGTGAGGAACATGCGTGCCAGTTGCTGTGCAGAGGGGATGGATGCACAGGGTATGAAGTGTGCCTGCTTGGAAAAATAGTCTTTTACCACCCAGATTACTGTTTTCCTTTGGCTGGGTGGCAGGTCGACTATGAAGTCCATAGAAATCTCCTCCCAGGGGCGGGAGGGGCTTGCTACTTTCTGCAGCAGTCCTTGGGGTTTCCCCACCTTCCGTTTAGACCTTGCACATGTGGGGCAGGAGGTTACGTAATCCTTGACGTCTTTCTTTAGGGTGGGCCACCAGAATTGCCTCCTGATTAAATGTAAAGTTTTTACGAACCCAAAATGTCCAGCTGTTTTATCATCGTGGGAGTGGTTTAACACCTCCGCTCTCAATGGTTCTGGTATGTATAGGGCTTTTTGTTTCCATGCGAGCCTGTGCGTAATAGATACATGGTGTTGGTTGTTTTGCAACCATGTATCTTTTTCGAGGGCTTGGGCAAGTCTTTGTTGCCAGTCCTGTGAAATTGACCTGCACCTTCCCCCGTTTGCCGGTGGTTGCTCTGAGGCGCGTCGGGTTTTAGTCTGGCTGCGTGTGACAGCAGGGCAGCCAAGCTGTGTGTCTGTCCATACAGTCCCCACAATGTCCGGTGCTTGGCCAGCATCTTGAGGTTGTCGGGAAAGGGCATCCGCCAGGAAGTTTTTCCTCCCCGGGATGAACTTAAGTTTAAAATTGAATCTGCTGAAGAATTGCGCCCAGCGTACTTGCTTTGGACTGAGGCGTTTTGGGGTGCTGAAAGCCTCCAGGTTTTTGTGGTCAGTCCAGACCTCGAAAGGGCAGGAGGCCCCTTCTAGGAGGTGCCTCCACGTTTCCAGGGCTGCCTTGACCGCGAACGCCTCCTTCTCCCACACATGCCATCTCCTTTCCGTTTCCGAGAACTTGCGGGAGAGGTATGCGCAGGGCTTCAGCTGATTGTCAAAATTGCGCTGAAGGAGGAGCGCTCTGATAGAAAAGTCTGAGGCGTCTACCTGTACGACAAAGGGTCTGGCGGGGTTGGGATGCTGTAATACTGGCTCTGCCATGAAGAGGCTTTTTAGGCGTTCGAAAGCCGTTTGACAATCAGCTGTCCAGTTTAATAGCGCCCCCGGGTTTTGTGATTTACGGGTGTCTCCCAGGCCCTTTGTCCGGAGGAGGTTAGTCAGCGGCAGCACAATTTCCGCTAGCCCCTGGATGAAACCCCTGTAGAAATTCGTGAACCCCAGGAAACTTTGAAGTTGTCTCCTCGTGCGTGGGCGCTCCCACGCTAGTATAGCCTGGACCTTACTGGGGTCCATTTCGATCCCCCTTGCCGAGATCCAGTAGCCGAGGTAGTCGATTTGCTCCTTGTGAAATTCACACTTGGAGAGCTTTGCGTATAGCTCTGCCTTGCGGAGTTTCGTGAGCACTGACTTTACGAGGCGTTCGTGCTCAGCTTCGTTCTCAGAATAAATTAAAACATTGTCTAGGTAAACAAGTACCCCCTTAAACAAGTGGTCATGCAAGACCTCATTGACTAGCTGCATGAACACGCCCAGTGCCCCAGCTAACCCGAACGGTAGAGTTCGGTATTGGAATGACCCCAGCGGACAATTGAAAGCCGTTTTCCATTTGTCCCCCTTCTTTATTCGAATCCAGAAGTAGGCTTCCCTGAGGTCTAATTTTGTGAATATTTTTCCCTTTGCAAGGAGGGCTAGAATGTCCTTTATTATGGGCATGGGATATTTATTTGAAACGGACGTGGCATTGAGCCCACGGTAATCTGTGCAGAGCCGGAGGGACCCATCCTTCTTTTCCTGAAAAAGGACCGGGGCTCCGACTGGCGAGTTAGCCGGTTCGATAAACCCCCGTGCCAAATTTTTGTCAATAAAGTCCCTTAATGCCGCCAGCTCCCTTTGTGTCATGGTGTATATTTTTGGCTTTGGTAAGGTTGCCCCTGGGATCAGTTCAATGGTGCAGTCTGTTTTTCTATGGGAGGGGAGTTTGTCAGCCTCCTTTTCCCCGAAAACGTTGGCAAAGTCTTTGTATCTGGCAGGCAGACCCTCCGGGGTTTCTGCCTCCAGGTGCATTGAGGTCGTTGTCGCCCTCCCCATTGCGGCGCGGGGAACCTGATCTCCTGTGGGTGCTTTGTAACGCCTGTCTGAAAAGGTGATCTCTCTTGTCGCCCAATTTATTTGGGGGTTGTGATGCCCCAGCCACGGGATCCCTAGTATGAGTAGAGGTTGGCCCGCCAGTGCCACGATGAAAGGGAGGCTTTCCTCGTGGTTGCCAAGCCTCATCGCAACTCTCTCTGTGTATTGGGTGACCGGGCCCCCTCCCGCTGCTGATCCGTCCAACTGCGTGAACACCAGTTGGTGCTGAAGTGGATAGCAGCGGAGGTTAAGCGCGGCCACCAGGTCTGGGTGCATGAGGCATTTCGAACAACCCGAGTCGATCAGCGCCCAAACCTTCTCTGTTTTCCCCCCGTGGGCCAGGATGGCTCTCACATATAGGGTCGGGCAGTTGTCACTCACCCCAAAGTCGTTGCGCCCTTTGTTATCTTCCACCTGTCTTTTGGCGCTCTTCAAGGCAGGTGGCTGGCGTTTCCCGCCAGTTCGTCGCTTCCGCTTTCCTCGTCATCAGTGACGTCAGGGAATTCCCTTGCCAAGGTTTCCCCCTTCGCGGCTGGCCTTTTCTTTGGCGTTGGGGCTGGTTTGTTGGGAACCTTTCCCTGGCTGTCTCTTGTCTTTGCTTTTGGGCAAGCCGCCGCCTTGTGGTTTGCCTCTCCACACTTAAAGCACTGCCCCTGGGCAAACCTGCACTCTCGTTCCTCCCCCCAGGGTCGGGTCACCGGTGTCGCTGGAGCACCGCCGGATCGGGGTCCTCTGGCTGTTGCTGCGGTTTGTAGGGACCTCTGGACATGCTGAAAGGTTTCTTGAGCGTTCTCCGCCTTTCCCGCCAGCCAAATCCATTCTCGGAGGGTGGTGGGGTCATCCTGGTTTAGCGCCCATCTTAAAACGTTTAAGTTAAGTCCCTCCTTGAATTTTTCCGTGAGGGTGGATTGTGACCAGTCCCGCACTTTGCCTGCAAGTGCTTGGAACTCGCTTGCGTAAGCCGCCACGGAGCACTGTCCTTGCCTGATTTGCCGTAGTGCTCTCTTCGCCGTTTCGGTCTCGAGGGGGTCTCTGAAGTGGGAGTCCAGAGCACCCAGGAACGCGTCCACATGTTTGAGTTCTGGGGAGTCTGCCTGGCATAGATGGACGTACCAGTCAGCCGCCCTCCCCCTGAGTCTATTGGCAATGGCGTTGATCTTTCCCTGTTCTGTCCGGAAGCAGGGTCCGTATTCAGCTATGTAGTTCCTCACGTTGATGAGGAAGAACGACAACGTGGCTGGGTCGCCGTTGAATCTTGCCGCGAGGTCTCTCACTCCCATCGTGGGTGGGCTCCAGGGCACCTCCGGACGCGTGGTCCTTCTCCCCTCCGGTAGGAAGCTGTTGTCCCGATGTGGGGATTCCCTCGCCCAGGCTCCAGGTGGTGTCGGCTCAGCATCCACTCACCTCCAGCCTCTTCCCAGCTGACGCCCTGCAGAATAGCGGGGGGGGGGGGAACCCTCTCCCAGGCAACCCAGTGCGGTGTGCTCCGGCGTGGTCAGCTCCCTCCTCCCGTGCTGCGCCCTGCCGCTGCAGCTGCCATGCTTTGGGGTCAAGCAGGGGTGAGGATGAACTTCTGGTGTTCTGTTCGCACTCACCCCGGTCGCTGCCTCCGCGCTCCAATGCTAGTTCTTCCAGGAGCCGCTCGATCCGTGCCAGGCGTGCTTCCGTGGCTCCGCAGCATGAGTTCTCCGTGGCGCCTCCCACGGCTTGCCCGCTCCACCGGCGATCTCCGCCCCTCGCTGTGGGTGTGTTCCATTGTTCCCATGCCGCTTCGACCATCACGGGTAGGGATTCCCCCGTTGTGTCGAGGGTGACCCATTCTGCCTGCGACTCACTGGTGGTTGTCCCGGTCACGTTGCGGCTGGGTTCCTCCCCCGCTGGGCATCCGCTGGTCCTTACTGCGAGGTTGCGGGTGCTGTCGCCGGTTCCCGGGTGCCACATCATCGCTGCGTTGATCCCTCACAGACAAGTCTGGAAAGGTGCTATTGAAAAAATTTGGGGGGGGATTCCCGTCTTTATGTCAGGCCAGCCACGCTCAGAATAAGACTCAGACTCACTTAGAAGGTCTAAGGATTTCTGGTTTTATTTGAACGGTGTGCGTGCAAAGAGAAAGACGGGAATCCTTAGGTGGTGACAGGGTGCCCTGTTTATACTTTGCTGGCAGACGTCGTGCTTCTCCACTCTCGGGCCAGGACCGGATGGGTGCTTGAGACCTCGATGCATCAGCTGATGGGCGATCCTGGTGATCTCCTTTGTCTCCCTGTCTTCATCCAGACCGGGTGTGTCCTCTGAAGGTGTTTCCCCGATCTTCTGATATGTGTTAATTACTGCCTGATGTGTGCTCCCATTATGTTGGGCATTACCCTGTGGATATGCGTGCCTGAGGGAGGTGTGAACGCATCCCCGGGGGACATGGGAAGGCGTTCCCCTTGCCTTTTGATGGGTGCTAAGCTTGGTCTGAAGGGCTTATCTATTGTGTTGGGGGTTCCCTTCTGGATTATGGGCTTGGGTGATTTAGGGATTATGCTTATCCCTTCCTCTTACCTAATGTGCATGTTCCCCGTTGTGATGCACATATGCCTTGCAACGGGGAACATGACATTGTACTAAATAAAAAACATTACTTAGAAGTAAAACAACATAGTATAAACAGATTAACCAGCTAGCTAGCTAACAACTACAGAGACTGCTAGTAAGAAGCTGGTACTCAACATTAATATATTCTGTCCTATGTACATCAACCAATCAGGAGCTTCTTGACCGTACCAGGACATAACCTTTGGCTCCTGAGAATATGACCCAGACAGCCAGGCACCAAAGGTCCACTCAGAAAAGCAGCCCCCACCTTTTTTCCTGTGAGGCGTCTTTTTAAAAACTCAAGCTTCTGAAATTCTTCTATAATTAAAAAATATTCAACACGAACTTGATCTTAAATTCAAAAGTTATAAAAACTACTTCATCAGAATAGAATTGGTTTATTATTTATTTGAAAAGGTACAGTTTATCCCTCACAATATGGATTTACTAGCTATTTTTAAATTGCCATTGTCCCTTAATGTGAGCTTTTTGTAGTTTAAATGTAAAAACTGTATCTGTGACCTAATAAAGGTTCTAAAACTAATATATAGATAAGAGAGCATGCCAATACTTTACAGGATTTCAATTCTCTTGAAGGAGGTTGCCTAGAGTAATGCATGTAATGAGCAACTGAATTGTAGCCAGTTGTAGCCATAGATCTAGTTTTTAATGTTGTTGAGAAACTGAAACTAGTCAATTGAAAATAAAATTTGGAAGTAGGACCACTCTCATCAGATTTACAGGTAGTCCTTGTTTGGCAACTGCCTCAGATAGCAACCGTACAAAAAAATACAACAATAATAAACAGAAATTAAAAAATTCATTTTCCGACCAATGCATGCATTTTATGACAACAAAAGCCTTCCGTGTAAAACTGATTAAGGTCTGGTCAGTTTCAGCGAGCAGCTGCAAGTGACTGGAAGGTTCTAATCAGCTAATTAAGGTTACAGAGCTGAGTTTCTTAACTTAGCGTTAGCACTTTTAGGAATTCACTGTGCTAGGGGAAAAGCAGCTCAGGAAGAGATAACTTGTTTAAGCAATCTCTCTGCCCTGTAAGGGGGCAAAAAAAGTCAGACACAGGACACTGTACAAGAGAACTTTTCTGAACGAGACAGAAGCAACCAGTGACCTTTGCAACGTCTCTCTCTCTCTTTCTCTCTGTCAGTCACGTGTTCACTTAGTGACCATTTAGCTTAACGACTGAGGCATCTGACCCAATTGCAGTCACTAAACAAGGACTACCTGTAATTATTCCTATGTTTATTGAATATACTTAAATTAACAGGTTTAGCAGCCACAACTGAGACTGGAAACTCCATTGCTAAGCAAAGTGTCACTAAATGGGAAATCATGTGACTGTGACTGTGCTTTCCTTCTCCCCCACTCCCCTGCCCTTTGGGATGCTCACCCAAGCACTGGGATAATTAGCAAGAAGGGAATTAGTTTGAATTTACATTCATTGGAGAGGAAGGGATAACAACAGAGTAAGCAGGCACACAATCGGGAATACACTTGACTGTTTGTGAAGGTTTGGGGCTGCCAGTGCCACCACATTGCTTTTGATGTGTATTCCCCACTGTGTGCCTGCTTATTCTCTTGTAATCCTTTCCTCTCCAATCTCTCCGCACTGTGGGAGGTTGCGGAGAAAAACAACAGGTCAGGCACAGAAAAACATGTACTGACTGTAATGGAGATCAGGGGACTGAGGGACTCTGCGAAGGTCATAAATGTGGGCATTGTCCATAAAGTTATTTTTCAGCACTGTCATAACATTGAACGGTCACTGAATGAGGCAATCAGTAAGCAAAGACTACCTGTAATGTTTCCAGGAAAATGCATTTAAAGCTGGGCAATTACCCTGCAATACTATGCACTTTCACTGAGAAATACAGAGTGCTTGCCTATAACTGGGTTAAAACCTGAATAGATAGTTTAATTGGGGTAGAACTCCCCATAGTTTGGGAATTGACATGGCCCAAGATTCTTACACCCCACCCCCCACTTCTAAGTAGTTATATTCATTTAGGGCCACTATGTGCAAATCTAACACTTGTTTTTCTTCTGCATTACAGGTTCAAGAAAGTTTCTGAGACTATGAAGGCCATGATAACTTTGCTAATTGTTTAATAATGCCTCTTGCTTCTTCAAGCAGAAATTGACTTTAAAAAATGATAAACTTGAAAATGTACAGTTCTTCATTGATCAATGACATTCCTTTCATTGGCAAACATAATGGCATGTTGGAAGGGAGATTTGAAGTTTATTACTGCATGCTACAGCTCAGTGACACTCAGACAACGACAGAATGGAGGCTCAGGAAGAAATATAAAGCCCAGCAAGAGTGATCCCATCGTAGGCTGGGAAACAATCTCTAGTGCTTCTGGATAGAAATGTGACTCAAGCAACCTAAACCTGAAGCAGATACATAACAAAGAAGGACATCACAAGGACTCTGGGACAATCATTCAGCAAGCACTGAGACTTTTTTAAACAATATGAGGTAGAGATCAAACTTTCAGTCTTGACTTCTCAATCAACTGAATACAAGCAAGCAAACAGAACCTCTGCTAATTTTGCATGCCTAGGACAAATCACCTTAAGACATGATTGTCATTATTCCGGAGAAACGTCTACCTGAAATTTAAATGTAGTATTTCACAATAATTTATTTATTTATTTACTTGTTTTATTTATGTAATTGCCAAGTCCTGTACTATTTATTTTTAAATCATAACACTCTGTTTTTTAAAAAGAATATTTATATTTTGGTAAAACTGTGTTTATCCTTAGATGTTATTTGTACTTGCACTAGTGCTATCACTCCAAACATTATTTTGCAGTTTAATTTTTCTGTAGACATAAATGGAAGTGCATGATTTGATTGGAGTTTTGTCAGAGCAGAGCAAATTCCATAATACTTTCATTTTCAGGCATGAAGGAAGTCCCAGCCAAAGCTGCAAAGAATCTTTTCCCAAATAATGACAGAATACGTTCCTCAGTCTTCCCTGCCTAGAGTTAGCATATTAATTCCCCCTCCTAGCTTTAAATACAGTAGAATTTTTTAAAATGCTTCTCCAGACTTAAAATTCAACAAATCTGTGCCCTTCTATCCTAGCAAAGCTTTGGAACTGGGAAAAAATCTTTATTAAGGATGGCTTTGACTGCTGAACCTTACAGTGGCTTTCAGCTGCTAGACAATCCTAACACCACTGAAACAATTCCCCATTGCTGTTATCTGACATTGTTCTATGATGGTCACTTGTTGTAGAGTATTTGCTTTATTTTTATTGTCTTTATCAGCTTTACAATTTTATCAACTATAAAATGTTTTAATAGTATTTCCAACTATTGTTTTATTGAAACGTATTAATATTTTCTAAATAAAGAAAAATCTAAATGTTCTCAAGCTTTTCTGTATTATATATAATTGCACATATTCTATTATATACGTATCTGTGCATAAAAAGGAAGTAAGCCCTGTCTCCTTGCTTTCTCCTGCATACTCAGAGACACCCTGTGAAAACTTCCTCATAATTTATGTAGCTGTTGTTCAACTTCAGTGATAAGGTGGGAGTAAATCCACAATATAGCCCTAACCAGGGGGGAAAGGAAGGAAGGAAGGAAGGAAGGAAGGAAGGAAGGAAGGAAGGAAGGAAGGAAGGAAGGAAGGAAGGGTGTTGCAAGAAAAAGAATGAATGCCCCTACTTACTTTCTTGCAACACAGGGCTGATAGTTTGCTTCTGAGCCAAATTCAAGATGCAGTTCCTTTCCTCTGAAGCACCAATAATTTGCATTGAGCATAGCTCATGGTGTATTGACTTAATTCCCATTGCAATTTCATCTATTTTCGGAACAGTGGTACATATGAATTAGTTACCTTATCCTTAATAATGTATTCTGTAAGCTTGACTCAGAAATAATCCCTATGGGTCAACCAGGTTTCCTACAGGATAACCTATTACAACATTTTGGCCTACAATAGTTACAACCAATTGCAGCATATATAAATAGATTATTTGCACACCCATTTCATATAGGTTGTAAATTTATAATGTAATATGGTGTACATTTCCCAGTCTCAGACATGATGAGCTACTCTGTGGGGTGGAGAGGAGGTACAGAGGACCAAATTGTTTCCTCCCCCAGGGATAGAGTTATGTCTCCAAATGAGAGGATGGAAGCTAAACAATACCATGGGTCCCAACAGAATTAATTGTTAGTACCCTTTCGCAAAAGTATAACAAATTCCCTTGAGCCACGCTCTTTTCCTAGAGATCATATGGACACATACATTTTGGAGATTTTTGCCAATAGTACAAAAGTGGATTGCCATTATCTTCATCTAAAATATTTTTTCAACTTTCCAGTCTAGACTACAATCCTGGTATTTATGGTGGTCCAAGTACTAACTACTAAGTACAAGTACTAACTACTAAGTACTAACTACCAAGTACTAACTACTAAGTCCAAGTATTAAGCAAGCCAACTCAATTTAGCTATTCAAGATCAATTAATATTACTTTAAAAAATATTTAGTACTTTAAATACTAAAAATATTACTAAAATTAAAAGTACCTTTTAAAAATGTTATGTCTTCACAGACCACTAGAGGGCAAAATGAGACCAAGGCTGCATTTATGAAACTTCACTGATGTTGCGAAATTAATCAGACTTGTAACATAGTGATTGTACACAATTTATCACTTGAAAAGGAGGATCTTTCAGAAAATGTGGTGTGGAATGTGCCTAATCAGAGTTCCACCCACTCAATCAGCTACACTCTTTTTTCCAGGATTTTAATCCATTCCCATTCCCCATTTTCAGTATTTTCCTCCAGCTGAACTTCTGAAAGCATTCAGAATGCTTAGTTCTCTTTTCTCATTGAGTTAGGTTTTCTTTTTTTAAAAAAAGACTGACCCATTAGGCTATTAGGCATTTCTTTTCCTGAAGGCCTTTAAAAAAAAAAAACTTTTGCAAACTGAGGTTTCACTGCATGGGCTGATATATGCCGGGCAGCAACTAGGGTCTGTGTCACCCGGGGCAAACATGGATTCCACGCCCATTTTGGTGCCTCCCCAGTGCTCATTTTGGTGCCCCCCCCCAGTGCAGCATCCAGGGCACATGTCCCACTTGCTCCCCTCTAGTTGTGGCCCTGGATGTATGGCCTCCTTTTAAAGCCATATTGGTGAAAAGTCTTTGTATAGCTACTTATTTATTACAGGTAGTCCTCATTTAGTGATCACAATTGGGACTGGCAACTTGGTTGTTAAATGAAGCAATTGCTAAGTGAAACCGTGATTGTGTTGATGATTTTACTTCAGCTTTCCCTTGCTTTACAGACCTGTGAAGGTCATAAATATGACGATTGGTTGTAAAGTTACTTTTTCATCACTGTCGTTACTGCAAGTGGTCACTAAACAAGGCAGTCATTAAACAAGGACTACCTGTATTATTTATTAAGCATTTGCAATGTTTTCCCAGTTGTATCCAAACAGCCTATCTTGCCAGTTCTCTAAACAATCCCCCAAGTGGAGCCAATTGATTGGTTTCCAGAAAAATGGATAGGGAAATTGGTTTCTTCAGACTTACTAGACAATAATGTTAGTTTTTTTATTTTATTTATTTATTCTATCCCACCCTTATTATTTTTATTTTTATGAATAACTCAAGGCAAGGAACATACCTAATACTCCTTCCTCCTTCAGTTTTTCCCCACAACAGCAGCCCTGTGAGGTGAGTTGAGCTGAGAGAGAGTGACTGGCCCAAGGTCACCCAGCCAGCTGTCATGCTTAAGGCAAGACTAGAACTCTCAGTCTCCTGGTTTCTAGCCTGGAGCCTTAACCACTAGACCAAACTGGCTCTTCTCTATCCCACCATGCACCTCTCCTGCAGAAATTCAGCACTGCATTGAGCCTAGTGTTTCTAATTTAGTACTTCCCTCATATGTTTAGCAGTCTCTGAGAGCTCCAAGATGTATGTATTTTAATGAAAGTGCTATAAACCTACTTTTGGAGCCCAGCTTGGTAGCAACATTTTGTCAACCTTGCAGATTTCAAAAAATGAAGCAGGGCTGGACCTGGATATAATTTGGATGGAAAACTACCAGAAATATCAGGGCTGTAGGCCAGACCCAGAACTTAAACAATTAGGCTCTTGTTTCCTTTTTGCCCACTATTAATTTTAAAAACTCATGTCTGAAAAGTTTTTGCCCACTGTAGATGTAATCATTTGGCAGGCTATCCTTGTTGTGATTACCCTGTGGTACATAAATCTGCAGAGGTGACCATCAATAATAACCCTAGCTCATGAGTGGGGGAAGGAAGTGTGAGACAGACCCAATAAGCAGACATAATTGATTGGTGTGTAAAACTCACTGGCAGGCAAAAAAGGAACAAGAGCCAAAAATTATGCACGAAGACATAATGTATCAGATGTGACGCAAAGAAGACCTCACCTATTAACCTATTTTTTTTTTATGTTAGCTGTTTTGATTATCCTGGTTGGATGGAAAACTGGGATATAAGTCAAAGAGTAAAAAGAAGTAAGAGAGAGAGAGGGAAAAAGACGCTATTAATTACAAGAAAATTATTCAACACTTTTCACCAAATACTAAATATGTGGATATCTGAGATTCCTTCCCTGAAGTAAGGGGAATTAATGGTGGAGTCTGAGCATATTTCCCAACTGTCCCTTTCATTTTGTGAAGATGTATACATTGCAGCCTACAAAGGCTAGTATCCCACATCCTTCTCTAGATCATGTGGTTGATCCTGTTCTTGAGCTACAAAAGGAGCATTTGGGTAGGTCCTGGGTATCTCCAGTATACAACTTAGAAATGGATTTAGGAGTAGGCATTGGAGGTGACCATGACTATGTTCAAACGACACACTGAACCACAAACTTGCCAACTCTATTTAAACATAGCTTGTTATGAAAACTGAGCTGTGTTGCTAGTTTTTGGCTCCAAGTATAGTATAATCCAAAATGCTGGGTTAGAGAGGCACCTGTATGTGTGGGGCAAATGACAAAACAAGTTTTGTATCGCCATGATGTAAATTCTACCACTTTTGTAGTGCGTTATGATGTCACACACATATACATATGGCGGCGCTCGTGGTGCAATGTTGCAATGTTCATTGCATCATTCTGAGGAAACCTTTGGACTCTGTGGACCCCTCTGCTGAGTTGAGTCAACTAAGTAAGTAAAGAAATCATGCCTTAGTTAACCATGGAATACATGGTTAATGTGTGAGTACAAAGTACAGGGAAAGCTAAGCTTGGGAAAAAACATTGGGATCAAAAAGGACCACAGAAAGGCGTATCCACAGAGACCCCTTGCTGTGTCATGATGATGACCCACTTACCATTTGCATGGCCCCTTACCTATACTGGAGCCTCCATCTAGTCACAGCCTGCCACTCAGATGGGCTGAAGTCAGGCTGAGATGTCCCAGCACAGAAGTAGTGTTTTCTCTCTTGCCACAGCATAGCACTTTCCATGCAGATACTGCAACAGGGTGGGGAGGCTGCCGATGACATGGGCCTGGCCCTGGCCCCACGTCATTCTGATTGGTTTGCCAGGTCTGACCTGGGACCACCTCCCCATCCCATAGCTCCTAATAAAAAAGAAAAAAAGGAAAAGCATCCCAACAGGTTTTAATCGGGCATGCCCTGTGCTCCAGCTGGCAGATTCTTCAAGGGATGAAAGGTGGGTTGAGTAGGGGAAAGCCCTCAATTGCTGACACATTCCTCTGAATTGGATCTCTGTGGACATCATTCCTTGACAGCCCGGCATGGCTATGAACTAAGGGTGTTGTATGAAGGTAGGTCTCAATGTGCCACCAGGTTTTCCTCCCACCCTGGGACAGCAAGGAAGCTGCTGTTGAGTGAGGCCAAACAAATTATTATTTGCCTAATAATTCATCTCTGTTTATGAAACTGGAGATACTCTTGATCTGCGTGAGCAGAACTGCATAAACATTTGTGGGGTGCTTTGTTTGGTTTGCGTGGGAAGCTGCATGAGCTTCCATGAGAAGATGCAAAAGGCGAAGCAGCTGCCGATTTAAAATATACACATCTACATATTTCTTTTACAGCCGAAGCCACAAGGAAAGGGAAGGGTCATCTCCAAAAGAATACGCAGCCTTGGGAATGTCGCCATCCCTTCTGGCTGCTGGCTGATCAGCTCCCCGTGCACCACCGCTGCGATTTCGAAAGAAGGACCGGGTTTCCCGCTCCATTAAGAGTTCCGACTTCAGAAACCATCGCCGCTTTTTGCCGTGCTGGTTGGACGTAACGATGAGGAAGAAAAAGGAGGGAAGAAGGAGGGGACATCTTCCAGCTCGTCTCAGCTCGGTGTCGAAATTGTAGGGAAAAGGAAGGCGCGTGCACCGACAGGCCGAGCGCGCGCGCGCAAAGCCCTACGCCGAAGGAGCAGGGAGTCGGAGCCGGAGCCGGAGCCGAGCCAGGCCGCCAGGTAAGAGTTGGGCGAAAGCCGGACAGGCTCTTCTCCCTGGGATTTCTCCACACCCCGCGCGCGCACACCCAGAGCTTCTGGAGGTTTCCTTTTCAATCCTCCTCTCCTTTTAGACCCCTTTCCTGGTTTGGGGAAAATGGTTTGCCTTTGCAATAAAGAAAGCTTTGAGGCTTCAGAGGATCTGGACTTGCTGCGCTTTGGCACGCGTGGGGTGGATTCCATCGATCGTTTTGGATTGGTACATTGGTAGCCCTTGGTCTCAGGAGTGCTGGGCCTGATCCCGCGAATCCCTCACCAGTTAGCTTTAGAGATCGGTTGGGCAGAAAAAAGCATGGATGGAGATACTGCAGTTGAAAGGAGGAGCTGGTTTCAGTGATGTGACTTTTTAGCTGGGGAGAGGAGACCAGATTCTTCTCTTTTTCAAGAAGTCCGATGTCTTGGCCCAGGGATGACTCTTCCGCCAACCAAATTGATTTCTCCATCTTCTGCTCTAGAGAAGAGCAGCTGTCAGTTTATCTGAAGCACGCAAAAGGCAGTGGCACCCAGCGCTTTGCTGCTCTCCAAAGTAGAAGTTTGCTTTACGGAAGAAGCAATGAGGTTGCTTCCTCAAACGTAATATGCAAATCAGTGTGAGATCTATAGCAATATATAGAAAAGTTTCTCTTTAGAAACCATGCCAGATTGCCACAGCTGACACCAGTACACAGGCCTGTGGTTGGCTCAGTTCCTAAAATCCAGGGCATCCCAAAAACATCCCTTGGCTTCAGAAGAGGAAAGTAGTGGGCAACACGTATTTGACCAAGTTTCTCATGCACTCATATGATTATGCACTGAAAAAGAAGGGAAGCGTAACTAGCTGGTCTTATGATATCAAGGTTAATTTTGACTGCATCCAAAAGCAGCCTGTTGACTTTTGCTGCAAATCTTGCTGGTGCCCACTGTTGTTTTGCTTCAGCTAATGAATACTGAAGTGTGCAGTGTGGGTGACTTTTTCAGCTTGCCTGGCTGTTGTTGTTTATTCGTTTAGTCGCTTCCGACTCTTTGTGACTTCATGGACCAGCCCACGCCAGAGCTTCCTGTCGGCTTGCCTGGCTAACAATGGGTTAAATGAGAGGCCTTGCCATTATCTCTTTTGAGCTTCTTTATTCTGTGGTCTACCACACCACCACACACAAAAGGATACATTAAAAAGCAGGGATAAGGGAACTATTTTTACAAGCATGGAGAGCACATTATCAGAAGAAAAGCAACTTTTCTTCCCTACTGCTCTAAAGCAAATAAGTAAAAAGTAATGGTATGGTCATTCAAGCTTTCATATGTGGTTTTCATTTTTTGCTTTGGCCCAATTTGTAAGATGTTAGTCTGATTTAGAAAATGCTTTGATGAAGTAGCTAGCAGATAAGAAATGGTTCCTTGCTATTGCAATTTTGAAGTCAGGCTTTGATTTTTGAATTAATATTTTTGCCTTTTCAGCAAAACAATGAATACATACATCTTCAGCTATTATTTAATTCAGTTCTGTGGACATTCTTGGATATTTACCAATATGATCATCAGATTCCTTTCATTTGGGGAAGGTAGGTCCATGCCATGCCTTTTTCTTTTTGCTAAAGCTTGTTGAGAAATAAGTGTTAACTAAAGTGACACTGCTGTAGAAACTGGGGTTTCAGAAGTCTAAAACTCTTTTCACACATATATAACATGTATGAGGTAAATTCCCCTCTCAGAAAAAAAATTGTGAGAGAACCACTGTATTTAGATTTTTATTCATTGAGAAGCTATTATAAAATTAAAAAATGGTGACAGTAGAAATAGAATATCAGTCCAAATCAGTTTATCGTTATTCTCAAAATAACAAACAGGAAACCACGGTTTATTTGTTTTTAAATATCCAATTATCCCTCTGATGATGGTCTCTTCATGCATTTCTTTGAATTCATGAGGAAAAAATGGGTATCAAAATGACAGGCACGACCAACAATCAAAGTTCTGCCCCTTTTAAAAGTGTGTTGTACGCATTGCACACATATAAAAAGGGATGAGGTGAAGTGCCCTGTCACACCTGCCATTTTGACATTATTGATACCCCTCACCTTGCAGATATCCCTGGAGAAGAAGATGCAGGCACTGTGGGCCCAATCATTTATTTACTGCAATGTATGCTTCAGACCCTCATTTTAGACTTCCTGGTCTTGAACAGAGGACCAAAGGTGAATCATACACATTAACCTAAACATAGATGCAGTTCTGTTCACAGTTGGAACCAACCTATTTTTTGCCTTGATGCATTCAGATGGTTGTGTGAAACAGAGTTGATTTCATCCATATCCCTGGAAAGTGGGAAGATCTCAAAGAACAAAGAACCAGTACCAAAGGCTAGGGCAAGGGTGATCTGCAGTGTCAAACCCTGTAAATTTTCTTTCTTTTTTTATCGTATGGCATAGTGGTTTGGTGTTCATGCTGCTTTTTCTTGCTGGGAAATCCTTGTGAGGTCCAGCAGCCAGATGTGTACACTATTTAGCCGTGACAAGTCATGTTGCCCGGGGTGCACCACAAGGAGGCTAGTCTACATTGCACTGAGTTGGGCTGAGAGAAAGTGACTGGCCCAAGGTCACCCAGCATTTACTGTAAGTTTATCATTTACCCTGTAAATGATAAACAAAGATGTGATTCCATTAGGAATAAAACTAAACTATGAATAAAACTGGTATAATTGGCAGGTAGGTTTGACAAATGGCTAGATCCATGGGTTTAGCCATTTCTCAAAACTCATTCCAGGTTTTGCTCCCCATGTTGATTGATTGATTGAATGTGACTGCCCTATAGGTTGCTTGTAACCTCCTTGGCAGTCATAATCTACAGTATGAAAAACTGCAGACTAGAGAAATAGCTCGCTGTATGTGTGAACCAACAACATGGTTAAGACAGTACAATTATTCAACTTGTATGTAAGTGATAGGGGGACATATGCCCAATTAAATGCAAAATTCCAGAGGTTAGCCAGAAGAGACAAGGAATTATTTTTAAACAAGCAATGCGCAGAAGTGGAAGAAGAGAATACAATATGAAGGACAAGAGACCTCTTCCAGAAAATTAGAAACATCGGAGGTAAATTCCAGGCAAAAATCAGTATGATCAAAAACAAAGATGGCAAGGACCTAACAGAAAAACAAGAGATCAACAAAAGGTGGCAAGAATATATGGAAGACCTGTATAGAGATGATAATAATATCAGGGACAGCTTTGACGGTGTGGTCAGTAAGTTAAAGCCAGACAGCCTGAAGAGTGAGGTTGATTGGACCTTAAGCAGTATTGCTAATAACAAGGCAGCAGGAGACGATGGCATCCCAGCTGAACTGTTTAAAATCTTGCAAGATGATGCTGTCAAGGTAATGCATGCTATATGCCAGCAACTTTGGAAAACACAAGAATGGCCATCAGATTGGAAAAAATCAACTTATATCCCCATACCAAAAAAGGGGAACATTAAAGAATGTTCGAACTATCGAACAGTGGCACTTATTTCACATGCCAGTAAGGTAATGCTCAAGATCTTGCAAGGTAGACATCAGCAATTCATGCAGCGAGAATTGCCAGATGTACAAGCTGAGTTTAGAAAAGGCAGAGGAACCAGGGACCAAATTGACAATATCCGCTGGATAATGGAAAAAACCAGGGAGTTTCAGAAAAACATCTATTTCTGTTTGATTGACTATTCTAAAGCCTTTGACTGTGGGGACAGTAACAAATTGTGGCAAGTTCTTAGTGGTATGGGGACACCAAGTCATCTTGTCTGCCTCCTGAGGAATCTGTATAACGACCAAGTAGCAACAGTAAGAACAGACCATGGAAGAATGGTCTGGTTTAAAATTGGGAAAGGAATATGGCAGGGTTGTATACTCTCACTCTACCTATTCAACTTGTACGCAGAACATGTCATGTGACGTGTTGGGCTTGATGAATCCAAGGCTGGGGTTAAAATCACTGGAAGAAACATTAACCATCTCAGATATGCAGATGATACCACTTTGATGGCTGAAAGCAAGGAGGAACTGAGGAGCCTTATGATGAAGGTGAAAGAAGAAAGTGCAAAAGCTGGGTTGCAGTTAAACCTCAAAAAAACCAAGATTATGGCAACCAGCTTGACTGATAACTGGCAAATAGAGGGAGAAAACATAGAGAATATAAAGTGACAGACTTTATATTTCTAGGCGCAAAGATTACTGCAGACGCTGACTGCAGCCAGGAAATCAGAAGACGTTTAATTCTTGGGAGGAGAGCAATGACAAATCTTGATAAAATAGTTAAGAGCAGAGACATCACTCTGACAACAAAGGTCCGCATAGTTAAAGCAATGGCATTCCCAG
Source organism: Candoia aspera (assembly GCF_035149785.1). NCBI lineage: Eukaryota > Metazoa > Chordata > Lepidosauria > Squamata > Candoiidae > Candoia > Candoia aspera. The sequence goes on from NC_086154.1 coordinate 185,203,393, forward strand.
TAGTAACATATGGCTGCGAGAGCTGGACCATAAGGAAGGCTGAGAGAAGGAAGATCGATGCTTTGGAACCGTGGTGTTGGAGGAAAATTCTGAGAGTGCCTTGGACTGCAAGAAGATCAAACCAGTCCATACTCCAGGAAATAAAGCCAGACTGCTCACTTGAGGGAATGATATTCAAGGCAAAACTGAAGTACTTTGGCCACATAATGAGAAGGCAGGACACCCTGGAGAAGATGCTGATGCTAGGGAAAGTGGAAGGCAAAAGGAAGAGGGGCTGACCAAGGGCAAGGTGGATGGATGATATTCTAGAGGTGACAGACTCAACCCTGGAGGAGCTGGGGGTGGCGACGACCGACAGGAAGCTCTGGAGTGGGCTGACCCATGAAGTCATGAAGAGTCGGAAGCGACTGAACGAATCAACAAATGTTACAGTGTAAGTAGAGAACTTGTGTGTCTGTGTGCAGTACTTTTGGCAATTTCTGTTAGCCAAACCTGGGCCCTTTTCTAGGCCATTCTGAATGGAAATCAGATTTTTTTTTTAAAAAATTGCCCCCATATTTCTGCAATATATGTTCTTTGACCACTGCCAGTCTTAATTATGCAGGGATGGGTGGAAGGAAGTTCTTGTCTTACATTTTTTAAAGTGGGTTTGTACTTTTCATTAAGTCTTCAGTCTCACAGTGCCCCCAAGTCCCCTAGGATCTTACCCTTTTCTGTAGATGATGTTTTAGTAACAGTATTATTCAGCAGTACACTAGGCACTTCCAAGCAGGCTTGACATCTGCCGACTACCTTAGGCACAACTCTCATTGCAGTTAATACAATTGACTTCTAGCAAGATTAATCTAGGATTTTTTTCTTTAAAACTCAGTTTTCTGCATGTATGGGCTTATGCAAATCTGAAGCAATTAGTATAGCTATTCCAGTAAAACTCAAACAATTAATCATCTAAGGATTTTTTTTAACCTTTTAATTCCTAACACATTGCATATGCCCAAACCATTTAGCTTAATCAACTGATCAAAGCTGATTAAGGTTATTGGGAAAAGGGAGAGGTTGCAAATAATTATAACTCAGTATTCGCTTCCTATAAAGTGAAAATGACATCAACCCAATCCAGCTAAAGTAAATCATGACCAAGTTACATTAAATGCACATTAATCAAATGGATTAGAGCTCCAGTGAACAACAATTGCTGGGAGACCTGGGTCTGAAAACCCTATAGCATTTAATTGCACCGGAAAAGCTTCTAGCCTATTTCTAGAACATGTGGAACTTATTACTCTGAGGAATGTATAACGTTTTGTATCTGAAAATGCAGAGGAAATTATCAGTCTATAATCAAGTATGGATATAGCAATAAATCAAGTCCAGCACAAGAACGGCATTGAATAATGCCCTATTATTTTAATCAACCCTACATGAATACATCCTACATAAAACTGAACTAGATTAGCACCACAAATTTAACTACATTCTTGGATAAAACTGCTGGCAGGGTAACACAATGATCTGTTATCCAAAGAAAGAAAGAGAGAAAAAGAGAAAATGATGCAAAAGCCAAATAGAACTTTCAATCTTTTTTTGGGGGGGGGGGAATTCAAGCTAAAATTCCCTGGAAATTCAATGCATAAATTTGGTTGTGAATTAATTTTCTACACTATTACCAAATTAAAACTGCCATGTATTCCATGGGCCCATGTTCCACAGACATGATTGCCACATTTCATCTGTTTTCCTTTGAAACTGTTATGAAAAAGTTTGCACAGTATTATTTGTGCCAAAACACGCATAGAGGCAAAACATGCAAATCTTCAGGATTTATTATTTATGTACGTACAGGAAATCTTTGAAAAACTTTAGTGTAGCTTTGGAAAATGGACAAGTATTAACTTCCTGACCCCTTGATGGTCAGTGGGATCAGGGAAGACTGTGACAAAGGGAATGTCCTAAAACTCTAAGTCAGTATTTTCCTTTTTTCCTTTTGTGTCTGTAGATTCTGTTGCAGATACTTTCCACTCTATTGGACTTGTGATGCGTATTTGCCAGTTAGGATCTTTACTAGAGCTCCTGCATATTTGGCTTGGCATTGAGAAGGATCAGTTTCTCCCAAGGTTCTTACAGGTATGGGCAAATTATCATCATATTTCATCCTATGAAAGCCAGTTTGGTCTAGGTGGTTAAGGTGCTGGGCTAGAAACCAGGAGACTGTGAGTTCTAGTCTCGCCTGAGGCATGAAAGCTGGCTGGGTAACCTTGGGCCAGTCACTCTCTCTCTGCCCAGCCTACCTCACAGGGTTGTTGTTGTGGGGAAAATAGGAGGAGGAAGGAGGCCTTGAGTTTTTTATAAAAAATAATGAAGGTGGGATAGAAAATAAATAAAATAAATATTCAAGAAGATTAGGGCTTTGACACTTGGAATTCAGTCAGCTTTGGTTATTCTTATTGTTCACTGAAATCCCTCAGCAAACACATCTGGTGAAATTGAACAACCCCAACTTGGAAATTCAGTAGAGAAAGTTCATACTTGACTGTTCATTCACCATGTGAAGGTACCTCTATTTGTGTGCAGGTCCAAGGTTATACCTGAAAGTTGTCTCTGGTGTTTATCGCACGTGCAGCTTCTGTTGCTCCTAACTGAAGGAATTAGGATGTGTTAGCTTTTCCCCCCCATTAATATGTGGGAAAAGTAATTTGAACTGATGTCAATCACTTTGTAAAAATAGTGAAGTTATCTAGGAATCCAGATATCTATACTGTGCATTTACCCTCTAAGGCATGTAAGTGCCAGCTGCATATGGATTTCAGGTTACACATCTTCTCACATAGCTTAGTTCCTGTCCTTGGATCAGGAAGAGGGAATCTCTGCCCCCTCCAGATATTGCTGGACTATGGTTCCAATCATACCTAACTACTGAATGGGCTAAGATTAGCAAGGAATCATCCAGTCAGCTTTTGGGTGTTTCAGACCTTATTCTTGCCAGCTTTGCTTCCAGCATTATAATCATACCATCATACTAGAGCCCAGTCATTCAGGCTTTTGGGGTAATATTCAGTTAATATTTTGAATCGTCTAATAAAACAAGACATGATGTGTGCAACTTTGCTGCAAAAAGCCACTGGTTATTGTGTATGCCTTCAAATTATCCTGAAAGTGCTGGCTAAACAACACAGTGCTTCATTACGGTGATCAGATCCAACCAGGAAGGAACACATAACAGGGTATCCATTCCAATACCAATTATCTGAGCAAAAATGAAGGAAGAATAGTGCCTCCATCACCATGAAATTAGCGCTCTCTTCCTCTTATGCCTTTTTTCTGTCAAGCAACAGGCTGCCTGGAGGGTACAGGCCCTAATTGAGCTAGATGCCCATAGCGGCATACAATTAAGTTAAGGGTTGTGTACGGCCCTAAAGGCCACAGGTTACCCACCTCTGCCCTGAATCAAGTTAAAACAGCACTCAGAAGATAGTTGTTTTGCAAAACAATCTATTCCGAGTCTCAAAAGACCCGTGCAAAAGGGAACGGGTCAGTTTGAAAGAGCAGAAATTGGAAAGATCTTTTTAGAAAAATGGGTTTACTGGTGACTTAGAAAAAAAAAGGGGGGAGAAAAGCAAATTAACTAGAATGAAGATAGGTTTTACATTCCTTCAAAAGAATTAGAATGTGAAAAACTGAATTTGTAGAAAGATGGTATAACCAATATTCCACCCAAACGCACAAGATTTTAAAAGTAGTTTTAATTACTTAACCGCCCAGAGTCCCCTTTTCGGGAGAGATGGGCAGTGATAGAAATTTGAAAAATAAATAACTTTTTAAAGTTACTTTTTACTTTTAATTACCTTTTAAAAGTAATTTTAGAATTTGCTGATTTCCTTTAGCATGATTATATCCCTCAGAATTGTCTGCTTACCTTTCAGCCTAGGTTCTTGATTATGACTGGATGTAGAGAATGGCCATAATAAACGCAATGCTTAGTTAGAAACATAGGATCAGATGGTGCTTACTCCCAAGTAACAAAAACTGAATTTACTGAGATTGACAATACAATCTTATGTATATCTACTTAGACTACATTAGAAAGGTGCACTGTGGGATGACCTATTCAGTACATGGATAGAGAATTGTAAATTTATACTCATTTACTTGGGAATCATAGCTGTTGAACTCAGTGAGATTTGCTTTTGACATTTTTAGGACTGCATTGTTAAGTATTTTCTCTCCATATATTCCCTGCCCTTTTTTTCCCACTAGAACGTATAGTAACACAGAGCTTAGACAGTAGAAAAGCCATGAGAATGACTTGGTTTTAGGACTGAATTCTGGACACCGTTTTAATTTTCCCATTGAAAAACATGGATAATGAAAGTGCTCAGTGGATCAGCTTTGTGGGGTGTGTGTGTGTGTGTGTATGCGCACACACATGTGTGTGAATCAGTCTTGACTCCTGGTGACTACCTGGACAAGTCCCTGCAGTTTTCTTGGCAAGATTTTGGAAGTGGATTGCCCTTGCCTCCTTCCTAGGGCTGAGAGAGAGTGACTGGCCCAAGATCACCCAGATGGCTTTGTGCCTAAGGTAGGACTAGAACTCACAGTCTCCCAGTTTCTAGCTTGATGCCTTAACCACTACACCAAATTGGCTCTCTTTTGTGAATTTAGATAAGGTAAAATAAGTTTTGACATTTTAGTTTTAACTTAGAGTTATATAGGGCAAATCTACTTTTAGTGTGTTTTGGAAGAAAGCTTAATATTGATAGAAATATGATCAGAAGACAATAGGAAGGCTTTAGCAAATTTTATAAAAGCTGCAGCTAGCCATTGTCAATACATCCTGTACAAACTGAACTTACATCATTTTTCCTCACTAAAACTGTACAAACAGTTCTCTAACACAAGGATAGGCAAGGTGATGCCCACCAGGTAGTTTGAATTTCAATACCGATTAGCCCCAGGCTATTATGACAAATAGCAATGCATTATTGGACTTGGAATTCAAAATATTTGCAGACCAGAGGTTGGCTATTCCTGGCATAATGTTTGGGCTCAGTCTATCAACTCTTTTGTAAGTGTGTCAGAGTCATTTTCTAGTAATCCTTATGGTGACAATATTTAGGCAATATAAAAAATGATACCAAACTGTCACAATATTAAATAGGCAACAGGTGTACTTGCCTACACTCATATCTGGTTCAGATCTCTCCTCTGATACTTCCTAACTGGTCTTAGATGAGCTAAACTGAACTACTTTGACCATACCAAAAAGAAGAAAACCATGTTTATACAAATTGTTACAATCAATTTTTAAACAACAAATTAAAATGAGATCATATGGTATCATATTGTCCAATCTTGCCTCATATTGACTTTGCTTGTGGGAAGCAGGAAGGGAAGGTTGCAAATCGCGATCACTTGACTGTGGGACACTGCAACTGTTGTAAGTGCAAGCTGGTCGCCAAGTGCTTGAATCACAATCATGTGGCCACAGGGGGCTTCGACGGCCAGAACTTTAATGTCCGGTGGTAAGTACCACTCGTTCAGTACCACTGCATCTTTGAACAGTTCCTGAATGAGTGGTCAGTAAGTGAGGACTACCTATATATCCCACATTTTGTTCAGGAACTCAAGACAGAATATATCATATCCCTACTTCCAGTTTTTCCCCCACATTTGTGGTGTTGATTTGACTGTTACATACTGACCAATCTAAAGTCTCTCTGTGAGTTTCCATGATTGAAGGTAGACTGGAACCTGAATTCTTAGTTTCTGTCATCGCCCCTTTAAAAATGCAGTCTGTGGATTAATCAGATTAGAAGGTTTGACTGGACGTGTTACATTTTTCATCTGGTGGGGCTGATGGGAAGGACAGAAGGGAAAATCTTTCTTGTTAGAACAGAATGTGGAAACTTCATAGTTTCCTAAGCAAGTTGGGATTTGGAACACACTATATATTTGGTTTACTGTTATATTAATTATGGGCTATTAATTGATTTAGTATCTGCTGTTGCACTGACTAATTTACAAAATAATACCTCAGAAACCTTAAAAAGCTTAGAAATTTAGAGATATGTATGAAGGTAGAGTGAATTCAAGAACAATGGTACAAATGAAAAAGAAGACATCTGTGTGTACAGTTTATAAAACAGTGGCATGGGTTTTCAGTTACTGATATCTGATTATAGAAGACAGGATATGGACATTTGGATTTCAAACTTCAGTCTGACTTTAAAAAAAAATGAAAACCAACAAAAGTGAATATGAAAATGTGCAATTTCAAAAACTTATCTACAGGCAGTCCTCATTTAGCAACCACCGTTGGGATCGAGCTCTCTCATTAAGCAAAGCAGTCGGTAAGTGGGAAATCACGTGACCATGATTTCCTTTTCCCTACTCCCCCACCCTTTGGAATGCTCGCCCCAGAGTGGTGCTGGGATAGCTGGCTCAAAATTGACAAGACTAATCAGTTTCATACCTCAGCTTTTGTTTGCCTGCTAACCACTCCCTCACCCTTTGGAATGCTCACCCTGGTGCTGGGATAATTAGCAAGAAGGGAATTAATGTTCTTATTTACATTCATTGGAGAGGAAGGAATTACAAGAGACTAAGCAGGCACACAATGGGGAACACACTTCGAAAGAAATGTGGTGTTGCCAGCAGCAGGGCTGGGAGCCGTGAGCATGCTATGCTAGTGTGTTCCCCACTGAGTGCCTGCTTAGTCTCTTGTAATCTCTTCCTCTCCAATTTCTCCACTCTGCAAAGGGGAAAAAAAAGAAAAACAACAGACCATGCACAGGACCGCGCATACTGACTATAATGGCGATCGCAAGTGAGGGACACTGCAAAGGTCGTAAATGCCGGCATTGGTTGTAAAATTATTTTTCAGCACCATCATAACTTCAAATGGTCACTGAATGAGGTAGTTGGTAAGCGAGGACTACCTGTATATTGTTTCAGTCAAAAGAACCCATCTAACCTAGGAAATTCTGCTTCTGGCAAAAGCTGAGTGAATCAACAAAATGTCAAACGATAAAATGCTCCATTAATTTCTCTTTGAATATCTATCTGACATGTGATTACAGTAATGTGGTGTACTGAAATACCTGAACTCCAGAAGAATTGAAATGGCTGAACTATTGAGGAGACTTGCTGGGTTGTATGTATGTATGTAATTTTGTAAAAAAAAAATCTCATCTCAAAGATACTCTGGGATTTTTTTTGCCGTATTTCATTATACTGGAAATAATATTTTCATACGTTCCTCCATCAAGTAAGATACTGCAAGTATTTTCTTTTAAAAAAAAAATAAGAGTAGAAAAATTGAGGGAATACACTTTCAGTCTGCAGTGTTCTTAACACTAAATTTGGTGATGGAAAGAAATAAGGCAATTAATTGGTTTGAATGTCATGATAAATCTCCTGGATTGCCATGAAATGAATGAAGTAGATGAACCTCTGGTTATTGTGCTCATTCCATTTCTTTTATTCAGCACAGCTGAGAAATGATTACAGATAGTCCTCGTATAGTGATCACAAATGGGACCGGCAATTTGGTTGTTAAGCAAAGTGGTTGCTAAGTGAAACATCACAATTTTACATTCTTACTTCAGCTTGCCTTTGCTTTACCAGACCTGTGATGGTCACAAATGTGAGGAGTGGCCACAAAGTTACTTTTTCATCACCATCTTAATTGCAAACGGTTGCTAAACCAGGCAGCCACTAAATGAGAACTACCTGTACATTTGCATTTTGTTTCACTAAAGATTAATGCATTGTCCCAGTTCTAATCTGTAGCTAAACTTAATTCTGGCTTGCATAAAATAAGTCACCCTCAAACTGTATTTATGTATTCAGGGTATTGCAAACCTGCTACCCATTTTTTTTTTAATGGCAACTGCATCGTTTGGAAATCTAGTCAGCAGGCAAATCGTATCAATAATATTTATTAATGGAGTCTACTTTGCAAACTACAGTATTGTGTTTCCCAGGTAAGATACCAGAAGCATTAATTGACATTAAAATACAAATTTAGTGGAAAAAGTGTATTTTATTACCATAGTTTTTAGTGCATCTTATGCTGCACTGCTACAGCTGTGTTTACATGATATTCTGATTAGACAAACATCTTTTAACTTAGTGTGGTGTGTGAATCCAGCCTCTGTGCTTATCAATATGTCAAACCCAGAAAATTAGGGTGAGTAGGTAGCTTAACCGGAGGACTTACTTCATACAAATACAGCCTGCCTTCCATGATTCAGCCTTTACCATAATTGAAAATAGTATCTCCTGTCGCCACTTTTATCACATTGACAGTCCAAAGAGAAGGAACCGAGAAATAAACAAACTATTTTATTTTTTCCAGATCACAGAAAGAATTGTCATCTTATTTGTTGCAATAGCAAGCCAAGAAGAAGTTCAAGGGAAATACATTGTGTGTGTCTTATTTTTCCTTTGGAGTTGCATTGATGTCATCAGGTGAGAATTTAATGCCACTCCTTTGGAAACACAGCCAAGAAGTTTCCTATATCTACCTTTTCTGTATGGAATTCACTGTTACTATCTGGACGGCTTCCTTTGCAATATAGCACGGAAGATAAGGATATGCGTTCTCTTACCCATATACATTTAACCTTTCTAGCTATAGATGACATATTGTCCTCTTTCATACAGCATTATAAATAGAAGGCAATACTCAGAATATTAGAATCCAAGATTTTGATAATATTAGAATATCCAGAACATCAGAATACTGCAAACACATATTATTGAAATTAGTTGCTTTAGGCTCTGTTAATTCCCTTCACTGAGGCAACCACTGGATGGTTCAGTGAGCAAAAATGTAAGCAAACTAGTTTCTCAAGGTTCCTGCAATTTATTGGAGTCAATAAAAAGCAGAAGGACAGTATTGATTAATTCCGATTTCTGTGAAACCTAGCAAATGTTAAAGAGTTGAGTAATCAAATCATCCTTCCCCAAACTGGGGACAAATCTCCTTCAGCAGGATTCAGCTACAACACCGTGCATTTCCAGCAGCACAGCCATCTGAGTTGGAACAATAGCAGTCATAGTATAACACAACTGCAGGGAACCTGGGTAGTGAAGGCTGCCTGGGATTCATCTCCCCATAGGCATCCAGTGCAAATCATGATATCATATGCATTATTTATGTGATGACATGACACAACTCCCCCCCCTCCTCTATTTTTCCTTCTAGATACACACACTGCATGTTATTAGAGACAGGGATACACTTTCAAGGACTAACTTGGCTCCACCATTCGCTATGGATTCCTTTCTATCCTCTCTCCGTTTTGGCACAAGGTAAGCGGAGGAAGAGGCTGTAATTTCTGAAATTGCAATTCTGTACAGGTAGTCCTCACTTAACAACCCTAATTGGAACCAGCATTTCTTGGGAGAAATATCATGATTACAATACTTAGTGATGGCAGTTCCAGTAGCAGTCGTTATGCAAGGACCCCACGCTTCTCCTGCCCTGCTTCCCTCACCTCCACTTCAACTCCCCCCACCTATCTCCCCCCATCTCTGCCCTTTTGGTCATCCTGTACTCCACTGCCACCTACCCCTACTCCCTACCTCACGAAGGACCAGCAACTGCCTTGGCCGGGCACGCCTCAACAGTGGAAGATGGTGAAGGCCAGCTGGGGGTGGCAGGGGTAGGTAGCAGCGGAGTAAAGGGTGGCCAAAAGGGCAGAGATGGGGGGAGATAGGCGGGGGGAGTTGACGATACAGTAAAATACTATTTATTCGGTCAATGACCAGCAACGTTTAAAAGGAGAAAAACAAAGTAAAACAAAGAAATACAATAATATGCTACCAACTAATAAAGTAGATCACTTAAATAATATAGCATTCACTCCTCTATTACTATATTAATACATTACCCACCTGCATTTACAACCACAGCAGGGAGTTGATGTACACACTGTGGTTGTAGATGTGGGTGGGTTGCCAAGCTCCCGAATTTTGATCATGTGACCACGGGGGTGCTGCAATGGCTGTAACTTCAAGGACCAGCCATAACTACCCTTCGTTCAGCACTATTATAATTTCAGTCACTGAACAAACGGTTCTTAAGTGAGGGCTACCTGTATTTAACCAGGAGAAAGTTTCATTGAAACATTTTTCTAAGCGGAACATGGGACTGTAGAATGTGTTTAGTATTTACAATAGGATAAATATGATGGCTGTCCATAAGGAAATATTTCCAGTGAGGACTCACATGTCTTGCATGCCAATGGGAAACTTTCCATTTTCAAATACTACATATCACCAATTGTTCCAAAAATTGGTAACTCTTTTTCCTGTGGTGCTTCCTCTTGGAAAAATGCAAAATTCTACTTCTCTGAAACAACATGGGATGAGGCTATATATCACAGGAGTAATCCTTCAAATCAGCTTCAGTTCTTTAGGTAGAAGAAAGGAGGACTTGTGGCCCTCCAGGTGTGCTGAACCACAACTCCCAGCACCTGTAACTATGGGCTCTGCTGGGTAAGGCTGATGAAAACTGGGATCCATCATAAACTGGAGATTAGCTACACCTGCTCTAGAATGCAAACCTCTAATTGCCAATCTCTAGTCGTAGTTGAAGCATGAGCCTAACCTACATCCAGATGAATTGAATGTATTATGCAGAATTGAGGGGCTAAAACATTTTTGCATGTTTAGAATTTTTCACTTGGCTGATTTTTCTTCTTTTTCCCCCTCAGCATTCGCCATATATGAATCATTGCCTCACTTTGAAACCTCAGGCACTTACTCCATCCGAATACTCTTTCCATTTGATCTAACTATTTACTTTCCCTATATACTGAAAATGTACATGGCAATATTATTTGGTGGTAAGTTTTTTATTTCTTAGTAAATACACCAGAGGAGATGGATTGGCAGTTCTGGGGATTACACTCCAATCCCTCAAGGGGTATTGGTACAGGAAGTTCTGTGTTCACATAGCCCTCCTCTCTCTCATTATACCACAGTATAGACATTCAGCACAGACCTACAGTATAGACATTCAGCACAGCTACATCAGATCCCTAGCTAACTATACACCAACTATGGAGCAGCTATAAACAGATGGGTACAATATAGTATGAACTCAAAGCCCTCATCAGCCACAGTGTGTTTCCCACAGATACTGGATCCCAAATGGAAATAATCATGCCTATTTGTTGATTTAAATGACAGTGTATTGCTTAATTGTCAGAAGTGGGCCACTCTGCCATTTTGTGTGTCCAGCTATTTGGATATATGTATATATGTACACGCTGCGGGTTAAACCGCTGAGCTGTCGATCGGAAGGTCGGCGGTTCGAAACCGCGCGGCGGGGTGAGCTCCCGTTGTTAATCCCAGCTCCTGCTCACCTAGCAGTTCGAAAACATGCAAATGTGAGTAGATCAATAGGTACCGCTTCGGCGGGAAGGTAACGGCGTTCCGAGTCGTCCGGCCACATGACCCGGAAGTGTCTATGACAACGCCGGCTCCAAGGCTTAGAAACGGAGATGAGCACCGCCCCCTAGAGTCGGATTCGACTGGACTTTACGTCAAGGGAAACCTTTACCTTTACCTACACTTACTGTAGAGAGCCAGTTTGGTGTAGTAGTTAAGGCACCAGGCTAGAAACCAGGAGACCATGAGTGCTAGTCCCACCTTGGGCACAAAGCTGGCTGGATGACCTTGGGCCAGTCACTTTCTCTCAGTCCTAGGAAGGAGGCAATGGCAAACCACTTCTGAAAATCCTTGCCAAGAAAACTGCAGGGATTTGTCCAGGTGGTCTCCAAGAATCGGACACAATTGAATGGATTAAAAAAAACCCACTTACTGCATACTCCACATATACAGCGCAGGAGAACACAAATTTATATTGCCCAAGCATATCTGAGTGGTCAGAGGGAATGAGGAAAGCGGTGTCCTGCTCCTTGATGATTCTCATCCTAAAAGCATTTCAAAGCAATTTTGAGCCTCATTTCCTCTTCCATTTTGGCACTCCTGGTACAGATTTTAGTTTTTCTGCAGATATTAAGCAATAGGAAACAAGGAATCCCTGTGGCCTGAGTCACAAAAGTGTGCTAAATTAGTTTTAAAATATCATAATGTAAACTGCTGTTGGATAAATAAATAAATTCATTTTCAATTAAATAAACCAGCTGGGTGACTTTGGGCCAGTCACTCTCTCTCAGCCCAACTCACCTGACAGGGAGGTTGTTCTGAGGAAAATAGGAGGAGGAAGGAGTATTTCGTATGTTTGCCACCTTGAGTTGTACATGAGAAGAAAGGCAGGTTAAAAATCTCTCTATATATGTATATAGAATCGAATCGAATCTGGGAGAAATTGAATGATTTTATAAGAGTAATGCCATTGTATACTTTCTCCGTTTCTTTTTTCTTTCTTGTATTTAAAGCATGCTGTGGTTTGGGTTTAGGTACGTACTTCATTGTTCAATATCTTTATGTGGAACGGAAGACTCATCTAGGAAGTTTCAACATCAAAGAGAAGAGAAGCTAACTCATATTTTCGGTGGAAAATGACAAATTTTACTTCCTGTGAAACAGCCTTTGTGACAATTACCAATATACCAAGAGCTAGTCATTTGGAGATTTCAAGCTTAAAGCAGCACACTGCACTTTCTTGAATCGCTGTACGCAGGCTTTGTATACAGGGGCATACAAGGCAGAATCACAATAATTCCTTGATCGCTTAAACACACTTTCAGTAGCTTTCCCATTATATTCAGTGGAATGTAAAAGCCAGGATATTATGTACATGCACATGTGTATATCCACACTGGAGAATTCTTTTAAAGTTGTCTAGGATGTGTTTACTTTTTCTAACACTGCCAGAAAAGAAAACAAAGTGCTACAATTACCTTCCGGTTCCAACCTATGTTTTTGTCAGCTGGTGCCTTTGAAGAAATATTTCATGAAAACCAGGCAGAAAAGTAGAACAGAACAGTTTGATTGTAATAGTTAACTTCTTAAAAGGTAGGATATACGTTTTGGGCGTTTTGTGTGTACCTGAAATTTTGATTAAGTGTCTGGTGGTATGTTACAAGTCATAAAACCTATCCACTTGGGTACAGATGCAGGAGTGGGCTTTCTGTAACTCATGAACCTCACCCATCCCCAAGCCTGTGTTTCGCTATTCTGGAGCTTCTTGGAATCATGCCATTGAAATTTGATGGGAAAAGGCTGGTTATCAGCCACATATTTTAAATACCTTTTAAAAACTGTTTAAGATTTTTAAAATAGGCACCCTAAGCCTTTCAAAGCCTTAAAACTCTTTATTTCATGTATCCTCATTCTTTTCGCCAGTCAGCCACATCCCTGCAATGCTGAGGTTGAAAAAAATATTTTTTAAATGGCGCTCACCCCTGTGTTAAAGTATGCTTCTGTAGCTCTTTTTCTGGGGAACTTTCTATTGATCTGATGCTTAAGTATAGATTAAGGCACTGGGGTCCTCTTCCATGTCTTCTCTAACATCATAAATGATTTTTTTTTAATCTAGGGCCTGATATTTTGGAGCAAGTTTAAATGCTTAGGACAAGAAAACCTATCATTGCATTGGCTCTACAAAGGCCTAGTTCTCATTGAAATGACACAGCTGGGTCTGAACTGAAGCCCTGCATACTTGTAGGGTCACTAATTTGCGCGCACCTTCCTATAAAACGTTTCTTCCGCATAGAAAGCCAGTGCCAAATGGGGCCCTTTCCATGTTGAAGGAACCCTTGGGGAAATACTCCCTTGTCAGCCTACTTTGCTTGGTCCCGATAGTGGTAGCAGGAATATCAATAAACAGCAGGTGGCTGCTTTGCATCATAGCCCATTGTCTAACAACAAATAAAACATATTCAAAAGTCAATTTTTCAAGGCAATATTTTTAATCTTGCCACAGTGAAGTTGTCAAACCCATTACTGTCCACCCTTCCATGAAATCTTGCCTTGTTTAAACTTTCTTACCCAATTCCTACTTCCTAATAGGAAACTATTAGATTTAAATCCCTTCCTTCCTCCTTTGCTTTTTGTCAATAGAACAAATGGTACATGCTCATACAGGCAGAGTCTTTAAGTACTTTTACCCAGGAAAGATAACAGCCTATCTGGAGCAGAAGCTCCTTAACATTCCACAGCGTAAAAGCTTTTTGGCTAGACATGTATCGCCAGCAGATACATTATCTGCTTCTTCGGGATCCCTACCAGCCATAAGCTTTTGTCCATACTGCTTTCTTCTTGAACTCTGGGAGAGATCTCAGGGCCAACAAAGAAGCTGTTAAAAGAACATACACAATATCAGCAATGGAAGCAGAAACAAACCTCCTACTGTTGCATGCCTGAAATAATTTGGAAGTCAATTAACATCGGAGGAGAAGCTCTCCTGGATCAAATCAAAGGCCCATCTAGACCAGCCTTCTTTTTCTCAGAGCAGCAAATCAAATGCTTACAGGAAATCCACAAGCAGGAACTGAATGGAAAAACACTTTAGGTTTGTGTTCTCCAAACCTAAAGGCAACAACTAGAAACCAATGAGAGGCTTATCCTCCAGGAAAAGTATTTATATGAAATACATTTTAAAGTCCCTGAAGTAGCCCTTTTTAGCTGTTGCTGATCAAATTGTCCCATCTCTAGCCCATATGGCCAAGGGTCTGAGACCCAAAGCTGAAAGAGTCTGTCCTTGACGGTCCTGCAACTTCTTAAATCATGATAGGAAACCTTTTGGGGAAAGGGGCAAATCAGAAATTTTGGGAACAAATGGTGGACACATGCATCAAGTGCCATAAATTGTGGAAGACTTGACTATTCACAAAATGACTGTCATTAGAGGAATGGGAGATCACAAAACACCCATGGTTTGGGAGGCAAACTAACACCAGGTTGATATCCACTATTCCAGGATTAGAGGCAGCAAGCTACAAGTAGGTTTTTTTAAAAAGATGCGACAAAGATGCGTAGTCATTATGGAGATGTTTAGTGTCTCTAGGCAGCATCTACTTATCCCTGTCTCATATAAATTTATCTTTTTAATATTGTACATTCAATATAATGAAGTACTACTTTGATTACAGATTCCTGCAACAATCCTATGACTAGATTCCCACATACTACAGCATAATGTGGTTTGTTGGTGTTTATGTGTTGTGTGAATCTAGTCATCTGAGATTTATTCAGTGAATCATGGTTAAACAAACCAGGGCATAATGTGATGTGTGAAATAAGTCTGAATAACAATAACTTTTATAAACATGTTTTGTTTTGAAATTGATATAAACCACCTTTAAAAACATTTTTGTTGTTGTTGTCTACCCAAGTTGGAAGTCTGTTAGTAACTCAGTCTCTACAATACCTTTCAAAAGATCTCTGGAAGACTGGGTCAGTGTTTCATTAGCATTCTCCATTAGGCTAAACAGCCAGTCAATAAACTGTGAATAAATTTAAAGCTCAAATGTTAGAATTATTTCTTAATCTAAATAACATAATCAAGCCTTCCTCAACTTTGTCCAGACATGTCAGAATACAATTATTGCCAACTTAGCAGTCACTGATTACCTTGATAGATGCAGATGGGAATTGTAGTCCAAAGCATTATGAGGGCAAAAATTGGAGAAAGCTGCTTTAATTAAAGCTGGCAAGTTAATTCAGAAATGGTCATAATTGCTTAAATATATATCTGGACTTCAAATATGAAGTCCAAACAGTTTCATATGACATCCATTTTAATGACAATTCAACATACCCCTGATGAGAACAAGCAAAAATACAATGGAAAGAAGGGGGGTATTTAATCATTCCTTTGAAAAGCGAAAAACAAACAAAACACAACCCTGCTTCTTAGAAATGATAAAACAGGGTGAACATTAAACAGTAAACATATAATTTATCACATTTTACCCCTTTGCCACACTAAGCCACAATGCTCAACTTTGATAAGCGTACTAAGTCTTGCCTTAACACTGATTCAAGTTCTCAGTTCTACTGGCAAACTGACTTATCATGCATGCTGATCTATGTTCACATTAGAGGGCATATAGAGATAACAGCTGCATGTTACCTTGCAAGTAAGGAAAAACAGCATTGCTGCTAGTTTTTCAGGACTTTTGAAAAATTAATCATTATTTGTAAACTTACTGCAAGGCCATAGCTTCAAATCCCAGTTTGTAATTAATGTTTAACAGTGAGTATGTTCATACCCTATATGAAGCACAGCTTGGCATTAATCATAGGTAAGAGACCTACCCATGGATGTTTTCTATTTTTATTTTTTAACTTGCCCTCTCTCCAAACAGATGCATTGTGACCTGGCTGGAGTTTGAGCCATTATTCATGGGACAGTGGGAAACTTTTCAGGAGGAACTGTGAACTAAGTCTGCATATGTGATAAATCTGTTAGGGCTGGGCAGCACTTCAGAACCAAAGGCAAACAGGTACTTCAGAGCATGCTTGCTTGCACAGCACCTCTGTGCAACTCCTGAGAGCAACAGTGCCTTTTCCCAGGATTGCATGGCTACCCTCCAGTGCAACCCCAGTAGCTATGAAGGGCGCTCGTGCAATACTGGGAAATATGAATTTCACTTAAAGATCTGCAGATACATGCTACATGGAGCTCTCTTTGCTCCAAAGCACTTTTATGCCCAGTCCTAATTTCAGTCATGCCAAGCCCTTCTCATATTGAGGGCTTTTCACTGGAAAGATTTTGGGAGAATGCTGCAGTTTTCCACATGCTGCTTACAGCTTATGCTAAGCTGGATAGGAATCACTACAGTTTGAAGCTGCCAAGGTTCCAGACATCTGCACCTCAGTCTGAACAAGTTCATAGCTAGGAAGTTGTTACAGTGTCCTGAAAAGTGTATCGGGAAAGACGAAAGGGTGACGGGAATTCTTTCTTTCAGCATCAGTTCCCTCTATAAAACAGATACAACTACAAACATAAACTGAAGTCAGGTCTTAATATTATAATGCAGAGACATGGTGGTCTTATTTATGGTCAGGAAGAGAATGTACCTACAGCTTTTAGAACTAGACAATGATTTGTCAAAATGTTTATGGATTTATTTAATGATTGCATTGATATACTGCTGTAATCTACAGATGCCTATTTCTACTGTACGTGAGCCCAGCTGCTGGTGGATCAGACCCCGCAACGGATTCTTTCACTTTAGGAGATCAGACTGGTGAATGAGCTAGTGCAAGACATCGTAGTGGCAGCCCTGGTTTTCATGATTTCTGTCCAGAACATGGACGACTGTTTTCCTCTGTAGATTTTTTAGAAAAAAATATTTTTTTCTAAATTCTCCCAAGTTCATTTTTGACACCTTTAAAACATTTTAATTGTCCCCGTTCAGCTGTATCTGGTGGAACTTTCCACTGGCTGGTGTTACTCTTAGTAATTATATTGTATGCAAATACCACTATAAGTGACTTGGATGGCCAGCTGCATAAAAATTCCACCTAGACAGTCTTCTGAATGTCAATACTGAATTCAATCAATTAAAAATAGTTCAAGTGCAGCATGACTTCAGTGAAGATATGCAACTTAGAGCACATACCTTTGGTGTTTGTTCTTTCCAAGGCTCTTTGGCCAAGAGAATTTGCAAACTACCTGGAAGGAGGGTGAGTATCTCCTTGACTGCCAAAGTATCCACTGGACGCTTGCCTAAGCCATGTGCAAAGACTCCATCTGTTGCTTCGCTCGGCCAGGCAGACCAATCTGCAGTAAGGCCAAGTAGCATCGGCATAGCATGATCAGCCCAGGCAACCACACAAGCGGCGAAAATCCACAACAGGAAGCTGACAGCCTAAACAGGAAACAGATGCACATTTTGCTAACAGGGTCGGTGAAGTCCAGAAAGGTCTAGAAAGCCACAATTTATAGAGTTCAAACATTTAACAAGAAGAATGTTACCAGAATATTTTAATCATCTTAAAGGTAGTACAATTTTTTAAAGATGAGATATTGTATGAAATTTGTCAGGCTGGAGGAAAAGAAACTTAGGAACTTCTTCATTTCTAGAAAGACCAATTTGAGCTTGTAGAAATAACTAAGTACAAGATTTTATAGCATATAATTGCTATGCTGGAAATAATCCTGTTCATCTAATATAAAAGTTTCTTCACAAAGTACTATTAGCACACACATTAACGATGCAATAACTATAGTGCAGGGAATTCCAGAGTTGAAATCTGGAGGATCATATTTTATTACTCTTATCAAAGGAATGCGCCAGTTTGTAGGTTTGGTGGTAAGACAAAGATGGTAGCTACTTGGGCTGTGGTGTGGTTACGGTGTTGGACTGGCACTGGGGAAACCCAGGTTCTATCCCATCCTCAGCCACAGAAGCCCACTAAGTGACTTTGGGTCAGTCACTTTCCCTCAGCCCCACCTACTTCACAAGATGGTTATGCAGAGCAAAATTGGAGGAGGGAATGTTCTGTACACTGCCTTGAATCCTGAAGGAAAGGTGAGGTATAGACCTAACAGATATATAAGAAATAAAAATAGGGCTATATGTATTCAGACTTGAAGGCCAGAAGGTGCTGCAGAAGATACAAGGCATGCACGTAACATTTGTTTGCATCTCCTTAAAGCTTTTCCCAGGATCATGCTGCAGCTGCAGACAGCACCCATACAATCCTGGAAAAGATGCAGCTGCTTTAATGAGTTGCAGACAAGTACTGAGCAAGTGCTCCTATACGCCCTTTTTGTCTTTGATTCCAAAGTGCTGCACAGCCCTATAAAGTATTCAGTACACAAGGCCTCTATTTATATCTGAAAGAGCCACCAGAGTATGACAGCTATGTGACATCTTAGTGTGTCACATAGCTGTCATACTATGTCACTAAGTATGTCACTAAGATAAGATAATGAACTGTAAATTGGATTTTTCTGCATTCTGGTCCAAGAGTAGTTCCTGAAGTACAGTACAGATGCTTTCCAAATCAACCTATCTATTATGCAGTCAGTGGCCTTGGCCAAGTAAATGTCACTAATCCACCTAGGAAAAAAAACATAGTGTGGTGGAGTAAAAATCCTGATTCAAAGGACCATAGTGTGAATGTCTAGATAAGGTACATGAAACGCTTTGACTTTTCTAAGTCACAAATAATGTCAACATTTACTAACATGGCACTGAATTGCAGGAGGGTTTCTTAGTAATACTGTAGGTTTAAGCTTTAGGCTAATTGCTGTATGAAATAACTACCACTTCCACTATAGCTTTCATTTGTGATTCTGGCAGTAAATGCATGGGACCAATCACACAAAAACCTAGCCAGAAGCAAGTCCCTCTATCTTCATGGGGCTTATTCACAGTAAAGTATGTACAGGACTGTAACTTAATAAAGTAATTCTATGCTAGTCTGGGGAAAAGGAAGAATCTGTACTGGAGTCACAGGGCAGAATTTAACCTGGTTCATAAAAAATGCTAAGCTATCGTGTGTGTGTTTTTGGCTTAAAGTGATCTAAATAAAACTCAGTGCTTTATGAGTACCAGGCTACTGTTCAAGAAACTATGGTTCAAATATTGGTGTCTCATTAATTAAGAACACATCATATGCCAGATTTTCCAGAATTCTACTTCCCCTGCTGACATTAATGGAAAAGAAAATAAATACGCAAAGTCAAAGTCTGGCTGGCAGTTTTCTAGCCTATAAGAGAAGCGGTGGGGTGGGGAGTAGGACGTCTTTGGATACATTTTCCTTGATTTCCACTCCCTACGCCTTTGTTTGTAGAGATTATATTTAGTTACACCTTGCATTGGGGATTATAATGATAATGATAATATTAATGATGTAAACAATTCAATTCAGCTAAATAATTTGCGGAGCAAATTATACAGATGGCTCTATGAATCCTCAAAGTATTTTGAATTTTAATTGCAGCTACTTCTAGATGTATATCCAAAATATTTTCTTCTGAGATTCCATCACTCTTCAGGCATTCCAGATAGTCAATTTCCAAATTTTAAACATGAGTCCCAAAATATTATTTTGATATACAGTATTTTGTCAGCAAGCTGACATTTACATTATGGAAGTAATAAAATGGTCTTCTCCCAAAGCAAACATTACCCGGTATTCCTCAGAAAGAGTTTAAATAACAAAATTAAACCTGTTCCCCTTCTCTGAAAACAAAATACAATTTTTCAGCAATGTACCTCTTGGGGAGAAACATTTTGCATAGCTGTTGTATTTAAGGAACCTTTTCTAATATATCCCATCAGTTCCAAGAGCCACTCCATTCTTTTTAAAACTCCTGTAAAAGCAAAAGCACAGAGGTCAAAATCACACACCCATTTTCAGATGCTATAATTTATTTATTTATTATTATTCAAATTTCTATCACCGCCCATCTCCCCCCAAAAAGGGGGACTCTGGGTGGTTTACAGTAAAATTGACCATTTATAACCATCAGCGCATAAATTACAAAATGAATAACTGACATAATAATAATAAATATAAAATCCAAGTGGCGAAGATTACATTCGGGAGGACTCTGCAACACCAGCCACCGCCAGGAAGAGCTATTGCCCTTCCCATCCCAGGCCAGGTGGCAGAACCAGGTCTTCAAATCCTTCCAGAAGGCTGGGAGCGAAGGGGCCAGCCTCACCTCTGCAGGCAGAATGTTCCAGGGGGCGGGTGCCACTGCAGAGAAGGCCTGCCTCCTGGACCCCGCCAAGTGGAATTCCCTTACCGGCGGGGTCCGTAGCATGCCCTCTCTGCATGACCTGGTGGGACGGGTTGATGTTACGGGGATGAGATGGTCCCTCAGGTAGCCTGGCCCCATGCCATGTAGGGCTTTAAAGGTCATAACCAACACCTTGAATTGGACCCAGAAGCAAACTGGCACCCAGTGCAGCTCACGCAGCAGTGGTGTCACATGTGCCGATCTTGGGGCACCCATAACTGCCCGCATGGCCACATTCTGGACCAGCTGAAGCTTCTGGATACTCTTCAAGGGTAGCCCCATGTACAGCACATTGCAGTAGTCTATGTGGGAGATGACCAGAGCATGAGTGACTGTTCAGAGGGCCTCTCGATCCAGGAAAGGGCATAACTGGTACACAACATGAAGTTGCACAAAGGCCCACCTGGCCACAACTGCCACCTGCTCTTTGAACTATCCATAATCATAACATTATGGACATCTTTCCCACATTTCCAACTGTAATACAGCATCAGCCCTCCCAGAAACACTAGGAAGGAAACAAAATTACATGAGCTAATTCTATTTTATTGTAAGGCTACATTAACAGAATGTTGCAAGTCTGAAAGTACAAATCTCCCGCCCTCCCTATTTACCACCTGAGTAATTAGGGTGGGCCCTTCCTAAGTTTCTTTCTATGGCTGTTACTCTGTTGTGGGCTCCTTTCTCTTTTATCTGATCATTCCCTAGGCAGCATCTCTTCCCCCCATCTTCCAAGGTTACCCTCACATTCCATCACATACAGGTAACAATTCCTTAGCTACATGCCCTCCAGATATACTGACGGTGATGTGCATACTGGGATTTGGAGCACTTGTGTTTATATAGCCAGAATATTAATTTTATTTAAGTATTTTCTAATTGTCAGTAGATGGCAGCATCTCGTTAGTTCTTGGATGAGAAACAACCAGGAAATCCCAGAATGGTAGGAGAGACATGGCAATCAGAAAGCATACCAGATGATGGCAATGGAAACAACTTCTATGTAGTTGCCAAGAAACTGACATGGACATGTAGAAACCAGGACTGGAGCCTGACTCAGTGGAAACTGCTGTATTTTATAATTACTATTTTGCAACTATAGACAAGAGCCAGTTTGGTGTAGTGGTTAAGGTACCAGGCTAGAAACTGGGAGGCCACGCGTTCTAGTCCTACCTTAGGCACAAAGCATCTGGATGACTTTGGGCCAATCACTTTCTCTCAGCCCTAGGCGGCAGGCAATGGCAAACCACTTCCTAAAAACCTTGCCAAGAAAACTGCAGGGACTTGTTCAGGCAGTCCCCTGGAGCCAACACTGACTTGAAGGCACACACACATACAGCTACAGAAACTGTTTTACATATAAGGCACTAAATTCCGTATCTCCTTTCCATCTGAACCAGTGAAGTCTGCAGGTTTTTGAGAATTGCTTGGAAGCAATAAAGATCTAAGGCTCAACAAACTGAAGATGAGTTAAGAGAAAATGGGCTTAGAGTGGATAGGTGGTTCTTAAATTTAGAAATTAGGAAGATGATTTCTTTTGACTGAAGTAGCAGTCTGAAGGAACACCTGTGTCCCTTGGGGGCTCTCCTTGATTCCAGAGTCTGTCTGTCTGTCGCTCTCTCTTTTAACGAATAGCCTCTGTGGCCACACAAAAAAATCTAGACTCAATTTCAGATGGTGCAGGAGCCATGACCCCATGAAGACAAGGATTATTTAGCCTCACTGATCCATGCTATAATGATCTCTCAGATTACTGCAGTGTATGTCACATTGGGCTATTCTTGAAGTTGGTCTGGCAGCTGCAATTGATCAGAACTTATTTAATTGATTGTTAAGTGAATTGGTCTTCGTAACACTAGTGCTAAAAATGCTGCACTGCCTACTTGTGAATTTCTATCCTCAGTTTAAGGTGTTGACATCCACCTATTAACCTCTGATAGCTTTGGATTCAAAAACTTAAAATCTCAACTCCCCTAATATTACTCAATCTGTATACTTCAATTTTACAGAACTGAAGATGCGCCCATTCATACAGGCGTTTGTAGGATAACAACTCTTCCAAACCAGATTGCCTTACAGATGGCTTACTTCATGTTACTTCAATTTTTTCATCGGCTTTTAAGACTCAGATGGTTTTATTTAAGATTGTTCTTACTATTCTTTTATAAAATGCTCTGTGGTGTGTGTGTGGGGGGGGGAGAATAGTATGTTAATGGTAATAATAGTAATAATAATACTTAGTTGTGGTTAACATATATGCTACTTTTTCTAGCTATCATTTCAGTAACTAACAAATACTCAGTGTACCACTGTAAAATCTCTCAGAAACACCTGAGATTTTTTCCCCAAGCATTTGCAATGCTGGGACACCCTGAAGAAGCATTTGCAGGCTTTCCAGCTGGTTACTCCTTTCCTTCTGCAAGATGAAGCAGCAACAATAATAGATGTGAAGGGCTTTCCAATCTTTTAAGAATGGAATAGAAATGCTGTTATGAGTTTGGACAGTTGAGCTTCAAAATAGCAACAGCTGGAACTTCCAGAAGCACAACAGACAGAAGTTTTCTTTGCAAGCTTTTAAAGACAAAACCTTCTTTATTACCATCACAACCCTTTCCTTGAGGGCTCCCCTTTCCATGTAAAAGTATATTTTTATGGAGGTGTCACAACATTTCTTTGTTGCTACTTCTAATCCTGCCACAGCATTTCTACGGGGTTTAGATCTGGACTTCCACTTGGCCATTCCAAAACACCAAATCCATTCTTCATTATCCATTCTCTTGTAGACTTGCTTGTATATTTGGGGTCAATGATTCATTGCATTATCAACTTGCATTTCAGCTGATGGACAGGTAGCTTGATAGTCTTTTGCAGAATTTTTGACAGAAAGCAGAAGTAATGCTTCCTTCAGTGATGGCAAGTTGTTCAGGTCCTAAGGCAGCAAAACACTTCCAAACCATGACACTACCACCTCCACACTTGACAACTGAGGTTCCTATAGTACAATGTGGTGTCTGGTTTCCACCAGACATAACGACATCCCTGTAGCCACAAGAATTTTAACTCATCTATCCATAAAACTTTCCTCTAGTAGTCTGAAGGATATCCAAGTGCTTCTTGGAAACATCATCAAACAAGCATCAACATTTCTCTTATGAAGCAATGACTTCCACCTTGCTACTCTTCCATGAATCCCATTTTTATCCAGTATTTCTCCGATCGTGGATTTATGAACACTAAATTTAGCCAGGGTGAGAGAGGCATGCATATCCTAATATGTTGTTCAGGGCTCCTTTGTGACTTCCTGGATGATCTTATGCTGTGTTCTTGGATCAACTGGGACATGACAACCACTCTTGAGAAGATTCACTATTGCCCCAAGTCTCCTCCATTTCAACACTGTGTCTCTGACTGTATATCAGTAAAGCCCAGAGCTTTATAAATTGTTTTGTATGTAACTTTTTTCAAATTGATAGGTATCAATAACTTCTAATAAAGGTCTTCAAAAACTTCTTTAGAGCAGGACATGATGTGTTTCTAGAATCTGTCTGGTGAGAATGTCATGGTGATGAGGGGAGCCAAAGTTTGTGAGATTTATATAGGGCAGGACTGGTCGAAATCTGTTTAATGAATTGACTGGATAGGGACATGAGGGGGATTACTTTTTTTACACTGGCACATTGCTAGATGGACGACTTTATGAAATAAGTGAAACAAGTACCAAATTTTGATGTTACTTCTTCACTCAGACTCTCTTTATGTATTGGTAAGACCCACAAGAAGCTCTGATAAAATTAAGTGGAAAAGATATGCCAACATTCAGGAAATCTGAAAGCGGGCATACTCTTAAGAGGGCTGTAAATAATATGCACCAGGAATTTATGCTGACCTAGCACAATTTATGAAGGCCAAATGCAGTCTACTCGCAGTTCAATAAATCTCCATCTTTCTGATGTCTGCCTGGAACCGTAGAAATAGGGGGGAGTGGAGGAGGAAGTGGGGAGGGAGTGGAGGAGGAAGTGGGGAGGGAGTAATTGCACATGCATGGTTCTACAGAAGGGCTTGGGAGAAAACAATTCGTAAATACAAACAAAAGGGGGTTTGATAATGACTATACTATTAGTAATTATAGCAAGTGGAGATTAGTAGATCACCCAGGTTCCTCGTGCCAGGAGTTCTTACCAGTGTTTTCATGGCTCAGGATCCGTGCGTGGTAAAAGCTGTTCAGCAGCATCCACACAATGGTTTCTTCCTGTTGGCACCCAGCCGCAATACTAATCACATCATTCCATCTCAGTAAAGGAAATCTGCCTTGAGAAACTAAATAAACTCTGACAAATGCAACCTTTTCCAAACTGCTCTGCAAAACAAACCATGAAATGGATGAAAAATAGGAAACAGGCTCTACGGTCTAAGCTCTTATTCATTATTAACTGAAGAGAGGAAACATTTCCTTAGGATTTCTCAGAAAAGGAGACACTGCATAATCAGAAAACAGTTCTCTGCTGAGTATCTTTCTGGTGATGCTCCTGAATTTCAAATTAACAAAGATGTAATATTGAAGATATATTTGGGCATACTCTAATCTGCAAATCAAGAAGCAGTTTCATACATATTCTTCCCAACTCCTTATGAATTAAATCCTTTTTCTTTCCTTCCATGCACGTATTATATATGTGCACATGTAAATCACAGTTAATTTAAATCATGATTACTTTATGATTCACAGATTACAGCCATGGATTTAAAGGGCTCTCCAATTATGGTTATGAATCAATTAGGTTGTGTAAAATACAGTATGCAGAGTTGCACAATTGTTGTTTTGAATCAATAGTTAATACTAATAAATAAAGTGAAGTAAATCAGCCTTGAGGGATACAAAATAAAAATGCTTTCACAAAAATACATCCTAGATTACAAACTATGATTCACAGGGGTCAGAGCATTTCAAGAATAGCTCTGAGGGGGAAAGTAATGTTAAATATACTATATACAAAGGATAGCATTACTTCTCTTCATACAAGAATGATTCTGATATAGTGAATAAAGAACAGCTGGAATCGTCATACTGCTGCAAGTTAGTTCAGAGAGATAATCTCCTTTATTAAAAAGCAAGGTTGTAAACAAAAAGTGGCTCAGCACTCAAAACATAAACTGTACAACTACTGGGAGCAACTCTTCTTCAGTCTCTCTCTCTCTCTCGCCATTTGTCTCTGTTCCTCCCATGTAGAGCCACCAATACTGTTTCTGACTGGTGGGGGTAGGAGTAGTAAATTAAAGCCACTCTGCCTCCCTCAGCAGGATCCAGAACTAGTTCCCCAGCATGTTACTTTCTTTAAGAAAACCATGTACATAATTTTAATTTTGTGAATGGTATCTTCTTTTAAACCATTGTTTTAAGGTTAACAAGATTTTAGTTCAATACCTATGTCTAAACTGGATGCGTTAACCAAGAAGTGGTCTTTTTTTACAACATTATTAGGAAATAAATAAAATACAATTAAGGTATTTGATTGATTAATTTCTATAGCCGCCCATCAAAACAAGTGACTCTAGGCAGTATTACTCAAATACCATTTTCAAATTGTGTCGAGTTTAAAATATATTTGCAAATTAATATCTCTTAAAAACATAGTTAAAACCTGCCTTACTATATGCACCTATACTTCGCAATGATAATGTTATGTAGAACAGTATAGAGAAAGAATTGTCCCTCTCCATAAAGTATTTATAAAGCTAAAATGCATCTACCTTTGAGACTTCTGTAATCTGTTCAATTTCTGTATCAACCATTTCCGAAAGACATTTTGCTGCATGTATGTACATCTTTACATCATTTTGCTGAAGAAGTAAAAACAAACATATGATTTAATCTAAGCCAAGCCAGAAAAGTGATTATGTTATGAACATACGATCTTAGTATTTTTCTGTTTCAAATTCTAAACCTTTACTTGATTAGTGTTATCAGTGATACTAATGGGAATAAATAATACCATGTACAAGAAACAATAATACTTCAAGCACTGACCAAAACTATCTTGAGGTTATTGGAAAATGAAGGAATGAGAGAGCTGTAATAAATACAGTATTGTAAATGTCCACTGTGATATCTCTATTTACTAATGTAAGACTGGTCAAAACTAGTGATTCTTAGACTATGCACACACTTACATTATTATGAAAAACCAACCCTAACCCTAACCCCAGCAATTTTTTTCACAGGTTGTTTTGTAAGGATAAAATGATAAGAAACCTCTATATGCAATATCCTGAACTCCCAGAGGAAAAATGGAAATACTATTACTACTACTACTACTACTACTACTAATAATAATAATAATGGAATCTGTGTCTGTTGGAGCAGAAACTACCATTCACCATCTTCCTACCAATGAAGCAAGCAACAAAATCTTGAAAAAAGAACGAATGCATTGAAATTCCCTGAATGCAGCCCGTGCTTCAACATACAGGAAAATCTACAAAAGCAGAGTTAATAGGGAAGGGGATATTAAAGGCAATATAAACTGGTCAATCCTGCAGTTATAAGGAAGAAATATGCCCCATTGCCATGGCAGCTGATAGGGAGTTACAGGCTTGTATCACTGAATGTCATGTGTGCCTCCATTTTTAAGATGAAGAGGAAAAAAAACCCTGCTGTGGCCCAGATTTTAATACTATCTGGTCCAACAACTTTGTTCTTATGTTACTGGTAACTAACCAGACTCTAAATACAAAAATCAAAATTGTTTTGGAATCCTTTTATCCTGCAGCTAGATATACCCAAGTTCTGAAAGCATAGGGGGAGCCAAAGGAGGACTATATTCCTGCATTTTTAATACTGGACAAGCCACATCTATCTTCTTTACCACTCTATATATAGACTGATGATTGTCCGCCAAGTTCTCTTTTCCTTCATTTCTTGCCACTTCAACCCTCTTTATATTTTCCTAGACCTCAAGAATGTGATATTCAGAGAAGTATGTTCTTGATAAAACAGGGTGCCTAATTGTAAATGTTAAAATTTACAATAAATATATAAATAAACATAATAAACTCCTTTTTAGACTTGATCAACAGGAGGTGGTCATTCTTCGAGTGAGGAAACTAGTCCCGTGCACATGAGAAGATGAGGGGGATGGGACTAGCATGAATAGCCCCACTCCTCTTTTTGTCTGCATGTGTTCAAATCAACACGTGAAGAGGGCTTCAGTGTTGTCCATTAAGACTGGAGACCCTCAGAGATTCTGAAATCATATTTCAGTTCTAAATTCATGGTCAAAATTAAATATGAATTTGCCTATTAATTAAAACTAACAGTGTAGGTCAATTTCTAAATCCATTTTACATACTTGCCATTTTAAGTCTCAAAGAAAATTTTACAAAATGACACTTCAATTAATCTTATTTACTCAATGCTTCAGTTTCTAACATGACCTTAGTTCAGTGAATATCCTTTCCACAGAATGCCAAATTAATTAGTTAATAGCTACTTTTTGCAGCAATGGAATCAAATTTGATTCTCTATTTCAACAGTATAGTAATCAGAGAAGCAGACATTTCTAATGTTGATCTAAATTATTCTCAAATTAGACACAGTCTCCTTTTAAAAAATCCAGGAGATTATCCTACAGCATTCTTGTGTAATGCAGCCTCCATGAAAGCTCTGGTTAAAATATCGTACACAGTAGAATATCTGGATACGTCAGAGCTCATGCTTTTTCATCTAGCCATCCCAGTTCACCAACCTCTTTTATCTTCCCAAATGAGGCCTTTTCCAGCAAAGTTTTAATACTTCAAATGTTTACTTTTCCTTACCCAAATCTCATCTGGCAAAAGCTCAAATATCTTCCCAGCAGTCTTGCAAAAACAACTCCAGCTGTGCTGAGTTGGGCTAGGAAATTTCATGGCTTGGCTGAGTCCCTGCAAAATATTCCAGCAAAGGTCTCGGTTTTTTGGCTGGTTCTTTGTCTCAAAATGCTGCACCATAAAGACTTCAGTGAAGAACTGCTGTTTGTCTTCTGCTACATATTTCATCCACAGAGGTAAGGAAGTGAAAAGGTACTTCTTGGCTTGTACCTGATGAGCAAACATAGAGCATTAGGGATTCACAAGAATCTAACCTGCATTAGAACATTAAACCATAGTTGATCGTTCAGTGTATTATTCTCAACAAATGCTTTGAACAATACATTTATGTGTTTGAAGAATACGCAAACCAACATGATTTTATATTACATTTGTGGATTTTTTTTCTTTTTCATTCAGAGAAAAGATTATTTTTTAAAACATTACAAAGATTAAAACATTATTTTAACCTAACATTAAAATATGGTTTATTTCTTATTACTGATGGTAGAGGAACCACACAGCAAAAGGAGTTGTCTTCCCACCTCCACCCACAAGACTGGGGAATTAGAACCATTAGAGGGACAACACATACACTTAGACTGTAGACCAGAGGTGGTGCCACCCACATCCCTAGAATCATTGCTGCATTCTGAGATGATTGGGCCTGGGTCACAGCTAGTTCAATGCATGACTCCTGTATTTCTTCTCCTAAAAGAGAAAGGACAAAGAGGGTTGAAGCCATAGGTAGGTACAGCAATAGGGTTTGGAATAAAACACCAGCCTGTATGAACTAACAGCCATGAGAATTTCCACTGCCTCGGAAAACATTCATTCATTCATTCATCCATTCATCCATTCATTCATTCATTTACTTACTTACTTACTTACTTACTTACTTACCTACTTACTTACTTTCTTTCCTGCCTTTATTATTTTTATAAATAACTCAAGGCGGCGAACATACCAAATACTCCTTCCTCCTCCTCTTTTCCCCATAACAACAACCCTGTGAGGTTTGTTGGGCTGAATGAGAGTGCCTGGCCCAAAGTCACCCAGCCGGCTTTCATGCCTCAGGCGGGACTAGAACTCACAGTCTCCGGGTTCCTAACCCGGAGCCTTTTTTGCACAGGGATTGCCAAAAAGCCGTGCACTTGTGGTGATCCCCTTTCCTGGTTGAAACAACCATTATAGACTAAAGAAAGAAAGCAATTGGTCTCAAGTGTAAGATTGTTAGATTGTTCCTTCTCCTGGGGGTTTGCCTGGTTCTGTGCAAAAATGAAAACCAAGTGAGATGCACTTTATCTCTTATTTACCTATTTCATAGCCATGGTTTATATTTCCTTCTCCTATATATCAGCAGATATACAATTCAATAGACTAAAGCAATAAATTCTGATTTAATATTGAGCTACAAAAATTATTCTAAAACTGTAATACAACTAAAATCCAGTTACAGGAGCATATAAATAGAAAATGTACATTAATTGACCAGTACCAAGTAGGACTTTAAACCATTTTAAATATGTTAGAATGGAAGAACTTGACTTGACTTTAGGTGTTCTTTCTATAGCTTTAAGGCTACCTTTCAACATCACAAACAGTGTAGTGAAAATGGTATTACATGAGCTGAGAATAAATGCTCAGGAAATAAAGGAATTCATAACCAGTTGTGTCATGAGTAAGGATGGCGAGCAGGGGGCTCTATCCAGGGGGGAAAACGCATGTGTAGTATTGAGGAATTAAGCAGCCATTCAAAGAGACACAGATCAGGCCCGCCTTAGCCTTTGGGGTTTATATGTCTGGGTTTTTCCCACGCTTCTTCAGTTTGTTAGGATTTTCTGTTTATGTAGCAGTAATAAACATTAGAGAACTACTCCTCGTCTCAGCGTGTCTCACTGTTAGGACAAGTTGTCCACCATGTATCCAAGTCCTGTAATATAAGAAAGGATGCTGCACTTTCGTTCTAATTGTCTTTCTTCTGCCCCTTGAAATTTAAATTACACCACACATATATATGCTGTGCTGGAACCTATTAAGATACAGGGAAAGTCATACATTGAATGTATAAAACTTTCTCCTTCCTAGATCTTTCAGTGAAGGGTACTTAATAATGGATAAACAGAAATAAGTAAAAACATGGTGCTCTATATTAAAACAAAACTCTTGATGAAGGTATTTATCTACTAAAAGGAATACAAAGAGAATTCAGTAGTTTATTCTTTTTTTAAAAAAGCATACCGAAATCCAGCCGCAGCAGAGGGGCAAGAACTGATGCCCAGTTCAGAGGGGGATATTGATAGCTTCCTCCAATCAGTGCCATGGGTGCCATGGCCGCCTTTAGGAAGCTAGGATGAACTTGTTCGGGCCCTAAAACAGAACCCCAAATTACTACTTGAACAACTAGATATCTTGAATAATTTACAACCAGATAATGATAAAAACAAAGAAACACTAGATTATTTTTCATGAGTTTTAACTATATTTTACTGAGTTTTCAAAATACAATCATTCTGTATACCCATAGTAATAGGTGGCATGAAAGCCCTTCATCAGAGTTTTTCACCAGGGTTTTTCATTGGGATCCATCCCCCCTTCTTTCCAGGTATAAAAAATAAACAAGTATAGAGACACTGCCAAAAGTACTGGTACCCCTCCTCTTTTTCCCAAAGAATCCAAATTTGCCATGAAGGAAGTGAAACTGACCCAAGTAAATGGCACCCACCATTCTTAATTCCATAGTCCATAGAGCAGACACTTTGCTTTTGATATATGAGCATATTCTGGTAAATGCTAAGAATTAGGATTCTTTGGAAAAAAGTGGAGGGGTACTTTTGGCTGTATCTACATTACAGGTAGTCCTCACTTAACAGCCATTCATTTAGTAATGGTTCGGACTTATGATGGTGCTGGAAAAACTGACTTGCAACCAGTCCTCACAAGACCACCACCGTGTTCCCCACAGTCACGTGATCATGATTTGGGCATTTGGCAACTGGTTCGCATTATGACCATCGCAGCATCCTGTGGTCAGGTGATTGCCATTTTCAACCTTTCCGGATGGCTTCTGACAAGCAAAATCAATGGGGAACTGCATGATTTGCTTAACAACCATGTGCTTCATTTAACAATCATGCAAAAAAGGTCATAAAACCAAGTCAGATTCACTTAATGACCACTTCGCTTGGCAACCAAAATTTTGGTCCCATTGTGGTCATTAAGTGAGGACTACCTGTACACAGTCATTAAGAATATGTAGAACTGTAAATTCACATCAGCAGTATAAGATTTTCTATGGTTGTAAAACAGAATACTGCTCTGCTGATAATTTCTGCAGTAAAAGAAAAGAGTTTGGACCATACTTTCAATTATTACGTCACATTTGTGGTAGAGAAGAGAAATGATTATTTCCTCTCATCATTGGAAGATGTTTTCCCCATATAAAAGTTTCTTGTTTACCTTTCTTTCCACCTTCTATAATAAAATCAATGGCTGCTCTAAGGAAACTTTTCTCAGGGAGGTAGCTAAAGTCTGAAGGAACTGTAAAGACAAATGCAAATCAAGTTAATCATTTCCACATGCACACTGACAATTGTACAGCAGAATATAGGAAGGTGCCTGATATTAGAGTTCAGAATTAAGGTCCATGCATAATATTTGTGTAGTGTGCTGGAGATAGCATTTTAAAAACTGGAAGACAGGACCAAGTTAAAAACTAACTTTCATTTCATTTACATTTAATTAAATGAAGGCTAATATGATTAACTCTGATCACAGGGCAACTTAGAGCAGGGGAAAGCAAGCTGTGGGCAATTAAGTGAGCTGGCAAACCAGGAACAGAAATGTTCTGTACCAGCGTCATCAACAGGCATCATTCTCTCTCCATGAACTGAAAAAGGGACTCTCTGCTCAAGTTGACTAAAGGTAAAGGTTTTCCTTGACATTAAGTCCAGTCGTGTTCAACTCTAGGGGACGGTGCTCATCTCCGTTTCAAAGCCGAAGAGCCGGCGTTTGTCCATAGACCCTTCCGTGGTCATGTGGCCGGCATGACTAACCGGAACGCCGTTACCTGCCCGCCGAAGCGGAACCTATTAATCTACTCACATTTGCAAGTTTTTGAACTGCTAGGTTGGCAGGAGCTGGGACTAGCAATGGGAGCTCACCCCGTCACGCGGATTCAAACCGCCAACCTTCCGATCGGCAAGCTCAATAGCTCAGCTGTTTAACTTGCAGAGCCACTGTGTCCCCCAAGTTGACTACATGGCCTCAAAAATCAAGCCCCTATTTGAAATAACAAAACTCTTTTATTATCATCTCTCCCCCTTTCCACTGGCATTTTCTAAATCTACATGTTCATACAAGAAGCTTCAACTTACCAGATGTTCGGCTGCGGGTTGCAGACACACTAGAAAGATACAAATGTCCTAACATCCATGCTGCATTTACCTGAAGGCCTATCACCCCAGAAAAGCTGATTATCTGTAAGGAGAAGCATCACAAATGAACCAGAAGTATAATTCATTTTATGTAGATTTTCATTACTATAAAATAAATACCACTAGTTTAATGTATATTATATATTCCCCATAACCTATATGGGCATACACAATATTTAGGTGAGTAGACCATACCATTCTGCAGATAACAGAATAAAAAATGCTTTATTCTTTGGTGAAAAAACATAGGCAAGTATTGAAGGAAGGAGTGTCCCACCACAACCACTCAGTTATCTGTGAATATTTTCCATGTAGTGGAGATCATGTCTACCCTGAATAAGAAAGCTGTAACTGAAAACAACCACCACCACCACCACAACAAAATCACCTGTATGAAACTATTTGGGGATTGTTGCATGATTATATCCATACTTGGAAGTCATTCTGCACAAATGGAAATAACTGGTATCAAAATGTCTTCTCTCTACCCTCATTCTGAAGTATACTTCTGTGTATATTTAGTAGGTGTGAACTACTAAAAAGATTATAACCAAGCAAGGAAACTAATGATTCCAAAATTGGAAAGGGGATTCTAACCAGTATGACCATATGGGCATGTAGGTATTAAGATCTCTTTTTAAAAATAATTATTTGGAGTGAGAGAGTTCACTCCAGGCTAGAATAAAGACTACTGATAAAGCTGAAACTGGAACTATAGTATGTCAGATCTAATGGACAGTGGACAGCATCTTCAGTGCCTGTTTCCCAACCATATTAAAAGACTGATGTGATTACCAACCATTTTCAAGCCAACAGCGGCTTTCCAAAAAGGAAATGGGCCCAAGGTAATAAGTAAGCAAGGTAAGGTCAGAAACAAAATATTATGTACTTGAATTAAATTAATTACATTGCTAACATGATTATTCCTTTATACTGAATCATTTTGCCATGTCACACACACACACACAAATTGACAGCAACTTTAGGAGGGGTTTAGAAAAGAGCACCTGAGGACCTGAAGGATTGCCTAGATAATCCCATACTTTACCCTGAAAGAATTTCACAGCAATGTGAATAGTTTAACCCGTACCTGAGTCAGGGTTCGGATGATTTCATTGAGTTTGCTTTGAAACTGAGAAGACTGGATAGCTTCTGATTTCAGCTATTAAAAAAAAAGTAGACAGAAATGAAAGGAGAGAGCACTGATGGTTGAAAAAAAAAACAATTGCGCATAAAGCCAAAGCATCTATTTGGGAAGCGACTCTCAGGCATGTGACCGCACACACACACAAATGTTTTATTTTAATGATTATTTAATATGAGAACTAAAAACAATTTTATTTTCTAACACTGAAAGCATGCTGCCAAAGCAGTTTTGAGTATCATATAATATTATGCTCTATAGGTTACTAATAAAGGAAGCATAGGTGAATGGGAGAAGGCCACTTAATAAAATGGTGCTCTATCTTTTGCTATCTATTTATTTATTGTATTTGTTATATTTTGCCTTATATTCAGGAACACATAGTACTCCTTCTTCCCATGTTTCCCAATAACAACCCTTTGAGGTAGGTTGGGCTGAGGTAGAGTGACTAGCCCAAAGTCACCCAGTGAGCTTCTGTGGCTGAGGCGGGACTTGAATCTGGGTTTTCCCAGGGCCAATCCTATACCACTATAGCACAATGTCTCTTGAGTAAGAACTATACCACTGTTGACTCTGTATTCCATTCTGTTATTGGGAAAACCCTAATCACTTGATATTTATACTATTTTTATCAGTGACTACACACACACACACACACTCAATATTTCATCACATTGAAGTATAACAACGAAAAATATTGCATAATAATAAGCTAAATATTTAATACGTTGCATCACCCAGAAGAAATCAGAACTGATCTTCTATATAACTCTAAATAAACATCTGTCTCTCAATCATGCAGGGAAGAATAACATACACTACACTGTGGTGTGAAGCAAAGCCTGTTCTGCATCTCTGATGGAAACTTAGGGAAACCACTGCTGACAAGAATTCCAGACAAGAGTCTGGAACCCCCCAAATTCCCACCTAGGTGGCCAAAAGAATTCTGGAACTTGGATACCCAAGATATCCAGAGGTTGAGAAGGCTGTATCTGGAGTTTACTTTTGGACAACATACAAGCCTCTCTCTATGTGTAGCCCAGTAATACTGGCCACCTTTTTGTTACACTAGAACATACTCATACAACTTGTTTTAGTACTTTACTATAAAACTGTGTTTCTCAGCCTTGGGAACTTTAAGACGGGTGGACTTCAACTCCCAAAATTCCATGGCCAGCATGCTGGCCATGGAATTCTGGGAGTTGAAGTCTACCCGTCTTAAAGTTCCCAAGGTTGAGAAACACTGCTGTAAAAAAATCATCAGATAATTTTAAAAAACATAGAAGGGTTTTTCTTCAAAAGTGAGAAGAGAAATATAGGGAAATAGTGGTTATGATTACTAAGAAGTACCATGGAAAGAATTGGCAACACAGTCTCTGCAGGCATGCATACATCTACTAGGCCTTTCCCAGACTGGTATCCTGCCATATCCTTACAACCTCTCAGGCAGCAGGGAAAGAAAGTGATGGACTGGCCATCCTCCCAGTAAAATGGTTCAAAATAGCCCCATAACAAATTTTAGGCAGTATGGAGCAGAGGAAGCATTTATGCGTATGGACCGTTATTATGCGTAGGGAAGGTTAGAAGTATCTATTTATGTGAAAGAAGACTTGGATATTTATGTCTATCCCCAAACCTTTGTGTGCCCCCCAAATTCTGAACCAATCTCGGGCATCCCTCAAAGAACTAAAGTTGCCTTACACTTCATCTGACATGGTTTTCCCACTGGGGGCCAGCATATTTTTGCAATATTATGGGGCTTTTTCAATTCCTCTGAAGTAAAATAATTTGTAAAGTTGCCTTCTTATTCTCAGATTTGAAAACTATGTAAATTCATGATAGAAATAATCCAGCAAGCCTCATCTTACCTGTATCATGGTGCTTTCAGAACCCACTAGAGAGACCAACCCATTGACTGCGGCAAGCCTTTGCATTGTAGTGGCTCCCTGAAATTCAAGCAAAACCAATGTGTATAAGTTTAGTAGAGAAAAAGTAGACATTCTTGAACTGCTTCCTGCAAGAGAAGATTTTCCCCCAAATTCCCCCAGCCATTGATCAAATGACAGACATCCTGATACCAAATATGCTGCCATCAGCACTGTGAAACGGACAGCATTTCACTCATCCTCTCAGGACCAAATTCATAGCTTATTCAGCCTTCTAATCATTCCAAAAATGAAATGCAGCTATGGGACTCTGTGGTCAGGAAGAGATGAATAGCACAGGAGGGAAGAGAAAATTGGTTGCTTAAAAACTTTTGCCTTCAACCACTTTAACCCTCAAAACCTTTGCAGTTGCTTTTCTACCCATTGAAAAACAATACTGTGGTAAAGCAACCAGGGTGGGGAGAACACAAGAACAGATGGAGAGGAAAGTGTTAAGCAGCCTCACTTAACCTCTACCATGCCACTGGTTTTCAGTTAAAAGCTGTCTAGGAACCAGGAAATGCATCTGATGATCTAGTCTGGCCCTGGGTCAAACTTAGTGCAGCCTGGTCCTCAATGATTTGGAGGACCCAGAAGCTCATTCAGCTCCACTGCATGAGTCCAGGAACTTCAGGTGTACTGTATGGCCGGGGGAGATAGAAACAAAAGGTTGGATTGAATCAGCCTGTTCCAAACCTCCAGATGGGCTAGACTTCCCATTAACCCCAGCTAGCCTTATTCTGTACATTGTTTTTTTAAAAAGCAGCAGGCTAGTGCATCATTAGGAATGATTGAAGCTGTCAGTCAACTCATACAGATATACAGTGCTCTACCTCGGCAAGTACAGTTTTCATCCAGGCAGGAAACAGCCTATTGCTGAGAACTTCTGCTTTCCCATGTCCACATACAGACAGTCCATGAACAAGGCTCCCCAAAGCTAAGGCAAAACCTGGTGTCTGCAGCGGAACAAGACATAAAGCAGGCAGCACATTAGGAAGGCCATTTGTTTTGCATTGTTTCAAAAGTGAAAGAAAGAGAGTGAGGAAGGAAGAGGGGCAGAGAAATCCACAATCTAACAAGCGTAGTACTTCTTGAAACAAAATCAAGATGCTTTTATGTAGTTGCACTCAAGCATGAAAAATGAACTTGCACTGTATAGAAGTGCACATAGGAGAAGCTCTCCTTCCAAAACCAGATAAAATACTGTCTAAGATCAAGTGTAACTAAAAGTGAAAAAAAAAGGCATTAGCATCCACAAACACGCAAAAAAAAAAATTCAGATTAAAAGATTGCAAAACCAAGAATGGCTTCATTATAGAAAATAAGTCCCTCTTTTGGGGGAGATGGGCGGTGGCTAAATTTGAGTAATAAATAAATAAAAATAAAAATCATCCCCTTTCACTTTGAAGTGACTGTTTCAGTTTACCAGTGTTCTTTATATAATTGCTTTTAAGATTAGCAGGGTAGACTGTGAGCAGGGAAGCAGGTCTCATAAGGACCTCAAAGTATTGAGTATGATGAATATGTTTTATGGAGCAGCCTTCCCAATTGGTGCCCTGCAAATGTTTTGGTATTATATTCTCATAATTTTCAATTCGTTTAGACATTGTAGGAGGAAAGCCATGTTAGTCTATGATGGCAAAAAATGAGGCATCTGATAGCACCTTTTCTAAGAAGTTTTATTAAAATTTATTATTACACTTTTGTGAACTGTAGCTCACTTCATCAGTTGCATTTAGTGGCTAGACAGATGTAGGATTTAAATTGGGCAAAGGTGGAGGGAAGAGGGAAAGAAAGATAAGTTGATATATAGTAGATGCGGGTTTACATGTAAAACAGATTACAAGTATCTTATCAATTAACAATTGTAATGTGCTAACATGTGTCAATTTTGTGTCTATTAACTCTTTTGTACAAAGTTTCTCCCATTTGTCCTAGGAAGAATCCAGACGGGAGACCCAGTTTGGTGTAGTGGTTAAGGCATCAGTCTAGAAACCGTGAGACCGTGAGTTCTAGTCCTGCCTTAGGCGCAAAGCCAGCTGGGTGACCTTGGGCCAGTCACTCTCTCTCAGCTCTAAGAACAGGCAGTGGCAAACCACTTCCAAAAAACTTTGCCAAGAAAACTGCAGGATTTATCCAGGCAGTCGCCAGAAGTCAAAAACTGACTTGTGTGACACACACACAAAAAGAATCTAGATGGGCATTGTTGGCAGATGATGGCATATATCACATTGGAAGAAAAACATGTGAAGGTGCTTCTAATCCTATATGTGCTCTTTTTGGGGTCTAATAGATCACAAATTTGACATCAGGACTCAAAACAAGGACAAAGTAGTATCAAAGCATTTCATCCTCCCAGGAAACTCCATGGTAAACCTCAGAGTGACTTTTGGAAAAGCAGGAGTTTAACAGCACTACTGTATTGAGCAAGAAATGGTTAAACCTGCATAGGTTTCAGGCAATCTCAGTATGTCTTAACAAACACAATGGGTTTTTTAGACATTACAATTGTTAATTGATAAGGTACTTGGAATCTGTCTCACCTATAACCTGCATCTGCATAACCAAACTATCTTCCCCTTCCTTTTCTTCCCCTAGATTTAAATCCTAGCTCAGTCCAGCTACCCTGTGCATCTGATGAAGTGAGCTGCAGTTCAGGAAAGCTTACGCCTTTTAATATAATGTGTTAGTTGGACAAGGGGCTACCAGACTCCTTCCAATTCATTTGGAGAGTACCATTTTGGAAAAGACTGCATCTGAGGCTGAGAGGGGAAAAGTCACAGTTGACATTTGGAGATGCTGTCTTGTACTTTTTTGTCATGTATCCTTCTGCTCCAAGGCCTTCAAAGAAACAACAATATTTCACAATTGTAGGAACCCAACTGTCAGGAAGAAGTAGTCTGCATTATATTGTTAAGCTATAAGAAAAGCCACCTGCATGTTAAGTTAAATTATATATTGTTTCCCCCATAGTTATATTTCTATCAGCAGCTGGAGTAACAAGCCATTTCTTGTAATGTGTCTCGGAGGAACAGCTCATAAACGTGGCACTTCAAGCCAGGTAGAATAGTAAGCTTTAAGTTTGCTTCCTCCTCTGGGAAAGTTTCTTTAAGAGCTGGAGAAAATGTTAAGTACCTATTAACTTTCAGCTTTCCTCATATTATCAGGAATGTAAGTTGAAAACCTGTCTTGTGAGTATTTATTTGCAAGTACACACATACATGTATCTTTCTCCCTTCTTTCCCTGTCACATTTTATATAATCATCAATCCTACTTATATTAAAAATACTGGAATGAACATGCCTTATGAAATTAATTATTAGCCAGTAGATCTCAGGCACTGATAGTTGATAGAAACTGCTATTATTTTAAACTTTTAGAATATAAATGTCAGAATAGGAACCTATCACACATCTTTTTCTCATGTTCTAGTTATTTTGAATTACTGCACTTTTTACTAATTCTCATACTTTCTAGCTATAATTTACTGTATATTAAAGTATTAAAAAGTCTCGATTCTCCTGTTAATTGTTCCCTTGATTAAATCTTGTTGAGATTCAAATCTTGTTTCAGTCTGATGATGAGGTCGTCAGATAAATGGAATCAAAATAGCAACTTTAAAAGAAGATTGCAGAAAGG
This sequence comes from Candoia aspera, assembly GCF_035149785.1. Taxonomy (NCBI): domain Eukaryota; kingdom Metazoa; phylum Chordata; class Lepidosauria; order Squamata; family Candoiidae; genus Candoia; species Candoia aspera. The sequence goes on from NC_086154.1 coordinate 185,243,066, forward strand.
TGGGGGAAAACAGGAGAGAATGGGAGCATTTTAGCAATCAGCAAGCTATTTTATTTTTAAAAAATAGTCCTCCACCAAGATATGCTGTTTTGAACCCTTGGTTTTAATAAATGCATAAATATAATGCAAAGGTACTGTTTTAGGGCTCTGGCAGGATATGACATAGGGAGTGAGCTATTAGTATTGTACTTGTTGCCGTGGCAATATGTTGATGCCCCCTGCAGCACAGCACCACTTTCCTTGCTGGGTTGTGGCACCAGGATGGAAATAGGTCATTGCAATGACTCTTCTTCTTACCTTCTGCTATTCGCTCTGCACTACAAAATAGGACATAACTGGATATTGAATAAATATGAAAGGATTCTGTTTTCATATCAGTCCCTTCGTTGCATCATACAGCTACATATAAATCAGAACTCCTTTTTATTACCTCACACTCAGCTGAAGTACTCATTAGACCCTTACTGGGAGGGTTTCAAAATTCACCTGACCACCATTTTTCAGGGTTTTGATACTCCTGCTAGAGATAATTAGGGCTTGAGGCTAGAACTCTTGGCAAAGGTTGTGCTCTATAAAATGTTTTGCCATATTAAATGTCATCCATCAATCTGAAAGAGTTGAAGAGCATGGTTTAAACCAGAGCTGAGCAACATGTAGTTCCTGGGTCCTAAGTGCCCCAAGCCCAATTTCTGTGGACCTCAGAACTACTTCTGATCATAATTGTGGGTAATTTGTGATGTGGTCTTCTGATTTTTTGCATCAGGAAACATGTGGAAGTCTTAGTCTTTCAATAGCTTGTTCTCTAGAACCCAGAAAAGCAGAAACAAAACTTTTGGCCCCATCCATTTGCATCATCACTTCCCCACAGTATTAAATGCAGCCCTAATACACTAAAGGATTAGAGCTGGATCACAAAATTCCAGCCAGCAGCTTTGTTCAAGGTTGCCTATAATTGTTTGTTTGTTTGTTTGTTTGTTTATTTGATTGATTGATTTCTATAGCCGCCCATCTCAACAATTGACTCTTTCAGTTTCAAAAGCTGCTAAACATTTCACTGATGCAAGCACTCATATTCACTCAGGTTTGGACTTGGTATAGCTAGATTCCAATTAGATGATTGGGTAACATCTTGCAATATCATATGGTTATTTGCTCAAGCTTATGGATTCCGAGAAAGCAGATAAGGTTCTCTGCGGCAAGAGAGCTGCCTTCCTCTCCTTCAGGCAGCTATGTATCTCTTAATCTAAACCATATTTCTGCCTCGTCTCCAATCTTCCTTTCTTAGGGATGGTATTGAGCGGAAGGTGTTGGAATTAGTGCAGCATCAATTGCAGAGTATCCTCAAGTATCCTAGATGATAAGGACTACCTAAACTCTTTCAGTTAGAGTTCAGGCCTTGGCATAGGATGCATTGGTCATTCTTATGGATACTTTACACTGGGAACTGGATGCTGGGAGTGTGACCTTCCTGGTCCTATTAGATTTCCTGGCATTCAATGCTATCAATCTGAACTGTCTGTGAGAGTTTTTTTTTCCTTTTCCTTTTTTTTAAAAAAAAATTATTAAACATTTTGAAAACCAAAAAAGCTAACAAGCAAACAAAAGGAGAAGAGAAAAAAAGAAAAAGAATTGATACAGCAATGTATTTCTAAGTGGACAAAAAAATTATCAAGATTGTGCAGTTAATGCTCAGTACATTGTTGGTGATAAATTAACCATAAAAAACAAAGTACATTAAATTATTTTAACTATCTGAGTAAGGATTTGAATCTCTGGGCTAAGTGCCAAAATCTATACTACGTTTTCTTCAAGAATTATTATTATTATTATTATTATTTGGTACCTTTGAGTCAGTGTTCTGGTGACTTCTTGGACAAGTCCCTGCAGTTTTATTGGCAAGATTTTCAGAAGTGATTTGCCACTGCCTGCTTCTTAGGGCTGAGTGTGTGTGACTGGTTCAAGGTCACCCAGCTGGCTTTCATGACTAAGGCAGGACTAGAACTCCCTGTCTCCTGGTCTCTAGCTTGATGCTTTAACCACTACACCAAACTGGCTCTCTATTTCAGAATACCCCCCCCAAAACCTATTAACAACATTATAGATAAGTATCAGTTTCTAACTTCCTCTTTGTTGTACTCTGACTAATGTATATTATTTAGAGACATTTAATTTTTGTGTGTTTCTGATTTCAATTTTTTAGTCAGTTCTTTTTCCCCTTAAAAAACATACTCTAAATACTTATATTTCTCTTGCTGTGTAGTACAGAGTATATATGGAAGCCACTCTTCCTTAAATTTGGTTAGACTTCTGTTGTAAATATATGCTGTTAATTTGTCTGTGAAAGTTGAAGGCAATTGGCAATGTTTTACAGTGGTTCCTGCCTGAATGGATGGTTCCAGTTGATGGTTTGGGGAAGAAGGAATCAAGCTGAACAGTCTAAAGAATATCAAGAGATTGTAATTGGCACAAAATGCCACTAACCTGTTAACAGGTGAGAAATGTTTTAATCATTTAACACTGGTTCTGCCTGTCCTGCACTGGTTACCAATAAGTTTCTAATAGAACTGTAATTGCTGAGTTTAACCTATAAAGCCCTACTTGGTTTGGTTCCTAGGTACTTTCAGGAGCACCTTCTTCCAACTGAACCTGCCTACCCTATGCATTTAATCAGGATGCTTAAGATTCCCTTCCAAGAGGTATGTGTAGGGAAGCCAGATGCAATCCTCAGATTGAATCTGGCTCATCACTGTGGAATAGTCTTCCTCCAGAAAGCTGGGCTGCCCCATCTTTACTAACATTTAGGAAGGCAGTGAAAAGAGTTTTATTCTATAGGGCCTCTGGAATCTAACCGGCTGCTTTTATAGTCTTGTTTGGAGGGCCACTAGAGGCAAGGTAGAGTTTTATTTTCTTGTATTTTAAAATTCTATTTTATGTTATTTGGTTCTACAGAACTGCTTTAGATGGTTTTTCTGACTATGGTTTTGTATGCCAATATTGTATGTTCATGCCATGAAGTGCTTGAGGTAATTTGGAACAGGGAGGTATGATGATGCAATAAACAAACACATTCTCTCCAGAAAGGCCTACCTAATATCACCATTTGTTTGCAAATCTTTTCTTAAAATCTACCTTTTGTTGAAGCCTTCAATTTAACTTTTTGACTCTGTTCCTACAATCAAATATAAGTATTTTCAACCTCTGTCAGCACACGCATATTAACTTCCAATAATACAGTCCCTTCCCCGTTTTTCTCTTTCCTGTGGCTCACTGACAACATTTAGATTGACAGTGCAAGATAGGTTCAGAGAAGGGCATTCTACTCCTATGTGTTGCTGTTGTTGTTAGTTGCCGTCAAGTCGTTTACAATTCATGGCAACCCTACTCCTATGTAAAACATGTTTATATAATGCATATACATTCTAGAAAATATTGGAAGATGATCTCTTCTGAGTTGAGTTTGATTTTTTTATTGACGTCATTGATATAGTCAAGTAAATTTCATCTCCTTTCCCAGGGTGTTGTTTCCTAATCCAAAGAACTAGGATTTCTTGCTGCCTCCATTCCAAAAAGCAGTTTGATTAGCTTTTCAGATCGTCCATGCTGTTGCTGAAAATACTAGGATGACATAAAATATTACAGAAACATTTTGAAAACCTAACATGGATCCAAAAGCTTTATACAACCTGCTGATTCATTTCTGCTAATCTCTGCAGCTTGTTCATCACCTCCTCAGCCTCTGTAGCCTCAACAATCCTAATGCTGAAAGCGGAAACACAGACACAGGCAATTGTGTAGGCAAGGCTCTAGAAAATAGGAAAAATAATACATAATTAGTAAGAATGAATTCATTTTTTTTAAAGCATGCTTTAGAAAAGAGAAAGAGAAAACATGCTGGAGAAACAGGAGATAAAAAGCAAGCACTGGAAAAGGAAACACCATCACCATCTTACTTCCTGTAATGTTCGGCTTTGGTCTTCTGCATCATCCAAGTATTTGCAAAGCTTTTGCAGGGAGGTAGCGATGTGACCTTCAGAATCTGTCAAGCTGCTGTGATTCATCAGTGACAGAACAAGTCCTACCCCCAAGATACAGCCAGTACTAAATACAGGAAATAAGAAAGAAGTGTTAAGACAGTCAGAATTCTAATTTAACCAGATATAGAGAATGTTTATCCTTTTCCATAACCCAGGAAATTCTGAATTCTTATCAGTGACATCTGTAACAAATCATGATGATGTCAAAATGATTACACGTGATGAGATAATCACACAAATGTTATAATTATACGCTTGTGTCATGTACAGAAGTCACTTCAATTGCAAGATGATATCATCATGCTCATTACAAAATCGTTTTTGTTTACAAACTTCATACAGATATTAATGTTTAGATATACGTATGGGGAATCAATGTCACAACTCCAACTCCATTTTATTCATATATTAAAGTTACACACAGCCACAGAATACTATTTTTAAATGCCAGCTTAAACAAGTATGTTCAATCATTATTCAGCTCACAGCAATTCATAGCTGTCTGAAAGAACTGACTTATCTGAATTTTTTTTCATTACAAGAGATCTGTCTGTCATGCAAGTTCTCACTCATATATAATAATAATTTATTAAACTTGTATGCCACTCAATAATGGTTCAAGCACAATCAGCTCCACTAAAGAGCACTGCATTTGAGGCAATGTGAGGAGATGACAGCCTTTTCAGACAGGTTGTATTCGTCAAGCAACAAGATACCTATGCCTTACCCCCAGTGTGGGAGTCCCTGCTATTCAATCCTTTTACTTGAAACACTGAGAAACATCTGTAAATACATGATACTAGGTGGGTCATGCAGCAGATGCAGTGACTCCTTATGACCACCCACAATGCAAAACTGTGTAAATTTGCAAATCACTCTCGATGGCTTGTATAAGGGCTACCCAAAATGACTATATCAATGATTGCCCTAGTATAGTCATATCTCCACAGACCTGCAACATATCTATTCCATTGATGAAGAAGTAGATATTTAGGAAAAAAATAAGGCTGTTATAAAAATTGATTACTTACTAAATGTTTAAAAACTACGTTGTGAGCTATCCCCCACTAGATGGCAATAAAGTCTTATAGGTAGGCTGCAACTGGCCACTGTCAAGAAAGCTATGTGAAATTACCAAAAAAAAAAAAAAACCCATCTCAACAAGCTGGCTACTATGAACATTTTTACTTAGATTATTTAGAAGCACTTATTATCAATATATTGTACTTTCCTAGGAAACATAAGTTCTCATGCTTCTAAAAATACAGAAGAACTGTTTTCAGACTTCCACCAAATGACAGAAACCTCCTGAATGGCTTTTCATCAATGCCCCTTTCCTCCTCCATCAATGCCCCTTTTCTGCCACCATCAAAAACTCTGCTGGAGGGTCAAGTGAATCTCAGCAACTGATGAGAGAGGAAGAGAGACACTCCACTTAAGTGAGTGGAGCCCATTTACAAGCAGACTTGATTTGCATAGAAGTTGTTGGTTATTATTATTATTTTATTACAGACATAACAAACAATTATGATTATAAATGGATTGAACCTGACATCTTAACGACCATTCTAAAACAAATCATATGCTCAAATTTTGTAAAAGGTAAGAAAAATAAACTAAAAAGGAATCTCTCCCCAAACAGCTCAATCAAGATTGTGAATGTTCGGGGAGGGGGTAAAATCAGAGAGAAACGGAAGAACGAATGGAATGGTGGTTACAGTCAGCTGCTTACTCCTACATATTTTGTTGAAAGTTCCACTTGTATAATGTGTTGGGTAGTCATGTTTTGAATACTCCCTTTAGTTTTGCTCGTGTCACAAATGGTATTGTAGGTCTGGAGAAAGTAGGGGGGAAAAAACCAAACAGAAAACAAAATTCCTAACAACAAAAAACAAACAAACAAACAAACAAACAACGCTCAGAAAATCAACAGGCCCAAAGACTGAGCATTCTCCTTATGAAAACTGTACAGTTTTGGTTCAGAGTGACTTCTTTCCCTTTCTCTTTTAAAATTCTAGATGGCAGCAGTTAAGCAATAACCTTGATTGGTAATATATTTATCTGATATATTGGTAATATATCAGATAGAAGGAAAATCCTTCTTTACACAATACACAATTAAGAGTGATGACTCTGGTTTAGGGAATTAAGCATATTAAGGAAGAATGGAGTTTTCAGTGGCTATCCAGAGCTGAATTGAGTTATTTTGGAGAGATTTTCCCAGGTAAACCAGGATTCCTTCCAAAATGACAGAATCAAACGTAGAACTTCCTGAAAGGCAGATAATGAACAGACAAAAAATGTCAGCTTTGCTTTCATTTTTCTCTGACGTCAGATTTCATTTTGCTCATATCCTACCCAACCTTAGAAGTATACGTACTGCCATACCTCCTTCCTTCTCTATTTTGGCCTTAGTTATTTTGAATTCTATGCTCTCTCTGCAGTTCTCTAGTGTATTTCTCAGTAATTACTGTTTCTTGCTGAGCGATATACAGTTCTGCCTCCCATTGCTCTTTCCATGGGCCTCTTACTTAATTCCCTGTGTACACTGTGTTGTATGAGCATTTTATTTTACATGTACACTATTGTGAATAATCTAGTGTATTCTTAATGCTAACAAATAAATAATAATTCATTCTCAATTCATGATAAGGGCAGACTACACAGTCCACATGGGAGAATTAAACAAAGAATAGATTTCATCTTCTATCAAAATCCCTTAATATTTTGTCTTCAGATTTAAATTTGTTTTTCTGTAGGACCAATTTTGTGACAACCACACCTTTAAGGAAGATCCACTCCTGTCTAAATATGCCCCTTGTGAAATCCTTGCATCCCTTTCTCTGGAATTTTACAGACATATTTTTAGAAAAAAATGCTGTACCTACAACTTGTGTGGATATCCTAAGAAGGCCAATGGAAGCCACAAATATTTAAGATTCCAAAACTTAGTTCACATTTAGCTCTGAATCAAATTGGCCAGACTCTAAAATGGTTTCAATCAAATTGGACTGTTTTCCAAACTACCATTTCAACATCTGAACTGAACTGTGTGGTTGATACATGACCCTAACTTTCAACAATTAAGTTCTTAAAAATAGCAATAAGGTATGTTTAATGGATAAAATATGAACTCCTTGTGTACATCCCTATAAAAACTACATGCTACATGTGAATGCTTTATTTGTTACAGTTTTTAAAACTGTACTTTAAAATGAGATATTGAGATACTATCTCTTCCAATATTTTTTGAGCTAACAATATTTTGTGCCTGAAATATAATGACATTCAGTATCAATAATAACCAGACTTTTATTTATTTCATTTTGCCCCAAACCACACCTAAAGTAGGAGGCAAAAGATCCTAATCTTTCATCTCCCTACCATTGTCACTATACCTCCATCTGCTCTTGGCTGGCAGGGGAAGCTAATTTGGCTACAATTATCGAGCTTTTATCTTATGCTACATGGGCACTCAGACATGAAACAGTGGGCACTGCAAAGCAATGTGGCTAATGCATCTCCCTTTTACCATATGTGCCTTCTATCATGCCAGATGACAGTAGAGCAATGCCAATTTGATTCTAAACTAAGCTCTCCTTAGATTATAGTGAGGGCAGCATCTACTCAATGCCAAAGAAAAGTCTAAAATCTCTGCCAAGGAAACATGGAATCTGCATACATTTGCATATATCTGCACAGCTAGGTATTTTTTTGCTTCCAAGGTTCAGATTTCCCAAATAGCAAAAGAAAGTGTAAGGAAGAAGACTGAACACTTAGTCCATGTGGCATAAAACAAGGGAAAAGGAATGAATTGAAGGAAGAGAATGGAAAGGGATTCATTTAAATTTCTACCCAGCTTAGGCCATTAGGTACTAAGTCAGGATTGATTCATTAATGCCTACAATTTAAATGGATTTTGGAAATGTAAAACCTGAAAGCCACCTCTAAATGGGCTTTTATACCCAAACATTCTTTCTGTCAATTGCCTTAATGGTCAGGATACACCCCTAAATATTCAAGGCCCATGAAGTTTTAAATGTTTTTCAACATCAGTGTTCCATACATTTTCAGTCTTTTCCCAAATTCCCAGCCTTTTTGTTCAACACCTGGAGTTCTAGCCTTTCGCTCAGCAGACCTAAATAAGTTTCCTTTCATCCATACTTTATATCCAATCTCCAGCTGTTAAATTAACACAATAGTTCCTCCAGATAAAGGAGCAGTGTGAGACAGCTGCTCCTGCAGCTCAGACTGTATTATAAGCACATGTCTGTTCTAACAACAGGCTCCAGAGCTGGTAGGCTCAACTCAAACCTTGCACAGTTACCAATGAAAGCTTCAAAAGTGCATTTTATTAATGAACAAGTAAAGGAATGGTCTCCTGTCAACATTGGCTGACTCCATGATGCCACTATTGCCCATTGATTTACCTTAAATGCTCCAAATATTCAGTGGTCTAGGTCTAAGATCTCACGGGCACTGCATAGTTATCCTTACTGTGTACTTCGCTTTTTCTGCTTAGATTTTTGCCATCGCAGCAAATACATAAACTACACACTGATCTATTTATTAAACAGACACAAAGCACATGGAAATATATTTATGAGCTGTATTTTAAGTTTTAAATGTATTCTTCCCTTAAATTAGGTTGCTACAAATGAGTCTGCAGGAAATACCATATATCTCTTTACATAGAGTAAGAAGAAAAAATTCAGTGCCAAAACACATTTTCCCATGTGCTCATGGCAAAAAAGACATCCTTCAGATCATATGGAATATATTTTTCCCTGTACAAATTATATTTCAGTTTAGAAAAAGGTAACGAATGAAGCAGTCCTACAGTTTTCTACATGCTGCATGGATTTCATAAACTCTTCCACAGATGTGGGAAAAAAGCAATGAAATCCGACATCACAAGACTGAGTGCCTGGGTTCTAGAGGGCATGACTGTAGTTACCCGCCTTTTGGAGCTGCTTTAAATCTCTATTATATTTATAGAAAGTATATATTACAAATGTAGCATGTCCTCCTTTGTACCATGCAATAGGCAAGATTATTTCACTGCACAGGTAGTATGAAAATATGTAATAGAGAGCTGTATAAGATATAGTTAATTATTCAACATACATGGCTGCTATAAATACATATGAATCTTGCTCATGTCTTATAAGATGCTCAGAAATAATACAGTATGCTAACTCTCTACTATCACTGTTTTCATCCTAATCTCATTATTATATCCAGCAGTATTCCCAAAGTAGCATGAACAACAAAAGTAAAATCATATAAACCACAATGCTAAAAAAAGAAAACACCGTGGCATACTATAGCACAGAACTACAAGAAACTTAAGTAATCTAAAAGTCTAAGGATACACCCCACCCCCCAGCATCCAAAACATGCCAAACTCTGCAGTAGGTGAACCTCTGTGGGGACAGAAATCCACAGCTAAAAACCTGGGTTTCATGATACCACACGTCTTATCTTTTCTCACAGCGAAATCCACAGAAAGGCCTCTAAGGAAATCTTCATACGGTACATGGGCAGATTCACAGATAACATGGGATCTGTAAAGTACCAAGCTATAAGAAGCTAATGTTTTTGGACTGATGAGGTGTGCTCTCTTAGGTCAGTCCTAATGTCAATGTTGAATTTATGCCAATTATAATTTTCAAATAGTCTTTACAGTAGCAGATCTATGGATAACACGTGAAGGAGCCCTCAGAAACTAAATGAAGATATCTGAAAGGGCAAAATTCATCACTTGTAAGACTATGACTATATATATATATATATATATATATATATATATATATATATATATATATATAAAAATAAAGAATTTCCTTTAAACAAGCATCTCATTCTAGTACAACAAAAAGCACGTACTTTTTTTACACTGGATAATCAAACTATGTATTTCTTCTATTTATACCCCATTCTTCCTTTAAAGTGCTCAGGGATATGTACATTGCCTACTTTTTTCTTCACAGAAACTTTAAAAAGTAAAGTTAGGATGAAAGTATGCAACTGGTCCAAGGTCAGGAAGGATTCACAACTAAGCTCTGTGATCCAATTCTAGCTCTATTAAGCCTGGGGCCTCATGACACTGGTGAATTTCAGCTCCCTATACTCTTCTCAATAGCCATGCTGTTTGGGTTACTGGATGTTGTGCCTCTGCATGTGGAGGAATATAATTCCTACCCTGATCTAAGTACGACATCACTCTGCACATCGAAATGCAAGCACTACAAGTAAACAAATGTACATACTTGTACTCAAGACTTGTGTCGAAGCAGCAATCTTCTAATGCAACCAGGGACTTCATCAACAGGAGATTCATTTGTTTGTCAGCTACATCACTAGGGGAATAAGAGTAACGATAATATACTTCTTCTCCTAATGATACATTTCCCTACATTTTAAGTCTTACTTAAGACTTATTTATTTCTGTGAGTGAAATTATTACAAGTTCCCTCATCTGATAGCCAACAGGCTAATATTATTAATATATTCTTCTCCATTCTGATACAATTTAACATTTTACATCCATGGGTCACAGAACTACACACACACACACATACAGAGTCATCTCCAAGAGCAGCACCCACAATCATATTAGAGCATGCCAGTGGGAGGTGTTGCTAACTTCTCTTTCTTCTCTTTGACTTCTGACATACATCTCTCTAATGAACAAAAGAGAAAGACAGAACTTCCTTATCCTTTGACTCCATTCTTTATGCAACAGAAGCTTTAAGGGAAAAAGGAAAGGAAAGGAATCTTAATGCATTTCCAGACAAACTGGCCTTTCCATCTTTCCATCCTTCTGATTCTAGTATAAAGTGTACTCAAGACTAATTCAGGCTGTTCTGAGTGGGTGCAAATCTATTCCCTTTCAACTCTTCCCACATGTACAGTACTGTAGTCTAAATGATCTGCACAAGGATCAGAGCTAAATAGCCAGAGAAAAGCTAAATCAGCCTGTTTTATTCTCTCTTTGTCTCTCTGTGTGTGTATTATCAGTTTCAAAGATAGCAACTTCCTTAAAATATAGGTTCCCTATCTCTGCTCACACTATCATTTGATCATGACCTGGAAGCTACATACCAAAACTGAAAGGGGCTTTCATACTGTGAATGTAACACATGAAGAGGCCTCAGACACCACTGCAATCCAGCAGAAAGAGAAAACAATCAGTTACGTGGCAGTGAAATAATGGAAGAAGGAAGAAGATGGGGGATCGAGGAAGTAATTCAAAATGAAAGCATCTTGCAGAATGCCTTGGGAATTGTGAAGTGCAGAAAGCTAAACATGTTGCTCTGCATAATCTGAATATCTAGCATGGGAGGAAGCAAAAGTTATTTGCACACCTGCTATATGATGGAATCCGTACCTGACTTTCTCTTCGCATAACCGTGAAATAAACATCCCCAATGCAAGGCTCATGTGGATTTGAACAGCCTGAGACTCATCTGCATTTGGTTTCCCAGGTAACATGGCAATCAGTAAATTCAGGACTTCCTCAACCCTTTCCTTGTAGGATACAATAAAAACCGGCACCAAGAGAGACAAAGAGGTTGCTGCACAGGAACGAGCAATAGCACTTGCGGTATTTTCACCAGAGTAGGATTTCTAGGACACAAAAGAAAAGCCCCAAAGATTCTTAGTTTTATCCTTTTTTCCACATATAAAAGTATTCAACACATTGCACACCAACCTAGGAAAGAGAAAGAAATATACAATAATGATTTTGACAGAGTGACTCTCCATACCTTTGCTTGTCTTTTATTTTGAAACACTGAAATCAGCAATGTGCATGCTTTACTTCAAGAAAATAAAAGCAAATCTATATTTTCCAAAAATATGTAAATGTAAATTAAAATTATTAATTAATTATATAACTTTACTGGAATTTCCTGAGAAGGCAGGGGAGGAGGAAGAGGGAATCAACATCCATAAAAGCATTATGTGAAAAAGGAAAGAGTATGTAATTGTTGCAGAAACTTCAAATGCCAAATGCAAGGGAACCAAAACACTTTAATAATTAATACTCATTTCAATGTGTTCGTTTGTTTTAAAATGTATGAACTCACCTGCCAGTTCCTAGGCACTAACAACAGTTTATTACAATTAAACATACACTCCCAGAGGGAGAAATATCCTGAGATCTTAAAACTCACTATCTACAATTAAGTGCCTTACTTTCAATGGGACTTACTTCTGAGTAGATATCTATAGGATTGATCATCAAAACACAAAATTATATCTTTCCATTCAAGGCAACATTACCATGGCTAAATTACATAGAGAAGCACACTTTGCATAATAAGAAAAAAGAAAACAACTGGAACAGCAGAACAGTGTGAAGTCAAGTGACATTTATTTCAAAGCAGTAAAATCAGTCACATTTGTAAAAATACAGAACCCATACAGTTTATAGGTGTATTTATAAAAATACAGGGGAACTTGGAGAAAAACAGTCATGCTGGGCATTTGGGAATTATGCCTTGGGAATTATTTCAAGCACTGAAATCAGACAAGTAACAATCAAATGAACCTGTTTGGGAACAACTCAAGATTTTTCATTTTAAAAATGCTTTTATTAACTGGATACAAAAAACAAATGTAAAGAAGAAAATAATACATAAAGTTATGGAAAGAAAATAAGACAAAAGAAAGCTTTAAAAAAAAAAAAGAAAAACATAGAACATAAGAGAATATATTCACAGATACATCTACATTCATAAATGTTCTACATAAGCATTTCAATGAAAGGTAGCCATATTTCATTATAATCACCCATACCTAATTTATGCTGATAAGCGATTTGTTTGTAAATTGCTAACATCAATTCTGCAGACTACTCAATAGTTGGGGCCATATTTTATCTTTCCAGCGCTTAAGAATAAGACTCTTAGCTACAAGCAAGAGAATCAACTTTCTTTGTTCAGATGTCAATTTCCATGCAACAGGAATACACTTCAAAAGAACATGAACATCTGAGATTATTAAATCTTGTCTCAAAGTTAATATATGTAACAGCTTCCTCCCAAAATGAAACTATTATAGGACACTATACAAACCTATGTTTAAATGAAACTCTCATTGCATCTCCATCAACATGATAGTTTACTCAATCCTTTTCTATATAATTGCAATGGAGTCCCAGTAAGTCTGAAATATTTTGTTGAGCAAGGTGCGATCTAAGATTTACTGAAATTTTCCCACTGTCTAGGCAAAATAGAAATTATTAATTCATTATTCTACTCAACCATTAAAATTCCTTTGTAAAAAGGAATTTTATAAAAAATAATTGTAACTTTTGTGTGTGTCACAGCTGATATTATTGCTTGTATTAGATTAGGTGTTTATAAAGTAAAAAATATTGCAGGTCCAACCTGAGGTGTCAACAGATGTTGCAGTTGTAAATACTACCACTGAGTACCAGGCAGTTAGTACTTGACTTTTGAAGTAGAAAACAAAAATTTCTCATGTTTATCTATTAATTGAGCCTAGCTTTAAATCCCAGCTTCCACCCCAATTTTCTGATCATGCTGAAAGTGATTATACTGGAATAGATGCAAGGGCTTCCCCTTCTGTTACTGTCATTCCTATCAGTTCCAAGACTATGTGGAAAGTCACAGCCTATGTTCAGAATGTACGCAGGGAGGTTTATTAAAAAGAATTACAGAAGCAGCAAAGAGGGGGAAAGACCAGGTGAGCAGAGCCAAAAGCAGGCAAACAAACTTCAATACTGCTTTTGCATGTATATCCACATGTCCATCCCATCTCCCACAAATCAGAACAATGAGATCCTGAAGAAAAACATCAGGTTGTGAAGCTATATGAATGTTCACCTCCTGTAAGACAAATGGTTTCTGCAATGCAGTGTTTTGGATCAGGGTCCCCTTGAGGGCTCATTCATTCTAAAGGAGCAGACTATTAATTAACTTACACCTAACCAGAGATACAGTATATTATTAAAACAATTCTCTCAATCCATTACGACACTGCAAATAACTGAAAATTTAACTAGCCTTTTCAGTTTCATTTGGCTGATGCTACATGTTGACTGACAACGGCACCTGGGTTTGGTTCTCCCTCTCACCTACATAACGAAATTGCCATGACACTGTCGCATCATAAATTTCCCTATCCCTTGTCCACATCCACCTGTAACAAGATAGTCTCTTTCACAGCAAGGGAGAAGCGATATCAAAGGTTCCAAAGAAAGGGGTGGAGATTAACATAGGGATACCATTTTCAGAGTGATAGCCTCAATGTTGCCAGCCATGTATAGTTTTCCTTAGAGTGTACTAACTTACAAAGTTGAAAGGCTGCATGCTGTTCATGCTTTGTTCCCAACCATGTTCAACTTTCCTAATATTGTTCCGCTCACCCCATTCATTCAGACTCCTCCCTACCTCACTGAAACTTCATTTTAAAATGGTCCTTATATTCCAAAGAGATACGTTTTTTCTGTCTATAACTGACCAGAAATGAGATACAACCATTTCATATTTTATTTCTTCAGCAGTTACAGACCAGTAGCCACTATTTATGACAAAGATGGGCTATCCTTCAGTGGTCTGGGGCCTCAGATTGGAAGATAAGGATCCCAGTCAGCATGGAGCTGACATGGTGATATCACAAAAGTTGAGTGTGCTAGGCTTTTGAGGAGATTGGGGGCCTGGCGCTTTTCTGGCGGCATAAAATTTAAAAGAAGGCTATATATATCTCTGTAGGTTTTTTCTTCCCCATATTTGGAAAATGGGTGTTTGTTTTCAAGAGTGTGATCTCAGGAGGCAACAAAAAGGAAGTGGGAGAGGCTGGGAACTATATGTACAATAGGAAATGCCCATTTCTGATATTGCTTCTTGATGCCTCTGACAGATCTATACTGCAGGCATATCTAAAATTATAGAATGAGGAGAATAGAATCCATATATAATTTCAAATGTAAGGTTATTCTGAGTGCCCAGAGGAACACAGTAAAATCCAAATCTATTCCTTTCCTCAGTATAATAAAGTACAGTTATAATAATGATTCTTTGTAAAATCTACTTTGACCTACCTGATAAAACCAAGGGAAGATTCGACCCTTGGGGCAATAGTGACTGTCTACAATGCTGAGGAGGGTATCGATCACCATGGAAATCCAGTGTTTTGTCAGAAGAAAGTCTGGCTCAGTCTGCAGACAACAAAAGCACTGAAAGTTATCTAAGAATCCAAATACAAAGACATATCCAACTACATGAACTATTTTGCATGTAGTTTAAGGATATAGTTCATACTAAAGCAGAAGTTGCCAAGCTCATGTGCTACTTTATGCATTGCCCAACTATAGAACAACACTAGACATCATTATCAAAAAACACTCCTGAGTTAGTATGCATGAGTATGTGCATGTATGCACAAAAATGGAATGACTTATTTTTAAAAAATGTAAACACAAAAGATACTATTCAAAAAGAATTAGAGTGCAATCCTAATTTTATTAACCTAAGAAGTATGTTCACTGATGTCAAAGGAATTTAGGAATGCAACTTTAAATAAGCAAAATGCATAGATTTTTATCATTGTCCTTCTTTTCGTTTGTGTTCTCATGGTCATTAACTATTCAGGTTTCCAGTGATATTTTAAGCAATTGAATTTAAAACTCATATATCTGATTGTACCTTAGACCAGAAATAACATAGTAGGAACTTCATGGTCAGGTATTAATGTTTAGGTGTATTTGCTTTACGCTTAAAATCAAGTCATTTTAACTCACATCAAATTGTTCTTCAGTGTCCGAAGAAAGTTCTTTTTCATGTTTTGCAACAACAACTGCAAGGCCTGTTAATGCTAGAAGGCAATTCCCTTTAACCACTGGGCTTTCCCTGTTGAAAATTATGTATCATTGTCAATGAAATAAGGGAAAAAATAAAGAAAGGAGGAAGGAGGTTAGGGAAAAGATATCAGGTTAGGAAATAGAAGGTTGATTTTAGTTATTTAAAATACTCTCCATAAACTATAATAGAGTTACAAATACGTATTGGTTTTGGAAGAATGAATTAAATTGTGGATTAAACCATTTAAGAAAGATTTGTACTTCTTTGCATGAAAGAAATGTCTTCCAGCATCAATATTCCTAAAAGCAAAAACTGCACGCAAGAGATGATGGATGGAAGGACCAGGGTTCAGAAAAAAAAAACCACTCCTTTCTTCCCACACCAGGGCCTTGATTCAGATTAGGCTATCCATGCCTACTTGTTCTGAAATGCTATTCATAAGTTTATTAATTGAACAAAGGGTGTCCAATTAATGGCTCCAGTAATGTTTAGTATCTGTTATGTTAAATTCCCATAATAAAGATAACAGGGAAATCACTATTACTTCATTTTTGCCTAGATAACCAATGATAGGAATGAAAATATTAATTTTTGTGTGTAAAAGACAAAGTCTATGAAAACAACTTTGTTTTGCAGTTCATCCTGGTGACGTATGATGGGACAATGTTTTTGGTAAGATTCTATTTTAAACAACCTTCAATCAGATAGTGCTTCTTAAGGCAAGCTTTTCATGGAAGGGACATAATAATATATTTTTTAAGTAGACTGTCCCACTGTTATAGTAGTAGTAGTAGTAATAAAAATAATAATAATAATATCACAGCTTATATTTAGTAAGAAATAATGATCTTACTTGGAAGCCCCTTTGATTGCATCAGTTAGCATATCTCTAACCCTGTTAAAAGAAAGAAACAAGAAACTGAAGAATATTTTATGGAATTAGTTATAACTATGAGGGAAAAAAACATATTTATCAGTGAGTTTCCCTAAAGGGTCTGAGTAGGGTAGCAAGCAAAACGTGGGGGAGGCTAGAGATGGAAGAACAGTAATTGGTTGTAAAATCATCCCACAATTGAGGTCCTGCTCCAGGCAATCTCTAAGGAATGGATGTGCACTCCTGGCTGTGTGTGCGTCAACTGAAATTCTGTTGCTGTATTGCTCAAATGCTGGGCTGGTAAATGTAGTCTTCTATAAGAGTAGTTACCCACCAAACACAGATCCGTTTGGATTCCTAAAGTATTTATTGAATAGAATGAAAACAGTAGATTAAGACTTATAACTTTTGCAGAGATAAGGAAACCTATTTAAAGACTGCAGATTTCTTGGAGGTTCTGAATAGTCCAGCCACTAGAACTGGTTAATCTGTTGAAGCGTTGATGGATTTGCAGAATAAGGAGATAGCTGACATGTAGACTCCTAAGCAGCCTCTCTCACTGGTTTACTTCAGATTATTTAAATATTATGTATTATATAAATAAAAACCATACTAAGTAGATTGTTTCAACCACATTTTGCTCAATAAGCCACAGAGGCTACAACCAAATTCAAAATAAACTCTACTTCATTAAAATGTTCCTCACATAATGCTCTGTTCATAATAAGCATAAACCAATCCCCACTAACAAGCATATGCTCATTTTAATTATCTTCTGCACTCATCTCTACGGAGAGACAGATTAATGTAAATAACAATGTTCACCATAATCAAAACTTCTCAGTTATTATAGTGCTTACAGTGCTAGTGCAATATATCAAGCAGCTACAGAACACCCATAGTTCAACAATAAGGTGTGGTCTTCCTTGATGCTGGATAGTTGGGCTTTATCGTAAGATAAACTTCAGGTCCCAAACTGAAACCTGAAAATCGTGGTCTACATATGTACCAATTTTCAGCTTCACAACGGAATTCTTAGTTTTATCCTATTTCACGTTTAGGGGGCACATTTTACATTTCCTTGGAAATAATCTACTAAATGTGATGTCTTGGGTTACATCTTTACCAAAATTTAGATTGCTATGTAGCAAGGAAACAGCCTAATAATGTTTAATAAATATTAAACTTTATATATTTAAGATACATATATTTCTATATTGCAATCACAACCAGGCAAGTTTTACACTGAATCCACACATCCAGATATACTGTACATAAGAAACTGAAGCATAGTCATTGATATTGCAATGAAGTCATGCATTTAAATGCTAAGTGCTTTTCCAAATGCATCAAATTACTGAACACTCAGGAAGAGATTTCTGAATGATGCAAACAACTTGTTTTCAAACGTGCTGCCAATTCTGTCATCAAAATTCTTCAGATGACATACAGAAAAGAAGAGCTACTGATAAAATAAACAATTCTTCGTGTTAACACCTTGTCTTTGCCATCTCTCTGCAAGATCATATCCGGCTTTCATCATTAACACCTATAAAGTTAGGAAACTTGCAACTTTGAATCCTTGGAAGTATCTTCCTTGTTCTTTTCCCCATCACCCCACCACCATTCTGGGTGACAAGGAATAGATAGATAGTCGTTGCCTTACCAGAGCCAGGCTGTAAATTGCTTGTATTGCACTTGTTCTAGTTTTTCTTTTCCATGCTTTAACTGCATCTCCAATTCAGCTTGCCTTCCCTGTACCATCACAACAAAAATCAGCAGGGGTACTTAGACAGGTAGTAACCCAGAGATTTCTACAGGAAACACTTACATAACAGATGTAACCTTTCCCCTGAGCACTGTTCCACAATTAAGGCCAATTGCCCCTCATGAGCCTTTTCAGCGTAATAAACTATGTGTTAAGTGATAGAATCTGAAATTTTAGTTTTGAAGAATGAAGATACATATATTTAACAGGCCTAGATATTCTCATTAGTTTCATTAATGATTGCCATCCTTTGGAGGAGAGATCTCTAAAACTTACATGCATTTAGACATTTCTGTATACATGTACATTGGAATTTGGGAAAAGTTGCTCAGTGCTATATTACTAAACAACTATAGCATTCAGCTTAAATGTCTTGTTGATATTTGTCACAATAGTGTTCAGGTGATGTGGTTCTAAAATTTATAAGAAAGTTTCTGAAGTTCACATTTTAGGAAAATGGAAAGAGACTATTTCTTGGAAGATTCTGTAAGTTCTGCTATGATCTAAAGCAGTGTTTCTCAACTCTGACAAATTGAAGATGTGTGGACTTCAACTCCCAGAATTTCCCAGCCAGCAAAGAATTCTGAGAGTTGAAGGCTATACTTCAAGTTGCCAAGGCTGAGAAACACTGATCTAAAGATTTTTAAAAAATATTCACAGTACTGAATCTTTGTGGGGAAGTATATGAAAGTAAACTTCCCATTATTTGTCACATTTAACTGGTATGTGCATAAATATCATTTTTAGTAACGTGGATTATAAAAATGAGAACTTGCTTCACAAACTTATGTTGAAGCAAGAGTTTCTTGATTAATCGATATGAGCAATTATTTCTTCATGCGAATGATATTCAGAGGTTACCCTAATCTTCTGAAATGATGAATATGTATCCATATAATACAATCAATACTACTTTGGAGGATTTGTAAACACAAATTTAACAGCAATTCAGCCATGTACTACCAGAACCTAACAGATAGCTTGTTCATTCAGCCCTAGTTAAGTGAAAAGTTAAATGTGGATTCAAAAAGAATTAAATGAATTGTGCCTAATCATGTTTAACAACCCCAGATTGGGGTGAGAAAGGAATTAGGCTAGAATTTACAACTAAAAGTATAGATTCTACTCTCTGGTTCTCTACCTATGCTGCAATATCAGTCTTATTAAATAATTAAATATTAGAATGATTCCAAAACAAGCTTTTTTTTAAAAAAAATGTTGTTCTCTCTTGGTACAGTAATTGTTTTATGGACTATGATTTCAATTCATAATGATCCTATAAACTGAGTCCTATGAAATTATTTCAATTTTATATGTTGTAACGACATATAATTTTTTCATGCTTTACTGTCCACATTACTGTAGCATGGCAATATTCAGGTTTTTGTAAAGATTTTTGAAAAACGAATTCATAGATATTTTAATAGGCGTTTATAACAGGTCAGATTTTAAGGAGACACTTTATATGCAACTTTTCCTAATTTTAAACTTAAACTTCTCAAGAGCCATTTTTAAAAAATGCTCATTGCCTTATTCTGGTTCCCAAATATTTACACATCTATGATGCAGGATTTTAAAATGGAAATTCCTTTGATGTAAGTTATTTTTTTTAAAAAGTAACTAATCTTAGAAAGTTGAATGATAGTGGACTTTTTGCAGTGCTATCAACAAATATGCTAGCAGAATTCAGTGAAATTATTGGATATTCCTAGTAGACACAGAATTCTATTCAGTGTCACATAATCATACTTCATTTACTTCAACTAGACTTCCTCTTGCCCTTCCTCAGCACTACATTGTTTGTACATAAAGCAAATCTGTTCCAGATCTCCCCAAAATGATCTAGAGTAGATAACAGACAGTGAAAATCTGTTCCATTAGTGATTGCACATCTACTCACAGTGAGTGTTGGATACAACCCTGTATTAGTTGCCTTAAATTCCATTGAAATCAATGGGATTTAAGCGAAAATTAGTGTTGATCTAACCCTAACCCATAGCACTGAAATGGGAATCCATTTGTCAGGTTCTTTGGTGACCTGACATGAACAGATACCTTTCATTAAATTTACACGCTGAAAATTAATGCTATTCCTTCATCTTAGGTCCATAGTGTGGTGTATTGTGCTAATAAAAACAACTTTATTTATTTACTTGGGCTTATATATCATTCCAATCCAGAGGGTATCTGTCAAAATCCCTACCCTATTTTAACTTTAATTTTTATAACACTATTTAGAGATGAGCCAAATCTTCCAGATCTCATTGGACAGGCAAAAACACTTGCAGGTAGGTAGTCCCAAATATACCAGATCCTGAGCCTTGTAGGGTATATGGGTGTTACATGACTGCTGGGTCATTTTGTAAAAGCAAAACACAAAATCTTATTCTCAAAATTAGAAAGATATCATAGACATTTATCCTCATAATAGGTCATATCTTAAGGAGACATTTTATACCCCTCTTTCCCTAGTGTTAAATTTAGACTTCTCAAGATCCCAAAGTGACTGAAAACCCTGAATGCACCAGGCATGCTTGCTTACTTATATATTTATGCAAAAAGTTTACCCCACTATGCAAGAAAACACAAGTCTATCCATTGATATATACACTAATATCGCATACTTGTAAAATTGCGTGGTATGCTCTCTCCATAAATCCAGCCCAGGAATGAGGCAGCAACAAAGAGTGATGCCATTCTGAAGGCTGAATGTTAACCTGCATGTCAAACAAAAGAGAATGAACTGAACAAAAATATGCAGCCACAGAGTAACACACACATACTCAAATTTACATTGGATCGCTGCTATCATCAGATATTTTTCTTCTTTGTATCAAATACCAATTTTGAAGGTTTTATAAATAAAAACACTCATACTTTTATAGTTCCTTCTGATTATTTGGTTTTACAGATTTTTCCATACACAGAGGTTGTAATTCAAATGACAATACAACTTGTCCTGAAAGCCTTATTTAGTCTTATCAGATGGGAAATTGTTTTTCATTCTTTCACTAAATATTATGGAGTTACTAAGAGAATAAATATACAAACTATTGCACTGTAAGAGGACTTTCAAATGCAGTTTGTGTGGCAAAATAGACATCTTGCTGAAGATTTAGTAAAAAATCTGAGGTACATACAAGGACTTGTAAACAAGTAAATCTGTTTTTTAAATCCACACTACACTAAATTGCTAATAAGTTCTTGAATAGTTTAGAATAGAATCTTAATCATATGGAAGAAATCTATTTTGGCTAGGTATCATTTAAGACATACAGAAACACAGTTTATTTTATTTTTTTAAAGAAACTAATAGCACAACTCCACATTTCTTTGTAAAATAGTTTTACTACAGCAAATTGCCTGGGATCATTTCTGTTTGCTCTGGGACTTCAAAGCTCCCCCCTTTTTTTTTTTTTTAAAGAGTACTGTAATTAAAATAATTGTGGTACACTGTTAGGTCTCATAATATTCAATGGATGGCAAAAGAATCTTTTTTTTCTGTGTCCAATTATTCTAGTATTGACATCGACTAAAAACACTGGAAGTTGTCATGACAGCCATTTGGACCCTATTAAAAACAAGTTATTAGAACTTGGCAGTTTCCAGGTCAACATAAATTCAGTACATATCATGTAACAGACACACAGACACATAGCATCATCTATGTTATAACTGAGGCTGTTCTAGAGGATATTGTGTTCTGCGGTGGATAGTGGGCAGCTGGACATGTTGACTACTCATTTGGGTTCAGGTGCCTCTTTGCTTCTGGGGTTTAGCTTGAATAGTTTGGTTTGGAGTTTTGTTTCGTTTCCTCGGTGGAGGTTTCCCTCTATGCAAATTTCTCCCACTTGCATGCTTTCTGAAGTGTTTGATGCCCATATGTGGTTCCAATAGGAGAGAATATATATAGCTCATGGGTGAACTGTGGAGTCCTTGGAGAACACCAATTTGGAGTCCTTGGAGAGCACCAGGGACTCCACAGTTCAACCCTGAGCTACATATATTCTCTTCTATTGGAAACACAGACATTTTGTTGTATAAATGTATATGTTTTATTGATTTGTTTCACCAATATGTAGGAGCTACATTATCCATCCCCCTTTTATTCCTACAAAAATTATTCTGTGAAACTGTCCAGAGATAAGGCGACTGATCCAACATGACTCAGCTTCATGGTTAAGTGTGCATCTGAACTAGGATCTCACCAATTGTAGTCCAATATGCACATACCAGCCTGGATTATAATGGACTTTCTCAATATCTACTGTTGCATTTTTTAATGAAAGGGAACACACTAGAATGAGTTGTTACTAAAACCCAACTTCAACTTGATATTCAAATGTAAATTAAAAGGTTCTAGTTTCTTTCATTTATTATTAATATGTACTGGTACCCTTTCAACCATAATGCCTTCAAGGCAGCAACAGATTATTTGGACAATTTGAATAAGAAATATTAAAAATAAACATTCTAACAAGAATAACAGAAGTTCTAACTCTTAAAAACCAAGAAACACTGAGCAAAGCAGTAATTCACAACCGCCTGATGGAAAGCTAAATTAATTCCAACTGAGCCAGATCCATACAGTAACTGGGCTACAGGTGTAGATAAAACTCCGACCTTCATTTTCATCACCCAAATTTCTTTTGGCATATAAAGTGGCAATCTTTCAGAACTTATCTTTCTATGTAAACAACAAGCATCTTAAACTAAGCTCAGGAAAAAAAAAACCCTGGAAGCTTGTGCAATTGTTTTAAGATTGGTTTACTGCTGGTTACAAAATCACAAACTAGCTTAAGTGTTCTGCACCCTCTGGACACTTTTCAAGATTAACCCCATTGTAAAGTATGTCCTTCAACAAAGGATCATTACCTTGTCGTGGTGCTGGAGCTTGAGCACCTCAGTGATGCCATGAGCTAAACCATGAAGGGCCACCCAAGACGGGAAGGTCATGACAGAGAGGTCAGACTAAATGCGATCCCTGGGGAAGGTAATGGCAACCCACCCCAGTATTCTTGCCGTGAAAACTAAATGGATCAGTACAACCAGAGATATGTCGGTATACCATCGGAAGATGAGACTCCCAGGTTGTAAGATGCTCAAAATGCTACTGGGGAGGAACAGAGGATGAGTTCAACTAGCCCCAGATGTGATGACGCAGCTAGCTCAAAGCCGAAAGGACGGCTAGCGGCCGACGGTGCTGGTGGTGAACGGCGAATCTGATGTTCCAAGGATCAACACACCATTGGAACCTGGAATGTAAGATCTATGAGCCAGGGCAAACTGGATGTGGTTGTTGGTGAAATGTCAAGATTAAAGATAGACATTTTGGGTGTCAGTGAGCTGAAATGGACTGGAATGGGCCACTTCACATCAAATGACCACCAGATCTACTACTGTGGACAAGAGGACCACAGAAGAAATGGAGTAGCCTTCATAATCAATAGTAAAGTGGCTAAAGCAGTGCTTGGATACAATCCAAAAAAGGATCTCAATTCAAATGATCTCAATTCGAATTCAGGGCAAGCCATCTAACATCACAGTGATCCAAATATACGCCCCAACCACAGATGCTGAAGAAGCTGAAGTAGAGCAGTTCTATGAGGATCTGCAGCACCTACTGGACAACACACCTAAAAGAGATGTTACTTTCATCACGGGAGACTGGAATGCTAAGGTGGGCAGTCAAATGACACCTGGAATTACAGGTAAGCATGGCCTGGGAGAACAAAACGAAACAGAACATAGGCTAATAGAATTTTGCCAAGACAACACTCTGCATAACAAACACTCTCTTCCAACAACCTAAGAGACGGCTTTATACATGGACTTCACCAGATGGACAACACCGAAATCAGATTGACTACATCCTTTGCAGCCAAAGGTGGCAGACTTCTATACAGTCGGTAAAAACAAGACCTGGAGCTGACTGTAGTTCAGATCACGAACTTCTTATTGCACAATTTAGGATCAGACTAAAGAGATTAGGGAAGACCCACAGATCAGCTAGATATGAGCTCACTGATATTTCTAAGGAATATGCAGTGGAGGTGAAGAATCGATTTAAGGAACTGGACTTAGTAGATAGGGTCCCAGAAGAACTCTGGACAGAAGTTCGCAACATTGTTCAGGAGGCGGCAACAAAATACATCCCAAAGAAAGAGAAAACCAAGAAGGCAAAATGGCTGTCTGCTGAGACACAAGAAGTAGCCCAAGAAAGAAGGAAAGCAAAAGGCAACAGTGATAGGGGGAGATATGCCCAATTAAATGCAAAATTCCAGAGGTTAGCCAGAAGAGACAAGGAATTATTTTGAAACAAGCAATGCGCGGAAGTGGAAGAAGACAATAGAATAGGAAGGACAAGAGACCTCTTCCAGAAAATTAGAAACATTGGAGGTAAATTCCAGGCAAAAATGGGTATGATCAAAAACAAAGATGGCAAGGACCTAACAGAAGAAGAAGAGATCAAGAAAAGGTGGCAAGACTATACAGAAGACCTGTATAGGAAGGATAACAATATCGGGGATAGCTTTGACGGTGTGGTCAGTGAGCTAGAGCCAGACAGCCTGAACAGTGAGGTTGAGTGGGCCTTAAGAAGCATTGCTAATAAGAAGGCAGGAGACAACGGCATCCCAGCTGAACTGTTCAAAATCTTGCGAGATGATGCTGTCAAGGTAATGCATGCTATACGCCAGCAACTTTGGAAAACACAAGCATGGCCATCAGATTGGAAAAAATCAACTTATATCTCCATACCAAAAAAGGGAAACACTAAAGAATGTTCAAACTATTGAACAGTGGCACTCATTTCTGTTGGCAGAATGCTGGGAAAGCCTTTAGCCCAGGAGAGATCAGAAAAGTCACACACACCAGGCATATCTATAAAAATAATTTATTTACAGAAAGCAAAACAAAAGCAAAACATATTTAAAGGACTTAGCTCTCATTGAGAGCTACCTGGCTTGCTACATGTCTGTACAGAAGAGAAAGAGGAACTGAAACAAGTCCGGGCAGGTTCTTCTCCCCAGGTGCAATAATTAACATTCGAAAAGGGGACAATTAAATTCAACCTCTGCACCCGGCCAAAATGATTAGATACAATAGCACCTTAATCTGTTAGTAGGAAAACCATTAACACTCCCCTTTTTATATTATAGATTAAGATGCAAACCAATCTTCTTTGACAACTTTGTATGTCTTTCCATTCACATTATTTTACCATTATCTCCCCTTTGGTTTAACAGAAAGCTACCATCCTTCTTCCTGTGTTTTTCCAAACCTAGGTTGTTATAATTCCAAGGCTTTTTAATGTGAAATGGCTTTTCATGCAGGCTTCAAAATCAAGCCTTTGTTTTTCTGTTGATGTGAACAGCAGCAAATCATCAACATAAATGCACAGATACATACAGCCTTGTTTGTCCTTCTTCATATATATACAGGGATCTGCTTTTCCTTTTTCAAAACCAAAACTCTGCAGTTTTTCATCTAATTTTTGGTTCCAGGATCTAGCAGCTTGTTTTAACCCATAGATTGACTTCTGCAGTTCACAGACCAGATTCTCCCCTTTTTCATAGCCAGGGGGTTGCTGCATGTATAATCTGTGGTCTAAATCACCATAGAGAAATGCAGTCTGAATGTCATAGTGGTGAACTGACATTCCTTTCAGTGCAGCAACTTTTAACAGTAATCTAATTGATTCACCTTTAGTAACTGGTGCAAAAGTCTTGTCAAAGTCTAAATCTTTCCTTTGAGTGAACCCTTTTGCAACCAACCTTGCTTTATATTTTTGGATTTTGCCATCAGCATCCCTTTTCAGTTTGAAAACCCACCTACAACCTAGACAGCGTTCATTGGGAGGTAGATTTACCAGTTTCCATGTTTTATTTTCTTTCAAGGATGCTAATTCCTGTTGCATGGCAGAATGCCAATTTTGTGCAATCTCAGGTGGTAAAGCATTCACTTGTTCTAAAGACTCAGGTTCTGTGAATATGTGAAAAGCCTTTACTGTTTCAGCCTGAAAACGTGATGGAGGAACGCCTTTATTACTCCTCTGAGATCTGCGAGGTAATACAGGGCTTAAATTTTGACTCCTATCACTTTCCTGAGAAGCATCTGTCTCATCAGACAGATCTTCAGTTTGCTTTTCTGGTTTAATGTCCTCATCAGGCAAAAGATCACCATCAGCAAGTCCTTGCTGTTCTCTTGTGCTGGTCAGATCAACTGGAGAGCTAGAGTTTAATCTCCCCCAGTTTTGTTCAGCAAAAGAAGCGCTTTTGCTAATTATTAATTTCTCTCCCATTATGAACCTGTAGCTCCTTTGGCTTGGTTCATAGCCAACAAAGATGGCTTTCTTTGTTGTGGGCCCTCCTTTCCTTCTCTGTTGTTTTGGAATATGAACCCATGCAGTGCTACCAAATACTCTAAGATGGTTTACCTTTGGTTTCACACCATAAAACAAATGGAATGGAGTGTCCTGAATCACAGAGTTATACAATCTGTTTTGTACATAAGTGGCAGTAGATATGGCCTCTCCCCAATACTTAAAAGATAAATAGGAATCTTTTAGCATGCATTCCATCGCATTTTGCAAGGTTCTGCCCTTTCTTCCAGCAACACCATTTTGCTGAGGGGTGTAAGGGTTAGAAAGAATTTGTTCTATCCCCTTTTCCACTAGGAACCTTCTGAATTTGTGAGAAAGGTATTCTCCTCCTCTATCACATTGGAGTGCAGATACAGGCCTAGGGAATTTTCCATTTGCCCATGTCACAAAACTTTTAAATTTCTCAAATGCCTCATCTTTATGTTTTAAGATGTAGATAAATGTGTATCTTGAGAA
The DNA here is from genome assembly GCF_035149785.1 of Candoia aspera. Taxonomy (NCBI): domain Eukaryota; kingdom Metazoa; phylum Chordata; class Lepidosauria; order Squamata; family Candoiidae; genus Candoia; species Candoia aspera. The sequence goes on from NC_086154.1 coordinate 185,270,415, forward strand.
ATCATCAATGATGGTCATTGCATACCTTGCTTGTCCAAGACTTGGAGCAAAAGGACCAATAATGTCAGAGTGTACAATTTCCAAAGGTCTAGTTGTAACTCTGTCACTGTGCTTACTCACAGGAGCTTTTCGTGTTTTGCATTCTTTGCAAACTACACAGTCTAAGTATTTATCACAGGGTTTTATCTTTAGGTCAGCACACAGCTGTGGCATTTGTGCTATATACTTGAAATTAGCATGACCAAATCTCCTGTGCATCAGGTGTACACACTGGTCATGATATGGCGTGTTGCCAACTGCAGCCTTGCAGCTTGGCTTCCTTGCATTTTGCACAATGTACAAGGAGTCTTTTAACATACCAGTAGCACACAATTTCCCATTTTTACGTATCTCACAACCATTTTTCTTAAATGTTATGATATACCCTGTTGCAGCCAATTGTGCCACAGATAAAAGGTTTGATTGTAAATTTGGCACATACAACACACCTTTTATAGTTTCTCCTAAGCAGGATAAATACAAGTCACCTTGTCCCATAATTTTGGTCACAGACCCATCAGCCAAAGATACACTTTGTCTTTCAGTTTTAGACAGTGACACAAAAGAGCTTTTACAATTACATAAATGACAACTGGCCCCAGAATCTAACACCCATACATCAATTACCCTTCTCAGCAACCTGTGCAATTTGGGTTGTCTGAAGAGCCTTCTTCTGTGTTGCCCTTGTGTTTTTCTTCTCTGTCTTTCTACTCTTGGGTCTCATGGCACAGTCTCTTTGCAAATGTCCAGCTGAACCACAAGTGAAGCATCGCTGGCTGGCTAGCACTGTGGCCCCAGGTTCCTTTCCCTTTTTTCCCCTCATTTTCTGGTATTGCAGCTTTCCAGAAGAGATGGGGGGGGGGGATCTTTCCTCTCTCTTCTCCCATTCAGCGAGTAAGCGCTGTGTAACATACGATGGGGTGAGGTCTGCTTCAGGCATAGCCTCCAGGGTACAAATCAGTGTGTCCCACGTTTCATTCAGTGAGGACAGGAGGATATAGGATTTTGTGAGAGGTGTAAATTCCATTGCTCTCTCCTGCAACTCAACAAACAGCTGCTGAATATAATGCAGGTGCTCAGGAAGGCTATCTCCTTCTGCAAGGTAGGCTCTGTACAGCTTTTTCGTCAGGGTAACTTTACTCCCTGCTGTTGCCTTTACATATAAGTCTCTCAAAGCGTCCCAAAGTTGCTTTGCAAACTGCATGCCTTGCACGTGGACTAGCTGATTGTCCTCAACTCCAAAGATAATGGTGGCTCTAGCCCGCTCATCCTGTCTCAGCCATTCAGCACTGGGATTTTGGGGGGTTTTGCTCAGCAATTGGCAGCCAAAGATTTTCTCTGCGAAGATACATCTCCATCTTCAGGGCCCAATTCAAATAGTTGGTCTCTGATAGGCGCTTCAGAGGCATCGCTGAGGGCTGGGAGGTAGCCATGGCTTCTTCCTTCTTTTGCAAGTCACCTCAGCTAGCTTCTTTGTCCTGTAGACCGGCAGTTGCTGGAAAATCTCCAGGTGGCTCCAAAGAAAATCTTCACAGGACTTTGCTACCTGCCTTTAAATTGTGCATGAGGTGTGGAGCTGATCTCTCTTTTCTCTCTGGGTTTTACTGGGCTTACTGGGCTGCTCACTGGGCCCATAACCTGTTGGCAGAATGCTGGGAAAGCCTTTAGCCCAGGAGAGATCAGAAAAGTCACACACACCAGGCATATCTATAAAAATAATTTATTTACAGAAAGCAAAACAAAAGCAAAACATATTTAAAGGACTTAGCTCTCATTGAGAGCTACCTGGCTTGCTGCATGTCTGTACAGAAGAGAAAGAGGAACTGAAACAAGTCCGGGCAGGTTCCTCCCCCCAGGTGCAATAATTAACATTCGAAAAGGGGGCAGTTGAACTCAACCTCTGCACCCGGCCAAAATGATTAGATACAATAGCACCTTAATCTGTTAGTAGGAAAACCATTAACAATTTCACATGCCAGTAAGGTAATGCTCAAGATCCTGCAAGGTAGACTTCAGCAATTCATGGAGCGAGAATTGCTAGATGCACAAGCTGGGTTTAGAAAAGGCAGAGGAACTAGGGACCAAATTGCCAATATCCGCTGGATAATGGAAAAAACCAGGGAGTTTCAGAAAAACATCTATTTCTGTTTGATTGACTATTCTAAAGCCTTTGACTGTGTGGACCATAACAAATTGTGGCAAGTTCTTAGCGGTATGGGGATACCAAGTCATCTTGTATGCCTCCTGAGGAATCTGTATAATCAAGTAGTAACAGTAAGAACAGACCACGGAACAACGGACTGGTTTAAGATTGGGAAAAGAATACGGCGGGGTTGTATACTCTCACCCTACCTATTCAACTTGTACGCAGAACACATCATGCGACAAGCTGGCCTTGAGGAATCCAAGGCTGGAGTTAAAATCACTGGAAGAAACATTAACAATCTCAGATATGCAGATGATACCACTTTGATGGCTGAAAGCGAAGAGGAACTGAGGAGCCTTATGATGAAGGTGGAAGAAGAAAGTGCAAAAGCTGGCTTGCAGCTAAACCTCAAAAAAACCAAGATTATGGCAACCAGCTTGATTGATAACTGGCAAATAGAGGGAGAAAATGTAGAAGCAGTGAAAGTCTTTATATTTCTAGGTGCAAAGATTACTGCAGGTGCTGGCTGCAGTCAGGAAATCAGAAGACGCTTAATCCTTGGGAGAAGAGCAATGACAAATCTCGATAAAATAGTTAAGAGCAGAGACCTCACACTGACAACAAAGGTCCGCATAGTTAAAGCAATGGTGTTCCCCGTAGTAACATATGGCTGCGAGAGCTGGACCATAAGGAAGGCTGAGAGAAGGAAGATAGATGCTTTGGAACTGTGGTGTTGGAGGAAAATTCTGAGAGTGCCTTGGACTGCAAGAAGATCAAACCAGTCCATCCTCCAGGAAATAAAGCCAGACTGCTCACTTGAGGGAATGATATTAAAGGCAAAACTGAAATACTTTGGCCACATCATGAGAAGATAGGACACCCTGGAGAAGATGCTGATGCTAGGGAGAGTGGAGGGCAAAAGGAAGAGGGGCTGACCAAGGGCGAGGTGGATGGATGATATTCTAGAGGTGACGGACTCGTCCCTGGGGGAGCTGGGGGTGTTGACGACCGACAGGAAGCTCTGGCGTGGGCTGGTCTATGAAGTCATGAAGAGTTGGAAGCGACTGAACGAATAAACAAAAAAAGTATGTTGTAATGATCTGCCTCCCTAGGATTCACTCCCATCATCTTAGCGCACATGCAATCTATTACTTTCCAAAGACTCCTTGCCATCACTTGAAAATGAAACATAGAGCTAGCTATCATCTGTACAATCTCAACTCTGAATGTCTTATCAGCTGTTTCATGAAAATCAGCTATCCATCCTGGTGCCTACCAGATGCTGGCTGGGAATGATGGAGTTATCAACACATCTAAAGGGGAACAGACTGGAGAAGCTAGATGAGGCTATTAAAGAGAAAAAGGGATCAAAAATAGAGCTGTGGTAAATTCCATAATCCAATAATCAAAGTTTTAAGTATCCAAGATTGCTTTACTGGAATATTCAGCAAGGTAACACAAGAGCCATTGCAAGACGATCTTTCAAATACCATATTACCTAAGGAGATACCAAAGGGGATGTTTATATAGTTCTCTTTCATCCAGTGTAGTCACAAGAAATAGCTTCAAAGTTTTCACTTCTGTTTTAGATTACTAGAGCTAGTTTCTTGTCCAAGCCTTGGCAAACTATAAATAATCTGAACTAATAAGGTGAAATGTATGCATCTAATCATGGGGCATTGGAACAGAAGGACTCTGCTGATGGACCTGTTGTTTCCCAGTGGAACTTGTGAAGGTGTCCCTGATTTCCTCTCTAATGGGATTGATTTCCCTCAAATAATGTGTTCTGAGGGTTTTCTACGTTACTGACACATTCTTGTCATCTGGAATAATTCAGGATGTCATAGCAACCACAGGCCTCCAAATTAATGTGACAACATATACTCATGACCTACTATTTGCTGGCAAAGATGAAAGTGATCTACAGAAAGGCAGAAAGAGAAGTTCAAAAGGACCACATTATTGATGGATCACTACTCATAAACTTTGCACAGGAATAGAAAAGGGGTTATTAACATGGCCTTTGAAAATTACTAGATTCTCCTGCCACAAGCCGTAGTAATCTTGATGAAAATCTGGTTGATCTGTGGAATGGGGATAGGGCAGCAGTTGACAGCAGTTGACATAATCACTCCCAAGCACCATCTCATACTGCATGAAGTCCAAGTTTTGATTTTCTGGAGAGCTGACAGCTGTGCTTGAATAGATAATTAGTGTAACAATGGAAAAAGACTCAGCATTAGGCCAGTAAAGGATCAAAGGGTGGTCCATACATTTACATTTACATACTGTTTAGGTTACTAAGCTCTAAGGGGATTGTTTACTTTAGAATTCTTACAATATTATCTGGGTCAGGCTGCAAATGTGGACAGGTTATGTTCAGATTACTCACATCCATATTTTTTGAGAAAGAATAAAAAGTAGACAGCACCATGGAGAGCTCCAACATGGGAAGTGGGGCATGGGAGGGGGGTTGTTGAAAGCCAGCAATGTGGGCTGCCTCTGAATCTTACACAGGAATTTGGCTTTCATTTGGTTTTTAGCTTCATATCATGCACTGATCCAAGACCTTATCTTGATCATTACTAAGGTGACTGTGATATGATGGTGGCTTTAATGTTTGAGAGTGGTAATGTGTTCTCCTCAAGACCACAATGGGAATTAGTCTCATGGTGGTGATGATTCCCCACCCCTCCCACTGAGAAGGAGGTTTTGAGCTAGTTCAGACTTAAGAGATGCTTATGAAGTCAAATGTTCTTCCTGGTCAGAAATACTATTTATAACAATAGGTTCCTTGTTTTAGGGGGAGGCATTAGGTTTCTGGATTATGAAACTCTTCTATCATTAGAACAAGGCAGGTGTCTTCCAATGAATAAAATAACATTATGGAAGGAAAACTGGTATAACTGGGAGGATTTTGCAAATATTTTCCTTGTAAAATAAGCAATTAATAATAAAAGAAAAACACAGACTCTGTGAGAATCAGTGTGAGGTAGCAGTTAAGGAACTGGATTAGAAATGGAGGGAACCTAGGTTTTGTTTCACCCTCAGCCATGAAAGCTCACCAGATGACTTTGGGCCAGTCACTCCTTATCACCCCAACCTACTTCATAGGGTTGTTGTGCTGGAGAAAAAATCGGTCTTGTACTGTGCTTAGATAGTAAATAAGATAGTAAATTTATGCATACTAAATAAAAATACTAAATATACTAATCAGTGTTTGAGACAAAAGCCTGAGAATCTGAGCAAATCCCTTATGAAATCTTCTTGCTTGGTTGATAAAAGTTGCTAAAACAGAACAAACTGAATGATGGAAGGGCTTTATTTTTACCTATTATTTGCTATATTTCTATTCCACCTTTTTTCCAGGAGCTCAAGATGGTCTACATAGTATGCCCAATTTTTCTACACTGCTGAGAGACAGCACTACTCAAAGTTATCCAGTGAGCATCCATCACTTTGAGTGGACTTGAATCTGGGTTTCCCACGTTTGGTCTAACTTTCAAGCAAATATACCACTAGCTAAAGAAGATTGTTACGATGTACTTTTAGGTTTCATAATTCTATTTTACAATCTTTGCTTTTTGAAGAAAGAAATTACTCCCAACCTTCATCGCAACAAGTATAAACAATCTTAGTAACTTTTTACCTCCTCTTAAATTACAACAAATGATCTCTTCTTCCCATATCCTATCTTTTATCTATAAACAAATCTATAAAGCATCATCATTTCACTCCTGGTGTCAGCAAAAGTCCATTAAGGGTTATCTGAGATAATGTATCTATTTTAACCTTGATCAAATAAACCAACTTTATATTTCTTCCTTTTACTTCTAACAATCTTAATCTTTAGGTCATTCAAATAATGTCCATAGAACTTGATTCCTTTTCATTTCTTCTTTGTCCCTTCCCATGAGATTTGTCAAAGCTTTAACAAGTCTCTTTTGTAAATCCACTAGGGAAAAATTATCCAGGTCATCTTGTTGGTTTATTGTTTGTATGTCCCTTTTAATTATTAAAACATCAGAGAGTTTCTTTTGTATGTCCAGTGTAATATCTTTTTCCATGTTATTCTTGGAGTCTGTCATTTGTAAATCCACTTTCAACTCAGTCTCAGTCTTGTCAGGTAAAACTTGTTCCTATTCCATAACAACGTTTAGACACAGTCTATCCATAGAGGCAGGTATCGCTGTTGGCATTATTAATATCAATTTCTGACTCCATTTTTCAAAAATATCCTTCAATATTTCCAGCGTTAGAATATTTTGCACCATAATGTAACTGTTAGTCAAGTTTATGTGTTCTTCTCCTTTAATTGAAATCTTTAGTTCCCTGTAGCATCCTATTCTTAAAAACTTAGTGTCCTTTTAAAGGCGCCGACCACGTTTGAGCAAGATGACTATTCCCTCATCTCCCAGTGCTCCAAACCCAGTTGTCTTGCAGTCTCCTCGCGAGGAGCAACTGTCTGGAGCACCTATGGGTGATCTCTGGTTGGTCCTCCCCGCTATCCGGAGAGGTCTGGAGAGCCAGTCTACTTGCTGTCATTGACTCCACTTTTCACAGAGCTGTCTTCAGTCTGACATTTCTTCCTCTGGAAGTCACAATCTTTGCTTTTTGGAGTAAAGTTCTAAAGCAGGTGATATAACACAACTTGGGATCGTCTTTGATTAAGATGATTTTTTTGGATCCTTTCTCATCTGGGTTTGGTTCTGATTTGGAAACAGAAACAGTCTTGATCCTCTTGGTAGATGGTTAATGTTGAGCAAAAGACAGGTATTGCTGCTTGTTCTGGAACCTTATTTTTCTGGCATTGATCATGGTATCCTTCTGCCAAAGGAGGTATTACAAAGTACTGACAAAAAGGGCATCCAAATTTTGCACCTGCTATATTCAATGTTTTCCTATTCTGAATCTGTAAACAACTACACATGAATAAAGAGCACCGTATGCATTCAAATTTGCAGAAAGGTAGCATGTTTGACCTTCTACCATGTAGAGACTGGGTCAGCTTCTGTTCACCAGAGGTGTCTTAACTTTTGCACGCAACTGTAAATATTGACCCCAGTGCCAGTTATTTTACTACAAGTTATAAGTCAGCTGTCTCTCAATCAAACTCTAATTGGGAGGACAGGAACTACTGCTCAAAATGATGATTTCTAACTGCTGACACACATTAAGATAATTGTTGGCCTGTCTAACCTTCAGAGGAAGGTTCTTTGAAGATCCTTTCCAGATACCCCTAATTAGAATAGTTAGCCAAAAGGTATGCTGCTACTGGAATATTCTTTTCTAAGAAGCACTGTCACATCTTGTTTATCAAACAATAAAACAGCAAGCTTGCACTTTGGGGAGACTTAAAAGATGAGCTACACTGTCTAAAAAATTACAGGAATGTGAACAATACACAACTTCAAACAGATTCCTGCTCATAAAACTGTATTTCTGCCTTTTATAGGAAATAAATTTTAAAAAATGTAAGATGCTTTATATAGTATAGCAATTCTTGTTGACAAATACTGTATACCCTAAAGAATATTATCCAAAGAACTATACAAGTAGTCCTCGCTTAATGACCACAATTGGGACCAGAATTTCAGTTGCTAAGCAAAGCGGTCATCAAGCAATTCTGACCTGATTTTACCACCTTTTTTGCAGCAGCCATTAAGCAAATTACCATGGTGGTTAAATGAATCATGTGCTTCCCCACTGATTTTGTTTGCCGGAAGCTGGCTGGGAAGGTAAAAAATGGTGATCATGTGACTGCAGGATGCTGTGATAGTTGTAAATGTGAACTGGTTGCCCACCCAAACTGTGATCATGTGACAGTTGGGGACGCTGTGACAGTCGTAAGTACAAGAACTGGTCGCAAGTCAGCTTTTTGGCACTGTCGTTAAGTCCAAACCATCACTAAACAAATGGTTGTTAAGTGAGGACTACCTGTATCTGATTATGGTTATTGTATTAGTTTATGTAAACATAAGGAGATGATATATAGATCTGTTCTTCACACATATTTAACCCTGTTGGCCAAGCTTAAATACTTGGTGAAATATCTCACTCCATGCAGTAGAATTGGGTAAATATGCCCCATATGCTTTGTATATAATACGAGCATTCTTCCTCTCACTGACATCAGTTATTCAGAGTACATGCACAAGAAAAACATAATTTTAAAGCAGCATCATTTTTATTCTTATACTGTAACTGAAAATAATATCTTCAGATGTGTCCCTGAATAAAAAAAATGCAAATTAAAGTAACAATCAGAAATAAACTAAACTCTTTAATCTTCTCTGTATGCAATTTACATTCCAACCCCAGCTACAAAATGCTATATATTGAAAAGAACTAATTTCACTGCCCCAAATTAACTTATTTTGAGTCTTTAGTTCAAGTACTCCCTCTGGATTCCTCTGCAAGCAAGATGCTTCAAGGAACACAGTTTAGTGACGTAGTTTATTTGAAAAAAAAAATTAAAAAGTTCCTTAATAAATTCTTACAGAACTAATAAATGTCAGCCCTCCCAGGTAAACCAGACAGAAAACATGACCAGATGAGCTAATTCTACTTTATTGTAAGGTTACATTAACAGAATCTTGCAAGTCTGAAAGCACAAATCTCCCGCCGTCTCTTTTTGCAGCCTGATCCATTAGGGTGGATCCTTCCTAAGTTTTTTTCTGTGACTGTTAAGCAGTTGTGCGCTCCTCCCTCTTTTATCTGATAATTCCCTAAGCAGCATCACTTCCCCTCATCTCAAAGTCATTCCCACATACAATTACATAAAGGACTTCATAAAAGAGAAAAATAATCAGAATTTTTACAGCTCATGAGAAATTTCTAAATAGGTATAAATGAAGGTCAATAATTCATGGAAGTCCAAAAGCAACATGTTGAGTAAGTTTCTTATGAAATAATAATGACAGAGCTGTCATATAGCTATCATAGAGTTATCCTGTGTGAATTATCTTATCCTAAGTAAGTTTAGTGATAAATATCATATTATTAAGAGGCATCAGTGCAATAACGTCTGAAAAATGGTTATCTGTATGAACTCAAAAGTCTGCAAAATGGTTATCTATATGAACTCAAAAAGAGCTTATTATACAGACTAAAGAAAAACTTGTATTCAGAGGGACTAAAAAGCTTTAAGACTGAACAATTTGCCCCTCTATTGCTGCACTGCAAATTTCAGCATACCTCAGAATTGTCCACACAGGTTGGAGCTTCTAGGAATTGTCTGGGAACATCTTGAGAGCCTGAAGTTATTTATCATGGAGTAGCAGGGGCGAAGCATAGGGTATCTGTCAGCAACACCCACATTAGTGTGCTAGATTCTTCCTGGAACTTCAATTCTTATACCTCCTCTACTCTCCTAGGTGAAAGACTTCCACATGGCCACTGTTATGTCACCACCAGCAGCTCTTGAATGGGAAGATGCTGTCCTGCCCCCTTACCCCTGGCAGCTGGGAACCCCTAGAAGGGCACATATAACACCATTGCTGCGCAAACTGCATTGGGTGCCAGTCTGCTTCCGGGTCCAATTCAAGGTGTTGGTTATCACCTATAAAGCCCTACATGGCATGGGACCAGGTCACCTGAGAGACCGCCTCACCCGTTACATTGACCCGTTCCACCTGGTCAGGCAGAGAAGGCATGTTACGGACCCTGTCCATGAGGGATTGCCAATTGGCAGGGTCCAGGAGGAGGGCCTTCTCTGCCGTGGCACCCACCCTCTGGAACAAGCTACCCCCTGGGGTAAGACAGGCCCCCTCTCCCAGACTTTCGAAAGGGAGTAAAAACATGGTAATACCACCTGGCCTGGGATGGGAAGGGAAACAGCTCTTCATTGGAGTGGTTGGCCCCATGAGGGTGCCAAGATAAGAGCTTATTGCCCATTTTTTAGGGTAATTAAATTTGAATAATAAAAATAAATAAATAAATAAATTTTGAATGTTATATTTTATATTTATATTGTACTTATATGTTTTTATATTATTTTTATTCTTTGTAAGCCGCCCAGAGTCGTCGTGTACAAGATTGGTGGCAGAGAAATTTAATAAATTAAAAAAAAATCTGGATGGTCCACAACAGAAAATCCCATTTCCCCAAGAACAAGCTTTTAAATAACCATTTCCAGCCAAGAGATTCAAAATACTCCAATTCTTTGCAGCTGCTTGAGGGGTCAACTGAACAACACAGTTGCAAAGAATATTTTTAAAATAATCAATTGGTTGACAGCATGATAGGAAAGGAAAAAGAAAAAGAACTGCAGTTCATGGAGTAATCAGAGTGATATGTGTGCCAATTGGAAGAGGCTTTTGATATGATGGAAGATACAGGGTGGGCTGGAATTTCAGCCAGAGGAATGACCAATCATGGCCCTTAGATTGCTGTGTTTTAGAGCTGTATGACAGCAGCACTGCCAGATCTGTTCTGGATACACAGTAAGGATGTTCAGTGGGATAGTAAGATTTAGAGCATCATGATTTCCTGCTAGCTCTGGGAGGGAATGAGAGGAAATCAATTCCCCATCTGCCAAGATAATATTAGGAGATAACTTGTGTTAGTCCAATGATTGAATGCTAGGAGACACGAGATGATAGATAGATAGATAGATAGATAGATAGATAGATAGATAGATAGATAGATAGATAGATAGATAGATAGATAGATAGATTCTCTTTATTCGCTGTACTCTACTAGTTGGACTCTAAACTACAGTGAGAAATTCCCCCAGGCTTACATACTATATGTACAAAACATACGGTCAGTTCATACTGCATGCTTGTTTTTTGTGGTCTGAAAAGGAACTCTGGAAGGTATAGTCCCTATTATAATTGCAGTGTAGGAAGATAAAGGTTTTAACACACAGCCCAAATCTTAAGAGGTTCACCTTACCTTAATAATGTTTGCTGAGAGGGAGATATTTGAATAAGCCAGAAGGACAAGAAATCAGAGAAACCATACGGAAGACTAATACAGAAAAGGATGACAAAGGAGGTGAGGCTTCTATCCCCTATTCATCCCTGTAGTCAAGGGATGTCTGTTATGGGACAGTCGGTTTCTGATCCACAATCCCATTTTTACAGTTCTCAAAATCTGGTTGCAGATCTTTTTTGGGTACTATAATTTCTGATATTTGGATGGAAAATTGCAAAATAGGAGCTTTAAGGTTCTACAAGATTTAACATACATATTTTGCATTAAAATCTTCATAAAACATGAAAAAGAGTTGACAGCTCTGACCTACTCCCATCCCTGATGTTGCCAACAAATCACTGGCCATTCCTGTCACTTTTAGAGGGAAAAATCTTTCTTCTTCTTCAAGCATATATAATTGTATCAGATATGTTGCCATCTGATTAAACTGTTAAACTGTTACCCTCAGGTTTAAAAAAATGGGGATCAGATGTTAGAATAGATGGAGTAATGGATCTTTGTTGCATTTTTTAAAAGGATTCAAATGAGTGAATACAGCACTGGTAGACTATCTATAAACTGTTTCCAGTTATTCTTTTAGAGATGTGGTTCTATAAACTTTATCAGAAATCAGTGCCACAGGGGAAATTTAATCAAATGTAACTCTAGTGATTATTTGAGGAAGACCCTGACAGTTAAAATACTACAGATTTTTTGTCTTAGGCATTTCATAGTCACTGTTCAGCCCAGTGGGTTCTCAAAACAGTTCACAGAGAATGAGAGAGACACTGAGGCAATGGCCAGGTCCACATTCAACCATGCCGTCTTCAGAATGGCAAATTTCTTCAGTGTGGTGTAGCTAGACTTCCTCTAGACAGTATGTTTTGAGAGCTAAATATGACATAATGAGGCTCATTACCCCTTATGTTTCTATCTCAAGAGCTAGGCCTGATTACACAGCCTGGAGATGTTAGCAATTGCTGTCTTCAAGGTTGTCTGAATATAGGATGCAAAATGCTGCTGCACTGGATTCTGTAATATTTAAACATATTTAAACTTCCTCTACTCATAAGCATATTCCCTTAAGAACTTGCTTCATTAATGTTCTAATGGTGCATATCATTTTCCTTTTACAATCCTCATGTATACTTGATTCTTTTGTGAAATCTGTGCATCATTTCGATAACTAAGCCATGATTTCCATACCATATTTACATTTCAAATAAATGTAAGCACTACACACACACAGAGGGTTGATATATACTAATAAAGAGGAGGAAGAGGTCTGGAATTCCAGTTAAATGACCTACTTCAAAATACTTATTCAACTACAACAAACAGCATGTATAGACTTAATTCACAGGGGGAAGAACTTTGTAATAGCTCATTCTATTTCAAAAATATGTCTTCTCAACAAGTATTTTCTTGAAGTAAGATATTTTTCCAATTTTCTGTTCCAAATAACTATATATTTTCAAAAATGGTTCATTTCTGAAGTTTTTCTCTCACCTTAAGGCAAGAGGAAGGCTAAATATAAACAACCTGAAATAAGAAAAAAAAAAGGATATGCATGCATAGTAGAAGAAATAAATTAGATCTGCATTGTTAAGTACCTGGAAAAATAAAAGAATATGAATATAATTTCATTGCAGGAGGTGCAAGAAACCTTTTTTCCTGTCAAGAGTCACCTACCAAGATAATGTGTCAAGACTCACTTGTCCAGCAAAGAACAAAACCAAAGACAGGAAGGATCTCTTCTGTCCTCCCAATCTGACCAGTTGGCTCCCAGTGAAGGGCTGGTCTCACTAGCTAGTTGCTTGAACTGATCGCATCAACAGGGATAAGCAATTTTGTCCCGCTTTATGTTTTACACTACTTAGTAAGCCATGTTTACTAAGGCTGATCAGAAATAAAGCCCCAAACTTCCAGACAGCTCTAGGCTGCTGATTCCTGCTGTCCAAAAACATTTGAGTCTGCCTACCAGTGCAATACAGAATGTAAAATTCATATTATTCATGTGGAAAGGGATGAAAGTTAATTTGTAGTGTGTACTGTCCAGAATGTGTCAATTGGGGCAGTATGTAAGTATCGTTAATTAAATCCCTACATTTTTGAACAATACATTTGAACAATAATGAAGGATAGCAAAGCCCCCAAACTGACAAGAGCTGACTCCCACTGGCACTGAGATTTTGTATTAAATCAGAGACAACCTGAGAATTCTCAAGTTGGAAACTTGCCCCTTTCAAATTAAGGAATCAACTGAGGGCCCTTCTCAAATATTTCTAATGTGGCATTATTTGACCCCACCGCACCGCTTCGTTAAAAACAAAAACAAAAAAACCTTTTTTTGCCTTCCATTCATTGATTAGGCAGTCTTGCTATTTCAACAAGAAAAGCAGTAGAACTGAAAAGTTATTTCTCAAATATTATACCTGCAGCTGCTAGATATTGGCTGCTTCTTTTTTGACAAAGAAAAAATTGTTCCTAAAAATGAAATTACCATTTCAAGTAACTTTTATTAAACTATATAAAGAGCAAGGTATCATCTTAACATCTTGCATCCTATAGGAAAATTACCACACAAATGAATAGTTATGAACTATGTTTCCAAATCTTAGAACAACATATGCAAAACATACTTCTCTCAATATTTTCTCATTTTTTTATTTTTCCCCAATTCAAATTTAACACAAACATGTGTATTTCTGAATGCACACCCTGTCACACCAAAAGGAAATTTAGCACCAGATTAAAAAAAAAGCCTTGAAGTTATAAAATGGAATACAGACAGACATGTCCTTTTATAAGATAAAAATATTTTCCTAAGGAGAAAAAAAAAATCTTTTTTGTGGTTGTTAGCAAATGAAAGGTGAGTTTATATCAAAAGTAAAAATCTTCTTAAGAAAAAGAGAAGTGTATAAGATTATACAGAAATTCAGGGCAATTAGCAAAAGATTTTGGATGAGGCAGACAGATTTATTCAGTTGATTATTTTTGAATGTAATACTTTGATTTTCCTTGTGAAGCTTGCAATCTAGAGTCAATGATCTACCTCCAATAACCCTTCTCACTAACCCTATTCATAAGCAAAAGGAATATCCAAGAATTGATTTTTTTTTTCAGCCCGGAACAACTGCTAGCTAATTCTTATTACTGTAATATCCTCACTTGGTTTGTTCCCTTGCCTCCTTCTATTTGAAGCAGATAATGTGGAAGAGCAATCTGGCATGTAGCAGAAAAATCTATGCATGGTCAAAAATATAACAGATTCATCCAATGGCATATTTTAAACTGAGAACTTTTATTGCAGTTACAGGCAATTGTCAACTATTTCTTGAGCAGAAACCAAGGTTTTAATTTTAACTTTCAAAGTCCTACGTTGCACCCAAGCTTGGGAACACACTTGTCAAGAGTTGCATCTGCCCTTCCATTTTTTCCCCTGCTTTCAAACAAAGGAGTTAAAATCTACATTTTCAATCAGGGCTGTACATTGTTTTACAATGATATTAACATTTATTCTTCAACTTTATTACTTCTTAATTGTTCTATATTATCTTTTTGGGTATGTTAGTTGCCTTGTCCTGATGGATAGAAAAAATTGTATAAATTAAATAAGGAAATAAATTATTTTTATGCTACTTTTTCACCAAAACCATCCTAAACAACATAAAAATATTTTCTGCTAATCTTAATACTTGTCAGTTTAATACTTGTCAGTTTAGAGCTATATAAGATATGAAGTATAGGGAGGAAACAGATACCTTAAAAATTATTCTACGAGATCTCCTCCTGACTATCCTCAGAAATTTGGCTCTGTGAAGTAAGGCTCACTGAAGAGGTACACAAAATTGACAAATTTTCATAAACCTCATTAATCCTACAGGGAGGTGAATTCTCCAATAAGATGTGGCCACATGGCTTTTACTAATGACTGAGGACCAATATCCAGGCACTGTACATGTAATTGGAAAGCTTGGCCACTGATATCTTTCAATAACCCAGGAAAGTGTGAAATCTGAGAAAGTTAGAACTTGGAGTAATGTCCAAGCTAGTCATAACAGACAGAGTATGGGAATGAATTCTACTGTCCATACATGAAGAATGAGAAGTGAATGTTAGTTGTGCCAGATTATTTGAATTTTTAGAAGCAGATATTTTATCCTAGGCTGAACTCTGCAGTCTTTTATACAAAAATTGCACATAGACCCATAAAGGCATAAGAGAAATCCTACTGGATTAGAAAAATTTAAAAAAAAAAGGAACTTCAGTGGAATAGCTGCACTGTTTCATCTTAACGATCTACAAGCAGGGCATCATGCAGAGCTACAGATTTAATAACTGCTTCTGAACATGGAATACTTTAGACCTATCACAAATAGTCAATGATATAAGAGTAGTAAAATTTATAATGCAATTATTTTGTATCATGCACTGTGTGTTCTGAGAAACAATGGGAGGAAAAACAGGTGACAATTATTTAATGTAGCCTTCCCAAATTTGTGTCTTTCAAATGTTTTGGAACTCCAAGAATATCCAGCCAGGATAGCTAATTCAAGGGATACCTGGAATTATATTTCCAACATTTCTGGGTGGCACAAAGCTGCTGTAATATCTATTCCAGCTTAAGCAATGTTATTAAAATAAAAAAATTAGGAACCTTCTTAACTCTTCTTAAAAAGTCTGTCTACTCTCATAAAGTTGATTAAGATTCAAAACAGTCTTCAGTAACTCTTTGTTAACCTGCAGGTTATTATTATTTGAATAGAGATAAATGTAAATCCTTCCTGGCAACCCAGCTGCCACTCAAATGTCAGAACAGACAGGAAATAATTTTAGATATTTAGCCTGCTTAGAACTTTCCTCCAGTTATAAAAATAGCACCAATAATACAGCAGTTCG
The DNA here is from genome assembly GCF_035149785.1 of Candoia aspera. Lineage (NCBI taxonomy): Eukaryota > Metazoa > Chordata > Lepidosauria > Squamata > Candoiidae > Candoia > Candoia aspera. The sequence goes on from NC_086154.1 coordinate 185,286,421, forward strand.
ATGCAATCTGACAGAAATGCCAATATACCTTTCACATGCTTTTATACTCTTCTCCTATCTGCTCTTTGCAATTTCTGAAGATCTTTGCTGCAAGAGCTATAAGCACTTCATTTAACCATATGTCCTTTTCTTATTCTTTCTGGCCCTTACCTTAAGTCATATTTCATGCAAGAAAGTTACAGCTTCAGTTTATAAAACTTCAGTACACACAAATCAGGTACATTAAAATAATATCTCAGGATGCTGGGAACAATGAAGAGATATACTGTGCTGTTGTTATTATACAATAGTAACAATAGTAATAAGACATATAGATGACTCCATAGGTTGTCCTCCCCTAATTGATTTTCAGGCAAGCCTGAAACTGACAAGAGTGTCAGCTGCTTAAGCAAAATGGTTTAAAAGAGTTGAAGAACAAATTCTGATGCTCTGATTTGCCCAGACATCCTTCAGTGAAAACATTTCAGCTCAGAGAACATTTCATTAGATGTATTTATACTTTCCACTCTCCTTAATTTTTCCTCACAGCAAGTTTACTTAATTAAGAGTAAATTACAACAGCACATTGCTTGCAGCTACCATTTCCTAATTAAAATAAGCAAATGCAAACTCAGGTTGGGAAATAAAAAGACATTAAATGGCTGTAAAAAAGGAAGGAGAATGACACCATTTACCTCATGGATGAGAGCTATAAACATCTGGTGGAAGTTTCGCCCCCTACTGGCTAAAAATCGATTGATGGGTTTGCCATCTTTGCCCACATGGATTGGAAGGTCATAACTCAGCAACATGCCAGCTGAAGAAAAATATTTATATTTATATATATACATTAAATTTCTGATAAATGTTCCAAAAGCCTATGTTAACATTAACATAACAGTACAGAAAACTATAATTCAGAAAGCTGAAAAGTTGGATTTCAAAGCAATTTGGCAATTCTTTCTTAAAGGGGAGGGGGGAGATGTAGATTACTAATTTCCTTTTCAGTATATAAATCACAGAAGCATCAACTGATCATTCATCTTGTTACACCGATTCTACCTAATTAGCTTAGTACAGAGAGCAGAAAAAACTTTTTTTTCCTTCTTTCCTAGGCCTAGAAGAGGCCCCAGGACTGACTCAGCCAATTTCCTATAGCTGTTATTCCATGATACCTCATCCATGTATGGACATGGAGACCCAATCTATACCAAGTCCACATGGGCACAAGAGGGAAGCTTGATCCTCTCCCCAAGTCATTTTATTATACAAAATTTACCTATTACCTACCTATTCTCGTGAACCATGTTCAGTTTTTTTTTAAACCCTCACTAGATGCCACTGGAACATTTAATAGTTCATGCACACGGATGGTGGGAGGATGAATTTTGTGAAACAAAATGCTTTCCCAGCATGTACCTAACTGGACTGGGACATTAACAATACAGTTTTGGCATGCTTTGGGTCCCACCTATTAAACAATGTCATCTTTCAGGACCCCAGAGGGCATGACTTCTCTGTCACTGCGCCTGCCCTCTGGAATAGCATTCTGCCTGTGATCCATGCAACCTCCACCCTGCTGTCAGTCAAGAGAATCATGAAGGCCTGGCTCTGGGCCAGGATGTTAGGTGGTGTAAGGTTTGAGTCTGACTCTGAGGTTGAGGAGGGGGAAACCGAAACTTACACTGAGAAAAACAGGGAAACCAAAATTTATGCTGAGCAAAACGAGGAAACTGAAACTCAGGGTGACCCAGCAGAGCGGGAAAGTTCTGAGCAGCTTACTGGAGGAAAACAGGAGTCCGATTTAAAACCATCAATCAGCGCGAGGGAAAGGCGAGCCAAAAGCGCGCCAAACAGAGAGAAGCCTGATTGGTTCCAGAAGGGGAATGGCGTGAAAAGAACCACATAAAAAGGAGCCAGTGCATGGATCAGATCACTGGAGACAAACGTTCCACTGAGCTAGCAGCTTCTTCAAGAAACAAGCCGGAATCGTCACAGGAGCCTTGCTCTGTAGCCACTATGGAACCAGAGCCTTCCCAGCCTTCTGAATTCTGCCTGGCTGCCTCGCATCAAAGTCCTGTCGCGTCTTGCCTTACCACCTTGCCCAGAAGTCCAGCCGAATCGAGTCTTGTGGCCTTACCCAGGAGCCCAGCTGACTCAAGTCTTGCCTCCTTGCGCAGAAGTCCAGCCAAGTCGAGACTTGCCACCTTGCCCAGAAGTCCAGCCGAGTCAAGTCTTGCCACCTTGCTGAGAAGCCCAACTGGGTCAAGTCTTGTTGCCGTGCCCAGAAGCCCCACCGAGTCAAGTCCTGCTGCGCTGCCATGGAACCCCGTTGAGCTGAGCCTTGCTGCCTCATTGCAATCCCTAGCCGAGTTTTGCCTTGCTGTCTTGCCGCCGTCTCCAGTCGAGTCCTATCCAGTAGCCTTGCTGCCTTCATTAGCCAAGTCCTGTGCTGCTGCCTGTCTATGAACTCTGAGTGCATCCATTCCAATCGTCTTGCCTTCAGCTCTTGCCAAGCCCTGTCCTGTCGCCTGGCCACAGTTTTCAGTCAATCCTAGCAATGTGGTTTTGCCCAGTGCTCCACCATTGCCCACTTGGGTTTGAATTAATATTTAATAAAGGACATTGCTACTGTAAATAGTTTGCTTGTAAATAAAGATTCTAACTGAATTCTACTGGCTGACTGAGTCTAACCAGAACAGGTGAACCCACTGCTGAGACTGAGCTGTTTTTGTTAATTGTGGTAGTTTCCTCCCCTGGCACGGCCATTTTAATTCTTGTTTTATTTGTTTATATTGTTGTTTTAATCCTTCGGAGCCACCCAGAGTCATGTATGAGCAGAGAGCTGTAGCAATTAAATAAATACATCTCTAATAAGGACCCTCTGTGGATATCCCTCCCAACTAAGTTGTGGTGGATGGCTGCTGCTGCTGCTGCTGCTACTACTACTACTACTACTAATAATTATTATTATTTATTAAACCAGTATGCTGCCTGACTCTCAACGATTCTGGGTGTTCACAACAATCAAACAAAGACATTACAATAAAACCAATAAAACATTGCAAGAATGACAGACTGGATGGAATGAAGCAAGAGGTCTCACTCTCCCTCAGCAAAGGTCTGGATGAAGAGCCAGGTCTTCACGGCTCTTCTAAACAATAGCAGAGTGGGGGCCATCTGGATCTCGGGGGGAATCTCATTCCAGAGGGCAGCTGCTGCTGCTACAGAGAAGTGTGCTTCCAGGGTCCTGAAAGATGACATTGCTTAATTGAAGGAACCCAGAGCATGCCAACGCTACAGGATCAAATTGGCTGGGCAGATGCAATGGGACACAAGCAGTCCCTCAAGTAACCAGGCCCTATGCCACGTAGGGCTTTATAGATAACAACCTATAGAAACATTTTTGGTGACATTTCAACTGTAAAATGATTTACCTTATTTTCAGGCTTTTAAACTATTCAAATACCTTCTTATTCAAGACCTTCAAAATCTTGTAGCTTTTTAAAAAAAAAATTCCTGCTCTTAGTAGTCAGAATTCTGCACTAAGAACACTTAGTAGACAGCATTAGTGAGTGACTCTGTGCCATTCTTGTGAGGGTAAAAAGGGATCTAAATGCAAGGAATATATGGTATTTATTCTGAATGTCAAGTTATGCCAATTGTGGCATTTAAATGTTTTAAATTAATGAATGCCTCTCTGGGTGGCATAAAAATAAAGTCAGTAAGTAAACAAAAGGGCATTTCAAGAATCTTTACCAAATAAAGGTCCCTCTCTTGTCCAGGGGAAACTTACCTGCAAGGCCAGGTTTCAGCCCCGGCTGCTTGTTCCTCTCATACATTTTCAGCATAAAGTTTGGAACGCTGGATAGTGTCTTCCCGTGGTCTGACCGCACAGCATTACCTCTCAGTGCAGAATGGTATATTCCACGAGGCATGTTAACCATCTCTTCTTTCATAAGCGATGCTGCAAACTCTTCAAAAGCTGAAGGGGAGGAGGGGAAGAAGTGAAAAGGCAGTAAGAGGAAAGAAAGAAAACAAAAGGTGATTGACTGGAGAAACCAGAACCACCCAACCAATGCAGAACCACAACGATTATCTGAGAATGTTATGCTGAATAAGTGGTAACTCCATATTCAAGGTCATGGTTTCTATAATTCCTAAGCAAGACTTTGTGACTCCATATTCACCTCCCACTCAAAATGTCACCTCAGGAAACCTTCAATAAATGGTGTCAGATGTTCCAGCTCAGAAACAAAAACAAACAACCCAAAATGTTTTATATGTCGATCAATGGACCCTTTGTCCCACCATTGGAATGGGGTCCCCAGTTTGAAACAACAGAAGTGATTTTTACCTTACAGCATCTAAAAAATATCTCAGCCTAGATCTACAGCATGTTTTTTGCAATTTAAAATAAAACAATGCCAAGACAGATACTGAAAAATAAATAGATGCAATAAGGTAAAGTTGATCAAGGATAGCAAAGCTGGGGTTTTGAAACACTAGTTGCGTTCACTGGTGACGTTTTAAACAATTATCGTAACTGGGAAACTAAAATGCAAGGCCAAACAAAATAACTCTGTATCAGAAGGACCACAGCAGGGTTCCTACTCATTCCTTCATCATCAATTGGCAAAGCAAGACAACATTTGTTAGGTTTAACAATCCGTTAGTGTTTTTTATTATATAATGAGAACTTGCATTTTTCCCCCCCAAAGAGAGAGCTAAAAACAACTGTTTCACATTAGCTGGGTGGATTTGATGCACATTTTTCTTAAAACAGATACAGTGCTCAGTATCTTATAAACTGAAGCAAGCATCGACTGAAAATTCATTCATATGCTCATTCCTGCAAGCCAGACATACACAAAGTGTCACAAATCAGTTAACAAAATCCAGTCAGACTCTGATATGCCTTGGCTTTTTATCCCCCAATCTTTTCTTATTTCATCTATCCTCCCCAACACTACCCATTCTCCCGACCCCACTTCCTGCCTGTTATTTCTGTTAATAACAGCCAGAGGGAAGCATCATGAAAAGAAGCCCACTAATTATAGGAAGACTATGAGGACTTTCCAAATCTACTAGCAGATCAAAAAATTAACATGACCATAAAACTAAATCTGTGCTTGCATTAAGGAATACTTTGGTTATTTCTTGCAATTTTTGTTCATACTGCTTAAAGTGCATTTGTCAAACACTGACTTCTTCTTGCATGTATTAGGTACACATTTTGGACAACTGGTACAGATTCATATGAAACAATGAAGTAGTAAGAGCTTTTCTTCACCTTCATTCATTCATTTATTTTCTATCCTGCCTTTATTATTTTTATAAACAACTCAAGGCGGCGAACATACCAAATACTCCTTCTTCCTCCTATTTTCCCCACAACAACAACCCTGTGAGGTGGATTGGGCTGAGAGAGAGGGACTGGCCCAAGGTCACCCAGCCGGCTTTCATGTCTAAAGCGGGACTAGAACTCACAGTCTCCTGGTTTCTAGCCCGTTGCCTTAACCACTAGACCAAACTGGGTGTAAGGGGACAGATGAAAAACTCCTCATCCAAACATCCCAATGGATGGGCATTACTTAGAATTGTTTTATCCAGAACCATTATTTTTACAACTATTTAAATGAAGCTATTTAGCATTCCTCTTTTTTATCACAAATAAGAGAACAAGAGCACATCTGCCAATACTATAAATGCTTTATTTCACTTGTTACATTTAGTAACTTTTGGGGCTACTTATTTATTGCTTGAGAGCCAGTTTGGTCTATAAGGCACCAGGCTAGAAACCAGGAGACTGGGAGTTCTAGTCCTGCCTTAGGCACAAAGCCAGCTAGGTAACCTTGGGCCAGTCGCTCTCTCTCAGTCCTAGGAAGGAGGCAACGACAAACCACTTCCAAAAAACCTTGCCAAGAAAACTGCAGGGACTTGTCCAGGTAGTCTCTGAGAATCGGACACGACTGAACGGGTTAAAATAAAATTACTGCTTGAGAATCAGTTTGATAAATGACATCAAGGTCAGGTTTATTGCTAGGGATTCTGTTGGCTAAATATTGCCTTGAACACCTTGAATCTTTATCTGCACACATAGAAACATAAGCATGTACGTTTTTTCCTCCCAGACATAAAAAACACACATTGGAATCAGCTGAAAACCAGGCCCTGAGACAGACCAGGACAATACTCATGTTAGATTCTGTCCCATTCATACTGTAAGTTGCAGTTGTGTTTTTCCCATAATACACTATAAGAGAATGAAGCTTCATTTTTCTGAACCTTTATGAACATTTTTAAAACCTACTGCTTTTAAATTATTTCTATAGTGATCCTTATCTGAGTGAATAATTTCCAAAGCTATGCATGTAAATAAAAACTTACAGGAATACATGTTTGTGCTTGGTTTCTAAACAATTGGAAACAAAGGTTACAGGCACTTCCTATGCTTCCATTCTAAGTCCATTCCAATTTACTCAGGAAATGTCAAGCCTCTGAGTTTAGCTTGGTCCCAGCTTCAGTTCTTCGTCCCATACCCAGCTCATCAACTTTTATAAAACAAATACCTCTGCAAGCTGGTAAGGGGTGTATGAAGGTGATCACTACTTGCACCTCATTTCTTCACAGCACTAATGATTGCTTGGTACAATTTAGTTATACTAAAAGCACTGCTTCCAAACTGAACTTTTAGAAACAGTTTTAAGAAATTATTTGTGTTTGCTATTATGAAATAAAAAACCTTGATTAGAAATTAGCATGTTTTATGAATAAGTTGTACCTGGTAAAACAGGAGGAGGAGTGAGCAACAACAGTTTGATATATGAGTGGCCAGGGACAGACAAGTCTGCCTCTCCCTCTTCCTCCCCCTCCTCTTCCTCTACATCCACTTTTTGTTGATCCAATTCTGGCCTTGCCTATATGAATGAGAAACCAATGAAAAAGAAAATGCAAACAATATGTTATACAGAATCTAACTTCAAAAACTGGAAGTGGGTTCACCTACGTCAGCTGAAAGGAAGGGCAACTGAACTTCAGCCTTCCTCAATTTTGTGCCTTTCAAATATGATGAACTACAGTTCACATTATTCTCAGACTTCACAGTTATTGGGGAAGTTGTTATAAATAGATTTGGAGATAGGAAATACGCCTGTTTTATTCTGTTGTCATAAACTTAATACAAAGAGTATCATTACAAATATTATAAGCCACCTCATATACAAAAATGCATATAAATTCATGACTTTTCATCACACAAGTTTGATGAATACAGGTATTTGTTTAAGAGGATTGTGGCAATAATTTTAAAGACCTGGTTCTTCCCCCAGGCACTGGGCTAGAGTGGCTGGAGCCCCTGTGGGTGTTTGACAATTTTTATGGTTGACCAAATTTGGCATCTTTTTACATTATATGCTTTTTATAAAACCGTATACTGTGGCTTCATTTTTCTGCTCTGAGCTGCCCAGAGTCAGTTGGATTCAAGTGGCCCCTAAGTCAAATAGAATAAAGTAAATGCATAAATAAATGTTCTATTAAGGGAAACGTTGGTAAGAGGATGGAAAGGCAGCATTTGTTGCTCTTCCCTGCCATCTGCATCGTTCCATGGGGCACCCTAAGCTTCCCTCACTATTCCAAGGGGTGCAAGAGTACCCAGCAACATTTCAGTGCTAGAAATGAAGTACCATATATTACTCTCATTCACATACAGACTACAAACAGAAGCCCACCAGATAGGCAGTTGAATACTTTTAACCCTCATAATGGGATAATGCCATCTGCCATATCTGTTGGTATCAGGTTACAGCTGCAAGCTTTTTATATTTGTATAAATATATACTCTCTGAGCTTGGCTGTTTGCTTGCAGACATTTCATTACTCGACTAGGTAACATCATCAGTGCTAGTGAGTGTGGGGCTTGCTCCCTGTTTATGTACAACAGCTTGCCCTGCCAGGGTTAGTGGGGAAGTGGTTTTCTCCTTGGTAGTGCCTTGATTAGGGTGTTGTTTTCTGCCTGATCATTTGCCTGGTATTAATCCCTGCTTATTTGGGTGTTGGCTGCTGGAGAGGATGTGTTCTGGTCTTTTTGTTTCCTTCTTAGGTTTTTTATTGTCTTCTTTGAATGGTGTCTACATGTGGTTTATCTCTATGTGTTTATTAATGGATCTGTTTGAATGCCAAGCTTCCAAGAATTCCATAGAAAACCACACCCCCACCAACACTGGCAGGGCAAACTACTGTATATAAACAGGGAGCAGACCCCCACTCACTCGCACTGATGATGTTACCTGGTCGGGTAATGGAACATTTGCAAGCAAACAGCCAAGCTCAGAGAGCACCAAGGACTCCACAATTCAACCCTGAGCTACATATATTCTCTTCTACTTTTATTTTTATTTTTCATTTCTGTGCTAACTTTTATCAGAATCACTTTGGAGTCCCTTATGGAGAATATTTATTTAACATACTTCTATATTGCATTTTTAAAGCATAAAACCATATAAATTAGGGGAGCATATGAAGATAACATCCATAACTTTGTAATATTGCTTACTATTCCAGTCATTCAGCCCTTTAGTTTTTATTGCTGTATTTTATTATAAATTTTATTCTAGTATAGAACAATTTTTTAATATCTTATATTACTCTTAACCCAACATGTAGGCATTTTTCTATATTAACTAATACTATACCTTATTATATTACATTACACGAAGTCAATATTAATATCATTTATATTCCATTTTGTAATATCTATATTGATTTTAGCATTAGTGTTGTTTATCTTATACTTTTACATTGTCCTATGTTGTTAACTTACCTTAATGAAGATTTGGTTTTGATATAAAGCAAGCATGACAAATTAAGCAGCCTCAGAAAAAAATGCCAGGCCCAGTAAAGGTTTGATTTTCTTTTCTAAAAGGAAATATTGCAGCCTTCCCATAAGCTCCATAACCAAGAGATAAATGTTTTAGTCTCCTCAGGTAAAAAAAAATGCCTAGTCTTAGAACCATGGTTGGGAAACCTCAATAAAGCATAATTAATGGCAAATTCACACAGGCTAAGTTGTAATGTGCTTGCTTTGACTTGATGTATTATGTGAACTAAGCCTTGGAGGTTTGTAAACCATAGTTTAGGGTTAATATATTGTTCAACCTGAGATAAGTGTGGTATATTCAATATACTATAATTAAAGAACATGACTTAACTTAGTATCTATTAAAAGAAAGACAAACTTTTTTGACCACTGGGATGGGTTCATATGGGAAGACATGTTTCCTATGGATGCACAATGTTTAAAAACTCAAGTCAGTATTTTGAACTGAATTTTAAAGTTAACCAACAGAGCAAGTAGAACATGGCATACTTCTCAGAAAGCTGTTATTAAAATGTTATTAGGTACAATCTCCTAAGTCAAAAGATAAGCCATTAAAAAGGATTAATTTGATGTGTTGCTTCTCCCCTTCAAAATGTAAACCTTTTTTAGCTGTGTTGGAGTAGTCAATCCCCACATTATCTGATCATTAAGGATGAGAGCTAGGTTCTTCCTCCTGGCCTTATCCCCTCCATCATGCCTTTGTTGGCCCAGCTTCTACTTCCTATGCAATTCAAAAATCTGATTATTTTCAAGGGAACTGTGCCATTTACCGAAGGCTGCTTGCTTCTGAACTCCCACCTGCAACATGTGGAAGGATGTGAGTCCAGGCAACAGGGACATAATACAGGAGTTGGACCACCAACTAAAGAGCCATTTCCTACTAGATCAGATGAACTGCTGAATGTCCAACCAAGACTGGATACTGTTTCCACACTTATTTGTATTTCTGATGATTACTATATTCACCCATAATTAAAGTAAGAAAGGCCTACCTGTTCAGGAAGATGGAGGATGGTGTATTCTTCAGAATCAAATTCAGAGAGAGATTTGTATGCAGAGATGGCTACAAGAGAATCCTAAAGAAAAATATTACCATCACATCATTGCAAATAAAGATGGGTAAGGAAAAAATACTATTATCTATTATCGTAAAGGAAGCATTGATTTCCCAGGTGGAGAATGTAGGCCTAGTTCTAAATGCCTCTGAACCTTGTGGATAAAAGCAAATAGTGGACACCAAAAATCACACTGCTGAAAATTACTGCATCGAAGAAACCTATTTTTTACTACATATGAGATATATTATTCTGCAGTGGTAACACTGGCGTAGGACTCTGGGATAAACATCTGAGATATTACATAACAGTATGATCAAAAGTCTCAAAATACAAATCGACTGCCTTATATTCTGGGGTAAATGGAATAAATTTATATTTCTGTCTAAACAGGAGGACCCTCTTAAATTTTTCTGTAGATAAAAATTGCATCTTATACAATGAACACAGTCAACAACAATACAATTGCGCAGTGACACCAAAAGGTATCCCTTTGTTTTAAACTTTAGCAGAAAAATCTCAATGGACTTCTCTCAGCAATTCCAAGGAATTCTAAAAACACAAACTTGGTTTTGCAAGCATTTCTAACTTTGTTGTATCCTATAGGCTCATGTGCCAGCTTTAAATAACCACAACACAGCTGTAATAGAAGGATTTCCTTTATGTCTTAGTATATTCCATGTCTGAACATTAGGAATAAATAGAAAAAGAAAACATACAGTGGGAACATTCAGAAAAGTAGCCCTTTGCCCCCCACCCCCCAAATCCTGTTTTGGAATGCAATTTGCAAGTAAATGGAACAATTTTTCCACTGAATTTCACAGGTGGGATGGGAAAGCTATATTACTAAATATAAAGAAAGTCATACTAAAGAATGGCTGCATGGCCTTCATGGATGGATACGTTCCCCACCCACCACTTCTAGTCAGCAATACATAACCATGATAACAATATGTTACCAAAACAATGTAGGATTGGACAGAGAAACTACGTGTTTATGCAACACAGAAAATATCTAAGTAGGGCCGGTATCTGGCCAAAGCAACTTCCTTTTCTAGTGTCTCACCTTGCTCTGTGTGTGGTTCCACAGGAAACTGACAACTTGAGCTTTAAATTTCTATAACATCAAACAGGGGAAAAAAGAACAAAATCCAGCTCAGGAAAGTTCTTTGAATTAGAGAAACATGACAGAAAACTGAGGTAAATAACACATTATAGAATAAACCAAGAGAGGCATTTATGGATTAGCAGTTTGTTTGGGGCAGTGACAAGGGAACAACATTTCCAAGTGGCCATTGGAGCTTAATTTAAAATAACAAGAAAGGTTTTGGCAATTAGCTGGCTCCAAAGTGAAGACTAATAGACCTTATTATACTTACTGAGAAAATTTCAAAGGTCAAAAATTATATTCAAGAACCCATATTCAATGATGTACAATAAAAGTGCAAAGTACCGTTTCAGGTTGGGGGGTGACCTTTAAGTACTTTTAAAGAGGCAATTCAAAAAACATTTCCAATGTCACATCTCAACCATGTTAACAGATTTACATGCTTTTGGAAGCAGAGAGGTTACTTATTAAAACATTCTGCTCAGTCTTTCATTGACAGTAGAATAATTATATTAAATATATGCAACTGCATGTGCAATATGAATACCAGATACAGCCAAATGACCCTAAAAGAACCACCTCTCTGTTTATTAAAGCAAACCAGAGCCAGGTGGGGGGGACATAGCACTTTAATTTATTTAACATTTAACTGGATCTCACCAAACTCTTTGGGATTTATGTCTATGTAGTAATATAGGAGTTTACAGTATAAAGTAGCTTATTCAGGACCAAATGATCTTCAGTATAGGGATATAATCATATTTGCTCATCTTTACAATAATTTATTTCATCTTCTTGAAACCCACTAAAACCTATAGAGCTACCTAGATATTGCTTTATGGCTAGAATAAAATAGCTGGGTAAACTAGCATAACATTTTGAATCCTGTAAAAAAATGGGCTAGTCTTGTCAAACCCTTCCTTTAGTATCAGCAAGCTCCCTTCCAGAAGAAAAGAATCCTCTCGTGCAGCCATTCCCAAAATGGTACCTGCTATCTATACTGGACAACTTCCAGTGTCAGTGAATGCAATGAATGCAGTGAACAACAGCACTCAAAAGCTTATATACTTCAGCCGCATGTGTGGCGTGAGTTATGGCATCAAAGAATGAAAGCAAATAGAAGGGTTAGTCATTTAAAGCAAAAGGCTACCAAAAATTTCAGGATAGTTTCTCCAAACTACCAGAAATGGGTTTCAAAATATAAAAGGTAGTTCAGTATAACCAACTATGAATTGATGTCAATTAGGACAAAACAAACTGCAGCCTAATTTTATATATAAGTTTAAATGTATGCTGACAGACTAGAGAAAGTACTTTGGTGTTGGGATGGATAGTTCAATTAAAATATCTACCTGGAGGACAGCTGTCATGAGAATGTCAGACTCCATATGGGGGTCCAAAATGGAATTTGCCTTTTTCATAACTCTTTCACATTAGGCTGACTTTTTATGAAATAAATTGAAAATGTAACTGCCAGTCTTACCATATTTGATTCAAATGTATAGCATTAGTACGATTTTGCTCATGTACTTCTAAAAATGCAGATGGGAAAAATGTAGAAAAGCACCACCCAAATGATTACAATGTCAGACAAACTCCCTAATAACAAAAGGTTAGATTATTTGGAGGTTTTCACCTCAAGAAGGAAATATCATGCAGAGCAGAATGAACATTTGGAATCTGCTAGACATTTAATAGTCAAATTCATAGCAAATACAGTTATCCATGTCTAATACTCATGATGGCTGCTTATTACTTCCAGTATTATTTATAAAATGCAGTATGCCTCTGAATACTAGTTGCTAGGCAACGTAAGGGAGAGAGTGTTAATGCATTCATATTGTGTCTATGGAAGTATCTAGATGGACTTCTTCAGAATAGAATGCTGGGCTAGATAAGCTTTTGGTCTGATCTAGAGTATGCTTATTTGTGGGAAACAAAACTATTTAAAATGAAAGTAATTTTCAACTGGTTACATAGACAATTCCAGCCAATGAGAAAACCAAGCGCAAATACCTATTCATATGATTATTTCCTGAATATAATTCCTTTTTCACAACTTATTGAGAAATCCTCCACAGTTCTTTGAAAGTGCCAGACCTTTCAGCACTAACAAAATGGTCATAAAAACCTTCAGCTCTTCCCAGTCCACTCTAGTTCTAATCTCTACTCAGCCATAAAATAGCAGATGTAAGAGCTAGCTCTGGCCTTGAGTAGGTTTCTATGATTGGTCTAACACAGTTCTCAAATCTCCAATGTACTTGATGCACTTTTAAAAGTAAAGATAAAGACTCCCTTTAGAGTACTGGCAACAGTAAAGAAGTGGTTTGCCACTGCCTTCTGCTGGAATGTTTTTTCAATTTAATCTTGCCTACAGCACTAGAATTCCAGGGTGGTCTGTCATCTAATGAGGTCCAATCCTGCTTAGCTTTTTTGAAGAACACCAAGATTGATTGCTACCTGCTATAGTCTAGAAAAGTAAAAATCCTTCAAAAGTTGAAGGGAAGATGGCAAAGAAAATCTGGCTCTACACCTTCCAATGATGTCATTACTGTACTACACTGCCTCAACTCTGCAGTTCATTTGCAAGTGGAAAAAATATCTGCAAATGTTGTTTCCAGCCATGGGTGAATATTCTCAAATTCCATACACAGCTTCAGGACCTTCTGGAATGAAGGGAGCACTTTCTAAACTTAAAGTGGTTTTTAGTGCAGCACTTGTCTCACTGCTGAATAATTTTAAAGTGTTAAAATGCTGCATAAGCAAAAGGTGTGGATGGTTAAAACTTTCCTAAAATATTAGACACACATTCAGAAAAGAAGAGTTCCTCAGGAACCAAACTAGAAATCTGTTTTCAGTTTATATCACTTTTGTCTTCATAAACAAACTTCCAGAAAGCATGAACTTGATTGGCTTACTTAAAATTACAGATTAAAAAAACAACAGTCCAGTATGAGATACATACCTCATATTCACTTGAATTCACCATTAGTGAAGGGACAAGAGAGAACAGTTCATTGAGTGTTTTTAAAATAAGTGGCCGGGTATCACAGCTCAGTTTGGGTGAGAGCGCATTCCATGTAGAGCGAATGCAAACAACCTGGAATAGAGAAACAAAGATTGCCTTTAGCATGACACAATCAGTGTGTGTGTGTGTGTGTGTGTGTGTGGGTGTTTAAAATATGTTAAGGATATATGGTATATGGATTAGAAATAGCACTTACAAATCATGTCTTGTAGACTCTCATTGTAAACCAGATGTTCAATGTTTCAGACAGAAACTCAGTATTATTAAGTGACTAAAATTTAATCAAAATTAAGTATATTTTATACCGTTGTTATTTACCACAGATATAATAAAGGTATTAATGTAATCCAGACCCCTTTAGCTTCAACAGACTTGCTATACCCAAAGCCTTGGGACTGAAAAGTATAAATTACATACATACATACCATCATACAATTCCCTTTTGATTTAAGCAACATTATGCAAAACACAGGAGTAAAAAATAGTAAGCCAAAGAAATTGAAGGCATGACGTAAGAAAAACAAACATAGCCAGAACTAGTTTACATCAACAGCACTCACTACGCCTTTTCGTTTTTTGATCTTGGAAACCATTCTTCCTTCTACCATGTCCATATGCTGCTGCATACGTTGTGTCTTTGCTTCATTAAAGTTCTCATCTCTTTTTCAGGATCTCATCAACAACCACAAATTATCTGGTTTTCCCCTTCTCCCTCATCTCCATTCATCCTCTTTTCATATTTGTTTTGCAATTTGATCCTTATCAATTCTATAGGACCAACCCATCACAACATATTTCTTTCATGCTGGTCAGTCACTTTTGTATTCTATCCATATTAATTCAGAGTGCATTCATTCTTCACTGTATCTCTTCTTGTTTTACCACATTAAATACCCCACTCCATTGCATTAAACTTTCTTTTATGTTTCTCTAGACATATAACTCTCACTTCCATATGACAAGTGAACTGGCCAAAACATGCTGTTATGCACAGATATTTTTGCTTCTTTTGATAAACATTTATACTTTCCATTAACTCCACTTCTGTGGCACACTGTAATGTAATTCTTTTCATTCTATTCCAAGCATAGTATTTCCTTACGTCCAGTTTCCATTCATGCTGTTAGGAGATTAATCTAGCTTCTAATATTTTTCAAACAGGGCTCATTTTTTCACTTCCTGAAGTTGTTCTACTTTTATTCTAGTTTCTTTCAAATCTGACTACCTTCATCCACCTCTGTTATATCTTTCCCCTTTTTCTTAGGTTCACAGATCTTTCTTTTTCTTTCTTTCTTGTTAATTCATGTTCTATTTATTCCTCTTACATTCTAAGTCATAAACTTCCATATGCCACGGTCATCATAGATGAGCCCACAAGTATTGACACATACTTTGCTCCTCAAATCTTTGGTTAACTTGAGGCCAAAGATAGAAAGGTGTAGACTAGGTGACCAGCTTTAGCCACAGCTGTGCCACATGCAGCATTCCCTGCTAATTGTAAATGCAGTACCAGTCTGTTTGGGTACATTTTGGCTAGTATACCATATACACAATCAAAGACTGGTTTTTTTCAGGCCTGTTCACATTATTCTATGCATGGATGTCTAATATAGCGATGACCTTGCAAGACAACATACTGTTGCCTGAATCCCAATAACTAGAAGGGATAAGGAATGTAGAGATATACATTCACAGAGCCTATTCTATAGAATAATTCTTAAAATAATTATCACACATTTGGCATATCTATTTATAGTTAGAAATTAGCCCTCGCTGGATCATTGTTAGAGTGATACAAAACCCCTTTGTGTCCACAGGAAAAGAAAAGATCCATCAAAAGAACAGTAAAATCTGGCTCATATATAAAATCAATTTTGATGAAACAAATACATTAAGTTTTCATAGTTGGGAATGCCATTAAAAAAAGGATATCAATTCTAAAAGTTCTAGTTAGGAATTCATCGACATTCCCTTAAATACAATAATATTAACATTAAAAAGGCAAATCATTTTTTTGAAACTGTTTTCATTATACACATTATCAAAATTAAGAGATTCCAACAAAAATCCCTGAACAAAGTGAGCACCAATTGTCACTGGAGGTAAGGTTCTAAAGAAGCAGCTTTAGTAGAACCCAACAATCTGAATAAATATAGCCCTAGTCAACAAACCTACAAAGAGTGGAAGTATGCTAATGGGTTGCCCCCATCTGTGCATAAATCAACAGAGCTGTACATTCACCCATGACAAAATTTATTACTTTTAGGCAATCTAATTTTATTCAGTACTAATTACCTGACCATTATTGACCTAGGAGAAGCGACTAAAATAAAAGTTGTTCCTGCTTCAACATTTACTATCTCAGAATCCCCTATGGAATTTGCAGCCTTTAAATTCATACATTTTCAAAACTCCATATTTTGATTTAAGGGAATTTTTTTTTTAAAAAGGAAATATGCTACCATTTTATAATAAAAGTGGTTTTTGAATCTAACAAAACTGTAACTTGTGTCCATGCATACACCTACTTGCTTCAAAATTATAGCTTAATAAGTCAATGCTGAAGCAGTTTGTTTTCTAGATGAGCCCCCAGAGTGCTGTATGAATGAAATTCAAGAAAAGCAATAATTTAGAGAGATGTAATGCACATCTAGACTAGGCAATGTATTACTAGATGTCAACATGGTATTAATTCCATTTATTAAGTCAACTGATTTTTAAACACAGAGGTCTAGGCTCTAGTCAGTAAACACAACAACATATATCCACCTACTGCCCACAGGATTTTATTACATGGTCAGGACTGTAGAAGCCATGAAGCAAATAATGTACAATCTTGGGAGCAACAGAAATTTTTGAAGAATGCTGTGTATGAGTAAAAAAACACTATCTTAGAAACATGGTGCAAGCTTTAAAAGTACTGTATTTCATGATATAGAACAGGTATCTCTTTTTTTTTTTAGTATGAAATTCAGCCAAGGACAACTTATACTCTTTGCTATACCTAAGTATTGCTTTAGAACCCAGACTGTGGCCTGGGATGCTAAGTCATAAGATCATAACTCATAAGTTTACCACCATTTGTAAACCCACTCATTTCAGTTTAAAGAGGGTTCCTCTAAGGTTTATCTGTAAAACTATGTATTATTATAGATTTAATGCCATCAACAGGCATGATACTATAAAATGCAACAGAAGTTCCTGCTTCAAAGGATCACACGTTCTAAAATTTTGATTGGAGAAAGTAGTAGTCAGGCAAAGGATTTCAATTTCAGGATTCCCATCTGTATTGTCAACATCCTTGCTGACTAGGAATTCTAGAAGTTAGAGTTCTAACAAATCTGAAGAACACCAGGCTAGAGAAAGCAGCAATTCAACATAGATGGCTATGCCACATATAGAGGAAACAAGGACGTTAATACCTGATCCCAAAAGATAATATATTGTAAAATGTTCGTTTCAGTTTTATGTTTTACTAAGGGACCTAATATTATAGGCTAAGCAGCTTTACTTCAATTCTTTCCTTAATGTGTACATTTTGATCAAGCTAAACAGTGTTCTTTAAAAAAACAACAGCAATATAGCAGCTGTTCCACTTCAATGCTGATGTTTTCTCATTGCCTACCCAAAAGGGTGAGATTGTTAAGTATAATTTGCCTGTATTACTAGAGTTAAAAAGTTGAGGTTTGCACACATTTCTGCTACTAATGCATCATAGCAGCATCAGTAGAGAGCCAGTCTGCTGTAGTGGTTAAGGTGTTAGCCTAGAAAGCAGGAAACTGAGTTTTAGGCCTCCCTGAGGCATGAAAGCTGGCTGGATGACTTTGGGCCTGTCACTCTATCTCAGCCCAACCCACCTCAATAGGGTTGTTGTTGTGGGAAAAATAGGAGGCAGGAATATTAGGTATGTTCACTGCCTTGAGTTATCTATTTTAAAAAGGCAGGATAAAAATCTAAGAATAACAACAACAGCAACTGTAAATAGAATAAACATTAACAGTATTTTTTTCCAAAATTTTATTCCATACCTCAAGTCTCTGAAACTTTTGACAGACATGAGTTTCCTAAGTTGTCTACCATATCCCTCATCCTTCAGGCCACCTAGAAATATACTAAATAAGATCATAACTGGAATGAATGAATCAAGCATACCAGTAATTTACATTTTAGGCATTTAAGCTGCTTTCTCCCTTACTTTTCCCAAAAGGCATTCTCCAAGGCTCGAAGGCCCCTCTCCCCCCATCTCTGCAGGGAGTAAGCCATTGTAATGAAGACTTCAATGGATTTCCCTGGGGTCAATCCATGCACAGAAATGCACAAAAGTTCCCTTCAGGAATTTCAACTTTTCAGACATTGTTATCATATCTGCAGGATTCTGCCAGTTGCCTGCAATTATCATGAATCATTCAAGTCTATGCTATAATGGCAGCAGAAATACTGACAGATAAGTAAATTGGCCAGAAAAAAAATATGCTTCCAAAAATTACAAGTGCAAGATGATGCTAAGATTTAATCAGGGGAAGAAGACAAAGTAGTGTCTAAATTATGGTTATACATCTGCTTTATATTCAAAATCAAAGAAGTAGATGCCAAAAACAGATTCATAATATAGACAAACGTGTAAGAAAACTGCAGATGCCTCTGCCAAATGGGAGAATCAAATATCTCCATGTGCAGAGAAATGAGTTGCCATTGTCCCTATGATGCTCGTTTTGAAAAGGTAATGAGTTAATGAAATCACTATAGCGATATTTTATATTAGAAAAAAAATCAACACACTGGGCATCAGAATTAAATAGCCACTTTGGAGGCTGTAGAAACACTTTAGGGGAACCATTTCAAAATCAGTAACGATAAAACTCTTAAGAACTCCTATTGAGTTAAGTCCTTTTAACGAACAGACTGATCCATGAATACAATTCCAGTGTAACTCATGTTGACAGCTACTGAAACATAATCTGATTATATGTTGAGTGAAAATGACACTTCTCCACCTCCACTTTAGAAAACACTGATCTCAATAACTAGACAAAACAATTCATCTGGAGAATATATACAGGGGAAAGAAAAAATGGAAAAAAAATCCTGAAATTGGGAGAAATCCTAAATATGTATTTACAAATTAATTGAAAAAAAATAATCAACTCATCCTACAACAAGAAAAATAAATGGAAATGATACTGAATGTGTGCCTTCTCTGTCTGTTTTAGTTAAAAATGATATCAACAGCCTTTATTTTGAAAAAAAAATCATTAAGAAATTATTAAACTAGAGAAGTTCTTATAAATGACTATTATCTTAACAGTATATGTCACTTTAGACTGTAACCTCAAACACTATTATAATTTACATCAAGGTCCAGAACATGGCCAGTGAGATGATGGCAACATACTGACACTTATCAAATCTACAGGAGCAGATCTTAGCACTATTAATTAGTAAGTACATATATTACCACTGTTAGTAGTATGAGGCTGAAATTCCATATTCATTCATCTGGGAATAAGTTCTAAATTTTGTCATGGTCTCAATGAATTCCTGCTTAGTATGAATTCCTTTCTGGAGGAATTACATACCAACATTAAGTCTGTAAAATAGGACTATACATAGGAACTCTATACAAAGGAACCAACCTTGGGTTACTCACAGTCTGCAAATACTTTCAGTAACCTAGTTATAAATCATGTTAAAATCCAACAAAGAGATGCCAATGTTCTAGATGATTTCATTTCTCTTCTTTTCCTTCCCCTCATGTTGTCTGTCCAGTTTGTTAAACAATGTATTGCTAAAAAAAAAAACAGTGCAATAATAGACCTATCCAGAAACCAGGACTGAAAAATCCATGTTTGATCTACAAATATGATTTGGGGGGGGGGGAGTAAAATGCAAATTTCCTGGCTTAGAAAAAGAATTTAACTGTTTAAAAAAGTTTAACAAAGCAGAAAGTCTAGTATTAAACTGGGTACAGAAATGCAGAAGGAAGGGGCAGAAGGGAAAATGCTTATATAGAGCAAATTCATATTACAAAAAAACAAGATATTTAGATTGATTCAATGTGTCTATGAATTTTTTAAAAAAGTTTGGTGAGCATCCTTAAATGAAGGTCTGAGAGTCAGTTTGGTGTAGTGGTTAAGGCATCAGGCTAGAAATCTAGTCCCTTAGGCAGGAAGCCAGCTGGCTGACCTTGGGCCAGTCTGTCTCTCTTTCAGCCCTAGGAAGGAGGCAAGGGCAAACCACTTCTGAATAACTTTGTCAAGAAAGCTGCAGGGACTTGTCCAGGCAGTCACCAGGAGTCAACACTGACTCAAAGACACACACACACACACGACAGACATAGGAAACCTGTGGTCATCCAAATATTGTTACAGTGCATCTTCCATCAATCCTAACCAGCATGGTCAATGACTTGAGATGATAGAAGTTGTATTCCAGGGGTGGGTAACTTTTTCCTGGCTGGGGATACTGTAATAGATGAGACAGTTGTGTGGAACATAATAAAATGGTATCATACAATTGGGCGAGGCCAGATTGTAGGGGGAACTTTTAAGGAGAATTTGGCTTTTTAAACAAATTATACTGAGCCTATTTTAGGATATACATTACAGTTTTTAAGTGTTTTCTCCTTCAAAATGACAAGAAAGTTCTGATTATCAGCAGTTGTGTATACAGAAGGGATACTGAAAGGTGGAAAAAATGGGGTTCGGTTGCCATATATGGCTCTTGGGACTCAGCTATTCAACCCTATTGTACCAATAACTTCTGGTGAATAATAGGAATCGCATTCCTCTGCTAAAGTCTCAGTAAAGGTAACTAAGAAAAAGGAATAATATTTAATAATAGACTAACATTTAATAATAATGTCTTAATGAAATATACTGATTTAATAAATTCTTATATTAGAGATTTGTAGTAACAAGCTAAAATATGCTGCCCATTAAATGGGGAAAACTTTCAGGCAATCAAAATGTTCTGAATACATTAGTTAATCAGTTAACCAATTGAGCCACACATAAATATATGGCAGATATGGCAGATACCATTAGTTTCCCAAACCTTAGTATGTACTTCATTCTTTGTTCAGTTGCGGCTCAGTTGCTGGAACTCCATAGTTTCAATGAACAAGGGAGTTTCTTTCTATAGATCTGCCAGAAGGTGATGCAACATTATATATTAAACATATTTTCTGGAGGTATTTGGAATGAAAATAGCTTTAATGGTCATTATGAGCACCTACCAAAAAATTCAACTCATATAATGGGAAAAGAGAAAGATGAAACTTGCAACAAAGAACAAGATGCCTTGTAGAATACACATCAGCTTTTGTTAGTTTGTTTCCCAGATGAGGATTCATAAAATTAGTCCTATACAGTCTCTCAGTATGAGAGTGGTAGTAACAGCAGTAGTAGTTATTACAAGCACACAAGTTCATTGTGTGATCCATTTTAAAAGGGACCTACTTTGCTCCTAAGCATTTTTTAAAACTTGTTGATTATAGGATCTGTTGTTGTCTGGATTTAAGACTGTGAAAGGTCCCCTGTGCAAGCACCAAGTCATGTTTGATCCTTTGGGGGGACGCCGCTTTCACGACATTTTCTTGGCAGACTATAGCGGGGTGGTTTGCCATTGCCTTCCCCAGTCGTCGCCTTCCCCAGCAAGCTGGGTACTCATTTTACCGACCTCAGAAGGATGGAAGGCTGAGTCGACCTGAGCCGGCTACCTGAGAATCCAGCTTCCGTTGGGATCGAACTTGGGTCGTGGGGAGAATTTTCGGCTGCAATACTGCCGCCTACCACTCTGTGCCACACAAAGCTGGGTTTAATCTTTAATCTTTAATTTTTTTCTTCCTCCAGGGTAAGTATACCTAATTCCTTCTGACTGCCCTCCCCGGATCTGTCTTTCAAACACCACAGCATCTTAAGTTGCTCTTTGATACTTTCCAATTTGCCAACATCCCTTACATATAGAACTAAGATGAAATATTGATCTACTATGGGAGAAAATGCCTATTATGAACCTTAGATCAGAATAATTATATAAAGGAAGGGAAGAGATACAATAACATTTAATTCACGTTTGCTAAACATCATTGTTGCAAAGATATGCCACCGTTACATGAAAGTTAAAAAAGGAATAATTCTCTTAAAATTAAGTAGAAGAAGGTGTGTTTGTTTATTGCGGGGTGCTGGTACTAAACTGGAATGCTCATTGTATGTATATACGTCATTACTATTGTAAACCGTCCAGAGTCCCTCTTCTGGGGGGAGATGGGTGGTAGCAAAATTTGAAAATAAATAAATAAAATAAAATAAAATAAAATAAACATCTAATCAAATAATCCCTATCTAAAAAGGTCAAGAAATTTTTCAAAATAATAAACGTATCCACAGAACACCACACTCAATGATGGCTTTCAGAGGGCCCGTATGCTCCTCTAGTGCAGAGGTGCACAATCAGCAGATTAGGACCACATATAGCCACCTATCCAAACTGTCCTGCTGAACTGCATCATTTATGTGATAGCATGGGTGCATTATTAAACACATGCTGTATGCACATATTATATTTATAATAAAATATATTAATTTAATTGTAATACAATTCGATTTTCAAATAAATTTTAATTTTAAACAAATTTATGTTTTCTCCAGCATACATCCTCAAAGCTTTAAATTGGACCCTCAGTCTGAAAATGTTGGAGGAAAATTCAGAGAGTGCCTTGGACTGCAAGGTGATCAAACCAGTCCATCCTCCAGGAAATAAAGCCAGACTGCTCACTTGAGGGAATGATATTCAAGGCAAAACTGAAGTACTTTGGCCACATAATGAGAAGACAGGACACCCTGGAGAAGATGCTGATGCTAGGGAGAGTGGAAGGCAAAAGGAAGAGGGGCCGGCCAAGGGCAAGATGGATGGATGATATTCTAGAGGTGACGGACTCGTCCCTGGGGGAGCTGGGGGTGTTGACGACCGACAGGAAGCTCTGGCGTGGGCTGGTCCATGAAGTCACGAAGAGTCGGAAGCGACTAAATGAATAAACAACAACAACAGTCTGAAAAAGATTGCCCATCTAGAGCACTGCCACACTGGAAGGCATCAACTTGAAGAAGCTTCCTCCAGAATTGTTCTCCAGTCTACAAACTGTAGTGGAATCATCCTAATTAAACACTAGCATAAAGTTCCTCTATAAAGTTCCTCAGTTTTATGTGTTTATAGTTATGCTCTTATCACAGAACAACTTTATGCATGACATCTGGCCCCCCAGTGTCCTCTAAGCTGAAACACCATAAAAAAAGATTAATGCTCTTTTTTTAAATCAAAACCTAAATCAAGGCAGTTATTCACCAAGGTAGTATAATAGCATTGATGATTATCGTAGTTTGGGTCACGGTATTATTTCCAGCTCAGTGGGGTTCATTCACCAATCATGATTTGCAGCCAGTCAGCCAGGCTTCTCCGTTGGTGGTTGGGCTCCCCCTGTTCATGACAGACAAAGTCAAAATTTCCCTAGCCTTCAAAGTTACTGATCTTTTCCAAATGCCCTTGGAATTTTGTTGAGATACAGTAAATCAATAGCATTTTCGAGAGAGAGAGAGAGAGAGGAGGGAGGGAGGGAGGGAGAGAAAGATCAGGTTTTTTAAAAATTATTTTTAAAACTCTAATTTTATAGTTTTACAAACCATCTCACACTTATCTAATAATAATCTCAAATTAGCTGAGGTATTAATAACCAGGTTATCAAAGGTACAGTATATCCTCATTCAAGGCACAGGATATACTCAGAAAAATAGACCCATTTATCTTATTTCCATAGGAAAGAAAACATGATATATTTTAAATTCTGCATATTGTAAAGACAAAATTTATTGGGTATAAATGCTGCATTAGCTTATACCAGTGACTTCCTGGTATAAGAGAAAGTTTATTTTAGAGCTGTATAGTCTTTCCCAGACATTTATTCATGGAAAGAACATTAGTGGTAAAGAAAAAAGCTTCCCAGTAAAAAACAGCTGATCTTACCCTGAACTGTGAAGGGAAAGGTTAACCTGGGTTGGCAACATTTAATGGTGGGAAAAAACCAATCTGGTAACTGGACATGGCCTGAACATTTGGGAACTGATGATCTGGAGGAGAGATGGTAATTGGTAGTCCTCCAAATGTTACTGAACTCCAGCTTCCATCCACTCTAGGCAGTATAGCCAGTCATCAGAGAGCATGGCAGCTGTAATCCAATAACATCTGAAGATCATGTATTGCTCATCCTGAATTTAGAGACAGAGTTTAGTAGAATCTGGTAAATGGAACAACTCAGTTCTAAAATTAAGTATTTCCCAACACTAGGTCGTTTAAGTAAACAAAACCAGGAAAAAAAAGACAGGGGGAGTCCCAAAGCTAGCTTTGTGGGATGGATTGTGGACAAGGAAGATGGCAGACAGCTAAGTAACACAGATTGAAAGCAAAACCAAAATTTTCTTTCTCTGTCTGGCTGAGAATTCTAACTAGGAGTTGAAATGGATGGAATAGATTTTCATTTAATGTAAAGCTGTAGTAAAACTCCAGAGTTTCATAAGCTATAAAAGCTCAAAATACTTCCTAAAAGGTACCACTCAATTCTTGGAAGGGTTCTCCAATCGAACATGCAGACGTCCCTTCAGAGAGAAGCTTCTACAGAAAAGATATTTTGGAACCTTCGGATTACTGGGTCACTCAAGGCCCAGAGAAGACTCTCTACTTTGGAGACACACTTTAAGTTTCTGAGCTTCTCCCATGTGATATGTTCCATCACATCTGTCCTTAAACCACTATTGTACTTGTGTATATATACAGTACATACAGAAAACAAAAACACACAGCATCTACTGTAGTATTTGAACACATGTGTCAGTCTCTATATAAAAAGTTGCTATTTTTATTATAAAATATAAAATAAAAATTTTGATACTCAGCATTAAGGAAGTTAACAGTAACCTATCATTTCTTAATACAAAGATACACTTTAAACACACACACACCCACTTACAGGCAACTTTATAATAGAGGTAAAATTAGATAAGAAAGCATTATATCTGATTCAGAGAAAGGAAAATATTCAAACACCAAACTGCTGATTTAGGCAGTATATTTATTTATATATTCATACTTATGTAACCCACCCCATAAAGTTAAACACAACATTCTGAGTTTGTAACAGTGAAGCCAATCAGAAATGTAGCATCTCAGCACCACGCTATTAAAATATCTTTAGAATGTAATATAAAAATCCATCCCCAATTTAAAATATAGGGACACTCTTTAGGGACACTGTTATCCATACTGAAGCATTTCGATAATAAATTTTATTTTAACACACTTCACTTCAAATCCAGATGTTTTATTGGCTCTTTCTGCAAGAATTAGTTTTCTGGAATAATGAAACATAGCAGCAACACTGAGAATCAGCTATTGTAAACGTTCTCATGTTGTACAAAAATCAAAATTATTCTTTTTTTCCAAATTACTTTTTTTTAATGTAAACAAATGCAAAGGTAATAACAGCACTACAGTAATGATCTTAGTATGGTGCATTTCCGGGGAATGGCTAATTCTGTTTTGTGATAAATGGCCTGCAGTGAACTCTTTCTCTCGGTCATGAATCCCCAGGAAATGCCCAGTGTCTGGATAGTTATTGCTCAATTGTACATTGCTGTTATTTGAGAACACAACACCCTCTAGGAGTCGCAGAAGATGAAAGCGGTTTTGTTCCTCAATATGGGGGCACCTATTAGTTCTGACACAACAGAGCGATAGCTGATCAGAAAGCATCGTTGTAACTCCAGGCAGTGTTCAAAGGCTGTGGGTGCAAACAGTCTTTGTAAGTTTGTTTTAAACTTTGTGCTTATTGTTCCTTCCTTTATTGTTGTTTTAGCATGAATAGATCATTTCCATCTCTAAGAACTAACAAGGATTTAATGTCACAGATTTCAGGACTACTGACAGTGTCTTTTTCATGCTTCTGAGCAACAGAACACGCTGATTTGATATACACTTTTAACATGAAAATGCTTTAATTATCCTTGCCAAAGCTGAGAATGGGCATGAATAGATACATACAAGAGTACATTGTTAGTGACATCATTTGCATATAGAAAAAGAGAATTTCATATCCCTTTCTGTTAGAAGCAAAGCTCATAAAAGAAAATACAATGGGTTTATATGAGTCCAGTAGTTACTGTCAGAGGTCATTTTAACTTGCATGAAGATCTGAAATGTATTTTATAGTACATACTAACCCTCTTGTGTATGACCATTCTGAACTACTCTCCAGAAAGTTGGGAGGAAAAATGAGTTAATTCTTGACAGATCTCAGCCCAAACTGCAACTACCTCAGTTGAGAGCCAAACTAGATGTGATTATTCCTAAAAATGGCATTCATAATTGTATAAATGTCTCAAGGAGGGGGGGGGGGGAGGGAGGGAGGGAAGAAGGAAGGAAGGAGAAGAGACAGTCCAGACTGGGATCAACAGGTTTCAAGAAAAATTGTTCACTATAGTGAGAAAATTCCCTTGAGCAACTAGAAATTGTTATGGTGATTTGATTAATTATACTGTATTATTATATATTGTTTTTTGTCTTTACCCCAACTGATAGAGGGGAATTGTACTCTGCTCAGAGTCGGTTATAATGGAAACAACCTAAAACCCTGTAAAACAAACACAAAGTCCTCTTACACGATATTTTCTCAAGCCTTGGTACTTAATGTTGTGAAGGAGCTCTACCAGCTTGCCACAATGTACAAATACCAACTCATGAGAATTTTTCTTTTCCTTTTCTTTTTTTTTGAGGCTTGGAATGACCATACGCTACAAAACAAAAAAAGAGTACATTGTGCTACAGAAGAACTCAGATCAAATGCAACATTCAAAAGGTAACTCTCACTAAAATAGACACGCACTGTCATTCTGCTTAGGAAAACAAAGAGAGATGGAGGGGAATGAAAAAAAAGAGGGGAAAGACAAGATACATTCACTGGAATGACTTTTGTCCACTGATACAGCATTTATATCTAAGTCACTACAAATCAGAGATCAAACCCTAAACCCTAAACATAAATGCAGAAAAAGGCCTAAGTGACATTTTAATATTGAAATAATTGCTGCCCAAGTTTTAGGGCTGCAATAGGCATCATTCATCACAATGGTTTGCAAAAAAGTCCAACAACTACGTCCTATCCAATGTTGTACCGCTAAATGTTTCCTTTTCTATTTTAATAATCGCTTGAGTTTATCTGAAGATGTTACAACGTATTAGAGTATTATTCAACTAGGATTAAAGTGAGCCCAAAGAACACATTATGGCCCTGCCATGTCTTCAAATGAGGAAGATGGGAAGGAAGTAGAGCCAGAAGAATCAAGTGGCAGATGTATTGGAACCAGTGATCCTGTTCTTATACTGACAGATGATCCAGCAAGTTCACAGGATCCTCTGCTGTATCCACACCTGACAGTAACTCAGAAATACAGTCATTTATTCCTAGGCAGAGGAAGTTAATGAGGGTCCAGGATGAGAAAACTGGTCTTTACAGATCTGAGAGGCTAGCTAAAAAGGCATATGACTGCTTGGCAGTTGTGCACTGAATGGAATCTCAGCATGGCTTACCAACTGCTCTCACTTACACTGGAAAGTGCTGAGAATTTATCTAAAATTCAGCTCTTGCCTATGAATACCATGCTTGGCAGTGTTTGGATCTTGGATTTCGTCTCACCTGGTCACTTGCTTCTCCCTTGGATTTGTCACTTAACTGATAGTTTACCAACCCAGATTTGTGCCTTGCCTGTTGGACCACAAGGATATTCTTTCCTCAGAGTAATAGGACTTTTTCAAAATCTTTTACATCTATTAGCTTGTAGAAGAACTGCAACCACTTATATATAGCTAATCACAGATCTATAATTGGTAATTTATTACTTGGAAGGCAGCTTGCTGGCACAGAAAAGGATACCAATAATACGAAGTATAATACAAAAGGTATAAGAGGGATTTTAAAGGCTCATACAAGGTTAAGGTCAATTGGTGCCAAGGGCCTGAATTCTTAAAATCACTGTTTTATTCCCAATACCAGCATTCTGACATGGATGAAGCTTTAATTCCTGTAACTCCCTTTCTTACTCAAACTCAAGATCATTTGATACCAGAGATTTTAAAAAACTGAATTGTAACTATATAATTAAAAGCAAGATTAAAAGTTGGCTGTAGTGGCTTTTGTTATCATAATGTTATATTCTTTTCCTCCAAATATCCAGAATCATTGGTGCTCCTGAAGAATATGGTATGAAACTGCCCCCATGCTTTTTTTCTAAATGGCACCTTTGTGTTTCACTATGTCTACCTGTGCCTAACAGGAAGCATATGGAATAAATCTCAAAGAGTAGATTGTAAGTCTCCAAGGAAAAGATTTTTCAGCCAAAAGAAGCTTAGTTTCTGCTTTTTTTAATGCATAAAAATATCTTGCTTCAGTTTAATAGCAAAGTTATTTTAAGAATGCCCAAGAAACAATTTTCTTCTTCTTGTCAAATTCACTAGGTGATGTAATTTGTCATCGTCACAGTTTTCACTGTGTTATTCTGTTCTGTCAGTTCTCCCTTCATTTTTGCCTTTCTGTATGTCTTCTCTCTGGTCAAAGCCTGATAAATGAAGGATCAAGGAATAAACCACACAGAATTGCTTCCAGGAAAGAAAAGACTATAAACACACACACACAGACAAAGTTAGCTTTTTCCTTTCTGAAACTTGGCCTGCCTGGTAATAGTTCTCACATGAAATCTATTATAGACCAGGACATGAAGGTTCATAGAAAATATGCTGGCTTCTGTTGAATTATGTTGGCAAAAAAAAAAAAAAGGATTTGCCAAGACTTAGCAAATATGGTTTGGCAAAGACTACTCTGTATGTTTTCCAGGCTTGACATGAGAAGCAAAGAACACTGTAAGTCTCATTAAATAGATCTATTATTTAAATGCATGAAGAGTTAGCTGTCTTCATAAATTACCTCAAAGCAAGCCAGATACTCAGGAGTAATATGAGTGATTCATGAGCAGTATTTTGTACTTCATGTAATCTATTATATTTTAATACAGGACAATCACTGCAGTTAAATCAAATTGCAGTTTATTCTGTGAGATTCAGATTCAAGTGTCTTCCCATGCTGATTGTTACAGTATTCTTCTTTAAAGACATTCTTAAAATTATATAATCACAGAACCCCAGAGTTGAAAGAAACCATAAATCCCTGCTCAGAGCAGAAAATAGAATTAAAACATCCCCAACAGAGGCATTCTAGTCAGAACTTAGCCACTGATGGGAGGCTCACCACCAATCTGAATAATTGGCCCACCCTCATGCTGCTCTTACCATTACTTTTCCCCTTAATATTCAATTGGAATCTGCTTTCCTATAACTTCAAACTATTTTTCTTTCATCAGCTACTTTGAGGTAATAGAGAACAGGTCTTGACCTATTCTGTGACATCCTTTCAGGGATTAGAAGATGCCCAAGACTAAACATTCCCAATGGGTTTAATTTCTTTTCATAGGATTTCATTTCTAGTTCCTTGATTATTTTTCACTGCTCTTCTCTAAACTTGCCCAATGAAATAATGATGTGATATTATTACAAAACCATGTTAACTTCTGCTAAGCGCTGCATAGTTTTCAAGATTCTTATAGATTGATAGCTCTATAATCTTCCCAGCTATCAGTGTCAGAATTCCTGGTCTGTAATTCCCTAGATCTGCTCTTTACTCCCTTTTGAAGATGCGGACATTTTGCCTCCTTCAGTTATCTAGCACTTCATTTTCCAAGGTTTCTCAAGGATAAGAGACTGGGGCTCAGACAGACTGAAGCCCACATATGCTTCAAAGCATCTTTTTGCCTCTTAATCCAAAGCACTGCACAGTCTTCCGACACATCTCTCTCTCTCTCTCTCTCTTTTTGTTTTTGTTTTCAGATGTTCACTAAGAGATTTATTTATTTAGTTGATTTGTATCGCCAACCGTCTCAACAAGTGACTCTGGGCAGCTTTTGGGCTTTCACATTAGCTTCTATTGGCATCTATATTTTTTTTCACAATGAAATTGTTTGCAATTGTGTTTTTAGTATTTCTTTTTAAAATTCTGAGTTCCATTTCTAATTAGCTTCTCTGATCACTGAATCCTATTTATCATTGCTCTGAATTTTAATAAAATATGCTTTCTTGCAGTCTGGGATACCTGTTCAATGCACTCAGCTATAACTAGACTCTCTCCTTCAAAATGAGTGTGATTTCTCATGACTTCAAGGATGCATCCATGCAGTTTTCTTGGTAACAGCACAGAAGTAGTTTGCCATTCCCTTCTTCCAGGATATTTTTCAACTTCCTAGCCTAGCCTACAGCCCTGTCATTTCCTGATAATCTCCCATACAAGTACTAACCAGGCTTATGAGCCCAGATAAAATAAGCCAGCTTTAGTTTCCCTTAAAATGAAGAACATTTATGGTCTCTTTCCCTCAATGTTCCTCTTATTTCCACTTTCTCAGCTAATACCTGCAGAAAAATAAATCTCACTCCCATCACTTGAGGGTTATCACCACCCTCATTGTAGTACTTTAATGACCAAAAGATGTTTTTCATAGTTCAGCATCAACTACAAAAAAAAAAGGTCTCCTCCAGCACTTGTGTTTCTCCATTGAATTCCTTCCCTAACAATTCAGTTGTAGCTCCCTCATATCAGAGGTACTTAATGTAAGATTGTATTTAGAGGCTGTTCTCCTGGTACCCCTACTATCAAGACTAGTAGATGGCTGTAAAGAAAAAAATGTTTCTGATTATGATACAGTACACAAGCTACATAAAGCTATCCTGGAGCAGTTAGACTAGATTCTGCTTTGCGGTCCTTCCAACGGCTTTTTATTTTCCATACCTTTTAAAATTTTCATAAACCTCATTTTTTAAAAAAAACAAGCAGTTCTCACATTTTAACTGTCAAAAATTTCTGCTTTTTAGATGACTGGTTAGTTAATTATATTACCTGCTGCTGGAAACTTTAATATTCCATTTTCTTCTTTTATAGCTTATAATTGTACCTTAATGTTTCACTGATGGTTCTAATTCTAAGCCATCTGCAAAAACTCACTGGGTGTCATATAAATACAAAAAATAAGAATTGTGCCTACATATGAAGTGGGAGGGCCGGTGTGGTTCTTTGAAGTTGCTATTTCTAAATTGCTTCAGTAATTTAGGACATACAATGAAAGTGAATGACTTCTACTGCTGCAATGGAAGTGAACTATTCAGCTATTCAACAGTGTTCCTATTACTTTTATACACTCTCCTTTTCTTGTACTTCTGAGTTCTGGCTCTTTCATAATGATCAAGACCAGGAACAGCCCCCTAGTTTATCTCACTGTCCTGGATTCCCTGTATTTATTTCCAGCTGCACCATCCACAGTATGAGATGCCACAGGATCCCAGATGCCACGGCAGCTTACATTCAAACATCTTCATGGTCATATAACCAACAGTACCACAATCCCAAGTAACATTTTCCTCGTTCCACTTATACTCTCTCCTCGCCCATCTTTAGACAAAGCTACCACTTGCTGCTGTTCTCCAAAACCAATTCAATATTACTAGCTAACAAAAGAATTGAGGAAACCTAAATACTCCTGTAATTGATATTCCAGGTGTTACAAACTATATCCCCATCCCTGAAGAAAAAAAAAAAAAGCATGGAGGAAAATAGGTCCTTGGGCATTAAGATAAGACCAGAATCAAAATAAAAGGATTTTTTTAAAAAAAATCAAGGCACAATTGCAACGTATATATCAAGAACAACACTTTTCAGAGCCAATCCATGAATGATTGAAATATAATTTTATGACAACTCTGTAGTAACTTCCTGTTTCAATCAGGTGACACAAGATCTAGGAGTATTCCAGTCTCATTTTTTAAAAAGTTAACTTAGTTAACCAAATTAAGATACTGTATTCATAGCCCTTGAGTTCAGTTGGAATGATTTTTTGCTAAACATAAATTGGACTGCAGCCTTCATTTTACTGTTTTTAAAGAAATATTAATGCTTAAAAATGCCTCAGTTGTTTTAAATGAAGTTTTGGGTTTCTTTTCAATGACCGAGATAATAAGATAAACTTTATAATGAGCAAAGCCAAATCTTTTTGTTTGTTTTTGGCACTTTTTAATTTGGTCATTCTTTAACCATCTTGAATATATTTAAGTTATACATTAGTGGCTTTACAAACTGTACACAGAGACTGAAGCTACAGCTATTAAGAGAACAACTGCTATCTAAAACATCTGGGCCTCAAAGATAAGCCGTTCAAGGCTGACTAGAAAGCAACATAAATGAGTCCTGCAACTACAGATAATAATAGCAGGGGCTGGGGCAACCACAGAAATGGAGATCTTAGGCAACAGATCACATCTCCGCCATAGGTAAACTCAATATATTTGTACTTATCTTGTATAGACTGGCAAAAATATATGACACATTGAGGAGAATTTTATTTCCGTTTAAACCTACAGATTGGTCAAAAAATGACAAGCACATTGTTGGCAGGTCTCAGTGCAACTTATTATCTGAAAAAGTAAGAAGTGGCATCTGTCAGTGGATGACTAATGAATGAGGAGCTTATTTAACATGAATGAAACATGGGATTTTATTCCAATAGCAACTATTAGAAAGGAACGATGAACAAAACATGCAATATATGAAGGAGAAAAATAGCCCTCAGTAAACTGTACCTCAGCTTGACAAAGTGCATGAAGTCCTTGTAAGACTAAGGCAGCAGGTGTGGCTTGGTCAGGTTTTGTGCATTCATTCAGTACCTGGGAAATTGCAGCCAGCATATCTGCTCCATGTTGGTAAGGCCTAACAAGATACAAAAGTTATCATGTAATTACAGAAAATGAACGTAATTGCATGGCTATGCCAAGTTCTACAACTTCAGAAGCAAAAGACTCTGTCTCTTTCTACATTGTGTAGAAGGGGAATCTGTGGCCCTCCATATATTATTAACATACCATACCAAGCACTGGCCATGACGGATGGGGCAGCTGGAAACTGAAGTTCAGCTTCAACTAGAAGGGCATAATTCACCACCCCTACCATAAGGGAGAACATAAAAATGCTTGGTGCCAGGAAAGCTATAATCTTCCATGACATTTTAAAATTCCTGGTTCATTCATCTTTATTATATTATTTTATTCTTTTTTCATATTCTCTCTTATATTTATGTATTTTCTTTAAAGTATCTAATTAAAAAAGTGAACATTACTATAATGTGTGACACCAACCACTGCTCTGTGGTTCAACATTAAGTGTAAGTGGAGTCCTTGGTGCTCTCTGAGCCTTGTTTTCTTGCAGACGTTTCATTGCCAGACTAGGCAAGATCTTCAGTCGCACTGAAGATGTTGCCTAGTCTGGCAATGAAATGTCTACAAGAAAACAACAAGGCTCAGAGAGCACCAAGGACTCCACAGTTCAACCCTGAGCTACAGGTATTCCCTTCGATTAAGTGTAAGCTCAACTGTTGTACCTTATTCAATAAACCATGACTGTATTATGCTTTAGTGACAACTCCAGTAACAGTACAACTTGTGGAAAAGGCATGAAATAAATTGAATTCATTCTCAGACATGACAGATTCATTAAGGATTTAGTTACATCTTATCCAATTTTTCAGACAAATACTATATCCTGAACAACTTGCATCAATTGAAAGGTGTTCGGCCTAGGACAGCTGAATATGAGTTGAAGGAATCCTGTGAAGAAGCAGATGGGGAAAAGGGACTGGGCTTGTGTCACTGTATCCCTTTAAGGTATACAAAGGTCAAACCATATGTTCTTGCAACAATGCCAGAGCCAGATGATAAAATTGAAACTGAGAAAGGTGAACCTGAACTCAGTAAACGAAGTTCGGCAAAGCAAGGGCACAGGATCGTAACACATACACCAAGTCTGGCCAATCCAGAGGCTTTATACAACCTAGATCTTAGGCTGTTAGGTTTCCCTTTCATAGGCTGCATCCTTACTATCATTATTATCAGTACAAAAATACATTATTTGATTTTTTTCTTTTCCACAAAAGAAAAATACAAGTACACAGAAGTGTTGAAGAAATAAAATCAGTGCAACTTTAGAATTGATAAGCATAATATCAGTTTAAAGAAAAAAGAAAAAAAGGGGGAAGGAGGATTGAAAATTATGGTATAAATAGAACAACTCCAAAAACTTTGACCACGTTGCTCAAAAGCCTTCTGCCTTGAACCTTTGCTGAAAAAAAGTTAACATTCTGATGTTAACAAACAATACGTATCATCAAGCCAAGAAGAACATAAGCAAATTTAACATATAGCAATGAAAAGAAAGCTACAATTTACCTTTGCTTGCATATATCTCTGATAGAAGCAGCTTTGGCAATCACCTTTTCCCACTGAGTATCTTTACTAACAGATAATGAAGCCATATCAGACATTGCCATGAATCTCTGTAGTTCCGGATAAACTCGATCCTAAATATATTTTGATAGGGAAAGAGGAAATAGACGGTTAGGAAGTGACAGTTTATGGGGATGATGCCCTACTGTTATTAAAATAACCTATATTTCAAACACCAAGAGTTTTACAAGTTCTTATCCCATCCTACAATGCATAGCTTGAAACGATTTTATGTCTATTGGCAGATAATATATGAGGCACTGGCAATACGGTGTTAAAAGTGCCAGGAAAGTTTCTGCACATACCACAGTGTCTGTGTGTAAGTAACCTTCCAAGATCGCCAAACCATATCAGATCTTGGTAATCACACTTGAGCTCTCACAAGATTTCATGCAAAGATCTCAGAGAATTTGACAAAATTTGGGACCATTTTTAAAAATACAGGGAAAGGACATACAGTAGAGCATGGCTTTGGGAATTCTTTTCAAGTTCTTTACCAGCAGCTGCCATAGGAGGCATCTGAATTTTCTTCTATGTAACAAAGAGTGAGAGCATGTGTGTATGTATACACTTCTGCTCTCCTCTCACATGTCTGCATGTATTTGTATGTACTTATGCACTGTGAAACACTGAGCAGGCAAACTACTGTACACTCTGCTCTGGGTACTGTGACCAAGAAATAATGGGGTTTAAAATGGAGGAGTAGGCAGCATTCTGAGATATTGCCCAATGCTTTTCCCATAGAAAGAGGAATCTTTTCTGGAATTGTTTTCTCTACAGTGCCCAGCCAGATCCAGGGCATTTTAAAACTCAATCTTTCTTTTGCCAGCTTCTTCCCAGCACCAAATTTGATTTCACCCCACAATAAATTCTGTTCAGTTTTTTGAAACTTACCCACTGACAGACAGGGACTTAAGCCCCTTTGCATCATTTTTTTTCCAACACTCCATTGGACTGGAATGGATGAAAAAAGGGGGGTGCATACCTGAAAAAATTACTGATTCCTGTACACGCTATTTTGACTAACTTTCAGGTAAGTGTTTATATTATGGATGGGTAACCTGCAGTTGTATGTAGCCCTCCAAAACTCCCCGCATACATATCTATTACTTAAATAAAAAACAAAAAGGTATTTTCAAGAAAAGATTATTTTGCCATCTCTTAAAGGTTGCAACGGTAGGCCTTGCTACGGTGGTGAATGACATGGTTAAGCAATTTTTTTTTTCAAACTAAAAATTAACAGTTTGCAAAGCTTTACCTGTTTCTCCCATAAACATGTCATCAGTCGTAATGTAACAGCTTGAAGTTTTGGCGTGTTTCCTAACACCTGCAGCACACGTAAAATCTGTGCAACACAGACCTAGAAGATATTTTTGTAAATGCAACTTCTCTTACATTCATTTATCATGTAAAATAAATCCAGAGAGATTAATTTTGTATCAAATCCAGACCCACTGACAAGTGATCTCCCTGTTTAAGATGACATAGAGAAAGCAATTTTTAATTTGATGAGTTGCACAATTTAGCATCACAAGTAGAGGAAGCAGAATTGTAAAAATTGGATATAAACAGGAAGGGATGGCCACATTGGATTAATTTATAATCTATAATCTGTACTTTGATTAGAGGATAAGAGAAGACATGGTGTTTACAGTTCAAAGAAATTAATATATTTGATATGGGACAAACTAATTCTTGGAAACTTTATATATAATGTTTTTATAAATCTATGTAAATAAACCATTAAAAGATCATTGTTCTGCTGAGTATATACAATGAATTCTTACTTATTTCTTAGCGACTTCAATGAACTATATTCATTACACACATTGGGATTAGATTGCTCAGAGATGCAAATTGAAAATATGAATTGTTAAGTAAGATGCTACTTATTACTGAGCGTTATATCAACCTTTTTTCCAGGAGATCAAGGCAGTGTGCATAACACACCCTCTTCCAATTTTTCCTTCTTTGTAAAGTAAGTTGTGCTGAGAGACAGAGTCTGATTTTATCACTCCCCAAATGCTTATGCTGAGACTGGACTTGAACCTGCATCTCCCTGGCCTTCGTTTAACACCTCCACTGTTACACCACCCTGGCTCTCAATATAGCTATAATTAATTTCTATATTAAATAATGATTCTTCTCCAATCATATTTAGTATTTTAAATGACTGAGCATAAGGTTGTTATTTGAAGTGGTATTCATTTCATGTATTTATTTGGTTTTACTTATTATTAAAGATAAATACTTAATTATAACTAAATTGAACCTTCCAAATTAATCAGTAGCTGGATTGTCTGTATTTTGATAAATTACAAAGTGACAATACTATTCCTACTTTCTTCTTCATCACTTCCTACCTGAAAACACTAGAATTCATCTCCCATTTAGCAGTTCCTCTATGTAACAGTCAGAAAACCCACTTATAAAGCATTTTCTTAACCTTCTCCCATGCCAGTATAACAACATTTGGTACCTTAAGATGGTACCCACCTAAAGGGAGTGAGTCACGATGGATATTCCCACCTGATTGTCTTGAGCCATGTAACTGCACATTCCAAGGATTACTATGGTAGTTTAGCATTAAACCACAAGGAAGTGGCTCCTGGGCCTGAGATACACAATGGACCGACCAAAAATCAGGACAACTGTAGTTGACATTTTTTAACCCATGCAATCTGGGTCCCAGTGTTATTTATTTATTTATTTTATAAATTTATTCACCGCCCATCTCTCCCCTGTGGGGGGACTCTGGGCGGCTTACAATAAATAGTCTTCACGTATTAGCACAAGTAGCTAAGATCTATGCAAAATAAACATGGCATTGAAATTAATCATACCTCATGTAAGTAATACAAGAGATAAGTTATATTTTCATGCTGACCTTATGAACACCCAAAGCAGGTAAAGTATACAAGATGTCCCGGCAGAGTGTGGCCTCCAATGGTCTTCCCAACTTAAACATCAGAACTGGAATCAGATTTGGCACCTAAACATAAAAGCAACCCACCTAAAACTGGCATCCTATATCACTGATATATAATACTAATGCAAATAGCAGCTTTTCTTCTGTGCTTACTTTCCCTAGTTTCAGAACAGAACAGGTTTGAGATAACCAAAGGAAATAAGCTACTGTGAAATACTGCAAAGAAAGAAAAATTGATAGTTTACAACTGAAGTCTGACAATGAAGCAAAAGCAATTAAAGGGAGGATGTAGAAAGTATTTGCATATTATGACAAATTGTATTTTAATACGGTTAAAACTTCAGTTTCACACATTCCTCTTCCTGACTCTCTTCCCATGCGTCTGTGAGGAGAATTCTGGGACTGTACACTTCTACTTTTGCACAATACAACTTTCTGTGTCATCTACAAGGTTTATATGGTTATTTCTAAAAAGCTTGCACTTGGTTTGTTCAAAACTTACCAGAATTAACATTAAACATTTAACAATTGTTG
Source organism: Candoia aspera (assembly GCF_035149785.1). Classification (NCBI taxonomy): domain Eukaryota; kingdom Metazoa; phylum Chordata; class Lepidosauria; order Squamata; family Candoiidae; genus Candoia; species Candoia aspera. The sequence goes on from NC_086154.1 coordinate 185,324,398, forward strand.
GTCTGGTTAACTAAACTACCATTAAAAGGAAAGTTTCAAAATGTCTTCACAAACGAAAAAAAGGAATACGCTAAATATTTAGGATGGTTCATTCGTGCCATACTAAACTACCGCGGTTCCCATGAGCATTAATGCCCTCCAGTAGTTCAGTAACAGTGCTCACCAACTATTTCCTCTTTTATGAATTGGATTATCTTAATTAAAAGGGGTGTGCAGTGATTCAGACTGAAGAGAAAAAAGTGCCTTCGTGGAGTCCTTGCTGCTCTGAGCCTTGTTTTCTTGCAGACGTTTCATTGCCAGGCTATGCAACATCTTCAGTGCGAACAGGAAGAGGGCCTTGCTCTCAGTTTATATACCGTGGCTTGCCCTGCTTGTGTTGGTGGGGGTGTTGTTCTCTCCTTGGGAGTTCTTTGATTGGGCTGTTGTTTGCTGCTTGGTTGATTGCCTGGGTTAATAGTTCATTGATTGGGGTGTATTGTGCCGTTTGATGATTCATCTGGTGTTAAACCTAGTGTTGATTTTTGCATATCTGGGTGTTGATTGCTGGCAAGAGTGTGTACTGGTCTTTTGGCTTTTCTATTGTCTCTTTTGAATGGTATGTAAATGTTGTTTATCTCTATGTGTCTGTTGATGGCTGCTTTGTCTGAGTGCCAGGCTTCCAGGAATTCTCTGACATTTTTGGATTTGGCTTGGTTTAGGATGCTCAGAGTTTCCCAGTTGAAACTATGGTTGAGTCTGTCCATGTGTTGTGAGATTAAGGAGTTCTCATCGTGTCTTCTGACTGCTAGTTGGTGTTTGTGGATGTGCTCTGCTAGTCTTCTGCCTGTCCTGCCTTCGTATATGAGCTGGTGTCTATTAGTACCTGCTGGGAATTCCTTAAACCAATTATATCTTTGCTCAGGATCACACTGTAGCTGAAGATAGCCATTCAGTTCTACGAAAAAAATGCAGCTACATTAACAGAGCTGATTGTTAAAGTCCCTCAGACAGGGATCTATGGACCAGTCTAAATCTTTCTGTTCTGTTTTTAAAAAACATTTTAAGATTCTTAAAAATCAGCATTTTTTTTCCATTTATAATTTTTCTGGGTATACAAAGCTTGAAAGACAATTTTCTCTATTTTAAAAATGCAGTTGTTTCTCAAATACATCTCTGAACAAGTTAGAGAAAGTATGATGTGCATGACTTCTGGAATTGTTCCCCTCCCTTTCATAACAACTCCACTCCAGGCCCTATGATCAGGAGAAGGAACGTGTGTGTGTGTGTGTGTGTGTGTCTGTATGTGTTAGAATGGAGGAGTCAGCATCATTGCAGTTTGCTGCCCAACACCCTCTCCACATGTGTGTATTGGAGAAACTTTTTTTTACTCTTCAGCCCCTGGCCAGATTTGGACCATTTTTGAACTTATCTTTCTTTCCTTGGGTTCTTCAACCATGCCAAATTTAATCCCATTTTGTTCAATTTTTGAAGAGTTATCCTACTGTCAGAATAGACAGGGTTTTAAGCCCTTTAATGTAATTTCCTTCCAGCACTCCATTGGGTTGGAAAAAATACAAATGTAGCAACCTTCAATATTGTATAATTCAAGTTGTATAGAATTTTCCAAATAAATGCTTGGTTGTTTCTGAACCAATTTTTGAATTGAAAATGCTCAGTACTAGCAGATTCCATTCATTGCTGACTTTCAGTGATGAAATCAATTTTCACATAGAGTGCCACTTTGTTCCCACTGAAATCCTTGAGGGATTTTTTTATCCATCCATCCATCCTCATACCTGTAATGGGCTGCTGATGGCTAAGCTATTTCTGATTTGCAATTTGAGAGTGGCTATGTGGCATTCTAGATTAGTTGGCCCCTCCCTAATAACCCAGCTATACTTGAGGTTGTATGGATTAGAAGCAGAAAAGGTAGGCTACATCTACCAAAAAATGGGTAGATAGATCAGAGAAGATGTGAAGTTCTCACCACAGAAAAAGAAAACATGGCTGGGCAGAGTAGCAGGTGAATAAATGGAACCTGGATCTGGGATTAGGTTTTTTACTTTTCTTTCTCTCCCCCAAGGCATGTATATTTTCCCTCTTTCCCTGCTGAATCTGCGTGTCAGTCTGCATCCTGCATGCACACACCCTCCTGCGATCTGGTTTATGAATATATACCTTAGGAAAATAAAGTGGAGATGAGTTGGCTCACGGACAGAGAAAGAGGGAAGAAAAGGAAATTTGAAATTTGTCTCTTACAACATGAGTGTATTTTGCTGGAGCGAAAAGCTGAGTGTCCTTGGAAGACAGACCTCAGCATGTTCTTATAATGAGGTTCTTGGCAAGTTACTTGTTTTTCATTCCCTCCTGTCTGCCTTTTCTAAAAAGGACATTTTGTGATTGGCCCATCCCCACTGTATGCTATTTTGTAAATCCTGTCGTGGCTGTCATTTCGTGATAATTTTAAAAACCAAGCAAGCTTTTAAAATTAAGAAGAGCCCCAGAAGTTGGACATCCCTATATGATGTGCAAATGTTGCCAGTATTTGATCAAGCTGTGTTTTCAATAGGATTTATTTCTACTGTGCCAAAAGTTGCATTTATACTCTTTGCTAGAACTGGAACTAAATTAAGCATCTTTAGTTTCTAACTGGTTTCTTAGACTATAATATTGCTTTGAAAATAAATTATCATATGAATTAATTCTCATTTCTGTACAGTAATTCTAATATTTACATTAAATCAATTGGAAAGTTTGAATAAGGACCAAGAGAGTTCTTGTTATTACAACAATTGCTGTTAAAACTGAATAGTATGTCTAATAATGCTTTTGTAGATATTTACATTACATTTTGTACTCAAATTTAACACTCAAGCATTCTTGGTATTCTGATTTTTATACTATCAGACTCAGATGACATGCTTTTCATGCAATGATTATGCTCTAACAAATGGCACAAAAAGGAGCACATTTTAATATGAATTTCCTCATTTTAACCTTTTGATTTCTAGATATCAAAACAAAAAATGTCATATCTTCTACAGTCTTCACATATCAGTAAAATACAATTAACTGAATAGCAGTGTTGTTTTGAAAGCAGTGCATGTTTCAGAAAAAAATAATTTGATAAATCACACAGCTCTAGGTAAGTAAAGAATTAAATACTCTGCTGAATTTTGAAACGTCAGAGTTGATTCATATAAGAGAAGGATTTATAGCGAAGAGCCAAAGATTCACCCTCTGCATGAAGAAGATTCTAAATTCAAACCCATGTATTTTTTAATTACTGCTCTAGAAAAATATATCTTTGTGATACATGAGATTAAGCCTAATGCTAAAAATCAAGTCAGTCACTGACATATGAGGTGAAAGGTCATCTCACCTTTCAGATGGACCAATTTTGAGAACTCCTTATTCCTGCTGAGAACACCACATGACATTTATCACCATGAGCGAGACCATACTGACAACCTGTTCATCAGACCTGTTGATACCCACATGCACAGGTTAGCTTGTTGTCAAGCTCTACGCAGTACAGCAAGATCAAGAAAACAAGAACTATGCAGATTTCAGTAAGATATCTTTAATGCTTCTCTAGGTAAATACCAAATCTTAAAAACAGTAATAGTAAGAATTTTCTGGTATCATTATAGGCAGTTAATTAAGGCTAAGTCTCTTTGAATACTTTAAAATGCTTCTTCCCAGATTTGTCCCCACCTGGGCTGAGTTGCTGTTCATGAAAAGATGCCAACTGACTCACCCCCATTTCTTGATTGTTCATGTCAATGTTCTCTCCCATCTCTTTCCCAGCCTCCCCATAATCTGTCATACTTGCAAATTCTATATTACAGGGTGGGGATGTTGAAAAAAATTCATAAAGCATTATGGCAGGGTAGGTAATCCATACCCACCCAATCCGGTTTTCTTTTTTCAACCTCCTAGATCGCATCATCAAAATATGAAAGCAATTAATTCATTTTCAATAGTGCGTGTATGTGTATTTGCTTTTTAGAAAACAAAGAGCTAAAATAGGTACATTAAGTCTCCAGGATGCTTTAAACACCTGTTTTGCCTTTCTACCCCCATCAAAACTTTGCTCCTGTGGCCCTGCCCCTTTCTGTAATATGACCACATTCCATGTAGCCTTCACAGTCTGATCTCAAGATAAAATAGTATAAATGTGCTATAAAGCTTACCCCTGCTTAACAGTAAGTACCTATAGAAAGAGAAGTGGATATATTTTAAAGGGTCCAGTCAACATTAAGGTCAAAAAGTTGTTGAGAAGGCTGAGCCAGTGCAGTGACTCAGAGAAACCGCTAAGCAGTATCATGCATATGATGGAGAAAGACAAAAACTATCTAATTTAAACAAGGCACAGATTTTAGGAGTGGTAGGTAAGCAGCACCAAACAAAAATGCAGGCACATTCATATGTAGGAAGAATGTACCCATCCTGAAGATTTGCAAGTTAGCTGTTGAATCAGGTTTTCCAAACAGCTTCATCCTATTTTCTCTCACTGGAGCCAAGAGAACATAGGCGCCTAATCAGGGCAGGACAAAGCTGGGATTCATTAGACTAAATAAAGCTCAGTCCAGGTGCAGAAGAGGAGTGCACCAAAATAAACTTTGGTAGAAGCAGTCCTGCATTTCTCACAAATCCATATTGTTTTTATTTGCTGAAAAGGGAGATTACTTTGAACAATTTTTATGGAGGGTTTCTTTTTCTCTGTAGCACATCTTTAATCACATTAGCAGCTTACAGTGATTTACGCAACTTTCTTTTGATCTCAAAAAGTTTTCAGATGATAATAATTTGAAATTAACATAACTTCAAAAATAGGAAGTAAGCATTCAAAAGCCACCTGGTTCCAAAACCATTAGGCTATTCCCGTAATTTCCAATCGTACAAGAATTATTAACAGTTACTTCCAACTGAAAAATTCGTTAGAGATATAATAAGTAAGGATATCCTCAAAAAGCACTCACCACTTCTATTGTCAGGTAATTCTCCAATATTCTTCCTATGGAAGATCTTGGATTCAAAAGCAGGGCCGCAACTAGGGTATGTGTCACTCGGGGCAAACATGAATTCCACGCTCATTTTAGCACCCCCCCCAGCGCGGCACCCAGGGCACATCCCCGGCTGCCCCCCCCCTAGTTGCGGCCCTGTTCAAAAGCACTGATATTAAAAACTGAGGACTTTTAAGAAATATACATCCATGTTTTGTTTTAAAAGTGGTGGGAGCAAAGAGTAAGAGGTGAAATCTCTTTGATCTCAAAATGTTACATGTTGGGATGAGAGAGTGGACCTTATAACAGGGATGGGCAAGCTTTCTGAGCACTTTGGGGATCCTTAAGGGTTTTCTGGAAATTTTGAGAGCTTCCTCCAAATGGTTGGCATGAGAGGCTTGCACATTTCCAAAATGACTGGCATGGTGAGTGCAGCTAGTCACAAAACACCCACTGACCCAAAAGCAAACCATTCCTTTCTGCCACCCATACAAGACCAACATTCAAGATGCTTCTTACCTAGTCTTGTCTTTTTTTTGAGGAGGGAAACATATTTTCAAGCAAAGCACTTGAAATACTGGCCCTATTCTGCCATTTTTATTTTTAAGAATGTCAATGGAGCCTTTAGACTTTCTTATACAGATGAACCACGTCACCTGTCTTAAACAAAATTTTATTTGAACATGGAGATAGAAAGCTTAGTAGTGTGGAGGTATCAGTAGGCACATTAGTGTCATATACACTATTTTGCCTACCTCTGCTTTATGATATTCCAGGTCAAATTGCAGTACTTATAGTATAACTCAAGCCACAATGCCTAACTAGAAAAAAACAGAAGATTAAAAATAATAAATGTCCCTATGGGACCATATACACAGAGAGACAATTAAGCTGACAGTGGGGATGCACTGAGAATTATACATGTATTGGTTTGTAAAGCAGCCTAGCAATGTTATACTGATATCTACTTTCTAAATGTTGACATTAAGATATTAAACCAATGATTTCTGATGCTTTGTTGATCCAAAGTACTGTACTAGGTTTTTTAAAAACAACGAAGACCACCTCTTAACTTCAGCATAAAGAAAGTAAGGCTAAGTCCTTACCAATGCTAAATGAGCATTTACTCTTCAACCTTTTTTCCCCCAAGAGTTCCTTCCACCCACTTCTTCATTACTCTCACTGCCTACAGTATGAACACACTCAGAAAGCTATTGAATGTGTTGCTTAGCAATGCAGCATTTTCAACCCCTCACCATCTCCAAAGATTCAGCAGCTAGGCCAACCCTCTCCATTAGATGCCTGACAAAGGGTTAGTGGATTTACCCCTCCCTTTTTATTTCTTCAGACAAACTGTGGTTTAAAAGCAGAATCTCAGTCAAGTCAGTCATGCGAACAGACTTATAGCTGCTCTTAAAATGATTAGCCAGGATCAAAATATGATCCTTCATAAAATACAATTGCTATCCATATTTACATTCTGCAGCAAGTCAGTCTTCATTTGGCTACACAGCCATTGCCTTGCTGAAAAGACAAGACAAGACAAGACAAGACAAGACAAGACAAGACAAGACAAGACAAGACAAGACAAGACAAAGCTATCTGATATAGAGGAATATGCTTTCTAATATATAATACAATGTATACATTACTATCTACATTTTTTAATATTGTTCTCTCTCCAAGATAACTGGGCCACACTTAATAACTCCAGAGGTGAGTGATGGTTGTAGCAGATAGGGATATATTATGTATGAAGGTAGCCTCTAAAATTCTGTTGTTTTTTCTCAATTTTGGATGGGTGAGGTTTGGGAAAAAGCAGTACTTTGTAAAACAAGGTCCTCAGATTCATCACCACCCATATCTTCCTTTGAAAAAATTGGTTCTTATGGAGATGAAAACTCCAGGTACAATTATTGCTTTGCCCTAGTTTGCGCTGAAACTGTTTAAAAAGGGAGACGGAGAGGAAAGAAAAAGTGTCAGTGTTCTCCCTGGAAAGCATGAAGGAATGGGTGTTTATTGTGCGGATGATAGGGCAGCAAGAGACAAAATAAAGCCAGGAGGAGAAACAAGGAGAAATGAATTGGAGGAAGGAGCTGATACACCCCAGGTTTTATACTGTATAGGTCCCCCAGAAGGCACCTTCTTCAGGCCTCAGCCTTGGCAATGCAACTTTAAATGTCTGCCATGGAGGACATAGACCATGGTAACTCAAACACAAGCTTTCAAGGGTAAGAAGAATGCTGTTATTCTCCTGATGGCATCACCTTCACTATCACATATGCCACAAATTAATGCAAAGCATATGAGATTTAATTTTCTGCCATCTTCTTCAGGCTGTAAATTTTATTAATATGTGTATTTGCCACACTTCAGAGTCTTAAAAATGTATATATGTTACAGTTATTTCATCTTTCACAATCTGCAAACCAGTCTCTGCAATTTAGTCCCCAACGGTGCTTTTAATTTTGTATCTTATTTTACCAATTACATACTGTAATATGTGACTGTATTCTGATGTAATGGATTTTAATTATTCTACACTGAACAAGGCCATTATTTCACATCACTAATCTGTTCCTTCATAATAATCAGTATATTCCCTTTTTAACTTAATTTCTAGTTATTAAAACACAAATAAATTCTTTTTTTTTTGCTAAAAATATACTCCCTAGTTCCAAAATGAGAATGTGAAATAATGCCATTGTTGCCTAAAATCAAGTTTCATTTATTCTTTCATTTGATTTGTTCTTAGTCTTCCACTTTAATCCAAAGTAGTACAGAAGAGAACGTATCTTCAGATGAATTTCCCAGAAGGGTGTCATTTACAGCTAAATATTTTACTGCTGCAGTTTAGGTAGCCCATAAAAGGGTGAATATCCCCTAGAGACTCATAATCCACTAATAATGGTAATAAATCTTGTGTTACAATGCACAAATGACCTCTCAGTCAAACAATTTAATTTTTTCTTCTTGCAGCATGGCTGGATTCACACACAACATAACAACAGTGTTTTTTACACAATGAGTCAATTCAACCGATTAAGAAAGCAGTATTAAACTCATTTGCCAACCAAACAAATCAGTATGACCTCTGCAGTGATTCCCCCGCCCCATTCAAACTAGCATCATACTCACTTGAAGAATTCTTGAACTTCCCAATTGTTCCAGATCATTCCTTGCCTAGTAAGAAGCATTGGAAGCAGAGAAACTGCAGATGTTAAATAGCTTCTCTATAGAGTAAGCACACAGATCTGCTTTCCTCAACCTCATGACCTCCAGATGTATTGGACTGCAATTGCTATAAGGGCAATATTGGCTATTCTGTATAGTATGCAAATGATCTTAACAGAAATCAGGGACAGATGACACCATAAGAATATACAGCATTAATGTGGCAAGCAGAACTACATTTCTCAGCCTAAAGCAGATTTTCTATGACCTCAGACAAGTCACTTAGCCTTAGGAATTGATCTCTTCAACAGAACATAATAAAACAGAATAAAGAAAAAACTGCAAAAGAATATTTGTTTTTTTTTACCATTTTAAAAAGCAGTGGCATTTTTCTCTAAAAATGAAAACTGGAAAACTTTCAGGACCCAATTTAGATTCTTTCTGAAATATGTAAAAGAGAACATTGTATGTCTACTTAGCCACAATCTATCAATCCTCTTGTGTTGGCCCAAACTAATGCCTCATTTTGAGGGACATATGCCTTTAAATTAGCAGATTCTGTGCAAGTTAAGAAATGGCAGCTTTATATACCCATCCCCTCTTTGATCTCATCAGCTGTCCCTGGTATACTGAGCTAGGCAGAAATCCAGATGTGCAAAAAAAGGGAGACCAGGGAAAAGTGGGCTAAGCTACAACTTCTCTACCTCTTTCTTTTTAAATATTAAGTACTTAAATATTAAGTACTTTTAAAAAATAACTATTTAAATATTAAGTACTTAAATATTAAGTACTTTTAAAAAATAAGTATTTAAATATTTAAATATTAATATTGTCCATTTGGATAAGTCAAGTAGCAAGCTTTCAGCAAGGTCTTGGTTTTTAGAAAAAGAGAAAGAAAAACATGACACTGTGAAATTAAAACGCACACTCCCATCCTCTGACTGCAATAGTTCAAACTGATGTAATGATGAAGGTCACATATGGCAATCACACGACCACAGGACACTGCAACATTGTAATTTCAAGCCAGTCACCCAAATCACAATCACATGACCGTGGGGATGCTGTGACGGCCACAACTACGAGGACTGGTCTTAAGTCACACTTGTTCAGCACCACTGTAACTTCAAATGGTTGCTGAACGGGTGGCCGTTAAGCAAAGACTACCTGTATTTGGAGAAAAGCATTTGAAATTTTAACAAAAATAAAAATGTAATTGTCTATAGCTCCCATCCACATATAGAACAGGATTCAAAGAGAGCTTAAACACGGCACCATTAAAATTTGAGGATGAACAGAGGCATTCACCAATTCACATGCATGCAATCTATTGTTGATCCAAAAGGATATTTCTAAAGGAAAAGTTAGGGTTTCCAATTTCACAGTAGCAGCGCACACATATCTCTGGAGTCCTATCAAGATGCCTTAGGAGTATTTACAATGATCACAAATGGTAAATGATAAATTAAAAGATTAATATTTTTCAAATCTCCTAATACATGCTTCCTGTTTAAAATGTCTAATTGATTAATGTATTATGCAAACATGAAACAAGAATAGGCCTCTGCAGTTTGATCCTATACATGAAAATTAAATTATGGAGACTTAAGCAAAATGTAATTCCAAATGAACACCATTTATTGCAAAATAGGTAGCTATCATATTGCCTATGTAAGCTGCAAAAACTTGTTTTAAATGTTTGGGTTACTTGTATTTCATGCTTATTTGATCATTAATGGCTGTTTTGATGATTAGAATGCTTGTTCTTTCAAAAATGCTACACCTGTCTTAAGCTTATCGTAATCAACTAATTAATTTTCCAATGAACTAAAATATAGTGGCCCAGATGTAAAAGAAAGCTAGCACAAAAGCCAAGCCTCTTCTGCTAATAATAAACTCAACCATTAACCTCCCAACAAGCCAAATACCCAAAGGTTTAAAAATATGCTTTTTTCTACAGTCAATGTGGTTGATCTAGGGTTAACCCATATCCTCATCCATGACTATGCAAACAATTTACAGCAGACTGCCATTGGCACCAGCCTCTGTGGTTCCAACCTCCTTCCGTTTCTCTATTCTATACTAAAAAGCATTTTTTAAAAAACAAAAAATCAGCAGAAGATCTTGAACAAAGCCAGTCCAGACCATTTGAGGTTGAAAAGGAATTCCCAAGCTCCCCATTTCTTGGAAAGTAGTTCCCATTTATCTGTTCTGAATTAATATGATAAAAGCATCCTGAACAAACCATCTGCAGACAGCTGTTCCCATAGAGGGCTGCAAACTGTATAGCAGAATTCCCCTCTTATCATTAAGGCTTTTTTGTATTTTGAACGCATGTTTTTAAAAAAACAAGACACGCAAGGAAATTAAATACAGTGGATCAGCTGTACTTTTCCAAAGAAGGGATTTTCTTTTACTGTTTTATTGTTATCCTTTGCAACTCTTTGGACCTCATGATATTTAAACAGCCATTTTATGGGCACTGTTCTGCATATTTTAATAATTTTATAGTAAGAAATATCTTGAATGTACTCTAAAGTGTTTAATATCACTTCATACTATAAGAATACAATTATTGATTATTTCATAGGCAAAGTCTGAGTTTTCTGAAGCCCATGGAAGTGAAAAAATGACAAACAAAATGTAAAGGGTCAGAAGAAATAGAAACTGATGATTAAAACAGTACTTCAGAATAAGAAAAATTAGACCGATGAGATTATGTTTCATCGGCAAAACTTGTATTGTGCAGCTTGATTCCCCCATTTCTTCTTAGACTTTTTTTACCCTGAAACTTCTTGTACGTATTTGACAAGGTCCAGAAAACGTAAGTTGTTTTATTACAACTTCGTTTTATTACAATGATGTCTCCTTTTTGTATGAATGTCATTTTTTTCCCACCCTGCTTCTCCTAACAGTAAAAAAATGAAGATATACCACATCTCTTCATACAACAACTTGTAGTTACATTTGAAACAAAAATCAAAAATATTTTGAAGTGCATTTAATCAATGCATTTGTTAGTACTGTCTGAACACGCTATACTTTCAATTTGTTATGCCAATTTTACAAACAAACCAAGTTATGCGTAACTTAAAAATAATTGTTGCATTTCTTTTCCTTGAGATAATAATTAGGGGTTCTAATTGCTTCAAAATTTATGGACATTTTATATCTCAAAACAGAAGTTACTAATAGCACCAGTGCCAGAGGTTGGCATTTTAAGACATCTGCTGCTGGCACTACTTAGGAACCTGTTTCTGTTTCTTGCTTATCCTGTTTGCCCTCTTCAAGGCTGAAAGCAGTGCTAAGAAGAAGAAGATGGAACAGCAATCTTCCACATACCTTCACTCCTGCCCCATGTGGGTATGCAGGTTGGATCCAAAGGGAGAAAGCAAGTGACTGGAAAATGGCCCCATACAGAAATGGGGAGCAAAGGGAAAAAAAGATCTAAAAGAAGAAGAGCTGGGAAGAACATATAATATAAAGGAGCTATGCATAAAACCAAAAGCTATAGAGGGAAGAAACTTAGACTGATTTTTGATAGGCCATTTGGATATTAGGTGCAGGCCTTTTATCAAAAATTAATCTTACCTGGGATGAATCCGCCTTTGCAATTTCTATGGTGGTATCCAGTACATCATGAAGATTATCTCCATTCTCTTGAATGAAGAGATAAGCCACCAGGAGGAGGATATGGACAGAGACTTGAGTTGCAATAGGAAGCATTGATTTAACAGAAAATAACCAATCAGACATGGAGGTCTTGTCTCTCAAAAGCCAAAGGAGTTGCCAAGTGACATGCAATGAACCATAGGTACTGTTTATGGGGAAGAAGTGCTCCCAAGAGACCTGTGGGAAATGAAAAAGGCACATTATAATAATGAAACTGCCCTCCCTCATGATGCCAAATTGAATATCTTACCCATCAACTTTCAAATATATATTAAGATTATGATTTCCATAACTCTCAGCCTGTATGGACAAGTCCAATACTGGCTGGGAATTGTGGGAATGTTGGACTGGCACATCTGAACAGTCCCAAGCTGGGGAAAGCCAGCCTGTGCAAAGAACAATTATCTGACATCATTTCATTGCTGTTAAGGGTTTTCTCAGTCAAATAAATTACCAACATCACTGTTGTCAATTATGGCTTCCTCTACTAAACCAAACCTACAATTATAGTTATATTACATACCCTCTTAAACTTCCCAAACGTCAATCATTGTAAAGTGCCAGAGTTCTGTTACTAAAGATCAGGCTTAAAGCTCCAAGCAATTTGGGATTGTTGCTATGCTAAAATTAGCTGGAGTTCCTTGGCATACAGAAAGACTCTTGCCTCCTCATTTAAGTACGCTTTTCAAAGAAGCACCCCATTGCCACCCCAAGTGGGGCAACACATTTGTGGCTCTTAAGGGATATCACATATGCTTATATCAATATATGCTTAAATTGGGGGGGTGGGGCTAAACATGCCTTGGAAGCCCTTAAACCCACACAAATGAACTGCAGAACTAATCCAGAGGAAATGAGATTTAGCGCCAGGTAGACCTGGTCTTGTTTGGGGCTCATTAATTCCACTGGCCAATTAACTCCCCCATTTTGTATGAACTATTTACCAGGAGTTAGCTGACAGTCTCAGGAAAAAGGACAATGTCCTAGAGAGGCTTCATGAAAATAAGGCCTCTAAAGGAACTCTCATCTCAGCAGATTTTCTATCCCCTCATGACTACATAGGGGAGAATGAAACAGGGTCAGAAAGACTCCTACAAGTCTAGTCATGGTGGCACTGACTCTAATCACACCACTGGAGATCCCCCAAGGAAAAATATTAAAAAGGCAAAAAGTGTAGAGGGAAGTGACAGCCTCCCAAGCTCTTCTGTAGCTGACAGAACAACTGAAAACAAACCTAGATATCATTCCTGTATGCTACTGGCACATAAAGAGGAATATATTGACTTGGGGAAGGCATGTGATTTCAAAACAAATCAAAGGTGCACTAAAAGAGGCATCGTTGTGGAGTCCTTGGTGCTCTCTGAGCCTTGTTGTTTTCTTGCAGATGTTTCATTGCCAGACTAGGCAACATCCTCAGTGTGCCTGAAGATGTTGCCTAGTCTGGCAATGAAACAACTGCAAGAAAACAACAAGATTCAGAGAGCACCAAGGACTCCACAGTTCAACCCTGAATGACAAATATTCTCTTTGATTGGAGAGGCACCATTTGAGAGGCAGAGAGACAAGTAGTCCTCGACTTATGACCATTCGTTCAGCAACCTTTCAAAGTTACGATTACACTGAACAAATGGTGGTTACGACCGGTCCTCGTAGTTCCAGTCATCCCAACATCCTTGCAGTCATATGATCATGATCTGGGTGCTTGGCAACCAGCTCACGCTTACGACCAGTTGCAGTGCCCCGTGTCATGTTCACCGTTCCAATGTTTCTGCATCGTAACGGTTCGCTTGCCATGGTGCTGATACATGTTCTGGCTGGGAGGGTGCTGCTGCGAGCCTTGTACTAAAAACGTGTTGATCTGTGCCAGAAGGAATGTGTTTAGACTATCTCTGAAATGTCAAGGTCTCTTTGCCCGTTGAGCAGCAGAGCTCGTTAGGAGCACCTGGGAATGTGGGGTGAACTGTATGTGAGGGAGGGGCTGGGCTGCTGTTTGTAAAGATGCTATTTAGTTTGAGTTTAGGCGCGCTTTTCTCATTCTCAGCTTTTTACCTGTTTGCACCCTTTTCTAAATAAACTCAGAACCTGAATTGTCATTTTGAGTCTGAGTGTTTTATTGGAATTAAGGCAACCACCACACCCCGTGATCATGTGATTGCCACTTGCAACCTTCCCCTATACTACCTATACTAATTTGCCTATTTGCCAGATTTTGTTTTTGTTTTAACACCCAACTGTTCCTCATGCCATGTGGGACTGAATATTACCACAGGAGCTGCCAAATAATTTCATCAATGGCAGAATATAAAAGCAATAACTGGACATGTTAAACAACATATAAGCAAAAAGATGAAGCAAGGCCCAGAAGAGATGCAAGGTTAGGTCAAAGCAGCAAAAGAGAAGCAGTGACATGAAGACAGAAGGCAGAAATGTAGACTTAGGAGTAGCCCAAGCCAGACCTATCCAGGCTTGAGAAGGAGAATTTCTGAACATCACTAAGGAACTGGTCTTCATTCCTGGCAAAAGACAACAGGCTCCTAGTTCTGAATCTGCCAAGAAGCTGAAAACAGCCAGACGAATTCTACAGAGTAGCACATACCCATTTTAATTATATTGTTTAATGTCATGTAAATTCATTTTGGATAATGGGAAGTATAATGGTCCTGTACTTGAAATGACCTTTTAAAAAGCCATTTCATGTAGAAGAATATTTTTAAACTATTATCCCCCTGCTCATTGCTTTCAATTATTACACCCTGAAAATTAAGATCTAGGCATCTGCATAGACACTGTGTTGACAGGTGATATTGCTTAAAGATGAATGCCCCTTCCGCTGTTCTCATTCAGCAACCCACTAGAGGAAGGAAGGACAAATAGGCATAATGGTAGGAATCCAGCCCTATAAGATATAATTATTTTACTCTTATTGAATATAATAGGGCTTACTTCTGAGTAGACAAGCAGATATAAGCACTGTTCTGTTTTAAAACGACTATTCAATACAGTAAATTTTCCAAAATGAAAGTCATTCATAGCACTACTATCTTAATATATTTTCGAGTCAAAGTGCCTTTTTCAGAAGTAGTGGGAGGACACTCCTGTGTTGTCTATTTGCCATTTATTTTCTTGTCACTTCAAGGGCAGATCCCAGTCATTTTTTGCTACCAGTACATATATGTTTGTAACTTCCTTCACATCAAGACCTCTTACATGCACTGGAATTTACCTAAGACAATTCCTGGCCTGGAAAGAAACAATGGGGTTGCCCTGGTTCCTGGGAGACTAGAGTAATCTCAATTAAATAATTGATTCAAGCCCTAGGAAATTGTGTGTGTGTGTGTGTGTGTGTGTGTGTACTATTACTAAAATGAACCAAATTGATTACATACTGACATCTACAAATTTCAATGTATATAAATTGGACACTCTCAGAAGATCAGACTGTTTCATACTTAGGACATGAAAAACAAAGAAGTAATGTGTTACTTTTATAGTCAGGAAGGACACAGTAAAGACAATACTTGGATGCAATGCAGTTAGTGACTGAATAATATCAATTAGACTTCATGGATAATCCTTTGATATGACAATTATCCAAGTTTATGCTCTAACCAACCATGCAGAAGAGGAGGTTGTTAAGTTTTATAGTCAAGTTCAATATGAAATCAATAGAAGCATACAACCAAGATGTGTTGCATGTGGTTGAAGATTGGAATGCCAACGTTGGAAATAGTGAGGAAAATGTAGTTGGACTGTACAGCCTAGGAAATAGAAATGAAGCAGAAGACAGAATAATCAGATTCTGCCAATCCAATGGTTTCTTCATTGCTAACCAGATCTTCAAACAACCCAAATAACAGCTATATGCATGGATACTATGAAATGAAGTACATAGAAATCAAATTGACTGTATTACTGGCATAATAATAAAGACATGGCAAAGACATGGCCAGGGACTGACTGAGGAGCAGTTCATGAACTGCTCTTGCCTGAATTGCAAGTCAAGATAAAATGGAGAACAAAGCCAACCAGTTTCCGCTATATGATCTTGAGCATATACACACCATTTTCAAAGAGAACATCAGAAATCACTTTGAAGTCCTGAATTTCATTGATAGGAAACCAAAGGAATTATGGAAATCAAAGAAACTGTGAAAAGAGACTTCCAAAGATCAAGAAACAGTACTGCCAAAAAGAGAAAAAAAGCCAAAGTCAGAAAAAGGCGAAAATCTTAGGAAAGAACTTAGCAAAGAATTTCAGAGAGCTGTTAGAAAAGACAATAAGCAGGATTACAAGTACATCTGTAAAGATATTGAAGATGGAAACAGATATAGAAAAACAAGAAAAGTCTTCCAAAAGATCTCCAAATTCAAAAGGAAGATCTAATCTCTATTTGGTATGCTAAAGCATATCAATGCCAGATATTACTGATTATAGAAGATCAAACAAAGATGGAAGGAATATATACTTAAATTTCATACATCAGAGATGTTAATATCCAAGGTACCCTGGAAGATATTCTCTATTCACAAGAACCTCCAATATTAGTACATGAAATTAGGTCTGCATTCCAGTTATTACCAAATCAGAATGCAACAGGAACTGATGGAATATCTACAGAAATATGGCAAGCAACAGAAGAAGAATCAGTAACAGTCCTAACCAAATGATGCCAGCAAATCTGGAGAATGACACAGTCACAAACAGATTGGGAGAGGCCAGTCTGTATACCAGTACCAAAGAAGAGAGACTTAACTATCTTACAATATTCTTAATTTCACACGCTAGCAAAATCATGCTTAGGATCATCCAATGCAGATTGGAACCCTACATGTTCAAGCTGGTTTAGAAACAAAAGCATTACATTGGATAATTGAAAAACCCTAAGAATACCAAAAAGCATTCAATATATGCTTCATTGATTATGCAAAAGCTTTCAATTACGTTGGCCATGTCAAGCTGCAGAACATGCTTAGGAAAATGGGAATCACATAGTACCTTCCTGGAGTGTTAGTCATCCTCTGGTGAATTGCTAAATGCCCACTGTTGTACAAAAAAGAATGCTGGACTTAACATGATCTATCAAGGGTCTGGGTCTTATATCTTAGGTACTTAACAGCCCTGCGAGATCAACCCAAAGACCTACCAAAACCAAGATTCCACCTAGGTAATGGCCAATCCAATGTCTATAAGAAGCCACAAACATGATATGAGACTGTTCTAACAGTTACCACATGTGCTTATTCATAATCTGATTTATTCTCTCCTAATACTATAATCCATACTTTAGAACCAATTCTAATATTTTATACTGCTAGGTTTGAAGTAGAGGTGAAAGTTGAAAACATGCTGAAATATTATATAACTATTATTTTCCCACAGCTAGAAAACGTAAAAGTCTGAATGAAAACTTAACCGAGTGCTGCTCTTTCAGCTCTTCCCGCTGTACCATCTCCAGAAGATTAATGGCTAATTGCTGCCTAGTTATGCTGTCATTCTCCTCAGTCATGTTGTCCTGGACAGCTGTGGATGATAATATCTGCAATGCAGGCATCACTAAGATGAGAGCCACCGATGGAGTCATCTTGATTTCAGAACATGAAAGTAGCTTGACGGCTATAAAAACAAGAGTACGTCTGTATTTAGAATTCTAAAAATCAGAATCCACCTAATACAATATTGAAAAGGAGAAGTAGGATACAAATACAATCTCCACTTTAGAATAGAAGGATATTTGAAAATGTGAAGCATCCAACAGCCTCAACAGTTATAATAAAGTGGCTGTATGCCTATTTGCACTCAAAGATCCTATTCCTGGCATTTTCAGTAAAGAAAACCAGAAACAGTATAGAAAATACTAAACTAAACAGACCAATGATCTAATCTTGGCACCTTCCAGAAAATAGCTCCCCAATGAATGGAAATCTGTAAGCATTAGTGCATTTCTTTTTATGAATCTTGCCATTACGGTATTCTATACAGTAATTTAATGTTAAAAAATAGCTGCCAAACTATTTAAATACCCCCCAGTAATTCCATATGAAGTTACATTTAGAAAAATGAAATGTCCCCCTAAAATTCACATACTCATGCCTCTCATCGTTCTGTAAGTAAGTGATATATCAAATACTATATGGTTTTTATATTAACCAGTTTAAAATAATGTGAACTGAGATATGAAGTCACATGCCTGCTCAGAATGTGTGCTTGTGTTATGCTGAGAATTGATATCGCTTGTTCAAAAATGTCATAAGTCCTTACTAGTACCATGAAGAGGTATGAATGGAGCAATCTTTCCTACGTAAAATATAGACATTATATGCCAGTGGATACAAACAAAGAATTGTAACACACATACTTGTACGGTCATGCCAAAACTTCCAAACATCTGGGACTAGTAAGCGCTTTTAGAGTTTTGACCCCACACTGTGGGTGCTCCTACTTTGTGACCATATGTCTCACCAGGGTAAAAAAGGATAAAAAAGCAGCCTTCCATAACTTCAGTACCCTCCAGATGTGTAAAATTTAACTTCCAGAATTCTCAGCAACGGTTGTGCTGACTGTCCACACATCCAGAAGGCATTCAGATTGGGGAAGGCTACCATAAGGTACTGCATTTGGGACTGTTCTGGAAGCAGTAACTAGTGCAGAATGTTGTTGCTACTCAATGCAGGGTAGTAAAATGCACGTATATACACTGGCTACTGTCAAGCAAAATGGTGCAAGCAACTAAATGAAGCAACTCTCATGGATGGCTTGGAAGACTTTAAAGAATAAAATAACAGCAACCTGTGTAGTTTATGTATGTGGTCCATGAGTATGTTTACTCACGGGTGAGGATCTCAACAACAACTTAACTGTTTAGGAAATTCAATTGCTGCTGAAGAATAATGATATAGAGAGTCCTTATAGAAGGATTTAAAATGATCATGGAGCTGAATTCAGAAAACACAGATCCTATGTATTTGCTGGAGGGAGGGAAAAGGGATGGGAACTTTCCATCAGGCAATCTATTCTATAGCTCTTTTTGAACCTACTTGCTCCTGCTGAGTCCTCAGCTACAAATTCCTCCTTTATCTGTGCCTGGATTCACACAGCACCTCCACACACCACAAACACAACCCTAGCCATTCCCAACAACCTCCTCCATTGCCTAACAGATCTGCCTTTATGTATTTTCACCAAAAGGCAGATGTGCGTCCTCCCAGATGTCTTATTTGGCAAGATGCTTTTAAGTGTCTACGTGATATTTTGCATGATTTTGGTAAATGATAAAAATACCCTGTAACCCTGAGATTAATTTACAATTCTGCCCCAATCAGGGAATCTCAACCTCCCATGATATTAAATGCAAATGTACTATGAAATCAATGTAGAAATAGGAATCTGAGATTCCTGGGTTGAATGGTGACAAACTGAGTTTACAACTCTGATTCCTCCCAAGGACAAGGGAGTATTTCATCATCTTTTCATTGCCTTACAGCATTATTTAATTGGTAAGTGAAAAACTCCTTTGTCTTGCTTCATTTTTCACCACCTAGTATCTGTAAACTAACCACAAATATACAGTAAACAAGGATTGCTTTAGCTTCTGCTGAATTTATTCCTGATCCACAAGAGTAAGATAAAGTAAATGAGGAAAAAAGCTATGTTGAGTTGCTTTTTGTCCTACTGCTATGAAATTTTTAAGATGTACAGTATGGGATCATATCTAGCATTTATCTTAGCTAGTGGGATTTTTGGAATGGAATACAAAGGAGATAATGATTTTTCCAGATCTGCCTCCACAAACAGTTCAGAAGCAGATGTTATTCAGAAAAGCTCATTGGGCAGCAAAACAAAAAGAAATTAATTCTTTTTTCCTTTTTCCAGCAATTTGTCACAGATGCTCCAGAGAAGTTTATTGTTTTGGGATCACTTGAAGAAATGTAGTAGCAGCTTTTTTTAATGCTTAGTGTTTTTCTTTTTACATTTTTAGAGGGAAATGAAACACTTTGGATTGGGCACAAGATTGGGGGGGGGGGAGTTCCATATCTTCCTCATTTTTTTTTCTGGCTATCTCAACATAAATCTCAAGTCATATATCTAATTCTGCTTCAGATCTGAAAAAAACTTGTGTTCCAAAATCTATTCTAGGGAGATACTATAATTTTTCATTGCTAAAAAATAACTCCTGAAATATAAATATTGTGGCTGCTCACGTACAAAATAAAAACTGAGAAGCAGTACAATTAACATGTGGTTGTTGTTGTTATTATTATTATTATTAAAAATTGCATGACGCCCAACTCTCAATAACTCTGGGCGGCTCACAAGTAAAAACATTAAAAACAAGGGAAAAAATACAATAGGGGACAAAAATAAAAGAATAAAAAAATGGCAAGGATGACAAGAATCAGACAGGAACAAAAAAGAAACAAACCCAAACCATCTAAGAGGGCTTAACTCATCCTCATCAAAGGCTTGGGTGAATAGTATATGCCAACTAATTATTATTATTGCAAGTAATTTTTCAGGGAATCATTGAAATTTTACAATGAAGTCTTACCTAGGTTTAAGATAGGTTTTTGCTGACTAGCTGGAATTTGCAGCAGGAGCACACCTAATCCAATGATGGCCATCTGAAATGGAAAACCCTGAAGAACCAAGATACACGTTCAAGTTTGATTTTCTTTCCAAGTACAACATACAACAGCCTATGGAAATAAACACCCTAAGCAAATTTTACACTCTCGTTTTTCAAAAAAAATATCAAAGGTAGCATATTTCTTCAACCTTAATATGTAAAATAAATAACTCTTAAGTTCCCTCTGATGTTACTCGGTGCTAGTAATGTAGCTACTTCCTATGCCATGATTCCCTTTCCTGAGCAGTAGGCAACAGTGTCATGAAAATGAGCCATGTCAGGTGACTGACTCTGACTCTTCTCAAGAGACCTAGTGAATACTAACTAGGGTTTAAACACATTGCTTAAATTAAGTATACAGTATGTGTATGTGTATGTGTATGTATATGTGTGTATGTATGTATACACACACACATACACATACATACACATACTGTATACTTAATTTAATATATATAAAAAGCCAGCCAGATTTCCCTTCTCTGGTCTTAGTAGCTGATTTGTACTGTTCCATTTTGTAATGGGGTTAGAGTAATCCCTACATACAGGTGGCTCACTTGTCAAAAAGGCTAGTGTTCTTTAAATGCCAGCTTTTACAAATAACGAACCCTTGATTTATGAACTACTGAATCATGAAGTCCTCTACATTACTGAAAATGTGTATGCATCCAACAGGGGCAAGGACAATATGCTTGATATGTATAACGTCCCAGGTTTATTTCCTAGCATTACCACACAGGACATGAAAAAAATCCTATCTGAAACACTATAGCTAGACTGTGGCTGGCTTCACTCATTATGCTAAACCAATAATATGACTTGTTTGTATGTCCTGTTTTAGCATGTGTATATTTCATAAACCATGGTTTGTGGCTCGCATCTCTAACACAATACTCTTCTTGTGCCTGCAAGGCTGCCTTTTTGTAAAGATAATTTCAGCTGTTTTGAAACATGGGAAATTGATACACTTCAAAGCAACAATCCATAGCATAATAATAATAATTGATTACATTTATATGCCATCCAACTCCCAGCGACTCTTTACAGTACTTTCCACAAATATCAATAGTTCCACAGGCATTTTTAGAAAATAAAAATGGTGGATGGCTACAGTCCAATGTTTTGTTTGAAGTGTGACCACCTGCCCAGAAAAAAATATAAAAGGAAGAGTATCCTAGAGGCCTAGAGGAAGCAATATTTAGGAGCCTTATTTACACTTAACCACAGCAAATTCTTTGTGAAAGAATAAGTCCTTTCATAGAAAATAATTTATGTTGGAGTCCATGGCATACTGTTAAAATTCCAAATGCGTCCACCAGAATAAGAAGACTAGGGACTCATGATTCATAATTTAATGTGTTGTGTGAATTCAGTTCTGATCTATTCAGCAAATTATGACTTTAAAAGCATATCTTAACATAATATGTAAACTGAGTCAGCATAAACAATATTGAGTTGGATTAACTAAAGATCTAAACAAGGCAGGTTTCTATGAACAACTTCCAGATGAAGGGGAATCTATGGGCATTTTCTCATTTTAAGAAGTCCATTTTAAAAAATGCATATTCATTAGGAGGATGGGATGGAAAGCATGATATAAAGAAAATAAATATATGATTCTACATACAGAAGCTTAATGATCAGAAGATATGCATGCCCTTAACCATGAAAACTTTTATCTAAATGCTAGTAAGATTGAACACCCATTGCTGTTCCTTAGTATTCAACTAGGCCTGTCGTTACGCACAATACATTTATCACTTCTTAGATGGCAGAAGAAAACAGCTTGAAACCAGATTAGTTTGTTATCATCACAAGGAACAGGTGAAAACCATCCTCTAACCCCAAGTATTATTTCAAGTCAGTAATATATCAGAGGCAACAGAAAAAGATGTAAATATTTAAACCTTGACTTCATTAGTTTTTAAAGCTTGACTTCATTAGTTTTTATACAATAAATCTACTTCTCAGAAGCTGTTGTGTCCTTGAATGCCTATGGTACCTGTTTCCAGTCCAGCTTATTAACAGAAGGCTTACAACTGGGTGCCAAAAGTTAAAAACCACCATTCAATTAAGTATGAATGCACCTTTAAAAGTTATCTCATTCCCGAGAGAGCCTACCTCTTTCAGAAGCTCAACATTTTCCTCCATTAAGCCAATTAAAGATGAACATTCCCCTGTGGCCTGCAGGCTAACCTCACAGAAAACCAGAAGCTGCAGACAAAGATGACATAATTGTGTCTTCCAAAAACTGGGGTAGCGCAGCAGACTCCGAAATAATTCCTCCAGAAAAAGCAGTGCTTCTGTGATCTGTAGAGCATCTTTTACCTGCAGAAAGAAGCAAAACCGCATCATGCATGCAAAGGAACAGCACTGAGACCAGCATAAAGTGGCAAGAGATATGTATAAATGAGGAATTTGCATAAATGAAACCAACACAGAGAGATATTGTGTTCACAGTATGTCAGTTTATACTTGGATAGGCAATCTAAGATCCCACCCCTATATGCATTCTAGAAACACCTTCCTGATGATGTGCTGATGCTACTCAGTTGTACATCTCTGCCCCTGGTTGCCAAAGTAATGCTGTCAAAGTGCTTTCCCAATTATTAGAGTCTGTGCAGGTCTGGATGGGGAGGAACTATCTTCAGCTCAATCCTGACAAGACTGAACGGCTATGGGTTTTATGGTCCCCTGAATCTAGTGATCTTCCATCATTGACTCTGAATGGGGTAATGCTCCTCCAGGCAGATAGTGTGCAATCTGGGGTTTCCCCTGGACTCGCAGCTCCTGTTCAAGGAGCAGATGGCAGCCATGGCCAGGAGGGCCTTTGCCCAATTACATCTTGTGCACCAATTGCACTCATTCCTAGATCAAGAGGCACTGCTCATGGTCACTCATGCCCTAGTCATCTCCCATCTGGACTACTGCAACATGCACTACATGGCTGAAGAGCATCCAGATGTTTCAGCTGGTCCAGAATGGATGAGCCAGGCAGTACTGGGTGCTCCACAGTACACCCATGTAACACTGCTGCTTCATAAGCTACACTGGCTCCAATAGGCTCTGGGTGCAATTCAAGTCTTGATGGTCACTTTTAAAGCCCAACATGGCATGGAGCCAGGTTACTTATGGGCTGCGTCTCCCCACTGGTTTTGCCTGTCCCACCAAATCGTGCAGGGTGAGCATGCTCTGGGTCCTATCAGTAAACCAATGTTATTTGGTGATTCCTCAGAAGCATACCTTCTCTGTCATGGTGCCTGTCTTGTGGAACAGACTCCTCCCTGAAGTACAGGCAACCCTGACCCTCCTTCCATGTGTAGCATCTTTTACCTACAGAAAGGAAGGCTGTTCCCCAGGTACTGGAGCCAGGGTGCCGTAGAACTCTGATATGGTGTATCTGTGGTTAGTGAGATTTTTTATGGGCCTCAGATTTGCTATTTCTTATACTATGAATTGTCGTTTTGTTTTTATCCAATGTCCCAAATTTGGTATATGGGTGGTCATATACGTACATTAAAGAAACGTAGAAAACATAGGAAATGAATAAATAAATAAAATAATGTACTCTGAGAGATTAGCATTGGGGAAGCCTCACCTGATAATATGGAACCAAGTCACAAAAAAGCTGAAGGAGATGGCATTCAAGGACAGGGGGTTCCTCTTTGTTCAAAGGCCCGTATGGCTGAAGCAAGACTCTGAGCAGGCTCATACGTAATTCTGCATGTTCCCGCAACTGGTAAGGTTCGCAATACAGATACCTTAGAAATGGCCTCATTATAGTGACACATACACTTTCTGCCCTGAAATTGTGACAAAGAATTTTAAGAAATCACAAGACATTTACGAGATCAATGTATAGATTGCCTCCTCTGGTGTACAATAAAAAGTCAACTATAAAGAAACTGGAAAAATACAAAAAATGTAACAACTACCCTCAAGATTTAAAACATATAAACCAACAAACACAACTGCAATGAATCAAATTAAATACTACTTCAAGCTGGAAAGACCTGAGGTAAAAAGTCTTCTAAAACACACGGCATTTGCTGATTCCTAATCAGCGCAGGAGAGATTGGGAAGAATGAGAGCCAAAACAAGTGTCAATCTGCAGGTTGCAGTACAATCTGCAAGGCCTTATCTAGTATCTTAATATTCTCATAGGTTGAAACTGGACAAAGGAACCTAGCAGGTAATCAAGTCCAAGCGTTCAGAAGTTCATATGCTACCTGAAACATGAATCAGCCTAGCTATCTAATATAATTTGTGAAACAGTGAAGAAACAAGTAGCATTTTCAGCACATGTCATTGTGACTCTCATGGCTACTGGCAGAATACTGCACTTTGCTGAACTGTTACCACCCTGTTAATCAGCAGCAAGAATCTTGTATTTTTAAAGCCTGAGTTCACATAAGAACCTATAGGCCAATAGCGTTATCAGTTACTTATATTTAATTAATTTTCCTACCCTTCTGGACATTGCTGGAAAAATGTAGTCATGTGCTGAAGAAGGAATGGCCAGCAGTCAGGTCTGTTTTCAAGTGTAATTATTAGTGGGTGAGGAGAATTTCTGGGAGAAAACAAAAATGAGGACAAATGCATTAAAAATAATAAAATTTGTAAACTTGATTAACCTAAAAATAAACACAACCATAAATACAGTATTTTAACAAGATACTTACAAGATGCCTATGAGATATCCTTTGTTAATGGGAGAGGGGTACATGTTCATGGATGCAGAATGAAAGCTGTATTTACTGGTAATACACAGTATTAACAAACTTTTTAATGACCTTCACGAATGCTGATAATCATTCCAATGCAGATGTGTTTATTATTGTGATAGCAGTACTTTTCATACTATATGTCCCAGTTGCATAAATTTTAATAAATAAATAAAATCACTTCTTTGATGTGAATGGATACATGTATAAATAACACATATTGCGCACTCCTTACTTCTTTCTCTTTTGAGAAGCTCAAAGAGCATTTTCAAGAAAAACAAAATAATGCAAGAAAAAATACTGGATAATATTTCATATTTTCTAATATACAAGGTGTAAATTGTTCAGGACCCCACCCAAATGAAGAAGCACGAAACTGCCACTGTTAAAATTCATTCTGATTTTCTGGACAATTTCTGACCTATTATTATTATTTTGAATTTTATTTCTGTTGCCTGTTTGTAATCACATCCAATTTTATGTCATGTGCAGTTTTACTTTTGACCTTGACATCCAGATTATTATTTAATATTAAAGGACACTGGATCCAGAGTCTGACTCTTAAACATCAGAGCTTAACTTAAATGAGAGTTCAACTAAAACTGGCTACAGAATTCTTCTTTCTAGTAGGACAAAATCCTGAGGATCAGCTTTTATTTTCTTCAAGTTGAGAGCCTACACTGAAACAATGGATTTTTTAGCCATATTAAACAAAGCAGCTTTTATTGGATTTTTAGTAACCAGCACTTTCTTCTGTTTCCACAGGTACAATCAATTCTCACTATTTGTGGATTTCATATTTGCAAATTCATCTACTCACTAAAATTTATTTGTAACCACAAAATCAATACTTGCAACACTTTTGTGATATAATAACCTTGAGGAACAGGAGGAAGAGCCACCGCCAAGGCAACAGTCAAATAAGAGAAATCTTGCAAGATTCTGTTACTGTAACCCTGTAATAAAAGTAGTTTCAATATACATAACATTGGTGTTCAAGGCTGGTCTACCTCAAAGGGCTGACATCAATCATGCAACTCTGAATGGGCCTCCTCCCTCCCTGCCTTTAGCCTAAAGTAAACTAGGGAGGGTCAAGTCTGAGACACTTTCTCAAATTCTATTCCTGCTTTGGACTGATTTATCTGACCATTGCCTTGGCTGCAGCTCTTCCTCCTGTTCCTCAAGGTTATTCTCACAGCCCATTACATGTAGTCATTCACAGACATGCTGTCATGAGTGCCGTTGAGCTGAAGTCATCAGCGCAATGGCACACATGACAATAGCAAGGAAATAGGAGAAGGGGCTCAAGATAAGTAGCCATCAACTCACAACGACTAACGGCCAACAAACAATAACTAAACGGATCACGGAGCACACCCAAGCCATCAGCGCCAATACAACGGAGATCGCCCAGCTGACAGCAATCACCGGATGAATAGAAAACCCGATGATGGGTGATCCCGGAACGCCAGCGGGGCCTCACAACCCCTCACCCACCGGCAGGGCAACGTATTGGACAAAGGGGGGGTGACGTGACTGCGAGTGAGGGGGCGCTGACCGGCGCGGGGTATTTAAACCCCGCACCGGCGCGCTCCTGTCACTCTCAGCTTTTTCTTCCGACGCTGTAACTGCGCTGTGAATAAACCAGAGCCTGATCCATCGAACCAGTGTCTGAGCATTATTCAGAGGCAGGCAGCGCATGACATAAAGCTGAGAGTGATAAACTCAGCCTCGCCGAGCCCCACCGGACGACAACGAGCCGCGGGAGGAATAGACGGCGAGAAGACCAGCAAGATGAAGGCGGAGCGACGCGGGCAAGGAGGGCGAGCCGCACGGCAAGAGACAGAGGAGGACCGACCAAGGCCAGAGGCACCGCGGACTCCCGGAGCCATGGATGCCCACCCCACCCGACCCGAGCCTCAGCTCCAACCCCAAGGGGAGATGGCGACGGAGGCAACCCGACCGCGGGAGGGAGCAACATGCCTTCCGAGACCAGCGGAGGACCCCGCGCCCCACATCGCACCCCAGCAACGGGCGTGGAGCGACAGCCCAACGGCGGTCAACACGGAGGACGATGGAGACACCCAGCAGACGGCGGAGGAAGCGGACCAGCGGCAGAGGGAGGATGAACCCCGCCGGCAACCCACCCCCGCCGATGCACCGACGGAACCGGCCCCAGCGGCGGCGCGGGCCGTGGACGAGGAGGCACGAGCTGAACTCGCGGCCATGCGGGCCCAACGGACGGAACTCCGGACCATGCTCCAGTCGCTTATGCCCCCCGCGCCACCCAACGACGTCCCCGCACAGGCCCACACCCCGAGCGAAGCACCGAACCCCCACGGGCCAGCGGAGGGTCAGCAGACGGCCCAGGCGGACGACACCACAGGCCGGGAAGCGAGAGGCAGGGCCGCGCAAAACACCCGGTCCCCAAAGGACTTCCCCATCTTCTTCGATGGGAACCCCACGAAACTCTCGTTCTTTGTAACGAACGCCAGGGAGTTCATGGGGAGGCACGGACACTCCTACGACTCCGAAGCCGACAAGATCGCCGCCGTGGCGATCAAACTACAAGACAGGGCGGCGGACTGGTACGTCCAACTGTACGAGTCCAGCTCCCCCGCCCTCGCCACCTTCCCTGCCTTCATCAATGAGATGAAAAACTACTTCGAAGACCCCCTAGCCAAAGTAAGGGCGAAAGCGCACTCCAAAGACTTAAACAGGGCACACGCATGGTCCCAGACTACGCCCTGGAGTTCAAAGCCCTCGCGGGGAAGGTCAGCGACTGGTCCGAGACCACCCTGCTGGAAATGTTCAAAAGGGGGCTCAATCGCGACGTTCTCCAATGGGCCCTCTACCGCGACGACCCAGAAACGCTACACGGGTGGATCCACCTCGCGGGGAAAGCCGAACACGCGCACCGCACCTTCCTCATGACAACCACGGAAGACACAAACTATGCCGGCAAAAAGGTACCCGCACCACACGTGGGGATGGCCGGCCCCATATACCCAAAAAAGAAATTCAATCGGGAGCCCTGCGGGAAGTGTGGCAAACTAGGGCACAAGACGGTGGATTGCTTCGCCAACCGACCGCCGACCAGTGCGCCTAAACCCACCCCGAAAATTAGCCCCAAACCACCCAACCTGGGGCCGCCCCCTCACCGCCGAATGACCGTGGCCACAGCGACACCAGAGGAAGGCTGGAACGCCTACTGGGGGGAAGAGGATAACGTAGACCCCGACCAGCCGGCGGGAAAAGCTCCCCGCCTGCCCTGAAACGCGTTGCGAGGCAGGCGGTGGGACAGCAGCGCGGACCACCTCGACGGAACGACGAAAGCCCCGTAATAATGGCGGCAATCAAACTCTCTGCCGGCAACGGAGCCACCACGGCCGCGGCACTAGTGGACTCGGGGTGCTCAAAAAACCTCATCCACCCCGACCTAGTCGCCAAACTCGACCTCCGCTGCTTCCCCCTCCCCACGCCGTTGGCATTCCACCAGCTGGACGGCTCTACAGCGGGAGGGAAACCAGCCACGCTGCAAACCGAGCCGGTCACCCTGCAAATGGGCACTCACACCGAACGCACATCGTTCGTCGTCACTCACATCGGACGGCCCATTGCAGTCCTGGGGATGCCATGGCTCGCGACAAACAACCCGCGCATCAACTGGGAGACCCGCACCTTCACATTCGGCGACGGCGAGTATCGGGCACCAGTTCCAGCGGGCAGAACCAACCCCACTGTAGGACGAGCGGAGGCGACTACACAGGACAACGCCGCTACCACAGCAGACCTACCGGAACAATACGCCGACTTCTCCGAGGTCTTCGGAGAGGCGGAAGCTGACCAACTACCCCCCCACCGCAAGACGGATTGCCGGATCGACCTACTGCCCGACGTCCCCTTACCTAGACCAAAGATCTACTCGATGACCCCGAAGGAGATGGCAACCCTCCGGGAGTTCATCGATAAAAACCTAGACAGGGGATTCATAGAGCCAGCATGCTCACCGGTCGGAGCCCCCGTCTTATTCCGGGAGAAGAAAGACGGCACCCTACGGCTATGCACCGACTACCGGGGCCTAAACGTGGCTTCCCTGTCCAACAAATACCCCTTACCCCTGGTGAAGGACATGCTCGCCCACCTGTCCACGGGCAAAGTCTTTTCCAAATTGGACCTTCGCGAGGCGTACTATCGCATCCGAATCAGGGAGGGGGACGAATGGAAGACTGCGTTCAACTGCCCCCTAGGCGCCTTCCAGTACAAAGTGCTGCCCTTCGGACTCGCGGGGGCCCCTGGGGTGTTCATGCAGCTCATCAATGAGGTACTGCATGAACATCTGTTCAAAGGGGTCCTGGTCTACATCGACGACGTCCTTATTTACACAAAAACGCACGAGGAACATGTGACCCTAGTCAGGCAAGTCCTCGACAAGCTCAGAGGGGCGCAGCTCTATGCCAAGCCTACAAAGTGCGAGTTTCACAAAGCGCGCCTAGACTACCTGGGGTACCAAATCTCCGGGGATGGCATAGAAATGGACCCCGCAAAAGTCGAGGCGGTGCTAAACTGGGAGCGCCCCCGCAACAGACGCCAACTCCAGAGCTTCCTCGGATTCGCGAATTTTTACAGGTCATTCGCCCGGGGGTTCGCAGAGATAGCCCTCCCCCTAACGGACCTCCTCAAAACCAAAGGGGTGGGGGACACCCGACGCGCCAAGAACCCGGGCACAGTGTTGAATTGGACTCCCGCGTGCCAGACCGCATTCAACAAGCTGAAAGCGCTGTTCACCACGGAGCCAATCCTCGCGCACCCGGACCCAGAACAGCCGTTCGTGGTCCAAGCCGACGCCTCAGACTTCTCCCTGGGGGCCATCCTGCTCCAAAAGGACCCCACGGGACTCCTGAAACCATGCGCCTACCTGTCAAGGAAGTTCTCCGAGACAGAAAGGCGATGGCACGTCTGGGAGAAAGAAGCCTTCGCGGTAAAATCGGCGCTAGAGACATGGCGACACCTACTCGAGGGAGCCACCCAACCATTCGAGGTCTGGACCGACCACCGGAACCTCGAGGCCCTACGAACGCCCAGACGCCTTAGCCCAAAACAGGTCCGATGGGCCCAATTCTTCAGCCGCTTTAATTTCCAGCTGAAGTTCATGCCGGGCAAAAAGAACTTCCTGGCCGACGCCCTCTCCCGACTGCCCCAAGACGAAGAGCCCGCCCCAGACACCATTGGGACGGTCCTATCCGCCTCGCAACTGGGGATGGCCGTGACCACCCGAAGCGGCGCTCGGAGGCAGCTTGACTCTACGGCGCAGCCGACGGCGGGACAACCTGCGACCAGAAGAAGCCAACCGCAACTACCAGGGGGAATGCGCACGGACCTCGCCGCCGCCCTCAAAACCGACCCCTGGTTCCTGGCAAACCCCGACAAGGTAACGATGGCACAGGACCTGGCATGGGGGGGAAGGCAGAATCTATGTCCTGGACTCGCAACGCCAGGCGATCTTGCATAGGTCACACGACGCCAAACAAGCGGGACACTTTGGGTTCCTCAAGACCCTACACCTAACACGGCGTCAATTCTGGTGGCCCGCGCTCAGGCGAGACGTAAAAGCATACGTAGCGTCCTGCCCAACGTGCGCTAGGGCCAAACGGGCACCAGGCAAACCCGCGGGGCTATTACAACGGGTGGCAGAACCCTCCCGCCCATGGGAGGAAATCTCTATGGATTTTATAGTGGACCTCCCACCCAGCCAGAAGAAAACGGCCATTTGGGTGGTGAAGGACTACTTCTCAAAGCAGGCCCACTTCATCCCCTGCACGTCGGTCCCATCCGCACAACAGCTAGCCAAACTCTTCCTCATCCACGTGTACAGGCTACACGGATGTCCCGCACGTGTGGTGACCGACAGGGGCACACAGTTCACCTCCAAATTCTGGCGGGCCTTCCTAAAGCTGACAGGGACCCAACAGGCCCTATCTACGGCCTGGCACCCCCAGACGGACGGAGCCACAGAGGTTCTTAATGCCACCTTAGAGCAATTCATACGCTCATATACTAACTATCACCAAGACGACTGGGCTGAACTGCTCCCGTTCGCCGAAGTCGCATACAACAACGCCGTCCACACGAGCACGGGGAAAACTCCGTTCGAAGTAGTCTCGGGGCGCGACTTCGTCCCCATACCGGAGCTACCTCAACCCCCGGAACCCCAGGTGGACGCTAGCGACTGGGGACGGAAGATCGCGGAATCATGGCCAATAATCACGGCGGCGCTGAAGGATGCACAGGCAGCCTACAAAGAGCAGGCCGACAAGCACCGGCGCCAACAACCGACGTTCCAAGCGGGGGATATGGCCTACCTATCCACCAAGTTCCTAAAGTCACCCCAACCCTCGAAAAAACTGGGGCCTAAGTACATCGGGCCGTTCCGAGTCACCCAAATAGTGAACCCGGTAGCAATACGCTTGGACCTGCCACACAACCTACGGAGACTCCACCCGGTGTTCCACACCAGCCTCCTGAAACCGGCAACCACCTCTCGATGGCACCCAAGCACGCCACAGCCCTCACCGGTGATGATCGACGGGCAACACCACTTCGAGATAAGGGACATACTCGACTCCCGCAAGCAACGAGGAACTCTACACTATCTGGTCAGGTGGAAACACTTCCCCCACCCGGAATGGGTGGCGACGCACAACGTTAACACGCCTGACCTGACCAGAGCATTTCACCGGGCATACCCCGACAAGCCACAACCAAGGTCAGCAAGCCGTCCCCTGCAAAACCCCCCCCGCAGGCCCCCCCGCCTCCCGTGCCCCAAGGGAAAGGGCCCCCCCAAGCCCGCGACTTGGGTGGACCTCCCCCCCCGGGACTCACTCCCCCCGCCCCGGGCCCACGAGGCGGTGACAAGCGTTCGCCAGCACCCTCCCCCCGCCCCCCGGCCGCGGGGGAGTGGCAAGCAAGTCAACAGGGCAACCTGGGGGCAACGCCCAGGAGCTATAACAAAGGCGACGCACTTTAAATAAAAAAAAGAAGGGTCCTACCTGGAGCTGATAAGCACCCGACCAGCCACGCCTCTCTCCTCGCCGAACTGAGCCAAACAAACAGGGTGTGGCTGGAGCATGCGCACGCCAGGACGTGACCCGGGCATGCGCACTATGGACACACCCTGGGAAGGCACGTGGTAGAGGGAGGAGCAAAGGGAGGGGCGACAACTACTCCGGCGGGAATTTCGAAAAAAAAAAAAAACCAGAAAACCGGGGGGGAGCACTATTCGGACAGGGGGCAGTATGTCATGAGTGCCGTTGAGCTGAAGTCATCAGCGCAATGGCACACATGACAATAGCAAGGAAATAGGAGAAGGGGCTCAAGATAAGTAGCCATCAACTCACAACGACTAACGGCCAACAAACAATAACTAAACGGATCACGGAGCACACCCAAGCCATCAGCGCCAATACAACGGAGATCGCCCAGCTGACAGCAATCACCGGATGAATAGAAAACCTGATGATGGGCGATCCCGGAACGCCAGCAGGGCCTCACAACCCCTCACCCACCGGCAGGGCAACGTATTGGACAAAGGGGGGGTGACGTGACCGCGAGTGAGGGGGCGCTGACCGGCGCGGGGTATTTAAACCCCGCACCGGCGCGCTCCTGTCACTCTCAGCTTTTTCTTCCGACACTGTAACTGCGCTGTGAATAAACCAGAGCCTGATCCATCGAACCAGTGTCTGAGCATTATTCAGAGGCAGGCAGCGCATGACACATGCAGAATGGAGAAAAAATTGAGTTGCCCAACATACA
Organism: Candoia aspera; assembly: GCF_035149785.1. Classification (NCBI taxonomy): domain Eukaryota; kingdom Metazoa; phylum Chordata; class Lepidosauria; order Squamata; family Candoiidae; genus Candoia; species Candoia aspera. The sequence goes on from NC_086154.1 coordinate 185,357,391, forward strand.
CGTTCCCAGCTGAGGTTTCAGTAATCGCTAATTCAGTGTTTGCAGTGACTTTATAAAATGTAACTACTGCAAATAATGAGAATCCTCTGTACTTGCAATGTTCATAACACCACCATTTAAAACATTCTGAATCTGACTAATTTAAAGTATACCTGATTGCATATAAGTCCAGCTTTTGTTGTTCTTCACTTTTTGATGTCTTCAAGGCTTGCATCTGTAATAGCTTTACAATGATTTTTATCAAGCCATGGACATTCCTATCAAAAGCATAGTAAAAACATGTTCAATCAGCAGATGTCTTCAAGGAGAAAAGCATTTTCATGATGTCTCCTACATCACTTTAGTTTGAAACAACTTCCTAATTTGCATCATTAATGCAAAATCAAAGCATAATTGAACATACTACTTTTTCATTTGGTCTGCTCTAGTTCCAACACACTTAAGAGGTTCCAATAGTTATGTGCCCAATTTTACAAGGTAAATCATCTTTTTAGGCACTATCAGAAGACAATCCTAAATTTAAAAGTATCCTGTTTGAAGATATAACAGGTCATATGTGCACATACATACCATGGTTCCCCAATGATTCACATGAGGGGTCTCAAACAGTCTTTCCACATACTTCCTGTACTCTCCCTTCAACTCCTGGTAACAGCCAAAGAGCTATTGTTTTGCCAGTCACTTTAATCCAGAAAAATCTTTTCTAGCTCTGATTTAACAGAGAGGGGTTAAGTGGCATCACCCGTCCTTTCCATAAACAGGCTACAGACTAGATCCTTTATCCTTTTCCAGAATCAGTACCCTTGATCCATTAAAAATTAATAATCTTTATTATAAGTAGCAAAATCAGAGACCTAGAAAGAAGTGGAAAAGGGAAGGTAGAAGGAATGATTTTCTTTTTTTAATAGTAATTTTATTAAAGATTATAATTACAACAGTAAAAACTTATACAAACTGAAAAGAATAAAATAAAAGAATAGAAGGTGCAGGAACAAAAGAAAAATGAGAAAAAATAGAAAAATAGAAATAGAAAAAAAGAAAAATAAGAATATAGTATAGAAAAAGAAAAGAAATAATAAAGAAGTGACTTCCCACCTTCATCACAAGTATAAACAATTTTAATAATTTATCACCTTCTCTTAAAATACAACAAATGATCTCTTCTTCCCATATCCCATCTCTTATCTATAAACAAATCCATAAAGCCTTGTCATTTCAGTCCTGATGTCAGCAAAAGTCCATAAGGGTTACCCAAGATAACAACATATCTATTTTAATCTTGATCAAATAAACCAGCCTTATATTCCTTTCTTTTACTTCTAATAATCTTAATCTTCAGTCTCTTCAAATAATGTTATTGAATTTGATTTCATTTTTAATTAGTCCCCTCTCACAAAACTCTTCAAAACTTTAACGAGCCTCTTTTGTAAATCTAATATAGGAAAATTCTCCAGGTCCAGGTGACCTCAAACTGGAACACCACTCAAACTAGGCTGGTACCAGAATGCTGGACAAGGCTACGCTGAGCCTCCTGGATACATCTGGATTCTAGGGACCGGACTAGACTGGCCTCGATGACTCAGGTGCAACTGGAGACTCAGAACAAGGCTGAGAACTTGGAGCAAGGCTGGACTCGGCTGGAGGCTCTGAACTAGGCTGAATGCTCAGCACAAGACAAGATTGGACTGGAAATATTGGACTAGGCACAAAACTCGAGGCACGGCAGGACTGAACCACAGATCCTAGGCAAGGTTGCAAATCTAGTTCACAACGAGATAGGCGTGAAATTCCTGAACAATGTCAAGCACCCGAAGCGCAGCTAAACTGGACCAGGGATCCACGGCAAGACTGGAAGTCAAGGGCACCATGAATCCGTACTGGAGACCTGGAACTAAGCTGCGAGCTAGAAACATTACAAGGCTGCACCAAAGGCTCAGGGTGAGGCTGTGGACTTGAGGCATGACGAGACTGGACTTGAGACTCTGGACACGGCTGGAACCTCGGAACAGGACAGGAAGCATGCCTGAAATGCACACAAGGTGACCACAGAGGTCTGAGGCTGAACACAAGACTTGGATTGCTGGGCTCAGCAAGGAGAAGATCCTCGGTAACAGCAGATGCAGGATTCAAGTCCTCTTCAGTGGAGAATGCTGGTGCTGATCCCTCTTCAGTAACAAACACTGTCTCCGATGCTGGTAAGGACTCTTCTGTGGAAGCTTCAGGCTTGTAGGATCAGTTGTCTCTGGCAGGTTGCTCTTCACACATCTTCCTTTTATGCCAATCCTTCGAGCGCCTATTCCCTTCTGCAGCCAATTGGGCTGCCTTCTCCTTTGCACACTTTTCTGCCCGTTGTTGGCACCAGCTGATTGGAGGATTCAAATCCTCCTCCGAATATTGGCCAAACAGCGCCTCTGACTCTTCCCGCGCTGCTGACTCATCTCTGGGTTTCGCTTTCCTGGTTTCAGCCTGCTAAGTTTCTATTTCCTCCTCTGACTCAGAGTTTCATTTTCTGAGTCAGAGGCTGGCTGGATTCTCACATTCTCCTTGAAAATGGTGCTTATATGCTCAATATGCTTATATTGTGAAAATTGGTTGGCTTTCCTCTTCTTCTTTAGCTTAACTCTACCCATTACCTTGATTAATAAGTAACCTAGTTTTCTTTAACTCTTTCAGTATCTGAAACTGCTAAAATGGAATTTCTCTATATTCACTACAGGAGAGTTATTCAGTCAAACTTGGTTAAAAGACAAAGAAGAAATGAACCCTTGGAAGATCCCCTATTAGCAGTTGTCAACAGGACATGGACTACAGAAGCACACATATCAGCTCACAGTTTCCTCTCTTACGGTTTCTTGCATATGAAAATGTTACACAAATCTGCATCCTTCCTTGATGAGCCATCGTTACCCAACAACATACTACCTTTCTATGACAGGGGAATAGGATCATGCCTTTCGGTCCGACTCAGCTGCAGAAAAGTACTTGGATTTTGATATCACTTTTGGCAATCAGCTGGTCCTTGGCTGACAAAGAAGACTCATTTGCATTGTAGTGATCCACCAAATTTTTAATGGGTATAGCAGCCTTCACCAACCTAGTGTCCATGTAGAATGTCTCAGATTCAATCCTTGACATTTCCTCACTGGGCTAGAACAGCTACCTGGAAACCTGGAGAGCCATGGCCTCTTGGTGTCCAGTACATTGGCTCAATATAAGGTAGCTTCCTATGAAAGAGGTGTATGGTACGTTTTCATTGGTAAGCCAGAAATTTCTGCTGCTTGAAACCAGTCTCAAAGTGGGTAGCAATGATTCTACTCCTCTACGACATATATCCAATTACACAATCACATAAATTCAAATAATGCAATTCAAACCAACTCTAATAAAAATAACCACAGTCTGATGCTGCAGTTTCCGAATCTTTTATTAAGGAGAGACCGAAAGCCTCTTCTTATCGGTATACCCTCTTCCCTCGTTCAACAGTGGGAGACGTTCACACCCACAGCCCTCAACACCTTACACAACAGGCCTTACAGCTGCAAAAAAATAGTGATGATTAACATGATATTTCAAGTTGCTTACAATTATAGGTATCATCATGAAGAAAAATGGTTTTTGGAAGCTACTGAATTACTATATGGCCATAACATTACAGATCAACCACACAAGAATCTATGAGTTTGTCATCTAGCTATACAAACTCATCTCTTCAGGGGCTTGGATTACCAGGTTATGTTTTTAAGTCTTACTCTGATATACACTGTATGCTGGCAGTACACAGCTAGTGTTTAATAGGGGGAGGGGGCAGTTTAAAAAAGAGATTACTGTCTCACTGTGCTGGGTTTGGCAGGGAGAGGGATGTATTGCTTTTACTAGTTGAAGCAAGGCATGAAAAAAATCAGTTCAAAACGTAATTCTGTGAAAGTTAGAACAGGCAAAAATGTTTTGGTGGTACAAATCAAGGAATCTCTGACTCTGGGGTCAATGACCTTATAATACAGTACAGGTGGAAAACCAAATTACTGGCCTTAAGCAATATAACAACCTCTATGCAAACAGCAGAAACCTGCAGGTGATTAAGCTTGAGCGTCATTGCAATTTTTTTTTTTATCATTTGCCTATTTATTTTTTGCTGCGCTACTCTGCTCCATCATATATCTAACTCCAATTTAAGAATACAAGAGAAGAGGCACAACATCAAGGACCATGTTTAGCTTTGGCAGACCTCCACAAAAACCCTGCATGGGTTTGGGCTGAGCAAATACATCACGAACACTGAATGTGCTAAATCCATAGTCAGTTAGATAGGATTGCTTAGTTCTCAAAAGAAAAAGAAAATGGCAAAAAACAAAAGCATTTGGTAAACTTTCTATTCGCAACAGCAAAATTTTTGAGTGAAGCTGAGAACACTTTTGAGCATTATAAGATGCTCAGGAAACTGTTACATGCCTGTCAAGTACCTTGGAGGAAAAGCATTGGAAGGATGCCTCAGTTGTTTGTGTGTTCCAGAGATTAGGGAACAGAGTTTGACTCAGAAGCCCCATCACTACTGAACATTTGCACACTCAAAAGTGAGGGACACTGGAGCAGAAAGGAGCACAGGTGTCATCCCTGCAAGATAGGCTAGGTCAAGAAACAGACATGGCAGGGATTCCTGGAATGCTCTTTATTAGAATAAGGTAGCATAACAGAATCTTGAAAACCTGCCCAAGTTTCTCTCTGTTGCATCTTATATTAAACAAAGCCAAGGTGGGGTTATTTTGCACCTTTCTCATGCTTTCCTCTATCTCAGGATTGTATAATCTTTCCTCCCTTAATAACTCATTCCTTCTTTCCTCCATTAATGACTCTCTCATGTCTTCCACAAGCTCAACCTGCCTTCTTTTACAAGATGGTACCACTGCCACAGTATTCCCACTCAGTCTGAACTACAAAGTAAAAACAGTTGATTTTTAATTAAAATAAATTACCATCACCTGGCTGAAGGAATGAGGCTGAGCGCTGTGTTAAGAACATAGCCAAATTCTGCATGATCTTGCTTAACGAGCATCACCAGAGCCTCACAGCAGGCTGCTCGGACAACCATATTGTCACTGCAGGACTTTTCCCAGAGCAAGTTTAACGCCGGGGTCTGGAATCAAAGAGAAGGGAGAAACAAGCTCAGTTAATCAGGACTGATGACTCACAAATTCAATTATTGCGCTCAGAACTATTTTCCTTCAATTGGTATCTGAGCAAAGGCAGAGAAAGTTAAACAATATTTGGCTCTTTCTTCACTTGCCACTTGCTGAGTTAATTTACCTCAGATGGCTTCCTGAACTCAAGACTAAGTAAAAATTTATCAATTTGATGCAGGAAACTGTTGACATGGAAGATTCCTGCTTCTTCTAGTTGTATAAGACATTGGAGCATGGCTGAGAATCAAAAATCTCTCCCAGGACAGTATGGGAAGTAAATAATACATAAGAGGAGCAGGGAATTTTCAGTAGTGGCCTCATAATTATGAAAGTATCTCACAAAAGTAACTGTTTTTTTTCCTGTTTCTTTGCATTCAGAAGGTTATATAAGTTTCTGGCAGCAGAAGAATCTGGCGTCTTTTGAGGAAGGGTTATTTTATAATTATTTTACAGTTTGCTTTCAGTTTATTAGGATTGACACTTAATTTTGATTTAATCAAAATCTGTAACTTATTTCTGAGTTGGCTGGTAGTTATCCTATTGTAATTTTAATATTTGACTTTTTTTTTAATAATAGCTAAAAATGCTTAACTGCACCCAGGCATTTAAATCAATCAATAGGTTGCAAGCATGTCTGGTTATGGACTGAAATTCCTAAGGTAAACCAAGTCCATTTTAATTTTTACACACCTTATGTAGAATTGGCCAGAACTTAAAAAGTCTATTTCATGATGTGAAACTGCTCAGCATGACAAATATTCTGCCCTTCTTAATAAAACAAGGCATGTTTCCATGTAATGCACAGAAACAGTATCAAGTAGACAGAGATTTTTGTCCATTCCATGATTCAATAATCTCAAGTCAACAAAATTCAGAGTTTTGCCATATCATGTCCAATTCCATTTAAGCTAAAGATCTAAACAATTTTAAGAAGGTGGAGGATCTTATAACAGAAATTGCTTTAGTATTTTCAGAACTGCAAATACCTATAGAACTCTCCTGCCTTCCTTTCCTATTTAGAAATGACTAAAAACACAAACACAAACATGTACAAACAAGGGATGACAACCAAGACTTTTCCACCTTAATTCTCCAAACTAGTTTCTGGAATAACATTTGTCATCCATTACTCATTCTTTAAAAATATGATATTTTCAGATTTTTGAGAATATGACATACATGGTTTGCTACACTTTCACATGTATGTATTTTTTAAAAATCCGCTTACGTAGTACAATGCCCACCAAAACTTATGTACACAATTAACAGAAGAAAAAGCCCATGATAAGCTCACTATTTCATTTTCAGCTGTGACCTTATGTTCTAATTAGCATTATAGCCTGCATGAAAACAACGCTGGGAATGAAAAAGGAGATGTAAAGTCAGTTGCATAGTGGTTAAAGGGTTGCACTGCTGCTGGGATAGTGGCACATCTGGGACAGATAGTCCACTTTCACTAGGGAAGCTCATGAGGTAACTTCGGGTCAGTCACTCTCTCTTAGTTCTACCTTTCTCACAGGGATGTTGAGGAGAGAAACAGGAAGAGGGAGTGCTATGTACATTGTCTTGGGCTCCTGAAAGAAAACTGGATATAAAAGTAATCAAGCAATAAGTAAATAAAGGTATGACAAACAGTCTCAGCTCTGTCAGTTCTGAGTTTAAATTCAGAAATGTAAGTTTTATTCCAATTAAATCTAATGAACTATTACACAGAGCAAACCTTGGGGGGAAAAAAATATCAGAATAGGAAAATCTATATCAGGAACAGGCAATTTGTGGCCAGACTTCACAAATCTGTAACAAATTGTCTGTAGGTTGAGTCATGGCAACTGGATTTCTTTCTTTTTGGTTGAAACATTTTGCTGCTTGTCTGAGCAGCTTCTTCAGTCTGGGTAAAGGTTGGTAAGGGGACTCCGTATATGTCTTCCAGGGTGGCTGCATTGTCCCTACATCTGAATGGCTTGTTAATTGTGCCATGGAGGTGTAGATTGTCTTTGGGATGTCTTACTCCTAAATCCCTCGCTCATCCCCAAGTGGATCGTTAAGTGTGGCCTTCCTGGTGAACTTGTGGTCTTAATCTTCCTGGGGACTAATGAAAGAGCAGCATGAAAAATGGGGGACAAGTTGTGTCTGAGGCCTCCACCTCTACTGAGGGAAGGATTTTCCACTTTGGCATGAATGGATTCCTTAACCCCTCTCTCAAACCACCTATCTTCTCTGTCCAAAATGTGAATATTATTGTCCTCAAATGAGTGTCCTTTTTCTTTTATATGAAGGTAAAGTACTCATTCTGGTCCTGTGGTGTTGCTCCTCCTCTGTTGGGCCATCCTCTTGTGTAAAGGCTGTTTGGTTTCTCCAATTTTTCATGCTGCTCTTTCATTAGTCCCCAGGAAGATTAAGACCGCAATAAAATTGAATTGACTGAACAGATACTGAAAGTTGTAGTTGGTAATACAGGTAGTCCTTGGTTAACAACGATAATTGGGACTGGAATTTCCATCACCAAGCAATGCAGTCGTAAAGTGTGACATCATGTGACTGCATTGCTTAGCGACAACCCCAGCAGTCCCTGTTGACATCATTAAGCAAGAATTACAGGTCATTAAACAAGCACCTCCTTGCAACTTTCTCCCAGCTTCCAACAAGCAAATTTAATGGGGAAACAGCAGGAAGTCATAAGTCCCAGGCAGCTTGCAAGCAGGTCAGCAGGCAGGTAAGTGGTTGCCATGGCCCAGGGCAAGCGCAGCAGGGCCAGGGATGGCTGCTGCCAGGTGTAGGGGGGCACGCAAGCCGCCCTGCTCTCTGCCACACCTGCCGCCCCCAACTCACCTTTGCCATCTTATTCCTCCTGCTGCTGCTGAGGCACACCCAGCCTTGCCCTACATGAGGTAGCTGCCACCCCCTGAAGTTGCGTGCAGACTTCCTGACGCCTTGTCAGTAGCTTGAGAAAGAAGATGGCAAAGGTGAGTTGGGGTGGCAGAGTGCAGGGCAGCTTGCGCACCCTCCCGTCCCTGGCAGCAGCCACCCCCGGCCCAGCTGCGCTCGTGCTGGGCAGCGGCAGCCACTTGCGCATCCTCCCACCCAAGCAGCCAACATCCCTAGCCCAGCTGCGCTCGCACAGGGCCAGGCTGGGTGCACCTTGTCAATAGTAGTAGGAAGAAGATGGCAAAGGTCAGCTGGGGACAGCAGGGGTGGCGGAGTGCAGGGCAGCAGGGGCGGCGGAGTGCAGGGAAGCCAAAAGGGCACAGATGGAGGGAAGATAAGTGGGTTGGGGGAAGATGAAGCATACCCTGCAGTTGTAAATGTGGGCAGGTTGCCAAGCGTCTGAATTTTGATCACATGACTGCACGGTTGTTGCAACGGCCATAACTTCAAGAATCGGACGTAAGTTTCATTCATTCAGCACCATCGTAACTTCGAATAGTTGCTGAACAAATGGTCGTTAAGTATGGTCTTCCCGTAGGTTCCCTTAATCCTTGATAAGAGTTATAACAAAGAGCTGAAATTCCATCATAATTGTAAAAAATAGCTTGCAGGTTTTTCAGTAAGAGAAATACCAGTAGACCAGAAAGCAGTTCAAAGTCTTCCTTGGCTCACAAAATCTTACAGCATTCATGGTGTGCATGGATCTAGCCACTCCACTGTACCATTATCATTAGACAGTCTGATACTGTTATGTATACCATTTCAATGTTTTTCCTTTCTTGATGAAGTATTATCCTCTGGCTATGAAAATTTAAAGTTACTAGAATTGATTTTCAATCATGTTGCACCACAAAAGCAGTTGTCAGGGCAATGGGGGAAAGAAAAATGAAAGCAAAGACACAAACCTGGTTACTGGACTGGCTGATCTTGTTAGATAAAACATTTTCTTTCAGCACTGCAGCAATAAGATGGCCCACAGCCTGTGAATAAACATAAATCACTAAACTATGATCTCTGTTGCAGCCAGCAGCAACCACATCCCACCACCCTGACTGCTACACTAGGTAATCAACAAGGCGGCGGCCAAGGTTATATTGGGGAAAAAATAATTGGTCATATGCAATTCAGTAGTTGCAACTTGACATTCTCTTTACCTTCGCAAAGAATCATGAAATGTAATGTCTCAGTGCTCCTAAAAATATGGCCACCCACAACTATTTAGATTGTCAGTGCAGGTGGACTAGAACTTACTGCCTGAATAGGCATAGCAAAAACAATATTAGCAGATGGGCCTTTGCTTAAGAGTTACGTATATGTGGAAGGTCCTCAACCTCACCTAAAAAGAGATTTCGTAGCTGTTCCTGGTAATGGAAAAAAAAGTTCTGCCTAGGACATGGGAATCTGTGACCTGTCATTACAGAGTAAATGGACAAACAGCCAGATTATTTATTTGTTAAATTTAGCCACCACCCATCTCCCCCCAAAGTGGGGGACTCTGGGCAGTTTACAACAGAATTCTTACTTCTTTAAGCAAAAAAATTTGTGAATCTACTAAGAAAAAAGGATTCCTCACAAGAAAGCTCTTCAGAGGCATTTTATCTTTTTTCTTTGCACCTAATATTTATTTATTTATTAAACAAATTCATAAGGCCACCCAACTCACACATAGTGTCTCCGGCCAGCTTACAGAATTAAAAACCATAAAAACACAACAGATACCCCCCATCCCCAGTGGCAGCAAATACATTCATATCAGCCACTTGATTGGCTCCAAAGCAGCCTGGCAAGACAAAACCATGTCTTCAGGGCCAATGATAAGAAGGAATGACTTGCAAGAACAGTACTAATACTTGAAAAATGAACAGTTCTACAGTTAACATGTTTGCTTTAGCATATAAAGTGACTCCACAAAATTTCCATAGGAATATCTTTGGTAAATGATGAAGTCATGATCATAACCCAGCAGAAGGAATAACATGCCCTGACATGGATCTCCTCTTAAGAATGCTTCTTCATTGACATAACGATTGGTCTCACATATCAAACTAATTAAAACAAACAAACAACACAAGAGCATAACTATTGTTCTCACACTATGGAAACCAAACAAATGGCTTAAAGAAACCTGATGTAGTTCCATCTCTTGGCCAAGAGATCATGGGTTCTTGGTTAGGAGCTTACCTAGTAATTCACTATTATTGTGCTTCAGCTGCCAGATGGCCATTATGAAAAGTAGAATGATGCAGTAGTAAGACTATTGGTCTGATCAAAATTGATTGATTTCATATTTCTATGTGGAAGAATTAGCAAAGCACAACACCATATACTCTTAGAGGTAAAGTCTCCTGCAAGTCAAACTCAACTCCTGGAGACTTCAGGAGAGTTCCATGACATTTTCCTGGTAACAATATGGAAAGAGTTTCCCACTATCACCTCCTGGGATTTTTTTTTTTAAATTTTCCAGTCTATCCGATAGTCCTGGTATTTTTGGTGGTCTCCCATTCAAATACTAATCTGTTCTGACCCTGCTTATTTTTTTTAAGCCAGCCAAGATTGGCTAGATGCAGCCATCTAGTAAAATGTAGCCTTAAAATGGGAATTTAAAAATAGGGGTTTTTTTTCTTTTATATTTAAAAAACAGGCACACAACAAATGCAGCTTTTTTATTTATACCAGGTGTAACCTAAACAGCATATTGTAGTATTAGTCAAGCCAAGGCATGGATAACTGTCACCCAATTCAACTAGCTCAGGAAGGGACCCAGCTGGTGCACTAGTTGCTGCAGATGCCATCTGCAAATCCAGTGACAACTCAGGATCAAGAAGCACTTCCAGATTATGAATCTGCTCTTTCAATGAGAGTGCAACCCACTCCAAAACAATCTGAATCTCAATCCCTGACTCCAATATTCTTCTTAACCACAGCACCTCTGTTTTGGCTAGTTTAAATGGCAGCTTGTTCTTTCTTATCCAGTCCTTTATGGCACTTTGGCACTATTCCAGGATATCAAATAATTCCTTCAAATTGGATTGTAAGGAGCAACAAAGCTGGGTGTCATCATCCTGAAGACACCCCACTTAAAACTCTGGATGATCTCCCCCAGGGGTTTCATGTGAATAATTTATTTTTCAACAAGTACAAGTATATATGTGCATGTATTTATATATTCATGCACAGACACCATATATAACACATACCAAAGAGAAGCTTTCTTACCTGTGACTGTATAAGTGTGTTAGGAAAATCAAGCCTTTTTCTGATTTCTTCAGACATTGTTGTTTGATTAATATACAAACCATTAAGCTTCTGAAACAGCAAAAATAGATATAAAGTGTCAATATCATCACTGATTGGGTTTCACACTTTGCTGAATGAGCCGCAGTGGCTAAACCATAAATCATGGTGTACAAATGAAAATTGTGGGTTTATACATTTGCACTAAGCCTAAATCAAACTAATCACATCGTGGCTATAGAGATAAATGGCTACATTATGGTGAGAGGAATCAGTTTCTATGTTATAGCTATGTGCTGTGATTTTCCGGTTGTAGCATCCTTGCATTTTTTTATTTTTCTACCCCACCTTTATTATTTTTATAAATCACTCAACATACCTAATACTCCTATTTTCCCCCCAACAACAACCCTGTGAAGTGAGTTGGGCTGAGAGAGAGTGACTGGCTCAAGATCACCCAGCCGGCTTTCATGCCTAAGGTGGGACTAAAACTCACCGTCTCCTGGTTTCTAGCCCATTGCTCTAACCACTAGACCTTCTAATATTCCTGACATAAGTCACAGAATGGTTAGTATTATTTTGGAATATTTATTTATTTCGTATGGCATAGCAGAATGCAGCATTGTTGCATAAAAATCACAAAAATATATAAGTGTATAAAATATAGGACATTGGGACAATAAATTATTTTAAAAACACTCAGTACAAATGATGAATAAAATTATGAATAAATTAAGTTATGTATGAGCAGTTACTAAAGAATCTAAGCCTATGGCCAGCTATCTAGATCATTTAGCCACTGGGCAGCAGTACCCTTGAGATGATGTAGTTCTTGCAGGGAGCCAGGAAACCTTCTGAGGGGACATTCCATTGCGATGTGATGTAAAGTTTGCGGGACATTCCCACAGTCACAGTTAGGATTATCATATAAATTATATATCATATAATTTTATATCATATAAATTTTACATCATATAAATTATATGGACATTTGGAATATGCAACCTGGCTTATTATGTCTCCCAGAAGCGCTCAACAATTTTGTCAACCTTCTTGAACGTTTGATTGCACTTGGCCGGCAGTATTTAAAATGAGCTGCTCCATTTTAGTCTGTGGCAGCTTTCATTATCCTGGTGCCCTCCTGGTATCTTGGATTTCCATTCTCAAAATTCCCAGCATGCTGCTGGGTAGATGATACTCACATTATGGTCTGCTCCTCTTATACCTGCTTAAATGGCACCTTTAGGCTTCTTTACTAACTGTACAGCCTGTCCACAAGAGTACTTGGTGCCAAGTTAGCAGCAACTACCTCTCTGAAACTGAAGCAAGCTGAAGCCACAAGGGCTTGAAATCAAGCTTTGATCTAATAGTATGAACTTCTTCCTACCTTTTTTTAATAAATTGACCAGAGCTCTGTTCTTGTAGCTGCTTAGGTTTGTTATATAATTCATCTTATGCATGTTGTAGTGGTTTTAAATGAATTTCAGATTTCATATAAACCTCTTTAAACATTTAAAAAAGCAACACGAAGGGAATTACAGGGGGCTTTGAAAGTCATGTAGTCCTACCTTCTGTGCAATGCAAGGAAGCTGTAGCTGGAATTTCCCCAGTAGTGAAAGGCTAAACCATTACTAATCTCAGCAAAGTGTCATGCTGGATAAAACTAAAGGCCTCTCCTGCAGTTTTTTAGAAACGGTGGGCTGTAACCCCATCATCGCCAGACAGCCAAGCCATTCTACACGGAGGTTATAAAAATTAGAGTCCAACTCATGGAGGACTTCAGTTTGGGGAAGCTTGCCTTAGAAGAAGCTGCAGTGCCCGAGCTAGAAAATTAGGCATGCATGTTCCCTTCTTAAAACGTGGGGTGCATCAACTTAATCCAGGAGAATAGCTATACGAGGCATTAAAAAGTTTAAATTACTTTCCAATTGCACGATTCAATAGCCCTGCGCACCCCCCTCCCTAACTCTGCAGAGGCCGTTCTGCTGGTTCCATTATTGGAACGCTACGACTGCCAACGTTCGACGCAAGCGTTTCAAACCGAAAGGAACCTCTCAAAGCCGAAGCAGCCGCTCACCTGATTTCAATCGAGATCCTTCTGTCAAACCCCGCAGCAACGTCCCACGGCGACGCGCTGCACAGCGCAAACTCAGTAGCAGTTGCTCGCTCGCTCTCAGTCACAAAAGGGCAAGTTGGCTACATTGTGACTTCTGAGCATGCCCGGAAAGAAGAGCAGACGCATTGCAAGTAAGGAAGATTGGTTTCACGTAGTTGCGCCAAGGCTACTGAAATGTTAGCGACTATCAATAATCTGTCGGTTGTTTTTAAATCTAAGATCACTGATTTTTCTGTGTTGCTGCTTATTTCAAGCATGTGTATCCCTATATATACGTGCAAGGAAATCTCTGTTGGGGTTATTTAATAGATTCTGACCAGCGAGAGAAAATTTAATGGGCTGGAAGAGCCAGTTTGGTCTAGTGGTTAAGGCAAGGAGCTAGAAACCAGGAGACCACAACCTCGACAACTGTCTGATAGATGAAATTTAACTCCAAAGGAGGAGGGGAGTTGAAAGCATCTCAGAAAGGGCCTTCCCTAGTTTTGAAGAAAGTAAAAGTGAAGACAATGGTACTTCCAGACTTGCAAGATTCCGTTAACGCAACCTTACAATAAAGACAGAGCTAGTAAACATAGTCATATTTCTTGTCTGGTCTACATCAAAGCTCTAATAAGATCTGTGACAAGATTAGGGAATAAGATTAGCAATCATGATAGTAAAAACTTTTAAATGGTAGCATAAGATCCAAGTAAATATAATTCAATAAAGCAATAAAATTATCCAGAAGAGATTTGAGGATTATAAACTTCACTTATAGTCCCCTGTCAAACCTGGGAAGAATGTAACTGAGATGGTACCTTCAAAGAGTTAGTAAGTGCCCAAGAGTTAATGCTGAGACTGGGCCATTTCTAGCTAAATTATGGCTTAATATTAAATGCTGGGACAACAAAGGCACCCTCAGGGTCAAACCAGCCCTTCCCTTCAGGCACTTTGGTTCAGAGGTAACATGCACCTGGGAATGAACAGCAAAGCAAAGTAGGTCCCCTTGCTGCTGCCACCCCCTTCATTACCACCAGTTTCTCACTTCCCCACCAGTCTCAGAAGGGACCCCCCCTCGTTCTCTGGAAAGTAAAGGCAGGGGAGGGGGGAAGTGGTTTCAGACTTGCAAGATTCTGTTACTGTAACCTTGTAATAAAGGTAGTGTTAGTACTCATGGTTTTGGTTTCCTGTCTGGACTACCTCAAAAGGCTGGCAGTAGCTCAGACAACTTGAGGTGGGTGCTAGAAGGCTACCAGTTTAAACAAAAATAAATTTTATTAAAGGTGCCCAAATAAGATAAGGTTCCACACACACAACACATATTTAAAAAGAGAAATATAAAAAAACCTAACAAAATTCTACCTATAACCAAAGAACTCAATTTCCAACCTTGCCTGAGGTCACCCCCTATCCAGTCAACTCTCTCAAAAGATCCAAAACTCTTCCCACACAAAACCAGACAGAACCCCCGCCCTTCTTTTCCTTTATTGGCTGTCAGGGGTCATGTGACTTCCTCTGGACCCACAACACTGGTTTGTTATTTAAAGGGCCAGCTGCTCCCCATGCCAACAGACTTTTCTTTGTGAAACAAACCATTGTGGTCTGGTTAGCCCATAATGCTAAGCCATCAGGGCTGAGATCATGCAAGGCCAGAAGCAAAGAAATTGTAATGCTTAGTGGGTTGTACATGGCCTAGTCTATTGGGTTTAAAGTTCAGAAATGTTGTGGTTCTGTTTTTTTTTAAGTGTCCACAAAACTAACCACACCAGTCTATCTTGGCAGTCTACTTTTTTTTTTTTAAAAAAGCTATAGCATACAGTATATAAAATGATCACAACAAAATATTTATATAAAATCTCAATTATTTAAATATTACATAACTTGTATGGGAGTGCACTTGATGTTGTGAGATTTCAGGGCGTGGCATAAAGCATTACTGCTACTTAAACTGTCATACATAATGTGAATAAGTATTTGTTCTTCTTAAATGCTGTTATCACTTTCAGCATATTGCCACAGCTAATATGGTTTGCACTCATAGAAGTTGGAAGATCATTTGGCCCAGTCTCCTGTCTGATATAGGAACCCACCACTAGAGCATGCCTGACAAATGGCCATCCAAACTCTGTTTAAACGTATCAAGTGAACGACAGTCCACCATCTCCCAAGGCAGTCCATGTCACTGTTGAACACCACTTAACATTAGGAAATTTTTCATGTCCATAATAAAACCTATTTCCTTGTAACTGAAGCCCATAATTTCTTGTCCTGCCTTCTGGAACACCTGTGAAAAATTCTGCCCTGTCCTTCGCGTTACAGGCTTTAACATACAGGTAGTCCTTCATTAACGACGGTAATTGGAACCAGGAACTCCATCACTAAGTGACACAGTCATAAAGCATGATGTCACGTGACCGTTCTGACTTACGATGGCAGTTCTGGTTGCAGTCATTAGGTGAATCCTGCACAGTCATTAGGTGTGACATCATGTAATCACTATTTGTGACCTCCTGCCAGCTTCCCCAATGACTTTACTTGTCGGAAGCTGGCAGTGAAGGTCGCAATGGCGATCACAGGACTGCAGGGCACTGCAACTGTCGTAATTGCAAGCTAGTTGCCAAGTGCCCAAATCGCAATCACATGACCACGGAGATGCTGCAATCGCCGCAACTATGAGAACTGTCCATAAGTCTCCTCGTTCAGTGTCATCATAACTTTGAATGGTCACTAAACAGATGGTTGTTAACTGAGGACTACCTGTACTGTATTTGAAGACAGCTATCATATCCTTCTGCAGTCTTGTGTTTTCCAAGCTAAACATACCCAAAACCTGCAACTTGGTTGCTGGTGTTCCAGAATTGTCCTTTCTAAAATATGTGCCCAAATCTGGACTCAGTAACTTAGGTATGGTCTGACCAATGACATCAGAGAGGACTAATGACTTATCTTGATCTTAATACTTATTTCTGTTGATGCATCTAAGATTGCATTTTCTTTTTTTGCAGCTGCATCACGCTGTTGGCTCATATACAGCTTGGGATCCCCCAAGTATGGTTTTTTCCCTCTGCCCTATACTTATGTCCTTGATTTTCCCTCCCCAAATGTACAATTTTGCATTTCTCCCAGTTGAAATTCATCTTGCTGATTTCAGCTTGTCAAGATCCATTTCTGTTTTAATAGTATCCTCTACGGTGTTTGCTATATTGTCTATTTTTGTGTCATCTACAAATATGATAATCATACTTTTTTACCACCCATCCAGGCAATTTATAAATATGTTGAACAGCACAACACATGTGCTCAAGGGCCTAGAATAGAGTTTTGTGGTGCTTTGTGACACTTCTTTCCAGTTTTATGTGGAACTGTTGATGTTGTTGTTCAGTCGTTAAGTTGTGTCCAACTCTTCGTGACCCCTTGGACCATAGCATGCCAGGACTAGCTCTGTAATCCTCTAATGGCAGTATGGTCACATTTTGACCTCTTCTGTACTATAATCTCATGGGAGACTGATGAATGCTTTGCTGAATTTAAGGTACACTATGTCTACTACATTGCCATGATCAACTAAACTGGTCATTCTATAAAAAAAGAAAAGAAACCAGGTCTAGAATATGTTTTGAGAAATGGCTGAACCCGTGGATCTAGGCATCTGCCAGAACCATCCACCAGTCACGGTAGTTTTACTATTTGTTTATTATTTTCATTCATGAATAATGTCACACACTCATTCATCATTTTAGAGGGTTGCAGAATTGCAAAGTTCAAGAATCTCTGCACTTAACCAAGGATCCCCAAATCTTGGCCAGTTGACACCACCTAAGTAGCTCTCCAGCTTCACCTTCTCACCCTGAAGTTTTGTTTATTTGCTTTTCTGGGTATGTTGGCATACTTACAAGAAAAGGCTTAGGCTTCAAGCCATCATTTTTATTTTCTAAATAAACCCTCAGTTTAACCAACTAATTAAGAGAGGGGTGTGTGCTATTCTGGAATATCCATTCAGTTCAAATGTATATCAGCTATGGCAATTTATGTCATTTACGTTATGACATAAATTGATGCAAATAATATGAATATGATGCAACAGTGTAAATTTAAGATCCTTGTCCATGCTATTTGGATACAACAAACTTGTCCATTATTTCAGGAGAATTCCTGCGCAGAAATTATATCTGTGGCATCCAAAGTCCACTAAATAGGGTCTATTAAATTGTGCCTTTACTTTACCTACAGTATATCTAATGAATAAAGATGGGGTAAGAGCTGGCACTTTGCTTTGTAGCATGCCAGCTCCCACTTTTAAAAAATAAAATCAGCCATGTAGGTAGCAAGGAAGTGTCTACAGGCACCCAGTGTGCTACACTGGTGGCCCATACATTAAGCTATAAACCAAGCTGGCAATTTGGGGCCCTAAACCTTTTTTCAATCAAAGCTTCCTGTCAGAGACACCAACACTAAACTAAATTAATGTGTGTTCAGGCTCAGTATAAGATATCCATCAGTGTTCATATTTATCTTAAACAGCATTTTTAAAAATTGTATTTCTTAAAATAAATTTAAAAATAAAAAGCAAACATCAAAAGAAGTGACAGAGTTTAAAATGTATGATAGGAATCTGTCCAAGTAAACCCTTCCATTTAAAAAAATATTTATTTTAAAGTGCTTAATCCAGGCAGTAAAATATAACTTGACCAAAAGAGTGTTAATCAATGCCATGATTACATGTAATTTATAACAAAGCAAACTTTTAGGTGCAGCCACTTTTAACCTAAATGATAGTTAATTATATAAGGCTCAAATCTGCACAATCTGCCTGCATTATATAGAATTAGGGTATGAAAAGACCATTATAGAAACCTATATGTAAGTCACTTCTGCAGTGCTCTAGAATTCACTGCTGTGAAGGTCAGCCAGTCACCAAAGATGCTATTTGCTAGGCATAGCTAGCCAAAAATACAGTTTTTAGTGCAATTCTCCCAGTAATACAGCTGGATCAGGAGCCCTGTTAGGACTATTTATGTCAAGTTGGGAGCTCAAAGCTCTGCAGATCAGTAACCCCAGCTAGCATGACCTAAAAATATAGGTTGGGAGTTTAGGTTCAGCATACCACCCTGCCCTACATAATCCATGTATGGATTGCTGATATGACATGAGACCAGCTGCAGCTAAGGTTTCAACAAGATTTGACCTCAGTAGGAGGTCAAAATGAGGTTGGAAGAATCATATGTCTTAAACAATGGCAGAACTGTGGTTATATGATGATTGCAATATCTGACTGTTGTAACACTCATTTTTTTATATTGCACTGTGATCTATATTGTGGTTGTATGGCTCTTAGGTATAAGCACACATGAAATTCTACTTGTAGTATTACTGTGAAGGTGAAAGGTCCCCTGTGCAAGCACTGAGTCATGTCTGATCCTTTGGGGGGATGCCGCTTTCGCAACATTTTCTTGGCAGACTATAGTAGGGTGGTTTGCCATTGCCCTCCCCAGTCGTCACCTTCCCCAGCAAGCTGGGTACTCATTTTACCGACCTCAGAAGGATGGAAGGCTGAGTTGACCTGAGCCGGCTACCCGAGACTCCAGCTTCCGCTGGGATTGAACTCAGGTTGTGGGGAGAGTTTTGGTTGCAATACTGCTGCCTACCATTCTGCACCACATGAGGCTTATAAGTAGTACTACTTATTAGTAGTATTACTACAGGGACCCAAATTAACCTAGTTTGTCTAAATACCTAGAAAGATAGGAGTAAAAGGTAGCATAAATGTGCTGATACTGACCCACGCATACTTTAGCCTGGGTCACATGTAATTCTAAGCAAGGTTGTTTGTTTGTTTTTTTAACAAAAACAAGCCATAGTGGCCTGGTTTGCATTCCATACCAAGTCAAAACGAATAAGCCTTAGCATCAGATGTGAAGCAGGCCTGTCTTTTCTTTTCTAAACCATTTTTACCCAAATGATTTTCTTTCAGCAGATACTACTTTCAGTCACAGAGCTTTACCAAAGCAAAAACATCCATGGAAAAGCAGTATTTGTTAGCAAAATCCTGGTGCAAAAAGACTTCAGCTCAACTCCCTTGCCACAGTCACCATCCTATCCAATAATAATAGGAACCAAAGTATTCTGTGAGTTAACATCTAAATGGAAGTAATTTTGGAGACACTGGTAAAGAGCTGGGTGCTAAGGCAACAGCTACCGTAAGTTGAGTTACCAGTTGCAAAATAGTAAATAAAGTTTGTTGTCCACCAGTCTCCTGTGGTATTGCTTTTGCAAATTTGGTACCTCACTTTATACAGAAATACTATATTCTGCAGATTTTGAAACCCTTGGTTTGGCCCTGACAAACTTTTGAGCCATTCTCTCCTGAATGACAGGGGTCATTTGGGTGGGTCAGGAGAATACAAATTCATTTCCATGCAGATCCTTGATAACTGTGAGTCACTAGCTACAATTCATATTCAGTACTGTATAACTGAAATCCCTAATGATTTGAGTAGAACAAGACTCTACCAGGTATCACTAAACAATGGAACCATGCCAATCCATCTAATTTACTTACTCGGTGACTTTAAACAAGTAGTGTCTGTTGCTATATATGAAAGATTCTTTTGTGATGAATTCCAGAAAGTGGGTGTAGGCCAACTCTCATCAAAGTTAATGAAAGGATTATGTTACTTTCATGGACTTCAAGTGAAGTTACTGTGTTGGTGAGGGTCTCTGCACTGAATACACATGCACAGGCATCAAAGTGAGTTTGTACAAATTTTGTATAAATGGGTATGATTATAAAAACACACAGTTACTAAATCTGGAAGTTGTGCCTTGATCAAAGGTGATTAAAGAAGCAGTTGCTAGTTTTGGAAGCAGATGCTGAAATGAAGAAATCACAGCAGTCATAATATAGTCAATACTGAAAAACTCATACTGAATAACTTTTCTATACATGGATTTACCATGTATAGAAAAACTTTACCAATTAAATGTCTACACATCCTGAAGAAGAGATCTATCAGAAAAGATAAGAATAGAGATTTTCTTTCTTATGGCTTTTCTGCATTTTGAATTTGCTCCAAGTCAGTGGTAGTGAATCATCTGCTACAAGATACTGGCATTTTTGGACTCCATGTATCAAGTACAGTATTGTTCTCATTTTCCTGTTAATTGTAGAATGCTACTGTGAGTCTTCATCTAAATCAATGGAAATTACATTATGGTGTGCCACTATTGTCCTTTAACAAATCCTTCAGATGTTAATGTCTTCTAACTCCATTGAACTTCATCTGAGCAACATGAAGACAATTATCTAGGGATGTGTTTGCATGACACACCCAAGTGGCAAACTTTTTAAACTCTCTGCATGCCATATTTAACCGAGGTTTTAAGCTTACTATTTTGTTCAAACTCTAAATGACTAAAAATATTGACCTTTTTATCCAGATGCTGTAACTTACAATAAATAATAAAGACTCCAAGATGACAGTAGTTCAGGTTTAAATATTAAAATGTGGAATAGTAACATTCAAATAAGTATTCCATGAATTTTGTCACCTTCACTTATAAATCCACATTTCAAAAAAGACGAATGTATGACCAGAATTGAAGAATTGGTGGTGTTGGCAAGAAAAAAATGTGTCCTATTTTTCCTTTTTAAAGGTGATGTCAAGTCCTTAACAGCAAAGTACAACCCAGAAAGATTCACAATGAATCTCCATCATTATGTTTATTGTAAAGAAGAGCAGTTAATAGCACTCATTCATTAATGTAATTATGTCGGTGGGTATATGAGATCTCTCTGAAACTCTTTATCCCAGAATGCAGAACTGAAGGGCTTATCATATTCTTCTCAGATAAGATTGACACTGAAATATCCATCTGCTTTTCCTCATTAATATTTTGACATACTCCAGTTTTTTCCCCAGCCCCAGAGTCAGCCCCAAGATCACTCTCACAGATGAATGGCAACAACAATCAGGTTATTCAGCTTACATGGTGTCTGCAGGATGGGGGCAAATGATGTTATGTGGATGACCATGTCATCATGCAAATGCTGTGACCTATATATTTGTGTCACCCTTCAAGGTGCAAATACTTAAGGGCAGCATTTGAGTGATCTCTTCATGTATATATTGACATTTTGTCATCATAGAGGTTTGCTGCAGGTGCTGCTGAGGTTTAGTATTCATTACTGAATAAGAAATCATTGGTTGACTTCATTTATTTAGCTAAATCATCAATCCATCTAGAAATCATAACAGGAGCTTTAATGTTTAATGCAGTGTATGAACCTGTATACCACTTAGAGTGTCCAGAAATGGAGCTGCAGGTAAGTTATACTAAACCAATCGCCAAACAAATGTAAACAATATGATGCACCATTCTGTCAAAGAACATGATGTGTGAGAAGATTATTGCAGTTATAAAGATAATTGCCTAGATAAGGAATTACCTAACAGTTCTGCCACAACTAAACTGCTTTCTCCAACCAGTTGCCCTCAACTATTAGCCTACAATGACTGTGCATGCTGGGGATGATGGGAGTTATATACAGGAAGGTTGTCAGAATTTCCATAGTAAAGGTTGCTGTTTGTTCCTAAAACTAGGAGAAACCCAAAGACTGCTACATTTTTCTCTCTAGTTAAAGCTATTGTATTCAGCACATAATTCAACAAATACACAGAGTAATTGATTTTTCAACAGATCAGGAGCCAACAATTACAATTATTCTAATCTAGTCAGAGTAGCATTAGAATCAGATCAGAATGAATGCCCCTCAGTTACGTATGTACAGTGGTTGAAGGAAATAATTTGTTGGGTCAGGTTTGTATTTGTTATGCTGTATTTTCTCCAGGGAATAATGTTTTTGAGGCAATCAGAAGTCAAATGCATCCATGTAGGTGTCTCAGGAGGACTGCCAAAGCTTTTCTTATTTGTCATTAGGGGACTATAACATTTTATTTACTTTTTTTTTTTAAAAAGGTCCACAGCGAATCTCTTATGTGGCTAGAAGTATTTACAACCTTTGTATTTATCCCCTGTCATCTGGCTCTCCTGTTAAACTGGGAAGATAATCAGTAATAATATCATATATTAGGGATAGGAAAGCTGGGATGAAAAAATCTAGATCACTAGATAATCACAAGGAGTTAGAGTTTTCCTTGCTGCCATCTTGATTTTTGCAACTCAGATTTGGTAGCCCTAATACAGTATATGTTGTTATAAGTGATTATGACTGATTGTCATTGCACTTTAATGGGCCAGATGACCAGGAATTTATGAGTCAGTGTATCCTTCAAACCCAGCTGGGTTAATTCAATAAAACAGGGGCTAGGGTATTGTGTGATGATAGCCATATTGTAGAAATATAGCTAGGACTGAGGCTTTGTATCATTGCTTCAGTTCACCAAAGAATGAATAGTTTCATAGTAGGTTGTTTTCATTGGAAGAGGAATTAATTGACTGAAAGAGAATCAACTTGGCAAATGCAGATCTGCCTACTGTGACATTATTATGGGAGATGATTTTCCCTCCCAAAAGCTTCCCTGTCTGCAGTGATCATTGCCATAGAAGTCTGGGTGCCATCTGAGTCTCCCTATTTCTAGAGGTTGCTAAAAAATAGTTTCTGGATTGCAATCCATCTCATTCACTGACTGCTTTCCACTGGATGCCTGATTAATTTTGATGGATCTTGAATGACAATGGCTTTTCAGGATCATGCTGCCTATACTATAGTGAATGTGTGTGCATTTTGTTTTGTCAGTATAATTTAAGATACAGGAAATACAAAGCCACCAGAATCCCCAAGTAACTTAAAGACTCTCTATCACTTTAACATTCATTGTGCATAAAGGTATCTTAATGGAGAATTGTCATGAGTAGGTGGATTTTTATAACAAGAGTTGCCAAATCTGAATCCAGTAAAGACAGTCTCCACCACTTTAAAAGTAGAAGATTCCATGCCATTTTACATAGGAAATAGGCTAGTCATCTGATATTTATATGCTACCTTTCAAAGCAAGTTATTTCTAGCATTCATGGGTAACATTCAGACTTTTGTTGTTGTTTATTCGTTTAGTCGCTTCTGACTCTTCGTGACTTCATGGACCAGCCCACGCCAGAGCTTCCTGTCGGTCGTCAACACCCCCAGCTCCCCCAGGGACGAGTCCGTCACCTCTAGAATATCATCCATCCACCTTGCCCTTGGTCGGCCCCTCTTCCTTTTGCCCTCCACTCTCCCTAGCATCAGCATCTTCTCCAGGGTGTCCTGTCTTCTCATTATGTGGCCAAAATATTTCAGTTTTGCCTTTAATATCATTCCCTCAAGTGAGCAGTCTGGCTTTATTTCCTGGAGGATAGACTGGTTTGATCTTCTTGCAGTCCAAGGCACTCTCAGAATTTTCCTCCAACACCACAGTTCAAAAGCATCGATCTTCCTTCTCTCAGCCTTCCTTATGGTCCAGCTCTCACAGCCATATCTTACTACGGGGAACACCATTGCTTTAACTATGCGGACCTTTGTTGTCAGTGTGATGTCTCTGCTCTTAACTATTTTATCGAGATTTGTCATTGCTCTTCTCCCAAGGATTAAACGTCTTCTGATTTCCTGACTGCAGTCAGCATCTGCAGTAATCTTTGCACCTAGGAATACAAAGTCTTTCACTGCTTCTACATTTTTTCCCTCTATTTGCCAGTTATCAATCAAGCTGGTTGCCATAATCTTAGTTTTTTCTAGGTTTAGCTGCAAGCCAGCTTTTGCACTTTCTTCTTTCACTTTCATCATAAGGCTCCTCAGTTCCTCTTCACTTTCAGCCATCAAAGTGGTATCATCTGCATATCTGAGACTGTTAATGTTTCTTCCAGCAATTTTAACTCCAGCCTTGGATTCCTCAAGGCCAGCTTGTCGCATGATGTGTTCTGCATACAAGTTGAATAGGTAGGGTGAGAGGATACAGCCCTGTCGTACTCCTTTCCCAATCTTAAACCAGTCCGTTGTTCCGTGGTCTGTTCTTACTGTTGCTACTTGGTTGTTATACAGATTCTTCAGGAGGCATACAAGATGACTTGGTATCCCCATACCACTAAGAACTTGCCACAATTTGTTATGGTCCACACATTCAAAGGCTTTAGAATAGTCAATAAAACAGAAATAGATGTTTTTCTGAAACTCCCTGGCTTTTTCCATTATCCAGCGGATATTGGCAATTTGGTCCCTAGTCCCTCTGCCTTTTCTAAACCCAGCTTGTACATCTGGCAATTCTCGCTCCATGAATTGCTGAAGTCTACCTTGCAGGATCTTGAGCATTACCTTACTGGCATGTGAAATGAGTGCCACTGTTCGGTAGTTTGAACATTCAGACTACATTAATCATAATTATGGACCACAGAAGTTAAGTTAGTTATGAAGACTGCCTTATTGGTTTCGGTGATTCTTCTCATTAATAAGCTAATTTGGATGTACAACACAGAATCTGTGTTATCATTTAAGTTTTCAAGGATCACTTCAATAGTAATTTTAAAATGCAGCACTAAAAGAAAACAGCAGAGCTGGATGACAACAAAAGATGAAATAAGTTGAAGAGTTGATACATTAAGTTTGCTTTTTGCATATGAGGTGCCTCTCTTCTTTTCCATGGCTATTTCTGGTTACTCCTTGCCACACCGAGAAGAGTCTTGTTATTCATGTGCTGACTTTCCCCAACAAACCCATCCCATTGTTTTCAGTTGGGAACCAAACAGTTATATTGCTGATCCAAGATTTGTATATCTATTTTTAAATAGAACTATTCACTGAATGGGGAGGATTTGCCAATAGCCTCATTGGCCTCTCACCCTTGCTGCCTTCTCAAAGTGACCCTGTGGCAAAGAGACAGCTTGCTAGGGAGTGTCACATGTGCACACAAAGGGAGATTTCAGACACCATAGAAAGAAATTTTAAGGCATCTTTTGCACTGATAACGTGCATATGTAAAAGCATACATAAAGGAATGTGCATTTAAAATTGCCTTTAACCCTTCCATTTAAAGAGACTCATTCTATGTTAAACTGACTTTTAATCATCCCTATTGCTGTTTTTCCCATAAAACTATACATTTGGTTGCAGGCTTTTTTCTTACATTAGCAGATATATCCTATACAGCCATTTCTCTTTGGTCACTATTAAGTTCATTTTTGTTCATTTCATTTCATTTCATTTCTGTACCACTCCTCCTCCTAGAAGGAGCCCAGAGCAGTTTTCAAGAAAACAATAACAAGCAATCTTTAACAAAATCATCACAATAAAACCAGTGATGCTTAAAAAATAATTTCAAAAATTAAAACAAACTTCATTTTAAAATAACAGAAAAGCAAAACAACAGGCAATCTAAAAATAGCCTTATACTAGAATAGTTATTATCCTACAAATGCCTTGGTGAACTGACATGTTTTCAATTGTTTTCTGAAGCTCAATGTCCCTGGCAGAGATTTCCATAACTGGAACATTACCACTAAGGTCCTACTCCTACCTACTTTCTGTGAGCAGTGAACTGACACCCCCAAGAGGACCACAAGCTGGACCTCCCCAGCTGATGTTAATACACAAGATGGATGGTATTTAGGGAGGTGATCTTTTAAGAAACTGGGCCTTGCACTATTTTGAGTTTTATAGACAAATATCCACACCTTAAATTGAGCCCTCCAGCTCAAAGGCAACTTTCAGAACCAGGGTTATATGATCCCATTTAGCCACACCAAGTTGGCAGCTGCATTCCTAGCCAGTTGCAGCTTTCAGACAATCTTCAAAGGTAGCTCAACATTAATCAAGTTCTGAAGTTATTAAGGCATGGATGTCATGTTCTCATTTCAATGTGCTGTTAACATTGTAACGTTTCACATGTCCTCTTCTGTTCCGTGTTCCTTCACCCGGGGTTTTTCCATTCCTTCACCCTCCGTTGTTTTGAGGGCTTGGAATGTATGTTTGGGTTTGCGCTCCTGCTCAAGGTTACTTTCCCAGGCGCGTCTAACGGCTTCTAGCACCTGGGAGGGGGAGCGTCCTGACGAGGGATGGGGAGGAACTTGCTCACAGGCAAGGCTTTTAAGTTTGTATTTGGCGCGCTTTTGCTCATTCTCAGCTTTCTCTGTATTTGCATACTATCCCTTTAATAAATCAGTTATATTTAAGCCCGAGCTTGTGAGACTGAGTATTTGGGATTAGGCAATCGTTACAATGGATCACTGAGGTTACGCCATCCCAGTCCAGGTCCAGTCAGAGCTGGTGTGCCAGCCAAAACTAACCAGTGACCTTTCTTGCCGCTGATTGCTACAGACAGAATGGAATCAAGTTGAATCCCCCAGTACTTTCAGAAGGAATGCAATTCATCCGTATAAGCCACCCTAATTCCCTGAGGCCCCATGTTCATAGTACCACAATCTTATCTGCATATAGATTTCTTGATCCTCCCCAGTCCATTACTACTCTAATGTCTACCATTGTCAAAGACTTCCACAGCTTTTCCTGATCAGATGGAAAGGAGAAATAGAGCTGAGCATTATCATATGGAATACAGCATACAGATGACATTGTGCCCATATTTCTAGATGTAGATATTGAATAGCAAAAGAGGGAACTGACTAAAGTACCAGAAGGCTGGATGGAAATTTCCCACAGCCCCACTCTGGTGGCAGTCTTGCTGATAGGAATGAAACCACTATAACTGTGCTAACCCGCTAAGCCTTTCCAGTATTATTCCATGATCAGTCCAGGAACCTAACATGGTAGCACTTCCCATGTTTCTGTCCCTGTAGAGGTAAGAGATCAAGCATCTGTGGTCTGTGTGCTTTACCCAGAAGCCAAACTGAAATAGATCTAGACCACTGTTTCTTGAATTATGTTCTGCGGAATTCCAGTATTCCCTAAACAACTTGAAGATGTTCCACAAGGATTTTAATGGGCATTGGATTAATTCAATTTCACTAGCCAAACAACTACCCTATCCATAAATGCAGAGAATTTGAAAGTTCTCTCTTCATATGTCACATTGAAACAAAAATATTCTTCTACAAATCATGGTAAAACTGGATTTTCAGCACTCATTACACCCAAGACCAGATATCCAAATCAGGTGGATATTATACCAACTCTAAGATTTTCTTTCACAAATCTCACTACAAATGTTGAAGAAATACGTCATCATATACAACATCATACTTCCTATTAAAACTGATGTATTAAATATAAGATAAAACAAAGCATATTAGTTAAATGTTTTATTTCAATATTTGTCCCCCACCCCTTAATCTTCTAAAGAAACAATCGTGTACTGTATTTTTAAAAATGTATTGTTTGGTGTTAAATGGCTTTATGGTCTGAAGCCTCTCTTCCCTATTGAATCCAAAGCAATACACTGCCCCAGTATTTACATCTGAGTAGTAGCTGTCCAAAACTTCAAGATCAGGAAAAGGCTTCTTCATGAGAGGCCACATCACCTTCTCTCTCAAGATGCTGGGAATAATTCCTTCAAGCAGAGAAGCATTGAGCAATCCTTGGATGTACCCAGTAGGGGACACACACACACACCGGCTGGATCTTACCATTCAGAATGGGCAAGAGCCTACAGCACAGATACATACTTTTCTATGGTTAGTTTTGCACCTTGTGCTAGACCATGTGCTAGTGCTTCTGGACTAAGCCACAATTACCTGGGATCATATCTTGCAGTAGGCCATGGACCAAATGTTTGGTTCACCCAACACCATAAATTAAAATGTAGTTGACTAGTATAGCCCTATGATTATTTATTTATTTCATTTTTATCCCGCCTTTATTATTTTTATAAATAACTCAAGGTGGCAAACATACCTAATACTCCTTCCTCCTCCTCTTTTCCCCACAACAGCAACCCTGTGAGGTGAGTTGGGTTGAGAGAGAGGGACTGGCTCAAGGTCACCCAGCTGGCTTTCATGCCTGAGGCGGGACTAGAACTCTCAGTCTCCTGGTTTCTAGTCTGGATCCTTAACCACTAGATGAAACTGGCTCTCTATTATCTTTGCATAACACATTTCCATACAGTTAACAATCTTCATTTACTCAGCCCAGTTTTCTGGGTATACACAACATATCAAACCATAAACTGGCCACACATGAGGTGGGTTTGCCCAACAGACTAAGCTAAAATGTGGTTAGTTAGTTTGTGGTTTAGTACAGTGTGCAAATACAGTGTCTGTATATCCCCATCCCTAGAGAATGTAGGAAATATAAAATGATAAAATTTTATCCTGCTTTAAGCCAGGTGCGTTACATGGCCACATTACTATAATACATCTGGTTTGAAAATCTAGGATGTGACATTAAGAACTGTACAGAGAATTTACAGTGTGTTTTTTTAATGCATACCTTTTTATATCTTTGTTGAGATTGAGGCAGATGAAAATACATATTAACTGCACAGCTGGGAAAACTATCTGAGTCTGAGATAGGTTTTTAACATTATACTTGTGGTGGGGTGGGGAGAGAAACATCAATTCAGCCCATAATTAGCTATTGTAGCTGCTTGCTCAGCCTAAAAATGACTGGGGATTATATTTAGTTCATTAGAATCATTTATTCAAGCTGGAAAAGATGCATGGGTCTGAGAGACGGAAGGGGGATAATAAACTATAGAGAAAGTGAATTGTGACTCTCAGAAAAAATCTTTCAAGTGGAGCATTACATACACAGGACAGGAATCCTATTTTCTTAACAGGAACTGCACAGGACTGGTACTGAAAGTCCTTATTTGTTAGGCTGACCATATTTCCTTGAGACAAAAATGGGACATTGGGATGGCAAAACGGGACAGGGTTAAACTTATGTAATATTATGTAATATTCCATATTCATGAAAAAGTAAGACAATAAAAAAAGTTTTAAAGAGTTTTTAAGATCCATTTGCTGGTTCTTGCTGGGAAGGTGCAGGAGGGGGAGGTGCGGCAGTGGTTGGGTCCAGATAGGCTGGTGCAGGGGTGGCGTTGGGTGGAGAGGTTTCAGGAGAGTCGAAGGCGATGGCGAGCTGGGACGGGAGGGCAGGAACAGAGTCAGCAGCAGGCTGGAGAAGCGCAGGAGAGTGGAAGGCAACAGCGAGCTGGGACGGGAGGACAGGAACAGAGGAGTCTAGTGAATGGTTGTCCCTGACAACCTGTTCCTTTCTGGTGCACCCTTTTATTTTATTTTCTTCCCGCCCTTTTGGCCTGAGAGCCAATCGGCTTCTTTTCTGCTGGGCGTGCTTTTCCGACCATCTTCCACTGCACTGATTGACTGCAGTGACTCTTCCTCTTGCTGACCGCCAATGAGCTGTTCCTGCAGTTCCCGCTCTGGGTTTCCAGCCAAATTGAGAACTACTGCCAGTGGGTAAGTCAGCCTCCTTTTCAATTTCAATTTCAATTTTTTTCCCACTTTGCCCAATAATGGCTCCAATGTTTTTAAAAAAACGGGACAAAATTGACATTTATATTAAAACAACGGGACGGTTGGGAAATGTTAAAAAAATGGGACTGTCCCGTTCAAAATGGTATGTATGGTCAGCCTATTACTTATATCACCTTGATCACCTCGACTGACCAGACTGTCGCTGGACAGAGTCCTGCTGGTTGCAACTCGCTTTCCATTCGTCTCGATTCCTGGCTTTTCTTCTCCAGGTTTGGCCGAAGTTCTTGACTATTATTTATATGCTATATTATTTTACTAGGGGAAAACTTCTAACTTGATGATTAAGTATTGATGCTTAAACTGTATTTGAGGAGTAGTTACAGTCTAAAAATAGCACGTAATATTCAAACTACTGACATCCACTAACAGCAAGACAAACTAAGCCTTAGAAGCTTAGTTTAGAAGCTCAGGGTGTTTCACCTGAAGGAAAGGAAAAATTCCCTAAATATATAGCATGTACAACTGTGCCCCAGAGCTACTTAATATGCAAGCTGCTATCTTCTAAGTCTTCTCTATCTCATATTTACTTGGATGCTTAAAATATTTGCTCTGGTTCTTGGAGGGTTGCTGAGCAAAGCCTTTTTCAGCCTGACAGACTTGGGAATAAAATATTCATTGTTTTTCTCTCCTGAAATCAAAGGCCCATAAACGGGAGTTTACTGTGCACCCAAATACTTAACTCCTTAGGTTAGGCATTAATGGAAGAGTATGTGTCAAAGGAAGATTTATCTATCTGATTATTTCAACTACTGAGACATATTTTGGGAGGGAGGTGGTACTTTGTATGGTAATTTTCTTTTTCTTACACTAAGTTTGTCCAGTAGGAACAGGAGACATAATTTTATTTGTCAATGTCTTTCTTACTTAGATCTACCATATCTGGGTTGGAAAACCAGATGGCAGGAAAGCAATATAATATTGTTTGCTGTTTGTTGCCATCTAGTCATTGTCCAAATTTTTGTGGGCCAGATATGGTAACCATCCTTGCTATACAGTTCCTCTCAGAGAGAAATTGCTTATTCACACAACATGGAAAGCTCCAATATGGTGTGTGTGTGGACTTGATTTAGTGTATTGTGTGAATCCAGCCAATCAGAGCATAATCAACAAAACACAGTTAAATAAATCATGGTATACCTAGCTAAAACAAAAAGGGAATTGCTTTGTTTTAGCACAATTTGATGTGTGAAACCAGCCATTGTGGCTGACAGGTAAAACTTTTTTTATCATTGAGTCCCCCTGCTGCAAGAATTTTAATAATATTTGGGTAGGGAGAATGCTAAAATATTGACAAGAATATGTTTCTTGCAGCTTGTGCACATTACCTCTAGTTTCAGTTTCAAAAGTTACTTGAGATCCATTCAGAAGTGGTGAATAGAAGAACTTTATTGGTTGAAATTATCATCATTGCCAAACTGACTGTTTTATGAAGCAGCCTGAGTACAGGAGAAACAACAAAGAGACATTAGCACTTTAAAGACTAAGAAATGCATTATGGTATCGGCTTTCATAGACCACAATGAAGTATCCAATGAACTGGATATACCCCACAATAGATTTGTTAGTCTTTCAGCTGTCACAAGATGCTTGTCTTGTTTTCTCTGTAAAAGACTAACATGGTTAGTCCTCTGGAAATTAACTGCAGAAGGTGATTTGTTCATCTACATTTAATTAGAAAGGGGAAAAAACTATAAGCACATTCTTAAACCTGAAATCTATAGTTGGGCTATTCTTTATCTGGTCCAACAAAAATGCCATGAAAAATTAATGATTTATAGTATTTTGGTTAAAGTTATAGCTAAGTTTGGATTCTAGATTTTTTCCCCCCTCCAACTTTTCTTTCTTTTTCTTTCTTTCTTTCTTTCTTTCTTTCTTTCTTTCTTTCTTTCTTTCTTTCTTTCCTACACCAAGAATCAGATGAAATTATTTAACATAACATTGCCAAAGAAGATAAAATTCATGTGATTTTTAGCTGATGTTCACCATGGCTCTTTTCTACATCAGCTTCAGAATGTGTGAAATAATGATGTCGGAGTTCCTCGGCACGTGTCCACAGAAACTTTATTTTGCTGTTGAAAAACCCAGATAATCTATGGGATTAAGAAACAAATCTTTCAGGAACTTTATAAACAAATGCAACACAATAAAATTAATTAGAACTTTAAAAATGATCTACACTTTAAAGTTTGGGTAAATTATTATTATTATGGTTGGTCGCATAGTCAGCCAGATGTTTAGACTGAATTTGGCATTTTTATCCACCTATCAAGTCCTTCCCAAGGCCTGTCTTAGTTTTCCTCACAAAGGCAACCCTCTGAGGTGAGTTGGGCTGAGAGACAGTGACTGGCCCAAGGTCACCCAGCCGGCTTTCATGCCTAAGGCAGGACTAGAACTCACCGTCTCCTAGTTTCTAGCCCAGCACCTTAATCGCTACACCAAACTCATGATTCCTCTGATTATTTAAAAAACTAGTAGTTTCAGAATTCTAACATGAAATCTTCAGCATATGGTAGCATCTTACTGACCTTATCTGGGTTTAAGAGCAAAGCAGGGCCAGGCCCAGTTAATACTTAGATGGAGACTACCTGGGAATACTAGGGTGTAGGTTAGACCTGGAAGTTGAGGAAGCTTTCTTGAAAGAGAGAGCGGCAAACTACTTCCTTATCAGGAGAAAACTGCATAGATGTGTCATTGAAGCCCCCAGAAGCTAAGCTTAACTTGAAGGAAACTACCTTTGTGCAAAAATAAGCCACA
The DNA here is from genome assembly GCF_035149785.1 of Candoia aspera. NCBI lineage: Eukaryota > Metazoa > Chordata > Lepidosauria > Squamata > Candoiidae > Candoia > Candoia aspera. The sequence continues at coordinate 185,390,013 of NC_086154.1, forward strand.
ATTAAAGCTGGGTTTTAAGAAAATGAAATCTCAAGAAATAGCATCCAGTGGGAGTGAAACTCAGACTGACCAAGAAATGTAGGGTTCTTTGGAAGAGGTCAAGTGAGGACAAAAGCTCAAAGGTTGTTTACGCCATCTGCTGGCAGAATATATCATTTCCCATGGAGGCATTGTTACACAGGATAAAAACAGAAAAAAAGTTTCATTTGAAACCTTGGGTTGTTTTTTTTTAAAGCTATGGATTGGAGATTGCGAAAGTCAGATGGGAAAGTACTTTTCTCAAAGCATGGGAAAAATAATTGCTTCCTGCAATACTACGAACGTGTGTGTATGTGTGTAGGTACAGCATGTGTGTATGTTTGTGTTTGTATGAATGAATGACTTAGCTATCTTTTGTAAATAATGTAAATACATTTTTCTTCTCCAACACAGAAAACTGTGCCGTATAATTCAAACCAACAGCAATCAAAAAGCTTTTTAGAATCTTCCCAAAGATACGTGATGCAGCGAGTGATGACTTCTTGTATACTACTGGATGTGCCACTTTCCTCCTCCAGTCCATCATCACCAGTTGCATTGATTCAATTAGCACATTCTTTGAATTTTTCTTTCCCTTTGTTTCTTGATGTTGCTTTGCCGGGGTTCTCGATGAGTATCTAACTTTGCGTGTGTGTTTAGAATCTTTCCAACCTTTACATATTTAAACCCTTGCACTTTCTTGTTTGTTTTTCATTGTAGATCTTTTTGAGGGTGAGGTTTCCAGAGTTCATCAAACGGGAATGCAAATAATCCATTTCACAAGCTTGTTGTAAGCAAATTTATTTTAAAGATATCCTCAATTGTATTTCAGGGCAAGAACTACTTTTATTATTCCTTTCAACCTTGAATCTTCACTTGAATAACGCAAGATTGGCTTACTGACTATTAATATTTTCAGCAGACATATTACAACTTACGTCATTTTATTCAACCCAAATCTCAGGTAACTTCTATTGTGAAAAGGACTGTAATTTATGCTGCAGTGGTTAACTGTCTAAGTCAATGGGGAGACTTCTGGAATCATTGTATAGGAATATTTGATCTGAAGATGTCCAAGATGTTTCTATTAGGTATGCCTTCCCTACAACTACCACCATGGCTGACCCACCAGCTTGGAGAAGACTGACTTAAACTGAACCCTCTTAATTTCAAGTATTGGTGGTTAAAGTTATTTGTGCACTCACTTCCACAAGCAAAGCTCAATACTGTGTGAAAAGGCTTCCCTTCATCAAATGGACCTTCCTCTCCTTCCTTGGGTAGCCCTGTAACCTCTCAGCATAAGTTAAAGGCTGTGCTGTGGCATGCAGAGAGAGATTTTCTTCTCCCCTTTCTTCTGAGGATAGTGGGAAGCATTGGATACCACTTTCTGAACCCTTAAAAGGATGGGTATCCTTTTTGGAATGAGGGATGGGAAACATCCTTTTACCGATTAATTGTTGATTTGGTCCTAAGAGTTGCAGGGGACAGAGTGCTGGTATAGTGAATTTACTGGAGGGTATGAGGCTGACCCTTCTTTGTTTTTTGAGGGAGCTGAAGGGCTCAAGCAAAATAGTTTTGGTATTCTATAAATTTGGTGTGATTTAACACACTTTAGCTTTTAAAAAAAATAATTAAAATGCTGAAAATTGGAAATTTGCTTCTGCATTTCAGTAGCACAATACTGGGAGCATCAGGAGCTGAGAAGATGTGGCAGAAGACCACATGTATTCGGTAGGTTATGGATGGCCCAGTGCTCATTTAAACAACTGTGTATCCATTGTATACCCAATATCTTTTCTTTATTATACAATCATTTGTATGCTGAGCATCGAAGGTGCACGTAGATGTCATAGGTGCACATTTTTGTTATTTATTTTATTTATTTTCTGCCTTGCCTCTCCAGTGAAGTGTATTTAGTTTTCTGTTTTTCAGCCCCTGAAGTAAGTGGCTTTATCCATCATGACTTTCATCTCAAATTATTCAATTTTGTAGGCATATGTCTTCCATAGATCTGTATTGTTGCCTCCCTTTCCATATTGTGCCTTGGTTTTGTTGTCTTTTTCATGTTTTCTTACACTATCTCCATTTTACATAAAGATCCAGCCCAGTACATTTTGAAGGAAGAGAGAATGAAAGAAAAAGAAAGAAAAAAGAAAAACAAGACTATCCAATCAAGGAAAGATGTGCAGTAACTAAAGCAGACAATCATTTTGATATAAAGGTAGGAAATATTTGCTTACTTCCCTCATATCTGACAATAAAGATACAATAATGGTTTAAACTATAAATGAAGTATTACCCCAAATCTGACAGTTGACACAATCACCTTATCCTTCTTAAAAGTAGGGCTGGCCTTGCTCCAAACAAATAAGTTGGTAAGAGCACAACTGTTTAGCTTCAGCAATATTGCCACTGCGATCTCTCATATCACTGTCTACTGAACTCAGTGTTGGATGTTGAACCTGACAGAATAGCCTCTTCCCCATTCCATGACCAATCTTTCCTTTAATTCTGTACTGCTGAGGAAAACCAAGACAAGTGGACCATCTATCTCTCAGAAAGGCTTGAATATAATTTCTGATTGAATTCACACACTGGCTAAGCCAGAGATGTACAACATCTATAGTCCTGAAGGGTTCAATAGGTTTTGTGTGGTCTGTTGATATACAACTTCCAAAAGTAGACTAGGCAAGTGTTTGGGAGTTTTAAAGAGTGAAATCATTACCTTAAGTATCTGCAAGGTTCAACATCCATCTTACTTCATAAAACTCCCCAACCTCAAATGGAGAAAAATGGCCAAAATATTTGGTGCCAGCCAGCCAGCCAGCCACTTTCTTTCCAAAAAAGAATTCCTGCTAAGTTTAGAGGAAACATGGAATACTTTGGAACACAGTTTGACAATTACTGCAATGAAGGAATAAATACCTAAACAACATTTAAGCCAAACTGCTAATTAAAAATGGTAAATGGTAGACACAAGAGTCTTTAAATAAGAATCTTTTTTAAATTACCAAAATAATATAAAGAAACAATTTAATTTTTAAAAACTAGATCGAGTTCTATTTGGGCCCAAAGGGTGCTATTTAATTCCCAGGTTTACATCTAGCCAGTCTTCCATTACTATATTCAGGAAACCTATATTGGGTTATCAGTTAAACTATTTACAGTATTATGAACAAAACCTCTACATTACTGTGTAAATATGTCCACTCAATATTCCAGGCCTACTAGTACTGAAGATCCTGGAGTCTCTTTGCTTACACTTATTCAATCTTTCCAAATGAGAAGTGTACAAACCCAATGAGGTTAAAAAGGTCTCATCTTTATCAATAGAAAGGAAGATTCAGAGATTACAGAACTTTCATTGATTTATTTGCCTCTAATATCCATTGTTTTAATAGATCAGAAAATCTGTTCCAACTCTCAAGAGGACTATCTAGAAGGACCCGCCATCTGAACACTGTGGGGCTTACTTCCACATGTACATGTATAGCATTGCATTGTTGGGGGAAGGGGAAGCAAAAAAGAAAAAAGAAAAATTTTAGAATTCTCCCCCCCCCCTTTTCTTTCTCAGAAAAACTTGTGTTTGGCTTCCCCAAGAAGGAGATAACAGAGATAAAATACTGAAAGTCCATAAAAACATGTTTAAAATAAATCATCTTTATTAGGGCCAGCTAAAATTTCACAAAGAAGTAAGAAAACTTTATTTTATTTATCTATCTTTTATTAAACAAACTTGTCTATAAGTTTTTGAATGTATTATGTAGCTGGATGCTAAGCATAAAACCAGAAAAAGGAAACCTCACAGAAGGTGGGGCAAAAGAGGATGTTACACAGCAGTCTGGAAAACCCTAATCTATATTCATCCTAAAACTGAATGAGGAGTGATATTATTTAAGTTTCTAGTTAGATAAATGGGTGCTGGGTATAGCAAGATGTAAAATTGCACTAAGACACAGAATCAGAGGTATATTTATTTATTTATTTATTTGATTTCTATAGCTGCCCATCTCAACAAGGGACTCTGTTCTCTTGTTAAAAACGTAATAATAACTGGAAGTGTTCTGTATGGACCTTATCAGTAATTGGAACACACGTTTCTTATGAGGCCACGTGAGAAGTACAAAAGAGATGTGGCAGTTTCTATGTTAGCAAAACTTAAATTAATTGAGGGTTGGGCATTACATCTAAACCTATAGGTAGTTAGAGGGCTTCTTGCTATCTTCCCTGTATAGGAAGGTAACTTTTACTGAATTTAAAGAATGCCATCGCCCTATTTTCATCTCATCTCACCAACACGTGCACATATACACACATATAATCTATCTTGAAGATATAGCAATAACTTTAGGAAAAGCAACTATTTCCCTGTCCCTCAGAAATCTAGCCAGAAAATCTGTTCTTTTAATGACTATGACTGCTGATTGCTACAGTGTATCCCGGTTTCTAGTACAGTTTATAACCATTGCAGTCAATAATTAATGTATTTGCTATTTTGAGAGAGTTATTTTATGTCAGAATATGTGTACTCTTGCAGATTTAAACTTTCAGTTTAGGTGTTGATCGCCTTTTTTTTTTAACAGAGGGAAGCTGAATGAAGGGTATTTATTCTTTTTCTATTACTTATTCTGTGTCTCCTTCTAGGATTTCTGGTGTCATATGAATCCACTGTTTTTATCTCTTTGGTAAAATAGAACCTTCTAAGGTAGGTTAAGTTGTGAGACAACAACCAAGGTCTGCTGGTCTGCTGGTGGGCCAAGAAGAAATTTGAGTGGGGAATCTCTCCATTCCTACATGTCTTAACCAATCCATCTCACCAGTAATCACACAGCTAATTTTATACTGGAACCAATCAGCACTAATATATAGAACACTAATTGTGATCTAAGGAAAGAGCATTTCTGTGGCTATTGAGTTTCAATAATGATATACATTTATTATTAAAATGAATGCAGTTACAAGTTGTTTCAACTTTCCAGTTGTGCACCTTATTCGATTGAGGGCATTCAATTTCCTTCCTCAAGTATTTTTTCATTCGTTTTTGTATAAAAATGCATACTAACGTCATTTCAGTATGACTTAAATATTAATTGGTAACTGCTGAAGTAATGCAGGAATTCCAAGATGTTTTGAAACACACATACCCCTCCTTCCTTCTCCACTTTCTTATTAAAAAGATCTTTGTCTCAATTAAAAAAAAAAATCAAGCCAAGGGAAACTCCAGCAGTTTTGCCTCATCACGCAAGAGCCCCCCTTCCCACCCTTTTAGCTACCGGCTAAAAAGGTTCTAGACATCGGTTACATTCCAGCAGTTTTAATCCGGTTTTTATTGTCAGATCCCAGTACTTTACTTTGAGGTTGGGCAGTTCGGCTCTCCCACCTCCCTCCCCCACCTCGGTTCAATAAACCTGTTACTTTAAGGAGCTGCACGAAAGTGTGTGCGTGGTGGGGCGGGGAGGTTCCTTGCACGGCCCCAACCTGCACGCGGGTTCCTTCTATCCCTCTTACGATTATTATTACTATTATTATTCTGGACTCCCGGTGCTTTTGATTGGCTCTGCCTCTTTCCCCTTCCCACCCCCCCTTTTTTTCCCCTTTCCTCTTTTGGCCCGCTGTTGTATCCATGAGAGTGTCAGGAATCGGCACAGGAGTGCGCCAGGGCGCATGCTCTCGGTAGCTCACAGCAGCCAGAGCCGGGGGCTTAGTTTAATAAGGAGCGAGCGAGCGACAGACAAGGAAGAAGGCGACGGCGGCAGTAGTAGTAGTATCAGCAGGCGGAAAAAATAAAAATAACGAGCCACAGGGCGAAAGCGAGAGAATGTCCGCCATGGGCTTTCCTTTCCTGTGCGCATTCTCCGTTTCTTCATGAATTAGAGCTGAAAGGGTGGGGGCGGGGAGAGCTGAAGACACCCCAAGGCCCCCAGGCATGGCCAATTCGGTGAGTACATGTAACCCCCCCCACCACCCCCGTCTTTTTCCCCTTTCCTTCCCCCAGCGCTGTTTAGCGCTGCCAATTATAGTGAAAGGTTGGGGGGGCAATTCCCCCTACCCTTCTCTCGCGTGCGGCTTCCTCTCCGTCCCCCCCCCCCCGCGTTCCCTCTCCCCTCCTCTGTGCAATTGCATGAAGCGCGCGCGCACGCACACGCACAGTGGAGGCGGATAATAATCCAGCCATATTTCTGCAGCAGCAGCAGCAGCAGCCCGCCGCCGCAACAGCCGCCGTCGCGCGCCCAGGGGGAGCCGTGAGTACAGTACAGGGGACTGGCTCGCAGCTCAGGAAGGCGCCTCTCAGGATGGTGCGTTCTCCCCGGCGTGGCTTTCTGACAGCTGGCGGCACCCCCTTCCCACCCCTCCCCCGATGGTCTTCCTCTTTCTGCATGTAGCTAGGTGTATACACGCGTGTCTGTGAGGTGGAGACAAGAAGCTCCCCCTCCTGAAAAAAAAATGGTTTTTGAAACTACTTCAATCACGGCACCTCCTTTTCGATTTCCCTTCTGTTTCTCCCTCGCCCTCTTATCCCCTCTACTATTTACTCTGAAGGTGATCTCTGTTTCTCTGGAGCGCATTTCAAATGGAACTTGAAATGCCAGCCCCGCTGCAAATTCGATGAATAAGCCCCGAATATACATTAATAGGATTATTAAACGTACGCTGTTCTTTCCCTTTTTATTTTTATTTTTTTTGCATGGCTTCCTGTGGGAATGAATCCCTTCAGAAATTCGGTCTGTTCCCCCATTATTTCCTTCCTCCTTCTCCATGTCCCCCCACCCCGAATTCTGTACCCAGCCCTGGCCTCGATTGCATTTTTCCAGCCTGCATTCCGTTACAATCCCAGCTGCTCTCAGTGGCAATGTCTCTTTAAGAGTAAGGGATGGTGTCCTACCCACCGTAAGCAGGCAGCTATTTTCTTTGTGTGTTTTTTCTTTTTGTCCTTTTCAGGGAACCTTGAAATCTACAGGAGTGGAGTGGGGGGGGGGGTGTTTCCTTGCTTTTCTCTGGTACTCATTGTTATCCTTCTCTCTCTTTCTCCATAGTGCGCAGTTCAGGTGAAACTGGAGCTTGGCCATCGAGCCCAGGTGAGGAAGAAACCCACCGTGGAGGGTTTTACTCACGACTGGATGGTGTTTGTTAGAGGACCAGAGCATAGTAACATTCAGCACTTTGTGGAGAAAGTCGTTTTTCACTTGCATGACAGCTTCCCTAGGCCAAAAAGAGGTAAGGCTCCAGTACAAAGGTGTCTTGATTTCTCTTTAATATGTTTGCTTAAGGGAGTAGAAGAAAACGGTCGCCTTTGCCTTTCAAACTCCACACTGTGCTTTCATGTTCTGAGTCCTAGTTACTGTGCAAAGGATTTGGCAGGGTAGAGGAAGCTTTTTTAGGAAATAATTGCCTTGTGGAAAATCACGGTGATGTACACCTGAGGGCAATACTTTTTATCAACCTTTGGAAGTTGACACTGGTTTGCTGCAGCTTCTGATAAGATGACAGTCATGGACATGAGCTTCTTTTCACAATGAAGCAACTAATACCTGGACATCTTCTGTCAATACTATTTGTTCTTATAATGTGTCGGTTCGTTTTTTGCTAGTTTTTGACCTTTACTCCCTGCCATTAAATGGAGGCATATATTCCATTCAGTTGTGATATGTGTAGTGTTGCCATTTGTTATTTTCATTTGCAGTGTTTATGGTCCTATCTTTCATTAGAAGTAAGCAGAATAATGCTGAGTAATATTGTTTATTTGGTGCCCTTTTTAAATTTTCTGTTGGATTGTTCTTGGATTCTATGTGTCCTTGTATTGACAAAAGTATTGGGTCCTACAAGTTTTAGGATGAATATCTGTTCAGCCTTTGTTTTTGTTTTTTTTCACTGTTTGGATTATGATCTTGAGTTTGTATTGATTCCGCATACAGTTAAAGGAAGTCAACATATGACCAAAAAAAATGCAAACACTTAATTGCCCCCAAAACATAAAGGGATGAGAGTGATATTTCCTTTGATTTCAAGAGGTTTAGGAAGCCTTTGTTTTCAATTTTCATTCCATTGACCTCCAAGCTGTTGTCTTGACTGTTTTAGTTGGATTAGTGGAGGTAACAGTAGGAATACAATAAGGTGCTTTGTTTGTGAACAGGTTTGTTTATCTAAGTATGCACAATGGTTAGCAGTTATTGTCTGTCTAATCTTTATTGGTATATAGAACTCCTGTAGCCTTTTAAAATAGCATCCTAATAAATCCATTTTGCTTAGAGGCTTTGAGAATTATTGAAAATACAGAACTGTGGGTCTGTGAAGGGAAAGGGTGGGAAGAAATGGGCAGGATCTGTGAGCTTTTTCATCTTTTCAAATTGATTTTTTGAAGCATTGTAGCCTATATGATTACCAGTTTTTGTAAGTTATGTATTGGTTTCCTCCCCATTGTTTGATTTATTTTTTATAACTATTCTTGAACAATTTTACTGAAATATCCTATGTACTATTAAATATTGCTAATAATGCTATTTTATGTTCCATCTTCACTATTGCCAAAACCTCCAGTGATACTATTTTTCCCATGATACATATCTTGCTTCTTCAGTATTAGAAACAAATACCTGCCAATAAAATGTCTTTCCTAGGGTTTGGTTTAATTATTTTTCCTCTTACATGTGTTAGAAACTTGTTTCTGGAGGCTGTAGTGCGGATACAATACTTACTAAGAGATGTAATATGAATAAATGTTTCTTTTTGCACAGTAAATGTGGTCATATAATTAACATTCATAGTAGGAAGTTCCTTAGTTCTGTAGTACAATCCAATCTTTGGTGTGGCTATTCAGATGTAAGTCTCTTTAAAAATCAGTGAGATGTCTAAGTAAATATGAATAGGAGTTAAATCTTAAAATCCTGCATCTATGCTGTTACAATGATCTGTGACTATCTGCCTCAATTCCTCAAGCTGAATAACTTTCTGTCCAGTCTGAGGAAACGTGATTTTATAACTTAGATCTGGGGGGTTGTTAAGTGGAATATATTCATTATAATCCAGGATTTTCAAGGATGTATGTACTTGATTACAGACAGTTTAAGTTCCTGGATATATATACTACATTGCTGAGTATTTCTCTTCTTTCTTACAGCCATTGTTTTAAAACATTTATATGTTTTGTTTGGTTTTCATTCATTTATTGTTATTAATTATAGGTGCATTTTTCTAAGTGACAAGCACTAGGAAAAATGTCAGTTCACATAGTTTGGGAAAAGACTGTCATACTATAATTACATGTAACTCAGAGATGATTAGAGTATGTTCTGTGTTCACTGGGGATATGGAACAAGAGTTAAAGCTATGTACCCATCACCTGTGCAGTTGATTTTGGCTTCTATGGTCTAGCAAGAGATCAAGAGACATGCTGGAAATCTTTTTGGTCATGTGTGCCTTTTTATGAGTCAGAGGGCAGAAGATGAGTGCTCTCTAGCAGTGCTTTTGATTTGTTTTAGTAACCCAGCATTTACTTCAGTTGAAATCAATATCTGAAGTTGATGCATAACATGTCCGTTGCAAGCCAGTGATTGAGAGGCTTACTTTATTTTTCGATTTGGCAGGCCTAGAATGTGCAACAGGTTATTCCTGGGTAGTAGTGTTATGCACTTAATGTTAGAATTGACAGTAAAATATTAGAGGAGGGCAAGTTTTTCTTAAATACTGGGTTGCGATTTATGAATTTTTGCTGTTTTTGTTTTGGGTTTTTTGCTATTTCCTGTAAGACAGTTTAGCTGGCAGATAGGACTTTTGAGAAGGACACTAACAATATACAGGTAAAATATGGATTTCTTGGTGCTCTCTAAGATATTCTCTTCTATTGGATACAGTAAAATATTTTTATCTAGATATAATTGCCTCTGGATTCCCCTGTCCCACCACATTTCTATCTCTATTATTATAAAAGCAATCCTCCTTAGTCCTAGACTGGTGGGTGAGTGTATATGTGAAACCACTGGGATCAAGCTATCATTTATGGAAGTTATTCTGGTTCCCCTCTTAAGGGGAAGAGGTTGCCCTTTGGTATCAGTCATAGTACTCCTTTGAATTCCACTTGCTGAGGAGCCCAAGGAGAAAAGTGATGCTGCAGATGTTTATCCTAGCAGTAGATGTCCCATTAGCATCTGGTTAGCCGCTGTAAATGAAGTGCCAAATTGGATAGACTTTTGGTGTGACCAAGCATGGCTCTTTAGCATTAGCTAGTTAGTCTGCTGTTATATAGTATTAGTCATACTTTAGGTCATACATCAGACCACATATTTTAAATATTTTATTGTACTTAAGAATTGGGCAATAGTCATTAATGTCAATGCAGTGTTGCAGTAATGTCATAAGAAGGGTTTTTTTCCCCCTTTCTTTTTTGGTAGGGAAATAAACATTATAAGTATATAGCCTATGCACAAAGGCACATGGGTATGTGTGTGAGAAAGAATCTTTAAAGCAGGACAAAATTATTTTGATTAAACGGTTCTTTGTTGAAGTAGTGATGACCACTACTGGCAGATATACTTGAAATAAATAACTAGGTGATACATTAGGGATGAACAGATAGTAACAGATTAATCATGAATAAAGGGTGCTTTTAATCAAGATTATGTATATTTTTTCCTGCTTCATAGGATTTCTTTAACAAAGATTAGGGCATGCTTGAAAGTCTAAGCTTACAGAAAACTTGGTGAGCTTGTATGTAAAAAAAAAATAGTGTACTTCATCAACCTAAAAGATGTTGAATAGGATAAAGAAGAATCTCTGTATTGCTTCTGTTTATATTTTTTGCTATGCTTCTTCATAACAGAGATGATTTCATTCACTCTTTCTTCCAGATGCAGTTTTGTGTTTATAATTGTTTATCACAGTGGGTGAGGTGGATCACAGCTGAAATTTATTTAAAGAAATTGTTCATTTTGTTATATGTATATAAATGATGTAGAAGCGCAGGTCCATATACCCCCTTGTTGTATATTACTAGCTATTTGGTTGAAGCACTGACACTAAATGGATTGTTAAAGGTTCAACTGTGAGTTGGTAATCAAAATAAAGTGCACTATCAATACAAGCAACAATTAATAAGGAGTAGTGATCTCATTTCAGTATACCAACGAATTACTTGTAGTTTAGATCATTATCTTAAGCTTACAGGTTGAATCAAAAGATAATGCAGCTAACTTACAATGTAGCCACTTCACAGGAAATAGCTAGTTATATTTTTCTCTTTCTAATCTGTACTTCATGAATTCGCTAATTTAATAAATAATCTTATAGATAACACAGCAAAATAAGAACAATATGTCTTACCAGATCATGTAATGCTCCTGACCATTTGTAAGAATTGTTGGATATTATAATGAATATGCAACTGCTACCAAATGGCAACCATGTGATTCTCTGCCCTTGTTAACTAATGCCAGTCAGGAAATTCTATATTTCATGACATCTCACTGTTATGGGATGTGGGCCATAGCTTCCCATTTATTTATTGGGAAGTCTTACTTGAGGCCATTTTTTTTAGCTCCTGCATATTTAATAGCCAAAATTCTGCTTATTTTTTTTGCACAAATCATCTGGAAGTCATTTTAATACTTACCAGTACAGCAGAATTATTTGTTTACAATATTAGGAGGTAGCTCCAATTGGTTGGAACTCTGTTCAGTGATTAATACAGTTGTTATATAACAATGGCTATAGAATTATCTGGTTATTTGTTGTAATTACATTGTCACACATCTCTCTAAATACTGCAAAACATTTAGAGGAAAAAAAATAATTTTCAGCGTTAAAGCTAAGCTGATTTAAGTATATGAGAAATCAAAATAAGAATTTCAACCTTAAGTGAATGCTTAGATCCTTAGATAAAATATGCACATTGATAAAACATGTAGAACTCCATGTCTGTCATATGGGTGAGAAAAGTATTGGGTAGATGCTGACTATTGATCAGGTAAACTGAAAACCTGCTTTGAATTATCTGACATGGATAATCTCTGACCACAGTGAGACATAGTTCCAAATATCATCCCAAGCTATATTAAGATGACGGATATATAGTATGATATTGACAAATCAACTGGCTGGTAAAGCAGAATCTAAAGCAGAGATGGCATCCACAAAGCATAGTTAATGATTGCATGGAAAATAAGGCAAACAGCATCATATAAACAGCTCCTGCTGGTGGTTCCCCAGGTGTGTCTTCCTCAGTGCTGCAGGACTTTTGTAATGAAAAAACCACCATTAGGTGGTCAATTAAAATCATTATATAGTATGTAATTTAAAACTATAATGACATCAGAAATTAATGACGAACCGTTTAAAATCAAAGTTTTTTGGGGTGGGGAATTGCCCTTTATTTAAACAAACAGAACAAATATTGTGTACATAAGCTGTGGTTAGTCTTTGGCTCATACCCTTTTGTTCCTCACAAGATACTGAAAGAGGTGATCAAAAACTTCTGCTCTGAGCTTTAACTAACAGACATTCCCTGTTTTTATTGGAATACTTATTAGTAACTACTTGCTTCAGATAAGCAACTATAATAAAAATAGCAGCGTTGGACTGTAATAGATTATTTTAATGTATGTAGTAATTTTCCCCGCATCCTTCTAGCACCACCCAGAGATTGTGTGTAAGACCATAGTTCACAATGATTCATGCATGTCATCTTGCCCATCCGTGATTTAGTATTTTGCTCAAATGGATCCTGCATGTTATACACACATCAGAATATAAGTAATTTTATAATTCATGATATTTGTATATAGCTTTTCAGGAAAGACAAGAAAATAAAGCTATATTAACCTATTTAAATGATAAAATTCATCTAATTTAGGTTGATTCAGAGTAGATCTATTTTTTATTATTATTTTAAAGAGGGCAAACTAATAGAATATACCTTCTAAAAGTTTCTTAAGTTGTTAAATTTTAACAAGCTGATGTTAAATTTGTGAATATTTCATAAAACTGAAGATTTTGCTAGTTCTATCTGACATATCATTAATTCTAAATTATTAAAGTTGCAATTATGTGTGGTGGTTTTCATGCCAAGAAAAGCATTCTCTATTTGATCTTGCAACCAGTTCCTTTTAATTTTGTTGTAGATTGCTTTGTACACATTTGTCTGACTTTGGACTTATGGTGGCAATATATATTACTGGTTTTTTTTTTTTTTTACCAAGAATCTTTGATAACTTACTATCAAGGCTTAAATTCTATACTTGTAGAATTTCTGTTGCATAAATCACATGACTATTTCCTTAATGATATCTTTGTTTCTTCCATAATTCAGTAATAATTGAATGAAGCCAACTTTTAAAAGCCATGATAAAAATGTTGCATGTAAAACTAGCATTTTGCTGAAACAAATGGATTTTGGAAAGAAATCAGTTACAAGAATAGTGAAGTAGATGGAAGGTTGCATGGGGTAGGAACTTTGCGAAAAGTGAAAATCCTGCCATAGAGATAGCTGATAGTTGCTCTTCATAAGACAAAGGGAAGCTTTTTCCAGTGAATTGCAAGTGAAGTAAGAGAAGCAGAAAGGAAGTGGTATGAATATACATGGTGTTACACTATGGCTTACTTACTCATGGTTTGCTAACTAGGCAACAATTGGCTAGATTTACACAATGCATTAAGCAGTGAAGCATTGTTTACAAACCATAATGACTAGGTTCTCACAGCATGCTAAAGCAAACCCAAACAATACCATATTATGTCTTAGCATGATGACGAAGCGTATCCAGAAAACTGCATGTACCTTAAGATGTCTCCAGCAGCTAAGAAATAGTGTGTGAATAATCTGCTTCCTCCTGGTTGATGCAAGGGGAACAAAGATTTGTAACAACCCATTCACAAAAATTAAGGAAGAAAATAATGAGGTTTACTATATAGTACTTGCCATGTATACTGTTCAGTAAGAATAAAACTATACTCTTTGACTCAGTTAATTGAAGCATGCTTTTATTTTTGTTATGAACAAAACTTAAATCTGAATTGGATTTGAAAAACATCTGCAAATGTTTTATAAAAGTTAAATACTTGCAAGCTAATTTGAAAAAGTAGCTATTTAAATAAAGAGGAAAGAAAGCAGGATCATTTAGGAACATAGTTGGAAACCAGGACATTTTTTAAAATATCTATCTGTGGAATAGTTGCAGATCATTCCCAAATTGAATGTTATTTACCTGCACAATTAAAGTAGGTTCGGCATGCTTAACTACATAGTCTCAGTCATACTAAATGCAATGGGTCCTGTACATTTGCTGACATATGTGCCTTAGGAACCTTGTCTTGGTCTTATTGAAAGATTTGGATTCAGTAAGAGTTTCCATTGACTATACGTAATGGGTTTTGTATAACTCATTATAGTCGATGGAAATCCTGTGACTGATTTGTACGTAGACTGTAGGAATTAAGCATCATTCAACAACATGTATTTAGGAACCAACTTTGAACATAACACTTTGTGCATTCTCAGTCCAATCCAAATTTTATTATTAATCAAAATATAGACATTGTTGGCTCAACTGAGACATTGTACCTAACTACTTACTCTAGCCCAAGAATCTATACCATGATTTGATCTTCTAAATCGAATCTCATTCCCTTTGAGTTGAATTAAATCTGCCATTACTTGGATTTTATTATATTTTATATCTGTATTTATTGATTATTGATATTATTTATGTTTTTATTGAATTTTAAAAGTTTTATTGTGAACTGCCCAGGGTCCCCCACATGGGGGAGATGGGGGTGATAAAATATGATAAATAAAATAAATCTGTCACCTGCCTATTTCATCCTGACTTATCAGAAATCCTGTTTCTGTAGTGCAAATACTATAGTTACACTTTCCCAACTCAGACATAATTTCAAATTCTAATTAAATATCATTAAATATGTTTTTGTGTGATAATTAAGAGACACCAACTTTCTGCCAGAAAATGGAATGGTATAATGAAATCACTGAGCTTGGTATTGATTCCAGAACCAAATATAAACTGGAGATGAAGAATATTAAACATGTGATTACCTCAGCCAATTTTAATTCTTTTGGTGTGCGCAAATTATGTTTTTCTTCCTATGCAATCTGACAAATTCTGTGTACTCTCTGGATATCGTAATTTCTGAATTATTTTTAAGTAGCCTGGAATTTACTTTAGAAGGAAGCTTCATTGGATAGCTGAATTCACATTAACTTTTTAAACTTAAATAGAAATCATATAGAAATGGATATCAAGAATCTACTTCAGTTTTTCCTGAGTGCCAGCAAAAAAACTAGTAAAAGAAATAGACTATTAGCCCAGTACTGTAAGGTGGATTCAAGTTGGATTAAGGTAGAACTAATACTTTTTTGTGTAAATGTTTGGAAAACTTTCATTTTGGTATATTTTGTAATATTTAATGATCATACATAAGAATACACCTCATTTTTGCAGTTAATTTTGAGGATCCTGTGTTTATCTCTCTCTGAACATGTTGTAACTGTTACTCTTTGGAGAATAGCTAGTAGCCTTTTTATTTGGGGTGGGGGGAATCCTAAACTATATTTATGGTTTACAACACTATTTGTAAATTCTACTGAAATCAGTTCAGTTGACGTTCAAGTAAATCTGTTCTATTTCCCTTTATAATGCAAGAAATTATTATGTACTGAACAAACATTAAATATTTAGCAATTGGGAACTACTGGAAAATTCAGTAACATGGAGTCCTATCTTTTCCACTTCATATCCGGTAAAGCTAAACTGGATTTCTTGCATCTAAACTCTTCCTCTGTTCCTCCACCCCGCTTTTTCTTTGTAATGCATTGGTGTTATAATGAGAGGTTGTACAGGTAGCACAATAGAAGGAATAACCTAATCTTTGAGTATTCACAGGCTTGCTATTTCAGAAAGGTGTACCTTTTGCAAAATTTCAACATATTCATTTTCAAGGAGGTATGATACCATCTTAAAAGATATAAAATTTTCTATCCATTTGAAAAGCTACAGTTATAAGATACATGTCTTCATTTGGTCTCAGTCCTATTTTGTGTCTCAGGCAGTCATTATTGCAAATTTGCATTCTGATACTGGCAGTTCATTCTCTTGACATTTTTCTTACATACTGTATGAGTGTGTTGCACACACACCCTGAGTGTGTTAACTTTATATACATTGCTGTGTCTTCACATGAGCATATTGTTCATCTGAAATCAGTAACTGCGTTTATATGGGTTAGGTGTATCTGTAAATCAATTAGGACACGTTTGATTGAGGATTGGGCATAAAACTATACCTGCCCAAGGAAGAAATCCCATTAATGACCTTTTGCTAAATGTTGAAATAGTCTGTTCTTCTACGAAATGTCATTTTGGTGTGTGTGAACATACATGTTCACTGGATCCCTGAGTTTCATTCCTTAGCTTTCTGTGAAATTTTTAATGGGTATGCTGATTATGATTTAATTATGAGTTTTCAGCTTTCATCAAGGAATAATGAAAATTCTATTTTATCAGACCTTATGCTCCCTTTTTTACTGCTACATTAATTTCCTATTTCTCTTAATGGAAGGTAACTGCAGTACACAGAGTTCTCCTCTTTCATCTTCTATATTGTTATAATATCCCTGTTTGTGTGTGTCTGTGTGTGAAAGCAATGACTGCATTAAAAGCAGTTGATCCATGTAGGGTGATATGCTTAGGATACTGTATTGGACAAGGCCAGGTTCAAATCCAGCCTCAGCCTCCTTGAAATTCAATGGCTGTCTTTGAGTAGGTTACTCTCTCTTAGCCTAGCCTACTGCATAGAATAGTTGTGTTTTTGTTGTTTATTCGTTTAGTCGCTTCTGACTCTTCGTGACTTCATGGACCAGAATAGTTGTGGGGGTAAAAAATTACAGAAGAGAATGTTATATATACATTCAAGAGCTCTGTGAGGAAAGGCAGGATATAAATTGCATCAACTAATGTGACATACTTAACTCACTATTTCAGAACTATTTTTTTTTGTAGCAAAACATATCCCAAACTAATTTTTAACATGTAATAGTTGCTTGTTTTCATTTCTGCAAATAGGATGGAAAATCTATTATTGAAGATAGTAGAAGCAGAAACATGGGTGTCTTGGAGGGAAAACTGAAAAAAATCAGAGAAAAGGTTTTTCCTTCTTCTTTCATGAAGCTTTCTTGGTGTTATGTTATAGGGAAGAAATGAAAAATTGATAAGTATTTCTTAATATTTTCTTTTTAAATAAAGAAAGCTATTTTTAACATCTTACCTACTTTGTATTTGGACATATATCAATGTGTCAAATGTTAAAAGGTTTTTTTTCTACATGGAGGTCTTTAATTTCCAAGAATCCATGAAAATGATAAAAATGAAAGATCAGAAGAAATACTGCTGCTGTGGGAGCATTCAAATTCAGAAAAAGAGGCTGATTAGCCAGTGTTTAATGTGTCTAAATGTCCATTCTTAGTCCTCGCTTCCTGCTTCTCTTTTTTTCCCTGAAATGTAAGGTTTTTTGTATCTGTTTTTTTACAGAGGACAACATTCCATAATACATAACTCAAATTGTTTCTTGCAATGGCACACGTTTGGTCTGTTTCTAGCATACTTTTTTGTATGCTTGGTTTTCCTAAACAGCAAAAAAAAAACACCCCCCCCCCAAAAACCCCATAGTTATTTTCCTGAGAGGTACAGCAGCTTGTAAGTCCATTTGAGAGACTTATTAAAACTCTTAAAAGTAAATTCAATCAATGAATGTTTATTGTCTAAATAAAACCACTTTTCAGTTTTATTCATAAATATACCTCTATGAACAAATCAGGTTAAACATTGTTTATGCAGAAAAAGGTTCTGTTGCATATTTAACTATCATATTTTTATCACTTCCCATTTCCCACACAAAGGGGACCCTGGGCAGTTCACAATAAAAACAATTTAAAATTCAATAAAAACATAAATAATATCAATAACCAATAAATACAAATATAAAATATAATGAGATCCAGTAATGGCAGATCTAATTCAACCCATAAGGGGATAAGATCGGTCCCAGCAGGACTAGGGAACCAACCAACCCCAAGAATGGCTTTCAAGGTTTCAATTTTTCCTGGAAAAAAACTTTCATTGCTTCAAAATTTATATGTTTTCTTGTTTTTAAAGTAAAACAGAGTTAATAGCTATAACTTTTTTTGCTGGGTTCCTTTTAAAAATAACAAACTTGAATAACCAAACTAATTCATGTTTTTTTCCCCTGATTTTTATTGAAGTTGCAGCATTACAGTGATTATGTTATAAAACATAATACATTCAAGTGTGTCCTTTTTGTTTATTATATCTTTGAAATATTCATGATTGTTCTTTTATATATATTGTAAGAACAGCAATAAAAAGAAGCCTCAAATTATAACTTGAGATTTCCTTTACAGCTTACTAATACATTAGTTCTGTCATTGATGTAAAAAATAAAAAAACGAAATCTTGTTAGAAAATGTTATTTAAAGTGGATATAAATTGCCTGTAGAGGTGACAGACTTGTCCTTGGGGGAGCTGGGGGTGGCGACGACTGATAGAAAGCTCTGGCATGGGCCGGTCCATGAAGTCACGAAGAGTCGGAAGCGACTGAACGAATAAACAACAAAAATAAGTTGCCTCTATGGTTTGAGTAAGTGTGAGTAATTTAAATCATTCATATATATATATATATATATATATATATATATATATAGCGCCAAGAAAGAGGACACATTAATTTAAAACATTTTAAAGCAGTCTCTTCATTTTCCTGTTGTTTCCTTTGTTAAACAGGTTCACAACTTTAAAAAAGAGAGAAAAGAACATATTGAGACTATGGGTCTCCTACTGGTATTTATACACTAATTAGTCACAGAATTTCAAATTGAAAATACGGTGAAGATCCAAAGATTGTATAGTCCCCTGAACCCAGAGAGTACTAGAAAAGAAAAATGGATTTGCTTGCTTGCTTGCTTGTTTGATTTCATTTCTATAGCCGCCCATCTCAGCGAGTGACTCTGGGCGGCTTACAACAATAAAACCATAAAACAATTAAAACAATTACAATTAAAACAGTTAAAATATAAAATTTTAACTGTTCAAGGTTTCAATTTTGCTGTAGTTGCTGTATGCAACTTTAAAACAGAACTTTTATGTATGTTTATAACTATGGTTTCCACAGGGATCTGTGATTAGGGTGCTGAGGAGAGGCAGTGTTATGTTCTGACAAGTTGGTCATTCTGGTCCAAGGGATTGCATCTTTAAAAAATTCTCCAGGATTACTAACTGCTCTATAGCAGTTATTGTCAGATTAATCCTGCTTCTTCAAACTTTGTTAATATCAGTTCCTCCCATTGGAAATTGTGAGGAGAAAAGTAGATGCAGCTACAGAGCTAATAAAGCATACGCAGAGTGTTTCCCTTAAGATTGTTTTATGATGCTCTGCTACAAGGCAATATATAGAAAAAAGGTCGAGAACAGTTAAAAACAGCTGAATTTTATAATTCATTCAAGGTTTATTTACAAATTTACATGTTTTAATATGCCAGCAAATAATATGTTTGAATGTGTTCAGAGAAATAGTTTGGAAAGAAGTTTATAGAAATCATGATTTCATCTGATTAAATTAATAGTTAAAATGACTTTTTTATGAAACCACTGGCAGTAATGTTATATCAGATCTTTCTGATTTACCTGACAGATTTTTAATGTTTCTGTCCAAAATTGTTCAATGTTTTATAGCCTTAGCTCTATTTTAAAATGTTCAGCCAATTTTTATCACACATTAGTAGAAGTTGCAAGGTAAAAGTTTATAGAAAATGTTGCAGATCAGCATAAAAATTTGTTGCCAACATTGCAGTACAGTATAATACTTACTGGTAAAAAGCTGGTTTCAACTCCGATATGTTCCAAATGGAAACCATTTTCTCAGTATGTATTCCCCATAAGGTTTAACAAACAGAGCAAGTTATAATACTTTTAAGCATTTATTGTGCCTGAGAGAATTCCTAAAAAGTGTGGGCAAGATGGGAGAGAAATAGTGTTAAAAGGTATGAAGAGAAGGGTTCAAAATAATTAGGAAAAATGAAGAAAATTTCAGTTGTATGCACATCTTAAATCTGGATCTTTACTTCTTAATCTAGATCCTTTTATCTTTTGTAACCTTTTTTCACAAGGTATAATTTACAAGTACAATATGATGACTTCGTAACATTCCAGAGGTAAAGGAGACAATATTGAGTTTTTGCAGTCTGTTGTAAAAATAAGTTCAAGATTTAATCTTTGAAAAATTACTTTTTTAAAAATTGGTATGCCATAACCTGCCTTGGGTTCTAAAGTATCTGTTCTGTTAAACACCATTGAGCTGGTATATTCTAGTTTCATATTCTGATTATCTTTGGCACTTCAGAAATACTTATTCAGTGTATTTGATATATTGAATATAAACATTATTCTTTTTTAGTTTCCTTTTTTTCCCCAATGGTTGCTTTTGTAGTAATGGTGGTAATATATACAGATTTTTAACAATTTTATATTGTTCTGGCAGAATCTTTTGCAGGGGGTCTAATTATATTTAATATCAGAGTATTTCATAAAGCTTGTCATATAAAGCAGTAGGCTTTTTTATTTAAGTAATCTATTTAGGTAAGTCTTTAGGGAAAATATTAATTTCTAATCTTGTTTAAAATTGGAGCTGAGCATAATATAAACAAATCAAATATGAATTGAGTTGAAACTTCCTATTCCGTTTATAAATAATACAGAAATAGTGATGCAAAGATAGTTGGGCATTATAAATATAATGTTTATGGAAATTATGACTCTCAGATCAAATATGAACACTTACGGTATATGTTAAGGAGAAATAAAACTGTGCCACTAACTACTAGCTGTGTTTTTTTTAAGTTCTAAACAGTAAATCTTACTTCATGTCTTTTCAATTATACAGTTAAGTAATTATCCATAATTCTAAACCACAGTTCAGTGCTACAGGTAAAAAGAGAAAGGAAACCATGCTGGGTAGTTTGAAGCCAATTGGTGATCCATGCAGGTACTGCAAGTGGTCTGTGATGTAGAGTCAAAATAAAAATGAAAAATTGTTTACAATTAAAAAAAATTAAAATCTGAAAGATCACAATATTTTGGCATGCTTACTTAAAGGCATCCACTTTCGGCGTTCTCATTCAGTCTTGTGAGATTTGTGTATTTCTGTAAGATTTCAGGTAAGGACACAAAGAATTTTGGGTGATCTCACCAGAATTTGGAGTCTGGGTGGGCCATATGGTGGTCTGCCAAAGCTTTTTATGATGTAGTAGTGTTCCATGTAAATGAAAAGGCTGGCAACATCTGCTTTAGATCAGCTTTTGTGTTTATTAAATAATAATCACTATTTCTGGCTTGCCCACAACAACAAAGTACTGCTACAGTGAAACTGAGGTATACCTTATTGGTCCTTCTAGTTTTGCTGGAGAAAGAAGGAAGAGGAGGAAAATGGCCTAGATGGAAGTTTCACTTCTACACTTTTTTTGTTGTTGTTCCACATACATAACACTAACATATACGGTATAATGTTAGGTGCAAAGATTGAGAGCTGAAGTTTTTAATGTTAAAATGATTGATCTGCGCAGTTATGAATTGAGTAATGTAAAAAGCTTGTGGACTTGTATGAATAGAAATGGTGTCTGATGCTCCTGAACAGTATAAAGTGTCAAAATAGTTGCAGACTTTCACAAGGTTTTTTATTAACAGTTTTTTAATAAAAAACAAGGTTTTTTATTAACATTTAGTAAACAACATGTTGTTTACTCCAGAATAGAGTAGCAGAATGGATATGTATATCATTTCAAACAGTTGCTGAAATGGTACACCGTTCTTGGGTTGGGTTTACAAAAAGTGTGAAGTCATGGTTTGTGGAATAAACCGCAATGGCTGCATTCACACAGCAATCCCAAGTCAAAATTTTGAAACAGTCATTATGCCTCAGCACTAGGTGTGAATCCAGTTGTTTAGAATGTAAGTTTATTCTGGAAATATATTGATTTCAAAAGGGAGCATTGATTTAAAAGCAGCTGAAGGTGAGGTCCAGTTCAAAAAATTAGGTGTATTATTTTGTAAAGGGCAGAAGTAAAATGAAGTTTTTAAAAATATTGCTTCAAATACAGTCCCTATATTCATTTTTCTTCTTCCCTAAACCTGAGGGAAAGGGAAAGCAGAAATGTTTTCAAAAGTTGGAGAGAAACAAGGTTCCACTTCTCCTTCCCTCCCCTCCCCCTTAGCACTAATCAAAGCCTACTGAAAGAAGTTTAGCTTTGAAGCCTTGTAGGCAAGCTTTGGAATCAGAGACTCTTATAGGAAATTCATCAGTAATTGTTTTATGGCTTGGCAGAAATAGGCTGTATGCTACCTATACAAATAGGCCTATCTGACAATTTGGTGTCATTTATATCCACCATAAAAAGAGAAGAAGAAAATAGTTAAAGGGGCAGAGGAACTAAGCTATAAATGCAAATTGTCCTACCTTTTTTTCCTCAAAGAAGCATAAAGGAAGCTGTGCATGGGAAGCATTTTATTGAAGGTGCATTAATAGAGGCCCGTCTCCTGCTCAGACTGTTCTAATATTGTACTTACCCTATAAAACTGCAAACCTTCTGTACTTCTTTGACCTGCTTCAATAAATCGTAGGAGCACGATAGGTGCATTCATGATGGAACTTCAACTGTTAGGAACTGAGAGTTATGTGTCACTGTAAGTATGTTCTACCATACACTGGATATTTTAACTTTGTGTCTTTTATTTGAATTTTGGACTTTTAAAAGGAAGACCTAGGCAGTGCAATTTTCATGTGGTCATTCTGTGCTGAACATCTTTACAAAATAACAGACAAGGAGTTCTTTTTATTTTAGTGGTAATTTTAAAATGATGTTTGGGGACCTAAATTACTTAAATCCTACTGATGATATGTTTGGGTATCTTTGTGGAATATAACTGACACCAGAAGAAGTTTTTAATAGACTCACTGCTTACGTTTTGTACAATGTGCTGTCAAGTAGATTCGCACTTTGCTTTAAATGATAATGTGGCTTCCTTTGTTTTAGCTTCCTGCGTTGTCTGAAACTAGCCATTGTGATTTATCAGCTATGGCTTATAGGTTAGTGTGTTATATGAAGCAACCCATCTTTCTCTTTGACTCTTCTTTGTGCTGAAGCAAATTAGGAACAACTTGTTACATCTGCAGTCACATAGTTTATTGAGACAAGAAGCCACGTAACAGTTCAAGCGATCTCTGAAGCTCTTCTTTAGAACTTGCCTTTGTTGACTGGACAGGTAAGGGTAGTCAAAGTTATTTATATTTGAGTTTTAAAGTTCAGCCTATTGATTTCAAAGAAATGTTTTCCAGGCAGTCCAGTTGGTTCCTATGTTGTAAATGGAACAAAATTAGCTCATTGTGTTTAGTCCATTTCTTTTCTTTAACATTACCAGTTATTTGAATCATACTTCACCTAAACAAATAAAGAAGCCTCTTTATTCAAAAGGTGTAGCTAAAACGGTGACATAATCCCTGTACTTTCTGCGTCTACTTAAGGTTCAAAACTGGGAACATTGAAGGAAGTTAAGGCAGAAAAAAATCACCCACTCTCCTCTGAGTTTTAAATGCTGTACATAAATTTGAGATTTCTTTTTTGAGGGAGATGGGATTAGATCAGTTTCTAGAAATAGCTGATCCTTTTCAGCCGAGGGAGGAAAAATATATGTTTATCTAAAAAGAAAGTTGATTCAGGGTTCTCAAAATTTGTGGAGCCACATCCCTTTCAGATACAATAATGAATTTCTGTGATCTGCCATGAATAAAACTGTCAGACCTCACTCTGACAAGGGACCTGCATTTAGATAAAGCTCCCACTCTGCCTGGACAAGCTTACCATTGGGAGCATGGTCTTGCAGCAGTCCATAAGTGCAGGATTACTGTTAAAACTCACTCTGGTGCCTGGGGCTCATCTTTGCACATGTAGCGATGGTTTCCGCAACAGACTCAGCCTTCCTGAGCCACACCTTACCCAACACCTGAGTCAGGATTGAGGTATCCTTGTCTAGTCTCACATTCTTCTCCTTCCAAGGGGAGCCCATTTATTTATATATTTATGGGATTCATAGGCTGCCGTAATCTGTTATGATTCTGGAAGCTTGGAATTAATTATTTACTATTTTACTAATTTTGATTGATTCTAGTTCAGTGCTTTTATTGTAAACTGCCATGAGACCAATACTCAGAGGCATAAAACTCTAATAATTAGTTAATGTGATACTGAACTGAGACAAAGAGAACTGGACTTAAAACTGTTGAAAATTGAAATGAGATTTATTTCAGCATGAGGAGTTAGTAATGACTAATTTAAATCCTGTGATTACCATGGGAACTGAATGTGAATAACATGATCAGGATTCAGACCACATGTACTAACTAGGTCTTTCTCTCCTCAGATTCCAGGAAGTATCTATCCTCTTTTGCTTAGGAAAAAATCAACTAGGAAGTAGAGGTATACAAACTGATGGGATGTATGTATATGTGTAGGTATATATGTATGTATGTATACGCACGCACAAACACATGCACGCACAAACAAGTGCAGACATCTATGTAATATAAACTGAGTTTCTGCTTGGGGTCATGGAGGGTTTTGATGCTAAGTCTGCACAGCCCAAGTGCTACATCTCTTTTTCTTCCAGAAGATCAAAAACTCTCAAGGGTTGTGTACTATCTGTAAAACATTTTATGCCCATTTTCCTTTAGGTTATAACTTGGTGTGACTTTTATAAATTTTGTCCATAATTCTTCCCGTTGTTGTGTTGTAACTGTTCCTTTAAGGTTTTGCATCCATTTGATCATACAGTTTTTTATTTGTTCTGTCTCTATGTCATATCTAAGTACAAGTTTATATATACTCCCTAATAGGTGGTATTGGTTTTGTATTAGCATTTCAAATTCTGTTACTTTCCTCCTCCGTCTTGAGATCTGATTTTATCCTTTTGACTATTTGTAAATACATGAGCCATGTATATTCCAGCCTTCACTAAGTAGTTCTTGCAGTGTTTTTAGTCTATTCGTAGAATCTGAGTGAGCCATATCTACATATGTAATTACATTTTTTTTGCTGTAATTATCTCGGACATGAAAAGGAGAAGCTTGAGGTGAAATTATTGGGCTTAATATTCCCTTTGTGGAATTTCATACTTTTATCAAACTTTATCTAATAATATGTCCTTTTAAGTTTTTAATCTTCCTTTGTATTTCTGAGATTTTATCCATGACAGGCAGCTTGCCTTATGATACAGTTTAAAATTTGGAATGGTGAGGCCACTTCTCTCTTTAGAATCTGGTAGGATTTTTTGTTTGACTCTAGGGCTTTTCCCACTCCATATGAATTTACTGAGAGTTTCTTGCCATTCTTGGAAAATTCTTTCTGAAATTCTGATAGATGCCATTCAAAATAAATAATTCATCTTAGGTAGTACATTCATTTTGATAATTGCAGTAGATACTAAGTTATCTTTCAAGGGCTCTTTTAATCTCTTGGCATAATTTAACATAGTTGTTTTGATATATTTCTTCATTGTTCCCTGTCAAGTGCAAACTGAGATATTTTGCTGAATGGGCTATCTGACAACCAAATTTTTCATGCAAAAAATTAATTTCTTCTTCTTGTAATTTTGTTTTCTGAACAAAATGGTATATAACTCCATTAATAATATCTAAGATGGGCAAATCATACAGTAATAAATGTTGGAAATGTCATAAAACAGAAGGAACATGTTATCATATGTGGTGGACATGTAAAAAAAGTTCCAAAAATAAGCATAGTATAATGCAGAAAATATTGGAATTTAAATTTGAAATGAAACCACAACTTTTCTTACTAGGTATAATCTCAGAAAAAAATCAACAAGAAACACAATTTAATGAGCTATATGCTTACAGCAGTGAGAATAAATTTTGCTCAACACTGGAAGAAAGACACAATTCCAACAATATCCGATTGCAACTAAAACTTGGAGCATATGCAGCAGTAGCAAAACTAACAGTTGTGTGTGTGTTTGTATGTGTGTGTACTCATAAATGTACATACATGCAATAGAAGTTTAACTAAATTTAAAGAACAATGGTTCCCACACATACAACACATTACACAGCATGGCAATATTACAGTTTGGCTTCTAAGGTGGCCTAAATGTGCACAAATATTGCAAATTAGCAGATGTATAAAAAGGGAGAAGTCAGAAATCTAATAGTTATTTTTTCAAATTTAATTTAATTTTTTCCTTTTTTCTCTTTTTCTACTCTTTGGTATTTTAATTCTTGTTAAATTTGTTAAATTTAATTTAATTCTTGTTAAATTTCCTCCATCCGTCTATTTTTTCTTTTCATTAACATGTATAAAAAATTCCCTTCTCACCCGTACGGGTGGTATATGTCTTCCTCAACCTTGGGTTCTCTACTAGAGGCCTGGGAGTTCTGGGTCTGTGCAGTATCTTGGCTGTTCCTAGCACTGCACTCTTCTGAACAGAGAGCTCTGATGATGTTCCTGGGATCTGTCAGAGCCACCCTCCCAGCTTGGGAGTCACAGCCCCAAGTGCCCCTACCACCACTGGGACCACTTTGGCCTTCACTTTCCACTTCCTCTCTAGTTCCTCCTTCAGGCCCTGGTACTTCTCCCGCTTCTCATACTCCTGTCTGATGTTGCTGTCACTTGGCACCGCTACATCTATCACCACCGCTGTCTTCTGGTCCTTGTCTCCTACCACGATGTCTGGTTGATTTGCCAGTACCTGCCTGACCATCTGGATCTGGAAGTCCAACAGGATCTTAGCCCTGTCATTCTCCACAACCTTCTGTGGAATCTCCCATCTGGACTTGGGAGGGTCTAGCCCATAAGCTGTGCAGATGTTCCTGTACACAATGCCAGCTACTTGGTTGTGCCGTTCAGTGTATGCTTTTCCTGCCTGCATCTTACACCCTGCCACTATGTGTTGGACTGTCTCTGAGGGCTCCCTGTATAGTCTGCACCTCGGGTCCTGTCTTGTGTGGTAAACCCTGGCTTCTATGGATCTGGGGCTTAATGCCTGTTCTTGTGCTGCTATGATCAGTGCCTCAGTGCTGTCTTTTAGTCCAGCCCTTTCCAGCCACTGGTAGGATTTCCCAAGGTCAGCCACCTCAGCTATCTGTTGATGGTACATCCCATGCAGGGTCTTGTCTTGTCATGGCACTTCCTCTGCTTGATCTTCCTTCCATGTCTGCTGCTGCCTCAGGCATTCTCTCAACAGCTCATCTTTAGGTGCCATCTTATTGATGTCTCCTGGAGGCTCTGGGTCTCATCCAGGACAGTAGCTTTGACATATATATATGCGCGTGCACACACATATCAAATAACAATTCACTGGAGATCTTAATATTAAGTAATTTGCTTAAGACGGAAATCTTTATTATATAACATACTTCGATGCAAGTTGCAGTGGTTTTTTTTAAATGTTATACTCAACTTTGAATGAAAAAGCCAAACAGTTTTAATGCTTGTAAAATTGGTATTAAATTGTAATTAATATTGATAGAATGTCTTTTTTTTCTCTTCTCTGTTTTCAGTACTCTAAGTCAGTGTTTCTCAACCTTGACAGCTTTAAGATGCGTGGACTTCAACTCCCAGAATTCTGCAGCCAGCATGCTGGCTAGGGAATTCTGGGAGTTGAAGTCCATGCATCTTAAAGTTGCCAAGGTTGAAAAACACTGCTCCAAGTTATCTAAATAATAGAATGTCAATAATCTTTAATTACATTATATAAAATTATTGTTGAAACAATACAGTGTATCACGACTTATAAATAATAAAAAAGGGGAAAATAAAAAAAGGAATAAAAAATAATAAAATAGGGGGAAGGGGAGGCTAGCACATTCGGGCTGCCTGGACCAGGTAGCAAGCTTGGTGCCAAGGTGAAGGGTGATGTGCCCTAGAAGAAGCTCAGGAAGATCTACCCTTAGAGTGAGGAAAGTTGAGGCTTGGCAAGAACACTTTGATCCTGCTGAGTTGCTTTGGGGCACTTAGGAGTGGATTGTATTTATTGCAAGAGATGTCGCTGCAGGTACAAAGTCTGTCAAAGGAGAGTCCTGGGGCCCGCATCCCACAGAAAGCTCACTGGACCTGGACCTGGCTTTGATGTACGGTCCAGGCTTGCAGTTTGCCTAGGGCCACTGTTTCCAGGCAAAGCAGCAGTGATGCAGCTTCACCTCAGATTTGTTTATGACCTCCCAGGTATTGGGTTTTTAAGTATATATTTTTATTGAAAAATTTTAGATAGATGTCCCCCCAAGTATTGTGACTTCCAGTCTGAAAAGCCGTGAGCTAATTTATCATTCTTGGGATATTCCTTGAATAAGAACAGTAAATCATACATTGTTTTGGGATTCTAAGATTAATAGAAATAAAACAGCTTGTTAATTTGTTGCGCACTATTGCAGGGAAAAATTCAATCAGGAAAAAGTTATAGTCCCAAGGTTAAGCACTGGGGAAAAAGGCCTCAGACTAATTTTACATAGAGTTCACGCACCAGAAATGCCACTGCATGCATTAGAATGCTATGTTTAGTTTAATAGCAGTGCTTAACTAGGGTGAAGAATTGCATCAGATTTAAATATTTTGACCACTGCTAATACTGGCTGAAGTTGATAGGAATTGTAATCTAAAACATAGCTATGGATTTGCCTTTATTCAAAGTTACATTGAGTGCTCTCCTCAACCAGCCGTATTTCCAGGAATTTACATTTATAGAAATGTAAGCCATTTTCCCATACAAAGATGTGTATTTGTAGTTGTTTTCTCTTAATTCAAGAGTACTGACCACATACCATTCCACTTGTGCAGCATATTATTTGTGTGAGGTATGATCTGAGGTTTCCATTGGATTTTGTCATTATGAAAGAATGCTGGATCTCTATACATAATATGACAAGGTGCAGTTCCCTGTTCAAAGATACAGTCCTGTATTCCACTGCAGATATTTTGGAAGTTCAAAGTCTTGCTGTTTCCTCCTGGTGAAGTCTTTGATCAGGGGCACTTTTACCCATTTTCGAAACAGAATCATTGGTCAAAAACATTTGCTCAATTAATTAAAACAAAAATGTTTTCCAAGTCTAGAAATTTTAGTAACCATCTTTTAATGGTTTTAATGTTCTTAGCATTTGCTTCTAAGTGGTCTTGGTATTTCCTTCATTTGAAATGCCATTTAGATATTGCTAGTCACTCTTGAGAACAATATTATGCAATTGATTTTCTGTGAGAAAGCATGGGCTAGATTAAAGTACTCCACTTAAATATCCAGAAGGGATTTTAAAAAAGAAAAAGTAAGAAAGAAAGCTTCAGTAGAAGAGAGAGCTAATATTTATTGGAAAGTCTGAGTCCCATTTTTACATGTAGATCTGAAATTTGTTGTTACGTTGCCCAGTATTTCTCTAGTATCAACTACTTCAGAAACTGTATTGCAGACAGTAAATATATTTCTTTGCTTAAGAATGCTCAGGATGGAATTTCACAGACAAGAAAAATAGCTGGAAATTATCTCAAGCCTGCCACTTTATGATTTGAATATAATCCCTTAATTTTCAAGGTCTGGTCCACTAATCTCCTCAGTAATCCATTGTTGTTTCTGCAACTTTTAACCATCCCCCCCCAAACAAGGGTAGTATACACTTCTTTATGTTTTTGAAAGTGATATATAGAATTCTTCACTTAAGAGTTCTAGTATGAACTTAAAATAGCAATAAAATCCTAATGCCATCAGTGTACCATGGGTCCAGCAAATGTTTACTTTGAAGTCCTGCTGAGTTCAGTGGGCTTTCACCTGTGTTTGGACAGAACAGCTACACTTGCTACAAAGCATAAATATATACAGTGTATAATACATATGATACATAAAATGTTTGATGGCATATAAGAGAATGGATATAACATCGTGTAAGTTGTCCTGGGAATCTTATTTAAAGGTGGAAAACATCTATTTTTAGGTAGCAAATAACTGATATTGAACTCCAGCTGTGTTCACAGTAGGGTTGTATACAAGTTGAAAAATAGTGCTTCAAACTCAGAATAGAAGCATGGCTACTCAGAATTTTCCACTGGAACATTTCAAGTTTCCTACTTTCCACTGGAACAAAACTTGAAATGTCTCAAGTGTTCAATCAGAACAAATACTCAAATTTCAAATCTACTGCCACAGAAAACAGTGGGAACTTGAAAGAAATCCCTTGCCTCCTCTTTTTTTTTGGTCTGTTTTCAGGCCATGAAAGTAGGTGGGGGTGTACTTGTTAGGCAGCCTATGGAGAAATGGCCAAAGGGGTGATACGTTTTTTGTAAAAAAAAAAAAAAAAAAAAAAAAATGAAAGCACCCAAATCGACACTGGGCAGAACAGTTTGGCATGGTATGGGCTCCCTGTCCACCTGCAAAAAAAAGCCACAAAACAAAGCCCAGCAAAGATAACAGCAATAGGATTATTTTGATACAGTCCAAATAGCAAGAAAAATTCACTTCTCTGCCAGCAGAGCACAACAAAGCAGAATTTTAAATCACTAATAAATCTATTTAAATTATTTTTCTAATGAACAAAAGATTCTTAGTCTTTGAACGTGTAGTTAATTGACTCTTCCTGATGCAGACTTTCCTCTGATACATCAAATGTATCAAATGAGAGCCAGTTTGGTTAACTGGTTTCTAGCCTGGTTAAGGCACCAGGCTAGAAACCAGGAGACTGGGAGTTCTAGTCCTGCTTTAGGCATGAAAGCCGGCTGGGTGACTTTGGCCAGTCACTCTCTCTCAGCCCAACTCACCTCACAGGTGGTTGCTGTGGGGAAAACAGGAGGAGGAAGGAGTATTAGGTATGTTCCCCGCCTTGAGTTATTTGTAAAAATAATAAAGGTGGGATAAAAAAAATTGTTTTTAAATGTCAGCAGGAAGAATCTGTATCTGTTTCATTGGCTAATCTGTTTCTGAGTGTCTGTGGCTTGAGTGAATTTAAAAGAAAACAAACTACATTGTATTAGAACATTTCAAACAATATGGAATGAAAGACTGTTTTGTCCTGAGCTTGGGACAAACACTAAATTGAACTTGAAACTGTTTCAGAACCTTGGAAAATGGTATTGTGTTTCAGATTTTGAATACTCAAAACAGCTGTTTCATGGTCATAACATTTTGCCATGTACCTGGTTCACACAATATGCTAAGACTTAAACCACGATTAATAATAGTGGTAGGGTTTGCATATAAGGTAAAGGTAAAGGTAAAGGTTTCCCTTGACGTAAAGTCCAGTCGAGTCCGACTCTAGGGGGCGGTGCTCATCTCCGTTTCTAAGCCTTGGAGCCGGCGTTGTCCATAGGACACTTCCGGGTCATGTGGCCAGCATGACGACACGGAACGCCGTTACCTTCCCGCCGAAGCGGTACCTATTGATCTACTCACATTTGCATGTTTTCGAACCTACTACATTAAATTAAACTAAGCAAGTCATATTGTGGCTTATTGCAGTGTGTGAATCTAGAGATTATAAATGAAAAATGTTCAGTTGCGGATAAATCTTGAAGTTAAGGAATTTGTATAACAACGAAGTCTGTACAATGAAACCTCAATTTAACGGACCGTCATTTAATGGACTTTCAATGCAATTAACTGTATTTATGTCTAGATGTCCCCAAAATAATGGAAAAATGCATTGTATCTGAAGTAGTCTGGAGGTGGCTATTACATGTATATTTTATCTTGTTTAATGACATAGTAGAGCAGTTTGGTGTAGTCATTAAGGCACCAGGCTAGAAACTGGGAGACCGTGAGTTCTAGTCCCTCAGTAGGCAGAAAGCCAACTTGGTGACCTTGGGCCAGTCACTGACTCTCAGCCCTTGGAAGAAGGCAATGGCAAGCCACTTCCAAAACACCTTCCCAAGAAAACTGCAGGGAC
Source organism: Candoia aspera (assembly GCF_035149785.1). Lineage (NCBI taxonomy): Eukaryota > Metazoa > Chordata > Lepidosauria > Squamata > Candoiidae > Candoia > Candoia aspera. Next base: position 185,422,025 of record NC_086154.1, read on the forward strand.
TAGTCCAGGCAATCACCAAGAGTCAACACTGGCTTGAAAGCAAAAAAAAAAAAAAAGGCCATTTAGATCATGATGTCATTATGCAAATGGAGTGAATTGCTGCAATGGTGTGCTTTTTTATTTAATGGACATTTGGAAGTAATGGAAGCCCCTTCCCCCTAAATCTTTGGTTAAACAAGGCAAATGAATATTAATGAATGGGTGTACTTGATGAATGTTATTAGAGGCAAACATTAGCAAATGTAGTGGGTTATAAGTAGCAAGTTAAATGTGTTTTTTTCCCTCAAACTTTCCTTTTTGCTTTATGTAGTGAGATGAACGGCAGATTTTTTAAAGGATTTAATGTGTAGCATTTATTGAAAGAATCTGGCAGGCAGTTGAGGTACCTTATTTACATGCTTGTAATCTGAAGTCTCTGACTTCCAAGTTGCATGGCTATCATGGAAACCTGTCAAGTTCAGCGATAATTTAAAGAGAAGCTTTTAGCTGAGTGCCTAAAACTTTCGCCTGCTTTTCTGTGTAGCTGGTTTTATCCATATACAGTAGTTCTGTTTTTCAAATAAAAGCATATCAGTATTTTCTGGGTTGGAGAAATAACTCTGGAATTTTAGCACTGAATATTTTGGGACTAAAAATTGTCTTTAGGTGAATGATTTGGTTCTATTTCTGTGTTTAATGGCCAGCACTTACACAGCTTACTTCAGGCATTGCAAACCCATTTGTACTCTCCAAACTTATAGAGGAATGCAAGAATATGTATATAATGAAGCAGTGAAAATTTATCTGTGAAAATAGGTGCCGATCAAAGGTATACAGGTCGTCCTTGGTTAATGACCACAATTGAGACTAGAATTTTGGTTGCTAAGTAAAGCAGTCATTAAGCAAATGTGACCTGATTTTACGACCTTTTTGTGAAAGCGAATCACTGTGGTCATTAAGGGAACCACATGTTTGCTAAGCAAATCACGTGGTTTCCCACTGATTTTGCTTGCCAGAAGCTGGCTGGGAAGGTTGAAAATGGTGATCATGTGACCATGGGATGCTGCGACAGTCATAAATGCGAACCGGTTGCTGAGAGCCCAGATCATCACGTGACCACAGGGGCACTGTGATGGTTGTAAGTGTGAACACTGGTTATAAGGGTTTTTTTTTCAGCACTGTCTTAAGTCTGAACCATCACTAAATGAATGGTCATTAAGTGAGGACTACCTGTAATATAGTTCTGTAATTGTAGTTTCAAACTGACTCAGCCATAGATTCACTGGCTGTACCTAAAGTCATCTCTCAACTTCTATTTCCATATGCTAATGACTTGTTTCGTAGTAATATCCTGAAGACATAAGTAACAGTGACTGATAAATACAGAACAGAGATAAGGTTTTACTTTTAGAAGGGTTGCTCATGATTTTGTGGGCAACTGCTCAAATAGTTTACTTGGAATGCTTTTACGGCATGCACAGTGAGTAATTCAGTTGATTAATAAAATTAATGCAATAATGTTCTAACACCAGTATTTTTTAGCTTTGAAACTACCTATTTTTTTATTGTTGAAGCTTTTTTATAAGCTCACACTGATTATATCTGTATTGACAGTGCAACATTAAATCCATATTGATTTAATCTTTATTAAGTTAACTGAAGGATTATAAAACTAGTGTAAGCTTTTAAATTTACAAGAATTCCTCCTCAGGCAAGATAGTTAAAATTCCTGAGAAAAGGGGCAGGGCTGATGTGCAAGCCATATCTGTTCCAGATTTGCATCCTTCAGGAGGCTGTGGGCATGTGAACTGAGCCTTATTTGATGAAGCAGTATTAGACTGAGTAAAAGATTTTCCTAGTGCTTGCTGGAAAAAAAAGTAGTTAATAGTGACAGCTCCCAATTTTGGAAATATAAAATCTAGTGGTTCAAGTCCAAACTATTTCTATATGATATAAAGATTTGGAATAGGCAATCTCAATTTACATTTGCAGAATCTTTCATTTTGACAGCTTATGATTATTTGTGAATGCATCCCATGGTGTGCTCTCTGTTTGTCAGCCTTTGTTAGTGCTTATGTCATCTAAATTAGGTTAATCAGAGAACCATTGAATAAGTTGTGGCTGATCCTTGTTTTTTTCACGTTGAACGGAGGCACATTTCAGTGCCAGATGATTCAGGAACTATGCAACAAACCCCGGCGACTTAGTTTAGGACCCAGTGCAAGTGATAGAACTTACTCTTAACTGAACATAAATCTTACTGTGTTTGTCATCCAGAGGTATCCTATCTCTCTCAGAAAACGTTTGATTACCAAGGAGTTGTTTACTTGGCACAATGGCAAGTTGATGGCAGTGATGTTAATTCTTATTTTCTGGATTTCTGCACTATATATAGATGGTCCTTGGAATTTAGAACGTTAAAGAACTTTGGATAATAATTGAATGAGAGAGATAGAACAGTTGGCAAAGCACCAGTTGGTGTTTTTTCCTTAACATAATCTTAACATGGTCCTTATTTAAATGTAATAAGTTGATGTTGATGTTCAGTCATTACTGCATTGAGCTGTATACGTGTTAACAGCTTTTTGTTAAGCATGTCTTTTATGAAGTGTTAATTTTTTTTTTAAAAAACCCATCTATTTAAAAATTAAGCCATTAATCAGTAATGCCATTTTCACATGTCTAATAGTAAATATCCTCAAACAGATGTTCACTAGCCAAATTTTTACAGGAATAAATTAAAGGATAAATATTGTTCCTGCATGCTTTCTATCTTTTCCCTTTACAAAGAATTCTTTTCTTGGAAATTATCTTCTACTACAGAGAAAGGATCTGAGTATATCAATCTAAAAGTTTTGAATGTATTTTGCCTCTTTGTGCTTCCAAATACTATGCTATATTTTGTAGGATTTGAGGGGTATCCATGACTGAAGAATTAAAGTTAGAGGAAATTTTATTATAGCACCCAAAAAGGGTTTTGTCCTGTAAAGTGGCCTAAAAATTATTCAGTAAGAACAGAAACGTAAGTTAAAATTGAGATATTCTGTTCTGGATAGCTTACTTACATATTTATTTTTACATTTCCTTGTGTTTGTTCAAAAACATCTCTCATAAGCTCATTTCTTATATTGATTATATTCACACATTGCACCAAACCATAATGTGGCTGGCTGATTCTGCCTTATTGTGTGAAACTAGTCAGTATAAGTTATAAACCATGGGTTATGGAAATGATACACAACATCTTTTTTTGCTGAGAGCCTTTAAGTAATATGTTAGGGGCTGTACTTCAAAAGAAGGGGTGGCAGGATAAAATTGTTTTGCACTAAATTATTGGATTTAATTTAAAATTAAAGAATATACAATTAATGTGACTACTTCCCCTGTAATTTGCTTTTATGCCCATTCTATAAAATAAAAAGAATTTTGGAGGGTTTTTAGTCCCTGAAGATACTTATTCTTGGTTTATGTCATTGCATTATCAAGCCATTATAGCTTGTTCAATAAATCACTCAGAAGTTGAGAAAATTATTCAAGGCAATTTAGGAACTCAAAGTAGCAGACACAAAATGTCCAAGTCACTTTGAATGTCCTTATACAGATCTGTTTTATGTAAGTCTGCTCTTTTTTTATAAATAAGAGATCATTGCTTACTAGAACGTTTCCATGGTAAAGGCTCTGATATACAAAGCAGTTTGAAATTGTTGTTGGCTTTCCTTGACATACTTGTATGACTTTCAGTCCTGGTCTGTTTGGCTACGGTGAGTATACTTACTGGAAATCAGCAAGATCATTTTCAGGTCATTTCAAGATTTCCTGAATTCAGAAGAAGCTGGTAGATTTGTTTATGGTGTAGAGTTGGTGAGGAAGAATGGAGCCACTGATGCCTGGCTTACTGTGGGTATTGTAAACTATGTTTGTATTACTGGACAATATTTTAAAGCTTCATTTAACAGGTGCTTTAAAACCATTAAAATATGATTAGTTGTGGTATGTGCCAAAAATGAAAGAATATTGGATAGTGATGATACTTAATGCCCAAATCAGTCGTATTTCATTTAACAGTTAATTTTAAGCATACATTATCACTCCATCTTAATTTCACTTTAAATTAATCTAAGCATAGGTCATTCCAAAATGATAGAATTGGTGGAAGGAACATTCACGCTGTTTTAGGAATAAGACCTTGTTAAGGGAAATGGAGTATGATGAAGCAAAATGTTGGTAAAATCCAAAAATCCAAAGCTAATAATTTGTAATAATAATAGCTTTTTAAAAAGCTTATGCTGTACTAGAGAAATGGATAAATAAGTAGAACAGATTACATCAAGACTTTGGTTTCCGTATCCTTTCCTATGTCAAACATCAACCCAAATGATGGGAGAAATACATTTAGTATTGGTGTTCCCTGATTCCTTGAGGCATTTCTTGTGATATTTTAATGAATCATCGTGAAAGCCATTTCTTCCATCTTCTTTCACCCTCATCCCAACTTTCTTTATATCTGTTTCTATTCCTAATTGGACATTGGAGTGGTAGGGGTAGAATTAATTGTAATACGGAATGTGTGATTTTTGTCAATGCAGATGTTGGGAAATTTCAGAAAATTAAAGCCAAAGCTGAAAGATGAATACTGTAGAGAGTAGACAGACTAGCTGCTTACTGCATTTTGGAGGATGGGAGAGGAACTATGGTTGTACTAGTTATGGTAAACAAAGATGCAAGTTAGATCTACTATAAAAATGGTACAATGTACAGTGTTTTCAGATTTGTCTCCAGGTGGCTTGAAGCAGGCTAGACACTATGCTCTGCATTGCTGATAGGTAAAGATATGAAAATAGTATATGAAAAACCACAAAGAATAGGATAATAGTTGTATTGTACCCATGTTGATTAAATTCATTATCTGTTGGTTTCAAAACTAGCCTAGAATAGTTTGTTCTATGTGTTGCGCATTATAAGTGCAAAAAACTTCAGGTGGTGATGCAAATTACTAGATTTATGTACTCATGAAACCGCTTTTTAAAAACAAATTATGCCTCAGGGATATCTGTACTTCCTAATTAGAGATCCTTGAGCCCTGATCATGAAATCAAATCTTTTAATTTTCAACTACAATTGTGAATAATCTTCACAGTTGTAGCTGAAAAGCATATACATTTTTCATATTAAATGTTTCTCTCTGTATGGTACAGGAAACTAATGTTTATTGCATTAGATGTTGCCTTTGTGTAAATTAAACTCGGTTTTGTTATCTAGTGTTACTTTTAGAGCTGAAGAATAGTGACTTTAAGTATTGATTGCTGACTTAAAACCATCTCCTTAATATATTAATAACTGAACTTGTAAAAGAGCACTATAATAACTTTAACTTTGGGATTGCTGCAAATATCTATCAAACCCTAAAATAGTATGCCCTAAAACTCAACATAATTTCAGAAGAACCGAAAATTTTAGAATAAATCCTAGGCATCAGGTAATTTATGAATAATTAAGATATATTTAGCTTCCCTTTATTGTTCTATTCAGTATTTTAACTATACAGAGATTCTCAGTTGAGGACATAGGATTTAAAGTACCACCCATTAATTTTGATAGTGATTCCAAGCTGGACCATAAAAAATATGTGTGTTAAATTATAGTTCAAAACAACTTCAGATCTCATCATCACTATATCTATCTATATCTATATCTATATCTGCATGCAGCAAAACCCATGCTTTTAATTATTTTAAGTTGTGTATAAAAGAATACAAGAAGTGATAGATATAATGTGGTAGAACAGTTAAACATTACTTAGTTCCAAATTCAATTCAGCCTTAAATATCATTCTAGCCATAAGCTCACTAGGTAGTCTTGGGCAAGTCACTCTTTTCTGTTTCTTATTTGTAGTGCAGGGGAGATAGTGCTGTCTTGTAAAGGACCACTATCTGAATAACAATATAGAAAGCACTTTGATTTAATGTACTGCTTACTTCGAATACTTGAAATGCACCATATAATATTTGCTAACAGTTTTATTTAACATTGGATTTATATATTAATTTATATATTAAAAATGAGATAACAACAGTTGTTTATTTCTTTGCCCTAGCAACTTTTAGAAAGCTCCTGTTTAACCTAACACTTCTTTACTGACAGAGATCTATGAATTGTATCCTAAGACATTCTCAAATTTTATTGAAGGCTGTAACTCCTTCAGACATGGTTTCAATGTCTGTCCATTTATTGTATTTCTTCCTGTAACCCCTTTCTTGAAACCCAAAGACTGGATACTGTCTTGTAGCTTTGAGTAGGCTCAATAAACATACTGAAATTATAACACACTTATTTCAGTGTGATTATTAGACCTACTCAAAGTTTTATGGCTAGGATAGTTGTGTTTGGATTTTAAATATATTATTTCAGGAGTATAGAGTGTGCTCATGATACATCAAACTGGAATTGGCATTAAACATGGTTATTAAAAGACTCATCTAGGAAACTCTCCCCAAACAGTAGTACAGTAGATGCATTTGCACAATAGTCTTCCCTTGGTTTGTTATCTCAAGTATCCTTTAGCTAGCATTCCTTGGGATCGTTTAATACATCAGGAACAAAAAAAGTCCATGATGGTCTAATTGGAGCTGCACAGCATGAGGAAAAGCTAATCTTTCCCCAGCCTCTTTGTTCTGAAAAACAACCCTCCGCACAGGAAAACAAGAGCAATGAAACTTTGGTACAAGAACACCTGCATGTTTCAGTCACTCCATCAAAACTCATTTTTTAAGAAAACAAATGGCTAGATAAACCTTATGCTAGCCATTAGTCTGAGCTTATATCCTATGCAGACCATGAAATAGAAAAGCAATCTAGAATAAGCTATGATTATAAATTATAATTAAGCCTCTCCTTAATTACAGATTAGCTACAATGTGAGCTTAAATGATACAGTGTCCTATGAATAAAGTCATTATGCAACTGTGGAGATCTGGGAGAGAATGTATTTTGCATTCACTTTTTCTATAAATATTATTGTTGTTGTTTATTCGTTTAGTCGCTTCCGACTCTTCGTGACTTCATGGACCAGCCCACGCCAGAGCTTCCTGTCGGTCGTCAACACCCCCAGCTCCCCCAGGAACAAGTCCATCACCTCTAGAATATCATCCATCCATCTTGCCCTTGGTTGGCCCCTCTTCCTTTTGCCTTCCACTCTCCCTAGCATCAACATCTTCTCCAGGGTGTCCTGTCTTCTCATTATGTGGCCAAAGTATTTCAGTTTTGCCTTTAATATCATTCCCTCCAGTGAGCAGTCTGGCTTTATTTCCTGGAGGATGGACTGGTTGGATCTTCTTGCAGTCCAAGGCACTCTCAGAATTTTCCTCCAGCACCACAGTTCAAAAGCATCGATCTTCCTTCGCTCAGCCTTCCTTATGGACTTGCACAAAAGGTTGCAGTAGGCTGTCCACTCTTCTGGTTCTGTGTGCAATCCAACATATGTCCAGTGCTAGCACTATATGGGAACAATAGTGGGAGGATTCATGACTTGGTAGAAGTTGGTGCTTTTTTTCATTAGATGCCCACCTTTGAGGAGGTGGAAGAATTTTTTTCCACTTAAATAAATGGGAATCTGACAGGTGTGATTTCATTTGTAAGAATCCCTTGGATGTACAAAGGCCTCACAGGAAGCAAAATTGATGGATGATTGCAGCTCAGCGATTTGTTTGGCGTTAAACTCATTCACTTAGAGATAGTTAAGGTGATAAGCAGCATCCTGGTGAGGATATTGTGGTAGCAACCGCAGCATTTTGTCTTCTGGCTGCTTCGTGATTGGCCACACCACTATAATAGCTACTTTGTAATAGGTACCCCCCCCAAAGCAGTCATGATGTGAGAGTGCCCAGAACGTGCTTTCATTTTCAAATGCATCAGTAGAAAAATATTGAAGACCCCTAGTATAGAGTTTGTCTTCCAGATTCTGAATATAGTTGAGAGATTAAGGTAGGACCAAAGAATAAGTATTTATGACTTTCATTTGCATAATGCAGACCATGAAACAGAAAAGCAATCTAGAATAAGCTAACAGTAGAAATAAAAAGCATATTTAGTATTAGCAGTAAAGTTTGGGGTGTACAGTAAACTCTTGATTTTACGGATTAATGAGGGAAGAGGTGTTATTAAAGGCAGATGACCATGAAATAGTGGACGTTATTGATAAGAGTGAATACCTATTATGAGGAGGGAAGCAATAAACCCTGTCCAGACTGATTTGCCAAATAATGGACATTGCCTGTTGTTTGGGGCCAAGTCTAGTATTGTCTGAAATTTGGACAAAATGCAGACACAGCAGATTTTATCCATTAAATCTGAAATCTGTTAAATTGAGGGTGATGTAGAGGGAGAAGGGAGTGGCCTTGAAGGGCAGAGGGGAGATCTGTTACCAAGGCAAAAATCAGACAAGCACGGCTTGAGCCCATTCCAAGAAACAAACTTGGGAAAACATCTCAGACAGGCTCCTCCCTAATTCACATGAAGGTAAAGTGCGGGAGGAGGAAAGTGCATTCAGACTGTTATTATAACAGTTCTAATAAAAGTAGTTTTAGACCCAGATGGGATTTGTTTCTTAGTCTAGTTTATAGGGCTGACAGGTTCTACTAAAACTGAGAAACAGCAAACATTCAGCAGATAAACTGGAGCAGATTATTAATATGTGACTCCTATATACATTGAAGCAGACAGGTGGAGCATGCATCTCTTTTTGTTTCTCTGAGTGAGGAGCCTGCATATTCCTTCCATAGGAATGCATTACCTAAACTGATCCCAACCCCTTTGAAATCCTGTAAAATGCATGGTGCGTTGGCATTGTCGTATAATGTAAAGGTACAAGAACCCTGGAACCTTATATTTGACATTAAACCAATAACAGAAAAGGGGCAGTGAAAGGGAACAAACTTTTCATAGCAAGAATGCTAAAGAGAGGTGTTTTTTTAAAATCCTTTTTTTAAAAAATGAGTTAATTAAAGTAATGAAAGTTGGATTTAAATAAAGACATCTCTCTGGAAAATATGGAGATGTTCACTATGTGTTTTAATTGGTTTACCATCTGAAGTTTTATTAAATTCAATATAGTTAGCCTGGTTCTTGCATGGAGGAAGGGGATAGAAGGTACCCGATAAGTATATCCTAGTCCTTACGTGTGTGTGTGTGTGTGTGTGTGTGTGTGTGCGCGTATAGTCTTTCCTACAATTAGGACAATAAAAATACTGAGATGACAACATCTCATCTGAAGAATTTATTAGTCTGCCAAATTATTTGGAAAGCAGTTTTAGAAATAATATTTCTAAATTTGATTCCTGTGTTTAGTTTCACTAGTGTTTGTGCTTAATTATGATACAAATTGCTCATGCATGATTTTGGGAAAGCTAGTATTCCATGAATGATTCGATTAATCATGCCTCTCTGCATCTTTCAAAGAAAAAAGAAATAGGCAGTATTCCTGAGATTGTGAGTTTAGTCAGGATAAATGTATGATACTGCTGGTTGTCAGTTCACCTTCTACTTTTTCATGAGTTTTTATATTACTTTATACTACTTTTAATTGTAAAAGCTTTCAGATAATTTATGTAGTTTTTAAATAAGCCATTTAATTTTTCAAACAAAATTCCCAATGTAGATTATATTTTCAAAACAAATTTTGGAAAATATGTTCAAGAATAATGTCCTCTATAGTAAACTTCATACCAAGTTCCTTCTTGGAGAACAAAAGTGAAGCACTAACATTTTGGCATGATTTTACTGTGCTACAGAAAAGACTCTTAACACATTTTGTTGTTCTTGGCCCGTTTTAGAAATTCAGTTATATTGTGCCTCAGGGGAATGGTAAAAAGGTTTCTACAAAGTTAAAAGCAGAAAAGATGGATCAAACAGGCAATTCTCTGCATGTGAACTTTGTTTTATAATAACTGAAACTTGTTTTGCATAAAATGATAGCCTTTAGAAGAAGGAATGTGAACAGTTAATAACTTGAAATACTAGAGCAATAAGTAATTGAAAGCAGTAAAAGACTGGTTGAAATTTAGCCAAGACAATACTGACCAAATGTTACTGCCAACTTGTAGCTGCTCAGCAGCATATGTAAAATGAGCTTCCTCTTAGCTTAATACCTGGTGTGGAAAAATGTTTTACAAATCCTGACAGATGTTGAAATTGTGGACACTCTGGGAAAGGTTTCATTCAGGAGTATTCTTGGATATAGATCATGGACCCCTTAACATGTTGTTAGTACTTTGAATAGTGGCAAAAGAAAACTTTAGCTTTTTGACAGAAATGACAGGGAATTGTGATAATAATTTTTGGTGTGCACATACAAGAGTACAAATCTGTAATTGATGATTCAAACTACATGTAATATAACATTAAAAGAAAAAGGCTATGGAAAGGAGGGAATTCATTTAGGGTGAGAAAGGGAAGAAGGAATGAAAAGTTTGGATAAATTATTAACTTCTTTATTAATAAGTGATAACTACACTTGAACTATCCATCTCCAAGGAGTTACTATATATGACATCCCATGTTATCTTGGCAAAACAGAAGGATAACTACTTGCTGCAATCCATGACTGAATGGGAATCTGGAGACATGCCAATATAGTCCTTAGTTTTCATCAGCAATCAGATTATACAAAAATCATTCAATAAACCATAAACATTTTTACATTCTTTATTTTATTTTATTTTTATTTATTTTCCCACCTTTATTGCTTTTATAAATAACTCAAGGCAGCAAACATACTTAATATGCCTTCCTTCTCCTATTTTCCCCACAACAACCCTGTGAGGTGAGTTGGGCTGAGAGAGTGACTGGCCCAAGGTCACCCAGCTGGTGTTCATGCCTAAGGTGGGACTAGAACTCTCAGTCTCCTGGTTTCTAGCCCAGTGCCCTTACCACTAGACCAAACTGGTTCTCTTAAAATAGTCAAAGGCATAATGTGGTTTAGCTCAGTGCTATATTTTTACATAGTCATTGTCATTTGTAAACAATGCTTTATAAGTTAGCATGATTTGTGAAGTTGCTATTTTGTGGTATATTTAACAAACATGAATAAGGTAAATGTGGCTTAATGTGACATGAGTCTCGCATCGTAAGTGCTTTTAGTTGGATTTATTTATAGATTTTATATCCTACACTTTTAAAACAATTCTATAAGAGATCCTTTTCTGAAATTACATGCTTCCTCTCTAGATTAAAGTAGCAGGGAAGCTGCTTTGTGTTGGCAAGAGCTTTAAATCTAGGTACAGGCAGTCCTTGCTCACTGAGGCAGTCCTTGTTTAGTGACTGAAGTTATGGTGCAAAAAAAAAAAGCAGCTTTGCAACCAATCCTCACATTTATGACCATCACAGCAGCCTGTGGTCACATGATCGCCATTCAGGCGCTTTGCAACCAGCATAAATTTACAACCATCACAGTGTCCTGTGGTCATGTGATAGCTGTTTGCGTGCTTTGCAACCAGCTTGCAACAAACAGAGTTAATGGAGAATGCGGAAGTAAAATCACAAGTCGCAGTCATGTGATGTCTCGCTGAACGACCACAGTTATTCGCTTAATGACTGAATGGGAAGTGACATAAGCCTGTCGCAGCCACATGATTTTTCTCCTTAGTGACTGTGGCACTTAGCAACAGAGTTGCCGGTCCCAATTGTAGTCACTAAGCGAGGACTACCTGTAGTTATTTATCTTGACTTACTGATTGATTTATTAGAACGTTAAACTGCCATAATCTTACAGCTGGGTAGTATACAAGAAAAAAAGTCCATGGTACAATAATGTACTAAAAATATAGTAAGCCATAAAACCACAGAATCATCAATTTAAAATTGCAACAGTATGGCAATTAAAAATTCCTATGGCACTGTCTTAACTAGTTAAACCACAGCAGAGAAGCATCTCCTCCTAGCCTTCCGCCCCCCCCCCCTTCAATTTCACAGTAGTGGGAAACTACCAACAAATTATCTTATGTTTATGTTGGATGGGTCAACAGTAGTTGAAAGAGATTGTCCTGAATTTTCTGTGTGCCAAGCCAAGTAAGTTAAAGCTAGCACTTTAAATTGCACCCAGAATTGTTTGCATATATTGGCAACAAATACTGGAGTACCAGTGTAATATGTTTATGGTGTCTAGTGCCTGTTAGCAAACAGTCTACTGCATTTTGTTCCAATTGTAGTTTCTGAGTGGCAGCCCTATATATGGTGCATTTCAGTAGTCCAGCAGGGTGGTGATGAGAACCTGAGTTACTGTTTGAGATATTCCTGCTCCAGCTGATTGTTGTTGGCCTTTATAGGACTTACTGAAAGTTCATGTGAAGTTCTTTATAGTAAATAATCATTGGCACATCTGTCTATGCCTGTCTGATGTCATCATAAGGCATTTTTCCTTCCTCCTAGAAACATTAAAATTTTCTCTCATTCTTCTGTTTTCTTTTTCCAGTCTTCTATTTCTTTAAAGTCATAATTCAGTCATTAACCAATATAAGATAACATCATCCTATTGTCTGTAAACTGATTTACACAATGAATAAAAAAAATGTGTTACCTGGGGTGAAATAACAATGACATTATTACTGTGTAGGAAGAAATTGTTTTGTTGTAATGGACTCTGTACAGATTTAAAGGCTGTTGCAATTCAGGAATCAGGCAGAGCAACATTCACCAGCACCTTAAAAAAAAGCTACCTCCTCCAAAATAAACATTTCTTAGAAATTTCATGACATTAAAAATGTTGTGAGCTTTCAATTATCTTGTGTGATAGATTGTATGAGATCTCAGAAACATCACTAATTGCTGAAATCTTGTCAAATATCACCCATTTTTGGAATTTTTAATGTTGTGAAATATCACCCATTTTTTTTGGTATTTTTAATATTACAAGGTTTCTGTCAAGACCAGAGAAGAAGTACCTGCCAATGCTGTATTTGATGGATTTGAAATATATATATTTCATATATATATATATATACACACACACACACACACACACACACACACACACATACATACATATATATATAATTTTAATATTCAATACTTCAGTACTTAGTTTTGAAGCATTTTTTATTTTAATATCTTAATCTCAGTCACCGTAAATTGCTAACGACACTTGCAGAATAAACTCAACATTGTGTTCATTTCATGGGATTTTATTTTATTACAGGATTCCATTTTATTTTATTTTAGCTAATAGCCCCCTAAAATCATTAAGGGTCTGAAAATAAAACTTTAATGATAGTTTGGGAAAGATAATCCATAGCCAAGTTAGGATTATTAGGCTGAGTCTTTGAAAATTTACTTGGAAAAGTTACTTGATTTTGAAATTGTTGTCTTATAACTTGCTCCTTTTTGAAAATTATCATTTAGAGTGCTTCTAATATTTACCATATTTGTGGTGCTTACCTTGTTTGGCAACTTCACCTCAAGGTAGAGCTTTTTTCCACGGATTTTTATCTAGAACAAAGAATCGTGTGGGGGCGGGAACATTTAAGCTAATTAATGCATGTTCATTTCTGAGGTTAGTGCTGGAACAGTTGGTAGAATTTTGAGAATAAAAAGCTAAAGGCTCTTCATCTATTAAGATTCAATGCTCTTTATAAATCTACTTAGATCACAGCACTAGCTCATTTTGTGGTACCATACTGCAGTCGTGAATAAAGATAATCCAGTGAGCCCAACATGACATCCCATGCAGTTTGTCATCCAGAGAAGGACTCACCTTGCCCACACATAAGGCCAACCCAGACAACTGGCAGATCAAGCTTGTGCTGTCTTGCCAACTGAAACAGAAATGGAAAGATATCTAAAATATGAATCAGAAATAATGTAGGTATTCTGCCCGGAGAAATAACATGAAGTTTTGGTTGGTATTGAAAAAAACTTTATTGAAAGCATGTAGTCACTTTACATTCTTCAAGCTGACGATAAAAATAAAGGATATAGATACTAAAGAGTGAAATACTAAAAGCAAAGTTAAAAAATAACATAAAAGCATCATAAGGAGGAACTTTCAATGGCACATTTCTGGAAATAAAATGAATTAGTAACAACACATTTTAAAGGAAAATGCTGATATATTGTTGTACAGTGTCTATTTCTTTTAGCAGGAGCAGTTCACAATAGTAGTGAATAGGCCTTTAGGGAGAAGTTGTTGGTGTTCTTTAGGCAATCAGCACATTTTAAGGAAGGAGGAAGGCATAGTATAGATTTATTTCTGTACATTGATGGAGTTCTGATATTTAATTCATGCTCTGTACTTTCTAATATGCCAGATCTCTGAAGACTCAGCACAATCCAGCTGAGGTTAAACAACAAAATCCACTGCAGTAAGGTGCAATCAGTTTTGTTGATTCATGCTCTCCTGGATTATTTTCTGGCATTGATAATTTGGGCTAGTCTGTTTTCCTATGAGTGTTATTGTTTTACCACCGGTGGAAACAGAATCCTCTCCTTTTCGCTAGGCATGTAATAATCCCAAAGCATCTATCAATATCTGTATTTGAAATGGGCTAAGTTAGTAATTGCATAAAAGATTTAAAAAAACTAAAAACTGGATGCTGTGGAAAATGAAATGGAAAGAATCTGTCTAATGTAAATAGCAGGGAATTGTTTCAGATTAGGTCCATATGAGATATGTTCTTTTTTATTCCCTTACTGATTGGCTTGCCTATCTTCCTTCCAAAATTATTTAGAGAATTATACACAGAAATTCTGCTTCCCTGTTTTATGGTGTTTTAGCTTACTAACTTGTACATGCTCAGAAGTCAAAACCACTTAATCCCCTATACAGTTATTAGTGTTTAACATTTTATTAATACTCAAGTTAGCTACCTGATTTTAACTGTATTATCCCAAATACTCTGTTTCATTGACCGGTTGTACCTCTATAAATAAAAAAATAACAGAATAATTACAAACACTGTAAACTAAGTTTTTCCTATGCTATATTATCATGGACCAAACAGCAGTCAGTGATTTATTTATTTTACCATTTTATTTTAGATTTTTTTTATCTCACCTTTATTATTTTTATAAATAACTCAAGGTGGTGAACATACCTAATACTCCTTCCTCCTCCTCCTCTTTTCCCCACAACAACAGCCCTGTGAGGTGAGTTGGGCTGAGAGAAAGGGACTGGTCAAAGGTCACCCAGCCGGTTTTATGCCTAAGGCGGAACTAGAACTTACAGACTCCTGGTTTCTAGCCCATTGCCTTACCCACTAGACCAAACTGGCTCTCCCATTTTCTGTGCCTCAAACTAAATATTAATCATGATTAAATACATAATTTAAATTAAATGTTCTGCACAGGTTGCATCATTTTACCAGCTGTAATTCCTGGATTATGTTAAGACCATAGTTTCCTCCGAATTTCTACATTGTATTCAAAAACTAATTTTGCTGTGTACATCTTACTGTGAAAGTTCTCATTAAAATTAATAGGCACTTTCATAATTTCAGTGGGATTTTGTTGGGTAAAAATAATTCACCTCAGCACACTAAAGCTAATGATCACATAAAGAAAATAATGTGGTTACCAAGTAATTATTTGAGAATATGGGAAGACTGTAGGCATTGCTTTTTAATTTTATTTGAAGAAAATAATATAGGCAGTGCAAACATGTGTAAACCAAGTAACCCATTTCTTTCTCATGGTGTGGCTAAGGTGTAAATTGCAGATAAAGTCAATGTTAGAAAATAAATTAAGGCATTCATACATGGCAAATTGGAAGAAGCCTTCTATACCCTCATAGGAGTACCTAAAACGTTGTTTAGTTCTTCAGAGACCACTGTAAATAGTATGGACCGAGATTATCGTAGCTGAGCAGTTCCATGGCTCTCAGCAAACAATGAGTTTTACTCATATGCTAAATTTTCTGATGCAGTTTTGCTTGTATCTTTTTTGTCTGTGTGGAAAAAACTTACATTCAGGGAAGTGAATTTGAGTAGGAAAAAAATGGTAGGAAAGGAAAAAAATAAGCTTTTTTTTTTTTCTCACCGCAATCCCTTCTTAAGCTTCTTGAGGGTACCTTTGCGGGTATTGTATGCAAACAAAGAACCATGGAAAATAAAATGTGTTTGCACATGACAAGTAATTTTTGAATCATTTTTTTTAACGTGTTCTTGGTTTGCTTCCTTAGGTCAGGTTATGTCACATGTTCTGTAATCTGTGTGTCATTGTACAAATTGACAGCTTGATTTTGTTTGTTTTGGTGAACAATCACATTTTCTGTACATTAATTTTATACTGTCTTCTGATAGGTTTTTGATCAGTAGAACTGTCCTGTGGTACTCACAGTCATGTTTCACAGTGCATTTGAATCAGTTGTGGAAAAATACATTAAATTGTATATCTGATACTACAGTAATTACCTGCTGTGTTAATTAATTCACATATTGACGGTGTCCAGCCAATATGGTCACTCCAAACAAGCATGGATGATTTGCAACTGCAATAGTAGGATGGGGGGGTCCTCTGAGTGTATATGCAGCTGATCCATACTTGCTGGCATCTGCGTTACGTGAATACTATGCCCATTATCAGTAATTGACTTCTTATGCTTCAGTTCATCCTTCCTATTGGGGAATTGGTGGTATTTGCAACAATCTTACCTGTGATTTTCTTCTGGTTGAGTATTTCTTTACTGAAATCTTTTAAAAACTTTAGCTTAGAATTATCATATCTTGATACTTGACAGAGTGCACAAGTATTTGGTAGATGCATTAAAGACTTGCATAGTCCTTGTCTCTTCACGCTTCATTTTTGTACTGGTTAGAGGGAGAAAATCATTTTTATGTGTCATCAGTGTTCTGGATGGACAAAAATATTCCTTTGATATTAGGAGAATGCTTAGGAAAAGGCATGTGGGTTTCCTCCATAGCTTTTTCCTGATTAAAGCTTGTTACAGTATATTATTTAAGCATTTCTTTTGATTGAAATAAATTATTATTATTATTATCATTATTATTCAAAGAAAAGTTTTGCTAAAATGTCTGACTTTTTAACGTTTTAAAAATCCATGTTCTATTTCATCTCATATCCAGTGATGCAGTTGAGCTGGACTATGGGGCTGAAGTCCAAGGTGTTGGAGCATGGGGAGTGGGGCGGGACCCAAGTGACCATTAGGGCAAGGGTTGAGTTCAACAACAGACTAAGCATCAACATCTGGGCTGGTATAAGTGTGCTGAGACCCACCAAAGCAGATGATGTTCCATATAGTATTTTATGCACACCCACATACAGACACAGAGACAAACATTTCATAATTTGGGGGCATGTTGTTGTTTATTCGTTTAGTCGCTTCCGACTCTTCGTGACTTCATGGACCAGCCCACGCCAGAGCTTCCTGTCGGTCGTCAACACCCCCAGCTCCCCCAGGGACGAGTCCGTCACCTCTAGAATATCATCCATCCATCTTGCCCTTGGTCGGCCCCTCTTCCTTTTGCCTTCCACTCTCCCTAGCATCAGCATCTTCTCCAGGGTGTCCTGTCTTCTCATTATGTGGCCAAAGTATTTCAGTTTTGCCTTTAATATCATTCCCTCAAGTGAGCAGTCTGGCTTTATTTCCTCGAGGATGGACTGGTTGGATCTTCTTGCAGTCCAAGGCACTCTCAGAATTTTCCTCCAACACCACAGTTCAAAAGCATCGATCTTCCTTCGCTCAGCCTTCCTTATGGTCCAGCTCTCGCAGCCATATGTTACTACAGGGAACACCATTGCTTTAACTATGCGGGCCTTTGTTGTCAGTGTGATGTCTCTGCTCTTAACTATTTTATCGAGATTTGTCATTGCTCTTCTCCCAAGGATTAAGCGTCTTCTGATTTCCTGACTGCAGTCAGCATCTGCAGTAATCTTTGCACCTAGGAATACAAAGTCTTTCACTGCTTCTACATTTTCTCCCTCTATTTGCCAGTTATCAATCAAGCTGGTTGCCATAATCTTGGTTTTTTTGAGGTTTAGCTGCAAACCAGCTTTTGCACTTTCTTCTTTCACCTTCATCATAAGGCTCCTCAGTTCGTCTTCGCTTTCAGCCATCAAAGTGGTATCATCTGCATATCTGAGATTGTTAATGTTTCTTCCAGAGATTTTAACTCCAGCCTTGGATTCCTCAAGGCCAGCTTGTCGCATGATGTGTTCTGCATACAATTTGGGGGCATAGTTTTCAGATATACAATTAAATATGTTACCTTTTTTTCTTTAAGAATAGTTAACATTTTCTAAAATAATAATTCATTAAACTTGTATGCTGCCCAACTCTCAATGACTCTGTGCTGCTCACAACAATCAAAGAAATTACAATAAAACAACAACAACAACAACAACAAAGATGACAAGCACAATGAAGTGAGGGGTCTCTCTCTCCCTTCCCAAAGGCCAGGTCTTCATGGCTCTTCTAAACAACAGCAGAGTGGGTCCATCTGGATCTCGGGGAACCTCGTTCCAGAGGGCAGGCAGTGCTACAGAGAAGGTGCACGTCTGGGGTCCTGAGAGATGACATTGTTTAATCAAAGGAACCCAGAGTGCGTCAACTCTGCAGGATCAAATTGGCCAGGCAGATGTTATGGGAGAAAGGCTGTCCCTCACGTAACCAGGCTTTATGACATGTAATGGGTAAGAATTGTGTCTTTATTTCCTGGGGGCAGCAGAGTGAAATTACTCCATTATGATTGTCCTAATATGACTATGATTTGCTTAAATGAAAATGCAAAACTGTATTTTATTTTTTTAAGATTAGTATTGGCACTTTTTTCCTTGTAACATATTGGGACTATATAAGTAATTATAAAGCACAGAATGATAGTGAAACACAGGAAAGAGATGTATGCTTCATGACTGAAGGAATACTACATGGCCTTTTGAAGGGGAAACTTTAAGACAATTAAATCCTGGTTCTACATATATGAATTGCCTCACTGATTCCTACTGTGGTCTAACAGAATACAGTGATTTTGTTGAATATTCATTTGATTTCTCCTTGGTCGCAGACACAAAACATGCTTTAAATGGTTAGACTCTTGGATCTGTATGCTTCACCCAGCAGAACATTTCTGAGGTCTGTGTCACAAGTCTTTCTGGGCTTTTTTTCCCCCTTTGTCTTCCAAATAGTTAAGACAATATATTTGTTTTAAAAATGGGTTATCCTCTTCTGTATGACTAATTTAACAAAAGAGAGCCAGTTTAGTGTTATGGGTAAGGCATCAGGCTAGAAACCAGGCGACCGTGAGTTCTAGTCGTGCCTTAGGCATGAAGCCAGCTGGGTAACTCTGGGCTAGTCACTCTCTCTCAGCCCTAGGAAAAATAAGGCAATGGCAAACCACTTCTGAAAATCATGCCAAGAAAACTGCAGGAACTAGTCTAGGCAATCACCAGGAGTAAAAAATAAATAAATCTAAAAAATCTGTATCTGTGGCTGTTTGATGACAATGTAAAATGTATCCCTAATAAATAGTCATATGTAATATAATGGGTAAAGTTATGAGTTATTACATTTATGTCTCAACTTTTCTCTATGGGTTCATGGCACCGTTTATGGACTGTGATGAAGAATGACAATTCTTTGAAATAAATTGAGTAGAGTAACTGGCCCAGTGAGCTCCATGGTAAAGTGTGGATTTGAGTTCAAATCTTCCTGTCTACATCCAGTACCTTTTACCACTATGAATGGGATAATATTTAAAGTAAAAATCCTTTAAATCTATAAAAACAAGAATATTTTTACTACCAGGATTTCTTATTGTATATCAAATAAGGTGAAAAATCAAGGCTAATGTTATTCAATCCACTCTGTGAATGAAAATCCCCCAATGATTAATAGATAGACTGTGATAGCATTTTAAGTTATGTTTGTTGTTTAAATGTGACAATTTTTGTGCATAATTTATATCTATAATCTGGAGAATTATGTACTATTTAGGAGTTAAGTGCTGTAATATTTTATTTAAGGACTCATAGTATATTTGATATTTTGTGACTAAATGAGGCAGACAGTTCCTTTTTTTATACAAAATTGATGGCTTTGATTTTTCAATGTTTAGTTTTTCCTATTCAGAAGACAGAAACTAAAATGGGCTTAAATAGTTTATAACAGTTTATAGCTCTAACTTTGTGCTTATTCCCTGTACAAAACTAAGGAGTTTATACTTTTATAAACATTTCATCTGAAAAATTTAATATGCCAAGTATGGTATCCATGAAACTTTTTAGCATTAAGCACAATTAATATGCTAACAGTAAATAAAAACATGTAGTATTCCTACCAAAAAATGTTTCTACAGATATTTTTATATCAAAATGAGGTATTAAAAAGATAGTGCTATTTTTTTAATGATAAATCAATTGACAGTGGAAGAAGAACAACTATTTAAAGGGTTTAATTCTTAACAACCCTGTTCACATACAAATATAGAGTGAATAATTTATAGCTGTGCCTCATACTTCAAAAGGAGGTTCATGGGATCATTTTGGGAAAATGTATTTCTGCCTCCTTATTGCTATATCAGTAAACTTGCTAGTATTTCTCCCTGTGAACATCAACTTAGTTGTAGTCCACTACCTACAAACCATTCATTTTATAATCCCTTTAAAATCGTACATTCATGTCATTAATCAGCATATTTAGTGTATTTTAATTGTCCTCTATAGGGAATAAATATAAGATTGGTACTATTAATTTCCTTTCTAAATGAGTTGCATTCATGATCAAACTGTTCAAGCTTTAAAATACTGCTGTGTGTCTGAACTGCTGTTTATATTTCCTGGTTGGCATCTAGGCTACATTTTTTACTTCAATATTTCTCTTTCTATCTAGGGTTTGGCTTGTGTCCTTCATTGTATCTGTGTCGAGAAACAGCCAACACTTTAAATTATGTTATACCATTTTATTTCAGCAAGATACTGAAAAAGGCAGCGAGAGGCATAATTTGTTACAACTTGTAGGCTGCCTGTGACCCATCAGTATGGGTTCTATTACATAATAGGGAACAGAGATTTGAAAGAAAAAGAATACTGGCTGAGAACATGTTCAAAGGGAGCTGAAAGCAATACTGTACAGGAAATTAAATCATTGGGCAAGGAAGTGGAATTGGACTGATTGCAGTCATTAATGTCCTTTTAACAAGAGGCACATAAGGAATGTAACTCAGCAACTGTGATGGTCCCTAGTGTGGAGCCAATTAAGTAACGTAGATGTAGTATTTCAAACACACAGGAGTAGGGAAGGTAGATTATGCATCAGGCATAACACATCTGAGGGTCAGCAGATTTGTCCTGTGAGCAGAATTTACAAGGAGAAAGCCCATGTACAGGAGAAACGTAGATTCATAAATTTAATTTATTAATTTATTTATTGTGCTCTGAGTATATTACTCTTCTTTCCCTTGCATTACACCCTCCTCCCCATTTTAACTATAAATTTACTGCAACCTTTTTGTGCTTAAGCTCTTAAATATCTTATTCTTTGCTAAAAAATCATTTCATTAAAGTTGTTTAAAAACACATATTTCTTCAAAATACATTAGTTTGTGAATTAAATCAGTTTTCTTTGCATTTTACTTGATTTTCTTATGGCATGTTTGGATATTTTTCTGTTTTAAAAAACACTTCTCTTACAACAGCTAACATTAATGTTTAAATATATTTTTGAAAATAATGTTGATGTATTTTAATAATGCTTCCCATATGATTGCTTTCTTTAAAGTGTTGATTACATTGGTCAAGTCCTTATACTGTAAAATTTTAGGAGCTGCCTCTGTATTTTTTAAAAATATTTGAAGTACAGAAGTTCTAAATTTAGGATGGTAGACTGAGCCAGCCATAGAATTCCTCTTTGGTTTTGTGTCTCACTGCATGTCAGAAGTATTGCAGTTTTTTTTCTTTTGTAGTTTCTATAAATAAACAGGTTTTTGGAGATCTTTGTGGGGAATCACAATATGCCTTAAATAATCTGTTTTTCTTTTCACCCTTCTCCCATCTGCTTGCAGGTAGACAAGGGAGGTGATACAAAAAGGCTCAGTTGGGATCTGTTCACATGTATTGCTCCCATGATGCAATAAATCATTGCTGTTCTGTTTAATTACATGTTCTCATTTGCAATTTCCCCCTCTTCCTTTTGTCACTTGTTCCCTACCTTATCTTCAGCACACTGCTATTTTTCTGCCTTTGTTGATTATTCTCCATTTCTTTCTCTCTCCTGCCTCTAACCTCATTATTATTGCTTCTGTGAATGAACAGGAAGTACTGAATAACATCTTGGAGAACTAAGTATGCCTCTATTAAATCTGGCATTGGATGAAATACAACCTCAAATGAATGGAAATACATTCACAAGGAAGAACTTTTTCTTCCAGTCCCCAATTCTGTTTTGGAGAGCTCCCACAACTATCTGGAACAGATTTTGAAAGCAGCATGATGAGGGTTACTTTCTTACAAGTTTTGTTAGGGGAACTATAATATTTCAGCCATTGAAGAAGCAAACCTATATTCCAGTGATGCACATCCTGGGGCTACAGAGCTGCATGCAGCTCTCACAAAGAATTGGGTGTGCCCTTACTACCCCCAAGCTTTAATTCTCAATGTGACATAAGGTGATATTATTTAATAGATGGAAATTAAGCATATACATTGTATTTATTGTGACTAAGTCACTGGACTAGGGTTAGAGAAACCCAGGTTCACCTCTACCCTCAGCCATAGAAACTTACTGGGTTACTTCAGACTATTCCTGCTCTCTCAGCCCAACCTCTCACAGGTTGCTCTTGTGGGAATAAAATAAAGGGAGATCCCTATGTAAATCATTTTGAGCTGTTAGAAGAAGCATGGGATACAAGCCTAACAAATCAATAACCCAAGTACAGCAGAGATGAACCACATAATATTTGTCTGAACCAAGCTTTTTGCTCCTGCAAAACAGTCATGGCATAGAAAGCAAACCAGGTTTTCACAATTCATTTTGAAATGATTTAACCCAAATTAAGAGAAACATCATGCCCTAATTCATTATCTAGCTAATTTTTGTCTGAAATCAGTTACTGTGTAATTACCAATCAGTTTGTTACCTTTCCAGTAGCCAATTATTCCATCAAAACTATGTCTCATCACCCTTTCCTTTCCAAAGATGACAACATTATACTCACACAAATGTATTTCCTTCTCTCAAATGACTGAACATACACACTTCTCCTTCCTTTAATTCCATAATCACTTGGTTCAGACAGTGAAAACCCACAGTACGTTATTAGGTGCTGGGGAGAAAGTTCCTTTCAAAAATAAATTCAGTGCAGAGTGCCTGCCAAAACTGCACACTATGGACTATTGCCTATTGGTATACTTTTGTTATGTTTCTGAATTTGCCTCTGGTCTCATCTGTAGCTATTCTTTCCTTAACAAAGGAAGTACTAATTATGATTTGATTTTTTTTTAATTTGCTTGCTATATCCAGCTATTATTTTAAATTTCTAATATCTGGCCAAATTTTCTTATTTTATTTTCATATTTTCTCATTGTGATTCTAGCTTCCTTTGTATACTATCCACATTCCAAATTGTAGGCATGAATATTGGGTGTTCTCTTGTTGACTACTTTACTTTCTAGTAAGCTTACAAACACATTAGGTAATGCTAACAAAAGACAGCCAGCTTCATATTTTGCTTACTTTATTTGCTTCCTTTTCCACAGTACAACACTACCTGCATCAAACTATTTTGTGATGAGGACCTAGCAAAGTGAAGTGTAGAAATCTTAAACTTGTGAAGTTTCTGCTGTTCTTGAATCTTTTCTGATAAATAAATATACAATCATGTAGGTTGGTTTAAAGTAAGGTAACTTGGTCTTAAGAGTAACTAGATTTTGTGACATAAGAGCTACCTCATCTGCTCATAATGCAGTAGACTTTCTTCATTTGCATACTGCTTTGCAGGTTACAAGTTTATAGCTCCTGTCCTTTCCCCTATTTAAAGTTGTCAGGGTTAGAAAGAGAAATGGTAATACTAAGAGACTTTTCATTTAATAATGGAGTCTTTCTGATGATTTTCTTGATTACATTTTTTTTTTACCCTCTGATTACTTTTAATGGTACAATGTGGTGGATACTGCTTTTCATCATTGTTTTCATGGGTAGATTTCTATTTTCATCCAATTGAATGAAAATATTTTTTCAAATTCGGAGTGCTTTTCTTGTTTACATTCTTCCATAAAAAAAGCAAAATAACTAGTGTTTCCTCAGGTAGATTTGAGGAAATATTTCTAGATATTTTGTGACATAGAACTACAAATAGAACTAGATATTCAAGATGTATCCAGATGAAGCCTCAGAGAGTGATTCCTGTGAAGAAGGTTAGTTTAAGTTCTGATTTTACAAATACTCTAAAGAAAGATGCTTTTTAAAAAGGAGGTCATGAGTCTATTTCCCTTTTGGTAACATGGTTTACAGTCCATGTAAACATTTCTTAAAACCAAGTCTTCTAAACAGCAAGGAGAATGTTATTCTATCCTGGGTTTTCAAACATTTAAGCGGATGCAGATGGACATTAATTTTCTCCTCAAATGATTAGTTGAATACTATTGTAATTTACTATTTGGTAGGCGATAAACTGTATTTTAGTTGTGGGCCATGGTGGAGCAAAAGTTCAATAATGAAAACATAACATCCTCCTTACACTCTTCATTCTGGAGCAAAGTTTACTTTGTTATAGTGGATTAATGGTTGGTGAAATCACTAAACTGTTTTTTTTAAAACCATTTCAACACTCCAGTTACCATAACATTCTTAACTTTGACTTGAGAAAGAAGACAACATTATAGCATAAGGCAATACTAGGATATATTTGAAATGCCTGTTGTTTTCCCTTGTGTTGAATAATAAATGTTTGGTGCAACTATACACAGAAATTCTTTACTTTGAAGATCTTCATATGAGCAAAATGTTACGATATGTTAAGGTTTGGGATTTTAGTATCCTTTATCCCCGACATCTCAGTGATTATATTTGCAACTGTTGGCTCACATTGGCTGGTTCCAATGGTATTTAAACAATATTTTTTAAAATATCCAATATATTAGATTCCTTATTCAGTTCAAATTTAATAATAAACTGTCTGAGGCTATAATTCAGTAGCAGACTTGCATTTTTTTCTTCCCTTGCACTTTCCACCTCTCTCTTCCTGGTTTCTTTGGAATTATGGTATACTGTAATAACTAAGCTGGCAAAGAATTGATCTCACACGTGCCCTGTAAACCAGCCAAGAAGTCGGAAGGAGGGCTTGTTCATAATCCTAACTGTGACTGTGGGAATGTCCCGCAAACTTTACATCACATCATGATGGAATGTCCCCTCAGAAGGTTTCCTGGCTCCCTGCAAGAACTACATCATCTCAAGGGTACTGCTGTCCAATGGCTAAAAGATCTAGATATCCGGCCATAGGCTTAGATTCTTTAGTAACTGCTCATACATAACTTAATTTATTCATAATTTTATTCATCATTTGTATTGTATGTTTTTAAAATAATTTATTGTCCCAATGTCCTATATTTTATACACTTTTATATATTGTTTCTGTGATTTTTATGCAACAATGCTGCATTCTGCTATGCCATATGAAATAAATAAATAAATAAATAGCAGACTTGCATTTTTTTTTTCTTCCCTTGCACTTTCCACCTCTCTCTTCCTGGTTTCTTTGGAATTATGGTATACTGTAATAACTAGGCTGGCAAAGAATTGATCTCACACATGCCCTGTAAACCAGCCAAGAAGTAGGAAGGAGGGCTTGTTCTGTGGCACCAAGCTGTGTTGAATTTTTCAGTGTCTTCAACCAAGTACTTAACTAAATTCTGCTTTTGTTCTTATGTCTGTAAACTGACTCACCTACTGTACGGTATATGAGCAGAGTCTGCTTGTTTTGCAGCGTGCTCGCCTAGTTCACAAAGCAAAGCTATGTATACATGATGCAACAAGGAGTTTGTTTTCCAGCTGCTTTGCCACAGAACTTGATGCTAATTAAGGCTGTGAGGGAGCAACTGGCCCAAGGCCACCTAGCTGATTTCCATTCCTAAGGGAGGAATTAGAACTTGGGTTTCACTGCTCCTAGCCTAGCATCTTAAATATACCATGCGAATGCTCTTGACATCACTGGTTCTGTTTCACTAATATCCACGTGCCATTTATGAAGCCTATTCTTCCTTACAAAACACACAATTCTGAATTTTTGCATTATCAATAACTGATT
The DNA here is from genome assembly GCF_035149785.1 of Candoia aspera. Classification (NCBI taxonomy): domain Eukaryota; kingdom Metazoa; phylum Chordata; class Lepidosauria; order Squamata; family Candoiidae; genus Candoia; species Candoia aspera. The sequence continues at coordinate 185,448,247 of NC_086154.1, forward strand.
CATCTTTCTGATCTCTGCATTACATGCTTGCACAGAAATCATTTTCATCACTCTAAAGCTGAGCTCTGAGGGGGGACATGGGTTTCTTCATTCTGCTTTGCATACTTAATGATGTGCCTCCCACCATCTCCTCACTTTCTTTCAGAGATAACTTCTTCATTACCTTCTCTGAGTAGCCATTTTCTAGAACTCTTTCAGGCTGTTTCCCATTATTCCTTTATTTATTGTTTTCTGTGACTTTAGTCCTTTTCCAGAGTTTTCCAAAGTATTCATACCTTATTAACTAGTCATGGAGGCCACACATGCTTCCCAAAGAACTCGCTCAATTCTGGTTTACAGTGAGAGGAATAAACCACATATTTGAGGAAGAAAGTCGTATTCCATTGGGACATTTTCTCTTCAGGTTGCCAATCACAGTATGGTTTGAAGCTGGTGATACAAGAACCAGGTATTCTAAGGCCAGACAGCAGCATTATGTAAACACAAAGCATTTCTGATTTAACTCCTCTAAGTGTAGCTTGCTCTTCACCCATTTGTTTGGAAACAAAGAAACCAGAACAAATTGGTTAACTATTGCTTTCTGAGGGTTCATCTATAAATTAACTATCAGCATATAGACCATTCTCCTTGATTGTTTTTCCTTGAGCTCATTGTCATTTGTGATGTCTCAAGGAACTACAGAGAAGAGGCACTTCCTTAAAATTCAGTTATGAACAAATTCAGTGGTGATGTGCAAGTACAGAACATTTTTTCTGTGAATGGCACAGATGACACTCAGAACCACAGTTAGAAGTAAGCAACCTGTTCATTTTCTTTGCAGTAATGATTATCTTTCCTAAATGACTTTCCCTGATCCACTTGTATGAAAGAGTGGAGCCATGTCATAGGCTCCAAAATCCAAAAGAATGGATTTGGACCTTTAAAAAAAATCATAGAAGCATAAATTGATTAAAAATTGTTTTTATGTCTGAAACTGGTTAATTGACTCAGTATACTCAAACTTCATATATAAAGCTTTAAGCAGAAAATGTAATTTCAGACTGTTTTCTTTTCCTAGTATATTCCGCATTTAATCTCTGCTTATGGAATCATAACTGCACTTAAGTCAATAAATGCAGCAATCACCTCTCCCCACCTAGCCATCACTTTTTGGTTCTCAGATTATGCAAAATGAAGTTATTATCTACTGTTGAGCATCCTTCCTGAAATCAGCCACCTCTTCCACCAGTATGTTTATTTCCATCCGTCAAATATTCCAATTTGTGAAAGATAAATCTAGCATAAATTTTAGCTGTAGTATAAATCAGTCTAATAGATCTGTAATTTATGATATTTTGTTGGCTGCCATTTTTAAATATAGGAACTGTAATACCAAGCTTTTAATTTTTTGGTATGAAGTCTGAGTTGTTTATATGAGTAAGCAAGTCTGCCAACAGTGACGCCTAACAGTCTGCATGACTCTTTAAAAAATTCAGAGGCAAACCCCCACCTCTCTTGGAGTTTGGTTGATTGTTCTTTAACAATAAGAGATTTATAAGAGATTTAACTTCTTGAAAGGATACAAGTGGCCATAAAGGGCTGAAGTTGCTACATAATATAAAAGCCTTATTGAACCAAGGAGAATTACTGCCCTTGATGACCTTTATTTTTGCAAAAAATCTGAATTAAATTTTTTCCCATAGAAGCAGCAATAGTCTGTCTAAAGAAATTTAGCTGCTCAGACATTTTCTAAAACTGAAGAACAGTTCCAAATTTACCAAAATTTGATAAAGGATTCCTTGCTGCAATTAAATTCTTATGTTCTTGTGTAACTTAACATCCAAACATAAGTGTCTTTATAAGTGCATTATAAACTGAGTACAGCTTCCCTTGAAAACAAATTTGTGGCCATATTTTCTTTAGATTTTTTATCCCGCCTTTATTATTTTTATGTATTATAATATAAGTATATTTATATATAAATATATAAACACCAGTTGCTAATAGATAGATCAGTCGCCTGAGACTCAAGGTCTAGACAGACCAATCAAAGCGCAGCCTGGCTTGACTACAGGAAAGCCTACAACTCAATGCCACACACATGGATCTGTGAATGCCTGGCACTATACAAAGTCAACAGGACACTCAGGACCTTCCTCAAGAACTCAGTGGGACTGTGGAAGACAACACTGGAAGTCAACTCAAGACAGCTCGCACAAGTAGCCATCAAGTGTGGCATATGCCAAGATGATGGACTGCCCCACTGCTGTTCTGCATAGGCTTGAACCCCCTCAACCAGATCATCACAAAGACTGGATACAGATACAAGTTGAAGAGTGGAACTACCATCAGCCACCTCTTCTACATGGATGACATCAAGCTGTATGCTAAGAGTGAACGAGATGTTGACCCACTGATCTACCTGACACAAATCTACAGTAAGGACATTGGGATGTCATTCAGACTAGAGAAATGTGGCCGGATGGTAGTAAAGAGAGGGAAGGTAGTCAAGACTGATGAGGTAGAACTATCAGCAGACCACATAACAGACATACAGACCAGCTACAAGTACCTTGGTATCCTACAGCCACATAGGAACCATGATGAGGAGGCAAGGAAGACAGCAACATCCAGGTACCACCAAAGGATAAGACAGATCCTGAAGAGCCAGCTCAGTAGGAAGAACAAGATCCACAACATCAACATGTATACCCTGCCAGTTATCAGATACCTTGCCAGTATAGTGAGCTGGCCAAAGGAGGAGATGGAGGCTGCCAATGTGAAGACCTGGAAGCTCCTCACAATGTATGGAGGTTTCCACCCCAAGTCCAACATCCAGAGATTGTACACCAGCCAAAAAGAGGGCGGCAGGGTCTGGTGAGTATCAAAGCCACTGTCCTGGATGAAACCCAGAGCATCCAGGAGTATATCAGTAAGATGGCACCCTCAAGATGAGCTGCTGAGAGAATGCCTGAAGCAGCAGCAGACATGGAAGGAAGATCAAGCAGAGGAAGTGCCATGACAAGACAAGACCCTGCATGGGATGTACCATCGACAGATAGCTGAGATGGCTGACCTTGGGAACTCCTACCAGTGGCTGGACTAAAAGACAGCACTGAGGCACTGATCATAGCAGCACAAGAACAGGCATTAAGCCCCAGATCCATAGAAGCAGGGGTCTACCACATGAGACAGGACCTGAGGTGCAGGCTGTGCAGAGAGGGCTCAGAGACAGTCCAACACATAGTGGCAGGGTGTAAGATGAAGGCAGGAATAGCATATGCTGAATGGTACAACCAAGTAGCTGACATTGTGTACAGGAACATTTGCACAGCGTATGGGCTAGACCCTCCCAAGTCCAGATGGGAGAGTCCACAGAAGGTGGTGGAGAATAACAGGTCTAAGATCCTGTGGGACTTCCAGATCCAGATGGACAGGCAAGTACTGGCGAATCAACCAGACATCGTGGTAGTGGACAAGGACCAGAAGACAGCGGTGGTGATAGTTGTAGCGGTGCCAAGTGACAGCAACATCAGGAAGAAGGAGTATGAGAAGCTGGAGAAGTACCAGGGCCTGAAGGAGGAACTAGAGAGGAAGTGGAAAGTGAAGGCCAAAGTGGTCCCAGTGGTGGTAGGGGCACTTGGGGCGGTGACTCCCAAGCTGGGAGAGTGGCTCCAACAGATCCCAGGAACAATGTCAGAGGTTTCTGTCCAGAAGAGAGCAGTGCTAGGAACAGCTAAGATACAGCGCAGAACCCTCAAACTCCCAGGCCTCTGGCAGAGGACCCAAGGTTGAGGAAGACACATACCACCCATGGGGGTGAGAAGGGATTTTTTTAAATATAAATATATTTATAATAATAAATATTTATTTTTATAAATAACTCAAGGTGGGGAACATACAAAATACTCCTTCCTCCTCCTATTTTCCCCACCACAAAAACCCTTTGCGGTGGGTTGGGCTGAGAGAGAGTGACTGGCCCAAGGTCACCCAGCCAGCTTTCATGCCGAAGGTGGGGCGAGAACTCTCAGTCTCCCCATTTCTAGCATGGAGCCTTAACCACTAGACTGAACTGGCTCTCAGTTGCAATTTTGAAGGAATAATACTCTACATATTTAATGTAATACTCTATATATTTCCAATATCATCAAATGCTTACAAGAAAGATTATTGCATGAAATTTTAAGGATTGTGCATAAGGATTGGAACATGCTACCCCCGGGGGTAAGACAATCCCCCACTCTCCTGGCCTTTCGGAAAGAGTAAAAACTTGGTTATGCCACCTGGCCTGGGATGGGAGGGGGGACAGTTATTCATGTTGGTGGTTGGCCCCATGAGGGTGCCAAGGTTAAGATCTTCCCATCTGGAATTTTATATTTTGTATTTCATATTTGTATTTGTAGGTATTTATATTGAACTGTTTTAGTGATTGCTATTTTTATTATTTGTAAACTGCCAGATGGGCGGCAAAGAAATTTAATTAATAAATAAATCTCTGTCAATGCCAGCCAAACTTTATATAATCAAAATAGCAAATTCACCAGTAGCTCTTTCGCTTTCCAGGTGGGCTTAACCCATGATCTGATTCTTGGCAATCCCCTATCAGTTATACTATAAATGAACCTAATTTATTACAAATATGCAACAGCAGAAACTGTAATTCTGCTATCCTCCATGCTATATTCCATTATAAAATGCCAATTGGTTTTCTTATATATTCCTTATCCCTCATTAGCCATAGTTCTGCATATCCATAATAGAGACCAGACCTGAGTATGCATATAACAGCATCTGCAGTTTTGACCTTCTTTTTTGTTACTTTACACACAAGCAAAATGGCCAGTATGTAAAACACAGTTTTGAAGGCTTAGGGTTATGTTGTCTTATTTGTTCATCATCCTTGTTCATTCATGGTGTATCTTGCTGGTCAGTTCACATTCAAGGCTTTATGTGGCTTCTTTGCAGCCCTTGATTACCTCCTTTAGAGCCAGTCACTCAGCTGGTGATGGAGGAAGTTGCCCCACTCACACTATGTGGCTCATGGTGGCTTTTTTACTTCACATACAGCTGTAATTGAAATTATTCAACCCCCATTGCAAATCAGGTTGATTGTCAAAATGTACAGACTTTCAGCTGTTTGCAATGAACAAACCAAACAAAAGCAATTGAAATAGCTCAACACAACGAATGCTTCAAGTGGTGTCCCCAAATTCAGAAGAAAGTAGAGAATGAAATTAATGTTTATTTTTAATTTGTCAATGGCTTACTTCTCTGACACTACCTAGTCAGAGGAAACTATAGATCCTGTGTTTATTTATGGCTTAGTATTAGTGTGAACTGGCTACTATATTTTTAGGCTATTTCTGATGCTCTCTGTGTATGCTGCAATTGTTTGGGGGGGGGTAAGTTTGATTATCTTCTGTATCTTGTCACACAATTTCTTTTTCCTGTTTCATTTGTTTTTCATTTAGTATGTTCAGACCTTCTGTCTAGACTGTGAATACAGATAGAACATTGGTAAATTCCATATATGTAGCTTTTGCTGATCCTCTAGAGATTCAGCGGAAAAGTGAAATAGTGACTGGGTTTACATACCATACTAAGCCATAGTGTGGTTTGTTTGGTTTGGGGTTAGCATATTGTATAAACACAGTAATTTGTATGCCATGATTTAAGACTTAGCATACTATGTGAGTCTAGCCAATGGCTTAGTCAGCAAAGCAAGGTTAAACCAACCTGGCTTAGGGCAATAAGTTAATGTAGTCATTCTATTATCCTATATAACAGTTGTCATTCCTCCCTTGGGCACATAATAAGGGAAGGGACACCTTATACATTGATGGGTCATAGGACTGTTAAGTCCCATGGGAGAAAGCCTTTCCTCTCCACTCAAAAAATACAGCCCTGCTGACATTAACTGTTGATAGCCTTGGAGTAGAGGCAGAGTAATGGAGTAAAGTGACCAAAGAAGGAAGAGGTGTGTAGAAAACAGCAAAACAGATTTATCTCACTGTCTGAATTGCCTAGTTCAAACTGATAATTTTTAAATGTTCCCAGGGGCAGAAGTAAAATGTGGCCATGGAAATCAATCCCAGTAATGTTTATACTTACAGGGATAAAGATTGTCACATTCTATACATTCGCATAATTCATGGTTTAGCTATATATATGAAGTCACATTATGGTTTATTCAGTGAACAAGGGTTAAGCATATGATGACTTATAGTGTGATATATGAACCAGTACTATTGTTGTTGTTATTTAGCATCTTTGAATACTAAATTTAATTGAAGAAAATGTATGGCTTACATGACAAACCACCTTAAACCAAGAAATATATTTTATAATATATTTTATGATGCTGAATAATGCATTAGGGTTTATTTCCTATTTCTGTTTCTCCAATTGATTTGTTGAATTCTTTCAGATGGTTTTTCTATATGAAGGCATAGGACTAGATCGTAGTTCTCAAATTCTCTAGAAAGCTTCGTGATAGTCATCCACTGATGATTATGGCAATAATAGATGGCTAGTTGTGTTGTACTGCTCAGAAGGACTAGAACTGAGGAAAGCCAAGATCAAATCTATCTTCCACAATAAAGATCCCAGGTGACTTTGGGCAGTCACATTATTCCTATTCAGATCTTTGCATGTAGAATCCAACATGCAAGAAGTCAGTAGTTCTAAATCATGTTATGTTGTCAGCAAACATCATGTCATCTAGGGGTAGATCTGTCTGCAGAGGAGAGCCTTCACATACAAAGGAGGTTTCCATGTGAGCTAGAATCCAGCACTGCGGGTCTTCACTGTAGTCAGTGGCCTGAGGGTGTGAAGATCAGCTCTTCAGGGACATCACCAGTATGACAAGAGCAGGGGAAATTGATATCTACATGCAGAAATATTGAGATTGCACACAGGTATTGCATGAAGAGAACTTCCATATCAGCTAATTACAAGGTGGTAATAAGGATATAATGACGGCCAGTTTGGTGTAGTGGTTGAGGCACCAGGCTAGAAACTGGGAGACTGAGAGTTCTAGTCCTGCCTTAGGCACGAAGCCAGCTGGGTGACCTTGGGCCAGTCACTCACTCTTAGCCCTAGGAAGGAGGCAATGGCAAACCCCTTCTGAAAAAGCCTTGCCAGGAAAACTGCAGGGACTTGTCCAGGCAGTCTCCAATAATCAGACATGATTGAACATTTTTTTTTTTAAAGGATATAATAGTATGGGAGAATAATTTACTCTTGCTTTGAGTTTCTTGAAATAAAGGCAGATCTAATAGATATATTAGACAGAATTTTCTTATTTTCTTAAAAAGACAATACTTCTAAAGGATTTAAAATATAAAGAAAGCAGGTATATTTGAATTACAGGTGGTATAAACAAGAGACAGAACATTAAAAATAAGAAAATATTGATCTTGGTTTTGAATAGATTTGCACTTGGATTTGACAAGAAAGGTTTGTAAACCAATGAAATGGAAAGCATGTGTTTGAAGGGTATAGTTACAAGCAAGTCAGTGGTATGGAAACAAGAGGTTAAGCATTCATTTTAAAAGTCTGTAGCTTCTTAACAACAAAAATTCATTTTGTCATTTTGTTTGCAAAGTTTGTAAATATTTAACTTACAGGCACCTTTCTTCCTCTCCACCCTGTTTTGATTCATGATAAGGAAAGGCTGACCTTGGGAACAGATTTTTGAAAAATAACTTAATGTATTGACAGAGCAAGCAGCAATCTCCTAATTATAGCTAATGCCTCTCTGCTGGTAGCCTGAGGGAAATCTATGTTGTTTATATGGCCTTCCCCAACCTGGTGCCCTCTAGAGACCAAGCTTAACCAATATTAAGATGATAGATGTTGTACTTCAGCATATTGGGAGGGTGTCAGATTTGCTCAAGTTGATTTAAACGATTAGTGTAGATTGTTTCAGTTAAGCTAGGTTGAAAATTCCAACTTTCCAACCTAGAATAAAGGATGAGAAATAACCCACATATTAATACAACACACACACACACATATATATACACACACATAAAAACATGTGTACATACATACATTCAAATTTAATATGCTGAGGAATGCTGCAGCAATGTTTCTGTGCAATATCTTTCCAGGGAAGAATTAAAGCATCTCATAATGCTATCTCATAGGCACCCATTTGTATGAGTTTTTGGAGACTTCACATCAAGCTTTTGCATAAGAAAACAAAAATCTTAAATAGTTTTGGCTATTATATAAATTTTAAACTTTGGAAAGTTGCATGAGCTTTTTACAGTGCAGCAGATGCTCTGGGTCTTAGAATACTCTATTTGCAAAAAACTTCAGCAGATTATTCTCCTAGCTTTACGTTTGTTGGATTCTGAAGCATGATTTAGGCTTAATTCATTTTTCTTGGATTTCTGAGCACAAATGTTTTCATGCTCCAAACAGAGGGAATGAGCACTTGTGTGAGAGAGATGCTAAAATTCTCTCTGTCATGGATTTTCTGTATGAATGTAGTAGGCTGCTTCAGTCAAAAGTGTATTTCTGACCTTACGCTGGATTCAGACTCATCTTTTCACAAATTGAAAAGCTCTGACATCTGCTACATTAATAAAAATAAGACTTGAATAAAAAGTGCAAATTGCTGGTCAACAATTCAATAGATTTACCGTAATTAATTATATGTGACCAGCTTCTTCAAATTCTTAATGCACCCAATTTAATGAGGGAATTGCTATTCCAATGATAGGAGAAGATGAGAATCTGACCTATACTGATAGAAGTTTGAATAGCCATGAAGAACTCCCACATCCAGAAGAGAATTTCTGTGCCTGAGTGTTCCCTTGAGGAAAACTCAGTAGCACTATCCCCTTCCACTATAAAAATATATTCCTTCTATTATCTTCTAGCTACCATGTTCTTGTGCAAGGAATCTGCATATTGGGAAGTTTAAAATGACTAATTTTAAACATCCTAGTTACAAAATAGCTTAGACACATCAGCAAATATTTTCCTTTGAACTATAGTTTTCCATTATTTTAGTACACCTTTTTCCACTTTAGGGTTAAGGATATAGAGAGCTATTAACTTTTGCAAAGTAGTTGTGGAATTCTGTAATGTGGCCTATACCGTCACTAGAATCTTTAACATGCTAATACAAACTTGGATATAAAAGTCATAAAACATTGTTTTAAGATAATATTAAATGCATGTGTAATTATGTATGTATTCCAGTTTCATTTGAATCTACCGCTTGGACCTTTCTGTTGTTATTTTTCAGCCCTACTTTCTCCAAGAAAGGTGGCTTTTGGAGCAAAAAGGTTTTGAGTTTCCCAAATAATCTACAGTAAACCTATAACAATAGAACAATGCAATACTTACACATTTTGAGAATATGAATAGTTTGTTATGCTGAATTTAATTCAGTTGAATGAAGGAAGGCTTAGTACAAAAAGTTGTTGTTACATGCTGGGAAGAGGCTGTTTGGCAAGATGTCCAAAAATCTAATAGACAAGCTTTTCTAGGCTGAAAGCAGTCCCATTACATTCAAAAGGAATGCTTGCAGTACATATTGTAGTGTGCAAAGCATATTAGTGTGAGTAAAGTACCTCCCAGTGTTAAAGCAACCGTATCATTTGGAAAGCTCTCAAGGTTGCTTCGGATGTTTTCCATGGTTGTCTGTGCATGTGTCATTCATCTCGGTGAAAATGCTTTCTGTGAGTACACATAGATACAACTAGAACAGTGTTCAAAGCAGCCCCACGAACCTACCAAAGAATTTGAGTACTTCAACACTTTAGGGCAGCTTTCTCAACTTTTTGACCCTGGAGGAACCCTTGAAATATTTTTCAGGCCTCAGGGAACTCCTGCACTTTCAGGCTCAAATATAGGCTAGAAGTTACAAAATAATTATATTCATTTCATGTGTAGGCCTGTATATATGCATTAACAGTGTTCTTAAACTAAAAATAATGAAACTTACCTCTTTAATGTGAAGTTGCCCAAATTTGAAATAACCCCTAGTGACCTCTTGTGGAACCCTAGGGTTCCACGGAACCCTGGTTGAGAAACCCTTCTCTAGGGTATGATGCTTCATTTATATTAATGTAGTTTGTGAAGCACTCTTTTAATTGCTTTGCACAACCTGAATTCACATATTGTACTAAGCCATAGATTGTTTTAATCGTGGTTTATTTATTTATTTTTTAAAAATGGCTGGGTTTATGCAAAATGCTAAGCCAAAAATAAACGAACCGTTTTATGGCTTGGTGTAATATGTGAATGCAGCCATTGAATGTTGCGGATCTTACAGGTAAGTGAACGTAAGATTTCACTCTGTTTGTATTAATTCAGAGATTTTTTGACATGTTTTGCCCCCTCAGTTGTCTTTGTTAATGCATGTTTAATTTTGTGGGAATCGAAGCAGTTAAGTAATTATAAGCAGTATTTTCTTAAAATAATCATTTCTACATCACAATTAACCTTATAAATAAAAGGTGCATGGTTATAAGAAAATAACCAAATGGAACTAAACTAACTTCTTTTCAGCGGTAAAAACTTTTTGCTAGTAAATTTGCTTGTTAAGTTTTTCCCTTGCATGTTTTGGGTTCAACATAATGAAACTTATTCTTTCCATATTATATCTAATAGGCCCGAGTTATGCTTGAAATATGCATGCTATTTGAAACTTGATTTCTCATGTCAAAATTTCTAGTCATTTTAGCTTTCTGTGCTAAAGCAGATACATGGTAGTCAGGCAGGCAAGTATACTTTTGCCAAGAAAGGTAAACTCCTAAGGAACAAAATAGGGACATTAGTCACGAGAAAGCTTCATCCTCATATGAGATGAATTATCACGTGGTATAATGATGTGAGTGGAAGACCAAGGTTCAAGTTCATAATCAGCTATGCCACTACAGAGGCTGCAGGGATAAAATTAGAGGGAGGTGTACTGTAGACATCTCCTTGATTTCCTGGAGAGGATGGAATGTATAAATCTAATAAAAAAGATGTACAAATGGAGGAGTGATATTGAGCTCAGTGACCTTTTTTTCTTTTTAAAATAAACACAGCACAGGATTCCTTCTCAGAAAAGGTAGGGATTCCTAAATACAACTTAAAGCAAATGTTGCTACTTGTGATAACTTTAGTTTGAAACTTCATTTACATTTGTCCAGGGAAGTAATTGTATAATAAGGTATTTTGAATTAACAGAGTAAATGATTAATATAACTACAGGTAGTCCTCGATTATGACGGTAATTGGGACCAGAATTTCCATCGCTAAGTGTTGCAGTCATAAAGCGTGACATCACGTGACCACACCACTTAGCGATGGCAATCCTGGCAGTCCCCGTTGCTCTCGTTAACCAAATCCCACCATTTGTTTATACTTATATTTCAAATTTCCATCACCGCCCATCTCCCCCAAAAAGGGAGGACCCACCCCATCCCAAGCTGTTCCCTGGTTGGTCCGTCACAGCCGCAATTCTCAGTAAGGTAAGGGACTGCCTCCTCTTCAACTCCCCCACCTGCCTGTCTCTGCCCCATCTCTGCCCTTTTGGCCACCTGCCTACCTGCTGCTGCCAGCTGCCACCTAGCCCTGCCCACCATACCATGCTCCACTACTGAATTGGCCAGGGTCCTCTTTCATGCCTCTTTTCATGCCAGTGCAGCCAGGGCTTCTCTAATGCCCCCCCAGGGCTTCAGTTCATGCACCGCGCAGGGCCATCTTTTGTGAAAGAAGCCTGGCGAGTGAAAGAAAGCCCCGGTTGCCCTGGCACAAGAGAAAGCCCTGGCTAGAAGCTGGGTCTTCTTTCATGGATGGAAGCCTTGGGTGGGACATGAGAGAAGCCCTAGCTGCACTGGTGCAAAAGAAAACCCCAGCCACTACAGCGGTGGCATGAGGTGTGGCAGGCAGAGCGGCCGGTGGTCGTGGGTAGGCAGGCAGCCAAAAGGCAATCGTAAATGCGAGTGGGCCCGAATGTTGTTCATGTGACCACCAGGGCACTTCAGCAGCTGGAACTTCAAGGACTGGTCCTAAGTCCCTTCATTCGGTGCCATCATAATTTTGAGCGCTGAACAGATGGATGTTAAGCAAGGACTATCTGTTAAAGGGAAGTACAAAATGCCCTTGATTTAACAGACTAATAAGAAAGAGAGATAGGAGTTTTGTTAGACTTGAATGTCTGTTGAATGGTACGCATGCATAAAATGGCAAAAAGGTTTTGCCAATTGCATCTGAAATCTACTAAATTAAGGCCTGATAAATCTAAGGTTACTGCATATCAATGTCTCACCGAAGAAGTAATATTAAATGACAGGTGCTTTTGATAAGTGTTACCAGATCTGGGCTGCAAAAATCCAAACATCTGCTAGATGACAGCAAAGAATTACTGTTTTCTATACCACTTTGTGGCATATACTGTAATGGTTGTATGAATTTTGCAGGCCAGGTATCTTAGCCTGATATTCTTAATAAATTGTTTGGAGCTAGAGTTTTATAAATGGGATAAGGAATTGTTTTATAATTTATTTATGGATTGGGAAAAAAAGACAGTTATGATAAAAAAATTATGATTACTAAAATATTCTATCCCAAATCATTTTTCTCTTTCAATTTCTCTGATAGTAATGGCAAAAAATAAGACAGATGAATGATAATGTGTGATTATTAATTTCTCCATTTGAGTAGGAAAGACTAGAAAGGTCTTAATGTGAAGAATAAAGAAGGTGATTTAGTAAAAGTAAATCTGGGATTTTATATTTTCATGCAAATTGTTCAAACTGGGTAATACAATATAGAGATAAGATCTTTACATGAGCAACAAAGATGGGTGAGATGTTTTTGCATGATGCATTTGAATGCTTTGTCACCTGTGGAAAGGTAGTGAAAGTTATGAAATAAATTCAGAAAAGTTAATTGAGGTATAATTATTTTTTAAGCTTAATTTTAAGGAGATCAGTTATTTCCGGTATACATCATATCAGGATTAGGTAAGAGTTTCAGTTGAGATCTTTTGATCAAGTACATGGGACTTGGTTCATTTCAAACTTGGCATTTCAGAGAAAACCAATTAAAAAATAATAATTTGAGTTGGTATGTATATGTACAGTATACATGTATACACAAACACTATTTCCAAGAAAGAATGTTCTTATATTATTTTTCCTGTATGCTAAAGTAAGACAGCATTAGTAATAACATGTGTGAATAACTTCCAACAGATTTCTAGGAATGGCTGGAATATTTAGGAGTAAAAGTAGGATTAATCATGTAAGCGAACCACAGCTAAATACCAGATCCAAGGCAATAGTATATTGGGGCTACTTGTGCTAAACAGATTAATTTGTGTGTAATAAGATGTTTGTGTATGCTATTGGAAGGCAAGATAGAATATAGTAATAGGAAATTCTGTTCTATTTCCATAGGAACATGTATGTATGAAATGTAATTTAAGTGCCCTTCTAACTGTTTTTGGGTTTCATTGGAGTTAAATATTCTTCTTTACAGAAGTATACTAAAACATATTTTTAACTGGGTGAAGTTCCATGTTGTATGCAAGTAGAAAGCTAGAGCACAGACAATTCCCTTTACCCACTGAAAAGTTTCTGCAGAGGGTTGGTGAACCTACAGAACACTGTAAAATGTATTTGAGTGGGCTATGGTAGGTAGCAGCATTGCATTAATTCTGGAACCTTCCTTGAGTAGTGCAGTATTTGTCACTTGGTTTTAGTGATTTCATCTTTCCTACTTTCCTCACTAGGTTAGACATTTAAAATGTTTTATAGGTCCATTTAACCCTCAGGAGAAACTTCAGTAGAAAGGAGGAAAAGAGACAAGTTTCACAAGTTGCTTTCTACTCATACAGTGTGGGATTTTGCCTGCTGCTTTCTTTTACTTGTCATGTTAAAAATATTAATGAAAAAGAACCAAAATAAAAAGGAGGTAAGTGAGACAGGGCTAGAATGGCAATCCTTTTGAGCATTACAATAATACCAATATTAACAGGATAAATGTCCATAAAACAACACTAAGTAAAATGCTTTTGGCAGCTACTTTGGCCTAAAGGAATTAATTTACAGCAAGCTTACAATAATGTAGCTTTAGGAATATAGTATTTATTTTTATTGTCATTCTAAAGCTTGATTCTCTTTGGGTTTTTTCTATGCTTTTTTATATACTGTTGTATCCTCTCCATAGTATGCTTTCCTCTTTTTTTTAGATATGTTTCACACATTGCAGAAGCAGTATTTGTTTCAGCCATACGTTTATTTATTTATTTAAATAAGACACAGTTGGCTGAATTCATATATTGTGTTAATTTAAAAAAACTTGCTGTTTTAGAAGTGCACATTTATGGTGGAGTTTTCTACTTAATTATCATCATTGCCCAATACTGGGCCATTTCTGTAACAGGCTGGAAAATTTAAAAAAAAATTGGAAGAAAGCAATTGCAAACCAATTTTGTATTTGCTGCCAAGAAAACTACATGGATATATCCATGAAGTCACCAAAAGTTGAGTGTACTTGAAAGAGGCTTTATTTATATCAATCTCATACCCAGAACTTCATTATTTCTAATTTTGTTGACTTTCCTGTTTTGCAATTTTGTTTTTTATTTTAAGTTATACCCAGGACTCATAAAGTGATGCTTTTAATGCAAGAATTTAAAATACATTCCAGGAAAGTCACTATAAATTGGGTCTACCAACATTGAATAATGCTTTTATTAAAGGTCTGTCATAAGCTAGAAAATTATATAGTAGAAAATTATGTGAAATAAGGAGCAGTTATATCCAGCTTATATTTGCTTGGTATGCTTTAATTTTTAGCAGTTGTTTCATAATCTTGAAGATGAAAATCCTAGTATTTTTATTCTCTGTTGAAGAATAAAAGCGGTTGTATAAACGAGGGGTAGACATCCTGTGGACTGAAAGTTTCCAAGTGCCTACCCCTACTCATGGGATTGGGGGTTGTGTGTGTGTTTGTTTTTGCAGTCCCCCAGAGTGCAGTCCTCCTTACTGCTGTGTTGAAATCTGGCAGTAAGATATCAAAATGTAGTGGCATTATTTTTAATAGAAGTAATAATATATGATAAATGTATTAAAATTCACTAGGTTTCATACACTAGTTTGCTTTTTGAAAAACACAAATTCTAAAAAAGCAAAATTAAATAAATAGCCCAAACTTTTCAACTTCATTCTATCTAGTGGCATCACCACTATCCCCCTGCAGCCCTCATTGTAGGAAAAAAAATGCCACTTCTCATGTTATTAAACAAGGGTTATATATGATTCAAGGCACTGAAGCTTTAGGGATCACCAAGCTCTCTCTATATATATATGGAGCTTGCCTTGAAGATTGTAGGTAAAATCACAAACCTGCTTCCAGAAGCAGTGTATTAGCTCAGTTCTGCAGTAAGTACAATTCCATCTATAAGAATTTAAGCAGGTTTTTTTTTCCTGTGGTTGATTGTGCTTAATATCCAGAGGTTTAAAACACATTCAGTCAGTTGACAAATAATTTGTGTATGAATGGTATGAACGTAAAGCTCAGAAAAATTCATTTTACCTGCATGCAATAATCTAAAATGTTTGAGCCTCTATTTTGCAAAATAAGCAGCAATGAATTGGTGGGTCCCTCCCAGTGAAAATGTATGAATAGGTTCCACTGAAAAACATGATATGTGAGAAGATAAGAAACGCTTAACTATATTGTTATATTTATGATTATATCTCGTTTAGGCATTCAGTCATGAAATAATAAATGTGCCTATATGAACTAATCTTCTAGAACTGGGGATAAGTGCATTGCAGTTCTTGTCTAAATGGGTTTCGCTGTTGTTCTGGCCTTCCGTGTGTTGAGGTATATGAACATGGACATTTCTGAAATTGATTTGCTCTCCTATTTCCAAAATATGTATGTGTTAAATTTCCAGAATAAGAACATAAGAGCTTGGCTGGATCAGGGTCCATTTAGTCCAGCATCATGTTTCCAACAGTGGCCAGACAGATACAGATGCTTCCTGGAAATCCATGAGCAAGACATGAAGGTAAAAGTCTTACCTGTTGTGCTTGTTCTGGAGCTCTAGGTGTCATTTCTTAATGCAGTTTCTTTGCAAGCCCAGAACTAGTAAAGCCTGATGCTTGTATTACTTAGTGGAATTTCCACTCTCTGTTAGTATAATTTACTGTTAGCTCTTGAAATAGCTTATATTTCCATGAAATAAATTCTAATTTCAAGCCCATCTTGTTGGAAGTATGATCATGGGCATTTCAAGAAGGTAATACTGCCACCTAACTCATTCCATTTATTATTCTAGCATTGCTATTATTGTCTTATTAAAAATATCCTTGCTAACTCTAGCAGCTTTCTTGCTATAATTGCCCCCCACCCAAATCATGTTTCTTAGTTTTCCTTGTTATATTTGAATCCAGTTTTAAATTACTGTGAATGAGCTTTGTAAGTTAAACTTATGTTTTGGTTTAGTTATTGAACTTGGTTTTTTATGAGATATTAAAGTTGTTGGAACTCTTAGTAGAATTGTGAGCTGTGATTAGTAGTGTAAAAAAAATATTTTTTATCTTTACAACTAGAGATAGTATGAAACAGTACAGTTTTGGTTCAGGAGCAGTTGCATTAAATGAGCAGAGTTTGAAATCTGTTCATCAATTTATTATGTTCAATGAACAAATATATAAATTTAAATATATTCACAAAATCCAGAACTACTTTATCCATTCCATTATTTGAACAAGGCAGTCAAGAATCTTATGTATTTATACAATAAATGTTTAAAAATCCTATATTAAATTGAACATATATTTTGAAACCTAAGTAATATCCAGAGATAGGTTCTGGACTTACAAGTAACTGGACAGCCTTTCCTTATGTTTAAAGAAAATGTATGTGCGAGAATTCATAAGCGCTTGGAGAGCAAAGAGCTTAAGTAGCATAATACTATTGGAGAGTGCAGAGTTTGTCATACAGATGTCTTGTAGATAAGTAGATCTTTCTATTTGGCAATTAAACTGCTTCTGATTCCAGTTTTCTAGAAATTTTTAATTTAAAACATTTGAAATCTTTTTGTCTATCATGTCAGTGGAGCTAAGTTGATAATTTAGTCAACAAAAACTGAAGCGTGCTTGTAGTTTTATATGCTGTATAAATATCTAAGAGGCCAAAAATAATGGAAGAAAATTACTGTTTTTTAAAAAAATTAATAAAGTTTGCATAATGTATTTAAGCATTATATTCAGATAAACTCAGAGGCTTACTTGGACATTTTTATTGGACTTCTTGGAAATATTGTAAGATGTCAATATATAAATTTGTTTATTTAAAAAAGGGATGGGGAGACAAAGGACCCAACGTTAGAATCTTTAATATTCGAATTGTGGCATGCTTCAAGTGCTGTGGCCACCTACATGTACTTCTTAGGAAGAAGCACCTGAAACTGTTAACAAATATTGTTGCAAATTAATCTTATGAAATTAGGCATTTCCAAAAGTGGAAATTCCTGAAAAAGAATACAGCATGCTGTGTTTCTGACCATTCGCCAAAAAACCCATTTTCTAGTTTTGTCTTTTTCTTGGATCAGAAGAGGGATTAGAATTATGCTGTGAATAGCTAGCCAGATAAAAATCAAGGAGCCTTTTTCTTAGGCAATTTGAATGTATTTAGCGATAGAATTATTGTTCAAACTGTAAACTCAAACTTTTTTCTTTTTCCCCCTTAGTGTGCAAAGATCCACCGTACAAAGTTGAGGAATCTGGGTATGCTGGTTTTATTTTGCCAATAGAGGTTTACTTCAAGAACAAGGTGTGTAATGCCATTCTTCAATTTCTCTACACATACACATTAAGTTCTTTAAATTTCCTCTTTAAATTACCAATGACTGGAGATATCTCAATAAATACCAGTGTGAAATCTGCTTGGTGGTAAAATTTCATTTCTCACAGATTTCATAAGCCTTTTTCAGTCCTTGAAATGTGCTTGGGAAATCCAACTGAACTGCCTGCTGATGGAATGGCATCAATCAGAGAAGCAGATTCTCCGTCTCCCTTACAGCCTATTGCAGTCTTTCAAAATATGTAGTGTGTTGAGGGATGCTGCCTAACAGACATTCAAGAACAGATGGAGAAGTTTTGTTATTTAGAAATCCACTAAAGTAACATTAGATGCTATCCAATAGGTAAGGAAATTGAATTCATTAGAGAGAATGTTTCAGTCTTAACTGAGGTGATTAACTTTCATAATATATTTTGAATGTTTAAATAGTTTTATAATTGAATAAAATTATCATATTCATGAGTACAAAAGTTTAACACACCACTTTTCAAGAGATGATAATTTAATTTTTTGTAGTTAACATATCTCTGTGTTAGAGTTGCTTTGTTGTTTAAGTACTTGACTGTTATTTCACAAGAAAAAAATTATCTGGTTCTCTAGTATTAATAATAAATAGATACACAGAGATACAGTATAAACACCCAAGACATCTAGTACAGCTAATTAAGGTATTTGAGTTAGTGTCATTATTCTCATTTTTTGTACAGGGCATTGTTAAATTTGTTTTTCTGGTTTTCTTTATTTAAAATGTAAATCAAGATAAAATGTAAACACTGGTTATTTGCAGTAGTGTATAGAATATTGACATTTTATATTTAATAAAATCATTTACTATAGGAGCTTTCCTATCTTTCCTTTGCCTGCTGGCTCCTATAAGTTCCCATAAAAAAAGTATCTAGGAGGTAAAAGTCTAAAGCAGTGGTTCTCAAAGTGTGGTCTGGGAATCACTGTCCAGAGAACATTGTGAGGTATGTCTGACTGGTCTACAGTGGGAATGGTAAATAGTCTCCCAACTTTAATTGATTCATACTTCCCCACTGCAGGACCATTAAGCACATTCCACAATACTTTGTGAGTCCTTTTGATTTCATGGAGGGTCTTTTAAGGATGTATAGAGGGGCTGTTATGCAGAGGAGGGAAAAGGAAGATCTATTGGTCAAACTGTCTTCTGCTCATGCAGTTGTTGGGTTTCTTCTGAAATGGAAAATGTATTTGTAAGGCGAAAGATGGAGACTGTATTTTGTGAGAAAAAGACTGGTTCTAAAAGTAATTTTAGTAAAATATCAGTTAGATAATGCTTTGTTAAGGAAATAGGCTGCTCTGTGTGGTATTTAAGAATGCAAAAAATAGTACAGTTTAGAGGAAATTGAGGATTTGAAGTTATGTCTACCATATGTTATTTTGGCCAAGATACTACATTTTAGCCTAAATAAATTCCAATCACTGGAAAATAATGAATGTCATTGTGAATAAAAGTAAGTTTATTCTTTTAATTTAGTTCTACTGTTTTGAAAATACGCTTTTTTAATGTAGTGTTGTTACGCTTAATATTTTACTAAATGAAGTAGAATCAAATCATAGCCAGCAACCACCCCCAAAATAACTGGCTTTGATTAACAGATATTTTGTTAAACGCCCAAATATTTTGAGTTTCCAGAAACTTCTTAAAAGACCCAAATTTCTGAGTTTCTAGGAGAGGAATATGATTTTTTTCCAAAAGCCTAGAATATGTTTTTCTACTTTTATAAATAGAATGGAAAGAATTACTTTTTACAAACACAGTCTAAATTCCTACTGTATCTATATAAACATTAAATGGCAATATATTACTCTTATGTGTCTTTCAGTACCAGTTACTGGAAAATGAGACTGGGAAACTGAGCCCTTATGGCATACTTATGCTTTCTATGAAGCTTTTGGCTGACCATTGAAGTAAGAAAATACTAGACTACATCTGTCCTAGGTCTGATTCATCATGTAGTCATGATCTACATGTTATTATTTTACCCTTTAACAGAACTATTGGCCATTCTAAACTGTATACAGCACTGATGATTCGCTGTTACTTATGCAGCGTACATAGAAGTTCAGAACAGAGTAGTTTTGTGGAGTTTGCTCAGTTGATTTCAAATATATGTTGTTTGTGTTAGGTCCTATTTATGTTGATTTCTATGGGAGGCATCTTTTCAGAGCTAGAGAAGATGAGTCCTTTCGATCGTAACAGTGAACTTAAAATACTACATTCTATTTTAAACGACATGTTATTCGTACATTAGATTTTGCTTGGAAAATAAGGGGTTTTTATGACTGTCGCTTTCACCTCGTATTTCTTGGCAGTCCAAATTGAGCCACTCTTGGGTATAAAGAACAAAAACCTTGCTGAATATGGTCTTGCCTCAGGATGAATTCTTCCTTGTACAGCAATTGTCCTCTTCTGGCCTTCTAGGAAGTATTATGCTATATATACAACACAATAGTAATTTGATTCCTTTCTTCATGCTACAAGATGTATTACAGTTGTACAGTGTATAAAGATGGTTGTTCTTTCTTAGAGGATTTGCTAAACAGGCAGACTTTCTATCCAATATTTTATCTGCCTTCATTTAAGCTCTGGTGTAGTGAACAATAATAGTATAGCTTGTATAACAGTTCATTTCTATCCTGAAACAGCTGAGGTATAATTAAACATTTTACAATATATAGAATAAAACTTTTCACTGATGCATAGGAAGAATTTTCACTGAGATTATCTAGTGGATATCACTTTAATGTAATTTAGGCACACAGAGTTTTGTACACATTTCTTCTGGCTTTAACACTAGGAAAGTAAACACAATTTGATTTAAGACTGCCATTTTGTGCACATTTAAGCTGAATCTAGTGGAAGCTACTTCTGAGTAAATATGTTTAAGGTTGTGATGCAAATCAGTGTTAAATATTTGGGCTTCAGTCAGCATTGCTGACTAAATTCTAGTTTAGTCACTGACTACCAGATAATTTTAGTACAGTTTAGTTTAAACTAAAATTTAGTTTAATTTTAGTCTAATCTAGTTTAGTCACTGACTACCAGATATTTTTGGCAAATCACTGTCTTTTAGCCTTGATTCTTTGTTTGTAAAATGGAAGCAATTGCTTCTTATACTATTACTTTAAGTTTATATCTGATCATAAAACTTTGTATTTCACTCTTAAACTTGCCTATGTCTCCAATCCATACTCAGATAATACGATTAAGCAGTAGTTGAAAGTATCAATGCTGCTATGTAATAAAGAAAAATAGCATTTGACCTGCCACATGCTTGTCATTATTAATTAGGAATTCTTGGTTGATCTTAATAGTTGCAATGAGCTGTAGGAAAAAAGAACTAAAACAGGGTCTTAGATATTTTGTACATCATAATTAGCACTTCAAAGTGTTAAGGATAATCAGTGCCAACTTGGCAAAACAAGGATAATGTGCTTATGGTGGACATCTGTACAATCTATACACATCCTGACAAAGTTCATTACAATAATTTAATCCTACAATGTAAAAGAGTGTTGCAGAAAATGCTGTGTGAGTGTCTGACATAAATCAACTGTAATTTTGGAAGATTGATTTGATCAGAATCAAAACAGCTTTTCTCTCTCAATAATTTGAAAATCCTAAATTTTCAAATTAGGAGAAAAATAGTACATAAGTAGTATTTAGTTTTAGTCAACTTTTGCTAGTTGCCAGTTCAACATTCAGTTACAAATATTCTAAGGTTAGAACACAGGAAAAATAAGCAGTCAGTGTATTTTCAATTACAAAGCTTTTGTTTGATCTCTCATAAAAAATTATCTTAAGGTCATAACAATACTTGAAAAACTGAGTCCCAGGTCATAACTCAGTCTGGAAAGTCCCATGCCCGAATGCCTACTCACTTTTTAAAAATTGATTAACACAGTATTTTAGATGTAAATGATTATTAATTAATTTAATTAATTAATTAAAGCCAGCATGTCATATGGTGTCAAGGTTTTTTCCCAGTTGTCTGACTGCATTCTAACCTGTAGGAAGAACCGAAGAAAGTCCGCTTTGATTATGATCTCTTCCTGCACCTGGAAGGACACCCACCTGTAAACCATCTTCGCTGTGAAAAGCTTACTTTCAACAACCCAACAGAAGAGTTCAGAAGAAAGCTGCTTAAAGCAGGCGGGGTGAGTTTCACCTTTATATAGAAACAAGCATCCACAGCAACTCACGAAGTACATTCTAAGCATGGTGAAAGCTGTTTCCCTCCCTCCATAGCAAAAACATTCCTCTAAGTTGGAAAGGCAGCTTATTTTTTACACAGGTGTTACAGATCACATAATATAGGTACATCAGGTATAAAAACATGAAGGCAATGACACTAAATAAAAATGAATAGCAGAGATGCAGGTATTATATGCCAGGATAAAACTGATACTGCAAGTCTATTTGGATCCAACTCCAGAACTAGTATTTATTACCAAGGGTAAATCCACATACCTATAATGCAGAAGGCATGTGGGCACATTAGATAGCAACATCTGGGATATTTTACTACATGGATATTCTTTCTGTCATTCAGCTGCAGTCTGGAAATTCTCTTATAGCCAACATTTTTACCAAAATTTAAAGTTGAACATTAGCAGCCATTGGACCATCTTGCTGTCTGAGCTGAAGAGAATACCAAGAAGGGTAAGAGTTTCCTCAACCATCAGTCCTGTCCATAGGAAAACTCACTTGGCACTTACTTTAGTATGTTAATATGCGTTCTTTCAAACTGCATTTTACAGGGCTGTTTTAATCGTTGATCCTATTGACTGATCTTACATTCTTTTTCTGATAATTTTAGGGATTTTTAAAAATCGTGCTAGAAACAGGGAATAAAAGTATGAACTAAATCAAATGATATTCTAGGCAGTATTTGATATAAGAATAAAAAGGGTTAAATCTGAGTGTATATTTTTCTCATCTATGTTCAGTACTTCGTCTGTATCACAGCCATATCACTCTTTAGGCCTAATAAGCAACAAAGCAGTGTTTATTGGGAGAAAAAGCTTTGCATGTATTTATGTCTATTGTTTGAATCTTATGGACAGTTTATGGACTATATTTATAAATACATGTTTTTAGCCTCTTTCCATTAAACATAACCCCAAAGCAGGGTACAGTGAGCCCATATAAATCTGAGTTATATAAAAGGGCTATTATAAGAATATACTAATTGTTCAGTCAAAAACTTTGGTAAATAAATAGGCGATTAGCTGATGCTGAGTAAATTCATAGCCAACCATAATAGGCCAGGGAGGGAATTCCAAAATGTATTTGAGGTCTTTGGTGACTGGGCACCATGTAATGGTATTGCTATTACCTCATTCATTCATTCATTCATTTGGTTTCTATAGCCGCCCATCTCAGCAAGTGACTCTGAGCGGCTTACAACAATAAAACTATAAAACAATTAAAACAATTACAATTAAAACAGTTAAAATATAAAATAAATACAAAATAAATATACATGGCTGCCAAGTGAGCAATGTATGGATGTTAATACAGCCAAGAGACGGGACCATCCACACGCTCGAGGCCCCAGGCCTGGGCACAAAGCCAGGTCTTCATGGCCTTACAAAAGGCCAACACGGTCGGAGACATCCTAATTTCTAGAGGGAGGATGTTCCAGAGGGCAGGCGCTATGGAAGAGAAGGCACTCCTTCTAGTTCCCACCAACCGACACTCCCTGGCTGACGGGACCTGCAGCATACCCAACCTACTAGATCGAATTACTACCTACTCTCTCCTGCCCATCCAAAAATATGTTTTTAATTACGTTTTCACCAGTCCAAGAGTAGGGTAGGGTTGCTATTACCTTTGCTTAGAATCAAATTTATTTTTCCTCTTCCTTATGCAGAACCAAGGTTACTTTCTCATTAAAGCTCAGCCCTTCTGTTGCTTTCTGTTTTGGTTTGGTTTTTGTTTTCCTCTTGTGGATGTTACTGTTTTGGGCCACCTCCCAGAAAATCCAGACTTTATTATAAGTTTTTGATCACCTTGATTGACCAGACTGTTGCCAGACAGAGTCCTCCTGGTCGTAACTCGCTTTCCATTCACCTCGAATCCTGGCTTTTCTTCTCCAGGTTCAGCCAAAGTCCTTGACTATTGGATCTTCCCATCTCTTTGGAGGTCAGCCAATAGGTCTTTTTACTTCTCTTGGATACCATTCAGCAACTGCTGTTGTCCAATAGCCAACTGACATGCGTGCGACGTGTCCTGCCCAGCGTAGCTTCCATTTTCAATATTCGACGATGACATCATTTATTCCACTTCATGGTCTAATCTGGCTGCTTGGGATGTAGTCTCGGAGAGAAGCTTTCAGCATGGATCTTTCTATAGCCCTTACTACTCTTGAAAGCTCTTCCTCTTCTGCCTTTGTTAGCGACCATGTTTCGCTTCCATATAGCACCACTGATAAGACAGTCGAATTAAACAGATTAGCACACAGTTTTCCATCGATCTTCTCATTCTGAAAGATTTCCTTAATGGAGTTGTATCTAGCCCATCCAGCTTTCTTTCTCCTATCCAGTTCTCTTTGATCGTTGTTCATTTTGATTAGCTGTCCCAGGTAGACATAGTGGTCAACCTCTTTGATAAGTTCATTCAGAAGCCTCATTTGGAATTTTGGAAGCTTCCCTGTCTGCTCAGTGTATCTGGATGTTTTACAACATTCCATAAGCAAAACACTCATATCTCTGCTCCCCAAAGGAGCTCAGAAACCTAATTTTCAATGTTTAAGTGATCTAACACATACAGTATGTGAAAGAAAAAGTAGTGTTTTCCCACTTTCTCCCCTTTATTAAGAATCTTTACAGGTAGTCAAGCTGGGAGTTATATTAAAGACGGGCTGCTTTAAAAGCATCTTCAAATTAATATTCCCATTTTTCTTGTGTTTAACCTATGCAATGATTGAAACAGTAAGGCAAAATCTATAAAAATAGGTTTGCTTCTTTGAGAAAAAGGGAATTCCTTTTTTGTTAGAAAATTTAAAGCTTGTTCCTGTTAGAATACTAAATTCAGTGTTAATAACTTATATGTGGCTCCCCCCACCCTCAAGAAACTGTTGAAAGATTACCTTATATTTATTGTTTGCTGTGCTTGTGGTACGTTACAGAATTCCTTCCAACAGAGTGATTTTGGGGTGGGGTTTTTCCATTTTTTATTGAAAATTTCCACAAAACATGAAATGAAACTTATATTCTGCCTTTTACTTATTTGTGTACTTAGATTCATTATTTAGATATTAAAGCCCACTTTCTTCCTGCTGAAATTGCAGACAGCAAAACTTGCTTGATGTGTAATTTCATTTGAATACATAGGTTCTCAGCTTAATTTTTAAATGTAATTTAGTTTAATTATGTGACCTAAATGCTTCAGAATGAGTCAAGTGGAAAAATACACTATATGAAGCATATAGGATATTCCATTTATATAAAATATAAAATATTTATACTATATATATATATATATATATATATATATATATATATATGCATGCCAAGAAACTAATATTTTTGTAAAGGATAACTTGCAAGTTGATCTACTTTCATCATGATGTCTACATAATTTGTAGGAAAAAAATAATGATAAACTTTGGCCGTTGAAGGCTACACGTTTCTCAATTAAATTCTTAAATATATAAGATTGTTTCAACCATGTTTTGCTAAGCAAGTCAAAATCAGACTTGTAATTAAGCAAAATGACTATGATTTGACCAATTACTTTTTAACTGCTCTTACCTTATGTTCCTGAGCATTCACAAAAACAAACTGGGAATAAGCCAGGAAACCACAAACAAATCATAGAAACACACATATCCTATTCACATATCATGCTAAACTGAAACAGGCAAATCACATTATGCCTGTACATGATATGTGTTCTCAGTCTGGGTTTTCATTTTACAAGACAAATAGAGCAGCAGCATGAAATATTAAATATGAGAGAGAAATATGCTCCCAGTTCATGCATAACAAATTGGAGATGCATCAAGATTAATTTAGAAGAGAGTTGTCTTTTGGTAGTAAAGGTAAAGGTTTCCCTTGACATTAAGTCCAGTCGTGTCCGACTCTAGGGGGCGGTGCTCATTTCTGTTTCAAAGCCAAAGAGCCGGCGTTTGTCCGTAGACACTTCCGTGGTCATGTGGCTGGCATGACTAAACGGAACACCGTTACCTGCCTGCCGAAGCGGTACCTATTAATCTACTCACATTTGCATGTTTTCGAACTGCTAGGTTGGCAGGAGCTGGGACTAGCAACGAGAGCTCACCCGGTCACGTGGATTCGAACCGCCGACCTTCCAATCGGCAAGCTCAGCGGTTTAACCCGCAGCGCCACCGCGAGATACAATAAACTGAAATTACTAGGATTATGGCTCCTCCTTGTGCCACTGTAACAATTTGGAACAAACCTTAGATAGATCCTTATATAAGAAACTACAAAGAAGAATGTTAACTGAAGGAGTGCAGAAAGTAGGCAAACATGCAGTTTCCATGCTCAGGTGATTCTTATTGTATTCAGCATATGTCTGTGGCTATTGTGATCTATATTGGCCTAATTCTGGATGTGATTAACATAAATTGCCATGTCCCATTTCCTCTTAAAGCCCAAGATCTACCTCACCATGTTTGTAGCCTGTCCACTGCTGTTGTTTGTCATTTTTATTGATCGGGCCTCATCAAGAAATATCTCACCGTCTGAAATAATTTTCCTTGTCTGAAAATGTTAATCTTGTTACTGGACAAGTGCCACTGTTTAATGCTGGATATACTTTCCCCCAAATCTTTCTGGTACAGTCTCTGTTAGGGCTGCTAATTAATCTGCGCTACCAGGAAATTGAATCTTCCTTGCCAGTAGTATGAGATTTCTTCTGCTAAAAGGTAAACTAATACTTTAGGAATAACATTCTCTTTCTTTAGCAAAAATTCCAAGATTGGATTTTCTGATGTACAAATGCTGCCTAATCCTAGTGACAGTGGCAGTAGAGGCGAGAATCCACTGGAAAGAGCTGGGAAGAGTATTTGGTATTTTTTTCATTCATTCATTTAATTTGGATGCTGTCAGACTCCAACCAACTCTGGGTGGCTCACAACAATAAATTACCATTATCATAAACTATCATTAGCATCTATCTTGGAAGCCGTACTAACAATAACAGTTACTACCTTGGGGCTGGCTTGATTAAAGGTAAGATATTTATTTATGGTAATGAGTGAAAGTCTTTTCCTGAGTGTTGGTGCAATGAGGAAGAGTATTTTGGTTCTGAAGTAACCCCCGCCTGGGGATGAATAGCAGCTGGGAAATATGGTACCTTTGCTGCTACCACATCTTTGTTATCAACCAGTTTCTCACTTCCCACCAGGCCTCTGGGGAACTAGGAGAGGATTCAAGGCGAAATCCTCACCCCACCCCATCTAAATTGCAGGAAGGGAACCAAACAAAACTTTCAGGGGACTGTAGCTCAGCCAAGCTGAGGTGGTGCTAGAAGGCAACCAGTCAACTCCAGGTTTTAAACAAAAATCAACTTTATTAAAAGTGCCAAAAGAAGGTAAGGTTCTACACACACAACACACAAAAAGACATAAAAAACCATAAAGCCAAACAGCTCAATTTACAACCTTGCCTGAAGTAGTCCCCTCAGCAAGGACAGCCAACTCTCTCAAAAGCCCAAAAACACTTCCCACCGGAAACCTCAGAGAACCCCCTTCTTTTCCTTTATTGGTTTTCAGGGGTCATGGGGCTACCTCTGGGCCCATAAGGCTGGCTTGTTCTTTAAAGGACCAGCTGCTTCCTGGTTATGTAGTTCACCTCATTTTGCCATGGAAACCTTGCATAGTGGCTTGACTCTTCAAGAAATGTATGTTCTAGAGATCTTAACTTACAGCTTGTATATGCCAGGAAGTATAGAAAGACCTAAATCTTAAATTCTTCATCACGTTCTCTATGATTCCTGTATATAGGTAACGCTACATGTGCAGAACCACATTTGGAATCTTCTGTGGCAGGATCCCCACCCCACACATACCAATATAGCTCCTGCTAAACCTGTTTATGTTTATTTTTGACTACCACAGGGATAGCATATTCATCCTTGAACCTCTCTTTTGGGCTTCCTACCTTTGGCCTTAAGGCATAAATTGGGTCTTTTTGCTTTAGCGAAGGCTGTGCAATAGGCTCCTGTAAATACTGCCAGATTGTACTAAGCAAGCCTGCTGCAATCACTCTTCCCGATTGTGAGCCACCCCTCCAGAGCATGCTCTGAAGGCAGCAGATGCTGAAATTATTGTAACTCCCTCAACAAGCCTTCAGTTGCCTCCCAGAAATTGTTGGGCAGCCCTCTCATCTCCTCCACCCTTAGGTCTCTGATGTGCCCTTGTGAACTCTGGGGAAATTGCTTCTTCCAAAGTTTCCTATACAGCCAGATGGAAAGCTTTTCTGATCTTCAATCAGAGGCAACAGTTTAACCCTCTACAATTTCATGTCCATCATATTTTGGCCTTTCTCGTCCACTTAAAACTATGAAGTTTGCCTCTCTGGCTGTTATCTCTTCCTTTTCTTTTCCCCCTTGTCAGGAAGATTTTTTTTTCCTAATGCTGGTAGAACAATTTATGAAAGGTTTAATACATCTTTATGATCCAGCTTCCCCTCTGTTCCCATAATGGAGCTTCTCCCTCATTTTATTTATATAAATGTTGAAACTGTTTGTACCCAGTTCTCCTTCTTTCATGGAAAGTAGCCCTTTTTTAGCTGTGATGTTGGCTTGTCAAGCTGGAGAACTCTGCAATTATTTCTTGTTTTTCATAAGGACAAAGTAGTCCATCTAGATATTTTCTTCCTTCCAAAGTCAGTTTCTACTTTTCATTTGAATCAGGCATAATATTATCTACTATTTTTCTTAACCCATCAACTACGGTGGAAATATTGCTTCATTTGTTGCCTTACCTTTTATTGGACTCTACAGCACTATTCTTCCAGGAACATTCTTGGCCTTCCAGCTGACCAAACAGTTATATCATCTTCTGATCTGTGTTCATCCCATGAGAGCAAAGGCAGCATAAGTAGGCTACCTTAAGATCATCCCAGTACCAAGGCTATGTCAGACAGCTATGTAAACTTAGCCTTCCACTTCCATCCAGCACTAAATACTGGATCTTGACTGCTAAAGAAATGATTATAAATCTTTAGAAAAGTTGTTTTCTCTTTGCTCACCTTATGATGACCAACTTCTTCCTGGTAAGAACCTTGCTATTTGTACGGTACATGTCTGTGAATCGCAGTGATCATGATAAGGTTGATATGGCTGTGACATCTGTCCACTGATTGTCAGGGTTGGTTTGGCTGATCTGGTTGGGTGGGTGTCTCCTTCCTCCATCATTGAGCCATGTGCATCCCTCCCAAAGCTGTGAGCTCAGTGGAAGAGGACAATCATGTCAAGATCATGATGAAGAACAGGCTCATTTTCATTATTCTTAATCTATAAAGATACAGAAAAAAGACCAAATACAAAATTCAAAAGAAAACAGAGACAACACAGATTAAGAAAAAAGAAAAAGTCTGTGTTGAAAGAAATGTATATGAAACATAAAACTCAAAACTAAATCTTAAACAACAAATTAAACATTGACCAATATGGGATGAAGAGATATCTGTTTAACCTTATAGGAGGTTAAAGAGTTATTAAATTTGTTTATACTGATGTAGGTTGGAAATATTTCTTTTCTTTTTCTTTATTACATTCTTTCTTTTCTTTTTCTTCATTCTTTTTCTTTTTTCCTGCACTTTTTATTCTTTCCTTCCATTTTCATTTCTTTAAGTTTAGTTTGTATTGGTTTTTACTACTGTAATTAAAATTCTTAATAAAATTATATTTAAAAAAACATTGACCAAGTAGAGTAATATAGATTGGACTTCAATTACACTACAAGGCCAGTTCATATGTCTGAAACAGATGAAAATGTGTCTTTATCCAGGGTTTTACATCAGGTGTACTAGAACCTTTTTGCAGAAGTAAAACAATATTTTTATCTGCAGCTCATGTATGGTAAATCCAAACTTTTTCATACTTAGCCTCCAAATGTTCAGACTATAATTTAATATGTTTTTAACACTTATTTCTATTTCCAACACAAAGAAGATTATTTACCTGGAACTGCAGTTCTTCATCTGGTCATTTATGAATTCAAACAACCTTCCATCCTAGTGTACTTGGTCTCAAGTGATCTCTGTGTTGGCTCTGTTGGTCTTCAGAATCTAATAGATTCAGCAGATGGTACATCTGACTTCATTGTAAACATAATATGAACATTCCAAAGGCAGCCTGCATAGCTGCATAAACCATGTATAAAATATATGTTGCCTAAATTTGGTGGCAAAATAGATGGTGTGCAATTTTTTTCTGATACTTTTTAGAAAATAAAATTAATGGAGCAGAAAGCATTGATGTTCACGGAAAATTGATTACATCAAAATGATAACATGCTTGCATGTTATAATGTAGATCTTACCCACAATGTACTTGCAGCCCAGTGTCTGACTTAAAAGTGTAAGTCATGGGTTTTGTGTCATGAGGTGTATTTGTAATGGTATGTGGGAAAGTCCTTGGGAGATGGGGCGAAGAGATGCTGCCTAGGGAGTGGTCAGATAAGAGAGAGCATAACCTGCAACTGCATAATGGGTGGGGCAAGAGGCTCAGAAGAGACCTTCCCTAATTTTTCGGGCTGTAAAGCAGACAGTGGGAGAATTGTACTTTCAGACTTGCAAGTTTATGTTAATGTAGCTTTACAATAAAGTAGAAGTAGCTTATCTGGTCATGTTTCCTGTCTGGTCTACCTGGTAAGGCTGACAATATTTCATAACCTGTCCTCTTGCCTCCTTCACACAGATGCCCTTACCAGAAAGCAAATCACTTTATCCTCAAACAGTCCTATTTATGATTTTTTTTTCAGCCAATTCTGGCCTGGTTTCAGCGCGGTTAAGTATAGGTATGGAAGTGAGACAACTTACTTGGAATCCCTTAAAACCCCATTTTGAGGGGATTTAAGGATGAGAATAGGAGTAATTTGCCTCCCAAATGCACCCTCTCTCCCATTTCTCTTTAAAATTCAAATCCACATACAAGTATACAAATCAGCTCTGCCCCTTTTGGTAACATCATCATAATACTTGAGTTTATGCAGCTTTTTGAAAGGTTGGGAGGCTGGAAATTGTAAAGGTTGGGAATTGTAAAGCTTACAATTTTTTATTCATGTTATTTCTTTGTACTATATTTGAATTTTTATGAGCTTTTAAAGCCATTATTTTAGATATTTTTATTGCTTCAATCTGTCCTTTCAATTTTGGTGACAGCCAAATGGTGTTAATAAAATAGATGTCAATTATATACAGCCCACAGAGGAAATCAGAATTGTCAGTTTATCCAAGATGTTTAATTGTCCACCTACAAGATCCTTACTTTATATTCTAGCTTATTTTATAAATGTTTCTAATATTTTTATTACCCTTTCACTGTAGATAATGGTTATGTCAGATGGAACATCAGCTGCTTCAGGGCAAAGTCTTCATCTCCCTAATCTTCCCACTAATTCCCTGTCTTTTTCTGAAGTGAAGAAGAAATCATCTCATGGGCCAAAGGTAAGGCATGGCCATGGTTAGAAATTGGAATGTTTTGAGCAGCTGCTTTGAATGTTACCTGATAAATGAGCCAAGAAGTAATTAGTTAAATGCTTCAACCTTTTAAGTAAATAATTCAGAGATAGATTTATAATCTGAATATCTAGGATAAGTTACATATATTTGCTTCTAAAATGTTTGTAACTACATATATGTATTAAAGCACCCATTTATTTTGCAGATTCAAATTTAAATGTACTTGATACGATTACCCACTTTTTGTCCTGACTGCTGAATTCTAGAGTTGACAGCCTACTGGGAAGCCAATTTTTAGAAATTAATTAGGGATATAACCCAATTCTAAGTTTTGTCAGCAAATCCCATGTTATAGTAGGACTAGACTCTCCTCATCCTTTGCACTCATCAGTCCCCAAATCTAGCCTGGATTTGTCACATGTTTTGGTTGCAAGAAAGAAGAATGCAAAGAAAATTCCCCTAGTGCAAGTGGAAATGATCCTTAAGTTGCCATGGTTCAGTGTTAGGCCATGACCTAATACGTATTGACCAAGGGATATTTAAACGTTCAAAACTGTGTGCTGGTGAATTAAACTGACTTACTATGTATTCAACAGTCTTTTCCAGTTAAGAGTTTATATTGACACATGTAAAGCCCACAGAATCTTTGAGTATTCAAGCAAATATAACAACATCCTCCCACAATTTCAAATGATTTTAATTTAATTTTTGAACTCAGTTCAAAAATTCAAAATAATGAATAAAATGCAGTTTAAATGAAGCCCAAATACGTTAGTTGTGCAGATTTGGTGTCTTGGGAAAATGGGGAGCAGGATTTGCTTGAGAAACATGTGTGGCAGGGAGATAGAAGATTTGCAAACTAATGTGCAGTAGTGAAATGAGTCTTAAAGACTGTTGGAGAGAGGGTGCTCTTAGATAAACTGTGAATGCTGTTAAGCAGTCTTTCACCGAAAAAAAGAAACACAAAATCCAGTGTGAAAGTATGGGATGGCACCAGTTTGGAGAGAAAATCCTTTCCAGAAATAGAAGAGAATCTTCCCTCAGTTTATAATCTCAGCTCCTTCAGGCAAAGCTACAAAAGCCTAGGCCTTTGGAATAAGGGGTGGCTAAGGCTGCATGTGGGAAAAGCACCAACGTGTTGTCTCCAAGGATCTTTTCTGACTGGAACCATCACAGCATCTGTGAAAGCAGTGGTTTGCAGCTTCTCTCTCTTGGCTTACAGTCTCTCTCTAGCTTTCCCTGGAAAGGTTGGGGAAAAAGAACAGAGCTTTGGAGCTCTGGGGCATTCCTTTCTGCTTAACTAAGAAGGTAAAAAGGTAAATAGTCCCTTCAGTAATTGCCAGAGTAGATGTTGTAGTTATAGATTAGAACAAAAGAAATGAAGGCTGGAGTAGCCTTTGATTGGCTTTAGCACACCAAAACAGAAAGACATCCTGGAAGGATGATGACATTGCTGCAGAAGCTGAAAAAGAAATATTATTATTTGAAAAGTACTGACTTTATCTTGATTGAACCATTTAGAGGTGAAGTCTGCTCTTAATTAGATTAGCACATGATCAAGAATATTGATAAAGCTCATAGCCAGGTAGAGGTAATGCTTGTCACACCCAAATATTCAGAAAGATACACAGATTACATTAAGGTCTTGGTTCATTATTTTGTTTTCCAGAAAGGACATTTTATCATTTCTTAAGAAATAACAACTACACAAGCCCACATTTCTTGGCTTCTAGGATTCAGTGATCATCTTTTAACTGCCTTATTCCAGATTAAGGATGGGGGGAATATTATTTTTTAAAATCCAAATCTTGTTTTTAATTCCAATATTTTGGACATGAACATAGTTGTTTTAAAAGCATTTCCACATTTTGTTAATTCACGGAAGATCTGCTTAGAAAGAGGGCTTATGTTCACATTTATTTATAAGAATTTTATATTTATTTTCAGTTCTAACAATACTTCTAGTTATTTGTTGCCTTTTATCTTCGCTTTCCTTAGGTGGCATACCCAGTAATTCCCACACTCCCATTTTATTGCAAGAATAATCTTGTGAAGAGGATTGCATTAAGAAATAGTGACTGGTTCAATATTTATTAAGCCATATTGTAGCTTGCTTGGGTTTTCACTGGCTTAACACGGTATGTGAATCTAACCAGAGTCTTGGCCAAAGTCACTCAGTTTGCTCAGATTGAAAAAGAATAGGTTTTTTTTTTTAATTATGAGAGAATGTATATAAAACATAAAAATGAAATGGCTATGCTTGGAGCACCTGGGAGCAGTATCAGAAGCAGCCATGACACAGCTGCTTTAATGATTCAGAAAGAGGTACTATATGTATGCTCCACAGAACATCCCTTTTGAAGATTTTTCATAGCCATAATAAGTGTGTGTGTGTGTGTGTGTCTGTCTGTCTTCTTAAAACAAGAAAAACAAAACACTAAAAGCCAAGTGAAATAAAACTGTTCTAAGAGAATTCTGCAACTGAGGTGCTGTCACAGATAAAAATCAAGGAAGTCCTGTCTTGCATTCCTGTTGACTTAACTTCTAGGTTTATATGGGAGAAGGTGTCCTATGTATTTATATCAATCTTTCTGGTGTATCCATGCTTGATGAATACAAAGGGGAAAGGAGGGAAGAAGTATATTTGTGTGCACAAGGATATTTTAATTGGATTTACAATTTTGAACATTTTCTTAAATTGCTAAGTTTAATGGGAAGATTACAGTGCAATGGAAGACAATTCATGGTCAGCAGACAAAAGATTGTCAAGTTGTTATCATTAATCATTGTATTATTGTTTAATATATGCTAAATTCTGAATTTTAATTATGTTTCAGATTCTGAATGTTGAAATAGGAGATAAGAACCATATCATGCCATTTAATAATAGTCTTATGGTTACCTTGAGGTGATGATAGAAATAGCTTTCAAATATCAAAGAAAGGCATATTAGTGGAATATGTTGTGCTTGACATCAGCAGAGGCAGCAACTGAAGGGTTGTTGGGGAGGGAAGGTAAAGCACAGGGAAGATCAGAAGTGGGTGGGCAAGTAAGATAGGCCACACTGGGAGCTGCAGTGGGGACAAGAGGGACAAGATGCACCAGCCTCACTCTACTCACCTCACAGGAATTGTTGAACTATGGCCAACCAAAATGGTTTGGCAGACCTTTCCAGTATGTGATCATTTGTTCTGGACTTGGAACATAATGTAATTTTCTTTTCATACGCAAACATAATTTTTGTCCTGCACAGTTGGTTCAGGCTACGTTTTTCTCCTCATGTTTTTATTACATTTTTTGAACCATCCATAAGATTTCAAAAAACAGTTATCATGGAAGGAAGTATATTTTTATAAGCATTAATTCTAGTTTCTAAACTAGTTCATTAAGTAACATTTATTAAGCCTGCTAAATGATACCTAATGCAATACTGTGTATGCAGCTTGGTATTATAAGTGTAAATTACGCATAATTGAAGCTAACAGGGAGTTTCTTGACTTACTGAAATGTTTTATACAATTTGTTTTCTTACTCTACCCACACTTCTATTCTTCAGGGTTTGTCTTTTCATTTAAGTGTAATGTGTCTTTCTACCATAAGATACACTTCAGCTATTGAACTTTAAAAATAAGGTTGTAGTAAAAAGATAAGCGGAAGTGTCAAATTGAGGGTGGGACATTCTGCAACTTTAGGTGGAAGCAAGTTCTAGGTGAAGCTCAATTGTAAGTGAACATAGTTAAGATTTAAACATTTAATTTCAAACTACTTGAAGCTATATATTGATTGGATTCACACAAGCAAAAATAGGATTAGCCTAACGAGTTGACTGGCTTTCTATGATGTTCTGAGCCATAAATCATAGCTATGTTAAGCCAAACTATCTTATCTCTAGATATATATTTCATTTTATTTATTTTTTTCTCTCAAATATTTGTTGCTAATTCTGTAGGAATTGTCTTTTTCATGCTGAAGTTTGTAATTTCAGCATTAGAAAATTCCACTTCTTAGTTTCATGAATCCACAACATAGAAACTACCAAGCTGTATATGTTTTTATTGGTCTTCCAGGATGAATCTATGAATATGGCTTATGTGATTAAATTCAGTTTTGTTAACTTTGGCCTTCCCAGTTTGGGTATTATAGGAGTAGAAGTTTCAACATCTGAAGAGCTTCAGGTTGGGAAAAGTTGTTCTTCATAGATAGGCAGGAACTCTCCAAGGTCCTGTATACATTTTTAAAAATGTTTTAATTATAGATTCTCTGAATTAAAGCTTAGGCTTGCTACCCACAAATATAGCCTGGTTCACATATTATCAGGACCATATGTTTTGTGACCTTTTCAGTGATTCCATCCTGCTTACTCTAATTTTAACAAGTTGTGAATTCTGTTTTACTGCAGCATGGTTAATAATCTTACAATATAATAGTGTTTCATATAGCAGTTCGAAAACATGCAAATGTGAGTAGATTAATAGGTACCACTTCGGTGGGCAGGTAACGGCGTTCTGTTTAGTCATGCCAGCCACATGACCACGGAAGTGTCTACGGACAAACGCCGGCTCTTTGGCTTTGAAACGGAAATGAGCACCGCCCCCTAGAGTCGGACACGACTGGACTTAATGTCAAGGGAAACCTTTACCTTTACCTAACAGTGAATATTCCTATCAAAATTTTAAATGTTTTTTCTCAGAATAGAAAATGACTACCCTCGTAGTACTTAATCATCTAGTACCCAGTAGATGCTTTGATCTGTAAAGAATTTTAGAACTCTTTAATGTCGTGTAGAACATCTATAGAATCTCACTAGAATGTCTTTTATTACCTCTTCACAAAGTGTGTAAATCATTACTCTATTACATCTTTAGTTTATTGAAATTTTATTTGTTGTGCTTTAAGCAAAGAAATACAGTCCAGTAGACGCTATTTTGGTACACAACTATTGCAAGCCCTATTAATGTAGGTAAAGTTTGCAGACCAGCAACTTGTAGTAGATGTATCTCAAACACAGAAGACTAGAGCAAAGGGTTAACTTTGTAATTTCCATTGTTGCAGGAGCTGAGCAAGAGTGTAAGCACTAGTAGCAGCAGCAGTAGTAGTAACAGTTTTTCAAAGCCCCATAAATTAACAAAAGAGCACAAGGAAAAATCTTCAAAAGACTCAAAAGAACATAAAAGTGCCTTCAAAGAACCTTCCAGGGAACACAACAAATCTTCCAAAGAATCCTCTAAAAAACCCAAAGAAAATAAACCACTAAAGGATGAAAAAATTGTTCCTAAGATGGCCTTCAAGGAGCCCAAACCTATGTCAAAGGAGCCAAAATCAGAAAACAACATACTTGCCATAACCGGTGGACAGCAACAAGAAAAGAAGGCTGCCTCCAAAAGGCCTCCTGGCCTGGATTCTGAGGATATTGCAGCCAAAAAGAAGAAAAAAAGTGGATCTGAGGCTTTATTTAAAAGTTTTTCTAACGCTCCTCCGCTGATACTTACTTGCTCCAGTGTGGACAAAAAACAGACAAAGGATAAATCTCAGTTTAAAATGGGGAAGGTTAAAATGGAACATGAGCCGCTGGAGAAAAAGAAAAATACGTTACCACCATTTGATGATATTGTGGACCCTAATGATTCTGATATGGAGGAGAACGTGTCTTCAAAATCAGAAGTAAGTGTTTATTGTTATGTTGTTGTCTGGTTACAGGTTTTGCTTAAAACGTCTTGGATCTTATCCATGAATGCGTGTACGTGTATATAGAATGGATTTCATTTGTATTGTTAGGTAAAATCCATAGTTCCATTTTATAGATAATTTTGCTGGTTGGTTTATTCTAGGGAATTGCATCAGTTGGTTGCTCCTTCTTAATCAAATAGGAATACATGGAATACAGGCTTTTTTTTCAGTGTGATAGTCTTTTGTTGCCAGGAAATAAATAAAATAAATAATAAATAAATAAAGGAAATAAATGTTTATGCTTTTTGGGTATGACTGTAGCTTAACTCTACAGACTGGATGAATGTAAACTCTGTGGAAGAAACAATACTTTGAAACTGGGTTTTGAACAGAAAAGTGCTATGCCAAGTTAATATAGGATTTAAAAATATAGTTTCCTCTTCACCTGGATGCCTTGCTTGCACCTTTATGTTCCAGATTATGATGAATTTTAATGTTACTTTAAGGCTGATGAATCAAGATATATTCATCACTTGCTATTTCACTTTAATAACTAATTTGAACTGTCTCCACTGTATAATGTTTTATATTGACTTCCACATTTTTGAAAATCTGCCTATATTCTTGGTTATAATCCCATTCATAACCTTGATGAGGATTAGTGAGTGATGGAAGCACTTTTATGAACAGGATAAGTTCATACATTACTTAAAAACATGGAAATTTAGAAATGGGAAATTTTTCAATTGGTAACATTTCTGTCTCTGGAATATAGGAACTGGATCCTTGAAAGCTGAACATGTAGGAAAAAAATAGAATGTCTATTTTTAATTGCCTCTTTGCTATTTCAAAATCTAACAAAGGGTTGTATTAAAGAGACCTCAGGGTTGAAGTACATGAGCCATGTTGTTTGTTAAAGTAAAGAGATTAAATAAATTGAATAGGGTGAGTTATTGATATATGGACTGAATCATCCACTGCAGATCAAGCATAGACATCTTTGCAAGTGCTGGGCAAGCACTTCTGATGATGTCAACGTGCTTGTGTACCTGATAGTTATCCAAGAACTGAAAGACAGGAATCATGATAGTGAACATTACAGTGTGCTTTCTGAATTTAGAGTGCTTTCCAAACTCTTGTTTAAAAAATCAGTGAGCATGATGTTCTGCCTATGTTGCATGTAGAGATAATTTCAGACTTGTGAGTATACAAGTTTATAAATACAAAGATAAAAGAGTAATACAAACTAAAGAAAGATAAAAAGTGAGGAAAAGGGCAAAGAGAGAGAGGGGGGAAAAAAGAGAAATATAAAAGTGACTTCCCCCTCCCTCCAGGTAAGTATAAACAACTCCCATGACTTAAAACCTTATCTAATATTTCAGTAATAAAAAAGATCTCTTCTTCCCATAACTCATCTCTTGCCAATAAACAAATTATAAAAATTCATTCAGTTCTATTTAGCAGAAGTCCATTAAGATGTACCAGAAATAATAACATATATATTTTAACCTTAATGAAATAAATCCATGTTGTGTTCCAACATATCACTTTCTCTAAGAAAT
Source organism: Candoia aspera (assembly GCF_035149785.1). Classification (NCBI taxonomy): domain Eukaryota; kingdom Metazoa; phylum Chordata; class Lepidosauria; order Squamata; family Candoiidae; genus Candoia; species Candoia aspera. The sequence goes on from NC_086154.1 coordinate 185,486,976, forward strand.
AAAGCAAAAGAAATCTCTCCCCTATTATAAACAAATCTTTAAAGTATTGTCATTTAGTCCTGGTCATAAAAAAATTCTCTTTGTCTCCTCTCAGGAACAGCTTCGGTAGTTTCACAGGTCCCTTTTGTAAGTCCAAAATGAAAAAAAACTATGCAAGTAAATCTTCTGATTTTTTATTTGTATGTCCCTTTAGTTATTAAAATATCAGCCAGTTTCATTTGTAAATCTGTTGTGGCATCTTTTTCCATGTAACTCTTATAGTCTTATCGTTTTAAAATCCATTTTAAAGTCCATATCTTCTTCCATATCACTCTTGTAGTCTGGCATTTTTTTAAAATCCATTTTCAAATCCACCTTCAAATCAGCCTCAGTCTCTATTTTAACCTGTAAAGTCTGTTCCTCTTCTGTGACCTCTGTTATATCCATTTCTGTAGTGGCAGACAATCTTGAAAGTGATTTCTGAGTTCATTGTTCCCAGACAGCTTTAATTTCTTCTACTGTCACATAATATTACTCCGTTGTATTAATAGGTCTCTCCTCCTTTAATTGTAATCTTTAGTTCTCTCTGGTTCCCTCTAGGCAATCTTCAAAGTCCCCTCTTACCATATGGTTATTCTCCAATCAGCAACACTTTCCCATGGGAGGATTTCTTACAGTTAATTTTAAAATCTTCATATATACTTTTATAAAATTTTAAACAACCCACAGGAAATATTGTTTCAAGTCCATCTAGCCCCTTAACTTTCCAAAATCAACATTCTAGACACTCTTTTCCAAAAATTAAAAATTTTCTATTTAATCTTTAAACGACCATAAAACTTCTTTCACCCAGAACAGAAGGAAGCTCTCCCAGTGTGATGGAACTTGCCCTTCAGAAGGTTCTTAACATCCAAACGGTTGATAATAAGTAGTTTCCTAAGGTAGTTAAGAGAGGAAGTGGGCAAACCCAGTGCCCATTTGAAGGTGCCGAACCTCAGCTTAGGCAAGATGATATTCCCTTGGCTCCCAGAGCTCTCAAACCCAGTGGAAAAATAGGCAGATTTCTCAAAAGTGTAATACTGGAACTTGATTTTAGCTGGGAGATAACAGGAGTTGCCTTTGGCTGTCAGAAGTATTTAAGCACTGACAGTTGTTTGAGGCTTGCTGGAATGGGATGCCTGCTTAATATGAATTATATATACAGTAATGTGCACAAAACGTCTGACTGGAACTTTAATCTCGAATTTAAAGTATATTGTTGCTTTGACTGAAAACTCATAATTAAATATATATAGCTTCAGGAAAGATCCTGTGTTCAGATAATTGGTTTCATCTGGACTTATGTGTTGTGAGCAGTTTGATGCAATTTTTTTGTACAAAGTTGGCTCTTTCAGAAAAGCAGGAGAATATCATTGCTTTTGCTCTACAAGCTCATTTATGGTATTTCATGTTACTGTTTACAGAACTGGAGCTAAACAATGCAGTGTATTTAGTTCCTAATTTGCCAACTTCTCTTCAGTAGTATAAAGCATTCAAAAGAGGTGTTGTACAGTGCTCAGGAACAAGAACCACTCTGCGAACAAGAACCACTTCATATGCACATAGAGACAGCCAAGAATATCTTCTGAAGCTGCATCATAACCTTAGCAAAAGACATAGCTGCTTTAATGATTCAAAGAGGTGCTTTGTTCATCCTCCTTCACATTGTGAAACACCTTTTTTTAATGTTTTGCATGTCCCTAATCTTTAGCCCACAGTGACCATCATCTGTCTTTGGTGTTCTTTATAGCAGCCTTGAGAGAAATAAATTTAAAAAGAGATGAGACAAGGAAGGATAAAGTAACATCTGCACCTGTCTCTGTGTTAAATCCTGCTTTATTGGAAAGGGGAAAAAATACACAATGCTATATCTTCATACTGATGGTTTATTAAACATAGTTTCATGTCAGGCTGCATTGTTATGGGCTTGTATTTGCTGTGCAGATATGATGTACAAAAAAATACTTTAGCGTACTGATGTACATGAATCAGCAAATAAGAAAACCCTGGTCATGTTCTGTATGTATTTTTATTTGCTACAGCTATTAATTTTGCTGTAGTTCATTCAGCTCTTTTAGCATATTTTAGCATACTATGAACAATTCAAGTAATTAGTGTAATTGTGTTTATAATCATATTTACATGGGAAAAAATCCCAATGAGTTCAGTGAGTTTATTCACAGGTAAGTGGTACAGGTGAGTCTGTTTCACTAGTGAATACAGTATGTAGATGAAATTGGATACACCCACAAAATGCTTGAAGACCTATAGAATATAGGTTTTACATTATTACCTTAACATTTTGTGTTTTTAGAGGCTTTAATCATGCCTGGACTTTTCCTTAAAATTCTTTTCTGCTTCACTCCCCAATCAATATAATTTATTAAGTAAAATATTTTGTGGAAAAAGAAGTTATACTTCCAGCAGTTTAATAAATTATCTGTAATAACAGATTTTAAACAGAGGAAGTAAATTAAAATATTCCCAGGATATATGGAAGTCAATAAAGGAATAGCCACAATTGTTAGGAATGAAGATTTTTGTCTGTCTCTCTCTCTCTCTCTCTCTTTCACACACACACACACACACACATTCAATATTAACTTCCATTTTCATTTCATCACTTAACCCTACCTGTTTTGTACATATTTTAAAATGTTTGGCTCAAGCAACAGGTAGCTCCTTAAAGAGACATAATCATTAGTCTTTTTCTTGATTTTTCCTGATTTAAAATGTTTCTGTGTTGCTTCTCACTAAAAAGAATCTCAAAGCAGTTTACAATTTAAAATTATAATTAAAAACAATAGATTAAAACTATTAATTTAAATAATTTAGTTTAGTTTAAATAAATAATATTTAAATACATTAAATATTTTATAAACTTACAGTATAAAAATGCAAAATAAAATAAAACTAAACAGTGATGGAAGTTTCTTGTACAGAAGTGATATTTCATATTATCTTTAAGGTGGATCTTTGTTTTTCTTCATGTGGACAAAAAGTGGAAAACATAGAAAAAATGTGGTTAATACTCCTTTATTTTTATACTATTGCTCTAGCTGTGCTACAGTTTACCAAAATGATCTTTCTATATTCCATGCAATGGAACACTTCCTGCTCTTTTTTCTAAATCTCTGGGTCATCTGCTTTAGAAGAGAAATAAATTGTTTATAAGAACATACAAGTTGTTGAAGGCAAAATGATTTACATTTCTCTGTTAAAATTACTTTAAAATACCACAGGAGGTAAAAGTGGTATAAAATTTCAACTATACATTAAATTCCTTTTTAGATCTAGAATACTCAATTTTTTTTAAAAAGGTATGTGAGTAGGACTAGTTACTTCCCTCATTTCTCTTTAGAGATGTGGATCGTTGATCGTGCAGTTGAATGATGGGCCTAAAATAGCCACAAGCATCAGTGATTCCTTGGTTACAGGAATAGTGACTGACTTTTGAGTACAGCTCATGGAATATGCAATTATTATCCTATTTGACAGTGTCAACAGGCTTGTTTTTAATTTGTGGAAATTAATTTTCTTCTACACTTTATAATATATAATTATTCTAGAATACCTTCAGTACTTTTAAAATTTGTGGTATGTAAATGTTTGTTTTCAATGTTTAGGTGCATTTGGCAGTACAGTACTGTTAGTGCTGTAATAAGATTTTATTCACATGTGTTAATGCCCCAAAAATACTAACAAGCAAGTTTTACCACTTTGATCTAAACTGTGATTATTGCTGCATTAGTTTTTTAAAATCTCTCTATTTTTAAAACATTAAACATTTAAAGATCCACTACCATGTGAATACCAAGAACTTTGGCTAATGTTGAAGTGCCAGTTTCAATTTATATGAGCTAGCAAAGTACTCCAGAACTTTTGTATATTCAGCCAGTTCTAAATCCCATCCTGTAATTTTTGGCTCTCGTCAAACAAGTATTAGGCAACAAGAAAAGGAAGGGGAAGGAAAGCTTACCAAATTTATTACTATTGAGGCAATGGGAGAATAATTCAAACCACTTCAAATTCTAAACATATCTGCTTTTATCTTGAGTTCCTTAAAAACTGCTTCGTCAAAAACTTCAATTGCAGGATGTTTGATTTCATGAAAATTTGCCTACTGTTTTCCTATACTGCACTATGTAGCAGTGTGATAAGAGAACACTTGGCCTTGTTTTCGTTGCCTGTGTATCATGATGTACAACCATGTCGGCCTCATAATATTTACATAAGTTGCAAACTGGAAGGTAGAAAAATTGAAATCTTAGATCTCATTATGGATTATTTCATGTTGCAGCTGCTTTTAGTAGAATAACTGTGGTTGAGAAGATAACATTATTTGTTTTGTAGATTTCCTATTAACATATCTAGTTGAACAGAGAAATTCAAAGTTAAAATGTCATAGCAATTATACTGTAAGTGTCTTAACTATATGCATAAAATAAATATATTTTTTTAAAAAATTAAGTGCTTAACTATCAGGTAAATAAGGAAGTTGCCTCCATCTTGAAGACTTGATCTTGTGGGCTGTTGCCACTGGAAAAAGCAGGAGGTGATTTTGTCTGATTTATTTCTCTCTGCAATCCTTATTTGTCCCCAGGGAAGATTGAATATTCTCTGAAACAGCATAGGAAGTGGTAACGGGGGCTGTAGAAGCAAGGGAAATTGAGGGATAACATCTCTTCCCCACATCCTTCGCACCAGCCAAACATTTCTGGGTAGAATTGTGCTTAGGTTGTTTCTGCTGTACTAGTGAGGAGCAAAATAAATTGGAAACAGATAAAATTGGGCCTAAGCTCACATATACTGCTGTAAATAATAATGTGTTTTGTTTGGTTTTGTTTACTTTTTTATTTTACATTTGTAACCAATCCAAAGACTCTGGAGTGAATAAATCACGTGGTGGGTTTATTCAATAAAACATAGTTGAACCATGATTTAGTGAGATCTGTGAATTCAGCCACCTGTTTTTAAATTAGAGTTAGGGAAACAATTATGAAGAAGCTTGTTGTTGTTGTTTATTCATTTAGTCGTTTCCGACTCTTCGTGACTTCATGGACCAGCCCACACCAGAGCTTCCTGTCGGTCGTCAACACCCCAGCTCCCCCAGGGACGAGTCCATCACCTCTAGAATATCATCCATCCACCTTGCCCTTGGCCGGCCCCTCTTCCTTTTGCCCTCACTCTCCCTAGCATCAGCATCTTCTCCAGGGTGTCCTGTCTTCTCATTATGTGGCCAAAGTATTTCAGTTTTGCCTTTAATATCATTCCCTCCAGTGAGCAGTCTGGCTTTATTTCCTGGAGGATGGACTGGTTTGATCTTCTTGCAGTCCAAGGCACTCTCAGAATTTTCCTCCAAGACCACAATTCCAAAGCATCTATCTTCCTTCTCTCAGCCTTCCTTATGGTCCAGCTCTCGCAGCCATATGTTACTACGGAGAACACCATTGCTTTAACTATGCGGACCTTTGTTGTCAGTGTGATGTCTCTGCTCTTAACTATTTTATCAAGATTTGTCATTGCTCTTCTCCCAAGGATTAAGCGTCTTCTGATTTCCTGACTGCAGTCAGCATCCGCAGTAATCTTCGCACCTAGAAATACAAAGTCTTTCACTGCTTCTACATTTTCTCCCTCTAATTTGCCAGTTATCAATCAAGCTGGTTGCCATAATCTTGGTTTTTTTGAGGTTTAGCTGCAAGCCAGCTTTTGCACTTTCTTCTTTCACCTTCACAATTCCTCTTCGCTTTCAGCCATCAAAGTGGTATCATCTGCATATCTGAGATTGTTAATGTTTCTTCCAGCGATTTTAACTCCAGCCTTGGATTCCTCAAGCCCAGCATGTCGCATGATGTGTTCTGCGTACAAGTTGAATAGGTAGGGTGAGAGGATACAGCCCTGCCGTACTCCTTTCCCAATCTCAAACCAGTCCGTTGTTCCATGGTCTGTTCTTACTGTTGCTACTTGGTCATTATACATATTCTTCAGGAGGCAGACAAGATGACTTGGTATCCCCATACCGCTAAGAACTTGCCACAATTTGTTATGGTCCACACAATCAAAGGCTTTAGAATAGTCAATCAAACAGAAATAGATGTTTTTCTGAAACTCCCTGGCTTTTTCCATTATCCATCGGATATTGGCAATTTGGTCCCTAGTTCCTCTGCCTTTTCTAAACCCAGCTTGTACATCTGGCAATTCTCGCTCCATGAATTGCTGAAGTCTACCTTGCAGGATCTTGAGCATTACCTTACTGGCATGTGAAATGAGTGCCACTGTTCGATAGTTTGAACATTCTTTAGTGTTTCCCTTTTTTGGTATGGGGATATAAGTTGACTTTTTCCAATCTGATGGCCATTCTTGTGTTTTCCAAATTTGCTGGCATATAGCATGCATTACCTTGACAGCATCATCTTGCAAGATTTTGAACAGTTCAGCTGGGATGCCATCGTCTCCTGCTGCCTTGTTATTAGAAATGCTTCTTAAGGCCCATTCAACCTCACTCTTCAGGATGTCTGGCTCTAGCTCACTGACCACACTGTCAAAGCTATCCCTGATATTGTTATCCTTCCTATACAGGTCTTCTGTATATTCTTGCCACCTTTTCTTGATCTCTTCTTCTTCTGTTAGGTCCTTGCCATCTTTGTTTTTGATCATACCCATTTTTGCCTGGAATTTACCTCCAATGTTTCTAATTTTGTGGAAGAGGTCTCTTGTCCTTCCTATTCTATTGTCTTCTTCCACTTCCGCGCATTGCTTGTTTAAAAATAATTCCTTATCTCTTCTGGCTAACCTCTGGAATTTTGCATTTAATTGGGCATATCTCCCCCTATCACTGTTGCCTTTTGCTTTCCTTCTTTCTTGGGCTACTTCTAGTGTCTCAGCAGACAGCCATTTTGCCTTCTTGGTTTTCTCTTTCTTTGGGATGTATTTTGTTGCCACCTCCTGAACAATGTTGCAAACTTCTGTCCATAGTTCTTCCGGGACCCTATCTACTAAGTCCAGTCCCTTAAATCTATTCTTCACCTCCACTGGATATTCCTTAGGAATATTAGTGAGCTCATATCTAGCTGATCTGTGGGTCTTCCCTAATCTCTTTAGTCTGATCCTAAATTGTGCAAGAAGAAGTTCGTGATCTGAACTACAGTCAGCTCCAGGTCTTGTTTTTACTGACTTTATAGATGTCCGCCACCTTTGGCTGCAAAGGATGTAGTCAATCTGATTTCGGTGTTGTCCATCTGGGGAAGTCCATGTATAAAGCCGTCTCTTAGGTTGCTGGAAGAGGGTGTTTGTTATGCAGAGTGAGTTGTCTTGGCAAAATTCTATCAGCCTGTGTCCTGCTTCGTTTTGTTCTCTCAGGCCATGCTTACCTGTAATTCCAGGTGTCATTTGACTGCCCACCTTAGCATTCCAGTCTCCCATGATTAAAATAACATCTCTTTTAGGCGTGTTGTCCAGTAGGTGCTGCAGATCCTCATAGAACTGCTCTACTTCAGCTTCTTCAGCATCTGTGGTTGGGGCATATATTTGGATCGCTGTGATGTTAGATGGCTTGCCCTGAATTCGAATTGAGATCATTCTATCGGTTTTTGGATTGTATCCAAGCACTGCTTTAGCCACTTTACTATTGATTATGAAGGCTACTCCATTTCTTTTGTGGTCCTCTTGTCCACAGTAGTTGATCTGGTGGTCATTTGATGTGAAGTGGCCCATTCCAGTCCATTTCAGTTCACTGACGCCCAGAATGTCTATCTTTAATCTTGACATCTCACCAATAACCACATCCAATTTGCCCTGGCTCATAGATCTTACATTCCAGGTTCCAATGGTGTGTTGATCCTTAGAACATCGGATTCGCCGTTCACCACCAGCACCGTCGGCCGCTAGCTGTCCTTTCGGCTTTGAGCTAGCTGCGTCATCACGTCTGGGGCTAGTTGAGCTCATCCTCTGTTCCTCCCTAGTAGCATTTTGACCATCTTCCGACCTGGGGGTCTCATCTTCCGATGGTATACCGACATACTGATCCATTTAGTTTTCACGGCAAGAATACTGGGGTGGGTTGCCATTACCTTCCCCAGGGATCGCATTTAGTCTGACCTCTCTGTCATGACCTTTCCGTCTTGGGTGGCCCTTCACAGTTTAGCTCATGGCATCATTGAGGTGCTCAAGCTCCAGCACTGCGACAAGGTAACGATCCTTTGCTGAAGTGAAGAAGCTAAAGTTGTTTAGTTTAGTTTAGTTTAGTTTAGTTTAGTTTAGTTTAGTTTAGTTTAGTTTAGTTAATTCCTAGTGACCCTTTTTTATGATGGGTGTAAAGTTTCAATATCCACAAATAAATGATAGTCATTAAAGTATCTTCTAGACTAAAGTATCTTCAGTCTGCCCAATATGGATAAACTGTATACCGGCTAAGAGTTCCCACCTACTGGGAACCTGCAGATAAGTGATTAGAAGCCGGCATTTTCCATGGGAGCTCACCTTCTGTGGAACAGCTTTCTACTGGAGGCAAGAGTGGCCCCTTCCCTCACAATCTTCTGGAAGCTTTGGAAGCCTGCTTATTTGTAAAGGTATTTGGCAACTAAGATGATTTAGTATTATTGCTCTGGGTTAGCTGTGGCATTGTGAGTGTGATATTCATTAGGAAATTTCGTTGTATACTGATATATTTATATTATGTTTGTATTGCGTTTCTTGATTGTATTATTGACTTTGTAAATTGCTTAGGGCTGACTAGGGTGAAGCAGCATAAAAGACATAATAAATAAAAATGGGGTGTAAATGTAGCATGTATCAGTCTTGTACAACCTGGTGCAATCTGGATGAGCTGAATTTCTACTGAGTATAGGCATTAAAATCAAATTAAAACACTTCTGAATTTTACTAATGCTTTCTAGGATAGTATATATGGTTGCAGTTAACATAAATGCTGCTGCTAAATTAATGGCAGCCTGTTAATGTAGTAGGTGTCATCACCCTATCACTATGAGGACCTTGGTGCTACTACCACCACCATTTGATAGCTCAGTTCCAATGCTTTTTGCTGTTTTTAATGCTTTTAATTTAATAAAGGAACAGAAAATCTATAGAAGCTTGGCATTTGGGGGATTACAAAAAAAATTGACACACACACCCCTAGCCTTTAGACCTGGCCCTGCCTTACTGTTTACCTTGCTAATAGCATTTATTTCCATCCTACAGTTTTTGACCTGAGAAAGATAGCTCACCTTCAGAGTGTAAAATATGTATAATAATATTTTGTTCATCAGGGAATTGTGTAAATTATTTAAAATTATACTGCTAAAATGTTTTTAATGTCAATTTTTGTTTCATGTTTCAAGATTTCTGTGGTATTTTGCACCCTTTTAGAACAGTTTTTATATGTTAAACCTTTAGTTTGTATGTTTTTTATTTATAAAAAGCTTTGCTTTTGCACAAGATTCCAGTAAATTAATTTATAATTTTTAGAAGAATATTCTGGCCAACCTCACCCCATTCTTGTTAAGCCTCCAGGTTGTTATTAACACAAAAATCTGCCCTTCTGCTAAAACTTAAAGTCAAAGTGTGCTCTTTTTAGCAGACATTTATTGACATACAATAGAAATTAAATAAGTTTTGAATAATAGCTTTACTTTTTAAGTAAGTGACAGAGCATTAAGAAAAGGTGCATTATAAAACAGTCTTTTTATTTTCAACTTCTGATTAAAGTAAAGTGGATGTTGAGCAGCATCTAAAGTGATATGTGCAATGAAGTGTTAATTCTTAGGAATGTTTCATATTCTCAGATTGAAAAAGTAATGTGAACCTTTCTGTTTATTTCAACCAGCTTTTAGGTCATGGAGGAGCAACATTCTATGTGAAATTACTGTGGAACAAATATTTTACCATTCTAAAAGTGAGAATTCTGGCTAGGGCCGGAACCTGTCTAGAAACTGCTTTCTATTTCTGCCAGTCCAATGTGAAAATCACAAATCACCCCTGGAAAGCATATATCAGCCCATTTGGAGAGGAACACAGAACACTGTTGAGCCAGATTGCTCTCATACAGTGTTTTTCATTTGTTTGATTGCTTATTTTTTATCGTATTTTATCCAATTCACTTGTGGGCAAACCAGCCTGAGGCAGTTAATGACAAAAATCCAACATTAATAAATAGGAAGATGATTTCGAGCCAAACTTAAGTCCTATTGATTTCCTCAGGCTATTTAGTTATAGCTAGTTCGTGTCCTCTTGTTTTATCCATGGAAGGCAAAATTACAGTGTACTGCATGATTCAAAGATTGAGGCCTGTTTTGAAGGTCTCAGTCATTACTTAATTACTCTGTGCCCATCATGTATCTCAAGAATATTACCTCACTAAAGCACAGGGAGGCTTTATCATTTTTTCTGGTTTGCTAAAATAATTTTTATATTATAAACTAGTGTTTGTTTTAAGCTATGAGCCTCTTTTGACTCATTATAAAAGCCTACTGAATGAAAGGAAGGGAGCTATCATTATTCATCAATGCATGGATTGTTATTACCATGCAAAGCTGTGAAATTCCTTAGATCAGCAGTTCCCAACCTTTTTGGTGCCAGGAACTGGTTTCATGGAAGACAATTTTTCCACAGACCAGGGGGGAGGGTTTCGGGATGATTCAAATGCTTCCTCTTTTTCCCGACCTTTTATTCTTTTTTCTTCGCACTGTTTGGAGATAGCAGCCAATGGGCTTGCTTTCTCTGACAGGAGGCGGAGCTCAGGAGGTAATGAGAACGATGGGGAGCAGCTGTAAATATCAGGTTGTAAATTCACTTGCCCACCCACCGCTTACCTTCTGTGCAGCCCTGTTCCTAACAGACCACGGACCAGTACCGGTACCCAGATTTGGGACTCTGGCCAGGTCATTGTGGTGCTCTTATACATTGTCTTATACATGGTCTTATTCTAGCCTGATCATATCTCATTTGGAGTTAATCAGCAGGAGATAACATAGACAATTTCTTCAGTACAATTATTTTCCACGCAGATTGACAATCAGCAGGGCTAATCCTGTTGGAAGAAGCAATAATGACTACTTCACCATGATTATCTCAGTTGTATTCCAGCATTTGAAAGAAAAAAATTGAAGAAAAATTGGATAAAAATCACTTGGAGATAGTGATTCATTCAAATAGCCTATCATAGGTTGGGCTGAGCTAGGCTATTGGAATGAATAAGATATTTATCTCTACAGCTGGGTCCCTACCACCTTCTCAACAACCTTCCCAGAAAGGGACTGGGTAAAAATTTCAAATATGATCTGATTGAAAGATAGCTTCTTCAAGAGGGAGCACACTACTGCCTTCATCAAGGTAGATGGTGTGAGAATCCAGCCAGCCTCTGACTCAGAAAACAACACTTTTTCTGAATCAGAGGAGGAAATAAAAACTTACCGAGCTGAAACCGGGAAAGCGAAACCCAAAGATGAGTCAGCAGTGCGGGAAGAGTCATAGGCACTGATTAGCCAATCTTTGGAGGAGGATTTGAATCCTCCAATCAGTGCACGCCAACGACGGACAGAAAAGCACGTGAAGAAGGCAGCCCAATTGGCCGCAGAAGGGAATAGGCGCACAGAGGATCGACATAAAAGGCAGATGTGCGAAGAGCAAGCTGCCGGAACAACCAATCCTACAAGCCTGCAGCTTCCGCAGAAGAGTCTTTACCAGGGTCGGAGACAGCATCTGTTACCAAAGAGGGATCAGCGCCAGCGTTCTCCACCAAAGAGGAATTGAATCCTGCATCTGCTGCTACCAAGGATCTTCCCCTCACCAAGCCCAGCAATCTCAGTCTCACGACCAGCCTCAGATCTCCGCGGTCACCTTGTGTGCATTCCAGGCTCGCTTCCCATCCCGTTCCGAGGTTCCAGCCATGTCCAGAGTATCCAGTCCGGCCTTGTTGTGCTTCAAGTCTGCAGCCTTGCCCTGAGTCTTCAGTGCAGCCCTGCAACGTTTCTCGCTCGCAGCTTAGTTCCAGGTCTCCAGTATGGATTCAGGGTGCCTGTGACCTCCAGTCTTGCCATAGATCTCCAGTCCAGTTTAGCCGCACTTTGGGTACTCAACCTTGTTCAGGATTTTCCCACCTATCTAATTGTGAACCAGATTTGCAACCTTGTCTAGAATCTGTGGTCCAGTCCTGCCGTGCCGTGCCTCGAGTTTCTTGCCTAGTCCTGAACTTCCAGTTCAGTCTTGTCTTGTACCAAGCTTTCAGCCTAGTTCAGAGCCTCCAGCCAAGTCCAGCCTTGCTCCGAGTACTCAGCCTTGCTCTGAGTTCCTAGTCCAGAGTATCCAATCTAGTCCAGTGCCTCCAGCCAAGTCTAGCCTTGCTTCGAGTTCACAGCCTTGCTCAGAGTCTCCAGTCCAGCCCGAGCCATCGAGTCCAGTCCAGTCCAGTCATTAGAACCCAGACATATCCAGGGGGCTCTGCCCAGCCTCGCCCAGCGTTCTGGTGCCAGCCTAGTTTGAGTGGTGTTCCAGTTTGTGGTCATTTGACTTCAGTTGCAGTAGCGTCTTGTGCTCCAGCTTCTCTCAGCCCTCCAGCCTCCATTGGAGAATCCTGCTCTGCCATCTTGCTGCTGTCTCCTCCTGCAGTCTTGCTGGTTTCCTTGTTGCTGCCCACTTGGTCTTGATTGAACCCAGTTCTTTCTTGATTCTTAAGGATTTATTTATTGTAAATAGTTATTTAATAAAGAGTATTTTTGATATTTAATCTGCCTGGCCGCCTCTAAGTCTGATCAGGACAGATGGCATCATGCTTTCCCTTACAGGGAAACCACCTCCTGAATCTTGCTACCCACAGCCCACATAGCTGACAGAAGGAACCAAGAAGGGTATGAATCCAGCCCACAGATGAAAAGCTCATGCTACAAGGAATATATCTACTTCCCCAGGTTCCTCAAAAGAACTCAGATTTTCAATATTACTTTTAAGATTATACCAAAGAAATCAGTTCTGTACTAAGGAAATAAAAAGGCAACATCTGCATTCATTCTAATTTCCTGTTTAAAATAGTGCTGGTATAAAACAAATCAATGTATGGAAGCAACAAGGCAGTAGGACAGAGAAAAAGATGAATAAAATCCACAGGTTTCACAGGATTCATGAGGGAGGCAGTTTGTACTTTTTTGCACTTGCAGTGTAGCACCCCATTTCCAAGCCTTCAATGCCTTCAGTAGAACTGTGCTGTCAACATTTGGGGGCAGAATAGCAAGAAGAGGCTGGGAATGAGGCAGGAGGCCTCTGGAAAAGAAAATATTTAAAAGATTTGATGAAAGATTTAAAATATTAAAATCTCTGTTACCCCCAAAGATCTGAAACTGCTTCTGAAATTTCCCATTCCCATACAAAAGACAAGATGAAAAAAATTAGCACCATCCCTTTTAGGGACACCTCCATAGTTCAAAGATTGCTCACCCTTGCTTTAAATCAGGGTTCTCCAAAGTGGTCAGTATTGACCCCCAAGGCTTGATGGGACTATCCAAGGGGTTGTGGTGGTTGTTGTTATTTGTAGTCTTATTAGTTAAAGTAGTATTTGTTAAATTATTTTCATATAAATGTTTGCGGGGTGTTGAACAATCTGAAACTATCTGAAACTTCATGAAGCGGTCAATTAGCTGAAGAGTTTGGGGACCCCTGCTTTATATAAACAATTAAGATTTTAAAAAAATCCTGAATCGTGTGTCACAGAATACCCAATATGTGCTGCACATTTGAAGCAGGGAAAAAGCTGACTTGATACAAACTAGAGACCTAAGTGAAACTGAGTTGTACTGGTGATCCAGTGACATTGGACCTGATAGTTGCTGCTGACAGGGTTTCTCCCTGCAAAAGAGACGGTCAGTGGCTTGGGTATTCTTTTGGACTCACAGCTCCACAGATGAGAAACTGTCACCAGTGGGGTTTTTCTCAGCTCCCATTGGTGAGTGTCATCCCTCCCAGGTAAACCAGATGGGAAACATGACTAGATGAGCTAATTCTACTTTATTGTAAGGGTACATTAACAGAACCTAGCAAGTCTGAAAGTACAAAACTCCCACCCTCCCTATTTACTGCCTGAGTAATTAGGGCAGATCCTTCCTAAGTTTCTTCCTCTGATCATTACTCTGTTGTGGGCTCCTTTCTCTTTTATCTGATCATTCCCTACATGGCATTTCCCCACCCCCACCGCATCTTCCAAGGTGACCCTGACATTCCATCACAGTGAGACAGTTACAGCCCTCCTACCTGGAGCAGGATGTCTTGGTAATAGTAAGCCATGCCTTGATTATCTTGTGATTGGAATGCACTTTATTATACTTCTGATGGGCTGGCTTTGGAGACAACACAGAAACAGCAACTGGTGCAGAATGCAAAAGCCAGGCTGCTGACAGGTTAAATCCAATAAGGTAGGATAACATCAATTTTAAGATCGCTTCACCGGCTGCAAGTTCATTCCAGGGCCAATTCAAAATGCTGGTTATTATTTTTAAAACCATACATGGCAATGCACCAGGAACCACCTTGCCAAAACTGAATCTGCCTATCAGTCTGAGAGGAACTACTGAGAGAACACCCTCCTTTTGAAGTCCATGGGGTGTGGGTTAGGTGGCCACTGTGCTATGGAATATTCTCATCTGGCCCCATCCGTTCTTGCATTTCATAAACCTGTAAAGAACTTCCTATTCCAACATGCCTTTGGCCCTGATTAATAATGGGGGACCATTCTGTTTTATATTATGTTGTTGATATTAATATTCGTGTTTTTATTGTTCATCGCCCAAAGACTCTATTGATTGGGGCATTTCAAAAGTACTGTAGAAATAAGTATTTCAAAATAACTTTTTAGTAGAATCAGACTCTGGTTTCATTAAATTTTGCTTGATCTGTGACTGATGCATCTAAGACCGCTGATGGCACTGTTCATGAATGGGTACTTAAGGTCTTTGGAAGCAATACATGAGACAGAGTATCAAACTACATGTGTTTCTTTTCTTTTTCTTTACTTCAAAGTGAGCACAGGGAACCAGATCTATATTTGGATTTTAGGATACAGATATGGCTGTTTAATTCATGTAGGGCTCTTTGCACTGGTCATTTACATTCCCAAGAGTGATCCACTGAAGCAAATGGATCATTTTGCTAACACTGAAAATGCTAGCATGATCAGTGTGATCCAACCTGAGATTGAATGTAGGAACCAAATAATGAATTCTAAAGCTGCTTCTCTAGTTAGATGCTTAGGAATCACAAGAACCTTTAATTCTATTTTCTATGGCATGCTTGTAGATCTGACAGCAAGTTACAGTATCACTGCATAACTTTGGGAAATAGCTAATTGTGTATTTAGTTTGTGATGCTTGATGAGACACATTTAGTTGGGAATTATCTGTATGTCATAGATTTGCTATCATAGTGAGCTATCACACACATTGAGATAGCTTTATCATTTTAAAAGTTAGGCAGCTAATATTACAGCTTATACAACATGTAGGAAAGTGGATAGGGGCAGAAGTATATAAAACTACGTAATGTGCTTTACAATGGAGTTCATTGTGTTAAAATAGAAACTTGGTAAAGGGGGTACTTTGCTGTTACTAAATCATAATATAAATTGAGAAGGACAAAGATACCTCATTTTGAAAGAACTAAATATCCAGTGTTTGTGAAGTATACCGTTACATAGTTATAAGGTATCTTTCAAATATATTGAATATCCAGAGAAAGGATTTAAGGAGGTGATAACATTCTCCACTATCTAGATGAAATATTTTAGGGTAAGTGTCCAGGAGACTTTACTAATACCATAATACTGTAGAAGAAAATTCTTCACATACCTGAAATAATGGGTAAAGAATAATAAGGGACTAGTAGACATTTTGAATCAAATTTGTCTTTTTTTTAATGTCAAGAGTGGCATTTAGGATAAGCCATAATTGTTATATTCACTGCATTTTAAATATACTGAAATATTTAGGACGTTATGAGGTACTCCAGCTAGTTCATACAAAATGATCATTGCAAAGTGTTGATTATTCTTGAGCACTGATCAGCGAGGACTAACACTGCTTACTACAGTCATCTTCTACTTTGCTGTTGTACAAAGAATTCACTGATATATATGGAAATAAAAAATCACATCTAATTAGGCAAAATATATTGGTTACAATTAGAAGCTCTTTTCCCTGGTAAGTGCCCTTTCAGTGTGTTAAACTACAGTTCAAATTATTGACAGCCAGCCTTGACTGTGCTAGCTTAAAAATATTGAGGCATTGTTTATTCATTTTTATTTAAAATTTCCTACAAGATATTTCTGGAAGGTCCGTGGCAAAGCTATTAATGAAGCAGTTTAATTTGCTATAATTGCTCACATTCAAATTACAAGGAATCCAGTGTTTCATTAATTACTTGGTTGCTTTTCTCATAAAGCCCAACCGTTCTGTGATAGTAGTGGAACTATGCCAAAGGTTTCACTACAGCTTCCATATAGATTACTAACCATTAAGGCTGAAACAACTCTCCAGCCCTTCCCTCCCAGTTTTTCCTCTGAAAGTTCCTAATGAAAATTACTAGGATATGCAAATAGCCTTGACAATATAATTCTGTCGCACTCAGTCTTCTACTTATCGTAACATTTTATTTATCTATTTTTCTTTATTCCTTGAGTTAATCAGAAAATTTACATACATACAAAATTTAGAAATTTAAGAAGTATCATTGTTCAAAACAATATTGGCATTTTAATTATTTTATGTGGTCATGTTACTTTTCTTACTTTTGCATGCATTGTATTTATATCACAATTGATTGGCTAAATATATGCAAATATATGCAGTAGTGCAAGCTCCATATCTGAACATGATCAAGATCTATTTGATCCCATATGATGTGATTTTGGAAAAAGGATATGGTCTTAAAAGTTTGCTGTTGTGCTGTATCTTTTTATGTAAATTACGATTTGCAAGTTCTGTATAACAGTAATATTTTAGTATTGATTAATGTAAAGATTTTATCTTGGAATAGGTAATGTGATTACTAACTCTAGTAGTGTAGTTGTGCTTCCCTTTGAGTGTGGAAAACATTGGGTTTTAAGTTTAAGTGGGGTTGTGTGTGTGTACGTGTGTGGTGCTTAGAGTTTTATTGTTTAATCATGAAGAATTAACTTCCAAAGGAATAAGCAAAATGGTCAAAAGGTGGAATGTACTAAAATAGTATCAAAAGTGATAAGCCTCTTAATACCATTTCCAGGGGAGCATATGTAATGGTACTATTGTAATAATTGTCCTATTTATGGGTTTTACTTAGGCATCTGCTAGACTAGGTGATTGTTTGATTTGAATCAGCATGGATGCTCTCATGCTCTTCCTTCCATCCTTTGCTTCATTATTTGCTAACAGAAATTATTTTCCAACTGTGTTTCTGTATAAGCCAATCAAAGCATTGCTTGTAACTGATTTTTGAAGGAGCATCTTGTGATTTGAGGTACAGAGAAAATAAGGTACCATTGTATTCCTTTGAATGTTTCTGGACTGGTTTCATAAGATTTTTCTGCCACCGCAGTATGCCAGGGGGGATAAGCATAATAGTCGCTCTCTATGGGATACAGTTCCTGATCTCAAAAGAAAATATGTAGGGTAGCCCCACATAATCTTTGTAAAATGAAAGAATAAGTTTTCAGTTTTTAATTGTTTTTGTGAAAAACATTATCTAGATGGAAGATGGTTCTAGGCTAATTTGCTTCTCACATAATAGTACTTCCTTTGTCAAGTAATTATGTTGTCAAGTAATATATGCTCCGAGCAACATAAATTAAGATTACCAAGTATAATGCATAAAGTTCTTGGGTAAAAAAAAATGGATGTGATTCTGGGCTATAAATCTGTATTTATAGATTAATGATAAACTAATACGCTGCCTGGCTTTCTGCCATAGGAGTACAAGAAGTAGCTAAAAATGTGGAGACATTTCCCTTGTTTCTTCCTGAATCATTTCTAATACCATGTTTACCTAGGAGAAGGAATACCCTGAATTTAAGACCAACCTCCCAAAATGGAAGAATAGATAGAAAATACTATAAGGACAAGTCCAAATTTATTATAAACCAGTTTGATACATGTATACTACTTTCCATTTGAAATTTAAAAAAACAATAAAATAAAAATCTGTGCAATGCTCAGCTTCCCCACCTTCTGAATCGAGGTTTGCCAACTCCAGCTGAAACTAACACTGTAGGGGAGATTCTGCCACTACCACTTTCAGGTGTTTGAGTATGTGCATTATCTCTGCTAGGAACCATACTCCAAAAAAGGGCAGGCCCTTGCCAAAAAGAATATAAATTAATGTTAGTTGAATTAATTACTTGTTTAAAAGTTACTGAGATGAATGGAGGAAGTAACAGAATGAGGTGGGGGGGAGGGAGAGAAGCCCTGTTCGAGGATTATAAAAGTGGTAAAATTTACCTAAGCCAGTTTTGTATAGGTAGTCCTCAACTAATGACCACAATTGAGACCAAAATTTTTGTCGCTAAGTGATGCAGTCATAAAGAGAGATGTCACATGACCGCATCACTTAGCAACAGCAATCCTGGCAATCCCCATTGCTGTCATTAAGTGAATTTCACCTGTCGTTAACCGAGGACTCACCCCAATCCAAGCCATTCTGGGCTTGGTCCCTCCCAGCCCCAAGTCTCAGTAAGGTAAGGGACTGCCTCCAACTCCCCACACCCACTTATCTCCCTCCCCATCTCTGCCCTTTGGGCCACCCTGTTCTGGAGCTGCTTGCCATGCTGTAGCTCAGGGGCTTCTTGGTGCATCACAGCTCTGGGGCTGCAAGAAGCTCCTGAGCTGCAGTGCAATGTGCAGCTGCAGCCACCCCCGGAAGCCGCAGCTGCCCCAGCCCACTCCCAGCTGCAGTCTCCCTCACCACCCTGTACTGCAAGACCCCTGCCGCCCTGCGCTCCACCACCCCAGCTGACCTTTGCCATCTTCTTGCTCCCCCTGCTGAAGAGGCGTATCTGGCCTGGCTCTTCGTGCCAAGAATCCCCTTTGCGCCACACTGCTGGGCCAGACTGGGGCTGGGCTTCGTGCTGCACTGCAGCTCAGGGGCTTGCAGCCCCAGACCCATGGTGCACCAAGAAGCCCCCCTGTGCTGTGCTGCTTAGCCGGGATGGGAATGAGCCATGCTATTTGGAGAATAGCAGGCCCGCCCCATTCTCACGATGCTTCAGAAGACCTCAGAAGCTTTCCGAAGGCTTTCCAAAGTATCACAGGCACACTATTTGGAGAATGGCAGGCGTGCCCCATTCCCACAATACTTTGGAAGGCCTCAGAAGCCCAGGCCCAGCCCAGCAGCACAGCCCAAAGGGGCTTCTTGGCATGCTGTGGCTCTGGGGCTGCAAGAAGCAGCCCCTGAGCCGCAGCATGAAGCCCAGCCCCAGCCCAGCCCAGCCCTGGGCACACCTTGTCAGCAGCAGGAGCAAGAAGATGGCGAAAGTCAGCTGGGGCATGGCTGGGGCTTTGTGCTGGGGCGTTGGGGTGGTTGGCCATGGCACAGGCCTTGAGGCGGCACACCTCGGCAGCAGTGCTAGCTGCAGGGGACTGAAGTAAGGGCCTGGGGCTGTGACAGCCAGCTGAGTCTGCTAAAGGCCCCAGAGCTCTAATTCAGCCCTGGTGCCGTCATTGCCACCAAGGACTGCCGCTGTGCAGGGCAGCCAAAAGGGCAGAAATTGGGGGAGATGGGTTGGAGCAGTTGAAGTGCCCTGCAGTCGAAACTGTGGGCAGGCTGCCAAGCATCCAACTTTTGATCACAGGACTGCGGGGGTGCTGCAACAGCCGTAACATCAAGTACTGGTGATAAGTTCCTTCCTTCAGTGCTGAACTTTAAATAGTCGCTGAACAAATGGTCGTAAGTCAAGGACTACTTGTAGTGCTTAAGGCACTGGGCTAGAAACAATGAGACCATGAGTTCTAGTGCTGCCTTAGGCCAATCCCTCACTTTCAGGCCTAGGAAGGAGGCAGTAGCAAACCACCTCTGAAAATCTTGCCAAGAAAACTGCAGGGACTTGTCCAGGCAGCCGCCAGGAGTCAGAAACTGATTGGAAGGCACCAAAAAAAAAAAAATTACCTGGCTAGCAACCAAGTAGGAACCTCTGGTGCTTAGTTCAGCTGAGACCCCTGTCACAGCTGGGAATGAGCACATCCCCCCACCCTTTGAGCCTTCTGGAAGGCCATAAAGAGCTGGGACAGGGTGAGGTGGGAGCCCATGGATGGTTCTGTTGGATACATCCAAGGAGAATGGCCAAGGCACCAGGGTTTTGTTTTTATGGTTTTTACAGTTTTCTGGTTTTTATGAACTGTGCTGAGTTATGTTCTCAAGATGGGCAGCCATAAAAATCTTTCAAATAAATAAACTGAGAAGCAAGAACCAGTTTTGGAAGGTATTTCTCAGTTATATCTGTGTTTTGTTTTTATTTTAGCTTACAATCTTATATTGAACATAGCTTTTAACATTTTTTAAAAAGTGATTAGTAACCATTCACTTACAGAGTTTGGGTTTTAAGTCTTTAGAACAGTGTTTCTCAACCTTAGCAACTTTAAGAGGTATGGACTTCAACTCCCAGAATTCCCCAGTCAGCCTTGCTGGCTGGGGAATTCTGGGAGTTGAAGTCCACACCTCTTAAAGTTGCCAAGGTTGAAAAACACTGTTTTGGAGGTACTCTGGAGAAAAAAACATATGAAATGTGACCACTAGTTTTTAATTCAGTGTCTTACTATTTCTGGTTGAAATTTAATTAGTTCAGTAGAACTGTTTAAATTGATGGGTTTTGTGGATTGTAGAGTTAGGCATTAATCCTTCAATTTCTTCATTGTGAAGTGTATGCAAATACTTTGAGACTAACTTATACACAGACCTGTAAAACAGCCTTAAGTAGCTACAACTACTTTTCAGACTGTTTGGAAAAAGCTTTCTGGTTAAAAATATGATTTAAAGAAAAATGTGAAAGGCCTGAAAAATGTTGGATTTTCAAAAATCTTTTTTTTTAATAATATTTATTACAGCATGTAAGATATTGGAAAAAATGTTCCTCCAAAACAATCTCTAAAACCACCCAAGTGTTCACCATGCGATCGTTACACTTGTGGATGGACAACAAGCAGTGCTATTTTCACAAGAGAAGAGAAAATTATTCACCCAGCAATACACTTAAATTTATGACTCAAACACACTTCTAAACTTAATATTGAAATTTTAATTTTTATGAGTAAACCAAACCAAGCCTTCTATAGTTTAATTTAATTTTCTAAAATAGTAAGAACATTTCTTTTAATCAGGAAATCAGTGCTTAAAGAAAAAAAATACCTTGCAACGTTTCTTGTTTTAGGGTAGATGAGGAAAAAACAGTTCGTTGCTTCAAAATGTTCAAAAGTTCTGTTTTTCTAACCATAAATACCAAAGCTAGAGAACTTATAGTGAAACATTGCATAAGTGTTGCATAAGTGACAGCTTCTAATAAGTATTTTTTACTATATTTCAATTTCTTATATATTTCAGCTTCTTATATAAAACTCTTGTGGTAGTCATAGTCCTTGGTTCTAAAAGCTCTGGTTCTGGGATAGTTTTCCTGTGCATTCAATTTAAATTTCAGGAGAGGAACATGTTATGGCAAAATGTACGGCATGTAACATTCCCATTCTGCTACACATTTGAGTTCATATAGTGGAACTTTCTAATGTGAATGCTTGTCTTTCACCTTCTCTGGATCATGACTATTTGCTCCATATTCATATTAGGAATCACTGCAAATTATAGAGGGGAAATACAAAATATTTATCTGCTTGCAACCTATTATCTAATATCTACCCTTAGGAGATATTTTTCCTTTCTGTAGATTCTACTTTACACATATATTTGGATTTACATCATGGATCCTTTGGATATAGAATCCAAAGGTCCACCTATCTTTGCTGCTGATTTGGAGTGAGGTCCAGTAGGTTCCTATATGTGTATAGGCGAGTTTGCAAGGAGACCACATTCCACCAAATGAATACAAAAAGTGTTCTGTGTGAGGCAAGTGGGAAACACATGGATCTCCATGTATGTACAAAATGTTCAAATTGCTTGCTTCTTTCAGTCCCAGCTGTGAGAACTACAGATGTCATTTGTCTGAGAGGAACAGATGCTAACTCCACCCCCTCCCCCTTTCCTTGGCACCCTCAGAAAAAGAGAGATGTTCCATTAGCTTGCCTCACAATCTTTTTGATTGTGAGGCAAGCCTTTAAAAAGCTGTAAATCTGCCTTCTCATTACAAAGGGCAACAATAGATTGATTTATGGTAGATGAACAACTGTTGAGCTTATGTAAGCAGAATGCATGAAACTGCGAGTTAGCACTGAATTTAATAGAGGCTACATACTACTATTGCAGTACTTGGGGAGGGGACTTTGAATGCAATTAATTGGAGGATTTATGGCTATAAATATACTACGTATATTTCTTCATTAAGTTGGACAGAAACTGAACACAGTTCAGTGTAACTTGAAGCTAAAGCCACCTTATAGAAATCTCTGGTTCCAGCAGAGAACAAGGTGGGCATTGAAGAGCAGTTTTCAGTTGGCGAGAAGACCAAACCATAAACTCCTCTCCTTTTACTTATGACTCCCCAGTAGCCTTTACTGTACACCAAATGGCAGTCTTAAGATTTAAAACAGATGATTTGTAGCCAAGTTCACTCCTTCTGCTTCTCTTGATAATCCTACAATAGTAATTGTGGCCACCACCGTCTGATAAGTGAGGGCAATAGGTATCATCCTTTTTGTTTTGTGGCTTCCCGATGGAGGCATCACGAACCTCTGATAGAGAACCATCCTCAACAATGAGGTTTCCAGGAACCTTGGCAGCCTTTCCTACACCACTTTCCTCAGTGGTTGGCTTTTGAACAGGGTTAAACTAATTCTTGGAAACTGTATTTACGGCCCTACGAACGAAGAAAAAAGGGGGGGAAATCATGTCTGTGAATCAAGCTTTATTTCTTTATCGATTTTGTACTAATAATAAATACCTTGTTTTTTGTTAAACATGCCTTGCCCTTCAATCCATTTTCCTGCAGAAATAAAATTACTCATTTATTACATTATTTTCAGTTAATAATTGCCAGGAGGAAAGTTATAGCCTATCCCAGCAATATACGTGAGGTGGCATCTTCAGCAAAAATTGAGGCTGAGTAAATGTTTGAGGGAAAGATCCTCCAAGGTTGGTAAAACATTTTGGTATATGACTTCCTTCTCAAAAGACAAGACAGTGAGAGAGAATCCTATAAAGTGAAAGTGTGTAACCTGTGTGGAGCCTTCACAGACCTCCAGAAGTTCTTACAGAATTGTTATTTTTGATGAAGCAGAAGAGGGTAATGATTAAATACAGTACATGACACCAGAACCATATTAATGCCATGTAATGTTCAGTTTAAATATAGGAGAAATAAAATCAAATTCAGTTTTTCTAATAACCTAAGCTGCTACTTTTTAAAAGTGCAGTTCCCAAAACATTTTTCAAAAGCAAGTAGTGTGAAAAGAGTTGTGCACACCTGTTATAAATACTGAAATATTCAACAGATGAGTTGAAATAAAATGTCAGATCTCTCAGTGGAGGCCTGTAAATGGTAGAGTCCTTCAGACAACTGTGTTAGGTCTGTGTGCTCTTTGGTTTGTTCGTAAAAGATCTGGAGTTGGGAAGAACATAGGAGATGCCAAATAGGGAGATGACCCAAATTTCGTAAGAATGGTTAAGGGAGAAAAGCAAAGAGCTCAGAGAAGCCTTTTGAAAACAAGGAAATGGAATTAAACTGGTAATTACAATTCTATGTCAGCAAATGAAAGAGATGCCCCTTGGGGCCAAAAAAGTCCTGTTGTTGGGTGATATGAGCAATTTTTGAAGAAGTTGTCTATTGCTTATAATTGCTCCTATTTCAGATATTATTTGAGACAGGGAAAATGGAAACTCATTTGCTAAGCAATTTTTCATTTTTTTTTTTTACTCATGAGAAGTTCATTAAGTTCCTCAGTACTCAGAGGTGTACATCAAATTTGTGAAAGGATGAGGTTTTTCAAGTGAAAAAAGCCATGGAACATTTGATGTAATTTCTCTAAAAAATATCTTCATGTACTTAAAATACAATTTTAGTGAATGGGCTATAAACTAAAGTTGGGTGTGTCAATACACTGCATGAACATCTTAGTTGATGGGATGTGGAAAACCATGTGGTTGCAAAGTAGTCTTTAGTTGAGAAATCTTAACTTGCACAGAGGTCGCCTTTCCCAAGAGCAGCCTGCTCCCTGTCTCCCATCATATCTCTCCATTCTCTCTCCCCTCCCCATCCTGCTCCCATTCTGTGCACCTCCCCATTCCTAAGGCAAAGGGACCCATCCCATCACTCACAAGTATACAAAGACAGACAGGCACTGACCAGGT
This sequence comes from Candoia aspera, assembly GCF_035149785.1. Taxonomy (NCBI): domain Eukaryota; kingdom Metazoa; phylum Chordata; class Lepidosauria; order Squamata; family Candoiidae; genus Candoia; species Candoia aspera. Next base: position 185,511,444 of record NC_086154.1, read on the forward strand.
TACCAGCACTTTTCAGCATTCAAGCACCTCCACCCAGGCAGGCTCTCCATCCACAACAACCAACCCCCAAATCATCTTCCACTCTAACACACACACACCACCCCTCTCCACTCTCACATGGGCAGCAGGGAAGCCTCACCCCCAGAGTCCCAGTCAGGCAGAAACTCCTACCACGCACCCTCATCTCTCACTTGAGGGCAGCAGACAGGCCCAACCAAACCCAGCCCGCACACCAGCCAGCAGTCCATAAAAAAGTCCCTGCCAGTCCAGATTTTAGCAGTCTGGGTGCCAGCATCCAAGATAATCAAATACTTCTTCCCTGGGATCTTCAAAACAATGTCAGTCCCGGGCCACATCAGCCCACAGTCCACACAGAAAGGAGAGAAGGGCTGCCAAAATGGGCAATGTACCATATGGTTGATTAACTGGCAGCTGAAGGACACAAGCCAGTTCATCTGCCAGATTGCCACCTTGCTCCCACTCCCACCACTGCTGATCACCTGGCCATCCAAGTTGTCAGCTCCCCCAAGGGCTCTTACTTCCAGGCTGCCACTGCCACCTTGCACCACCACCACATGCCAGCCCAACTGACCTCCCAGGAATGGATAGAGGAAAAGTAATTGGGTAATTCAGAGAATTATTCTCACTATAAATAAGAATAGAGATTAATGAGTCTCTACTTTTAAAAAGTTCTGTTTGTTTTGGCTAGGTGGTTTAATCATCAATCTACTCACATGCACACACAGAAAGGAATAATGTAAAAGGATTGTTAATCTGATTGTGATGAAAGATTGAGAGAATTAGGTGAAGGATACAAAGGTGATGAGAAGTTTTGGATGTGGAAGATCATTTAGTAGTATCAAGAGTAGATCTTGGAGGGAAATAGACATGAAAGAAGAGGAACAAAGTGAAAGAAACGAGTAAAAATAGAATGACTGCAGGAAAAGAAAGAATGAGTCTCTGTGAAAAAGTTATTAGAAGACAGAGTAATTTTCCAACACAATAAATTGATAGTGGCCAGAAAGAAAGATTATGTGGTTGCTGCTTGGAACACAGTAAAAAGAATTATGTTACGAAGTGCCGCCGAAGTGTGTGATTTTGCTGTGTAATGGGAAATACGACTAAGGATGCTTGGTGGAATGATAAAGTAAAATAAATTGTAAAGGGGGGAAAAGTGTATAAGAAAATTATTGCTGCAAAAATGACTACATTCTTTGTAACTAACATTTCCTCTCTCTCCAAATTAAAGAGAAAGCTAATGTATAATTTGGAGAGAGAGGAAATGTTAGTTACAAAGAATGTAGTCAAAGAGAGCAAGGAATGATTCATATTCTGCAGAGAAAATGCAGATAAATTTTGGTTTCCATCAAAATTTGTTTTGGAAGGGATAAAAAAGACCTAAACAAGGAGCCTCCAGCAGAGAGATGTGTATGGGAATTATAGCACTATATTGAAGCATTAAACAAATTATGAATGTTAGTGTTTAGGTTAAAAATAATTTTAAAAAATGATGAATGCTGTGAGAACATTGAAAGATGATAAGGCTGCAGGTATAGCTGGAAAAAAATTAACATATTAATGTGGTTTAGTAAAACTGCGGCTGTTCAACTTCTTTAACTGTATCTGCACCTGACAGTTGAGGTAACACTGTTATATTTTTCCTTTATACAAAGTGAATGATAACAAGAATGAAATTAGAGGAAGATTAAGTATTCCTGGTAATATGTCTATTGGAATTCTTACTGAAAGATTTCAAGAGGTGACAATGAAATTTTGGAAGTACAGTGAAGTTTTATGCCAAGCTGACCTGTGCAGACTAGAGTTTTGCATTTCAGGAAAGTATGAATGTAAAAAAGTTTATTGTACATTTGTTGATTTAGAAAAGGTACGACAAAGTGAATGGCTTTACTTAAGGAACACGTTGCATTAATACGTTGTTGAAGGTTGGTTGATGGATATGCCAAGAGCAGTGTACTGAATGATGGTAGTAAAGCATGCATGAAAATAAATGGAATGCTTATCTAATGATCCAACATTGATCAGGGAATAAGTGAAAGACATGTGAGGTCACTTTGGTGGTTTACTGTATTAATTGGTAAATGTATAAGAAATACTTGCAATGATGTTTGAGATGTAGTGGTTGGAGATGTAAATGTATATGCAGGCAACATAGTGCTGTTGGCTCAGAGCTCAAATGATTTGCAACAAATGTTAGATTGTACGTTGCAACAAAGGTTATGGATCTGAAAATTAACGTTATCAAAGACCAAAATAGTTGCATTTGACAGCAAAGATGTAATGAATGGCTGTAAGTTTCCTATAAAAGGTCCTATAAGGTCCTATAAAAGCATAGAATGCTTAGTAAGATGGGGAAATGGAGAAAATTTAATGCAAATGCTGTTAGAAAAGAAGAGGATATATGTGGTTTGTTGTGAGGAATGGATGCTTATTGAGAGAAGCTAAAATGTGCATGCTGCTACCCACTTTGTTATATGGAAGTGAGAGTTGGACATATCAGGAGAAACAAAAGAAAGTTGAATGCAATGGGATTTTCAGTACTTAAGAAACATGTGGTAGAACAAGAGATGGGCTCAAGAATGAAAGGGTTCTGAATAGATATAGACTGAATACAGAAGTGAATGGCCAGTAGAAAAGGAGTTATAGTATGTTGATAGGATTTGGTCATATAGAGAGAATAAATGAAGTGCAAATAAATATTTGAAGGAAGAATGACTGGTTTGACAGGAAAAGTTGGGAGTGGATGAAATTGATGAAATCCTCAGAAAGAGCAGTGGGAATTTTAAAGAACAAAAGGCAGAGTATGAATGTTGTAAAAACAGAGGTGGTTTGCAAGCATAGAAAAGTATGGAGGCTATAGTGAAAGATTTAGATGTCCTTCTCTTTTTTTATTTCCTGCCTTTAATTTTTTTTGCTCATTCTCTCTTTTCCCCACTTTACATAATGTTGGTTACTCTGAAAGTTAATAGCATGATAGGTTTATATATATATGATTTTACACAATGGAAGAGTTTGGTGCTATTATGTTGTCATAGATACCTACAATACAATACATGTACCTACAATATGTAAGAATTATCCTCATTCCACCTAACTAGTATGAAACAGTTTTAAAACCATTTGCTATTTTCATTTTAGCCAATCAGGTTATTTGCCTTGTCTAATCTTTATTCTCTACTCTGATTGGCAGCGGGTCACCATAATCACAATCAGGAAAATAATAGGCCTTACTTTTCCTGTGTTATGGTTTCTGATTTTTTTTTTCCTATAGTTTCCATCTACTGTTTGAACTGCTTTCTCCAACTGGGTATTATCCAGATAAGTTGGCTGGCCAACATACCTGGAGGGTTTCTAGCAAATGTAGCTGGAGGGCGCAACTTATGGAAGGCTGGTGTGGCCTTACTCAATCAGGGTTCACTGATAATGTGATTAAAAGATTAACCAAAATTGGACATATCCACAATTTATTGCTAGACCATTGTATAAGAAAAGCCTTTGTATTTGGGAGCTCTGTAGACATTCATTAAATGAGTTTGCAACTTGTCTGTGCATAGTTGTTCTGTCTTCACGCTTTAATAGTGTGCCCATTGTCTTCAAAACCATTAACGGTTCTTCCACACACAGTGTAGGTGGGATGAGAAAGAAAGCTTGCCCACAGTGGATACGTCTTGTTCCATTGTATTATCACATGAGAGTGTGTTCTTCCTTGCTTTTATTCTTGCAAAGTAAATGTGACCATTTATCTTTGTATTTTGTTTCTGTTTGGTTTTTGTCAGCAAGCAAATGAACTAATTTTGTGTTTTGATTTTGTTTGTCTTGACTCCTCCACATTCCCTCCTTCCGAAGTCTGAGCAACCCAGCCCTGCAAGTTCAAGTTCCAGCTCTGGCTCCAGTTTCACACCATCTCAGAACAGTCGACAGCAAGGTAACAATTTTTAAAAAAAGGGTTCGGGGAGGCAGTTGCTTGGACGTGCAGCAAAAGAGATAGATGGCATTTTTTTAAAAATTAGATGTGTTTTTTATATCCCTACTAGGGATAGCTCTAAGAAGCTTCGTCCTCTCATTTTATCCATGCAAAATAGGTTGAACTGACAGTGAATCATAATATGAGCCTGGATCTGAGTGGGGATTTGAATTCTCTTCTCCCCACTCCTAGGCTGACCCTAACATCAGTTTGCTGCGATAACTCATAAGTCATTAAGATTTACTTGTTAAAGTTTGAAGTCGTTAGATTCTATTCAGCATTATACTTTTATTCAGAAATCAAGCAACTGTACTTCTAGTTACTTTAGACAACTAACCTGGCTGTGTCCCAATAGAAGATGACAACAGCATAGCTGCGTAAACAAATGGCTTTTTGAAATAACAAAAGTACTTAATTGGAATTAAGATGTTTTTTGCATGCTACATTTCATTTAAAAAAGGAGTTCCTCCAAGGCCTATCAGTCTTAAGACTTGGCAGAAATAAGCAGCAGTAAACAAAAGGACCTAGAACTTCTTTCAGTTTTTAAACATCATTTTTTTTAAAAAGGGAACAAATAGATTCCTTAACCTTTATTGACTTTGCCTAGACACTATGCAGTTCTGAGGAAGTTAGGATTTACATCTGCCAAAACATACTGCCATAACCAGTCTATATTTAAATAGTTGAGAGAGTTCCTATTTTGTCATTCTTACTGTAAATAGCACAGTGTCTACAATCTTAAGTTGTTTCTTGAAAAGCAAAAAAATAAATAAAATTAAATGTATTTTGAACTTTCTTCCCAAAAGCATTCAGCTCTATTTTGTTGATATTTCTAAGTCTCCTCAGACATTTTTTTCTGCAATGATTATAAGAAAATTCTTCCTTTGCCAACTGATGACTGCTTTCTAGGGAACATATCAAAATATATACAACCTCCATGCAAGTATATCAAATTATTGTATTATTATTATTATTATTATTATTATTATTATTAAATGTATATGCCACCCTACTCCCAGAGACTTTGGGCGGTTTACAAATGATTTAAAACATGAAACAAGTCAATAAAAACAATTAAGAAACAAAAAAGCATAGAGATGGCAGAATAACAAACCAGGAGGAAACAAAAGAAAACAACCTCTCTTTCTTTTGAGAGACACCTTTGCAAATGAATGAAATCTGGATATCCATTAAGTTAAGCCATTTTATTGTGCTTGAAAATACTTACTCCGGTCACACATGGATTAAGCCATCATTTCTTTTAATCACGATTTGTTAACTCGTGGTTTAGCCACAGTGGTTGGATTGACACAGAGTGCTAAGCAAACACAAAGAATTATGGCTTACTGCAAAGTATAAACCCAGCCAGTGACTATGATGTGAGTCCATTAAAACATGGCTTAATTTCAGTTACCAGAAACAAGTTCCCCATACAGCTTTTATAAGCCATGTAGGAAAATCTGATTTTGTAGGGTGGCATGCAGTTTTTAATATTTTCCTAATGAATAGCTATTATCTAAGTTTGGGTTGTAATTTCTGTTTTACACCTTGAACACACATCACTAGTATTTATCCTATTAACTGATGATTTTGCAAGAAACCCTGATAGTTATTATTTTATTTATTTAAAATTTGTCTGTGTGCGTCTTTGTTTTATCTATCTTGAACATCATGGAAAGGCAGGGTATAAATTAAAATGATTAATCAGTTTCTCTTCAGATCATATAGATCTTTTGCCTTTCTAAATTAATTAATGAAAACAGTAATTTAACAACAATCAATCTTTATTTTGGTCATAGATGAGCATATCAAATTGTAATTAATAACATCACTAATACTGATGTTAAGAATTAAACTACTCCATAGTGCTATTGCTCTGTTTTTTAGTGGCAGAATTATTTTCATAGCTTTGTCTCAAAAATTAGAAGAAAACTCTTTTTTTCTTCCTGCTTCCCAAATTAATCTTAGAGTTAACATTTCTGTTTCCTTCTGAAAAAAAAAAATGCTTCTGTGTAGATGTCTTTCGTATTAATAAAATATGTTAACATTTTAAGAATCTAATCCTAAAACTTTTTTAATACAACTTCATTAGTGAAGCAGGCGTAGGAGGCATAGGATCTCTATCCAGTTCTGGGATAAAGATAGGTCTCTTCTGTTGGAATTCACACACTTTATACATATGAGCATGCAAAGAGCTGGCTTGACCTGATATTGACCTTAGACTAAAGAAGACAGCTATATTCTAAGTAGATCAAAAACAGGCAGACAAAGAATGCCTTGGCTAGAGCAAGTTGTAATCACAGTGATTTATTAGACTATGACTTTCAATACACGGATTAGCCTAGCAAAATGTACTGTTACTATGGTCTCTTTAGATTTTTCCGGTATAAGATACCTTTAAGGGTCTTTTATAAAATCTTACTTTGCTTTGCTTTGTTTTGTTTTAAAGATGCATTTGGTTCTGTGGAAAGCCAACTTGCTTTACTTAACATTCCAAGGGGCTTATTCTGCAAACACTTAAAACACTAATCTCCTTGTTGACAGAAATAATCCTGTTTTAAGTCAACTGGTCCTTGAATAAATTTACTTTTGTTTAAGCATTTGCTTCATAAGCTCCCCCAAGCAGTGCATCTTTTGTTTAATGATCAGATCCTCATTTCTCCTTTCTTAAAAATTTTGTTAAGACTTGTTTTATTATAAAGCTAACAATAAATAGACTTGCATGTGAATTCCCATTGTTGAATTGTGTCCCTTTTTGTTTTTATTCACCAGGTCCTTTGAGGTCTATAATGAAAGATCTGCATTCTGATGATAATGAAGATGAATCTGATGAAGCAGATGAGAATGACAATGACTCTGAGATGGAAAGACCTATAAATACTCATGGAGGAAGTAGAGTGCGCAGGTTAGGGATTAGAAAAATAAATTCCAGATAATTTGACAGCCTAAGACAAGCCAAAGGTGGTAGAGAGATTTTTTTTTTTTTAGGTTTTGGGATAAGGGAGAAATATTTATTAGATTCATAAAAACAGTGCATGAAAACAATATACAGGGATTTAAGGAAATTTTAAGCATTAGGAAGGAATCTGGGAGGGTGTTTTAAAAAGCTCAGCTTGCTGAGAAAAAAACATAAGATCTGCACTCTAGTATGTAGTGAAGCTTTTTTTTTTTGCGTTTCACTCTTTAGGCTATATACTGCGACTTTAGTAAGTCTGGGAAGTAAGTTGAACATAACAGAGTTTTAACAAGGGCTAATTGGAAGTTTTTCACTTAGGAAAAGACATTAAATTAGCAGTTATAGGATGGGGAACACCTGGCTTTGTAAAAGTACTTGTGGAAAACCTTGAAAGTGTATTTGATTGCCAACTTAACACCCAGTATGATGTGACTATAAAAAAAAAGAAAGAGGCAAACACAGTTTTGAACTGTTATCAACTGAAATATAATTTCCAGTTCGTGTGATATAATAGTTCCATTCTAGTCTCCATTTGAGTACTATATCCAGTTCTGTGTTCCACAGTTTCAGTGCAATTCAGAGAAATTGGAACAGATGTAAAGAAGCACAGTGAGGGTGAACAGGGGACTGGAAATTAAGTCCTGTATGGAGAGGTTGAAGAAATTAAATATTTTTATCTTTCAGAAAAGACAACTTAAGAGGAAAATATGATAGTCATGTTCAAATATGTGGTGTCATATAAGAAGTCCATGACCTATTTTCTGTCATCCTAGAAGCCAGGATATGGAATAATGATCCTGAGTTATGGGAAATAGACTTATTTGAAGGGGTGGGTAGGTGGCTTCTTAATAAATCCATGGTTTGACTGTGAAACTAATTACCTAGGGGAGCAGTGGGATCCCTTTCACTTGGCACACATTTTTTGAGGATGCTTTAATTTTGATTCCTGCCAAAGCAGGGGATTGAGCTTCAGGATATAAATGGCCATAGATCTATGAAATTAGAATTTTTTGCCCCAGTGTGCTTCACTTAGGTACATTAAACTGCACTTGCTATTTTAATATTCCCCCAGTTTGAAAATATTCTTTTGGAGCTCTTTGCTAAGTAACTTGAAGCTGTCAGCAGCAGACCTGGTCACCTACTGTGCATTCCTAACTCCAGATTTGTGAACAATTAAAAACATTTGCTCCAATACAGTTCCATGCAGACCTCACCACCATCTCTCCATGATGAAAATGATATTTATTCCTTCTGCTGTTTCTTAAATAGTTACAGTTCATACTACAAGAAATGGGTCTGTATTTTTCTTTATTTTCAGAATAAGGCCCTCTTTCCCCAAGCCCATCTTTTATTGTTCTTAGAATGCTATGGGGAATGTGCTATTCCCACCACCCCTACCATCAGCAAAGACAGTCTTTTCCAGAACTTGTTTATCTTCCAATCAAACTACAGTGAAACTTGATTTAGTTGGATGCAATGGACAAATTTTTGTCTGGACATCCCCCTCAAATAATGGACATATCCACTGCATCCAAAACAGTCCAGACAAGACACCCTCAAAAAAATCCTCTACCCAAAAGTTAAATTTTATCTTATTTGCAGCAATTTATATAGTGGCATCATTATATAAATTTCATTATGTAAATGGCATCAAATGATGCAAATTAAGTGATTAATATCAATTTATTTCATTTTATGGTAATGACAAATTATCATTTGCATAATGTCATTGCGTAAATGACATAAATTGCTGAGATGATGTAGTTGGTGCTTTAATGGACATTTGGAAAGAACAGATACCCCTGCCTCCTGAATCAGGGTTTCAGTGTGTATCTTACACATAATGTGGAGTACATCTCAATTTGGTATAATTTATTCACCTCAAATTCCCACATCAATATATCTAACAGGCTTTGAAGCTTGTACTGGTCAGGATTATTTTACATTCAGAATGTATCCTCAAACATAAGAATGTTAGTTCTTGATGTACAGACAAATAGCAATTGAAAGATAGTGATTACATTTAATTCCTTTAAATTAGCTCTTCTTTCTGATATCTTAATATGTTTCAGTAATTTCAAATTCCCAGTCATGATGGATAGTCTTGAAAATATAATAGAGGATGTTCAGAAACTGTAATAGGGTAGGAACATTCAAACCTTCCATTTGTATATTGACCAAAGTCTATCTGCTGCTTACCTTTTTCATTCCTATACCCTTTTTTGCTCAGGGTTAGTCTAAGTGATGGAAGTGACAGTGACAGCAGTTCTGCATCTTCACCTCTACACCATGAACCTCCACCTTTATTAAAAACCAACAATAACCAGGTATTGTGTTTTGGCATGACTACAGCAGTCTCTGTTCTCCATATTGGAGCCATATTCCCCCCTCCCCTCCATACATAGGGCATGGATGTAGAACAGGAAAGCCTAAACAGGCAGATCAGGGTCCATGCCCAGTGAGAGAATTTCAGGGGTTTATGAACCACATGGAATTATGGCTATTGATGAAATATGCTTCCCAATAGATAAACAGATGGATCTTCCTTCACATAGTTAATATCAGATATACTTGAAGTGAGCAGTGGCCAAATACAATAAACATTACTTGATTGAGGACTAAGAACTTGCATGTACATTATCTTACTAATCTTGGTAACATCACCACCACTCATTTTCTTATGTTTCAATTTCAAACACCAATCAGCCATTTGGATTTGAATCATTATTTAATCATTTGAAATTCATATTCTCTAAATTGTAATAAAAGAATCAATAGCCATAGCTAATAATGTATTTTTATTATCAGTTATTATCTAACATGAAATAGTTTATTGATCCAGCTTATTTGAGTTGCTAAGATACTACATTATACAAACTGCTAACTCTTTCCAGTTTATTCAGACATTACTGAATTTGCTTTGTGCTGCTATAACCCAAAATATTTTCTGGAAAAAAATCCTTCCAAAAATGTCTAGTGGTTAAAGCAACAGGCTAGATACCAGGAGACTGTGAGTTCTAGTCCCACCTGAGGCATGAAAGCCAGCTGGGCGATGTTGGGCCAGTCACACACTCTCTCAGCTCAACTCACCTCACAAGGTTGTTGTTGTGGGGAAAATAGGAGGAGGAAGAAGTATTCAGTATGTTCACCGCCTTGAGTTATTTGTAAAAATAATAAAGGCAGGATATAAAATAAAATAAAATAAAATATATTTACTTTTTAATTTGAGGTACATGCCATTGATCTCTCCCATGGAGCCTATGCGGTGTGCTCTGGTATATCTCTGAGAAAGGCTAAGGAATTTATCATTTTAAGAATTACAATTTATGATGGATGATTAGAATTGTTACTTTCCACAAGAATAAATACTTATAGTAAATGCAGTATAAAGTGATCTGTGATTCAGCTATTATAAATCACCCATACCTTAATTTCATTGGAAATTATCTCAAATTCATTACTTTTCAACATAACCATGAGTCAGCCAATGACATTATAGTAATATTATATGTATACATGAATCAATTTAGTCAGCAACAACCTGTTGTTATTTAGATTTGTTATATTATTTATTATTTATTATGGTCTCCCCACTCCAAAAGATTCTGTATTCTTGGGCCCTTATCCACATAAAGTACTCTGTGAAAGTTATTGATTTTACTAGAATGGAAGAATGAAGGTGTGTAGATCAGTGCCCATAAAACTCTTCTGGAAATGGTAAATCCCTGTTCATAGGAGAATTGTATGCAAAACAATTTACCTTGCTATGATAAATCTGTAGACTTCGACATATGGATATAATTCTAATATTGTAGAAGTTTAGAAACAAAATTCATCAGTAGATTTTTTTTTCCAACACAACCACTTTAAGTAAATATTGCAGTTAATCTTAAATTTTACATTATAGTTACATGTCAGTTTTTCCCCAAAATGACTACAGTTTACATAAAGAATGTATAATCGTACTAAAGTACCATGACCTGTTTTAAAGCTAATTTCTAAGAATATGGCACATTTATATATAAATAGTTTAAAGAGTTACTGTAAGTTTCTTCCACTAGTATTCATTTGGTTAATAGATGTAAAGCCTTTTATGTTGTTCAGATTTATTTATAATTCTCTCTGTTGCTTTAATTTCCGGCTTAAACTGCTTTTAAAGTATATAACATGAGTTATAGGTAAGGTATATAAATTGGCTGTAAACCTGCTTAGAGAACAAAGGCATCTGACCACAATAGTTTAATATTTTTCAGTTTTAGATCTGTAATGTCCTTAAATATTTACTCTTTTCATTTTCTAGATTCTGGAAGTAAAGAGTCCTATAAAACAAAGTAAATCTGAAAAACAGATTAAGAATGGTGATTGTGATAAGGTAAATAGAAAAAAAGCAGTCTTTGAATCCTGCTTCTGTAGATTAGAATCTAAATTTAGCCAGAGAAGCTAATTGAAATCAACAAGTCTACACAAAAGTGTGTATTTGTATATATGCCTATATGCATTTGTAAATAATGACATATAACTTCATAAATTATTTCTTAAATTACTCCCTTGGCATTTTGTATTCCTACATGTATATTGTTTATTGTTGTTATTTTGGTGAGATCATATAAAATGGAAAATGTTTGTGAGCAAAGCCATGAGGTTTGACAAACTGTTTTGTTGGTTTTAATCTATAATTATTTATTTTCAGGCATATCTTGATGAATTAGTTGAGCTTCACAGAAGGTTAATGACTCTAAGAGAAAGACATATACTGCAACAGGTGAGGACTTCTATGTCTTTTTAACAGTTTTTGCCAAAATTTAAATTTTATTAAAAGAACACAGTCTAAATCTAAATCTGATTTTTCAGCAGAATGTAATCCATCATTCAAAATACTAGTGTGTCACAATTTTTTTCTAATCTAAACAATGTTCAGCCCTACCGAAACATGCTTTACACCAAAAGGAATTTCCTGAATGTTCAGATTATAACAGAATATTCAGCAGATGTTAAATGAATTCACACAATTCAGATTTCAATTTAGTTCTATAATACTGAAATTTGAATTAGGTATTTTTATTTATTTATGGAGTTAGTGCATTACTGCTTTGATGTGATTCAATGGCAAAACAGTTCCTTTGTCACGGAAATTAGTGCTTCGCTATAAGAATTTTAAAATGCAGAGTTTTCAGATGCCTAATTTCAAAATACAATTTCAAAGTAATAGTAATTTATATAACAACTTTTTGTTTTGCATATACTGAACCTAAACACTGCTATTGCCTTCTGTAATTAAAAAAAAATCATTACCCCAGTATAATACATATTCATCCTCTCTGTCTCAGTCCTATGTACACACACCCCAAATACGAAAAGATATGTCCGTAAAAGCAATTATATTTCTGTTTCTTATTGCAGAAGCTTTGTTCTTATACATTTTCTTTAGGGAGTTTTGCAATGTCCATGTCCATCTTCAACCATGGAACTAACTGCATGGCTTCAGGCCAATTGCTCTTTCTCAATCCAACCTACCTGCCTTGACAGTTGGGGAATAACATGAAGGAGGACCTTCATATAAACTATCTTGAGCTGGGGATACACACACACACATAGATAGTAGTTCCTTCACATTATTCATTTAAACCTCTAGGCCTATAAGGTCTTAATTTATCATGTGATAAAGTGCAGTCTCACTTGATGATTCTCTGCAGGCTGACATTCTGTCAAATCAGTGCTCAGCTGGATCAATTAGTGTAAGTCTATAGGCTTTGCATTTGGGGAATGGGGCCTGAAGTGGGGATTGTCAGTTACTGTTCCTAAAGTCCTTAAAATCAAAGCCTACTACTTGCTCATCTGAGTGTCATGGTAAAGATAGGGTTAATGTCAAGATAACTTATCAACTTTAGGTACCCCTAAATCAGAAGATGGTAATAATATTATAGGAGACTTAGGTGCAATTCTGTTTCAGATCTTAACTCACTTGGTAACTTATCATTTAAAAGCAGATTGTTATGAATTAAATAAATTATTTTACAATCAATGTTAACCCTTCCCAATATGAAGAGGGGAAGCCCTTCTCCCGTATACATTCTGTTCTAGAGGCATTTAAATTGCTACAGCATGATTGATTGCAGTGAAATTAAGGGGAAAACCAAAATGTGTAAATTAAGGGGAAAACCAGAATGTGTAAACAGAACTATATATATGAAACAAAAAAAGTATAGCTTACTTCATCAAAAACAAATAAAACTCTTTTGGACTTTGCATCCTGCATCTTTAGCTGAAGTACTTTTAATATGATTTTAATACTGATAATCTGAAAGCTTCCCAGCTATTATCTTAATTTTTTCCCCAAATGTTTCTTAATAAATTAAGAACATAAGTGCTAATATAAAAACATGGTCAGGAAAACCCCTCAAGTTTTCTGGTTAAATTCTTGATCTATTCTCTACTTCTGTTAAATGTGAAGGTTCATCTCAGTTGTGATTTTGGGGCTATATTTCCAAGAGGCCCTTAGGAAGAGTAGGGTTCAAATGTTCATGCTATTTTTAGTTAGGAGCTTAAAAAGGATAGATAGTAATCAAAAAGCGAGATTTTATTTCTCATCTCTCTAAAGAGTATTGCATTGCTTAAAAATGCATCTGTTAACACTTCCTAACAGCTTTTGAATTCCTGAAATTTATTATCAAGGGGGTTAATGGAAAGCCCTGTTTTGGCAGAGTATCACAGGAAAGCATATCAAATCCTTCTTTAAAAAAAAACTTCTGAGAGTTTTTTCTAGAAATCTTCATGGGCTGGTTTATTCAACCAGGGTTAAATGAAGCATATTTTAGAATTACATTCCTAACTCGTTACTTCGACACAGGCTGTGGAGTGTTGTGGCAAAAGTTTCTATATAAACCAGTGTGGCAGGAATAAATGAATGTCTACTTTAAACGTGATGCTTCTCAGCAGGTTGATATTAATTTTTTGTAATGCTGTATGGTTCACATTGTGGACTGGTTAAAAATCTCATTACCTCTTGCTGATCTGGAAGCACGTGGCTGGAAATATATAGGCTTACTTACAGAGTTCCAGGTTATTCAGATGGGCTATCTCACCTAAGAATTGCTTTTGTTCACTTAATAGTACAGTTCTTACTGTTTCTGTGTCCTTCAGTGCAACATGTTCCAAGGTTCTGCTGATCCATAAGTACCAAAAGCATCTACAGTAAACCCATTGGCTGCATTTTCCTGTATATGCTTAGTTTTCTGTTCCTGTTGTCTTGCCAGAAACAGATGAGTGCAGAACATCTCACATGTTTCTAAGCAAAGAAAGAATGAACAACTTTTTGGGGTAGGGGAGAGATTTAGACTTTTGGCAGGAGAGTTTAATAGTTTTAATAACACGTTCTAGTACTTAATTTGCTTTCAGTGATTTAGAGCTACCAAATCAAATGAAGAACATAATTGTTGAGCATGGGGCAGGAATCTAAAATAGATGTTAAATATCTCAGTAGTGCATGAACATTTTCAACAACAGTTTGCTTGGAATTTCCTTATGCATTAGAGCTCTGGTTTGTGACACAAATAAAAATTTAAAATATGGCTCAGTTGCATATAATAACAGAAAACCAAACTGTGACCACCATATGCTTTCACTTTTTACAACTTGGAACAATTTTCCTGCTGTTAGTTTCAGAGTTGTATATTATAGCTAATGTGGTTCATATCTTTAGTTTATATCAAACTATTTAACATAGTTCCATCCAATAATATCTTCATTCAGTGCTGAAAACAGATAAAGTAATATAAAAATGGTACATCTCTGAATCTGCTTGCTTTGCTTTTAGAAATTAATTCATATGGATTAGATACACTAGCTTATTTAACAAATCTGATCATTTGATTTAATATTCAGGGATAATGTTGCAGTTAGGGATTTTCTTGGGCAGTTGAACAATGGGTTAACAAAATCTGAAACATAAAATATGACTGGGTGTTTTAATGGAAGATTGAATAAGCATAGGTAAGTTCATAAAAGATGGAAGAGTCAGCCAAAGCAGTGTGAATCTGGGTACGTGAAGCAGACCCATCTTTAAATGTACAGTCAGGCTGCTAACTGATACTGTGTTCGCTTCCTGCTGTGTTGAAAGATCTGCCCTCACTGCCAGTAGTTTTGTAGGCACAATTTGAGATACTGGCTTAATCTTTAAAGCCCTAAACAATCTCCATCACTTTGACCCTGGATAATAACATCTTCACTGGAGGTCCTTTGAAAGATACTCGCTTCTCCAAGCCTCACTTAGGCATGGAAGAATGAAGTTTTCCTCTGTCACTCCCCAATAATGGAACATTTTCCCTCAGTTTTATTTGCCCTTCACTCTGTGAACTTTTAGAAAAAGATTTAACACACTCCCACCCCATGTAGGGCTCTATATGCTTTGTTTTCCATATCTTACTGCATCTTTCATTGTGTTACTTCTATCTTACTTCTACTGTGGCTGTCTGCTGGGATATAATGATGGGAGAGACATCAAGTAAATAATATTACATTTCATACCATAGTTTCCTATCTATCTGAAAGTGGGCTGCCTGCTATAATACACTGGAGTGTAACTGTCATCTCCAACACATTTGTAGGGTACTAGTTCAGAGATGGCTTGAGTAGAACATAGTAAGCTATGTTATATGTGAGACATTTTCATGTCAGCAAACAGCAGAATCAAGCAGAATCATAATTGAGCATATGCCAAATAAGAGTTGCTGATCTGTTGTGTTAATTTGCTACTTCATTTCTCCAGTTTGTAGGATACTTGCCTGGAAAGATCTATAGCAGTCTACAAAAAGTTTAAAACATTCTGCCTGATTTAAGAGAGATAAATGATAAAAACTCAGGAAGGTTATAGCAAGAATGAGGGCTGATGGAAAGATTCAACACTACCCACTATGAAGGAATGCTTGGTGAAATTGACAGATTTTGCTGAAATGGATAAATTGACTTCTTTGATTAGAGACAAGACAGTATCTACATTTATTGGTGACTGGAAGCCCCTTATGGACTTTTTGCATAAAAATGAAAAGAATATATTTGTGATTTATGGTTTTGATGATTGGACAGGACAGATTATAGAAAGAAAAGTAATATGATGTATTATTAGAGAGGTTAAAATACATTGTACTTATAACTGCTGTGAAGAATATCAGAAGCCCCTTCCTTATACTGTATATTTTTCTTTTCTTTTTCTTTTCTATTTCTCTTTAACTTTTTTTCTTTTCTTGCACTTTCTGCTTTTTCTTTCGCCTTCCTTCCTTCCTTCCTTCCTTCCTTCCTTCCTTCCTTCCTTCCTTCCTTCTAATTTCTGTTAGCTTTTAATCTTCTTGTTTAAAAGCTTTAATAAAAATTATTTTTAATAAAAAGAAGAATGAGGGGTGTTGTTGGCAATCAGGTATCATGCTCGGGGCCAAGGACAAAGAAATGAATGGGGCAAGTTTTGGAGCAATTCTGAGATCCACACTCAAAGATTTAAGAGACTGGGCTCTCTAGAGTCAGACTGTGTTCTCCTAAATTAAAACAAAGGGAATGGAGAGAAAAAAGTCTTCACTTTATTTATAATGTTTGGTACAATTTGGTGCTACATTTTATCTGAAAATCTTACAGATGAGGTGATTGTAAGTGTTTAAATTTAACCTTTTCTCTTGTTTTTGACAGATTGTAAATCTTATAGAAGAAACAGGACATTTTCACATCACAAACACTACCTTTGACTTTGACCTTTGCTCACTGGACAAAACCACAGTTAGAAAATTACAGAGTTACCTGGAAACATCTGGAGCATCCTGAGGACGTCAGTTGTGGCTGCATCAAAAACTGTGCTCTTTTTTTTTTAATGGGAAAAAAAAGAAATAAAACACTCAGAATGATGCAGCCATGGTGCAAAACCTCCAACAACTCTCTTCAGCTTTATTTTTTTGTTAAAGCCAGTTCATCATCTCTTGATAAAGGAGAAGAAAAATGACAAGCCTCAGCAAATTGCTCTTCTCACCAAGGAAATGCTCTGGAAGAATTAGCCTGGATAGCCTTGAAAAAAAAAACACTTAATGAATGTGTATGGTATCATGTGTCTCTCTGTGGTACTCCAGGCCACAAGATAAATGCATGTTCAACACACTGCCTTATTACATAACTGATCTATTTATTACTGCATATGCATATTCTAACGTCCTTGAGGGAATGACACTACCAGACGCTACAATGTCCTGTGTCTCATGAATGCTCCTTGGATCCAGCACACCACCATCACAGGCCTTCTGACCTTACTCTTGCTTTGATGCCACTTTGTATTGACCTTTTGCTAGTATGATGTGAAAACCCCCTGCATTGTTTGGTTTCTATTTCTGTGAGTTCCCCCAAACAAGATACCAATTTGGGGCAAGGGCAGAAAAGTCTCATCTCCATCTTGTTTTTTTTAAATGTTCAGTCTGCTGCAGCAGGATGGGCCCCCAAGCTATAATTACATATTCATCTTGGTTCACGGTTACAAAATTACATAACCATCTTGGATCATGGTTACAAAACGAAAACAAGATTCTGACCTACTTTCTAGACTGGTCAGTAAATTAGTAGCTTTTATCAAGGGGAAAAAAAGACACACGTGTACCAATATGCTATCTCAATTCAAAATTGCTTCCCCATCAACATTTCTGTGTTTGTATTAATGTTATATTAGAAATAAATATAACATTATAAGTAGATGCTTGCCATAAGAGGAACACTAGTCCAGTTTTCAGGAGAAATACTGTAGAGAGTCCTTGATTTGGAACTATTTATTGCCAGTGCGCTGAAAATGATTTCTAAATTTCATTACTGGTTCCATACTTTACATTCAGTTGTAATAGGGCTGTTAACGCAATTAAATGAATAACTGGTTGATTAAATTAATTTCAACTGCATAATCAATACATATGTTTGGATGTGAATAAATGAGTTCTAAACCACCACCCTTTTTTAAAAATTTTTATATTTGTGTATATATTGCTCTAGGGACCATCTTAGAATTTGTATTCCTTTCATTTTTTTGGAGATGAGAAATACTTCTTCCAATATGGTATCTGTCATACCATTTTACATTTTTGAATTATAAAATTATGTCTTTAAGAAAACAGCCACCCAATAAAAACATTTTTCTTTGATGAGATTATCTACTGAACATTGCTGCCCTAATTTCCAGAAGTATTTTTCAATTTTGAACAAAAATGCTTTCATAAAACAAAGTAAAATTCCATGTAGAGAAAGAGGGCAGAAAGAAGCCTTCTCTTACAGAAGCCATTAAAGTAGGGATTTCAAGTGATATTCTGATAGAAGATGTTGCTTACAAAGTACTTCTGGATCTGAAGGATTTGTGAGCCTTTTCAAAATAATCTGTTCTTGAAAGGCTGTTGTATTTCCAGTTGCTGCTTGGTTACCAGATGTCATCTGTTGCTACAGAATCATCCTGCAGAAACATCTTGTGGGTTTCCTTGTTCTATGCGCACAGTATGTTGCAGTATGAAAAATTAAGTTCATAGTAGGGTTATTTCTTCATAATCAAATGGGAATTCTTAACACTGTTTCTTTAAGTCCAAAGAAATTATTTTCTTTTGTGCGTGTGTGTGTGTGTGTGTGTTTGTGTATTTTTTTTAATTAAGATAATTGACCTAAACTATGGAAAGTCTACCTTAGGCTTCCAAAAGAACAAGTGTACTTTTCTTCAGTAATGTTATGACTCTTATTGATGATTGGCATGAAACATACTTGAAGTGTTATGTTCTTTTTTAAGTCCACCTGTTAATGTGCAATTGTTGGGATGGGAGGTGTTTGAAATCTTTTGATGTCAGGCATATGATGTGATCTCGGAGTGTGGCAGGGGCTGTTTGAGTGCATTTTTTACATTTTTGTTAGCATTTTTATATGAAATGTTTGAAAATCTAAAGGCTATCTTTCACTTTTTTTAATAGTGCACATTCAACACAATTCATTTCAATTGAGCACAAAATGTGTGCTTTGGGGGAAGGGGTCAATGTTGACTTTTCTAACTAAATTTTGTGGCAAAAACTCTTGAGAGATCGTTGGAAGGAGCACAGGCCAACATAACTTTGACTATATATTGAACATGTGTTTTTGTTCTTTGTTTTTTAAGAAGGCAAAATAAGTCCTTTGAGCCACAAAAAATAGTAGCTGATGTACAGAATTTGTGGGGGTGGAGGGGTTAACTATGTAAAGGGAATATTACTGAAATTACAGTAGACTCTTAACTGACTTGCATGTAGCTCATCAGTCATCCTTATAAAATGTTAGTTCTCTAGTTTGGTGAGAATGAGGATGGAATAAACACATTTCAGCTGCATTTGTGTATTGAAAGTGAAGAGTGTTTTCCACAAAATTCTGGTAGAATAAGCTGGTAAGTGGTGTCCTTTTTTTAAAAAAAACAATTTACTTTAGTTATTTTGTATGCTGAAACAAAATAAATTCTTTTTCAATTAATTTCAAATAGTCCTATTTTTCTGGCAAAGAATTCACTCAGCTGCATGGAAGATGATCATTTAGGATTGGTAAAATAATATAGCATGAGATCTAACTTTATGAAAACTGTTATTCTCTTGTAGTGTCTCATCTGAACCAGAAGTCAGAATATGCATTAAAAGCCACTATTTTGTCCTTATTGTCCTATTTTGACCTTTTTCTAATGAAAATGAGAATATTTCTCACAAGGTTATAAATACACAATCTTGATTGTCAAGTCAAGCTGCTGGAACCAGAGTTGATAGAGTGGTATGGACACTGTGTTCATGGCTTAGTGCCCCAAATTTAAATAGCCAGTTTGGTGCCCTTCACATGAATTGGGATTGTAATTCCCAGAATCGCACAAAGGAAAAGCAGTTTGGAGACAGCTGATGCAAAATGTAATACCTATTTAACATCAAAGCCAGCTATATTACCACCACATAATTAGAACAGTAATTAGCTATTGGGAGTGGAATTGCAATAGTTCAGAACTTTGGTGAGTGATATCAAGACATAACAATCTTATGCCAGTCATTATAAAGGGGTGAGTCCTTTGATGTGTAATCTCTGCTTATTTACATAGCAGTATACATTAAGGCTATATGAAAACATCTTCAGAAGTACAGTTCATATATTGTAAATCCAAACACTAACTTGTCCTGTGCCAGGTATTTTAAAGATTTCCTCTTTCAGCATTAGTCTGATGTAGATAAGTACTCTAATTCAGATGATTTAACAGCATGGTAAGAAAGTGAATGCTACAGAGAAATATGCCATACTTAAACATCTTTTGCCTGGAATTTCACATTGAGGTTGATTATGATTCTGTGCTTTTTCTATCTTTTTTAAAAGTGCTGTTTAGCCAGTTCAGTCCAGTCCATGCTAAACGGTGGCACAAAGCCCAAACAATTTTTATTATTCTGCCACAGGATTCAGTTCTTTCCCCTGTCCTGTTCAACATCTGCCTGAGACTAGTGGAAGAGATATCCATCAGATCAGGGGGAAGTATCCTCAATATGCAGTTGATACTCAGTTATGCATCTCCACCCTAGGCTTGATGGGGGATGTGTTAGAAGACATGACCTGATGTAAGGAGACTGTCAGAGTCTGGATGGAGAAAAACAGATGATAGATCTGTCTTATCCAATTCCAGCCATAGAAAAATAGAACAGCCATGTTTCCTCCTTCATTCCAGCTCCATCTGCCTCAAGTTCTTCTAAACAATGTTCTCCAACTCTGTTATCATTAGTCTTGCCATTGGTGGACTCTCCAATTTGAACTATCCAGTTTTTACCAGCTTCTCCATAGGTTTGGGAACTGGTCTTGAAAATAGGTAGTTAAAACTAAGACCTTCCACTATGGTCATCTCATGCCTACTCTGGGTTACAAAAAAATCTCTCTAAAAATTTAGCACTAAGCCTTTCATGATCCTAGGCAGTGGGACCCATACAGTATCTGTCTGTATTCTGGAGGTCAGCCCATCAAGCTGGAGAATTTTGTACCTTAAAAGAAGATCCTTCTTTATTTTTCATAGGACAAAATAGTCCTCCTAAAGTTTCCACTCAACTCAATGGATGTCGACTATCCATTTTCCCAAGCCCTCAACAGCTCTGAAATGTCTGTCTCATTCTTGCCTTTTGCCTGAATTACGCAGCTTCATTCTACCAGGACCAACCTTTATTCTTGGTCTTCCAAGGTCTGTCTAAAGAGTAGGGACATTCCCCACAGGGTTGCTCCAAATGGACAGTGGCAACCATTAAGCTCTGTTACAAGCTGGGAAAATAGCTGTACCCCTTCTGATCTGTGCTCACTCCACCAAAGCAAAGACAGCCTTCCTTTACGACATTTCCATACTGGACCTGAGTGAGGGAGCTATGTGGACTTAACTCTCCAACATCATCGCTCACTGTAGGATTGGACCACAGCTTCCAGGGAGATGCCACATTGGAAGGAGCATTCAGTAAATCAGTAGCCAATTCGCCCTTAGTCACTGATTGGATGTATATCTTAATTCTGGCTTTGGGAAGATTGCTTGTTAGTGACAGACACTGCTTCAACTGCAGTTACAAATGGTTCGCTGTGTTAAATATATCCCTTTCAGTTCTGAGAGGAAGAATGGCCAAGGAAGGGGCATAAAGAAATACAGTCTGACATAATGTGCTATCTGTAGCACATTGAATAAACCACCTCTTAATTTCTCACTTGATATATTAAGCCTGTTAACCAAGTCTTGGACTTTCAAGTAGCTGTTCTGTCATGGAGGCTAGAAATGGTTGATGAAAATAGCAGCAGTTCAGTCTGAGTGACCAGTCTATGACAAACTGATTGTAAAACCAGAACCAGGGCTTATTTTAGGTATTAAGTGCCTAAAATAATGTCATAGAATAGATTTATCTATAGCCATAATGTCAAGACTGCTGCTAATCAGCAGTCCTATAAAAATGGAACAATAAATTTGGTTGTTTTAATCCTAATGAATCAATTTAGGATTGTTTCAATCATTGCCTGGGGTTAGGCTCAGCATAACACTATGCTTTCCTTTCTACTAATGCATGTTTTCCATCACTTATACTCTTATATACTCTTACTCTTATGGTGGAAATCAGTTTTGGAAAGCATAGATTGAAACACTGAATGAATCTTAACATTTATGATTGATTGATTGATTGATTGATTGCTTTTCCATTTTTCTGTTCAAGCAAGGCATGAACTATCCTGGGAATTGGTATAGTACTGCCTTTCCTGCCTTAGTCTGCTCAGGATTTGGTTCAACTTCTACAATCCTCCAGTTGGCATTGCTAACAGAATTGGAAGTCCAGCAAATTTGGACTTCAGTTTTGGGATGGCTGGCCTGTAACAAGCAAAAAAAATTACATCAAGGAGGCTTAAGGAAGTAGTAAAGATAACATGTGGCTTCCAGATTTTAAGCCAACTCCCAGCACCCTAGCTGGGATGTCCAATAATGGAAGAATGACAAGGATTGCCTGGGTTGGGAAAATGGGAGCAATATCTGGAAGCTTCTTCTGATAGGAAGCCCACTGAACTTAGTTAAAGTTCTGAGTGGACATCTATAGGATTGAATTTACATGTTATAAGACATAAACAACAGCATTTTTACAGACTAGAGGTATATTAAGTTAGTTTCTCAGATAATTGCTCAAACAGTTTGTATATTTCTCACTTCCTCAATACTGAATGTTGAACAGAGGACAGATCAGAGACCTCTATTTTTATGGCGCAATTAATATAGCTGATTGTGCTACAGCCTGTTTTTAATTTGGCAACAATAGTTATCACTTTTGATGTACCACACTTTCCCTTCCTGTGGTATAAATGACAACTTTCTATTATCTGATGGTAAGACTGTAACTCAGCATCTGCATGGTTATGTTGTCAACTGCAGGCTCCCATCACGATGTGAGAAAGCAAGATCCTATCCTAATGAGACAAAAGAATGGATATATTTCCTTTCACATTCCTTTTTTTAAAGGATTTCTCTGTACATGTTCTCTCTCCCTCCTCCCCTCTTTTGGGGGGAATTATGTATGTGCTATGGGGTGGAGGCTGAAAAGAAAGAAAAAGGAGAAAAGAAGTGAGTTGTGCTAAAAGCCAGACTGTTCAAGTAATAAGGTTGTGATGCTGATACTGATTCGGGCGCTGAGCAGACATTCCTAACCCATTTGGTTTGTGTATTCCTATCTGAGTGGGTGGTCTGCTCTGAATGGAGAGGGAGGGACGCTAAATGCGGCAAGATGGCTTAGTTTCTGAGCAGTGGAGGGAAACTCTGAGACTTGGCTAGTATCATCCAGCCCTCCTTCAGAAAAACAAAGTGCCCTTCCCTCTTCTCTCTGTGAGGGAATGAGCTTCAACTAACTCCCTGAAATACTGTTTTGCACCATATTAAACTTTCTGGCAGGAATTATGTATGGTGACTAAATATTTGGCATACATATTAAAGATTCCAGATGGAGACTGGGAAATGGCAAGTGTGAGGATGGGAAGAAAAGCAATGTCTTAACCATTGTGACCAATTATTTTTCCCTGTCTGGGATGTAAGTAATCTCCCCTCAAAGCTTTCATTTTAACTAGTTTGTATGGAGAGAGAGGGAAGGGGGTCTCCCTGCTGCACATTAATTCTTCATTAGCACATCATTATCAAAAGCTCTGTTTGAAATGAAGCCTATTAAAAGGTGCGGATAGCTGGGTGAACCTTCCAAAAATGGTATCTGCAGAGTTGGAAGCTCAAGTCTGTCCCTACCATGAGAGCACCCATTTTATGAATGGCTTTACACTTTTCTCCCCTTCTTCCTCCCCTTCCTCCTAAGCCCTCCAATAACTGCAAGCAATAAAATGGGAATTCTTGTATAGGGGCCAGAGAACTCGAAGAGGATGATAGAGGTAATATGGAATATTTGCATTTGAAGTGGTCCTATGCCTGATAGACATGGACACCTGTGTGTGTATGTGTGTTCATATTTGTGGTCACACTAATTATGTTTGATTTGCATACAATAGAAAATTGGAACTCCTTTCGTTTGGCAAAGTGGTAGGAATGTTAGCAGTAAGACTCGTGGCTGTTCTTTTTTAAACACATAATAAGGCTAGGACACTGGACACTGTTGGAATTTTGAAAGCTGCTTGTTGGTATTTTCTTAAGAGGGCTACCATTGTGGAGTTTGTTTATCCCCAAGAACAACAGGCCAGTATTGGTAGGACAATCACTCTAACCCAATAAGCAAACTGCCTATAGCTTCCCCAAGTGTTCTCTATCATCTCAACTTACTTTTGCTTCTTGTTTTTTTTCCTGAAGATGTGGGCATCCTTCCACACAAAACACAAGACTGCAGCTGCCTGTAATTTTGATGTTCTATTGCCTTGGGGTCCTTTATCACAAAAGGCGGTCTTGTAATAAAGAGGATTCTAGAAGCTCGTACTTTGCATTGTGACTAGGCTAACCATATTTCCTTGAGACAAAAACAGGACATTGGGATGGCAAAATGGGGCGGGGTTGAAAACGGGACATTGGGACATTTTTATTAAAACGATGGGATGGTCTGGAAATGTTAAAAAAAGGGACTGTCCCATTCAAATCGGGACATATGGTCAGCCTAATTGTGACAAGGAAGCCTCATATTTAGGTTTTACTAAATTTTCACTACAAGAAAGGCCAGATGATGTAAGGGACCTGCTGGATGCCAGAGGAGGTATCTGTGAACACATCAGTGCTCATGGGTAACAATTTCCTATATATGGTCTATGACTATATGTTTTAATAAACTGAAAACTCTGTATACCTTAATTGTCTTTCCCACCTTTCCTCCATCAGAGAATTCAAGGCAGCATATCTGTAGTTCCCAATCTCCCATCTAAGCACCGCTAAGGCCCAAACCATCTTAGTTTCAGCAAGCTTATTGATTTGTGTATGTGCAGGCCAAGGACTGGGATGGCTTCTCATTTTTTCAAGTGATCTAATTATTTTCTTCTTTGTCAATGTTGGGTCTCAAGTGAATGGACAGCTGCAAATTCCTCGAAGTCCAATGGCATTAATAAAAGAAGAGGAAGTAAGATGTTTGTCACAGAGGATATCCTAGAGATGACTACAATGTGACCAAAGCCATCCAAACTCTGGATGATGTTACTGGCCGTGCATGCTATGAAATCTTTTCGAAAGAAGCAGAGATATAAAGATCAAGTGACAAAATAAAAATGGCAGGTTGGTTGACAAGTTGGCATCAGAATCAGCTGAAGGAAAATTGGGGTGATAGGCAGGACTAACGCAAAGAAGTGTCAACTGAGTAGTTGGACTCAGTGATTAATGAGCCCAGCAAAAGAATAGTGGGATGCATCAGAGGTCCCAAAATATTCCAGTTGTTCCTCCACTTCTGGTCCTGACATAACCTCAAAATAGAAGCACAAACTTCTGGCAAATCCCAGCATGCAGCATCTGTGTGAAATAAGAAACGAATGCTCATTTACTGTTCAAAAAAACATTCATGCTGAAAGGCTCTTAGACTAAACAGAGAATCCTGATCCTAGACAGTACTGCAAGATCGTAAAAGCTCAATGGAGTAGAAACAGATAAACACAAGTGTTAGTTTTATGTAAATATTTAATGTCAAGCTTTTCAGTGT
Organism: Candoia aspera; assembly: GCF_035149785.1. NCBI lineage: Eukaryota > Metazoa > Chordata > Lepidosauria > Squamata > Candoiidae > Candoia > Candoia aspera. The sequence continues at coordinate 185,537,017 of NC_086154.1, forward strand.
GTTAAGGGGTAGAAGTGTGATAGGTGAAGGTTGTTGAATGTGCAAGAAAGCTGCATCTTCCTTGTGATTTGCTTGTGCTAAGTAGCCAGTGTGTGCCTTATAGAAACATCCAGGAAGAAACTGTACTTTGAGTTTCTTAAGACACTTAAATGCCAAGAAACGCAACACATTCCCATGGGTTGAGCAAGGTAATTTAACTTTCCATCTTAGAATATGTTTAGCAGTGTTTATTTAGGTTTATTGAGACTGCTTTAATACACATAAAGGAAGCAGACTTATAACCAATGCAATCAAGTTAATAATTATAAGATGGAATCCACCCCACACTTCTGAGAGAGTTCAGTTGATATATGGCGTTTTTCAGGGAGTACCTACTTTCTCTTACCCTGAACATTCATTTATATGCCTTGACAAATAAAAGAGGAAATAAAGTTGTTGATTAAACCTGAACTTCTGTCCGTTCTTATGTCAGTGAGTTAAAGAATAAAATGGTAGAAACATATTTAGAGTGTGAACAAATTCCATGATCCTATGCTGTGGTAATTGTTTTGCATATTTAAAATGAGAGGCCAGAAAAAAGGTTAAACAAAAGAGACCTTTTTTAAGACTATGTAAGAGGTAAATAAGTTCTTAGAAGCAATTTTTTAAATTCAGATTGCTTTCAACATTTCATATACAGAAGAAACGGGGGAAAGAATGCAAAGAAGAAGAATTAATACAAAAATATCTCAAAAGCATATAACTTACTATAATAGTTACAAGAAATATTAGCTACACTTTAAACACAGCATTAATCTATGACCACACAGAATAAAGTTGGTCGGTCTTTCCATTACACTGATATAGAGCCAAACTCATAAGCAGAAAGAGAGTACACATCTCCTGCCCAAGACCATAAATGCAGGGTGACACGGTCTTTCCATCATAAAAGAATAACCACCTGGCATTTTTGCCTCTTTCTTACACAGGCAGTTGTTCTGATATCATCACAGCCATAAAAGACCCAGGACATAAATGGCTTGTAAAATGAAAAGGCTATCTGTTAGTTGGATCCATATTACAAAACACTTGCAGCTCAGATCTTATTAAAAAGTCACAGAAATATATTTGCAATCTGAAATGATAAGTCTATGTTCCATGTATGGAGATGTCCTAGAACAAATAATTTTTTAAAAAAGACCATCCCTTCTACCCAAATAACAAGGTCCACAATTTGTTGGACTTCCTCCATTTAGCGACAGCTACAACCAGAATGTTCCCTAGAGGTGAAGATAAGTAAGCTTAGACTCTCATACTTTGGGCACATTGTCAGGAAAGACCGATAGCTTGAAAAGGACATCATGTTTGGTAAAGTCGAGGGCCAGCGGAAAAGAGGAAGACCTTCAATGCGATGGATTGATGCAAGTACCGCAACAATGGATGCAGACATTGGAACAGTCAGGCATATGGCGCAAGACCAAACAGCATTTCGTTCTGTTATACAGAGGGTCGCCATGAGTCGTAAACGACTCGACGGCAACTAACAACAACTTTTCCTTGTTTCTTCAGGTCCAAAGTCCATAAGGGAAATTAATCTTAGGATAATCCTAGTTAAGATTCAAATGACATGTTTAGCTGTAGTTAAAATGAGTAGTCCTTATTTAGCTACCACATTTGGGACCAGCAACTTGGTTGTTAAGCGAAGCGGTTGCTAAGTGAAACTGTGACTGTACTTATGATCTTACTTCAGCTTTCCTTTGCTTTACTGACCTATGAAGGTCATAAATGCAAGATTAGTCATAAATTATGTTTTCATCACTGTCGTGACTGCAAATGGTCGCTAAATGAGTCAGTTGCTAAACGAGGACTACCTTTAAGCCCAAACACACCATGGTACAAATTGGTGTTAAGGTACTCCTCCTTAACTATTATAACCCATGATCTAGAGATGTACGTCATGCTAGGTTTAACCATACTATGGCTCAGGGTATATATAAATCATGTCACCGAGAGAGAGCTGAAGTTGAGAGTGAATGTTTCTGTTCCTCTTCCGTAAAATTTCTGCTTTGATTCCACAGTTAGGAATTCTTTAGAATGCATTTTAAATTGAATATTGGACTCCTGCCCATCCCTTACCTTCAACACTTCAGAGAACTTGGTGGCTGATGCAAAGCAAAAGTTTTGCAGAGCTTGAACTAACTAGAATTAAAGTCAGTGTTTACAAACCTGACTTTAGAACTGAAATAATTGGAAGGTTTTCTGCAGCAACCTGTGAGACCTGATGAGGTGATCCATATCATTTCCTTCAGTGTAAATAAAAAGAAACAGGGCTGGATTTTCTAAAATGAAACAAGCAAATACTGTTGTTTCACTAGGCTGGACAACAAGGTGAATCTTGTAAATTCTACACCAGGCTCTCTGTCTTGAAAACACATGGAGGTATGTTTTAGATCTCTCTTAGATGAAGCTGTTCAGCCAGGATCTGTCATATATAGTGCAGCAAACAAGCTAGACAAGTGTTGAGTGTTACCATTTGTTTTTGCCTTAGGGATCATCTTAAGAAGTCAGCGCCTCCTATTACAAAACACATAAAAATGTGTTTATAAAACATGGGTGGTTGGGCTATTTCAAACTGACAAGAATACTATGTAATATCCAAGCATATTTTTTTTATTTAAATAAACCTTCTATCTTTTTTGAAGGAAACTCTTAAAATTGGGAACATTTTATTTATTTGGTGAGACAAGCTAAAGCATATTTGTATAAGCCCTCCTTTACCTCTCTCTGTCTCTCTGTCTCTCTCTCTCTCTCTATCTCTACTGTATCTCTATCTCTATCTAGATCACTATAAATCTAAGGTGAACTGAATGATTTTAGGAAAGCCCAGGCTGGAAGATTTGAGGCAACAGGCCTGCTCAGCCTGTACTGTTGTAACCATGTCACAGAGGGAATTTCCAGTTGATAATACAGCTCCATCTATATGTTGAATCCCTGGCTCATTCCCAGTTACCATAGCTAATACTTTTTTCGTTGCATGTGAAAAGTGCAAGGTAGCCCAGGGAAGGTTGCCAAAAGGAATGGCAAAGAGTGGTGATTGGTTGGCTACTCAGCTCAGAACCAGCAGGAGATCAGATCGATGTTTCCAGATGTCTAAATGACAAGTAAGACTTAATAGGCCCATCACTTCATTCCCAAGCTGTGGTTCAGGAAACCATTTTTCTCACTTTGCCTGCCTGCTTCTTCACTTCAGCCCAGTCTTCTTTAAACTAGAACCCCCCCTGGCATTTAAAAATGGACAAATCCAGTTATATAGCAAGTATAATCTTCTATAGAAACATACTTTCCAGTCCTCAGATACGACATACCACCAGTTAGCCATGCCACAGACTTTCTCCCTCCACAGCAATCTCTCTTTTAAAACAAATAATAAGCTCACCATTTTTTCTTTACAAAATAACCTGTTCAAAAGAAAACAATAATTTTATTATTAATTTTATGATAACTATATTCATGGCATGGACAATTATAGGGCTGAGGGTTTTTCTTTAAAAATAAACTGAAGTTAATGAAGCTGGATGTTTAGGGTTTTTTCCCCCAAGAAACTCATATTCTTCCTGAAGAAAAGCAACTTTTGGATAAAAACCATTTCAATTAAATTTATAAAAGTGGAAATTCAAAAATTTATTAAAACATCATCTAACTTAGTAGCTAAATAAGTATTTTTAGAATCTGAAGATATTAAATAACACTGGCAGTTAAAATTAGAGTTCACTGGATGGCATAGTTCAGTTATGTGTGATGGGAATAGGGGTGGAGGAATTTGGAGTTGTGGAGCTGCCACAATAAATTCAGCTCTGATGCTACACATTTTTACTCTGGTTTGTATGTGTGATATTTTCTGTTCTACTCAGGGAGCAAAATGTTCTGTGGATTAGGTTGCCCTGAGAGGCAGTTAGTTAAACAATTGGAGCTGTTTGTATATCCAGCCAATAAAGGAGCTACCCCTTGTGTCTCTGTCCATTGACCTTCAATATGGAGGTGGTTGCCTTCTATGATTTTTTTTTCAAGTTCTCAGTTTAGCTTACAGCCTCGAGATTTCCTGGTGTTGCCCCGTTTAAATACCCAGTGTTGGATACAGTACATCATCTTTGCCTACCAAACTATTTTTAATAGTGCAGAATAGAAGAGGGAACACCTGGTGTCCTACTTTCCATCTCTATTTTGCTGCCATTATGTATATAAAAGGGTTACAGCTGGAATAAGCCAAGCCCTCCCCCCGCTTTTGGGGCGGGGGGACTGTCCATGCTAATTACCCAGTATTGTATCCAGTAGCTCTGGAAAGTTCTGGGCCTTTTGATATCGAAATATAGACAATGTGAATTGTAAATTGTGACTTCTTCATGTCTCTCTCTCTCTGGTTTTGCCTGCCTTTGATCCTGTTTTGCCCATTAACTGTTTTTGATGTTTACTGATGTTTAACATTAAGCTATATTTTCTGCTAGCTGAACTGTGTGTGGGCATGCTCTGTTCGAAAAAGAGCATTGGCTGGGTGGTGCTGGGTGCAACACCCCCCCTCCTGAAATTATTCCCAGTAATTTTCCAATTCTCAGCAAGCCTGACCCTGCTCAGTTTTTTTTTCCACGATCCACCAATATTGGCTAGTAGCTTTGCCATCTGTTCTACTCTCAAGAAGGCTGCTTTATGCCTCTCTCTCTCATCTGGGCTTCGTATCTACTTTCAGTAGAGATGACTTTGGGAGGATCAGAGAATGGCCCCATCTTGCTGTTTCATCTCCAGAAGTAAATCCTTTTAGCTGGAAGAATTAACACATGCTACCCATTTTAAATCAGAATAATTGCCTCACTCTCAGAGGTTTATAGACCACTGTTCAAAACTTTCCACAGAAAAAAGATTTCATTTCACCGTATAGATGCCATAGAAAATCTCTTTGATTTTCATCAGCGTTTATGCAGGCAGCAAATCAAACTGTGATGAGAAACAGTGTTCATCCCACAGTCATATAAATATGAAGAGGAACTAAAGCTATTTTAAAGAAACTCATTTGAACTGCCTTAACCAGAATTTAAGTAACTGTACTAAAAATGATGATCTCAAAAGACATTTCACAGACCATCTGGAGTCTGTCCCCTATCAACTTAGCAGTGGAATTTATATCGTGCATTCAAAGCAGTGAAACTCGTTAACAAACTGTACAATGGAAATTTCAGAATCAAAGTATCAGATGCTTGAAATTTCCATACAGCTGTGGCTGTCATACTGATGTGAGAATTTTATTCTGTAGCAGGGAGGAAACAGATCTCTTTATTGGAATCAAAGAGTAATGAAGTCAGTCCAACATACTGTTACTTAAGGGCATGGTGAGAAGTCAGTTACAAAAACCCAACAAGGGCCAGGAAATACAAGCCAGAGTGGAAAATGGTTTTCTAATAAATTCTCACTAAGAAAAAAAAGCGGCTTTCTGGATGTCTGTGGTGGAAGATGTATTGACCATGTTTTACTGTACACATGAGAAACTGGCATATGACTTTCTAATCATTTACTATAAAAACAAAGTTGGTCCTTTAAAAACATTTCTTGGAAAACAGAGAATGTAACTTTGCTTGATTTTTTCCCCCCCTTGTGATTAAGCTTCATTTTAAGTCTTTGAACAAGTTGTGCGGTTGCTTGGTGGTTTTGCCAAAACAAAGCTGCTGTTTCCTGGAGATAGTAAGACTGTTTTCAGAGCAGTCAACACCTGTTCAAGTAGGCAGCAGCTGTTTCCAGAGCAGATAAGGGATAGGGCAAGCTGGGCAGATGTGGGTGGCGCTGGCAAGACCCACAGGCTCAGGTGGGTTGTCCTTTCTTCTGCTCATCCCTCTGGTCTATGGCGTGTGTGCAGGGCTGCAACTAGTGTCTGTGTCACCCAGGCAAACATGGATTCCACGCCCATTTTGGCACCCCCCCAGCACTCATTTTGGTGCCCCCCCCACGCAGCGTCTGAGGCACATGCCCTGCTTGCCCCCCCCCCCCCATTGCAGCCCTGTGTCTGTGGGTCTCCAGTCTTATGCTTAGTGTTGGACCCTTTTCCAGGCCTTTGGTGGGGATATGCCACTACTCTTTTGCCCTTCTAAGCAAGCAAACCACCATGTCCTGCCAAAGGCCAAGCAGAGAGGTGACCCATCCCTTACAGAGAGTTGAGCGGGGCAGCCGGTTCCCACTCACAGGCGGTGAAAGACCCCGGATCACTGTTCTCCTTCACTTCTAACTTTTAAATAAAGAAATAACCTATTTACAAGAAGTGGACCAGACTGACTAGATAACAGCCTGCAGTGTCTCCTGTCAAAAAACAGAGCTCTAAAGCCCAGGAGTCATCTAAAAATATAAGATTAAATAGGTTGGTTTAAGTTGCTAGTAGTTACCACTTACTTATCAACCACATGGAAGATGCATATATAGCTGCTGAAATGTATGATCACAGCAATATGGAAAATGCTACCTTAACAGAATCTTGGTCATCCATTAAACTATTTTAATCAACAGATACTGGGATGGGATGCAAACAATAAAATGATAAGGCATAGGAAAGACAGCTAAATAAAAACAATGTCTAGACTGAACTGTTATTGAGACTCCAAAATGTGAATGAATAGGAAGATCTTCAGCTGGTGCTAAAATAAAATCAGTGATGGAGCCAGTTTTTATCAGGGTGTTATAATAAAGAAGGACCCAGTTTGGTGTAGTGGTTAAGGCATCAGGTTAGGAACTGGGAGACCGAGAGTTCTAGTCCCGCCTTAGGCACAAAGCCAGCTGGGTGACCTTGGGCCAGTCACTCTCTCTCAGCCCTAGGAAGGAGGCAATGGCAAACCACTTCCGAAAAACCTTGCCAAGAAAACTGCAGGGATTTGTCGAGGCAGTCTCTGAGAATTAGAAATGATTGAACGGATTAAAAATAAAAATAACCAAGAAGACTCTATCTTACACCTCTGCAGAATGTACTACTCCCAGTAATGGATTGTAGAAGAGAGCACTTTCATAAGATCTTAAAGCCTGGAAAAGTGCATACAGAAAGAGATACTCCCATAAATATTGACACTAAACTTTTTAGTGTTTTGAATGTCATCGCTAAAAGTGGAGTTAGGAGTTTCCCTCACATCCTGCATGTTAGCTTTACATAGACATCTTGTTGGCCACAGTGAAAATAAAATCCTAAACTATGTATATTTATTGTTTATTTAACTTTGTTTTTATATGAAGATAGGTCTTCATAGCTCTTTTTAAGTCATATCTTAAGAGCTGACAGGAATTCTGAGTCATGCAACAAAATGGTCCTTTATTTCAGTCTTATAGTCAAGAAATGCCCTTATTTGTGCCACCGATTTGCCTCTTCTTGCACCAGGGAGAGACTGTTGATCATGAAGAGATGATACCAATTAGCACAAGCAGTCTACATTGCAACATATTGTGCACACAGACATCAGTGTTCAGTACTGAAAGGGAAATGGGCTGTGAGATTTTAATTTATGCTAGCAGAGCCCATTTCCATCTTCTAATATATCCAACCTTTGAGCCAGTTTGGTCTAGTGGTTAAGGTGCTGGGCTAGAAACCAGGAGACCGTGAGTTCTAGTCCCACCTGAGGCATGAAAGCTGGCTGGGTGACCTTGGGCCAGTCACTCTCTCTCAGCCCAACTCACCTCACAGGGTGGTTGTTGTGGGGAAAATAGGAAGAGGAAGGAGTATTAGGTATGTTTGCCGCCTTGAGTTATTTATAAAAATAATAAAGGTAGGATACTTACTTACTTACTAAATAAATAAATAAATAAATAAAAATGTATCCCAGCATTCTCACTTAAGAATTCAAACAAAAGTATTAATCTACTGTCTATGCACAAGCATAGCTTTAATGGACAAAATATTCTATTAGAAGAGAGTATCTGTAGCTCAACATCATCACTGATGATGTTACCTAGTTGGGTAATGAAACATCTGCAAGCAAACAACCAAGCTCAGAGAACACCAAGAACTCCAGAGTATTCTATTGTCAATAGAATACTGAGTATTTTGAAATGTTTTAAGCATCAGTAAAATGCCAACAATGCTCCATATAAACAAGAGTTACAAGAAGAGTTGGGAGTAACCAAAACAGCAAAAGGATTGGAGTAAACTTATCCTACCTCCTTAATAACAATTACAGTGTAATAATGTATGTTTCATAGATTCAACATCCTTAAAATTACAATGACAAAATTGTTAGGTAAGTGGAAAAGGGTAACATTCAGGTAAAGGGTCCCAACTTTTGTGTGTGAGACTCTCAGAGCAAAAATTAAAAGACTTATAAAACAGAGGTAACAGATTCTGCATGTCAGTTTGACCACTGATTTCACATAATCAGAACTGAAATAAAGTAGACACGTTGGGGGAAAGGGGAATCCAAAACAGATTATTCAAATAAGGGTTTTCCCTCTGTGAAGACATGAATAAGTCAGTTTGGGTTAAGTATGCAAATAAGTTAACATTTGAGCATAATCTGAGCCATATGGCATGACTCCAGGCCAAATTGGTCAAAGAATACAAATTTAAGTGGGCAGAGAAAATATTCATTTTCTTCATCACAGTCTAATACATCCTTAGGCACTGCTTAGAGATGCTGATAATCTTGGAATGTAATTGTGTAATCTTCTGAGATCTATTAACAGTTGTTTCGACACATGCTTCAAAGGATCAAAGGAATCTTATCTGATTAAGAGAGAGAAAAATGCATTTCATTTTGGTTTTTCATCTGCCTGTCATTTAGGCTATTCCTAGAGGATAGTTACCAAAGTTATTGAATCAGTATAGTAATCCCTTATGTAAAGTCTGGAAGTTCCATTCCGGTGATGCACATAGGCTGAATATTTTGTAAATTGTATTCTGCTGCTTAGAAAATGCTGTTAACAACTTTCCTTGAGTTTTAGTACCTCTTTTGGGGGAGGCATTTTATTTTTTAAACTTGGCTGCTGCCGGAGCAATTTTTTGCTTTTTCCAAAGACAAATCTTTCTATTACAAATAATGCAGCCAGCCTAGGAAAGAGAAACAGGCCATAGCAAAATTCTAGATTAAAATAGAACCTAAATTCACCAGATATAAGTGCCAATGTATCTATGACAATCATATAAAAGAGTCCAAATGGATTACACCCAAAATTGAACCAGTCCAGTATTTTATTTCCAGGAACTTCAGTTCTCTTTTAGCAACATTTCTTTCTTCCTTTTTTTAAAAAATAAGGATTTTATTCAGTTTCAAGCAAACATAAAAGCTACAGAAAAACAAAAAACTACCAAAAGAAAAGAAAAGAAAAAGCTAAGAAAGTGTAGAAACACAAGAGAAAATTTTTCAAAATTACAAAAAGAGGTTTCCAACTTTTAACAGCAAGGATATACAACAATTTTCCATAATCAATCCCTTATTCTATATTAAACCAAAATCACATTATTTCTATAAATCATTCCATTGGCACATTATAAAAATCAGTATAGTTGCTCCCTCCCCTTATAGTAAAAGAAAAAATATATATAAACCTCCTAATCAACTTCCCTCCCAAAGATAATATTTATTTAATTATTTCCTTCCTACTACTATTCTATACATGCCTGTCTACTATAATAAAGATCAAATTAAAAAACATATAAATTGTCTGCCACTGTACTTGATAATACAACAATTTTAATAATCTTAATCATATTAAACCCCAAACCAGACATTTATTATTTTTTTATTATACCTTAATAAACTTAATCCAAATTGTTAAAGATAAATGAAATCAGCCAAACCCTAAAAGCAATCCAGAGAAATATTCTTAAACCCTTATCCCACTTCAAAATAAACCAGAGCATTTACATATCCCCACAATGCACACAGCACTTTTTTCTTTAAAAAATCGAACAGCCCAACTTCCCCCCTTAAAAACTCTGACTTCTCCTCAGGAGGCCTCCCATACATAATAACCTCTTCTTTTCCATGGCGTTCCACCAGAAGATTAATTAATTAATTAATTAATTTTATTTAAATTTATGTCACCGCCCATCTCCCCCAACGGGGGACTCTTAATTTCACTTATGGCTTGCAACTCCATCTCTCTCTTTAATTTCTTCAACTCAGCAATCCGATCTTCATCCAGCATTTCAACAGAAGTCCCGATCTCACTCTTAGAAGAGACATTTCTGTCACTGTTAAATTCCTCAGTTTCATCCATGACATCCCCAACCAGATGACACATTTTAGACCTCATGTTTTCCACAAAATCCTGAATGCCTTGCATAAAAACTTGGTAGGAATCAGAAAGAATCTGTTTAAAATCTTGGTGGAAGTCAGAGAAAGTCTGTTTAAAATCCTCCATGTCTCAAGCAGTAGATTATAGCAGCCCCTAGGAGCTTAACCAGCAAAAGTTGAAGATATGAAAGGATTCCAGAGTGTGCTTACACAAGTGAAAGTGAGATAGGCAGACAGTTCCCCAGGGAAAGTAGAAGCAGAAAACTGAAAGTTCAAAACAGCCAATTCAACGTGTAGGAAAATACTAATATCTTCAAATTTAATTTAAAAATAATAACAGGGAGACAATTATTTACTCTCAATCCTCCTTAATATTTGGATTCAAAACAAAGTCCAAAACTTAAAAGGAACTTTTTAAAAAAATTGATCCAAAAAATAATGATAAGTACCAAGAGAACCCGCTTCTCCTTGCTGTAGAAAGCCTCTCTTAGGATACACATACTTAAAAGAAATATAAATTGGGTGATTTAGAAATGGGGTGGCCAGTCTTAGTGTCCCTTTAAGGCTACAGTGTGGCTTGGAATGGTGATGTCCCAGCCTCCCAGCTGCTCTTACCAGTCGAACACGAACGCTGTTTGCGATCTTCTGGCTACAAGCAGCCGTCTGAAGGACAAATGGGGTGATTCCAAGTGTTTTTGTTTCTCTGGAAAAACACTCCTGGGCTTCAGGAAAGACCTGCCTGAGCCCAAAAAAACTGCTGCATTGTCAGTTCTGCCTGCTGAGCCCACGGGCACAGCTGTTCAGACCGCCATATCCCCACCGGAAGTCTTTTAGCAACATTTCTAATTGGTTGGATTACAAACACACTGTGCAAAAACCACTGTGTGGTATTTTGATTCCTTTTTGAAACACTGAAGTTGGGGTAGACAAGTCAAGTCGCCAAAACTCTGAATATAGCCCACAAAGCTACTGGAAGCTAATCCTACTTCTGCCTGAACAGCAAGAAACAGAAAAGGGTGAGAAGCAACCCTCTTGGGCCTGATGAGCATATTTGGAACTTCGAGAACATGTGGAGAAAGTTCTGACAAAATTTTCCCTGCTCCCTGCCCACAGGGAACAGGTTACCAATCATGAAATGCTCACAAATGTGTGGTGGCCATGGCCAGTCGCAGAGCATCCAGAGGCACATGAATTTATTGCTTGCTGGCTTGATTCATTCATTCATTCATTCATTCATTCATTCAATTTATGCCTCTTCTTTTTACTCAAGAAAGTACGCCATAAGTATTCATGAATTAAGATTGAAAAGCTCAGTCAAATAGATGCCTATTTGCAGAATTTCTAAATGCTGAAAGAGCAGGGACCAATGACAACTCTGAGGGAGTCCATTCCACAGGTGGATTTAAATCATCCAACCATCTTTCATAGTATGGATTCTACAGCTGGCTTACTGTCGATATTTTCCAATTCATAAGAAGTTGATTCAGGTTTTATGGTTAGCTGCTGATTCATTATTTGAAAAACTGGAAAACCAAAGTAAATCTTTCATTAGCTTAGTGGTTGTTTTAAAATGTGGAAAATATCTTTGGCTGAAAAATTAATAAAGGGTTTTGAATTGTTGTTTCATTGTACTGTTTCTTAAAAAAATGTCCCTGCTTATTAGCTATATTAGTGAGTGAGCTCCCATCAACTTGTCCCAGCTCCTGCTAAACTAGCAGTTCGAAAGCATGCAAATGCAAGTAGATAAATAGGTACCACTTTGGTGGGAAAATAACAGGGACATGAAAGGAGCCCCCTCAGGTGTCCCCCGGGCAATGGTGATGTCACCGGCAAATCCTTTCAACACAGAAGTGCCTTGGTACGTGCTTCTGACACACAAAAAAAGCTATATTAGTCACATCTTTCCTAACAGATTGTTCTTGTCTGTACAAATAGACAAGATATTTTCATTTTAGGAAAAATAATTATTGATTTACAAACATTGTATTTCTCCTCAACATTACATATATGTATATTCATTTCTGTGTACCTACACTTCTTTCCCCCTTTCTTGAAATGTTCTTGGTTTTGTCTTAGATCAGTTTTAATTTTCCACTTCTTCTCAGAGACGTGCATAGAATCCAATAATGTCATTCATATGATGAAACAAGAATTGCAAGGTAAGCTCTGGTCCTTATGCGCACGTGTATGATGTCACAAAAGACATACCAACAATAATGTACTAACAACAACTCCATCTTCTTTAGAGTTTGTTCCAGCTTATTCTCCTTATCCAGCTCTTTTTCAGATTTAGGTAATGTTCTTTGGAATTGGATAATAAGGAACAGTAGAGTTTCACATCTTCAACGTACTGAATGGTACCCCACTCCAAAGATCTGGAGGTCATCCCTCAGCATTATGTAATTGGGGCAAGTGGGACAAAATAGAACACTATGGGGATATCATCAATCAATGACCTAGGGGGCAAATATCCCCCCCCTCAACATTTTAATTGATTTGTTTTAATTGATATGTTTCTATCCTGCCTTTCATTGAGGAGCTCCATTACCACCAGAACAAAAGGTAGCTTGGGCCCAAAGTTACATAGTGAGCTACCATGGTTGAGGATACATTTGAACATGGGTCTCCCAGGTCCTAGGCCAATGTTTTAACCGCTACATCACACTGGGTCTCAACACCATTTTCTGCACATGACCTGCAAAACAACGTTCCTAATGCCCAATGCTGCTAGACCATCCAGAAATATGTCATGGTCAATGCTATTGAAAGCTACTGGAAGGTCCAGACCATGTCCCTCTCATGCTGTTTCCAGTTTAGGTCATATACGAAGGTAACCAATGTAGTTTTAGCACCATATCCTATCTGAATGCCTGAATGAAATGGGTCCAGATAATCAGTATTATCCAGATGTGTGTGGAGCTACAAAGTTATCACTATCTCAATCACCTTTCCCCAAAATGGAATATTTGAGACAAGCCCATAATTGCATAGAATTTCCATGTTAAGAGGTGGTCTTCAATAGAGATCTTAGAACTATTTATTTAAGGCAGGGGGAACATATCCTGCCTACAAGGGGGCACTGAAATCTCTCCCATTGATTATCATGGGGCCAGTTCCATCCTGTCCCATAAAATCAGACTGGAGGGAAAATAGTCAACTAAGCAGACAATAAGTCTAATTTCTTCATATATTCTGACCATATGCTCTAATTCAGTGGTTCTCAAACATTTTGGTTTCAGGAACCTTTTATATTCTTTAAAATGATTGGGGACCCCAAAGAGCTTTGGTTTATGTGGGTTTTATCTATCAATATTTACTGTGTTAGAAATTAAAACTGAGAAATTTTAAAATATTTATTTGACTTTGTGGACCCTGTGCAAGGGTCTCAGGGACCCCTGGGGATCCCAGACCACACCTTGAGAACCGCTGCTCTAATTCTACCAATGAACATTTTTCTTAGCAGTATCTTATAACTTCTAAGATACTCCTTCTCATCCCAGATTTTTAAACTTTTTTTTAAGGTGTGGCTGTCATTCACCATTTTTATTTTCTAAGTTTGTTTATGTGCAGCCCAGAGAGATTCTTGCAAATGAAAAGGATGCTAAAGGCTGATACTTTCCTTTGCATCATGTCAGCTTTCCAATTATTTGTTTTTCATTACGATTCCTAGATAGGTTCCAAACATGGCATTGAGACTGCAGACTGGGTTGATCAGAATCAAAGGCAACATTTTGTAAGCTAACCTGTCAGCATGACTGAGGATCTGTCTGGTTCCAACAGGGCTGCTTTCCTTTTTAATATGTGATAATCATAGGTAAAAATAGTAGAACAACACTATTAACAAACTGAGATCATATGGTCTCTCTCCAAAATATTTGTTGATCTCAGGGTTACCTAACACTAAGGAGGTAATCAAGCAGTGATTTAGGACAGTGGCAGAATGATGTATCCAAAGCAATAAGGATCTGTAACCCACTCAGGAAACCCACTCAGAAAAACCCAGAGAATTCCCTCCCCCCCCCGCCCCCCAATCTTATCTCATTTTACTTACTAACTCAAAGTAGCATTGGGCACTTTCCAGAGCCTCCTTTAATGCTGTTCCACCCTTCAGCATTCTTGGAGGGCAGAAAGACTAATATCCTAGCCTTTCAAAAATTATGTCTGTATAATACAACTATGACCTTTAATACTGCAAGGTTTATGCTGATTTGGGGGAATGGTTAATTCAGCCTCTTTTAACTAATTTCCCAGTTCACACAACTTTAATATTATTTCTTTACTTGCAGACAAGGGCCAGCAAGTAACTTACTTAACTGCAAATTTTGGGAGGGGCAAGGAGCTTACTATTATATCCTTACAAACTGGCCAAATAAATACACTATTATTTTAAAATATATAATATAACCTCCATGGGAGCAGTTAGCTAATTATATTGTCTAGGATGTATGAAATGACATTCTCTAACCTTATCAATGCTATCATACTTTCACAACATTTAACAATGATTGTAATGTTATTTCTGTTTTGTTCTGGTCTAAGACCATAATAAAGTGTTACTGTTATTGTTCTAGGGGAATGTCTATATTTGATTTATGTCCTACTTTCCTACTCCAGTGAGCACTCACAACAGCTAGCAAAATTTAAAAACATTAGACTATAAAAAGTTGAAAATGCAAATTAACATTACCGACCACTCAAAGCCTAAAAGCAGCTAACAGAATCCTGGTGATCAAGAAGCCTCATGACCGATTTCCTGAGCCAAATTCAGCTCTCAAGGGAGCATGTTCTGTGGCCGGGAGACACCCAGGGCAATGCCTTTTCCCACAGGCTGAAAAGCAGGGCATCTCCAAAAGAGCCTCTCCTGCTGGTCTTAGTGACCAGACAAGTTTCAAACAGGAAAGGAGGTCACTGTAAGGTTCTTGATCTTTATGCCCCAAATCCAGCAACTCACAGCACACGCCACTAGAGATATGCGTAGTTCTTTATTGGGACAGTATCGAACTCCATTAAAGCCACGAATGGGGCCTACTTCCTCCCGCCTTCTCTTTTAAGCCTCCTGCCTTCTGCTTCTGTCCCGCCCCTTCCTCTCTTCTTCTTTGATGGCTCTCCTCTGTGGTGACAGCTGGTTCTGTTCGTTCTGACAGTTAATGGCTGCTCGTGCCTCTGGCCCCAAACGCCTTCGCCTGTTCCCCGTCAGTCATCTTCTTCAGCTCTGTGTAATGCTGGAGCACCCAGTCACAATTAGCCATTGTGACTGAGTATTCCATCCTTACAATCACTTAGTTTGGTGCTCAACATTTCAGGCTGCAAAGACCAATGCTGTCACCATAAAAAGTGGCTGGAAAGTAGCTTTTTCAGGACAAGGTGGGATGTTGTAGCTTGTGCTGGTTTGTAGCCTCACTGCAGTGTTTTGAACAAATTGCAGATTAAAGACATTTTTCATGGGTACCAGAGGGCCTGTTGTCATTGTCAAGATGGATGTAATCAAGGCATAAATAATCCTCACCAAATCTGACTGGTTCAGGAGCAGAGACAGCTGGCGCTCTAGATTTCATTGTGCAAACACCTTCCTCATCACAGCTTCCCTAAGCAAAGCCAGCAGCACTGAGACTGGGGGATCCCTTCCAGACTACAACTTGTTCTATTGAATGGGGATACAATCCTGTCCTAAAAAGGCTGAAATGGGGACACAATCAGAACATGTCATAATGTGAGCTTTTGTTCATTCTGCCTCTGCTATGGTTCCATCACACCTACCCCTTGCAGGTACCCCCAAATGGTTTTTGCTCTAACAGCAGCTTCCCTCCCTTACCAAACAATAACTTAGAGAGGAAGAAGGTGATTCTCCTTATAGCTCTGTGATGTTGGGGAGGGTTGAAAAATAACAGCAATCAGTTCCACACCCTCACGCAGCGGTTTTTGAAAAATTTTGAAAAAAAGCAAGAAAGAATTAAGCAAATTCAAACCATGTATGAAAGCCAATTAATATTCATTCACTAGTACTAATAGACTTTTTATGAAGGGTGCATAAAAGCATCTAACAATTTAACTCATTTGTGCGTGTCAACCTCTAAAAGCATGCAATGTGTAACATGCTCATTAAAAGCCTTTCCAAAATAAAGAATATGCTGCCCTAGTACAAATCCTCTTCAGCAAAGGATCGTTACCTTGTCGTGGTGCTGGAGCTTGAGCACCTCAATGATGCCATGAGCTAAACCGTGAAGGGCCACCCAAGACGGGAAGGTCATGACAGAGAGGTCAGACTAAATGCGATCCTTGGGGAAGGTAATGGCAACCCACCTCAGTATTCTTGCCGTGAAAACTAAATGGATCAGTACAACCAGAGATATGTCGGTATACCATCGGAAGATGAGACCCCCAGGTCGGAAGATGGTCAAAATGCTACTGGGGAGGAACAGAGGATGAGCTCAACTAGCCCCAGACGTGATGACGCAGCTAGCTCAAAGCCGAAAGGACGGCTAGCGGCCGACGGTGCTGGTGGTGAACGGCGAATCCGATGTTCTAAGGATCAACACACCATCGGAACCTGGAATGTAAGATCTATGAGCCAGGGCAAATTGGATGTGGTTATTGGTGAGATGTCAAGATTAAAGATAGACATTCTGGGCGTCAGTGAACTGAAATGGACTGGAATGGGCCACTTCACATCAAATGACCACCAGATCTACTACTGCGGACAAGAGGACCACAGAAGAAATGGAGTAGCCTTCATAATTAATAATAAAGTGGCTAAAGCAGTGCTTGGATACAACCCAAAAAACGACAGAATGATCTCAATTCGAATTCAGGGCAAGCCATCTAACATCACAGTGATCCAAATATATGCCCCAACCACAGATGCTGAAGAAGCTGAAGTAGAGCAGTTCTATGAGGATCTGCAGCACCTACTGGACAACACGCCTAAAAGAGATGTTATTTTCATCACAGGAGACTGGAATGCTAAGGTGGGCAGTCAAATGACACCTCGAATTACAGGTAAGTATGGCCTGGGAGAACAAAACGAAGCAGGACACAGGCTGATAGAATTTTGCCAAGACAATTCACTCTGCATAACAAACACTCTCTTCCAACAACCTAAGAGACGGCTTTATACATGGACTTCACCAGATGGACAACACCGAAATCAGATTGATTACATCCTTTGCAGCCAAAGGTGGCGGACATCTGTACAGTCGGTAAAAACAAGGTCTGGAGCTGACTGTAGTTCAGATCACGAACCTCTTCTTGCACAATTTAGGATCAGACTAAAGAGATTAGGGAAGACCCACAGATCAGCTAGATATGAGCTCACTAATATTCCTAAGGAATATGCAGTGGAGGTGAAGAATCGATTTAAGGGACTGGACTTAGTAGATAGGGTCCCGGAAGAACTCTGGACAGAAGTTGGCAGCATTGTTCAGGAGGCGGCAACAAAATACATCCCAAAGAAAGAGAAAACCAAGAAGGCAAAATGGCTGTCTGCTGAGACACTAGAAGTAGCCCAAGAAAGAAGGAAAGCCAAAGGCAACAGTGATAGGGGGAGATATGCCCAATTAAATGCAAAATTCCAGAGGTTAGCCAGAAGAGATAAGGAATTATTTTTAAACAAGCAATGCGCGGAAGTGGAAGAAGACAATAGAATAGGAAGGACAAGAGACCTCTTCCACAAAATTAGAAACATTGGAGGTAAATTCCAGGCCAAAATGGGTATGATCAAAAACAAAGATGGCAAGGACCTAACAGAAGAAGAAGAGATCAAGAAAAGGTGGCAAGAATATACAGAAGACCTGTATAGGAAGGATAACAATATTGGGGATAGCTTTGACAGTGTGGTCGGTGAGCTAGAGCCAGACATCCTGAAGAGTGAGGTTGAGTGGGCCTTAAGAAGCATTGCTAATAACAAGGCAACAGGAGACGACGGCATCCCAGCTGAACTGTTCAAAATCTTGCAAGATGCTGCTGTCAAGGTAATGCATGCTATATGCCAGCAAATTTGGAAAACACAAGAATGGCCATCAGACTGGAAAAAATCAACTTATATCCCCATACCAAAAAAGGGAAACACTAAAGAATGTTCAAACTATCGAACAGTGGCACTCATTTCGCATGCCAGTAAGGTAATGCTCAAGATCCTGCAAGGTAGACTTCAGCAGTTCATGGAGCGAGAATTGCCAGATGTACAAGCTGGGTTTAGAAAAGGCAGAGGAACTAGAGACCAAATTGCCAACATCCGCTGGATAATGGAAAAAGCCAGGGAGTTTCAGAAAAACATCTATTTCTGTTTTATTGACTATTCTAAAGCCTTTGACTGTGTGGACCATAACAAATTGTGGCAAGTTCTTAGTGGTATGGGGATACCAAGTCATCTTGTATGCCTCCTGAAGAATCTGTATAACGACCAAGTAGCAACAGTAAGAACAGACCACGGAACAACAGACTGGTTTAAGATTGGGAAAGGAGTACGGCAGGGCTGTATAATCTCACCCTACCTATTCAACTTGTATGCAGAACACATCATGCGACAAGCTGGCCTTGAGGAATCCAAGGCTGGAGTTAAAATCTCTGGAAGAAACATTAACAATCTCAGATATGCAGATGATACCACTTTGATGGCTGAAAGTGAAGAGGAACTGAGGAGCCTTATGATGAAGGTGAAAGAAGAAAGTGCAAAAGCTGATTTGCAGCTAAACCTCAAAAAAACCAAGATTATGGCAACCAGCTTGATTGATAACTGGCAAATAGAGGGAGAAAATGTAGAAGCAGTGAAAGACTTTGTATTCCTAGGTGCAAAGATTACTGCAGATGCTGACTGCAGTCAGGAAATCAGAAGACGCTTAATCCTTGGAAGAAGAGCAATGACAAATCTCGATAAAATAGTTAAGAGCAGAGACATCACACTGACAACAAAGGCCCGCATAGTTAAAGCAATGGTGTTCCCTGTAGTAACATATGGCTGCGAGAGCTGGACCATAAGGAAGGCTGAGCGAAGGAAGATTGATGCTTTTGAACTGTGGTGTTGGAGGAAAATTCTGAGAGTGCCTTGGACTGCAAGAAGATCCAACCAGTCCATCCTCGAGGAAATAAAGCCAGACTGCTCACTTGAGGGAATGATATTAAAGGCAAAACTGAAATACTTTGGCCACATAATGAGAAGACAGGACACCCTGGAGAAGATGCTGATGCTAGGGAGAGTGGAAGGCAAAAGGAAGAGGGGCCGACCAAGGGCAAGATGGATGGATGATATTCTAGAGGTGACGGACTCATCCCTGGGGGAGCTGCGGGTGTTGACGACCGACAGGAAGCTCTGGCGTGGGCTGGTCCATGAAGTCACGAAGAGTCGGAAGCGACTAAACGAATAAACAACAAAGTACAAATCCTAAATAGGAATTGTTACCCATCATGCTCCGTATCTATCTCTGACCATTTTGAGGGTCACATAAGTCTCCAAAGTGTATATTTTTAGAACATGTGAGTTTCTTTAGTGCTGATCCATAACAGTTGCCTCCTGCCTGGCCAAGCACTGATAAAATTCAGAGACGACTCCTGACAGTTCAATATCCTGCTTACAAGACTGCCTGAAACATTTTTGCCCCAAGCTGCCCCAACCAACCTGAGAGAAATAGGTAATGCAGTTTCTTGTGCTTCCAGATCCTATGGATTAACTGTGAATGGGAGTGGAGCTACCTTTCTACTGCTCCTCTCTCCTTCTTAGGGCGATCCAAAATTGATTACAGTTCTACGATAACATGTTAAAACACGATCCTTTCTCTTTGACTTCCTGGGCCTTTGGAAAGATCCCCTCCACAGCGCTGACAGCTCCAGCGGCGTCCCTCTGAGGTTTTCTGAATAGTAAAGAAAGTGGCTGGGAGGAATCCTGCAGCCGCCTAAATCCTCCTGGATTAACTTAAGCCATCCTGCGTCGCCAACGCAGCCAGTGAAACGGAGCCTTTCAGAGTCTGAGACACCAGCAGGACATCCTGTTTCAGTTTAGAAATTGCCCCCCTTTCCTGCCGGCCCCCCCACACCCACCCACCAGTAAAACAAAGGAGCCCAAGGAATAATCGCCGACAGAGGAGCGGGGCTCAGGAGGTATTGATTGTCACCCTGGCACAGGGCCAAATTTTGCAAGCCACAGAAATGGAAGCAGCCAGAAAGCTGCTAGCAGGCAGGCAAAGAGCACCAAAAAGGCAATTCTTTAAAAACACTCCAACAGCAACAAAACTTCCTTCCTTCCTTCCTTCCTTCCTTCCTTCCCTGATCACCAAGTTCTTGGTCTGTCTTGTTGTCAATTTATTCCACTGACTTCCTAAGAACTACAGCTTCAGATTTTGCTATTAACAACTTATTATTCGTGACAGAGATTTGCTTTAGAAAAAAGTGTAATGTAAAAAATCAGTAATAAGAATAGTTTGGTTTTTTAAAATAATAAGCAAGAATTTAAACAATTACCTGGCTGGGTACCTTTATTTATTCACATATTTATTTTTGGTGGCAAAATAAATACAATTCCAACTAGTATCATCATCTGGATTTTATACTGTATTTATCTTCAATATTATATTTGTATTTATATTTATTTATGGTATTTTAATGTTTTTATCCCTGTTGTAAACCGCCCAGAGTCCCCCCTTTTGGGGGGAGATGGGTGGTGGCAAAATTTAGTACATAAATAAATAAATAAATATAATACAATGTTTCACTGTGAGAGAACAGGGCCATAAAACTTTTAAGTAATAGATGTGTGGGCTAGTGGAGGGCCACCTCTCCTTGGCGGCTATATGTCAGTGGTAGGCACAAGGGTGTCCACAGGGTGTGGTCAAAAAAAGTCAAGATGGTGGCTACAATGGTGCAATTGCAGCTTTGCCTGCTTTTTATGGGTGGTTGTGGGGAAAATAGGCAGGACCACGATGTACCCCCATCTTGAGTTGTACAAGATAAAGCAGAATATAAATCTAATATAAATAATAATTTTAAAAATCCTTACAACAGCAACCCCATCATTAAGTTGGGCTGAGAGACAGAGTTTGATCTAAAGGGACCCAGTGAGCTTCCATAGCTGAGGGTGGCCTAGATCCTCACCAGACTGGTGCCAGACCCACACCTTAGCCACTATACCATGCTGGGTCTTTAATATTAATACTCCTTGTGATTAACAATAACTACATAAGTGGAAATCAACATAAAAGGGATCAGCAAGGTTTCTTTTTCCCACTTCAAAGTGTTTTTGCTGTACATCTAATCAAAGCTTGTGAGGCTGTAAAGAAACAGCTTTTTTGGAGTGGGTTTTATAGCATGTGGTTTATGAGGAAACACTACACAATCTAGTAAAACGTATTATTCCCACACTTTCTTTTAAGCAGCCCATGGGTTCGGGCTGCCAGCATGTCTCTAATTATTTAAACTGAACTGAGTAAAGTGCTGAGCTGCTCTGTGAACTTCCAGCTTCAGACAAACATTCGACTGATGTTTGCTTTGCCTGACTCTCAAATTTGCTTTAAAGAAAAAGAGAAACCTGCCCTGGTTTTAATTAGCACCAAGATGTGGCCTGTTCTGAAGCAATGCAATGCTTCTGGTGGTTCTTGGCTGGATGAGGTTTTACACTATGGAAGGGAAAGGAAGAAACGTGGCTTGAGATCAAACTTTTACCACAGGGGAATTTTTGTAGTCATCGTTTTTAAGGGCGCTTACGTCATGGTGTTTTAATAGCAAGAGACCAAGTTTCTCTTTTACTCCTCCGCTCCATACCTGTCCCCCCCATCATCCATCCCAAAACACTGGCAGTTCAGTAAATAGCTGGAGCAGATGCAGAGCTGTCCCATATTCCAGTCAAATATATAATTTGAAAACTTTTTAAAAGAGGAAGAATCAGTCCATGAAACGGACAGAAACGTGAAGGTAGTGAAAGTTCAATTCTGCCTCTCCCACCCCCATCCAGAGTGCTGTAAAACTTCATGAAGGCTAACAATTATATTGTCTTTGTAAGCAGCAGAGGAGACTTGTGTGTCCTGCATAGGCTATCCCTGGAGTTTTTAGCTTTTCTTGAGCTTATATATCCCCACCCAAAGTCATATTCCCTCTCTAAATGCAATCACCTTGAAGACTAGTAAAGCGCATTCATTAGTGAAATGAATAGCAGATATTCCAAAGTGATTCAGGAGATAATATGATGTCAGCAGACGTTTCTTGGAATTTGAGATTGTACCATCAATTATAAGAGTCCTGGCTCTTCCCTTGTCCCATCAGTGCTTAGAAACCCCACCAGCTAAGCTCTTTGGATTTTTACTCAGCCATCTTTCCTACCACTTAGATTTCTCCCACTCTTCCCACATCTGTCTTTTATTTATTTCTTATGTGGATTTCCACTATAGAGTGGCTTCCCCAAAAAACAGAACATTTCAAGCAATTATTAATATTTGAAGCATCAAGGTCTAAAAGCGTAGCATGAACTTCTCAGGAAAGGGACAATATCTTAAAGCAGACACAAAGTAAGGGAAATTTCATTTTTGGGCTGATGCTAAAATGATGGTGTTAGAGGGAACACCAAGAGAGCCCTCTGGAGGAGAACATCTCCCCCCCCCCCAAGGTAAGGCTATCCCCAACCCTTCTGGAAATCCTTCAAAATGTGTGGGGTTTTTTTCAAAAGGCCTGGGGATCCCCTGGCAACAGGGAGCTTGCGTTCTAGCTGCATCATGTGTAATCTTCTGATGCATTCCCTTTCTTGATCTTGTTTTTATTTATGTTTGTTTGAAGTGGGTTTTGTAGAATGTTGTTAATTATTGGTTTTATTGTACACCTCTCAAAGTCACTTTTGTGAGATGGGTGGCCATATAAATTTGACAGATAGATAGGAGAGAGAGAGAGAGAGAGAGATGATAGATAATAGATCGATCGATCAACCCCAGGGTGCCACCAGCAGAAAGGTCCTTTCCTTCTTAGTCACCAATGATGGAGACAACAGCAAAGGAAAGGGTTAACTCCCAGAGATGTCTGCAGGGAGGTGGGTGGCAGGTGTGACTGACTGGTGGGTGGCAGGTGCACACGGGTCAATGCCATGTACACCTACAAAGGGTTGTGGTGGCCCCTTTTAACTCCCCCTCATCTGGTCAGAAGGCAAGGCAGCCTGTGGAGGTGGCCCCTCTCAACTCAGTCTCAGCTCTGCCTTCTCAGGAAAAGGAAGGTCTTCTCTGTGATCTTGGCTTCCCCTGGGCCAAGAGGCCGCAGTTCACATCCATTTGACAAACACAGTTCTGATTGAGGAACTGGGAAACAATTTAGCAAACACAAGGGGTCTCATTGTAGACAGAACAGCCTCAGTAGGTCTAAAAGAAACAGTTACATTTCTCTTTTCTTTCCCCCCACCCCACACCAAGCCTCGACCGGTTCCATTTTCCAGCTCTTTTTGCTGCTCTGGGCAGGGATCAGTTTTCTGCACAGAGCCATGCTATTCCGTTAGGTAGCATGCGTGGCTCTTTTCTACAGCAGCATGAATAGTAGTCCTGTCCAAGGGGCACTGGCTCACCTTCAGGCTTCTGGAAGCCTTGTGCAACTGCGGGCTGTGGATGTGGGGATGGGTTAAGGCCCAAACTACGCTAAATGTGGTAGCCTGCTCAATGGACTCCTTAGCCCCTTTGAAGGAAGTAGTAAATCATGGCCTGGTTGATCTCTGATCTGTCTCTCTCTCACTTAGCACAAAGAAGAAGAAAATACATTTGAACAGGTCCATGAAACAAGTGAATACTTCTGCTCATACTGCTCACTTATCTCTGAGTTTTCTTTGGGAGGGAGAAGAGGTGAGGTCCAATGTTAAGTGCTTCAGATGGACTATTCAAAGACTATTTCTGGACATGCTGTGCTGTGTGGCAAAAATGCATCTGCTGAACCAAATGAAACTGGAAGCTGCTGCTTCTAAAGATGTTGGTGCACCTTTTTAGCAGCATGGACACAGTGCAGCCTGGTTTTCTACTGGTGTCTTAAATTCCACAAACTAATAGATATGTGGGCTTAGTGTACGTGCTATTCACATTTAGAATAGAAAGGATATGGCTCACTCTGAATTACCTGGGCTTGAACATTTTGTTCCACAGTGTTGGAACCAGCATCGAAAAGATCCTGATAGACCCTTGTATCTGTCTTAAAAGACCCCATGAAGAAATTGTGCATCTTACATGGGCTGAACCACATGACCAGTTGAATTAATGACTTCCAAATGGAGGACAGGGCTAGGCACAAGACAGAAATGTTATGGAAGCACATGTATTAGGTGGACTTGAGAAGTATGGATTTGGGTTTTCAAATAGTTGATCAAAATTTATTTGCTTTATTTTAAAGCACAAATAAATTAGGCATTTTTACAGAATGGCTTAAGCCTTTAAAGCAGTGTTTTTCAAACTTGGCAATTTTAAGATGTGTGGACTTCAACTCCCAGAATTCCCCAGCCAGCATGTCCACACATCCTAAAGTTGCCAAGTTTGAAAAATGCTGCTTTAAAGAATGTACAGTCTGAGTCAAGACCCTGCTATTTAGTTTGCAAAGCAATCAAGACCTACTGTGGTTTTGCCAGAAATTAAACTTGATTTCCCTTGTTCAAGGCCTTCCCCAGCAGTTTCAAGTATCAGGTTTATATTATCAAGCTGTATGCACAAGTAACTGTGGATTGGTTTGGATTTCTGCAGACAGATGAACCTGTGGCAGTCCTCCTCCCTAGACTGTAATCCAGAGAAAGGGGTGTCGACTTCTCACTGAACCCAGGCACTTTAGAACAGGGTGTCCTAAACTGAAGAGTTCATGAAGCCACATCCTTGGAAGTTAGATCCCCTGCGATCACCCTTGTTACTTCAAGAGCTCTAATACCCTGGGCTTACTGGTGCCTTCAGATATCAGGAGGTTAAGGGAAACCATTAATAAACTGCCTAACGCAGTGGAGTTGGTTGCTGATATTACCTTCAGCAGTCTTCAGTTTGCAGTTTGCTCTATGGCAGCAAGGAGTGGTAGCTCATATCAGGTTGTGGCTCAGGCACAGGAATAAGGCAATCAGGCATCCAAGCCCTTCAGGAGTAAGCAGTTGTTTGGTAAATCCAGTGACATGGTGCTGGTGGAGATTAAGAAGAAGAAGAAACAATTCCTTCCATAAATCAAAAGGAATCTGCCAGATACCACAGGAGAACAGATCACCAAACTTTTTCATAATGGAGGTGGTCAGAGAAGCAATTACCGGAGACAACAGCCCAAAGCAAAGTGGAGAAGCCCCAACAGAAAAGAACATCAAATTGACACCAGAAAATTTGGGTCTTGACTCTGGTTGGGATGGCTGTCAAGAAACCATGGCAGCTTCCAGCATGGCTGAACCAAAGTCCCATCCTGTATCCATACGCACAGTGGCTTCATCTCTGTGCCTGGAACTTAAAGAGAAGAGTTCTTAAAAGCTCACATTCCCAAAATAGAGTAGAATCTTAGAAACTAGACAAGCCCAATTTGCATGGTGAAGTTGACATGAAGAGCTTTTCTTCATTAGCACAGGAGGAAGAACTTTTCTTTCCCAGCTCCTACCTTTCCTTATAGTGGGCCTGAATAGTGGACTAAAAGCCTATGGAGACAGGAGACTGTTCAGTGATCCATCCTTTGAGAATAGTAGAGACACCTAGTTTAAGTGAATCCTTAAGTTAAAAGTTTTCTTAGAGTGGCCAGATTAATTTCCCCTCCAGTTATTCATTACTTTCCCTGCTGGAATTTATCTTTAGTGTTCAGAGCCTAACAGTAGCTCCCTTCAACTCATTAGGAAAAGGGCTTGGAAAATGGCTTTTCTGGTGGCAGGCACTTCAGCCAGAAGGATAGGGGAACTGGGGGCTCTATTGATCAGGGAGAATTGCGTGTTTTTCACTCAGATACAATATTAAAAGCTGAACCTTGTTTTTTTCTCTCTAAGGTTAATTCAAGGTTCCATAGGACTTTTTTCCCCAAATCTCAGCCACCCTAGGCAGAGGGTTTGGAGTAAGTTGGATAAACACTGTTGTTTATGCATTTTTTGTAACACAGCCCTAATAATCAAAGAATGGAGAGCGTTTTGGTCTCTCATAAGGAGAGAAGTATTGGCAAGTGAGTTTCTAGTGTAGTTTCTATTAGTATGAGGGTCCGAAATTATATTGTCCTGGCATATTCTGCCAGTAACATACAAGTACCTGCAAGTATCATGGCTCACTCTGTTGCCTTTGGACACTTGGTGGTGCAGAGGGTGTTATATAATGGCAGGCCACCTAAGATATGAGCTTTAATCTATTTCCTTTCCTGATAACTCCATCTTTGGTGACTGAGCACAGCAATTGAATGTACCAGGAGGTATCCTTCTAGTCACCAGAAGACGGACCCAACAGGTCCTACCCAGGAGATTTCTAGAGGGTGTAGAATTATTAGGTATGGGATATGAAAGTGTGACATTTGCAAACTCATTTTTTTTTACTGCAGTTAAGAGTTATTGGTTGACGTGCATATAAAGATTATTAAACTGGTTGTTTTTTGTAGCTGAGTCAATAGATGACTGAATGAGGGGCTACCTCCACAGAATGCAGAAATATTAGCCCAGCCTTCTGACTGGAAGAGGAGGAGTTAATCATTGTCTGTTCCTGTTGGGTTCGTCTTCCTGTAACTGGAAGGGCACCTCATGGCAAGTCCTATGCCGTTCCTGACTCTTCTTTCTGAATATTGCAAGCATGCAAAATTGTCTGCTCTATACACTTGTTTCTTGGCAGACACATAGATCTGAGAACCACGACAAGCACTCGTACAGGTGTCTAATTTTTCCCAATCTTTCAGGTAAGTTCATTCATCTTTTTTCTTGTTTAATTTGGCAACCAAATTCTAAGCAGTCTTTTCAGAATCAGAACAGAGGAACCTCTTCTCAAGGGAGGTCATGAAAGCTTTACTGTTCTTCAATCAACAGTAAAGCTGTGTTCATTTAGGCAGGAGGTGGGTAAGTATGTGGTGTGTTTCTCTTTTATGATTTTACTAAATGGGTTTTTAATTCTATTTTATTATTTTTATTCTGTTAGTTCCTGGCAGGCAGGGCTGGAACCAATTAGACAAGCTCACAAGAATACAAGGAGTTCTGAAAAGCAGTGAGTCCTAACAAAAGAATTTTAGTGGGTGTCTGTTTTGAGAGGAAGTCCTATTTATAGAATCAATATGCACACACCTTTGTGCCTCTTTCTCACCCTGAGTCATGGGCTACCAAGCCTCCTCTTTTGGGCAGGAGACCCAATGACCATCGGTCTCTTGTTTTTGCAGTAGTCAGATCTGCTTGTGTGCTGTTTCTCTCTGAGTATATAAGAACTAATTCTCAGGCTCACTTGAGCAGCAGGGGTTGGCCAAAAGATAGAAGATCTATTGCATCCAATAAAAGATTGATTTAACTCCATATGTGTAAATATGTATGGATGCCTCAGACAGTGAGAGTGCTTAGCTGACTTCAGCTGATCCCAGAAAGTAAGTAGGCCTTGCTTAGTACTGAATGGGAAGCATCCTGAAATTCTAGGACTATTGGTAGACTGGAAAGTTGAAAAAATATTCTGAAGGCAGCAACAGCGAATCATTTCCATAACTGTGCCAGGGAAAATACACAGAAGTAGTCACCAAGGGTTGAGCTCAATCCAAGGGTGTCTCTACTATGTGTATGAACATACACATGCATAAGTACTGATACACACGCACACACACACACAAATACAATACAATATAGTAAAATACAATACAAAGATGGTCCACCAGGCCTAGTTTCGTTTTCTGTGAAAGATGGTGACATTTTAAGATCACAGGCAGAGGTCTTTCTCATAATCTTCAACAGGGGTGGGTGATGTGTGGATCTGCAAATATGCAGTACAACTCTTATCGCCCTTTGTCCACTGGCTATACTAGTTAGGGCTAGAGGGATATGGTGTTCAGCCACATCTGGAGAGCCATGTATTGCACTCATCAGGCTGACTACTTGACCCTTTTCGTAAAGATGGATTGAATTTTTAAAAAAACGGGTCTATTTTTTTTAGTTACGCCCCAAGGAACAAGTCTTCTGTGGATTAGAATGGGTAGAGAGCCAGGCTTCATCAAGACAACCAGATGTAAGAATTCCTCTGAGTATCTTCTGTTTGATTCTTTTACATTTCCATGCAGTTTCTGCATGAGCTGGCAGGAGCACCAATGAAACCTGATAGTGCATAACACAGAGACGTGTGTGCACACCTGTTTACTTTTTAAGGACCAGTGTTCTTATTGAGAGGAGGATGCAGGCTGCCTTATTGGAACCTTTTCCATACTTGAATAGATAAATGGCTGTCTTTTGATTCTGCTACTCTGTTTGCAAACAATTTTTGTAAAATGAAGAAATGTCATTTCAAAAGGAAACAGGACCCTTGCAGACTTGCAACTCTGCCTTCACATCTGCAGTTAATTTGGGAGAGAACATGTGTGCACGCACACACAATAACAGCAAATGCACATGTTCATTTGCATCTGCAAGCTTGATTGCTCTGTGTCGATTGCAATAATTGTTTGTCAAAAATTAGAGGAGGCTTTCAGGATAAAATGGATTTCAAACAGCACATCCAGTAACACTGAAATGAAAGAAGATGAGTTGAGTGAGCATGGGGGCTTCATTGATTTATTCTGATGGCTGGAAGCACCTGCGTTGATGATGATGAACAAAACAGTGGAGTTAGAGCTTCCTAGCAGGAGGTGAGCATTTTTCATACACAAGAGATACTCCTTACTATTAACACTGCAAGTATCAAACAGAGCTTCCAACCCAGAGAATCTGTGTGCCACGTCCTTTGCAGTCACTGATATACAACCATGGCATAGGGTGGTTAGCAGTTAAAAATTGAGGGATGTTGCTCCTATCTTTAGTTAAATAGGAGCCATTCACTGCTTTGTTCTGCAGGTAAAAAACAGGCTTGGAAAGTTTATGGCTATTCCAGGGAGTTTGTGCGATGTGGATGAGAGAAGATACTCGTGATGCATCTCAGGTGAGCTCGAATGATCAGGCAAACTGTGGAAGAAACTTGACAGAGTTGCTCTGTGTCCATCTTCAGCTGACATTTTCTATGTGACTTTTCTGCAATGCGGCCCCTGTTACTTGTAGAGAATCTGGAGGGGAATTGAGCCAGGGTGCATGTTTAGGCTACGTTTCCTGAGTTTCACTATTCTGTGGGAGCAAAAAGGGGGGAAAATCAGGCAGACCATAGTGAAGTGACCATTATTTGTCAACTAAAACAGATTTGCTCTGAAAAACACAGTTTCTTCTACTGTGCTAGCATAGTAGCATTCAATGTGTACGTCTTCATTCAGTTCTATTTTTTATTCAGTTATGTTTTCATATGGCAGTGCTATACAGGAGATACAGTATGTGCGTCTTACACCTGTCAACCTATGTAAAAATGTACTTCTTTGATGTTTTGCTACTGATGTTTAGGGTTGGAACATGAACTTTGTCATATCATACATAGTTCTGTTCCTACCATATCACTGGCAGAAAGAGCTTACTAAAACTTTGCTTAACATTTATATGTAACATTTTTATAGAACATATTTTGGTCACCCATTTCAACACTTGCAATGGCACTTCATTAATTATTTCAGTTATTATTTTTTCTAGATGTATCTTTGGACACTGATTACTTTCCTCAATAGTTTGTTACTGATTATGCAACTTTAAAGCCTGAATATGAGGTTCTGGTTCAACAACATTTCTTAAAATAGTTTTTACAGTGCCATTATTTAATATTTTCCCTAATTCAACCATTATGTGTTTTCCCATATTACCTAACCAAATTAAGTTCTCAAATTCCTCATTATAATAAATTACTGTCAATAATTTGGGCTTATCCTGTCTTTATATGGCAGATACCATATTCCTATTTTATTTCTCCTGTAATGGCATCCCATACAGAAAGTTGTTTTTAATCATTGGTATTCTGATCCTCAATCATTAGCCACTTCAAAATTACTTATGATATAATAAAACAGGGTATGAAGGCTTGCTTCTATAAAGACATACCCTTCTTTCACATGCATTTCTTTAAAAAAGGCTTGCAGGGATCAGCAAGCATCTGCTTTGTTACTTCATCGTTTCTTCAGTTTTACTCAAACCTATCTACCACACATACACCCCTCCGCACATAATGTGTTTGTAGATAGACAGACAGACAGACACATCCCCCCCCCCCCAAATTCATTTTGCCTGCTGATAAAACTTCTATACAGAATTCTGGGTGGCAGGCTTGGACTGAGGCTGCATACAAATGAGTCTTGTGAAAATAGCATGGAGTTAGGTCAAGAACAAAAGCAAATGGACATCAAAGGGAGTAGACCAAGTGTGGAATCTCTGGCTGCTATATACCGAAGGTTTAAGAGATAGAGTGTTAACAAAATTGCTTTTTAGGAACAACAGCCACAACAAATGACGGTTTTGATCCTTCTGGCTTCCTTTTGGTGGCAGAAATAGACTCTTCACTCCCCGGACAGAATCCCTTCTTTAAAACCCTGGTTCTTTGATATCCTTTGGGGCTACTGCTGCTGGCTGCACTTTGTTGTTACTTGTGTTTCCCAGAGACATGAGAAAGTCCCTGCCCACCATGTCGACCTGTCTCGGAAAAAGAAAGAGCGAACCGGGAGAATCACAGCCAGGGAACCTGCATTGGTTGGTCCTCAATGAATTCTGGCAGGCTTCTGAAAGATTAGAAGCTTGGCCTTGCTCGCTTCCTTTTTCTTCTGTTTCTCCCCTTTCTAGTCATCCACTGATGTGTGCATGGACTGCAAAGACATGGGGGAACATTCAAACTGTGCAGCATATTTTTCAAGTTTATTCTACTCAGTCACCTTCCCCCACCCTACCCTGGGGTAAAAGACTGAAAAGAAGAGAGGTTAACAAGATTTTTTTTTAAGGGAGAAAAAAAATCTGCTTTCCCTTCCCTCCCACCATCCAGCCCAGCATATTAGAAAACATATTAGAATGAGAAAGAGCTCTTAAAAACTACATCACCTCTGTGTTAGTAAATGACCCATTATTAAAACTTCATTGCTCTTCAATTGGATACAATGCTGGGTTGCCAACCTGCATGTTTGTGTCTTGAGTCATGTGATCTTAAATGCTTTCTGAATGCTCCTGCTGCTGTTGTTGCTTAAATGTTTTTTTTTTAAGGGGGGGGAGGGAAAGCCCGCTCCTTTCTCTTAACTATCAGCATTTCTTTAAGGATCCTGGGAATCAAAGGTGTAATGAAGAGATGCAGAGTCCAAATTGCTTAGGAGAGATGTCTTGGCTGTTCGGAAGTGCTCTTTAAAACACCCATCTCCTCTGAAAGGCTGCAAACTTACAGTGTGTATGAAAAGTGCAGTCGGAATCACTTTCACCAGTAGAGAAACCAACTATGTGCATGTTTTATGTAAGGCAGGCGTAAGCAAGTGTAGTGCCCTCTGCTCCTTCAGAGATTAGCCTTTGCCATTAGCCTTGCAAAGAGGGCCACTCATTGGTTGGATTTCCTCCTGTACTAAAAAGACTCTTAGTGATCCTTAAGAATATTTAGAATACTGTAGACAGAACAGCCTCCAGTGCTCAAAATGCAAGATTTGGGAGAGCTAGAAGCTCCCCAAAGAAGTGGAAACCTTCCACTTGCAGTAGACAACCATAAGAACTTTGAGGATGAAGGAGAGCTCTCTAGCCCCTTTTCCCCATCTTCTGCTTTCTAAAGCCTCCATACTCAGTCGCTCTCTGAGTGAGATGGGCGGTGACTTAATTTGATATAAAAATAAAATAAAGTAAAATAAATAAATAAATCTTGTCTTTATTTCTAAGACAGCAGGGGTCAGATTAATTGGAACTGGCCTGAGGAAGGGAATGGTGTGACCAACCCACTCTTGTCTGGAGAAAAGGAAGCTTTTGGTTGTTCAATTGTATTAGAGTCGAGTCGGGTCACTTTTATAGGGAGATGGGCGGTGTACAAATTTAATAAATAAATATATAAACAATAAATATATAAACAAACTGCTGATCCTACATTTTCTTGCCTCGCAGTTATAGCAGTGTGTTCATTTTTGCTGGGGGCGGGGAGGAGTGATTACCCCAGAGTGGTCCTTGTAATGTATATTTGGACACAGAGACCAGGACAGCAAAAAAGCATCCTTCTTTACCTCAGCAAAATGTATGTATCCTGCTCTTTGGGGAAAAGTTAAGCCACCTCTTATTTAAATATGTGCATTAGACACACCCACATACAAAGAAGGGGCAGCTTTGAGGGAGGAAACAATAGCAGCAGAACTGAACCATCAGGTTCTCCCAAGTATTTGCTGAAGAACCTGGTGCGTCATGGATTTCAAATACAACAGTTTCTTGGTCTCAGGGGCAAGTATAGTCTTTCTCTTGCCAAATAAGAAGCAGCAAATTCTTCTAGGGTTTTTTTTTTTACTTCTTTTTAAAGGCCAACATAATTTTGTCTACTCAGTTGAAAGAAGAAGGCAGCTCTTGAGGCCACTTCCCCTATGTAACCGGGCTTTCTTTAATGAGGCGTTATGAATTAGCCACTGTAATAGGCTTAACAGCCCAGGGACCAGGACCAGTGGATGTAGAGGAAATCCTTAAACAAAAACCAAGATTGGGAAAAGTTGGGAAAGAAAAAGTAGCATAGGCCCTTTTAATATGAAGCCTGGAAAGTGAACATGGAACCAGCTGTGTGTTGGGTCTTTTATAATGTCCTACCCCTTCCATCATCATACAACATTAGCCAACTGAAATAAAGTGTCTTCTGAATGCTCCGACCTGAGCTGGATCATACTTGTTGTTTGCAGGACTTTATTTGCTATGAAATGTACAAAAAGGTTTGGAAGACACAGAAATGTTACAATAAATACACAGGCCTCAGAGACAAATTCCTTGGATTTGTGATACTTAATTTCTATGGCATTAGATAATGAAATATTCTATCATTTCTCATACAGATTTCAGATTTACATTTCAAAGACTGGTCCTTTTCTCTTTCACACCCTGCTTTCTGAGTAAGAGAATAAAAAATATATTATCAAGCTCTGGGAATACTGTCGTCCATCAGATCATTGAAGAAAACAAGCCACATGCCATTTCTGCGACATTTGTTTCCACTCATATGTCACACACATGGGAGTGTGGCACGTGAATGGCTGTCAGCTGGCCAAGATGCATCATGGGCACTTGGTGGCCTTTTTCTTACAGATAAACTCCACTTTTAGAGGAACTGTAGCCAGAGCAAGTTCTGTGTTATTAATATCCAGCCAACTGCTTTTATTGGTCCACTCCAGGGAACCCTCTCTCCCCCTCCCCCACTAGGCCCATTAGAATGGTGAACCAACTCCATTTTATCAGGTGTAAAGTAAAAGGGCTCACATTGTTCTGATAGATGAAAGCTGCTGCTTTGTTTGATGTTGAGCAGGGAACTTAAATGCTCTTTCTTGTCTGCATGAGGTGTGAACTGAAAATTGCCGATTCCTGTTAAGCTCTGTGTCCTGGGCAGTGGACGGGTTAACTGGCTGTTAGTCACAAAATGACTTGGCGGGAGTGTATGCCCGCTTCTGAAATCTGCTTGCATATGTCCCACCAAGAGGATATCAAGTAATTCCTCCTTTGTCCCACGGTCTGGCTTTCACAGCTATTGGGATGAGCCGGCTAGACCTGACTCAAGGATGCTTATTAAACTCTTTGGTGTAAGTCAAGGAAAAGATTAAAGGGAGAGTGCAATCTGTGCAAAGCAATGGCCATGACTCTAAAGCAGCAGATGATCTAAGGGGAGGAAGGATCTTCTCTTTCAAACTGGAGGCTCTACGTGCAATGCAAATGATCCCAGATGCAGCTGCCACTGGCAGCCAGCCACCCGCCTACAGAAGAATAAAGTCAAAGCAACAATTCCCCCAAACCCTGAAGCTTAGTGACTTCAAACAAGGTGGGGGGGTATGGGGGGCAGAGGCACAATTCTTTCCAGTAAAGTTCTTTCTATCCCCAGCTTGTGCCAATGACCTCACCACTACAGCTGTCCACTTCAGGCTCAATCGCTCTCCTTCCAGTGGACCACATCTGGTACCGCCTGGACATTCAAACCTGGGATGGGAAACATCTGGGAGCACACCATCTTAGAAATGCATTGTTACAATTTGCTCTAACTACCTTAAACTTCTCTCAACTTTAAAAAAAAATCCCAACCCAGACCAGGCAATATTCATAAATTTTACAACAATGGGTTAGAGATGAAGAGACGGGGGCAAATGCTTCTTGTGGAAAAGACAATATGGCAGCTCTTGAAACATCTTGGAACCATTGCACCTGACTCTGCAGGTGTAAACTTTGGAATGAATTTAACTGAAGCCCCAAATGAATCCAAGTTATTCTTTATTTATTAACATTACACTGCAGGGCCTGCACTCTGGAACAGCATCCCCTGGAGGTTTGAACTCACCGGACCCTGCAATGTTTTTAAACCAACCTTGAAAACCTGGCTTTTCCCCCATGCTTCGGGATAGGTGGAATGTGTCCACCCAGACTGTATTATGTTGGTTTGCTATGACGCATCTTTGTTCCTACTACATTCATTTCCTGTTTGTTTGTTTGTTTTGCATACCATGGTTGTCTCCACTTGTACACCATATGCAGTCATTGATTGGAGTTGGTGGAGTGGGGCTTAGAAATCTATATAATAAATATATGGATAAATAAATGAAGTTTGCTTTGTCTATTTTTTTTCAAATATCTAAATATTCCTACTTTCCATATCTCATCAATCTTTTAAGCAAACACACCTCAAATCTCATGGAGATGAACGTATTAGGGCAGCTTTTTATATCTGGTTACTATGCAAAAGTTGAAGTTTGGGATAACTTTGAGTACATACCTAGGCAGAATGAAATCTACCAGAATCTTAAGTAACTGCCTTTAGAGAACAGTAAGTAGAACCTGATTATTACTCTTTCAGTTGCTAGTATATTAGCATTAGAAAAAAATATTAGAAAAGTTAACTCCAGATCTGGCAATGGGAACTACTGTGGGCCTTTTCCCATCTGGCTGACAAAAAACATCGAATTTCACACAAGACTTGGCAATACAAACCTCCTCTTGACTTAACTCCATACTTAGGGATTTGCTACAGCAGAAGCTTGTGGCTGCATAAAATACTGAAGACAAGATAGAAGTCATATAGATATTAGGCACGAAAGCTGGCTGGGTGACTCTGGGCCAGTCACTCTTTCTCAGCCCAACTCACTTCACAGGGTGGTTGTGGGGAAAACAGGAGGAGGAAGGAGTATTAGCTATGTTCGCCGCCTTGAGTTATTTATAAAAATAATAAAGGCAGGATAGAAAATAAATAAATTAATAATGTAGGTCTGTCTCCTGCAGAAGACAGCAATCGAACTGTGTATATCTGTGTGTCTTCTCCAGGATTTTAATCCTAGGCTTTCCCTCTATCTTTTCGAATCAATGGAAATGTGGCTACTCTCTTCCTGGCCTTGAGATTGGGAGTCCTCTACTCAGGGTTTACATAATGGCACCGTCTAGCCTGAGATGTGCTGGTTCCTGGCTCTGCAATTTCAGCCCTTTAAGAAAATAATCAGTGAGGAGCTGCCTACGGATATGATGAAAATCTAGCCCCATTGTCAATAAATTGACATTGAACCCAATGGATTGCTCAGTCAACAGTGCTCAAATGATGTGTCACTCTATAGTCATGATACAGACGGAATTAGGTGCAGAGATAGCAGTGCTTTTTCAGAAGCTACTTCCAAGGGTTTCTAATGAAGGCGAATAGGAAGTAACTGGAGGCTTTGACCTCCACAGAGCCTTAAAATGCAGGGAAGGTAGCTCCTAAAATGCACACATTCTGGGTACAGTTGAAATGGTTTTGAGCATCAAGTCCCTGCATTTCTTTTCAGAGCAAGAAATGTGTTCCAACCTTGTCTGCAACATTTCTTTCTGCCCCAGCAAGAGGTGGGCAGGTTTTTCATGGTTGCATGCTACTGTATATCAACACCTGTGCCTATACACAGACATAAATAAACATTTATTTATTTGATATATATGGATGCCCATCTCAAGTATATGACTCTGGGAAGCTCACAACATTAAAATAAGTTAAAACCATATATGCAAAACACTAAAATAAAACAAAGGATAAAAACACAGCAGCCAGAGAATCATAAAAAAGCCCTCCACATAGCCGAGAAACGGGCTCTGTCACACACGCAGGGCCCCAGGCTCAAGCACAAAAGCAGGTCTTCAAGGACTTACGAAGGCCAACCTAATCTCTGGAGGGATGATGTTCCAGAGAGTGGCTGTCCTTTGGGGCCCCACCAGCCAACACTCCTTGGCCAATAGTACCCAGAGCATGCCCCTCCTGCTGGATCAAATAGGACAGGTAGAAACAACTGGAAAGAGACGGTCCCATAAGTAACCTGGCCCTGAGCCATAGAAGACTTTAAAGGTAACCACCAGCACCTTGAATTGCACCTGGAAGCAAACTAGTAGCCAATGCAGCTCACAGAGCAGTGGTGTCATGCATTTCCTTAGGTATTTATTTGTCACTAACATTTCTATGCTGCTCTACTCAGCAACTGTGTAAAAATCTAGGGCTTCTGACTCTACTCCAAAAACAATGCTTTGGAATCTAGAGGAGCATGCATGTAGCACTTGTCTGCAGCTCTTTAAAGCAGCTGCATCTTTTCCTGAGCTTGCCTAGCTGCCCTCTTCAGCTGTTGCATGATCCCTGGAAAAGACACAGCTGCCTTAAGGTGTTCCCGCAGGTGCTATATTTGTGATTCTGAAGCACCTTCAACCTGTGAATTGGAAGCATTACATAGCTGTACAGATAACTACATTTAGTGAATAGATCTAATTTTCTCAATGATAATACTTCCCATTGGCCATGGAAATTGCTTCTGGTGAAAGATGCCAGGCACCTGAAGAGATGTTTTGTTTATTGTTTGCTGATAAACACGTAGCACAGCTGCAAAAGGAAGCTGCCATTGGATACTGATAAAGGAGACTGAAAGACAGGTTGCAAGAATGCAAGAGAGACAGTTTGGCCTAGTGGTTAAGGCAACAGGCTAGAAACCAGAAGGTGAGTTCTAGTCCCGCCTTAGGCATGACAGCCGGCTGGGTGACCTTGGGCCAGTCCCTCTCTCTCAGCCCAGCCCACCTCACAGGGTTGTAGTTGTGGGGAAAATAGGAGGAGGAAGGAGTATTGGGTATGTTCACTGCCCTGAGTTACTTATTTAAAAAATTAAAGGTGGGATAAAAAAAAATCTTTAAAAAAAGAGGCTACTATGGCAGCCCTGTGCTGAGTTTTATTTTAACCCCCAACAATATCTAGTTTTATCTTCTCTGTGTCACTTAGGTCATTATGTAACAGCATTTCCTAATCATTTCTCCAGATCAAGACTGGGTCAGGTCTGGCCCTTCTGGTGCTCACAAACTGATTGTTGAATATTCAAGCTCACCGACGTGGGGAAGATCAGTCATTGCCTGTCTCTGTTCCTAACAATCAGCTGCTGCGGGTCAGTCTTCCTTCACTGGCTTTGATAAGCCTTCCTGCCCTCTGTCCATGCCCAATGCACACAAGAAGGTAGAAGCGTAGCTCCAATGTCCTTTCTGTTCAAGCAGATCTCTTAGAGCAGTGTTTCTCAACCTTGGCAGCTTGAAGATGTGTGGACTTCAACTCCCAGAATTCCCTAGCCTGGCTGGGGAATTCTGGGAGTTGAAGTCCACACATCTTCAAGCTGCCAAGGTTGAGAAACACTGTCTTAGAGCCTTTCCCCAACCAAGTTATACTATCCTGGTTGCCTTAGCAGAAAACTGTATCAGGAGGCCGCTTGTTCCCTTTGAAAATCCCTAGTTTGCCTTTAGTGTCACTTCAATTCCTGCTGAAGTTAATGTGACAAAGCCAAACAGATGTTGCTCACCTTGAAGATGCCCTCAGATGGTCTTGGAGTAAGGGGGAAAATACTTCTTTAGGGCCAGTATAGCTAAGGATGACAAATGCTTGTCTCATTCCTGATTTGGGAACAAGGTGAAGGAATGCAATGATGACCCTGCAGCCAGAAAGACGTTGCGTTTTGTGCCAGGATTAGAGGCAAGTGGGCAGGCTGGAGAAGCATGGCATCCTAAGGTCCTGATGGGGGTAATGGATATAGACCACGTGGTGAGAAGTATGAATCTGCCTGGTGCTGATACTTTCAGGAGCTGCCTTTAAAGTGTGCAGCTACATCCACAACCACTGCAAAAATTGACCAGTGTTTTTCCTGACTGAGATCCAAAGCAGGCAAGGAGATGTGGCTGATGACATGCAAGTCCATTTTATTCTCCCCTCATCAAAGCTTGCATTGGCTGTGGAAATGTGGCTTTACGCAGCTGTTGCAAGCTGTCTGTCATGAGTACCCGAGGAATCGTGCGGCTTTGAAATGTATTAACCTGCACTCCTGCTGCCCAGTGGGGCCTGTAATTAAGCTGTAATTCCTCCCAGATAGTTTTATAGTTCTCCTATTGTAACCGTCTGAATTCTAAACAGCATCTTTTCTGACCTTCACCTTTTCCAGCTTCTCGCAACCTTCGCTGGAGCAAGATTGGCCTCTTGAGGTCCTCTTTCTATAGCACCTCAGCTCTT
The DNA here is from genome assembly GCF_035149785.1 of Candoia aspera. Lineage (NCBI taxonomy): Eukaryota > Metazoa > Chordata > Lepidosauria > Squamata > Candoiidae > Candoia > Candoia aspera. The sequence continues at coordinate 185,575,892 of NC_086154.1, forward strand.
TCTCCTTTGCCTGCCAGGAGCGGAGGACTAGCTGCTTGTTTCTGAGGCTTGAATGCTACAGAGGGTTTACAGGGGAGATAAAAGAGACTTTCAAGTGGGGTGCCAAGGAAACTTGGCAGCATCCACATTCTTGGGGAGCCTCGTGAGCTTTCCAAAGGAAGTAGCGTGTGATGCTAAACGCATAAGCACCTTAAAAGCTGCCTTTTGAGGAAACCTCTCCAAAGCCATCCAGAAGAATCATAATGTCAAAAAGATTTTATGGTAAAACTCAGATCTAACATTGGCTTTGGGAAGTATCATCATAAGCAAACATTAGGGGAATGTGGAGGGGGTGGGCTGACATTCATTCTGAAGGACTTTAAATTTAGTGACTGATAGTGCTGAGTTTATTTTTCAAGAATACATTTTTCTCTGATCCAGAGATGTTGACTTTTGTAGCTATCCTTCTTTTTTTGGTCACAAATTTGAAAAGTCTAGCCTAATTGATTTCTTCCTTCTCTCTCTCTCTCTCTTTCTCTCTCTCCCTCTTTCTTTCAACTTAAGATGACAGTTTTATTGTTGTCATGGAAATTCCAGGTTTAATGGACTGCTAACTTTTTGAGTACTTGTTCGGAAACAACATTAATAATAATAATAGATACACAGTACAACTATTCAGATAGGCAACAGCCATCTAGGAAAAGTGTGGAGAAAGTCCTCGCTGACATTTCAGACCACATATAATTTTTCTTCAGGGGAACCATATCTATATCTATATCTATATCTGCATAAAAGGTAACCCCACTAAATGTTCAAAAGGCATACAGGGGATTTTTATTTTGCAGCATATCCAAAAGAAAAACTACAAACCTTCCAGTCATTTGCACACTATTTCAGTGTTTTGTATAAACCCAACCATTTGCCCTTTAGTGAAGAAACTATGAATAAACAATCTAAGGTTTAGTGTGAGATCTAAACCAAGTTAATATCTAAAATATTTGGCTTCCTGTGGTTTGAAAATTGTATGTTTCTTATGCATTTACTCTCATCAGTTTTGCATATGAATTTAAGGAAACATTTCAAAAACCCAAAAATAAAAAACTGGAAGATGGAATACTCACTTAACTTCAGAAGCTCCTCAGATTTGTTCTGTAGAATAAAATATTGCACACCCTTCTCTAACACCACAGCCCAATCCTTAAGTAATTTCTTTAGATATATCAACATACTACTTAACTTGGTTTGAAACTAAAATATTTACTATTATTGCTATACTGTTTTCAATGGAAGAATAAAGCATGACATTTTAATGCTTTCCTGATGATTTCTGCTATATTTATTATGGTGCCATTTAAGGTTATAGTTTTTGACACCTTATAAATTTATTCAGATTGAAAAATTTTCAGAAATATAGATCTGAAACAATTAGTCCCAGAGTTCTGTTTTATTAGTTTCCAAGCTACAGAACAGGCAGTGTTTTGATTTAGAGCATTGACAACAATGTATGTTAAAAATGGATATATAGCTCATTGGGTTAATTTGCATACTCCTGGTGTATTCTGGGAAGCAAGCAGAAGTCATCCCAAACAGCAGAGAATTGGACTTCATCTAACTAGCTCAAGATAACAATCTGGAGTCTGATTTATGAAATAATTTGCATATTCCTGGTGTATTGTAGGAAGTAATCACTGTGAATAGCAGAGAAATTGGACTTCATCTGACCAGCTCAAGATGATAGTTTAATACTAGGTTTTTGAGGTAATTTAGGTGTTCCTGGCATTTTTTATAACATAAACAAAATAACTGCTATGATTTCAAAGAGAGTTGAATCTTGGGTATACCTGTAGTTATTGGTTAAAAAGCATTTATCACTTCTGAAGCTGGTACTGATTATATTAGTATGGTATAAATTGAGATGTGCATCGGTCTTTTATTTTATAGCTATAATTCTTATGGTGTTCCTTGTTGCTTAGCTTTTTTGAATCAGTGATAATCATGCTTAAAAGGTTATGTACTACATGTGCTTTCAATCTGTATATGTATTTGATAAGGCTGGGCCACTAATAGAATTCAATATTTCTGCAAGTGGAAGCCAAGAAAGCATGTGTCCAGCAGGCTGGTTGTTTTTTAAATTTCTTTTTCCAGCATCCAGTGTGCTATAGTAAGCTCTTTACCTCCCTTCAGCCCCATTAAGCTACAGGAATAATACAAGGGTGAAGGGCCTTATCTTAAGGGACTGAAGTTAGCAGGTTCAAAATGCAGCAGGAATTGTTTGAATTAAGATCTTTCCAGACAAAATAATTTCCCACCTTTTTTTATACACATCTAGAGTTTTATTTTATTTTTTAAATACACCTGGAGTTTTACAGTTTTTCCAGCTAAGCTATATGAGTTTGGGAGTGAAAGCATTCTGTATAAGATGAAGGGAAAAGTAGTAAAAATCTGGAGTTACTTTAAAAATGAAAATGCATGGAAAGAAAGCTATCTAGACTTTCTAATCAAACAGGATCTCCCGCCCTTCACTACACTAACCACAGACCATTACTCTTAGAACCACTGAAGTAACATCTCCATACACCTCTTCTGGTATGTATATGACTATCACCTCAGCTTGGGGACACACCTTTTCTTACAAACAAACCAACCAACATTAATCGGAAAAAGAATGACCACTCTATTCCAAATGTATTCAAGTCCGTCTAAGAAAATTCATAAGGTTTTTCCCCCCACAATGGAACAAAGAACCATGTATAAACATTAAGGTCAGGGTGAGTAAATCAATTTCTGACCTCCAGAACTGGTTGCCAGTTAGTTCTGACAAGAAGGCAAGAAGTAAGTCCAGATTTGCTTTTTGTCTGGCAGCTCAAGCCATAGGATTTGATTTATTGGGTTAATTTGCACATTCCTGGTGTATTCTGGGAAATGAGCTGAAGTCACCTGACCAGCTCAGCTAGAAGCTTGGGATCTGACTCATTGTGAAGATCTGCATCCTCCTGGTGTATTATGGGAAGTGAGCAGAGGTGTCACTCTGAACAGCAGAGAAGCTTTATTTTTCTTACCAGCACAAGCTAATAGCCTGGCTCCTGGCTGATTGATGTGGTGTGTATCCTTCAGGTGTATCCTGTGAAATGAGCAAAGGGTCGCTGTGAGGGAAAAAGAAGTTAAATTTTGCCTGATCACTAATTTACCAAAACAAGGCATTAGTTATCCAATGTTTGTTTTTTGGTAGTCTATATTTTTATTACTATAATAATAATAATTAGTTACTTATAATAATGAAGTAGAGCTTGCTCTACTTATAGTATCTTTTAGCTACTTACAGTATAGTACTATTTTACATTGGTAAGTTTTAAAGTTTAAAGATCTAGTATAGGAAAGGTAAATAAGCTGTACTATATAATGTAGAAGGTGAAGAATAGATTTAAGGGACTGGACTTAATAAATATGGTCCTGGAAGTTTGCAACATTGTTCAGGAGGTGGCAAGAAAATACATCCCAAAGAAAGAGAAAACCCAGAAGGCAAAATGGTTGTCTGCTGAGACATTAGAGGTAGCCCAAGAAAGAAGGAAAGCAAAAGGCAACAGTGATAGGGGGAGATATGCCCAATTAAATGCAAAATTCCAGAGGTTAGCCAGAAGAGATAAGGAATTATTTTTAAACAAGGAATTATTTTTAAACAAGCAATGCGCGGAAGTGGAAGAAGACAATAGAATAGGAAGGACAAGAGACCTCTTCCAGAAAATTAGAAACATTGGAGGTAAGTTCCAGGCCAAAATGGGTATGATCAAAAACAAAGATGGCAAGGACCTAACAGAAGAAGAAGAGATCAAGAAAAGGTGGCAAGAATATATGGAAGACCTGTATAGGAAGGATAACAATATCGGGGATAGCTTTGACGGTGCGGTCAGTGAGCTAGAGCCAGACATCCTGAAGAGTGAGGTTGAATGGGCCTTAAGAAGCATTTCTAATAACAAGGCAGCAGGAGATGACGGCATCCCAGCTGAACTGTTCAAAATCTTGCAAGATGATGCTGTCAAGGTAATGCATGCTATATGCCAGCAAATTTGGAAAACACAAGAATGGCCATCAGACTGGAAAACATCAACTTATATCCCCATACCAAAAAAGGGGAACACTAAAGAATGTTCAGACTATCGAACAGTGGCACTCATTTCACATGCCAGTAAGGTAATGCTCAAGATCCTGCAAGGTAGACTTCAGCAATTCATGGAGCGAGAATTGCCAGATGTACAAGCTGGGTTTAGAAAAGGCAGAGGAACTAGGGACCAAATTGCCAATATCCACTGGAAATGGAAAAAGCCAGGGAGTTTCAGAAAAACATCTATTTCTGTTTGATTGACTATTCTAAAGCCTTTGACTGTGTGGACCATAACAAATTGTGGCAAGTTCTTAGTGGTATGGGGATACCAAGTCATCTTGTCTGCCTCCTGAAGAATCTGTATAACGACCAAGTAGCAACAGTAAGAACAGACCACGGAACAACGGACTGGTTTAAGATTGGGAAAGGAATACGGCAGGGCTGTATCCTCTCACCCTACCTATTCAACTTGTACGCAGAACACATCATGCGACATGCTGGGCTTGAGGAATCCAAGGCTGGAGTTAAAATTGCTGGAAGAAACATTAACAATCTCAGATATGCAGATGATACTACTTTGATGGCTGAAAGCGAAGAGGAACTGAGGAGCCTTATGATGAAGGTGAAAGAAGAAAGTGCAAAAGCTGGCTTGCAGCTAAACCTCAAAAAAACCAAGATTATGGCAACCAGCTTGATTGATAACTGGCAAATAGAGGGAGAAAATGTAGAAGCAGTGAAAGACTTTGTATTTCTAGGTGCGAAGATTACTGCAGATGCTGACTGCAGTCAGGAAATCAGAAGGCGCTTAATCTTTGGGAGAAGAGCAATGACAAATCTCGATAAAATAGTTAAGAGCAGAGACCTCACACTGACAACAAAGGTCCGCATAGTTAAAGCATTGGTGTTCCCCTTAGTAACATATGGCTGTGAGAGCTGGACCATAAGGAAGGCTGAGAGAAGGAAGAGAGATGCTTTTGAACTGTGGTGTTGGAGGAAAATTCTGAGAGTGCCTTGGACTGCAAGAAGATGAAACCAGTCCATACTCCAGGAAATAAAGCCAGACTGCTCACTTGAGGGAATGATATTAAAGGCAAAACTGAAATACTTTGGCCACATGATGAGAAGACAGGACACCCTGGAGAAGATGCTGATGCTAGGGAGAGTGGAAGGCAAAAGGAAGAGGGGCCGGCCAAGGGCAAGGTGGATGGATGATATTCTAGAGGTGACGGACTCGTCCCTGGGGGAGCTGGGGGTGTTGACGACCGACAGGAAGCTCTGGCGTGGGCTGGTCTATGAAGTCATGAAGAGTCGGAAGCAACTAAATGAATAAACAACAAAATATAATGTAGAACACAAGCTAGTTAGTGTAATGATTAAAATTATCAGCCTGGAAATCAGCAGCATGATAATTTTGTTGAGTGTCAGTATGGTCTAATGATTAAGGTAGTAGGCTAAGAACAAGAAGAGGGAGAGTTCTAATACTGACTGAGGCATGAGTGCTGGCTGAGTGACCTTGGGCCAGTGCTTCTTTCTCAGTCCAGCTCACCTCACCTCATAGGGTTGTTGTTGTGGGGAAAATAGGAGGAGGAAGGAGTATTTGGTATGTTCACCAGCTTGAGTTATAAAAAATAACTCTTATATATATATATATATAAAACCTGAGTTCTAGTCCCACCTTCTGCACAAGCCCAATTGGGTTATTTGAGGTCGATCACTTGCATGTGTGTGTGTCCATACACATTTAGAGGTTACTTAGGCCTGGTCTGCCTCATTCCTGGGCTAAGGATGAGCTGAGGACATTATAGTGGAAACAAGGAATGATTGTGCCATGGTTGAGAAAAATGGGGACATGGTGTTCAGTAACTTCTGCTGTTGAATAAGTACTAAGATTATTATTAGGCTGTTCATTGCTAATGTGCTTGTTGTGCAGAGTCTTTCCAATAAATCAGAAGCAGAATTGCAATGACATCCTGGACCAGCAAGAAAAATCAATGGATATGAAACTATGCTTACAATTCACAGCTTGTGTTTTTCTTACTAACATCCTACCCTGGTGTGATGCGTTCCAAACAGCCAATTGAGTTACTCCTACCCTAACATCTATGTATATGGCCTCCTCCAGCTCCTTTGTGTTAAGGACAAGGAGGTATTATAGGCATGTCTGGAGGGTGCCTATTCTCAATATTAATTGTGTATTATATGGATTTATATGATTTCTCCATAGAATTCATCCAACAGAATCTTTGGGTTGAACAGAAGAAATGGACATGAAAGAGACATCACACAGAATTGGTAGTTTGGGGGAAAACAACCTCTATACAGGATATTGAGCTAAAATACTAGCATGATCATCTGGATACCCCATTAAATTTCCATAACAGATCATAGCTGATTCACTTGAAAAGCTCCACCTAGAAGCAGGTCTCTGAATACATAGACTTGCGTTCCTATGTTATATTGTAAAAATAACTCTGCCATCAGTATCCTCTTTGGATACAGATGTCCAAGTGAATATACCCCTAGATGAGCCATATGTTGCCAGAAATATTCAAGTACAATCTATCCAGAAGACCTCGAGGAAGAGCCTGGTAGATCCATGTACGTGTCCTTTAGGGGAAAGTGGGCAGAATGATGATATTCACAGACCAGGAGCAGAACTTGCCCTCAATGCAAGGAGGCAGCAAAGAGGTAGCAGATGAGTTGGTAGGTAAGAACACATAGCAGAGCAGAGAAAGCCCAACAGTGAAGGTCAACGGTGGGTGTTGCTGCGGCCTAGTCCTATGACCAAGGGCCAGCTATGACTGTGTGATAAGCTCACCTTGGAATGGGAATAAGAGAGCACTGATTCTTGTTCTGTTACTCCAACTTGCACGATCCAGCCATATCTGAGTAAAACCCAAGCACTAATAATAAATCTAAAGCTCACACATTTTGGATATGTCCTGCAAGGGCAAGCATCCCTGGGGGAGACCTTGATGCTTGTAAAAAATCAAAGGCAATTGGAAAGCAAGCTGACAGAGGACAAGGTAGTGAGATACTATCAGTGAACACACAAGCATGAGCTTAAACAAACTCAAAGAAGCGATCACTGACAGACAGTGATGGAACAAATTGCCAACAGCAAAATCCTGGCGCCCCCAGCCTAAATGGACAGTTAGCGTGCTGCCTGGCGTTGGTGGGACTGCTAAGGTTGCTAGTCTGAGTGCTGATGCATCTACCAATGACACAAAAGCACCTCTGCAGACATGCTTAAGCACAGACTTTGAGTCCATTAGGGTTGCAACTAGGAGGCTTAGAGATTTTTTTAACTCGCTGAATGGCTCTCATTGTTCCTCTTCATTCTGTGGACTCTGGATCTTGAGACATTATTACTCCCCTTAAACTTCTTCTAATCTGAAAGGTGGCTATTAGGGAGAAAAGTTTGTCTTCTGCCCGTCAGTTCTCAGACACAGTGCCTGTGAATCCCAAAGAGAAACAAACATCTCCCATTTATCTTAATTGGTGTGTTAACCTCAAAGCATAATTGTGGCTGCTTAAATCTTAAACCTGCTCAGCAGCGGAGCTGAAGTATAAACATCCAATAGAGAAACTGTCAGAGCTCTTGAGAACAGACAGCTGTTTCAAAATGGGAGCTGCCTTAAAAAACAAATATGCCAAAATACAAGGGATTATTGTTCTTACATTTTTAAAAATATAAGTGACTTTTAAGTACTTAAAGTATAATTTTGCCAATGTAGGCTACATGGTGCCTGTTTTCTTCTTCACAATGGTTCCCTCAAATCCTATCTTTTTGGTGAATCTTCATTGTTTCCATTCTACCCCAGGTATAACATTCCCTTTGAGATGTAGGAAATCCATGCTGGGTACATGTCTAATCTAATTCTCTAATGGAATCTGATGGAATCTCCCACACATCATACTAAGGCTGATTAACCATGATTCATTAAAAAAAACATAGCTGGATTCATAAAACATACTATGTCTAACCCAAACCAACAACTTCATGGTCTAGTGTGATATATGAACTCAGTGTGTTCACACATGAAGCTAAACTATGGTTTAATCAACCATATTTTACTGAATAAAGTATAATCATATAATAAGCCATGAAAAAAGGGTAGCAGTTGGGTTCACACACCATGCTAAACCAAAACTAACCAAATGTCATTTTGGAATAATGTCATAGGTGAATCCAGTATGACTAACTTTACTGAAATATTTTCTCTAACTATCCGTCCTTAGATCGCTTACTCGGATTTAGTTCCATTCAATTTCATTGAAACTATTTATAATTAAAACTTGTTCTCTAGGAGTGCATATATATTGCCAGGAAAGTAAAATACTTATTTTAGAATACATACATAAACTTAGTTTAAGCTTCTAACTCTATTAAATTCACTGAGGAATATTATTCAACCATCATGCACTCCAGATATTTAAAAAAATAGATTCTTGCCAAGTACATTTAAATTGGGCCTTGGTGAAAGAATGAGAGAAGAAAGGCTTTAAATCAGTTGCTTTATTTCATAAAAAGAGGCTAGAGCTATTTGCAGCTTGCACTGTATGCTTTCACAGGAAAATTGGATATTTCAAATGAGCAACTTTTATAGTACCAGGCTCACTTTCCAGATACGGGTATATCCTGATGAAATGCTCACTGTGATTATTAAATTCATTTTTAGCAGATCAGGCAATAATACTGAAGTGACATCATTAGCCTCACCACCACCACCATGCCCCTGGGTCTACTTCCTCAGATGGATTAGTTATACTTGTTGTTATGACTTATGAGTTAGTTATACAGTACTTGTTATTTCCATTTGGTTCAACAGCAAGCAATAGTATTAGGTTGAGCTAAGCATGGGTCTTATCAGCACTTGGAAAGGAGACCATCAAGGCATTCCAATGCAGCAGGATACATTGGAAAGTGAAAAACATTCCAAAAGAATGGAATGACCAGCCAGTTCCATCCTGTTGCCAAGAAAGTCTTTGTTGGGGTTGTATGGGATTATTATTTTTTTTAAGTAATAATAAGGAGCTAGTCAGTGATATTTCCTGCATGGTGCAAAGATTTCTTGTTGCATGTAACCTCCTTCAGATCTTCCTCCTAAATCCAAGATGCTCCACCTGAGACCCCATAGCTGCAAGAGAGCTTCTTCAAAGTTTTCAATATGGCTCCCTGAGTCCAAAAGTTGTCCTTTAATTTTGTAAGGTGACAAAAGGATTACATTCTTGAATACCTGGGGGGAATCATATGCACCTCAATTAATTAAATGCTAATTAAGGTATACTGAAATTAAATTAGTTTCCAGAGTGCAGACTCAGGCAATCACCTATATGGCCAAATGCAGTTCTCAATGCCCCCCCCAAAGATGTTTATTCCTATAGCAAATCCAGGAAAGTTAGAGACACTTCGGGGATATCCATCAAATACACTTAATCTGAGAACTAAATTAAGTGAGTTTTCTGGTTGGGTTCCCTTTATTGAACCATATGCTAAGTAAATAGGATGAGTTGCCTAACATGTTAAACCTAAACAAACAAACAAAAAATACTAATCACAATCAACACTAACCAAGCATGGCACATTTGCAGATGCATCTGCTGATTTTTGCTTAACTGATTAAGTTTTGTGGGTGAACAAAGCCAGCAGATGAGGATGCCAATGTGGATGTTAAAGGAGAGCTTGTATAGCAGCTTCTCCCTGCATGTAGACCAGTCTGAAGCTTGCAGGAACCTCTTTATTACAGCAAATGGGTGAAGAGTTGAGAAGAAACTATTCATATCATTCTCCTGTACATTTTCTGGCACTAATGAAATAAATCACTTCCCCTTTGCAGCAGAAAATTATGGAACTGCTTGCTGAAGGATATATACTGTCCTGACTTTACTCAATGCCAGCATTAGTTTTGGACGGCTATACAGCAGTGTAACCCATGAGGTATTGTGACTTTCTCCTATATTATACCAAGCTGGCTGTGATGATTAATTTAGGAAGGCCTCCAAACCAACAGCAAAGAGAGAAAAATTTCCTGACTAGGGCTGGGAAAAAATCTATATTTTCTTCAGTTGTATGATTCTATATTCATGTATTGTAAGCTTACATCATGCTGTTAAATGTGGCTTCCTTTTTTCCTCCTTTTTTATTATCAACTATCTTGTTAATTTTTACTGTGCTGTACCACCAGCACAATCCTAGTTGGACTATATTTATTTTATTTATATTTATTTATATTTCAAATTTTGTCAGTGCCCATCTCCCTCAAAAGAGGGACTCTGGGTGGTTTGTATGAAAGAGAGTAATTTAACTCTTTTGGGGTTTTTCTCTGTGCCATTTTCTCACAGATGATCCCCATCCTCAGGCACCTATTTGCTATAACACTGGAGCAAAATGAAATCTGGGGAAAATATTTGGCAGCAGATACCACAAGATGAACGATTTAACCTTATTTCTCTGTTCAATGATCCTAATAGGCTGATGAAAGGGAAAGGATTCAAAAGAGAAGAAACTTCAGTATGGGATATTTTAATGTATTTATTATTACTGTATATTTATATCCTGTAGGAGCTCAAGACAGTTTATGCGTTGATATCTCCCTACATTTTACCAACACAACAACCCTGTAGGATTGGTTGGGTTGAAAAATATTGACTGGTTTTGCTGTTTGATCAAGGGAGGAAGCCAAGTCAGGCACTTGCAATTTCTGTAAAAGTTTACCTGAAAATAAATCCCATTGCATATCCTGTGAGTCAGTTCTGAAGTCCCTGTATAGGATTGTGCTGTGAATGTCACATTTGACCCTGACTGCTATGGGGGGGAAAAAATCTTCCACAGAGAATTGCTAGCTTTGATCTGAATCTTCTTGAAATTTTCTGAAAAATTCCACTTAAGAGCAGGATAAATCAATAACAGGTCTGGCCCAGAGAAGCTGTTCATGTAGTCTTCCTAAAGCCCTTTAAACTGCCGGGGCATCTGCCTTTGGTCCTAGCTGTCCTCGTTTGGTTAACTTGTTTTAACATGTTAACGGCAAGTCTGTCAGAAGCTGTATATTATTCCTTATCTTGTCGCTGTAGTGTGTGTACATGAAAAAAAATTACTTTTGGACAATTTCAAAGACAACAGAAGAATTCTCAAATGGGTCAACATTTGGAGAGAAATGAAGTGTCAACTGATGCTTTGAGCTCCATAGTTGCACTTATTTAACTTGACATCCTTCAGCAAAAGGCTCTGTTTGTTTCTTCTCATCCCGCAGAGTAAATTTATAGCCTTATCTGTCTTCTTCTGGCACTTAGGTAGTTTAAGGTTCTCTCTTCCAGATGATTATGGACATTAACAAATTATTGTATATTCCAGCTGGTTATATTTTGACAAGTTAGTGAAAAGAGTTCCAACTGCAAAGTAACTTGAGACAAAGATGACAAGCTTGGGGAGCATGCATGAAACTATCTTTGTTTCTCATGTCCTGTCCCTGATGAAAGGTAGCCAAGAAGGGTCCTGCGAACAGGAGAGATTAATTAATGTCTCTTGTGAAATTAAGGATCATGGCTGCAGGGGCTCAGATAATGCTGAAGAATCCAAGGCCACTGCTCCATTTTACATGACTGTTTAAGTCTGTTTACATGACTTAGGTCCAGCTAGTGTCTGGACACACACACACACACACTTTTTCAGTCTTGCAGACTTGGTTCATTAGTGTGTTAACCTACAGCTTAAATCTGACATTATCTGGATAACCACTGTTTGCTGGGCTCAGACATCATATTAGACCATAAACTAAGGTTTATAAATCACAGTTGCTGGCTTCAAACAATTTGCTATGCAGAACTAACCGAAGCAATGTAGGACTTAATGTTATGTAGAATCCCATCTAAATCAAGTGAGACAAATAAAATGCAGGTTAGTAACTGTTCACCAGCTGATACGAGTCTAGCTGCTTCTTGGAAGCCCCACCAATTTGCAGAAGGTATGAAAATATACTGTTACAGTGACACTCCAGGAGGTCTGCCAAGTTCCTGTGTTTGCATATTGCACAAAACATGATCTAGATTTATAAGTATAGGATTACCAGGTATCTGAACAGGCAAAGGAGGACATGGACAGTTGGAAAGCAGGACAAATGGGGGGAAAAGGAGGACACACTGTTTAACTTTCTTGGCATCTGCAACAAAAGTTACAGTGAAAAACTGGGAGTGGGGGGAGTACTTAGGCCTATCCAGCATCAGAAAGGCTAGTTTTTCAATCTCAGGAAATGTGTTAGAGCCAATCAGGAGGCAAAAGCCTTCTATGTGTAGCTGATTAAGGTCTTGTCAATTTCAGGCAGCAGTCCAAGCCAGCCAAGGGTACTAATCAACTCCAGGTAGTTCTCAAGTTAGGACCATTCATTCAGCAATGGTTTGAAGTTATGACAAGCTGGACAATATTTGATTTTAAGGTTACGCCTGCTGGACAGAGGAGCTGAGGACAAAAAGGAGGACTGGCCTCCTCCTGCTGAATGTCTGGTAACCCTATATAAGTAGGGCTTCCATATTACTCTGCCAAAATCTGAATAACCACCTGAGACATTGAGTTTTCTATGTTTCTTTGTTGCCATCTAATTGTCATCCATATTCCAGCTGCTGGAATATGGTAATCCCACCCAACGCAATCAAGCTCAGTGAGGATGTGACACGAGGAGTGGGCACAAGGATTAGAGGCTGGCAAAAGCTCTGGTGTCTGCGGGCCCCAGGCAGCTGCTTTCCCTGCCTCCACTCCATTTTTACAACTGGAGAACAGATCCTGGCATTCTTCAAGGACCCCTTAAAGTCCTTGAAAAGTATTGGGCTCTTGTTGCATTTTGTCCGCCAAAAGGTTTTTGCCCATCAGTGAGTTTCTGTCTGTGTGAATTTATCTGCTGTCAAGTAAAACTGTTTGGACATGAGATTTTATCACTAGTGGAGGGCAAAAAGCAACAAGGGCCATGTATTTTCATATTCCCTTTCAGTAGTCTTTTCTCAAGACTAAGCCTATGCTTAGTCTTGAAATTGTACAAGTTTAATGACAAGAGCTAGTATGGAGTTGTGGAGTGTATTTTAGATTTATAGCTCCGTAGTTTCACTAATTTCAGGAAGAGTTCTAATTTGTAAATTGGGACTGAATAGCTCAAATCTTTCACCTCAACCATGTGATGTTATAAGTTCAGGTAAACATTAACAATTAATAGAAAAGACTAGTTCTAAGAGGATTTTCACTGCCTGTGCATTTACATCAGTGTTTCTCAACCTTGGCAACTTTAGGATGTGTGGACTTCAACTCCTAGAATTCCCCAGCTAGCATGTTTTACTAATTTACATAGAAACATACAGAAGCCCAAGAAAGCTGAAAAGTTCATGGATAGTGCTGCTGTGAATTTCTTGATCTGTTAGGAAATGTGGTACTGTTTTTCTATCAGGGTTTGCACAGCTCATTCAATGGTTTCTTTTGTGAGTCAACCCAAATTCTAATTAAATAGGTGTTTGTCAGATACTGGTACTTAAAGAATTATCTTCAATCTAATTAGCCACGGTGAACTCAAGAAATTTTGTGTGTACATTGGAGTGAATTCTAGTCAAACTGCATAGTACTGAAAGTCAGGTAAATAATTCTGGCATTTTTGGCAAATAACACACTTGCTCACACACAAAGCAATCCCACAAGTGCCTCTCTTTATCCCTAGCATTAAATGCCATAATAATGCACTGAATAATTAACAATTTGCGGCCTTTAAAAAAACACCAAAGTTTGTGGCCTGAGGCAGCTGCCACACCTTATCTAATGATAGGCCAACCTGTAATTATGAGAGGAAGGCATGCACCCTTCCTTAATTCAGTTGGGTGTGTGAATGATAACAATCATAGTCTTTTTTTCTCCCCTAGTTTAATCAATCTCCATCTTTGTTGCCTTTTCAAGGACAAAACTGAGCCAAGGATTCTGAGTGATGACTCTCAGCAAAATCTAAGGCATCAAAATACACATGAACAAAGAGAATGTAGATTGCAGCTTCTCGGCAGTAGTTTAGACCTTTACACATGGTGGTTTTTCTGAATCCTGAACCTTGGGTGACCAGAAAAATTCCAGACTTAGGGAAGCCTGCATATTGAAAAGTTTTTCTGGTAAACCCTTCCCCATTTCTCCAGGCCTAATAGCACTGGCAGATCATCAGCTCATGCCAGGCCACCCCTTTTTATGTACTTTTTCTCCATTATCTTTTATTAACTAACCAATCAAAAGCCACTACATTTTTATATATTAAAAACATTTCACCTAACTCTACGTTAGGGGCAAAAATGAGGCTTTGACATTGATGTATTCCTTGGATGAGATGATGCTGCCTTTCAAAATCACTTGAAATGAATCAAACTGTCCATTTTGTTCCATTTGGTAGGTTTCCAGTCTCCTGCCATCACTTTATGGGTGGGATTCTCTATAAAAGGCTTTATGCTGGTAAATAAGACATAATCCACAATCTTGCAACAATTTTTTTTTCAGAATGAAAATTCTGAAAGTTCTCCCATCATTACAAGATTCATACTCATTATGAAACATTGCTCCATTTATCTGGATCCTGACTGGATCATATACATTCCTACTATATGAAGCTCTCCATTATTTCACAATTGTATTATAGGGTATCTTTCAATTGTCTAGATTATAGGGGTGTGACCCTTCATGAATCCAACTCCAGTTATTGTTCAGTTCTAACCCTACTGTCCCTATTTACCAAAAAGAGCCAATGTTCCCACACTGGATATCAAGGCTGAGATGATTACCTATTGTGGCTCTCCGACAACACAGTCTGGAACCCCAGAACTCTAAGCCTCAAGTGCTTGCAGTGAATGCTTGGATATTTATTTATTTATTTGTTTGTTCAATTTATATTGCCACCCATCTCAAACTAGTGACCCTGGGTGGCTAACAACAATAAAAACAGTCATAATATAAAACAATAAAAACAATAACAAAAATTAAAAATAAATGTAAATATAGCCAAGCGATCTAAAAGCCATGGTGTTAACATAACCATGAAACAGGGCCCTTCCCACACTTGGGGCCCCAGGCCCGGGCACAAAGCCAGGTCTTCAAGGCCTTCCGGAAAGCCAACAGGGTCGAGGCCATCCTAATATCAGGAGGGAGGATGTTCTGGATGGCAGGCACCACAGCAGAAAAGACACGCTTCCTGGTCCTTGCCAGCCGACATTCCTTGGCTGATGGGACCCAGAGCATGCCCCTCCTGCTGGACTGAATTGGACAGGCAGAACTAACTGGGAAAAGACAGTCCCTAAGGTAAATGTGTATTGGTAAGGTAAGTAAGGTAATATTGCAAGTGAGCAGAGTCCCAGGCTGTTTTGTGTGGCGCTGTCTTCCTGCATATCAAATATGAAGCAATTGAAAGGTCGTGACTGGGTTCACCCATTATGCTAAGCCACCAGGGTGGCTTGTTTGGTTTTTGGCTTAGTGTGTTCTGTGAACTCAAGCACTGTGGTTTGTAAACCGTGGTTTATAATTTGCATCTTGTGTGAACTTAGCTAATTGTGGTTGATTCAGTAAATCAGGCTTCAAAAACAAACCACAGCTTAGTACCACGAGGGAACCGAGTCGTTGTAAGATTAGAGCGTGGATATTCAATTTCATTTGACTCTTGCACATTGCTTCAGAAACTAGTACAGCAGAAACTACAGCAGAACAAATCAGTAGTAAACAGAAAACCTTCTTCAGATTACTGTATAGTAATGTGGTTTTAAAGCTCTTAGGGAACAACGATCCTTGATACAAAGGTATTATATCCTTATGTTCATGTCTGAAATATTGTAATTAACTCCTTTCCCAGTGTCTTTTCATTTTTATCATGATACTTCTGCTTGCAAATAGATTATTCCAAGCAGTTCCTTGCCTTGTCTTTCTATGGATTCATTTTTGCAGCAGTGCTGTATATTTAAAAGTTGTAGGGAAGGACAGGTAGAGAAAAGCCACAGTGAAAAGTTGCAGACCACAAAACCAAGGATGCTTTCAAGGCAAAATTCTATCATGCCAGAAACCACATTTGATATTTCCAGTGGCCTGTCTGGATAGGAGAGCTGGGGCCTTTTGTCACATACAGAGTTGTATGGCAGAATTGCTAACAGGTTACTAGACTGGCCTTCCCTGGCTGAGGCCTGAAGATAGGTTGGACTTCCATCTCCCAGATTTTCTAACAGAAGACCATGCTTAGAACTTCCAAAATGGCATTCAGCATTTTAAACCAGGTCATGGTGTACAGCTAGCTTCTTCATAGTGGAGAAACTCCTAGAAACAGTGGTCTTACGAAGGTGACCTGGCTAAACATGAACATGATAAGGGGCAGGCAGTTAAAACCCTGTGTTGACTCCTGGCAACTACCTGGACTAGTCCCTGCAGTTTTCGTGGCAAGGTTTTTCAGAAGGCGTTTGTCATGCACTGCCTACCGCTGAGTAAAACACAGACGCTGATTCAGAGGAAAGCAGGTTCTGGTTTATTCAATCGTAGAGCCAGTTGTGAAAAAAGCTGAGAGGGAGCGCGCCCCCTCACCCTGGGTTATGTCATCCCCCCTTTGTCCTGCATACTGTCGTGCCGGTAGGTGAAGGGTTGCGGGGCCCCAGCTGGTGCCCCGGGATCGCCCATCATAGGTTTCCTCCTTCAGCCGGTGATTGCTGTCAGCTGGGCGATCTCCGCTGCACTTTTGCTAACAGCTTGGGTGTGCCTCGTGATCCGCCTAGTCTTTGTCTTTCCTTCTTTCTCTTTTGTGTCCTGATGGCTGAATCATCCGGCCAGGGTCTGTGTCTGTTGTTGTGCGTGCTATGCTTATCTTGAGTCCCTTCCTCTGCTTCCTCGTTATTGTCATGTGTGCCGTTGTGCTGATGTCTTCAGCTCAACGGCACTCATGACATACTGCCCCCTGTCCGAATAGTGCCCCCCCGGCACTACCCAAGTCGCGGGCTTGGGGGGCCCTTTCCCCTGGGGGCGCGGCGGGGGGGGGGGGCCCACGGGGAAAAGGGTGTTCAGGGGCCGGTTCGGCTTGTCGCCCCTTTGGCTTGTCGGGGTACGCCCGGTGGAATGCCTGGGTCAGGTCTGGCGCCTTGACGTGTTGCGCCGCCACCCATTCTGGGTGGGGGAAGTGTTTCCACCTTACTAAGTAGTGTAATGTTCCCCGTTGACGGCGAGAGTCGAGTATGTCTCTTACTGCAAAATGTTGGCCGTCGATCATCACTGGGGAGGGCAGTGGCATGCTCGGGTGCCATCGAGAGGTGGTTGCAGGTTTCAGGAGGCTGGTGTGAAATACCGGGTGGAGTCTCCGTAGATTGTGCGGCAGGTCCAGGCGTATTGCCACCGGGTTCACTATCTGTGTTACTCGAAGCGGCCCGATGTACTTAGGCCCCAGTTTTTTCGAGGGTTGAGGTGACTTCAGGAATTTGGTGGATAGGTAGACCATATCCCCTGCCTGGAACATCGGTTGCTGGCACCGGTGCTTGTCGGCCTGCTCTTTGTAGGCCGCCTGTGCTTCCTTCAGCGCTGCCGTGATTATTGGCCACGATTCCGCAATCTTCCGTCCCCAGTCACTAGCGTCCACTTGGGGTCCCGGGGGTTGTGGTAGCTCCGGTATGGGTACGAAGTCGCGCTCCGAGACTACTTCGAACGGGGTTTTCCCCATGCTCGTATGGACGGCGTTATTATATGCGACTTCTGCAAAAGGGAGCAGTTCGACCCAGTCGTCTTGGTGGTAGTTGGTGTATGAGCGTATGAATTGTTCTAGGGTGGCATTGAGGACCTCTGTGGCTCCGTCCGTCTGGGGGTGCCAGGCCGTGGATAGGGCTTGTTGGGTCCCCGTCAGCTTTAGGAAGGCCCGCCAGAATTTCGAAGTGAATTGTGTGCCCCTGTCGGTCACCACGCGTGCGGGACATCCGTGTAACCTGTACACGTGTATAAGGAAGAGTTTGGCTAGTTGTTGGGCGGACGGGACCGATGAGCAGGGGATGAAGTGGGCCTGTTTCGAAAAGTAGTCTTTCACCACCCAAATGGCCGTTTTCTTCTGGCTGGGTGGGAGATCTACTATGAAATACATGGAGATTTCCTCCCATGGGTGGGAGGGCTCTGCCACCTTTTGTAAAAGTCCCGGGGGCTTACCTGGTGCCCGTTTGGCCCTGGCGCATGTCGGGCAGGACGCTACATAGGCTTTCACGTCCCGTCTTAGCGTGGGCCACCAGAATTGATGTCGTGTTAGGTGCAGGGTCTTTAGGAACCCGAAGTGTCCCGCTTGTTTGGTGTCGTGGGATCTGCACAAGATCGCCTGGCGTTGCGAGTCCGGGACATATATTCTGCCTTCTCCCCATGCCAGGTCCTGTGCCATCGTCACCTTGTCGGGGTTTGCTAGGAGCCAAGGGTCGGTTTTGAGGGCGGCAGTGAGGTCCGCGCGTATCCCCCCTGGCAGTTGCGGTTGGCGCCGTCTGGTCACTGGTTGCCCCACTGTCAGTTGTGCCGTGGGGTTGGGCTGCCTCCGAGCGCCGCTCCGGGTGGTCACAGCCATCCCCAGCTGGGAAGCGGATAGGACCGTCCCAATCATGTCTGGGGCGGGCTCCTCGTCTTGGGGCAGTCGGGAGAGGGCGTCAGCCAGGAAGTTCTTTTTGCCCGGCATGAACTTCAGCTGAAAGTTGAAGCGGCTGAAGAATTGGGCCCATCTGACCTGTTTTGGGCTGAGGCGTCTGGGCGTTCGGAGGGCCTCGAGGTTCCGGTGGTCTGTCCAGACCTCGAATGGTTGGGTGGCTCCTTCCAGTAGGTGCCTCCATGTTTCCAACGCCGATTTTACCGCGAAGGCTTCCTTCTCCCAGACGTGCCAACGCCTTTCTGTCTCAGAGAATTTCCTCGACAGGTAGGCGCATGGTTTCAGGACTCCTGTGGGGTCCTTTTGGAGTAGGATGGCCCCCAGGGAGAAGTCTGAGGCGTCGGCTTGGACCACGAACGGCCGTTCTGGGTCCGGGTGCGCAAGGATTGGCTCCGTGGTGAACAGCGCTTTCAGCCTGTTGAATGCGGTTTGGCATGCGGGAGTCCAATTTAGTACTGTGCCCAGGTTCTTGGCGCGTCGTGT
Organism: Candoia aspera; assembly: GCF_035149785.1. Lineage (NCBI taxonomy): Eukaryota > Metazoa > Chordata > Lepidosauria > Squamata > Candoiidae > Candoia > Candoia aspera. Next base: position 185,595,080 of record NC_086154.1, read on the forward strand.
GTCCCCCACCCCTTTAGTTTTGAGGAGGTCTGTTAGGGGGAGGGCTATCTCCGCGAACCCCCGTGCGAATGACCTGTAAAAATTCGCGAAGCCGAGGAAGCTCTGGAGTTGGCGCCTGTTACGGGGGCGTTCCCAATTCCCCACCGCCTTGACTTTTGCGGGGTCCATCTCTATGCCTTCTCCAGAGATTCGGTACCCCAGGTAGTCTAGGCGTGCTTTATGGAATTCGCACTTTGAGGGTTTGGCATAGAGTTTCGCCCTTTTTAGCTTGTCGAGGACTTGTCTGACTAGGGTCATGTGTTCCTCGTGCGTTTTGGAGTAGATAAGGACATTGTCTATGTAGACCAGGACCCCTTTGAACAGGTGTTCATGCAGAACCTCATTGATGAGTGCATGAACACCCCCGGGGCCCCTGCGAGTCCAAATGGCAGCACTTTGTACTAAAAGGCGCCTAGGGGGCAGTTGAACGCAGTTTTCCATTCGTCCCCCTCCCTGATTCGGATTCGGTAGTATGCCTCGCGAAGGTCCAGCTTGGAGAATACTCTGCCCGTGGACAGGTGGGTGAGCATGTCTTTCACGAGGGGTAAGGGGTATTTATTGGATAGGGAAGCTGCATTGAGGCCCCGGTAGTCGGTACAGAGCCGTAGGGTGCCGTCTTTTTTCTCTCGGAATAAGTCGGGCGCTCCGACCGGTGAGCATGCCGGCTCTATGAATCCCCTCTCTAGGTTTTTGTCGATGAACTCCCGGAGGGTTGCCATCTCCTTCGGGGTCATCGAGTAAATCTTCGGCCTAGGTAAGGGGACATCGGGCAGCAGGTCAATCCTACAGTCCGTCTTGCGGTGGGGGGGTAGTTGATCAGCTTCCGCCTCTCCGAAGACCTCTGAGAAGTCAGCGTATTGCTCCGGTAGGTCTTCTGGGGTAGCTGTGTTGTCCTGGGTTGCCGCCTCTGCTCGTCCCACAGTGGGGTTGGTCCTGCCCGCTGGAACTGGCGCCCGGTACTCGCCGTCGTCGAATTGGAAGGTGCGGGTCTTCCAGTCGATGCGCGGGTTGTTTGTCTCGAGCCATGGTATTCCCAAGACTACGATGGGCCGTCCTATGTGGGTTACCACGAACGATGTTCGTTCGGTGTGGGTACCCATTTGTAGGGTGACCGGCTCGGTCTGCATTGTGGCTGGTTTCCCTCCCGCTGTTGAGCCGTCCAGCTGGTGAAATGCCAGCGGCGTGGGGAGAGGGAGGCAGCGTAGGTCGAGTTTGGCAACTATGTCGGGGTGGATCAGGTTTTTCGAGCACCCCGAGTCCACTAGTGCCGCGGCCGTGGTGGCTCCGTTGCCCACAGAGAGCTTGATTGCCGCCATTATTACGGAGCTTTCGCTGCTCTGTCGAAGTGATCCGCGCCTCTGTCCCACCACCTGCCTCGCGGCACGTTTTAAGGCAGGCGGGGAGCGTTTCCCGCCGGCTGGCCTGGGTCTACGGCATCCTCTCCCCCCCAGTAAGCGTCCCAGCCTTCGTCCGGTGTCGCTGTGGCTCCGGTCATTCGGCGGTGGGGGGGCGGCGGCGGGTTAGTTGGTTTGAGGCTAGGTTTCAGTGCGGGTTTAGGAGCGCTAGCTGGGGTTCGGTTGGAGAAGCAATCTGTCATTTTGTGCCCCATTTTTCCACACCTCCCGCAGGGCCCGCGAGTAAATTTCTTCCTTGGATATGTGGGACCGGCCGTCCCCACGTATGGCGCGGGTACCTTTGGGCAGGTGTTGGTTTTGTCTTCCGTCGTTGCCATTAGGAAGGTGCGGTGCGCGTGTTCTGCTCTCCCCGCGAGGTGGATCCAGCCTTGCAGAGTCTCCGGGTCGTCCTGGTAGAGAGCCCATTGGAGTACCTCGCGGTTGAGCCCCCTTTTGAACATTTCTAGCAGGGTGGTCTCGGACCAGTCGTTGATCTTCCCTGCGAGGGCTTTAAATTCGAGGGCGTAGTCCGGGACAGTGCGTGCGCCCTGTTTGAGGCTTTGGAGTGTGCTTTTAGCCCTCTCTTTGGCTAGCGGGTCCTCAAAGTAGCGCTTCATCTCGGTGATGAAGGCATGGAAGTCAGAGAGGGCGGGGGAGTTGGACTCGTACATTTGGACGTACCAGTCCGCCGCCCGGTCTTGTAGTTTGATCGCCACGGCTGCGATCTTGTCCGCTTCAGAGTTAAAGGAGTGTCCGTGCCGCCCCATGAACTCCCTGGTGTTCGTGATGAAGAACGACAGTTTCGCGGGGTTCCCGTCGAAGACAATGGGGAAGTCCTTTGGGGCCTGGGCGTTCTGTGAGTCCCCTCCTCTCGCTTCCCGACCCATGGCCTCGTCCGCCTGGGCCGCTTGTTGATTAGCATTTGGCCCATGGGAGTGCGACGACCCGCTCGGGGTGTGGACCTGCACGGGAACGTCGTTGGGCAGCGCAGGGGACATCAGCGATTGTAGCATGGTCCTGAGGTCCTTTAGCTGGGCCTCCATGGCCGCGAGTCTGGCTTGTGTTTCCCCGTCCGAAATCCGCGCCGCAGCTGGGGTTGGGTCTATCGGTGTGTCCACAGGGTTGAGCCGCCGGTGGGGTTCAGGCATTCCCGTCCGCTGGTCAGCTTCCTCCGTTTGGGAGTGCGTCGGCTGGGTTGCCTCTCCGTCCTCCACCGTGCTTGCCGCAGTTGGGCTGACGCTCCACGCCCGTGGCTGGGGTGCGATGTGGGGCGGGGGGGTCTCCGCTGGTCTCGGGAGGTATGTTGCTCCCTCCCGTGGCCGGGTCGCCTCCGCCTCCGTCTCCCTCTGGGCTTGGAGCTGAGGCTCGGGGTGGGCCGGGAGGGTGTCCGTGGCTCCTGGGGTCCGCGGTGCCTCTGGCCTCGATCGGTCCTCCTCCGCTTCTTGCCGTGCGGTTCGCCCGCCTTGGCCGCGACGCGTCGGCCTCATCGCTCTTGGTCTTCTCGCCGTCTATTCCTCCCGCGGCTCGTTGTTGTCTGGTGGGGCTCGGTGAGGCTGAGTTTGTGACTCTCAGCTTTATGTCATGCACTGCCTACTGCTGAGTAAAACACAGACGCTAATTCAGAGGAAAGCAGGTTCTGGTTTATTCAATCGTAGAGCCAGTTGCGAAAAAAGCTGAGAGTGAGGGGAGCGCGCCGGTGCGGGGTTTAAATACCTCGCGCCGGTCAGCGCCCCCTCACCCTGGGTTACGTCATCCCCCCTTTGTCCTGCATACTGTCGTGCCGGTAGATGAAGGGTTGCGGGGCCCCAGCTGGTGCCCCGGGATCGCCCATCATCGGTTTCCTCCTTCAGCCGGTGATTGCTGTCAGCTGGGCGATCTCCGTTGCACTTTTGCTAACAGCTTGGGTGTGCCTCGTGATCCGCCTAGTCTTTGTCTTTCCTTCTTTCTCTTTTGTGTCCTGATGGCTGAATCATCCGGCCAGGGTCTGTGTCTGTTGTTGTGCGTGCTATGCTTATCTTGAGTCCCTTCCTCTGCTTCCTCGTTATTGTCATGTGTGCCGTTGTGCTGATGTCTTCAGCTCAACGGCACTCATGACAGCGTTTGCCATTGCCTGCTCCCAGGGCTGCGAGAGAGGGACTGGCCCAAGGTCACCCAGCTGGCTTTGTGCCTAAAGTGGGACTAGAACTCACAGTCTCCTAATTTCTAGCCTGGTGCCTTAACCACTACACCAAACATTTGGCTTTAATATGATGTTAATCTGTTTTAATTAGATTAAATCAATATAATTTAACACTGATGGAATATTAATATGTCTTTTGAGTGTCCAGATGAATAAAGAAAATGCTACACTTATTGTAGAGCAGCTGGGGTATTTTTACAGTTGTAACCCCTTCCTAATATCAGCTTTAGAATTTTGTCCCTAGAAGGTCCTGGTAGGATCAAGCTAAAAGAACGGACAAAGAGAATGGAAGAAAAGATGCAAAAGTTGTTTGAAAAAGCAGGTAGTACAAGAACTATCATGGGGAGCTTGGCCTGTGTTCCTCATGCCAGAAACAAGACAGAAAAACAGAAACTCCTTTGAGTGGATGGCTAATATATGCAATATCTTGCTCAAGAGACAATTATTGCAAGACATTATCTTTGGATTTACTTTACTTGCAACTACCCCCAGTTGCTCTCTATGTTTTAAAAATGATTTTCTTTTCCAGTGAACAGTTCCGTATATCTTGAATTGCTTTCTAGTTTATTCAGTGTTCCAGAGAGGGGCTGTAGCTGTGTTAATCTTCTGCAACTAAGCCAGCATGGAATCTTGAGGCACCTTCAAAATGAACCCATGTATGACTGCATAAAGGTTCTTGGATCGCAGTCCATTTATCAGATGCATGGGATGTGTCCATTCTGAAGGTGACGCAAGCCTTTTCCATATTTTGTCTAACATTCCCAGTTTTTCTCAGGTTAAAATGTCTTCTTTTGGTATAGGTTGCCTTTCCGAAGACTATCTTGTTAAAAGGTGGCAAGTTAATATTATCTTAAGTGGGTAAGATTTCTGATGTTACAAGGAAAGAACTGGCAAAGGTCGTATTTCAACATGGGGCAGATTTTGTTTTGTTGCCTTTGTGGCTCAGCCAACACTTTATGCATTTATAGAACCAGGACCTGAGGGGCCAAATGTCCCTTCAGGGAGGCAGCCTGTATGAGGTGGAAGCCATGAAAGGAATACAGAAATACAGAGCTGCATAGAAAGTAACCTGTGCCAAAGGAAATAATTTGCTTTGACAGTAATGGTAGAGCTGTTTTTAAACAGCACACATCTTTCCTTAGAGCTGTTTTGGATTGTTCAGAGGTCCTAGCATATGGGTCACTCAGATCACAGCTATAAATGCCAAGCCCCAGAGTCAAACTTTTTTTTAATCTTTCCAAGAACTCCATTAATTTATTATAGCACATTTGAACCACAAGAGTGCCCCTGATTTCCTGCATAAATGCTGAGGATTATGTTAATCAGTCTTGGTCTACCTAAGACTCCAAAGCTTTATTTTTTCTCAAGCTTGAGGATCAGCAGTGGGTCCTTCCTAATCATATTCCCAAATCTTATCCAGAACACAGCATTATTCCTTGCTCAGTGAATATAGTCTGTATATTCAAAATACTTAATTTCAGGGTTGTAGATGTATTACCCTTTGGTGTCATTTAAAGATCAGAAATTATTTTGACAGCTTAATTGTTAATTAATTAATTTCACTGCCTAATTGGGAAGAGGGTTTTAAGTTTTACAACAGTGATTTTTCTGTCGCTCTCTTCAAGGAGGAATGGTTTAGATGGACATGGTCTTCTTGTCTGAATGGAAAACATCCTGGTATCAAATCAACTCAGTACTGTGTGGTTAATTATTGTCTGTTGATAAGGATTCTATTGAGTCTGTTCATCCTCACGTGTTAATTTAATTCAGCAAAAAATCATTTTTTAAAAAAAGATTCCTTTTCCAATTAGACCCTGATAACCAAGTGTTAAGAACCGATTCTGACTCAATATCAAACTGTGCTGATATCTAAAAAAGAGAAGCCCCGCCTTTCTTTACACACAGCTTATGAAAAACACATTTCTAATGGCAGTTCTTGAAACATTTTAGGGCGAACATACAGTTTGGTTTGGTGTGGGCTAATGGAACGGGAAGGTAGATTTAAACGTTCAATAAAGCACTGGCTACTAGATTTGCATAGCAGTATTTGATCAAGAATCCTGATGGCAAAGATTTCAGTATTTGAAATTGAGAACTTCTGCTTTGTGAAACGTGTCCCAATCATGATTTGAGGCAACTCAAAAGAGAAAGCCATTTACATTTGAGGGAAGGATGAGAATTATGGATTCAAATTCAAGAGGATATCTTCCGTCCTTCCCCAGTAGCCGTCTAGGTAAATGTGCCTGCTTTCCACGATTGAGTCTTTCCTCTTGCAGCAGCAGCAGCAGCCAAAGCAGACCTATTCATGGCTTGGTTTTGCTTTGTTGCATCATCCAGATGCAATGGCTTCTTCCAGCCAGAAAAAGACAGAGGTGGAAACTTGAAACAGATCAGGGGTGTCCTCCTCTGGCTTGTTTTTGCTAGAACAGAAATTTTGCTAGAAACCCAAAGCCATTGGATAGCTTTTCATTAGCCCAGCATGCTAAAAACAATTGGTAGGTGTGGCATTTAGCATATGGAATGTTTGGGGTTTTCCTCCAGATATATAGATGAGAGAGAGAGAGAGAGAGAGAGAGAGAGAGAGAGAGAGAGATCAGCCTAAATCAATCCACTGCAGGATGAAGGCCTCTTCTTAAAGATTTTGGACCATCATCTACCACACTAGTTGGGTAGATAGAGGCAGTTTTTTAGGGCTGAAAGTGACTGGATCAAGTTCCCCCATCTGGCTTCCATGCCTAAGGGAGGACTAGAAATTGAGTCTCCCTGCTCCTAGTCCAGCATCTTGGCTTGTGTGTGTGTATGGACATGTACTTCTGCAAGTATGATGAGAAAGTTTATTCTTGGAATATCTTATTGTGGGTATTATCACACAGGCTTTAAAGGGGTCAAGTCCTGCAGCAGGACTTGGGTGTACAGAATGATTCTTTTGACCATGGTAGCTTTTTGGGCTGGAGATGCGAGTTAGTGTATTAGAGTGGTTATGCTCCTTCCTGAGTGGGCAGATTCAGTCATTTGGGGGGGACTGAGAAGTTGAGCCTTGGCCCCTCCTGCAGGCCTGTTCTTCTCCCCATTTTGTTTAACATCTCCATTAAGGCTCTGGATAAGACCTTCCACTGGGTTGGGGTGAGGTATCATAAATATACTGATGATATCCTACAGATCTCCACTCCTGACTGAACAGGATATGCAGTGAAGGTTCTAGCCTGAGGTTTGGAGGCAGTGAGGGATTCAATGGAATGAAACAGGCTCACATCAAATCCCAACAAGACAGAATGGCTGTTTATCATGAAACCACCTGGACCCAAGTCAGTTCCAGGTTTGGTTCTTGATGAGATCACACTCCCCCAGAAGCAGCAAGTATGTGATCTGGGAATTCTCTTGGATCTTGTGGAGGAGCACATGAATTCAAAGTGCTGGTCATTCCTTCTCATCTACAAGACCATCTTTGATCAGAATATGCCTGTCCTATGTAGTCGTTCAGGAGAGTATGCTTCTGATTGCACCCCCACAAGACCAAGGGCACCAGGCCTCATAAATAGGCTTTTTCTTCAGCCCTCCCAGCCCCATGGACTACCCTCCTTCCTGAAGTCAGGATTGCCCCCTCCCTGAATTCATTTAGGAAAGAGATTAAGACTATCCTCTTCTGCTGAACTCACAGAATGTGGGAAGTTGGTATACATAACATTTAGTAGCCATTTAATTATATCTTCAATTTTTAAGGGCTTTATGCTGATCTTAAGGTCTCTATTTTTGATTGTTGGGAGCTACTCAGAATCTTGGTGGGTGGCATACAAATGTCGCAAAACAAATTTTAAAAGGGGGAGATTAGACCATTTGCAAAAGATACATTTATTAAATGACAATATCAAACCATCTTGTTCAGAAGCAGTTTCCCACTGAACACCACAGATTGTGGATATGGAGAAAGGGCAGAGCACTGTTTTCATGCTTCTTGTGCTGCAGCACAAACCAACACAATTTTGGAAGTCAATTCTGCCAGGTTCAGAGGGGCTTCCTCTGAACTTTCATTAACTATCTGGCAGGGTCCAGGATGTGGGCCTTCTCGCAACAGCCCCTGCCCTTTGGAATATCCTTCCCCCGGAAGTGAGGTTGGCTCCCTCCCTCCTGGACTTCAGAAAACAGCTGAAGACCTGGTTCTGTCATCATGCCTGGGGCAGGAGGGGATGTAGTCATTCCTGGGGATGGCTAGTCTCTTAGAAGGACCCTGCTCTGCTTGCAAATCACAGAGAACTTTTAGCCACTGGGTTCTTACTATATTTATTTTATTATGTATTATAGTATTTTATAGTTTTATATTTCTCTTATTTATGTTTTACTGTAAACCGCCCAGAGTCCCTTGTGGGAGATGGGCGGTGATAAATTTGATTAATAAATAAATAATGAATAAATAATGAACTAGTGTGGGAAGCTGATATGGAACTGTCAACTTTGCAAGGTAGTCCAGACAAGAAGCACACCCAGAAGTACTAGCTCTAAGTTTATTGTAAGGTTACATTAACAGAATCTTGCAAGTCTGAAAGTACGTCTCTCCCTACTTACCTTTATAGTCCAAGAAACGAGGAAGGTCCCTTCTGAGGCATGTGCCATACCCCCATTCCTTCTGTAGACTCAGATGCCACTTCTCTGACTGCTTGCCAGTCTGCGGCTCTTCCTCCTGTTTCCCGAGGTCATTCCCACATACCATTACAGGAACTAGATGGAACTTCCATCTGATCCATCATGACACTTTGCATGTTCTTACCAGAGTATCCAGCCTCCCCCAGGCTACACATTTGTCTGCCCCTTCCTTCCTTCCTTCCTTCCTTCCTTCCTTCCTTCCTTCCTTCCTTCCTTCCTTCCTTCCTTCCAGGGTTGGGCTAGAAGACCTCCAAGGTCCCTTCCAACCCTTTAATTCTATTAGACCTTTCAAATGTCAGCTGTACAAAATGCATTGCAGCTATTTCATGGGGCATCCAAATGTTGTTATTCTTTGGTAATTTGACCATCTTTGATGTCCCTTTCATCTGAATTTTTTTTTAAAAAAAACCTCTGAATTCATGTGGGCAGAACAATGGTCCCATCAGTGTTTTTTCCTCTCGCCTCTCCTCTCTTCTTTTCCAAAAGCATGCCTGTTGTTCTGAGGACAAGTACTGGGGTTTTGCTCACCCATTCACAAACTTTTTAATGCTTTATTATCCTCAAATTTCAAAGTAATACAACTGCAGTTCTACAATTAGTTCTGCATCTTGCTGCTACAGTATCGCTTTTATCACTTCAGTGCTTATTATTTTTAACCATTGATGGTCATGAAAAAAAAAATCTAAAGTCTAAAGACGGTATTTTAAATAGGTCAGCCAAAGACTTACAAAACAATCTGGAAGCTTCTGAGTTTTTACGAACTCTTCCTTAGGTAAGATAGTTAAAAAGCTTTAGAACAATTTTGCTTTTTGAAGAGCACTTTAACATCCAGAAGTAGACATGCTCTTTTCTAAATATTTAGTTTAACTAATAGATAGATGGTAATGTCTAGTTAACCTTGGCTAACTTGAAAAAATTAAGCAGGGTCAGCTCTAGTTAATATTAGGATGGGTGACCACCAGGAGATCCCAGACTGCAGACTGGGAAGTTGAAACACCAAAAAAAAAAAAAAAAGGCAGTGGCAGATCACATTGATATTGTTATTGAACAAACTACATTAGTTGTACAGTCAGTAGACATCAAGCTTGACTTGAGTGGGGTGTATTAAAAAAAATAAGCTGCTAAAAAGATACTCTTTAAGATTTTGTTTTATCCTAAAGAATACTGCCTCTTCCTGCCCAAAAACATATTGAATATGTATGATGCTCAACTATTTCTTGATCAAGGACATAATCCAGCCTCAGGTAACCCAATTTTAAATGCTTGCAACATCAGTGGAAAACATTTAAATTCTCCAACTGTACCATTTAATTCTATGGGTCCAAAAAGTGCTAGCTGGATCTGGCTCTAGGTAATTATTGCCCTTCTAGTTCCTCTTCAGTTTTTCCCCAGGCTGAGTTGGGCTGGATTCAGCCAATTAAATCTTCAAGGTTCTGTCCGTAATGTGTTAAAAGACTTCTGGATTCACCAGCTTCTAATTCCAAATTCAACCTCCAGGCACATTTTCATACTATGGGTTGAAAGTAATCTTTTCCTCTTTTGTTGCTTCAAATGTTCTTGTCTATTTCTGCTGGTGTCCTTTACTCCTTTACAGACTAGCCCCAGCAGTTCATTGGCCGCTTTGCAGAGAAAGGACTAATTCTTCAGTTGAGCTACTGCTCACCCTGCACTCTAATAGGTTCTTTTTCTTTTGTCCGTGCTGCAAGAATAGTGCCGTGGTTATGATCTTTGCTCCACATAGAGAAGGTTCTTAGTTCAAAACCTGATAGAAATGTTGTTGCTTTTTAAGTAGGCTTTTTCTTTTCCTAAGTAGCTAGTTTTTCCCCTGAGCTTTTTTAAAAATAGTAAGTCCAGGGGGGCACCATTTTTCCTGTCCCCTGAGGTAGAAGGATTTTACCATCACCCCATATATACATAGTCACATAAGAGTATACATTCTGCAGGAAAACCCACCCACAGGAAGGCTTTCCTGGTACAGAAAGGTGGGAGGACACAGCCACAGAAGAATTGTCTTTTGTCACATGGCAAGTGGGTAGCCACATACATTTAAATAAACTTAAATAATTATTTATTTAAATTTAAATTTAAATAAATAATTTCCAGTGGGAGGATATGGTCACATGCAATCAGGAGTGTGTATCTTGCAAATTGTTGCCCAAGTGTCCCACTCCAGACAAGATTTTTTTAAGCTGGCTGAGAGTCATACTGACATGAGCACAGGACAGGAGCAGTTTAAATAGTAAGAGTGGATCTGCCATCAGCCTAAATGGCATTCTTATAGCTACAAAATTAGCTACTGATTTAAGTGTTTGTTTATTTATTTATTTAGAATATATATAGAGAGAGAGAGGGAGAGAGAGAGAGATTGAGAGAGAGCTTGTGAGGTTTGAGCCCGCTTCTGACTCTGAAAATGAAACTTATCGGGAGAGAATTGGAGAAGCTAAACCAGGAAGTGACTCAGCAGAGAGGGAGAGTTTGCAGATGCGGATTGGGCAAACTTTGGAGGGGGATTTGAATTCCCCAATCAGCACTCGAGACAGGAGAGCTGAGAAGCATGTGAATCAGAAGGCAGCTCAATTGGCTGCAGGAGAGAAAAGGTGTGGAAGGGATCACTTTAAAAGGCAGGTGCGCAAGGAGCAAGCTGCCGGAGACAACCAATCCTTTGAGCTCACAGCATTTGCGGAAGAGCCATTACCTGCGTTGGAAGCCTTGCCTGTAGCTAGAGTGGAACCAGCACAGCATCTTCACCACAGAACCATCTTCTGCACAAGCAGCTCCAGTTCTTGCCATCCCTGCTGAGCACAGCCTCGTGTCCAGCTCCAAGCCTCGTTGCTTCGCTCCAGTGCGATTCAGGTGTGCTCCCAGATTCAAGCCTCGCCTAGACTCTCCAGTCCAGCCCAGCTTAGCCTCTAGGGCCAAACCTTGCCCAGAGGTTCCAGTTCAGTCTCGCCTAGACATGCCAGTCCAGTCCTATCTGCTTGCCAGCTCACAGATCCTTGCCTCCAGCTTCTGCCTTGCCATGCACCCTAGCTTCACCGAGTCTGACAGCTTCGATCAGAGAGTTAGCCGAATTCTGCCTTGCGGTTCTGCCACAGTCTGACCCTGCAGCCACGCCTGTTCATCTGCCATTGCCTGGGTGGTCTTGATTGAAATTGCTTTGCCTTATTTATTCACCAGGACTTTACTGTTGTAAATAGTTGTTTTAAATAAAGAGTTTTGATTAATAATTCTATCTGGCCGCCTCACAGTCTGAACAGGACAGAGCTGCCCATCTTAAATACATAACTCATATATAAAATAAAATACATCTTATAATCATGTATAAAATAAAATGCATAACTTTACTTCTTTTATCACTTGTTTTTTTAACCAATCTATTTGATGAAGAGTTCTGAAAAAGCATGAAGGCTTACACACCAATAAATTAATTTCTCAAGAATGGCTTGTGCGGTTTTTTTTATTTATTTTGGACCCACCACTAGCTATAATTTTTAAAGACACAATCCTGATCATAAAACCTCAAACACGCCTAGGAAATATGATCAATATTGATGTAAAGCTAATTGCACTGCTAGGCTTAAGTATTTTCTCTCTATATTGTCTTTAGATGTGTAATATAATATTACCCATCTGGTATCATACATCAACTCTGGTTATTAAATTATTGATGGCTACTTGAATTCTGCTTTCCCAGCTTGGGTGAAATTCTTCTGTGGTTCCATCTAGATCATTTAATGGATACCTGAGAGAGCATGCTTGGAACTCTTGAAATAAAAAAACTGCTTAAGTTGAATTATTCCTACTGTGTAATATAATACATTAACAATATAGGACTAAATTCCTAATACTGAAATGTGCCAGCATATGTTGCGCTGCCATGATGCCATGAAGATATCTCTGTGTGTGAGTCTCTCTCTCTCTCTCTCTGTTACAAGTTACCTGCGTTATCTGGTGGGAGGCTAGTGGGCTTCCTTGTGCAGCTGGTTGACCACTGGGAGAACAGACGGCTGGACTAGATGGGCTGGGGGTCCAATCTACCAGAGCACTGCTTATGTTCTTACGCTCTTATGCGCTTACAAAATGCACATATTGGCTGACATTCGGGAGAGCTAAAATACATCAGGAATATTGTTTGATAATCTATGCTTATCACCCACATTTGGCACAATCTGACATGGAGCTTTTTCTTTTTTAGATTTTTTATCCTACCTTTATTGTTTTTATAAGTAACTCAAGGCAGTGAACATACCTAATCCTCCTTCCTCCTCCTATTTTCCCTACAACAACAGTCCTGTGAAGTGGGTTGGGCTAAGAGCAAGTGACTGGCCCAAAGTCACCCAGCCGGTTTTCATTCCTAAGGCGGGATGAGAACTCACAGCCTCCCAGTTTCTAGCCTGGACCCTTGACCACTAGACCAAACTGGCTGTCTTGGTTAATTTTTTATCTTATCTTATTTGTTTGTTTGTTTTGTTTTTTTTAATTGTTATTCCTGCTGGCACTACCTCTGCTCCACTCTGGTGTCTATTTTGCTTCTTGAACCATTTTGTTGCCTTGCTCAACTGCCTTCTGTGCCCCGAACGATAGTTTAACCATGATAAAGTTCTCATGTTCCATAAATATTGTCGTTTTAGTTACCAACTCCTTTACAGTCCAGTGCAACCACTCCCTATGTGTGACTGGCTGGCTCTGAAACCAATGGTTGTGATCATCATTAGCATTAATTTGAGTTGGTGTGAAACTGGCTCCCTCAAGTCCTGAGTTGAGGATAATTGTTAAATCGCTTTGCAGGCGATTTTTTATGAAGCTGTTTTAGTTCTGAGACCCCCTAATAACTGCTTAACCTCATTTGTTCTCTCCATTATTGCCATCAGAACTGGTTGTCAGCAGTGACCTTTAACCTTTCCTGCACAATAGCATCTTGAAAAATGAAAGTAAGGTAAAGATGAAAAAATGAACAATATCTTTTTCACTTAAATCATGTGAACTGTAATAACACTGCTAATGTGTTTCTTCCATATTGTTCACCTTCTGTTACACTGAAATGTATGATTCATTTTTAGAACTTTATTTTAGACACTTTCAGATTTTGCATCCTTTATAGACTTTCTTAATCAGCATCTGTTTTGATATAAATATGGGCTTAAATCCTTAGTGTCATGTCCAGGGTCTGTCCTGACAAATTGCCAGGATGATATTGAAACATTGGAATATCTGTGACAGTTTGACAAAGCCAAGATTTCTTTTCCACTTTGTAACATGATTTTATCCTGAAGTGAATAGTCAAATGTTCACATTATCTGTAAAATCAAGCTGGAGATTAACTCTAATGGGGTTAACAAGTAATGGAGAAAGGTAGGAAATTGCCTGTGCCGCACAGCAAATATTTGAACAGGGTCACTCCCTTGATGAAATACACCCACCCATTTCTGCTCTGGAGCAAAAATACTTGCCTGAATTACTTTAAGAGAGCTTCACATTAGTGAGTTGATGCCTTACTGTACATTAAAGTGTCCTTAGATAAATAATTTCTTTTTTAAAAAACAGATTTAGTCATCTCTCTCTTATTTCTGACTTAACCAGTGCAAAGATAAGTATAATTTCAATTGAAACCTTGCTATCAAATGAACTCAGTGGTATTTAAAATGATTTGGAGACATTAGCAGATTCTCCTAAATTATAGTATTCCAGTTAATGCTTTTGGAATGCTCCACAGACTGAAGAATAATCACATAAGGATAATGTGTTTTTTTCCTCATTGGATTGTTTTTCACACAGGGCTCTTTTGCATTTACTGGTGTGGAGCCATTGCCTTACTTTATACCTGTGCTTTAGTAGGTATTATATTTGTGTCTTCTCTTTTCTCAAAGGCACTCTGAGTAACACATCTGAGTTATCTTCACAATTATTTGTATGAGGTATATTTTAAAAAACCTCTGGGCTAGAGTTAACTAATGAATGCTGCAGTTGTCTGGAATTTGACCACAGTTCTCACTTACTAGAAGTCTGGATGAAATTCAGTGCCATGTGAGTAGACAATCCAATCTTCCCTGTGTTCCCCCCACCCCCATGTCCCAATCCATACCGAAGATCCTCTAACCTTCAGCATAAATTCTGAGGATACTCAAAGAACAGGGGATCATCCCACCCTGTTCCGCTTTCAGGATACATTTCATTGCCTGAAAAGTTGATGGAATCCTCATCTTTATCCACTAAAAGACAACACCCTCTCTAAATCATATTGACATGATAACTATATCATGCTCTTTGGGATCCATTTGGAAACCTAAGTGAAAACTAGCAGAACAAATTTGATGAGAAGTACCTGAAAGCTAGGGTTTCAACCTTTTTGAGATTTTTAGGGAATTTTAGGGAACATTGTTCATTTGTTTTAAGGGAAAAGGATGCTGGAAATCCCCTTTTTTCCCGCTTGCATTCTCTTTCTTTAATTGTTGAATATATATATCTAATATTGAGGTCTCTATGAGCCTCAATTATATGACAATAGTCAAGGGGACTTCAACCAACTAGGGGTGCTGAAATGGCAAATGGAAGTAGTAGTTATTGGATCAAGTTTGTACCACATTGCAAGGATAGAGAAGGATGTAGGAAGAACACTATTCTTGTTCTACGTTGCCTAAATAACTTTGGACTTAGGAGCATCATGTCCCCAGGAGCACTCTAGGATGTGCCAGGATGTAGCTCTAGGAGAAGAAAATGATCAAGGATATTTAAAGATGGGTGAATATGAGAAAATATAGCATCTTTGATATCTGGTACCTTTCCAGGGT
The DNA here is from genome assembly GCF_035149785.1 of Candoia aspera. NCBI lineage: Eukaryota > Metazoa > Chordata > Lepidosauria > Squamata > Candoiidae > Candoia > Candoia aspera. Next base: position 185,610,118 of record NC_086154.1, read on the forward strand.
TATTCTTCCTGTAAGATATTATGAATTGTTAGCAGATAGGAAATAGCTTGCATATTTTCAAGTGATCTGTTGTTTAAGTTTTTCATCTCTTGCCAAAAAACTGGCAAATTCATGTATGACATTACATCTTTGTTGTATCTTCAACAGCATCATGATAAAATACATAGTCCTTTGGGAGGGATTGTTTCTCCTGAGGAAGAGTTAATCCTAGGCAGGAAATATTAGAGGGTATTATCTCTTGCTCAAGCAGACATACTATGGTCAAATGTAAGTATTTTAAAAATTTCATTGATCCATGAAAGTGCCATGACAATGTAGCAAATCAAGACATTTATTGTAATATAGGAAGACATTGATTCAAATTCCAATCCTAAACATGCAATTTAAAAATAAATCCTACTGAATCACAAATTCAATGAAGATTATCTCAACATTATGGTGAAAAATAAAATTTCAGCCCTACTCTTAGATAATTATCTTGAATGACATAGACAGTTCCCTATGAAAGCTGAAAGTGTACATGAATATGTTAAGATAAGCAAGGCAGTGTGCTTGATCCAACTGGAAACCGTGAATATGATCTCAGATTTGTCAGTTATTTGTTGAAATAAGAGAAAAATAGCAAATCCTAAGGTAACTACAATAAACATTTTAGTCTTCTACAGTCAAAACCATATGGTTGCTGATGAATGCTAGGCTTCCTGTATTGCACTGATGATGGGTGTTTGTTCTTGCAGTCCAACAAATTAGGAAAATATTTATTTTTAGAGAGAAACCTGCAATCAACAGAAAGTGTTTTGGCATTCTTTTCATATGTACATGAATGCATAGTAAATGTTTTATTGTCATTTGACAAATATTTTATTGCTATAATTTTGTAACTGAGAAATTTTAGAGCAGAGGAAAATATGTTTTTATGTCTTTAATACAGTTTTTCTTATATAGTTTTTTAAAGAGATGAGAACATATGCCTTGGCTTGCCTACCTTAATGTATATGTGTTCATGCAACTGACATAGATTTATATTTCATTCCCTGGAGGTGGGTTCTACAAAAGCATTCAGATAATGAATTAATGGGCTTCAGCATTACTGAAGAGAAATGTTTCCAGAATGCTGTCCTTCACACAGTACAAAATATAATGTTTGACATATCTGTTCCTGAATTATGAGAGATAAATGTGAAGTAAACTCTGGAGATGATTAAAAAATTACGTTTCTGTTGTATGTTACAAAGATTAACTGAGTAGGGAAGTTATCGAGCTAATGCTAGGATTGAAACAGCCACAAGTAATTGGACAAATATTTCTATTTACCCTCTTTCCTTTTTCTTTTCACATGATGAATTATAGCTTTGAATGCAGTCACAGCATTAAGCTCTCTCCCAATTTTAATTTCTGGGAGAGTTTCAGTATATATGCTTGTGCCCCTTTGCTAAGAGAGAGTTGTAACTTCATGTCTAGCTATATCAGTTCACATAGGACAACATAGGCCTTGGCTTTGAAAACCAAGTTATTATTCTTAAATTGCTATAAACAGGTGGACTGCTATTAGCAAGAGAACCTAGGTGAGCTAAAATTATTTATTCTGACCCAATAGATTTACATATGCCATAAGCTATCCACCAGCCTGTGCTACTTTAAGTCTCAGACAGAATTCGATCTAGCAACACATCAGTATTTTTCCTCAATTGGGTTTCTCCAGATCTGTTACATTTAAAAAATTCCCAGGCAGCATTGTCTTTGGTCATCTGGCTGGAATTTAGGGCATTGTAATCCCACCTCATATACAAAGGACTGGTTTGGGGAAGGCCACGGTACATACTAAGTAGCCTATTTATGGGGACTACAAAGCAGTAAATGACAGCAAGAACTCTTCAAAGAAGTGGAAGGGAATGAACAATTGCATTTGCCTCAGGAAGTCTTCAAAGGGCATTCCCATTTTTGTGAAGGACTGAATCTTTCACTGCTCTTCAGAACCATTAAGTTATTTTTCCTAAAGCCAGATACAGAGTCTTCTAAAATATTATCAGGGAAGGTATTTTTATTTTGCAGAAAAAGGCGCATGCATACCTGTATACCTAGACCTGTTTCCTCAAAGGGTATTCCTTCAGATTATGAGACTAGCAGAGTAAAGAAACTTGAAATGTTTAGATGTTACAAGAAGCCTCTCAGCTGCTTGGTTCTTAAATTCTCCAGAAGAGTGCTGTGTGCTATACTTTAAACCAGGTTTTCTCAACCTTGGCAACTTTAAGATGTGTAGACTCCAACTCCCAGAATTCCCCAGCCAGCAAGGTGAGAAACCCTGCTTTAAACAAACTCCTTGAGTGACTTTCCCTCATTTCTTCTTTTTACTTCCTCCACTTCCATGTTGACTCCTTGTACAGCACTCATTGTGGCAATGCTTGAATGTAGCTGACAGTAAGTGGTATTTGAAAACCAGAGAGGAGAGACTGAAATGAATGGAAGATCCTTTCAACCCACCTGCTTCTTATTGAAAGGAAAAGGACCATTTGTCCTTACATAATCTGAAGAAAATCCACCACAGTAAAAAAAAAAGGCAATGTATGTATGAAACTACAAGCCCAAACTTTATTAATTTTATATGCCAAATCGTCAGCTGCTCTGTTAAAATCACCTTCTCTGGGTTGAGTTTATACTTGGTAATAAGTTTGAAGCTGCCATTCCTACGATGTATAGATAGGTAACACTCTGCTGCAAGCGTCACATGAATGTCATACTTGGCTTTTAATTTTAATGAATCCACTGAGTTACAAGAGGCCATTCATGCAATCAAATCCAAACTCTGCTCAGTGTAGGAACTCAAATTAAAATGTCCATGACAAATGACTGACTAGCCTTTGCTTGAACAGATCCAATAAAGGGGACACCACAATCGTCTCTAGATAACTAATTGGTTCCACTCTTGAACTATTTTTATTACCAAGCAGTTCTTTTTAAATATTCAGTGGGTATCTTTCTTCCTTAAACTTCCTTGCACTCTGGAATGACAGTTGTCTTGATCTTTTCCGTGACATCTTTTCAAAAATTGTGTTTCCTTCTGAAGGCTAAACATGCCTAACCTTCAACGTCTCTTAATGGGACTTAATTTTTTGTTCCCTAATCATCTTGGTTGCTATTCATTGAACTTGTTCAGCTTTCTCTGATTCCTCTTGAAGCATGATACCCAGAACTGAACATGGTACTCAAAGTGAAAGTCTGCCAAAATAGAATAAAGTGATTACTTCTCATGATCTGAAAAGTACACTTTTGTTGAAATAGCCTAAAACTGAATTTACAATTGCAGCCATATCATCCCACTGACTTACAGTATGTTCAGACTGTAGTCCAGTATTAATCCAAGGTTGATTATTTGTTGTTACTGCAGTTGTAGCTGTTGTTATTATTATTACACACATACCATTGCCAGGTTCTATCCACACATTTGAAACCCATGGATGTGTTTAGAAGCCACCTTTTTAAAGTAAATGTGTGTCTGTGTCACCCATGTGTGCACAGGATCCACCTTCCAGAAAAAGGCAGGGCCAGCACCAACTGCCCCACCTCCATACAATAATGGAAAAGGTAAATGGACGGGGTGGAAATGGAAAGAAAAGAAAGACCCTGAATGGGCAATAAGAAAAGGGTTAACATTCACTAGGCTAACAGCTAATTTTTAGACTAATCTTCCAAGGCATCTATATTTTTCAGCAGCAATACTGTAGCTACAGTCATTTGCACTTCATACTATAAGGAAGTAGGTTTTTTTCTTCTATTCTTCCCAACCCAGTGCAAGGCACAGCCTTTTATAAATAATTATTGAAGGGCAGGTGTCCAATAGGTTAAATACAGAATTATTAACAACAATTTCATGCAGAGTTACTTATGAATAAGCATTACTGCATGCACATCAGATTATGTTTTGGTAGGACATTTCTCTCTGAAATTTGACATGGGGTATCAGGAAGAGAAACAGTTTTACAACAATGGCATAACAGAGTAGAGATCAGAGCTACAGTGTTGGAAGAAAGAGACATAATACCTTTCACTATATCATTTTTCCTGATGCAAATTGCCCTTTTGAAGCTGCTTGTTTGCATTGCAAGTTAAAGATATAGATACTATCTCTCTTCCTCCAATATCATAATTCTTACCGCAATAGAATCTCTCAATGCATCACCTTAAAAATCCAATCCAATCCAATCCAATCCATCAATCAATCAATCACTGCAGTTAATTTTTCAATGGATGTTAAAAAAAAAATAGAGCAAACTCTGATGCAATACATAGATTTCTACAGTTCCATTATCTGTTTTTATAATATCTGGCCCCCTTTAGCAAAAAACTACAGAAACCTGTAAAAAGCTGTGGCATGCATCATAGCCATAAACGAGGAACATTCCATCTTGGGACAGACAGGAAATGCGTTAGCTTAAGTGCAGAAAGACAAGCCACCTATCCTAACCTCTCTCCATATTTGCACAGTTTTGATGCAGCTTCCTTTTAAGATAAAAAGGAAAGAACATAATTCCTCCTTCTTGGCAGATGTGGCTTTTTCCCCTCCACAGATGAGCACTGCTCTTAAGCTAATGGGTGATTACAGTATGGTATTATAGGTGAATAATACTTTGGATGCATTGTATCTCTTCAGAAGCCCTGAGCTGTACTTCTTAATTGTGGAACTATCATACTATAAATAGCCTGAAGTCAATTTTGCATCAATGTGCAAACTTTCCTGATGAGTCCTTCATTAAAAAAGAAAAAAGCAGCAATTTGCTGGAAAAGGCAGAGACATCATATGTTATTTTATCAGAATACAACAAAAAGTGTACAGCAGTCTTTTCCAGCTCCAAAGGGCATTCAAAGTAGAATTTCCGGCACATGTGCTCACAATCCCAATACAGCTAGAGCATGCAGTGATACTGATCGTGGTTGTGATGGAGGATGTTTTCCCACTAGCTGGTGACATCGGGAAGGAGAGGAGAAAGAAAGGTGGAGGAATCAACTAATTACTGGACTTAACATGCTGCAGGCACATGATCATCTGCCAGCGAAAAAGGCAGACTCGGAATGGAAGTGGAGGCATCAAATGACATGATGGTACCATTTTCTGCTGCCTCAAGGATGGTTGGACAGGAGTTCAGCTTAACAGTGAGAAAAGGCCCAAAGAATAGTTCAGCACATGGGCAAGATGGGGAGAGAGATGGCTTTTTTTGTTCTCTTTTTTATCTCTCTTGTACAATATATTTTGGCAGACAGCAAGTAGGATCGGATGATTTCTTGTTTTTTCCCCCGGTTGATCAATCTGTGATGGTGGGTACTGAGATTATGGAGAAAGAGAGAGAGATCATTGCTTTTATCAACCTGATGCTCCTTAGATGTGATAGTCCACATTAACGCTGGGGAACTTGTGACCTTTGAGATCAGATTGGACAATGTGAGAGGATGTAGGGAGATGTAGATCAACAACATCTGGAGAGCACAGATTTCCTACTTCCAGATTACATTATTCTCACCCAGAATGGGATTAAAAGAACCATGAATGGAAAGGGCATTTAGGAACCCAAACTAAAATGTGCACTGCAGATGGGTGTCTAGCCTCTGTTTGAATACATCTAGTGAAGCGGAGGCTACCACTTCTTGGAGTAATGGGTTCCACTGTCAAATATCTGTTAGAAACTTTATCATTCAATTGAAATCTGCCTTCCTCTAACTTAAATCCATAATTTCATATCCTGCACGCTCGAATGATAAAGATCATACCTTCAAAAACATTAAATGTTTGCCTTTATTCATTTAATAAAACAGAACGAAAAAATTAAAGCCATGGTAAAAAAAAACAAAGTACAACAAAACAACTATATACAGAACACAATACATCTTGACTTTCTTTTGTGTAATGCCCTTCTGTGTACTTGAAGAGAGCCATCATGCCCTCCTAGCTCTTCTCATAGGTAAATATATCTAATATTTGGGGGGTGCTGTAAATTTTTTTTTTCCCTTTGCTTGTTACCTGAAAGATTACAGACCAGCCAAGATACTGCAAGAGGCATCTCCCCTTCTGTGTTAAGAACTTTACCCAATGTTGCACAGGTGATGAGGCAGCAGAGTGAGGTGAAATAAAGCATCTTTTCAGATTTATTTAGAAAAAAAGGTAAGATTGTTGCTTTGGCTTTTTCAGTTTGTATACAATAAGGAAGGGAAAATAAAGATATTTGTGAGGTTATTAGGAGTAGAAGTTATTGATATAAAAGGAAGCGTGTTGAAGGAAGAGCAGCCAACTTCCATCCTCAAACAGTCAGGAGAGATCTATTAAAAGGAAGTGTTTGAAAGTCTGGCTGTAAACAGTAACCAGCACTAATTGCACAGTGAAGTTTGCCAAAGTTTCAGGGAAACTCCCAGGACAGGTAACAGCAAATTTCTGCAAGATAATTATTCATTGGATACATCTCTAGAGCATAACAAAGATAATAGCACTAGAATGCATCTTTGCTTCACGTCTATTGCCATTTCAATATTGGCAGAACATCCATTTTTAAAAACATAAAAAGGGCATTCTTGGGCATGTTTTGGGCCTACTGATCTAAAGTCATCTGATATATTTTGTATCCACCTTGTGCTAAAAAACAGATGTAGAAGAGATTTCTAGTTTTAAGATGACTGCTACACATTGTGCTACCAGGCTTAAAAACAGCAGTCTACAAGATGTTCAGTGCAATCCAGTACATGCATAAGCATTGGTGGACTAGGGGAGTCAGGGATAACACAACTGGCATGATTGATGTCCTTATGCCCATAAGGATCCAGGATTGCCGCCTGAATTAAATAAGTATCTCCCAGAGCTGGCCAAGATAGTAACAAAGGAAGAACTGATTTGAGGCAATAATTCAAGAAGAATTATTGAGAAGAATTATAATTACTGAGAAGAATAAAAGACCATCAGGGGCACCCTTTCATATTTCAGTACAGGCATGCAGCCAGGAAGTTGGTTGTGAGGAAGGTCTGGGGAATCACCACAGAACAGCTGGAACATAAATACTCACACACTGCAATGCTGAAATGTATGTAATTGTATTATTTCTTACTGAACCATTTGGTAGAAGGCTGCAGGCACACTTAGTCTTTATATCAGCACAATTAAAAACTCTTAAGAGATTTATTACAAACACGACTTTGCCATCTAATGAAAAATGATAGTTTGGGAGCTGCGCTATTCTCAAGGGAGGAGTAAATATATTCCCGAGAGACACGCTGTGTTTTTTTGCGTGGGGGTGGGGGGTGGAATGGAATCAAGATTGAACAAAGGCTGACTCTCTGGCTCCTTTCTAGATAAATCATAGTTACATTTTGAAAGGTATCACATCTCAGAATGTTGGTTAAGATTGTTTCCTATTTTGGATTGATTGTGCTTGCATGCTGCCTTTCTCTGAAAGAGCTCAGGCTTGTGTTTATGACAATGTGGTGAGCTAGATTAAACCTTCACAACAACTGTGTCAGGTAGATTAAAGTGAGAGATGATATCTGACCCATGCAAAAGAGATTGGAGGCCAATGTATTGCAAAATGATTCCCTCCCCCTTAAGTTTCCTATAACAAATATTTTCTTTATAGATTTTTTTTTATGTTAAGCAATGGGTAAGGCTGTGCAGAGAAGGCAGGCTTAAAATATTGAGTGTTTTCTCAAGTAGAACTTCTATGTATACCCATTCACACTTTCTGGGGCATTATTCTTAAACAATTGCTGCCAGTCCTTAGTAGCAATGATGGCAATATCCTTGGTGTGTTATAACACAATGTAATTGAACTATGGAGGCTTGGGACTACATTTCCCATTAGCCTCTGCTTTCATGTTCATCCCTAAGCCAGAAATGATTGCCTAACTGGAAAAAGAAAAGAAATGGGACAAAGTCAAGAAAAGATAATGGGGAGGGAGAGGAGAGAAAAGGTTCGTGTCTGGCCTAGGGTTGGCCATTCTCCATTAGTGGCAGTGTCATTCAACCATTGTTGAGGCAATGTAAACCCCGCCTTCATGTTATTTTGGCACAGGAAGAACTGTGGGGTTCTTGTTGCTCTCTGGGCTTGGTTGTTTGCTTGCAGACATTTCACTACTCAACTAGGTAACATCAAACAACCAAGCTCAGAGAGCAACAAGAACCCCACAGTTCAACCCTGAGCTACAGTTATTGTCTTCTTTTCAAACAAAAAGAATTGGATGACTCTAGGAGGTGCTTTGAGACAATGGTAGAGAACTTCCTTGAGTGGAACAATAGTGGAGACTCAGAAATGAAGAAAACTCATAAAATGCTGGATCCTGGGATAATGGCTGGACAGCATGGCCTTATGACAAAGACTTTGGATGGAAAAAAGTCTTAACGTTGCTCCAGTGCTGAGCAGGCATACTGCTGAAGAGATAAGGATTTTAGCCTGGCTGTTGCAATTAAAATCAAATATTTTCATGCCAAAGACTTTATTATCGTATTTAGACCCCACATTTCTATTTATTCCAAGGCTCAAGGTGACTGACAACATTAAAAAAGTAAAGAATATCAAATATAATAACATCAATAACATTATATGCAAAACCAAATTAAAATCTGTCATTGAAATAATTAACAATTAAAAGCTTGGTGAAAGAAGAGTATTTTTACCATCTTCCCAGCCACTGAAAGAGTGGGAATTTCTTATGTGCACAATCTATTAAGGAAGTTACCCAAACAGCAAGATTTTATCTTTGTATGTCCATGCTGATTTCTGGTAATGACTGCAATATTTTCATGGTAATTACAGAATGGTTTCCTTATGATCTGCTCAGGAATCAGGGATTAGTGCCAGGGATATCTGCTGTGTAGTTTGCTGATCTTCCTTTTCCCCCTTTCTGAAGATAGGAATAACTTTTGGTCTCTTCCATAAATCTGTCAGGTTGGATTAGCTCTACAAGATTTCTCACAGATGATACAAGAGAGTTTGGCCAGACTGTCTGTTAGTGCCTTCAGAAGCCCAGGATGTCATTCTTCTGGTCCTGTAAATTTAAACTCATTAAAAGTAGAGAGGTATCTCTATGGATCTCAAGCTTCAGTCCTGCTCCAGTACCTTTGCCATTTCTTGGTGGAACACAGAGCATTTTATTGAAGAAGACTGAATCAAAGTAAGAATTGAGGAGACTTCTCTTTTATTTATTAGCATCTTATTTTCTTTGCTGAGCTGCTGGTAAACCAATTCTTTAATCTTGGACATATCTAAAGAAGTCCTGTTTATTCTTCTTCACATTCTTCATTCACCTCAGTTCATCGTTCCCTAACACCGGCTCTATAGTTCTCGGCTATTGTCTGCACTCTTCCTTTGTGAGTTCTTGCACTTCATATTAAAACACCTCAAAGCAGTAATAATATTCCCAAAGCACTTTCATTAACTAGGCTTAACACATAAATCCGAATAAAGGTACAAACACTGCCCTTGGGCTGAGCATCTAAAACAGTGTTTTTCAAATTTGGCAACTTTAAGATGTGTGGACTTCAACTCCCAGAATTCCTCAGCCAGCATGCTGGCTGGGGAATTCTGGGAGTTAAAGTCCACACATCTTAGAGCTGCCAAGTTTGAAAAACCCTGATCTAAAAGGCTACATAAGGAAAAAGAAATGAAAGAAGAAAGGAGAGCTAAAAGGTCAATCATTTGGCAACGTGAGAACAAAAAATCTTTAACTCACATTTACCACACTGCTAAGGCTTACTGCGTTATTACTGGCTAATTGTCTTGTGAGTTCAGAGACAATATAATTACACAGCAAATTGCATGCCTATAATTATGCTTCCAAAAATGAGGTTAGCCTGTATTGCCTCAATCCTTATATGAAAGATCATGGCTTGATACCCCTCCCACCCCCCATCTTGTCATTTCTGCTGGTCTTTGAGGAAGCCCTTTATGCCCTATGTATACCAGTAGGAAAGCAATGAAAAGATGATTGAATTTATCACTTGAATGGCAGAAGTCACCTTAAGTGGAGCTCTTTGGAGGACCCATTTAACCAAACCAGCAGAATCTCTCAGTTACTCAAATCTACCAGTTATCTTGATAAAGCCAACAATTTCCATTACATAGCCCAGTAGCAGTGTATCATTTCTCTGTGCCTTTCCCTGCTGCAGGAAAATCCACTTTTCCCTCAGAAACTGCTCCCATTCCTTCCATTAAGCAAACATCCAAATACTATATAAGCCTTCACATCCTTGAGAATGGTCTTTCTATGCCTTTTTTGGGGTGTGTGTGCATTTTTGCCTTTTTCCTACCCACATCTCCTCCACAAGTCTTTATTGTATCAGTTTTGCCCTGCCTCGGGTTCTTCAGCTCTACATTCAATCAGTTGTACTTCTTGGCCCCCTTTCTGCTCAGAGATTAGCTTTAAAACACCTTTGTTTCAAAGGGACTTTGGTTTACATCTGGTGCATTCAGATTCTAATTCAGTGGCATGGCTAGTTTCCAAAGAGCATGCACTATGTTAGAGTAGAGAAAACAATGCATGGGGGGGGTGAGAAAACTATACCCCCACCAACACTGGCAGGGCAAGTTATTGCATATAAACAGGGAGCAAACCCCACACTCACTTGCACAGATGATGTTACCTAGTTGGGTAATGAAACGTCTGCAAGCAAACAGCCAAGCTCAGAGAGCACCGGGGATTCCACCAGGATTGGATTTTTTTATCAGTTTAGACATATGAGTGGTCAGATGTTATGAAGGCAAAATCTGCAGATGAGTGGCACAGACAATAATTGATTGGTCAGTTTTGAGACCAGGTAAGAGAATCACTGTTCAGCTACATCTGCAAACATCTTGATATTCCAATTCCCCTGAGATGGGTGGAACATAGCAGTATGCCTTTTAAGACAGCACCAAAGATATAAATTGTCAATAGTGATCTGTGTTTTACACCAGCCATGCCAAAGCTTAAAGAATGGGATGAGCTGCTCTCCTGGAAACATTCATAATGTGGTGACATTGGTTTAAAAACCATGATGAGATTTGAAGAGGAAATGTACCGGGGCAGGAAGGTTGCAGAAACAGAAGCTCAAGCAGAAGGGAAGCTAAGGAGCACAGTAAGAGCAACCATGAAGAAGTGTACCAAAAATATCCTCGCATGTGTGAAAACAGATTGGAGCCTTGCAAAGACCTGGCTTCTTTAATGATTCAGATATAGGTTCTTTCTGTGCATTCCTGCACATTCCAGAGCATCTTTTCAAATGCTTTGCAAAGCTTTAATTCATACATGTTTCTGGACTTCCCAAGGTTGTCTGGGTTGGAAACGGCAAGAAAAAAAATGGTAGTCTAGATTGCCTTTTTATATGATGGAATGTAGCTCCTCTTTTATCAGTAAAACCCTCGCAGACCTGAAACATTCAAGTTAATATTTTGAACCTGCAGGAAATGAGCACATTCTTTGCTTACTTTTTATGTAGGCATATTGCAAAATAGGGAAGAGATTTAGTGTCCATCTCTTACTATTTTTCTTGTGGTTGCCTCTGATCTTACATCTCTTCACAGCACAAGTTCAAGTTTAATTCATCTACTATTTGTAAGTAAACATAAGCTTTGGCTGAGCATAGTAACAGCAGTGATGTAGCTGGGTCAGTGATGACGTACTGTATTTAAACCTAACAACCTCCCATTCAGAGGATTACAGTAAGCAAGTATAAAAGGAAGACTCTCAATTTTATAAACTGCACAAATACCTGAAATGTTATTCCATTATTATTTTCACTCTTTCTTTTCTTTCTCAATAAACATGTTCTTCAATAGACATGTTTTTAATGCAAAAAAAAAATCTGAGAACAATATAATTATTTATATGTTTGAAATTGTATGAGACTCCATCACTTCAAGTAATCCAGTGTGACATACTGATTTACTGTTTGGGGGCAAATAATGAACATGAGCTGCACAATTATAGCAATGGGACTTTATCCCAGTCAGAGCAATGTGTGTCCTTGCTACCGTGGTGAAAATTGATCTCAATATACCAGATTCTTCTTTTAACGTTTCCTCTTCCTTGACAGGTAGAATTCATTGAATCCTGCCAAAGTACATTAAAATATTTGCCTGGGATTGCAATGAACTCTGCCTTGTTCTATATGGGCCAGAAAGAAACCTGGCCTCTGTGCTTTTCATTCATCTTCATGCTCTTCTTACTTCCATATAAATAATAATAACGTGCAGTCTTGTTTACAGGTTTATTATCACTAGTAATTAGCATTTTAATTTGATTCTAAATTAAACTACCCAACTCTGGCTGGTTGCGGATTGTAACAATAAACTTATTATTATAACTACTCAATTTGTTTTTATGTTCTTGGTTTATGGGGCTGTGTGATATGATGTTTTCAGTATTTTTGTATGCAGGATACAGAGCTGAAAAGGGTAACTTATTTTCGCAGCCTTTGGGTTAGTGGTCTAATGTCTGGAGAAGGCTGATGATTATTGAAAAGAAATAAAAGTGTTGTTGAATTCCTCTTTGATTATTAACATTCAGTTTGCTTTATCTTGACTGTCTCTCTTACTCAGTCCTGTGATACTCTCTAAAGAGTATCTCTAAAGAAAACTAGAAAATAAAATGAGTATTTAGATAAATCTAATTCAATATTAATTAATAACATTTTATTAACAGTCAGAATGTTAATTACTACCAAGTGGTAGACCAACAAATTACATTCTAAATTGCCATTTAAATTAGAAGAGTTAAATAAAATATATAAATTAGATAGACTCATAAAATAAAGCAAAATAAAGTTGTGTTTTAATCTATAATACTGATTACTTCAGTAATCAGTACTTCAGGAGTGGAGCACTTTTTCTGAACCTCTATACCAGTTTTTCCCAACCTTGGCAACTTTGTGTGGTCCCTAACCCAGCCAGAATTCTGGGAGTTGGCTCAGCTGGCTAGGGAATTCTGGGAGTTGAAGTCTACACAACCTAAAGTTGCCAAGGTTGGGAAACACTGCTCTATACATATGTAGAACTTTGTGAGTATGTTGCAAACACATTCCCAAAATCGCTGCCATGTTAAGTGTGGCCAGTCACAAAATGAACATTCCTCTATACTCCAGCTGGTGAGGTTCTCCTCTGCCAAATTATCTTTTGCCATTGACTTATCTTTGTCTTTTTCTGGGCAGATGAGCACATCTTCAAACAAAGCATTGGGCAGCCACCCTCAATGTCCATGTTTGAGGGGTGTCCACAAGTATCATAAAAAAGTCAAGATGGTTGTCGTGATGGTGTATCTTGACTTCTTTGTCTATATCCGGTGGATACTCCTGCCATGCTCTAAGAAAATCAGGGGGATCCGAGTGAAGCAGTCTTGCAAAAAGGATAATACTAGTGGATTGCATTTTTCTATAGAATGCTCAGGGATTCAAGAATGCTGATCTCAGATAAGTAATGTTATTGTTTAAAAAAATAAGAAACTATTATAGAAGAATTCTGACAACTGCTATGTATCAAATGCAAGCCCTATTTGTAATGAAATCAAGCTTCAAATGAACTCTATCTCCTATCTCATGGCAGAGTGGGCTTTAAGTCCTTTTTTGGGGGGTGGAAGGGATGGTTTCCACCTGTCTCTTGTTTTGTTAACAGGCTAATCTGGTTTTAGGCTGTTTGTTTTTGATATTTTCAGAATTGGCTATGACATGCACAGACAAAATCTATATATGTAATCCTCAGATCCTTCATGGAAATTATATCAGAGCAAATGTAATGTAAGGATGAGGAGCCTCGGTTGGAATCTGAAAAATTACTTACTTTTTAGTTATGAATGTATTGTATGCAGACAGGCCACTTGCCTTTAGCTTCAATTTCCTTTCTGTAAAATCAAACTAGTAATAATGTATTATGTATAATAATAAATGAGAGCCAGTTTGGTGTAGTGGTCGAGGCACCAGATTAAAAACTGGGAGACTGTGAATTCTAGTCCCGCCTTAGGCCCAAAGCCAGCTGGGTGACCTTGGGCCAGTCACTCTCTCTCAGCCCTAGGAAGCAGGCAACAGCAAACCACTTCTGAAATCTTGCCAAGAAAACTGCAGGGACTTGTCCAGGCAGCAGTCACCAGGAGTCAACACTGACTTGAAATCAGCATTATCAGCATCAGCATCATGTGCAACAATATACCAGTAAATGTAGTATATTATCTGGTATACATGGAAATTGGTATACTGTACATGGAAAGAGAAGAAGAGGATGACCAGCAGCAACATGAACGGACTCAGTCACTATAGCAATGAGTGCACCATTGGGAGACCTGAAAGACCAGATTAGGGATAGACTGTCATGGAGAAAATCTATCTATATGGTCGCTGGAATTGAAAATGACTTGATGGCACATAATCAATCAATCAATACATACATACATAGAAGTTGTAAAGATGAATGAAAAATATGTGAAATAGAATGACTCCGACAGTCCACACCCAATGGTGAGAACTACTGGGTTCAATAGTACTTGCTAGTGTCATCAGTGCGATGGTGCCATGATTTTGTGGAAACCTTGGATGTATAGACTCTGACACCCTGAGAATCTTGGTATGTCCTCCTCCACATTTGAAGCAATTTCTATCCCTTAGGACGATGAGATTATGTTTGACCATGAATGCTTTCTGAAATCTCCAGGTTAGAGAGAAAGATGAGCAAAGTTTCCAGGCTTTTTCTATGGATTGCTTTTTCACTCTCTACGTATCTTAGTGGCAACAAAATCAGTCTCATCATGCAAATTACAAGCAAAGCAAGCATGGAGAATATTTTTTTTTAATTTAGGAAAGTCACTAAATTCAGCTTTTTCAAAGAAGAAGGTTGCGCCTTTTTGCAAATGTAGCTTTTTCTGTGATATTGTCTAGGTGCTCTGCCCAGCGCAGAAATGTCATATAAATGAACAGACTTTGGATAGCTTCTGTCTGTTTCCCTGAAAGCTATGCTGCTGGTAGAACGATTGAATTTACTTGTACCAGATTGCTTGATCTTTGCAGCCAAGTTTAATTTTCGTTACTAGTATAAATCTCCTGTTTGCATCTAGAGCATGGAATGAACTCTGTCCAAGGGACTGATTAATCTCTACTATATACCATATTTTTTGGTACTGTCTACAGCAAAGTATTTACATACTGCGGTTCAAATCCCACAAAGGAGTCCATTTAAGAATAGCAGTTGTTCTTTTGCTGAGATATTTTCTCTTAGGCTTTAAAAGACATAAAAGTAGTTCATCCATAAAAGCACCTTGAGAAAATATGCTGTAGGTGTCTTTTGATGACATATTATCATACCACTGAGTTTAATTAAAGTCTGGAATACCAGTTTCATTAAGCACTTAATAAACTAATTCAAAATCCATGTAAGCATGAAAAGATTTAGGCCATATGCTACACTGAATATTTTTTTTTTCTTGTTGCAAGAATAGAAGGAGCTTGTGCAATGTGAATACAAGCTACATGCTTGGTAGTTTAAACAGCTGTGAACTCAATTATTGGCTTTATGTGACAACACAAAGATCCATTCATCTATTTGAGGTTAATAATATTTCATATTTGAATTGTATTAGGATGTCTTAGCTCCTTGTCTGGAATGAACATGAACATGAATATGTGTGTGTGTGTGTGTGTGTGTGTGTATGTATATGTATACGTATATGAAAGCAGTGTCAACCAACATCTGAAATGGTTTGATACTAGGCTTTTTAAATGTCTTCTGCTCATGTTTTCCTCTGAATAGGTATACATAAGATGATTCCATGAAAATAGTATTGTACCACCAAGAAGTTTAGTCTCTTCTATTAAATGTACATTTTTTATAAAACTAGACTGGTTGGAGATTGCAGAAGCTGAATCATATTCTTTTAGACTTATAAATCTACTCATATATTGTTGTGAATGTGCAGGCTGAAAACTCTGACATTCACAGCTGGCTGGTCTACATGTAGGACAGGTTCAGACAGAATTCTCATCCATGAGTGAGGCATGGCACTTGGTTACATACAGAGTCAGACTATCCCACTCTCTCCATTTGCTAGAGATAGAGATTTTGGAATCCTTTGAGGGGGAAAGAAGGTCAGAACTTGGGGAGAAATATGTGGACTGAGATTGGACAAGAGTGGAGATTTACCATGCCCTCAGCAACCTCTGATTAAAATGGAATCTCTGCCCCCAAAGCTGGAGGAAGTCCAGGTATATGAATTGGGTTGGATTCACTTAATGACTGCTTCACTTAGCAACCAAAATTCCAGTCCCAATTGTGGTCATTAGGCGAGGACTACCTGTAGTGAATTGTGGGTCTCCAAGCCCAAACTGAGTATTATCGCCATTGGATCATAGCAATACTTCTTTTGTTTTTTCTCCTGTGTGAATATATTTTAAGTTCCCTATTTATTTTCATTAAAAAATTAAAAGCTTATAGTGCCTCAGTTTTCAGGTTGAACATTCCTACCATAAATGTTGCCTGAATGTCCAGAAATTGTAATGATCTGAACAGTAACTTCAATAAAGTAAAATAAGAACATCTGGAGAGTATTAGAAATGTGCTTAGATGAGTCAGGGTACCTACCATTCCCAAACTGTGATAATATGAAACCTTTCTAGTTATAAATAAGGACCACTGAAGCATAGCAATCTTTCAAAACTACATCATTGTAGCACCAAACCACCTGTTGATTTAAAACTCTAAGCTCTTTGAAGCTCATAACCAGCAAAGCAGAATATATGGTTTACCATAACTCCTCACTGAAGCATTTCCTATAAATCATTTGTCAGAGAAATCTATTCCTTAAACAGCGAGCGATCACTAAAAGGCTTCTGGAGTTTAAAAATGATTCTGTCTACTTTGCCTACAGTGCAAAGGTATAATTGCCATATAATTTTGTTCAGCTTTCAAACACCAGGATCGTTCTGGTTCAAGAAGAGCAGAAAGTCAATTAACCTTCAGAGGTCTTCCACCCAATTCCATTGTAGAACTATCGTGCTTATTTGCAATGCTTACTAGTGCATTGACACACAGATGATAAGCCATGCCTACGTATTACAATGTTCAACTAACCAAAAGGAGCAAAAAATTTATGTCCATCTTGTATCTTTGAGTGCTGAGAAGGGAGAGCGCTACCAAGGTTTGGTTTGGTTCTGGAGGAGATAGAAGATTTATAACATTTCCATAAATTTGATAGATCTGGAGATAAGTTCAGCATAAGTAAAGGTAAGCAGGGTATCCTCCTTCTGGAAAACAAACCTACTACCCCACATCGTATCTCAAGAGGGAGAAGGTGCCATTCAAACTATAGTTGACAGCCCAACACTTTGTTTCTCTTTCTCAAATTGCCATTTCATCCTACACACAAAGGCCTTGGGATGTAGGACGTGTCTGGGAATGGCTGCTAATAAAAATGGAATTTCATGTGTGTAGATTTGCCCAAAGTAATTCAAATTATCAGGGCTTATCTCTTAATTAGACATTGTAGAGCTACACAGTTATCGCCAAAAGAAGTGTTACTTTCTCTGAAATGTGCAGGCTGAGGAATTCTGGGAGTTGAAGTCCATACATCTTAAAGTTGCCAAGTCTGAAAAACACTGCTGTATAGTATTTTCAGCTTTGTGTCAGTAAGGACTGCTCTCTCTGCCACCTGAAGGGACAGCCTCATTGCACCAAATAGTAGGGCAACTCTGCCAGAAATACTATAGATATAAGCCCCATCTTGTTCAGCTTTCGCTCATCTCTTTCTTATTAATTCATGTTTATTTTTAGCCTGTTACTTCTTTAAAGGTATTTTTCATCTCTTTCTATTCAAATCTAAATCTCCTTCTCTGGCCTAACTTTTATAGTCCAGCCACATGCTTGTGTTTTCAGAAAAGACAGTAGTGCTAGGTTCTTCTCTAGTCACTCTGTTTATTGTTCATAATGATTTCTGCTTATCCTCTTAATAGGATTAAAATCCGTGGATTAACAGCTGTGTGAGGATGTAAATAAAGATCTTTCCTCAAGCTATTGTTAGCCTATTGGAAATACCAGTTGCCACCTTGCTTTAGTAAACTGTAATTGACAAGAAAGTAATTTCTGTGCATTTAGTTGCTTTATAGAGATTAACTTAATGTACTGTAATATAATTATTGCTAAGTAAATGTTTCCTTTTTTAGTTGTAGAGCTAAATCACCAGGGCTCTGTCTAAAAACCACAGTTCTACCTGTGAGCAAGTGCCACAGAATAAAGGATGAGATTTGCTTTTGAGAAAATATGTGTAGGATTGGATATCATAGCTAATTTCACCCAGTTACTGTACAGAATGATTTTCACTGTTTTCCAAAGCCATCAAGTATCCTGTTCATCTTTTCCTCACCCACAAGTTTTTATTACATTCCTGTAATTCTGATGTTGGAAAGCATAGTTTGACAAATAACATCAGCTTATTACTTCTATTACAATGGAGAGATCTTAGTTCTGTTTCTTCTCCACATAGAGATGAGTTATCTTGTCTTCTGAGATTTGCAGTAATGTTGCCAGGACAAACAAGGCTCTGGGCAAGATGTCTTCTGGGAACCACATGTGCATTTCTGGACCTCCTGTTTTTCTGTTTCTCTCTCGTTTCACTTCCTGGCAATTTTTTTCCCCCTCTCTCTTTCAACCTCTCTGGTCCTCTCCTCCACTCCACTGAGCTGTCACATTGCAATGCATTTCCCTTTCTCTCTCTTTAAAACAGCTTTGATGCACTGCAAAGAAAGGCTGTTGCCATGCTGTGAGGGAAGAAAGAAAAAGAGAAGATAGTAGGATACATCTATTTCTGATTTGGGCAGGGGCAGGGTTGGGGCATTGAACTTGGATGCCCATCCAGATGTAGGCACATGGACCCTGCCCAGTGATCCAGCTGGAGTGACAGTAAATAAAATCTGCATCTGTAAGGCCCAGGCCAGCCAATTTTAGAGACGGAGGATCCTGCACAACAGCATTTTCTTACTGGAGAACTAGTATGGGAATCTCCCATTGATACCAGAGAAATTAAAGTGATGCATTCAGACTTCATTGGGGAACGGGTTAAAGCATCTGTTTACTGCAGTCATTTAGTGTCAGGCTTCTCACCAACGTGGCTGTTAATGTTTAACCCTTATTGAAGTCTTGGCTTCCTTGGCAGAGAACCTCAGGAGACATGACTCACAAGGTTTTTCTCCTTATTGCAAAGCAAAACATCACCACATATATAAACAGAAATATGGATGGATGGGTGGACACCTCCCATTTTCAGTTCTAGGCTTTTTCCTCTTGCTTTTCAGAGTAAAAAAAAGCTGGCCATTCTCTTGATGGCCTTGGAAGTCATCTGATCTATGTTGATGTAACCAGGAGCCAGCCTGGGAACTGCTGCTTCCTGCCTCACCAGCTTTGTTCCTCATATTAAGAGTAAAATCTTCCTGCATGAAGTCATCCTGGATTTTGTTGCATTTTACACTTAGAACAAAATGCAGTTAGTCAGCCCTCTGGGATGTCTAATAAACAAGAAAAATGATATATTGTTGAATTATTCTCATCTTAAGAACACAATATTCTTCAAGACCTTTTGCCGCTGATTCTTTAATGCAGGATAGGTATTCCAACGATTTATTCCAGAGTTCTTGTACGTAACTAATGAGAGTCACCTAAAGTACTTTCCAAAACTGATAGTAATTCAGGAGATTTCAATGCTACTGATGCATCTGTGCCAAATTGTGAAATCAAGAGATGTTTTAATTGAATATACTGCCATTCTGAAATTTTAGGGAATCCAAATTTCCCTGGCAGTAACTCAAAAGTTACCGATTGGCAATAAGATGAT
The DNA here is from genome assembly GCF_035149785.1 of Candoia aspera. Lineage (NCBI taxonomy): Eukaryota > Metazoa > Chordata > Lepidosauria > Squamata > Candoiidae > Candoia > Candoia aspera. The sequence goes on from NC_086154.1 coordinate 185,629,921, forward strand.
CTAAATATTGATACCCTGAATTGCCCATGACTTAAAAATAAACATTTTTTTCCCTTTTTCAGATTCAGGTTGACCCAGAATGTTTATTGTATGAATAAGAATCAATATCTCTCAAATATGCCATCAGTAGTTCAGAAAATATAGAAACTTTATGGCAAGACAACAGAAATATATTTTGTAGAACATGTTATGCTGCATTTGGGGCAAATTCACTAATTCCTGGAGAATGTAACATTGGCTCTTTTTTCTGCTTTAGATGTGCAGAAAATATTGTTTTGGGGTTGTTGGGCTCTATTAATAAATAGTGTCTATTTAACACTATTCTCAAATGTTTTTGTACCTTTTCTGCTCCTTGTTTTTTGGTTTCGTGTTCAGTTTTAACTGATACTTTGGTAGTACCTGTGCATGCAGTTGTCAAAGGTTGCAATATATAATATAAATACAGAAATTAGCAGCTACCATTTTGCAGCATCTTCATGTTTTTTCTATGAAAGTGGCTCTCTTGTTGCTTTTATTTTGCTACAATCTAGGAACTATCTTAGTTAACCACTGATTCGTATAATATTCCCTAATGTGAAGTGGATTTGGTTTCAGTACACTTCATAGAGGATGAATATATCTCTGTGTTGCTGTTCTACCTGATATCTGGGTTGATGAGGGAGAAAAGTCAAAAGTGATAGAAAATCTGGCATTACCTAATTTATTTTTTAACAAGATGAGACACAGCACTTGTAAGAAAAAATTCTTCAGCTGAAGTAAAATGTTCAGCTAAGAAGATATATATCACAAGTAATAAGAAATCTCAGGAGCAAATTAAATACGCCAAGGAATTTTATTTTGCCACTGAAGCACCTGTTTGAATTTAGTGATAAACCTGTCACTTGAGGAGAATATCCCCATTTTTTTTAATATTCTTCTCAAATTTATAACATGGAACTGAAAACTACTTTCAGAAAGATAAAAATCCCCAATAACTCCAGAATCTATTCCTCAATATTCCTAGATTATCAGTAAACCTTCAGCAGAACAGAAATATATATCCATAAACTTTATTAAAATCCAGCTTTTTTCCTACTAGCAGAAGCATTCCCCAAACACTGTTCCATTCATGAAGCTTCTTCTAGTACAAAGGGGAAAGGGAAGTGATTTTTATTGATTCCCCCCTCTCTTGAATCCCCCACTGTTACTTCCTCCACCCTTCTAGAGGATTCCAGAAATGCCACTAGCATATTTGGCATAGGAAGCTAAAGGGGGAGAGATAATCTCCAAAGATTGTCTCTCCCCTCCCCCCACCCCCGCTTTTTCTACCAGCAGAATTTCTCCCTGCCATTTCTACATAAGCCTTTTGTATGCTGAACCCAACTCATAATTTTTATTGCATTTAATATCAAAAAGAAAGGGAGATTATTTAATATGTTTCTTCCAACCACCCTGCAATCTCCTTCAAGATCCTTTCTCCTCTTTCTTTAAGAGTACTAATGGTTTACAGCTTCAAACACAGTAATTGTTTCCTTATTTAAAGCTGATTCAGTGCTTAACAAATTCCACCTCTCAGATGAGCTAGAAATTGTATAGGCACTGGCAGCTGGTCCAAACACTTCAATTAACAGATGTTGCAACTGCACCTATCACCAGCTGTGCTCAGATGTAAACTGATATTTATTTGTAAATAGTTCACAAGGCAGTAGACTAAAAAGTGAAGGGCCTCACCTACCATGTAGCACATAAAAAAGGAGGGATGGGGGGAGGACAGTCCCTAGATAAAAGATGGACATTTTCATGCAGCTTAAAATTACAGATAGCTTTCATTCTGCAAGGCACATGGCTACTGAAAACAATAAAATGTCTGGGTAAACAACAGAAAATATTGAAAGGGATTTGTAGCACTTACTATTTTTAAAAAATATTTTTGTTACAAAGTTGTCTAATTGTCTATCCCATTTAAAATCACCTCTTAATCTAAAATCCAACTGACCACCATTGCAATCCACCTTTTCTTGCTTCTGATGTGTACACTTGCAGTTCAGGCTGAACCTGACAATTAGGACCAAAAGAATCCCTTCAGCGACACTTGACAGATACACAAATATACACACAATGCATAATCTGATCAGGAAAAGGAGGTTGTGCTGTGTTCAGAGAGCGTTCATAATTTAATTGGAGGCCCTGACCATTAGACCACTTTAAAACTAGCTTAAATTATTCAATAAAAATCATCTCTTAGGAAAAATATTGTATCACAGCTCAAACCAGATAAGGGTGCATTGACTCATTGTTCTAGCTGGCAAGTGTGAAAATTCTGGCATTGACATCTCTTGAATCTAAGGAAAGCTCCTATGATTTTAGAGCCTGTTTCTGAGACAATATTGGCTAAGGCAGTTTTTCCCATCAACAAAACCATCAAACATACAGTATTTCTTTCTATTTTGCAACCGTTATAAAAATGCAGCAAGAATTAGCATCCTTTACTTAAATAATGTGGGAAAAATGATTGATCCTGTGGCATGAATCTATGCTAGAAATAACGACAAGAGATTTGGGAAAGCTTGCCTTGTCATTGTAAAACAACAAGAGTAAACGCCCCTATTTCTGGCAATTGGCTTTCAGTTACTGTGCCCACTTTCACAAATTTAGAGTTCATGTGGTGGGAAGGGAAGAAGATAAAGAAAATGATGTGTTTTCACTGCAGTTTGAAAATTCGGTAATTAATGGCTAAACGAAGCAGTGTATAATTTCTCTAATTTTTTTAAATGGACCACTGGAATTGTCAGCTCCACTAGGTAGACCAGATGAGGAAAGCAACTCTACAGGAAGGCTAAAGCTACTTTTATTGTGATTGGCTATAATGACAGAATCTTGCAAGTCTGATTGTGCTGTATCTCTTCTTCCTTCTTGTACTCCAGTGAATCAGGAAGGCATCTGCCTGACCTTCTTTCAAATGTTATCTCAGTGCTCTGGACTTAAAAATGCTTCAGCCCCTTTTGCCTAGGTAATGGTTCCTGCATATTTCTGTCAAGGTCATCTTCCTTATTCTCTACAGAAATAAAGGTACAAACCCTTCTTTATTTGTTTGCTTCTTCTGCAAATCAAAACTATCTGTGCTTAATAAGCAATTCTGGAACATTTTGAGCAGCAAGGTGGCTAGAGATGCACTACCCGTGAGATGCCAAAGAAAAATTCTGTCCTGAAATCAGGTTGTTGGGTTTTTTTTACTGAATCTCTGCAGGTCTCTTCTGGCTCCAGAGCACAAGCCTTTGTGATTACTTTGTGATTAAATCAGGATTCCTCATTTCAGCAAATAAAGTACTGTCACCTGGTGGCAAATGATGGAAATGAACTTCTTTGGTCTGGCCCATATTAGAAAACTCGTAAGTACTGTTACCTACAAGTAATTCTCATTAAATCCAGCAGGGCTTCTCCCTGAGTAGATGTGAATTGGCTTCAGAAAAATGACTGTATTTTGGGTGGGGCCTCTTTGAACAACTGAGTACAATACTGCCAGGAATTACAAGGATCTGATGTCAAAGACTGTGCTGCTTCCACCCTACCCTTTCATTTTAAATTAAATCTGCAGTGTACAGGGGTTTTTTTAGAATTTTTTTTCTTCAGCTGCATTTGACAACATTTCTCAGATTTGAGAAATTAACATTTAAGTACTGCTGTTAGAAAATAGTAAATAAATAAAGGAGGACTAATAACAAGCATGAAGAAGTACATTATGCAGAATGTGGTTAGACTATTTTTGGTTCAACTCTGAATAGGATTCTTGGACAGAAAATGCTTGCAGATAATAAACCGTGGAAGAGCTGCAGGAACCTGATAATTATTCTTATTAACCAAGGGCATTGCAGACTCTCACATGCTACTGCTTTTATGGTGGCTCAGGATTCTAGACATTTATGTAAACCAAAGGTATTTTATCAGCTGTTCACTGAGATTTTGAACAATACAGTTTGGGTCTCCCTTTGCAGTTCCTTCCACCTTCTGCCTAATTTTTATATGTCTTTTGCCAAGAACAGTGTTTGCCTATCAAGGACCGTTTGACCCAGATTAAAAGCAGAGCTGAATGGATAAATGTTTAATTGATTTGTTGAAGATGTATTTCACATATAACAGTGACAACTCATACATATTTAGAATACCATTTGTAGATGTTTCATAACTATGAAAACATTGTTTCCATTGTACTACCTATTTTGTGAGCAAATTGCCCTAGGAGATTTTGTATTTTTCCATAAAACCAGACTATAGCAAGCTGTGAGTTACTCTAAGTTGGTTTCAAAGAGATCCAGATATTTGAAGCCAGGAAAATAGGTTATATTAGTACTATTTGGAAATACATTGCTAGTACCTAAAAATTATTATAACAGAGAAATAATCATGGAAAAAAAATTAATCTGTGGAGGTTACTTATTAAAGGAATTCTTGGTCTTCAAACTGAAATGCAGATATTATATTACACATGATGATGATCGTATTTGAAATTCACATGCTTCAAACATGAAGAATATCAGGGATTTTTTTTTAAAAAAGTTAAAATAAGCTCAATAAAGAAGTTTGCAATTTCCACTGGAATTCTCCCGTGGGGGGCGGGGGGGGGGGAGACTCAAGCTATTAGCCAGAGTTCAAGAGACCATCTTCTCCATTTTATTCTTTCACCAAAGAATTCCTATGCTGATCCTGAAAAACCACTTTCCCATTCCCAAATCTATCTACTCTAATGCTGTAAACACTTGATTTTACATTGTAAAATAAAAATTACTCACATAAATGGCTGAATGCCCTCCTATCCCCCACAACACTTCTTTCTTGAACCTGTTTCTGCCATATCCTAGGAAGCTTTGTGGTGCTAGGTCTTCTTGATTTACCCTAGGTCCTAAACAGAGTGCCTAGTGCTATCCTAAATATTACTGTCATCAATAAATCTAGGTTGCCAGATAAATGATCCTAAGACTTTTGTGGCTGTGGTGGTTATGGCTTTGTCAAAGTACAAAGAAAATTTAAATCATTTCTTCAATATTTGCATGCAGTTACAGATTGTATAGATTATTTCATCAATGACATGCAGCTCGTGTGAAAATATTCCTTCAGTGGAAGCAAGGAAGGACGGAGGGGTATGAGAGAGTGACTATATATATATACTTCTGAATATTTGAGGTTAAATGTTTGTTCTCTAAATGAGCTCCAGTGATCTCACCTTCTGGTCCTTCTAAGTTTTCATTAGCCCCACCACCACCCCTGCTCAAAAGTGTTTGTGTGTGGAAGTGGCAGCATGGCCTGTAAGAATGTTTTTTAAGGAGCCTTTAGATGCTGGCCTCCTTTACAAAATGGGACTTGAGACTTCTCCCTTTCCACTCCTCCAGTTCAGACAGCACACGCAGGTCTTTAAATCTTTACCTATGAACATTTATAGGGGCTCTCAGACAGGCTTGGCTTAAAGCCATTGACCTCTGTGGCCTGTCTTATTGACCAGAACACAGCATCCTCAGCCCACATAGTATCTGTCTCTTTTTATCTCTCTGGAAGAGGAAATGGCTCTTCAAATTACCGGGAACACAGTAATAAAGACAGGAGTTACTTCTCCATTCTCCTGGGGGTGGGGTGGGCTAGTCCTTAGAGGAAGCTTATGAAGAGGGTCTGCAGACTTGCTGGCCAAGGCTTTGGCAGCCTTCCTCTTTTCACTGCACATTTGGGGACAGCTACTCTCAAGCCTCTCTGGAAATTGGTGCATTTGCAACATGTAATTACCACACAAGTGACATTGTTTATGGCTAATCAATAGCAGATAAGATAGAGTGTAGTTCAGTCAGGAGTAACTTACAGTAATCCCCAGGAGAGCACTTACTAATATCCAATCTGTGAAACCGCTGCAATTTCAAACATCTGCATTCAGGGCACATAGGCTGCAAATACTCCCTCATTGCCTTCTGTGCTCATGAATGAAACGCTTTGCTTTGCTTATTTATCTTATTTATCTGTTCCTTCACTCATAGCTTAGTCAGTTGTGTACTCAGATATTTTCTCCATCACTTCTGCAGCTTCTAGCATTACCATTTAAAAGGTGCAGCTGATCAGTACAGCTGATCCATCTTTCCTTCTTTAATTTTTTTTCTGATAAAAGCAAAAATGGAAGAAGAGGTGGCCCTCATACAAAATTCCATGCTTGAGGGAGGATGATGGCAAAATTAAAGCACTTGGAGACATGTTTAATTACAGGTAGTCCTCGCTTAACAACCACTTGTTTAGTGAAAGTTCAGACTTATGACCAGTCCTCACACTTAACAGTTGCAGTGTCCCCAGTCACCCGATCACGATTCGGGTGCTTGGCAACCAGTTTGCATTTATGACCGTCGCATCGTCCTGTGGTCACATGATCACCATTTTCGACATTCCTGGCCAACTTCTGGCAAGCAAAATCAATGGGGAACCATGTTATTTGCTTAACGACCACTTGGCTCACTTAATGCCCATGGTGTTTTGCTTAATGACTGCCACAAAAAAGGTTGTAAAATCTGGTCAGATTAAGTTAATGATCACTTTGCTTAGCAACTGAAATTCCAGTCCCAGCTGTGGTCATTAAGCAAGGACTACCTGTATTCAGATGCAATATCAGCTATCTGCCTCATTTATCACAACCGCTTGATGAGATAAACAATACAATTCTCCTCACAATTCAAAGTATGCAGAATCACCCAAACTGAAATGCAGCAGTGAACGAGCTAACAAAATAAGGGGCAAAACCATAAGGGAAATACAAAACAATCTAAGCTAGTAATCCTTTTCTACATTTAGCTTCTTTCCCATTTATTTTTCACATCCACTGTCATCAGTATAACTAAATCCTTCCAGAAAGACTGAGAGTGAATGGTGGAAGTAAATTGATAAGTCTATCCATTTATCCAAGTAAAACAAAACTCTTTTCAAAAAGATGACTGTTTTTATTGTCCTTGAATTGGAGAGACTGTGTTAATTTCCCAAAGCACTCTATGCCAACTTTTGTAAGCCAACTTTAAATGGAGAGACCTATTTCAGTTTTTGGTTTGCATACTATTTCCCACCAGGCTGCAGAGAGTAGAAAAAGACATCCCTGTTTTATATGTAGATTGCTTGACTTATCTGCATATTCTCTTCTATCGACTTACTGCATTCTCTTCTGTTATCTGCATATAGCTGATTTGCAATTTGCAAAAAATACTGCATTTCAATGGGCAAAGAGTTGAGTACAAACAACTGGAATATGGACTTTCCGAAAATAGTTTCAATTGGTACTTAAAATTATTAAGTTGTTTCTCTAGCTTTTGCTTTGACCAAAATCCATGTGGATTGTGTTAAAAACTTAGGTTTGGAATTCTGTACTGAACATGTGATATTTTAATTTTAAACTGCTTAAATTATGTAAGATTTTATTGGGACCAATGGCTGAAATGAAGTGAAACGGAACTATTTGCAAGCATCACACTGGAACGTAGTGCTGGCATCCACTCATTTTTATTCCTGTATTCTTGCTTGTGCTACCGAAGGAGAAAGATTCCCCATGACCCAATTTATGAGCAGAGACCACACAATCTGCTCGAGCCAAGTTTATTCGAACAGCACTGGGGACAGACTACAGGATTTGCCCACTGAAGGAAGGTACAATATAGTTGTATAATAAATACTGACCAGTAATGATATCAAATGTCAGTCATAACATGGGTTAGATTATGGTGAGATAAGCAGAATAATTAACTGGAGGTTGGCACTTGTCAGTTTTTGTGGTTAGTTACTTCCTAGTTCCCGTTAAAAATACAGGTGCTGATTTAAGGTAACTTGTGAGGGAGCATCTGCAAATGCCTAAGCAAGCTATTAAGGAGGCCTACTTAAGTTCAGGGTCAGATTCATTTCATGACCACTTTGCTTAGCAACTGAAATTCCAGTCCCAACTGTGGTCATTAAGCAAGGACTACCTGTATTCAGATGCAACATCAGCTATCTGCCTCATTTATCACAACCGCTTGATGAGATAAACAATACAATTCTCCTCACAATTCGAAGTATGCAGAATCACCCAAACTTAAATGCAGCACTGAATGAGCTAACAAAATAAGGGGCAAAACAATAAGGGAAATACAAAACAATCTAACCTAGTAAGCTAGTAAACTAAGGTAGTTTGGAAGTTTTTGTTCCGGCATTTGTTTTAGTCCTTCACTACTGCCTAGCTTTTAATAAGATTTTTCACTGGGTTGGCCTCCCTTTATTGATAGCTCTTACAGTACTGCTCTTTAAATTAAGGTTAAAAAGTAGTGGTAACAGGTGGGAGTGTTCATGCATGCCCAAACATAGAAGATACATGCACAGTCTCACGCTCTCCACTTCTCAAAATCCCACGGGTCTTTAAAATCTTCAGGAAAAGTATTATTAACCCTTCCCTCTGTGTTATATTGAATACCATTCTAGTCATCCAGGGACAATGGCCTATCACTTCTATAAAATTGCTGGTTTTCTCACTGTAAGTGTTCTCTGTGCAGAAGCTGGAAGCAGCTAAAATTACACAAGAGGAAATCCATCACTCCAAAGTGTTCCCACCCCATGCTTTCCAACTGCTGCCCCCACAATACTAGGAAAGTCCCAATTATAGGTGCAGGGACGATAACTGCTGATTGTGCATGGCCAAGAGTGTGTTTTCAGTGGATGCCTATAACCCTGCTAACAATAGGGGTATGCAGATAACTGCATCATTATGTGTCACTCTGTAGCCCCCCCCCCCCCCCCCGCTTGCTCCTGGAGTCAGATTCAAGAGATCAGGCAAAACAGAGGCTAAGAGAGTCTGTGCTGATACAAACTCTCCTAGGGTTCATCTTCTGTAAAGCGAAAGGAAACAAAAGCTGATTTCCAGGCTGTATCTCAAATCTCTGTTCTTCTCTCAGAACGTAAACATCTTATGTCTTTCATTCTCTCCTGGGGATAGGGGATAGTGGAGAGACAACATTGATTTTTTTCCCTTTCTAGAGAGAAAAGCCCCAGTAATTTATTGCTTTCATTTTGGGAATCGTGACAATTGGAATTATGGCTCAGTTCGGGTGGTCTGCACTATGCCTGACCTTCTGTGCAATATTAAGATAGTTTTATTATTGAATTGAGTATCCAACTGATTTTGGTGAAATAGGTTTTCATAGCATGTGCAGTTCTGTTTTGTTGCTTTTCGTGAAAGGTATTTTACCACCCACGAATTGCTTTTACGTTATAGATCTTTTCTTTTTCTTTTGCCACCATTTTGAATGACTCCACAGTCATTCATACACCGTATTTTATTATTATTATTAATTTTATTTTTATCCTGCCTTTATTATTTTTATAAATAACTCAAGGCGGCGAACTTGCCTAATGCTCCTTCCTCCTCCTATTTTCCCCACAACAACAACCCTGTGAGGTGAGTTGGGCTGAGTGAGAGTGACTGACCCAAAGTCACCCAGCTGGCTTTCATGCCTAAGGCAGAACTAGAACTCACAGTCTCCTGGTTTCTAGCCAGCACCTTAACCACTAGGCCAAACTGGCCATTTCAGTGAATAACTTCCGCCATCTCCACTGACATTCCCCTAATATGGTAAGTATTGAGCCCCAATTTTATATTTCTCATCTAACTTCAGATGAACCTAGGCTATAATTGCTATTCTAAAAGAATAATCAAAATGCCTTATCTCTCTTATGATATACTACACATAACAATACTGCACTCCTGTTACAATTTATGACATTTGAGGGAGAAAACACAAATTATCTTTAAGCTAGTCCAAAGATTTCCAGATTGCTTTGCGGTCATAAAGCAATTGTTTTCTTTGTTTGACTTTACTCACTATTTGTTCTATAGAATCATCAAAGAATAAGGTTAAGGGCATAACTTTGTAATTGGGATCTGTCAAGTAAAGGTCTATGACAGTGTTTCTCAACCTTAGCAACTTTAAATACATGGACTTTGACTCCCAGAATTCCTCAGCCAGCATTGAGAGACACTGGTCTATGAGATATGGTAGCCATCTTTTTTCACCCAGAAGAGCACCGGAGCTGCCAAAGGTGAATTGGAAGGCTCAATGAACCCCCTCTCTAAGTTTTTGTCAATGAATTCCCCGAGAACTTGTTTCTCAGTTTCTGACACAGCATATATTTTTGGCTTAGGTAGTTTAGCCTTTGGGTCAATTTCAATGGCACAGTCAGTATTTTTGTGAGGAGGCAATTGGTCGCACTCTTTCTCATCGAACACGTCCAGAAAGTCTGTATACTCGGGTGGAATGTCGGGCTGTGCCACAGGTTCTGCCGCAGGGTGTGGTTGAGGAGGGTGCCGGCTACATTCCACCCAGGTTGTGGTACAGTAAAGAGGTTGCCAGCCCCATTTTTAAACAATAAAGCACCTGAGTCCCAGTCGATTTGTGGCTTTCTACTCTTTAGCCACGGGAGTCCCAGGATGATAGAATAGTTGGCGATAGGGGCTACAATAAATTGCGAGGTTTCTTTATGCCCCCCCAACCTCATGGCCAAAGTCTCAGTCCGGAATTCCACGGGACCCCCGTAGGCAACTGAACTGCCAATCTGAGTGAAAATAATTGGATTTTTAAGTCTTTTGGTTTTAAGGCTCAGTGTGTCAATTAGGGCGGGGTGTATCAAGCATTTTGTGCACCCCGAGTCTAACTCAGCTGTCAGATTGGCTTTGTGCCGGGTTCTTAACGTTTTTTAGTCCTACTTTCACCAGCAAGGTGGGGCAATGATCACTCACCAAAGGGTCTTCTTTGTCGTCTATCTCCAAAGTAGGCATGTTGCGCCCTGAAATTTCCACCTGCTCGTGGGCGTGATTTAGAACAGGTGAAATTAGTTTCCTGCCGGCTCCAGTTCCTCCTGTTTGGAGTCTTCGCCAGAGTCAAACAGGGACTTCACCTCTGGATCCTTTCGGGCCAGCGCCGTTGCAGCAGCTGCCTTGCGTCTAGTCGGTGGGGTTTTAGCCAGTTTGGTTGTTCCTTTCGGTGCGTCTGACTCCCCGCATGGGCATTCTGCTGCTCTGTGGGTGTCCTTCCCGCATTTGAAACAGCTGCCTCTTTTCCCTGGCCAGTCTTTCTGGTCCTCCTTGTCATGGAAGAGTTTCCACTGGGTGAAGGGAAATTGACCTGGGGCTACGGTATTTTTTTCCATCATTTGCGCTCGGAGTTGCCGACGGAATTGGTATTGGGTATTCTCCACCTCCCCTGCTAGGCAGATCCATTCTTTCAAAGGGGGGGGGGGGTTCTCCGCAGCAGAGCGCCCATCTCAGGATTTCTGGCTGCAAGCCCCCTTTGAAGTAATCAGTCTTAGTGGTTTCCAACCAGTCCATAACTTTTCCGGCAAGAGCTTTGAACTCCATGGCATACTCCGCCATGGTACTTCCCCCTTGCCTAAGTTGCTGGATACCTGTCTTCGCCCTCATCTTGTCAAGTGGGTCCTCGAACCAGCCTCTCAGTGCCCTCATAAAGTCACGCAGGCTGTTCAGCTCCGGGGCCATGGCACTGTGCAGTTGCACAAACCACTCTACTGCAGGTCCCCGGAGTATGGTGCCTACCTGGCTCACTTGTACTCAGTGGGAAAGCAAGATCCATATTCCTTCACGTATATGGACACGTTGGTCAAGAAGAACGCCAACTGTCATGGGTCTCCATCAAACTTAACTTATATGTCCTTCAGGGTCACAGCTGATGTTACCCCGCTGGACAGAGCTCTCCCCCAGTCACCTTGGTTTTCTGGGTGGCCTCCACTCCGCCAGTGGCTCACTGGGGATTCGAAATCCCAGGTTGGGGTTAGGGTACGCCATCTTCCTCGTGAGGCCGGCGACGCCACTCTGGATAGCTGAGTTGATATTTCTGCCAAGGGGTACGCCATGGTCTCCAGGGTTCTCGATACCTGCTGCAACACCACTTCCGTAGCAGACATCCTCACCTCCAGGCTCCGCATTTCTTACGGAGTTCAATTGGGGTCTGGTATGGTCCCATGCGACCCCAGGCTCTGCACCCTTACTTGTGCCTCCACGGGTGGAGGGGCTCTTCCCTCTTCTTCTCTGGCACCGGGCTGGGAAGGCCCATCTGTGGTTCTTCTATGATAACGTTTGGTGTCTGAGGCTCTCTCACAAAATTGTGGGAATGGAGGGCACTTTCCAACTCTGTAGTGTTGAGCTGGGGTTCCATCTCTCACTCACTGTTCCCGCTCCCCAAGCTCTCCTCTGTCTCAACTTTTTCTTCTTCCACTTTGGCATACAGCACTGTCCTCTCCGAAGGCGGCAAAGGCGATGGCTGCTTAGCCCGGGATTTTCCGTGTTTAGGCATGGTTTGTCAACTCTCAGCTGATTACTTGCTCAGGAAGAGTTTTCGAAAAGATGGATTCGCAGCTTAATGTCAGTACCTGATCATTCGAGCATTCACACAATCACAGTCAGGAGTCTGGGATTCCTTTAACTGTTTTAATGAAGCGTAATGAACGGTACAGAAGGCAAGCTGCAAATAAAGATTTCCCGCTCAAACCTAACTTAAAAACTACATTCCCTTAGTTAGTCCCCTTTCCCATGAAACCATGTCACCCCCCCCCCACCCATCCAGATGGTATTCCTGGCATATCTCAACCCCGTGTCCTTGATGTCCTCCATAGCCATAATAAACCACTTCACACTCCAACTTCACACCCCCTCCCATCTGGCGACACGGATTTCATTCCTTGGAGAAGGAATGATGGTAGATGCTCCAATAAGGGTTTCTGTAAAACCTTTGATCGGGGGGATCTGACATTTGCAGTCATAAAGCAATTGTTTTCTTTGACTTTACTCACTATTTGATCTATAGAATCATCAAAGAATAAGGTTAAGGGCATAACTTTGTAATTGGGAACTGTCAAGTAAAGGTCTATGACAGTGTTTCTCAGGCTTAGCAACTTTAAATACATGGACTTTGACTCCCAGAATTCCTCAGCCAGTATTGAGAGACACTGGTCTATGAGATATGGTAGCCGTTTTCTTAGGCTGGCGCAACCTGAGCTAGAACACTGCTTGGATATGCTGGCACAATATTCTCTCGGGTAACCCTGCTAGTGGGACAATGAAAATAGGGTAAAAATATGGGCAGGACTCCATTTAGTGGGCCATTCCTCACATAGGCTTGTTGGCACCAGTTTTTCACTAGGGGTGAATTGAGAATTAAAACAAAGAACCCTACATGATTAGTTACTATCATGGGTAATGCTATAAAAAGATAAACTGTACTTCACTTCCCACCCACTACTGTTTCCAATGCAATGTTTACCATATTCACAGTTAATTTCTATTTCATTATTCTCATCCAGTCCCAGTGCATATTGGCATCTTTAATTATTGTTTCCCAAACAGATAATTAACCTTCCTGTAATTGTTGGAAATCTCTTTCCCTGTGCATTAAATTAGCAATCTGTACTTCTTTGCATTCATAAGCCTAGGGCAGATTTCCTAAACTTTTCTCTAATGCCTTAGCTGACTATGCCATTAAATGGGCACTGTCTATTGAGGTGTGGTAAATCACAGCGGCTTCCTCTGCAATTTCACCTTGTCTTAATCTGTGTACATGGCCAGCATGGGTATCTACACTTGCTGATTTGTTGTCTAACACTTCCAAGACTGTGCTGTTAATATTCCAGTGCCAACAATAACACAGGCTGCAGTAAACTTCTTAATGACCCTTGCAACAGGCAGGTATAGTTTTTGTCCTGAACTCAGAATTCATGCAGGGACCTCTGTGTTCAATCTTTCACTGATACTGGTTGAACACTGAGTCTTACACAATGTCACAGTTGTGTAGTTAGCTGCCTTTATGACTGCTATATGCCATCCCAGCCACTAGATTGTAATTCACCCCTTCATATTTATGCTGTTAACCTAAGAACAGGACCATAGGCAGGAATATTAGTACCAGTCAACAAGACATATACAGTTTGTGTCCCCTGGTCTTTCAGCAATTATTTCCCCCTTTCCCATCTATTGCTCAAGGATATGCACCCAAACCTTAAACCCTGATTGACCATAATTCGTCTTCTTTCAGGGTGAGGTTGCTGCTAGAGCTCTATCTTTTCACTACTCAATTGACCAATACACTCCCCTCTTTTCAAAGTTACTGTTTCCATCCATGTATTTAAAAATATCATTTTAATTTCTCCTTGGTAATCAGCATCAATTACTCTTCCCAATTCTTGAGCTCCTTTCGTTGCGAAATTCATTTTCTCTGCCAACCACATATGTACTTGAAGGCATTTACACTCTTATCCCCAATGCTATATAGTGCCTAGACCCTGGGGCCATTTCTGTTTGAGAATGCAATAGGTAAAGCTTTAATCCTGCATTATCATCTGTGGCTCTAGTAAGCAAGATCCCATTGATTGCAATATTCCACACTCTCCCTGGGTGAGCCAACTGTGGTGAACCTGCTAGCATTTGATGAAATGGCATGCTGGCCCCTAGTGGTCAGTGATTCAAAGTAATTAAAACATCTTCCAGTACTGTACCTCCCTCCCTCCCTTTAGAGATGGATCTCTTGTTGGCTTTTTAATTTGTTCTTTCAGCAATCCATTATAGCATTTCATAAATCCTGCAACTTGAGAATAATCAGTGATGTGAAAAGTCCACAACTGAGTTGTCTGAGGCTGCTAATTGTATGTTCAGCGTCTGCCCTTGCATGGTATGCCTGAATTAGGAATAAGTATCCACATCAGTCAACAAGGAACATCTTCTATTTTCTTGAGGGAGTAGATCCACATAGTCTATTTGCCAATTTGCCCAGCTGGATTTTCTCTGCTGGTACTTCTCAAGGGGTGTTTTTGCAAGGGGATTTCACAGATATTTTGACCCATTTCACAGTTTTCAATGGTGGTTTGTGCTAATTCCATTTTAGGAGGTCTGCTACACTGCCCAGCCCATTTGAGGATTCCTTCCATGCTCAAATGCCCATTCTGTTTATGGCCCCATCAAGTTAAAGCTATTTCCTGTGCTTCTATCACTCTTACTGATACCCACAGATCCTCATCTGCATTGTTCTGCTATTCCTCTCTTCACAAGGGCTTGGAAACATGTGCATCTATGCTCCCCACATAAATAAACATTTCCTGGGCTATTTTCTATAGTTCCATCCCAAATCAATTTGCCCTAAATAGTCCATTGGTCAGCCCGCTGCTGAGGGCTCCACTGTGTTGCTCCTTTGTATAAACCTCACCTATTAGCAGGGTTTTTCAGCAATGGTTATCACTAGGGCTTTTAATTCTGCATATTGTCTAGAAGTGCCTTGCTTCTCCTGAGACAAAAGGTCCTCTTACAGAGGCTTAATTGCTTCCACTTTCCACTGCTTCTTATCTACTTCATGATAAGCAGAGCTGTCTGGGAGCCAGCATGTTCCTCCTCTTATTCAGATGCCAAAACTTCTTTAAATGGACTTGCCTCTAAGGCTGCCAGATGAGAGGGACCTTCCATCTCTGCAAAGGTAATCCTCCACACTGTATCTTGGTAAATCACAGAAGGTGCAGTCCCTTTAATCAGTGCTTTTTTCTGGAAATAAACTTTCCACTTAAACAAAGTTTGTGGTTCTGATGCACCAGTTCAAGCCCCCAACCCATCATCTCACACCCATCCTGCAACTTGCAACTGGGTTCACCCAGTGATAGGTCCTTTCCCAGTTAACCTCTGTGTGTAGCAAGGCTTCCTAAGGGACCGTTAGCTGCATTTTCACTGGGGTTTATCTTCTTCTGCAGCTGCTTTGACCAGAACCCTAGAGGTCCCACCTTCCATTTAGCTTCTGCCACAAATTCCAGAAAGCCACAACACTGGTAACAGTTACATCTAGTTCAAACGGCTTGCCAGATGTTAATGGTCCACACTTCATGAGTCCCAATTGCTTCCTTAGCACTTTCAAAAGTGTGGGGGGGTGATTTTTTTTTTGCATTTCTTTTCTTTTTTCCTCTTCTTTTCCTTTTCCTTTGTATTGTATTTTATTGTTCTTTTTAAAACCTTAACAAAATTATTGAAAAAAAGTGGCTATTTACTTGTAATGTTTTTAGTAGTTTTCTTCTTTCTCTTTTTCCCCACCCTATCTTTAAATAATACAGTGGAGATATTGACATTCAGCTCAGACACCTTTAAAATCTTTTTCTGTCAAAAATAACATATCCTGGTTTTTACAGTTAATTCATCAACAATATTCCAAACACTAACTGTATAACCGTTGCAACTTCTCTCTCTGCTTATTGATATTCTTTCTTTGATTAATTCCTTTTTTTTCTTCTTTTGCTTGTTTTATCTCTTTTCTAAAAAAAAGATTAATAAAAAGCTTGCTGTTGTGGACCCCACTTAAATGCAGCTTTCTTCTGTGTTACCTGGTAAATAGGCTTCAGTAAAATGGAATGAACAAACTCCAGTACCCCAACAACCCAACAAACACTTGAACCCCTGACTGCTTTTGAGGCACTGCCATATCTTGAATAATCATCCCCCCAAACTTTCTTCAAAGGCCCCTGAGTTGTTTTTTTCCTAATTTATTTCCCCAGCTTGCTCACTCACTCACTCCCTCTCCCCACACCCACACCCACACCCACACCCACACACCCTTGTGCTCTATGGCTTCTTATAGTATTTGCCCCACTCCCTTCTCTGCATCACCTGAGATCATGTCATCAAAGCAGTGCAAATATGTCACACTGGCAGAGGACGCAGCATTGCTGGACAACATGGCAGCAATCCATGTCAGAGCAAGGTTGACTAAATAGCCTTGAGGAGCACTTTGATGGTTGTCCTTCCTAGGTAAAAGCAAATTGATTTTGACGCTTGGTACAAAGGGAATAGAAAAGAAGGTCCAGCTTGCTGGGTTATTGCTTCTCTTATTGTAACCACATCTGACACTGCTGCAACCAATGGGCCAGGCTTGCTTGTTTAGAAACCTGTAGTCAACCATGATTCTCCAAGATCCATTGGGCTTCTTCAGGGATCAGGCTGGGCTGTTGGATGGGCTTGTGACAGGATGCATGAATCCTACCCACAATGGCTCATTGATTGTCTTTTGGATCTCTCAGTGGCCTCCTGTCAGCTGGTACTGGGGCACATTCACTGGGAAGGATGTGGCTGGTATTCTATTCACTGGGAAGGGTGGGGCTGGTATTCTATTCTTCATTTGGCCTGCCTGCCAAGGGTAGCTTTAACTCCAGTTGTTTCCCCACATACTAAAGATCCCCTTTCAGTGCCTACTGTTCTGCCAATAATACATCTATTCCCAGTATGTGCTCAGAGAAATTCACTAACAGTAACCAAGCCAGGAAGGGAGCATCTCTTCTATCGCCAATGTTAGATGTCCAGGTTTAGCCAGAGTTGTAGCTACCACCCCCCCATACCCATCTGTAGTCACTGGTTCTCCCCAAAATGTATCTGGACTTCCATGTAAAATTGTTGCTTTCATCCCAGTATCCAACAACCTTTGAGTATCATTATAGTCCCTCAGCTCCAAAATTGTTGGAGTTACACATAGGCACCAATCCTCTCTAACAAAAGACCTTACCTGGGACACTGGGGACCTGCCACAACTTAGTGAACAGGCTTCAGGGTTTTCCACAGAAAAAGCTCCAGATGCTCTCTTTCACTCTTCCCTTCTCCTTTGGAGGAGGAATATCCCTCCTTCTTCCCCCACAGCAATCTCTTCCACTACTTGAACCCCACTATATGTTTGGCTGCTTATCTATTTCCTCCTTTGGCACCTCTGCCCTAAGGAGGTCTTCAAACATCTGCTTCCTGGAGACCCACAGCAGGGGTCTCTCATTTCCACTGCCCTTGAGTTAGTCACTTCTCCCAGTTGATCCCATACAAAAGGAAATTTAGTGCAATCCTATACAGATTTACTCAGAAGTCACCTCCATTGCATTCTGTTAGAATTATTCTTTGGAAGTGCCCATAGGATTCTTGTTTAATTTAAGGGGTTTTTTTTGCAGGAAAGTTGAATGTGGGACTGAACTACTTTGATAATAGGATTTTTCACCACTAGGTGGTGACAAAAGACTATCCCAGCCATCTGAAACCTTTAACAAAGAACTTAACAGAGAATATTTCTTTATAGCAGCTAATGCTGGAGCACCTAAATGAACAGCACAGTACAGCTTTTCCATATGTTCTGCCTTAACCTGTTTCTTCTGCAGAAAAGAGAAATTAAAGACATGGGTGAAAAACATGAGAAGGATGCAAAGAGCATTGTAAAATTCTAGGTTGAGGCTGGGCACAATAAAAGCCTTATCTGGAATCCTCCTGTCTATTAAACTGCATTACTGTAAATGAGTGGGAAATATAATAGCAGCAAGAAGTATTACATTACATTGCTTGAAAGCAACCACAGGTTTTGATTTTTTGTAAGATGGTCTTTGGTGCCTGCAGATGAAGTGGATATGTTTCCCTGCCAGACTTAAAAAATGGAGCTCCAACAGATATTCCTGGAAGCAGGATCAGAATTATTTTTAGCTCAGGCTAGAATAAATTACCAAAGGCACACAAACATTTCAAGCAATTGCAGAAGAAGTTCCAGAAGTGAGACATTATAGGAAAGAAATCTGAACCAAAGGCTAGCAAAAGGCTAGTCTAACTTATGTTAACAGCTGCTTAACGTACAGGGTTGTTATGTCTCAACTCAGAGGCCATATCAGTCAACTGATGAGATGTGCATAAAGACACAATTAGAGCTTCAGCTTTGGGCCCCTCATCTGCCTTCCCCTTTCTCTTGGTAGATCTCTATATGCAATACTGTGCAATATTATACAGCATTTACACAACATACTAAGTCATGGTTTGTTCAACCAAGATTGATTGCCTAAACCCCTCCTGGCTGGATGAATGACCTCACTAAATCATTATTCATGATGGGGTTCACATATGAAACAGAAACCAAACAGATCACAACAAATAATGGTTTATTCAGTATATCATTACTGAGTTATGTGTGATGTCGGAGCCCAGTCTGATTATCAAATGACACTGTGTCATCCAAATGAGAAATAGTTCAAGTCTGGTTTATAGAGGAGCACCCTACACATAAACAAACCATAGCTGGTTGTAGGTAAGCTTATTTTAACAAGGATCTGGTACGTCATCCAAGCCCACACTTATACATAGCAACCCTAGGGTTCCCAGAAAAATGGGGTGGCATGGAGGAAGTAGATACAAAGTGGATTTGTGGTTTCCCATCTGGCACACAAGGCTTTGACCTCTATCGGTCCACAGAGGCTTTTGCTTTCGTTGTTTTCAAAAGCAACATGACTTTTTAAAACTCAAGAAATGCTGCTCAGCACAAAGGTTGCCAGGATAGCAACAAAAATGATGGACAGATATGTTGCATGGTATGAATTATTCTATGCAGCAAAAGGCATGGTAAAAATAGAAATTAGTGGACAATGTAGGGTGATTACTACTATAACTGGTCTCAGCTCTGCTTTTTATCTTCATTTCTCTCATCTTCCTTCTCCCTCCCTTCTTGAGCTAATTGCCCCTCTTCTTTAATTACACCATCTTCATAGAAATTAATTCTTTAATTACACCATCTTCATAGAAACAAACATGTACCTTACTTGCAGTCCAGACAATGTCAATGTTCACAAGAAGGTAGGAGAAAAGACATTATTCTATGTTATCATACCATGAGAGAAAAGGAACAGTAACAGAGGCCAAAAAATAAAAAGTGAGATTAAGGGAATCTTCCAGAACCCCATAACCACTAAGGGACCACCTAACTTTTACATATTAACAAGGTACTAGCTGCTACTATTCATCCTTCTCCATTTTTCAGGGTTCTTAGCCCAATAAGGTAAGCCATGGACAAGCATCATTCGCTCTGTTGTGTAAAACATATTCACTAGGTAAGGGCCTTAATCATGATTCATGTTGAACCATGCTTCGCCTGTGAATACAGTCAGTGTATTTATCATACTTATTCGAAGAATATATGTATCTCTGCTGATGGTGGAAGCAGGAGTAGAAATGGATATGCATATGGGGGTGGAATTTTTTTAGCTGCAAGACTATCATTTCCATTTTATTAAGAAGCATTGATCCCCTGCTGAATTTTTTTCACCTCCTCCATTAGATTGGAATCAAGCAGCCATTCCGGGCTGAGATTGATAATGCTAACTGTCCCTTACCTTATAGGGTAATTATTCTTTTGTGATGGGCAGTTTGCAGATTACTGAGAGTTAATGAATTTCAGGCTCTGCTGTTACTTTTATGCCACACTTATTTTGTACCTTGTTGACATTCTCCTAAATGAGCATTGATTAGCTCATGACCTCCTCTTAATGGTGGAAAATGGGGCCAGAGCTTGCTGCAGTAATTTCATTACTAATCTTTTTGTCATGGTTATAAGCTCTTTGATTTTTTCCCCTCGAAGTTGTTTTTAAAAATCTCTTGAATTTAATATGGCTAATACAACAAAGCATCTGGCTGTGAAAAACATCATGATTAACTTTCTGTTATGGGCTGCTGGACCTTTTCTGAGATATAGAGATACAGTTTCTAGGAAGAAATATATGTGGAAAACCTTGCTCCTGAATGAAAATCCAATTTATTTCACCTATGTTGAGAGTAGAGTTAATAGATGCAATAGCTGACTTTTGTCTTGAGCTTGTAAGAAGAGGGATTTGGGACAGCTTTGGTCAAACTGTGGTATGAAAAACAGCAGCTACAAGTAATTCCAGCTTGCATATTTTTGAAAACTACAGCAGTTTCATTACTTCCATGTAGTCACTTTAATCGGCGTCAGGCTCTGTAACAAGCTAACTGAAAAACAAAATGCCACTTCACACTGTTCCTACAGGCAGACTACTTAACAGATAGTAATTGACCTTTCCTGCTTCTGAGATTGCCTACAGAGTCCTAGAACTCTTGAGAAGTCCTACAGAGGTCCTACTGAAATGAGCTTCTCTAGAAATCCCATGTTGTTCTTTCTATTCCCCTTCCAAATGTGTGTTGGTACCATCATGATAATCAGCCACTATGCCTTTCCTGTTGTTTTTTCCCCCTTTAATTAAAAAAAAAGGACTGTAAATGACAGCCTCCTGATTTTCCTTTGCAGTGGCTAGGAGGACTGAAAAAATGGTTGATGCACACCTAAGCCAGCCAACCTGGATGAGGTGTGGGAGAGGGGGAAAGATTGTCAGTCACCTTGTATGAAAACTTCCATTGTCCTGGATGGCAAATTTCCTTCCACATACTGCACAGAATGAAGTGTTCAGTCTCATAAAACAGAACTTCCCTATTCTCCAATTGTTTCTGTGATGTAAAATATTTTCATGACTGAATGAATGAAAATATTTTCATTCCACTTTGTGGAATGGTACAGGGCATTTCATATGTTTAAATACATGTGAACTTGGTCTAGTGGTTAAGGCAACGGGCTAAAAACCAGGAGACTGAGAGTTCTAGTCCCGCCTTAGGCATGAAAGCCGGCTGGGTGACCTTGGGCCAGTCCCTCTCTCTCAGCCCAGCCCACCTCACAGGGTTGTTGTTGTGGGGAAAATTGGAGAAGGAAAGAGTATTAGGTATGTTCGCCGCCCTGAGTTATTTATAAAAATAATAAAGGGGGGATAGAAAATAAATAAATAATAAATAAACAAGTCTGAGCAACTCAACCTCCTTCAGATGAAGGTGTTTCAGGTCCCTTTTGTTGCCCACCCAATTTCAAACCTTCTTTCATCAAAACACAATGCAATATTGGTGTTTTAAGCCTCAAGGAGAATAAAGGCACTTCCTGAGTGCTTCACTAGACTTTTCCCCTGTGGTTTTTCAGAAACAGATTAAATTTTTTTTAACTATACTATAGCACCTGTCCCCATTCCCAAAAGTGTTGATCCTTGAACTATAGCTTTCAGCATATTCAAATGGTCATAGTGGCTGGGCTGCTGAAAATTCAGCCACACTTGGAGGGCTACAGATTCCTCACCAGCGGTATAGCATACTGCACAGAGGCTTCTAGAGTAATCTAACCCTTCTACAGTCTTCTAGAGCAGTGCTTCTCAACCTCAGCAATTTTAAGATGTGTGGACTTCCACTGCTTGCTGGGGAATTCTGGGAGTTGAAGTCCACACATCTTAAAGTTGCTGAGATTGAGAAACACTGGCCTAGAGTCTTCTAGAGTCATCTAGTCATTCTAGAAAATACTGTCTTCTAGAGTCATTCAATTCTCCTAGAGTAATCCACTAATGTCTTCCAATGTCTAGAAGACGTTATTGTGTCAACATGGGTCTTTATAGGGTGTAGTCAAAAAAGTCAAGATGGCAGCAATGATGGTAAAATCAAAGTTCCACCTACCTTTTATGTATGTTACAATGAAGACTTGGATATGTATGTATGTCACAATGAAGACTTTGATCACTTTGTTGTGATCATCATCTTGACTTTTTTACTATACCCTGAAGACACCCGTGTGCCAATATAACAAAAATGAGGGCAACATATACGTCCTAACAGTCAGGAACCACGCTGAGACGAGGAATAGGTCTCTAGTGTTTATTACTGCTACATTAGACAGAAAATCCTAACAAACTGAAGAAGCATGGGGAAAACCCAGACGGATAAACCCCAAAAGTCAAGGCGGGTCTGATCTGTGTCTCTTTGAATGGCTACTTAACTCCTAAGTACTACGCATGCATTTTCCCTCCTGGATAGGGGCCCCCTCCTGCTCACCATCAGTACTCATGACAATATACTTCCCTTTGGCACAGTTTTTAATTACTTTTACAACAACAGAGACATATTCTCTTTTAAATTTGAAATCCTCATTTATCATCATCATCATCCCACTTTTTAAATATTTGATCAACTCAAGGTGGCGAACATTCTTAATACTCCTGCCTCATTTTCTTCCCCAAAACAACCCTGTGAGGTGGCCTGGGCTGCATGAGAGAGTGATTGGCCCACAGTCACCCAGCCAGCTTTCATGACAAAGGGAGACTTAGAACTGACAGTTCCCATAATAGAAGTGATATGTGTAGATTATTTACATTTTTCTTTTTCCATGTTTCTATTTTGGATCTTCTTTTAAATCAGGAATCACTTTGTTTTTTAATTTTCTTTATAGTTTTTTTTTTTGCAGTTAGCTGGGGGTGTTGTATTTTTTTGTTTGTTTTAAAGTTTTTTTTAAGTACTAAGGATAGAGGTTATATCACCTCAATAATGGCTGGGTGATGCTGCAAGATGCTGGAACTGAGTGGTGGGGAATTGCTCACACATCTATATGGCTTAATATCAGATTGTCTAAATTAAATAGGACAGACTGGCTACGATGTTTATATGAAGGCACTTAGCGACATCAGAGCAGATCTTAGAGCCATAAGAATGGCTATAAGAGAGAGGAAGGAGGTCCTTATTTTTCAAGCAGACTTCAGCTCACATGGTATTGAATATGGCCCCATATCTCTAACATGGGCATAATTTCAGATGTATTAAATTGTTGATCAATAACTTTGTTTTTTTACTATAGTCATTGTTAAAATTGTGAATCTAATGGATAACTGCATTAAGAACATTATTTCTCTTTTTATTACTAAATATGAGTTCTGCTTTAAAATTATTATCATGGTAATTAAATGAACAAAACCACAAGCCATCCCCCTCCCAGAAACTGTGGAAGCTCCTAAGACTTCAAACACACTAGAAACTGACAACCTCATGTAAAATTTAGGACTGTCATCTGTTTGCACTTCCAAGCGAACGAGGCCCATAAGTTGAAAATAACATAATAGAAATTAAGTTTTCATAGAATGGTCCAAAATGCATCTGCTGAGTGGTCCAAAATGCATTGGACTTGTCCATTGTGCAAAATGCAGATCATCAAATACTATAACAATGAACTTCATTGAACTGAAAGCTCTGGATGTATCCAAGTACAGGAGTTTATCCTTAATTTATTACATAAACAGTATAAAATAAAGCTTAATCATTTGCCCCTAAAGCCTCTAGATTTCCAGTATATTTCTTCTAATTTGATTTACCAAACCCTCTTCAATTATTGTCCGAAAAGTTAAGAAAATTGTCACATTTTAATTTGCCTTGTCCCAATGTTTTTGAGAGAAGCCTGACCAATTTTTTTTGCAGAATAAATTTTTCTGTACCTATATCTATTCCAGGAAAATGTCACAGAAATTGGAAAGTATCAAACTACTCCTAGAATCAGCAGTTTTTTTAAAAAAATGTTAAGAAGTAGCATAATTATGCATTGGCCCTTCATTAATTTCCATGTGCAATAAAAAGTTTAGGAGAGCCAGTTTGGTGTAGTGGTTAAGGCAGCAGGCTAGAAACCAGGAGACTGTGAGTTCTAGTCCCACCATAGGCACAAAGCTAGCTGGTGACTTTGGGCCAGTCACTCTCCCTTCTTATCCACCTTAGCTGCCACTCTTCCAAACAGAAATTGTGTGCTCTCTTTTATATCAGACTAGATCATTTATATCACCATTGAATCGAATAAACTTCCTTCTTAGGAGGCAGTGGTGAACCACTTCTGAAATCTTGCCAAGAAAACTGCAGGGACTGGTCCAGGCAGTCACCAGGAGTCAATATAGACTCAAAGGCACCAAAGGGGGAAGAGTTTGGCTTTTAAACTCTTAGCAGTGTGTTTCAGATTGGGTGACATGGTAAACTAAACCATAGCTTGGCTTAGTGTATGATATAATGCAGTCTATGTGTACTTCTGCACAGAGAGCCAGTTTGGTCTACTGTAGCGGTTAAGGCTCCATGCTAGAAACCAGGAGATGGTGAGTTCTAGTCCCGCCTTAGGCATGAAAGCCAGCTGGGTGACTCTGGGCCAGTCACTCTCTCTCAGCCCACAATGTCAGGTTCAGCGACAAGCCGGTCGGTCAATTCCTGTTGTAACCAACAGATCAACATTCGACTAATCTGAAAAAGCAGACCCTGCACCTGTGGGGAAAATGCTAGGAAGAAAAAGAAAAGAAAGAAATGTGTACTTCTGCACAGCTGCCAACAGTGGTTGTTATTGAACATCAAACTTATATTTCCCACCAATGTCTTCTGGTTCCTGAGAATTCTCTTCAGATGGCTAGCACTCACACTCCCCACCCCCAATGGCCATAAAAGTCATCATTAAAGGATCTAGGTATGTCTAGCCTTTACAGTAAGATTGCAATCACATCAACAGCATTGATGTGATTGCAATCTTTAAATAGATGGAGGGTTGTTACATAGAAGAGGGAGTCACCTTATGCTCTGTTGCCCCAAAGGGCAGGACCAGAATCAACAAGAACATAAACAGAAGCACTGCCCTGTTGGATTGGACACAGGTCCATCTAGTCTGGCACTCTGTTCTCACAGTAGTCAACCAGCTACACAAGGGAGCCCACTAGCCTCCAAGCAGGTGGCCTTCAGAGGCAGTGACACGGCCATCAAGGCTAATAGCCACTGATCCCCATGATTTCCATGAATTGGTCCAACCCTTTTTTGAAGCCAGCCAAGCTGGTAGCCAGCACCACATCTTGTGGTAGCAAATTCCAAAGATGAATTATGTGATGTATAAAAAAATAGTTCCCTTTGTCCTGATTCTTCCAGGACTCAGTTGCATGAGTTACAGTTGTTAAAACTTCAGGAAGTAAATTCAGGCTACATATCAAGATAATTTCTTTTCTTATATATAAGAATTTTATTAGATTTAAGACAAAGATAAAAGCTACAGAAAAGAAAAAAAAGAAAAAAAAAACTAAAAAAGTGTGAAAACAGAAGAGAAAATTTTTTTTTTAGAAGTTACATAAAGAGGTGACTTCCGACTTTTAACAGCAAGGATATAGAACAATCTTCCATAATCAATCCCTTACTCTATATTAAACCAAAATCACATTATTTCTATAAATCACTCCATTGGCACAATATAATAATCACTAAATACAATTGTTCCTTCGCCTTATTTTAAAAGAACACACACACACACACACAGTGTGTGTGTGAATGTATGTGTATGTGTGTATGTATGTATGTATGTATGTGTGTATGAATGAATATATATATATATATATATATATATATCCCTTAATCAACTTCCCCCAAAGATAACATTTATTTATTTCCTTCCTACTACTATTCTATACATTTGTGTCTACTATAATAAAGATCAAACTAAAAGCATATAGATTATCTGCCATTATAATTAATAATACAATTACAATAATCTTAAACATATTAAGCCTAAAACCAAGCATTTATTATTATACCTTATTAATCTTAATCCAAATAATTAAAGATGAATGAAGTCAAACAAGCCCTAAAAGCAATCTGGATAAATATTCTTAAACCCTTATTCCACTTCAACATAAACTAGAGCATTTACATATCTCCACAATACATGCAGAGCTTTTTTCATAGAGAAATCAAACAGCCCAACTGCCCCCCTTAAAAACTCCAACTTCTCTTCAGGAAACCTCCCATACATAATAACCTTTTCCATAACATTCCATCAAAAAATCAATTTCACGTATAGCTTGCAATTTGATCTGTCCCTTTAATTTCTTCAACTCAGCTATCCAATCTTCATCTAGCATTTCAATAGAAGCCCCGATCTCGCTATTAGAAGAAGCATTTCTATCATTGTTAAGCTCTTCAGTTTCTTCCACGACATCCCCAATCAGATTACACATTTTAGACCTCATGTTTTCCACAATGTCCTGAATGCCTTGCATAAAAACTTGACAGGAATCAAAAAGAATCTGTTTAAAGTCTCGATGGAAATCCAAGAAAATCTGATTGAAATCCTCCATGTCTCACACAGTAGATTATGGTGCCCCCTAGGTACTTAGCCAGTGAAAGTGGGAGATAATAGAAAAAGTCCAAAATGTGTTTACACAAGTGAAAGTATGATAACAGGCAGTTCCCCAGGGAAAGTAGCAACAGAAAGCTGAAAGTTCAAAACAGCAGATTCAACGTGTAGGAAAATGTTAAAATCTTTAAATTTAGTACAAAAATAATAACAGGGAGATGGTTACGTACTCTCAACCTTCCTTAATATTTGGATGGAAAGGAAAATCCAAAACTTAAAAATATCAAGATAATTTCTTGACTGTACAAGGCACTGGCCAGTGGAAGAAGTTGCAACATCTAATTGTGAGGTCCTTTGCTGGAAGTCTTCAAACAGATTGATGATCATCTATCAGAAGTATTTCCCTGGATCCTGCGCTGAACAGGGGAACTAGATGACTTCTAATTTGCTTTCCAAACCTACGATGCTGTGTTCTAGCCAGTTTTCCACTCATATCCTGTTCTCTTCATTGCCTCAACAAAATGTGTTTTGCAGTGAGGAAAAGGAAAACAGGGCTACTGTTCCAAGGAGCTGTACCTTGGATCAATTGGGAAGGATAGGGAATAGCACCATGGCACCTTGACTTTGGGAGGGAGAGGGGAAATCCTGGGAGGCTGGACAAGGCAGGAATTTTTTTTAGTTGGAAACTGTTTGGAGCTATAAGGTAGACAAGAATGGAAAAATATTTTCACAGCATTTTCTATGGAGCTACAACCGAATACTTTCACTGTCTAGGTTAATCAGCTCTTACAAAGCATCTTGTGGGGACCCAGGGACTTATGAATGCCTTTCAGCAACAAGCCTGAATATCAAAAGCACACCCAGAGTTATATTTGATGACTGCCCAATGGTAGCAGATAGAGGCTTATTGAAAGCTGAGCTTCATATCTTCTGGAAGTACCATAAAATATTCTTATTTTGGATTGGCTTTTATTAGCAGAATTAAGTAGGCAGGGTGAGCTTTAATTTCTATATTGTACTTTTTCTAAATTACTATTGGTTCTGCCATGTGAGTTATTATAAAATTATATATTCTAAATGAATTTCTTTTTTAATTAAAATAAACCTCTTATAAAGAAGAAAGAGAAATGCTTGTATGCATGAAAAACTTCCATTGTAACATTTGATGAAGAATTATCAGAACATCGAGGGAAGAAACAAGGCTATGTATGAAAAAGTAGAGGAAAATAGCAAGTCAAAATAAAGCATTTAAACTGATTACAGCTGCTAAATGGATGCTGTTAGTCTGTTGTAGTAAAAATAGCAAAGGTTTGTGGTTTGAACACCAAGAATTTATGGTAGCAAGCATGTACCTTTTAATCCAGGTAACACTATACACAACAAACAAAAGATTTCTGGTTTCCCTAGACTCAGTAGAAGAGATTTTACAGCATATTTAAATCTTTTTTGTTGAACACCAAGGGATTTAAAAGTACTTATCTCTGCTCAGATGATTCTGTTATTTTAGTAATTCAGGAACTGTGGAGAGATGCAAATGGAGGCAAGGGGAAATCCATAGCAGCCCTAATTACTGGGATAGTTTCCAACCATAATGCTATGGTACTTGGGCTACAAGAATAGGCAATTTTCATATATGACATAAAACAGTGATCCTCAGATAATTATATTGTGGCTGCCTAAATTACTTTTAATAAAATGTACTAGTGGAGCCACCTCCCCAAAAGGCCTTAATCTGATTGTTTGTACATTTGTTTTTTCAGTCATAGAACCAAGATGCAGTATTTCAAAGACCGAGTCTATTGAAGCATTAAGTCTTGCCATTCTGATCTGAGTAGGGGGGTTGTTTCAGATTTTCTGTCTCTAAGGTTAGGATGTTGATACCTCCACACAGTCAAACTGATGTGATAGGAATACTAGTTGAGCTTATCTCGATTGAGTTGTGCCAAAGGTAGAGTGATTATTAATTACATCACCATAAATATATTTATTTGTTAGTTATATCTTACATTTTGTTCAGGAACCAGTGCAGCATACTTAATGCTTCCTCCTTCCATTTTTTTTTCACAACAGCAACACTGTGATATAAGTTGGACCAAGAAAGTATAAATGGCCCAAAGTTACCCAGTGAACTTCTGTAGCTGACCGTGGACGCAGACCTGGGTCAACATAAATGGTTGGGAGCATGGTTACAACTATGGAACTGAGCTGCAAAATCCAGCCGATCACTGGATGGTATCAAAGACATGCAGAAAACATGAACTCTTTGCTGTCATCTAGAGCTTGTCCAAATGTTTGCAGCCTGGATCTAATAGCCCTAAGCATAGTCATCATTCTGTTGAATTATACATTCAGCATTGTGAATGTAGACTTTCACAATGTATATTTACATATCTTTGAAAATGGAAATTCAAGGTTGGCCTGTGATTTGAGCATATATTTGATTATTTGCAAGACTATAATGAATGTGGACTTATCCAAAGAATTCAGCCACTCCATTTAAAGCTTGGCATTGAATATTAGTAGGGTAGATCATCATTTCAGAGAGTCCCTCTTTTGGGGGAGATGGGCAGTAACAAAATTTGAATCAAATAAATTAAATAAATAAATATTTGGGTCATCGGTTCAGAGATATTTCCTTACCAGATTCCTCAATGCCTTCAACAATGGCACTGCTTCTAAAGTACTGCCTTCATTGGAAAAGTTCTTAAAAATTCAGGGAGATATTCAGAGATGTATCTGCCTTGAAAATAGCCCATGTTATTCATAGTGAACCGTGTAGCAGTCAAACATCAGAAATTGACCACAGGAAATGTTTTATGACATTTTGTATTATGTCATAAAATGTTTTATGATAATTTTTATGTCATAAAAAGTTTTATAAAATTTGCCAAATTTCTATTCCACAGGAGTCATGGGTCCTGGATTTTGGATGCATTCTGTAAGTTAACCCATTTGAGGTACCTTGGTTCAAAAATTGTTGGCCTATGATGCACCATTTTGCCCAGTTAAAGGTTATAAACCAGTAGACATGAGAGTTTTAGTAGTATACAGATTGAATTCTGCTGTATAATTTTTTCTGGAGAATTCTTTCTGCAGTTGGTTGTTACTAACATCATAAAACAGATTATTTTCATAAGGTTATTTTCTCTGTGAAATTACTGGGGTTATTAGTATGTAAAATATAAATGCTTATCCACATTGTTCTCTAACTGTACATGTGTGCAAAAAGTAACTTTCATTTTTTTTTCCATTTCATTAATTCAAAACCCTTCAGGATTAAACTTTTTTGTTTGTTCACTTGTTTTGTTTAGGTGTGAAGCTGACTTGACAAGAAAATACATTGTGTAATTTATCTCTGTTTACCATCCAAATCTTAAATGGCACACTGTGCATCTTTTGGGTATTACACCAGCAATGTGACCTAGTAAATATTGACACGTAATGCATAGGATTTGATGAAGCAGCTGCAGATGGGAATTAACTGGCTTTACACCTACATTATTTGTTAGGGAATATATGCAGTGTAAAATACTCAGCATATTTTCAGTGGTCAAAAATATCCTGAGATTTTAACCAAAATCATTATTATATTCTAAGCTTATCATCCTCAAATATGGCTTATTTTAGACAGTTTTACATGAATGCAGCCTTCCCTGTAAGTACTTTTGATTTTTGACATTTTTGACCTTACATATAACATGTAGCATTGTATTTTACTCTACTGGATTAGTAAAGGATGCTTTGCTTTCTCCATTATGACCTGAGAAATTATTATTCATGTATCTCTTTCTATTCACTGTCATATAATTTGCATTCTGTTTCCTCTAGCTCTGTTCTTAAAAGAGGGCATGAGTTATGAAGTAATAGGAAATTGATTGCAATTTCAATCCTCTTTTATTTCTCAACTGCAATTAGCATTTAAAAGCCTAACCCCAATTTGTATTTAAATATGCCACTTTTGTAGTCATGGTAATCTCTCTCATCAGCACTTTCAAGCTTTAGCATTTACTGCTTTTAGCTACTATGTAGATGTTCTCATTTGGTCCTCTTTTTTCCAACCTCTCATTCAAAGAGATGCTTATAATCTCAAAAGTATAATTTAGGTAACCAGTTCATCTAAATCTAAATATAGAAAAAGATTATGATAAATGCTGATTATGTGCTATCAACTCATTGTCGACTCTTAGAGACCGCATAGATAGATGTTTTCCACAAGGATCTATCCCTAACCTGATCTTTCAGGTCTTCTAATGGTGCACCCATTGCCACTATAACTGGGTCCAGCCACCTTGCTGCTGGTCATCCTCTTCTTCTCTTTCCTTCCACTTTTCCCAGCATTACAGCCTTCTCCAGAGAACTAGATCCTCACATAATGCAGGATAATTTGAAGCTGGTCATTTGTGCCTTGACTGAAAATTCTGGGTTGATTTGCTTGATGATCTATTGGTTTGTTTTCTTGGCTGTCCACAATATTTTCAAGAGCCTTTTCCAACACCAAAGTTCAAAAGCGTCAATCTTCCTATCCTGCTTCTTCAAAGTCCAGCTTCCATTGAGTGTCACAGGGAATACCATGGCTTGCACCATTCTGATCTTTGTGGGTATAGACACATCACAGCACCTGAATATCTTTCCCAAGGCCTTTATGACTGCTCTACCAAGTGCTAGTCTGCAGTGTATTTCTTGACACCAGAGAGAGCTTTTTGGGGAAAAGAGTCAGTGAATAATTGTGATTTTCAGCAAGACTTACCCAATTCAAGTGGCTTCTTCCATGTGGACTTCAACCTGTAGGATTCCCCAGCTAGGATGAGTTTTGCTGAGGACTCTGGGTGCACACATCTGGGTATGGTTGTGGCAAACTAAAAACATATGAAACAATTTTTTCTCCTATATATTTATATGAGGATTTAATGTTATTTGATTAGTTTAGAGGGAGCAATGTATGTCATGAAATCCTAAGTGTGTGTGTGTGGTATATGTTTGTGTGTGTGTGTGTGTGTATGAGGGATGGTTACAGAGTATAGTCTGAGATTATTGATTACTAAATTATTATTGATTATTGAGTCCCAGCATTGAAAACAGCTTTGGACTCAATTTAAGGGTTATTTATTGCTATTTATTCCAGTGCAGGACTTTGTGCTCTTTCACAGTTGCAAGAATGGCAGAAAAACACCTAGTGAAGCTTTTTCCATCATATTATATTGTATGTAATATTATCATACTACAATACTTAGGAAAAGCTAACATTTTTTAATGTCTGTCATTCAAGAAACTGACAAAGAAGAAACATGTAAGAACAAGCAGTCTTGATTTGTTCACCACCACTGCTTTTAAAACTGTATGGCAGGCAAGCCATCTATCAGCTCACCCTGTTCCCATCTCTTCACTGTGTTGTCAAGAGTAGAGTCCCTGCAAAATTTTAGCAAGCAGCATTGGAGTAAGTCTGATTATTTATTTACTGTACATGCACCCAAGTTTTGAAAGTAGTACCTGGAATAAAACAGTGACACAATTAAATCCTCATTCTAAAGCCTTCATTGGCATTTTTTGTGCTCTTTAAGCTTTGGAGAATTGTATTCTGCATCAGCAATTGTCCTTTGCAAACCATGGATTACGGTTTAGCTTTGGGCAGGAACCAGGCCATGTGTTGCTTGTTCAACAAATGATGATTAAAACAGGAGGCATAGGGAGGTGTGGGAATCCAGCTATTACTCCTTTTGTGTTCCCTTGTTTCTTCCATTGTTGCTTTTCCAATTCCCAGATGGCTCTCCACTGGAGAATGTTTAGAAACAAACCAGTGTGTGTTGGGGGGGGGCAGGAATTTTTGGAGGTGGACTGTAGCGCGCAACAATCCTGATAATCCTGGTTAGTTTACTCTGTGTGTGTTTAAATCCCAAAGAGTTTAGAGTATCCCTTCCTCACAACAACCCTGTGAGGGATTTTATTGAGATATCACGACCGGCGGTCTAAGTCGCGCAGGAAGCTTCGCGGCTAAGCGAGATAGGGAGATACCCTGAGCAGCCTACCCGCCTGGGCCTCGAGAGCTCCTCAGCGCCCGTCCATTTGGGTGT
Source organism: Candoia aspera (assembly GCF_035149785.1). Lineage (NCBI taxonomy): Eukaryota > Metazoa > Chordata > Lepidosauria > Squamata > Candoiidae > Candoia > Candoia aspera. Next base: position 185,662,757 of record NC_086154.1, read on the forward strand.
CAGGGCGCGCGCAAGGGAAGCTCGCCGGCGCGAGCCACTGCCTCCAGGGCCGCCCGGGGGCGTGGCGCGAGCGGGCGTGGCTCCCGGGAAGCCGGGCGGCGACGAGAACCGCCGGCAGAGGCTCTTGCTCGTCTTCGCTGGAGCGCGGGTCGAGTTCAGCTGGAGCTCGTCTTCTCACGTGGCCGGGTAAGAGGCGGTGGCGGCGGTCGGCCAGCAGCGACTTGTCAGTTCGCTTGACCTTCCCCGCGTTTGCCCGTTGCTTCGGGGAGCGGAGGGGAGGGAAGGGGTCGGGCGAGAGTCTGACAGGCATTTTTTTCGGCAAGGGAGGGTGGCTTTGGAGAGCTCGGATGTTAGCGTTTGTGGCAGCTTCTCCTCGGAGGTTGGAGAAAGTCTGAGGGCAGCCGAAAGAGGGGGAGCCCGCGCTTCCCTCCGGCTGATCCGGCTCCTGTCGAGGCTCCTGCTTTCTTGAATTTGGCACGTCTTTGGCGGGACCGGGTGATTGCTCTCGTCGCCTTATTTCGGGACGAAGGCGCAGCCCTTTCGTACGTGAACTTTCCAAAGGGTGGGATAAGGAACTTCGTCCCGCAAAGTTCTCGCCTCAACCCATGCCACAAAAATAGTCTCCACAATTACGGATCCTCTTAAAAGAGGCATACGTTTCGGGGTCATTGGGGCTTTAAACCCTTCGGGAGCTCCAGTACGGCAGTCTGTATCTACTCAGAAGTAAGCCCCATTGAGAGCGAAGGGAATTACTTCCTAGATAAATGAATGCCGCGTTCCAAGCTTAGTTACGTAATTAATTTTAATTACTTTTTCTTTTTTTAGTAGTAGATCTGCAGGGTGGCTATTGATTCTGGTTTTTAATTCCAAGAGTGTGAGAGATAAAATGGTTCTTCTTGATGGATTCCCATATCTGAATTAGAAAGCTTTCAGTGACATCGTTTTGGGGAATAGTTTCTCCGAAGCAACAATAGTACAAGGAAACCTGTTTGTGCACTGCACTGTAATCAGTGCATTAGCAAAAGTGCACAGAAGTAAGAGTTGAAAGAGGACAGACCAAAAAAAAAAAGTAATTAACTCCTTAACTCTAGATATGTTTGCAGGAAGGGTGTTTTCTGGGAAAGAGAACAATTGAATTAAACATAGATTTTATATTTACCAACAGATCTGTGGTGGATAGCTAGAGAAAGATAAAAGGAAACGTGGAAGATTTTTACTGTTTCTCTTTTGTTTTTGACAGCACAGCAAACTTCATATTGTAATTGGGTATGTTAATCTGAAGACTGATTCACAACTTAGATACTTCTAAAGTATCCAGGTGCCAGTTTAGTAAGACCTCAGTTAGACCCATCTAGCTAAAAACAGTAATAGCCTAGTATTATTAGGTGATTATTGGGATGAGGCAGAACATTGTTCTGTTTTGTTTTCCTAACAATATTTAAGTTTCATTCTCAAGTTTTTAATATAATAATGAACTTGTGCAGTTTTATTAATGCACATAAAATTAGCTTCAATAAATTTGACAAGTATGCCAAGAAAAGTAATAAGAAGTAGAAAGATAGGTATTATGAAATTGTTGCTCTTGGATCATGAAAAAAAAGGTTCTGTTTCTTTTATATGAATCAAATAAATAGAATCAAAGGATGCAAGGCACAAATTTACAATGAAAAATTAGCTTTTGAGATAATTCCAAGTTTCCCAGCATGCAGGATATTAAAAAATACTGGATAAATTTGTTTTACTGTGATTTTATTGCATGGTATAGCACATTAAAAAAATTTTAAAATGTGTACAGGACAATGTTTTTAGATACATCTGATGTCAAACATTTCTAAACTGATGTAAATATTTATCTTTTCAAACACAGCAAAGGCATGAGCTTCATAAATCCTTGGTTCAGAGAAAACACCATAGTACGATTCAACTGAACAGTAAAGGAAGTATGAAAGAAAAACCTATTGGACTCTAAATTCTTGGACCACAAACAGACTTACTTCAAAATGGTTCAGTACAAAAATATTGCTGTTCGTGTTCTTGAAGAATGGTGTCTGCAGGAACCACTGCTTGGCTTCAAGAAACACCAAAATATAAAGAAAAAACAGAGACTGATACGAGTAACAGGACTTTTTCTGGGTATTATGGCGATGAGCACGCTCTCACTTTCAGTCAGTGCCTTTTTCCAGTTGGAACCTTATAACAGGGAGACAATCAGCAGTCCAGACAGTGAAAAATCTAAGTCAGTGCATCAAAGAACTCTGCTGGACTATCAGGAACAGAATCAGAATAGTACTCTGGATTCACCTATTTCTTTGAAATTTAAAGATGGACTTGATAACCACACAGAGCACCGCTCTCAGGGGGAGTATCCATCAGATCTTTTTTCTCTTGAGCAAAGACGAAAGGGTGCTGTGATCCTTCATATCGTTGGGATGGTTTACATGTTCATAGCCTTAGCTATTGTCTGCGATGAGTTCTTTGTTCCTTCACTGACAGTCATCACAGAAAAACTGAAAATTTCTGATGATGTTGCTGGGGCAACGTTTATGGCCGCTGGTGGCTCAGCCCCAGAACTCTTTACTTCTTTAATAGGAATCTTTATTTCTCGCAGCAATGTTGGCATTGGGACAATAGTTGGGTCTGCAGTATTCAACATCCTGTTTGTGATTGGGATGTGTGCTTTGTTTTCTAAAGAGATTTTGCACCTTACTTGGTGGCCACTTTTTCGGGATGTATCCTTTTACATCGTAGACTTGATACTGCTAATCGTCTTCTTTTTGGATAATTTCATTAGATGGTGGGAAAGTTTAATACTACTGAGTGCATATGTGGTCTATGTGACTTTCATGAAATTCAATGTGCAGATAGAAGAATGGGTGAAAAGTATATTTAGCAAGAACAAAGTGGATAAAGTATCGCCAGAACCTGATGGAAAGGTTAGTTACTGCAAAGAAAAATAATGGTAGCTATTAATGAAATGTTGTTATATCCACATTTATATGCCAAAAACATAACATACGTTGCACTGATTTATTTAGGTTTGATTTTGTTTGCCAGCAGCAAACTATTTTACTTTAATGTTTTTACCATATAACCTGTCGTCTGAGTATTTTGTCTGCATGCGTGAAGCTATATGTCGTGAACAATCACAAGTTAAATTTTTTAATGCTGCTGTTATAAAAAAATAGTAAACTGAATGGCAAAAATAAAGCACCTGTAACTAAGAAATAACATATAAAGGCACAAGGAACATTCAGCTACCACTCATGTCAAAACAAACAATAATAGGACAGTTTCTGAAGGCAAGCAAAGTATCAAACAAGCCCATTAAGGCAGTAGAATGCCATAGAACAGTAGTCAGGATTCCTGAATGCAATCACTATTTGCTTTACCTTAGAAAGTGATGAGGCACAGTAGGATTTAAATTGTAGGAGAAAAGGCAGTATAATTAACTATCCTGCTTACAAGTCAAAAGGTAATGCATTGTGGATGTGCTATGCTGTTGGGCTTACGGATTATGCCAGTTCTGAATCACTACACAGGAAATGTATAAGCAGCCTTTACAGTTTGCAGTACTGTTTTTGATCTCTTCTGTGGCACAAACCATAGTACTACTCACAAAAGTTGTGTGGAGGAAAAAGTTTACTGCTTCATAAGTGTGGCCTAGTATTCCCCCTATATGTTAGAGATGCTTGTTAGGAGATTGCTGCAAATGTGAAGATTTTACAACAAAAAGTTTTTGGCAAAGTTACTGATCTAGGAATTCCACCTCTTGGTTACTTATGTGTGTGACTCACGCTTCAGTTTCTTAACATTGGCATCATTCAGTTATAAGTTAGATAATTTTGGAAATGCAATTGATTATTGTAATAGGATGATCTGCCCATTTCACTATTTTGCATCTGTATGAGCTTTTGTGTTCCACAGAAAGTGTGCATTCCTTTAGGCTTAAGATGACAACTCACATTCATTTCAAAGAGATTGGAAGTTATTTCTATTGCTACGGCTTAGTTCAGCTGCAAGTGTATTTGTGACAAAAGGCAGATCTCCCACTGGATCAATGAAGATGTAGTTTGACATTCCCTCATGTTTACGTAATTCAGGATAGATACTTTTTAATCATGGTTAAGAGCAGTTAAGTATCTACAACCCTAGTTTACTGTTTAACTATTGTGATTAAAGATAGCAAAGATAGAGAAAATACATGCCACTGGGAGGAGGGCTTGCTTGAATGAACATTTTTTTAACCAGTTCTTACCCTGCTACCCTGGTAAAGAAATTGAACTTGGAATTTTCTGCAGGATGGGAAATTCTAATATAGGGAAATGATTATGAACACAGAATGAAGAAGTGCGAGTTATTCTGGATGAGGAGGGTTTGCTGTACCAGAACATACAACCTGATCCCACTGAGTGAGAGTTTCAAAAAAAGTTTAGATCTTGCTAGATGAATACTATTGCACTGAAATTCTTCCGAGTAAACACATAGTTGCAAAGATGTTAAAATGATGTGGGGAAAGAGATTTTGATTGATAAGGATTTATATATCATAAAAATATTTTGGACTCAAGATTTTTGTGTGGTTACATTTCCTGTAGCAAGCACAAAAAATAAACCTTGGACTATGAGAAGTTTTTAACTTTATCGATATAATGGTTTTGAGCACTGGAATAATGCAAAATACAGTTTTCACTGTACGTTACGCTTAAACTGTGAGTCTAATTTATGATAACGTGGGGAATGAATGAATTCATTATTAGTCAAACTGGCTGTTGACCTGGAGATTTGGTGTGTGTGAGGAGGTCATTTACGTGAACGATTCCAATCCATTTTAGTACTGCTGAGTAGTTATAAGGGGTTTTTTTAGGCTTACAGTGATTGAGTTCACCATAACGTGTATCATGATACTTCATTTACTTCCTATAATGGTCTATAAAGTAATGGTTTATCCATATAATTTATTGTGATTGGTCAAGTAATATTTTGTCTTGGAAGAGCTTTGCACTGGAAGCCTTTAATTAATTTTTAAATTTATACAAGTGTTGTAGTGATTGCTCACTATACAGCAATAAACATTCTGAAGGAACAATATGTTACATCAGTTCAAACAGTATTTATAAAGAAACAGTGAATGCTAGTAAAATATACACAGAATACCAGTAAAAATACACAATGTTCATATCCACCATAGCATCAAGTTATAGAAGTGCAAAATTAGGACACAGATGCTTATTTATAAAAGGAAGTCTTTAGATTTCTCTTAAAATCAACCAATGAAGGGGATTCCAAATGGATGGGGCATCTATTCACAAGGTCCTGGTCCTACCTTTTCCTGGCCCTGGTCTTCTTTCTAGATGGCACTCATAATATACCAAAGTAAATTAATGGGGAAATTATTCTTTCATGTAGGCAGAACTGATGCCATAGAGGGCTTTATATATTAAACACTTCGAACTGGGCTCAGAAAGCAACGGGAAGCCAATGTAATTAAGCCAGGAAAGGTCTCATGTTCCCAGTGAGAAACACCAGACAGAAGTTACTGCATGCTGGACCTGTTGCATTTTCCCAGTTTTCTTCAGCCCTATGTAAACTGCATTACAGTAATCTATTCAGGCGGCAAGGAGTGCACAAATCACAAAATTCAGGTCAGCTCTGTCCCTGATGGGGTGAAGTTGGTAACTCATACAGCTAAAAGAAAGTATCCTTCACCCCTGTGCTCAAACAAGTATTCATGACAGTATGAGGTCAAGAAAAACCCTCAAGTTGCAAACTTCTTTCAGTGGAAATGCAACCCCTGCCAGTGCAAGAAAAGTAGTCCTTGTATTAGAATTATCACCAACAACCAAACCCACAGATTTATCTCGATTCAGGTTTAGTTTGTTATGCTTCATCCAGACTGCAGTCTGGTCCATGGAGGAGCTGACTACCTTGTGAAAATAGAAAAAAGTATCATCTGTCTAAAGATGGTATCCAGCTTTATATCCTCTGACAATCATACCCAGAGGCTTCATATAGATAGTGAAGAGCATGGGGGATAGAACAGAACCCTGCAGTACCCTGGAAACCGTAATCCCTTGATATGGTCTACTAGAATTTGCCATCAAGGTAGGAGCAGCACCATGATAGTCTCTTATCCCCAACTCTCAAGTGCTCCAGAAGGGTTTAGTGATCAGCAGTATGAAAAGCTGCTGAGAGATCCAGAAGTCCTGGCAGAGTGACACTTTCCCTGTTACAGTCTTCCAGCAGATCATCTGTCAGAACAACTCAAGTTGTCTTCTTCCCTTGTCCTTGCCTGAAACCAGACTGAGACAACTTTAGATAACCAGAAGTGTGTGGAATTGGTCAGCCACCTTGGTTAAGAAACTAGCTTACAGTTGTTAAAAAGGGAGGGACCAAAGTTGTTTGTTTCTGCTGAGAGTGCTCCACTGTTTAAGTCTACTCAGAAATAAGCTCTGTGAAGTTTAGTGGAATTATTTCCAGATAAGTCTATAAAGAATTGCAGCCTTAAGGTATTTTTGCTCTGGAAAAATGTTCTGGAAATTTGGCCTTAATTTGTAATACAGGTGGAATTTGTAAAGCTTGTAACATGATTTCTCTGTCTTCTCAAGCAAGCATTACATGACTAATCAGCCCATGGACACTGGCTTCTAAAGCAATTACTGAAGTAGTAGTCTTTGCTGGACAGATAATGTGCCTTGCAATAACATCTGTTATTGGCTGCAAATTTTATCCTGTATTCCAAGGACATTACACTAGTCAAGGACAACCAGTAAGGCAATATTGTGATGAAGAGCCAAGAGGAATTGATTTTGATTGCTGAGTATTTTTGTTCCTTTCTACAGAGTATTTAATTTTTAAAAAGAAGCAGCAATTTAAATGTCCATCATAAAAATAAAATACATTTATCTGGCAGTACTTCTAAGTATTTACAGTATGCAGAAATGACTAGCTAAAGTTCTTCATTTTCTCTACAGTTGGTCTACAGTTACCCAAAGTGCCCTTTAGTGTTGTAAAGGAGTTAGCCAAAGAAAATTGTTGTCCCTGGTATTTATCTTTTAAGACTGTGTGGTAACCTGAGAGAAGGTCAAGGGAGTTCTAAGATACCTAATTAAAGAACCAAAAGGCTAAAGGGTAATCCTAGTGACAAATCCACAGTCCCAACAAAATGTTCACAGTCCCAATTAAGTAAAAAAAAATTAAGCTGAAGATAGTCTGTACAAAACTATTGGTACAAGAGATACCCTTAGGAAAGGTCTGAAAACAATAGCTGAGGTAGAATTAGAACATTATGTGCTATGCTGGATAGGTTCACTTTAATTTTACTGTTTAGTGAAATCTAGGCCTGCATGAAATCTTAACACTTCAGTCCTATGTATTACTTAGAAGTAAACCTTTTAGAGCAGCTTTTCTCAACTTTTTGACCCTGGAGGAACCCTTGAAATATTTTTCAGGCCTCGGGGAACCGCTGCATATTCAGGCTCAAATATAGGCCAGAAGTTACAAAATTATTATATTCATTTCATGTGTAGGCCTGTATATATGCATTAACAGTGTTCTTAAACTAAAAATAAAGAATGAAACTTACCTCTTCAATGTGAAGTTGCCCGAATATAGAATAATTTTTTTAAATAAATCGTGATCTCCCAGGGAACCCCTAGTGACCTCTTGTGGAACCCTAGGGTTCCATGGAACCCTGGTTGAGAAACTCTGATTTAGAGTTTAATTTTAAAAATCCACATAAATTTGTAGAGGATAAAAGCTTAAATTAATCAAGTGTGTTTTCTTATTGTGCTCTAAATATTTTTGTAATAATCAGTTTTTAAATCAGAACAGCTAGGTTCTTACAATAAATTTTATTCTTCTCAATTACAGCTGTGGAAAAATTGCCTTCCTTTTGTTTACAAGGCTTTGGTAAATAGGGGAAATTAGCATATTGGATAAATTGACCAGAGTAGTAGTAAACTGGAAGTATAAATACATATAAATACAGATACAAATATAAAAATACAATATATAAAATTCAAGATGGCAATAAGATCTTATCCCTGGCACCATCATGGTGCCAGCCACCCCCATGAATGGCTATCCCCCCTCCCATCCCAAGCAAGGTGGCATAACCATGTCTTAACCCCCTTCCGGAAGGCCAGGAGACTGGGGGCCTGTCTTACCTCCAGAGGTAACACATTCTAAAGGGCAGGTGCCACAGCAGAGAAGGCCCTCCTCCTGGACCCTGCCAATCAGCAATCCCTCATGGACAGGGTCCGTAACATGCCCTCTCTGCCTGGCGGGGTGGGATGGGTCGATATAGTAGGGGTGAGGCCGTTCCTCAAGTAACCTGGACCCATGCCATGTAGGGCTTTATTGCTAATATGTTCTGGATACATGGCACAAGTTATATGCAAAACCACTTCTTTTTCAGTATAAGCAAACTGTAAAAGTACATAGAGAAAATCAAGTTTCACAGGGGATCTTGAATTTAAAAAATTTCATGAGGAAACAGATGGGGAAAAAGTCTATCAATGTCACTTCGTCTCTCTTTGTTCTTCATAAAATTTATATTTTTGCCAACAGTCATTGAAGAAATAGTACAATATTATGATCTCCTTTGGAATTAGTGTTAGTGTTTCTTACACTGCTCTTTCTCTAGGATAAAAGAACCTTTAATGTAAGTCTTTCCCAATAATATTTTAAACATTTCTCTTCATAGACACTTTGTTTTGAAATTGACTGTTCCCACAAAATCTGAGAAAATTGTGATAGCCTGGGCAAGTTCTGAGGGTTTGTTCACAAGAATAAACATTTTGATAAAATTTGCCCAAACGATCCAAAGAAAGAAGTGATGCTGATAGATTTTCTTATTATTTCACTTTTTTGGGGGGTTTGGCATCTCCTAACTATACTTCTTTTGCAGACATAGTCATCTTCTGACCAGGTTGGCCTTAAGAATCATTTAGTTTGCCTACATTGTTTTCAGAAAGATGCATCTGCAAGAATTCCAGAATAATATGGTATAAAATTATTTTGCTTGCCTGCAGTAATGTTTTTAGTTTTGGGAAATACACAAAAGCGATAGCTTTGGGAAAGTTTTTAAAGTCAAAGGAAATGTAAATATACTTACATGTCAATAGTTATAATATCCTCTGCTGGATGGACATGTATTTTTTGATTAATTCCAATTCAGAGTTCTAAGCACATCGACAACTACCTGCGAGAATTTCCTATAGGAAATGCAAATTTGACAGGGTATTATTTTCGATTGATGAAGGAAGCTTAGTTGAAGCATATAAATAAAGATGTTCATGCATCAAATATAGTTTGGAAGGGATACTTCTGAACACATAGGAGCACAAACAGAACATTTACTTAAAGCATCTTTCTTATGAGAGAGCCATGTCTTTAAAGCAGCTGCATTTTCTTTCGGACTTGCATGGAAGCCTGCATAAAGACATACATCTATTGTATGTTGGAAATAGTCAGACCTTTTGGTCAGAGTGACTTGCAAGCCTCTCCAGGAATACTCAGAAGGAACATAATTTGAGAAATTGTCTTAATATAAATGACCATGTAACAAAAATTCTTTCACAAAGAGAAAATAGACATTGTTAATATTATTTAACTTATGAAGCTTTTAGAAACAGTTTACTGTGTTAGGATATGTAATTCTGTTTTGGCTAGCAACTCTCATTCTCTCCAGAAACATTAAATTTGCTAGATACAATAAAACCTTTAAATTTAAATGTTGACTGTTTTTATAATATGTGGAGTTGACATCGACTTTTATATGAGCAGACTTTTACTTGCATAACAAGACTTGCCCTTGCTCCCCTCCTCCCCTTCATATAATCCTCTCAAGTAGATTTGGAATGGGGGAATCCATTTTGCTGGCAGATGCATTTCCATCAGCAGGTAGAGATTATTGGATAAAATTAGTAGTGTTTCAGTTTGGTATCTGACGAAATTAAGTGTTATTTGAATGACATAGTTGCTCATTGGGGGGAAAACCCAAAATGTACAGTTGGTGAATGACTTTATTAGGACCAACCAAATTAGATATAAGAGTATGCAAGCTCTCAACTGTTCTAGAATTCTTCAGTAGGCAAAATGTTACCAGCCCCCTCCCATAGGAATATAATATTGTACATATTTCCTGAAGAGTAAAGGGGGGCTTATTTCTCAAAGGATTGAACTGTAGGTTAAACTAATCAGTTGATACCACAGTCCTATGCATGCCTACTCCTAAGTATTGAGCTCAATGGAACTGACCTTTCAGGTAAATAATCATAACTCATTCTGGTGCTTTTATAAGCTTTGACATATGGTATAAATCGTGAGTGAGACTTGTCGATCTCTCTTGCAAGCTACCGTTAAAACCCCAATTAGAATAGCTGAAAATTATTACCAGTTCTGATTTTGTTTGATCCTAGAATGGTGCCAGGATCAGTGTTCCATCGATGCCAAAGCAGTTTAAAATTATCACTCAGCTTTAGATTGATACAGCTGCAACTGGAATTGTATTTTTGGGTCTTTTATAGGGATCTCAAATGGTGGCAAATTTAGAAATTTACCATTTTCCACAAATTATTTGTTAATATTTTTATTGATTTATTCTTAACCCATTTATACTATTCATTTAACTAAAATGTGCTGCTTTCAATTGTTAAATTATACATAGTGGTGACTTTGAGATATCCTCACAAGTTAAGTGTGGGAATAGACTTCAATGACATACTATGTGGCATTAATAGCTCTACAGAAGGTCAACCCTTTAGAAAAGAAAAGTGGAGGGGAGGGAGAAATTCTCAAATAGACTTTTTTTTTTTTTACTAAAGGAATACATTTGTATTACGAATATTGGGAATTTTCTCTGGCAAGATGCAATTAAGAAACAAAACAAGGAATATCCAAACAGTTTTTATGTAGTTTAAGATGTAAATATATTTCTGGAAAATGTTGAAACTACAGCAACAGATGTAATAAAACTGATCACAAATTATGCTCAGAAATTAATCTTGCTGTAATGCTTATTGCATTGAAACTATAGTAATAAAAATAAATTGTGTTGTGAATAATATCACATTCACTTGTTTAAAGCTGATAGCTTATATTTTGATATTCCTAATTCAGTTATGAACCTTTCTAAAGTCTGCACATTTGATTTAGCCTTTTTAACTCAGTTTTTTTTAATCAAGAGCAGGTAGAGTTTGTGGCAGAGTTGTACTGAAAACATCAGACTTCAGCAATTCTTGTAAAAATACTAATCTAAGTGAAGCTTGATATGGTTCAATGAAGCATTTCTTATATTAATCAAAAATACCTCTGGGATCACTTAGCATATAGTTATGCCTTATTGTTAGAAGATCCTGAGTATATAATCTGATATATAAAACATAGGGATTTCACTAAAAATAATATTGGTTAGGAAAAACTAGAGACAATTTGTTCCTGATATTTAATGGCTTGGCTGAGTCAAAGAATGATCAAGCAGATCAATTTCATAGTTCTTGGGGATATGTCCAAGGAATTAAGATCATGGAAATGGGAGTGTATGGACCATTAAAATGTGTCTTATTTCTTCATATTTTAAAGCCAATTATTTTCTCTCATAAGCAAAACCACTCACAGCCTTAGTTTTAAAATCACAACTATTTAAATTTATTTATGTAAATAGTTGTATTAAATTTAATTTTAAATTTGATACAACTGTTAGGAGATAACTTGAATGAATGAACTATTGATACTGTGCCAACTTAAAAGGTGATAAACTTTATGGAAAGGCTTGAACTTTGCTATTTTATATGCACTTTAGTTTCCATTATAATCTCTGTAGGTGAACTCAGAGAGATGTGTAGTCTCAGTGTTTGTCATGTCTAAATCTTCTTATAATTCTTGAAAATAATAGTTAAATAGCAGGAAAGTACTAAATTAATGCATACAATTCCAGAATATAACTGAATATAGGTTATTTATATTAAAATAAAATCATTGCTATCCAGAAAAAATGCAATAATTTGCTGCATTTCAAATTGTGGAGGAAAAAGGAACATGAAAACAAAGCAAATCTGGCTGGCTTTAATTAGACTGTTGCTGGAAGGCCATTTCTAAATAAGAAATTGCAAGTTTTTGAGTATTTAACATATATGTGAAATAAATTTTTACCTTCATTTAATCCAATCATACAAACAGAAAGGCAGCTTTATAGAATTCACTAAAACAATGGCTTAAAAGCTTTGGTTTCAAAGATTAATGAATGTAAGTGAATCAATAGAATATTGACTTTCAGCATCTTAATACTACTTAGTTTTTGTATTTGGATAACACGGCATTTCCCGGTAAGGCATTAGTTGCGGAAGAGCAGAAGCATAGAGCGGGGGTACCAGAAGCTCTTTTTCTGATCCATCATCTTTGTGCATTTTCTTCAGACCTAATTGCAACAGTAGCTGCTTAGGGATGTAAGAGATTTTATCCAGGCGTTCTTGCAGTCACTCTTTATTGTTACAATCATTACCACAGGATAAAACAAGGAACAATTTCAACAAAATAAAAAAGATAGATCTTAACATATATTAAAAAGGCAAACTTTGTACACTGACAAATGGATTTCACCATGGAAATGAGATTTGCCAAGTTGTAAGGCACCAATTATTGTGCATGAAATAAGAGTATTCTTAGGTATCAGGGATTATCTTCAACAATTTATTTTTAAGATATGGCATAAAAATTTTGAAATCTCCATCTCAGGTTCATAGGAAAAATAGTTTTTTATTTTAATGTTGATTTATTTATTTTGTCAAAGTCTTAATGTTCCATATAACTATTTTTTTAAGATACATTCAGCCAGTGGAAAGATGAGCTTTATTCTTGAAGTAGTTAACAGAGGAGAGTGGATGTTTTATTTCCATTGTGAAGAGGTGCTGTTGAAGGGGAAAGTGCAAATGGCAGACATCTCTATGATGGGTGCCTTTGAAGATACATTAGGTCTGGCCAGATATTTTGGGTAGGGAAAGGTTTGTTTGGTTAAATTAACTATTTTTTAAAAATCCAAATAGGACTTTTTTCTTTTCTTCATTGTTATCCAGTTTTCTCCAGCTCCCCCATCTTCAATATTTATGGATTTCTTTTTCTTCCTCCACCTCTTTCTCCATCATTTTTGTGTGTGTTTCTGTGAGAGTGGTTTGTATGTGTTAGAATGATTGGTATATGGTCATTTAATGCTATAACTGAAATAGCTAATTTAACAGCCAGATAATTTAGTCATTGAGTTAATATTTATTTCTTTTTTCTGGCCCCTGCCCTTGTTGGAGTGTGGCCTCTGGCAGGTGTGTGTGTGTGTGAGAGAGAGAAAGAGAGAGAGAGAGAATCACATTTATTTTGGAGAAGAGGAATCTCTAGAATTGGTTTCAGCTGGACTTGTTAACTGTGGGCTAACAAAGCAGGGAAATGGGGCATTACACAGCTTTTTTGTTCTTCCTTCCTTCCTTCCTTCCTTCCTTCCTTCCTTCCTTCCTTCCTTCCTTTCTTGTCTGCTCTTCTTTTGTGGGGGATCATCCTAAATTCAGAGTTGCCTTCCTTTTAGATAAATATTGTATAAAGACTATCAGATGATAAAAGAAACCAAACCAAAGAAACATGTTAGATATGATCAATGTTAGTTAAGCTTGATGAAATGAAATAGTATAAAACCAATACAATGTTTTGTCATCACTTTGGCTCAGAAGGACCTTGTAGGTTTTTTGTGGGTTTTATAATTCTCTACAAGAGGATGTCAGTTACCAATTTTTTGAGGCAGTAGGAAACCCAGAGTTGGTGGAACAAAGTGGTACAAAACTGATAGCAAATCTTGGCAAAGGTTTTCAACAAATATGTCAACACTTGTCTTGGAATCTCTACATAGATCCTAGTTCGTACTTCAATCTTGAATTTCTGTGGAAAGAAATTGAACATTCAGAGGCTTAAATAGCACTTCAGCTTATGGTCTTTGTGTTGTCTCTTGATAAACTTCTCACTTTTTTCTTTTTTTTCCTATAATCCCTATAATCTTATTAAATTCATTTTATATAACATGATAATAATAGTTGAAGCCTTTTTCTGCTTTTTTTTTGGCTTCATATATGCCAAAACATTCATAATTTTACCTTTCCTGCTTAATATGTTTGTCTTTCCTACTTTTAAATCTTGTTTTAGAATCAGACATATTAATTATAGGAAGAACCTGTCTTTTACCAGATTTGTCATCTGACTAAAGAGTGAAGAGCTTCTAATTGGGTTGATTACTAAAGAAATCTGTTGTTAGAGAGTGAATAATCTTGTTTATAGAAAAAATGTGAATTATTTAATTTTTGTCTGTTTCTTATATTTACAGCAGCTGAAGATTCAATTTTATCAATAAGTATAAATTTATTCGATAAAGGTATATTGATGTCTTAATCATCTGATATCTTAAATTGTCTCTATATCTGATCATAAAGTGAAAAGCAACAGACTTGGCAACAAACACAAGCAAAGTTTATGAAAATTGCCTTTTTATGCAACAGAAGTGAATGCAACTAGTTTTCTGAAGCTATGTAAAGAACTAGAGTTTAAATTTAAATATTTGAGCCTTGATTACACTGGATATGTCTCCAAGCACCACCAGAAAGTAGTATATTGCAAGCTAAAGCTAGATACCAGTTTGAATTTGCATTTATTTGAGAATTTAATAACTGCTTTAAACCCAGCTGTTTTCATTCTCCATTCTTCATTCATGTTGCTTTAAGTTGGTTTTCACACTTCTCTGGTATCTTTCTAGCAGCAAATACTGTATAGTTAGAGTTATTATTTATGAATTTAGTAGTTAAAATCTCAGTAATTTTGTAGGACTTTCAAATAAAAATAACTAAGAGAAGAATCTTTTAATGAATGAAAAAATTAATTCAGAGACTAGCAATTAACCTGTTACTATGACTCAAATAATAAAAATGCTAAACAGTGCAACTGATATTTGCAGCCTAATTGTTTTTCATGATTTATTGATGAACATTCCATATAGAAACAATACAGTCTTTAACCAAACAATATGTACAATGGAAACAGGGCAGGAAATAGGAATGTGCAAGCTTATGAACCAGTATCATTGCCAAGACAAATAGTGATACCTACAAATCTTTGAGGTAATTATAGATTAAATCCTAATTAAATTTGGAATCAGGCTGCTGAGCTACAGTTTTGTCATAGCGTAAGTAACTGCCATATTAGCAGGCACAGAATGGTGTGATTTGATAATAGGGAAGCCTGGAAAACAGTTCTGCCAGTTTTATTTTGATTAATGATTGCAGGAATGGACTTCAGCAAAGAGAAGATTGAAAAATGTAGATTATAATTCTAATTTTATTTTCTCAACATTAGGTACAAATTAAGCAACAACCACAGCAGAAAATTCCTGCGGTTGTTGTTGCTTAATATGTTTATATAAAAATCTATGGTCAGAAGCATTAGATACATTATTTAGAGCTCTCTGTAGATTAATCATAATAACTTTCCAGAGCATTCTACATTTTGCTTTTAATTTCTGGTCCCAATCCAAATTGAGCCTGTGGGAATGTAGGCATTACTATAAAATCACTATGCAAGTAAATTATTAATTAGAACCTATTTGCTTATCACTAAGCAAAAATTGAATTTGAAAAGTATATTCAGCTATGATATAAATACAGCTTTATTATTGTATTCATTTGAGAAATACAAAATGTTGAGTTAATTATATCTGACAAAATCAGTGGAACGTGGCAAATGATTCTAAAAAGACAAAGTACATAATGCTGAATTGACAAGTGTATAATTGCTGGTTGATTCCCCCCTCCCCAACCCCAGCCCTTGTAGGGTTACTCCACATATACTTTATATCACACAAATCTTATTCTAAACAAGATAATAATTATTGTATTATCATTTTAGTACCTTTCAGTAAATGGTACTTTTTATTTCAATTATAGTTGCAAGTTACAACATTTTTGAGATTTATGACTTGTTCAAAGCTACATAAATAATTTTTATGATCGAGTGAGAATTTAAATCTGGTTCATTTGGGTAAAACTCCAAGAACCCTCAGAAAATCTCTCCACTAAAGAGGCTAAGAAATAGAAATAGAATATGCCTGAAATCTCACCCCAGATCTCCTGATGACCACCTCTACAATAATGGTTTCATGTAGACCTTGAGAGAAAGGAAATGATTTGATTGTGGCAGCCAGATCAATAGAGATCTCCCTGGATTAATGGGATATACTCTCTTTGATTCTGAACAACAGAAGAAAAAGAAGGGACATCAACAAGGGCCACTGAAGCAAGGGATACTCCTCATTGTTCTTTTTTCTGCAGCTCATGAAGAGGGTAGTCGGAAAGTGGAAGGACCAGTGAATAGCCTTTTGTCATGATCTGACCATTTTCTGGTGAAGTATGAAGTATGGAATGGTAGCTATCTCTTCTTCCTGCAGAAATGTGTAACCTTTTAGGATGGCACCCTAAACATTTATGGAATCCAAAGTGTTATTGGATGCTCTGGGGGATCATCTGGTGATTCTACTGAGGCCACAGCATCAAATATGTTTTGTTTTGTTTCTTCAGTCTACATTCTTCTCCATTTCTGGAGGCTCTGGCAGTTTACAAGGTATAAACAATAGGGTTAAAAACAAAACAGTAGCAAATAGGCACCCGGTGTATGTAATTTGGGGGTAGTATAACTTCAGTTGTCACCAAATGCCCAAGTTTTTATGGCTGTTCTAAAATGTAACAGGGAGCAGGTAATCTAGATATTTGGGAATGGGCTGTTCCAAAGGAGGAGGCCATTAATGACGAGGCTCAATTATGGGGTCCCTATAAATTGTATTCCCGCAACAGCAGGACCCTCAGCAAGCCCTCTCTCCCAGATTTTACCAAGTAAGTAATTTCAACTCAGAGAACATGGGCTTGGAAATATACCATCATATGAGATATATCATAATGTGAGATGATAAGAGAAAATGATTGTTGACACAATATCTCTAGAGTGTTCTACCACTGTAGAATTTACAGGCAATGAAACAGATTGGGAGGCAGCTAAAGTACAAGTGGCAGAAATTTCAGGAAGAAATTGAATGAAAATTAGTTAGAGAACACATTCATTCATTCATTCATTCATTCATTCATTCATTCATTCATTCATTTATTTATTAAATTTATATCACCGCCCATCTCCCCCAATTGGAGACTCTGGGAGGTTTACAATAAATAGCATTAAAACATAGCCAGATAAAAATTACATTAAAATATACATAAAAGCAAACATGAAATCCAAGTGGAGATGGATCACTAAGGGGTACTATGGCGCCAGCCATCCCCAGGTGGAGCTATCTCTCTCCCCCTCCCAAGCAAGGCGGCAGAACCAGGTCTTAAGTTTCTTCCGGAAGTCCGAGAGTGAGGAAATCTGTCTCAACTCCGGGGGCAAGATGTTCCAAAGGGCGGGTGTCACTGCAGAGAAGGCTCGCCTCCTGGACCCCGCTAGATGAAATTCCTTTGCTGATGGGGTCCGTAGCATGCCCTCCCTGCGTGACTGGGTGGGACGGGTCGATGTTATGGGGACGAGACGGTCCCTCAGGTACCCTGGTCCCATGCCATGTAGGGCTTTAAAGGTGATAACCAACACCTTGAATTGGACCCAGAAGCAAACTGGTATCCAATGCAGCTCGCGTAACGGTGTCACATGGGCTGATTTTACAGCCCCAATAACTGTCCGTGCAGCCGCATTCTGGACCAGCTGAAGCTTCCGAATACTTTTCAAGGGTAGCCCCATGTAGAGCGCATTGCAGTAGTCTATATGGGAGATGACAAGGGCATAAGTGACTGTTTGGAGGGCATCTCGGTCCAGGAATGGGCGTAGCTGGCACACCACCCAAAGATGTGCAAAGGCCCTCCTGGCCGCGACTGCCACCTGCTCTTCGAGCAGGAGTCGCGAGTCCAGGAGGACCCCCAGGTTCCACACTGGTTCCGAATGGGGCAGTGCCACCCCATCCAGAACCAAAGATGACAACTTCCTGGAACCCGAGGAGCCATCAATCCACAGCCACTCTGTCTTACCAGGGTTCAGTTGAAGCCTGTTGTTCCCATCAAGGCCCCCACAGCCCCCAGGCACCTGGAAAGGATGGAGACTGCATCACTTACTTCACGCGGGATGGAGATATATAACTGGGTATCATCAGCATATTGATGATACCTCATCCCATGGTGACGGATTATCTCACCCAGCGGTTTCACGTAGATGTTAAATAGGAGAGAGAGTACCGAACCCTGTGGCACCCCACAAAGGAGGGGTCGAGGGCCGGATCTCTCCTCTCCTATCACCACAGATTGGGAACGGCCCTGGAGGAAGGAGGTGAACCAAAACTACCCCGCCCACCCCCAATCCCCTGAGCCGCCCCAGAAGGATACCATGGTCAACGGTATTGAAAGCCGCTGAGAGGTCCAAGAGAGCCAGGATGGATGCACTCCCTCCATTCCACTCCCGCCAGATATCATCCATAAGTGCGACCAATGCAGTCTCCATCCCATATCCTGGCCTGAAACCTGACTGAAAGGGGTCCAGATAATCTGTTCCCTCCAAAATTCTCTGGAGCTGCAACACAGCCACTTTCTCAACCACCTTTCCCAAAAAGGGAAGGTGGGAGACAGGGCGAAAATTGCCCAGTATAGTAGGGTCCAAGGATGGCTTCTTGAGGAGGGGGTATACCAGCGCCTCCTTAAAGGCAGCCGGAAACACCCCCTCCCTCAAGGATGTATTAACCATCGCCTGGACCCAACCACAAGTCACTTCCCGGGCTGATTTTATCAGCCAGGAAGGGCATGGGTCAAGCT
Organism: Candoia aspera; assembly: GCF_035149785.1. NCBI lineage: Eukaryota > Metazoa > Chordata > Lepidosauria > Squamata > Candoiidae > Candoia > Candoia aspera. The sequence goes on from NC_086154.1 coordinate 185,681,613, forward strand.
GACATGTTGCATTCACAGTCCGGAGAATCCTATCCACTTCCTCAGGCCCAACAGGATCAAACCGTTCCCAGATAACAGGGTAAGTACACTCCCCTGGCATCTCCCCAGACTCCGCTTCACACTTAGAGTCCAACTTAGAATGAATCTGAGTGATTTTATCCTGCAGATGCTGTGAAAACTCTTCCGAACAGCCTTGTAGGTGGGTCCCTGGATCTACCTGACCCAGAAGAGATCGAGCGATCTTAAACAAGGCCGTCGGATGGCATTCTGCAGATGCAATAAGAGTGGAGAAATATTCACGTTTCACCGCTCTTACCGCCACAAGGTAGGCCTTAATAGCAGCTCTAGCTTGTGTTCAGTCAGATTCAGTCTTCGTCTTCCTCCAGCGACGCTCCAGATGTCTCTTAACCCTCTTCAAAACCCTCAACTCCTCCGTAAACCATGCCTATTACATAGCAATAAATCCTCTGTTGTGTCTGAGAGTAGCTGTCCCGTGGAAATGTATGATTCAGGGGCTTTTAACTATATTCCATAAATCAAATGTTGGTGTCTGTGGTTCATCTGTAAGGCACTTCATAGATAAAAATCACTGGCCTCAGTGCTGACCTGGATGCCATAATTGAGGCAAGTTCAAATGAGACATCCATTGCCCCATCTGGTCTGGATTTGTGGAATCATTTTCAGCTTGTGATAATACTTAAAGCTACACATTCAGCCACATGCACTTATGACCCAGTCTGTCATGACTGATTTGATCTAGCCAGGGGGATTAACTGGATGGATCCAGAGTGTGATAAATGCATCTTTGTGGGAGAAGTGGCTGTCAGATACCTTAAAAGTGTCAGCAGTGTGTTTTGTTTTTCAAAAAGTCCACACTGGATCTCTTTCATTTTCAAAATTACCATCCAGTTGCTAGTATTTTCTAATGTTCCCTTTTGGGGAACATCTTCAAGAGGGAGTGGCTATACAGATGTAGGCTGAACCAATAAACAACATGCTTTGTAGATCAGATTCATGGATGAACTCAGCCAGCCAGAGGAAATAAGACTGAATTTGCACAATACGTTTAAGCAAAGTAAATAAACATGTTAAGCCACAAAAAAACCTAACCAAAATTAAACAAAAAAGTTGTGCAAATGCAGCCACACCATCTTTAACTGACCTAGTTAAGCATGTTGTGTGAACCCAACCACACTAAATTAAGTAATATTACAATGCTGTAAAGCTGGTCAGATTTGTCTAAATGCTGATGCCATTGATGAAAAAAAGTAAAACCCTTGGTAAGAGAATATTTGCACTTCCTCTTGACACAGTCAATCAATTTCAAAATTCAAACTAAATGTTGACTAAACATTAGGAAATGCAAATAATTTTTTAAAAAAGCAATCTCTTGTTTAAAAAAAAAAGCAATTAGTTCAGTACCATGGAGAGCTGCTACCAAAATAACTACAGTGCCAGGGCAAAAAACTCTTGAGCTTAAAATATCCATAACATGTTTTATATACTGTATAAAAAATGTTGGATTCATGTTGGTCTTCTCATTTGTAATAAAATTATGCTGGGCATACTTTAGTCACTCTTACAAGAAGGAGCTTTACAGTTCATTAAAATTTCATGGGAAGAAATCCGTCATATTAAATACTCTTTTTATAAAAATAAAACTAAGGAGAGATCAGGTCAGCACAGAAACTGCTCACAGTTGGTCACCTCTGAATTTGCTAGGGAAAGTTGTGTTCCAGATGTACTGCAGCTTAAGATAGAGATGTGTGAGATTAGTTTGAGTTCATGCCAAGTGCCTACTTTCTTTTTCATTTTTAGTGGGAGAAACACAGCTGATTTAACTGGCTATGAAACCCCTTTAGCAAGCGTGATTTAAACAGCCTAATTAAGATTTTACATATACATTAAATTTACTTCTGGCTCCATGCAAAATTCCTCTTTTAAAAACTGGGTTATTTACACAGAGGGATGTGATGGAATATATTGCATATATAGAAAGAACTGGGAATTCTTCAGTTTCTCACATTATCCAGGAGTTCACTGGCTATCTTTCAGTTTCAGCCATATCTATATTTATATTAAATATCCAACAGCAACCTCACAACCTCAGGCGAGCATAAGGAAGGCTATTCTGTAGGATTATAGGGGCTGATTACAGACAGACAGACAGATAGAACATTGTGAAATATTTAGATTTGCTGTAGTTATTATTTCCACAGATTGGTAAAATTTTGCTGTCTAGTATTTTAGATAGAAATTTTTAGATGTGGAATTTTGATTTTTTTTTCTCCAATACTTCAGTCAGCTGAAAAAGAAATTAATGCCTGGCATGGCTTATTTGTATTTTAGAGATGCATTCTGTTTGTATAATATCCTGACCAAACCCACGCAGAATAAAGGAAAAAAATCAATAGGTCTCTAAATTTGACATAATCAAGCTAAACATAATTTATGTTGAAAGTGGATGAAACTGCATTCACACATGCATTACAGCAGGGTAGCAAATAAAATATTTAAAGCAGCTACATCTTTTTTCATTTGCATGCACAGTTTATTTTGCTGTGGAAAAAAAAGTAGCTGTTTATGTAGTCACATACAGAGATAGCTGGGAGCAGTTTATGAAATAGCTGTGTGAGCCTGAAAGAAGATGCAGGCTGCTTTGATTATTCAAAGAGAGGTGTTTTGTACAGTTTTGTACGCACTGCAAAGTATCTCTTTTGAAGGATTTGCTCATCTATAATAAATAGAAAGTATGCTTTATTTCACTTGTGCAGTAGTCTAATCTGTAGTGTACTAGTGCATGTACTTTTGAGTAAAAGACTCACAAATCAGCATGGTCCAATTCATTTGGAATGTTGTAATACCAAAGAAAAAGGTAAAGAGACTATTTTCATTCTCTGTTCGGAAGCACAGACTGATAGATGAAGTGTCAGAAATTAGTAGATGAGACACTACTGCATTCCCCAGTAGGAGTGAAACACTTTATCTACAATGAAGAACTTGCTGTTTAGGCTTAGTGTTGCTTTGTTCTGACTAACTGGCAAGCAAACGGGTTTTATAGTGCATTCCCATGGTAGTGGCAAGGTGAAGCAAAGTTGTCTGTCTGAATGAGTGTCACAAGGAGACATTAGTCATTGCTAAACATTGCATTCAGCAAGTCCATTTGTAACCTTTCCAGCATAATTCATTTTGGTTTTTGATTTCCTTTTAAGCCTTTAAATTTTTGTCTTGCATCTTCATTCTTAACTTACATTATTGTGTTAATTCTTTCTTACTTTCAGTGAGATTACTTCCAAGTGAGGATACTTAGAATCTGAATTTTGCACTCAATTATAAACACTTAAGTTGGGTATTCTTTCAGATTGGTGTTGTTGCTTCACCAATTGAATGAAGCAGATTGGTTGTTTGGGTACCCCAAAATAGTTTTCTTATTGTTAGCCAATGTTGAATTTGTTATCTGAAGATGAACTCCACTGTCATGTTCCCGTTCCGATGTTTATGGTTCCTCGTAACGTTTCACATGTCATATCTGCAGTTGCGTGCCTGCCTGGCCACGCTGGTAAATTGCCTTTGTGCTGACTTGTGATCTTCTGGAATGTATGTTTGGGTTATCTCTGCTGTTCAAGGTTACTTTCTCAGGCCGATTCTAACGGTTGCTAGCATCTGGGGTGGGTGGTTGCTATGCTAGCCTGAGGGGAGGGTTCGCAACGGGAGCAAGGCTTTTTAAGTTTGTGTTTGGCGCGCTTTTGCTCATTCTCAGCTTTCTTCGTACTTTGCATACTATTCATTCAATAAATTAGTTTTCTCTAGTAATTACTGATGAGACTCCTTTTATTGGAATAGGCAATCATTACATCCACTTACTTCAAACCCATGTCGAAACATATTTGGAACTATGTTAATTTTCTTTTTCATGTTTGAGAAAAGGCTATCCAGTGACTTATAATTATGAATCTGAAGTTTCTCTCTTTCTCATTGTATTTATTTTTCCATTTTTCCAGAATTTGCATTTCAAACATTTCCCACCTACCCAGTCCCAAATTGGTGCTTCCATTTTCTCAGTATATGCATGTTTAAGAATATTTGTCTGTGCAGTTGTTTGATGATTAACATTTCCACCCTTAATGTATATTAACTTAAATACTTGGCTATAGCTTGATTAAGTCCTGTTGTCCAATTAACAATGTAATACAGCAGAGTTCTGCAAATTTTTATACTTACGGGCACCTTTGGTATGTCAGGTATGATGTGTGTATTGTGACTGCTGTGAAGGAAAATTTATCATTCATAAAGTGGTTTCATAGTGATACAGCTACTCATAGAACCAGGTCATTGAATCCTATCCCCTGCTCAGATTGCTGACAGATGGTTGTCTAGTCTCCACTTGATCTTCCTGTGAGAGAGAGTCCATTACCACTCTGGGTAATTAGTTCCCATGTCAAAATGCTCTTACTATTAGGAAGGGATTTTTTTTTTTTTTTTTGGTAACATTCAATTGGATCTGTCTTTCTGTAACATTATTCCACATTCTGCACTCTGGAATGATAGTGAAAGGTCCTGACTTACTTCTTATGTATCATTCTTTCAGATAGTTTAAGGATGTTGTCCTTAACTTGATCTCTCCTCTCCTCTCCTCTCCTCTTCCTCTCTACTCTCTTCTCTGCCCTTTGACCCTTCTGCTCTTGATCTTCTCTTCTCTTGATCTACCCTTAATTCAATATTCTCTTCTCAAGAATAAATATTTCTAGTATCTTTGATCTTTCTTCATAGGACTTAAGAATAAAGAAGTCGGAATGGTGCAAGGAGACTTACAGACAGATATGTCAATTTATGTCATCTAGTCAGTTTGATCTGATTCATGGAAATTGATTGTTAATTTTAAGTACATCTTTTGTCAATTATTTTTTTCCCAGAAAGAAATGGGAAGCAAATAGTTCACACACCCACACTAATGAAATAGGGAAGGAGAAGGAGCAAAATATTTGGATTCCAACTAAATCCTTGGTTGGAAATAGGGACTGAGAAAAACTCAATTTTCTAGGAAAGTGATGTTTGGTAACCTCAGAAGCCATGTGGATCTAATATGCCAATATGGTGGTCTTTTTAAACCCTGGGCCACTTTTCTACACTATGCATTGAGAGAGAGAGCAAAAGAAGGGGTTCAAGGCTTGCTGGTCACCATGATGTTGGGAGGAGCTGCTTTGCATAACTAGTATGCATTTTGCAACTCTTTGTTTCTGGCTGATAGGATCACTTAAGCTTACTCGGATAAGCCCGCTGAGCATGGGAGCTTCCTTCCCACTAAGCATGCTTTGGCTGGAGGGCTCTGCATATGTCTGTGAGACCATCTTCCTCAAATGTGAATTCTTGGAGAGGGAAGTAAAACTGATGGAAGCAGCCACAGCCCTGGGTCTAGCCTGTTGAAAGGCTGATGAGTAGAGTGAGTGATTGCCTGCAGCCCTAACAGGATGATGTCTGAATAAGTCCCATAAAGTCCTATTAAAATCTTCTACCTTGACCTATCATGGAGATATCCCTTTTTGTACATTTTAAACAGATGCAGACCCAGAATTTGCAGCTAATATCTATCAAGGGAGTGGGGTATGAACAGAACAGAAGGGTCCCTTCCACAATCTAGATGTGACTATGAGATACAATTTTGAAAACATGAGTAATCTGACAAGGAAAAAAAAGCCTTTAAAAGTGCTTGTCTTTTACCTCCAACATTTGCTTTTTTAAAATATTAAGGATAAAACTAAAGGTGTTCATGCTTTAGGATGTGTGTGTGTGTGTGTGTGTGTGTGTGTGTTGGAAAGGTTTGACAGAAAACACTGAGCAAAGAAAGGGTGAGAATGAGAGGAGAACTGGGGTGGAGGGAGCGTATGCATTATTAAAGTTCATTTGGCATATAGCCCAAGGTGAGGTTCCACCTATACGTGTGGGAAGTGGATTGCTTAATTTATGGCATTCTTATAAAGAAAAGAAGGGGACTGAGATAAAAGTGTGCACATTCAAGTGGAACAGATGCCTGGATGCCCATGGGAAACTGGTATTTGATTAGGGGTGGGTCTGTGTGTGTGTACTTTAAAAGCTCCATTTTGAAGGAGTTGTATATTATGACAAATTATCATTGGAACCACTTGTTGTTTAGATTTAAGTAGCACCTGTTAAGGTCTTAATGCCTCGGTAGGATGAGAGTGGTTTGGAAAATATTGGAAGTTCAAAACATCTGCACATTTTTCTAGAAAATAGATAGCTAAGTTACCTGTTCATCAAAGTGTTATTATCAAGAGAATGAAGAAAACTTATCCTAGCAAACGGAGAGATAAATTGAATCCTAAAAGTGAAATGTTTAGTTGTCAAGACTTTTGCAACCTAATCCCTTTCCCTTTTAATAAATCTGGCTAGAGAAACCTATGTGAACATCTTATCTTTGGATGTTTCCAGATCCAATGCCTTCTGGTGCTCCAAGACTACTATTATTTAAGCCACCTTGCAAAACACTGCAGAAATGGTTTTGGGAAAGCTTTTGGAAGTGGCGGCTCACCCATCACTTGTTCACCTTTAGAATGCTCAGGATTGAACACTGGGACTTGAGTTTAGGGTTTTAGAATCTTGTGTGTGGAAACATGTATTTTTCCACAAAACTATTATTAAATTTACTTACTTTAGTCTCCCCTACCATTTAAAAACATATTGAAATCCAAAGTTCACCCATGTTTTTAACTTTGGGCTTTTTTTTCTCTTTGTTTTGTTTTGTTTGTTTGTTACTAATTCGTTGTATAGTCTCTTTGAGAATTTTTGTGATGTCAATTATTATATTCATGTAGTGGTTTTGGTATTTAGAGTATTTTTCATTGTTTTGCTTCACTAAACTATATAGGTAGAGTTGTCTATCTTAGCTATTTCTGTGAAGGCAATTGGATAAATCCTTGTGCCGTATCATTAATGAGTAAAAAGCTGTAATTCTAAGAATGGAAGTAGAATACATTTTGTGCAAATGTGCACTCAGCTCCTTAAGTGGGGTAGAAATAGTTTTCTACAAATAATACTGTCTGTATTAGGTGTTTTCTTTCCCCAAACATGCATGTATGCAGTTAAATTACTATGTATGTGTATATCCACAAACTGATATAACTGTATTTCTGTGTAGGGCTAGTGTTCTCTGGATTGTGGCAATGAGAAAACTTTATAAAATGTTTAACAAGATTGCATTTTTTACTTTGGGCAACTAAGAAGTTATTTTAAGGGTTAGATCTTTTTTAAGCATTTTTTTAAGCCTCAAAAAAGGGAGCAGCTAGGTGGTTTGGGCTATGCAGCCCTGTCTTAGAATAAGAAATGGGAGGTTTCATAGACAAGAGTATCAATCCTTAAAGCACACTTACAGCTCCAATAAACTCGGAATTCAATTAACTTGCAACTTCAGTTCAGCTGGTGAACAGACACATAATGTTTCTGACATACTGTGATTCTTAGCAATAGATTTGTTACAGGATAATATGTTAAGCTCCTGTTTTGTTAATATGAAACAAAATTTGGCTTGCTTTGTTGGGACATTAATGCTCTTAAATGTTTGTCCTATCCTTAGTCCTGATTATCATAGTTATTAATTAGATAATGGCTTTCAGATATTTAATTTGTGTTAAAAAGCAGAGGTATTTAATTTATCCAAAGTAGAGCTTTTTACAGTGAAATGCTATTTCACTAAAGTGCTATTTGGTGATGTATGTGAAAAATAGAATAATTAAGTATGTGCTATAATACCGGAAAGAAGCACAGAAAGAGCTTTTGTGCAAGTGTTGCTTTCAAGTGAGATGTGTTTGTAGACTATTTTTATGACTCATTATATGTGTTATTTAGTTGCTCCTTGAATAGGAATAAGAATAAAAATATACTAAATGGCTTCCTTTATTGGAATTAAACTCATTTTTTATTTGCTTAGGGCTTCCTGTCACACTAAAGATCAGAGTGGAGGACACTTAAAAGTCGAGTTGTCCTCATCTAAAACTTGGCAGGCCAGATAATGTATGGGGGCAAGGCTTTTGCAGAAGATAAGTCTTTCCCCCAGAGTTCCCCCTCCTGCCATCGTCTGCTGAAGTGCAATTGTTGTGATTGCTTCCAGAGTCTAAAGGATCCTCTTGTGCTTTCTCTTGTCCTAGCTTTTTTCCCCCTTTACAGAGAAATCTATTGTATCCAATAGAAGAGCTGAGGGTTGAACTGTGGAGTCCTTGGTGCTCTCTGAGCTTGGTTGCTTGCTTGCAGACATTTCATTACCCAAAGACACAATGAAAACTCCTTTATCTCACAACACATGGACACACTCAACCATAGTTTCAGTTGGGAAACTGTCAGCATCAATCAAGATCAATCCAGAAACGCTAGCGAATTCCTGGAAGCTTGGCATTCAGACAAATCAGCCATCAATAGACACATAGAGCTAAACCACATTTACATACCATTCAAAAGAGACAGTAAAAAAGCTAAGAAGGAAACAAAAAGACCAGAACACATCCTCTCCAGCAGCCAACACCCAAATAAGCAGGGATTAACACCAGGCAAACAATCAAGCAGAGAACAACACCCTAATCAAGGCACTACCAAGGAGAAAATCACTTCCCCACCAACACTGGGAGGGCAAGCTACTGTACATAAACAGGGAGCAAGCCCCACACTCACTAGCACTGATGGTGTTACCTAGTCAGGTAACAAAACATCGGCAAGCAAACAACCAAGCTCAGAGAGCACCAAGAGCGGCACAAACCTACTGTATGCTGTAATGATTAGTAGTCCCTGCCCTCCTAGAGCTCTGCCTCTTGAAAAATCCTGTGTTTGAATGCAGAACTATTTACATATGATTCTGAGTAATCAGCTCAGCTTCTGAAGAAATGCTCTTCTTTGGGAACACTGAAACGAAAGGCCCTTTGTCCTCTGAAATTAGGGTATTTCTCAAAAGAGAGGTTGCTTATCTCAGATCAATTGCCGATTAGAAATAAGTTACACTGTTTCAAGCAGAAAGCAATAAAGAAGATAGTGTCATGAGTAAGGATGGCGAGCAGGGGGCTCCCATCCAGACTGTTAAACGCATGCGTAGCACTGAGGAATTGGGCAACCATTCCAAGAGACACAGATCGGGACCGCCTTAACCTTTGGGGTTTATATGTCGGGGTTTTTCCCACACTTCTTCAGTTTGTTAGGATTCCTGTTATGTACAAGCAATAAACATTAGAGACCAGTTCCTTGTCTCAGCGTGGTTCCTGGCTGTTAGGACAGATAGTGTCTTTCACCTCCTTTAGAGGTTAGTTGTGAGAATAGATGAAAGTTTGGAAAGGGTCTCAGCACAATCTTGATATTGTTGTTTTTTTACCTCCCATTAGCCTTGAAGGACCAGTCTATACTGATCCTTATTGCTCCCTTGGGCTTTTAATGTAAAAATCTGATCCTAGTTTTTCAAACTTTCAATACATTTGTTGTAATTCATTCAAGCCGTTCTACTGTTTAAAGACTTACTCTTAGTTTCTTAATTTTTCTTGATCTTGTTGTGAAATAAGTGATCCACATATTTATTATTTATAATGACTGTTCTTCAGTACATGGGAAAAAATTAGTGTGTTTCATGAACTGCCACCACATACAGGGTTCCTGTCAATTTCATGAAAATAAGTCTTTATGAAATAGATTTTATATTACATTCTTTTTTTTTTTTGCAGAGTTTGGCATACAGCACTAATTGTTTGCATTGCAAATTTTCTGTTACTCTTGTGATCTCAGTAACAAATGAGTTACTCAGTAAGCTCATGCCCATGGACGCTTCTTCAAAACATTTTTACCACTACAACATAGGGGGAAAAATGCTATAGTGTAGGATATTTTAAATGAGAGAAAGGAGGAAAGAGGTAGAGACATTGGTTTTCAACCTACTCTGCAGTAAAATTTGTATCTATAGCTCATTTGCTATAGATACAATTAATTGTAGCATTAATTAGAGAAATGGGATTTCCTTTTCATGAAGTAGATTAAAAATCCGGACAGGTATTAAACAAAAACATCATTGTACTAAGTAGCTTCATCTCATGTAATGAATGTTGTGAGCAATGCTAGTTAAAGGCTATGATGTACTTCATCATTGATATAATAGATATATAGAGAGAGATATCGAGGGATGAGGTATCATCAATATGCTGATGATACTCAGTTATACATCTCCATCCCGGGTGAAGTAAGTGATGCTATAACCGTCCTCTCCAGGTGCCTGGAGGCTGTGCGGGTCTGGATGGGGAACAACAGGCTTCAGCTTAACCCTGGTAAGATGAAGTGGCTGTGGGTGGGGGGCTCCTCGGTATCTGGGAATTTAACATCTTTGGTTCTGGATGGGGTTGCACTGCCCCACTGCACTTTGCACAACTTCATGTTGTGCACCAGTTACACCCTTTCCTGGACTGGGAGGCCCCTCACACAGTCATTCATGCCCTGGTCATCTCCCATATAGACTACTGTAATGCACTCTACATGGGGCTACCCTTGAAGAGTATTCGGAAGCTACAGCTGGTCCAAAATGTGGCCGCGAGAGCAATTTTTGGTGCCTATTGCTTCGCGAGCTGCATTGGGTGCCAGGTTGCTTCCGGGTGCAATTCAAGGTGTTGGTTATGATCTTTAAAGCCCTACATGGCATGGGACCAGGTTACCTGAGGGACCACCTCATCCCCGTTACATCCACCTGCCCCACCCGACCATGCAGGGAGGGCATGTTATGGACCCCATATCTAAGAGAGTTCCATCTGGCAGGGTCCAAGAAGTACGCCTTCTTTGCAGTGGCTTCCACCCTTTGGAACATCCTTCCCCCAGAGATAAGGCAGATTCCATCTCTTGTGGCCTTCTGAAAACAACTAAAAACCTGATTCTGCCACCTCGCTTGGGGCAGGAGGGGGAGTAATCACTCCTGGAGATGGTTAGTGCCCTAAATGGCCTTTTAGACATATGTGAACGATTCCCAACTAGCATTGTCATATGGATTTTATACTGTATTTATTTTTAATATTATATTTGTATTTATATTTATTTATGGTATTTTAATGTTTTATCCTGGTTGTAAATTGCCCAGAGTCCCCTTTGGGGGGAGATGGGTGGTGGCAAAATTTGATTAATAAATAAATAAATAAAGAGGCTACACACACACACAATAACTATATAATTATAATCATACCTCTAGGAATTAAAATCCATTCTGGGATTCTATTTTTATTCTATTTATACTTCAACAAAAAATGAATATATTTGCATAAGGTCTTTAATTTTTTTCTGACGGCGGCGATCTTGTCGGCCTCGGAGTCATAGGAGTGTCCGTGCCTCCCCATGAACTCCCTAGCGTTGGTCACAAAAAACGAGAGTTTTGTGGGGGTCCCATCGAAGAAGATGGGAAAGTCCTTTGGGGCCCGGGCGTTTTGTGCGGCCCCGCCTCTCGCTTCTCGGGGTGTGGTGTCGGCCGCCTGTGCCGTCTGCTGGCCCTCCGCTGGCCCGTGTGGGTTCGATGCTTCGCTCGGGGTGTGGGCTTGTGCGGGGACGTCGTTGGGTGGCGCGGGGGGCATAAGCGCCTGGAGCATGGTCCGGAGTTCCGTCAGCTGAGCCCGCATGGCCGCGAGTTCAGCTCGTGCCTCCTCGTCCACAGCCCGCGCCGCCGCTGGGGCCGGTTCCGTTGGCGCGTCCTCGGGGGTGGGTTGCCGGCGGGGTTCATCGTCCCTCTGCCGCGGGTCCGCTTCCTCCGCCGTCTGATGGGTGTCTCCGTCGTCCTCCTCCGTGTCGAGCGCCGTGGGGCTGTCGCTCCACGCCCGTTGCTGGGGTGCGATGTGGGGCGCGGGGTCCTCCGCTGGTTTCGGAAGTCGTGCTGCTCCCTCCCGCGGTCGGGTTGCCTCCGTCGCCATCTCCCCTTGGGGTTGGAGCTGAGGCTCGGGTCGGGTTGGGTGGGCGTCCATGGCTCCGGGAGTCCGCGGTGCCTCTGGCCTTGGTCGGTCCTCCTCTGTCTCTTGCCGCGCGGCTCGCCCTCCTTGCCCGCGCCGTTCCGGCCTCATCTTGCTGGTCTTCTCGCCGTCTACTCCTCCCGCGGCTCGTTGTCGTCCGGTGGGGCTCGGCGAGGCTGAGTTTATGACTCTCAGCTTTATGTCATGCGCTGCCTCCCCCTGAATAACAATCAGACACTGGTTTGCGAATCAGGCTCTGGTTTATTGCAGGGCAGGTACAGCGTTGGTAGAAAAAAGCTGAGAGTGACAGGAGCGCGCCGGTGCGGGGTTTAAATACCCCGCGCCGGTCAGCGCCCCCTCGCTCACGGTCACGTCACCCCCCTTTGTCCCATGCGTTGCCCTGCCGGTGGGTGAGGGTTTCCGGGATCGCCCATCGGCAGGTTTCCATTCTTCTGCTGATTGCTTTCAGCTGGGCGATCCCCGTTGTATTGCCGCTGATGGTTTGGGTGGCTCCGTGATTCCTTTGGCTATTGTTTGTTGGCCGTTAGTCGTTGTAGGTTGATGGCTACTTAACTTGTACCCCTTCACCTATTTCCTTGTCATTGTCATGAGTGCCATTGCGCTGATGACTTTAGCTCAACGGCACTCATGACATCTTGCCAGTTTAAGACACACAGTTCAATCTTATTTTCTGTGGATCAAGGTTCTATTGATTGATTGATTGATTGATTGATTGATTGATTGAAAGGGAACAAAACACAAAGATACATTGTCAAAAAAATACATAAGTGCTTAAAATAGGTGAAAAGATACAGCAAAAAAGTAAAATACAAGGTATAATATGTCATTACAACAGTAAACAATTACAATTGTATAAATAATTATGTAATGCAAACATGCAAGTATATGAATGTGTGTGTGTATTTCTAATACTCTTATATAACTATCATGCTTTTTTTAACCTACTGTATTTCTAAGAATTAAAGCACACAATGATATGGGCAATTCTTTTCAGTGGTGAAAATACACTGAAAGTCCCAGATTTCATTATACTTGTCCATACAGTGTATGTCTATAGGCAATCCACATAGGTGGCAAGTGTAGTCAGTTTATCTGGTCCTCAATCTTGGCCTCCTTGGTTGATTTGCCTTCAAAATACTATCTGTATCCCCTTATCTTATGTATAAGATTCTGGCGCAAATTAGGTTTCCTGGGATCCACAGTTTAAGGAGCCAGGGATAAATGGTATAACCATTAAGCCACCATTCAGTTAAAAAAATACAAGTTAGCCAAGTAGCAGCTAAAAAGTCCTTGGTTTTGAGCCAATAAAAGTTGGTGGGAAATTTGCTCGTTTGGCCTCAGAACTGAAGATTCTGATGCACAATGGAAGTTTATTTTCTGTGGAAATGAAAATGTTGAAAATATTGAAAATGTTATTGTTAATTGCTTATTTCTAATAGTTTCTTTTTTCCTCAACGTATTTTGACTTCTGATTTTCTACTTTCCTGTCACATCTATGTTCAGTTCCCACTTCTATCTTTAGGTCTGTAGTATTCTATTATATATTTGCACTTAATGCAAATTGCTTTTATAATTTTATGTTTTAAAAAAGGAAAATGGGGGAGAGACAGAAGGCAGAAGAGAAGAACGTAGAAAAGGCAAAAGGAGGAAAAAAGATATAATAGGAAAAAATAGGGGAGAACAGAAATATAGAAAGATGGTTGGTGTGTATGTATTGTACTGTTTTCTAAGAACCAGATCTGGACTGCAAAGCTCCAAATGACCACTTAGATGGGAGGAAAAAGTTGGAATAAACTTCATTTTTTTTTTTGAAATGTATTTGTTTTCTTCAAACATTTGTTTGATTTTGCAGAGGTGGGGTGGAAATATGCGTTGTACAAGGACAAATGGATCAGATGGTTTCCATGCAAAAACAGGGCAAGAAATCATACTAAACCTGGTGTGGAGAATCAATTTCACTGAAGAATTAATGCATTAATTCCATTATATTGCCTCAAAAAGATTTATAATTAGACAACTATTGGCATCTTTTGGGTCCAGAAAGGATTCCAGTAAGAGAAACTGGACAAAACAACTGTCTTCATCTAAGTCCACTGCCTACTCTGCTGAAACAATAATTATTTCCTTGAGACACCCAGTCAGTCTATCTCAGCAAATTGTATTTAACCCGAGTGTCTAAGGGACGAGTACAAAGATAGTTGACCAAAACCTCCCTAGCATCTTGTTTGCATCCTAAAACTGCAGTAATTGAAAGTAACTAATGCAACTAAATAAAACTACTCAATATTGCTACAGAATGTGCTATAATAATGGTAGAAGGATGATTTTATCTTCAGAAACTTGTTCCAACAAATGTCTGTGGATTCTAATGAGTGGTGTGTGTATGTGTGTGTGTGCATGTGCAGAAGGAAGGAAATAGGAAGCAAAGGACATATGTGATGACATCATTTTGCAAATGCCACTGCTTATGTACTTGCATTAGGCATCATGAATGAATACACAATTGCAGCATTTGTGTGATGATTTCATCATGGATATAAAACATTATTTTGACTTTAATGTTATTTGTTACAGACACTGTTGACTGTAATGTAGCCTTTCTTAGGTCAAATTAGATCTGGAAAAGTTAGCTCCTCTTTCTTTAATTATATAAATTAATAAAACAGCCTGATAAATAGAACCTGAATGGCTTTGCACAACTAAAGCAACTTAGTAGTTGGAGCAGTGTTTTTTCTTTTAGGAAGTAGGGAAGCAAACTTCCTATAACTGCAGCTATTTTATTAGTGAATAAGTTCAGTTTGTTGGAGAGACAGTCTAGGAAATTACTTGCAGGAAGAAACAGAAGAAACCCCAGACATTCACTACTTTCCCTTGCAAATATTTTCCCAGATTGTTTTTTGTCTACCAATTTATACAGTTATATTCATGTAACCTCAGTAAATATGTCATTTTGAACATCTGTCTGTCTATCTGTCTATCTATCTGAAAAAATAATATGTATTTCCTCACTCAGGATTCATGTGTATAAGGAACATTAGTGCTAGGGAACATTACCGGTGATAAAGAAATTCTTCTGTGTATCTTATAGGCATAAATGTAGTTCTGGAGGACTTAGGGTTAGGGCTAGTAATATGCCAAGAATGTCATTACTTTCAAGGCTGCTTCACATACTGTGCGTTTAGGTGTATATCTGGCTTTTCAAATGTAAGGGATATATAAGCTTATAAATGCTTATAAGTACATTTATCAGAAAAAGAGGATTGACTACTAGGATTGAATAACCTTGAGACTGGGGAGGGAGAGAACTTTAGACACTGCTCTTCATGAGTCTGTCCCTGATATATTAGGATCAGGTCTGAATTTCGAACGATCTTAGGTGAGCCATTTTAGCCATATTCCTCTCCTCTGGAGCTCTCCATGTTGCCCCTTCCCCCAAATAAAGTTTGGCAGGTGTTTGGTGTCACATGGAATGCTCATGGCGTCTTTGGTGTCTTCCACATGGTGGAAGTTGCACTCTCTCCAAAAACAGTATAACCAATCACAGAGCATATTGTTCTACAAGCTCAGCTAGGGGCCCTCATTAAGGTTATTCTCCAAGTGGTTCTTAGTAGCTTAAGATATGTTTATGCATATTTATAATAGTGACTGTGGCCTAATAGAAGCATTACCATTGCACTTAACAATAAACTCAGGAAAAAAATAGAAACATTACGGTAAAAGCCTGATCTTCTGGGGCCCAATTTGGTTCTCATGTTGTTCTTCTGAGAGTATGAGAATAACCAAATTATTTTTACTGTGGTCTTGGAGTGCTCCATCTTTCATTAGCTGCATTCACATTTCAGTTTTATTTTTAGTATGTATGTACAATGCTGGCATTGGACAAAGCTGAATACAATCCACAGATTGAAGCATTGTATCATGCTGCAAAGCATTAAGACTGTCTAAATATTACTTCATTGGATTCCTTTGTCTTGAAATGTGAAGATATGTGTCAGTGTACCTGAGCTGAAAAGCGCTCAGAAATCTTTTATTTTTTTTTTCTTCTTTTAGACTAAACCACGTCTCCAAAGGGGTGGAAGTTCTGCATCTCTTCACAATAGTCTAATGAGGAATAGCATTTTCCAACTTATGATTCACACACTTGATCCATTGGCTGAAGGTATCACTTTAATTTGTTATTATTGATTTTTATGTTGCTCACTCACTCTAAAGTTAATGCTTGTTAAAACTATCTTTATCAGCATATGTTTCTCTACTATTCTCTGTGGGCACAGCTCTTAAATATGTGCTTTCTGATTACATATATTTTACATGTACATGTTGAATGCCTGTAAAATCCTACTATGACTAAATATTTCTAAATGCCTGCTTTAAGATTGAAGCCTTACTGAGATTATTTCTCTGCCTTCAGATAAGATTAAATTAAATTAATTAAATTGATAAATGACATGGTCACAGTTTTGTGTATGTGTTTGCATGTATGTGCATGTTCTATTATGGTTTTTATTTTCAGCATTTAAATATGTCTTCTGAAAGTATGCTTATATTTGCAAGGCCTGAATATTCCAGTTTTAAAACTCTCTCAAATGGAGATTCCTTAATTTTATTCCCCATAATTCATATTGATATTCAGTGTAAAAAAGTGCTAATTTTTCATTCTTCTACATGTATTGGTTTGCAAGTATTATTAAAAATGGTTGGAGAATATTTTATATTTATACCATTGCTCTAAAATGGGATATAATGCACATTGGTTTTGACCATATTAGTCTCTCTTGAATATGAATATTAGTCTCTCGAATATGAATTTTGGCTCTTAAAATTTTTTAAATGGAATCAGGAATGATTGAACCATATTTACCATCTTTAAACCCCCCCACAAAGTTTGTAATTGCTACTGGTATATTCTTATTTTACTTCTTAAAGTATACGAGTGCATCTGATCTACTGTATCTATGGTAAACCACACTTATACCAGACATAACCCCTGGATATGTTTTATGCACCAAGGGAGCTTGGTAGTGCTGGGTTATCAGTTTGAGGAAGCAGGTGATAAAGTTCCCATGGAATATAAATGCATCTCCTGAGAGGAGTTTCTTTCCAAATGATGGTTAAGCCAATCTTCCAGTTTCACCTCTTCCTATGTAGAAGCTACATTAAATAGAATATTACCCATGTCCCAAGCAGCAGTTTGTTACATACTATATAGTCTTTCATAGTATCACAGATGCTAATTGATTTATTATTCTTTCTGAAAAAACTCTTATAGGATGAACAGATACAGTTAATTTACCTAATAACGTAATATACACATGGCAAGAATATACACGAAGGACACAAAAAGTGTTCTGCATCAATTTGTAATTAATAGCTTGTATCAATTTAAAAATTAGTATTCCACTGCTATTTCATTCACTGTTTATTCTGTCATTAACAGAGGATTTGAAAAATTGATAGCATGATTAGATTTTCCCATTAGTCATTTATCGACTGGGCAATATTATACTGTTCTAAATCAATGACAACATATTTGTTGCAGGGAAAATTTATATTTTTTAAAATACTTATATAGGAATTTAGAATGTTCAAAACGTTTCACTTTGTTTTGTAAAAAAAGGTACAGCAGCATTTCACTTCCAGAATACAGATGCTGGGTGGGAGTCCAATAAACAATGGCCATATTCAAATATTTATGACATATTTTGATTTACTGTAACAAACAGCATACTAAGTAGTAGGAAAGAATGGCTTACAGTGACATTCAAATACCTGACCCCTAGTTTGTTGCTATCTTGGCTATTGCTGACTTTCATTTCTGTTTGGAAACAATGACCTAAGAGCCAGAATTCAAACATAACAGCTATTGCAATCCCATTTATTTCTGTGGGACCACTATTTATGCTGACTGTTCTGATTTAAGCAATTATGCTCCATTCTTAAAGCACATTTTTTAAAGAATGTTATTACTTTAAGTCCTATTTAGGTTTATTGAGGAAGCTTTTTACTGAAAATATTGAGCTAGCAAAAGTTATTCTTGTAGAAAAGATTATGTAGGATGAAAATTCTCAATGACAGCAGATGCAGGTGGCAATGGTAGATGTTACACTGATAGATTTTATTTATCAGATTTATAAGGCCACCTATCTATCCAATGAAACTCTGAGCAGCAGTCAAAAAATAGAAGATATCAACAATTACAAAGTATAAAAAACCCAATTTGAAGCATCTTCATTAAAAAATCTCAAAAGACACCCCACCCCAGAGTCCCAGTAACTCACAGCTGGCCGCAAAGCCTGGGGGAAGAACCAGGTCTTCACAGCCTTCCAAAAAGCTGATAGGGTTGGGTCCACTGGTACTGAGGTGTCCTCTTGAAATACATTTTGATTTTGTTTGTGAAAAATACTGATCACCAATTTTCTTCCTCCTCCATCAGTAATTATTTATAAATAATAAATATAAATAATATAAATAAATAGAATTGTAGTTCATTCTTACTTATGAGATATGTCATATGACAGTTTAAAACATTGTATAAAATACTTCCTTGATCTCACTTTGGAAAGAGGTAGGTCTATTTCAGGAAAAAAAAGAATAATTGTAGC
This sequence comes from Candoia aspera, assembly GCF_035149785.1. Taxonomy (NCBI): domain Eukaryota; kingdom Metazoa; phylum Chordata; class Lepidosauria; order Squamata; family Candoiidae; genus Candoia; species Candoia aspera. Next base: position 185,700,187 of record NC_086154.1, read on the forward strand.
AAAATATTTCTTAATGTATTTGTAAGGTAATGAATAATAGTAGCAGGTCTGTGTGATTTTAGAAAGGGCACAGCTGGCATATGGAATACTCACAGACTGCAAAACTAATCATATTTTTGCTTTGCATGCCCTGATTATTTTCAGAAGAGACAAGGGGCCCTCATTCTCATACATATATAATGTTGTGCATCAATATGTAGTGATAGTAATATAATTATTGAATCTGTCATTGGACCATTCAAAGTATAGTTTTCATATATATACAAGCACACACACACACACACACACACACACATACATACATACACACATGCCTGCGTAAGGAACTATGTTTAAAAAATTATAAAACTGACACAGACTTCTTAACACATTTCAAAAAGAGAAATCATGTTAATGCTTGGTTTCCATAATTCCTCTAAATGGAATACACCTACTTGACTATTATGGAAAACATAATAATTGAAAAGGAAGAAATTAAATGCTTGTGATGTCTAGAGTTACCAGATAACTGAACAGGCAAAGGAGGACATGGACAATTGGAAAGGAGGACAAGTGAGGAGGAGGACACACTGTTTAATATTTGTATTTACATTCATTGGAGAGGAAGGGATTACAAGTGAGTAAACAGGCACACAATGGGAATACTTATCGAGAGGAATTGCTAATGCTGGCTGTTTGCCTTGCATGGTCAGTGCTGCTAGCCTTCAGCCAATTAGGAGGTAAAAGCCTTTAATGTGCAACTGATTAAGGTCTTGCCAATTTCAGGCAGCAGCCCAAGCCAGGGTACTAATCAACTAAGGTCACAGAATGGAGATTGTTAACTTCAGGTTAGCACTTATTAGGGAAGCGCTGCAGAGAAAAGCTGCTCAGGAAGATATAGATATTCAAAAAGCTGGACAATATTTGATTTTAAGGTTATGTCTGCTGGACAGAGGAGTTGAGGACAAAAAGGAGGACTCATCCTCGTTTTGCCTGACGTCTGGTACCCCTAGTCATGTCAGCAGTTGAATTCTAATCCTTTGAAGAATTAGAGAAGAAAGAGGGTATAAATCAGTGCTCTTTTATCCCCATGAGGGATTGTTCTGTGGCTACTGCATTCCTAGTGGTTTAGATTAAATTATTGTTTTTACACAATATTAGTGCACATGTTCATTTGCACAGCAATGTAATGTCATATTTTTATTACAAGATCCTATGAATATTAATAAATTATATTTTGACCAACGTTTTATTCTGTGTGCATAGATAAATAGAATCCTTGCTTGCATCCCTATATGTAAAGATGAAGTAATTGTATGAAAATAACATCTTGTTGGTTTATATTTCATATTAATTTATATGAACCATTTTTATTTTTCTGATTAGTCTTTCTCTCCTCTCTCATTTCCTCTACCTTTGAAAATTGTAGTTGTTAATTAATTTTCAATTTATGAAGAACTAGTACTGAATTCACATGAATGTGAAATGCCATGAATGTGAAATGATACTTAGTAAATCTCCCTACTTATAAGGAAAGGTGTATTCAGCATCATGAGACTTTAAAAAAACTCTGTGAAGTAGCTTTTTAACAGTTCATAAACTGCAGTGGAGCATATCAGAAAGAAGTGTACACTTTAAGTTGCAGCCCCAAAGGGTCTCTTAATTACCATGTACATGATAAAATAATTTGAATAAAACTTTATGTTGGAAATCATATAGCAATATTCTACTAAGCAAAAGGATGAATGTGTTGTATATGTGCATTACAAATATTTATCAAGATACATAATATATTATAAAACCTGCTTGCTTCATTCTGTTTACATAGAATATAACTACAATGGGATGAATCAAGGACATTGCTTGATGGAGTTCTAATGGTGTTTGATAAAGAGTGGTATGACAATTTTTACCAATTTCTTCCTTCCCACAGTAGCCATGAAAGATGGTGTAATGGGGGAGTTGATGTTGGGTACCACAAGGGGAAGAAGGAATTGGCAGCAACAGCTTCCTATCCACATTATCTAATGAACGGCCTCTGTGGGAATTCTGGCATTTTCTATTCACAGGGCAGCTAGCAAATCTGGATCCAATCCAGTAGCTGTTCTTGCATAATCTGAAAGGTGGACATACATCTGTGGTATCAGAATTTTAAATGAAATATACAGATTATTTCAAGACAGTATTATCTTTTTAGTCTTAAATTAATAGTATGGATTGTATATCATTCAGCTCATTAGCAGTACTGATGAGTTATGTTTATATTGCTTTAATGCTTATTCTCTGTTCTTTTATGTTTGTTAATCTGAATTCTACTTTGGAATTCTATTTGTGTCCCTTCTATTAATGGAATAAAATGTTTGCAAAATAATGCTAGTTATCTGATATTCTTTCTTTAAATATTAGATGTGACTCTATAGTTTGGAGCATATAATCTTATGTCCTTTTTTGGTCTTTTTAGAATCATCTTGGATTTCAGTTATTGTATTTTATCCCACTTTTGATTTATTATGCTTATTTTAGTCTTTCCAGGTAGTGTTTATCTTCCAGTAAATGCTTAATTTATTGTATTTCTTTTAATAATTGCAATACTCTTTTTCATAGACATTTATTTTTAGCCATCTTAGGTTTTCCTCATCTACCACCTTTTTTTTACATCACGGATAAGCAACATTTAGACCAAACTGTCTTTCTAAAATTAAGGTTGCATCTTTATCTCAGGTTGCTGCCACTTCAGCTCAGCAAGATGTGAGAAGAGATATTTGTAAGAGAGAGCCATACGTCACAAAATACCCAGTTTCATCTCTGTTCTGAATACTGTGCTGACATCATTAACAAATGTGTTACTACACTATAGTATGTGACTCCCAGACTTGGACAACATAATATTTTTGAGTCATTCATAGATTCTAATAAAAACTTAACCAGCAACTCAAATCTTTTCATTAATTTGTACTCATGCATTTTTTTCAACGTGGCACCCATTTTGGCTAGCATCTACTTAACACTAAGATTAGTTGTTAGGATGTTAGGACAGGGTTTTACTTTGTGGGTTAACTGTTTCAGTCATTTTAGTGAGAAAAGGGAAAGTGTCATTTGAAGTGATAATGAAGTAAAGGTGAGCTTGCCCAAATGTAGGACATCTTCATGATAGTTTAGGATTACAGGGAGGAGCAGCATTCCAGTGGAGCCAATCTACCCTTTAGCAAATTCATCTATAGTCCCTTGTCACCAGGCAAAGCAGCATCACAAATGGAACCATTCTCATTGCTCAGCCAGTTTTCTTTGTCTGTCTGTCTGTCTGTCTGTCTTTCTGTCTGTCTTATCAAATTTGTATGGCTGCCCATCTCGCAAAAAAGTGACTCTGGGCAGAGTACAACACTTAATTAAAAAACCAATAAATATCTAAAAACATTATTAAAAACTATAAAAAGCACACAAACAAGAGAGGATGATGTTAGCCTCAGTAAGGGAGCCATCACAAGATCTCCTCGGTCCCCTGGGACCCCCAGGTCTGATGGCAGAGTCAGGACTTGACGGACTTGTGGAATGTGAAGAGGGATGGGGCTACTTCCAGGGGGAGAAGATTCCATAAGGCGGGTGCCACAGCAGAGAAGGTCGACCTCCTGGGACCTGCCAAGAGTAATTCCCTGGCAGACAGGACCCACAGCCTGCCTCTTCTGCCAGATCTGATGAGACGGGCAGATACAATCGGCGGGAGGCAGTCCCTCAGATAACCCAGCCCCATGCCATGAAGGGCTTTAAAGATTAAAACCTGCACCTTGCATTGGACCCAGAAGCAAACTGGTAACCAATGCAGAGCAGAGGTGCAATGTGTGCTGTTCTAGCGGCACACACAACTGCCCACACTGCTGCATTTTGCACTAGCTGAAGTTTCCAGATGTTCTTCAAGGGCAGCCCCATGTAGATCATTACAGACGTCCAAATGGGAGGTAACTAGGGCATGAGTGACAGTGAGAGCAGAGCCTTCTGATCCAGGAAGGGGTGCAACTGGTGCATAGCACGAAGCTGTGCAAAGGCCCCCCTACCTACAACTGCCATCTGCTCTTTGAGCAGGAGTAAATCCTGGAGGATGCCCAGGTTGTGCACTGGGTCTGTCTGGGGCAGTGCCACCCATCCAGTACCAAAGATGGCACAGTGCTAGAATCAAAAGGGCCCCAAACCCAAAGCCACTCAGTCTTGCCAGAGTTCAGCTCAAGCCTGTTGTTCCCATCCAGACCTCACAGCCTCCAGGCACCAGGGTAAGACATTGACAGCATCACCTAATACACCAGGGTCAGAGATGTATAATTGGGTATCAGCGTGCCTGATGACACCTCACCTCATGGTGATGGATGAGCTCACCCAGCAGCCTCATGTAGATATTAAATGGGAGAGGGGAGAGTACCAAACCCTGCAGCACCCCACATAGTAGATGCTGAGGGTGGGATCTCTCCTCCCCAACCACCTAGAATCAGCCCCAGAGAAAGGAAGTGAACAAGCACAGCACGATGCCACCCACCCCCAATCCTCTGAACTGATTGAGAAGGATACCACAGTCGATGGTATCAAAAGCCACAGAGAGGTCAAGTAGGACAAGGATGGATGCACAACCCCCATCCCGCCCTCACCAGGGATTATCCAAAAGCGCAATCAATGCTGTTTCCATCCCATACCCGGGTCTGAATCCCGACTAAAAGGGATCCGGATAATCTTCCAAGGTTCTCTGAAGCTGCTGCACAACCACCTTCTCTATCGCCTTCTCCCAAAAGGGGAGGTTAGATATTGGACAAAAATTGTCCAGTATAGTGGGGTCCAGCAATGGCTTCTTGGGGAGGGGCTGAACCAAAGCTTCCTTAAGAGGTGAAGAAACAATCCCCTCAATTGTTGGATTATCCAAAGCAAATCAGAGCACATTGTCTGACATCTCCCCCTTCCCATCTAAAGTCTCTAGTGCAGAGGATGAAAGAGGCACAGGAGGACATGGAATAAAATACAGTATGTAGAAAGGGAACAGAGGAGAGGGCTTCCTACAGGGATCCTCAACGTAGAACAAATTAAGCTAGGAAGAAGGTCCTTCATAGCCACAGTGAGGCAGGAGACAATCAAAAAGTGAAGCAAGAGGGCAGAAGGATTTTCAGAAGGTACAGATTAAGAAGGACAGCTGTCTGATGAGACATCTCACAGGTACAGATGATCCAGAAAGTGTTCAACTCAGATGTATAGGAATCAAGGAATTGACAAGAGCTTTAAACTTACATACCAAGGGGCAACTGCTGATATCACTGAAATCGCAGATAAAGTTCTAAATGCTTTACAGCCAAAATGTGCCTACCAAGATAGCAGTGCAAGCACTGGGAACTACCATCTCAGAGCTGGATTTCATCAATATATAGTGAGCACCTCTGTCAAAATCCTGTGATGATCCCATGGCCACTTCAGCAAGGACAATTGTGCAGATAGGCATAGAATTCTATTGATTCACTGTGTCCCTAACTCACAGAGTCAGTTCAGCAGGTTATTATGGGTGATGGTAGCAAAAACTACTGTCAGGTCCAGGAGGATATTCAGGAATGTATTCCCATTGTTTCTCCCCTGTCACAAAGATCATCTATTAGGCTTCAAAGACCATTTCGTTACTCAATTTGAATCAGAAGCTAGTTGGGAAAGGATGAAGATATCCTTCCTTCAAATGCTGCTAGAGCTGCTTAGCCATGAGAAATACATTCAGAAATGAGTATGTTTGCAACTGAGAGATAGTTATAACCACTGAATATAGATCAACTGGAATAGCTCATGGATCAACTAGAGTAACTCTGATGAATTATCAGAATTAAATTCAATCAAATGTACCGTACTGATATGTAATCTTGTCAGGCAATGGGCTTTACAAGCCTCAGAAATCAGGCTAATTCTTTAAAATGTAATTTTGACTATGAAATTCTGCCTATGGTTACTGTAGTCTTTTCAAATTAAACAGAGAAAACAGCAATAAAGAAATAGAATTATAGAGAGTGAGAATGAATAAGTAAATGAATCAGCTGTTGATACCAAATCATTATTTCAGAAAATCACAAGTGATTATGAGAGAAATTTCTCCATGGAATTCTTTAATAATGGAGATCAGATACAGTCTTTCATTGAAGTTGTTTATTATGGTACTGAAGGCAGCAGAGGCCAGCCTAAAGAGGGACAGGGCTGCAACCTTATTATATAGACTTAGGAAAATTACAATATACACTGATCAATTCAGTGGAACAATTTATTGGATATTCTGTCTTAATTGGATTGAACATGCATGATGATTAAGTAAGGATGATGTGGGTGGCTGTATATAGACAATAGCTCATTGAGTTAGACAAAGGCTGTGTTCTCTGAATTAAGTTACTATTGATGTGTTATTTTTTCTAGGTCCTATCTTCCAGAGGCCTTGCTTCCCAGCACTGTTTATTTTTATGTATTTAACTTATTTATATGATTTATGTAGGCACCCATCTCACACAAGTGACTCTGTATAGCTTACAAGGATTAAAAACACAGAAATCCACAACATCTAATCCCCAACACCCAAGGATAAACAATAATACCACTCACAGGGGGAAAAAAGCACATGTACTTTTTTGAGCATTGCTCATCTACCCACCTGACCCAAATGCCTGGGAAAACAGCCAGGTCTTCAGTGCCTTAAAAAGGCCAACAGGATTAGGGCCATCCAAAACTCTGGGGGAATGCTGTTCCATAGGGCAAGCACTAGCACTGAGAAGACACAAATCTGGGGTCCATCAAGATGGCATTGTTTAATAGAAGGGACCCGGAGCATGCCTTCTGTACTAGATCTGGTGGGACAAACAAAACAGTGGAAGTCTGTTCCTGTCTCTTAGTGCCCTAATCAACATTTCTTTTGGTCTAAATGTTTATAACTGAGCTGACAGTTTATTTTTCCTTGGGAAAGTAAATTAGGGGAAGAGGTAATTTACTTGACTCTCCTGATGCCATTGTTCTTCTAGATCTTACAAGTATTAACAAAACAGGAAGAAGGTGAGGCTGAGGGAGGTTAGATAATACAACCCTACATTTGATTATGAATAGAATCCTTTTCTTTATGGACATCTGAATTATGAGGTGGAAACGTATTTTATTATTTTTCAGCAATTTAACCAGTCTTTATGAGAATTCTGTTGTGTTATAAATGTAGTATATGATTTAAAGATATTATATTAATTAAATGTACTTTATGTATATCCTTTCCTATCCTATTTACCTTATTCTGTTTATTCCATTTTTCTTATAATTTAATGTCTTAATTGATCTTCAATCATTCTGTCATAAATCATTGTGGTTTAAAAACCATTAAAGCTATTGTTCCCACTTATCAAAAAATCATATAGTTTGGAGAAAGAAAAAATGTTTTTTCTGATATTACAAAAAAGTAAAGAATTGCTAACATTTTATATTTCTTAATGATATTCTAATGAATACAAGTTTCATAAGTGCACATTTGTAGATCTTGAAGACTTTGTTTAGAGTTAATTATAGAAAAATACTAAATTGTAGTATGTTAAAAAAAATCCTAGAATATAACTTTATACATTAATTCAGTAACATGAGTGCCATTTCTCTGTGGCTTCTCATGCCGCTCTGAAAAGATAGAGTTTTGGCCCAGAAACCAAATAAGTGGTACACTATTGCATGTATATACATTTAAATCCAGATTTTACTGAAGAGATGGGGCCATCTTACAGAGACAAAATCTAACACTTTTTCATTACACATAACTATATTAATGTGAAAATAAAATTGCACACTATAGGACGGAAGAAAAAAGGTTACTCTGCTTGCATTTTCAGTTGTGTTTAAAGCAGTTTACACAACATGCTTATTATAAAATAATATTTAATTATTTAAAAAATTCTCATGAAAAACAATTATTTGCAATTTCAACAACCAGAGATTTAACTACTCTGTAGAAAAGTTACTGCTATGAAGTTGATTAAGAATGTATGAAAGCATGTCAATTACCTTGAATGTCTGCCAGTTCCTTATCTCTGTTGTCTTTTACTGTAATGTTGTAGAGCTTGGATCATATGGAAAGCTAAAATATTATGACACAATGACTGAAGAAGGTAAGAAATATTTTAGATTTTTTGTGTCAGCCTTTTTATTCTTGTTTTTATCAACAAAAGACTATCATGATTACTTTTTTTCTTTCAGTTCCTCTCTGCATGAGTTCAGTGGCATAATGTGATGTGTTACCATTTTAACATTTTTAACCCTTAATATTTTTTACTAACTTGCATTTTTAATTTTATTTTCATACAGCATATACAGTCAACATATTACTAAGAGCAGTAATTTAATATTGATAAACATTCAATAGATAAGTACATATTTTTAAACCTGCATTCTTCAAATAAATATACTTACATTTATTAATACGAAGATTTCAGAAAATTGCTCATCATGCTTATTGTTTCTTATATTAAAAAGTTAAAAATTGATCTTTTCAGTTCCAAATATATATATATTTGTAAATATTATATGCCATCTACTTATTAGATAATGTATATTAAATTTCACGTGTTTAGGAAAGCACATGAACAGTGCATGAACAGGTTGAGCTCCTGCATTTTCTGGCTTTCTATAGTAGATACATAAGAATTGAACATCAGAAGAATTACTGTATAAAGTTAATCACAGAGATTTTAAAAAATGAAAAACACTGAATTAATATCAATAGTACTAGGCATTGTAATCATGTCACTAAAGTAGAAATACGTTCAAGATAAGTCTTGAATTCTGGAAACCCGTCTTGCTGTACAACTGTGTTGCTATATTTGGAGAAGTGAAGATCCACTTAACAGTGCACATGACAAAGTGATGAAAAGTACACAAGAAAGGCTTTCAGTCCTTTCTGTATAATGAACATCAAGCTCAGTTTGAACATCAAGAAGAATATTTTTCCTTTATTTTATCTTTACATTTTAAAAAAATGCATAAATACTAAATGCTGAATTGCCATTGGTTGCTCAGAAAGTAAATCTTCATAGAATGAAAGGAAAACATTTGAATGGGGTATGTTATTTCCTAAACACATCTATATTTTAGGAGAATAGCTTTGTGTGTGAGAGAGAGAAGCTGAGGAACATCAGACTTATATTTGATTTAGTACTTAATATTTCTGTTTTCCTAAGCCCAGTCTTGTTCTACTGTAATTGCAGAGGCAATAGAAGGGGAGAAGCAGCTTTTAAAACCCAGATGACTCCAGTTTTAATTCAGCTATATTTCTTTGTAGCAGATCCACTCAGCTTTGATGGTGTTTACGTAGCATCACTGCTTATCCAGGGGTCTCTGTGTGATGACTGCCCTACTCAGCTTACCATTAAATTCGATTCATACGTGGTTAAAGTAGAAATCTCTTCAATGGAGTGTAGTGTGCGAGACAGTGAAAAAGTTGTGAATGGAAGTTCCCATGCTTTCTCTAAGTTAAACAGCCCAATGAACTCAATCCCCTCCCCTCCTTCAGCATGCAGCCCCACTTCTCATGCCAGTTTGTTCAGTTCTGTGCAGATGTCTCCAATGGCTCGGCAGCTTGACCTTGGATGCCAAAGATAGCCTAAACAAGATGCTTTCACACTCCTGGCTTGTCCCCCTCCCACTTTTACCAACTCGCAAGTCTTGACACATGTTGACTTCATTCATGCACGTGAGTCCGATCAGATGTTCTGGGAACGTTTGATCTGGGAGCATGACACTGTGGCCTTTTCAGGTGAAGGAACAATCATGTGATTTTTGTACAAGTCCCAGGCATCAGAATGTAAAAATCAAATGAAGAGTTGTAGAGTGTAGATTTTCATGGCTACTATCTATTGTCAAATACAGTTTCAGATCTGCTCTAAGGAACCTAACAGCATGGCTAGCAGCATGGCAGCATATAGTCACTGTCTCACATGGGATTACCCAGAAATCATTTCACCAATAACATTTAAAATTATTTTTAAAGGAAGCTATTAAAGATAGTTCTTGCATTATTGCAAAACAGTATCATATTTCTCTGAGGTATAAGAGGTATTGAAGAGGGATGAATGTTGCTGCTGTCCTGTCTACCCCATCATTGAATTAAGAACAGAATTTCACTTGAACATGTTTTTGTTGTAATTTTAAGGAAGTACAAAGAAGATGGCAGATAAACAGAAGAATCAGAGCAGGAGAGAGAGATCGCTGCTTAACCTTTTCTCCACCTTCAAATTTCCTCTTGCTGTCCCTATCATTTTTGCCCCTGCTGTTCAAACAGCCCTGACCTTGTTAGGACTCTGATTTCTTTTCAAATCATGTAAACCTTTCATCTATTAACCAGACAAGTACGTGTTTAAGAAATGCTTGTTTATGAATGTGATGTAGACTTCAATTCTTTTTTTTTTAATGAACCCTTGGCACTTTAGCTGAAAAAGTATTCCTTCTCTCATATAATGAAATGTGCTTTGGTGCTGCATAGGTTTGAAACAGGAAATGGGAGTCACAGTGCTACAGAATATTTTCTTCTTTGGGAGACCAAGGACCACAACATCTCTGAAATGTTTGTCTTTAACTGTTGCTCTTCTATATCCCTGGGGGACAATAGGGAGCAAATGCTTCATCACACAGACTTGCGTATTTGCATCAGTCATATTTTCATGATGATGTCACCACATGTACAGTATGTTGCCATTTTGGGATCATTACAGCTTGCTGCAAATGTCTCAGCTATTTTTTTAGAGCTTATTCCTCCTTGGTAATATATAATAAACCGCCCAGAGTCCCTCCTCGTGAGGGGAGATGGGCAGTGATAGAAATTCGATAAATAAATAAAATAAATCTATCAAAACTATCACAATTATTTTATGTAAAGTATTTTAAAGAACAAATTCAGATAATATACCTGAACCAAGTCTATTAATAACTGATAAAATTGTAGGCTGCTCTTGTTTTTTCCTCCAGTTTTTTAGAAGAACACTTGTTGTATTTGACAAAACTAAGAATAAATATTTCTATCAACATTTCACTTTCCTAACAAAATCCATTGCTGTGGAGAACACTGGCCTGCTTGATACCTGTACTCAAATGTTAGCTGGGCTGATAGCTACTTGAGCAAACAGTGGCTGAATCAGAAGAAGGAAGCGAAGACGTTTGACTTCCTGATAAACTCTGCAAGGACACACTTCTTTGTGTCAGATAAGCTACATTTTATTTTGTGACTTCCTAAACTTCCTAGAACTTTAGTATGTCTAAAAGGTTTATATGGAATTATATATATATATTCAGGAAGAAGGAGTATGAGAAGCTGGAGAAGTACCAGGGACTGAAAGAGGAACTGGAGAGGATATGGAAAGTAAAAGCCAAAGTGGTCCCAGTGGTGGTAGGAGCACTCAGGGCTGTGACCCCCAAACTGGGAGAGTGACTCCAGCAGATCCCAGGAGCAACATCAGAGCCCTCTGTCCAGAAGAGAGCAGTGCTGGGAACAGCTAAGATACTGCGCAGAGCCCTCAAACTCCCAGGCCTCTGGTAGAGGACCTGAGGTTGAGGAAGACACATACCACCCATAGGGGTGAGAAGGGAATTTGTATGTGTGTGTGTAATATATGTCATATCATCTTTGGAAGCGTAAGTGTGGTGATAATCTGCCACCACAAGAGTCTGGAGCAACAAACTGTACATCAGCTCTAATGATGGCAGGAGCAACAGCTGCAATATTGCACCATCATACAACTAACCACATAATGAGATTGTTCAAATTGCAGAAGAGTAGATATACATTTTGCTTTCTACATTCTTCACTACTGGTTTTCTATTCAAATGCAAATGTATGTTATTTGTTTTAGGTTTGAATTTTCCATTTAAGTTAAATTAAAGGAATGACCAGACTTATCTATCTATAACTATTTCTGTCTTCAACATTTTTCTTTGAAATAACTATTTAAATAGCCTGACTTCCTTTTCTTGAAGGGTAATATTTGTGTACCTTGTGAAACATTGTGTGCCTTGTTGCATTACCTTTTCTTAAATGCTATTTTCAAATTGTATCAGGTGAACTAAATATATTCTGTGAAAAACAGTGTAATAATAACTTTGAAAGATAACTCTGAACCTTTAATTCTATCATAATAGCAATTCTTCTGAAAGGATATATGTGCCAGTTTCCTGCCAGGAAAAGAAAATTGTATTGTTGACTATTACATTTCTTAAATATTGTTATTTCATAATAAGAATTTCTAAGCTTTCAGGTTTCAGAGGTGGATGCTTATGGTCCCCTATTCAATGCTTTATTGCTTCTGATGTAACAAACTATTAATTTTTCTAGACTAATCTGAAGTTAAGGTGTTTTGATTTATCAGGAAGGAAATCAGTAAGTAATCTGTAACCCAGACATGTAAAAAAAGAGAATTAAAACAATATCTCTCTTTTGCCTTCCCTGCAAGTACTAAGATTGGTAACTATTCTTCAGTGTTTTTCCCCTACCATTAATTACCCATTTAATTTAAAATAATAGGAAAGCCGAGGACAAAGAATTGGTCAGTAGGAAGTTCACAGCCATCAGCAAAGCCCAGAATTGCATGAACTTTTCCTTTTGCACAATCATTTTTTCTCTCCTTCCATCTCCCAGTGTCCCTCACATATCTGCAGCAGAGAGGATTGCCAGGATGTGTGGGGGTTACAAGGGAAGAACAGCCCTCTTCTCGTACTGTTGACCCTCCATTTTGTTGGGAAGATACGATTGAACTCAGTCCTACAGCTGGAATTAACAAGAGTTTCCCTCTAATGTACCTCCAAAAAAAAAGTTGAAAAAGGAATGTCTGCCTTATGATGCATATAAGTTTTCCATTTTCATTTCTTGTAGTCAGACTTTGAAGCATCTACAGTTGTTTCAAAACTGAGCATTATTTATTACAAAGGCAAAAGTCCAGTGTCACAGAATGTATGTGTCTATTGTGGAAGAGAGAGAGCCAGTTTGGCGTAGTGGTTAAGGATCTGAATTAGAAACAGGGAGACTAACATCTAGTCCTCAGGCATGAAATGGGTGACTGGGCCAGTCAACATCAGCCCAACCCATCTCCCAAGGTTGTTTTCATGGGGAAAATAGGAGGCAGGAACATGATGTGTGCCACCTTGAGTTGTAAAAAATAAAGACAGGAAAGAACAACAACAGCAGCAGCAACAACAATAGTGGTTAAAGCAATGGGCTAGAAACCAGGAGGCTGTGAATTCTAGTCCCACCTTAGGCATGAAAGCCGGCTGGGTGGCCTTGGGCCAGTCACTCTCTCATCCCAAAGCACCTCACAGGGTTGTTGTTGTGGGGAAACTAGGAGGTGGAAGGAGTATTAGGTATGTTTGCTGCCTTGAGTTATTTATAAAAATAATAAAGGTGGGATAGAAAATAAATAAATAAATATCATTTAATATTGTGTGTGGATTGTGAACAAATGGTGTTTTTCTGCAGGCCACGGCTTCGTTTAGAAGCATCGTACCTCACTTGCGCAACTGTCATGTTGCTATGATTCCAAGTTATACAAAGGCTTGTTAAAATGTATATTTTATATGTAGATAGATTCAAATGCCATCTACTATACCTGTCTGTCTGTCTGTCAATACATCCATCCAGTTAGATGGCAGACATAGCTGACCTTGGCTGATGTTGAAAAGCTAAGTGGGGTTGGACAGGTTAGTATTTAATGGGAGACTACCAGGCTACACTGAGAAATCAAAAGGCAGTGGTTAATCACTTCCATAGTGTTGCCAAGAAAGCTATATAGAAGGATATGAGGAGACTTTATCTTCTTATGTGAATATAAGCATGTATGTATGTATGTATGTTAGGCCTCTGAAAGCAATCATATGACCAGATAGGCCTTCACCATATACAGTTTGGTGTATATGTATACCACGGTACATTATTTAATTTTCAGGATAGCAGGATGCATAGGTTGAAATCCATTCACTTCAGTGTGAAATTTATTTCTGAGTAAGGAAATAGGAAACACATAGGGTTGAGATGTGGAAATACATAGGATTTGCTGCTGCAAACCCACAAAATTACTCTTTTCCCTGGCAGTCATTTGATTAGTAAAAATTATTATGGTAATACAGGCATGTTTTTCTATAATTAATTGAAATGAAATAAACTTTCTCTTTCTCTGGGAAAAGTTTGGAGCAGGGAGCAGACTAAGTTAGCAGAAGTCAGAGTGACATGCTACCACTAGGTGAATAAAAAGCTGAGGCAGTAGCTGAGAAATAACTATGCTTTAACAAAGATGTATGTATTTTATAGGAAAGTTCAAAGAAAGGGCATCTATTCTTCATAAGATGGCCAAAAAGTCCCCAGAAATAGATGGTGAACAACGGAATGGAAGAGCCAAACATGCTGGTAAGTGTAAAAGATCGGCATTGTTTCTTTCAAAACAGGTATTTCTTTAACTGCCATAGACTAACCTGGCTGTCCTTCTACAATACTTTTCTGATATGTTAATTTATTGGAAACTTCATATGGCATCTTTACAATATATTGCAAAATTGTGTATGTAACTTTGTGATATATATATCTGAATGCAATTACATTAGGTCAATAATGAGACTATTTCTGGACCAAGCATTTTCTTGGTGAAAACAGATGTGAAGAATTTTATAATTTTTCAGAATCTTTTTCACTTTTAATTGACTTTAAATTTAGATGACCCCCTTCTATCACATAGAGGATGGCCAAGTTAATTGGCTCATTTGCAGTTCACCAACTTGTGATTCCAATTTAATTTGTACTGACTTAAAACAAGATCATTATCATAGCTGAATCTTGAGGGAAAAGGTTTGATCAATTTTTTGCAGTAATAACTAGAATACTGAATAGATAAGAGAAATTATGTCTTAAGTCTACCTTCCCAAATTGAATTACTTAATCCAATCTTTCACAGTCCAGTTCATGTAAATGACACCTAATATAGGACAGCTATTTTAACCCGTGGCAACATTCAGTTTGTCTGTCATATATAGGGTACTGAATTCTCTGCATTTTGTCTGGAACTTACTTTAAAAAATAAGATACTTGCATTCAATTGTTCAATGAAACTAAAGCATGAGCATAGTCCAAATTAGCCCAGGGTCAAAATGGAATTGGGCGACTTATAAATTGAATAAAATTAAATTAAAGACTGATTGGTTCTCAGGTTTACATTTCTTTCTCCTGTTTGTACTTCAGAAAAAATTGAAGTTGAAGTGACACCACCCAGTGATGGCCCTGTGCAAAATGGAAGTGCTGTTGGTGCAGACAAGGTCTCATTTTTCCTTCTTGCTTTTCCCTATTTCTGTTAAATGTGTTTGGTGATTAATCCTATGTTACCCTAAAATTATCACAGTCCAAAAAATGATAGATGTTTGTATCTGTGAACCATAGAGAGATACATCTTCTCTTTCTTTCATTTTTGGGATTTGAGGTCAGTCTTTGGCATTACAATTCCAAACAATACGAAGTTACCTTGCCATATGATGTAATTTTGGCCACAAACTTACAGGCATTTTTAAAGCTTTGGTTTTACGTATTATTCTCTTTCAACTGCATCATTCGCAAGCAGCGTGGGCAATGATCAGGGATAAAGGGCATTGCAATCCAACAATATTTAGAACTTGGAGATTGGAAATCAGTGCTTTAAATGCAAATTTAATGGAAATATATCCTTGTGAGCTAAATGGAGGCACTGTATCTTGAAAAAACATGGTCTTAAATGTTTTTTGGAAGTTGTAACTGACCATTACTGCAAACGGGATTATGAGGCTAAGTAGAATTTGAATTTATTATTATAGAACTCTCTGTGAGCTACTATCATTTTAATTTAATTGCTTAAATTATGGGGAAGATATTCTTATTACCAAAAGAAGGAAAAGATGCCCATGTGTCTGTATGGCTTGGAGATTAATTGTAGCTTCATAGAAGCTTATATAACAGTGCAGTTTATATGCAGCATATAGAATTCAGAAAATCGGTTGAACTATCACTTCGCTCATGGCAAGACGAGAGCCAGTAACGTTTCCTTCCAGGGTACATTTCTGGCATGTTGCCTAGGGAATTGCATACAGAGCAACTGGCACCATTAATAGAAGCTTGTTTGGTTGCACTGAGCACAATGTTTTCTCCTAAGGGTGTAGTCTGTCATTTGGTTCATTCTGCCACTTCATTCTACACATACTGTTAAACGTTATTGTAACACAAAGAAACAAAATGCTTTGTTATGTCATTAAGCAGGGGGCTACAGGATGCAGCCAATAAGAACAGAGTGCTGAGAAATTTAAAGACTGTAGGAAAGAGTGTGAATAAATATATCATTAATCTTTTCCTTTTCATTCCTAATGTTATCAGTTTAATGATCTTATTATTTGGGAAAAAAGTCTTAACTAATATCTTGTAGCTTGAAGGATTAATCATGTAGGTAGGAAAAGATAGAAAGAAGGATTGTCTATATAAAACTATATTTAAATAGATCGTATATATGGATTAGTTTATTTTTGTTACTTTTCCTAGATAACTGCCTTTTAGAATGGTATTAATGTCTAAATGCTATAAAATGATATAAATGAGATATTGGATACAAACAGTGTGGGCTAATTCTAATAACAATGTGATGTGGTAAATCCAAGCCAATTTAATATTTAAATTTAATTGGGCAATAAGAGATGGCAGAGGACAATAATCAGGATGATACCCACAACTAAATCACACAAAATCTCAAGATCGCAAAATCCTGTGAGATTTTACTGATCTCATCCTGAGATCTCATAAAATCTGGTTAGAATGCCAAAATCTCATGTAATAACTTAATGGTTCTGGATATTGGAGCCCAAAATTTAATTATCTCATGCAAAAACAGTGAAATCTCATGGAATTATGCTTGAGGTCACCAAAATTGTGCAACATTTCTTGATCCTGGGATTTGGAAAAGAAATAGATATAATAATGGATTTAATTTGGAGGCATGATGATGTTTGGGGAGACAATGTATGCTGGTGTCCATGAAAACTATATTGGTTGCTGTTGGAATATGCCTTCAAACAATTACAAAGATTTCTCAAAAAGAGTAAGTTCTGTCTAACACTTTTATTAGGGAACTCACAATAGTTGGCAGTGGCAGTTAAGACAATAGAATAACTTTTATGTAATTTCCTTAACTAATTTTTAAAGCATATTGAGAACAAAGTATGTTTTTATACAATTTTTACATCTTTAAGCATTAACCATTGTTTTTATGATATTTTATGATATAGAGTGGGTTTTTTTAGAAATACAATGTACAATTAGATTTTTTCCTCTTTCTAATAAAGCAGCAAAAATACATTGTGCTTGAGAGACTTTTCAAGGTGGGAGATTCGATTGACTGACAATATTGAGGACATCTCTTTTACTCATTTTTAGGGGCTATAGGTCTATGAAAAATAAAACATGCCATGGACGCTTTAAATTACTATCTGATTGGAGAACTCAATGATGTTGATATTCCTAAATGGAACAGATTATCTGAGAGACTACTTTCTTCTAATGTCCAGAAGGAGATGCAAACATGCATACATATGTACTTACCTACATATATACCTATAATGCTGTATCCTTTCTGGATAAGCAACATTATACAACCTTGATAAGGAATAAGCAAAATAAATTAAAAATAGGAAATAATAGAAAAGTAAAATATAACTAAATTTAGTTTCTACCAACACTATTAAATATAGCTTCCATACCTTTCTATTCTTGCAAACCATCTTTACTTGCATCACATCCATTCGTAATTAGTGCATTGCCTTTTGTTCTTTAAACTTCTCGCATCTTTCTCTTTGAGGATCATACCAACTACAAGAATCTCATCAACTCTCTTTTGAGGATCTCATCAACTCCATTCACTCAGAACTTTCTCAGTCGTCCTCTTTCTCTTAACCCATTCACTCTTCACATAATTGTTTTGGAACTTAATCTTCATTTATGCTGTCTGTATGACCAAGCCACCTCAGTATTCTTTTGGACTAATTATTTTGTACTCAATATACTTATTCATTAGCCATTCATCCTTAACCCTATCTCTTCATCATGCACACTTAAGTAATCTTTTCCTACTGTATTCAACTTACTTCTGGTTCTTCCTGAAAAGTTGAGCTTTCACTTCCATATAGCAAATTGGGCAGAAGCACACTGCAATAAAGAGCCATTTTTGCTACTTTCAGTGAACATTCATTCCTAACAACAGAACTCATAATAGCCACTGCCTTTTTTCCAGCAGCTGCACGTCTTAATATTTCCCATCTTTAGTAAACATTCTATCAAAATTAGCAAAATCATGTACTAAGGGCAAGTTATGTTTTTTCACAATTAATGTATGATCAGCATTTGTTCATTCCATTTACTTTGGTCTTTGATTTTCAAAAGCTGCCAAGCCCCTACAAATAGTTAACAGAACAAGTTTCCTGTTCTAAAGTTTGCTAGAAAAGTGAGCTATGTTCCCAACAGACTTTATGTCACGGTCCCAGAGCTACATTGGTACCTCTTCCTGGACTGCCCTTGTCATTACTGTCAATTTTCAGTACCATTGGCTCTGTGAGCTAGATAATATATCAGTTATGCCATGATCTGAGGATGGAATGTAATAAGCTAGGAGCAAGATGTTCTCCTTGAGACAATCCAGTACAAATGTTCTTACACTCTAGGCAAATAGGAAGTATTTTCATCGTGACCCTGTTGCTGGGTTACCACATCCTCAACATGACATAGCAAAAGTCTGCTGCCCATAATTGCACACAGCTACTAAAATTAGAAATAATCTAAGGATGTGAGATCCCAGACATCATCGCTGTTTGTACATTACTGTGATCGAGACTAGATGTTCAAGAGCACCACAATATCAGACTTCATGAGGCATGAGTATTAATATTTACTTTCTAGAAAGTCAATCTATATTCAGTAACAGAAGCTTCACAGACTCAGAATAGTTAGATAAGTTCTATTGTAAACAAGAAAAGTCATGCGCACACACACAAGATCTGCCTACAGCAGAACATAGGAATCTACAGATACGTCAGTCCCTGCCTTTTCCTTCTTATCTTCCTTTTCCTCCTCCAAAGATTCTTGGCCCCTTTTCCTCAGCCTTGAGTGGTAGAGGCACCTCGTTGATATTTACATAATGATCTCTCTGGCCTGAGAATCATTGATTCCCACATCACCAGCCTTGGCTCTCATATGCTGTAGTATTCTCCAGAGCTGATGCCTCTTGACAAGATTTAATTCTACTTGGCTTGGCTTCTAGATGCATTTCCTTTCCCTAGAAAAAACTTTCCATTGAAATTATTATGAAATTCCAGCTACAAAAGGATGTGCATATCCCTTTGGCCAAACATCCTGATTCTCTGTCACCACAGATGTTACGTTGCAAAGCCACCACAAGAAATCATTGCCTGAAATGATCACTATACAAACAAACAGTGGCAAACCAATTTCTCTTGCAGATGTTGGATAATTGTTTAGGCCACACAGATTCTGGACAAATTATTTTAGCATTGAGAGTTTGTCCCAAATAACTAACTTACCTCATGATGTTCAGTACTCTCCCTAAGTAGGATCAATTTTCAATTTTCTTGCAACCCAAGACATTACTAGGAACCTAGACAATTTCTGAAAAATGAATCAGTGCTTCAGAACATTCTTAAATTCCATCCTGGTCAACAAATAAGAAAAGTCATTTAGATTGTAATGTAGTTACTATACATGAGACAACTTACAGGCAATGCCTTAAACACTGGCACAGCTAAGAAAAGTGTGACTGGACAGCAAGTGAAGGATTGATTTGACATCACTGACTTGCTATTGCAGAAGTCTGCGCAAGGGCACCTTGTATTACAACAGCTGTCCTGGCCAGGAGAGTGCTCCAGCTGCCAAAGCGTAGCCCTTTTAGGCTACATCAATAGAGCTATAGTGTCAAAATCACAGGAAGTAAGAGTTCTGGTCAGACCGCACCTGGTATACTGTGTCCAGTTCTGGTCACCACAATACAAGAAGAATGCTGAAGAACTGGAAGGAGTGAAGAGAAGAGTAACAAAGATGGTAAGATGCTTGGAGGCTAAGTCCTATGAAGAATGGTTGAAGAAACGGTATATTTAGCCTAAAGAAAAGAAGGCTAAGGGGAGACATGATAACAACACGATAACATGATAACTTTTTATTTGTAAGTTGCCCAGAGTCACTTTTATAGTGAGATGGGCAGTGTATAAATTAAAAATATACATACATACATACATACATACATACATACAATCTTTCAGTACTTGTAGGGCTGTCACAGGAGAGGCTGTAGATAATAAGGAGGAATTTCTGACTATAAGAGCTTTTAAGCAGTGGAACAGCTGCCTCCTGGGGTTATGGGTGCCCCATCACTGGATGTTTTCAAGCAAAGGTTAGACAGGGGGTTGTCTGGAAGACTTCCAAGTCCCTTCTAACCCTATGATTCTGTGTTTCTGTCCACACATGTGAACGCCTGCTGGGAAAGGCCTGAAGCAGCTGTTCCAGAAAACAGTTGCTTCAGTACTTTGCAAACGGTTGGGTTTTATTCTGTCACTAAACTTTGTAAAGTGCCCCTTGAAATGTTTTTCACAGCTTTTGAAAGGCAGGGCCATTGCTAGAATGAGTTTGGCAAATGGATCACTATCTGTAAGGGTGTGCCTGTGTGACTCAATAATTCAAAGTTAAATACATTTCATAACATCTTGAGAGCAAGCAAATCCAAACAGGAAAAAAGAAAAAATACAGTTGATCACGTTTTCATAGAATTACTGTTTTTTACCTTCTGATTATGCTGGATATGATCCAGCACTTCAACTTCAGGAAAGCTGTATGAATTGCCTTGCAATTGGATTTGCCTCAGTTAGAGAGAGAGAGAGAGAGAGAGAGAGGTTGTTTGTTTTTTAGGAAAGGAATATAGAAGAGCCTAGTACTGAATCAGTTATTGTAGAAGTCTGTCCTTCCTGTAAGACATGCCTCAGAAATTATTCAGGAAGAACAGAGGTGAAAGGAAGCACAACTGCATCTCATACAATATTGAAGGTGTAATCATTTTACATCACTTAAGCCCATAAAGAAACCTGCAGAGTCAGAATCTCTCATCTTCAAAAGCAAAATGCTTAGACTGTCATGTTTTTTTTTTAATTCTTCTACTGAGGGGGGAAAAAACAGAATTATTGCATTCCTGTGACTAGATAAACTCCAAACCCAAATCAGCTATACCATATTCCCACTTGCCAAGTATTACCTGATACTAACAATATATGAGAGTAATTTATGTTGCAAATATTTATTTATATTTTATTAGCCCAGCAATATCCAAATGCCAGCTCAGAATCCTGCTATGAATTGCGGAAGACTTGAAACTGATTTTAAAATATCTTGAGTTCATCATAGCGCGGTACGCTGGAAGGTTCTATTTCTGTAATGGGGATCCTGCATAAATCAGATAACTGTGCATCAAATACTATTTATTTTGGTAGCCCCTGCCTTTCCAGAAGTTCGGGTGCTGAGTTTCTTCATTTTAAATATTTTGAATTGTATGCTTCTCTAAACAATCACCCATATTAGTTCTCCTTCCAATTAGATTTTTCCAGTCATCCCTTATTGTTGGAATTCCATGGAATTTTGTTAGGGCTGAGACAGAGATAATTGGCCATAATACTAGGAGTTCTATAGTTTGGGGTAAAATAGAATCCTCCTGCACAATGGGTGGAGTCACCTCACAGTGAGGAAATACAGATTTACTGAATCTTTCATGGATTTTTTTTTTTTTAACCAGGACTGGATGGTGGTGTTTTGAGGTTTTGTTTATAGATAAGAGTTATATGGCAAAGTGGTTATTTGTTGCATTTTAAATTTATTTGATTAAGATTTTAAAAGTTATGATGTTATGTCTGGTAACTTTTATTAGATTTTTACTGATCAAATTCATATGATGAGGATTGGGGGATTTGTTTAAAAATAAAAAATGAAATATAAATGTAAAAGGAAGGAATTCAAGTGGGTTTATTAGATCAAGTTTATAATAGATAGGTAGTTATTTCTGGTAACCCTTAATGGATTTTTGCTGATTAGGATGGATGATGAGGCTTTAAAGATTTGTTTATAGAGAATGAGGTGAGATATGGGATGAAGAGATTGTTTGATGTATTTTAAGAGAAGGTGATAAGTTAAAATTGTTTATATTTGCTGGGATGAAGAGGGAAGTTACTTCTTTTTTTATCTTTTTAATTTTTTTCCTTTTTCCTTTGCACTTTTTTCTTTTTCTTTCTTTTTACTCTTTTATATTTCATAGCCTGTATTAGTTTTATCTGTGCAATGTAATCTTTAATAAAATTATGAATAAAAAATGAATAAACAGCAAAAGGGTGATTAGAACTTTGATTTTGGAAAGTTACAAACATACTAAGGGTCCAGATGGATTTGAAATAAGATTTTGGAATTAATTATAAGAATCCTTCACATGGGAAAATGCTTTTGTTTTGAATTCTTTTTTCTTTCTTTTTTTAACATGATAGGATGGGACTTTGAAAGTTAGACATTAGGGGGAACTAGAAGGAACTAAAGATTACAATTAAAGGAGAAGAACACTTAAATTTGACTCACTAATACAGAATGGAGCAAAATATTTTAACATTGGACATATTGAAGAACATTTTTGAACAATAGACCCAGAAGTTGGGGATGTTGTGGAAGAAATTGAAGAGCTTGACAACGATAGAAATGTTTCTACTGAAAGCGAGATTGAGGCTTCTGTTGAAATGCCAGACGACAATCTGATTGTTGAGTTGAAGAAACTAAAGGGACAGATGAATTGCAAATCATGAGTGATACTGTTTTTCTGATGGAATGTTATGGGAAGAAAGGGGTTGTTATCTATGGGAGGTTTTCTGCTGAGAAGTTGGAGTTTTTAAGGGGGGCAGTTGGGCTGTCTGATTTCTTTATGAAAAATGCTTTGTGTGTACTGGGGAGATATGTAAATGCTTTGGTTTATTTTGAAGTGGAATAAGGGTTTAAGAATATTTATCCAGATTGCTTTTAGGGCTTGTCTGACTTTATTCATCTTTAATTATTTGGATTAAGATTAATAAGGTATAATAATAAATGCTTGGTTTTAGGTTTAATATGATTAAGATTGTTATAATTGTAGTATTATTAATTATAAGAGCAGACAAGTTACATGTTTTTTTAGTTTGATCTTTATTATAGTAGAAATGTATAGAATCGTGGTAGGAAAGAAATAAATGTATTGGGGGGGAGTTGATTAGGGGGTTTATATATTTCCTTTTCTTTTAATATAAGGGGAGGGAGCAAATGTATTTAGTGATTTTTATAATGTGCTAATGGAATGATTTATAGAGATAATGTGATTTTGGTTTGATATAGAGTAAGGGATTGATTATGGAGATTGCTGTATATTCTTGCTGTTAAAAGTCAGAAGTCGCCTCTTGATGTAATCTTTAAAAAAAATTCTTGTTGTTTCACACCTTTTTAGTTTTCTTCTTTTTCTTTTTGTAGCTTTTTGCTTTTTTGTAGTTTTTATCTTTGCTTTAAATCTAATAAAATTCTTATTTAAAAAAAAGAATAATATGGGAAAAGATGCTACACTGGACATACAAAAGAAACCAGCTGAATTCTTAAAAATTAAAAGGGATATACAAATAACAAACCAAGATAGTGACCTGGATAATTTTACTATATTGGATTTACAAAAGAGGCTTGTTAAAGCTTTGAAGAATTTTGTGAGATGGGACAAAGGAAAAATGAAAAGAAATCAAGTTCTGGGCTATTATTTGAAGGAACTAATTGTCAAGATTGTTAAAAGTAAAAGGGCGGAATATGAAGTCAGTTTATTTGATCAAGATTAATATAGATATGTTGTTATCTCTGGTAACCCTTAATAGAATTTTGCTGATGAGGACGGAAATGAGGTTTTAAGGATTTGTTTACAGATAAGTGGGATATGGGAAGAAGATATCATTTGTTGTATTATAAGAGGAGGTAATAAGTTCCTAAAATTGTTTATACTTATTGTGATGAAGGGGAAAGTCATTTCTTTTCTATTTCTTTTCTATTTTCTTTTTTTTTCCAGCACCTTCTGTTTTTTCTGTTTTTTGCTTTTTTTTAAGCTTGTATTAGTTTTTTATTATCGTAAGTGTAATTTTTAATAAAATTACTATTAAAAATAAAATATGGAATATTAGTTTAGTATCATATAGGGTAATGTAATGTAATCTAATGTAAAAAAGAGCCAGTTTGGTCTAGTGGTTAAGGTGCTAGGCTTGAAACCAGGAGTCTGTGAGTTCTAGTCCTGCCTTAGGAGGGGAGGAGGAGGAGGAAAAAATATTAGGTATGTTTGCCACCTTGAGCTATTTGTAAAAATAATAAAGGTGGGATAAAAAATAAAATAAAAATATAACACAGTACAACATAATGTATAGTATATTATATTATTATACCATTCCTTAGAGATTCAAAGTCAGCTGAATTATTGTAACCTCTGACTTCCCTAAAAATAATATTCAACTTCATATTCTCATCTCCTCATACTCAGGCATGTTCCTTTTTTATCAGTTTCTATGGAAACAAGCAAGGAAAAAAATGTGTGTGCCTAACATCACAAAGACAATGTTAAGTAAAAGAAACAGGCAGCTTAGTTCTAACAAGGAAGTAAGGCTTTCATGGTTTGCAGTGTGATCATTAAGTGTGTTATTGAACAACTGTGATTCAATGGATCCCTGATATACCAGGGTGCTGGTTAGTTTATATCAGTACAAGTTCTTGTATAAAGTGTCTCTTTGCATACATATATGACCTCTTTTTCAAAGCAGCCTGAATTTTATCAAATGTTATCTAGGCAGTTGTGTTTATGTGTTTTAATTGTGTGATTCTGGGTATACAATATACTGAGTGTCTCCATTTAAAAAATAGCTTCTGAGGGGTGCTTGAGTAGGAAATTTATATTTAATTGTGTGAAGCTCTAGAGATCATTAGTCTTAACTGGAGTGTTATGACTCTGCTTATAAGGCCTGTCACATTAGCATCAAATTTCTTTTAGCAGCATAATAGCCATCTTTTGGTTTAAAAGGATAAACAGATAAAGGAGCAAACTGTGCTTTTGTAATTTATTTCAATCTGTACTTAACACCAAACCATATTTAGTTACAATGAAGGAGGAAAGTGGTTTCCCTTCTTAGTTCTTAATGGAGTTAATCATTTGTATTCCTTTTTTCACTCCTTTTCCTGTGTGTGCACAGTGAATCTATCACTCATGACTGAAATCACTGCAATTAAAGAGTTATGTGTATTATCTCAGCCAAGTGATTTCTCACAGGTGTTCAAAGAGATAAATCAGTTTTCTCCTTCAGGAGATGAAAAAGAATAGCTTGCAATATAGCTATATGCATATCTACATTGAAGGTAGGAGTAACAACAGTTTTATTTTGTGGAAAAGACCAGTGAGTTAAAATTTTATTTCTCCCTGCTCTCAAGCTCTGACTATCACCTATGTTGCATTTAGGAAGAGACATTATCATTCCTTACACCTTCCTTCCCTTTGCAGAACTCCCTCCTCTGTTAATACATTGAAATTTGCCAGAGATATTCTTCATAATAGAAACCATTTTCACTGTGATTTTCTTTGAAAAGAAGAAAGTTTGAGGCACTTTAAAAAAATCAAATGAATGATAATCTAAAATCCCAGAACTAACGTCTGTGCAATTCATTCTGCTCTACCCTCTCATAATATTACAGCCTTCTAGTAAATTTTATTTCATTCTGGTAATAAGCAAAAAAAAAAGTGGGTACTTTAAAAAATAGACTTTAAAGAAACATAGCTCAAAAACACAGTGGTGATTACTATGAAATTTTGTATGCCGTGTCTCCTTATGAATCTCCTAATGATACACCTTTCCTGAAGAT
Organism: Candoia aspera; assembly: GCF_035149785.1. Lineage (NCBI taxonomy): Eukaryota > Metazoa > Chordata > Lepidosauria > Squamata > Candoiidae > Candoia > Candoia aspera. The sequence continues at coordinate 185,726,138 of NC_086154.1, forward strand.
CTGTCACGTGATGATAAAAATAAACAAAAGGGTTGCAATTATTTAGATGTTTACATTTTCCCCATGCTAGATACTGGGAGGGAGAAGTCTAATTTTCTGAATCTGCTTCTGATCCAGGGCAAACTGGATCAAATTATACCTTAGAGGATCCTAGGGTAGATAAGGTTATTTCTGGAGCTACAGATCTGGACATCAAACCATCTCTATAATGTTTATGCATCTCTAGCATATATCTATCCATGTAAATAGTTACATGTTCAGGTGCACTGTGTGGTCCAGGGAAGTTAAGTATGACTATTCTAATAAGTCTGCATGAAAGTTGTGACCCCATAGCAACTCTTATTGAATCACTTTGAAGCCCAAGCAGAAAATATAGTCAGCAAAGTCAAGATCAGGAACACATAAGACTACTATAGCAACAAGGATACTCAAGGTCCAGTCAAGACTGCAAAACAGTATTGGCAGTATATTAACAATACTGATGCATCCAAAGGATTAGGCATAATGATGAATGCCATTATTCCGCTCATATATATATATATATATATATATATATATATATATTGCTTTTATCTGATTTTTATCAAAGTAAACTGCTTCCAGATATTATTCCCCTTTTACATAGTCATGGTGAATTTAGCACACTAAATAATCATATGTATATGTGGCTTGGAGGGAAGAATGTAGTGAGAAGAAAGGAAAAGAAATAGAATATTTTTTCTCTCCATTAAAAATGTTGCAAATATATTTAGACTGAGTAGATGCACAATTTTCGTGGCTGAAAGGATAAATTTAGTGGTACAGTGTTATAATTTTGGAGAATTGATTCATACAATCCATTACCTTTCCTATATCATGAGAAACTGAGTAGAAAAATAATTGTTAAATCTAATTACAGTATAAAGTCCAATGTGAGTAGCTTTCCCAGTGTACAGATAAATGGATTCTATGTTTGGAACAAGCACATAACTCATCATCCCTAGAAACTCATCTTTATGCAAAATAGTTTTTCGTCCATATTGAACGTAACAATGTAAGAAGTACCATCTGAGATAAATACCTTTCTATTCCATTGTTTCCTACAATAGCAAAAAGTCCTTTGGAAAGCCAACAGGACCTAAGCATCTGGTTTACATAGATTTCTAGAACATATGAATTTGAAGGGACTTTATTAATCATCTATCCAACATCCTGCTCAGTGCAGGAATCCACTCAACCCTGATAGACATATACAGTACTTCTCTAATAACTGTGAAGGCAAACTTCATGAATATGTCTATGTCTTTTTAAAGCCATCCAAGTTGGTGGCCATCATCATGCAGTATGATGAAAACTCTGGTCATCAGTGTGAAGGGAAAGAAATGAAATAGTAAAGTAGGGTGTTCAGTATTACATAGCTTCTCCCCCCCCCCCACCACCATCCCTTCCAGAAGAGAGATATGGAGATGGTCTTGAAGAAGGAATTCAACAACCATTCTGTAAATATCAGCTTAGTCAAGATAGACAGGAAGGGGTAAGGAAAAAGTCAAGATTGCCAAGCCTTGATTCTCTTAATATAAGTGGGGATAAAGAGAATCTCTGATAGGCTTTCAAGATTCTGTTATAACATCCCGTAACAATAGAGTGCCTGAATTTCATATGGTGTGTGTTTCCTGATTTGGTCTATCTTGCATGGCTGTTATTTCCCTCCCCACTTGCAGTGATGAGCCCTGATAGAATATGCACAAATACATCAGTAAGCAAATTCTCTTTCAAAACTTGGTGCATAAGCATGCACACACGCACACACACAAATAATTGCTGGATTTTTTCTTCAGTTTATATTTTTTTCAGTGCCGAATGAAGGCAGCCTGCTATAGACTTCTTTTAACCCCAAAAAGTAGATGTTTTCCATTTTTTCATTGAGATTAATATTGTCTTTTTTTTTTCACAACAGGAAGATGAGGAAGATGATCAGCCCCTCAGCCTGGCCTGGCCTGATACGCCCCAGAAGTGGCTTACGTATCTGATTATTTTTCCTATTGTTTTTCCATTATGGGTGACTCTGCCTGATGTTAGAAATCCAGTGAGAATGACTGTTTTCACTTTTATATATGAATTGACATGTAAAGTATGTTTATAAAGAACAGATTTAGCCCTGATAGTATTATTGAGCATACATAAACAAGTTCATGAATTTTCAGCTTCCGTTAGATTGCTTGGTGGAGAAAATACCTGATAAGAATCTCATGATGAATGACATTTGGTTTGGGCTTTTGGAGACCTTGTCTGGTAGACAATAGCAATGAATACATTGCCATTTACCTGTATAAATATTTAATGGCAACCTATAAAGTATTGTATTAATAGTTCTTTTATGTTTGTCTGCATGCTTGCTTCTTTAGATGTCTGTTAAACTTTATATGCAGAAGAAATTTTCCCCCTTGGACTGTGCAGACACCCAACAGTTTGTATTTCCGTCCACAGCAACACTTAAATTTCTACTGTCATTTAACATTACTTTAAATCCCAACAGGATCCATCCACAGTTGAGCATTTCCCAGTTTAATTTCAAAAGGGCATGTTTGGAATATATGGTCCTCCAGAGTGGCACAAGATCTCTTAAGTTTCTTGAACTTAGATCTCCTCCTCCAGCTTCCCTCTCAGATCTGCCTAGCAGACACCTCAGAGCAGGTGTTAGCATATTCTCAGTCCGTTATCCTTAGCCATCAGGCTCAGACTGTCAGACCCTTCTCATATTAGATCCAAACCCTGGTTTGACACTATTAAAGCAAAAAAGGGCCTGTTTGTAGCAGTACATGCTTTCCAATTTAACAACCCTCCAGGTTTGTTTATAAAGAAAACCTACAAAGCCCATCTAAAATCAAAGGAAAGCAAAGCTGCAAGAGAGGAGTGGGGCTGCTAAGCTCAAAACACTTCCTGGTTCTGGCACTTAGCTAACAGTTCCCTCAGTGTTAAGAGGTTTTGGTCCAGTCTGCAAATATCTGCAGAACTATTTCCAAAATATTTTTACCATGGAATCATTAGGCAATCCAGCTGTGACTTACTCTCTCCCTGACTGGCATCCTGTGTCAGGGAGAGAGTAACCACATATGAGGTCAAAGATCTCATTTCACAACCCAAACCGAAAATGACGTAGGAGGAGATTTTATCCCCCAGAATTATTAAGGGAGAACAAGGACTGGTGGACTCCAGTCCTGGCTAACCATATTAACACTTCAACAAGTGTTCTCCTACTCACTGGAGCCACTCCCTTGTTATCCTATTCTACAAAACAAAGGAAATAGATTAGACTCTGCCAGACCAATCAGTTTGCTTAATAGAACCATCGAGTTATATATGCTAAATATCTCTATTTAAAACTATTGAACTGTGTTAAAAGTGAAACATCTTAGCTGAGGAACATTTCAGAGGAGACCAGTCAACTCTTATCACTCTCTGGTTCTCTACCATTTGGCAGAGAAAAATTCTTCCCAGCCCAGAAGCGCTCTGTTCAAAGCCCTGGTCAATTTTAAATCAACCTTCAATTTAATTCCAAGGGAGAAGCTGTGGGAAAAACTAAGAGGATCCTTAGTAGATAAAAGTTCCTCTTCTCATGTAGCCCCTCCACTCCAACACCACTTGACAGTCAGTTGCTCACCCCTCTGGAGCTGTCACTATTAAAGAGGGATGAGGCAGGGGTGTAGTCCAGCCTCTCTAATTTTTAACTTACATACTAAATAATTCAGGCCTTTCTGTCCCCACTTGTGATCCCCCTATATTAGCAGGCTGAATAGTTCCAGCTCTTGTAACATCATAGTCATGTCCATCTCTCAGAAGGGAATGAGAAGGGTATTGAGGGCTTGGCTTTTTTCTGCTCAAAGGAAAAACCAGTATAAGCTAATCTTAATGATTGCATGAAACTATCATAAAGTTCATAGTGGGCAAATTAATGGCAATGCTATCAAGCAGGTGCGCATTTATAAATACTTTGGAGTCCTGTTTCAGGCCTCGCTATCCTAGAGAGAACATTTTTATATACCTGGCAAATGTTGATCACTTTATCCCTGCAGCTTTGAAGGTCTATATAGTCAAAGTCATCTCCCAGTTTTTCTGTGGTATCCAAATTTGCACTTTCAGAAAGCTTGACATCCTTGGACCCATTCATCCTAAATTTATTAGAGCTATTGATGCAATCCCAACATGTATTAAGAATCCTGCTGCACATTTAGAGACCTGGTCTCTGTGGATGATAGAACTTGGTAATATGTTTTAAAGTTGGGGGTAGAGTTAACTTTTTTTCTTCTGATTCTTAAGAGCCATTTGAACTCAACCTGATTCATAAAAGTTATTGGCAAGCTCCACTCCCTAGGATTCTTGTTGGCAAGTCTTGCCCATTACAGACAAAGAAGTATTCTTAAGCAGCCTATCTGGGACACTGATTTTCAAATCAATATAAATTTGGTTCCAGTCTCACAGCATGTGGCATCTTTACAAATGTGTATGTGCCAGCCTCCTACCTTTCTTCTGTCACAGTTCTGAAATTGCACTGGGCCTTCACTCTGGCCAGGCTGGATGCATTGCTTTCTACTGTTCTGTGGGGCATTACAAAAGTCCTTGAGCCACATGCTCTTTTATTGCTCTCTCTACAGACTTTTATCCATTCTATCTGGAAGAAATTACCTAGCAGAGAGCTTTACTTCTATTTGTCATTCTGTGTGAGCATTGTTCAGATATATCTTCCTGGGTTGCCCAATTTTATGCCTCTATATGCACAATTCGTCTTTCCTCAAATCTGAAAAATTGTATCAATTATTCTTTTTTTTAGCTTCAGTTGTTTCCTTTTGATTTGTATCTGATTGCCAGCCTTATGGTTGTAATAAAGATTTGAGTTGAACATGAATTTGGTTTCAGCAGGTAGAAACAAACAAACAAAAAAATAATAATAAAAATCAAACTTGGCACAAATAGTCACAAAACTTGGCAAATCTCCAATTGATTTGGGAATGAAGGAAACAAGGGGCATATAATCACATCAAATTATTGGCAGCAGTGAAAAATGTGAATTCCATATTGTGAATCATTAGGAAAGGGCTCAAAAATAAAATTGCCTAAATTTTATCAACAGTGGAAAAGTTCTGGTTGCCAGAGCTGTGTTTTTAATGAGAAACCAGTGTTTCAGAACAAAAATGCTAAAAAGAATAGAACTGATAAATAAATATAAATAGTAATTACTGTCCTTCCTAGAAATTATTATTTATATTGATTTCTCATTCTCTGACGAAATATCTCAAAACTGAACAAAAAATATCTTGCTTATAGGTACTGAACGCAATCACAGCATACCAATTGTAAATAGCTACTACGTGAAGAAACCTTTCCTAGGAATCTATCATAGCAACATAACAAACTGAACTTTGTCTTATGCATGCGCTCCCAAGTAACATAGTGCTTTTTATGAATGGGATCCATATTAATTGGATGAAGTTTGGTTTGAAACTGATGAACCCAGCCACACTGCATATGCTGTGTTCAGGTAGAAAGGCCTTTGGTATTTATTACAAAATGAGCACACTGACATTTGCATTATTACTCTCTTTCAGTCATCAAAAAAGCTTTTCCCTCTCACATTTTTTGGATCCATCTCTTGGATAGCTGTATTTTCTTACTTAATGGTCTGGTGGGCACATCAGGTAAGCTATTTGATGGACTTGCTCTTACGTTTTAGCTTATATTTAATCAATATTTAATTGATTCAGTAATTGATGGAACATTTTTAATATAAGCTGCTGAGAGTTGCTTTGGAGTTGGGCGGCCTCTAAATTTCATGAATAAAAATAGCAGTTTGAACATTTTACTAGATCACATGCTAATTCATTTTCTCCATTGGCATTTTAAAAGACAGGCTTTTTATTGACGTTAGATTCCACCTTGATAATAGGATATATACAGAGAGAATGGGGATGTCAGGATGGAATGCTGAAGTTGTTTCAACACTACACTCTGCAATCCCAAATGAATTTCCAGAGCTTCCTGTAGTAGGGGAAGAATCAAACAGTGAAATTCAGCTGTATAAATAAATTAAACATTAAAGCAGAATTAAAATTAAATTTAAATAAGATTAAAAACTAGAACATCGTAATTTTTTGACGAATAGAAGGAGTGCTAAGAAGGCATAAAATCAAATCAAATCTTTATTACAGTGATAGAGCAGCGTAAGGAGAAGACAGCTGGTTAAGCACCAAATGTACTGAGTATTTCAGAGCCAGAGCATGAGAATCAGAAGAACTTTCTCCTTATTGACCTTCTTTACCACTAAAGATGGCTCTTGGAGATGAATTTCAGGCAGCCTTTTGGAGAGAAGGCAGCCCTTCAGATGGCCATGCCCCGACATACTCAGGACCATAAATGGTGAAGTCAGCTTGTCAAGCTAAAATAAAATTAGTGTAGAAGGACACTTCAAAATGGAATTAACACAGCAATTAGTTTCTTTTAACAGAATCCTTTTGTATTATCTAATCCGAACAGAATTGCCCAGTGTTTTAGTGTTACTGACATGCCTGCTACGTGAACAAGGCATTCAGTTGAAGCACTCAAGTATAGAAATGTTTCAGTTTAGGAAGGATTTTTTTTTCTGGATCAAGACTTCAATGCCCTTCATAATGCTTTGTCACTTTCTACAATTAGCTGGCACATAAAATGCAATCTGAGTCAATACATCAGTATTATCTTTATTTTCAAAATGAGTACCAGTCACATTCTGCTTTTATATTAACATTTTTTGTTGGTTTTCCAGACCAAAGCAGCTTCAAAGTAGCATAGATTAAAATAGGTTTCTTTTAACAAACTAACATTAAAGCAATGCTGTTTTTAAAAAATCCTGTAGTTGAAAGCACAAAAGAAAAATCAACAACAAAGAGTTGGCAGGCTCAGCAAAACATACCAACTGATAGTTAGCACTATTGAAGACTGAAACAAAGTGAGTAGGGAAGAATTTCATCAAATATGGAAAAGGAGTAAATTATGAAAGAGCAAATACAGCAATTTTGAGCACTTCTATGGGGTGGATCCTAGCCAGTCCCTTTCTTTGTGCATTTTGCAAAGAAATGTCTTGCTTCCTTGATTCCAGTGGTTCCTTTTCTATTCAGGTTGGGGAGACCATTGGGATCAGTGAAGAAATCATGGGCTTGACTATGTTAGCCGCTGGTACATCTATCCCTGATCTAATCACCAGTGTCATTGTGGCACGAAAAGGACTAGGGGACATGGCAGTCTCCAGCTCTGTGGGAAGTAACATCTTTGACATCACAGTGGGGTAAGTACTATTACAATGTTAGCTCCATGTATAGTTCATTCATTTACTTTTACTTTCAGTTACCCAAGGCTAGATCAACAAGGTTAAGGCTTCATGGTGCATTGCTTTGGTCAACAGGGAGGCATTTGAATAAGAAATGCTCAAGGGAACACAGAGAGTCTCTGTTAACCTACAGAAGCTTTAGTAATTACAGTTGCCTGAGCTTTACACCCAGAGAAACATAAACGCACTCTCACATGTGCTTGCTCTGCGACAAAACTGTTGATGCACAGGGGTTGGGGAAGACAAGAGTGTTCAGCAGATATTGATGGCAGTGTGCCCAAATGGAGATCTTCCAGCAGAATCCTGTATAGCTTTGCCTTTTATTTTATTTTATTTTATTTTATTTATCACATTTATCACCACCCATCTCCCCAGCAAAGGGACTCTGGGTGGTTTACAGTAAAACATAGGTAAAAACCTATAAAGCAATAGAATAGATATAATATGTAATAAAATATAAATATGATAGGAACCCGATGGCTAAAAGGTCTCTATAACCCACAAGCTGAATAGGGCCAACCTAGGAAACTAACCATCCTCAAAGGTGACTATTTATTCTCTGCTAGTTGCATTCCATCATGTGTCACCTCACCTGTTCTTTCGTTGATGATTAGGTTGCTGAGTCAAATGTGACTTGTTGCATGGCAGTTAACTTTCTTGCCTCTGGTTGCTGTCATCCAGTCCTTGTCTGATTTCAAAGTTGACTTCCTTATCTCTTCAGACTGCTTGCTGCTGTACATGATCTTCTCCATGGTCGAATTTTGGTCATTAGATTCCATCTGCTTCTCCCAACATTTTAGTTCTTATAAGAGTGCAGCCAACTTTCAAAAATACCAGCTTAAAAAAAATTGATGATATAGAATAAGGCTTCGGAATACCCACTGTTCTACTTTAAAAATTTCCAGAAGTTAGAAATCTGAAAGTTCAAGGGAAAAAGTAGTTCCCACATATCTGCCAAAAACATTTTCTTTCTCAGTGCAGTGGCTGGCAGCTGGCAGGAAGCCAAGTCTTATCCAAATGCAGCTGCTAATAGTTGTACATCTTGTCCATTTTAGCAGCTAGAATGGGCAGATGAAGCAGGAGATGCAGACAAGCATCTTCACCAGACCTCAGCCCGTACACTTACTAGTAGGAAAAGTACAACATGGGAGGAAGCAAAAACCAAAGTCATTTCATGGCAATCTAGCAATCCGTTGAAGGAGGCTGTTGGGAGGGAGTAGGCACGGGAAATCTACTGCTTAATATCACCCTGCTCCTGTGCTAAGAGAACAGTGAATAGGAGAATTCCTACTGGACAAAGGAAATGAAATAATGAGCGTATGGCATAAAGATGGCCCTACAGGCTATATACTTGGCATTAATAAATTCATTCATTCAGTTTCTGTGGCCTCCCACTCATACATGACTCTGGGCAGTTAACTAAGGTTTAAAACAAAATAACAAAACCGGAATAAAATGGCCATTTCATGGAAGAAACAGCACAATTTACACTCAGCAATCCAACCTCGGTGGTCATCTGAGATACTTGGGAGGCATCCAGGAGCTGTCCTAACAGCCAGGAACCACGCTGAGACAAGAATAGGTCTCTAGTGTTTTATTACTGCTACATGACAGAAAATCCTAACAAACTGAAGAAGCGTGGGAAAAACCCAGACAGATAAACCTCAAAGGTTAAGGCGGGCCCGATCTGTGTCTCTTTGAATGGCTACCTAATTCCTCAGTACTATGCATGCGCTTTACAGCCTGGATGGGAGCCCCCTGCTCGCCATCCTTACTCATGACAGGAGCACTGCCCATCAGATTTACGGGTGCGAGACACTGTTTGTTAAGCTGGGCTCTAGGGATCAGTTGGGACTGTTGCTATTGTACCAGCAATAGCTGCTGCATAGCAACCTCCCTGCCTGAGCTCCTTGACTCTGTAGCCGGGCTGGCAGTGGAGTTCCCCAGTCTTATGGTCTTGGGGGATTTCAACCTGCCTTCCTTGGGGGTGGGGGCAGAGGTAGCTCAGGAGTTCATGATTACCATGCCAGCCATGGGCCTGTCCCAAGTAATCCAGGGCCCGACGCATAATGGTGGTCATTCACCTGGCCTGGTTTTTCTGTCAGAGCAGTGGCAGAGTGCTCTGAAATTGGGGGAGGTTTTGGTTTCTCCCCTGTCATGGTCAGACCACTTCCTGGTGAGCCTTCAGTTCTCTGGTGCCACCCCGCTCCACAGGGAGGCTGGGCCTGTTAGATCAGCCTGCCCCAGGCAACTGATGGACCCAGTTGGGTTTCAGAGGAAGCTCGGGGTTGTTCCGGGAAGTCTGCTGCACGGTCCGGCCAAGGCCTTGGTGGCCATGTGGAATGAGAGAGCGGCCACGGCTTTGGATCGGATTGCGCCTGAGTAGCCTCTCCGTGCCCATGGCTCCCGTGGCTCCCCGTGGTTTACGGAAGAGTTGAGGAGGCTTAAGAGGACTAAGAGACCCCTGGAACGTGGAAGACGGGGAGCAAAGACGATCGAACATGAGCTAGAGTCGCTATTAGAGCCTACCTCATGGCACTAAGGGTGGTGAAATGTGGCTATTTCTCCACTCCTATTGCATCTGCAGATAGCTGCCCAGTGGCCCTGTCCCAGGTGACCTGGACTCTCCTTGGAGGGAGTAGTTCAGGGGTCTACCTTCAGGGCTGTTGTGTGGAATATGCTGAGCATCTGGCAGGTAAAGTCGCTCGCATCCGCTCTGCGTTGAACTCCAGCCTTGATGCAGGGCCAGTGGGGGTTACGGGGGCTGAGTCTTGCATGGTTATCTGGGAGGAGTTTGAGCCCATTGAACCTGAGGAAGTGGACAGGGTTCTTGTAGCTGTTAGTTCAGCCATCTCTGTGTTAGATCTGTGCCCCTCCTGGCTGGTCAAGGCTGCCCAGGAGAGGACATGTGATTGGTTTTGGACGGTGGTTAATTCCTCTTTGAGGGAGGGGTGGTGGTCCCACCGGCTCTTAAGGGGTGGTGGTGCACCCCCTCCTGAAGGGGCCATCCATCAACCCAACCAATCTGGATAGTTTTCATCCAGTCTCCAACCTCCCTTTTCTAGGGAAGTTTGTTGAGAAAGTGGTTGCACGGCAGCTTCAAAGGGCTCTGGATGAAGTGGATTACCTGGACTGCTTTCAGTCAGGATTCATACCGGGATATGGGACTGAGATAGCATTGATTGCGCTCTTGAATGACCTCTGGCGGGAATGGGATGGGGGCAGTGCGACCATCCTTGCTCTTCTTGACCTCTCAGTGGCCTTCGATACCATCGATCATGGTATCCTTCTGGACTGGCTTCAGGAGTTGGGGGTAGGCGGCACTGTGTTGCACTGGTTCTCCTCCTTCCTCCAGGGTTGGTTCCAGTCAGTGCTGGTAGGAGGGGAGAGGTCCAGTCCACGGCCCCTACTGTGTGGGGTGCCACAGGTCTCGGTTCTCTTGCCCCTCTTACTTAACATCTACATGAGGCCGCTGGGTGAGGTGATCTGACAGTTTGGGGCGAGGTATCATCAGTATGCTGATGATAACCAGCTTTATATCTCCTCCCCAGGCTGTCTGAGTGATGCCATGCATGTCCTATCACAGTGCCTGGAGGCTGTAGGGGCCTGGATGGGGCGCAATGGGCTTCGGCTCAACCCAAGCAAGACTGAGTGGCTTTGGGTGTTTGGGTCACCTGGTACCAAGGTTTTTCCATTTTTGGTCCTGAATGGGGTGGCACTGCCCCAGACGGACCCGGTGTGCAATTTGGGAGTCCTCTTGGATTCACGGCTACTGCTGGAAGAGCAGGTGGCAGCCGTGGCTAAGAGGGCCTTTGCACACCTTTGGATTGTGCACCAGTTGTGCCCATTCCTGGACTGGGAAGCACTACTCACTGTCACTCATGCCCTTGTGACCTCCCATTTGGACTATTGCAATGCACTGTATGTGGGGCTGCCCTTGAAGAGCATTTTGAAGCTTCAGCTGGTACAGGTTGTAAATAGTGTTGGCTACTTGGCACACATAACACCTCTGCTTCGGGAGCTGCATTGGTTGCCGGTGTATTTCCGGGTGCCATTCAAGGTGCTGGTTGTCACCTTTAAGGACCTTCATGGCTTGGGACCGAGTCACCTTAGGGACCGTCTTTTCCCAGTTAGTTCTGCCCATCCAATCCTGTCCAGCAGGATGGGCATGCTCCGGGTCCCGTCAGCCAAGGAATGTTGGCTGGCAGGGACCAGGAAGCATGCCTTTTCTGCTGTGGCACCTGCCCTCTGGAACATCCTCCCTCCAGATATCAGGATGGCCCCGACTCTGTTGGCTTTCCGGAAGGCCTTGAAGACCTGGCTTTGTGCCCGGGCCTGGGGCCCCAAGTGTGGGAAGGGCCCTGTTTCATGGTTATGTTAACACCATGGCTTTTAGATCACTTGGCTGTATTTATATTTATTTTTAAGTTTTGTCATTGTTTTTATTGTTTTATATTATGACTGTTTTTATTGTTGTTAGCTGCCCAGAGTCACTAGTTTGAGATGGGTGGCAATATTAAATGAATGAATGAATGAATGGGTTACTGAGGCACAGCCAGGACTGAATTCAGGACCAGCTGTAGCTCCCAAGTGGCCTTTAAAGACAGAGCCATGTAATGCTGAATGGGATCTTAGGGCTATTTCATCTGACTCTTAGTAATTTATTGAAATGTTAATCAAGATACGGTTAAATATTATGCTTCATCTCTGCTTCAAAAGAATAGTGTTCTCAAATTGCGAGAGAGCTAGCCCATATTTCAGTCTTTCCTCTTTTTTGGGGTATGTATAGTAATAGCCATATATACGGAGAGAGAGATTGCCATATTCTAGATCAAGGAGTCAAACTGTACTGCCTGGGCTGCTGGGACTTGTAGATTTCCATTATCTGAAAGGCTGCACATTTCCTACCCTTGCTTCAGAGAATGATGACTTTATTGTACAGGTAGTCCTCGCTTAACAACCTTTTGTTTAGTGATGGTTCAGACTTAACGACAGTGCTAGAAAACTGACTTATGACCGGTTTGACTCCTTGATCTAGAATATGGCAATCTCTCTTTATGTATATACTTACCACCATTGCAGTGTCCCTGCAGTCACATGATCATGATTTAGGCGCTTGGCAACCATGACTGCCGCAGCATCCCATGGTCACATGATCACCATTTTCAACCTTCCCAGCCAGCTTCTGGGAAGCAAAATCAATGGGGGACTGTGTGATTCACTTAACAACCACATGGTTCATTTAATGCCTGTGGTGATTCGCTTAATGACTGCCACAAAAAAGGTTGTAAAATCAGGTCAGATTCACTTAATGACTGCTTTGCTTTGTAACTAAAATTCAGGTCCCAATCCCATTAAGCAAGGACTACCTGTATTGCCTAACTACCACAATAGAAATTGCATTGAAATACATTTCTATCTCCTAGAACCCATCTACGGTTTAGACCTGAGAATAACCCCTAAAAATGGGAAAGTTGGCCGTTTCAGTGCTGCTGTTTTCTAGAGGTAGAAATAGCATTTTGACCCATCTACTGCAAACATATTGTGATTATTCTTCTAGTTGTCAATTATAAATGAATCACAGCACCTTTCAATTATCAGCAAAGCTGGCTTTATTACCATTTTTTTTCCTTCAACAGCCTTCCTCTGCCATGGTTCCTCTATGCCACAGTTAACAACTTCTCCCCAGTGGTAGTGAGCAGCAATGGCTTATTCTGTGCTATTGTTCTCCTCTTCATCATGCTTCTCTTTGTCATCCTCTCTATTGCGTTCTGCAAGTGGAAGATGAACAAATTCCTGGGTTTCACCATGTTCGGGCTCTATTTTATATTCCTGGTTGTCAGCGTCCTTCTGGAAGACAGGATTATTGTATGCCCTGTGTCCATCTAATAGGAAGGAAATACTCCTTTTGGAACAACATCAAAACAGACAACTGAAGAAAAAAATTAAAAACAGAACAAACTGTATCTGTAGAATTGCCCAACATAAAACTGTGGAAAAAAGAGGGACTAAAATTACATGTGGACAAATGCAGCTGATAACAGTAGCTGCTGCTGAACAAAAATGATGTGCAGAATGAAAACTCATGGCTTTAAATATGCTCCTATGAAGCTTGCACTGCTTATTTGTTGGAGGTATGGTGCATCTGTTGTTTATGAGTATGTTTAGCTTATGGCATGGGCTATGTTTAGGACCTAGTTCCATGCACATTTATCTGTCTACCTATATATTGTTATAATATATATATATACATACATACATACATACACACACACACACACACACACACAAGCATGTGTGTGTGTGTGTGTGTATCAGAAAGAGAACTGTATCTATAAATAGAAAGAATATTATCTATCTTTGGAAACAGCAACTCCTGTTTAGGATTGTACATACTCATTTAAGCAGATAGAAGAGTTACTCAGCACCTTCAGCAGAAGCAATATGACAAACAAGAGAGGGCTGTGGACAAGATGCAGTCTGAACATTAGTGGACACCCACGTCACACATTTGAGTCACATGAAGAATATTAGAAAGGAGTTAAGGCAAGCTGTGTTGGCTTTCTAGCATATGAGAAACAATAACCAACAAGGTAACAATCTTGGTGGCTCCAATAACATTACTCACAAATTATGAGGCTGGGATTGATTGATTGATTTTCTATCTGCCTATCTATCTATCTATCTATCTATCTATCTATCTATCTATCTATCTATCTAATCTATCATCTGTCTACTCTCGGCAGTTCACAAAGATGAAAGACATATTTATAATTAAAACATCCCCAGTTAGATTAAGATTAAAATATATTGACATATTTTGTATTTTCAGATGACATTATATTGCTGTAACATATGACCACATACAGGAGAAAGGGAACTCTTACAGATCAGAAGGGAGAGGTTTTGTATTGCCACCTATACAGTCCTTTTCAGTGGAAGCAGTTTGTACAATTAGCTGCACATCATGAGGGGGGCGGAAAATCTAGTGGTGTCCCTACCTGCCTTCATCTGTAAGCTTTAGCCTTACAGATACTTGCTGACTGGTTTGGGCTTCCTGGAAAGGTCTCTGTTGTTCTGCAATTTGTTCTCTATATGTAGCCTAACCATGTTAGAAGGACATCTGAGGTGCTGAGAAAACCTTCATTAAGGATTTGAATTCTCTTCTACAGCTACTAAGTGCAGCAATACTGTAATAATACTAAATCATTGTAAATGCTTTTTTCACCACTGCATTTGCTTTGTCATCCATAAGAGGCTGGAGTGGTTTCTATGTAGCTTTTAAAATAGGATTTCAAAACTGCTGCATGGTGCGTACAGAAGCAAAGCTGAATGTATTCTATGGGTTTATTTTCTTTTGTTATTTGGAAAGCCTCATGGTTTTATTTTTATTGTCCCTAAAGCTTTGGGAATGTGTGGGAAACTGGAAGTGCTGAACTGAAATTAGAATTTTCCAAAGCTGCTGGAAAGTGTTGAATGCAGCTCTGATTGTTTGATCAACAGATAAAATTCCATCCTGCTCCTCTAGAAACTTCAGGAAGAGGAGCAGTTCTAGTATCATAGAAGAGCAAAAGAGGTTTGGTGTTTCTGTGACCTTGCATTAACTAGAGCAGCTGAAACAGCAACTGTCTGCAAACAACGTGCAGCATCTGTCTGCACTATATTCTTGATTTTGTTAAAATGTAATACTATTCCCATGAGTCGTCCATCACCAGTGCTTATGAGGTATCAGGTCACCCATGCCTAATAGAAATTTGGTACCTCACATCTTGCAACAGAACATACAGCACTTTGGGCAATTGCTTCAATGTTTTTGTGGTTTTGTTTGTCTCGTACTTGCACTTTCATTCTCTAGGGCACTTTTTAAAATCTTTCCACTGTATTCTATATATAAACATGTAGATAGCAACATCTCGGTACTTCTTAGAACTCAGAAAAATCCAGTGTAGGTGAAACAAACATGTATATTTTTAAAAAAATGTGGATGTTGAAATAATTAAGAAAGTTACCACAATAATTATTGTAACAATCTGCTGTCTCTTCCTCAGGTGGGTGTAATGACTGATTGGTTGATTGGTTGATTGATCGATTGATTGATTGATGGAATATGTTGATTCCATCCCAACCTTGGGCAGTTTATAACATGAAATAATTAAGAATACAATAATACAAAGTTCATACAGAACAGATGTCCAGAAAAAGAACTCCAGCCTGAACAAACATCCCACAAAGGGGTCCACAACCACTCCAGCCCAAGGCCTGGGGTACAGGCCAAGATTTAAGGGCTTCTTTCAGTAGAGTCAGAGTGGGGCCATACAAAATTCTAGGGGAACAGTGTTCCATAGGGTAGACATTATTGGCCTTTTCAGGTGACACTATCCAACTGATGGAACCTAAAGCATGCTGTCTAATTGTATAAGGCAAGCAGAAGCTACAGAACACAGATGGTCCCTCAAATGATCAAGTCCTAAGCCGTGAAAGGCTTTATAAGTGATAATCAGACGCTATAGTTGGCTGGGGCTTGAGATGTACAATGGGAATCCCCAGCATACTGAAGATGCCTGACCACAAGCCAATGGGTGACCTTCCCAGCAGCTTCATGTAGATACTAAACAGACTTAGTGGGGAATTTGAGGTCTTAGATATTCCTATAATGTCTGGTAATGCTGAGCCATGATGATTTGGTTTTGGCTTAGCATGATGTGTCAAATCAGCCATTGAGGGTATAAACCATGGTTTATAGCTTCTTGTGTTTGTGTAAGCCATGTTTAAACAAATTTATTTATTTATTTATTTATTTATCTATCAAATTTAGCCACCGCCCATCTCCCCCAAAAGAGGAGATACTACAAAATGCTGACTGGCTTGATGTGATGCCTAAAGGCAGTCCCTGTCACAAAGTAAAGGGCTTTCTATTTGTTGATCATAAACCTCAGAACTGTAACCTGGAGTCGTATGCCTTCCTCCTACTGGCAGTGTATTTTAAATGCAGCCTCATCATATGCATGTTAATTTTTTTCCCCGATCCTTAAGATTTACCTCAGTCCTTTGCTCCTTCAACTTCTGTCTGAATGTGCAATACTATATCATTATATAATGTAATGATATATATAAATATCTAGGCTAGGATTCAGAGAACTAATGGAACTAGCATCCCATTAGGCTTCTCATACCCCAGCCACAAGTGCCAGGTAAAAAACCTTTTGGCCATCTCTAAGGGACTTCTTGAATCCTGATATGATTTGGTCAAACCCATTTAGATTCTTAAGACGTTCAAATCACTTTTTCTCATCTAGAATTCTTATTCGAGCCAATGGATAGATAAGGAAACCCTAGAATTTTGCTCACAGACTTTTCTCTGTGAGGTACAGTAATGTTGGCAGCAGCCTAGCAGTGCTTACCTAGGAGCAAGCCCCATCAAACATGGCAAAACTGACTTCTGATTTACTCTCCTCACCATCTAGTGAAAGCGATGGCAAAAAATTTCAGCAGTTTTTAGCTAGACAGGACTAATGGCTTTCTAGGAGCCCCCTTTGCTGATGAAGGAACCACAGTTACTAATGAATATAATGTTACTATAGCATATATGCATATACACACATATATACATATAATTACATACATGCATAGATTGCTTCTTATCCAATAGCTATGGTGAGTTTTGCTGCACATTTATACCTGCAATAAGAATGTGCAAAATATATGCAGTTTCCATGGCTTCTTGCCATGGTTTCCTATGGATGAAAATTCACACTCAACTGGGAGAAGCTTCAGAGGCAAGATGATGGCAATGACTAATGCGGGCTATATGTCACAGAAAGGAAGGCTGGGGAAACACCGCACATTGACAAATAAGTGAGCTTTGCAAAAACACCATTTGTGGAGACAACTGTGCAGGAAGCTGTGGGGTGGGTGGTTCTACCAAAAGGAACACTGACATTTGGAAGAGGCAGGAAACCTTTACAGGAACAAACAACTCCAACACATTGCTGGAGTCTCCATGTAGCAGAGCTGTCCTTCATTAAGTGCTGTTCCTTCCATCAGTTTCTATGGCTTTGATATTCCTGGCTGTTTCAAATGCACTGTCCTGAGTTACTTAAAGTCCTGTAACCGAACACTTGGGTGGGTGCTTAAAACTGGTACATGTTTGCTCTTAGTGCCTCCTTCAGGCCGCCCAGATACACAATTGTAGTAGAGTTAATAGATGCATGCAAACCCTCGCGCCACAGTTATTTACTTCCCACTGAAAGGTCAGGTTATTTATCTGGTTAAAACATTTTGCCACGTCCTCCTTGGTTTTAATCCAGAATTGGTGGCCACCCTTGGCCGCCTTTGCCTGATCTGAGAGGCTAAGCAGACTTGGCTTCACTGGTACTTTGGTGAGGGATCTGCTGGCTAGCCAGGTCTGCTGACTAGACTGGGAAGTTGAACCGAACCACACCCCAGAAGATGACAGTGGCAAATTACTTCTCCAGCATGGATATAGTCAATGGGGGATGAACATGACCAGGGGGCTTTGGGTTTAAAATATAAAACCAACAATATAAACCACGACAAAATGCAGCATACAGTTGTAGAGTAATGAAAGATCAACTTGCATCACTTCTAGCTCAGCTGTCCCCCAGTGTCAAGGGAGGGGCAGATTGTTATCCAGTAACAGCAATATCATGAATTTATTCTGTTTCACCTAAACTTAAAAAAAAAATCAAAGTGCAAACTATTTATTAATTTATTTAGTGAAATGCTGGAAAGAGAGCTCTCAGTGTCCAATTGGTAATAAATATCATGAGTGCAACCTGACTTTAAGAATTCCAAGGGGTTCTTGTTTCCTGGAAATTACCTTGAATTATGTAATTAAATTCTTCAGGTCATGTAAGTTGTCCCTCTCCTTATGCCTGGAATCTTTACTCTTCTTCAAGCCACTACAAACACTAATGAAAGAACTGTACAGGTAGTCCTCAACTTATGATCACAATTGGGACCAGACCTTTGTTGCTAAGTGAGGCGGTTGTTAAGTGAGTCATGCCCACTTTTACAACCTTTTTTGCTGCGGCTGTTAAGCAATTCTGGCTTCCCCATTGGCTTTGCTTGTTGGAAGCCAGCTGGGAAGGTTGCAAATGGCAATCACATGACCCCAGAATGTTGCGACTATCGTATGAGCCAGTTGTCAAGCACCTGAATTTCGATCACATGACTGCAGGGACACTGCAATGGTCATAAGTGCAAGGACCGGTCATAACTAACTTTTTCCAGTGCCATCGTAACTTCAAACAGTCATTAAATGAATGGTTTTAAGTCAAGAACTACCTGTAGTTTGTATTATTCCCACCAATAGCTTACATAAGAGATACTGAGTCACACCTAGTATTCCTACTTAAGGATGCTTGTGATCTGGTATCCTTTAAATAGCATTCTGGAAACTGAACATGAGACCACCTGCACCTGGAAAGTATGCATAGCATTTGTTAATGAGACCCTTTGAAATGCTATAATGAGTTTGAAATAGTTTCATCTGCTCTAAAGGTCCAAAATGAATTACTATTGTTGATTAACTCAGTTTTAGGTCATAATCCTGTGCATCATTACCTGAGAGTAATGAGTAAGGAAGAATTTACTTTGCATCAGTTGCAGTGTCTGATATCCAAAGTTAAGAACTAATCATAATTATCCAAATTTAAGAAATCAGATTAATAAGTTGTTTGGTTGCCTTTTAGTATCAAGACTATCTCTAGGCAGTTGCTTTTTAGCTGCCTTGCTGAATCAAATAAAAAATAGCGTTTTTAAAGAGTTTTTCTGGAAAGTTTCCAAGGGCGACCCCCAAATATTGCTGCTTTTTGAGCTTGAATAAAACTGCCTGCATTCCAATTGAAATCATAATATTAATTGTGTGTGTGTGTGTGTGTGACATTGCACCTCTGTTCTTAAAATTAGTAGACTTCTCCTGAACATATCCTGTGGATTGCATTGGAAGAACAACTTCATTGGGTCAATAAAGAAGTGCATGATGAAACAATGAAAATGAAAATATTGTCAAAGATACATAAGTTACAATGTATTGTTTTTCTACTAAAATACTTTTTAAAGCCCAAGGGAATTCAAAGGCCCGTTCTCTTAATTTAAGCAAAGTATTTATTTGAAGCTATGAATTGTTGGTTGAGTAATATCTTAAGAAACAAAAATATATGCTATCCCCAAATATTGATTTAATTATATGTATTTATTAATTGTTGCACATTGTATGAAAATGGTGTAACAGAATTACTATTTTTTACCATGAAACAGGGTTCTATAGTGTAAGAAAGCTTGATACATAAGCATCACTAAAATAATCTTCTGAATATATGACTATCAGTACTGGATTTTAATCATTGTGGTTTGCGTACAATTTTCCACACTCGTGCTCTGTGTTCCTGGCAATCATGTCTCATCAGATGCTCTGTGTAACTTAAACCATTTTAAGTATGAAAATAAATGAATACATTTTTTAAAAGGGAATGATTTCAACAAGGGTTTTTTTTTCTCTGCTCAGTTCAAACAGAATGGTAATGGGGGGGATGGAAGATGAGATGTGGCTGGCGCTTGGTGGGACACACCTGCCTTTTTGTAGTGCATGGTTCTGACCTCGGCTTTCTGTCATGGAGAATGCAGAGAAGATTGAAATCTGCAGAGGACCAGTTTCCCAGTAGCCAAGTTTGCCCCTGGTATTTTTAGATCAAAGCCGCTTAGCAGCACGAATGTAACTGTGTATCCTCTGGGTGACACACTCCTGCTCTCTAAATCAGACAGTCCAGAAGCATCCCCTGAGTTGATGTTCAGTAACCACGTTGTGACATAAATAGCTTAATGCAGAGGTTTTTTAGGCGGGTTGGGAATATTATGCCATTCTCAAAGATCTACAGTTCCAGGTAAACAACTGGTTGAGTTGGACTTTCTGCCTCCCATCCATGAGCAAGTCACTGTCCTTGCCACCAAGCAAAAATAGCTCATTAGCATAATACGGCTTTAATGTCAGCTGTCATTAGGCTTATCTCATGACAGGCACCCAGTCTGACTTGGGCCCAGTTACCAAATGGAACCAGGCAGCAGAGATAGTGACTTAAAGCAGGAACTGTTGTATTCTACAAATGGTTGTAGATAGGGAAAAAAATTGCTCTAACTCACTGTACATGCTACAGTAATCCAAGGGCCCAAAATTTTAAATTCTCCCATTGCTCAAGCAGCATCAGTTTAAGTTACTAGCAAAAAACCTGCTTAACTTCTTCTATCACAGACCCCGAATAGACAGTAGCGTTTCTTGCCACACACTAAAAGACTTGATTAAACAGCCTCACACTCGTGTCTTTAAATGCAGCACTTTTAACCCAGCTTTGTCTCATCCAAACCTGAATCCTGCCATTTCCGATATCTGGAAACAATGACTTGTAATCTACCTCAAGCCTATGTTGCAAAGTCCAGTTTCTGCAAAGCCTAAAAGCCCATTGCAAATTCAGAAGGAATGGTAAAAGCCCATGGTCAGTTCATGTGGCATAGACAACTGGGGTCAAAAAGGCAAGATTCACCAGATTGTCACTTTTTCTCTCCTTCCCAGCCATGTGCTTTTCACTTCAGCGTATAAGCATTCTGGACATATAGCACCTGACATGACTTAGTGCTCACCAGATGTGTTGGAACAGCTGTTCTGAGGATGCCTGGTGATGTAATCATGTTCTTTGTGACTAGAGCTAACAAATTTTAAAACCTTATTTTACTTAGTAAACTTTGGAAATAAGTATCTTGAAACACTGGATTTCCTCTGTTCTTTCCACTGAAATATACTTTATACTTCATTTTCTGTTGTTTTTTAATAAGGCCAAGGTTGGATTGATTGGTTTGGCAGAATATGGCAGACCTAGTAATTCTGATGCAGAGATCTGAAGTAAGTTTCTCTGCATACCCTTAAATTTCTTAGAAGAGCAACAGACTTTGGAAAGGACATCTCCACATACTGTTCCAAATGAGGATGTGTTCTTGGGACAGCGGACGTGACAATTAACTGAAAGACCACTCTGAAAAAGAGTAGTACCAAAAACACGCAAGTGAAAAGCTTCAAAGTTCTTTTCAGAGAGCTCCTCATTTACGCTAGAACCTTTGTCCACACTGCAACACTTTTGTCAGTACATGTGGTTACAAACAGGTTTCTGCTTAAAGGAGGATCAAACTACAGGTAGTCCTCACTTAGCAGCCACAACTGGGACCAGCAATTCTGTCGCTAAGCGACACAGTTGCTAATCGAAACATCATGTGACCACAACGGGCTTACGACCTTACCTCTGCCATGGTCATTAAGCAATACAACATGTGACCACAAAAGGTTTACAACTCACATCCACTGCTGTTAGACTCAACGTTCATTAAGTAAGACATCATGTGACTGTGACTGCCACCTTCTCCATTGACTCTGTTGGAAGCCAGTTGTGAAGTGCGCAGATAGCGATGACATGACTGCAGGACATGATGGTTGTAAACTCCTGCTGATTGTGAAGTGCCCGAACATCAATCGTGACCGTAGAGACACTGCAACAGTCGTAAATGCAAGGACTGGTCATCGTTAACTTTCAGTGCCATCCTAACTTTGAACAGTCACTAAACAAGGCAGTCATTAAGTGAAGTCTATCTGTATTCACATATGGGGGTCTTCCCTACAGGTCTGCTTCATTCATAGAATGTCCTGGGGTGTACAGAATGTTGACATCCGTTTTCCACCCTGCCCTATAACAGGAGCCTGAATTAGTGTGCTATCTCTGTGACAACTAGAGCTAAAAGCTGTCCAACTGGATATGTTTATTTTTTTTAACAGAGTTTGTTACAAATGGGATGGGGAGGATAATGTAAGACCTCCCGGGCAGACTCCTTTGTCCAAGACTTTCTAGTATCCATACTGGATCCTCCCAGTCTGTTCAGCTGTGTTCTTAGCCCTTCTGCCAAGGACTTTTCTCTCCAGCAAAGCACAAGGGGAAAAAATGAGAAAAGCAGGCACTTTGCAACTCCCTGCCCCAAACCTAGAAATGCAGAACTCAAGAAACCATGTGCCCATCCTGAAGCAAAGAGTAGTTGTGTAGCTGAGCAGTTTTGAGCTTTTAATGAGAAATTCTTATTAAGTATGAAGTCAAATCATGAGCTATAAAAATAGATCTTGTTTTTAATATTGAAGTACTGAAAGGCAACACAGAAAATGTTATAAATGAAATTGATCGTCTAACTTAACTAGTTACTTACTAGCCACTTATTTGAGACTGTGTGTTTAAGTACATTGTAGAGATGGTGCTTGGAAAGAGGCCATCTGGACCACCTGGCTGGATGTTGATAGGCAGGCCCCCTACCTCACTTGATCTTTTGTTTGTCTGTTTCCTCCCTACCTGGTTTTGTGGAATACAGAGGATATCTGAAAGCCATCTTCCTTGGAGAGAGAGAGAGAGCTGCTTTGCCCAGCCAAGCAAAATGATCTATTTCGGCTGTTTCAGGACTAGCCAGCAATCCAGAAATGATCTAGCAGGCTAACCCATCTTCATTATGACTCTTGACACAATGAAAGGCAGTCTAGTTTGCAGCAATTGTGCTCTTGCACAAATGGGATTACATGGGAGAGGATTTGTTGGGAAACAAAACCTACATTCCATTTAATAAGGCCTTTCAGCTTGGGGTCATTTAGATATGCTTTACAGGGGGCATGTTGTACTACAGTATTCCAAAACTAGGTATTTGTCACACAGCTACATTATCTGAGTCACAGGAGCCAACTTTGGAATGATCTGCTTTCTCTCACTAACATTAATTAGCACTTTGCTAAATAGTGCTGGAACACATGCGTTATCTTACAGTACAGAATGCTTTTCTTCAGTATTATTTTATTCACATGTAAATGTTTATGCTAATATACAGTATATCAGAGTAATGCCATTAGTGAATGCAATATATGCCCTACAAAATCAGAGGTGCCATCTCCCAGGTAAGTTGGTGCATTTCAGTCTTTTAAAAAATGGACTAAATGCTCATATATATAAATGCTTATATTCCTTCATATATTATATTCCCAAACGAGTCCCTCTTTTGGGGGGAGATGGGCGGTGTCAAAATTTGATAAACTTGATAAATAAATAAATAAATAAATATTCTGTGACTTCACTGAAAGAATGGACCATTCAGATCTATGTTGTTCCAAAAAGGTTTGACTTGCACTTTTCAGCTCTTAAAGTACATCACATTTACTGACCCAGCTTATCCTATAAAGATCTATTCTAAAATAGTACAGTAAAAAGCCAAGAATTGCTTTTACATTTCTTTGGCTGTCACCCCACCATCGAAAATGATGCAAATTACATTACTTGCATCCATTTACATAAGGGATATTGACATCGTTTTGCAAATAGTGTTAATCAGTGCAGAAAATCAGCCATTCTATGCAAAAGCCATTCAACTTATTTTGCTTAACCGTTATGGTATATGAGATGTAGATGCCTTCTGTTCAGCCATTATGTTCAGGATTAGGTAATATTCAAACCTGGAGGGGCTCTGAAACTCCATAAAGTCTGAGAATATGCTTAAGCAAGACTTACAAGCAAAGAGCTCCACGTCCTGGGCTGTGTTCCTGCTGGAAGTGTTTCCTAATTTGCACTCATGATCTTCAGATCAAGACTTCACTGCACTTGAACTTTCAGATGTCACATTTTCAGTAACGGGTGGGGGAGGGAAGGAATGGGCAAGAGAGACAAAAGGAAGCAGAAAACCTTCAAGAAAATTGCTTATAGAACCACCTTTTTTTAGAATGAGATGTATCATATCTGACTGTTCTGCTGCTTCAGCCCAGTATTCCTGCAAGTTGCGCACATTAAGAAAGATTAAATTTAGCTCAACACTGCCCTCCCGTGGAACTAGCTGCTTCCTTCCCACACAAGGCTCGGAAGGCAGCACTAGCCTTCTGTAGCAGCAAACACAGCAGCCTTTGGTCATCTGAATGCTACCCTTGAGGGCGACACAGCCTTTCATGGCGACTAGGAGACTACTGGTCCCACCAAAAGCTTATTTTGTTAGAATTGCAATCTGTCTTTCAGGTAGCAGCGGATTGATCAACAACCTATAGCAGAGACATTGTCCTCAAAACATCAGTTTGTTTTTTCTCCTCATGCAATTTCTAGTCAAAGGAAGATGAGCAAGGTAACATGATCAAGAACACACGTTGTGGTGATTGTGGGCAAAGGCACAGAGTCTGAAAGGACACAAGTTCTTTATCCCAAGGAGGTACTCTAGAGGGTCATGGTGCATTGGGGCTTCAGATAGAGGACATACGCAAGGGCATCGTATTCTTGTGAAGTGGGGGAAACGCAGGCAGGCACAGCCTGGGAAGTCCGATTAAAAACAGCCCCGGGGGACTTCACCTGGTGGCGATCAAACATGTCCAGCACTTAAGGAAAAGCAACATCAACAATCAAAAGGGGAGATTTGCAGCATAGCATGTTATCTTTTAAAATAGAAGGGTTTATTCATGTGGAGTCCTTGGTGCTCTCTGAGCCTTGCTGTTTTCTTGCAGACATTTCACTGCCAGACTAGGCAACATCCTCAGTGCCAAGAGGAAGTGGGCCTTGCTCTCTGTTTATATACCATGGTTTGTTCTGCTTGTGTTGGTGGGTGTTGTTTGGGTTTATTCATAGTGGCCAAAGTCCAGCAGCCACCCCCATCCCGCTATTACATCACCTCCAGCACATGCTGGCTTCCCCCTCCCTGGGCCCGGGTGCTGTGCAGCTGACTCCTGGTTACAAGAACTGACAGGAAGGGGGCTGCCCATCCTGAAGCTGTCACGCCTCATTTCATCTCCATTCCATTATGCGGCATAATTCAGAGCAGGAGTTAGAAGTGCTGGGTTTGGAAGACTCCAGAACCTCCCTGGGTGTCTCTGGGTCACCCCTTTCAGTTGAACAGACTTCACTGGGTGGTGCTTGTGGGCAAAAACAGGAGAGGGGAATGCTGCATGTGGCACCTTGAGTACAGGTCAAGGGGCAGGATGTAAGGCAAACAAATGCATCTTCTCAAAGGAGTGCCCACATTTTACTTTATTTTATATCCCTTTATTATTTTTGTAAGTAACTCAAGGTGGCAAATATCCCTATTACTCCTTCTTCCTTTTTTCCCTACAACCACCACCCTGTGAGGTGGGCTGGGCTGAGAAAGAGGGACTTGCCCAAGGTCACCCAGCCGGCTTTCATGCCTGAGGTGGGACAAGAACTCTCCATCTCCTGGTTTCTAGCCTGTTGCCTTAACCACAAGACCAAACTGGCTCTCACATGTTCTGGACACCCCAGCAGGAGGATTTCTCTGCCACTAGCAAGGTCGTAGGAAGAGAACCACACTGTCTCACTCCTGAGTGCTTAAATGGGGTGGCCAGGAAGATGGCTACTGATTGTTTTGAAACTAAAGTGAGGGAAATTCTCTAAAAGGAAACCACGACCTCCTTTCTTTCTCAGTCCACAGATGCCCCTCAAGAAGATGATATTTGGATTCCTAGAGTTGATTCTGTACCTGTCCCAAAGTGACCCCAACACAATAGCCATCCACAAAGGTTCATAAATACTGCTTTATAAAAGTACGCAAAATTCAATTTTCAGTACCTTTCATAAAGTTCACAATTTACAATATACAGCAAAAACTGAAAATGCAAGCCAGAAGTAATAATAATAATAAATTAAATTTATATGCCTGACTCCCAGTGACTCTGGGCAGTTTACAAATTTTAAAAAACATTTAAAAACAAAAAAACAGCAACAAAGAAACAAAGATGACAAAGAAACATGAGATTTCATAAACTTTGGGGATGTAAGACATGAAAAGAAACTTTACACGTGGCTGTATTCCATATGCTGAATATTCTGTGCCCAGAGAATAATATATTACATGAACTTTATACAACTCAACATTAAAAATGCAAATATCAGATACCACCATAAGCAGACTCTCAATACAGATAGGAAAAACAGACACTAAGTAGCATTAAAATGGGGATGAAATCCAACTGCAAGTTCAAAATTAAGTGTGATTAAATGGAAGCAGTTTCCATTTAATGGAAACAAAGGCCTATTCCCCTTGCCTGGCCCACTGTAGGTTTCCAAACATTCTCAAGCACAGCTGTGTGTTGAGTGTCTGCATAAGGAAGGAAATTCTATGACTAGAGCAGAAATCTACTTGCATGGAATTGGATTTTATCCTGAATGCTTTTTTAAAAAAAAACTTCATACCAAAATCACACTAAATTCACATAAAATTCAATTCAATTCAGTAGGATGTACTTTTGAGTATACAATTAAAACAATTAAGCTTGCTTTTTATCCAAACAAAGTTAAAGAGGTTTCTAGCCCTCAAAGTAGCAAACATACTTTCTCCTTAAAGAGCCTTTAAATGAGCCAAACAATTTACACTTAGTTTTCCCTCCATTGTCCTACACATGCTAATCCACCTCCCTTAGTTCTGTATTTTAAGAAACCCTTCAGAGTTCCGTATCCTGCAAAAAATAAGCACAGCAATAAATTAAAGTGATTATTCCCCCGAATATAATTTGTTACAATCACAGAATTTGTTGTTCCTAAGAAATAACCAATTTTAGTGCAAATGTTTATTGATCCATTTAGGAATTCTGCCCGTTTTTCCTAAATATGCCTGTGAACTCTGCTGAAAGACTGTATTTCCATGATGAAATTACCATTTCCCTTATATCATGTAGCAGTCATGGAAGATGAAAATGGGAATTGAATATAACTCTGGTTCTCTAGCTCAGTGGTTTCCAGAGTGGTATGCCTGCATCCAGTGGTGTGGAAGATGATCTATTGAGGTTCAGGAAGAAAATATTAAAATGTCTATTTATACTTTTTAAAAAAAAAAAGAGAAAGTAATCTATACTAGTAATATACAACATATACTATATCAGAGTATGTTTCATAATGTGCATAATATATTAGTACAATAGCACATGGATCTCATTTAGTACAATAGCACATGGAAATCAATAAACATACATATATTGGGAGGGCATGATCAAAACGTTTTTACTGATAAGGATACCCAATCAAAAAAGTTGGGAGACCACATCTCTAGATTATCACTTGCATTGGGAACTCTCTTTTGAGAAAGATGTTCCAAAGGAACCATCTTATTGCAGTATAGCAATGAAGAGCCACTTGTTCATCAATGGAAAACTGAGTGGACTTTCATTAAAGCTTACTGGATTTTAAAACATCATCAAGATACTAATCTTGATACCCTAATCAAGTGGTTACATCCTGGGGAAATCACGGTATCAGTTACTATTATGAATAAAGGAAAGAAACACAGCATCTAGTAAAGATGCTTTCAGACTTACTAACAATGTATCTGAGAACAATCAAATCTCCTAACCTTTAAAAAAAACACAAGAAGCCATATGAAAAGGTGCTGTCAGCATCATAATATATATCACCACAGAATGTGCTATACATAAAGTATTCAAATGAAACAACTGCACTGTTGCAGCTGAAACCAATGTAATTTATTTTTTCTGAGAATTAGACAGAAAACACTTGTTTGGCATAACTGAACTGGTGGGTATTAGAGTTTTTCCAATTAAACAGTACCCCAGTATTAGTTGTTCACTAGAAAGATCCTTTCCATATCCCACCCCCCAAAATGAGACACATCCAATGAAGAATTCTGAGTACATTTCTTAAATGTTCCCTTTCATATTTTCCAGTATCTGTACAGCCTTGTGCAGTTGTTAAAACAAATGCTGATTTCACTTCAGATGTAGGTAGTAGAATTGATTAAAATAAGCCATAATACCTTTTTGATGCTTCTGATAAAGACAGAAAATTTAAGAAAATACTTCAGCAATACTATGCTACCATCTAATCCTAAAAATATTATTTCCAAAACTCAAAAGCTTATGTCCCAAATTGCTGAAGTTGACAATAAGTATTGCTGTATCTATCTTTATTTTCTTGTAATGCTGTAAACACGTATTTTGGGATTCAAAAGCCTGATAGTAACTTAATTTTTTAAATTAATAAACTTAACTTTTTAAATTAAAAAAAAAATTAAAGCTACCATTGGCCCTTCAGCACTCGTTTTATAATACCCAGGGCACCCACAGATTTTGCTGCTGACTCACTGAAGCACAACTGCTAATTTTCAGTGGCACAATTTCCCCAAGGTTGGCTTGTTTTAATTAAAAAAGGGAAATTCATCCTTTAACATCCTGCCCTCCCACCAACCCTCATCGCATTCTTGGCTCTGCCCACTGCATTTTTCAGAGACTTCCCAATGGAACCGCAACACCCAGCAGCAAAAGTGTGGCCTGAGCAGCTGGAAATCGTTTAGGAATACCTAAATAAAACAGCTAACAAGCCAGAGTACCAAGCCCCTTGCCTATCCACTCCTACAAGAAACTGAAGCCCCCATGTAGCTCAGCCTCAAATCACTCAGAACTCAGACCTTGCCCCCAACTCAGACAACTCTCAGTCTGATGGGATTAAGGGTCTGTGCCAGTAATCAGTTGGAGAAACATGGGGAGGAAATGGCGAAGTATGGCTATCTCATTGCTGTGCTGGTGACCATCTACACTCATTTTGTCACCAGTTGGCCAATGAAATGTGCCTCAAGCCTTAGGGGGAGCTTTTATTGATGATCACTAATGTAGACTGTCCCAGCTTCACTGAAGGCGCTCCCTTCTGCCTAGCACACCCAAGTGGGTATGAGAAATTCAGGGCAACAACAGGTGACATACAGTCCTTAGATCTCTGCCCCACAGCTTTGAAAAGTACAGATGTGTCTTCCAATCTTCAGCTGCAGCACCAAACACTACACAGCTCATACAAAAAAGAAGGGGCACTGAAGTAGCAGCTGCCTATCTTGTCCTAAAGTGGGGGAACAGGCCACGCTGAAAGAGCCTTGTGGCATGGAAGTAGGCCAGCCCAGGGCTTCCCCACACAGATAAAGTTTAGTCTCAGCCAAGCTAGGTCCTCCCACCTTGGGAAAGGTTTCACACAACCAGTGGCTCAGAATTGGAAAAGTTGGCCCCATTTATTCAACACTCCATGCACCATTTCACCATTTCTGGCAATGCATCAAGGAACTGAGCAGCCAAATGAAACAACAAAACATCCCTTTCAACAATCAAACTCAGATATTTATCCAACTTGACCCATCAACAATCAAGTAACTTTGGTTGCAGCGAGTTTTTTTTTTTTTACAATTACATCTTGGCTTTGTATCCAGGGACAGAAATGCCTATTTTACTTTTGGATATGCTAGAAAACAAACCACTCATCTGTAACCTGTATTTTCCATTGTCACCCAAACCACTAAACTGTGACCTATGCTTGGTTGGGAATTTCAGTGATAAGATGAACTGTAATTAAGCATCCTATCAAATTGGATTTAAATGCTCTCACGTTTGCTTAAGTTACAGGATACCTATGTAGAGAGAGGACTCTTTAAAAAGCCATGTTAAAAGCCCAAAATCCATAGAACTCATTACAGGGTCATCTACAGGGTCAATCAAAATGGTGACTGATTGAGACCCCTTTTTTCCGCTGCATCACAAATAAAAAAGGGCTGGACTTTGACCACATGGTCATGGGCACCATTTTGACTTTGCTGATCCCCAGACATGAGTTTAAACAAATGTTAAAATATTTCAGAATCTGGGAACATCACTAACTTATGTGCTATTTAGGAAGCTTTCACGCCTGCACAAGCCGAAGCATTGAGTCTTTTCTGTCCTTGAAATTCAGCTACATCTGCTTGACAGTGAACATGAGTAACAAGGCTTGATTGCTCTCTATGTAACTATCTTCTAAAAGTGTGTCATGGCAACAAGCGGCAAAAAACCAGATGGATAATTAAACTCAAACCTTTCCAAGTTCATTTGTTTGCTTGTAAAGAACACAGAATTAAAATTGAGATTGAGAGATAAATTGCTTTTTGCAAAAATCTGGTAGATTATTGCTGAATTGCTCTCCTTCCAAGAACTCAGCTGAAATATTACTTAACTGCCTGGAGACCAAGTAAAGCCCCACAACCAGTCATTTCAAACATGACTTTTACTCCTTCACTGACTTCCTTGATCAACACGAATCTTTTCCCTACATCTTATTTCCTGAACTGTAGTAAAACAAGTCCCAAAAAAGTGAGCTGTTACATATGGATAAAAACATATCCTATGTTCTATGATATACTGATGGATTAAGGAGAGAAATGGCTTCTCAAGGATTGGTCTTCTCTTCAGATTGACCCCAGAGTTTACAAGGAATTTCATTTGCTCAATTAATGTGTAAATATACACATGCAGCAGAGGAAAGGCATTTGCAAAGCAATTCTATTAAATCCCTTAATATACAAATCTGGTGATTATTTCCCAACCAAAACACATATATAAACTCACTCGCAGAGACAGATACCCACTTCCCACTCCTCCTTGCTTAATGTGGCAGGATAGGATGTCACCAAGTCCCTTGCCCACCAAGAGTGACAGGCAGTCAAAGAAGTAGGGAAATGTCTTTTTTCTGGGGTGGGGGGGGAGGGAAGTAGTAGAAATGCAGGCTTTCTGCTTTCTGTGTTTCCTCATTGTGCCAATTCAGGCTTTCCTGGACCAGCTTTAGAGCCACCCAGAACAAGCTTTGGGGATTTTGCTCTTACAACCTCAGCAGGTGTCTTGTGCTTCGAAGTCAGAGAGCAAGGACCCTCTTGTGCAATCTCCTTGCTAGAGATTCAGGCCCTTTGGAAGAAGAGCAGATAAAGTTGATGGGACAGTTCCATTGCCTTTCAAGTAATCTTGAGGGGAGACTTCTTGTGAGCACAGAGGAGAGTGACATAAGGGACCCCGATGAAGGCCCACTTCTCACTGGGCCAGAACTTAATAACTGGGCCTTGTTCGGGAATCTCGGAGACAGCATCAAAATAGGCAAAGCAGACACAGCCCAGGTAAGCTGCAATACAGATGAGGATATGCCTGAGAAGACAGAAGCAAAAGACCGAGTAAGGTTTCTTTCGTTTAAGGTATCCACAAGGAGGGGGTTTCTTTGGTTTAAGGTATTCACAAGGAGGGGCATTGCTTGTGCTCAGTGGAAAGAGCAAAGTGTGCCCATTTGCAGGGCAGAGAAGCTATACACTGTCCTCAAGAAATGGAGTTTTTGTATGAATTTTATTTCCATACCACTCTCAGAGCAGCATAGGAAAAGTTCAGTAGCTGCTCTGCCACCTCTTGCACCCTGGCAACAAATCACACAACAGAGCATGTGCGTTGTGAAGGCAAGCTTGGATCCCAGGGCTCAACACAGTGACAATCTGAAGAGAGAGGGCCCGGGAGTGTTGTTAACACTTATGTGTGCACTGGCAACTTTTTCCCCTCTGGAGAGGAAAGAAGGCAAGGTAACTTCCTCCCCCAGAGATACTGATTTGAGACTTCACAGTATGAACCGGCTGCTTCTCTGAGAACTGGGTCTCCGGTTCAAGGGGAATAGGGTTCAAGTCAGGATTCGAGGCAGGAATGGAGATAATCCTTGGTTTGTGGGCCGCCTGGAGTCACTGGAATTTTCTTAGTGATTCCAAAGATCCTCAGACCCTCCTGCTGAAATCTGACGATCTGTCAAAAATAGGTGATACCACCAATGGGAGCTGGGAAATAATTGTTTAAGCTTTAGAATAGACTTCCAACATTGTTTCCCCAATATTCCACCCTTACTAACAGCATCCCTCCAAAATCCCAGCTTTGCCCCTTAGTTCATCACTTCTGCTATGGTACATCGTTGTTCTGCCTGCTGTGACTTGTGGCACCTCCTCCCAAAAAAAAACAGCCTCTGGTGATGGAAAGGATGCTGAGCCCTGGCCCAGCAACTTTTTTATTCATGGGAATGTTACCATCACCCTGTTACGCTACTATTGGAGTACCAATGGAATAGCAGAAAGGTATTTTTCTTCCAGAAATTATTTTGTTAGTGCTGTCTAACTTGTCTGATTCAAGGGACAAACTAATCATGAGATCACCGAAAACACCTTAAATCAGATCTGACTTTAACGTGAAACACACCAAGAAATTGTGCTGCTGTAATAATGAAAACAGATAATGACCAGCAAAAGGGAATACTTAAAATAGGGGAACAAAACTAGGACTCACCATACGCAGTGTAAATAGGGAAAATTAAAAGATGACCAAATCTCACAAAATACTTTGTCACTAATCCAACAAAATAGTGCCAACATCCACCACAGGCCAGAAAACAGTCCCAGCTTGTACACTCGCACATTGTCACACCTAGAAGCAAAAGTGATTAACTGGGAGTTACATCGGCAACAGTGTAAATAAATAAAACTGGTGGAAGCTTAAATCAAGCCACATCAACCTGCATTATTGATCAAAATAGAGTTTTTGTTAAGTCTGTTGAATTAATGATACAACTGAAATATCAGAGGTAGGAATGTCTGCAGGGTATGGTTCAAAAAGTCAAGATGGAGTGATCGAAGCTCTGCCCAAAAAACATGCAGGGCTTTGATCATACCACTGTGGCCAATACCTTAACTTTTTGGACCATACTTGTGATACTCCTGATCAAAACACGCAACTAATCCAATCTCAAGTACAGGTCATTTCGTAGTGTTTGACCTTACCAGGTTTATTCTTCAACAAAAGGAGTGGCCTTGAGGAATTCAGGTTGCTTCTGCACCAACATACCATCACCTAAGCTTTTATTACTGTAATAACAGGGACTTACCATGTTTGCTTGAGACATACTTGGAGCAAGATGATTTTTGCTTATTGAGAACAACTGGCATCTATGAGATTTCTTCCATTACTTCAAGTTTGCTACAGGTTTGGTATTGTATATACATTGTTTACACTGATTACACATGTACATTCTTTACATGGCACCCCTACGCTAGTCCACAATTTATAGTTATGAGGTTCTTTGAACATTTACCATGGATGGTTGTAACTTCTATTGATTGCTGTCCTGTGCTATGGCATCCAGTTCATGTTGTGTATTTAGGGGAGCCTTCTCCTTTATATGCCAATATTGAACAGCAAAGCTTCTAAAGGCCTCAAAGAGAGGCTCAGAGAACACATGCTCCGCCAGGAGGTGCCAGCCTCAATTTAAGTCATGTGCTATTCAAGCTGTGAAACGGGGGAGGGGAGTACATGTATACTTCTCCTAGGACCACAATGCCATTGAAACAGCCAGATGACAACTTCCAACTAGAAACTAGACCACCTCGCTGGCTTCTTCCACCCTCTGATCTCATATTTGGGACTACATAGTATGGAACTTTGAAGTACACCAGTTTATCATTGCCTCAACTCATTTATCCAAAATATCTTTCAGGATGTTTGGAACATTTGTGACATCACTTAACCGATTCTCTACATTACTATTATGGGTCTAATTCTACCCTATCCAAATATAGGTTGTGCCTGGAACACAAGCTGCACCAGCATTAGTCATACATCTAAACATTGTTCATTTGCTTTGCTTCGGTCAGTCTGGTACCTACCTTTTGAGCTCTGCAATAAGCAAGGCGCTGCAGGGAAGACCTAATGTCATCAATGAGATGTTATTAATGGCGGGCTTAACAAAGGCAAGGCACGTAGTGACTCCAGAAAGAATGCCCACTGCTGCTTTGAACCGGCCCCTGCAAAATACACACATTTTTAAACAGCATCACTCTAGGATGAAATACACATGAAAACAGGTGTTAAAAACTATTTGCATGGTATAATTGATGCCAACATGCTTCAGTTGTTCGAGAGAAGAAAAAGAGCCACAAGTTTTGCAAACCCAAATGCATTTATTTTAAGGGACTGTGTAGAATGGAGGAGGGCACATGTTACTTACTTAGAAAATGTATATGCTGCCCAATCCCAATGACTTGTAAAAATATAAAAAAATGAAACAATCACAACTTCTGTAAAAGGCTTTTAACTCTAGATGGATGCCTGGGTGAACAGGTATAGTTTAAAACCCCTCTCTAGTAACAAGGAGAAGGCCTGCTTCAATTCCAGCAACAGTTTGTTCCACTTGCATTATAGGAAAAAACAAAATATTTACTGACATTAAAATGTATCAGTAGCAAGATCTGGAACCCAAGAATGCAAGGCAGACAGTACAGGAGTAAATTGTCCTTCACCTAACTTTGGTCTATGTTGTGTAAGGCTTCGTAGCAAGGACCTTGAATTGTGTTCAGAAAGCAAATGGCAACAGTGCAGCTGTTCTGACATCTCCAAGGTGGCGCTATTCACCATCACACTCACCACCACATAGATGCTTTCTGGGTCAAAGTACAATTTTGGTGTTGACTTTAAGGGCGACCACATGAAGAGTGTGTTGAGGTTATGAGTGCAATGATCACCAATACAAGGTCTCTCTCCTCCAAAAAGAAGAAAACCCTCTCCTTATCATGTGGCTATGTGTAAGGTACAGGATGAGACCAAACTGTGAACTTGATTCTGGAAGCCCACCTATGAAAGGCATATCTCCTGAGTCAGAGTCCAGTCCTGGAATCAGCAATACCTTCATCTTCTCTGGGTGTAGTGTATCTTCTTCTCCTACCTTCTTACAGCTTGAAAGATCCATCTGCCTGCAGTAAGGTCATTCTCTTACTCAGAAAACTTCCCTATGGGTTCATCTGTATCCCATTGTGATTGGGGGATATAAGAATGGACAGCGTTGACATTTTTGCTTGTTTAGATGAAGAAAAATCCCAAATTTGGATCAGGGAACTCAGATTATATGGTTTCATTTTTCCAAGTACTGGACTGTGGAGTACCTTAGGAATTGCACACTTTTCAGATTTGCTTATTCCCTTCCCACTGTGAGATCTTTGATTGTAATAGATCTAGATCTGATATACACCCCCATACATGTAGGTATATATTCCAACTTGGATTAAGAAAAAAAATGATGACAGACCAATCTAACAGCAGTTGAAAGCACATACTAAGCCTACTCCTATCCCCAAAGTGCTTTTTTTTTGCAATACTTTTGTTATATATTTCTTTAAACAAATCAAGGAAGAAGTCAGCCAAAGATGTCCAACTTTGATAACCAAGTTATCAGAAAAGGCAGCTGCTGATGGCTGATTCTCCCAAAGAACACTATCTGTTATGAAATGTGAAGGAGGCACATCTGCAAAATTCAGAGCATAGCTCTTTAAATTCCTCAGAATATCAACAGCCCTTCCTTCACGAGTCCCTATTCTATGGTCACAGGCTGTTCACACTCCCAAGTGCTAAATTTTGCTGTCAGAGATACATACGCGTAAGAAGGTAAACTTATAATTGGTCCTTTGAGAACCATTGCAGAACTGCTAGAAGAGTTTATGAACTGGCACCTGATTTTTACAACACAGGAGGTTTGGCAG
Organism: Candoia aspera; assembly: GCF_035149785.1. Lineage (NCBI taxonomy): Eukaryota > Metazoa > Chordata > Lepidosauria > Squamata > Candoiidae > Candoia > Candoia aspera. The sequence continues at coordinate 185,761,881 of NC_086154.1, forward strand.
CTGGCACCCCATTGCCTATTTCAACTGCCTACTTCTGAAGTAAGACAGCAGCAAAATGTTAGATTTCTTTAAAAAGAAGTATATGAAATTACACAAACAGAAACTATGAAAAGGGCCTGGTGAACAAGAAAAAAAAGGCATATAAGAATATGTTTATTGGGAAAAATGAGGATGCAAGAACAATATTGTATAATGTGTATACAGAGAAAAAATCATGCAAAGAATGTAGTCAGAGAGCAAAAACCATAGGTAACATTAAAAGAGAGAAAATGCAGGACAATTTTGGATTTTTTTTTAAATGCTTTAAAAGTAGAAGAGGGAGAAACACAGAGCCTGCAGCAGAGTTATTAGAATTAAAAATAAAAATGATGAGATAATTCTGGATGAAACTGAAGCAAAGGAGGGCTAGAAGGGATATTTTAGAGATTTGTATGGGAATTATAGGGAGCCAGTTTGGTGTAATGGCTAAGGCACCAGGCTAGAAACTGGGAGACCGTGAGTTCTAGTTCCGCCTTAGGCACAAAGCCAGCTGGGTGACTTTGGGACAGTCACTTTCTCTCAGCCCTAGGAAGGAGGCAATGGCAAACCACTTCCAAAAAACTTTGCTAAGAAAACTGCAAGGACTTGTCTAGGCAGTTACCAGGCGTCAACACTGACTACACACAAAAGAAGGGAATTATACTCTTATGTCAAATAATAGAATTGGAACAAATACAGGGTTAGTGCCCCCAAAAAATGATGAAAAGGAGGTAAAAAATGCTGTGAGAATAATGTTTTGGAAGCAGGAAAAACTGACTTTCCGGATATACACAAGCCTCAGAAAAGAATGCAAAAGTCACAAGGTTGGTCTGACTGCCATTAGCTATTAAAAAGGGAAGGGTTTTAAATAAATCTGAATTACAAAAGCACTTTGAACCAGATTCTAGCAGAAAGGTCAAATCTGGCAGGGGGGGTGGGGGAGAAGTACAAAAGAGCAACAGATTCATATCATAACCAGAGGACTTCAGGAAGGCTGAACACCACAGTACAAGTCTCTGAAAAAACACTGCACTTCTGCACTTGTATTGGTGGTCTGGAGACACTCCTGAACAGGACTTCTGCAACTGTGCCAGGCTGTCAGACCCTCTGCCTTCCTTGCTGGCCACTGGGGTGTACTCAGTGGCAGGTGTCTCAAACTGCTCTATTATCGCCGTGATTTCAATAAATGTCAGCCACAACACTAACATCTGCTGAGTCACTTTGTGGACCAGCAAAAGGATGGGTGCCTTCTCCACCAAGCTCTACTTTCTCAGACTTCTATATAGTTTTAAAAAATATTCACTGACTTTTGTTCAGTAAACCACCAACCTAGAAACACATCTCTGAACAGCTGGATATAAATACCTAAACCAAGAGGGTAATTTCTCTAATCCAGATTGCCTGATGACGATGGGAGCTGTACTTTTAATATACGTAGAAGATGCTACACTGGGGGAAGACTAAGCTATTTTTCATAACGTGTCACGTGGCAAATCAATCCTTGGAGAATAATCAGCCATATACAGAGAGAGAGGGAGAGGGAGAGGGAGAGAGAGAGAGAGAGAGAGAGGGATTAATCTCAAATATGTTATCTGTGTTCCTCTCTTCTTCGCAGAGGCTCAGAGCTACAGGGTAATCTTATAATAATCTTTTTGGGAAGAGTAGTTGCTGAGGGATTAGACCAACCATCTCTAATCCAATGCCTTCTCATTACTCCAGCAATTGCCAACAAACATGCCACTGGGAAAACCCTAAGCTTTTTCATAGCTTTTTTCCTCGTGTTGGCATTTCAGTCTGTTCAACATTATCAATAACATGTATGACGAGATCCTAAGTACAGAGGAACTGAATGCTACATCAGTTTTGACTCACCCTGAAGAATCCTGGCAGAAGAACTGCAGATTCCAGTAAGACCAAACTTGCCCAGAACAAACAGGCTTAGCAACATCACACTGTGGGAATATATTCTTCCTAACTGTGTAAATTCCATCAAGATGGTGATGGAATTTAATTTTCCTGACTGCTTCAGGCCCCATCTTTAACTCAACGTGCAAGACGCTCTTGACCTTTTAACATTTATCTTCTGCCTTTTTTTTTTTAACATCAGTGTTATAAAGTGGCCACTCAGATACTCTTTCCTTGACCTTAAAATCAGTGGATAAACTGGGAGAAGATCCTGCTGTCTCTTCTGCTTTGTTGTTCGTCTACCACAGCCAGCAAAAATAGGAAGACCACAACACAGGGAGGATAGCTGCAGGGCAAGTTGGAGAAACTGTACCTGAACTAACTCCCAGTCTGTTTAGTAAACCTAAACCTAAACCTAGCTTACAACATAGCAGTTCTAATTTCCTACACCCAGCTTTGTCAAGTAGCGTCTTTTTGTCTTCCCTCTTTCAAGGAAACAGTCACGATGCTATGGCACAAAAATTGAAGATAAATTATTTCCAGAGATATTTACCTGTCGTTCCTAAACATTTTGGGTAGATACCTCCTAGGGAACCACATAGCCAGGGCACACATAAGAACCCAAAGTATAGCAAGTTCATCGAGCATCTGACCCAGGAAGCTAAGTGTAGCATGGAAGTAGACAGATCCAATCCCTAGAGAGATATAGTAAAGAATTTTTATTCCATCACTAAGACATGTTCATGACATTGTTTCACAATGACTGTCTGAAAATTAAGCTTTTACATGTTAGCTGAAACACATATGGTGAAAAGCTAAGTTATAAAAGAAAGGCAACACGCCCCCCCAATCAACATTAATTTTATTGCACTTTTCCCCCAAATCTTCAATCCATGAAGATTTTGCCTAGCCAGTCAGTCTGATACAAATAATTCACAGTTCCTTAAAAGCACTGATGCAGGAAAATTCCTGCCTAGTCCTTTTGTCTAGGGACATAATGATTTTTCCCAGTAATTATATTATTTGTATCCTGCTTTTTAAATAAATTTGGACAACTCAAGGCAGCAAACGTACCCAATACTACTTCCTCCTATTTTCCCCACACTAGCAACCCTGTGTTAATGTTTTCTACTACAGATTAAGGTTACTATGGTAACTAATCATTTTGGCCGGTTGAAGAAGTTGAATTTAATTGTCCCCTTTTCAGTTGTTAATTGTTGCACTGGGGGGGGGGAGAAGAACTTGCCTGGACTTGTTTTAGTTTCAGTTTCCCTTCTGTGTAGGCTTGCAGAGAATATGCAGCTGAGAGAAATCTCTCCTCTCAGCAAACAGCCTTTAAATATGTGTGTTTTCTGTAAATAAAATTATTTTTATAGAAATGCCTGGTGTGTGACTTTTCTGATCTCTCCTGGGCCAAAGGCTTTCCTAGCAATCTGCTAACAGGTTATGGGCCCAGTAAGCAGCCCAGTAAACCCAGTAAGAAGCCCAATAAAACCTCAGAGAGAATAGAGAGATCAGCTCCAGACCTCATGCACAATTTAAAGGCAGGTAGCAAAGACCTGTGAAGATTTTCTTTGAAGCTGCCTGGAGATTTTCCAGCAACTGCCAGTCTACAGGACAAAGAAGCCAGCTGAGGTGACTTGCATAAGAAGGAAGAAGCCATGGCTACCTCCCAGCCCTCAGCAATGCCTCTGGAGCGCCTATCAGAAACCAACTATTTGAATTGGGCCCTGAAGATGGAGATGTATCTTCGCAGAGAGAATCTTTGGCTGCCAATTGGTGAGCAAACCCCCCAAAATCCCAGTGCTGAATAGCTTAGACAGGATGAGCGGGCTAGAGCCACCATTATCTTGGGAGTTGAGGACAATCAGCTAGTCCATGTGCGAGGTATGCAGTCTGCAAAGCAGCTTTGGGACGCTTTGAGAGACTTGTATGTAAAGGCAACAGCAGGGAGTAAAGTTACCCTGACAAAAAAGCTGTACAAAGCCTACCTTGCAGAAGGAGATAGCCTTCCTGAGCACCTGCATTTTATTCAGCAGCTGTTTGTTGAGTTGCAGGAGAGAGGAATGGAATTTACACCTCTCACAAAATCCTATATCCTCCTGTCCTCACTGAATGAAGCATGGGACACGCTGATTTGTACCCTGGAGGCTATGCCTGAAGCAGACCTCACCCCATCGTATGTTACACAGCGCTTACTCGCTGAATGGGAGAAGAGAGAGGAAAGATCCCCCCCATCTCTTCTGGAAAGCTGCAGTACCAGAAAACAAGGGAAAAGAAGGGAAAGGAAGCTGAGGCCACAGCGCTAGCCAGCCAGCGATGCTTCACTTGTGGTTCAGCTGGACATTTGCAAAGAGACTGTGCCATGAGACCCAAGAGTAGAAAGACAGAGAAGAATACAAGGGCAACACAGAAGAAGGCTCTTCAGACAACCCAAATTGCACAGGTTGCTGAGAAGGGTAATTCTGATGTATGGGTGTTAGATTCTGGGGCCAATTGTCATTTATGTAATTGTAAAAGCTCTTTTGTGTCACTGTCTAAAACTGAAAGACAAAGTGTATCTTTGGCTGATGGGTCTGTGACCAAAATTATGGGACAAGGTGACTTGTATTTATCCTGCTTGGGAGAAACTGTAAAAGGTGTGTTGTATGTGCCATATTTACAATCAAACCTTTTATCTGTGGCACAATTGGCTGCAACAGGGTATGTCATAACATTTAAGAAAAATGGTTGCGAGATACGTAAAAATGGAAAATTGTGTGCTACTGGTATATTAAAAGACTCCTTGCACAAAATGCAAGGAAGCCAAGCTGCAAGGCTGTAGTTGGCAACACGCCATATCATGACCAATGTGTACACCTGATGCACAGGAGATTTGGTCATGCTAATTTCAAGTATATAGCACAAATGCCACAGCTGTGTGCTGACCTAAAGATAAAACCCTGTGACAAATACTTAGATTGTGTAGTTTGCAAAGAATGCAAAACACTAAAAGCTCCTGTGAGTAAGCACAATGACAGAGTTACAACTAGACATTTGGAAATTGTACACTCTGACATTATTGGTCCTTTTGCTCCAAGTCTTAGACAAGCAAAGTATGCAATGACCATCACTGATTATTTCTCAAGATACACATTTATCTACATCTTAAAACACAAAGATGAGGCATTTGAGAAATTTAAAGGTTTTGTGACATGGGCAAATGGAAAATTCCCTAGGCCTGTATCTGCAATCCAATGTGATAGAGGAGGAAAGTACCTTTCTCACAAATTCAAAAGGTTCCTAGCCGAAAAGGGGTTGCTGAAAGAAAGGGCAGAACCTTGCAAAATGCGATGGAATGCATGCTTAAAGATTCACATTTATCTTTTAAGTATTGGGGAGAGGCAATATCTACTGCCTGTTATGTACAAAACAGATTGTATAACTCTGTGATTCAGGACACTCCATTCCATTTGTTTTATGGTGTGAAACCAAAGGTAAACCATCTGAGTGTTTGGTAGCACTGCTTGGCTTCATATTCCAAAACAACAGAGAAGGAAAGGAGGCCCCACAACAAAGAAAGCCATCTTTGTTGGCTATGAACAAAGCCAAAGGAGTTACAGGTTCATAGTGGGAGAGAAATTGATAATTAGCAAAAGCGCTTTTGCTGAACAAAACTGGGGGAGATTAAATTCTAGCTCTCCAGTTGATCTGACCACAAGAAAACAGCAAGGACTTGCTGATAGTGATCTTTTGCCTGATGAGGACATTAAACCAGAAAAGCAAACTGAAGATCTGTCTGATGAGACAGATGCTTCTCAGGAAAGTGATAGGAGTCAAAATTTAAGCCCTGTATTACCTCGCAGATCTCAGAGTAATAAAGGCGTTCCTCCATCACGTTTTCAGGCTGAAACAGTAAAGGCTTTTCACATATTCACAGAACTTGAGTCCTTAGAACAAGTGAATGCTTTACCACCTGAGATTGCACAAAATGGCATTCTGCCATGCAACAGGAATTAGCATCCTTGAAAGAAAATAAAACATGGGAACTGGTAAATCTATCTCCCAATTAACGCTGTCTAGGTTGTAGGTGGGTTTTCAAACTGAAAAGGGATGCTGATGGAAAAATCCAAAAATATAAAGCAAGGTTAGTTGCAAAAGGGTTCACTCAAAGGAAAGATTTAGACTTTGACAAGACTTTTGCACCAGTTACTAAAGGTGAATCAATTAGATTACTGTTAAAAATTGGTGCACTCAAAGGAATGTCAGTTCACCACTATGACATTCAAACTGCATTTCTCTATGGTGATTTAGACCACAAATTATACATGCAGCAACCCCCTGGCTATGAAAAAGGGGAGAATCTGGTCTGTGAACTGCAGAAGTCAATCTATGGGTTAAAACAAGCTGCTAGATCCTGGAACCAAAAATTAGATGAAAAACTGCAGAATTTTGGCTTTGAAAAAGGAAAAGCAGATCCATGTGTATATATGAAGAAAGACAAACAAGGCTGTATGTATCTGTGCATTTATGTTGATTTGCTGCTGTTCACACCAACAGAAAAACAAAGGCTTGATTTTGAAGCCTGCATGAAAAGCCATTTCACATTAAAAAGCCTTGGAACTGTAACAAATAACCTAGGTTTGGAAATACACAGGAAGAAGGATGATAGCTTTCTGTTAAACCAAAGGGGAGATGTTAAAATATTGCAAATGGAAAGACATACAGAGTTGTCAAAGAAAATTGGTTTGCATCTTATTCTGTAGTATAAAAAGGGGAGTGTTAATATGTTTTCTACTACAGATTACTATGGTAACTAATCATTTTGGCCGGTTGAAGAGGTTGAATTTAATTGTCCCCTTTTCAGTTAATTGTTGCACGGGGTGGGGGGGAGAACTTGCCTGGACTTGTTTTAGTTTGTTTCCCTTCTGTGTAGGCTTGCTGAGAATATACAGCTGAGAGAAATCTCTCCTCTCAGCAAACAGCCTTTAAATATTTGCTTTCTGTAAATAAAATTATTTTTATAGAAATGCCTGGTGTGTGACTTTTCTGATCTCTCCTGGGCCAAAGGCTTTCCTAGCCTTTGGCCCATCTGCTAACAGTGAGGTGGGCTGGGCTGAGAGGGACTGGCCCAAGGTCACCCAGCCAGCTTTCATGCCTAAAGAAGGCCTCGAACTCAGTCTCCTGGTTTCTAGCCCAGCACCTTAACCACTACTCCAAACTATGTCCTCCCCATTCACTGAGATTTCATACAGGGATGAGCACCAGTTATATATTTTGGACTTCAGTTCACATCAGCTCCAGGCAGTTTGAACAGTGACACAGGAGTGTGGAATTTTTAGTTCAAAGTATCCAGAGAACACTGAGTGGTCTACCTAACTGAAGACAGTACCTCGAGTATTTCAGTGTGTGTATATTTTAACTGCTGGATATTGCTTTGGATTCCTATGGGAAGAGAACTTAGGGACAAAAAGAAACAACAGCATAACTTAGTAAAAACTGGATTGCTATGTAAGTAGTAGCAGCCAAAGGAATCAGTGCAGTAAGATGCACACTGTAGTTAAGAATATTGCACGACACATTAAAGGGGTCACAGTGGCATCAATCTATAATACTGTACTTTAGAGTATATATTCTGCTTCTGAGTTAGTTGTATGCTTATACACTACATTCAATTGAGGCATTTTTTGGTTTCATGGCAGTACATCATTTAAAAATGGTAATACAACCTCTAATTTTCATGTCACATCCCAGAAAACGCAGAACAACTTACCTACAACCACTAGCAAGGTCCATATTAAATATATTCCACTGTTGAAGCAGGTTGCATATTGTCGGAATAAGCACATACATATGGGGGGCAAGACAAAAAACAAGATGTTGCTTATCTAGGGAGAAAAGAAAAGAACATTTAAATAAGCAAAAAGAAATTACAGAAGACTTTTTCTACCATATCTTCTCTCTGGAAGGAATTTTGCACCATTAATGAAGTGTGAGTCTTAACAATCATAAAAAAGAGACAGTAATTAATCAGCATGTCTCTGTTTTTACTGCATACAGCAGCCTTTGGGAGAGGTGACGATCTCCCTAGATGTTGTTTTGACATATTTGTCAGGGGTTTTTTTCAGTTAAAATTGCTCACATTTGCTCAGTGCCATTTTGTGAGATGATCTGGGACTCTTTTGAGTTTGTAGAGATCAAGGGAGTAGGGGACTCTGCACAGGATGAACTCTGCCTTCTGTTGGCTGATGCCCTACTTGGCTCCTTCAGGCAGTCAAGTGGGTACATGTTGCTGGGGGCAAGGTCTCAATCCAGCTGTATTGGACAACTGCCCAATCTCCAATTTTCCCTTTGGGGTAAGATTTCAGAGACGATAGTAAGCATCAACTACCAAGGATGCTAGAAGAAATGGGTTATCTGATCCCTTCAAGTCAGGATCTAGCCCGGGGAAGTGTATACAGTATGTGACTTGGTCCTCACACTTACGGCTGTTGCAGCATCACGTAATCAAATTCAGGTGCTTTGCAACCAGCAGGTATTTATTAACATTGCAGCGTTCCATGGTCATGTGATTACCATTTGAACGCTTCCAACAAGCAGAGTCAATGGAGAAGCCAGCAGTAAAATTGCAAGTTACAGTCACGTGATGTCTCGCTTAATGACCATGTTGCTTAGCAAAAGGGTTGCTGGTCCCAGCTGCAGTTAAGCAAGGACTACCTGTATTGGTGTTTGTGAATAAGACACAACCCCCTTCTGCTACAATATCATGAAGCAAATCTTTCATGAGAACAGAGGCAACTTGACAGACCAAATTCCTACTATTGTACAGGACCTACAGCTAGCTTAGCAAACGTTGCCAGAATATAGTTAACAAAATCACCTCCAGCAAATCAAGTACACTCACTTTATACTTGGAGTGGTTTCTTTTCTTCTCAATCCAGATAAAAAAAGTAATTTAATTTGGAGGTTAAGGAAAGTGTGTGCAAGTTGTTAACTTTTGCAGACTTATTTGCACAATGAAATTATGGCCTTTATGGTCTTCAAAACTATGCCTTTGCTTAGGACAGCACAACTTCTACACTGACATGAATCTGAGGAGTTTGCCGACTGCTACAGCCTCTTAAAAGTAACCGAATTTGTCCGGAATCCTCTTTTCCTAAAGCAATTAAAAATGACTGCAACCATTTGAGATCATTGCTTTGCTCTATTAATCAAGTGCACTCCATTTAAGCTTTATCCTCCTATATGAAAAGCAAGCAAATTGCTTTCAAAGAAGGTGCTTAACTAAAAACAGAAACAATCCACCCATCCAGCAAAGCTACAAACCCTTAATTCTTTTTGGAATAGGAATACACATTCGCACACTCTGGAACTTTTCTGTCATCCTGGATTTACATACTTCCTATTAGTGAAAAAAGCATCAAAGGCTGTGTTCACACACTTAAATGGCTCAGAGCTTAACTTAACCAGGTTAATTTAACCAGGTCCAATTCACAGCTAAATGTTCACAACATGCTAGGCTTGGTTAGTATTTTGGGGGGGGCATAGTGTGCAGTGTGAACATCTGTTTAGTAAATTCATGCTGCAATATATCCTACAAATCCAAAAATGGGTTAATTCAGTAACCAGGTTAAATGTGCTGTGAATGCAGTGACCTCGAAAGGCCCAAATAACTACTACTGTACTAAATGCGTAAACCCAAAGAACTAACTAGTACTGGGTCCTGCTGGCCTTTCTCAAGGAACTAAAGACCTGGTTTTGCCATCAAGCCTGGGCCCTGATAGCATGGGTAAGGCCAATTCATGGTTACACGTGTTCTCGCCTGCTATTTTTTTGCTATTTCTCTTGTTTTTAATTTTGGCTGTTTTTAGTCTGTTTTCATTGTTAGCTGCCCAGGGTCATGTTTATGAGATGGGCAGCCTACTAAATAACAAAATTAATAAATTCCTGTGTGTGTCTACTCCAGTATTTCTCAACCTTGGCAACTTTAGGACGGGTGGATCTCAACTCCCAGAATTCCCCAGCCTGGGAGTTGAGGTCCACGCAACTTAAGGTTGCCAAGTTTGAGAAACACTGGTCTACTCAAAGTTTACACTTAGCAAAACAGAACAGAATTATATTTCAATTGCGTTTCAAAAAAGGCATTGGGTATTTTACAAAATACTATCATTCTCACATGTTAAATCGCGGTTTTATAGTCCAATTAAGTCATGAACGAATCGCAATGAGAGGGCTCCCCTATCGTGTTAAGCCACAGTGCAGCCCACCGTGTTACGGTTCAGTCGGTGCACCACCCAACCTAGCCGCGGGTCTGGTGAACCACGGGACCGATGCACGGCGCCTTCTCTTTCCAGCCCAAGCAGGAGCTCAACTGGACTACTCCAGGAGTTGCTCCAAGGCCAGCTCGCGTCTAGCACTCAACTCTTTTCAAACCCCCAAATACAAGCGCGGGGCGACTGCAAACGTCCTCCTGCGCTGAGCGCCGCTATCCATTTGTAAAACCCACGGGCTCTCCTTTAATGCACGCCCGCGGACTGACGCCCCAAGAGGCGGGTCACTGCTTGCTCCAGATACGCACCGTGTTGTAGAACTCGGCTATGGTGGGCACGATGGTGTAATTATCCTCGCACCAGTCCAGTTCGGAGCTGCCCGCCCTGAGATGATCCCACAGGAGGAGGGCAATCATTGCAAAGCCCGCGCGTCGCCGAGCTTGCTAAGACGAGGCTGCCCCGGCGAACAAACTCCGGGAAACGCTCATCGGGCAGAGGCGCGGGCTCAGCACAGGCTGCAGAAATATTCAGAAGGCCGCCCGGGTGAAGGCTCAGCGCTCGAGCCTTTTCTGCCTTTCCCCGGATTATGAAGCGTGCAGCCTTCGCGCCTCCCCCGATCTATCTCCGACAACGGAGGCGGCTTTTACACAGCAGCAGCGCACGCCTCCTCCCAGCTGATCCGGCCCCGCTCCAGGCCATCCTCATCACGCCTGCGCAGTGTGCCGACTGCCACGTGATCTTCTCTTCACCTTCACCTCCCGGGCTGCGAGACGCCGCGTTCAACCTGTGGAGCGACGTCCTGCACAACGAGTGGTGCAAAAGAGGGGCGCTCAGCAGTGTGGCTACGTGATGAGGGAGAGTTTGGGGCATTCTGTCTGCGTAGTTGCAGGGGCCTCGGTCCGTTTAGCTGCCGTAGCTGCAATTTGAATACGCCTCTTTGAAAAAAATGTGAAGCAAAGTACTCTCCTTCAGTGAGGTTTTGGTTGGATCTTAATGCTTCCAGCGTCAGCTGATTCTAGGTCCACCAAAGCGTTCCGTGCAATCAAAGATATATTTCTTCTCTGCATGGGACCGAACTCCCAAATTAACTGCTCAAAAAGTTGTGGCCTTTATACAGGTAGTCCTTGCTTAACAACCATTTGTTTAGTGATGGTTCAGACGGTGCTGAAAGAAACCTGCTTAGGACTGGTCCTGACACTGGCAAAAGTTGCAGTGTTCCTGCAATCGTGGTCATGAGTTGGGTGCTTGGCAACCAGTTCATACGACCATCTCAGTGTCCTGTGGTCCTGTGATCTCCATTTTTGACCTTCCTGGCCAGCTTCTGACAAGCAAAATCAATGGGGGAACTGTGTGATTCGTGTAATGACCTGCAGTGATTTGCTTAATGATTGCCACAAAAAGGTTCGCTTAATGACCACTTCATTCAGCAACTGAAATTCTCGTTCTAACTGATTATTAAGCAAGGACTACCTGTACAGTGCAAATGATACTTGAGACAGCATGTTTCTTATTGTGCAGGGGAAATGGTAAAATTCTGGACAGTGCTGCTTTCAACTGCAGGTTGAATGTATTTAACTGCAAGTTCCTATTTTTGGCTGCTCCCTGGAAGTGGAGAAGGAAACTCGCCCAAACTTTTGGAGGCTGCTAGAAGCAAAAGGGGAAATGTTCTCATCCTCCATTACAAGGGGGGATCTCTGGAAGTAAAAGTACAACAAAAATTGTGGTCTTTTCATCCTGCCCCAAATGACTTATATGAGGTGGCTATCACATTCTGCACCATTGCACAGTTATTCCCCTGTTATAAAAGCATTCTTTACTGTTGCCTTTTCTCCACAAGGTACTGATTTATTACATACAGCATGCAGCTGCTTCTTCAACTCTTCCATGGAACATGAGAAAACATTTGCATTATATTATGTCCCCCATTCAAAGCTAGTACAGTCCGTAATTCCCTGGGTTCTGAGATCTGGTTCATCAGGAATCTAGAACAGAATGGAACTGAGCCATCCTGAGGAATCAAAGTGGGCTACACCAATCCAAATAGATGAAAATTCTCCTTCAAGGATGTTCTGGGCTGTTCCACAGGTGGAGAACAGAACTTCCTTCTCCTCCCACCTGTTGAGCCTTTCCCCATCTCTTTGAGCTTTAAGAGCCTCACAATAGGTAGAATTCAGTGTACATGAAAAACAGATTGTCTCATGCTGAAGTAGTCCACATAGGCGATATGCAGATGCAGCGGCATTTATGCAGGGCCGCAACTTAGGGGCAAGCAGGGCATGTGCCCCGGGCGCTGTGCGGGGGGGCGCCAAAATGAGCACGGGGGGGCAAAATGGGCGCAGAATCTATGTTTGCCCTAGGTGACACAGACCCTAGTTGCGGGCCTGCATCTACAGAAAAAGAAAAGGGGAGTCAGAGTGAGGTAAGCAGGGTAGTGATACAAGCTCCACCCCTTTTCTACATGCATTGTGAGGTAGCACACATGCCCCAAAGGGACTGGAGCGTGTACTGCAGTGGTGCTTTTGTCCTTCTGAGCCTGCAGGTGTCACTATGCAGATATTCTGGATTCAATGCACATACATGCATATGGCCCTCTGGAATATGTCAGCTTTTTGACTTTCTGGAAGCCAAAATTGTGGGGGCCAATCAGATTTCCAATGGGACTCAATTCCACAATGTAGGCACTACCTCTGAAAAGCACTGCCTATGAGTCTTCATTCAGTGTATTTCATGGAGATAAGAAACCAAGTCCACTTTTTGAAGGCCTTGCTGTTAAGTGGCATATGAACCAATAGTTCCATGCAGTTGCCTGATTCCTTCCTGATCTAGGATGCCTTTCCACATTGCCCAATCTCTTCCATCTCCTACCAGCCATATCTACTCCCACTGATTTAGGTGTTTTCCAGGGTCTGTTAAATGTTTTTTTCAGGCCACCTTGCTAACCAGTATCCATACCACCACAGTGGTATTCCCTGCTTTATTCCCATTATTGGGGTTCCAGAGGCTAAAAGATACTCCTTGTTCTCCTCCCATTGTGTGTTCCAATGTTGAGGTGCGCTAAACAGAGGTTTCAGCAAGTAGCAATATCTGGCTTTTTCTGGACTCAGAAGTTAAGTGAAACTGGACATGATTAGTAGTTAGATGGGAAGACACCAGGGAATTTAGTGTAAATTAGATTGGGAAGTAAAACAAAAAAATCCTGAAAGAAGGCAGTGGAAAGGTACTTCCATACTCTCACCAAGAAAACTATGCAGATCTTCTCCTTAATCATCAGGAGTTGAGCTCAATTCAAGGGTGTCTTTATTTTAACAGAGGGATAAATGTTCCCAGCATAACCTTATAACAAAGATAATGAAGATTATTCCTTCACCAATGTCATAGGAAAGAGTTGAGCACAAAAACATGAAGTTTACTAATATTTTCTGGTTTGGAAGAAACTTGACAGTTCCCCTATAAACTGCATAGTAATCTAGGAGTGTCATCTTCATAGGTGTCCCTCGGACATTCCTAGTGGAATTCCACACTTTCATGGAAGCTGTTATTTCCATCTAAATTATACTGCTTTGTTGATATTACATCTCTTATTTCTCTCATTACACTAAGATTTGAAAGAAGACAGGTCTTCTCGGAATTTTAACATTTCACTGTAATGTAATGTTGAGTCAAACTGCTTTTTTTATTCTATTTATGACATATTTAAAGAGGAAGGAAAGATGAGACTGTCAGTTTTATCCTCTTCAGTATTTAACACATATTAAGTATTCATAGAGCAGATATCATTTACATAGTTTTCCTTGCTTGCAAATGCTAGAAAGCTGTGCATTGGAATAATGAACAAGAAATGCCTGTGTGTTCCAGAGGATCAATATCTATCTATCTATCTTTAAGCCGGCTGGGTGACCTTGGGCCAGTCACTCCCTCTCAGCCCAAGTCACCTCACAGGGTTGTTGTTGTGGGAAAAATAGGAAGAGGAAGGAGTATTAGGTATGTTCACAGCCTTGAGTTATTTATAAAAATAATCAAGGCGGGATTAAAAAATCTTTAAGAAAATAACTGACTTTGTATTCTTGGCTAAGAACAGGTCACAGGACAGGCGGAACAAACAGAATTGAAGAAAGTACTTCCTATGTCCTGTTGTGCTTCTTAGGTACAATTAGCCATAAAATTAATCTGCAGGAAGTATGTCTGGGGAGAAGCTGTTCGTGAGATGGAAGACGTCAATGCAGAGGCAACTGTGCGAGATCATTGCAAAGGGAAACTTTGGACTGTCGTATGTAATGTTCAGTAGGTTCCTAGATCAGTCCAAAAATAGAATGTGTGGCTTCTCAAATTTTGTCAGAGAGAGTGACTCTCCCAAATTGATCAAAAGAAGCAGAAGCATCTGCCCAAAGTCATCTGGAGCTGAGTGGCTACAAATGTAGAGAGAGAGAGAGAGATAACCAAGAGGCTAGGGGCAGCCCACACAACAGTAGGCAGATAATTATTACAGCTTCCAAATAATCAGAAGTTGATTTGTACGAGATCACAATATTTGTCTGTCTAACCCAGAATTTTGTACCTTCAGTGGCAGATGGACCAAAGTCTTTTTCACTGAAGCTTCTGAGACCTTCCATGTGCAAACCCTTTAGCTGTGATCTTTCCCTCAGATGAACAAAATGCCCAATGAGTGTTTTCTTGTTACCCTGTTTGTCTTCACATCCTCCTTTTGCAGAGAGAAAACACAAACTAAGAGCTAGATTTGGGAGAATGGTAGCTCAGCAGTTGGCTTTCTTTCCTGATGCTACCAGGTTGATTCTAGATGTATTCAACTTGAATGGAGTTTCAGTATCTGCTGGATACATACATCTGAAACTGCCTGCTGGGTACTACTAAAACCGCTTCTAACAGAAAAGAGAGGGAAAGGACCCAGACCCGGATATGCTTGATAATGTGGGTTAGGACATTATAATCTCCCCAGTTAATTTGGAGGAATTTGCTGTTTCATAGGAATAAGCCTCTAATCGTGGAGGCTGCATACATCTGTCATGATTAATAAATATTTATATCCTTATCAATCATGAATTTATATAACCTACTTGGCAGAGGTGTGAACCAATAGTACTTGTCCTTTGCTTGTTCAGCTGTAGTAGTGGGATATGCAGACCAAAATCTCAAACTGAGCCACGCTCTTCATTTTCTGCCTTGATTGCCATCTCTTTCCGTCTGCTTACCCAGGCAGCCTAACCCAGAATGCCACAAAGGAGCAGGGAGAGACTATTAAAACCGTAAGGCACTTACAGGTAATCCTCACTTAATGATAATTGGGACTGGGAATTCCATCACTAAGCAATGTGGTCGTAAAGCACAACATCATGTAACTGTGCCAACTTAGGGCAGTTGCAGCAGTCCCAGTTGCCATAATTAGGCAAATTCCACGCAGTCACAGTGCCCCATGGCCACGTGATTGCCATTTGCAACCTCCAGCCAGCTTCCCCATTGACTTTGCTTGTCAGAAGCTGGCAGTGAAGATCTCAAGTGGTGATCATGACACTGTGGAACGCTACAACCGTCATAATTACCAGCTGATTGTCAAGTGACTGAATTGTGATCACATGACCATGGGGACACTGTGACAGTTGCAACTATGAGGACCCATTGTAAGTCCCCCTCATTCAGTGCCATTGTAACTTCAAACGGTTGCTTAACAAGTGGTCATTCAATGAGGACTACCTGTACTGTACAAGGATAGTGTAGACTGGCCCAAAGATGCTCTCTGCCTGTCCGTTAAGATGTGGCTGATATTTGAGAGTGGCCAATACCAACCAGTTTGTGACTGTTGTTTTATATTAAGACATGTCTGGTGTTCTTGAGGGGATGGTGAAAAGTGATCTGAAACTGTTGTGCTCATGGCAGCTTTCAGGCTTCTGGATAGGCTCTCTGGATTGGAGGTGCCGCATTGCACTGGTTCCACTCCTATTTGGAAGGTCTAATTACATGTATGGGGTGATTACTCTGTGCTTTGGCATTATGCTATGGGGCTGTTCAGATGATTTTCCCACACTATTTAACATACTATTTAACTCCTACAAAAAACCTTTGGGAGAGGTTATTTAGAGACTTTGATATTAGAAATAACTAGGTAACACTTAGTAGGTGGCTTCCCTGCCCAGCTGTATGACATTCAGCCTGTTCTGGAAGAGATCATATCTCCCCTAAACTGGGAGTAGGCAACCCACAGCCTCCTAAACTGGGAGTAGGCAACCCACAGCCTCCTAAACTGGGAGTAGGCAACCCACAGCCTGTGCCCCTTTTTCAGAGTCCCCAGAGATCGTATTGCCAAAATTTGGTGGTAAATTTCCAGACAGCAGACATAATCAAAGGAAAAACAAGGACTTATCTTGCCTAGAAAGTAAATTCTGTCTCTCCAAAAAGGTCCAACTTCTCACTGGAAATCACTTATCACTGTCTGGCCTTTGTGAGCCTTAGCCACTATTTTTTACCCTCAACCCTATCTTAAAATTTGGGAGTGCTCCTAGATTTATTTATTTATAAAACATATATGGTTGTTTTATATACAATAATCCTAGGTAGCTCACAACAAAAGCAATAAAACAAAATAAAACAATCATGTCATCCATACAAGAAGCATCATCACGCTCCCCACCGAGGTACCATAACATCCATCAGCTCCATATTCCCTGGCTCCTCCCCATCCTCGCCCAATACCTGGGGGAAGAGCCTGGTCTCCATGGCTTTTAGGAAAGTTACAAGGGCAGGGCCTTCCGTATCTCAGGCGGGAGCTGTTCCAAAAGGCTGGGGCAGCTGTAGAGAAGGCGCACCTCTAAAGTACCACCAGATGGTAATGTTTAAGGGAAGGGACCTGGAGCATACCCACCTTATCCAACCTGGTGGGATGGGCACATATTGTCAGGGAGACTCAGTCCTGGAAACAACCAGGCGCTGTGCCATTCAGGGCTTTACAGGTAATATTGTGCCCAAAACCTGGCTCACCTAAGGCAACCAAATCCCTTTGAAGATACAACATAATTTTATTAGGCATACAAAGAATACAGTGCACACTGGGCTCCCAGCAAAGCATTGGCAGCTTGTTGGGCAGCTCTGAGCAAAGGCAGACCCATAGCATATATACCTTACGACACTGCAAAGGCAAGACAAGGAAAAGGCTGACAGTGTAAATTACAGCATGACATTGGAATGTTTTTGATAAACCCATCTGGGTGTCATTATTATCATTTATCCCTTCCTACTAGGTCAGAATGCTAGCCATACAATCTCTGAGATATGGTCAGTGAATATAAACCATTTGGTTTACTGGGCCACTGGTTCTTGACTGATTCTTCCCCCTGTCACCACTCAGGGTCAATTCAGCTTGCTGTGAATGTTTTATTACAAGGGCATTTTAAGCAGTTCACTTGTATGGAGGGGGGATATCTCATAGGTCTGGTGGTGAATGCAGTTCACATGTGTATGGGGGAGTACCTTTTATCACCACAATAATAACCAGCATTTTGAACTGCATCTAGAAAGCTACTGGGAGCCAGTGCAACTCACACAATAGCAGTGTAACATGGGCAAACTGTGGGGTGCCCAATACCACATGCACTGCCACATTCTGGACCAGCTGCAGCTTCCAGGTGGTCTTCAGAGGCAGCCCCATGTAGAGCCCTTTGCAGTAATCCAGTTGGGAAGTGACACCCCCCCCCCCCAGTCACAAAATGCACAGGTGGCAGCAAGTGCCTTTTGTCAGCTTGGGTTTTTATACTTTCTACTGTCCCAACTGCATTTACAACAGCACAAGCTACAGATGTCCACTGCCTTGTCACCTCTTCCTGGAAATTCAGTTGTGTGGTATAGAAGGAGAGCTGTTTTCGAAAAGGCTCCAAAACAGATCAGTGGTATGATCACAGACTGGCTTGTACCTTCATGTTATACTACTCAGTTTTCAAGCCCAGTTCAAAGTGCTGGTGGTAACATTTAAAACTTTCTACACAATGGACCAATGGTACTGCAAAAAGATTCTTATAAAAAGTGCTTGAACTCAAATATTATTTTCATACACCTTTCAATGTCCCAACCAAATAAGCAGAAGTAGGGAACTACTAAGTCTTGTTGTCCATGTTTGTAGAGATCCACGCAGTGTTTAGGTTTTGCTCCTTTTGATACCAAAAGAATTGGTTCTCTCTCTCTGTCTGGCATGGTTTGTGTGTGGGGGGGGTTTATCCATATGTTTACTGTTAAGCTACTAAAATACAAAGAAAGTAGAAAAAAAGCAAATATTGAAATACAAAGCAAGTTTAAAAAAGCAAGGTGATACAAAAAAAGGATTGCTACGTTTGAATTTTAAAAAGTGAAAAAATTGCTTACTTGTGGCATATTGGCCAAATGGTGCCCACATTGACCAGTACTGTCTTAATGGTTAACATGGAATGCTGTATGTGGCATGGGCATGGCTAAGGCTGGTAAGCTAGACTACACTTTATCTGACTAAAAAGCATTAAGCCTAAATTGACCAAAGTCATGATGGGCAGAGGTGGTTATTATCTAGCAAGGACCAAGGAATATGGAAAGTTGTAACTTGAAATGTTTAAGGAGTAAATGGGAACAAGCATAAATTAACAAATGCAATGAAAGGAAGAAAAATTGTCATGAGGCAAGCCTGTGAGATTAAGAAAAAGAGAAGGATGAAATAGATCTGAATGCAGGTGGCCTGATCTTGTGGAGTAGAGTCGATAGATAAAAACAGGCAGTTTGTGAGTATAAGGATGTATGGAGTGGGATAGAGAATGAGGTTTGTTTAAACTAGTGTTTCCTAACCTTGCTAGCTTTCAAATATATGGACTTCAACTCCCAGAATTCTCAGCAATCTCCATGCTGGCTGGGGAATTCTAGGTATTGATGGCCACACATCAGGAAGTTGCCAAGGTTCGAAAACCCTAGTTTAAGCTGTATCTTTTTTACTCTTGGCCTATTTCCTACACCTCTTCTGTGCTTTATTTAATCTTGCTTACCATGATGCCATCTAATGGTCACCTACATTTTTGCAGCTCAGACATGGTAGCCTTACCTTGTGCTTACTGTTGCTCGTTTCATTCTGTTGCTGTATTTTATAAGTTGCAAAAATGCTAAGAATAAATGTATGCATTTTATTTTATTATTTCACTTATGCAATGTATTTATTGCCTCAGTCCTCATGGACTCCGGTGGCTTACAGATATTTAAATGTATATTAATTCCAACCTTTTAGGTGCATCCTCTGACACTGAATTCCATAACTTTAAACATGAAGTACTTTCTGTTGTCTTGTCTGTCTTCCATTTGATTCAGCTGTTTACAATTATCATTCAGCTGATTTGCATTAAACTGGTTAGGAGAAGTCACTGCATTGCTATTATTTGTCTTGTGAAACTATTTTTTTTGTATTTTGCATTTGGTCAAGCCCAGATACTAGGTTGTTTAAGAGGAAAAAGGTATCCCGCTTGTGGCTATAAATAGTAATATAAAAAGCCAGTTTGGTGTAGTGATTAAGGCATCAGGCTGGAAACTGGGAGTTCTAGTCTTGCCTTAGGCACGAAGCCATCTGGATGACCTTGGGCCAGTCATTGTCTCTCAGCCCTCGGAAGGAGGCAATGGCCAACCACTTCTGAAAGCTTGCCAAGAAAACTGCAGGGACTTGTCCAGGCAGTCGCCAGGAGTCAACACTGACTGGAAGGTAAGGTAAAGGTAAAGGTTTCCCTTGACATTAAGTCCAGTCGTGTCCGACTGTAGGGGGCGGTGCTCATCTCTGTTTCAAAGCCGAAGAGCCGGCGTTTGCCCGTAGACACTTCCGTGGTCATGTGGCCGGCATGACTACACGGAACGCCATTACCTGCCCACCAAAGTGGTACCTATTAATCTACTCACTACTGGAAGGTGCACACATGCAAAATAATAAAGGTCTAACTGTGTGACTTCAGGAGCAGAACAGTCTTGCAATGAGAGCCAAAGATGGAAAATATGGAGATGAGACAGGAGTGTTTAAAATCCTCCAAGTTGGATTTGAATATTTGAAATGCTTCAGCTGTATTTTTAATCTGATTATGATTCCTTTACTGAAAGTTGCTCTCCTAATCTTATATTATTGTTTTTACTTGTATGTGAAAAAGAACTGATTGTCAAAATTGCTCTCATTTTTTCATAGGTCTCTGTTAGTCTTCAAGACCACGATCAGCTAAGCTGCTAAGCAGCCCTTGATCAGTCCCACAAAGATACGCAAAGGAAAAACTCTACATGTTTTTAAGTTTCTATTTAGCTTATTTCTTTCATTTAAAGGCTGGAATGGATATGTATTGAGAGCCACCGGACAGTGAAGGACTAAGCCTGAAACATTAGGCTCTGCAGTCGTAATTGGGGTAAAATCTTGGACTTCTATTTCTTTTTAAATTGGCCAGTCTCACGATTGAAGAAAAAGAAAGAGCGCTAAAAAAAAGTCTATGGAACCAGGAAGCACCGTTAAGGGAAAAGCAATCATTACCATTCTAATGTTCCTATCTCTGTCGTCACGCCCGATCAACGCAATCTCGCGAGATCTCTCGGAGCCTATGTGACTTCCGACTGAGCGGAAACGCGGCCTCTTTCCCGTGGCTGACTTAGAGCGAGCGGCCGCGTCGGTGCCATGAAGGTAGGAGCGGAGCCTTGGTTTTCGCGGTGGAGTCTCTCGGGGCCCATAAATAATCATATTGACGGTTAGGAGGCAGCTGGCGGGGGGAGACGGAGCACAGCGCGGTCGAGGGAACGTCGCCGTCGCGGGGGATTGACACGGATTGGGGAAGGCGGGTGGGCGAAGACGAGAAGCAATGGTGTTTTAGTTTCCTTTGCAGGCGCTCTGTGGAGGAGTTCGCCCCAGCTCTGTTCTTCTCCTTGTGCTCTTGTTTCTGTTGGGATCTAATAAACTTTTTTTGTGCAATTATTTTTAGCTCAATATCTCATTCCCTGCCACTGGCTGCCAGAAGCTCATCGAGGTGGACGATGAGCGTAAGCTGCGCACCTTCTATGAGAAGCGGATGACTGCAGAGGTCCCGGCTGATGCTCTTGGTGAAGAGTGGAAGGTAAGGCGTGAGGTCTCCTCTGGGACTGAGCAGCGCTACCCGTTCCAGCGTTTCTTCCTGCAAAGTGGCATTGACTGAGGGAGCTCCTGACTTGCACTGGTGTATGGATTAATGAGTGGGCTGGCCGGCAAGTGGCATTGACATAATTGCATGCAGGGATCTCTGCTTGTCTGTGCTTGATCCTGAGTTGACAAAAGGATCAGAAGTTTAGAACTTAACTTAGAAGATAGTGGGTAGACAGAGTTCAAAATACATGTGTGAATATGGTCTGGGAGATGCGATGTGATGTGACAGGGCAAGAATGTTAAGTGGGGCTAGCTTTGGTGTGATTATCGAAATGGCTTTTAGAAAGCACATATGCTTGATCTGTCAACTAACTAACTATTGATTTTCAGTCCAGTACTGGTGGATGTGATCTACATAGCCATTTGTGAGAAAGAGGGTTTATTCAAAGCTAAGGTTCCATCTTGCTGAACAGAAGCTTTAGATTGGTAAAAGCTTTTAAGGTGTATTACTCTCTTACAAAGGACAGTAGTTATAGAAATTTTCCCCAAAAGGTTCTTTGCCATTGCCATGGGGAAGTGTTGGATAGAACATGCTCAGTTGTCTTGAAAAGTGCCTTCAAGCCTTGAGATACCAGGATCTTCTGTTATAAGGTAGATCTCACATAGAGGAAAAAGCCCTGAAAATAATTAACGGGGTGGGGGGGAAGGCTCTCGTGTGCTCACCTAATTTAGGGTGCTCAAGCTGAAATGGGACAAGATTAATTCTCACAGTAATTCAAAGTGTCTTTAGGGGGCTATATTATTGTATATCTGTATTTGGGGAGAATGATACAGAATTACAAACACCGTATGAAATGCTTCTGAGAAGTTTAAATTCCTCCTTTTTGTAGGGATACGTTGTCCGCATTAGTGGTGGTAATGACAAACAAGGCTTCCCCATGAAGCAAGGTGTCCTCACTCATGGCCGTGTCCGTCTCCTACTTAGCAAGGGCCACTCCTGTTATCGTCCAAGGAGAACTGGAGAACGAAAACGCAAATCCGTTCGAGGATGCATTGTTGATGCCAACTTAAGCGTCTTGAATTTGGTCATTATAAAGAAAGGTGAATTGTTTGTCTTCGTTTGAAGGAGTAACAAGTACTAGCAAAAATTGTGTCTCAAAGAAATAGGGTGCGGAAACATTCTTTCATAAGCATTTTGCCATTTGGACAAAGATTGGCACCCTTGGTCCAGAACCATCCCTTGGCATACAAGGGGGCATTACCTAAAGAAATGTCACTTTTTACAAGTTAATGAGAATAACAAAAGTTTCTCAGGTTCCCTCTTGCCTTTTAAAAAAATGCTTGATGTTGTAAGGGATAGTATTCAGAAGCCAGAGTCAGGTTTGTGGTGAGAGATGACGTTTAGTATAGATTTGCTTCTAGTAATAGTACTTGCTGTTTGACAACCTTTCCAGGTGAGAAGGATATTCCTGGATTGACTGATCACACTGTGCCCCGCCGACTTGGTCCCAAGAGAGCTAGCAGAATCCGAAAGCTCTTTAATCTCTCCAAAGAAGATGACGTACGCCAGTATGTTGTGAGGAGACCATTGAACAAAGAAGGTAAGAAAATGGGAGTAATATTTTAGCCATTTTGCTGATTACATAGTTGGAGTAGTGTCTTTTCTGTTGGTCTGTTCAATTTTTTACAGAAATCAAAGCAATCTGGAGGTCTGAGGAAGAAATGTGATAGCCAGATGAAAACACCAGTTAGCTTAGTTTTCCTTTCAGACTGTCCAGTCAGCAGGCTGCTTAAGCTTTGATACAGATATCCTGGTTGATGTGCATGTATGTAGGTTTAGGTATATATCTAAATTTATAGTCAGTTGCTATGAATGTTTCAAAGGGGCATGCAGTAGCTTTTTAAAGTGGAAAAACATCCCATTTGTAGAGGCTACTATAAGCATACAGAGGCTTCTGCACATGCTGTACTGCAGAAGGTTATAATTAATGCATGTGTAGCCTCTTCATCTGTTTAAATCAAAGGACAGTAACTTTACAGAATTATTTGTGGGATAAGGGCTATGCTAACACAGACTGAAATGCTTGAATGAAAGGTAAGTTCGCTGGGTTTACTGTTTCATGATTTATAAATCATTCTGTCTGGTTTAGCACAGTACATTAAATCCATGATCAAATTGCATTATAGGTTAGTGACACATGAATCCAATCCAGAAGTCTTTATCTACACACAAATGCTTGAGATCAAGTTCAGTTCAGAGTTGCAAATGTGTTTCTTCCTCTGTATCTTTCTAAGTAGATCTAGTATAAGGTGATCCTGCATAGTAGTTCTCAATTATTAGATTATCATTATATATTTTTTAATCCCGCCTTTATTATTTTTATAAATAACTCAAGGCGGCGAACATACCTAATACTCCTTCCTCCTCCTGTTTTCCCCACCACCACCACCCTGTGAGGTGAGTTGGGCTGAGAGCGCGCGACTGACCCGAAGTCACCTTTTGCCATCTACGTTTTTTGGGAGGAATCAGATTGGATTTTGCGCCCACTATAGATTGCCAGGTCAGGTTATGCATTGCCTACTACACCTTGAATTTCCTTTTCCCATATATTTTCTACTTCTGTGGAATATGTGAAATTACACCCTTATATCATAGTGTAGATGGGAAGGCATAGCCTTAGTGGTCACCCAACTTACCCTGTGTTAATTATTTAACTGTGCATTATTGTCGTAAGTGCAGACTGTCAGCTTCAGGTTTCTAGGTTTTGGAATAGCTGTTTGATGTTATACCGGTCTTGCCAATCTTAGGTAAGAAGCCAAGGACCAAAGCACCCAAGATCCAACGTTTGGTGACTCCCAGAGTTCTGCAGCACAAGCGCAGACGTATTGCGCTAAAGAAACAACGAACTCAGAAGAATAAGGAAGAAGCTGCTGAGTATGCCAAGCTTCTGGCTAAGAGAATGAAGGTCTGCTTCCTTTATGCTTGGGGAAAGGAATCCTTTGGTGGGAGGGTCATGTCCTTTTCACAGGACTGTTACAGGAAGCAATGGATCAGAAGTAGCTCCCTCGGTGCAAAAAATTCGTGAACTGGGTGAGATTGTCGTCTCACACCTAAACACCCAAACGTGTATGATACATGCAATTGGGCTTATACATAATACCTATATGAAGATTTCTTATTCCATGAAGTGATTAGCATGGGGGGGAAGTCGCCCATGAATTTCAGTGAAGTACTAGTGTGTTAAAATACGTCCCGGCACACACAGCAAATGAGTTAGGGCTGCTTTCTCTGTTCTAACCCATTCCGAGCTATTTTAATCCACAGGGAGTAGTTGAGGTGCATTGCAATTGGTGCCTTAGGGAAAAGGAGATCAGTTAACTTCGTTTACTATGTTGGCTGTGTGACTTTGAGCCAGGCAGTCACTCAGCATCAGTTCCGTGATGTGAAGATTGAATGGGTGAGGGTGAACCATATATGGTGATAGGAATATACAGTTTTAACATACAGAATCAAGTCTTTTGTTTTCAGCTAAAATGGCTTGCACTGCTTTAGAGAAACATTTGACCTTGGATGTTGGTGAACAAGGGAATTGCCCAATTCAAAGCGTTCCATGTATAGTTGTAGTCCATAATAGCAAAATTTGTGGATAGGAAGATGAGGCTGAGGATATGTGGTTTCTTAAGGCAGTTGGTGAGTTCACAGGGTGAACATAGCTGACATTTCTGGCCACTGCCTTAGATGTTACTAGAATATGCCTACATACTTGGAAATTGACAGCTACACCTGAGACTACAAATAGGAATTTCTGCTATGGTAATAGACGAAAGAAGAAAGTACTTGTGTATAAAAGTGTGACACCACACAATGAATTTACAACATTTAGTCAGCTGTGTTATGATAATATGCGATATTCTTTATCCCTTTTTTAGGAGGCAAAAGAAAAGCGGCAAGAACAAATAGCCAAGAGGCGTAGACTTTCTTCTCTGAGAGCCTCCACATCTAAATCTGAATCAAGCCAGAAGTAAGCAATGAACTGTGCTCATAAAAATATTAAATAAAATTTTTATGATCAGAACAAACTGATTCCATGTTACTTTTTTTGGGTAATACCTGTCAGTTTAAGTTCTCTCTCTAACGAATCAATGTCTGCAATGGATTTTTGCTTGATACAGACATTTGAGTTTTGTATAATTCAGTGCTGTGTGCTGGTTTTGGCTTTTCCTCGCTCAGCAATGGCCTCTATTTATGTCATTCTTATGAACAGTATCTTGAAGCCCCCCAAAAGGTAAATCTATTGAGACAAAGTTTTGTGGGGTGTGCTTATAAGCTGTTAGTGATAACTTTCTAACAACCAAATGTGAGGGAACATGAGATTTAGGGCCTCTCTGTATAGTTTGTTCAGTTTGCTTAGTGAAATTGGTTTGAAGGACATTGGTCTCAGGGAAAGATGCACCGAACCAGTTGTTCCGGAACATTCCATTTTCCACATCCCTACTGTCAAGCTGTTTTGATTCATAATGTTGAGCTTACTACCACATGTAACAAATTGAAATACTTCAGTTATTTTAGTTGCCAATATAGGGAAGCAGCCAGGATTTAGCTTTCTGCAGATACCTCATTTTGTTTTACAGTTTTATTGTGTTCCCTTTTACATGTTCCCCTGATCAGATCTGCTTATTGATCACCTAAGGACTGTATTTGTAAGACACAGCTTCTGTATACATTGAATTTAGCTTTAAACTTCTGTGCTAAACATCCTCTTCTCCACACACAAAAAACACGTGAAAAGGTACAACATTTGTATACTTTTATTTTTTTAATGATAATATTAACAAGTGGTTTCTAAATCACCAAGGGTACCTATACAAAAGTAATTTAAAAAATGACCACCCTTTTATCTACAGGAAATTAGGTATTTGTTAGATCAAAGCAAACATACAGCTGACATCATATTTGAACAATTGGAGTAACTATAATTACTATAATGTTTATTGCATTGGTAATGGAAAACTCTCCCATGTCAGTCTTTCCTTCCATATTGAAAATACGTAATTAAACTTTATCCTAAAGAAACTCCCATGCATTTACTTGTCTTTTTAAAAAGAAAAACCCTCTCCTTTTCATACTTTGATTATCCATAATGCAGGATAATTTCCAGTTTCTCTAACTGTGCAGGGAAGAATAAAAACAGAAATGTATCAGTTAATTTTAACTTATACTTTAAAGTGACTTTTACAAGTTTTCCTTAAAATATTAAAGCCTTAGGATGTTCAGTGCTTCATTTCTAAATTACTAGAAGCTGTAAAAAATGTTTTCTAACATCCATGCTTCCATGAAGAATGATCAATGGCCAAGAGTAACAGATGCACATTTACCTTAATATGATTATCTAATACATGTTTTAGAAATAGCTATTTTTAAATAATAAACTTTTAATTTGAAGCCAGATATAGTAGTGTTTTAGAATGCAGGTTAGTCATGAGCATAAAACGTCCTAAATATTTTTATAGCAAATCTGCTTTATAAAATGAAATTGAAAAAGTAAAGTAGCAGCTTAGTTGCCAATTGCTCTGTTAATTTTTTTTTTTTTACAAAACTACTCAATAGAGGTTTTGATTTATCTGCTACAATGGATTTTTCAGTCTGATATGCAGTAATAACATCAATAGAAGTAAGTTGTGTGGAAATGTGTATTTCCACAATTTTTTCCCTCTTACTATTAAATAGCTCTGAATTATGTGAATTTTTACATGGTATTTGACAGCAGATACCCTCCACATTTAACTCAGACTTGTTTTAAAGTATAAATATATAAGGTTGCACTGAGGGATATTTTCCTAGCACCCACTAAACACAGGAATTTATTTCCAAGTATGTATAAAAATTGGCTGCACAAATATAATTAACATTATTTTATAACCTTGTTTGAATACTTGCCTTTTGTTTTATTTAGCTTTTCAAAAGTGTTCACCAGCCACTGAAATGCTAACCTTTCATGAATCAGTAACTAACAGTAAGTCCCATGGATTTCACTAAGATATTAAATATTAACTACATCAAAATATACTACTCTATGAGGTCCCAAAATTTGCATAATCACTAACTCTTCCTGTGGCTTCTATTTTACTTGCACTAAAGGCAAAACTGGCTGTCCCTCTATATAAAATAAGACGAGTGTGTGTTTGTATTTGAATTCAAGCGCAAATTTGGAAATAGCTTGTGATCAACGAAAGTTCAATTGCAATTGGATCTCTACCCTTTGAAAAACATTGAAATGCTGAATATTGCTTTGATCTATCAATATTTACATTAAAATAACATCAAAGGCGATATATTCAAAAGCTCCACAAGAGCTTTGGTATGAAACCTGTGTAGTATTAAATCCACTGTGATGGGAGTAGCATTCTTTATAGCAGTGTTTCTCGACCTTGGGAACTTTAATATATGTGGACTTCAACTCCCAGAATTCCCCAGCCAGCTGTGCTGGCTCGGGAATTCTGGGAGTTGAAGTCCACACCCCTTAAGGTTGCCAAGGTTGAGAAACACTGCTTTATAGTTTGCTAATCCTGAGAGGGGAAGGCCTAACCTCTTGGGATGGTCAGCACACTGGAAATTTGAGAGCATTACACGAGAACTCTCATGAAATGACTCCTGGAGCGTAAGATCTACCATAAAACACCACAAGGCAAAATGATAGCCCTGCTTCTCCCTTGGCTTGCCTTTGCTTTTTCTGTGTACAGGGGGGAACCCTTAAAAAAAAATCTAGGCTACCTATTGTTCTTGCTAAGGATTTTCGGGGTTTTTTGCAGGATTCAGAGCATTTTTGCAAATAAAGATGATATTTGAGGGTGGCATTTTCCTTTATGTTAGTATCCCATTTAATGCTTTTTAAAATTAATAGCAACATTAGAATCAGCTTAGATGGGGATACTGGTGATCTAAATGCCAAAGCAACATTTGTACTTCTGGATCAGCTGGCAGAATAATACATGTTACTCTACAAGGCTAACACCAGTTCATAAGACCGGTTTTGAATTTTGGCTTGTATTATCTAAAATACTATTACAGAGGGACCAAAAGATTGCCATTAGTTAAAATTGCAATGTTTCAGTGTGGCCCATTTTGCCACTGATGACAAGTAAACTCTCATTCTGAAAGAATAAAACAGAACCGGTAAATAGTTTTCATTTTTAAAAAATCAGCGTTATTTTTGTCTTTATGTTAAGATATGATTGTTGTTCTAATGTAAATATGACCATATAGAATTGTGTTTCACAAGAGGTTTGTTAATATATAATCATGCGTAGATGAAAAATCCATTGGGACATAAGTGATTCAAAAATTAAAATAGCTAATTGTATAGAAAATACCCTAATCTCCCAACACTCTCCTAAAAAGGTGAGACCAGAAAGTGATACAATGGAAACTTTGTTTTATATAGTGACTTTTAAAAACATGGAAATTGCTTTAAAAACAGATTTCCAAGAAACTCATTTTTGTAATGTGGCTTACAGTGAATAATTAAAAAAAAAAAATCACACCAGATTGTTCCAACAAGTGCAAAATGTTCTGCTCAATGTAAGGTTATGCTGATTCCACTCCTAAGTTTTGCAGTAGCTTATCTCCAGCAGTACTACAAAAGAATGAAGGATTATATTGGCAAAAGACAGCCTTGGACAATCACGACCAAGAGTGGATTCTGTATCTAAATCTTAAATCTTTTTTTAAAATTCATAATTGTTTAAAAAATCTACTGAACATGCCTAGGTCTTTATTTCAACATCACTTTAAATGAACATCTGATGTTGGAGTAAATCTGAGGATTGTCAAGAAAAGTGAGGTGTGGATATAAGCAAGCAGGAAAATAAAATATTTTAACATTAAAAATTAGTATTTTCATTTTCAGTAAATTCGTCTTCAAGTGTATGAGTATAAATACATTTAACATAGAAGTATTTAACTCAGCCAGTGCAAAAAAGATACATATTTTCCCACAGGTTAGAAAAAATAAGCAGGGATGGGACATTAGTGCACTGAAAGAAACTTTAAGCTTTGTCCCGTATGTATGCATATACATATGCATGTACATACATATATTTGTATATACATATACATATACACACATACATACGTTTGTATGGGTCTGTGTATGTAGATGTACAGAGAGAGACATACCCACACATGCAATTTTCTATGAAAGCTAAAATGTCTGTGGTCAATATTTCACACCCCTTTATTGGTCATCTACTCTCAGTTTTCCTTTGTAAAAAGCCTTAGCGCCACTCCGGGTAGAAACCCATCATTGCTTCAGAAAAAGAACATTATATGTACAGTTTAAAAAGTTACTATGAAAAGAAGAAATAATAAGCTTTGCTTTACACAGCCAGGATCTAGGTTACAATTTTTCTGTGGATTGGGACAGTGATGGTTTTTAAGAGGGCCATTTGCTAAAGTTACAGCTTATTCTTTTGAACCAAGGGAAAATAACTGCGTTTCATAATTCAAATGTACGCTAAGTATGTACATACAAATATAGTAAATAGATTTCTTCCATACATGAAGAAATCAATGTGCTCTTGAGCTAGAAGGCAATTACAGGAACGCTGCAAATCTTCGTAAGAAAAAGCAAATTAATGTCCCTTTGTTGTCATTCTTCACTTCTAAACAGAAGGAAGAGAAGGATGAAATAGAGTATGGTTGAAAGTTAACTCAATTTGATTATTTGCATTAGCATATTTAATTCATGAGCTGGTATAAATATCAAGTGTCACAGAAGAGCATTACACTGACTCTTTAACTGCATTGGACAGAGCAGTTTTAATTGGAGCTTGGAGCCTAATTGATACATTCTCAGTTCTCCTTTTTCTTGATGAATCTTCCACAGTGGAATCTATATGAGGGGTGCTCCAAAGCATTTTCTGCACCACTCTATATTGTCACTGGGTGGAGAATCAATCTTCTGCATTTTTTTTAGTACTTCTGCTGGAAGGCTTTTATATGCAGCTCTGTATTCATTGTCAAAGACCTCTACAAACAGGAGCAGAGTTTTAAGTCAGGCACAGAAATTGTACTTGCATTAATTGATTTCCAACCCTTTTATTCCCTTGAAATTCAAAATCCAAACATGTATTTTATGAGATGATAAGATAACATCTGTTCACTCTTGGTTTATTTGTCAAAGCCTCTGAGACCCACTGTAGTGTGGCGGTTAAAGTAGTGGATTAAGTGAAGGAGGCCAAGGTTTAAGTCTACCCTTGTCTTTGGAAGTTCACTGGGTGACTTCAGGGCAGCCAAACACACACAGACCAACCTACCATGTTGGGGAAAAATGGAGGACCTTGAACTCTTAGAGGAACATGGGCTATAAGTCAAATAAAATGAAAGCAGTGTTCCAAAAAGTCACCCAGTTTTGTTTTTAATGCTATAAAATTTTTAGTTTTGGTTTGAAAATTCAAAGAGAGCAAGAGTACAAACTGGCAGCTAGTTCTCCCGTGACTCCCAGGGGAATGAGTAATTTTTAGAAAACGGAAGATTCAGCCCATGGATCAGTAAAAAAATAAGCTGAAAATTTCTTACTAGATACAGGATGATTGAAGCTAATAGATAAAACTTTCTTACCGATATCAATATTCTCTCTTCCAAGGGACACCAGGGACAGGAAAAGGATTTCTCTGTAAAAACTCCTATAAAAGATGCACAGACGTTTAGACAAGATCAATCCTCCTTAGAAGGCTAACCTATTGGCAGGAATTTATGTTAACTTTTTGTGGATTTCATTAATCACACAGTCTCTGGTTTTCTTACAGTAAGAAGGTTCACATCAGCGTGGACTTAACTGTATAGCAGGCAAAAATCCTCTGAGCTCTGAAATGCTCTCAAAAGCATCCAAATGTTAGTGTAAGTTTCAGTTTGAACTGGTCTTCCTTATTTACCTGCAGAATTCTTTAATGTAATAACTCTCTTATAATTGATTCCTTTATTGGTTTCCAATTGTAGATTTATATTACACACTTACTTACACTACCATATTCCAAGAAAGGGTAGGGCCAAGACAAAAAAAAAGTGTAACTACTGTTTAAAAATAATGCCCTGTAAAATAAGATTTCCCAGTAATAAAATTTACTAACCATTCTTTCTCATGAACAGAAACATGTACATAAACACATCTATATTCATTGATTTTTTAATAAGAATTTCATTAAGTTTCAAGCAAAAATAAAAGCTACAGAAAAAAAACTTCAAAGAAAAAAAGACTAAAGAAGTGTGAAACACGAGAAATTTTTTCAGAGTTGACTTCCAACTTTTAACAGCAAGGATATACAAAAATTTCCATAATCTCTTACTCTATATTAAACCAAAATCACATTATTTCTATGGCACATTGTAAAAATCACTAAATACATTTGCTCCCTCTCCCTCCCCTTACATTAAAAGAAAAAAAAGAAAAATTTATATAAACCTCCTAAACAACTTCCCTCCCAAAGATAACATTTAATAATTTCCTTCCTATTACTATTCTATACATTTTTGTCTACTATAATAAAAATCAAATGAAAAAACATAAATTGTCTGCCATTATACTTGATAATACAACAATTTTAAAATCTTAATCATATTAAATCTAAAACCATCCAAATAGACATTTTTATTATACCTTAATAATCTTAATCCAAATTGTTAAAGATAAATGAAATCAGCCAAATCCTAAAAGCAATCCAGAGAAATATTCTTAAACCCTTGTTATTTGTTTAGTCGCTTCCGACTCTTCGTGGCTTCATGGACCAGCCCACCCCAGAGCTTCCTGTTGGTCGTCAACACCCCCAGCTTCCCCAGGGACGAGTCCGTCACCTCTAAAATATCATCCATCCATCTTGCCCTTGGTCGGCCCCTCTTCCTTTTGCCTTCCACTCTCCCTAGCATCAGCATCTTCTCCAGGGTGTCCTGTCTTCTCATTATGTGGCCAAAGTATTTCAGTTTTGCCTTTAATATCATTCCCTCAAGTGAGCAGTCTGGCTTTATTTCCTGGAGGATGGACTGGTTTGATCACCTTGCAGTCCAAGGCACACTCAGAATTTTCCTCCAACACCACAGTTCAAACGCATCTATCTTCCTTCTCTCAGCCTTCCTTATGGTCCAGCTCTCGCAGCCATATGTTACTATGGGGAACACCATTGCTTTAACTATGCGGGCCTTTGTTGTCAGTGTGAGGTCTCTGCTCTTGACTATTTTATCGAGATTTGTCATTGCTCTTCTCCCAAGGATTAAGCGTCTTCTGATTTCCTGACTGCAGTCAGCATCTGCAGTAATCTGCGCACCTAGAAATACAGTCTTTCACTGCTTCTACATTTTCTCCTTCTATTTGCCAGTTATCAATCAAGCTGGTTGCCATAATCCTGGTTTTGTTGAGGTTTAGCTGCAAGCCAGCTTTTGCACTTTCTTCTTTCACCTTCATCATAAGGCTCCTCAGTTCCTCTTCGCTTTCAGCCATCAAAGTGGTATCACCTGCATATCTGAGATTGTTAATGTTTCCTCCAGCGATTTTAACTCCAGCCTTGGATTCCTCAAGCCCAGCATGTCGCATGATGAGTTCTGCGTACAAGTTGAATAGGTAGGGTGAGAGTATACAGCCCTGCCGTACTCCTTTCCCAATCTTAAACCAGTCCGTTGTTCCATGGTCTGTTCTTACTGTTGCTACTTGGTCGTTATACAGATTCTTCAGGAGGCATACAAGATGATTTGGTATCCCCATACCGCTAAGAACTTGCCACAATTTGTTATGGTCCACACAGTCAAAGGCTTTAGAATAGCCAATCAAACAGAAATAGATGTTTTTCTGAAACTCCCTGGCTTTTTCCATTATCCAGCGGATATTGGCAATTTGGTCTCTAGTTCCTCTGCTTTTTCTGAACCCAGCTTGTACATCTGGCAATTCTCGCTCCATGAATTGCTGAAGTCTACCTTGCAGGATCTTGAGCATTACCTTACTGGCATGTGAAATGAGTGCCACTGTTCGATAGTCTGAACATTCTTTAGTGTTTCCCTTTTTTGGTATGGGGATATAAGTTTATTTTTTCCAATCTGATGGCCATTCTTGTGTTTTCCAAATTTGCTGGCATATAGCATGCATTACCTTGACAGCATCATCTTGCAAGATTTTGAACAGTTCAGCTGGGATGCCGTTGTCTCCTGCTGCCTTATTAGCAATGCTTCTTAAGGCTCATTCAACCTCACTCTTCAGGATGTCTGGCTCTAGCTCACTGACCACGCCGTCAAAGCTATCCCCGATATCACCCTTTGTATAGAGGTCTTCTGTATATTCTTGCCACCTTTTCTTGATCTCTTCTTCTATTTGGTCCTTTCCATCTTTGTTTTTGATCATACCCATTTTTGCCTGGAATTTACCTCCGATGTTTCTGATTTTCTGGAAGAGGTCTCTTGTCCTTCCTATTCTATTGTCTTCTTCCACTTCCGCGCATTGCTTGTTTAAAAATAATTCCTTATCTCTTCTGGCTAACCTCTGGAATTTTGCATTTAATTGGGCATATCTCCCCCTATCACTGTTGCCTTTTGCTTTCCTTCTTTCTTGGGCTACTTCTAGTGTCTCAGCAGATAGCCATTTTGCCTTCTTGGTTTTCTCTTTCTTTGGGATGTATTTTGTTGCCGCCTCCTGAACAATGCTGCCAACTTCTGTCCAGAGTTCTTCCGGGACCCTATCTACTAAGTCCAGTCCCTTAAATCTATTCTTCACCTCCACTGCATATTCCTTAGGAATATTAGTGAGCTCATATCTAGCTGATCTGTGGGTCTTCCCTAATCTCTTTAGTCTGATCCTAAATTGTGCAAGAAGAAGTTCGTGATCTGAACTACAGTCAGCTCCAGGTCTTGTTTTTACCGACTGTATAGATGTCCGCCACCTTTGGCTGCGAAGGATGTAGTCAATCTGATTTCGGTGTTGTCCATCTGGCGAAGTCCATGTATAAAGCCGTCTCTTAGGTTGTTGGAAGAGAGTGTTTGTTATGCAGAGTGAGTTGTCTTGGCAAAATTCTATCAGCCTATGTCCTGCTTCATTTTGTTCTCCCAGGCCATGCTTACCTGTAATTCCAGGTGTCATTTGACTGCCCACCTTAGCATTCCAGTCTCCCGTGATGAAAATAACATCTCTTTTAGGTGTGTTGTCCAGTAGGTGCTGTAGATCCTCATAGAACTGCTCTACCTCGGCTTCTTCAGCATCTGTGGTTGGGGCGTATATTTGGATCACTGTGATGTTAGATGGCTTGCCCTGAATTCAAATTGAGATCATTCTATTGTTTTTTAGATTGTATCCAAGCACTGCTTTAGCCACTTTACTATTAATTATGAAGGCTACTCCATTTCTTCTGTGGTCCTCTTGTCCACAGTAGTAGATCTGGGGGTCATTTGATGCGAAGTGGCCCATTCCAGTCTGTTTCAGTTCACCGATGCCCAAAATGTCTATCTTTAATCTTGACATCTCACCAATAACCACATCCAATTTGCTCTGGCTCATAGATCTTACATTCCAGGTTCCAATGGTGTGTTGATCCTTAGAACATCGGAGTCTCCATTCACCACCAGCACTGTCGGCCGCTAGCTGTCCTTTTGGCTTTGAGCTAGCTGCGTCATCACGTCTGGGGCTAGTTGAACTCATCCTCTGTTCCTCCCCAGTAGCATTTTGACCATCTTCCGACCTGGGGGTCTCATCTTCCGATGGTATACTGACATATCACTGGTTGTCCTGATCCATTTAGTTTTCATGGCAAGAACACTGGGGTGGGTTGCCATTACCTTCCCCAGGGATCGCATTTAGTCTGACCTCTCTGTCATGACCTTCCCGTCTTGGGTGGCCCTTCACAGTTTAGCTCATGGCATCATTGAGGTGCTCAAGCTCCAGCACCACGACAAGGTAACGATCCTTTGCTGAAGTCTTAAACCCTTATCCCACTTCAAAATAAACCAGAGCATTTACATATCCCCACAATGTACACAGAGCATTTTTTCTTTAAAAAAAAACAAAAACAGCCCAACTATCCCCCTCAAAAACTTCGACTTCTCTTCAGGAAACCTCCCATACATAATAACCCCTTCTTTTCCATTGCACTCCACCAGAAGATCAATTTCACTTGTGGCTTGCAACAAAATCTCTCCCTTTAATTTCTTGAACTCGTCTATCCGATCTTCATCCAGAATTTCAACAGAAGTCCTGATTTCACTCTTAGAAGAGACACTTCTGTCACTGTTAAATTCCTCAGTTTCATCCACAACATCACCAACCAGATGACACATTTTAGACCTCATATTTTCCACAATATCCTGAATGTCTTGCATAAAAACTTGGTAGGAGTCAGAAAGAATTTGTTTAAAATCTTGTTGGAAGTCAGAGAAAGTCTGTTTAAAATCCATGTCTCACGCAGTAGATTATGGTGCCCCATAGGAGCTTAACCAGTGAAAGTCAAAGATATGGAAGAGTTCTGGAATGTGTTTACACAAGGGAAAGTGAGAGATGCAGACAGTTCTCAAGGGAAAGTAGAAGCAGAAAGCTGAAGGTTCAAATCAGCCGATTCAACGTGTAGAAAATACCAGTATCTTCAAATTTAGTATAAAAATATTAACAGGTAGAGAATTACTTACTCTCAATCCTCCTTAATATTTAGAGGGAAAACAGAGTCCAAAACTTAGAAAAAAATTTTTTTAAAGTAATCCCAAAAATAACAATGGGCACCAAGAGAACCAGCTTCTCCTTGCTGTAGAAATCCTCTCTTAGGGTGAAAAGGTGAAAGGTCCCCTGTGCAAGCACCGAGTCATGTCTGACCCTTTGGGGGGACGCCACTTTCGCAACGTTTTCTTAGCAGACTATAGCAGGGTGATTTGCCGTTGCCTTCCCCAGTCATCTCCTTCCCCAGCAAGCTGGGTACTCCTTTTACCGACCTCAGAAGGATGGAAGGCTGAGTTGACCTGAGCCAGCTACCCAAGAATCCAGTTTCTGCTGGGATCGAATTCAGTTGTGGGGAGAGTTTCGTTTGCAATACTGCCGCCTACCACTCTGTGCCACATAAGGCTATTATCTCTTAGGGTACGTGTACTTAAATATAAATTGGGTGATTTAGAAATGGGGTGGCCAGTCTTAGTGTCCCTTTAAGGCTACAGTGTGGCTTGGAAAATGGTGACATCCCCACCTCCCAGCTAAGCTCTTACCAGTCAAACGCAAAACACTGTTTGTGAGCTTCCAGCTACAAGCAGCTGTCCAGAGGGCAGATGGGGTGATTCCTGGTGTTTTCCTTTTTCTGGAAAACACTCCTGGGCTTCAGGAAAACCTGCCTGAGCCCGAAAAAACTGCCGCGTTGTCAGCTCTGCCTGCTGAGCCCACAGGCACAGCTGTTCAGTCTGCCATGTCCCCACCGGAAGTCCCCACATCTATGTTCATTTCTGTCCTTCCAACCGATGCAAATGAAAAAAAAAAACCAGGGCTCAAATGGAATATAGAGAATAGGGAGCAAAAACAGATGTAGATCAGATGAGGCGAAGGAAAAGGTATTGTACAGGTGTTGTGCTACAAAAAGGGATAAAACAAAGAGGCAAGCAGACCATCCCCAGCATAGCTAACTGTCCAATGTGGTTGGCTATGCTGGGGATGGTCTGCTTGTCTCTTCATAACTGTAGCCATCCATAAATTGTAGCCTCCACTAATTTTGCTTCTTTTCAAGAGCTGTTCTTGTCTTTTCAGGTGTTATATACCAACTTCACCTATTCATAGATTGTTTGGGGGAAAAAACCTGTTTCAGATCAATGTTAATTGTGCAGGCTAATTTGCTGTCTCTGTGGTCATCTTTACCCCTACATGTCTGGGCTTTAGTCTCGCCATACCAAGGAAAGCATCTACATACCTTCTAATGTGGCAAAAAAGGACCTCCATGAACAAATGAATGCTAAACACACTCTGCTAGGGATACATGGGACTTTTCAAACAGCCAGCGTTCATTTCTACCTTTAGGGAGAGCAAGTGGCGGTGCCCTTTACCTTTGCCGTTTCTCATCCTGGTGAACTCTCTGTGCGAGGAGATTAATAGGTTTAATAACATCGTTCTCCTGAATGCTCAATTTGATGTTTTCGACTAAAGTGCTTATTGCTTGTTGCTCTTCAGAATTTACTGAGGACTTCTTTTCTGCAGAATCTAGAAGAGGGGGAAAATAAAGCAAGAGTGAAAAAGTTAGTCATGCAATGTAAGAAAAAGTTATACAACAAAGACATGAAGAAAGATAAAAGAGGCAGAAATCAGACACCCAAGATGGAAGACAGAGAAAAGGAGGGCACAGGAAAGAAAGATGGAGGAAAACAAGGGAAGATAATGGGAAGAGGGAAAAATAGAAGCAGCTTTGGTAGATGGACAGGTAAAGATGATTTGACATTTAGTACTCTAAACCGAGTACTAAATAAGTTATGTATGATAACAGTCAATGACCTATGCAGCATTTTAAAGCTTTGCAGAACACTTGGTGAACCTTGTATGTGTTGACCATGAGGATGGTTCCTGTTGCATTTTTACAGCAGGGCAAAATAAGGACTTGCTTCCTGGATGTCACAGCAGCAGTACAGTTTTTATGAAAACATGCATATGTTCAAAATCTTTGCAATTTATTTATTTTATTTTATTTATCACCGCCCATCTCCTCTGAATGGAGGGACTCTGGGCGGTTTACAGCATAAAACAGTAACTATACAATTCAAAGAACTGTGTGATAAAATCAAAGAGGCCTGTAGTCTAATCCCTCAATTTTACAAAATAATGACAACAGCAAGAAAACCTTACTTATTTAAAGGTTGGCTTTAGGTTGGCTAAAGGTTATGGAAGGCTTTCTGTGGAGAACTAAGTCTTATGGCATCAAAATCCTATTGCACTTATTAAGGTTTAGTAAATGGCAATTAATTAAATAAGTGGAAGCAGTTGTAACTGTACTGGCCAAATTCTGATCAAGATACTTGTGTTTCCTTCCTTGGTACTTCATTTCAATTCTGGAAAAATCTACATTTTTTTTCCTTTAAAAAGTTAAATATTAAGCTCTGCATAGTGTACATCAAATCTGGAAAAGTCTGCCATTGCAGAACTGAAAATATTCTCAGCTCATGAAATGAGCTACCTTTCCACCCGCTAATGTATGAGTGCTTTCTTATAACATAAAATTAAAGCTAGACATTTTGAATAGGATTTGCTGTTTTTGGTCATTTGGAAAAAGTTGGCCTCAGATATGGAGAAGTGAATGATTATTTCAGAATTTCTAACATGTCATGCGCTGCCTACCTCCGAGTAACACACACACACTGATTCCGTTGAAGCAGGCTCTGGTTTATTCATAGTGTAGATACAGTGGTAGAAAAAAGCTGAGAGTGACAGGAGCGCGCCGGTGCGGGGTTTAAATACCCCGCGCCGGTCAGCGCCCCCTCACTCGCGGTTACGTCACCCCCCTTTGTCCAACATGCTGTCTTGCCGGTAGGTGAGGGGTTGCGAGGCCCCGCTGGCGCTCCGGGATCGCCCATCATCAGTTTCCCTATTCCTCCGGTGATTGCTGTCAGCTGGGCGATCTCCGTTGCGCTAGCGCTAACAGCTTGGGTGTGCCTCGCGATCCGCTTAGCCATTGTATCTTGTTCTTTAGTCTTTGTGAGTTGATGGCTACTTATCTTGAGCCCCTTCCCCTGTTTCCTTGTTATTGTCATGTGTGCCATTGCGCTGATGTCTTCAGCTCAACGGCACTCATGACATAACAACAGCAAAGGTATTTTTTGTCTAGACACAATTCTCAAAAACACTTTACTCACTGAGATTTCTCCAAGATGCATATAGTGGTTCCCCAGGTTCTTGGTGAAGATTGATGTTGTCCCACAGTAGCTGTATGTACACCAGCTTGCTGTCTTGAGACAAATTTGTCAGAGGAAGCTAGAATGGAGGAAACATATTTTCTTACCACTTTACTACAGACTGAGAATCCTGCCAACATTTAGCAGTGCCAAATACACAATGCTAATTTCACTATTTTTCTACAAAAAGGGAATACATGCCTGAAACAGCTTGTATCTTCCGACTGAAATCAAGCCAGATTCAGGAACAGGAAAGGATTTATATCAATCTACTGCAAATGCAGGAGTCTATTTATAAAGCAGGTAGGGAAAATGATTTGCTGAGAAATACTTTCATAGAGAACAGTGTCACAGAACAACAAGCCACATCCTATGTAATTGTACTTTTAACCTTAAATTTTAAATACCTAGTTAAAGTTGATTTAATCCATGATCAATTCCATACCTTCTAAGCTTACTCTCAGGCAAATCTCAAAAAACTTAAGGTGTTATCTGAATATTACTGTTTCTCCTCTCTGCATTTGGATTAAGACTTAATGTGAGCATTTACAAGTTTAAGCCTACAGTCCAGAGTTAACTATTTTTCAGTAAACAAGAATAAAATGTAAGAGTTCCTTCTGCTTTATTTTGCCCCACTGAAACCAACGGGACGAACCTCACTCTGACCTTAACATTTCCATCAATGTTTTGAAGGGGAAAAGAACGCAATGAACGCTTGTTCTGGACAATCCACTTCTGTAAACATACAAACCTCTCCCACAACTCTTGGACTGGATTGCTCTAGCACAGTGTTTCCCAACCTCAGCAACTTTTAAGATGTGTGGCATGCTGGCTGGGGAATTCTGGGAGTTGAAGTCCACACATCTTAAACTTGCTGAGGTTGAGAAACACTGCTCTAGATTCATTAAGCAGAGCCATTGTTTTTTCAAGGTCATTTCATTTCAGTCAGTGGCATCTGTTAAAATTCATCCCATCAACGTATTTGAGTTTGAAGCGCAAACGCTCCTCCAGATATAGTCATTCAATACTGTCAGTATATGTGGTTACTTCCAGAATGAACGAAGAGGAAAGTAACCAGTTGTTAGCTCTTTCTCTCACAAAGAATGTGGCTTTCCTCATTGTTACGTTAAGGGTCTGCATTCTGCTTGCAGTGCCAAAGGATCACCTACCTGCATTCCATCATTGCAGTGCTCAGATGTTAGAATGAGACCCGGCAGGTTACTTGGGAGGTCCAGGCGGCGGAAATACCATACCAAATTCCAGAAAATAATGGGGTGCTGATTGATGAATGTTGATGTGTGAATTACTTGTTCTCCCTCGTTCTCCAATAAAGATTCAAGCTCTTTCCGGAGTACCAATGGGCTCAAATAGGGAACAGACACAGGTAAAGGATTTGTCTTTTTCGTTAAGGGATCCTAAAAGGTATCAATGACAATTAGTGACCAAACAATGCTTTATCAATTCTCCCAGTGCTTTTCCCTAACAAAAAATCTCAACGATTCTCTGAGCATTAACAGGGATGGCGTACATGCAATATTGTAAACATACAAATACCATTGTCTTATTCAGTGAGTTATAATAGAGAATGTGAGAGAAGAGAAAGCTGTACTTTCTAAAATAAATCAAAAGCAAAATCTGTGGAAGCTGCATGACAAGTGAGATAGAATGAACTACTGGAAAAAGGAAAGTCTACCATCTAGTTCCTGTATATATTACCAGGAAAACATTGGTACCTACCACAGCCTCTTGCAAACTGTTAGGGAGGCTAACTGTTGAAGTGCCATGAGTAGGTCTCTGCAGGAGGTCAATATTTTGCAGCGGGCCACCAACACTGTGACTCCGAGTCAGAGAAGTCCCTCGTTTTGATGAATTGCTTGTAACAGGCGGCTTTATGCGTTTGAGATTTCGGTCTTCTTCCTGTGCTGTACTGATTCTGAAACACAATACAAACATTCATGAATATTAAAGCTAGCAGAACTGCAATGAAATATTTCAATGTGCTCCTGGTCAGTAGTCCAGTCAGTCAACCATACCTTCTTCCAAGCACTTTTCCTCCCAAATATGCTCAGAGTTATTTGGGAGGTGAGGGGTGTGTGGTGCAGCCCTCTGTAAGGGATTTCCCCCCCCTTCCAAAACATGTTACATTTTTCCAAACCTCCTCCTAATCATACTAATTCCTCACCAGTTTCTTAGTACTTCTGTTTTGACTGCAGTACTATCAGCACTCACTAGCAGAATCTGCTATTCACAAGTATGCTTTCTCTAGTACTTTTAATGCACAAAGAGCTTTAAAAATTAACTTGTTTACAGCTACAGCAACAGTAAGAACAGTTTTACATATTTTTTATGAAGTGAAATCAGATGAATGCTTCATTCTTCCCATACTGATACTTTCCATGGTCTTGGCATTTCATTCACAAATAAGGTCTTTTGTATAAAATGGTGAACACGATGTCAGTTCACATGCCACTTTTGAAAGAAATCTGATTTTCAAGTGAACCAGTACATTTCTCCCAAGCATAATGTAAGACTGCCCCATTTTCCTCCTGTTTGTACCTTTCTGTTGCTGGGCTGCTGCTTTCCTCACTGATGGTCTGGCTGGCACTTGAAGGTTCTGAAAAACTGATTAGATCTGTTGCAGGGATGGAAGCAGATTTCGGTTCCAGAGAATCAGTGGTTAATGGAATGTTACTGCTGTGTAAACTATCACCAGAGGTACTTGGTTTCAAAAGCAAACTAGTAAGGAAAGAAACAGGCAGAAAGTGTACAATCACAAACAAGAAAGGAATACTTCAGGCTATCCCAAATTTACCATGAACACTGACTGTTTTAATTCCTGCATTAAGACTATAGGATTCAACCTGCATTCCCACCCTTGTTAAAAATGAGATTTATAGAACAATTTGTCAAGAGAGATCATAACACATGAGCAGACATTAAGCAGAAGAGAAAACCAAAACTAAAACTACTTCACCATTAAGGACAATTTAACTGGCATACCAAATGTTTGTTCAGATGACTACCAAATTTGCTATCATCTGCAAAGGATGAATTATGTAAGCATTTCATAAGCATTTAATGGAAAAGTCTACCAACCTTGCAAGACCACGTAAGTCTTTAAATTCCACATTAAGAAGAGGTAAAAAGGCACTTTTACAAAATGGACATGTAGAATTCAAATTAGAATCATCTGCAGTCCATCCTGCCATAATTTCTTCATCATACACCAAGGCACCACATGCTCGACACTGAGAGCAGCTTGACATTAAGACCTACAAAAAACCCAACATTTTCTTTCAAGACATGAAAATAAACAGTTTTTCAAAACAAGTTATTTTCTTCATTAAGAACATAAACAGATCCATATGTGATCTCACCAAAAGCCTATCTTATTTAACACTATTTCCACAATGTCCATCCAGTTACTTCTGGGAAGATCTCACGTGTCTTATGAATTCTATAGCACCCTTCTTGAGGAGTTGGTCTTTCAAACCTTTTTCTACTTCACACACTTCAACGTATTAACAGGCAAATTTTTGATTTGCATGTTATTAACATACATATTTGGCTCAATCTTTCTCAGCTCTACGTACCATAGATGTCTAAGGTTACAATTCCCATCATCAACTATCATACTAGGACTGAGATGAGTTTCAGTCCAAAGTGTCGGTAAGGCACCCATCAAAAGTTAATCATGACAAGTTGCTGTGTGTATTCAGAGTAGATACAGACAGTGTATGTGGGTGAGTGGATTGAATGCAGACAATATATTAAAAGGCAGGTATTTCATAAAATTATTTAAGTAGTAATACATTAAAAAAAATACTCTCCAAAGGAAACGGAAATGTTTTCAAGGTTTGTTATTTTTTAAATAATGTTTTCTAATGTTTGTTATAAAAGAAATTTTATTTCGCATAAAGTGAAGCAAAATCTGGTCCCTTTGCCATGGATAATCAATTTTACCTCCATTGCACAGTTTAGGAAGATACTGGATAGACTAGTATTGTACGAAGAGCCATGTTCAGACTTATCAGAATCCAAAGCTTTCATGCCTCGTGAGAATTGAGTTTCACCTGTGCAAAAGTAATGTGGAGCAATGAAAAAAAGTATTAAATTACATATAAAAAGAAAAAAATATTGACATGACTGCAATGTTCAACAACTCTTACTACTCCATTAGGCAAAAAAAATGCCCTTACAGTTCTAAGAAGTTGCTTGCTTTTTCAAACTG
Source organism: Candoia aspera (assembly GCF_035149785.1). Lineage (NCBI taxonomy): Eukaryota > Metazoa > Chordata > Lepidosauria > Squamata > Candoiidae > Candoia > Candoia aspera. Next base: position 185,805,236 of record NC_086154.1, read on the forward strand.
AGAATCCATTGAATAAAAAAGCAACCCTAATGTAACATATACAGTATATTGGCAATCTATAGTGATTAGCCACCTTTAGTAGAACTTTAGCTTTCAAAACTGACAGGATGATAGAATAATTTTCATAGAGTTAGTTGTTTGGAGGCAAATCAACAAAAAGGAAAGGAAAGGAAAGGGAAAAGGGAAAGGAAGAGTTCTGTTTACTATGTAGCAAATGAGCTTCTTTCAATATATTTTTCTCCCACACCATGCCTCCCAAATGCAGAATGCCATCAGCAATCGATATAAGAGATCCTGGGGATTTTCAGGCAACTTCCTTTATTTTAAATGTTGGACAAATAACAGCCAGCCATCTGCTGGAGATGTACTAATCTTGATTTCTGCACTGAGAAGGATAAACTCAACAAGCTCTTCAAAGTTTATGGCACCTGCAGGATACTGTGGCTTCCCTAAGTCTCCACTGCTGTTGCTGCTTCCAAGACTTGTGGTGCTCTGTGCAAGTTCATTGGCTGCCAGTCCTGTGATTCCTATTTTTGGCGATTGACAGACACCTAAAATATGATCTTCAAAGCCAGCAGGAAAAGTAAAATCTGGTTGAGTGGTTTCTTCCTTTGATAAAAAAAAAAAAAGACAAATTCAGAATCTTACCCTAACATTTTTTTCACTATTTAGTTACTACTATTGAAAAAGCAAGTGAAATCTCAGAAGCATGTGCAACTTGGTTTCTTGTTTAATGTGTTTGCAATGAACGTATCAGAAGACAAAGAGTTACTGGCTGAAGAAACTTCTGGAATAGATCAAGAAGGAAATTAAAGCCTGAGAGAAGAAAACTAATAAACATACAGTATCTTAAATGCTACAAATATGGTAACAGAGACAGTTAAGTACTTGAGACAGGTAAGTATTTCTGACTAGTCTTCCTTTTTGCAGACAATATCATCTTAAAGTCAGTGGCCTTCCTTTTTACATAAGCTGATGATTAAAAATGCATGGGGCCTAATATGGGAAAACAAAGATCTTGCAAGATTTGGTTATCTCCTGGATTTTAGTCATTTTTTTGTTTGAAAGTAAAGGTGAGTGGACACTATCTAGGGATGTTGCAGATGCTGTATTACTTATCCCTGCCATAACATATGGAATGGAATTTATTGCCAGGACTCAAAGAGCAACTTCATGGATTTGAAGTGCAAGCCTGCTTTTGAAATTCCTCACAGTTTCAAAATAAAATTAACTTAAGAAGTTGTAGGCAAATGAAAACTTCAAAGGCAATATGAAAGCCTCAGTGGGGCCTGTAGGCAGCCTGTAAATTGCCTACTGTCTGCAATAAGAGAACACAGATTACAACAGGAAGTCAAAGTACATGTTTCAGGTAAGAAGAGTATAATCAATATGTGTATTCTGTGTTACAAATGTGATGAATGACTTGGGTGAAATTCAACTATATCAATCTGATGAACTCTGTTTTGCTGGAATGAATTCTCTCTCCCTTCAGCAATCCAAATAAATGTGATCCAAAAGTTCGACCCAAACATTTGTGGCACCTTCCAAAGCAGTGTCAGAGGGAAGAAAAATAATTTATAGGAATAACATTTATTAATATACGTAAGACCTTGTTAATCTCTGCCATATTTAGATAAAGTCTACAACGCGGAGATTACCTGAGACAAATGAGCTATCTAACCACCTAGATATGTGAGTTAAAACAAAAAGGAAAAACATACAACATTTACCTCATCATCTGAATAACTATATGCTGAGGACACCGCTCCCCACACCTTGCTGGCCACATTAGCTGCTTGTTTCATACCAGATTTCAAGACATCTATTTTAGGTCCAGATAATATGTGATCTAGCTTCAGACCTGACAGAGAGGTGACTACCGCACCCAATGAAGCATGCGGAGAAGAACGACCCAACCCTGTTAAAGATATTGACCGTTCTTTTTGGGTGCATGAACGAGCCAGTTGCTTTGGTCTTCCAGTAAAGGTTTTGGACCTGGAAACAGATGGACTTTTATGATTAGCATTCTGAGCCGGTGGTGGTGGAATGGAATCTGATGGCAAGCTTGATCTCCTCTCTAAAGTGGGGCCTAATGAATTAGGGGAATCTGCTTCCTGGTTGCTCTCTTTCCTGTGTAATTCCATGCTGGAAGACTTGCTGCCCAGGGGGCCTTTTAGATTCATGTAGCTTTCAATTTCCTCAGCCAGATTGCGTGCTACAACTGGTGACATCTTTTCTTCCTGCTCAGCAAGTTTGGTCACTTTTGTTTCGGTTGCCAGCAAAGATAAAGGATCCAAGCCCATTTGAACATCTTCCCTTTCAATTGGTTTGGCCACACCGTAAAAACTGTTCCTTTTATTGGTTGTCTCTTTGGATTCTACTTGCTCAAATTTGGACTGAACAGTATCAGGAGGTCTGGGGTTCGTACACTCTGATTTGACTATGCTGTCACTAGGTCTGTTTTTCAGCTGATCTTCAGGTCCTTCCATAACAGGTGAAGACCTGGACTCTATTTCCCATGTATTTTCTTCTGCATGAGTTCTGGCATTTTCTGACCCACAGAAGAACTGTCTGCCACCTGAGTCATCAAAAGTATGGGGTTTACTCATATGGGGTGGAGAGATTTTGGCCACAGATAGAGCAGCGGTGAGGATCTTTGCATCTGCTCCCATCATTATTGCAAGATCACTGGAATTAGAGTCTAAGCTGTTTTTCTTCAGCAACATGTCTGCTCTGCTTTCAGTACTGAAACTGCAGCTCCTTTCAGAAAAGTGTTTTTGCCTTTTCTTCCCTTTTTCACTTGCTCTTTTGGGAGAAGTATTACAATCAAACACTGAATCTTCAGCAGGATCCTGAACTATGAACAGTGGGCTGCATGCAGTTCCTTTAACAAAAAGGTACAGGTCAGTGTTAGTATAAAGGCTCATATAAAGCACAGAATTAAAACAAAAAAACAAATACATAATCCACAAGAGAAAATGTGGAAAAGAGATGCCTCAGCAATAAAAATCATCATACAGAAATGCTGTGCTACAGCCTTAGTTGTATTTAATACGGGTTTCAAAATACATGTTTAAATTGGTCCCCACACTAACTCATTTTAAGTGACTACTGAACTTATGCTTCTTCCTTTAGGAATTTGCAAGGTAACAACTCTCCAAGATCAGACAGTCTTTTAAAAGTAACTCAATGTTATTGTTTTGTTTTATGAGAGTCTACTTTTGGGGTTGTTTAGAGACTGATTGTTTTTTCTGTGTTTGAACACCATTCTAGATTCATTCTGGAGATCATATGGTATAACAACAAAATAGTCATTTGGAAGGAAAAGCAGTTGGAGTCCCAATCAAGACTGGACAACTACTTTTCTTCAAAATAAATGGCCAGCTGAAACCAAGATTCTCAAAATAAACCTAATATAACATGTTGACTGGCTCTAACAGAAATACTTAATAGTAATGTGGACTCCTGTATAGAACTAATACATCACTGACACAGGCTTGTACAGTTTTATAAATGGGTGGGAATTCTGTATTTGTACATTAAACCCTTTCTGTGTCCCTTAAACTTTTTAAAATAGCAATTTTGGAATAAATACATATTTTATTAAGTACCATTCTCCTCAATTAGTACAACTATATAATAACTGCTGTATTACGACATATTTATTTATTTTATTTTATTTATCAAATTTTATCACCCATCTCCCCCCAAAAGGGGGACTCTTTTATTACAAAAGATTCACAGCAGTAAATCCTTACTCCCTGGCACAAGAGTTCTTCTGGATTCCAGTCAACCGGTCACACTTTCCCCCATTACGCTTTCCGAGAGAATGTTAGAAAAAAATATGTAAAAGAGGACAGGACTTTATCTTTCTGTCTACCCAATGGCAAGGTAACTCTCTGAACAGAATGAGAGCAAATGCGGTATGATGGGAGAAGCTGGCAAAAGAAATACCAGACAAAAGAGTCTTGCCAGAGATTGCAGAGAAAAAATATTCCAGGAAAAAAACCCACAATGCATCCCTGAGGGAGAGGCAACTGAGTAATGGTTTGGAATACTACCAAGTCCTCCTTGTCATATCACCCAAAGTGAAGGCCATGCAGCCTACCCTGTGCTTCCCAGGGCATACATACTCACAAATGTACACAGAGAGCAAAACCAGAAACACAGACATAACACAAAGGCCCCACTCTAATTAGACTGTTTCATGTGTGCACACATACTTACAGAGCCAATACATATGATGTGATTCTAATCAGAACCTCCATCACGCGCACACATAAGAAAACAAAACATGCATCTTCTCTGATTAGACCCTTACAGATATACACATACACAACCAATACTTAATCACACACCCTGGGGAGAAAGTGCACGTACACATAGATGCTGCACATAACTTCACTATGCAGAAGAAAATACAAATGCCTCCTATAAATCTCAGCATTCCATGACTATAGGCAAACACTAAATATGCCCTATCCTCATGAAACTGAGAATGATCACTCTTGATTTTTTTTTAAGAGTGCTGTTTTTGGAAATCTTGGTCATGCAGTCAACCAGGAAGATTGAATATTAGCAATAGGACCCACGGATTATTTCCAAATATTAATTATTGAGACCATCTCCTGTCCTGGTCATTCTGTGGCCACTCCTTGGAAATAGTATGGAAATCGTTTGCCATTCCCTTCTTCCAAGACATGTTTCAATCCTCCAAACTAACCTAAAAGTTTCCCAGACCAGGCTGATCCCTGATAACTTCACAGCCTGGACATGATTAACCAGATGCTGCCACTGGCTAACTTCCATTAGAGGAATAGCACACAGACTGCTGTTTTCTCCATTAGAACATTTTTCCTTAATATTAAGAATTAGCAAGGAACACCTTTCTTTTTTTGAAGAGGCTAAATCAAGTTTAATTTAGCACTGGTCTGTATGGAACCAGGAATCATATACCCCAGCAATTAAAACTTATGATAAATATATTCAAGGAGTGAGATTATTTAGTGAGAGAAAAGTCATCGTCATCATCTATTAAATGAGTGCCACAGTCCTTTGACTGGGTATTTTTGATTGGGTTCTAATCAAGAGCCTAAAAATCATGGAAGTATCATTGTACTATGTAGGAAGTTCCAAGCATGGTGGCTGTTGTTGTTATTTTACGGATTTAAATATTTTTCACATAATAAATTAATTTCTTTGGACAAGTCAAGAATGGCATAATTGATTTCTAATTTTATTTCTAATAAGCCAAGTATATTAACTTACCACTGCTATTTTTCCTGCCAGTACAATCAAACATACCAGAGGGAACCTTCACAATACTACTTGTAGAATGCACAGGCACTTCCACTGGGCTTTGAATTTCTGTATTAGAGTGTTTTTCAGCAGATTCACTGGTGCCAGAAAAATCTTCAGGAGAGAGGAAAAATAAGAGGTAACTTCCTTACTAGTGAAACAAGAGAGAAAAATGAGTAGCAAGTGCCTAACTATATCTATTATTCATGAACAGATTTCCCCAATTTGGCACTTCCATATATTTCAGAGCAACATCTCCCAGAATTCCCAGTCAGCATGCATTTCCCAATAAATCTGGTGGGTACTGAGTTGTGTTCCAGAAAATGCAGCCAAGTCAATCCTTTTTCAGCACATTTATTTATATACGCAGCTTTATCCCTCCAATTGATAAAATCGTCAGCCAATACTGTTATAACAATGTCTTTAAAATGGAGAACAAAATCTTGAATACAAAAAAAAACTTGCAGCAGAGATAGCAGGCTTGGTAATTTATCCACAAATTTACCTTAAAAAAACAAAACAAAACAAAACAGATTTTATTTCCATTTTAGGAAAGCTTTCTGAGTTATTTTCAGTTGTAGCCTCCATCTGTGGAATATTTTCTAAAGAGATGTTCACCTGACCTTCTGTTTCAGTATCGCTTTGAAGAGCCTCTTTATTTTCCAAGCAATTTAAGAAGCATGTTGTTATTTTAGAACTTTAGAGTTTGCTGTGCTTTTATGCTATATTCATTGCCAGTATCAATTCTGCCTGATTTTTATCATACTTATTGTGCTTTTTTATATTGTTCTTATGCTGTTTTTCATCTTTTAAATGGCTTTTAACTCATTGCACATCACCCAGACAACTTCTGCTTTTGAGTGATATACTGTATAAGGACAATCAATCAAGATAATCCTCTTTTAAGGTGACATTCCAGAATGTAAATGCTGCCACAAGCCCCAAATTAAACTTAAAATCATAGAAACACTAAGTTGTTAAGTGCCATTTAAACTATCGAAGCCAATTCCTGCTCAATACAGGAATCCAAATTAAAGTATCCCAGACAGGTGGCTGACCAGCCTCTGCTTAGTGTAAACACATCCAATAAAGGTGAGCCCATCACTTCTCTGAGTGATTGATTCCATTGTCAAACTGCTATAACTGTTAGAGTTTTTCTAAATTTCAATGGAATCTCTTTTCTAACTTAAGACCTTCATTCCATGACCTGCATTTTAGGGGTGATAGAGGTCTTGAAGGTGTTTGAAGAATCCTATAATATCTTTTTCTCAAGGCTAATTATTCTTAGTTTCTTCACACTCTTTTCATAAAACTTAATTTCTAGTCCACTGATGATCTTGGTTGCTCTTCTTTAAATCTTTTTCACTCTGAATCCTTAAAATATAATGCCAGAACTAAACAGAATAGTGGAAGTGGAAATATTTCTTCCCAGGATTTAGAAACTATATTCTGTTGATGCAACCTATAATTGCAACTGCCCTTTTTACTGCTACATCATGCTGCTGACTCATATTTAGTTTGTAATCAACTACTATATCAAGATCTTTTCCACAAGTACTGTTATCAAGTCAAATAAAACTAATTCTATATAAATAGAATTTAGAAAGCATTTTTTTTAAAAAAATGTATCATCCACCTAACACACCTCCAATTAAGTCCTCAACTTTTGCAGCACGATCTTTTTCTATAAGCACATCTGTTGAATGAAGATGATCCCCATCATCCTTTATAAGTTCGTCTTTAGAACCATAGCCTTGATCTGACTGACCTCCTGTGGGGGGAAAAATAACACTTGTCCACTTGCTTTTCTCTCTCTGCCCTCAGAACATAATATTTTAATTGTAAGTGAGAAATGTGTGTTGAAAGGTTTTATTTTAAAACGAAATTATTAATACTAAGGTAAACACAAAGCATATCTGAAATTCAGTGAAGAAAGAACAGCAGCAGAGGTGCAGTGAAAGGTATGTTTGAGATCTAATCTGCAGAGTATATTATTACTAGTTGGACATTAACAGAAAATGATACGGGTAACTCACAACAGAGAAATAAAAATCATATTCATTTGTTTCATTTCATCAGTTGCAATCAAATGACTCTCAGGGTTCTCATGATATTAAAAAAAGTTTTAAAACATCCACGGTAGGAATGAAGTCAGCATAAAATCAAAAGAATTTAACAGTAACGTATTAACTCAAGAACAAAACAACTCAAAAATAAAACAGAGATGGCCCAATCTAATTAGGATGCTCTTTAGAACAGTTCAGGGAGGGCATCAGCCCGATTTCCACAGGGAGGCTGTCCCACAGAACCAGCACTACTAATGAGAAGCAATGCCTCCTAGCCTCAGACCCCTTTATCTCCTCTAAGTGGGGCACTTGGAGCAGTTTCTCCCTATGTGACCCATTAAGCCAGGCTCACTCTGGTTGGAGCATGTGGTGCTAGAGGTACCCAGGTGCCAAGCCATAAAGAGCTTTGTAAGTCAAAACCAGCACTTCAAATGGCACATGTCAAGAACCATATTAATCCCTTTGCTCCTCTTTCCTCTGAGATAAAACTTAGTTATTTCATTGCTGTTGTTTACTTGTTTGTACAGTATGCGTATCTAAGCTCATATTCCCCCTGTATTAATCTGGCCTGAGCTCTGCTATGCCTTGGCTATAGAATTTAGCTCTATTAGCAATAACTTCATAACCTCAAGAATGATGCCTTTCGTATTCTAATACAGCCTTTCCCAGTCAGGTGGCCTCTAGATACGTTTGACTATAATTTGACTGTAATTCACAGATAATTCCAACATATTCAGACGTAAGAAGCAAATGCTGGGACTTAGAGGTTGAAATTCTAATTGCTCCTAAATCAGTGTTTTTCAAACTTGGCAACTTTAAGATGTGTGGACTTCAACTCCCAGAATTCCCCAGCCAGCATGCAAAGTTGCCAAGTTTGAAAAACACTGTCCTAAATGGTGACAGATTGCCTCTACAGCTCTCTACTTTAATCCATTCGGTTACATGAACAAGGCCAGAAGTAAAAAGGCCTGCAACATGAACAACAGTCAAATACCAGACTGAAGAAATACAGTGTCTTACTATTTAATGATAAATGGGAGGAGCAAAATTTCACCACTTAATGGAAAGTAATGTTTGGGGCATATGCTATGTATGTATGTGTTTCCACAGTAGCTTGCCATTATTTAAAATAGCATGTTGAAAAGTCAGCCATTCCTTGTGTATTGATTTACATTAATTCATGGGAAAATTACCTGCAGGGTTTAACATTCAACAGCAGAATTAATGTACATCTGACGCCAAGGATTCGCACCACACAAGGCTGCACCCCACACCATGATAGCCAAGGACAAATGCAGCACCAAGAGACAGCACAGAGCAAGAAGCAGAGCCACAGGGATCAGAGAGAAGGAATATTTAGTCACCTGCTACTAGACAAATACAACAAACCATCTACACAAGACAGAGAAAGAGTAAAACTGTTTTAAAAAGAAGGAAGTCGGAAAGTTTAGTAGAGAAAATCGAGGAACAGGACAACATTTAGACTTACACCTAAGAGCAGGATTTTTAAAATAAGGATTATCTTTATTTCATTTAAAATATATAACTTGCAGCTAAGTGAGAGTCAGGAAACTCTTAGAAAAGATTCAGCTACATGCAGTTAAAAATCTTTTTGCACACTCATCTGTGATCTCCAAATTTGGGCTAAATATGTAACGCTTCACAAGTTGCTGTGAAATGTTCTGAAACACAGTATTCCATGTTTAGTATGCCGCGCTCCCAGTATATTCCTTTTTCTTTCACTATAACTTTACCCAAATTCAAATAAGCATTTACAATGCAGGGATATAGCACAATCATTTATTACGGTAAGTTGCTTGCCGGTCTGTAATATGAACAGTATGCTCTACTATTCATAGACAGACCTTGTGTCCATACAAGATTTTTTACTATAGACACTAGAATGCACTGCAGTTTGGATCCAAAGCCAAAAAGGTGCTTTGGAGAAGGAATGCTTGCACATGCCGCACCTCTTGGCATCTCCTGAAATAAGGTGCATCTTTTCCTGGGCTTGCAACAGTAGCTGGGCATTCCAAGGAAGATATATATATATATATATATATATTAGGAATAAAGAGCACCAGTTGCAGCACTCTGTACGTGCCTCCTTAACTCAAACATGCATTTTCTTGGGATCACACAGTTACCAGGATTCACTGCACTGCATATCCTTACATATATCCACCTGTACGGAAAGGCCGAAAAAGTTGTAGGCCGAATAAACATAAACGTTCAAGTTGGTATAAAACCACATTTCTTTACTATGAAATAATACTATCGTTTCCCACCTTGCCTCTGCCTCTTCCCGCTGACTTTGTTATTATTAGCTATTACTCTCTTAAAAGCTACCTACAACAGCTGCACAAGCTAAAAATTATACTGTACATGCAATTTGCTTCCCCATGACCTTATTAATCGTAATTTGAATTCTGCTATTTATGGGACTGGCATGGAATAGAGAACATTATCGTTTCCTCTTTATAACATACTGTACAACCTTTGTAACAGAAACAATATTCATGTCAGCAGCATATTAGAAAGACATTGCACAGTTAGTGAATCCCGACATATCTAATACCTGTGCTAGAGTGATTATCAGTGGAATCGAGCCTGACTAAGTCTCTGACGAAGAGCGTGTGCTCCCCACTGTTAGCATCATTAGAACTATCCACACTACCATGGCTCACCGTGTCCCCATCACTTCCACCTGTGATCATCTGAGGAGCTGAGGATAGGAACAATAGTGTATTAGTTAAAAACTGAGGAGGCAGCAGTATGGTAACCTTCAACATCACTCAAGGATTGACCCAAGACCTTTTGCTGCAAATGGAGACCACTCCACCCAAATCAAGGTGCTATTGCAAGTTATTTTTTGGAATCGGAAGCACAAATTTCCACAACTACATCCCCTGCCTTTTTGTGATACCTTAAAGCCCTTGCTTCACAGTACAGCTATTTAGGACATAAACACTTATGAAAACAGCACATACATTCCCCCCGCCCCTGCCTACTGCAACGCACCACTTGATACTCTGCAATTTTATTTTAATTGTACCAACATCTGTTTCCTCACATGCAATCCCATTACCCCATAATAAGGAAGAGTTTATAGCAAGTTTGAAGCAGCAGGATTTATATTTCATTTATTGCAGTTAAGGATTATGATATTACCTGGCACAGAAGCAACCTGTGAACTATGTGTAGACTTTTTGAGACATTGCCTTAATTGCGCCATGCTGTGTACCACATTCCGCAATTTTGTCCAAAGAAATATACCACTGCGATTACTGCTAGGCCACGGATTCTCCAAAACTGCCTAGAAGAGTGAAATTATTAAGAAAAATGTTTCCAAAAAATCAACACACTTGACATCCTTGTAATCCATTCTCTGCAATCTCAGTCATTTATTTATTTAATATATTATATGGCCGCCCAACTCACACACAGTGACTCTGGGTGGCTTACAAAGTTAAAATCCATAATATAAAAAACCCATTGACTCCCACTCCCACCGGTGGCTACAAATACAATCAAATTAGCCAGTTGATCAGCTCCATCTCAAACTGGGGTCCCCAGGCACATTGACAGAACCACATCTTCAGGGCCTTTCAGAAAAGTATCAAGGTGGGGGTCAATCTAATCTCCAGGATCTAATCTCCAGGGGAATGATGTTCCACAGGGTGGAAGCCACCATGGAGAAGTCCTTTTTTTGTGGTCCCATTAGATGATCTTCCCTCATGGAAGGGACTCATAACATAACCTGCCTTCCCACTCTGGTGGGCTGGGTAGATGTAATATTATTATATTACTGTTATGCAAGAGGATATGCAAGGCAGATTTGCAGGTGTCCCATAGTCAGAATGGTTGTACCTTTATTTTGGGGGATCTGTTGAGTCAGTGGAACATGTTTTATCTTATTGTAAAATTTTATAAGTCTTCCTGATATTTAGTAATAATTTCTCTTTTAAGTAATTATCCTGGAAAATTAGACATATTTTATGTCACTTATGTATATAAGTTTTAGATGGAGAACAACAGCATTATAATGGACATGAAGTATAGATTTGTCAACTATCAGAACAGAAACCAACTTCCTTATTCAAGAGGTGCCCAAGAGCTATATGCCTGAGGAATGGACATTGCCTTTACCACAGAATATCAACAAGAGCCCACACATTGAGGATTAAGCAGTAGAGCTATAGTTTTCCAAGCATACTTTGCGCCATAGTATCATCTACTTTAGACACTCATCAGTTCCCTTCTCATTGCCTAGCCTTCAGTCAATCCTATTCAACTACTTATAAACATCTTCTGCCTTCCAATACTTTTTCCAATATGCCATTTTAGTATATTTTGCCAAAACTGTATTTTGGAGAATATGCATAAAAGGGGGTATTCACCACTTCCCTTCACTTGCTGATCTCTCTGACTAATAAGCTTAATTACTGTAGGATATATCAGTGAATTTTAGATGCTTTGTGAGATTCCCACATTTTATATTGACTTGTTTTCATCCCTAAGGAGGAAAGCCCTTTAAAAGCATCATCCAAAATGATGGGAATATAGGAATGTTTGCATTTTTAAATTCTTTGCTTACCTTATTGTAGTAGCCGTAAGTAATTGCGTTTGGTTCTATGCCAGAATTTTTCATTTCAAACAGAATCCTCACAGCTAAGACAGGATGGCCCCAAAGTCCACAGAGCAGCATTACAACTCTATAACACACCTGATAAACATTGAAAAGAATATAGCTTTATTGATAGTTAAGCATCAAGTGTGACTATTCTTGCAAATAATAGAAAAAGACTCTCTTGGCACGTATCATCAATTAACGGAGAAAAAACAGGTTAAACCAGAGAAATATTCTAACACTGAATTAGAAAGCTGCCATCATATTAAAATAATATTCCAAACACATACTATACATAACTTCTGGTCCGATTCTCTGAGCTGCTGCCAAACTCAATAAACCCATTGATACAGTAGAAGGGCAAAACTACCCATTTCTAGCATAAGCCAATCTGTAGGAAAGAAAAACACACAACAAAAAACCATTGCAATCCTTTCTCAGATTAAGTACTTGAAGGATATTGCAATTAATGTTATATTTTTGTGTCACTTTAATTCAGGTAAAAGAATATGACCAGAAACTTGCTTAAGCACATCTAACTTATCATCGCCATCTGCTTTTTCCAGAGCTCAAGAGGGCTAGCATGGAGGGGGCATATTTTTCATTTTATTTCCACAATCCTATGAGATAGGTTGGGCCAAGAGAAAGAGTGACCTGCCCATCCAAGGACTTTCCATGACTGGGAGTTGATTAGAACCTGGGTCTCCTCGGTTCTAGTCCAAGAACCTACCTGGTGTACCTACATTACACTGGCTATGGAGAAAGGCATTTTCACAAATACTTTACAAACTTAAGCCAAGATATTATTTTTTAAAAAACAAAAAAAGTAAGTTACAAAATTCTCCCATACAACTACCTAAAACACAATACGTGATGACTAATGGGATTTTCAGGGTCCTATTCCAGGTTAGGGTTAAAGAAGAATGCCAGTGTGTCCAGGCAGAGTGGGACTGAATTCTGACTGCTTTGCTGCATAGCGGGTGCAAATCAGAGGAACGTCCTAAGTGCTTGGGCAAACTGGCAACTGCGGCACTGAGCTTCCTCTCCCTCTGACTGCCAAGTTTACCCAAGGGTTCAGCTGGAAGAGAGGAATCTAGCCAGTCTGGCTCTCCAAGGCCTCCAGCACTCTCTTCTGCAAGATCAGCTTCCAGAGTTTTCCTGCACTGCCACTCTTTGTTTTGCTCAAACCCCCATGCCTTCCCCCACTGCATTCCTGACCCTACTGCTGTTGGCCTGAGCTCAGGCCGTCAGCACACCTGGCTGACTCTTCCTGGCCCTGCAACCCATGTGACATTCACTCCCCTTCCAAACTAGCTGTGTCCCAGGTTCCTGCTGTACCATCCTCTGTCTTGCCTACAGATTCCGTGACTCTGCTCACAGTTCCCATTACTGCTGCTAGCCTTGAGCCTAACTCTTTAGCACAGCTGTCTACTTTTCTCCCACTGATCTTCAACATGTGTGGCTCCCTAACCCCCTCACAGACTAGCCATTTGCCTTTGCAGCCCTCCTCAAATTTGCTTGCCATCTCCTTCAAAGTTAAGGCAAAATTTAAAAGAAAAGTTCTTGGTACAAAAGTGAGGCAGTCCAAACTTTGAAGATGCATTTGAGCTAAAATATTGATTCTCTGTTACAGTACAAGTGGAAGTGGAGACAAGTTTCAGAATAACCTTTTAAAATTTACAGATGGTTTAAAGTGACACAGTTGAAGCAATTTCCTTTTTCTTCCTCATACGTAATAATGGTGCCATATTAAATAATTTCTTCTCCAAAATGTCAGGTTCTTGTATTTTTAATAGATGGAATGTATGGTAAAATTTCATACACAATGATCATTTGAATGTAAGATGAAGTAATCTCAAGTAATTATTAAATTTCTTACTTCATAATAATCAGAACTAGAAATTACAGGACAGTTAAATTTTAGGATAATTAACAGTAGAATTAAGCAGATTTTATTCTCCTAGGGAAGTAGCTACAGTATGGTAAAAAAATCTCCAAAAAAGAATGGTGATAGGTCAGAAAATTGTTTTCTACTTTCTACTTTCAGACTTAGAAACAAATAATAATAGGCACTTAGGTTACAAGTAAAAAGACTTATTTCTGTCAGTAATTCTGGGAACGCATAGAAACCATGATGGTTCATCAGCTATAAGTTGCACAGTGTTAACAGTAAGTTTTCATGGCACTAAAACAAGCTGTAGCTTGCCTGTTTTACAAACTATATTAGTTTAAACTCATTTGGAACTGACTGTAATTAAAAGTATATTATTGGAAATCCAAAGTTGCAGAATATTGTTTTTTGTGAAAAACAGTAGGCCAGTATAGATTCTTTGTTCCAGCACCCCTCTTGATCCCAGTGTGAATGTGCAAGCAACCACATGAAGGCTTGATGTGAACAAGTGCCTCTATTTTATCAACTATCCTTGCAGAAGCATCTTCTACACATACATGCATGTGTGCACACACACAGACCCATCTTAGAATACATATAGCAGCCATTCTAAGCCTTCAAACAGCTGCTTCACACCTCTGCATCTCAGATCAAAGGGTGTTGCAAAGCACCTTGTTGCACAATCTGCACTGGTCTAGAAAGCAGCAAATATCATAACATAAATGTTATTCCCAGACAAAAGATACATCTGAATCTTTTCAGGTAGCACGGCAATTTTCTTAACTTACTTCATCTAGTGGTTCCACATCAGTTTTTTTCATTTTAATAAGAACATCATATGCTTGCTGCAGAGCCTTGACTTTGGGATGTGAAACTCTAACATAGGCTGGGAGACAAATAAACCATAAGCTGTAACAATGACTGAAAAGGAATTTGGCCCACTGTGGGGAGTTTCCGTAGCATCTCTTGGCTAATTTATGGGCTGCTTTTATCTCCTGCAAAACAAAACAGTAAAAATATAGACATATTAAAAGTAATCTAAGGCCTGCCAGATAACATACTCTTTTAACAGCATGAAATATGGAAAAGAAGAATGTACAGTTCTGCATGTTATACAATTTTTCAAAATTATTTTAACTCTGAATATATCTTAAAAATAAAAGTAACCTGCTTGGTCCTCTTTGCCATAAGTGCTGGACTATTTGAAATGTCTCTTCTAGCTGGGTGTCGCTTGAATGAAAGTTTGAGATCTTGCGGTCTGTCAAAGAGCTTAAGCTCTAACCTAGGGAAGGTCTTATAGCTGGAAAAGAAAATCAAAATTATATAAGGTTCTCTTCCATCCATTATAGGACAATAAAATGAGTGTAAGGTCCACCCACTCTAAACAATAGTCAATTGTGAATTGAGGTGTCACTATATTCTGGAAGGAAAAGATGATTATTAAAAGATGAAAAGAACAATAATGAACTCTACTAGGAAATAGCTTTAAGCAATTTGATGCATTACTTAAAATATTCAACTGCACAATATTGTCATATTGAACTATTTTTCTTCCACATGGAAGAATTTGAGAGTATCCATGATTTTCACATGTCACAATAATTTCTGAAATCAGGAACACCCAAAGGAACCCCCAATTTAATTATTTACTATTTGGAGAATGTATATGGCTGCCCATCTTAAACAAGTAACTCTGGGTAGCTAACAAACAGTAACAATAACTGAGTGACATCCATGCTATAGTGCATTGTTACTGAAGTTAGGAAAAATAGCAGAAAATGATGAGTACTAGGGGATGTGCAAAATGTTTCAAATTTGCACTAAATTTGAACCACTCCAATTCAGGAGGAAAACTGGCTGTTTAAATCATTTTTAAGTGTTCTGAGTTAAAACAGAGTGTTTCAACTTGAAACAGAAGTGTTTCAAACTCAGACTTCCAAAATGATCAAAAGCAGATTCTCAATAGAAACACAGCGTTTCAAATTTTAAATAGTTCAGATTCAAAATGTTTTGTGTATCACATGCTGAGCATCATGACTAAAAAAATTATTTTCTAAATTTCAGTATTTAGAAGAAATTAAAATTAAAGGTAACAATAACTTCAATAAGACAAATAGATAAAAGTTTCAGTACAATGGACAATCTTGATAAATAAATGGATAATGGATAAATGGGTAATCTTGATAAATAAAAGATCCTTGTCCAATCTGTTATCTCCAATGAGAGGGGACCACATTTTCCAATATTCCTATCTACCATGACCACTGATTTAGATTCCCAAGCACATCTGGAGAACACTAAATTAAGAAAGGCTGAATGGAAACAAAAGAGAATTATATCCAAATGCCATAAAGAGAATACCTATACTTCAGTAATCTTTCCTTTCCATCGTCAGGGGGAGGTTCTGGTGGCATTATAAATACTGTATGTTCACTCTTCTGTGATTCATCAAATTCAATTAACCGGATATCCTCTGCAGAGTCTACATCAACCTGCAAATAGATCATGCTTTAACATCACAATGCTATTTCAATGCCTTAAGGATGCAACTGAAAGTATAGAGAGTGATATAGAGAAAAAGGCAGAAGAAGCTATGGCTATGTACACGTCTTGCAGCTATCTGCCACTAGCACTGCTAGAAGTTCAACAAAACACTAAGAGAGCAGCCATTCAATTTTCAAGTAGCAAATCTAGAAAAACCGTATATTAAAATTCCCAGACAACTACTTGATCAATCACATCTTCCACTTCCATTTTATTACCATACATGCTTAATTATCAGCAAATTCTTGTCCCATGAGAAGTAAATAAATACCTTATCTCCTTTTTCTGATCCTTTCTCAGGAAAAAGCTAAAATAGATATTAGAAATAAATGCTTAATTTTTTTAAATAAGCACAATATTTTGCTATTACGTATAGTGTAAACTTTTAAATCCTTCTTGCCTAATAGAAGCCCTGAACAAATCTAATGTGGATAATGTGAGAACATTTCCAGGATAAAAGACAATAGACAATTAACATAAAAACTCCATCTCACGCTGCTTAAAGAGTTAAAATGTTGTTTTCCCAAAACAGTCATGAATTTTAAATGCACAGAATTTAAAGTGAAATTATCCATCTACCCAAGAAATATCTTTACCTTTTCTACACAGTCATCAAAAAAGGCTAATCCGGTATCTTTGTCACTCACAAAACTGCATTCTTCAATGAAGCGGCTAAAAATTTGTGTCTTTGTTAAAGCTGTGTAGAATTTTGTGTAGGCACGGTCTCTACTTTTTAAAAATCCTAGTATATAAAAAGAAAGAAAGAAAGAAAAGAAAATAGCTAGAAATTTTCATTACAACTCCTCACAATTACCTCATTTTTCTGTTTATCCATCTCCTGTAACACTGAGCAGTCTCCCACATTATGGAAATTCTTGGTTCATGCCTATTTATTTACAAGCCCACACATAAATAGCTTTCATCATTTATCCTGTTCTTCTGATACAACACCAAGTCAGTATCTTTGTTATGGTATTCAACATAAACATTTTGACAAGACGACAGTAGTTTTAAAAGAAAAAAGTTCTGTTTCAGAACCTTCTAACACAACATCTCTTCAGTATCTGTGTTGTTATTGATAGTTTTTGAACTTGATCCACTTGGAAAATGTGGGGCTCCTAAAGCTCTTTACAGAATTCTTCTTCTGAACTCCAGCTGACAGAATCACTTCATATGACTCTTCAAAGAGCAAATCCCATCACTCCTTTCATAATATGTAATTTAGTATTTTAGACAAGCAAGGCAGTCCTATAGCTCTAACATTTTATGTTCGACTTCACAAGAGAAGAGAGAGGACAGAGAGGTAATTATCTGCCAGTGTTTGCATGACCACCTTTCTCCAATTGTGTCTGCCCATCACACAAGATCAGACTGTGGGCATGCTTTGGATTCCCTCTACTAAACAATGTCATCTAATGGGATCCACAAGGTGTGCCTTCTCTGTTGCCTGCCCTTTGGAACAGCATACTCCATCCCCCCCACCCCTGAGATTTGGATGGCCATGAAGCAGTTACCCTTTGTAAGGCCTTAAAAATCTGGTTTTCCCCCAGAGAATTCAACTAAAACACTGGATAAGCCCATCGCATAAATGGATTTGGACGTTGGAAGTTGTCATTTGGCCTTATATGTTATTTTATGTTGTGTTTCTGTATCTTTTTAAAAATGCTTATTGGCTATTTTGTTCCATGTTTATAAATTTATAAACATCTCAAAAGATAAATATACTATGTTGTGATGAATTTTGTCATTTATATACTTGGACCATGTATACATATCATTTTACTATTTAAAACTGGATGATCATACATTATGTATATAAATTTTATTTTCAAGTGACCATATTCCGTCTTTGAGAAAAAAACGATCAAGGAACATTTGTATTTGGCTGGGGGATTCATTTTAATGAAAAACAGACTATATATTCTGTCTATCTATTGTGCGGCTCTTAAAGACTATGAAGTTGACTACTATCCAGTCCTGAACTCTTACAGAAATCATACTCTGCCTCTGTTCTGTTGCATATAAAGAAGCTGGCAAGCTGAGAAGACTAGTATTTGTTAAATTCTAACTTCTATCAGTATTCTATTTGAACAATACCATTTATCTCCCAATCTCACCTTGAAGGTCAAACAGGGAATCTGCAGCAGTAGTTTTATTTGAAGGTGCTTGCGTGATTGGCTTAAGGAACATTCTGTACCCCTTTAAAATATATGCCATGAAACGTAGAAAGGCTTCCTGAATCTCCATTTCAAATTGTGTCATCTTTTTCTGCCAGGAGAAATCTGCCTCTATAGGCTTCATCTCAACTGCAGAGCCTTCTTGGGTCTTTCTGTGAACTGGATTAGAAAGTGAAATAAGTCATACAGAATTAAGGGGACTTAATTAAGTAAACATAGTTAAACCAACACCCACTAACCAAAGAGAAATTACAGAAGAAATTTTTGAAAAAGAATGAGCTTGCAGGAATTTCTGTGCTCTCAAAAGTATGCTTTGGAATCTAATGATTTCTACTACTGTATTATGTATTTCAACTTCATAAACAGTCTGTGGCTTCCAACCCAATTATTATATTTTACCAATAATCAAGAAATCTATTGAAATAATAGTGTTTAGTAAAACAGCATGGTTATCAATATTGAATGTTAGCATTAAGCTTTTTATATTTATTAGATTTGCATTTGCATTAACTTAGAAAAAACAGAGGAAGAAAATATAAATAAGAACAAAAAGAAAAAAAGAAAATCTGTATCAGATGTATAGAAAATGACTTAGTTTTCAGATATAAAACTGGCTGGAACTGAGCCAAAATTGTTATTTTATACCAATCATATATTATGTTCATTGATAATTATGAAGAGAGAGAGAGCCAGTTCACTGTAGTAGTCAAAGTGCTGACATAGTAGAAACCAGGAGATTCTAAGTTCTAGGTCTGCCTTAGGCATGAAAGCTGGCTGGGTGACTTTGGGCCATTCATTCTCTCTCAGCCCAACCCACCTCACAGGGTTGTCGTCGTGGGGAAAACAGGAGGCAGGAGTATTAGGTATGTTTGCCGCCTTGAGCTATATATAAAAAAAGGCAGAATAAAATGTAATAATGATAATAATGAATGGGTTATTAATATAGTCCTTGCTTAACAATAGTAATTGGGACCAGAATTTCCATTGCAAAGCAATGAACTTCTAAAGTGTGACATCACATGACTGCATCGATTAGTGATGGCAATCCCAGCAATCCCCATTGCCATTGTTAAGTGAGGACCTCACGTGACCACAACTTGCCACAAAGTCAGTGGGGAAGCTGGCAGGAATTTGCAAGTCTTGGGCAGCTTGGAAGCAGGATGGCAGGCAGGCAAGTACTACGGAGTGAGAAGGGGCAGAGTAGTGCTCTGACACCATGCAAGTATGTGTGGGCTGGGGAGGGGGTGGTGCATCAAAGGGGAAGTCAGCAGGAAGTTGGAAGTCACAATCACATCAGGTCCTTGCTTAACAACCCACATGGTCCTCACTTAACAACAGCAACAGGACTGCCAGAATTGGCATCACTAAGTGACGCAGTCACGTGACATCATGCTTTTTGACCGCATTGCTTAGTAATGGAAATTCCAGTCTCAATTGTTGTTGTAACCTGAGGACTACCGAGTTACTTCTGGACTTAAAACACTGAATTGATACGTGTTTGCTCTCTGCTTATGAATTGGCTCTCTGTTGTTCTAATGTTCTAAAGACTGACCAATATTGCTCCATGTAGTCAAAGTTCTATGCTGTGTTTAAAATAAAATATTTTTTAAAAAATATAAAATGAAACCTTACAGAAACATTAAAATGAGTTTTTCTTTGCTAATCACATAGTGTATAGAGGATGGCCCTGAAGGACAGATGGAAAATCCATTACCAAGGCAACAATCAGATAAAGAAGGTTTGAGCCCAGGCTAGGAAAGTGGTTTCTGAAAATGCTTCAGACCCCATCCTAATCCACATGAAAATAAAGGAGGAAGGAAGGGAAGCACATTCAGACTTGCAAGATTCTGTTGCTACAACTGTTCTAATAAAAGTAGCTTTAAATCTACACGGTGTCTGTTTTTTAGTTTGTTATGTGTCAGCCCTATAAGGTAGACCAAACAAAAATCTTTTTTAGATGTATTTTGTAACACTGACAGAAGTCTGCACAAAAGAACTTCCAGTTGAAATGCAACATCATGTTTTTGGACTGAAAGTGTGATTTGAAACCACAAACTTTTACTACTGATAGAAACAAGAGTTCTCAATAAAGCAAACAAATGCACTATAGAAGTTTCCTTCCAGATCCTGTAGTGAAAATAGCAGTAATCATTTAATTCCTTCTACATCACTACCTAACTTTCATGCTCTAAATTCCTTAGAGGAGCAGTAGAATAAAACCAAAAGAATTAATATAGTGTGTTTCTATACAAAAAGCTTCACTGCTCCTATTTTACATTTCAGCCTTTTCAATCAGGTTGTTACTAAATTGGATGAAATCTGTATCATGTGAAGTTCCACATGCGTAAAGGGATCTTCCACTCTTCTCCTCTCCCCTCCCCTCCTCCAGGTCACCATCCCTTAGTCTCCTCAGAGAGAGTGAACAATCCTCTGGCAGAGATTTTGGGGGTGCACTGGGTGGGGGTGGAGAATCACCATTCTCTGTGTCTTAAATGCAAGAGAAAACCCTGCTGTTTTTTATAATGAGGAACATGCTGTAGCAGGCCATCTACCGTACATAACGCTGTGGGAAAAAACAAACAGCTCGGCTGGATTTCCTTCTTTTCCAAAGATCAGTCCCTTTTACCCTCTTCCTTGTTTTACCTAATGCAAGTTGGGGATGCAATTTCTTTAAGGTGCCAAGGAGGCTTTTGCAAGGCTTCTTAGGGAGCAGCTTCCAGTTCATACTCTTCTTATCATCTGATCTATAGAACAGAAACAAAGATGCACACATCAATACGGAGTAACTAATAAAAACGGAACGCTCAGCTTTTATTGCTTCCTGATTCTGAAACAAGAGCGGGAATTTACATTTTCCGACTAAAATTCCAAAACTCCTTTCATTGGTTTAATGCCAAGTGACTTCTATCAACTGTTGGGTTTCGCTAGAAAACATTTAGAACCCTCTCAGCTGATTTAGATTTCATCCCAAAACTATACCACCTTTTCTTTGGGTATTTTTATTTAGATACTTTATTTCAGTCAGTGAGTTCATCCTGAGATATGATTGCAGCATTATTTCAACAATAAGTTTTTGATCTCCTGTTTCAAGGCTTGAAATTAAATCTGGTAAGATGCAATGTTATATATTGAGTGTTTAGAGTTATAGTCAATTTTGAATGTAAATGCTGTCTTTATAGAAACACTGGCTCAAATATTAATTTTTCATGTACAGGCACTGTTATGCAATTAAGCCTTGACCAACATATTGTAAAACTGAAATATTCAGGTTAAACAAAGGTGGATCAGTACATTATGCAAATTCATTTTGCAATGTATACAAAAAAGTTGTATGCTGAAAGGAAACTGCAGAACATGACATAAAATGTGGAAAAATGTTTACATCAAGACTTTTATTTATGATCCTGTATTGTATTTGCTTAGGGTAAAGTATAAATTATTCAGCTATGTAACCTGTTTCATTCAGCATTTGCTTCAGTTCTTCAGCTCATGAGAAAGACAAAGAGGGAAAGAAAAAAAAAGTCATACTGAATCACTCTGCATAATTTTTTACATGGTAAATCAGGAGTAGCCAAGCTGCAATCTTCAGGGCTCCTGTTGAGATTTAAGTAGCTCAACACAATTTTCTAAATTATGCGAGCTGAGACTGGGAGAGTTAAAAATTCAACACTTGTTGCAAGTCAACTTACAGCTCACTTGGCCATTAAATTAAGCACATCTAAATATGAGACATGGCCTTGCTCAAGAGGAAAGGACCGTAATTTCACCTTGCATTTCAAAGGGAGTAAACTGGCAAAAGCAGGCTTAATCCTGATAACTTTTAAGACGAGTCTTCTATCTTTTAAGCTTTCCCCACCCTTCCCCCAGCTAGCAGCATGAGGCATTATTCCAATACTGTATGGCATTTTAGACATTTATGTATTAATATTAGTTTCTCTCGATATTATTTAACAAAACATGTATCTTTTTTTTGTATTATTCACAGATACATTTAACAAGCCTGTCTGGTAGCACGCTATTGTTTTAAAAACCTTTGCTCATTAAAAGTTACCACTAATATGTTCCCACACAACTGTGTAATTATCTCAGAATTATAAAATTAACAAATTATCTCAAAGAAAGTAGCGACTACAAGTGCATTACATCTGTATTCTAACAACAGAACAGAAAATTAATGAGCCAAATATTTTTCAAGAGGAAAAGAACAATTCAGTCATTAGACAAATATAGTTAGTATAAGAATTTCTGCCTTTCTCTACCCAGACATGCATTTTGTGAATTCTCCAACAACGCTATAAATAGCCTTCCGCCTAACAAATACTAAAAACAGACTTTCATCTCCCACAGAGTCATACAACAACCATTTCTCATTATCATCTAATGGAAGCAACTGACTTAGACAACAAGGAGTAGATATGTAAAATGAGATCAAGTCCACTTTTCCAGCACCTTGTAATGCTTCCATCAACATACAGCCACTAGCACCGAACAGATGGGCCTGCTTATTGGTGGGAAGTATACCTATGGCACTACTTCCTTTTCTGCGAAGTGCTGTTCTTCCTCTTCCTAAATCCAAGATCCTCTCAGCAATGATCATTCCTTAAAAGTGATATGTTTATGTTAAGGCTTAAACCCGAGGTACCAAAACTTTGTAAAAATCCACGCTATGAAGATACTAGCCCTAAAACCACAAGACTTCGAGAATTCAAACATACAGGTTTAAGTTTGTACATAAACCTAAAGTACTATAGTATTATCCAAATGTCTCCTGTTCTGGAATTTCTTTTTTTCAAAGCATTTTCAAAAATCAAGGACATGAGAGTCTGCCAGCACAGAGGCTTAGCAAACACACTATAGAGCAGAACATCCCCAGTTCAAAACCTACTCTTATGTAACTCAAATCTCAGTATATCAAGTTAGTCTTTTGTGCTGGATTTGGGTGATTACCCATAGAGGTTTTTTTTTTAAAAAAATCCATTCAATCATGTCTGATTCTCACAGACTGCCTGGACAAGTCCCTGCAGTTTTCTTGGCAAGGTTTTCCAGAAGGGGTTTGCCATTGCCTCCTTCCCAGGGCTGAGAGAAAGTGACTGGCCCAAGGTCACCAAGCTGGCTTTGTGCCCAAGGCTGGACTAGAACTCACAGTCTCCTAGTTTCTAGCCTGATGCCTTAACCACTACAACAACTGGCCCTCTTCCCATAGAGTACCTCCCGTATAAATGTACTTGAAAAAATATATTATTTCATACAATCTTGTACTTTTAATTTCCTGAATCAAACTCCAGAAGACAAAGTAAACAAACGAGTTATATGTATTACATGCTCTTTTTCATGAAACCTGAACACAGGAATCAATAATTTACAAGGTCAGTTCCACAGTATAAAACCATGTTTCTTAACTGACAGAACTTTATTTGCATTATGTCATTAAACCTCCTTCCAACAATTTTCCGTGATGGAAAAAACAGCATGTTGTTTTACATGGAAGAATAAGGCTCAAGGTAGCCATCACCATCAACTCTGTAATTTTAGTTTCTTTAAATTGCCTATTATCTTTTCATTACACTTTACAATTTGCTGATTTCCTCTTGCAATGTATTATTGTATAAAGTACATTTTATTCAAGGGATTTTTTTAAAAAAAATTTGTAAGCAATGCTAATTATAGTTTATTGCAAGAACTGGCAAACTGTCTTGGTGCTAGATACCAAACAAATTTAGCATGATATTGAACAGTTTCAAATAAGAACACCAACGTTTCATGAAATTTTAGTGGCTGTGCAAGCAACGACATGAAATGTTGGTGTCATTTTATGAAACCTGCTAATTCTTGTGAGATTATTAGATTTTGACTTTTTTTCCAATTTAAAATATTTTAAATCAATTTAGGGATATATCAGGTTCTGTAGTTCTTGTGTATTCCATGTTGCCAATCCCTGGTTTGTTTTTATGAAAATCATGTTCCTGCACTTCGTTTTTTACTTCTCTTTCAGTACAACTTGAGAAGCATAGTGGAGCATATTTTTCTGTTTCAGATTATGTTGATGTTAGCGTATTTTCCAAAATTTCAACTTGATCTAACAACTGAAGAGTCAATTTCATAAATTTTGTTTTAAAATTAGCTCGTAGTAGAATTAACAACATCTTGCCTGGGGCTGGATAACATTAACCAATAACATTGTCAATCTTAAATGAAATAATTCATTCTGAATCTTCCTCATGGCCAACCAGATGAAGGATATATTTGCAAGTGCAAGCTGAAACCTATAATTGAGCCGATTATATCAAAGTCAGCTTCCAGTTTTGAAGTAACAATGCCGCAGTATAACTTTGGACTCAAAATATGCATAATTGGCTTGTGTGGCGCAGAGTGGTAGGTGGCAGTATTGCAACCGAAACTTTCCCCATGACCTGAGTTCGATCCCAGCGGAAGCTGGAGTCTCGGGTAGCTGGCTCAGGTTGACTCAACCTCCCATCCTTCTGAGGTCGGTAAAAGGAGTACCCAGCTTGCTGGGGAAGGTGACTGGGGAAAGCAATGGCAAACCACCTCGCTACAGTCTGCCAAGGAAATGTTGTGAAAGCGGCGTCCCTCCAAAGGGTCAGACATGACTCGATGCTTGCACAGGGGACCTTACACCTTTCACATAAATCCAAAATATGTGCTTAGCAGAGATAGCAAAACAAGCAGAAATATTTTGAGGTATATGGAGCAAGAAAAAGGGTAGGCCATTGGCAATGCTGGACAGTGGCAGTGATGGCTAAGGCAAAGTAAAAGAAAGGAAAGTGTTGGGAAGCCCTGAACACAAGCACTGTAGTGTATGGCTAAGGGAAAGGAAGGGGCAGGGAAGCTTGGCAATTATGCTGGTGCAGAGGCTACACAGGGGAAGAGCGGGGAGAGGTACATCACCCATGCCCCAACTGCGCTATTAAATACCCCTGGATCTTCTCTGAGCCAAAACAACAAAGATCTTCCAAACACAAAATGCTTTGATTCAGCTGAACTATGACCCATCCAGAATGGTTTAACTGAGTTTCTAAGCCACAGGTCAAAATAAAACATGTTTTCTATTTGTGCGTATCTGTAATGCAAATAAATCCACAGTCACTTTTTAAAATCCAACTCCATATGAATTGGAGGATTGCTTTACTCCAAATCCATATTCTGCAGGTGGCTTGGAATCACCATCAGGACATAACACAAGACAAAATGGTTATAGGTTTTTGATTCTCTAAAACAGGTGGGGAACTTGCAAACGCCAGATATAATTGAACTACAGTTCTTACCAGTCTCATCCAGCATGACCTATGGTGAGATGTTGAAGGTCATAGTTCTCATCCCTGCTATATAATCTTAATATTTGAATTGATTTTACATTTGCAAAGTGAAAATATTACTGATTTGAAATATAGTCTGTTTAGTTTAACTTTTAAGCATGTATAAGTCGCAGATTTGCCAAATGACTGCAACAATTTAAAATTGCCTGCTCTAGATTTACAATGATATTTTCCTAATTTTTCCTCCACCCATTCTTCTGTTATTGTATGAAAACACAACACAAAGAAAGGAAATTAGCTACAACTAATAGGGCCAAAACTCATATTGATTCTGAAGTCGTGTATAAACAATGTGAACTAAGCTCAGATGCTAAAACTGGCAAATTCTTGCTGTTTTTCTCTAGCAAAGCTTTATTGTTTATCCTATTGTACAATCTCGTTTTTAATTTTATTAATTTTAATAAACCTGTTCTAATCAAATTCTAACATAAGACAAGACTTTTCATTTCTTCCTCTCAGAGTTGCCAAAAATATTTCAAAGTATGTAACGTGATATTAATGTCATTTGATTATTTCAAATTGAGATTTGAACCTGTAGAAGGAAACAAGCATGTAGGGAAAGAACATTTCCCTTTAAAAAAAAGAGTCTATTTATAATACTAGGGTTGTTCACATTTTACAGGAAGTCTTCCTGCAATAACAGAGGGAGCAAATTCAGGCTCACGCATAGCCTCCATCCACTCTTCCCGAAGCAGACAGATGATACTATAGGATGCCAATTGTTTGGACATAGAAACTTCCAATCTTTGCACAATCACTTCTTTATGCAGATTCACTCAAATGCAAAATCTATTTGTGCGTGCATTGAGATGGACTATAACAAATGTTTTGGCTCACACACAATCCTTCCCCCGCTATCCCTAATGTGGAGGAAAAGTGTACCACAAGCAAATACTCCTTCCAGTCAGTAGGGATTCAGTTGTTTTTTTAAGATACCAATTCCGCTAAAATAAAATACTAAATATCATGCCATTAAATAAATGTTTGTATAATACTAGCATGTTTCCAGGAATGAAAGCTCGATCATATTATATAAAATATAAAGGAATGTTAAAAGATGTCTTAATAATGTGGCATGCTTCGCATTGCTGCCAATTCCTTCCTTCCTCTCCCTTTGTTACAAGGCCATGCTGCACATTATTTTGAAGGTGCCTGACTTTCAAGAACAGTTTTCAGGATGCAGTGAATTGCAAAGAGGCAGAAGACAGTAGAAAATTTTCATTTGTGTGAGTTGACTTTCATTCACACATCCTTTCTCAGAATACATTTCATTGCTTTTCCCTCAAAATTAATTCCTTTGACATTTTTTATATCAAAGTTGGGAAAGTTATGGGCCTCCAGAAAGTGTTTCTTCTGTATCTCATCAGCCTAGTTAGTACAGCCAAATGTTAGATACTGTGGGAGGGTATTCCATCATCACTTGGCAAATTCTCCACCTCTGATTTATGTCTTAACAGAACAACAAAGAATGGACTTAATATTTACTGAATCAGTTAGAATTATGAGAATATCAACAAGTCAAGAAGCCACTGAAAATTTTCCTTTCTTCTTAAATGTCTATTTTCATTAGCTTTTATTCTTTCAGAAGGCAGCATAGTGCCTCTTCATGTGGTGTCCATTATAGCGGCTAAGATTCACCTTTTCTATGCCTATTCATTTTCAGTATTTTTTTCTGCTGCATAGGAGTTTTCCTATTGAAAAATACAGTATCCATACAGAAGAGAACACACACACTCTTTCACATCTACAATGTCAGTGGGGGGAAAATTCTCCCAAGCTATCCAAGAGGCAGCTCACAGAACTAGAAATGAAACAAAGAGTTACAATTGATGGGGAAGGGAAGGGGAGAGAGACACAAGAACAAAACACAAAGAACAAGACAACTCAGAGCACAGGAAGTACAGGTAGTCCTCATTTAACAACCACTTGTTCAGCGACTGTTTGAAGTTACAACAGCGCTGAATGAGTGATACGACTGGTCCTTGAAGTTCCGGCCATCCCAGCATGCTGCAGCCACACAATCACAATCTGGGTGCTCGGCAACCAGCTTGCACTTAAGACAGTTGCAGTGTCCTGCAGTCACATGATCACCGTTTGTGACCTTCCCCGCCAGCTTCCAACAAGCAAACTCAAGGGGAAACTATCAGGGAAGACTGCAAGTCACTCTGGTAAGTAGCTCGCACTCTCTCCCAGCTGGCAGCAACCACCCATGGCTCCGCTGAACTTTGCGGGCCATTTACGCACCCTCTACCCCACCTGGCAGCAGCCACTTGCGCGCCCTCCCCTACTCAACAGCAGCCACCCCTGGCCCCACCGCGCTTGCACCATGCTGGCCACCCACACATCCTCCCTCACCCAGCAGCAGTCACTCCCGCCCCACCGCGCTGACCACCCATGCACCCTCCCCGCCTGGCAGCAGCCACTTACCTGTCCGTTAGCCTGCTTGCAAGCCAACTGAAACTCGCTTAACAACCTGTGATCTTCACTTAATGACAGCAATGGGGAGTGCTGGGATTGCTGTTGCTAAGAGATGTGGTCACATGACATTGCACTTTACAACCGCATCTCTTAGTGATGGAAATTTTGGTCCCAATTACCGTTGTTAACTGAGGATTACCTGCACTCACATAAACCTGATGGGCCTTTGATCTATTTTAAGTTTCAGGGACTGGATAAAATAAATAAAATAAACACATTCAAATTTTACATTAAATACTTTAAAGGACATGTATATGAAGACAAAGGATATAAACAGAACCTAAAAAACACACTTACATGTACACCATGTTTGTGTCTAAGTCAATGCAAACAACATCTTGTGGTGGCTCATACAGATCAAAATACCGTGAGTCAACTCCAACAATAAATGGGACAGGAGCACTGAGCACCGTTGCCAGAGACAAAGGACAGAGGGGGATGTAGGGACACTGCCACTGAAATGGAAAGATCATCTGAAGGAAAAATGAAATGAAACCCATAAATTAAAAAGACAATGAAAACTATGTAACACCAAACCATGTCAGAGAACGCGAATTTCACAGCAGCACCATCATTGTACAATAAATCAATTTATCATTGTACAAATAAAATCTGAAATTATTTAATAATTGTTAGTGCTGTGCTGTATATACAAATTATTTTGTTTGGAAATGATTGCTCTCAAACCTAAGGTAAATACATAACTTTAAACTAAAACAATAGGTTTTAATAAGAATTTTATTACAAATTCTACTGTGCAATTTTCATATATCTAAACACTATTTTGTAAGCCATTCCAGTCAATAGTCACTTGTGCAAATGAAACAGATATGACTAAAATACATAATTCATAATGCTAGCAAAATAAGTCTTTGTAAATTAACATTGCCTGAGTATTTTATTTCGGGAGCACCTAAAATTATCATGTGCTGAACAATAGTAAATTTAAGAATTGAAGTTTTACCAAAAGATTAACCCTACTTTTGATTCTGTTGTGGTGAACATCATAGTTCCTGACTGTGAACTGTTCTGATGTATTCATTTCATTCTAGCGCTACTACTATGTCCCATCTGAATTTTATATATAATCTCATTTGACTCATGGAATAATATATAACTTACAGGTGCAGAAGATGAACATCAAGAAATTGTTAGTATCTTTCTCTGTAATACTGACATGTCATTTTAGAAAATATATATATATAAGGGCAAAGATACTTGATCAGATTTAAAATAGGGTGATAAAAGCAAAAAAGTTTATTTCTGAATCTATCTTCTTGAAAATGTAGCTTGTATATGTTTTGAAAAAGCATATATATTTATTTCCTAACTGCATTTCAAGTTAAATAAAATAATTTGGAAGCCCAAACTGTTACTTGTATTAGTTCGTCACAAAAAAATGTCCTGTTCATGATCACTGTATTCCATCAACCCTTCCACTGATAAAATAATAGCAACAGAATTGTAAAAGCAAGTAAGTTTCCCTTCTCCTGAAAGTCTTGGCAATAAGCTTCTGAGAGTTGGAGGACTCTCCTGTAGAGAGTCAGGAAGAAGACTTTGATGGACGTATGCAGGATCTGTTGCCTAGGCGAAAGGGGCTGAAGCATTTTTAAGTCCAGAATGAGATAACATTTGGAAGCAGCTCAGGCAGACACTTCCCTAAATCCCTGGAGTATGAGGAGGAGGAGGAGGAAGTACAGCATCAGACTTGCAAGATTTTGTTATTATAGCCAATCCCAATAAAAGTAGTTTTAGCCTTCCTTTGGAGTTGATTTCCTGGTCTGGTCTACCTAGTGGGGCTGTTATCTCCTGAGAAAGTTTGGGGAACACAGGGAATGAATAGAGGGGGAAAAATTGCATTGTAGACATGGATTCTACCCATACAACTTGAAGAGTACCAAAAGCTATTATGGAAGGGTTTGGGTTTTTTTAAAATTTAACTATAACAATCAAAAGGTCCAATTCTGAAAATGTGCAAATGTAAGGTAAAGGTAAAGGTTTCCCTTGACATTAAGTCCAGTCATGTCCGACTCTAGGGGGCGGTGCTCATCTCCGTTGCCAAAGAGCCAAAGAGCCAGTGTTTGTCCATAGACAGTTCTGTGTACAGATGTGCAAAAAGAAACAAAATAGTGTGAGTGACCAGCTACTGTTCTGATGCAGAAGTGGGGCATTAATTAATTCCTTCACAGCAAAAAGCTGTGAATTCAGTTATACTAACCCAATATAAAGTCCTTGCAAGTTAATTTCCCTTTTAGGGAAATAGAGTAAACAATTTAAATCACCAAGTATGCCTCATCTTCCTCACATAAACAAAGTACAATTATTTTTGCAATTTAAATATTCCATTCAGAAGTGTAACAAAATCCTTTTTTTTTCAGAAGGCCACAGCAAACAAAATAAAAGGAGAAAAGAAAATTAAGTGTTCAATGTATGTGAAGCAAGACAGCAAATAAGAAAAAACTGATCAGACCAAAAAGTACTGGTAATCAAAATATTCAAACTCAGTAGTCAAAATACAAGAATACATTTCATTAGAAACAGAGTACAGTTCTACTGAAATTACAACAGCACTATAGAATTTGCACAAGTATAACAAGTTCACCATTGAAGAGAATGCAGGGTACTTACAGCAGCCACAGCTTCAGCAACTCCAGTCAGCACTGCTGGACAGAGAGAGTGTAGTAGGATCTTGCCTTCCAACAATACAAAGAGGAGTAAAGTAGCACAGTTTTCTGGTCCAAGATTCATAAGCAGAGTGCTGAAGTTTGCTCCACTACAATGAGATCAGAATGCTGAGGACTGTAAGATTCATTGCTCATCATGACAACAACAACAACAACAACAATTTATTAAATTTATATGATGCCCAACTTCCAGAGATTATCGTTTACTGGATAGTGAAATAGGAAATCCTATCTGATCCCCATTAACAACAGTTGCAGCTCAAGTCTCCATTTATGATGTAAAAGTCAGAACTGCAACTTATACAAGTCAAGCAAACAGCATTTGCCAGCTCATTTTAATTATCCTCATTCCTGCATTTTGTTTTGTTCTGTTATATGCATAAAAGAAGATTTCATGATAGGATATAAGTCCACTATATGGACTTTCTCCAAGTATCTCAGAAGTAGTGTTTTATCAGTACACTGGCACATGAACTTCTCAACTCAACCTACATAACCCCACCCCCACCTCAAAACGATTCAGTTTAAGATTGACAATAAATTTGTTAACAAGTCTTCACTGGTTTTTCAACTGTTTCACATATTTTAACAGCAAAATGTTTTTAGATTAGTTAGGATTTCATTAAGGTCAGCATTTTTATTCACTGAATACAGATAACTTTTTCAATATGCAAGGACCTATGTATGAGCTGGTAAAACCTGCATCTAGAAAGGTATCCTTATAATGACAGAAACAAGTGTGCATTTATTGAAAAAAATCAACAATCTTCAGAGTTTCACACACAAAAGCAATGGCATACTGTTTATCTTGACATCAGTCTTTACTAGGTTACATAAGAACTATTGGCTTCTACTCTGATGAGCAGTGTATGCATGTGTGTGCATATGCGCATGAGAGAATGAAAGAGATCGGGTTTGCATACCATGTTAAGGAATAATATGTTTCATCAATGAATGAGCAGTATGTTCTTTTCCAGGTGGGGATATCTAACGAATTATTGAGCTCACCTATAGTTTGGTAGGGGAAGGCAATGGCAAACCACCCCGCTATAGTCTGCCGAGAAAACGTCATGAAAGCGGCCTCCCCCCTAAAGGGTCAGACATGACTTGGTGCTTGCACAGGGGACCTTTCACCTGTCACGTGGTTTGGTTAGCTAGCAGAAACTAGGGAAAGAAGACAGGAACTGGTACCTTTTTCTGGCTTCTTCTGAAAATTCCTCCTATGAACAAAGATTTAAACCAGTGTCTTTCAAACTTGGCAACTTTAAGATGTGTCATCTTCAACTCCCAGAATTCCCCAGCCATCATTTAAACCATGGTTGGACATCAGTTATTTTATTTTCAATTAGCAATAACTGCACCTCGGATACACCTCATTGGCTGTGATACTGCCACTGCGCAAAGCTAATTTATTTTTAGAAACTATTATGCAGTTAGTCCTCAACTTACAGAATTTCTGTCAGTGGGGAAGCCGGCAGGAAGTTGCAAGTCCCAGTCCTACAGACAGGTAAGTGGCTGCCTCCGGGTGGGGGAGGGAGCAAGGGGGTGCGCGGGGGTGTGGGGAGGGATGGGGAGAATGTTTAGTTTTCTATTTACTATTTTCTATTACTATTTAGCAACAGTAAATATGGTAGCTAACATAAAAGGAATAGTAAAGTTCTTACACTACAACAATGTGTCAGTCCTGTAAGACATATCAGACTAGGAAACAAATGCCAAATGAGTCTAAAACTACTTTTATTAGAACAGCTATAGTAACAGAGTCTTCAAAGTCTAAATGTGCTTCCCTCCTCCCTCACTTTATCCTCGTGTGAATTAGGGAGGTGGCTGCCTGAGGTGTTTTCTTAAGTTTATTTCTTGGAATGGGTTCAAGCTACACTTGTCTGATTGTTGCTTTGGTAATGGATCTTCCCACTGTCCTTCAAGGCCATTCTCTACAATGTCTTCTACAATGAGATTTGAAAACTATGGCCAATTAACCCACAGTAGAACTATTACCAAAGACTACTGAGGAATTTTTCCAATTTGTCCATTTTTCCCCCCATCAAAATGACTAAATAGAGCTAGATAGAAAGAGAAAAGAATTCTGAATCATATGCAGGTAAAATCAGAACAGCATGCATTAGCATATTGCTCATTTGCTGCTTAACAAATTATGGTTTACTGTGCTATGCAAGAAAGTGAAAGGTCCCCTGTGCAAGCACTGAGTCATGTCTGACCCTTTGGAGGGACGCCGCTTTCGCAATGTTTTCCTGGCAGACTATAGCCGGGTGGTTTGCCATTGCCTTCCCCAGTCGTCAACTTCCCCAGCAAGCTGGGTACTCCTTTTACCGACCTCAGAAGGATGGGAGGTTGAGTTGACCTGAGCTGGCTACCCAAGAATCCAGTTTCTGCTGGGATCGAATTCAGTTGCGGGGAGAGTTTCGGTTGCAATACTGCCGCCTGCCACTCTGTGCCACACAAGGCTTTCGTTATGCAAACCAGTTCTTAATATTTTAATTCATCTGCATCTTTAAAATACTCATTCCATTGGCCATTATTACCTGAGCGGTAAAGGTGTACAGACTGGTTGAGACAGTATTAATGCATCATGGGCCGAAAGCTGTAAAAAAACAAGTATTAGTTATTTGGCAGTTTGAGAAAACTCACTTAAGAGATCTAATTAACCAAGTGTTATACATTAGCCAGTGAAATGTTAGTCATCCACAACTATTTGAGCAGGAAACGAACATGGATAGGCAGGACCCACCAGCCTAATGAAAATGGCATTTCTAGCACTCTGGCACTTCATAATTATAAAAACTTTAGTTTTACTATAAGGTGGTTTGACATAACTCCTCCTGTACTATGAAGCAGCGGCCGGGGTCTGGAGGAATAAGGATGGAAATTATCATTAGGTCAACTAATGAGCATAAGCCACTAGCATTTTATAAACCATAGAATTCTCAGCTTATGCGCCACTTTTGAGCTGCACTGCTTCAACCATGTATATTTACCTGAGAAATTCCATTAAGAGCTATGCAACCTGTCAGGACATATTTGTAATTCCACTGCTAGTCATTACAATATGGATGTTCCACAGAGAACTAAGTAATGAATTTTCTGAGGAATAGTTCGATCTGATACATGGAAAAAAGAAAGCTGGAATTGTACATTTAATGTTCACCATTTAAGGGAAGTAGTATAAAATTCTTCATGATTCCTCAAGTGTATAGCAAAGTGGAGAAATAAAAGGAACATGGAGCCCACACACTTAGTGAACAGCATGAAAACTTATAGGAACACTACTCAGGAAATAAGATGGTAGTATTAAACTGTATCAAACTTCTAACTTACCTGCACAAGGATTCTTGGTCTTTGAGGCGAAGGGAAAGGTATGTTGTGCATAAAGTGAGATATGTGCCTGTAAAGGGGTTTTGTAAAACAGCTGTTATCTCAAAGTCAAGCATTTAAGATTTAAAGTATAATCATCAAGAATAGAATCCAATGAGGCTTACATGAAAGGCATGCTTCTCTCCTCATTTATGAGTCACACATAACAGTAATACAGGTAGTCCTTGACTTATGACTAATTGTTTAGCAACCTTCTGAAGTTATGACAGCACTGAAAAAAGTAACTTATGACTGGTCTTTGTACTTGGCAACTGGCATGTATTTACAATGGTTGCAGCATCCCGGGGTCTCGTGACCACCATGTGTGACCTTCCCAGCCAGCTTCCGACAAGCAAAATAAATGGGGAACCGCATGATTCACTTAACAACTGTGTGGTTTGCTTAATGACCGCCACAAAAGTAGTAAAGTCAGGTGTGGTCATGTGATGCCTTGCATAACTGCACCACTTAACGATGAATTTTCCAGTCCCTATTGTGGTCATAAGTCGAGGACTACCTGTACTGAAACTGGATAGCATTACAACAGACTGTTCAAGTTACTTTAGCATGAAGATTACAGAATGTTTCGTTCTGCAGTGTATTACAAATACACTGAGAGAGAGTAGCAAAATCAAATTATAGCCTCCCAATGTTTTGCAACCTGCAGCATTTTAAGAGCAGTTTAGGAGAAGATGATTGAAAGCAAAAAGAGCATTATGCCTGGTGCCATAGAAGCCTAGACAAAGGAAACACTTTTCTATTTTGTTCTATTTTTAAGTGACAATAATTGCATGCAATAAATAATGGGTGAGAGAATAGTAACAAATTTCCCCTCCTCTCCCATTCCTATCCTTTTCAAAAGTCAGCGATGAAGTCAGTCATTGTCTGCATTTGTCTTTTATCTCAGAAACTAGGAATAACAAAAAAATGTGTCAATGGTATCTTCTTTATTTAAAACTTTAAAATACAGAACTCTATATCTGCATGGATATTCATTGGTCTTGTTGCAAAAGTAAGCAAGCCCACCCTTCCTATTTAAAAAATATGGGTTTAAATGTAATTGCTTTTTGGTTTGTTTCCAATGAATGGCAATGACAGATAGTCCTCACTTATCAACCATTCATTCAGTAACAATTCAAAGTTATGACAGTGCTGAAAAAATTACTTTGTGTTTCATTTACGACGTTCGCAGTGTTCCTCAGTCACTTCATTGCCATTACAGTCAGTATGCATTGTCCTGCACCTGACCTGTATTTTTTTCTTTTCCCCTTTGCAGAGCAAGATTGGAGTGAAAGGGATTGCAAGAAACTAAGCTGTTTCCTCTTCTACACATCGAAAGCAGTGCAGTCATGCTGGCAGCCCTTTCCCTTGTAGAAGAGCAAACAACTTATGCTAGGCAAAGGAGAGATTGCCTACAGAAATCGTTTGCTTTTTTCCTCCCCCCTCCCTTGCAGAGCAGAGAGATTGGAGAGAAAGGGATTTCAAGAAAGTAAGCCGTTTGCCTTTGATGTATACAAAACAGTAAACAGTCACCCAAGCATTCCAAAGGGCTTGCTTTTTTCCTTCCCCCCACTCTGCCGAAGAGAACAAATCCCATCCTAATCAAAACAAAAAAAACCCCACTTGTTCAAGAAAAACATCCATATATTTAAGTTTATTTTGTTTTATATACAATATTATATTATATTATCTATTGGTTTTAAGATTTAATTACATTAAACATTTCAATACTACAATTTTCTTAACTGTAAATCTCAAAGATAAGAACTTACTTTATCACCAGAAAAAATGGGATAATAATTCAAACTTATTAGTGAGAATCTTCTAGTTGCATTTCGTCAGTCAAAATAAAATACTGTTTCCTCATACTAGAGTAGCACAAAAGGATTGTCTTGATAAGAATAAAATCTCTCTTTGCACCAAAATATCAGTGTAAGCTGTAAAAGTTACTAAACCACCCAATAATTGATCAAGCCATTATCAAAACAAGGAACAGATGGAAAC
Organism: Candoia aspera; assembly: GCF_035149785.1. Lineage (NCBI taxonomy): Eukaryota > Metazoa > Chordata > Lepidosauria > Squamata > Candoiidae > Candoia > Candoia aspera. The sequence goes on from NC_086154.1 coordinate 185,841,714, forward strand.
TGTATTTTTGCCCAAAAGAGATTCACATCTATGGAGCAGGTGGAGAAAGAGACATAAGAAATTTGAACACTGATTGCAGTCACAACATACTTCTCCAATAAGATAATCCGAATACATATGCCTTCATCATGTTGTTTACTTTTAAAAACAACAATTAAAACAGGAAGACACTTTGAAAATCTGTCACTTACTTTTCAATTGGAAGAGGATGTGGTCCAGACACAGACAGCTTATAGATGAACATTAGAAATTTTCGGAAGGCTTCAAAGAAAGGCCAGTGTGACAGAAGGCAGATGCATTTGTTAGCGTTTATAGATTTGGTGGTAACTACTTTTCTCTCTACAGCTGTAAGAAGGCCTAGTTGCATGTGCTGTTTTTCAGTTAATAGATCTTGTGCATAAGGCTCATAAAACTGGATAGCTGCACCATATACCTAGAGTAAAAAAGAAAGAAAAAGCAGGAATGGTGTTACAGCTACAGAAATTGGATAAATTAACAAAAAAGGACATTTAATTTGATCAACTGAAAATGAAAGAAAAAGAATATTCCCCTACTCTGAGTCCTCCACACTACCAACCTAGATATTATCACAAAGTATAATACACTAACAACATAAAGATGCCATAAAGGTAACTGTGGCATTTTTATATCATTGGTGTGTTATGTTATGTTTTGTGATAATACCAGGTTCATCAGAGATGAGAAGTTCACTAGAATCCAAGCATCTTGTAGGCTGTAACTCATTTTTATTTGGGCTATAATTTAATGGCCTAGTTACGCAGAATTTTTAACCTTAATTTATACCCTTGAATCTCTTTGTTAGAATCTTTGTTTGCATCTTTAGAAGCAGCTGTGCTTTTACAAGTACGGTAAGATACACAAAGAGATTAAATGTTCCAATTATGTCCTCTAACCCCTTGCATGATGAGCGTTAGATGGATTTCAAGATTTTAGTGAAGGCTTTCAAATGTTTAAGAACTACAATTTTACAAAAATCTACCAAGGATTGATTGATTGATTAATTAATTAATTACTACATAAATTAAAGGTTTTTCTATCCAAAATTTCATCAGTAAAATAGAAGTATAAGAGACAAACAATACAGGTAGTCCTTGCTTATTGACCAACTGCTTTGTTCAGTGACCATTTGAAGTTAAGATGGTGCTCAAAAAATAACTTTACAACCAGTGCCCACATTTACAACCTTCATAGCGTCCCTCCATCATGTGATTGCCATTACAGTCAGTCTACGTTGTCCTGTGACTCACCTGTTTTTTTTTCCCCCTCCTTGAAGAGCGGAGAAATTGGAGAGGAAGGGATTACAAGAGAGTAAGCAGGCATACAAGTGAGAATACACATCAAAAGCAATGCAATGGTGCCAGCAGCCCAAAGCATGCTATGCAAACATCCTAGTATATTCCCATTGTGTGCCTGATCACTCTCTTGTAATCTCTTCCTCTCTAATCTCTCTGCTCTGTGAGGGGGGAAGGAGTAAAAAACAGGTCAGGCATAGGAAAGATTGCCTACAGAAATCACTTTTTTTTAAAAAATCCATAGCTACCTGAATCTTGTAATAAACTACTAACAAACAAGACTTCTCAACAAAACATTAAGGTTATATTAAGACTCTAAGCTATAGTTGTTGGGAGTTTTATTCATAAAACAAGAATCATTATGGTCAGCCTTGGTTTTTTAGGCCAGAAACCATCAGTTGGTGCAGGATGGTATATTTGGATGGTATATTTCTACAGAAATTCAAAGTAGTGCAATGGTTAAAGTGCTGAATTCTTCAATTCCCATCTGACTGGGTACATTTGGGCCACGCACTCAACCCAACCTAATGCACTGGGGTTGTAAGAATAAAAGAAGAGGTAATCCCTAAAAATGCATTATCTTGAGCATCTAGCAGAAAAGTAAGACAGAAGTATTAACAGACATTAAAAAAAATAGAGACAAGGCCCTCATTTAGTCATAATCAGTATAAACCCACTACAATCAAGATGACCAAATTATGACTAAGGTTTCATTCCATTGTATATTAAAGACCTACGCAACATGATGACTTTAAAATCAAGGAACAAATACAAGTTTTGCTTCTGTAAAGAAAATGAAAGTTAAAATGGTCCTATGGCATACAAAAGCAAAATATTGCTCTGCTCAAAACACTTTTTTATTTTTATTTAATAATTTAATAATAAATAAATAAAAGCAAAGTATTGCTTTGCTCAAAACATACCTTTTCTGCAGATGAGCCAGTCAAAACAAATGTTGAGAATACAGGTAGTGGATATTTTGTCTGAGGATCCCAGCATTCAATAGTAGCTCCCATTGGAAGACAGAAGAGAGGTACAGATTCAGACAAGGGGAATGACTCATAATCATCTTCTGGATATCTGAATATTAAACCTTTAATGCAGGAAAATAAACAAATAAGTACATTGCCCATAGACAACAGAGTTTTGTTCATATATAACTTGTTGACTTAATACAAACACTAAAGAAAAAGAGAACAGAAGCTAAATACCATTACAGTATAAAATTAAATTTAAAAATACCTCCTCACCTTTCAGCAATTCACACAAAAGGTTCCTCTGAATATCAAATGACTTGCTGAGTAGACTAACCAGGGTTTCTTAACCAGTTCCGTGGAACCCTAGGGTTCCGCAAAACGTCATGATTTATTAAAAAAATTATTTCAAATTTGGGCAACTTCACAAAAAAGAGATAAGTTTCATTCTTCACTTTTAGTTTAAGAACACTGTTAATGCATATAATGCATTAACACTGTTAATGCACCGTTTGGGCTACCTTGAGGGTACAAACTGATAAACACAATGAGAGTTTTAGTAGTATATAGATAAGGAAATTTAGATTTCTAACTAATTTCTTTTGTACATTTTGTTTTGTTTCAAATACTATATACTGAAAAGTGCTAGAATGATAAGGCTCTTATCTTCATGCAATTCATGATGGATAAATGTATATAATGGAAGGATACAACTAAGAGAACCATTTAAATTGTTCTGAACTTTTTAAAGGATTATTATAATGACAACATAATATATTCAAAAAGGATTTCTAATGATGCTTAGATGAATCAAAAAGATTGATGAATGTTCTTTGATCAAGCTATTTCAGCTCACTGTTTAACAGGCAAGTACAATGTACTATAAAATACTCTCCTAATATAAGACTTTCCTAATATATTGCAGTTTATAAAAATAAATACTTTACCAGCTTTATATGCAATTGAGTTAGAAGCTGGAACTGACTTCTTATAACATAGGTATACACTGGAACCCCACTGTAAAGAACAAATTAGAATCAAAGATTGGAAACACTGTCCATAACACAGGAATTACTTGCTTTTTACCCTTCTAAAGCTAAAGGCAATAATCTTAAAGATCTGGCTCACAATAAATGAATCACATAATAACCAAATTTGCAACGATCATTGGGAAGGGGCAAATTACTGTTCATGAGACAATACAAAAAATTGTTTTTTTTATGGTTTCATTATCTACCTATCAAAGGTTCCATTCTTAAGGAAGTAAAACTAGAGTAAAACTAGGAGGAGTCTGATAGCACCTTTTCTGACTAATAAATTTCATTAAAAGGTGAAAGCTTATGCCTTTTAATAAAATCTGTTAGTCAGAAAAAAATGCCACCAGACTCCTTTGCCACCATAACACAGCTCTACTACAGAACAAAATTAGACAGTATCACAACACAAATAAAGCACAAAAATTTGATTCTTTTATTAGAAGTTGTATATTTATGGATTCCAAGACAGAAGGCAAATAAACTTGGTATTTGCTAATAATTTCCTCCTATACTGTACTAAATTTTTCTCATGAAATACTACAGAACCATAAACGTTAATAAATGAAAGCCAGTGCAGTTTTTTTCTTGTTTCATTTTTAAGCTATATACCTCTAATTCCCATCTTCCCATTAAAAAAAAAGTGTTGTTTGATTTTATACAGATTTAAGGCAAGCTTGCAGATCAAACTGCAATCTTCAGTTGGCCTGATTCAGGTAATGCCCTAATACAGTTTTGGAAAGTCTGGACTAATTTATTGCCCACAACGAATAAATGTAGGCAGATGGGTAGTATACGGGTTAAGATAATGGAGAGACACAGGTTCAAGTCCCCATTCAAACATGCAGTTCACTGGACATCTTGGGCCAGTCACTGACTTTCAGCCCGACATACCTAGTAAGACTGTTGTTGTGTGCCTAAAGACCCCCAAAACAGAATATAAATGTAGTAAGAATGTATGTATGTGTTTGTACTGTAGATGTATACATAAACAGAAAGACTTTTAATTTTTACTCAGTAACCAATTCCTATAGTTATAAATGTAAAACCATATTTTTTGTTGTCATGACACCAGTAGCAGCCTTCCAAAGTTCAATACGTAATTTTCCTCCCACCAAAAAAAGTAATAGTTGCCTATCTCACAGATAAGATTTTGGAACAGTAGTTTAGGGAGGAAGAAATGCAAAGCTGTGGAAACTAAACTGATACAAACTGAATTCAAACTTAAATGCACTTTTTATATTCTTTAGCAATGGTAACCAGTTCTAAATTTTTCACCCCCCACCCATCGTTTTTTGAATGCCAACATTTCAGACAACACATTATTCTCACCATGCCACAATTTAAATTCTTATCAACTTTGCAGAAAGTATGAGGTGGGGTTTCTCCTTTGCTGGTTACAATAACACATATGTCGGTAACAGCCAAGGAGTTTTGGGGTCGCACTGGAAGAGCCCTCCGAAAGGTGATAAAGATTCGCTGGGAGGTGGCTGAACTGTTATTGACATTAGCACAGCGGCCATAGGGAGTAGCCTGGATCACCTCACAACCTTGAATTAAGCGTTCTTTCCCTTCATATAAAACTCTGCAGATAAGAGGAAATAACACACATAGGAACATTTCACAGACATAATATCAAGCTATTATTCAAACTGTACAATTATTCTTCTCTCATGCAAAACAGTGGGCCCCAAGACAAGGAATACTAGAATAATTCCAACTGCATATTAGTTAGACCAGTAAGTATGTTGAACTTTACAAAACTTTCTGGTTAAGAGATCTTAAAATGGAAGAAATGAACGATGCCCTTTCCTACCCAGAAAAGCATATGATCCTTTTATTTAAAGCAAAAGAGTTGGACTAGGCCTGGGGAGAGCCAGGTTCAAAATTGTCCTCCGTTAGGAAAGCTTACTTTGAGACTTTGGGCCAGTCATTATTTCATACCCCAACTTATCTCAAAGGGTTGGTGTTATGAGAAAAATGGAGCTCCTGAAGGGAAGGCAGATTATAAATCTAACAAAAGCTAAATACAAATTTTGGGACTGTAATTCCCAAATTCCCAGACCATGTTGGCTTAGAATTCTGGGAGTTGTAGTCTCAAATCATCTGGAAACTATAAAGTTGAGGAAAGCTAGTCCAAAGTTCTTATCAATCTTCCCATCTCTGCTATCTTTTAATGCTTCAGTATGTGCAGCATCTTCATCTACTTTGCAATCATATACTTACCAGCATAAAAAAGTAGTAGCTCATTAAGTATAAACCAATCAATACAACATAAGGTCTGTCAAAAGGCTTCTAAATTATTTCTTTTAAAATGAACAAGGCAGAATAGATCATGATTCCAAACATTAGAGGTAATACTACAAAAACGGTCTCAAGATGTTTTCAGTAACATTTATTGCAAAATAGCATATGTTTAGCAACAGTATTTTCTATTATGTGGTGGCAATGACAAAAATTGAGCACATAACAGGGTCACTGATGTGCATATTGTCCATGGATGCTTATATACCTGTATACAATTTAGTTATGCAAGTACCTGTAATTTCACATATTTTTAAAATTGATTTGCAGTGACAAACAAGCATGGATAAAGCTGTCAATCCATACAAAATCGTATTTGACATTATCAGCTAGACTAATAACAGTGGTTTGATGACAACTTTTTGTTAGTTTTATAACTGTTGTTGTATTGTTCTATCACTCAGATTCCAAGAATATCCAGTGTGGCACAAAATCCCAAGTAAATCCTATGTAACTGAATCCCGTTTATCCCTTGATAATTTGGTAGAGGATTCAGTCTTAATCTCACAAACTAAGAAACTGCTTCTAACAACTTTAACAGACCCTTTCCCCCTTCATCACAATACTGTTATCCACAAACATTTAAATGTCAGCTCACCCAATGTCTGTAAGAGGTGGTTTGTCCCTGCCTCTCTTGTAACAAAGAAAAAGCTCTGGGCTTTTAAGACTTCCATAGTTCAAATTGGCCTGAAGTCCTGTAGGAGTTGCTTCAACACAAGTATATCCCTCAGGAACAGTTTCACCTGCTGACTTGATGATCACAGCAAGTTCAGTGATTGGAGCCTTCGGACCAAGAGACTTTGTTTCTGAGCGATTTCCTTCCTGATCTAGAAGTGTTGATGTATCAGTGAGACCTGCCACTACAAAGTAATCAACCACTCTTGGACCTTTATCTTCTCTCATTGTTATGCCTAGGATTCCTGCCCAAAAAAAAAAGGTTAATTTTAATTATGTTATCAGGTTGGTAACATACTACAGTTTGAGAATGCATAATGAGATAAAAACATAGGTTATCAATGGAAGATTCCCCATCACTACCCAAACATGCAAACTGACTTAGGTGCCTTTTGCCTTCAAAAGCTATAATGGCCAATAAAAGCCAAGTATATTTATTTATTTATACATACACACACACACACACTCATGAAAGTCAGAGCTATCAAAATCTTTGATAGGTTCCAAGTACTAGTTGAAGTAACGGAGGAAGCATCATGCCCACATTCAGTACCCATAAATAACTGATCTTCTCTACTTCCTGTAACCCTTTTTTCTTTGAAGTAAGACTAAAATAGAACAACACACCTAGCTGAAATGATGAATATCCATTTTGATTAACTATTTAAAAATGTTAAAAGGTTTCAGAGTTTCTTCAGGGGAAAGTTTACCTTATAAGTCAATGAATTCTCCTTTAGCAATACAATTCTTGGGCAAGTTAACAACCACCTCTGTTATAGCCATAGTCAAAACACTCTTAAACATATAGGAGTGAATAACAAAAGCAAAATAAGTCCTACACAATCATGATGCTGATTATTTGTATAAACATTGTAGCCACACAGGAAAATCACAACATGAAAGAAGTTTTATGTAAAAGGGGCAAACATTTGCCAATCTGGAATAAATCCTTCTAATGAGAAGATGTCCCTTGGTAACTATTAAACTACTTAAAATACAAGTTCTAGTGTTCACAAGATCAGCAGTATTTCTTTGCCCTATCTTTATTTAAAACATACAATATAATTTCGCTATCACATTATTGCTACATATTGCTAATTCTACCCAAAGCCTGACAAGTGGGGATAACTATCTGAAGTTTCTTGTTTACTTTCCAAGGACATTTTTGCTTCCTTTTCTTACAAATCAATGTAGGCAACATCAATGCATTACAAATATCTATTTTGATACCATACGACTATTTTCTTCTGTTAATAGTAAGAATGTAGAACCATTTTCTGCTTTAACAGAGTAACAGTGGAGAACCAAGTCTACAACCCAAGACTAAAATGCTCTTGCAGAATGTATCTGCAGTGTGTCATTTTGTGATAAGCTCTTCAAGACAAGCAAACCCTGGAAACAAGAACCACTTTGATTTCTGGAAAGTTCTTCACTGAATCTTGAAAGCCTGTCAAAGCAGTTCTCCAGCCCAACTTACACCTAGTCTAATTAAAGCGGAATTACTCTGAATCTCATTCTTATGCTTCCCCCTTCCCCTGGATTCAATAATTTTCTGTATCGGCCCTGTATCTGTCATGAGTACTGATGGCGAGCAGGAGGGGGCCCCTACGCAGGGGGGAAAACGTATGCATAGTACTGAGGAATTAAGCAGCCATTCAAAGAGACACAGATCAGACCTGCCCTAACTTTCGGGGTTTATGTCTGGGTTTTTCCCACGCTTCTTCAGTTTGTTAGGATTCTGTTTAATGTAGCAGTAATAAACACTAGAGACCTACTCCTCGTCTCAGCGTGATTTCTGACTGTTAGGACAGTATCTGTCCTAACAGCCAGGAAACACGCTGAGACAAGGAACTAGTCTCTAATATTTATTGCTAGTACTTAACAGGAATCCTAACAAACTGAAGAAGCGTGGGAAAACCCAGACATATAAACCCCAAAGGTTAAGGCGGTCCTGATCTGTGTCTCTTTGAATGGCTGACCAATTTCTCAGTGCTACGCATGCGCTTTACAGTCTGGATGGGAGCCCCCTGCTCGCCATCCTTACTCATGACAGTATCCTCCTGTAACACACTTTCTCCTTCCTCTGTGTTCCCAAAGTCTGTTAAACATTCCACCACAAGTATTTGCTCTTATTATTACTTTCACTTGGCTGAGGCAAAAAACAAGTTGCTCTTATCTGGTCAGTTGGGTAGTACATGGTCTACAACTTCCCTCAAGAATTCTGGAAATACTCATTCTTTTTTTTAATGGTATTACATCCTTCAGTATGTCATACTCTACAGGCTCAAATTTTACCATTGTTCAGTACTCAATATATAACTCAAAACTGTAATGTGAGCAGATCTAACACAAGAAAAAATGTGGATGATTTGAGGAATAGCTTTCAGTCTTACTGAAAAATCCACCAGAAGGACATATACTACTTCTGCAATTGGGATGACAGTGTCTAGTGGGAAGAATTCCTAAAGTTATCTCCCCTTCATTTATTCCATTTAAGAGAACTGAATAAAAGTGCTCCTGTACAGAGCAAAGGGGGGGAAATCTGCAGGTGGGAAAATCCTCAAAGTGAGGTTTCTCTTTTTTCAGATGTCAGGATAGAAACTTCTTTTCTGTATTTTGAAGTCTCACTTTTGCCCCTTTTAGCTGTATAAAAAATGAAGAAAAAAAAAAAGGTAGCAAGGAAAACATTTCAGAGAAAACAGCATGTGGAAGATGAAAGCAGAGGGAGTGTATAGTATATTTGCCAATTTTAATCATTGCATAAGACAGCAAATAGCTTAAGCACTTTCAACTTGTTTGATTAAGTTTCAAAAGCAAACCACCACCACCACCCACTTTCAGAATTATCAGGGAAATACTGTAAATAAGAACTATAATACCGAAAGTGGGTGGTGGTGGCGGTTTGCTTTTATTGCAAAAAATAGTAATAATTTAGAAAAAAAGTTATGCCTACTCACAAATCTGGCAATGGTGCAAATGACTTCTATCTTCCTTAAAGGAATGACATAAAGAAAGGAATATATTTCAAAAGTGTTTCCAACATCCACTGACATTTCATCATATAGCAATCCTTCACAGTCCATGAATCTCCTATGGATGGCTAGGGGAACATCCAGAATAGATTATGGCAGTCCAAAGAATCTGCATGGGGGAGGAGAAGGCATTTGTGCAATGTAATTATAACACAGTCTGTGTACTCCTAAGCAGTACAAAACTTAGGAAACAATACATAATTGGATATTGCTGCCATTATTATTTCACCTCCACATGCAACGGATAATGAGGAGGCAACTTATTTGTATAGTGCCTCTATGCATGGGGGAAAAAACATGTCTCTTATCAAATGAAATCTTATTCTATCTATCTATCTATCTATCTATCTATCTATCTATCTATCTATCTATCTATTTGATGTCTATAGCCACCCATCTCAACAAGTGACTCTGGGTGGTGTATCCCTTTCTTCAACAGTGATGGAATAACCCAAATTGGGTAATTCCCAAAAGGAGCACAGGAACCCAAAGAACCTCCAATCTCACAGCATGTATATGAGAAAAAAGTAATAGCTTTACATTCTCCCAGTATAGGAGAGAATAGGTATTTCTAAAGATACCAAAACAAATTATCATCAGAGTAATTCCTTTAACAGAGCTACAATATGTAGATGTTACAATAGCATAATATACTTTATTTTAAAAAGTAATTCCCAAGTGCATTTAAAATTGTACTATTTCTCTGCATGCTAAACACTTATGCAATTACATTTGCAGCTGCCAAAGGGAACATATCTGATTCCACATTATCAATCCCACCAGTGGAAATTAAAGGAAAGGGCAAAGTATCTTAGAAAATAAAAAAGAGACCGTCAAACATTTTGTTAGGCCGCTGTAAGCACCAGACTTTTTATTATTGTAATTTAAGAAGTGATTATTCATTTTAGTCAAGTTTTAAATATTTTAGATGAGTTTATTATCTTCTTTCAGTATACTGTCTCTAGGGAAATACCATTAAGTCATAATGGTATCAGTAAAAAGATTGGCACCAAACCTTTGTCAGCAGGATCTTAGGAAAATCCATCCTGGATTTTTCATTAAATGATCTAGTCTCTACCATAATGAAAACACATCAGTAGTGGAAGACAATGAAAAGAATCAATAAGTGATCCTTCTTCAAAATGTACTGTACTTGGTTAAGTTCATATTTTTCTCAAACTGCAGAAATTTATTCCCAGTACCAAAATAGTTTCCCCACAACATTATCTACTATCTGTTACACAGAAAGAATACCATTCCTATTGATTTTAGCTTACTGAACTTCTCACTGCAACATATCAGAGGCTTTACAAAAACAATTAATTAGGTCATAGAGCATCCCCTGTGTTCATTATAACTGTTAAGAAGCCTATTGTCCCTAATTAACATAATTTCATAAACACTAGCAGGGTCAATACCTATTCTAGTATACAATGATGCCCCCTTGAAGAAATAGTCAATTCTCAATTTCCTCCACCTGGGCCATTCTACAAGAAAAAGAGTAATATTCAGTATTGTATAAAATTCATATACTGCAAGCCTTAACAAATCAAAAGGGTTTTGATTTGATCAATTTTTCCCTCTCCCTTCAGCTACCTATGCTAACTAATATTTGCTCCAGAATGTCTTGAACAGCGTAGGAAGTAGCAGTGGTGAATATAAGGAAATGGAGAAATGGCAAAAAATTATCATTCTGCCCACTTTTTCTAACAGATAGCTTCCATTAGATCCCATTTTTGTCTTGGCAAATGGAAGGAATCTTTGGTAAAGAGACAAGTTAGAATCTTATCCCTAGTATATTAGTAATGCCAGTTTTTGCTGGGAAGAAAGAACTGAATTTTCCCTATAAGAAACTAAAGCTAGTATTATATTAATGAGTATGCAGCTCCATTTTCTGAATTTTCTGGGTGGTCCACAAAATGAGAGTAATGCAGTAAAACATGAACGTATTTTTTTTTTAAATCTGTTCAATCGTGTCTGATTGTTGGAGTCTGCCTGGACAAGTCCCTGTAGTTTTCTTGGCAAGTGGTTTGCCATTGCCTACTTCCTAGGTCTGAGAGAGAGTAACTTGCCCAAGGTTACCCAGCTGGCTTTGTGCCTAAGGCAGGACTAGAATTCACAGTCTCCTAGTTTCTAGCCTGATACCTTAACCATTACACCAAACTGGCTCTCATTTAAAATATACTGTACAGTAGAAGTTAAGCATATGAAAACCAGCAATTTAATAAGAGCAACAGCAGGGAACAACAGTAATGTAAGAATCTTTTAAAGAGTATAAAAAATTTACATGAAGTTTTAAAGAGCCTCATCATATGAAGCATGAATCCATTATATAGTTTGGGATGAAACTTGTGATATGAATAACCCAGAAGATGTGGGTCAACAGGTATGCACAAAATCAGCAGTTCCCAACCTTTTTGGCACCAGGGACTGGTTTAGTGGAAGACTATTTTTTCACAGACTGGGGAGGGGATGGTTTCGGGATGATTCAAGCACTTCCTCTTTTTCTTGACCTTTTATTCTTTTTTCTTCATGCCATTTGGAGATAGCAGCCAATGGGCTTGCTTTCTCTGACAGGAGGCGGTGCTCAGGCGGTAATGCAAGCAATGGGGAGTGGCTGTAAATACTCAGGCTGTAAATTCACTCGCTCACCCACCGCTCACCTCCTGCTGTGCGGCCTGGTTCCTAACAGGCCACAGACCGGTGCCGGTCCGCAGCCTGGGGGTTGGGGACCCCTGCACTAAATCATCACCAGCTTACTGCTTTCCAGATGTATTGCAACAAAAACTCCCCAAATTCCCAGCTACTAATTCTGAAGAGTAGCAGGTTGGAGAAAATTAATACTGAAGCAATCTGTAAATGCACATTACAAAGGGTCTTCTCCAAACTTTTCTTTAATAGTATCATTTCCATTTCAGCAAGTCCACCAAGGAATGTTAAATCAACACAATTATTTTGTCTTCATTTTTAATTAAATTGAAGCTAAATCCCCAAGATAAAGTTTCATGTAAACATTATGATGCAAGTCCATAGTCTCCTTCAGTTAAAGAAAATTCAGCAAATACTATACACACTTTATCAGTTACCATTATTTTCTGTTAAGTCAATATACATATATCTCCATTGCACATTTTAAAGTTTAAGTCTACAATCCAATACTTTCTCATTTGGGAATAAACCCACTGCATCTAGTGAGGCTTATTACCTAGACACATATAAAAATGTGTCCCAGGTCTACTAAAGTAGTTTATTAGCAGTCTGAGAGAGACAGGCAGACACACAGATGTACATGTATACATAAACAGATTTAGTGTGAAAAGGTAAACATCTGGAATTTGGGAGACTATAGGGAGCCAAACAGATGGGAGAAAAATGCACATAGACTCTACCTGCATCTAGTATGAATTTTATGAAAGATTAACGTGTATATTTTTCAACATTAATTCAAAACAAGTTCTATATCTGCACCTCCCAAATCTCATTTTTTCCAACCCACAAATTGTAGCTGTAGAAAAGTCCTAATTTTATTTAATAATATTCTCATCTTTAATAAAAGCTTACCATCTGAGTCAGATTGGTTTCCACTGAATTATCACATAAAAATCTTTAAGATGCCTCAGTAGGGATATATACTGCAGAAAAGTAACTGAAAATGGGCATCTTTCCATCACAAATCCATGGCAACAATCTGTTGCCTCTAGAATACTGTTTTCTGTATTTTTCTCCATTCCATGCTCTTAAGTTGACCTAGCACAATTAAGAAGTAGTTTTCCTTTTCAACATTCCAAAAGAACCCAAACTATCTGACAATTTACTTGCAGTTCCTGCATTACAACAGCATGACATTTGCTCTTGGGCTCCACTTAGAGAATCAAAATATGGAAGGCTGAAAAAACGCCTCAGCAAGTCACAGCATGCGTACAATAACTTCAGACAGAATGACTCACTACTAACAAAGAAAAGGGAACAGGAAGTTTGGAGAGTTCATGTGATTAGAGTTTTCTGCCTAATTCTTTATTTGTGTAGGTATTTCAATGTTGTGCAAAATGTACATATCCTTTTCTTATGTCTACCTAAAGATTGATAGCCAATTTCTTAAAATGAAAAAAACATAGGAGCTTTATCACTTTATCATAAACACCTAGCATGCCTCTAAAATTAGGATTATGCAAAGAAACTAAATAGTTTAAAGGTTTCTGAAATGATATGCTAATGCTACTATTCCCATTTCACTCCTCAAACTTGTTATATTTATGAACTGAGAAGAGCATTTGTTTTATCAGCTGCAAGAAATCTGTCATATTACATACTGCCAAAAAACAAACAAAACAAAACAACAGAATGCATAAAAAGTCATTGGATTTGATTCCAAAAAGGTACTTCAGAGTACATAGACATGAAAAACATAGGAATTGTCTTTAAAGCAAACGTATCTTTTCCTGTCATCATGCAACTGCTTTAAAGACTTACAGAAATTTGCTACATTCACGCTCCCATGTGCTGCAAAGCACCTTTTTAGAATCAGATCCAAAGCACCGCACAGTCCTAATGTATAAAGCTGTCACCAAAATATTCCATTTTAAAAAAGAGGTAACATACTAACAAAGCAGTAAGACACAACTGCAAATCATCTTAAAACTGTTTCTCCTCCTATCTAAAAAAAAAAAGCCCTTATCAAGCGCCAGATAGTAAAAAAAAAAATCATTCTCATCATATGCTTTTGACTGTTTATATGATAAACAGTCTACTTAACAGCAAAGATATACTGAATAAGATGAACTACAGTGATGAAGAGTTCAAAATAAAATATCAGTCATTTAAAAGGAAATAAGAAAGTCTAAGTTTAGATAGGGTAGCTGTACACACATCATTCACTTTGAATCTTTCAAAATCCAAGCCAAAATCCAAACTTAAAATTTATTTCCCTTTAGCATAATACAATGAAAATAGACTGTGAACTTGATATTCTCGATCTAATTTGAGGAAAAAAATCTTGCTCTCCTCCTATCTGCACAAGAGTTCACAACATTATCATAAGAAGGCTCAAGCCATCTAATCCAACATTCTCTTTCCACAGAACCACCAGATGCCAATGGGAAATTTGAAAGAGAAAATATGAGCACGATGTCTCCAGCAATAAGCACTCACAGGCATGCTTCCTCTAATCTTAGAGTGCTATATCGCCACCAGCAACAATTGATAATCAACACCCTCCATGAATTTATTTCATCTCATTCTAAATTCCTTGCCATTAGTATACATTTAAGCAATACTTCCACAATTTCAACGTGTACTATATAAAACAGTTCTGGCTGTCCTAAATATCTCACAACTCAGCTTCATCGGGTGACTTGGAATCTAATGCTAAGTTGAGAAAGAATCTGCCTTTCCCTTTTCTCTATATGACATATAACTATATAGATCTCGGTAGATCTATATCCTATACCCTAACCCTAACTTAGCCCACCGTTTACCTATTTTTTCCTAAATGAAGCAGCATCAAATGTTAGAACCTTTCCACTGAAAGCAATTGTTCCCAGCTCTTAATCATGTTAATTGCTTGTCATCACAGGACAAGGTTCGGATGGATTTGTTCTAGTGAACTACATTAAATATCTGTTGTTACAACCAATGTTAAGCAATGTAATATCCCATAGGTTCAGGAATAGGATAGGCAACTCCAAACCTTGTTTACTTCAGATTGCTGACTGGCAAAAAGATTTACACCCTGTCAATGGTATATTAGTGATTAGTCCAAATCTAATCACTACTCAAGACTTAGTACAGTAGAAAAAGCAGTACGAGAGAAAGGCTGAGACACCTGGTATCATCTTATAGCAGCAGATCATATTAATACCTGACTACGTTCTGGCAAATTATTATTCCTCTTCTGATAAATCTCCTTCTTGGGCAGTTTGCCATCTCCCTGTGGGGGAGTGGAAGGAGCACTTTCATGCACTATATGCCCATAGATAAGTTGGCTTCAACCAAGTTAGGAACTGATGCAGATTTCATCCCTAAATGGACCTTGGTATTATGTAAAGAATTTGCATCCCTGAGTAAGCAGATTTAAAACGGAAAAGCACGAGGTAATTCTTTATTTACTACAGCATAGAAATTATCTGTAGCAATTTAGATTGGTGGTCTGAGGCTTGGCAAAAATATAAAAAAGGAAAAAGAATATTCCCTTAATTACCAACCTATAAGTCTGAATATTATTAACAAGATGTATGCCATTCTTTTAAGATAAAAATTACTGTATTGGATATATACTTGCAGACAAGCAGACTGGTTTCAGGATAAGTCATTCACATGTAGACTAAGCCTTGAGATTACAATTTTTGGCTGAAAAATATAAACATGAATCAGTGTTATATGCTGCCTGTATAGATTTCAGGTCTACCTTTGATTCAGTCTGCAGGAATAGGTTATGGCAAACATTGAAGAATCTTCCACTGATAGACATCAATTATTGTAAAAACATCATGGTAACTCTAAAATAAAAGTCAGTTCCACTATGCAGGGCAATTTTATTAGGGAAATTTCAACGGGAAAAGGAATTCGGCAGGTTATAGTTAGATACCTTTATTATTTAATCTTTACGCGGTGGCGCTGCGGGTTAAACCGCTGAGCTGTCGATCGGAAGGTCGGCGGTTCGAAACCGCGCGGCGGGGTGAGCTCCCGTTGCTCGTCCCAGCTTCTGCACACCAAGCAGTTCGAAAACATGCAAATGTGAGTAGATTAATTGGTACCGCTACGGCGGGAAGGTAACGGCGTTCCGTGAGTCATACTGGCCACATGACCCGGAAGTGTCCTATGGACAACGCCGGCTCCAAGGCTTTGAAACGGAGATGAGCACCGCCCCCTAGAGTCGGACACGACTGGACTTTACGTCAAGGGAAACCTTTACCTTTACCTACAGACTCCTGCCCCTTGTCTTGTATAATTTGGCACATCATCCCCCAAAGCTAGCACACAATCATACATCAATATCTCTTTATGCAAGATGTAGTTTTATCAGCACTGATTTTGGTTAGCCTTTTGTTCTCTTAGAGTTTTGCAAAGGGGATGTCCTAGAGATTGATCATAGTAAGATCAAGGTAATGGTTTTTGCAAAATGCCCTAAAGTTCACAGATGGAAACTGAACAGGCATGGCTTACAACAGCTCCAATTATTTAAAATTTGGGCATAGTTTTCCATGCTGCAAGTCAGAATACCCACTTAAATTATATTGTAGATATAATTGTCTAGAGATCAACTTTGGCTATAAAAGTGTTTTATAGATTCCAGGGAGGATGATATATTCTGGCACCAATTAAAGTATTTAGCACAGAGGTCTGAGCACAACTCTTATGGTCATATAAATGGGACCATAAAAAATATCTCAATGATGGAGTCCTTACAATCTAAGCTCCTGAGAAATATTTTTCAGGTACTGTAATATTTCCCAAATGCTGTCTCCCACAAGAGTAATTAAAATCAACACTGTGCTGTGGCTTAATATATTAAACTATTGGTTAAAATCAATCTTTTACCCTACCATATTGGTTTCTTCTTCTTTTTTTTAATGATAAAATTTTCGGTAAATGAAAAGGCTCTATTATACAAAAGTTGAGTAACTATGACTACTTCTCACATAATGCTTCGTTAGCTTTAAGCTTTGCCTGGGCTAAAACAGATCTAAGGCAGAGAACAATGGATACAGAAAGCCAGGAAACCCAATCTACTCTGCCAATAAGGGTTCATTAAATGCTCAACGCTTTATTTTTAACTAGATCCTAGTCAAATTGAAATATCTAGGTATACATGAGTCATGATGCTAGCACAATGTAATGTTTTACCAATTGCTATTCTGTAAGGGAAGTATAAGAAAATTCCTTACAAAAATCAGGAATATCTGTGTAGAATAGGTAATACTGACACCACCACTGATCATTTTTTTTCTTAATACTGTCCCTTCTATAGGGATATTTGTGCATGTTATATAAAACCACTAATACATAGCGCAGGGCAACCAAACTCATTTCCTCTTCAGTGTTGTTGTCTGATCAAACTGATACAACCTCATTGAATGTTTCTCAATACCGCTTTATGGCCTGCAGAATCCAAAAGGGAGTAACTGTTTAATTGCTTGTGAGAGTAAAGAAGCTGAACCCAGGTATTTTAGACTCACCAGATATCATAAGCCACATTTATTCAGCTAATTCATTGCATTACTGTGAAGCAATACTTAAATTTTATATTTTTTAATTTTGCATGAATTTTAAGTAACAGTTTTTCAGATTTAGTATTAATAATTTGATGTCATGTTACATTTTATTTACATCGATGACTGATGTATGTCTCGACCTTTTTATTGTACTGTATCTTGCTTTCTGCTGGTCATGGACTAAAATGAAATGAAACAATAATAATAATTGCCCTTTTCTGTGCATTTTCCAGTTGTGTATCCTTTCTGAGGTAAAGCACTCAGAATTATACACAATATTCTAAATGCAGAGAAACCACAGGCTTGTAAAATGGCATTATACGTATACCTTTTTGTAATGACACCTAACACTGGTTTGGCAATTTTCATAGCTGCTATATAATGTATCTCTTCACATTTTTTTTTTTTTGCTGTTTTGGATGATACTGAAATACACTGCTGCATTTCATTAGTTTTAAAAGTTTCCAGAGCTATGTAACAAAACAGAATATACCTGCTCAGTTATCTGCTTTTGAATATGATCAAAGTAACTACAGTAACTATAACAAGTAAGTATAAATTACCAAACAAGCAACTTTAAGATGCTGCACCAAAAATAAGATATCTAGTTTATTTGTTACCACACAGTTCAACCAAAAGGTTATCTTTTTAAAAAAAAAATTACCTGTTTATAGTAACAAAAAGGGTTCCAAGTGTATTTTTAACTCGGAGACCTACCTATGAATCAATAATGGCTTTAATAAATTATTGTTCTAATATTATTTATACTTAAGAACCCCTATTTACATGACTGCCAGTTTTTGATTGTGTCCCAACAAAACACTGTTGACTCTTAGCAGCCACATAGGTCGCCATACTTGACATTTGAGCTAGACTGAGAAGTTGACAATATAATCTAGATTGGTCCATATAATTCTTAAAAGTTGCAGAACCAGTCACTATGGAATAACCTGATGAATCTGAAAAGTCTAACTTGCAAAACAAAAGCAAAGAGAGAGGCTGCCTCCTACATGATCACCTGACTCAGTGCCTGTTTTGTTTGGCTTCAATCTTCTCTCATTTCCTTCAAGCAAAGTAGTCCCATTTGTTCACAATTGCTATGGAACAACCTGTTCTGTCAATTTATCCACCTGTTTTCCTATTCATTTCACAGCCTCCCATTAATAGAAAGCTTTTCACACAGAAAACACTTTATCAATTGCCATTAATAAAATCTGAGGCACTCATTTTTCCTGGGGGTAAATTAGATGAAAATTTTGCTTTAAGGTAAAAATTACTCTGTTCTATCCAACACCCAAACACACACTCTTTCCCCCATATTTCTGTATGGTCACTGTTCTGACCATTCCACCTGACTGAAAGAGACAAGCTCAAATATATGTTTACATAAAGAGCAACGAATTCTGCTGGAGTTCTCCAGCAGAAATGAAGGAAGATGCAAAGTTATTGCCCCCAGTACAGCCTAAATGAAAACAGGAGAGGCCAGAGCAATTAAATGGAGGAAGACAAACAGATTTGGTGAGCAGCTTGGCCTATAATACTTTAGTTTCAAAGGAGCATTTATTTTATTTGTTGTTGCCCCTTCACAATTCCATTGTGCCACAGTTTTGAGAATTACTGGACTAGGCATAAGCTGCTGAAGCATTTCCGATGTGCCTATAACTATATGAAAGCACACAAGAAAATGTCATGATTTACAAATTACATTAAACAGTAAGCATCCATTAGCCAGAAGAATGCAAGTTCCAGTTTTCTCTCCAGGGTCTGAAACCAAACTGGAAGAACACAGTAGTCAA
This sequence comes from Candoia aspera, assembly GCF_035149785.1. Taxonomy (NCBI): domain Eukaryota; kingdom Metazoa; phylum Chordata; class Lepidosauria; order Squamata; family Candoiidae; genus Candoia; species Candoia aspera. Next base: position 185,861,052 of record NC_086154.1, read on the forward strand.
CAATTAACATAGTCTCAGTGAAGAACAGCAGGGAAAAAAAACTACCATATTTTAAATACAGAATCTAAGAAAGGAGCTCAGTAAAAGGTAAAAAAAAGTCATTTTCAATAATGGCATTCTTCTAATCTACAAAAAGGGAGAAATAAATTATATATTTAAAATGTTATTTTAAAAGCTTGTTAACAACTCCCTCAACGCCACAGCTAGCTCTCACAAGCTCAGGGAGAAGGAAATCAAGTTCTGGAGGATGGGCTATCCAAATTTTTAACAATAGCATCAAGATTTTCCATTCCCACCAACAGGAATGCTTTCTTTAGGTGGGCAACTTGTGGCCCACATATGGCCCTTACATACTCTGGACTGGGTGGCATTGAGATTTTTGGACACTTTTTGCATTTGGGGGATATTAAAAGGCATAGGAATTGTCATAAGTCTTGCAATATTATGGCATCCAATACCTCCTTTAGAAGCTTACAATCCCAAAATAATTGGGCTAATTTTCTCCATTTGGGTGTTAACAGAAAAACAATGTTTCTTAAGCTATAGAGTACAACAGAAGATACCTCCTCTTAACCTCTTCTCCAACTCTAGAAACACAAAAACCAGGCCAAACATTTCAGATGTGCCATTATGGGTTATGTAGTTTGGGGCTGCATCAACTGAGGTATACAGGTAGTCCTCACTTAACAACTACTCATTCAGTGACCATTCAAAGTTACAATGGTGCTGAACAAGGAGACTTAAGACTGGTCCTTGTAGATGCAGCCATCGCAGCATCCCCACAGTCATGTGATCACAATTTGGGCAATTGGCAACTGTCTTGCAATTACAATGCTTGCACCGTCCTGTGGTCACGTGATTGCCATTTGCAACCTTCACTGCCAGCTTCTGACAAGCAGTCAATGGGGAAGCCGGCAGGAGGTCACATAGGGAGGTCACATGATTCACACTTAATGACCATGCGGGATTTGCTTAACAATGGCAACCAGGCCTGCCACAACTGCCATCGTAAGTCAGTATAGTCAAGTGACACCACGCTCTATAACCGTGTCACTTAGCATCAGAGTTGCTGGTCCCAATTATTATTGTTAAGCGAGGACTACCTGTAATGTCAAGATCATAAGAATGGATAGTACCACTCCAAGTTGCACTGGTCAGAGTGCACCTGGAATACTATGTCCAGTTCTGGTTGCCACAATATAAAAAGGATGCTGAGCAACTGGAAAGAGTGCAGAGAAGAGCAACAAAGATGGTAGGAGGCTGGAGGCTAAATCCTACAAGGAGTGGTTAAAGGAACTTGGTATGTTTAGCCTAAAGAAGAGAAGGCTAAGGGGAGGCACAATAGCAGTCTTCCAATACATGAAAGGATGTCATAAGGCAGAAGGTGTGGATGTATTTTGCACAGCACCTGAGATTAAGACAAGAACCAGTTGGTGGAAGCTGTACAGAGAGAGACCCAAATTTGCAATAAGCATCAATTTCCTGATTGTGAGAGGTATTAAGCAGTGGGACAGCCTGCCTCCATCACTGGAGGTTTTCAAGAAAGATTGGACATCTATTTGTCTTAATGGTATGAGGATTCCTGACCTGGGCAGGGGGGTGGATTAGAGTATCTCCTCAGTCCCTTCCGACCTTGTAATTCTATTATTCTCCCTCTGGCACATTTGGAGGACACACAGAGACAAAAGTATAAGCCAAAGAAAGTTGCCTTATCCTTTCTTTAGGTGTCTAGTACACACAAATGATATACTCTCCACTATGCTATGGCATCTCCCCTCTCCCAAAACAAATAGTATGATTAATTTATTGGTATTCAGTTGGTCTAGTAGTTAAGGCAACAGGCTAGAAACCAGGAGACTGAGAGTTCTAGTGCCACCTTAGGCATGAAAGCTGGCTGGGTGACCTTGGGCCAGTCCTTCTTTCTCAGTCCAACTCACCTCACAGGGTTGTTGTTGTGCGGAAAATAGGAGGAGGAAGGAGTATTAGGTACATTCACCGCCTTGAGTTATTTATAAAAAAATAATAAAGGTGGGATAGAAAATAAATAAAATAAAAAAAATATTCTGGATTTACAATTAAGCAAAAAATGTTGGCAATTGTTCTAATACTTGCTCCAGCCTTTGAGGAATAGTGTCACTAGATTTTTAGCCAAACAATAGTGCTAGCAAAGTAGAAATCAGTTTTCTATCATCCAAAATATGCAAATAGCCCATAGCTCATGTATTACAGGTTTATTATTTTAAGAATACACACAAATGATGCTAGATAAATATTATACAGTTCTGATTCATAACATTCTTTAAAGATACGGGAATTATATGAAAATATTTTTCAAAGCAACATCACTCACTGGCATCTTCAACAGAATAAAACAAGCAATAAGATAAAACATTACTTTTTAAATGCAAAACATTATACTAAAACAAACAGAGAGGCAAATAAAATCAGCTCTGCATTACAAATTGTCCTACACATACCTAGAGATGCAGGCTTTCTCAATTGCTCACATGATTTTATAACCTACATTTGTACCCAAGTCTATGTGTACTTTTTAAAAAGGTAAAGAACAGAGGAAGAACAGAAGGACATTACAGTATGTTTAATGTAGCTGTCCTAAGTAGCATTTCTCAACCTGTTGTTTTGTAGGTATGTTGGGTAATTTCAGTAATCATCATTTTGAATTTGTAATTTATGATATATAAAGGACACCATGTTGGGGAAAGAACACCCACTAAACCATTTTTCTACTAATATCGAACAATTCTTTCTTTCTCTTGACATTAATTATAAACCATTAAAAATCTATTATTTTCTACAAATGATAACTCCACAAGTGCTGAAACTAAGTTTTAATGAAGTTCAGCAAATGCATATTTGTAATAATGTACTATATTAATTGCAGGAGTCAATTCAACAAAGATCTCAATGAGTTGCAGAGAGCATACACACACACACACACACACACACACAAACAAATGGTTTAGACAAGACTAAAGCAGTGATAGATAGCATATGATTACGTTCTCATAATTTTGAATACCATATTGCTTCAGTATTTACTATTTGGAGGGACTTCACTATTTGGAGAAATGGATTCTCCTGTGCAGAGTTAACAATGATAAACCAAGATCTTTGTGCAATTACCCATTTCAGGTATCTCTCTCTCTCTCTCTCTCTCTCTCTCTCTCAAAAAAGTGCATCAGACTCTGCAAAACATGCTATTGGCAAATGCCAAGCTGATACATGTAAACATTACTACTGCTTAAATTGCAACGAAGTGGTATATCATAAAATACGTCAATTAAATAACATCAGCATACACAGAGCTGGCTACTTTCAGCAATGTTCCATTACAAGTTCTAAAAAGAATAAATTAGAGCACAGCAAGTTCTAGACAACCAATATTACTTAACAAGTTTAATACAGTTTTGTGGGCTCACATATCCATTATCTATTCTGACACACTTCAGTATTATTTTACATTTTTAAATTGTATATTCAAGTTTCATGTAAATTATATGACTACAGGATTGGATTATAGCACACAATAAGATGGCAGCAAGCATGGAGGAAAAGTAATAGGGTTAGTGACAGAAAAGAATAGGTTTTTTCCTATTAATTAGTTAGAAGATTAGGTATGTCAGGTGGAATAGTTAGTCAGGCCTAGTTATGGAATGGAAACCACACTGGCTGTCCTGTTGGTTATCTATGGCGGGAACAGGATAGGGAGTGTGACTTACCTGCTGGATTTCTTGGCAGCCTTTGGTACATCAACCATGGTATTGCTCTGGATTGGCTGTGAGGGTTAAGAGTGCAGAGCACTGTGTTACAATGGTTTTTCTCCTTCTTGAGTGGCTGATTCCAGCTTATTAGATTTGTATCTTGTCTTTCATTCAGGAATCAAGTCAGCAAACTTAGTGTTCTCTCATTTTTTCACACAACAACAACTCTGAGAGTGAGTGACTGGCTCAAAGTCACCCAGGGATTTTTCATGACTGAGGGTGAACCAAAACCTGGGTTTTCCCGTTTCTAGTCTAACACATTAACTACTGCATCACATTGGCACCTTGGTTTCAATGAACACTAGACAACCAGTAACCCGTTGGGTAATCATTTCAGAAATATTTCCTTACCTAAACAGAGAAACAGAATGACCATGGGCAGATTGCTGTTGGTTTAGTTTGAAAATTAAAGAAGAAAACATCAGTTTTTTAAAGAAGAAAAATGCGTAGCAAGAGAAATATAGATGCATTTTGTTTATCAAAGGACGCTTTTGATGACAACATTTCTGGTTGATCTGCCATCCTTTAAGAATGCTCTAATGCTTTCACATCTTTTCCCTGCCTGATGGATTTGCCTTGAATAATCACAGAAGGATTCCATCCATTCCTCTTTGGAAGGACTTCTTTGGCACCAAAGGATATAATTTGGAAGAGGCAGTACTGTCTGATGGTCTTCCTGAACTCATTTGCAATAGGTTCATCATTGCTGTATAAATTGAGGAGTTCATTATGTTGCAAATTGCCTATCCTGACCTTTCCCGTCATACAGGAGAAATTGGAATTTCTCCCGGGAATAGAAAGGCACAACAGTGAGGGTAGACTTTGGCCATCGCACAATCAGCAAAAATATTATGTTGTGACAGCCGTGTATTTTCCCCTGTTCTTTCTCTGTTGAGGTCTTGTCGTCAAAGGCAGGTATTGTCGTGTTGAAGAACGCTCACAGCAATTACTGTTTGCCACATATTCTCAAGTTGATCTTCCTTTTCCTCTTCTGTCTCTTCTTGTATCCTCATTCTGTGGCATCTGTTGTCATTCTGGAGATGTGTAGCCCTTTCATCCTCCATTTGTTCATATCTTTTGCTATTTGTTCTTTGTCTCTGATCTTGGAGACACGCATTTCTCTGCTCCTCTGTGTCTTCCTCTCTTCTCCTTCTGTGCCTCTTGTTGTCATTCTGGACATGTGCATGCCTCTTCTCCTCTGTTTCTCCTTTTCTCGTGTTATTTTTCTTGATTGTTTGATCCTGGATCCTTGTCATCCTGGAGTTGTGAGGCCCTGGCCTCATCCGTTTCTTGTTCTCTCCTCCTCCTTGCCACTTCCCAACATTTGGTGTCATCTGTTGACCATGATGTTTCCTCCCCCCGCCCCTTTCATGAAGCATAATTAGGCTGATATTATTTTATTTTTTACCACAAAAAATGTTTTTTACAGTAAGAGTCCAGACTTCCTGCTGACTTACTTTGCCAAATTTCAGTCCCTGAGGTATACAGTGCCATCATCACCTCAGAAGAGTACACATTTCCTACTGGCTTCCCCATTGGCTTGTGGGAAGCTGGCAGGGAGCACTGGAAATGACAATCATGTGACCGTGGCTGACCGTGGCGGTGGGGCAGTGCTGAAGCAGCCACAACTTTTCCAAATTTCAATCCCATGGGAATAATGGGTCCTAGATTTTGGATGCATTCTTTAAGTTAGCCCATTTGAGGTACATTGATTCAAAAACTGTTGCCTTATGATGCACTGTTTCACCCAACTGAAGGTTACAAACAGACAAACAAGAGAGTTGTAGTAGTATATAGAAAGACATGCATAGGAAACTTTACCTCATACAGTATAGGAAGGTTTGCTATATGGCCACAGAGGAGCTTCTCCAAGTGTTTTTCCCTAACTGCTGACATCAGAGCATAGCTAGGGACAAAGAGTTTCCATTACTTATATGCTTATTATACTAAAAAAGAGAGATGGTCTACAACCTTTTTGCTATAGGATGAAACATATAATTGCACAAAATAAAGAGCTGGTGTGACCACTTGGAGCAAACCCCATAGTTATGTGCATGATCAACTCTCTATTTTGTAATAACAAACTTCAATTATATTCTTAAACTATGTGTTTATTTCTCTATTATGTGTCTTTCCTGGGTTTTTTTTAATGACAATTCATGGGCCAGCTGATAGAAATCTAAAAAAAATGCAACAATGCAACAATTGAAGAAAATTTGAATTCTTATATTTGTTAAATTATTTCAAACTATTAATAATTTTAGATTTTACAGTCCTTGCTCCCAAGATTTTGCAAGATCTTTAGCTTGAATCCCATGAGATACCACATGAGAATGCTGCAATCTGATTACTTTTTATTCAGTAGAAACATAACTGCTTTTTACTTTTGGGACCCCATTGCTTACCCCTGACGCAGCCCTGCTTTATTTCCCTTAAAATGTAGTTGTGAGAAAGATTTTTAATCTCGGTTTGAGTAATATTGGGTAGAGCAGGAGCAACCACAAAAAAGTTATTCAGTGACAAGATTCAGACCATATTTGGCTACCCTGAAATTAAAGCTTAAAAAAATACCCCTTATAAATAATTATTAACACACACAGCAATACATCAGTGGAATGGAGTTAGCTTGATAAATTTTCTTGGATATCTACTATAACAACTTATACCTATGTACTACAACTGAACACATACCAGGATATTTTTCCATCTGATGTTTATGATTATGATTATTGATTTCTTTCAACAACAAAGGCAACAGATTCCATAAAGAATCATTTCAAAGTTACATATAGAAGGAAAAGACAGATTTAGCTAAAAGCAAGCACTTTCATACAAAACATCAAGTATTATGGAAAAAGCATGCATCAATTTTATTGTAATTCAGTGCATGCTTAAAAATATTTTCATTCATCTTGCTATCTGACACCCCATCATTAAAGTTATATGGAAAATAAATAGATCCAAAATAATCAGCTTGGATCAGAGGGATCAGTAAGCAAGCTATAGCTGAGTTCCTGCATCACTCTAAGTCCAAATACAATTTGCCAGGTTTGCTTAGCAAGTTGTATGAACCCATTCAGGTGCAGTTAATTGAAAATATATATATGGGTATATAAACTGTAGATCACCATGATATTTGAACCCGGTCTTAATACTGGCTGATGTCACCCAGATACATATTAAGCGTAAACTTAAAACCACATTTCAGAGGGCTATTTATGCAACTTCAATCCTATTTGTTAAACTATTAACACGTTCATTATGTCACCATAGCAACAAATACCATAACATACTTCATAGTAACTGGCTTATTTTACCGTTCTTTGAAAACAGTATTTAGGATTTCTTCCACAATATCCTGTTAGAATTAAACTGAATCACTTGAAAGTCAAAAGAGGAACAGGAAAGTCAAAACTGCAGATAAGATGAAACGTGGTAACAGATTTACCTCAGTCCCAGGTGTTGCTATCTTTAATGCTAGCATTTAGGGAGCTAACTAATTCTTCATCTCCTGGGCATTGAGGAAACCAAGACCTTCTGGGGAAGTAGCATTACGGAGAAAATAAAGACTTGCACTGAGCAAGTTTAAACAGGAATTATATGAGCAATTCAGATGAAGTTATAACTGACTTTCTCATTTAAATTAAAGCTATACTCAAATATCTTGGGAAGTTTGTTGACCATGTGAAAGTCCAGTATATGGTAGTTTGGCTATCACCTGCCTCAAAGCTATTCTAAAGTAATGATTAGATTACATATAATCAAGAGCCCACCCTGTAGCCATAAACACTTACCACGTAAGACATTCTTTATAACAATCCAATTTTACACACATCTACCCAGAAGCAAGTCCAACTAGTTAAAGTAAAACAGCACTGACTTCCACATAAACGGTGTAAGACTGTAGCCTAAATCACAAATGCAACACAAATATTTATAAATGAATATTTATACACAGATGGAGGATTCTCTCTACAGGAACAGTGGGGTTGAGCTCATATGACAAACTAAACCCAAGACGCTATAGCCAAAAAGTACACTGCAGTATGGCTTGATTGATTCAGAGGCAGCCACAGAAACCGAGCCTTTGCCCTTCTGCCATCTGATTCCCCCCAGCCTGGTTTATAGAATATACTAAAATAACTGCTGGATTCTCACAACACGTGGAACCACAGATTATCCAATCTCATTTTAGCACAGGCTAGCGTGTCCTCCATGGTTGCATCGATCAAAATCAATAATCAAGGAAGGAGATGAAGGAAAGACAATACAGAATCGCGGGCCCTTCTTCGGAGCTCCGCTCTTTCTTAACCCGCAGGTGAACTTCATACAGTTCTGCGCAGGTAAGGACACGTGGGAGGAAAATGCCATTCACGGGAGGAAAGAGGAGATGAATCTCTCCCTCATCCAGCACGGAAGAGCTGTGACCGGATGCCCCTTGTTTTCAAGGGCCGTTCCGAGTCCAAATCACCTCGGCCCCATGGCAAAAAACCGCGCTCTTCTCTTCCAGCGGCCCTGTCCAACACCTTCAGGGCAGCCCAGCGCCAGCAACCCGTCACTCTCTCTCAACTTGATCTTGCATCCCAGCGCTCAGGAGGAGGGCAAGGCAAGGCGAGGGGGGGGAGAGGGAAGGAACAGGCGGCCAAGTGCGTATTTGCTCAAGAAAGAGCACCGTCCTATCTGCACAAGCGGGCTTTCCCTCCCTTGCTAAAGCCGGGACTCGGTATCCGCAAACCTGAGGGGGAGAGAGGGAAAGACAGCGAGAGACGAGGGGCAAAGGCAGCCACCCGGGAAGCGAGAGACGCCTCCTGTCAGCTCCTCCAACCCCCTTCTCCTGACGCACCTGTGGCGGCGGCGGCAGAGCCTGGGCTCCCTCGGCTTCCTCAGCGCAGAGACCCACTGCGGCCTGGCTGACCCGCCGACGCGGGCTCGCAGCCTCCCGACTCCTCAAGGAGAGCCAGAGCCGCCGCTGCAGCTTAGGAGAGAGGAAGCGGCCACCATGTTCCTTTCAGCCCCGCAAGCAACTGGAGGCGGATCCGGGGCCCGCCCAGGAGGCGGTGGCGGCACCAGGGAAAGAGGCGAGGCGCCCCGCCGCCGAAAGCGCTGCACTAGGCGGCGCTAAGCAGCGCGGAGAGGCCTTCCGTTGGGCCGGCGTGGCCTTGGGGCTCGGCCCAGGCCGAGGCGGAAACATTTCTTCTGAGCCGCCTGGCGATGTTGCACCTTCTGACGTTGAGGGGCTCCCGTGCAATCTTAAGCGCGTTTATGGGAGGGGAGGAATTGAATTCAGTGGCTTCCGAGTTGAACAGCCTGGGGCTAAACCGAGTTTTTCCTCTCCCTCCAAGATCACTCAGAACACTGTTTCTTAAAGTGTGGTCCTAAGACCCCTGGGAGCCCTCCAAGACCCTCTCAGTGGTCCCCGAAATCAAAATTATTTGGCAGCCTGTTTTGAAAAATAATAAACAATATTAAAATCCCATCAATCGTGAGAATCAGTAGTGGCAGCGAATGTGTGAATTTTAATTTTTCAGACGGTAAATACCGATAAATATAATCCATACAAACAAAAGCTGCCCAGAGTCACTTCTATGGTGAGATGGGCAGTGTATAAATTTAACAATTAAAATAAGTTCGTTTGGGGTCCTCCATAATTTTTAAAAGTGGGAAGGGATCCTGAGAGAAAAAAGTTTAAGAAACACAGACTCAGAGTGGTATTATTGTTATTCCAAAATAATTCCAAACCCTTCACATTTCATTGCATGGGGTCTCTTTCCACAGGTTTTTTTCTTTACTGGAAGCAGGGTTTTAAGAGCGCAGTGCGGATCATAGTGCACCAAATTGTAAAGGTCTGCTATTTTATCAATAAAATCATTGCCAAAACATCGCCATCATCATCTCTCCTAAATGGTGTGTGTTAGAAACAGGGGAGGAGGAGATTTAGGTGACTATAAATTGTTGACAGTGAAAGCAGCAGAAACTACCAAAATACTAGTCAGGGAGTCAGACCAAATGGGATTGGCATGTCTATACAGAGTTAAACTATCAATTTCAGGGTCTGTTAGAGAACTGTCCTCTGTCTGAACATGCCCTTTGTTGGGAAGACTATTTAGGCCAAACAAACTAAAATAAAGATCTAATACATAGAGGGCATGAAATTAGCACTTGAACAGCTGGTTGAATAGACATGCAAACTTCACCAGGCCAACCTTCTCTTTATAATGAAATATTTTTCTGTTTAAATTTCAAATTTTTGATTAATTCATATAAATTCATTTAGGCAGATTTTATGTAAGCTTATGGTCTATTTCTTCCTTCCTTTTGCGGTTTGCAGGTGTTTGCCATTCTAAATCCCATGTAATAAACAGAATTGTGGGAAAGAAATAGCATAGGACACCACTTCTGAAGAATCTGACCCAATTAAGGCCACACAATAGATGAGGGCTATGCAACAAACAGCAACATCTCCAATTAACACACATTCTGATATTCATTCTTGACAGCCAAATCTGGGGCCTAGGATATTTCAGCAATTATATTCCAGACAGTCAATAGTATAACAGGAAAAAAAAAACAGAAAGAAAAGCTATTCTGTATGATGTGGGTTAAGCAACCAAAAATTTCATTCTCACCTCTCATTAATGGGGATATTGTGTTACAGATAAATGGAATGCCAAACAAGCAAAGGAAATCAAAGATACCACTTTAACCATATCAATACACAACATCTCTATCAAAGGTGGTTTAGATTGATTTTTTAAAAAAGTTTTATTGTCATTTATTATTTCATAATTCAGCCAACTACTTTAATAACTATAACACACACTAGGATTCTTCCTTGCTAGTGGCTTTTTAGCTCTGCGTATGATCCATATAAAAGACTTACACTGGGTTTTATGATGAAATCGGTGTAATTGCTAACTCATTGTAAGTCAGAAATCTTGTGATTTCCTTGGAACACAACCACTGACACCAAATAAATGAGGAAAACATTGTGAAATATTTTGAGCAAACATAACATGATGACGACTTGAAAATGTGACTATGTATTCTGATACTAGGAAAAAAAATCTAAATCAGCAAATTACTGTCATTGTGACTACCCCGGTTGAATGGCATGGGTTTATATATATCTTTGCTGTTCACCTGGTACTCAGCTGAAATGCTTTTTATTGAACACATTCTATTATTTATATCGTTTCTGACCATCTTGTAAGATTGGGCAGGGTGACGTGCAGTGGTTCACATCAACAGAACAGTGCCAACAGGGTCACTGCTCCTGCCCTCAAGAATAGCAGCAACACGCACACACCCTCCCCACCCCCTACCCCCAATCTATTGGCCCCAAGCCTGCAGATTTTCAGGAAACCTTCAAAACCTTGATTTTCCAACAGGCCTGGAGCCAGGGTGATTTGTGAATCTGCATGAAAGTTTGCTATTTTAATGTTTGTATTCCCTGATGTGCTGCTAGTATTATTGGCTCCTTTTTTGCTTTGTGTTTATATGTTTTTGAACCTATTGTGCACTTTTGGACACTTCAGATTAAGTGATCTTATAAATAAAATAAGCATTAAAATACAAGTTTTTTCCATGTTGCCCACAGATCGCACACTTAACAAAAATGTTTGGTTCGTTTGCAGCCATACTACAATGAATATTTTATTATTAAATTTCTGCACTGCTGATTGCAACATATTGACTCAAGATGGTTTACAGCAAAAGTACAAAACATCCCTGATGACGAGACTTAAATACAACATTAAAACATCACAGTGAGTTTAAAAATGAAATATTTAACAGCAGCGACAAAAACCCTACTGGGATCCATATACTCAGGAAAAGCCCTACAGAAGAGCTCCATCTTTAGTTACTTCCTGAATGTTGGGGGGGTGGGGGATCATGAATCTGGTGTCAAGGGGGAGGGTATACTATCGTAGAGGATCAGCACTGCAACAGAAAAGCTTAGCTGAATGGTAGTGAAAACTGAGGGGATATCTGTATCTGTATGGTTTTAATGAAACCATGGTATGCAGATTAGAGGTTCCGACCACTACTTAAACTGATCACATACTAAATTTGCTTTAACATTTAAATTTTAAAACAACAAACTACTCTGCAAAGGTCTTGAACACTGAAAATGAATGTAAAAAAAATCAGAATTTATTAGAGGAATATTTCTACTTAAAACTGAAAAGTTTATTATGGTAATAAGAACTTGTCTTTCTTTATGTACCTTGTGATGCTAGATAGCTTTACCATTAAATATGGCTGTAACCTCTCTCACCTTTGAGCACAACACAGTTTTCCAAATATTTTGCAGCTTAACGACCTTGCAGAAGCTGGACTTACAAAAACCCTGTTCTTGAGCTTTCCATTTCGGATACTTCTACTGGAAACAGACAAGCAGTGCACTTGAGATATCAACTGACTAAAAACATTTTATTTTTGATGAGATCTCCACTCAGGCTGATTGACTTAAACCAACGTTCAGAACTGTGTGCATTCTAGAAGTTCAAGCGAGTTCTTATCAATCAAAATAAAGATAACACTGAACTAGAAGGCCTAGCTGTTCCCCCTTTTAGCAAGTCACCTTGAAGCCACTGCTCAGAAAAAGAAGTCTCACTAGTTTTGTAACGAGATGATAAACATTACGCTGAAATGATATTCCCAATAATGAAGTTAGGGCTAGACCTTCCGGCTAAAGTCCATGGCCTTGCAGTTCAGGGTCCAGCAAGTACTGCTGAACTCATGACTACAGCAACAAACAGCCCTGATCTCCACATAATTTCTACGTTATCCTTTTCTGCAGTCGAATGGTGTCTATTCCCAAATAAGCACTTGGCATTTTGCAAATAAGCATTTTGCTTAAATAAGCATAAGTCCATCCCCAAATAAGCATTAGGATCAGGGCATTAGAAGAACATTCCATTTGATTCCTATAGTTACAATGATGGCTATAACTGAAATGAGTTTAAAACACAAAATGCACATACTTGGAGTGTTTTTGTGCAAATGAAATTTGGCAAGCAGTTGGTTTTGCTTTAACATCACCTGTACATGAAAAATGTAAGTGTATAGGTGGAAGAAATATTACTTATGTATTTTACAATTCATATAAAACACATGGCTGTCTAAACTCAGGTTTCCATAAAACATTAAAATTAGGCAGGGTCTGAAATCACTTAGCTTGACCACTGGACATTCTGATGTTGAAAAACCCACATAAAGAATACTTTGTCAGTGGGACATTAATATTAGATTATCAAGACTCTAGTTTGATCTTTATAAACATTGCAAATTAGCAGATGTATAAAAGGAGGGAAATCAGAAGCTCAACAGCTTCTTTTCTCCTGTTTTTTTTTTGCCCTTTTTAAATTTTATTTTTTACCATTTCAAAATTGCTAAATTTGTTTTGTTCATTTATTTTTCTTTTATTAACAGGTACAAAAAGACATACATCCATATTCATATACACACAACACATACACACTATGCAACAACACAATGGAGTTTTTAATAGCAAGTAATTTACCTTACTTCAACAAAGGATCGTTACCTTGCCGTGGTGCTGGAGCTTGAGCACCTCAATGATGCCATGAGCTAAACCGTGAAGGGCCACCCAAGACGGGAAGGTCATGACAGAGAGGTCAGACTAAATGCGATCCCTGGGGAAGGTAATGGCAACCCACCCCAGTGTTCTTGCCGTGAAAACTAAATGGATCAGTACAACCAGAGATATGTCGGTATACCATCGGAAGATGAGAGCCCGAGGTCGGAAGATGGTCAAAATGCTACTGGGGAGGAACAGAGGATGAGTTCAACTAGCCCCAGATGTGATGACGCAGCTAGCTCAAAGCCAAAAGGACAGCTAGCGGCCGACGGTGCTGGTGGTGAACGGCGAATGCAATGTTCTAAGGATCAACAAACCACTGGAACCTCGAATATAAGATCTATGAGCCAGAGCAAATTGGATGTGGTTATTGGTGAGATGTCAAGATTAAAGATAGACATTTTGGGCATCGGTGAACTGAAACAGACTGGAATGGGCCACTTCACATCAAATGACCACCAGATCTACTACTGTGGACAAGAGGACCACAGAAGAAATGGAGTAGCCTTCATAATTAATAGTAAAGTGGCTAAAGCAGTGCTTGGATACAATCCAAAAAATGATAGAATGATCTCAATTCGAATTCAGGGCAAGCCATCTAACATCACAGTGATCCAAATATACGCCCCAACCACAGATGCTGAAGAAGCTGAAGTAGAGCGGTTCTATGAGGATCTGCAGCACCTACTGGACAACACACCTAAAAGAGATGTTATTTTCATCACAGGAGACTGGAATGCTAAGGTGGGCAGTCAAATGACACCTGGAATTACAGGTAAGCATGGCCTGGGAGAACAAAACGAAGCAGGACATAGGCTGATAGAATTTTGCCAAGACAACTCACTCTGCATAACAAACACTCTCTTCCAACAACCTAAGAGACGGCTTTATACATGGACTTCACCAGATGGACAACACCGAAATCAGATTGACTACATCCTTTGCAGCCAAAGGTGACGGACATCTATACAGTCGGTAAAAAGAAGACCTGGAGCTGACTGTAGTTCAGATCACAAACTTCTTCTTGCACAATTTAGGATCAGACTAAAGAGATTAGGGAAGACCCACAGATCAGCTAGATATGAGCTCACTAATATTCCTAAGGAATATGCAGTAGAGGTGAAGAATAGATTTAAGGGACTGGACTTAGTAGATAGGGTCCTGGAAGAACTCTGGACAGAAGTTCGCAACATTGTTCAGGAGGCAGCAAGAAAATACATCCCAAAGAAAGAGAAAACCAAGAAGGCAAAATGGCAGTCTGCTGAGACACTAGAAGTAGCCCAAGAAAGGAAAGCAAAAGGCAACAGTGATTGGGGGAGATATGCCCAATTAAATGCAAAATTCCAGAGGTTAGCCAGAAGAGACAAGGAATTATTTTTAAACAAGCAACGCGTGGAAGTGGAAGAAGACAATAGAATAGGAAGGACAAGAGACCTCTTCCAGAAAATTAGAAACATCGGAGGTAAATTCTAGGCAAAAATGGGTATGATCAAAAACAAAGATTGAAAGGACCAAATAGAAGAAGAGATCAAGAAAAGGTGGCAAGAATATACAGAAGACCTCTATACGAAGGGTGATATCGGGGATAGCTTTGACGGCGTGGTCAGTGAGCTAGAGCCAGACATCCTGAAGAGTGAGGTTGAATGAGCCTTAAGAAGCATTGCTAATAAGGCAGCAGGAGACAACGGCATCCCAGCTGAACTGTTCAAAATCTTGCAAGATGATGCTGTCAAGGTAATGCATGCTATATGCCAGCAAATTTGGAAAACACAAGAATGGCCATCAGATTGGAAAAAATCAACTTATATCCCCATATTAAAAAAGGGAAACACTAAAGAATGTTCAAACTATCGAACAGTGGCACTCATTTCACATGCCAGTAAGGTAATGCTCAAGATCCTGCAAGGTAGACTTCAGCAATTCATGGAGTGAGAATTGCCAGATGTACAAGCTGGGTTTAGAAAAGGTAGAGGAACCAGGGACCAAATTGCCAGTATCTGCTGGATGATGGAAAAAGCCAGGGAGTTTCAGAAAAACAACTATTTCTGTTTTATTGACTATTCTAAAGCCTTTGACTGTGTGGACCATAACAAATTGTGGCAAGTTCCTAGTGGTATGGGGATACCAAGTCATCTTGTCTGCCTCCTGAGGAATCTGTATAATGACCAAGTAGCAACAGTAAGAACAGACCACGGAACAACAGACTGGTTTAAGGTTGGGAAGGGAGTACAGCAGGGTTGTATACTCCCACCCTGTCAGGGTCAGTCTCGCTTCGCAATAAGACACAGACTCACTTAATGGGTATTAAGGATTTCTGATTTATTGGAATGATGGCTGACAGAACGAAAAACGGGAACGGGGGTTGTGGTGTGGAGGTGCCCCTTTTATACCCTCTCGTAGGGCCCCGGGCTCCTCCACCCTTCATTGTCCCAATCCCTCTTGATGGGATCCTTGATGGCTGCATGGGCGTTTTCCCGGTGTCTTCCTTTGTCCCCTCGAATCGGGGGTGTCCTCCAGGGCACCAGGTGCGGCTTATCTCTGCTCGTCCGATGTCCTCCTTTTCAGCCGTCTATGGGTCCATGGGTGTGGGTGCTTTGGGTGCTTGTTTTAATCCCTGGTTTAATTATCTTCTTCCTCTATTCCTTAATGATCATGATCTACGTTGTGAGGCTCTTTTGTGCCTTGCAACGAGGTCATGACATGCTGCCCCCCAAAGATATCTTTATGGTGCTGGTTTCTCTGGGTATGCCTTGTGGAACTGTCTAGCTAGTTGTCTTGCCATGACATGTTGTGCCTGGACCCACTCTGGGTGTGGGAAATGTTTCCATTTAATGAGGTATTGCAGCTTACCTCTTTGCTTTCTTGAGTCCAGTATCTCTTTTACTTCAAAATGCTGTTGGTTGTCTATCATTACGGGTGGGGGCGGAGGTTCTTCCGTATGCCATTTGGATGTGCTTGCTGGTTTCAGTAGTGCACAGTGAAATACTGGGTGGACCCGTCTCAAGTTGTGGGGCAGTTCCAGTTTGAAAGTAACTGGATTGATTACCTGTGTGATTTTTAAGGGTCCGATGAATTTCGGTGCCAGTTTCTTCGAGGGTTGTGAGGTTTTTATGAACTTAGTGGAGAGGTAGACCCTATCTCCCACTTTGTAGTTCGGTGCCTCTGCCCTGTGGTTGTCCGCATATTTTTTGTACGTGGTTTGTGCGTCTGCTAGGGCCGTTTGGATGATTGGCCAGGTTGTTGCTAGCTGTGCCGCCCAGTCGTCTGGTGAGCAGGGCGGGGTTTCAGGTTGCGGCAGTTCTGGTATCGGTACAAAGTCCCTTCCGTAGACCACCTTAAATGGGGTGTGGCCAGTGCTCTGATGTACCGCATTATTATAGGCTACCTCTGCGAAAGGTAGTAGGTCTACCCAGTTGTCCTGTTGGTAATTTATGAATGCCCTCAGGAACTGTTCCAATGTTGAGTTTAGGATCTCTGTAGATCTGTCCGTGTGTGGATGCCACGCAGTGGACAGTGCTTGCTTGGTCCCGATTAGTTTTAAAAATTCCCACCAAAACTTTGACGTGAACTGTGTGCCTCTGTCGGTTACCAACCTGTAGGGGACGCCGTGAATCCTGTATATATGTGTTAGGAACAAGCGTGCCAGTTGTTGTGCGGAGGGGATGGTTGCGCACAGGATGAAGTGTGCCTGCTTTGAGAAATAGTCTTTTACCACCCATATCACTGTTTTCCTTTGGCTGGGTGGGAGGTCCACAATAAAATCCATGGAAATTTCTTCCCATGGGCGGGAGGGACTGGCTACTGGCTGCAGCAGCCCTTGGGGTTTTCCCCCTTTCCGTTTGGTGGTGGCACATGTAGGGCAGTTGGCCACGTAGTCTTTCACGTCTTTTCTTAGGTTTGGCCACCAAAATTGCCTCGTTAGGTGAAGGGTTTTTACAAACCCAAAATGTCCCACAGTCTTGTCACCGTGCGATCTGTGTAAGATTTCCCCCCGCAATGATTCTGGCACGTACAAGGCTTTCTCTTTCCAGGCGATGCTGTCCTTGATAGATATATGGTGTCGGTTGTTTTGCAACCATGTATCTGTTTGTAGTGCTTGTGTGAGTCTTTGTTGCCAGTTCGGTGAAATTGAACGGCGGCTCCGATCGTTCCCTGTCGTTCGTGCTGGCGTGCGCTGATTCCTTGTCTGGCTGCGCGTGACAGCTGGGCAGCCCAGCTGTTTCTCGGTCCATACTGTCCCCACGATGTCGGAGGCTTGCGTGTCGTCCTGTGGCCGTCGGGAGAGGGCATCCGCCAGGAAGTTCTTCTTGCCCGGTATGAATTTCAGCGTGAAATTGAACCGGCTGAAGAACTGAGCCCACCGCACCTGCTTAGGGCTGAGCCGTTTTGGCGTGCTGAGTGCCTCCAGGTTCTTGTGGTCCGTCCAAACTTCGAAGGGGCAAGTGGCCCCTTCCAGCAGGTGCCTCCACGTTTCCAGAGCTGTCTTTACTGCGAACACCTCCTTTTCCCATACGTGCCATCTCCACTCTGTTTCGGAGAATTTGCGGGAAAGGTAGGCGCAGGGTTTTAGGTGGTTGTCGGAGTCCTTTGGAGCAGGATGGCTCCGATGGAAAAGTCGGAGGCATCTGCCTGCACCACAAAAGGCTTGGTGGGGTCGGGGTGTTGTAGCACTGGCTCAGCTGTAAAGAGGTTTTTTAGTCTCTCGAATGCCGTTTGACAATCAGCTGTCCAGTTTAGTAGCGCCCCCGGGTTTCTTGATTTGCGCGTGTCCCCCAAGCCCTTAGTCTTGAGTAGGTTAGTTAGGGGTAAAATAGTCTCTGCCAGCTTTGGCGTGAACCCCCTGTAGAAGTTAGTGAATCCGAGGAGGCTTTGAAGTTGTCTCCTCGTGCGTGGGCGCTCCCACGCCAGTATGGCTTGGACCTTGCTTGGGTCCATTTCTATTCCTTTAGCTGAAATCCTATACCCTAGATAATCAATTTGTTTCTTGTGAAACTCGCACTTGGAGAGCTTGACAAACAGCTCTGCCTTGCGGAGTTTCCTGAGCACTTCTTTAACCAAGCGTTCGTGCTCACGTTCCGTTTCCGTGTAGATTAATACATCGTCGAGGTAAACCAAAACCCCCTTAAAAAGGTGGTCGCGCAGGACCTCATTAATTAACTGCATAAATACCCCCGGTGCTCCTGCCAGTCTGAATGGGAGCACCTTATATTGAAACGCCCCCAATGGGCAGTTGAAAGCAGTTTTCCACTCATCCCCCTCCCGTATCCGTATGCGGTAATAGGCTTCCCTTATGTCCAGTTTAGAGAATACCTTACCCTTTGCCAGGTGGGACAAGATGTCCTTTATTAAGGGTAGGGGGTATTTATTTGAAATGCTTGCTGCGTTTAATCCGCAGTAATCTGTACAGAGCCGCAGTGACCCGTCCTTTTTCTCGCGAAAGAGGACTGGCGCTCCTACTGGAGAGTTTGCAGGCTCGATAAAACCTCTTGCCAAGTTTTTGTCCACAAAGTCCCTTAATGCTGCCAGCTCCCGCTGGGTCATGGCATATATTTTGGGTTTGGGTAGGGGTACCCCCGGGACCAGTTCAATGGTATAGTCCGTTTTCCTGTGGGGGGGGAGTTTGTCCGCCTCTTTCTCGCCGAAGACGTCGGCGAAGTCCGCATATTCGGTTGGCAGTCCCTCTGGCAGTGCCGTCTCTCTGTGCTGTACAGTCGTCATTGCCCCCCCATGGCCGCTCGGCGGACCCTGTTCCCTGAAGGTGCTTGATAACGCCCGTCAGCAAACTTAATCTCTCTGGTTTTCCAGTTGATGACTGGGTTTTGCTGCACGAGCCATGGGATCCCCAGTATGAGTAGGGGTTGCCCCACCCGTGCCACGATGAAAGCCAATTTTTCCTCGTGGCTGCCGAGCCTTAGCGCAGTTTCTCCGGTGTATTGGGTGACCGGGCCCCCTCCCGCTGCGGATCCATCGAGCTGCGTGAACACCAATTGGTGCTGAAGTGGATAGCAGCGGAGGTTAAGCGCGGCTGCCAGGTCTGGGTGCATTAGGCTTTTGGAGCAGCCCGAGTCAATTAGTGCCCAGACCTTTTCAGTCTTATCCCCATGGGTGAGGGTGACACGGACGTAGAGGGTGGGGCATTCCTCACTCACCCCTTTGTTGTTGTGCCTGTCACTGTCCTCCACCTGTCCTTCGGCGCCCCTTAGGCCAGGTGGTTGTCGTTTCCTGTCAGCTCGTTGAGATTGCTTCCCTCCTCCTCTGAGCTGTAGGGGAAGTGTCTGCGTCGGTACTCCCCCTTCACTGCTGGTTGCTTTCTTGGCGCTGGGGTTGGTGTGGTTTGTGCCCTCCTCGTCCTCTCTCTGGGTGTCAATTTGGGGCATGCTGCTGCCTTATGGTCTTCCTTGCCGCACGTGAAGCACTGCCCTTTGGCGAAGCGCCGGTCCCGTTCCTCCTTCCATGGTTGGGGTCTCACCTTCCCCTGCCTTGCAGCTGTGCATGGGGGTCTTGCTGCCTCCGTCTGCTGCGTTTCCCTCTTGGCGTGGAGGAACGTGTCATGGGCGTCCTCTGCTTCCCCCGCCAGCCGGATCCATTCCGTCAGGGAGTTGGGATTGTCGCGGCAGAGTGCCCACTTCTGGTTGTTATCCTTACCAATAAGTATATATACATATTAGAAATAAAAATAATTTTAAAAAAGACTCTTAGTTTGATCAAGTTCCTGATTCTGCAACAGTGATAGTCTTAATGCAGCATATTCCTTTAAAGAGGGAAGGGAGCAGTGCAAGATACCTAATCCTATCGCATAAGGTTGTCTATGTAGAATTCCAGGCTTTGGTTAATTCAGATACTTTCTTTGCTCAAATATAAGTTGTGCCTGTCCATAAGCCTTAATTTGTAAAATGTCTGAAATGAGCAGGTATTTTATTTTCTGCTTTGCCCCAGAAAGTCATTTGCATTTAAGCTAACTCCATGATTCAGCTGCACACACCCCGCCCCCTTTTATCTTAACATAAACGGTGTGGACAAAAACGTACCTTGTCTCAGAAACATACCTTTCTGTCTTTAGACATGAAGCCTAATGAAGAGTTTTTCATGTTTTGAAAGCTTGCATACTACAGTTTAAACACCTATGAGGACTAAATAATAGACATCTCACTTGCACAATGTTCTCTGGGCTCACCTCAAATGGCAACAAAGGGGAGGGAGGGTGTTTTGGTAACTTCATCAGCAGTATGGCAGATAATATCAAGCAATAGATCAATGCCTTGTTTTTTTCTTCCCTTTTTATTATTGTTCTCAATCTGTACATAGCTTTATTTATTAAAAAAAAAAGACCAGAAGTTAATGTGATCTTAAATGTGACCTCAAAATATGCTCAACTGCCATTTTTTAATAAGGTACAATTTATGGGCGTAATTTTTGTCAAAATTAAAACCCTAGTTTAATTAAAATAAAAACATTCTCTAACGTGTTCTTAGTGGTTGTGAGAACCTGGTCATTTATGGTTTAATCAATAAACTATGACTTATCTCAATGTGTCATGGAGAAAATCTGTGGTTGCTTGGAGTCCAAAACAACTTGATGGCACATAATCATCAATACCTTAATGTGTAAACTGGACACGCACACACCTGGAAACAACAGGCAATTATAGGACTGACAATGCCATTCTATGAATGCCTGATTTACTTGCATCCTGGATTACTGCCTGTTAAGCAGTGTGTTGTGTAACTCCATTCTCTTACCTCAGAACTATGACCTGGAAATACTAGGACATTCTTGATGTGCTACATCATGTTATTTATTCCTAAATTACAGTCCCTTCTCCTAAGGCCCTCAGTGATTGCAGTAATTTCACAACCTTCTGTGTCCTCATGGCAAAAGCAATTTTTGCACTGCATTGTGCGTCTACATTCTGCCCTGCCTCCAGTGCGGACATTATTTCTGCTTAGAACAGATGGGATGTATTGAAGCAGCCCACAGTAAATAACCATTGAAAGATTAAAGCCAGATAAATCTGGCTCAATGTAACAGCTTTTTAAATGTACTGTAGCCCACAGTAAATGGTATGTTAGAGATTAAAGCCAGTAAATGTGTATGAATGTAATAGCTTTCTTCTGTTTTGATGTTTGAATATGACACACCCAGGTTCATAGTCCAGTGAACTAAAAGCCAGTACTCTTTAGTTCACATACAAAAAGGGGGGCGGAGGTTAGCCCTTACTTTTAGTTCACATAGGGAAGTAGCTGTTTTGCTCTCTTAACGCGTGTGCATGCGTGCGTATGTGTGTGTGTGTAAAATCCCCCTCTTTGCATACATCAAGATCTTCTGTGAAAGTAAAATTTAAACAATCTAGTAAAAAATCTGTAATCTTTCCATTTTATCCTAGAACAAAGTATAACTTGGAAAAAGGGTACCAAACCCGCCACTCAGCAACAGGACTCTCATAGGAAGAGCCTGTAGCTTGAATAAGAATGAGCAAATCTTAACTATTCTTGGTTAGGAATTAGCAAAGTTTTGAATAATATCCAGCTTAGTGAAGATAGAGACTGCTTAGCTGACTTCCATTCTGCTTTCTGCTTCTGTGATCTATGGATGTTGGAATTGGGCTTCTGGTGGAATCTGTATATAGAAAAACTGGGATTTTATTGAATTTTCTGTATCTGCCTCCTTTGTTGTTTATTCGTTTAGTCGCTGCCGACTCCTCATGACTTCACGGACCAGCCCACGCCAGAGCTTCCTGTCGGTCGTCAACACCCCCAGCTCCCCCAGGGACGAGTCCGTCACCTCTAGAATATCATCCATCCACCTTGCCCTTGGTCAGCCCCTCTTCCTTTTGCCCTCCACTCTCCCTAGCATCAGCATCTTCTCCAGGGTGTCCTGTCTTATTATGTGGCCAAAGTATTTCAGTTTGGCCTTTAATATCATTCCCTCAAGTGAGCAGTCTGGCTTTATTTCCTGGAGGATGGACTGGTTTGATCTTCTTGCAGTCCAAGGCACTCTCAGAATTTTCCTCCAACACCACAGTTCAAAAGTATCTATCTTCCTTCTCTCAGCTTTCCTTATGGTCCAGCTCTCACAGCCATATGTTACTACTGGGAACACCATTGCTTTAATTATGTGGACCTTTGTTGTCAGTGTGATGTCTCTGCTCTTAACTATTTTATCGAGATTTGTCATTGCTCTTCTCCCAAGGATTAAGCGTCTTCTGATTTCCTGACTGCAGTCAGCATCTGCAGTAATCTTCGCACCTAGAAATACAAAGTCTTTCACTGCCTCTACGTTTTCTCCCTCTATTTGCCAGTTATTGATCAAGCTGGTTGCCACAATCTTCGTTTTTTTGAGGTTTAGCTCATCTGCCTCCTAGCACTAAAGAATTTCTTCTAACAAAGAGTGGAGAATTAACAACAGAGGCTCCTATGAACAAGAAAGTCATCACTCTACCTCAAACTTTTGTATATGTTTCTTGCCAAAAGGGGGCACTGCATAACAAAATCTAAATATATACCTACATACCCAGTGTGTGATTTCCTTTTAGGTTAAGTAACATTATGCAAAACACAGGGAATTAATGTTGACAATGTTTTTTAGTATTGGTTTATAATTATATGAAAAGATTTTAATGCTTACATCTCACTATGCCTGTTAAATACGTTACATGCCA
Source organism: Candoia aspera (assembly GCF_035149785.1). Taxonomy (NCBI): domain Eukaryota; kingdom Metazoa; phylum Chordata; class Lepidosauria; order Squamata; family Candoiidae; genus Candoia; species Candoia aspera. The sequence continues at coordinate 185,884,096 of NC_086154.1, forward strand.
ATAATTCTCTTTTCTTTGGAGCCAAATTTAATGTATAAGAAAACAATCTGAACACTCCTGTCGCTTAATAAGCATTGTTAATCCCCCAAAGTCAGTGTTCAAAACAGGAATAGGGAATCTATGATCCCACAGAGGTTACTGATCTGCGAGCTCCCATTCACCTGAGAAAGCATCGCTAGTATTCAGCAATATTGGGAGCTGTAATACAGCAGCAGCAGCTGGAAGGCTCCAAGTGTCTATATCTATAGAATCAGATATATACACACACAATACAATGCAAAATATTTTAAAGTAACAGCAACACTAATGTCTTAGTGCTACCCCTCTACCAAGAGAAAATATGCTGGAAAGGTTCAGGACACACACCTCTATCTTTCTATTTTCTTTTTCACCAATGTTATCATGAAAGAAGTTAGGACAAGCAGAGAAAAAGTATCATAACGCCAACGACTAGTAGAAGGAACCTATGACTGAAGCTCTTTCAGTCTCTATAGTTTTGGGGTTTGTTTTCAGCAAACTATAGATAGAAGCCATGTGACTTCATACTCCTGATGCGTATTTTATTAAGAGCAGCCTTCCCATACAGCCTGGTGCCTCCAAATGTGCTGGACTGTAAATGCCAACTGATTTAGCCAACACAGCTAGGCCGTGCTGACTGGGAATGATGTTTGCAAGCCACTGCTTTGTTGAGATGTGTTTGTACCTGCCAGAAAAAAACAGAACAAGAGATGGGTTGATGATAGGGATCAAACAGCACTTGTAAGGAACAGATATTTTGTGTCTGCTCATATCCTCCATGGTACCCATTTTGTGAACGGGCAGACTTTCTTCCAAGATGTTACAATCTACAGTGCTGAATCATAGGCTACAGGGTCTGATCTAACAGAATGCCAGGCTCAGGAGCCAACAGGCAATCTGCTCCTGAAGCAGAGCAGGGAGACACTGAGGGCAGACTCAGATAATGAGGGGCCAGATCGGCAGGGTACTTAATCCCAGAACATATGGCGACTTCAAAGGATACCACAGAGCAAAGGTGACCTGTTTGGCTGTTTGAGGAAGCAAGCAGCCTCCAGGACTACACTTTCCATTGAAGACAATTCTCCAGCATCAGACCTACATTCCTGTATCCTTGTGTTCTTGGACTCTAGGCTTTAACATATAACATCTTGTGGAACTCTGGTATTTGAATCCTAGACTGACAGGCTACTCTTGTGTCTCTGCCTTGCCCCATTTTCCTGGACCTATGTGTCCTTGGCTGCCCACCATTTATTCTCTTTATCACTACAATTCTGGACTGGACCTCTGGTTTTGATCTCTGACCTTGCAGCTTTAACCTGTTTTGGTACCACTGGTACTATGCCTTGACTACCAGGCAAGATAACAACTTCCTGTATTTTTCCTCAAACCTGTGTTTGACTGCTCAGCTAAGTATTCCACCTGCCTTCTTAATTGTTTGAATCACAATGCCATTATTAAACCAGTTGCACCTTGCTACTATATGATTGCTCAGTCTAAAACAGGACACAGAGTAGCACTGTTGCCTAGGGATGGGAGAGAAATTTGCAACTGGAAGCAATTATTTCTCAATTTCCATTTTCAGGTAAGGACACAGATGAAACTCAGTTATGATTCAAAATATATAGTTCTCTAAATTTGTAATGCAGTGTACCAACAATTTTAAAAACTGTATATTAGGGAATACACACACACACACACACAGTATATATATTGCAATACTGTGCTCAGAACAGTTCTTGATAGAGATCATATAATCAGAAAATTAAGGACGCTTAGTATAGCATTGTTTTGTCACTAGATTAAGGTGGTATTGTTGGACGTCCAGATCCAACAGCACTGACTTTTCAACATAAGATCACAAGAGGCAGTAGGGTGTAGACAGAGAATTTGTAGACAGAGATTTGAGTTAAAAATGCTGAATTTCTAATTTCACAGATGGAACTGAAGACAATTTGAGTTTAAAGAAACTGAGAATTAAAAAGATGATCACCATGAGGGAAGGTGGTGAAAGGAATATTGGGGAAGATGACAGGAAATGTAAACTCTATTGGAAAAAATAAATTGTTAGTGAAAAGTTAACATCCTTGTAATATTGATTTTATGTTGCTTACAGCTTTATTAATTAACTTTTTTCCATTACATCTCTATGCATGTGTAGTGATCAACATATTTAGAGTCATCCTTTTGGGTAAGTACTGTATTCATGAAAATAATATGTAAAAAGAAAAGTAATTTACAAATTAGAAAAAAAATGTTTCCAAATTTTTTTTGCAGTAGGCAAAACGGCAAACGTTTGGAGAAATATGCATCAAAATACAAACAAGTTTTAGTGTAAACCTTTACAAAATTCTGAAGTTCAACCAACTCGACATACATACAAAATTGAGAAAAGCCAAAATAGACGTATTCGTACATTTCTATTCACGACATACTCTCTGTGAACTAACTTCAGCCTTGGTGGGTTCTCCCCTCTAAGATGTTTTGTGTCCTGGTATAGGCAAAACTTTGAGTGCTTTGAGAAAGAATGGTTTGCAGATAACCTTAAAATGGTATGTGCAATGTTTGCATCTCCTGTAGATTCTATTTCAGTCAGTTGAAAAAGACAATATTGTTAGTAGAATATACTGACTAGACCTAGTCATTGATACTATCTTCAGTTATAAAAAGCAAAAGAGGTCAAGGGTTATAAGTGTGTCATCTAGATACTGACAGTTACTTGTTAAGGTTAGTTAATAAAATTAACAAGAAGAAGGGATTAAAATTCACATCTAGTATATTCTCATCTTCCTCATTTATCAGTAGCCAGTGGTTCTAAAATATAAGGAGACCTTTGGACCTCCCCACTTAATGAAATGAAAAAGGAAAGGTCTATAAGGGTGAACTGTAGCAACTGATTCAACAATCCAGTAACAAATAATAGGCTTACAATGTTTACCCAATACTGATTTTTTCTGATGTTATCAAGAAAAGATGGATAAATTGTATTGGCTTTCTCAACAGCTGATCTCATTATTATTTATAATGTTATGAAAAGATTATATAAGCTTAGCATGCATCCATTCTATATTCATTTATGTATTCCTTGTGTTTTATTCCAGTCTTCCTGCTAAGAATTCTGAAAAAGTACCTATGTTACCCATCTCCACCATTCCACACAACTTTATGAGGTAAATTCAGCTGCCAAAGAATGTCCAAGTGAATGCTCCAGTGGTGAGAACATTCAGATGAGACAGAAGCCCTGAAAAGGTACTGGTATTAATGCCCTCCAGCTGTTATTTATTAAACAGCTCCCTCTCTGCAAATCTTAATCTGCAGTCACAACATCAAGGCCTATACTGACATTTCTAAGCAAATCAAGTAGGTAAAAGAAAAGAGAAGTATGACATGATTATCTTTCTTTGAGAACTTTTCTGGAAACTTCCACATTCTTGATCATTACCAGAATATTTGAAACACTGAGGTGCTTTTTTATTTGGTGTGGATCCACTAATCTCTAATCCCCTAAAACCTTAAAGGCAAAGAAGATATTGGCAATTTTATGATGACAAATAATTAATTGCCAGTGTTTCCTTAAAACAATGAAGATAAACGGAGATATTTTCTCCTTCCAAAATTAACTTTTTTTGCAATTTTTGGATTAACCCAGAAGGACACATACTTTCTACTATATAAACCTCTCTGGTGAACACATTAGGTACTTCCAAAGGCATCCTTTGCCTTATAGTGTAATCTACAGATTGTGCGAAGTTGATGTACCATTGATGGGACAGAGATAAGGATTGTATTGCATACTTGATCAAAAGCATCTAGTTCACTGATTTAGCATTGCACACTTAAATTGGAATAGTTCCAGTGTCCTGTTCTAACAAAGTCATATATTCTCCAGACTTGTCATGTACATGAGACATGTTTGTACTGGACTATGCTCCTGAGCATGAAGCTCATTTTAACCAGACAGAGGTCTGTGCAAACAGCAGTTGTTTGAATCAGCAGGCTTCTGAACTTTGTTCTTCACCAGCTGATGTGATTCCACTGATAAACTGTGCTGAACAGCTACAATCCCAAAGAACTTTAACCGGGTGCATTCACTTTCTGACAGTTGCACAAGAGTCAGTCTGCTTCAACATGCACAGTCCAACATCTGTTCTGATGCAGATTGTATTTCAAAAGGATCTAGCTCCTGTGATTTTCTGAGAACAGTGAAAATTTTCTGAAGCACACCAAAACATGTATCTTTTGGCTATAGCGATGTAAACCCACAATAATCATGTAGTGCTAAATGACAACAGAGATTACATTAGTGCATCTTTTAAAAACCAGTGGCATTCTTCATGGGTTTTAAATAATATAAGGATTTCTTTTTCCGGTTCAACAAAACAATTCATTCATAAAGCACATCCACATAAAAATGGAAATAAATTAAAATAAATATGGAAAAACAAGTAAGAATCCATATGTTGAAGCAGAGTGAGTATGAAAGTGACTGCACCCCTCTACTTCTCACTGCCCATAAGATACACTCTTATGAGCCAATACTTACAATAAAACCTGCTTTCTTGCATTCACAAGAGAGAGATTTCTGTGTCTCTTCTAAACTATGGAATGTACATCCTCAGGAGGTATATTTTGTTTCCATTCTCTCCAGTTTTGGGATGTTGAGAGACACTTTAAACCTAGCGTTTTAAATTGTTGATCTTGTTATGATGTACAGTATTTTAAATTACGTTTTAATTATACTATCTGAATGCAAGCGCTTTGTTTTATTGTTAGCTGGCCTGAATGTTTTTATTTCAATGGAAAACCAGATACTCCATTTACTTTACAAAAATATTAACTGCCTTCCATCAAGGTGTCCCCTTTGTTGTCCTGGATCTTTCAGTACCTTTTATGATTTCAATTTAAGTGATATACACAAACCAGTTAAATCATATGTGCTCCCATAGCAAAAGCTTTTGACCGAAGAGAGCAGCGTACAATTTATACAGGCTGGTGTTAACACACTGCATTAATCCATAGTTAATTTATCTGTGGCTGATAGAAGCAGCCTTAGGGCCTACTTCACAGATAAGCCATAAACATCTGTATAATGGATTTTTAAGACAGTATTTGGTTTTAAACATATGGTATTTTAGATTATTTTAACTGACAGCTTTTACATGGTCCATGCTTTGTAATTGTACATAATTTTAGTTCTGCTTGAAAGAAAAAAACTATGAACAAAATGTTAAAAATGGCAGAAAACCATATTGTTATTTTACAGCAATTATAGTCAAGAGGAAGCTGAGGGCCACAAAAAAACCCACAAAAGGCAGCTGGGACCTTCTCATCCTTGTCTTAGTGCAGTGTATAATTCCAGTTACTGTCCAGAAACCAGATCCTAAACATCCTAGTCCAAGTCGAGGACCACCAATAATAATATAAGCATAACCCTTAAGCTGAAGATGTTAAATGTTCAAATGGACCTCTGTATAAATGAGACAATATAATACTGCCCCTGCAGCAGTATCTGGGAGAGGGGGCTGTGTCAAAATAGGCATGTTGGTAGTTGCAGCAGCACAGTTGAAGCCCACCCCTTTGTACATGTATGTGACATCACTGCACACACAGAAGGGGTGGGGCTTCAACTACACTGCCATAATTGCCATCTTGCCTATTTTGAGACACCCACACACACACACCCCGCAGACACTGCTATGCCCCTTATCTAAAATACTATGCTGTCAGGAGAAGGATAGACAAGAGATAAACTCAGAATAAATATATCCCCAAAATAAACTTAGAAGAAATTATGCCAATTCTGTTCAAATACATACGATTTTGCTACATATGCCAACCAGAAACAACTTAATTCTCAGATTCTATGAATTTACAGTAGTTTAATTGACTGTGGTATCAGTTTATATTTTCCAACAGCAGAAAATTGTGGAACTACAAAAAAAAAGTCATACTATATTTGTATTTCATTCTTTCTTCCTTTTGCCCCAGAGATTAGCATGGTTAACACTCAGAGAATCATCCTAATGTATAGTTGGCATATCAGATCAGAGTCAGTATATTTATTTTTACTCCAAATACTGGGAGAATATAGCTCATAATCTTCATTAAATTTCCTACTAAATTTCCTTCATGAAAATCCCACTAAAACAAAGTAAAACCTCTCAGCAAATATATAGAGGATTATATTGCAAGACGGATTATATTTCATCAAAGATGTAGATTGTTACTAAACTCTGTCTCTATTCTAGCATAGAGTCATACGTGTTAGGAACTGCGATCATTCCCACTGATTTCAACATGACGACTTGTGAAGAGAAAGCCAGGAATTTACTTGTTGGGTAAAAGATGCACTTCAAAAGGAAAGAAAACAACAACAAAAATAACATGCATCTGACTTGAAGGGACATGTATAATTATTTTCATTATGACTGTGGTATGCTTTAGTGATCAGGACCTACAGCTTTATGCAAATAATGCTAAAAGTTTACTGTTTTAACTACTGTACAGCCTGATCCTATGCACTCAGCAGAATGTATTTTTGCATATTATACAGAGAGCCTCCCTAAGTCCCTAATAAAAAGTATATCAAAAGTAGAGCTTTTAACTCTCCTACTAATACAGCATAGGCAGGCTAAATTAGTTCTTCTACAGTAAATGAAATGCCCCACTATTGCTTTTAATGGGATGTGGAAACATCCTCATTTGAGAGAAAAGTCAAAATTATCTAACAGAAACAGGGATAATTCTCTTTTCATTTTTGAACTTCCTAATCTAAAGCATTTCTATGACTGCTAATTGTGGCAAAGACATATTTTAGCTCCAAAGATATTTCACATGGCTCACTGGCTAAAGGGAATGCTCTCACCATTGTCTCATACAAAGAAGGAATCTAAACACTAGATAATAATGGAAAAATTCCAGGGACTTTATCTATCATAATTAATCCTTGCTTTGAGGACTCCCTAAGGCAGGTATAGGCAACCATTTTAGGCTGCTAGACACATTTGGATTTCTGACAGCATTTTTAGATACTCTCAAAAATATCTAAAAGGGGCAAAACTTGTTTTATTAAGAAAATGGCTTCCATTAAAAGTTTGGCAAGATACAAAACACCAATTTATAAAAGGTTTCCTGTTACCTACTCGATACTCTGCTCTCCCGAGTTCTCTCTACATACCCCCACCCCCCGCATTATATCTTTTATCTATCTGGATAGATGGACCCATTTTCAAACAATTTTCTAAAAATATCTATAGGGTCTTTATCAGTGTTCCTCAAGCTTGGCTAGGGAATTCTGGGAGTTTATTTATTTTTATTTATTAATTAATCTAATTTATCACCACCCATCTCCCAAAAGTTGAAGTCCACCCATCTTAAAGTTGCCAAGCTTGAGAAACAGTGGTCTATATGGAGCCCAGAAGCATTCTAGTAAAGAAAGATTATGCTGGAGGCTGATCATCTGTAGCACATCTGCTTTCTATTTATTTACTTGTTAATTAATCTCAGCCTTCTATCTGTATCCCATCCCATCCCAAATATGTTATAGTTAAATATCTTGTTAAAATAAACATCAAGTTTAATAAATCATGAAGAACAACAACAGAATGAACGAACAATCTGCATGTCCAAATCTATTCTGACCTTTATGACCATATTTGTGGATATTTCATTATGGCTTATTGAAAAAGGATGTGATGAAAATAATTAAATAAACTGTACAAAGTAGTATAACAAACATATCTGCAAAGGGGTTTGGGTTGTATATTTTCTCCTAAATCAATGTCCTCTGGATTACTTCTTGTGAAGTGAACAGCTTCTTTTACTGCCATAGACAGGTCTCCTTTGCCAGTCATGCCTTGATATTTTTCAAAGCAGTTCTACCTTTTTCTAACGAAACAGACTTCTGATGTGAAATAAATAATGTTAAAGTTCAAAACTCTTGAGGGAGAAGGGTGCGTGTGTGTTATGGGATTGACTTTTTGGCCTCAGCAGAGACAGCATATGTTGCAATAGAGGGTTTATACTCAAGGCCAGATCAATGTAGGAAGCAGGTTGTCACTGCTTGGTGCCAAAATCACACCTGGTAATATCAGCAGGAACACCTCAGAACAGAAAGGAAAGGAAATTAATCGCTGGTTCAAACAGCCAGAGCTTTTTGGAAATTCTGTTGGTAAACCTAAAAACAATGAGCAGAAACAATTTGGGCAAAAAGACTACTCTCATCAGCTACTCTAAGGACTGTTAGGGGGATTTTCTTCCTGACCATCATGATAATTTCCACTATAGGGAATGGTGTCTTGGTTGTTCAGTGGGAATAGGCAACATAAAGCCCACATGTCCCTGTAGCCATATTCTCTGACTCCAGAATAAAAGATAAGGTTAGATATAATGCATAACCTGTAAGAAACATGCTTGTTTTCTACTTAATGGCCCACATGTAGAGCCTTGCTGGCTGGGGCTCTGAGAATTGAAGTCCACACATCTTGAAGTCGCCAAGGTTGAGACTCACTGCTGTACAAGGTTATACCCATGCAAGACTGGATACACACAACTCTACTTCATATATTGCTCTGCAAAGCAGATTTCTTAAAACACAAAGCAACTTGTTAGCTTCTGAAAGAAGATGCTAACAAAATACTTCATTAGTAATGCTTTTGTATCTAACAGTAATTTGATAGTAATCTTAGCAAAATATTTGCAGTATTAATAATTCCAGCATATATTTTTTGTAACTTTAAAATCAAGTTAACGTGACAAGTAGCCATGAGCACACACCCAAAAAGCCCACCCTATTTCAGTAAGATGGGTATTTTCCAGCTCTTTCAGATACCTGGGCCACTATGTTATGAACAGACATCCCCGACAGCATTTATGAGATTGTCTCAAAATTCTGTATTTTCTCCTAGGCCCAAATTCACTGCAGAACCCTGTCTAGGTAGTAATACAACTGGCTTATCAGTTTAACACAATAAGAGGCATTTCTAGCCACTGCACAAATAGCTGAAGTTACTGTTGAATAACTCTACTATTAAGTACTAGTAGCATAGCACTATGACAGGTTTCTTAATGGGATCTTCCTGTATACACAGCTATTAAGCTGATACCAGTTTGTAGTGAATTGACAACTGTATTAGCACTTGGTAAAAATCATCTGAAGACTATTTATAGCATCCCATTCCAAAAGCTCTCTGATTCAACTTTCTAATACTGGATAGAGGTTTTTTTGTTTTTAAGAAACCAAACCTTTTACTTTCAGAAAGAACCATCTTCCCCTCAGACAATTGCTGAAGAGAAAAATTTGAAAAATTTGGACAGTGGCTATCAATATCTTGCAAAATGCATGGGGTTTTAGGGGAGCTTGGTTTAGCTTTAGACAGAAACCTGTGACCCTCCAAATGTGTTTTACAACTTTCAGATTTTCCAACAAATTTGACCTCAGCAAGTATTTCAACTCGCAACTCAGGATCTTATTTGTAACTATTCAATATTTTACGGAGATATTGCCCACAGGTTTTTTAAGCACAACTATTTTAACTACATGTAATGATAGCACCTACAAACAATAATCTTCTCCTTAACAGTTACATACAGAGATACAATATGGTAAATCTTAGGGACAGAAATGGTACCTGCACACAATGAACTCTTTGAAATTAGTAGATGGCTTGCCCTACACCTTGATTTCTTTGCCTTGAACAATACAGACCTGGGGGTGACCTGGGAACTGAAATTGAATGGAAATGGAAAATGAGCAGGTGGTATAATCCTTTCTCACCCAGCTATGGCTGTTCCAACCTTGATCATCACAGATTTTTAATTTTATTTGGCTGAAATTATGAAGTGATAGACAATGGTACTGGAATGCGGTCACAGTATAACCAGAGAATCCCTTGGATACCTTAGTTGTAGTCCAGTACAAGATCACCACATAAGTGACTTACTCCTGGTTACACTGATAATAGTATAAACATTTTGTTTATTCGTTTAGTTGCTTCCGAATCTTCGTGACTTCATGGAACAGCCCACGCCAGAGCTTCCTGTTGGTCGTCAACACCCCCAGCTCCACCAGGGACGAATCCATCACATCTAGATATCATCTATCCATCTTGCCCTTGGTCGGGCCCTCTTCCTTTTGCCTTCCACTCTCCCTAGCATCAACATCTTCTCCAGGGTGTCCTGTCTTCTCATTATGTGGCCAAAGTATTTCAGTTTGGCCTTTAATATCATTCCCTCAAGTGAGCAGTCTGGCTTTATTTCCTGGAGAATGGACTGGTTTGATCTTCTTGCAGTCCAAGGCACTCTCAGAATTTTCCTCCAACACCACAGTTCAAAAGCATCGATCTTCCTTCTCTCAGCCTTCCTTATGGTCCAGCTCTCGCAGCCATATGTTACTACGGGGAACACCATTGCTTTAACTATGCGGGCCTTTGTTGTCAGTGTGATGTCTCTGCTCTTAACTATTTCATTGAGATTTGTCATTGCTCTTCTCCCAAGGATTAAGCGTCTTCTGATTTCCTGACTGCAGTCAGCATCTGCAGTAATCTTCGCACCTAGAAATACAAAGTCTTTCACTGCTTCTACATTTTCTCCATTTGCCAGTTATCAAACAAGGTGGTTGCCATAATCTTGGTTTTTTTGAGGTTTAGCTGCAACCCAGCTTTTGCACTTTCTTCTTTCACCTTCATCATAAGGCTCCTCAGTTCCTCTTCGCTTTCAGCCATCAAAGTGGTATCATCTGCATATCTGAGATTGTTAATGTTTCTTCCAGAGATTTTAACTCCAGCCTTGGATTCCTCAAGCCCAGCTTGTCGCATGATGTGTTCTGCGTACAAGTTGAATAGGTACGGTGAGAGTATACAGCCCTGCCGTACTCCTTTCCCAATCTTAAACCAGTCCGTTGTTCCGTGGTCTGTTCTTACTGTTGCTACTTGCTCGTTATACAGATTCCTCAGGAGGCAGACAAAATGACGTGGTATCCCCATACCACTAAGAACTTGCCACAATTTGTTCTGGTCCACACAGTCAAAGGCTTTAGGATAGTCAATCAAACAGAAACAGATGTTTTTCTGAAACTCCCTGGCTTTTTCCATTATCCAGCAGATATTGGCAATTTGGTCCCTAGTTCCTCTGCCTTTTCTAAACCCAGCTTGTACATCTGGCAATTCTCACTCCATGAATTGTTGAAATCTACCTTGCAGGATTTTGAGCATTACCTTACTGGCATGTGAAATGAGTGCCACTGTTCGATAGTTTGAACATTCTTTAGTGTTTCCCTTTTTTAATATGGGGATATAAGTTGATTTTTTCCAATCTGATGGCCATTCTTGTGTTTTCCAAATTTGCTGGCATATAGCATGCATTACCTTGACAGCATCATCTTGCAAGATTTTGAACAGTTCAGCTGGGATGCCGTCGTCTCCTGCTGCCTTGTTATTAGCAATGCTTCTTAAGGCCCATTCAACCTCACTCTTCAGGATGTTTGGCTCTAGCTGACTGATCACACCATCAAAGCTATCCCCGATATTGTTATCCTTCCTATACAGGTCTTCCGTATATTCTTGCCACCTTTTCTTGATCTCTTCTTCTTCTGATAGGTCCTTGCCATCTTTGTTTTTGATCATATTCATTTTTGCCTGGAATTTACCTCTGATGTTTCTAATTTTCTGGAAGAGGTCTCTTGTCCTTCCTATTCTATTGACTTCTTCCACTTCCGCACATTGCTTGTTTAAAAATAATTCCTTATCTCTTCTGGCTAACCTCTGGAATTTTGCATTTAATTGGGCATATCTCCCCCAATCACTGTTGCCTTTTGCTTTCCTTCTTTCTTGGGCTACTTCTAGTGTCTCAGCAGACAGCCATTTTGCCTTCTTGGTTTTCTCTTTCTTTGGGATGTATTTTGTTACCGCCTCCTGAACAATGTTGCGAACTTCTGTCCAGAGTTCTTCCGGGACCCTATCTACTAAGTCCAGTCCCTTAAATCTATTCTTCACCTCTACTACATATTCCTTAGGAATATTAGTGAGCTCATATCTAGCTGATCTGTGGGTCTTCCCTAATCTCTTTAGTCTGATCCTAAATTGTGCAAGAAGAAGTTCGTGATCTGAACTACAGTCAGCTCCAGGTCTTCTTTTTACCGACTGTATAGATGTCCGCCACCTTTGGCTGCAAAGGATGTAGTCAATCTGATTTCGGTGTTGTCCATCTGGCGAAGTCCATGTATAAAGCCGTCTCTTAGGTTGTTGGAAGAGAGTGTTTGTTATGCAGAGTGAGTTGTCTTGGCAAAATTCTATCAGCCTATGTCCTGCTTCGTTTTGTTCTCCCAGGCCATGCTTACCTGTAATTCCAGGTGTCATTTGACTGCCCACCTTAGCATTCCAGTCTCCTGTGATGAAAATAACATCTCTTTTAGGCCTGTTGTCCAGTAGGTGCTGCAGATCCTCATAGAACTGCTCTACTTCAGCTTCTTCAGCATTTGTGGTTGGGGCATATATTTGGATCACTGTGATGTTAGATGGCTTGCCCTGAATTCGAATTGAGATCATTATATTATTTTTTGGATTGTATCCAAGCACTGCTTTAGCCACTTGACTATTAATTATGAAGGCTACTCCATTTCTTCTGTGGTCCTCTTGTCCACAGTAGTAGATCTGGTGGTCATTTGATGTGAAGTGGCCCATTCCAGTCCATTTCAGTTCACTGACGCCCAAAATGTCTATCTTTAATCTTGACATCTCACCAATAACCACATCCAATTTGCCCTGGCTCATAGATCTTACATGCCAGGTTCCAATGGTGTGTTGATCCTTAGAACATTGCATTCGCCGTTCACCACCAGCACCGTCGGCTGCTAGCCGTCCTTTCGGCTTTGAGTTAGCTGTGTCATCACGTCTGGGGCTAGTTGAACTCATCCTCTGTTCCTCCCCAGTAGCATTTTGACCATCTTCCGACCTGGGGGTCTCATCTTCCGACGGTATACTGACATATCTCTGGTTATACTGATCCATTTAGTTTTCACGGCAAGAATACTGGGGTGGGTTGCCATTACCTTCCCCAGGGATCGCATTTAGTCTGACCTCTCTGTCATGACCTTCCCGTCTTGGGTGGCCCTTCACGGTTTAGCTCATGGCATCATTGAGGTGCTCAAGCTCCAGCACCACGACAAGGTAACGATCCTTTGCTGGAGAGTATAAACATACTTGATAAAAATTGGAGGAGGAAGAACACTATTCTGAACTCTTTGAAAAAGGATTAAATGAGAATTACAAAATAAGTATGCATAGGACCTGGTGGCAATAATGAAAATAATTTAAGTCTGCCTGCTACCCATTTTCTATTTCCAGCTTCACTCTATTCCAACGCTTGGGGGAAAATCCAGCTCTTCATGGCTCTCCAGAAGAGGCCGGGTCTTCTTTAGGGCAGGGGCCACCCCAGAAAAGGCACATTTCCTAGGTCTGCAAGATGGCAATATTTAAAGGAAGGGACCTGCTGCATGCCTACTCTATCCGATCTGGTGGAATGGGCAGATACCCTTGAGAGGTGTTCCTGTGCCATATAGAGCTTTAAAGGTGATAACTGGCAGCTTGAATTGCACCCAGAAGAAAACTGTGAGCAAGTACAGCTCACGCAACAGTGTTATAATTATCGGTGAACCTAGGGGTGCCCAGCACTGTGTGCACCACCACATTCTGGACCAGTTGTAATTTCTGGGTGGTCTTCAAGGGCAGTCCCATGTACAGTGCATTGCAGTAGTCCAACTGGGAAGGGATTCTGACAGAGGGATTCTGACAATCACTTAAAACCCTGCGCTTATTTGTCTAGAAAATTTTCTGAAACTGAACACCGGTGGCATGTTTGGGAAAAAGAGGCTTTTGCTGTAAAAGCCGCTTTGGAAGCCTGGCGTCACCTCCTGGAAGGCGCTAAATGCCCTTTCGAGGTTTGGACTGATCATAGGAATTTGGAAGCCCTCCACACACACACACCCCGGTGTCTCAGTCCTAAACAAATTCATTGGGCTCAATTTTTCAGTCGCTTTAACTTCCAGTTAAAATTTATTCCGGGAAAGAAAAACTTTATGGCTGATGCTTTGTCACGTTTACCTCAGGACTCTGACCACGTGGCAGATATAGTGGGGACTGTTCTTACTGAACCACAACTGGGCTTGGTTGCCGTCACCTGGAGGCAGACCTGTGCATAGGCAACCCCGCCTCCAGCCCTGTCTGGGAGGCAAAAAATGCAAGTTCCTTGTCAGTTACAGAAGGACTTTCTCCAGGCACTGAAATCTGACACTTGGTTGCTAGCTAATAGAGACAATGTTTCTTTTGAAGATGGTCTAGCGTGGGTGGAACACCGCCTTTATGTGCCTGAAACTTTAAGGGCTGATGTTTTGCAGCGTTCCCATGATGATAAACTTGCCAGACACTTTGGTTTTGTCAAAACATTGCATTTGGTTCGCCGTCAATTTTGGTGGCCAACCTTAAGGTGTGATGTAAAGGACTATGTTGCTTCCTGTCCTGTTTATGCCATGTCAAAGTGAAAAGGGGGTAAACCACAGGGGCTTCTGCAGCCAGTGGCCAGTCCATCCCGTTCCTGGGACAAGATTTCTATGGACTTTATTGTGGACTTACCCCCCAGTCAGAAGAAAACTGTCATTTGGGTTGTAAAAGACTTTTTCTCCAAACAAGCCCATTTCATTCCATGTGCGTCCATCCCGTCGGCCCTGCAATCAGCCCGCCTATTTCTCATCCACATCTACCGTCTCCACGGTAGCCGCTCCCGTTTGGTCAGCGACCGCAGGACACGGTTTACTTCCCAGTTTTGGAAATCATTTTTAAAATTGATTGGCACCAAACAGGCGTTGTCCACATCGTCGCATCCTGAGACTGACGGATTTACGGAGGTAAATTTACGGAGGTTTTGAACTCTGCCTTCGAACAATTCCTTAGAGCATACATAAATTACCATTAGGACAATTGGGTGGACTTGTTGCCCTTTGCTGAGGTGGCTTACAACAATGCTGTCCATCAGAGCATGGGGCAGACCCCTTTTCGTGTGGTTTCTGGTCATGACTTTATTCCCATCCCTGAGCTGCCACAAACCCCTCCCCAGTCCTGTTCTGCCTCTGACTGGGCTGTTAAGCTGGCTGATTTCTGGCCGGTGATTCAACAGGCTTTGGCTGATGCCCAGGCTGCTTACAAGTTCCAAGCCGATAAACGTCGTTCTTTGCAACACAATTTCAAAATTGGGGATCAGGTTTATCTTTCTACCAAATTCATCAAGTCCCCACAGCCCTCAAAAAAGCTTGCTCCCCTTGGTCCTTTCCCTATTGTTGGTCTTATCAATCCAGTTATTGTTAAGTTGGACCTGCCTCACAATTTGAAATGCTTGCACCCTGTTTTCCATTGCAGCCTGCTCAAGCCTGTCCACCACTCTTCCCGCTGGCATCCCCAACCTCCTCCTCCTGCTCCAATCATGATTGCCAGGCAACAACTTTGAAGTCAAGGAGGTCGTTGATTCTCGCAAGCTTCGGGGCACCCTCCAGTACCTGATCCGCTGGAAACACTTTCCTCATCCTGAATGGGTGCCTGCTCGCCACGTTAATGCTACTGATTTAGTTAACCATTTCAATTTGGCTTACCCATTGAAACCTTCCGCTTAATGCTTTCTTTCTTTTGGGGGGCAGTATGCATTTGGTGTGCTTTTATCATTCTCAGCTTTCTTTGTGATCCTGCATACTATTCTTTAATAAATCAAATATCTTTGTGATCCTGCTTATGAGTCTGATGGTGTTTAGAATAGGCAATCATTACAGTAACCAAGGCATGAGTCACCATGAGCAAGGCCTCCCAGTCCAGGAAAGGGCACAACTGGCACACAAGATGTATCTGTGCAGTCTCTCCTAGCAGGAGCTGTGAGTGTAGAAGGACCCCCAAATTGCACACCAGCTTAGTCCAGGGGAATGCCATCTTGTCTAAAATCAAAGATGTACATCACCAAACCCTGGAGGGCTGAAAACCCAAAGCCACTCTGTCTTGCCAGGGTTGAGTTGGAGTCAGTTCCTCCCCATCCAGACCCTCACAGCTTCCAGGCACTGGCCCAGCACCAGAACATCATCTGCCTGGTCCAGGGTGGAGGTATATAACTTGGTATCATCAGCATACCGATATCGCACCCTGTGCCATTGAATGATCTCTCTCAGTGGTTTCATGTAGATGTTGAAGAGGAGAGGCAAGTGACCCGAGCCCTGACACACCCCACACTGCAGGAGCATGGAGTACTTACCAATAGTTATATATACGCTGCATATTTTTACCTTGACTGCAACTTTAAGAACAGTTTTAAACATACTACATTCCACATAAGTGGAAACACAACATACATTACTGGTGCCTTTTTTCCTTAGCACATGTTTGCACACTGTTTAATGTGAACTAACTAGGAATTGAAGAAACATCCTGGAAGAAAGCAGCAGCAAACCATTTCTGTATTATTGCCGATAAGTGTTCACAAAATCACCAAGAGTTTGAAAGTTCTTTCAAAAAAAGCTCTAAGCAATCAGTAAATGTTATTTTTATGCATCTGCATGCAGCACAATCCAAACTATAATTCAATTAAAGATGCTTAATGAAAACTATGGGAAGCAGCAATTGAAATGATCAGCAGTCCACTCCTCAGTTCATCTTACAGTATATGCTTCACTCATTTTGTGTACTGATTAGTATTAACTGAAGTCATTGGGTTAATTTGTAGACTCCTGGTATATTCTGGGAAGCAAGCAGAAGTCACTGGGAGCAGCAAGGAATTTGGACTTTGCGTGACCAGCTCAAATAATGGCATGAAATGTGACTCACTGGGCTAATTTGCATATTCCTGGTGTATTGTAGAGATTTATGCTAATGAATTCTGGGGCACAAGCATAAATCACTATCAGGGAAGTTGGAATTCGTGTGATAAATTCAAACTAGTAATCTAGGATTAAATCACTAGAACAGCTTATAGTTCCTAGAATATTTTAGGAAGTTGATAATAGTTAATTGTAATGAACTAAAGCTAATAGACATGAAAAGACAGCCAACTCTCATGGATGGTTTTAGTTGTTTTTCCTGCACATTGCAGAGGATTGGACCAGATGATCCTTGTGGTTCCTTCCAACTCTACGATTCTGGTTTTTTTTTCTTTCTGTAATTGTAAAAATTGTGGAAAATGCATGTATTTTTAGAACAGTTGCAAAAAGATGAGCTAAAACGAAAGAGCAAATTTTTATAACTTCTAAGGTAGAATCATAGAAACTTAGAACTGGAAGGGACCATTTCAGCTTTTGAGGCCACTCCTTGCTCAGTGCAGGTATCCAAATTAAAGCATCTCTGACAGATGGGTAACTAGACTCAACTTAAAGGCATCCCTCCATCTATATCTAGTCAGCCGTTTTCCATTAAGACCCTATCTCGTAGCCAATGAAGTGGGATTTAGTTTATGTGAAAACCTGAATGCAATCCTATGTCTACTTAATAAACCCCAGTGGGACTTCTGCATACCCACATGATCCTACATATTTTACTACAGAGTAAGTTACTGGGCACCATATTCATTCATTTATTTATTTTTCAGATTTTGCCACCACCCATCTCCCCCCCCCCCCGCCCCCAGAAGAGGGATATATACTTTTAGTAGATCAGAAGCCCCTAGGCATAGCTGAACTCAGTTGATCTCAAAAAGCCAAACTGTCAAACCTGGTTGGAGGAGAAACCACCATGTAATGCCAAAACTGTAAGCAAGACTGGGAATTTAAAAAGAAAACCACTTGCACTTTAGAAGGCAATAGCAAAACCACGTCGGCATTTTTGCTGAGAAAAATAGAGCCAAGGTGGAATAATGGCTAAGACAACGGTCTGTGAGCAAGAAGACCCAGGTTGTAGTACGGCCATAGCAGCTCACTGGGTGACTGTGCGCCAGTCAGCTCACTCTCTCAGCCTAACTTAGCTCCCAGAATTGTTGTCGGGGTAAAAAGATAGGAAGAAGTGGTGTGGCTGCTGCTTTGAGCTCTTGAATGAAAGGCACGATGTAAATCCAGCAAACAAACCACGTCCCTGAAGTCACTAGGACCCGAGCTGGACTTGGATATGTTATCTTAACTCCCGTAGATCACAATACAGTATTGCCTATTTCCAAATATAGCCCATTCCTTGCTGCTTTAGCTGAAACCCACTCATCCAAATATTCCCGCTAGAATTCTCAACGGGGCATGACTTTGCTGTCCGGTCTGCAGCCCTACATTTCGCGTTTTTTACGCGCTTCTCCGAAGCAAGGATTCATCTCGTAAGGACGGCTGCAATCAAACCCACGCGCCCTTCTTCTCGAGCTGCACAGGGAGGGACCAAAGCAGAAATCATTAAGAGCGCATACGCGTTCTCCGGACGCCCACGGTCGACACACAGGGAATCTCCCGGGGAAAGCGAAGTCTTTAAGACGAATCACGCGAGGAGGGCGCGGTTTGCACCAAGCGGCCGGATGGGTAGCCATCTCGCGAGATGTGGCTGGTGGGAGGGTGGCTTCGCTGCATAAATTGCCCGGGGTGGGACCCCAGCCGTGACAGTGTGTTGGGAGCTTTGCGCTCGGGGTTTGTGTGTGCTTGATCGTGCAGGATCTGCTACCTCCGGTTTTTCCCGGGTGAGTAGCTAGTCCTGACTTAGGTGCTTTCTGGGGCAGGGTGTCAATTTTATAGAGCAGCTGCTTGGTGGGGAGGATGGACCTTCCCGTTGTAGCCTTGGAGGAGCTGAACCAGAGGGACGACCCTGATGAAGAGGTTGTGCCTCGGTGCAAAGAGCTGTGGCGCTGGTAACGTGCTTGCTCGTCCCATCACTTGGGGCCGGTGGGTTTACTCTTCCTCGTAGGCTCTCTTGGATGCCCTCTTGGACGGTGTCTCTCAACGCTGGCAACTTGAAGAGGTGACTTCAAAGCTGGCTGGGGAATTCTGGGAGTTGAAGTCCACACCTCTTCAAGTTGCCAGCGTTGAGAGACACTGCTCTTAGAGAAGGGGAGCTGTGCCTTTACCCTCGAACCGTAGAATTGAGCGCCTTTGCTTCTCCTGGACTCTGATTTAAAGCACTCGGGTAACGGTGCAAAGGCTAAAGAAATGCTTGGGTGGGTTTACAGAGGCGTCTTTCCTAAGGATGTCCCTTCCTTCTAGGTCCTTGAATTTGGTGGTCTCTGGAAAAAATGTTCAGCGTTTCTTAAAGGGCTTAGCATTATGACGTAATTCCAGGCAGTGGATGTTAGCTGAGCTATTAGGAATACTTAGGAATATACTGGCTGCTTAAAAGCAAAAAAACCAAAAACAAAACCCATCAAATCTTTTTCAGAGTTGAAACAAATATCCTGGTATAGAAAAGAAACTAAAAGTTTAAATATATGCACTTAGTGCTGAAATGTATTTCAGTCCTGTTTATAAGCGGAACTTGTTTCCTCTGTTGCTTTAAAGCTCTGTATGTTTCAATTTCTTCTGTTCCTGTAATTTTTTTAATCAGGGAAGAGCCTAGGCAACATCTAACCTGAACCTTTAAATAACCCTGATATTTAAGATGGCTGAGAAACAATATGCATTGATTCACAAGTTTCACTGAAATAGAGGGTTTGTTATGCAGCCATTCAATTGTATTCATAGGTTTATGCCTCTGAGTTATTATTGACTCCTGATGACTCTGCAATTTTCTTGGCAACATTTTCAAAAGTGGTTTGCTATTGCCTCCTTCCTAGGGCTGAGAAAGAGTGACTGGCCCAAAGTTGCCAGCTGGCTATGTGCCTAAAGCAGGACTAGAATTCAAGGTCTCTAGCCTGGGGCTTTAACCACTACACCATGCTGGCTCTTTTAGACACTTAATTACATTCCATGAAATACAAAAAGATTTGGGGGATATTGAATGGGATGTGTTTAAATTTCTTATAAAACAAAGCAAGGCATTCTTTATGTGTATACTTTATAGAATAAAGAATACTGCTTTTTATATCACTTGGCCTCATTAAAAATATTCTGATAAACCTGAAAGTCTGCACTATCCTTTAGGCTATTTTGGCTGATCCTGATAAAGCAATGCTTGTTTATCCTTTGTCTGATCACAAATGTAAATGTCCTACCCATATCATGTAGTTTTGAACTCCCATCTTTTTGCTAATTGGACAATCCTGTGTGGCCTTCAGATATCAGGGTTTTTTTTTAAATACTGGTTAGAAAGTAAGCCTTACTGTTTATGCAACATAAGCCTGCTGTTGGGTGAAACGTGTGTTTAATAGCCATGTAAATTAGAACAGATGCCTGTCTGTTTTTATGACTATGTTCAAGAAACTCTTTTCATTGTCTAGAGCAATATTTCAGAGCACTTTAGTAACTGAATAATGCTGATGTCTTACAATGTAGATAATACCTGCCACACCCAGCAGTGGTGATAGCGAAAGTATTTGCAATATGCTAGTCAAACTAATGATATGCAAGCTATCAACACCCTCTGGAATATAAAATCACTATTTGCCTGCCTTAATTTTGGAATCAGATTATTAATGCCTCCTGTTTTGTGGCTTTATATGGTAACCAGAATGTAGCTCCCAGCTTTATTAATCTTTATTCAAATTTAATTTTCCTTTATGCTGAATTTTAGCTTGTTAAATTGGGTAAGTTTTGAAGTCAGAGGTCAAGCGGTCTTGAATGTTATATACACTGAAATAATTTTGTTAATCTTCTAGATGTTTTATGCCTCTATTCTTATTGTATGCTTTAGTGAGTATCGCTTAGGCTAAATTTTGGCACTTTCGCATTGTCCTGCAATATCTAGAAAAGATGTGATTTCAAATATTTGTTTAGATTTATAACATTCCTCTGCATAAAATGCATTTTAATAAATTAATAAAAGGTGACAACTACTTTGCAGTTGTCAAAGATTAACGTTTATATCAGGATAACATTTTATTACAACTTGTGATCCTCTTCCAGACCCTAAAACATTCAAGACAAAAATGGCAACAGTGTCAGCTGATGCCCAGCAGGTATGTCTCAATTAAATAAAGAATATTATACCATTTTTGAGGAAGAAATGTGAGTAAATCATCTTGAATTCTGTATTTTTGCAGAACGTAGTTTCCAGGGTTGCTAGTTTGCCTCTGGTGAGTTCCACCTACGATATGGTCTCGTCTGCTTATATCAACACAAAAGATAATTATCCCTACTTGAAATCTGTCTGTGAGATGGCAGAGAAAGGAGTGAAGACTATTACAGCAGTGGCCCTGACCAGTGCCCTGCCCATCATCCAAAAACTGGAGCCGCAAAGTAAGCCCTAATGCTTCTTCTCCTCACCTTTTTGAACCTCAGGAGTTTAGTCTCCTCTCCGTTTCTTCTTTTTAACCTTTAAAGCAGTTTCAGCACCTTTTAATTTCCAATGCATGATAGCCTTGCATCTCTGACATTCCAGTTCCTTAAAACAACTTGAACAAAACTTCACACTAAAGTATTGGAAGCTTGGAAATAGGTGGGATGGATGGATGGGACAGATAAAAACAGTCCTCAGGAGACCAGGCAGGGAACCAGTTGGACATTTGAGGGAATGTTCAGACTGAAGCCTAGAGACAATAGCATTTAGGGCCTCCTCTGGAGGAGTTCAGCCTATGTGGGACTGCCGTGAGATAAACATTTTACAAGCTACCATGGTTGCAGACTTCATGTAGTAACAGTTCTGAAAAATGCAGAGTAAATAAGAATACTTGCAGAAAAAATGCCCTTGTAAAATTTTCACACTTCTGACATTTTTTTTTCTGATTGTCCTGCAAAAACATTTGAAGGGCAGGAGGTCAGTTGATCTTATGTGTCATATGCTGCTTGCTACAGATTACATCCCTATTTTCAAATTTGGTTATGCCAGTGGCCATGATACCAGGGCCAAAATATGTGCCCTTGAACAGAATGTTTTCTCAATATGTCACTTGCTGGAATTAAAGGGCCTACTTCAGATAATAACTCTTTTGAGGGTTTTTACTAATGTCTACAGCAAACCCAAGAGCTGCCGTGGCTGAACGTGAGTTTTTAAAATTAAAGTTGAGTAGGTTGAGACTTCAAGATTAAACTTCCAATGACCTACGCATAGGGAACTTGAAAGAACTTTGATTCATAAGATGATTCATAAGTAAATAGCTATTGCTCAAACTTCCTATGTCCTAACTTTTCACCCACTTTCAAGCAATGTCTTGTGTTTCCCTTTCACCTACTTACTAAATGCCTCCTGTCAGAAACTCTACAGTTTATATTTTGTACTCCCTTGTCTGGGTCTTGACTTAGGGGAAAACCTATTCTTGCAAAGTGGCAGCAGTCCAGGAAATACTTGGTCATTTTTAAGAGGGCTCTTTCAGCTTGCTAATGGGACAGTTATACTCAATTTTGTTCTTAACATATGAATTCGGGAGGCTTCGTGTTTTATGACTGCAAAAGAAGCTGAACTAGCTTTTGATACTTCCTCAGTTCAGAGGAGCCCTGGTGGATCAGGCCATAAGCCCATCTAGTCCAGCATTATGTGTCACCTAGAAGGCAACTTTGGGGGAAGATTGCAAGCAGGGGCTGTTTTAGTCCCCTTTCACTGTGGCCTGTGAGGAAGGAAGTAGTCAACAGTGAATTGTGCTAATAGCCATTGGTAGCCCAATCCTCCATGAACCTGTCCAGTCTTTTTTCAAAACTGTGCAACAATACTTTTATGAAGACTGGCTGCTACTACTAGAAATGCTGGTAGCAAATTCAGTTGTTTAACTGTGTGCTGGTAGCCAGTTTGGTGTAGCAGTTAAGGCACAGGGTTAGAGACCAGGATACTGGGTTCTAGTCCCACCTTGGGCACAAAGCCAGTCATTCTTTCTTAGCCTTAGGAAGGAGGCAGTGGCCAACCACTTCCATGTGTCCTGCCAAGAAAACAGTATGGGCTTGTCTAGGCAGTTGTCAGGAGTCAAGGCTGACTTGGAAGCACCAACATCAGTCCTGAATCTTCCTGCATTTAGTTTCAGTAGATGACCTTGGGTTTCATCAATGTATGAAAAAGGAGGAAAAACTCATACGCACACACAATATTAGTCTAAATCATGTATGGTTTTATAAATTTCTGCCATGGCTCTTCTTACCCTTCTTTGTTGTAAGTTTAAGGCCACCAAATGCTTGCCTCACAGGACAGCTATTCCTTTCAGGAAGGTTAGAAAGAGAGTTTCATAACAACTCCAACTTCATGTTTATGCAAACACTTAGAAACAGATGCAGATTTATAGCATTTATTGCTCACTTTCTGATCTAAAAGCTTTATTTACTCATATGCACATACAGTATGTATGCATATCCATCTACTCAGCGTCTAGGCCTGAGTTCCAGAGAAATTTAGGAGGGGAGCCAATTATGCACGTTATTTTGTTTTTGCAATGGCTGTAAAGTGTTACAGTTTCACTCAATTTTTATAATTTCTGAAAAAGCTTAGCCAGTCCCACTTGCACTCACATCGTCCGGTATTTTTCCACTTGAAAGCCATTAACTCATCCAGTTTACCTAAGAACCATCTCTTGGTTTGAAAACCATCCCTTACTGAGCTTTTTCAGAAATCTCCATTCTGGTATTTTTCCACATGCTATGGGTCTCATGTAGCTCTTCTATCATACATGCCCCTTCATACCTTCGCACAAATATCTTGTGCAGTGAGGTGTGTGTATGTGTACGCACATGCTCATGCCAAACATCTACAAATGAATATCTATTTTACTATATAGTAAAATGCTTTTTTTGTGTGTGTACGTGTGTCAGAAGCACCTACCAAGGCGCTTCTGTGTTGAAAGGATTTGCCAGTGATGTCACCGTTGCCTGGGGGACGCCCGAGGGGGCTCCTTTCATGTCCCTGTTATTTTCCCACCGAAGTGGTACCTATTTATCTACTTGCATTTGCACGCTTTCGAACTGCTAGGTTAGCAGGAGCTGGGACAAGTTGACGGGAGCTCACTCCATCATGTGGCTTGCGCTCTTGGGTTTTGAACTGCCGAGCTGCCGACCTTAATGATCCTCTGACTCAGCGTCTTAACCACCGAGCCACCGCGCCCCCCTAAACTGATAATAACATATACTCCGGCCCCATAATCATTTTACTTGCCCCTTTGGCACCTTTTCAAATATCAATACCAATATTATCCTCCTCAAAGTGCAGGAACCATAACTAGATCCCATAGAATTGTTTGAAGACATTGTTATATCAGCAATATCCTAACTGTCCTTAATTGTTGCAGTTGCAGTTGCCAATAGCTATGCTTGTATAGGATTGGATAAAGTTGAAGAAAAACTGCCTATACTCTATCAACCAACTGGTAAGGTAGGTTGCTTGGGCCTATTTTTATTTGTCTTTCATCCCATTGTCTCATAATGGAGCTGTGTGCATATTATCTGGATTAGTACTTGACGTTCAATAGGGGGTAAGGTAAGTTTATTGATAACCCACAGCTGCCAATATTGAGTGATGTAACCTACCTGGAACAAAATAGGCTGAGATCTAGACATCCAGCCATTTCAACTGCTAAATCACTTGTGGAAGATGACTTCAACAGCCACAATATGTGGAAACAGAATTGGCTAGAAAATTGTCCTTCACAATGTCGAAGCTCACCCTGCATCTCAGAGAAACCATCTGGATTTTATCAGCCCTGTGCGATATGGACGACATTGAACAGAATCCGCATGGGCCATGGTAGATGTGCTGATGTCCTTTATAAGTGGGGCAAAATGACATCACTGAATTGTGACTGGGGCTGAAAAACAAACTATCCAACACATAGTGACAGAGTGCCAAAACAGAGCCTATAACCAAGATTTTGCTGATTTCCTGGCTGTGACAAATGAAGCAAAAAATTGTATTTGTAATCTAGACAAATGTCTATAATTTTATATTCTATATTTTATATCTTGTATTTTATCTCCTGTGTTTTTGTTCTATTGAACTGCAATGTGAATGTGCCATAAATAAGGGGGTAAGGTGGGGTCAACCCTAAATCAATTTCAGGAAGGAGTGCAATAAGCCTGAAGGGCTGCATATGATGTTAATTGCTAGAAAAAATAGGTTCATTCATGAATTTGGCATGTGCTGCTTTGTGCACAGGTTAATTCAAAATTCTCACATATAAAATGTCATATAACCTTTCTAGGAAAGGAAGTTCCCTCTGTCCATAAAGGCTGTTTGCATCTGTGAAATGTTCCATGTTATCTCCTGTGAGCAAGGAAGACACCAAATATTTATACCTCTTTTTGGAGATGCTGGATTATAGGGAAGATTTTCCTAGACTTACTTATACATATTCTGGGAGGGTTTGCAGATTGTACACAAAGTACATGGGTCCCTAGAGACCTTTCAAAGTTCTTAGAATTAATATTTCAGAAGTTGAAAAAAAATCAGTGTAGAATCATATCAGCTGTATATAATATAATCAAAATGTAAATTACATGAAATTTAGATTTTCTTCTAGTCCCATCTAATTTAGGGGGCGTGGTGGCCCAGTGGTTAAGACGCCAGGCTTGTCGACCAGAAGGTTGCAAGTTTGGCGGTTTGAGACTCGAGTGCCGCGCGGCAGAGTGAGCTCCCGCACTTGCCCCAGCTCTTGCCAACCTAGCAATTCGAAAGCATGCAAATGCGAGTAGATAAATAGGTACCGCTTTGGCAGGAAGGTAACAGCCTTTCCGTGATTGTCATGCTGGCCACATGACATGGAAGTGTCCTTAGACAATGCTGGCTCTTTGGCCGTGGAAACGGAGATGAGCACCGCCCCCTAGTGTGTCATTAGACAGGACTAAATGGGAATCTTCACTTTTTACCCATCTAAACTTCTGCCCCTGGTACTGACTGAAAGTGCAAACAGGGCCCTCAGATTAAGGGAAGATTATATACTGCTTAATCTAAACTGGTGTACAATTTAATTAGCAAAGTTTAAAAGTCACATAATTAGCTATCTGCACTAATCCTGCCCAAAGCAAGAT
Organism: Candoia aspera; assembly: GCF_035149785.1. NCBI lineage: Eukaryota > Metazoa > Chordata > Lepidosauria > Squamata > Candoiidae > Candoia > Candoia aspera. The sequence goes on from NC_086154.1 coordinate 185,910,119, forward strand.
ATTTATGCTTCATCTTAAAAATGCTTTTTTGAAAAACACCTTTAGGTATTAGTGCTATTAGTGCTCTCAGCTGTTTCTTCTGCTGGCTTAACATACCTAGTTCCTTTAAATGTTCCTCGTAGGACTTGGTTTCCAGTCCTCTTGCCATCTTGGCAGCTGTCTTCTGAATTGTTCCAGTTTGTCAATGTACTTTTTAAATTGCAGCGCCGAAAAAGGGACATAATATAGGTAGTCCTCGACTTAACAATTGGGACTGGAACTTCTGTCTCTAAGTGAGGCAGTCATTAAGTGAGTCACACCCAATTTTACAACATTTTTTGCTGTAGTTGTTAAGCAAATTACCACAGTCTGGCTTTGCTTGTCAGAAGCTGGCTTGGAAGATCTCAAATGGTGGTCATGTGACCCTGGGATGCTGCAACCATTGTAAATACATGTCGGTTGCCAAGCTCCTGAATTTTGCTCGTGTGACTGGAGGGACACTGCAATGGTTCTAAGTAGGAGGACCGGTTGTAAGTAACTTTTTTCAGCACTGTCATAACTTTGAACAGTCACTAAATGAATGGTCTTAAGTCGAGGACTACCTATACACCAAGTGGGACCTGACCAAGGGAGAGTAGAATGGGGGACAGTTACTTCCCATGATGTGGGCATTCAGCCAGTTAAGATTCCATTTCATAGTTGTGTCATCTAGTCCATATTCCATTTTATTAAGACGATATCATGAGCAATTCTCAAAGATTAGTTAGTGGCTCTGCAATCACCTCTGCTAGTACCTAGAATGCAACTTGTCTGCCCCTGGAGACCTGAACTCTTTTAAATGATCAAAGTTCTTTTAACAGTGATGGCCAACTGGGACTTTGTTTCCCTTCTAAGAGAAGACAGACATGAAATAGGAGTTTACACATTCTGCCTTCTTACTATCACCTGATTCCAATTCACACCTTTTTTTCCTTACAACAAACCTACAGCCTTTTTCCTTTTGATTTTGATGTACCTGACATCTCTTAATGTCACTGAACATTAAAACAAGTAGAGCTACACCTGCATGTCCTTTTAGCTCTTGGAGAAATATCTTTAACTTCTTTTAGGTGGTTGCTAATGCTGTGGATGCAGTTGCTGGTGCAAGGGATGTTGTAACAACCACTGTGACTGGTGCCAAGGATACAGTTACGCACACCATTAGTGAAGTTGTTGACAAGACAAAAGGAGTTGTTCTGGACAGCGTGGTGCTGACTAAATATGCAGTCCACGGCAGCATTAACAGTGTTCTGCATAGTCGGATGGTGTGCCTGGTGACCATTGGGGTGGATTCTGCACTCAGCAAGTCTGAAACTCTGGTTGACCAGTACCTTCCACATACTGAAGAAGAGCTGGGTAAGGATCTATTGGAAGTCTCAATGTCCAGGGCTACTAACAGGCATGTAAGATGATCCTGTTGTAAAAGCTTACTGTTTTAATTTGATTTTAAAACACCTCACGTTGCAGTAAGGAAAATACAGTTTTTGCTCTATACCAGTTTCTCAACCTTAGCAGCTTTAAGTTATGTGGACTTCAACTTCCAGAACTCCCCAGCCAGCAATTCTGGGAACTGAAGTCCACATAGCTTAAAGTTGCCCGATTGAGGAACACTGCTTATACAAATACTGGTTGAGAGATTAGTTTTGGCTGTACCCTTACTAAGATAGAGACCAGCATGTAGTCCCTCTGTTATCAAGGTTTTTACAAAGAATTTTCTTCAGGTTTAGACTGGATATGTTTTTGCAAAGTGTACCTCTGACCATTAACAGGGGACCCCTTTCCCCTTATTGTCTGAGGATAATAATTTTTCCTGATTTGAGCCAGCAGATTTGGAATTAAGAAGTAGTATGGACTTTGGGTATATACATGGTATGGTCCTAATGCCAGACTTACAGGTTTGTATTTTGACTCTGCAGAGAAAGAAACTACCAACACGGAAGGATTTGAAACTGGAGATCAGAAATCAAGTTACTATGTTAGACTAGGATCTTTGTCTTCAAAGGTCCGATTGCGTGCCTATAAACAGGCCCTAAGTGTATTTAGGGATGCTAAGCTCAGAAGCCAAGAGACAATTTCTCAGCTCAATTATACTGTTAACCTGGTAAGTATGATGTTTTTCTTAAGTAGGTTGTGTCAGTAAGTACTGTGGTCTCCTGAAGCATGTCTATTTTCTTTCCTCTTTCAAGCCTCTTTTTTTGTGGATGGACTTTGAGTGTTAATGATACTTGCAAAGTTGAACTCCCTTCAAGCCTTGAAGATTAAGGTGTTTAACTTTCATGATTAGAGAATAAAATAAAATTATCAGCAACATGTTTTTAATACAGTGGAGATAAAGTTGCTTTTTTAAAAACCTTGAGACATCTTCAAGAACCAGTTCTGTCCTTGCCTCCAAAATGTAGAAAAAAAATATCCCAAATGAAGCCTAGCTAATACTTCAACAAATTTAATCACTCCTTCATTTCTCCTTGGATGTTCCATTTGAACAGGGCTGTTCAGACTTCACTGCTTAATTGCTTTTGTTCCCAGGATAAAATATGAGAATGCATAAAACAGGAGCCTTGAGCTTGAATAAAATGCCTGCCTTGCCCACAGGATGCATTCTCATATCACACTAAGCCATGGTTTACTTTAACCATGGGTTGCTGAGCAAGCCATAGTGGCCTGATTTCACACAACACTAAGACATAAATCAGGTTTTATAAACCACAGTACAAAATATGCTAAACCAAATGGATCACATGATCTCTTCATAAAAAGTGGGAATCAACTTTTGGATTGTGCTACAAGCAGCTCACAGAGTACCATCTGGCAATAAGTGTCCAAACCCCTACAAAACCGTTTTTCCCTCTACAGCAGCAAAAGTTGGCATCTCCCTCTTGTAGGCCTTCCAGAAGCAAAGGGGGGCAAACTATGAAATGTGTGTTTTGACACAAGCTCAGCCCCTTCCATTCTTGTCCGTTACGTTGAATTGAAAGTACAAAATGGTGGCGCTTGCATCATCATGATGCACATGATGCACATGGCACTTGCATCATCATCATGCACATTCATGATGCACATCACATTTGTGTCATTTCAGTTTGTACCGGCTGCCTGTGGTCTCTCCCACTTAACCCAGGGGTAGGGCTAGAACACCTTACATTGATCTCTGTGGGAGAAGGTAGTTATTTTTCCCATTTCCAGCTCTGCCTGCCTTTGGAGAGCTCTGTTGAACACACACATCCAAGGCCACTAGACTGCATGTTTTGTTTTTCTTTTATGTTCTTCCTACTTTTCTTATACTTCTCTTAGCTTTCATCTTCCTTTTTGGGCATTATCAAGTCAATGGGCAACCAAATTAATGGACGTCAGTGTCTGGGGATTTCTCAAAGCTTTCCAACAATGGGAGACAAACAGGGAGGCCCAGCCTCCAGCCATGAGCCTCACCTCCTGGCTGTGAACCTCTCAAAAGGGTGCAGCCAACACAGCAGTCCTGAATTATCAGCTATGAGTCCTGGCTCTTACAGCTGCCGAAGGATTCATTACTGCTCCTTCTGAGCCAGATGGCCCAGAGTAGACCAAAGTTCCCTTTTTTTTTTTTACAGCATAGGTATAGGATATTACATTCTTGTGTCATTTTCCCCCCTGGGAGCAAGTAGTTATAAAAGATACGCCGAGAAGAGGTTTGTATAACTTTGTAAATATGGGAATTTTGTGCACTCTAGATAGAATATGCCAGAAAGAATATGACTAATGCTAACCTGAAACTTCAAGATGCCCAACAGAAGTTATATAATTCCTGGACCGAATGGAGGAAAAGCATTAGCCAAAATGGTGAGGCTGCTTCACACAGTGCTGAGGTAGGTGGAAAGGAATACATGCTGAAGACATTTTAACAAATATTAATTTCACTTAAAAGTGGCATCTTCATGATTTATAGTCTCTCAAGTTTTTCATTGTGTAACACAGGCAGCAGCATTAACAAACCAGAAACATATTGGTCAGGAGCTGACATCAAATATATGCATTAAATCCCAGGCACGCTTCTCTAGTTTTATAAGTTCATTAGTTCTTTGCCATAATGTTTAGTCTAACTCTACATTTGCAGAACCACCTAGAAAAGTTGATGGAGAAATTTATATAAGTGGACCAGAGTACAATTTCATTTCACTGCTGCATACTTGGAGAATAGCAGTTTCTCCATTGCACTGATTATTTTCGTTCAGTAATTACCTTTTGTTTGGCTTCTGGTTTCACATGCTAAGTAGCACCTGAAATACATACAGTAGAACTTCCTGAAAGTCCCTTTTAACTACAGCTATGATATTGTATCTAAGCTTGAATCACTTGCTTAAACTGCGTTCTCGTTCCTACTGCACATTAACTGCTTGTTTTCTTCCAAAAAGCATATATATAAAAAATGAGCTATAAAAGTATCTCCCACTCCTAAAAAACCTTTATAGAATAAAAGCCAGTATAAGGGTAAATGGAATATAACTGAAGAGTTGACAATGCTAGATGTAAAGGAATATGCATTGAAGAGGGCAACACAGACTTTAAAAAAAATCAGCTCTTCCATCCTTTTCATAGCTTTCCCTCCTGTTCTGGAGGATTGGAGAGTTCCTTATTCAGCATGCAAGTTGTATTAGGGCTGCAGGTGGATGGAAGAATTGGCAAACTATTTTGTCTCTGCCAGATCCTATAGGAGGGGCAGATTTGGATCCAGCCCACAATGTGTGGGCTGAAATAAAGGTGGGATTTCACCAGATCATATTATAATGCCCCAGCCAAATCCAGTTGTGCTCCCAACATTGGGTATGTCAATGCTGGAAGCTCTTGTTAACAGGTGATGATGGTCCTACCTATAGGTTTTCCTACTTCCTTAGCTAATGAAATATCACAAAGATACTGTTTTTAACTTGGGGAATTTAAAGATTCTTTTGTCTGCTAAGAGCTGTTTTCTTTTTCAGCACATTGAATCACGTACTCTAGCAATTGCACAGAACCTGAGTCAGCAGCTTCAAACCACCTGCCTCACCCTGGTGTCCAATATACAGGGTCTGCCGCAGAACATTCAGGATCAGGTTCACCATGTTGGGGAAGTTGCAGGAGATGTGTACAGAAGCTTCGGGTCAGCCTCTTCTTTCAGAGAAGTGTCTGACAACCTTCTTACCTCTAGTAAAGGGCAGTTGAAGAAAATGAAAGAATCATTGGATGATGTGATGGATTATCTTGTAAACAACACACCCCTCAACTGGCTGGTAGGTCCCTTTTACCCACAATTGGCTGGCGCTCAGAATGCTGAGCACGAAGGTGAAGGGGAGAAAAAGAACAGCCAGGAGGACAAACAGCCTGAACACAACACAGAATAAATTGGAGCAGGCAAATGTACACTCAGTGCCCTGACTTAACCATTAGACCTACAGTGTAACCTGTTGGGGAGGATGACGTGGCAGCAGAACTTTAATTTTGTCCAATTTTCATTAGATTCTTCTCTGTCAAAGAGAACTGTCATAAGGAAAGAGTGCTGCATGTTTGAGCTGAGCTGTATGTCCTTTGCTTAAATGGACTGAAAAATGTGGGTGCCTTACGACTTCTAAACCTCAACAGATTACATGGAGACCATACCTTGTTCAGCTATCTACCTATGAAGCCGCATCTTGCCTTGGAAATGGATCTTTAAAATGAAGTAACTGCACTTCCAATATATATTAAAAAGCAAAGCAAACTACTGAATTAGAAAATAACTTTGGAAAAAATATAGTAGGGTAATCAGATTGTCTTGCCCAGCTTTCTCTGAAAGCTGCTTATTATGCCCTTGCATTCATGCTATCTCTTAAAAACATATTAAGCCACATTATTTTAGTACCAAAAGAGCACTCTGATCAACTTCACTGCTCTGTTTGAATGAAGTTTATGACTAATATTTTCCAGAGTTCCTCATATGCTGTGAACTTTTTATATTATTTAAAATTCTAAGACTTTGTACTACTAAGTCACTCCACTTAAAGTACTTGAGTATTGTGCACTCAATTCAAGATTCGTGCTGTTTGTGCATAGGTATATAGCCTGTCTTCGGTAGCACTGTGCCTTGTATTCTCCATGTATGCTCTCAAGTAATAAATGCTTCAGCAGCCAAAGTCTGTCTCTTGAATTGTTTAAGCAAATATGGTTTCAAATATTCTACACTCTCTACTGTGACTCAATAATTATTGAGCTGGGTTGGCTTTTAAAACTGGGGGAATATAAACTACTGGTCGCTTAATCGGCATTTCATGCATTGTCTAAATAGATGGGCTCAATGTTGCTGCCGCATTTGTTTCCTTCTGTGGCTCCCCATCCAGCTTTACTAACTACCTGCTGCTGGTTAAGCTTTACCATTCCAGCTTTATCATATTTGCTGTTGCTTGACAGGGCTCTCAAAGGGAGGGTTGTGACTTGGTGGTAAATTGCCTTGATTTTTTTTAAGCCATTGCATTCCTGTTCAGATACCCTGTGGTCTTGACAATTCATCAGACTTTGTAATAAGTCCTGACACTTATAATTGAGAATTCATGGATATGAAAAATGTTTGTGCCAAGCAAAAATGTATGTCTTTTGTTTTATTGTTTGGCTGTATTGCACTAGCAGTTTCCAAAACTCAGTGTGTTAATAGTTTTGTCTAAATATAGAAACAGCCTGTAGAATGAAAGGTGACATATAGAACTTAATCCCCAATGACTATGAATCCATTCAAGTTGATAAAATGGAATAAAATGGCAAGAGCTGTTTCTAGGCCACATTTTTATACATCTGGATTTTCAAGTCAAGGGCGATTCTACTGCTAAATTTCCTTCCTAAAGAACTTTTGCATTCCTGAAATTATTAAAAATAATGCTAATCAACCTTTCCTTAGCCTCTTTTGGCATATCACCTTCTGGGCATTATCTAGTTAAAGGGATGGATTGTTTGTTTATTTTCTAGCCTGCCTTTATTATTTTTATAAATAACTCAAGGCAGCGAACATACCTAATACTCCTTCCTCCTCCTATTTTCCCCACAACAGCAACCCTGTGAGGTGAGTTGGGCTGAGTGACTGGCCCAAGGTCACCCAGCCGGCTGTCATGCCTAAGGCATGAAAGGATAATGATATGATTATTATATCATGATAAATTACGTTAATTTAAGCAGCAATCTAACAAAATGATGCTTCTTAAATTGCAAGGTGATATGCCCAATGATATAGAAAGGCAATTTAATCCCTAAGTTTGAGATCTATTGTTTGGATAGATACTCATACTATTCTCTTCAAGTTGTGCAATTCTATCATTGTATGAAGATTGACTTCCTGCAGTAAAAGAAAATGGCATTGGATTTTAAATCGAGAATCAGATCTAAAAGCTAATTCTAGATGTAGGGGTGTTCCTGCTCTTGGTATAGGCAATTGATCTGGTATACAATTTTGGCATTATATAAAAATAGATATGGCAAAGCACACAGTTTCTTAACTTGGTTCAGTTATATGGCCAAAAATAGCCTTAATATTCTTGGACATCGGCTTTGATAAAATAGTAATTAGAACTGGTTTAAAAACATAGAAATGTGCTGTAGGTCAGAACTTTTAAGACCCAAACTTGACTTGAAGAAACAACAGTGGGCAGCCTTTCTTGGACAGAATTCCACATTAGAAAGGTTGAATGAAAAGTAAAAAAAGTAGAACTTAAAACAGCACATGGGTACATTTCAACAGCAAATGGAAGCAGGGCTTAAGTTTGTGCAAGAGCTGCAAGTTGCACATTATTTGGTCTAATGCACACTCCTCTGGTTACATTTTATTCTACATAAAGTATTTAATAGTGTCTCCAAGCTCAGAGGACCATTACATAAAATGTTAGTAGTAATTGTTCAGAGTCCTACAACCAGCAAACTCAACAGAAATACAGTAGCAATGGGCAAAATGTTTTTGGAAAATAAAATCATCACCTGGTATCACAAAGATTAGGTGCCAGGTTTTCCTACCTGGGAAGCTTCACAAAAATAAAATTTTAAAAAGCCTCTTCCTTGTCACTGCTCATCTTTCTTCTGTAAGATAAGAGGACTGGAAAGAGGTCGTGGAGACAGACAATACATTGGCTCATTCATAAGGACAGCGGAATAAATACACAACACAGGGGACATGCTCTAGTTTATGCCTGATTTATATTACTACCTGCCCTTGCTATTGTAAAAACGCAACAAGCTTTACAAAGGAAGTTTCAGAATAATTATCAGATTAAACAAGACTACAACTGATTAATATAAATTACATTAAGGTTACCGTTGCCATTCTTTTATAAAAGGTATTTTATAAATAACAACTTGAATATAGAAAATCGGAATTACATTTAGTGATACTCAAATTGGGTTGCAGGTCTGAGCCTTGAATTTATACTGACCCTTGTGATCATCTCCAGTTGCTCTCTGAAAATGTCTGGTTCACAGACCAAAATGTTTTGGGTCTAAAAAAAGCAATCCCCAATTCAAGCTTGTAAAGTATCAGCTGCTGTGTAGTGACTTGGTGATAAATGCTAGTAATATTTAGAGGATGGAGGACTGACTGTCTTCGGAAGTATTTTGGCATGCTTTAGCACAAAGTTGGATAATACATTAATCCCTTAAAACATACAGTAGCTCCGCCTGGTGCTTTGGCAATAGTCCTGGGATCATAGATAGAACACTGATACCTTTTAGATATAAATGTCAACTGGTACCTGATACCAATGTGAAATGTTACCTGGTACCTGGCAAGGAGAAGGCTTTAGACCTTCTGCTCCGGTGAACTACAACTCCCATCTTTCCTGACCCTTGACCATATGATTGATACTGATGGGAGCTGCAAAGCAAGGCCATCTGGAGAGCCACAGGTTCCCTCCCTGCCCCCCCTCCCCGACTTGATTCCTATTCCTCCTTTAAAGGAAAGTAAAAATATGATAGGATATAAGTTTGGGCCAGAAGGGTTAAAAACTAATTCAACTTAAATGCTGAAGCAGCATGTTAAGCATTGTGCCACAAGCTCCACTCTTCCAGGGGCCTGCATGCTATATCACAATGTGTAGGAAAAAGGTGGAGCTTGTGGCACAATGCCACAATATTGCTTTTGTCAGCCTCCCTTCCCTGGATACCACTGATGTTGGGGATTTAAAAAAGGAAGTTTTGACAGGAACTGCAAATTAATTCAGAGTCTTTATGGATTACAGTGGCATATAAGCCCAAACTGTTTTTAATAATGAAATACTGTATAGAGAGCTACAACACCAATAGAGAGTAGTTATTCAGAGGGAAAAGTTTTAATGAGCTAAACATAAACAACTATAGTGAAAGGTGTGTTGGTTTCAGTTCAAGCACCACATCTCTCAAAGATCCTAAGACAGCAGATACCTCTGGGGCTGCTAAAACATCCAGGCCATATGGAACAGTTGCACAGATTCCCAAGTGGATGTTACAGGTCAGTCATATTCATAGCACAATCTCTCAGTCTTTAAAACAATCACTATAAATCAACTGATTTAAAGTACTGATCTCTTGTTTGGCCCAAGCATTCCAGCAAAACTCTCTTCACATTTGAGGTATTTCACATCAGTATCTCATGTGAAATATGGATCAAACCTTAATTGCCTACCTATTAATAACCAAATTTGTCTGGTAGCTCTCAAGGCTGAAACCAAAATCCCTGTTTAATATACTTGAACCCTAAAACTTGCCAGGATTTTTTAATTAGAATTTTATTAAGTTTCAGACAAAGATAAAAGCTACAGAAAAAGAAAAACTACAAAGAAAAAAAAGAAAAAACTAAAAAAGTGTAGAAACACAAGAGAACATTTTTCAAAATTACAAAAAGAGGTGACTTCCGACTTTAAACAGCAAGGATATACAACAATTTTCCATAATCAGTCTCTTACTCTATATTAAACCAAAATCACATTACTTCTATAAATCACTCCATTGGCACATTAAAAAAATCACTACATACAGTTGCTCCACCCCCTTATAGTAAAAGAAATATATATATATACACACACACTTCCTAGTCAACGACCCCCTCAAGGATAACATTTATTTAATTATTTCCTTCCTACTACTATTCTACACATTCCTGTCTACTATAATGAAGATCAAACTAAAAAGCATATAAATTGTTTAGCATTATTCTTGATAATACAACAATTTTAATAATCTTAATCATGTTAAACCCAAAACCAAATAATATTTTTATACCTTAGTAATCTTAATCCAAATCATTAAAGATAAATGAAATCAGCCAAACCCTAAAAGCAATCCAAATAGATGTGCTTAAACCGTTATCCCATTTCAAAATAGACTAAATCATTGGCATGTCCCCACAATGCGCACAGAACTTTTTTCTTACAGAAATCAAACAGCCCAACTGCCCTCCTCAAAAACTCTGACTTCTCTTCAGGAAGCCTCCCATACATAATAACCCCTTCTTTTCCTTGGCATTCCATCAGAAGATCAATTTCACTTATGGCTTGCAACTCGATCTCTCCCTTAAATTTCTTCAACTTGACTATTCAGTCTTCCTCCAGCATTTCAACAGAGATCGAAGAGACATTAATGTCATTGTTAAATTCTTCAGTTCCATCCATGACATCCCCATCCAAGTGACACATTAGAAAGCTCATATTTTCCACGATGTCCTGAATCCCTTGCATAAAAACTTTGTAAGAATCAGAAAGAATCTGTCTGAAATCTTGGTGGAAGTCAGAGGAAGCTTGTTTATGATCCTCCATACCTCAAGCAGTAGATTATGGTGCCCTCTAGGAGCTTAACCAGCGAAAGTCGATATGAAGGAATTACAGAATATTTTTACACAAGTGAAAGTGATAAGCAGTCAGTTCCCCAGGGAAAGTAGAAGCAGAAAACTTAAAGTTCAAAACAGCCAATTCAATGTGTAGGAAAATGCTAATATCTTCAAATTTAGTACAAAAATAATAACAGGGAGACCATTAGTTACTCTCAATCCTTAATATTTAATATTTGAAACAAGTCTTAATTTTTGAAACAAGCCAAAACTTAAAAAGTAAAAAAAATTAATCCCAAAAAAACAATAAGCACCAAGGGAACCATTTCTCCTTGCTGTAGAAAGCCTCTCTTAGGGTACATATTCTTTAAAAAATATATCAATTGAGTGATGTAGAAATGGGGTGGCCAGTCTTAATGTCCCTTTAAGGCTACAGCGCAGCTTGGAAAATGGTGATGTCCTAGCCTCCCGGCTACTCTTATCAGTTGAGTGTGAACTCTGTTTGTGATCTTCTGGCTGCAAGCCACAGTCTGGAGGACAAATGGGGTGATTCCTGGGCTTCAGGAAAAACCTGCCTGAGCCCGAAAAAAAATGCTGCGTTGTCAGTTCTGCCTGCTAAGCCTGCAGGCACAGCTGTTCAGTCTGCCATGTCCCCACTGGAAGTCAAACTTGCCAGGATTTAGAAGAGTTATTTAATCTCCAAATAGACCCAAAGAGGGGAATATAGAAGTTCTCATTCCAAACAATATAGATACTAAAATGAAAGCCTGGTGATATGGTTGAAAATATTGTGGTTTAAAGCTGCCTTCATCATAAGGCAACCTCACTTTGGCTAAAGATATTCAAGGTCTTTAGCCTGCCATAAAAATGTTGTCATTAACTTATCTGCATAAAGTATCAAACAGGAATTAACATTAGAATCCGTCTTAAAATATGCACTACTCTTAGTATAATATTTATTTCAAGTACATTAATATTGTCCCAAAGAATTAACAAAAGTTTTAGCCATCAAGTTACATCTACTAAAATGTCATCTATGAATTTAGATATATTTAATTCAACATATTGTGATATCTTTAAAAACATAGAGAAACCCAAGTATTTTATAGAGTCTGTACAAATTGTAAATCCTAGTTCTTTGCAGTAGAATATGGATAATAGAGATCCCAAGGCAGCAAACATTGACTTTTCCAATTAATAGTATCTTTATTAAGAGTATAAGCCATATTGCTGTAAAATTTCAGTAAGCTTTGGTAATAGCACTGCATAATTTTCCAAAACATCCATGATATCATCCAGCATATAGAAACAATTTATATTCAGTATCAGGTGTCACCATACCCTTAATATCTTGGGACTGTATAACAGAAAAAGCTAAGGGCTGAGAAACAAATTAAAATTTAAAGGAGACAAAGGGCATCCTTGACAGGTACCACTATGTAACTTGATAGATTGAGAAACACAGCCATTTGTAGCGCTGAGAAACAGTTGCTTGTGAAAGACTCCGGAGAGCTATGGCCAATCAATATGAACAGTAATGAAGTACATGGATGAATGAAGTTTTATATTTTTCTTCCATTTTTCACCATAAAACTTTAAAATACATCAATATAGTCTATTTGCAACAATAAACTGCAGGATAAGCAGGGATTTTGCTAGCTGCTTCTTTCTTTTGGTTTAGATAAGCCTTTCTCAACCCTTTGACCCTGGAGGAACCCTTGAAATATTTTTCAGGCCTTGGGGAACCCCTGCACATTCAGGCTCAAATACAGGCCAGAAGTTACAAAATTATTACATTTGTTTCATGCGTAGGTCTGTATATATGCATTAACAGTGTTCTTAAACTAAAAATAAAAAACGAAACTTACCCCTTTAATGTGAAGTTGCCTGAATTTGAAATAATTTTTTAAATAAATTGTGAACTCCCAGGGAACCCCTGGTGACCTCTCGTGGGATTCCACAGAACCCTAGTTGAGACCTCCTGGTTCAGATACTTAATGCTGGGGCAAGGGGGGAAGGTGTGTGAAATTCAAATGTTCCCTTCAAACTTATTTGAGCTGCTTCTTCTATAGGTTCCAGATTTCACTATCACAGAGTTGTCTTCCGAATCCGATGAGATACCTGACATCTTGGCTTTGGACGAAGAAGAACAGCCCGATTATTCACATGCAAATGGCCCAATCGCCATGGGACAAAGAGTGGAATAGATACAAGCATAAGAAAGACGCTTCCTTTGATACAGTGTATGTGCATGCAGGGGTGTGTGTGTGCGCCGACATGTATACACTCGCACATACAGTACATATGTGTGCACACTTAATTATAATTCTGCTTTGTGGAATGGGGTCAGCTTTAGCTATTGGAAAGTACATTTTTGTTTCATTTAAATCAGCCAGCATTCGGATTCTTGATTCGTTATTATGGAACCTAGCTGAATATTTTAGGATACTGTTCTGGTGATATAAATGTGTTGAAATGGTCTTAAATACCCTTTGAAGCCAAGATCACAATTGGGCCGATAACAGCTATCGAAGCAACAGCCTTATCACTCCACATGAAATCTGGACTATGAGATGATTTGCTGCCTGAACTTCCCTTCACATCTTAGTAAAGCACTTATGTTCAGCAGCATGTCTAAATTTTAATCTGTTGTAACACCCCCAAGCTGAAATAATTTATTGCTGAACTCTTTGGCATTCATTGTAGTTGTGAGATTAAGTGTATTAAGCTTTTCAAACAATTTTTTGATACTCTTTGCCCTCCTCAGATATGCTGGGAGTGTAATTCTTAGAATTCCCAGATAGCAAGGCGCACAATCCCAACACATTGGGGGGATCCATAGTTGAGGAAGGCTGCTTTAAGGCAATGAAAGCCCTTGGTGTTTCTTTACAATATAACATTCTTGTCCAATATGTCAGTGCTCCAATAATGTATCAGTCAAGATCTTATTAAAGCAATAAACGTACAGGCTGGCTGGATTCACATAACTGAATACTGCTGCCTAAAATCCACTGCAGATAGAACACTTGCAGTTATATATCTTAGAGGAGGGATTACATTATTTTTTGTTTTAAGCAACTGCGTTAAAGCAGGTAAGTCCCCACTAGCAGCCAGAGGTCAGATTTTACATTTATGTATGAATTAAGTTTTAGATTTAGATGAGTGTGAAGTGGATAAGTAATGTATGTATACAAAAAGGAAATAGGAAAACTAGTGCTAAAAAGGGGAGAAGATTGGGGGAAAAACAGCACAGGTGCAATGACTATAAGTGAAAACAAAAAATATGAGAAAAAGAAATTTCTCCTGAAGTTTCTGCTCGTCGTACATTCCAGCTAAACCTACATTTCCAACAACATCAGTTGTATAAGCACTTAGTCCTATATTTCATGATGGATTTTGGAAGCTTCAGGATTTCTGAACAGAAAACATAAAAGAAAGAGAAATGTGATTGTTATCATCTGTGGCCATCACCATTTCTTTTCTTATGCCATTGGAACTTGGTTTCTATTTGTTGTGGGGACTTGAGGGCATTCCTTGGTGCTAATTTAGTAGATTAGCTCCATAAAACTAGGGCTAAGAAATTATTTGCCTTTCTTTGTCATGTAAGGTGGATGTCTCTAACATCAGATGTAGTATTTAAGTTTTAAGAACTAGTTACTGAAATGCCATGGAAATAAAGTTTGAAATAACATTTGATTACTAATGTTTTGCTTTTCCTCAGGTTTTTTCCCCCTATGTATGTCTCCTATTAAATATATAGTCATATAAGGTCACAACATTTTTTGATAATATTACTTATCAAATATAGTGATAATATATAAGCTCTAACACGTAATATAGTGTTAGATCTGATAAAATATGTCTACCCAAAAATGGTTGCTAAACACTCTTACGTTGATTTCAAAATCAGGCAATTTCCATGAACAACAAAACATGCTTCTCTTCTTTCCTTGATTCCAGGAAAAATACTTGATGAAAAAGTAGCTGTTGCTTATGTAAAGTAATGGCTGAGTGGGCAGAGAACATTCAAACTGTGTTCTTACACACAGTTTAATGAACCCTTAGATTTAACTCCCATTGTTTTAAAATACAGAAAGTGATAAATTTGAGTAATGCTACATTTGAGCAGCTCACAAAAGCCTGTGTAGTCTCTGGATGATGGCCAGGTGTTTGGTATAAGATAATCACAAGACCTGCTATTCTGCATCAGCTCCTCATCAGAGAGATGGTAGACTTAAAAGCAATGGATGACTAGAAGAAGCTGGAATTGCTATTATTTCATACAGTAACAGCTGAATTCATTATAATGAATGGTGCTCTTTTTAAAGCCAGAACGACATGGCCCATGCAGTAGAATAGGTAGATCAAAATATTCTGGATTACAAGTTACCTAAACCACAGATAAACAGCCAATTATCTCCTTTTAAGAGATAATTAGTCTAGCAGAACCCTTGAATGCATATGTATAATATTTAAACTCTTGAAAACTTCCTAACCTTGGAGATCATTTTGCTTGACTTTCCTGAAGAGGGAGAATTGTAGAAATAGCTTTATGCAACAGAATGAGTGTGCAGAGAGAAATAGAAATAATGAAGAAATTCACAGAAGGATTTCTGGAGAGTCATGCTCAAAGTCTTAATTACATTCAGGTAGAAAGCTTAATAATTGATTTAGCTGTATTCTAATTAAGAGAATGAAAGGTCATGCAAACTCTTAGATCAAATGGAATCTGACCTAATATATCCTTCAGGAATAGATAAAAAGAAAGGAATTGTGGGGAAAAGGAGCAGGAAGTGATTCTATCCTTGAGAATACCAGTCTACCATAAAAAGAGGTAAAGGAGTCAGTGTGGGAATCCCTACACTAACTCTGACAACATCTGTTGCTCCTACTAGGCAATAAGTTGAGTAAATACAATGAGTCAATGCCTACTATAGTGGGTTTCCAACACCACCTCTCATTGGCTTATGCACCAAATCATAACTATTTGTTTCACATAGGTCCTGGAACTGATCTCCAGGTAGTGGCTTGGTGAGGACATCTGTTATTTTTTCAGTCAGACAATACTATAGCTTAACAATCCCTGTGTGTTAAACATCTCTTATATAGTGGCTTTTAGCGTCAATGCATTTTGTGTGTGATCTAATCTCAGGGAAAGTAGAATACTGCTTTTGTTACCTTCATGCATTGTAGTTGGCTTTGGTTCATTTTTTCCAAAATCCAATATTAGCTTGGTAGCTATATGAGCTTTTGACATGCTTCAGCTGCAGACATGTATTATGTTCAGGAAAGAAGGCAACAATTATTAGTCCAACTAACAATTCCTCCTCCATAATAGAATAGATTATCATTAATAGACTTTCAGTCTTCTTAATCTTCAGACTAGTTTACATCCATATAGTCTACAGTTTACAGGTAACATCAACCAATATTTGTGTGTGTGTTTGCACACATGCCTTTGAGTCAGTCTTGACTCCTTGTGGCTACCTGGACTAGTCCCTGAAGTTTTCTTTGCAAGATTTTCAGAGTGGTTTGACATTTTCTTCTTAGGGCTGAGACTGACTGACACAAAGTCACTCAGCTGGCTTTGTGCCTAAGACAGGACTAGAACTCATTGTCTGCCAGTTTCTAGCTTGGTGCTTCAACCACTACACCAAATTAGCTCTATCAAACAGTATCTACAGTTCCTTTAAGATGTCTTTCTATCCTTTGATTGCAGTCCAAGTTTTCTTTGTTGGAGCATTTACTTTTCTGCACCGTATTCCTACTGCTTCTGCAATATCTGGTCTTGTTACAGTTGATTCATACTGGAGCTTCCCAAATGTTCTGTTCTTGTAGAATCCTTGTCTTGTAGAAGCTCACTGGCATCATTGTATTTAAATATAATTATTTCCATTTGGAATGTCAACTTCCTTAATCTGTCAGTTCAAAGTACTCTTCAGATTTCTGGATTAAGCTTCTTTTCTTTCTATTTGTGTTCAAAGGTAAGAATTGTTTGACCTCTGTTTCTTTTTATAAGAGGTTTATAATTTCTTGACTGTTCCTGTCACTTTTAAAATACGGTATCAAATCATCAAAGTTAAATCTTTCATCCTTGCATATTGAATACAAGCAGGAATCACATTTACCATGCATAGAGCTCTCTAAAAAGCATTTGGTTCAGCATTTTCCTCCAAGCTCTTGCAACTTGATTCAGACCATAAATGCTCTTTCGCAGCTTGCACCCCAAGCCTAGGCTGACCATATTTCCTTGAGACAAAAACGGGACATTGGGATGGCAAAACGGGACGGGGTTAAACTTATGTAATATTATGTAATATTCCGTATTCATGAAAAAGACATAAAAAAAGTTTTGAAGAGTTTTTAAGATCCATTTGCTGGTCCTTGCTGGGAAGGTGCAGGAGGGGGAGGTGCGGCAGTGGTTGGGTCCGGAGAGGCTGGTGCAAGGGTGGCGTTGGGCAGAGAGGTTGCAGGAGGGCTGAGGGCGGTGGTGAGCTAGGACAGGAATGGAGGTGGCAGCAGGCTGGAGAAGCGCAGGAGAGTTGAAGGCGGTGGCAAGCTGGAACAGGAACGGAGGAGTCTAGTGAATGGTTGTCCCCAACAACCTGTTCCTCTCTGGCATGCCCTTTTATTTTCTTCCTGCCGTTTTGACCTGAGAGCCAATCGGCTTCTTCTCTTCTGGGCATGCTTTTTCAACCATCTTCCACTGCACTGATTGGCGGCAGCGACTCTTCCTCTTGCTCACCGCCAGTCAGCTGTTCCTGCGGTTCCCGCTCTGGGTTTCCCGCCAGATTGAGAACTACTGCCAGTGGGTAAGTCAGCCTCCTTTTCAATTTCAATTTCTTCCCGCTTTTCCCAATAACAGCTCCAACATTTTTTTTAAAAAAGGACAGAATTGACATTTATATTAAAACGATGGGACGGTTGGGAAATGTTAAAAAAACGGGACTGTTCCATTCAAAATTGTATGTATGGTCAGCCTACCCAAGCCCAACTTGAATAATTTGTCCTCCACGGATCCCAGCCATCCTAAGCTGCTTCTCTTGCAGATCTAACAGCACCAGAACAAAAAGAAACTCACCTCATGAATTCCTGTTTTTTTTAAAGAAATCGTTTATATTTTTAAATCTTCATTTGAGTTTGGCTCTTAACCCAGTGGAGAGTAGTCTTATGCGGCAGAATATGCATTCAGAAAGAAATAGAAATAATAGAGACATTCATAGAAGACTCTCTGGAAATTGCTGGTAGTCTGTTTAAAAAAGAAACGAAAATCTTTGTTAGGAAATTTTATTTAGGTAAAGAGCCTAAATGCCTCATCTAGCTGTATTATGTGAAACAATGAAAAGCTGTATGATCTGCAAGATCACCCAGAGGCTGGCATAATATCTACAGTACTCCATTCCCAGATCAGGGAGAGTGAAATGGGAACAAGAAATAGGAACTTGGAGGAATGCTGCTCCTGAAAGTATCAGTTTAGCCCAATAGTTCTTAAAACCTGTAGTACCTTCTACACCAGTGTTTTTCAAACTTGGCAACTTTAAGATGTGTGGACTTCAACTCCCAGAATTCCCCAGTCAGCATGTGTTGCTGAGGTTGGGAAAGACTGCTCTACACTGATCCTCTAAATCAGTGTTTTTCAAACTCAGCAACTTTAAGGTTGTGGACTTCAACTCCCAGAATTCCTGGCTGGGCAATTCTGGGAGTAAGTCCACACATCTTAAAGTTGCCAAGTTTGAAAAACACTGCTGTAAATGATAAATGAACATGTGTGATGTCCCTGCCCAATTAATGATTTAATTGGTTTCAGAATTGGCCACTTTTAATAATGAAATTACTGTATATTGTAAGAGGGATTGTGATTCATGGGCATCAGTGGAAGTGGGATGGGAGTGGGGAGCTAAGAAAATGTTCAACTTATGTACTGAATAAATACTATGATTTACCTATCTTTGTCCCACATGGGGACCCCAGTACACAAAGGCAAGATTGGCTTCATGTCATTGCACATGCAACACCATTTTGACATAATCTCAGTTTGCTGAGATGCTGTAACATCCTCCCAAAGTTACTTATCCCAACCCACAGTCTGAGAATCCCTTATGTACGAATTACCAGCATGTTAGCTAATATCAAACAAGTAGTCCTAACTAACTCGGACTATATTTATTGCCCTTAGTGACTAGTACATTGCTTAAGTGCAATGAGCCACCAGTAGTGAACTCCATACAGGAAAATTGTAGGTAGCAAAAAAATTATAAGTGTGGTAGTATTTTTTCGACTAGCATATTTTATTAAAGGCATAAACTTTTTAATAACATTTGTTAGTAGGAACAGATGCTGCCAGACTTCTGATCTTTTTTCTCTACATGAAAATAATGTTGTTTATTCGTTTAGTCGCTTCCGACTCTTCGTGACTTCATGGACCAGCCCACGCCAGAGCTTCCTGTCGGTCGTCAACACCCCCAGCTCCCCCAGGGACGAGTCCGTCACGTCTAGAATATCAACAGGAAAATAACAGACAAGCAAAATTATTCGAGCTATGGACTGAGAAAGCAAGTCGTCGCCTAGAAAAGAGAACCTAGCTGAAAGTACGAAATATTTTTAAAAAGGAAAAGAATGCATAAATAACCCTTCTATATCATCGCGGATCTACAATACCTGTTTCGACTCTAAACTCTTTATATCTCTATATTTCCGCGTTCGTGCGGGGCTTCGCCGCGGTGCATTCTAGGCAATTCTTTCTTTCTTTCTGATTGGTTTAGAAGCTGCCCACCACGTGAAAGGTCAACGGTCCCGAGCAGTTTGATTGGGTGATATACCTCCTTAGTTCATAAAAACCCGCCCCCTTAGATTTGCAATTTGGCGGGTTAAACAAGATGGCGGCTTTGAGGGCGGTGGTGTTAACGGAACTTACTCTGGGGATAATGTGAAGGAGGCCATTAACTGAAAGGAGCCGGGAAGAGCTTTATTCGCCTGGTTGACTGTGAGACAAGCGTGTGGAGCCCCTTGCGTTGCTCGCTGAGTCGTGGGAGTCGTTGCCCGCCGTGGGAGTTGAGGGGTCTGGCGGCGCCGTGGAGATGAGCAGCCTGCTCTCGCCTCCTGCCTGGGAAAAAAACCACTTCTGGCTCTACCTTTTGGCTCTGGGTTTCGATCCCGCGTTAAATGCCGCTGCGGGGAAACTTTCGACTCATCTCCGTCTGGGCGTGTAAGTTCAGAGGCGATTGGGCGCGGCGGACCTTTTCTTTCCTTTTCAGCATTTATTGTCTGTTTATTTCCCGCCAGTTTAACTCCCTGAGAACTGAGAAGATTTCGCACAGGAAACTCGTAAATTCTTCAGTGTCTTGTGCCCTTCGGTTATGTTTTGCTATTAGTTTTGGTATTATGAACTCGGATCGGGCCAGGTTTGGGAAGCTGCTCCAGGAATGTACTCCCCTTTGACCTCTGGGTTAGATGCTATCCCTGCTGTTAGAGAGTAGTGCTGTTACTACTTTAATAGTACTAGGAATAACAACAACAACTCCAGGCTGCTTTTGCTGGCAGCTGACCAACGCTGAGTAACATTGTCTTGCTGCTAGCTACCTCACCTTCAGGACTAGGGCATGGAGCTCTAAGATAAATTGACCCAAATGACCTTCCATCATTTATTGACAACCTATTGACTCCCAGCTATTTATCGACCCCTTGGATAGTCCCATCGACCCTTGGGGGTTGATATTGATCACTTTGGGGAACCCTGATCAAAACTCTCCCTATTATATTGGGTAGTATCATCTCCACTCTTATACCAAAGCGTGCTGTTGTAATGTTGGGGGCCTGTAGGGTTTATTTTAAACTCTACAAATCTGAGGATGAATGTCTGCTCAAGGATGCATTGCTTTGGGAATTAACATTAGCCAAATGCTTGTTGATATGCGAGCATTGTGAAGAATTTTCCTCTTCAGAAGTAAACAGTTTTGTTCCTGCACTGTACTGTAGCTAATTATGAAATAACCTACGTGTCTCTGTGCGTGAATCAACTGCAATTTTAATCAGATGTGGAAAAGGCGAACAGTTCTTAGGCTGGGTAAGTTTATTGTTTTAGAGTGTTAACAGAAAACAATGCAGGAGCCAGTGGCATTTGGCGGAGCATTTAAGCTGGTCCCTATCTATGCTAACCTGTGATTTGTAGAAAGATGCAATCATGTTCTTTAAAAGAAACTAAACCTTCATAAGGACTGTGTGTCTAGAATTGTAAATGCAGCACACTGAGTTTCTACATGCAGGAATTCTGCCAAGGAAAAAAGCCAGTCTAGTTAATTACCCTAGTATTGCATATGGAGTAATGATGTCTTATAACTTTTTTTAAAGGAACTTGTTTGATAAACCAAACAAAGATGCATTTCACATTGTTGCGTGGTTCTTGTTTTCAAAGCTGGACCAGTCACATTGTAATGAGATTTTTAGGTGAGTGTAACGTTTAATAAAATATGCTTTATTACTTAGGTTCTTTTTCCTTAACCATAATTTTAGTCTGTTGTGGACTTGGTAAGTTTATCAGGACTTGAGGAACCTTCTCCACTACTCTCCTCACTGAAGGAGGTTGCCAGAATGGTCATCTTACAGCTCATCGAAGTGCCATTGTCATTCTCTTGGACCACCATACCTCCCCCAAAAGGGCAATATTTTCAGTGCCATCCTACTCTATAATTTGTGTTGAAGGGGAACTGGAAGCATGAAGGCATCATGTAATGTTGCAGATCCTTCTGCTGCTCCAAAAAAGCAAAGAACTATGACCAGAATCTGATATGGGAGGTCTCCCTGAAGGCCTTTATTCAAGAGAAATTCTGTATCACTGATCCAGCCTTATTAGAATTATCTTAGAACTTAGAATTATCTTAGAAAATATCTATACACGATAGCGCAATATTGTATAGGTATTTTTCTCATTGATAAGATACTTTTATAGTAAAACCTAAGTAAATATGCAGTAATGCAAATGTAATTAAACTTTGCCAGTAACATTTTGTATTGCTAAGCTACATTAAAACTATGTCTGATTCCTTGAATATTTGTTGAAATTGCTCTTTCCTTTCCCTTGGAATGGAAAGATTTTGTTATCCTCCCACAGATAAAAAGGCAGACTCTGAATTCAGAAAGCAGTGCTATGAATGGCTAAGAAGGATTTCAGTAAGTATTGGTAAGAATGAAAAGGTGTCCATATATTTGCTTATATGGTTCAGTGTATATTTCTGCATGTGGTCGTCTTTGAAAGCTATCTTCAAAACTTGTAATTTGATGATGATTGATGCTGCATGATGAGAAATTTCTTGCTATTACTGACCTTTCTTAGGCAACCTGATGTCTTCCAGATACTTTGGACTAAAGCACTTACTAGTCTCAGCATGGCTATCAGCCAAGGATTCTGAAAGTCATAGCTGGAGGTTATTAATTTTTTCTTGGTGTTGATACTTTTTCAAATATTAATCAACTAGAAAAAAGTAGCTCAAAAAGGAAAGCTAAGGAGCATTCAAAGGAGAGAAATTACTTTGCAAGAACAGAACAGAATATGAAGGCCAGAAGAGTCTCTTGCTTTTGATACTCTTTAAAGGTCTTGTCTTCCCAGTCCTGAAGGTACTTGGCCAATAAAACTACTTGCCATCCAGGATCAATCATTAGTATCTTTTAATAGTCGTCTTCTTGGGTCTCATTTGTGTTCTGTTAAATACAGGATTATATTCAGAGCTTGTTGAGTTGGCTAGTACTAGCATGAAAAAGCAGTCACTGAGTTCAAGCTAAGTGGATTTGAGCAGAACCAAAGCTGTTACTCTAGTATGCCATGCCATTAAGTTAATATGAAAATTTGTGAGACATAAGGGAAGAACATTGTGCTTTATAGCCCAGGAATGCTCAGGTGGTTGCTTTAACTTATGCATACCTCTGATGTCTTGTCTAGCAAGGTGATCATAATTGTTTGGCACATTCTGGCTCTACTGCTTAAAGCTAACATTGGAAATTGGTACTACCAACTACAGTTCACTTAAGTGCGTGTTTAATTCCCTAGGATGAATGTGGAAACAGTTTTCCTCCAGTTGTTGCATCATTATTTCTTTCTCCTGGTGGACCCAAGTTCATTCATCTAATGTTCCACTTTGCAAGATATGTCATAATGCACCATATTAAGGTAGATTCTGCAGGTAAGCAATAATGTAAGGTTATTCTTGTAGAGCTCTTTTATTTACTGTTCTATTTACTGTTTATTTACTGTAACAAAATTTTGGAGTTTTAAAATTTTTTTGAGGAAATTCATGCTAGTAAGGAACTTCCTCACATAAATTCACTTACTTCAGAAGATCTTAGATAAATTGTGAAAGATTGTTGTGAGCAAATAGTGTTTCATAGAATCCATCCAGCATTCTGTTGCAAGTGCAAGATGCCATCTATCTGGACCCAGGAAGCATGTATTCTGTCACAGCACCTGCCCTGTAGAATGAGACACACATACCCCTGTTAAATCCACGTGGCTCCAATCTTATTGGCATTCTTAAGACCTTGAAGACCTGGCTATTCTCCCTGACCTCGGGTTAAGATGGATGGAGCCCCTTGTTCAATGTTTTTTTTGGGGGGGTGTCTTTTTTTTTTGTATAGAGTGACCAGGTTGTTTTGTGTTTTTACTGTTTATTATACTGTGAACCACCCAGAGTGAGTTTTGAATTGAGTGCCAGCTAATCTGAATTAGAAAAATGAAAAAGCTTTTTTGTCATTGCTGATCAGTCTAAGGACCCAGCCAACTGCCCATTCCAGGCAGTAATTAAGGCCTTATTGTAGAACCCCTGCTAAGTCTGATATATTTAATTCCAGCCTGAACAATACAATTTCTTTGTTATATATTTTAAAACAAAAAAACAAAATTTTGATGTAATGAATGATCTGTTATATTGGTGCACTTAGTTCCTAATTTTCAAATATTGAGAGGACTTGGAATGAGCCTGGTAATAGCAATATTTTTGAAAAAAATTGATAGGGATATATGACAAAATCTAGTGAAAGAACAAACATCTGTAACATTAAAATTATTCAAAAGCAAAAATAAATATATGGTTCTCTAATGAGTCATTCAGATTTATGCTACTAGCTGCAAGGCTAGCTATACTTGATGCCTGCTTCTGTGATTATTTTTATGGCATTATCAGATTTAAAGATTGGCTATTTCTGGAGCAAAATTGTACAGTGGAAGGTCAAGCAATTTCCGACAAAGCATTTTGTTACCTTTAGCTTTGTGTTATCTATGGAATTTCCCTGTAGGGCAGGCTATTCACATGGATTCCTTGCAGGAAAAGTTCAGAAGTAGGACAAATCATCAAAGGGTTTCATTAAGAATCATTTTTAACAATTGGAAATAACCATTGTTTGTTCATTGTAGCAGTCCTGGATGCATTCTGAAATTATCACAGTACCTAGATAGATTAACCCACACAAACTACATCTTGATCCCCTGATATCATGCTTTCATCACAGTCATCCTTCTACCCTGCTTTTTCAGCCTCTTGCCTGATTGAGAGGCCTGGATGTCTTAAAAAAAATTGCTGCCTTTTTGGTCATGGTTGAGTTGATATTTCCCAATGCAGATTTTGGAATCATTTTGCATAGGTGCTGGCACACCCTACCCAGAAGCAGTGAACTCAAGATCTCCTGACTTGAATATGGCTGTTGCAAAATATCGGGTGGGACTTAACAGATTTTTACAGTGTCTACAGAAGGAAGATTTGATGATTCAAGAACTTCAGAAAAAAGCACTGTAAGTAAAGTCTCTACAAACATGATCTGTAGATTATAAAATTGTAGTCAAGATGTTAAATGTTATCAAGTGGGAGAGTTTGGTAAGAGTATTTTTTGGATGATTCTTTTACTGGTTGATATTGAAAAAGATACTTGATAATGAAAAAGAAATTCAATTCATAATTTGAATTGTCAATAGCTATTAATTGTCAATAGTTCTTAGGGGATTTTTCATCCACAAAACTTTAATTGTGGCTTGTTTTTTCTGTTCACAGACTTTTCACTAAGCGAATCAGAGATTTAAGATATGAAAATGTGGATCTAGACAGACAACTGCAAAAGCAAGTAGTATTTTGTTAGAAATTCATCTTACAGCTTCTTTACATTTGTGTTTTTTTTCCTGTTTTCCTAAATAACATGTTAGGAATACATTGGGAATGCAATCCCTATAATATAAATATGACATGCTAGAAGGTGTGCGCAACAGAAATTATTAATTTGGTCCTTTCTCTTGTTGTAATGTCTGCTGTTGCTATTCTATTATCAGAAAAATAAGAACAGTTACAATATAAACATTACTTTAACTTATTTTTTTGTTTCTCATTGTTTTGGTAGAATGGGGAAAAAAGTTGAACATAGCCAGAGTAATACTACAGAAAGAATTGAAAAGGTGAGCATCTGTCTATAGATTTTCAATAATCTCCATCTAACATTTATTTAATTGCACACATTTTTCTGCTTGCTGAAAAATCATTTTTTTTTCCCTCCAAAGGTTCGATGTTTATGGACAATAGTAATGGAAACATTGACATTTTTGCAAAAAGAAAGAGAAGTTGTGGATTCAGTAGTTAAAGGTCATGTTGATCAGTATATATTAGATGGCACAAGTGTTTCTGTTAGCATTCCAAGGCCTCTGCTTCAAAAAGTAGAAAAGGAAATGTGTAAAGTAAGTTTCTTTGTATCTGTGCTTCTGTTCAGATAGTCACTATTTATATGATGTTCTACTGCTTGCCATCACTTGATTGATTGACTGAAATTGATTGGCTGATACTATGATTAATGCACAAATTAGGGGGATTAATTTTTGACATTGTTAGACTTTAATAAGAATTGAACCCTTGAATTCTTCCCAGATAGCATTTAAAGTACATTATTAGTAGTTGCAACTAAGCCAAATAAGCTGCTTATTTTTAGTTCAGTAAAATTAAAAGGATTTATTTGTATTTCATTTGCTCATACAACCAAAATATTTATTCCTTTATTAGATTTATATTACCGCCCCTCTCCCCCAATGGGGGACTCTGCCACCCCAAATATATATTCTTTAGAGCTATATAGCACAAAAGGGCAGTTAAGAAGAAAAGTTTAAATCCAGAGACGAGTTCCTTAAGACAAGTAACGTAGATAATTAACATAAAAACAGAATGATTAAATTTGGAAAAGAACTTCTCTTAATGGGAAGATGTTTAAAGCACATTTAACTTGGCTTCTAATAGGACTTTTCATATATATGTGAATGAATGTGTGTTCGTTCATTCATACATTTTAAATGGTAAGATTTCCTGGCTCCCATCTAGCCATATGTTTCAGTGCAAATAAAAGAATTAAGTATCTAAGAATGACAGAAATCACCAGATTTGCTTACTTTTTCCTTAAATCTAAAACTTTTAAAACAAGCATTGAAAAAGCAGTGATTTTTGAGAAGGAGACAAAGGGAACTTAATATGAGGCAAAATATCAATTAAAACATTTCTTTGTCTAATTGATACTTCCTAATCGTTCTGCAGTGTTGCTCACATTCCAGGAGAAGTGCTTAATAAGCCAAACACAAGTAGAAGCCTCCTTCCAACCTCTTCTCTTAAAGTAGAAGAATTGAGCACTAAGATGATGGGACCATTACTGGGGATAATGCCAACCGATAGGTGCAACTTTGTGCTCTGTGGTGGGGATTACACATACAGTTGTGCTCTCAATTCAGTATATGCTAACCAGTTTTTCTTTTTTTAAGTTTCCGGTAGGGAATGTGTATGAAACAGGAAAACTGAATGTTTTAACCATTATCCAATTACTAACCAAAGCCTTGGAGCTATTGCTGCATGAGCGCCAGCATATTGACAAGAATGCATTCAGAGTAGATCTTCAGTATCTTGAAGGAAACACCAGATTCCAGAATGAGATTTTATTGGGGCTGAAGTCACTGAGGTAAGTTCAGAGGTCTGTGGATTCAGCAGCCTTCCAAACAAATCTTTATATAGAATTACTTATCTGGTTAAGATGTGACAATTTGGTTTGATAAACCACTAGGATCGAGCAGTATGCATTTTACTGTTGTGTATTTTAATTCAGTCTATACAGGATTATGTTAACAGAAATTTATCTAAATCAGAACCATGCAATTATGCTTATCCAGAATTCATTGATCCTAGTTTATAGGAAATCAGCTGCCTGGTGTCAAGAGAATCTTACGCTTTAACAAACTTTGTAAGGTTAAGGTTATGATGGAAGGGAGGAAAGAGCAGGTATATATATTCATTTTAGTCTGATTGTTTTTTTTAGTAAGAACTTTATTAAAATTTTATTTCAGACAAAGATAAAAGCTACAGAAAAACAAAAAAACTACAAAGAAAAATACTAAAAAAGTGTGAAAACACAAGAGAAATTACAAAAAGAGGTGACTTCCAACTTTAAACAGCAAGGATATACAACAATTTTCCCTAATCAATCCCTTGCTCTCTATTAAACCAAAATCACATTATTTTTATAAATCATTCCATTAGCACAATATAAAAATTACTGAATACGGTTCCTCCCTCCCCCTATATTAAAAGAAAAAAAGAATATAAACCTAATCAACTCCCCCCCAAGATAGCATTTGTTTATTTCCTTCCTACTACTATTCTATACATTCCTGTCTACTATAATAAAGATCAAATTAAAAAACATACAAATTGTCTGCCGTTGTATTTGGTAATACAACAATTATTATAATCTTAATCATACTAAACCCAAAACCAGACATTTATTTTTTTATAATAATCCAAATCATTAAATATAAATAAAATCAAACCCTAAAAACAATCCAGATCAATATTCTTAAACTGTTGGGACCAGACCAAGAATGATGTTGAATCAGTGTATTCTGCATTCTAGTTCTTTATTGTTCTCACCGTATAGGCAGAATCTTGCCAGACTAAGGCTATCCTAACTAACCTATGGGGAAATAACCTGGGAGAGTCTAGGGTGGGGCTATCCTGACTCTCTTTGACCCCCTGCCAAGACTGTCTAGACTGAGCCCTCTTATCAGCTTGGAATGCGTTCCCTCTTTCCTGGGAATCAGCGGCAGTGCCAAATTCCACCACATCACCCCCTCCTTCAGGAACACATTCCATCAAATAAACCTTTATCCCACTTCAGAATAAATCAGAGCATTTACATATCCCCATAATGCACACAGAGTTTTTTTCTTAAATCAAACAGTGCAACTGCTCCCCTCAAAAACACCGACTTCTCTTCAGAAAACCTCCCATACATAACTCCTTCTTTTCCATAATGTTCCATCAGATCAGTTTCACTTAAAAGCTTGCAACTCGATCTCTCCCTTAAATTTCTTCAGCTCAACTATCCAATCTTCAGCATTTCAACAGAAGTCCCGATCTCACCGTTGGAAGAAACATTTCTATCGCTATTAAATTCTTTTTTTTCATCCACAACATCTCCAACCAGATGACACATTTTAGACCTCATATTTTCCACAATGCACTGAATGCCTTGCATAAAAATTTGGCAGGAATCAGAAAAAATCTTAATATCTCAATGAAAGTCAGAGAAAGTCTGATTGAAATCCTCCATGTCTCACATAGTAGATTATGGCGCCCCCTAGGAACTTAACCAGCAAAAGTCTAAGAAATAGAAGAATGTGTTTACACAAGTGAAAGTGAGATAACAGACAATTCCCCAGAGAAAGAAGCAGCAGAAAACTGAAAGTTCAGAACAGCAGATTCAATGTGTAGGAAAATGCTAATGTCTTCAAATTTAGTACAAACTTAATAACAGGGAGACAATTATGTATTCCCAATCCTCAATATTTGGATGGAAAACAAAGTCCAAAACTTAAAAAGAATTTTTTTAAAAAAATTAATCACAAAAATAACAATAAGCACCAACAGAACCCGTTTCTCCTTGCTGTACAAAGCCTTTTTTAGGGTAAGTAAAGGTAAAGGTTTCCCTTGACATTAAGTCCAGTTGTGTCCGACTCTAGGGGGCGGTGCTCATCTCCATTTCAAAGCCGAAGAGCCAACATTTGCCCGTAGACACTTCCGTGGTCATGTGGCCAGCATGACTACACGGAACGCCGCTACCTGCCCGCTGAAGCGGTACCTATTAATGTACTCACATTTGCATGTTTTCGAAGGCTACAAGCAGCCATCTGAAGGACAAATGGGGTGATTCCAAGTGTTTTTGTTTCTCTGGAAAAACACTCCTGGGCTTCAAGAAAGACCTTCCTGAGCCTGAAAAAACTGCGTTGTCAGTTCTGCCCACTGAGCCTGCAGGCAC
Source organism: Candoia aspera (assembly GCF_035149785.1). Classification (NCBI taxonomy): domain Eukaryota; kingdom Metazoa; phylum Chordata; class Lepidosauria; order Squamata; family Candoiidae; genus Candoia; species Candoia aspera. The sequence goes on from NC_086154.1 coordinate 185,939,202, forward strand.
AGCTGTTCAGTCCACCATATCCCCACCAGAAGTCTCCATTTTAGTCTGATTGTTATATGTAAACCAAACCTTGGAATTCTCTCTTGTTTATTATGCAAGTTGTTCATAACATCCCTACTGAGATATAACAAGAACTATTTGCAGGTTCATATTATTAAACTACAGTTAACTCTTTAATTGCCAGTTGATGAGAAGTATTCTTGCCTTTTAAATTTCTGTTGGGAAAAAAAGCTTGTGATCTGTAATGGACTGACAAATATATTTAAGGACAGGCTTGGTTGTTTGCAGTTTAAAATCTTTACAGCAATTTTTTTTTTGGTTAGGTGCAATATGCATCTTGTAGTTTCTACTTCCTGGGAAACATGGAAACATGGATTACGGCTATGTTGTAACTGAAATAATTAAAAAAAAAAACTTTTCAGAGCCAGTGAGTTGTACGGTACAATATATCAAAAACTGCCAGCCTGTCAGCAGAATACATGGGTTTTGTCTCCCTAGTGTTTTTCATCCTCAGCACTTTTAAGATACAGTATGTGGACTTTTGGGAGAAGCCCAGAATTCTGGGAGTTGAAGTCCACAGATCTCAAAGTTGCTGAGTTTGAGAAACACTGCTCTAGAGGATTAGGATCCAGCAGAGGAGATTTGGAGCACATACAGATTTTGGGAAATTCCATTTCACAAGTTATGTCACTTTTCTTTGTTTAACTTGCTGTGCTTTCAGAACAAATGCATTTGAACTAATGCTTTCATTTGTAAAATCTTTGATTCAACTAAAGAAGTGTTTTAGATGTTCTTGTTAAATTTTTTCCTATAGGCAAAAATTAAAATGTGATGATCATATCTCAGTAACTCAATCAATTGCTGAAAAACAACAGGAATGGAACTTGAAGTGGGAAAATTGTCTTGGCCGGTCACCTTTTCATTTAATTAAGGATCCAAACCCTGTAAGTTGAAGCTTCGTAGGTAGTGTGTGGAGCAAGAATGAATGTATTCAATTTGAGGATGTTTGCAGTGTATAATTGAAATGTATTTTGAATTTAAAAGTCCCAATAGGTGTATCCCTGTACTCTATGAATTGTTTGTTAAGGTAAACACAGTTCTAAGATCTTCTTTAATACCATAATTATTTATTTGATTTATATGGCCATCCAACTCTTAAAAGCTTCTCTGGCAGCTTAAAACTGGTTAAGAGCATAACAATGAAGGAACCAAAGACAAACCCAGCAGATATCCAAAACAAAATAACAGAGTAACTGAGGTCAACCATTTCATATTACGTTCAGAATCTTTCATTTATGGATGGACTCATTCGATGCTCTGGCCCAAAGCTGGGGAAAAACCAGGTTTTCGGGGCCTTATGAATGGCCAGTGGGATTGGGACATCTACATCTCAGAGGAATGTTGTTCCATAAGGCACACACTGCAAAAGAGAAGTCATGTCTTCTGGACCTTGCCAAGTGGCATTGTTTATGATCCCCTAATCATATACATTTATAAAATCATATACATTTATAAAATAAATCATACATTTATAAAATAAATCATACCATTTATAAAATAAATGGTACAATTTTTTTCATCTGTAAAATAAAATTTAAGGACAATCTTTTGGACTTAGAATAGGCTGGTTTTGTACCTTCTTATTTTATTTGTACATTTGTATTTAAATTCCAAACATTTTAATATATTGTTACTATTTTTTTAAAGGCACTTGATTTATTACCCGCTATGTCTCCTCTTTCTTTTACTCCGGCTACTGAGGAAGCTTACAAAAGCAGTGTCTTCTGTCAGTATCCAGCATTAATTCCAGGTAAATTATCTATATAAATGCTGCTTCTTTTACATAGACTCTGTATCCTAATAAAACAAAGTCAGCTACAAAGGTAAGAGTGCACATAAATGATGGGCAGTGTTAAGAGTTCACAGTGCCAGATTAAACAGGTATACATTGTTTTGTTTTTATCGTAAACTTGTGACAATAGTAATAGAATAGATGGAAATTTGGAGAAGCAAAGGGTATGAAATGTTAAGTTGGGTGTCAATTTGTGACAGGCATATAGATGGCATAGTGCAAAGATTGTGCATGTTATGCGCTGTCTAGACAAGGTGCTGGATACTGCTGGTATGGGGGCAGCAGCCACAGTCCATGTTGGTGTTATTAATATTGGAAAATGTAGTTGGCCATTCCTGGAAGCCAGGTTTAGGTTATTAGGTGTCAGATTGAAGGGGCCAGCTTGTCATTCTCAGAAGTGCTTCCTGTCCCATGAGCATGTCCCCTTACTTAGGGATCTTAATGCATGAATGACACTGTGGGGCCCAACTGGAATGCTTAGATTTTTAGGCACTGGGAAACTTTTGTGGAGAAGCCAGATCTGTGCAAGACAGTTATTCCACTCGAACAAATATGAAACCAGGCTCGTACCATTGAAAAGATAGCAGAGCAGGTTTTAAAATGATGTTTGGGTATTCTGGGGGGGACACGACTAGTGTTCAGCAACATCTGATTTGGAAGGGTATAGGTGTTTCAAAGAATACAAGGAGGGATTAGGCTAATGTTGGAAGCGGATGAATTGATGGATGTGATAAAAGACAAAAGCTGTGAAAATGGCTTATGCCAGTAACAGTTGAAGAACATAGCGTATAGGTGTTTTTATGGCAGTGTTAGAAATCTAGGCAACTTAAGGGAAATAGAGCACTTGGCTGCGAATGAGGACATAGATACGGTGAGTAAAACAAGAAACTTTGTGGAACAGAGAATCTGTGTGATATACGTTATTTCTAGATACAAGCTTATAAGGAAGTTCATAGGAGTGCATTAATCCTTTAATCTTAACTGATGAGATTAATTTCTCAAAGAGAAATTGCTGATCTCCTAACAAAAACATATAATTTGTCTGTCAAATTGGGCTCAGGGTCAGGGGATTAGAAGGTAACCAATGTGACACCAAATTTTAAGAAGTCCAGGAAATTACAGGTTGGTTTTGAGTTATTTATTACAGTAATTTGTTCTGAGCAAATTACTGTTATCAGAAACAGCAGTCAAAGAAAAAATAAGCATATAAAACAAAAAGTCTTGCTGAGGGGAAATCAGCCCTATTAAATATAAATCCTGCTTCACCAACTTTCTAGAATTTTTTTTTTTTTTAGAATATCAATAGGGACATAGATAGAGGTGATCCTGTTGACATTCCATACTTGGAATTTCAAAAGACCTTTGACAAAGGTCCCATCAAATTTAGCAATGGTGGATTAAAAGTACCTGCTGTTTTATGAATTGCTAACAGGATAAAAATAGAAATCAAAGCATAGGAATAAATGGACGAAGAAGTGAAGCCCCTCAAAGATGTGGGTTAGGACTGTTGCTTTTTAGGTTGTTCATAAGTGATCTTGCTTAGGGATAAACAGTAAGTCTGAGTTTGTGGAATATGCCAAACTACTCAGGGTTATGAACAGCTCCAGGATGAAATTTTTAAACAAGGTAAACAGTCAACTAAGTAGCAAACACAGTTCAATTTAATGTAAAATGATCTGCATTGAGTCACCTCTTCCTAACTTCACATATATACTGATGGGATTGAGTTGTCTATAGCGAACTACTTGGTCACAGTGATAGCTCAGTGGACATATTATATTGAAGTGTAGCAGCTGTGAGAAAGATAAATGTCATGAGAGGGATTATTAAACAAGGGAATAGTATGTACACTTCTGGAAAAGGATATAATAGATTGGAAAAAGTGCAGAAAGGGGCCAACCAAATTGATCAGGACAAGAAAGCTAGAATTTGGGGAATTCTTAAGTTAGAAAAAAGACAACTGATTAGTAGATCATGGTAGGGTATAAAAACATAAATGGTACAAGTAAAGTAAACAAAGATAACTTGCCTTCTCTTTCTTCAAACACTAGGACTGGCAGTTATCCAGTGAAGCTAATTGGAGGTGATTTAGAACTGAATTGGAGGTGATTTAGAACAGACATAAGACAGTACTACATATGACATAGTGCATAATTAATCTGTAAAATTCATTACCACAAGATACAGTGGAAGGCTTTGAGAGAAGTAGATAAATTCATGGTGGACAAGTCTATGGAAGACTATTAGTCTTAAAGACTCAATGTTACTTCTACATTAGGCAGGTTAAGAGCAATTTAGTAGGTTCCAGAAATAAAACCTCCAAACTGGAAGTGTTTCCAGGTGTTTGGTGAAGGTCTGCCTCTCAAGCTGTCCTATTTTGTCTGGAACATTATATTTAGAACATTTCAAACTGCCAAAATCTGCCAAATAATAGGCCTCTCCCCCAATACTGCTTCCATATTGCTCTGGAAGAGGTTCAGTATGGTCCTGAGGGAAACAGAATGTTCCAGATTTCTTCAGAATAGTCTATTACTATTTTGGCAAATTTTTGCATTCCTAGTTGTATGCTAATATGCGTACATGTTTTTTCAATCTGGTTTAAATTATTACTACTGCTTAATAAATACAACAATATTTCTGTAGAAGCAGTGATATTGTAAATATTTATATTATTAACTAAACATAATTCTTGGTTCACTTTTGAAAAATGTATTTTAGATTCAACCAAAAAGAATTTCCAGGCAGATGAGTTTGTGATAGCTGGGAAGACACTGAGAAATGAAGGTTATTCAACCATAACTGTCACAGAAAGGTATGATTTTAATATGTCCTCGTACAGTATGGTAGCATATATTACATAGTATAAATAATATGGAACCATGCATTAGAAAGAATCAAAGTGTAACTTTAGATTATATGTGATTCTCTAAATGGAGATGTAGCTAGATGCATTTGTATCACAAGATAAAAATAGAATTTAAATGTTACCTCTGAAAATATCTTGCAAAGTCTTAAAACTATATACTGGTTTCCATTTTTTCCTTCTTCATCTTTCTTAGGTCCAAGAGAAATAAATGTTTCTTTCTAGTTAAGTAGAAATTACTTAATCTTACTATGGAAAACATAGTTTTGATATATTGTGTGCAGGAATCAATGCGATTATATTGTTGTTGTTGTTGTTTGGTATGCCTGTATCCCTGAAATATGTGTATAGCTCTGCGTGCATGGGAGGCTGATACTCAAGTAGAGAAAAGCTTTGCTCTAATTGTCACAAGCTCTCCCTATAATAATGTTGCCTTTTGATGACCGGGATGAATTGAGAGAAATTGTAACGGACAGATACGGGGCATACAGGTTTCCGCAGCTGCACAAGTACATGATTTTAACAGTGTAAAATAATAATGTTTTCCTTTATTTTTAGGACTTTGGATCTTGCTACACATTCTGAAAAGGTAACCCACTATTTTCATTGTTCCTAATGGAATCTTACATTAGTGGTTGCTCCATTTGTTCTTGATACCCAGGAGTACTAGATACGTGATAAAGGTTAAAATGCAGTTGTTGCAAATAGTAAAATATTGGCCTACACCTGCAAGCTCATCTTTCAACATCTTTTTTCCCCACCTCAGGCATCAAATGTTGAAACTCCCAAGAGGACTGGTAATTCTCAGTTTCAAATCTTAAAGTATAAAGGAAGAAATCCTAGACCAATAGAAGGTGGGAAGAAAAGACAAGCTGATATAGTTAGAACACCATCTTCATCTAAAAAAGAAGATCCTTTAAAGAAGGCCCAAGAACAGCTGGCAGAAGAGGTAATGAGCATGTTTACCCAAGAGAGATAAACACTAGTAATTACATAATCTGAGGTTCTTTGAGGATGCTCACTTACATAAAAAGCAAAGGTAGCTTGACTTGGCCGTAAGTAAAAATTAAAAATCCAGTGCTTTTATTCAACAAGTCAATGCAGTTAGCATAACCTCTTTACATTATTGTAAAGTATGCTTACTTACATCCATCCTTGCTCTTCTTGACCTCTCAGCGGCTTTCGATACCATCAACCAAGGTATCCTTTTGGGTCAGCTCAGGGAGTTGGGGGTGGGTGGCATAGTCTTGCACTGGTTCACCTCCTTCCTCCAGGGCTGGTCCCAATCGGTGTTGATAGGGAGCGAGAGATCCAGCCCACAGCCCCTTCTTTGTGGGGTGCTGTAGGGTTTGGTTCTGTCCTCTCCTATTTAACATCTACATGAAACCTCTGGGCGAGATCATCCGTCACACAGGATGAGGTATCATCAATATGCAGATGATAATTATATATCTCCATCCCGGGTGAAGTAAGTGATGCCGTGACCACCCTCTCCAGGTGCCTGGGGGCTGTGGGGGTCTGGATGGGGAACAACAGGCTTTGACTGAACCCTGGTAAGACTGAGTGGCTGTGGATTAATGGCACCTCGGGTTCTGGGAAATTGTCATCTTTAGTGCTGGATGGGGTTGCACTGTCCCAGACAGACCCGGTGCATAACTTGGGGGTCCTCCTGGACTCACGACTTCTGCTCGAGGAGCAGGTGGCAGTCGTAGCCAGGAGGGCCTTTGCGCAACTTCGGGTTGTGCGCCAGTTATGCTCTTTCCTGGACCGAGAGGCCCTTCGGACAGTCACTCATGCCCTGGTCATCTCCCATATAGACTACTGTAACACACTCTACATGGGGCTACCCTTGAAGAGTATCCGGAAGCTACAATTGGTCCAGAATGCAGCCACGCAGGCAATCCTGGGTGTGCTAAGGTTTGCACATGTAACATCTTTGTTGCGTGAGCTGCACTGGGTCCCAGTCTGCTTCCAGGTCCAATTCAAGGTGTTGGTTATTACCTTTAAAGCTCTACATGGCATGGGACCAGGATATCTGAGGGACCCTCTTGTCCTGATTACATTGACCTGCCCCACCTGGTCATGCAGGGAGGGCATGTTACGGACTCCATCCACAAAATAATTTCATCTAGCGGGGTCTCGGAAGCGTGCCTTCTCTGCTGTAGCTCCCGCCCTTTGGAACATCCTTCCCCCAGAGGTGAGATAGGCCCCCTCGCTCCTGGACTTTTGAAAAAGGTTAAAGACCTGGTTTTGTCAGCAGGCTTGGAATGGGAGGGGGAATAGCCATACTTTGGGATGGTTAGCATCCCTAGAGTGACTTCTGATGGATCTACTATACTCTTGGTCTGATAAAGAGCTCTTGCCTATCTTGATTCTATTACATTCTTACTTTTATTTATTGTATTTATAACTGTTTTGGCTTTTTAATTCTATTTTATTGTAAACTGCCCAGAGTGGGAGGGAGATGGGTGGTGATAACATTTGATTGATTGATTGATTGATAAATAAAATTTAGAATATTATGTGGTATCCAGTGTGGGTTACCCACTTACAGAGCAGTCTGCTGGTTAAACAGATTTTTCCCCTGGTGTCCCCCATCCTCTTTCAGAGGGTTGAAAGAGCCCAGGGCATATTTGAGGGTTCAAGTGAAAATCCTGTTCATGCAGAACTCTGTTAGTGTAATACTGTTTATGGCCCTTAGTCTCTTAGGCAATGTTAGTTTGATTTACATTGTCTATAATGTTTACCTTTCCTCCCTATTCATACCATTTTTATAGTATGCATTATCTAGTCACAAGCTCTCTATAAATAAATAGTAAGGAAGCAACAAAAATTCTTGCAGGATTTCTTATGTTATGTTGTAGGGAGTGTGCTAGAAAGCTGTGATTGTGGGTTGTTTGCTCTAATGTGAATAATGTGTTAATGTGGCATTTTTTCTTAAAAACAAGTTGGCTGTATATTGAATGAAGGCAATATTTACATTAGACAAATGCAGCTGTGCCATTTTTAGCTTTCTTATTAAGCTACAAGATTTCCTGGAACAGAATATTCCACTGTTATCCCACTGTTAGTATTTTGTTTAAAGGAATATGATGAGCTTATCTAGTAAACTATTAACTTTTCAAATGCAGAAATTTCAGCTTGTGCAAGGACTTTTAGCTTGCCTCACTACTAAAAAGTCAAAACTGAGGTACATGTTTAGTCAGTTAGCAGATGAACGTTCAAAAAACTGCTTTATTTTGTTGTTGTTCAAGCAATAATGTGGTTTTAAATGTTTTCTTTAAAAACTCAATTTTAAACATTACACAATGTTACAGGTATCCCCAAATTTTTTGAGCCACGTGTGCATCTGTAATGTTGAGAACACATCGTAAGTGTTGGCTACCACTATGTGGGTCTTGCCTATTCACAAAATGATTAATCACCTGACCATGGGAATCACAAACCACTGATTTTCTATGTATTACATCTGTTTCACCAAAAGGGAGGTCATAAAAGTTCAGAGACAAGAAACATGATCAAGAAAATGAGATGGTGTTTAAGCCCTGAATGCCAGATTACACGCTGTTCCCAAACACACTACTAAATATCCATTCCAGACAGCAAAATGATGATGCTCAGAAAATACAAAATACCACTATGGACATGCATAGCACTGATAAAGAACTAGGTGAAATCCAAGCAGGTGTAGGTGCACATACAGTATACCCCACCAAAATAGTCAGTTAAGAGAAATACAGACACAGACACTGCAAAGCACATTCAGTGCAAGCAAGCCTAGTCTCCTTGCTTTCCAGCATCTAGGATTCCCTCTGCTACACCCCAGGTAATCTTTTTTTTTTTTTTTGGAGGAAGAAGGTTGCCGGAGACATTTCAATGGAAAGCAGTCTGCTTTAGCCAATGTGCCATTTTTAATTTTCAGCCATGTCTATGAAGCCCTGAGGCATTGTTACAAATAAAAAAGGAGGCTGCCTGTTTATACTTGGCTGGCTTCCAATTTTAAAAATGTAAACAAAACTCAGGGTAGGCAGACTAGTGGATGCCAAGGAAGGAGCCAAGAAGCAAATGAATTCCCAAGGGTGCCATATTTCAGCTCCTGGAACTGTGGCTTGTCTCTCTAAGTGTATATATTTTCCTGCAGGTGGCAGATATAGTAATATCTGATTCACCCCAGAGCACTGAAGTGAAAGGAAAGGATGTAGGGGATCTGATCAGTACCTTAATCTCAAATCCTTTCTTAACAAGGAAACAGATTCCACGGACTCCAGAAAATCTGAGTAAGTATCCATAATATTCTCTCCTTTAACATTACATTGCAGTATATTCAGCCATGTTGGAATTGGTATAGCTTTATAGTTTCTGAAGGTATGATTTTTTTTAATGGCTATGGAACTTGGTACGGATGCAGCGCTATATATATTCAAACAGTTAGTAAAACACAGTAAAGCAACCCCTCAAAACGAAGGTTCCGGTGAAGCACTTTTGAAACTGCATAGCTATACTACCTATGCCCTTTTTCACACGTTCATTTATTTTTACTGTTACTTTTGTGAAGTCTTCTGTTTCTCTTTATTTTTGTCCATCCTCTCTTCCGTGGCTTATCACTGTGGGGAAATAAAAGCACACTCCCAAAGACCAGCTACTCCCAGCAATATGTCTATTTTTATGCTAAGCTGCTTATAGATCCCCTACGTATTAGCTATTGCTACATTGTTGGCGTAAGTAGTCTCTCTATACTATTAAGTTGCAGGCTAAGCAGCTACTTCTAGTGGATTGGGACATGGGAGTGGCAGTGCCTTTCTCTTTTCCCCATCTTTCCTACCAAAAAGCCTTATCTTTGGATATTTGTAGTACCCCATTGTATCACAGAGCGAAGACTCTACTAGAAGCCAAGACTCAAACTATACTCAAATAGCTGAAAGCATTAGATTCTTCAAGTTAATATGATCTCCCAATTCTCTATCAGTCATGTTGTTGTTCTCCCCAAAAGGACAGTAAATAAGAATTATATTCAGGCATCTTACCCTATTTGCTCCCACTCTGGCAGTCATTTAAATTTAGGCTCCAACTAAGTAAGCCAGGACTGTTTATAGTCACCCATCAGAAGAGGATGTGAACTGCCTGTCTTCCGTCTGACTCTGTTGAGTAGAAAACTTGTTAACATAAGCCTCTTCTCATAAGGTGCAAAGAGCTTTGTGTATTTCTCAAAAAAGTTGAAGTCTGACCATCACCTGATACAAGAACATCTTACTTCAAATGGTTCAGATTTTGTTTTTCTTTATTTGTTTTTAGTTAAAAAAAAGTCCTCCTTACATCTGCAATCAACTTGACCTGTTTAACTGACATCTAGGGATGCATTTGTGTTCCCTGGATATAAAACAGCTGTAAAAGAACTGCCCTCCCTTTTTCTTTAGTGTTAGTTACTGTAAATCACTGTACCTGGCACTCTTTCAGAGTACAAAGAAAGAGACCATCCTCAGTTTCTCCAGTACTTCCTGCAGTTTTGTTGAATACAGTAGACTTCCATTTCAAGAGGAGCCGGAATAAGGCCACCTTACATAGATTATTGCTATAATTGGCTGAAATATATGTACCTGGATTCAATTCAATGAAAGAAGTTAATTTATAAAAGCATCTTGGTGAAATAATAGATGACTCTACAGCTATAAGAATCTTTCAAAATAATACCACCACAGGTTTTTTTCTGTTGTCTCCAGGAGTGCCTTTTGCAACAGAAAATGAAAACAAACTCTTCCTGATTAGATTGTCTATAAAATCAAGTCCCTTATGGATCAGGAACCTCTAAGACTATCAGAGGGGGCTTTGCAGGCAACTTGGGAGAAGAGAGATACAACATGCTCTTCCTTCCTCATCACCTTAGCCACTGCCACCCTCTCTGTTGCATATCTGTTGTTTGATCCTGCATTGCACCAAGCTGAGAATAGAAAGTTGACTAGTCTGAGTCATTGTATGTATTTTGTGTAAGGTTTAGCAGCACTGTGTGTGAAATTTAGCGGTGATTAAATCTATACTTCCTATGTTCTTGGACAATAGGGGGAAGGAACTCATGGTTGAATGTTTCACTTGTACCCAGTAAGAAGGCATTCAAGCAACATTTCCTCTAAGGCAGGGAAGCAGAAGTGCAAGTCCTGTTGTCTTCTGAGCAGCAATGTATATGGCTGGGGCAGCCTGGAACATTGGCCTCCCTTTACTTGGGGAGTGTGGCACAGAAAACCAGCAGAAGTGCCCGTTGCTGAGGCCGTGGTACCCGCTATGTGTTGCTGCCTTAGCTTCTCTGCCCATCTCGTTGCAGACTGCAGCAAGAGTTTCTGCTATGTACATTCAGCCATGCCTGACAGGTAGTATCTTGGCCAAAGGGAAATGTGGCTAGCTGCTGCACAGCCCTTGGTCTTTCTCTGGAACTTGGCAAAGACCACCTGAGGTGCCAGTGGGCCAGAAAGCAAGGAGCCTTTTCCCCACCCTCCCTTGTAGTTTCCCTTAATGCTTGCTGCTGGTGCTGTACAACTTGGGCGGGCGGGTGAGTGGGGAGATGGTGAGTTGCAGGCCATGATCTTTCAAGGTCCCACAACAGGAACAAACTGCCACCCACTGCTGCCGCTGCCTTTCATGTCCACTGGCTTGGCTCTACAAAAGAACTGGTGCACCAACAATCCCTGCCCTCCCCTCCCCTCCAGTGCCACCAAGCACATCCCATTTGGCCCAAAGTGCTCTGATGATCAGTTGCATCTGCCTGCCTCAGTGATGGGCAACACCGCTTTGGGCTGAGGAAGCTGAGGGGGCAAGGCACAATCCTACAGATGGGGCTGCTGGAGTCTGAATTTGACACATTGCTCTGCTGACTCCTACTCACCACTGTTGGCCTGTCTTGAGAGGAGGTAGTTGCTTTGAACGGTGCAGGGGAGGAGTGCATCTAAATCTCCATCCCTCAGCTCTGCCAGAGACTTGTGGTTACCAGGAGGTTGGAAGCCCAGCAGCAGCAGCAGCAGCAGCAGCTGATGGTTTCAGTTGCAATCTGTCTTCTTCTGAGATGAGTGAGAGTTGCAGTGACAAGACATGGCATGATAGTTTTATCCTAGTCATTTCTTTCTAGTCTCCAAATATCGGGAGTTGCAAGCAAAAGACAATTACTGGATTCTTCCTCTAGGTCTGGGGCTGTTGAACTGGGCATTAGTTCCACACAAATCAAATAAAAAAAAATTCCAAGGCCCCAGTTGCATGCTTGGAGTGCTTTCAGATTTCAGTTCGCTTCAGGAAGTGGAAATGCATGCCAGTGCACATGATTGGTTCCCATTAGGGTCCATTTCCTCTTGACTTGCCCCCTTCCCCACTGTCTGTGTTCACTGACCCTTTGGGTGGTCAGCTTTCTTGGGAAAGTAAGTCTTGTACACAGGTGTGTGATAGTGTCTGTGTGGCCACATGTGTGTGCATCTTAGAGGAAACATTGCTTTCAAGATAAATGTTCAGTGAACATCTGACCAGTTAGACTGGCATCAGTGTGGTTCAGGAGAGTGTTATGTTCCCTGCGTAAGAGTAATTTCATTTAGAAAAGAAATGCTGGTTGTCACTTGCTCAGTTGAAAGGCAAAAAAAGTAGAAGTGACTGATGTTTAAAAGAAGTAATGCTAGTCCTTGCTTAACGACCATTTGCTCAGCAACCATTCGAAGTTACGGCGGCACTGAACAAATGATACTTATCCCCGGTCCCCAAAGTTACAGCTGTTGCAGCACCCCTGTGGTCACATGATCAAAATTCTGGTGCTTGGCAGCCACCCACGCAACCACAAGAGCACTTCATCTCCCCCCACCTATGCCCTGTTGGCCTCCCTGCACAGTGGCACTCGGCAGCGGTGCTGGGGCTGATGTATTGGCCTGGGGCCTTCAGCAGTCTCCGCTGGCCACCACTGGCCCTGGGCCTCCACTTCAGCCCCAGTGCACCTGTCACCAAGGAGTGACGCCTCAAGCCCGTGCCACAGCCAGCCACCCCAGCACCTCAGCACAAAGCCCCAGCAGCCCTGCACTCGGTAGGCCCTGCTGCGCCCAGCCGCCCTTCGCCCTTTTCCTCAGAATCTTCAGAGAACTTGAATAATGGCTTGCAAAATTGATGTTTCAATATTGTAGGCAACAAGTGACAAAAAAATCAAAGTTTGGTAGCACATTTTCTGATTAACAAATTTTATAAGCTTTCATGAAGTGCAGCTTATTTCATCAGAGGCATAGAGTGGCTAGGGTGATACAGGATTTAAACTGGGGTGGGGGTGCGCGAGAGGGAGATTTTCCAGTAGTCAGAGCTGAGGGCTTCAGCGGATCTCCTTGCTGTTTTATATGACCAACAGAGCAATACAAGCGAAAGCAGAGTTGTTTAGTATCTTTAAAATCACAGATTGGCATTTAACAAACACATCTTTTTCTCAAAAGATTTTATATATATCCAAGATATAGTGCTCTAAAATATATATCCTAAGGCAATCTGTTTTCTTTTAGTAGAGTTTCAATATTGGTGTGCAGAATAAAGATGTATATTTTTAGAGTGAAGATTACAGTATTGTGCTTAATCTTTTTTTGCTCATTTTCAGTTACTGAAATCCGAAGCTCATGGAAAAAGGCTATTCAGACTGAAGAACCTTCAAGTGTAGCATTGCATCATACTGAAGCAACAGAACAGTTATCACAGGATACAGTTCCTGCCTTTAGAGACCGTGCAAATTCAAGTATGACATGTTTTATGTCATCTTGTATGTCTGATACAGCAGAATCTTCCTTCCTAGATGTGCAGTCCCCATGTAGTTTACAGCAGGGGGTTACTGATGAATTGCTGACCCACCAAAAAACTCTTAGGTCACTGGATGAAATGATTTGCAAGAAAGGTTTGTCCCCTGCTGTTCCAGATCAAATGGAAAATCCAGAACTAGTCTTCAAGACTTTAAACAAAAGCGTGATTGAGGTGGGCTGTGGTTCTGGCAACCATACTGGGTCAGAGGCTTTGCCACACAGTGTGGGCCAGAATTCTACAATGTCGACAACTCTGTTGTGGGATGCTTCTCAAGCAATTAGCGGTATTAGTTCTGATAGCCATGAAGTTATCCAGCTAGGTATACTTCAGGAAACTCTCCCAGAAGGAGGAGGATCTATCAGTCTTAATAGTGTCCATGATTTGGAGTTGGATGACTCAAGAGAAGAAAACTCTAGAGACAGCAAACCTATGACAGATTATCTGTCAGGAAATGAGCGCAAATTAGATTTCCAGTCTATTCGAAGTCGATATGAAGCACTGAAAAAGACGGTTCTCGATCACCCGCTGTCTTGTGGAAAGCAAATGCCAAGGTGCAGATCAGAGTTTAGCCTCAGTCCAGTGAGCCTGGAAATGAAGGATGTGCTTAGCCCTTTGGGAAAACCATACGCGTCTGATGCAGAACTTGTTGAGACATCATCACACCTGAGTCATCTTGAAAGAAAGAACAGTCTCTCCCCTTTAGTTGCATTTTCTCCGCTGCATCTGAGAGACACGCAGGATCGAGGAGACTTATTTAATAAACGGAAAGGTTAGTGCATCTCTTGAACTGTAGGGGGAAATGCATGCAACGTCTGAGGATTGTGGGGGATAGGCTTCACTTTTTAATGTGTGATTTGGAGCACCCATCTTAAGTGGAAGTAGATGCTGGTGATCTGCTAGTGCAGAATACAAGTAGTTGTGCACTGTGAAATGCATAGGGAGTGAATAGTTATGCAAAATCGCTTATGTACTGAGAGAGGAATTGAGAAACTGCACATCTAACTGATCCTATCCAAGTAGCTTCTGGTTTACACTACTACCCATATCCCTGTATTATAATACAGTGTTTAAGTTATGTTATTCTTTCATGCTAACTAGATATAGCAAAGAGGTTGCTGTGTTGTTTTTTAAAAGATTGGTTTTAGAAATAAAGTTGATTATTGGGATAAAATTTTGATCATATTTAATTAGGGTTTTTGCATGAGCTGGCTATTAAGGGAAATGGTGTCAGACTCCCCGATCAAATATTCCCAGAACATCTTTATCAGACTCGCATCCATCTTCAAGAAACCCGTGTCAGCAGACTGCGAATTGCCAGCGGGGAGGGGGAGCTGGACTGGAGTGTGAATCATTTTGTTTGGGCTCGATGCTCTTTGCCCAAGGTCAGCAGGCCAAATACCATTCAGGCCATCTGCCGGCACAGAAAGGGGGGTGCATACCTCTGTGGGTAGTGGGGGGGAATTAGAGGCTTTGTGATTTTAAACTAGAACGCGTGGGAAATGCCATTCACAACTTATACCTTGTATCGAATGCTATGCTCCATTAAACAGTTAAATAAGCAAAGGCTTATGGACTCGAGCATTGAGTGAATGCTCAAGTGTTCTGATCATTACAAATGGTTTATTAATGTAGACGTCTGCCCCTGAATTTAAAATACATTTTCTAGATAATGGCTATATTCTCCTTCATAGAATTAAAATTCTAACAACCACAGTGTCTATAAAAATAATCCCTCTTTACTTGAGGATTGGAAATTTGCACTGAGGTTTCTTTAGAATAGATTTCTACCCTGTGCACAATACATGTACCTACCTAAAAAAAAAACTACTTTAAAATAGGTTTTAAAATATGTATTTCTCTTTCAGAAAATTAGTTTGAAGATGGATACAAAAGAACCCTCAACTGTGAAGATGAAGCCATTCCATGGTTCTATAATCATGATGCACTGACTTGGATAGAATACTTCATGGTGATAAAAGTGTTTTTGCAAACCTCAACCTTTAATACGTTAGTGTTAACTAATACTAATCCTGACTGTAGGCTTCTTGCACAATTCCATTCTCTGGAATAATCTTGTATTATCAGTGATAAAAAAAATACTGATGAATTGAGATCTTTTAAGAGTAGTCACAAAGAGAGCTTTAAGTATTAAATTGCAATAAAGTGTCTTAGATAGCACATTTTATTCTGATTTTGAAAGATAAACCTTGTTCTGACTCTTCAGGAAACCTACAGATGAAGTCCCTTGGTAAACAATTGAATAAATCAGTTGTCTTTCATATTTCATTTTTTCCCCATATCTGGGAATTAAGAAGCATTTAAGAATAAATGTAATTACTGGTGCAGATCAACCCTTTTGTAGATTATATCCAACAGTGTCCATTTTGCAGTGGAATATACTGGTGAGACAATTCTTCCCTGTGTAATCCCCACATCTATTCTGGAGAGTCAGGAATCTTATAGAACATAGTTGGATGCATATGGAAGGAGAAGGAGAAGCATGAGAGAGAAATCCCGTGATATAATAGAAGGCTGCTGATGCCTTGTGTGTCTCCTCTTAATACTGACACTGATAAATAGTCATAGAAAATGGATGCTGTAACATTACCAGTCACCAATGTGAGTATCAGATCTCTGCCATATCTCTCTAATCCAGCAACATAAGGAAAAGCTACATAGGAGGAGGCTGGGATTTAGTTTTTCCACCTTCATCCCATGTATCAGATATTAGCTGATGGATAACAAAGGTAGCGTTGCTGGGTATTTAAAAACTGAGGTTAGGAATGAGGAGGAGGAGATGTTGGAATTCAAGTGTCTGATCATAATTTCTAATAGTCTTACCTTAAAAACTGTTTGTCTTAAATATTTATTTAAAGTACACATTTTTTAAAAAGAATAATGCTATAATAAACTTTCCTCACTAAAATCTTCTGATTGTACATCTATTTTCCCTCAATTCTTTTCTGAAGAATGAAGTGAAATCCAAATATATAGAGGACACCTGACTGGCATGATATAACTGTTCACTTATTTGGTTCCTTCTTGGGCTTATGAGAAATAGCCTTTATGTGCTACTGAGTGCACCAGGATCAAGTTCCTATTAACCAGAAACAGGAATTCCTATCAGCTTGCTTGTTACAGTATTCCATTCAGTCTGTTAATCTGTTGTACTGTACAAAACTCAAGAAACTTTGGACTTGATGTTCTACATGTAGGTTCTCTTGCAGACTTCCTACTGAAAATCAGGGCCTAAAGGCTTTATCACGTCAAGCACTGTGGCTCTAATTACAATGAGCCCTGTTGAGGTGAATTCAGAGTAAAATAAATCTGTCTAAAGAGATATAGCTAATATATTTAAAAACACTCATTTTATGACACGCAAATGTAAGTATTTGCAACTCTCCTAAATCACCGTTTTGGATGAGGATGTGGGAACAATGTCCAGAAAGCAGGAAATGTCCCATGTTTACCAGTGTTAATGACCCTGGCAAAAGCTTTTTGCCAAGAAAAATATAAAAGACAAAAGTTCTTTATAAAATGTGGGTCCTTGTTTATCTTGGTAAACACAACCACATTTTTTGGATGTGCAAACACAGGATTGCTGTGGGGAAAACGAGGCAGGAACATTATGTACATCCCTTTGAATTGACCAAAAAGATAAAAATCAAATAAATAAATATGCTTTCATTCATAGGGCAAGGACTACAGCAAGAGTTTTGACTTGTCCCAGTAGTACTATTCTGATTACAGCAAATGCTCTAGCAGAAGCCCAAGTATAGATTTACTTTGACTAGTAACCAAGAAAAATGCAGGCCATAATACCCTATATATTATCTTTGGACACACTGGAATCCTGAAGTTACATCTTTTAGCTCTCGTGGATGCTTGGAATGAAAGATAGAAATCAATTAACAAAAATTTTTATATTACATATTTTTTGTTGCTATGCTGTTGACATCCATACATCTGAGGCTGAATTCACTACATAATTTTACAAATTTGCAAGCTCTAGTCTTTCAGTAGTTTCTCTAATGTGACCCCTTCCCCCTTTATTATTTGCCCACAGTTGAAGTAAGCGTAGTAATTCCCAAACTAAATTGAGCAGCTCTATATTTGGATGTAAATTACTCTTCAATTCTGGGAGCAGATACTCTGTTTTGGCAGTATTACTGCTTGCAAAGCCCAAGTCTACCTGGTGACTTCACAAAGGATCTCCAGGTGACTACCAAAGAAGTTGTTATGTGTCCCCTGCACCTTTACAGGCAAGGTGAAGACTCCATTAAGTCTTCAGCAGTAGCTAGTTTAAGGTAGAAGAGAAGCTCTGCTGCTCGATTAGCTGGGATGCGCTCACGACAGTCTTCTACTGCTCCTTGCAGCAGTGGAATCAGCTAGAGCTAGCCAACCGATTTCACCAAGACTGCAATCGTCCCATCTTTCCATAATGGCTTCTCTGTTGACTCCACAACCTTCTCAATCCTCTGGCAAATGCATCTGTCAGATCTGCGACTGTGGGTATGTAACGTGGGTTGATTTGCAAGGTTATATTTTAAAGCTGCAACTCTATGACGTCACTGTTAAGTCAAATGGCTTCCAGAGTTGTTAACCCGAAGACAGCCAGCATTTCTTCATGTTCTCTATCTTATTGGCCTTAGACACAAATGGCCAGTTACTGAAATTACTCACTCACCTTTGCTCTGTAGTGTTACCCAAGCAAACACCACAGCATTCTTGTTCTTGACCAATATAGGTATGAGGATGTTGAGCAGAAGTGTCGTATTTTATCCTGTGCTATCGGTCAAGGAGCAGCTCAATAACATAGGCTAAACTTTGGTTGAAGGATGTAAGTTTTACCATGAAGTTAGATCACAATCCTGAGGTTTAGATCAGTGGCTCTCTAATACCTGGACCTGAGCCAAGAGAAGATTGGAAGCAGGAAATTAGTTTCAAAATAAATGGAGATAATTGCCTGGTTATAGTTGGTTGGTAGTCCATGATAGTTGGTATTCCGTGATACTATCATAGCTTCCCTGATAGTAGATTATCTGACCTAGTAGATTATCTAGTAGATTTTCTGACCTAGTAGTTGGATAATAAACATTACTGGGAGTGATCTAGGCAGCTGTTTATTATAAGTAGCTGTGGCCATCAGCAAATCTGCATCATACTGCAATTAGATTTCCTTTTGTTCCTGCTGTTTCAATGTTAGTATCCCATAAAGCAAATTTATGTAATGCAGTGTTTTTCAAACCTGGCAATTTTAAGATGCATGGACTTCAACTCCCAGAATTCCCCATCCAGCATGGGGAATTCTGGGAGTTGAAGTCCACTCATCTTAACATTGCCAGGTTTGAAAATACCCATCCAGTGTTTAGGACGGCAGGTTTTGCTGCTTTGCAGATTGTGATCACCTGTAGGTACTTGTGGACATATATCAGAACAACTCCCATCCTGACACCATGACTGTTGGTTGTAATAATTGAGGTTGTAGTCCAGCACATCTGGAGGGCATCGAGTTGTGGAAAGCTGCATTATGGCAGCTTGTAGGGCATGATGTTAGCTCTATGTTGTGAGAGGGAGCAATGTAGCTGAAGTCTGAGAACCTCAGTTATTCTAGTTCCCATGAGTGCAAACCTAAATGTAAATACACAATGCTGTTGGTAATTATTTCTAACTTGGCTTTAGCAACGTTGTCAATGAATCTTGTATTAGGCCCCAGGCACTAGTTTTATCCTTAGTCACTCCTCCTTCATGCTTAAATTTTAGACCTTGGAAATAGCCCAGATATCCTGGGAAGTGAATAGCTGCCAGCATTAAATGGCACTTTTCTTGAGCCTCTGAGTAGGGATGCTGCCATCTGCAAGAGGCAGCTTAGCTGGAAGTTTGTGTCTGGAGCAATGTGTGTGGCCTGTTGCTGTATTCGGTGGATTTGGCAGTGAACAGAACCATTAGTACATCTGTGTCTTTTTATTCTGGGCATAGGAACACTTCTTCCTAGCCCTTCACATCTGTTGCTGTTTTTCCATGGGACTGACAGTGGTTTTCAGATGTATTTATAAAAGGAGTCACACTGGTGCTGAATTTGCTCCGCCTTTGCCTTAATCTTTCACTTATGGAGAGGCTGGCTGCTCGGCTGCCTCCTCCAAGTGTCTACATTTCAGTGGTTAGCATCACGGACGCCATGCCAGGATGTCTGTGAAAAGCTGGCTTTTCAGCACAGCGTGCAGCAAAATAATATTATTCTACAATTATTTGTATTTGCAGTGTGACATTTTGTTTGCTTAACGTAATTCAGCACAATATTTCCTTTCCCACTTCTAATAGTATTAAGTGTTGACAGCATTCTTCGCCATGCAATTAGAAAAAGAAGTCTGAAGGGCATGGGTCTACGAAGCAGGACAGTAGCATAATGTAGATGTAGACGAGGGCAATCACTTAAGCTCTGAAATGCTGAAAGCCAGAAAGGCGCATAGTGCTGAAAGAAGTGGTGTTCCAGCTTCACGTGAGATGCTTTCTCTATTATTCTATATTAGGGATGCACAGCTAGAAATTCCTCCCCACCAGTTTCAGGAGTGGCTCATGGAACCCTCCTAAAGTTGACACCAAATTTTGATTTCATCTGTGACAGAAGTGGGCTACATATGAAGTAGTAATAGCATGGAGTAACATGAACTTTAACGTTTTTTTTTTAATCCATTCAATCGTGTCCAATTCTCGGAGACTGCCTGGGCAAGCCCCTGCAGTTTTCTTGGCAAGGCTTTTTCAAAGTCACCCAGCTGGCTTTGTGCCTAAGGTGGGACTAGAACTCCCGGTCTTCTGGTTTCTAGCCTGGTGCCTTAACCACTACAGCAAACTGGCTCTCTCAAATTAAGGTTTACTTATATTTAAATTATAATTATTAAATTATTCTTTCTTGACCTTGTAACTTTGGCTTAGAAAAGGTGTTTATTCTTGTTCACTATGAAGTCTGGCTAGGGGTTCCAGTGGGGGGAAATGAAATGTTGTGATATGAGGTGACATGGGCTGCAATTTGTCTTTGATCAGAGAATATAGATGTGTACTGAACCTAAGGAACCCTTGGAATATGCCACACACACACACACACACAACTTTTTTATATGACTCGCTTTTTCAAGCTTGTTTATATGGGCAGATGGATTAATAGTATCTGCCTAAATGATCAAGTGGGTTTTGCAATAGCTATAGTTGAGTTGTAGTATAGCTTCACCCTCTAAGTCTGGATTTTAAAACTTGCATTGCTGCCAAAGGAGGCCAATCCACATTGTTGGCTTTTTCTTTTGGGTTCTGTTGGTTTGCTACATTATGTTTTCCAAATTGTCCTGGCTCCCAACAGATCTCTTTATTTTTTTTAATATTTTAAATGCCATGATAAGAAAATAGAAAAAAACAACTAAATAGTATTCCTGTTCAAAATGATTTAAGACATTTCTTGATCACTGTGAGAGATGCCCTTTTTTAAGGAAACGCAGCAGCATTAAATCTATCAAAGAGACTGTACTTTCAGGATGTTTTTACTTTTCCAATGCAAAGCACCGAGGGTATTGGTACTCAAAGAAATACTACAGAGCAATGGCTTCTCTTTTGTGGGTTATTAGACAGCAAAAGGAGAACGTGCTTCAGTTTGCAGCTGAAAGTTTTCAGGATGAACTGGTGAATGACTGAGTGAGCTTGAGCCTTAAACTTGTTCCGCATTATTTGAAGTAACTGTTCAGAGTGTTCTCTGTACAGCAGCTGCAGCACCTATAATATTCCATAAGGCTTGTTCTTGTCCACCAAAACTGCTACTCTTGTGGTTAATAGTTGATGTGCAATTTTTTGGTCTTCCTTTCTAATTTTATTTATTTTATTTCTAATTTAATAGAAACATTAATCTCCAGATTTATACTTCCTGTTGAATTAGACCCAAAACTGGTGTGTCATACAGGCAAGTGGGCTTTTAATGGTATTGTATGTTCAAAGTTAGGACTGTTTCTCCCAAGACTTTTCTCACTTTTGTAGCTAATGGGTCACTGCCTGTCCCATTTATTACATTTTACCCAATATTTTCCCTAAACTTCTGATTTGCTCCTAAAGGGCCAACTCACTTCCTTTAGAAATGTCTTAAGTAGTTTATCTCTGGAACATAGAATACTATCTGAAAACAACCTATCTGGAGCTGTAGACTCTCTCTCTTCTTACAGATCTCAAACAAAAGTCTTTCACGCTGCCTGATCTGTTTAATTGGACACAGCACACAGGGCCAGCCCAAACACTTTGCTGCCTTCAGTGGGGAACAAGATGGCATCCCATTTCCAATGGCATGGTGTCCCTCCATTCCTAAAGCAGCTGGCTAACTTAGAAGGATGCAGGTCAGATGACATGACTCAGCTCCTCCAGAAGTTAGCTACCACGTCCTAGAATCTGTCACTTGAGGCAATTGTTTAATTTTTTCTAATGCATGACTTTTCTAATTCTGAACTGCCAAGTATCAGAGGGACTTCCTGTGAGTAAAACATGTTTTTTTTATCAAAGCAGCTAAAATGGTATTTGCAGTATCATAGCTGTAAATGTCAAAGGTGTGCAACATGCTGAAGGCATATTCAAGAGCAGTTCCGCAAAAGAGTGCAGATCTACATAAAAAAATAAATAAATTAGGTGAGAGATAAAATTTAATTATTTAACAATGAAACACACACCCATACTTCACACCTTAATTGGTTCACAGGCTTAAAATAAAAAGTATGTAAGCAAAAAGGGTGCATTTTCTCACATGCATGTTCTCCCATACGCAGTGAGGGAATTTATTACTGGTAGACAACAGAACCTACATACCAGCTTGGGCTTTCTATTTCTTTCATCCTTCTAGATCAGCCTTTCTCAACCTTTTGACCCTGGAGGAACCCTTGAAATATTTTTCAGGCCTCAGGGAACCCCTGCACATTCAGGCTCAAATATAGGCCAGAAGTTACAAAATTATTACATTTGTTTCATGTGTAGGCCTGTATATCTGCATTAACAGTGTTCTTAAACTAAAAATAAAGAATGAAACTCACCTCTTTAATATGAAGTTGCCCAAATTTGAAATAATGTTTTAAATAAATCGTGATCTTCCAGGGAACCCCTAGTGACCTCTCACGGAACCCTGATGTTCCATGGAACCCTGGTTAAGAAAGGCTGTTTTAGATGCTCATGTGCCAAATATCCCAAGAAACCAGTTATCTTCTCCAGTGAATTCCATGTAAAAATCTACTGCGTACTTATTTGTGATGTTGATCTCTGCAGTTTTTTACATACAAGGAACTCTACATCTATCAGCAAAATGCTATTTAGTCTGGCCTGGGGAGCCATGCTAAGACTATCCATCAGGACTGCCTAGAGGGCTGGAGAGTGATCCAGTCGCTTGTGTGTCAACAGGGGACTATGTCTTATTATGCTTTAGGCCTCCTGAAGAATAAGGAAGTGTGTATTGCTGGATTACATTGGGGTGTGACTGAGAGATTTAAGTGTGGAAAGTGACTGTTCATCTCAATGCTTTTTGAAAGGAAAAGCGTGCAATGCTTTTTCACTTCACGCTTATGCAAAAATATGTCAACACAGATTGAAAAAATACCATGTGTGAAATGTTCATAAAGATGGGTAACATCTTAAGAGGCTATTCAAGGCCTGTGGCCTGCACCTGAATATACAAATTCAGGAAGCCCATGGGGTAATTCTTATATCAGAAGTGTAGATCCCTTCATTGCCACCATCCATGACAATGTTTGAAGATTAGTTTTCAATGCATTCTTGAGAATTGCATGTTTTTGTAATCTGGTATGAGAATTAATATAGTGTCATTCTTATGGTACAGAACTTTAGCTGTTGATTCCCAAGTTCAGATCCCATTAATTCACTTGGTGATTTGGGTAAGTCACCTCTTAACCTATTTGACAGACCTGTTGAAGACCTGGAAAAAAATTCTTGTCCCTCAAGAGGAAAGGTGGGCTATAAAAGCAACAGATAAATAGCAATAACATTCAGTTATCTATTAAATGTTTGGATTGGGCCCAAGGCCACTTTTATACACAGACCTCTTGGTTCCCCTATGATGTTTACTAGCCACAGTTGTGTATCTTATTTATTTCTAACACAGCACCTTAGACTCCAATTTCATTTTGCTAACTTGGAGTACAGTGCCCATAATTTTCAACCACTATCCATGTCTGAAAATTATGAGAGATGTAGGCCAAACATCTGGAGAGCACTGAATTGCTTAACCTTCGTTCATAGGCACTGGTACATCTCTTGGGCATAGGGACAACCAACTTCACTGATGTAAATTGAATGAGAAATTTGCAAATTAGCATAACACATCAAGGGTGACCCATGCACAGATTTCAGCAGGTGGACAGCTCTTCTGCAAACTGAGCTTGGGCATGGGTTGGGATTTGGTGATGGGAATACAAATCATGGCCATTAAAGAACTGCAGTTCTATTATCTATTGCAGGAAAGGAAAGAAGTGACTTCATGCTATATTCCTCCTGAGTTGGTGCTCAGAGCTAACTAGCCAGAATAATACATTTTCCTATGCAGGTCCCTGCCTATCAAAACTCCTCTTAGTTGAATTACCTTAAGGAAATGTAACATTTTATCATGTTAAATTTCAATTACACAAGCTTCCTGAACTATAATTCTCATGAGCTGGCTGATCATGGATGGTGTAGTGGAAGTCAGCAAGTCATCTGGTAGTTACCAGACTGAGAAAGGCTGTACCAGAACTCTTATCTGTCTTGTCTTTCTCTTGATAAAGGAGTCTAACCAGTGTTTCTCAACCTTGGCGACTTTCATATGTGTGGACTTCAAGTCCCAGAATTCCCCAGTCAGCCAAGGTCATGCTGGCTGGGGAATTCTGGAGTTGAAGTCCACACATATGAAAGTTACTAAGGTTGAGAAATACCAGTAATAGAAAGTCTCCATTTTCATGCCTGCTAGGGAAAATCCCTGAAGCAGCTGGCTATCTACTTTCAGAAAGCAAATAATGGTTGATAGAATGGTACAGCAGCCACAACTTAAATACTTTCCCCTAATAACCTTTGCTATAGTCCATCCCCTTGCTGAGAAATTCTTCAACTGCGCACTGTACTTCGGGGAAATATACGGTTAAAAACTGATAATTCCAGAGATGTACTATAAAGAATATCTCCAGATCTGTCAGCATCTCCTTGGGGATAACATGTATTGATTTTAAAACTACTTTTATGGTGACAGTTCCACTGCAATGGGGTCAATGGCCACAATAATAAGATTTGGAAAGGCTCTTTGTGTGTCCCCCAACTTCTGGAGAGGAAAAGGCACATTTGTTGTCCACAAATGAATGGAAGTCTTTCTCATGAGCCAGTAAAAAGGCTGGCTAGTTCTGGTTGAGCATTCAGCTTTGCATGTTGACTTAGCCCATCTTACTACCTAAGAAGTTCTAAATGATGGCCCTTGCCACACAGAGAAGCTGACTGGATAGCCAACTGTATATGGCATCATACTGACATTACAGGATAATTCTCTAAACTACCTGAGACTGGCAGGGCAATTTAGGACATCAGGGCAGACTGGAAGGAGCAGCTTTATTCTGCACATGTGTACATGGAATGTTTTCTTAATGTTCATGTTTTTAGGAGGAAAGCAAGAAAATGCCACTGCTTCTCACCAGCACCTGCTACCTAAGGGAGTGGTTTCTTCACTTTGCCTAAGAACTGGCTTGGATTCAGTTAGGTACTGTTGTGAAATCCCTCAAGTTAGTACCACAGGCCTTTGCTTGTGCAAAGCAGCAGTAGATATATCAAAGAATCAATGCTGATCAGCTTTGTACTAGTATTGGCTGTAAGTGTATTGAAAAAGTTTTAGTGGGAACACTGTAGAGATTAGCAGGTTCTGGAGAGAGTGTCACATAGTGAAAAACTTCAGGGAACTGAAGGTTTGCTATCATTATGCAATAGAAAGGGTGAGATCCTGAGCTTTTGTACAGCTACTAGTTTATCTCTATGATGAACCCAGATCTGGGTTCTCTTTCATGTTCAAATCTGTATGAGAAGAGGCTGCTCAGGTGTGGCCTTTCTCAGTTGTGTTTTCAAGCTCTGTAATGCCATTTCCCACATGCAGACCTGACACCTTTGCCATTTCAGAGATAATTCTCCTAGAGCCTTTCTTACAAGGTTGGTTCTACTGCAGTGGAGATACTTTAATAAACTCTATTTCTGTGGCTTTAGTTTATTCTGCTTCTTGGCTGTTTAATATTTTTTTTAGCACTAGATATGCTTTCAGTTGACTTCTAAATTGTTTTTTTTAAAGCATTTATAAATCTTGGAAAAACATTTGATTTGAAGGCTGTATGTAAGTTTGTTCTGCTTTGCTTTTGCTTCCTTTCACTCTTTACAAAAAATAAGCCTTTGTTTCTGCTAATGACCATCTGGCATCTAGTTCACAGAAGCCGATTTTTCTGGTTCTTCCCAATTACTTTTCCCTCTGGACACCACAAGGTGGCAACCTGTGCTTTAGAATATCAGAACTGAAGGAGGATCTTAAGCAGATGTTTGCCTGGATTAAGTTGCACTGTGCTTTTATGATCAGATATATGTGACCAAAGGAAAGGACAACAGTGCTGGATTTGGAGCTGCTGACAACTGCCATGAAGTCACTTTAATTGGCTTCTCTACCATCCTTAGCACTGCTCTTTTGTAAATCAGTTGAAGGGAATGTTTGCAGGGAGAATCTATTGAGCTGATAAAAGCTTAACCACCACTGTTAAAGGTGAAAGGTCCCCTGTGCAAGCACTGAGTCATGTATGACCCTTTGGGGGGACGCTGCTTTCGCGGAAGGGTGGAAGGCTGAGTCGACCTGAGCTGGCTACCCGAGAATCCAGCTCCTGCTGGGATCGAACTCAGGTCACAGGGAGAGTTTCAGTTGCAATGCTGCTGCCTACCACTCTGCGCCACACAAGGCTTAAACACCACTACCACCCCCAAGTTTCCTATCTCATCTATTCAGGTCTGATCTCCTCCAGGCTGTTTGAAATAATTTATTTCCCCAACTATCTTCCAATAGCAGAAGTAGGCCTAGCTGTAAGCAGAAATAGTCAAAGAGGAGCATTTGCAGTAGGTGTGTGATGTGTAAAGCAACTGTTCTTCCCACCCACAGACTCTTATATCTGCTGATATTACTATCTGTGCTGATTGAGCAAATGCAGATGTGAGAACCCTATTTGCTGTTCTACTACATAATTATACTGATATAATTCACTTACCTGAGCTGTATGCAGTCATGAAAACACAGCTGTCATATGGGACTCTCCTCTCTATAGCAAGGGCTTAAATACCCCAACATTCCGAATGTCCATCAAATGGTTATTCCATCATCAATCAGACATGCTATGTCAGAATGCTATGTGGAAAATTTCCCAGCATGCCCCATAAGACCATAGTGGTTAGCAGAGCCAATGGCCCATAACTTGCAGTGACATACTGATGATGCTCATGAATCCATTGGCTAGCAGCAGTAGTGGAACCTTTTCTGTGACATTGTGGGTCTGAAATAAGCTATCTCCTTAAACAACTACAACTAAACTTCACTTCTAGCAATCATGACAAAACAGATTTCTCCTGCATCGTGATGGTATGTGGGAATGACCTTGGGACAGGAGGAAGACCCACAGCTTAGGCAATGGTTTGAGAAGAGGCAGCTCAGTCGGCAGGAAGGGGAAAAGCACGGGAAGCATTTCAGAAGGGATCCTCCCTAGTTTTCCAGAGACTAAAAAGCGAAGAGGGGAGAAATACTTTCAGTCTTGCAAGATTCTGTTTAATGTAATCTTACAATAAAGATAGTGCTGATGCTCCTGGTTGTGCTTCTTGCCTGTACTACCTCAAAGGGCTAGCATCAATCTTGCATAGAAGATTTTATTTTATCATTTGAAAACAGAAAGGAACTAACATTATAAATAAAATATTTTATTTATAGTATTAGTTCCTTTCTGTTGTCAAATGATAAAATAGGTGAGACTTGGAGGAAGTGTGATCCAACACATTTGGTGGATATCTAGTTGGGGAAGGCTGATACAGAGAGAAAGTTCTAGCTCTACCAAAGGTCTCCAACTTTGGAAAGGCCTCCAGGTTCTTTGACTATTGGCCACTTGGGTACCTCCTGTTAGAAATGGCCATTTTAGTCTAGGTGTAAACCAGAAGTGCAGAAAGTAGGTCCCAAGGGAGTCCTGAGAGGGTGGTCATAAAAAAGCAAATTCCTGTTTTGCCAGCTGTCTTTAGGATTTTAGTCCTCCAAACACAGTGTAGTTAGCATGAAGAACACGAGAGGCCCTCAGTTTAATAACCTCTTGTTTGATCTTTAAACCCTTTATTTGTTCATCTCAGCCTTAATTGTGGGTTTTAGTAACTAAATGGTTTGCTTTGAAAGGAACAATATTAATATGGTCTAATTACGGGTAAGAGATTACATCTCAAATTGTACTTATGCCTGCATGGGAGAAATGGGAAACCATCTTCCGTTTCTTTTCTTTTATAGTTTCTTCTCTGTTCTTTAGCTAGCTTTTCTTGCTTTTCTATATTTTTTATCTTGTATTGTAACTATGTATGTTGAAATTGAATAAAGTTCTTAATAATCAAAAGAACGAATGAACGAACATGAGAGGCCATCTGTTTCAAGAAATGCAATGATCTCACTGCAGACCCTTTGCTGACCCAGAGAACTGACAGTAAAGGAGTTGACCTCATCTTGACTCTGCTTCCCTTTGGCTTCTAAAGAGGGGACCTTCGGAAGTGCCTTTAATGACCTGCTCCAGCATTTGTCCTGTGCTCAGACTGTTGACCTCATTCCAAATGACTAAAAAGCTCCCAGTGGTGGATAAATCACAACTGATTCTATCGCAACATTCAGAATCTGCTCAGAGCATAACTTCTTTAGTTTTTAGTTTTGCTTTTTGTGGCCATGAAACTATTACATAGACACACACACACACACACACATATAATAAAAGCCAACAATCCATTTCAGAAAGATCTGTGAATGAGTGTAAGAGAGGAGCAGGCCAATATTTTTTTTCATCAGGAACTCCCTATTTTTTGACTTTATTTTGCCTTTGAGGAAGAAGGGTGGGACCCACAAAACAGGTTGCAATGTGGAGTGTTTGTGCTCAGAATACCAATTAGCCTAACCCTCTTTGAGCGTTTACTAGTCAGCATTCAATTTCTGGTTATTTTTCCTCTGAGACCACCTTGCTGGTGGTGAACATGCCTGAGTTCTCCATGGGCTTTTCTTTGGTGTAGCCAGGGGTGTCCACACACACAAAAATGGCTGAATCTTTAATTGCCCCACCATGGCTGCTATCGTGACTTTTGTAACCATACCCTGTGGACACCCTTGAGGTAACAGATTTTCTCTTCATATTTTCCCCCTTTGTGTAATGGTGTAGGTGCTGGATATGACTGAGGAAACCCAGATTTCAGTCCACCCTAAAGCGTCAAAGCTTATTGAGCCAGTCACACCTTCTCAGCTCAACCTACATCACAGGGTGATGGTTGGAGGGAAAAATGGGAGGAAGAAACACCACTTATGCCACCTTGACCTCCTGAATGGAAGGCGGGATATAAATTTTCCAGATAAAATCATTTCTTCTAAAGAATTTTTCCTACTTCCCCTCTTTTGGCTATATAACCATGGTAACTCCGAAACTGTACAATTTCTATGTCTGATGATGCAGGGACTATTTTTCGAAGCTCCTGTGTACATATGTAAACCTCAGGCAATTTGCACATGTATATCTACAGACTGGATCCATCTTAATTCTGTCGCACTACAAATAAAATAAAAGCCTCGTGTGGCGCAGAGTGGTAGGAGGCAGTATTGTAGCCGAAACTCTCCCCACGACCCAAGTTTGATCCCAGCAGAAGCTGGATTCTCGGGTAGCTGGCTCAGGTCAACTGAGCCAGCTACCCGATGCACAGCTACCCAATGCACGGTAACTCAGCCTTCTATCCTTCTGAGGTCAGTAAAAGGAGTACCCAGCTTGCTGGGGAAGGTGACGACTGGGGAAGGCAATGGCAAACCACCCCGCTATAGTCTGCCAGGAAAACGTCACAAAAGCGGCATCCCTCCAGAGGGTCAGACATGACTTGGTGCTTGCACAGGGGACCTTTCACCTTTCACAAATAAAATACATGCACGGTAACTGAGCTGTAAATTAAAATATGGCTACAAAGTGTGACTTCAGCAAAGGATTGTTACCTTCTCATGGTGCTGGAGCTTGAGCACCTCAATGATGCCATGAGCTAAACCGTGAAGGGCCACCCAAGATGGGAAGGTCATGACAGAGAGGTCAGACTAAATGCGATCCCTGGGGAAGGTAATGGCAACCCACCCCAGTGTTCTTGCTGTGAAAACTAAATGGATCAGTACAACCAGAGATATGTCGGTATACCATTGGAAGATGAGACCCCCAGGTCGGAAGATGGTCAAAATGCTACTGGGGAGGAACAGAGGATGAGTTCAACTAGCCCCAGACGTGATGACGCAGCTAGCTCAAAGCCGAAAGGATGGCTAGCGGCCGACGGTGCTGGTGGTGAACGGCGAATCCGATGTTCTAAGGATCAACACACCATCGGAACCTGGAATGTAAGATCTATGAGCCAGGGCAAATTGGATGTGGTTATTGGTGAGATGTCAAGATTAAAGATAGGCATTCTGGGCGTCAGTGAACTGAAATGGACTGGAATGGGCCACTTCACATCAAATGATCACCAGATCTACTACTGTGGACAAGAGGACCACAGAAGAAATGGAGTAGCCTTCATAATTAATAGTAAAGTGGCTAAAGCAGTGCTTGGATACAATCCAAAAAATGATAGAATGATCTCAATTCGAACTCAGGGCAAGCCATCTAACATCACAGTGATCCAAATATACGCCCCAACCACAGATGCTGAAGAAGCTGAAGTAGAGCAGTTCTATGAGGATCTGCAGCACCTACTGGACAACAAGCCTAAAAGAGACGTTATTTCCATCACGGGAGACTGGAATGCTAAGGTAGGCAGTCAAATGACACCTGGAATTACAGGTAAGCATGGCCTGGGAGAACAAAATGAAGCAGGACATAGGCTGATAGAATTTTGCCAAGACAACTCACTCTGCATAACAAACACTCTCTTCCAACAACCTAAGAGACGGCTTATACATGGACTTCACCAGATGGACAACACCGAAATCAGATTGACTACATCCTTTGCAGCCAAAGGTGGCAGACATCTATACAGTCAGTAAAAACAAGACCTGGAGCTGACTGTAGTTCAGATCATGAACTTCTTATGGCACAATTTAGGATCAGACTAAAGAGATTAGGGAAGACCCACAGATCAGCTAGATACGAGCTCACTAATATTCCTAAGGAATATGCAGTGGAGGTGAAGAATCGATTTAAGGGACTGGACTTAGTAGATAGGGTCCCGGAAGAACTCTGGACAGAAGTTCGCAACATTGTTCAGGAGGCGGCAACAAAATACATCCCAAAGAAAGAGAAAACCAAGAAGGCAAAATGGCTGTCTGCTGAGACTCTAGAAGTAGCCCAAGAAAGAAGGAAAGCAAAAGGCAACAGTGATAGGGGGGGATATGCCCAATTAAATGCAAAATTCCAGAGGTTAGCCAGAAGAGATGAGGAATTATTTTTAAACAAGCAATGCGTGGAAGTGGAAGAAGTCAATAGAATAGGAAGGACAAGAGACCTCTTCCAGAAAATTAGAAACATTGGAGGTAAATCCCAGGCAAAAATGGGTATGATCAAAAACAAAGATGGCAAGGACCTAACAGAAGAAGAAGAGATCAAGAAAAGGTGGCAAGAATATACGGAAGACCTGTATAGGAAGGATAACAATATCGGGGATAGCTTTGATGGTGTGGTCAGGGAGCTAGAGCCAGACATCCTGAAGAG
Organism: Candoia aspera; assembly: GCF_035149785.1. Taxonomy (NCBI): domain Eukaryota; kingdom Metazoa; phylum Chordata; class Lepidosauria; order Squamata; family Candoiidae; genus Candoia; species Candoia aspera. The sequence goes on from NC_086154.1 coordinate 185,970,661, forward strand.
TGAGGTTGAATGGGCCTTAAGAAGCATTGCTAATAACAAGGCAGCAGGAGACGACGGCATCCCAGCTGAACTGTTCAAAATCTTGCAAGATGATGCTGTCAAGGTAATGCATGCTATATGCCAGCAAATTTGGAAAACACAAGAACGGCCATCAGATTGGAAAAAATCAACTTATATCCCCATACCAAAAAAGGGAAACACTAAAGAATGTTCAGACTATCGAACAGTGGCACTCATTTCACATGCCAGTAAGGTAATGCTCAAGATTCTGCAAGGTAGACTTCAGCAATTCATGGAGCAAGAATTGGCAGATGTGCAAGCTGGGTTTAGAAAAGGCAGAGGAACTAGGGACCAAATTGCCAATATCCGCTGGATAATGGAAAAAGCCAGGGAGTTTCAGAAAAACATCTGTTTCTTTTTGATTGACTATCCTAAAGCCTTTGATTGTGTGGACCATAACAAATTGTGGCAAGTTCTTAGTGGTATGGGGATACCAAGTCATCTTGTCTGCCTCCTGAGAAATCTGTATAACGACCAAGTAGCAACAGTAAGAACAGACCACGGAACAACGGACTGGTTTAAAATTGGGAAAGGAGTACGGCAGGGTTGTATACTCTCACCCTACCTATTCAACTTGTACGCAGAACACATCATGCGACATGCTGGGCTTGAGGAATCCAAGGCTGGAGTTAAAATCACTGGAAGAAACATTAATCATCTCAGATATGCAGATGATACCACTTTGATGGCTGAAAGCGAAGAGGAACTGAGGAACCTTATGATGAAGGTGAAAGAAGAAAGTGCAAAAGCTGGGTTGCAGCTAAACCTCAAAAAAACCAAGATTATGGCAACCAGCTTGATTGATAACTGGCAAATAGAGGGAGAAAATGTAGAAGCAGTGAAAGACTTTGTATTTCTAGGTGCGCAGATTACTGCAGATGCTGACTGCAGTCAGGAAATCAGAAGACGCTTAATCCTTGGGAGAAGAGCAATGACAAATCTCGATAAAATAGTTAAGAGCAGAGACATCACACTGACAACAAAGGTCTGCATAGTTAAAGCAATGGTGTTCCCCATAGTAACATATGGCTGCGAGAGCTGGACCATAAGGCAGGCTGAGAGAAGGAAGAGAGATGCTTTTGAACTGTGGTGTTGGAGGAAAATTCTGAGAGTGCCTTGGACTGCACGAAGATCAAACCAGTCCATCCTCCAGGAAATAAAGCCAGACTGCTCACTTGAGGGAATGATATTAAAGGCAAAACTGAAATACTTTGGCCACATAATGAGAAGACAGGACACCCTGGAGAAGGTGCTGATGCTAGGGAGAGTGGAGGGCAAAAGGAAGAGGGGCCGACCAAGGGCAAGATGGATGGATGACATTCTAGAGGTGATGGATTCGTCCCTGGGGGAGCTGGGGGTGTTGACGACCGACAGGAAGCTCTGGCGTGGGCTGGTCCATGAAGTCATGAAGAGTCGGAAGCGACTAAACGAATAAACAACAACAAAGTATGAGCCTGCAGTTTCCCCTCCATATCTGTCCACCTAGAGAACTTTAGATACTTAAGTAGAAGTAGTTACCATTACCATCATCATCTTCATCGGTTAATAGCTGTTCTAAGTCTGAGCAGTTCTACTGTGGGATTAAATATCTGTTAAACTTTAATTGTATGCATATGTATGTGTTTTTTAAAGGAATGTTATATTTTGGCAGCCTACTAATTATTACAATACTATTGCAATAATTAGTGTAATACTACTTATTACAAACTGCCCCTCTCCCCAGTATTTTAAACACAGCAGTGGAACAGGCTGTTTTTGGAATCAATGCAAGATTCAACAGGTAACAGAGATCCTTCAGCAATATATAATAATAAGACCAGGCAAATGGTCTGGGCATAAGATCACTCCTTGATCTAAGAGTTAGTGTTTTTCAAGCATCTAACAATAGCCGAGTCTCACCTCTGAAATACTGAAACATGCAGATGTGTGCATGGATCGTATTAGTGTGAAAAAGAGCCAGCTTTCCTAGTGAACTTAATCTATGTTAGGGCAGGGGAGGTTTTTCTGTCAGAGTGCAAGGCCCTGAGCATGGCTTTTGGAAAAGGTTTTGGATTGAATTCTTGTGCGCAGTCATTAGCCGAGAGCCTTCAGATTTCTGCTTTCCCAGTAGAGCAGTTGCTTTTTACTGCACTTACAAGTTTTATGTCTAAAACATTCAATATCGAAGAGCAAAGTAGTCTTGTTTCCATATGGCTCTATCTACAATGTGTGGGTTTTTTTCATTTTCATAATGTGATCCACATCAAATAGTCTCTTGTGCAGTATCCAAATGCATTGCACATGGATGATTGTCTTCCTTAACTGTATCTCTAAGCTATCCCATCCTCCTCCTCCTCACCCAATGTGTGCATTTGTGAGGTGCAGATGGGTATTCCTAAGAGAAAGGGGGGAAGAATGCCGACATGATTACAGCATAAGCAAGAGGTCTCCAAAGGTTGAAATGCTGGTAGCATGCTATGGGCACTCTCATCAAATGACTAATGATATGTGTGAACAAACGTCTACTTACCAGGAGGCCAACCAAGCATGTTTTCCCTCTAACCTTCCAGGAAACTTTCTATCACCCCAGCTTTTGTCTTTTTCTGGGCTCACTGCCAAAGTGCTGGGCTGCAGCCAACCACCATTTTTATTTCCTGAGGATCTCTCTCTCAACAGGTGAAACCACCTGGCCAATGTCTGGTTTGGAAAGCTAAGCAGGGTTGGACCTACTTAAAACTTGGGAGGGAGGCCTCTAGGTAATAGCAGAACTATAGGTTACTGATAAGATCTATATCTCTATCCTCTCTCTCTCTCTCATTATCGATATCTATCTTCTAGCTATCCATCCATCCATCCATCCTGGAAGAAGACAGTGGCAAACCACTCCCATATTGCTTCCTAAAGCCTACATGAAATCACCAAGCCTCAGGCTCAGCTTGAAGGAAGCTTGACTTTAGGTCTATCTATAGGGTCTATAGGTCATTTTTTGGAAATGCAAGTACACCTGAGGCTGGTGGTTGGCTGATTTTGAAATTAAATGAATCTAAATAAAATCAGCTGGGTCAGAGAGCCTGGCCAGAAATAGGGAAGTTGCCTGTAAATACTCTGAAGCCCATGAAGACTCAAAATATAGGCTATAGTGGGGAATTTGCAGCTTGTGTGCCCTCCAAATCTTCCCTTCCAACCCACCAGCCTCATTCCAAGCTTTGCCTTCTCAACTTGGCCTCTTCCCATAAAGTTCTCAGCTGTTTCCTGCTGATCTGTTAAGATAAAGATGAGAAATCATAGGGGAGGGGGAATTTTCATCTGTTCTATGTTCTTTGTCCTCTATTAGATTCTCGGAAGTAGCTGGAAATTAGGAAAACAAAGCTATGGAGGGGACAGAATGAGTTAACAATGCAGGAAGTGGTTGCTCTCCAACCAATCCTCACATATTCAGTTTCACATATTCAGTCTCTGGCTGGGTTTATGTATTTCACTAAGTCATGGTTTGGTTTAACAATGGTTTAGATAAGCTGGATTTGTATATTATACAAAGTCCTAAACCATGGGTTACAGAGCCAATGTTTGGGTGCGCACAACATGTTCCGCCCAAACTGAACAAACTCTATTATGGTTTAGACTCACACAGTATATCATAGCAATAGACTGGATCCACACAAATGGTTCTAAGGAATGTTGTTTATTTCTGTTGGATTGTTCTTATTCCTCTCCCCAAGTTCTCAAAAACAACTCCTTGATCTGATTTACAGGCAAACTGGCAACCTTACTATCCACTTCATTTGGGCTACCTTGGCTAGTATTGCTGGGCGAAGTATGTAGTAATTCGTGCAGCTCAGTTTGGGCAACAGCGGGGGTGTTTAAGCAAAGCGTCATAAACACAAGCAGGGTAGTACCCCATCACAACACATTTCTGGAATGAAGCATCTTAAAGAAACCTTCCACAGCTCAGGGCATTAGTGAAGAGACGATTTCTGTTTGGCGGGCTGCTTCATTCACCCAGGAACTCGGCACCAGCTTGGGCTCCGAAATGGAGGTTGAGCTTGCAGAGGGATCCTGCTTTGCGGCAAACAAGAAAGCATAGCAACCCTTCTAATTCTGCAACATCCTTTAGAAACAAGGATTCTCTGTGGGGTAAATGGATATTGGTGATGTTGTCCTTTGCTCCCTTGGTGTTTGTAGAAATGCCTGTTTTACCCTATAGCAGAGGTCACTGAGGGAAGAGCCTCCATCAAACTCACACTGCCTTTTGCAGCTAACAGCAAGCAGAAAGTGAGAGTTGGTGATTTAGACCTGAAACGTGTTTTAAAAAAGGGGGGGGGCTCTTGTTCCTTTTCTGTCTGCCGCTAGTGATACAATCTCATGTCCAAAAAGGTTTTGCTGGAGGGAAGATACATTTGCACAGAGAGGTTCTGCAAACTTTTATTAATCAACAACTCAGTTACATGAATACTGCACAGATAGATCATGTAGAATGCATTCAAAGATACTGTTGTGGGGATTACAGAAGCACTGGGGGGCAAAAACTTTTTGGTGAGTAAAAGGTATAAGAACCAAAGGGGGAAAACTTTGCCACATTTGATTTTGCTGCTTGAAATTTTTCCTGTGGATTTACAAAGAAGCTCCCACCAGTCCCTTTTACTGAAAGCCTATGTAGCCACTCAACTACAACTCCCCTGATTCCCAGCCAGGATGATAGTCCAAAGCTGCTGCAACCTGTCAAGTTGGGAAAAGTGGTATAGAGTTTCCATCACGGTTGAAAGCCTATTATGAAAAAATCCCTTCCCCACCCAGTACTGCATATCTTCTAAGCATGTGGCTTTCAGGCGTTTCCATCTGAATGAGGATATGGCCAGAGCAGAAATAACCTGGGAATCTGGGCATGTGCTCTACTTCCAACATGGCTACCAACTTGCCTGATCTGTATTAGGATTGTATGTGGAAAGAATTTGACATGGTGATCAAACAGAAAATTTAGGAGCTCGGGGAAGCAAATCTGGAAGAATAGAAGGTTGACTCCGGATGTTCTTACTATGCTGACTAGGATGCCACAAAGACAGCTGGAGTGTTGCAGTAGTAAAGAGTGTTTGATTTGGACCAAGGAAAGCTCTTAAGTTGGAAAGCTGGGATGAGTTTGACCAGTTGCTTTCCATCTGCCTGGCTAACTAAACCAGAGGGCTATGAAGTAGAGGACACCATCCCAAACACTTTGGAATAAAGACATTAACTCAGCTGATAGCATTTGTTTTATATCAAACAGATCGCAAAGCTCAGGATTATGAGATGTCAGCAAGACGTAATGACATACACCTGATGCTTTTACTCTGGAAAAGACTAATCGCCACACACAATCCAGCTCTGTCAAGTCCATATCCCCGTAGATAGAGGGTTTACCACACCATACAGAAAGAGTCTACAGCCAGTCGATACAGACCTTTTATCTCATTACTGTGACAGTATGTTCACATGATATACACCCACATCCTACCTTCTATAATCATTTTTTCAATTACTTCAGGATTTTTACTGAATGCTTTGGGGATGGCTCCTGTTCAGTTGTTGCCTTTTCCAAGTTCTATAGAGTTTCCAAGTTCTATAGAGTCTCTGTCCTTGAAAAAATTATTGGGGCAACAAAATGGTCACTGAAAAGTGGGAGGGGATGAGCATGGAGGCATTGGCATTGGCTCTGAAGTTAGAGAAAAGTAATCAATCCTCCATGTGCAAGCAGTATCTATACCTTTTCTTATGAGGACAGCAAATGCCATGTTTGCACCAACTTTCAAAACAGGATGAAAGCTAGCAAAGAATTTATGGAGGGGACCAACTGGTGTGCTCAGGGCTCTTGTGGAGGGAACAAACAATGATTAAAAAAAAAAATCTTCATCTGCCCAGGAATGAAGACAACCAGTGTACAAGCAGCCAAACCTTGTTTCTGCACACAGAAATCTCTATCTTTCCAGACATTTAAAAGAAACACAGCAATAGTAAGCCTGTTAACAGCAGTGTCCCATGTAGTAAAAACACACATGGTTTTCTAATGCTTCCTAATTCTGTGCCTACAACAGCATATAGTTGTGTGGCCCCATGTTCCCACTTGAAGCATAGTGAATACTGTTATTAAGCCATGTATCTGCAAACATTACAGTAGTCATATTTTGAAGATATACCACAACTGAGGTGCCTCAGCTAAGGAATGGGTGCGCAGATATTCCCTCCCCTCTAGGCCCCTGGTATGCAAAGTTCTCCTTGAAAGGATGAGGGGTTCAGGCTTTTGAACAATTTTCAAATTTTGGATTTTAAAATGTAGCCATGTTAGTTTGAACACAGATTATCATCTCCAGTTGTACAGAGAAGAGGATGTTTTAGGACAGTGAGAAGAATGGTTAAGGTAGTTCCGATCCCACCCCAGGGATTCACACTGAGTACTTTAGGAGTTGCACAGCAATTTAACCATCTTTTAATCATCTGCATGAACTTGGAAGTGCACTTTCATAGAGATGATGTCATGCATTAGGCAGTCCTGACAGCGTAAGCCATAATAAATACAAAATGTGTGACTTCTTGCTCTCTATATGCTAATTATATATTCAGTTGGCAAGTAAGGCCAGAATAATTACAATCCTTATATATGTCTACATCGTAGAAAGTCTAGGTGGACCCAATGAGACTTACTTCTGAGTAGACGTGCATGGAATTGAACTCTTTATTGCACCCAAAAAGCTGCTCCCTATTTTGATTGATCAGTCACCTAATTAAAGCAATGACGTTAATATTTGTTTCTTCTCCCTGAGTGTTGAATCAGATTCCCACCTTACAGTGTCCCTTCTTCTGTGTTCTGTGAATTTAATAGCAGCTTGATACCTCATTTCTTACTGGGTTTTTCCATACTAGAAAAAACGTCCTCTACTAAATAGCCGTGGGTTAAGTTTTTAAATATTCAGGAGCAGGATGAGAACAGCAACCACAATAAAAATGGAAACGTTTGTGGAACTCCGTGATACAATCAAAGTTCAGTTTTCTAAGAATTGTGGATTTCAGTCTGTTAAGTTTGTAGGCTACAGCACTGCAAACAAATGTCCAACATTCAATAGAGCTGTGTATTCACTGATTCCCAAAGTGGTTATAAGAGATCTGCCCCTAAAACATAGTTACTGTACCTTCATTTGAAGCAACAGGCAATATCAAAGAGATGTTTCTACAACATCACTTAATGAATTGTGGATATGCACAGCTGTTGGGATCACATTATGGTTCACCATTCTTCCATTTCACTCGTTTTGGCTTCTCATTGTGGTTTGGCCACTACAGCAAACATCCAATGTTTTACAAATTGTCTCTAACCATGTATAGAACATGCCAATTAAACAGTCTATATTTCTCCCAGATGAGGAATTAAAGATAGATCCCCAATACAATTTCCCACTAGGTAGAAAATCTGTACCCCTCCAGATGCTGTTTGACTCCAACTCTCCTTAGCCTTATTTCAGATGGCGAGTCATCAGAAGTTATGGGAACAGTAAACCCATGATTTCTTGTAGTATAGATGTTATCACTCTTCCCTAAAGATTCAGGATGAAGTAGAAAGGAACAATTTTCAATAATCAGGACACTAGATATTTGGCATTTCTGGGGTGTGTCTGTGTTATAATTTGAATCAAAATGCACCCAGGAAACCTGAACAAAGTTCTTATCTAGGAATGTTCCAGATTATTTCCACTTATGTCATCTGGAGACATTCCGCATTTTAAAATTCAAAGGGAACCTCAATTTCTATGCAGGTTGGGGGGTCAAAACAAGAGTAATTGCATTTTAGTCCAGGAAGGGCAGATTTGTTTCTGGATTCAATTGCTGAAATTCCTTGAGATATATTTCATTTGCAGTTTTCATTAAAGCATCCACATTTAAAACTACTTCACAGTTGGTTACAGATTAATTTCAAATCTCTCCAGGATACTTGGGGTTATTCAAAACCACCAAAATAGAAGCCAAGCTACAAGTCATATTGTAAAACAGGAAAGAATAATCTCATCTATTGGACATTAGTGCAAGTAATGAATGAAATCAAGGTAGCTCATAAAATCAAGGAAGCTTTGATCAGAAAAATAATGTCTAAATAAGGAGAACAAGAAGGAACACAAGAAGGAAATGCAAGAAGATAGTGAAATATGGGGAAAAATTGAGCAGTGTTATTGCTAAAATTGATCAAGATCAAGAAAAGATTGTCTAACCAGGTGGATAATTCCTCCAGAAAATAGGCTCCTGACCAGTTCACACATGAGTAGAACCTGAGAAAATCTCCACCTTAAGAAACTGGGAGAGAAATTGAATTCTAAAGGGGGAAAACAATCCAGTTGTTCAGATTTCTATAACATTATTTCTTAACATCTTTCAATGAATCTTGGTAAAGAAAACTCTGGATGAATCTTGCTTTCTGTGGATATGAGGCAGCCAAGAAACTATACAAAAGAGGTCTTATACTGCAGTTGGAGATAAGTACATTCCAAAATAAATTATTAAATTCCACAAACCTTCACCACACCTAAACACTAAACCGACACTGTGCATCAGCACACACACACACACACATGCATGGAAACTGGAAATTGGGTAAGGAAATCATTGGACAAGAAAGATTTTCTGATATGTTAAAGGGAGATTCAGGAGGCTGTAGAACAGTTGACTCTACTTTTTGCTTCACTGAGGATGAGGAAGGGCAGATACCAATATCTGAACTAATTTTTTCAGGAAGACAATCTGAAACATTGAAGTACAAAATAGACATTACAGACTTCATCAATAAATTAAAAGTTAACATATTCTCTGGGTTAAGATAATGTACTACAGAACTTCTTAAAGGACTCATGAATTTATAGATTTATTGGATTCATATCCCACCTTTCCTCCAAGAGTTCAAGGCAGTGTACATAGCATACCCTCCTCTGTTTTTTAAAAATGTCCTACTAATTGAAGTGTCTCAGTTGTCCCTAAAATCAGTCAATATAATATCAAGTTTGGAAAAAATACCCAGATGGGAGCCAGGAAAGTAGAGGCTGTCCAGTTTAATGTCTGTACCTTGTACATTTGTAAAACATGGCTCAAGCTACTACAGGTAATCACGATTGAATTGTGAGCACCCTATTCCTGTTGTGCATCTTGGTGAACCCCAATAACTCCTTTCCTTCTTCAACAGACGCCATCATTGCCCTCATCTCCCAACCAGGCCCTTTGAGATGAATGAGAAGCCATGTCTCCTTTCTGAGTATACGGAAAAATACCCCCTTTATCCCAACATTCCACCTAGGGAATCCTGCAAACCCAAAGCGGAGTACGAGCAGCAGCCAGTGCCAATGGAAGGCCTTTCAACAACCAAGTAAGACAACAGAAATGGAAACAAAGGTAGGGCTACCAGATCTGGCCTGCAACCATCCAAATGACCATCAGATGGGGGCAAAGAGTTAGAGTTATCTGTATAATGGCTGTCATCTAGTGGTCATCTGAATTGCAGACCTAGTAGCCCTAAGAGAAGGGCTCCTAGAGACCAAAGATTGTAGGCTTGAATGTATAGTTTGTGTAGATGTGGGGGGAGAAGATAATGTTGTAATGCATCCTCCTTTTCTGGGATCTGGGGGAACAATATTAGGTTTCATTATCTGGGTGCTTCTGGATGAGGTCTTTAACCGTGTAATTGGGCAGATGCCTTCATGGAGAATGTGGAATGAATGCAGATATAATTGTCTCTCATTTGTAATCTGATAGTGTTTTCCTACTGCTTCTTTGCCAATAAGGAAGAAAAAGTAGAATGACTAAACAAATCCATTTAACTGGAGGTTGTCCATCTGAAAGTATCCCTCATGAAAGGGAAAACAGAGCTAGGGAATAGCCAAGCCCATCACCCTCCTTATGACTTTGTGATACATGTTGCTATTGCCTTAGCCACGCCTAGCCTTCCAAGCAATTCTCATGTTCTACATGCTGAGTAAATTTGGATGCCCAAAAATGGAGGCATGCAAAACAGGTCTATATGCTACCTTTGTACACCAGTGGCATAAAAAACTAAAAGCAGCATGCATGTGGCTTTTACTTGACTTGATAAAATGATAAAACATTACTTTCTCATGCACAGTGCTATTTTTGTAGTTTAGTGTCAACTCAGGCAACACATATTGAAATTCTCTCTCTCTATTGAGCTAAAGTATTTTATAAGAAAGTACTTTTATTCACTATTGCCATTAGGCCTGGAAGAAAAAAATCTGAAAAACCCCCCACAAACCCTGAAATCCTTAAATCGACCAAGAACCAAACAAGTCATGAACTAAATAAAGAGGCTGTTTAAAAAGTACTAAGTGCTATGCCAGCCTTTGTTGACTGCCAAGGTACAATAAAAGTTGTGTCATCACAATTAAAGCAAACTTTCTGCATTTTTGCCCTATTGTACGTTTTCTTAAAAGCTTCCTAAAACACAGGAAGTATCAGTTGGTACTGCTCAGTCTTCCCAGAACAGAGCGATTTCCCACTTTCATGTTACAAAAAGTTCTAAAACGTGTCAGTGAGAATATCTAAAAATATCTCCAAACCTCTGATAAGCAAAAAGAAAATGGACAGACAGAACTTTTTCAGCACAGATGTGCGGGTTTTATGTGAATTCAATGAGCAATATTCTGGTAGGTCTAGACTCAGTCATGATTAAAGCAGAGCCATTAAAATCTATGGGATGGCTTGGTAACTTAGTTTGTTTTCAGTAGGACTGCTTTAAGTTAAGCATGACTAAGTCTGGATCCAGTTTTATCTTTATAGTTCAAAATAGTCACTTAATGAGAGTTGTTGATGTTTACAGGAGAGATTACATCCCTCATGAAGTGTTCCGTATTAAACAGAAACCTCCTGATAAATACGTCAAGAAAGATGGAAGTATGGACCTACAGTCTACATATAGACAAGACTATAACCCACACACCATAGCTCGAGTGCCTCCTTGCTTGCCTCAGGAACAAAACTATTCTTCCGCTGAGAAGATGACCACAATTCCAACGTATAAAAGTAAGAGCCAAAAGAGTAATTTGAAGTATTTTAAGAGGCATTAGGCATTATTTTGCCCATTAATCCTCCAAATGGGAATACTGTAATTACCCCACTTTGCAAGTTGGCATATTTTTAAGCGGTGCTTATAAGTGACCTGATGCACCTTTTTTGCCCCTTAAACTTCTGTCCCCTTGAAATGTCTGGTATTTCTGATCTTGTCCCTTCTCAGGGACTCCAAGGAAGTGCAAATGCTAAAGGAAGACCCTCATACAGCCCAGATCTGCTGGTTGCCCTCCAACCCCTCTTTGATGTTTTTTGGCACACAACCTTTCTGGGTCATTGGCTATATGTAGGTGTTTTGGAAGATATGTGGGTGAAACAATGGGGAAATTGGTTATGTATGATCAAAGGAGAACTTGGTTTTGCCCAGATTCAAACACACACGTCTCTTAAATTCCATTCTCCTTTTTCATAAGTTGAGTTTCTTCCTCATCCTTTCTCCCCCACTTTATAAGTGCTACATTTAATTTTAACTGATTTAGAAATCACCAGCAGTAGCTGCAGATCATGTAAAAGTCTAGGAGGACAGAACATTGTGGATCCACCAGTGCAGGCTATGCTCTGTGTACCATAATGGAGGAAAGAGCTGTTGTGGATCATGGACATTTCCCAAATTGGCCAGAGTATGATACCATTGCTAGCAATGCAGTAAGAACTGTTCCCCGGGGGTAGTGTGTAAAGTCCCTACTGTGTTTTGTATTGTGGGTTGCTTTTGGGGGGGACATGGTTCTTTGTAGTCTGGGCTAAAATAGTATCAAACAGTATCTTAATAAATGAAATCTGTCATCTGTCATCTGGTATTAGCTACGTGTTCGCCTGCTCAATCTGCTAATGACATTTTCTACCCTCTCTCCTGCAGCCCCCTCCCCAAATGCTGCAGAGATTCCTCCAACTCTCTTGTTCAACTTGAGTGTTGTGGGAAAGGCAGCTGCAGGGAGAAGGGGAATTTGGTTTTCCTTCTGTTCTTTGTGCTGATAGAAAAATACTATTGGATGTTATGCAAGTGGACAATTCGCTGTTCTTCCATTGAATTAAAATCAGGTGCTTGAGGCCATTGCCTCTCTCTGCCTAATGGTAAGGCCAGCTCTGCTGCTAAAAAGATACTTTTCAGTGCTGAAGGCCACACTGTGAGAAGGCTTGTCCATGGTGGTGAAGATATAAATGGGCCCTTATTGGGAGTTTTGAAAGTGGTATGTCGACAATTAAAAAGGAAGAGAAATCCATTCTTGTAGGCCAATCATCGAAATGAAATGGGACCCGTTCCACTGATCTTAAGTCACAAGAAGGTTGCCTGCTAGTTGAGCATGTCCTCAGTGAGTATGGAGAAGAAAGAAGGATCATATCAATCCATTTTGCTTGTTCAGCAGAACTAGGAGTCTGCAAACCCTTCTTCGTGACAGCTTTGTCCAAACAACCGGATCCTGATGAGAGCGCACGGACGCAACACAGTTACTCTTCCCTTTTAATGACAAAAATGACAATAAGCAACTCCTGCTCTCCCTTGACTTGCATTGCATACATGTAACATCTGGGCATTCTTACCTATTATCTCAAATGTGTGGATTGACATTAATCTATTTCCCTATCAGTGGGCTTTAATAATATGATGTGAGCCATATGTAAGTCTCAGTCAAAGTTCTGTAATATCTAGAGCAGCCTTTAGCTGAGGATTTGAAGAGCTCTGATAAAATACAGCTTCACCACATTTGGTTGCAATTTGCAAGATTTTTCAAAATACTCTGCAAACGGAAATCTTCTTTGAATAATTGGTCTCATGATCTTATTCCATATTGTAGTGATTCATCCTTTAAAATCTGTAGCTCACCAGCTTTAAAGGCTATAACAAGCCAGTGATCTTTCATATCCAGGCAGTTAGATTGCCTATAAGGAGAACCAGATCTCCATTAAAATGCATTCATGGTGTGTACATATGTACAGTATGAGCCACTTCCTCCTAGGGGCAATTGCTCCTATGAACACATGTGCATCCACTGAAGTGAATGGGATCAAGTTTAGAAAGAGGGGACCACAAGGCCAACTCAGAGGGAACGGGATGAAGATGGAAGCTATCTGTGTACAAAATATCTGCCAGGTTGCACATGCAATGGTGCCACACCGCAGCCTCAGGTAGGAATACATTAGAAGATTGAAAAGAAGGTATATTATAGTGAACGTGCCAGAACTTTGCAGCATTATTCAGTGTATTGTTTTAGTTTACTCTGGCCACTCATTGAATGTTATAGATAGGAACGTAGTGCCAACAACTTTGCGTGTGATCGTTACTGACCTTCTTACTCAGAAATCCTAGATAAGGGAACACAATTGTAAAATTATTGGGTCATATATTATGAATTGATTGTTTCTGATCTGGAGTACCTGCTTCTAATTTGGTAAGTGTCTGCATTTCTTATGAATTGATACTTCCAGCTTTCCTTGTTCTCATGGCTTCTTTTTCAAGTGGATAAACTATGTCTGGTTTAAGACCAGGCATGGGAAACCTGAAGACTTCCAAGTGCAGTAAGACCATTTCTTACAGAATCCCTGACCAGCGGTCGTGGTGACTAGCAATGATGGGGAGTTGGAATCCAACAACATCTGGAAGACTACCATGTCCCCACCTGCTGTTCTGACTTTTTTCCAAAATGATCTGTCTTCTAATCAGTTTCCATGATATATCAAGCTGTCTTAGCTTTATCCTTTTTAGAATGCCTAGTTGTTGTTTTTCAGTTTTTATTATGAGTTGCAAGAATTCAGCTCCTTCCCCTGAGTTTATATATAATAGGGGTTTGGTAGTGCACTAAAGCACTTCTGAGCAGCAAGTTCATAGTAACATGCTCCATCCTTGCATAGAGGCCCTGTGGAAGTATCCATAAATAATCAAAGTACATATCCTCCCTTTATTTGCTGCTCGGTTTCTCCTTGATTCTTCCCTGTACACCTCTGTGGTTTCCTCCCCAAGTAATCCTAATCCTTTATTATGTGGAAGAGCTTTTAAATTTGAGATCTAGTTGGAAAGGCCTTGAAAACTCTTTGGTCATTCAGGCATCAGATTGCAAGGGATCTGTTTGAACCCTTAATGGCAATCCTGATGAAGTTTTTAACAAGCAGCTTTCACATTGTTGCCTGAGAAGTTTAACCAAATGGCTACATACACACACACAAAATTTAGACTTGAATCTTACCACCATCACCCCTTTGGGCTGCTGTGTGCCAAAATGGAATCGGGGTCATATGTCACACTAAGCCAGGATTTCAAATTATGTACAAAAGGAGAAAGGAATTTATCTGAAGTTTGCCCCCAATGCTCTCTCTCTCACACAGATGCACACACTCTGTTGTCATCCTCCTGCATAACCAGTAGACAAATCAACCAGGACACTGTTGTTCCTTTAGCTGATTCTTGATGTGTCCAAGAATACTAATTGAAGATAAATTTTCTGGTTTGCATGTAGTAACATGGCTAGAATCAGAGAGTGAGAAATGTAATTCTCCCTTTTCTCCTCTTGGACATGTGGGAGGACACTAAGGGAAGATCAGCTGGCCTACAAGCCAGAGTTCTTCTTCTTGATGGAGGTAGTGCTCAACTCCAGGTAGGTAAGCCTTTGGGTCCCAATGCTGTACACAGTCTCATGTGCCATGCCAAAGGCTGCGCTTAAAGAGCAGAGGCAGACAAGAAAAAAGTGGTGGTTGCCAAAAGTAAAAAATGAGCAAAGGTAGAGGATATGCATTTACAACTAAATAATAAATGTTGATGAATTTAAAATAATATTTAATAAATTTAGATAGGTTTCCACATCAATTTCTAATATTTTTTTTCTTATAATCAAAGTTTTGAACCAAAGTTTTGAACAAAAAATTTTTGTTCAACTTATTTGTGATTATGGGGGATTTGAAAAAAAGAAAAAGTTCCAATTTAAAAAATAAATACTGTAGATCAATTCCAAACTATTTCTGAAGTTTAGTTTTATGTGATGTGCATCTATAGGTTTTAAACACATGCTATTCTAAATCTTCTTTTGCCAGCTTCTTTTTCCTATCCCTAATATATAATTAGGCTGTACCCAAAATTTATTACAGCAATTTGGGACTGAACGTCTGGGCATATTTGTAAGAAATTGACAAGGCAGTTGTGGGGGCCACAATATAGCCACATAGCTTAATATTATGTGTAAAAAACTCTCAGTCAGAAGTTCTATTTTATACAATGTACAATTAACTCAAAACATGGATTGTTATGAGATATGGTGAGGATGATCAGCTACAGTGGTGACCAGTCCCACTGAACTGAAGGGAGCTTTCTTCTAAGCCAATATGGACAGGGCTACAAACTAGATATATGGAACTGGGGTGGTGTAGGGGGCAATCTGTGGCTCTCCAGATGTTTTCAAATGGAAATCTCTTACCACTCATTACCCTAAGGATATGGGGGAGGAACTTCCATCACCCCTGGAGAACCACACATTACCCAAACCTATATGGTGCTCTTTTCTTTCTTCTTTCCTGTCCCTTTTCCATAATGTCTTTAATCTCATTATGAGCCAAGTTATGTGTAACAGCATTATGCATTTCTTCACGTCATTCTTGTCTATGCTTTAGCTTCTTTAATTTCTTTTCCTTACCTCTGTCTTTTTATTCCCCTTGAAAGGTAGTTTGGAAACTTCCTAGGGTTAGGGATCTGTTTTCATATGTATATCTTTCTGTAAGGTATGTGTTTTCAATGTACTACAAAAATAAATAAAGCAAACAAATCTCATGAAAAGCTGCAAGACAATCTTCATAGGTTTGAGTTAGCATAATAAGACTGTCAAGAAGATTGCACTGGGTTCTTTTCTTTTCTTTTGCTTTTTGGTCGTGTGGGGCCAGAAAATCCAGCTCATATTGTTACTGCTACCTCTCTACAACCATACAAACACAGCATGGCTATAATGTAGCTAAGAGGACATTCTTCTCTATAAATTTCTACACATAGACCCTCTTTGAATTCTGTTGACATCAAGACTTCCAGGGGAGGTATGGTGAACTGAAGACAGCTCTTCAAAAGCAGAGCCAACAACCATGGCAAAGACCAAGGAACTGGTGAGCAGACCGGTTCCTTGGAATGTCTCTGGATAAGGAGAGGATGGGAGATCGCCCACATGTGCTCCACATGGCTGCTCCTTGCAAGGAGACTGCAGGACAGTGGTTTTCCATGGATTTGGGCACCAGGAGATGATGGGATTAGCCCTCTTGCTCACAACAACAGTGGAGCCTTTTAAAGGACACTAAGTTTGCAAACCTCACTTTCTAATCACTTTCAAAAATTGCTCATTAACTACTTCTCAGCTGTTAGAGATCTTCCAATCAACAAGTTTGAAAGCACCAGACGAATCTGCCTTCAATCCTGAATGAAAGAAAATGTTAATCATAAAGTTAAGAATTTAAACTTAAATAAACAGCAAAAATCTAAGTAAGATTTTGATCTTAGAAAGTTACAAATGGACTAAGTATCCAGATAAAATTGGAATATTGAAACTTTTACAATAAGATTTTGGAATTAATTATAAAGACCAAACAGCTTCTAATGGAAAATAGATTCTAAGCAATTTCATTATTTCAAAAACTGGACATTAGAGGGGACTAAAGTTTTTAGATAAAGATTTACAATCCTGTCAGTAATGATGTCTGCTTCTATGGATAGACTATGTCCAAAATATGCTATTGAAGAAATGACTGATGCAGAACAAATTTTATCTGACAAGATAGAAATGGTATCAAAAGTGGATTTAAAACTGACAGGCCAAGAGAATGACTTAGAAAAGGATGTTTCACTTGATCTACAAAGAAACTGGCTGAATTTAAAAGAGAAATACAAATGACAAACCAAAAGAGTGACCTGGATAATTTTTTCCTATTGGATTTACAAAAGAGGCTTGTTAAAGCCTTGAAGAAATCTGCGATGGGACAAAGAAGAAAAGAAGAGAAATCAAATTTTACACCAATATTTCAATGGACTAAAGATTAAGACTGTTAGAAGTAAAAGGAAGGAATATAAAGTTGGTTTATTTCATCAAAGTTAAAACAAGATATGTTGTTACTTATAAAGTAACCCTTTATGGACTTTCTGCTGACACCAGGACTGAAAAGATGATGTTTTAAGGATTAGTTCACAGATAAGAGATGGGGTATGGGATGAAGACATAAATGTTTGTAGCCACAGAAGGGTGAAGAGTCACTAAACGTGTTTATACTTGTTGTGATGAAGGTTGGAAGTCACTTCTTTATATATTTTTCTCTTTATTATATTCTTTTCTTTTTCTTCCTTCTTTTTCTTTTTTCTTGCACTTTTTACTCCTTCTTTCTATTCTTTTTTAAGTTTAGTTTGTATTAGATTTTATTACTATAATCAAAATTCTTAATAAAATATTATATATATATATAAATATTATATATATATATATATATAATTCATTTTATATATATATATATATATAATATGAATTCAATTGACATCAGAATCAAGAGAAATTTAAGATTTGGATCCCATCTTTGAAGCAACAAACAAGAACACAAGTTTCTGTGACTTTTTGGGCTTCTTTGCAGAAGTCTATGTTAACATTCAGTCCAACAAGTGTTTAAGGAGGAGAAGGAATGTCACCACCTTTAGAGGTTAGAAAGCCTGTAAGAACCTTGCCAGACATTCCCTTGGCTTCATGCAGGAGAAGACAGAGGAGGCTACTAGATCTGAGTGGCAAAAATCCACAAACTTTTCACCATTTGATAGTTGCCTGAGGTTTTGCAGCCCAGATCTGATAACCCTGAGGGGAGCAGGTTTCCACATGCTTGAAAGGGAACTGCTTTTGTAGTTAAGGCTTGCAATGAAAATAAGATGTTTGTGAACTAAATTTGGATCAGTGGCTTTGGGTGCAAAGTACATGTTCCAGATCCCTTGAATTGCCCTTAAAATGGATGCCACAATTAGAATGTCTCCAGGGCTAGCTTGTGCAGTCTTGCTGCCTTGTTATGAAGGTGCCATCTACTCTTCCAGATTCCACTTGCAGATGCTTGGTGGGACTGCACTCAATTCTTACTTCTACGCTGGCAATGGAATTTTTTGTGTGCCTCCGAGTCAGTGTTGACTCCTGGCAACTCCCTGAACAAGTCCCTGCAGTTTTCTAGGCAAGGCTTTTTCAGAAGTGGTTTGCCATTGCCTCCTTCCTAAGGCTGAGAGAGAGTGACTGGCCCAAGGTCACCCAGCTGGCTTTGTGCCTATGGCGGCACTAGAACTCAAGGTCTCCTGGTTTCTAGCCTGATGCCTTAACCACTACATCAAACTGGCTATCTGGCAATGAGATAATAGCATAATATTAATATTCCAAAATTAAAAATAACAAAACAATCTGTTTATAGTTGTCTGATTCCATATTCATCCCATTAATAATTCTTGTGACTCCATCTTTATTTGGTTTAGTGCTAAATAAGCATTTGCCATCATTCCAAAAGCAAAACAGCTGTTTTCATTTTTTTTCCTATGTTTGCTTGAATTCAGAAAATTACATTTCATCAGAACTGGGGCAGGAATGTGTGAAAGTAACAATATCCTCTTTAATCACATCTGCTTACATTTCAGGTGATTACTTGGCATGGAATCAGCCTAAAAGAGAGATGATTAAGCCAGATAACAGTTACCATCCATCAGAAAAAAAATTTGATTTCAGGACCACTCACCAGGATGAATACCTATACAAAGGGCCAATCACCACCAAGAACTATAAGCCTTTAAGGCCTCCTCAGATCTCAAAGACCCCCTTGGAGAACATGACTAATTATAAGTTGAATTATGTGGTTCACCCTATACCAAAACGTTTTGTCCATACACAAGAGCCATTCAAGAGCTGCGATGTCCCATTTGATGGTCTTACCACCCACAAGCTTTCTTACAAAGGGTTAGCAGGAGAGCCAGCAAAGTCCACGAAACCAGATTATATCAGGCCAGATCCCAGCGATTTTCTGGGTACAACTGAATTCAAGGAGAAGTACCTAGCATGGCCAGTATCTGCCCCCTTCAGCAGAAAGCCGGTGGTTTATACTCCTCCTAAAGAGAAGATGGACCTTCAGACATCAGCGCAGATTCACTATGGAAATCCTCATGGGCGCCCAGCAACATCATGTAAACCCTTGGCCCGGGTTCCTGAACACACAGAACCATTTGGCCACTGCTCTACTATGAAGGAACACTTCAAGGCTTGGCACTCTGAGAGACCCAAGCCCATTCTGCCTCGTACAGAGATCACCTTGCCAGCTGAGCCCATGGACCTGATCACCTCCTTCCAGACCCATTATGTTCCTCACCTGCTTCCTTCCACAAAGAACTTCCGGCCCCGCTTGCCAGTGGCCAGACCTCATGTGCCATTTGTTGGTGAAACCACCTATGCCACAAGTTACACAGCAAAGGAAGTACATATCTGTCCTGCCTCTTTCAAAGAGCCACCTGGTTACCATTTTGATAAGATTGATGAAGGTGGCCACAGGCGGTTCCGACCGGCAAGCATGATGCAACCCCGACGTGTGTCAAGCTCAAAGCTTGCTGACTATAGAGGTCACCCCAGCAGCCAGCTAAGTCAAACAGGTCTCCAAGATGTAGCGCTGAAGGCCTGAGGGTTGGTTAGCCTGCTTTGGAACAGACTGATGATTCTATTCTGTAATGAATGTGTTTAATATAATGCTCATTTCTTTGGGACTGACCCTCTCTCAGGGAACTGAAAAAATATTAACATTCTAGAAAAGCAAAATTGAGCATCTTTGGTTCCATCATTTAGCACTCTTTTTTTTTAAAGGGCAAATGGTCCAAACTTCAATGCTTAGGGCTACTAGGGATGGGATGGGGTGGGGTGGGGTGGGGAATCCAACATTAGATGCCTCCTCCCAGTTCCCTACCAACTTTTTCATGGGGGAAAGTCACTAAAGGTGGATGTGAAGGCAGGAATGGGTAGGCTGGCTGATTCTGAAGTTCTGTGGCCCCAAAAGCTGAGGAAATGTAAGCTAACTTGAGAAGAATTTATTGGGAGGGAAATTTTAAATGAAACTGGGATCTTCAAATTGATGGAGTGATATGTGAGCATCTCCTCGCTTTCCTTCCCACTCCACTGAGGGCTGACTGGAAAGACTTTTGAATTGTTTGGATGAGCTTTCTGGAAACTGCACTTCTAAAACATCCAGTGGTTATCAGACTGGGAGACTGCTGTAGGGTTTCTTACCCCACCCATCTTTTTTCTTTCAGCAAAAATAGTTAAGGATGCAACCGTGGCCTTTTTGGTGACTTCTCCCTCCTGTTGGAATACCCTGCTAAGCAAAAGTGGTCAGGGTAGCTCCCTTTGTTCTCCTGCAAAGAAGCAACAATATTTAAGGAATTGCTTCTTGCTGAGATAAAATCAAATGAAAATTTCTAAATAATGTCGAAGATCGATAATGGCTGCTGAGGTTGTGGAGATCTTGCTGGCTGTTTTATTCTTCTGAATTTCTAAATGGAATTTTAATTATGTTTTTCACTGTACTTCGATTAAATATCTATATTGGTTTTTTTGTTGTTAATCACTTTGTGCCTCTTTCAACGGCAGAAGATAAGGCCAATAACCAATAAATACACAAGGCCTGAATACACGGAGAATACCAAGAGGCCTCCTTGGCTGGGAACACTGTTGGCGCCCTTGCTGAAAACCGGATGGTCCAGCTCAGAAAGGAGGCTTGAAAAGTTCTCATATCCCAGTGGCACAAACTGAGTGCTCATAGTTACTAGAAGGCCTCTTTTAACTAGCAAATCTGCAATTGTCTTTTTTTTCTTGATTTTTTTTTTAAAAACCCTCCAGTTGAACGTTGTTAGTAGAAAACCAAAGCTAGCAACCCCATAAATGTTTCACTAATCAAAGTGGTTTAAATAAATATCTGGCAACCTCGCAGGATTTTTCCTTAAAACTAATAATGTGAGCTTAATAAATTGTTTAGGGGGTCGGAGGAAATGTCAGGCTTTGGGGGACGCCCAGCCCTGCTCACTCCTCAGGCGAAGCAGCACTGGAACCACTCCTTGCCTAACCAGAAATTACGCACGCGCCCTCGCCTAGCAATTAAACAGTCTGCAGTTCCGCTGCGCGCTTCGGCTCACCTGGCATTCCTGCGTCCTGACCGTGGGGTGGAGCCCGAGGCCAGCCACTGCACAATGGTTGTTAGATTATTATCTGATCAGCTATTCCACGCTGCCGGTAATGTTGGGCCCTTTGCAGGACAAGGGTTTAAATCAGCTTGAAGCTGCTTCCTTGAAAGCCAAGCCCGATTAAATACACCAGGGGTTATATTTGAGTTAAAAAAAACAAAACAGCTTGTCTTAGTTGCCTCTTCTATCAAACTGTAATGAAAGGGAGAGGAATGATTTAAGCTGAAAAAACTTGGTTTCTGCTAAGTTTGTAGGTATGATCTACTGTGCAAGCATTTACTTTCCAGCTTTTAAAGGACATGCATGTATTCCTTTGAGTTCAACGAGGATTTATGGAGAAGGTTGGCCACCTCATGGCTGCTAGCTTTTGAACTACAACTCCCATAAACCCTAGCCATCAGGACCATCAGGAATTCTGGTACTTGTGTCCAAGCCTGTGATTAGTTACCTCAAATTAAAGGATGGCTGAGGAAAGTTCTGTATGAGAACTTGTGGCTCTGAATGTTTGTCTCATTTGCCAAATGAATGCTGGCTGCCATGAACTGGTTTCTAATTATGTTGTTCTCAAGTATTTTTATTCTTTCCTGCAGGTTCTTGTTTCTCAGGATTTCTGATGTTTGCCTCTGAGAGAGCTACACCTGAACGGTGGGGTCAGAGGTGTCCCCGGAGGTTAAGAAAGTCAGATGGTGGCCACAACTCTGCCATCAAAACCCAGCTTTGAGCGTACATTTCATGGTTGTGGCCACCACCTTGACTGTTTTGACCCTCTTCAGGCGCCCCTAGGACAGCTGGATCAGAATGTCTAAAATGGTTCCCTATAATAACTGAAATTCATTAAGGTTTTTGCAGTCTCCTAATCAAAGTAGAAACAGAAAATCATGCCGAAGACTCTGGCAGGGATCTCCATGTGACCCCAGCCCTGTCCCATTATGGGGGAACCAAAGGCAGGAGGTCGCACTAACAAGCAGAAGTGTCAAAAAAGTCAAGATGTTGGACATCATGGTCTGATTAAAGCACCACCTCTTACACACATAAAAAACAGGCAGAGCTTTGACTGCAGTGTTGCAGCCTCCTCCTTGACTTTTTTGACTAGACTCTGAGGACACTTCTGTTAACAATCAAGAAAAAGCCCACAGAATCTCTCTGTAATCGGTTAGTCAGTAGATTTGATATACTGTAATTTGCAATAGAAAGCCACTAGCAGAAAATGGTTTTGCTTCAATGAATGAATAAATTTTGTGACGTCCTACTTGGGGGCTAATCCAAGATGAAGAGCATCTGCTTTGAGGTGTGGGAATTAAGGTTTCCTCGATGAGGGACAGTAGATGGTTTGTATGTCACATTTATGGCTGGAAATCATTGTACTAACATGGAGAGCAATCGGTCTTGTCCTGTGGATTTGGAAGCCAAGCATGATATTGGATAGTAAATGGGCAAAGCAGTAAAACCTAGAATGAAACTATGAATATGAAGAACAAGGAAGTGATTGGAAGTGTTTATTATCTGTTGGGAGTCAGGCAGCATACAAGTTAAATGAATAAATAAATAATTTTTTTTCCCCTGTTCAATCATGTCCAATTCTTGGAGACTCCCTGGACAAGTCCCTGCAGTTTTCCTGGCAAGTTTTTTTCAGAAGTGGTTTGCCATTGCCTCCTTCCTATGGCTGAGAGAGAGTGACTGGCCCAAGGTGACCCAGCTGGCTTTGTGCCTAAGGCAGGACTAGAACTCACAGTCTCCTGGTTTCTAGCCCGGTGCCTTAACCACTACACCAAAGTGGCTCTCAAATAAATAAATAAGGCACGTTGAAACCAATGGCTCAAGTTAGTCACACCTAATGCGATTGGTTTACTATGGTTGTTACTAAACTGAACAGTCTTCATAGATATTTGCCCTTTGAAATAAAAAATGTGCACAACATATTTAAGTTTGATTATTTTCCAGCCATTAATTCTCTTACATAGAATCTCAAGTTGGAAAGGACCTTGGAGATTAACTAGTCCTACTCCCTGCTCAATGTAGGATCCATTAGAACATCTCTGACAGATGACCATCCAGCCTCTACTTGAAGACCTCCAGTGCAAGAGAGCCCCCACCCCCACCCTGACTTCATGTGGCAGCCTATTCTACTTGCTGATACGGTAGGTCATACAGTCAGGAAGTTCTTCCTGAAGTCTAGCCTGAATCCCCTTCCTTGTAATTTTAACTCATGGGTTCTGGTCCTGCCCTCTGGGGCAACTGAGAATAAATTTAAATTTTACATGACAGTCCTTCAGATATTTGAAATCTGCTATCACATCTTCCCTCAGTAATCTGTTCTGTAGACTAAATATATCCAGATTCTTCAACAAGCCTTGGTTTCCAGACTCCTGAACATCTTGATAGCCCTTCTCTGAACTTGATGCAATTTCTTGATGTCCTTTTTCAATTGTGGTACCTAGAAGTGGACACAAAATTCTAAGTAGGATCTGACAAGGACAGAGTACAAAGGAAACATTATCTCCTGTGGTTTGGATTCAGTATGCCTGTTAATGCAGCCCAAGATATAATTTACCTTTTTAGCAGCTGCATCCCACTGCTGGCTCATGATTAACTTGTGGTCAACTTCTAGATACTTTTTTCATGAACTCCTACCAAGTCAGAACTCCATCATCCTATATTTGTGCCTTTCATTTTTTTTTCTTGCTAGATGCAGAACTTAACATTTCTCTTATTAAATACCATCCCTTTCATTTAGATGAAGCCATTAACTAGTAGTCTTTGGGTGCTGTCATGGAGTGAATTATGAGACCACCTAACAGTAGCATTGTGTAACTCATTTTATCATGAAGAATATATTGAAGGCTTTGTGAAAGTCCAGCTACGTGTTCTATGGCTTTCCTTGACCAATTAAGCTAGAACATAAATTCTGTAACTATTTTTAAACTGAGGGACATGGGAACAAGGGCCTATAGAAGGCAATTTGCTGGCAAAATAGGATGATTATGATTCATCATTACTGCCACCAGTATGATCAGTTAGAGAGATTGTTGGGCTATTTCTAGGAAGCCTGTAGATCAGTGCTCTGCTCAGATATGTTACAGAGGTATGTACCACTTGCAAGGTTCATTTTGTAATCCCCTAATCAGGAGTCTGAAGCAGACAGAGACTTCTGCTCTTCTTCTCGCACCTTTTCTGTTTCTAAATAAGGGGCTATAGCATCTCCAGAAGTATAACTACCATAATGTGGACAGTTCCTTATGCTGCTTTGTGAATGCCTGTTGTAACTATTTGTGAAATTATTCTTGAGGTGAAAAGCAGTTGGCAAAATTATTGTATTGAGGAATTGCATGATGAGCCAAGTAGGCAACCGTCTTCTTTATCTTTAGTCTGGTAGAAGATCTGGAAGCTACTTTTCAGAAGACCAGATATGGTTACAGCTTTGTTCTGTGGAACAACTAGGTATAATATAGTTTGTTTCTAAATCTGAGGCTGGATGCAAATGATGAACTTACTCTGACTGGGAAACTCTCTGCATTCTTGCATGTCTCCCAATTAAGTACCTGACATTCATTGCATGAAGAGCAAGCCCAGGGAGTTTTGTATAAGAGAAGAAGGGAGTGTGATTTGCAAGAGGCTGTAACGCTACAGCAGGTAACTAATCTTGGTTGCTCTCCCCCTGCCCTGTAAAAGCTAAGCAGGGCTAAACCTGGCTAACACTTGGATGGGAGACCAACAGGAAATTCCCAGGGCTGTAGGCTAGACTGGAAAGTTGGAAAAACATTCTGGAAGAAATCAGTGGCAAACCACTTCCTAATTCCTGCCAAGAAAACTACACCAAGGGAGTCTTTACCTTTATTGGCTCTTTAGAGTGTGGGAAGTGTTTAGCCAGTTTCAGGAAATGTTCTAGCTTACATATGTAGTTTGTCTTTTGTGTTTTTCTTTTAAAATTACAATACAGCCAAGTATGAACCTCACAGGACAAAATCATGTCATTCATTTCCACAGCAGTAATTCTTTAAGAAGAGTCTGCCATAAATTGTGAAGCTACTTTATATGGTACTCTTTCCCTCCTCTTTTAAATCCAGTTCAATCAGAGTATGGGCTAGAAGGAAGCTACTAATGACCAGCCATTACTTGGGAATTAAGGGTTGGACATGTCCAGTGAGACAACCTTTTGCTGCAATGCGAACAAAAACATTTTTGGTGTCTTCTAATCACAAGCAGATGGGATCAGCTCAGAGAGCTGTACAGAGTTTAGAGTTTAAACTCTAAATGAAATTAGAGTTTCATCTGCTGCACATCATGGCTATGAATGTGGTAGATCACCCTATTGTCTTCCATCTCAGCTAGAGATATAAAAATTGCAGTCCAAGAATTGGGTGTGGTCCATCAGCAGGCTTTCGTGGCTCTGAGGCCCTCTTTTTGCCCTTTTCAAAGTTTGGGAAAGTTTTCAGGGACAAAGTACATGCCCTAAGCCTTGCAACATCTTAAAGCATCTCTTTCACCCCATCCTACTCTTGATGCGTGGACCTGTTCTTGGGAGTGCAGGAGCCCTCTTGTAATGTGGGGTTTCATTTTCACTGAGTTTTTATGGTTCCTTGACATACTATTCTGATTTAGATGATTGTGTTAATTTATCAGTGTTTATGTATATATTTTTAACCTTAGTAGGGTACATGGGTCATGCTGTGTATGTCAGGGTAGGGTACACAAGCTGCTCAGAGCTGAGACTGATGGGGCAGCATATAAGCCAGCAGAGAGGGAAGAAGAATATCAACAGAAGTTTTGCACCTAAATGTTCACACTTAGGTTTTTGGTTGGAGATGTTGATGTCTTAGGAAACTGGCTGGTAACCATTTCCTACTGCTGAATCAAATCCCACGTGGAATGCAAAGCCTAAATGTAAGACAGAACTATGGAGTCTAAGATGTAATTGCATGATGAACAACTCCTAAAGCCTAACAAAGTATTTATGCTATTCAAATTCATCCTAATTTCCAGAGATTCCATAGCCTTAGGCCTGTTTGGAGCCTATACCCTTATATTTTGCCCATTGCCTGCAAATAGTTATATAGCTATATTAATGCCTAAATGTGTCCTTGATACCTCTGAAAATCAGGAAGGAGGTAGAATACAGTTTTGCCCATTCATGGGATATGCCTGGTATTAAAGCAAATATTGGCAGATTCCATACTATAAGGTCATGGAACCCTATTATTTAAGATTAGAAGGTCTTTGTACATTCTATCTATCTATCACATTGATAGTTGTTGACTGAAACTCAGCTATACATTCCTGCATCCCAAAATGTTTTGTTTCAATTAAATGAGAAGCAGCACTACCTGTTGAAATTGTGGGTTCTTGGAATCTAATTTGTAAATACATTGTAGTATATGAGACTGAATATTTTCTTGCTTAAATGGGATGGAATTTAAGATGGCTATCTCCTTGTGTTGGAAGCATGAGTGGAAATTTGAAGTCACTTAAACTTTAATCTTACATGGATTTCTTTTTCATTTAAAAGATAAGTAATTTATTTTACTAATAGTAACCATAGATTATAAGTTGTTGCACTGTTTTTCAGCAATTGGTTGGCAGTGGAGTTTCTTCAGCCTGATGAGGCCACAAACAACAATAATGAGGAGATGGAAAGGCTGAAGGCCCTTTTGATCCCAAGATCTTCCTGCCCGCCTTTTAATGGCTTTCCAAAATTGGAGATTCACAAACTCAGAAGGGGACATTGGCAGAGATTGGTGGAGAGATGGGAGTGTTAGATTTTCTATGTTTCTGGGCTTAGAATGGGATGTCTAATAAATCCTATGGATCCTGGAATGTTCTCCCCAGGTCCTCAGAGATTTGATGGTTATCTTCAGACATAAGCAAAAATGAATTCTGAATATTTGTAATTCCCAAGACTTCAGAGGAATGATAAAGAACCAGTCAGACAAGAAAGTAAATAAATAAGATACATTATTTGTACAAAAAATTATATAAACAAGTTTTTTTAAAGGGGAGGGGAGCTGCCTCCTGTAATATTTGTCAACCTTAACAAGAAACTTACACGGATGCTGTCAAGTCACAATTCATTAAACATTTGCAATTACATTCATAGGCGGCAAGCCTTTGCACAGTTACAGACATGTCTGTCATGGAGGGATTCAATGCCGGTGCTCTACGCAGAGGATCCTGGCTGGGGTGTGCAAAGTGGGCAGAGCAGCTAGCCGGCCCTTGGGGCAACCCAGAGTCGGACAGAGCTTGACTGGAGTAGGAACTAGATTGCCCCCCTTTACTTCAATTCGGGAGCCCTCTGGGTTGCGAGGGCACATAAATGACACCGACAGTGCAAAGATGCATACCTGGAGCTTCTCTCTGCGCTGAAATGAACAGAGAAGCCAGCTTCTTTGGGAGCCTCATTCTTGTCTATATTCAAGCACCCCCAAAACATTGCACCAATATTCAGTGGTGTTCTCTGGATTCATTTCATCGAGAATTTCCAAGAGGCCATTATCCAAAAGAGTTTAGCTACTGAAGTCTGATATCCTAATGAAAATCTATTTATTTTTCTGATGAGAAAAACAGCCACCACATTACTGTTAAGGAAGCGAACTTCTGTTTGCAGAATAAACCTTCCTCTCCATGCTACCCCCTTTGTTGCAGTTTTCTCTGTATGCAATGAATGTAGTCAAGGTTAGACACTAAAACAGGGAGCAGGCAATACATTATCACTGTTATTACAAAAACATTGCAGAAGTATAACAGAAAAATCTCTTCTCCCCTCCTGCCCCCCACCCCCATAGTTTCATCTGGACAAAGTAATGTACAATTATTCGTATTGCACTTTTTATACAAGAAATTCTAATAAATATACATAAATGATACATTTATATAACATAGAAAGACATTCTTTTTTTTTTAAATAAATGTTGCATTGATTCATAGCAACACAATAACTCAGAGACCCATCTGAAAAAAAGAGCAAAATCTCTGCCAGATACATTTTGGAAGACCCAAAACAGAAGGCAATTTAATCTGGCAGACCTGACGTTGACCTCATCAGAGAACTTCCAGACTTGCTTTAAAATACACAGGTAATAAAAAGCTGTAACCTGTCAAGGCTACCTTCAGCACACGTTTTATTACTAAATACAAGCCAAGGATCCTCTGCAAACACACCCAAGATGCAGCTATGGCCTTTTATAGTGCTCATGCTCAACCCAAACCCCAGAACTGAAGACTTCACCTACCCACACTGAGGATACAAAATGTGTACCACAGATTGTGATCTTCCTGTTTGAAATCTCTTCTCTGGAAATACAAAATACCAACTGATTTAAAGGAGCTCAATCCTTCACCTTGCTAAAGCCCAGCTTTGGATATTTACTGGAGATCTACAATCACTGTACCCTGGAGAAATCCTAGGAAAGGTAGTGCTGGATAGAACCATCGCACCCGCCAAGTGTTGTGACAGAGTCAGCCCCCACAGCAAGACAAACCAGCCACATGCTGCTGCTATCATTGCCATGTAAGGGTCCTGCAGCCTATAGGAGCCACCTCATTCATTTGCTTGGCTTTTTGACCGGACACTAAAAGGCACAAAGGACACTGTGTAGACCTGATTGCTGCACCACACATGCTGGTTTTCCTTCTTTAATAGTAACCTGGAAATACAGTATGTAACCCGTGTGAGTTGTGTCATGGGGCAACCCATGTTTCACAAGGGGCTGTGTGCTCCAAAAGTGACCCCTTACTGTACATTAAAATAGCCCATCCTTTTTGCCAATTCCATTGCATTAAGGAATTGACTTACACTGCAATTCTCAAGACAGCCACAGTGCTTTTTAAGGCTCATATTGTATCTGGAAAAAAAGATGAGCTGCTTTAGTGAACAGCAGAGATGTGGAGCCTGTGTGAGCCATTTCTGAAAAGCACTCAGCTCTATTTGACGAACTCCAGAAAGCAAACAGCTGTGGAATTATTCCTAAGCCAAGGAGGCATCTGAAGGGGCATCACCAGATTGCTGCAACAGCACATCAATCAGAACTTCTATTCTTTGAAAGAGATGTATTTCAGAGCTGCCATATTTTAGCTCCAAGCAGTTCAGCACAATCAGTTTGTGAACTGCATCCCGCTTAATAAAAACTTTTTTTTAAGAGGGTCATGAAATGGGAAGCAGTCAGACTGTCTTTTTCTGTGTCATCTGCTTCAAGTGAGAAAACAGTTCAATTAGTATATTTCATCAGGTCTGAGAGGATGTTTATAATTTACCTGTGCATTGTTCCACATAGTGGGCATCATGGATTAACAGGACTGCTCTGCACCAGCAATCTACCGATCCGTTTTAAACATGATGCCAAACTCATGAAAACTCTTAATTTCAATGCAGGAAACCTATAGAGAGTTGTATGGATTGTGTTCTGTTTCCGTAGTGGGGAGAGGATGAACAGGTACGATCAACCTCTTTCAAAAGATATTTTTGCACAAATGGGTTCACTTATTTCTTTTAGTATCTGTCTCATACTTTCATTATTGCAAAATATTTGTTTTTTTATACTCACTGTGCACCAGGTACCTATGTATTCTTCCAATATAATTTCTTGTTAATATTTTAGTTTTTTATTAGTTTTCAACTTAATTTCTATTAGCAAGAGCTAACAGCAACATGTGATAGAAACTATTTTCCTCTACTTTCATCAACATTTATCAAGAATAATATCAGGAGATGAATGCAACTGCATACAGTATATTTAGTTATTTTTCATTAAAAAATGAAATAAATTAAAAAGAATTCCAAGCCTTCAGTAAGTGATGAAGAGATTTGTACCTGGACAGCAAGGAACCAAAATGAAGTGTAATGTGATAACAGTGCTAATCTTTGGTGCACCTTTCTTCCAAATCTGAGTGGCGTTGCCCCATGCATTTCAGCCACATTATTAAAAATGGAATTTATTTAAGTGTAGCATTTTCAGAGTCAAAGCTGCATCTCCTGAGGATAACAAAATCAGAAAACCCCAAATTGTAGCATAACAAAGACATACAGCTATGATAAACTCATTATGGATAAAGATAAGCCATCACTTCCTCAAATGTACAAACAATCACTTGGGAAGTATGAGATAGCTAGTGACAATTTTACTACTCTCTTACTTCCCCATATTTCTAATTACATTTTCCCCAACTTAGTGGCCTCCAGATGTGCTGGCATGGGAAATCCCCATCACCAGTGCCAATATCTAGCCAAAAAGGCCAGCTGTTCTTGCTGGTAAGCCTCTGTGGCAAAATTCCAAGAACTCAAGAGTATAACACTACACACTACCAGCTTTCCAAGTGGTGATGGTGAGCACACCATGGTAAATCCCTATTTGGTGAGTGGATTCACTGGAAGTGTGCCAGGGTCAGTTCCAACATTACCCAGTTTGCAGTGTGGCAATTGTCAATTGTCAATTTTTAATCTCTGCTTTCCATATCTGTCAAGCCCATTCTGATTCACGTACTAGTAATCTGGTTGGGCATGTGGTATCCAATTGCTTCCACATCTTTCTTCAGTCCATCAAGGGCCCCCAATGATGTCTTCTAGGCGGTTCCATTCCCAATATGCTTTCTCTCTTTCGCTCTCTTGGCCTCCACCCTCATAATGAACTGCGACTTGATGCATTTGCTTCCCATCATTAGGAGGGAAACCTTGTCAAGGTCATTTTTTAAAAAGAACAAATGACTCTGTTAAAAGAGATTTCTTAACAAGAAAAAGAGAGGGAGAGAAAGGAAAAATAAATAAACAATTGGCAGATGAGGCAACGCTTTTCCAATTTTCCTTTTCTCAAGCAGCTCTTCTCAGGAACAGAGCAGAGCAAGGCCACCGGCTGCTAAATTCACTCTTTCTTTCTTTTGCTGCTGCCTTCACGCTTTTCCACACGTCCCACAGCAGCGTGACTTGAACTGCGCAAGTTGGCAGAGCTTTAACTGCTTCACTTTCTCACAATACCTGGTGGTATCTCTGCACTCAGCTAGGAAAAAGGGGATGAGAATAATAAAAAAGGGATAACAATCTCATCCTGAATCTTGCTGGCTGGCTAGCTTTAGAACATCTGTAGTTACTCAGACAGAAGATGATCCTGAACTTACGACAATCCCACCTCCAAAAGAAAAAGTGAACAGGAAAGGAAATATAAACATGCACAAGAAGTCTTATAAAGTGCCAAGGTTCCCCAACCTGGCAACCTAGGATTGTCAGCTCCAGCTGAAACCAGTCCTAGTGATTTCCCCCTCCCTAATAAATGTGTGAAGAGCCAGGACTAATTAACTAACTAAATTAGTAGGTAAGTAGTAATTGAATTAATAACTAAAAAAAAAGGTACCCCATATATAAAATTATTTGAACCCTATCTGATTATACCAAGCATTTTCTCTCACATACAAATCACCTTTGCACACAGAAACACATAAGTTCCAACACCTACATTCCCATTCTTCTTTCCAGCAGGATGGAGGTGAGACAAGAGGAAGGGGGTAGATGTATGGGGAAGAGAAGGGAAAAAAAGAACAGCCTGGTAAAACGAGTTCAGATAGATGCGCACTACAGATGCATGGAGGAGAGTTGCTGTATTGGAGGCTGTTGAAACCGCAATGAAAGGTCAGAATATTAGCTTATAAAGTTCATGACCTTCATTGCCTATACATGCTCAGAATATGGGAAAGAAAAAAGGTGACCTTGATCTTAGTATAGGAAGGTACAAGAAATGACTCATGTATCAGCAATTGATTCCCATCCCACTCATGCTATTATACTTGCAATATATGAACAAAAAGTACATGTAGGGTAATTTTTCCAAATTTTTCCTTTTTAGAGGGCATCGAGTGGAGAGAATGGGATGCAGATGCCATATGCATCAGGTAAAGCTCCCTGGCTATTCTTACTAGGCGAGTGTAAGCTGTGTGGGTGACAACTTTTAAAAATAATTATTTGATGAAAGAAAGGACAGAAAAGATCCAACAGAAGATCTAGAGATATGGCACCTTTAATCTTTCTGTATTTCAAGCTATGATTTTTGTCTGGTTTAGTTAGTGCCAATGTTCTCTCTTAATTACTAATCCTAAGAATGACTATAGAATTCCACTTATTATGGTGTTTGCACATTATATGGGAAGCTAGACTTTCTTCTCAAGGAAGACAGATGAGAGTTTTATCACATATAATCCAATTAGAAATCTGTGAAGCAGAGAAGTAGTGTAATTACATGCAGAAGAACTAAAACTACAGGTAGTCCTCATCACCATCGTTTGAACTTACGATGGTGCTGAAAAATAGTTTTATGACTGGTCCTTGCACTTATGTTGTTGCAGCGTCCCCACAGTCACTTGATGGCGATTTGGGTGCTTGGCAATCGGCACGCATTTATGACGGTTGCAGCATCCCATGGTCATGTGATCACCATTTGTGACCTTTACAGCTGGCTTCTGATAAGCAAAGTCAATGGGGAAGCCAGCAGGAGGTCGCAAGTCATGGTCATGTGACATTGTGCTTAATGACAGTGGGTGATTTGCTTCATGACTGCAGTGGAACTGACATAAGTTGGGTGCAGTCATGTGAAGTTTCACTTAACGACTGCGTTGCTGGTCCCAATTGCAGTTGTTAAGTGAGGACTACCTATACTTGTAGGAAGGAATGTGTGAATCTCTCACAAGAATATGCATATTCAGACTGCTGCTTTGCCCAGTGATTAGGGTGTGAAATTGTAAAGACATACTATTTTCACATGGAGTGATGTTACACCGCTGCCAGTTAGCAGGCCTTGGTCTCCAGGCGCATAAGTGATCTTGCACAGGTTTGTTGGTATGAACACGTACACATTCCACTCTTCTAGACTGGAAGCCATAGTTCCCACAGGTAGCAGTACACAAAGTCCACAGACTGACTCTCCAGTGTACACCACAGGCATCTGTCCAGCAGTTCTGAGTGCTTAAAGGCCTTTTGGGGAAAAAATACATAAAATTCAGAAAACAACAATATTTGCATATACTCTTTAGGGAAATTGATTCAAGATTGTCCAAACAGGAGTTGAACTAGGATTAACTTCAGAGGTGTTTGGATTTCGAGAATAAGCATAAACAAAAACCTCTTGACAAGATACTAAGAAGACAGTCCTATGAAACTGTATTATGTACTCTGATGTTGCTAGTCATAAGGCAAGGCCTCCAAATTAAAACGGCCTTCCTCTGGAGCTTCAGCTACATCTCTGCTCCCTGTACACAGATGAATGCAAATAGATTCAAACATTAGGAAGATGGTAGAAAAGCAAATACTTTGCAGAAAAGGCTGATGGTTATGATCCAGAAAAAATATCTAACTATCCCAAAGAAAAAGCATTACTTTCTCCTAAATCATTAGAACAAGGAGGGAGCTGGAGACTTTATATATAATCAGTGAGACAAAAGCATTCATTGTGATTATTAACAGCTATAATGTATTGCTGTGTGAGAACCGAGACACAGAACTTCAGGTTTCTTCAAGGTGTCAGTGGGACCCACCTGGGAAGGGAACTGCATTGGTCAGAAGGCACAGAGATCCCATCCCTGGTCTGGCAGAAAACCTGCCTGTGCTGGAGTGCCAGACGAGGTCCAACACAAGGCCCATTACACTGTTAACAAAGAAAAACAAGACACCGGCTAAAACAGATGTGAAAATCTTCCCTTGCTGTCTGCTCAAAGTGGCAAGATATAGGCTTTTCGAATCTGTGATACACCACGAAGTTTGGCTGGTGGACTGAGCTTGATGAACTGTAAAATCGAAGGGGCTATAGCAGAACAAAAATATACCTTTCAGAAATACGCATAAAGCATTGTATGCTTACTCAAATGGGTCAATGTTTTTTTGCAGGGGTGGGGTGCCTTCAAGTCGTTTTGAGTCCTGGCAACTACCAGGACAAGTCCATGAAGTTTTCTTGGCAAGATTTGGGTACAATTCTGATGCTTTGAAAATATACAATAGGAAACTTTCAGAAAAGTTGCCACATTAATCTCCCTTAGAAAAGCTAGCAGTGTGGTGTAGCTTGCTCACTCACTCAATTTGTTAACTCCCTTTATATTTATTCAATATTTTTAAAAACATAGTGTCATAAATTCAACTATCTGAATAAACAAAATGTTTATTCTATTTCTAATTCTCATTTTCCCATCCCCTTTCTTGACTTGCAATGTAAACTTTATTCTAGAAAGATCACCATATCTTGTCTGCTGGACATTTTACAACAGAAATTTATGACAGTTAATAGGCAACCAATATAACACAGTAGGGCATGTTTCCTTAAAAGGAATAATTGAAAAGGAAGATATCATTTACGTTAAGCACTAGAAATTTAACCAATGTAGCTAGTATACTTGCATGAATCTTTTTCACCTATGATAGTGGAAATAAACCTTCACTTGTGATTTAGTTTTAATCCGTCTTCCCCTCTTTACACTGTAACATTTTGAGTGCTTGGAGCTTTCATTAATCCTTAAAAGTCTCACCAAAACTTTAGGGTGAGAGTTACAAGGAATGGGTTGGTAAAATATGCGTTAGCGAAAATTTATTTGGAGATATCTAAGGAATACTGCATTCAGTGGGAAAAGATACAGTAAGTTTAGTTTTGAACACAGATCAAACAAAACAAAACAAAACAAAACAAAACAAAACAAAACAAAACAAAACAAAACACAAATCAAATCAAATCAAATCAAATCAAATCAAATCAACCACTGGGATAGAACATGATTTGATTATAATTCATTTCCAATTATCCTGTTCTCAAAGAACTCCATCCATCCTAGTCTGAGTCTGTCTTTAAAGTTTAAGTTGTTGAATTTGATTATTGGGATTCTCTCCAGGTCTCCAAAAAGATTAATTACTGGCCATACTAGATAATGTGATGATATCTGGGCAGCGGTCAAAGCAATTTGACCAGCACAATAGTACACCATTTGAAGTCTCATGGAACGACCTGTGAGGCTGGAAGTTCAGAAAAATCTCATGATCCTGGGATGCATTCCCAGGATCACAGGATTGCAACTTTTTTTTTTAAAAAAAACCTGCAGCTTCACAAGGCTTTGACACCACAACACAGGAAGCTCAAACATTGTTCATCATGTCATTTTCTTTAATGAAAACTGATCAGTTACTACTCTCAAAAAACATGGCACAAAACAGGCACTAGAAGGAAATTGAGGATTATCATCTTCCAGCACCAGTAACTTGAGAGAACAGCCACATTTTAAAAGATTTCTGGAACATCATTAGAGTGGGAGCTACATGGATCTCCAGGGGATGTTTCCTAGGTCCTGATAGATGGTATTGTTTAACTGAAGGAACTCAAAGCACACCAACTTTGCCTGATCTTACTGGAAGGGGAGAAACCATGGGAGGTAGGCAGTTCCTCAAATAACTTTGCTATATGTTATGATGGGCTTTATAGGCGATAACCTGCATCTTGAATTGTACCTGGAAGCCTATTGGTAACCAGTGCAGCTCACAAAGCAGTGGTGTTATGTGCGCATACCTTGGCATGCTCCTAACTGCCCATGCTGCTTAATTCTGAACCAGCTGTGGCCTCCAAGCGGTCTTCAAGATAGGCCCGTGTAGAGCACATTGCAATAATCGAGCAAGGTTCATCCACCAGTCTGGGTGACCTCTGTGCAAAGAATCCATGGATGGGTGTTTCCTTCTTGCCTTTTGCCTCAGGGAGCAAAATGTTTTGAGCTAGTTCTACAGAAAGCCATCTTCAACCAGCTGCAGCTGCCCAGAGCTCAGCAGAGGCAGAAGGTGCAGCAGTCCCAAATACACAAGAGCAGAAGGCTTTAGCGCCTAATATTTATATCAAGCCTGGTTCATCTGAAAGCTTTGCACTGCTTGTCAGTTGAGGGTGTACTTGGCATAATTCTAGTCTTTCGTGGAATTGGGTTTTGAGCCTCAAACACACAATGCCCTTGGTAGTCTTAAGATAAATCCCACCCTCTGATTATAAGTTTTTGATGCAAGGAGAAGAAAGTAAGGCCAAGGAACTGGATGGGCAGCACAGAAAAACAGCTATGCTGTTACTCTCTTTGACTTTCATGAAAGGGAACTATGGTTAGACTCATTAATGTAACCAAACATGTTCCCAACAAGGATCTGGACATACTGAAATAAAGATTTGACTCCCCCACTTCAGAGTGTAAGTAAAAATTCCATCAGGTTTCAAAATCATAATGTCAAAAGCTCAGTTATAAGCATGAGCGAAAGTTCCTTTTCTTTGAGAAATAATTGCATCAAATCCCCTTCTCTGGGGTCATTACAAGAGCCATGTCAAAACTAGATTATAGGAGACAGGAGTAACGGAAAGGCTTATTTTCAAAGGGTCAAAAGAATATGATTCTTTCCCCTGCATTTTGGGAAAGGTAATCACTGAGCTTGGCCAATAGAAATCTGATATCCTTTGGGATGAACTCCGTGATACAATAATAAAATCCCATTTATCTATAGCCCATAATCTGTTCTTAATTGTAATTACAATAATCAATTTGTGGACCTGCCTCAGAAAGGAGCTGTGTACATTTCCACAGTGCTTAAAAAATTCCCCTCCTTTTTCTGGCTGGAGAAATATTATATTAGAAAGCCAAAAGGTCACCTGGAACAGATGAATTCATGCAGCTTTTGATAATTGAGCCTGGATATGACATCATGGCATGATATAAACTAAGAGTCACCTTTCTGAGGGACCTGGAAGACTGCATGCAATAAAAAAAAATTACCTGAAATTCCAAATTACAAGTGAGGGAAAAATATTTTTTTCTCCAGGAAATATCCATAATAATAAATGTGGCATGCCTGCTCAGTGCTGGAGCACACATATTCAAGTACACACAAAAGGTCTTTTGTGTATCTTTATATATGTTTGTATGGGTATGTTTTAGTGCAGAGATTCTGCTAACTGAAAAATGACATTTAGTTTTGCCTGAAGCCAGTGCATACTTTGCAATTATTCTTGATCTATTCTATCCAACCTATATTCTTCTTTCTTTCTGAAGATAACCTTAATTCCATCCAATCACAACTGCCTCAGTCTTCCTCTTCCTTTTGACCTATTCATTCTTCCTTCATATAATTGTTTCACAGTTCAGTCCTTGTTCATGTTCTTCATTAAGACCAAACCACCTCAATAATATTTATTTCATATTCAATACAACTAGACTTTCAACTACATTGATATCTTTGCCCTCTCAGAATCACAATGATTAGTGTTGGCCACATGTACTTACCTGTCCCCAGGCAGAAGTTGCCCACTCCACACACAGCTGTCTGTTGCAACTCTGGGTATCTACTGGATGCTTGGCAAGTTGAGCACAAATATCACTGGACACAGGAACAGAAACGCCAGCAGCAGTCAGTTTTTGACAAGTCACCCTCCGGGACTGGATACCTCCACCACAGCTTTGGGTACAATGAGACCATGATGTTACCATCCATCTAATGGGGAGATATAAGGGAGTAGAATTTTCAGTGAAATTACTGTGAAAGAACCATAGGGATATTACAAAAGTTCCAGTTTTGTTTTTTCTGAAGTAACACCCTTTGGTCTATTTGGCTAAACCTAAGGGTTTCTTACTGTTGGCATCTAAAATTGGAAAAACCAAGCATTTCCCTCTGATGAAGAACAACAATGGTGACGAATGGCAGAAATGGATCCAAACTCACACCATTCACACACAAGTGAGAAATTATCAGTATATTTGGGATAACTGAATGATCAACTCTGTGTGTGTGTGTGTGTAAGCCTTTGAGTCAGTCTTGACTCCTGGTGACTGCCTAGACAAGTCCCTGCAGTTTTCTTGGCAAGATTTCAGAAGTGACTTGCCCTTGCCTGCTTCCTAGGGCTGAGAGTGAGTGACTGGCTCAAGGTCACCCAGCTGGCTTTGGGCCTAAGGCTGTTCCTTTACTTTGAAAACACCCTGTGTGCTCACAGTGAAATGGGATTCTTACCGAGATGCAGCATTCTTCCTGGAATGCCCATATGATCATGATATCTTGTCAAAATTATTGAAAGGATGGTTAAGAGGAAATTTTCATTGGGAATGCCCTATTCTAGTCTGATGACAGAATGCACAATAAAATAAATTAACAGGAAAAGTGATTGAACTGGAGAACTGCAAAAGTGGATAGTAAAACATAAAGAAGGTTCTGGAGACAATTTGAGGACAGTTCTAATGATCATATGCTTTTTACTCATCATGTCTTTTAATTCTCTTGTTTAGCTGTTAGACCTAAGGCACTGGTTACACCTCAAACCAAGATGATGGATAGCCTCTACTTTATAAAAATCTCAAAGAATAATAGCATCTGTCATTAAGCATTGGCAGTTTCTTTTCTCATCTGATCAAGACAAGGCACAAAATGTGGTTGGAATATAATGGTAGAGATTTGAAGTTGTCGAATGTGATATAATACTTAAGAAAAGTTCTAGTCCAGATCACATTGTGCCATGTTAGCATTGTATTTCCATCAATTACAAAAGAAATGCAAGAAGGAGAAAGCTTCCCCACCCTTATTATTGGAGTTGCAGTCCAACTCAGGTATACATCAGGGAAGACGTCAAGATGCATAGTATCTCAGACAGGCCAAGTTTTCCTTGGCAGTAGACATTCCTCCACAATTAATGAGAGAGATGCCTTACTCTGTCCTGCAAAAGGACTCAAAATTCACCCCTGGCTGCCAGGCAGTTTAAAAATGATAAAGCAACTTCCATTCTAATGCTTAGATAAATAATGGTTCTATAAAGGTGAGTAATCATTGCTTCATTGCGATGTTTTTGACACACAGTGTACACTTCAGTGGAAGGCCAAACCTTGAAGGACAATCTCTTCTATTGCATGCCACAGGTTGCAGATTTGGCTTGGGTTTTTCCAGGCAATGGGTTATGTTGACCTGGGTTGCGTCCAGTAAGCATTTCAGTTGATGATATTGTAGACCCTTGTTACCACAAGAGGCTGAACAAGGTGACATCTTATCCACTGACCACCGATAATCTGAAATCACAACAGATCAA
This sequence comes from Candoia aspera, assembly GCF_035149785.1. Lineage (NCBI taxonomy): Eukaryota > Metazoa > Chordata > Lepidosauria > Squamata > Candoiidae > Candoia > Candoia aspera. Next base: position 186,009,991 of record NC_086154.1, read on the forward strand.
CAAAGTTAAAAAGTCTAACCTGGTCAATAGAAAGAATGATAAGAATGTACAGGAGCTCAAGGTGGCATACACAGTGCTGTGTATATGTATGTATGTGTATATAACAAAGGTTCTAACCAAGCTATGCCAGCAAATCTGGAGAACATCTACGTATCAATATCAAAGAAAGGAGGTTTAGCAGATCGTGCAAACTATCACACAATATAATTCCACACGCAAGTAAAATAATGCTTAGGATCATCTAACACAGATTAGCGCCCTACATAGAAAGGGGAATCCCAGGAATTCAAACTGGTTTTAGAAAGGGCAAGGAATAAGCAACATTATTGCTCAGGTATGCTAGAAAATTGAGAAAGTTAAAGAATACCAAAAAAAAAAAAAAAAGTCCCCAGAACAATAACTTTGTAAGGTAGGTTGGACTGAGAATGAGGTGGCTGCCCAAAGTCACCCAATAAGCTTCTATGGTAGAGGATGGACTAGAACCTCCGTCTCCCCACTCTTAGTCCAAGACCTTATTATAATGCTTCTGCCAGTCTATTGCATTCTATTGACAGTCATAACTACCTATGGTAAATGGCTCTTTTTTTTTTTTCTCTCTCTCTCTCCTCAGGGCAAGCAATCTGACATAAAACCCACCTAGGCTTTCTCAGTTGTGCTTGTTTTTATGCTTACAGAATCTAGGGGAAAAAATATCATCAGGAGGCAATAGTGGGACAATACACAATATTCTGAAATACAACGTATACTATTATCCAGAAACTCTTTACTTTCATATGAGATTGACTGATTTATCTATCAAATTTTTATCACCGCCCATCTCCCCCAAGCGGGGGACCCTGGGCGGTTCACAATAACAACAATTAAAAATTCCATAAAATCAGATTTGCGTTTCTACAGCATGGCACCTACTCAGAGCATGATGGATGACTTTCTGTTTGGAATAAATGAAACAAGCACTAACTTTTGTGTTAGGCATTCGCTCAGACTCCCTCTGTATAGCCTCCATAAAGTGCTGATAACATTCAATGGCAAAGATGTACAAAAAGGCAGAAAACCAGAATGGGGGTAATTCCCCCCCCATCATAGAACTTTGTATTCAGTTTATTAGTTCAAAAGATAGTTTGGTTTCAGCTATCATAATTTGCAAAAACTATGGGAAACTGAAGTTCATACCTGGAGGATTCCAGATTGGGTAAGGCTGCTCTAGAAATATATTTTACCTTGGATGGCCAGAGATGTTTTTTGTATAAGCAAGCCTGCCTCATTCTGAGCCCTGCAGCTGATTTCTCCCTGATAATCATTGCTGACATTCAGGATCTGGAGAATCTGACCAGATGCCAACACCTGATGGGGCAGACGGAAGGCATGACCATCGTAAAACCAAGTGATGTTAGGAGTTGGATGACCATCTACTGGGCAGCCTAGAAGATAAAAAAGGCAGAAAAATTGGTCAAAACTTAACACACTGGATAACCACTAACCATGTATCCCTTATTATAACAAAAACAGCTGGGCAGTCAAAGTTGTTGATGAAGCAATGAACCATCCATCCATCCACCCACTCACCCATCCATCCTTTAGTATATTCAATTCAAAATCACTAATGATGTTCATATTAAAAGCAAAAAAGTTAATAAACATATTTATTAACCAAAACTAAAAACTCAGCACCTCAATCATCCTCCCAGGATGCACCTAACAATACCTTTTAAATGATGTCCTAGTGCTGGTCCAACATACACTGCTGCCTATGTTAAAAAAAATGATACCCCACCCTCATTCTTCATGAATAATTCAACCACAATAGCAGTGGTATCTTTCTTCAACCTGTAACGGGGCAGCATCCTCACCATACTGGGCAACAACAGGTGAATGAACTTTATTACCACTTTCTGCTTATTGGTATCTACTATCTGATAATGCTGCCTCATTTTGCCTAATGATACAGCTGTCCAGCCTCTGCTTGAATGCATCCCAAGAAGGAGTGTTTACTAGTTTTCCAAGTAACTGGTTGTACTGCTGAAGTACTATTAATGTTGGGATTTTATTTATTTTTACATTCAACCAGAATCTGCTTTCCTAAAGTTTATATCCCTTATTCTGTGTTCTGCTCTTTGATGCTGGAGAACATTTCTTGGCCTTCTCCTGTGTGACACCCATTCAGATAGACTTGATGATTATTATATTCCTCCTTGGTGTTCTCAAGGTTGAACACCCCTGGGGTTCCTTTAGTCTGTCTTCATGGGACTTCTAATCCCTTGATCATAGCCATTGTACTTTTCTGCATTTATTCTAGGATATTAACTTTCATTATTTTTTCTCTAGGGGGTCCCCAACAAGATATATACTGAAGTGATTCCTGACATTTCTCTTTGCTATACATTATGAAGAGAGCAGGAGGCTTTTTTCCATATCAACTTGCAAAATTCAGTTTCCAAAAGTTATGTTTGACATGTTATCCCTTAAATGATAGGGATGTTTCTCTATCTGGAGATTTTTTCATCCTCTGATGAAACATGCATATGGTCAGAACTATACCATTTCCTGAGGAAACTGTTCATACATTATCAAGCTGTATAATATATAAAAAGACAATACAAACATTGAGAATTCCTGAGGAAATTAAAATTTTGAAACAGAAAATAGCCATTGCCAATCAATTTTATCAAAAGCGTTCAATACAGCATACAGTGACATAATTATAACTTGATTCATTTTTTTATTTGAAGCTATGAGATTTTTAATATGTCAAACGAGATTTTTAATATGTCAAACTGTCAGTGCTTTGATAAATAAATCCTGCTTGATCAGGATATATCAAGCTTGTAAGTACCCTCCAGAATTGGTTAGGAAGAATGCCAGATAATATTTTATTATGTACATTTGTTAATGAACTATATAATTATTTGGTTTAGGAATTTCAATAGAATAATTTCATTAGAGAAGCTGGTAACATAACAAATGCACACATATTATTATGTGGAATAGACATTTAGAAATTGTAAACATTATATATGCTTCATAGGATTCTATAGGAAAAAAATCTTGCCCTGGCAGTTTATCATTCATATGATCACTAATACATTTATTTTTTTCTCCAAGCCCATTGTCAATGTTGCAATGTCAATTTTTTTTATAATGAAATACCACAACATTAATTGTCATCCACAAGTTCCCCAAACTATGTATTTCTGGATTGTATTTGTATACCCCACTTTCTTATAGAAGCTTAAGGCAATAATTTGGGGTGGGTTTTCTACTCATTTATCTTCACAACAAGAAGTTGGTGAGGGAAGTTGTGTTGAGAAAAAGTGACTGGCCCAAAGTCACCCGGTGAGCACCATAGTCAACTTGGGGTTAGCTTTAACTACTGAAACTAATCTGAGATATTTTTAGCTGTAATTTTCTCAAATATATAGTTCTTTATGTAACTTGTTATGCAGAGAAAGATGGATGCTACTGGACTCTGTTGCTCTCCATGCAATGGAACCTATTGGGTAATTTCACTCCAATGGAAATCCATGAAGGATTTATTTTACATCTCCAGTGGTAGCCACAATAATCCAAATTTGCCCCCACCTTTATCATTCATTTGAACAGAGTAAATATTAAATAGGAAAATGCTATCGGATAGTGAACAGCATTTTTGTCTATTTCCAGCCAGTTTCAGTTTGAGATTATGAGATTACTTATATTTGTGATAAAAGAATAAAAAAGAGAAGCTGATGGTTTGAAACTGATAGTAAAAATTCTTTCACTGATATCTGCATGAAGGACATTGAATTCCACCTAAGCAAGTATGGAGAGATACTGAGAAGGAACAAGATAATTGCTTGTAAAATCAACAATTTAAAAGGTATTCGGGCCAACATCATAAGAAACCTTGTTGAGGCCAGCATTCTATCAAGTGAACTCCCTTGGATCTCAGAACTTCTTAACTCCACTTTTCATAGCTGCAGCTACTTAGTCATCTGGCTTCTCCAAACAGATGAGCAATGTAACAGGAGAAAGAGCAGTACATCCATTTGTCCTCAGTCCCTCTCCTCCTTCTGGGTAGCAGTGGATCCAGAAGTGAAGGGAAAATCAACGGACAAGAGCTAGGATAATTTTTCATGCATTACCCAATAACATGTACACAAGGAATATTGTTTCTATCATTACACAATTGTTATAATTAAATAACGCAATGGCTTGCATAATAGGAAGACCATAGTCCAATCTCTGAATCAGTAGAGAAAGTGGTCCCACACTCTCATTCCATAGTTAGTGGGAATGAGATATGATAAAAGAAAGTCACCAGCTTTCTAAGATTCAAAGCTTATCCTTGGATTTAGAGAGATCTTGGTCTGACTTGAAAACTGAGCAAATCTGATATGAAAGTCACTAGGGGAGAAGAAAATAAATATGGAATAGCAGGATTTCCTTTTTACAGTTGAACTGTATTTCTCTGGTCATAAAAAGCACATTTTCCTGGCTAACACTATGGTTCTTATTACATACCACCTATGAATCAGAGCTATTTTTTTAAAAGCAACTTATATTAAAAGTCCAGGTCATTGTCTGGGCATCACAAATTTTTTTCATTTTTGTCTTTGAGTTAGTCTTGACTCCTGGTAACTAGATGGACAAATCCATGTAGTTTCCTTGGCAACATTTTTGGAAGTGGTTTGGCACTGCCTTCTTCCTATGACTAAGTAACTGGCCCAAAGTCACCCAGTTGGCTTTGTGCCTAAGGCAGGAGAAGAACTCACAATCTCTCAGTTTCTAGCCTGGTGCCTTTAGCCACTACACCAAACTGGCTCTCTATCATTCAAATACACGGGGTACAGGAAGATGTTTATCAAACATGAAGTTGAGTTCGACAATAGACTATTTCATCAATTAATAGTAGTGATCATACTGTAATGATAAGGATTCAATTGTCATTATGGTTTCTGTAATATAAAGAGCCTTTCTCCGATTTTTATAGATTCAGTAGCAGCTAATTGTTTAAAAATGTGTAAATTATCATCTAAAGGCCTAAAAGGCCAGTGAACTAGGTAACCCAAGGGCTGCTTTTTCTCCTAATGAATCTGTCTGAGTATTTTCTTCTATAGAAGCCTCCAGTTGAGATGGAGATGATGATGCCTGGAGAAAGGACCCTTTCAGTAGCATCCAGGCTCTGGAATTCTTTCTTCAGGAAATTCTTGATGTGAGAGGAAAATAATTTAATGTTGCTGAGATTTTAATGATTGGCTTAATGTTATTTTACTCTTGATATTTGTGCTTTACCTTCTGTTTTCAGCGGTCAAGTAATTACATCTAGCATGGTACCTGCTCATGGTGAAATAAATTGCTTGACATGTGGAATTTGTGCACTCCATTTTATGTGAAAATCAATCAACCTTCCTTTTATATATAGGGTAGGTATGATACAATATGTATTGCTGCCCTATAATATCTATTTTGGCCATTTGTTAAGCTAATAACTTCACCCCTTTGAGAAAACCAATTCTTTAAACATATTTCCAAAATGCCTTAGGTACGATTTGGAACAGATACTGCAGGCATAACAGTAGACAGTGTCTTGTGGGAGAAATGAAGGCTGTTATTGGGTCTTCTGGCTCTTCAATGTCTTTCTATTCTGTTGACAGAGTTATGCCAATAGTCTGACAGGACTGGGAACTGGGTACCACACTTGTCTCATTTCTAAAGAAAGATGCTAAGGGCCTGCTCTTCATGGTAATGTCTCACTGTTGGACAAGATCTACATGAAATTGCAAAACGTGATAATTTTAGTGCTTAATGTTATGAACAGGTGGATGTGAAGCCTGTACAGCATTATTTTTCCCACCAAAAGTTTAATGTGATATTGATAGACAACATAACTTCAAGATACCTCAACTATCTAACCTGAAGTTAACTTTGTTGAACCAAGGGCTAAACAATGCTGTTTGTGTGTGTGTATAATTTGTGGCTTTGTGAATCTATTTAAAGTTGTACAAAGGAAGACAAAGTGGGGAGAGGAGAACCAGAATAAACTGGAAATTTTAATCTTTTCTTCATGGGCTGCAGCACTAGTGAAAATCATTTTCCCACAAAATTTTAATTGGTGCTGATGAAAGCTTATCTCCCTTACCCAAGAGCAATGGCAGGAAGAGGAGGCTTTTTTAAAATCAGGATTGTGGCATGAAGGAGTTACAGTATGTGCTTCATGATCCATATCATGAGATATGTTTAAGGTTACCTATGTTTGGCTCTAGATATAGGTAGTCAGGTGTGGAACAAGACACCAGTCATCTCAATTTGAGGACACTAGAAGTGATGATGTTAGTTCCATATGTCTGAATAAAGAACTGCTTCAATCATGCAGAACAAGGTCAGCAAGTCAGATTTTAATAAACTTTTTAAAACTCCTTCTCCTGTCCACTGATTATTTCTCTCTTTGCCCAGCCTCTGATACCAGAACTAACCTCAGCTGAGTAAAAAGCCCCTGGAGTGGGAACTGGAAAAGAAGTGGGTAGAAGGTCTCAATTTATATCTCTTCTCTGTTATACTGCTCTTGACCACCATATCTTCCTGTTTAACTGAAATAGTGATCTGGCAGTTTCATGGAAATATTGCCATCCTGTCTAGCAATACATTTACCAGCTAGTGCATCTTCAATACCAACAGCAAACTAACAAACCAAAAAATCCAGTTTTTCTTCCAATAAAATTGCAACAATAAAAAAAACCCTTACCTTATTTTTTCCATTAAAATATTCCTTTCTGCTTGTGGGAATGAACCAAAATTATATATCAGGGTAAGTTTTTTTTTTCCCCAATTGCTGAGTTAGAGATCAAATCATTTTTTAAAAATCTCAAATGGATGATTGACAAAAAATTATTAAAATGGTGGCATTTCATAATTGTTTGAGGCATCTGTTTATGAATAGCTGATAATGTATAAATGCAACATCTCTCTTCTCTGTGTTGAACAATACAATAGTACAAATTGGTGGTTACCATGGATAGATTCAGTGTCCTTGATTTACTTTCCTCCTAAGTATTAAAGTGTTACTTATTAATTTCTCTTAAAATCTGTGAACTCTGCTTCATTCCAAAGACCGCAGCATAGCTTATTGCTTGGCTGGATTATAAATGATTTCTAGGAAATGTATATTAAAAATGATAACACAAGAGAGACAGGTTTTGTACAGATAATCTGAATGTGGGTACTGGTCTAGTGCTGAAATCTGCCTTGCAATTTCTCAAAAAAAATTCTTCCCTTGAAAAAGAGGATCTATTTTTTTACCTTATTCTCAATGTGCTTGAAAATTTCTTCCAAATTTCTCTTGATGGTGTTTTTGAGCTTACTTTATTGCTGGAAGTGATGGAGAATACAGAATGCAGCTGATAATGTTGGTTTCTGGTAGACTTTTTTCCATCACACTGAACTTCCCTGATTTGCTACAATATCCTATCTGAAACCACCCAACCAGAAGAGGTTTCTTTAACCAAAGCATGATAAACCAGAGAGACTACAGACAGCTAAAGAAAAGACTGCTCAGTGAAAGAACATTCACCCACATGCCTTGTCCACTTTATAATTAAGTGCAAGAACATCATAATCCATCTATGTAAATTTCCCTAAAAATGCTTTTCTCATTAGAGCAAAATTTCAGAAGCAGATTCTCCTTTTTCCTCATCAGACTGAATAAAAATTAAGACAAAAAATGAAGGAGAATTTTTCTGTGTAAGATTAGTGGGTATATTTAGCAAGAGACTAGGATGACATGCTTACCAGAGACATTCTTTCGGTCAAAACGATAAAATGAGCATTGTGGTGCAAGTTCTGACTCTTACGTTAATGCAACACCACGTTACATATACAAAATGGGTAGAGGTAGTGTTAACAGGGTGGTCCTTGTGCCCCCCTCCTCCACTGAGGATGCCCATGTCTTCAGTCACTATAGTCATTACTCTCAATGTACTGAGAGCAACTTTGCAATAAGGATCTTCTTGGGACTTACAACCCTGATTCTTCAAGATTCTAGATATGTAGTGAGCCTTGGTCTCTGTCTGGACTCACTCTCAGTGTATAAGTAGCAAGGAACTGTAGTTCACTCGTCCTTCTCCTACTCATTCATACAGTTAACTTAAAAAGTGAATGAGAAGTCAGCAGGGTTTATTTTTCATTTCAGCCACTGGTTTATCCATACTTGATTTCATTAAATTATCATATGCCAGGAAGATCATATTTCTGGGCATCTGAGAAAATATGTGGGAAAGGAAAACACTTGGGACTGCTTGTCAGACATATACAGAATTTTCTACAGAGCAAAGTTTGAAAATATTTCAACCCAGGAGCAAGTCAGATTAATACTTTTGGCACAACAGAAGTAGCCATTATTATTTGCAGCATCTTTGTTTGATAGGTAATTAATCTACAGTTGCTATTTTTAATAACTCTCCAGAAGCTCGCAAGTATGAACCCTAAATAGATTATTTTTCACCTACAGAAAGAGAAGCCAACATGTTCTGGGCAAAATTCCTTGCACCAATCACAAAGTATTACAGTACACTTGGGAGTAGATCTCTACTTAATCTTCAACAAAAAAAGAAAAACTTATCAGCAGCTATATGAATTTGAAAATGAAGCTGATGTGAATTGTGCTGGGACTGATCATGAGAACAAAATCACTCCCTACACTCAGCCTAACAATTTCTTTCTGACCTCTTGGGGGGTGTGGGAAGTAGATTCAGGACAGAAAGATTTTTAAAAGTGTGGAACTTACCTATGAGCACGGAGCTTCCTTGGCTCAATATTTTCCTTGTTCCTGAAGGAGATGTTATCACAGAAGGAATGCCTGGCCCCATGAGTGACAGAGTTGCTGCCATGTCTTCAAATTGATGGGGGAGTTGCGGTGGGTCTGGGAATATATTACACAGACTAAGATACAATAAGGAACTTTCTCTGTATGGATAAGATTAATTCCTAATGTTATTTAGTAATCTATTCAGAAAGACTTAAACTTGGTGAAATTAATGGATTCTAAGAAAAACCCATTTTAAAAACTGGATGCCAGAGAAATGCAGCAGAGAGAGGTGGAAGGGAAATTCCTCCAACCTTTGCTAAAGAAGCTTGTGTCATCAAAAATTAAAAAACAGCCAAACATCAAACCCTGAAAAATGAGATCTGCCCAGGGTACCATCATATGATTTGGGAATACCCGTGGATCTCCAGGATGGGCACACTTCATCAACAAATCTACAGTAGCTTTTGCTTAGTCTAGCCTGCTGTCTTTCTCTTCTCAAGCAGTATGGAGTAAAAGTGGCACAAGTGTGTTACTAGGAAGGGAAATCCATCACCAAGTATGATAAATCAGCCCCAGAAACACATTTCCACCCAGGCTCTGGACCTGACAATGCCTTTCTAAATCACCCAGCTGAACTCAAACCGTTTCCTATTGGGAAACACAAGACAAAGTAAACTTCACCCTTCAATGACCCGAGTCCCTCCTTTTTTGTTGTATATTAAAAAAAAAAGGGCAGGCTAAGTTTATGCATTTGTCAGCGAGGTGTGAAATTGGTACGTGTCACTTTGTGATTTATCCTAGGTTTTGTTTCTCCAACAGCAGTGGGTCAGAAAATGGGAGGATACTGTTTTCACTGAGGAAGGCTTGCTCTGGAGAAAGGATCCCGTCTGCCTTCCGCCAGTTGGAAAGGCTGCTGTAAAACTCTCAGAGTTGATTGATCCTCTCCAACCCCTGAACCCAGTGAAACTAAGTGCAGGGGTGTCACTACAGGTCTCAGGGATGTCAGTGGGAGTTGGGGACGTTTATGAGATTTTCAGCCAGGTTTAAAGGTCTGTCCCTTTGACATATATTAATTGGAGGAGAGGGGGAAAAGAATTATAGTGTAAGGACATTTGTTGTGGTTACTCTTTTATAATTCATAGCAATCAGAGATTTCCCCTCCATTTTTTACAGCAGAGATTTCTTTCTTTGGCACAACTACAGTACATAAGACAGCTTAATTTTTATTCTCACAGTTGCTAGGTAAGAGCAAAGCAGAGGGAAATGGCTGATCTGGAGGTGGGAAAGATTAATGGTCCTTGTGCCCCTCTCCCTGATGTACGCCATTTAAATCCCGAATGTTTTACGTTTTTGTTTACCGTGCAGTCTTATTTGGACTCAGAAGTAAAACACATTGAGTTGCATTACATTTGTTTGCAAGCAAATATTTTGGATAACTGTGTTTCATGGTTCCACTATTTAAGTGTCAGATAACATTCCCAGCCATTTCTATGAAATTGCTGTAACAATATTCCACAGACCAGCTTTACTAGACTGCCATTCACAACAAGTTCAAAGCAGAGAAATTGGAATCAGTGACAAAAACTTTCATCCTTCCCTTGGGAGACAAATGACACCAATGGCTACCACATCTGGGTTGTAAAAATCTGGGTGACCATTAGAAGGCAGTGGAGAGGCATAGAAAACAACTACTTTGCTGCTATCTAGTAGTCTTCCAGATTGTGACAGCCCAGATTTGGTAGTGCTAGGCATAAAATTACTGTACACATTATTTAAACTGAAAATTGGATCAGTTTTCCAGTGGAGGGGGGGTCAATAAATAATGGGTTTCAAGCCTGGGAAGAAAGGATAGCATTCTCCATCTTCAAGCAAGTAAAGATGGAGAATGCTATCCTTTCTTCCCAGGCTGCTTTGTTGAGGAAAAGACCAGTTCTGAGGAATACATTTGCTTTGGGATGAAAGGACATTTGTTTGTGAAAAAAGTCCCATTAGGTATTAGCTGGAAAGCTGGTCCTAATAGAAATGCCTTTTATAGAAGATTAATTCTTCTGATGATAACAACCAGGTGTTACAGAGATAAATTCCTTATGCCTTTTGTACTTCAGTTATTTATCAGTTCCCCTTTCCAGAAAATGCAGTTTGCATTAAAGAAAATCTGTATCTTAAATTTTGTTGTTGTTCAGTCATCAATATACAGTATCTTAAATACAAATACATTTAAAGTTTAAGTTGGATGTTGAATTTCCCCCCTATTAAATTATACTACACAGCTCCACATCCTTTGATCACAGGTTTTTCTGCTGGAGAAAAAAAATGACAAAAGATACTAATTCTCAAAAAGACAGTATACTTTTAACTTACCAAGGACTAGTAGCTGTGTGCTTTCTGTTACCTCTCCACGGATGTTTGCAGCCCTGCAGGAGTACAACCCCTGGTCTGAGATAGATACGTCTGGAATCAGTAGTGACCCATCATGAATGTGAAGGTCATGGACCAGCTTGATTTTATTCCTGAACCAGGTAAGTTCTGCTTCAGGCACACCTGATATAGGAACACAATAAAAGAGAGGCAGAGAGTCACACAAAGAATGTTCATTGTGAACATTGTACAGAAGTATTGCTGCATGGCACTAAAGCAACATATTGTTTTACCCTCTATTTCTGTTGTTTAACAGTGCAGAAAATAGGTGTTTTCAGCGTATGAAAGCTCAGATATGTTGCCTTCTTCTTCCATGTTCTACAAACATTTGAATTGTAAAGTTATTTAAATCACAAATAGCCTGCTCCATCCTTAGAGTTTTTGGTGGCTTATATAAAGATTCCAAATGTTACATTTTACCTACCCTCTCCCAAAGAAAAGGAAAACATACAAACAAATTTCCCTGAATATTGTGCATTTTCCCTTCCCCAAATCACCAACAGAGTGTAGTTGAACCTCTGGTATTTCTGAGGCATTTCTGTCATGGAGAGAACACACAGTAGCTGTTCCTGTTCTGACCCTTTCCATATCTGTAGCCACAGGAGAAGTGCAACTGCTCTGAAAGGGCGCCAGCTGCCAGTCGTCTCGAAGAGGACAATGGCTGGCCTGATCTTCCCCTTGCTGGAATATACTGGGAGACGGTGTGATCTCCCTGCGATCCTGGCTCTCTGGCTGGGAGCTGGCCCTGGATTACTCTGACCATCTTCCGATTATTACTGGAATTAACTGCTCTGCACAATTAAACCTATTGGGTATGTACCCTTTTCCTTTTGTCCTATGGTTGGCTGAACTTTAGGCAGCAATTTTAACTAGGGAAACAGGAGGGGAAGATCTAACTTCCCTCTCTTCCAATGCTTTGGCCCTAATCCAACCCCGGCCCTCACTGGTTGCTAAATAAAGAAAAAAAAAGTTGGGAGATCCAATCTGATCTTCGCAATTACATCTAATTTCACCCTTACTGAAATGCCTATGGCAAAGTGAGACATCCAATCCACTTTAGCAACCTTACATCCTTTGGGACTTGCAATAAATGATTGTACTTTATCTTTGGCCATTGCGCTGTTGTTTATTTATTTATTTTATATTTATTTTATAAATTTATTCACCGCCCATCTCTCCCCAATGGGGGGACTCTGGGCGGCTTACAATAAAACAATTATCCTCAGCATCAGTTTATCCTCAGCATCAGTCACTCTTTTGCTTCCACATTCTTTAAATTTTTCTTCTTGCTTACTTTTCATTCCCTTCTCCAGTGGTGTCCCACCATTATGCTAAGCAAAGACATGTATGGATTTTTGTTTTTCAGTTTCTGGGGCAGGGAGTTGCTTCTTCTTGTTTCTTTATTTTATTTCTGCAAACCTTGGGACTCAACTGAGCATGAAGAAACCACGCTGTTACTTCTCAGTGGCACTATTCTGCATACAAAGCTTTTGGCATAGCCAGCCTGAGTTTGACACAAGTTGTGAAAATTGATCTGGCAATTTAATGGCAGAGCACAATCAAGTGGAAATGTAATTCATCTTCAACCTTACAGGAAGGTCAGAAGTGAGGCAGGAATGTATAAATACCCACTGCAACAGTCTAACTGTCACTCATATATATCCTGTTCTGCAATACACTTTTAATCTCAAACTCATTTATTTCATTTTCAAACATCATCACTTTGTGTTCTTATTTCTTTGTTTACAGCCAGTTCTACCATGTGAAGACAAATCCTATAACGCTGACTCTCATCAAGGTTGCACAAACAACAGAGGGGACTTCATCAGAATAAAGCTAAGGGCAAAGTCTTATGGCTCCAAGCTATGGCTGCATTTGATACAGAACAGTGCATATACCAAGATTTCAGAACTTCTCTAACTATGATCACCTGTAGAAAAAGCATTATCCACTCCCTTGCCTCAAGGTAAACGTAAATCAATTAAATCTAAATGTTCCATCTGCATGAAGCAATTGCATGGGAAGAAGAAGGGGCAGGAGAAAAAGAGAGTGTAGCCATTAAGTTTTCATAGATCCTTGGGCCGAGGTTTACTCCAGCATGCTAAAAACTGCCTTTTAAAGACATGAGTACAGTGGAAATGAACACACAGCACCTGCTCCACAGTTTCAACTGTAGGCAGCATAAGAGATTCTCTTGATCATAGTACTGTTTTTTAAATTACAGGTGTAATTTGTCACCCACAGTACTGATGGCAACAAGGGCAAATGAGGGAGAAGATATTAGGGAGAGACAGAGAAGTGAAAGACGTTATAGTAGCCCTCATAATGTGCACTGCAATTTCTGTCTGTACCCAAAGGAGAGAGTAGACACAAAGGAAGTCATATATCCAGCTGGAAGAAGGGTATTGCAGGCACCTCTGGACCAAAAAGGCTGATGTGGCAATGATTCACTAATTCATTGTCATTGAGGACTATCCTTTTGGTGGGCTATATCATCCATCTAGTAGCAAAGCATTCTTTCCCATCCCTTGTTCTATCTCATTCTTGTTTTCTATTCTTATAGCTCATTCCTCTACAGCCTTGCACTTAAGACAGTTCCCAAAGCCAGAATGGTTCAGTATGGAATAATACCTTATGAGCCATTCTCTCATATTAGCTTACAACTTCCTCATTTCTACCCATGAGTTCAGAAATGGCTGAATGAAAAACACTTAAGGTTTTACTCTTTAATAATCCAGAAAAGTCACTTAGTAAAGTTGGCAACTCTGATCCAAACTGGACATGGCTTCTGGTTTCATTGGCTCCTGTTTGTTTGTTTCCAAGCCTAGTGCCAAGGCCTGGTATTAACCTGCAAAATCTTTCAAAGCTGGAAGCCACAATTTCTGAATATATTCCTCCCTGAGCCCAGAAATAAAAATATATGTTCCAAATCACTCATCCTGTTCAAGTATGGCAGAGAAGCACCTGACAACAGACTTTCTGATTACCAGCCTCTTCTAGGTATGGCTTGCTTTCCCCCAAAAGATCAGCACTGACATTTACTTTTTTTTTTTTTGAGCCAGATAAAACTAATTTTATTCTCCAAATCTTTAAAATCTCTTATATCTGTAAGGTGTTTTTTTTAAAGCCGTGTATCTAGGGTACGTGTCACAGTAATTGCTTCACTGAGCTATTTTTTAAGTTACAGTATCTGAATGTTTTGAATTCTATTTGCTGTACTGTACTTTGACCTGCAAATTAACTATGTAGACTACTACAATATTAGGCAAATGAATGAAATCATTTTGCTGAATGGAGAGAGGCAAAGTACTGTTAAACTCCCATTCCCCAAGAGGGACAGCACTAAATACTTTGATTAAACATTCTCCTTCCCATATACTTCAGTAGCTCTTCTATTTCTTTTATTTATTCCCTTTTATTAATCCCCAGTCATTCACTATCTGAGATGCCAATAGGATTATCTTCATTCTGAAAGAACAGTATCACAAGTACCCTTGTAAAATTATGCAACAGTAATCTACAGCTGCTGCACAGCCATTAAATTTTGGTTAGAAATTCTGAAAGTTGTCCCAATGCAACAGCTCAACTTAACTTTGCTGTTTCAAGTCCTAGGCCAACCAATCCCTTTTATTACAACGATTTAAACCAATTTATGTTTTATTAGTATACCAAATGAAAACATAAATCACCTGCCCTGCCCTTTAATAATTTTGCCTCTTTCACCCAAAGCCTCCAATTTTGGCATAAGCCCTATTCAGCTGGCCACTCAGAATAAATTATTCATACAAATATTTCAGAGGATCATCAATTTCATTTTCACTCACTGACTTGTCATCGCTCCCTTTTACTCATCAGTGGGAACTGATGTTGTACTTGCTTGCATTTGTTATCCAATTAATATACTGGCAGGTAGTGTTCCAATTAGAAAGTACCACAAGCACAGTCAGTAATTTTCCTCTGCTGGCTACATAACCACAGAACTGGTGGTTCCTTGCCATCCATACTTCGCAATGAAATGTGAGTGCACACATTTCTCCAAATTATAACTATGGTGTAAGTCCTTCAACTTCATTTTATGTTACTGATTTATAAATTAACAAAATATTTCTTAGCTACCTTATGTCTTAGATCTTAACATATATTCAAATGTAATTTAAAAGGAACTAAAACTGAGGAAACAAAACAGAACACCCTGATGCTGCCATGAATAAGATCCTATTTTCCTATTAAAACAGAAGTCAATGTGAGTGCAAGCAAAACACCTTCCCACAGTATCTTCAGGGTTACAGAAATACATACTGAAAAAGACGTTTTTCTTTTACATCTCATGTTATATGAATTACATATGTTGAACAAACTGTAGCTTCCAGTTTGCTCTTGGGAGTGATCACATACAAACTGTTTTGCAGTAACCTAACCAGCAAGTTACAAGGTTATCCCTGCCTAACAGAGCAGCTGAAGGTAGGAAAAAAGAAAAAGAAAAACCTCCTGGCCACTGAGGTTACTTCAGTCTCCAATTGCAAAGGTGAATCAAAAGCTACTATCTCAAGGTTATTACCAGCTCCTCCAGTGGAATGGAGCTCCTTCTAAAATAGATCTTTTACACAATTCCTAGGCTAAGGGATCCTCAGTTTGCAGAATGTCCATCTTCTCAGCTTCCACTTACTGGCACTCATTCAGTCCATTACAGCATCCACACAGCTGTCCACCACATGCACAGCCGCATCTGAATCTGCTGGCAGGGAGAGGTAGACCAAAACACCAGCAGACTAATGACACCAAACTCCAACTCCCTATGGATCTTGTTGAACATAGTCTCAGATGCTCTGTAGCCAAATGGAGTCACAGAGGAACACAAGTGAGATAGCTGCACACTTTTATGAATCCCACAGTTTCCACAAATATAAAAACATCTTTAAGGAGGGGCAACGTCCCACACTCCAAACAAAAACAAGGAAGATGGACATACGTGCAATTGTACAGAGGAAAGGAAGGGTAAGATAAGAGATAGGGATGGGTAAATTTGTACAATGTGATTTCATTTATTTTCTCATTTTTTCAGGGTGGTTCTTTCTGCCTTGGTTCCACATCATTTTTCAAAATGAAGAAATTAGGAAATAAATATTTAAAGTCTAGATGAAACTTTAAGGACAAGAGTAGAGGCAGATAGGTAGAAGAATGAGGAATGAGTGAAGGAAGGAACAGTGAACAGGCAAACAAGAGATGCGGGGATTAGGACCAGAGATAGATAAAACAAAAAAGAAGGGAGCAGGAGAGGGACATCAACCACATGAAGGAGAACAAGGGAATGAGGGGGAGGGGGAAGCAAACAAACATATGAGAGGTTAAAGAGAGGTAGAGAAGAAGGGAAATGGCAGGACAACAGACAAAACAGCAAAAAGGTGTGCAATCAGAGTGAGAGCCAAAAGTGAACTAAGAAAGTGGAGACTGATGGTAATGAAGGATTATTTGGGGATAATCAATTTGTTCATGAGTCCAAGCAACATTTGTTATAGGTCCTATTTTCCCCATATAAAACCACATATATTGTAGAGAATATCCCAAATCTGTTGATAGAAGTGAATGCTGAAAATTGCATTTAATGATTCTCAGATCATTTTCTAGTCTAGATTTTCAGGCATCCACACAATTAATCTGTTAGTGATCACACACAAATGTCAACTTTCATAAATTTTTGGACATACATAAAGCAAAACATTGAACTCCATGGCTATAAGCAACATTCCAAAATTCGTATTAGGACAATACCTTTATTAGGGTTACTCAACACTGAAAAGCTAAGCTGCTCATAAAAGGCTAGTTCCTAGGCACTTCCCTGATGAAGAGTTCTAGTATGTTTGCAGGTCTTTGTTACCCTGACTTGCCCTAATAGAGATTTCAAATTTTGTTGTTGCCATAACATGTATCTCTAACCTTAAGACAGAGTCCACTATGCCTTATCAGATAAGTTACATTTCAATCTTTATTTCAGTTGTCCAGTATAAAAATTTTATACTTCTTCTAAAGTATAAAAATGTTATACTTTACTTCTATTATATCAATAAATGGATAGTGCATGTACCTTCTTCCCAATTGCGCGTCCAGTATAAAAATTTTATACTGGAAGCACAATTGGGAAGAAGGTACATGCACTATCCATTTATTGATATAATAGAAGTAAAGTGTCTTATGGTTAATTGAAGGTTAAGACCTTCACGGTTAATAAGTGGAAATGGCTGTTGTGTTGTCATGCTCCAAACCCATGAAGCTAGCTTACACTGAGATAACCATTGCTTCATCTAACTCCGACTGCTCTAGGCTGACTTGCAGCAACTCTAAGGTCTCTGGTGATGCTTGGAGCTGTATTTCAGATCTGCATTAAAATCATGCTCTTTTATTGATGAGCACTGGTAGAACAGTCCTAAACAAGCCAATGGAACAGTTAAGTGCTTTAGTGAGGTATTTCAAATTGGATGTAATGAAATCTAAATGCAGAAGTTTAAACCTGCTCATTAATATAGTTATGTTATAACAGACCTGCAGTTTGGCAGTTAATGGTCACATTTACTCCTGGGATTGTTTTCACTGTACTTCCGATATCAACAGAGATAGTCAGCAAGTTCTGGTTGGTCACTGTGGTTCTTGATGTCTTTATCAGTGGTTTCCCTGTGAAGACACCATGAATTGTAAAGCAAAGAAGAAAAGAAGAAAAAATATGGGCATAGTTACAACTTACTTTTATTTATTTGTCAGTTTTATACCAGTAAATGATTTTTGCTAAACTAAGCACTGAAAATAGGATCCAAACTGGCTTCTAAGACAAATGGAAGTGACATACAATGAAAATGATAATCCTGCGGGGGACATTTTTAAAAACCATTGACAATTTGTATATGATTGTAAACAACGTGTCAGTTTATTAACAGATACATGATAAATAATTTCTTGCTTTTATAATCCTATCCAGTTACATATTCTGTAAAAGATTAATTCTGCAAAGTTCTCTTAAATAAACAAATTGGCTGTAGAACTAGAGAAATGAAAGCTAGTTGCATCAATAAATCAGAATGTTAACTGAAGCTATTATTTGCCTAATTAAATCATAGCCTTGACATCTAACTGTATGCAGATCCTATACACTCTTTGGTTACTTCTATAATGTTAAGTTAAATTCTCTGTATGTTTTTCCTTAAGGTCTTATGTACTTAATCCTGGTCTTTCTTTGGAAGTTTCCATACTGGGACCCTGGAAACTAAAGCAGGAGACTCCTGGCCTAGAGGGATTGTCTAAAATAATAATGCTGCAAAGTTTAATGAATTGTAGAAATCCCATCTGGTAGGGGAGAGGTGGGGTGAGAGAGAACCCTAGAAATATATAAATTACAACTAATTTATATACAGTTATATGTATATATGAAGTTCTAATACAACTTCATCTAGCTGATGTTAACTTTTTGCATTCTGGTTATCCCACTTCTGAAAATCTTAACCTGGGCTAAGTTCTGAATGCTGGTTGGTTTTATAGGCTCTCCTACTGTATGTGGGCTTGTTCATAGGTCAGCAGAAGGTGACATGGGTGGGGATGCATAATTCCATGGGCTTTGGCCAAGACAGGAACCTATAATGCCTACAGATGAATTCCATATAAATCTACAGTAGCAAGAAGGGGAAAAGAATTGGCTTGGAAAAGATGGGTGGAAGTTGAGGAGGAGGAGGAAGAATTATGGGTGCTTTAGTTGGCAGCATCAACTAAAAACGTGGAAATCTGGTTTTGTTTCTGTACCTCCCCCTCCCCCAATACATATGTCACTAACACAAATCCATAAACCATCATAACAGCTAAAATGTACTTTATGGGGAACTGGAAATATTTTAATACCCATACTGTGGGAGTACTTCAGCAAAGGATCGTTACCTTGTCGTGGTGCTGGAGCTTGAGCACCTCAATGATGCCATGAGCTAAACCGTGAAGGGCCACCCAAGACGGGAAGGTCATGACAGAGAGGTCAGACTAAATGCGATCCCTGGGGAAGGTAATGGCAACCCACCCCAGTATTCTTGCCGTGAAAACTAAATGGATCAGTACAACCAGAGATATGTCGGTATACCATCGGAAGGTGAGACCCCCAGGTCGGAAGATGGTCAAAATGCTACTGGGGAGGAACAGAGGATGAGCTCAACTAGCCCCAGACGTGATGACGCAGCTAGCTCAAAGCCGAAAGGACGGCTAGCGGCCGACGGTGCTGGTGGTGAACGGCGAATCCGATGTTCTAAGGATCAACACACCATTGGAACCTGGAATGTAAGATCTATGAGCCAGGGCAAATTGGATGTGGTTATTGGTGAGATGTCAAGATTAAAGATAGACATTCTGGGCGTCAGTGAACTGAAATGGACTGGAATGGGCCACTTCACATCAAATGACCACCAGATCTACTACTGTGGACAAGAGGACCACAGAAGAAATGGAGTAGCCTTCATAATTAATAGTAAAGTGGCTAAAGCAGTGCTTGGATACAACCCAAAAAACGACAGAATGATCTCAATTCGAATTCAGGGCAAGCCATCTAACATCACAGTGATCCAAATATACGCCCCAACCACAAATGCTGAAGAAGCTGAAGTAGAGCAGTTCTATGAGGATCTGCAGCACCTACTGGACAACACGCCTAAAAGAGATGTTATTTTCATCACAGGAGACTGGAATGCTAAGGTGGGCAGTCAAATGACACCTCGAATTACAGGTAAGTATGGCCTGGGAGAACAAAATGAAGCAGGACATAGGCTGATAGAATTTTGCCAAGACAATTCACTCTGCATAACAAACACTCTGTTCCAACAACCTAAGAGACGGCTTTATACATGGACTTCACCAGATGGACAACACCGAAATCAGATTGATTACATCCTTTGCAACCAAAGGTGGCGGACATCTGTACAGTCGGTAAAAACAAGGCCTGGAGCTGACTGTAGTTCAGATCATGAACTTCTTCTTGCACAATTTAGGATCAGACTAAAGAGATTAGGGAAGACCCACAGATCAGCTAGATATGAGCTCACTAATATTCCTAAGGAATATGCAGTGGAGGTGAAGAATAGATTTAAGGGACTGGACTTAGTAGATAGGGTCCCGGAAGAACTCTAGACAGAAGTTGGCAGCATTGTTCAGGAGGCAGCAACAAAATACATCCCAAAGAAAGAGAAAACCAAGAAGGCAAAATGGCTGTCTGCTGAGACACTAGAAGTAGCCCAAGAAAGAAGGAAAGCAAAAGGCAACAGTGATAGGGGGAGATATGCCCAATTAAATGCAAAATTCCAGAGGTTAGCCAGAAGAGATAAGGAATTATTTTTAAACAAGCAATGCGCGGAAGTGGAAGAAGACAATAGAATAGGAAGGACAAGAGACCTCTTCCAGAAAATTAGAAACATTGGAGGTAAATTCCAAGCAAAAATGGGTATGATCAAAAACAAAGATGGCAAGGACCTAACAGAAGAAGAAGAGATCAAGAAAAGGTGGCAAGAATATACAGAAGACCTGTATAGGAAGGATAACAATATCGGGGATAGCTTTGACGGTGTGGTCAGTGAGCTAGAGCCAGACATCCTGAAGAGTGAGGTTGAGTGGGCCTTAAGAAGCATTGCTAATAACAAGGCAACAGGAGACGACGGCATCCCAGCTGAACTGTTCAAAATCTTGCAAGATGATGCTGTCAAGGTAATGCATGCTATATGCCAGCAAATTTGGAAAACACAAGAATGGCCATCAGACTGGAAAAAATCAACTTATATCCCCATACCAAAAAAGGGAAACACTAAAGAATGTTCAAACTATCGAACAGTGGCACTCATTTCACATGCCAGTAAGGTAATGCTCAAGATCCTGCAAGGTAGACTTCAGCAGTTCATGGAGCGAGAATTGCCAGATGTACAAGCTGGGTTTAGAAAAGGCAGAGGAACTAGAGACCAAATTGCCAATATCCGCTGGATAATGGAAAAAGCCAGGGAGTTTCAGAAAAACATCTATTTCTGTTTTATTGACTATTCTAAAGCCTTTGACTGTGTGGACCATAACAAATTGTGGCAAGTTCTTAGTGGTATGGGGATACCAAGTCATCTTGTCTGCCTCCTGAAGAATCTGTATAACGACCAAGTAGCAACAGTAAGAACAGATCACGGAACAACAGACTGGTTTACGATTGGGAAAGGAGTACGGCAGGGCTGTATCCTCTCACCCTACCTATTCAACTTGTACGCAGAACACATCATGCGACATGCTGGGCTTGAGGAATCCAAGGCTGGAGTTAAAATCTCTGGAAGAAACATTAACAATCTCAGATATGCAGATGATACCACTTTGATGGCTGAAAGCGAAGAGGAACTGAGGAGCCTTATGATGAAGGTGAAAGAAGAAAGTGCAAAAGCTGGTTTGCAGCTGAACCTCAAAAAAACCAAGATTATGGCAACCAGCTTGATTGATAACTGGCAAATAGAGGGAGAAAATGTAGAAGCAGTGAAAGACTTTGTATTCCTAGGTGCGAAGATTACTGCAGATGCTGACTGCAGTCAGGAAATCAGAAGACGCTTAATCCTTGGAAGAAGAGCAATGACAAATCTCGATAAAATAGTTAAGAGCAGAGACATCACACTGACAACAAAGGCCCGCATAGTTAAAGCAATGGTGTTCCCCGTAGTAACATATGGCTGCGAGAGCTGGACCATAAGGCTGAGCGAAGGAAGATCGATGCTTTTGAACTGTGGTGTTGGAGGAAAATTCTGAGAGTGCCTTGGACTGCACGAAGATCAAACCAGTCCATCCTCCAGGAAATAAAGCCAGACTGCTCACTTGAGGGAATGATATTAAAGGCCAAACTGAAATACTTTGGCCACATAATGAGAAGACAGGACACCCTGGAGAAGATGCTGATGCTCGGGAGAGTGGAGGGCAAAAGGAAGAGGGGCCGACCAAGGGCAAGGTAGATGGATGATATTCTAGAGGTGACGGACTCGTCCCTGAGGGAGCTGGGGGTGTTGACGACCGACAGGAAGCTCTGGCGTGGGCTGTTCCATGAAGTCACGAAGAGTCGGAAGCGACTAAACGAATAAACAACAACAAACTGTGGGAGTAACCCACCAAAGCATGGCAGTTGGGCAGCTTTTGTTTGTATCAGTAGTATTTTTGTATGCCGAGTATAAAGAAATATCCAGCCACAAACATGTTCTACTGAGGCATGAAAAGTTCACACAGTTCTCATATTTTATTGGGCGCTCCTAAATCACAGAGGAAAAAAGAGAGACCTCAAATGGCAATTGGTCTTTTAAATCACTGGAGGTTTTTTTTTTCATGATCTTCTCATTAGATTAAATACTTGTCTGCTGTTAGCCTATAAAAAGTAGTTTGCTACTGCAAAAATGACAACACATTTTCTCTTTGCAGTCTCATGTGTTAAATTAATCAATAGTCCAAGTGTTTCACTTAGCCTGAACAAAGATTGCCCACTTCCTCTGTGAAGTCCAGGCCTCCAGTCCTCCTCCTTCACCAGGATGTTGTTTTAATTGCACATTATCACATTCATACAACTTGGTATCCAGATTTCAAGCTGCTGAATGATTGGATACCTTTGACTCGTGTTTGACAGATGAGGCTATTCAGAAGCTACCCAAAAGCAGCTTTGCATCTAGAAAATTTGACCCAGGAGATTTGCATTTTCTAATTTGTTTGCATGAGAAAATGAAATCAAGGCATGGGCCATTTTATTAGAAAAACTGGTTACTGAAAACCTGCAAACAATCTAAATGTATGTGTCTGTATGTCTTATGAACATACACACATGCATATACCAGACAGTGATTGATTAGGCTCCATAAATTGACTTGGATCAAAACTGTGGCTTAAATGAAGAGGCTTTCTTCCAAAACTCTATTCTAAAGTTAAAGCCTTTGGAATGTGCCCATCGGGAATGCAACAAGCTGCAAAGACTCTTTATAGCCTGGATTGCTATGCTATGGTGCAAACGCTAAACTTTAAAACCCCATCTTACGTTTGTTTTTGATGTAATTTACTTGCTTCAGAATGGATTGATTACTTCAGTGCTTTATACTGTTGTTGTTAAATCTATGTTGTTTTACTGTAGTAGTGTTTTTAAGGAGAAACAGCTGTATTGATGATTTTTGTTGGGGATATTCCTAAAGTAAGCATGGGGCGGATGGGGGAACTCTCTGCCACATTGAATGTAAAAGTGAAGTTTAATTATGAGAGTCTAGTTTTTGGGGCTGTCCAAGTGAACTGACTCTTCTAGAATTATCAGCAGGTATGGTCAACATACCTGGAGAAAACCCCTCTGGGGATTTATATGGATGCTTGTGTGCAATCCCTCCTAAACTCTTTCTCTGGAGTGATCTTGGTGTCCAGAGCAAACTGAGAAACAGGTATGAAGCCATGGTTTTTGATCCTGAATTGTTTAGATAGACTACAGTTTAAGCTAACCACAGTTTCTACGTCAGAAGCTATAGCAAACTGGGATTAGTTCAAAATAGAATAAATCTGATCTTGTGCCAGAAAAAGAGTATAGTGGTGAGTATAGCAGCTTTGCATATGCAGTACTAAAGTAGTTTAGCATGACATCTAAACTAGATCAGCATCTGTGTCCTGGGTCAGGAGAAAATTGACTACACCCTAACCTTTAAGTACTTCAGATGGCAAGATAAAACTCTGCAGCCCTATGGGAAGTTGCTTCTGACTTCAGTGGCTGATAACTGTAGCACTACCAGGCTGTTTTTCTGCTACACAAGGCTATCACGCTGCCATCCGTTTGGCCATCCTACCTATATCTATAATATGACACAAGGAACTAAGAAACTCTAGGATTCGTACAGTTTGAGCTAATACCTGTAAGTTTGAGATAATACCTGTGTGTGTGTGTGTGTGTGTGAATGCTTCCAAGTCGGTGTTGACTCCTGGTGATTGCCTGGACTAATTCCTGCAGTTTTCTTGGCAGCACTTTTGGAAGTGGCTTGCCATTGCCTTCTTCCAAGGGCTGAGAGTGAGTGACTGGCCCAAAGTCACCCAGCTGGCTTTGTGCCCAAGGCTGGACTAGAACTCACAGCCTCCTGGTTTCTAGCCTGATGCCTTAACCATTACCCCAAACCGGCTCTCTTAATACTACAGACCCCTCTGAATAAGCTCTAGAGTTTGTTTATCTCAGAACTTCTGTACATGGCATACTGATTCATGAGTTCAACCAAATGTTGGTTTGGTTTGTAGAGATAACCTACTAAGAGATAGTTTCATTCTGTCCTCAGGTTAAAAGAACTATGACGACAGGCACCCCACTGTCCCATAGGCATCTGGGCAAATGCACCCTTTCTCCACTCTTTGCCTGAGTACTGGTGGTAGTACTGGGAGCTGTTTTTCTTCTATCTACTTGCGGAATTCTAGAGGCCCCTTATTGCAACTGTTTCATCTAAACAATTAAGGCCACTTTATGCTGAGTGCCACGTTCTTATGTAGCCAAATACTGTTGATGCTGATCTGTAATAGCTAGCAGCTCTTCAGGTTTTTAGGTAGCGCTTTCAACAAGAGGGGGCCCAGAATCTGACTTGACACCTCTTGTGTGTGAAGCATGAGCTCTGCTACTGAACCGAATTCCATTTTGGACAAAACAACCTGGAGTAGATGAACTTTTGGAGCGATCTAGCTAGGCTCTTTTGGTTTTCTCATTCTGTAACTTTGAATGTTGCTAAAACTACTTGCCGGCCAAGCACCTTTCCTAAAGAGTTAAGCAAGCACAATCTCACAGTGCCACTGCTCTTCCAAGACAGGTTTTCATTAGCGCTGACCCAAGTGAACAAAGATTTAATTTGTCATAGGACTGAACTGTCGGTGAACAATTGTAAACAAGAAACTTAATCTGTTCTGAGCTTTCACTTGCCAGTGATGGGAAGTGTGCCAGCCATGCTTTGGCTGCAGCATGGGGAAAGGAAGAGTCTGACCTTACACGATGTTGACTGAGCAGATAACACACAATCCAACAAATTATTTAGAGCAATGCTTAACTTCAAGCATATGAGGAATCTTATTGACTCTCATGAGATCACTATTAGTTTGGCTTCAACTCGGGTGAGATGTCTGGTTCCTCAACAATTCAGTCTAAGAGAGAAAGATTTAGAGGAAAACTGGAGCCACCACCAAGCATAAGAAAAAATAAAGAGGTCAAAGCATCCCACTACAATGGTTTTGAACAAATTAAAACGTAATCATTCTACTAAAAGGAGAAAGTAGTCATAATAGCAAAATATGCCAGAGAGATCAGACAAATATACAATATATGCAAATAGAGCACACAAATAAAAAAATAGTTTTTAGACTTTGGACCTAAAAGTTTAATAAAAGCAAATCTATTACTGTGTTATCACTATTTTGGGCAAGACATCAGTATACTTCAGCAGCTGCTGGGCTAATGCTGACTTTACTATATGAAGCTTCACGTTTGAACCAAAATATCAAAATTAATTACCCTCTCCCCTGAAATATATAAATATAGAGCAGATAGAAGTGGGAAAGTGGAGTGAAAAACATGGTGCATTCCCCAACTATTACTGTCTTAAATAATCATCTCAGCAATAGTCTTATAAAAATATGAATTTCAGAGTATATAAAAACTAAAAGTAACCCCAGAATCAAGCAATTGAAAATCCCTTTTTCTGCATACCAAAATGTTAACATCCCATTATCACCAACCTCTTGTTTTCAGGATTGCTTAACTTCGGAGGCTGTGTCAGGATCTAGTGGAATTGCAAGGGTGGGGGTTTTGATAGGAGACACTAGCCACAAAACCGAGATCGTAATGGTTCAAGGGACAGTGGTTAATATACATATAGTCAAGCATAAATCAGAGTACTTCTTGGATCTGGCATCTCATTTCAAGATTATTTCTGGAAATTCTAAAACAGGAGTATGGAATCTCAGAATAGTGCCAAAACCTAGGACTTGGCAATGCTCCTTGATCTAAACATAACAAAAAGCTCCATTCAAACTCTTCCATCCTTGAGGTTTGGGCATATATACCTCTCACATGACTTACCTAAAATAGAAAATTCTACAAAACTATAAGCGTCACTAATCTATTTTAAATGCTGTGGCTCCTCTCTACGAATAATCCTGGAAAATGAAGGAGTTAAACATACCAAGCTAGCATTTGATGTCACATGAAATTTTTAATGCAGGATCAACAAAATTGGGGAAAATAATAACAAACCACAGAGTCTGAGTTCAAAAATTCCAACATTTGTAGGGTTTTTAACCTTGGCTGTTATCTTGCTATACACACATGCTTAGGACTGCAAGAACAGGAAGACTTCCATGATGTGTGCTGTAAACATGTTACCTGCTAACGTGATGGCAATGGAGACAGAGTCAGATCCCAACACATTAGTTGCATTGCAAGTATAGAAACCCACATCAGCTTCAACTGGCTCTAGGATTTGCAAGGAGTCATCTGGTTGAAGAAGAATCCTGTAATGACAGACAAATGTCTTAAGTCTTAAGATTGGATGCCAAGAAAACTATTACTCAGCACTTCTGGGCTAAGACCTCAGAGGAAACACCAGCCAGGGGTTAAACTTATTTGAATTAATATATTCAGAATGACAGTTAAATTACAAGGCTCGCAGATTCTGTTTAATTAAATAACAAGCAATATTCACCAATATCAAACTAGGTAGGTTATCTGAAGTCTGCTGATATTTAAGATACGTACACTTTACCATTTTATCTCATACCTACCTTGATACTACAAGCTGCTGCATAGATTAGCTTCCACCAAGAGGTCAGTGTTATGTTCATCGTTTCAATGTTCTGATTACATCGTAACGTTTTGCATGTCACTTTCCTGATCCGTGTTTGCTGAGTGGAGATTTCCAGCCGTGCCAGGCTGTAATCTCCTTAATGTAACTGTGGAATGTATGTTTGGGTTATTGGCTGTGTTCAAGGTTACTTTCTCAGGCCGATGTGGGTGATGGTTGCTAACATGTGGGAGGGGGTGGTTGCTAAGCGGGAGCGAGGGCGGGACCGGGTTTGAAGCGAGGGTTTTTAGTTTGTATTTGGCGCGCTTTTGCTCATTCTCAGCTTTCCTTGTATTTGCACACTATTCTTTCAATAAATCAGTTATCCTTAAGCACCTGCTTGTGAGACTGAGTCTGTCAGAATAGGCAACCATTACAGTCAGTTTGCATCACTGCCAACTTGAAAAATGTGAAGATTAAAGCACAACGTAGATTTCTTATTCCTCCCACTGTCTGTCAAACTGCTATGTTAAGCTCAAAGCTTGATGTCATGTCTCCACTATCTTTTGGTTAGAAAATAGTTATGTAATTGGTGTTGGGCCCCCAGAATTCTGGATTTTCCTTGAAAAGTTGTCTGTATTAGTATCCTAAGACTAATCCAATTGGACACCGAGACAATAAGAAATACCATATGCAAAAGGGCTAGTTAGGGAATCCTCTTTCAAATGTCCTCATTATGTAAGTGCTAAAGATTAGGAGTTTCCAAAATTATTAAAGGACAAATTCCATTGATTTTAGCATGATGCTCTTGACTCTGTGCAATGTATATATTTGGAGGAGTCTATTGATTACACAATCGCTACTAGTGACAATGTATCTGAAATTATAACCCCAAGGCTCGACAACTCTTATCCTGCTCAACAAACTCCAATTTACCTTGGAGTAAAATTGGAGTTAAAGTTCAGAAACTGGGTTTTGAAACAGGGGCATTGCTGACACTGAGACAAGAACAGGATATGGCAGCTCTTAGACGAAGGATCCTTAAAACAGTTGCATGAGCTGGAATACAATTAGGATATAGTAAGATCTGTTTCAAACCGGCCTCGTATTTTAATAACCTTACAGTTAATGAATTCCTTAGGGCCATTTCATGGCTGTGCTTTGACATCCTGCCATCAGCTGTATTGGAAGGCAAGTTTCAGGAAAAAAAACATGTGCCAGAAGGACTTGCCCCTGCCAGTCAGGGAACACTGAATTATTGCCTAATTTGTTACTCTGTTATAACTCTGCATAGTGAGCTTCTAACACCCCGTTTAAGGCTATTCTCTGGATGACCAGATAAAGTTTTTGTAAAACTTATTTTGGCAACTAAAGACCCTAAAATAACACAAGGTATTACAGGTAGTCTTTGCTTAATGACCACAATTGGGACCCGAATTTTGGTTGCTAAGCAAAGCAGCCATTAAGCAAATATGACCCGATTTTATGACTTTTTTGCGGTGGTCGTTACGCAAATTACCATGGGTGTTAAGCAAACCACATGGTCATTAAGTGAATCATGTGGTTCCCCATTGATTTTGCTTGCCAGAAGCTGGCCAGGAAGGTCAAAAATGGCGATCATGTGACCATGGGATGCTGTGACGGTCATAAATGTGAACCGGTTGCCAAGCACCCAAATCGTGATCAAACGGTCATAAGTGTAAGGACTGGTCACAAGTTGGGTTTTTCAGCATGGTCTAAGTCCAAACCGTCACTAAACAAATGGTTGTTAAGTGAGGACTACCTGTACTAAGTTTGTATTTGTAGCCTGCAGAATATATGCTTGAAGAGAGTCATCCCTGAACATTATTATGACATATACCCTCAAGTCCCCTTTTTTATCCATGATTGCTAAAACTGACTGCAAGATCTTGCAATTTTGAAGTGGGAAACGAAAGAAAACTTGGGTGGAGCTATAAAACAGGGAAATCAGAATGAAATCCAAAGAATTTCCCTGCTTCTCCTAAATCTCATCTTGCATGCTTATGTGATATGGCTCTACCACTTTGCAGCCCTCTGCCCAACCGAAATGTTAAATCAGCCCCCCTCTAGTTTTTCAACTGGGAAATTGAAAAACATTCTAGAAGAAGGCATTGACAAACTACTTCTGTGCTGTGGCCAACTACAAGGAAGTCTTTCCTCTCCCCTCATCAAGGGCACTCGGCCACCAAGCATCTTTTCTGTGGCCCCACAGTTGGTGACTACTGAAGATATTCCAGCAGAGATGAAGTATAGAATGGCGGCTGCTGGATGTAAGTACAGTACAGCTGGGAGAGGGTGTCATGAGTACTGATGGCGAGCAGGAGGGAGCCCCTATCCAGGGGGGAAAATGCATGCGTAGTACTGAGGAATTAAGCAGCCATTCAAAGAGACACAGATCAGACCCGCCTTAACTTTCGGGGTTTATCTGTCTGGGTTTTTCCCACGCTTCTTCAGTTTGTTAGGATTCTGTCTTATGTAGCAGTAATAAACTCTAGAGACCTACTCCTTGTCTCAGCGTGATTCCTGACTGTTAGGACAGAGGGGAGAACAAGCAGCCCAGAAGAGGAAAGGGCAAGCAGATCCTTTCTCTTCTTTCTTCTTCTGCCTCAAGAAGCTGTTTTTCATTTTTTTTAAAGAAAGCTAAACGTCATTTCTAATCTGGACCTGAATTGTTGGTTTTCTAATTTACTGGTTATCTGCATTCTCTGTCACCCATGTAATACTGTGTAATTGCAGTTCAAACCTGTGCAAATAACTCTTCAATTGATCCAGACTTAAGACATAATAAGGATAAACCAGATTGTTCAGGCAACAAATAAATAAACAGATAAAAGGCAAAGATTCTAGCTGACTTATTCAAGTCTGTCCAAAGAACCTCAGAAGAATGAAATGTCATGTTTCTTATCTCAGGAGCCAATTTCAACATCATTTTTTCTTAATGATGTTTTTGCATTTGCCTAAAAAAGAGTAAACAAAAAAAAACCACCTTTATTCATCATCACTGCAAAGACAGATTAAAGGCTGAGTATATGATGCAACTCATGCACAATCTCTTTGCATCGTACACGTTTTTCACACTGAACTATCCCATTTGTATGAAGGTTGGACCACTGTACATTTTGGGATGTTTTGTGATCAGTTCCATAAACTTTCCAAAAGATATGCAAGAAAGTGTAACATCAGAACAGACCAGTTGGAAATGTCCCAAACAGCTGGAAATCATCCAGTCAATGATACTGAGGATAAATGATTACATATGAAAATACTTGCCATATATTTAAAAACTATCATTTTCAGAAAATAACACTTTCAGCATATCTTCTGTTTTAATGGTTGGAAATATCTGACACTTGTGAAAAATTTTCTTAATAATCGTATGTCCAATACAACCCTGCGCAAAAGAAAAGCAGATCTCCTCAAAGTGAGGAGAGGCTGTGTAAGGAACAGATGGCCAGGCCTGGGCAACAGAGGGTGGACATAATCTTTTAAACAATCCTGAGATTAGTCTTGGTAGAGAAGGTTTCAGGGATAATGCCAGAGGTTTGGCATTATCCGCTCAACTGGTATACTGTGTAATGTCCTTTTGCTGGAGTACTTCCAAGTCGGTTTAGTTTAGGGTCTCTGGGTGGCCTTGACCTCTTGAGAGACGTATGTTTAGTATCATGGCTTCCACTATGAAGTTCTAATACTTGAACCTGCCTCCAATCATTCTTAGGTTGAATTAATGACACAGCCTATAGGCAAATTTGCTTTTCTCACAAGAAAACTGCAGCAGCTGTTTTACATAACTTCTTTTGTTGGGATGGTAAGAGAAAAAAAAATGGGGGAAGTAGACAAAAGAGGATGAGAGAATTGGAATGAGAAAGCCCATCCAAATGCAATCAAAGCCTAGTCACTTACCATGGGTTGATGAGATCCTTTTTCCTTGAATGAAAACTGCAGCCTCATGAACCACAAAGTTAAGGATGTTTGATCTCCCTCACAGCACCATGGGTGGCACACTCTAAAGCAAACCAGAGTAAGGCCACCCATTGAACACTGTGTTGGAGGAGAGGGGAGGGGGTGGGGGAGGGGAAAAGCAATGCAAGGAAGCTTCTCTTTCACCATCAGCTTCTTACTGATCATCATAATGTACAAGACAAAAAGGGTCTTAATTTAGATATTCAGAGAGATATATTAAGTAGACCAATACCTGGCTTCCCCATACAGAGATAATAAAGGAGCAGGACATTCCCAACATCAATGGAAGGCCTGTACTTTTTCATAGATCTCTACAGTAACTATCTGTGCAAAAGCCATATGTGCACAAATTCTATAGAACCACCAGAAACAAGGCTTTGAAAACAGAGTCCCAAAACAGATAGGCCTGCTTCACAAATTACATTGTCAGAAATGTGTATTTATTTTTCGAACGTGTAAAGGTCCCTGACTCCATAATGACTCTCAGTATATCTAGGAAAGATTTAAATCTATAAATGCAAAGTATGGAGGTGCTAACTCATGTCTTGAGAGGGGTCTAGCTGCCAATTCCTCCATCAGGTTTTCCCAAACTGTGTTCCTTGGAACCTCAGGGTTCCACAAAACTTGATGGGATCCTGTGAGAGACTAAGGACAAAAACAAGTTCACCAAGCACAGTAATGTTCTACCACTACAGATTTACCTCTTGGTCAGGGGTTCCATGATTTAAACAAGCAGGTCTGAAAAAGTTTGAGAACCTCTGTCCTGGACCATCCTGCCTTGCTACTTTTTCCTGCTCCTTGCCTTCTTCTATACCCCAGCATGCTGGGTAGGGAATTCTGGGAGTTGAAGTCCACATATCTTAAAGCTGCCAAGGTTGAGAAACACTGTTCTATACAATCGAACCAGAAGAGGAACAACCTCCTCATCCCATGCCCAATCGATTTGGAAGGTGGAGTAGAGAAGCTCTAGAAGATAATGCAAAGCAATGGCAGTAGAGAAAGAAAAGGTGGCAAACACTGAAAGTGAACCTCTGGGAACTGCTTGTCTCAGGTTGTATGTGTGTGACAAAATCTGGAACTAATAGAAATTATTTGCTCTCCAACAACGAAGAATGCATTGGTGCTCCAATATTGCAAAAGCATGGATGCTCAAGATATGAGATAGTATATAATTTCCTCGTGTTCAATTCTGAACATAATCTTTGTCTGGACTTTTTGTAACCTGCATGTCTTTTAACAGCATCATAGAAAAGCATCCCTCCAGTAGTTTCAACTCCATATATAAACAAGAAAAACCTTTATGTGCACTTTCCCAACACAATATAACCACTGGCAATGCATATCTGCATATACAACTTTCTAAACGCCAGAAATATATTTTTACAGGACTATGTCCAACCAAATTTATACCATAGGCCTATTTTTGATTAAGACTGCATGTGCTTTCCATAACAAATACATTCTTGTTCTCACATAGGGGGGAAAACACACATTTTCATTTTTTAAGGTTTTCTTTTATTAGTAAAAAAAAATGCTCTATCTGCCAAGGGAAAATGCTTTTTAAATGCTTTTTAAATGCAATGACACCGCAAATGAAACTAAATTATAAAAATCATTAAATCTGGAGAGCTTCTAACCACTTAGAAAGGAAGGCAGCAAGCAAACTAATGGTATATCTAAACCACAGTACTGAACTGCACCTTGGATAAATCAAGACCTTGCTAGATCTTCCAGAGAAACAGGCATTTAAAATTGATTTTAGTCCCTAGAGTTGATTCTTGTGTGCCTTCTCATTTCCGAGGCTGACCCTGGTCACAGGACTTGGATGTTTAATCTCAGGCTCATAATTTACACAGAGGAAACATGTACTGGCAACAGATTCTTGGACTGCTGCTTTCTGAATACATCAACAAATGTATATGCCTTCCAGCACATCAGCACTTTTAAGTAACTTCTTCATACACTACATACTCTTAGAAATTAACACATAGCTAACAGCAAAATTAGAATATAAGGCTCCATATCAAGAGTTGGATACTGTTGAGTGGTCTTTGGATACCTACGCTTAAAAGTAATTCAATTTTGTTTCATAAAACTGCTGAAAGATCACCACATCTCATGGGAATTCTTTATTTTCACATGAGATGTCACATATTCAGGCAAGAAGGTGTAAGATCTTTGGCTGAGACTGCTGAAATGTCATAACATCTGATGGACTTCCAAGATTTCAGCCTTTAAAAAAAATGGATGTACCTGCATTGTAGAATAGTCCTGGGTGTCTGAAAAAGTCATAGACTCTGCTCTATGCACTCAATCAAATAAATTCATTTATTAAAAATAAATGAAGCCTACCGCTTAGAGGCAAATCTTTCTAAAGTGGTTAACTATCATGATGTCATGAGTGAGGATGTCATGAGTGAGGATGGCGAGCAGGGGGCTCCCATCCAGACTGTTAAGCGCATGCGTAGCACTGAGGAATTGGGCAGCCATTCCAAGAGGCACCGATCAGGCCCGCCTTAATCTTTGGGGTCTATATGTCTGGTTTTTTCCCACACTTCTTCAGTTTGTTAGGATTCCTGTTATGTACAAGCAATAAAACATTAGAGACCAGTTCCTTGTCTCAGCGTGGTTCCTGGCAGTTAGGACACATATAAATACACCATATAAAATTAATATGAGGTTTAAGATGGCACATTTTCCATATAATGCTGATCACATATAGCAATAGGGAGAAAACACTACTGGCGATTGCTTTGCTTTTTTAAAAATCATATCTGCCCCCTAATTAAGGAGCTCAGCTACTCTGTACCGAGTCACTACTGTCACATCAGGTTGAGCAAGTTCTCATATCTTAATAGTTCTTGAATCACTCAGAAATGTATTCTAGGCAGCCCAGCTATTCAAGAGAACTTAACAGAGTAGTGGTAATTAAACTTTCTGGCAAATAAGCCAGGTAAGTCAAGTCTAAATTATGAGATGTTTGACATATATACAATGGAATATAAACAGTAACTATTTTATTCTAAAATTTCAGAAGATCTTGAGGAATTTCCAGAATGAAGGACCAATGAAGGACACAGCTCTCTGCCTATCCAGAACAGGAAAATGTATTTACCTGAAATACCCTTATAATAAAATATAACTCATGCCCATAATACCTTTTTCCAAATATTGCTCATGATAACCCCCTCAATATGTCTCTAGTGAAAGCTCCTTGATCAGTTAAAGAGTTTGTTTTTCCTATGTGTCTAAGTATGTTGCTAAAAATCACAGCTAATAGAGGTTCAAATTATATTTTAAGCAAAGATGTTCATAATGTATTTGTTTGTGATTTTTTAAAAAGCCTAAATTCTGGAATAGTCTGAAAGAAAAAGAACGGATGGGAAAAAGCTATTTTTTAAAAATTTAGGGATATATGCATTTACAAAAACTTGGAGATCCCACATTTGATAGTGAAAAAGACATCAGGAAGGAGAAATCTGAGCTGAAAAACACAAAAAGGAGAAAGATATAAGCAAATACTCTTCCTGCTTTTCTCCTCAGAAAAATAGCCTTAGATGGAGATTTTTGCCAAGACTGTAAATTTAGGGGTCTGGTGGAACTTAAAACTTGTTCTATCATTTGGTTCCAAGCAACCTCCTTCCCCATCACCTATTACTTGCACCTGAAAAGAAATCCATACTGTCCCTTGTGATACATTTGATACACGTGATGGGTGATTTGGCCCAGATGCCACCTGCCCTGGAGACTGCTTTGGGATTAAAAAATCATGGGAGAAATAAATTGTGATCTTAGTGTGAAGGTGTGTATGATACAAGTTTGCAATAAGTGTCAGGAGAATGCTTGCACAAAAGATATTTGAACGAACTGTGAGGAATGATTGTATCCCACGGAAATACTGTCCATTTATCAAAAACTGTATGACTTTTTAAAAAAATCTGTTCAATTGTGTCCAATTCTCAGACTGCCTGGACAAGTCCCTGCAGTTTTCTTGGCAAGGTTTTTCAGAAGTGGTTTGCCATTGCCTCCTTCCTAGGGCTGAGAGAGAGTGAACGGCCCAAGGTCACCCAGCTGGCTTTCATGCCTCAGGTGGGACTAGAACTCTCAGTCTCCTGGTTTCTAGTCTGATGCCCTAACCACTGCACCAAACTGGCTCTCACTACTCTAGTTACATTTTTTTAAAAAACAAGCTAGGAAGAGTTGCAGGAATATGTAGGTTAAGGCAAGCTCACCACACATTTTTCTACTTAAGGATTACAATTCCTTTTGAAACACTAAACAGATATGATGTCCATACTACAGAGTTAAACTGGCTTACCAGTCAGGTCGCTTCTGAGTTACCTCTGAGTTCTGGGCTGGAGAAAACTAAGAATTCCTAAATAATTCCTAACAATATCACCAAATAACCACCTCTGGGATTTTTTAAAGGGAAACCATGATAGCGAACTTAAATGAATTTAGGGTTGGAATGGATAAATATCTTGACCTAACTATTGCACCTGCTGCTCATATGTAGCACACCATCCATAGCCACCTCAAATTCTCTGGAGGCTAGGAAGGATCAAAATATTTTAAATATATAATCAATTTTGGCGAGACCAGAGCTGCTTCCAAATGGTGGAGTATAATAAAATGCTGCCAAACTGTCCCTTTCTTCATGGATTCTGTGCAGTAAGAAAAAAATGCAAAGATCTGCAGAAACTGGACAGCTATAAACGGAAGATAGGATTATCCAAAACCCCTGAAAAAAATTTTGAATAAGAGAAGGCAAATACATAATGGAAACCTAATCATGAAACACTGTAAAAGCACAGCTAAATATATGTTAGATATAATATAGACATTAGACTAAGAAATCTGCTGCTAATAGGGAACTGAGAGAAATAAGCCAGGTCCATTCTTGCCGACCTACCTGACATAGCCTGAATAATCTATAGAGATTTTCTGAGTGTCATGTGGATTGTGACCCTTAATCTAGAGTTAGAAAAGTCAGAGTTAGAAAAGCTGTTCTAGAGCCATCTCATTTTTCCAACCTTGCTCACAGTTTTAACACTCAGCTTAGAGTTGTAGAACAGTCACTTTAAAATGCCACCATCTACCTCTCATTTCCCCATAGAGTAGTATGCACCAATTTTACAAAGATTCCTGCACTTTAGAGCAGAAACTCTCCACATAACCTGCATCTAAATAAAATGGTGTATTTCTGGAATGGTAGAACTGGATGAGCTCTTTCAGACTGTAAATGGCATTTCTTACATGTTTCATTTCAAAAACACCTTGATTTTTTAAAATACCTTCTCTATAAATTGGGGTGGGAGAGCTGAGCTAGAAACTTTTTCCATTATGTGCCAGTAGATTTTGGTTTTGTACATATGGGAGTATTTAAAATAATATTTTCTCCTCCAATCTGAAGTATAACAGTCTACTCACCTGCCTTACTTCTGAAGTAGAGTAGAACTAAATCTTTTTTTACAGTCTCCCCAATGGATGATTATGTTCAACAGCTGGGGCTTGGGGATTCTATAAGGACATCAAATTAGGAATGGATGTCCTAGATTTTAAATAACTAAGAGCTAACTCAAACCAATTATCTGTGCCTATAGAACCACCTCTAACACATCCATTAGTATGATAGCCCAAATAATATGTTTTGGAAAAAAAAGCCATTTTACATTATAAAAAGAATGTATGAAAATAAAGGAACTGTATAGTTTATTTTGTGTGTGTGTGTAGTAATGATAAAATTAATATTTTATTACCTCTCATTGTACTGCACAGCTTCTCCATTCTTTGCCCAAGTAATGGTTGGCCTTGGGTTTCCAACAGACTCACAGTGAAGAAGTACACTTAATGTCCCACTGGCTAAAACTACAGTATGTCCCAGATGGGTAACAACCTCGGATGCTGAGAGTTGCTGTGCCGCAGAGATCTTCTTCAGAATGGCAGGTTTTTTGTGTGGCCCACGTGAACCATTTATGAGTTCCAGAGATGTGGACAGGTGGGCTTCAGAGGAGGATGTTCTCAATAATCTGGTGAACTCAGAGAAGTGCTTAGTGAATGGAAATTCCACTGAAGCAGAACTGACTCTCCTTCCCTGGGTTTTGAAAAAAGATTCCTGATGTTCCAAATGGCTCTTGAAAATTTCATGGGCCAGCTGTGAGACAAGTTGCTTGCTATAGACATCCTTAAGCTCCTCAGGCTGTTGAGACAAATTTTTTAGGATGTCATCTAAACGATCCTGACTGGTGACCATAGTGAAAGGCAGGCTGTAGTCCTGACCCTGGTCCTCCTCTATAGAAATATTTCTCTCTGTGGAGTCCTGAGCTTCCCAAGGCTCTGTGCTATCACGAGGCCAGCCTCTGTACTCCAGAAGCCTTGTCACAATGTCATCATACCGGTTGCTAGGATCAGAGACAAGTCCTCGTTTTTCAGTTTTGCTTCCATTGAAGAGAATTTTATCCTGATGCTTCTCCTGGCCATGCAAAGCTTCATTCAAACTGACCTTCCCTGGGGATTCTTCTCCTTTTATCCCAGCTGACAAGGTAGCAGTACGTTTGTTGTGACCTCCTATTAGTTTAATCACAAAATGTTCTTGAGCTGGTCCTGCTGTGCAAGTATATGTACCTGTATCTGAGGGCTTTAACCGATGGACCTTCATGTATCCATACGGCGCAATGGTAACGTGAACAGAGCTGATGAGTCGTTTGCCATCCTTCTCCCACGTGATCATTGGTTTCCGGAATCGTCTCACGGGGCATCGAAGAATGACAGAGGTCTTGGGCAGCAGGTAGGCGTACCCACCAACAATAAAGTGCAGTTTCTTTTGCTTTCTTGTCTGGATAAAAACTTTCTTTTGAGCCAGTATCAAAGGGGGCTGCTTGTGAGCTGGTCTCTGGTATCCTGAAATGTTAGTAATATTATTAGGATATGGTATCACATCACATTTGCACATTCAGTCTAACAGACTAAAGTGGACTAAAGATAGGCTGACCCTATTTCCTTGAGACAAAAATGGGACATTGGGATGGCAAAAGGGGAAGGGGTTAAACTTAGGTAATATTCTGTAATCATGAAAAAGCAAGATGATAAAAAAAGTTTTAAATGTTTTTATCTTTGTTGTAAACCGCCCAGAGTTCCCCCTTTGGGGGGAGATTGGGGGTGATAAAATCTGAGAAATAAATAAATAAATAAATAAATGTTTAATAAAAACTTTATAAATCTATCCATGTAATTTTCTGGACAATAATGCAGTAGTGGATTGCTTTGCCTTCCTCTGTAGTTTTTTTTAACTTCCCTGCTGAGCTTGCAGCCCTAGGATCTCCTTGTGGTCTCCCATCCAAATATTAATTGGGCCTGATCCTACATTTTGAGCTCAGCTAAGATCAGCTAGACCTGCTAAGTTCGTTCAGAAGCCTCCCTATCCTTGCTGGAGGACAGAGGAAGAAACTGTCAGGCTGGAGGAGAATAGCAGGCTGATGATTGACAGTCCTGCTTGTGTAATACACACATACACAGACACACACACTAAAAAAAGGGAACAAAACCTGCACCACAACATATAGGTAGTCCTTGCTTAACAACCATTCGTTTAGTGATGGTTCAGACTTACACCCTGTGCCCCCTCCAGATGTGTCAGGACGCCCCCCCTTGAAATGCCAGGGAATCCTGCATGCTCCATGGGCCCCCAAATCTGCACGTGCGTGCCTCCCAGTTTCTCCTTTCCCTTTCCCTTCCTTTCCTTTTTTTGCAAAGTTTATTTTCAGCCACCTGAAGCGTGTGCTCTGCTCGCACTCACTTCCCTTCGGGACACTCCAAGGGCCCTGGAAACTTGGGGTGTGTGTGTGTGTTTTTCCCCTCCCCAAAGTCAAATTTCCGTATGTGAATCGGCTTCTCTGAATAGCAAACCTGTTGCTGCTGTAGCGGTTTTTAAGAAAACAGGACAAAATGGACATTTATATTAAAATGATGGGACGGTCGGGAAATGTTAAAAAAACGTCTGTCCTATTCAAAATGGGGCGTATGATCAGCCTAACTAAAGATCCTCTTTCCCTTCCATTAATGCTTCTGTGCTGTGCCTATGTATGTGTTTCCTGTGTGAACTCCCTATCACTAATGCATGATGCCTGTGAGGGATGTAGCATGATACCCCATCACATGGTCTGCAACACAGGACATTTCATGGGGAAGTTACTGTACAAAAATTTGAACCCGGGATGTCCTTTGCATGGGCATCTGCAGATGGGCCATAAAACATAGCTTCCAACTCACTAAACCAAACAAGCAGCTTCCTTTTAGAACTAGGTGAAACGTTATAATTTACAGCAAATTGAGATTTATTCAACAGATGCTGAGAGCTCACCCATCAGAAATAACCAGAGCTAAATAAATTTGGTCCCTTTCTGGTTCAGTTGCAGAATCAGGAGTCAGGCTTATTCAAATTAAAAAAAAAAGCAGTTCCTGTTGTTAAAAGTCTTTAAATGGAAGAGTCAATATAATAAACATAAGGAGTGTACAACATACATGTGGAACTCCCCTTATTAAGCGTTTATCATTCCAACCTTGAGAGGCCTCAGAGCTGGAAACAGCAAGAAGGAACAAACAAAGTGCAACCTCAAGGGAGTAACAGGAAGCAAAACAAATCTACTTCGAGCGAGCTGAGGACCCCGTGGTGGATAATATCAGACTTCATTGGTTACGTGGGGACCCTGGCTGAAGATCTCTCTGCCCAACAACTGTCAGGAATGTGAGGTGGATTTGAAAACAACTACTTCTCTCCACAGAAAAAGTTTAACAGTAAACATTGTTCTAATGCAACTAACATAATTTGCTGATTAGAAAAAAATTCATATGAGGTTTTAAGATGCTTTTTCACTGAGTTGCTATTTTTTTTCATAACTGTTTCCACAGTAGACTATTTATTACATACATGATCTGTGCAATTCTGTTTGCAAGCAACAGCAACACCCCCCAAAATGATTTTTTTATTGCTTAACCCCAATAAATTTAAATTTAAATAAATTTAAGCATTTACCTGCAAAAAACTTAATGGACATGAATGAATAGTCAGAACAGCCCAGAATTAAGTCTTCATTGTAGAGAAAATAGACATGGTTAGATCTCTCTATAAAGAGAGCAGTGCTGGCCAGAAAAGCAACCACTACCTTTTTTTCTTTTACTTTAAAAATACTTAATGCATATACTGAATAGCAAAGTATTAATCTAATCACCCTAAGCCTCTCATTATTTAAAATTCATATCTTCAGGATATGGACATTCAAGATCAGATTCAATTTTTTTTTCTTTCTGGGAATCATTTTTTAGCCATGTTTGTGGACCGTATCTGGGGGCTGTCTCTTATTTATTATTATGACTCTTCTTGTTATTGTTACCTAACAATAAATAAAACCGTAAGTATAGTAACTGATTGAAATGTAAAAATTTTCCCAATCTTGTATGATCCCCTGATTCATAGAAATTCTGGCAAGGACTGTGGTATCAACTGGATCGATGTTTTCTTTGTTTGAGAAAACCCATTAATAAGGTAAGTAGGGAACAAACCATTCACAGTATCACTCATGTTCTGCCAGCCCAGGGGTATATAACATGTAGCCCTCAAAGTGGTGTGGCTTCCCCACTTCCCCTCTCCCAATTTATAATCAAACTCTCATTTAAAATGAGAGGAGGAGACAATGAATGGGGAGCAATCATATTAATTATTAGGAATGCGCAACATTTCAGATCTCAAGCCAAAAAGATGCTTTGGGCATGGAGGCACATACATCTCCTGTACGTTTGATCTCACAGAAATACGTGTTTGATCTAAAGAATCACCAGTAATGCACCCATGCCTGCTCCAAAGCATCTTGCATGCATATCCATATTAATTATAATATTTAAATTAAAATTAAATCAAATATATTTTCTGTCCTGTTCTGCTTTCATCTCTTTCTTTGATCTGACATTGCCCATGTTTTGGACTGCAGCCATTGGATTGAAAGAGAGTGGGAGTCCCTGATTTAAACCAATGTACAAAGCACACTGTTCCGGTACTGCTCTGCTATTAATTTTAATGATTATAGTGCTATGTTATACTTCCCCAAACTATGCCCTCCAAATGTTTTGCCTTTAATTTCCTTAGCCCCCATGTAAACTCCTCTTTGACATGAAATTGTCCCAAATCTTCCCAATTCCCCTCCAGGTCTTCTTCTATACTCACTTGCGCAAGTCACGAGCACACATGGTCTGACCAAGGATGAGAATGGCAAAGATGGGCAAAGTGATGAGTTCACAATGGCAGAAAGTCCAGTATTTAGCATTTTTCTGCAAATGGCATTTCGTGTCTGGGTTCCTTCTCCACAGCTAACAGAACACTGGGAACAGAACAAACAGCTGATTAGGAAAGATTAAAAGTCAATCAGTCACTACCCGTTAACCCTGGAGTTTTCCATGGTTGTTCTCTGCTGAACAGAGGAAAGGCCTACTCTGTTCAATCTAATTAGGTTCCAGAGGGACCTTGGTGATGATCCTGAGGCTCTGATGAAGTTTGAGCCTCAGTTACTGCTTGGAATGAGAAGGTAACGATGACCTGTGTCTCTACTTGTGGGTTCTGATGGGCCCCCTGGTCTTCAGGTAATGAATTGCCAGGAGACACCTAGAGTGGTGCTGGAGGAAGATGAAGAGAACTCTGTGTGAGCACAAGTAAGACCCTTCCCTAAGGCCCTCCTTGTGGCAGTAAGCACAGAAAAATGTAATTATTTCTCCATTCATATTGCATCTGCCAAATGCCAGCTGGGCAGTTGTTCAGGGTGACCCTCCTGGGTCCCTCCTTGATTAAGAGGGCAGCACTTGTGGGGATGCTGTGGGGACTACTACTCTCACTACTTGGTGGATAAAGTTGCTCAGATCTGCTCAAAGTTGGACTCCAGCTATGCAGGTCTTATGGAATTGACTAAGAAAATTGGCTTAGTTACCTAGGACAAGTTTGAGC
The DNA here is from genome assembly GCF_035149785.1 of Candoia aspera. NCBI lineage: Eukaryota > Metazoa > Chordata > Lepidosauria > Squamata > Candoiidae > Candoia > Candoia aspera. The sequence continues at coordinate 186,051,935 of NC_086154.1, forward strand.
CTGTTAGTCTTGAAAAAGTGGACAGCTCCTCAGGGCTGTCAGTGAGACCATCTGTTTCAGAACCATGCTCCTTCTGGTTGGTTAAGGCCTCCAGAAGAGATCATGTGATTGGATCCATGCAGTGGTAAATGCATCTGTGAGACAGCTGGTGTTCCACCCCATCTTCAAGAAGCCATTGTTGGATCCAGCAGAGCTGGACAATTTTCATCTTGTTGAGAAGGTAGCCAGCCTGCAGCTCCAAAGGGCCCTGGAGGAAATGGAATGTCTGGAGCCCCTTTGGTCTGAGTTCAAACTGGGACAAGGTACTGAGACAGCACCGGCTGTACTTATCAATGACGTAAGGCAGGCTTAGGTTGTCCTGGATCTCTCAGCAGGTTTCAGTTCCATTGAAAATGCTATTCTTATAGACTGGCCCAGATGGTTGGGAGTAGGAAGCATGGTGTTACAGTGGTTAGTTCCACTCAGTGTTGTTGGCTGTGGGACAGAGTCTATCCCTAGGCCCCTGCTTTGCAGAGTGCCTCTGTCAGCCCTTTGAGTAGGCCAGGCCAGGAAATCTGGAACTACATTTTATTGGGAAAGGCTATTTATTTATTTTATTTATTTACAGGACTTACACAGCCACCTGTCTCATATAATGAATATAGGCTGCTCAAAACAATACATAAAAACAGGGTTAAAAACAAAAGTACCCTTCCCCCTCAGGCATGAGACCAAACGTCTTCATGGCTCAGTCCCCATCCTAGCCCAAATCCCTGGGGTAGAAGTCAGATCTTCATGGCCCTCCAGAAGGCTAAAAGGGCAGGGATCCCTTAGATCTCAGGTGGGAGGCTGTTCCAAAGGGCTGGGGTGGCCACCGAGAAGGTGTGCCTCCAAGGTCCCATCAAGTGGCAAGGGACTGGACCTGAAGTGTGCCCACCCTATCAACCCTAGTGGGATGGGCAGATACTCTCAGGGAGGGGCAGTCTTGCAAGTAACTTGGTCCTGTGCCATGTAGGGCTTTAAAGGTGGTAACCAGCACCTTGAATTGCACCTGGAAAGCAACTGCAAGCCAGTGCAGCTCACGCAGCAGTGGTGTTATTCAGGTGAACCATGGGGCACCCAAAATTGTGCGTGCTGTAGCATTGTGGACCAGTTGCAGCTTCTAATAACAGAATCTTGAATGCCTGAGTTCTCCCCTCTCCTCCCCCTCATATTATATTGAATTAGGGAGGAGTCAATCTGAGCTTCTTCTGCTGTTGCCTGGACTTAAAAGTAAGCTTTCATTTATGTAACCCTTGCTGTCTCTGCCTAGCTTCCTCAGGATAATCCCCACAGCTCTCTACTGCCTCATAGCTCTACCCTCTCCCTGCTCTTGATTAAATGTACATGAAGCTGCTGGAAGAAGTAATTTATCAGTTTGTTATGATACAGTAAATCACCACTATGCTGACAATACTCAGTTGTACATCTCCACCCTGGGCCATCTTGATACTACCAAGCTTCTATCCCAGTATCTGGAGGATGTGGGGGCTTAGACGGGGAAGAACAGGCTTTCACTCAGCCTCAGAAAGCTTGAGTGCCTATGGGTTTGGTGCCCATCTGATCCTGAAACTGGAGATTTTCCACGTTGATTTTGGAAAGGACTGCACTCCTCTACTCAGAAACAGGGCAAATTTAGGTGATTCTCCTAGACTCAGAGCTCCTGCTCAAGGAGGTGGCAGTGGTGGCTAGGAGGGCCTTTGCAGAACTCCAGCTTGGTCACCAACTGTGCCAACTGATGGATCAAAAAGCTTTTACATCTTAGTCACCTCCCAGGTGGACTGCTGCAATGCATTCTATATGGGGCTGCCCTTAAATAATACAGCAGTGCAAGTTGTTATGGGTGCACAATTATATGTCCATATAACACATGAATTGCACTGACTCCCAATAGGCTTCCAGGTGCAATTCAAGGTGCTGGTTATGACCTATAAAGCCCAACATAGCACAGGATTGGATTATTTGCTGGGCCACCTGTCTGATTATTTCTGCCTATCCCACATGCTATAACAGGATGGGCATGCTCCAAGTCCCTTCCCTGAAGCAATGCCACCTGATGGGACTTAGGGGGCACGTCTTCTCAGTTGCAGCACCTGCCCTTTAGAAAGACTTCTCTCCACCCCCCAAAATCAGTTGACCTGAATTCTGTTAGTCTTTATGAAAGCTTTAAAAGTTTGTTTTTTTCCTGGGCATTAGGCCGGGATAGATAAGCCTGTCTTTGGGAGGTGGACTGTATGTTGATGGGCCCTGATTGTATGTATGCTTTGTTTTTGTTGATTTTATCGGTTTTAATTGTCATTTTGGGTTTTCGGTTGGTTTTACTGAGTTGTGATCACACATGTTGGGTGGCCATAGAAATCTAAATAAATAAAATAAATATTTAGAGGAGGAGGATTATAAACATAGGAGTTGGAATATAAGAAATAAAATATTCCCAGGTGTGGAAGAAAAGAGTTTGTTACGCATAAATGTGAGTGGCATAGATTTCAATGAACACTGCCCAAGGGACAGACAAAGGCCTATTTTCTCTCAGAAAGGGTACATGTTCTAGCAGCTGGTTTACCTAGATAATCTATTTATTTGGCTGGGCTGTCAGGCTAGATCATTACCCATTCGTTAAGCTTCTTGTATTGTGCACACCCGTCCTGGCATGCATATAATGTTTTTCAACAACCAAATTAATTGCTTGCTTCTTGGATGAAGGAAGAGTGGATAGGAATGAACAGGAGAAAGGAGAAAAAACCCTACTTAGTTAAAGATCATAGATCTGCAGAATATCATTCACATAAGAAAGGCTTGTGGATTACACAGAAATAACATACCAGAATAATAGAGAACGTAAATATTCTTCTGAAATATGTTTTTAATTTTGCTCTATAGTTCAGGCACAAAAAATGCAGTGTTCAGTCAGATTGGCAGATCCCTTCTCCAGCCTTAATACTCTTACATTGATCATGGCTTTCAAATGATGCTACAGCAAATGTTCCTTGAAAGTTTATCAGGGCCTTCCATAATTGAAAGATCACTGATAACAGAAATGTTTCACGTACTCACCAATTCACTGAAATTTAACATACCAGAAAGTGTTGAATCTACTCTAGATTGTGCTCTCCCTTAGTGCAGTACAACAGTGAAGTCTACTAAGTTTAGGTCAGCATGAAAAGCCTACTGTTGCAATCTGTGCAACTTTTTTTTACTTTTGTTATTGTTAGTCTTCTCTAGTTTTACAATACAGAACTGATTTCAAAAAGTAACAAAATACCTCATGGCTTAATCTTCAACTGTGCATCCTATGGTTACAGTGGTTTCAGGGAGGTTGTCTGAATTGGCTATTTATCAACTGGAAGGCTCTCAGAGAGATACCTAATAGCTGTTTCCATATGTGGCATATTCTACAGATTCATCACACTATAGCCTTACTAGTAATAATATTACCAGGGATAATCAGATCAGCCCAAAAGAGCCTAAATCTAATAATAAGAAAAAAAAATCAATTCCCAATTATAAATACACAACTCTCTTTGTATTTGGTATAAATCTAATCTACAAATTACAAGACTTTAGTGAGAAATACCACCTTAACAAAATTAATAGTATCAATAAATAAAATTCAGGTTGAGCAAAGAGAAGGAAACAAGAGCTCCTGGATGCAGAAAATCTAGATTTTGTTTTACTGCTAGTTCATACCTGTGTCCAGTCTGAGAGGAGCCATGCAGGGGAACATTCCTTATTTTGGCAGGCTTGCTGGGAAGCTGGCCGCGAAGTGGAACAAAAGGTTTCTGGAAGTTCTAGAAAACTTCCATCAGCCATGCGCTGCTTGCAGAGCACTTCCCGTCTCTCAATGCCACCTCCACACGTTTGTGAACACTGGAGAACAATTGCAGCAGTTGCTTATGAGCTTGAGAACATTAGCAGCAATCGGCTTCCACAAACTGGTTGGTATCTCACAGAGGTTAATGGGAGCCTTCAAACTGTGTGTGGGATAGCAGGCCTAGGATAGAAACACTAATAAAAAAAATTAGGGAATTGAAACAAAGGGGGACTTTTAAATAATGCTCTGGGACTGGCTTTTAATATGTGTTCTGAAAAGAAAGATGGGTTTTGTAAAGTCCCTTCCCTTCAGCAATAAAACAAAGGCTGAAAAAGGGGTAGTAATACAAACACTTTGGGGCCACTTTCTGTTACAGAGATGCTATGCCCACTTTCTTTTGAAAAGAAGGCAAAGAGAAGGAGGTAACAGAATGGCTGAAAACAAGGTTGACATTCTAATTAAAAAATGTTTCTAATTAAAACAAAAGAATTTGTACAGATTTTATTGAACACCCAAACCTTTAAACCTGTGAATAGTTACCAGGAGCCAGTGGCATCTGTAGTGTTTGTGTGTGTGACAAAAATAGCATTGCAGTGTCCGTCCTTTTTCTGTTTGTCATGACAGCACGCATTCCCCAAAGGGGTGGAGCTTGTACAGTAGTGCAATGCTGCTTTCCTCATTCTGTTGAAAGCAGAAAGATCTTGTGGACCCCACTGTCAAAAATTCTCCTGCCAGAACATTAAAACTTTAGAACTCTTAGATCATCTTTCTTTATAAGAATTCGAAGACCTCTAAGTAGAATACCACTTACGTTTCTAGGTAAAATAATCAGTAGATAAAAGTAGATATAAAATAGGAATTTGCTGGATGAGGTTCTTCCCAATCAGCAAAGAAAACCAAATAGGGTTTGCCTGAGGGCAGTGGGCAACAAATCTAAGTATAAATGTGATAAAAATGGAATTTATGATTCTAAGATTAGTATCCCTCCTTCTTCCAGCCATTAATTGCAGATACAGGTAGGTTTTTCCCTTGGGAACTGGAATTTACCTGTTGCCATTCTTGAAGGTACCAAGACGGAGGACAGTCAAAACGGTTGCAGGCTTGTACCACAATGGGCTTGGGTTTGTGACATAGTTTGTCCTCCAAGGTCACTGTCTCATTAGTCTCTCTTGAGAGGAGGTGAGAGCAGAAGACCTCACGGATTTGCAATCCTACACCGCAGGTGAGACTGCAAGAGCTCCACTTTCCCACCTCCCACCTGGAGGGAAAGCCAAGAAAAAGGTTCTGAAGTGAAACAAAACATGTTCCATAATCATGCAAAAATATTTTTGGTTTTGCACTGTGCCTCCCCCCAACCCAAACTAAAAACACTAGGCTGGATCCAGACTAAAGTTGTATCCTCCACATATATAATCCAGTAGTAAGTCCTGTGGATTTCACTGGGAATCACGTTCAGGTAATTTATTCTGGATCCAGAATTTAAAATACATTCATCTGTCTACTGATAAGGATTTCAAACACACTTAATTTTACTGTTGAGTTTCATATTTTGCACTTTTGTTTTATTATTTGGAAACACCTTGAATGCTTAGGTAAGCAGAAGGGCAGGCTAAATTTAATAAATAGTTAAATGGATTTAAAAGCACAATAACCCATTGTACCCAGGTGATCACCATCTGAATCCATCCCTCTTTATTCCTTGTTACCAAGTGGTGACCTCAGTGATAGATGGGTAGCCTGCTGTCAAGGTTCTGTACAGTCTTAATGTGTACCCCTGGAATCTGCACTAACTTTTTAACTTTTTATAGAAAGGCTATGTCAAGCTGTGGAATATCCTTAGGAAAGTGGAAATCTCAGAACATTTCACTGTCCTCATGAGAAGTCTATGTACAGGACCGGAAACCACAAGCTGGATGGAGCATTGTGACACAGACTGATTCCAGGTCAGCAATGGAGAGTCAAGGCTATATTCGCATGCGCTCTCTCTCTCTCTCTCTCTCTCTCATTCTCTTCTAGACCAGTGAACTTTAAAACAACTCTGGGTGACTTCACAAAATAAAAAAGAAACATATAAAAAAAGACAACATTCATCTGAGGCCAAAACATAACTCTGTTCCAAATGCTCTCAACTTAAAGAGGCTGCCCAAAGACCTTAACCTAAGGCCTGAGGAAAAAGCCAAGTGCTTGAAGGAGGGAAAGGTGGGGGCTGTATGTATCTCCGGGAGGATGCTGTTCCAAAAGGCAGGTGCTGAGACAGAGAAGACCCACTTCCTGGGTCCTGCTAGAGAACATTGTTTAATCAATGGACCAGAAGCAAGCCAACTCAGAACGCACTGGATGGGCACCAGAATACTGTACATATATTGAGAGAAGCTGGTTTGGAAGAAGAAGGGTGTGGTTTTAAAACTGAAGGAAGAAACAACAATAACCTGGAGTATGCTGATGATACTATTCTGATAGCTGAAAATGCAAACAATCTGCAAACTCTAATAATGAAAATCAAGGAGCACACTGAAAATGGGACTATGTAAAGAAGACCAAACTAATGACAACAGGTACAATAACCAACCTTAGAATTAACAATGGAAAAACTGAAACTGTGGATAACCTCTGCCTATTAGGATTGACTATGTCCTCTAGAACACCATGCCCCACAACATCAGGTTGATCCTGACCCTGTGACACTCAATGGATGCAAAAGTTGGTCTCTGCAAAAGCATGACAAAAAGAACAGTGAAACTTTTGAATCTTGGTATTGGAAAAGACTCTTGAGAATACCAGGCATAGACAAGAAAACAAGTATGGATCATCAAATACAGTAAATCTACCTAGAGTTCTCACTTGAGGCACAAATGACCAGGCTCAAACTACCATAGTCTGGATATCCTATGCAAAGACCTAGCTATGGAGAATTCCATAATGCTGGGAAAAATGGAAGGAAGAAGAAGGATAACCAGCAGCAAGATGGATGGACTTGATTACAACAGCAATGAATGTACCACTGAGAGACCTAAAAAGCCAGACTGAGGACAGATCATCCTGGAGAAACTATGTCAATGTGGTCAACACTGAATTGATGAGAAAACAACAACAGCAAAACTATAATATAATATCCCAATACAAAAGTGGTATACGTGCCCAATCCACATTAGCTCAAGCATTGATTTCTAGAACTCTTTTTTAACCTGTTAGCTACCAACTATATCAGAAATGTTAGCAGAAAATCTTGGGAGTTATAATTCAAACACAAAGTAATTCAGAGGAAAAAGCTATTTCATTAGAGACAACACATAGTATTTTCCATTTGAATGCTTTGCATTTCTATCGTACTTTTAGATCAAATTTAAGATCCATTTTGACTAATTCAGTTGGCACTGTGTTAAAGGCAACAAATGATGTTTTATTCAAGCAGGGGAGGGAAATCAAGTACACAATACGCATCCTATAAAAGAAAGCCCTTTTTGTTTTATAGTGATTTCTTTTATAGTTACATGTGTCTGGCTCCAGACCTGTGTTAATGGTGCAACCTTAAGTAAAGAGACAAGACACATGTTGGAAGATCCAGAAGTGGTGGTTTATGAAGCTTCTCTCCCCAACTTTTCTCTTTGTGATTGCTCTCTTAATGTACTTAATTAAGAAATTTAATAAGAATAATTTAATAAGAAATTTAATGATTGTGGCTTAAGTTAAATGAGTTTGCTGCTCTATTTTTCTGAGGCCACAGTGGTAATGTTAAGCTAATTCACAGCATATTACCTTGGTGAATGAACTTTAAACATTTCCATAAAGTTGGCAGTCAGAACACATAGTGACGTATCTGTGATTGGCTTATCTTAGATAAAGATGTTTTGCATGCTTGGGAGTTTACAAAAAAGCAACAACTCTTTCCTTCTTCTTTAGAAGCTTATTTTGAGGCAATGCTTATTCTGTCACCTCCCATATTTTATTCTTCCAAAACCAAAGGATTTCTAGTTATTTCCAGCAATTCATTATTACAATGCCCAGGCTTCAGATAGGCAGTCTAACATGCCACTGGAAAGAACATATCCTATAACTGATTTCTTTTCTAGTTATTTAACTAATTTATCAAATTTCAAGGTGCCTAATCCTATATACCCCTTTATTTTCAAAATGTAGGGTTTTAAAAAAATTAAGCTGAATGAGAATGAGCAAAGTGAGAATGTTGTTATTTCATTTTTTTATAGCTCAGGAATCAAGAAACAAAAAGTTCTGATGGGTGTAGTTTTTTCTTGCTGGAGCCAAAAAGTCTGTGTGTGGCCAGGTCAAGAAGTCGATCCTTTGTCTTTCAAATTGATATGCTAATAGTTACTGTGGTAACTAATTGTCAGTAGCCTAGATAAAGGTGAACCTTTTGTGCTTGCTCTCTGGCTTCCTGCTCCTGCTTCTGTGTCCTGCTTCAACCGTTTATCTCCCTGTGTGGAGAGAGGCAGAACTGTAAAAATGCTTTTACTCTCTATTTTGTAAATACAGTTTATATTTGTTGAAGTTGCTGGCGTGATTTTTTGATCTCTCTGAATGGCAAAGCTCTTCTGAAATTCCACTGCTGATCCTCAGGATCATACAAAAACAACAAGAAAGAGAACAGATATTTGGATATAGTGGTATACCTGATTTAATGAGTTAATGAACATTGTGCCTTTTATTGTCATTGGATCTCTTGGCCAGTCCATGCTTACTTGTTGGCTAATAACTCAATACCTTGAAGTCTACGAATGTATTGTTTTTTTCCTCCAAAATAAATTTGTAGTGGTCCCCCATGCTCCTCTGCTCATCATGGTGGAATGTCATTTGGGTCATTAAAGAAGTGCATTCTCTGTCACATAACTGCTGGAATGTAATGTCATCTTTTAAGCGCAAGCAGCTATCTAAATAGATTTCAGCTGCTGGAACAGGAAGTTTTGTTCAAATTCCTGGACCAACACAGAAATGCACAACTTATTCTTGCCTGATGGCTGTATTCGGTTTTGAATGGGATGCAGTAGGCTACCCTCCAGAAAATGGGACAGAAGCTATGATTTGCTTTTCATTTAAATTTAATTCAAATTAAATATAGTTATGACTTCTCCATCAAGTATTTAATAATTTTCCTCTTTTGCTACATTAACAGTGATAATTACATCAGGCAGAGAACTTTGCTTTTGCCAGCAGGCCCAAACTTTCTACAATATTTATCCTATGATATTTCTGCAAGAAATAAGTTCATTTTCACTGGCCTGTGTCAGAATATTCTGCATAGGCATTGCTATCAATAACCAGCAACAAAAGCTGGAATAAGATATGCAATGAGAATCAAGCAACAATTACATCCTCAGCAGGTCAGCGTCATTGACTCTGAGCCTTCTGTGGGAGCATGGACCTATCCACTGCATTCTGAGAGGGCAGAGAGCAGAACTCAAAGAGATTAGATACATGAGACAAAGCAAGAAAAGCAGACAGACAGTTCCAATTCTTGCTGAAACCACCTGGATTGATTGCCTTTTAATTGCTTTGGAACACACAAAGAGCCACTGTGGTGTAGTGGCTACAGTAGGAATGGGGAGACCCAGGTTCCAGACTACCCTCAGTCATGGAAGCTCACTTGGAGACCTTGGGCCAGTCACTTCTCTCAGTTCAACCTACCTCACAAAGTTGGTGCTGTGGGAAAAAATAGGAGGAGGGAGAATTATACATATATACTGCCTTGAGCTCCTGTACAGAAGGTGGAATATAAATCAAATGAATAAATAAAATAATTTCAAACAACCTGGTGTAAATACATTTCCCTTTGAGATTTCAGGTTAAAAATGGGGGATTTGTACATGCCAAAAAATGAAGGTAAACGGTTTTGTGCATAATGCTTCAGCACGAAGTCCATATGCACCACAGACTTTAATAATTATGACATGGGATGATGATATAAGTGATATGTGGCAGGAGAGAGGCTATGACATATGAATAACTGTAATGTCCATAATAACCACTAGAAGAAAAATAACCTGTTCTGAAAAATCCAGGTGTCACATTCTGCTAAAAGGTGGTAAAATATTAAAAGTCTATAATTAGTAATTTATTTATATTTATTTATTGATATATCAAATTTAGTCACCACCCATCTCACTCAGAGAGTGACTCTGGGTGGTTTACAATAAATTGCCTTTTTTTGTTTGCTTTCTGCAGATATCTACAAAGATGCCACACTTTAAGAAAGAGATTTAGTTCTTTAATTGAAGCCCAATCCAGCAGAATACTGAAAGACAGCCTTTATTTTTAATGTAAGAATTATTTCATTAAATACATTTTTGCTTATACATTTAACTGAATATGACCTCGGGATGTATGTATGTTTGGGGGAGAAGGGGGAAGAGGAGTTGCATCCAAAACTGGTATCTCACAGGATAAGGCCAAGAACAGAGGAAGCTTATGATTTACCCAGCTCAGGACTGTTTTTAATGACCATGCTTCAAATGGACTCTGTTGCTAACTGATAGTCTTTTCTAGCAACATGGTTATTTATAACTTATTAGTTTACTTTCTTGGTTGTTATTCCAAACACTGGCCAAAGTGCACTGTAGCATCTGCACATCATAGGAGTACAGAAGATATGAGGTCCTGGCTAGATGACTTGCCCAGCATATAACTTCAGTGCCCTCCTTTTCATGCCTTTTTAGCTTTCCACAACAAATTCTGAGGGAGAAGCACATTGCTTCACAGAAAAGGAGACAGAAACACATTGCATGAATTCTAGAAGACCTTCTTCCACCTAAAACGTCATGCGTATTTTGGATATTGCAATCATGTTTGAAAGAGTTAATTTAAATATACCCAAGGTCTTGGATGATTCATTCAATAGAACTGCTCCTCTACCAAATTTCCTTAAATATATGACATCTGCTTCCTATATTGTAATTATTTCTAGTATTTCCTTCATTGGGTGAGGTATTATTTAAGAAATTATCTTCAAATCTAAAAATTCCCTTGGCCATATTGAACTAGACATTTTCATATTCAGTCTTTATATTCTGCTATATATAATTAATATTTTCATGGAAACTGGATGATTAAGATATTTTTGAATTGAAATGGTTGATAATCCCAATATGGATTTCCAAGTTGATTTCAATATCTGCTTTATAAATAATGGAGTTTTTTTTTGTTTTTTTACAAACTTGATACTTTTTGTAATTCCTTTTCCTTCACATACTTAAATATGTTGATAGTGAGTTTGGGGGCAGAGTGAGTCTGGTGGCAGAGGGATATAGTTGTCAATAGTTCTCTTATATACAATTATTAGAAATATTTACAGTAGACAAAATAATTTATGGTTTTGAACATTGTAAGACTAAGTTTGAAACAGAATTGTGTACAAATGATGAACTTGTTATTGCTAAAATGTATAAACTTTTACTGAAATTTGGAACAGAAGAACAAGTGAAAGAAGGTATGATAAAGTGGGCTAAAATTTTTGGTTATAAGATACAAATGGAACAGTGGGAAAATATGTGGCTGAAAGGATTTAAATTTACACTATATTATAATCATAAAGAAAATTTTTATAAAATGATGTACCGATGGTCTATGTCACCAGAGAAATTATCTAGAATGTATAAAGGCACTTCAAATTTATGCTGGAAATGTGAACAACAAGAAAGGACATTTTATCATAGTTGATGGACATGTAAAAAAGCTAGAAAATTCTGGATTCAAATACATATGCTGATTCAGAGGATTTTAAAGTTTAATATACAATTGAGACCAGAGGTTTTTCTTTTGGGATTGATGGACACACAGTTGGAAAAAAGTCATGGAACTTTGTTTTTGTATATGATAACTGCAGTGAGATTATTGTATGCACAAAGATGGAAAGATTCAGCATTACCCACAATGGAGGAATGGTTAGTGAAGATGATGGAACTTTCTGAGATGGCTAAATTGACTTCTTTGATCAGAGAAAAGGCAATATCTACATTTATTGGTGACTGGAAACCCCTTATGGACTTTTTGTGTGAAACAGAAAAATATGAGCTTATGATTTATGGTTTTGACGATTAGGCAGGATAGATTATAGAAAGAAGAGTGTTGTGTTGTAACCACAGAGTAAGAGGTAAATTTATAATTGTACTTATAACTGCTGTAAAGAAGATTGGAAACTACTTCTTTTTGTCTTTTTTCTCTTTTCTAATTTTCTTTTACTTTTTCCCCCCTTTCCTGCACTTTTAGCTTTCTCTTTCTTTTTCTTTATATTAGTTTGTATTATGTTTTTATCTTCCTTTTAAAAAAAACTTTAATAAAAATTATATATACAGTGTGTGTGTATATATAAAGATTCCAAAGGTACTTTAAACACTTTTTCTGTTCAAACAACCAGACAACCATAGATGATATGCTCACTGTAGCTGGTCTTTCCAAGATAGTCAAAAAGAAAAAAAAATTAAGACAACCTCTCTGTATAACAAATTAAAAAACTGATCACCAATAATTCATAAAAATATTGTGAGGGTTAAGTTATAACATACTTTTATTCCTTTCATGTGTCAAACAAAAACCTATATAAGTGTTAATTTCTTGTTATAACTCAAAATATCTTGGATTGTAAGCACTTTATTTCCTTTGAACTTGGTACTGATCTGGCAGGTTTGGGAATTACAGTTTTGTAAATCTGATTTTTCAGCATTACCAGCTTATAACAGTTCAGATACAAATACAATAATAGTGAATGATGTGTATTCTTTTTCTCAAAAGCAGCTGCTTCCCACATTTCTATGAAAAGATGAATGAATGGCATTCTGATTCATTAAGCTGCACACAGATCAGAAGTTTAAAAAGGAAGTTATGAGATGAACAGCAGCAGATTGATTATTATCAATTGGGATTTTACAGCTCCTTGCAAATTCAAAAGGCACAAAGCCAGGTCATAAATAACTGAAGAGAAGACAAGGGGGAAGAAGAAGAAGAAGAAGGGACACAGAAAAAAAAAAGGCAAGCAGGCAAGCAGGCAGGCAGGCAGGCAGGCAGGCAGGCAAACCAGCTAGGTTAGCCTATAAAATATGAAGAGTATACCTGGAAGTACATAAGATCCTGATTGGCTGATGGGAAAATGAACTTTCAGAGATTATTTTGGAAACTGCACAGCCACGAATATACACAGAATAATAGTGTATACGAGGCTCCAAGGAAATAATTTTGGCAAGGAACAGAATGTGCTGTCGTCAGCAGCTCTTAATCTGCTGCACTTGAGACAAAAAACAGCAATTTATTCTTTCTAGAGAGACCAAAGAATAAGGAAAGACCCTTCCAGAGGAGAATTTTAGACAAGGGAATGCTCAGCAGTTTGGAAAGCAATGATACAGATGTTGCTTTTTGGCAAGTGTCTTTTCTTGGTAAAGGTTGCCAGCCATGGTGCTCAAGTTTCAGAATGGAGCCCTGGTTTTCACAAATGAGTGTTATAGTTATCTGATTCCTGCTCCACCTTTCTGTGATTAATAAATATCAAATTTTATAAAACATAAAAAGTACCAAAAAGGGACTCTCCTCTCTTATATGATGGAAATGGTTATCCTGAACATTTCTCTTGATAGTGTGTAAGAAACACTCTGGGGTAGATGTTTTTAAAAGAGTGCTACTTTTCATTATGGGATACCACAATCCATAGACTTTATTACTCAGAGTTGCCTTCTATTAAATTTAGAAACCTACACACAGAGTCAGAAAATCCTCAGATCTGGCACATTGGTGGCACTGATGTTAGCTAATTCGATTGAAATGAAGCACACATGGTCTGAGTTTGCCAACATTACACAAAGCAGTAACATGGTTTGTTTTTGACTAATGTTGTATGAGCTTAGCCTTTGTGACAAGTAAATGGCTTACCATGTTGTAAGAGTCCAGCCAAGTCTTGTTTATTCAGTAAACTATGATCAATACAATTTAAGTTGAGTTATAGAGATTCATCTTCAGCAAAGGATCGTTACCTTGTCGTGGTGCTGGAGCTTGAGCACCTCAGTGATGCCATGAGCTAAACCGTGAAGGGCCACCCAAGACGGGAAGGTCATGACAGAGAGGTCAGACTAAATGCGATCCCTGGGGAAGGTAATGGCAACCCACCTCAGTATTCTTGCCGTGAAAACTAAATGGATCAGTACAACCAGAGATATGTCGGTATACCATCGGAAGATGAGACCCCCAGGTCGGAAGATGGTCAAAATGCTACTGGGGAGGAACAGAGGATGAGCTCAACTAGCCCCAGACGTGATGACGCAGCTAGCTCAAAGCCGAAAGGACGGCTAGCGGCCGACGGTGCTGGTGGTGAACGGCGAATCCGATGTTCTAAGGATCAACACACCATCGGAACCTGGAATGTAATATCTATGAGCCAGGGCAAATTGGATGTGGTTATTGGTGAGATGTCAAGATTAAAGATAGACATTCTGGGCGTCAGTGAACTGAAATGGACTGGAATGGGCCACTTCACATCAAATGACCACCAGATCTACTACTGCGGACAAGAGGACCACAGAAGAAATGGAGTAGCCTTCATAATTAATAGTAAAGTGGCTAAAGCAGTGCTTGGATACAACCCAAAAAACGACAGAATGATCTCAATTCGAATTCAGGGCAAGCCATCTAACATCACAGTGATCCAAATATACGCCCCAACCACAAATGCTAAAGAAGCTGAAGTAGAGCAGTTCTATGAGGATCTGCAGCACCTACTGGACAACACGCCTAAAAGAGATGTTATTTTTATCACAGGAGACTGGAATGCTAAGGTGGGCAGTCAAATGACACCTCGAATTACAGGTAAGTATGGCCTGGGAGAACAAAATGAAGCAGGACACAGGCTGATAGAATTTTGCCAAGACAATTCACTCTGCATAACAAACACTCTCTTCCAACAACCTAAGAGACGACTTTATACATGGACTTCACCAGATGGACAACACCGAAATCAGATTGATTACATCCTTTGCAGCCAAAGGTGGCAGACATCTGTACAGTCGGTAAAAACAAGGCCTGGAGCTGACTGTAGTTCAGATCACGAACTTCTTCTTGCACAATTTAGGATCAGACTAAAGAGATTAGGGAAGACCCACAGATCAGCTAGATATGAGCTCACTAATATTCCTAAGGAATATGCAGTGGAGGTGAAGAATAGATTTAAGGGACTGGACTTAGTAGATAGGGTCCCGGAAGAACTCTGGACAGAAGTTGGCAGCATTGTTCAGGAGGTGGCAACAAAATACATCCGAAAGAAAGAGAAAACCAAGAAGGCAAAATGGCTGTCTGCTGAGACACTAGAAGTAGCCCAAGAAAGAAGGAAAGCAAAAGGCAACAGTGATAGGGGGAGATATGCCCAATTAAATGCAAAATTCCAGAGGTTAGCCAGAAGAGATAAGGAATTATTTTTAAACAAGCAATGCGCGGAAGTGGAAGAAGACAATAGAATAGGAAGGACAAGAGACCTCTTCCAGAAAATTAGAAACATTGGAGGTAAATTCCAGGCAAAAATGGGTATGATCAAAAACAAAGATGGCAAGGACCTAACAGAAGAAGAAGAGATCAAGAAAAGGTGGCAAGAATATACAGAAGACCTGTATAGGAAGGATAACAATATCGGGGATAGCTTTGACGGTGTGGTCGGTGAGCTAGAGCCAGACATCCTGAAGAGTGAGGTTGAGTGGGCCTTAAGAAGCATTGCTAATAACAAGGCAACAGGAGATGACGGCATCCCAGCTGAACTGTTCAAAATCTTGCAAGATGATGCTGTCAAGGTAATGCATGCTATATGCCAGCAAATTTGGAAAACACAAGAATGGCCATCAGACTGGAAAAAATCAACTTATATCCCCATACCAAAAAAGGGGAACACTAAAGAATGTTCAAACTATCGAACAGTGGCACTCATTTCACATGCCAGTAAGGTAATGCTCAAGATCCTGCAAGGTAGACTTCAGCAGTTCATGGAGCGAGAATTGCCAGATGTACAAGCTGGGTTTAGAAAAGGCAGAGGAACTAGAGACCAAATTGCCAATATCCGCTGGATAATGGAAAAAGCCAGGGAGTTTCAGAAAAACATCTATTTCTGTTTTATTGACTATTCTAAAGCCTTTGACTGTGTGGACCATAACAAATTGTGGCAAGTTCTTAGTGGTATGGGGATACCAAGACATCTTGTATGCCTCCTGAAGAATCTGTATAACGACCAAGTAGCAACAGTAAGAACAGACCACGGAACAACAGACTGGTTTAAGATTGGGAAAGGAGTACGGCAGGGCTGTATACTCTCACCCTACCTATTCAACTTGTATGCAGAACACATCATGCGACAAGCTGGCCTTGAGGAATCCAAGGCTGGAGTTAAAATCGCTGGAAGAAATATTAACAATCTCAGATATGCAGATGATACCACTTTGATGGCTGAAAGTGAAGAGGAACTGAGGAGCCTTATGATGAAGGTGAAAGAAGAAAGTGCAAAAGCTGGTTTGCAGCTAAACCTCAAAAAAACCAAGATTATGGCAACCAGCTTGATTGATAACTGGCAAATAGAGGGAGAAAATGTAGAAGCAGTGAAAGACTTTGTATTCCTAGGTGCAAAGATTACTGCAGATGCTGACTGCAGTCAGGAAATCAGAAGACGCTTAATCCTTGGAAGAAGAGCAATGACAAATCTCAATAAAATAGTTAAGAGCAGAGACATCACACTGACAACAAAGGCCCGCATAGTTAAAGCAATGGTGTTCCCTGTAGTAACATATGGCTGCGAGAGCTGGACCATAAGGAAGGCTGAGCGAAGGAAGATCGATGCTTTTGAACTGTGGTGTTGGAGGAAAATTCTGAGAGTGCCTTGGACTGCAAGAAGATCCAACCAGTCCATCCTTCAGGAAATAAAGCCAGACTGCTCACTTGAGGGAATGATATTAAAGGCAAAACTGAAATACTTTGGCCACATAATGAGAAGACAGGACACCCTGGAGAAGATGCTGATGCTAGGGAGAGTGGAAGGCAAAAGGAAGAGGGGCCGACCAAGGGCAAGATGGATGGATGATATTCTAGAGGTGACGGACCCGTCCCTGGGGGAGCTGGGGGTGTTGACGACCGACAGGAAGCTCTGGCGTGGGCTGGTCCATGAAGTCACGAAGAGTCGGAAGCGACTAAACGAATAAACAACATAGAGATTCATGCTCAGGAAAGGTATCTGGTGAATTTCAAATACCTCAAAGAAGCAAAATGGGATTTTGATAAGATGAGCAAAATCTCTCCAGCAGCTGCAGGTTCCATTGGATCCCACTCAGCATTAACCAGTGATCAACTCAACTCCTCATTCCATCTCTTCCTAATCAAATCTAGGAAAGCTGACCCTTTGTTTATTCTTTAACCACCTGGAAAAAGGAACGGCCAGCACTGAGGAATTTGAGGGACCTTGCATTCTTTGCTGGTTTATCCAATAGATCTCCAGGTAGTTGAAGTTCCTCATTAATACATTTCACCTACCTGAAAGTTCTGTAATTTGGTCCAGGGAGGCATGATCAGAAGTGTTGCCTGGCATTGCCCTGCAATAATACCTTTTTTGGTTCTGCTTCTTACCCAAACATTCTCAACTGTACCCTCACGTTCAAATTCCTGGATCTGCAGATGCACATACCACTCTACTTCTCCCCTGCTTTTGTCTGGCCTATTCCTTTTGAATAAGTTACACCCTTCAGTCCTTGTATTCTATTCATAAGTGTTGTCCTACCCTGCCAGCCCTTCAAGGCAGGCCAGACTAGGAAACCAAAGTCATGCAGGCCTATACTACTTTATAGTTATAGTTGGTTATTGTAACAGAATCTTGCAAGTCACAGTGTGCTTCCCCCTCCCTCCATTTATCTTCATGAGAACTATGGAGAGTCTTGTCTGAGATGTTTTCTCATGTTAGAACTGTAACATGTCCCAGTAAATCTGCCCCGGACTCAGATTTCTTTTATCTGACCACTGTCTTGGTAGTGGTTCTTCCTTCTGTTCCTCAAGGCCATTCCCTCTGCCAACTACACTCCCCAGGTTTCTGCAATGTCTACAAAATCATATTTATCTTTCTACATGAAGACTTCTAGTTCTTCCTATTTGTTTTCCATACTCCCATACTTTAATATTTCTCTCCAGTGACAGATAATGACTAAGTGGCTCCCAATGTAACAGGCAAGTAGGGTTTCAACAGGGTGTCATAAAATCCAACCACAGCTTAAGTGGTTTTGAAATATAACTTAATTATTTATGTCCTGGACTGCTCTGTCCTAAGCCCTGGGTCAGATCATGGTAATCATTCATGAGCTAGGCCAATGCGTCCCCAGAAAAGGCTCAGCATAAATACATATCTTTTTGCAGCACAGGAAATGTATTTTTATACTCAAAGGCCATAAACCTATCTGTCATTCTCAGACTTCAAACAGAAGCTTCTTCAAGAAAAGTAGGGGTTTATCCTGGGACTGAAAAAGGGAAACACCTGTATCTACTTCATACAGGATCCTGCCCCCACACTTGGCCATAGTTATGCAAAAAGAGTTAAATGTGGACATACAGGAATATAGAATCTTGTCTGTTTCCTTGGCTACAGAGAGATCTTCCAGTTGATGACAAACTGGAAATACAGACCTTTATATATATAGAGAGAGACAGCCACTGTGTAAATGCAGCACACTCTCTGTATTAGTCTTATATGCAGAGATAAGGAAAAAGTTCTTTGTAGCTTTTTGACAAGCAAAAAAGAATGACTAAATCATAAAACACTCTTTCCTCCTGTGACTTCATTCACTGCTGGCTACTGTACTTATACCCAGAGATGCAAGTAGAGGGCTATAGAATGCAAGGGCCACCCTCAAAACAGGGGATAGAGTGAGAATAAAATTAAAATTATTTGATGCCATTTCCATTTAATTAAAATTAAGTATAATTGATAAGGTTACTCTCCAATCATAAATTTCATTTTTTTCCCTATCACATTAAAAAATTTAATTTGGTAACAACTTTTGAAGGTCTCGATTCTCAGCTATGTAGCTTTTACTCTGTTTTGCTCTATTATCTTTTGCAAGGTAACTTCTTAATTTAATTTATTTGGGCCAAGAGTTTCCCACTGCTTCACACCCAGGGAGGTTGCAATCTATGTTAAGATATAAGGCAACAGGCTAGAACCCAGGAGACTGTGAGTTCTAGTCCCACCTTAGGCATGAAAGCTGGCTGGGTGACTTTGGGCCAGTCACCCTCTCTCAGCACAATTCACCTCACAGGGTTGTTGTTGTGGGGAAAATAGGAGGAAGAAGGAATATTGGGTATGTTTCCCGCCTTGAGTTATTTGTAAAAATAATAAAGGTGGGATAATAAATAAATAAATAAGTTTCTAAAATGCAAGAAATTCCATGTTCATAAGACTTGGAAATCAAAGAAATCAAAGAACCAAGGAAATATAAGACTCCAAGGAAATTGTGCCAAGTTATATCTTCATTCATTTCCAGGTACACAGATAATTCACAAAAATAAAAATGTCTTTAAAAATATGACAAGCAGCAGAGTCTGAAGATAATGGAGTCAGTAGTCCAGGAGTTCTGGGGAGGGCACTAGGTTGGCTAAGACTCTCTTAGAAGCTTTCCTTTTTCCTGTAAAACTTGAATTTGTTCTCTCAGGATAATTGGGAATTGGTCTGGGGCAATAGCACAATGCTTCATCTAATGAGAAGGTAAATAGGAGAAGGTATGTTAATATGATATGCTATTTTAGCATATGTTTCTGTTTTTAATGAGAGCCAGTTTGGCCTAGTGGTTAAGGCAACAGGCTAGAAACCAGGAGACTGGGAGTTCTAGTCCCGCCTTAGGCTCGAAAGCCGGCTGGGTGACCTTGGGCCAGTCACTCTCGCTCAGCCCAACTCACCTCACAGGGTTGTTGTTGTGGGGAAAATAGGAGGAGGAAGGAGTATTAGGTATGTTCCCCGCCTTGAGTTATTTATAAAAAAAATAAAATAAAGGCAGGATATAAAATAAATAAATAATGTAGAAGGTATACAAGAGGTATAGGGTGTACAGGTACAAGGTTACCACCCTTGTTTCTCTGTTTTCACTTTCCATTTTCTTTTGTAGACAGAACCCTGAAGTTACACGTTGACTTAGGAACGAAATGGACAATGCTTGTATATTCAAGACCCATGGCAGTCTTTGGACAGCGGCCTGTACTTTGCTGCACAATGGATCATCCCATAGTCACAAAGAATACACCCTCATCATAAAGCTGGTATTATCTAGGGAAAGGACCATTGTTCTAAATCAGGTATATTCCATTTAATAGATGGTATAAAAGGAGGCAGCATTAAGCAAAATTCATACAGGGATAAAACCTTCATTAGAACCCACCAAAATCACCCTAAGAAGTACGTAAGATTAAAGTCAGCAAGACGTCTATTAAGCTAGGTTTTTTTTTAAAAAGCTTGATAATGAACTACTCTGTGGCCTTTGTACCACAGTCATAGTGTGGGTTATCATTTAGCCATGTTAATTTAAGCAGGTGGCTTTACATGCTACTTGGAAACATGGAAAAAAGAAATCAAGAATTGTGTTTTCTTTTTCAGTAAAGGGTGCACTTAATTATGCCCCTTGCACAGAGATGCAGTTGCTTTCCTTGCACTAGGAACATACATCTCTTCCCATGTGACACTACACTCAGGGTATATAAAGAATAAAATTGTGATAACAACCTCATGAATAGCATGGTGTGTGGGAAAAAATATCACACATCCATTGCTGACTGTAAGAAGGCAGCTTTAGAGGCTATGCCAGAACTACACTATATCTCCTAAATCCTGGGGAATAATGGCATCCACATGTTGAATTTAGATCTTGTCACTAATCTACTCAACCAAACGAAAAAGATGAACAAAGCATTGCTAATGTGCTAGCATAAACGTGTTAAGATCTTCAGGATCTCCTACAAAGTGACCTACTTTTGTCTTGTTTTCTGCATTTAGCATGGAAAGAATAATCATTTTAACATACAGCAGTCAGTATGCAAAATAAGATTATTTGGTTGTAAGATACTTTATGATAGCTTGCAGAATACTGAAACCAAAATGAAACGAATAAAAGACAATCACTCTTTCAAGATACACCCAGATTTTAAAACTGATTTTATTATTGGCTTGGGTTGCAGAAGTGTCTCCTTCATTTCTGTGGCCCTGGCAGAAGAATATTTTTTTCTGTATTCAAAAGAACAAATTCCTTCCGCCAAGAGTGTAAATTTATACTCAGGAAAACTGAGCATGTATTTAAAAAGAAACAAAGAACAAGAGGTAGAAGTTCTCTCTCTGTATATATATATATATGAATGAGAGACAGGCTTCTAAATATTTGAAAATATTAGGTTCTCATCAGACATATAGAAGCAGAGGACTGGGACAGGAAAGACCATCCATTTGAAGTGAATATTCGTTGCTCAGGGTTCAACTGTGGAGTTCTTGCTGCTTTTTGAGCCTTGTTGTTTTCTTGCAGATGTTTCGTTGCCAGACTAGGCAACATCTTCAGTGCGAAGAGGAAGTGGGCCTTGCTCTCTGTTTATATACCGTGGTTTGTCCAGCTTGTGTTGGTGGAAGTATTGTTCTCTTCTTGGGAGTTCCTTGATTGGGCTGTTGTTTGCTGCTTGGTTGATTGACTGAGTTAATAGTTCCTTGATTAGGGTATACAGTATTGTGCTGTTTGATTGTTCATCTGGTGTTAATCCTGGTGTTAAATCTTTGCATATCTGGGTGTTGATTGCTGGCGAAGAGGTGTTCTGGTCTTTTGGCTTTTCTATTGTCTCTTTTGAATGGTATGTAAAAATTGTTTATCTCTTTGTGTCTGTTGATGAATGCTTTGTCTGAGTGCCAGGCTTCCAGGAATTCTCTGGCATTTTTGGATTTGGCTTGGTTTAGGATGCTCACAGTTTCCCAGTTGAAACTATGGTTGAGTCTGTCCATGTGTTGGGAGATTAAGGAGTTCTCATCGTGTCTTCTGACTGCTAGTTGGTGTTCGTGGATGCGCTCTGCTAGTCTTCTGCCTGTTTGTCCTACATAGTGGCTGTTACAGTCTTTGCACTGTATGTTGTAAATAACTCCTATTTTTTCTTCTTGGGCTATTGGGTCTTTTGGGTTACTTAATACATTTTGAAGAGTTTTAGTTGGTTTATGTGCTACAGTGATGCCATGCGGTTGTAACAGTCTGTTGGTAGTTTCTTTAAAATTCAGTCCAAACTATAGTGGCTGGTAAGTAGAGAATTTGAAAGTATGCTTGAATTCATTAATTGCAATGGATATTTTCAGAGATATAGATGGAAGAACATTGCATATATTCTACCTCCAGAAACCGTATCTGCTCACAGCTCAGCCAGTGTTGAATTCCCTTCCAAATACACTTGTCCTTTAGATACTGATGGTAGCTGAGATAGAAAAGGTTATGTTGTTCACACAGCTGGATATGAGAAGTTGGCATAAAGTAGTCCCACATAGGAGTGGGACATCAGTGCAGATTAATGTCTTCAGCCCATGAATTATTGAATTATTTCTGCAATTGCTCTTTGTTTGGGATCAAGCAGGGTATTACATACATTTTGAAACATAGACAAGCATAGGTTGTATTCTCTCAGAAAGAATCTTCATGCTCTTGGTGAAGAGCAGTAAGTTCAATTACTTCCTTGCAGAAAACTTTTGAAATTAAACTGGCCATAGTGGTTCAGCTTGCACTGACTGATAAGATGTTTTCATGGACGAAGGCTTCTTACTAATCCTCTAATTTCTTTTTAGGCTATAGTAGGACAGTACTCCTAAACTTCTCACTATACACTATTTTGTTGGAAGGCAAAGGTGACTCCACTGGTGGAAGTAAATTGAAGTTCCTTTCTGATATATTATAGGTACACACACAGAGCTTAGTTATGGTCCAGTGATTAATACTAAGAAAGCAAATTAATTTTTGCATGGATGATAAAGCTGCAAAAAGTTGAACCAGATTATAGAGCAACAACAGTAATAAGTTGGATTGCAGATGTGTTTAGAGGGAAAGGCCAGGAATTGTGATATGAACATAACTATGTCTGATTTACGAAGTTGGAGATGAGAAACCAATACTACGGGAAAGAATGAGAGGCAACAATATGTACTGAGTAAATTGGGAAGGCCTGCGTTCAAAGTGTCTGGCCACAACAAAACAAAACACCAAAAAGTGGATCAACAAAAAAGTGAGGACGAAAGAGAAAGCTAAGTATAAAAGTACACGTTACCTCATACGCAGAAGCACGGATTTAGAAACAACAACAGTCCAGGTGATCTGCGTATGTGTTCAGTATTCTAGCCAGTTGTTAACTGCTGAGGGGCTAATTCAAAATCTACTGTTTTGCTTCTTACTGTTTCTACTGTTCACAGTTGGTTTGGATTCCAAACTCATTAAAACAGAAAAGGGGCGTCTTTGGCAGGTAGCCAGATTTGAAATTTTGAGAGCTGCTGTGGGTGCTGTGGTTGTGGGTGATTTGCGGAGGCTCACAAATTCACAAAACAGACCTTGATCAGCTCTAAAGGTGGTTTGCTGGGCTGGAGCACCTACTGCTCAGTGGTGCACCTTCTAGGCTAAAACCTTCTCACAGAATTTTTATTTATTTATTTCTCAAATTTTGCTACCGCCCATCTCCCCCAAAGGAGGGACTCTGGGTGGTTTGACTTTAGTGTGCACCATTCTTTCTAACATCAGGTCAAATGCTGATTTGTTTGCTCAGGCATTTAAAAACTGACCATTTTATATAACTGCTGCCTTTTTGTTGTTGTGTATATTTTTACTAGGATTTTTAAAATGATATTGCATAAGCTGCCCTGTTGATGTAAGTTGAAGAGGTAGAAAAACATTTTTAAACAAACAAACAACAAACAAAGGATCATCTGACATTCTTTTAAATATGGGCCATAAGGCCACCATAAATTCAAATTCTGTTAAAATGGTGAACTTGGGCATGTATCACCTCTCAGCCTAATGTTCCTCATGCGACTGCTTGCAGAAGTATTAAAAAAAACCACCCATTTGCTTTCCTACACTATTTGCAGCAATTCAAATGTAATAAATAGAAAATGCAGTTTATTTTTTTAAAAGGCATTCTTTGCTGCTTAGGAAGGAATTGGTACCCAATGTTCAGATTTGAAAGGGGAAAAAAACAGACTTCAAGGCTAACAAAACAGTATTTGTCCCATATTACACATCATTATTTTCAACCTCCACAGACCGGCAACAAGGACAGGAGAAAGGAAATGCAACTGGGGCATTTAAAGACCCAGCAGTTTTTTCCTTCCAGTCTAAGGAGAAGGTTACCAGCTGTTCCTTACGCTGCTTTCATATTCCAATATGTTACCATTCATTTCAGTTTTGTCTGTCACTGTTTGAGAATGAGAATGTGGCAGGAGGGAGCCTCAGAACAATTTTTGTTTTCAAGAAAATAACTTTTGGTAGTAAATGACTGGCAGACGAAAAGGAGATTTTTGTTTGCAGGTGATTTTAGCAGATGATTTTTGTCAGCAATGGCTTGACCTTTTCTGTTTTTATTCCCACCCCCCATTTAGCCATCTAAATCACATCAAACATATGAAGAAAGGAGAACACTTTACAGGGATTTGGATAAGATAATTAATTAAGCATCATTTCTTTTATGTAACTTTCCCAGTCTAAACTTCCTTTTCTGTTACTTTTTTTTTCTTTAAGTAATATGACCCCTAAGCATTTTGACCTTGATGATTTTGAGGCAAGGAATAACAGTATTTTAATTAAAAAGGAGTATGACATTCCCAGGTGCATATATTTATTTTATATCTCAAGATTTGACTCCTAGAATATTTTGATACAGGAGATTTAATTTAATATGTTCTTAAATTGATTATAATATTCCCACTGACAAGATTGTATATTTTATTTTTCTTCTGCATTAAGCAGAAAGAGCAAAAAGAGATGGAAAGGCTCTTTTGAACTGCTCCTGAAAGGAAGTGTATCGGTAGCCAACCAAAATTTTAGATGCAGACCAACACTGCCTGAATGAGACATATTTATTCATTTATCAAACCTCTCGAGGATGAGACATAAAACAGACTAGTCCAGATACCCCACCTAAAGATATGTGAATATTTTGGGATCTATGTTTATATTTTCTCAACAAATTGGAAGATGTTATTCTGGAATAAAATAGAAAAGCTTGTAAAGAAGCACTAGAATTGATCTCAGTCTCTTCTTTAATAGTGCCCACTCCCCCAAATCTTGTGCAGCATTTTATACATGTTGGCTAACTGTTGCACTAATCGTACTATTAAAAATAGCATTGTTATTACATTTTTGCCACACTATATAGGAGTGTTTTTTTTTATTTACCAGAAAGAAAGAAAAAAAGTGAACACACCAAAATGCATCAAGTAGGGTCAAAAACAGATTTACAGAAGAGAAGCAGTCAAAGATGCCCTAATACAGATTAGCCTACAATGGAACAGATCCAGTGTTTACTGCTGAGGCATTAACCTTGTTGGAGTTCTGAAACTGAGCAGAACCATTAGGCTCTGGAACCATTAGGTTGCTGTAACAGACCCTGCTCCCTGTTCTAAGAGGTATCATAAAGTTTGAGAAAGAGTCATGTTCAGAAGAAGCTTTTTTCCCCCATTCTCTGGAAGTTTGGGACTTTCCCTCCCTAGTGTGTATCTGTTGAGCTACCATTCAGTTATTTGCACAAGAATAAATGCTTAGCTTTGAAAGTATCTTAAGAAGAAAGCTACACAACATGACTGGAATTTCCTTTATTTGCACCCATCTGGCTTTTATTCCTTACTTGCTTCTCTTTCTTCCACCATCTAGACCCATACCCACACCCAGTCTCTCACACATACAAACACAAGATAGAAGCAAACCATCCCTGTACATTTGAGTGTTGCTAAACGATGTTGATACTACATGTTCTTATTGTAGAATCTCAGATCTATCATGGAGATCCCTCTTTTCAAAAGGCCATATAGTCAGTTCACTTCTGCATACAGGATACCCCTCTCTGAAGCATCATTTACATTTAACATATGAATTTGGCAATTTACTGAGAAAAACGGTGGGACAAGAATCATTTTTAATCATTTTTAAGTATAGGCCATCTTTTTGTCAAGCCATTACTGGTGGTGACTGTGTCAAAACTATTTTAAAATGGTAATCTAATGACCACTTGCTCTGATGTAATTCTTCTAGGGTTTGGGTTTCTAAAATCATCTCCTTAGTTTGCTTGAAAATGGAAGCAATGATCAGCAGGAAATATAAACTGAGGAGAAAAATGATTACAGGATCCTTGCTGATATTTTTTCACTTACAAAGTCATGTACCAAATGTCTTTTACAAACTGTCTCAGGATGACAAGATTAGACTAAACCAACTTTAGCTAAACTGGTGCCCTACAGATGACTGGATTAGCTAATTTTAGGGAGTGATTGGTTGAGAAGCTTTGAGGAATAATAGGACAAAAACCCTTGAATATAATCATTCCAATTCAATTTAATATGTTAAAAAATGTTCAGTTCCACATAAGGTATGTGAAGGAATTGATTTTCCTTGCAACTTCTGACTGTTGCCATTCACATCAACTCAGGCATGGGCAAATAGCCTGGAAACTAACAGAACAAACATTGGGAACATCCTGAATTCCATAGTAGAGCGGAATATGTGAGTCCCCAATTACTTACATACATACTGTCCTAGAAATAACCCTGAATATAATAAGGTGGATAGGAAAATAATTCACTTTAAATCAGTGCAGTTATTTCTGCTAGATGCCAAGAAGTATGTTCCCAATTGTGTTAGTTTCTCTGCCTTTCAAATACAACGTGGCAAAATCCAAATTACTTCTCAAGGCACTGAGGACCCATATGTAGGAGAAGCAAAGAGCAAACTGCAGCCTACCTTGGGGGACAAGGTTCCAGGTTACAAGATCTCAGCAACTGTGGGGGGCGCCGACTGCTCACACACAGATTTTCATCTGCAAATTCTCTGGTCTGTTTATTCAGGCAAGTCACTACAGCCTCTTGGACACCTGTACACACAAATCAAATTAAATCAAATTAATGTTTAAAATCCTGCAGGCTGCATTCCAAGCACAGAGTCAGCAAAGAGAAGTGCAGACATGATACTAACAAGGGATCTTTTGGAGCAGCTTGGGAGCTCACTGCCCCCAGGAAAGCAATCTGATTCTCCCTAGTGTCAACGGGGCAGCATCACATACGGCTGCTACCCATCGAGTAGCAGTGTCTTCTAGACAACTGAGAAATATTATCTTCCTTTTTCTTCCTGATTAGATGCAGTAGCTGGTTTATTTTTTTCCCCTAGGAAGAAATAGAGTGATGCAACCCTATTGCCTGCAGCTAAAGGGAATACAAAATTCACATTTATCATTCTAAAGTGAAATACATCACTAAATTAATGCTAGCGTCCTAGATAGCAGCACATATATCACTGTAATTGGGCATTCAGGGCCTGCAGAAATGGAACATGGAACGAAGATTTAGAAGCCCTAAATAGCCACCAGAAAGAAAGCACAAGTTTACTGTCTTTTAGTGAGTTTGATGGGATTGAAATGGCTTGAGGATCTTATTCTAACTAGAGCTATGAATGTATTTGTAAAATGGCACAGGAAACCAGTTAATCCAGGTAATGCTTAAGTCTTTCTTTCAAGAGTCCCCCTTTTGGGGGGAGATGGGCAGTAATGGAAATGTGAATAAATAAATGAATAAATCTGTCTGCAAAAGCTTACAGGTAATTTTTAAAAGCTCTAGCTAAAAAAGCACAGTGGATGGAGATCAGGGTCCCTTGCTGCCCTCACTTCCACGGAGCAGTCCTGATAATGAGTTGTAACCTATGTTTAGTCAGATTTGGCAGAGGTCTTTATCTTCAAGGTATTTTTCAGTTCACTGCTCCATTGTAAAGAATGGTACTGAATATACTCAGCCAAAGGGATATAAACGACTCAGAAGCAACTGCCCAGGCCACCATCCATGCTCTCCCTCACATGCACATTCAATAACATACTCTTACTTCACACTCACTCCCACACGTGGCTTTTTATTCTTTCCTGTCCTGCTCTGCTTCTTCCATCACCTTTCATTCTGCTTGCTACTCATTCTTTCTCTCTTCCCATTTTTCATCCCATACCTAAATAGTTATCAAAGGAAGCTTAAAAAAAACACCCTTATTACCGTGCGTGTGGTATGTGAGATTTTTAAAGGAGGTCTGTTTTTTTTCTGCTGCCCAGAAGTGACTGCCTTCAGAAACCCCATGCAGGCACTGGTGCTGGCAGGGAAGGGACACTTCATGACAAGTGATACCATGATGCAAAGAACTTATCTTAAATTCTTGGGTCAGACATAATGTAATTGTGCCATTTGTGCAATGGCATCATGACACATGCGTCATCAGCTATGGCCACCTATTCTCACAGAGTGATTAGGGTTTTTAATTACAGAAGATTAGTCTTTCCCTTCCCAGCAACAATTCCATATGAAAAAGCCATTGATGTCTACTGTGTTTAAGGAATCTTGCTTGCCACCAAAGGAAACTTTTATTAAACAGCAGAAATGTGCATGCAGACTAGAAATGAGAGCCCTATAGACTGCATCCAGCCCAGAGATCTCATGACGTTCCTTTCTTCTGTCATAACCCTTTATGTAAAAACAAATTACACATGCTTCCATCATTTGTGGCTCTGAAGACAACCTTAAAAATCCACTGTCAATGGGCAATATAATTTCAGAAATCAAAAGACAGATCAAAAAGAAAACTCAACCCATAATTCTGTCTCCTTCATCCCCTATGATCTTCTAGAACACTTCGGAAGTTTCTATACTTTGAGATGAATTCTAGAAGAAGCCCCTGAGCACTGTATCCTCTAATAATGTCTTGACAGATTTCAAGCACACCATCCCCCCAATATTAGGACACTTATATTAAGGGAAGCTAAAATATGCAAATCCACTGCAGCCCACCAGTGGCTTCATTATTGCTTTAGTGCTGGAATAAGCAGCCTGTCCCAGGCCTCAGGAAACCAGATGCTAGGTATTCCCTTTTCGGTGACACAATGTGCACGAACTGCCTTTGATGTCTGGTCACACCGTTCAAAGGTCATCTGACCGTAATTTCAAGATTTACTTGGTGATGTTTAACTTGGGTTAAACCTTTGGCATCACCTCTACCACTAGAGTTAAAAAAGAGTGTAGTAGAAGAAGCTGCACAGTACTTCAATTCATTGAAGCATCAAAATCTTTTGAAGATGACAGAATGTTTATAAAAGCATCAAGCAAGCTTGAAAAACGATGCTGAATGAGAAAAAATAACATGGCCCTCTGTACAGAGTATCAACACACTGACTTATTTTTTTAGGCCAAAGTTTAAAACAAACAACATGCCTTTTTGTTGTGATGGGTCAAAGCATTAGTGGTCAAAATAACTTCATATTTTAACAAAATTCTCATAATCGTTATGCCTTATTTTGCTTTATTCCATTCTAGCCTGATTTTGCAGTATTGCAACAAAGACACAGAATGCCATAAACGTTTGTTCATGAGCTTCACCAAATTTAAATTTCTTGGCTTAAAAAAAAATACATAGAACTGTATATAAAATGCAGGCAAATGAGTATTTTGGGATACAATACACACAAAAATTCAAATTGTGTGGAAAGGAGACATTATGAATGTGATTTTGTTGGGAGTTTTATCACTGTGAGATTTCAAAACAGGACAGAACAGCCTTATGAAAATGGAAAGTTGCCATGAACAGAAAAAGGCCTAATTCATAAATTATAACTTACCAGCATCCTATTGGTGAGTTATAATTTATGAATTAGCAACGTAAAAAAAAAGGCTTCCCTTGTTCCTATTAGTTTGTTCCTAAATAATAGGAACAAAAGTAAACTAAAGCTCACAAAAGTACAGGTTTAGGTGTATGCTTAAAATAGTCAAGTATGAACGCCACAACTGCATGTTTGCAAGCGTGTAACGTATGGAAACACTGGTCAGAGCACTGGAATTGTTTCCAGTTCTTTGTCATATGTGCATCTTTGGCAAACAGATGCTGTATAATATATGAAATCACATGATATGCTTCACATGCTTCTCATTATTACAGAAAAGAGCTATACATAGCATTTCATAGCAAGGAAAAATGCTTGGTGGTTTTCTATAGTAAGCCATCCATCTATCCAGAGTCAAATTAGAACAGTGAATAAACTCTGTGCTCCGAATCTTATTATTGATTGCTGCATTGACTTACATCTCCAGTTCAAGTCAACCTTCCACCATCTTAAACTAACTTTTTCTCGGTTACAGACTTGCATATGGGGATGATAGTGATCCATCTTATGCAACTGCTGTAATGTATACAAGACAATGTGTAGGAAGCAGCATGAACAACCCTTGTTTCAGGAAGGGGTTGTAGAGTGCCCAAAGTTGCACATAATGAGGGCAACATCAACTCTGAAATATAGCACACTACAGCTGAAATGAAGCAGGAATGATCCCTTTCAAATCATCACTGAAACCCTGAGTGTGATATTTAACATTCTGAAGACCATTATCCATGGGGAAGGCATTTGTGCAACAGCTTCTCACTGTAGCTACAGTATATACAAACACTTCTGTGCACAAAATGCTTTAATATTAGCATATCACTGTGAAACATTTTCTGATCTACTAACATCACTATTCATAACAACTTACCAAGTTAAATTTGGCAGTAGCTTTCAGCATCTTAAGACACACAAAAAAAAATAATTTCAAAGACTCTCCCACTGTGGGAAAAAATTGATAAATAATACTAATGACTGATTTGAAAATGAAATATTAAGCCAAGAAATTTTACCCTTCATGTTAGTAGACATCTCTAATGTTTGGCATTATTACATTAGGTGTTTTCCCTCCCTTGGTGGTAAAATGATGCTTCAAATCATGCTGAAATTGTTTTGATTGTTTCCCAGTATATTTCCTTGGATATACATAGCTTTGATGGTGCGGTCAGTGAGCTAGAGCCAGACATCCTGAAGAGTGAGGTTGAGTGGGCCTTAAGAAGCATTGCTAATAACAAGGCAGCAGGAGACGACGGCATCCCAGCTGAACTGTTCAAAATCTTGCAAGATGATGCTGTCAAGGTAATGCATGCTATATGCCAGCAAATTTGGAAAACACAAGAATGGCCATCAGACTGGAAAAAATCAACTTATATCCCCATACCAAAAAAGGGAAACACTAAAGAATGTTCAAACTATCGAACAGTGGCACTCATTTCACATGCCAGTAAGGTAATGCTCAAGATCCTGCAAGGTAGACTTCAGCAGTTCATGGAGCGAGAATTGCCAGATGTACAAGCTGGGTTTAGAAAAGGCAGAGGAACTAGAGACCAAATTGCCAATATCCGCTGGATAATGGAAAAAGCCAGGGAGTTTCAGAAAAACATCTATTTCTGTTTTATTGACTATTCTAAAGCCTTTGACTGTGTGGACCATAACAAATTGTGGCAAGTTCTTAGTGGTATGGGGATACCAAGTCATCTTGTATGCCTCCTGAAGAATCTGTATAACGACCAAGTAGCAACAGTAAGAACAGACCACGGAACAACAGACTGGTTTAAGATTGGGAAAGGAGTACGGCAGGGCTGTATACTCTCACCCTACCTATTCAACTTGTATGCAGAACACATCATGCGAGAAGCTGGCCTTGAGGAATCCAAGGCTGGAGTTAAAATCTCTGGAAGAAACATTAACAATCTCAGATATGCAGATGATACCACTTTGATGGCTGAAAGCGAAGAGCAACTGAGGAGCCTTATGATGAAGGTGAAAGAAGAAAGTGCAAAAGCTGGCTTGCAGCTAAACCTCAAAAAAACCAAGATGATGGCAACCAGCTTGATTGATAACTGGCAAATAGAGGGAGAAAATGTAGAAGCAGTGAAAGACTTTGTATTCCTAGGTGCAAAGATTACTGCAGATGCTGACTGCAGTCAGGAAATCAGAAGACGCTTAATCCTTGGAAGAAGAGCAATGACAAATCTCAATAAAATAGTTAAGAGCAGAGACATCACACTGACAACAAAGGCCCGCATAGTTAAAGCAATGGTGTTCCCTGTAGTAACATATGGCTGCGAGAGCTGGACCATAAGGAAGGCTGAGAGAAGGAAGATCGATGCTTTTGAACTGTGGTGTTGGAGGAAAATTCTGAGAGTGCCTTGGACTGCAAGAAGATCCAACCAGTCCATCCTCCAGGAAATAAAGCCAGACTGCTCACTTGAGGGAATGATATTAAAGGCCAAACTGAAATACTTTGGCCACATAATGAGAAGACAGGACACCCTGGAGAAGATGCTGATGCTAGGGAGAGTGGAAGGCAAAAGGAAGAGGGGCCGACCAAGGGCAAGATGGATGATATTCTAGAGGTGACGGACTCGTCCCTGGGGGAGCTGGGGGTGTTGACAACCGACAGGAAGCTCTGGCGTAGGCTGGTCCATGAAGTCACGAAGAGTCGGAAGCGACTAAACGAATAAACAACAACATACAGAACTTGGTATTCATTCTCCTTTCATAACTGAGCTACTGGTCCAATGTGTTCATTCATTCGAAGTGCAAAATAGCATTTCTTCAGCATTCTGTGACAACCATTTTTTTTTATTTCCACTCTGCAGTGATCACCTATGCGTCTGAATAATTGCTTTAATAGATTCTTTTAAAACTGTAATTGTAATTTTTAATGATAAACTGCTTCAACATTTATTTTAAAGGGAAATAGTAGAAATAATAAGTACTGTAAATAAATAAGATTAAAACATATTATAAACATAATATAAAACATAATACAATATAAATATAATATAAAATAATTAAAACAAAAATATATTATATATAATAAAGCAGCCAAATATTCTTTTCTAATCAAGTTATTTAATTAGGCAACAGCTTTAACTGTAGGACAAGCTCCTGCTCTGGGCTGCTCCTTTTCTTGAATTAAAAATACTATTTAACTTTATGATTTGCTCCCAACTTTGGTTTGTTCTTTTTCCTTCTTTACTCTTCTTTTTCCTTTTGTATCATTTCTTGTAGACTGTAAGTTTGCAAATAAAGACTGTTCTGCTTTCACTGGTTATATGTAAGCTGCTGTGGAAAACTTTCTGTCTGAAGAATAGGATGAAAAAAAAGGCTTTAAGTCAATGCAGTAATAAATAATGAGAAAAAGCTGCTCAGAATTGGAAAGAAAAAAAATCAGTCATTCCAATTTGAGTATTTGAGATTCAAGTTCTAAAAAGTATTGGTAATTTTAACATAATGAAGCTGAGTTTACTTTTCCTTGAAAAGCTCTCCAATTTATGACTGGGAAATTAAAATGCTACATGGTGCGAGAATAGGGCATGATATGAATCTAAGTAGCTTTTAATTCATTTTCAATATACCATCAAATGGGATTTGCAATGTTTATATCTACCAGCAGAGCATAATTGTTACATGATACTTGATGACAGCGATGGAAGACGTAGCCACTGAATATAGACTAAATTACTAATTAGTTCCTTCTGGCTGCTATTCCTTTGAGGGGAAAAACCTACTTCTGTGTCTATTATATTTCATCTATGGAGAGTAGAAAAAATACAATTAACTTATCTGTCATGTAAGATTATTTCGAATGTATTTATTTCATTTTAATTATTTGAACAGAAAGTGTTTCTACAAACATGCTGCAAGGCAGCCATTTTGCTAACAATTGTAAGACGCTGAGCTGAACAAATGGAGTGCAATAAACAAACATGAGACAGGATAATAAATACAAACATCCCCCAAAGTCCAGTGGCAGTACGCCTTCAGTTTTACTCAGTACCATTAAAGTATCTATTTAAAAACTGGGTCTGAGATTAAGTGGTCGGCATTTGCTATATTTGCATAATCAGTATATAATGTGATACTAGTAATAGCAATGCATGAGAAATGCAGTATCCTCTCTAACTTCTCTCAGTACATCTGATGAGATGGTTGACATCACTGTCAATCAAACAAGCCATTCTTTTATCATGATAGGACTTTCTGATTTTAACATATGCTGTGGTTCTATGGTAATTTCATCTCTCAGTTTCCTAATCAACCTAACCTATCATCCTCTCAAGCCACAATCTCTGTCTTTGTTTTCATTTACTCATGAAGGCTTCATTCAGTAGGACGACACCTGCATGACTAGGGATGCATGAATGCAAAACTTCAAACTGAGGTGCTTGCAAAAATGGATCCTCCTACTCATATTTTCACAAGACGATCAAGTTAGAATGGGTTTTGCTCAAAGCTGTTGCAAGCAAGCTAAATATGTTTACTTGGAAGCTGTAGGGATATCCTTTTTGGTTCTGTACTTCCTTTAGGGAAAGGGAGGGAGATAACGGGCCAGCGGTGCAGCCAAATAACATTATTTGCTATACCTTATTTTAATCTTTAATCTTTTAATTATTTTGACTTGGATTTGGCACTGAGTATAACACTTGAGGGCTATGATAGGTGAGCTGCCCTGGATGCAGGTTTGATGCCCAGGACTGCCACCTGTATGGCCAGTTCCTACTGTGATGTAGCAAAGATCAAAGCCTTTGTGCCACTTTAAGAAGCTGTTTCCTTAATTGCATCTCAGAACGAAGTAGCAAAGAAAAACTACATCTTGCTGTGGTTAGGAAATGGAATACGGATGAACTGTCTGAAAGAGTTCACTCTGTAATGGCTTTCCTATTATACAGAGTTTATTCATACCCTTTGAAACGCTACAACTTATTATGTAAACATAATTTTTGTATGGTAAATCTCAGTTTCAGAGAAGCTAAAGATGATAAGTATTTTAGAGAAATTAAGGAAGTTAGGGATTAGAATTGTTAGGTACATAGCTCTCCATAAACAATTATACTAGAATAATGGAATTTGGATTGGACACCATGTATAACAAACAATTCTCATAACAGGCAAAAATAGTGATACTCAACTTTTCCTTTAAGTGCCAAGTTTATTAGCTTCAGGCAGTCTTTTCGTTAGTTATTTCTGCCATATGTTTTTTCTCTCCCCTTTAAATCCAAGCTAATGTCATTTAGTGGGGTAAGCTATCAAAACCAGCTGAGTCGCCAGTAGATTCAGGAAAAAGAAATACATATGCAGGAGCCCAGTGCTTGAGATCCATATGTCTCTGCTTATGAAGCAGACGTCAGGCAGTGTAAAGTAAATGACACCTGATGCTTCCTGTCTTAGCCTTTCTCTCTAAAAACATGATTCTCTGCCCCAAATGTAAGTGGTCAGCAGGAAATGTAAACAAGCAGGCTACTACGTTAGTCATATGAAAGACCCCAGCTGTGAATTTTGATACCTTCTCAATTCAAAATGGTTTTACATCTGGACCTCATTTCCAATACTTCTCCTACAGAGCCACCCTTCCTTTTTAAACAAGAAGATTGAAGGCTGATTCTCACATTATGACTACTTTGGTGAAGCTGATGGGAATCTCTGTGTTGCAGCAACTTTGCCCAGTGGCTATAATCTATGAAAAGTGCATAGCCCTTGGAGAACCCCAAAGAATTTCCATCCTATTGCCAGTTGCCCCAAGAATGTGTGGTGCCTCTAGATGGAACATCACCATAAAGAAGTATTCTTTGCTTTCTACATGACAACCAGAATGCAAACCCTTTCTACAAGCCATATCATAGTTTTAGCTGTGATGCACAAGAGAGGTGTGCAACGAAGGTCTGTCAGCAAAACTGAAAAACAGTAAGAAACCAAGGAGTAAAGGAGGAACAGCAGCATTGTAAGCATTCTAAACACACAGTTCCATACTCCATAGATGCTATGGTTTCACCAGGCTTTCTGTGATAAGAGAAGGCTGGAGATGCTATTACTGACCATGGTTTTGGAATATCATTAAGCACTGTTTATATCTAATATAACCTCTAATCGGAGAGTAGAATCATTGCTTGACATCTTTCAATGGGTTCAGTGCATGAACTCTCAGGAAGCCACGCTCTCGGTCCCAACCTGCCAGTCTGTCCAAGCTGGTATCATTTGGTATTAAAAGTTGCTGAGTCACCAGTAGATTCAGGAAAAAAAAACCCTGCTGCTTGAGATTTACATGTCTTTGCTTACAAAAGTAAATATATTTGCCTTTCTCTATAATAGTCTCTATAATGTAGGAATAACAATGCAAAACTTTGAGCACATAGAAATAGTTGATGCATGTATCATTATTATTATTATTAACATCACCACCACCACCCTGTTTTCCTTCCACCATCTTAAGTTGGCTTACGTGGGGAATCTCCTTTCTTTGTATCTATGCAATGCCCCTGGTAGGTAGGCAGTGCTGAGACCAGCCTAAAGTCACCCACTGAACATATTTAGCTGAGGGCAGGTTTACACCTGGTCTCCCCAGTTGTAGTCCAACAGCTACATAATATTATTAAATGATATTAACACTGGTTGTACTTGAAACCT
This sequence comes from Candoia aspera, assembly GCF_035149785.1. Classification (NCBI taxonomy): domain Eukaryota; kingdom Metazoa; phylum Chordata; class Lepidosauria; order Squamata; family Candoiidae; genus Candoia; species Candoia aspera. Next base: position 186,088,269 of record NC_086154.1, read on the forward strand.
TTTTTAAATACCACCACCACATTATTTTATTATTTCAGGGGCTTCTTGACACACATTTCAATGAGTAGAAAGAAACTAGATTGGATTTAGAGAATTAGTGTGAGGTTAATTTATAAAACATCCTATATGCTAAACATTGACCAAGTCTTCCTACCATTTTGCAGCAATTTCAATAAAAAAAAAGGAAGAAGAAGAAATAAATAGTTTGAAATCTCAAGCCTCTGACTTTGAGATGGATCCTGGCTAAGTTAGCTGGATCAGGGAGACATGACTCAAGTCACGCTGATTTCAGTGAAGTCTAAATGCAAAAAACAGTCTGGATCCAAACAAGTTAATTACACAGTCAAGTGTGTATGAAACGTAGCAGTGAAAGAAGTTGCAAATTGAACTCACCTCCACCACAAGCCTCAGAGCATTCAGTGAAACCTTCATATTCCCAGTCATAAAGTTCATCAAAATCTTGTGAGCCCCTAGAGAACAGATCAGTCTCTTCGCCAGTTTCTCCATTGCAAGGACCACCATAACAAGCTCGTTCAGACACTGGTTTGGGCCCTTCACATTCATCAATGGGCAAATCTGCCACAGACTGAGAGAAGGATAGCAGCACCTGGCACTTCACCAACCGCACCTGGATGCCCACCCCACAGGTCACAGTGCAGGCCGACCAGTCCTCAGGAATAAACCTGTGACAGTAAAGCCAATGTGAGAGGAGAAAGACAGAACGTAAGAATAATCTATGGGCTGCACAGACACACTTCAAAGTCATTCACTGCCCCCTCTCTTCAAGTGATGCAACTACAGAAGTCCTGTCCTTGGTTTCAGGGTAAGCATACTCATGGTTCAGACTAACTACAGAACACAGCCTTTGCTCTAAGGTCAATGGGTCTGCTCCTGAAGATCTCAAAGCCGCCTTTATTTTTATGAGAGCACAGAAAGGCACTTTAAGGACAGCTGCCCATACCTAGGGAAGGAGTGATGTGGGCAAATGGGTCCAGTTGGGTGCATTAATACTTACCATTTGCTTTAGCTACATGATCTCGGGTGGAGATGAGGTTCAGAATTTTAAAGTGTTTGTGTGATAGACAGAACTTCGACATTTGGAATATTTATCTGGTTAGCTAATTTACCATATTTGCACCATCTTTCTAGAAATATCACCAAGGCTGTGTACAACACAAATAACTGTAAAGCATGTAGTAACAATACAACAGATTAAAAATTAAACAACGTAAAGTGGCATTGAAAGTCTGCTGCTAACATTTTTAAAAGTTTAGTTCTTATCCTTGAGAACACTGGTATATTTCTAGCTAAAACAGCTAAAGATCTGTCTATTGGTTTCATCCTTTGTGCAACTGCTTCAAATGAAAAATCTTGTCTTTTAATAATAAATGTTAATAGTATAAAAGCTTGCTTGATGCTGCAAGCTCCCATTCCAGCTCCCATTCTATTTATTTGCTAACGTACTGCTAACATAGATGTAACATTTCATTGTGAAGAAAGTTGGTCTTATTTCCCAGCAGAGCAAAATGGGAGAGATGATCTTAAGGAAAGGGTAGTCTCAAAATTCTGTACTCCCCTGAATTCCTCTTAGAGGTGTTGTACCCTATATGATTATTGTGACAATTTCATTCTTGGCAGAAGGACTTTATTAAAGTAAGTTCCCACAGCAAACAAATTAAAAATATTCTTCTCACTACTACCCATTTGCCCATAATGAGAACAAAACACACAGATGTTTTTCCAGTAGGTGTGATCAACTGCAAAAACTATATTCATTATTAATGATGTTACCGTGTACTATAATAATTCATAACTGAAATACAGGAAATATCATCAGGAGGTTTCTGTGTCCTGAACAGTTATTTGGGATGTTGAATTATGAGACTAAAAATGTAGGTTTATACTACATAATAACTGGTTTCAAAGCATAAAGAAAACTTGTAGGGCAGAGAGCAATACATTATACCAGGTTCGGATTAGAAAGTCAACATTTGCTAATTATGACTATATTTTTAAGCCTAGTGATAGTTCTGCTTTGCTAAATTTAAGGAAGAATAGGAATTATGTTTAATCTATCTATCTATCATCTCCTTCTAAGTTGGTTATAAGCAAGTGTTACCTTTCAGCTATTGCACAATACTTTCTCTGCTTCACAAAATACATCACAATTTATTAATCCATATGGAGTTAAAACTCTTGGCAAATCAGAGCTATGAATAAATGGAAGTTATCAGAAGTACTGGTTACACTGATTATGAAATTGGATAAAAACATTCTTGACTTTAGAAAACTGGAATCACTATGTTAATTCTTGGAGTGCCACAAATTAATGTAGTAAGGAACTCAGTATTTAATCATCATGTAGATCAAACTGAACTCTCTGCCTCTATTTCATGTTAAAAACAAATGACAATCCCTAAAATTTGTGCATGTATTTATTAGTTTTTAATTTTGTTCCATGCTGATTTGAAAGGGTTTATTCTAAATTTTAGAGCCTAAAAGTATTAGGGTCAAAATAGGATGTGCTTTCAGTGTTATGCAGCTTCAAAAAAGACTTACTTGCTATTCCACAACTGTAATTTCACAGTATTTATAAACATCTCCTGTCGTTTCTTGGCTTCCCTCTGTGCAAGGCTTTGGATCCAATTTCCATAAAGATGCTTCACAGTACGTGAGAATACAAATGTACCACCTCTCTGCCTAGTAGCCACAGTAGCTGTGGCTTTTTCCAGAATTGCTTGGCAGTTCCTGCTTGAAAAAGTGGTGGAATGGTGCTACATTCACACACATACACAATGCACTCTGAAGTGCCCTTTGGGAATTAAATCCACAGTGCTGCACAGCCCTTTCTATTGTAGTACATGAGCATTCAAGCACAACAATTAAGAACACAATGTTTTTGGAGAAATTAAACAAAAACAAACTGCTCCCTTTTCTTCTATGGACTGAGGGTCACTTGGACTGCTTTTTTTATGCACTTCTAAGCTGTGGGTTAAACCGCTGAGCTTGCCGATCGGAAGGTCGGCGGTTCGAATCTGCGTGACGGGGTGAGCTCCGGTTGCTAGTCCCAGCTCCTGCCAACCTAGCAGTTCGAAAACATGCAAATGTGAGTAGATTAATAGGTACCGCTTCGGCAGGCAGGTAACGGCGTTCCGTGTAGTCATGCCGACCACACGACCACGGAAGTGTCTACAGACAAACGCCGGCTCTTTGGCTTTGAAACGGAGATGAGTACCGCCCCCTAGAGTCGGACACGACTGGACTTAATGTCAAGGGAAACCTTTACCTAAGCAATTTATAATTTTGGCATAAAAGCAAGGCTGCATACTTTGAGGCCCCCTTTCCTTGTGATATTTCTTCCTTCAGAAAAATATTGAAAAAAAATGGGTTTCAGGTTCAAATTCCATGTTGAAAAATATGGCTCCTCAAAGAAAAATCAGCTCATTAATAAACTAATATTGTAATGGACTCTGCTATTTTAAACAGATACTGTGAGAATAACTATCTTACTTTGTAGGAACAATGACATTAGCTTTTCTTTTAAATTCCCTACAACAGAGTGCAGCAAAACATGTTTAAAATTCTGAGAAAATAGTGACAGGAAGAATGGAGAAGTCAAAAGAAAAAGGAGCATATAATTTGATCACGATTAGTTTGCTTCCCTAATTGTTTCAATGGACAACAGACAACCACCATGGACAGTTAACTTGTAATCTCTTATCTGAATGAAAGCAGCAGAAAGCACAAGAGGAAAAATATACCTTTAAATATAAAAAAATGTAAACAATAATATAATTATTAAACATTTTAGTACTGACTGAAGTGCCTTTTTTCTCAATTTCTCAAATGTATTTTCTTCTATTCCAGATAAATATGAATAAGAATTTACATAGCACTGTGCAATATCTCAAAGGCTGCAGGTTCATCATTTGGAACAATTTTTTTTTTACCATCGGCAAAAAAACTGGAATACTGAATTCTGATGCTCAAACTTCACTTGGAGGACCAAGTCATTAATATTTACAATAACAGTCTTACAGAGCAATTTACGAACAGATGAGTCCAAGCCTAAATATATCAGACAAGACCTTTTTATATAATTTTATGCTACCTCTAAAGCAAGGATGCCCAACTTTTTGGGTGAGTGAGCTCATTTGAAATTATTGACATTTTCACAACATGCTTATTATGTTGAGTGTGGACAATCATAGAACACCTCTATGCCAAAAGATAAACGACGCCTTGTTCTTCACCCCACCTTCCATTTCAACTTCTAAGAAATAATATGTAGGAACCTGTATCAGTGATTCCTCTGACAAGGAGCCCAGAGATGGACAAATTTCTCTAGGTGAAAGATAGGTCCATGTGGGAAAGGATTGGTGAGAATAAGGAGCTGTGACTGATGGTGGGAAAGCAGTTTTTCTCAGGAAGTAGAAATTCTTTTAGAGGTGTTTTGTTCAGGACCATATTCTGGCAGTGGACTGGGCCACCTTCTCTTTCTTACTTCAGTTTTTCTCTCCTTTTCTGCCATTTCGTTCTGTCTCACATACATTCTTCTTTCTTCCCTGCTCTTCTGAGAGGGACAGATCTTTTTGTCAGTGGTTTAAAATGATTACTAGCCAAACATTTCTGGAAGAAGGTCAATGGTTACCCATTCCTGATTATTTCCATGCAGATGTTTTTTTCATTGTTAAAAAACAATTTAATACAAAAGCAAAATAGAGATCTAGATAAGCATTTATGAACATTACAGTGGTTGGAAATACTCTTTTTTCTATCCCTAAACTACAGTAAACACTTCCCACAAAACAGCTAAAAATCAGAACCCCGTAGCACCTTTTCTAACATTTTTTTTAAAAAAGACATTATGCTACCAGACTCCTGATTTTTTTGTCATCATAGGCTAAAATAGCTCTCCTCCTACAATGTCCACATAACTCCTAAGAGATCTTACATCCAGACATAATATTTTGAATTTCTTTTATCAGAGTTGTAAGAAACCAGACAAAATCATGATATAAATCAAACTTCAATTTCTTTCCCAGAATACCACACAAATGTGTAAATTATTCCCATGAGTTACAATAGAGAATATTCACAGCTCAGGGTTGAACAGTGGGGACCTTGGTACCTTCTAAGCTGAAGTTTATTTGTAGACATTCCATTATCCAACCAGGCGACAGCATCAAAAATAAAATGGCTGCAAACAAACATTATAGCTCAGAGAGCACCAAGGACTCCCATGAATTAGCCTACAAGTCATTACACTGAGCTGGTCAGACAAAACTAATCTCACAATGACTTCTGTTCACCTCCCAGAATACCTCAGGCATATGCAAATTACCTCCATGAATAAATGTGGAGGTTATTTACCTTGAGCTGGTCAGACAAGACTAACTTTATTATACCTTATAGTGACTTCTGTTCACTTCCCAGAACACCCCAGGAATATGCAAATTAACCCACAAATTAGCCTGTAGGTCATTAACTCAATCTCATCAGACAAGTCTAACTTTACTAAAGCTCACAGGGACTTCTGTTCAACCCCCTCCCCCTCAGAATACACCAGAAGTATTCAAATTATCAGAATCACACAAGCAACACTGGTTTTGGTGAAGACTCCTGAGAACACCATGAAATCAAACACACGAACCACTAAATAGATCAGCCCAGAGTTCTCACTGGAGAAACCATCCACCTGGCTCAAATTATTCTACTTCAGACACACGACATGAAGAACCAGCTCCCTAGACAACCTCCACCACAGCAAGGAGAAAAAAAAGAACAACAATAAGGCTTGACTTAGTCACAGTAACAATAAATAAGCCACTGGAATACCCGATTAGAAATATTCCAGAGAAAATCTACTTATTAACTTGATAGCAGATAAGCAAAACAAATCATTTCTTCAAGTTAATAGAGAAGTTAGTACCTTGAGCTGGTCAGAAAGTCTAACTTCACTACAGGTTACAGTGACCTCTGTTCATTTCCCAAAATACCCCAATTCACTCATGTGAATTATCCGCATGAGTGAGCCTACAAGTCATCACCTTGACTTGGTCAGACATTTCTAACTTCACTATAGTACACATTGACTTCTGTTCACTTCCCAGAATACACCAGGAATATGCAAATTAACTGTACTTGTCGGCATTCAACACTGGCAATGAGGCTGTGTCCAGGGCACTTGTGAAGGAGAGCAACAGGCTAGCTTAAGGAGTGCAAGGAGGCAGGGTCCTCACCCCTAAAAGGAAAAAATGGCTGGGGGAGCCCTCAGGAGGATCACTAGGGGCAGTGCTTTCAGTCTGCCTAATAGGAGATCTGGCACTGGCGAGATGAGAGTAGTTCATACCTGGACAACCACCCCTTTGGATCCTTATGGTAGAAAATATCAAGAAAGTTCATTTTAAAAAAAAGAACCTGGCTGTAAGCAAGCCTGGTCTAACATTTAATAGGGTTTGCTGCCGATTCTTGACATAGAAGAATCAGCAGCAAACCTTATTAAATGTTAGACCAGGCTTGCTTACAGCCAGGTTCTTTTTTTAATGTCAAGAAGTATATCAAGAAGTCTGGAAGACAATGACCTGGCCAACTGACTGGAAGAGATCCATATTCATACCCATTCCAAAGAAAGGAGATCAAACAGAATGTGGAAATTATCAAACAATTTCATTAATTTCACATGCTAGCAAAATTTTTCTGAAAATAATTCAACAACATTTGCAGCCTTACATTGACAGAGAACTACTAGAAGTCCAGGCTGGATTTAGAAGAGGACATGGAATGAGAGATATAATTGCTGATGTCAGATGGATCTTGGCTGAATGTAAAGAATACCGGAAAGATGTTTACCTCTGTTTCACTGATTATGCAAATATGTTTGACTGTGTGGACCATAACAAGTTATGGCTAATATTACAAAGAATGGGAATTCCAGAGCACTTAATTATACTCATGCGGAACCTGTACACAGATCAAGAGGCAGTCGTCAGAACAGAAAACGGTGATACCGAATGGTTCAAAATTGGAAAAGGAGTGCGGCAAGCTTGTATACTTTCACCCTACTTATTCAATATGTACGCTGAACAAATAATTTGAGAAGCAGGAACGTACGAAGAAGAACCGGGTATCAGAATTGGTGGAAGACTCATTAACAACCTGCGATATGCAGATGATACAACTTCACTTGCTGGAAGTGAAGAAGACTTGAAGTATTTGCTGATGAAGATCAAAGATTGTAGTCAGCAGTACGGACTACACCTGTCATGAGTACTGATGGTGAACAGGAGGGGGCCACTATCCAGGGGCAAAAACACATGCATAGTTTAGAGAGTTTGAGCTGTCATTCAAAGGGACACAGAACAGACCCGTCTTGACTTTTGGGGGTTTATCTGTCTGGGTTTTCCCATGCTTCTTCAGTTTGGTAGGATTTTCTACTATAGCAATAATAAAGCACTAGAGACTTCTTCGTCTCGGCGTGGTTCTTGCTTAGTCAGGGCAACACCTGAACGTGAAGAAGATGAACACACTCACAAATGGACCAATAAACAATGTCATAATAAATGGAGAAGAAATTGAAGTCGTCAACAATTTCAGTCTACTCAGATCAACGATCAATGCCAAGGGAAGTAGTAATCAAGAAATCAAACGACGTATTGCGCTGGGAAAATCTGCCATCAAAGACCTATCTAAAGTTTTCAGAAGTAAAGATGTCAGTTTAAAAACAAAGGTGTGTCTGACTCATGTCATGGTCTTCTCAATTGCCACATATGCCTGTGAAAGTTGGACATTAAAAAGGAAGATAGAAGAAGAATTGATGCATTTGAATTGTGGTGTTGGCAAAGATTATTGAAAATACCATGGACTGCCAGAAGAACAAACAAATCAGTTTTAGAAGGAATACAACCAGAATGACCCCTCGAGGTGAAGAAAACTAGGCTTAGACTCTCATACTTTGGGCACATTGTCAGGAAAGACCAATCGCTTGAAAAGGACATCATGTTTGGTAAAGTTGAGGGCCAGCGGAAAAGAGGAAGACCTTCAATGTGATGGATTCATACAATTACCGCAACAATGGATGTAAACATTGGAACAGTCAGGCATATGGCGCAATGGCGCAAGACCAAACAGCATTTCGTTCTGTTATACAGTACATAGGGTCACCATGAGTCATAAACGACTCGACGGCAACTAACAACAACAACAACAGCAGCAGCTGCTGGTTCTAGGCCTTTTTTCAACCATGTTATTCTTTGTGAATTTGACTCAAGAGATGCATGCCAGAATTTTTTTTCCTTACTGAATCAGTACCATCACTTGGTTAATGCCATCTGGTATCCAGATACTACTGTTTGTTTCCTTCAGTTTTTAAAATTTTATTTTTACAGCTCTCACCACACTATTTATGGCAAAATATTAAAAGCTGGATATATTGTTAGCATACAAAATATTTTTTTAAGCATTTGAAAATGAAATCTTTTAAACTCTTTGCGTCTAAAACTCTCTAACAAAACAAATCCGATGAAAACCATTCCAGTTTGAATGGTGCAGCTCAAGCTGCAGAAAGGCTATTAAATTAGCCTCCCAAATGCACTGGAACCTATGGAGGCATACAGTACAAATCTCCTTTTTTACAGCAGAGTTTTTCAAATGTCAACATACTGTAACTGGGAGGGCAGAAGCTGCTAGGATTCATCTGTGTGGTGATTGGGAGCACCAAACTCCTTGGAAATACCCCAACTTTTTCTCATCTAGTCTTAACAGGCTGCAAAAAAGTCAAGATGGCTGCTGTGTGTAATCAAAGCCCTGGGGCCACGGATGGGGCTATGGAAATCATCTTGGAGAAGGCATCCAGAAGCTGTTAGGACAACTGGCATAGAAGAAGCGTGTGTTAAGCCTAGGGTTAACCTTTCTCCCCTGTTCAGCAGTTAAGAAGCTGAAGAATGGGGTGCAAGTAGCCAAAGGACTAGAGGAATTAACAAAAATGGAGGCTGAAGGAATTTTGCTCAGCTTTACTCTCTCTAAGGCAGGGTTTCTCAACCAGGGTTCTGTGGACCTTAGGGTTCCGCGAGAGGTCACTACGGGTTCCCTGGGAGATCATGATTTATTGAAAAAATTATTTCAAATTCTGGCCACTTCACATTAAAGGGGTAAGTTTCATTCGTTATTTTTAGTTCAGGAAACACTGTTAACGCATAGATACAGGCCTAGCCATGAAACGAATAAAGTTGAGAAAGGCTGCTCTAAGGACATCTCATCTGGAAAACAGTGACTGCTGTGCATGCCCTGCCAATAAAACTGCCAAGGCTGCCGCTTTCCTCCCCCCAGTAGCTTCTCTGCAGCCAAAAGACCTGTACTTTGCATGGGATTTATCCTCTCCCTTCTGGACTGCAGTGGACTGAAGCTTCATGGAATTTGCTACACCAGGAGCGTCCATGTGGGGAGGGAATGAGCAATTCAAGATGGCAGCCTCAACTGTATGACTGAAACCCACCTCTTTTCATGGGGATCACACCTGCAATACTGTGTGGCCAACCTGTCCTTTTTGACACTCCTGGCGTAGCAAATTCCAAACAAAGCCCCTGTGTCTTAAAGGGACAGTTACAAATGAAGTCCACTTTTAATTAATCACCTACTCAGTGTCTTTTATGAGCATCTAGAACCTCTGCACTTACAGACTTTACATCTGCTCATCTTAAGAAAAACGTGTGGTTTGTAGGAATGAGCATATTATATATCAGTAAATTTAATCTGTAAAGAAAACATTTAATAGTTATGAGAGCAGATCTTCATGAGGGATTGCCTCTTGCTCTTAATCTGTAAGTATTCAGTATCTCGTCTATTCTTGATTTGGAGGACAGTATCCAAAAAGCATCTAACCCAGCCTTTCTCAACTTTCTGACCCTGGAGGAACCCTTGAAATATTTTTCAGGCCTTGGGAAACATTCAGGTTCAAATATAGGACACAAGTTAAAAAATTATTATATTTGTTTCATGTGTATTCATTATTCTCCTGAGGAGTACTTTGGCCCATTTTAATAATAACTCACTGGATTTTATGTCTGCCATGCCCAGCTTTCTTGTGTCAGAGATACTTTTTATGACATAAAAATATCTCTGTTTCAAAGATGCCATGAATCTATTTTTCAAAGAAACCCAATGTAACTTATTATTACAGCACAGGTTTCTTAAAGCTAGAGAGAGTTTCACATTCGTATTTTAGTTGTGGTAGATGTACACAATTGAACTGTGCATATTTCTGGACTTCTGGTGTCCTGTGAAGGAAGAAATAGAGCATCATTTTATGTGGGAGGCACGTACTTCAGGTGCCTAGCTTATCTTTTGCGCAGCAGCAATGGAGGAAGAATAATAAATGATGCTTTCATGGTCAGTGGCAATGCAAGGGCTACATGGAGGGACAGGGGCATCAGGGATCAGTGAAGTCATGATGGAGACTTCTTGTTTTGATGGCTGCTTAAGCAGTTGCCTCTCTTTATTTTGCTCCAATCCTGTGGACAAAATTGCTCATTATTGATAGTTGAATCATGAGTGATTTATGCCCACAGACTTAAGATGGCCTAAGAACTTGGACATAGCATTATTTTAATATGATGCCCTGTAAAATGGAGAAGATGCTTCCCCCTCTGTCATCTTGAGCTAAGAGTCTACTCCAGATAACAAAGAAGGGGGGCTAGATGCCCTTATGCACTCTATTGAAATCCTAGACAAAGAGGAGGGGTGATGTCTCCCTCCCCAGATTCTGCCAAATTAGATTGAGCTATATTGACCCTTGATGTATTGCTATCCCAAAAAGAAGAAACAACAAGCTCTGAATTAATATTGAAATTCCAGTCAGCTTCTAAACAGATGGACAGATTTGCCAGTCTGGAAAATGGCATATGTGGGGTCCATGGAGATCCTAGAACTGTGAATGCTCAAGCTCTTAAATGTATACAGATTTGGAAACCTTGAAGAGATGTTATTTCTCATGAAACTAGAATTAAGACCTTAAAAGTAAAAAACAATTTCATGACAAACTCATTTACAAATCTGCAAGTTATCTATTTAAAGTACATGGGGAACAGAAACAGCTTAAAAATGATCAATTTATCTCTGGATTCAGAGCAGCAGAAGCTTTTGTTAATTTGCATGGATGAAGGTATTCAGGAAATCTCACTGCCAGATGTGAGATACTGCCAGATGTTGAGATACTGAATACTTACAGATTAAGAGCAAGAGGCAATCCCTCATGAAGATCTGCTCTCATAACTATTACATGTTTAAGTCCTGTACCAGAGATCACTGTTTATAACTTAAAATAGCATGGAAATAAAATAATGATTTACCCAGATCTTCCTTTGAAAGTGCTAAAGTTAAGACTTTGATTTGGAACATACACTGGCAAAAAACAAGAAAGTAAACATTTTTTTTAAAATCCAGCAATCTTCTACCTTTCTCTTGGAGAAGAGATTAAAACATTTACACATTCATTTACTACTGAGAATTCTTATTGGCTGTCCTTATTTGATGAATAACAATCTTGCCCTTTTTTCTTCTTCTCCCCCCACTGTTTTTTTTCTAATAGTCATTGCTTCTATTATAATATATAGTTGGGAAAGAGGGGAGGAAGTAACCAAACTGGAGGTTTAAAATTGAGTTATTTTTTCTTTCCTTTCCTTTTGTTTTGCTTTTTAAAATATTGCTACAGCTGGTAGGTATTTTCTTTATCACTTTTTTATTTTTGTATTATTTATAATTTCTTTTAGTTTAGATCCATATTCATTATTTAAATGTATTCTTTTTATGTATTGATATTTATTACATTCGCTACAGTATGAACTGTCTATAATGCTGGGAAAATGACCCTGCGAAATGCTTTGGAGACATGACACCTAAAGTAGTCAGCTGGAATGTAAATGGACTCAGATTTTAAGAAGTGACAAATTTGTAAGCTAGAAAAAACTACAGCCAGATATCATTTGTTACAAAAAGCACATAATCTACCTAAAGGACAACTTGAGAACTAGGACTCGGACTGGAAAAGCCTGTATTAGTGAATGTTCAAATAAAGCATGTGGGGTAGCTATTAAATTTAAGAGCAATTCTAAAATTGATGTGGAATATGAACATTGTGACAATGAAGTGACCTTAGCAATAAAGATGGCTAATGTCATTGTTGGCTGATCAACTTTTAGGGCCCCACCAAGAACACTTTTGAAGTATTTCATAGATTTTTTTTCTAATTATATTCTGCAAACTATTAACACTTTATTAATGCTAGCTATTTTAATTTAATTTAGATAGAAATAAGATAAGAAATCATTACCTCTTCTCAAAATTGGAAAGTATTGCAAGTATACACATTGGAATTTAAGCTAATAAAAATTCTGTCATTTTAAAAATCAAAACATAGAGTGGTGTTCATCAACCTTGGGAACTTTTAAGATGTGTGGACTTCAATTCCCAGAATTCCCCCAGCCAGCCATTCCCCAATACATCTTAAAGCTCCAAAGCTTGAGAAATACTGACAGAGAGAGTCTACTTTCTTTTTTCATGCACATTAAAATTGTTTTAGAATAGATTATTTTTTATTTCTCCTGCTCTGATAGATCAAGTTGTAGATTCCTCAGTAGCCCCCCCCCCAAAATCAAATGGCACAACCATTAATGTCACAAGAAAGTACAGATCCAATTTTATGTATGAAATGGCAAAAAGCCCCTGGACCTGATGGATTTCCAGTTGAATGGTACAAAACTTTTATAGACTTATTGGCACTTAGTTAGAAATACATAATCAATCATTTAATCTCTGTACATTTCCTCCAGTGTTTTATGAGGCTTATATTACACTATGATTAAAGCATGACAGTCTTTGTCATGCTTTAATCATAGTGTAATATAAGCCTCATAAAACTATGGAGGAGCCTACTACATATGCAAGTTATAGACCAATATATCTGCTTAACATGGATGCTATTAATATTTTAGCATCCATGTTAAGCAGAGATATTAACTGCAACACTCATCAGGAGACCACAGAAAGTAATAGCCCTTAATTCACCTATCCTAGGCTGGATTTATAAAAAATACACAAGCATCTGATAATATCCATTTGGCAACAGACCTGACAGCAGATAAATTGGAATTGGCTGTTCTAATTTCATTAGATCTTGAAAAGGCCCTTGATGTAGTTCAGATTGAATTTATGAACTGTATTCTAAGACGACATGGGTTTCCTATTTATAGATTACTGTTAGAAATTAGAATTTACAATAGGTACAGACTCCACAAAATACTTGAGTTTATATTTTTATCAAAATATATCACAATATATTGAAATAGTTAAACAGATAAAGCCAGATATGAAATGGGCCTGTATTTGCACCAGAAAAGAAAATATGCCAGGTAGGCAGTTGAGGCTGCCATGGAATATAATTTCAAATTTAAGGGATTTTCCTTAATATGCATGGTGGCAAAACATACCAACCAGACATGACGTCTGTGATACCCAGCCAATGAAGGTGTGGATACTGTGAGTGGCTGCATATCTCCAAAAGCAGGGTCCGTTTAGTAAAATTCATTACGCTAGAGAAAAGATTTAAAAAATGAAATGGTGTACAAATGTATTTTGACAGCTGGTAAAAAAAGCAGTTTTTGGCTAAACATAAAGAGAAATTTCTTAATTGCAGTTCTTATGGAAACTAGGAGGAAAAATTCCTTTAAGTCAAGGGAGCCTAGTGACATCCTTCAACTGTTGATGAGAAAAAAAAGTTTTCTAATAATCAGAGGAAAGAAATTCTGAAATCGTTTCCTAGTATAGACATGGGAGTCACAGCCTCATTGGCTTTAAAACTGTCCCACACAGATTTATGAGGTGTATTATACGATGCATTTAACTCTGATGGCTCAGTTGTGACCTGTAATGGTCAGGAAAAAGTTGCTTCCTGCAACATTTCTGATCCCACTTTCTGAAGAATCTCAGAGTTGTCCAAAGCAGAGATGAGATTTTGAACAACAGGAACTCTCACACAAGGTGACTTTTGCCAGGCTAATGGAAATTTCTCCTGGAAAGGCTTAACTGATTGACTCCCCTTGGTCTACCTCTCCATATTATTGCAACCATATGGAGACAAAGTGTAGGGATTAGATTCATTGAGATTCACAACACTGTAATGTGTGTGTGCATGTGTGTATGTCTCTGTGTGTGAGTAGTGCTACTTCAGTGAAGCATTATTATAAGAGGAGTTAATGAAGAAATGCTTTTCTAGGTATGGCAATGTCCATATGCCATAATAGAGAAATGAAACACTCTTTTATTTATGGTAGATCAAGGTGTGTAGAAAAAGTCTGGATTTTTTTGTAGGTACCTTTGGAAATAACGTTTTTGGCATGGGAGGAAATCTAGCAATAGTACAGTAGAAGATCAAGCATACATGAAAGAGTCAAGATTGGAGGTGCTTAAACACCGAGCAGCATAATATACAAAGATATATTCCAGATCTAAAATGTCATCATTCGGTAAAGTGAAATGTAGTGTTCTGATTATCTTTAAGATTTTCCTCTAGAAGAAAATGAAAAGTGAATCAAATCCATATGTACATATGAGTTGAAAGGTAGAAACTGATCTTAAAAATGCATTCAATAGTCATTCCTATCTGCTTGCAGTTCTGTACTTCTGATTTTTCTGAGCTGCTCCTTTAAAAATTGAAGCCAATTTGCTATCTTCATGGTCTTGCAACACGTATCAAAATACCATGAAAAGAAGACCTTCAAAAAGTTATTAAACCTTTTGGGGAAAAAAACGGTATTTTTCCCTTAGCTTTTTCCTTTAAAGATTTTTTGTTCTCTTCAAATCTGGTTGTCACATTTCACCTGGCATATCAGTAGATATTTACTCTCCAGAAACTCTGTCCTAGACCTTTTCCACTTTTCCTTTTGCATCAGTAGACTTTTGGTTGTTCTTTTCTTGGTCTTGAGAGATGGAGACATTTGCTTCATGTTTACATAATGGTTCTGTCTGACCTGAGAATCCCTGATTCCTGCTTTGCTAAATTAAGCCCCTGTACTCGCAGTTTATTATTTATTTATTTATTTATTTGATTTGATTTTCTCCCTAATTTTTTATTATTTTTATAAATAACTCAAGGCGGCAAACATGCCTAATACTCCTTCCTCCTCCTATTTTCCCCACAACAGCAACCCTGTGAGGTGGGCTGGGCTGAGAGCAAGGGACTGGCCCAAGGTCACCCAGTCGGCTTTCATGCCTAAGACGGGACCAGAACTCTCAGTCTGGTTTCTAGCCCAGCACCTTAACCACTAGACCAAACTGGCTCTCAGTTTCCCAAACGTCCCCTGTTGTACTCTGTACAGTGCCATTTTCCTATACAAGCATTGGGACTTTCAACTGAACATTGGAAATAGAGGAATGATGGCTACCTGATGAACTGTATGAGCTCAGAGAAACCCAAAATACAATTCTTGAATTTTTCTCAACTATATGCTTAAGGACCGAAACGTAACATCTAAATCAGCTTTCAGCAGGCCACAAAGAGAGAGGTTTGTCTGTAGTAACATGTTGAGTTACATGAATGATTTAAACCTAACATGAAATTTAAAGCATATGACCACATGAGAAGTCTGTACTATTCAAGCAACTAAACCAAAATAAAAGAAGACATCAGCATTTAGGAGAAGTACATTAGGTATAAATGACAAAAGCTGCTACAAGAGTACAGACCCCTAAAGATAATACTTCCATGAATTAATTACCCAGTCACAAAGCTATACCATATTGATTGTGATTTAATTCTTTATAGGCAATATACATTGGTAAGGACAATACAGATTGGATAGGATTTTGAAATCCATATAAAATACTTTAGCTTCAGGTAGATTTAAGTCTATTTCACATTGTAATTCATACATCATATATAATTGCAGTGTGCTGCTTGGACCCTCAAGTGTCATGATTCCAGCAAATCATGTCTAAGACTTACGCTGGTTCTTCGGATACCACTGTTCCCTCTTCCAACTCTTGAGCTTGCTTGTACCATGGCAGTTTAGCTTCAACAGGAAGTTTTTCTAGGAAAATAATGACAGGGAAATAGGAAACATGCAAAAATAATGTACTTTTGAAAAACTTAATCCACTATTGTAACTTATCTAAAGGGGAATTACGTTGCTTTTATTCCATATTTGCTAAGTATCTGCCAATCCACTCATTAGTGTACATAGAAAATGCTTGCACAGTATAAAGCTTCCTGAAATGTTATTTCACACCATCATACCTAAATTTAATAAGATGAGATAGGAATGAGCCTTCTGGCTAGGCATACTGCCTTTTGCTCTCTTCCTACAAGGGAAGCAGGAAAATGAGCACTTCTTCAATTAACTGTAGTTTCCTATTTCATCTAAATCAGAACAGTATGGTTAATAATTTTAGAAAAGGTCAAGATGTTGAACCAACTTCAAAACATAGGCAAATTATAGTTAATTGTAGATTTCTTGCTTTAGAAGATGGGCACTACACTTCATTCAAAACTGCCTAATTTATTTGATTGTGCAAAAGGAAAAGCATAGGGGTTGCATGTGAGCCAAAATATATGTTCCTATCTTGGCTTATTCTGTGGTCTCTTTATGTTTGGCACAGTTCTGTCAAATAAATTTATAGGCTTCACATTGCCCATACACTTCCCAGTGTGAAAGATGCGAGTTTTCTCTTTTCATATTGGTTCAATATATCTGGAAACCTCCAGAATGGGGAAGATGATTATTACTAGTGACGGGAAGTATACAAGTATACTTTCTTTGAAACGTACAAAGTGATCCCAAGTTAGCAGGTCTAGGCACTTCAGCATTGCTTGGTTGAAGGTGAAAAAAAGTCATAATAACTCTTAAAATCTATAAAAAGAGTTCTGCTATATTCCACTTTGATAGCTTATTATGACTGAGAAGAAAATACAGATGTGATGAGTGATGGTTCAACAAACAGAAACTAAAATTGTTCAGCGATGCCCTTCTAGTCAGAGCTTATCAGTTCATCAGCACTGTGGATTCAAAGACTGAGCTGAATAGTTTTACTGTCATTTTTGAGATAAAACAGTGCTGTTCTGTATCTTTCCCCTCCAAGATCAGTATTAGAGAAATGCATTAAAAGTATCTGATAAAATACTCAGTTGAGGAGCCAAATTATGTTCTCATAGGAGCATAAATCTCGACTCTGCGACAGAGCTGCATTGGCCCTTGAAAGTCAAAGGAAAAGGTTTTGAAAATCAGCCCATAGCAAATTGACAGCGCAGTCTAAATGAGCAGGAAATCACCTGGATTCAGGGGGCTGATGGGTTATTGCACTATTTGTAAAGCCTCTGACAATACCTTGCTATAAATATTTTATTATGCACTTATGTTTTCTCCTCTGACCTTACTAAACCACCAAAATCTTTCATGGGACCTTCTTCTTTTAAACTACTCAAACAATAATTTGCCTAGCAAGGTTGATTTAAGGATTAAATATAGCTGCACTAATTCATCAGAGGATCCAATACATTCAATTGACACTGACTAATGTATCTTTAGGATTGGAATTGGAGCTTTGAGTCCATGCAGAAGGTGACATGCATCCTGAGACACTTCTATACTTTCCTTCCCATGATACTGCCCCCCTCTCAAATCCGCCACGCAGGGTCTTTCAAAGTGCAATTAAAGATATGGCAGAAAACAGTCTGACATGAAAATCATCAACCTTAGATCTGTATGAAGGCATACTTTTCTTTAGTGCAGGATTGGGGAACTGAATTTGGTTGAAGGGCAAGACCCACACTTTAATGGGCAAGATAATATCAGACCAGTCTGTTACATCATTTAAGCCTGCTTCTTAGCATCACCCTTTTGTTCATGGAAAAGGATACAGGAAACTATAGTTTCCCAACTTCTCTACACAGAAAAACGTGGAGGATGGGTGGTACTAAGCAAACTGGTTTAGCCTGGATCCACACTGCAAGATTCCTACTGAGGAATAAAGGAGTGGCATGCTTCTTGTATGGCTTATACTTATCTTTTGAGGGAGAAAGGCAGAGAGTTACAGGAACATTTGTTAGCAGAGGCCCAGTTGGGCAATGGGAGATGGTGGAGTTAGACGAGAGATGGGACTTTGGGTGAGGCAGAGAATTCTTGCTTGAGGTCCCATGGTCAGTCTAGTCAACCTTTAAGGCCTGGTTAGGCCCTTGAGCCAGAGCTTCCCTATCCTTGCTTTAGGGCTTGAATTGGGGTGACTGAGCAAAGATGCAATAAATAACAAATACTGCTTGTCAGATTTCTACTTAAATATATTTAGTGGTATCATTTGATGACATATACAGTATGTATGACAATATAGCTTTTAGTGTAATTTATATTTGAGCAAGTTCATTAACTAAATTATTTCTATTTATATACTATATAGTAATTTTTATGGTAGTGGAAATAAGTCCTTGCTCTTTTTATCCCGTAAAAATATTATACAGCCTTCTTTAAAAAAAAAAAGATGGTACTTTTCCTG
The DNA here is from genome assembly GCF_035149785.1 of Candoia aspera. Classification (NCBI taxonomy): domain Eukaryota; kingdom Metazoa; phylum Chordata; class Lepidosauria; order Squamata; family Candoiidae; genus Candoia; species Candoia aspera. Next base: position 186,106,803 of record NC_086154.1, read on the forward strand.
CCATGTTATGTTTGCAAAATACCAAATGTGTAAAATACCAAATGTGTATGTACTGGAAATGGTGAGGGCCAGCAGAAAGGAGAGCTTATATTTTACTTTGTTTATAGACTGACAGTATTAAAACTGGCTATTGAATAGTGAAATGATTCTGCCTGGTTTTAAAGACAGAACAGATTCAGGAAGTACATTTGTGAACTATTAAAATGGTTAATATTCTTAATATTTGCATTTAATCACCTCTACCTAATATCCAGGTAAAATTTTCAAAATGTAGGTAAGATGAAATAATGGGACTAAAACAATAAAATTTAAGATAAAATCAATCATAAATTTTCACATTAGAAAATTCACTGTAAAACAGAAAAAGTCTTTGCTCAGTCAAAATATAACCACCAAGAGGAATTCATGGAGAAAACATTTTACAAATATGGATACAGCCATAACAACGAACCAGACGTTCCATACAAGCAGACAGTCTGGGATCTGGGAGGGACAAATTTAAGAGCCACCATAACTGTTGGAATTATGGAGTTGGAGGGGGGCAAAAGGTTATAAGTTAACCTTCTGATAATGCAGGCATCTGCTGGTTCAACGTTTTTGATATTTAGATCAAAATTTAGAAATCAGGCTGTAGATCAAAAGCTTCTAGTAGCTACTGCATAACCTTCTCAGAAAGTCTGTTTCACCATCAAAACCATCATGAAATTTCAGGACAATCCAAGGCTTTTACTATCTTTGTCATTCATTGCTGGATATATAGCATCAACACTGTTGGCTTTACTTCTGTCATGATTACGTCCTCACAAAAAATGAGAATACATTCCAGAATGTATTGGACTAGGGATGATTGGACTTGTAATTGAACAAATCTGGTGCTGTCTTATCGTAAGTCCCCCACGGAAACACAAAGGTAGCCCTAGAATCCTCCATGTTGTTTGGGGGAAATATTCTTGATTTCCACTGCAGATAGATTATATGTTGTATGTAGGACACAAATAAACCAGTGCTGATATCTTATACTGCTTTCTCATGTGATCCCACTAAAAGATGCAGCCACTTTAGGTGTTGCAGACAGGTGCTACATTTGTATTCTCAGGTGCTCCAAAGAACTTTTTGGAGATAGAATGTGTAGTGCTGTGCAACCTTCTGCTTACCAGTCAGTTGGTGTCTACTAAAAACCTATACAAGGCTGCCAAAGCCTCTGTTGGATACCACTGTCAGTCTTACTAGCACACGATTTCCTATTCATGAAACGAATCTAAATTGTTCATTAAATAAAAGATGCAAGAAATTTATTTCACTATCTCCCTCCCCATTGAATTCAAATAAAGAAGATGTCTTGTGGAGACAATTTCCTGTTCTATTTTGTACATTTTAAACTGACTTTACTTTAATTTCTAGAATACTACATTATTTGCATGAAGTTCAAATAGTTATTACTTAAACAATAGAAATGAACATGGGGAAGCCCTTCTAACAGGCTCAGAAGGAACTGTTAACAAGAAAACCAGAGTCAATCTTAGTATTTTGTATACAATTTATATATATAAATTGTATCATACCTTACTATATTTTTATGTCCCAAATTCTTATACCTTAAGTTACAATTTTACTTGTATTGTTATATGATTTTATAGCTTGTTTTATTCTAATCATGATTCTTTTGTTTTGTTTTGCTGGTTCTGGACCGAAATAAAATGACTGACTGACTTAGTATTTTCGATAGATACAGAGTGTTTCCATAAGCAAGAATTAAAGGATTTAGTAATGCTGGTGCTAATATTAATAGTTTCTATAGCCATACATACAATATGGAAGGAGGCTTCTATGGTTAAAAAAAGTTACAGAACATTGCAAACAATATTTCTATGCAGCTAATTAGCCCCCTAAAGCAGGGGTGCACAAACTGAGCACCAAGTCAGGAGAGAAGATCTGCCTCCCCCACCTCCCTGCAAAGCTTGTAACTGAATTGAAATGCTTTAATGTGACAGAAGGGGAAAAGTATTCAATACATGGAGAATAATACTAAGTGTATTCACTTAATTTAGATCAGTTCAAGTCATGTTCAGTTTCAATCTGAGACTAGCTTATTTCTTTCTATTCAATCAGTGAACTTTATGAAGAGTGATCCACAAGCACCCACAAGCCAAGTACAATACCTGGACCCCGCCCCCCCACCCAAATGCTGCGCTATCTACTGCAAAGGTGGATCCTACTCTTTAAATGACCATAAGCGCAGTGACTGTAGTTTTCTCATTACACAGGACCACAATGAGGGTGACCCGGTATTTATGCTCCCACTAATTCCTAAAAGGTATTTATCACGAGAACCTATTTCACTTCAGTAGTACACAGCTCTTGGCAAAAATTAGCAATTCACTTGCAGAACCAAATAGTGGCTAATGGATAATTCTTCTCAGCCAAAGGTCAGGGCATTAGTTCAGAAGAGAAGTGCTTACTGGAGCCAGAGTTCAATTTTGGGGATATTATTAGCTAAACTCTTGACCAGTGGATCCACATCTGGTCGAGAATAATTTGTCCCTAATTTTATTACCAAAGTATATTAGCCCTTTTACTTCCTTTGTGGTAACAGCATCTTGTTTTCCTCTGTCTTAAAGATACCCTATTACGGACAAGTAGAGCTTTTGTGAGTTCAGAGTGATTACACAGGCTTAGAGTTCCTGCCAGGAAATCTGTTTCTGTCAAAGCATGACAATCAGTATTGGCTCACTAAATGAAGCCTTAGACCTTAGCTCTCAACTACACAACCCAAAAGTGCAATCACCCTCCCACTGTCATGTTCACTGATTCAATGTAGTTTATACATTGTAACGTTTCACATGCCATGGCACTGATGCGCGTTTCTGTTTGGGAGGGAGCTGCTGTGAGACCTTGTACCAAGCTCTGTATGTGAAATCAGTACAATGGAATGTGTTTGGAATTATGTTATCTGTTCAAGGCCTTTTCCCGCAGACCATCAGAGACCGTTAGGAGCACCTGGGATTGTGAACTTGAGAAGATTCTACGGGGGGAGGGATTTCGTTTGCACCGAGGGTTTTTAGTTTGAATTTGGCGCGCTTTCATCATTCTCAGCTTTCTTTGTGATCCTGCTCACTGTTCTTTAATAAATCAGATATCCTTGAATTTTGTCTGCGAGTCTGATACTGTTTTAGAATAGGCAATCATCACACCCACTGGGGACGAAGGCACTTACTTTAAACAATTGCTTGCCAGAATTAGGCTGCTCAGTAATTTACCTTTCGGCTTGTAACATGGAGTAGGGACAATGCATTCTTCTTTGATGTGAGGTTTTGTTTTAGGACTGCAGCCACCAGTATGCATCCCTCGGTGATCAATGCACAGAACTACTCGATACCTCAAGCCTTGGCCACAGGTCACTGTGCACTGAAAGGAAAACCATAATCAATTATTTCCATCAATAACTATGAATAGGTTTGCTTCTCCATCCCTAACTGTCCATGTGGAAGAGAAACAGTTAGAACCTGAATGATACCATTGGCAGTCCAAATGCTTGGCTCGTGTGTAATTGGCTTTTGACGTCAACTGCCAATCTCACGTGAGCTTGTTTGAATGAATACTGTGGAAAGCAATTTTCATTCAGCTGAAAGAAAGAGAATTTGCTTTTGAAATAGCTTCCTGTTGAGAAAAGCATTTTGGTGAAAGTTAAATGGGTGGTGTGTGGTGTTTGTGCATTTATTTAGTCACAAGATGGCCATGAAATGGTGAGGAATGTTCTGTCTTTCGCTGAACCATGGGTCTCCAGGAATCTGCAGTCTCCCCAGCTTCCCAAACTTCAATTACATTGAAAGGAAGACATTGTGATGGAACTCCTCCTGCTGGCCTTCTTCAGACTGGGAAGTGTAGCAGCCAAGGAGGTTTCAGACTGATGGAAAGATGCATGGAATGCATTACTACTCTCCCTAACCTCCATCAATAAAGTAACCTTCAAAATACTGCCAAGAGAAATTCAAAAGAAATTCTCAAGCATCCTGGAAGTAAATAATAAATAAAATCTAGAATTCTCTTTTGCCAGGGAGAAAGCCTTTCAAATACTACAAGGCAGTTTTTAGTGCAGCATTTCTATTGCCCTTACTTACTGGTTGTTCCCTTCCTCTCTCTCTTACTGATCAAATATTTCAGCATTTACTTTTTGGCCTACAGTCACCTAAAACTCTCTACCACAAAGGCAAATCAGTGTATTATTTACTTATCTATATCCTGCTGCAATCAGAATTAAATTCTCAGCAGTTTACATGATATAGACAAATTAAAACATCCACAGTTAAAATTAAAATAACAAAGAGAAATAATTAAAACAAAATCAACCCCCAAATCCAATCAATCAATAATAAATAAAAAGGTCAAACCTAATCAGAATGCTCTATGGAACAGTGCTGTCTTCAGCATATTCCTGAATCCAATCAGGGAGGGGGCCAGTCTGATCTCATTGCTACTGAAAGGCAGTGCCTCTGGTTTCAGCAACCTTGACATCCTGAAAGGGAGGACCTAACAGTAGTTTCTCCTGGATGACCTAATAGATCAGGCTGATTCTCCAGCTCCATGCTTTGATATAGATCTCCAAGAGCTCCAACAGCATTTAATGAAACAGATTCACTAATGACAATCAAATATGTATTTTATAAATACCACTAACAAGTAAGGATAGTCTAGGTTCAGATGTAATATTTTACAATACAAAGTGATTTATAAAAATAGATAGTAATATTAATTTACTTAAAAGAAGCATTTCTGGACACAGAGGATTATTCCATCTTCTTCATCAACGGGACAGGAACCTAAATTTTTATTTCTGATACTGGTTAGAATAAATTCTTTTTCCACCTAAGGAAACTGAAATGTTCATATAGTATAAATAGGTAAATACCATTTGGAGTGGAAGCTCCAGGGTTACCAGTACACTGTTCAGATAAGTTACCAGGAAGTATAGAAAGGCTTTTGATTCTGTCAACCATGTCAAGCTGAGGAATGTGCTTTGTAAAATGGGAATCCCAAAACATCTAATTGTCCTAATGTAAAATCTAGGCACAGGATAGAAACCACAGCCTGGAGGGAACGTGGCAAAACAGACTGGCTCCAGATCGGCAAAGTAGTGAGACAAGATTATATATTCTTTCCTTATGTAGTCAACTTATCTGCTGAATTGTGGGAGACCAGATTGGAAGATGAGTGTGGTTTTAAAATTGTGGCAGAAACATCAATAACTTGAGCTTTGCTGAGACATTACTCTGATAAATGAAAATGCAAATGAACAGCAAGCTCTAGTAATGAAAGTCAAGAAACGTAGAGAAGAAATGGGACAATTAAATATAAAGTAGGCACAAAAGACACAGCAACCAACCTTAGAACCGACAGTGAAGATGGTGGACAACCTTTACCTTTTAGGATCAACTATCAACAGTAACGGAGCCAGCAATAAAAAAATATACCACAGACTAGCACTTGGTAAGGCAGTGAAGAAGGCCCTTATAAAAAATATTCTGATGTTCCTATACCTACAAATATTTGAATTGTGTGGACAATGGTTGCCCCTGCAACACTCTAGGGAAGTGAAAATTGGTCTTTGAAGAAGCATTGTAGAAGAGTATTGATGCTTTTGAACTTTGGTGCTAAAGAAAAGTTAAGAATGTCATGGATAGTTAAAACAAAAAACAAAAAAATGGTTCAAAGAACAAATCAGTCCAGAGTTCTCACAAATTACCAGGATCAAATTATCATATTTCAGACACATTATGAGAAGATCAACTACCTTGAGAAGTCCATAATGCTGGGAAAGGAAGAAGAAAAGAGAAGGAGAGGATAAATGATGGTTGATGGAGTTGATTATAGCACCAATTGATACACCACTGGAAGGCCTGGAAGGCCAAGTTGGGGATAAATCATCCTGGAGAAAGTCTAAGTGGCTGCTATCAGTCGACACCAATTTTATGGCACATAATCAATCAATCAATCAATCAATCAATCAATCAATCAAGCTTGCATAGTTCTCCAGGAAATCATGATTAAAAATATTCCTGGTTATTAAAGTCCACTGAGTCCCATTCTAATTTTGTTGGGTTACATGCTATAACAAAAAAACTGAATTGCCTTATAGGTAATTTATTAATTATTATGTAAATTTCTAGTTACCTATGGTAAGGAATTGTATCTGAAATATATTGCATACTATGACTGAATAATTGACTCTCTTTTCAAATGATTTTGAGAAATAACAATTTATTCAGAATGTTGTGGGATCAAACTTTGGAATAACATTAAAACCAAATGAAAATTGAGACAAGATATAGAGGATGGCCTGAACTATAAATGTGTGAAATATTATTATTAAAATGAAACAATATACTTTTTATTACATCATTTTTCTAACAATAAAATTTGAAATTTAAATAATCAGGGGTCATTATAAATATTATATTCTTTGGCCTCATTATTATAGTTGGTCAGTTGGCATGATACCAGATAACTGGGCAGCTATCCAATATCTCTATTTTCTGATCAAAGAGTACATTATAAATGCTAAAATCATTTCATTAGCGAGCTTGCCCATTTCATGATTTATAATTCAACTATATTATTTTTACTTGGTTATTTTTAAAGACTAGACTCTTATATTTCCCTCTTGAATACATTTCTGAATAGCATCCTATACTTCTCTTTTTTCTTTGGTTTTATCTTCCCAATATGTTCAACTTTGAGAGAGAAGTCAAGGCCCTGGCGATACAGTGAAGTGCCCTACACTGTACTGTGGTCTTCATTGATTTCACCACTGAAACAACAACACAAGATCTAGTATCCCAGCTACTGTTTGATCTCATATTCCACACCTTTTCCAGTACCAATGTTCAGGTCTGGTATATCCATTATTTCTGCAGGGCCATTGATGGTGATAAAGAATGGGCTGACAATGATGGGTCATCAACATAAATAGTTGAGGAGTCATGCTGACAACACAGAGGGCCAGACACTAACAGAAATACAACTGCACTGAGGTAGTATATATCATCCAAGAACACTGAGGCAACTGTGCTGACTAAGCAGCACCCACTATTGCCCTGTGCATCTCAGATGAGCATTCTATAATGGTTGGAATACGAAAATCACTGTGATTTCACCCCGGTTATGTTTTTTTATATTTTTATTTTTGTTGGTTATCTTTTATCCTTTTTAATCTTATGTTACTACCCACTGTCACATTTTATTTAGGCAATATAATTTGCCTAAATACATGAATAAGATAGGGCCATGCCTCGATGGTAGAACCTTCTACAGCTAGTGTTATAAAACGGCTGCTTAAAACCCTGGATATTTGGTGTGAGTTAATATTGACAATACATGGAATAATGGTCTGTCTCAATATAACGATTCTTATACCCTAAAATGCACACTACAAGCATGCAGTAGCAACGGTCGTCATAGTCTTCGTTTTTTGCAACAGTAGCAAAACGACCTACCCTTATCACGTTACTACTGTGGACAAGAGGACCACAGAAGAAATGGAGTAGCCTTCATAATTAATAGTAAAGTGGCTAAAGCAGTGCTTGGATACAATCCAAAAAACGATAGAATGATCTCAATTCAAATTCAGGGCAAGCCATCTTACATCACAGTGATCCAAATATACACCCCAACCACAGATGCTGAAGAAGCTGAAGTAGAGCAGTTCTATGAGGATCTGCAGCACCTACTGGACAATAGGCCTAAAAGAGATGTTATTTTCATCACGGGAGACTGGAATGCTAAGGTGGGCAGTCAAATGACACCTGGAATTACAGGTAAGCATGGCCTGGGAGAACAAAACGAAGCAGGACATAGGCTGATAGAATTTTGCCAAGACAACTCACTCTGCATAACAAACACTCTCTTCCAACAACCTAAGAGACGGCTTTATATGTGGACTTCACCAGATGGACAACACCGAAATCAGATTGACTACATCCTTTGCAGCCAAAGGTGGCGGACATCTATACAGTCGGTAAAAACAAGACCTGGAGCTGACTGTAGTTCAGATCACGAACTTCTTATGGCACAATTTAGGATCAGACTAAAGAGATTAGGGAAGACCCACAGATCAGCTAGATATGAGCTCACTAATATTCCTAAGGAATATGCAGTGGAGGTGAAGAATCGATTTAAGGGACTGGACTTAGTAGATAGGGTCCCGGAATAACTCTGGACAGAAGTTCGCAACATTGTTCAGGAGGTGGCAACAAAGTACATCCCAAAGAAAGAGAAAACCAAGAAGGCAAAATGGTTGTCTGCTGAGACATTAGAGGTAGCCCAAGAAAGAAGGAAAGCAAAAGGCAACAGTGATAGGGGGAGATATGCCCAATTAAATGCAAAATTCCAGAGGTTAGCCAGAAGAGATAAGGAATTATTTTTAAACAAGCAATGCGCGGAAGTGGAAGAAGACAATAGAATAGGAAGGACAAGAGACCTCTTCCAGAAAATTAGAAACATTGGAGGTAAATTCCAGGCAAAAATGGGTATGATCAAAAACAAAGATGGCAAGGATCTAACAGAAGAAGAAGAGATCAAGAAAAGGTGGCAAGAATATACAGAAGACCTGTATAGGAAGGATAACAATATCGGGGATAGCTTTGATGGTGTGATCAGTCAGTTAGAGCCAGACATCCTGAAGAGTGAGGTTCAATGGGCCTTAAGAAGCATTGCTAATAACAAGGCAGTAGGAGATGACGGCATCCCAGCTGAACTGTTCAAAATCTTGCAAGATGATGCTGTCAAGGTAATGCATGCTATATGCCAGCAAATTTGGAAAACACAAGAATGGCCATCAGATTGGAAAAAATCAACTTATATCCCCATACCAAAAAAGGGAAACACTAAAGAATGTTCAAACTATTGAACAGTGGCACTCATTTCACATGCCAGTAAGGTAATGCTCAAGATCCTGCAAGGTAGACTTCAGCAGTTCATGGAGCGAGAATTGCCAGATGTACAAGCTGGGTTTAGAAAAGGCAGAGGAACTAGGGACCAAATTGCCAATATCCGCTGGATAATGGAAAAAGCCAGGGAGTTTCAGAAAAACATCTATTTCTGTTTTATTGACTATTCTAAAGCCTTTGACTGTGTGGACCATAACAAATTGTGGCAAGTTCTTAGTGGTATGGGGATACCAAGTCATCTTGTCTGCCTCCTGAAGAATCTGTATAACGAGCAAGTAGCAACAGTAAGAACAGACCACGGAACAACAGACTGGTTTAAGATTGGGAAAGGAGTACGGCAGGGCTGTATACTCTCACCCTACCTATTCAACTTGTATGCAGAACACATCATGCGACAAGCTGGCCTTGAGGAATCCAAGGCTGGAGTTAAAATCTCTGGAAGAAACATTAACAATCTCAGATATGCAGATGATACCACTTTGATGGCTGAAAGCAAAGAGGAACTGAGGAGCCTTATGATGAAGGTGAAAGAAGAAAGTGCAAAAGCTGGCTTGCAGCTAAACCTCAAAAAAACCAAGATGATGGCAACCAGCTTGATTGATAACTGGCAAATAGAGGGAGAAAATGTAGAAGCAGTGAAAGACTTTGTATTTCTAGGTGCGCAGATTACTGCAGATGCTGACTGCAGTCAGGAAATCAGAAGATGCTTAATCCTTGGGAGAAGAGCAATGACAAATCTCGATAAAATAGTTAAGAGCAGAGACCTCACACTGACAACAAAGGTCCGCATAGTTAAAGCAATGGTGTTCCCTGTAGTAACATATGGCTGCGAGAGCTGGACCGTAAGGAAGGCTGAGAGAAGGAAGAGAGATGCTTTTGGACTGTGGTGTTGGAGGAAATTTCTGAGGGTGCCTTGGACTGCAAGAAGATCAAACCAGTCCATACTCCAGGAAATAAAGCCAGACTGCTCACTTGAGGGGATGATATTAAAGGCAAAACTGAAATACTTTGGCCACATAATGAGGAGACAGGACACCCTGGAGAAGATGCTGATGCTAGGGAGAGTGGAGGGCAAAAGGAAGAGGGGCCAACCAAGGGCAAGATGGATGGATGATATTCTAGAGGTGATGAACTCGTCCCTGGGGGAGCTGGGGGTGTTGACGACCGACAGGAAGCTCTGGCGTGGGCTGGTCCATGAAGTCACGAAGAGTCGGAAGCGACTAAATGAATAAACAACAACAACAAAAACCCCTCTACACAGAATCACTGTCATAATTAAATGATTGAAAGGACTGAGTGTTTCCACAAACCTGTCCTGCATAGCCCTTAATTAAACTAGCTTTTTTCATTTCTGTATTTATATATTTGTACTAATGCTGAAAGAACTGTGAGTATTTTCAAAATACAGAGGCTTCAATTACTTTATTTCAGATAAATACATACTTCAACAATGAAAAGAACATAATTACCGGAGACCACTCCTGAGCCAGCCACTTAGGACAATCAAAAATATTGCAAGGCTGAACAATGGGCATCTTAGGAGTGTACATGCACTTCCACTCCTCCACAGAGCTGACCAGTCCCTGGATGTCTTCTTCCACGCAAGAGACTGTGCGGCTTTGAATGCCTCCTCCACAAGAAGAAGAGCAGGAAGTCCATGGGGTGCTTTCCCACCTACAAAACAAGATACAGTTCAGAGGAAAGGCACCATATCATCTGATCTGTGTAACCGCAAGTACTTTAGTATATAGTGGCATTTTTCTAATAGGAGCAGCAAAGCACTGCCCTATCACATGCCTACAGATCATACAGGTCCATCAGCCAGTACTTTGCCTTAAAGCGTCCAATTCTGATAAAATGAATTGATCTGAGGATGAGATTGTAACATTAAAAAATGGGAGAAAAAAACAAAAGTAAGACATGAATTAAGTAGGCTACTGTATTTCCTTCATAGGAAATTGGAAATTCCTTTCATTAACTTCACACTACTATAAAATGCTAAAGAAAACTTTTAAGCTTCTGTAACTCTTTATTACCAGTAGGTCTTCCAAGTAGTATGTATGTACAGTATATAAATAAATAAAGGGAAGCTATGTCAGAAGTACCTTTGGCAGGTTTCCCCAATCTAGTGTTCTTCAGATGAGTTCTGAAACTCCCAGAACTCAGAAAGTTATAATCCTAACACATCCAAAATGCATGTTAGGTTAATCTGTTTTTGGACTCTAAAAAACTGGAATTATTTGATAGTGTTCAGTGATGTTCTCTCTGATTCTTGGAATCAAGTAATATTTATTCTTAAAGGAATTCAGAAGGAACAGAATCATGTAAAAAACAACAACAAAGAAAACTTACCAAAGAAAAAACTGTTTATTTGCAATTACTTAAACTATATCCTATATGAACTAATGGGACACTCCATTAAAACCACATTCCATTTAAAAAATTGTATCACCAATATCAGTGATTCAGCTGTTGAAGATTGGAAAGCATTTTAATGCATTTTGAACAATATAGTACAGTGCACTATTATTTCCTACTTTGCGAAGTTTCTTCAGTGCAGTAATCAGGAATCATATGCTCTCTTTTCCTCCTAACCATATAAATTTATATGTGTACATATGTACCAACACAAGATGGCTCAAGCAGGGATGCTATTTGAGCAGAGAGGCTAGTGTACAGTTGGGATGATGGTACAGGAGAAACATTCCTAGCTTGTCCCTTAACCCCAACTGCATATAGAGAGCCTCACATCAGATACCTATAGGACATAGCTCCAGACATCATCAGGGTCTTCCTATGCACAATGCCACTTGACCTCCCCTACCTTGGGGTTGAGGCTGATGCAACACCTGAAATCCAGATGGGTATATCTCAATCATGCCCACCCCTGTCCTAACATACCTAGGTTTCAGTGATAAACACCATCTCTATATTTTTGTGTACAATTAAATCAAAGACGAAGATGGTTTTATTACTGTTAGGACTGGTATTCAATAGCATCAGCCTGAGACCAAGGTCTCCAACAATTGGTTATGTGGCTCATAAGGTGAGATGAGGAGGGGATTGATTGTAAATTTCCAATATTATCCTGATGTAGCTTATCCTCCGATTCTGACTGCAGCTCCCTCTACCTGTCAGTACTGTGACTCTCCCTGCCTCCCCACATCCCTCCATCATATCCTTGATCCTTGTCATGAGTAAGGATGGCGAGCAGGGGGCTCCCATCCAGGCTGTAAAGCGCATGCATAGTACTGAGGAATTAGGTAGCCATTCAAAGAGACACAGATCGGGCCCGCCTTAGCCTTTGGGGTTTATATGTCTGGGTTTTTCCCACGCTTCTTCAGTTTGTTAGGATTTTCTGTTTATGTAGCAGTAATAAAACACTAGAGACCTATTCCTTGTCTCAGCATGGTTCCTGGCTGTTAGGACAATCCTCCTCCATTCCCAACAATCTTGGGGACTGAACACCAGCCATCCTCCCTTAGAGTCTCCTGCTAATCATCTGCTCATTCTCCATATCAATCTTATAAAACTTCCTTTCCAGACTTTTCTTACCCAGTGCCCTACCCTCTCATCTCACTCTTACCTAGATGGGGTGATTAAATGACTTCTATCACCTGCCCCCAATTTATCTCATTTGGGGAGCCCCTGCTAACACTATCTTCCATCATAATGGAAGAGACTAGCTTTTGTATACTGATCTGTTTTTCTGAAATGATCTAGGTGTGCTAGGTGTGGAACTAATCAATAGAGAAGACTTACTCAAGGAAGTGGGAGCAGCAGGAGCATTAGAGGAAAATGACCACGTATGCTTGAGTTCTTGATTTCAAGGGGACACTGAAATTGAGAGTATTCAAAAATATACAGTATCTTGGACTTCAAAAAGATGCCTTTAATGAACTCAGAGCACTGATACGTAGGTCCTATAGTAGGAGACTCTAATGGGAAAAACAGCTTAACACAGATGAGTGTTCTTAAAGAAGTAGATATTAAAAGCACAAAATGCAAACATCGCCAATAAGGAGGAAAAACAGAAGAGAGCAAAGAAACCAGTGTGGCTACCCAAAGAGCTGAAAATAGAGAGGATGCATATAGAAAAGGCAAAGAGGTCAGGTCATAAAAGATGAATACAGACTATTGGGCTACAACTGTAGAACTTGTGTCAGATAAGCACAAATATTCGGTACCAGATGACTTCTTCCTCAGGTACTCAAGGAACCAACTAATGGCCTGGTCAAATCAATCAATCTATCTATCTATCTATCTATCTATCTATCTATCTATCTAAATATTTTAATAGTTAATAATGATGCTATATAACTATACAAAATGGTAAAAAGATTTTGATCCAGACAATATCTTATTTTGCCCCAATTAATAAATCTGTGATAACCAAGTGTATATTAAAACTGAAACTGCCAGTTTCTCAACTTTATTTCTAAGTGATTCAGCTTCTGCATCTTGATTTTGAATATTTTAAGTGAAGATGATATTTCTGAAAAAGAGATAACTGTTGTAACTATTTAATATTATAAAAATGTTCTTAAATGCACTTTTTAATGTACAGGCTACAAATGCAACTAAGAAGCTAAATCCAGTGAAACTTCATCTGTTCACTTAGCAAACTTATCTATGCTGTTACATAAGGAGGAAGACCATGAAATTTTATCTTAGTTTCAACTGAACTTTCCAGTGGGGAAAAAAAAGCTTGATTTTGTGTCACAAACAATTATTCTGTATGACTACTTAGGACAAGAGAAAGTATTCTTTTGCTTGAGCTGTAAAGAAATGCACAAAGCAACACAGAAAAAACACCAGAATTAAGAACATGTGGCTGGTGAATGACTGTCACTTTGTTAGATTGCTAATAAACCACAAGAACATATTTGTCTTATTGCTAAATAAAGTATTTGGTTTACATACCGAGGAAGAGGATGGTAGAGGTCATAGGGCATGATCTGCTTGTATCCATCACTGTTAGGAACAATAATGCCAACCCTCTGAGTAGAAGGTACACACAATAAAATAAACACTAAATGATTACGTTATACAAAAACAAAGCATTTGATTATTAACTCATTCTACTCATGTTGCTACAATCTACAGGCAAAACATAAAGATATAAGGAACTGGACACTGTCATTTTTACTTCGCAAAAGATCTCATGAACTGATAACCTAATATATTCTGTATGTATTCATTATCAGCCTATGCCCTCATAAGCCTCTTTAATAATTAAATATTGATCTAGATAAATGAACATGGAAAAGGCAATGACATATAAGGGGCAAAATTCTGCATCTTACCTGATGGCTAGAAAATAATAAAAACAAAAATAGATCTATACTGTTATAATATCAACTATGCAAAGCTATATGAAGGGGGGCTGTTTGTCAAGGTCAATTTGTTAATTACTGTAATGGAAGCATATTTACTAAACTGAAGGTTTGTGTTTACAGGATAACCAAGCAATGAGACACATCTCAGCTAATCTTCCACTTGACTGCACTGAAGTCAAAATCCTAAAAGTACTGTAGTATGGGATTAATCCTTTGACCAATTTTGGCCAAATGTGAGGCCATTTCATCCCTTGTATCCATCCCTTGTATCCATCATGGTCATTTAACTGCTCAACAATCACAGCTTTCATTATTATACCAAACACAAAGACTTGAATAGTCCATGGGGGGCAAGAAAAAAAATGTTTTTCCTCACCGTCCAATTCAATAAATTTCATTGAATATGTGATCTAGTAGAAACATTTGGCTCTTACAGAGTATAGAAATATTCCTCCTGAAACATGACATTCAGTTGATTTCAGAACCATCTATTTCTGAATTCCTTAGAAATAAATATGAAATAAGGCTGCTTATCTGTTACACCTGTTGAAGTTTAAGTACATTTATACATAGGCTTTGTAAACATAACAGGTTTATCTACAAAAATTGCACCATTTGTTCACTGCACCTAAATGCTATACAACCAGCTTACATTACTGGCTGTCTAATCCCTACCACTGTAAGGACTGAAGCTGGTGGAGCGGGAATCAGTGATTCTCAGGCCAGACAGAAACATTATGAAAACTTTTTTTTGCCTCTTTTCAATATCTACCTCACTCTCCGAAATGGAAGACCTATCGGTTTTCCAGAAGCAAGAGCTGTGGTCTCTGTGTATATGTCTCTCTCTGTGTTTGTGTGTGTGTGTGTTAAGGGGTATGTGTGAAGATTAGAATACTATTCCCTCCTTACCAGCACTGACAGAGCTTGCATAGTTCTGGTAAATCAAGAATACAGAAAGTGTTTTATTTTTATTTCCTGTTCACAAATGATGTTGTTGATGAATGAGCAATTTAACTTCCCAAATTATTGAGATAGTTGGAACGTGCAAAGTTGCTTTAAGCAGGGAAACAGAAAAAAGACTAGAAAATATTTATTATGTATATTCTTTCCTCTCTCCCATACACAAAGCAGAAGAGAGAAAAATCATCCATTCCTTTCATCTAATTTATTTTAATGAGTTCGATGAGATTCACACTGTGCAGGGAATAACAACTTTGGAGGGTGAGTTCTATTCAACCTTAGAAAACACAACAATAAAAATTTAAAGCCATTACAGATACTGACTAAGGAGTGATACATTCTCACTGCAATTATTTTTATATGAAAGACATTTTTAAAAAGCCCTAAAGCTTCCATATCTGCTTTTCCCAAAGGGTAAGTTTATTTCACACAATGAACCAGAGGACTAGCTCTTTACAGACATTTCTTAAACACCGACTTGAATGAATCCAGATCAATTCCCTATATTGGTTTAGTTCATGTTGACACAACAGATTTAAACATGTGCTTAATTTACATACTTTGCTTTTTCACTTTTCATATCTTTGGCTATAGACAAGTGTCTAGCAAGTTGCCTACAACAGGCAAATATTTTCTTTCCCTTTTTACATTAGTAGCTTTGAACCTGGAGGATCCTTCCTTCCCATTTACGCAAAAGAACTAGAACAAGAATACACATTCCCTGTGATATTTGCCTCATTATTACTATCTAGCCTGCATGAAGGAGAAACCTCCCTATTGAAAGATCAAAGGAATTACCACATAAACAGTTTGGGATGTAGGATTTCTCTTCAGGTCCATCAATGTCAAGCATTGCATCCTGGGGGCCATTCAGTGTTCTAAAGGCCCTGGTACAACTGTATAATCCTTTCCACATCACTGGCCATGCAGAAGCTGGAAGACAACAGCCATGCTTCTCCTCCTCTTCTGGTACATAAACAGGTTTTAGTAATTGTGCTTGTAAGGGCGGCTAGCTCTTCTTTAGATTGCATCATCCCCATATTTCAAATCTGCAGAGGTCCTTACTGTTCAAAATGTGCCATTTATAATTGGTCTTCTAAGCATGGATGTAATAAAATTAGGAATATGCACCTGCTGTCATATTTGCCTCATTATTACTATCTATTCAAGTAGTTTTCAGTATTATGATAACAGTAAGGGGAAAGCAGGTAAGGAATTTCTAGCAGAATCTGCCAATTTGAAATGAACTGAAGAGAGGGAGGCTTCAATCATCCTCACCAAAGGCCTGGGTGAAGAGCCAGGTCTTGAGGCCCCTTCAAAATACCAGCAGGGTGGGGGCCGTTCAGATCTCAGGGGGAACCTAATTCCATATGGCAGGTGCTGCTACAGAGTAGGCACGCTTCTGAGGTCCTGTTAGATGGCATTTCTTAACTGAAGGAACCCAGAATGCACCAACCCTGCCAGATCAATTCAGCTGGGCAGATACTATGGGAGACAGATGGTCCCTCAAGTAACCAGGCCCTATGCCATGTAGGGCTTTATAGGTAACAACCAGCACCTTGAATTGCACCTGGAAACAAACTGACAACCAGTGCAGCTTGTGAAGCAGTGGTGTCACATGGGCATACCGAGGCATGCCCATCACTGTTTGTGCCGCTGCATTCTGTAACAGCTGCAGCTTCCAGGTTGTCTTCAAGGGCAGTGCCACGTAGAGCACATTGTAGTAGTCAAGCCATGAGATGGCCAGGGCATGAATGACTGTCTGAAGGGTCCCCTGATCTAGGAAAGGGTGCATCTCGAGATGGAGCTGTGCAAAGGTCTTCCTGGCCACAGCTACCCCTGCTCATTGAGCAGGAGCTAACAGTCCAGGAAGACCCCCAAGTTGTGCACCACCTTTGAATGGGGAAGTGCCACCCCATCCAAGGTCAGAAATGAAAGTCAAAAGACTATGGGCAGTTTACATTTCTCAAAACAGCTGAACAGCAAAATAATCAACTTAAACTGGTATGAAAATGTAACGTTGAGTATCATCAGCATACTGATATCTTACCTCAAACTGGTGGTTTACCTCCCCTAGTGGTTTTATATGGTTGTTAAAGACTACAGTAGTAGGATAGAGAACTGAGCCCTGTAGTACCTTGGTTAGACTGTGCATCCTTCCCACCCAGCTACTGGCTGGAACCACCCACTACAGTAGGAATGGATCACCACAGAAGTATGGTCAATACTATTGGAAGTTGCTAGAAGTTCTAACAGGACCAGGATGGGTGAATTATCATCCTCAAGGTCCTGATGTAGATCATCCAACCAGAGTGATCACTGCTGCTTCTGTTCCATGTCTGAATCTGAACTGAAAAGGATTTAGAAGATCCACTTCATCTAATGCCCTCTGTAGCTGAACCTTCTCTACAACCTTCCCCAAATGGGCAGGTTGGAGACAAGATAATGGTTTTCATATAAGGCTGGAGATATGGCTTCTTTAAGAGAGGGCACACCACTATCATGCCCTATCTCAAAGAAGTGTTAACAACCTCTTGATTCTACCCATTCAAGCCCTCCTTCCCCTTGCCCCTTGAAGAAGCCAGGAGAGACATTGATCCAAATCACAGATAATGATATTTATACTGCAAAGAATTTATACACTTCTTCGGTTTCCACAAACTCAAATGAATTGTAGGTTTCATTTATTCTCAATTATCCTCATTCCAATATTAAATTATCCTTAGCCATCCCAAACCATAACTGCATAATTGCAATCATCTGTCCAATGCAAGGGACAGGCTGTTGACATAAAGATCCCGAAGGGCAGGAGAATCCCTTAGCTATAAGATTCTGCATCCACTGCCTCAACATATCTGGGAATAGAGTTGGCAAAGGTGATACAGGTCTTTATCAGCATTGCCTTTGTGCTTTTAAAAGCCTCATAATGTCTGTTTTTAAGAGCCAATCAGTGCCATTTTGAGTTGTTTGCACATGTTTTTTTTTTATATTGCTGTGTGCTCACCTTCCGCTCTCCCCCACCCTGAAATTAATGGTGCAAAATGCAGGATACCAATCACCCTGCACCCTGGATCCCTCACAATCACACAGAACCGTGGTGCAGAAATTACCCCTACTATCTATTCAGAAAGATTTTGCTCACTCTCTCTCTTTCCATCTCTTAATTAGCCTGCACCATGCAGCTACCTATCTTAACATTTCTGCCTTTGAATTGTCAGCCTGTGTACAAAACTCAACTGGAAAATAACATCAAGATAAATTCTCAGAAACAAATGAAATGTGTGTTCCATTTGTTATAAAAAGAAAGACAAAAAGAAATACCTACACCTGTTTTGATCTGTTTTGGACAGCCAGATCTTTTGACTGCAAATACAGTACATGGGCTCCATTTCTCTAATTATCTGGCTTGTACAGCTTTCAGAGTCTGGGTTGTATCTGTACTCTAACCATGTCTTGTGCCTGATATAATTTGTTTTTTTTTTCCCCAGACAGCCCAGAGCTGCATGATGCTTATATGGAATGTCACATATTTTCTATAGGCCACAGGAACTTCTTTCAGTGAGACTGCAGAAAGAAAAATCATTAACACATTGCTGTATTGGCCCTTTGTCACACTGTATTTTCTGTGGTTAATATTTTTGGCCCATGTTCTTTTCTTGAATCTAATAGTGCCTTAACCTTAAATTTCTCCTGTTTTGCACAATATCTTTCCATATTGTTCTATCTTTTCCTTTCCTTTTTAAATTCAACTTTTAAGCTGAAATATAAATATAAAATATTATTATAAATTATATTGAAATATTTTAAAAATAGAAAGTCTACTTTTTAAACTCCTTTTTTATTGCAAATCTCTCCTGCCACTGTATCATCTGTGAATCTTATGGCTTACTGTAGTTCTTCTTCTTAATTCTTATTATTACTCGTAACATGATTAAAAAATTAAATATTTGAATGTTCATTCAAAAATGATCCCATCAAACAGAATGAGGCTGATCTAAATTTCTTCTTTTATGTTATACCATGTTAGTTTTCTGCAGCAAAAGAGATGTTTGCTAGTTTGTTTCAATGAGGAAATATTTAGCTCTTGATTAGTGAGACACTTCTTTTGTTGCTGACCAAATGTAACCCAAACATTCTATCCACACTTACCAGAGAATCTTACTAACCCTCTGAGAAGTGTAGAAAGAAAATAATCAACCTGTTTGCTTGTGTTTCACTGTAAACTGCACCTCAAAATTATTAACTGATGTACCTTGCAGGACACGGATCTAGGTTGCACTCCTGAAGTTTTGGCTTTGGCTTGATGTTTTCAGGGTAGTAGTGGCAATACTGATCCGCTACCACTCGACTGCTTCTCAGATCATAGCATTCAGCAGACGTAAGCTGATAACCTTTAAAAAATCCAGATTGAGTAAAGATAAAGACAGCTATGCAGTTCCACATCAACAAGCAAATATCATCTACTGATCTGAATAACAGTTACTGTAGGTCTCATGGGCAGACCTGGTGCACTAACATTCCTGCAAGAAATGTCATTTATGGTTTGTAATGCAAAACTAAGACACAGCCCATTCACCTTCCAAGCATAACCAGATCTGCTAGCATAATATATCTTGTTAGCAGACCTTACAATGAAAAACATGTTGATTTATAGCCAATGTACAGTTTCCAAGCTGATTTTTTGTACAATGATTTTTTTCTTATGAAAAACACCTTCAAAATGAAAAAAATTAAATGTCCCTTCTTTGATAATATACATAAACAGTGATGGCAGCAGTCTTGAAGCTCAGAGGAGCTGCACTTAAATTTTTTGAAGAAGTTGAGGGCCACTGTGGATGGGAGATGGTACAAATAGGGCTGTGTTACATGTACTAGTGTGATCTCTCTCTCTCTCTCTCTCTCTCACACACACACACACACACAGAGTTAGTTATGGGTGCTTTCATTGTTTTATTATGTATCTTAAATCTATTTTAATGACTGCATTAGTGAACAACGGTGGATCAGTTTCCATCCATTCTCACTAAGGCGGCTCCTAAAGCTGCAAAGGAATTTGGGGCTAAATACAGCCCTGGCTCTCTGACTGCTCATCCAGTATGACCATACATGGGTATACATCTTAAGAATACAATTCAAATATCATATATTATATATATTTAACGCCAGATACATAACTTAAAAATAAATCAAATACATATAAATTATCATTCAAAGTTGATGGATACTGTTTGCAGTTGGTGGACGTTGTGTCATTTGTAATTTGGCTGTGCTTCCCTGTATATGAAAGGTGATTCTTTGCTTCTGCTTAGTTCATGACATATTGTGGTATTTTATGCTTCTCTTTTAGTGATTTAATGCACCAGATTGCTTTTTTTCTATACAAATCTTGAACTTCTAAGACTGAGTATAGAAAATGAACATAATAAAGAAATAAAAAAGAAAGCACAAGATCTCCCTAGCTACTCATAAGTTCTGGGTGATTTATCTTTTCCCTTGAAGCACAGCTTTGCATTCTTCAATGAAAGTTTCCTTCTGCGCATTTTTCTCATTTCCCATCTCTAATTTCCTATATGGGAGTATCAGCTGTTGTTATCTGATTTCAATTACCAGAAGCCAATTGTCTCTTCTGCAGAGAAGGTGCTACTATCCTTGACCACAAAGACTGGACAGCTCCCTCTGAGGCTTTATTTATGAGCCATGGTGACAATTACTTCAGTGAAATGGAGTCTTCAAAAATTCTTAAACAGTCAGTGGAAAGGTCAAAGTATAGGCTTTCAAGTGCACTAGAAATTCATTACATATAGTGCTCAGTATCATACATTAAGTTATTAACCTTTCCCCCTTCATTTGCCTTAGGATAGCTAACTTGGATGTCATACTTCAAGCTAGTTACAGGTCTGACAGTGAATATACTATAGAATTAGTAAAACGAAACTGGTTGCCTTGATAAAATTATAGCAATGCTACCTGGACAGCAAAGTTCAGCCATGGGCTGACTTTTTAAAACCTACTCAGTCAAATCAAACCAACTCTGTGTTGGCAGATGCTGGGAAAGCCTTTAGCCCAGGAGAGGTCAAAAAAGTCACACACCAAGCATTTCTATAAAAATATTTATTTACAGAAAGCAAAACAAAAGCAAAACATATTTAAAGGACTTAGCTCCCTTTGGAGCAAGCCTTGCTTGGCTACATTGCTGGCAGAGAAAAAAAAAAAAAAAGAGGAAGTAAGAAACAAGTCCGGCAGGTTTCCTCCCCCCAGGCTATTTTGCATGAAGCACGTGAGAGGAGACAATCAAATACAACCTCTTCACCGGCCAAAATGACTAGGTACAACAGCAGCTTAATCTATTAGTAGGAAAACCTCAACACTCTGAACGATAACAATGGATGCACCAGATGTAGTGACACACTCCTTGCCATCATCACTTTTCATCTAAAAATCCAGAGACATCAACGGTCAAAGAGCTGTTCCAATCTATGGACCTGCTCTTTGTGCCACTCTATGCATATTATAAACCCTGACCCCAAGAATAGATTCAAATTGATCTTTATCCCTTCTGTCCTGTTTTGATTTTATTTCAGCTTAGATACTCTTTCAATTCCTTACTAAACCTCGGCAGGAATCAAGGAAATAAACTATTTTTGAAATTTAAAAAAATGCATGACTTCAACTCTTCTTTCACCACAGAAAATATGAGTATACAACGATTACCTTAAGGAAATATCTTTTTAAATTGTATTCAGTAATTGGTTTTATAAACGTGGGATAATCAGGCAAAGAAATATAGGCTGTGAAGTAAGAGCACAAAACAAAGTATAAATGATATTAAAACTGGGATTGTAAGTATCTAATGAGTCACTTTTCTATTTGGTCTTTCCAAAAATACAATTTATTTTAGAAAGAGCAGCTTGAAAATGAGACATGAGAACTATTTCTTCAAAGATCTTCTTAGAGGTAGCTGCACTGTATTGTACATGAATGGTAATTAAAGACAAATCAGCATTTCCACAATTTCAGAATAAAGAGTTTACAAACATTTACAACCAAAAATGAATACAAGAAAGGATGGAAGGAGCTTATTTCCATGAAAAAAAATAGAAACAAAAGTAGTTGATGTAGATCAGCGCTGTTTAGAACTGCAGTGCAGAACACAATGACATCATTCATTACCTCCACCACAGGACGCAGAACAAGGAAAGAAATCAGTTTCTCTCCACCGGTGGATAATAGGTTGATAGAAAATAAACTGAACTGTACTGTCGGCAGCACCAACATAGTGGATCTGAAAAGAAGAAAAGCTATAGGTAAAGTTATTAGTCTGTAATCCAGGTATAATTAGAAAAATGGCTTCTAAAATATATTAGCAATGTAGAATTAAATTGTAAAAAGTTAAGGCTCTCCGCCAGTATTTCCGGATAAGCAAGTTCTGTACCAAGAAGCAGCTACCATAAATTTAGCACTCTTGCAAAGGGGCTTCAAAATGGGTAAATGGCAATTCAGCATTTAAATAGATGCATTGTGCAATGTTTGTCTTTAAAGCTATAAATACTGTAATCTTTTGAGTCCTGTCATCTGTCTTGCAGTGCGGGTCCTATGTTATCATAGCTAATAATTTTCATCTTTATTGGTTAGCCTCTTCTATTCACTGGGCACAGAAATCATTACTCCACAACAATATTTTCTCTTAAAATGGGGTAATTACTGTATTATGCATTTTACTCCCTAGATAAATAATTAAGCAAATAAAAACATCTGAATATCAGCTTCCTAATACTATCGCAAAGAGAAGTAATGTCTTTCTAAAAGCTATCAGAGATGTTTTGACAAAGACCATTCAAAGAAGGCCGTTTCAGTATTCCCAAGCCAGAATCAAAGATGTGGACCATAGGTTTTCAAATATAATGTTTCCAGATAGGGCTGGAAAAAGACTTACATGGGAACCCTGGGAAACTTCTGCTGGTCAGTACAGATAAATATTTACAAACTGATGTACGTGTACTGGGAACAAGAAGCCGAACATTTCCAACCAACGTGGGTTTTGCCCTTGCATAGGTCTGGGGAAGGCTGATGTAGATAACCCTGAGCTCACACCTCTGTTTAAAGTAAGTTCCTTTGCCTGTTCCCTTGGCTCAAAAATTATTCTACTGTTAGAAGAACTAACTAAATAAATAAATAAGAAAAAGGAAACTAACACACAAGGGATAGTATTATTTTTTTTTCTCAAAAAAAGAAGAGAAAGGCAATAACAATACTTAAAATGTATAGGTTGCAAAAAACAAGAAGACATAAAAGAGGAAGGCAGAAGTGCTCGAGACATGTTGAAGGATATAAAAGTTTTAGTTTACTGATGAGAACATGCAGCTTTCTTTTAATCAATTTAATAGTGATGTATATTCCCAGAAGGAAAAAGGAGCTACAGCTGAAACATTACATGTTTCCTATGCAGTGGAGGAGGCCTCTTGTATGGATCACTACCATTTTGTTCAGCAAAGGCTTCTAATTCCTTGCATTAAGATAGTAATATATGAATCACACATGGATCTGGATTCACAAAGAAGTCCAATGGATCTGGGGAGACATACATAGTGTCAATGCTCTTAGCTCTTTGAAACTTCCAATTTGAACACAGACTAGCAACAGCACTGGGGAAAAATTGCTAACTAAACATAAAAGAAAAAAGAAAGAAAAAGAATTAAACCAATAGTGTTGCCTGAACCTTAAAAATTTCATGTGTGTGAGGTCCCAGGCAGAGCATGATAAATGAGGAGAGAGATTACATGGGGCCTAAGAGAAGGGGTTGGGAAAGTTCCACATCAAAAGTCAGGAAGACATAACAACCTATCTCCCCAAGGAGTTTTGTTGTGTTGTCTGCTTGATTATCTGTCTTCTCTGACAAGGAGAAAAGACAGATGCAGATCTTTCTCCCAAACGAAATGGGAAGTTATACATACAGCCTGGACCACCACCACCCTTGGGTGGGAATATGTTGCAATTACCACAGATGGAAAAATAACATTACTAGGAGAATGAGGGAAAAGAAATCAGACAAACTGATGTTTATTGTTTCAAAAAGGATACAAAAAGGAATAGAATTATTACAAAATTGTCAGAACTTCGGTGAGAGATTATTCTTGGGCTCTGCAGTGTGCGTGCGTGTATGGGGATATCAGATATTGACCAGCTGGTTCTGAACTTGGTTGCTCACATTTCCTACTTACACCAAACGGTTCTGACTATCTTTGCTCATATTTTGAAATTTACACTACCCCTAAAAGCCTAGCTAAGAATAAGAGCTTACAATATTGAAACAAAGTAGTCTTTGTAGATTCTCAGGTACTACCCAAACGTATTCCTCAATAAGTTGTAGAGATAGGGGCATGCCAAGTATTTTCATCACTCACCCTGGTAAGTGTGATGTTCCCCTTGTCCCATAAAGTTGTCTTCTATTTGGGTTACAAATACAACTAATAGCTGTCAGCTGTGATTAAACACCATACTGAATTGTAAATAAAAGGGCTCTTGATAAAAATCAGAAAATGAAGAAATCATCTGATACTTGGAATTAGAATAGGGAATGGTGATTTGAAACATCCTTGTAGTAGTTATAATGACACTGAATACCCTGAAGCATGTTTCAGTTTTAATCAGATCAATCTACTTCCTATCATTGAACTGAATTCTCTGGATTTTGGCAATAGAGACCCATCAATTTATTTCTTCCTGATGGACTTTACTGTAGCCTGACCTAAGATGATACACAAAGGTTATAGTTGCCTCTCAATTAATTGATTAATCACTGTGTGCCATTTACATTTCCCAATTCAGTTGTGGTATTAATCAAGTTTATCTAGTTATTAAATTGTTATCAGTGGAATAACTATTAGCAAGTTAAGAATTAAGGTGGTTGCTAAATGAGGACTACTGGTATGATATCTTTTGCTCCAGAAAAGCTCTTGAAATATTTATCAGAGTGGGTCTGAATATTTTCACTTAGCAAAATTAAGTGACCAAATTAGATATAATCCCAGTTTTGAAAGCATTACATCGAAACTAAAGAGATTTATTAATTTTATTAATGGCAGGTTCCTTTTGCTCTCCTTGAATTGCAGGATGCAGATGTAGGCAAAGAATCATCGTTTATAATTCATGAAGCAATGGTTACTACATTTGGTTTGGATAGGTCACATTTCCATAGAAGGTATTAATCCAATTGCTCATTCCTACTACTATTCCTACTATGGGCAGTAATTCTTCTGCTACATTAAAGGAACAACATTTTTGTGTAATAAACATCTATTTATTTATAATTTTTTTAATTATAGAAGTTCCAGTTGTTTTAAAAGTCTGGGAGCAGCAAACAGAGAAAGTTTGATCCAATGGGAATTTGTATGTACTGTGAGGAGAATGCAAGAGGGTTCTTTTGTTCAGGAAGGGGGTAAGTGTCATGAATACTGATGGTGAGCAGGAGGGGGCCCCTATCCAGGGGGAGAAACACATGCGTAGTTTAGAGGCTCTGAACTTTCCTTCAAAGAAACCCAGAGCAGACCTTCTTGGGTTTATCTGTGAAAGTTTCCCATGGTCTTTCAGTTTGGCAGGATTTTCTGTCTAGCAAAGTAGGACAATAAATCACTAGAGACTCAAGCTACCATCTCAGCATGGTTCTTCGCTCTAAGATAGGACAGAAAGGGATCCCTGGCGGCAGGTTACAGTAAACCAAAGTAAGAGATTAGAGCAGTGTTTCTCAACCTTAGCAACTTTAAGACGTGTGGACTTCAACTCCCAGAATTCCCCATCAACATGGCTGGCTGGGGAATTCTGGGAGTTGAAATCCACACGTCTTAAAGTTGCCAAGGTTGAGAAACACTGGATTAGAGGAAAAGATATCTGGTTGCAGCCGGAGAAGAGACACAATAGAGTACAGATTAGGGACACCAAAAGCTAATCAGAGCATGGTGGGATAAAAACTAGGGAAAACGATTTAGAGCACAGAAACAAAACAAGTGATGCGAGTAGGTAAAAGCATGGTATAAAGTAAAAAAAGGAGTATAGTCAAGCAGTACAAACATGCGTGACATGATATGAGGTGCAGAGCAGACATTTAGCCCAAAGGAAGTAGCTGTTGGTCAAGGATTGGTGGGGGGAATAGAGAGGGAAACTGAGTCCAAGTCCAGCAACATGAGGCATATGATCAGTGACTGCAGAGATCAAGGAGGAAACAAGAGAGAAAAGAATTTGTGTTGTTTGGCTGGGAGAGAGAAAAATCAACTTGTATTTGCATTTTGTCACATCCGTATATGAAGCCAATACTTAGCAATAAAATTGGGAAAGTGAAGATCCAAGCCCCGCTGTTTAATTACCAGGATTTCACTTTTTAATGAAGTTCTGAAAGATTCTAAGCAAACTTGAGAAAATAACAATGAATCTTGACTTATATATTATATATATTATATATATATTCATATTATATTATTAATATTAAAAGTATTACATCCTAATATATTGTGCTACTAAAAGTACATGTCCAGTGGTTTCATTTATTCCGGGACTATAGGAATAATTGCGTAGAATGCAACCTACACAATTTCTTCTATGTGCATTGTAACAGTCACTACAACCTTGATAAATTTCCAGGCTAAAAACCTAATTTCCAGAAAGATAAGTCTGTATCAGACATATATAATTGCACACTGGCATTCACTCTGCCTCACACAAGTAGGCCAAGACTATCTGAAGAGTGTGATGGACTGTAGCCTTCTTTCCAACCCAGAACTTGCAGGTGAAGAGTATTTCTTGCCTCTTCTTCACCTTAAGATGGGAGAAAAGCATCTATGTTGTTTGGCTACTGGCCTGCCAACATGCTTGGAGTCAAACCAGAAGACAGAGACTTCACTGGCCCTATTCAGTCCAGGCTTAAAAGTGCCTAAATCATGTAGCAATGAAACCAGCACAGCCAACCACCTATCCCCTTTGCAGCATAATTTGCATTTCTATCTGTCAGAGATCATGGCATCCAACCATTTTTGTTGGAGTCCTCCAATGTAAAACTGATGGCACCCTAAACATGATACAGCTTGTACAGCTTATATCTGAAAATCTCCAGGCCTTTCTGAGCCACCTCCATCTGCTCCAAAATGTTTTATTTTCTTGTAATTCTCAAAGGCTTACATTCCATTGTGCCTTTTAGCCTCTCTATAGTATGTATATTTTACTTTCAGCAATGTGTTTTCAATTACTTGGAAGAATAGGAGAAAATTAATGAGAGGAAAACATTAATGGGAAGAAACAACTTGATTCTTACTGCCAGTTCTACACAAAACAGAGCTTCCAGGCTATCAGATGATTTCTCAACCAAAGCTAGTTTGCTCTCTGTAAAGAACTGCAGAGCTTAATTCTGCTCATTTTATACCTTTAGCAATTCAAGAGGTTCTCCTGAATTAAATAATTCCCCTGAGGCAGTTTTGAAAGGGGGGGGCAGAGGTCTAATGTGAGGATTTAATGCAGCATAAGCTCTTATAGACTATGTTACTTGCAGTAATCTAGGAAGGAAGTAACCTAGGAAGTCTAGCACATTTTACTTGCAGGAAAAACATCACATTGAACAGTTACAGGACTGTGAAGACAATGTCATAAGCATATTTACCACAAAGCAGGCATAAATATTGCAAGCTATATTGTTTGTCAGTTGTTCAATTTCTCACCTTTACAGTGAAATCTGCAGTGAGAGGGCCAGGCATTCTCAGTATCTCTTTGTCTGCCAATTTCTGGAACTCAACAGAAGAATTATCCACAATAAAGGATCCTGTGGAGCTGAGACTGTTTTCACCCTTCACACCTTGCAGAGTTTTGGTTTCTAGATCTGACAAATGCAAGCACATTGAAGAGTCATATACAATTGTTTCCTTGGCACAAAGAGAGAAAGCCACCAAGCAAAACAATAGATATGAAGCATTGTTTAACCTGATTTTATTAATCAGCATTTTATTAACACCTTCATCCATTCTACTTTATACCATTTTTTCTTGTTTTCTCTTTGCTTCTATCTACTAATATACTGCATTGTGTAAGACAGAACTATTTCCATTAGAGGTAGCATTGTGTTGGTGTGTAAACACATGCAAAGGATTTCTCAAGACTTAATCATGCAGAAGACAGAATAGTAGCCCCAAACTCAATATAGTGTAGACACAGTGCACTATATTTTCATAATGTGTCTTCCACAGTGATTCAAATGTCATTCTCCATTTTACAAAAAGCACTCACAATATTGTACCAATTAATCTAAGGATTCTTGATGGATTCATGAATATCACCCCTTCTTTGGGTTGAGGCTGAACTGCTACCCCAGCCAGTTTTGAGAAACTGGAAATGCATGGGGTAAGAGGAGAACATGCAAAGGAAAACAGTGGCTAGTGCTGTTTTGGATAGAGCACACATACACACAGCTTTTGACTATACTAGAAAGATTATTCCATAGATGGAACCACAGATTTATGGTTTATCTAAACCATGCATCTATGAGATATAAACATGAAAAGTCATGATGAAATGTAGCAACAAATCTGGATCTTTTGGCTGTAATAAATCTTATACTACATGTAGTGACATATTCTTTCTATGAAAGCTTTTTTAGAAATCAATGCTTTAGGCTTTATATTTCTTTTTTTGTAAGTTTACATTATCAAGATTTATCCAAGATCAGCGTAATAAAGTACTCATTACTTGCCACAGGAGATTTTTTCCAAGTACATAGCAAGATCACGATCTTCATGACATGTATATTCTGCCTACTTCCTAGGACTACACTCATTGCTATATATACTTTCAGAGCACATTTTTTACCATCTCATCCAACTTGATGCCTCAGATATGGTTAATTTTGCCTTTGTACTCCATTTTAGTCATGCACAATATCTCTCTTCTTCTTGCAAAAGCCTACTGATATACATAATACATACTTTAATGTATTATATTGTTTCCTTTAATATATTTGCTTTTTCGTTTATCTCATCACCACTGGTTGTCTATATAGGGGCATATGAAATGAATAGGGGAGAATTATTACCCAAGTACATATAGAACCTTTGGTAAGTCTGTTAATAGTATATATCTATTCCAACTACAGTTTACTGGGATAAACTGGTTCTCGGTTTAGAGACTTATTGGAATTTAATTTCTACCTTACAAGACTGACATTATCCTTCAGGGTCTTTCTAGAGTCCTGAAAATTATATTGTATCATCCCCTATGAATCCCCTGGATTTGCTGTGTACTGCCTTGTCTCTATGGGAGCTTGACACTTCCCACCAAAGAAACCAAAAGTAAGCCAAGATGAAAGAAACATTCTTGGAAATTCATAGTCTTGGTAGAAGCATCTTCAACTACTTCCTTTTTGTTAAACAGATTTTTCGTGACTGGGCACACCCTCCATGGCAACAATTTTTTGAACAGGGGCAGTCCTTGAAAAGCCATTTGTAACAGTGCCTGTGATACTCAGTGGCCTAAAAAATTGATTCTACAAGTTTCTAGGAGCAATGGTTTCTATCAGCTTTTACACGAGCCTTGAGACTTCATAGTGAACTTCCCACTTCCTAATATTGATCCTCCTAGCAGCTAACATGTGGCTAATAGTAAGCAAGAGAGCACAGAAGTAAAAACCAACTCTAAGCCTTTGCAGCCATCTAACAGTAGTCCAGATTTTGGCAGCCCAACTCTGGTAGTTCTACACAGGGACTTCTGCTTCATGATGTTGTTTATTCGTTTAGTCGCTTCCGACTCTTCGTGACTTCATGGACCAGCCCACGCCAGAGCTTCCTGTCGGTCGTCAAATCCCTAGGAACCCCAGGGACGAGTCCATCACCTCTAGAATATCATCCATCCATCTTGCCCTTGGTTGGCGCCTCTTCTTTTTGCCCTCCACTCTCCCTAGCATCAGCATCTTCTCCAGGGTGTCCTGTCTTCTCATTATGTGGCCAAAGTATTTCAGTTTTGCCTTTAATATCATTCCCTCAAGTGAGCAGTCTGGCTTGATTTCCTGGAGGATGGACTGGTTTGATCTTCTTGCAGTCCAAGGCACTCTCAGAATTTTCCTCCAACACCACAGTTCAAAAGCATCTCTCTTCCTTCTCTCAGCCTGCCTTATGGTCCAGCTCTTGCAGCCATATGTTACTACGGGGAACACCATTGCTTTAACTATGCGGACCTTTGTTGTCAGTGTGAGGTCTCTGCTCTTAACTATTTTATCATGATTTGTCATTGCTCTTCTCCCAAGGATTAAGCGTCTTCTGATTTCCTGACTGCAGTCAGCATGTGCAGTAATCTTTGCACCTAGAAATACAAAGTCTTTCACTGCTTCTACATTTTCTCCCTCTATTTGCCAGTTATCAATCAAGCTGGTTGCCATAATCTTGGTTTTTTGAGGTTTAGCTGCAAGCCAGCTTTTGCACTTCCTTCTTTCACCTTCATCATAAGGCTCTTCAGTTCCTCTTCACTTTCAGCCATCAAATTGGTATCATCTCCATATCTGAGATGATTAATGTTTCTTCCAGCGATTTTAACTCCAGCCTTGGATTCCTCAAGCCCAGCATGTCGCATGATGTGTTCTGCGTACAAGTTGAATAGGTAGGGTGAGAGGATACAGCCTTGCCATACTCCTTTCCCAATCTTAAACCAGTCCGTTGTTCCGCGGTCTGTTCTTACCGTTGCTACTTGGTTGT
The DNA here is from genome assembly GCF_035149785.1 of Candoia aspera. Classification (NCBI taxonomy): domain Eukaryota; kingdom Metazoa; phylum Chordata; class Lepidosauria; order Squamata; family Candoiidae; genus Candoia; species Candoia aspera. The sequence continues at coordinate 186,137,757 of NC_086154.1, forward strand.
TATACAGATTCTTCAGGAGGCAGACAAGATGACTTGGTGTCCCCATACCACTAAGAACTTGCCACAATTTGTTATGGTCCACACCGTCAAAGGCTTTAGAATAGTCAATCAAATAGAAATAGATGTTTTTCTGAAACTCCCTGGCTTTTTCCATTATCCAGCGGATATTGGCAATTTGGTCCCTAGTTCCTCTGCCTTTTCTAAACCCAGCTTGTACATCTGGCAATTCTCGCTCCATGAATTGCTGAAGTCTACCTTGCAGGATCTTGAGTGCCACTGTTCGGTAGTTTGAACATTCTTTAGTGTTTCCCTTTTTTGGTATGGGGATATAAGTTGATTTTTTCCAGTCTGATGGCCATTCTTGTGTTTTCCAAATTTGCTGGCATATAGCATGCATTACCTTGACAGCATCATCTTGCAAGATTTTGAACAGTTCAGCTGGGATGCCGTCATCTCCTGCTGCCTTGTTATTAGCAATGCTTCTTAAGGCCCATTGAACCTCACTCTTCAGGATGTCTGGCTCTAGCTCCCTGACTACACCATCAAAGCTATCCCTGATATTGTTATCCTTCTTATACAGGTCTTCCGTATATTCTTGCCACCTTTTCTTGATCTCTTCTTCTTCTGATAGGTCCTTGCCATCTTTGTTTTTGATCATACCCATTTTTGCCTGGAATTTACCTCCAATGTTTCTAATTTTCTGGAAGAGGTCTCTTGTCCTTCCTATTCTATTGTCTTCTTCCACTTCCACGCATTGCTTGTTTAAAAATAATTCCTTATCTCTTCTGGCTAACCTCTGGGATTTTGCATTTAATTGGGTATATCTCCCCCTATCACTGTTGCCTTTTGCTTTCCTTCTTTCTTGGGCTACTTCTAGTGTCTCAGCAGACAGCCATTTTGCCTTCTTGGTTTTCTCTTTCTTTGGGATGTATTTTGTCGCCGCCTCCTGAACAATGTTGCGAACTTCTGTCCAGAGTTCTTCCGGGACCCTATCTACTAAGTACAGTCCCTTAAATCGATTCTTCACCTCCACTGCATATTCCTTGGGAATATTAGTGAGCTCATATCTAGCTGATCTGTGGGTCTTCCCTAATCTCTTTAGTCTGATCCTAAATTGTGCCATAAGAAGTTCGTGATCTGAACTACAGTCAGCTCCAGGTCTTGTTTTTACCGACTGTATAGATGTCCGCCACCTTTGGCTGCAAAGGATGTAGTCAATCTGATTTCGGTGTAGAATATTTAAAACAAACAAACAAACTCTGATTACCTTGGGCCAGTCATTCTCTCTCATCCCAAATCACCTCACAGGGTTGTTGTTGTGGGGAAAATAGGAGAAGGAAGGAGTATTAGGTATGTTCACCGCCTTGAGTTATTTACCAAAACAATAAAGGCGGGATAAAAATTAAACAAACAAACAAACAAACAAATCCAGTGATGAAAGTAATAGACAAATTGCCTCAGGACAAATCCCACCTTAACCTAGTGGAAGATACTTGCTCCTCCTTTGCACTTCTAGACACTGGTTTCTGTAAATGCCCTTTTCTCCTGGTCTCCTTAATTCTATTGGCAGCACAGCTCCAAAGTGATAATGTTTATTAGTCTGAGAAACAGCATGCATGTCAAAAAAAAGCCGCAGGAGTACAGGCCAGGCATTCTCAAAATATTACTTATACTTACTACTATATCTTGTAGGTAAATACTACAGATTTTCCCCTCTTTTATAGTTTATAACCTGCAATCTGCTGATAAATTCTCACAATTATAAATGTCATGCATAAGAACAAATGCATGTACCTAGGGTAGCTTTTCAAGCATACATAGAATATAATCCATATATAATCCCTCAGTAAATGTTCTTAATCATGCCAGCGTGAAGGTTTTTTGCAAAAGTTCTTTGCCCTTTTGTAGTTTTACTATTGCTTATCTTACAGTTGACAACCAGCTGCGGGTCTTTACTGTCTCTATAGGACTGGGTAGTCTTTTAATTCTAAAGGACATCTACTACTCTAAAATATCTACATGCTGTGCAGCTACGCTACAATATTTTCAGTTGGAGAAAGAACGCCATTTAACTCCTCCATTGAAAAAGGGAGATGTGAAACTTGCTGAATATTCCTGCTGTTTGGAATTCTGTGCAGACGGAGAACAGCACATAATGTATTGAGGACAAGCAAGGCTAAGAATCAAGCATGACAACTAGGAAGAGAAGCATTCTGTACAAAACTTTTTCTGTATATGCAGCATACAGGAAAGTTAGAATGCAATTGCTCAAAATGTCGTGAAACGTTTATTCTGCTCTTTTCTATCACCTTACGTTCTGGTGAGCGACCAGTATGTTTTCACCATGAGTCTCCAAGTTGAGGGGAACAAACTTCAACTGCCAACACAACACAGATCTATCCGCAATTTTTGTTTTACATTTAGATTATCTCTTCTCTTTCAATCAATGGTTATACGAATGCCCTCTCATAACTCTTGTCAATCACATTCTGAATTCAGAAAACTGAAGACCCATCCAACCAAAATGGCTCCCGAACTTTTTCCTTCCTTATTTTTATCTTGTATGGGTAACAACTTTAATAGCATAATCTGGTTGTTGATTCCTTTATGTTCTGCTCCATGAAACAAGGTAAGCGTAAGAACAAGCACTAAACTCATGAGCAATTCAGCTCAATAGCAGGTTAGCCTTTATTATATTCTCATCAACCGATGAAACACATTTGACAGATACACGCACACACTAACATATGAGTGGAAAATTAGAATGATGGTTTGAAAAAGCACTGTACTTTCATATAAACTAGGGCTACCATATTTGGTATTATTGTTTTTATTGTTTTATTGGTATTATTGTTATTTAAACTTGTATGCTGCCTGACTCAATGACTCTGGGCAGCTCATAACAATCAAACAAGGATATTACAATAAAATCAATAAAAAATAAAGCAAAAAGATGGCATCTAGTGGTCATCTGGACTTTTGCGGCCTAGGTATGGTCTCCCTATAAACATACGTAGCTCCTTGTTCATGTTCCAATGTCCCTAAAAAAAAGGGAGCCATATAGCCTTGTTTGAAATAGAATTCCAAAGGATATTAGAAGTATTTCAATATTAAAAATGTATTTTTACTTACATAAATGATCAGGACCTTTCAGCACTAGCCGAACATGACGACTTCCATAGGGAATAGCAACAACCGTGTCATCCACTGGATTGGGGAGGCGGGGAGGTAAAAAAACCACACATGATCAACAAGCCAAAGAAGCTCAAACAAGCAGAGAAAACTGTTCTTCATGGGAAAATTGCAAGCCATATTTTGGTCACTTAAATAAAAACACTCAAATCCAATGAACCCTGAAGAAAAACTAAATGTAAAACAACCATGCTTTATATTCCCAGTCAATGGCCTTGTTTTCAAGAAGATCTGTTTATATTAAACAGAATTTCTTGTAAAACAAACACTTGTTGCCGTAATGTATCAGCCCTTCTTCAAGCCTACTCCTGTTCTTCAGTTGGCTAAGCATTTGCACAAAGAATTTTCATGAATGTTCAAATAATAAAAGAAGATAATCAAATGTTAGAACTATTTTCTATGGCAAAAGTGAAGTATTTGCTGTGATGATAGAAAGAAAAATGGTGGATGATGTTCAGTGATTATTTACTGAGGTGATGTGGAGATGAGTAGGGAGGAGATGGAAGGGTTCCTCATATAGATCTACAGAAAGAACTATTTGCTGCAGGAGAGTTGAAAAAGCTCAGTGCACATAAGTACCAGTGGGGGGGGGGGAAGAGGAAAATAATGGTGTGGTTCTGGGATTAGCAGCCTTTTCAGACTGTAGATCCTGTTGTGCAATTATGCACAATGATTCAGATACCAATTATATATATATATATAATTAAAAATGTCCCAAATGCCATGAACTGTTGGGTCAGTTTGCAAGATTCAAGCTATTCCATTAAAGAATGGTGCATCACATTGACATGCAAAGGGACAAATATTATAAAAACATAGCCCTTAGGACATTTCCCAGATTGGAAATCAAAATATAAATTTAAAAAGTTCACCCATTACTCATTCATTCCAGTTCAAAAGCCTTTTTTAAAGTGTTATTGTATTATTACAAAGTACAAGTAGTACATTGTACTATTTGGGTACAGTGGTCTTTATATGGTGTTGACTAAAGATTATTAACACTCTCATTATTTAGATAACTTAAACCTCTAAAGATAAATAAAAAAGGGGGTTATGTCAATATTAACTATGATTTCTAAAATGTTACTGTTAAGCATAAAGTTGCTTAAAATGTACATCTAGAGCTGAGTGTAGCTTTGATAAACAACTGTAAAATGCTTGATTTATTATATTATAAACATTTCTATCTTAAACTTAATACTTAATACCAAGGTCTCTACTATATTGTTACTTAATGTTGTTTGTGTGTATTATAAAAAAGAAAAGGAAAAGGAAAAAGAAAAAGCAGGTAAAAATGCTATTTGGTTCCTAACTTTCCCCTTCTTTATGTCTCAGTGTTTATAAGCATTTAGGCCCTCTGTATCCTGCTAAGATAGGGAAGCACTGGAAGTTCAAGGCAATCATAGAACACTTAATAGCATTAAGTATTTGTGTGTGTCTTTGTCTGTATCTCCATGTGCTTTTTCTAATATTTAATTGCACACTTGTGTCAAAAACAAAACTGCTAATGTACTGTCTCAATACACGTCTCAATGCCATCGGATATAAAATGCCAAGAACAGCTTAGTCACCATACTCAGAAAAGTAAAACCTAATAAACTAGGGGGTTGCAGCAAATAGGAAAGTTACAAATAGGAAATAAGTGACATGTGCATAAATAAATTGCCAAGAGATCTTATCAGTTCAGTGATAAAGTCTAATAAGTAATAAATAACAGAAATCAAAGGTTGGTATGAGAGAGTAGGAAGATAGCTTTTTTCCTTCCTTCTTGCAGGGTACCCAATGAAATTTAATAATGAAAAATTCAGGATACATAACAGGAAGAGGTTTTTCACACAGTGCACAGTTGAACAATACAATTAGCCTTCACAGTAGGTAAGGATGACCTCTGACTTAACAACCATTAGTTTTGACAAGTATGTCTTACTCCAAGGACATAACCCTGACATGCTGCTTGTGAGCCTCCTAGGGCACCTGACTGACCAATGGGTGACACAAGTTTCTGGATAAATTAAGTCTTTGGTTTAATTTTGTCTTTATATTCTCAGCAACACTCATGTGCTCTATAAATGGTTTGTCATAAACACAGATGTTGTATGATCAGTGGCCAACTCTGAAATAGCCAGAAAAAAATGCAAATTTTAATTTCATTTATTTATTTCACGTGTTTATTATTAATTTTATTCATTTCAAATAACCAACTTCTTGTGCTGGTTGGTGTGAACTCAACTTTCCTTTCAACACAGTTCTTCTTTCAGTCGTTTCATCTTTCAAACTGATTTAAAACAATGATGTAAGAATATTTGCTGGAAGCCAGTTCACTTTTGTATTTATTTTACTCAGAGCCAATCATACTCATACTCTAAAATGTTATCATAATCTCACAAACTGACAGAAACGCCCTTTTAAAGTATTTTTTTTTGCAAGTATGTTTTTCCATTTTCAAATATCAAAATGAGTTAGCAAGACCTTTTTTCTCTTTGTAATACAAAAACAGGTTAATAGAAGCTAAGGGAATGAGACTTGTGAAAGTAGAAAGTCTGTGTTCATCTCCAGGTCATCTGAAGTACAGAAAAACCCACAACTTTTCTTTGTTAACTTTCTTTTTAATTTTCAGTGAGCTCAATACTGCCACAAGGAGTTTCTGATCTTCTTTCATTCTGTGATATGGAATAGATTCTGAAAATCCTGCTGAAATCTTACTCGGTCTTGGAATGCTCAATTCCACCAAAGTCGAGAGAAGAGTCCCACTGCCCCTCTCAAAGCCAAGCTGATAGAGCCACAGAGCTACATCCAGGGTGTTGAGTCATATTATTGTCTAGACTGTCCTAAAGTTTGACATTAGCAATAATATCTCTCTTTAGCCCATTGATTGCCTGTAAGTGATTTTGGCTTGGCAATATGCAATAAATTGACAGAGACACAGACTCCCCAAATAACTCTGCAGAAGCTACTCAGAAACTAGACAGGGCACTGCCAGATAAGAATCTTTATTGTATGCATGGACGAAACCACTTTAAGGAGTTGATTGCCCTCTCTTAACATGAGAGTGTAGCCTTCTCCAATGGCTACTTCAGTTTAAACCTGGTTCCTCTTTTTCCCAACTTTCCCACAATTTCATGGATATTTAGCCTTCTGCTTTTTAGCCTCAGAGCTAGGTGAGTTTTGGCTGTCTTATGAACTCTTATATGAGAATAAATTCCACTGAACTTCTTGGGATTTGCTTCCGAGTAAACATTAATGTCTCACTCCTTGAGTTTACATGGTTCATTAAGCTATGGTTTGCTTTAACTATGATTTGTGGAATTAACTACAGTTAGCTGCGTTCACACATTATGTTATGGAATAAAATATTGTTCACAAACCTTAATAGTTGAGTTTATACAACAAGCTAAGCACAAAGCAACCATGCAATGGTTATAGTCATAATCTATGGTTTATGAACCACAGTGGCTGTTTTCACTTATCACCCCACATTAGCCAAATATATCACAGTTCTAGAAAGCACTACAGTAGTTAATTAATTCCCAAAACTAGACTTCCTGAGAATGGAACATATTCTTGGCTAAATCTCTCACTTCAAGCTCTCTATGTGAGACCAACCACGTCTAAAGGTTCCTTTCTCAATACCCAGACCTTGGCCTTGGCTGCCACTTTTGAAATGATTTCCACTGGTGTCACCTGCTCAGATTTGACCCTGCTGAATACTTGCAGGAACATTTCTTCTATATGCCCCAGAAAATGATGCCATGTCCCAGAGGCTGCTCCAAGTGGCTAAGACAGATTTGGGCCCGTGGAGGAAGCAGCCAGGGCTCTTACGTTAGCAGGGCTTCTGAACTGGCTTGTTCCTGTGGTAAAAAAGATTCATTCTATAAGGAGGCCTAATAAAAACGGGGGATGTAGAGAAGGACCGTCAATTGCTGAACTGCCGAACCTTTCAAGTAATCTTTCATTTTTATAGGCAAAAAGGGGACACCAACCAGATGTTTCCTCTTTAGAAGAGTGTAGGAGGGAAGTCAGAGACACATATCTTCTTCCACCCCACTGCTTTTCTGTTTCCAGCCTCTCTGGGATTGATATACCAGCCCTATGAATACTAGACAGTTGTTTCTGTTATAAGGGCTAATAGTTGCAATGTTCCATACATTTTTCCTGTTCCTCCTCTTTCCTATCTTTTCCTCAGCAATGGACACAAAGCAGGAGGACAAAATAAGGGCAGATACAAAGAGAAAATGAATTCAATATGATGAACCCAACAGTGTGTTTGGAATGTCAAAAAAGAAAAACACTTCCAGCATATTTTTTTGGCACAGAAGCTGCTAAATCAAAGTGCTAAATACCCGAATCCCTTAAGTGTGGCAAGATGCCTCTGATATTTTCCTGCTACCTGCTTAACAGATGTTCCTTTCCAGGCAACAATTAAAGGAAAGGAAAATTTCAAACGAAAGCAGAAATGCCTCAGTCCCCAGAAAGCTGTGTGTCCTCTCTTGTCTAGGAAAAGATCTGTAAAATTGTGTAAGATATCTAAGAATGAAATTATCTATAGACAAAATATTTTTTAAAAAACCGTTAAAATATACTACTAGGCCACACTGGGTAATATATTGCAACGTGGGCAATCCTATTACACAAAATAAGGCCTTCCATACAAGGTTGCAATTTTATGCCTACACTGTATGAATGCTCTTATGCTCAACCAATCTAAAACAAAAACCTCGTAGTACTATTCTACTCTTTCCAAGAGACACTGGGTGTTGTTGAAAGAGAACGGAAGAGAGAATAATTTTTCACCATTTCCTTTGCCCTGGGCTTCTTTTCCTGCTATGCTATTTAGTTCTAGAAAATTCCCAAAACTCTATTACATTGCTGTATTCCAGGGAGAAAAATATTTCTTATCCTTTTCTTTTAAAACATTCCCATATAGCATAGTAGTTTACTGATTGACTGATTGATTGAATTTATAACCTCAGAGCACATATCCTCCAAACTCAACCCAAGCATGAAGAAAACATTTTTACTGTGACACTAGAATGCTCCATTTACACAAAATGTGTATTGGTTTCCAGATGATGCCCACATCAACCACAATACAGCTTAATATTTTAAAGTGTTTCCTCCATGACTTCCTGGGCTGTAAAAACTCTGATTTTAATTTTAGTCAGAAATCAACCCCAATTGCAGAACCACATCTGAATATTACAGAATGCTTCATTATTCCTGGAGAGTGGTTTTTTGTTTGTGTGTGTGATATTTTTCTAGGGAAGGGCTTTCTTCACACCTCCAAGTTTCTTCATTTCCTCCACAAGTCCTTCTGACTTTCACAGAGTTAACTCACTGACATTTGTTCAATTGTATTTTTCTCCCCACCACCACTACCACCACATCACTCAGAGAACAATTTTGAAATACCCAGTTGGGTCCCTGCATATAATCCATGAGTTCAAACATACATTTGTTCATACTTCCTCTCCGTTGTCCCTCCCCAGCCATAAATATTTCTCCCTTACAGACACCCATGCAGTCAGACACACATCTGATTGCTCAGTTAGCTTCCAAAGGACTTCTGTAATATTTCCAGTGAACACATGGAAAGCAAGCCACTATAAAGTTTTTTTTCCTTGTCTTTTTGTTAGTTAGTACTAGAAGCTCTGAATGCTGAGATGCCACAGGGGAAGAATCTGAAGACAGGAGGCAAGAATAGCCATTAATTGGTCAGAAATTTAGAAGAAAGCACACCTGAAATTATTTGTTGGCTTCGTCAATATACATCACCAACAATCATTACTCCCTGAAATAATCAGAATATACTGGTGCAAATGTCAGGATAGCAGTGAAGATACACACTTTCCATAGTAATTCATATGCATTATATACTGCATTAAAAGGGGCTGGAAAATGTAGAAGCGGCTCATTGGGAAAGGTTCTTAGTGAAAACTCTAAGTTACTTAGCTCTTGACTAGGCCAATCTCTTTTGTCTTACTGCTGTTCATTTTATGTACACTTGTTCAGCTAGAATTGCCAGGAGTGGGAAACTCCCATCTACAATCCTGGAGAGTTGGTGTTCTTCCGCTAAAAGTCATTAGGGCTGCAAATGAACATAACCGTATCCAAAGCTCAAAATGCACAGGATCAAAGCACTATATCCTTTGTTTCTTTGTGGCTGACATATGTTTCTCACAAGATTCTGGTATCCTTTCTCCTGCTGCCCGACCATTTCTGCATGATCAATCTAGCTCTCAATCAATAGCTCCTCCTATTTATATGTTTATTATTCTGCTACTTGAATGATGGCTGTCTCCAAGACATTTGCATCAATTAAAAAAGAGATGGGCTTTGCCTTGAGGCTTGCAAACTAAAAAGAAGGAAAAAACCTGACACACACAAAGAAAGAGGAGTGGAGGAAAAAGGGGAAACCAGAGGGACATAATTTCTTTGAGGGGATAACAAGCAGTGAGTATGGTCTAGTATTTGTATCCCAGTGTCACTTTCAGACATTCTTGTTTAAGCAGTAGTTTAAGTGAGGCTCTTCACATCTCCAGACCCATGGAAATTACTCACAGGTTCATTTGCTTATTAATCAAAAGGGCCAGTTGATGCCTTCTTCCCATAAGTTTCCTTCTGGAAAGCAGAATGAGCTTAAAGTATATCATAGGTGTCTCTCACAATCCACAATTAACTCAAAATGATGGCATATGCCTCATGACATCATCATGCAACTGATGCAATCATGGAACTGATGTGAATCGCACTGAGATATCTGATGCAAAACACATTATTGCAATGACATCATGACACTCATGTTATCATTCTTCCTCCTTTACCTCCCCTATGGATGACTGTGAAGTGAACTGTTCTTCAGTTTTCCAGGGTCAAGGCAAATTCTATCTCTATGATTCATTTATGAATTTACAAAAACATGAGAAACAAGGCCAGAGAAGCAGCAAGGATAGAACTAAAAATTGGGAGCCATTAAGACAGTGAGAGTATCTAAATGTAAGCAGGAAGCATAAATGGATACAAAAAGAGGAAAATAAAGAAGAGAGCAATTATGAAAAAGGGTCAGATATATGGTTGTACCACAGCTATTACTGTAATCAGTAACCACTTCTGTATTTTAAAAAGCTTTCTGTTCAAGGAAAGGATCTGAAAAAGCATTATTGCTTTACTTACTACATTTTAAGCCTGCTCTTTGTCCAAGCAGTTCAAGCCATTATAAACACTTCTGCCTGTGCCATCTTTACTGCAACCTTGCAAATATAGTAGGTCATGATGACGGGCACTGTAATTGATCTACAGTAAGCATCATGACTTGGTGAAAATGTTACCTTGTCTTCTCCAGCATAGATTCAGCAGTATAGAGTAACCCACGTTGCCTATGGTAATTTTTTCCCCTTGGCACAAGAATAGCCAAGAATGCAAATTAGTTTCTCAATTCTTTCTCTATCTCAACATTTGTGGCTGCTGCCTTTGATTATGTTGGCTGGGAATAATGGGAGTTGAAATCCAATTCATTTAGAGAACACCCGTTCAAGAAGGTTGTTTTTGCATTTGCACTGAACTCTCATTCATTTAATACAATAACATGCAAAATGCTGATCTGCCAACTTAGGGTGTATCTTGAACTTCTGTTTGACAGCAGGGATGATTCTCTAAACAAATGTCTCTTAACATTCCCCACAGCAATCAAACATAAATAGACAGAATAAGATATTCAGCAAAGACTACTCCATATGCTATTTCAGATGTTTAAGTAATGTACCTTTTTTTCCTCTATAAAATCAGAATACAGTTAAATGCACATACACAAATATTCACATACCTGAAGCAGGTATAGATGCTGCAAAGTTTGAAATCACTTTTGGTACAATGGGTGAAAAATGACACACTTTAATAGCATCCTACATGTTACATTGCAGCCACATGTATAAATTGCCCCTTTCAGTTTTGCAGAGGCATTTAGTAGTGAAAAATGGACAAGACTAGAATGCAATTGCTTTTCCCCCCGCACACTTCCAGAACCACTTCTGCATGGTAAATGTAGCTCTCAATCAGCTGTCCAAATCAAGCCAGCAGAGGACATGACTTCATAGGGAAGAACTACTAGCAGATGAATTGCTGAGATCCCTTCCCCTCCCCAAGCCCTGTAAACTGCAAATCATCTTCTCCCAGGCTGGCTCTGCAGTTCAAAGAGGTTGCTGAGTTAACTATACGCAGTAGTTTGGCCCAGGCTGTGCTATTCCATGAATCAATTACTCTGGGATGTTCCAGCTTTGCAAGTCCTTGCATGCTTTCATGGCATATAAATTCTGTCTCATTATTTTTCAGGGCACTGAGGACTGTATAGGCACGCCCCATTGTCCGCAATTTTTGGCATGATTCCAACCACAATGAGGGTTGTATATATCTAACAGGCAGAGAGCAGGCAAAAGTTATTCAGCAGGTGCAGCTTTTTCCTATTATGCTGCATGAACAGTCTCACCTGTAGAGCTTTCCTCTGATACGTAAAGAAAAATGGCTGTGTTCTTTGTGACATCTGGCAAACCTATATAACAGCTCCCAAAACAGAAGGTTCCAATCCTTTTCTTGAGAGAAGATGGAATATACAGAAATTAACTATGTTTGATTTCCCAGGATGAGGCCAGGAAAGTTCAAGAAAACATTTTTAGGATAGCTTTGGTTGTTACTGAAAATTTAAGGACCTAACACTCCTTTTTTTTTTTTTTTTACATATTATGGTTTGGAGAACGTTCATATTCCCACTGAGGTAAAAGTCAAGTCAACATCTTACATTTATTTGCCAAGAGCTGAGATTTATATTGGCCTCGAACAAGCCGGCAGGTGGAACCATCACCATCGCAGACCCCACAGTTATCTTCCTTCACAGGGCTTCCCAGCTGATGATCACAGCCAACAATCTGACAAAAGAGAAAGATGTGCAGTTCAAATTGAGCACCTCCTGACAGTTGGATCCATTTCTGAGCTTAGTTCCCGCCAATTTTCTTCCTTGCATTGTCTCCAAAGGGCCATAAAGCATGTTAGCAAGAAAAGGGGGAACAAAATGAATTTGCTTGGTAGAGTTCCATCTGAATTCAGGAGCAGTGCTTACAAGGCAGAAACGGTGTACAGTATTTAAAAGTTGCTGAAATGATTTTTTTTTGGCTTCAGGGTCCTGTCAATGTTTTTATAGTTAACATGTTTATCATGAAACAGTAACATGATTAAATCTCAATGTAAGTTCATCTAAGATTTACTATCTCACAGAGAACTTAGCATTTTGCTAAGGAAAATGAATGTATTGGATCTGACCATGCACAAAACCAGTGAGTAAAAGTGACATGCTGATGATTTTATTGTATCAAATATGAGCAAGAAAAAAGAAACATTGCAGATACAACTTGGATATGAATTCCATTTCTAATTTTTCCAACAGGAATTAAGGTAGCCATTGGGCAAAATCTTTTCCTAAAAAAATTGTATAGCCTGAGTGCTCCACTCAAAAACAAAATGTCTGATCCGTAAAGCAGATGAGTCAAAGAACCAGGATCCAAATGGGTAGGCTCTCATTGCAGTCTATTATTAATCAGCCTTGGATTAAGTATTCAGACTTAAATCATTTTTACACCAGGCCATCAGAGGCCTAAATTATTTATTTATTTATAATTTTTATCCCACCTTTATTATTTTTTTTATAAATAACTCAAGGCAGCAGACATCCTTAATACTCCTCCCTCCTCCTCTTTCCCCACAACAACAATCCTGTGAGGTGAGTTGGGCTGAGAGAGAGTGACTGGCCCAAGGTCACCCAGCCGGCTTTCAGGCCTCAGGCGGGACTAGAGCTCACAGCCTCCAAATTAATGACCTGCATTTCAGAAGATCAGATTAACACTGAAATATTCTTTTAAAAAGCTGTTGAAGTTAAATTTGACCTAGCTTAAACTAAATCTGTTTAAACCTTCCTTAGCTACATAACTTGAGTTTCCCAAAATGGGATTTCTGAAAAAAAATATATAAACACAATATATCCCCATACCAAAAAAGGGAAACACTAAAGAATGTTCAAACTATCGAACAGTGGCACTCATTTCACATGCCAGTAAGGTAATGCTCAAGATCCTGCAAGGTAGACTTCAGCAATTCATGGAGCGAGAATTGCCAGATGTACAAGCTGGGTTTAGAAAAGGCAGAGGAACTAGGGACCAAATTGCCAATATCCGCTGGATAATGCAAAAAGCCAGGGAGTTTCAGAAAAACATCTATTTCTGTTTGATTGACTATTCTAAAGCCTTTGACGGTGTGGACCATAACAAATTGTGGCAAGTTCTTAGTGGTATGGGGACACCAAGTCATCTTGTCTGCCTCCTGAAGAATCTGTATAACAACCAAGTAGCAACGGTAAGAACAGACCGCGGAACAACGGACTGGTTTAAGATTGAGAAAGGAGTATGGCAAGGCTGTATCCTCTCACCCTACCTATTCAACTTGTACGCAGAACACATCATGCGACATGCTGGGCTTGAGGAATCCAAGGCTGGAGTTAAAATCGCTGGAAGAAACATTAATCATCTCAGATATGGAGATGATACCAATTTGATGGCTGAAAGTGAAGAGGAACTGAGGAGCCTTATGATGAAGGTAAAGGAAGGAAGTGCAAAAGCTGGCTTGCAGCTAAACCTCAAAAAACCAAGATTATGGCAACCAGCTTGATTGATAATTGGCAAATAGAGGGAGAAAATGTAGAAGCAGTGAAAGACTTTGTATTTCTAGGTGCAAAGATTACTGCAGATGCTGACTGCAGTCAGGAAATCAGAAGACGCTTAATCCTTGGGAGAAGAGCAATGACCAATCTTGATAAAATAGTTAAGAGCAGAGACCTCACACTGACAACAAAGGTCCGCATAGTTAAAGCAATGGTGTTTCCCGTAGTAACATATGGCTGCGAGAGCTGGACCATAAGGCAGGCTGAGAGAAGGAAGAGAGATGCTTTTGAACTGTGGTGTTGGAGGAAAATTCTGAGAGTGCCTTGGACTGCAAGAAGATCAAACCAGTCCATCCTCCAGGAAATCAAGCCAGACTGTTCACTTGAGGGGATGATATTAAAGGCAAAACTGAAATACTTTGGCCACATAATGAGAAGACAGGACACCCTGGAGAAGATGCTGATGCTAGGGAGAGTGGAAGGCAAAAGGAAGAGGGGCTGACCAAGGGCAAGGTGGATGGATGATATTCTAGAGGTGATGGACTCGTCCCTGGGGGAGCGGGGGGTGTCGATGACCGACAGGAAGCTCTGGCGTGGGCTGGTCCATGAAGTCACAAAGAGTCGGAAGCGACTAAACGAATAAACAACAACAACATACAGATACGAATATGTCTCCTATAGCATCCAGTAGTACATTTCTTTGAAGTTCAAATCCAATTAACCAGAAGATGAGTCTGAGCTGTATGAAGCATGTGCCATGTTTTCTAACACTTAGAAAACTAGAAATGTTTAAAGGTATTAGCACATGTACCTACTCTTTTAAACCAGATATTTTAGTACTGGAAAACAGTTTTTAAAAATCAAAGCTTTAAATCTAGCACAGTACATAAAAAGATCCTGCTGTCAACTAAGAAAGATCTGAGGCTGTTAGATTACAATGTAGAGATTGTGCCTGTTGCTTTAAGAAATCCACAGCTGCAAAAAAGAATGCAGCTGTGACTTCTCCCATCCCGTCCAGCTCTCCCCTTTTGTTCTCTATGCTGTCTGCTTCAGCATGTGGGAGAGAAGCAGTAGATAAACCAAACCATAGCTGCATCTGTGGTTTTTTGGCAATTCTAGACAGACTTCCTCCAACTTGCTTGTGGATGGGAATCTCATATTTCTCAAGCGCTAATCATCTGTTTTAGGAATGAGAAGTCACACGTATATATTCTGATGTCGGAACCAAAGATCAAATGCTCATGTGGATCATGGCATGATGCAGTCTTTTGATGTTCAGCTAGTTGCAGTCTGTAAGAAAACAAGCTGATTTACAGGCAGCCTATTTCAATAATATGCAACTCACCTGACCCTTACATTATCCCTCTATTTCTCCTTCAAGGTGGGAAGTTTTTGTTTCCAGTTCTAACTGACTTTTTCCTCTCCTATTGGAATATGGTTTGTAGTGAGGGTTAACAAACAGGAACTAAGCATAGGTTTGCAGATTATTTAAATTTTGCTTACACTTGCAAAAGACAAAGAGACAGAACAGTGGCCTCCTGGGGGGGCAGGAAGCACAGAATCGGGTTGCAGGATCATGATGCAAGCCCTGCCTTTTTATATGTGCACTGTGATGTTGCACGCAGGTACAAAAGGGGAAGAGCTTGTGTCACAATGGTGTAGAAGCTGCTTTCATTATTCTGATGACAACAGCAAGTCCCCCTGGACACTCATGAGAGAAGAGTAAATGAGTCAGGCACGTGCTTGTTACTTATAAGTATGAAGAGATGCCATATTTTCTTTTACATCTTACTGGGAAAACACATCAGTGTACAAACACTATAAAAATAGGGTCAGAAAGTGTAGTAGAGGAGGCCTATTCTCATTCTGAATTGCAGAGCAAGCTCCTTGAAAAAAGCGGGAGTAAGGGTTTCTCAGAAGGGTGAGACTACTAAGCAATTCAACAAAAACATGCTGAACATTTCAAGCTGGTAGTTCAGATTTGTCAGCACTGGTAATCATATTCTTTTGGACTCATGGCTGTTTGAAAAATACATAACTCAACATCAGAAGGCAAATATAATGAAACTGTGTTTTTCAAATACTGTACATCCATGGATTTTAAGTGTTTGTAATACTTAATAGCAGTAAATACGAACTTCTGTTGCTTCTGTGAGTTCATAATAAAATGCAGCAGGGCAAATTCAGTGTATATTGTAACAGGTATGGAAAGATTTTTTCAGTTCTGTGTTTTTTAAAAAGCCCCATGAAGGTAAGTAAACAGCCACAGTCAAAAGAATTGCACTGACAGGGACTGGCCATGGAATTAGCACCCATATTGAAATCCGATGAATCTTGCAGAGATAATTTTGCATTGTATCCCCATAAGACTGATACGATCTCTTGAACACATTTCTTGAACTTCTACCACCAAATTTTAGCAAAATAAAACTGCAGAATTTAATTTCAAGAAAATTAGGAGGAATTTTGAAGAATCAATAAAAAGATTTTGTAAGATGAGCCGAATCTATGTCCCTTCTCTGAAACAATGCCATCTAGTGGCAACGAAGAGATGTGCCTTCTTATGGCATCTGCCCTTTGGAACAGCCTTCTCCCTGATGTCCAGATGGCCCTGATATCCAGGAATATCCTGGCCATCTGGATATCAGCCTTCTCCCTGATGTCCAGATGGCCCCAATCCCACTGGTCTTTTGTAAGGCTATAAAGACCTGGCTTTCACCTCAGAGGCTAGGGCCAGGACACTGGTGGAGCACTGGCATTGTGAGTTCTTGTAAGGTGCCTTGATTACTGTATTGTGATAATTTTTAATTGTATTTTATTTTGTTTTATACTGGTTTTATAAAACTGGGTTTTGTACCATTTGTCAGTCACCCAGAATTACTTGTTTAAGATGGGCAGCCGTGTAAATGATCTGCATGCACGCATAAATAAATAAATTTTAAAAAAAATCCTGCATTGCACCTGGCTGTATTGACATCTGTTCTACTTCCTTTACCACCAAGAAGTCTGTCATTGAAAAATTACCACCACCATCACCCCATACTCAGAACACAAACATAGGCTTGGAGAGAAACCATTTCCACATAGCCTATTAACAGGTGTATGATTATCCCACATTAGGGATGAAGGGTGGATGTCAAACTCACAAGAAAAAGCAGATGCCTCAGGAGACAAGCAGAACTTTGAACAAAATATTTACAACCTCCCATTTTTGTAGATATTCCTTCCTCCTGGATCAGGTAGACTCTATTCTTCTATTACTAAGTAAAGATCAGGGACAGACAGCAGCAGCTTTTCTACCAAAATGGGTAAATTTATACCACTCTTAATACTGCAGCTACTGAACAATTCGCATGTGTCATTACAATGACATTGGTGTCAAAGCATCCACATGGAATAAAGAAGAGGAAGTTACAGACAATATGACCCTGCACAACCAACAGTCAGATACAGAACTGACTTTACTCTTTTGCAAAGCAGATGTTTTGCACATTTAGACATTTTCTTTTTGTTACTGCACCATCCCCAAGGGGTTCACACCCTCTTTTAAGTTGATCTGTACTGCTTAGAAGGTTTAGCACAGAAAAATTAGAACAAGCCTCACGAATATGAATCCAACTAACTGGCTATTGGTGCCTGAAACAGTTCTCAGGCATGAGGCAAAATGGCTGTCCTTCAATGGAAAGGTTCTATTCTACAGCAGTTATGCTCCATATTTAGTCTGCCTCTGTCTGGGCAGACACCAAGTTGAACTGGCTGGGTAGAAAATTGTGATATATTTTTTCTTGCACTAAGATTCATACCTAAAATATGTTTACAAAGCAATATATGAGACAAGAAAGCCCAGCAAGTTAAGGCAATGAGGCTTTTGTGGACCATTAAATGGCATCCAAATGAAGGCCTGGCCATTTGCACTGCTTTGTTAGAATTACGTTTGCCGTACACATGAACTTTGGCTCTACTTACAAGTTTTTTTTAACCACATAAACTAGTCCAGCAATGACAAGTCCTGCTTGAGCCTTGCCTGCTCATAAATGCCTCAGGGTAAGGTCTTTTTCATATTCATTCCTTGTTACCATTGAGAAACCTGGCCAAGAAATAGTACAATAAAAACAAGCCAGAAAACCTAGCCAGCCATAGATAAATCTTTTTTGCCTTTCAAAGGTCTTGTCTGCACCACAAATTTTATGATCAAGATCCTAATATTGGAACGGGTGTCTCTAATCTACTTAAACACTTGCTTTTAATTTGAACTCTGTTCGTATCTTACAATCTGGTTGACAGGCTGATGTACCCTGCAGCTTTGGTCTGGTTATTTGAATAGCTACAGATGACAGGACGCATTGCCACTAAGTGAAAACTCAGCTCTCAAAAGCTGGTTGCAAGGGCTGACTACAGGTGAGATGTAATTCACTTACAAACTGCCTTGTGAGCTAACCTCAAAAGAAAGATTGTAAAGAAAGAGAAAAATGTCTATGCATGCAAAAAATGAAGGTAACCCCAACCCTGTATAATATACTTCCCAATTAAATGTGCCACAGGGTCCATCAGATATAACTGGAAGGACTGCTAATTATTTTAACATACAAAGGAATTTAACAGGGATATCAATATGTCACATTATTCCATCTTCTAAAGTGAGCGTAAATATGAAAATGATACATCTCCTCTCTATACCCTTGCTTCTTTTAAAAAGGAAAAGGAAATGGAAAGAAAGGTCACTATGAAGCTAATTCTTAAGGCATTCATTCATTTCTTCTGCAAGATACACATGCATATACTTAGTAACTTTTGCCCATAGCATATTCAGAGGAAGAAACCTGGCCTTCTTTGGACCATGATACTTGGGCAACCCTACCTGGACCAGGATGCTTTGGTTATGGTAACTTGTGCCTTAATCACACTGTTGGATTACTCTAACACACTTTATGTGGGCAGCCTTTGAGATGACCCAGAAGCTGCAGCTGGTCCAGAATGCAGCAGCTAAACTGCTGGTGGGTCGACGCCATTGCACTACACTTTTGAAATCACTGCATTGGTTATTTGCAGGATTCCAGGCTCAACCTGAAGCTCTGCGTGGTGTAGCATCAGGATGCATCTGGCATTGCCTTGCCAAGACGGAATCCGCCCATCCCAGAGGACCTGCTGAGAGTCCTCCTCCTGCAGGTTCAAGACTATCCTTAAACACGGAAGCTGACTGGGTAGCCTTGGCACTCTCTCTCGGCTGGAATTCTCTTGGGGAAAATCTGAAAGAGGGATTGCCATGTTTGCCACCTTGAATTCTTATAGAAAAGGTGGTGTATAAAGGTAAGGATGACAATAACAACTTGTTTCCCTTCATTTTTCCCCACCCAAAGATACCTGACATTCAAATAAAAAGTGTCTGGAATGTTTTCTCCCAAAGGGACTGTCAAACAGAATATGAGCTAAATTCTCTTTCTTATGCCATCTTCATTGACAATATGAGAATTATACAGTGAACATATGCCTGATGTATTTGTATTTCTTTATGAATTCCTGGGGGATGCTTGAGTTCCTTTCCCCCTTCTATCTTAGGAATGCTTTAAGTGCAAAACTCCCTACAGATATATTTGATGAAAGGATTATATGATATAAATCTCTTCCAGACTCTATCATATGTTACAGATAATGTTCTTATCTCTGTTTTGAGTTTTTGGGTGTGGGGGTAATAACTATTACACCACAGGTGCATTACATTTATCAGGCCATGACCACACTGGACTTTTGAATGGCATATCAGGGAACACATAATAAACATAGTATGTGAATGGATTTGGATAAAAACTAAATTTGATTTAATTTTAATTTAAAATTAACTAATTTAATAAAGTTATATGACCCTCATTTAATCATCTGATAACAAAGGCCCAAGCAAGCCACAAAGGTCTGTAAAGGTAATGACCATCATTTTGATTTGGACCCAGAAGCTGACTTGCTGCAATATAGGTGTTATTCTGCTATACCAGCTACTGCTGCATGCTGCATTAGTGCATTAGTAGCTTCAGATTGGTCTTCATTAGCCCAAACATGAGATGATAATGGCAAAAGTCAGCAACTCCTGATCCAAGAATTGAATCAATTGAGATACTTGGCCATTGCCTCCATGTGCTAATCTATCAGGAAGAACCATAAATCCAAGAGTACCCCCAGGTTGCACACCTAACTTTTTAGGGGTATGGTGTCCTGTCCAGAAGTTGAAACTACTCTGGAACCAAAGTGCGTCTGAATGAACAACAACTGTATCTTGCTGGGATTCATCCTAACTTGTTCTGTTCCCTCCAGTCACTTATAGCTTCCAGGCACCAAGTCAAGACCTCCTCATAAACTGAAAGTGGCTCCTTGGAGGACAGGGTACCTTAGCATGTTCAGCATAAGAAGGAACATTCAAATCAGCATCAAGGCAAGTAATTTTATCTTCAAAATGCACTACAAATCTATTAAAGCAGGTTTTTGAAAACTTCAGCATGGGGTTTTCTGGAGCAGATAACAATAAGCCTTGATAACCCTAAAGAGTTCTGCTTGATAGCTTCTCGAGGGTGCAGTGGAGGCTGTAAAATATGCTTCCTTTACGACCTTTACAACCAAGTAATAAGCATAAAAGTATGCACTGGTTGGTTTCAAGATGACTCTTACACTGTATGTATTGTAACTATCTCTTGACTTGGTCTACTGTCAAGGGCTTCCCAGAAAACACCAGGCTCACATGCCACAGAGGGTGCTTAAGGGCAATCATGTCAATGGCCCATTCTGTTTCCCCTTTGTTAAATCAACAAGGGTACTGAAAGGGTCAATGACTCTGGCTTCTGGAAAATTCCCCAGAGCACTAAAAAATTTGTAAAATCCCATTAAGTCTCTTCTGTATCACATTAACAATGATAACATTAAAATTTGGTAGCTTCTCTTTGCAGATGGGTTTTAAAGGTTGCATGCAAAAGTTTGGGTGAAGCTTGTATGGAACTATATCAAAATAAGGAATCAAATACAACCCATCTTGGTATACTTTTATATTTGTGAATTCTAACGCAGCTGACTTTTTCAGTATTTCTAGGTCTAATGTATGGATTTGAACATCATAATCTCTCCAGCTTCTGTTTTCTGAAGGTTGTGGTGGAATTTCTAACTAAAGCTGTGCTTTCCAATCCGGTCTGGCAGGATGGACAAGCTCCAGGTCCGTCAGCCAAGAAATGTCAGCTGGTGGGGACCAGGACATGTACCTTTTCTGCTGTAGCGCCTGCCCTCTGGAACATCCTCCCTCCTGAGATTAGGTTGGCCCTGACCCTTTTGGCTTTTCAGAAGGCCTTGAAGACCTGGCTTTGTGTCTGGGCCTAGGGCCCCGAGTGTGTGAAGGGCCCCATTTCCTGGTTGTGCTGAAACTGATAGATTATATCATCTCTCGGCTGCTATTTGTATTTATTTTATTTTTGTATTGTGTTTAACTGTTTTGTTTTTATGATTGTTTGCTGCCCAGAGTCACTGGTTTGAGATGGGCAGCCATACAAATTGAATAAAACAAACAAACAAACAAATAAATGTGTGCTTTACGATAATGTGTGCATTTTAGATAAAGTATGTTCTTATAGACTCACTTCATGAGCATATTTAAAAATGAGTAGAGCTCATGGTAGAGTACCTGATTTTCAGGCAGAAAGCCCCAAGTTCAATTGCTGGCATCTCCAGATGAGGCTGGAAAATTTATACCCGAATTCTTGGAGAGCTTCTGCTATTCGTTGTGCACCGCCCAGATCATTTAAATGAGATGGGCTGCCGTATATATCAAATAAATAATAATTTGCTGTTGAAAATATGGGGCTAAATAGTGGCCTAACTCAGCATAAGGAAGCACCCTATGGTACAATACCATATGCATTTTAAAATGAAAGTTGCAAGTTAATGTGAAGATAATGGAATGTATGTATGAATGAACACATGAGAAATTAGTATGCATCAGAAATAAACTAATTCATCCATCCTTCTGTAACTCCACTATACTAGGGTTACCAGATCTGAGGTGCAGAAATACATACGAAATGGCAGCAAAGAGATACAGAAAGCAGTAAACTCTGACTAGTGGTTGGTTGTATCTGCAGGCCACATCTAAAATGGTACCTTTTTAGCTCACGAATTAAAGTACATAATACCTAAAGCCAGGTATCTTTTGGTACCTGAGCTAAAAAATGTCACAAACTTTTCTTCATTTCGTAAAATAAAATACAATAGTGATAAATTATCATCTCCTCCCTTTTCCTAATACTAAAATCTGCTCCCTTTGACAGTTGCCTCATCCTACCTGATGGTAGGGCTGGTCTTTATGTTCTTGTTGCTCATTAGAACAACCATTGTTTATAAGGTATGTTTAGCATTGACAAGTAAGAACTTTGCAGAACTAGACAGCTCAGCAATTCTGAGAGAGTTTTCCTGTTACGGTCTTTTGAGTCAGTCTTCACTCTTGGGGACTTTGTGGGCAGATCCATGCAGCTTTGTTGGCAATATTTTCAGAGGCGGTTTGCCAGTATCTTCTTCAGGGATGTTTTAGTATAGGGCTAAGAGTCTGTGAGAGCCTTGTGTGGCGCAGAGTGGTAGGCAGCAGTATTGCAACTGAAACTCTCCCCACGACCTGAGTTCAATCCCAGCAAAGTTGGATTCTCAGGTAGCCAACTCAGGTTGACTCAGCCTTCCATCCTTCCGAGGTTGGTAAAATGAGCACCCAGCTTGCTGGGGAAGGTGACGACGGGGGAAGGCAATGGCAAACCACCCCGCTATAGTCTGCCAAGAAAACGTTGCAAAAGTGACGTCCCCCAAAAGGGTCAGTCGTGACTCGGTGCTTGCACAAGGGACCTTTCACCTTTCACAAGAGTCTGTGACTGGCCCAGAGTCACCCAAGCTGAATTCAGTGCCTAAGGGAGAACTAGAACTCCCCTCTCCTAGTCCAGCACCTTTAACCACTACATCAAACTGTCTCTGCTAATATCCTTGGGTGAGTCCTTCTGATTGTCTGGCATTTAGCTGATTCCAAAGAGAACATGGAAATATATTCAGAAGAGACAGTGAAGAACTTATTGATGGACCTATGGCACTAACAATTAAAGCATCTTTGGACTCCTTGGTGCTCTCTGAGCCTTGTTGTTTT
Source organism: Candoia aspera (assembly GCF_035149785.1). Taxonomy (NCBI): domain Eukaryota; kingdom Metazoa; phylum Chordata; class Lepidosauria; order Squamata; family Candoiidae; genus Candoia; species Candoia aspera. The sequence continues at coordinate 186,160,793 of NC_086154.1, forward strand.
CTTGCAGACGTTTCATTGTCAGACTAGGCAACATCTTCAGTGCAAACAGGGAGAGGGCCTTGCTCTCTGATTTGCCCTGCTTGTGTTGGTGGGGGTGTTGTTCTCTCCTTGGGAGTTCTTTGATTGGGCTGTTGTTTGCTGCTTGGTTGATTGACTGAGTTAATAGTTCCTTGATTAGGGTGTATTGTGCTGTTTGATTGTTCATCTGGTGTTGATTTTTGCATATCTGGGTGTTGATTGCTGGTGAGGAGGTGTATTGTACCAAACAGGCTGTTACAACTGCATGGCATCACTGTACAACATAAACCAACTAAAACTCTTCAAAACGTATTAAGTAACCCAAAAGACCCAATAGCCCAAGAAGAAAAAACAGGAGTTATTTACAACATACAGTACAAAGACTGTAACAGCCACTATGTAGGACAGACAGGCAGAAGACTAGCAGAGCACATCCACGAACACCAACTAGCAGTCAGAAGACATGATGAGAACTCCTTAATCTCACAACACATGGACAGACTCAACCATCATTTCAACTGGGAAACTGTGAGCGTCCTAAACCAAGCCAAATCCAAAACTGCCAGAGAATTCCTGGAAGCCTGGCACTCAGACAAAGCAGCCATCAACAGACACATAGAGGTAAACAACATTTACATACCATTCAAAAGGGACAATAGAAAAGCCAAAAGACCATTACACCTCCTCGCCAGCAATCAACACCTAGATATGCAAAAATCAACACTAGGATTAACACCAGATGAACCATCAAACAGCACACTCCTACCAACACAAGCAGGGCAAGACACGGTATATAAACTGAGAACAAGGCGAACTCCCTGTTCGCACTGAAGATGTTGCCTAGTCTGGCAATGAAACGTCTGCAAGAAAACAACAAGGCTCAGAGAGCACCAAGGACTCCACAGTTCAACCCTGAGCTACAAATGTTCGCATCAATTGGTAAAGCATCTTTGTTCCAACATTTTTAGAACAGCATGCAGAACAGCATACTGTGTTTATTTTAATATGCATAAAACTTGCCCTTCCATCTTTGAAATACATCAAAATATTAAAACACCAAGAATCATTACGAGCTAGCCTACTGTTCACATTACAGCATCGGTAATTCTTTGTTAGCTTCAATGACTTCATTATATAGCTGGATATCACTACTTGAGCCATTCCAGCTGAAAGCACGTACATTTGCTGTTAAACACACAGAGCTTCTTTTGTTGATAGAAAATAGCCCTCTGGTCAAATGCAAACAGCACCCCCACCCCAGCCCACTGGAGTGCATCCTTATTGTCAGCACTGGAGCCAAAAGAGGCCTTCTGCTGCTGCAATCAGATAATTAGCCTGTACCCTTGTGAAACCGAATTCGGTAGGTTCACCCTGACCTCAGTTCTTAGCAAAATGCTGGGATTTAGACTTGGAGATCTTACATTCCAGTGCAATCCATGTGTTGCCAAGGAAAGTTTGCACGAACAACATAAAATGAGAGAGGGCAGAAGAATAACCGCCTGGAATACAACTGTTTCAAAAAGTCACTAATTTTCCGAAGGGAAGGAAGATGGCCAGCACTGATTTGCATTAAAGTGGGTATTTAAAGGCTTCAGCTGGTTAGCACTTTTCACTGAATGTGAATATTTTAAAAAAGCAACACTGCAGAACTTGAAGTCAATTTAAAGCTAACCAGATGATAAGCCTACTTCATTCTTTCAGGATTCTTTTTATGAGAGATCATAAAATAAATGTCATTGAGCCTGGAGTCCTGGATGTAGTGGAGCTCGTATCATGATGATGTTAATTCTTGTTGTTGGTTGTTTTTTCTTGGCTAGTACATATGTTATTTATAATCTTGTTACATTGTTTTTATCTTGTTTTAAGTATTGTTAGCTGCCCAGGATCATGGGCAGCCATATAAATTCAATAAACAAACAAACAAACATCCTGAGTCTCTGCAAACGAGGAGGTAAGGTAAATTCCTCCATAGGTTTAGGGCCAGAACTCTAATGGATAAGAGTTGAAGTCCCATACATCAATAACCTACCTTGTTCTATATTACTGTTGTCATTGTTTTGCATCATTATCATTACTATGTGACCTAGGATCCTCTGGGACTATGGTGGTCAATAAATCACATACAGTACATAGAATTATGAATCGTGGAACACAAAGCCAAACCTTGTTTGAGGTGTCTGGAAATGATGATGGCTTGAGGCAGGCATGGACAACCTGTAAGCCAATGATTGCATATCACCCTCTTGGCATGGTTCCCAGAATTCTTGCCACCTTTCTGGCAAAACCCAGAAATTTCTGGCCCAAATGTTGCTATGGTAAGATAAGTGTAGTATTTGTTTCCCTTGGTTTGGGGTAAAGAGAAGTTTCAGTGCAGCAGAAGTTCAGCCTGGTGTCCTCTTCTTTTCCCCCTAGTGGAAAAGTTTAAAATAAGTGTGATCCCAAATAAGAATGCAATGATATGTACAGAGTGTGTGTGTGTTTGTGTGTGCATATTTACATTGGCATGGCTTCCAAATATCTAAGCCACAATTGGGGTAACCTCTAGCATTCAAAAAGTGAGCATGCATACACACAGACAAAATGCACACATGCCAACACATAACATCTCACTTATAAGTAAAAGGCTCAGTTCAAAGGCTCCAAAATTGTCCACATGAAGCATTTTTAGGATGCAGCCACGTGGAGTAAATAGCATCACATCTGGAAGAATACAGTAAAAGAATGCTACTTTTTGAATGGGAAGTTAAAAGTTGGCATATTGTTGTCACACAGATCAGACGACACTTGCGCTACATGGCTGTTCCCACACAATGCAGGATACCAAGAGCATCTTGCAGGGTTTCAAACCTGTTATATTAAATTCTTTTGGAATGTGTGTAAAAAGATATTTAGCACAAATGTTCCTCTTCCTTTCCTCTTTTGCACAAGACTTAGGACTCATGCGTGGCTTCCAGAGAGAAGATGAGACATTCTTATGGATTTTGAACCTTAAGCTCAGTTCTAGAAGCCCTTTTCATTGCCAGAGCAATATGCTAGAAACTGGGGAATAAGACAGTGAGAATAAGAATATGCCTTTCCTACTGTCAAAATCACAATTAATTCTCCTGCACTTTAGATTAGGGATATGAGCTTTCAGAGAGACGTGTGTGTTATATATAGGAAAGCTGAGCCACATAACATTTTGTTTTAACAAATAAACTGCTGGAAGGCAAGTTCCCTGTAAATTTTATTTATTGACCATACTCTGCTTAGCACTACTGCCAGTTCAGACTGGAGCCTGTCAACCTGGCACAAGAAATTCTTCCCCTTCCTTTCTTCCTATACCAAACTGACACAGTGGTGGATACAGTACAGTTAACAACAGCTGATAAATCTAACAAGGGGATCTGCTGATTGCATCTGAACAAGCCTGCTGATCTCAGGGTATATGGCTGAATGATTTACAGCTGCATAATACTTGGCTTAGTTGAGGAGGATTTGGGAGGTGGTTTAAGGAAGGGCACTTTTAAGAAAGGGCACTTGCAAGCCATATAAGGGATGGGGAAACAGCGCCACCTTTCATAACCAAGACAGATCTGCATAAGGGCTCATCTGCACAGCCCCACTGATGTGCTTTCCTCCCATTGCCAGGACTGGAGGAAAGCATGTTGCTTTGAAAAGCACTGTTCCCACAAGGTAACTGTTACCACACCTCAGGAACGAGGCCAGCAAAGTTGCTGTCAGGGGTAGGAGCAAGCCAGCAGGGCAAGGAGCAAAAGAGGAGCGATTCAGCAGCGATTCAGCCCAGGCTCCACATTTGAGTCACTGCTACAAGGAGCAGGGGCGGGGTTTCTGGACATGCCTGGTGACTACTGAGTCAGAACAATGATGTGCTATAAAGCACAAGAGTGCCAGTCTACCCCAGTGGCTGAAAACACCCAGGCTCTGCTCTGGTGGCAGCTACTTCCTCAACTTCCTAGACAGCTCAGGTGGCAATGATACGATGAGCAAAAGAGATGTGGGATGGAGAGAAACTCTGAAGCCCTGCTACTTGGAACTTCACACAGAAGCCACTAGTAGAAGGAACACATTTTGAGTCCTGTGGCAAAGCACAGGCACCACTGTCTCAGCCCCGGCCCAAGACATCCAAAGCCATTTCCATGGGAAACTTCTGCTGAAGGCCCTACCTACAATCAAGGCTGCAACTACCTGTTTACTTTGGAGTAAGTCTTTAAGTGTCTTCCTGGGCTCAAAAACTTTATTTTTGTGCACAGCTGGGAATACTAACCTTCTGAGAGACCCACATCCATACTTCTGGAAGGCTGAGATTCCCCTGACCAAAGAACACCGAAATGGGAAACTAGGAGGCAGTTGCACAAGAGAGGCATCCACTCTTTCTGGCAGCCAGAGTAGAAATGGCCACAGAGGCATGGAGCTCCAGGGGATTAGTGGGCTACGTGGAGCCCATCAGGTTGTCAGTTCTCTTAGGACTAGCTCTCCAATTGTCACAGAATGTCCTCAAAGGAATCTTCTACTTTCCATCAACACAACTTTCCTGCCAGATTGCTATGATCCAGCTTCAGCCTACCTCTTCCCCTTTCCTCAAACCTGTACAAATTCTATTTATATTTTGTATAGGAAAAAATACACATTTAGAATACCAAATTCACTAGGACTGTGCAAAGCATTCCAAAGTGATGTTTCACAAAGCATGTTGGTATGAGTGAAACTGAGCACCTCTCTGAAAACATTAAAGAATCTGCATCTGTTGGGCAGCTTGCATTTCTGCTTTGAAGCCTGCCCCCAGTTGTCCACACATGAATATCCATGCACAGACACTTGTGGTTTCACGGCTGAATGTTCAGTTTTTAACCATGCCCTTATATTGCAACATCTGGCAGAAAAATATTTGTCTAAGCCAGACACTGCAATATGCAATGCTTTTTTGATTTCAGCTCTGCATTCTAATTTTTGCAAAATGACTTAAAGTACATTAGATAACTGACCGGATGAAAGAACAGGTTAAAAATGTTAAATACTTGGGCATATTTTTTCATAGCTCTACCAAACAGGGTTGCTGTTCCTGCAGTGGCAGGGTATTAGTACTTTAGTGACAAGTTGTCTGTAGAGACAACTTAGGGATCCTGTTGGTGTACTCAGAACCTTGGGCTTCTAGAACTGGTTGCTTGACTGGTAGTAAAGACACACACCCCCGGCGTTTGGGAATGGGTGTTGGGTCAAGTCAGCCGAGGAATGCTTGTGGACTGGGCAGATGCCCCAACTCCTGTTCTTGACTGTGAATGCAGCTGCTCCTGATGATTGCTGGCTGGATCAGCCTCAGGTCCTTGGGAACTCATGACTTCCTCAGGCTGAAGCCCATCCAGCACTTCCGGAGCAGGCTCCTCAGTGTCAGGATCCTTCAAGGCAGAGGGGGCAATGACAGTATCCTTCTGGACAATCTGTGAGGGTTGGGGATTGAGGGCACTATATTGCAATGGTTCTGCTCCTTTCTTAGTGGACAGTTCCAGTCAGTGGGGCAGGCAGGAAAGACCAGCCCAAGGGATACTCACTTGTGGGGTGCCACAGGGTGTTCTCTCCCCACTCCTATTTAACCTTTAAATAAAACCACTCGAAGAAGTCATCTGGAGGTTTGGGGTTTGACATTATTTAATACGCTGATGATACCCAGATTTATACTGCTATCCCAGGCCAGATCATAATTGTGATATGTAAATAATACTGATCTATCAACATCTAGCCCTGCAGTCATTTACACCTCTTGTCCATTCTTTGTTCACAGCCGTTTCTTCTAATCTTACCAACATAAAGATATTTTCTCCTTCTCCCAATTCACAAGGTTGATTTTTTTTTTTGGAAGGAAAATCTCATCTTCCTAAATATGGTACCATAATATAGTTTGAATATTAACTTGGCCTATACACCTCTTCTCAGACACACAGAATTAGACCTCTGTAGGAAGGAAGGCTTTTGTCAACATGACAAAAGCAGTGTTGTACCTTCACAATGCAATCTCTGCCACTTTCCTATGTGTGTGCAACTGAGATATACACTATTTAAATAAACTAAGTTGATATTTCAAGCAGTTTTTAAGAGTTGGCACCGATGAAACAACTATAGCATCTTGAAGCAGAAAGAAGATGAGTAATCATCAAGACTTCCTATGTGTTTCATGCTAGATTGGAAAGGAAAGAATTCACAGGAGACCTAGAACATTACAATGATTGTACTGGCCCTGAGAATTAGTGGTTTAAAAGGATTAATGAAACACGAGGAGGAAACAAAATTAATTTCCTTGGCTTGCAAAATTCCTTCTTGATCCCTGAAATACAAGAACTATCATTCCTGATTACCACAGGTTTTATGATTACCATAAAAACAGCTCATCTAGTCTAGAAACCTCCAGGCAGGTGTTTCAGTAAAGAGTGGTAAACTTAGTTATATATACAGTATAGGTTACCAATAGGCATCTTATTTGCATCCAGCTCTGAATCAGAAAATGCTTGCAGCATGTGTAATCCTGAACAATATGGGACATTTTCTAATTCTTTATGGGATTGGATTTCTGGTGTTCTAAACAAACTGAGAATATATTTTCCTGGATGATACAAGACTTGACTTTTAAACTTCTCAAATGTCCCAAAGGAATATTAAATGTTCTAAAACAGTATCCAAAATACTTTTGTCTCAAAAATGTATTGTAAGACCAAACACATTTAGAAATTAATATTTTGAGAGAAAAATAATTTTTCAGAGTGGGAAAATGAGAATTTAAAATTTATTTAAAAGTCCCATGCATTAGAAACGTACTGTTCAACTCTTCCTAATGAGATAAACATGTAAGGATGTTCAGTGGACAGAGGCAAAACCTGTTAATGTTACATAGCCAGTAAATTTATCAGAAGTTGTCCTCCTAAAATCTCTGTCATATTTGGAATATTTCTGCTATTCTGCTCAGGAATTATCTTTTCACAAAAATAAATAAATTTACTTGATAATTAATGTTTCAGAAAATCTAAAACAGTCTTCAAAATAATGAGGATGGAAGTATATCTGTAAAAGTTGCTCTTCCTTTCCTGAGCCTGAGTATCTGCAGATAAAGTCTGCAGCAGCTGTTTCAAATGTAAGAAGCAGCCTGTCTTTTGATGTAATAATTTACATCCTTGAGCCTCTATGGATGTTTAACCTATGGGGAACTTGGTGGTTATCTTTGCTTTTAATGCATGACCCTTTAACCCTAAAAAGTTGTAAGTTGGAGGATGGGATTTCAGTGTGTCTTTTCTGAAACTCATCAATACCTCTTACTCACAGCTGCAACTCAGTACAGAAAAGAAACCCTTAGTTGGGTTTCAGCTTATTATGGGCTCAATATATGAAGTAAGAGTTTTGATTAGCACTCCTTTAATGTCTATGTAATAAATACAAAATAATGGAGAGGGCAGAAGAGAAGCTTAGATTTTATGATGAAGAAAATAAGTTATATATAAGACCATGAAAGGTAGTGTATTACTGAAAACTCTTTTATGCTGGGATATTGTACGCCAACCTCCAAACTGGAACATTGGCAGGGCTAAGAAAATTATTGCTATTAGTTAGGCTGTACTCAACATCTAAAATAGCCTTCTCCAAGTACATCTGGTGCACTTCAAATATATATCCCATAATCCCGTGCCAATTGCTATATTAGCCAGGGATTATGGGAATAGAAGAACAACACTTCTGGAGATCACTGGGCTGGAAAAGGCTGATTTAAATTGTGAAGCTGGTAACTAGGTTACCAGTGCAGTCCTCCATTCACTAAAGAGGATGTAAAAACTACGCTTTTAATCCAAAGAAACTTTAGGCTTGAGGAAGTCCAGTAATACTTCTAAGTATCTTTTTAGCTGCTTTCTTTTTTCTTTTTGTGATACATCCATCAAGAAGCACCCTCTGAAAACATGTCCACATGGTGTTAGCTAGGGATTATGAAAAGTATGCCAGCTATCATATTTCAAAGTGTGAGGCCCTAAGCCTCCATGTGCTATGATGGACTTGGCCTGTTCCAGAGTCCTATGAGAATACTGCAGCCAAGGCTACGAATACAAGGTGCACAATAGCTCCCATATTATATGGGCCCCCCAATATTTCTATGAAAGAAATAAAATTCTGACAGGTTGTCACATGCAATGGATACAATACCCAAATGCAATTAAATCAGTTCAAAAGCAAGACTGAAAAGTGTATTTTCTGCCTACAGAACATTTTCCTCTTTAATCGCTTACTTTAAGCTTGAACATTTCTATTCATATACATTATTTCAGGCTTCTTTCATCAGCCCTGTAAGGCAGATGCCATACACTGGAGATGGGGCTACGCTGCTCACACTGATTGACTTGTCTTGGCAGAAGTGCGATTACAGAACAAAATGCTTCTCAGCTCACACAATATGCTACGGTAATTTGTAGAACTGTACCAAAACCCTGTTCCTTCCAATGGGCTAGAGAGCAGGAAAATTACTGGGATCAGAGAAGATATGCCATCTCTTAATTCAGCAATAGACCCAAAACTTTAGAGGAAATCTGTGACTTGCAGTCCTTCTAGTTGCACACATGTCTAATAGCAAAAGGTGATACTTTAAATGGTCTTTTCAGATGCCTATCCCACAGACATAGCTAATTTGTTTATTTCATTTATACACCATGTGCATAACAACAAAGAAAATGGATTTGTTCTGGAGTAATGTGTCAATAAGACTATTACAGTGGGCAGGCACAAACATGTCTAGGAGTAAAATCTATAATTAACATTTTTTTAAAAAACATTTTAAAAATACTACTTTTTAGGCCAGAAGGTATAATGAGCATAAAGAACAGTTAGAAAGTAAATGTTTTGACAAATGCTTGGTACATTTGGGGCCTGGACCTTAATATGCTGCTCTTGAAGATGATGATGACTGTAATCTGATGAAAAATGACAAATATAATTTCAAATAAAAGTGTGGGTTGATATGTAAAAAGAGCGGAAGAAATAGAACAAGGAGGCTGTTGTTGCGTTTGACTGTTTGGCAGCCCAAGTATTTTTCACTTATATATTTCAATTCCCTCTTGCTGCTTCTTTCATGCCCTGCCCTTCTACCCATCTTTCTCTCCCTCCCTATTTTCCAGATAGCTCAATATTTTGTGGGTTACTTTATTCTCTTCAAGTTGAAAGCCTAACCATTAAAGGTATGGAAAAAAGTCAAGATTCCCCAGGCATTGTTCCTCCAGCTAGTACTACACTTAGGAAAGTTATGGCTGTATTCCTCTCTCTGTTTGCAGGAAAAATGTCGCAGGTGATCAATCAATCAGAAACATGAAGGTGCCATCTAGATCTGCGGTGTGAAAAATTAGCAGCCCAGTTTCTGATCTAGCGAATACGGTCTAGGCTACCATGAGTGGCTTTAATAATACTTCTCCTTCATTGCTGGAGAACAAAGCAGGCTGTTCCTTGGGAACACCACACTACCTCAGAGGCCAGAGAAATTCCAGTCAAAGCAGTCATTGGTGGGAAAATAAAGCACCTGTTGGAGAACTCTTCAGATTAAGGTACACTACGGGTCTTGAACTGGATCTCTCTGCTTTCTCAGCACAGCGGCCTCTAAGTCAGTCTTGTCACCCCAGAAAAGGAAAACAGAAAGAGATGGATGCCTTTCTTTTCCACAAACTGATAATTTTGATGTTATTTGGGATGCTACCAGGTAGAGTCAGAAGGCAACAAAGCTATGCTTGTTGGCCAAATACCCAATGCCAAATGCCATCAACAGCAGCATGACAGTTAAATTCTTCTGCCAAGATCCTTACAGAATAAGGCTGAATTATACAGTGGAAATGATACCCACATAGAAGTTGACAGCTTGGAACATGTTCTCACCAGACTTCTTGCCTTTGGTTATTCAAGACGTCTAAAAGACACGCAATATTGCCACCTGGGAGACCATGTAGATTAGAGATTATGCAGTACGCTGTAAGAATTGGTATGTATTTCAACATAATAATACAATGTATCATTGTAATGTAACTTGGCAGGAACCTTATGAGGCAGTCACTCCCTTCTTATTAATACCTGTATATTCAGCACTGCAATTATACTTAATTAGATTAACATCTATTTTCTATCTGGAGAAATAATGTCATGATATCTCACGTACTACATTTTCTTTGACAAAGCATTAATTTAAAAAATAAGCCGTGAAATTGCCACCAAGTAAGCAGAGCTGATTTAATCTTTTTGTAAACATTGATAAATTAGTTACAATTTAAAGTATCTATCCATCTAAAGACAAAAGCCTTTTCTTCTGAATGTAGCCAGAAGTCTGTGTTGATTTGATGCTAAGCTGGTGGGTGGTCATACGTAAAGCAAGAAGTTTTGCCAGGCTCACTTAGAATTGTACAAAAAGCTTCATAAAAATGTCACTCAGTACTTGCATCCCTGCCCCATTAAACAACATTAAACAAATATGATAAAATCAGTTGTATCAATTTCACTGTGTTGTCATCCAAAAGGGATTCCAAAGGGAAAGTACTCATAAATACATACTTAATAGTGATTCACTGGGATGATTATCCTGTATACTGAGTCAGACCCCACATCCATAGTATGACCCAAGCCACATAATATACAACCTAATCAAGCAAATGATCAAATTATCCTCAAAATGGTACTCATGAAAATCATAGATACGTAAACTAACTCTTGATACTAAACAGGCTAACTAAAATAATAACAACTATTGATATTGTTCCAGGTTCTTTCAATTAACAACCACAGGATTCCCAACTATGTTTTAATACTGAACATGTATGCACACTATCATTTCTCTAGGCATTGTGCAGCTTTTGGCTGAGCTGACTAGCTGCCTGAGACATGCTAGCTACTGGATATTAAGATGAATCCCACCTACCTGGATAGGGGCTGGGTGAAACAAGTGCTGAATGAAGCAGCTGCATTTTGAAGGAAATGTAAAGAAGGAGCCTTGTTTATGTTCATTGGGGAAATGGGATGGAACTGGAAAGGTGAGGTATAAATTCTGCAGTAACCACATTGATTTATATCCACATTTTTTAAAAATGTCATTCTCCTGAAATTTAATTTTTATTCCACCCCAAGGATGAAGGGTGTGGGATGAAGACACACTGACCTACACACTGTCCCTTCCATCTGGAATGCCACAATACCGACATGGGTATACTATTCCCTCCCACAAATAAAGATGAGCTATGACTTGATAAGCAAAAATAGGGAAAATAAACCCACTATGGAGAAATCAGTTTGGAAATATCATGATGGAAGCTGAAAACAGAGGACTCTAGTGCAAGCCTAGGGAAGAATCTAGATGTTAAAGAAGTTGAGACCTTCAATGGCTCAGAAGCTACAAGAAGCCAAAAGTAACACACATGTATTGCCAAAGCATTCCTTTAAAGGTTAATAAGAGCTATTTTTAGATGCTCAGTGAAATAGGATCTCACCCTGCTATCTTGTTCCTGACCTTCACTATAAGGAAAACAAAGCTTATATCTATCCATACAACAGGAGATCCTGTTTTCTGTAGTATTTGTGGTCATCTGGAAATAGCACGACTGCTTACAATTCTCCATAGTAAGCTCCAATATCTGTATAAATGTGCACAGACTGGGACCAAGGGAAGTTAGTGTGATTTGTATTAAATTCTTCCACGCAATCAAGAAAAATATGAAACATGCAAAAAAGTCACCCATTTAAATAAATAGCTGAAAGTCAAAGGGCTTTAGTTGATGATAGCACAGTAAAATAGGGATATTCAAGATATTTGGTCTATATTTCAAAGTGAGCCAATCTGATTTATCCCTCCCAGACTGAAGAGTATACTGAAGTACAATTATGTGCCTGTTTTTTTTTTCCAGTTCTCCATAGTAAAATGTAGAAAAGGGTATTTTAGGGCTAGATGGAATTATTAAACAGATTTAGGAATAGATTTAGGAGATATATTAAATTAACAGAAATCACAAGCAGATTGATATGCCTATCTCTAGTGTTAAATGAGCAGAAATAGAAATGAAATTAAAAAAATAAAAAAGTAGGTCAAAAACAGAAAATCAAAATAAACACTTTTCATTTTGCTGGGACACAAGGGACGCATGAATCTGTCAAATGCTTATTTTTCCAACCTGAAGGTTGTTATTTAACCTTTTTTTTTAAAGGAACTATTTTAAAAATATGCATATATTTCTATGTACTCTTTTTTAAAAATATGTATTTTGTATGCAGTTTTAGTAATATATGCATCCTTTATATTTTGTGCATTTTCACCTAAGTGTATTTTCATATAAGCTTTTTTCTAATACACACATTTTCTATGTGTGTAGAAAATATATTTTGCTAATATATTCATTTTTATGTATATTCTTGTTTAAAGAACCGCATCATAAAATACAGATACATCAAATATCAAAGGATAATTGTATTTTGGTTTACAGGTAAGATCAAAAACTATAAATCAATTATGTTTACCTTAAAATGTGGGCCAAATGATTTTCAACCCCATCTTTAGGGACACCTAAATCAATGAGTACTCATAGTCAAGGAACAAGAGGTTGGGAAACAGGGAAAAGATCCATCATTATTTCCCTAATTCTCTTCCTTTTAACTCCAAAGACCAGAATCTTACTCTGTGTAAAACCTATTTATATTTAGCTGCCATCAAGTTGACTCTGTGTGTTTAGAGAAAAAACTTGTTACTCTTTCAAGGACATTCCAGTGTTCTCTTTGAACCCATCCACCCATTTTACCTGCTTTCTTCCCTTCTATTTCCTTCTGTCTCGTCAAGCAAAATAATTTTTTCTAGCCCATCATCTATTCACATATTTGTCCCAAATATTTGATTTTATGTTTGCTGCTCATTACCTCAATATCACTTTTTATTTTATTTAGCACTGATTAATTGTTGATTTTTGTAGCCTATGGAATTTTAGATAACCATCTCCAAATCCATAATTTGAAGGCATCTCTCTTTTTTCTTTATCTCTTCTCAGTGTCCAGCTTCCACAGCTGTGTATTACCACTGGAGAGACCATTGCTTTAACTATTCTGATCACCTTGAAATATCCTTATTATTCATGATCTTGTCTAAGTGGTCTTATATGTACTAATTATACGTCCTCTAAGTAGTATCTTTCTAGCAGATTTGCTCTTTTAATTTTCTAAGTTTAAAATGCACATTTGATAGCAATCACTCATAGTCTATTCTACAAGGTAAAGATAAAGGTTTCCCTTGACGTAAAGTCCAGTCGTGTCCGACTCTAGGGGGCGGTGCTCATCTCCGTTTCTAAGCCTTGGAGCCGGCGTTGTCATAGACACTTCCGGGTCATGTGGCCAGCATGACTCACGGAACACCGTTACCTTCCCGCCGAAGCGGTACCAATTAATCTACTCACATTTGCATGTTTTCGAACTGCTTGGTGTGCAGAAGCTGGGACGAGCAACGGGAGCTCACCCCGCCGCGCGGTTTCGAACCGCCGACCTTCCGATCGACAGCTCAGCGGTTTAACCCGCAGCGCCACCGCGTCCCTTTCTATTCTACAAACTGCATCTAAAAGCATGTTGGCTGAAAGCACTGCACTTCTCCATCTTCTAGCACTTATTATGGAGTCTATTTGATTCTGATGATGTCCATTTGCAGAATATGCATTTCTGTTTCTTGAAGCAAGTGTTGGCAATAAACAAAATTCTATACCCTATCACTTGTCCTATTGCATTTATTCAATCCAAATCTTCTACAATTCAATATTTTTCTATTTTTCCAGTTTCTGCATTCCAATCACTCTTAACAGTACTACATCCTTTCATGTTGTTGCATCTTATATGCCTTACAATTTTCACAGAAGTCCTCGGTTTCTTTCTCCATTGTGTCTATTGTAGGTTATACTGATTAGAAGCATGATGCATTTCAGACAAGGCATTCTCTGTATATATTGACTAAAACGTGCCAATTAGAACTCACTAATTAGAAATTTATATGAAATGCACTGGGCTTTGAGACAATAAAATATCATCACTGTTTCTTCACCCTTTTTCCTTCTCTCGGACTTCAGTACATCCCTCTTTTTCCTGCTGTCTGTTGTAAGTGTATACATTTCTATACCATTGATGTTCACTGAATACCCTAATTCCACTAGATAGGATCTAACTGAACTCTTTTTGAGTTCCACTGAACACATACTTTTATTCACCTGACCTCACTTATTCCTAAGACATTCAATTTGGTATACTCCATTTCTGTTTCGACAATTTCAAGTTTTTCTTGGTTTATGTTTCCCACATTCCATGTTGCAAATGTAGATATCCTTGCATAGTGAAAAACTTCTCTTTCAATATCCGTACCATGTACTTCCTTGTAGCCTGGTCAGGCCTCATCATTACCTCCCTGATCTACTCAGGAAGATCACTCTTCCTGAGTAACTAAGAGTACTGTGAAAGCTGAGATTTCATCATCTGGCACAACTTGGCTAAATGCTTCAATCATGTCCATAAAACTTTCTTGATAGCAACACAGAAATGGTCTGCCACTGCCTTCTTCAGGGTTTGATTTTGGAGTTCCTTCTTGCAAATGGGTTGACTTCCCTCACATCTGCAGAGCCACACCTGCCCTCACTCTCAGATCCTGCATCATAACAAGTAATGAGAACTAGGTAGGTTGATAATTACTTGAAAAATCTTTGCATCTGTTCCACAAATCCACACAAACAAAATCTATAGTTCATTAAAGACCAGACAACAGTATTATACTTTCCTGTAGCTTTCTCAAGATAGCACTTGAAAGCAGGTGTAGTTTCCTTCAGATTTTTGACAAAGTATCAAACAGATCTTTTTAAAGAGAGAGATGACAAATCTTTTAAAGAGCAATGACAAATCTCAATAAAATAGTTAAGAGCAGAGACATCACACTGACAACAAAGGTCCGCATAGTTAAAGCAATGGTATTCCCAGTAGTAACATATGGCTGCGAGAGCTGGACCATAAGGCAGGCTGAGAGAAGGAAGAGAGATGCTTTGGAACTGTGGTGTTGGAGGAAAATTCTGAGAGTGCCTTGGACTGCAAGAAGATCAAACCAGTCCACACTCCAGGAAATAAAGTCAGACTGCTCACTTGAGGGAATGATATTAAAGGCAAAACTGAAGTACTTTGGCCACATAATGAGAAGACAGGACACCCTGGAGAAGATGCTGATGCTAGGGAGAGAGGAAGGCAAAAGGAAGAGGGGCCGACCAAGGGCAAGATGGATGGATGATATTCTAGAGGTGATGGACTCGTCCCTGGGGGAGCTGGGGGTGTTGACGATCAATAGGAAGCTCTGGCGTGGGCTGGTCCATGAAGTCTTGAAGAGTCGGAAGCGACTGAACGAATAAACAACAACATCAAACATCTTTTTAAAGCTAAGGTTTCCCATTACCTTAGACAGGCTATTTTGCACTATTGCTGATATGATCAATATATCTATTGATAGATAAATCAGCCTGCATTGAGAGTTGTCTGGGAGTTTTTGCTTAACATATAGGTACTATGCTTCGAGACTGCAATTTTATCCCCATGTAAAATTCATATCTTGGGGGGATTTTGCTCCTGTAGTTTGAGCATAAATTATGTAATTCTGGAATCATACCAGATGTGGAAAACCATGGAAATGATCTTGGGGAAACTAGGCAGAGACAATGACAGTCACATAAACAAAAGTTAAGCTTGGGAAACAGCAAAAGTGTGAGAAAGAAGTTCAGATTGACTCCTCCAGAATTCACTATAGTATAAGAAGGAAGGAGGGGAAAACTCAGTCAGGCTTTCAAGATTCTGTTACTATAGTCTATCTCAATAAAATGTAGTTCCAGATTTCCTGATCTGGCCCACTTCAAAGGGATGACATCAATCTTGAAACCACAACAAAGGGAAATGAAGGGGCTTTTTGCCCTTCAGGACAATTTGCAAGGAAGTAAGATTGCAGGAGAAGCTGGTACCACTGTTTCTGTCTTATTGAAAAGCATCTAGAAAAATGTATTTGTAGTCCAGGGATAGAGAAGATTCTTCTTCCATGGGCTTCACAGCATTGCTAGCTCTAAGACAGATGCTACATCTCCTTTTCCTTAGCATCTGCTCCCTTTAAAAAGCATTTACCATCCCCATCATTTCAAAGGTCACTGTTTAAGGGGAAATACTTGCCTTGCTTTTGGGCAATTACAACAGATGTTTAAGAAGCTGCCAGTTGACAATAGAGGTAACAGGCCCATAGCTTTTCTTTTCCTTTCAACAATATCTAGCTTTAAAAACCCACACATTCATACATATGCTCACAGGGTGAATTAGGACTTGAAGTTACCCTTTTCTCAAAGGACAGTTTTACGTTCTTAGTGGGTTCCTAATGTGCAGAAAGATAAGCTTACAGACTGAACATATTAAAGCCAAAAATGGCCTGACAAGGACCTATGAGCTATTAGGATATATGGTATCTTGAGATACTCTTGAAAAAGAAAGGGGGAAGTGAGGAGGGGAAGTGGGAAGAAGAGGTAATAGGCTTGCTCAAATCTCTGACAGTTTATATTAAATACCTTGGCAATTTATCCTTATCCCTTCTAGAAGGCACAGTACCATTTTTCTGAGGGAATGTACAAGACTCCCATTGGCCCAAAATAAACACTGAATACTATTCAAATTAATGAGAAGGGAACTTGGTATTTCCCCCCTCTAAACAGATCAGCGAATGCTTTTGAGGTTTGGCTAAGCTGTGTGGCAAAAGAGCAATGACTCTTTTTTGCACAACCCTGTGAGACTGGCTCAAGGCATCAAGTGAATCAGGATATGGGAATCATTTGGGGTTTCCATCTTCTTCCGATCATCCTTCAACATCCTTCCTGCTTGCCTGACAGAACCACACAGGCATGCACAAGCCACAAGGCGTTTAGCTTTTAAATATGTTGTGTTTTTTCTAGTAGTGGTGCTAAAATGCCACAATCCATGTACTAGGCATGCAGGCCAGGAAGAAGAGAGGGAAAGAAAAAACATTGGGCCTTGGTGTGTGAATTTTCCTTTTATGATTCTTCCTGGCTGGGAGCCTTGTTTTCCATTAGAAAAGGAGCTTTGTTATATTACGCTTTTAAGCAGGAAACGACTTGACTGAATGCAAGAACAAACTCAGTGTCCGCATCTCTGCAAGCAGTTAATTGAGGATACTTTTGATAGACTTTCACTTTTGATAAAGACTGTCATCTGCAAATAAGAGTTGCAGCACATCTATGCGCTGGCAGGGGGCAGCAGGGTCCAGACCCTCCACACACACTCTTTTTTGCACAACTCCCAGATCCTGCCTGTTCCCATGACGACAACTTATTTGAAGGATTGAGCCAGGCCTTTTTGGCTCTGGACTTCAGGTTCACCTGAACCTGAAGTAAAACTGGGGCTTGTGGGTGAACTAGTTTTTCTACTGGCTTTGCTGCTGCTTCAATACACAGCCCAGCTCCTGAAAGTATCCTTGCTTGGTGTCTCTGGCAACCAACCTATACCAAGGAAAGAAAACAGGCAACTCTGGCATGGACCTGGCACTAAGTCTTGTAGTCAGTTTGTATCAGGTTCACAATCCCTGTACAAAACCCCCAGCTTTGATTTTCCCTGCTGACACAAGCACCAAAATCTTCCTTCATCTTCCTTCCAAACTCTAATTACTCTCTCTACCATTCCCCCCAACACCTGAGTCCCTATTATTGGATATACCAAAGTGTGTACTTAGCATAACTGAGATATGGATCTTCCTGTGTATATAGTTAGACTTAATGGTATATAAGATGATATGTGCAAAATACACAGTCCCCACTAGAGACAGCATTTCTAAGTATGGGTCAAGGGGACATAGGCATCCATGGGGAGAGAGAGAGAGAGAGAGAGTGTGTGTGTGTGTGTGTGAGAGAGAGAGAGTCGAGTGATGAAATGTGCTTCATGATGTAAACTCCATTCCTTATATAATTCTGTATAACATCACATCATAACACACACATGCACACACACGGCATATCAAAATGCACATTTCATCACTTTGGTGTCATCATGGTTAGATAGAGACATCAGAGCAAGGGAGTGGACTATATCTTGCTCCATTCCTCCCAATACTCAAGGACATGAATACAAATATATGCTTTAATAAAGGTTGTTATTTATTAGCATGTTTCTACGGAAATGTTTTGTCAGAAAGGTGTGTCCCGCAATTGGATCATAAAGACAGTCCAGCTTTGGCACAATATGATCTGGCTAACAGACCATCAGCTGATTAGAGAATGGTCCAGATTTGCATCTTGTGCTAAGCCAAAGCATTTTGGCTAAATGGGAAGAGGGAATTAAATATATAGTCCTCTTAAGTGTCTCATCAACCAATTGCAAAACAGCTGACAAGGTTCTCAAACCATTCAAAACATGTTTTCCCCGAAGGCCATTGAGTATCTTCTCCTGAAATCAAAGAGAGAAGTCCCTGTTTCAGTTCATTACAAAGCTGAGATAAAGGCTGTGCACTACGGATCACATTCAATTTAGCCTAAACATCTTCCTTAACAATCAAGATATTTGCCAGGTCAGAAAAACAATAAAGGGAACAACACTAGGGGAAAGAACCCAAAGAAACAGAAACAAGACTCAGTTCAAATGCTAATAAAATGTCAGGATTTATACAGGATTATGGATGAGCAGAACTATGAAGTCTGGATCTTTAGCTTCAGAAAATCTTAAAAATACTTGGTTCCAAAGCTGCCTTTTAAAGTCCAGGGTAAATTCATATTCCCCCAAAAGTTTTAGGGGCCAGAAGTTTAAATGAAATAATTCCACATTTTTTTTTAATCCGTTCAATCATGTCCAATTCTCGGAGACTGTCTGGACAAGTCCCTGCACTTTCCTTGGCAAGGTTTTTCAGAGGCGGTTTGCCATTGCCTCCTTCCTAGGGCTGAGAGAGAGTGACTGGCCCAAGATCACCCAGCTGGCTTTGTGCCTCAGGCCGAATTAGAACTCACAGTCTTCTGGTTTCTAGCCTGATGTCTTAACTGCTACACCAAACTGCTACACCAATCTGGCTCTCCACAATGTATTATTACAAGTATTACTGAATACAGTTTATTTGGATAAAGTTGATATTTATAAAAAAAATAACAATAGATATTGGGGTTTACAAGCAAAGTGATGACAGCCAGTAAAAAATAATCTTTATTCTTTCTTCAACCTAGCTATCAGTGGGCATTGGGCTTCCATTTCTCAATACCTCCAAGGAATAATTCTATATTATGATACCATTTCAACCTTGATTCTGGGAAGCACTCCACCAACATGATGTGGCATCTTTCTGAGAAAGCAATTGTGAGGGGAATTTTTTCCAGTTGTTCCGTTTAAATAAGCGTAACAGTTGACTTAAAACAGGAATGAATGTGTGTATGTGTGTGTGTTGCTGCATTTTTCATGGTAAGCTCCCTCTCCCTTGATCCAGTAACTTCCCATCTTTTAACCCATCATTACCAATTTTCCTTGGAGGAAAGAAAAAAATTCTGAAAATAATTAAGATCACAGTTTTTGTCCAAGTATGTGGCCCATGAATCAATACAGCCTACAATTTTGCCCTAATATACTAATATTATACCAGTATTCCTCTAGACTTCCTGCACTGAAACTGCAAAACTCAGGGCTACTGGGGAGTTTCAATAGACCTTTATTAGATACCAAAAGTTAGGACTGTGCATGCTTCAAAAAGAATTAGAAAGGTATGTCTAAATTGTTTGCAAAGATAACACCTCTCTGCTATTCATTAAAAAGGGTCTACCTTTTCAGGCTTCCATGTGAATCTAAAAAACTATGACACTTAACATTATGTTATTTTTTTATAACCTGCCATGGAAGGTTGGAAAAGCTCAGGAAAAGTACTTCTTCTACTTTATTATCAAAATGTGCACTGTCCTATTACCCCCAAAAACTAGGATTTCCTGAAGCAAAAGAGCCCACAAACATTGTTATGGTAAGCATTCTCTAAAGCAAAGAAAAGTTCTATGATCTTATCACCTGGTGTAAAAGTATGCTTGCTTCTCTCATGTAGCCAAAAGTTTCTGTCCTGATTTTTAGGAAATTACTACACAAATAAATAAGTTTTATCTGATACCAGGAAACTGATCCTATCAGTTCTGAGGAAGACCTTCACTGATGTTATCAGATCTACAGTATGTGAGACTCTAATACATGGTCAGCTCCTAGAAGTAGCAGGGCCTTTCTAAAGCTGGGGAAAGCTTTAGACATCTGCTCAATGCAGCTGTTCCAAATACTGTACTAATGAGAATGAGAATTCAGCTTTGATGAACATTCTGGATTAATAGAGGCTTTTGTCATTTTTTCCACAGATAACCACCTTTAAGTGTTATGCTTCATGAGTTGGCAGAAAAGCACGATGGCATAAATTGCACGGTCTTCACGGTTGATCCCTACTTTGCCTAAAGAAGGAGGGCAGTGTTGGTCTGATGCTGGACAAATTAAGAAAGCAACTGGTTTTAATTATTCTTCTGCAGACATCATGCAAGGAAAACCACCCCCAATCACCATTCTTAATGTTTCATGGGTGGGGATAGGTGAATATAGGCAAGTGTTTAGAATGGCTGCTTCACTCATTTGACAAACTGCCCCAAAAACAAGTCACAGGGGAGTGCTGTCAGGCTATTTCTGAAGAAATGCTAAACCCATGCCCCAAACAGGTCCCAGGCATGATGGAAGGATGAGGGGTTATGTGGAATGGAGAGATTTTTTTGTCCTCAACTAGTGTGTCAAGGAAATGGCAGTGCTGGCAGCAAGTAGGAAAAATGCCATAGGAGTGGGCAAAATGTGGCTCCTGCGCTCTTTGTCAGAAGAAGCAGCAGGACATGACTCAACTGACCTTCCATGCAGCATAGTTTAGCACTCTTTTGAACGAGTGCTAAACCCAAGTTTAGAAATAAGAAGCTTGTATAACACCTGACAAATGCCTTGAAAAATGCCAGTCAAGGATTATACATTACTTCTGCAGAACTAGGCATTTAACTTCTCCAGCCCAAGCAAAAATGTCCAGAGAAGCCAGAGAGGAATATGGCCATACTAAAGTGGCCAAAGACTTGCCACATCATCAACCACATCATAATTGAAGTGTGTTAGATTGCATTTACAGCAACAATTGTGCCAGGAGAAAAGGAACAACACTACTTTAACATTGGAATAGCTTAAGATGACTTTAGGCTGTCTCAGCTGTGGGCTGTGGATGAAATGAAGGCAAAGTCATGAGGACATAGCATAAAAAAGTGGTCATCAAGACATTTGTGCATAGTTGAGCCCTGTGACTGTTGTGGCCAAGCCATAATAAATAACACCAATGTCAGGGGCATGACTGCCATTTCAATAGAGCTACATGAATGAAATATAACAGAGCTGAGAAAAAAAAATCTGAAATATCAGTAACCTAATAAATGACAAAAGAATTTGAAAGCTATCAGTTAAATTGAAAAAAAATCATCAAATCCATCATAGATATAAAAATATAACTGGTTCTGGAAGAGGCATGAATACTGTAAAGAAGACTAGAGAAATAAATGGCACACAAGCGGGAGGGGAGAACTGAGTAAAACTTGGACACCCAGAAATGTTATACAGGTAGTCCTCATTTAGTGATCACAATTGGGACCAGCAACTCAGTCATTAAGCAAAATGGTTGTTAAGCAAAACTACAATTGTGTTTATGATCTTACTTCAGCTTTCCTTTGCTTTACAGATCTGCAAAGGCCATAAAGGTGAGGATTGGTGTAAAGTTATTTTTTCATCACATCGTAACTGCGAATGGTCATGCAGTCACTAAACAAGGACTACCCGTATAAGCCAAAAGGAGGAGAAAAACAACAAAACAGTGCATTCCTTACCTGGCACAAGCCGCTGATGCACATGTCTAGTGACTCAGTGTAACATCGGGTTCCATCCAGGACTTTAGGTGCCAGTTCTACAATAAGATTTGTCTCTTTTGCCTGGCACCTCAATGAACATGGGTTGTCAGGATCGTTAGGGACAGGAAGCCATTCATAAAACTGCCCCTGATACTTGACATCGTTGTGTGCTGAACACTGCTGGGTACGGAAATCACCTGCTTCTGGAGGGCAATCCTAAAAACAAGCAGAAAAAAAAAGTCAAAAGTCTACTGAGTCAATAATATACAATGTGCTTAGACACGTGCTGGAAGCAACAATAACTTCAAGAAAATTGAATCCTGAGAAATGCATTGATTCCCTTGTGACCTGTGTCTGTCTTTCTGAACTTCTGGTAACTGGTTAATAAACAAGTCTGCAGAGAAAGAAACAATGAAAAAACTTGCAAAACCTGTTCACCAACGGCAAACAGTGGTATTCCTATGTATCTCTGTCCAAAGGGAAACCATCATCAAAGTGTTTCATGGCACTTTCACTAGAGATTCAACTGATAGTATAATCTTAAGCATGCCTGAGAAGAAAACTGCACTGAATTCAGTGGGGTTCCTCTAAGGAAATGGGCATAGGGTTGCAGCCTACTTATCACTGAGAAACAACTAGAAGTGAATAGCAAGAGAGCAACTCTCTCTGTTTCAGCACAAGACATGGATTGTTGCTACTCTCACAAAATGTTCTTCAGCATTTCTTCTGACTTCACAAGGATGAAGAAAGATGTATATAGACCTAGCCAACTTTTCTTTTCCTTTGAAAATGGAAAGAAAAAAAAAGGGGGGGGGGAATCATGAAAATTGCTTGATTAAAGTGTTTGTTTATTTAAGCATTCTTTGCTAGCTTTTCTTTCCAAAACGACCTAAATCAGCCAGTGAAGCAGTATGAGCCAGAAAAACGGTCTGTATATTTGTATTACTAACACAAGCAAAGATTTTTACAATCTACAGAATCAGTAACTCTTCAGGTTTTTCATTTCAATGCTTTTAAAATAATTTTTAAAATTCCTCTTCTTAATCTCACAGGAGAGGTAGTTTTGGGTGCAACTTCTCTGATTTTTGCTAAATGATATGCAACAGAAGTGGTTTATTTGCTAATATTAGTAAGAACTGCCCAGATATTTTGTTGGACCTCTTAAAAGAAACCAGAGAGAACAGGATAATCCAATTTATAGTAGCCTTGAATATTAACTCACTCATAGAAGTACTTAAATAACCATTTCATTTGGTCAAAGTTTAAACCGATTCATTATTGCAGCTATTTTAATGGAGACTATCAATGAATTCAATATTTGACTGCCAATATTCTCAGAGCATAGAATGTTCATTGTTCATGTCTACTTAAAAGTATATCCCATTGAATTAATTTACCTATCAGGTCCTTAAATAAGAACTATTAATTCCTTTACCGATAAGCTCAGCCTTGCAAAATTGACATGGTTGAAAACTGCTTCTGGCAAGTTAGCCATAAATCACTTTAAGCCACTTAGTCTTTGTGTTTTCACCAGCTTATAAAAACAATCTCCTGCTTCTTCATTCACTTTCATTTATTACTGTGACTTCCTTTTTCTGTGGCTTATATTAAAATGATCCTGCAGTGGGCCGCTAGCTAGTACGGGTAGTCCTTGCTTAACAACCATTTGTTTAGTGATGGTTCAGACTTATAATAGTACTGAAAAAAAAAACGACTTATTCTGTTTTATTGACTATTTTAAAGCCTTTGACTGTGTGGACCATAACAAATTGTGGCAAGTTCTTAGTGGTATGGGGATACCAAGTCATCTTGTCTGCCTCCTGAGGAATCTGTATAACGACCAAGTGGCAACGGTAAGAACAGACCACGGAACAACGGACTGGTTTAAGATTGGGAAAGGAGTGCAGCAGGGTTGTATACTGTCACCCTACCTATTCAACTTGTATGCAGAACACATCATGCGACATGCTGGGCTGGATGAATCCAAGGCTGGGGTTAAGATTGCTGGAAGAAACATTAACAATCTCAGACATGCAGATGACACCATTTTGATGGCTGAAAGCGAGGAGGAACTGAGGAGCCTCATGACGAAGGTTAAAGAAGGAAGTGCAAAAGCTGGGTTGCAGCTAAACCTCAAAAAAACCAAGATTATGGCAACCAGCCATAATTGATAACTGGCAAATAAAGGGAGAAAATGTAGAGGCAGTGACAGACTTTGTATTTCTAGGTGCAAAGATTACTGCAGATGCTGACTGCAGTCAGGAAATCAGAAGATGTTTAATTCTTGGGAGAAGAGCAATGACAAATCTCGATAAAATAGTTAAGAGCAGAGACCTCACACTGACAACAAAGGTCCACGTAGTTAAAGCAATGGTATTCCCCGTAGTAACAAATAGCTGCGAGAGCTGGACCACAAGGAAGGTTGAGAGAAGGAAGAGAGATGCTTTGGAACTGTGGTGTTGGAGGAAAATTCTGAGAGTGCCTTGGACTGCAAGAAGATCAAACCAGTCCACACTCCAGGAAATAAAGCCAGACTGCTCACTTGAGGGAATGATATTAAAGGCAAAACTGAAGTACTTTGGCCACATAATGAGAAGACAGGACACCCTGGAGAAGATGCTGATGCTAGGGAGAGTGGAAGGCAAAAGGAAGAGGGGCCGACCAAGGGCAAGATGGATGGATGATATTCTAGAGGTGACGGATTCGTCCCTGGGGGAGCTGGGGGTGAAGACGACCAACAGGAAGCTCTGGCGTGGGCTGATCCATGACGTCACAAAGAGTCGGAAGTGACTGAATGAATAAACAACAACATGACTGGTCCTCACACTTACAACTGTCACAGCGTCCCCATGGTCACATGATCACAATTTGGGCAATTGGCAACCAGTTTGCATTTATGACTGTTGCAGCGTCCCGTGGTCACCATTTTCAACCTTTCTGGCTGGCTTCTGGCAAGCAAAATCAGTGGGGAACTGCATGATTTGCTTAATGACCACATGGTTTGTTTCACGCTTATGGTGATTCGCTTAACAACTGCTGCAAAAAAAGTCGCAAAATTGGGTCAGCTTTGCTTAATGACAGCTTCGCTTAGAAACTGGAATCTGGGCCCAAGTGTGGTTCTTAAGTGAGGACTACCTGGAACAGTTTCTAACAGTATGTATATCCTGCCTGATCTTGTTTTTTTAGTTGCCAGTGTCACGTACAAAGAGGTTGGCAGAGTCTCCCATTCCACCCAACGTCATCTGTATTTTGCCAGCTATGCAGAGATTACCTCTTCATTTGAAGCATACAGTGCTACTGCCAAACATGTAAACCAGCTTCATGTTGAGTCTGGTTATTGGAACCCCTTAATTAGCCCATTAACAGTAAAGATATGTAGATGGCCCACAGTGTGGCAGGAGGAGAAATGGAAATATTCTAATTCGAACTATACAGAAAAGTGCAGTGAGTAGGAAGTCCGAACCGGTACTTCCTGTCCCCTGCAAATCTTGTAATGCTGTCCCCTGCTCCTTTTAGTGGAACTGGTTCTGTTTCTTCTTAACCAGAATAAATGGGGATCTGCCCTCACCCTTAGAAAAAGCTGCAAAAACCCCTGTGTGAACATTCAGCAAGCTGAGGCCGGGATCAGCCTGAGCATGTAAACAGCCTGGGAAAGTGCTAAAGCAAGTGTAACTCTGTTGCTGATTTCTCTTTTTTCATTCCATGGGGGTACGGAGTCCAGTTTAATAGCTTGGCTTAATCATGCACCCACAGAGCCAAGCTAGATCTCTTATTTGATTCTGGCTTGGCTCAACCCACAAAACGTTCCGGCTTGTACTGATTTATTTTTACAAAGACAAAAGGTCCAACAAAGCATACAGATATATACAGAGTTCTCAGTCTAACTTTACTCACAGTTCAATAGGATTGTTTAAGCACTTTGTTTTTTGTTTTTGAAACCAAAACAACAAAAACACACGGTCAACCTAGCACATTCTCAAGACTCTGCGGGTGATCAGGAGCAAGAGTAAAATACTACTACTCTTTTATTTTCATGATTAAAATAATAACACAGGTTTAAATAGCCAAATGGGTGTTTGGAGAAGTTTTCTGTGAAACTTAAGCTGCTTGAAGGGTAAACATAAGCACTCAGGAAAGCGTACAGGCATACTTATGCCACTGGCCCCAAGGCAAGAATGAATGAATTTCAATCCCTGGTGTGAAGGGCCAGCACAAACATGCGATGTTCACTCCCAGTTCAGTTTAACATCTTTCAGGGTTTCCAGCACAAGACCCTCTTATTACTTACCTATTTTCCAAAACAGGCTATGTAGCCAGGCAGGACTGGAGATTGGTGAACTTACTAGGTTTTGTTTTTGTTTTTTATCCAAGTTGCCATTCTAACCGCAAACCCAAAGATCAAATGGCCAGACACCCACACCCTGACAAGCCTTGTTCTGCTGGTCCTTCTCATAGCTGCTGTACGGCTGTTCCAGAAGAGCAGTGAAGCTACAGTGTGGCAGCTGACTTTCTCAAAACTCTTTCCAGGTGCATGGTCAGCACCAATTCCAAGCAGGCAGTGAGAACATGCTGATGAAGTGCTTAATCACTGTTTATTTAGTCATGGTTTGTTAAACAAGCCACAATAATCAGACCCCACCAGAAAGAAGCCCTCAATTGTGTTTCTTCTCCAGAGACTTTATGGAAAAGAATCACCTTGATGGTATTCCTGAATGTTGGTAGGGAAAGAATCATCCTAACCTTTTTGGGGGGAGGGGGGTGTCAGAGAGAGATTGTGAGAAGGCTGGGAAAGGCATAGAAGGGAGAACGGGCATAAACAATCAAGGGAGAGAGAATGAGCACATTAACTGGCAGCTTATCTCATAAACACTGCTTAGCCCAGGTGGCAAGAAATCCTGTGAAGAAGCATTTCAGATCATCCAAAGAGACTCCACCTTGATTAACCCACTATAAATGAGGCTGAGAAATTCTACTTAACATTTCTAAGATTCTGTATTTACCCATGAGCAGCATTAAATACACCTTACTGGAATCTGTGTAGTTCTTGCTACCTTGAACTTGCCCAGCTAGCCGAAGCTTGACAAGGGGCAAGCTGTTGTAGAAAGAGGGGCTTGTGACTATGAAAGCCTGCCTCCGATTCCCTCTCGCTTGAAAAAGAAGGCCTTTAAGACAAAATACTCCCCCGCTGCTGAGTTCCTACAGCATGTTGTTCCTAAGCTTTCAGTAGTCCTCTCATTTGAACTACTACTCTGTGTAGGGGCTAGTCTTTGAAGTTGACTTGGAAGCTACAACTGATGCAAAAGACAGCAGTCTGCCTGCTGATACACAGGACCTGATACAGCACATAACACCCACTGCATTGGCTGTAGCTTGGGAGAGCAGCACTGTATCCAAACGTGAGGACACGAGTCACTACTGAATGCTTAGGAACAACATGCTGCGGGAACTCAGCAACTGGGGGTTTTTATCTAAAAAAGTACTGCATTTTCCCAGTGACAGATCACTAATAGAATCTCTGCCTGATATTAATCCTATCTAGAACTTGACACTCTGGGTACTCCATTTTGAATTTAGGAACAGTAAGTTTTCCCCCCCACTATTAGGTATCTCTGTGGTTTGCACATGCAGGCCTATCTTGAACACTTACTTATAATCATGACTCATCAGACTCATCCAAGGTCTTAAACAATGGCTTAGCTAGTGATCCCCATACCTGGGCTGTAAAACTCTGGACCACTAGATGGCAAGTGAGTATTCTCTGTCTTTGATGCCTATTAATGGTTATCCTGATATAGCAGCTGGGAGAGGGAAGCCCTATCTGAGACCTGCTATAGACAAAGTACAGATCCCATTTTTTTCGGAGACGCTACTCCAGTTAAGTTATATTGGTCGGATGGATACTAAGGAGAGAACTGTCTTAGTGACATCACCTTAGTTGTAGAATACCCTCTCCAGAAATGCTAGCTGGCACATATTCTTTAACTTCTGGAGCTTCAGAGGAATAACTTTTTTTTTACTCTTAGGATTTTGAAGGGACTTACAGAATTTTTATGGGCTGTATTTTTTGCTTTCTAAAGTTTTAGAATTTTACTGTTTTGCATGTGTATTTTTAATATGGATCTTAATTATGCTTAAACCATGTACACCACTAAGATAGCTTTTGTTAAGGGTCTCAGTGTAACATTGTAAATGAAGTTAAAAAATAAAGTGCTGACTTGGAGCTAGAGAACTAGGATTGAAATGTTTTCTTAATTGTGACTTAGTGGGGGAATTGGGGAACTCAGTCTTTTCCAAACTCACCATCTTTCTTTTAAAAAGAGTTTCAATCATCATAGCTCATGGAAGTTTATTGTTCGGGGGAAAACAAAATAATTATACAATTGTTTGGCATACATAAAGCATTAGTGAAAGATACGTTACCAATTGTAATTACTGCTGCAAGATTTTGTTGCACATTCATTCCAAGAGATTAAAAAAAGCGATTTCATTCTACATAAATTATTACACTTTTATGTAAGGGGATAGCTTGTGGGTTTGGGGCCCCAAGTCTCAGTGCCTCACTCTTGTAATTTTACTTTCCAATGGACAATTTTCCTCTCAACCACAATCATAGGCTCTAGTTTCTTTTAGTTGTTTCTTTTCCCTGTTTTAAAAAAACGAATGGCTCACCGCATACACACACACATGATACATCTTGCTACAAGATGCTAGGTTAGAACTGCAGTTTATTCCAGTTTCAGTCTGGCCTGGTTCTCCTACCTGTACTTGTATGGCCTAGTCCAGTGTTTCTCAACCTTGGCAACGTTAAGATGTGTTTCCCAGCCGGCTGAGGAATTCTGGGAGTTGAAGTCCACACATCTTAAAAGTTGCCGAAGTTGAAAAACACTGATCTGGTCACACAGAGCCAACAGACTTCTTCTTTCCTGTGCAAGTGTGAGGAAAGCTAGAACACAGAACAGCATGAGCAATACACAGCAGGAACTATTTCCTGACTGTTGAACTGTTGAATAAAGAAGGAAAGCTCACAAAAGCATTCTTTCTTTGTACATCCATGGAATTACACCCACACCACAGGACCCTGATTTCTGATTCAGCCATACAAGATCTCTTTAAGACACACACACACACACGAATGCATCTGACAGCTTTTCCTTCCCTTGAATGTTATCTTAGTGTCCATACTTACAACTCTTGCTGATACTCTCAGGCTAACATTTCTACAAAAACAATTTTGATTTTAAAGATGGTCAACAATTTCTTAAATGCATAGAATCTTTTCTTTGACTGTAAGCAGATTATGCTGTCATAAAGTTTCTTGCGGACATACAAACAGCAATACTTTCTACCATGACCTCTTACATGTCCTCAGCGCAACTCATAATGGTAATATAGGTCTGTCACATTTAAATCTCATTCCAAACCATTCCAAATCATCAGTGAACTGGAGATGGGGTTGGGGAAACAAGATGAATTTCTTATGTCATTTGTTGGAGATAAGCAGTTCAGGTTACTTGGGACAAAAATGGATTAAGCTTTTAATAGTTTACTTAGGAGGTTTATTATTAAGAGTTCTTACTGAGATTTTCTAATACAGGTAGCCCTTGCTTAATGGCCTGAATTGGGACCAGAATTTCCACTGCTAAGCGATGTGGTTGCTAAGTGAAACATCACGAGTGCACCGCTTAACGACAGCAGTTTTGGTAGTCTCAGGTGCGGCTGTTAGGCCAGAACTGCGCCATTGTTAGGTGGGGACCTCATGCTTCTCCTGCCCTGCCATGTTTGCCTCTGCTTCAACTCCCCCGACCTGCTTATCTCCCCCACATCTCTGTCCTTTTGGCTGCCCTGCACTCCGCCGCCCCCAGGTGACCTTCACCGGCTTCTTCCTCCTGCTGCTGATGAGGCACGCCCAGCCTGGCCCTTTGTGAGGCAGCTGCTGGCCATGTGTGAGGCTTCAGGAAGGCAGCGTGTGGCCAGCAGCTGCCTCGTGAAGGGCCAGGCCGGGTGTGCCTTGTTAGCAGCAGGAGAATGAAGATGACGAAGGTCAGCGGGGGGAGGCAGGGGTGGCAGAGTGCAGGGAGGTGGGGATGCAGGGGTGCAGGGTGGAGTGCACAGTGGCAGGGGCGGCAGGGGAGGTGGAGTGCCGGGCAGCCAAAAGGGCAGAAATGGGGGGGAGATAGGCAGGTGGGGGGAGCTGAAGCACATGCTGCGGTCGTAAATGTGGGTGGGCTGCCAAGTGCCCAGATTTTGATCATGTGATGGGGGCGCTGCAAGGGCCATAACTTCAAGGATCTGCCATAACTACCATTCGTTCAGCCCCGTCAAAACTGTGAAC
Organism: Candoia aspera; assembly: GCF_035149785.1. Lineage (NCBI taxonomy): Eukaryota > Metazoa > Chordata > Lepidosauria > Squamata > Candoiidae > Candoia > Candoia aspera. The sequence continues at coordinate 186,191,087 of NC_086154.1, forward strand.
AGTCGCTGAACGAATGGTTATTAAGTGAGGACTACTTGTAGAAAAACAGAACAATTTTGCAACCTCTCACATCTCACACATACATGCAGTGATTCTATAGTTACATGAAAGAGAAGCACGTCTTCTGCAACAGTGAATAGGAGCATCATCTAAACCATAATCATTTCATAATTTGTTTAATAAGGCACAATTGGCTGGGTTAACGTATCCTGCTAAAGCTAAACTGTGATTTTTAATCCAGGATAGCTGGGTTTCTATTTATTGCCCTGCTACGTGTTCTGAGGTTAAAGCAACTTGTGACAGATAGTAACATTCAGGTCCCTGCTCTGGTGAACTTCTTCTAAATGAATTAAGCTATATACTTAAGCTCCAGTTGTAGATTCTTTTATATTAAAGAATATCATTACACCATAATTTATTTGCTCCCTGATTTGCAAGATAAGGGTTCATCTCACAGCTTAGCTAGCTAATGTAAGTAATAAAACCATAAAGTTCCTATTTTGGAAGTTATCTGGAATGTGGAGACAGCTGGAGACAAAGGTGACTTTTGCTCTGAGATATAACAGAATTCATCTGTTTAGACCTGCTGGTTTAACTTACGTAGTTAATTTGCTAAATGTACAGAGTGGTAGATCCAGCCCCTATGAAGGGAATCATACCAGATAGTCCCTGACTGTGAACCTGGGAAAGGTAAAATGTTAAAATTTGAAAGTGCGGAAATTCAGGTCATCCCAGTTGTGATTATAGATGATGATTTTTTTTAAAAAAAGATTATTTTCAGGAAAAGGAATTGGTGACTTTTTGTCACTAAAAATAGAACACATTTGGCAGCTGAAGGTGAATCTCCAGGAAACAAAGGGGTGAAAGAATAGTTTTCAAAAACCATATTTTATGGGTCTCCAACATGGCAGAGAAAGCAGCATTAAAAGATCCAGCCAGCCAAAAAATGTGTGAGTCACTTAAGATTTTTGTTTACATTTCATACCAAAGGGCATATAATAACACAGCAAGTTCTAAAAATGTGCCTTTTTCTTTTACTGCATTCAGGGTCATTTTCCAAGAAACAACAAAGGGTATTTTTCCTCCAAAGTTGCAGAATGATTTCAGACATATTTGGTTGGCTTCTTCTCCCTCAGATTTCTACCACAATTCAGAACACAAATAACTCTTTCTTGCAACCAAAATTAAGAACTTCTGGGCTGACTCTTTCTAACTGTAGTAGCATAGTACTAAATTTTCTCTGAAAAGATGTACAGATGCAGGTCTGCTTGCATTCACATATGCACATCATATTATTGCAGTTCTGTTGATGAAATGGTGCTTAATCTGACTGCACTGATTTTATTTATAAAACTCATAAATTATTTGGGCCACTGGGAGCTGAGAGTGAAACCCTTCTACCTCAGATGGTTGGAAAAATAGTGAAACACTGCACCACTGGAGTTTGTTCTTCAAATCAAAAACCATAAGGAAAAGTAGCAATTTCAGGAAAGAAAAACAGTAAATAAAAATAAAACGTTTCTGCTGGGTTTCAAACCAGCAACCTTCTATTTGCAAGGCATTATGTTACTACAGCACTGACTCAATTGAAAGAGTGATCCTCCCTCTATGAAGTAACCAGTGAACTGCTGGGGTAAGCCTACAACAAGCTGAGACACACTATCTGAAACAGGCAGGAGTGCTCAAGGCACTCTTGAAGTTGATTAATAAAACATGCCCTGAGTGGGGGATTAACAGAGGGTGACATCCATTTTTGGTGTTGCTTGTCCATTCTGGTGACAGGATAATCCAGCAGTATGGACAGGACCTAAAAAGAATGTTGACCTATGGTAACACAATCTTTTATTTTTAAATGAAAAATACAAACAAACTTGCAAAGAAGTATTGAGTTTGCATGAAGTGAATTAGGTTCCATTTCAGAATTGTGTTTGTGTTCTCCCTTAATTATACCACTGGTACCCAGGAGCACACCAAATATACATCTAGACCAAGTGAAGATCCATAGGTCTGTCAACTTTTTCATTGTTTGAAAACAAGACTTTAGCAGTTGTAGCTGTTCCTGCATAAAAATGAAGTTGCTATCATGAACAAGATTAGTAAAAGAGCTGACAACTTTCATCTATTGCTTATATCCACCACGTGAATGTCCATGCATGTACTTATCATGTTGGACTTAAGTCTCTGTATTGGTAATGGTATTTTAATGTAGCTTCCTGATAAGCTGCAGAGCATGGTGTTGGGTGCTGGTTTGTTGAATTCAGTGTAGCCATAGGGTTATGGAACTACTTAGTACATTCTGCACTGTAAGTATTTACTGTTATTATATTGTGAGACAGTATACTTGGTTTTTTCCCATATACCCTAGCATAGAGTGAAGTCAATCAAATTCTTCAAGTTAAAATTTGAGAAGGAAGGACTGCTCTCTCAATCCAATATTGGGAGCTACATAAAAGCCCCACTCTGGAAAATTAAATAAACTAATATATTTATTATATTGCACTCAAACATGAAAGGAAAGAGCATAGGTTCTAATATTATGTGAAGGCAGATCATAGGGCAATCTAAGTTCTTAGAGACTTTCTCTGAATAGATTCCGAATAGAGAGATGCAGTGAATAAAAGAGAAATTTGAAAAAGCTTTTTGTCAGTTTTATCTGGATTTCTTCAAATTACTTCTTTGGTTATTATGATTCTGCACTTGTAAAAGCACTGAAGAGAAAAAAAATGCACCTCCCTATGTGCAAAATGCAATTGCTGAGGAAATAAGATCAACCTTAAGAGAAAAGTTGTGCATGTACCATGTACTAGAAATAAGAAAATGAGAAACAAATGTGTACTTATCACACCAAAAATAGGATAGTTTGGAAATTCCCTCAGTGAATACTGGTCCTAGATATCTTTCCTTATGTCCCCGCATTTTCAGTGTCAATTTGTCAGTTCCCCCTCCTGCTGTTTTGATATATGCAATGTATATGCAGGTACGTACCAACAGGCGCAGGAATCTCTTTTGCTATAAAGGCTTGGCTGTTTCCCTACATGTGATTGATCTCTTTCCCGAACTCTGAAGGAAGAATTTAAAACTATTTCTGCAACATACATGTAGAGAAGACAATTCAGAGGCAGTTTTGTGAGGCAGTTATATAATGTTTCCTACTCATTAATTTCAGTGTAAATGTACTGCCATTTGTGTAAGGATCAGGCTTATTTTGATTCACATCTGTAAATCAATTCGAAACACATACAGGCAGGGAGGAAATGGAAAATAAAAAATGCATAGGATCATAGATTTCCCAGACCCGGATACATTAAATCCACAGGGCACAAATGACACAAACCATTCATTAAAATTATTTTAATGCTAAATGAATGTTTCCTTGAATCTCTGGGAGGAAAAAAAATGTTATGAGGTAGATTTCCATCATAAAAAAGTCTCTAACCAGCTGCTTGACTACCACACAGTTTTCCCTAAAAAAGGGAATATGATGCTAAATATCCACCGAAGTCTATTAGGAAAAAGCCACAGATACCAGTTTGGTTTTTTTTATCAACTTTAAGGGAAATCTTCATTTCCAGTTAAAAGCCAGTTCGGAAACTGGAATAGAAACATGGAGAAAATCCACACTTAGCCATAAAAGCTCACTAAATGACTTTGGGCCAGTTACAATCACTCAGCCCAACCAACATCATATGGTTGGGGCTGTGAGGATAAGATTGGAAAAAGAGCATTCTCTGCACCGCCTTGACCTTCCACAGGTAAGATGGACTAGCTATAACAAACATGATGGCAAGATGCTGCTGTACATTCAAAATTATAGTAATGAATAAGATCTGTTGAGAACTATTCTGTGGATGGCAAATGCCCTTAGGTCTAGCTGAAATGCTATCTATCCAGTCTCCAGGCTGTAATGAATCCAAATTATTTTGGAATGGTGGATACTACCACTAGGGTTTCCTTAGGCCTAACCATGATTATTCTTTTAAGAGGAGAGATAGAAGGTATGAGAGTATGTAATCCTTGGTCCCTCAGATCAGGACAACAGAATCAGTATCTCTATTATACATTTCAAAGAAGGCAAAACCTGTCACTAGTGATGACATGGACTAATGACATAGTACCAACAGATACCAAAGAGCAGGTAAGCACACACAGATCCACAAGTTGTAACTGTTGTTGTGACTGCCTGAATCAAAGATTTACTGCTGGCTTGGATGTCCAGCAATGGCCTCCAAGAACATGTCAACCATGATAGGCTGTTACTGCACATTCCTTGAGAGACAGAAAATGGTGCACTGAATTATCTCTTGGCAGACAAAAATAAACCCCTAAGATACAGCTCTAGCAGAGTAAGCAAGCCTTAGTTGCTGTAATTGCTGCATTGGTTGCCAGGATTTTAAGAGGCACTACCCAGGAGGCACTGGCATGACAATGTTTAATTGTGGCACCTCCCACGCAGAATGAAGCAAGTGTCGATCTTGCTCCCTGTTAAAATTTTCTCCCCACAAAGCACTTTTCTGAAAAACGAAAGGGAAAATAGGGGATGGACTGAAGAGTATATCACTTCTTCTACTGTGCTACAGCCCTTCCTTCATCAATTGATGTCCACTCAGAAGTCACTGAAGTTGGTAAATCTCATAGCAAAAGGCAACCACAGCAGATTTCCTGCCTTGCCTTCTCTGTAATTAAAAAAGATAATCCTGTGAGGAGTAAGCTTGTGGGGGCAGCAGCAGATAAAGAAATCTAGACAGGACTGCCTTCGTGTCTATAGAAAGTAGCAGAATTTATGTCAGGAACACTTCGTTGGCGTCTCCATATAGCCATTATTGTGTAAATTGTCTCAAAGTTAGACCCTGATCTCTTCTTTCCACCTGCCCTTCTGTGTCCCTTTTGTCCATGCAGTCTAATTCACAAGTTGACAAAGTAAGGGATTGCTTAGGGTAATGCAGAAGATCTCACGGCCACAGCCAACTCCCCCCAAATAACATTTCTAGTGCTTTTTTTCACCTTGTGCTCCAGTTAAAAAGACTATTTCTAGTATGTATACTTAATAATTTCTTATGAACAGATATTTGTATATATAAAGAGATGTAGATTCAGAAAACTCTTATTTAGCAAAAAGAGAATGGTTTATATTTAGCAGTATCACTGCTAGAATTGCTGTTCTAAAGTTTCTGTTTCAGGACACAATGGACTGAATGTATAAATGCATGTGTCTTTGTATATATTTTGTTATATCAACTATGGGTCAATTTGCTGCAAATCTGTTTTTCTCTAGTCCACTGTTATTGCTTAGAAGACTAATCTAGGACAGCAGCTTAAGCTATGTTTTAGGAATCATAACGATCCACTAAAATCAAGCTGTAAGTAAACAGGTTCCTATTTATATTTATAAATGAGAAATTATTAGGTAATGCCTAATGATTAACAAATAGAGTATTTAATATACTTTAATTTATAGTTTGTAAAATAATTATTTTAAAAATACCATTCAATTATGTATTGTTAATACATTTCAAAAAAATGAAAAGGAGGATATAAAGCTTATTTTTTAAAATTCTGCTTAGTATTTCTCACACAGCCCATGGCCACAGAATTTGTCTTTTTTATAGACTGTTTTTTTAAAATAATAGAATGTTTATAGATGAAAGCAGAAGATATAGCACAAGCATCACAGAGCATTACTTAGGATCTACATAATACTCAAGTTCAGCTATTCCCAAGATGCAGCCATGAAATACTCAACTAACAGGGGACTCAAGGCATTACTCAAACCATCTGAAAAATATCTGGAAGCTGGTGTAAAGGGGGGGTTTCCTAAGTAATGGGCAAAGCAAAATTTATGGAGATGCTGAATGCTTCATAATGAGGGTGCCACAAAAAGGGTCATTGTCATAAGCAAGTTCACAAGTGAACCCTCCTCCAGAAATCTCAAAGGAAGAACTGGAACATGTGCCCCCACAACACATTTAGGGCCTAATAAATCAACATCTATATTGTGAAGTAACTTTGAAACAAGTAAGTAGTCAGTTCAACTTGTGGGCAACAGGCTTAATGTAACCCTGACCCTTCAAGTAACAAAGCCACTAAGCAGCAACGATTTGGTTGATTGGTCCTAGGGTAACCATGCATAATACTGTAGATTCTTCCCTACTCAGATAATAATACGAACTACTGAAGAAACAGTTAGCAGAAAAGCAGCTGATATGGAAACTCTGATGCATATCAGGTATGTATCAAATTTGCATTTTGAAATAAGTAATTTTGACTTTCCTGTTGTCAGAATTGTTGTCCTGTTATTTTTAATCCTATGTGGAGATGGCCATTTTAAATTTCATTGGTATATGTTTAGGGTGAATTATAAGATTTTTGTTTCCTTGGACTTCTGATGAACTGTGAAAATTTAGTGGGTCCCAGAAAGCTTAAATCTGGACAAGGCTAGAGGCCAGCTCGTCTCTATGCAGTTCTGGTACTGAAGATAAATTTCAGCAGTCCTCTAGGATGCTTCTAGCATGCTTCTGACTCTTTGGGACAGTTATCTGTGAACCTTTATTCTGCAGATAAATGTTTTCAGTATCATAGCCATAAGATAGGGCCTACCCTAAGAACAACATTTAAAAAAAAAGAAAAGGAGAGAGAGAATTGGAGAAGTTCAGCCATTCCTATAAACAAGAGCTTCAATTTAGGTGTAATCCCAGCTTCCCAGCAGGGTGATCCAGCAACAACAAACTAACCCCAAGCCGCAGTTTAAATCCCGTCAGCTGTGACAGTCTCTCTTTCGTTTCTCTTCTGCAGAACCATGGTGTGTCTCTTGACTGACGTGAATTAACTTCGTCGCTCTCCTCAATGTCCTGGTGAAGCAAAAGTGCCTCGCAGCTGGAGCACAACCCACAAAGCCACAGGCAGCCTTATTTACCCAACAGTCCTCAGTGGTTCCCGCTGAAGGAAGCACACGACTAGACTGAAGGAAGGTTCCAATGACCCCAGCAGGACTCTAGTGCAATCCTGTGAAAACTAAGGTGATTTAAATGCCAATCAAGTCAATGGGATTTAAGCAACATAACTATGCGCAGGATTTCAGCCAAACTGAAAGAAGGAGAATGCAGGGAAGGATATTCATGAACAATGTTCATTACTGGAAAAAAACAACCCAAAACGTTGAATTTAGGGCTTGTAGCACAATTCCAGGAAGTTATAAAAGAAAAAGCAAGGGTAAAAGACTTCCTTCTTTCAAGGCTTTAGTGCAAAGGGAGATAAATACACTTTCCTGGTCAGAATGAGCACCTTGCCAACATGGAGAACTGATGCATCCTGCCACAGCCAATAACATTTTGACCATAAATATGCTTGCGTATACCCATTATCTATTTGGAATTCCATATTCCACTCATATAAACGTAAGACTGTTCATTCAATTTCCAATGTATCCCTTCAGCGTTGTGGCAAATGTTGCAGTTATATGGAATCTGAATAAACCTTTTCAGTTGTTCTTACAACATGAAACCTATAATAGGGAATAGCAAAAAGTAAGAAGGGAGAGTGGGAAGTCATGCAGAGAATCTTCATATCATAGAAGGGGTTTCCTGATGATTCAATTATCCCTTTAGACATGGACAGTGAGGGGAACAACGATGGGAATAAAGAAGATCTAATGCAGTAACACTTGAAAATCATTAGTCTTTACTTACCACATTGCTGCATGTTCTGTATCTAATATTCCGTCCTTCACAGCTCCTACATCCATAAAAAAGGGGGAAAAAGCACATATCACACACTAACCAGCAGAATGTTCCTAGTTGCTAAAGGAAAAGTCACCTCCACTACCATTTACTAGTCGTTTACATGGAATTCAGAATTCCCACTGTTGAATACTGTTAGCTGCATTTTTGCTACAATGTATTATCCTGTGGCAAAAATGCACATTTTATGCTTGAGAGGCAATTTTTCTTATTCTCTGTAGCTAAAACTTTTGTGCCTGCAAAAGCATATAGTCATCATCAAGAAGAAAATACAATTGTGTAATTATAGTAAATTGTCCACAGAGTTTGCTATCCTTGTCTATTGCAGGAAAATAGGGTTCTGCTTACATGAATAAAGACTAATCGTTATTTATGTGGTAACCATCAGTGGACTATAGTTCACTTTATCTTCTTCAGGTGTATGCAGTATTATTCCTTATTCATTAGGCCAGGAATTATCTATTTATTTATTAAATTTCTCCACTGCCCATCTCATGCAATGACAACTCTGAGCGGTTTACAATAAATAAAAGAATAAGAATTCATTATAAAATATAAATATGGATAAATATAAAAATGTAAAATATAAAGTATGAAGTCCAAGATGGTCTTAATGAAATTTACCAGGGCCATATCACGGTACCAGCCACCTCCACGATCAACTATCCCCGCTCTCACCCCAAGCAACATAGAAGTTGCTGACATAATAATTAACTATAGATATTCACTAAACATTCACAAAAACATCTGGGGGGTGACACAGATATTTTTTTATTGAGGTGGTAATATTAATTGTAGCATTGCTAATTTCAGATGTCCAGCTATATTCAAATTAGGGGTACACAAAAATAACAAGAATATGGTTACATATATATTTTATTGGGCAATACCATGGAGGGAAAAAAGCACGTTTGAACCAACACTCTGGATTAACAAGCAATTTGACAGGCATGTAGACACATACCGACACGCAAAGAGAAAAAAAATCACTAGTATAGTCATTTTCCAAGAAACTGGAAAAGGTTGTTCCATTCAAAGGAGAAGAACCTTTGGTCTGTTGAAGGCTGCATCCCCTGAGGTTATTTAATTAACACTTTTTAAAAATGAATATGAGAGTTAAAATCCATAATGCTGCTGGATACTGAAAGGACCGGTTTGAATAGAAAAACTTGCTTCGTGGTCTACCATAACAGCCTCCAGTAACATTGTATGTTTATACATTATTTACATTTCTTTAGGTTTCAGCTGTCTCCTGATGAAAATTTCACAAAATAAACTACATTTTTTAAATATCTTAGTACAGTTTGGCCCAAATGATATCACACTAAGAGAGGCAGTGAGTTTAGCTGTGTTTCCCCATTTAATCAGGTCCTTTGGAGATGCCTGGGGACACTGTTACCTACAACCTAAGTCGATTGATTTGCTCAGTTTGAAGAAAATGTACTATCTAGATATTTATATTTTTAAAAACTATACTGACATCTGAATTACAGTCATATGTTCAGATATTATTAATGCCACATTACATATCATCATGGTTGCTGCAAACAAATTTTTTTTACACTGAGCATAAACCATCCTCCCTATTTCTTTTTTTTAATATCAGAATTAAAAAAATAGACCATGCTTTATGTTGCATTTGTAGTTGAGTAGTGTATGGCGGTGTTCACAGGACAAGCTAATGCCCAAAAATCTCGAAGTATGCCACCATTTTGTTGGAGTTCCAAATCCAATGGCTCCGACTCAGCAGCAGCTCATGATCTACAGACCAGAAGGGTTTTTTTTAAAAAGGTAGGGTATAAATACAGAGTTAAGGATTTACACTGTATCCTACTTTGTTTATCACTCTGCTCACTCTCTCATAACTAATCTGAGATCACTTCCTTCTGCCTTACTTCCTATACAAATGAAGCACATATTCTTGGATTCTTCTTCTAGGATGTAGCTAACTAGATACTAGGTGTTGCTTATCCCTATAATATCCTGACTATAAATAGATTTTCTGTCTCTGATAGTTACAAAACCGGCTCCACTATCCTTTCCTCTGATTAGATTATCATACTCCAGAACTCTCACACTCATGTACACACACACAACACTTCAAACTCCAAGCCACTTTACTGCTCCCCTCACCATCATAAAGGAAAAGGTAAAGGTTTCCCTTGACATTAAGTCCAGTCGTGTCCGACTCTAGGGGGCGGTGCTCATCTCCGTTTCAAAGCCAAAGAGCCGGCGTTTGTCCGTAGACACTTCCGTGGTCATGTGGCCGGCATGACTAAACGGAACGCCATTACCTGCCCGCCAAAGCGGTACCTATTAATCTACTCACATTTGCATGTTTTCAAACTGCTGGGTTGGCAGGAGCTGGGACTAGCAACGGGAGCTCACCCCATCACGCGGATTCGAACTGCCGACCTTCCGATCAGCAAGCTCGGCAGCTCAGCGGTTTAACCCGCAGTGCCACCGCATCACCATCATACACAGCCCTTAATTCAAGTGTTGCAATTTATCTTGTTAAAACCTGAAACAGCCACTACTGTATCTTTATAGTAACCATGTAACCCAGTGACAAATCTGGGTACAAGTCCCAATATCCAGAAACCCCAAATGGTGGTCACTTTGGGTTTGGTTAATAAGGTAAACCCCGAAGCTCAGTTAAAGAGCTGTTAAAATGGCCATATGTACTTGTTAATGAAACATTTTAGTTTAGCATGTGATGAAACCTATAGAATCATGAAGTATAATCCTGCAAGGTTTTCCAAAAAACACAGAGAAAAACTAGGTCTCTGTAACCTAGCTTATATTGAAGAACATTTCTTAGAAGGATTCTAAGTAGTTTTTAATGAAGAAAAGCTATCTATCTCACAAAGAGCAGTGATTAAATCTTTGCTAATTTTTGGCCTTTTTAAATGAAATCTAACGTGGTGTGGGGGGCAGTTTTCTGTTGTGGTTAAGGCACCAGCCTAGAAACCGGGAGACTGAGAGTTCTAGTCCTGCCTTAGGTACAAAGTCTGCTGGGTGACCTTGGGCTAGTCCCTCTCTCTCAGCCCTCGGAAGGAGGCAATGGCAAACCACTTCTAGGAGTCAAACACTGACTCAAATGCACACACCCACACAAACACACACACTTGTGGTGTACTTGCCTCCAAGCATATTACGTCTTCCTAAATAGAGTAAGCAGCCTGGAGTCCATAAACAGTGGCCAGATATAAGCCTTTCTTTTGGTTCTTGAAATCCACCCACTATCTCAGATCATGCTGCTAATATTTGACAGGAAGTTCCCAATTTGCATTGGCATGTGTTTTCACTTAAAACCAAACAAATCCTAAGCAATACATTTTTAATAGGCTGACCACATCTAATTTATTTAACAACCCTGACCTCCAAAAATTAATTTAATTTAGATATAATAGCATGGAAGTATGAAAAAAACCATTGGTTCACATCAGGTGCTACTTCAGCTCTTCCATCTCTTCTGTTTCAGAAGATGAGAGATTCCCTCCAGCACACAACAGCTTTGGCTGTTGGCTACCAATCTGGGGAGGGGACTCTTAGATAGGTCACCTAACATTAGGATGACATGGAAGAGGCAATAGCATGCACACCATTAAGAAGAAAGATTTTTTTTCCCTAGTCTTATTTTTCTGCTTTCAGTGATCATTGAGAGAAATGGTAAAGACCTTATCCTTCCCCATTTAATTCCTCTTGAGATAATCCAAAATGTCAGTAGTATTTCCACATTACTGAACTTCAGCATAAACTTTCCACTGCCCAACAGATATGGGCAAAGAATCTTACCCAATTTCCAGCCTTTGCCTGAGAGCTTCCACGGGCTATGAATAACAAAAAATACCCTTACTACACACTGCACACAAAGAGGAACTAAAATCATTATTACCACTACCCCATGTTTTTCAATATGCATATGCATTTTGCTGGTTGTTTGCAAAACTATTTCAAAGGTTACTATAAATGGCAACTATATAAATTAAGGTCAGATGTAAAAAAAAAAAATCTAAACAAAAGCACTGAAATCCTCCAAAGGCCAAAGCCAGCTTGTCATCATTCCTCATTCAGCTGAAAGATGCCAGTAAGTGCTGTGAAAGTGACAGGATGGAATGCTAGCCATTTTACAACCATGCACTTTTTCCTAAAGCAGTATCCAAAATTGCTATAGTGGCTGGATCAGCAGATGGAGAAGATGAGTCCTAATCAAAGCATCCAGGAGGAGACAAGCTTCTGAAGGAGGAAGTTGAACCTCAGGGATTTGGGGGGGAGGGAGAAAGAAACAGAGACCATAATGGCTGAGTTGAGCCTAGGCGTTCAATAAGTCAAGGGTTCCCAACAATAGAAAAATGGACCACAGTGTCAGAGGTTGCTGGAAAGCGTTTGGTCCGAGAGATCAGAAAAATCACACACCAGGCATTTCTATAAAAATAAATTTATTTACAGAAAGCACAAAAACATATTTTCAAGCTGTGCATTCACACGCACTCAGAGAGGACTGGGAAGAAGGCAGGTAGAAAGGAAACTGAAACTAACAAGCTCAGGCAAGCTGCCCTCCAGGCAAATCAGGAGCTTTTACCTTATATGGTCATGCCTTTTCACCTCCAAAACTAAGGATACTTAAGTTTGACCTTCTGACTCTGCTAGAGTGATTTGTTACCATAGTAACCTTAATTTCTCTACAGCCAAAAGCAGAAGAAACAAATACCAACACTCCACTTTTTTTATGTTAAGGAGTGAGCTGTAGACCAATTTGCTTTGTGTCTTGGTAGAGCAAGAGGCTTGGTTAAAATATCAGCAATCATGTCTTTTGATTCACAATATTTTAACATTATTTCCCCTTTGGCTATCATGTCTTTGATATATTGATATCTAATATCTATATGTTTTGTCCTATTCTTGCAAGCTTTAGATTTTGCCTTTGCAATGCAAGCTTGATTATCCTCATAAACAGTTATAGGCTGATTCACTTCCATGCCTATGTCTTTTAACAAATGTTTAAACATACTACCTCATTACAGGTCTGTGCTAGAGAATAAAACTCTGCTTCTGCAGTGGAAAGAGCAACAAGTGTTTGCTTTCTAGAATGCCAGCCTAAGCTTGACCCAGCAAATTGAATTAAAATCCCAGAAGTGGATTTCCTGTCACTGACATCTGCTCCCCAGTCAGAATCGGCAAAAGCCTGCAATTTCTCTGTTCCACAGGCATTTAGCTTCAGGCAATACTTCTTTGTTCCTTGCAAATACCTCATTAACCTCTTCAATGCTGCTTTTCCAGTAGATGTAGGTTTCTCTACCTGTCTACTTAAAATGGCCACAGAATTTGAGATATCTGGGCAAGAGTGATTTGCAATGTACAGTAAACTTCCAATTGCAGATCTATATTTCTCTGCTTCAGTTAATTGAATTTCTCCTATTTCTTTCTGAAAATCTGGTATCATAGGAGTATAGACTGGTTTACAGTCTTGCATGTTAAAATCCTCTAGGAGCTTTTGAATTTTACTACGTTGGCTGAACAGAAAGCTACCATCCTTCTCCCTGTGTATTTCCAAGCCTAGGTAATTTGTTACTGTTCCAAGGCTTTCTAATGTGAAATGGCTTTTCATGCAGCCTTCAAAATCAAGCCTTTGTTTTTCTGTTGATGTGAACAGCAGCAAATCATCAACATAAATGCACAGATACATACAGCCTTGTTTGTCTTTCTTCACATATACACATGGATCTGCTTTTCCTTTTTCAAAACCAAAATTCTGCAGTTTTTCATCTAATTTTTGGTTCCAGGATCTAGCAGCTTGTTTTAACCCATAGATTGACTTCTGCAGTTCACAGACTAGATTCTCCCCTTTTTCATAGCCAGGGGGTTGCTGCATATATAATTTGTGGTCTAAATCACCATAGAGAAATGCAGTTTGAATGTCATAGTGATGAACTGACATTCCTTTGAGTGCAGCAATTTTTAACAGTAATCTAATTGATTCACCTTTAGTAACTGGTGCAAAAGTCTTGTCAAAGTCTAAATCTTTCCTTTGAGTGAACCCTTTTGCAACCAACCTTGCTTTATATTTTTGGATTTTTCCATCAGCATCCCTTTTCAGTTTGAAAACCCACCTACAACCTAGGCAGCGTTCATTGGGAGGCAGATTTACCAAGTTTCCATGTCTTATTTTCTTTCAAGGATGCTAATTCCTGTTGCATGGCAGAATGCCAATTTTGTGCAATCTCAGGTGGTAAAGCATTCACTTGTTCTAAGGACTCAGGTTCTGTGAATATGTGAAAAGCCTTTACTGTTTCAGCCTAAAAACGTGATGGAGGAATGCCTTTATTGCTCCTCTGAGATCTGCGAGGTAATACAGGGCTTAAATTTTGACTCTCCATCACTTTCCTGAGAAGCATCTGTCTCATCAGACAGATCTTCAGTTTGCTTTTCTAGTTGAATGTCCTCACTAGGCAAAAGATCACTATCAGCAATTCCTTGCTGTTCTGTTGTTGTTAAATCAACTGGAGAGCTAGAATTTAATCTCCCCCAGTTTTGCTCAGCAAAAGCAGCTCTTTTGCTAATTATTAATTTCTCTCCCACTATGAACCTGTAGCTCCTTTGGCTTTGTTCATAGCCAACAAAGATGGCTTTCTTTGTTGTGGGCCCTCCTTTCCTTCTCTGCTGTTTTGGAATATGAACCCATGCAGTGGTAGCAAACAGTCTGAGATGGTTTACCTTTGGTTTCACACCATAAAACACATGGAACGGAGTGTCCTGAATCACAGAGTTATACAATCTGTTTTGCACATAACAGGCAGTAGATATTGATTCTGCCCAATATTTAAAAGATAAATGTGAATCTTTAAGCATGCATTCCATTGCATTTTGCAAGGTTCTGCCCTTTCTTTCAGCAACACCATTTTGCTGAGGGGTGTAAGGGTTAGAAAGAATTTGTTCTATCCCTTTTTCTGCTAGGAACCTTTTGAATTTGCGAGAAAGGTACTCTCCTCCTCTATCACACTGGAGTGCAAATACAGGCCTAGGGAATTTTCCATTTGCCCATGTCACAAAACCTTTAAATTTCTCAAATGCCTCATCTCTGTGTTTTAAGATGTACATAAATGTCTACCTTGAGAAATCATCAATGATGGTCATTGCATACCTTGCTTGTCCAAGACTTGGAGCAAAAGGACCAATAATGTCAGAGTGTACAATTTCTAGAGGTCTAGTTGTAACTCTGTCACTGTGCTTACTTCACAGGAGCTTTAGGTGTTTTGCACTCTTTGCAAACTACACTAAGTATTTATCACAGGGTTTTATCTTTAGGTCAGCACACAGCTGTGGCATTTGTGCTATATACCTGAAATTAGCATGACCAAATCTCCTGTGCATCAGGTGTACACATTGGTCATGATATGGAGTGTTGCCAACTGCAGCCTTGCAGCTTGGCTTCCTTGCATTTTGCACAATGTACAAGGAGTCTTTTAATATACCAGTAGCACACAATTTCCCATTTTTTCGTATCTCACAACCATTTTTCTTAAATGTTATGACATACCCTGTTGCAGCTAATTGTGCCACAGATAAAAGATTTGACTGTAGATTTGGGCCATAGGGCACACCTTTCACAGTTTCTCCCAAGCAGGATAAATACAAGTCACCTTGTCCCATAATTTTGGTCACAGACCCATCAGCCAAAGATACACTTTGTCTGTCAGTTTTAGACAGTGACACAAAAGAGCTTTTACAATTACATAAATGACAATTGGCCCCAGAATCTAACACCCATACATCAGAATTACCCTTCTCAGCAACCTGTGCAATTTGGCTTGTCTGAAGAGCCTTCTTCTGTGTTGCCCTTGTGTTCTTCTTTGTCTTTCTACTCTTGGGTCTCAAGGCACAGTCTTTCTGCAAATGTCCAGCTGAACCACAATTGAAGCATCGCTGGCTGGCTAGTGCTGTTGCCTCAGCTTCTTTTCCTTTCCTTTCCCTTGCTTTCTGGTGCTGCAGCTTTCCAGAAGAAATGGGGGGGGGGATCTTTCCTCTCTCTTCTCCCATTCAGCGAGTAAGCACTATGTTATATATGATGGGGTGAGGTCTGCTTCAGGCATAGGGTATAAATCAGTGTGTCCCACATTTCATTCAAAGAGGACAGCAGGATATAGGATTTTGTGAGAGGTGTAAATTCCATTCCTCTCTCCTGCAACTCAACAAACAGCTGCTGAATATAATGCAGGTGCTCAGGAAGGCTATCTCCCTCTGCTAGGTAGGCTTTGTACAGCTTTTTTGTCAGGGTAACTTTACTCCCTGCTGTTGCCTTTACATACAAGTCTCTCAAAGTGTCCCAAAGTTGCTTTGCAGACTGCATGCCACGCATGTGCACCAGCTGATTGTCCTCAACTCCCAGGATAATGGTGGCTCTAGCCTGCTCATCCTGTCTAAGCCATTCAGCACTGGGATATTGGGGGGTTTCCTCATCAATTGGCATCCAAAGATTCTGTCTGCAAAGATACATCTCCATCTTCAGGGCCCAAATCAGGTAGTTAGTCTCTGATAGGTGCTCAAGAGGCATCGCTGAGGGCTGGGAGGCAGCCATGGCTTCTTCCTTCTTTTGCAAGTCACCTCAGCTGGCTTCTTTGTCCTGCAGACCAGCAGTGGCTGGAAAATCTCCAGGCAGCTCCAAAGAAAATCTTCATAGGTCTTTGCTACCTGCCTTTAAAATGTGCATGAGGTGTGGAGCTGATCTCTCTGCTCTCTCTGGGGTTTACAGGGCTGCTTACTGGGCCCATAACCTGTCAGAGGTTGCTGGAAAGCGTTTGGCCTGAGAGTTCAGAAAAATCACACACCAGGCATTTCTATAAAAATAAATTTATTTACAGAAAGCACAAAAACATATTTTCAAGCTGTGCATTCACACACACTAAGAGAGGACTGGGAGGAAGGCAGGTAGAAAGGAAACTGAAACTAACAAGCCTAGGCAAGCTGCCCTCCAGGTAAATCAGGAGCTTTTACCTTACATGGTCATGCCTTTTCACCCCCAAAACTAAGGATACTTAAGTTTGACCTTCTGACTCTTCCAGAGTGATTTGTTACCACAGTAACCTTAATTTCTCTACAGCCAAAAGAAGAAAAAATAAATACCAACACACAGAACCATGGTGATTCAAAGTAATTTTTTGCAGTTTTGCAGTACTTTCAAAAAATGTGGAGAAGAGGCAACATAGTAAGTCAATTCAGCTTCCCGACTTGATAATCAGGCCCTGATCTGATCCTGAATTAATACACAATAATGTGTGTGGAACTTTTTTTTTAAACTGTTCCCAGTTTGCAACTTGAGCATGTTTTCATATATACTGCACTTTATATTATATTTGTAACCTTTTCCCAATCAACATTAATCCAGAAAGGCTGGGGTTATTACTAGTTGGGCTGGAATGCTGGCTAACAACAGGTACACAAATGATTCTGCCAAAATTTTAACAGTCAGACTGAAGATCTTTCTTGGTAAGACAAGTTTATAAATTGTACATCCTGCACAGCCTTGGGTACAGCCCCTAGAGACATCCAAAAGTTGTTACCCAATTGTTTGTGACTGGCCAAACACTTAAAATTCAATAAGGGCAATTTGAAAGCATACAGAAAAACTGAGATTTTAAAAGACCCTACTGAAAATAAAACTAGAGACTGTTTTGATTTAGGTCTTAATCTTTAAGATCAGAAAAATAGGCAAGGAATAGATTAAACTTCTTCGACTGGATTTTTTTAAGCAACCATATTTTATGAATATTTTTCCTGTAGCAGTAACAAAATAAACAACCAGCTGGAACAATGCCAGTAGCAGTCACTGAAGTCAGCAAACTGTCTAGGAAAATCAAAACACAAATCATAACCTTTGAGCTGCCAGAGGCACACATCTGGGAAGTAGTATGGGATAATGATCCGAAATGAGAGCAAGACAAGAAGTAATAAAGCAGGAGACTAAAAACTATTAGAAATTAATACTTTTAGCATAAATAACATTTCCCCAATCTCAGGTTTTAGAGAGTCAGCATTTCTGATGTAAATGATTTATCATAGCTGAAATGAACTAAATGCCAGCCTTTGTGTGAGAGGAAGAAGGAGATCTGAGCTTCACACAAATGTCCTTAGGATGCAGTGCACTCTAAATTACATCAATGTAATTCTATAACATTCATAAAAGTTAATAAAGCTGCACTAAATTTATTCCTAATATTATTGAGAACAGCACTTGGAAATCCATCCATCCCTGCTTTTCCAAGTTGCCTTTTGATAGAGTTAAGAACTGAATTTAAAGAGCTGTATCCCAAGATTTGGCTGGATATTTTCAATGAAAATGCAAAATCCAGATTCTCCTATATACTCCTATGTCACACCATGGTTATTTTGGAAGCCTGTCTACAACTCAGGATGATACTCACCTCCATAAGCTCTAGATCCTAGAGAAGCACAGCAACAGCATGAAACAAAATCATTCCTGTTCCTGACTTCCATTCAAAAAAGAAAATTGAAAACATAAAATAACTTAAAAACCTCAACACAGGATATAAGCATAACAGGGAAAGAAACATATAGCAATGGAGAGGACACTTAAGAATGGATCAAAAAGGCTAGTTAATTCTGGCACCATGTTAGTGATACAGCAAGTTTAATACAGGTAGTCCTTGCTTAATGACCACAATTGGGACCGGAATTTTGGCTGCTAAGTGAAGCTGTTATTAAGCATATCTGACCCAATTTTACAACCTTTTTTGCAGCAGTCGTTAAGAGAATCACAACAGGCATTAAGGGAACCATGTGGTCATTAAGCGAATCACACAGTTCCCCATTGATTTTGCTTGCCAGAAGCCGGCTGGGAGGGTGAAAATGGCAATCATGTGACCAGAGGACACTGCGATGGTTGTGTGAGGACCAATCGCAAGTTGTTTTTTTCAGCACTAAGTCCTAACTGTCACTAAGCGAATGGTTGTTAAGCATGGACTACTTGTAATAAGCCAACAAAAGAAACTGGGCAGCCACTGCAGTTAAAGAACATTGCTACAAATTAGATCTCTCTTTTAAAAAAATAAGATAATAGGGAACACTAGCTTCCAGGTGTTTGGCAGTGAGTTTTTTCTAACAACTATGTGAATAAATGCTGTCAGTTCCAGAGAAAAAGGTTGGTATGGAGGCAAGTAAGTAAATGCAGCACACCTTTGTGGCTACAAAGATGCCAGAATGATGAAACATGTGTCATGATGCCAACTCCACCCCTTATGCAAGTGTGAAAGGTGGAGCTTATGTTATGACATTGCAATGCACATTTTGTCAATTGCCCTCGTGTAGATGCTAATGAATTAAATATTCCAAACGTTTTTAAAAACTGAACCTGAACTTAGATCCAAATCCACAAGGAACATGAGCAAAGGTTTTCTTAGTGACTGCTCCGTGCTCTAGATTTGCAGTCAAGAGAATGTTATCTTTGCTGTTGCTCCCTGCAAGGAGGCAAAAACATTTTCTATTGAGAAGAGTTTTGTTTTTATACTTATTGCGCAGAGCACTCATGCTCATGTTTTTCATTCAGAGATGTTAGGTTCAATCGCCCAGTAGGAATAGCAAGGAATCCTGCCTGAAACTCCAAGTACTGATCAGTGTCAATCATACCATGCTAGATGGATGAATGGTATGGTTTAGTGACATATTCACACAATATACCCAGGGAGAAAGCTTTGGTGGCAAGAGAATGCAATGCCATGTTTAATTCCTACTCTTGCAGAATGTTACCCTTATTTTCAAATGTGTATTTCATTCCAATTCAAAACAGATGGCATTTGTATAATATTATATGATATATGACTAGAACCGTGAGTTCTAGTCCTGCCTTAGGGACAAAGCCAGCTGGGTGACCTTGGGCCAGTCACTCCCTCTCAGCCCTAGGAAAGAGGCAATGGCAAACCACTTCTGAAAAACCCTGCCAAGAAAACTGCAGGGACTTGTCCAGGTGGTCTCTGAGAATCGGGTGCGATTGAACAGATTAAAAAAAAAAATGATAATAGGATAAAGAAGAGTAAAATGTCTGATTATTTAGACTTAGCTATAATATCAGTTATAGTCAGGGTTAGGTGTGCAGGAAAGAAGTGGCAGATATTGTACTTTCTCTCCTTCCTCTTTCCGATTTTATATTATTTCCACTGGTCTTTGCCAGAGACGTTTAATCTCATGCCTAGGGTATTATTTATGTTTCAGACCAGAACAACATTATTTTTTTTGTACAGGATGGATCTTCCTGAGATCCTTGGAATCTGCTACCAATCAGAGTACATAATATTTGGCTAGAAGGGCAAATTATCTGATTGAACCTAAAGACATTCACATAAATTACCTTCTAAGTCCCTATAATTTACAATTATATTTTTTAGAAATTAATCCTACAATTTGAAAAAGTAGAGACATTCCTACCATTCTTTGCTCTACTGGCCTCCACTAATCCCACTAACTACTGTTAGGCAATGGTAGTTGCTTATATGGAAAAATCATTTGGAATATATTTAATTTATTATCCATGATTAACATGATGTAGTCATTTGAAGTTTTAAAATGTTAACAAAATTACCAGACATCTTAAAAGGAGTAATTAGCAGAACTGCCAGACTGAACTGTTGATTTATATCTCCTGAGATTTGTGACTTCATGCACTTTGAACACAAAACAAGTATTAGATTCAGCTAGCTTATCTGCCATACAAATTCCCTCTTGGTTTCTTAACTTTATATTTGTTATCTATATTTGGACTGTGTTTTTTAATCTTCAAGGTGCTTTATGGTTTTAACTTTGCGAAGCTTTTGTGACTTAAAATAGGACATCAGTTTTATAGACAAGGAAGAGTTGTTGGGAGATGACGTCTTCTTTAAAGTTGCCCAGTGATCATCAGAAATACCAATCCCAACCCACGTTCTACCTGTGAAATTTTAACAGTTGTCGAATGACTCCTGGGTAAGATAAAATTCTGAGTTATATTTTATGAAAAACCATAAGCTAATTCTATGGGTTTTTTTTTACCTATTTTCTATGGGGTTTTTTACCTATTTCCTATGGGGTTTTTTTACCTATTTCCTGTTCTGTTTTCTGCCCCTTTTCAAGCATCATTGGGGGAGATGGGTGGTGATATAAATTTAATAAATAATCATAATAAATAATCATATTTATATTTGAG
This sequence comes from Candoia aspera, assembly GCF_035149785.1. Taxonomy (NCBI): domain Eukaryota; kingdom Metazoa; phylum Chordata; class Lepidosauria; order Squamata; family Candoiidae; genus Candoia; species Candoia aspera. Next base: position 186,212,012 of record NC_086154.1, read on the forward strand.
CTGTGTGTATCTGTGTGTGAAGAAATGAACAAACTAGAGTTCATTATTGCCTTTTTCGTTATGAATGCCTGTTGACTAAAAGCTGGTATAAACTGAAAGAACCCAAGGCAGAAAGAACCTTGAGGAAAACAAACCTTAAAACAATATACAAAAGGTCTGTGACATTCAAAAATGTATTATAATATCTAATGATTTTTTTAAATATTACGTATCACAATTTCTTCTGACCTTTTTCATATTTACAGACACATTTTCAGGTTTTCAAAAACATTTTCCCCTTTGCTGGATCATTACCATCTAAAAGCAAAATTGCGTCTGTGTCAGCACAGCAAAAGAATCACGGCTGTATTGACTTACAGTTGAACAATACAAGAGTTTGCTTACCTCCTGACTTCCATTCACTCAAACTGACCATCACTAGAAATCTGTTTCTGCTCTGTGCAGACGATGTTGTTTCTCTGTCTAAAGCTGGCCAAAAAGATTACTTTGCATGTGCAGTGTTGTTTGGACAACTGGCTGACAATCGGTTCCAGTAAGAGTAAAACAGTGTTTGTTTTCTAACTGGACTTTCCTGTACGTTTGGTTCTTAATGGTCAGGGGACTGAGCAAATCAGACAATTTTAATACCTACGTATAACACTTCATTCTTTCTTCTCATGAACTGCTTGCTGACACTCTGCCATTCAGTCAGCATCAAACAGCGCCTGTTTTTCTATAGCAAAGAAGGACAGTTTATCGGTGCTGCGCTCCAGGTGTTCAGTGTTAAACTTTGCCTCCATTGTTTCAGGGCATTCCTATTTGGATTTGGGGCTTTAATCCCACTGTGGAGTGTCTGCTTTCAAAGTTTTTGTGTTCTTTCTGGCACGGCCAAGTGCGTATCATCGCCTGCATTATGTTTAGAGGCCAGTTCTCCCTCTGTGGAATACACAGCTTGCGCTCACGCATTTAGGTTTTGGTTGAAAGTGATCTACGCAAATAAATCTCCAGGCTATTAGTTTCTCCTTCAGAAAGATAATTGTGTTAGTGTTTTGTCAAAGATGTTCTTAAATAAACTAGACTTTCCATAAATTTCTCGACTAGGCAAAATCTATCCTTAACATTCATATCAAGGACAATGAAGTCAGTACTTCATTGGGTAAACTTTGTTCTCCATTACATTGTACGTTACCCTTTAACTTCATTAAAGGCCATACAAAATATTTACCTGGATATTTTTACCATTCCAAAGTATCCAGCTAGATTCGCTAGCATTCCATTCAATCTTCTGACTTCTGCTCTACCAGATGGACCTTTTACAAATATCCCTTACACTGGATAGTTCTGTTATTGAGAGGATGAGGGAAATACATTTTAATACTTATTTCCTTTATATTTTATTGGGGTTCATAAAGCAAATTCCTTACAACAATCCTATCTAAATTTCCAGGAAGGAGTATTTGATCTTTCTGGAATATTTGACTTTTTTATTAGTAGAATTTAAGACTGTTTGCCAACAGGTTCATGAGATTAAGTGGATCCCCAAACACTCATAGCTTTTAATGAGTTCCTCTGTTTTGTCCTGGTTGAACTACGAAAGTCTAAACTAATTTGTGGGTAAAGGTAAAGGTTTCCCTTGACATTAAGTCCAGTCGTGTCCGACTCTAGGGGGCGATGCTCATCTCTGTGTCTACGGGTATAGCTATAGTCACTATGAACTTTTGTATCATAATGCAATTTTTTACAATTTGCAGAAACATGGCAGTAATTACACTAGCAAAATGCCAGTGATGAAAACCCATGCTTTGCTGGCTCTCAGTGTTTTGCTGACAAAATTACTGATGTTAAGTTATATAGATTATTTGTTTTATTATTTATTTATTAAACATATTTGTAAGGTCGTCCAACTCACACACGGTGACTCCGGGCAGCTTACAGAATTAAAAACCATAAAAACACAATACGTACCCTATAGCACAGCAAACACATTCATATCAGCCACTTGATTGGCTCTGAAGCAACCTGGGGTCCCCAGGCCCACTGACAAAACCACATCTTCAGGGTGTTTCATTAGTTTCACTAGTTTCATTAGAGGCACAATTTATACTGGAGATTTGGCATTTTTAATTTTGGTATTTTAACACATTCTGATTAGAGTTATCCATTAGAATAATTCATTGTGATTTGGGGACTTTGTCTATCCTGCAAGGCAAAGAGAGCTAGAAGTGGATGGAGTTTTGAACCTGGGTCTATAAGAAACATCTTTATGGGGGAATAATTATCAAACGGTAATTGTTTTGATTCTGCTTTGAAGAACAAATTCTACTCATTGCAAAGATGTGGAGGTTAGAATGGAGATAAGAAGGTTTAAACAAACACTTTAAGCCAATGTACACTCAAATTTTGAAAGCATGCTGTTGGAATGCTCACAAAATGTCTGTCATGTCAGGTGCAGTTAGTCAAAAATGCTCATTTACTTAATTGGTGTGGCTTCTACCTTCAAATCCTACTAGTTTCCCAAGATAGCTACTGTCACCTGAGTTTACCTTTTTTCTGGGCAGGCTGACACACTTCATTTCCCAAGAATACTTAAGGAGTCTATGTGGGACCCAGAAACTTTTTTGTAGGGGATAGCACTTTGCCATATGTCAACATTCTATTTTTTTTTTTTTTTTTTAGTCAGATGGTGCAACAACAATGGCCAGCACCAGCAGAGATGTCCATGTGCTCCACCCCTATTACAAGCAAACAGTGATAGCGAATCTGTGATAATAAAAGTGCTTGAATTTTCCAGTATGAGGACAAAATAGCAAGCGGAAATCCCCAATCGGTTATTAATCAAATGGAGGCAACTATTTAAGTTTGCACACTAACATAAATTATAGATGTACAATGACAACAAGTTTTCCTCCTTATAAACAAGTAGATTACAGAACTGAGATCCTGTTTTCCTTAGAAAGATAGTTTTGAAAACGTGTATTAATTGCGTGATTAGTAAATATGCACACAAGAGGACTCGATTCTTTTCCATGAAATGGTTAGTAAAACCATTAGACTAAAATTCAATTTCTGGCAACATACATTATGTAATGACATTTTTAGATAGTACAAGTTCGGGCAATATTTTCCATAGATTTTCTAGACTTGATATAGAAAGGGGAATATTCCCCTCTCCCAAAAAATAATCAACAAAAGATGTTCTGTAAAATAAAATGTTAAAATATGGCATCCTTATATTGCCCCCAGGAAAAGCAAGACAGTGAGTTATCCTAGCTGGATGAAACAGATAAGCAAATCTCAATTTCATAGCACATTACACAGTGGGCAGAAGAAACTGAGCAAGCAAGTGTAATGTATATATTCCATATATTATATATAACATAATGATTTGGGGTTTTCAGTTGCAAAAACATTTGCCATTCAAGGCAAGGGAACTTAATTTGAGTCCCGTGAAAATACAGAGCATATGAAATCATCACCAATCATGAGCCTCAGCCACACTTTGCAAAGAAAATAAAACTTGACAGGGAAGGGTGATGACAAAAGGGTGTATGCAAACAGTCACAGAGGGTGCCAAGTAAAACAAAAAGTGGGCTCAAACCTGTAGTGAAAGTCACTTTGGATTCCATAGGTCACCCTAGGAAAGGTCACTGGTCCAGTATCTCCAAATCCTAATTCTTAGAATGCATTATGAAAAATGTTGAGCCAAATGAAAGGAAGGGGTGTGTGTCAAATGAGTGACATTTTATAGCTGTTTAAATAAAGATGGCTTAACCTTATTTATAAGATCTAAAGAACAGAGCCAATGAAAAATATTTGGAGACAAAATATATAGGTATGGATTGTCACATATTGCCCATTCAAGTTAATGGCTATACTGACTGGGAACTTAAAAAGTATAGTCCCAACATATCTGTACAACAAACAGCCATGCTCCCCTGCAGTTTTAGACAGAGCTATCATTATTTCAGGGAGCCAAAAGTCCATTTAGCTGGGTGTAAAGGGTTCAGTGGGATGGAGGTGAGTAAAGGTTGATGTTGTCTCTTTCTGTCCTCAGAAGTGGTTGCTGTCCTGTTCTGATGACAGGACACCTAGGCAGGGCAGATAAGCTCTTAGTGTTAAGGGCAGCTGTCTGTGCTGGCACAATATGGCATTTAGTAAACAAAGCTTGCACCACATTGCATCAGTTGGATCATGTTAAATAGATTTCCCAAAGAGACGGTGGAACTGGCTGATAACAAAACAACATTATATCTGACTTGAATAGCTCAAGGAATGGGACTAGTAAGATCTGGCAGCTGACACTTGGAAAATAAATTACTTGCATTTATTCAGCTGCTTAGCTGTGCAGATGTTTAGAAGCAAGGCATATATGCTTTGCATAGCTTCAAAGCTGACACGATGAGACTGTATTCGCCTTGCGCTTAATGTTCTGGAAGCCATCATGCACAAAATGAAAAGGCATAATACACCGTGAACATTCCTCACTGGAGGAAAAATATTTATCTTTGGTTTGTGGCATGGTCTGTTCCGTAGTGTTCAACTGGTGTGCCAACTCTTCATTTATCAAACACACAACCCCAAATCTAGCATTATTCTTTATTTCATTTGTTATAGCCTTATGTGTGGTACACATAATTCTCTGTCATATGACACATCTCTGTAAAATAATAGGCTGCACAAAACTGAACCACTAACAGAAAGCACAGATAGTACTGTTTTTAAAATTTAAAGCTATCATATATTTTAGCTTATTTCTAAATCCCTAAAGTTTGGGTGGATTTCTTTCCTTTTCAGTTTCAACTGCATGCCCAGCACCACCACCACCACCACACACACAATCACTACTTAGCATTCCTTTACATTCACAATTGTATGTAGACAAGGAAAAAAAAACAAGTTATAGATTTACTGCTGTGCTAATTCAAGGTCAGAATTTACTATTATATTTGTACTGGCTAATAGAATCAGCACATTATAATGCTCTCTCAATCTGTGCTTGGGCAAAAGTTCACTTCGGGTTTTATAATTCAAAGAAAATTGGCTCAATATGCAATTGACGAATCTTACTTTGTCAAACAATTCTACCATGTGTGCATTTTTTACATAGCATGCTCTTTTTCTGGTGTGATCATTAATACCAGAGAAGAAAACTAGTATCAACTAGACCAGCCTTTCTCAACTGTTTGATCCTGGAGGAACCCTTGAAATATTTTTAAGTCTCAGGGAACCCCTGCACATTCAGGCTCAAATAGAGGCCAGAAGTTACAAAATTATATTCATTTCATGTGTAGACCTGTGTATATGCATTAACAGTGTTCTTAAACTAAAAATAAAGAATGAAACTTACCTCTTTAATGTGAAGTTGCCCAAATTTGAAATAATTTTTTTAATAAATGGTGATCTCCCAAGTTACCTCTCGCAGAACCCTAGGGTTCCATGGAACCCTGGTTGAGAAACCCTGAACTAGACTGATAAATTGTGTCAAGAAAGCTCTATAGACACTTTTACACATGCCACCTAATTATTTATGCAACCATTTCTTTTCACATTAGAAATAATTTAAAGCATGATCTGTTCAGCTGTAACACCAAGTTATGTTTTTGTTACCATAGTTATGACTCCAAAGCATTATTAATGTTCTCTACATAGCTTTTGCTGTTTCTGTCATTAACTACTTTTTAAAGAACTCTTGAATTATATCCCAATAACACTAATATTAGAGCAGTGGCCCAAATCACAACTTGGTTGTACACATGCAATGCCAAATCAGTTTCCATTTCTGGCTGCAGGGGCTCAGTACTAAACTCTGTGGAGGCTGTTCTTACATAGTCCCAGATGCTGGTGTGGCTTGATTAGGGGTAATGCTACCCCTTCTCTCAAAGAGATGTCCTGATCGCCACTGTTCAGCCCTTTATAGCTGCCAGCATGTTTTGGGGCTAAATGCCCTGCCAGAACATGGTCCCTCATTTTCAGAATTGGGTCTCCTGTCTCACCAGCTGAGGCTTAACATCTCTTGAAGCTGTCATAGGTGCTTGATTACATGCAACCTCTGCAGGCTGACAGTCTGTCTGATCTGCCTCTTCAGCCTCTGACTCAAAGGATTCAGATGAAACCAGAACATTATTCTCTAATATGCTTGTTTCAGTTTGTGACCATTCCATCAATCAGACAACTTCAGGAAAGGACTGGAGGCACATGGGTGCTCAGAGAGACTGTTCTGGAAACTGACCTCATCCTTAGGCAGGTAAGTCACAGACGCTCTGTCGAGCACTTAATAAACGCATTTTTTTTCTCTGGTCTCCAGTTAAAAAAAACGTTTCAAGACAATCACATTCTTTCTTCTTTCCTTGTTATGTTAATTCTGAATTATGCAAGTACCTTGCCTTCTTGTTGAAGTAGGCTCAGTTAATGAAGGAAGGAATCAGTCTGGGCAGTTGGATTTTCTGACTTTCTATTGTATATGCAACATTGGAATCATTTTAAACCTCTGCAAACTATTTCCAACCACATGCACAGAGAGGGAGGATTACAGGCTGTGTAGAGAAGACCTCCCAGCCTCTTGAAAGACCCTCCCTTCCAGCAGCCCATGTGCAGAGACAGAAAATCATAGAAGGTATGAAAAGCAGTTTTAGAAGGCAGGAGCAACAGGAGGTAGCCTTTTTGTGTTTATGAAAAGACTAACAGAACGAACAGATGGGAGCTATGGGGGAAAGGACGTCAGCTTGGTATCTACAAATCTTAGTGACCTTCTTCCTTTTGAAATACAAGCAGACACAGAAGTCTGAAGGATTCTTCCCACTTCATCTGTCTCTTATTTTTCTTCCCTTCCCAAGGAGGATTCATAGTCTTGTTTGCACAAAGCTGACAAGATTATGAGGATGGGGGAATAGTAAACAGTAAAAGCACCCTCCGCTTAAGCTTGAATAACGGAGAGTACACAATCACATACATGTTGTTTTCTTTGCAACAATATGGAGTTTGTCTGTGGCACTACTTTTTTCAGGAGGCAGATCAAGCACCCTTACTTTATTTTGGAGTCCTCTTTCTTAGAAATTAAGTAACTTTGGTGTAATCAAGAGTGACTGGGGCTTCCCATTCTTTCTTCTTAGACAAATGAGTTATTAATGCAAGAACGTCAGCCTCGCACAAAATATATTTGTGTTCTTTTCTCCTTGGGTATGGTTGACTATTAGCACAAGCACCATCACATCAGTACATAATTTTCAGCCATCATTTCAGAATCCATTTCAGAATCAGGTAAGAATGCTTCCAATATTGTCCACTGGATTAGAGCCTTTAGTAAAAAAAAAAAACAAACCCAATCCCATTATTTATTATTTCTTTTTAAGAATGAGAGAATTAGCTTGTAATGTTGCATTTAAACAACACATTTTTTAACCCTTTCCTGATTTTTTTTTCCTGTAAATTCAAGTTCCTGGCTCAAAATGTTGTTGTTTTCACTATGTGAGTCAGTGGTTAGGATTACTTGGCCAAATGCTATGGTTTTTCCCCCCCCTCTGCAACAATACGGTAGTGGTAAGAGAATCTGCACAAGAGAGTATGAATAGCAAAATTTAGGAGAGGTATGGAAGAATGGGTTACAAGCTAGTTTTAATCAGCATTACCTTTCAATTTATTTATTTAAAATTATTTAATTAATTAAATTAATCAAAATATTTAATTACTTAGTTTTTGACAGCGCCCAACTCCAGAGCGACCCTGGGCATTCAGATACCCCTAGGATCTGTCTGTACTGGCTTCAGTTTCATTCTGCCCTTTTGCTCCATTAACCCCACTGCCCATTGCCCAAATTTTAGGGAGAAAACATTTAATAATCATCTCAACCCAACACATGGCAGCTATTGATTACTGCCTGGTTTGATCTTGGCTCTGCTTTGTAGCTGAAGGAAAATCATTTGTAAAAATGGAATGTCATAGATCATTGGAATATGAGTTTATATATATTAATGGATGGATACCTGGATTAACATACACAAATATGACAATCTCTTTTGATATTAGAGCTCCCAACTGATAAAGTAATTTAGGGTGTGAAATCTAGAAGTTTATCTCAACTTAGCACAAGTGGAGAAGATTACCATTTTGGACGAGCAATGGTTTATGAAGGTTTTCATTTTTCATTCACTAGCCATGTAAGGTGTGTTTACAGCACTGCACATTTTCACTACATTGTATAACTGTGTGTGAGGCCATCAAACTTGCTGGATGGTTGCTGGAAGAAAATTCCCTCTTCTAAGTTCAAGCCACCAATTGTTCTTTTGTGCTGCAATACTTAGCTTACAGGATGCAGGTTCAAAAGACATTTAACTACTTACTTGCTGCTTAGGCAGCGTCTCAAGGAGTATGAAGCACCTCCACCACAAGTACGGGAACATTCACTCCACGAGCCCCAGGCATCCCAGAGACTATCTCGATCCTCTTCAGATCGAGCAGTTCGAGAACTCTAGAAGAGAACAGAATACAGAATGAAAAAAGCGACTTTGGTTGACAGTCAAAATAGTTAAGACTGGTAAATTATTGCTATATTTCCATTTCTTCCGTTTTGTGGTGATACAACTTTCCTAAATCCAGAATTCAGCACTAAGAAAGCAAGTTCTTTGGATGAACATTTGAGGAATCAGTACAATTCATATAAATATTTATATTTTGTATATCTTTCCATTTTTGCATATTGTGGAATAGATTATTAATATATATCAAGAATGCAGAATGAATGAGCAAAGGGATCCATCTGTACCATATAGGCTAGGCTACCAACCTTCATTTCTCTAACCCTGAACCTAAGCATACTTCTACTTACGGCAGCTCAGCATTCATTTATAGGTGGTCCTTGTTTAATGACAACTCAATCAGTGATCATTCAAACTTACCACAGTGCTGGATGAGTGCTAGTTAAGACTGGTCCTCATACATACATTGGTTGCCATGTCCCCTTGGTCACATGACCAAGATCTGGGCACTCAGTGCCTGGCTCGTGATTACGACATCACAGCGTCCTGCGGTCACATGTTCACCATTTGTGACCTTATTTGCCGGCTTCCTACAAGCAAAGTCAATGGAGAAGTTGGCAACCATGTGATGTCCTTGCTTAATGACCTGCAGTGATTTACTTAATGATGGCAACTGGAAGTGCCAGAATTTCTATTGTTAAGCAGTGTGGTCATGTGACATCACGCTTTATGACCGTGTTGCTTAGTGATGGGAATTCCACTCCCAATTGCCATCATTATCCAAGGACTACCTGTACTGGGTGCTTTCTGGAAATGCAATAGGGAAAGAATGGCTAATAGGATACCTGAATTAGATGCAGGATTGGGCTCAGCTAATGAAGGCAGTGCAATTTTGCCAGCATACTTTTCTGCTTCCTCAAGGACTGGAAGAAAACACATCAGTGTGTCTGTATGGAAGAGCCTTTAAACCAGCAAACTTCTGTTTGTTTGTTTGTTAAGCCAAGAAAAATAAATGGAGGGAAAGCTCAGAGAAGCAATTGCCAGGCACTGTGTCTTGCATTTCAGAGATCTGTCGTAGTCTTTAGAAAGGGAATGGAACATAAATACTTGTATAAATAAATAAGAAACAGAAGTACATCTACAAAATACATTGAACAAGTGATGAGGGTCCCAGGCAAACACAGGACAAAGATGACTGAGGAAGCATCAGAACTGCTTCTTATGAAAATGAGCAGTACCAGGAACAACAACCAGCTACTGGTACAGTAATTCCAGGGTTCTCCATGACCTTTAAACCATGGCTTCTACTGAGATACAGCAAAATGGTGACATACGAATTACTGTTATCGGTGTCCTAACAACTAGGAAACACGCTGAGACAAGGAACTGGTCTCTAATGCTTTATTGCTAGTACATAACAGGAATCCTAACAAACTGAAGAAGCGTGGGAAAAACCCAGACATATAAAACCCAAAGGTTAAGGCGGTCCCGATCTGTGTCTCTTTGAATGGCTGCCCAATTCCTCAGTGCTACGCATGCGCTTAACAGTCTGGATGGGAGCCCCTGCTCGCCATCCTTACTCATGACAATCGGGTTGAGTAAAGAAAAGTCAAAATACATGAAGTTTGGCCAAAGACTTCAGTTTTGAATGTAGTTATTCACAAGCAGGAAAGGGGGGGCAGAGAAAAAGCGGGGGGGAGGGCCTGCAGACTGGCACTGTGAACAGTTTGGTATAATCTTTTCAGGAAAGCCTTTGAACCTACCACAGACCCAGATCCAAACCCTCATCGTCTACCAACAGCTGGGCACTGTGCCTGGGGCCCACTCTCTTTAATGTCCTTTATCAAATAAGACCCACCAATGTGGCTGTTGAGAGTCATTAACATTAGGGTTGACAGTTGTTTATACTATGAATGAATCAAGAGTTTATTTATTAGTAATGCTAAGGGAATGCACAAATATAGGCCATTACTTTTTTTTTCCTTTTTAAATCTAATAACATCCAGGTACAAATCCCTGTATGTTACTGAGGGCGTAATACAAAAGACAAAACAGCCTCACTGACTTTTCCCCATGTGTGAAGGTAGTGTTGCTCAAAAACAGCCATCCGGAGTTTGTTCTGAGCTACTGTATCATGTTTAAATCATAGCCAGGTGTAAAAACCTGCCAGCCCACAGTTGCTGTGCGCTTGTTTACAAGGATCTCTCTGGTTAGGTGCACCCAGTACATGTTTAGCTTAAAACAAACTTAATTTGTTTAATGCTGAGAAGCCATGCTTCTCAGAGAAAGTCAGCAAATATAAATGTATTTGCCAATAAGCACTTTACCATATTGCTTGGACAGTTACTCAACATTGGCCTATGTAAAATTAGATAGATGTAAAATTACATACATGTAAAATTTTACTATGTAAAATTTGCAAGACATCAAGAGCAGCAGCAGCAAAGCAATAACTATCAGAAGAAAGAGATTTTGGTGGCAGAGCTATTGCATTATTGTTATAGTCACCATCATTATTTACATTCTTGATTTTTATCCTATCTGGGCTGTTCTCTCTGTAAATATATATATATAATATATATATATTAAAGTATGTGTACCCTAAGAGAGGCTTTCTACAGCAAAAAGAAGCCAGCTCCCTTGGTGCTTATTGTTATTTTGGGGATTACTTTTTTAAAAAATTCTTTTTTAAGTTTTGGAATTTGTTTCCCTTCCAAATATAAAGGAGGATTGAGAGTAAGTAATTGTCTTCCTGTTTTTATTTTGGTATTAAATTTGAAGATATTAGCATTTTCCTACATGTTGAATCGGCTGAGTTAAACCTTCAGCTTTCTGTTTCTACTTTCCCTTGGGAACTGTCTGTCTATCTCACTTTCATTTTGTTTAAACATACTTGGGAACTTTTTCATATCTTCGGCTTTCGCTGGTTAAGCTCCTAGGGGCACCATATCTACTGCATGAGACATGGAGGATTTTAAACAGAGTTTTTCTGACTTCCATCAAGATTCTAAACAGATCTTTTCTGACTCTTGTCAAGTTTTTATACAGGACATTCAGGACATTGTGGAAAATATGAGTTTTAAAATGCGCCAACTGGTTGGGGATGTAGTGGAGGAAACTGAGGAATTCAACAGTGACAGAAATGTTTCTTCTAAGAATGAGATTGGGATTTCTGTTGAGATGCTGGATGAAGATTGGATAGTGGAGTTGGAGAAATTCAACAGAGAGAGGGATCTGCAAGCAATAAGTAAAATTGACTTTTTGGTGAAATGTTATGAAAAAGAAGGGGTCATTACATATGGGAGGTTTTCTGAAGAGAAGGTGGAATTTTTGAGGGGGGCAGTTGGGCTGTTTGATTTTTTCAAGAGAAAAGCTCTGTGCACATTGTGGGGATATGTAAATGCTTTGGTTTATTTTGAAGTGGGATGAGGGTTAAAGAATGTTTATCTGGAATGCTTTTAGGGTTTGACTGATGTTATTTGGTTTTAAGGATATCGATTAAGATTATTAGGGTATAAAATGTTTATTTGGATGGTTTTAAGAATTTGATTTAAGGTCATTGTTTTGAATTGCTTTTCTTTTTTGGGTTTATTAAGATTAAGATTATTAAAACTGTTGTATTATTTAGTATAATAGCAGACAATTTATGTGCTTTTTAGTTTGACTTTTATTATAGTAGACAGAAATGTATAGAATAGTAGTAGGAAGGGAATAATTAAATAAGTGTTATTTTTTGAGGGGGAGTTGTTTAGGTGGTTTATATGAATTTCTTTATTTTAATATAAGGGGAGGGAGTAACTGTACTTAGTGATTTTTATAATGTGCTAAAGGGGAATGATTTATAGAAATAATGTGATTTTGGTTTAATATAGAGTAAGAGATTGATTATGGAAAATGTTTGTATATCCTTGCTGTTAAAAGTCATAAGTCACCTTTCTGTAATGTAAAACATTTTTCTTTTGTGTTTTCACACCTATTTAGTTCTTTTTTTTTGAAGTTTTTTGTTTTTTTCATAGCTGTTATCTTTCTCTTTAAACTTAATAAAATTCATAATAAAAAAAACATGTATGCCTGAAAGGGGCAAAACTTGCAGTATAATGCCATGACATCACTTTTGTCATTCTGACAAAAGCAGGAAGACCCTGATGATGCTTCTGGGCTTAAATGAAAACAGTCTAGAACTATGTTATTGATCTTATAGAAGAATTATGAAAGCTTAATCCTGCTACTGCATTAACAATATAGATGGTGTTTCTTCTTATATGCCATTTCTTTTTTATCATTTCACCAAGTAGAGTTTGTGCTTAAAAGAAATGAAATCAAACCAAACTTGTTTTATTTCCTGTAACTATGGCAGAGGAAAGTTCATAGTATTAAAGGAAGGGTTGAATAGTGAAGATTAGATGCAGAAGTGATGTGTGTGGATTCACAAAATCAATGTCCACCACCCTGTTGCTCCTTGGCATTTTCAAAGTGACATGCAGATGCTACTCATCTCTATTAAAGGGAAAACAGACCCCCTTTTAAAAAATCTAGAATATAGTAAGAGAACGAAAAGCACAGAGCTTCATTTGCCTTATAAGATCAGCAGCTGACACTGTCTTCCAAATATCAGTATGTCTTCTAGCTTCTACTGCAATATAATGTACATCACTTTTCATCCTACCAGCTGCAGACATTAACACAAGGGGCTATACACCAATGCAGAAACTAATGAAGGATAGGTGGAGAGGAACATTTGGGGTATGATTTCTTTGTGTAAATAACAGGAAATCATGTACTGTTACTTAACTACTGGGCATGTCTGATGTATGTTGAATGTATCTTTTAGAAAGAGTGAATACAGTCCAGCAGCAGATAGATGTTGTAGCGATAACAGAGAAAATGTGGAAAAAACCCCTACAATGGTATGGCCACATTCCACAAGCAGCACTCCACACAATCGCCTGTACCACCTACCACTTTAATACCAATGGCAAATGCCCGCATGGAAGACCAAAGCAAAGGTTGTTGTTTATTCGTTTAGTCGCTTCCGACACTTCGTGACTTCATGGACCAGCCCACACCAGAGCTTCCTGTCGGTCGTCAACACCCTCAGCTCCCCCAGGGACACAATTAACATGGACATGAAAATCATCCAGTTGGACCTGGCTGCTGCGTTTGATTGCATGAAATGGCATTTATTGATCCAAAAGCAGATACTGTAAGCCTGGACGAAGGCATCAACTCTTGTTCATCCTATACAATATCAGGATGCCAGGTTGAAGTGGTCCTTAATTCAACACTTAAAGTGCCTTTTCCATATTGCAGTTCCTTGAGGATGTGATGTTTGGAGCACCATCCCGGTGAATCTGAGCCATTATTATGGAACAAGGGTAGGACACCTGCAGCACCAACACCTATTTAGCTTCTGACATTTTTTGCTACCCTTAGAGTTGTCTCTGCTCCTCACCACTGAAATGTGGCAGTGCAATCAATGGTATAGTTTCCTAATATTTTAAGTCAGGAAACACATGCACACTGTACATAGCCATAAATCGGCTTAATCACTTGTTTAAAGTCCAATGTTCTGTCATTGCTTTATTCATTTGGGTTTTTGGAACCACAAAATATATCTAAGAGGTTGTCAAGCCCTGCTATGGAAGAGGCTGTTGATTAGTTACTTGATTAGCAAGCTCACTGGCCTGATATAGTGGTGATTCATCAAAGGTTTAAAGAGCCATTATTTGCACAGATACCATTTTTCTTCCAGCATGCATCATCACATCATGTTGCTTTGACTGGCATGAGACAGAAGGGCAAGTTATTGGATTATTTTTCTCCAAAATCACTCAAGGAGGATTTACATGGTATGTTACAGGAAGAATGAAGGATGCTGAAAATAAATAGTAGCATGCAAAACATTTTTTGCATTCAACATTTAAAGCTTGAAGTAGTGCATTTACAGAGTTTTTAATAGGTGTTCTGACTATTCTGTAAGTGGTCCAAAATCAAAACAACCCTGTTCCAAACTTGAAGCATCTGTTTCAGACTCAAAGCAGGGCAGTTTCAACCCAGAATAGTTCCAGAATGGTCTGAGCATTGGAATACCTGAGAAGGTTTAAGCAACCCATTTCAAACCTGAAACAACTGTTTCAAAGTCAAAAGGGACGTTTTGAATTCAAAATGTTTACACTGGAATGTTTTGCACACCTCTAATCCTCCATTTTGGATTCTTCCTTGAGAACTTACCTGTTAGTATGTCTTATTCTCCCCCCAATAACAGCTACTGATCTACTTTTAAATTACAGCTGGATGAAAACTGATACTGCTAACCCAGACAGGTGATTCAGAAATTAAATAGCACATAGACCATCTATTTTTTTCTGTACTCATTTTCCAATTTCTCATATTGGAAATAAGAGAAAGTGACATATGAAGTAATGCAGCTAAATATTTATCTTGTATTATTTTCAGGAATCATTGCAAGAACTGAATCAAAACAATCTATACCTGAAGTAGCAGTCTAATAGGAACCTTGAACAAAAATATAAAACAGAAACAGATTTTAAGAATTATTATGTAAGAAGTGCCATATTGAGAATATGGAATAGATATAAACCTAGACTGTGCCCAAAAATATCTTTATTCAGCACAAGACGCATTATATAGAAAAGAAACAGCAGGTAAAGAGAAATGGCTGCAGAGGGATTTAGTTTTCAATGGTTTTTGTATGAATAGTTAAGACAAAGATTTAAGATATAATAGGACATTTGGAATTGAGTAGCAGAAGACAGAATCTGAAGTTGAACTGTGTACAAATAATGAACATGTAATTGCTAAAATGTATAAACTTTTATTGAAATTAGAAATGGAAGAACAACAAATAAAAAAATGCATGATAAAATGGGCTAAGTACTTTGGACATAACATATTGAGGGCACAGTGGGAAAATATGTGATTAAAAGGACTCAAATGTACATTATGTTATGTTAAAAGAGAATTTTTATAAGATGATGTACCATTGATATATGACTCCAGAAAAATTGTCTAGAATGTATTAAAGGGCCTTCAAATTTATGTTGGAAATGTGGACACATGAAGGGTCATTTTATCATGCCTGGTGGACTTGTAAAAAAGCCAGAAAAGTTTTGATTCAAATTCACACGATAAAGATACAGAGAATTTTAAAAAATAATATTCAACTGAAACCAGAAAACTTTTTTTGCTGGGACTAAGACAGACAAGTAGAAATTAATTAAAAGGAATATACAAATAACAAACCAGAAGAGTGACTTGGATAATTTTCTTATTTTTGATTTACAAATGAGATTTGTTGAAGGATTTTCTGAGAAGAGACGAAGAGAAAATGAAAAGAAATCAAGCTCTGGGACATTATTTAAAGGAATTAAAGATTAAGATTCTTAAAATCAAAGGGAAGGAATCCACAGTTAATTTATTTGATCAAGGTTAAAATATATTTGTTGTTTCTGGTAACCCTTAATGGATTTTTGCTGATCAGGACCAAACGACGAGGCTTTAAAGATTTGGAAAAAAAGTTTTTTTTTTTTCATTTTTAGAGAAGATGATAAGTTACTGAGTTAAAGGAAAAGAAAGGAACATAAAGTTGATTTATTTCATTAAGGTAAAAATATATAGGTTGTTTTCTGGTAACCCTTAATGGATTTTTGCTGACTAGGACTGAATGATGAAGCTTTAAGAATTTGTTTATAGATAAGACATCAGATCTAGGAAGAAGAGATATTTTGTTGTATTCTCAGAGAAGGTGGTAAGTTACTGAAATTGTACTTGTTATGAAGGAGGAAATCTTTTCTTTACTATATTCCTATTTTTTCCTTGTTCTCTATTTTCTTTTTTTCCTGCACTTTCTATCCCCCATTTTTCATTCTTTTCCTTTTTTTTAGTTCGTATTAGTCTTTTATCTTTGTAAATGCAAAGTTTAATAAAATTATTTTAAAAAAGAAGAGGGGAAAAGCGGCAGACAACTATTCTTATACATGATTACTGCTGTGAGACTATTATAGGAACAAAAGTGGAAAGACTTTGAAATACCTACAATGGAGGAATGGTTGGTGAAGATGATAGAACTAGCAGAGATGGCAAAATTAACTTGTTTGCTTAGAGAAAGAAAGTGAGTGGAAACCCTTTATGGACTTTTTGCTGAAAAAAGAAAAAAAATGAACTTGTGATTTTTGGATATGATGATTAAAAATGGTAGATTATGGAAAGAAGGAAATTATAATATAACCTTAGAGACAGAAGGTAAAATATAAATGCATTTATAGCTGCTGTTAAGAAGATCAGAAGCCACTTCTTTATAACTTTTTTTTTCTTTGTCTTTCTTTTCTACTTCCTTCTTTTTATTTCTTCTTCACTTACTTTTTGCTTTTCTTTATTTTGTGGAATCCTTGGTGCTCTCTGAGCCTCATTGTTTTCTTGCAGACGTTTCATTGCCAGACTAGGCAACATCTTCAGTGCGAAGAGGAAGTGGGCCTTGCTCTCAGTTTATATACCGTGGCTTGCCCTGCCTGTGTTGGTAGGGGTGCTGTTCTCTCCTTGGGAGTTCTTTGATTGGGCTGTTGTTTGCTGCTTGGTTGATTGCCTGAGTTAATAGTTCCTTGATTAGGGTGTATTGTGCTGTTTGATTGTTCATCTGGTGTTAATCCTAGTGTTGATTTTTGCATATCTGGGTGTTGATTGCTGGCGAGGAGGTGTACTGGTCTTTTGGTTTTTCTTTATTCTTATTTTCAACTTAAAATTTGTACTGTTTTTATTCTGTTGAAAGCCTCTTTAATAAAAATTCTAAAAAATACATAAAACAGAAACAGAAACAGAAGCCAAGAGATATGATATGTAGCGGTATATAAATTAATTAACTAAATATCTGTTTATCTCAGTGAAAAAACACTTCCATTCTCTCTCTTTTATAGATGGATGGATAGGCGCACACACACACAACACCCACACACACACATTCTGTCTCAGCAACTGCAAACTCTTGGATAGCCTGTACAATTTAACCAAGGTGTGGAGGACTTTCTGGAGTGGTACATGATGTATTGCTTCCAATTAGTCATTTATGTTGCTTTCAAATAGGATTATTCCGCAGAAAGGTGGAGGTGTATCCTGTGCACATATGTCTCCTGCAGTATCTCTATGTATTGATTATCTCCTTTCATGCCTTCTGTTGTATTCTGCTCCACTTTACTGAAAGTGGAAGCTAGTCAAAGACTATGGTTGGCATAGCTTGCTTGGTGTGAAACCATTCTCTAATGATGTGCTAGCTTTTCATCCCTGCAACCCCACATATTTCCCATCTATGGAAATGTATGGTTTTCCAATTTCCTACATTTTCACTTTCAAATGTACTGCACCATAAGAGAGGAATAAACTGCTTGCAAATCACGCCATAGACAACCACATGGTACATCCTAAGGAAATATTGTGGGCAGATTAAATTAAACAGTACAAGGTTGTTATGGCTCAGTACGAAAGTTTTTAAGAATTTTGCTGCTCGGAACATGAAGAACACAGAAAATAAAGGTTTCCCATACAAGCAGTTAACTTGAGTATACCACACCATCCCTCTTCAGTTGACATAGCTCCGTGAAGCAAGTTTGCTTTAAGGGCACAATCAGTCTACTCTGGAAAGCTACTGTGGCCGATGGATTCTATGGAGGTCGAAAAAGCATCTGAAACAGATGTGGAAGCTTTGCCTTCTCCCCTCCTCCCCCCGCCAAAGCAGCTTTTTAAAGACCCGTTTCTAATTTAAATGGATAACAAAATCTCAGTTTAACCACTGTAACATGCAACATTTCATTGTTTGGCTTTGATCCAGGAGTCGGGGAAAAAATGTAGAATGAATTAATCCATGCTACCCAAGTTTATCCGACCCAACGCATGTATTGTTATGCTCATTAGTCACACTAAATTAAATTCTCTCTTATCTTTATTAAAACACTGCATGACTTAATTTTGAATCAATCCCATAATCGGTAGGATAAAGGCAATAATTAAAAGGAAGCCAGATAACAGATCAAATTTTGACCATAGCCAATCCCAACAGCTGTACAAGATCACCCAAGCAGTGGTCCAGAATGCAGAGGCATTCTTATCACCACGTAGATTTGATATGAGAGTTGGATACTAGTGTTTCAAGCTTTCAGCAACTTGCACACTTAGTCATGATTCTTTAAATCTCCAATGTGTGTGTATGTGTGTACATGTATGAAAGAGAGTGTGTGAGGATGGATGTGTTTGGCTTACTGCAAAGACATCTGCAAATCAGGTAAGGTCCTAGAAAACTCAAAGTAATAAGCTGAAACAGCAACTAAATCAGGTTCATCAGATACAGTCCCAGCTTTTACCTCATCCCAGATCCCAAGTCTAAAAGCAACTTGATGAGGATTAAGGGCCCAAATTTCCACAAATAAACTTTCACACCCACCCACAAAAAAGCCACGTGCCTGCTATTTGTATTCCAAAATTCATCATAATTGATTTCTAAGAAACATGTGATCTCCAGATGGAATAGGCTCCAAGTTTTCTTTGAACAAGTAGAATAAACATAATTCAATTCAGGCCATGTTTAATGTTAAGAGAAAGTGATATTCTCTCCTCTTCTGAACCAACTAGCAATGCCTTAAAAGCCATTTGAAAGATTAGAGGAAACATGTATTTGTTTGCTGTAAGTTTGAGCACTACTTTCATATATATAAACAGCCAACCTGTCCAATCCCTTTTTCACTGCCTGTTTTTGTTTATTGCTGAATTAACACTTGAGGATTTAAAGTAGTATAAACATTTTAGAAGAGGAAATTTAAAAAGACTTCAAGAAGCAACATACGAACTCTCCCGGGATAGTACTGTGAAAAGCAGGTCTTAACAAAGTGAATTCCTATCTATGGTATTTCGAACACAGAGCTTATTATAATTTTGTTATTTATAGTAAAAGACCAAAAATCAGGTACAACTTGGGACAAAAGGTTTTTTTTAAAAAAAAGCACTAACAAGATAAAACATATCAAAGAATGAGTAAAATACATGGCAATCTACAACTTGGGATCAAATTACGTTTCCAAGTTGACGCTTCCAAAATTAAATCCATATCCCCCTTATGGCAATTGCAACTGAATAAAATTTGGCAACCCTCCTTGTTATTTCTACGCATAGATCACTAGCAGAAAAAACATATTTTCCTCATCCAACTGGTCCAGACAGTTAACTAGCAAGGGCATCATTAGGTAGGAATGCTAGGCTTGGTGCACTGAGCAATGCAGCAAAATTATGAAACTGATTTAATCAACCGTTCCAAACAGAGGCAGAGGTAGACTTCTAAAGAATATTATCATACCTCCCCCTCCAGACCTGTAGATGGCAAATCTAGCCAAAGAAAATACTCTTTGCAGAATGGACAAAATATTGGTGAACAGATTGATTAAAGAGTCTTCTACATAAATTGTCCTCACAGTACAGAGGGATAAACCTAGTTCCTTCTGTAAATCAGAGTCAAAGACATGGTGCTGGATCACTGAGTCACTTTCTCAAACTCTTGCTGGAGTAAGAAGTAGCTGACCTTCCTTTCTAGATCAAACAGTCTTTTTATTGTTTTCAACCTACAGGAATAACTTTATTGATTAGTCAGATGACCATATCAGAAATCAAACAGTCTTTTGGTAACTAAGGAATGCCAACCTACAGCAAATGAAACACCATGCAAATATTGGAATTCTAACAGAGGAATGGAATTGACACATCTTTTAAAAAACAATATTCTGAAGTTTGTTCCTCTGATCATGTATTTAAAAACGAATAATGCTCAAACTGCTGGACAGCTGAATGTATCTCAAACGCTATTAAGATAATTCTCAACTTTCTGTTATGCAGACTTGCATGGAATGAGACAATCAAGTTTATAGGCTGGATTCAGAAGATGCAGAGGCACCCAAGAACACACTGCTAACATCTAGTGGACAATGAAAAACACAGGAGAGTCTCCAAATATGTTTATTTTTGCTTTCTTGATTGTACTAAGATTTTTGACTGTGTAGACTATAACAAATTAAGGACTTCCCTTAAAAGCATGAGTACTAGGCCACTCCATCTGCCTATTGAATAATTTGTATAATGATCAGGAAGCAACAGTTAGAATTGAATATGGAACTATTAAATGGCTCAAAACAGGAAAAGAATGCACCAAGATTGTATACTCTCACCTTATTTTTTAAACTTATATGCAGATTTATTTATTTATTTTTCAAATTTCTATCACCACCCATCTCCCCCAAAAAGGGGGACTCTGGGCGGTTTACAATAAAATTGACAATTAAAACCATAAAACACATAAATTACAATATAAACAGAAAATAAAATAGATATAAAATCCAAGTAGTGATAAGATCTCGTTCAGTGGGGAGGGCTCTGTGGTGCCAGCCACCCCGAGGAAGAACTATTGTCCTTCCCATCCCAGATGAGGCAGCAGAACCAGGTCTTCAAATCCTTCCAGAAGGCCGGGAGCGGAAGGGGCCTGCCTCATCTCCGGGGGCAGAATGTTCCAGAAGGCAGGGGCCACTGCAGAGAAGGCCCACCTCCTGGACCCCAAGTGGAATTCCCTTACTGACAGGGTCCATAGCATGCCCTCTCTGCACGACCGTCTAGGATGGGTTGATGTTACGGGGATGAGATGGTCCCTCAGGTAGCCTGGCCCCATGCCATGCAGGGCTTTAAAGGTCATAACCAACACCTGGAATTGGACCCAGAAGCAAACTGGCACCCAGTGCAGCTTGCGCAGCAGTGGTGTCACAGTGGTGCTAGAATTCAAATTGCTGGGAGAAGCATCAACCACTTCAGATATACGGATGATGCCACTTTGATGGCTGGAAATGAGGAAGACTTAAATCATTGTTTCCCAATCATGGCAATTTCCACAGCCAGATGGCTATTGATGAGAATTCTGGGAGTTGAACAGACACGTGGAAGTTGTCAAAGTTGGCAAACATTGACTTAAATAATCTTTTGTTGAAGGTTAAAAAAGAGAGAACAAAAGTTGGTCTTCCGTTCAATATTAAAACAAAGATAAAAACCTAAGCTTACATTTGTAGGTACAGGTAGTCCTCAGGTTACAACAGCAATCAGGACCGTGATTGCCATCACTAAGTGATGCACTTGTGAAGCTTGACATCACATGATTGCATCGCTTAGCAATTGCAATCCCAGCAATCCCAGTTGCTGTTGTAACCTCAGGACTACACAGATCATAACATTAGGACTGCACAGAGTCCTAGGCAAGGAGTGTGGGGGTGCTACAGGAGGGTGGGGGAGGCCAGGGGAGGCCTTGGGGGGGGCAGTGCAGGCCATGTGCAGATGGAGGGTGCTGCGGATAGGAGAAAAAGTGGCAGGAGAGACTTACTGGAGAGACTTGTGACCTTCTCTGACAGCTTCCCCATTGACTTTGCTTGTGGGAAGCTGTCAGAGAAGGTCACAAATGGCAATCACATGACTGTGGATTGCTGCAACATTGTAATCACAAGTGGGGCACCGGAGTGCTTGGATCACAATCACGTGACCACGGGGGTGCTGCGATGGCTGAAACTTCAAGGACTGGTCATACGTTCATTTTTTCAGTGCTGCCATAACTTTGAACGGTCACTGAACAAATGGACATAAACCAAGGACTACCTGTAATTACAACCCAAAACAAATCAATGGAGAAGTTCAAGAAGTAATAGACATTATCTTCCCAGACTCAAGAATGAACAAGGATGGTAATTATATCCATGAAATAAAGAAAGGTCTGCTACTTGGGGGAAAGACTATGAAAAATCTAAAAATATATATATTAAAGTATTAAAGTATAGAGACTTCACACTACCAAAAAGGGAGTGTGTGTGTGTGTGTATATATATGCATTTTGAAGGCCATGATTTCCCAGTTGTAACTTATAGCTGTGAAAGCTGGAGCATCAGAAAGCCCAAATGAATAAATATGATTCCTCTGAATTGTGGTGCTAGAAAAATTGAGAATATCTTTGACTGGGAGAAAAACAAATAATGTAATACTTGATGAAGTAAAACTAAACTGCTCACTCAAAGAAATAATAATTAAGTAAAAAAAATATTTTGGACACATAATTCACAAGCAGGAGTTCTTAGAAAAGACCCTGATGCTTGGGGGAAAAAAATCGAAGGCAACTGAGAAAGTGGCTGACAGAAGACAAGGTGACTAGACTCCACCACTGAGGAGACAACCTGGAGCTTACAAGAACTCAAGGGAGCAGATACCGACAGACAGTCTGGGCAAAATAATGTCCATCAGGTCACTGAGTACAGCAAACTTTTTTTTTTATTCTACTGTTTACCCATAGACAGACAGACAGACAGACACACACACGCACTAGTGATTTTTTTTTCTTTGAGTGCCTTCAGTTCAGCCTTAACTTCTGGCAACTTCATGGACTTCATGCAGTTTTCTTGGCAAGCTTTTCAGAAGTGGTTTGCCACTGCTTCTTCCTAGGGCTGAGAGACTACAACTGGCTCAGTCATCCATATGGCTTTCCTACCTAAGGTAGAGCTAGAATTCAGATCTCCTTGCTCCTAGTCCAGCCCAGTCCAGCCCAGTATCTTAACCACTAGATTGAACTCCCTTTCATATTAGTGATTTCTTATTCATTATTGATAATCCAGCAAAACTAAATTAATGTTGAAATAAGACAAACTATTCTAGCTCTGCTGTCCAATTTTAGGTTTGCCTGGGTATTTCAATATTCAGATGAAAAGGCAAGAATGGGAAACTACAGATACTATATTTCATTTAATTCATAGCATCATTCACATGAACTTTCTTCCTGCTCAAGCAATACAGCTGTGACAATAGCTTTTCCAAACTACTTGGAATCTATCCTGTCCTTATACCACACTTCACTTTCCTGATATACACTTAGCCTTTTCTTGACCCTCTTAATACCATTCCATGTAGCTGGATTTAGCAACTGAAGGGCAGATCACAACTACCTGTTAAAAAGACATGTTAATATGGTGAAAAATATACAGTATTCAATTTACATGGCAAACAACAAATTACGCATTTTTATCTAGAAAATAGTCAGTGGACAAAGGATAGGGTAATGCAGGAGATTCCATTACTAGCCTCTAGAGCCTTACTAAAAACTTTTGTCTGGGAAATGAAGAAAGCTAGGTTTTTTAAAAACTTTAAGACATTTCTGTTTTAGAAAAGAAATGCTTTGAATAGCAGCATTCCTACTACTGTGTTTTTGCAACATTACAAACTCTAATGTTTTAAAATTGTGATTATATGCAAGCAGACCATTGCATTTATATTATTTAGTAATTGTACAAGGCTGACCAGCTTGCATTTCACAAGCATAAGATAAATGTCTTCTGTGGAATTAATAAAGGGGAAATGTGCTCTTTTATGCATCTGTACATGAATATACCCAAAAAAGCACATACGTACAAGCCAGCTACATATACCCCAATCTCTGCTTCCCCTGCAACTAAGCTCAGTTATCCCAGTAATTTTTCTATTGGCTGGCACTGTCTATCATTTGTTGCTGTTAGTAAATAAAGCAATATTTATATCGTCACTCAAATAAAAATATATAGTACCACAATATGCCCAAATCCCTCATACATTCCCTTCAAATTGACATTTTTTTCTCAGTTTAAAGGCTACTAATATGAAAGCATAAAATGCATTAATCCGTAACACCTGATGTTCATTTTAGTTAGGAAATTCAAATTAATCAGATTCCTGAATAGGAATCGTATTAACAGCCAGAGACAATATACAAGGATTCCTTTAGATTGCTTCCTAAATTATCCTGTTAGTGCAAGAGAAGAACATTGTGTGCAGAACACAAGGGCATAAACATATATAGTTGTCATGTTCACTGTTTCAATGTGCACTGTACATCGTAACGTTTCACATGCCATTGCACTGACGTGCGTTTCTGTTTGGGAGGGAGCTGCTGTGAAATCTTGTGCCAAGCTCTGTATCTATGTTTATTTCAATGGAATGTGTTTGGGTTATGTGCTCTGCTCAAGGACTTTTCCCGCGGACCATCAGAAGCCGTTAGGAGCACCTGGGATTGTGAGCTTGGGAAGATTCTACGGGGGGAGGGATCTCATTTGTACCGAGGGTTTTTAGTTTGCATTTGGCACGCTTTTTTCATTCTCAGCTTTCTTTGTGATCCTGCATACTATTCTTTAATAAATCAGATATCTTTGTGATCCTGCTCATGAGTCTGATGGTGTTCTAGAATAGGCAATCATTACATAAAGCTGAGAATCAACAAAGTTGTACCGTTAGCTCCTACCAAGATTAGTTTCTTGTGAGGGAAAATAGTTAACGATGGCCGAGTCCAAGCTCATGACTGGGGGACTTGAGGAGCCGACTAGCTTGATGCCGGAGTCGACGGTCAGG
Source organism: Candoia aspera (assembly GCF_035149785.1). Classification (NCBI taxonomy): domain Eukaryota; kingdom Metazoa; phylum Chordata; class Lepidosauria; order Squamata; family Candoiidae; genus Candoia; species Candoia aspera. Next base: position 186,236,902 of record NC_086154.1, read on the forward strand.
AGTGGAGAACTGAGTTTCCCCCCCCCCGAACCTTCAGATTTGAGTTCCAGCCCTGAGGTGGAGGATTCTAACGATGGGGGAGAACCAGAGCAACCGGCACCCAGCGAATCGCCCGCAGAGTTGATCACCTGGGATGCAATGGGAGAACTGCATCGGTTCCCGCTGACCCCAGACGTAGAATTTACCACGGTGTCAATGGAGAGACAGCCTAACACGCGAGGGAGGGAGGAATCTCAAACCCCTGAAAGGCTAAGAGTGGTGGAGGCCAAAATAGAATTGATGGAGTACATGTTAAGAAACTGTCTCTATCATTGGGGGGGCAGGGGAGGCACGACGGAGGTCCCAGCTTCACGCAACCATCCCCCATCCTCCCACCTGGACCGCCGGCGGAGTGGGGCTGGAGACGGCTCCGGGATGAATCTCCATTCCGCAGAGCGACAACTACCACTCAAGCAGCCGCCGGTTCTGCTCCAACAGGAGTGGGGGTGAAAGACTTCTCTGTTAAGTTTGATGGGGATCCAACCAAGTTATCTTTCTTTCTAACCAATGCTAAAAGTTACATGAGGAAGTTTGGAGCGTACTTCCCTTCCGAAGAGGCTAAGATAACTGCCATTGCCACCAAGTTGAAGGGTCGAGCGGCTGACTGGTATGTTCAATTAAGTGAGGCTGACTCCCCTGAACTTGAGTATTTCAGGGACTTCATGGGGGCGTTAAAGCTGCATTTTGAGGATCCTCTGGCCAAGGCAAGAGCTAAGAAGGCACTGAAGGATCTTACCCAGGTCCAGCTGTCTGTAGCTGATTGCGCCCTGGAGTTTAAGGCTTTAGCTGGGAAAATCCCCGACTGGTCTCAGTCAACCTTAATAGAACAGTTCAAAGAGGGACCCAACCGGGACGTCCTGTGATAGGCGTTGTGTAGAGATGACCCAGAGACATTGTACAAATGGATCTGTCTGGCCGGCAAGGCTGACAGGCCCAGCATACCTTCATGCAAACCAGATGACCTGAAAAACCACCAGCCACCATGAGGGGCCCCCAAAGTGCCGCAACTGCTGCCCGGCCAGGCTATAGACCCTGGGAAGAGGAGAGAGATTGGCGCTATGTGAGGGGTCAATGTCTCCGATGTGGATAGGAAGGGCATCGAGCAGCTGATTGCCCAAAAGCCAAGGCTGGAGATTGAGCAGGCAAGCTGCCGGCCAAATTGCCCCCCCCCCTCGCGGTGGATGACAGCAGCCAAGGGCGCAGCCGATGCTGAGGAAGTATTCTACTTCTCAGGAGAGGCTGAAGATGACTCTAAGGAGCTGGCAAGAAACACCAGCCACCTGCCATGAAGAGAGCCTGCAGGCAGGTGGGGGAGGATGGGCACGAGGATGCTATGTTGAGTGCTGACTGTCCCACTTTTGCAGTAAAAGTGAAATTGGGCTCCTGCACAAAGACTACAGAGGTCTGGGCTTTAGTTGACTCTGGGTGTTCCAGGTGTCTGATTCACCCTGATCTGGTTGCTGCTTTGGACCTGCCTAGCTTCCCCCTCCAGCAGCCTTCTATCTTCACACAGTTGGATGGTTCAATGGCGGGGGGGGGGGGGGCAGCAACCCATTTCACTGGAACTGTCGCAATGCAAACGGGCAGCCACCGTGAGACTTTAAAATTTGTAGTGGCACCTGTTGGCAACCCCTTGGTAATTCTGGGGATTCCCTGGCTGACCTATCGAAGCCCACATATAAATTGGGAACACAGACTTTTAAGGATGGGTTTTACCAAGCCCCTACCATGGAGAGAGCTTCGAGTGCGGGGGTTGGAAAGGCTGCAATTGCCATGCCGCACCCTAGTTTGGCACGTTTAGAAGGCTTGCCCAATCAATATCAAGACTTTGCAGACGTTTTTGGGAAAATGGAAGCAGATCAGCTACCCCCCCATCGGAAAAATGACTGTGCAATAGAGTTGTTTCCCAACGCTCAATTGCCCAAGCCAAAAATTTATCCAATGACTCAGAAGGAGCTTGAGGCATTACAGGACTTTATTGACAAAAATCTGTCAAGGGGGTTTATTGAACCTGCAAATTCCCCAGTTGGGGCCCCTGTGCTATTCTGGGAAAAGAAAGATGGCACGCTTCGACTCTGTATGGACTATCGGGGGTTAAATTCCATCTCAATTTCCAACAAGTACCCTCTTCCGCTCATGAAGGACATGTTAGCTCACTTGTCTAAGGGCAAGATTTTCTCCAAGCTCGATCTTCGTGAAGCCTATTTCTGCATCCGCATACCAGCTGGAGATGAGTGGAAAACCGCTTTTAATTGTCCACTGGGTTCATTTCAGTACAAAGTCCTCCCTTTTGGGTTGGCAGGGTCGCCTGGAGTCTTCATGCAATTGATTAATGAAGTATTATATGATCATTTGTTTAAAGGAGTCCTGGTTTATTTAGACGATATTCTCATTTACACTGAAACCGAGGAGGAATACGAACGCCTCATCAAACAGGTGTTAAGCAAGCTTAGAGATGCCAAGCTTTATGCCAAGCTTTCCAAATGTGAGTTTCACACGACCCAACTTGACTAACTAGGCTATAGGGTGTCTGACAAGGGCATTGAAATGGACCCTGAAAAAATTCAGGCGATTTTAAGTTGGGAACGTCCCCGCACCTGGAGGCAATTGCAAAGTTTCCTCGGGTTCAGTAATTACTATCGCCAATTTATCCAGGGGTTTGCTGAGATTGCTTTGCCCCTCACTGATTTACTCCGTACCAAGGGCTTGGGGAAGACACACAAAGTAAAAAACCCTGGGGCAGTGCTGAATTGGATGCCTGAATGCCAGGCAGCATTTGAGAAGTTAAAAACCCTCTTCACTGCTGAGCCTATTCTACAGCACTCCGATCCTGAACGCCCCTTTGTGGTCTAAGTTGATGCTTCTGACTCCTCAGCTGGGGCTATATTGTTACAGAGAGATTCTGAAAATCACTTGAAACCCTGCGGTTATTTGTCCAGAAAATTTTCTGAAACTGAACACCGGTGGCATGTTTGGACCGATCACAGGAATTTGGAAGCCCTCTGCACCCCCCGGTGTCTCAGTCCTAAACAAATTCGCTGGGCTCAATTTTTTTTAACTTCCAGTTAAAATTTATTCCAGGAAAGAAAAACTTTCTGGCCGATGCTTTGTCACTTTTACCTCGGGACCTTGACCAAGTAGCAGATGTGGTTGGCACTGTTCTCACTGAACCACAACTGGGCTTAGTTGCTGTCACCCAGAGCCAGACCCGTGCACAGGCATCCCCATCCCCAGCCCAGTCTGGGAAGCGGAAAGTGCAAGTTCCTTGTCAGTTACAGAAGGACTTTCTCCAGGCACTGAAATCTGACACTTGGTTGCTAGCTAATAGAGACAATGTTTCTTTTGAAAACGGTCTGGCGTGGGTGGAACACTGCCTTTATGTGCCTGAAACTTTAAGAGCTGATGTTTTGCAGTGTTCCCATGATGGTAAACTTGCTGGACACTTTGGTTTTGTCAAAACCTTGCATTTGGTTCGCCGTCAATTTTGGTGGCCAACCTTAAGGCGTGATGTAAAAGGTTATGTTGCTTCCTGTCCTGTTTGTGCCATGTCAAAGCGAAAAGGAGGGAAACCACAGGGGCTTCTTCAGCCAGTGGCCAGCCCATCCTGTCCCTGGGATGAGATTTCTATGGATTTTATTGTGGACCTACCTCCCAGTCAGAAGAAAACTGTCATTTGGGTTGTAAAAGACTTTTTCTCCAAACAAGGCCATTTCATTCCATGTGCGTCTATCCCATCGGCCCCGCAATTGGCGCGCCTATTTCTCATCCACATCTACCATCTCCACGGTAGCCTCTCCTGTTTGGTCAGCGACCGCAGGACACAGTTTACTTCCCAGTTTTGGAAATCATTTTTAAAATTGATTGGCACCAAACAGGAGCTGTCCACGTCATCCCATCCTGAGACTGACGGATCTACTGAGATTTTGAACTCCGCCCTTGAACAATTCCTTAGAGCATACATTAACTACCATCATGACAATTGGGTGGACTTGCTGCCTTTTGCTGAAGTGGCTTACAACAATGCTGTCCATCAAAGTACCGGGCAAACCCCTTCGTGTGGTTTCTGGTCACGACTTTGTTCCCATCCCTGAGCTGCCACAATCCCCCCCCAATCCTGTTCTGCCTCTGACTGGGCTGTTAAGCTTGCTGATTCCTGGCCGGTGATTCAACAGGCTTTGGCTGATGCCCAGGCTGCTTACAAGTTTCAAGCCGATAAACGTCATTCTTTGCAACACGATTTCAAAATTGGGGATCAAGTATATCTATCTACCAAATTCATCAAGTCCCCACAGCCCTCTAAAAAACTTGCTCCCAAGTTCATTGGTCCTTTCCTTATTGTTGGTCTTATCAATCCAGTTACTGTTAAGTTGGACCTACCTCACAATTTGAAACACTTGCACCCTGTTTTCCATTGCAGCCTGCTGAAGCCTGTCCACCACTCTTCCCAGTGGCATCCCCAACCTCCTCCTCCTGCTCCAATCATGATTGACAGCCAAGAGCACTTTGAAGTCAAGGAGGTCGTTGATTCTCGCAAGCTTCGAGGCACCCTGTAGTACCTGATCCGCTGAAAACGCTTTCCTCATCCTGAATGGGTGCCTGCTTGCCACGTGAATGCTCCTGATTTAGTTAACCATTTCCACTTGGCTTTCCCTTTGAAGCCTGCCGCTTAGTGTTTTCTTTCTTTTGGGGGGGCAGTATGTCATGTTAACTGTTTCAATGTGCACTGTACATCGTAACATTTCACATGCCATGGCGCTGATGCACGTTTCTGTTTGGGAGGGAGCTGCTGTGAAACCTTGTGCCAAGCTCTGTATCTATGTTCATTTCAATGGAATGTGTTTGGGTTATGTGCTCTGTTCAAGGACTTTTCCCGCGGACCATCAGAAGCTGTTAGGAGCACCTGGGATTGTGAGCTTGGGAAGATTCTACGGAGTGAGGGATCTCATTTGTACCGAGGGCTTTTAGTTTGCATTTGGCGCGCTTTTTTCATTCTCAACTTTCTTTGTGATCCTGCATACTATTCTTTAATAAACCAGATATCTTTGTGATCCTGCTCATGAGTCTGATGGTGTTCTAGAATAGGCAATCATTACAGTTATAAAGCAAGATGTTCCTAATAAAGTGTTGGAATGTTGAATCTTTTTTATACCCTTGGGATATTGATCTTTGAATCTCTCTATGACCAGCTACTTAAATGCCTTCTTTCTTGTCTGGTATTCCATCCTGCGATCTTCTCAACCAGGTAGCCCTCCAGATGTGTTGGAACTATAACACCTATAACTTCCTGCCAATAGCCAGGACCAATGGCCAAGCTGAAGAAAGTTGAAATAAATTCTGGGAAGCATAAGGCTCACCCTTCTTCTTCTTTCCTCTTAAGAAACTCAGTACTTTTTTTTAGGACAGACATTGGTAACTATAATCAAACCTCATCTGACAGCTCCCAACACATATCCTTTAAGCCGTCTGGAGAGCATCCTTTTACAGTTGTGTAATCTGCTCAAATTCCAGAATCAATCTGACAGTAGCAACTACAACCACAAAATAGAAAATGACTGACATTAAAAAGAGGCATTTGATTAGTAATACTATACTAAGAAGTAAACAGGTTGTGACCCAAAATGCATTTCATAGGTCTTCACAGAGAATAATCAACATACCTAGTGCAAATGTTGCTAATCTGCAAAATACATTAGTGATCTCATTCCAGTTCCAGTAGGCATTTGCCCATTTCTGTATACAAAATTGAGAAAAAGGAGAAGAATGAGCTCACCTGGCAACCATTTATTAACTCCCTAGAATAGAAATGTCAGCTACAAACTTGCCGCTATCTAGGATAAACACCTGCAAATGGTTGTTTATGGACAAGTAACAAAAATGGCAAATGTATTCTCTCAAATGTGACCAGAGAAGGTCAAATTATTAAAAGCATGAAAAATGACTATATATACTCATGGAAAGAATATGGGGGGGAGGGGGGGTTAAAATGAGTTTATCAGGAAATGTTAACGGGTGTTACATTGACCTTATCCCTATGAAATTATGGAAAGTGGGCACAAACAAGGGATTTACACATTGCCTGTTCCATCACCAAGTAATATTGATAAATATGCACATAGATAACATTAGATAGAAAGCACATACAACGACCAGTGAACATATGTTTCTTAGGAAATGCATTAGGATGAAAGATAGAAAAACATTTTCCATGGCTAATATTTACAGTCACTGAAGTTCAGGCACATTCACAGACTTTAATGAATACTTTAATGAACAGACTAAATGATCTGTTCCTATCACTTGAGAGCAAAAGCGGACTAAAAAGGTGACAAATTAAGAAAAATCTTTAGATATACTGTAATGTTCAGATTTTTAGGACTGTTAAAAAAATTAGTTTCACATTTCAGGAATTCACGAATTCCACAGCCATGGTTTCTCATAGCAGTGACTATACGGTTCCCTAGGAAAATGTTTTTTAGTTCATTTTGAATACATAAAGGTATACTACTGATTTCAAAATAACACTTCCACTAATATGATAAAGTACTGTAATTTCTAATTATTTCTCCTTTATTTCTTCGTTATTTTATTTTTATCCCGCCTTTATTATTTTTATAAATAACTCAAGGCAGTGAACATACCTAATGCTCCTCCCTCCTCCTATTTTCCCCACAACAGCAACCCTGTGAGGTGGGCTGGGCTGAGAGAGAGTGACTGGCCCAAGGTCACCCAGCTGGCTTTCAGGCCTCAGGCGGGACTAGAACTCTCATACCACGCCTGATTGGCTCTTGGGCTGAGAGAGAGGGACTGGCCCAAGGTCACCCAGCCGGCTTTCAGGCCTCAGGCGGGACTAGAACTCACAGACTCCTAGTTTCTAGCCCAGCACCTTGACCACTAGACCAAACTGGCTCTATTAGATGGAAAGGATTTGCATGTTATTTTTTTCCCCACAATTACGGAAGAGGAACCATTTATGGCTACTTATTATTATTTAAACTTATATGCTGATTGACTCTCAACACCTCTGGGTAGCTCACAACAGAAATTACAGTAGAATCAATAAAAGATAAAAATAAAAGATGGCAAGTGCGATGAAGTGAGGGGATTCACTCTTTCTCAACAAAGGCCTGGGTGATGAGCCAGGTCTTCATGGCTCTTCTAAACAACAGTGGATTGGGGGCCATCTGGATCTTGGGGGGAACCTCGTTCCGGAGGACAGGTGCTGCCACATAGAAGGTGCACTTCCAGGGTCCCGATAGATGACACTGTTTAATCAAATTATATGTCTACAACCCCATATTAGGCTGAAATCCATTCCTATTAGTTTTTTTGCCCTGCCTGTTTCTCCTCTGCATACATAGCTAGGAGTAATTTGTCCATGGAAATAACATTCCGAAAAGGTGGCTGCTTTATTTATCTGATCAGAAACATTCAGCTTCATCAGACTCACAAAAGCATCCTATGACTCTAAGCTGGAAAATACAGTAAAGATAAGGTCATTGTTCCTTTTAAAAGGAAACAAATAGCTAAATAGCGGTGCATGGCAGGCCACCGATATGACAGTTTTATAACTTCCACAATCTGCATGTTGTGTTGATCTTAATTTATAATCTAATAAAAAATCAACTAGAATGCCTCTTGCTACATTTAGGGACATTAAAACTACACATCGGAGATAAAAAAGCAAACCAACTGTTACACTGAGATGATGGAAGCTTATTTGTTTACAGGATTACCAAGGTAAAAACCATACAACAGCATCTTAAAAACAGCACCAACAGAATAGATGACATCGCAACACAAATTCAATCCAAAGCCTGTGAAAAGAGGTCTGTTGCTGATGCCAAATCACAACAAGACTCTGAGCTTACTCTAAGCCCGCACCACTGTTGAGAATGCTGCTTTTATGATCACATAACGAATAGCTGGCAAATGTAACACTTTAAAAGTTGCAGCGCTCTGCTGCCTATACCGATAGACATTATTCATGGCACAAGAGCTACTGATGCCTACCAAGGTAATTGTAGAGTTGTAATTAAGGGAATATTATGGATCTTAGTTGTTAGAGGACCATCACATTCACATGAAATGTTCAGAGTTAGAGGACCATTACATTCACATGAAATCAAGATAACCTTATCTTGGCAATTGGTAAAGAAAATCCCAAATGCCAAGATACTGAATTATATCTAAGGCTGCATTTCCATTTACTGGGCAGAAAGTCACACTGAACTCAGTGGCTGACTTTACATCCCATGCCAACCACTATAATCATGGCTTGTTGAGTAAGTCATGACGACAGGGTCCTCACAATATACTAACCCATCCTTTAAAAAACTGTAATGGTTTGGAGCATATAATATGCTATGCCAAAACCAAACAAACCATATTATAGCTTAGTATAATGTATGAAGCCAACCAATGGATTTGTACTTTTCAGTCTGGAGAGTTCATTGTACTGTGATAACTAGTCCACTGGATATAATCGATATTTAATTTATTAAATAATTTATTAAAGGTTTAATAATTGTACCTCTCCCCTAAGTTGACATTACATAATATTGTCACTACTGTATTTTTGTGAGGGACTGGAACCCCCCGTGAGGGGGAAATGGGCAGTGAATAAATTTATAAAATAAATAAATATAAAATAAATAAACTAACTAAAATGGTAAGAATGTACATGAAGAGAACATGGATGTCCATGGTAGGGACAAGAGGGGGTAAATAATGAAAACTACACAAGGTGTCATGTTGGAAATATGGTGATTCTTGTTCTTGCAACAGATGTTGGGACACAACTACATTAAGGTTGGATTTGTGTCATGATGCATCAGCCCTTGTGCATCATTGTGGCTTGCTGTAGGTGCTTCTGGAAGAGGAGGAGTAAAGGTAATAACCATCACTGTCCCATGGAGGTGAAAATTCAGAATGAGTCACTGTCAGCTATACCAAAATCTAGGAATAGCCCTATCATTCCAATAGACCATATATTCAAAATGAAAAGAGTCACTGATATGCAGATGGCTGGCTGGGTAGACCAGGAATTAGCCTCCCATGGAGTGAAACAGATCTTAAGCATTCCTGAACATGTCACTGTCATCTCCTATGCTCAAATTTAGAGTTGGTCAGCAATATCTACAGTACATGAAGAAGAAACTGCATAGAAATATTTACTGAAGATGACATGTTAAACCTCATGTTAAGCCTTTGGGAAACAGTATTTTTATTACATTACAAGAAGAGATTGCATGAGGACCAAATGAATTATATGCACGATCTGTACTCTACACCCATGCCCATTATGCTATAGCCTTTCAAGCTAAGCAACTCAGCACTTAGACAAAATGCAGAAAAAGTGTAAGAAAAAAGCAAAAGACATTGGTGGCACGGGATAAGAAAATCAACTTACTGTATTTCAATAAAAAATGAAACAAAACATCAGAATAAGGGATTCCAGCCTCCTCAGCCATTTCCCCCCTTAAATAATGGTGAATGCCATTGTAATAATATTCAGTTTTTCTTAATTAGGTTATATGTACCAACACATTTAGCAGGATTGCTTTCTCTTATGGAAAAAAATGGCAGAAATAGATACTTGAATCCTTAACAGGCAGCTTAGAAACAAACTGCTTCTGTTTTCAGTATTTTCCTGTGATAGCAACCATATGAAGAAAAATCAAAACAAGACGACACATGTGTGTATTTTTGTGCTAAAACAAAATAATAAAATTAGAAGCAGAATGGTTTGCAAAATACTAATTGGCTTAGTTAGGGTTACCATATCTACACTGCAAAACTCTGGATGGCCACAAAATGGCAGAAGAGTTTTCCATATAGTTGTGCTGTAGTCTAGCAGTCATCCAGATTTTTGCAACTCAGATATGGTAACCCTAGCTAAATTGATAGAATGTTATGGTTTTATTTCATGATTTTTTCCCCAGTATCTATATACTTCTAACTTCACAAGGACCTCTGCTGATTTACAACATTCTCTAAAATCAGTGACAGCTAATTTAGTGTAGTGAGTAAAGGACTAGAAACCAGATGACCATGAGTGTACTCCTGCTTTAGGCAAGAAGCCAGTTGGGTAATTTTGGGCCAGTCATTCTCTCTTACCCCTAGGCAGAAGGCAAGGACAAACCATTTACAAAAATCTTATCAATAAAACTGCAGGGACTTGTCCAGGCAATCACCAGGAGTTGAGAAGGCAAATAAACAAAACAAAACAAAACAAAACACAGTACAGAACCATCAATTCACCTTGCATCCACAACGCAATGGCATCGTAGATATCAAAGCCTCTGTAGAAAAAAATCCATCTTAGCCACCTTCCTAAATGCCATCAAAATTTGACAGTATTCAAATTTACAGGGGGAGTGGGACTACTCAACACAGTAGAAAAAAGACTAAAAAATAAATGATCTGCTAGCCCTTACTCCCCAAATTTTATGTATGCAGAGGCCTCAACATCTCATCTTGGGAGGAATAAACCAAATGGATTGGAAGGGATGGTCCTCAAGAATTATCAGGGAAACTTTGTTGGTTAATTAGTGGAAGATAAATTAGCACAATGAATGAATCCCCCAGGTCGGAAGATGGTCGCTATTGGGGAGGAACAGAGGATGGGTTCAACTAGCCCCAGACGTGATGACGCAGCTAGCTCAAAGCGGAAAGGATGGCTAGCGGCCGACGGTGCTGGTGGTGGACGGTGAATCTGATGTTCTAAGGATCAACACACCATTGGAACCTGGAATGTAAGATCTATGAGCCAGGGCAAATTGGATGTGGTTATTGGTGAGATGTCAAGATTAAAGATAGACTTTTTGGGTGTCAGTGAACTGAAATGGACTGGAATGGGCCACTTCACATCAAATGACCACCAGATCTACTACTGTGGACAAGAGGACCACAGAAGAAATGGAATAGCCTTCATAATTAATAGTAAAGTGGCTACAGCAGTGCTTGGATACAATCCAAAAAACAACAGAATGATCTCAATTCGAATTCAGGGCAAGCTATCTAACATCACAGTGATCCAAATATACGCCCCAACCACAGATGCTGAAGAAGCTGAAGTAGAGCAGTTCTATGAGGATCTGCAGCACCTACTGGACAACATGCCTAAAAGAGACGTTATTTTCATCACAGGAGACTGGAACACTAAGATGGGCAGTCAAATGACACCTGGAATTACAGTTAAGCATGGCCTGGGAGAACAAAACGAAGCAGGATATAGGCTGATAGAATTTTGCCAAGAAAACTCACTCTGCATAACAAACACTCTCTTCCAACAACCTAAGAGATGGCTTTATACATGGACTTCACCAGATGGACAACACCGAAATCAGATTGACTACATCCTTTGCAGCCAAAGGTGGCGGACATCTATACAGTCGGTAAAAACAAGACCTGGAACTGACTGTAGTTCAGATCACGAGCTTCTTATTGCACAATTTAGGATCAGACTAAAGAGATTAGGGAAGACCCACGGATCAGCTAGATATGAGCTCACTAATATTCCTAAGGAATATGCAGTGGAGGTGAAGAATCGATTTAAGGGACTGGACTTAGTAGATGGGGTCCCGGAAGAACTATGGACAGAAGTTCGCAACATTGTTCAGGAGGCGGCAACAAAATACATCCCAAAGAAAGAGAAAACCAAGAAGGCAAAATGGCTGTCTGCTGAGACACTAGAAGTAGCCCAAGAAAGAAGGAAAGCAAAAGGCAACAGTGATAGGGGGAGATATGCCCAATTAAATGCAAAATTCCAGGTTAGCCAGAAGAGATAGGGAATTATTTTTAAACAAACAATGTGCGGAAGTGGAAGAAGACAATAGAATAGGAAGGACGAGAAACCTCTCCAGAAAATTAGAAACACCGGAGGTAAATTCCAGGCAAAAATGGGTATGATCAAAAACAAAGATGGCAAGGATCTAACAGAAGAAGAAGAGATCAAGAAAAGGTGGCAAGACTATACAGAAGACCTGTACAGGAAGGATAACAATATCGGGGATAGCTTTGATGGTGTGGTCAGTGAGCTAGAGTCAGACATCCTGAAGAGTGAGGTTGAATGGGCCTTAAGAAGCATTGCTAATAACAAGGCAGCAGGAGACAACGGCATCCCAGCTGAACTGTTCAAAATCTTGCAGGATGATGCTGTCAAGGTAATCAATGCTATATGCCAGCAAATTTGGAAAACAGAAGAATGGCCATCATATTGGAAAAAATCAACTTATAACCCCATACCAAAAAAGGGAAACACTAAAGAATGTTCAAACTATCGAACAGTGGCACTCATTTCACATGCCAGTAAGGTAATGCTCAAGATCCTGCAAGGTAGACTTCAGCAATTCATGGAGCGAGAATTGCCAGATGTACAAGCTGGGTTTAGAAAAGGCGATGTCCTAACAGTCAGGAACCACGCTGAGACAAGGAATAGGTCTCTATTGTTTTATTAGTGCTACATTAGACAGAAAATCCTAACAAACTGAAGAAGCGTGAGAAAAACCCAGACAGATAAACCTCAAAAGTCAAGGCGAGTCTGATCTGTGTCTCTTTCAATGGCTACTTAACTCCTCAGTACTATGCATGCGTTTCCCCCCCTGGATAGGGGCCCCCTCCTGCTCACCATCAGTACTCATGACAGGCAGAGGAACTAGGGACCAAATTGCCAATATCCGCTGGATAATGGAAAAAGCCAGGGAGTTCCAGAAAAACATCTATTTCTGTTTGATTGACTATTCTAAAGCCTTTGACTGTGTGGACCATAACAAATTGTGGCAAGTTCTTAGTGGTATGGGGATACCAAGTCATCTTGTCTGCCTCCTGAAGAATCTGTATAATGACCAAGTAGCAACAGTAAGAACAGACCACGGAACAATGGACTGGTTTAAGATTGGGAAAGGAGTACGGCAGGGCTGTATCCTCTCACCCTACCTATTCAACTTGTATGCAGAACACATCATGCGACAAGCTGGGCTTGAGGAATCCAAGGCTGGAGTTAAAATCGCTGGAAGAAGCATTAACAATCTCAGATATGCAGATGATACCACTTTGATGGCTGAAAGCAAAGAGGAACTGAGGAGCCTTATGATGAAGGTGAAAGAAGAAAGTGCAAATGCTGGCTTGCAGCTAAACCTCAAAAAAAACAAGATTATGGCAACCAGCTTGATTGATAACTGGCAAATAGAGGGAGAAAATGTAGAAGCAGTGAAAGACTTTGTATTTCTAGGTGCAAAGATTACTGCAGATGCTGACTGCAGTCAGGAAATCAGAAGATGCTCAATCCTTGGGAGAAGAGCAATGACAAATCTCGATAAAATAGTTAAGAGCAGAGACATCACACTGACAACAAAGGTCCGCATAGTTAAAGCAATGGCATTCCCCGTAGTAACATATGGCTGCGAGAGCTGGACCATAAGGAAGGCTGAGCGAAGGAAGATCGATGCTTTTGAACTGTGGTGTTGGAGGAAAATTCTGAGCGTGCCTTGGACTGCAAGAAGATCAAACCAGTCCGTACTCCAGGAAATAAAGCCAGACTGCTCACTTGAGGGAATGATATTAAAGGCAAAACTGAAATACTTTGGCCACATAAGGAGAAGACAGGACACCCTGGAGAAGATGCTGATGCTAGGGAGAGTGGAAGGCAAAAGGAAGAGGGGCCGACCAAGGGCAAGGTGGATGGATGTTGTTCTAGAGGTGATGCATTCGCCCCTGGGGGAGCCGGGGGTGTTGACGACTGACAGGAAGCTCTGGCGTGGGCTGGTCCATGAAGTCACGAAGAGTCGGAAGCAACTGAACGAATAAACAACAATATGTCACTAAAACTTTTACACATGTTAAAAGTAAGGTGATTTATTAATAAGCTACACATTCTTTTCAATTGGTATGATGAAGAAACTGGATGCAAGATGAACTTCTTCAAATGATCCTGGGAAAAGTGCAGAAAAGAGTAAAGTGTAAATACTTTTCCTTTCAGAAAAGGCTAGAATTTGGGGACTCTTCAGCTGGAAAAAACATGTTGGGGGGTGTGCAGACTTGGCTGAAGTGTTTGTATGGGGTTCCTCTCTCAAAATAGTAGGACCATAAGCCATCCAATGAAGTGATTGGAAGGCAATTTAAAAGAGACAAAAGGATACACTTCTTCACGCAGTGTATCTTTAACCTGTGTAATTAATAAGACATGGCAGTGGCCACTAAAATGGATAGCTTTAAAAGGAGATTGAATAAATTTTCAGAGGACAGTTGTCAGAGGCTAACAATCCAGGTTACCTCCAGGTTGGGGGCAGCATGCCTCCAAATACCAGTTGCAGGGGAACAATAATGGGAGATATGTACTCTGACTCCTACTTAAAAACACTCCAGAGGCATAGAATTGGCCACCGTGAGAAACAAAATGGTGAATTACAATGGGCTTTGGCTTGATGTGACCAGATTGTTCTTACCTTCTGGACAGTGCATATATGAATGCTCTCAGTGGCTCCCAATCATGACAGACTGGTCTTACTTCGGAATACAGTTAGGCTGAACAGATATCAAGAACAGTAGCAGCTTAATGGAGGACAGAACTGTGCGTGCCAGAGGGCTTCTTCTGTCGCTCCTAAATTAGACCAGTGCTCTTGGCTACATTGGACCCAGGGCTGAAGTAAAATAGGCTTCTGTAGATGGAATGTGCAGAGAAAGAAAAAAGTGCCACATTGCCCATTGCCACAGATGGTTACTGTTTTGGGGCGGCTGCAGGCCCACTTAGTTTTTTACATCGGCAATTAAATACCTGGAAATATTTAAAAGAACCGAATGTACAGTGACAGCTTTTACTTTTGGATAGACAGGGATGCCCTATGAGTGTTAGAAGATGGCTGTGAGGAGTTGGTCATATAACTGTAGATCTTCAGTTTGGTCCTGCTCAGTCCCATGGAGATGAAGGAAGCTCAAACCTCATGAGGAACTAGTTTTGGGATTATTTCCCCAAAGAATTTGCTTTACTGTCCTTTTTTCAAAGCACATGCTGCTGGCAAAGAGATGATTGGGTCAGCCATATCATGCAAACATAGACAATGGGTTACATTTATTGTATTCAACAACTTTAATTTATTACATGTTGTAAGTAATCTCTAATCATATTGCTTTAGTGCTCCTGAAATTTATCTCAGGATATCTTATGATACAATCATACCTTCAGGTCCCTCACACCTGAAATTTGGAAACAATAAAAATAAAACCCAATCCATAACAGAAGAACATCTCAACACCCCAATGCATTAACCTAATAAATGTTAGGTGGTTGGAAGAAATTTTAAACAATCAAGAAAAAATGGAAACTCAATAAAGCCTAATACAATGTACAGTTTAGAAGCATACATGCCACATATTATTTCATAGAAAAATAGAAGATATTTCTTTTTCAATTGTATAAATTTTCTTATGAAAATGAATATAAAGTATACCCAAAATAATTTATAGGTGGTGAACCTATTAGCAAATGTTTCATATAGCTGCACAATGTTATATTGTACTCATATTGACTTCTTTCCATCTTAAATAATAATAATAATTATTATTTATTAAACTTGTATGCTGCCTGACTCTTTGACACTTACATCTCACTCTTAATGATGATTTTATCTTCCAATCAATCCAGAACTATTTTGCATTATTTTTACAATGAAGTTTAAACTTATTCTGTTTTATACTAGTAGGAGAAAACAGGATATGTAAAAACTTTGAGATGCTATACACAGAGAAAAAAATAGATAACTATCCATTCTAGATACCTACTACCCTCAAACAAAACTGTCACATTTTATCATCTCCCCACAATGTAATCCTTTCTAAAACTGTGCTACAGATGCTGAAAGCAAATCAATAACTGATGTGTGGAACAGGAAATTCAAGAACATTTGCCAAGCCCCAGATAACAGATTGGTTCATTTGATGTGTATCTACATTACATAGCTAAGAAATGAAGAATGTAGCAAACACATAAATTCTCTGCCTGGTATCACTACCCTAATCATAGTCTCTACACAGACAGACACACATGCACACGGCAGTAAGACTGAGATTCAGGCCAGGCCTTCCCCAAAATTTTCCATGGTGGTCTCAACCCTTTTGGGCTACCACAATTTTTATTTTAAATGCTGAAATACAGAAATGCCAGGATGTCACAGCTTCCCAATTTTCTTTGCAGTGCCCGGGAAGCCACCAACAATGTCTGTTCCCCATTTAGTTAGGACATGTTCCTGATCATGTTCTGCCAGCAGAATGGGGTCACTATTTCCTTCAAGGAAGCAGCTAATTGGATCAACTGTATTGTCACCCACACTTGTAATGTAATCAGTTATATTCACTCATCTCTGGTTTATGGTAGAACTAGGCTTACTTCATAGATCATCTATTCAGTTCTAATATATCTCTAA
This sequence comes from Candoia aspera, assembly GCF_035149785.1. Classification (NCBI taxonomy): domain Eukaryota; kingdom Metazoa; phylum Chordata; class Lepidosauria; order Squamata; family Candoiidae; genus Candoia; species Candoia aspera. Next base: position 186,253,359 of record NC_086154.1, read on the forward strand.
AAGATCTTTTTCACTATTTCTTCCTAAAATAACCTTCTGCATGGTTGTGCTTGAGACAAATCTCTGACTGCTGGCATACTAGCTCTGATTTTATGTTCTGATTCTGGATTCAGAGTTTGAAATCAGATTCTAAAGTCATTGCTTTGTACAGAAATGCAGTGCATAAGTTAAGTGATTGAGCAGTGTGTGTAAAAAGCCTAGAACAATGCACACCAATTCAGCTGGCATTACTAAATGCCAGTTGCATACACAAATGAGTGGCTATGGAAAAAGAACATGTGCATTTTTGGAGTCAGCACTGGAAAATCCTTTCCTTTTGCACAGCTTTAAATGTAGAAACAGATGGGTAGCCTTAGCACGACAGACATATTTGCACAGAAGAGGAATGACAGATTATACTTTACATACAGTGGTAAAACAAAGAATTCAAGATTCAGTCCACAAGCTAATTGTGCAAATGGTTATCCTTGACAGCTATAATAGAGAAAAAGGAGAAGAGCTCTCGAGAATGTGAATGGAAGGTGCTATTGTAGTCAACCAGACTCACACATAAATTGAGGGTAAAGGGAAAAAATCTTGAAGGGAAAAATATTATGTGCAGAAAATAGTGATGAAGATGCTGAAGGACTTGGAGGATAAATCGATGAAGTATGATGAAAGGAACTGGATATGTTTAGACTAAATAAGAGAAAGCTAAAAGAAGACATGATAGCAGTTTTCAAATACTTGAAAGGTTTCACAAGGAGAGGGTGTAGATTTATTCTCCGTAGTACCTGAGGGTAAGACAAAAACCAATGGGTGGAAGCTTTACAGAGGAAGATCCAGACACACAATTAGGAGGAATGTACTGACTGTGAGAGCTATTAAGCAGTGGACAGCCTGCCTCTAAGAGTCATGGCTGCTCCATCATTGGAGGTTACCAAGTAAAGATGAATCAGTCACTTGTTTAGGATGGTATGAGGATTCTTGCCCTGGGCAGGGGCTTACTAGAAGACCTCCAAGATCCCTTCCAACCTTATGATTCTATCAATTACCAGTGTTATTCCCAAAACTAGCACAATAGCAGTCAAAAGAACAAAAGCCTCTGAACTAAAGTAACAACCAATGCAAATTTGATTTAATGACTCTTTGACCAGAATAGTTTGACTTTAAGTCTTGATGGAAATTGGTGTCAAAGGGAAACCTCTCTTTTAGTCACATTCTCTTTGAATAGGAAAATTGTTGGTTCCTTGCATTCATTCCTCGTTATCTCCAAAAGGATACTTAGCTCAGGTTTGTTTTTGAATTGTTTGTGAAGATACTTCTTCAGCACGCATAATCTATAACATGAAGCTTTTCCTTCCTACCACATCTGAATCCCCTTTTTCAAACCAGGGCAAAATGTTGTGTTAGTGCAAAACAGTCCAATGAAGGAGTAGCCAGGGGTTCCTGGTCTACAAACTGTACGTTTAATAGACATAGAACGCTTGAATTAAGATTCTGAGCAGAGTTCATCTTGACTCCAAAGAAATTAACATTGTGACATATTTAGCAACAAAAAATTGGGACATTAAATGAAACTAATTATATTATGAATGAAATAATTCAGCTGGTGCAAAATGTGGTGGCACAGGCAGTTATGTGTGCTCTAGGAACTATACACATTACACCTCTGCTTTGGAAGCTGCAATGCTTGCCAATTTGCTGCTGGTTTTGACGTTTAAAGCCCTACATGGCATGGGACCAGGTTATTTGAAGGACTGCCTCTCTCCAGTTTCATCTACTTGTCCAATCAGGTCCAGCAGGAGAGGCATGTTGCAGATCCCATTGGCCAGGGAATTTCGTTGGGCAGGACCTAGGAGGAAAGCCTTTTCTGCATGGTCCTCACAGTGAGGCTGGCCCTAACCCTGCTGGAATTCCAGAAGGCCCTTAAAACATGTTTCTGTCAACTGGCTTGGGGATCCCTTCTTAGAGTGGAGACTGCTAGCTTGTTGTATGATAGTTAATTGAATGCAATCTCTTGTACGTATGCTTTTCTGCCATTGTGGGTTTTTAAAATCTTGTTTTATCTTTTTAATTTAAATGGGTTGTTTTTTCATTGGTTTTATTTGGATTGTTTTTACTATGTACACCACCTAGAGTTACAAATGTGGTAAATACTGTAAATAAATACAGGAGAAATTAACAAGCAAATGAAGTACCTGCACGTAATTTTTCAACTCTTTAGCAACCAGTAAACTCCACATTAACTCAAATTTTTAAAGAATGTTTTAAAGAAATATCAATTCAAGCAATAGATTAATTAATGTAACACTGTTAAACTATGAAACACAGGGGAAAAACAGTATAGACCCCAAATAATTACAGGTGAAGCAACTGGGATTCAAGTATTATTGCCAAGGTTGTGTTTAGTTCCTTCAGGCACTTGATTCACTTCCCTCTAAAATACAAAGATTACAGTTTCCAATAAAGCTTGCATTTAATCAAATTCAGTTTAGCATTCTTGTATGGATAATTATACATGGTCATATCATTTGAAAATATAGACACGTAGATGTTGCAAATAGGACTCCTGAGTCATTTTGAGCCTCTAGATTGCCCTGTCAAAATGTAACAGCAAAACCTCAGTGGGTGATTTCCCCATTTCTGTTCCCCCAAAGTGAAAATAGGTATGTTAAGTCTATTTAGGTGTGTTAAGGTATATTTTTGCCCAACTCCTGTAGGATGCCACTTTGGTACTCCTTTTCTCTGTCTTAATGCCATGCCTCAGCTCTTTTTCTTTCTTCCTCTCCATCAATAGACAGATGTAGAGGGAAGAGGGAATGGCCTTGAAGGAAAAGGAGGAAATGCTGCTATCAAGGCAATGTTCAAATATGAGGGGCCTAAGCCCTGGCCAAGAAAGTAGCTTGAGAAAACGAGAAAATGTCTCAGACGAGTCCCCCCCCCCCCAGTTAACACAAAGATAAAGGGAAGGAGGGGGGAAGCACGTTCAGACTTGCAAGATTCTGTTACTGTAACTGTTAAAGTAGTACCCACCTATATGGCATTGGTCTGGTCTACATTGTAGGGCTGACAACTGCTGAGGAAGGGGCAGAAGGCTCCCAACAGAGATCTGAACTGCACGTTTCCAGAAGCCTTTTGAAATCAGGATCGATGAAGCTGAAGCCACCACCTGTGACTGCTCACAAATGTGTTTATCAGTGGGAAAACTGTTCTATTCTCCCATCTATTTGGGTCCTAGTGTGGTTTAACCGGGAAAGCAACTGTCAAGACCAGCTTTCTGTCTCTGAAGTATTTATGCACAAATTAGGAAGCCATTTTGGAGGAATGGTTAAAGCATATTCTTGCACTTGGCAGGGTTGGATTCAATGGCCTACCCTCAACGATTCATAGCAGCACATTTGGTGCTTCTCATTTTACCTTCCTTCTGTCTCCACAATAACCCTGCGAGGAATACTAGATGGAGGGACAAAATTTATCAGTGTGGTTTGTCTTTGGGTGCATTTATTCCTTTATAAAAAAAAATTGGCAGGACAGCAACTGGAAAGTGGTGTAGGAAGAGGTCTTTAATTTTTCTTCTTCTGCAGTCCCAATCAAGATCAGGATTCACACACCTGATGTCTGTAGATGAGGAAAGTTCACATGGCTGTGTGTGTGTTTATGTCATGGGGGAGGATAAATGCCCTTCTTTCCTAATTACAGTTCTGATTCAGTTCAGTTTCTACACAGTAAAACTTGGCAAGTTATGAGAATAATACCACTTGTATTTGGCCCTGATAGAATCTGATTGGTCCAAAGTGACACAATGGACTTTATGAATGAGTGGGAACCTGAACCAGTTTCCCTACACCACCTTTTTTCAGTTCAGCATAGGATCTATAGAATGCCTCTTCTAGGTTTTATTTATTTATTTATTCATTCATTCATTCATTCATTCATTCATTCATTCACTGCCCATCTCCCCACTGTCATGGGGGACTCTGGGCGGTTTACAATAAAATGCAGTTAAAATTTAAAACCATTTCAATACAATAAAATAAAAATATAATAAAATCTAAGTGGCAAAAGATTTTGATCAGTCCGTGAGTATAACAGGCCCTCAAAATCACTTAGGGTGCTAGCCATCCCCAGGTATAACTATTCCCCCCCCCCATTCCAAGCCTGCTGACAAAACCAGGTCTTTAGTCTTTTTCGGAAGTCCAGGAGCAAGGGGGCCTGTCTGACCTCTGGGGGGAGAATGTTCCAAAGGGCGGGAGCTACAGCAGAGAAGGCATGCTAGATGAAATTCTTTTGTGGATGGGATCCGTAACATGCCCCCTCTGCATGATCGGGTGGGGCGGGTTGATGTAATAGGAATGAGACAGTCCCTTGGATACCTTGGTCCCATGCCATGTAGGGCTTTAAAGGTAATAACCAACACCTTGAATTGGACCCGGAAGCAAACTGGGACCCAGTGCAGCTCACGCAACGAAGGTGTTATGTGTGCAAATCTTGGAACACCCAAGATTGTCCGCCTGGCTGCATTCTGAACCAGCTGAAGCTTCCAGATACTCTTCAAGGGTAGCCCCATGTACAGCGCATTACAGTAGTCTATATGGGAGATGACCAGGGCACGAGTGACTGTTTGAAGGGCCGCTCGATCCAGGAAAGGGCGTAACTGGAGCACAACACGGAGTTGAGCAAAGGCCCTCCTGGCCACGACTGCCACCTCAAGGTATCCTTGAGAAAATGACCTATTAATTAAAATGTAACAAATTATTTGTACAGTTAGCTTGATTTATTAACCTTTCATTATTTTAGTGTTCCAGAATGGGATTTTATTTTATACTCTGTTTAATGTGTATGTTAAAGTATACTTTTAACATGCTTCCAGATGGAGGTTTTTTCACATGCACAAACTGCAACTGGTAATTCACTCACCAAGCAGCTAAATTTAATGCATCTCAGAAATAGATTCTGTTCTCATTCTGCATGTTGAACCCCTTGTCTTCCTCCCCACTCCAATCCTGTACCTTAGTGAAGACCAGCAAATCTGCAACTGACCTCGACAAGGACTCACGCCACTGCATCTCATGGTCCTCGTGCTTCTAATGCCTCCTTGCCCAGCAGTGGGCCAGTGCTATTGTAGTTCTCCAATTATTCAGAATGAACCTGCCATAGTCTACTAGTTCTTTTATGGTTTTTCTCAACCCACCACTCTCCAGGCTGGGAGTGCCAGGAGGTCAGGTTCAACTCATCAGGACTAGGAAGAGCAGTTTAAGCAGAAGTTAAACATGCCAACTTCATGGTTGCTTCTCAAACTCCCTCTCTCTCATTATACATGTCGTTACAATGACACAACAATATAGAAAGCAAAAAATTAAGTCCATGTCCCACAGTGAAGAACCAAGTAGTATTTTACCACTATATGATCAAAGTAAAAGTGAAGTCTCCTTTGAGACTAGCTCAACTTCTTATGGGGGCACCTATGTAGTCTTCTTGACACAATACATTAGTGGTTTTTCTTTGTCTTCTTCCAAGGCTATTCTTTCAGACCTTGGGTTTCCTACTGGTCTCCCATCTAGTCTGAACTTGCTTAGCTTTCTCCAAAAACAGTCAGGGTTGGTTAGATGTGGGGGTTCACCATTAAAGACTTGGGTGTTTACAGAATCCTGTTGCCCTTGTTTACACTTGTTAACCTATCCCCTGTAAGTTACATCCTGACTGCACAGTGGAGCAATAGAAATAACATTCCTGTGATCCTGGTAGACCTTTGCAGAGCCGAGTAGCATTGATGTGGATTATGATGGTCTGTTCTTAGCATTTACAGTATGTTAGCACTGCAGTGGATCTTTAGGTCCCATCCAATCTTACAAAGGAAATAAGTCAGGGAATGTCAGATCATGCCAGATCTCAGATGTGCTCCATTTCAGAAGAATGTGATGGGCCTGGAGGGGAACAACTGAAGCCCACACCTATCGCCTGGTTGGAACTTAGCAATGTGGCAGGGCTTTTTTTCATTCCACCTGCTCTTTATTTAGTAAAGAGTAACTATTTGCAAGTAACTTAGTAAAGCCTTCAATCTTATGAACCAGCACTCGGAACACATTTCTTCTGGGAATGTGGGATACTTAATTTTTATACATATAAAGGAAGCTTCCCTGATGCTATTGGAGTCACAGTAAAATCTAACGTTTGAAATACTACATCTACAGGCATTCTGGAGGAGGATTCTATGCCACTCTGAAAGAGCTCCAGGTTCTCCCAGCATCATGGGGCAAACTTACTTCTGGATCACAAATCTTCCTTTTTACTCATAAGACACATGAGTCTGGCAGGGTTTGGGGGCAGTCTGCCTTCTCCTTTGTGGGACTCTCACTTTCTCCAATCTCCCACTTCCTGAACTTGGAGATGTAGTAGATTTCACAGCCAACCTAACCTTAATCCTTCTAGTTTCTTTCTATTAAGCTTCACAATTCTTTCTAAAATGCTTCGTTTTCGCATTTTATAAGCAGCCTTTATCAGCAAACATGATCTTAATCCTTGGAGTCAGTTGCTAGTTAGTTTAACAATCCCTCTAAAATCTGTCTCTCTTGATTTCCCTTGCTTTTATAAATAACGAACATTGAACTTTTGCCTGCAAACTTAGTTGCAGCTGTATGTTTGGCCAGTTCATCCAAAATTCAGAGCTGTGGAAAGCACACCTGGCTGTTAATCTTCAGTGTCACATCTCAGTCACTGCATTCAATAGGAATTTATATGCAGCAATCCAGATTTGAGTAATGGGGGAAATAGTCAAATATGTGGCATGTCTTTGTAATCACAGGTGGGGGGATAGCAATATGGGTACTGGTTTGCTTCTGGGTCCAATTCAAGGCGTTGGTTATCACCTTTAAAGCCCTACATGGTATGGGGCCAGGCTACCTGAGGGACCGCCTCTTCCCTGTTATGTCAACCTGTTCCACCCGAACATGTAGAGAGGGCATGTTCCAGACCCCGTCTGCAAGAGAATTCCATCTGGTGTGGTCCAGAAGGTAGGCCTTCTCTGCAGTAGCTCCTGCCTTCTGGAACATCTTGCTCCTGGAGGTGAGGTTAGCCCCATTGCTCCTGGCCTTCCAGAGGAATTTGAAGGCTCTGCCACCTGGCTTGGGGTGGGGAAGGGAGTCATCATGTTTGGGGATGGCTAGTGCCCTAGACCGCTTGTCACATACAAGGACTGAGTTATTATCTGCCATTTGGATTCTCTTTTTATCTATAATTATTGTTTATTTGTACCTGTATTTTTAGATATTGTATTTTTATATTTTGCAATTTTATTGTATATTTATTGTTTTATTGATTGTTGTTGTAAACCGCCCAGAGTCCCTCTGGTGGGAGGAGATTGGTGGTGACAAATTTGATAAATGAATAAATATATTTTTATTCTCTTTCTGTCTGGAGTGGGGTGAGGGCTTTTTGTGCTTCACAACCTGCCATCTCTCAGGGGTCAGAGCACTGACTGAATGACAATTTTTGCACTGGGGTGAGCATTAGTTCATAGAATTCCCTGCCTTTTCTCAGGGTACTCAGGAGTGAAGATGATCACACGGCCAGCTTCAAAATGCTTTGGGGAGATTGGGAAAGGAAAACAGTGAGATATAGATGTGGCCTAAGAGAGGGAAACGTGGGGTATCCATAGTCCAAGTAGAATTCTCCAAGGAGAATGGATTGTACTGTATATCACAACAGAGAGGCTGTATCTTTAGATGATTAGGAGGAAAACAAGTGTCAATACAGTATAACGAACACACAACAGTATACTTTCTGGTGGAGGAAGCTGTGATTGGCTGTAACTCCTTCTTGAGTGTATCCTTTGTGGGAAAAGTAGGCCCACCTCATGTGTATGAAATGGATTTTACCATGACCTTGGGCCGGTCACTCTCTCTCAGCCCAACCCACCTCACAGGGTTGCTGTTGTGGGGAAATAGGAGAAGGAAGGAGTATTAGGTATGTTCGCCGCCTTGAGTTATTTATAAAAATAATAAAGGCGGGATAGTAAATAAATAAATAAATTTCAAGATTTAAAATATGCTTCTCTTTTGCAAACTGAGTTGTCACAGGGCACATCTAGGCATGAAATATGGGGATTCTGACTGAAGTAATTCTTTCTGTACATCTAAAAATATGTACCAGTATACATAAATGAGAACATGCAGAAATGGGAGAATTGTAGTGCAAGAATGATTATCTACAACGAATCTGAGCTTCTGCAAAAAGCTCTGAAATGAGAATTGTCTGTTTATTTAATGTTCTCTTCATCGTATCTTTTCTTCAAGCTCACACAGTATATAAGCAGCTTAGGCTGGGAGATACTGATGGGGTAAAGTCAAACAATGAGTTAACAGCTAAGTACACACTTGAACCTGTCCTAATGGATTTGAATTTTAGTTGTAAAGGCTATGAAAAAGATTGATAAACAGTTGAGTATTGAGATGGAAAGGATATTGCCCTCCACTTTCTAAGATCTATATATCCCAGAATAGGAAAATATTAAGCCTTCAAAAATGGATGAACTATGACTCCAGCAGCTGTAAGCACTTTGGCCAATGGAAAAGGACTGCTGGGGATTGTAGTTTAGCAACATCTTCAGGGTCTTAAGTTCCTTGGTTGTGGGCTACAGGACAAAAATCTCATGTTGCCCAGACATAGTAGTTTTCCATGGATTGCTAGAATCATTCAATTCTTTGACCTTTAGTCTCTATGAACTCATTCACGGAGCATCTTCCCAGGCCCCAATTGTAGCACCTAAGTTGTAGCATGTAAGCAGGAACATGGAAAGGAAAAACTGAAATCCTTTTCTCCAAGACACACCCTATGCTCATCCTGGGAAGCCAGCCATACAGCCTGCACATCCAAAGCTGGTTACTCTCTGCTGGGTGTGGGCTGACTCACCCGCTCAGCACTTCTAGTATAGTAGTGAGAATCAAAAGAAACCATGACACTTTCCTGATTCTTGCAGGCAGAGTTGACTATAAATCCTAGCCACATTTAATTCTAAGAAAATCCAATGGTGAATATTCCACAAAGAAAAATTGTCAGGGATGAATCAGGTCTGGCAATAGCCCCACTTTCTCAGAGACTTTGATTTAAAAAGATTGGTGGTCATCTTCCTCCTCTGGCAGTTTCTGGAGGCTTTATCTGGAATTGGGCAGCAGTTCTGAGCATGCTAGTTTAGCTGCATCTTTCCATTTTTAATTTCTCACAGTAATTCAGAGCAATGTTATCTCAGGTGCATTGTGGGAAAGTAAAATGGCACTTAAAGCTATTTTCCCTGGTGACCCTTGGTGTGCCATGCTAGAAGAGTCTCCCCAATCACCATGTCATGCCAAGCGTCAATAACAGGCTAGAAGTTATGGGAGTTGAAACCACATATCCAGAAGGCACTGGGTTGGAGAAGGATATCTCACGATGTGATGTAAGGCCCAGGTGAAATGAACATCACTTTCTCCATGACTTCACTCATATCTCTGTACATAAGTAAAGTAGCTTGCCTTTGCTTCCTGCGAGCCACACCTTTACGGTAATAGTAGCCTTTTAATATGCACTGTACACTGACCAAAAGAGAAATAAAATACCTACACCTTTTGTATGTAACTTAATACTACACTGAGTTTGAGATTATTTTAGATGGGAAAGCTAGAGATCTGCAGATCTGTATAGTCTATTCTCCACTCATCTTGAGGTTTTCACTGTATGTTTCTTATCACATACTGATTTACAGAAACAAGTAAAAAGAACCATTTGCTACATACAGACACAAGATAACCACTAATCCATTAATCTCTTAATTTTGCCCTCATATATAATCTCCTTTTATATAGAATAAACATATAAATCCTTTAGAGGAGTGTTTTTCAAACTGTGTTCCGTGGAACCCTAAGATTCCATGAGAACACGATAGAGCTAAAAGAAAAAGTTCACTAGAATACAGCCAATTTTTAGTGCTAAAAATTTTCTTCTTGATCAGAGATTCTGGGAATATATTTTTTTAAAATTAACAGATTCCATGCCCTGAAAAAGTTTGAAAACTCCTGCTTTAAAGGACTTTAATTTTTTTTAAAAAAAGTTAAATCCACTCCACTACTTAGTATAAACCACAACAGCATTAACATACAGTGCATAACATTTGGCAATAAAGAATGCTTTTTATTCTGATCAGCAGTGGAGAAAGACGACCAAGCTATGTTTTGAGGATAGTCAAATCATGCCTGTTGCTTCAGTCTGACCTGTTTAAAAGAGTTTCAAAAGGAAGAGGGCACCCTCCCAATTATTATAAAGCAAGAATTGAAGTAGATGTCCAGTTTTAAGATACAATTAAGAAATGCTAAATCTGTTCTTGTCAGCAGCTCACCTCCCCCAGTCTCCCACACACTGCTTGTCAGCAGGTTATCTGCCAGATTACAAACTATGGGTAGGTTTAATACCTTTCATTCATTCACCCATTTTATACTTTGAAACTGGTTTTTCCTGGATTAAAATTGGCAATCCAAGCACGCTCCAAACATATTTTCTGACTTGTTGCTTGGATGAATTGGGGAAGGGGTGTATGACATATAAAAACCCAAGGATGTCTGGAAACTATACTCAACTTGTGAGCAAGAACTATCAGATGTGTAACCATCACATGATGCACAATACTACATAAACTGAACACAAGTCCTTGCTGCACATCACCCAATAACTGCCGAGGCTGTAGGAATGAAAGCATTCTTCACAGGCAAGAAAAGGCCCTCTGGAGTTCATGCACTGAAGACTCATTCTGTGTATCTTAAATGTTCTCCTGTGTGCAAGAGCAGCACTAGTGATTATGATAGAACTGAAACTAATTACAGTAGGGGAAATTGGCTGAAATTAGTTAGAGCAGCCTTCCCTAACCTGGCACCTTCCAGATACTGTATGTTAAACAGCAATTTCCTTCATCCAGAGCCAATATTGACCATGCTGGTTGTGAATGATGGGAGCTGCAGTCCAGGACATTTAATAAACAGCAGGTTAGGGAAGAAGGATTTACAATATAACAGCACAAATCTACATCTTCAGGAGAAAGTCCCATGAAGTGGATTTAAGAGTCAAAATGACTGCAGCCAAATGAAGTGCACTGTGATAGAGTTGTCACTAAGAAAGTATGAATCATCCATAACTATCAAACAAACTCATGTTGCTTACTATGCAATGGTTTGCTTAATTCGCATTTGCCGGAAGATGGGTTTTCCTCAGAATTTGCCAAGTAGTTACCCCCCCTTCGCAACTATTATATAACCCTCACTACAAGGAAATTCTTTTTAAAACATTTTATTTCACCCCTACCCCACACAACAAATGCAACCATATTAGTTTGTACTGGGAATGGTATTAAAACATATCATGCTTTAACACTACTATTCCAATGTTGATGTTGCTTCCTAGACAGGGTGGTTGCATTGGAAATACGGTTGGATATACTGTAGACAGCAACCTGGCAGGACCATTCACAGGGACACGTTCATTTCCAAGAGTAGAACCCCAAGGACTTGGCGTGGTGGGGGAGGTACAAGTGGAAGAAAGCTGAGCTACTGAAACCCAGATTTATCTGCTGCTGAAATAGCACACGCCTAAGATCATCAAGAGAGAACTTTGGCTAAAAGTCTGCGTTTCGCGCGAAGCAACAGTGAGCACAGACAGTCCGCTGCTCCCGCAGGAACGCTTCCTTAACCTCGCCGGGAAAAGACCTGCTTCCCTTTCTAATGCAGAGCAGGCGAAATAGCTTGAAGAGACAGAGGAGGAGGAGGGGGAGAAAAAAAGGGAAGAATTCAGGCTCCGCTCGGATCGTTTCTCCGTGTGAATGGTTACCAGCACTGCTTCCACGCAACTTGCTTCAGAGAAACTTCGTCTAACTCGACCCTAGAAGTTCCTCTCTGCCAGCAACGCCCAAGGGGAAAGTCCATCGGCGCCTATATCAGACCTGCGTTCAGCTGCCGCCGCTTAACGGGACCTCCGCGCGCGAGAAGAGCTTCAAAAGGCAGCACTGCTCGCTCTCTCTCCCGCCCCCACCCCTCAATGATCCCCCTTAGCTTTTGGAGTCACCCTAACCCGAATGCAGGAGAGGAGAAAGCGCCTTTACCAGAAGCAAGGAAGCCAGGAGAAGAGCGCTAGCAGTTGCCCGACGGCAGTAGTCCATGCTTGGATCTCAATCGGGCAGGCGCGCTGAAGAAGCAGATGCCGCTGCCGCCGACTCTACGTTGCGCTGCTGTCAAGGCTCGGCGGTGGCGGTGGCGGCGGCTCTAACGCTTCAGCCGCTGCCTATCAGCTTCCATCAGCCCCGCTCACATTTCCTGCCTGGACTGGGCGAGTTGAGCGGCTGCTCTGCACGGAATCTTTTTCCGAACAGGCAGCCAGCCAATCAGGTCTCTGCTAATCAGACATGCTGCATAACAAAAGGGAAAGGGGTCCCGGCGCAGGATAGCGGGAGGGAGGAGGAAGAAAAGAGGTGGGGGGGGGGGAGAGGAGAGGAGAGGGGTGAGCTCTGCTGCGGAGCCGAGGCGGCTCGTATCGTTTATTTCGCCCAGCCGCGGCGGGAGCTGTTTGTGTTTAGGAGTTGCAGGCGAGCTGTTGCTCCTTTTCTGCCCGCACGTTGTTCCGCTCAGGGGGAGACTTAATCCTGGTCAATATAGAACATCTGCTGTAAGGGGGCACAAGGCGTTGGAAGCAGGAAATCTTCCAGTAGTAAAGTAAATTCCCTTGTATATGAACTTCTGTGCTTTTTGCAAGCACCCGGTGATCGCAAAACCGTTGCAGACCAGCCCAACCAGCCACAGGCAGCGTGGCCAAAAGAATACAGTATCACAGTGTTTGGGGTTGAAAAGGATCCCCACCTGCATGCATGGTTTTATGGACTGGGGATAGAAGTTAGCTCAAAAATGAAACAAGATCTTACTCCTCATCAGGGTGACAGAAAAGGAGGCAGATTCTAGAGGGCGAATGGACAATGTAATCAATTTCCCAGACAGGTGTTGCTCTCCCCTTTAGAAGAGGTCAAAAAAATCAACATGGCAGCCGCGGTTGAAGCCCCACCAAAAAAGGGCGGGACTTTAATCAAATGGTTGTGGCCATCTTGACTGTTTCGACATCCCCCCCCTGCATCATTCCTGGAGGAGGTGTTGAAGCAAAGGCTGTAGGGCCATCTATCCTGGACACTTTGGTTTTCTGCAGGGATGTGGGGATTGGACTCAGTGTGCCCCCTTCCACCTCTCTAATTCTGTGACGGGACAGTAGCAAGAATGCAGCGTTTGCAATTTCAACGGGGCTAGGATGACTGAGGATGAAGGAACGCTACTTGGAAGCTTCCTTCTTTCTTTATTGCAAAGGAAAGGTTTAATGAATTTTTTTATAGGGGATTATAAACCAGAGAGATTTTCAAAGCTGCTTTACATTTGAATAGTATCTTGCTCCAGTCGAACTTGATAACTGGTGATGTCATGGACCTGCTGCGGTGGCTTTATTGGCAACAATCCAGGAGTGATACGCCACTGCCTTCTTTGGGGAAGTCCCCCCACCGATCCACCAGTGGATGCCAAGCCTAGCCAAGCCAGTCCCCAGCCTAGCCAACCCTTTGGGGTTTCCTAGTGATCTCCCATCCATATACTTACCAGATCTGAGCCTGATGCTGGGTTTTACATTTACAGTTTTATTTCCTTTGTGATCTAATTTCCTGAAGCTTGGATTTGATGGTATTATATCTGCAGCTAAAAATAGTTTGACAGGAAAATTGGCCCCTATCAGTTTGCTAGCAGGGTTGAGGACTACGGAAAGAGGGACAGGCACAGGAAGGCAGTGAGGTAGATGAAGGAAAAGTTCGATCGTTTTTCTCAATTAATACGTATTAGCATACCTGAATATAGTCCCCAAGTTTAATTACTGTTTTTAGGTCCTACTCAGTCCCTGAATTGCTGGGAGAACTGCTTTAGGCAAATGGCTGGCCTTTTAGAACTTTTGAGGGTTACCAAATTTTACAGTGGCTGAGCCTATTGATGAACATATATGGAACAGCTGTGAGATACAATATAAGACAAATAGCTGTTTTGAGGAGGAGTGTTTATGAGGCCAAGCCCGTTTCATCAGATGCGTGTGGAGCTATACTATACAGCAAGCAGATCTGAGTCCACGAAAAACTAGGAGAGAATAAGGCTGTAATCTTGTACTTACCTGGGAGAAAACTCTTCCATGAGCTCAGGTAGATCTCCACTGTAAGTAGATATGGTTTGGGTTGTCTGGTGAATCTGGAAATGTATATTTCCAAAAACAGAAGGGAGCCTCACACATGAAAAGGTCAAAGGTCTTTGAAGGGTTCATACAACCTCAGTAGTAAGATGAAGACCAGCATTTGTGAATAATTGGAGATATTTCTTCCACTTAGAGCTGATCAAGGGCCAAGCCTGAAATCTAAGGCACCCATGGGGAAGGATGAAAACGCCCATCTTAAAAGAAAGGAGAATCCGGTTTCTCATTCCTTTTCGTATTACTTATTAAATATACCTTTGCTGTCAAATTGTGTGTGTGTAAGAGAGAGAGTGCCTGCTATCTGGAGGCTATCTGGAAACCATTCTCCTTTTTTTTCTTTTTTTACTGATCAGAGTTGAGGAAAACGTAGTCTGCATCTGTTCAGGGGCACTATTTTCAATCAGTGTTTCGTATGTTCTAGGGTTGAGACCAAGTATTAAAAACAGAAGCCACAGCTGAGCCCTGGTCATATTAATTCTAGGAACATGTTTGTTGGGGGGGGGGCATTTGCAAACTTTTCTGTGGAGTGCTGAAATTATTTGTTGAAACAATATGAAAGAAAAGCAATTCTGCAAATAGAATGGCTGTATTTAGCTTGTTTTTATTCTAGCTTATTGATTTTAGAAACTAGTTTCTTCAGCAAAGTCTAGGGTTTGGTTACCTAAACACACACATATGTACATTCTGGACATATGAACACTAGTGCTTCTGCACACATTTATAGGCGTTACCAGCATGAATTGATCAAAAAAGTTCTAATCCTAAAGCCACACAGGTAAGTTCCTTTCAATAAAATTGGCTGATGCTTGCAAACAGTGACAAAACTGAGCAAAGAATCTCCTTTGCAGAAGTCTCAGCATCTGTAGCTAATTAAACTGGAATCTACATGTACACAATTTACAAGCCAATTCCAGTGTATTAAAATCAGTGGAATCACTACGTGCAAAAAATGATGGAAGAAATGTGCCAATATTTAGCAGTTGCCAAATAGCAGTGCCTGCAGCAGGCAGGCAAGCAGTCACTCACACACACACACACAATCACATTTTGACAGCAAAAGTATACTTAATAAGCAGCATAACCACCACAAACTTTGCAGTTTAATGCAACTTTGTGCAACACTCCCTAGCTTCAACGAACTGAGATGTAACACTTTCCAGGCAAAGGATGATTGCAGCTAGAATGATTCCCATTCCCAGGCACCTACACAAGTAGCATGTTACTATCATACACATACCTTTCTCTTCTACTATTTTTGCTGCTATCTGACTCAATGCAAAAGGCTTGCAGAATTCCTTGAGTGCTCTGGTTACAGTCCAGCAGCTTACAGAACACAGTCAAGGTGTTTTATCCACAGTAGAACAATCAAATATCTGAGAAGATGTGGCAGTTACAGGGACATTTCATATTGTAACACCACCTTTGTCCATGACACATTTAATAAATGATAAATGCACAATTACTTTGTTAAAAGTAAATTAAAAATTTACTTTTAAAAATAATATTTATTAAAATATTAAAAATATTTATTAAAAGTATTAAAAATAACATTTATTCTGCTGGTTACCCCTATATGGTTAGCATGACCAATTAAAGTTTTATTTATTTATTAAATTTATTCACCGCCCATCTCTCCCTCATAGGGGGACTCTGGGCGGTTTACAATAAAACAGGATTAAAATTCAAAACCATCCCAAGTACAAAATACAATAAAATACAAATATAAGATACAATAAAATACAAATATAATAGAATCTAAATGGCTAAAAGATCTTAATCAGTCCTTGAGTGTAATAGGCCCCTCAAAATCATTTTAGGGTGCTAGCCATCCCCAGGTATAATTATTTCCCCTCCCATTCCACGCCTGCTGAAAAAACCAGGGCTTTAATCTTTTGCGAAAGTCCAGAAGCTAGTGAGTATCCAAAACATGCTGTTGCTTGTCCATTAGCCCAAGACTAATTCAGATGTTGACAAATAAACATCAGTAATCCATTGCTGCAAATCAGGTATGGATTTCTCCTTCCAGTGTTGAATAGTAGTTATTTCAGTAGTTTGACAGATTCCAAATCATGGGACTACAGCCAAGGAGAACATGCATCTTTCACATACAGCAACCGCTCAGAGTCCCTCTGTGGTGGGAGATGGGCAGTAGTACAAATTTGAGAAATAAATAAATAAAATAATGACATTTTAAAAATCCTGTTGATGTCAGCCCAAAACACAACAATACCAGGACAGGATAAAACCATATGGGTTAAAGTACCTGTGTTACAGCTGCAAATACAGGGCAATTGTAACTATACTTCCCTGAATATACTCTGAGATGTTCAGTATATACACCCATCAACTTTTTTTGTTGAATTGATCTCATCTTAAAATTATAAGAAACTAATTTCATATTGTTTAATTCAATCCTGTTAGTTTACCAGACCAGGACTTTATTTCAAAGAACTCATAATGAATGTGTCATGTTCACTGTTTCAATGTGCACTGTACATCGTAACGTTTCATGTGCCATGGCGCTGACGCACATTTCTGTTTGGGAGGGAGCGGCTGTGAAACCTTGTGCCAAGCTCTGTATCTATGTTCATTACAATGGAATGTGTTTGGGTTATGTGCTCTGCTCAAGGACTTTTCCCGCAGACCATGAGAAGCCGTTAGGAGCACCTGGGATTGTGAATTTGGGAATATTCTACGGGGGGGGGGGGGAATCTCATTTGCACCGAGGGTTTTTAGTTTGCATTTGGTGCGCTTTTATCATCCTCAGCTTTCTTTGTGATCCTGCATACTATTCTTTAATAAATCAGATATCTTTGAATTCCTGCTCATGAGTCTGAGAGTGTTTTAGAATTGTCATGTTCATCGTTTCAATGTTCTGAATACATCGTAACGTTTCGCATGTCACTTTCCTGATCCGTGTTTGCTGAGTGGAGATTTCCAGCCATGCCAGGCTGTAATCTCCTTACTGTAACTGTAGAATGTATGTTTGGGTTATTGACTTGTGTTCAAGGTTACTTTCTCAGGCTGATGTGGGTGGTTGCTAAGCGGGAGCAAGGGCGGGACCGGGTTTGAAGGGTTTTTCGTTTGTATTTGGCACGCTTTTGCTCATTCTCAGCTTTCTTTGTATTTGCACACTATTCTTTCAATAAATCAGTTATCCTTAAGCACCTGCTTGTGAGACTGAGTCTGTCAGAATAGGCAACCATTACATAAAGCTGAGAATGACAAAACCCTTATTCCGCTAGCCCCTATCCAGATTCGTCTGTGAAGGGGAGCGCTAGCGAGGAACGAACCGAGATTGCAAGAGATGGAGAGCGAGGCATCGAGTGAAGGGGAACTGAACACAGTGGTTAGAGCGGAGAAGGTACCCTGCAGCGACGCTCCGGAGGTTCGGGCAGAACCCAACCCCAACTCGAAGGAGAAGGAGAGACATCAAAAAGTACCAGAAACGACCAGTACTTCGGCTGGTGACTACCTTACTTGGGAGGAGGAATCGGACACTGGGGAGGCTCAAGCCTCCTGGAAGCGGCGGTACCTGCTGTCACCTAAGGTGGTCAGAAAAGAAGCGCCCGAGGGGTCCCCCACTCCTGATCGTATAAAGGTGTTGGAGGCAAAATTAGACTCGGTCGAATTCATGCTGAAGAAGATGTCAATGGGCTGGGGGTCGCCTGAAAAAGGAAGGGAAGGGTCCCACCGCAGGCATTCCACCTCACCGTCACCCCTACCATTCCCCAGAGGGAGAAGCAAGGTCCGGCATCGAGGAGAGGAGAGGGGCCCGAGGGTGACAATTTCGAGGTCCCCTCCAGCGGAGAGGCGCTCACTAGGGGCCGTGCAAAGGGCTGAGCGACCAGAAACTGCGTGTCATGCGCTGTCTCCCTCTGAATAACACTCAGACACTGGTTTGCGAATCAGGCTCTGGTTTATTGCAGGGCAGGTACAGCGTCAGTAGAAAAAAGCTGAGAGTGACAGGAGCGCGCCGGTGCTGGGTTTAAATACCCCGCGCCGGTCAGCGCCCCCTCGCTCACGGTCACGTCACTCCCCTTTGTCCAATACGTTGCCCTGCCGGTGGGTGAGGGTTTCCGGGATCGCCCATCATCAGGTTTCCCATTCCTCTGCTGATTGCTTTCAGCTGGGCGATCCCCGTTGTATTGCCGCTGATGGCTTGGGTGGCTCCGTGATCCGTTTAGCTATTGTTTGTTAGCCGTTAGTCGTTGTGGGTTGATGGCTACTTATCTTGTACCCCTTCACCTATTTCCTTGTCATTGTCATGTGTGCCATTGCGCTGATGACTTTAGCTCAACGGCACTCATGACATACTGCCCCCTTTTCGAATAGTGTTCTCCCCCGGCTTTCTGGGTTTTCCCCGTGGAGCTGTCAAAACGCCACATTTTTTTTTTTTTTTTTTCAAAGTTCCCGCCGGAGTAGTTGTCGCCCCTCCCTTTGCTCCTCCCTCTACCACGTGCCTTCCCAGGGTGTGTCCATGGTGCGCATGCTCGGGTCCTGACCTGGCGTGCGCATGCTCCAGCCACACCCTGTTTGTTTGGCTCAGTTCGGCGAGGCGAGAGGCGTGGCTGGTCGGGTGCTTCTCAGCTCCAGGTAGGGCCCTTCTCTTTCTTATTTAGAGTGCGTCGCTTTTGTTGTGTCTCCTGGGCGTTGCCCCCAGGTTGCCCTGTTGACTTGCTTGCCACTCCCCCGCGGCCGGGGGGCGGGGGGGAGGGTGCTGGCGAACGTTTGTCACCACCCCGTGGGCCCGGGGCGGGGGGAGTGAGTCCCGGGGGGGGGAAAGTCCACCCAAGTCGCGGGCTTGGGGGGGCCCTTTCTCTTGGGGCACGGGAGGCGGGGGGGGGCCTGCGGAGGGGGGGTTTGGTTTTGCTGACCTTGGCTGCGGTTTGTCGGGGTATGCCCGGTGAAATGCTCTGGTCAGGTCAGGCGCGTTAACGTTGTGCGCCGCCACCCATTCCGGGTGGGGGAAGTGTTTCCACCTGACCAGATAGTGTAGAGTTCCTCGTTGCTTGCGGGAGTCGAGAATGTCCCTTATCTCGAAGTGGTGTTGCCCGTCGATCATTACCGGTGCGGGCTGTGGCGTGCTTGGGTGCCATCGGGAGGTGGTTGCCGGTTTCAGGAGGCTGGTGTGGAACACCGGGTGGAGTCTCCGGAGGTTGTGTGGCAGGTCCAAGCGTATTGCTACCGGGTTCACTATTTGCGTGACTCGGAACGGCCCGATGTACTTAGGCCCCAGTTTTTTCGAGGGTTGGGTTGACTTTAGGAACTTGGTGGATAGATAGGCCATATCCCCCGCCTGGAACGTCGGTTGTTGGCGCCGGTGCTTGTCGGCCTGCTCTTTGTAGGCAGCCTGTGCATCCTTCAGCGCCGCCGTGATTACTGGCCATGCTTCCGTGATCTTCCGTCCCCAGTCGCTAGCGTCCACCTGGGGTTCCGGGGGTTGAGGTAGCTCCGGTATGGGGACGAAGTCGCGCCCCGATACTACTTCGAACGGAGTTTTCCCCGTGCTCGTGTGGACGGCGTTGTTGTATGCGACTTCGGCGAACGGGAGCAGTTCAGCCCAGTCGTCTTGGTGGTAGTTAGTATAGGATCATATAAATTGCTCTAAGGTGGCATTAAGAACCTCAGTGGCTCCGTCCGTCTGAGGGTGCCAAGCCGTAGATAGGGCCTGTTGGGTCCCCGTCAGCTTCAGGAAGGCCCGCCAGAATTTGGAGGTGAACTGTGTGCCCCTGTCGGTCACCACACGTGCGGGACATCCGTGTAGCCTGTACACGTGGATGAGGAAGAGTTTGGCTAGCTGTTGTGAGGATGGGACCGACGTGCAGGGGATGAAGTGGGCCTGCTTTGAGAAGTAGTCCTTCACCACCCAAATGGCCGTTTTCTTCTGGCTGGGTGGGAGGTCCACTATAAAATCCATAGAGATTTCCTCCCATGGGCGGGAGGGTTCTGCCACCCGTTGCAATAGCCCCGCGGGTTTGCCTGGTGCCCGTTTGGCCCTAGCGCACGTTGGGCAGGACGCCACGTAGGTTTTTACGTCTCGCCTGAGCACGGGCCACCAGAATTGACGCCGTGTTAGGTGTAGGGTCTTGAGGAACCCAAAGTGTCCCGCTTGCTTGGCGTCGTGTGACCTATGCAAGATCGCCTGGCGTTGCGAGTCCGGGACGTAGATTCTGCCTTCCCCCCATGCCAGGTCTTGTGCCATCGTTACCTTGTCGGGGTTTGCCAGGAACCAGGGGTCGGTTTTGAGGGCGGCGGCGAGGTCCGTGCGCATTCCCCCTGGTAGTTGCGGTTGGCTTCTTTCCGTCGCCGGTTGTCCCGCCGTCGGCTGCGCCGTAGAGTCGAGCTGCCTCCGTGCGCCGCTTCGGGTGGTCACGGCCATCCCCAGTTGCGAGGCGGATAGGACCGTCCCAATGGTGTCTGGGGCGGGCTCTTCGTCTTGGGGCAGTCGGGAGAGGGCGTCGGCCAGGAAGTTCTTCTTGCCCGGCATGAACTTCAGCTAGAAATCAAAGCGGCTGAAGAATTGGGCCCATCGGACCTGTTTTGGGCTAAGGCGTCTGGGCGTTCGTAGGGCCTCGAGGTTCCGGTGGTCCGTCCAGACCTCGAATGGTTGGGTGGCTCCCTCGAGTAGGTGTCGCCATGTCTCTAGTGCCGATTTCACCGCGAAGGCTTCTTTCTCCCAGACGTGCCATCGCCTCTCTGTCTCGGAGAACTTCCTTGACAGGTAGGCGCATGGTTTCAGGAGTCCCGTGGGGTCTTTCTGTAGCAGGATGGCTCCCAGGGAGAAGTCTGAGGCGTCGGCTTGGACCACGAACGGCCGTTCTGGGTCCGGGTGCGCGAGGATTGGCGCTTTCAGCTTGTCGAATGCGGTCTGGCACGCGGGAGTCCAATTCAGCACTGTGCCTGGGTTCTTGGCGCGTCGGGTGTCCCCCACCCCTTTGGTTTTGAGGAGGTCCGTTAAGGGGAGGGCTATCTCAGCGAACCCCTGGGCGAATGACCTGTAGAAATTCGCGAATCCGAGGAAGCTCTGTAGTTGCCGTCTGTTGCGGGGCCGCTCCCAGTTTAGCACCGCTTCGACTTTTGCGGGGTCCATTTCGATGCCGTCCCCGGAGATTCGATACCCCAGGTAGTCTAGGCGCTCTTTGTGAAACTCGCACTTTGTAGGCTTTGCATAGAGCTGCGCCCTTCTGAGCTTGTCGAGGACTTGCCTGACTAGGGTTACATGTTCCTCGTGCGTTTTTGTGTAAATAAGGACGTCGTCGATGTAGACCAGGACCCCTTTAAACAGATGTTCATGCAGTACCTCATTGATGAGCTGCATGAACACCCCAGGGGCCCCCGCGAGTCCGAAGGGCAGTACCTTGTACTGGAAAGCGCCTAGGGGGCAGTTAAACGCCGTCTTCCATTCGTCCCCCTCCCTGATTCGGATGCGATAGTACGCCTCGCGAAGGTCCAATTTGGAAAAGACTTTGCCCGTGGACAGGTGGGCGAGCATGTCCTTCACCAGGGGTAAGGGGTATTTGTTGGACAGGGAAGCCGCGTTTAGGCCCCGGTAGTCGGTGCAGAGCCGTAGGGTCCCGTCTTTCTTCTCCCGGAATAAGACGGGGGCTCCGACCGTTGAGCATGCTGGCTCTATGAATCCCCTGTCTAGATTTTTATCGATGAACTCCCGGAGGGTTGCCATCTCCTTCGGGGTCATCGAATAGATTTTTGGTCTAGGTAAGGGGATGTCGGGCAGTAGGTCGATCCGGCAATCCGTCTTGCGGTGGGGGGGTAGTTGGTCAGCCTCTGCCTCTCCGAAGACCTCGGAGAAGTCGGCGTATTGTTCTGGTAGGTCTGCTGTGATGGCGGCGTTGTCTTGTGTGGTCGCCTCCGCTCGTCCTACCGTGGGGTTGCTTTTGCCAGCTGGTACTGGTGCTCGATACTCGCCGTCGCCGAATGTGAAGGTGCGGGTCGCCCAGTTGATCCGCGGGTTGTTTTTCGCGAGCCATGGCATCCCCAGGACTGCAATGGGCCGTCCGATGGGCGTGACTACGAACGATGTGCGCTCGGTGTGAGTGCCCATTTGCAGGGTGACCGGCTCGGTTTGTAGCGTGGCTGGTTTCCCTCCCGCTGTAGAGCCGTCCAGCTGGTGGAATGCCAGCGGCGTGGGGAGGGGGAAGCAGCGGAGGTCGAGTTTGGCGACTAGGTCGGGGTGGATGAGGTTTTTTGAGCACCCCGAGTCCACTAGTGCCGCGGCCGTGGTGGCTCCGTTGCCGGCAGAGAGTTGAATTGCTGCCAATATTACGGGGCTTTCGTCGTTTCGTTGAGGTGGTCCGCGTTGCTGTCCCACCGCCTGCCTCGCCACGCGTCTCAGGGCAAGCGGGGAGCATTTCCCGCCGGCTGGTCGGGGTCTGTATTGTCCTCTTCCCCCCAGTAAGCGTCCCAGCCCTCTTCCGGTGTCGCTGTGGCCACGGTCATTCGGCGGTGAGGAGGCGGCCCCGGGTTGGGTGGTTTGGGGCTAATTTTCGGAGTGGGTTTGGGCGCGCTGGTCGGCGGTCGGTTGGCGAAGCAATCCGCCGTCTTGTGCCCTAATTTGCCACACCTCCCGCAGGGCTCCCGGTTGAACTTCTTTTTTGGGTATATGGGGCCGGCCATCCCCCCGTGTGGTGCGGGTACCTTTTTCCCGGCATAGTTTGTGTCTTCCGTGGTTGTCATGAGGAAGGTGCGGTGCGCGTGTTCGGCTTTCCCCGCGAGGTGGATCCACCCGTGTAACGTTTCTGGGTCGTCGCGGTAGAGGGCCCATTGGAGAACGTCGCGGTTGAGCCCCCTTTTGAACATTTCCAGCAGGGTGGTCTCGGACCAGTCGCTGACCTTCCCCGCGAGGGCTTTGAACTCCAGGGCGTAGTCAGGGACCGTGCGTGTGCCCTGTTTAAGTCTTTGGAGTGCGCTTTTCGCCCGTACTTTGGCTAGGGGGTCTTCGAAGTAGTTTTTCATCTCTTTGATGAAAGCGGGGAAGGTGGCGAGGGCGGGGGAGCTGGACTCGTACAGTTGGACGTACCAGTCCGCCGCCCTGTCTTGGAGTTTGATCGCCACGGCGGCGATCTTGTCGGCCTCGGAGTCATAGGAGTGTCCGTGCCTCCCCATGAACTCCCTAGCGTTGGTCACGAAAAACGAGAGTTTTGTGGGGGTCCCATCGAAGAAGATGGGGAAGTCCTTTGGGGCCCGGGCGTTTTGTGCGGCCCCGCCTCTCGCTTCCCGGGGTGTGGTGTCGGCCGCCTGTGCCGTCTGCTGGTCCTCCGCTGGCCCGTGTGGGTTCGGTGCTTCGCTCGGGGTGTGGGCTTGTGCGGGGACGTCGTTGGGTGGCGCGGGGGGCATAAGCGCCTGGAGCATGGTCCGGAGTTCCGTCAGTTGAGCCCGCATGGCCGCGAGTTCAGCTCGTGCCTCCTCGTCCACAGCCCGCGCCGCCGCTGGGGCCGGTTCCGTTGGCGCGTCCTCGGGGGTGGGTTGCCGGCGGGGTTCATCGTCCCTCTGCCGCGGGTCCGCTTCCTCCGCCGTCTGATGGGTGTCTCCGTCGTCCTCCTCCGTGTTGAGCGCCGTGGGGCTGTCGCTCCACGCCCGTTGCTGGGGTGCGATGTGGGGCGCGGGGTCCTCCGCTGGTTTCGGAAGTCGTGCTGCTCCCTCCCGCGGTCGGGTTGCCTCCGTCGCCATCTCCCCTTGGGGTTGGAGCTGAGGCTCGGGTCGGGTGGGGTGGGCGTCCGTGGCTCCGGGAGTCCGCGGTGCCTCTGGCCTTGGTCGGTCCTCCTCTGTCTCTTGCCGCGCGGCTCGCCCTCCTTGCCCGCGCCGTTCCGGCCTCATCTTGCTGGTCTTCTCGCCGTCTACTCCTCCCGCGGCTCGTTGTCGTCCGGTGGGGCTCGGCGAGGCTGAGTTTATGACTCTCAGCTTTATGTCATGCGCTGTCTCCCTCTGAATAACACTCAGACACTGGTTTGCGAATCAGGCTCTGGTTTATTGCAGGGCAGGTACAGCGTCGGTAGAAAAAAGCTGAGAGTGACAGGAGCGCGCCGGTGCGGGGTTTAAATACCCCGCGCCGGTCAGCGCCCCCTCGCTCACGGTCACGTCACTCCCCTTTGTCCAATACGTTGCCCTGCCGGTGGGTGAGGGTTTCCGGGATCGCCCATCATCAGGTTTCCCATTCCTCTGCTGATTGCTTTCAGCTGGGCGATCCCCGTTGTATTGCCGCTGATGGCTTGGGTGGCTCCGTGATCCGTTTAGCTATTGTTTGTTAGCCGTTAGTCGTTGTGGGTTGATGGCTACTTATCTTGTACCCCTTCACCTATTTCCTTGTCATTGTCATGTGTGCCATTGCGCTGATGACTTTAGCTCAACGGCACTCATGACACTGCGAGACCCCCACCCTTCACAGTAAAGTTCGATGGGGATCCTACCAAATTGTCCTTCTTCATAACTAATGCTAACAGTTATATGGAGGATTGGGAACAGGGGTTCCGGTCAGAGCGGGGGAAAATAAACGCCATTGCTACCAAGCTGAAGGGGAGGGTGGCTGATTGGTATGTACAGCTGTGCCAATCGGATGCTCCGGAGTTAGAAGACTTCGAGGAATTTCTATGGGCATTACGGGAACATTTTGAAGACCCGTTAGCTCAGGAAAGAGCGAAGCGGGCATTAAAGGGACTGTACCAAGGGTCACGATCCGTGGTGGATTATGCGCTGGAATTTAAAGCACTGGTTGGGAAAGTGGAGGATTGGTCCCAATCCACGCTGGTGGAGATGTTCAAGGATGGACTGGAAACTGAGGTTCTGAAGTGGTCTCTGGGGCGTGAGGACCCAAGAACCCTGTATGACTGGATTCAGCTGGCGAGCAGCGCTGAGCATGCCGCAGAGACGTTTGCCCACCGAAAATCGATGAGATATGGGAGATTCAGTAAAGGGTCCTGCACCTCGGCTCCTCCAGGGAAATCCAGCCAGTGGACTTGGGAGGAAGAGAAGGAGCGACGCTATGCGAGAGGGCAATGTCTGCGGTGCGGAAAAGAGGGGCACCGAGCAGCGGCGTGCCCGAAGGGAAAGACCGAAGACCGGCCGGGAAAGTCATCTGGAAAATCTCCTTCCCTACCAAGAAAGATGAAGGCGGCACTGGCGGAGGTCGAACCTGAGGAAGTCCCTTTCTTTGGGGATGAGGAGGAGGCTGTTCTTAATCAACCGGCGGGAAACGCCAGCCACCTGCTTTAAAGGGCGCCACTGGGCAGGTGGAAGAGGAAGGGCGTGATCACACTTCGGTGAGTGGAAATTTCCCTACCATGACAGTGAAGGTGAAATTGGGGTCACGGACAAGAACTGTGGAAGTGTGGGCAATGGTTGATTCGGGGTGCTCACGGTGTTTAATGCACCCTGACGTAGCTGCGTTAGAGTTACCCACGTTCCCTTTGAAACGGCCCATGATCTTCACCCAATTGGATGGATCTACAGCGGGGGGGAAACCGGTGACTCACTCCACAGGGATGGTGGCAATGCAAATGGGAAGCCACTGGGAGAAACTGCCTTTTGTGGTAGCGCCTGTGGGGGGTCCGTTTGTCATTTTGGGGATGCCTTGGTTTGTTCAGCAGAACCCACACATAAATTGGGTGCACAGGACTGTGACTTTTGCAGATGGATTCTACAAAGCCCCTGAGGGGGATGAATTGGACAACAGCGAGGTGGGGAGGGCGGCAGCAACAACTCCGCATCTCCTTACTGGTCCGCTAGATGGACTGCCGGAACAATACCAAGACTTTGCAGATGTGTTTGGTGGAAAGGAAGTGGATCAGCTACCGCCGCACCGCAAAACTGACTGTGCCATAGACTTTATCCCTAATGCAAAGTTGCCTAAGCCAAAAATTTATGCTATGACCCAGAAGGAACTGGCAATGCTAAGAGAGTTTGTTGATAAAAATCTAGCCAGGGGTTTTATCGAACCAGCCAGTTCCCCAGTGGGTGCTCCTGTTCTATTCAGACCAAAGAAAGATGGGACTTTGAGATTATGTACAGATTTCCGTGGATTGAATGCAGTCCCAATATTGAATAAATATCCTGTCCCGTTAATCAAAGACATGTTATCACATCTGGCGAAGGGGAAAATAAGTTGGACCTGAGGGAGGCATATTTCCGCATTCGTATAAGGGAGGGGGATGAATGGAAAACTGCTTTCAATTGCCCTCTGGGCTCTTTCCAGTATAAAGTGTTACCTTTTGGGCTGGCGGGAGCACCTGGGGTTTTTATGCAACTGATCAATGAGGTCTTGCATGACCATTTATTCAAAGGGGTCTTGGTGTATTTGGATGATGTGTTAATCTATACTGAAACAATTGAGGAACATATAGAACTGCTTAGACAAGTGCTCAGCAAGCTGAGAAAGGCTGAACTGTATGCTAAATTGTCCAAATGTGCTTTTCATAAATCTCAAATTGACTATTTGGGCTATAGAATTTCAGACAAGGGTATTGAAATGGATCCAGCTAAGATTGAAGCCATTCTAGCGTGGGAGCCACCACGCACACGTCGGCAGCTCTAAAGTTTCTTCGGATTCGTGAACTATTATCGACAGTTTATCCAGGGGTTCATGGAGATAGCGTTGCCCCTCACTGAGTTACTCAAAACTAAAGGGCAGGGGGACACACGGAGGGCAAAGAATCCGGGGGCGTTGTTGAAATGGACACCCGCATGCCAGGTGGCTTTTGACAAGCTTAAAAAGCTATTCATGGCAGAACCCATTCTACAGCATCCCGATCCTAGCAAACCATTTGTGGTGCAAGTGGATGCCTCTGATTTCTCCATTGGAGCACTCCTGCTACAAGCAGATGAGTCGGGATGTTTGAAGCCTTGTGCTTATCTCTCCCATAAATTCTCTGAGACTGAAAGGTGGTGGCACGTTTGGGAGAAAGGCTTTTGCTGTTAAAGCTGCTTTAGACACTTGGCACCATTTGTTGGAGGGGGCTACCCACCCTTTCGAGATTTGGACTGACCACAAGAACCTCAAAGCACTCAGTGCACCTTGTAAGCTCAACCCAAAGCAAATCAGATGGGCTCAATTCTTCAGTCGTTTTGATTTCAAGCTAAAATTTATTCCGGGAAAGAAAAACTTTCTGGCTGATGCACTTTCCCGCAGACCCCAAGATTCTAGCACTGTGCCTGATGTGATAGGTACACTATGGATGGAGCCGCAATTGAGTCTGGCAGCTGTGACCCGCAGCCAGACTCGCGCACAGCAACCAGACGCTTCACTTTCACCCCGTCCAGGACGTTTGCCAGTTCCCTCTGACTTGCAACAACAGTTTCTTTCCCAATTGAAATCTGACACTTGGTTGCAAGCAAATTTACACAATGTTACTTTTGACTGCGATTTTGCTTGGAAGAACGATCGTCTCTATGTGCCTGAGGCTTTGCGCAAAGACATTTTGCTCCGTTCCCATGATGACAAACTGGCTGGGCATTTTGGGTTTGTTAAAACGCTCCATTTGGTTAGACGCCAATTCTGGTGGCCAACACTAAGGCGGGATGTTAAAGACTATGTTGCTTCCTGTCCTGTATGTGCTGGCTCTAAACGGAAGGTTGGTAAGCCCCAAAGGTTGCTCCAACCAGTGGCCAGTCCCTCTCACCCCTGGGAGGAGATCTCTATGGATTTTATCGTGGATTTACCTCCAAGCCAGAGGAAAACTGTGATTTGGGTTGTAAAGGACTTCTTCTCAAAACAAGCCCATTTCATTCCATGCGCTTCCATTCCCTCAGCACAACAGCTAGCCCGCCTCTTCTTTGTACACGTGTACAGACTCCACGGGAGCCCCTCCTGTTTGGTGACTGACAGAGGCACACAATTTACGTCCCAGTTTTGGCGGGCTTTTATGAAATTGGTGGGCACCAAACAAGCCCTGTCCACTGTGTTGCATTCTGAGACTGATGGATCTACAGAGGTGCTTAATTCCACACTGGAGCAATATCTGCGTGCTTTTGTTAACTATCAACAAGATAATTGGGTCGATCTCCTGCCCTTTGCTGAAGTCACCTACAACAATGCAGTGCATCAGAGCACTGGTCAGGTGCCATTTCGCACTGTCTTTGGTCGAGATTTTGTGCCCATTCCTGAGCTGCCTCAACCAACCTCTCCTCCTTCGTCCCCTGCAGACTGGGCAGCGCATTTGGGGGACTCCTGGCCTAAAATAAAACAAGCTCTTGCTGATGCCCAAGCTGCTTACAAATGCTTTGCTGACACCGAACGGGCACCTCAGCCACCCTTCAAAGTTGGAGATAAAGTTTACCTCTCCACAAAATTTATTAAATCTCTGCAACCTTCTAAGAAGTTGGCACCGAAGTTCGTGGGCCCCTTTTCTATTGTGGCCCAAATTAATCCTGTTACTTTTAAGTTGGATTTGCCTCATAATCTTAAACGTTTGCATCCCGTTTTTCATTGCAGCTTGCTCAAACCCTTCCACCACTCGGATCGCTGGCATCCACAACCCCCACCACCTGCTCCCGTTATGATTGATGGCCAGCAACACTTCGAAGTTCAGGAGATTCTAGATTCTCAACGTCTTCGTTCTACTTTGCAATACCTGGTCCGATGGAAACATTTCCCTCATTCCGAGTGGGTTGCTGCCCGCGATGTTCACTCCCCTCTTTTAGTTGCCCGTTTTCATGCTGCCTATCCTACTAAGCCTGCTCCTTAGTTTCGAGTTTTTAGGGGGCCAGTATGTCATGTTCATTGTTTCAATGTTCTGAATACATCGTAACGTTTCGCATGTCACTTTCCTGATCCGTGTTTGCTGAGTGGAGATTTCCAGCCGTGCCAGGCTGTAATCTCCTTACTGTAACTGTGGAATGTATGTTTGGGTTATTGACTTGTGTTCAAGGTTACTTTCTCAGGCCGATGTGGGTGACGGTTGCTAACACCTGGGAGGGGGTGGTTGCTAAGCGGGAGCAAGGGCGGGACCGGGTTTGAAGCGAGGGTTTTTAGTTTGTATTTGGCGTGCATTTGCTCATTCTCAGCTTTCCTTGTATTTGCACACTATTCTTTCAATAAATCAGTTATCCTTAAGCACCTGCTTGTGAGACTGAGTCTGTCAGAATAGGCAACCATTACAAGAATAGGCATTCATTACATAAAGCTGAGAATCAACAAAGTTGTACCGTTAGCTCCTACCAAGATCAGTTTCTTGTGAGGGAAAATAGTTAACGATGGCCGAGTCCAAGCTCATGACTGGGGGACTTGAGGAGCCAGCTAGCTTGATGCCCGAGTCGACGGTCAAGAGTGGAGAACTGAACCTCACCCCAGAACCTTCAGATTTCCGGCAGGATTTAAGTTCCAGCCCTGAGGTGGAGGAATCTGACGATGGGGGAGAACCAGAGCAACCGGCACCCAGCGAATCGCCCGCAGAGTTGATCACCTGGGATGAAATGGGAGAACCCCAGCCAGGGACGTCCCAGGCGTCCTGAAAGTATTGGTTCCTGCTGACCCCAGACATAGAATCTACCACGGTATCAATGGAAAGACAGCCTAACATGTGAGGGAGGGAGGAATCTCAAACTCCTGAAAGGCTAAGAGTGGTGGAGGCCAAAATAGAATCAATGGAGTACGTGCTAAGAAACCTGTCTCTGTCATTGGGGGGGCAGGGGAGGCACGACGGAGGTCCCAGCTTCACGCAACCATCCCCCATCCTCCTACCCAGACCGCCGGCGGAGTGGGGCCGGAGATGGCTCCAGGATGAATCTCCACCCCACAGAGCTCGACCACCAGTGTCCCCACCCCGAAGAGGGAGAACTACTGTAACCTGGAGCCCAACCACTCAAGCAGCCGCTGATTCCGCTCCAACAGGAGTGGGGGTGAGAGACTTTTCTGTCAAGTTTGATGGGGATCCAACCAAGTTATCTTTCTTTCTAACCAATGCTAAAAGTTACATGAGGCAGTTTGGAGCGTACTTCCCTTCCAAAGAGGCTAAGATAACTGCCATTGCCACCAAGTTGAAGGGTCGAGCGGCTGACTGGTATGTTCAATTAAGTGAGGCTGACTCCCCTGAACTTGAGTATTTCGGGGACTTCATGGGGGCGTTAAAGCTGCATTTTGAGGATCCTCTGGCCAAGGCAAGAGCTAAGAAGGTGCTGAAGGATCTTACCAAGGGCCAGCTGTCTATTGCTGATTACGCCCTGGAGTTTAAGGCTTTAGCTGGGAAAATCCCCGACTGGTCTCAGTCAACCTTAATAGAACAGTTCAAAGAGGGACCCAACCGGGACGTCCTGTGATGGGCGTTGTGTAGAGACGACCCAGAGTCATTGTATGAATGGATCTGTCTGGCCGGCAAGGCTGACAGGCCCAGCATACCTTCATGCAAACCAGACGACCTGAAAAACCACCAGCCACCATGAGGGCCCCCCAAAGTGCTGCAACTGCTGCCCGGCCAGGCTATAGAGCCTGGGAAGAGGAGAGAGATCGGCACTATGCGAGGGGTCAGTGTCGCTGATGCAGAAAGGAAGGGCATCGAGCAGCTGATTGCCCAAAAGCCAAGGCTGGAGATCGAGCGGGCAAGCTGCCGGCCAAATCGCCCCCCCCCTCGCGGCGGATGACAGCAGCCAAAGGTGCAGCTGATGCTGAGGAAGTACTCTACTTCTCGGGAGAGGCTGAAGATGACTCTAAGGAGCCGGCGGGAAACGCCAGCCACCTGCCATGAAGAGAGCCTGCAGGCAGGTCGGGGAGGATGGGTACGAGGATGCTATGTTGAGTGCTGACTGTCCCACTTTAGCAGTAAATGTGAAATTGGGCTCCCGCACAAAGACTACAGAGGTCTGGGCTTTAGTTGACTCTGGGTGTTCCAGGTGTCTGATTCACCCTGATCTGGTTGCTGCTTTGGACCTGCCTAGCTTCCCCCTCCAGCAGCCTTCGATCTTCACACAGTTGGATGGTTCAACGGCGGGTGTGTGTGTGTGGCAACCCATTTCACTGGAACTGTCGCAATGCAAATGGGCAGCCATCGTGAGACTTTAAAATTCGTAGTAGCACCTGTTGGCAATCCCTTGGTAATTCTGGGGATCCCCTGGTTGACCTATCGAAGCCCATATATAAACTGGGAACACAGAACTGTGACTTTTAAAGATGGGTTTTACCAAGCTCCTACAGCGGAGAGAGCTTCATGCGCAGGGGTTGGAAGGGCTGCAATCGCCACGCCGCGCCCTAGCTTGGCACATATAGAAGGCTTGCCCGATCGATACCAAGACTTTGCAGATGTTTTTGGGGAAATGGAAGCAGATCAGCTACCCCCCCCATCGGAAAAATGACTGTGCAATAGAGTTGGTTCCCAATGCTCAATTGCCCAAGCCAAAAATTTATCCAATGACTCAGAAGGAGCTTGAGGGATTACGGGACTTTATCAACAAAAATCTGTCAAAGGGGTTTATTGAACCTGCAAATTCCCCAGTTGGGGCCCCTGTGCTATTCCGGGAAAAGAAAGATGGCACGCTTTGACTCTGTACGGACTATCAGGGGTTAAATTCCATCTGAATTTGCAACAAGTACCCTCTTCCGCTCATGAAGGACATGTTAGCTCACTTGTCTAAGGGCAAGATTTTCTCCAAGCTCGATCTTCGTGAAGCCCATTTCTGCATCTGCATACGAGCTGGAGATGAGTGGAAAACCACTTTTAATTGCCCACTGGGTTCATTTCAGTACAAAGTCCTCCCTTTTGGGTTGGCAGGGGCACCCGGAGTCTTCATGCAATTGATTAATGAAGTATTAAATGATCAGTTGTTTAAAGGGGTCCTGGTTTATTTAGATGATGTTCTCATTTACACTGAAACTGAGGAGGAACACGAACGCCTCCTCAAACAGGTGTTAAGCAAGCTTAGAGATGCCAAACTCTCTGCCAACGTTTCCAAATGTGAGTTTCACACGACCCAACTTGACTATCTGGGCTATAGGGTGTCTGACAAGGGCATTGAAATGGACCCTGAAAAAATTCAGGCGATTTTAAGTTGGGAACGTCCCCGCACCCGGAGGCAATTGCAAAGTTTCCTCGGGTTCAGTAATTACTATCGCCAATTTATCCAGAGGTTCGCTGAGATTGCTTTGCCCCTCACTGATTTACTCTGTACCAAGGGCTTGGGGGAGACACGCAAAGTAAAAAACCCTGGGGCAGTGCTGAATTGGACGTCTGAATGCCAGGCAGCATTTGAGAAGTTAAAAACCCTCTTCACTGCTGAGCCTATTCTATCAGCACCCGATCCTGAACGCCCCTTTGTGGTCCAAGTTGATGCTTCTGACTCCTCAGTTGGGGCTATATTGTTACAGAGAGATTCTGAAAATCACTTGAAACCTTGCTCTTATCTGTCCAGAAAATTTTCTGAAACCAAATGCCAGTGGCACATTTGGGAAAAGGAGGCTTTTGCTGTAAAAGCCGCTTTGGAAGCCTGGCATCACCTCCTGGAAGGCACTAAATGCCCTTTCGAGGTTTGGACCGATCACAGGAATTTGGAAGCCCTCCACACACCCTGGCATCTCAGTCCTAAACAAATTCGCTGGGTTCAATTTTTCAGTCGCTTTAACTTCCAGTTAAAATTTATTCTGGGAAAGAAAAACTTTCTGGCCGATGCTTTGTCACGTTTACCTCAGGACCTTGACCACGTGGCAGATGTGGTTGGGACTGTTCTCACTGAACCACAACTGGGCTTAGTTGCTGTCACCTGGAGCCAGACCCGTGCGCAGGCATCCCCGCCCCCAGCCCAGTCTGGGAAGTGGAAAGTTCAAGTTCCTTGCCAGTTACAGAAAGACTTTCTCCAGGTGCTGAAATCTGACACTTGGTTGCTAGCTAATAAAGACACTGTTTCTTTTGAAAATGGTCTGGCATGGGTGCAACACCGCCTTTATGTACCCAAAACTTTAAGACCTGACATTTTACAGCGTTCCCATGATGATAAACTTGCTGGGCATTTTGGTTATGTTAAAACATTGCATTTGGTTCGTCATCAATTCTGGTGGCCTACCTTGAGACGTGATGTAAAAGACTATGTGGCTTCCTGTCCTGTTTGTGCAATGTCAAAACGTAAAGGGGGGAAACCACAGGGGCTTCTGCAGCCTGTGGCCAGCCCGTCCCATCCCTGGAACAAGATTTCTATGGATTTTATTGTGGATCTTCCTCCCAGTCAGAAGAAAACTGTCATTTGGGTTGTAAAATATTTTTTTTCCAAACAGGCCCATTTCATTCCATGTGCATCCATCCCATCGGTCCCGCAATTGGCGTGCCTATTTCTCATCCACATCTACCGTCTCCACGGTAGCCCCTCCCGTTTGGTCAGCGACCGCAGGACACAGTTTACTTCCCAGTTTTGGAAATCATTTTTAAAATTGATTGGCACCAAACAGGCGCTGTCCACCTCATCCCATCCTGAAACTGACAGATCTACTGAGATTTTAAACTCCACCCTTGAACAATTTCTTAGAGCATACATTAACTACCATCAGGACGATTGGGTGCACTTGCTGCCCTTTGCTGAAGTGGCTTACAACAATGCTGTCCATCAGAGCACCGGACAAACCCCTTTTTGTGTGGTTTCTGGTCACGACTTTGTTCCCATCCCTGAACTTCCACAACCCCCTTCCCAAACATGTTCTGCCTCTGACTGGGCTGTTAAGCTTGCTGATTCCTGGCCAGTGATTCAACAGGCTTTGGCTGATGCCCAGGCTGCTTACAAGTTTCAAGCTGATAAGCATCGTTCCTTGCAACACGACTTCAAGATTGGGGATCAGGTGTATCTATCTACCAAATTCATCAAGTCCCCACAGCCTCTAAAAAACTTCCCAAGTTCATTGGTCCTTTCCCTATTGTTGGTCTTATCAATCCAGTTACTGTTAAGTTGGACCTGCCTCACAATTTGAAACGCTTGCACCCTGTTTTCCATTGCAGCTTGCTCAAGCCTGTCCACCACTCCTCCCGCTGGCATCCCCAACCTCCTCCTCCTGCTCCGATCATGATTGACGGCCAACAGCACTTTGAGGTCAAGGAGGTCGTTGATTCTCGCAAGCTTCGAGGCACCCTCCAGTATCTGGTCCGATGGAAACACTTTCCTCATCCTGAAAGAGTGCCTGCTCGCCACGTTAATGCTCCTGATTTAATTCGCCATTTCCACTTGGCTTACCCTTTGAAGCCTGCTGCTTAGTGTTTTCTTTTTTGGGGGGGGGCAGTATGTCATGTTCACTGTTTCAATGTGCACTGTACATTGTAACGTTTCACATGCCATGGCGCTGATGCGCGTTTCTGTTTGGGAGGGAGCTGCTGTGAAACCTTGTACCAAGCTCTGTATCTATGTTCATTACAATGGAATGTGTTTGGGTTATGTGCTCTGTTCAAGGACTTTTCCCGCAGACCATCAGAAGACGTTAGGAGCACCTGGGATTGTGAACTTGGGAAGATTCTACGGGGGGAGGGATCTCATTTGCACCGAGGGTTTTTAGTTTGCATTTGGCACGCTTTTATCATTCTCAGCTTTCTTTGTGATCCTGCATACTATTCTTTAACAAACCAGATATCTTTGAATTCCTGCTCATGAGTCTGAGAGTGTTTTAGAATAGGCATTCATTACAGAATGTCAGTTTCATCAACTTCCTTCAACTTTTTATTCAGAAGGCTTAAGAACCACAGATAATCTTCCCTAAACCTCTAATGGTTGTGGAACTTTGAAGAAGTGGTTACATCCATGCCAAATAAATCAAATAAGAAATGCTTGAGTTGAATACATGATCCAAAAGTATTTTTAAAAAAACTGCAATGGTTTTAAAACAACTTCTCAAAATTAAATTTACCCAAAGTAATAAAGTCAAGTCAAAGGTAAGATGACCACTTTGCTAACAGAAGGAAGTGGGGAGGAAATAAGCTTAAGGGAGAGTATTATGAATGCATAAGCTTCCTGATTCACACGCACCTGTAGTTAAAATTACATTTTTCTTTCTATAATCCAATATATCATAGTTCCTCAATCCTTGAGGCTAGGCTTGGGTTTTAGTTTAAGAGCACAGTTCTTGATCTGGATGAAAAAGATCTTGAATAAGAAGAATACTTTTAAATGGGAAGGGGCCAAATTTCAATATTGATCACATATTACTTCCTACCTGGTCGCTTCTTTTGGAAAGGTTGGATTGCACTTCCACAAAGAATGGAATACATCACAATTCAGAAGCTGGTTTAGAGGATGCTGCAGAGTGTTCCTCCATAGCAAACCATCCTGATGAAGCAGCATGGTATCATCAATCTGAATGCTCAGAAGGAACTGGACGGTGGGGAAAATTTAAATTGTAGTTGAAGACTTATTGGCTATCTCTTGGAGGCACAGTTAATGAATACAGTACATAATTCTGGGGAATTATGGGAATTGAAGTCCAGCTGCCAGGGTTGAGAAACACTGGAATAAGCAGTGAAAGACTACCATTAAGGTGACCTTGGTGAAGACTCTGGGGTGTTTTGAGGGCAAAGGGCTGGTTATGTAAAAACCAGTAACCACTTGTATTTTAACGTGGCACAGTCATGTCCTAGCAACACCACTTTTCTGTGATTTACACACAATGTTGGCTTCATCTCATTTCCAGTCCAGTCCAGTCCATCCCAGCCCATCCCTAACCCTAACCCTAACCCTAACCCATTAATATAAGTAACATATTCTTTGGCATCTTGCTGATGTAGACAGTGCTTGAGTAAATAGCTTCAATACAAGTCAGCTCCAAATCTATTATCTCTGTCATGAGCACTGATGGTGAGCAGGAGGGGGCCCCTATCCAGGGGGGAAAACGCATGCATAGTAGAGAGACTTTGAGCTGCCATTCAAAGAGACACAGAACAGACCTGCCTTGACTTTGGGGGTTTATCTGTATGGGTTTTCTCACGCTTCTTCAGTTTGGTAGGATTTTCTGTCTAATGTAGCAGTAATAAAACACTAGAGACTTATTCCTCATCTCGGCATGGTTCCTGCTTGTCAGGACAATCTCTCAACCTATCTTGAGGTTGAGAGCAGATAGTCTGATTACCATGGAGCAACAAATGCATTAGCAATGAGCATGTACAAAGAAACACTTAAGGGTCATTATCAATTTTTTTAAAGTATTTATTTGTTTTAACAGAGGAAACCTAACACTTCCATAAAGACCCAGTCTGTCATCAGAAGCAACATCTGCTGAAGGGCGATTTTGAGCAGAATAATGGCATTGCAATTTATATGTGGCCTTTCACATTTGGCTTTACCCTATTTTTCCTGTGGTTTCCTTTCTTACCATACATCAATTTAGCTTTCACCAATTCTTTTATTCCATATGCATTCCTTATGCAACAAAGGATGTTAGTAGCTATGTTTGCACCATATCCTGAGCCTCAAACCAACCAACTACATATTACCTTATTGTATGTCCAATCCCAACCTATGTGGTTAGTTCAGTTTGTGATTCAATATGTTGTGTGAATCCACAATATTGGGTTAATTGCAGAACTTGGGTAATTAGAAAGTGAGTTCAGCTGGCTTAGCATCCTTACTGAAGGTCTGCTGTTTCTGGTAGCAAAGATGTCACCTCCCTCGGCTCCTGGTGCTCAAACCCGCAAGAGACTACTGTTTTATGGTTTCCTTGCGAGGAACTGCCATTCAGAGCACTCATGGATGATCTCCCATTCTCTCCTTCTCTGGTCTACTCTCCAGTCTTTCATTCTTCACAGTGGTCGTTGACTCTGTTCATTCGCGGAGACGTCTTCAATCAGCCACGACTCCCACCAGAAGCCATAACTGAGCAAATGTCCCATAGTAGATATGAACTTGCTCCTGTGTCTATTTCCCTTCATTTCCTCTTTTCAAATCTTGGAATTCAAGCAACTTATATTGATTATAAGCTGAGGCTCTGGTTTGTTATAGCACATTTATGCAAAATAAAAGCAGAGAATCTCAAGACATCTGAAGTATTATTCCCAACCTGTACAGATTTAACCTCTTTGATTTAAAAACCATGCATTCAAACAGTAGAAAATTGTTAGCACTGATATACTTTATAAGTAGGGAAGACTATAAAATAACTTAGAAACCAATCTCCTTGGAGAGAATCACTTGCAGTTTACATTTTGAATTTCACCTGTCTTTTTCTGGGTATGGAATGTTCTCGTGTTTAGCATATTATCTGTATAGTTTTACCAATTATGTTAATTCATGAATTATCAATCTGTTGATAAGAAATACTCACAGAATGACATATACATATACTGTATGTGGAAAAGTATATTTTGATATATGTGAATGTGCTTAAACAAACAGTAAAATAGGGAGGCAGACATTTTATTGATTGTAGGTGTGAAAGGGTTGGTAGGTGTCTAGTTTTAGTTCTGAAGCCTGCTAAAATGATGGGTGAGGACTCTGAGAAGATTATTTTGATTGGGAGAAATTTAGAGTTGAGAAATGAGCAGAAGCGTAACTGATAGATTTGGCCATTTCTAAGTTCCAAGCTTACGAAAATGTACACAGAATGTGAATTTTCAGGTATAAATAAATAAATAGGTGCTGAAATAGGCCGGAACGAAATATAAACAAATGTAAACATTATAGAAAAAAAAATAACTGATTCCATTTTTGTGATTAGCCGAAAGTGACTAGAGGCCATATAACAATAAATCTTACCCCCAACCCCACCCTTGACTGGGGATAAAATACTATGATCATACATCATTCTGACTTCCCCATCCCCTTCTGTTGAGCATTTTTAAAAGCACTCCCATAAACATATGCTCTAGGAATAAATGGAGTTTTTGCATCTCATTCAGCAAACTCAGCATATGTTGCAAAGATCGTCACTGTTCACAAACAAGGACAAGCTACAAATCTAGCATATTAAACCAGTATTAGGCATGGATTCTATTCACACCAGGTACACAAAGTGAGAAAACAGCAGTATAAGTAATATGTACATGGGCAACACAGGAATCAAGTCACTCTTCATCAGTTCTTTGGGTTTGGGGTCTGCACTACCTTTGTTAGTGTGTGTGTGTTTTATAAAGAAACAATTAAATTTCAGGGAGCAAGGAATTAATGTGCAGCTGCTTCCTGCTATGAGGAACTCCCTTCCAAAATCTGAACACTATAGGCCCTATGTCATGTTCATCGTTTCAGTGTTAAACGTAGATCGTAACGTTTCGCCTGTCATTTTGCTGATGCGTGTTTCGGTTGGGAGGGGAGGAGGAATCGGTCTCCTGGGATGTTATCTGTATTCAGCTGGATTGGAATGTGTTTGGGTTATTTCGTGTGTTCAAGGTTTTCTTCCCAGGACATCAGCAGAAATTGTTACCAGCACCTGTGGTGGGGAATTTGAAATGGTTTGGGCGAGGGGAGGGATTACGTTCGCACCGAGGGTTTTTAGTTTGTATTTGGTGCGCTTTTGCTCATTCTCAGCTTTCTCTGTATTTGCATACTATTCTTTAATAAATCAGATATCATTAAGTCCTTACTTGTGAGTCTGGTTCTGTTAGGGTAGGCAATCATTACATAAAGCTGAGAATCTTAAAAGTTTACCGTTAGCCCCTTTCCAGGTTTATCTTGTGAGGGAGTAGCGCTAGCAATCACCGAACCAAAACCCCAAACCGGGGAAAGCGAGGACACGAGCGATGGGGAACCCGACTCCATGGTGAGGAGAATGGAGAGGGTCCCTACGCGGGAACTATCTGAGGTACAGGAGATTTCGAGTTCCAGCCCGGAGGAAGAGGAAGTTGGAGAAAAAGGAGCCCCTGAGCCTACCGGAGAGTCGCCCGGCGAGCTGATCACTTGGGATGAAGCATGGGGACCCCTACCAGGGACGTCCAAGACGTCTTGGAAGCAGCGGTACCCAATGTCCCTAATCGTTGTGAGGCAGGATGGGGGAGGGAAAGAGGATTCTCAAACCCCTGAAAGGATAAGACTATTGGAGGCCAAATTTGAGTCAATGGAATATATGCTAAAGAAACTGTCAATGGACTGGGGGCCCCGGGAGAGGGGGAGAGGAGAATCAAGCACCAGGTATTCATCCCCTTCTCCCCCCCCCCTTGCTCGGTGGAAAGAGGAAGGAGACGGCACAGGGCTGAGCCAAAATCTCACTGAGTGAGAATTTCAAAGTCCCCTCCTTGAGAGCGGAGATCCCCAGTATCCAAAAGAAAGACCAACCGCCCAGATGTGGCAAGGGGCCCACCTGGAGCGGGGGTTAAAGACTTTACAGTCAAATTGACGGGGATCCAACTAAGCTGTCATTCTTTCTTACCAATGCAAGTAGTTATATGGATGAATTTGGACCGTATTTCTGTTCAGAAAGAACAGAAGGATGGGACATTGAGACTCTGTACCGATTACCGCAGATTAAATGCGGTCTCCATATCAAACAAGTATCCTCTGCCCTTAATAAAAGACATGTTAGCACATCTGGCAAAGGGGAAAATCTTCTCTAAGCTAGATTTGCGGGAAGCCTATTTCCGCATCCTCATACGGGAGGGGGATGAATGGAAAACTGCTTTCAATTGTCCACTGGGTTCTTTCCAATATAAGGTCTTACCTTTTGGGTTGGCGGGGGCACCAGGGGTGTTTATGCAATTAATCAATGAAGTGTTACATGAACATTTGTTTAAAGATGTACTGGTGTATTTGGATGATGTTTTGATTTATACTGAAACTGAAGAGGAGCACGAACGCCTGGTGAGACAGGTGCTTAGCAAATTGAGAAACACTGAGCTGTTTGCCAAACTTTCTAAGTGTGAATTTCATAAGACTCAACTTGACTACCTGGGGTATAGGATCTCTGACAGGGGCATTGAGATGGACCCTGGGAAAATTCAGGCCATTTTGGGGTGGGAGCGCCCACGCACCTGGAGACAACTCCAAAGTTTCCTGGGATTTAGCAATTATTATCGCCAGTTCATCCAAGGGTTTGCTGAAATTGCATTGCCCTTAACCAACTTATTACGCACCAAGGGGTTGGGGGACACGTGCAAAGTAAAGAACCCGGGGGCACTGCTGAATTGGACAACTGACTGCCAGGTGGCTTTCGACAAACTCAAAAGCCTGTTCACTGCTGAACCGATTTTGCAGCACCCTGATCCCACTAGACCCTTTGTAGTTCAGGTAGACGCTTCTGATTTTTCAATTGGAGCGCTTTTATTGCAAGCAGATGCCAACAATCACTTGAAACCTTGTGCTTATTTGTCTCGGAAATTTTCCGAAACGGAACGGAGGTGGCATGTCTGGGAAAAGGAGGCTTTTGCAGTCAAGGCTGCTTTGGAAGCATGGCGGCACCTCCTAGAAGGGGCTAAATGCCCTTTCGAAGTTTGGACTGACCATAAGAATTAAGAAGCGCTTCGCACGCCCCACAGACTCAGTCCTAAGCAGATTCACTGGGCTCAGTTTTTTAGTCGCTTTGATTTTCAATTGAAATTTATTCCGGGAAAGAAAAACTTCCTAGCTGATGCGCTTTCTCGCCTACCTCAAGATTCGGTCCAAGCACCTGAAATTGTGGGTACGGTGTGGACGGAGCCCCAACTGGGGTTGCAGGCTGTCACACGCAGCCAAACCCGTGCGCAACTGCCTCCAGCTTCGGTTTCACTGGCTGGGAGGCCAGTTCCCTCTCAATTGCAACAACAGTTTCTCCAGGAACTGAAATCCGATACTTGGTTGCAGGCGAATAGAGACAATGTTACTTTTGACAATGGGTTAGCTTGGAAGCAAAACCGCCTCTATGTGCCTGACAATTTGCGAAGGGAAATTTTAATCAGGTCTCACGATGATAAGGTGGCTGGGCATTTTGGGTTTGTCAAAACGTTGCACCTGGTACGGCGCCAGTTTTGGTGGCCTGCCCTGAGATGTGACGTAAAAACTTATGTTGCCTCTTGCCCTGTCTGTGCCATGTCAAAACAGAAGGGGGGTAAGCCGCAGGGGCTTTTGCAGCCGGTTGCAAGCCCATCCCGTCCATGGGAAGAGGTTTCTATGGATTTCATTGTGGACCTACCTCCTAGTCAGAAGAAGACTGTAATTTGGGTGGTAAAGGATTATTTTTCCAAACAAGCCCATTTCATTCCATGTGCTTCCATTCCTTCCGCCCCACAATTGCCACGCCTTTTCCTAATCCACATCTACCAAATTCACGGTAGCCCCTCCCATTTGGTCATGGACCGCGGGACACAGTTCACTTCCCACTTTTGGAGATCATTTTTAAAACTGGTTGGCACCAAACATGCATTGTCCACTGCTTCGCATCCGGAGACTGACGGATCTACCGAGGTTTTAAATTTGACCCTTGAACAATTTTTAAGGGCATTTGTCAACTATCAGCAAGACAGTTGGGTTGATCTGCTACCTTTTGCGGAGGTGGCTTACAACAATGCTGTCCATCAGAGCACGGGACACACCCCTTTTCGGGTGGTTTCTGGGCGAGATTTTGTACCCATTCCTGAGTTACCACAGCCTTCTATGCAGCCCTGTTCTGCTTCTGATTGGGCTGCTCAACAGGCTGATTCCTGGCCGGTGATTCAGCAGGCTTTGGCTGATGCCCAGTCTGCTTATAAATTGCATGCAGATAAACGGAGAGCCCTTCAACCTGATTTTAAGATTGGTGATCAGGTCTACCTTTCCATCAAATTCATAAAGTCCCCGCAGCCTTCCAAAAAATTGGCTCCTAAGTTGTGGGTCCTTTCCCCATTGTGGGAGTTGTGAACCCTGTCACATTTAAATTGGATTTGCCTCACAATCTGAAGCGTTTGCATCCTGTTTTTCATTGCAGCTTGCTCAAGCCTGTCAGCCACTCCTCCCATTGGCATCCGCAGCCTCCACCTCTTGCTCTGCTCATGATTGACGGGCAGCAGCATTTTGAGGTGAAGGAGGTCCTTGATTCTCGCAGGGTTCGTGACACCCTGCAATACCTGATTCGTTGGAAGCACTTCCCCCACCCTGAGTGGGTGTCTGCCCGTGATGTTAATTCTCCTATTTTCGTTAGACGCTTTCATTCCGCTTATCCTCTGAAACCTGCTCCCTGATGTTTCGCATATTTTTTGGGGGGCGGTATGTCATGTTCATCGTTTTTTACATTTTACAAAAATTTATTTAGCGGATTTAATTGTCATGAATAAGCAGATTTTTAAAAACAGTAAATTCCAACTTTTCAGTTTTTTTGTTCAGGTCCTAATCATCTTAGTTTCTCCTTTCTATTACTTGATGGGGCAAGTTGAATAATATACAAGGTACCATCTGGCCATATCATTAGAGCCTTATGGCACTGGATCAGTTTCAGTCCCTTTTCTAATAATTCCTACCCTAAAATCTGCCCTTTTTCACATCTATTACACATTTGGTCAATTCTGTTAAATTGTTGTTATATTTACAATCAATCATTCCTTCAAAAAGCAACACATGGTTCTCCCTATTTTTGCCTCCACAATCACGCTGAGATGATGTAGTGTACATCCTTATGGCATCATGGCTGTGTGGGGGATCTGAACTTAGGTCATTCCAGACCTGTCCAACAGGTACTACTTTTATGGTTAGACACATTAGTCAACTGAAAAGCTGGAAAAATCTCGTGGGAAATGTTGAAAAGTGGTTTGAAAGTTTAATGCTGGCCAAAGTAATAAAAATATTTTAAACTGATAAATACATTTATAAACAAACAAACACACAAAAGAAAAATGAAATACAGAAAATTGTGCCCTTAGGGTAAATGGGTAAGCTTTTTGAGCACTTTCTGGATCCAAATAACAACAACTACAGCATGTATATGGAAAAGTTATTTGGTCAAATGTTTGAAACATACGTTTTTTGTTTGTGTATCTTGCAAAAAATGAACTCTACCTGTATACAACTTTGACTATGAATACACTATTATGTTGTAACAAAAGGCATTTGTAAGCATAGCAATTATTTAAAGATTTTGGGAAGGGGTCTTATTTGTTAAAGCTAATAACTTAAGAGGCTATCAGGTTCCATATTAATTTTTTCCAATGCTGGTGTTTGGTCTGCAAAAAACAGTTTTTTCCATACTTGATGAATTAAACAGTTTCAATATGCTGGAAATTCAGGAAATGATTAAATAAAACAAATAACACTCAACTTTAGAGCTGGGAAAGGGAAAAAAACACACCCTATAATCAAGTAAAACAACAACAACACAATGAATTATTGCTGCATTTCATTGTTATTCTCTCCATTAAAACCTGAATGAGAACATTTATCATTTAACATGGATTGCTGCTCTCTGCTATATTGCTAACCAAATGATCCCAACATCCTTTCCATGCTGCATCTTGGATCATAGTTTAGAAATTCAACATCACTTAAACTTAATAGTAAAAAGTTGTAGGT
Organism: Candoia aspera; assembly: GCF_035149785.1. NCBI lineage: Eukaryota > Metazoa > Chordata > Lepidosauria > Squamata > Candoiidae > Candoia > Candoia aspera. The sequence continues at coordinate 186,296,946 of NC_086154.1, forward strand.
ATTTCCGTACTGAATTATTGTCAGGCTCTGCCTGCTACCCAGTAAAAACACAGACGCTAGTGTAGGCTTAGGTTCTGGTTTTATTTGAGTAACAGTATGCGTGCCCTTTAAGAAAGCTGAGAGTGAGTGGAGCACGCCGGAACAGGATTTAAATAGCCCGTGCCGGTTATCAGTGCTCCACCCCTTCTTACTCTGGGTGCGCCCCGAGCCCCGTCGGTTCCGTCTTCGGTAGGTGAGGGGTCATGGAGCCCCTCCTGTGCTCCGGGCGTTTCCTTGATTGCTTCCCTGGCCAGTGATGGTTCATTGCTGGGCGATCAGGTTCGTAATCTCTTTGATAGCTCGGGCGCGCCTCATGGTCTGGTCTTGTCAATTGCTTTCTTTGCAACATTGTATCTTTCTCTTCCGTGCCTCCAGCTAGAGTTGATACTTTGTTGCCAGCACCTGTTGCTCTCTTTTGTTACCTAGTTGCCTTTTCCCTTAATCTGTCCGGGACCCATTTCCCTGCATTGTCATGCGAGCCGTTGCGATGTCACAAGCATCGCAACGGTGATCATGACATACTGCCCCCCTTTGAGAAGGTTAAGCCACGGGTTTGGAGGGATAGGCGGTATGGAAGGTGCGGATCAGGTCGGGGGCCTGGACGTCGCAGGCAGCGACCCACTCAGGGTGTGGAAAGTGTTTCCACTTTACTAGGTATTGGAGGGAGCCCCGCCGCTTGCGGGAGCCAAGTACCTCCTACACTTCGAAATGTTGTTGCCCATCTATCATCACTGGGGGGGGGCATGTGTGGGTGCCACCGGGAGGGATCACTTTCTGGCTTGAGTAAGCTGCAGTGAAATACCGGGTGCAGTCTCTTTAAATTATGGGGTAGGTCCAAGTGCACCATGACTGGGTTCACGATTTGTGTCACCTGGAATGGTCCAATAAACTTGGGGGCCAGCTTCTTTGACAGTTGCAGCGATTTTATGAATCTGGTGGATAGATAGACCATGTCCCCCACCTGAAACGTTGGTTGCTGGCGCCGGTGTTTGTCAGCTTGCAATTTGTATGTGGTTTGTGCCTCTTTAAGTGCATCCTTGATGACCGGCCAGGAATCTGCGAGTTTCTCACCCCAATCACAGGCGGCCACTGCTGGGGACGGAGGCTGAGGTAGTTCAGGGATGGGGATGAACCCCCGACCCGACACCACCCCAAAGGGGTTTTTTCCTGTGCTTTGATGTATCGCATTGTTGTATGCGACCTCTGCAAATGGGAGGAGGTCCACCCAGTCGACCTGGTGGTAGTTTATGTAGGAGCGGAGGAATTGCTCCAGTGTGGCATTAAAGATCTCTGTGGATCCGTCTGTCTGGGGATGCCAGGAGGTTGACAGGGCTTGCTGGGTACCTATCAGTTTCAAAAAAGCCCGCCAAAACCTCGAGGTAAATTGTGTGCCCCTATTGGTCATCAAGCGGGAGGGGCAGCCGTGTAGGTGGTACACGTGGACTAGGAACAGTTTCGCCAGCTGTTGGGCTGACGGGATCGAGGCGCAGGGGATGAAATGGGCTTGTTTTGAAAAGTAGTCTTTTACAACCCAAATGACCGTTTTCTTTTGGCTGGGCGGCAAGTCTACTATGAAGTCCATTGAGATTTCATCCCAAGGGCGGGAGGGTTCAGCCACAGGTTACAGCAACCCCTGGGGTTTGCCAGCTGGTCGCTTGGCCATAGCGCACACTGGGCAAGATGCCACATACGTCTTGATGTCCTTCCTCAGCGAGGGCCACCAAAACTGTCTCCGAGTTAGGTGTAGGGTTTTCAAAAACCTGAAGTAACCAGCCTGTTTGCTGTCATGCGATCTGTTGAGGATCGCCTGCCATTGTGAGTCGGGTACATATAACCTTCCCTCCGCCCATGCGAGGTCCTGTGCCATAGTGACCTTGTTGGGGTTGGCGAGGAACCAGGGGTCAGATTTTAATGCCATTGTAAAATCTGCCCGTAACCCACCTGGCATTTGAGGTTGCCTGCACCTAGGGGTGGGTTGCGCAGTAGTTGTTTGCGAGGGGGAGCAGGTTGTCCTCGAGCACGTCCCCGGGTGACAGCTGCCATACCCAGTTGGGAATCGGAGAGCACCGTCCCTACAATGTTGGAGATAGGCTCTGCATCCTGGGGCAGTTGGGAGAGTGCGTCTGCTAGGAAATTCTTTTTTCCTGGTATGAACTTCAGCTGGAAGTTGAACCGGCTGAAGAACTGAGCCCAGCGTATCTGTTTGGGGCTGAGGCGCCGGGGCGTACGGAGCGCCTCGAGGTTGCGGTGGTCTGTTCAGACCTCAAATGGGCAAGTTGTCCCTTCCAAAAGGTGACGCCAAGCCTCCAGTGATGCTTTAACCACAAATGCTTCCTTTTCCCACACGTGCCAGCGCCTCTCTGTCTCTGAGAATTTCCTCGAGAGATAGGCACATGGCTTCAGGATTCCAGCGGAATCCTTTTGCAGCAGGATGGCGCCTATTGAGAAGTCAGAGGCATCCACCTGCACCACAAAAGGCCGTTCGGGGTCCGGGTGAGCTAGAATTGGCTCCACTGTGAACAGCGCTTTTAGCCTGTCAAACGCGGTTTGACAGGCAGGAGTCCAATTAAGTACAGACCCTCGGTTTTTGACCTTGCACGTCTCCCTGACGCCTTTGGTCTTGAGCAAATCGGTTAAGGGCAGGGCAATTTCCGCGAACCCCCTCGCGAAGGACCTATAGAAGTTCGCGAACCCAAGGAAGCTTTGAAGCTGGTGCCTGGTGCGTGGGTGTTCCCAGCTCAAAACTGCCTGAACCTTCGTGGGGTCCATCTCTACGCCTTTGTCAGAGATTCTGTACCCTAAGTAGTCCAAGCGCGATTTGTGGAATTCGCACTTGGACAGCTTAGCGTAGAGTTTGGCTTTCTGGAGCTTAGTGAGAACTTGCCTCACTAACCTCTTGTGTTCCCTCTGTGTCCTCGTGTAGATGAGGACATCATCCAGGTAAACCAGTACGCCCTTGAATAGATGTTCATGCAGTACCTCGTTGATGAGTTGCATGAAGACCCCCGGGCCCCCTGCAAGACTGAATGGCAGTACCTTGTATTGGAAGGAGCCCAAGGGGCAGTTGAACGCCGTTTTCCACTTGTCCCCCTCCCTGATGCGGATTCTGTAATACGCCTTGCGGAGGTCGAGTGTGCAGCCAGTGGCCAATCCCTTTGTGCAGCCAGTGGCCAATCCCTCCCACCCCTGGGAGGAAATCTCTATGGACTTTATTGTGGATCTACCTCCTAGCCAGAGAAAGACTGTCATTTGGGTTGTTAAGGATTTTTTCTCGAAGTAAGCTCATTTCGTCCCTTGTGCGTCTCTACCATCTGCACAACAGCTGGCATGCCTCTTTCTAGTTCACGTGTACAGATTACACGGTAGCCCCGCCCGCTTGGTGACCGACAGAGGAACACAATTTACTTCACGCTTTTGGCGGGAATTTATGAAGCTATTGGGCACTAAACAGGCGTTATCCATGGCTTCCCATCCTCAGACAGATGGAAATACTGAGGCTGTCAATGCCACGTTGGAGCAATATTTACGTGCTTTTGTTAATTATCAACAAGACAACTGGGTAGACCTCCTGCCGTTTGCTGAAGTTGCTTACAATAATGCTGTGCATCAAAGTACTGGGGCGGTGCCCTTCCGTACTGTGTTCGGGCATGACTTTGTCCCTATTCCTGAATTGCCTCCACCGTCTACCTCACCCACCTCCCCGACCGATTGGGCCTCACAATTGGCAGATTCCTGGCCAAAAATACAGCAAGCTTTAGCCGATGCTCAAGCCACTTATCAACGACATGCCAACGAAAAAAGGGCACCACAACCTGTTTTTCAAATAGGGGATAGAGTATACCTTTCCACCAAATACATCAAATCCCCTCAACCATCCAAAAAACTGGCGCCCAAGTTCATAGGTCCATTTCCTATTGTTGCTCAGATTAATCCTGTTACCTTTAGGTTGGATTTACCTCACAATCTCAAGCGCTTACACCCTGTTTTTCATTGCAGTTTGCTTAAACCATTCGTGGAGTCTACCTATTGGCATCCTGAGCCGGCTGCACCTCCCCCCATAATGATTGATGGTCAACATTTCGAAGTCAAGGAAATATTAGACTCTAGACGTTTCCATTCCACTCTGCAATATCTGATTCGATGGAAGCATTTCCCTCATCCGGAGTGGATCGCTGCACGGCATGTGCGCTCTCCCCACTTGGTTGCTCAGTTTCACGCTGCTTACCCTGATAAACCCGCGCCTTAACAATTAAGGTTTTTTCTTTGTGGGGGGGCGGTATGTCATGTTCCCATTCCGATGTTTATGGTTCCTCGTAACGTTTCACATGTCATATCTGCAGTTGCGTGCCTGCCTGGCCACGCTGGTAAATTTCCTTTGTGCTGACTTGTGATCTTCTGGAATGTATGTTTGGGTTATCTCTGCTGTTCAAGGTTACTTTCTCAGGCCGATTCTAACGGTTGCTAGCATCTGGGGTGGGTGGTTGCTATGCTAGCCTGAGGGGAGGGTTTGCAATGGGAGCAAGGCTTTTTAAGTTAAGTTTGTAATTGGCGCGCTTTTGCTCATTCTCAGCTTTCTTCGTACTTTGCATACTATTCATTCAATAAATTAGTTTTCTCTAGTAACTACTGATGAGACTCCTTTTATTGGAATAGGCAATCATTACATCGAGTTTGGAAATCACCCTTCCCTTTGACAAGTGTGCCAGCATGTCCTTTACGAAGGGTAGGGGGTATTTGTTGGATAGGGAAGCAGAATTTAATCTGCGGTAATAGGTGAATAGTCTCAGGGTGCCGTCCTTCTTTTCACGAAATAGGACGGGTGCTCCAACCAGCGAGTTCGCTGGTTCTATGAAGCCCCTGGAGAGGTTTTTGTCCAAGAATTCCCGCAGCGCCGCTAATTCTCTCTGGGTCATGGGGTAGATCTTGGGCTTGAGTAATGGGACGTCTGGGAGCAGTTCAATTGTGCAGTCCGTCTTGCGGTGGGGGAGTAATTGGTCCGCCTCCTCTTCTCCGAAGACATCTGCAAAGTCCACGTATTGCTCAGGCAGTCCTTCGGGGGGGGGGGTCATGGGTTTGGTTGACGACCCCTGCCCTCCCCACCATCAGAGCAGATGGTTTGTCCGGTGTCGGTGCCTGGTAGACCCCGTCTTTGAACTTGATGGAGCGTGTCCTCCAATCTATGTGTGGGTTGTGGCGTGCTAGCCAGGGGATCCCCAGCACTACTATGGGTTTCCCCACCTGGGTTACCACAAAGTCTATGGATTCCTTGTGGGTGCCCATTGTCAGGGTGACCTTTCCGGTCCTCTGGGTGGCAAGTCCCCCCCCCCCCCACTGTAGAGCCATCGAGTTGTTGGAACTCCAGCGGTTTAGGGAGGAGGGAGCAGGGCAGTTTTAATGTGGCGACGATGTCTGGGTGGATCAGATTTCTGGAGCATCCAGAGTCCACCAGAGCCTTGACCGCAATGGCTCTAGGGCCGTACGAGAGTTCAATTGTCCCTGCCAGGATGGAGCAATCGTCACTCACCCTGGGGCTGTTGCGCCCCTTCTTCACCACCTGCCCAGCAGTGCTGCTTAGAGCAGGTGGGGGGTGTTTTCCGCCCACTGTTCTTGGGCGTCGATCACATCCCCTGCGAGGTAGGCGTCCGCGTCCTTGTCCGGGGTTGCTAGTGCTCCTGTCAGATGTCTGGGGGGGGTTGGATGGCTTGTGCGGCGTCTTTGGTGTTGGTCTGGGCGGGTGATCTGTTGTCCTGTTCTTGAAACAGTCTGCTGCTCGGTGTCCCGTCTTCCCACACCTGGTATATTGCCCGCGGGCAAGCCTCCGTTGTTGGTCTGTGTGCCAGGTTGGGCCCGACTGTGGGACTGGTCCTCTTGTGCTGGGAGGGACTTTGTCATCTGCGGTTGCGAGCAGGAATGTGCGCTGAGCGTGCTCCGCTTTTCCGGCTAGGCAAATCCACCCGTGAAGGGAGGCTGGGTCGTCCCTGTAGAGTGCCCATTGTAGTACCTCCCGGTTGAGGCCACGCTTGAACATGTCAATCAGGATGGCCTCAGACCATTCCGTGATTTTGCCTGCGAGGACCTTGAACTCGAGGGCGTAGTCAGCCACCATTTTTCTTCCCTGGCGAAGCGCTTGAAGTGTGCACTTGGCCCTTTCTTTCGCCAGGGGGTCCTCAAAGTAATGCTTCAGCTCGGCTAGGAAGTCGTGGAAATTGGCCAAGGCTGGGGCTCCGGACTCGGACATCTGCACGTACCAGTCCGCAGCCCTGCCTTGGAACTTGGTGGCCACTGCCGAGATTTTGGCTGCTTCCGTGCTGAAGTAATGGCCATATTGGGCCATGTAGTCCCTCGCATTCGTGAGAAAGAAGGACAGTTTTGTGGGGTCCCCGTCAAATTGTATGGGGAAGTCTTTGGCGAACCCCCCAATTTGCGGGACCCTTACCTGTGGCTGGTGAGGGATGGCTCCCACTGGCCTGGGGCCATGAAGCCCTGTGACAGAGTCTCGTGCTTGGCCCCTTCCACTCGGGGTTGTTGGTGGGGTGGGTAGAGTGCCCTGATCCCCTCTTGCCCCCTGTGCCGCCTCAGTCTTGGAGCGCTTGCCTACGATCATTGCCAGGGACTGGAGCATATGTTCCAGGTCTCGTACCTTGGCTTCCAGGGCCGTGACCTTGTCTGGCGTGCCCTGGTCTGCCGACGTTGGGGACTGGAGCAGGTGTTCCAGGTCTCATACCCTGGCTTCCAGGGCCGTGACCCTGTCTGGTGTGCCCTGGTCGTCCGACGTCAGTGCTGCCGGATGCTGTTCGGTCTGTAGTCTTGCGCCTTCCTGCTCGGGCGTTTGGGGGTAGCGGAGCCTCCAGGTGGAGTAGGGTGTTTCCGTCCAGGGTCCTGCTCCACCGGCCCATGTGAGGAGTTGCTGGTCCTCGACTTCGTCTTCCGTCGGGGCTCTCCCGTCTGGGTTGGAGCTCCAGGTCTGGAACTGGGATGCGGTGTGGGCAGGGAGGGTGTCCGTGTCCCATTCCAGGTGCGCCGCCTCCAGCAGCTGTCAGGTCACCTCTGCCTCTTGCGGGCCGTCCTTCACGCCTCTGGTGCGAAGTGCTGGCTCTATTGCTGTCCCCGTTTCCGTTTTCGCCAGTTGATCTCTCCTGCGGAAAATTTTCGTCCGGTGGAACTTGGCAACTTTGGTTTGGTGACTCTCAGCTTTATGTCAGGCTCTGCCTGCTACCCAGTAAAAACACAGACGCTAGTGTAGGCTTAGGTTCTGGTTTTATTTGAGTAACAGTATGCGTGCCCTTTAAGAAAGCTGAGAGTGAGTGGAGCACGCCGGAACAGGATTTAAATAGCCCGTGCCGGTTATCAGTGCTCCACCCCTTCTTACTCTGGGTGCGCCCCGAGCCCCGTCGGTTCCGTCTTCGGTAGGTGAGGGGTCATGGAGCCCCTCCTGTGCTCCGGGCGTTTCCTTGATTGCTTCCCTGGCCAGTGATGGTTCATTGCTGGGCGATCAGGTTCGTAATCTCTTTGATAGCTCGGGCGCGCCTCATGGTCTGGTCTTGTCAATTGCTTTCTTTGCAACATTGTATCTTTCTCTTCCGTGCCTCCAGCTAGAGTTGATACTTTGTTGCCAGCACCTGTTGCTCTCTTTTGTTACCTAGTTGCCTTTTCCCTTAATTCGCCCAGGACCCATTTCCCTGCATTGTCATGCGAGCTGTTGCGATGTCACAAGCATCGCAACGGTGATCATGACAATTGTATTCTTAAACTATTGATATAGGCAAGAAGTCTAATATTCACTACTGTATTGAGTTTCTCTCATGGGAAATTATTCTTCAGTAAATACGCAGAAAATTAGAGTTAAATTATAGTGAAAACAGGTTTGGCAAATTCCATGTGACAACTGATGTCAAGAGTGCCTTCAGTTTTGCCCAGCCTGGAAACAAACACACAATCTTCTAACTTTTACAAATGTGTGTTAAGTAAAGAGACCCTTGACTTCCCCCAACCCAATTTTTTAGATTTTTATATAAACTTAATCAGTCACAAACATTCTTGCTCATCAATCATGTTTCATACTGTCTAGCATAAAGTGTCAAAAAGAACTGAGTGGTGATGTGTATGACTGGATATTCAGACAGACAAGAAGTCATTTCTTTTGGATACTTGCTGAGAATCTTGACAATAGAAATACAACTGTGCACATAATTCAGCCAAATGTGAGAGAAACAAGGCTATCTATGTGTTCACTAAATTCACTGAAGGATGTAGTTCAGAGACAGCATTGCTCATGCTTGTCGATGACTTTTGGTAGAGCCAGGACAGGGTAGTACATCCATCCTGGTTCTCCTTGATCTCTCAGTGGTTTTCAGTACTATTGATCATGGTATCTTTCTGGACTAACTATGAGGATTGGGAGTGAGGGTCACCATGTTGTTGTGGTTCTCCTCTTTTTTCTGTGATCAATTCCAGTTGGTGTTGATGGGGGAGGGAGAGGTGGAGCCTGAAGTTTCTCACTTGCGGGGTACTTCAGAGCTCAGTGTTGTTGTCCCTTCTGTTTAACATCTATGTGAATCCACTGGGTGAAGTCATTCATTAGTTTGGAGCCTGGTATGCTTATGATACCCAATTATACATCTCAACCGCTGCTGCCCAAGTAATGCGGCTGATGTCTTGTCCCTGTACCTAGAAGCTATGAGAGTCTGGATGGGGAGGACATGTAGAGAGACATAAAGATAGCAAAGGAACACCAAAGAGACAGTAAATGAAGTCACAGCTCTTTTTGCTGGGATAAATGCATGTTAATTGGGACTACCAAATAAATGTGGCCCTTATTTATTTATTTTTAATAACAAAGGTACAATTAGCAAAAATCCTCTTGTAAACTGATGTGTGTACACTTCAACTCCAAGGATGCCTAGATGTTATTGCAATTCCAATGGTCCCATTTCATTTTATATAGCTTTAATGGTCTGGGACCATAAATGAATAAATAATTTATACAGCTGGATTTGTGAATGGACCAATTCTCCTTTTCACTTTGTTTATTTCAGTGCTGAACAATGGGATAAATCAAACTTAAAAGTAAAATCATGCAAATAAAATTTGTGCTTCTGAAGAATATTCCCCCATTCCTTTGTTCATAATTTATTAATGTTTATGAGCACCAGATTTCACTATATGTAGGAAAAAAGAGATACAAGGGGTCAGTTACACTTCGTTGGATTATAAAAGGGTCTCAGCTCATCAGTGGTTTCCAGTGATGTCATCAAGAACTGTAAACTGGAGTAGTTAAACACTGAAGACTTGGAGATGAAATTACCAATTTACTATTTAACTCAGTAAAACTAACAGAACATGTTTTATAAGGTAGGGAACACACACACACACACACACACATTTTCCAGTATTTCCAACCCTATTAGATTATATCAAAGACTTGACTTTCAAAAGAATAGGAATGGCAGGCTATTTGGAAAGATTATCCAGCACGTTGGAAAAATCTGGAGGTACCTGTTGAACAGCAGATGAAATTAAGGATCTGGAAGGCGATCAGGAATGTAGAGAAATCACTCATCTGCAGGGTTACCAGATAACTGAACAGTCAGAGGAGGACATGGACAATTGGAAAGGAGGACAAATTTGGGGAACACACTAACAGTTCAATTTTCTTGGCATCATTGAAAAAATTACAATGAATAACTGCAAAAAAAAAGTACTTAGGCCTACATGTATATGAAATTACCTTTTCTGGTATCAGAAAGACTGGTTTTTCAATTGCAATATTTTTTCAACAGATCTTTATTTTCAAGAACATATGCTAGCAATAATATAGAATTGACAACACGCTTTTCAAATTTCACCATAGAAACATTATGATGAATCACGTGATCTCTAGACTACAGTGAACATAGATTTGAAGGGGATGGATTGAAGCTGATTGCTGGAATCAGGAAATAAATAATGTAAATCTAGGTTATCAAGTATGTCAACAGATGAGGGAAAGAAAGAAGCAGACACTTTACAAGGTTACAATTCATGGAACTTTAAATGACTGTTGTGAAAACAATCCCAAAAAACCTAAGAAGTTTAAAAATTTGATTAATTAAAATTAAAATTAAGGTTCTGTCTGCTGGATGGAGGACATGTAGACAAAAAGGAGAATATGTCCTCCTTTTGCCAGAAGTCTGGTAACCGTACTCAGGTACAACTGACAAATACGTGCAATTACAAATACTGGTGTTAAAGATGGGGTACCCCATGACAAGGTGGCTCTTGACAGTTTAATGAGGAGAATATTAGCTACTCAACTCAGAATAAGGCTTGGATCTACAAATCTAAGTTCAGTGCAAGTTTACCAATTTGCCAAGAAGGAGATTTTGGTAAGATTGGTCCATTCAGGCCTAAACCAACAGCTATCATGTTGGATGTACAAAGCTAAGAAAGATGACAGAGACAGATTGTGACACAATTTCGCTGATGGAGCTACAGGCCTTGACCCAAAGAGAAATTCAGTATGTAACATTATAGTACAGGTATTTGTTTATATAGTAGTGGAGGACAAGGGATATAAAATGGGGCATTGAGTTTCCTTCTGTGTCTTTGTGATGCAGAAAGGATAGTAGTAATGGCTTTCCCACATCTAATATCTGCACTAAACTTTGGCCAATGGCAAAATAAACAAATACAGATGCTAGAAAGGAGACACAAGAAGAGAAGAAGAGCAGGCTTTCTAAAAACAGAACTCTGATTTTTTTAAAAATTCTCAATTCTCCTAATGCCCCAGAAGAGTATCTTCGTAAAATCAAGGTATGGAAAGTGATTATTCCCAGAAGAAAAGATGCAAAGCTACTGACTTTTTCTCTAATGCAAAATTGAACAGGAAGTGGATCCTTTAGTATTGGTATAACAGGAATTCTATATGCAAATCTGCACCCATCTCGTTACCCTTAATGGATGTTAAATTGGTTCTGGAATCTATGCGTTTTGTATCTCACCAAGCAGCCGATTAGGATGAAAATCAGCAAATGTATATTACAAGTGTTTTGCCCTGATTGATCTTAAGCCTTTTCTTAGCTAGACTTCTGGAACAAAATGACAATATTAAAGTCATGGTAAATGAGGCATACTTTAAGAATAGCATTTCTGCTAGGCGGTTAGCAACAGCGTACTCATGCATGATTACTAAAAGCTAACTGAAACTGGAATGATCCAATGTTTTTATAAAACAAAACAGTTTCCCATATACTGATGTTAATTTGGAAACCAAACCTCAAATCATTTTTGGTTTAAATTCAGAGGAATTTAAACAATGATGTGGATACTAGACAAGCTGAAATGCCTGAGTAAAGGGAAGGTCTCCTGAAGTATTCCAAAAAGTCTGCTGCATTAAAAGGTATGTACATCTGGACTGTGGTCATTCAGTGGTCATCCATTTTGATGAGTAGATACAGTTGTACTTCCCTAGCATGTAACTTGAAAACCAGTTCTTATGATACCTAACCAGCACCTCCCATTTTTAACCATTCTAACCATCTAACCATTCCTCCTATTTACTTAGAACCCTGCCTTTCTGCTATCCATTAAAGCAGTAGGAGGGATGACTGATGTTACCATTGCCAATATTACCAATTCTTAGATATGCAAACACCGATATCTGAGTAAGTGTCTTCACCATTTAGTTCATCTTGTCATTTTCTTTAAAAGTTACTGAAGTTATTGATATTACACAATCCCATGAGAATGACAACATTGCTGGTCAGGGAATGAAGGAACTAGCCACAAGAAGCACTGTGCGGGCTGATTTTTTTCCCCACTTTGCAATAATTGATTCAATAAAAATGGAGGTAAAGTTTAGTTGAAAAGTATTTACAAGATTTTGAGTAGTTATGAAGAGAATGTAGTTGAATGGAAAGAAGTTGACGCACTCTACCAACTTCAAGAAGATCAAACGGGATAGTTGTGATTCTATACTTAGATGAAACTATTTAAGCTTCAGTTGACTGGAGGGTAACCTAAGCCTTTTTCTCAGTCCCACCAGGGAAATATGTTCATTTTAAACTTGTAGAGAGTACTGCTTCTGTGGGATTTTATCTATTATGAATGCTGAGTGTGGCTAAGTAAAACTGACTATTTTCAATATATTGCATTAAATGTCTATGGTGAAGAATTATGGCATCTTCTCAATTTCACAGGTTGCTATACTGCACAGGAAAAACTTTACAGATGCAGATTTTGGTTGTAAATGTAAACATTTACAGAATTCAAAGTAGAGTATATTGCAAAAGAGAGAGATTACATCTTAGTCTGGATTCCAATTATGCTTTGAATAGAAATTATCTTCTACATCTTTTCTTTCTCAAATCTTGTTTTTTTAAATTTAGTTATTCAGAAATGAAAATGATCCCCACACCTCTCATTGTTACTAGAATGTAACATACAAAGTCTTCAGCAAAGGATCGTTACCTTGTCGTAGTGCTGGAGCTTGAGCACCTCAATGATGCCATGAGCTAAACCGTGAAGGGCCACCCAAGACAGGAAGGTCATGACAGAGAGGTCAGACTAAATGCGATCCCTGGGGAAGGTAATGGCAACCCACCCCAGTATTTTTGCCGTGAAAACTAAATGGATCAGTACAACCAGAGATATGTCGGTATACCATCGGAAGATGAGACCCCCAGGTCGGAAGATGGTCAAAATGCTACTGGGGAGGAACAGAGGATGAGTTCAACTAGTCCCAGACATGATGACGCAGTTAGCTCAAAGCCGAAAGGACGGCTAGCGGCCGACAGTGCTGGTGGTGAACGGCGAATCCGATGTTCTAAGGATCAACACACCATTGGAACCTGGAATGTAAGATCTATGAGCCAGGGCAAATTGGATGTGGTTATTGGTGAGATGTCAAGATTAAAGATAGACATTTTGGGCGTCAGTGAACTGAAATGGAGTGGAATGGGCCACTTCACATCAAATGACCACCAGATCTACTACTGTGGACAAGAGGACCACAGATGAAATGGAGTAGCCTTCATAATTAATAGTAAAGTGGCTAAAGCAGTGCTTGGATACAATCCAAAAAACGATAGAATTATCTCAATTCGAATTCAGGGCAAGCCATCTAACATCACAGTGATCCAAATATACGCCCCAACCACAGATGCTGAAGAAACTGAAGTAGAGCAGTTCTATGAGGATCTGCAGCACCTACTGGACAACACGCCTAAAAGAGATGTTATTTTCATCACGGGAGACTGGAATGCTAAGGTGGGCAGTCAAATGACACCTGGAATTACAGGTAAGCATGGCCTGGGAGAACAAAACGAAACAGGGCATAGGCTGATAGAATTTTGCCAAGACAACTCATTCTGCATAACAAACACTCTCTTCCAACAACCTAAGAGACGGCTTTATACATGGACTTCACCAGAAGGACAACACCGAAATCAGATTGACTACATCCTTTGCAGCCAAAGGTGGCGGACTTCTATACAATTGGTAAAAACAAGACCTGGAGCTGACTGTAGTTCAGATTACGAACTTCTTATGGCACAATTTAGGATCAGACTAAAGAGATTAGGGAAGACCCACGGATCAGCTAGATATGAGCTCACTAATATTCCTAAGGAATATGCAGTGGAGGTGAAGAATCGATTTAAGGGACTGGACTTAGTAGATAGGGTTCCGGAAGAACTATGGACAGAAGTTCGCAACATTGTTCAGGAGGCAGCAAGAAAATACATCCCAAAGAAAGAGAAAACCAAGAAGGCAAAATGGCTGTCTGCTGAGACTCTAGAAGTAGCCCAAGAAAGAAGGAAAGCAAAAGGCAACAGTGACAGGGGGAGATATGCCCAATTAAATGCAAAATTCCAGAGGTTAGCCAGAAGAGATAAGGAATTATTTTTAAACAAGCAATGTGCGGAAGTGGAAGAAGACAGTAGAATAGCAAGGACAAGAGACCTCTTCCAGAAAATTAGAAACATCGGAGGTAAATTCCAGGCAAAAATGGGCATGATCAAAAACAAAGATGGCAAGGACCTAACAGAAGAAGAAGAGATCAAGAAAAGGTGGCAAGAATATACAGAAGACCTATATGGGAAGGATAACAATATCGGGGATAGCTTTGACGGTGTGGTCAGGGAGCTAGAGCCAGACATCCTGAAGAGTGAGGTTGAATGGGCCTTAAGAAGCATTGCTAATAACAAGGCAGCAGGAGACAACGGCATCCCAGCTGAACTGTTCAAAATCTTGCAAGATGATGTTGTCAAGGTAATGCATGCTATATGCCAGCAAATTTGGAAAAGACAAGAATGGCCATCATATTGGAAAAAATCAACTTATATCTCCATACCAAAAAAGGGAAACACTAAGGAATGTTCAAACTATCAAACAGTGGCACTCATTTCACATGCCAGTAAGGTAATGCTCAAGATCCTGCAAGGTAGACTTCAGCAATTCATGGAGCAAGAATTGCCAGATGTACAAGCTGGGTTTAGAAAAGGCAGAGGAACTAGGGACCAAATTGCCAATATCCGCTGGATAATGGAAAAAGCCAGGGAGTTCCAGAAAAACATCTGTTTCTGTTTTATTGGCTATTCTAAAGCCTTTGACTGTGTGGACCATAACAAATTGTGGCAAGTTCTTAGTGGTATGGGGATACCAAGTCATCTTGTCTGCCTCCTGAAGAATCTGTATAACGACCAAGTAGCAACAGTAAGAACAGACCACGGAACAACGGACTGGTTTATGATTGGGAAAGGAGTACGGCAGGGCTGTATACTCTCACCCTACCTATTTAACTTGTATGCAGAACACATCATGCGACATGCTGGGCTTGAGGAATCCAAGGCTGGAGTTAAAATCGCTGGAGGAAACATTAACAATCTCAGATATGCAGATGATACCACTTTGATGGCTGAAAGCGAAGAGGAACTGAGGAGCCTTATGATGAAGGTGAAAGAAGAAAGTGCAAAAGCTGGCTTGCAGCTAAACCTGAAAAAAACCAAGATTATGGCAACCAGCTTGATTGATAACTGGCAAATAGAGGGAGAAAATGTAGAAACAGTGAAAGACTTTGTATTTCTGGGTGCGAAGATTACTGCAGATGCTGACTGCAGTCAGGAAATCAGAAGACGCTTAATCCTTGGGAGAAGAGCAATGACAAATCTCGATAAAATAGTTAAGAGCAGAGACATCACACTGACAACAAAGGCCCGCATAGTTAAAACAATGGTGTTCCCCGTAGTAACATATGGCTGCGAGAGCTGGACCATAAGGAAGGCTGAGCGAAGGAAGATCGATGCTTTTGAACTGTGGTGTTGGAGGAAAATTCTGAGAGTGCCTTGGACTGCAAGAAGATCAAACCAGTCCATCCTCCAGGAAATAAAGCCAGACTGCTCACTTGAGGGAATGATATTTAAGGCAAAACTGAAATACTTTGGCCACATAATGAGAAGACAGGACAGCCTGGAGAAGATGCTGATGCTAGGGAGAGTGGAAGGCAAAAGGAAGAGGGGCCGACCAAGGGCAAGATGGATGGTTGATATTCTAGAGGTGACGGACTCATCCCTGGGGGAGCTGGGGTTGTTGACGACAGACAGGAAGCTCTGGCGTGGTCTGGTCCATGAAGTCACGAAGAGTCAGAAGCAACTAAACGAATAAACAACAACATACAAAGTAGTCTTTGAAAAACCTGAGCTAAGACGGGCATTCAAAATGACTGCTGAATCACTGCAAAACAACTGGTACTTTGAAACTATCTACACGGGTAAAGAGTAGCACTCAACAAAAACAGGTCAAACTTTAGCAATACTGTGATGGAGTCCTCACAAGGTCCAGTTTAACTAGAAGAATAAAATCAAACTTTGCCTTTCTGTTGGTAGATTAAGCAGTAATTATATTATAGTATTTCCTAGAACAACAGGCTTATCTTAATGTTGGCAAACCAACTAAGTTGGCAAACAACTAGCAAGGATATTTTTTATGTCTGATTATTTCATCCAACTTGTTTACATATTTTACAACCCTTGATAATTTTAAGAGCACTTATTTTTATATGTACTTCAGTACTTGTTATTCTTGCATAGAAATGTATGTTACAGAAATTTAAGAGAATGTTTATTTTCAAGTACAGTATTTATTAAGATCACACATAATTATGTGGAATTACTTTATAGTAAGTCAGACAATAGACCCTTTTACGCTAGCCTAACCTGGCTCCCTTTCAGGTTTTGCAGGACAGCATCCATCATCATGGACCTTGCTGTCTCATGCTAATGGGAACTTTAGCTTGCGGTAGTCAGAGAAAGCCAGATTGGAGAAGTCTGGCCCGTTTTGTTTGAGTGGGTCTCATTAAAAGGCATTTTAAAAGATATGGAATATTCTGCTTGCAGAGAACATGCTCTTCCAAATAGGGCTTTCAGATCTGTGGTTCTCCTTTCTCTGTGGCCAGTTCCAATCAGGATTGATAGGTGGGGAGAGGTCCAGCCTGAAGTTCCTGGTTTGGGGGGTGCCTCAAGCCTCAAGGCTCTCACCCTTATTTTGTAGGTCCATGAAGCCACTTGGTAAGGCCATTCATCAATATACTGTATGGTCAAGTATCAATATGGTGATAATACCCAGCTGTATATCTCGACCCTTGGTTAGCCAAGTGATTTCTGTTGAGATCTTGCTTCAGTGCCTAGAGGCTGTCTGAGTCTGAATGGGGAGGAACAGGCTCAAGTTCAACCCTGACAAGACATATGCTCTGTATCTTTTTCCCCCCTCTTGCTTTTGTGTACAGTGAATTGTTCATTTTTATTTTACATTAAGTTATATCTGTCTGTCTGAAAATGGATTAATAAAAACTATTTGGTTTAAAAGAAAAAAAAAAAACCCTGACATGACCAAGTGGCTATTGGTGCATGCTTCTTCTGATGCTTCATCTTGGTTCTGAATGGGGTGGCACTTCCCCATACAGAACTGGTTGCAGTTAGGGATCCTTCTGGACTCACAGCTTCTGCTCAAAAAGCAGGTGGCTGCTGTGGCCAGGAAGATTCATCTGAATCCTTTCCTGGACTTGGAGTCCTTTCTCACTCATGCTTTGGTCACCTCACATTTGGCTATTTGAAGACACCATCTCTCTCCCATCATTTCTGCTTGCTCCATAAGATCCAACAGAGTGGGCATACTTCTTGGCTCATCCATTATGCAACATCATCTGATGGAACCTAGGAAACATGCCTTCTCTGTTGCAGTGCCTGCCATTTAGAACAGCATCCCCCCACCCCCAAGATTCAGAGTGCCCTGACACTGCAAGCCTTTAAGGGATTTCTGAAGACCATTTTTCTCTCTCCCAAGCTTTAGGATAAGGCACGATATGCCTCTCTGGTGTAATGTCTGTTTCGGAAATGGCATGTCTGATCCCCTCACCATTATGTTTACTGTTGTGTTTACTTTTTGTTTTGCTTTTTGTATTGTATCTGTTTTCAATCTGTACACTGTCCAGAATCAGTGTTGAATTGGGTGGCCTTATACATCTAAACTATGCATAAATAAATCTGAGCTGCAAAAAATCCAAATAACTACTAGGGGGCAGCAAATGGACACAAAAAACTCTAATCTTGTTGCCATCTGGTGATCATCTGGGTTTTTGCAGCCCACATATGGTAGTCCTACTTCTAAGTTACACCCCTTCCTATCATCCTAGGGCAGGGTTTCCCAAACTGTAAGTAGTTCCTCCCTTGTGGAGGTGCAGACAGAGTTGTTACAATAAATCCACCTTTCCCAAAGTTTCATTGTATTGTTTTCATTGTTCTTTGGTTTCATTCTATGTTTGGATTTGTAGGGGAGGTGTGTACAATAAGATTACTCTAAAGGGAGGCGTGATGGCAAAAAATTTTGGAACCCCTAGATTACAGATTTCAAAGATTCCAAGTCATCTCTCTTCCTTTCTCAGAGTTGGAGCACTTGACAGTTAAATGCCTCCATTTTGCCGTAATTCTGGAGGGCAGACAAATAAAGCCAGGAAGCAGTAAAGGAAGGGAAGTTTCATTTTCCTTAAAACACGCAACAAGGTATGGCTCTGCTCATGGGACACTAAGGTTTTGTGTTATATATGTGTATACATGGAATGCATGTAAGTGCAAGTGTAAAGAGAGAGCAACAATTCCCATCAGGAAAAAGCTAGCCAAGTACCGAAAGACGAAAGCCAACAACAGCAAACAACTGCTGTCAGGAAGAAGCCAGCAGCACTGCAGCCCCCTCTAGGGTGCCACAGTGGAGTTAAATAAGAAAACAGCAACTGGAAGCAGCGGAGAGAGAGAGAGAGAGAGAGAGAATTATGAAGTTGGCTTCTTGGAAAGCAGTTGGAAAGAAGTGAAGAAAAAACAGCAGCAGCAGCAGCAGCAGCAGCATATATTCCAAAAAGGACACAACTTCTCCCTCAAAAATTCCAAGGTAGTGAACCACTAAATAGTAGTTCCCACGTGCAGTGGGATAACTTGGCTTTTTGGAACAGAGTCTTCTAAGGCTTAAGTCCTGCAATGTTTGGAAAACTTGCAACATATGGCTAAAAAGGAAAAGATGTCTGCCTTATCTACAAAAATCAAGCTTATCAATCTTTACTCAGGGTTGTCAATTCTATAGCAATAAATGTTTTTTGCAGTTGCATTTGATAAAACTATCCAGAGGGTTTATCAACAAATGCATCCACTTGCGCAGTATGGCTAGGAAACATTCGTAACTGTTTATTTTATGTTTACCGTGTTTTCTGTAGGGTACTTCTGGCAAATTTAAACAGAACCTGTCTCCTTAAGCAGCATACCTTAAATACCAGCTGCTCAGGAGCCAGAGTGGAAGAAGGGAATGCTGTTTATGCTTTTAAGCTTTCTGAACATATCTGGCTGGTTATGATTTGGCACAGAATGCTGGACGGGATGGCCTTTTGGCTGGCCTGATCCAGCAGGACAGTTATGAACTTACACCTGTACATGTCACGGAGACACTCTCTGTTTAGTTGTGCTTATAAATATCCTGTAAATGACATGGCAGGTTTAAAACAAGCAGCAGATGGCTGTTTCCATTCATGCTGGCCTGGTGGGAGGAATCAATCTTTATGGTTTTGTCACTCGAAAATGGTCAGTTTTTGAAGATACACAAAAACAGTGTAGTTTGGACTGGTTCAAATTGTTTCCCCAGATGTTAGTTGACTCAGATAGAATTAAAATGTGGCAAAGTAAAACTAAGTACAGTCCATGGTTTAGGAATGGTCAGACACATGTAACCTGACAACTTAATACTAAACTTGTTTAATAACAAATCAGCAGAACTGAATTTGGTAAAATTCAATTCCTAATTCAGTTTATTTAAGAGTACCAATTAATTTGTTTTACTGATTGCAGAACTTATACTTTTTTTTTTTTACATGAATAATTTGGCTGTCTGCTAAAGCTACTTTTCTGGTGCAAATTCCACAAGAGCCTCCTAACAAGACCTTTCCTATAAAAATGTATGAAGATTACAGACTCAAGATTGTACCGAGTGTTAATCACTATCCTTATTTGAATGGTAAATAATTGGCAGTTATGCCCAATTTAGAAAATAACAGCCTTCTAAATTTTTAATTGAGGCAACCTCCATGCAATAAACATTCACTTCTCACAATATTATTTTATGGAATATTCAGCAGGGTTCCATCCAAGTAGGTCTTCTTTTCCAAAAATTGCATTGTCTTGCCTTGAATAGTTTATTGATGGAAAAGTGAATTTCTTACCCCAGGACGATACAACCAGTATTAGTTTGATTATACATACCATGGGCACACAGTGACTAGTTTTTTTTTACCTAAACAGTATTTTGAACATAAAGGGACAAGATGTTCTAGTGATAAAGATATAAAATCCAGGTGGTACCTTTGTGTAGGGTGTGTGTGTGTGTGTGTATTTGCTGAATTGTGTATGTATTTGCTGAATTGTATATGTATGTATTTGCTGAACTTAAAATGTAATGCTAAAACATTTATCTAAACTGTTAATTAAACCTGTTTACTGTCAGAGATGTGAGGCACATTATTCCTTGTTTAATGTCAGAGACGTGAGGCACATTATTCCTTGTGCCTACACATGCATAGTACAGCTGCAGAACAGGCACATCCCTGATTATGATGTCATTTGAAAAAGCCTGTACTAAACTATCTTCCTTCTCTCATTGTGGTTCCAAGTTTCCTGAGAAATCAAAGCAGAATTGGCATCCACTGTTTTTTGTTTAATTTTTTAGTATATTACCAGTTAGAAGAATATTATCAATTAGAAGAATATTACCATTTTACTTGGGAAAATTCTTAGCTTGCCTAGGATATATCATGAGTCAAGCCAGTAAGGGCTTTAAAGCCTCCACGGAAGTCAGTCCATATAAATTTTATCAGTAGAGGAATGGTGAAAGTACTTTAGGATACAAGGACAGGAAATAAATTTTGTGTAATCAACTTGTAAGCACGTTCCTTTCCTTTCCCCTTACAATGACTCAAGGATCTACTGAGCTGATGAAATATTCTGGAATGGCATCTGGCTAACCTTCATCCTGAGAGCTTATACCTGATAACAGCTGGGTACAAGAATCATGTTCTAAAATGGGTTTGATCACAACACTGGCCACTCAGAGTAGCTAGGATATCAGGCAGCTGTCATGTTCTTTATAGTGCTGGGCAATGGAAATGTCATGAGCTCCGTAAGGAATAATACTTGTTTTTATTAAAATGCCTCTCTTATCACAAGTGTTAGGCTAACTGCAGGGTCTCTAATTACTATGTCACTTTTATGAATGAATAATGACCCCTGGTGCCATATGCCAATTTTATACTGGTCTGTAAACAATGACCTTGTGATGCAAATTCATCAGGAACAATCAATTTTTATATCAGCATATCAGCACCATCAATGTATGCTATTCATTGGTCCAGAAACTTGAAACAAATTGTGAAAAAAAGTCATGTGCTATTTCATTAAAAAAATAATTAAAGAAAAATGCTTGAATGCTTACCAAAAATGGAGATTAAATCAACAAACAATTAAATCCTTAAAAGAATAGAATAAATTATTAGTCAAATCTCATGTATTTTTCATATTTAATGAATACTGGACTTTACAGATTAGATAGATAGACTTCTGAACCTAAATGAAGGACATAGATGCCAGTACCTTACTGTGCACACAATAAGAAACCAACCATAGCATTTAAGAATAATCATAAAATTATTCTTGCTGTTATTATCATAAGAGTACAAACAGCCTGAAAAATCAGGAGGCAAGAATATCATTCAGTTGCTTGAAAGTGTAATCATATTCACATCTGCTTGGAAGAAAATTTTAAAGCAAAATTATTTAAAGCAAACCAAGAGCAAACTTATGCTATCCTTCCCCCAGGGCAGTTGATAGTAATGACCTTGGAGGTGGGATGAGAGAAGAAGAATCCAACTGTGCAGATTTTGGTGTGTGTGTGTGTTTTTCTTCAAGGATTCTTCCCTCAGAACAGCTGGTAGTAATGGGCCTACGGGGAGGCAAGAGAGAAGGTGAGCAAGCTCCTCATGTATTTGTGTTGAATTCAGTGGAGCTTAAGTCCATGAAAGAAGACACTGGGCCGCTCTCTAACATTTCTCCCTAACCAATTTCAGAATAATAAAAAAAAATCCACTTCATAACTTTTGAGGACCATATAGTGCCCGCCTCTTGCCATAGTGATAACTCTTAGAACAAAGCAATTTAGGCATGTTTGCAATAATGCAGGCTCCTCTGTAATTACTCATGCTGCCTCGTGAAGATTTTTATTTATTTATTTATCAAATTTTGCCACCGCTCATCTCCCCTCAAAAGAGGCACTCTGGGCAGTTTACAGTAAACTACAATAAGTTGCATTAACTTCCTGTCAACTGTATCATACAAATAGACCCACATATTTTAGAGACTGATGGGGAATCCAACTGTACACTCACCCACAGTAGAACCCATAATTAGTTTCCTTAAGATTTTGTATCAAAGTTCAGCAGATAAAATCTTAAAACATATTTTCAAGTAAACCAGAATCAGCATCTCAGACAGTAGACAAGGCCAAGAACTGAGCTCCTAACACTGAATTAATGAATTAAGAGTGGAAGTTACAATCTTCCTAACTTATTTCCTATTTCATATCTTACAACTTTGAGGAATTCATTGATCCCTTCTGCACATTCTAAAGAAAATACCAGGCCTTCTGCCATTCAGCAGATTCTTTAGAAAGTATAGTTGTTGCACTGCATAATTCTAAGGAAATTATGCAGAATAAATTCTGCTGTAAAATTATTAAATTTCTGGAATGAAATCTCTTACTCTAAGAAGACTGGCAAGAGGTATTCTATCACATATCCAAATACAACTGGTATAATGGGATCAGGCCTGCAACTAGGGTCTGTGTCACCTGGGGCAGACATGGATTCTGCGCCCATTTTGGCACCCCCCCAGTGTGGCACCTGGGGCACATGCCTGCTTGCCCCCCCATAGTTGCGGCCCTGAATGGGATAAATTATGTATAGACGTACACAAATGCTTATTATACCTGATCCTGATTCACACTGTTTACGAGATTCATCCGTGGCTGATAAATGGCATCAGCGAGGGAAACAAGAATGTATGGATCATAAAAATGCAACAGCTTTGCCAAAGATACACAAAGTCATACCACTACCTAACTTCCATCCAATATTTAATGCGGTATCAGGATCCCACTTTTAAGGCAATGAAATGAAAAATTAGGTAGTGTTAGAAAACGTTCTATATAAATAAGCTCCTAAATAGTAGTATTTATGTAGTAGATAATAATTGTATCAGTTGTTGGAATTCTGAAAGTGACAAATGGTACATACTATTCCTCTTGATCTATGGACAGAACACTCAAAAAATGTCTGGACAGGAAGAATATGAACAATTGCCAATTCTGTAAATAATGAATAGATTAATGCCTACTAGTATTCTTGCATCCCACAGATATAGCTATATTCAGTTTTAATTCAGAGATAAGGTCACAGGTAGGAGAAAATAAACCCAAGATAATGATTTCCTGCTGCTTGGTGAAAGTTGCAGCACAACAGAAATGCTTATTTGCATTCCACGTGAAGGAGACCCAGTGGCAATGATCCATTAAGGCATTTTTTCTTCATATCAAACAAGAGATTGAAATAGCGTATTACTTTTGTGTACTGAGGATGCTCTTGCCATGACAGGAGTCAATTCATTTCACTATGACTGATTTATATAAGTGGCCTAGGTAACTGAATGTTACATCTGAGTGAGAGATAAGGAGAGGAGGGCATCAGAGTATCTGAGAGGAGGGCATCAGAGTATCTGAATAAACAAGACTAAAGTTCTCAGGGAAAAGAAAATCTTAATTTTAAAGATCATGTCCTGTAAATGACTTTATGTCCTGTAAAAAAGATCATGTCCTGTAAAATCCCATGATTTTCTACAGTTCAGTTCTGCTGATCAACTTGTAGATCCATAGAAAAGGGCAAGATAATTTAAAAACAACCCTGAGAACAAAAGAATACCACTATACAAAGGAAATATCAAAGGTTATTTTAATATAAGCCTAGGATTTGCTATTTCGCATCCTGAAAATTGTGAATTTATAAATATTGCAGCTACTGAAAGAACATAGAAAAGTTTATATAGCGGGTGTTACATTAAAACTAGAAGTGACAGCAGGCGAGTCCTTCATTTTTGCTGCAAATAGAAACATAAAAGAATTAACTGACCACAGAGAAGCCTATTCTGTACATTTCTGCATATGGGTTGGTCTATACATCACACTTAACATGTAGTAGGCCTTTGTTTGATTGCTTATTAAGCCCCATAGCATGCAGAAGATATTTTTTGGAGACGGAGGGGGTCAATCACTTTTTCCTTTCCTTTCAGTAATGATTATCCTCTTGCACAGTTTTAAATAGCCGAAGAAAAAAAGAGAGATAGTTACATGTGTTAAAGGGTGTAATCCCAGTATCTGTATCGGCATGCATTAATGTATCAGCAGGTTGTACAAATTGAAACTGTGGCTGAGACTGTATTAAAAGTAAAAAACTTTAATCAAAATCTGAAACCATGCCTTCTTTAAAGATTATGCAGTTTAGCCATGGTGTACCATTTTATTCAAATCTGGAATGAGTTGTAACCCATAGTTAATTCCCCCTTCTGGCTTTTAGGCATAAAAGCAGGTGGTGGGAAGGACCACGAAGTGGAGCTACACTTGCCGTAGCACCTTTACCATTCCTGTTTTTAAAATCTATAGGCATACAAAATTTTATTGTAAAAACAAAATGGCTAGAAGAAGCCATGGCTATTTCCAGGGTGCACCTGTAGTTTTGTTTTCTAAGCAAAGCAAAGGTGATGCTAAATTTAAGGTAACCACGTTTTTCTTTAATAAGAGAAAAAATCTCTGACTGCTTCAAGCATTGACTTGGCTGCCCCGGCAACCTGGTGCCTTTTCCCAGGGCCGCAGCTAGGGTCTGTGTCACCCAGGGCAAACATGGATTCCGTGCCCATTTTGGTGGCCCCCAACACTCATTTTGGTGCCCCTCCAGTGCTCACTTTGGTGCCTCTCCCCAGCACAGTGCCCGGGGCATGTGCCCCGGTTGCCCACCCCCCCAGTTGTGGCCCTGGCTTTTCCGCACTGAAATCTGGAAGAGAATGACGAACTTGAACTACACAGCTCCAAGGGGGCCACTTTTGTTTCAAGAATGCCACTGGAAAAAACCAGGGTCATGTCTATGAGGAATTTTGTCCTGCATTTCAAAGACAATATCATTAAGAATGGCCAAATCACTGTCTGAAATATATATATATATATATATTCATCTTCTTAGAAGAAAAGTAAAGAAAGAAAAAAAGTTCTTGGTGAGTTCATCTTTAAATCAAAGCTGACGTTCTCTCAAAAGTTGTTTAATTTCTCTCACTCTGAATATCTCCATACTAGCCAACTAACCTAGTTATCTTACAAAATATTTGATTTCAATCTCTCTCTGGTTTTCCATCCTTGACTCAAGGGTGACTGTTCATTCCATGACTGCTGAACGTTCTCAGCCAGCACTGAACTATTTTGTTTCTCCTCCCTTTGGGGATTTTCTCCCCTAAAGATTTTTTCCCCTTACAAACCTGGGATTCTTCCAAATATACAATATTCTCTCTTCTATATGGATGATTGCTGTTTTGGCTGTATAAGAAATAGCACTCAGAATAAATCTGCAATTACAGCTGATGATTTTATAATAACATTATCCTAAACATCTACGAAGTCACGAAGAGTCGGAAGCGACTAAACGAATAAACAACAACAAACATCTACGCTTATTAACATTAACGAAATCCTTTTACATCTCAGTCACAAAATGCTGGTGGCAGGGTAGGTACTGCTGTTCCAAAGAATATTCTGGGCACTGAGAAGCCAATAGTCATCCTGTATCTGATTTGTACTGCATTCTTGAAGTTCATTGCTCTAAAGAACATCATGTAGTGCTTTTCTAGTTCAGTCATTATGGGGAAATATCCCTGTTTTTTCAGTCTGATGTATGAGGAAGGTCATGTTATCCTGTTGAGACCTACAACTATTTCCTTAATTATGTCCAACATCTTGTGTGTTCAGTCGCTTCTGACTCTTTGTGACTTCATGGACCAGCCCACGCCAGAGCTTCCTGTCAGTTGTCAACACCCCCAGCTCCCCCAGGGACAAGTCCATCACCTCTAGAATATCATCCATCCACCTTGCCCTTGGTCGGCCCCTCTTCCTTTTGCCCTCCACTCTCCCTAGCATCAGCACCTTCTCCAGGGTGTCCTGTCTTCTCATTATGTGGCCAAAGTATTTCAGTTTTGCCTTTAATATCATTCCCTCAAGTGAGCAGTCTGGCTTTATTTCCTGGAGGATGGACTGGTTTGATCTTCTTGCAGTCCAAGGCACTCTCAGAATTTTCCTCCAGCACCACAGTTCAAAAGCATCGATCTTCCTTCTCTCAGCCTTCCTTATGGTCCAGCTCTCGCAGCCATATGTTACTACGGGGAACACCATTGCTTTAACTATGCGGACCTTTGTTGTCAGTGTGAGGTCTCTGCTCTTAACTATTTTATCGAGATAAAGGTCCAACATCTTGCATATACCTAATTACTGGTTTCTTCAAAATGACCAGTGACTGATTTTTTTAAAAAAAATCCCTTTAAGGGAACAGTAGAAATAACAGAATGAATCTGAGGAATTAGTAAGAAAAATAGCTCTGTATATTTGCCTTCTAGCCCCCTCCCTATGAGAAAAATCACATTTCATGTTTTCACCTTGCGTTATTTTAAAATATAATCTGGACTATAAGAAAGTATTCTAGTAGAAAGGTTTTTTTCCTGCATTAAGCCACTTTACAATTGTTTCAAGATTTCCCTTTCCAAACAGCTCATAAAGATAGTGTGCTTGGAACAAAATGTACTTTCACATAAGACCATGATAATAATCAGTAGTGGCCAATTAGCAAGAAGATATTTGGCAATCCCTTTATACGTCTATTAAAAGTAAATTAATTTAAAATGAACTCTATAGATAATGTATCTAAATTGCCCAAAGAACTCTCATACCAGCAGGAGAGCTTAATTTAACACATGAAGAGTTTTAATTATTTCCAGGCATCCAGTGTAGTAGAAACCAAGGTCACTGTAAATGGCTGACTTTTCAAGAGTCCAATCAGGAGAGTTGGGTGTTTTTTAAGAGAGGTTGGATCACTTTCCTTAATTATGCAAACAGATTTTTACTGGTGTCTCTTTTGCATCCAGGAGCTCTAAGCATTACTTTATTTAAAAGTAATTTTATTTTTTATTTTTATTTATTTAAGATTATTGTACACTGCCCAGGGTCACTTCCCATGAGATGAGTGGCTATATAAATTTGACTAATAAATTAAAAATAAATAAATTACTCATGTTGTCAGTAATATGTAATGGTTTCAGTGACCGAGTTGAAAACCATGATGTGGTCTCTTTGGTTTCGAGGCAGTATCTTGTATGAACCCAGACTGTCATGAGTAAGGATGGCGAGCAGGGGGCTCCCATCTAGGCTGTAAAGCGCATGCGTAGTACTGAGCAATTAGGTAGCCATTCAAAGAGACACAGATCGGGCCCGCCTTAGCCTTTGGGGTTTATATGTCTGGGTTTTTCCCACGCTTCTTCAGTTTGTTAGGATTTTCTGTCATGTAGCACTAATAAAACACTAGAGACCTATTCTTGTCTCAGCGTGGTTCCTGGCTGTTAGGACATCAAACCTAACAAACTCCTACTCCCATCAAAAGAGGGAGGAACAAAGAAATTAAAGGAGAGACATTTGGAAATGTCTTCAGAAAACCAAGAAATTCGGCTCGCCATCCAACAATTGGTAGCAGCCCTGCAACAACACCAACAACAGGTAGATCTACAGGTCAACACATTACAAGCTGCCATGCTACAGCAGTTACAACAACCAGCTCCGATTAACCCACAACCAGCAGCAGCAGCAGCTCCACCAGTAGTCTTGAGATCCCAGGGCAGTCTACCAGAGAAGTTTGGAGGAGAAGCAGGACAGTTGAGAACCTTCCTCACACAGTGCACAATGTTTTTCGACAGCAGACTGGCAGAGTTTCCCACAGACAGAACCAGAGTCACCTTCATTTTAAGTCTGCTAAAGGGCCCAGCAGCCAAATGGGCTATTCCCATGGTGGAGAACAACGACCCGATTCTCAACGACTACCAGAACTTTTTGGCAGGGTTCCGAGCACACTTTGACGACCCGATCAGAGAGGTCACTGCCAGCCGGGAAATTCAGAAGCTCAAGCAAGGTAACAAGAGGGTGGGAATCTACATTGCTGATTTCAAGTTGTTAGCAGGAGATCTGGACTGGAATTAGAGTGCATTAAAAGACCAATTCAAACAGGGGCTGGATGAAGAAATTAAGAATGAATTAGTGCGCCAGGGAACACCAGCTACCCTAGAAGCCTTATATCAGTTTTCTGTGGTCATAGATGCCAGGCTAGAAGAGCTCAGACAGATGCAGCTGGGGAGAAACAGGGCACTCAGAGCGCTTCCAGGATTTCCAGCTCTCTCTGTAGCATCTACTCACTCAGGACCAGAGGAGCCGATGCAGATCGGGGCGAGCAGGAGGCTTATTTCCGAGGCTGAGAGGCAGAGAAGGAGAGAGAGAGCCCTCTGTTTTTACTGTGGAGCCCAGGGGCACATGGTGAGAGCTTGCCAAGCGAGAAGCCAAGCAACTTCAGTAAGACCCCCAGGGCAAGCAGCTGAAACAAGAGCCATCTCCGCCTCTGCTTCCAACCAGGGAAACTCCGTCGGTCTCCCTCTACAGAGCTCAGCAGGGAGACCATCAATCAATTAAGGAGGGCTCATTCCGAGGATTCCAGGCAATCCTTTTACTACTTACCAGTCATAATGCACGTAAACCCAGAGCACCAGGTCAAGCTAGAGGCCCTCGTGGATTCCGGAGCTTCAACCAATTTTATTGATGTGCAGACCGTACAAGACTTCAACATCCCGACCATAGAATTGCCATGTCCCATAGAAGTGGAGACCATTGACGGCCAGCCCCTCAAGGCAGGGCCGATTAGAAGGTTCACAGAACTGGTGCAACTGACAACGGGAGACCACACTGAGTAGATCCAGCTTTATGTTACTGCATCGCTTAATGTGCCTGTAAATCCTAGGCACGCCTTGGCTGAGGATCCACAACCCATTGCTGAACTGGACTACGGGAGCAATCTCCTTCCCAGCTAAGGAATGCCAGCACCACAAGATTCAAGCCGCTCTCCACTCTCCAGCAACCAACGCAGTCATGGAAGCAGGGGGGGTCCAGTTGCCAGCCAAGTATGCAGATTTCGCAGACGTTTTCAGTGAACAAGAGGCCACAGCACTACCCCCCCATAGGGACTGTGATTGCACCATTGAGTTGATACCAGGAGCCAGGATTCCAGCAAGGAAACAATATCCCATGTCTCCCAAGGAACTAGCCACCTTAAAGGATTACTTGGACTCTAATCTCCAAAAGGGGTTCATCCGACCATCTACTTCCCCAGTGTCTGCTCCTACCTTCTTCGTACCAAAGAAGCCTGACCCGTTGGCACCTGCAAACCAGGAGACACCCATGAGAGTGGTCCACGATTTCAGTTTTTTAAGTAAACTCACAAAAAAAGAAACTTACCCATTGCCTCTAATATCCGATCTGCTGGATCGCTTACAGAAAGCACGCATTTTTACCAGGTTGGATCTCAGGAATGAGTACAATCTGATCCGGATGAAAGACGGGCACGAATATCTAACTGCCTTCGACACCAGGTCTGGTAAATTTGAGTACCTTGTTTTGCCCTTTGGCTTATCTAATGCAGGAGCCATATTTTCTCGATTTATGAATCAAATTTTCTCTGATTTACTAGATAAGTATCTGGTCATTTATCTAGATGACATATTGATTTTCTCTGAGGATGCTACAACTCATGTAACCCATGTACGTAATGTCTTACAAAGACTGAGAGAGAACAAGCTATTCGCCAAGCTAGAGAAGTGTGCCTTTGATTTAACTGAATTACATTTTCTGGGCTATAAGATATCAACAGAAGGCATATCCATGGATCCTTCTAAGGTCCAGGCAATTCTCTCTTGGCCACCTCCCCGAAATGTTAAAGAAGTACAAAGATATCTAGGGTTTTGCAATTTCTACAGGCGGTTCATAAAAAACTTTAGTGACAGGGCTAGACCCCTCACACAGCTTTTGAAGAAAGGATCAAAATTAATTTGGGGGGAGAGAGAGCAAGCAGCCTTCCAAGAATTTAAGCAGTGCTTTGCATCCCAGCCGCTGTTAAGACACCCTGATCCCACAAAGCAATTCATAATGCATTCAGATGCTTCCGATATTGCCATTGGGGCGGTGTTATTGCAATATACAAACAAAACCGAGAATACATTACTTCCTTGTGCCTTTTTTTCACGCATGCTCTCACCAGCAGAGAGAAACTATGATGTTTTTAACAAGGAGGTGCTGGCAATTAAAGCAGCATTCCAAGAGTGGAGGCAGTGGCTAGAAGGTGCAACCTTTCCTGTGAAAGTTTGCACCGATCACAAGAATTTACAGCTTCTACAAAACACCAGATCCCTCACCCCACGCCAAATCAGATGGAGCCAGTTTTTCTCCCATTTCAATTTTGTTATTTCTTATGTGCCTGGGGCGCAAAACTGCTTGGCAGACACCCTGTCTCGATCCATTCAGGCAACCCCTGCCACTCACCAGGAGGTACAGGCTACTATATTACAACCTCACAACTTTGATCAGTCTATGAGGGGGAACCAAACAGAGATTTTAGCAGCAGGCAGACAAGCAGAGGACCTATTTACAAGAGTCAGAGCTCAGCAGCAACAGGACCCGTATGCCAGGGCCAGGATGGATGACCTCCAGAGGGGCCCACGAGACACTGCCCCCCCATTCAATGTGGAGGCAGGAATCCTCTGGCATAGTGGGCGATTATACATTCCCCCCTCATTGAGGGAAGAAGTACTGAGACTTTGCCATGACCATCAAACGGCAGGCCACGGAGGTGTTTTCAAAACTCTCCATAGAGCTCTGAGAGACTACTGGTGGCCGAAGATGACTGCAGACATAAAGGGTTACGTTGCTTCTTGTCACACCTGCAGACGAGCCAAGCCTCTCCCAGGGAAGCCCACAGGACTCTTGCAACCCCTACCCACCCCCAGTAGGCCTTGGGATACAATCTCCATGGATTTCATCACTGATTTACCACCAGTCCAGGGGCTGACTTCCATACTAGTGGTGGTGGACCTTTTCCCAAAAATGGCACATTTTATTCCTTGCAAGGGCCTCCCATCTGCAAAAGCCACAGCGCAGTTGTTCATGGACCATGTTTTTAGGTATAGAGGCATGGTGAATCACTTGGTGAGTGACAGAGGCCCACAGTTCACTTCCAGGTTCTGGAGGGCCCTTTTCCAGTCATTAGGGGTCCAGATCCACCTGTCATCATCGCATCATCCTGCTAGTAACGGGCAAGCCGAGAAAATTAACCAATGGTTACAGCAGTATCTCAGGTGTTACACCACTTATCAGCAAGACAATTGGCCAGCCCTGCTCCCCGTGGCAGAATTTACTTATAACAACTCTGTGCAATCCTTGACCAAGATGTCCCCTTTCCAGGCACTCTACGGGGTTAACCCTCGGGTGTTGCCCACCTCCTCCCAGCAGGGAGCTGTTCCAGCCGCGGCTGATTTTCTTAAAGAGCAACAAGCCGCACAGGAGTTGTTAAAGGAGCAGCTGAACAGGGCAAAGAGTGCTTACAAGAGAGCTGCAGATGCTCATAGACAAGAGGGCCAGCAATTGCAGTAGGAGACAAAGTGTGGCTCTCTACCAAGTTTTTGAACTCTACCAGACCCTTCAAGAAATTGGACTCTAAGTTTGTGGGCCCTTTCACTGTGGTACAGCAGATAAATCCAGTGGCTTATTGTTTACAGCTACCAGCATCCATGAAAGTCCATCCAGTGTTTCACAGATCATTGCTAGCCAAAGACCCTCCCCCAAGTGCCTTACGATCGCAACTGCCCCCCCCACCTCCAGTAATTGTGGAGGGGGAGGAGGAATACGAAGTTGAGGAAATTCTGGACTCTAGGAGGAGGGGAAGGGGCATCCAATATTTCATACACTAGAAAGGGTACCCTGAGGAAGAGCGCACGTGGGAGAATGCCAGAGATGTACATGCACCAAGGCTGGTTCATTGATTCCATCAGCTTTTCCCTCACAAACCCAAGCCTCGCACTCTACCAGAGATTCCTCACTTGGATGAGCAGGCAGAGGAATTCGTAAGTTTGCACCTTCCACCCCCGCCTGAAGCCTTGACTCCAGTTACAGAGGAGGGGGGGGCCCACAGCCCTCCACCTCAGGCGTGCATTTCCCAGGGGGGAGGGGGGACGACTCTTCTAATTATCTAGCTATTTTCCAGCAGCGGCCATCTGGCCCAGAAGTGTTATCAGACCTGGAGAGCAGCACTGATTCGTCCTTGGAGGAGTTTTCCTTTGAAGACTTTCCATTGTTGCCCAGTTCCCATGGGACCTTAGAAGGAGACGTCAACTCTTATCAAGCCTCTGGAAGGGAGGGGGCTGAAATGGAATGTGAATCTGGAGGGGAGGGTGATGTCATGAGTAAGGATGGCGAGCAGGGGGCTCCCATCCAGGCTGTAAAGCGCATGCGTAGTACTGAGCAATTAGGTAGCCATTCAAAGAGACACAGATTGGGCCCGCCTTAGCCTTTGGGGTTTATATGTCTGGGTTTTCCCCACGCTTCTTCAGTTTGTTAGGATTTTCTGTTTATGTAGCAGTAATAAAACACTAGAGACCTATTCTTGTCTCAGCGTGGTTCCTGGCTGTTAGGACACAGACACTGTGATTTGTAAACCATAATTATGGCTTAGTCTTATGTGTAAATAAGGCTAAGGTTTGTTTAATAAACCATGGTTAAATATGCTTAGCATAACTGTTATGTTCTGTGCATGGTGAGCCTTGTTATATGTATATGTACAGGTAGTCCTTGCTTAATGACCACAATTGGGACTGGAATTTCAGTTGCTAAGCAAAGTGGTCATTAAGCAAATCTGACCTGATTATATAACCAGTTTTATGGCAGTGATTAAGCGAATCACCGTGGACATTAAGCAAACCACATGGTCGTTAAGCAAATCATGTGGTTCCCCATTGATTTTGTTTGCCAGAAGCTAGCCGGGAAGGTCGAAAATGGTGATCACATGACCAAGGAGCACTGCAATGGTCATAAATGCGAACTGGTTGCCATGCACCCGAATTGTGATCATGTGACTAGTGGGGGGAAACACTGCAACAGTCGTAAGTGAGAGGACTGGTCATAAGTCAGTTTTTTCAACACTGTCATAAGTCCAAACTGTCACTAAATGAAAGGTTGTTAAGTGAGGACTACCTGTATAACATATATGCCAACTGTATATGCCAACTACAAAGTATCGGCCCTTGCTGTAAAATGCCAGTATTGTTAGGTGTTCCTCCCCCATTGTTTTGCAGAGCAGATCAACTGCAGCACAAACCAATTCAAACCTCTCAAAAAAGCAACAGGAAAAAATAAGTGAGAAATTATTTCACAGCTCACTCTCCTTCCTTTCCCATTTCTCCCTGAACAATAAAATCCATCTGCAAGTGTGATCAATCAAAGGGAGACATGACTTGGATTAACTACCTTGGCTGCCAATCAAATGGGATGGGAAGTGTGCAAACTCCATCAGTATCTGACTAGTTTTGTGATTCAATTCCTGTTCTGCCGCAAAACCCATCATTACCTTCTCTGCCTGTTCTCCTTTTCATGAGCATTGTAAAAATAAAATGCAAAGCTTCTTAGATAAATATACTGGTGTAGGCTAGTGTGGATAAAGGTTTCACAGTATATTAATGAAGGAAATAAGAAAGTAAGTACATAAGCAAATGTCAGAAATGAGACACCCCCACCCAAAGGGTTGAATTTTGAGACTGAATTTAGCATATTTTACCCCAATATGCTTTTTTTTGCAAGAAATGACTCTCAGGTAGAAATTGACATTAGTCTCCATCTGCTAATTAACCAATATTCATTCAGAAGAACATCATTTAAATAGTTACAAAAGATTTCTGTGCTGGG
The DNA here is from genome assembly GCF_035149785.1 of Candoia aspera. Classification (NCBI taxonomy): domain Eukaryota; kingdom Metazoa; phylum Chordata; class Lepidosauria; order Squamata; family Candoiidae; genus Candoia; species Candoia aspera. Next base: position 186,330,663 of record NC_086154.1, read on the forward strand.
GCACTTAAAGCTCATCTAACCATACACGGAGATGGAGAAATCAGATGTAATTATAGGAACAGATGACCTTTAGCAATTTATCCTATGCATGCTTATTCACAACTAGAATTACACTTTGTTCAGCGAGTTCTATCTATAGGTAAATGTGCGTAAGATTAAAGCCTAAAGCAGCATACTTGGCTTATTAGCACTCCTTCAATCACTTTTGACTATAACATGTCCATTACGAAACAAAGAACTCCTTTGGTCCAGAACTTTTATTGAACAAAAGTCTGAGACAAGCAAGCCTTTCCTCTACCTAATATTTTCAGTTTTCCTCCTGGCATTTCAGAGAAGACAATCAATCTCATGACCTAGTTCTCTCTCAGATAGCAATCCTATATTAGGTTTGTACCACTTCAGATTGGAGAGGCTCACATGATTGATGGTTGCTCCACCCTGCTGTATATTTTAGAAAGATCAATGTCAGGGAGAAAGGATCTATTTTTCTAATTGTAAGATTATTTTTTCATGTGGCGAATGCAGAGCTCAATATGCCTCAGCTGAAGACAAACTTAACAAAGGATAGTAATCGTATACTTGTAGAACAGCAATGAAGCTTTTATTAAAGACATTTGGAGCTGAGTGGAATATACTGCCACAGAAAGACATACAAGGAGGTAGTTGCAATAGTCTAGGTGAGACATTTAGCAGAGAATACAAAACATAATACGTAAAGGCCATGAAGAAATACATGATAAATTCTGGCATTGTAGCCCAAGAAATATCTCTCCATTTTCTATTTTACACACAGAAAGAGGAAGCTCTTGACTTACCCAGCTGTCATGAGTAAGGATGGCGAGCAGGGGGCTCCCATCCTTACTCATGACACCAGCAAATAACATGATGATAGCTAACTAATGAAAATGTCCATCCTAAAAGCCACCAAACTGTTGTTTGTAACATGTGCATTAAAAGTATTATTAATGACACTTAGAAGTCTGACAGTCCACGTAAAACAATCTGCAAAATTTCTTAACCTGTTTGTGCATCTGTGAAGGAAGTGTAAGATTCTAACTGATGAGTCCTCTTTATTTTACATTGTCCTTTCAACTTAGGTGTTGAACACTATGGGTTCTGAATGGTGAAAACACAACCCACAACGCAGCCCGCATTGACATGAAACATACAACTTATTATAGAAACTGCGGTGCTTTTGTCGTCTGATACCACCTTAACTGAAAGTAAATTGAAAAGTCAGATGTCAGCCAAAGCACTGAGAATCCATAACTATTTGTCAAGAAAGAAAGAAAGTAGTATCTATATCTCTTCCCCCCCAGTGACCCAAAGAAAAGGAGAAAAACAACTAAAATACAAAATTGAGACTAGCAGGACAAATCTCTCTCTCTTTCTCTCTCTCTCTCTCTCACACACACACACACTACTGCAATTCATCTACCTTTCTGTTTGTTTGGTTGCTTCAAAGACATCTGCCAATGGTACATTGTGACTTCCACCATAGCTAAACAATGACAACTCCATTCTCTTAAACCACCCCAAGATTCTTTCTCTGAAATTCAATTGGGAATTCCTTATGGAGGACACTTCCTTCTTTAAATAAATTATTATCTGGCCCTACTTTGAATGCACTTGATCCCACAGCTTCACACTCATTTAACTGATAAACTATTGTCTATAAAAGATTATGCTGGGAATCTTCAGAGGGTCCTAGCCTCCACCTGTTTTAGAAAACAAATCTAGTCATAGAATTTTTCTTTTTGACTAGCAAAGAAGATGGAAGAAACTGCCCAAGGAAAAAATTGCTAAAAATAAGACCACACAGTTCACTCAGTTATGAACACCTAGGAATCAAAGAACAAGAACAAAGTACCAGATTTAAAAAATGAAAAAAACAACATCCAGCAGGCTATACATTTTCTAAGTAAAATTTGTAAAACTTAACTTTAAATTTAGCTCCGCTGAGCCAATATGACAAAGATTTGGCATCTTGTAACTTCTAAATTTACCTTAAATCAGATGTATTTTTAATAATGACAATTGGCTTGGGATGAGGTGTCTGCTAGGACCCTCTGGCTAGCAGACAATATTCTCAGCCCTCACAATTTGCAAACCAGGTTTAAAGATAAAGATCAGAGATTTTTTTTAATCTTTCCCAACTGAAAATATTTCAGAATGAGATCATGCAAGGAAAAACAATTAAGTATTTTCCCTTTTACATAAATATGAGACAGTTTAAAAAGAAAAAAGAAATCCAGACTTTCAGGTTGAGCAAGTAACAGTGGAATAAAGGCAAAAAATTGGAGCTACAGTACACTGGGTATTCATTTTCAAACAAAGAAGCGAAGTCAAATTCATACATACATGTCCACCTATGCAGAATACTTCCCAGCAGAAGCTACATGAGAAATAAATTGAGAGATTCAATTAATAATCAATCATGAGCCAAAGGCTGCAGTACCAGAAACTTGTGGTGACATATGGCTATCTCAGTGACATAGGAATCGCATTACACTTTTCTTTTTTTTAAAGAGAAGTCATGGGGTTAAATCTAAATCCTGAAACTAGGTGCACACGATACATTTTACTGTATGCCAGTAATGGAGCCAATTTACAGAATAATGGAACATTATACAAAAGGCCAACATAGATTCAAAACTGAGGGGACGTCCATAGCTTGACCTCAATAGAGCATTTGACATTTATTTATTTGCTTGCTTGCATTGTTTTTACATTGCCACATTCCCAAAGGATTCATGGTGCTTTAAAAATAAAAGTAACTCAGTCAATGGACTTTTGTAATATTCTTCTGGACAAGATGAATTCTTGTAGTCTGGATGATATCGCAGTCTGGTGGATTTGCAGCTGGTTGAACAACTATACTCAATGAATACTCCTAAATGATTGTGTTCTCCTGGAGGGAAATATCAAATAGGATCCCCAAGGGATCCTCAGTACTACTCAGCATCTTTATAAATGACTAAGAGGATCCAATGGAGATCTTTATCAAATTTGCAAATCACATCAAGCTAGGGGGATGGGTTATCACCCTAGAAGGCAAAACCACAATTCAAGATGACCTCAACAGACTTGAATCAAATCTAACAGGATGATATTCATCTTGGAACACCTGCATCTGAATAGGAAAAATAAAATGCACTGATACAGGATTGAGTTATAGGATTGGGGAGAACTGACCAGGTGGCAGTGTATATGAGAACTTCTAGGAATACTAGAGAATTGCCAACAGAATGGGACAACCTAAGTTTGATGTAGAAACTAAATAGCTAGTACAATCTTGGGCTGCATTGAAGCATTATGTTCAGATCATAGAAGGCAATAGTTCCTTTGAACTATATAGCTGGAATACCATAACCAGTTCTTAAGAGGGACATGGTAAACCCAGAACAAGTTCAAAGGAGAGATAAAAGGAGAAGGAGTCTGAAACAAGTCATATGAGATATGGTTAAAGTTGTTGGGCATGTGTAGTTGGTAAAACAGAAGATGGAGGAGAGATACTGTATATCAGAGATCCATAAATATCTAAAAAGGTTATCATGTGCAAGAGGTATTGGGTCTATTGTTTATTGAAACCAAGCAGGCAAGGACCAGCAAGTTGAAACTAGAAGGTGGTTAAAAGGTAAAGATTTCCCTTGACATTAAGTCCAGTCGTGTCCGACTCTAGGGGGCGGTACTCATCTCCGTTTCAAAGCCAAAGAGCCGGCGTTTGTCTGTAGACACTTCCGTGGTCATGTGGCCGGCATGACTACACGGAATGCCGTTACCTGCCCGCCGAAGTGGTACCTATTAATCTACTCACATTTGCATGTTTTCGAACTGCTAGGTTGGCAGGAGCTGGGACTAGCAATGGGAGCTCACCCCGTCATGTGGATTCGAACCGACCGTCCGATCCGCAAGCTCAGCAGCTCAGCGGTTTAACCCGCGGTGCCACTGCGTCCCTCAGAAGGTGGTTAGGGCTGAATATTAGGAGAAATTTTATGACTGTGAGACTTGCCTAACAGTAGAGGACTTCCTCTCAGTGGAGCTCTTCAAACTAAGTCTGGATGTCTATCTGTTGGAAATGGTATAAAGGATTTGCTTACTGAGCAGAGGATTGGACTAGATTATGTATACATCTCTTCTAACTCCTTTCAAATCCTCTAATTCTATGAGTACAATATATCTAATTCACATATGAAAGTGATATAAGCAAATAAATAAAGATTCTAGCCTAAAACCTGCCTACGTTTTGAAAGCAATTCATCACCAGAGAAAACATGGTGAAAACATCCCTAAGGACTGTATTTTGATCTCAAAAATGTCTCATAAAACAGAGATAATCTTAATTCAGTTAACAATTTTGAAGATCTTAATTTTGTTAGGGTTTTGCCTTGCATATGGCTCCCTGGAGGAATCTGACTGGTCACTGGAAAGCAGAATGCAGAGTAGGTAGACATATAGTTTGATCCAAAAGGCTTTTCTTATGTGTCTAAATTCTCAACTATAACTTTTTCAAGCTCATGGGAATCAGTAGTTTCAATTCCAAGTAAGCACAATGCAGATTTGTCTGAGTACTTCAGTTAATTTTTTTGCTAAGCTTCCACCATTCTTCCTTAGTGTCTTCCCATAACACTGAAAAAAAAGTACCTGGGGAAGAAACTGATATTTATTATAAAACCAAAATGAGATTTCTTGCAAAAAGCATATTGGGGTAAAATCTGCTAAATCCATTAAGAAAAACTTAGGCTAGACCTGGGATTTTCAAATGGAAATGTGTTTTATTACTACAAACTGCTCCTGTAGTGTAATAATAAGAATGAAGTGTTACAATACATTTCAACACAATTATAATTTACAAGCAAAACTATTATTCACTTCAGATGGATTTCAGCAATATCAGCATTTCAGTACTATATAACTCAAAGAATCTTTTCAGAAAAGACCTAAAATGCAAAATATAACTCTAATTTTATTTAAATGTACATACTATTCTGACATTCATTTCTATAGAAAAATACACTTACAGATAGTGATACAATGAAAAATGATAGGTGGACTACAGGATTTGTGAACTATTTTAACTGCTTTCAATTAGAATCTGAAGATTTATGTTGAGAAGTTCTGTGTATTGCATGCTACTAGAATTCAGAGAAATAATAAGAAAAAGAAAGCATAAAGTACTAATTTTAATTTTAAGTGTGCTAAATGAACTCTTTAAAAAGTAAGACCTTTAACTTCGTGAGATAAGTTTTCATTAGTAAAACTTATTAAGATAGGTTTTCATTAAAGTCTGGGGAAAGAATCGGGGGAAAGAATCTATGAAAATGCATTGTACAGTTGTAATATCATTCAATCAGTTTTTGTAATCTGATATAATACTTTTCCTTTCTATATGATTTTACTATCTGAGACAACGGTCAAAGTGGTATCACCTAACAGTCAATGTTCAAGAGCTAACTGGACTAAACATTTACTCTTAACTGTAGTTCCACCTTAGCGCTGGGGCAACATGTTCCAGTATCTGAGGGAAGCTGAAGGCAGCAAGTTTTGCCTTATAATCCCTCATAGCTGCCTACTTTCCTCAACATCTGCTGACCCATGGGCCTATTCTGCCTAGTGGTAGGAATGGTGCAGGCCACAATTTTAGAAACTTTTCCATCAGATTGCTTGAAACTCTTTTTGACTCTGTAGATGCATGGATCAACTACATGTTCTGTTGTAAATCAATCAATCAATTAATCTTCAGTAACAGCTTTCCTTATAAAGAATAGATAATATTTCTGTGAATGATGTAATATTACTGGCTGAAAAGAGTTTTCTGAGGATGTAGTAAGGAAAGCCTCCATGTTGTATTTAAATAATAGTCATGATCTTACTCTTTTGCTGCAATATGTTTGTTCCTCAAATTCTGTGAAATCTTCCCACTAAGTTCTTGGCTGGTATCTGTGCCTTCAAACAATATGAAACATCTGGAGCAACGATAATTTGCTGTAGTAGATTTGTTACTGGAACTGTAGCTTCCAAATCAATAATATAAGATGGACTCTGAACGGTCACTTGACATTCCCATCATAAGCTTGGGTCTGCTAGACTTTCCTTAATCTACATTACGTCCCTCAATGCACTTATTTTATTTTATTATTTTATTTATTTATTTATTTATTGGCTACCTAACTGTGAGTGACTCAAGGCTCTGTACAAAAGTTAAAAACAAGACATAAAAAAACAAACAAGAACGAAATCAGTGACACACAAACACACCACACGGTTCTTCTAAAAGACAGCAGAGTCAGGGCCATGCAGACCTCAGAGAGGAAGGATGCTGTTCCAGAGGGCAGGGGCAGTGACAGAGAAGGCACTTCTGGAGGTGGAGGGATCCTCAAAATTCTACTGCTCTAGATTCTTGCCATTTAAGATTGTTCACAGTATTTGAGACACCCCAGAAACTGTGATAATCATTTCACTTAAGGTAAAACACAACAGAGAAAGACTACATCATCTCAATAAACTTTTACTGGATAATCAATGTGTGGAGACAGAAGCCCAATCCAGCCATTTCTGAGATAAGTGCTTGTACCACAAGATATCCAGCCAACATTAAACACTTTTAAGTTTCACTGTGGGAGACTATTAACAGTCCTTGACTATCATTTTGCCATTAGTGAGACTTAAAGTGCCTAACTTTGGCAGAGTTTGCTTCTATTAGTATACTTGGAAATATCATTATCATCTAACTGGCATGCCCTATATGATAAAATAGCACAGATAAGCCATTAATTTCAGTGGAACTTAGGTGCATGGGTAAAGTAGTGCAATGGACTGTAGCTGTGGTATGAACTGATCATAAATGAGCTTTTCATATCTGATCAATTAAATGCACCACGCTCAACAAAGCCATTGTAAAAGCTCCATTACCCATCTCCAAGCACAGTGGCAGAGCTTTTAGAAATTATATCATGCAATTGTCTGGATCTCATTAACTATTACGTGTTCAAACACCTGGCTCAAGAAGAGTATCCCAGGAAAATACATATTTGATTAAGGAGCTGCAAACAGGTGTGACATGTGCACCTATGCAAACTCCTCACTTTAAAGAGAAGCCCTTTATCACTTTAAAAGTGTTCAACTTTTAAAGTGGGCTCTTTAGCACTCATTTAAAGAATAAGGTATCACTTGTTCTCTGGACACTTCCTTAGGTTTCTGCATCTTTAGCCTCAGTTGCATCTGACAGCTCCTGATGTAGAAAACCATGTAGAGGGCTTTGAGGGAAATATTCAGATGATGTTATAGAAACAAAAAGGACAGAAACATTCCTCAATCCCTGAGAAAGGAAGTGGTATTAGAAAGGGACTCAGGCTGGCTCTTCCCTGACTCACTGGAGTATAACAGGGAGGGAAGGAAAAACACAACCAGACTTAAAGATTCAGTTAATATACTGCAGCTTATCTCAAAAAAGCTTAGTTCTAGTCTTCTTGTGGAGTCGGTTTCCTGATCTGGACAACCTTGTGAGACACCTGAATAGCCTTCATTTGATCATATTTGGGTTCTATGTAACCAAATGTGCACAAACTGATACTTCTGCATTACTTTCTAATGGTAAATCCACATTGTCAGTTCTTACCATACGCTAAAATGTAATCCTAAAAATAAATGATGTAAATCCCAAAGGTTGAGGGTAACATTTTATGAAATACTGGAGCAGCTGAGTCCAGTCCAAAAGGCATTCTCTTGAACTGGAAAACTTCTAAGGTAACATGAACAATTTATTTCCAAGAACTTTAGACTAAGAATTATGTTGATAAGCAGAATATAATGTAAAATAGGCTTATAAATAGTACTTCATCCCAGGTGGGTAATGTATAATAATCTGACACAATATAATTTTGTATTTCTTACATCTATATACATAAATATTGTTTTCCATTGGACTTCCTTATCAGAACAATGGGAGATACTCATTCTGAAGAATCAACAGGCTCTGTGATGTGATCCCATTATAATGTTAAAAAATAATCTTTAAGTGGCTGTCATAGAAATGTTGGTACTTTTCTTCCCTTCTGTTATACCAGCATAGCATAATCTTGCCTCATGTCTAAAATGCTTGGCCATGCCCATGATTCAGCAAAACATCTGAGTATTGAAAAATAACATTGCCGTATGGGAATCTGCGCAATAGCAAGTGTGGGTTGCTGCTTTTTGGTTCAACATGATCTGATGATTTTATCCCTGGAACATAGTCCTTGTTCTATCCAACATTACTTTTACTTCATCGGTGTATTCTTTTTATTTCAGAAAAGCAATGAAATAGCCTTCAACAGTACTACAGAATGAACATATCCCCATGGTTTAATACAAGAGAAATGAGGTGTTCACTATATGTAGCAAAGTATTTTCTGAAAGTCGTAGTGAAATTACCTTATGTGGGGATCATAAGTCAACATTCAATTTTACTTCCTATTTAGGGATATACAAATATTCAGATCTGAAATTAGAAAGGTGCTTCATATCCAGTGGGGACATGCTCACCAAATCTCTCTGCTGTGCCTTTTTTGGTTTTCATACTGTTTTATCATTGTGACAAATTTTAAATTTAAAACTATAGGACAAAATAGCATTGAAAACAATTTATTATCTAGTACATTGAATGAGAATTGTTGGGGGGAAAACCTGCAAAATAAATTTTCAGCACACACAACTGTTTTCTAGCATTTGTATGTAATTATTTGTGTGTAATTTATTTAGATAATGACAGTATAATTTTAAACTGCAAGTTGTTATGTGGTTGGTCCCCTGCATACTTCAAGATGCTTCAAGTCTCACCCTCAGGCTGTTGGAGCAAAGTGATGCATAAACGCAAAGACTGTGCTTATTTACAATACAAAGGAGTGGCCCCTTTAACTACCAATGAGGACAAATATTCTTTCTTTGGAGAGCATGCTATATTTATAAAAACACTAATATATGGTTATGAATTTAGCTCTGGCTTTGAGAAAAAGGCCTCAGGAGAGGGGAAATGGTTGCTCAGTCTTAAGAAAGTAGAAAAGGGGCAGTGGAGCTTTTGGATAGGCTTTCTAGATTCTGTTAATATACCCTAAAACAGTGTTTTTCAAACTTGGCAACTTTAAGATGAGTGGGGAATTCTGGGAGTTGAAGTCCACACATCTCAAAGTTGCCAGGTTTGAAAACACTGCCCTAAAACAATAGAGTAGCATTCTTGGAATGCATGACAGGTCTGTTTCTTGGTTTGGCCTACCTCAAATGGCTGACATTTTCCTACTGATTTAAACACTATTCAATTTTCCAGCATAGCCCTGCCAATTAAAATCTTCTTTTATACTATTCTCTACTAATGTTGATAAATAATTAAAGACAGAATAGGATATAGAAATGTGGGTGAATCTGTATCCTGTCTGCATAAGCTCCCACAAGCAAAACAAAGTTTTAATAAAACACAGTGACATATAGTTTAGTCTTTGGCAGCTCAGTATATTTATTAACATTGAAATCTTTAAAGTATCATTTGCAGTTTGAATCTCTGGAATACAGATAAAGATGCAAGACAATGCTGGGGGAGGGGAATCTGAAACCAATTACTAAGCAAATCCCCACTGGAAGTCCATTGGTTTTGTTTCTGTACAAAGGATGAATTTTATTATTCATTTTCTTTTCCTTCCTCCTTTAATATGTTTTAAAAACCTTCCATGCTCATAAACATCCAGAGAAGATCAGTGAATTGGTCAACATTTGTAATGGTATGTGGGAATGACAGTGGGAGACTGGGCAAAGAGATGCTGCCTAGGGAATGGTCAGATAAGAGGGAGCATAGCTCACAGCTATATAGTGGGAAGAGCAAGAGGCTCAGGAGGGACCCACCCCTAAGTTTGTTTGTTTGTTTGTTTATTAGATTTATCCACTGCCCAATCTGGTTTAATGATGGCTCCAGGCGGCTGTAAAGGTGACGGCAGGAGAATTGTACTTTCAGATTTGTACCGTCCTGTTAATGTAGCCTTACAATAAAATAGAATTAATTCATCTGGTCGTGTTTCCTCTCTGGTCTACATGGGAAGTCTGACAACATTTGACCAGTCTCATATATATATCTGAATTGTTTTGGTGAGAGGAGTAGCCTTATAAATAAATCTGAACTAGTAGCAAAATTCAAATAATAGAGGAACAATGATGGATTTCCTATGTGTAAATACCATCATTGGCAACTTCACACTCTAGAGGAACTGCCAGTGATGTGGTGGATTCTCTGTGAATCCCATATATGTGTCATATGTATCAGTTATACAGAATGCCCAGTTCACAAAAACACATCTAGAAAAACCTACTACTGGCTCTCATACATATGAATCAGTTTCTCCCTCACACATCTTACATATGTAAGCTGCATATGTTTGAGATGTTAGGAAACACAGGGACAGCTCTACCCGTGGTGTCTGAGACATGCAAAACCCAATGTACCCATGAAAATATCACCTTTTGTGTTTTTCAACTTCCCAATAAACTGCTAACACCCAAGAAGACAATGCAAACCAATTCCATATCATGCCAAGAAAACTGCATGAATGTGTCCTTGAAAGTCAGCAGCGACTGAGCTCTACTCAAAGGAAAATTTACATAATAAATGTATGAATCTGCTGTGAGAGACAATTCACCAGGGACATACTATAACAACACAAAAAGGCTCCTTTTATATGTGCTTAATTGAAAACCAACTTTGGACATACTTTTAAAAAACAAAAATATACATTGGGGTCTAAAGAAAAAAATAAAGAGGTGAATTCCTGTTTAAATTGGGTAGAAAGTAATTCCTGTCCATTAAGCAATAAACCAGGAGCACTTGGGCAGTAAGCCAGGTTTATTCTTAAACATAAAAAATCTCTGTAGAGCCTTAGGTCACCAGTGAAACACCCTGGGAAATTAAAATTGGGTTCTTGGAAGAATGACAGGGTTAATAAACATAAACACTACTAAATAAGAAAGCATTCATATACATGTACTTTTTAGCATGATATGCCACTTTCTAGAATGAAAACAAACTATGATACATATAATAAAATAGCTAAGGGAATTACTAATTTCTTTTTTATCAATAGTGGATTATGCATTTTCAACTTAAAACATTTCCTATCCATCTCAATGAGAACATGACAGTTATTCTACACATACACACTTGTTAGATGAGTTATGATCATTCATGTTTTACAAATGATTAGTTTTTTTAAAGGCATTTACAGAGAATCTGTTTATAGCACACAAAACAATCATAATTGTGTTTGTATGTATGTATTTGATTAACAGGTAGTCCTCGACTTACAACCATTTTTGTAATGAGTGTTCAGCAACTCACTGCACTGAAAACATGACTTGCAGCCAGTCCTCACACTTACGACCATCACAGTGTCCCCACAGTCACATGATCAAAATTCGGGCACTTGACAACTGGCTCGTATTTACGATGGTTGCAGCATCCCGGCTCATGTGATTGCCATTTGCGACCTTCCCACCTGGCTCCCTGGCAAAATCAATGGGGAACCATGGGATTCACTTAATGATTGTGGTGATTTGCTTAACGACTGCAGCAAAAAAGGTTGTAAAATTGAGCACAACACACTTAACGATCACATTGCTTATTGACATAAGCTTCAGTCCCAATTGTGGTTGTAAGTCGAGGACTACCTGTATATGGCCTCCCTTCTCATGAATGTGACTCTGGGCAGCTAAGAACACATTAAAAAAAAAATTAACAAAGGGTAAAAACCTACAATGGTCATCAAGGATAAACCTAGACAAAATAATGAATAAAGACCTCTCATCTAGCCTCCTGGCTCCTAGGCCCTGAAGCACATCCAGGTCTTCAACACTTTATGAAATTAGCCCTACCCCTGCCAGCCTAATGTAATCTGGGGGGGGTATGGTGTTCCAGATGGTAGGCACTGGACAGAAAAGGCACAGTTCCATAAAAGGACATTATTCAGTTGAACTCCTGTTGGACTTGGTGGGACAGTAGAAACAATTGGGGATAAGCAGTCCCACAAATAACCCGGCCCATGCCATGAACATGATGCATAGAATGTAGGCACTTCCCTTCACAACCATTTTTTTCAAAGTGAGTACCATAGTATATTGCTGGTGAAATTATTTAATCCCCAGATAGTAAGAGTATAACAGTTGGGAATATCAATTGGAATACAATCACATTAATGAAACACTGGCATATATTTTATAGTGCTTATGTAACACCAGAAAGCCAACTTCCTGAGTGGGACTTTTTCTTTCTTCAGTCACTGCTATCCATTCTTTTGTTCAGAGGAATTGATTGATTGATTGATTGAATTTGTCCCTGCCCATCTCTTCCCATTGGGGGACTCTGGGCAGTTTACAATAAATAATCAGTTAAAACAACAAACATACAATATAAAATACAATATATAAATATATCATTATTCTTAATAAGTAGATATAAAAATCAGAGTAAAAATAAAAATCAGAGTAAAATCCAAGTGGCAGAAGAATCCGATACAGTCCTTACATGGGAGGAATAGGTGTTGAGAAGTGCTAGCTTTCCAATAACATTTGTGCTTCATCATTTTATCTGGATTTTACTGAGACAACAAAGGCTCAGAGTTTCCATCTTTCTTATAGAGATGTCTGATAATGCCTGTCTAATTAGAGCTGTTAGGAAGCCCAAGAAGAAAACTACAGAATTGGTCAGTTTAAACTCTAGCAAGAAAAACAGCTTAATCCTCAATTCTTCTTTTCAGGTCAAGACATTCACAGTGATATTGGAGTCACCTAGAAGTTTTCAATTAGTTTCTAACTGAAAACTTCCAAGTGACTCCAGTATTGCTAAAAGATAAAAGATAAAAGAAACAATCAGCCTAACAGATACGATCCCAGTTTCCAATGCCTAACCCATTTCCAAGCCCTTTCCTCTGCATTTTTCTTTGCACTCTCTAGAAGAGGTAATTCTAAAACATTTATTTTGTTCCCTTTCTCTGTCTATTTCACTTTCCATTTTCACCAGCTACAAAGCTTAGATATCCAAGTAATTCCTCTAGTGTCTCCTCTCCTTCCATATTTGATAATTGCAATTTTGCTCTTTTCTCTTATTTCCTGTCATTAATACAGAATAGTTAGAATTAGTGTAGTGGTCCATATGCTATTATAGGGTGGATATGCGGAGTCCTTGGTGCTCAGGTTGACTCAGCCTTCCACCCTTCCGAGGTCGGTAAAATGAGTACCCAGTTTGCTGGGGAAGGTGACGACTGAGGAAGGCAATGGCAAACTACCCCGCTCTAGTCTGCCAAGAAAACGTCACAAAAGCAGTGTCCCCCCAAAGGGTCAGACATGACTCGGTGCTTGCACAGGGGACCTTTCACCTTTTGGTGCTCTCTGAGCCTTGTTTTCTTGCAGACGTTTCATTGCCAGACTAGGCAACAACTTCAGTGCAAAAAAGGGAGTGGGGTTTGCTCTCTGTAGACTATATACACTTTATATACAACTTGCCCTGCTTGTGTTGGTGGTGGTGGTGTTCTCTCCTTGATAGTTCCTTGTTTGCTGCTTGGTTGATTGACTGAGTTAATGGTTCCTTGATTAGGCTATTGTGTACTGTTTGATTGTTCATCTGGTGTTAATCCTGGTGTTAATCTTTGCATATCTGGGTGTTGATTGCTGGCGAGGAAGTGTTCTGGTCTTTTGGCTTTTCTATTGTCTCTTTTGAATGGTATGTAGATGTTGTTTACCTCTATGTGTCTGTTGATGGCTGCTTTGTCTGAGTGCCAGGCTTCCAGGAATTCTCTAGCGTTTTTGGATTTGGCTTGGTTTAGGATGCTCATAGTTTCCCAGTTGAAACTATGGTTGAGTCTGTCCATGTGTTGTGAGATTAAGGAGTTCTCATCATGTCTTCTGACTGCTAGTTGGTGTTCGTGGATGCGCTCTGCTAGTCTTCTGCCTGTCTGTCCTACATAGTGGCTGTTACAGTCCTTACACTGTATGTTGTAGATGACTCCTGTTTTTATTTCTTGCTTCATTTTCAGTGTATTTTTGTGTATACCTTAAGCTTGTAAATTTTAAGAAGTGGAATCTTTGTCTGAGCTGCTAAGTGCAAATGCTTGTTTGAGTTAAGAGTTCCTCATCATTTTGAGTTGGAGTAAAAGATTTGAGCTAATATTTTCCATTTTCATGTCATTTTTTCCAAATTAGTGAAATCACAGCGCATAAAGAAATCCACCAATACAGTGGCCATTTTACAGACTGGATTCAAGGCCAAGAGATAACTGAGCAACAGCTAAATCCATAACCAAACTCTGATATTCAAGACTACCAAATAATTTTATATCTGAGAATGCTGATATGAAAAACCTCTTCTCTATTACTGCCACCAAACTATGAACATGACCTTGCCCTCTGTTACTACTTGTCCTCCTTTTACATACATACTGTATGTGAAGATTAATATGCATATGTTCCCCCCCCCAAAAAACTTTAATGTTTATTAGTTGCATACTTGTTTTATATCTCTTTTTTAGAAATAGCCATAAAACACAAAACAATCAGAATATTTCTGGATAGCAGCTGAAGATTCATGTCTCCATTTCTGAAAGCATAACCAGCAAATCCATAAACAAGCTGTGACAGTTCCAGGGTACCCACATATCATTATAACATTCCCTTGCAGCCTTCCCCCTAGGAGATTCTTAAGATGCTACAATTATTTTATTTACTACTTTAAGTACAGACATGATCCTTGCTGCTTTCTGGGTATCTCTGTAATAACTGTGGGTAAATGAATGTTAATGACAACACATTTAATACAGTGAATAAATCAGTGGTTGGAAAGAGGATTTGCTTTGAAAAAATAAATGAAGCATGATGTTATAGGAGCCCTGGGAAGTCAGCATCTAAGTTAGCTGAAAAGAATGAAGCATTACTGGTAGTATATGAGAGACGAGCCTTGGTTGTGTTACAAACTATAAATTGCCCTGCACATTTATCATCTGAAATACATTAGAGCGTCACAAATAATTTACTTTCTTAATTCTGCAAGCTATTAGACAGAGAAACACGCCACTTATTCAACAGGAGTGATAACTGAGGCCCTTGTGGAAACAAGGCGATTAGAATTCAACTTCTTATTTAATGCTGCATCATTCTTGGGTGTTAAATCAATCCAGAGTGATGTTTGAACTACCACGACTAAACAAATGAAAACTGAACCATACTGGCTACCCAGTATAATATTAACCATATTATACTTCTATGCTTCTTTTCAGGTCTCTGCCAACACCTGAATGCAAAGTAAGGGTAAAAACTAGTGCATACTCAGCTATGCATTTCTTTTGGATAGACATAGATAAGACTACACTTTCCACAGAAACAAAATGGAATATCTGACATGAATTTAAACTAATTGCAGATCAAGTGAAGTGCTACCTTCACATAGTGCTTTACCAAATACATTGCCAAAATTACTGTACAGGCAATGTAATGCAGGTAGTTCTCAGTTAACAACCACTCATTCAGTGGCTGTTCGAAGTTACAACAGTGCTGAATGAGTGGTACTTACAACCAGTCCTCAAAGTTTGGGCCGTCCCAGCATCCCGCGGTCATGTGATCACAATCTGGGTGCTTAGCATTCCGCTTGCCCTTACAACAATTGCAGCGTCCCACAGTCATATGATCGTCATTTGTGACATTCCCTGTTGGCTCCCCACAAGCAAAATCAATGGGGAAGCTGGCAGAGAAGGCCGCAAATCACTCGAAAAAGGCTCCTGTGCCCTGCAGCAGCCACCCCAATCCTCACAGTGCTCATGCCATGCTGGACCAGATCTTCGCATGCCCTCCCTACCCCGCAGCTGCCACCCCAAGCCTTGCACTCTTGCCACACTGGACCCTCGTGCACCTTCCCCTCCTCCACAGCAGATACTCTGGGCCTCGCTACACTAGTGCTGTGCTGCACCAGACCTTCACACACCTCACACGCCCTCCCCAAGTCCCGCTGCACTTGTGCTGCACCTCCCCAGCCACTCATGCACCCTCCACAGACCCTTCCCAAGCCTTGCTGCCACTTATGCACTGTCTCCAAGCTGCAGTGTGCTCATGCTGCCCCTCCCCAGCCACTCAAGCACCCTTGTGCACCCACTCTGCAACCTTCCCAAGCCTCAGTGCCACTTGTGCACTCTCCCCAAGCCCCACTGCACTCAAGCTGCACCTCCCTGGCCACCTGTGCACCCTCCCTAAGCCTTGCTGTGCTTGCACCACACTACCCAGGCCACTTGTGCACCCTTGTGCACCCTCCCCGCATCTCACTGCCACTTGCGCACTCTCCCTGAGCCTTGCTGCACTTGAGCTGTGTTGGAGGTCCTGGCAAATCAGCATGCCTCATTAGCATGTAAATGAGTTTGTCCGATGATGCAACTCTCCATGCTTCTTGAGGAAGCTGTCTTGTTGTCCCTCCCACTTCCCCTTTCCACCGTCTGGGAGGGAGCATGCAGCCGGAGCTCCCTCCATCTTGGCCACATGCATGGGCCTAAGAAAAGAAGGATTTTCCCCTCTTTCCCCTCTTTCTCCACACAGCTCTTAGTAGCCATGAGGGCTAAGAGTTCATTAAGTTTAGGGAAAGAACAGAAGAAACAAGGATAATCATTTTTTTTCTACTGAAGAACAGAAATGTAACTGGACCAAGAATAAAGTCAGTAAGATTCTTTTTACTTACTCTTGAACCTACTTTGTCCAAGTGTATAATTCTTTATGCTTGGGTGGGCTGAGTGTGTAATAACCTATATTTCTCTAACATGCTCATTAAAGCTATTTTATATAATATTCTCTTTCTGTGCACAGCTTCTCTGCTGTGTTAAGCTCTGCTCCATTCAGTGGTCCTAGCTGTCCACTAATGGCTTCAAGCTGCACCACCCCAGCCACTCACTCACCCTCCTGCACACTACCTGAGCCCCACTGCACTTGCACCACACCTCCCTGGTCACCCGCACACCCTCACGCACCCTTTCCTGCCAAGCAGTAGCTACTTGCCTGCTTGCTGGCCTGCTTGCAAGCCTCCTGGGACTTGAAACTTCCTGCTGTTTCCCCATGGACTTTGGTTGTTGGAAGCTGGCAGGAAGTTGTGAGAAGGTCCTCACTTAAGGACTATGAACCTCACTTAATGATAATGGGGACTGCAGGGATTGCTGTTGCTAAGTGATGCGGTCATGCGACATCATGCTTTACGACTGCATTGCTTAGCAACAGAAATTCCAGTCCCAATTACTGTTGGTAACTGAGGACTACTTGTAAATCTTTGAAGGAAGTTTGAAATTCCTGGTTCAGAACATATAGTAGGAATGGCTTCTTCACATAGAAATTAGCAAAAAGTCCAAAAAATTGGAGGATCTCAGATTGCTACCCTTATTCAATGGCCATCAGAACAAAAATAATAGCTATGTACCCTGAGCAGTGAAGAGAAAGCTCAGGAGGACTGGAATTAATTGATTAGCCTAACAAACAACATATTCATACAAACAAAATTTTATTGCTGAATACCATCCAGATCCTCTGGTGTTTTATGAACACCCTGACCTATGAAGAAAGTAGAAACAGTACAGGATTGGGCTACTGCGGGGACTGTTCCCCAAAGCAACTTGAGAGCACCACTGTTCTGGTCTAAGGACAATACCCCATCCAAATATTTGATACACACATCCAGTCACCATGGATATGTGCTCTTACACATACAGAATAATTCAACCAGATTTTGGCTTGACAAATAAAAAAGGGAAAGACCGACATTGTTTTATTAGGTGAAGAACCTTGCCTTTTGTACCCTCTCCGCAGAACCACAATTTCACTTGCCTAGTCTTGAATGATAAACAGACCTCATGTCCCACAGAGTTTGGGCAGTTTTCAGTGCCAAAAAAACTCTAGACTCTTATTTTTCAGAATCTTTGGTTTCAGTTTATCTAACGAAGATTTGGGGATTTAATATGAATTCATTAAAATAAACTCAGCACTTCTGCCTGTTCTTAAGTGCTTGCTAGAAAATGGTTAGATAATAACTAGCTGATTATTGAGAACATCTGATAAAATCAAATGTAGCTGCCTGAAATGCTTTCATATGCATTTTATTGCAGTGGGTTTTATTTTTCTTGCAAAACTTATTTTAGTTATTGAATACACAAAAAACATCCCTGCTCTTGCTCTACTGCTAAATGCTAGCTCTTCCTTTCATTGGCCAAATAATTTTTAAAAAAATAGATGGCAATACTGCTAATGCTGTAAGTAATTTTATCCTGTTTACTATACGTTTTCTTACATTGTGTGGATTATTCTTCAAATCTACATCAAAACTGAAATAAAAATGACAATTTTGTTTTGTGAGTGTATGTATGTGTTTAAATCTGTATAATTATTGTAAGGGTCTGGAATATCTTTGATGGCCCTTGGAAAACATAAGCTGTTCAACCAGATACACCCCAGCTATCCCAACGACACACTTGTGGTTTTTAAAGTTAAAAATTGTTGGTTCTGATTCAATTCAGTTCCTTTTTTGTTGCTTTACTATATATAGCCCACAGAATCACCTTTCATATTTACTTAAATATGCCAGCCAAATGTGTTCAGTTGGGATTTCTCCCAGGTAAGTGTAGAAAAATCAGAATATACTGCTTTAGAACAATCAAATATACATAACAACTCATTGTATCAGTTTTGTCGCACTTAGCTTAGATGGGATCATAATAAGCTTTCCAAAGAACTGCTAATTTCTATGATTTCAAACTATGGATTGTGTATCAGAATGTAGGCTTTGAAATATTCTGGCAAACCTGACTACAATTTTTTTTTAAATAGGTGTTTTTGTAAGAACTGAAGGAAACTCATTAAGAAGAAACCTCATATATGGTCTCTCATATGCTCTGTCGTACGTTTTTTTAAAGTTTGGTGTAAAGTTTGTGTGTCTTAGAGTCAGTGTTGACTCCTGGTGATTGCCTGAACTAGTCCCCACAGTTTTCTTGGCAAGATTTCAGAAGGGGTTGGCTATTGCCTTCTTCCGACGGCTGAGAGAGAGCAACTGGCCCAAGGTCATCCAGCTGGCTTTTTTTGCCTCAGGCAGGCCTAGAACTCACAGTCTCCCAGTTTCTAGCCTGGTGCCTTAACCACCACACCAGACTGGCTCTGTTATAGCACATTACCATCACTATAATATAAATCACAACTGAAGACTTGTGAGAAGTTATTTTTAAAAATTTCTCAGAAATTTTTGTCTATCCCCTTTCCTAAAAGAATCAAAATGATAAAATAGGATGATGAGCCAAATGCCCTATTTTACTAATATCATGCTATTTTTCTCTTGTTTTTTAATGGCAGCAGAATTAAGAGAAAAATTATCTACATCTTAGCTACTCTGTCTTAAAAAAAAATCAAAATATTAAATATCAAATTTTTTTGTGTGAAAAGCAGACAGTAACCATTATCTCCTTTTCTTTTAATTATACAAGGCAAAGGCAGTAGATGTAACACAGCTCTATTCAGAAATATAATTTTAAAAATGTTTATTTCGATATACAAGCATGAACATTTTCCAGTTCTGTTTATAGCCTGTCATACTAATGGTACGAAGGAGAAAATTGTTTAGATGACAAGCAATATATGTATGCACTGAATTATAATTGATGTCCTCAAGCACTCCAAGCTTGTTTATTGCTATGCACATTCATTAAACCATTAACTATTTTAAATGCTGCTTTCTCATTTCTAGCATTTCTTTATATATTCCTTTATATGTTCCCTCCCCCCATTTCAAACTGTTTTTATTTTCTATGTTTACTGTTTAATCAAAAGATCCTGTTGTCCTGGAGCCCACTGAAATGAACGTCAAAGCAGAAGCATCTCTGATTCATTCATTCATTCATTCATTCCACTACAACTAAAAAGTACTTAAATCCATATAAATAATATCAATAAATTATGGTAAAAACCAAACAATGAAACATCAAAAACTATGGTATCATCAAAACTATTAAACACTGTGTCAAACATAATACTGAAAATTAAATAGTCATCACAGTGATTTTTCTCAATCAGCCTAAAATTAAGAAGTAAGGGAATCCATCAGTTTACACCAGGAGGACATTCCAAACTTTTGGTGCTATCACGGAAAAGAAATGGGCATAATAGTGAGATAATATTGATCACACTAGTGGATGATCTCTAGAGTGCTCAGGATGGTAGCGTGCATCCATTTTGGCCCTCCTTGATCTTAGTGGCTTTTGATATTATCCATCACTGTATCCTTCCAGACTGGCTTAGGGGATGGGGAGGTGGCCACAATGTTGTGGTGGTTCTCCTCTGAGGTTGGTTTCAGCTGGTGTTGATGGCAGGGGGGGACAGGGAATCAAGGCCTAGGCCCTTGCTGTGTGAGGTCAGCACTTTATCCTTTCTTCAGTAACATCTACATAAAACCATTGGATGTTATTCACTGGGATGGTGTGAGGTATCATCTGTACTTCGATGATACTCAGTTATATATCTCCACCCCAGATCAACCAAGTGGTGCTATCAAAGTTCCGTCTCAGTGTCTTGAGGCTGTGGAGGTCTGGATGAGGAGGAACAGACTTTATTTTTCCTCTTTCCCCATAAGTTTTGGAAATACTTTTCAATCTGCAAATTTCATGTTACTAAAGAATACTTAAAAGAACATATTTATGGAATGACAAAACATATTTATTCAAAAGGTTGTTTTCTTTTATAGTATGCAGCCGAAACTTACAACTTATTCCAAACTTATCATCACTTAAATCAGGGATGGGTAGCTGGTTGCTTGTAGGCCACGTGCAGCACTATGCTTGTTCTCTCTCTGTCTCTTGTTTTGTGACTGCTAAAATCCACAAGCTCATATTGCTGGAATTTGAGGGCTAGAGTTCCCAGATTTTTAAAAAACCAATTTGAAGAAAAATAGGTAAGTTTAATCTCCTCCTAACATTCATTTTATTTAAATAAATTACAGCCTAAAAGTGAAAAAACAGGAAATTTTAGTTCTATTCTCTTCATGTGACATCACTATCTCATTCTTGTGTCTGCTGTAGCCCCTTTTTAGTGCAGTCCCTGGCTCCTAGTATTTGTTAATGAAGTGACTTAAAAATATAGCATGAAAAATAAAATATTTAAATTCTGTCTTAAAAAGTAATGTCTGGGAGAAGACACTATGCAAAGGTCTTGCCCTAATTTGGAGAATTACTTACCATGCTATCAAAAGCTGTGTGTAAAGGGGTGAACCAAATGGAATTTCTTTTGTCAGCTGAAGTGGAATACTTTAAGTGGAAGTTACTGGGCAGCATAGCTATTTAGCAGCATTTGGAGACTTGTGAAGTAGAAAGAATGATGTCTAACAATAACAGTGAAATGAGCTTCACAATATATTCTAGCATCATATGTAAAGTTCTCAATTGTCTTTTTAGACAACAGACAGATGGAGGGGGGCAAGACAAATAAACGTAATGCCTCTATTAAGCATAACATAAAAATCTTTTGATTTCCTAGACTTTGAGCTCAAAACGTCCTGTACATTTTGATAACGACACAGCAAAATCTCTATGCAATACAGCTAAAGGAAAGGAAGATTTATATAGCAGCACATATTAAAGTTCTGGAATAAAAATGTCTTTTCAGAAGGCAACAATACTCAAGTACTGCTAAAATAGCAAGCTTGGCAAACAAATTCTAGCTGAGATTCCACTGTTCTCTCAAACAGTTTGATGTCCTTCAGATTTATCAGGACTACAGCTCTACCACACAGTACGGCCTTTCACCTATCCTGGAAAGTATCATGTTCATTTTGAGTATGATGGGTACTTCTATTCCGTCTGATCATTCCTCATCTACACATCTTCAGCAGAGAACAAAAATTTCTTGTCTTCAGTTTCAATTCGCCTGGAAAATGAAAGGAACCTGAAGTGGCCCTCATTTAGCAGGAGTGAAGGACTGATTGGGGTTTAATATGAATTGTTCATCATAGAGGACTGCCAATTACTATTAAAACTCCTTAATTGAAATCAAGCAAGAAAGAGTAAAAGGCATTGATGAGGGAAGTGGGAAAACCTTGAAGTCAGTAGTTTGATTGAAAGTGGCAGATGTTCCAAGGCCCATCAGCCCTTGGTTGCCACTGTTTTTCTTCAAATTCTCTTCCATGTGTTGCTGGTTAGCAACTCCTTTGGAAGAATTACAGAAACTGAAACAGCAGCCAAGTTCTGCATAAAGGTAAAGTACAAACAAATGCCAAAATTAAACTTCTTTGAAGCAATGCAACTCCCCCTTCCCAGTAAAGTAATTGATATTAACATGATCATTTCTAGGAGAAAGGAAACTCTTGAAGGTTAAAAGCATCTACACAGATACCAGTATCCAAAACTCACCAACTTTAATGCTTTTAAGCAGTGATAGCTAACTGAAGACAACTGTAGCCAAAATTTGGATTAAAATATTGGGCTTAATGAGTTGGAATGATTATCCTAATTCTGTTTTAGCATTTTCATTATTATTTAGTTTTATCAAAGGTCATAATATACAATTCCTGCCCCATCTCAGATCCTCTTTATAAACACCACCTTTTTCAATTATTTTACAATGTGTAATCCATCTGCTAACAAAGGTACAGACAAGCCAATAAAACTACCAGCAGTATCTAAAAGATTGAATCAACTGAGTTCTTAAAATTATCAAAAAGATGAATATGTATTTCACCTTGCCAGTAAATCTACAACCAGAATTAATGCTTGATATGTTCTGTTACACTGAGTCGGTTCAAACTTGCCTGTTCATCATCATTAACTGTAACATCAAGCAATAACACTCAGATATGAATGAGAGATCACATATTAATTTCTATATCTGAGGCATTCTTATCTCCCTGAGTCAACAGATATAAAGCATAATCTGAATATAGATTTTTCCAGCTTCTTTTCATGTAGTCCAGGCATTCAAGGTATTTACATATACTGGTCTAGGACCATAATAAAGGTTTGATTTGATATAGTTACACTTCAGCAGTGCTGTATAATATATACCTACTCTGAAGCAAGCTCTTCAGTCTTACCCCATAAAGTCTGCAGGATTACAGATTTTATTATGCTGGCAGTGTATACTAAACCATAAATTTTCAAGGAAAGAAGATCCACAAACTTACAGTATTCATACAAACTACCTGTTACAAGTATTGCTCAAATTATGTATGTGGAAGCTCTTGTTACATAATGAAACACATAAGAGTTGCTGCATAGACAGAATGCACTTACTGCAGAGATGGTACAAATGAAGAGTAGAATGTATATCCAAGATACAGAGGAGTGAAACAATTTGGGTTCTATAGGTCAAAACCAATTTGTTCAATTGTTCCTGGAAATTAATAAAAGGAAGTCAGTGGTAATGTGGAAATGCCAGTGTAAAATATATATTGGCAACTCATTGGCAATTGGAGGTGAAGGGGAGATATAAGGGGATTCTGTAGTAATGCTTATGCATTTGTGGAGCACCTGCTGCGGAAGATTTGATTCACTAAGTGCTGTATAATCACTTATATCTGGCCTCTGGAGTCACATTTATCTATTCACTTGGTGTAGTTGGAATTCAGAAAGTGAAGTAAATTATTTGCTTCCACTGGCAGATTCTGAACCCTCTGTAGCACAGCAAGTTGCACAATCTGCAGGAACAGCAAGGAACTTAAGAACAAGAAAATAGGCAGCTCTGGGGGTAAACTACACCAGGGATGAAAAGTGACAATTCTGGGCAAATACCCATGCCATTAAATAATAAATTAGTAACAGTAAAGCCTCAGAAGTTGCATGTGGATTTTTAAAAAGCTTAATGTACTCAACAGCATCCATGTTTCCCAGGACAACAGTAGCCTGGACAAATCCGATGTTCTGCATTTGGCACCACTGAGAGCAAAAGGAAGTATTTGGCATATAGAAAAAAAGTAATATTCAGAAGGCAGAGACAAGGTAGACAATCTGGAGGATGGAGAAGAGGAATGAAATGGTAAGACTCAGTGAAGAGACAGAAGCAGCTGCCCAAGATGTGCAGAAGGCACTGAAAAGAAAAAAGAGCTCCTGCATTCTGAAGAATGCAATGTTTGGAAAGCGGAACGCACTCAGGTAAAAAGAAAAAAACACAAGTTTTTTCAGGGCAAAGGAAAAAAGGCATTAAGTGCTGGTTAAGGATCAATCTGTATTGCAATCTTGAGGGTATGCTCCATGTTCTTCCCCACTCATGTTCTGCAGCCTGAGTTAGAAGGGAGAAGATTAATTTGCCCCCTTCAACACAAGAATAGTCCAGCATTCCTGCTGCTGAGAAGGAACTGCCCTTTACCTGCCTGCAGTGCATACTGGCTAGCATAACAGTATCAGAAAGGAGGTATCATCTGATTCTTTTTGTTCTCTCCCATCATGTATTTTCTCTCTCAAGACCTGAAAGGCTGGATCTAAGTAAACAAGGTATTAGTAAGAAGGTATTAGTAATGTAAAAAAAAAAAGGTCAGCAATAGGGGGGTCCTCCTGGACTCTAGTCCCTGCTAGAAGAGCAGGTGGAGGCCAGCCAAAGAACCTTTGCCCAGCTTCAGCTGATGCATCAGTTGTGGCCTTTTCTCAGCCACAGGATGGCTGCTCATGTCCTTGCCACCTCATGCTTGGGTTACTATTAATTCTCTCTACATGGGTCTGACTTTGAAAGCCACTGGAAATTTCAGCAGATGCAAAATGCAGCTACCATTCACTGGTTATTCTCAATATTACCATATGACACTGCTGCTATGGAAGCTGCATTGGCTACTGGTCTGTTTCCAAGCGCAATTCGAAGTGCTGGTTATTACTGATAAAGCCCTACATGGTTCAGGGCTGAGTACCTTCAAGACTGCCTACCTCAAGTAAATTCTGCCTACAGAATCTGGGCAGAGAATGCCTGTTAAAGGGGGCACTTACCAAGAAATATGGGAACAGGCACTTAGGGGGCATTCTTAGTTGGGGATCTCCTCCTCTGAATAGCCTTGCTCCCTAAGCAAGAATGCTCCTACCCTCTGGATCTTCCAGAGACTTGTCCAAACTTGGTTTTTGTGGGAGGCTTTTAGAGATTTATTATTCTGGGTATCATCAGAATGTGAGGGTGTAGTTATTAACTGATTAGTGTTCTATTTTATTATTCTTGATTATTACTGCTATTTTATTGTATACTTGTCAGGAATTAGGGATGAAGAACCAAGCTGAGCCAGAAATTTAACTCTAGTATTTATTGTTCTACCCTATAGACAGAATCCTGTCAAACTGAAATCAAACTACCAAACTCTAAAGTAAAAACTCCAGAACACTAAGGCAGTTCCTTTCCGATTTTCTTGGCTGGGAGCCCGAGGCTTTCCACACTGCACGTGCGTTTTTCCCCCTGGAGAGGGCCCCCTCCTTCTTCTCCAGTGATCCCCATAACAATACTTCTCAGAATCCTGCTGGGTTGAAAAGTTATCAATGTTTTATAAAGAAATTAAGTTAACCTAACAAAAGATGACATTAGAAACTGGGGCTGAAGCAGGTGCACTAAGGGAGCAGTCTGTCATGCGCTGCCTACCTCTGAATAACACTCAGACACTGGTTCGCGGATCAGGCTCTGGTTTATTTGCAGGGCAGGTACAGCGTTGGTAGAAAAAAGCTGAGAGTGACAGGAGCGCGCCGGTGCGGGGTTTAAATACCCCGCGCCGGTCAGCGCCCCCTCGCTCACGGTCACGTCACCCCCCTTTGTCCAATACGTTGCCCTGCCGGTGGGTGAGGGTTTCCGGGATCGCCCATCATCAGGTTTCCCATTCCTCTGCTGATTGCTTTCAGCTGGGCGATCCCCGTGGTATTGCCGCTGATGGCTTGGGTGGCTCCGTGATCCGTTTAGCTATTGTTTGTTGGCCGTTAGTCGTTGTGGGTTGATGGCTACTTATCTTGTACCCCTTCACCTATTTCCTTGTCATTGTCATGTGTGCCATTGCGCTGATGACTTTAGCTCAACGGCACTCATGACATACTGCCCCCTTTTCGAATAGTGTTCTCCCCCGGTTTTCTGGGTTTTCCCCGTGGAGCTGTCAAAATGCCACATTTTTTTTTTTTTTTTCAAAGTTCCCGCCGGAGTAGTTGTCGCCCCTCCCTTTGCTCCTCCCTCTACCACGTGCCTTCCCAGGGTGTGTCCATGGTACGCATGCTCGGGTCCTGACCTGGCGTGCGCATGCTCCAGCCACACCCTGTTTGTTTGGCTCAGTTCGGCGAGGAGAGAGGCGTGGCTGGTCGGGTGCTTCTCAGCTCCAGGTAGGGCCCTTCTTTTTCTTATTTAAAGTGCGTCGCCTTTGTTGTGTCTCCTGGGCGTTGCCCCCAGGTTGCCCTGTTGACTTGCTTGCCACTCCCCCGCGGCCGGGGGGCGGGGGGAGGGTGCTGGCGAACGTTTGTCACCACCCCGTGGGCCCGGGGCGGGGGGAGTGAGTCCCGGGGGGGGGAAGGTCCACCCAAGTCGCGGGCTTGGGGGGGGCCCTTTCCCTTGGGGCACGGGAGGCGGGGGGGGCCTGCGGGGGGGGGTTTGGTTTTGCTGACCTTGGTTGCGGTTTGTCGGGGTATGCCCGGTGAAATGCTCTGGTCAGGTCAGGCGCGTTAACGTTGTGCGCCGCCACCCATTCCGGGTGGGGGAAGTGTTTCCACCTGACCAGATAGTGTAGAGTTCCTCGTTGCTTGCGGGAGTCGAGAATGTCCCTTATCTCGAAGTGGTGTTGCCCGTCGATCATTACCGGTGCGGGCTGTGGCGTGCTTGGGTGCCATCGGGAGGTGGTTGCCGGTTTCAGGAGGCTGGTGTGGAACACCGGGTGGAGTCTCCGGAGGTTGTGTGGCAGGTCCAAGCGTATTGCTACCGGGTTCACTATTTGCGTGACTCGGAACGGCCCGATGTACTTAGGCCCCAGTTTTTTCGAGGGTTGGGTTGACTTTAGGAACTTGGTGGATAGATAGGCCATATCCCCCGCCTGGAACGTCGGTTGTTGGCGCCGGTGCTTGTCGGCCTGCTCTTTGTAGGCAGCCTGTGCATCCTTCAGCGCCGCCGTGATTACTGGCCATGCTTCCGCGATCTTCCGTCCCCAGTCGCTAGCGTCCACCTGGGGTTCCGGGGGTTGAGGTAGCTCCGGTATGGGGACGAAGTCGCGCCCCGAGACTACTTCGAACGGAGTTTTCCCCGTGCTCGTGTGGACGGCGTTGTTGTATGCGACTTCGGCGAACGGGAGCAGTTCAGCCCAGTCGTCTTGGTGGTAGTTAGTATATGATCGTATAAATTGCTCTAAGGTGGCATTAAGAACCTCAGTGGCTCCGTCCGTCTGAGGGTGCCAAGCCGTAGATAGGGCCTGTTGGGTCCCCGTCAGCTTCAGGAAGGCCCGCCAGAATTTGGAGGTGAACTGTGTGCCCCTGTCGGTCACCACACGTGCGGGACATCCGTGTAGCCTGTACACGTGGATGAGGAAGAGTTTGGCTAGCTGTTGTGAGGATGGGACCGACGTGCAGGGGATGAAGTGGGCCTGCTTTGAGAAGTAGTCCTTCACCACCCAAATGGCCGTTTTCTTCTGGCTGGGTGGGAGGTCCACTATAAAATCCATAGAGATTTCCTCCCATGGGCGGGAGGGTTCTGCCACCCGTTGCAATAGCCCCGCGGGTTTGCCTGGTGCCCGTTTGGCCCTAGCGCACGTTGGGCAGGACGCCACGTAGGTTTTTACGTCTCGCCTGAGCGCGGGCCACCAGAATTGATGCCGTGTTAGGTGTAGGGTCTTGAGGAACCCAAAGTGTCCCGCTTGCTTGGCGTCGTGTGACCTATGCAAGATCGCCTGGCGTTGCGAGTCCGGGACGTAGATTCTGCCTTCCCCCCATGCCAGGTCTTGTGCCATCGTTACCTTGTCGGGGTTTGCCAGGAACCAGGGGTCGGTTTTGAGGGCGGCGGCGAGGTCCGTGCGCATTCCCCCTGGTAGTTGCGGTTGGCTTCTTTCCGTCGCCGGTTGTCCCGCCGTCGGCTGCGCCGTAGAGTCGAGCTGCCTCCGTGCGCCGCTTCGGGTGGTCACGGCCATCCCCAGTTGCGAGGCGGATAGGACCGTCCCAATGGTGTCTGGGGCGGGCTCTTCGTCTTGGGGCAGTCGGGAGAGGGCGTCGGCCAGGAAGTTCTTCTTGCCCGGCATGAACTTCAGCTGGAAATCAAAGCGGCTGAAGAATTGGGCCCATCGGACCTGTTTTGGGCTAAGGCGTCTAGGCGTTCGTAGGGCCTCGAGGTTCCGGTGGTCAGTCCAGACCTCGAATGGTTGGGTGGCTCCCTCGAGTAGGTGTCGCCATGTCTCTAGTGCCGATTTCACCGCGAAGGCTTCTTTCTCCCAGACGTGCCATCGCCTCTCTGTCTCGGAGAACTTCCTTGACAGGTAGGCGCATGGTTTCAGGAGTCCCGTGGGGTCTTTCTGTAGCAGGATGGCTCCCAGGGAGAAGTCTGAGGCGTCGGCTTGGACCACGAACGGCCGTTCTGGGTCCGGGTGCGCGAGGATTGGCTCCGTAGTGAACAGCGCTTTCAGCTTGTTGAATGCAGTCTGGCACGCGGGAGTCCAATTCAGCACTGTGCCTGGGTTCTTGGCGCGTCGGGTGTCCCCCACCCCTTTGGTTTTGAGGAGGTCCGTTAAGGGGAGGGCTATCTCAGCGAACCCCCGGGCGAATGACCTGTAGAAATTCGCGAATCCGAGGAAGCTCTGTAGTTGCCGTCTGTTGCGGGGCCGCTCCCAGTTTAGCACCGCTTCGACTTTTGCGGGGTCCATTTCGATGCCGTCCCCGGAGATTCGGTACCCCAGATAGTCTAGGCGCTCTTTGTGAAACTCGCACTTTGTAGGCTTTGCATAGAGCTGCGCCCTTCTGAGCTTGTCGAGGACTTGCCTGACTAGGGTTACATGTTCCTCGTGCGTTTTTGTGTAAATAAGGACGTCGTCGATGTAGACCAGGACCCCTTTGAACAGATGTTCATGCAGTACCTCATTGATGAGCTGCATGAACACCCCAGGGGCCCCCGCGAGTCCGAAGGGCAGTACCTTGTACTGGAAAGCGCCTAGGGGGCAGTTAAACGCCGTCTTCCATTCGTCCCCCTCCCTGATTCGGATGCGATAGTACGCCTCGCGAAGGTCCAATTTGGAAAAGACTTTGCCCGTGGACAGGTGGGCGAGCATGTCCTTCACCAGGGGTAAGGGGTATTTGTTGGACAGGGAAGCCGCGTTTAGGCCCCGGTAGTCGGTGCAGAGCCGTAGGGTCCCGTCTTTCTTCTCCCGGAATAAGACGGGGGCTCCGACCGGTGAGCATGCTGGCTCTATGAATCCCCTGTCTAGGTTTTTATCGATGAACTCCCGGAGGGTTGCCATCTCCTTCGGGGTCATCGAATAGATCTTTGGTCTAGGTAAGGGGACGTCGGGCAGTAGGTCGATCCGGCAATCCGTCTTGCGGTGGGGGGGTAGTTGGTCAGCTTCTGCCTCTCCGAAGACCTCGGAGAAGTCGGCGTATTGTTCTGGGAGGTCTGCTGTGGTAGCGGCATTGTCTTGTGTGGTCGCCTCCGCTCGTCCTACCGTGGGGTTGCTTCTGCCCGCTGGAACTGGTGCTCGATACTCGCCGTCGCCGAATGTGAAGGTGCGGGTCTCCCAGTTGATCCGCGGGTTGTTTGTCGCGAGCCATGGCATCCCCAGGACTGCAATGGGCCGTCCGATGTGCGTGACTACGAACGATGTGCGCTCGGTGTGAGTGCCCATTTGCAGGGTGACCGGCTCGGTTTGTAGCGTGGCTGGTTTCCCTCCCGCTGTAGAGCCGTCCAGCTGGTGGAATGCCAGCGGCGTGGGGAGGGGGAAGCAGCGGAGGTCGAGTTTGGCGACTAGGTCGGGGTGGATGAGGTTTTTTGAGCACCCCGAGTCCACTAGTGCCGCGGCCGTGGTGGCTCCGTTGCCGGCAGAGAGTTGAATTGCTGCCAATATTACGGGGCTTTCGTCGTTTCGTTGAGGTGGTCCGCGTTGCTGTCCCACCGCCTGCCTCGCCACGCGTCTCAGGGCAAGCGGGGAGCATTTCCCGCCGGCTGGTCGGGGTCTGTATTGTCCTCTTCCCCCCAGTAAGCGTCCCAGCCCTCTTCTGGTGTCGCTGTGGCCACGGTCATTCGGCGGTGAGGGGGCGGCCCCGGGTTGGGTGGTTTGGGGCTAATTTTCGGAGTGGGTTTGGGCGCGCTGGTCGGCGGTCGGTTGGCGAAGCAATCCGCCGTCTTGTGCCCTAATTTGCCACACCTCCCGCAGGGCTCCCGGTTGAACTTCTTTTTTGGGTATATGGGGCCGGCCATCCCCCCGTGTGGTGCGGGTACCTTTTTCCCGGCATAGTTTGTGTCTTCCGTGGTTGTCATGAGGAAGGTGCGGTGCGCATGTTCGGCTTTCCCCGCGAGGTGGATCCACCCGTGTAACGTTTCTGGGTCGTCGCGGTAGAGGGCCCATTGGAGAACGTCGCGGTTGAGCCCCCTTTTGAACATTTCCAGCAGGGTGGTCTCGGACCAGTCGCTGACCTTCCCCGCGAGGGCTTTGAACTCCAGGGCGTAGTCAGGGACCGTGCGTGTGCCCTGTTTAAGTCTTTGGAGTGCGCTTTTCGCCCTTACTTTGGCTAGGGGGTCTTCGAAGTAGTTTTTCATCTCATTGATGAAAGCAGGGAAGGTGGCGAGGGCGGGGGAGCTGGACTCGTACAGTTGGACGTACCAGTCCGCCACCCTGTCTTGGAGTTTGATCGCCACGGCGGCGATCTTGTCGGCCTCGGAGTCATAGGAGTGTCCGTGCCTCCCCATGAACTCCCTAGCGTTGGTCACGAAAAACGAGAGTTTTGTGGGGGTCCCATCGAAGAAGATGGGGAAGTCCTTTGGGGCCCGGGCGTTTTGTGCGGCCCCGCCTCTCGCTTCCCGGGGTGTGGTGTCGGCCGCCTGTGCCGTCTGCTGACCCTCCGCTGGCCCGTGTGGGTTCGGTGCTTCGCTCGGGGTGTGGGCTTGTGCGGGGACGTCGTTGGGTGGCGCGGGGGGCATAAGCGCCTGGAGCATGGTCCGGAGTTCCGTCAGTTGAGCCCGCATGGCCGCGAGTTCGGCTCGTGCCTCCTCGTCCACAGCCCGCGCCGCCGCTGGGGCCGGTTCCGTTGGCGCGTCCTCGGGGGTGGGTTGCCGGCGGGGTTCATCGTCCCTCTGCCGCGGGTCCGCTTCCTCCGCCGTCTGATGGGTGTCTCCGTCGTCCTCCTCCGTGTTGACCGCCGTGGGGCTGTCGCTCCACGCCCGTTGCTGGGGTGCGATGTGGGGCGCGGGGTCCTCCGCTGGTTTCGGAAGTCGTGCTGCTCCCTCCCGCGGTCGGGTTGCCTCCGTCGCCATCTCCCCTTGGGGTTGGAGCTGAGGCTCGGGTCGGGTGGGGTGGGCGTCCATGGCTCCGGGAGTCCGCAGTGCCTCTGGCCTTGGTCGGTCCTCCTCTGTCTCTTGCCGCGCGGCTCGCCCTCCTTGCCCGCGCCGCTCCGGCCTCATCTTGCTGGTCTTCTCGCCGTCTACTCCTCCCGCGGCTCGTTGTCGTCCGGTGGGGCTCGGCGAGGCTGAGTTTATGACTCTCAGCTTTATGTCATGCGCTGCCTACCTCTGAATAACACTCAGACACTGGTTCGCGGATCAGGCTCTGGTTTATTTGCAGGGCAGGTACAGCGTTGGTAGAAAAAAGCTGAGAGTGACAGGAGCGCGCCGGTGCGGGGTTTAAATACCCCGCGCCGGTCAGCGCCCCCTCGCTCACGGTCACGTCACCCCCCTTTGTCCAATACGTTGCCCTGCCGGTGGGTGAGGGTTTCCGGGATCGCCCATCATCAGGTTTCCCATTCCTCTGCTGATTGCTTTCAGCTGGGCGATCCCCGTGGTATTGCCGCTGATGGCTTGGGTGGCTCCGTGATCCGTTTAGCTATTGTTTGTTGGCCGTTAGTCGTTGTGGGTTGATGGCTACTTATCTTGTACCCCTTCACCTATTTCCTTGTCATTGTCATGTGTGCCATTGCGCTGATGACTTTAGCTCAACGGCACTCATGACACAGTCTCCCATAAGCCCAAACCAAGAAGTATCTCTTACTCATTTTTTGGGACCTAGCTAGGGCTCAGCAGAACTTGTCTTTTACCAATCCACCCATATTTTTCTTTCTGTGTATGTTTCTATGTGTAGCAGATACTGGTTTTTGAACCAGACCAGTGGATGAACATTCAAATGCATCTGTATGGAACATACTGATACAGATGTGCTGAATATATTGATTTTTGGATGCAACATCACACGAAGACTGATTCTATAATACTGTAGGTAATTAGCATGGACAGTCCCAAAGGGAGGGAGCTTTAGTTATTATAGCTTTAATCCTTTTATGTACATACCAGTAGCAGAATAGAGATAGAAAGTAGAGCGCCAGGTTATTCCCTGCTTTATTCTGTACTATTAAATAAACAATTTGGGGGACAGGGATGCTGCAGATTTTGTCTCCAAAAGGTGTTTTAGTGCATCTGTATGCAACACCTTAAAGAAGACTCCAAGACTGAAACTGAAGTGCAGCCCAGCCCCAACAGATAAGCTACAGAATGCAAGTTTCTAAACGAAGTAGCGAAATGTTCACGGTACCGATAGTGGAGCCTGTACAGTGTTCCTTGTGGAATGACCATTCGTTCAATGACTGTTCGAAGTTATGATGGTGCTGAACAAGGGGGACTTATGATGGGTCCTCATAGTTGCAGCCATTGCAGTGTCCCCAGAGTCACATGATTGCAATTTAGGTGCTTGGCAAACGGCTCGCCATTACGCCACCATTTGCAACCTTCACTGCTGGCTTACAAGTCAAGGCAATGGGGAAGCCGGCAGGAGGTCGCAAACGGTGATCGTTTGACCACGGAATGCTGCCACCACAAGGGACTCACCTAACAGCAGCTGGGACTGCGCAACTGCCATCATAAGTTGGCATGGACACATGATGCCGCACTTTATGACTGCATCACTTAGTGATGGAGTTGCTGGTCCCAATTACTATTGTTAAGTGAGGACTACCTGTACTGTTTTTAAGGAACAAAATCATGTGTTCACATAGTCCTTACAGAGACAGTTGTTTTAATGGCACATTAAAATGGCACTTAGTAATATGGATGGGCTTGTTTGTTTTTTCATGTATTTATTTCCTGTATTTCTATACATTTCTAGGCTGTTTACAACTCATTTTGTAAAACGAATGAAACCATAAACATCACAATAACTTCAAACATTCAGTAATTAGTAAAATTTAAAATAGCCCACTGACAATCACATAGGAAGCAAAGTACAGATGTCAGTCTCTAAAAGCCTGTAAGATAAGCCATGTTTTCACCACTTTCCAAAGGGTGACTAGAGTGGGGGTTAGGCAGAACTCATACTTTTGATAAAAAAAGAGCTTTCATATATCCATCAGCTCAGTTATACCTCTGTACAGCATACATGTTGGTAAGGGGGAAAAAAGCCTTCTGTCTGGGCCAGTTTGTAAAAACAAAAACAAAACAGATTGTACAGATCTGGCATCACTTAACATTCATACTCAGCCGGGGCAGGGCTTCATATTCTTAACTAAGAACGTCTTTTTAAAACAAAAGTGATATAGTCTCCTGTGGTCTGCTACTTGCTCACAGTCAGCTTCATAAAATTACTCATTGCTGATTTCCATGAGGTGTGTTATTTAAAGAGACAGCGATGCTTTTGGAATTCTTCAGTGAGAAACCCTGGCCTTTCAATGCACAATAGGGCTGCAAGTTGCCAAAATTTACAAAAACCAACATTCCTTTCTGTGCTTCGGTGCCTTCTTAAACAGTGCTGTGATACAGAAAATATTATTGGTTCTTTTATTACAAAAGACGCTCCAAGGCCAAAATCCAAACCTACCACTATCTCCTAATGTTCTTCATTTATTGAGAATGGTTATAGGTGAGATTTTCATCCAGTAGAAATGCCTAATGTTTTTTAGCCTAATGTTTTCCATGCATCAAGAGTAACTTTGGGAGGTCTTAGGGCTAATGACCCTTTAATTGTTAAAGGACACTTATTTCTGCAAGCAAAATGTGCTCTGTTTCTGAAATAACAGCCCATCTCATCCCCATGATCTAGACCAGTGTTTCTCAACCTTGGTAACTTTAAGATGTGTGGACTTCAATTCTCAGAATTCCCCAGCCAGCCATGCTGGCTGGGGAATTCTAGGTGTCCAATTCCACGCATCTTAAAGTTGCCTAGGTTGAGAAACACTGATCTTGACAATAATGCAGAAGTCCCATTGATAACAAATTTTAATGTGAATTGGATCTAGGAAAGAGCCATTTTTAGATTTTCTTTCTGTCCAGGAAAAATCACATTATTATTATAGTTATCTGCTGTTAATTAAGTACACACACAAACACACACTCCTAATCTGTAGAAGTTTAAAGAAACTGGAGAAATATCTATATACCATGGCATCATGTTTAGTCTGGTCCGGTCTCTAGATGAGTCTCTTCATTTCCTTAGCCAAACTGCCAGTTAAGAAACAACTGATTTACATGCAATTTATAACAAATTGCTATTTGTTTTATTTAGCCGAGAACAGCCTTTGCTGATAAGCACGTCTGTGCCTGAATACGTTTAATAATTAAAATATTCCTTTATATCTACTTCATTATAAAAATATATGATGTGTTATGTGTTTGGTCCCCAGGACAGTATGTTTTACCTTACCATTTTTTCTTTTGGATATTGTTAACTCTTTTAATCTTTGTTAGCTGCCCAGAGTTGCTTGGTGAGTGAGAAACCATATACAGTGATTAACTCACTAAACATTATTATGCTTTTCACTATTGTGTTGGTCATACTGGATTTAGATACATTTGTCTCTTTTGGGTGCCAAGATGAAATGAAAGGATCATTGGCAAGGATTTGCAACGAAGATTATACAACTCAAAAAGGCCATAAATAATTACTTGGGAAACTAGCCATGCATCTCCATCTTTTTAATATGTTGACTTAAAATATATGCAATGGAAAGAGAGAGAGAGAGAGAGAGAGAGAGAGAGAGAGAATTAACTTCCTGTCTCATACAAAAGGAACACAGGTAGCTGGACACTAGATTTAATAAATAGTCTTTATTATGCACTGAGTTGTAACTGATCTCTGAATGACAGATTGAACTATACCTGAAATATACTACATAGAAATATACTTAACATATCTTACGGGGTTTTGTATCTGCAGCTTCTTTTATTCCTTATCAAAGGGGACTGTACGTACCAAGGATGTGCTGTGCACATTATTTGTAAGCAAATAAACATTCCAGGCCACCCTAACAGCAACAACCTAAACAATATCAGATTCCTTTAAAAAAATGGAAAGGAAAAAAAATACCTCCAATAGCCATAGCTTGTATTTAAGGTTTGGCAATATGAAACCCTTTGCAATGTGATATATGGTTCAGATGCACTCCACCCTTGTTAAAATACCAGATTTAGGAGACAGGCATTTTGTGTGTTATCATAAAGTATTATTCTAATGATGGTATGTAAGATAGCTCAACTGGAGACCTATACAAAACAGCATGCTGAAACAGAGACAGTCCCACAATGAGTGTATGCCTATAATAGAGTATGGCTCATAAACAGCCTTTATTTGAAAAGGACAGAACTAAGTAGAGTATGATGGGAAATAATAGCAAATAATTTCCAGACTGGGCAAGATTTTCCACCCTTTTAACAATTGATACAAGTCTTATGGACAACAACTAATCCGTTTGCAACTTCCTCTGATTTTACTGGAGTTAGGTGAGGAAATACGAAATGTGTGAGACACAGATCTCTTTGATTTATGCACATTCATTCTGACAGTTTCAATGGGCTGTGCCCATTTTAAATTCAGTATATTTATTACACAATGGATATAGTGAGTAGGGGCAAGCACTCCCATCTTCTAAGGAATACAGTACATGAAATTGGCTTAAGATTTTTGGTGGTCTGGTAGTAAGCAGGTACCCAAATCTGACCTGTGAAATATATAACTGCTTTCACCATTCTGCAGACTTAAGTGGTGAAAATTCTGCTTTGGTATTGGGGTCTCTAAAGTTGATACGAAGTATTTAGAACAATGCTTCAGAGCTTGGAATACTTTCAAGATGACTTTGAATGAATATAATTCAGTCCTGACTCTTCTGATTCTTTGCTATAGCTAGTAGTAGCTTCAGTTGCTCCTTGTTTAGTATGAATTGGGTTTCTGGAAATCATGCTGCACTCTGCTTTTGAACATTTTATTTAAAATTCTGGAGCCAAGTTTGGGTTTGGCTCTGAATTTTGGAAAAAAATAAAGAAAGAGCAAATTGTTAAAACCTTCATCTCTGAAAAGCTGCATCAGTTTCAAAGTGAACAGGGAAACTCTGCAGTCCCTCAGTTGTGCCAGACCAGGGATCAAAAGAGCCTGTTCCCTTAGTTTCAAATGCAAGTACTTCTCAAAATACACTTAAATCCATAACAAAACTAGCCTACAAAATAAGAACTACATTTTATACATTACACTGTTTATTTTTAAGCTCAGAGCCAAATCTAACAATAAAAAAGGAAGAAAGAAGGGGTGTTTTTAGTCCATGAGCTTGAATGTATATGCACAAAGTAGGCTAAAGCAGTATTTTTCAATCTATTTTGCCAAAATCTTTTGCACTAAGGAACCACTGATTATCTGCAATAGGAACTTGGTATATTGCAAAGTATTCTCAGGCACACACACACAGATCACATGGGCAGGTGCTCTTGAGCCTCTCCAGCTAACTATTTGTTAATCTATATAGTATAAATTAACAATATTACAATGAAGATGCACTTGATAATTGATATGTATCCTGTACTTAAAGTGGCTGGCTAGCTTGCTCTTATGATCTATTTTCCATTCTGAGTAACTGGTTTAAATCAATTAGCTAACTATTTTACATAATTTATTTCATAGATCTGTGACAGCTGCTTAGCAGTCTACTGCTATAATTCAGACAACAGCTGCAAAAAGACAATTTCAGACTCCAGAAAAGCACATCATCAGCACTAATTACAAATTAGTTGACATCTATGGGAAGACTGATGCAACATTTTTGCCCCCCAACGCTCCCTTTTTTCAGTGTTTCAAGAACTGAAACACTGTAAAACTGATTACATTTGGATGGAAAGTTTTGAAAAACTATTGTACATACAGAGGATCCTAATACATATGTAATCACTGCAGGCTCAGGATTTTCCTTGTCTTTCAAAGGGATTGCTATATATGTATTAGTCAAAACTCATGTCTAAGAACATTTGCAGGATAATTTTGTCATATTCCTCCATCTACTGATGTTACTGGAACTAAGATTACTCCTTTGCATTGCCTTTAATAGTCCTGGAGTTGAGAAATAAATTCAGCAAACTTGCCTTTTCCAGCCTTTCAAGATCCAATTCTTTAAGATCAGATTACCCTATGCATACATAATGTGTCTTTTTAACATATTCTTCCTGTATTTAAATACAGAGATTTAATTTCACTGCAAGATGAACTCTCCTGAGAAATCTCCAGTGGCCCTTCTGCAAAGGCTGATTTGCATCTCTGAAAATCTTTGTGGATTTCCTTTTTTACAATGTCAAGATTTCATGGGCAAGCTCTATAATAGGCATTCATTTGTTAGATTTGTAATTAACATTGTCTCCTCATTAAAAAGCAACACAAGAGCAGATTTAAGGTGGTTTTCTGCTGTAGCATAAAACATTTCACAGGATAATATTCTGCCCATTGAATAATCTTTTACTATTGTGTAATACCCATCTTATTTCAATAAAGGCAAAGACACAATAACAGAACATGAGAGTTATATTGCTAGTGATTATAAATAATAAAAACAGAGTACAGGGATATTTTTTTAGCTTTTCTGAATATCATTTTAACCGTGCTTCATAAAGCTATAAAATGCAATCATTGCTCACTCAAGTTGATAACAAAATACAGGGACAATGGAATAACAGGATTCACCTTTGACTCCATAGTAAATGCATTCAAACAGCATCTGAAAGAACTATTTTGGTATTCTTCTCTAAACCATGTGATGAGAGGTCAGATCTCATTCAGTGGCATAGGAGCATTATAGGATTAAAAGAAAGTCTGGAGTTGATTGTAATACCAGCAAATATGGAAATTTTGATGCAGGAAATTCATGCTTGTGATATAAATGCTTGCTGAATCAAAATCTAGTTACTGTTATTACTTCCCTGGGGAAAAAAAAAATCCATGGATAGAAGTTGAACATTTTAAAACTTTTTGAACTATGTTAACCAACACTGGGCCTTTTGAAAAGTAGACACGGTCACGTGCCAGTAGTTATAGTGTATAGTAGCCTAAGGGCTAATCAATAAACTTTGATTGATTATAGTGTATAGTGACTTATAATGGGAGTTTATCAGTAGTTTTACTTAGTGGTATCATAGTAAACAACCCAAAGCCACAGAGTACAGACATCATCAGATCACAAACTACTGGGTATGATGTGTTACCAAATCCCATAAGGAAAGGCTGCTTGCCAGCCCTAAAGTGAATGTTTAACGTAACCCTCCACTTCATTGCATTGACCTCTGTTAACTCCAAGGCTTGACTCTATTGAAAACCTGTATTTTGAAGCAAATGTGATTCTGACCACTTTTGAAATAGTTAAAGCCTTAATAAAGTTGTATTTTGTTGAGTTTTTTTTTAAATCAGCACCTTAAATGCAGGACAAAATACATTTTGAAACTCCAGCCTGATTTTTGGCTTTTCTGACAGTTAAAAGCACTATTTTTTTTTCAAAGTTTACCTGAAAACATACACCCTTGCAACCCTACAGTAAGCATGAAAAATGAACATAGTGAGCAAACCCTATTTCAAGCCTTTCTGGAATAAAATAAAAGCTAGTAAAAAAACCTTT
Organism: Candoia aspera; assembly: GCF_035149785.1. Taxonomy (NCBI): domain Eukaryota; kingdom Metazoa; phylum Chordata; class Lepidosauria; order Squamata; family Candoiidae; genus Candoia; species Candoia aspera. Next base: position 186,369,671 of record NC_086154.1, read on the forward strand.
TAAACTCCTGCGTGCAAAGGTTTAAGTATGGATTGCAAATGAGCAGAAACATACCTTTGCGTAAACTTGCAAAGCATGTCCTGTAAGGCATGCTCAGTTACTTCTCTGGGCATATCCAGAATTACTATCCTAAACATGTACATAGTCTGTTCTACTCAAGGCATGTGCAGAGCATAGACTGCAAGAGTAAACATCTGTCACTTAGTAAAGGCGGTATTGATTACACCTGGAGCAACTCAAGGTTGTGTTTCTTAGGCCTTGCTAAGTTACAGCTTCTGCAGAAAGACAACTACAAATCCGTTTTTGTAGTTGTGGTGAACATTTTTTCTTCATGTTGATCTTGTTTGGCTGTCACAAGCAGTATTACAATTCTGGTGAAGCTGATAAGGAACAGAGGAAAACGGAGGCAATATCATGTAATACTTACCAGGTAGCCTATGAAATGCCAAATGCCTGCCTCCCTGCCCTGCCCCTTTAGGTCCCTGCAAAGGACCTTTGGTGGGTAAGAAATAGTTTATATTTCCTGTTATATCAGGACCAGAGACTGGACATCATCCTAGAGGGGGCGTATTTCTATATCTACAGTATATATCCATATCTCTATACCTATATCTCTATATATCTCATCTAAATATGAGAGCCAGTTTGGTCCAGTGGTTAAGGCAATGGACTAGAAACCAGGGGGCTATGAGTTCTAGTCCTACCTTAGGAATGAAAGCCGGCTGGGTGACCTTGGGCCAGTCTCTCAGCACAACTCACCTCACAGGGTTGTTGTGGGGGGAAATAGGAGGAGGAAGGAGTATTAGGTATGTTTGCTGCCTTGAGTTATTTATAAAAATAATAAAGGCGGGATAGAAAATAAAATCTATATCTATCTATATCCGTATCTGTACCTATTTCTCTGAATTAATGCTACCTAGAGAGAGAGCAATTCTAAAGAGGCCTTGTTTATATTACTATGATGACCACTACTGTCAAAAAGCTGAGGATTTTTCTGATCTGGAATGTGGCTATGATTCCATTCTGTCAGAGAGGCTGTGCTATCAATTGAAAATAATATCTGTAGCTCAGGATTGAACTGTGGAGTCCTTGGTTTTCTCTGAGCCTTGCTGTTTTCTTGCAGATATTTCATTGCCAGACTAGGCAACATCAAATTTTCGCACTGAAGATGTTGCCTAGTCTGACCATGAAACATCTGCAAGAAACCAACAAGGCTCAGAGAGTGCCAAGGACTCCACAGGCTATGCTACTTTCACTGTGATCTAGAGTGATCTAATTCAAACCAAGACTGGCCTTTTTATGTCTGCAGGTTGATTGGTGGGATGCAGACTGGCCAGAAAGGTAGACATAAATGTGTCTTGGCATTTCTTCTTCTGAAGATGATGAGACCTTTGCATTCAATGACAGAGAAACAGCTCTCTGAATTCTGTATACTTACATTAACAATACAGTTGTGTTTTCAGGTTGAAGTGTGATCATTATTCCACAGTCCTCCATTATTCTACGACAGGGTATGGATAACCTGCCACCTCAAAGCCACAAGTAGCTCCTGAACCTTTTTATTGGGATTCCCACTAATTATTGTTATTATAGTCAGCTTTCCCCCATTTTGAGGTATGAAACACATGACAATTCAAATGTTAATCTGTAATGAAATTTAAAGAAATGCATCCCCAAATGACCACCATCCTAGAAATACATACATGGCACATCCTCACAAACTTTTCATTATGGCCCCCTTTACTACATGTTTCTCTCCCTAAAAAATGTTACGCACAGACCTTAGCCAGTGCAACTCTGCTCATTTTGCTTTATAGTATTTGTCAATAGTTAGCTATAAAAGTCCATTTGTATCATTAAAATGTCTAGTCCCCAAAATCTAGGTTCAGATAAGACTTCCAAGAAATATTGAAAATAAAAACCTCTCTTTAAGTTATCTCTCCAGTGGCAGCACCCAGGAAGTTTCCTCCACCACTACAGTGGTGACACTGGTGTGAGAAGTCAAAATTACAATCACCACTACTACCACCACATGTCTGACAGCTAGGTGCTCACAAAGGCAGAAGTAGGTTTCATGACTGAATTCTTGGTTCAGTATTTCATAGATCCTGATTCCTAGAGTATTTCTAACTCCAAACTCAGAAAGAGGAGGAATTTCTTGACCATGAAAGCTATTGAGCAGTGGAACTGCCTGCTTCCTGAAGTCCTGGGTGTTTTGTCAGTGGAGGTTTTCAAGCAAAGGTTGAACAGTAATTGTCTGAGAAGGGCACAAGGATGCCTGTCCTGAGCAGAGAGTTGAACTAGAAGACCTCCAAGTTCCTCTCCAATACTATAATTCTATGAAATTAAAATTGGATATGCACTTTGTCATTACATCTGTAACAGTTTATATTTTGATCATCAGCATACAAGCCAGAAATCACTTGCATTTCTTTCTTTCTCCCATGTAATTATACGAAGAATTGAAGCCATCTGATCTAAGGAGAGCCCATCCTTACTATTTCTGCTTGAGTCACTATTTCCAGTAGCCTTCTGAAAGGAAGTTGGTACCCACTGATGCATACTTTGATTCAGGCTTCTCAAGTCTCAGTGGTTTGAGCTACGCAGTCTCTGAACTCTTCTGACTGAATAGACCTATTAGTATTTCTCAACTCTTGGACTAATTAACAAATTGTACAGTTTACTGGATTTTTAAAATCCCTTGTGATAAATGGTTGCACAGATATTTCTAGCAGCCAAAACTTGGAAAGAAACAGATAAAAATGTAAAGGGATATAGTGGAAATTCCCATACATTCAAATCACCATGTTTCCCCACAAAACAAACTGAAAAGTAAATATCTCTTCAGCTCTGATCCAGTTTATATTGGGGAAAAGGTTATAGAAGCCTCAAGTGCATCTAAATGTGGGTAAGTTAATACAGCCAAAGTGAATAATGGAGTAGATTGGTAAATAAATAGTGGCATCTCAGTATTTTACTTATGTGGGGGACAAATAAATTCCAACTGCATATATCAGTGTTATGGCAACAAACACAGAGGCTACAATCTCTAATTCACTCCACATAAGATATAATACAGGTAGTCCTTGGGCTATGACCATTCATTCAGTTACGACGGTGTGAACGGATCGTACTTATGACTGTTCCTTGTAGTTCTGGCTGTTGCAGTGTCCCCACAGCCATGTGATCACAATCTGGGAGCTTGGCGCTGGGCTCATGATTATGTTGCAGCAAGCCTCAGTCACAGGATTGTGATTTCTGATGTTCCCTGCTGGCTTCCAACAAGCAAAGTCAATGGGGAAGTCAGAAGGTGAGATCATATGAGGGCCTTGTTTAATGATAGCAACTGGGACTACCATTGCTAAGCAACACGGTGACATGACTTTGTGTTTTACAACCACATCACTTAGCGATGGAAATTCCAGTCCCAACTGCCGTCGTAACCTGAGGATTACCTGTGATTATTTTCAATCCTTTAAAAAATTAGTAGTATCTAAACTCTTGCCATCCCTCAAATTAGTGTTCCTTTTGCACAGACAGCACTTTCACTATTAATATTTAATTTTAAATGAACATTCCCTTTGTAAAGTCAAATATGTCTCAGGCAAATTTGACTTTAGATGCAGGGTCATCTTGTCTAACTTCTTAAAAGACTAAAACAACCATTCATTTTTCTAGTCTTTTAGTAAATGTATCCAAAATTTACTAATCATCATCAGAGGAATGATAGCTTCAGCTAAACATTTAATAAGCTTAGTAAGTTTTGTATCTATTTTATACATTGTCAAAAGATGTCCCTAATTAAGACTGAAATAAAATTCATAACCATAATATTAAAAGCAAAACTATGTTGAAATAATGACTTTATTATTAGCATTAACCATACTTATACCCTCCGCAAAGGATCGTTACCTTGTCGTGGTGCTGGAGCTTGAGCACCTCAATGATGCCATGAGCTAAACCGTGAAGGGCCACCCAAGACGGGAAGGTCATGACAGAGAGGTCAGACTAAATGCGATCCCTGGGGAAGGTAATGGCAACCCACCCCAGTATTCTTGCCGTGAAAACTAAATGGATCAGTACAACCAGAGATATGTCGGTATACCATCGGAAGATGAGACCCCCAGATCGGAAGATGGTCAAAATGCTACTGGGGAGGAACAGAGGATGAGCTCAACTAGCCCCAGTCGTGATGACGCAGCTAGCTCAAAGCCGAAAGGACGGTTAGCGGCCGACGGTGCTGGTGGTGAACGGCGAATCCGATGTTCTAAGGATCAACACACCATTGGAACCTGGAATGTAAGATCTATGAGCCAGGGCAAATTGGATGTAGTTATTGGTGAGATGTCAAGATTAAAGATAGACATTCTGGGCGTCAGTGAACTGAAATGGACTGGAATGGGCCACTTCACATCAAATGACCACCAGATCTACTACTGTGGACAAGAGGACCACAGAAGAAATGGAGTAGCCTTCATAATTAATAGTAAAGTGGCTAAAGCAGTGCTTGGATACAACCCAAAAAACGACAGAATGATCTCAATTCGAATTCAGGGCAAGCCATCTAACATCACAGTGATCCAAATATACGCCCCAACCACAAATGCTGAAGAAGCTGAAGTAGAGCAGTTCTATGAGGATCTGCAGCACCTACTGGACAACACGCCTAAAAGAGATGTTATTTTCATCACAGGAGACTGGAATGCTAAGGTGGGCAGTCAAATGACACCTCGAATTACAGGTAAGTATGGCCTGGGAGAACAAAACGAAGCAGGACATAGGCTGATAGAATTTTGCCAAGACAATTCACTCTGCATAACAAACACTCTCTTCCAACAACCTAAGAGACGGCTTTACACATGGACTTCACCAGATGGACAACACCGAAATCAGATTGATTACATCCTTTGCAGCCAAAGGTGGCGGACATCTGTACAGTCGGTAAAAACTAGGCCTGGAGCTGACTGTAGTTCAGACCATGAACTTCTTCTTGCACAATTTAGGATCAGACTAAAGAGATTAGGGAAGACCCACAGATCAGCTAGATATGAGCTCACGAATATTCCTCAGGAATATGCAGTGGAGGTGAAGAATAGATTTAAGGGACTGGACTTAGTAGATAGGGTCCCGGAAGAACTCTGGACAGAAGTTGGCAGCATTGTTCAGGAGGCGGCAACAAAATACATCCCAAAGAAAGAGAAAACCAAGAAGGCAAAATGGCTGTCTGCTGAGGCACTAGAAGTAGCCCAAGAAAGAAGGAAAGCAAAAGGCAACAGCGATAGGGGGAGATATGCCCAATTAAATGCAAAATTCCAGAGGTTAGCCAGAAGAGATAAGGAATTATTTTTAAACAAGCAATGCGCGGAAGTGGAAGAAGACAATAGAATAGGAAGGACAAGAGACCTCTTCCAGAAAATTAGAAACATTGGAGGTAAATTCCAGGCAAAAATGGGTATGATCAAAAACAAAGATGGCAAGGACCTAACAGAAGAAGAAGAGATCAAGAAAAGGTGGCAAGAATATACACAAGACCTGTATAGGAAGGATAACAATATCGGGGATAGCTTTGACAGTGTGGTCAGTGAGCTAGAGCCAGACATCCTGAACAGTGAGGTTGAGTGGGCCTTAAGAAGCATTGCTAATAACAAGGCAGCAGGAGAAGACGGCATCCCAGCTGAACTGTTCAAAATCTTGCAAGATGATGCTGTCAAGGTAATGCATGCTATATGCCAGCAAATTTGGAAAACACAAGAATGGCCATCAGATTGGAAAAAATCAACTTATATCCCCATACCAAAAAAGGGAAACACTAAAGAATGTTCAAACTATCGAACAGTGGCACTCATTTCACATGCCAGTAAGGTAATGCTCAAGATCCTGCAAGGTAGACTTCAGCAGTTCATGGAGCGAGAATTGCCAGATGTACAGGCTGGGTTTAGAAAAGGCAGAGGAACTAGAGACCAAATTGCCAATATCCGCTGGATAATGGAAAAAGCCAGGGAGTTTCAGAAAAACATCTATTTCTGTTTTATTGACTATTCTAAAGCCTTTGACTGTGTGGACCATAACAAATTGTGGCAAGTTCTTAGTGGTATGGGGATACCAAGTCATCTTGTATGCCTCCTGAAGAATCTGTATAACGACCAAGTAGCAACAGTAAGAACAGACCACGGAACAACGGACTGGTTTAAGATTGGGAAAGGAGTACGGCAGGGCTGTATACTCTCACCCTACCTATTCAACTTGTATGCAGAACACATCATGCGACAAGCTGGTCTTGAGGAATCCAAGGCTGGAGTTAAAATCTCTGGAAGAAACATTAACAATCTCAGATATGGAGATGATACCACTTTGATGGCTGAAAGTGAAGAGGAACTGAGGAGCCTTATGATGAAGGTGAAAGAAGAAAGTGCAAAAGCTGGCTTGCAGCTAAACCTCAAAAAAACCAAGATTATGGCAACCAGCTTGATTGATAACTGGCAAATAGAGGGAGAAAACGTAGAAGCAGTGAAAGACTTTGTATTCCTAGGTGCAAAGATTACTGCAGATGCTGACTGCAGTCAGGAAATCAGAAGACGCTTAATCCTTGGGAGAAGAGCAATGACAAATCTCGATAAAATAGTTAAGAGCAGAGACATCACACTGACAACAAAGGTCCGCATAGTCAAAGCAATGGTGTTCCCCGTAGTAACATATGGCTGCGAGAGCTGGACCATAAGGCAGGCTGAGAGAAGGAAGATCGATGCTTTGGAACTGTGGTGTTGGAGGAAAATTCAGAGAGTGCCTTGGACTGCAAGAAGATCAAACCAGTCCATCCTCCAGGAAATCAAGCCAGACTGCTCACTTGAGGGAATGATATTAAAGGCAAAACTGAAATACTTTGGCCACATAATGAGAAGACAGGACACCCTGGAGAAGATGCTGATGCTAGGGAGAGTGGAAGGCAAAAGGAAGAGGGGCCGACCAAGGGCAAGATGGATGGATGATATTCTAGAGGTGACGGACTCGTCCCTGGGGGAGCTGGGGATGTTGACGACCGACAGGAAGCTCTGGCGTGGGCTGGTCCATGAAGTCACGAAGAGTCGGAAGCGACTAAACGAATAAACAACAAAATACTTATACCATCTACAGGTACTTTTCATGAAGAAAAAAGATTTAGATATCTTTAATTGTGAAGACTATTCATTTAGTTTGCAGAGCTTATAGGCTGCTCCAATCAGAATTGACCCTGAATGACAACTCTGTAGACGCTGCAGTCTCTATCATTAGATTATGCCAAGCACAGCAGCCATCTGTGACCAGTAGCATTTACAGCCTTTATTTATGGTTAAGTATGGTCTTTATATTTTTTTTGTGTAATCTGAAATTACAGCCTTTATATTTGGTTTTTAATATTAATTGTTCTGGCATCCATGATGCATGAAACAAGTATCTAAGTGCACTGTAAGTATAAACAAATAATGTCCATTTTAAGGCAACAGTAATGCTGTTTGTTATCTTGTGGTACAATTTCATTTTCTTACACTTTGTATTTTGGAATAAAGATTAGAAGAGGAAAAAACACCTTAGTAGCCACCCAATAACGCGATCTTCCATGAATTTGTTTACAGCCCGTCTAAAATAGCTGTCATCAGTACATCTGATGGCAGATAATTCCTTAGCTTAACTACCACTGTGTAATAAAATACTTGGAAATCTGCTTTTAGCTTCAGTGTATGATTCAGGTTCTATTATCATAAGAGAACAAGAATTTTTTTTAGAAAAAGCTTGTAGTCCTATTTCTCCCCACTGCATATTTTGTATAGCATTATCACTTTCAAGTTAGAGGGAGCCACTTTGGTCTAGTGGTTAAGGCAACAGGCTAGAAACCAGGAGACTGTGAGTTCTAGTCCTGCCTTAGGCATGAAAACCATCTGGATGACTTTGGGCCAGTCACTCTCTCTCAGCCTACGACGTCAGGTTCGGGCAACAAGCTGGTTGGTCAATTCCTGTCGCAACCAACAGATCAACATTCAGTTGATCCAAAAAAAGCAGACCCTGCACATGTGGGAAAAACACTAGGAAGAAAAAAAAACCCTTCCACTTTCAAGCTATGCTAAAGAAGTCCAAATATTTCCTCTTTCCCCAAACAGTAGAATTCAAGCCTTTGAAATCACATGTGATCCTATTCCCCAGTTTGCGGCCTCCAGAACATCTCAAGATTGTACCACTCAAAACTGGCTGCAAAATGGCTGAGTTTTAAAGGAGAACAAAATGGGTAAGTTAAAGCTCTGTGAGGCTTTATGAGTCACTTTTTCCCTCTAAAACATGCTGAAAAGATTTTTAGTCCCACCCACTGGGTGATATAATCTCTCCCCTCCCCCACTAGTCCTTGAAGACCTGCTTTTTATATTTTTTATATCTATTTATCTTGCACAGCCCCTAAGCTGCAAAAAACAGCCTTCCTCATTACAGGTCTAGCGTATCAATTTGCAGATACAGCCTCAAGCCAACCAACCCTGTCCTGGAAATTGAAAAACAAAGTTTGCTCTTTTCGCAGTCCATATTAATTAATAAATGCTATGGTTAATGTCCAATGTAGGCATTTAATGAAGAATAGTCACTGTTTTTTGGCTTTTTTATATACCATCCAGACAATGACATTCTGGAATTATTTCCCACATATTTTCTCAGACTCCAGAGATATGCAGCATACAGATGTGAGACTATGTTTTGGAAGCAGAACAACCCTTCCCCTTTCAAATGGATATGGTTTCCACTTGTGGAGTGACATCTTGGAAAAATTAACCTTACCTTATATTTCCTGTGAATGCTATTTTATTACTTTGCTTATTTTTAATGAATAACTTGATTAACAGAAAAATGCCAAGTAATTTGGATTGGTTTGTTTAAACAGCATCAGAGATGAGGGAACTTTGCAAGTCCCCATGATATTAGATGTTGGTTTTCTTATTTACTAGTATTTAATAGATTCATATCCACCAGCTCCAAATGGCTGCTAAAACTAACTAAAACAAACATTGTTTAAAAAAATTACAACAAATAAACCAGCAACAAAAGGCACCACTGAGACCATTCAGAAATCTAAGCTTTGACAATCAAAGAGAGAACCAAGTACAATTTCAGAGGGAGGGAGTGACATAAAGCTTTATTTTTCAACATTTCATTAAAAATAATTAGACAATCACATATAATTGGGCAAACCTGGCATATACAGAAAAGTGCTTCAGTGCATTTACCATTTCAGTGGGAGGTTTTAAAAAAAATCCTGTCAGCTGAGCTGGTGTTTCCATTTGGTATCATTAGTGGCTTTATTACTTCCATTCGTCTAAATCAACATAGCAGGATATAAAATGAAAATATTACAATATCTGAGCCCTCAGTGAAGTTACATTACTAGAAGGTATGCCACTAGAAGAGTCCCTCCTTTGGGAGTGAGGTGGGCGGTAATAAAATTTGACAAATAAAATAAATAAATAAAAACTGACCGTGGACTCAGAACTTATGCCAACAAGGAGTGAACTACAAAAGCTTTAGCCACTTCATACAGTGTAACATCTAATTTCTTACTTGCTTTTTGTCAGATTTCAACTTTTGTTTAGCAGGTTCAGTTTTAAAAAAGCGGTTCATTGCTGTAGACCGTATCTATACTTTTTGCATTCTTGTTGTTTAAACAAGTGTCTTTGACTTGTCTCATGGCAGTTGGTGGAGAAATAAAAACATGAAATTATTTGTTTCTCTTTTGAAGGCATATCTTGTAAGGCACTGAAAAGATGGAACCTTGGAGTACAAATGAATTGGGGGGGGGAGTACCCCAATTGCTAGCATTTTTATTTTCTTAGGTGAAAGAAAATGAGTTCAACAGTAACACTCATATAACAATATGAGACATACATAAAATTACCAAAACTCCATCACACTGCTCTAGTTTATTAGACACTTCATCATTTTGGTTTATTTTCTTTACTGGAGACCGACCAACTTTACATCTCTAACAGTTTCTCAGAATAAAACTTGGAAGCTTTCCTTAGCCCTCTGATCTTTTCCCTATGTGATAATGTAAATAAAATCCAGAGCCCATGGACCAAATGAGTATCTTTCTCATCTCTAACCTCTTCCTTTTGGTAAAATAATTCCTTTTCTCATGTACATTGGTAAGCATTGAAATCCTTTAGTTCACATTCTGAGGCTACTGTTGAAAGAAACACACAGGTATTATGAGATTTTTTTTTTTCACAATACTCATTTACGGTAGCATATTTAGGCTGGTATACATTACTGAACATAGCATCACATTGAATGTCACTTTTTTGAGTTAATATGCATACTGTTGAAAGGAAATCTTGGAAGGCATAGTGCCAAATTCCATTCAAGAACCAATATTCATGACAGAAGCATTTTCATGAGATGGAAAATGGACCTGAATGTTCAGGTTTGACTAGCACACAATTCAATGCGTGTGCAACAACACTACATACACATTTTTCTGAAATTGTTTTATGCTTATGATGAGATTTAATTGTAACTATGTTAAGTAAAAATAGGATATCTTGGGTTTTTTCATTATTATTTTATAAAAATATCATTCATGTTATTTGGAACATATATTTCCTCATGCATCCTGAGATTTGGAGTATATATGAGCATCCAACTCTTCATGTAAGAGGTATCAGCTTTACAACCAAGGAAGTTCTTTATCAAAACTATATTTCATGAACCCAAGGAAAAATTCCTGGTTGGGTGTGCTGAGCACATGGAAACTGGTTCTCATATGACAATTTCACTAATCCCTCTTATCAGCTGAGCTGGGTGAGAATCAGTTCCCATTAACTGTGAACCATTTACCTAGGATTTGGATATTGACTCCACTACAGAGGATGGCATGCTCCTCTTGGCCCTGAAGAACTTACTGAAAAATAACCCATGGTGGTGTGCAAAAGTTTTAAATTCAAAATGTTTTTTTTTTAATTTCAAAATGCTCCCTTTTGAGTTGGAAAGGCTGTTTCAACTTTACCAGAAGTGTTCTGCATTGAAAAATGCCATTTCAAACTGCCCTATTTCAAAATCAAAACACTTCTGATAAGTTAGAAATAACCCATTTCAAGTATGAAGTTTTGCACACCTCTAGTAGTTGAACATATCTGGATGAATATCAGCTGAGTTGAGGTTAACTCAATTCACCTGGATAGCCTTGTAACCAGTTGAATAAGAGCAGGTTAATTATAGCTCCTACTGCAAAGCTTTCTCCTAGCCAGAAGCAGTGTTTACCACTTGTGAGCCTGTATAATTGGTCACTCTTGTGCCCTGATATTCTTTGGAATTCTGGACTGAGTTACATCAATCTGGTCACTCTATGCATCTGATAAAATGAGCTGTAACTCATGGAAGTTTATGCTTTTTAATAAAATATGTTAGTTGGAAAAGGTGCTACCAGACTCCTAATTGTTTAACTGCTCTTTGGTGTATCTAGCATCTCATTTCTAGGCTGCAAAATCCATATAACCACCAGCTGTAGAACACCAGATTTTTTCAGTCAAGGTAAGTTATACCTGGAATATTTCCCTGGCTGTGAAAAACCTTATTTTGGAATTTTATTTCATAGATTATCATTTTGTTCTGCCATTCCCAGTCCCCAAAACCAAACTCAGAACAGGGCACTGGTTTGCAATACTACAATTCCATTTTCACAGTAGTGAAACACTCTAAATTACAGAATAACAGATACACGGAGATCAGTTTTAGAGTAATGAACCGTGTATGAAATGAGGCATTTATTCAAGAGTACTCTTTTAAACATAAAATTACATTCTAATTGTCCCAAGAATGCCTGGCAATTATGTCAAATAGTACATAATTGTTATGATAAATGTATAATGCAAGTTATTTCATGTTGTTAAACACAGATAAGACTAAACTACATATTTAAAAGTGGTTTTGATTTGAAATGTAAACTTAATGTATTAAGCTAAAAAGTTCTTGATGTTTTCTCCATGCTTCATAGTTATGATTGCCACAAATCAGAAATTTTCCGCTGCATGTAAATAAATTTCATTTATTATTCTAATGAACCTTCGTATTGAAATATGTTGCAATAGGCAGTGTAACCAGTTTGATTGATTTTAACATTAAAACACAGTATTTTTATGCCAATATACAGTAATTAAGTTCAGAAAGCTAAACAACAGTATGGTTTTATGGGTTTTGTAGTTTTATTGTGGGTGTGAGCCACCCAGAGTTGTGTTCTAAGACCAGGTGGCCATACAAATCTTTTAACCAAGCAAACTATTCAGACCATAAGCCATGTTAATCAAGGCAGAGAAAAAGACTGTGCGACAAAGGAATTTACAAAAACAGTTACAACTATATAACTGCATTTGAATTTGGGGGTTGTCACCATTTGGTGAAATTCTTAGACATTTTATTTTGTGAGAATATTGAATTGTTTTAATACTGAACATTTTGAGAAAAAGGAACTGTGGGTCACAAGTAATTCCTTAATTAAAATCAAATAATTCTTTTTAATTATGCCCAGCATAACTGAAAGATAGCTAATTCTTGTTTTCCTTTATATAATTGGCTTCTTATACTATGCACACAATCATACTTCTTTAATTTGAACTAGTCTAGAATTTAATTCCATTTTTTCCCTCAAAAATCACCTAAAACGATGGTGACAATTATACATTTGCTGCTTTCTCTTATTTCCAGCTTCAGCAAAGGATCGTTACCTTGTCGTGGTGCTGGAGCTTGAGCACCTCAGTGATGCCATGAGCTAAACCATGAAGGGCCACCCAAGACGGGAAGGTCATGACAGAAAGGTCAGACTAAACGCAATCCCTGGGGAAGGTAATGGCAACCCACCCCAGTATTCTTGCCGTGAAAACTAAATGGATCAGTACAACCAGAGATATGTGTGGAAGGCAAAAGGAAGAGGGGCCAACCAAGGGCAAGGTGGATGGATGATATTCTAGAGGTGACGGACTCGTCCCTGGGGGAGCTGGGGGTGTTGATGACCAACAGGAAGCTCTGGCTTGGGCTGGTCCATGAAGTCATGAAGAGTCGGAAGCGACTAAATGAATAAACAACAAATTATTTCCAGAGAAGCACATTTTATACCTCGTTCTCCGCAAAGATGATCTCTCAGAAAGTCTAATGCTATCTCAAACCTAAAATATGAGCATAACTTATTCTGCAATGTATGAAAAATTGATGGTGCCTACTCTACTGCTTGGGCTAAAAGAGGGAGTTAGTTATTATTTTAAATCAGAAGGATTCAAAGATGCTTTAAAGGAGAAAAACAGCACAAAGAATTCAAGTTATTCTCTGAGTGATTCCTGATAAGTTAAAAGCAACTTTTCCATAGAGAAATGGTGACTGACTCAATATATTTGCTACTGACAGTGTCAACTAGCTATGAGACTGTATCACAGCACAATCTGGTGTCCATATTGCAGTAGCTCACAAAATAGCTCTTCGCCCAAACAAATTGATAACTCGATATGATCAGACTGGACTGAACTGAACTGAAGATCAAATGATTCTATACTGTATTTATGTAAAAAGGTTATTCATATTTTTTTTAAGTCTATTTTGTTCTTCTACCAACTATGGTCTTCAGGATGATTTCTTATGAACTTGTCAACATATTCTATGTAAGAACAAAGCTAATCTGCCTGGGGCAAATAGGAAATTAGACTCAGCACCTAGATGGTACTGCTGACACCACTGGGTTTTTTTAATAATTAATTTTATTTTTATCCCGCCTTTATTATTTTTATAAATAACTCAACTCAACTTGGTGGTGCCAATACAGTGGGTCTGATTTAGGAAAATAAGTATTTGTGATCCGTAATTCTCTGTCAGCCTACTGTGAGACTAGTATTAGGTTTTTCTCTTCCTAAGCAGAGTCTTTCTAGCGACCAGGTATCCTGAAGTTACAGAGAGGCTAAGACTATTTGCAGCCTCTTAATAATAAGTTATTGTATGCTACTTTGATTAAACACAATTGTGTTGACAATTACTTTTAGATTAAATATGAAAAATAATGGCAGGCCAATGAGGAAAGGTTGTTTCAAACTGGCAGAATCCCTGCAAACTAGTACTGTAAACAAAAAATGTGCAGAACAAGCCACAAAAATAGGCAGACCTCAACATGATATAGCTCTTTAAAACTCATGTAGATATTTCTGTTTCCCATCATGTTATCCTAATGTTCTCTTTTAAGCAAGCATGGAATTTTGAAAGTACAAGGATATAATTTGATATAACAGTTTTGGCATGCCTATTTCATTTCAGTAGGCTCTAAAAGAAAATGTCTTCACAATATCCTTTCTGTACCACAAATCACAGTATTTTCCACAGCACTTAACAGGTACGGATCATACTTATAATGCCTGCTATTATGAGGACTACTGCCAGCAATTTTGCAAAGTATTTTGCATGCAATAGCACTCTCTCTCTTTCTCTCTCTCTCCCTCCCCCCCTTCAACTCAGTTTTGACTCCTGGACTAGTCCCTGTAGTTTTCTTGGCAAGATTTTTGGACGTGGTTTGCCATTGCCTTCTTCCTACAATAAAGAGAGAATGACTGACCCAAAGTCACTCAACTGGCTTTATGTCTAAGATGGGATTAGAACTCATCCCTTGTTTCCTTGTTTCCACCCTGGTGCCTTAACCTCTACACCAAACTGGCTCCTACAGTAGCATTCAGACCTAGCAAAAAGGTTAATGGAAAAGTGTTCCATTTCTTCAACCAGCTAATTTAGTGCACATATTTTAGGCCCTGTTTGGAAAAAAAAAACATACAATTCTGGTTATTTTTAAATAACTTATGCTAAACAATCTCCACCAATCTGCACCTATTAACATATTGTTCAGGTCAGCAAAATGGTAGAAGCACTGAAATGTGGATGAACGCACACTAATATATATCTACAGTAAGTCTGTATATTACAGTTTCTGTGGAAAAGCTTCTAATTGCAGCATTTGTCACTTGAAATCTGAGAGAAACAATGCAGACAAATGAATTCATACATCATTGGGATGGATATATGGATAAAGAAGCTGAAAGACAGTAGCTTATTGCACTTTAGTATTGGAGAAGCAGGGCTTTAGGAGTATATTTGTTCCTAATTTAGTGGCAAAGAAGCCACCCAGAAAGAAATGAAACTGCTCAACACTGATCAAAACTACACTTTGGATAAACATAGGCTATGTTTAAAAACCAACCTAATAACAGGAATAACATTGTACTGCTACAAGCACATCTATTTAAAATACATTAAGTCTAAGATCAGAAGTAATTTTCTTTTAAAGTTATTTCACACCAGACACCAAAAGGTGGTATTTCCAAAAACTAAAATATTTATACTGGGTGTCAGAGACAGCTTAAGGGGGAAGGGGGAATCAAGCTTCTTTATAAAGGCTTTTACTGCAGATTTCAAAACTAAGAAATACCAATGAAGCTAGTAATGTGACTGAATTTAAAAACGTTGTGTTAAAGCACACATGCCCAGAAGGTGGAGATACGCCAAACAGATCAAAATTAGAAGTGTTGTTAGCCCGAAGGAATAGGTGAGGTAAAATAACATGGTGCCAGTTTGTGTTCATGCAATAAATATCCAAGTATTCCGCCTTTTATAGCATACTTCTTTACAAACTCTCATCAGCCTTACACAGATTAAATGTCTTTCTTTCAATACAAAATAACTTTGGGAATTGTGCCATGATGAGAATTCTCTGGAAATTCCCTCCACAGAACTACAGTTTTCAGGGTTTTCTGAAAGAAGGAATAAGTATAGAACTAGTTAAAACAGCACTGTGTATACAGATCTTTACTGTGGAGTCTTGTATATTTTTCTTTCAAAGGAAATCCCACATTTCCCAGGTATATAGCAGCTTTGAGGGCATGACTGTGCTTTCCCAATCTGGCGTGTTCTAGATATATCAGACTATAGCTTTCCTCACAGCTCAGTTGAAGTGCTATCCACCGTCCTTCACTTGGCAGAAAATTATATCTGACTGTCCCCACTTTGATTCCCATTCTGCCACTACAGCCTTTGTTCTGGATTGTTGCTGAATGGTTCTGTCCTGATTATACATCTGGAAATTGGGTTAAGCCAAGTGATTGGTTTAACACTGGCTCTGCTGCCCAGCCTCACTTCTTAGCATCATCAACCAGTGAGAAAACACTTACCAATCACAACAACGCAGGTGTGGGACAAGGATTGACATCTGATATTTCACATTTTTGTGCTGGTCTACTGCATGCCATAAAGAACATAAGCTGGCATTTAAAAGAGTTTGACTAAACGATCTTTTTTGGAAAGCAACATTATGGCTGATGTACCCCAATGTTTTCCACCTGGAGATTATATTAGCACTAGTTGGATGAGAAAACTTCTGATAAATCTATTCTTGTCTAAAATCTATTCTTGTCTATCTCTAGTTTTAATTATGCAAAAGAGCTAAGTAATGAGGGGGCTTACAGAGGTTCAGGGCATTCAAAGATTTTCTCTTTCAAAATCTGGCATCTCTTCTGATCAGGGAAGTTGCAGAGATACTGGGTTCTGGAAGAGCAACTCTTTCAAATCTAGAGGAACTTACAGGCGAGCAGGGCTGTTTCAAACCTTTACAGCTTTTCTCACCAGATGAGAGTGAAGTAGAAAGTTCAGGAACCAGAAAATAGAGGGAAATAGTGGGTCTGCATCAGCCTTAAGTGGCTAATGGCTCACATCACTGCTACATCATGAAATTACCACTGCTTGTGAAGCCTGTCTTAACACTGGTATAGCTGAGGACAACTTAGCTGTCGCACACATGGGCTAATGAAATAAAGTCAATGTCATGGGGACATGGCAGAGTAAAGATTGTGAGGGGATGTTTGTATTATGGTTAAATGAAAGTGGGAGAAAACCAAAGTCATCAGGGGGATGGCTGGATGGGAAAGACCACTGAAAACCTTCTAATCCATATTTACAAATATTGCAATATTTGAAGATGGGGGGGACTATTCCATTGACACCCCCTTTCTAATCCTTTCATTTTCATGCAGTTAAAAACAACAAATATAATGAATATTGAATAATATCAAATTATTCAATATTCAAATCAGTATATTCTTTCCGCTTTTAATAGGGCAAAAGAGGAACAGCTAAATACTAATGTGGAAAGGAACTTAGTTTAGCCAGTGCTGCACACCCTGTAGGAACTTATAATACTGGTGAAGAAAGGAAACTCATCATTTACCCAACAGACATACCTTCTTGTGATGAATATTAGCAAACCTGCAGTGGTGCAGTACAGAAAAGCTTCGTAAGAATTTCAGGAATATATAAATCACATCTATGTTCCATATTAATACATTTTGCAAAAGTGTTCTCAATTCTGAAATTGTGATGACAACCTGGTTCAGAAATCAGTACTCAGTTCCCCAAATCAGTGAAGGGGAAAAGTAGCTCCCATTGGCAACTTGGCCACAAGTTTAGTGGATGCTTCTCATGAATTCTAAATAAAAAGTCATATTGGTATCTGCTCTGTACAGATTCCTTTGGCAGCTAGGTGGTAGGATCAGATCTTGTTAATACTTGGATAGGAAATCATCATGAAACCCAGAAGTAGAGGCTAGACTCGGAAATAGAAGTAAATAAATCCCAAAATAAGGCAATAGCAAACCACTTCTATATTACTGACCACATAACATAACATGGACATGTCCTCACCAAGAGTTGAGTTTAACTCAAAGAAAATTTTACTCAACTTCCTTAAAGATTTTCTAGAGCTCTGTTCCCTGCCATTATCAATCTAAGATAACTCTCCCCAACCTAGTACCCTCCAGATGAGTTGGATTTCAACTCCTATAATTCATGGCCAAAGAATATGCTGGCTATGGATGATGGGACTTTGGAGTCCAACACATCTGGAGGTCATCAGATTGGGAAGGCTGTTTTAACGCCTTTCAACAAGATGAAAATTTGAAAAGTAATGTGGAATAAAATGGAAAAATAAATGTTTCACTATAACCCTATATGACTTATTCTGATAAAATAGTGTTTTGTGGAATCACGGTTGTGCCAAAGACTGGAGCTATTCTAGGCTAGTTATTTGGCAACACCACCTCCTCCTCAGTATAAAACTTGGAGAATTAAAAGCATAAGTGCTTTTAACCAATGTGCCAAATGAAATTAATCACAATTTATTACTCTGCATAAGACAAATGCTAAGCTTCTTATAAAATTCAGATGGTCTAAGTTACTTGTGGCTGTATGAAGCTCTTTCATCACTAACTTATTCTCCCAGTAATATATTTCTTTTTTAGATATTTTAGGGGGAGATAGAACAGACATTTCAACTACACATCACAATTGACAAAAATATTCTCTAGGAGTAATCAGTCATGATTACATATTCCCCCAATTGACAGGGAAGCAGTGTTTGAGCCAAACTGGCTCCTGTTGAAGTACTATGGGCTTACGATTAATGCTTATTTCATTTATCACAGCTAAGGCAGAGGAAATCTTGTTCAGAGATAGCAGGCACAAATAACAAATGGGAGTACAGAAAGAGCAAGGGACAAAAATATGCAGGTTGATGGTATATATGAAGACAAATGCCATTTCTATTTTTAAATAGAAGTATTCTCACAATCAGTTTTAATTTATTCTTGGAAATTGTTCAAACAGTATCTGAAATTGTTCTGACATATTCAGAAGACAACAGCTGACTGATGATGATAATGATAAGTAGTTGCCACCAAACCAAAAGTGTCAAATTGATAACGAGCAAAGAAAGGTATCTAAAAATGATGAGGAACAATATGAAGGCAGTAGTTTTAGATTATATTAAGAAACAAGATTGGTGCATGTGGAAAAATAAACCATTTCCTAGTGGGAAGGCAATGACACTTTAAGAGTGTTTAGGTTAAATGTATTACTAAATGTTTCTAAAGATGCCTCTTGATGGGTTGATCCAGTAGAAGGAGTCACGGGATTCATTATGTGCTAATAAGTCTTCCACAGTTATATACAAAACTGTTGATTTACCAAAACATGAACAGAGAGCTGATATATATTTAGTATATATATTACTACTACAAGGTAGACCAGACTAGGAAACCAAAGTCATGCAGGCCAATATCCCTTCTATATCCCTTCTATTATAAAGATCTTGCAAATCTGAATCCTTTCCCCTACTCCCTCCCTTTATCTTCATGAGAACAAGGGAAGGTCTTGTCTGAGACATTTTCTCAGGTTACAGTTGTCTTGGTAGCAGCTGTTCCTCCTGTCCCTCAAGGCCATTCCCTCTTCCCACTACAGTTTTTTATTATTATTATTGTTGTTGTTGTTGTTGTTGTTATTTTGCCACCGCCCATCTCCCCCCAAAGGGGGGACTCTGGGTGGTTTACAACAAGGATAAAAGCGTTAAAATACCATAAATATAAATACAAATATAACATTAAAGATAAATACCGTATAAAATCCAGATGATGATACTAGTTGAAACCACTCATGTATATCTAAGAGGCCATTTTAGGGTGCTAACCATCTCCAGGGGTGATTACTTCCCCTCTTGCCCCAAGTGAGGTGGCAGAACCAGGTTTTTAGTTGTTTCCGAAAGGCCACAAGAGATGGGATTTGTCTTATCTCTGGGGGAAGGATGTTCCAGAGGGTGGGCAATTTTAGATTTTTTAAATTATTTTTATAAATAACTGAAGGTGGAAACGTACCTAATACTCTTTCCTCTTCCTATTTTCCCCACAACAATAGCAACCCTGTGAGGTGAGTTGGGCTGAGAGAGAGTACTGACCCAGTCACCCAGCTGGCTTTCAGGCCTAAGGCATGATGAGAACTCACAGTCTCCCAGTTTCTAGCTTGATGCCTTAATCACTAGAGCAAACTGGCTCTTTATCTCTATATATGAGAGATATGTTTGGTCTAGTGGTTAAGGTGCTGGGCTAGAAACCAGGAGTCTGTGAGTCCTAGTCCCATCTTAGGCATGAAGTCAGCTGGGTGACCTTGGGCCAGTCACTCTGTTAATGTAGCTTTACAATAAAGTAGAATTAGCTTATCTGGTCATGTTTCCTGACTGGTCTACCTGATAAGACTGACAATTGCCTCTGAAGGCAGGACTAGAATCAATGAGTTACAGGAAAGAAGGCTCAAGCTAGACATCAGGAAGAACCTCCTAATGGCATGAGCTGTCAGCCAGTGGAACATCCTTCCACATGAAGTGGTGAGTTCTCTTTTACTGAAGGTCTTTGAACAGATAGTTATCCATCAGAAATGCTCTACTGGATCCTGCATAGAATCCTGATTCTATGAATGAGATAACCAGCAAGGCATGATTTCATCTCTTTGACCCCAAAGATGAATTTACATGAAAGGAAAATGGCATTAATTTAGTAATCTCTCTCCAAAGAGAGGATTAGATGGAAAAACATTATCAATACATTACATTCCTCAATTCACAGATAATTAACAGGGTGGGAGGGGTGGGGAAAAACCACATTAACCTTTCCAGTAAATGTAGCAATTATTGCATGCTTTTTTGAAACAGAAAGAAGGTCATGAAAAAAGACTGGGCATGTTTTAGGAAGACGGCATTGCCTAAAACATTATATAATAGCTTCAATCCTTGAAAAATTGGTCCTTGACTCCAATTCCTGAATTTACTATAGTTTAGTTGCCAAAACCTTCCAAATCTGTTAGCCAAAAAAATTCCACTCTCCCAGCAGATCAGATTTCATGTGAATATTTTGGTGGGGCTGTCAGCCAAACCTTTATCAAGAAAAGGCGTAATTACTGGCTAGACTGTCACATACTGAATTCTACAACTAACATTTTCCTTTCCATTCATTCAGGAATGAATAGAATTTAAATGTAGTGAAAGAACATACCTTCCCTTTTTAAATCTTTTTTTTATTGCTGTTGCCTTTAATTGAGGAATGCTGTATATGTATATTATTACAGCTATTATCAGATAGACAGATTTTAATCAATGAATAATTTATGGTAAGTTAAAGATCTTGCATCAGCTTGTTATATTTGGCCACCAGTCAGATATCTATAATGCATACAACTTTCCTGCAATTAAAATCTGTCTCTGTATGTTTCTTTCTCTCCCTCCCCCTGCCCCAATTTAACTGTTTTGGTCAGAGCCATCTCTTCATGTTATCAGCTAAGATCACAACAAATCTTTTTGTTATAAAGTTTGTGATCTCAGTTAGTGTTCATCAAGCTTTATAATCAACCAAGTTGAAATCCTTTATCTGGTTCAAAAGTCAATTCACCAGGTTTTATTTTGTATTTAATATATCCCACATCCCATACATGGCAAAGAAAAGTCGCAATCAAAGGAGAGAATGAAAACAAAAGATAGAGTACAGAATAAATTAGTAAAATAAAGTAAAATCCCCTTTGATTTAGGCCATGTCCACATTGCTTTCTTGGCAAGTATATGGAAGAGTTTTGCCAATGCCTTCTGCTTTCTGACTTCCTGGTCTAGCTCACACCTCTGGTTTTTTTGGTGGTCTCCCATTGAAATACTGACCAGGTCTGATTCTGCTTCACCAGAGAAGGCCACCCAACAGGGGTCTACAAGGGAGGTCAAGAAAGTCAAGATGGTACCCATGACTGCGTGATCTAAGCCCTCTCCCTTTTATGTGTGATGTGTGATGCACATCAAAACAGGTGGGCCTTCAATTGTGCTGTCATAACTGCTATCATACCTTTTTCTTACCCTCCCACTCTGTGGTCACATTATTAGTCAGGTGCTACCACCTGCTGAGACCAAATAAGTAAACACACACACACATATACACACCCCTCTCAGTTAAAACAGAGCATAATACAAACTTAAAGAAGAATGTAATACAGTAACTAAAATTGTATCAGAGTCCCAAAGGCTTAACTGAAACAATGCGTCTTGATTCCCTGTTGACAGCAGAGATGGGGGACCAAAAAGAATTGAGGAAGAGCCAGGCCTTGTGCCTGACAAGTTTGTCACTGCAAATTAGCAGAACAGGCCATAATTTTAAAAACTCAGACTTAAATCTTAGCAAGCTCTAAGACCCTTGAACTCAGCATTAATAAGCATCTGGAGCAAATCTTTCAGTATAGGAATTATGTGATTATCTACCATTTTGGACCAACAGAAGCTTACAAAACCTCTTGGAGAAAAAGTTCACAAAAGAGCATTCCAATAATATACTCAAGATATAACCAAGTTTAGGATAATTTGTTGCCAGCTCAACAAATTACAGTTTATACATTAATGTAATTCTACAAATATATTTGCCAGTCTAGTCAACTGGAAGCTGACAGGCAGCACAGAATCAATTGTGTTGCAAACCTGCTTTTTTAGGAATAAAACCCTATCTAGAACAAGTTAAAATCCAGCCTCCCAATCTGATTTCCTACTGAGAGAGAACAAGAGAAAAGAATAACAAAAGATCCATATAGTATCAATTTAGTATCAATATAGGATTAACTCAATCCTTACATTTATAATTAAATGTAATCCATATAGAAACATACTGCTGTTATCTTCTCACTTTTTGAATATCAAGACATTTCAAAAATAACACATAGGTTGATCTATTATTTCTTTTTCATGTTTACTTTACTTTAATCATTGCAGAGTTTTTAAAATGTATAATTACTAGTGCATTTTGTTACTTGTAGTCATTACTTATATCTCACCAATATATTTTTAAATCTGATTTCCTAGTGGCCAGCAACACTTTCAGCTTGTCTAGATTGAGCTTATTTACCCACATTCAGTTCACTGGGAAATCCAAGCTCATATGCATCAATTGCTTCCTTGCTGTGAGGTGATAAGGGACAGTAAAGCTGGGCATCCTCAGCATATTGTTAGTACTTCATTCCAAAGTTCTGACCAATACAGACAGCATCATGTATATATTAATGTATATATAAAATATACATATTTTTAGCCTTGTGAGGTAGACCAGATAGGAAGCATGGCCAGATGAGCTAATTTTACTTTATTGTAAGATTACATTAACAGAATCTTGCAAGTCTGAAAGTATACTTCTCCCTCATCCCCTTTGCAGCCCAAGAAACTAGGGAGGGTTCCTTCTGAGCTGCTTGCCCCTCCCACATTGCCTTTTATCTGACTGTTCCCTTGGCTGCATCTCTTCTCCTGTCTCCCAAGCTCATTCCCACATACCATTACACATGTAGTTTGAATAATTCAGAAGAAATGTTCTGGATCTCATATGAGCATACCACTTCTCTGCTATTCATTAAACCATTCACATCTTTTTTCAGGCTTCTGCATGAAATGCATTGCTTTAATTCTTTGATTTCCCTGGCTTCAGGAACTTGATAGCTTTAGCAGTACAGCAGTCCTATTCTGTATATGATTAGTATAAACTTTCTTCACACTATGGGAACAGAAGTGATGGTGATGAAAGTGATTTATTCTGAATCAAAAATCTTCGCAATAAAGGCATACTGTACAAAAGAATAGTATATCGACATATACAAATTTTCAATTAATAAACATGATTTCAAAGCATATAACATTTCATATTCATCTAATATGCAATCAACTGCAGTCTCAGAGAGAAAGCTTGTGTGCAGTGTTCTGATTGCTACAACAAATTTTCCAACTTGTTAATGACTAATAGATGCTCATTCATCAGCAATTTTATAATAGTGATTATAAACTCATCCTGCTGCTGGATGTGGTGAGATGAAAAGTTCCCCCTTGGGCTATCATATAATTGGCAAGTAAGTAAATAATGTGAAATATTTTCCATTACCCCATTACAGCACATGCAGTCATAGTTAGCCAATGAAAGATCGGAGTATCACCTGTCTAGGAGAGGAATGGACATGAGTTGGAATCTCAAGTTGGTATATGCTCTTTGAAATACCAGAGGTGGGGGCTTTAGCATGGTTGATATTTAAATGTAATCTTCCTTCGGTTTAAGGCACCATATAACAGTATTTTAATTTTCATCTAATTTTTCCTGACATTGGAAATAAGAGCAAACCATTGCCGCACCACAAAAGTGATAAAGACTTGTGGTTAGCTTTGTATGCTATAATCAGTTTTGATGTCAGAGTACCTGAACCCAGTTTGCCTTTCAGGTGAACCTTCAATGTATCATGGCAGACATTGAAGAAGTACACCTTCCCCAGTCACTTGTTATGTATGACCCCAAACAAATTATGTCTAATTCATCCATGCAAAGCATTGTTCTTTCCCTAAATTCAATCTACTATAGTAATTTTCCAGACAGAAATTCAGCAGGTCCATAATTTATCCATAATAACTTTCTACAGCTTTTTAATACTGAATTTGCATGCTTTTTGTAATGGTATTATATAACGGTATGTGGGAATGACCTTGGGACACAGGGGGAAGACCGACAGCCAGGGGAATGGTCGGACAAGAGGCAGCTTACCCCGCAAAAGGAATGTGGTTGTGGCAAATGTCTCAGAAGGGACCCTTCCTAGTTTCTTGGGCTGTAAAGGTAACTGGGGAGAAACATACTTTCAGACTTGCAAGATGGATGGCCTTGTGAGATAGTCCAGGAAGCACAACCAGATGGGTTAATTCTACTTTATTGTCAGGCCACATTAATAGAATCTTGTAAGTCTGAAATTAAATTTCTCCCTCATCAGGTAATGAAACATCTGCAAGCAAACAACCAAGCTCAGAAAGCACCAAGGACTCCACAGTTCAACCCTGAGCTACATATGTCCTCTTCTAAAAGTAAACCTAGCTAGTAACAAATAGTTATACATATAAGACATTCATTTTGATTACTTATACTTAACAGATTTCACAATTGTAAGAAACCCTTTTAACTCAAAGGACATTTTGATATCAAAAGAAGGCTGAGAAGCAGTCCTCTCGACACTTCCACTCGAGGATTCTCTGATGATCTGAAAGATGATCTGATGACCACTCTTTTCACTGGCTAATCTCAGACTGAAATGTACCTACCCAACACTGCTGAACAATTCCATTGCAAAACTCCTTATGCCAAAATCTCAAAGGACATGGTTTCCAGGCACTATTTTACTTCTCTTTTAAGGTTAATAGTTGGGCTTTAGTTCAACATTTAATAGTTTTCTATGTTGAACTGAGCATGTTAAAATAATTCATATTTTCCTTTCTAAAAATCCCATATGGATTTTTCCTTTAATCATTGTCCATTGTTTCTTGCTTTTTTTTAATATTTACAAAATCTGGTGTGGTGCAATAGCCTTGAATTTCTGTAACATGTTTAAAGTGCTGAAAAGAAATATGAATTTATTTTCCTAGTTTTTTAAAAAAGCTTGACAACAAGTAGATATGTCTTAGCTTTTTAAAGTGTTAGATTTTGGTCAAATCTGAACAGAACTGTACCAAATTTGGTATGCTAGTTTCAGTGACCCTGATTTCAAATGCATCAACTTGTTTGGTATTAAGGCATGTACAGATTTTCCTCTATAAATAATAGATTTTTTAGAAAATGAATGGGGAAAGCAAACATGTCTGTTACATTTTTAGGTATGACTACCCTTCAGGATGACCATAACTACTCAATCTGAAAATATGTGGCTGATCATTTCAAAATTATTCACAGAGACATAAGCATATTAGGTTGGCTCAAAGTTCCTGAGTTAGGACAGTCCTCATGAAATGCAACCATTTATTCATGTTTGGCAGATATGTGAAAGCATTACAATTTCAGCTGTTCCTGATAACAAAATAGGTAGGTAGATCCTAGCCATTTAAGTGAGAGTCAGTTTGGCATAATTAATAAAAGTACCAGGCTAGAAACTAGGAGACTAGTCAAGCCTTAGGTGTGAAGCTGGGTAATTTTAGGCCAGTCATTCTCAGCCCTAGGAAGAAGGCAATGGCAAACCACTTCTGAAAATGCTGTCAGGAAAACTGCAGAGACTTGCCCAGCAGTCACCAAGGGTCAAGACTGGTTTGAGAACCCACACAAATAATGCTGATTATTATGGATGTAAGCCGGCTTCTGTTGTGAAAATGCTATTGGAAATACTGGAAGAAGGGCAAATAGCAATGTTCATGATACAACAAGAGAACCTAATCCAGTACAACAACAAAACAAGAGCAACTGCTTCACATATTCTCTTTATTAACCCTAACACACTCAGAAATATTCTCCCATAAGAAAAGCTAACTTGTTAAAAAAAGTTCAGAAAATCTCACTGCCATTTTTCACTGAAGTTCTGCAATACAGTGTACAGTATGTATCTGTATTGTATACAGAGCTGATGCAAAAATGTGTGTTGTATTTGAATATTTACAGTATACTAATGGAATGCATTGCATTCAGCTGAACCTCAGACACTGAAGTGAAGGAGGGTAATTTCAATTGGATTTGCAGTGTTGGACTGTGTGAACCAGCCTTACAGGTCTTAACAAAGTACTTCCCTAAATCTTTATCTCTGGAGTTTTAGGGCATTACAAAGGACTGGCTGAGGGTTAAAAAAAAAAAAGATGATGAAAGCATGAAGTGATATGGTAGGAATGGTTACTAGACAGGCAGCCCCTTAAATCAGATTTATAACTTTTAACAAAAAGATTTATTTAAGGAAATACATGAGAGGGACAGGCAAAATCTAAAGCTTAGCTAACTACATCTTATCAGAAGGAGGCTCCAAGGCTCCGTGCATGAGTAGTACCTTGGGAACAAAGGCAGAAGGTAGACCCTAAAATGAGCAATCTCCCAAACACAGAGAAAGCAGAATGAAAGACAGAGAGGAACACAACATTGTTCCTAAGGCTAAGCTTCCCTTCCATCTAAATAACAACAAGCAGAGAAAATATCTAGAAACAGTCCAAGAAATGGTGCAAGAGGATTCAAGAGAATGGCAGGGTGTGTTGCCCTGATGGACTTGGGATGATGCAATGCTCTCAAGACTGAAGGGTTTTTTTCCCTGTGGACCAAAATCAGGCTGAACAGTTTCATGCCTTATTAAGACCCCTGCCTTATAATTGTGAACATATAAATGACAGAAGTGTTAAGTAATGGAGGAGGAGCTTGCTGGGCATTCCTGGATTTGTTTTTATATGGCAATACTGTGTGTATCAAGAAGGAGGAATCTGCAGTTGGAGACCCAGCAGGATCTGAGAAAGCAATCTGCTGAGTGAGCTGGCTGGTGGAAAGAACTACAGTTCTTGGATAACAGACCAGATGTCAACAAGGTCAGCTTGGCAAAGGTGCTGGAATCCAAAAAGTTCTTTCCCCCCTTCCTGGTCTCCTCCCTAGGATAGAAGCAAGCCCAGAAATGAAAACACAGAAAGAAGCTGCATGAGGGAGGAAGGGAGGGAGGCAGGAATGAAATAAGACACTGTAAAAAGCTCTGTTTGAAATTATCTATGCAGAACTGTATATGTATAGTTTGCTAAGCTAAGGCTACTGTATATATTAAATATCTCTGTAAATAAAGAAGAACTGTGTGGGTATGTCTGGAAAGTGCCTGTCCCTTTTTTCCCACCCTCCCTACAGATCAGGATACAAAACAGTTCTTGGTCTCAGTAGTTAATCCTAGGAAATTGAGTAAAGATTCTGGCAGCTGATCACAGTGTGAAGAAGATGCTATACTTGCGACCAAGGGGCCAGCTTCATATCCCTGGCTTCAAGGCCCCACAACACACCAGATAAACTGCACTGGCCCAGTTCAGAGTGCTGATCTGCTTAGGAGCAACAAGCAGCCTTTCTCCAGATGCTTCTGCACCTTTCTGTCCCTTCAACACACTGTCAGTTTCACATATGTGAAAAGTGCTCAGGTGGAATCCTGATCGGGCTCTTGGACTGCAGGTACCATGGTAGCAAGGGATACTTCTAACTTATTCTGCTCTCAGACCCCATCAGTTGCCAAGGTCTCTCTGACCTTACTATCCTATAGTAAGCCCTATAGAAATTGTCACAAATCAGAGCTGGAGAAATCATTTATTGTTTTTTCCATATTGGTCTGCTTCATAGGTGTCAGTTATTTGTCCTAAGCAAGCAACTGTGTAATAACCCTTTCTAAGCTGCATGTACTTATTGGGTGACTGAATTAATATTCAAATAGTGTGAACCTTCCTTTTTTCAAAAAAAAAAAAAGGATCACTCCGTCAATCATTTTCATAGCATCACATTCAGGAGTGTATTTGTCTGTTTATTTTAAAGGCATTTAAGCTATTCCAACTGAAGTTGAGTTGCACAATTTCTCATCACTGTAAATTTAAATTTAAAAGACAGAAAATACAAGTAAATTAATCCCTTACAGTTCCACTTCAGCTCCCAACAATCAGCTGCACTAAATTAAAAGGAACAGTTGTAATCATTCCTGCATATACACATAAAAATTTGTTTGAATTTTACCACAGATTGTACCATAGCTAGGCTACAGAAATCCAGGCAACCACTAGATGACAGCAAACAAAAATATAAAAAGCCAGCATTGTGCTGCCATCTGATGACTGCATAACAAGTAAATAATTCTGAAGAGCATGGTGTTTGAGAAGCAAACAATCCCATATAGATATAAACAGGGTCCAGAAGACACACCCACTCAATTGCAGTGCCAGCCCAGCCCCTGCCTGGGATGATACCCCAAGAGACTCATCTAGCTCCCACCCTTATGATATTTCACAAATGACTAAAAACTCAGTTATTCTCCGAGGCATAGGGGACAGGGTGGTTGTGAAGCTCCTTCCAAGTTTCAGCTTAGTTTTGACTGGTATAAGATGGGTATTTGTTCTTCCAGTTGGCCTTGTTCTCTTTTTAAATGTATTGTTTTATTTGTAAGCTGCCCAGAGTTATCAAGGAATCAGGTGGCCTCAGAATTGGATAAAACAAACAAACAAGTATTACCATCTAGCATGTATGTTCCTAAACAGTTCAACCACTGAATATTTTCTTTGGTTTTATTTCCACCAAGACAGCCCTGTTATCATATTGGAGCACAAACAAGAGTCTTATAACAAAATAACTTTGAAAAACTAACATTTTTAATGGTATAGGCTTTTGAGTACCAATGCTGACTTCCTTAGTGGCATGGTGTATCATCCAGAGTTGGCAGATACTGATACACTTTGAAGTAATGTGATAGCAAATAACAAACACAATACGCACTAATCTTAGAATGACGACTGAAGGCAGGACAAGTACTGTAAATAGAAATTTACTTGTAGAATAAGCAGGACACCCACAGTTGTGGCTGACACCCTTCTTTCACAGGCTCTACCTTTAAGGGCCTGGCCCACAGAAGAAGCGGATTGACAGCGGCAGAGGAGTTAACTCCTTCACAACAGCCTCCTCAGAGGTGATGCTGGGGGAAAGGGCTTGGGGCTGGATTCAACACCAGGAAGAGGAAAAAGGGAAAAAGAACTAAAGGGATGAAAATAAGAAAATCAGGAAACACAGAAAGAAAAGAAGGAAGAAGCCCAAAGATGCCAAGCACCCGAAGATGGAGTAGCACCCATGGCCCAGGAGTTGTTGCCCAGATGTCTGGAGCAGAGCAGAGGAAGCAGTACAACAAGGAGGCATTCACAGCACAGCTCTCATTAGGAAATCAGAGGGCCAGACACTGGCATGTCTGGAGAGATCCCAGGACCAATGGCAGATGATTGGAGGAGGTTCTGAACACTCAAGCAGCCCAAGCACCAGTAGAACTGGAGCAGCCTGGCATTAACTGTGGCACTGGGAGGAGCGGCCTGTGGGATGGAGTGGCCAGCCCACAATCAATGGTAACCCAGCAGTAAAGGCCCAGATAGTGGCAACAGCCTTGATGAAGATCTAGTAGAGGCACTGGAGAAGGCCAAGAAGAAGTCCTGCAGTGAGAAGCACATGAAAGGAAAGAGAGAGGATTCATTAGGCCTAGGAGGCACAAACTCAGTAAGGCCAGAGGTGGTCTAGCAAGAAGTTCAAGCACCAGCTTCCAACCAGAAGTAAAAAGGTTGCAAAGACATACCAGCAGAGCATAACACAGACTGTGGTTAGACCAGGTTGGTGGGGATAAAATGCAAACAGAGGCCAAAAGAAAAGGGACAAAACACCAGCATACAGGGAAAGTGTGGGAAAGTATAGAATAAGTATTTCTTCAAAAAGAAGAAATTAAGAATTAGGAAAGAGCATCTGGGAGAGGTAAAAACAGAACCCAGTTCAGGATTGTAGGTTAAAGGCTAACTAGATAAGAAGAGATAACAGGATAGGAAAATTGGGGAAATAAGATTTCAAAAGAGATTTGGTTGGGAGTAAAGGCTATCACATCAGAATATAGGAATATGGGGCAAGGGAAAAAGCCAAGGGTTAAATACTGTATAACGTTCTCCAAGATGCAAAGGGATGAGGAAGACTGTGATTGCCTGATTTAAAACTGTATTTTGCTGCTGAGAAATAAAAGAATTTTAGAATTAGAAGAGCATTATCTGAGGTTTGGATAGCAGGTTTTCTATGGTACGGTACAGTTAAGGTTAATGTAGATGCTAAAAATCACTGTGTCAGAAGTGCCATATGGAGATATGGAATAGATATAAAACCAGACTGTGCATGAAATTGCCTTTATGGGTCTCAGCACAAGAAGCATTTTATAGGAAAGAAACAAAGTAAAGAGAAATGGTTAACCTATCAAGAGTTGTTAGAACAGGAACATGGAGAATGTAAGATGAAATCAAGAGGACAAATGGCTGCAGAGGGACTTAGTTTTCAATGGTTTTCATATGCACAGCTAAGATAAAGACTCAAGGTAAATAATAGCACATTTGGAATTGAGCAGCAAAAGACAGAGTTTGAAGTTGAATTATATACAAATGATGAACATGTAATTGCTAAAATGTATAAACTCTTGCTGAAATTTGAAATGGAGGATGAACAAGTGAAACAGCGTATGATAAAATGGACTAAGAATTTGGACATAATGTATTGTTGGAAGAGTGGGAAAACATGTGATTGAAGGGACTGAAATTCACATTAGGTTATAACCTAAAAGATAATTTTTTCAAAATGATGTACCATTGGTATATGACTCCAGAAAAACTATCTAGAATGTATAAAGGTACCTCAAATTTATGTTGGAAATACTGTATGGACAACGTGAAGGGTCATTTTATCATGTTTGATGGACTTGTAAAAAAGCCAGAAAATTTTGGGTTCAAATACATATACTGATACAAAGAATTTTAAAGACTAAGATTCAACTGAAACCAGAGCTTTTTTGTTGGGATTTTTATTTTTATTTATTTTTATAAATAACTCAAGGTGGCGAACATACCAAATACTCCCTCCTCCTCCTAATGGACAGACAACTAGGAAAGAAGCCATGGAAGATTATTTTTTGTATGATCACTGCTGCTAGACAACTATATGCACAAAAATGGAAAGATCCTGAAATTCCCATAATGGAGGAATGGTTGGTGAAGATGACGGAAATAGCAGAGACAGCAAATTTAACTTGTTTGCATAGAGGAAGATCCATTACTACATATATTAGTGACTGAAAACTCCTTATGGACTTTTTGCTGAAAAAAGAAAAAAATGAACTGAGGATTTATGGATCTGATGATTAGAAAGGGTAGATTATGGAAAGAAGGAAATTATGATGTAACCTTAGAGAGAGAGAGGGTAAAATATAAGTGTACTTATAACTGCTGTTAAGAAGATTGGAAGCCACTTCTTTATTATTCTTTCTTTTTTTCTTTTTCCTTCTTTTCTAACCCTTTTTCTTTATTTCCTTTTCCCTTTTCTATTACTTTTATCTATTTCTCTTATCTTTAACTTAAAATCTGTATTGTTTTTATTCTGTAGAAAAACTTATTTTATATATTTATACACAAACATACCTTCTCACCCCTATGGGTGGTATGTGTCTTCCTCAATTGTGGTCTCAATTAAAAAAAAGATATTAAAAAAAGAATATAGGAATATGGCATTGAAAAGGGCATACAGATGAAGACTGAACAGTGTACAGGGAGAGATAATCAAGGAAATCATGCTGAGGTTTAGAGTCTATTTTTGTAACTTTTGCAATAAAGAATTTTCTCAACCGGAGTTGGCATCTGTTGGGCCTGGATCTTGTACCATCTCTGTACCTATGACAGAATAATTAGATCAAAAACTTAACATTGCGCTTGAACCTTAATATAGTCTCCCAGAAGAGATTCTTGGCCAGTGCAGAAAGGCTGGCCAGAAGGGAGACTTGGAAGGGGGCAGGGTCTTTTATAGACAAAATTCTTCTACCTATCTTTGAAGTACAATCCATGGAAAATATGCTTTATACAGGTTACAGTCTTATTCATTTATGTTCATTTCCATACAGAGATTATTTTTTGACACTGGATGTTATGTGAGGGAAATACCACAGCCAAATGATACCTCATTTTGATTAGAAAATTTGGGCTGACTCTCTGTTCAGTTATGAAGCTTACTGGGCAACCTGGATCAATAATAAGCTTTCAGCCTTGCCTAGTTCACTGAGTATTATAAACAAAAAATGAGTATAAGAATAGCCATGCTGGATCAGGCCAAGGAGCATCTTAGTCCAACATTTTATTTCTCACAGTTTCTGGTCAAATCCTCTGGGATATTTGCAAGTAGAAAATGACAAATACTCTTCTTCCAATGTTGTTCCCCTGAAGCTGGTATTTGGAATTATGCTTGGAGGTAACTCTGAGGTAACATTTAGTCTTCAAGATTCATAGTTTTTGACAGACCAGTCCTCCATGAATTCATCCAATCTTTTTTTAAACCCATCCAAATTAGTGGCCATCAGCATCTTGTGGTAATTATCTCTAGTGGTTAATATGGGAAGAAACATATTCCATGAACAGTCTTGTAATGGTTGCCTAATCCCAAATACTCAGTCTCACAAGCCCGGGCTTAAAGATAACTGATTTATTAAAGGAATAGTATGCAAATACAGAGAAAGCTGAGAATGAGCAAAAGCGCGCCAAATACAAACTTAAAAGCCTTGCTTCCAACCCAGTCCCGCCCCGAGCGCTCGTTAGCAACCCCCCCCCTCCCAGGTGCTAGCAACCGTTACATCTGCCTGGGAAAGTAACCTTGAACAGAGTTGCAAACCCAAACATACATTCCAAAGTAGCAAAATAAAGAGCACAGCAATAATGGAAAATACCAGCAAACATTCAAGCATGTAAGACACAGAAGAACGGTTTGACATGTGAAACGTTACGATGTTAACAAAACATTGAAATGGTGAACATGACATATCGCCCCCCTAAAAAAATTGCTAAGGAGCCGGCTTGTCCGGATAAGCATAGTGAAAACGAGCAACCAGGTCAGGTGAGCGAACATCATGAGCAGAAACCCACTCAGGTTGAGGGAAATGTTTCCAACGGATGAGATCCTGCAAAGTGGAGCGCTGGCGGCATGAGTCAAGGATTTCCTTAACTTCGAAGTGTTGTTGATTATCGATCATGATGGGAGGCGGTGGGGTCGGCTGGGGATGCCAGCGGTCTGACTGCAGGTATGGTTTGAGTAAGCTGCAATGGAAAACAGGATGCAAACGTTTAAGATTATGAGGGAGATCAAATTTAAAAGTAACAGGGTTGATTTGTGCAACAATAGGGAAAGAACCAACAAACTTAGGACCAAGTTTTTTGGAGGGTTGTGGCGATTTGATGAATTTTGTGGATAGATAGACTTTATCCCCCACCGCAAACGTAGGTTGGGGGGAGCGTTTGGCATCGGCATGTCTTTTATAGGTGGTTTGGGCATGGCAAAGGGCTCGTTGAATGTTTTGCCATGAGTCTTTTAGAGTTTCAGCCCAGTCCGTGAGAGAGGCTGGCAGTGCTTGTGGATGTGGGAGTTCGGGTATCGGGACGAACTCACGGCCAAAGACAGCCTTAAAGGGAACTTGTCCAGTGCTTTGATGGACGGCGTTGTTATAGGCAACCTCAGCAAACGGGAGTAGGTCTACCCAGTTGTCCTGTTGATAATTGACGAATGCCCGCAAGTATTGTTCGAGTGTGGAATTAACAGCCTCTGTAGATCCATCCGTCTCCGTATGCCATGTGGTGGAGAGGGCTTGTTCGGTGCCAAGCAGTTTTAAAAATGCCCGCCAAAATTGTGACGTAAATTGTGAGCCCGTCACTCACCAAACGGGCGGGGATTCCGTGAAGGTGGTACACGTGTACCAGGAAGAGGCGCGCCAGCTGTTGTGCGGTGGGGATGGAAGCGCACGGGATAAAATGTGCTTGTTTTGAGAAAAAGTCTTTTACCACCCAAATGACTGTTTTACGTTGGCTGGGCGGGAGGTCGACAATAAAATCCATGGATATGTCCTGCCATGGGTAGGACGGGGTTGCCACAGGTTGCAGAAAGCCTTGAGGCTTGCCAGTTTTGCGCTTGGTGGTTGCGCACACAGGGCAAGCAGTTACATAAGCTTTAAGGTCTTTTAGCAGAGTTGGCCACCAGAATTGACGTTTGATAAGGTGAAGGGTTTTAAGGTACCCAAAATGTCCGGCCAACTTATCGTCATGGCAGCGCTGGAGGATTGCCCTTCGTAAAGCCTCAGGGATATACAGACGATCGTTTCGCCAGGCAAAGTCATCGGTAAAAGTTACAGTGTGTAAGTTCGCCTGTAACCAAGTGTCAGATTTCAGGTGGAAAAGCAACTGTTGTTTCAAGTCTGATGGAATTGGCAAATGCACCGTACGGGAGGGAGGCGGAGCGGTCTGGCGTTGAGCCTGTTGCGCTCGCGTCTGACTGCATGTCACAGCTGCCAAACTCAATTGCTTTTCGGTCCATACAGTACCCTGTACCGTTGGCCCTGGGCCAGCGTCTTGGGGTCTGCATGATAAAGCATCTGCTAAAAAGTTTTTCCTGCCTGGTATAAATTTGAGTGTGAAATCAAAGTGACTGAAAAATTCAGCCCATCGGAGTTGCTTGGGGCTGAGTTTGCGACTGGTGCTTAATGCTTCCAGGTTCTTATGATCAGTCCACACTTCGAAAAGGTGGGAAGCCCCTTCTAATAAGTGTCGCCAGGTTTCAAGGGCTGATTTGACAGCAAAAGCCTCTTTCTCCCAAACATGCCACCTTCTCTCTGTTTCTGTGAACTTGCGAGAGAGGTAGGCATAAGGTTTTAAAGTGTCAGATTGATCTGCTTGGAGCAGAAGTGCTCCGATGGAGAAATCCGAGGCATCAACCTGTACTACGAAAGGTTTAGTTGGGTCAGGATGCTGCAAAATCGGTTCGGTGGTGAAAATGTGTTTGAGTGCATCGAATGCTTGTTGGCAAGCTGGGGTCCATTTCAGGAGTGCCCCTGGGTTCTTTGAACATCGCGTATCCCCCTGAGCTTTAGTTTTTAATAGCTCAGTAAGGGGAAGGGCAGTTTCAGCAAAATTTTGGGCAAATGCCCTATAGAAATTGGCAAATCCAAGGAAACTTTGTAATTGTCGCCGGGTACAAGGAGGCTCCCATGCCAAAATCGCTTCAACCTTGGCAGGGTCCATCTCAATGCCCTTTGCCGAAATTCTATATCCGAGGTAATCTATTTGTGATTGATGAAAGGCACACTTAGACAGTTTCGCATAGAACTCTGCTTTCCTCAGTTTAGCAAGCACTTGACGCACCAAGTGAACATGTTCTGTCATGGTCTCAGTATAAATCAATACATCATCCAAATATACTAATACCCCTTTAAATAGGTGGTCATGCAAGACCTCATTGATGAGTTGCATAAAAACCCCAGGTGCCCCAGACAGACCAAAAGGCAACACTTTGTATTGGAAAGCCCCAAGAGGACAGTTAAACGCTGTTTCCACTCATCCCCTTCCCTTATGCGAATGCGAAAATAGGCTTCCCTTAAATCTAACTTTGAGAAGATTTTGCCTCTGGCCAGATGTGATAACATATCTTTGATGAGGGGCAAAGGATATTTATTTAATATTGATACTGCATTGAGCCCGCGGAAATCGGTACATAGTCTCAAAGAACCATCCTTTTTTGGTCTAAAGAGGACAGGTGCCCCCACCGGGGAGTTTGCTGGCTCAATGAAACCCCTAGCTAGATTTTTGTCAATGAATTCCCTCAGCGTGGCCAGCTCTTTAGGAGACATGGGATAGATTTTTGGGTGAGGTAATTTCACATTGGGCAGAAATTCAATGGCACAGTCTGTCTTTCGGTGCGGCGGTAAGCGATCTGCTTCCTTCTCTCCAAACACATCTGCCAGATCTTGGTATTGCTTAGGCAGTCCTTCTAGGGGTTGAAGTGTCTGTACAGTAGTGGTAGCCACCCGTCCACCCTCAATGTCCTCCAACAAGTCCTTTTCTGGTGCTTTATAAAACCCATCAGCAAACGTTACAGTTCTATGCAGCCAGTTGATAAAAGGATTTTGTTGTACGAACCAAGGCATTCCCAAAATAACTAAAGGACCCCCCACTGGAGCTATGACAAAAGGCAATTTCTCCCAATGGGTACCCATTTGCAAAGCTACAAGTCCTGTAGAGTGGGTGACCGCTTTTCCCCCAGCCATAGTTCCATCCAATTGCATGAAGATCATTGGTCGTTGCAAAGGGAACGTGGGCAGTTCTAAGGCGGCTACAACATCGGGATGCATTAGTGAATGTGAACAACCCGAATCTAGCATAGCCCAGACTTCAACAGTTTTGGTTCTAGATCCCAATTTCACTTTGACAGTCAGTGTAGGAAAATTCCCACTCACCGAATCGTGGTTGCGCCCGGTTTCTTCCACCTGCCCAATGGCGCCCTTCAGAGCAGGTGGTAGCCTTTTCCCGCCAGCTGGTCGAAGTGTAATTCCTCCTCCTCTTCCCCAAATAGGAGGTCTAAAGGGTCGACTTCTGCGCAGGCAGCCCTCATCTTACACGGTAATGATGGCGATTTTCCCGACGCTTTCCCTGCCCGTTCCTCCGGTCTGCGTCTCGAGCACAAAGTGGCACGATGCCCTTCCTTCCCGCATCTCAGGCACTGACCTTTCGCAAATCATCATTCTCTTTCTTCCTCCCAACTTTTCGTTTTAGGGCGGCTTGAAAATCCAGGGGCACGAGCCCCCTTACTAACTCTGGTTTGCCTCAGTTCCTTGCTATGGGCGAACGTTTGTAGAGCGTTTTCCGCACTGCCCGCCAACTGAATCCATCCATACAACGTTTTGGGATCGTCCCAACACAAAGCCCACCGGAGGACTTCCGTCTCCAGTCCTTGTTTAAACATTTCTACTAAAGTAGACTGGGACCAATCCTCCACCTTTCCCGCCAGGGCTTTAAATTCCAAAGCGTAGTCTGCGACGGAGAGGGTTCCTTGATAAAGTTTTTTCAGGGAGCTTTTCGCCCTCTCTTGGGCCAAGGGGTCTTCAAAGTGCTGTTTTAGTGCCCACAGAAACTCATCAAAGTCCTCTAACTCCGTGGCTTCTGCTTGGCATAACTGCACATACCAATCCGCTGCCCTCCCCTTCAACTTGTTGGCAATAAAATTAATTTTGCCCTGCTCCGAACGAAAGCATCGCCCCCAATCATCCATATAATGTCTAGCATTGGTAATGAAAAAAGAGAGCGTGGTAGGGTCGCCATCAAACTTTACCCCAAACGGTGGATTCTTATCGGCTCCGCTGGCTGCGATGGCTCCGCAAACGTCAACGCACGTCGAGCCCCCAGTGGTGGCCACTCCCTGGTTGTTCTCGACTCCCTTCCCCTCGATTGTCGGGAAGCCCGAGTCCTACTTCTTCCCCTGAGTGACGGGGACCTCTCTCTCGGGTAAGCCAGCTGGGAGGGGTCTTCTTCCCAATCTTCCTGTAGGGACCCCAACCCTCTGGGAATATCCTTCAGGAGGGCCACTATCATGTCCATTTTATCCTCTATTGCCTTCATGTGGGCAGAGGTGACAGGCTCTTCTAAGGGTCTCGTTGTCACCACCACCCTCGGTGATAAGGGGATTTCATGTTCCCAGGATGGCTGTGGTGATTCCCTCCCTGTTCTTGCTTCCACCTCGGGTTGGAGTTCACCCCTTGTAGCACCCTGCACCGCCAACAATAGGTCATCCAATTGGGCATCCCGCTTCTCTCGACGTGCTGCCCTTTGGGCTCGTGAACTCGGAGCTACCAGGGTCTTTGTCGAGTCTGGCTCCTCTTCGCTCCCATCACTCTCGCGTAGTTGAGGTTCTGTCATCGCTAGCACTCCCCTTTACCCAAAACTTGGATGGGGCTAGCGGAAGATGATATAAATGATTCTCAGCTTTATGTAATGGTTGCCTAATCCCAAATACTCAGTCTCACAAGCCCGGGCTTAAAGATAACTGATTTATTAAAGGAATAGTATGCAAATACAGAGAAAGCTGAGAATGAGCAAAAGCGCGCCAAATACAAACTTAAAAGCCTTGCTTCCAACCCAGTCCCGCCCCGAGCGCTCGTTAGCAACCACCCCCTCCCAGGTGCTAGCAACCGTTACATCTGCCTGGGAAAGTAACCTTGAACAGAGTTGCAAACCCAAACATACATTCCAAAGTAGCAAAATAAAGAGCACAGCAATAATGGAAAATACCAGCAAACGTTCAAGCATGTAAGACACGGAAGAACGGTTTGACATGTGAAATGTTACGATGTTAACAAAACATTGAAATGGTGAACATGACAAGTCTTTGGAGGAAGAATAGAATACATATATGAGGTAAAATGTGTGACATCCATATCTTTCAGTTTAAATAATTTCTGATAATGAAGTTAGCCTAGATCAGTGTTTTTCAAACTTGGCAACTTTAAGATGAGTGGACTTCAACTCCCAAAATTCCCCAACCAGCATGCTGGCTGGGCAATTCTGAGAGTTAAGTCCACACATCTTAAAGCTGCCAAGTTTGAAAAACACTGGTCTAGATGAACACTTAGACTTTTCTCTAAGTCAAGCAAAATGTGGTGTCTTAAAGGCTAACATTGCTGCCCTAATAAAGTTGTTACTGGATACATAGGCAAACTATACTGATACAATGCATTCTTTTAAATGTAAAGTGGCTTTGGTTGTAATTTTTAGCAGCACGGATTCTGGGAAGCATCATTTTTCCTCTTGATGAGACATTTTTCCTATTAAGGAACAAACCTAACTCTCATTAATGATAATGTATGTTACATATATGCATGCAGCTGGATGATGAGCTGTCTAGAGTACTATGTACATTGCCAATTACTTACTTTCTGAGGTATAAATGGTGGCCATTAGAATCAGTGATACTTGATATAATCTGTAAAAACCATTTTTATCTATGATATCGTATGTTTCTCAAAAGAAGTGAACGTGGCTCTAATAAGCTTTATCAGGTAGGACTGGTGATATGTTTCATGAAAAATAATGTTAAGAGGCTATCATTTATTTGAAGTGCTGTCATGATACAGCCTTAACAGTTACACTGTTCATGGCTATATTTAAACATAGGAAAAGAATTGTGTTTTGAGAACATATACATACATAAAGAGTGAATAACAAGAAGCCATATATTACAGACCTATAATTCTCTTCCAATATCTGGTTGACTTCACAACCCACAAATGTTAAAAGCTCAAACCAGTCAACCATCATCACAGAATCCCACAGTGTATTTTACTAGCCTATGAGTTATTGATTTTATTCCATTTTGACCACGCATATATTTAGCATTCATTGTTCACCACATGCCTGAGCTATCTCCTTCTCTCTAATTGTTATAAACTAAACATTCCATTGAAGTCCAGGCTCTAAGCATCTTGTACAAGTGGCATCTTGATCTGACTTTTAATGGCTAGGTGAAGTTAGATGGCTTTATCTTTTTCTCTACACATTTTGGCTTCTTGCCCCATCTGACTTTAATTTCTTTAAGATATTTTGAAATAAATTAATGAGGCTTCTAGCTGGCATGCTGCATAGTAAGAAATCAGTCTCCAGCATCATCCTTTTTCCAGAAGTAACTTTGGACCCACAGGCATTCTTCAGAAACAAAGCAGCCCAGGTTTTTATTTGCAAGATTTCCTACCTGCCTGCTAAAAAAGGAAACAGATGTCACATTAAGGATCATTCTGAGGTGATAGAAGAATGTCAGAAAGCCACATCCCTGGGTTGCTTTTTAGTAATAGTTGGTTTGTGACTGGCCACAACCATCTTGGTAAAGTTGGTCCCAAATTCTAAATGTGCCTGCTGGTTCAAAATTATGGGCAACTTCATTTTAAATGACATTTAATTAGATTTTATAATTGCATATAAATGCACAACTTTGAGAAGCAAGTTTTTAATTATCATTTCCCCACTACAGTTCAACAGATGACATCTATAGTAATTCTTGCCAATACAGAGTTGGCCTCTTCAGATACCCAGAGGAATCCAGTAAATTAATCCACATTATGTAAAGGTATGCAGGCAATTACCTCATCCTTTGGTCTCTCTCTTCAACATTCCTTCTCATTTTTAGCATGAAGAAAGAACATTTGTTGGAAAGAAAGATAGTAACATGAAGAAACTGTATTCTCCAGAAAAAAAACAAAAACAAAAGAGTAATGAAAGGTGTACAATTGTGGCTCTAATATATGTAAGTGTAGCATTTTTAAAGCACCAGCATCTCCTTTGAGCAAAGGGAATAAGAAGATTTGATGCTCACAAACTCAAAGAACATCTCCAATTATTCCAAAAAGGGCTTGCTCCTGTGCAATACAATATTAAGAATTATTATTCAGAAGTAAATCCCATTAATCCCAATGATCCTTTACTTTATACAGTGAGTATGATTTGGAATTGCAACCATAGATATATAGAAAATTGTATAAATCTTGGGAACAAAGCTTAACAGAAAACAGAAAGAAATTAGGGAAAACATAAATAAGGAGCCAAACTAAATGATTATGATTATTTTCTAGACAGCTGTCTCAGTTATCCAAATCAAGAGAGCTCCCTAGTTTTCCTACAGTTGCTAGAAATGAAGCAGTTGGGGGTCAGGTTTGGGGATCAGAAAAGCAAAAGCTTGATTATACACAACATTAGTATAGCTCTCTTCAGCAAAAGATCGTTACCTTGTTGTGGTGCTGGAGCTTGAGCACCTCAATGATGCCATGAGCTAAACCATGAAGGGCCAACCAAGATAGGAAGGTCATGACAGAGAGGTCAGACTAAATGCGATCCCTGGGGAAGGTAATGGCAACCCACCCCAGTATTCTTCCCGTGAAAACTAAATGGATCAGTACAACCAGAGGTATGTTGGTATACCATCGGAAGATGAGACCCCCAGGTTGGAAGATGGTCAAAATGCTACTGGGGAGGAACAGAGGATGAGTTCAACTAGCCCCAGACATGATGATGCAGCTAGCTCAAAGCCGAAAAGACGGCTAGCAGCCGACGGTGCTGGTGGTAAACGGCGAATCCGATGTTCTAAGGATCAACACACCATTGGAACCTGGAATGTAAGATATATGAGCCAGGGCAAATTGGATGTGGTTATTGGTGAGATGTCAAGATTAAAGATAGACATTTTGGGCATCAGTGAACTGAAATGGACTGGAATGGGCCACTTCACATCAGATGACCACCAGATCTACTACTGCGGACAAGAGAACCACAGAAGAAATGGAGTAGCCTTCATAATTAATAGTAAAGTGGCTAAAGCAGTGCTTGGATACAATCCAAAAAACGATAGAATGATCTCAGTTTGAATTCAGGGCAAGCCATCTAACATCACAGTGATCCAAATATACGCCCCAACCACAGATGCTGAAGAAGCTGAAGTAGAGAAGTTCTATGAGGATCTGCAGCACCTACTGGACAACAGGCCTAAAAGAGATGTTATTTTCATCACGGGAGACTGGAATGCTAAGGTGGGCAGTCAAATGACACCTGGAATTACAGATAAGCATGGCCTGGGAGAACAAAATGAAGCAGGATGTAGGCTGATAGAATTTTGCCAAGGCAACTCACTCTGCATAACAAACACTCTCTTCCAACAACCTAAGAGACGGCTTTATACATGGACTTCACCAGATGGACAACACCGAAATCAGACTGACTACATCCTTTGCAGCCAAAGGTGGAGGACATCTATACAGTCGGTAAAAACAAGACCTGGAGCTGACTGTAGTTCAGATCACGAACTTCTTCTTGCACAATTTAGGATCAGACTAAAGAGATTAGGGAAGACCCACAGATCAGCTAGATAGGAGCTCACTAATATTCCTAAGGAATATGCAGTGGAGGTGAAGAATTGATTTAAGGGACTGGACTTAGTAGATAGGGTCCCAGAAGAACTCTGGACAGAAGTTTGCAACATTGTTCAGGAGGCGGCAACAAAATACATCCCAAAGAAAGAGAAAACCAAGAAGGCAAAATGGCTGTCTGCTGAGACACTAGAAGTAGCCCAAGAAAGAAGGAAAGCAAAAGGCAACAGTGATAGGGGGAGATATGCCCAATTAAATGCAAAATTCCAGAGGTTAGTCAGAAGAGATAAAGAATTATTTTTAAACAAACAATGCACGGAAGTGGAAGAAGACAATAGAATAGGAAGGAAAAGAGACCTCTTCCAGAAAATTAGAAACATTGGAGGTAAATTCCAGGCAAAAATGGGTATGATCAAAAACAAAGATGGCAAGGACCTAACAGAAGAAGAAGAGATCAAGAAAAGGTGGCAAGGATATACAGAAGACCTGTATAGGAAGGATAACAATATCGGGGATAGCTTTGACGGTGTGGTCAGTGAGCTAGAGCCAGACATCCTGAAGAGTGAGGTTGAATGGGCCTTAAGAAGCATTGCTAATAACAAGGCAGCAGGAGACAACAGCATCCCAGCTGAACTGTTCAAAATCTTGCAAGATGATGCTGTCAAGGTAATGTGTGCTATATGCCAGCAAATTTGGAAAACACAAGAATGGCCATCAGACTGGAAAAAATCAACTTATATCCCCATACCAAAAAAGGGAAACACTAAAGAATGTTCAAACTATCGAACAGTGGCACTCATTTCACATGCCAGTAAGGCA
Source organism: Candoia aspera (assembly GCF_035149785.1). Lineage (NCBI taxonomy): Eukaryota > Metazoa > Chordata > Lepidosauria > Squamata > Candoiidae > Candoia > Candoia aspera. The sequence goes on from NC_086154.1 coordinate 186,412,595, forward strand.
ATGCTCAAGATCCTGCAAGGTAGACTTCAGCAATTCATGGAGCGAGAATTGCCAGATGTACAAGCTGGGTTTAGAAAAGGCAGAGGAACTAGGGACCAAATTGCCAATATCCGCTGGATAATGGAAAAAGCCAGGGAGTTTCAGAAAAACATTTATTTCTGTTTTATTGACTATTCTAAAGCCTTTGACTGTGTGGACCATAACAAATTGTGGCAAGTTCTTAGCGGTATGGGGATACCAAGTCATCTTGTATGCCTCCTGAAGAATCTGTATAACGACCAAGTAGCAACAGTAAGAACAGACCACGGAACAACGGACTGGTTTAAGATTGGGAAAGGAGTACGGCAGGGCTGTATACTCTCACCCTACCTATTCAACTTGTACGCAGAACACATCATGCGACATGCTGGGCTTGAGGAATCCAAGGCTGGAGTTAAAATCGCTGGAAGAAACATTAACAATCTCAGATATGCAGATGATACCACTTTGATGGCTGAAAGCAAAGAGGAACTGAGGAGCCTTATGATGAAGGTGAAAGAAGAAAGTGCAAAAGCTGGCTTGCAGATAAACCTCAAAAAACCAAGATTATGGCAACCAGCTTGATTGATAACTGGCAAATAGAGGGAGAAAATGTAGAAGCAGTGAAAGACTTTGTATTTCTAGGTGCAAAGATTACTGCACATGCTGACTGCAGTCAGGAAATCAGAAGACGCTTAATCCTTGGGAGAAGAGCAATGACAAATCTTGATAAAATAGTTAAGAGCAGAGACATCATACTGACAACAAAGGTCCGCATAATTAAAGCAATGGTGTTCCCCGTAGTAACATATGGCTGCGAGAGCTGGACCATAAGGAAGGCTGAGAGAAGGAAGATAGATGCGTTTGAACTGTGGTGTTGGAGGAAAATTCTGAGAGCGCCTTGGACTGCAAGAAGATCAAACCAGTCCATACTCCAGGAAATAAAGCCAGACTGCTCACTTGAGGGAATGGTATTAAAGGCAAAACTGAAATACTTTGGCCACATAATGAGAAGACAGGACACCCTGGAGAAGATGCTGATGCTAGGGAGAGTGGAGGGCAAAAGGAAGAGGGGCCAGCCAAGGGCAAGGTGGATGGATGGTATTCTAGAGGTGACGGACTCGTCCCTGGGGGAGCTGGGGGTGTTGACGACCAACAGGAAGCTCTGGCGTGGGCTGGTCCATGAGGTCACGAAGAGTCGGAAGCGACTAAACGAACAAACAAGTTATAGCTCTAATTGCATAACAGGGGTACAAAGGGCCAGAGAGAAACACAGAGAAGTCAGTAAGGTAGTCAACAGTCAAATGCCAAGCCAAGCCAATTCAGCTCAAGGTTCAGAGCACGAGGGCAAGAGGGCAAAGGTCAAGGTCCAGATAGCAAAACTGATACACCAAGGAGACTTGTTAGAGTTCAGGATTAAAGGTAATCAGTTGTACATGCTCACAAGCATTATACATTACTCTAAACAATGAGCTTATGTTAAACTAAGAGCCTTATACAAGAAGCTACAGTTACCATGACTTAACTCAGCTTGTGAAGATTAAACCTATCTGCTTCCAATATCATCCAACCAAGCTGAACTCTTCTAGAATAAACCAAATTTCTCAAAGTGCTGTCCTTTGCAAACTAGCATTCTAATGTGACTTCACTTCTTACATTTACTCCAACACCTATGTCATTGCTGGCTATACTGTTGAGGTTAGTGGATTCTGTTTTGGCCCAAAGTCAGCACTGGGGCCTGGCTAAACTGGTCAAGAACTTTCAGCGGGATTGGCTGACCTCCCCTACGTTGTGTCCAGATAAGATCTGGAACATTGCATAATACTATTTGAAAGCCAATGCTGTAGAAAGCATTGGAAGCACAATAAACGTCCTTCTCCATGAAGACTGCATGCTTCTGTATAGTGCCATGTAGGTTAAGAACGAGGGCAGTACAGCCACCTGCTGGTGAATCATAGCAGTAGTCTACTGTGATCAAATTGAGAAGAATATAAAGATTGCACTGGAGTCTGACATTATATACATTATTAATATAGTTTGACTTTGCTTTATTTAATTTTTTAAAATAAAGGTTACCAACAGAATGATCCATGACAAAGGGAAGAAGAACGTAACGCTTTTGCCACTGCGATAGGCCCTCCTGAAACTGGCTCTTTACACACCTGGCATGTGTAATTACAGGAGAACCCCAAACCAATCCAAAACCAGATGCCATATGTATTTTGCTAGCTGTATCAGAAACCTTTGATTATGTTATAGCTGAAGCTGTCCAAGTAAGTTTCACTTGATATTTCTATATTTCTAGATATGCCTATGATGTGATAAGTTCACTCAACTCTTCCAATTCTTGTCTTGTAACAATCGTCTTGTAACGCTTCCTGGAATGATGAAATTATGGTGATGTATGGAGCCCTGAAGGAGAATCCTTTTAGATGAAAATGGCTGATTACCCAGGTGGCATTTTGGAGAGAAAACAGACTGTGTCACCCTATTACTTCTTCAGGATTTATCAATGACCTTCTATGTAGTTAAGTTTGCATGGCTGACTACTTAGGAGACTTTTCCTTTCTCTGGTCATCTTTCAAAGATGCTTGAAATAGTGTCTTACTGGCAACACCATTGAAAAAAAAGAATGCTGGTACCAGTAGTAGCATCTTCACTATTACTCTGCAGCACATGGCCACTGGCAAACTATTTGGTTCATCCTTATTTTATACCTCCAAGGAATTTTAGCATTTGATTTCCTGATAGTGAATTTTCAACTCTACTTGTCATATAAAACTCCTTTCTAGTATTTATCACTTATTATCTTTGCTATTTCTTGCTAATATTTGTTGTTTAAATGGAACTACTTTGCCTTGTAAGGTGCTATGTAAACATGTGGTACCAGTAATTATAACAGTAATAATACCACCACCTCTAGCAACAACAATTACCATGCTCCGAAGATAGCCTTGGAAGCAGATTTAGGCTGCATTCACACAGCATACTAAGCCAAAACCAAACAAACGACATTATGGATGTATGTGTCGTGAGTAAGGATGGCGAGCAGGAGGGGGCCACTATCCGGGGGGGAAACACATGCGTAGTACTGAGGAATTAAGCAGCCATTCAAAGAGACACAGATCAGACCCACCTTAACTTTTGGGGTTTATCTGTCTGGGTTTTTCCCACGCTTCTTCAGTTTGTTAGGATTTTCTGTCTTATGTAGCAGCAATAAACACTAGAGACCTATTCCTCGTCTCAGCGTGATTCCTGACTGTTAGGACATCAATCCTAACAAACTCCTACTCCCATTGAAAGAGGGAGGAACAAAGAAAAATAAAGGAGAGACATTTGGGAAAATCTCTTCGGAAAACCAGGAAATTCAGCAAGCCATCCAACAATTGGCAGCAGCCCTGCAACAACACCACCAACAAGTAGATCTCCAGATCAACACATTACAAGCAGCTATGCTACAGCAGTTACAACAACCAGCTCCGGTTAACCCACAACCGGTGCCAGCAGCAGCTCCGCCAGTAGTCTTGAGATCCCAGGGCAGTCTACCAGAGAGGTTTGGAGGAGAAGCAGGACAGTTGGGAACTTTTCTCACACAGTGCACAATGTTTTTTGACTGCAGACCGGCAGAGTTTCCCACAGACAGAACCAGAGTCACCTTCATTTTAAGTCTTCTAAAGGGCCCAGCAGCCAAATGGGCTATTCCCATGGTGGAGAACAATGACCCAATTCTCAACGACTACCAGAATTTTCTGGCAGGGTTCCGAGCACACTTTGACGACCCGATCAGAGAGGTCACTGCCAGCCGAGAAATTCCGAAGCTAAAGCAAGGCAACAAGAGAGTGGGAATCTACATTGCTGATTTCAAGCTGTTAGCAGGAGATCTGGACTGGAATGAGAGAGCCTTGAAAGACCAATTCAAACAGGAGCTGGATGAAGAAATTAAAAATGAATTAGTGCGCCAGGGAACACCAGCTACCCTAGAAGGTTTATATCAGTTGTCTGTGGTCATAGACGCCAGGCTAGATGAGCTCAGACAGATGCAGCCGGGGAGAGGCAGGGGCCTCAGGGCACTTCCAGGATTTCCAGCTCTCTCCGCAGCATCTCCTTACTCAGGACCAGACGAGTCGATGCAGATCGGGGCGAGCAGAAGGCTTATTTCTGAGGCTGAGAGACAGAGGAGAGAGAGAGCCCTCTGTTTCTACTGCGGAGTCCAGGGGCACATGGTGAGAGCTTGCCCAGCGAGAAGCCAAGCAAATTCCGTAAGAGCCCCAGGGCAAGCAGCTGAACCAAGAGCCAACTCCGCCTCTACTTCCAACCAGGGAAACTCCGTCGGTCTCCCTCCACAGAGCTCAGCAGGGAGACCATCAATCAATTAAGAAGAGCTCATTCTGAGGATTCCAGGCAATCCTTTTACTGCTTACCAGTCATAATGCACGTAAACCCAGAGCACCAGGTCAAGCTAGAGGCCCTCCACCAATTTTATTGATGTACAGACTGTACAAGACTTCAACATCCTGACCATAGAATTGCCACGTCCCATAGAAGCGGAGACCATTGATGGCCAGCCCCTCAAGGCAAGACCGATTCGAAGGTTCACAGAACCTTTGCAACTAACAACGGGAGACCACACTGAGTGGATCCAACTTTATGTGACTGCATCACTTAATGTGCCTATAGTCCTGGGCACACCTTGGCTAAAGATCCACAACCCATTGTTGGACTGGACTACAGGAGCAATCTCCTTCCCAGCTAAGGAATGCCAGCCCCACAAGATTCAAGCTGCTCTTCTCTCTCCAGCAACCAACAAAGCCACGGAAGCAGGGGGGGGGTCCAGTTGCCAGCCAAGTATGCAGATTTCGCAGACGTTTTCAGCGAACAAGAGGCCACAGCACTACTCCCCCCATAGGGACTGTGATTGCACCATTGAGTTGATGCCAGGAGCCAAGATTCCAGCAAGGAAACAATACCCCATGTCCCCCAAGGAACTAGCCACCTTAAAGGATTACTTGGATTCTAATCTCCAAAAGGGTTTCATCCGACCATCTACTTCCCCAGCGTCTGCTCCTACCTTCTTCGTACCAAAGAAGCCTGACCCGTTGGCACCGGGAAACCAGGAGGCACCCATGAGAGTGGTCCACAATTTCAGTTCCCTCAATAAACTCACAATAAAAGAAAATTATCCCCTCCCACTAATATCTGATCTGCTGGATTGCTTACAGAAAGCATGCATTTTTACTAGGTTCAACCTCAGGAATGTGTACAATCTGATCCGGATGAAAGAGCGGCATGAATATCTGACTGCCTTCGATACCAGGTTTGGTAAATTTGAGTACCTTGTTTTGCCCTTTGGCTTGTCTAATGCAGGAGCCATATTTTCCTGATTTATGAATCAAAATTTCTCTGATTTACTAGATAAGTATCTAGTCATTTATTTAGATGACATATTAATATTCTCTGATGATGCTACAACTCATGTAACCCATCTACGTAATGTCTTAAAAAGACTGAGAGAGAACAAGCTGTTTGCCAAGCTAGAGAAGTGTGCCTTCGATTTAACTGAATTACATTTCCTGGGCTATAAAATATCAACAGAAGGCATATCCATGGATCCTTCTAAGGTCCAGGCAATTCTCTCTTGGCAACCCCCCCAAAATGTGAAAGAGGTACAAAGGTTTATAGGGTTTTGCAATTTCTACAGGAGCTTCATAAATAAATTTAGTGACAGGGCTAAACCCCTCACACAACTCTTGAAGAAAGGATCAAAATTCATTTGGGGGGAGAGAGAGCAAGCAGCCTTCCAAGAATTTAAGCAACTCTTTGCATCCCAGCCGCTTTTAAAGCACCCTGATCCCACGAAGCAATTCATAATGCATTCAGATGCTTCCGATATTGCCATTGGGGTGGTGATATTGCAATATACAAACAAAACTGAGAATACATTGCTTCCTTGTGCCTTTTTTTCACGCGTGCTCTCACCAGCAGAGAGAAACTATGATGTTTTTAACAAGGAGTTGCTAGCAATTAAAGCAGCATTTCAAGAGTGGAGGCACTGGCTAGAAGGCGCAACCTTTCCTGTGAAAGTTTGCACTGATCACAAGAATGTACAGCTTCTACAAAACACCAGATTCCTCACCCCATGCGAAATCAGATGGAGCCAGTTTTTCTCCCGTTTCAATTTTGTTATTTCTTATGTTCCCGGGGTGCAGAACTGTTTGGCAGATGCCCTGTCTCGATCCATTCAGGCAACCCCCGCTACTCACCAGGAGGTACAGGCTACTATATTACAACCTCACAACTTTCAGTAGTCTATGAGGGGGAACCAGACAGAGATTTTAGCAGCAGGCAGACAAGCAGAGGACCTATTTACAAGAGTCAGAGCTCAGCAGCAACAGGACCCGTATGCCAGGGCCAGGATGGATGACCTCCAGAGGGACCCACGAGACACTGCCCCCCCATTCAATGTGGAGGCAGGAATCCTCTGGCATAGTGGGTGATTATACATTCCCCCCTCATTGAGGGAAGAAGTACTGAGACTTTGCCATGACCATCAAACGGCAGGCCACGGAGGTGTTTTCAAAACTCTCCATAGAGCTCCGAGAGACTACTGGTGGCCTAAGATGACTGCAGACATAAAGGGTTACGTTGCTTCTTCTCTGTAGAGAGCATTGCGTGCTATGCTGTTGGCTGGCAAACCACGACAGCTGTGCAAGATGTTCCTTTACATTGAACTTTCCTTGAACTTCCCTATTTGGAAGAGATTAGCAGATCTCGAGGCTGGTGGGAGCTGTAACATGAGCCGCACAGGAGACTATCATGAGAGACATGCACTGCTAGTTAGACCAATCAGCTTTGTATGATAAGAACTTACTGATTTGAGTGTACTCAATAAAAGAGAGCTTACGGTTGCAATGGGGGCTCTCATCCCAAGAAACTATGTGTCTTGTATATTCTTCATGAGAGACCACCACAAGTGGTGACCCCGATGTGATTCCTTGCAACCCTTTACTCATCGGCTGGAATAGCTACGGTGCACCTCAACTGGATCGCAGGACAACTTCAGTTCCCTTTCGTGAGTATGGGGAGTGAACTTTCAGTAGGGCAGAAAGCTCATGCCAAAGAACTGAAATGTCTGTTAAGGAATACGTTTTGTAAGGCAACAAGAAAGCCTTATTATACTGATTTAAAGACAATTGAGGAACTTTTAACAGTTGTATATAGTAGATGTCCCTGGTATCCAGAACAGGGATCATTAGAACTTGAGGATTGGATAAGAATAGGGAAGGAATTACATGAGGGTGTTCGCCTTCCACGTCTTTGCTATTATTATGGAAAAAGATTAAAGAGGCAACTGAATATCATGTTCAGGCATTTAATGTTAATATCACTGCTTCTTTGTTGCCACCACCAAGCGCTCCGCCACCATATCCTCTGAAGCCAGTTCAGGGCCCACAATTAACAATTCCGGGTCCTCAACTGACGTTACCCACTCCTTCACTTCAGCCTGTTGTGGCACCTGTAGAACCACAAGAGGGAGCAATATATAAAGGAGCTGTTAGAACTGGATTTGAAGCCTCCATGAACGCTGGAACATTATCAGGAGAAGAGTTATTGGAAGATTTAAATGCCTTCCCTGTTTCTGAAATTCAAGACAATGCAGGACAAATTCATTATGAGTGGGCTCCTCTGCCTTATTCTATTTTGAGAGAAGTCCGGAAGAGTGTTTCTGAGACAGGATTGCAATCTTCCTTTACCATTGGAATGTTAGGAGGCTTATCCACAGGGTATCGTTTAGTTCCTGCAGATTGGAAAGATTTAATGAAAATGATCCTCACTCCTGCTCAGTATGTAGTCTGGGACTCAGAATATCAAAGAAATGCCATATGTGCTGGAACTCAATCAGGTGGAGCTTATCTCCCAGATCAATTATATGGGACAGGGCAATTTTCTCAAATACCACAACAGGCAGTAGGCACTCCACCTGCGGCTTATCCAATTATTGGTCAGTGTGTATTAAAAGCCTTGCAAAAGGTACCCCAAACAGGAAAGCCTATAAAATCCTTTTCCAGCATTCATCAAGGACCCACTGAGCCATACCCTGACTTTATTGACAGACTTCAACAAGCCATACAGCGGCAAATAGACAATGTTGAAGTGGCTGACGAGCTTCTCAAGCGCATGGCTGCAGAAAATGCCAATGCTGATTGTAAAAAGGCTTTACAGTCTATTATTTCTCGACCAGAGTATTCTCTGGCTGACATGTTAAAAGCTTGTTTGGAGGTAGGGACTAATGCCTGGCAGATGAGGACTTTAGCAATGGCTCTGCAAAAAGGACGCCTCAGCAAGCCCACTGGTAATTGTTTCAATTGTGGGAAGCCAGGACATTTAAAAGCACAATGCCGGGCACCGGGAGGAGGAGCGCACATTGCCAAAGGGACTGGTGCTATTCGGTTTAAGCCAAAAAATCCTTGCCCCAAATGTAAGAAGGGTTATCACTGGGCAAGACAATGCCAGAATTCTACTCCGGGAAACTAATTTACGGGCAGGCAGCAAGCCCAGGACAAAATGCTGTCATGGAATTAAAAACTGTTTCAGAAGAACGTAGTGCTACCATGGGAAGTGCAGGATTAGACCTAGTTAATCAGGAAACTATTACAATTGCCTTTCCTAACGTTATCAGTTTAATGCCAACCCAGCTTCGTGGGCCATTACCGGAAGGCATTGTTGGCCTTATTCTTCCCCGCTCTTCAGCAGGGAAGAAGGGATTTACTGTCATCCCTGGGGTTATAGATTCTGATTATGAAGGCCAAATTATGGTTCAACTTTCAACTCACAAGCCAGAAATAGCACAAAAAGGGGACTCCTTGGCTCAAATGGTTTTGCTCCCCTACTACCTCCTGTCTGGAGGAAAGACTGTGCAGCGTGGGTGTGGTGGTTTTGGTTCTACTGACCTAACTGCCATACAATCAGACATTCTGGCAGTCATACAAAATCTTAAAAGAACAAAAGCCAACCCGCACATACATACTTAATGGCATGCCCTTTAAAGGAATTTTAGATTCTGGAGCAGATGTTTCTGTTATTGCTTCAGATCAATGGCCTCAGCATTGGCCGACTGAATCATCCCCTGCAGTCAGAGGTGTTGGAGGAATTCAACCAGCGAAACGAAGTAAAAACTGGCTAACAGTTACTACAGTTCAAGGGACCAGCACGGCTCATCTCCAACCTGTAATTTTACCTATTCCTATTAATCTTTGGGGTAGGGATTTGCTATCTCAGCTTCAGGCAAAGATTGTTCTCGATGAATAAGGCGAAGGCTACTGCCCTTCCCCTCCAGTGGAAATCTGACCACCCTGTATGGATAGAGCAATGGCCACTTGCTAAGGACAAATTAACTGCTTTACACATGTTGGTTCAGGAACAATTACAAGCTGGCCATCTTGAGCCAACAACCAGTCCTTATAATACACCAGTTTTTGTTATTAAAAAGAAATCAGGTAAATGGCGTATGTTGCACGATCTGTGTGCTATTAATTCTCTTATCATGCCTATGGGAGCCTTACAATGTGGGATGCCTAACCCTAACTTAATCCCCAGAACTTATGAATTAAGAATGATTGATTTAAAGGACTGTTTTTTTACTATTCCCCTTTATTCGAAAGACAAAATGTTGTTTGCCTTTACTGTGCCAGTTTTGAATGCTGACCGGCCTACGCAACGATATCAGTGGAAAGTTTTGCCTCAAGGAATGCTCAATAGCCCCACCTTGTGTCAAATTTATGTTGCTAATGCTTTAGAGCCCTTTCAGCACCAATATCCAAAATTATTAGTTTATCATTATATGGATGACATCTTAATTGCAGGTCCTTCTCTTCCACCGTCATGGCTGCATGATTTACAGACATGCTTGGGAAATTATGGTCTTGTAATTGCATCAGAGAAAATTCAATCCTCTGAGCCCTTTTTATATCTTGGCCATAAGCTGATGCAAACCTATTCTCACCCACAACTACCATCTTTGGAGATTCAATCTCCCATTTCATATGTTAAGCTGCAGCAGCTGTTAGGGGCAATAAATTGGCTCCATCCTTATATTGGCCAAACAACAGCAGCCATGAGCCCCTTGTTTGCTGCCTTAAAGGGTGGCAAAGAACCTGTAGATTTAATTACGTTATCTAAGGAGCAGCTTCAAGTTTTGCATAATATTCAAGACAGCCTTGGCCACCAATGGGTAGATCGCTGTCGGGACAACATTCCCCTCACATTGGTTGTTTTATCAACTGGCAAGCTTCCTACTGCGGTCCTTTGCCAGTTGCTTTCTAACAACTCGAACTCTAAACCTTCTGTTCTCATTCTTGAGTGGCTGCACCTCCCCCACACTCCTCATCGTACTATTACTCCCTTAGCCTCTCTGTTCGCTAATTTGATTCTTAAAGGTCGCTCCCGAAGTCGAGTGTTAATTGGTTTGGATTTGGTACAAATCATTGTCCCTATCCCCCTCCGGGAATGGGAAATTTTTCTCTCTGAGTCTTCCGACTTGCAAATTGCCTTAACTGACTATGTTGGCATTGTTACTTATCACCTTCCAGCTGATCCTCGTTTATTGGCTGTTTTGCAACTTCCTCTGATCTTCCACTCTATTATTTCTTCTTCTCCTTTAATGACTCCTGTGCAGCTTGTTGCTCTTTAAGAAAATCAGTGGCGGCTGGAACAGGGCAAAGAGTGCTCACAAGAGAGCTGCAGATGCTCACAGACAAGAGGGGCCAGCGATTGCGGTAGGAGACACAGTGTCGCTCTCTACCAAGTTTTTGACCTCTACCAGGCCCTCCAAGAAGTTGGACTACGTTTGTGGGCTCTTTCACTGTGGTACAGCAGATAAATCCAGTGGCTTATCGCTTAAAGCTGCCAGCATCCATGAAAATCCATCCAGTCTTTCACAGAGCCTTGCTAGCCAAGGACCCTCCCCCAAGTGCCTTACGATCGCAACTGTCCCCCCACCAGTAATTGTGGAGGGGGAGGAGTAATACAAAATTGAGGAAATTCTGGACTCTAGGAGAAGGGGAAGGGGCATCCAATATTTAATACACTGGAAAGGGTACCCTGAGGAAGAGCGCACGTGGGAGAATGCCAGAGATGTACATGCACCAAGGCTGGTTCATTGATTCCATCAGCTTTTCCCTCACAAACCCAAGCCTTGCACTCTACCAGAGATTCCTCGCTTGGCTGAGCAAGCAGAGGAATCGCAAGCAGAGGAATCGCAAGCAGAGGAGTTCATAAGTTTGCAGCCTCCACCCCTGCCTGAAGCCTTCAGACCAGAAGCAGAGGAGGAGAGCTGCAGCCCTCCACCTCGGGCTTGCAGTTCCCAAGGGGGAGGGGGGAAGAATCTTCTAATTATCTAGCTATTTTCCAGCAGCAGCCACCTGGGCCAGAAGCATTATCAGACCTGGAGAGCAGCACTGATTCGTCCTTGGAGGAGTTTTCCTTTGAAGAATTTCCATTGTTGAGCAGTTCCCATGGGAGCTTGGAGGGAGAGATAGACTCTTATCAGACCTCTGGAAGGGAGGGGGCTGAAATTGAATGTGAATCTGGAGGGGAGGGTGATGTCATGAGTACTGATGGCGAGCAGGAGGGGGCCTCTATCCAGTGGGGAAAACGCATCCGTAGTACTGAGGAATTAAGCAGCCATTCAAAGAAACACAGATCAGACTTGCCTTAACTTTTGGGGTTAATCTGTCTGGGTTTTCCCACGCTTCTTCAGTTTGTTAGGATTTTCTGTCTTATGTAGCAGCAATAAACACTAGAGACCTATTCCTTGTCTCAGCGTGATTCCTGACTGTTAGGACACTGTGGCTTGTAAAGCATGGTTTATGTTCTGTGAACCCAAACAATTATCACTTATTCAACAAGAGTGAGATCGTAGGCTTGAAAAAGATCAGTTGAAAACAGTGCAACAGATTCATCATGGCTAACATAGCACCACTAGTTTCAATAGAAAACAATTTCTATTATCTTTTCTAATTAACCAGATACTTGGAGAACAGAACAATAGTTCATTAGGAAGAATGCAAAAGAGGCTTGTATCATTATAATACCTAGAAGTTACAATTTGTATATTAAGAAATAATGAACGAACGAACCAAGCTATTCTTGGTTTTTGAAACAGAACAATCATATGGGTTGGGAAAATTTGGCGCTCATTAACAAAGCAACCCTGGTTTTTCTTTTCATGGGAAAAAGGTGGAAAAGAGTAGAATAAACTATTAAAAATCTATAAATAAAATAATGTGATATTTTATATTAGGGTTTCTAAAATATGATTTTGATGAAGATTTACTGTGACAGTTGCTGAATGTTCATTGCCAATTGAATATTAAGAATGAATTTAATAAAGGTGCAGGGACGTATTTTTGACCTAGTCTTGGCAGTACAAAATGGCCTTACAAGGAGGAGTAAAACTGTCCTCATGCATGAAAATTTTTAGATGAACTAATATCATATGAAAGGAGACACAAATTGTTCTCTTCAGAGAACAGTATTTTGATTAAGACAAGTGATTTTACTGTTCCTGGTCTAAAAGATATCGAAGTATAATTCTAAAAGGTGTAGGATCTGAATAAAATAAAACAATTGCTGAATGGGGCCAGCTGGATAACTTCTAAGACTGAAATAAATGGGAAATTAAACCAGGGAAGAGGTTAAAAGTAAATGAAACTTGTTTCTCTCAAAGAAAACTATTTAACTTAGTGAATGCCAGGTCTACTTTCTCTCACAATATTGTTTTGTCTATCTTGTCTATCTAGGTATTATTGGTATTGTCAGACTCAGTGGTTCAAATTCATGAGCCATCTCCTTCCTCATCTTAACACTGTTAAATTCAAAAACAAAGAATCATATTTATGTATGTTCTTTGCTTTCTAATTGTTAAACATTTTAATTGTTTAACATTTTCAGTATGTCTATGGATATATGTGGATATATGTACGCACATGTATATTTTAGATCACATGATCTTTTTAAAGTACAATTCGTTAGGATTACAAAAGGTGAAATTGTTATGTGTATATTTCACTGCAGTATATATAATCTCTCATTTCTTTATAGAATTGCCCTGAAAAATATATTTAGGAACTATATTGTCATGAAAATTTGACCCAATAGGGAAGAGCACCCATTTTATTCTGATGGGCAAATCATACAAAACAGCCTGCCAAATCTGTTTCCTCCAAAGGCTATAATTTACTGACTAGGGATTATAAGATTTGACATCTGAAACAATTGTTGGAGAAGACTGATACTGAACAATCAAATTAAACATTCTGCATAATCTGCAGAAATGAAGTGAAGCAAGTGAAAAATAGGTGTGTATAAAAAACAGAAAATGTATTCTGTTTCAAGCTTGGAACAAAACAAGCCAAAACTCAAAAGAGCATGAATGTTCAGAATTTCTTCATACCCAAACTCAAAAACATTTTGAATGAACTAGCCATAGGAAGCAATAGGTAGCTCCCGCTACCTTATTTGTCACAGGGCTGAAAAAATAGGTGGGCTTATGGTCCTTGATAAATGCTCCCCACCACCAAATTGTAGTCTGTATGGAAATATCATCTGAATAGCTTTCCAATTTTCAAAAATTGGAAGAGACATACAGTTTTGAGCATCCAGCTAGTGACTTCAAATGATAATGGGCCTATTCAAAAATAAGATACTTCAAAACTCTTGTTTTTAAAGAAAAACAAAAACAAAGGTTAGATCACTTGTATCATGCAAAATGAAGCATTGCCCTTAACTGAGTATTGGAACCCATATTTTAATAATAGAAACCAAGGTAGTCCTTCTTGATTATGATATTAATATTTAGAGAAGGGATCCTATTTGTTTATTACTGACTGCCATTTCCTCTAAAATAGGACAGCCCTTCTGGTGTTTAATTAGGAAGGTAAAATATAAAAAAGGATCTCTACTTAAAAACATTCTGATCTTTGCCATTTGAAAATAACAAACACATATCTTTTCAATTAAAATGACACACACACACACAGACACACACATGCACACACATACATACTTCAGTCATCACAAAATCCAGTTCTTATTGTGCTTTTGCATAAATATATTTAATTTTTCAGTTCTCCAAACTGGCTAACATATCCTTTAGGGAAAAATAAAATAGATAGAAAAACAGAATGGAGTTTACTTACTTTTGATACTACTCTTACAAAACAAGTTTCTTATCTCACTACAAAATGGATATTGATAGTCCTGCTGCTGTAAAAGTGTAGCTCACTGTGAACAGATTATTTCAAGCGGAATATGTTGCCGATTTCTTTCTGCAGTGTTTTTTTCTTTCTTGCTTTCTTTTCTTTTCCAAGCCATATTCTTGGAATAACAAATTTCCTGTATGATACAGGAAAATGAATAGAGGCATTGTTAGCCCACAAAGGGCAGGAATACTCCTAAGAATATCAGAGAGACAGCCCGTCATTTAACCTCCTTTCCTCTTCCTTTTAGTTTTGGTATGACTAATATCTTGCTAAGATACACAAGGGGAGAGTTCTCAAATCTCATCCAAACTTAGCCCCTCAGGGCTTCCACTGGTATCTGAGTAGCCTAAACCGATCAGTTAATAAATACTGTCAGAGGGCATTCACAATAGTAACGTAGGGAAGGGGAGTTGCTATCTTTGCTCTCTCCCTTAATACTGTGTCAAGAAAAAATATTTTTCTCCCATCCCCTTTCAAAAGGACAATTCAGAGCTTAAGTTAAGGCAGGCTTTTTTCACTGTATACTGCTGCTTCATCTTTCTTCAGATTAAACCCTGCACTTTGCTATTACATTTCTCAAGTTACACTCTGAGCAGTTTGTAGCAAAAATATACATATGCACCTTGACCAACATTTGTGTAATGCTGACAGATCCATATGATTTTTTTGTTGTTGTTCAGGCCCTCTAGATTAATTCAATATTGAATGTTACTGTTTTTAAAAAGGCTGACTTAATCTACCATTTCAAAGTATGTAACATGGTATTTAAGTAACAACTTTAAATACGAAGAATGAAGGTATTTCTCTAAATAAGAAGCTGGATCATAAACTTCAGTCAATTCTTGGTGTATGGGTTTTTTCATAAATGTATTAAACTTCCCAGTTTTCCAAATTGTCTAACATATCCTTCAAGCAAAAATAAAATACACATGAAACTGTTGCTGCCATTTATTTAATTTCGGCATTATTCCTAATATGTTTATTGAAATACAGAGTGGATGTTGATAGTCCTGTTTGCTTATTTCACTGTTAGTTGAAATAAGATACACAAATGAAGGATATATACTGTAGCAGTAAGTTACATGGGCAGTTGATATTACTCAAGCAGGAAGTATAAATAAAATCTCTTTTTGCAAAGTTGTATACCTTATTGAACTTCCCCTAAGGGTTTTCCCCCTTGGGAACAGCCTGACAACTATTGGCTACTTCAAATGGCGTGGGCAGGCCCCCTCCTTTCTCGTCCCTGGACACTGCCTTCTAGGGCCATTCTGCTTTGGGCAATGGGTGAATCCTCTTCTTCCAAAGGCTTTGCCTTGTACCAACCAGGTTTCCCTGGCTTAGAGACCTTAATCAGCCTGAACAGCAGTTGAGCAGTAGTAACAGAGGGAGACTGAATCATGACGTGGGAGAAAACAGACTCTCCGTGCTGCTTCATAGTGCTAAATGATGCACCCTTCCTTGTGTTGTCAGCTGATAGTCATACTTATAGTACTACCAGTACTAAATTAGCAAAGAAAGTTAGAAATAAAGTGTCAGGACTAAATATTATGGTGTATACTTCTATATAAAGCAAAACCTCCTTTGAGTCAAACTTGACTCTTTGAATCTTCATGGACACATCTATGAAGCTGTCTTGGCAACAACATTGGTTTGCTATTACCTTCTTTTGGGATGTTTCTCAACTAACCAGTCTGGTCTACAGTCCTAGTATTTTCAGATAGTTTCCCAATCCTGCTTAACTTTTTGAGAGAGGCCAATTTTGGCTAAGTCTGCCAGACATATGATGGTTGAAAGAAAAGTAATATTATCTCCATAACTTTAGTTTCAATAGTAATATTTATAATAGAGAAAAATGAAACAGAAAAATAATCCTTGAAATTAGCTTTTTTATTACCAGTATTTACTTCTCAACATAATCACCACCCTTCATTACACATTTTTTCCAATGATGAACAAGCTCCTTAAAGCTTTCAGAAAACAACTCCACACTTTGTCTCTTCAAACAGATCCCTCCTGACAGTCCTCTCCACCTCTTAATTTGCCTCAGATGGATAGCCATGAAGATACTCCTTCAATTTTGGGAAAAGGTAGAATTGCATGGCACCAAGTCTGGCTTGTATGGCAGAGAGAATAAAATGGTGAGTCCAACTTTGCAATTGCTTCTTGGGTAAGTCATGAGATATCAGACCTAGTGTTGCCATGTTGCAGCATAATCTTCTTCTTGTGATTTTGAATTCTGCTTAATTGTTTCAAAGTTTGAATGTTGCAGTGTAACGCTTGGAGTTGATAGTGGAGCTAGGTTCAAGGAAATCCATGCAAGCAAAACCATTTGCACCCCAAAAACCTGTAACATGAGTTTCCCTGCCAAAGGCTAGATTATTTTCCCCTAGAGGCAAAGTTTGTGATGATATGCCACTGACTGACACTTCATTTCTGGGTCATAATGTTGAGCCCATATCATGATTGTGTGAAGATATTCTTCACTTTTATTCTTCTAGCATAATAACAATTGCTGGCAAACTTATACTCCTGAAGCATTCATCTCTGTAATCAGCATGCAATAAACCATCTTGCACAAACTTTACAATACTGAAGAACATCAGTAATGCAACCAACATGTTCCTGGGAATACCAAGCTTGAAAGCAATTTCCTTTTGAGTGATCTGCCAATTATCCTTGATCGGTTCATCAATCTTTCTCATGTTATAAAAAGTGGTTGCTGTCATCCACTTTGTTTTTGATCACATAAACCAGTTGTTCCTGGTTCACCACCTTCACATTTTTTTTGATCCAGCAATGCAAATTACTCACATCAACACAAACATCACTGTACACAACCTGCATTTGACAGTCGATTTCAGTTGAAGGGATTACTTCAGTACTAAAAAATTAAATCACAGCACATTGCTTAAAACACACTGATGAGTATTCTTTGTAGGTTACCATTTCATGAATTGCAACACAACCTTTTCTTACAGCTCCTACCTGCCAACTGAAGTTAAAGAACAGATGCTAAATAACAAGTCAGAGCTTCAAGCACAGCAGTACTGCCATCTGTTGTTAATTTATAATACTGGAGGCATTACTTTTCATTCAACCCTCATAATTTTATGTTACTTATCAAATTTTTATAAGCCTTTAGAAGTTAGACATATCACCAATTGCACTCCCTAATATTTTAGCCGTACAATACTCAATGTCCATTTCCATTTCATTTTATTTTATTTACAGTCCCAGACCAATAAATATATCTTTGCCATATGTGTTGCATCAAAGGAAGTAGATTTAAGTCAATGATGGGCTATGCCATAATAAATCTATTAGCCTTCTGAATGCTTTTATTGCAAGTGACTAATTTGGCTACCTGTAGGGTTTCCTGAACATAGACAGAAAATGCAGTCCTTATTAATCATGAAGAAAAAGAAAATTAGTAAAATAAGTTAAATGGACTGATTATTCAAGACAGGTAGAAACATTTATACTTCTACATTTCTCTTTTTAATCAAGGAGGTACATTATAGACAGTAATAGAAAACATTTGTGTATTTGCATTTCTCTTTTTAATCACAGGAGTGCTTTATAAGACAGTAATAGGACAGGGTCATGTTTCACCCCAAGAACAAATTCTTATTTCTGGTCTTTTGTAATTTAGATTTTGGAAAGTAGCCTATTGAAAAATTCAAGATTTTTGTTGTTTTATCTTCATAATGATTTTTTTTTAGAACTTTCCATATATGAGCCAAAATTATCCATTTTTTTCTGTCTGATGTAGCATTTGAGTTGCAGGAGTAGTCAGCATACAGATGTGAGAAAGAAAAAGATTGTTTTTATTGTACCTGATAATTTGGAGAAGCTAAAGCTTTACATTAAATGATGCTCCATAATGAGAATGCTATACTGCAAACAAGTAAGTACTGCTAAATGATTCGAATATGGAAAAAAACTCATTACTATAACATTCTTAACAAACACTAGTCTTGAAATTCACAATGCTCTTATACCTCAACCAGTTATGTCCAAATTAGTTAGAGACCATTTGCAACATCTTTTCAGTTCCTGCATCTAGGGAAAATGTTAATACTACATGGGAGAAGGCAACGGTAAACCACGTATTTTTACATGGATACAAGCTCGAATTATCCTACTCAGACACATTATGCAAGGCCTAGCTTTCTGGAAAAGGGTCTAATGCTGGGAAAGGTGGAAGGAAAGAGAAGAGGACGACCAGCAGCAAGGGGGATGAACTCAGTTACAGAGGCAATGAGTGCACAGTTGGAAGAGTTGAAGGACCAGGTTAGGGACAGATTATCATGGAGAAAATCTATCTATGTGGTGGCTAAGAGTCAACAGCTTGATGGCATGTAATCAATCAAAACCCCATCTTTATTTTTCTAATATCTTAAGTTTCAACACTGTGTTAGCTAAAATCAGCACTTTTCGTTCATAATCCTTGTCATAAATAGGAAAGTAACCCCATATTCTTATATTCAGCAAAACTAACAAGTAACACAAAAATATTAACTCTTGTATCAAATCAGTGTGTATGAAATTATTATTACTATTTGTTTTATGTATATCCCATCTTTTGTACAAGAGCTCAAGGCAGCATGCATAGTGCTCTATCCTCCTATTTTTCCCCGTAACAATTGCCCTGGGAGCTAAATTGGGCTGAGAGAGGTGACTGGCCCAAAGATACCCAGTGATCTTCTGTGGCTGAGGCTAAAAACTAGGTCTCCCCATGCCTAATCCAATACCTGAAGCACTACAGGTAGTCTTTGCTTAGTGACCACAATTAGGACCAGCAACATTGTTGCTAAGTGCTACGGACACTAAGCAAAATATCATGTGACCACATCGGACTTATGACCCCACTTCCACTTTGGTTGTTAAGAAAATCATCATGGCCATTAAGCTTCACATGGTTGCTAAACAAGGCAGTCAGTAACAGAGGATTACCTGCATACCATACTCACTGTCGCAGTAACATCATAGCAACATCATCTGAAACTATCAGCAGTGTGTCTTATAATTCTGGCCCAGGATGAAAACACCCATCCATTAGAACCTGGACTGCAACCAAATATGTAAAGACCTAAAGCTATTTTTCTAAAACATGAAGAGTGAAATCTGGCAACAACCTGAGCAATAAATTATGAGTAGACAAAACTAGGTCAACATATTGCTAGCACTCTGTAATTTGTTGTCATGACTTAAAAAACAACAACAACCTGTATGTACTGTTGTTTACATAAAATGTTCTGTTGTTTACAGAAGCAGAATATGGAGAGAAAATGTTAATATGTCATGTGAAATGTCTTTTCATATGTCTAATTAAAGCTGCTGGGTGAATTAAAGTTTACTTTATTTGCTATTTAGTTTTCTACCTTTTAAACGGAAACTGGTGCATTGTGTTGGATATCGTGATATACTTTCTCTTCTAAATCAATCAATTTTGGAGGACAACATAAAGTTCAAGTTAGCAGTAACCAAATAGAGCACAACTGTAATAGTTTGCTAGTAGTTTATAAACCGCCACAAATCCTGCTGTGCAGCCTTATCATGGCAGGGTAGTGTTCTTGGGAGGATAAACAAAAATGCCAGGAGTGTACAGCAAGAACATATATTCCCAGTAGGGTCACCCCAGGTGCCCAGTAAAAGCAAGCAGGTACCTATATTGGGCAGCAGCGATATAGGAAGATTCCTGAGGCGGCACTGGCAAAGGTATCATTTCATACTGCATGGGAGAAGGCAGTGGCAAACCACTCCTGTATTTTACCAAGAAAATCATAGGAATAAATAAGATACAGTGATTGATAATATAGTGCTATAGGTGATAGGTCCCTCCGACTGGTTAGCATTCAACATGCTTCTGAGGAAGGGCTAAGGATCTTTTAGAGTACTAATGGTACTGAATTGATTGCAGTTAAGATGTCTATTTGCTGATGTTGCCAGATAGGAAAAGAAAATCTGAAGCTGAGAAGACAGAATATAGTGGCAACAAGGAATGTGAGAAGCATGACCATGGGAAAGCTCATCACAGTGAGAGATGAAATGAATTGGATACCCATTGATATCTTAGGCATCAGTGAATTGAAATGGACTGGACATTTTCAGTCTGAAGATTTCACTGTTTACTATTCAGGACACAAAAACAAGGAAGGAAGCACATTGCTTCCATAAGACAGGATAGCAAAGATAGTATTTGGCTACAATGCAATCAATGACCAAATAATATCAATTAGACTTCATGGACAACCCTTTAATATGACAGTTCTCCAAATTTATACTCCAACCACTGATGCAGAAGAAGAGGACGTTGATGAGCTTTATGGTGAAGTTTAATCTGAAATCGAGAGAATATGCAAG
This sequence comes from Candoia aspera, assembly GCF_035149785.1. NCBI lineage: Eukaryota > Metazoa > Chordata > Lepidosauria > Squamata > Candoiidae > Candoia > Candoia aspera. Next base: position 186,433,237 of record NC_086154.1, read on the forward strand.
CAAGATGTGCTGCTTGTGGTTGGAGACTGAAATGCCAAAGTTGGAAATAGTAAGGAATACAGCATAGTTGGACTATGCGGCCTAGGAAACAAGTGAAGCAGAATACTTTTATCAATTTATGCCAATCTAATCCAATAACTTCTTCATTGCTGACAACCAGAACAACACCTACAGTATATTCATAGACATCATCAGATGGAATACACAGAAATCATACTGACTATATTATTGGGACAAGCTTAGCTATACCAGCAAAGAACTGACCAGGGGTTAACTGTGGATCAGATGAACTGGTCATGTGCAAATTTCAAGTCAGGCTAAACTACTACCTTAAGTCAGATGATATATCTATGGCAATGTTTTGATAACTGATCAGTCTAAGAAGAGGCCATCAAGATTTTGCTTCTTTTTTAAATTAACAGTTGATTACCAACATTTGAAAGTTATGTTCATTACTAAGAGACTTATGAGCCATAAATAGAAGTAATAAATTAACAAAAATAAATATGAACTACTTAAGTGCTTTAAATATCTCAGGATTATTTTTCATTCTTCAATCTCTTGAACTGTATAAATAAAACCTCTCCCAGAAAATATATGCATTTAAAGTGATTTTTTTTGCTTGAGGCAGTTAACTACATCCCTGCTGTGCTCAAACTTAGAGCTAAGATAATTGCTCAAATATTATATGGATCTTAAATCTGTACTAATAAAAGCTATTGGCTTATGTGAGTGGTCCAGTCAATATTTCTAACAGCTATCTTTAGGCAGCCCAATATGTTTTAAATACCTCCCTGAGTTTTAAATACATAATCAGAGACAATCAATATTGAGACAAGAACTTGGCTGTACCATCTAAACTATTGGCTCAAACTATTTTTTTATGGATTCCTGGTTTCTTTAACTCTCCAAGATAGTTTAAAACATCCCTGGGGGGGTGGGGGGAACAACTGAATTATATGAGTAATTGTGGGGGCGGGGGGTTTCCTCAGAACTTAATCTCACTGAAACTAGGAAGGACCAGGATGGCCATTAAAGAACAGGAATCAGATACTGATTTCTACAAAATCAGGAGCAGGTTCCTCTTCTTCTTAAGATGGAGATGGCGGTATGATTCTGTGAGAAGACACAAATGCTTTAAGGAGTTGCAGAGAGAAGCTCCACCGTGAGCATCTGCATCACCTTCTTGGTATTGATCCTAAAGGGCTGCATAGCCCTATTTATCAGCAATGCCACTGATGTTCAACAGGAAGCCAAACACCACCAACAAAAACACCTTGGCAGAAGCACTGAAGAGGGATCTTCTCATTAAAATCACAACTGCTCTTAATTTTTCTTTCTATCTGGAGAGGATGTTGATACAACAGTGTTTTCAGTTACAAAATCATGGGAAATCTGGTCTTAAGAAACACAGAATAAAAATCCAGAAACATTGGCAAACATATCTTGTTTCTGATAACATTTGGGTTTTCCACAAAAGTTGATGAACAAAAAATGACACTGCCAGGAAAAGAAAGTAACTAAACTGTCAGCTTGTCCCAAAAGACAAGCTTAGGATCAGAGTCAAATGCACAAACATACATATTATACACAGAAAGAACAAAGTAAAAAAGAACCAGAGAGAGAAAAATAAATAGGTAGGATTATTTAGTTTCTCTGGAATGGCAGTCAGGAATTAAATACAGTATTTCAAACTGCCTCAGAAATATTCAGAAGAATTCCATCCTACCTGTGCATTTAGTAGACTGGTTGAAGCACCTTTTTACTGAACAGCACTTTCCAAATATGGGTGGTCAGAGGAACAATTCGCAAATGTACCTATTAAAAATAGTCCAGATCATTACTCTCACCATTGCATGTTCATATAGAATCCTTATCTGCATTGAAAAACCATTCATTCACTTGCTGAGCCTTACGGACCATCTTGGTGCATCTAAGGATCAATTAATCTAGGGCAAAGCTATGAATCTATTCCTACAACAAAATTCCTTTTAAAAGGGTACTTTTGCCATCTGTAGTTCAGAAGAGATGTAGTGCTAATTATCTAAGGAAAGAAGAAACAACGTAACTTAATTATGAGAGAAAAGGATTAGCTAAATAAAATGATTTGAACATCCAGAGAAACCATTAGTTCCAGCACCCACCCACCATCCTTTTTAAAATCACATATGGCTATTCTTCTATAGGATCTACATATCTCAGTAACACACTGGTTTTACACTTAGGTTTTTTATTGCTATAAACTTTTACCTAAGTTAGGTAAAAGCCCAAAGCATAGATCCATCCATTTGTTGCAAAAGTAATTATGACTGTCAATAGAGGCTAAAAAATTACTGGAAGTATTGTCTTCCCATTTCCTACCAAGGGATACTGAAATCTGAATGTTGGTTCAAGTTTTACTATAGATTTCCCAAAATATTGTTTAAAAAGCCTTATGTGGACTGTCCCAACAGCCCTTTGTGATACTACTTTCAGATGAACAACAGTAAGTCTATTCCTCTTATAGTATTTATGGGCCTCGGTTATTACCACTATGACAGCTTTTTATTAGGTGAACACCACATGGAAAGTTTAAAAATCCAGCACAGTGTTTCTCAACCTTGACAACTTTAAGATGCATGGACTTCAACTCCCTGAATTCCCCAGCCAGCATGGCTGGCTGGGGAATTCTGGGAGTTGAAGTCCACACATCTTAAAGCTGTCAAGGTTGAGAAACACTGATCCAGCATAAGAAGTCCTTCTTTTTAAGCTGTACAATTAAATTTATGTTATTTAAACATAGTGTTTCATATTATTTATTTATATACACACACACACACTCCCCTCAGCACAGGGAAAAGAAGAGGAAAAAAAATTAACAGGGCAGGAGAATCCCTTTACCTACATACAGATTATTGAACATACAACAGCTGAAAATAGATTTTGGAGAGGTGGGGGGAGAGATAGAGAAAGAAAGAGAATTAGAACATGGACCTGAGGAATATTTTAACATTGAAGCAAAGCCACAACTAATGGCTTCAGGAGACAGGAGTGAGGTGGACAAGTACAACATTATGGTTTTAAATATAAAATATTTGGCTTTGCCTCCAAGTAAGTGGACTGGCACAAATTCATATGGGCTAGTCTGGCATGCTAGTTCCTCTAAAGGGGACCACACTGCCTGATGGAAACAACCACAAAATCCACAGAGATAGCACAGACTTCCAAAGATAACATGAAGGCCAGCAGATGGGCATCTCAGCAGCAACAGAGGTTCTGCCTTGGCAACTAGACTTAATGAAGCATTTTTCCACAGGAAAAGGGACAAACAGGTCAGGGAAACAGAACAGGACAAAAATGGTTTGCATGGCAAACCTCCCATGAATACATCCAAATGAAATAATAGAAGCATGCATCGTTTTAAGGTAAGTTGTGTGGGATGGAGTATAACGTATTGCTTACATTAAAGCTATAAGGTATTTACTTCTATCCCAAGTATATAAGACAAATTATAAATATAACTGCTACCGTTTTCTTAATTCTTAACAGGAGAAATACTCATATAAAAGTTATTTTCAACCTTCCCCCCCACCCCCACCCCCACCCCCACCAAATGGAAAATGGTTCCATATGAAACATACCTTTTTTTTTAATGCCTTCTCCCCTTGGGGAGCAGCTTTCCACATTTTTAAAATGCATGAAGGAAAACAGCTGGAGATACTTGAGTCTGTTATATAAAGAGTAGGGGATGTTTATTTATTAAAATACTTATAAACCATTTTTATATGCAGAACACAGTCTTTGTGTTATATAAATAAGTAACAGCACATTAAAGTTATTTTAAAGGAGTAAACAAATACACAAGAATGTGAATCTGGATTTACAAAGCCCTTCAAATCTGGCCAATTAAATGTTTCTTTCAGAATTGCCTCTGCTTAGGGTGTCTGCATAATTATAAAAGTGATGTGAAAACTGACACTGAGTTAATTTGCTCCTGTAGTCTCCAATAGTCCTTTGAATTCAGCCTGTAATTAGATACAAAATGCCCAGATATGCTGTGCTAATAGCTAGCCCATAAACCAAGAGTAAGCAATCTGCATTGTCATGGATGACATTTGGACCTAGTTCAGTAAGTCTTTAACAAGCCTGCATATCCTGTATGCTACTAACACTATGTTACTGAGGCTGTGACTTTTCTCCTATCTTCATAGGATGTACCTAGCTTCATGGTTAATGGAAAGTTGCTGAGGACTTGAAACAGAGAAGAAAACCACAAGTCTTCAAGAGGATTAATGTACAGGCCAAGAGGAACTTGGCAGAAAAGGACATCTTTCTTATAGATGGTTTCCAGAGTGCACAGATCCCTAAAAGTAAGTAGGCAGTGCCAAACTGGCATGACCAGCAATAGGACCAACCAAAAGCAAAAAGACCTGTAAGAATGCAGCGTGAACATTATATTTCTGGAGACTGTAAATAAATTCTGAACTAGATGACTACAAAAAGTCCTGCCTTATAGAGCAGGAATCCATCTGCAGCATCCATATAAACTAGGCTATCAATCTTTACTACTACAATCCTAAACTTAAGCATGCTTCTACTTACTTCACCTCAGCATTCATTTACAGGATGCTTCCTACAAACATGGTAAGGAAAGAATGACTAATGTGATACCTAAGTTAGGTATATTATATCTGAACTTTACAAAACAGAACTGTTGCAAGTCATACCTTGGTTATCTCCTGTTTAGGCTACTGTAATGTGTTCTACATTGAGCCACCCTTGAAGACCATCTGGAAACTGCAGCTGATCCAGAATGCAGCAGCACAAGCAATTATGGATGCTAGTCAAATTGCCCTTGATTCAAGAGTTGGTTGCCTGTTTGTTTCTGGATGCAATTTAAGGTATGAGTTGTCACTTTTAGAGCCCTTCAAGACTCAGAACCTGGGTATATGTGGGAACATCTTGTTACAGTGGCCTCTGCCCATCCACTGAGATCTAAAAGAAAAGGCTCCTTCTGGATCCCATTTTTGGGGGAGTGTCACCTGCAGAGATCCTGGGGTTGGACCTTCTCCATTATTGTCCTCCTTTTCTAGAACAGCACTCCTCCCAAATTCAGATTGGCTCTGCCCCAGCTAGTTTTTTAAAAGTTGGCTGAAAGAGTCATTTTAGCTCTCTTGATGTGGATGGTGTTATGATGATTGCTCAGTGCATTGCTCCTCATTCCTTACTCCCACTTCAGCATGCGTGCTGTTTCTCAAGCCCTAAAGGAATGAATTCAATAAGGCATAACTGCATTTACCCAGGAAGAAGTGAATTGAGGGGATATATTTGCTGATAAGAATAGAAGAAGCTGTTGAAAACAAAGGAAAAGGAAAGTAATGCAAAAGTCTGAAAACATCACTACGTGATGCCTTTGAGGATTAGCCATTGCTTGGAAGGGAGTGCTTGCTGGGGGAATTGAATACTTTTTTCCATCAAAGTTTCTCCCTTCCTTTCCTTTCTCAATTACTTCCTCTTTGCCTAATTGCTATCTAGTTGCTATCCCCTCTTTTGTCCTCCTTTACCAGTGCAGCTACTGCTTTGCCTTCTGCTATTTCCAACCTAATTGTTTTTTTTTATTAATCTTGGCTAGAAGAAGGGAGGGAATGTTGGGTGTTCCTGTATGTCAAGAGTAGGAAAACAATGGTTGCAATACATAATTGGAAGAGCTCAGTTCATGTTATAAATGTAAAATTTTATTTTATATACAATTTTAATAAATAGTTATCAAATTAGTTATTGAGGGATGTTTTGGCCCTGCTGCTTTAGCGTGTGGCATATACATACACATGTAATACAGAAATATGACACATGCACCCTTTTATTGAGGAAAAGGATATTTCCAGAACTGGTTTCAACAGATATTAATCTTGACAAAATATTAAAGTCAGGCACTACACAAGATATACATCTGCATTTCTATTTCTTTTCCTACTTTTTGGCAAGATCTCCTTAAATTCAGGGGCATCTTCCTTTTATGTAAACATGGCTCTAAGCAGAGTTTGCCACTGTGGAAGCAGTCTGTCCCTGTGGGAGCCTTTATCAAGAAACGTGTCTGAATAATGAGGGAGAGCTAAAAATCACATTTTCTGGAATTTAACAAATTTCTATATAGATACTATGCATCTTCTACAGCCCTGTGCAATCAATAATTTTAAGTAAGAACATATAATGTAAACACTGAGAATTGACAGCGTGCTTAGCTGTTATTTATGTTATAATACTGGATGATATTCAGCTCTTACAATGTAAGTCATCCATCTGTGAAATGGGAAGGGAGGTGATTTTTGCCAATTCCCACTTTCTACTGCAACTTCCTCTTAAAATTCTGCTTCAAAATATTCCTCAATTTTTGGACCAGATTTGGAGGGGGCCCAAGGATGGTGGGAAGGGGACAAATGCTGCAAATTACTACAAAGATAAGAATTGCTGTATTTCCATTGGCAAATACAGAGGAGATTGCCAAAAATCAACCATATGATGTTTTTTTTTCCTCTGGGAGCATGTGATGGAGTGGAAAAAAAAATTCTCTTCTGCTTGTAGCATAACAGATATTCCTGAAAAAAATAAATGAAGTAAAACAAGTGCATAATATTAGGAAAGAGGAAGAAAATAGTTCCATTTAGTCTGGATTAGTTCTTACATATTTACATGTATGTGAAGGTAATTTGCCCTACTGAAATAATCTCACAGCACTACAGAATCCTTCTGCAGTGTTCCAGTGGGGATGGATTTGCATGTGAAGCCACACACAAATGGTGGTGCTGCTGTGGCTCCTCCCCTTAGAGCAATCCAACACATCTATTTTATACCAACAGATCTCAAACACAGGTCCATATGACATACTTAAAGAAACTTGCAGATAGTCCATATACTTTTAGAATTATTAGAGAGGAACCATTTATTTTTACTTTTAGATTTATATTCCACTTTCCTCCAGGAGCTAAAGACACTATGCACAGTACTCCCTCTTCCAGTTTTATTTCCAACTTGTGAGGTCTACTGGACTGACTAGCCAAAAATAATTCAGAGTTCTGTGGCTGAGGACTGTCCATTCAGATCTAACTTTACTGCTGTTTCTCCACTTTGCAAAGATGCTGGTTACTTACAAGATTCAATTTGCCTCTTTTCCCCACTTCTTAAAATACAAGGTCCAAGTGAACAGCAAGAGCAAACAGGAGTTTGCCAGGGGAATTTGGCATCCTTAATACATTTTTCTCTAAGTGAGCAGTATGTATTTGGCTAACTTGAAAGCTTAAGAAAACAAAAAGAAGATATAATAAAGTTTCTAGTGGTGATGCTTTAAGAAATAAAGTAAGGATTAATGCACAGGCTTCTGCAGTCTTGACCTCAACATTTGTGCATGTTTGTATTCCTGCCTGAAAACTATCTGGCATATACTGTATTTGAAGCAAGCACAATCATGCAACTAGGCATGAAAAAAGTCAGAATTGGAGGAAGAAGTGGCCATACTTCAGCCAATGAGAGAAGATGAAGATTTATCAGATCAAGAAAGGGGGCAGTAAAAGGAGCTGACAGAAGAAGCAGTTCTCCATAAGGAAGACAAAGAAGGGAATAAGCCCAGTAGCTGAGTAACAACCAGAAGCAAGAATCTGGACATTGCGTACTAGTGGCACAGCCAGCACTTTGAAACCAAGGTAGTAATTACTAAAAGTCATCTTGGATTTCCCAAGTACAAGTTTCATGAGACTAATATCTATTTTTTTTTAACTGGGTAACTGTCATGAGCACTGATGGTGAGCAGGAGGGGGCCCCTATCCAGGGGGGAAAACGCATGCGTAGTAATGAGAAGTTGAGCAGCCATTCAAAGAGACACAGAACAGACCTGCCTTGACTTTTGGGGTTTATCTGTCTGGGTTTTCCCACGCTTCTTCAGTTTGTTAGGATTTTCTGTCTAATGTAGCAGTAATAAACACTGGAGACCTATTCCTTGTCTCAGCGTGGTTCCTGACTGTTAGGACATCAATCCTAACAAACTCCTACTCCCATTGAAAGAGGGAGGAACAAAAAAAAAAGAGACATTTGGGAAAATGTCTTCAGAAAACCAGGAAATTCAGCAATCCATCCAACAACTCGCAGCAGCCTTGCAACAACACCAACAACAAGTAGATCTCCAGATCAACACATTACAAGCAGCCATGCTACAGCAGTTACAACAACCAGCTCTGATTAACCCACAACCAGTGCCAGCAGCAGCAGCAGCAGCTCCGCCAGTAGTCTTGAGATCCCAGGGCAGTTTACCAGAGAGGTTTGGAGGAGAAGCAGGACAGTTGAGAACCTTCCTCACACAGTGCACAATGTTTTTCGACAGCAGACCGGCAGAGTTTCCCACAGACAGAACCAGAGTCACCTTCATTTTAAGTCTGCTAAAGGGCCCAGCAGCCAAATGAGCTATTCCCATGGTGGAGAACAATGACCCAATTCTCAACGACTACCAGAATGTTCTGGCAGGGTTCCGAGCACACTTTGACGACCCAATCAGAGAGGTCACTGCCAGCCGGGAAATTCGGAAGCTAAAGCAAGGCAACAAGAGAGTGGGAATCTACATTGCTGATTTCAAGCTGTTAGCAGGAGATCTGGACTGGAATGAGAGAGCCTTGAAAGACCAATTCAAACAGGAGCTGGATGAAGAAATTAAAAATGAATTAGTGCGCCAGGGAACACCAGCTACCCTAGAAGGTTTATATCAGCTGTCTGTGGTCATAGACGCCAGGCTAGAAGAGCTCAGACAGATGCAGCCGGGGAGAGGCAGGGGCCTCAGAGCGCTTCCAGGATTTCCAGCTCTCTCTGCAGCATCTCTCTACTCAGGACCAGAGGAGCCGATACAGATCGGGGCAAGCAGGAGGCTTATTTCCGAGGCTGAGAGACAGAGGAGAGAGAGAGCCCTCTGTTTCTACTGCGGAGTCCAGGGGCACATGGTGAGAGCTTGCCCAGCGAGAAGCCAAGCAAATTCCATAAGAGCCCCAGGGCAAGCAGCAGAACTAAGAGCCACCTCCGCCTCTACTTCCAACCAGGGAAACTCCGTCAGTCTCCCTCCGCAGAGCTCAGCAGGGAGAACATAATCAATTAAGAAGGGCTCATTCAGAGGATTCCAGGCAATCCTTTTACTACTTACCAGTCATAATGCACATAAACCCAGAGCACCAGGTCAAGCTAGAGGCCCTCATGGATTCCAGAGCTTCCACCAATTTTATTGATGTACAGACTGTACAAGACCTGATCATCCTGACCATGGAATTGCCACGTCCCATAGAAGTGGAGACCATTGATGGCCAGCCCCTCAAGGCAAGACCGATTTGAAGATTCACAGAACCTTTGCAACTAACAACGGGAGATCACACTGAGTGCATCCAACTTTATGTGACTGCATCACTTAATGTGCCTATAGTCCTGGACACACCTTGGCTGAAGATCCACAACCCATTGTTGGACTGGACTACGGGAGCAGTCTCCTTCCCAGCTAAGGAATGCCAGCACCACAAGATTCAAGCCGCTCTTCTCTCTCCAGTAACCAACGCAGTCATGGAAGCAGGGGGGGTCCAGTTGCCAGCCAAGTATGCAGATTTCGCAGACGTTTTCAGCGAACAAGAGGCCACAGCACTACCCGCCCCCCCCAGTAGGGACTGTGAGTTGATACAAGGAGCCAAGATTCCAGCAAGGAAACAATATCCCATGTCCCCCAAGGAACTAGCCACCTTAAAATATTACTTGGATTCTAATCTCCAAAAGGGTTTCATCTGATCATCTACTTCCCCAGCATCTGCTCCTACATTCTTTGTACCAAAGAAGCCTGACCCATTGGCACCGGCGGCTCAGGGGGCACCCATGAGAGTGGTGCATGATTTCAGCTCCCTCAATAAGGTCACGGTCAAAGAAAATTGCCCACTCCCCTTAATATTTGATCTGCTAGATCGCTTACAGAAAGCACGCATTTTTACTAGGTTCGACCTCAGGAATGCGTACAATCTGACCCGGATGAAAGAGCGGCATGAATATCTGACTGCCTTCAATACCAGGTTTGGTAAATTTGAGTACCTTGTTTTGCCCTTTGGCTTGACTAACGCAGGAGCCATATTTTCCCGATTTATGAATCAAATTTTCTCTGATTTACTAGATATGTTTCTGGTCATTTATCTAGATGACATATTAATATTCTCTGACAATGCTACAACTCATGTAACCCATCTACGTAATGTCTTAAAAAGACTGAGAGAGAACAAGCTGTTTGCCAAGCTAGAGAAGTGTGCCTTCGATTTAACTGAATTACATTTCCTGGGCTATAAAATATCAACAGAAGGCATATCCATGAATCCTTCTAAGGTCCAGGCAATTCTCTCTTGGCAACCCCCCCAAAATGTGAAAGAGGTACAAAGGTTCCTAGGGTTCTGCAATTTTTACAGAAGATTTATAAATAAATTTAGTGACAGGGCTAAACCCCTCACACAGCTTTTGAAGAAAGGATCAAAATTCATTTGGGGGGAGAGAGAGCAAGCAGCCTTCCAAGAATTTAAGCAACTCTTTGCATCCCAGCCGCTTTTAAAGCATCCTGATCCCACGAAGCACTTCATAATGCATTCAGATGCTTCAGATTTTGCTATCACTACCGTTTTATTGCAATATACTGACAAAGAAAGGAAGACACTGCTTCCTTGTGCATTTTTCTCTTGCACACTCTCACCAGCAGAGAGAAACTATGATATTTTTAACAAGGAGTTGCTGGCAATTAAAGCAGCATTTCAGGAGTGGAGGCACTGGCTAGAAAGTGCAACCTTTCCTGTGAAAGTTTGCACTGATCACAAGAATTTACAGCTTCTACAAAACACCAGATCCCTCACCCCATGCGAAATCAGATGGAGCCAGTTTTTCTCCCGTTTCAATTTTGTTATTTCTTATGTTCCCAGGGCACAGAACTGTTTGGCAGATGCCCTGTCTCGATCCATTCAGGCAACCCCCGCTACTCACCAGGAGGTCCATTCAGGCAACCCCCACTACTATATTACAACTTTGATCAGTCTATGAGGGGGAACCAGATAGAGATTTTAGCAGCAGGCAGACAAGCAGAGGACCTATTTACAAGAGTCAGAGCTCAGCAGCAACAGGACTCGTATGCCAGGGCTAGGATGGATGACCTCCAGAGGGGCCCGCAAGACACTGCCTCCCGCTTTAATGTGGAGGCAGGAATCCTCTGGCATAGTGGGCAATTATACATTCCCCCCTCATTGAGGGAAGAAGTACTGAGACTGAGTTGTTAAAGGAGCAGCTGAACAGGGCAAAGAGTGCTCACAAGAGAGCTGCAGATGCTCACAGACAAGAGGGGCCAGCGATTGCGGTAGGAGACACAGTGTCGCTCTCTACCAAGTTTTTGACCTCTACCAGGCCCTCCAAGAAGTTGGACTCTACGTTTGTGGGCTCTTTCACTGTGGTACAGCAGATAAATCCAGTGGCTTATCGCTTAAAGCTGCCAGCATCCATGAAAATCCATCCAGTCTTTCACAGAGCCTTGCTCACCAAAGACCCTCCTCCAAGTACCTTATGATTGCAAATGCCCTCCCCCCTCCAGTAATTGTGGAGGGGGAGGAGGAATATGAAGCCGAGGAAATTCTGGACTCTAGGAGGAGGGGAAGGGGCATCCAATATTTAATACACTGGAAAGGGTACCCTGAGGAAGAGCACACGTGGGAGAATGCCAGAGATGTGCATGTACCAGCGCTGGTTCAACGATTCCATCAGCTTTTCCCTCACAAACCCAAGCCTCGCACTCTACCAGAGATTCCTCACTTGACTGAGCAAGCAGAGGAATCCCAAGCAGAGGAGTTTGTAAGTTTGCAACCCCCACCCCCACCAGAGGCTCTGAGGGCAGAGCGAGAGGAGGAGGGGGAGCTGTAGCCCTCCACCTTGCATTTCCCAAGGGGGAGGGGGGAAGAATCTTCTAATTATCTAGCTATTTTCCAGCAGCAGCAACCTGGGCCAGAAGCATTATTAGACCTGGAGAGCAGTACTGATTCGTCCTTGGAGGAGTTTTCCTTTGAAGAATTTCCATCATTGCCCAGTTCCCATGTGAGCTTGGAGGGGGAGATGGACTCTCATGAGACTTTGGAGGGAGGAAGGAACTCTAGAGAGGAGGGAGCTGAAATGGAATGTAAATTTGGAGGGGAGGGTGATGTCATGAGCACTGATGGTGAGCAGGAGGGGGCCCCTATCCAGGGGGGGAAACACCTGCGTAGTAATGAGGAGTTGAGCAGCCATTCAAAGAGACACAGAACAGACCCGCCTTGACTTTTGGGGTTTATCTGTTTGGGTTTTCCCACGCTTCTTCAGTTTGTTAGGATCTTCTGTCTAATGTAGCAGTAATAAACACTAGAGACATCTCAGCATGATTCCTGACTGTTAGGACAGTAACTTTGTTAGTAAATTGTGGGAATGCTGTAGATGTAATATACCTTGATGTCAGTAAAGTATTTGATAAAATACCCCATGACACTCTGATAACAAGTGAACTAAACTGTGCTAGTTTGCATTGTAAGTGTCCTGAAAATTGTACTCAAAGTTGCTCATCAAGTGGAATGCCACCAGATTCAGTCCTGGGCTCTGTATTTTTCAACATTCACATTGTACATTTATTTGAATTTGAATCTGGAACCATTGCATTCAAGTAAGTGTTGACAGTTTGTAAGGAAAAAAAATCCATAATGCAATAATAATAAAAATAAACCTAACAATGTAAAATTACCTTAAAAAGAGAACCCATAAACAATTCTACAATTCTATCTTAACTTATTAAAAAGGCCCCTGGAAGAGCTCCATTTTAACTTCCTTCTGAAATGTCAGCAGGATTGGAACAAGCCTGGTGGTAAATTATTCCACAACAAGGAGCTATAACAGAGAAGCATTTTCTCCTAGATTTTTGCCCTTTAAACTCCAAGTAGTAGGGAACTACCAATAGTTTTTCTTGAGCTGCTTGTACTGAACTGGTTGCTTCTGGTTAAGGGAGTCCCTCAAGTACCTCAGGGCCAAGCCATACAGTACTGAATATGGCTTTAGAGCCTAAAACCAACACCTTAACTTGCACTCAGAAACCCATCTGCAATCATGCAGGGTTCACAGCACAGGTGTAACATATTCATGGTAAATAGTGTCACTCAGCACATTAAGTTGCTGCAATTTGTACCAAGGCAGCTTCCTATTGAGTACATTGTGAAAGTGAAAGGTCCCCTGTGCAAACACCGAGTCATTTCTGACCCTTTGGGGGGATGCCACTTTTGCGACATTTTCTTGGCAGACTATAGCAGGGTGGTTTGTCATTGCCTTCCCCAGTCGTCACCTTCCCCAGCAAGCTGGGTACTCATTTTACCGACCTCGGAAGGATGGAAGGCTGAGTTGACCTGTGTCATGAGTGCCGTTGAGCTGAAGTCATCAGCGCAATGGCACACATGACAATAGCAAGGAAACAGGGGAAGGGGCTCAAGATAAGTAGCCATCAACTCACAACGACTGAAGGTCAAAAAACAATAGCTAAACAGATCGCGGAGCACACCCAAGCCATTAGCGCTAATGCAACGGAGATCGCCCAGCTGACAGCAATCACCGGAGGAATAGAGAAACCGATGATGGGCGATCCCGGAACGCCAGCGGGGCCTCGCAACCCCTCACCCACCGGCAAGTCAACGTGTTGGACAAAGGGGGGTGACGTGACCGCGAGTAAGGGGGCGCTGACCGGCGCGGGGTATTTAAACCCCGCACCGGCGCGCTCCTGTCACTCTCAGCTTTTTTCCGATGTGAATAAACCAGAGCCTGTTCCACCGAACCAGTGTCTGAGCATTATTCAGAGGTAGGCAGCGCATGACAACCTGAGCCAGCTACCCAAGAATCCAGCTTCTGCTGGGATTGAACTCGGGTCATGGGGAGAGTTTCGGCTGCAATACTGCCGCCAACCACTCTGCGCCACATGAGGCTGTATTGAGTACATTGCAATAGTAGTGATGAGAATATGAGTTAATGTTGCTAGGTCCTTCCACTCCAGATAGGGCAACAACTGATGCACTAACCAGAGCTGGGCAAAGGCCCCCTGGCCAAGGCTTCCACTTGTCCACCCAGCAGAAACCATGAGTTCTGGCTCACTCAGTGGAATGCTACCCATCTGAGAGACAACACTAGAGCCAACAGAAAACTTCAACATAAACCCCGCAACTCTATCTTGCTTGGGTTCAAGTTCAGCCTGTTTCTTCCAAACAAAACCCTAACAGCCTTCAGTCACTGGGACAAGGCTTTGACAGCCAATGCAGTCCAGGGTGGAAATGTATAACTGAGTATCATCAACTTATTGATGATAGTGCACCCTGAACTGAGAGTTCCCTTTTCCAGTACCACAATAGGGAGTGAAGGGCATGGGAAGGGTGAAGGATAGAACTCTGTGGCACTTCACACATTTAAGGCCCCTGAGATGACGCCTCTGTGTCTAAAGCCACTGACTACACACACACACACACACACCACAGAAGGAGTAAAAGTACCTTCAGTCCCCAACCCCTGTAAGCTGTTCAGAAGGCTACCACAGTCAATGGTACCAAAGGTCATCAGGCAATATCATAAGGCCAGAAGGGACATACTCATTTAGGTCCCAACAAAGGTCTTCTACTAGTGTATCCAATGCCACTTCAGTCCCATGCCCAGGTCTGAATATTTACTGAAGAAGATCCAGATAATCTGTTTTCTCTAGGGTGCTCTGTAGTTGTCTTCCTACCACTGGAACATCCCCTAAAAAGGGACAGTTAGAGGTAGAGTGATAGTTGTATAACACATCAGGATCCAGGGAGGACCTCTTATAGAAAGCATCTTCTTTAAGGGTGTTGAGATTAAATAAATATCAGAAGTTTTAATTCTGGAATACCCAATCCCATTCAAAAAACATACATAATTACAAGAAACAAAAACTCAAATAAGTCAGAATTCCATTGACAAGTCAAAATCTTGAAATATTGATCCTAAGATGTGTCCATTGCCCAATCACTGCTACATGAGTTTTTCAACCAGCACAAATATCTAAACAAAACAGTAATTCAGCTTTAAAAAAAAAGCGAAGGTTTTCATCCAATCCTCATTAATTGTTTGGCAGAAGTAGGTGATGAATGCAACAGTAACCAATTACATAACCTAGGATCAAATTCTGACTTCAGAAAGCAACAACATGGCAGAAGTCTTAGTTCAGACATTTTCAGACTATCTGAAAAATTTTGATTTCTTCAGCATTTTCTGCTGGCAGGAGAATTCAAGTGAGAGGTTTCAGGCAGCAAGCATCAGGACACTGCCCATGAATAACAGATAAAAATGCTCTGAAACTGTGATTTATTACTACACGATTAGCCTATACTGTTCGGTTATTATCTTTAGGGCCAACTCTACACTTTGTAGCAGGTACAATTGCTCCAGAAGCATCTATAACAGTGTGAAAAAGAAGAATAACCTTGAGACATCCCAATGCCTAACTGTGAAATTCCAGTCCAATTAGTCCCCCATCTGTGGACTAGAAAACCTGTCATCCATCCTTCATACATTTTGCAAGAAACAAGGATGTACCCATAGTAATGCATTATGCGAAGACCCAGCTCTCTGGAAAAGGCTTTAATGCTGGGAATTATTTCCAGACCCAGCTCTCTGGAAAAGGCTTTAAAGCTGAGAAGGAAAGAGAAGATGACCAGCAGCAAGGTGGATGCACAGTGGCGATGAGTGCACCATTGGAAGACTTGAAAAAACAGGTTACGGACAGATAATTATGGAGAGAATCTATCTGGTCACTAAGATCAAAAATGATTTGATGACACTAAACAATCAAATTCCCAAATGTAAAAAATGATGCAAGAAACATTCTTTGATGAACCTCTTACAGAATACTGCTTTTATTTTTCAACTGAAATCTAATTACTTTCCTTTAACTCATCCTTGTTCATCCTGCTGTTTTGGAATTATGCTTTAAATCTTATATTCCAAATAAAGAAGTTTTAAAATACAAAGTGCTATGAACTTCCTTCTTTTTAAGGAACTGTCATCAAACCCAGACCTTTGTAAGGAGTAACATAATACAAATTCACACAAAAGAAAAGAGCCTGTGTCAAATTTGGCAAACTATGACTATTGAATATTTGATAGATCTGCAAAACTCAAACTTCTCAATTCAAATAAACTCTTTCAATGCCTTGTGGTTTCAGAAATAATTTTTTGGATTTGATCTGATGGAGGATTTCTAAATAATTTCAATCATTGTTTCTAAAAATATGGTCAGGGTATTCTCTTTCACACACATACAGAGAGTTTCAATCTTGGTAGTAAAATGTAATGAGCTTGTTTCCAAAATCAGATATTAATCTATTAAAACTTGAAACCGCATGTCTAAGCTCCACATTTTAATACTGCAACTTCAAACATGACTTAAATAAAATCCAAATTGGGGAAAGGGGGTGACAAAAAAATGGAGATTCTGAAAATATTCTGTCTCTCTCTTTCTGATGAGTTCTAAAATATGTAAAATAAGTATAATCCACTACTGTTTCTGGAGCGACACTAACTGAAGGAGGAGAAAGGATGTGGGTTCAGGCACAGATATGAGAATGCATGACAAGGTACTTGAGTTACTAGCTGATTAAGCAACTGCCAATTCTCTTACTCAGCTACTGGTCAAAGATAAGCACTGAGTACCTGGTAGATCTCTGGGATCTTTAGACTTGTAAATTTATAAACATGTCTGAGCTTCTGTTCATAGCATCCTAGCATTTGAATAAATCTGAAAACAGTCAAAACAGACCAGATCAGTCTCAAGATGGTTTTAAACTGTGGCTGGACAAAATGGTAGGTTCTCTGATAGAATCCATGTAGGTACATCAGCGAAGACTTTTGAGAAACTAATACCATCCTATAGAGGCAAATGGTTTGACATTCCAAAAGTATCCCTTCTGCCATGTGTAGACTAGAAAGAATGGGCATGGTGAATACAGTAAAAATTAGTTTTCAGTAACCACTATATGTGTGTGTGTGTGTGTGTGTGTGTGTGTGCTCATAAAGGAATGTGAAAGGTTTCCAGGAGGGTGTCTGATGCGGATGAGTTAGCACTGGGGAAAGACCAAAAAACAGTAATGAGTCTTTATACTCTTGATTATTTGTAATGCTGTGATTTTCATATAATGTTAGTAGAACAAATTGGTCTAATCCAACTACACTTCTGCCATTTGAAGACGCATTTATTCAATTAGGAAAGTTAAGCGTGCTGTAGCAATCTCTCCATTAAGATAAATGTAGTTTAATCATATACATCATTACCTGAATTTATCAAGTGCTTACAACCAAGAGAAAGGGAGATCTGAAGAACGCACATAAATATAAGTGTTGTATTACACATCAGTAGTTTGCATAGAATAAATCTGAATACACTAACAGTATAAAACATTCTTTAACACATGGTTTATCTCTTGGTCCCAAAAGGAGATAATCTGTTTGCTTTTGGCAGTTTGATTAGAATATTCAGTGTTAACTACATTGTGGATAGGATCAAATATTCAGCTTGTTTAGTTACTGCTTATCTTTTCCAGTAGATCAGCATTTTCTTTCATAGATATTCTCAAAAAGACACTACAGTAACTTTAATTATTGGAAGGACTGTATAAGTCTATCAACCAATCAAAAATGTCATATTACTGTTTTCCTATTGCTGCACAATTGCTCCTGAAATTGTGAATATTTAGATTTTCATTACATTTCTAGCCAGTCCACTATGTTTCCAATATTGTTAAAATTTTGCTGCATAGCCTAAAGAAGAGAGAGGGGAAAACATCTTCTTCTGGCCTAGGACCAAAGTGATTCTGGGCAACCATGTAGTTGTCTCTATGTCAGAAATGTGAAGATCACATATTCTCTCTCTCCATTTATTCACACCTTCAGCCCATTCTTTTTCATCACTATTCAGACATACTTTCCCCCCAAAGCAATAGAACCATAGAGATAGAAGGCGGGTGTAGGTAATTGAGTCCAACCCCTGCTTTGAAAAGGAATGCAGTTTAAATCCCCAACAAATGCCTTCCTAGGATCTGCTTGAACACCTCCAGTGAAGAGGGACCAAATACCTCCCTGGAAGATTGATTCCACTGTTAAAATGTTCTCACTGTTTTCCTCCCCCTAATATTCCATTACAGTCTGCTTTTCATTATTCCCTATCCTGAACTCTGAGATGTTAGAGAGTTGGTCTTTACCTTTTTCATTGTGCTATCTTTTCAGATAGTTGAAAATTGCTGTCAAGTCCACTCCCCTCAGTCTTTTCTTTTCAACATTAAACATGCTCAGCTCCTGCAATCTGTATTAATTTAGTTTCATGACCTTTGGTGATCCTTATTGTCCTTTTCAAACCTGTTCCAGTTTGGTTTAATTATTCTTAAGAATGTGGTGTCTAGAATTGGACACAATTCTAGAAGTAGGTCTGACTAATACAAAATGAAGTAGAGCTAGTCCATCAACATTTAACCAATTTGCCCTCATGGAGCACTTTGTCAAATCCTTTGCTGAAATTAGGAAATTACATTAACGGCATTCCTACAATCTACTAAGTAAGTTACTCATTCAAAAAATGTAATGAGGTTAATTTTTATAGTCCCTGCTGGCATCTCCTAATTAAATATCTCTGCTTCTCATCATATTTTAAATGGACTGAATAGATACATTTTTAATGGGTGGGGCTTTTTTCAGCATTTGATGAGGGAAGGGTTAGCTTTTTACTCTTCAGAAGCAATTCCCCACCTCCTCCTCTAATGCTTAACTTATCACAAGAATGGTTTTTAAATTGCCAAAATGTAGGAAAAGTAAGTATGCTGGGGAAGAGAACACATGAACAGAGCAACCTTGCATGTCCTCTTTCCCTTGGGCAGCAACAAGGGAAACTGGAAGTAAAATCTGTGGTGAACTACCTGTTTTAGAAAATACATTTTTTCCTCATACTAAACATTTCAAACTATCTGAGATTGCAGTTTATCTGTAGAGTGAATGGTGCTCAATTATCTCTTTTGAGCTGCACGCTTTGCTGTAACTGAGAAATCCCAGAACTGTAGAGGAATACAGAGAAGATCTTGAAGAAAGTATGCAGCAATCATTAAGTAATACATGAGCTTACCCTGGGAAAACAGAAAAGTGTGGGAAACAAACTCAAGATTGCCACACCTTGGTAAGAGGGAGGGAAGGGAATGGTTTTCAAGATTCTGTTGTTATGGCATACAGGTAGTCCTCACTTAACAATGGTAATTGGGACTGGATTTTCCATCGCTAAGTGATGCAGTCATAAAGTGCAACATCACATGACTATGCCACTTTGTGACAGAAATTCCAGCACTTCCAGTTGCCATCGTTAAGTGAATCACTGCAGGTCATTAAGCGAGGACATCACATTCTGCCAGCTTCCCCAATGACTTTGCTTGTAGGAAGCTGGCAAAGAAGGTTGCAAATGGCAATCATGTGACTACAGGGACACTGCAACTGCTGTGAGTTCAAGGACTGGTCCTAAGTATTACTCATTCAGCACCGTCATAAGTTCAGTCGCTGAACAAGTGGTTGTTAAAGTGAGGACCACCTGTATATCGATAAAGTAGAGTTCTAGTATTTCTTGTGGTGTCTATTTCCCAACCTGGCCTACCTCAAAATGCTGACAAGAGAGCATTTTCCTTAACAATAAGCAAATTTGGTTCTATTGCCAAGAAAATGGCATTGTTATATTGACAGAACTGAACATGACTTGAAGGTCTCTTTACCTTTACGAGAAACTAAATGAAAAACTCTAAAAGAGAGATTGGGTGGAAGGAATGAGGAAAGAGTCAAAGCCTGAATAGTTTTCTTCTTTTCTTTGGTGGTATTCCTACTTCAGGCTAGTAATATAAATATTAAAATATCTTTGTAAGATCACTTGCATTTCTTATTGGCATTTGGCAGTCAGACAGTGTTTAGTAATTGGAATAACTTAGATTTCTTCGATCTATTACCACCTCATTGAACATAAATATTTACCTGCTTTTAAAATAAATCTTTTGGAGATTATAGAAGTGTTAAGCTCCACAATTCATGTAGATGAGTTTGCATTTTACCAAGGTTTGGATTTTCTCAAAGGGCATTATGAGCAAAGTGAGCTTAATTGGATCAGATCATTTGTCATGGAGGCTGTTGAAGGAAAAAAAATCTCCATTCTGGGATACTAAACGATATAGCTTAAATGCCAAAAATGAGGGTTGAATATAAATTCAGATTAAAAACAAATAAATCCCATTGTAGCTTTTCTAAACTCATAGGCAAAGAGTTTCAGTGATCCAGCTTAAAAAAAAATATCAGTATTTTAGAAATAGCCTCCCTTCCCCAACCATTCTTATATTAAATTTCTTTATTGAATTTGTATTCTCATTGGTTTGAATCTGGTTTTTGCTCTTGCCAGTGAAAAGGAAAGCTGGTTGTCTGCATCATTCTTTTAGGTTTTTGAATCAACTAGAAACCTGCTTTAGAGAGTTGGATCATCTTTTTGGAACAGTAGGGAAATGTGGAAGAAAGATGTGTGCAAAATGTTCCTATATATTTGTTGGAAGTTGAGCTGAGCAGACTTTAACCTGTGTGGACCAATCCTTAGAATTCTTAGCTATGGCCAGATTCTTTATTAGTATTCTCACATCAGGCAATTTTGTCCTTCAACACTTTCTGCTGAAATGTACAAAACATCCATGTGTTAAGCAAAATATTACTGACTATTCATTGTTTTGCACATTGTTTCTTGGTGACTTTGTGCAGCCATATTCTTTTTAAGTTCAATTCTGAACTTCTAAACTTCTCCCAAAGAGATTATGTAAAATGATTAGGAATAATTAAGTTACAGGTCCATATAAACTTAGGAGCTGGACGGGACATTTCAGGGCTGTAGGTTAGACTGGGAAGTCTAACCTATAGTAAACTGGAAAAAAAAAAGAAAAAGAAAAACACATTCCAGAAGACAACTGCAAACAATTTCTGTACTGGTGTCAAGAAAGATTCATGGACATGTCTGTGCATTCACCAGGAGTCAAGCTCAGTTTGAGAGAATTTTTAAACTTTTCATTGTTACTTAATAGGATTTTCTAAAATTAAATTTATTGAACAATCATTTCTTTTTACTTTTGATTATTTTACCTAAGTTTTACTATAAATGCATATTCCGTATAAAATATTATTACACATTTTGCAGTAAAAGCTAATATTGACAGAAAGATAGTAAATAGCATCCCCTACTGTTACCCAACTGTTTCACATTAAAGTTTTTTTAAACTTTATAATCTAAAATGTTTCATAGTAAATTCAAATCATGCACTTATACAAGGTCTTCAGATTCATAAATTTTGTAAAAAATATACTAATAGATAATCTAGATGACCAGATTATTTAAAAGTTGCTAGCTTGAAATAAGAATATTTCTGCAAGTTTGTCTCTAACGAAAGTACAATAGTGAAACTGATGAAATATTTCCTGGTATTACTACAATGAAATATTAATAAATCTGTACATTTCAGTCTCCCCCAGTTTTAATCATACTCAGTGACCAGAAAGATTTAAGAGCAGGTGGAAAGGGAAGAGAGAGAGGAGGCTCCACAGAATGGCTGTACTAGAATTTATCACCAAATTTGATTCTATGTAGTTTAAACTTAAGAATATGGATTTCTTAATGTTGGTATTATCACTGAGACCTCATATGTTCTTTGCCTGCTTGCTTCTTTGTTCTTCATAGTAATTCTTCATAGTAATTAGCAGGGGAGGAATTTTCTTCATGGCCTCTCTCCACTCGGTTAAAGGATTTTAAGTAGCAGATACTTCTCAATGAACTACTGCCCACATGTGAAGACAGTAACAGCCAAGCTGGGCAATGATCTGACTTACAATAAAGCATCTCCATATATTAGTGTACATTTTATTCACACTAATAAAATATTGTTTATTGTTTACTGTTAAACACCAGCAATTATTTATTTATTTATTTATTTTCTATCCTGCCTTTATTATTTTTATAAATAACTCAAGGTGATGAACATACCTAATACTCCTTCCTCCTCCTATTTTTCCCACAACAACAACCCTGTGAGGTGAGTTGGGCTGAGAGAGAGGGACTGGCCCAAGGTCACCCAGCCGGCTTTCAGGCCTAAGGCCGGACTAGAACTCACCATCTCCTGGTTTCTAGCCCGTTACCACTAGACCAAACTGGCCAGCATTATTATAGCATATAATAATATATATTATTATTATATAATAATATAATTTATTATAGCATTTGCTGCACAGAATAAATATGCCTATTTCTATGATTAAACTTCTTGAATAGTGCTTTAAAATACAGAGATCCCTGTGCAGATACTAGGAACTCCATATGATGATTCCAGAAGCTGAGGATGGACAGTAACAGAACAAAGAAGCAAGACAGGAAGAGCCAGAAGGACCAAAAAAGACAATGGAAAAGAGGGAAGGGAAGGGAAGGGAAGGGAAGGGAAGGGAAGGGAAGGGAAGGGAAGGGAAGGGAAGACAATTCTACACAGAGAGATGATGATGTACTTTTACAGGAAAGAAGACTATTAAGTAAACTTTGAAGGCAGGGCTCTTCATGGTCAGATCACCAAGCAGCAGCTGCTTTGATTGACAACCAGCCAAAAATCATGTATTACTATTGCAACTGTGTTAGAATAAAAATACAATACTGGGCTTTTCTTCCCCAAACAGAATGCTCCAAACATGGTTAGCTGTGCTGTGGGACCCTCTAATGGATGATAACATGAGGTGCAATGTTACATGCCAAAAGAGCTGAAGGAATGGAACTATAGCAATTCCCACATTAGTCTGCTCATAATGTTCTCCCTAAACTAAGTAAGATAATAACAGATGATGTAATTATGGTCTGCTATACACATTTATTCCACAAGCAAACTTACTTTCTCATTCTTCCTACTTACATATATAACTGCAAGATGCATTCATTGTATGAATGTGAAACCCCCTTCCACTACCTTTGTGTACAGTAGAGCATTATATTCTAAAACATATTTTTAAGCCTTGAACAACTAGGATTGAGTCCCGATAAAACTTTTTGCAAGTTTGCAAAAAAAGTTAAGCATCTTTTACACAAAATCTTCTGCTAAGTGTAATGTAGGGATATGCAAATGATTTTGCATATCCCTGATAGATTACTATCATGCCTTTTCTTCAGGAGCTCAAGGCAGCATAAAAAGCATCCATCCATTTTTCTTCACAATAATAATCCTGTGAGGTAGGTTCAGTTGAGAGAGAATGATCAGCCCAAGGTCACCCAGTCAACTTCTATGGCTGAAGCAGTCTCCCTAGTTCTAATCCAACATCCAAACCATTATGTTACACTGTTTCGCTTGTCCACAGGTACGTGAACTGTTCTATGGGGACGTTTGTGCTTCTATGGGGAAGTTTTTTTGTTCTGGACATGGACCAAACCAAAGTGGTTTTGCTTCAGATACAGACTGAAACTGTTGTTCTGAGTAGAAGTGTTCTACTCTGTTTTAGTTGCTGTGACTGGAAGTTGCCTTGTGTCTTGCAGCTGAGGTATTAAGTTCTGAATTCTCCTGTATTATCAAGTAGGGCAGAAGGAATCAATCACCAATAGCAGTTGGTTTAAGCTGAGCAGGAGATGATCTGGGTGTGGTTCTGGAGTGAAGCATGATGCATTTAAGGAGCTAATGGCATAGATGGAACCATTCTGAAGCTAAATGCCACTGGAGAAATACTGAAGACTGAGCTACAGAGGAAGGATTTGCTTCAAACCTCCAAGCACCAGGACAAGACTTCAACAGTATCTCCAGTGTGGCATGAAGTTGCAACATATAACTGATTATCCTCCTCATAGTGGACCCAAGACTGCCAAATTACTTCCCCCAGAGGCTTCATGTGGATGTATAATACAGAGGGGAGAAAAGTGACCCTTGCAGCACTCCAAAAGGGAGCAGCCACCATGTGATCACTCCTCCCTGATCACCACCAACTGGAATTGGCTTCTGAGGAAGGAGCGGAACCACTATAAAACAGTGCCTCAAGTCCCCATCCCCTGCAGCCACAGTCAATTACATTGAAGGCCACTGAGAAGTCTAAGAGAAGAAGGAAGGGTGCATTACCCCCATCTAGATTCTGACACAAATCATCAACAAGTACAACCAATGCTGTCTCTGTCCCATGCCAGAGCCTGAACACTAACTGATAAAGGTCCAGATAATTTACAGCCTCTAGGACACTCTATTGTTGATTTGAACTTCTGTCTTAACAACCTTCATCCAAAGGAAAAATTGGAGACCTGCAGTAGCTGTCCAATAGCTCTGGCTCCAAGGAGGGCATCTTCAAGATGAGACAAACCAATGCCTCTTCACTAGCATCAACCCCTCCCCTAACAAGGCATTCACAGATCCAGGAAATTACCCCCCACCCCAGCTATCCAAAGAAATCAGGAGACAAGAATCTGGCCCTTAGGTGGTCAAGGACATCCTAGAGAATATGCTATCCACCACCACAGAGGTAATAGGCGCAAAAGAAACCCAAGTAACAGAACAAGATGGCATCCCCGTCACTGCCCAGGTGTGTGAAAAGTAAATATATGCAAACTCATGCATACACACATAATGAAAAACTGCCCTTTATTATTATTATCATTTTCATTTTATTAAATGTTGAGGCTGCCCAACTCCAAATGACTCTGGGCAGATTAACATTCAGGATGAGAGCAACAAGCCAGTTTGGTGAATTTTAACTATAATCCAGTTGCTCTGTGTAAGCAAAGCATAATAATTAACTAGCAGTCTTCTACTCAGGGCTATATTGGGAAATATCATCTATGTTTTTCAACACATGCAAAAAATGTCAGCTTCATGTTGCCAGTCACAATGCTGAAAAAAATTTACATTCGACAATCCTTCAACAACCCATCTTGTTAGCAAAATACAGATAACTAATGTGAGGATTTGGAAAAGCTCATAAGCTTTCTATTATAACACAAAAATAGTATTTATTGTTTATTAAAATCTGTACATGGAGATAAACTAATAATCTACATTTTCTAAGATATGAACAGACACAGATTTCATTCACCTGTAAAAAAACAAAAAGCAAAAATAATTTGTTTGGATGAAGTTAGCAATATGTAGTTGCTAGGTGCAACTGTACTATCCAGCTGTACAATGGATTCAATTAAGTGTTTCCACTGTCAGAAGGAAAAATGGAGAATCTCCTCACTCCACTCATACAACTTTCTGAAGCCCTTGCAACAAACTGAAGTGCCTGTCAGATCAGTATGAATTATTTTTAAGCCTTAGTCTTGTAATAAATGATTTATTCCATTGACTGAGAATCTGAAAGACAGACTGTAGAAGGGCCATGATTAAGGATATATTTTCCTTTTCTTTCATATCACAGTAATAACCTAAATAGATCAGGGATATTAACCTCCCCTTAAATTCTCACAGGTTCAAACTGCACTTGTTTTGTTGTTTATTCGTTCAGTCGTTTCCGACTCTTCGTGACTTCATGGACCAGCCCACGCCAGGGCTTTCTGTCGGTCGTCAACACCCCCAGCTCCCCCAGGGATGAGTCCGTCACCCCTAGAATATCATCTTTAGTGTTTCCTCTTTTTTTGGTATGGGGATATAAGTTGATTTTTTCCAACTTCTTCAAAAGTTTTCCAACTTTTTCTGATGGCCATTCTCGATGTAATTTATGATGACATAATCCAGAAACTATTTTTCTCTACATACTAATAAGATCATAGCAGTGCTGATGCTGCTAGAAGGGTGAAGGAGAATTTAGATTTAAGAAAGCTAATAAAAATGCAGTGAAAAGAAATTTCAGTCCTCAAAGTAAGCTACAGAGGATTTATTTTAAATGCTATATTTTGCCTTTAAAACCAACAAACAGAATCAGAATGTTAAAAGGATATGGTCGTAGCTTCTTATGTTCTGCTTATTAAGAAATCTCCTGGCCTGAAAAAATGCCCAGTACAAATAATTATTTGTTCTATAATCCTGAAGTTCCCTATGAGTCTTAGAACACAGTATCTCTCACTACTTCTAAAAGAAATCCTCAGCATTTAAGAAGAAGCAAGGTACAGTTTGTTCTTCAGATACTCAAAACCATAACCTAAGGAAAAAGTTTGGGGACAGTAAAAATAATGTTGATCCACATCTTCACAAGTTAACTTCTGTGTTTTAATAATAAGTTCAACATAAAATTATCTTCTGTTACTCTGTTTAGCTACTCTGAGCAGTGTCTCAATATTCTATTTTATAATATTAGGAATATTATGCTTAGTATAAGAGGAAAGCAGGAGAATGAAGCTCCATTATGTTTTTCAGAACAGATGACATAACCAGTTAGACCATCATTCTTCAGGCAAGTAAACAATGAAAATTTTAGATTTTGCTACTGTTTCAGACAGGTTAGCATAATTAATTAAATACTCAGTCAGAAGTGGGATACTTTCCTTTCTTGATGGAAAAAAAATCTGAACTCGTTATTTTTGATAAATTCTCTGATTTGTGCTGGCAATTCAAAGAGTTCAAATTCAAACATGTCTTTGCAAGATTATTTGCCTTTCCAATCAAAACGAAACAAGTTGCATTTCAGCTGGCTCACATAATCACCAATGTATTTAATTAATTTAACTCCAAGAAATTATGTATAGGATTAGGCATAAGATTACAATCATGCCCTGCAAATATTAATTTTATTAGTACATCTTTTTAAACACACACACTTTTTTTACAATAGAGCTTTGAGAAGAGAATTAGTCCTTTGATTATAAATAATTGCAAAGCAGAATGCATGGAAAATATAACCATATATTCTCCCTGTAAACAGAGCTATGAATCTATTCAGTTCAGGTTCAGCTCCTCCCTACAGCAGTTTGAAATAACTTTTCTTCTTGTTCTTTAAACTCTGTGTGGGAAAGGGATTGAATTTCAATTCAGGTGAGAAGCTGCCAGAGAGGGAAGGATTAAATACCTTTCCTTGCCTTCAATTAGTCTGACCCATATCTGTGATCTTATTCTGGAGTAAATAAAAATTGCTGTGGAGCTGCATGCTAGATAATTAACATAATATGACTCTTAGACATGTTTATCCTTTCAAATCTATGGTAAAAGTTTTAGACTTTAATTTTTATTCCCATGCTAGAATAGGCATATCATATCTCAGTGTATCTGCACTGAGGAAAAGAAAAAAAAATCTGTATTTCTCCCATGAGCAAATACATTTCTCATACATAGAATTATTATGGTTATGGTTTGCTTTGGTCTGGTCTGGTTAGGTTTGGTTCAAACCAGTCTTGTGCTTAGCCATAATTTTTGAAGCTTTCAGAATCCATGCAAACCTATGGTGCAATGTTGTAAACTGCTGAGATCATAGTTACAGAATATTTCCATACCATCCAGATTATGGGCTTAAGGCTTCTTCCTGTAAAAAAAATTCCTTTTACTGTTGTCAAATTATCAAGAGACTGCTGTATGCTCAAAAGAAATAAAACCACATCAGCTAGTCCCTAAAGACTGAAGGTTAGTTTATTTGGTGGTAGCTGGGACCCTCCAGAATATTTCCACATTCTCATGCCAGTTCTTCTCTTTGTGCAGAGAAGCAAAATGACTGAAATAAGACAAATATAAACAGTCTGTTTACTCTCACAAACTTGAAACCATGTTCATCTCTCTTTTCTCTTTTAATGCATGCACTGCTTTCACATTTCCTGACACTTCTTTGTCAAGTCCATTTTCTGTGTAATGCACACAGGTCAGTAACAAGACTAAAACCAACAAGTACAATATAGGCACAAGGTATTATTACAGAATTGTATTACAGAAGAGAGATTTAAGAGCACCCTGATATCTGCAAATGTCTTAATAAGACTACGGTGTTAAGTTAGATATAACACTGTCCTGTAAATCTTTATGTATGTATGTTGTCCCATGCATAAAGCCTGTATTTATACATAATTGATTGGAACAATGCCATATGGACTGGATAAGCAGAAGCAGTGGGTGAATTCTAATGCTCTAAGGTCAAGCCATATACCAAATTAAAAGTGCAGATGGCTCATAATGTAATATATAATATTCCCCAAGTGATGTGGTGAAGCATGAATACATTCAAAAGCAAAGTACTTAGTGAGATTTCTGTCATTAAGACTTCCAGACCAAATGCATTAGTACAGCATTAAAAAGAGCATCTTAGAATCACCTTTTCCCCCCCTCAAAAACAGCTAAAGAAAACATACGGTGAAATTAAGAAATAATCTCAAAAAAAGTACAGCATTTATGTACATGTGCACAAGCCAAACACAAGATGAAAAAACATTCAGAGCCTCTTCAAGTGATTCTGTGCCCAGTTATAAAGGGCAGTCTTCAGATGCATCTGAGGATTCCTTCAACTACTACTTGAAGCTTGTCATTTTTAGTGGCACCACTGCTTTCATCTCCAGATTGTGACAGGAGAACCACTAGTACAAGGCAAGATATTCCTTGCCTTTCTAAAATTAATGCATGGAAGAAATAAGAATGTCTAACAGTAGTGAATTAACAGAGGCAACAGGAGAGGCAAGAGATTATCGTAAGATTATGATAATATTATGTCAATTCCAGTTCAAAGAGGGGTTTGAACATTTTGAAAACCTACTTTCATTTTATCATGTGTTATCTTCAGCCATAGCTTAACATCTGTAAATGCTTTGGGAAACTGACATTATTTCAAGGGACAGTCCAGTAAACTTGATCTCTCAAGGACATGACAGAAAAAGCATGCTTTCCACCCTTCTCATTGTAGTAGATTAATTGTAAAGGAACACAATAATTAGTTAGAAATATATGATGGCAAATGTTCCAAGGTATGACTGTAAGTTTAAAAGGCATGAATAATTCAAAGAAATTGAACCCAAGAGGAAACTGGCCAAGGGCTGTAAACATGCAATTGAAGAGTGTTTACCAGTCATTAATAGCACTTACATAAATGAAAAAAAAAAGCTTTATATATGACCCATATATTAAAATATTCAAGCCCAAGGCCATGGCGATTCGCTTATATAATACATTTTTACTCAGGAAAAAAGTGATAGTTTTATTTGAACCTTAAATAATCTGCAAAATTGGGAGGAAAGCTGTACTCCAGCAGCATGTTGAATATGCTGCTGAAAAGAGCAAAGAAGGTAGAAAAATAAGTTGCACTCCAAGTCTGCCTTAAAACCTTTAAGTTACATATTTTATTCATGGTCACTAATCATACATGGCTTTCTGATATATACCAGATATCTATTTAGTAGGCCTGATCAATACAAATAAGATATTTCATTTCAGAATAACATCTTAGAAGGTATGAAAGACTGTTTTAGGTATTGCTTAACTGGACTAACTAGGGAACCATAGCTGGCACTATTGAAGAAAAGTCAACTTTAAATGAAAAGAAGTTAAGAAAAATAGTAATCTTAAGAGCACAATAGTAATTATAGCTATTTTAGGGGAATAAAATAACCAAAGCCTTCTTTCCAAACCCTCTAAAATATTTGCTGGGGAAAAAAACTGGAAAGTTAAGGAGAGATGAATTTCACTGGCACACTCTGTTTTGGGAGCTAATACATGGATCCTCATCCATGTAACCAATGCTTGTTGATTGAGAAAAGACAAAATGACATATGTTTATGCTATATGTGCCATGTGATAATGATCAATGGAAACAGTTACAGGTCTTCCTTGGGTAAAAGTCCTGAAGCTGGCCCCTTTGCCCAGATATCAAGCTGATTCCATGTAACAGGTGGCACCCATAAAGTGACCAATACTATGATGGGATTTATTGTTTTCTTAACAAAGTTTTTCAATTCTGTAGTAATGTACAGCTTTCCAACATGTTTCAACTACAGCTTCTAACTAGATAACATCAGCAATATATATAGTAGATGGCAACACTTAACCTAACTTGGCTTAATCCAAAATGCTAGATAGACTTAGATGGAATAAGGACATGGATGAGAGGGTATCAAGAATATCAGGCTAGACTGTAGGATTGACTGGGAAGAAAAGAACTATGGCAGAAGGCCATTGCCAAGATGTATTACTGTCCTGATTACCAGGAAACACACTGAGGCGAGGACTTGGTCTCTAATATTTATTAGTAGTACTTAACAAGAATCCTAACAAACTGAGAAAGCGTGGGAAAACCCAGCCATATAAACCCCAAAGGTTAAGGCGGTCCCGATCTGTGTCTCTTTGAATGGCTGAACAGTTGCTCAGTGCTACGCATGCGCTTGACAGTCTGGGTGAGAGCCCCCTGCTCGCCATCCTTACTCATGACAATTACCAGGAGTTACCCTGAAACAGTCACTAGAAATATATTAGGAAAAAAAAATTGGAAAGAGACATTAAGTATCTGGATGTGGTATGGCAGACATCAGGAAATAAGAATGTATTTAAATTCAGTCATGAAAAACATTTAGTGATCTCTTGTACTAGCCTGGCAAAAGTATAGGTCACAAAGCTGAAATTCTTAAAGAGAATTCTCAAATTCTCAAAGTCCTATTCTTTTTTTTATTATTATTATTAAGAACTTTATTCAATTTCAACATATATAGTTACAATACAATACAAAAAATATAGAAAAGCAAGTCCTATTCTGACACAAATGCAGCACCTCAGCTGAAAGCAGAGGTGATGACAGGACAGCCAGGCCATGGCTAGGTTAATCTGAGTTATTCTTGAAGCTGAATTTCCTTCCTACTGGTTTAACACTCCTGGTAATTTCCTAGCTGGAAATGCTCAGCAAAAAGGGAACTGTTACTATGGTTTTCCCCATATTTCCTTGTTTAATGGGCCATTCAAAAGCCAGATCCATGTTTAAACAATATGTTTGTTTAAATGCATGATATGCATCAGCAAGTTACATAATAATTATTTCATTTTAAGAAAATCAGATTTATACCCTTAAACCAGTAAGATATTGTGGAATGATTACAATCCCAAAATACCAGAGCTTTCGCCTTATCCTTCTTTGATGTACTGCATACATCACTGCTTGAAGGAAAAATGTAAAACACACCACCTATGCCACACAGGAATCAATGAAACAATGATTCATGTATTCTTACACTGTAATTTTTCATAAAGACTGCCCTGCTCATTATTCTAAATGATTATCCAGGAAAGTCAGATAACTATTTTAAAAACTATCTTTTATGTGATGTGAAGGACAAAGTAACATTAAGCGTTGCAAGTTTTGGTGAAATATTATTTTATTTATTGAAATTACTCAAAAGTTGTGTTTGTGGTCTATCTCTATGATTTATTATTTTTATTTAATCAATGAAATTGAAACCAATCTTTAATGATGCATCCAATGTTTCATAGCTGTGCAAAACTTCAGAGGTAGGAGGACTGGACTAGGCAAAAGGCCTGAATCTAGACTGGTTCATTACATAACAATGCACTACTGCTCTTTCCACCCCCAACTGTTTCCTTGAATCTTTGCCCGTTAGCCATCTAGACCCAGTACTAATTTGGGGGTGAAGCCTATCATCATCATCATCGATTTTCAATTTTTATCTTCTGTGTGTGTGTGTGTCAACTCAAGGCGGCAAACATACCTAATTCTGTAAGCCACCTGGAGTCACCGTGTGTGAGTTGGGCGGCCTTATAGATCTGTAAATAAACAAACAAACAAACAAACAAACAAATAAATCTCCTGCCTCCTCTTATCCCTACAACAAAAACCCTGTGAGGTGAGTTGGGCTGAGAGAGAATGACTGGCCCCAAGTCACCCAGCTGGCTTTCAGGCCTCAGGCAGGACTAGAACTCACAGACTCCTGGTTTCGAGGTCAGCACCTTCACCACTACACCGAACAGACTCTCAAACATTGGTTTTGGGGTGAGATCATCTGACACGTGTGCGCTGTACTGTAATCATAATGGAACAGTCTAGTTTCAAGCCCTTTTCTCTTGTCCTTGCTCACTCTAGCATTCAGAAGATGCTTTGATTTGATGAAGCCTTGATTGAATCAGATTTTCACACAAAAAAGGGACCGATTCTAAGCAGCAAATCAGCGCACATACTTTCAAAGTGCTTCAAGATTCAATGGAAGATTTCAAATTCAGAAAGAAAATTTAAAAAGAAATGACATAATAATCAGGGCTTGGCTTTGGTTGGGGATAAAGATCAAGGGGCTTAGTGAAATAAATGTGTGGAAAAAAGATCTGAATTGAGAAACAGCTGAACCACAAAGAGTTTCTGAAGAAGTTCCAGAAATAGGTAGGCAGCAAGAAAGAAAGGACTGAGCCACTTGCAAACGTGTCTGACACATGGAGAAGCCATTAGCAGATTATTTAGATACTGTATAACCTCTCTCTGTTTTAATGTTGGTAGTGTACTGTGAGAAGTAAAGGCATGTCAGTAAGTAGGCTCTGTTCGAGTGTGCTTTCTGAAGATATCTCCATCGTCAGATACTGTACGTATCTGACATGTAAGAGATGGCATCTCCTGCATTGCTCCCAAGCTGTGGAATTCACACCCTGGGAGGTACATTTGGCCTTGTTCTCTCTGCATTTCGAAAATCTGCAAAAGTATGTCTCTTTTAAAGGTTAGCTGAAGTTAGTACTATTTGAATTCATGCTTTTAAACTTATGGTTTTAACTCTTCTGGCTTGAAGATTAAATGATGGCCAATACTCTGTTTGCGAAATTTCTGCAGGAAAGGCAGCAAT
The DNA here is from genome assembly GCF_035149785.1 of Candoia aspera. NCBI lineage: Eukaryota > Metazoa > Chordata > Lepidosauria > Squamata > Candoiidae > Candoia > Candoia aspera. Next base: position 186,466,028 of record NC_086154.1, read on the forward strand.
TCATAACTATTACCACAGAACCTACACAAAAGCAGCACTAGGTGCTGATCAAATATACATATACATATACATATACTTGTGCCTTTGGGTCAGTGTTGACTCCTGGTGACCGCCTGGACAAGTCCCGGCAGTTTTCTTGGCAAGATTTCAGAAGTGGTTTGCCATTGCCTCCTTCCTAGGGCTGAGAGAGTGTGGCTGGCCAAAGGTCACCCAGCTGACTTCATGCCTAAGGCAGGACTGGAACTCACAGTCTCCCATTTTCTAGCCTGGTACATTAACACTACACCAAACTGGCTCTCTGCTCAAAATCTTGGCCCCTTCTAAATTCCATAAGCCAACAACTGTATTACTGCCTGCTCTCATATAAAAGGATATGATATTTTTATTAATGATAGATGACCCTTTTGTCTTGATTTGGAATCACAGAATCTGAGCATTGGAAGGCATCTTGGAGGTCTTCTAGTCCATCCTTTTGCCCTGTGCAGGAATCCTCATACCATTCCAGACAAATGCCCAACCTTGGCTTGAAAACCTCAAGTGATGGAACACCCATGACTCTGGAGACAGACAGTTCTACTGCTTAATACAGTAGTTATCATGATCAGGAAATTAGAATTACAGTTATTTAAATGCTAGGTATCCTATCTGTAGTATAAAATATTGTGCAAAAGTCTTGTTTCATTGAGTGAAGCTGTATGCAATCACATCTCTGTATATAGCTACACTCAAGAATTTTTTTATTCACAGATGTTGTTGTTTGTTTTATTTACGCTTCCTTAATAGAGAATAAGAATCCTGAAATCTCTGTGCACCAATTCATTAAAAAAAGAAGACTAACAACCAAAGATTTTGTGTTGCCCCAAACTTTCTTAAAAACAACAATAGAATATTCTAAAAAGAAAATTTTGCTTATTAATGACAGGCATATAGTCTATGTTGTCATCAAGTCCTTCCAAGGCTTTTGGGTCCAATTTATCACTCCATTCTGCTTCTTTCCTAAGTGGCTTTTCCTTCATAAATTCTACTTTTCTAGTAGAAGTTGTCTGGTCCGCATTTCCAAATGGCATACCTCTCCATGCACTGTATGTAATTTTACACATAGTGTTTCCTTTCTTTTAAAGTCCTTCCCATAGAACAGGAAGCCAGTTTTATCACCTACTCCTCTTCAGACCATTTGCACTGATTGTTACTTCACCATTACAGCAGGCCACATACAACTCAGAATTTGCATTTCTATTGCTTCTATATAGATATAGATATATTTAAAGGTAGAGAAATCAAAAGCAATGATTATGCCTCATCCCATGTTTTAAAAACATACTTCTAGCCAGTTGATACATGAGAATGTCATCTGTTCAGTACCAAGCAGTGAATTCTTACTGAGATCTATTTGTTAGGAATAAAGGGAGAGATCAGTTATGTATCACTGCATTATTGTTTTGATACTAGAAACATATTCCAAATATTTACACAACCTTATCTAGTTAAATGCAATGGCCTTTCTCCTCCAGTAGTGAGTGCTGTTTCCTAACAGGAAATCATTCCTCACAACATTAAAAATCAAAATGGGCAACTGATTTCTATATAACTGAATTCTTGCTAAAATGTCATGTGTCCAATTATACAAGATGAGTGTAGGAACAAATGTGAAATAATGGACTTCTGATTTATCTTTGATTATGGCATTTCCAAGTATGGCAATATTTTCTAATTTCTCCTGACTCTGGCTTATATGGTATTTTAAAAATGAGTGGAGGTGTATAGTTGAATCAGAGTCCTACAGCTGATGGCAAATCAAGACCACCTTCCATATCTGTGTAAAACATATGAATATAAGATGTAAATATTATGTATTTGACTCATACAATCTCAATAGAACTGTAGACTTATTGTAACCAAATTAGTGAATTGTGAAAATAAATTATTTAGTTAAGGTATAAAATTGTACCACTTAGGGAGTTGGAAATCCATTTCCTTTCTTTTAAACCTCTTCTTCTCTTTCTTCTTTCTCCTTTCCTTTTTCCTTTCTCTCGTTTTTGTATTTTATGTTTATTGCTGATTTGTCATTGTATGTTTGTATTATTTGTGTAAATAATTTAATAAAGACTACTTTTTTTAAAAAAAAAAAGACCACCTTCCATATCTGATGGCAAGATCAAGACCACCAAGAAGATGCTCTACAGAACTCTTGTCCATATTCTTAGACTCTCTTTTGGCCAGCAGAATTCTAAATCTAAGTTCACAACAGATAGAGCAGAGAGAAAGGGGACATAAGTCTAATGGAAAATTTTAAAAAGTATCATCTATCTCACTGGTCAAAGTACCATGTGTGGGCCTGGCAAGCCAATATATCATAAGATGCCACTTTTTGACTTTTTGATTAAGATCAAATGTGAAGATAACAAAAAAGTACTAATGTAGTTCCAATGTAATAGAATGTGAGAATGACCTTGGAAGTCTGGAGTCGGGTGGGGTGGAGAGATGCTGCCTAGGGAACAATTAGATAAAAGAGGGAGGAGCCCACAACTAATTAAACAGAGAAAGAAACTTAGAAAGGATTCGCCCTAACTTGGCAGGCGGTAAAAAGGGACAGTGGGAGATTTGTACTTTCAGACTTGCAAGATTCTATTAATGTAGCCTAACCATAAAGTAGAAGTAGCTCATCTGGTCCTGTTTCCTGTATGGTTTACCTGGGAGGGCTGACATCCAGAAACAACAGAGCTCACTTTGATAGATTATAATAACAGCAAGATTAAATAACTTGATTTCTAGAAAATAGGGGTGAATATATATGTACATTTATGCTTAGGAATTATAATAAGGTAATGAAATAACCCACTTTATTGATCTGCATACACTGTCCATGATGGTTACATTTGAGACTATGCAAATATGCATACATGTTTGCCCCATATTTCAGTATACATATTGAACAGGAAACCCTTCTTTATGTCTAGCTTCAGACATCTCCTTATCCTGAGTTTGAGCAGGAGGAGCTGGGTCCATCCCAGCAAATTCTAATACTGCAAGCAACCAGGAAGGAACTTGATATTCCTGCAAAATCTTCAGATATCAACATTCCAGTGGTAGCACTGGAAGATACTCCATCATCTGTATGAGTAGATTCTAAATCTACCATGGGTATCTCAAACCCTTTGAAACTAGAGCCAGAAACAAAAGTTTGTCATTGGTTTTGTGTCTCTCTGTGTGTGCCTTTGAGTCAGTGTTGAATCCTGGCGACTGCCTATACAAGCCCTGCAGTTTTCTTGGCAAGATTTCAGAAAGAGAAATCTTCAGTTGTTTGTCATTGCCTGCTTCCTAGGGCTGAGAGAGAGCGACTGGCCCAAGGTCACCCAGCTGACTTCATGCCCAAGGCAGGACTACAACTCACAATCTCCTGGTTTCTAGCCTGATGCCTTAATCCCTACACCAAACTGGCTTTCTTATTAGTCGTAGAGCATGCAAACAGTTTTTGTACACCATACAAATATCCACCAAGAATAACTTATTTAATACTACCTGGAATAAACAGGAAGACTGGGAATGCACCTCCTAGAACAAAATCTAGCCACGAAAGCCACAAAGGAGCCTCCACGGTATACACATAAACTCAGTCTATAAAGACACTAGCCAAGATGCAAATCTCTCTTTGACTATCTGGTATGTATCTTTTTATCATTTCTGGATTAGAGAATAGTAGTCTATGTTTTTTTCTTCTAAGTAAAGATCTCTTTATCTTAACTCAAATTATTACTATTTATATTAGGCATTTGAAGGTTCTGCAATAACAAAATGAATGGTTACATGAAATAGGGAGATACTCGGAGAAATGCAGTGGCAAATTTCAGCATAGTACAGCAAAAAGGATTGTGCAATTTTTGCATTTGTTATAAAGAGAAATTTGAGAAAATAAAAGGAGTTGCAATGGTTCAAGTTGCAAAGGTTTTTCTTTAATACTAAAAAGGAAATATTTATGAACAAATATGCCAGCACAATAAATACTTCTAGAGCCATAAAGTCAGTTATAAGAGCTTTAAAGGAATAAGGATAAACGAAATAAATGCATCAATGAAGCTTGGTATAATATAGGAGGTCGCAAATTGTGGTCTCGCAGCCATGAATGATGGTCTATTAGAGGTTTTGGTTTTGCAGTCTGCCTGAGATTGAACAAACGTATTACAGATCCTCTGAAAGACTCTTATAGCTGCTGAACTCTTCGGCAACTTTCTCCAAACTGTGCACCCTTCAGATGTATGGAGATCAACTCATGGACTTCTACCATCAAATTCTACAGGTTATCTTCAGAAAGTCACCAAGCTGGGGATGCCTGGCCTATGGCTTAGTAAATCACAAATTGTGAATGTGCAGTATAATGTTTTCACCTAGCAAGTCAACTTGAATAGAATACTGACCATTTTTGCAGCTTCTTAAGGGATTGTTATAGAATTAATAACATTCAGGGACTTGAATTACTAGTTACCTAAAGCTGTAACCATCGTAGTTTCTGCTAGCCCTACAAGGTAGACCAGACCAAGAAAGAGATGTCACCTGTGCCTAAGAATACTTTTATTACGATTGGCTATATTAACAAATGTGAGTAGATCAATAGGTACCGCTTCGGCGGGAAGGTAACGGCGTTCCGTGAGTCATGCTGGCCACATGACCCGGAAGTGTCTATGACAACGCCGGCTCCAAGGCTTAGAAACAGAGATGAGCACCGCCCCCTAGAGTCGGACACGACTGGACTTTACGTCAAGGGAAACCTTTACCTTTTTATATTAACAAAATCTTGCAACTTTGAATGTACTTCTATTCCCCTCTCTTTTATCTTCATGTGAATTGGCAGGGGTGTCTGTCTGAGATGCATTTGTACCCCTCCCTCCTTGTCTGAGCTTCAAAACCATACACCATTTCATACTTTTGTTCTTTAAATTTCTCACTTCTCTCTCTTTCAGGATCTCATCAATTCCTTCCATCCATGAATTTCTTGGTCTTCCCCTTCCTTTTGACCCACTCCTGCCTTCCTGCCTTCCTTCCTTATTTTTGCAATTTTTTTTTCAAATTTTGCTCTGGACACCCTCTGTCTGACATAAATTTTACTCATTGTCACTTTTGTATCCTTTCAACCAAGACACTACTAAACAACTTCCTAGGTTTCAGGAAGTTCCAAATTCTGTTCTGGGTGCTTCAAAAGACATCCTCTTGTGCCTCAGAGAGCCACAGAATTTCTCCAAAGTAGTCCACCTTGATATTTGGCCAAGAAATATAAAATGCACATCCCTAAAATTAAGTGTATCTTTCCAATTCAAACTCCATTCGTAGCAATGTTTGCATCTGAGTTAAAATAATAACCATTAGAATTGCTATAATTAATAAACTGCCTAAATTGCTAAGGGCTATAATAACAGCAAAGAGTCACTTGAATGACTAGAAATACTCTCCTTGCTTCATCTAGGAAACAACTGATTACAAAGATCACTATGAATCTTGCTGAAAGTGTAGACTGTATTATTTCAATATGACTGCACAATGATCATAATTACTGTATAAAGCTGAGGTAATTTTTTTTTTTAGTGTGGACAAGGTTAATAGCACTGCCTTTCTGAAGATTGTTTTTCTTTCATCCTGTCAGGTCCAGCAGTGGGCTGATTCACAAAATAATTTGAAGTTGAACTCTGAACTATGGAATGAAAATTTCTGTTTAACAGCAGTACAGTATGCTGATTGGCTACCTAACAGAAAATAACATGGCCTGTTTTAAAGGAACCATACACCCATTTTTAAAAAGATAACTGTTATATGTTAAGAGGAGTTCAAAAAAGCCCTCTAAGGGAAGTAATAAAAGACTTGCAAATATATGGAAACTAAGTTAGTTAGTTTATTGACTAATAAATTGTTAATTTCTTAAAATTTTGTAGTTCTCTCTGAAATGCAGATCGGACTGCTTTTAAGCAATGAAGCATGGCTCTCTGCTCTGCTGCAAATCTTTCTTCCCTGCATGTTCCTTGCCTTGTTCCTTAAGTTATGTCAAACCATGTTCTAATTTTTTTCAGGCACATATAAAGTATGTTTTAGGAAATTCATATATGTTTAATTAGCATTTAATTGTGTTATGTAAATGTGATCTAGAGTTCCAAACTTCAAAGGTTAACCTTAAAGACTTAATTTTTATAGTAAGTATGTATTTACTCCCCAAATTTACAGATCTTTATTTTGTAAACTCAAATCTGACCAATTTTCACTTTCACTATTGTTTGATTTTTCTGATAGTGATTTAACTTCATTAGAAGTTTACAAATAGTTCTATTATCCTGTTTAATAAATCTGCCACAAAGTATTTATTGGGATTTAAGATACATTAATTAAATCAATGGATTAAATGAATTTAATGGCACATAATATATTGTCCTCTGTTGGGGCCAACCTTATCAGTATGGGCAAAATGAGGTAGACACACAAAAGGGTTTGTTATTTAATTTTTGTGTTATTTTTATTCTGGGAAGATGTAGGGATGTGAAGTTGTAAAAATGTATTTTCAAAGTCCTTTTTCCTTGAACAAATAAAAAAATGGATTGTGAATTATTTCTTAATATTAAAATTGTACAGAAAATCGTTATGTCAGCCACCTTTCATCTCCCCACTGTACTTTGTGGACAATTACTTACAAAGTGGAAGACTGGAAGATGATTTACAATCGCATATTATTTCAATTCCTGTCATATAGGTCCAAGGTATATAGTATAAATCTCAAACACAAGGGCAAAATTGCATTTTTTACTCAAGGGGCAACTGAAATTTTCAAAAAAGAAGGAAATTCATTTGCTCATGGGTTTGCTTCTCTTGATTTTTGATCTAGAGGTTAGAGCCTTTCTTTCATTAAGCCTCAAAGAGTTGGGGTGTGTAGACACTGACAGCAGCATGGATGTATTCATGTATGGCAAATACTTCAAGTGTTATGGCTCTGCCAGGAGGTGTGTCTTCAGATGAGGAGAATGGAAGTGGAAGCCAAAGCGTCAAGTGGCAGTGTCCTGTGGCTGAGATTCCAGAATATTGACACCAGTGATCACGCTCTGGTCTGACAGACCCAGCAAGTTCACAAGACTAAGGACACAACACCAAGGACTCCACAGTTCACAAGAGCCCTTGACTGCACCTACTGTCAATAAGTCAGACTCAGAAGTTCAGTCACTTAGTCCTAGGCAGAGGCATTTAAATGAAGGTCCAGGATCAGAGAGCTAAAATTTGCAGATTTAAGAGGCTAGCCAAAAGGCATGCAAACATTAACAGGAGATCAGACACAGTAACTACTGTTTGATGAATCTCAACTGTGCACTCAAGGAAAGCTCAGTGTGGCTTTTTTACTGTGTTCATTCTCTCTGGACAGTGATCAGAGCAAAATACCTAAAACTTAACTTTCTTCAGTGAATAGCATGCTTTGCCATATTTCAGACGTTGGATTTCATCTCACTTCATCTCTTGCTCCTCCTTTGGATTTGTCACCTGATAGTTTACCTGTCTTGATCTAGACCCTGCCTATTGAACAAGTAAAATTGATATTCTTTTGAAAGGCTGTTTTATTTCAGCTAGCTGTGATACAATCTGAGCTTGCTTATCTCTAGCCTGTGGCAGATTTATAGCCTCCTAATTTAGTTCTTGGCAACCAGCCATGCTGGCACAGAACAGCAAATTTTCAAAAATTCCCATTTTCCCACCTCCCTTTTGAAAAACCCTGTCTATTTTTTCCACTGCTACAAAATTTCTGGCAATTTTACATCTCTGTAAGAAACATTTTTTTACAATATTTTGTTTCAGATGTCAAAATAACTTTTCCAGATTTGGATAGTTGGGGTGGAGAGTACCAGTCGGCTCTAATTAAGTCTTCTATATAAAATAATCCAGAGGTGAAAACATTAATTGCATCTAATGTTTTAAAAAGTGATATTTGCACAGCTGCGAAATACTTACAGAGATGATAAAGAACATGTAAACTATCAAATCAAAGGTCAGCATTCTTTTTCCAACAGCAGCCAATCAACTTCAGAATCTGGTTTTGTGATAATAATCTCGAAGTCTATTATCTTGGAAAATAGAGATTTTGTTTAAACTATCATTTAACTAATAGTAAGTGACGCAACAACTGAAATAGAAAATAATTCTTTCCTCTGAAACTTTTCAGTTAAAGTAGTGATAATGATGGGCCTGGAGAAAGCTGCCTCTGAGACCAAATAATGCATTTTTGACCTTGGCCTACAAGCTGACAGATCTGAAATTCCAAATTATGCTGCAGGAAACTTCTATCACATTCTCTTTGTTATTCCAAACTCTTTATAAAGAAACTTTCCTCTCAAACAGAAAGGCATTTATATTTGCAAGGCTCAGTGTCCTACCCCTGAGCCTGGTGGAGGGGCAGCTCAACAACACTGAAATCACCACTGCATATGCTTAGATACACCCACTCTGAAACAATAGCCCACATCTTGCTGCATTGCTCATTCTATCAGGACTGGCAATCTACACTGCTTGCTAGATCCAAAAGTGTACAGTCCAAGTCCAGAATTGTGCAGTTTTTACTACTACATATTTCCACATAAACAGTTGGAAGAGTTTTAGGACCATTGGTGACCATGGAAGTTCTTGGCAAATTATGCATAGGAACAAAAGGAAAATCTAGTGAATTAGAGAGTGTCTCAACAAATGTAAATATGTCTCATTCAAAATAGATAATTTTAGTATATATTACATATATACTAATATTTTCCAGTTATTATTAGAGATATCTCAGCACGCAGCAATACTTTATAGCTTTGTGAAAACTATTTTATTTCTATGATTATTTATTCTACTAGTAAACCCACAACTACTGTGTTCTTTAAATGAATTTGTGCTGCAATTTAACAATCTGTAATCTGATAAATTTTTCACATAAGCCAAATAAACCTTAATCAAGAGGCAGAGTTTACATAATAGAAGATTAGCCATACAGTGGATATTGTGGATCAGGTGGTTTCAGGAGTCTCCTAGTGAGCAATAACTTGAGTAAGCTGTTCCTCAAATCCAATCTGTGTATTATCTTGAGCAAGCAACCTTTCAATATCCAGTGGGTACATTTTTAAATCAATTATTTTGGTCTCAGGGGAGGGGGGGTTTCTGGAGTCAGAAATGTTCAATTTGTTTTTTGATGGCTGGGTTGAAATGGATGCTGTAAGTATCAAGGAAGTTTAACACACCCATTTTTACCCTGGTTTTAGTGAGCAAATGCTAAAAATCCTGCTGTGAAAATAGTCTCTCTGGAGAAAGAGAGAAAGAGGGGTCAGGAGAGCTCACAGTCGAACTGCAGCTGCAGCATGGCCACTGCCCATGCTGTTACTGGCAGAGAGGCCATCGCCAACAGCTGAGGCCTCAAACAGCTGTTTTGGGGGCTAGATGTATTGACCCCCCAAAAGGCCTTGTAAGAAGGTGGCATAGCCCAATGTTGTCCCCCCATGAAAAGATTTCAGCCACATCCCAAAGTTGATGAAGACAATTGGAGGTCAATATGGTAGCCAAGTCTTTCCCCCACTGGTAGTAAGCTCTTAATAAAAATTCTCAGCCATGGGGTTAGACCCTTCTACTTGTGTGTGTGTGTGTGCGTCTGTATCTTTAACAACCATCCATATAAGAACTCAGGACAGTGTCAGTGTGTGAGTGTGTGACAGAGAGAGACTATCAGAGAAAGAGACAGAGGGAGACTCATAAACTTTAGGCATCCTTATTATTTTACTTCATTATCCTGCTTCCCCGTTCTTCTCCCCAAGAACTCATTTCACTGTCAAAGGACAAGTTAAAGGTCTAAGTCCACTAAGAATGATGGGACAAACCCGGACTGTTCTAAGTCTGCCCTTGTTAGGGTTGCTTTTCTTATTTAAGTTGAATCATTTTAGACACTTCTGATGTCAGAGCTCTTCACCAATCCAGTAACAAATTTCCTTCCTGCTTGCTATATCTGACCAATGAAAAACACATCTTTGTCAACTAGCTTTGTGCTCTTAAGACTGCTTAAGGCCAAAACCCTTTGTTCTTGGGAGTGCTATACTGAGGAAGAGCCATGAAGAATCAGCTGCAGTCAGCAAGTGCAATCATTAGTAGAGCCCTTGTGATCTTTGATTTTATTGGCATTTTTTCCCAAGGCTGTATGTTCATTTTTCACATCTGCAATTTTTTTAAAAGAAAGATAGTGAAGTCCTACCGTATCTTCAGTTTTGTGGTTATTATTCAGCAAATCTGGAAGGAAATCTTCATTAAGACTCTCTCTCCTTATTAAGGTAAACTCACGTAGGAAAACAGCCCCCTGACTTGGGTCGCCACCAATCTAGAAAGGAATAATAAAAAATAATAATTTAGAAAACTTTGCTTGCTTGCTTGCTTGCTTCCTTCCATCCCTTCCTATTACAATCAAAAGATTCTTGGCAAGTCACAATCTTATACAATTATGCAAACTTTTATGATTTTTAGTATCATAAAAATATGAACATCATATATTTAATATTAATATATTTGTTGGAATTATGACAGAGAGCAGACTTCTGGTGAGGATTCATGGTGAACTAGATGCCTCCGAGGGAGTAGAGATGGCATTGCGGTGAGATCAGCAGCCACATGGTGTTTTCTGGCTGGCCAGCCCACTCTGGATAAAGGAGAGATTGTGAGATCTCCTACTTGCACTCTGGACAACTGCTCCTTGTGAGTAAACTGCAGGAACTGAGGTTTATGCAGTCACCTCGTGAGTTGAGCAGCTGGGAGTTAAGGGATTTCCACCAAGCTCACAGCCGCAATGTATGAACACAAAGTTCTGCTGAGCCTCATTTCTTAATCACTTTTGGAAATTGCTTATTAACTGCTTTTCAACTCTTAAGAACCGTTCAATTGACAAGTTTTATATGATACACAGGTGAGTTTCCTTTAATCCTTAACAAAAGAAGATTTAAAGATAAGGACATAAAAAACAGTTTTTTTCTGGAACAAGCAGCAAAAGGGTGATTAGAACATTGATTTTGGAAAGTTATAAATGGACCAAGGGTCCAGATGGATTTGAAATAAGATTTTGAAATTAATCTTACAAATCCTTCCTGAGGGAAAATACTGTTGTTTCAAATTCTTAAAAGAAAATATAATAGGATGGGAATGTTGATGTTGGACATTAGAGGGAACCACAAGCAACTAAAGATTACAATTAAAGGAGAAGAACACTTAAATTTTACTTACTAATACAAAACTCACCCCAGGTGCACTGAGAAGGACCTGCCTAGCTTCCCCAAACTGGCCAGACAATCAGATCCCTAGGATTTCCTGCCTTGTAGCCCTCAACTTGTATAAAAATCTTTGCTTTCCCATTGTTCAGGGTCCCTCTTTCTTGTAAAGCAGGCACCCAACAATCATCCTTGCAATAAACATGGTTCTTCTCCACAGTATTGTGCTCCTTCTTCAGACTGAATCCATGACATTATAGTCTGCAACACTATTATGGAAATGTTTAATCTGTCTAAATATACAGTATGTGTGCATGTGTGTGTCTATCTTTTTCAATTATAAAACAAGAATCATATTTCACTGACAGTTACATGGTATTTTAGTATAAAGATATTTTCACATGAAAAATGAGCAGTGATGTATTGGATAGATGCTACAATTTTAGCAAGAAGCTTGGAGAGAAATCAACTAAGGACAAAAGAAGAAGGGTGGAGAAAGAAATAGTAACAAAAGGGTGGATGGAAAATCCAAGCTGTCCCAGCACAGTACAAACTTTTTTTAACTTTGTAATAAGTTGGAAAAAGTTTATCCCCATGAAAGGGTTGAAGTGGTGTAGGGTGGAGAGCTGTTCAGCTTTTTTCAGTGCATTAAATAGTTTTGCTGTAAAATTAAATATTAAAATCATACTATTGCTATAAGATAAACTTGATTTAAGAGTGAGGTTTATTTAAAAATTCCAGATTCAGAGATTTAACACTATATGGTTAATAATTAGATAATACCTGGCTGAATTACTTACTCAAAATGTTATAGCAACAATTAATACAGTATTAATCAGGTGAGAATTAGAAACTATCTCAAAATAAATGGGGAAGTGCCCCGAAAACCTCCAGCTGGAAAAATGCTGGTTCTTATTTGTGCTACAAAAAAAGGAGCTAAATCCAGTAGAAATTCTGTCTAATAAGAAAGGCAAAAAGAGGCTTGTAAGCTCAGCTTTATTTACATAAAATGTATTTTCTGTGAATAAAACTCTGATTGCAACTTAAAAAGTTATTTGTACAAGTCCTATACAGTATGTGATAGGGAAAAAAACAAGTGGAGTAAATTATTAGTTACAGAGTAAGTCAAAAATTTGTGATACAATATGATGCAAGTTGTTATTACTTTCCAATAAGCCTTGTTCTTAGCTGAAAGGTAGCTTCTCTGTCCTACTATTGAATAATTTGCCAATTTTTCATGAAAATAATACTCTTTCACTAGGTGACTCAGATTCTGTAACAACAGACAGCTTTTGCATATCATAGTATCTACATAGATACCCATTACATTATTCCTTTTAGAGGTAAGTAGGATGGAACTGCCAACCTAGCAGTTCGAAAACATGCAAATGTGAGTAGATTAATAGGTACCGCTTCAGCGGGCAGGTAACGGTGTTCTGTGTAGTCATGCCGGCCACATGACCACGGAACTGTCTACGGACAAATGCCGGCTCTTTGGCTTTGAAACGGAGATGAGCACCGCCCCCTAGAGTCAGACACGACTGGACTTAATGTCAAGGGAAACCTTTACCTTTACCTTAGGATGGAAAGCAGAGAAAATAAGTAAAATATAATAAGCCAAATAAATTAAGATGTGAAATTACAAAAACAAGAGGATGTATAGCTAAATCTAATTTCTACCAACACTATTCATTTTACCACTTCAGATCTTTCTAGCCTTGCACACCATCCTATTTACTGTCATGCGCTGCCTACCTCTGAATAACGTTCAGACGCTGGTTTGCAAATCAGGTTCTGGTTTATTTCAGGGCAGGTACAACGTTGGTAGAAAAAAGCTGAGAGTGACAGGAGCGCGCCGGTGCGGGGTTTAAATACCCCGCGCCGGTCAGCGCCCCCTCGCTCACGGTCACGTCACCCCCCTTTGTCCCATGCGTTGCCCTGCCATTGGTTGAGGGTTTCCAGGATCGCCCATCCTCAGGTTTCCATTCTTCTGCTGATTGCTTTCAGCTGGGCGATCCCCGTTGTATTGCCGCTGATGGCTTGGGTGGCTCCGTGATTCGTTTAGCTATTGTTTGTTAGCCGTTAGTCGTTGTGGGTTGATGGCTACTTAACTTGTGCCCCTTCACTTATTTCCTTGTCATTGTCATGTGTGCCATTGCGCTGATGACTTTAGCTCAACGGCACTCATGACATACTGCCCCCTTTTCGAATAGTGTTCTCCCCCGGTTTTCTTGGTTTTCCCCGTGGAGCTGTCAAAACGCCACATTTTTTTTTTTTTTTTTTTCAAAGTTCCCGCCGGAGTAGTTGTCGCCCCTCCCTTTGCTCCTCCCTCTACCACGTGCCTTCCCAGGGTGTGTCCATGGTGCGCATGCTCGGGTTCTGACCTGGCTTGCGCATGCTCCAACCACACCCTGTTTGTTTGGCTCAGTTCGGCGAGGCGAGAGGCGTGGCTGGTCGGGTGCTGCTCAGCTCCAGGTAGGGCCCTTCTTTTCTTATTTAGAGTGCGTCGCCTTTGTTGTGTCTCCTGGGCGTTGCCCCCAGGTTGCCCTGTTGACTTGCTTGCCACTCTCCCGCGGCCGGGGGGCGGGGGGAGGGTGCTGGCGATCGTTTGTCACCACCCCGTGGGCCCGGGGCGGGGGGAGTGAGTCCCGGGGGGGGGAAGGTCCACCCAAGTCGCGGGCTTGGGGGGGGCCCTTTCCCTTGGGGCACGGGAGGCGGGGGGGGGCCTGCGGGGGGGGGGGTTGGTTTTGCTGACCTTGATTGCGGTTTGTCGGGGTATGCCCGGTGAAATGCTCTGGTCAGGTCAGGCGCGTTAACGTTGTGCGCCGCCACCCATTCCGGGTGGGGGAAGTGTTTCCACCTGACCAGATAGTGTAGAGTTCCTCGTTGCTTGCGGGAGTCGAGGATGTCCCTGATCTCGAAGTGGTGTTGCCCGTCGATCATTAGCGGTGTGGGCTGTGGCGTGCTTGGGTGCCATCGGGAGGTGGTTGCCGGTTTTAGGAGGCTGGTATGGAACACCGGGTGGAGTCTCCGGAGGTTGTGTGGCAGGTCCAGGCGTATTGCTACCGGGTTCACTATTTGCGTGACTCGGAACGGCCCGATGTACTTAGGCCCCAGTTTTTTCGAGGGTTGGGTTGACTTTAGGAACTTGGTGGAGAGATAGGTCATATCCCCCGCCTGGAACGTCGGTTGTTGGCGCCGGTGCTTGTCGGCCTGCTCTTTGTAAGCAGCCTGTGCCTCCTTCAGCGCCGCCGTGATTACTGGCCATGCTTCCGCGATCTTCCGTCCCCAGTCGCTGGCGTCCACCTGGGGTTCCGGGGGTTGAGGTAGCTCCGGTATGGGGACGAAGTCGCGCCCCGAGACTACTTCGAACGGGGTTTTCCCCGTGCTCGTGTGGACGGCGTTGTTGTATGCGACTTCGGCGAACGGGAGCAGTTCAGCCCAGTCGTCTTGGTGGTAGTTCGTATATGATCGTATAAATTGCTCTAAGGTGGCATTAAGAACCTCAGTGGCTCCGTCCGTCTGCGGATGCCAAGCCGTAGATAGGGCCTGTTGGGTCCCCGTCAGCTTCAGGAAGGCCCGCCAGAATTTGGAGGTGAACTGTGTGCCCCTGTCGGTCACCACACGTGCGGGACATCCGTGTAGCCTGTACACGTGGATGAGGAAGAGTTTGGCTAGTTGTTGTGAGGATGGGACCGACGTGCAGGGGATGAAGTGGGCCTGCTTTGAGAAGTAGTCCTTCACCACCCAAATGGCCGTTTTCTTCTGGCTGGGTGGGAGGTCCACTATAAAATCCATAGAGATTTCCTCCCATGGGCGGGAGGGTTCTGCCACCCGTTGCAATAGCCCCGCGGGTTTGCCTGGTGCCCGTTTGGCCCTAGCACACGTTGGGCAGGACGCCACGTAGGTTTTTACGTCTCGCCTGAGCGCGGGCCACCAGAATTGGCGCCGTGTTAGGTGTAGGGTCTTGAGGAACCCAAAGTGTCCCGCTTGCTTGGCGTCGTGTGACCTATGCAAGATCGCCTGGCGTTGCGAGTCCGGGACGTAGATTCTGCCTTCCCCCCATGCCAGGTCTTGCGCCATCGTTACCTTGTCGGGGTTTGCCAGGAACCAGGGGTCGGTTTTGAGGGCGGCGGCGAGGTCCGTGCGCATTCCCCCTGGTAGTTGCGGTTGGCTTCTTTCCGTCGCCGGTTGTCCCGCCGTCGGCTGCGCCGTAGCGTCGAGCTGCCTCCGTGCGCCGCTTCGGGTGGTCACGGCCATCCCCAGTTGCGAGGCGGATAGGACCGTCCCAATGGTGTCTGGGGCGGGCTCTTCGTCTTGGGGCAGCCGGGAGAGGGCGTCGGCCAGGAAGTTCTTCTTGCCCGGCATGAACTTCAGCTGGAAATCAAAGCGGCTGAAGAATTGGGCCCATCGGACCTGTTTTGGGCTAAGGCGTCTAGGCGTTCGTAGGGCCTCGAGGTTCCGGTGGTCCGTCCAGACCTCGAATGGTTGGGTGGCTCCCTCGAGTAGGTGACGCCATGTCTCTAGTGCCGATTTCACCGCGAAGGCTTCTTTCTCCCAGACGTGCCATCGCCTCTCTGTCTCGGAGAACTTCCTTGACAGGTAGGCGCATGGTTTCAGGAGCCCCGTGGAGTCTTTTTGTAGCAGGATGGCTCCCAGGGAGAAGTCTGAGGCGTCGGCTTGGACCACGAACGGCCGTTCTGGGTCCGGGTGCGCGAGGATTGGCTCCGTCGTGAACAGCGCTTTCAGCTTGTCGAATGCGGTCTGGCACGCGGGAGTCCAATTCAGCACTGTGCCTGGGTTCTTGGCGCGTCGGGTGTCCCCCACCCCTTTGGTTTTGAGGAGGTCCGTTAAGGGGAGGGCTATCTCAGCGAACCCCCGGGCGAAGGACCTGTAGAAATTCGCGAATCCCAGGAAGCTCTGTAGTTGCCGTCTGTTGCGGGGCCGCTCCCAGTTTAGCACCGCTTCGACTTTTGCGGGGTCCATTTCGATGCCGTCCCCGGAGATTCGATACCCCAAATAGTCTAGGCGCTCTTTGTGAAACTCGCACTTTGTAGGCTTTGCATAGAGCTGCGCCCTTCTGAGCTTGTCGAGGACTTGCCTGACTAAGGTTACGTGTTCCTCGTGTGTTTTTGTGTAAATGAGGACGTCGTCGATGTAGACCAGGACCCCTTTAAACAGATGTTCATGCAGTACCTCATTGATGAGCTGCATGAACACCCCAGGGGCCCCCGCGAGTCCGAAGGGCAGTACCTTGTACTGGAAGGCGCCTAGGGGGCAGTTAAACGCCGTCTTCCATTCGTCCCCCTCCCTGATTCGGATGCGATAGTACGCCTCGCGAAGGTCCAATTTGGAAAAGACTTTGCCCGTGGACAGGTGGGCGAGCATGTCCTTCACCAGGGGTAAGGGGTATTTGTTGGACAGGGAAGCCGCGTTTAGGCCCCGGTAGTCGGTGCAGAGCCGTAGGGTCCCGTCTTTCTTCTCCCGGAATAAGACGGGGGCTCCGACCGGTGAGCATGCTGGCTCTATGAATCCCCTGTCTAGGTTTTTATCGATGAACTCCCGGAGGGTTGCCATCTCCTTCGGGGTCATCGAATAGATCTTTGGTCTAGGTAGGGGGACGTCGGGCAGTAGGTCGATCCGGCAATCCGTCTTGCGGTGGGGGGGTAGTTGGTCTGCCTCTGCCTCTCCGAAGACCTCGGAGAAGTCGGCGTATTGTTCTGGTAGGTCTGCTGTGGTAGCGGCGTTGTCTTGTGTGGTCGCCTCCGCTCGTCCTACCGTGGGGTTGCTTTTGCCAGCTGGTACTGGTGCTCGATACTCGCCGTCGCCGAATGTGAAGGTGCGGGTCGCCCAGTTGATCCGCGGGTTGTTTTTCGCGAGCCATGGCATCCCCAGGACTGCAATGGGCCGTCCGATGGGCGTGACTACGAACGATGTGCGCTCGGTGTGAGTGCCCATTTGCAGGGTGACCGGCTCGGTTTGTAGCGTGGCTGGTTTCCCTCCCGCTGTAGAGCCGTCCAGCTGGTGGAATGCCAGCGGCGTGGGGAGGGGGAAGCAGCGGAGGTCGAGTTTGGCGACTAGGTCGGGGTGGATGAGGTTTTTTGAGCACCCCGAGTCCACTAGTGCCGCGGCCGTGGTGGCTCCGTTGCCGGCAGAGAGTTGGATTGCTGCCAATATTACGGAGCTTTTGTCGTTTCGTTGAGGTGGTCCGCGTTGCTGTCCCACCGCCTGCCTCGCCACGCGTCTCAGAGCAAGCGGGGAGCATTTCCCGCCGGCTGGTCGGGGTCGGTATTGTCCTCTTCCCCCCAGTAAGCGTCCCAGCCCTCTTCCGGTGTCGCTGTGGCCACGGTCATTCGGCGGTGAGGGGGCGGCCCCGGGTTGGGTGGTTTGGGGCTAATTTTCGGGGCGGGCTTGGGCGCGCTGGTCGGCGGTCGGTTGGCGAAGCAATCCGCCGTCTTGTGCCCTAATTTGCCACACCTCCCGCAGGGCTCCCGGTTGAACTTCTTTTTTGGGTATATGGGGCCGGCCATCCCCCCGTGTGGTGCGGGTACCTTTTTCCCGACATAGTTTGTGTCTTCCGTGGTTGTCATAAGGAAGGTGCGGTGCGCGTGTTCGGCTTTCCCCGCGAGGTGGATCCACCCGTGTAACGTTTCTGGGTCGTCGCGGTAGAGGGCCCATTGGAGAACGTCGCGGTTGAGCCCCCTTTTGAAGATTTCCAGCAGGGTGGTCTCAGACCAGTCGCAGACCTTTCCCGCGAGGGCTTTGAACTCCAGGGCGTAGTCAGGGGCCGTGCGTGTGCCCTGTTTAAGTCTCTGGAGTGCGCTTTTCGCCCGTACTTTAGCTAGGGGGTCTTCGAAGTAGTTTTTCATCTCTTTGATGAAAGCAGGGAAGGTGGCGAGGGCGGGGGAGCTGGACTCGTACAGTTGGACGTACCAGTCCGCCGCCCTGTCTTGGAGTTTGATCGCCACGGCGGCGATCTTGTCGGCCTCGGAGTCATAGGAGTGTCCGTGCCTCCCCATGAACTCCCTAGCGTTGGTAACGAAAAACGAGAGTTTTGAGGGGGTCCCATCGAAGAAGATGGGGAAGTCCTTTGGGGCCCGGGCGTTTTGTGCGGCCCCGCCTCTCGCTTCCCGGGGTGTGGTGTCGGCCGCCTGTGCCGTCTGCTGGCTCTCCGCTGGCCCGTGTGGGTTCGGTGCTTCGCTCGGGGTGTGGGCTTGTGCGGGGACGTCGTTGGGTGGCGCGGGGGGCATAAGCGCCTGGAGCATGGTCCGGAGTTCCGTCAGCTGAGCCCGCATGGCCGCGAGTTCAGCTCGTGCCTCCTCGTCCACAGCCCGCGCCGCCGCTGGGGCCGGTTCCGTTGGCGCGTCCTCGGGGGTGGGTTGCCGGTGGGGTTCATCGTCCCTCCGCCGCGGGTCCGCTTCCTCCTCCGTCTGATGGGTGTCTCCGTCGTCCTCCTCCGTGTTGAGCACCGTGGGGCTGTTGCTCCACGCCCGTTGCTGGGGTGCGATGTGGGGCGCGGGGTCCTCCGCTGGTTTCGGAAGTCGTGCTGCTCCCTCCCGCGGTCGGGTTGCCTCCGTCGCCATCTCCCCTTGGGGTTGGAGCTGAGGCTCGGGTCGGGTGGGGTGGGCGTCCATGGCTCCGGGAGTCCGCGGTGCCTCTGGCCTCGGTCGGTCCTCCTCTGTCTCTTGCCGCGCGGCTCGCCCTCCTTGCCCGCGCCGTTCCGGCCTCATCTTGCTGGTCTTCTCGCCGTCTACTCCTCCCGCGGCTCGTTGTTGTCCGGTGGGGCTCGGCGAGGCTGAGTTTATGACTCTCAGCTTTATGTCATGCGCTGCCTACCTCTGAATAACGTTCAGACGCTGGTTTGCAAATCAGGTTCTGGTTTATTTCAGGGCAGGTACAACGTTGGTAGAAAAAAGCTGAGAGTGACAGGAGCGCGCCGGTGCGGGGTTTAAATACCCCGCGCCGGTCAGCGCCCCCTCGCTCACGGTCACGTCACCCCCCTTTGTCCCATGCGTTGCCCTGCCATTGGTTGAGGGTTTCCAGGATCGCCCATCCTCAGGTTTCCATTCTTCTGCTGATTGCTTTCAGCTGGGCGATCCCCGTTGTATTGCCGCTGATGGCTTGGGTGGCTCCGTGATTCGTTTAGCTATTGTTTGTTAGCCGTTAGTCGTTGTGGGTTGATGGCTACTTAACTTGTGCCCCTTCACTTATTTCCTTGTCATTGTCATGTGTGCCATTGCGCTGATGACTTTAGCTCAACGGCACTCATGACATTTACCTATTCCAAAGTTTGAACAGGACTTTGATTATGGTGGCAAGAATCTTTCCAAAACAGCAAGGAAACCATTTTTCTGAGCCAAGTCTTTCTAATAAATTTATATCCACTTCAGTAGTTATGTGGTGTTGTAAATCAAACTATTCAAAATACTTATTACAAATATTCCCCCTATACAGAGATCAACTTCATTCTAAAACAAAATGACAAGAACAAAAAAAAAAACCTGGTGTCATTTGTTTTGTTGTTCATTCATTCAGTCACTTCCGACTCTTCGTGACTTCATGGACCAGCCCACGCCAGAGCTTCCTGTCAGTCATCACCACCCCCAGCTCCCCCAGGGACGAGTCCGTCACCCCTAGAATATCATCTATCCATCATGCCCTTGGTCGGCCCCTCTTCCTTTTGCCCTCCACTCTCCCTAGCATCAGCATCTTCTCCAGGGTGTCCTGTCTTCTCATTATGTGGCCAAAGTATTTCAGTTTGGCCTTTAATATCATTCCCTCAAGTGAGCAGTCTGGCTTTATTTCCTGGAGGATGGACTGGTTTGATCTTCTTGCAGTCCAAGGCACGCTCAGGATTTTCCTCCAACACCACAGTTCAAAGCATCTATCCCCCTTCTCTCAGCCTTCCTTATGGTCCAGCTCTCGCAGCCATATCTTACTACTGGGAACACCATTGCTTTAACTATGCGGACCTTTGTTGTCAGTGTGATGTCTCTGCTCTTAACTATTTTATCGAGATTTGTCATTGCTCTTCTCCCAAGGATTAAGCGTCTTCTGATTTCCTGACTGCAGTCAGCATCTGCAGTAATCTTTGCACCTAGAAATACAAAGTCTTTCACTGCTTCTACATTTTCTCCCTCTATTTGCCAGTTATCAATCAAGCTGGTTGCCATAATCTTGGTTTTCTTGAGGTTTAGCTGCAAGCCAGCTTTTGCACTTTCTTCTTTCACCTTCATCATAAGGCTCCTCAGTTCCTCTTCGCTTTCAGCCATCAAAGTGGTATCACCTGCATATCTGAGATTGTTAATGTTTCCTCCAGCGATTTTAACTCCAGCTTTGGATTCCTCAAGCCCAGCATGTCGCATGATGTGTTTTGCGTACAAGTTGAATAGGTAGGGTGAGAGTATACAGCCCTGCCGTACTCCTTTCCCAATCTTAAACCAGTCCGTTGTTCCGTGGTCTGTTCTTACTGTTGCTACTTGGTATCCCCATACCACTAAGAACTTGCCACAATTTTTTATAGTCCACACAGTCAAAGGCTTTAGAATAGTCAATCAAACAGAAATAGATGTTTTTCTGAAACTCCCTGGCTTTTTCCATTATCCAGTGGATATTGGCAATTTGGTCCCTAGTTCCTCTGCCTTTTCTAAACCCAGCTTGTGCATCTGGCAATTCTCGCTCCATGAATTGCTGAAGTCTACCTTGCAGGATCTTGAGCATTACCTTACTGGCATGTGAAATGAGTGCCACTGTTTGATAGTTTGAACATTCTTTAGTGTTTCCCTTTTTTGGTATGGGGATATAAGTTGATTTTTTCCAATCTGATGGCCATTCTTGTGTTTTCCAAATTTGCTGGCATATAACATGCATTACCTTGACAGCATCATCTCGCAAGATTTTGAACAGTTCAGCTGGGATGCTGTCATCTCCTGCTGCCTTGTTATTAGCAATGCTTCTTAAGGCCCATTCAACCTCACTCTTCAGGATGTCTGGCTCTAGCTCACTGACCACACCGTCAGAGCTATCCCCGATATTGTTATCCTTCCTATACAGGTCTTCCGTATATTCTTGCCACCTTTTCTTGATCTCTTCTTCTTCTGTTAGGTCCTTCCTATCTTTGTTTTTGATCATACCCATTGTGGCCTGGAATTTACCTCCGATGTTTCTAATTTTCTGGAAGAGGTCTCTTGTCCTTCCTATTTTATTGTCTTCTTCCACTTCTACGCATTGCTTGTTTAAAAATAATTCCTTATCTCTTCTGGCTAACCTCTCGAATTTTGCATTTAATTGAGCATATCACTGTTGCCTTTTGCTTTCCTTCTTTCTTGGGCTACTTCTAGTGTCTCAGCAGACAGCCATTTTGCCTTCTTGGTTTTCTCTTTTTTGGGGATGTATTTTCTTGCCGCCTCCTGGACAATGTTGCAAACTTCTGTCCATAGTTCTTCCGGGACCCTATCTACTAAGTCCAGTCCCTTAAATCGATTCTTCACCTCCACTGCATATTCCTTAGGAATATTAGTGAGCTCGTATCTAGCTGATCTGTGGGTCTTCCCTAATCTCTTTAGTCTGATCCTAAATTGTGCAAGAAGAAGTTCGTGATCTGAACTACAGTCAGCTCCAGGTCTTGTTTTTACTGACTGTATAGATGTCCGCCACCTTTGGCTGCAAAGGATGTAGTCAATCTGATTTCGATGTTGTCCTTCTGGTGAAGTCCATGTATAAAGCCGTCTCTTAGGAAGAGAGTGTTTGTTATGCAGAGTGAGTTGCCTTGGCAAAATTCTATCAGCCTACATCCTGCTTCATTTTGTTCTCCCAGGCCATGCTTACCTGTAATTCCAGGTGTCATTTGACTGCCCACCTTAGCATTCCAGTCTCCCGTGATGAAAATAACGTCTCTTTTAGGCCTGTTGTCCAGTAGGTGCTGCAGATCCTCATAGAACTTCTCTACTTCAGCTTCTTCAGCATCTGTGGTTGGGGCGTATATTTGGATCACTGTGATGTTAGATGGCTTGCCCTGAATTCGAACTGAGGTCATTCTATCATTTTTTAGGTTGTATCCAAGCACTGCTTTAGCCACTTTACTATTAATTAGGAAGGCTACTCCATTTCTTCTGTGGTCCTCTTGTCCACAGTAGTAGATCTGGTGGTCATCTGATGTGAAGTGGCTCATTCCAGTCCATTTCAGTTCACCAATGCCCAAAATGTCTATCTTTAATCTTGACATCTCACCAATAACCACATCCAATTTGCTCTGGCTCATAGATCTTACATTCCAGGTTCCAATGGTCTGTTGATCCTTAGAACTTCGGATTTGCCGTTCACCACCAGCACCGTTGGCCGCTAGCCGTCCTTTCGGCTTTGAGCTAGCTGCGTCATCACGTCTGGGGCTAGTTGAACTCATCCTCTGTTCCTCCCCAGTAGCATTTTGACCATCTTCTGACCTGGGGGTCTCATCTTCCGATGGTATACCGACATATCTCTGGTTGTCCTGATCCATTTAGTTTTCACGGCAAGAATACTGGGGTGGGTTGCCATTACCTTCCCCAGGGATCGCATTTAGTCTGACCTCTCTGTCATGACCTTCCCGTCTTGGGTGGCCCTTCACGGTTTAGCTCATGGCATCACTGAGATGCTCAAGCTCCAGCACCACGGCAAGGTAACGATCCTTTCCTGAAGGGTTTCATTTGAGGCAGTCCAAAATTAATTGGACAGTCCTCATCCAAGATTAATAGGTTATTGTCCTCTTCTGAAATGTCATTAAAGAACACCATCTTCAGATAAGCATGTTTCCACCTGTTGTTTCCTGGAAAAGCCACTCCATCCACTTAATCCAATTTTACCTTAGCCATCTTCCCTTAAATCATCTTCTCAATTCTACCTCAGCCATCTGCCCTTTATCTAAATCCCAGCCTAAATCAGCATGATTTAGCAATGCGATTTCATGCCTGGTTTCCTGGTTCCCCTTTTCACTAGAGCCTAAACTACAGAGAAAAAGTGTCATAATAATCTGACTCCACAGTTTACAGCTATAGAAAGAAGAAAAGCTATTCATCCCACATACAATTGTTCATGAACACTGTTATCCTACAGATTCTCTCCTGCAAAGCTTGGACTAAAAATGAACCATCACCGCCAGTTAAACCAGTGGAACAACCCAAGGGGCTTGTACGTTTAATGCTGTCCCCTTACTGGTCTCATTAAATAATCTGTCAATTTCAGGGACATCCTCATACAATGGGGCCATCTTATTAGAATCTTTTTGTCCTCCAATAGATATTAATGTGTGGCATAAAATCAGGAAAGAGATTCTTAAGAAATGATGTTTTCACCCTATTAATTTATACTTGTATTGTACTGATTTGTACAGCTTTGATATTTTTACTGAGCATTTGTGCAGCTTTGATATTTTTACTGAGCCTTCAATCTGAGGACTAAATCCAATTTCCCACACAGGGTGTCAGCTTTTACATTCCAAATATGCTGAATATATTCCCAGGATAACCCATCCTGCAATCAAAATCCTTGGCAATACATCTTCTGGTACATAGATGCGTGTTACTGTTTACAAGCCATCCCTCTAGTTAACTGTGTCATTCTAGTTCTTCACAGATACAAAAGCTCTTCAACTGTAGCACAGCACTCTGGCAATTTTGTTTTCCTTTTTTATTTAATTTTATTAAACTTCATTATAATTACAATTTCTTTAGGAAAAAAACTTCAGTAGTTTGTTGGATTATAAACAAAATATAGTAGCAATATAACCGTATAACTATATTACTATTATATAAACATTATATAATTAAGGAAAAATCCTAACCTGTTGTACAAAAACTGCTGTAAAATTAAAAGAAAAATAAAATTAAAAACTGTATACTATACTATCTAGAGAAAAAACAGAGATAAAATTCTAAGAAATAGGAAAAAAACTAAAAATCACCATAAGCAACTAAACAAAAGAAAAAAATACACCTAAATTTTGTGTGTGTGTGTGTGTGTGTGTGTGTGTATGTGTATGTAGATAGATAGATAGATAGATAGATAGATAGATAGATATAAATATAAATACAGCAGAAATAGACATGGAATGCATGTACATATATTCTAAACTATTAAACTTATATAACTTCTTTTAATTTTTTTTTCAGCGTTGCAATTTGTTGAACAATGAATTGAGCCTATAGCATACAGTTTCACATCTCCTTCAGGAAAGCTAATTCAAAAGCTAAGAGTTTAAAAATCTAATTTAAATTTAATTTAATTTAATTAAGCTAACATTTAGAATCTGGGATACAAACTTTCTTCCAGGAGTACATGATCCTTCAGGCAAGCAGTGAAGATTTGGGTTTTTCCTCAGGCACTGGGCCCAAGATGTTGATGGGGTGGTTGGTGGAAGAATAAGTTTTCCTGGGGCCTCAACACCCAGAGTCCCTCCTTGTGGGGGGAGATGGGCAGTGTTAAAAATTTGATTGATTAAATGAATGAATGAATGAATAAATAAATAAATAAATAAATAAATAAATAAAATGGTCTGTTTTCCCTTTTCACCACAGTTCAAGTGCAATATATCTAAAGCTCTTCATGGATTGAAAAAAATGCATTATTTGGTGAAAACAATGTAATGAAACATTAACATATTAATCCTTAACTGCCTTCAAAGAACCTGGTTCACTTGAGCAATTTTCTACCCTGTTCCTGATCTCTTTAGGAACAATACCAAGAGACATCAGTTAAAACAGGCATGGCAAATTTTGTAATCAAATGTTCGTAATTAAAAGAGAGGCATCTGTGCATTGAAAAATTTGTTCAAGATTTGTACTGTCCCAGAAGGAAAGGAATTAAAAATACTTAAGTGTGAAATGACATTAATGAGTGCTACTTCCTTATTTAATGCTCCAATTTCTTCTGATTGGCGGAGTAAAAGTACCCTGTTAACTGGATCACAAGCCTCTTACACAACAAAGTTACTTGGACAAGGAACGACTTCCTGTCAGTAATCCAGATGTGTCCGCATTGCTTCTTGTTGCCAGGAACACTTGCTGATTAGTACTGCTTTGTTGCTTCAAGCAAGGGTGGGTTTATTTTCATAAAAGAGAAACTGGGAGGGAGAGAAAAACATAATGGGATGCGGAAAAGAAACAAGTGAGATGGAAGGTCATAGTAGAATGACATAAGTAAAACAGATAAAAGTTATTTGCTAGATCTAATAGATGTTCTGTACAATTAAATCAAGCAGCAATATTAAACAAAAAGAATCATTTCAGTGAATACCTTGAGTCACCGGAAATAGGCCCAATTAAAATAAATAAATTTAAAAGAATTACACTGAATTATATGCATTTTTTGCCATCCACAGCATCTATCATTTCATATTTCCACCAAGCTTCCTTTTTCATACTTTGTATTACTGTACATATTCCTGTGGCACTTTTTATTTAATTCTTTTTTAATTCTTTTTACTCAAACAGCTTCCTCTTTCCTTGTATCTACTTCCCATTTATTCTGTTGGGAGATTAATCTATCTTGTAATACTTTTTCATGCAGGACTCATACTTTTTCTTCCTACAGTCATTCTACTTCCACTCCACAGTCCTGCTTTGCTTTGCTTTGCTTTGCTTTGCGCTTCGCTTGAATTATCTGAAAAAACCTTGACAAAATATTTTGGCCAAAGAGAATTGCAAAGATTAAAAAGCTGCTGCAAATACAGACAAGGGAGACATATTTTAAGCCTTCTGTTACAGTGTTGATAATTTTCCATCCAATCAGTAATGTCAAATTAGTTTTCATTTCCATGAAAATTAAGGTGCTTTCCCCCCAAATATTGATTAAAATATAATTAATTGAATTTTCCTGTATTTCCAATCAGAAAGGCAAAATTTAGGTAGAAAAAAAGACCCAGGTTCTACATCAATTACATATTATTATTCTAAACACTGAAAACACAATTTCAAATATAATGAATGTGAAGGACTGCATATCAATCTCCTTTGAGTTTATTCAGAAATACATTCTACTGTATAGCATTTATTTCCAGAGAAAAAGGCAGAGGATAAACTAGGCTTAGTCTAGTTTATCACTCCATTTATCAAGGACTCGAACCCAAATCAACAGCCTAATATAATCACATTATATGTACAATAAATCTATACTGTTTAAAATTACCAGTATAGGGCAAGAGGCTTTATGATGTACCTGTCTTGTCATGGCAGCCCCTCATGTCATGAAAAAAGAAGTCTTAGGCCCAGCAATATAGGAAATACTGTAAATTAACTCATATAACACACTAATCATATATATTTTGCTGCCTATTTGCTGGCTAAAGAGAGCCAGTTTGGTCTAGCAGTTAAGGCAAAGGGCTAGAAACCAGGAGTCTGACAGTTCTAGTCCTGCCTTAGGCATGAAAGCCGGCTGGGTGACCTTGGGCCAGTCACTCTCTCTCAGCCCAACCCCCCTCAAAGGGTTGCTGTTGTGGGGAAAATAGGAGGAGGGAGGAGCATTAGGTATGTTCGCCGCCTTGAGTTATTTATAAAAATAAAGGCGGGACAGAAAAGAAAGGAAGGAAGGAAGGAAGGAAGGAAGAGACAGACAGACAGACTGACTGACTGACTGACTTGTAGACAACAGCTTGACCTTTAGAATTATTACATTGAATTGGCTGTGGTCTGACTATCAACGTTTCTTGCTCAGCTTGTCCCAATATACAAAGATTCTCCAGCACTTTTTTTTTTAAAGAAAAGGGAATTTTACTACTAGGCAATCTTACACAAGCCCCATAGATTTCTAATCCAAACAGTAATTCATTACAAAAGGCAATGCTTTATTCTGCTAAAAAGTTCTCACCAGACATTTCTAGATGCCCTTGAAATCTGTTTAGTCTTTTTTGCTCCTACCAACCTTTCTTTCTACTAAAACTGAATTCACTACTCCCCTTTAGAGCAGGAGCCTAATTCCTTTTCTGTGACCTGTGAAGGAAATGGTGCTTTGTGCTAATTACTTTCAGTCCTTAAACAGCCACAATAGGTAAGTCTGGCTAATGTATTCATTGAAATAAATTATTTAAGCTTCATTTCAGGCTCTCTTTGCTCAAGGAAGAAAAGTGACATAAAGTGATTTGCATTCAAGGATTACAGCATGAAGTGCCCCTTCAGACAAAGGCACCAGCAGCTTAACAACTGAAGCAGACATTAGCAATGATGGGGATGTTATTTGTAAAGCATGCACACGCCTACACTTGACCTACAGTGTTCTAACAACAGAGAAAGCCAATATGGCCCTAGCAAATGGAGTGGCAAAAAAGAAAGAGAGAGAAAAAAAAAACAGAAAGTGCAAAACAATGTGTTTCTGCTGCCAAGCAACCTTGGCTGAAAAAAATATGGGCAGCAGACTGTGGGAACGAAAGATTAACTCATATAGGAGCAAATAAATCAGAGCTTTATATCTATTTTAAAACACTGTTGATTAGAACAGGACTGCTTGTGTCTCACTGATGGCCAACAGAGACGAAAGATGGAAGAAGACATTTGCAGGCTTGTGCAAACTATATTTTAAAACATCTACCTATTTCGAGATTCAACAATACTGCATCAGATTCTATGCAAAAGAAAAATTGAATCCAAATTTGGAAACTGCCTAAGGCAAGCTTTGTGAATTTTCTTAATTTTTCAGAAAGATTTTGCACAATTTGCAGTTTTTCATTTTTCATTATCTGTTGTTAAACACACTCACTCTGATTTACAGTTTTAACAAAAGCAATATAATGTAGAAAGCTCTTTCCATCTGAATTAAAGAAATTAATACTGTCTCTATTCAGTTTCCTCCTCATCGATGTAAATGTTTTTCCAAGGTTGTTTTTGTGAGCAATAACAGACCACTATAGCCCATTTAAACGTTCAGCATACACACAAATCAAAGATTGTTAAGGGAAAGCTATTTTATCTCATGATATAAGTATCTCAAGCAAAGTCAAGTTGCTTTTTGTTTCTCCAGCATCAGGGAATCAATGCTACACTCATGCAGTTATAGCTTACTTAATAGAGCTATCTCTTAAGAATGGGAGTGGGCTTTTCATACTACAGAAGATTGACAATTTATTAAGAAACACCTGTCACAGTCGAATAAAGCAAGAGATTACAGTGGTTTTGTAATTCTAGGAGATGGTCAAGATATCCATTCCTTTTATAAAATTACATAATTTCTACCCACTCCAGTCAAGAGACACTTGTTGGCTTATAATATTGTAGGAAATAATTATGAAAAAAAATCTTAAATAATTAAAATAATTAAAATTATGTTATTAATTAAAATAACTGAAAGAAAGCCAGCCAAAACATTAAATTTCAAAGGTACAATCAAACAGTATGGTCTTTGTTTTCCTAGGGCCATCCAAACCTTGGAAAGCAAGATATTCCATAAGACCAGGACAATTGCAGATAAGGTCTGCATCCTCACCCCCATCCTTCTCTCTTCCTGAGAAGCAAAAATGCAGAACATCCCTTCCTAATTTGACTGCATGGGATGGGCAGATTCTACTTAGAGGAGGCAGTTCAGAAGGCAGCCTGGAGGCAAGCCATTGGACTAAGAAACAAATAGGTAGCCAATGCCACATCCACAACATTAATGTAATTTTACTAAGGTGACTCTCACACATTAGCAATGACGCTACTGCTTTTTGCACTAGTTGAAGTTTCCAAGTTATTTTAAAAAGCAGCACCAAATAAGCCATGTTGTGGCAGTGCAGTCTGGAGACAGTAGGGACAAGAAGCACTGTTACCAGGACCCTCTGATCTAAAAAATGGTTGCAACTGACCCACATTATACTACTATAATGGTTTAAAAATGTATTTTATGCTTTTGGTAATTTCAGTGGACATTTCATAATTTATTCAGGAAATCTCCATTATAATATGTTTTGGATAATTGTGATACCTTATTTGGTTGGGGAGGGGCAATTTGGGAAACAGAGTTATAAAATCTTCATTGAGTGCATGGAACTAATTGTGCCATCTAAGCCACTGAAATATTTTCTCTTTTTTACCCAAAGGAAAAACTTTTAATTACATCCACAATCAGCACTTCCCTCCTAGTTCCATATTAAAAGGAAATGTGGATGATTAAAAAAATAATTAAATCCATATTTGTTTGAGGAAAGTCTTGATACCTACTTTGTGGGGCTTTTTCCCATGCTTGATTTTATGTTTCTTTTCTTTTTTTCCCCTCAAAAGATTTATTTGAAGGAATGGGATTTTTAATGTTTCCTGCCAATGGTAAAACTGGTTTTAATAACTGTTGCATCTTTATTTCTTTATTCAAAATTTTATGTAGTATGTGCATAGGGTATTTCTTTTAATGATGTTGGAAGTTTTCCTTTTTATCTCTCCAATTTTGCTATACTATAATCATTGGCACATGTGTAATTAATTTAAAAAGTTAAGTCACAGTCTTGCCATTGACATTTTTTATGAGATCCTTATGTAGAGTTTGTGTGCGATGCAGACAGACAGTCAGAAATGAAAATACTGTAAAGAGGATCCTGTATTTTAGCAAGCAAAGTAGGGACAAATACTCATCTAGTGTAAACCAGTTAACATCAAATATTAAAGCTATATCCTTAAAATACACCTATAGGAATGCTTTAAAATTCAGTGTAAGGTTTTTTTCTGAAAATTAAATATAAGTGAATGGACTGAAATAATTTAAATCCCAGTTATTTCAATGGAATGATTTTGGTTCCACAGGCCCCAAAAGGATTACAAATATTTAATCGAATTGCTTCTATAATGTCTCTGTACAGTTTCTGTATGATTTTTAATTGTTCTTTTAATATTTTCATAGCTATAATTATGTAACATTGTTATAATTCATTGTTATGGGCTAAGTAATTCTAAATCACTTTCTTGAGAATCTTGTACTATTTTTATAATGTAGTTTTTTATATTGATTAAATATTAAATACTATACCATCATTCTACAGGTTAAAGCTCTTAATTTTATGTTACTATAAACTGTTACCTTTCAATTGTTAAATTATACTTTGAACCTAGGCCATACTGTCTGATCTTCCCTCCTCCTCAACACAAAGCCAATTCAAAGGCTAAATGGATAAATTTCATTAAGCCAACTTTTAGAGATTGGTATACAAGCATCCATCCAGAAATGCATAATAACCTTTTTCACAACAGAAACTAAGCTATTCAGAATTGGGGGATATAGTATACTAATACATTAATATCTTTGATCTTTAACCTTCTCCAAAGGACCTGGTTTACCATGATAATTATACAGTAAAGAATCCCAGTGGATGTGACCACAGCATGTGCCTGAAAGTTTCTTCAAATTTACTACTCTCCAGCATAGAAACAATGATAGCCAACCTTTTTTAAACATTGTTTGAGTTCATTAAATCTGAAAAGGACTGTTTGCTGTAGTGAGTTTAGTAGTGTAATGCTGTTTGCAGGAAACATTTATTGATGAATGTAGGACACTTCAATTTTCTGTTCCATATTTCTTGTATATTTCCAGATTTCTTTTTGGAAAATTTTAAAAAATTATGATAATGATGAATTGCCAGCTTAGTCTCAATAATGGCCTTTTTCAATACACTCAACGGGATCTAAATATGAACCTAGCAATTGTTTTAGCCATTCAGCTATACAGATATAGCCATTCAGCCCTTTGAGGTAAAAAAATCATTTTTGTAAAATGTGAAACATTTGAAAAACACCATGACTTATTAACTGATTGATAATAACAATCCCATTTTCAGCCCAAGTTTGTTTGTTTATACACACACACACACACACACTGTGTGTGTGTGTATCCAGCCTTTTTTAAAAGGCAATTACTCCAAATCACAAGGGTGCTGAATAACAACTCTCAAGTTCAATCCAGAATGGTAAAAATTGGCATTATTTTCATTCCAATACATTATTGAAGTTAACAAGTAGGCTCAAACATATTCTTTAAAATCCAGAAAATTAAAGCTACCATCATCTTATGAGAGCCATAATTTTAACAGAAAAATCCTGGATTCATTTGTACGTATTTATTTGTTTACTTCCTTACTAGGCTTCTATGCTATTACAACTGCATTAGATCCAAGTGGTCTACATTCAGTAATAAAATTAAAACAGCATAACAAAACAGTAAGAATGTATTACCTCCTGCACTGAGAAACAAACCAACCACAAATATATTACTTCCCTTGCAAGAGAGATCAATTTAAACACATAAGACACTGAAGGCTCACTGAAATAGCTAGGTTTTAATAGCTTTTGAAAACAGAGTTAAGGTTGATTGGATCTCAGCAGGAATGCTATACCAGAGGAGGGAGCCGCAACTCAGAAGGCCTTCCCTTTGGCCCTGTCCTAACAGTCAGGAATCACGCTGAGATGAGGAGTAGGTCTCTAGTGTTTATTACTGCTACATAAGACAGAATCCTAACAAACTGAAGAAGCATGGGAAAACTCAGACAGATAAACCCCAAAAGTGAAGGCGGGTCTGATCTGTGTCTCTTTGAATGGCTGCTTAATTTCTCAGTACTACGCATGCATTTTCCCCCCTGGATAGAGGCCCCCTCCTGCTCGCCATCAGTACTCATGACAGGCCCCTGCAGATCGTATTTTTTAGGGGCAAAATCTCTTCTAAATTTTATTGGACAGGCAAAAGCCACTGGGAGTAGGTGGACCCATAGATATCCAGGACTGAAACTAGGTAGAACTTTAAAGGTGACAACTAGCATCTCAAATTGCGCCATGAAGCCAAATGATAACCAATGCAACTCTCAAAGTAACAGTGTTACATGAGGAAACCAACTGGTACATTACTCAATAATAGTAATAATTGAAGAAACCCAATATGTACAGGTAGTCCTCGCTTAACAACATTTGTTTAGTGATGGTTTGGACTTACAACAGTGCTGGAAAAAATGACTTATGACCAGTTCTCACGCTGTCACAGCATCCCCATGGTCACATAATCATGATTTGGGCTCTTGGCAACCAGTTAGCATTTATGACTGTTGCAGCATCCCATGGTCACGTGATCACAATTTTCTACCTTCCCAGCCGGCTTCTGGCAAGCAAAATGGGGAACTGTGTGATTCGCCACGTGGTTTGCTTAATGTCCATGGTGATTCACTTAATGACCACCACAAAAGTCATAAAATTGGGTCTGATTCACTTAATGACTGCTTCACTTAACAACCAAAATTCCAGTCCCAATTGTGGTCGTTAAGTGAGGACTACCTGTAATCTTTGTGTAACAGCAACTTATCTTCAAATTCAGCTTCACATATTATTTAGATTCCACAAATTTATCTTACTAGACATGCCAGGAATTCTAACATCAAATCAAAAATTAAGGGAAAGAGAAGACTTATTTGATATGCTCTATATTGTATCTTAATTACTGGTGAGATCATGGAAATGAACAAAGGAATTAAGTAAAAAAAATATTATCCAAGAGATTAATTGAAGTCAATCTTTCTTTTGCCAGCTTCTTCTATCCACTAAAACTGATTTTACTCTGTTCACGTTTCAGAGAGTTATACTGATGACAAGTCCCAAGCAACTTTACATAATTTCTTTACAACATTCTGATGGGCTGGAAAAGAATAAAGAGGCAAAATATAGAGAGAAACCATGACTAATTAAACTGCCAAAATGGATGAGAGGGGAAACGCTTTGTTGCATCTAGTATGATGTGGCATCCACCCTTCATTTAATCACAAATCGTCATCCTCAGACTGCAATCAAATGCTGAACAAGAGGGCAGTGATACCAATTTTAATAAAAGGTGCTTAATTTATATCTTCTAATTCTTAAACTATGGGCACTATCCTCTATATATTTAACAAAATACTTACTACGGTATACATATTTTGTGTTACTTATGTGTAATTTGAACCCTTTTAAATACTACATTCATATCTGAAAATAAAAAAACATATATTATTTATGCAATTCATATTCTGCCTTTTGTACAGGACCTCAAGGCAGTGTCCATACTTCTGCTTTTCCTCACAACAGTTGTGTGAGGTAGGTTTGGCTAAGAGAGGCGACAGGCCCAAAGTCATCAGGTGTGCTTCCTTGGCTGATGATGAGACTTAGCTTCCCCACTCTTAGTCCAACACCTTAATCACTACAGTCCAACCATCCCCAGTGCCTGTTCTCCTTTTCCTGCTCTCTTTAGTTTCCATGGACTCCCAGGAAAAAGTTAAGCCCAGGCCACCCTTTATACGGTAACAGCATTTCCATGATTGTCATGCTGGCCACATGATGCGGAAGTGTCCTTAGACAACGATGGCTCTTTGGCCATGGAAACAGAGATGAGCACCGCCCCCTAGTGTGTCATTAGATACGACTAAATGGGAATCTTTTTTTTTCACCCTTTATGTCAGTGCAGTGATCCTTTTTTAGACTGTCGTTCTGTACTTGAGCATACACCTGTGCTTGGACTATTTTTTGACTCTGGTTTCAGTGCAAACATTCACTCTACCCCATTTTGCTGATGCATCCAGCTGCATATTTTGTCAATCCCCTCTCTTTTCTTTTTCTGAAAGTTATATCCCCTACCTCAAGAAATATGCTAAACAGATTAGCACTTGATAGGATAGCAATGGAAAAGATATTAGGATGCTATGATGTGTTTATGCCCACAAAGATCTGTGCAGGCCCTCTGACACTCTATGGAAGCAAAAGTTGGACCTTGAAGAAACAGGATAGAAAGTGTATTGACTCCCTTTGAAATTTAGTGTTGGAGAAGGATACCTAAGGATACTGTGGATAGCCAAGAAAACAAATCATAGAATAAACAAATCCAGATTTCTCATTTGAGGCACAGATGACCAAGCTCAAATTATTATACTTTGGACAAATTATGCAAAGACTTAGCTTTGTTGAGAAGTCTACAATGCTGCCCCTGTAAGTCCTACTGTGCTGCCTCACTGTGGCGTGGAGTGGATTGTTCCTGGGAGAGATGAGCGAAGAATGTCGGGAATGTACGCCAAAAGTATATATTCCCATCAGGGTAACCCAAGGCATGAAGGTCATCCCATCTGCCTAACTAAAGCAAGCAGACATCTATACTGAGCAGCAGCTATACAGGAAGATGCTGGAGGTAGATGATCACTTTCCTTACAATGGCAAAGGCATCAATTAATACTGTGTGGAAGAAGGCAATGGTAAACCACTCCTGTATTTTTACCAAGAAAACCATATGGATAGAAAATATAAAATGAGAAGTCTACAACACTGCAGCCAAGAAGACAAACAAATTGATCATGGAACAAATCAACCCAGAGTTATCACTCAAGGCACAAATGACTAGGTCCGAATTATCCTACTTCAGACACATTATGCGAAGACCTGACTCTCTGGAGAAGGCTCTAATTCTGGGAAAGATGGAATGGAAGAGAAGAGGAAGGCCAGCAGCAAGGTGGTGACCAGCAGCAAGGATGGCCAGCAGTGGTGATGAGTACACCATTGGAAGACCTGAAAGACCACATCAGGGACAGATCATCATGGAAAATACCATCTATGTGGTCACTAAGAGTTGACATGACTTGATGGCATATCATCAATCAATCAATCAATCCACAATCTACAACCCTACTTCTCTGTCCCTTCTGATACCTCTTCTATGTTAAATGGTAGAACATAAACGCTTTGGGCAAGAACACATCCTCTTATATTCTGTAAAATGCTATGTATATCGATGTAACAATATCAAAATTTTAAAGAGATATATGGAACATCAGACTTGCTCAAACTGATTAATTAAATCATTCAAAGCGAGACTGAGTCTATTGAGAGACCAATGTAACTGCAGGGCTTGCTGTTGCTAAGCAATGCTGTCGCACTTTACAACTGCATTGCTTAGCAACAGAAATTCCAGTCCCAATTGCCATCGTCACTGGACGACTACCTGCATATTCTTTTAATCTTTTACTGTTTTATTTCATAAGTATAAAAACTTAGTTTAAAAATCATTACCCTATTTTCCATAAAAATATAACTTCGCATAGTGAAAATTCAAATAAAGTGACTATTTCATGAGACTCTTTAACTGCACTAATCGAGACCTACGTGTATTACTTCTGTGATGCACGCTGTAACCTTATTTAAAGCCTATATGGCACAGAACTTCAATTGGATTGCTTGCATTGCAATTTCCATCATTTTCAGTGCATAAGCGAAATATTTTAAACTTTTTATTAGACTGGAATAATAAAAAAAGCATTAGAAGGCTTTTCCTTTTAACACAAAGCACAGTTATTCCCGACGTCAATCATTGTCGGGCTTCATATACTCAGTAAGTTTGGTTTTGGCTTAGTGTGTTAGGTGATCCCAAACTGTGTGCTTTATAAACTAAGGTTTAAGGATTAGTGTGGTGTGTAGACCCAGCCAACTGTGGCTTATTAATAAGCCATGGCTATACAATCACAGTTTGTACAATAATAAAAATAATTACTATAATTATACATATGTAATTATATGTATAATCATAATAATAAATATTATAATTATACATATACATAATTGTAATATGCATAATTATCATATATTATATTATATTTATTTATTTATTGACTTTATATAGCTGCCCATCTCAGAAACAAGCAACTCTAATTATTACATCACAGCTTGTACAATAATTGAAATATGTACCCACTCAATTTTGAAATTGCATTTTCAGTTTATTAAAATATACGGTCATAGACCAAACACATACTTTTCCAGTTTGCCAGCTTTGTGTAACAAAGCTAATTTTTCTTATGCTAATAACAGAAATAGTATGAAGGCAGATATTCTTAGCTTTCTGAGGTTTGGTTCTCTTGAACTAAATGTGACTCCGCATTAGCTTTTTTGGCAGCCATACAGAAATAATTTGTCATTTCCTTCTTCCAGGAATCTTTTAATGACTTCCCACTCTAACTGGGACTTACAAATGGTCTTCCATCTAAAAATTAGCAAAATCCAGCTGTCCACAGTTTTTTCCAAGATCTGCCAATGTCGACTAGATGCTGACACATGAGTGAACCTAGTGGTATGCATTCAAACAAATATACCTCATACAATAACTGTACAACTGAACTATTTGATGTACTTACACATGACAGGTTTGATTGTATGGTATAAATTATAAACATAATTGTTTATCCTGAGATTTGCATAACCTGAACAAATCATAATTAGTATTTCTTTTTCTACTTCTAGGTGGTTGAGTTTCTAAAGTGTTAAAAGCTAAATTGAAAAGAACTGTCTTTGGATAATGCATCATAAACAGCATTTAAATTCATTAGCCCAATTATTTAGATGTGGGTGTTCTCAATTAGCAGCAAGCAATAAGGAACAGAAAGTGTTCTGAAAGAGTAAATGTGCAGGGTGACATTCTGTTTTTTCAGCTGGGATGGTTTATTTGCAAATATAGCTTCCCTCTATGAAGTTGATCCAAGAATTTTTATCATGTAAATAAGGGCTTTGTTAATTGTCTGGCAGCTACACCAACAATGCAATTCCAGGCATGTATTCAATAGTGCTTACTGGAGAACAAGCATCTTCATTGGATTTAACTCTCAGAATTACATAGAAACTGGAAATTTAATTTTAGGGAATAACAACCACAGCCTAAGCATTTCTCAGTAAAACAAGACTGAACACTCTTCCACTATCTTCAGAATGACTGTATTTATTCAGAAGAGATATTAGAC
The DNA here is from genome assembly GCF_035149785.1 of Candoia aspera. NCBI lineage: Eukaryota > Metazoa > Chordata > Lepidosauria > Squamata > Candoiidae > Candoia > Candoia aspera. Next base: position 186,502,958 of record NC_086154.1, read on the forward strand.
ATCTAGGTATTTGATTACAAATGGGTTTTTTTTTAAAAAACACTGGTTTATCACAATGCCACTAGATGTACTCTGATACGGTAATTTTCTGCCTTCTCTAAAATATTTGGTAGATATTAATGAAAACCTGAATCTATGTTTAATATTTTTAACAGCTAAAAGTGACAAAAATTCAGGTGTAACAAACACATTCCAATTACAAAAAATGTGTACTGATCATTCAATCACCACCTATAGAACCATCCACTGAATTTCCCTTTACTAAGTCCTGAAAAAGTAGCAGGAAATGACAGCAAAAAGAATAATCAGGAACTGGGATGTTTAATGCAGATATGTCAGGGCATAAAGTCTTTAGGGCCAAAATCCCTCGAAGATCCTATACAAACTAGGTTCATGAATGACTTCTGCCTTGTCCTGATTTACATTTAAAGACATAAGTTTGTGAATCTGTTCTTGAAATATGATTCCTTTGAGAGGCTTTATAGTTAATAGATTAAAAATCTTTGCAATTAAGTTATCCGAATGAACTTGACAAGTATTATATAGGAATTCTGGATTAATCTAGGATTGAAAAGGCTGGCATCCCTAAAGGTCACATTCCATAAATAGCATGGTTAGCTCAATACGTATAAATACAAACTGCTTCTTGTATTTCTTTGGGGTTGCCACAAAATTGTAATTTACTTGTAAAACCAACTAAATGATTTGAATTTTTTTGTGTGTTGTACTGCTGCGGGCATTAACCTGTCTATATGTTGCATGTCTGTTGATTATGTTTAAAGCTACAATAGTATTAAAAATAGTGTTGTGGAAAATATTCCTTTACCTAATAATAAAAACGCCAAGAGCTACAAGAACTCTCCTTTTATTCAAAGAGCAATGGCCATTGAATCTCTCCTGCAGTAAGAATTACCAACATCCAACTTCAGAGGATTTCTATTAGCATTTGTTCATGCACAATCTATTGGTTATTATGTCACAATTTGATTGTTTACCATAAAACTGTGCCCATATATGATACTGCTATAGTAATAAACAGGAAGGACCCTTCAAAAGTCCATATATGCTTTGTAATATATGAAGAAATGAAATGTTTGTGAATAGAAAGCCCTAGAAATGTCTGTTAACAAGTTCTCTTTAATCATTTCCTAAACTGAAAACATACAGTCGATAAAAACAAGACCTGGAGCTGACTGTAGTTCAGATCACGAACTTCTTGCACAATTTAGGATCAGACTAAAGAGATTAGGGAAGACCCACAGATCAGCTAGATAGTAGCTCACTAATATTCCTAAGGAATATGCAGTGGAGGTGAAGAATCGATTTAAGGGACTGGACTTAGTAGACAGGGTCCCAGAAGAACTATGGACAGAAGTTTGCAACATTGTTCAGGAGGCGGCAACAAAATACATCCCAAAGAAAGAGAAAACCAAGAAGGCAAAATGGCTGTCTGCTGAGACACTAGAAGTAGCCCAAGAAAGAAGAAAAGCAAAAGACAACAGTGATAGGGGGAGATATGCCCAATTAAATGCAAAATTCCAGACATTAGCCAGAACAGATAAGAAATTATTTTTAAACAAGCAATGCGCGGAAGTGGAAGAAGTCAATAGAATAGGAAGGACAAGAGACCCCTTCCAGAAAATTAGAAACATGAGAGGTACATTCCAGGCAAAAATGGGTATGATCAAAAACAAAGATAGCAAGGACCTAACAGAAGAAGAAGAGATCAAGAAAAGGTGGCAAGAATATACAGAAGATCTGTATAGGAAGGATAACAATATCGGGGATAGCTTTGACAGTGTGGTCAGTGAGCTAGAGCCAGACATCCTGAAGAGTGAGGTTGAATGGGCCTTAAGAAGCATTGCTAATAACAAGGCAGCAGGAGACAACGGCATCCCAGCTGAACTGTTCAAAATCTTGCAAGATGATGCTGTCAAAGTAATGTGTGCTATATGCCAGCAAATTTGGAAAACACAAGAATGGCCATCAGACTGGAAAAAATCAACTTATATACCCTTACCAAAAAAGGGGAACACTAAAGAATGTTCAAACTATCGAACAGTAGCACTCATTTCACATGCCAGTAAGGTAATGCTCAAGATCCTGCAAGGTAGACTTCAGCAATTCATGGAGCGAGAATTGCCAGATGTACAAGCTGGGTTTAGAAAAGGCAGAGGGACTAGGGACCAAATTGCCAATATCCGCTGGATAATGGAAAAAGCCAGGGAGTTTCAGAAAAACATCTATTTCTGTTTGATTGACTATTCTAAAGCCTTTGACTGTGTGGACCATAACAAATTGTGGCAAGTTCTTAGTGGTATCATCTTGTCTGCCTCCTGAAGAATCTGTAACGACCAAGTAGCAACAGTAAGAACAGACCACGGAACAACGGACTGGTTTAAATGAATAAACAACAACAAAACTGAAAATATATATAAGTGTGAATAAAAGAAAATAGAGTTGATTAAGAAAAAAATGAATGTTATTCTGTTTTGGCCACCACAATAGTACTTGGCTGTATTCTTTTAATTCAATGTGTGTCCAGAAGCATCTCTTTAAAATACAAAGAGCCCTCACGTGACAGTATGCAAAATCTGCCACCACATTTGGTCTGATTGATGGGGATCTGGTTGTGATCCTGTACTTCTAAAAACCAGGCATGTTTGCAAATATTGGAAACCACTTTTAAGAAAAAAAAATCCTTTATTTTTGTTTTTGGTTGTGAAACATCTTTTAGAAATGCAAGATAATCCGGAGGGCATTTGGGAAAAGTGGTGAAAACAATGGAAGTGTAATAGCAATTAAAACAGAGGGAAAAAACCTTTATAATGGGAATGAACTATTGATATACTTTTGCCTATGTTCTTAACCTGCCAGTGAAGAGAATTTGCTCTCAAGAGAAATGGTGGCTTCAGTTTTCTTCCACATGATTCCAACTGAATCACACTGTGTTAAAATTGCATCTCCTGTGGGCTCATCACTAAGACTGTGGCAAAGAGGGAAGAGTGAGTGTAGGAAGAGCAAAGAACAACAGCTTCTACCATTTTCCTACTAGTTAGTGTTTATAAGAGAGGGCTACAGAATAAGATATTTAGGCTGTTTAGAGAAACAGAGACTTTGGTTTCTGCACCCTTTTCATATTTGCTCAGAATGAAGCCCCACTAGGTTCTGTGGGATTTACCACTAGGTGAGTGTGTACCTACTTTGAATGTCAAATTCTATCATGCAGAATTTTCCCTAATGTGGTCAAAATAGAAGAGAAAGTAGAAGACAGAAAACAAGGTATATAAATACACTAAAGGCTTACAACAACAACCAACAGGATAAGAATTTCAATAAATACTGCACACGTTTGAAACTACTTTCCAAAGTTTGGAAACTCAAAAAAAAATCTTCCATTTTTAAAATAAGATCCACAATTCTATGAAAAGGTATTTCCTCATTTTTAGATTTTCTGAATTCTTGCATACCTTTGACGCTGAATATTGTAAGAACTTCACATGGTTCCTACTGGACTACAAAGGGTAACTGAGTGAACAAATAACACAAAAATATAAAGATTTTGCTCAGTTTCATTTGCTATGATTATTTTTAAAGTCAGGATCCATGGATCCACAGTGGTCTTTTATCTTTCAGATTAATTTCACACTAGGAAATCTGTATCCAAGGAAATGTGTACAGCTTCCCTAATCAGTTCATAGAGATGCTATTATATATCCCTACAACACACGGTACTTCCCCAAAATTCTACCTATTATAGTAATTGGTCATGGTCAATTGGTTCACTATCCACAATCATTTTCCACAGATATGTCTGATATATTTACTGATATTGTTTATTATATCTCAAACATGTAATCGATATGTGAAAATAAATTTGGAATTGTTATTGATGCAATTCAAACTGATAAAAACCTCCTTCAACACGTGAAGCAATTTCTCCCACAGCATGATTAATTTCAGCTGATGCTCAAGAATTCAGATGCCTCTTTGATGGCACCAGTAATTTATTATGTGACAATTCAAAAGATGACATTCTTGCAATTAGATCTACAATTATGTGCAGCAAGTTCCTGCTCAGATATGCTTTTATAGGTTTCCAGAGTTGACCTAAGACTTGATACAGTCAGGCCTGACTAAACAGATTTGTCTTAAGTCAACTCTGGAAACCTATAAAAGCATATCTGAGCAGGAACTTGCTGCACATAATTGTAGATCTAATTGCAAGAATGTCATCTTTTGAATTGTCACATAATAAATTACTGGTGCCATCAAAGAGGCATTTGTATAAACAGTAGCTGACAAGCTAAAGTATAATGGGGACAAGTGTTCTGCCAGATACCCAGGTCCTAAGCAATGCAGAGTTTTATATGTGATGTCAAGTATCTTAAATTTTAGTAGGTACAGTAACTTCAGCAACCTAGCTGTAGCTTTTTATGTTAGTTGTAATTTTACACACCAGTTCCGAAGCTGCCAATGAACAGATAAATATGGCCAAATTATCCCTATCCAGGAAAGGCAAACAATCTGGAGTTGAAAATAGATTCTTTGCCATAGTGGGCTTTGTGCTTTCATTAATAGTGATGGATCTAAGAGCACCCAGAAGTTATACACCTGCTGCCTCAGGGAAAGTGCAACCTCTTCCAATGCAAACTACCTAGGAACCCTCTATTTACTATGTTTCTATATTGCCAGAATTCATCTTCACCTTATTGTCCTTTATCGCCCTCACTGTTTCTACACATTGATCTAATGCCTCCACAGTCACTTCTGACTCACATAACACAGAGAAATCATGTTCAGCGTATTCCTGAAAACTTAACCCCTAAATCCCAACCACTTCAACTTATGACCACAATAGGGCCCGGAAAATTCATCATTAATCTGTGCGGTCATTAAGTGAGGCATCATACGACCACACCTGATTTTATGTCTTTTTTGCGGTGGTCATTAAGTGAATCATGCGGTTTCCCCATTGATTTTGCTTGTCAGAAGCTGGCTGGGACAGTTGAAAACAGCGATCACGTGACTCCAGGATGCTGGAACCATCGTAAATACATGTTGGTTGCTAAGCACCTGAATTCTGATCATATGACTGTTGGGATGTGAGGACCGGTCATAAGTCACTTTTTCCAGCACTGTGGTAATTTTGAATGGTCACTAAACGAATGGTTGTAAGTTGAGGAAGTAATATCTACCTGGAAGATATTCAATAAATATGATCATTTGATAGATGGACAGAGATATGCTTTAAAAATATCCTCTAAGTTTCTTCCTAGATTTAGAAAATTGAAATCATCTGGTCTAGTTTTTAAGTGGATCTTATGAACTAAGAACTCTATTGATTTATACTAAGTACTGTGCATGGGTTGTTGGGTTTGTTTGCTTTTTCAAATTTAGTTAATTCATATTCTTCTCTTTTTTATATTTCCACTCTACATGCATATATTGATTAGAAATCTGCAAAACAATAGCAATCATACATAATCTGAGCCTAGACTAAACCAGAAATATTAATTAATAACCTCTTAAGTGTTATTAAGAAGAAAAATCTATAAAAATGGTGAATTTGTAACCATATTATATAAATCAAGCAAAAATTATTTCATGTGTTTGAAGGCAAGAAAACATTCACAGCAGGTAACAATCAACAAAGCCAAATAAAACAATCAAAATTAATATCATAAAAACAATCAAATAATAATAATGACAGGCAATCATTAACCAAATAACGAATAATAAAAGATAGTGACAACATACTAATTACACTCCAGAAAAACAATGTCTTAAGATTCATGAACTATAAAATTTTGTGCCCTCACTTCTGTCACTGCAGCATGTTGGTCCTTATGAACTACAAGTTCTAAAGTATGGTATTCAACACTTTATAAAAATGGACTTTAGATAATCACCTGGCATAATGAAATCATCCAAATGTTTAGGAAAGGAATCCTGCCAATAAGATGATGGCAGGCAATGTTTCTCTGCCTTTTAAAATACTTCAATGGGAACTACATTATGATACAGTATAGGATACTATCAAGGAGTAACACAGGAAAAAATAATAAAATAAAAAGAGGGATCCAGCGCAATGGACCCCCACTGTAATGTTCCTTAGAATTATAACTTGACATGTTGTTGTTAATTTCTGAGTTTTTGAGAAAGAGAAACAAGAGATATCACTGAAAAGCTTGAGGCAGCAATATATATTTAACAAAAGGGAAGACTTTTCATCTACACAAAAGAACTTAGAGAATTTTGCCTTCACATCAACAAGTTGTTTTAAGTGTCTCCCTATGTTCACAACTTAACAAATTTATTGGAAGTATTCTCCACCACAAATATATTTGATTATGATACTAGAAAGTCACTATGCATTCTAAGTATAACTGACCTCACCTTGATATTTGCAGTAAAAATTAAACAAACATCCAAGAGTCATTTCAGTAAAAATTAGCAGTGTTCAGTTTTGTGTTACTTGTAATGACCTCTCTTTATTGTTTCTAATCAGAATAATTCCATTCAGCAAGCTATGGTTTAAAACCTTTATTGATCTTTATAGTAATTTCTAATCTGAAAGGCAATTCATGTCTAACCTGAGAATAGTCAGGCAAGACCTATGTTACACAAAAGACAAGAAATGGAAGCATTTGTTCACCACATTGAATATCATTCTTGAAAGTAGTGAAATGTAAAACAAGGATGATAAATAGACACATGTGGCCTGTACTTAATGAGAAGCAAAGAATATCACATCAGAAGAATGCTTTCACACTTTTCCACCCAAATTAACTGGTCCAGCAATAAAGAGCAGAACAAAACAACACAACGAGACCTACAAGATTCTAGAAAAGTGAGATCTGCTACCATCTTGCCTTGGGACTAGTAGTAATTGACTGTCTTCTTGTCCAAAGTAATTGAGAATAAACATTTATTTTACTTTGTGAGCAACAAGCCACCAGCATGTGGTATCATCAAAGAAAACCCAAAAGTTATTACATAAGTCAAAGTCATTTTAGTATATTCAGTTGGGAAGAACATGGGGAAAGATATTTATGTAAACAAGAGCTAATCAGAAAATACAACTTAACAATAGAAGAGAATATATATAGCTCAGGAATAGGGAATCCTTGGTGCTCTCTGAGTTTGGTTGTTTGCTTGCAGAAATTTCACTACCCAACTAGGTAACATCATCAGTGCATCATCATCACTTAGTCTAATTGTTAAATGTGTTAGTTTGCTTTTTAAAAAAATATTTTTTAACATATGAAAAAAGAAAACAAATAAATCTCAGAAGCTTCAGGCGAAGCAAAAGTTTTACAATTCCGTTTTTAAAGCACTGTTTATGGATACACCAGAGACATTGAAGACATTTTAAAGGACTGCTTCAAACTCAGAGAATGGGCATTAACACATCTAATATATAGTGTAATATATATACAGATGAGATCAGTATGACTGATTAATTCTTATAGATAGCTCTCAATACATTAACCCAAAAATCAGAAGGAATCTAGTAGCACCTTTTCTGACTAACAGTTTTATTAAGAAGCATAAGCTTTTGTGAGCTACAGCTCACTTCATCAGATGCATAGAGCAGCTAGATTGATGAAGGATGTTTATGATGTAGGATGTCTATGTCTTTGCATCTGATGAAGTGAGCTGTGGAAATTGAGTTGCCCTGGAGTATTTTATTTTATTTATTTATCAAATTTGTCACTGCCCATCTCCTCCAACCAGAGTATCTCCGCTGTCATTATTAAGGGGCTCCTGACAGCCAATTGGAGATTATCATCTTGCTTGGTATGTTACGATTTTTCTTTATGTTATGCTTTTTATGCTTTGGTTTAATCTGCCTAAACTGTGTTTCTGTTTAAAACTGTTTGCTTGAGTTAATAATAAAGCTTAAAATCTCTTTATTCACTGTGTGTTTATTGTCTCTGGATCTAAAAGAAACAATTGTCTGGGCACCCTGATCACTGCCTGGACACTTGGCAGAACATGTACCACCAATGTTTCTTCTCTCATCAAAACACTGGATTCAGTAAATAACTATTCATATAGAAAATGCAATTCCTGCAAATCTTGAAGCTTTACGGTGCAGTGCAAAACGCTTGTTGAGAGGAAGCATTTCAAGTCAAAATTATAGGTCAGAGGTTGTTAGGGAAAAAAACCAAGAACCTATACAAACCAGCTTCACTGCTTGAACACCCCTGTTTATACTTAGTATAGTTCACCTTCAGCCTACATACTTTGACTTCCAGAACACTAAAGGAACAGTTTTAGCTTGAAACTGTGTATTCTATTAAGAAAATCACACCTGAGCTACTTAATTCTATATCTACAGAGTGAGCTGCATCTGCTGAACCCACTGTTAAGACTCAACAAGATTCTCGAGCCAGAAGATGAAATCGTACCTGAGAATGCAGAGTAGCAAAGGTCTATCTGATTTGGCAAACCAACAAGTGGTTCAAGTTGAAAGCAATAAGGTTCCTATCATTGCCAATGAAAGAACATGGACATGTCCATGTAGTCATTAGGAGTTGTTTAATTACAGAAAGACTTTACTTATTTTTCTAGAAATTGTAAGTCTCAGATTATTTTGTCATGTGATCTAGAAAAAATTATAAAACAAACGGACTAAGGGTCCAGATGGATTTGAAATAAGATTCTGAGATTAAATAAAAGAATCCTTCCTGTGGGAAACGGATGTTATTTTGAATTCTGAAAAAAAAAATGATAGGATGGGACTTGAAGATTGGACACTAGAGAGAGCCAGAAGGAATAAAAGATTACAATTAAAGGAACAGAACATTTAAATTTGACTTGCTAATACCAAATGGAGCAAAATACTTTAACATTGGACATATTGAAGGATATTTGTGAACAATGGACTCAGAAATTAATTTTAAGAATGTCTGCCATCGTAGATAGACTGTGTGTAAATGATGTTATGGAACAGGAACAAGTTCTACTGGATAAGACTGAAATAGATTTGAAAGTGGATTTAAAACTGACAGCCCACAAGAATGATCTGGAAAAAGACAATACACTGGATATACAAATGAAACCGGCTGATGTCTTATTAATTAAAAGGGACATACAAATAACAAACCAGAGGAGTGGCTTGGATAATTTTCCTATACTGGATTTACAAAGCAGACCTGTTAAAGTTTTCAAGCTTGGTGAGAAGGGACAAGGAAAAAAGGAAAAATAAAGTTTTAGGACATTATTTGAAGGGATTAAAGACCAAGATTGTTAAAAGTAAAGGGAAGGAATAGAAAGTTAGTTTATCTGATCAAGGTTAAAACAGATGTTGTTATTTCTGGTACCCCTTAATGGACGTTTGCTGACCAGGACTGAATGATGAGGTTTTGAAGATTTGTTTATAGATAAGAGATAAGATATGGATGAAGAGATTGTTCGTTGTATTTTAAGAGAAAGTGATAAGTTGTTAAACTTCCTTATACTTGTGATGAAGGGGGAAGTTACTTCTTTATATATTTCTTCTTTCTTTCTTTACTATACAGTATTCTTATTTTTTCTTTCTTTCTATTTTTATTTTTGTATTATTCTCTTTTTTCTTTTCTTTTACTTTATTTTTTGTAGTTTGTATTAATTTTTATCTGTATAACTATAACGCTTAATAAAATTATTTTTAAAAAAACAATATGGAAGCAGTTTGTTATTGCCTTATTCCAGGATTTCTTTTAATATTCCCAATCTAGTTTACAGCCTCTAGTAGAAAGAAACAATCTTTTTAGCAGAAAGGTACATTCATATGTAAAGTGACAAACCACTCTTCTTTTAGTTCCACTGAACCCAGCTTAACTAATTAAATAAACAATCAAACAATACTAAACAGCTTTTGTGTTAAACCAATTCAATTTGTCCTATAACTTTGCCCATTATAATGCTGCATACTTCACGGTGTTTAAGTTGATACTGGATATCTTTAAATTATTCTAAAATATGTGCAATGCTATTATTGTCTGCTAAAATGAAGAGGATAAAAATACATATTCCTGTACTTTAAAAAACAGAAAAGATCTCTCCCCACCTCCATTGCTTAAATTGTTCTGCTGATTTGATTATAGCACGCTGAAGAATTTTTAAAAACTGGGCAGCTGTTGACATTGTATTTGGCAGGATCCTGAATTTATTATATAGTCCAACAGTCATCTGCCAAGCCTGACCCATGTATCTTTTCTGTTAACAATCTTCTTTTGCTGTCCTTTTCCAATTACTATTGGTATGGCCAACAGCATTTATTAAGAACACACTGAAACTTTCTTAAGAATTACAAACAGTACATAACACCTATCCCTCTTAGGACAGGAGACCACATAAGAGCATTCTAGTATGCCTGCAAAGCATCTTGAGTTTAAAAAATCTGTGCATGTCCTGGCGTGTGTGCACACCCTCTCTGAAATGTCACACATGCTTGTAATTTCTGTCAGAGTAGCAAAACAAGAGAAAATGCAAGGGTCTTCTTGCTGCTAATAATCCATAGGCTGCCAAAGTAACTTGAACCTTTCCTCTCTACACACCCAGTCCCTTGGTCATTAACCTTCCCAATAGCACCAACTGCAGTGATTCCTTGAAAAAAGGGATGAAAAAACATTAACTGCTAGACACAATTTCCCGTTCAGAACTAATAACTTGCCAACTGTGATCAGAGTGTTATCCTGCAGATGACATGTTTGAGATCTTCTCTCCTGCTGTCTCCTTCCTCCTTAGAAAAAAACCCCAAATTTCAACTTGCCCTCAATTCTTCTATTTTCTTTGTTTTGTGTATATCCACCCACACACTGTATGTCTTTATTACATCAGAGAATAATGCCTCAGTCTTGCAGAAGAACACAATATATCTGGCATATTAGGAAATAAACTATAAGGCTTACTTTTGAGGGATTGTTGCTGATGTTTAATTTTTTTTTATGTTTAACTAAGGGCTGGGGTGGCTCAGTGGTTAAGACGCTGAGTCAGAGGACCATTAAAGTCGGCAGCTCAGCACTTCGAAACCCAAGAGTGCGAGCCGCATGACAGAGTGAGCTCCCATCAACTTGTCCCAGCTCCTCCTAACCTAGCAGTTTGAAAGCATGCAAATGCAAGTAGATGAATAGGTACCACTTCGGTGGGAAAATAACAGTGACATGAAAGGAGCCCCCTTGGGCGACCCCTGGGCATCGGTGATGTCACCGGCAAATCCTTTCAATACAGAAACGCCTTGGTAGGTGCTTCTGACATGAAAAAAGAAATGTTTAACTGATTGCTTTTTCCATACTAGCAGCTCAATCTCTATGATTATATAGCCTACTTTTGCTTAAGGAAACTTTCTCACTAGCCTCACTGGTCTAAAAGTACAAAAAATCATTGTATATGAACTACAGTACAATTCCTTGGTTAATGTATCAATTTTTCATTTAATACTTTTTCACATAATGTCAGGGTCACTTTGCACGCCTGCCATGAAGTTGCTGCTACACGTATCAGCTGCTAGATGCTATGCCAGAATGAGAGCAAACACATATCAGCTCTAGCAGCTTTGCAGACAGATGGTTAATCAGATTCCTTCACAAGCCATTGAAGCCAAGGATGGGCTGATAAGACACCTGGACTATAATTAAGTCTAAGGAGATGGGAGGGAGAAAATCAGGAGTGAGAACGGGGTTGTTTGTGAGACAAAACAGGGAGGGGAGACTATGTCAGAGGGAATGATTTAATTTGAATGCTTTGGCGCCAAAACGTTATTCAGAGCTATCCTGTGTAATCAGATTTTAATAAATGAATTCTTTAAGCTTCCTAATGGACTGTCTGGAGAATTTCTCAAGTTAAGATCCTGGTACTGGGGCCGTCACAGAAAGCTCTGAAACACCAATCTAATGGCAACCTGCCCTGAGGACGCTGCCCTACCTGAGGGAGCAGTACCTTCTGTGGAACACAGCAGTACCTTCTGTGTTGTCGAGCAACTTTGGGGAACTAACTGTACTGGATGAGTGGCAAGACGAAGAACTCATCTCGGTGGCCGGAGATGTCTCCTCGGAAGGGGTGAAACTTTGCCAGTTGCCTATGACATAGCACATACCAATGGTTTCCAAGATGGAGGACGCAGCAGGAGAGGGTATTACTGGAGGTGTCCCCCTGGGAAGATGGAGACTTTCCCAGCAGTACTGCAAAGGAATTCAGGATTGAAAATAACCAATGGTGAGCAAAACCACCATGATGGACTTACTGACAGATTTTACAGGGAGTGAGCTGACATCCAACATGAGAGGCTTCCCCGCTGGAGAAGCCTATGACATACGAGGCAAGGAGCCACAGGTGAGGAGAGACCTACTGGAGAGACCCGAGCCTAGAGAGGACATCAATCATCCCATAACAGGGCTGCAGAGGTTGGGAGCCCGACCCCATACACAATTGTCAGAAATGGAGTATTGCCTGAACCCCTTGATGCGGGATTCGAAAGACAGATGGTCATGTGAGACCGGGCAGCCAGCATGCGACCATAGAGAGAGGATCCCAATCCAAATTTGGTAAGTGAATCAGAAGAGTAGAACATGAGGTGTCAGTGATCAGGAATCACTTGTCCAGGTTGCAAGGCACAGTCGAGGAGATGAGTCAACAATTGCGGCAAATCACCATAGCAACTAACAGGCGGAACGTCTCAAGAAGCCCTCAGGAAGAATATTTCTCATATTGCCAGAGCACCACTTCTTTTGGACCCCAGCCTGAAAATTGCTTACTAGAGCTGGGACAGCGAGCTGGTGGTGGGGGCTTAGGAATACAGGATTTGAAAGTGAAGTTTGGAGGAAACCTGAAGCAGCTGGGTTGGTTCATGAATCAGGTTCATGGATTCATGAATGAAAGGGGGAGAGATTTTCTTGATGATGAGGCTAAGTTCTGGTACATGACAGCCCACTTAGAAGAGGAAGCAGCCAATTGGGCTGTGGACCTGTTCGAAGCAGAGGCTCCAGAGCTGGATGACTTTGATGAATTTATGTTTGCACTGCGAACTCAATTTGAAGATCCCCTAACGTGATGCGAGCCAGAACCAGTCTGCAAACTCTTTGACCAGGGAACCGGTTGTTATCAGAGTATGTCTCCAAGTTTAAGAAGTTAGTGGGCAAAATGACTGATTGGCCAGAGTCACTGAAAATTGAGTATTTTACAGCTGGCTTGAAACCTGAAAACTTGGAATGGTCTTTGGCACATGATAAGCCAAACACACTGCAAGGGTGGATTTGCCTGGCTGGAGAAGTAGAAGAAACCCAAGCACAAGTAAGGTTGCAGCAATGCATTCATGCAGCAGAGAAGCACACCTCCAGTGCTACAGCAAGTGTCGAGCGGAAAGAGGCATGCAGAGCTTGGGAAAGAGAAAGGGAGCGTCGTATCTGAAGTGGAGCTTGCTTCAAATGTGGCAAAGAAGGTCACCACATTGCTGAGTGCCCATTATCCCACACTGTTCCGCAAGGGAAAAACCCCAGCCACAAGACCGTTACCAGCTAAAAAAGTCTCCACTGCCGGTTCACTTGGCACTGAGCTTGTGCCAGCTAAGGAGGGCACTGAACTCATGCCAGCAGCTGAAGAATTCCAGATGCCAGGAAACTGGAATTGCCTGTCCTGAATTGCCAAGGGCAGACAGCGGCAACCCAACACAACAGGTGCCCAGATCCGATGGTGTATGAACCATGCCCAATTATGCTGGTGGGGACTAAAATCAAATCCCTACAAACTGGCAGGGGTGCAGACTTAGTTGGACTCATAGACTCTGGCTGTACTCGCTGTTTAATGCACCCTTCAGTAGTAACGGGACTAAGACTGAGGGTTGGCAGATTAAAAAAACCATAACTTTTACCCAGCTTGCTGGGTCAGACATGCAAGGTGATCCTGTACAATTTTATACTGAAACAGTGGAGATGAGGATTGGGACTCATAAAGAGACTTTGAGATTCCTAATGGCCCCTATAGCATATCAATCCGTAATACTTGGGTTAGCCTGGCTGAAACCAAGGAATCCCAAGGTGGACTGGGCCACGGGGCAGTTTCATGGATGGGGTGTATGCGGGGGTGGAAGGAGCCCGAGCCTCCTGCGGACTTAGAAACGATGGTTGGCTTGGCAGAACTCCTGAAGGGGAAACTCAGATCATGCTGCCCTATAAAGATCTAGATGTGGTGTTTGGAGAAGCTGAATCCAATCAGCTGCCTCCTCATTGAAAATCTGACTGTGCTATTGAGTTGGAACCAGGGGCCTCACTGCCTAAACCCAAGCTATATTCTATGACTCCTAAAGAGATGGCAGCCTTGCGGGAGTTCATCAACAACAATTTGAAGCGAGGTTTCATCTGACCCGCTGCTTCTCCCATGGCCACTCCTGTCTTGTTTCGCACCAAGAAATATGGATTTCTACAATTATCTACTGACTATAGGTGTCATGAGTAAGGACAATAGGGGTCTCAATGCCATTTGTACTTCTAATAAATACCCTTTCCCTCTGATCAAAGACACGTTAGCCCACTTATCAAAAGACAATATTTTCACAAAGTTGGACTTATGGGAAGCCTACTTTTGTGTGCGCATAGGAGAGGGGGATGAGTGGAAAACTGCTTTTAATTGCCCCTTGGAGGCATTTGAGTACCTCGTGATGCCATTCAGGTTACGGGACAGCCCTGGGGTTGCCATGCACCTAATAAATGAAGTTCTGCACAATTTTCTATATAAAGGCATGCTCGTGTACCTCGATGATATCTTAATCTATAGTGACAACATGGCGGGCCATGTAAAGTTGGTCAGGGAGGTCTTAAAGAGAGTGCTAAAAGCTTAACTGTATGCTAAACTTTCTAAATGTGAATTCCATAAATGACAGTTAGACTACTTGAGGTATAGAATTTCCAATAAAGGCACAGAAATGGACCCAGCTAAGGCATGGGATGTCTTGGCCTGGGAAGCGCCCAAAACAAGAAAGCAGTTACAAAGTTTCCTGGGGTTCGCAAATTTTTATCGACAGTTTATTTCAAATTTTGCGCAAGTCGCTCTGCCCATAACCAATTTGTTGAAAACAAAAGGAAAGGGGAACGGGGGAAAAAACAACAACAACTAAGAAGCCCGGGGCAGTGCTAAACTGGACAGCCGAATGCCAACAAGCTTTTGACCACCTCAAAGCCCTATTTTAAATTAGCAGAGCCTATTTTAAAACATTCTGACCCTTCCTTGCCTCTCATCATCCAAGCTGACACTTCTGATGTGGAAATTGGTTGTATTTTATTACAAAAAGACAATCATGGGGCATTACACTGACATGTCTGGGAGAAGGAAGCTTTTGCTGTCCACTACATGCTCTTAACTTGGCGTAACTTATTAGAAGGAGCCCCTCATCCATTTGAGGTTTGGACAGATCATAAAAATCTCCATGCGGTCCAATCTCCCAGAAAATTGAATCCCAAACAAGTCTGCTGGGCGCAATTTTTCAGCCACTTTAATTTTACCTTAAAATACCTTCCAGGGGGAAAAAATTTCTTGCCAGATGCCTTATGCCACCAACCCTAGCACAACAGCGAAAGGGAGGAGACTGTGGACTCCGTCATTCACTCACCGCTGGGATTGGTTGCGATAACTAGAAGCACCAAACCTGAATCCACGCCTACTCCGCCAACTGACTTGCAACAGGAGCTGTTTGTTGCCTAGCAACAAGATATGTGGCTTGCACAAAACAAAACTACTCTCATGGATCACAATGGAATTTGGTGGCGCCGAGCCCATATTTATGTTCCTGACACTTTACACAAGAAAATTCTGGAGTGCTGCCATGATTCCAAACTGGCTGGTCACTCTGGATTCGCAAAGAATCTCCATTTAATCTGCAGGCAATTTGGTGGCCTTCTCTCAGAAGAGACGTGCAGGATTATATCTCTACCTGTCCCACTTGTGCTACCTCCAAACATAAAGTGGGTACACCCACCGGATTGTTGCAAAATGTAGCCAATCCCACTCAGCCTTTGGACCAAATTGCCATGGATTTCATTGTAGAACTACCTGAGAGCAAAAAGAAAACTGTTATCTGTGTTGTTACTGATTTATTTTCCAAACAAGCACATTTTATTCCCTGCTTGGGGTTACCCACTGCTCCCCAGCTAGCCAAGTTTTTTATACATCTATCATCTACACGGCGTATCCTCATGTGTCATTTCCAACTGCCAAAGTCAGTTTACCTCTAAATTCTGGAAAGCTTTTCTTAAGCTCATAGGGGCAGAGCAAGTGCTAAACTCTGCCCTACATCCTCAAATGGATGGGGCAACTGAACAATTGAATGCTGTACTGGAACAATATCTCCGATGTTATCTCAGTCACCAGCAAGACGACTGGGTAGACTTGCTCCCTTTTGCTGAGGTTGCTTATAATAACTCTATCCACCAGAGTATTGGGTTTTCCCCATTCCACATTGTATATGGGCAGGGCTTTGTCCCTGTTCCAGAATTGCCTCCAAATACAGACAACCCCCTCATGGCTGATGAATGGATCAAACGTATCTGCGCGAATTGGCCCATGACGCTCCAAACTTTTCAGGATGCTAAAGATACTTATAAAAAGTTTGAAGATTGCAAATGTGCCCCAGAATGGAACCTATCTGTCAGGCAGAAGGTTTACCTATCCATGAAACATCTGAAATCTACACAACTGGGTCCTAACTTCATTGGGCCCTTTCGTATTACCAAAGTCATCAATCTGTCACCGTGCAACTGCAGCTCCCTAAAAACATGCCATGTATTCATCCTGTTTTCCATTGCAGTTTACTTTTCATGGCTCTGATCGCTGGCATCCAACCCCTCCCCCTCCAAACCCTACCATTATTGACGGGGAGCAGCATTTTGAAGTTCAAGCAATTTTGGAATCCCTCAGACACCATGGCCAACTCTAGTACCTCATTCAGTGGAAGAACTTCCCTAAAAGTGACAGTGAATGGGTGAACAGTCGCCACATTTGTGCACCGGACTTGACTTGTTCTTTTCATGCACAGTTCTCTCATAAGCCTAAATAATTTTGCCCTTCTACTCTTACTTATATGTTCTTTCTGTTCTACTTTGCAGGGTCAGTGCTGTACTTTTCTTCCTTGCGAGATGCATTTTTTTCCTAGAGGGGTGGAATGTCAGGCTCACTTTGCATGCCTGCCATGAAGTTGCTGCTACACATATCAGCTGCCAGATGCTGTGCCAGAATGAGAGCAAACACATGTCAGCTCTAGCAGCTTTGCAGACAGAGAGGATCATTAATCACATTCCTTCATAAGCCATTGAAGCCAAGGACAGGCTAATAAGACACCTGGACTCTAATTAAGTCTAAGGAGATGGGAGGGGTAAGATCAGGAGTGAGAATGGGGTTGTTTGTGAGACGAAACAGGAAGGGGAGACTATGTCAGAGGGAATGATTTAATTTGAATGCTTTGGTGCCAAAATGTTATTCAGAGCTTTGCAACTATCCTGTGTAATTGTATTTTAATAAATGAATTCTTTAAGCTTCCTAATGGACTGTCTAGAGAATTTCTCAAATTAAGATCCTGGTACTGGGGCCGTCACACATAGAAATACCTTTTTGCTATATTTTGTCTGGCAAAAGAGTTCTTAAAGAATGATAATTTTTAAAAGGTAACGTTGTGGTCTGGGAAACTCTCACTGCTGTTGGTTAATGCTTTAGTAATGAAGTATTCTGCTTCCTTTTATTATTTTCCCAGCCTATTCAGAAGGCAAATTTCTTCAAGTTTTTGTACTTAAACCTTGGTTATACATGTAACCAAACAGTATCTTTCACCAGGCACTCTTTGAATAGCAAATGCAATCTATTTTTCAACTCCCATGGATGAATCCTTGAACTTGGTCTCCTTTTATTTGTTGGACCACTTGTTTTGCCAGTAGAGTCACAGGTCAACTAAAGAGAACACAAATGCAGCTAAAGTCAACTGGCAACTGTTCAGTCAAGTATCAGATAATTTTTTGAAAGGTGTGTTTGTACCAGTTGCATCATTACAATAACTTTTTGTCATAAAGGATTTCTAAGAAGCAGGAAAGATATTTTAATTGTCAACACAAATAATTTATGTACCATAAATTTAGCGGAAAGTGCATCAGCTAGCATAACTACATTTATGGCATTTGACCCTTGGTTAAGCTACTACGTAACACAAAGTTGTTTCCGTAGCTCTTCAAGCATTTCAGAACTAGAATGATATGGTTATGATTATGATTATATACTATTAGATTAATACTAAGATAACCCTTAAAATGAAGATGAGAACATACAATTAAACAATTGAAACAATTAAACAACATATTCAATACTATATGCTACTAGTACTATAATACTTTTCAATATAGTATTAGCAAGACTTCTCCTCCCCCATCCCCACCCCTACTTAAAAGCTAAACTTAGCATAAATCATATTGGACTAAATAAAATAATCCGAAAGGACAAAGATGTGAGAAGATTCCAAAGATGTGAGACTACTGAGAAAAGGCCTTTTTACGACTTCAATCAAAACTCTTACTTTTGGATACAGAGCATTAGATGCTGGTATGATGTGGAGTTATCCAAGATGCAGACAGTCTTTATGGCAATCCAGATTCAAACAATTTAGGTTTTTAAAGGTTAGAATCAGAAACTGGGCTTAGAAATAAAGAGGATGTAGATTAAATGGAACGTGACATGAAAACGTAGTTCCTAAAGCTTTCTGGAGATGTAGTTTCTGAAGTAAGTTCAGGGGCAACTCTGAGAACTCAGCCATATCCCTTCCAATCAGGATTCAAGCCTGGAGAGAAAAGCATTGGTAATTCTGATTAATGACTAATATCGGGATCTAGATTGAGGAAGTGCACACCTCCTGTCCTATTACATCTCTCAGCAGTGTTCAGTACGGTGACCATAGTATCCTTCTGCACTCTCTAGGACGATTAGGTTCTGCTCCTTCCTGATTGGGTGGTTCCACTCAGGGGTAAGCAGTTAAGCCCCTGGTTATTCCAACAGGGTGTGCCACACAGTTTGGCAGTATTAACACAGCTCAACAGTATTAATATGCCAATGATACTCAACTATGTGGCTGGAAGTGCTATGGAGGACTTGACTTAGTGTCTAGAGGCCAATGGGTCAAATATGCTCAAATTAAATCCCTGAAAGATGGAGTTGCTTTTTGTAGGTGACTAATCTGGCCCAGTCATGGTCCCAAGATTGCTTCTGGATGGGGTTATACTTCCCTGGTGAAGAAGCAGCAGCCTGCAACCTGGGCTTCCTAGACCTGTGGCTCCTGCTAGATCTGCAGAGAGGCCTGTCCCAGCTTCAGCTGGTGTGCCTCTTTCTGGATGGGGAAGCCCTTGAAACCCTGATTCATCCTCAACTCACAAAAGCAGTGTCCTTTATGTGGAACTGCCCTTCAGAATGACTTAGAACAAGGATGAACAGATTTAGCAGCATTACATCTGTCCTTCAGTGATTGTATTAGTTGCCAGTAGATTTCTGAATCCAAATCAAGGTACTGACTTTAACTTACAAACTCCTACATGGCTTGAAATATGTACTTACAGAAGCAACCCTCTCACCCAGGCCTAGCTGGTTCAGGGCATTCCAAAAGGGGTTGCTGAGGGTCCCCAACTAATGAGAGGATTGGGGGTCTGGAAATATGCCATTTTGGTGGCAGCCCTATGCTACAGAATATTCTCACTCCTGAGGTCCAGGGGACCTGCAACCTTGATTGATTTTCACAACAGTTAAAATCATTTTATTCTGATGAGTTCTGGGTGATGATTGGTTACCTTAGTAGTTTGATTTCTGTGGTTTTGGATTATGTCGATCTTTTTCATTGTATTTTTTTTAAAATATTGCGTCTTATTGTAAACTGCCCTAAGTCTTTTGAAGTATGGTAGTAGAGCGAATTTGCTCTAGTGGTTAAGGCATCAGGCTAAAAACTGGGAGACCATGAATTCTAGTCTTGCCTTAGGCATGAAACCAGCTGGGTGACTTTGGGCCAGTCACTCTCTCTTAGACCTGTGAAGAAGGCAATGGCAAGCCACTTCTGAAATCTTGCCCAAAAAACTGCAGGGACTTATTCAGGCAGTTGCCAGGAGATGGAGAGCCAGTCTGGTATAGTGGTTACAGCAGCAAGCTAAAAATTGGGAGACTGTGAGTTCTAGTCCCACCTTGGACGTGAAGCCAGCTGCGTGACCTTGGGGCATTCACTCTCTCCCAGCCCTAGGAAAGAAGCAATGGCAAGCCAC
Source organism: Candoia aspera (assembly GCF_035149785.1). Taxonomy (NCBI): domain Eukaryota; kingdom Metazoa; phylum Chordata; class Lepidosauria; order Squamata; family Candoiidae; genus Candoia; species Candoia aspera. The sequence goes on from NC_086154.1 coordinate 186,523,213, forward strand.
TTCTGAAATCTTGCCAAGAAAACTGCAGGGGCTTGTCCAGGCAGTCACCAAGTGTCAACACTGACTCAAAGGCACACACACACACAAATGTATAAATATTTATATAAATAAATGATTTAAAATAATCACACGTGGAGAGAGACATACTACGAAGGTAAAATAAGCTTCCTCCAGAGTCATCAAATGTGCCACCATAGTGTGTATTGAGTCTAGGAATAGTCCCAAACTGCATACCTGGTACAAAATCAATTAAACCCCATCATGCAAGTCCACAGATTTTCTAATCCACAAATCTGTCTTTGTTTGCTCTTACCAAGGTCAAAATTGCTGAGTTGTAACTATGTCCTTGGAATAGAAAGCTAGGAATTAGTTGTAGAATTGCATTTCATCTTACTATGACCCAGACTTCCAGAACTTGATCCAATGGTTGAAATGGGCAAAATGGAACCTTGGGGAATCCCAAAGGCTAACAGTAATTTTGTTCTAAGTCTAAAATCATAAAAAGTCTTTGCCCTTATGGCTTCCGTTCGCCCAATAAGTAAGAGAGAGAGACAAAACGGTTGTATAGCACAGCAATTCAAGAAATAGAAAAGGACCTATTACAATCAGTCTTAAAGTTCCTCTTTATTATTATTAAATTATTAAGGGATGATTGGTAGCATGGAAGAAGAGTTCATAATATTTCCTGCAGAAAATATTACTCAGTACTGATTTTTTTTCCTTTGCATATTTTTGTTTTTAGAAGCTCATCTTTCCAAATTTGAATTTATGGCTGGAGGACATCATTTGGTTTCTACTTAGGTTTAAACCAGTTGTCAATCATGTTAATTTCTATGTTTGGCTCTCTGACTCCAAAATAGTCTTTAATGGTGCAAATTTGGGTTATCAAGATTAGAATTTGATTTTCTCCATCTACTTAAACATACCAGTCTGACCATGACTAATGAGGAATATTTCTTCTATCCTAGGAGAGGAGTTCTTACAACCGGAAGTATGCCAACTGCCATGTGTTTTTTAATGAATGCTGGAAGGTTGGTAGGCTAGCATTAGACCAAAAAACTCCCACTATTATTTGTATGCTGTCTGTTGAATGACTAACCATTAAATATGAAAATTATTAAAAATCTTTCAATATGCTATTCTCTTCCATTTAAACTCATCCCCAAAAGCCATAAAGAAGATTTATTTAGCTGTTCTGTAAAGGGTAAAAATGAGAAGGATGGCTAGCCTGACCTCAGGAGATGGAGTTCCAAAATGAAGGGGGTGCTAATGAGAAAGACATTTTCCAGATTTCCATTCCCCCAATCTCCATAATGCTGGGTACTATTATCTCCTGGCCAGATCATGTAGGGTGGACAGCTTCTACCAGGAGAAGACAGTTTTGAAGTGCCCTTAGAAAGTATATGCCCTTAGAAAATAAAGAAACTGTTTATCAAGAAGACATGCTCTTAAATCAAAGTAGCAAGTTATTAAAAATCCTAAAATAGGAGGAGGAAGGAGTATTAGGTATGTTCGCCACCTTGAGTTATTTATAAAAATAATAAAGGTGGGATAGAAAATAAATAAAATAAAATAAAATAAAGATACATTTCCATAGAATCTTGATGCAGATACTTGATGCAGAGAATCTTGATGCAGATATTGAAATGCCCTAATACTTAACGACTATTAGAAGCTGATTTTAATTACCTAAGTTATTGTCACTGTTACCCACTTTTTACAGTAAGCTGATTTATATATTGTATTAAAAGCTTTCCCTAAATATTTCAAACACAAGGAACTTGTGAATCCATCATATATCTAAAGAAAAACATATTATTTACATGGATTTAGAGAATGCCCTACTCCAAATGGCTCTGCACAGTTTACACTTTAAAAAGCAAGAAGAATAAAATGAATAAACAGATGGTGTGCAACCAGAAAGAAAAAACACAGCACAGAACAAACAAAAAATCTTACAGGAGCTGACCAAACACCCTACTCAAGGACTGGGAAACAGCCAAGTTTTCAGTGCCACATGGATCTCTGGGAGGATGTTGTTCCAAAGGGTAAGCACCACTACAAAGAAGTCACACTTCCAGATGACATTGTTTAACTGAGGGGATCTGAAGCGCATCTACTCTACCAGATCTTACTGGACTGGTAGAAACTGTTGGAGAGAGATGGTCCCTCAAATATTATGTGTGTGTCATGTTTTCTTATGCAAAAAAACAGCATCAGATCATTACTTTCCCCACGTTACTGTTATAAGCCTGGGAGAAATTTTTCAATGGCATCTCTCAGTGAACATGCAGCATCATAAATTAGTAAAGGGGTAGTTTTGACCTGACCTGACAAAGTGTTAAGTATGTGCACACAAGAACAAATTGCAAGCAGTCATCACATTCAGGGAGAAGTAAAAAATATGACATCAGGGATACTTATTGGAATGTAAATTAAACTTGCTACCTGCCTAGTAATACTGATTTGAGAGGGCAGGTTTTGCAAATCCCCAGTTTTGACATACAGTATGTAGCTCCCCAGAAATCTAAGTGAATCACTAAGATCCAACCTAGCTCTAATATGCATATTCCCATTTTGTTTCCTTGGGCTGAAAGGTGCTGATCTTATATATTACAAATGTGAAATATTTTGTTTAGATATTTTATGTTATTGAAGTTTTAATTCACTTACATCAATAGTTACAATTTACATTAAGTTTGTTTCTGATACAGAAATGGATAAATGAGTTTCAAAATTCCTTTCAGCCTTTTATCTGTCATGATGTTCAATGGTATTCCACAAATCACATTTCTCCTGTAATTTTAGTATTTTTTTTTCAAAAACGTCATTGCTTATTTATAATATTTGCATGTTATAAATCCATGTGCTTCATATGTTCTTCCATCCTGCAGGCATGCAATGCTCAAATACTTTGCATCAAATGGTAAGATCTGACATATTTCATTCTGGACAAAGAGTCCATATTTCAAGCAATATTTAAAAATACAGAAAGATAGACTGATTGATATATAAACTAAACTGAATACTGAAGCAATGCAGAAGACTGCAGTACAATGTAAAGGTAGGAGAAACTGAACAGCAAACCAGATACTGGATAGGCATTCAATAGTTTTAAACAGCAGTAGCTTTGCAGCTATTCAGCTTTTGCCAATAAAGAAAATGGCACTTGTAAACAGAGGATCAAGCCAAATATCTGAAAAGTTTAAATTCATTCATTTAAGAATACAGGGGAAGAAAAAAGAAATCACTTCAGCTATAGCTAATTGTTGTATAACATGGTATCTACTTCATTACAGAAACTTCTATCGCATCTAACATTCATGATTACATCTTCAAATGCATTGGCTGTCCCAATATCTTTTAGCCTATTAATTTCCTAGCCAATGCTCAGTTGGTTGACTCTGAAAATGGCCAGGCAGCAAAGTTTATTTCAGGTATAACTCAGCCTTAACTTAATCTGTCAGCAGTTTTATTCAGCTTCCCAGACATAATAGCTTATTGCCAAATTCATTTTTGAATGAAAACTACCCTTCTGAAAAAAAGACTACATGAATATGTCAACAGGCAATGAAATATTTTCACTGTATGATTTTTTTCGTAAAGTTTTGCTATGAATCAACTTATTTTTTAATGGCAATTTCATTAGGCAACAGTGTGAATGCTCATTTAAAAATATTTAACTTGGCATCCCTGTTCTTTCAATGGGCTTCTACTCCCAGATCTCCTGACTGAACAGCTTTTGAAGAAGTGTCAGGCCAGCTATAGTGTTGAAAAAAACAAATGAGACATATCTTAATAAACAACCCACAGATCTTAAGTCCTACATATATATAAGCTTAGGACTTTATACTACATATGTATTTAAATTGCAACATCAGTCATGATAGGGAAGGAACCCAATCAGAACACATTGCTTGGTGGTAAAATGAAAGAACATGAGTGTGGATTCCTTGATTTTAACAGGGTATATTGACTTCTTCAGTTTATTTCAGCCTTTAATTCACCATTTAGACGTCTAAATAAATAAGAAACTGAAACAAATCAAGAAATGTAAGTGAGCTATAACTCCCACACAATTTATCATTTATTTGTCTATCTTTGTATGCCAGGGACTATCTAAGTCTCTTGGCAATTTAAAATAAAAAATAAATCTAAAATCAAGATAGTAACAAGAGTTAAAATACCAATTATAGCAAACAAGTAAAATTAATTAACAATTAAAATCAATAGTTATCAAGTGTGTGTTAATTTTTTTAAAGCTAATAATGGTACTGAAAGCTCAAGGTCAAGAAGAACAAGACTCATGCTCATTCTGTCACTCCTCAAACATCTGGTCAACCAAAGCCATCCGAAGTTTATAGCCTACCCTGAAGCCAGTCTGAAATGGCTCAAGATAATCTGTCATCCCCTGGTCTGCCTGCAGTTGAGAAGCCATCACTCTGTTAATCACCATACCCAACTTGAGAGATCAGAGACTAGTCAATACATAATTGCCCATTTCTAAGAGAATTAGGGAGATTTCTTCCACTTTCAGATCATCAGTTCCAGCATTCAGAATATCAAGTCCAGTGTTTGATCTATGGCAAGGGTGCTGGTCCAGATACCAACTAGAACATGTCCATGGTTGTCATTACAGAAATAAAATCCTGAGCCACTCCTGATAGGACATCTCAGTGTGGGCACTGAAGACAAGTTCTGAAAACAGTCTTGATATTCACTACTGTGCAGACATCACTCTGGTTAGCTCAGAAAGAGAGACTTGAAAGTTGGATAAGCAGCAAACCCTACGTATCTTTACAATGTCCCCGGTGGCAGCAGTCAAAATTAGTGGAATGTTGGACGATTTTATGGTCTGTGATGGAATTCTATAGGCTATGGATATATCATCTCCCACCCTATTCTGCAGGATAACCAAATGAATAGTTAGAAAAACTCTCTTCCCCTGAAAATGTATACAAATAACACAAATTTAGCTTTAAGTCCTCTCCTCTCAGAACCTCCAGCAATTTACTTTATCTTCTTTGAGAGACAGAGAAGGCATGTATAATTTAATATTGTAAACAGGAGTATATTTGCAGTCTTGAATCTTAGGGCTACATATTATAACAGGAATCCAATCACTTGCTTCAGCCAACCTCCTCGCACCCCTAAATATGTCATTTTATTCACAGACACACAGGCCACATCCACACAGCTGCTTTTCCCCCACTCCTGTTGTGCAGCTGGCAAGAATTCATGCCACTCTAAATATTGTTGTCCCCACAGAAATACCCAGAAAAGGTCTGTGCAGTGCTTCTGTCCATACAGTTTTACCCATGACATTCTAACAGCTGTGATTGATGGTTCCCTCAGCTGAAATTCCAACTCTGTCCATCTTCATCCAGCATGCGAAAAGCTTCCGCCAGTCGGAATGCACAACACTCCGATCACTCCATGCACTGCATTTTTTTTCCTGTCCTGGAATTGACTGACTGAACTTTTTAAAAAAAATACTTGAAACTATGAGTCTACCAGTCAACTGTTCAACCTATTGATTACCAAGCAGCAGGAAAGAATTAGGTTTTTTGTACATGATCACTGCTGTTGACTTGTCATCTGGATTTGTGCAGCCAAGATGCAGCTATTGGATTAATGGATTGAAGAGTTGGAGTCTGACAAAGGAATTTGGCTGCAGGGATCAGTGGGATAGCTATAAACCTCCCTTCGTTTATAGGGAACACACAGCCTTTTGAAGTCGGATATTAGGGAAAAAATCACTTCCAGAGTGTAGCTAGCCTCAGGCTGACTCAGCTATAGTAGAACACTGAGATACAGGCAGAAACATCCAGACAATGTGCTTGGGAAATAGTCAGTGGCCCTCCTCACAGGGAAGGGATTCTGTGTGGACACACATTATTCTTAGTTCTTCTAAAAAGATATTTTTGCACCAAGAGGAAGGAGAAAGGTGATTTCTTTGTTATAATTGGACTGTGGGCTACTCTTTTTTTGGCCAAACCACAAGAAAGCAACATTTAGGATTTTTCTCCTAAAAAAATTATCCAATTCCTATTCACTATCAAATCACATATTTTCACCCCTCTGGGGAAAAGGGAGGTAAACCAATAAACCATTTGTAAGAAAAAGGAAATCTAATTCAGAATTTTTTAGCAAGTGCAGAATCGTGGACATTTCAAAAATAGCTTGATATTATCTCTTACAGTGAGCCAGTTTGGTGTAGTGGTTAAGGCATCAGGTTAGAAACTGGGAGACCATGGGTTATATAGAACAAGTAATTATTCAAAGATTATTTCCACAAGACTTGCATGTCTTCATGTGTTTACTTTATTTTAGGCAATTCTCTCCCTTCAGTTCCATTATCCTTTCTTTACCCTTTCATTATTTATTTTTATTTTTCCCTTTTCCTATTCTATTTTATTTGACATTAGTTTACTAATCTGGCTAATTTTCTGCATCTCCTGCTTGTTCTTAATTCCGACTGGTTAGTCAGATAGTCCTCATTCTTGTGATTTTAACACAACTGTTGTCAGTTGAAATGCTTTATCAGATCAATCCACAATTCAGTGCATATCCACCTCAAATATTATTCCAGGCTAAATATGTACAAAGTTGTAATTTACTATACTATTTATGTATATTGGCAATCACATATGCCTATATGTGCACAAGTAATTACATGTATTTATTTACAGATGCATGATGTGGCATGTTTGTGCATGTGTGTAAATATGTGTGTATATGTAAATAAATGGAAATGTGGATTTTAAAATAACAAAGACTATTTGCATGACCAGAAAGGCTCAGGATCCCAATTACAGTACTAAATCAAATCAAAGAAAATTCCTTGCAGGAAGACACTGCAAGAATCCCTTTAGAGGCTGTTTATAAACACAAGTGTTATACTGAATGAATAGTAGCACAGACTAAGAGTAGGACTGGTGGACGAGAGAAGGAAACACAGGATCTGGCTAAAGGAATGAAGTATTCTGGAATATTACAAACACCATATTTTATTTGCCCCAATGACAAAACTAGAATCTTATTTACTTATCTATTTATTTATTTGCAATACATGCCACAGCATAAAGGCATTATAATCAAACACCTCGCTCAACCAATCCCATTTAATATTTCAGTTTTTATTCTGCTTCATTATTGTTGCTCTCAAAGTTCCAAAAGAAGTGCTCTTATGAAGCCCATGCAAATGTTAAACCAGTCAGAAGGGGTTATTTGATTTAATACGGTATTTATTTCATATCCTAGTTGTGAAAAGGAAAGAAATATTACTAAAATCATAAATAACTATGAAAATAATAAAACAGAGTTCAGATAAGCAAACTGTGCCCTGTCATATGCTGATGACTTAGCATTTTATAGAATTTAAAGCATATTATAGTTACTGTAGGCAACATCAATATTTCATGCAGCATTATCATGGCTGATTATTATCTTAAATTACTGAAATCAACTTCTCTAAGCTGGTGTCTTCCAGATGTACTGTAATGCCAGAATTCCACTGTATCTTGGAAATTTTGGAGTTTGTAATTCAATACAGCTGGAAGATAGTGGGTTAGGGAATGTACGAAGTAGTATTTTGACTAGAAAATACTGACAAAATCCAATTGCAACCTGATGAAAAAATAACACACATTTGAGCAGTGAAGGTATGTTTGCTGTGGATATGAAATGTAAAATATGGGTTGCTATATATAATGTTTGTGGGAGGAGAGACACAAAGCTAGAAATTATTAACATGTTAATTTTTTGCAAGTTCAGGAAAGAATTACAATAACACATATCTGAACTATTTATTTAATGTTTGTTCTGAGGGCAGACAAGATATGATGAGCATGGCTGCCAGCGTTAGCTAGCAATAGCTCATTCAAGGAAGTGAAATTTACCATGAAAAATTGTGAGAGAAGGAACATTTCTTAGGTAATAGTCTTCTTCAGGTATAATTCAGGTTATTGTAGTGACAACTGTAAGTACACATCTTTTGTAAAGCTAAGTACACTTTGTAGTAAAGAATTTGGTGACAATCCACCTTTATGAAATTTCTGTAAGACTCATTTAGATATTTAATGGGAGTATAGAGCATTGTGACACATACTGGTTGTTCTGAAAGACTGAGAAAGATATCAGAAAAAAGAGAGAATGGCCATGCCTCCTAATCTATCTGAATATACTCAGAAAGCATTATCAGTCAAAGTTTCTTTAGTAACTGTTATTTGGGCAGCAAATACACTCAACCTTTTTAAAGTTCCTTAATTGGTTTTGTTCATTTCTCTTACTTTAGGAGTGTAGCTTACTCAACACAGAAGGGATTTATTCACTTACTTAAGCACTCAGCTTTGCCTCTGAATGTGAAACTGATCCATCAAGAGCATGCACTAACGTTTTTCAAGAACAGATGTGCACCTGCACTGTGACTTTAATTGCCATTTGGATGGTGCTATGAGCTGTCTAAGAGTGGGCTTGCTTAATTAGTCATCTGAGTAGGTGGCCTGAAGCACAGTAAGATATATATTTCCAAAGAAGCCACCACATATATCTTTGGGAGATAATATATACTGCATATATCTATATAAATATATAGATATTTGAATAAGTTTATCAGTGAAATAACACTGACAGTGATGTTAACTAGATTTTAATTTTATAGAGGGCACTTGATGTATTTAGACAGAATTGATGTGGTTTAGGACCTCCATTCCTTCATAACATTTATTGATTTTGCCACTATGTTTTAGCTTGAATCTCACATAATGGTTACAAAATTAAAATGGGAATAGTTTTTCATTGCATACAGTAGAGTCCTGCAATTTCAGCGATTTGAATATGTCCAATACATGAAGAATTCAGAATGAATTATTAGAGATGTTCTAATAATGTAAAATTCCAGAAATATTAGAAACAGTGTTTCTCTTGAGAATGAATCTTAGGACTTCAATGAAACAATAAATCTAGAAAGTAAATGCCATATAATTTCCCAATTTCTTATCTAAGGGTCACTTTGTATATACAATGTATTTATGTGGATACCTCATTACAACAGAGCAAGAAAAATGGGCTTTTATAGCTAAAACTAAGATTTATATTCTACAGAGTTTGACTGTGTACACCTGCGTACAGGTGTACATCTGGAAATACCCCGACCCTTTTGTTATCTAAATGGGATTTGGATCCCCCTGGACATAAGAAACAAGTATTTCTCTACAGAACTGTATCCAGGCTGCCCTATTAATTCAGCTCTAATAAAGTGGGCTAGGTCATTGTAATAGCACAAATCTTGAAGCAATATCTATTTCTAAATAGATATTCACATTAAATAGTTAAGAAACAGAGAGGCTTAAAATGATTTTATATTTCAAACACTTCTTAGATCTACAGTTTCAACAGGAAATGACAGAGAGGTATATGTAATGGCTGTTGTAACAGACTTTTTTTGTAACATGGTGTTCCAATTTTATTTTAAACTATCTGAAACTATCCCTTTAAACAGAAACACACACAAACACACACCTGACTAAAATTCAAGCCAGGAGAATAATACATAAATTTATGCCCTTGTTTTAATCAATTTCTGCTGCATTTTCCTATTAAAAATAGTTTGCTACAAAGCTCAGTATAAATTACCAGCACAATTATTTAATGGCTAAATTTCAATTACTCCCAGCAAGACTGCATTTGGGAAAAAAGTGATTTTAAATCATAGTTTCCTAGGAGACTAACTAACAGCTAAAAAGTTATTCTAGGGATGAAAAAACAAACCATATGGCTTGAAACAGATGGGGCAATAGGGGGAGTAATGTTTATAACCAAATTGTATCCATAAGTCAAATACAATGACTTAATACATGACTGGGAATCAATGTCCTTCTTGTATTGTGGAAATCAGAACTGGACACAATATTCCAGGTACAGTCTGACTAGTGCAGCATAGAGCAAAACTATCACTCCCAGGATTCAACATTATGCTGATGCAGACCAAGATTGTTGTTGTTGTTTATTCGTTTAATCGCTTCCGACTCTTCGTGACTTCATGGACCAGCCCACGCCAGAGCTTCCTGTTGGTCGTCAACACCCCCAGCTCCCCCAGGGACGAGTCCTTCACCTCTAGAATATCATCCATCCATCTTGCCCTTGGTTGGCCCCTCTTCCTTTTGCCTTCCACTCTCCCTAGCATCAGCATCTTCTCCAGGATGTCCTGTCTTCTCATTATGTGGCCAAAGTATTTCAGTTTTGCCTTTAATATTCCCTCAAGTGAGCAGTCTGGCTTTATTTCCTGGAGGATGGACTGGTTTGATCTTCTTGCAGTCCAAGGCACTCTCAGAATTTTCCTCCAACACCACAGTTCAAAAGCATCGATCTTCCTTCTCTCAGCCTTCCTTATGGTCCAGCTCTCGCAGCCATATCTTACTACAGGAACACCATTGCTTTAACTATGCGGACCTTTGTTGTCAGTGTGATGTCTCTGCTCTTAACTATTTTATCGAGATTTGTCATTGCTCTTCTCCCAAGGATTAAGCGTCTTCTGATTTCCTGACTGCAGTCAGCACCTGCAGTAATCTTTGTGCCTAGAAATACAAAGTCTGTCACTGCCTCTACATTTTCTCCCTCTATTTGCCAGTTATCAATCAAGCTGGTTGCCATAATCTTGGTTTTTTTTGAGGTTTAACTACAACCCAGCTTTTGCACTTTGTTCTTTCACCTTCGTCATAAAGCTCCTCAGTTCCTCTTTGCTTTCAGCCATCAAAGTGGTATCATCTGCGTACCTGAGATTATTAATGTTTCTTCCAGCGATTTTAGCTCCAGCCTTGGATTCCTCAAGCCCAGCATGTCGCATGATGTGTTCTGCAAACAAGTTGAATAGGTAGAGTGAGAGTATACAGCCCTGCTGTACTCCTTTCCCAATCTTAAACCAGTCCGTTGTTCCGTGGTCTGTTCTTACTGTTGCTACTTGGTCGTTATACAGATTCTTCAGGAGGCAGACAAGATGATTTGGTATCCCCATACCGCTAAGAACTTGCCACAATTTGTTATGGTCCACACAGTCAAAGGCTTTAGAATAGTCAATCAAACAGAAATAGACATTTTTCTGAAACTCCCTGGCTTTTTCCACTATCCAGCGGATATTGGCAATTTGGTCCCTAGTTCCTCTGCCTTTTCTAAACCCAGCTTGTACATCTGGCAATTCTCGCTCCATGAATTGCTGAAGTCTACCTTGCAGGATCTTGAGCATTACCTTACTGGCATGTGAAATGAGTGCCACTGTTTGATAGTTTGAACATTCTTTAGTGTTTCCCTTTTTTGGTATGGGGATATAAGTTGATTTTTTTCCAATATGATGGCCATTCTTGTGTTTTCCAAATTTGCTGGCATATAGCATGCATTACCTTGACAGCATCATCTCGCAAGATTTTGAACAGTCCAGCTGGGATGCCGTTGTCTCCTGCTCCCTTGTTATTAGCAATGCTTCTTAAGGCCCACTCAACCTCACTCTTCAGGATGTCTGGCTCTAGCTCACTGACCACACCATCAAAGCTATCCCTGATATTGTTATCCTTCCTATGCAGGTCTTCTGTATATTCTTGCCAGCTTTTCTTGATCTCTTCTTCTTCTGTTAGGTCCTTGCCATCTTTGTTTTTGATCATACCCATTTTTGCCTGGAATTTACCTCCGATGTTTCTAATTTTCTGGAAGAGGTCTCTTGTCCTTCCTATTCTATTGTCTTCTTCCACTTCCGCGCATTGCTTGTTTAAAAATAATTCCTTATCTCTTCTGGCTAACCTCTGGAATTTTGCATTTAATTGGGCATATCTCCCCCTATCACTGTTGCCTTTTGCTTTCCTTCTTTCTTGGGCTACTTCTAGTGTCTCAGCAGACAGCCATTTTGCCTTCTTGGTTTTCTCTTTCTTTGGGATGTATTTTGTTGCCGCCTCCTGAACAATGCTGCCAACTTCTGTCCAGAGTTCTTCCGGGACCCTATCTACTAAGTCCAGTCCCTTAAATCGATTCTTCACCTCCACTGCATATTCCTTAGGAATATTAGTGAGCTCATATCTAGCTGATCTGTGGGTCTTCCCTAATCTCTTTAGTCTGATCCTAAATTGTGCAATAAGAAGACCAAGATTACATTAGCTCTTTCAGCAGCTGCAGCATACTGCTGACCCATGCTTAATTTATAGTCTGCCAGGATGCCCAGGTCCATCCGTCTTACAAGTACTACTGCCGAGCCAGGTACCATCTATCTTGTACCTGTGCATCTGTTTTTTCCTACCTAACTGCAGAACCTTCTGTTTCTTGCCAAACTGTTGATAGTGTCCAGTATTTAAATCTATCAAGATCCTTTCCTATTGTCCTATGATTGACCCACATTTTTTAATTAACACTAGAAAGAGAGGCTACTTAGACAAGCTAGCTCTTATTATTTACTCTTGCAAGATACAAACTTCCCACTCTAACCCCAGTTAGATAATTATTTCCCACTTTTGTCTTAGCTAGGCGCCAGATACTTAGCAATACAGCTAATCCTCATTACAGGTAGTCCTCAGTTAACAATGGTAATTGGGACCAGTAACTCCATCACTAAGCAACATGGTCATAAAGTGCGACATCACATGACTGTGCCAACTTACGATGGCAGTTGCAACAGTCCCAGTGTCATGTTCACTGTTTCAATGTACAGTATACATCGTAACGTTTCACATGCCATGGCGCTGACGCGTGTTTCTGTTTGGGAGGAAGCTGCTGTGAAACCTTGTGCCAAGCTCTGTAGCTATGTTCATTACAATGGAATGTGTTTGGGTTATGTTCTCTGTTCAAGGACTTTTCCCGCAGACCATCAGAAACCGTTAGGAGCACCTGGGATTGTGAACTTGGGAAGATTCTACGAGGGGGAGGGATTTCATTTGCACTGAGGGTTTTTAGTTTGCATTTGGCGCGCTTTTATCATTCTCAGCTTTCTCTGTGATCCTGCATACTATTCTTTAATAAATCAGATATCTTTGAATTCCTGCTGATGAGTCTGACAGTGTTTTAGAATAGGCAACCATTACACCCAGTTGCTGTCATTAGTTGAATCCTGCACAGTTGCAGCATCCCACAGTCACATGATCGCCATTTGTGACCTCCTGCTGGCTTCCCCATTGACTTTGCTTGTTGGATGCCAATAGTGCAGGTCGCAAACGGCGATCCTGTGACTGCAGGACTCTGTGACCATCATAATTGAGAGCCGTTGCCAAGTGCCTGAATCATGATCATGTGACTGTGGGGACGCTGCAATAGCCACAATTATGAGGACCCATCATAAGTCCCCTTCGTTCAGTGCTATTGTAATTTTGAACGGTCGCTGAACAAGGGGTCAATCAATGAGGACTACCTGTAATATGTAACCTTCACTTGCCGATGTGTAAACTAAGCAACTCCGCATGTTGGTGAGACAGAAAATAAAAATCATATTAACACTAAATAATTATAAAAATGATCAAATGCAATGTATTTTACAAATAATAAAGAAAAGCTTAGCCACATTCATAGAAGTAGTAATGGACAGTAATAACTATAAATAGAATGAACCCAGATGACCTGGAAACCTGATTACATGGGACTTTATTAGCTGTAACTGGTCATCTCTATGAAAAGGGGAATATAACAAAAAGCCTTAACGTTTCAGTAACTTCATCACCGCAGAGGCAATTTTTTTATTCAAATGGAACATCCAGGAATGTCCCCTTAGGAACACCTGTTGCAAGAGCATTAAATCTTGCCGGAGTTAGGACTCTTAATTTGGGAAGTTATTTGAAATATCTTGCTGGCTTGAAAAAAAGGGGGAGAAGCTGTCCAGGAACACATCTTTAGGTAAGGCAGTCAGATCTAATTGGCCTTCTAGATCTATAGCAGGCTGTTTAAGAGTTGCCACTGCATGCTTATCTCCCATCATCAGCACTGTCTCAGGTGAGAAACCACAGCATTTCAGTTTCTCATGCAATGTCCTATTCCAGGATGAAACAAAATCATCAATTAAAATCAGGATAGCTTTAGCCAACATGAAAGGATGCATGTACAAGTCTGAATTTCAAATTTGGTCCTGATGGCTTCACAGTACAAAACCACATTAGGAGCACAGTGCACAACTTGAAATACCTCCTTGAAGAATTTTGATTACACCCTATCCTGGAGAATTAAAGAGGTATATGGTCCTAATTGGGCTACAAACAGAAGTTGTACCTGGAGTCTAACTGAGAAGACTTTTGGAACAGGTATGAATAATGCACTTTCGGAGTAATAGAAAGGTTTCAGGCCTGTTGCTGATTTCTGTTTGTTTTGAACAACTAACTAAACCTTAGTTTTTGTATAATTAATTTTGAGTGCTTCCTCACTGCAATATACAGTTTAGATAGACAAGTTAGGCCAGTTGGCATTTGAGAAAGCAGCACAGCATAATCTGCTTACGGGACGATTACAATAAGTCTATCCTTCAATTTCAGAGGTTGATGAGCTGGATTATTCATCTTGATCACTACAGAACTGATAAACAAAGTAAACAGTAATGGCACCAAGATACATCCCTATCTAACTCCTCTCTAATAGGAGTTTCCTTCCTTAACACCTGTTGAGGCAAGCAGAATTCTCTCACTCACAGAGGATGTCTTAGTGCATCTGTTCCATCTAGCTTCTGGCTAATAATTTTTGGTCCACATCCAGCTAAATTTTTTACTCAGCGAGGAATCTGATAAAATTCCAGTACTTAGCCTTGAAAGCGCTAGTCAGGCTTGCTGCATAATGTCAACTTGTCAGCTCAAAATATCTCTGTATGAAGGCAAGACTTCAATAGGAATGCAGGAAAACATACTGTAGCAAGCAGTTTGTGTGTATACTGGCTGCCATCATGAGTGTTTAATGTTTAATAATCTCAATGCAATGCCACTTTAGTTTATAGCATGCATTCATGATTTAGGTTATCCAGAGGGAGTCTCTCAGGGAAGGAACTTGCCACACAGCTGTTTTAATGTATTTGTATAATTAATCTGTTATGCAATGAGGCTGTCTTGGTATATCAAAATGAAGTTCTGGTAATCATGAAGCTTTACCATTTCAATCCAGAATAAACAGTGTTTTGGTTCTACTTGACCTTGCTCCCACACTTAAACAAGTGACAGTTATAAATTCTGATACCCTAAAATTAAGCAATACAAATTCAGATGTACTTTATTTTAGTATCTCTAGGAAAGGGCAAACTTATTTTATTTAGTTCTACACCCTGAGCCTCATCCCTACACTTAGAATGCTTCCAATAAACCAATTACGTTGTAAAATGATTTGCAGTCAACTTATGAGAAAAGCAGATCAAACTGGAGACATTTGGACTCAGATTAAGTTTTTGTGAACTTCCAAAGTGCTTAAATCAAGAAGCTTGAACTGGCCTTACTCCAGCATCAACAGAGAATTGTCAATCAGACAGAGCCCAAGTATAGAAAATAGAGCTAACTTTGAATGCAAAAATGGTTAAGTGCAAAATAATTGGACATCATATTTGTCTTAGCAGCTTTACACTTATTTAAAAAACATTTTAAGTTTATCAGGAATGAAAGCTATCCTAAAAATAAACTAAGCTTGTACATTTTCTTGGCATGAAATTGTACGAAAACGTTTTATCGTATTTATAGAGATCAGCATTTTTCTATATTTCCTAATTTGATTATGAGGAAGCTGAATCAGAAGTGTAACCAAATCCCCATAGTTAAGTTCATCTTCTTTACATTTAGAAGTTATTGCAGCAAGAGTTTTAACTTCATTCTGATTCTGATGCTGGATTTCAAGGCTACATAACTGCCATGAGCTTGAAAGCTGACTTGTGCTTTGTACTGTATGTTCAGGGCTACACTCTAAAATGAATGGGGCTGGGACCATGGGGGTGTTTGTGTGATGAGACTTTTAAGAGGTG
Source organism: Candoia aspera (assembly GCF_035149785.1). Taxonomy (NCBI): domain Eukaryota; kingdom Metazoa; phylum Chordata; class Lepidosauria; order Squamata; family Candoiidae; genus Candoia; species Candoia aspera. Next base: position 186,539,159 of record NC_086154.1, read on the forward strand.
CAATGGGCAAGCTGTGAGTCACCCATCCTTCACTTTAAAGCCACCAAAACTTTAAAAAAAAAGTATATGGGATACTCAGGAGTCAAAAAAAAAAAGAAGAAGCCAAGTGGTAAAGGATTTATTTGTTTTAAGGATTTCTACCCAACATTCAATAGTACCTAAACCCAAGGCTGGTTTAGGGCCAAACTAAGCACGATGTTTAGAGGTGTAGTGAATCCAATCAAACTATTTATTTATGTTTCCAGACATAAAACACAATAAAACACAAATACTAAATTTAAAATATAGGGGAAAAAATCCCCAAACCTGAAATAATTGAAGAGGAGAAGATCTCAACCAGCTTCTGCAAGGCATAGCTACTGCTAGAAACTTGGCCACCTTTATAGTAGTTGTCTAAATCAGGTCTTGCAAAAGGAAGATTGTAATTTCTTGATCAGAGAAACAAGTAAAATTTATGATAATCAGGTTTATGAGTGACAGACACTGTGGGTGGTACAATGGGCAGTTTAACAATACATGATTAATTCAACATCTGTATGTGAGCGATTGCTAGACAAGAGACTTGTACCATATTTGCCCATAGTCTCCATAATAGGAAGTGTGCCAATTCAAGACAAGGTAAAAAAAAATCTCCAATGTGAAGTATATAGGATGTTGTAGAGGTAGCTAGAAATAGTTCATGGAGAACCTGTAATTGCCTCTTAAAAGGGATGGCTAATTTTAGCCCTGTCATTTTGTAGATCTAAATCCCAAATCCTCTATTTAAGTTCAGTTAAGGCTTTATCTAGGCTGACTGACAATACTGCCAGGAATAACAGGTCACAATATGCCAGATCAGAATCAATTTACCACCTCTGGGATGATAATAACCAATCCAGTAGGATGAGGTGAACCAAAGACTCAACCCAGAGGGTTCATTCAGTCACAATCTAAGACACCAAAGTGTTAGGTGGGCCCCAAGAGAAATGCAGCCAAGCCTAGCTGAACAAGGGCATTTGAAGATGAGTGAGGGACACAAAATACAGCTTTCAGGAACTTAAACAGCTTCTAACGTAGGGGTCTCTGTGCACCATGGTAGTTTCAAATTCATTCCTAAACCCATTCAGTCCAGTTCTGAATTAACCTGTGAATTTCAAAAATATATATAAAACTGTATGTAAATATAGGGATCTGAATATTTCCTCTCAAAGTATATTTTGAAAGATACAGATTTTTGTATGTATTTTGATGAAAGAACTGAATCACAAAGTAGGCAGAAGGTAAGTTCGGAAAAGATAACTGCATTCGATTTGCACCTCAGCTTGATAAGAACTGACCTGGTGTGTACCTATCATATTTAAAAAAGACTGAAATATTTCTGCCTTTACTGTGAAGACTTTTTTTAAGGGCAATCTTGTACAGGGCAGAGTTTTAAATCAGAGGCCTGGCATTGTAGTGGAAAGTGATAGAACAGCCCTTTGTCCTTCCCCACCACATTCCTGATCCAGACAGCGTCCTCCGTCCCTCTTTGTGTGGATAAAGAAAATAGGTCTTTTTGACTCCAGTGGGATTTTTTTTTTTTTAAAAAGTTCTACAGATATCTCCCTTGGAGGTTACCAGATTCTTTCCCCAACTGACTTTATTTAAAAGATATTAAAGAAGGAACGCTGGAATGCTACAAAGCAAAGTGCCAGCATCCAACATTATTTATATTACAAGGAATATCTCTGTGGTCCACATGGAAACCATATGGAGCAGGAGGAAAAGGTATGTGTGTTTGCAGCCCTGTAATTTATGTTCATATGCCCACAAAAAAAAGGAGAAATGCGAACTAGGAAGCAACTGAATGTATCTGAGGAATGATGGTTACCAGGTATGACAGGGGAGTCCTCTCCACACTGCTTTCTGGTAAATGGGTGGCTTTCAAATGGCCATGCCACAGTGGCAGCCATGTGGGATCTGTGCCCTGTGAAATAAAGGCCACATGCTTCACTCTGGATTGGGGCCACTGTGAGGGCAAAAGGTTAAAGTAAAATTAATGTACCCAATTTCATTTTTCCTGTATTATTGCTCACCTGTATGTTTCCTTTTTGAAGGCTGCAAATCATATGAAGGCAACAAAAGAAGTCATAGCCTGATTGCTCATTGGAACATATATTGATGGATTTTGGCCTTGATGGTTATATGCACTGAATAAATCTATGAATGTAATGAACAAATTCAACAACTCATCCACTTGTAAATTACTTATTTTTATTTCTTGAATAAAGTATGAATTTACCCCCTTTTTTATTTAGTAAATATTTATACCACCATAATTTAAGAGTAACTCCTGGCAGTTAACAACAAATAAAAGCATTTTTATTTGAGAAACATCTCTGGGCCTCAACACCCCATAGTCCTTGAAAGTGGGGAATCACAAGAAGCTCCCCTCTGGAAGCACCTATCAAGTGGCAAGATACTAGTTGAAAAAAAACAATGGTCCTGCAAATACCTAAGTGCCAAGCTATAAAGGACTTTATAGGTCAAACCATCACTTTGAAATTCTTCCCAGTATCCTGTTGGAAGCCAATGCAGGGCCTGTAAAAATATTCATAGCAGTGCACACTCACCAAAATACAAGACACTGCATTATGCATCAACTGCAGTTTCTGAATGGTCTTCAAAGACAGCCCTATGTAAAGTGCACTGTGTAGTCCTAATAGTAAAATTACAGTATGCCTGCTGAAAATCAATGCAACAAGATAAGAGATTTAACATTTTCAGAAATTCTGTTTTGTTTTATTGAAAAGGGGAACTAAACATACATGCAATGCTCATTTTGAGGCACTTTCTACAGATGGTGCAGCCAGTGTGACAATATAGGAATAGTAACTTTTTGATCAAAAAGTCAACAAGAAAAGCAAGCCCAGGGGAAAAAAGGAGGACACTCAGTTCTCGTAAGTGCCCCATGAAGGATGAAATGCATTCTTGTCCTTGCATTTGAAAGTTGTACTATATAATTATGAATTATAAAACAATAAGGGTATATGGGGTGCCCAGGGAAGGGTAGCACCTCTGGTGGAGGGGCCTGCCATGCCCTTTTTAGGGCTGCTCATTCTCCTTTGGTCCCCACCTGGTGCTCAGCAATCACCTGTGGCTCCAAGTAGCTGTAACACATGCAGCGGCCACACCCTGGTAAACTATCTTGGCAGATGGGTGAAACCAGGTGAGGGTAGCCTATGGGTCTTTGCCCCTCAGTGAGGCAGGGGATCTGTGTATCCCAGTGTGTGAATTCTGGCTCTGGCAGATTGAGTGGAGGAGACTGATCAACAGTCCAATGGTCAAGAAGGCAGGCCCAGCAGGTGCTGTGGAGCACCAAGAACACAAGACACTTAGACATCCTGGTCATCTACTGCAGCAGGAGACGTCCTGGTCATCTACTGCAGCTACATCTCTAGCCATAACAGTTCTCCGTATCACTGGATTAAGGTCTCTTCTGCTGAGAAAGTGGGATTGCCCCTGTGCAACGGCTGTTCCACTTAAAACTCCATCACGCATAGGCTTCTGTTGTGCAATTTCATCTCAGTCTGATTTTTTAAAAAAAAAAAAAAGGTCCTGAGGCAATGGGGGAGTGGCAAAGCAACAGGTGGAGATGACCACTCGCAGTTGCAGTCACAAACCTGCATGTAGGCAGCCTTTGGACCACTAGTCGTTTGTCTCAGTACTGGGGGCAGCAGAGAAGTCCGGCATCATCCAGGCCAACTGGGCAGCCCTTGATAGGATAGCACTGCCCACCCTCACATGAGGGAGGGGGTTAGAAATGGTACCCTAAACCATGGTTAGCTAGCCAGATGTTGCCTGCCCCACAACATCTGGCTAGCTAACCGTGGCTGGAAGATCATGTCTTTAGCGGTTGACTATCAGGAAAAACAAATCAAAGAAATCTTCGGAGCCTTGATGTCCTAACAGCCAGGAAACACACTGAGACAAGGAACTGGTCTCTAATATTTATTGCTAGTACTTAACAGGAATCCTAACAAACTGAAGAAGCGTGGGAAAACCCAGACATATAAACCCCAAAGGTTAAGGCGGTCCCGATCTGTGTCGCTTTGAATGGCTGACCAATTCCTCAGTGCTACGCATGCGCTTGACAGTCTGGATGGGAGCCCCCTGCTCGCCATCCTTACTCATGACACTGGAACATCCTCACCTTGCAGGATAGAGACAGGGTGTCAAGGCCTGAAAGACGAACAGCCAAACTTATCTATTATAGCATTGACATCGCTGCACTCAGTGAGACTGCACTCAGTGAGGCTAGGCTTGCAGATGTGGCTTCATTACAGGAAGCAGTGAAATTCCGTATATGTACTCTCCGCTCCATCCTTGGCATTTATTGGAAAGACCTGGAGGTCTTGGATCGCACAGAGCCTACCAGCATTGAGTCAGATGAGGTGGGTGGGACACGTCATCAGAATGAATGACCACTGTATGCCTCACCAGTTGCTGTATAGTAAACTTGAGACTAGTAAGAGACCTCAAGGTTGGCTACACAAGAGCTACAAAGACGTTGTGAAGGAAACCCTATGCGACTGTGACATCTAGCCAAAGGAATGAACAAAAGGCACTGCAACTCCCCCCACCCACCTATTTCCCCCCCCATCTCTGCCCTTTTGGCTGCCTGGATTGTATTTTTTAAAAATAAATGAACATGTGAAGAATTGTTTGTTTTGTTTGGGTGGGGGGAATATGACACACCAACAGAGTCAAGTTAGGCATTTTCCAAATTTTTGACACGCTGAGCCCAAAAGGTTCACCATCACTGACCCATACATGCATACAGTACATATTTCAAGTCTTCACACTATTTAATTGTTAGAAGTAATTTTGTGAGTTAGTTAGCAATATACATGTATTTGTTTATCAGTTAAAAATAAAATATTGGGAAACATTTCATCATCTATTTTTCATGTTTTTATGTTTGGGAAAATAAAAAAACTTTGGGATTTTTAAAAACTGTTTGTTTTTTTAACTTTTCCATCTTGTTTCTGTGCTTTGATACCTCTATACAAGGGTAGAATGGAAGAAGCCAGTCATGACTGAGATAATTAAGTCTGTAACTACCCTATTCAATCTTCAATGCGTCAGTTCTCAAAACAAAGATCTTTACCAACTTAAAACTGTCATGAATTAAGTTGAATTTGTTTGAATTACTATTTCTTTGAAAGCAATTACAGAAAAACACTTAAACAACTAAAAATGATTTCAGAATTCTGTAGGGCATTGTCAACAGTTCAAAGCTGGCAGAATCCTAGATGGCTAGTACATAATAGGTTAGTAATACATTATTTATAACAGAGATTCCAAAAAATAAATACTGCTTTAAACAAGAGCACCCCATTAAACACAATCTAGCCTTCACCTTCATTCTTAAATTTCAGATGGATGTTCTATATTTCTAAAATAGCTTTGGACATAGAATTGTATCAAGCAGACTTCCCGCCTACCCATGTTTAAGTTGTACAAGAGTAGTTTTCCAGATGGTGTCAAAGAAAGCAGCATTTGTGTATAATACTTAGCTCCTTTTACTTAGAGTCATTGAAGGAAAAAAACCCCACACAACAGTAACTGAGGAGAGGCAAATGAGAATAACTGTTCTTATTTGAGAGTGTGGATGGAAACTGGAGTGGAATCTGGCTCTTAAACAGAACATTCACTCGTCAGAAGTGACTTACAATGGCTAGAAAAAGAGACTTACAGAGGCATGTTGTAAATGAAAAGACTATGTTACAACAATCTACTCTGCAAATTTGATTTTAAACAAGGAGCAGCTTTCAACATCCCAAACCACTTTTTCTTTCATGTCTAAATGTGCTAGTCTTGTTTCTTGTAGTGTGTATGTTTTTAAGGTTAGAGATGTTACTATTATCTAACCCAGCCTTTCTCAACCTTCTGACCCTGGAGGAACCCTTGAAATATTTTTCAGGCCTCGGGGAACCCATGCACATTCAGGCTCAAATAGAGGCCAGAAGTTACAAAATTATATATTTGTTTCATGTGTAGGCCTGTATATATGCATTAACAGTGTTCTTAAACTAAAAATAAAGAATGAAACTTGCCTCTTTAATGTGAAGTTGTCCAAATTTAAAATACTTTTTCATGATACATCATGATATCCCAGGGAACCCCTAATGACCTCTTACGGAACCCTAGGGTGCCACAGAACCCTGGTTGAGAAATCCTGATCTAACCTATAAACCTCCATTTTCCTGGAAAACAGAATAACTTGGTCACATGCAAAGTTAGTCTTGATGGAATAACATTGTAAGATCAAGGTTAAAAATTTCCTCCCAAGAGAGGGGTCTCTCTTGAAAACTTTGCTGAAAAGTCTGTGGAAAACAATTATGTGAATAACACGTAGAAATTGGACAGTGAAATAAAAAAGCTAAGAAACTAAGAATTCTTTAACTTTAGTTAGCTTGCCAAGATGGCAGGAAGGAAGAAAAATTGACACTGATTTTCTCAAGAGTTCCAGTAAGAAAGTTTTATTGCTGCCCTATATTGCCTTCTAGGGCCAGGCAATATATAGCAGCAATATTTCCTCCTGTTCCAAGGACAATAAATACAAAAGCCAACATCTGCATTTCTTTTCACTATCCTACATGACGGGTCACATGGGATACACTAGTAAAGAGGTGAATTTTTAAGGGCTTTAAAAAAAAATTCTGCTACTCTCTACAGAATTTTTCACCAAGATCCATTTCTATGGATACTTCTCAGTTCATTTGAACTGAGTGGTGATAAAATGCATATATGGCCATCTATCTGCCTTCCAAATATATTTCCAGGGATTGGTCCTCCAGATACATTCAGGAACTTATCTAAAAGATTAAGGCATAAAACACTGAAGTACTATCATAGTACCTATGATCTATCAAAGAGTTGATCAGGGTTATGTACTTCTCTTTAGAACAACTATACTTTACATTCTCCTTATACTGTAGACCAGCCTTCTCTACTCTAGTGCCCTCCCAGATGTGTTTCTGATGTGTTTTTCTCTGATAATTCTGAGAGTTTGAGAGCACTTAATACAGGAATGTTGCTCTAAACATTGAGAGGCTCAAACAAGATATGTATTCTCTATGAATATTTTGGAAGTGGACCAAAGGAGGAAAATGAATTCTTTTGACATAAATTCTTGGACATAAATAAGTGATCTTACTAAAGAACCCCTTATCACAGTAATATAAATAGACTAAAAAACTCCTTAGTCACTGACTATGCTCCAAAAACTTTCTGTTGGGGAATATGGCATCTTTGCTCTACTAAAAAGAGACTAAAAAGGGTTCAAATAAATGCCCATATACTATTAGATTAAGGACCAAACAAGAGGCTGATAGGTACCTGGAGTACAACTAAACCTTAGATGGGAACACCTGAGGTGATGTCAGGACTCCCTTATTAGAATCCCCTTGTGGGGAGAAAAGATGCAGCACAACCAGGTTTATAAGAATGGGATTATCACTGGGTGATAAAGTAACAGAAGTCCAGCCATTCAAGGCTGGGTTTCTTAGGAATAAGACTTACTCAAGAGTCCAGATTTTCTGTTAGGATCAAGTACTGCTGAATATAATGTTCCATTAAGGGTTTATGAACCTGGCCTGAGTTAGAGTCTGCTGCCTTGGGGAGAAGTTACATGCTTGAAACATCTGTTACAGTGTCTCTTTGTATATGTGCAGAACACTGATTCAGCTTTTTTGCCTGAACTTCTGGACCTTGACCTATTTCTTGATTATATCATTCTCCTGCTCCACCAGATTTATGGTACCGCATCTACTACCTCGAACACCATACTGAATGATGACTCTCCTTGTTGGCTTCCTTCTGCTGCAAGTGCCTTTTATGCCCCCAACCCTGGCTTATCAGCACAGGCCTTTTTGCTCACAGCACCTTGGACAGGACAAATATGAATAATTGTTTCCTTTGTCAGTGCTATTAAAAAAATACTTTCTGAGCTGAAATGGTGAAATTTCTCTAATATTTTAGGCTTCCAGACAATTAAGTCAAAGCTCCAAAGGGTATCTTAAGTTTACAGAAGGAGTTATCATTTTGCTGACTGAATTTCTTGTTTTATTTAACCAGACAAGGAAAGCAATAAGATAGAAAAAATATAGAATGTGATTCTTTCCTCTGTTTGTCAGCCAATCTTTTCCTCACTTTTTCCTTATCCAAGTGTGAGCTTGATGAAGAACCTTCAAGCAGAAAGCTGATTCACATTTCCACTCCTTTTCAAAAAATTTATTTAGAAAATTTATTCTGCTGCATGAAATCTCTATAAATGTGGGTGTTCTCAGGCTCTCAGGGAAGCAATCATAGAATCTTATGGAGGAAACTGCTACACAGTATGGAAGTACCAAGAGGTGTGCCTATATGATGGAATCTGTAAAGATTAAGTAAAAGCTATTCTCACCATAAAGAAGAAGAATTTTAGAACTACTGTGTTTGAGTGAGAGACCACAGCTTTGAAATTAATAAAGTACAATAGTTGTTTGACTTCTCTGAAAGGCCTCAAAATCCTCATATTACACAGAAGCTTCACTGTGGTTCAGGTAGGTTAAACAAAGTACAATAATAATTATTAGCAAGTATAGTGAATAAAAGAGGAACTGATAAATTTTACTAAGATTAGCAAGCCGATGTTTGCAAGAGAATGTCACTCATGACTGTTACTTCCTAAACCATACTAGAATGCCAAAGCCACAGCAGAAAATGTATTAAAAATATTATTTATAGTTAGAGATTAATCTCTCAGTTTTGTGTATGCTACAACTATTCTGTTTAGAATAATTTAACTGTGAAAAGCAGTTGCACCAAGGTCAACATGAAATAAACTGTTTAGCTTAGATCAAGAATTTGCATGGCAGGCATTACCATTTATATGCAACTTTCACACTATTTATATAAAGATTTCATATCTGTTTCTCCATCCTTCTAGTCATTGGCTCTTGACATACCATTTCCTGCTGTCTTAACAGTCAATGTTTCCACAGGAAAATACACTCTAAAATTAGCTCATGGTGCTTCCAAAATTCCAGAATTTAAAGAAATAGTACACAGGTGAAGTCTGGCAAAATCAGCTAGAAGTCTTGATATAATTAACATTTGATATTTTTGTAATAAGAGAACACTTCATATCAAGATCATTTTATTAAAAAAACTGACAAGTGCTAATTCTAATTCTATATTATTTTAAAATATTTGTTGCTCTTTAGGAAAATTTCTTCAGGTAAAGCTTAATAATTAAAAACAAATGTTTCCATATGCATGTGGTTTACACATACACACTGATTAAAGTTATGCTAGACATTAAACATTTGAAAGATCAATTAGAATTTTTCATATTCTATCTTCCTTTTATATCATACATATAACTTATCATTAAGGATACTTTTTTATTAATACACGTGCACACATCCCAGCCCTCCAAATCTGTTAATATTTACTAACATGATTTGGCTTTGAGATAAATTATTAGGTTGTGCACACTTCAAATATGATTTAGAAGAAGTGTATGTAAGTTTATGTAAAACTCTTCTCACACTAGCTAAGGTCGCAAGACCATCTACATGTAGCAGTTCAACAAGATATCTTTTAGCTAAGATAGGAGGGTGAAAAAGTACAAAAGTGAAGGTTTCAACCAGAATATAACATTTGAATAACAGAGAAGTATTTATATTCCAACACCTCTGAGTTGGTGTCTCTCTCTTGAAAGATAAATTTGCTGTGTATATCCAGGCCTTAACAAGAGCTTATCAAATGAGTAAAAACAAGCATTTATCTAGTTTCACCAGAGGATTTGTTGGGTATTTAAAGACCACTTTAAAACTGTGGTGCTTTTAGGTGAAAGAACATCTTTAGTGCTGGTTCTTCGTTCTTTATCCAATGACTTAAAATCAGACGGTTTGTAAAGTCAGTGAGCAACAGTGTTCACTCCTTCTTGATATGGCACAATATGCTATAATTCCAACTAAGGCTATTATATCAGGTTGATTAGAAGGAGCTTGCCCATGGAAGTCATCTTGGCTATTTTACTATTCATCCCAGATACAAAGTTGATTTAATTATGGCTCTGCGTTGAACCGATCAGCCGTAATTGATCCTAACAGTTTATTTTTCTTTGTATTCTTACATCGAGTATCCTTTAGATTTAACATAGAAGTCTTATTGTTTATTCTAGCATGCAAATTGACTCTCATTTTCTACAAATTCATTCATCTATATGGACATGAATAATTCAGCAGTGGTACAGGCTACAAATAGTGAACATTTTAGTTTCTCTAATTTAGACATAATCTCACCTGTAAGCTCTGAGAAGCTTGATAAATGTGTTTGATCTGGGTACAATACCTTATGGATGGTAATGATACCTTTAATATACGTACTGTGTATATTTGATTTGAGTCTACACAACACCTATATAAAATATATCATTACCACCCCATTAGGTAGTGTACCTGCTCATTCAGTAGTTTCTTGGCAGGTTTAATGCTGAGCATTTTGTTGAACAAACTCAATTATTCAACAGAAGTATTAGAAAAGAACATGATATATAAAAACACTCCCAAAGATAGTCAACCAACATTGCCTCAATATGTGTCTCGCCTAACTGTCCAAAAGATTTATACTGAATTAGCCTGGTATATGGTAATAGTGACCAGGACACTTTATCCTCCCTACTGGAAATCACATATAATTCTGTCTATAGAAAAATAGTAAATTAAGATGTGGAGTATGCTTCGGCGTCCAAAATACCTCATATTTAAAAAAGAAACCAATACAGAATTGAATTCAATTTGTAGACTATTTTTGAATTATAAGTCTACATACAGACTCATACCAAATCTAAAGTTTAGGTTTCTTCTAACGTAAGTCTTTCTTTGATTTGCTAAAGAAGAACAGATTTTTTTAAGACAGAAATTACTTTAACCTTTATTTTGATTTATAATTCCTATAAGGTTGGTTATAATCTTTCATAATTGCATATAAACTTGATTTTTAAAACAATGTACTGTAAAGATGTGATATAAAATGCATAAGTATGTAGAACAAAATTAATATTATTTTGAATTTTTAATTCTATTTCATTCCATCTTAAAATGCTCGTAAAATTTTGTTTATTTATTGTTCCTTTTTTTTAAAAAAAAGTCTTTTTTCTGTTTTTCTTTCTTGTGTTTTTTAAAATATGTAATACAAATAATATTAGGAATCCTAAACATATATACTCCTTTGCATCCCAGCTATAGGAAAAAATGGCAGTTTCCTCCTTTGATTATCAGCATCCTTATACTGGATTAACTAGAGTATTCAATGTGGCTGAAATGCTCAAGTACGCAACAATTCAAGATGATGGTACATGGGAGAAATTCTCTCATATTAATATTTTTAAGGGGATGTCTTCCTAGTTCATGAAATTTCATTTGTCCTTTTTCTTGCTATCTTTTAGTCATACATAAACACAATAGCTGTTGTCTTTTTATTTCTTGTTTACCTCCTTTAACATCAATCTGATCTCTTTTTTTAATGTTGACAGTAAGAGTTCATTCAAAGTTTTAAAAGCTACTAACCACACTTCATAAATTTTAGATATAAAGGACAGGTAATAGCAACAGAATCACTCCTGCTGTACAACTGTACATCACTGATACCATTATAATTATTATGTCCAACAAGGATCTATTCTCATAATCATTCTAACACATTATAGCTGTAACAAAATATTTCCAGTCTATAAAAAAAGCAACCACTTGGAAAAGAGTTTGCAGGCAGGTACCAAGGCAAAACAATTTATTATTTTGCAATTAATAGGCATGTGCCAATGGATATTGCAACTACAGTTGAGGAGTAGCTAAATGACCTTCAAAATGTATATTATTATTATTATTATTATTAAATTTATATCACCGCCCATCTCCCCCAATGGGGGACTCTGGGCGGTTTACAATAAAATAACACTAAAAACATAACCACCTAAAATTACCATTCAAATATACATAAAAACAACTGTAAAATCCAAGTGGAGATGGAACACAATCACTAAAAGGTGCTATGGCGCCAGCCATCCCCAGGTGGAGCTATCACTCTCCCCCTCCCAAGAAAGGCGGCAGAACCAGGTCTTCAGTTTCTTCCGGAAGTCCGAGAGTGAGGAAATCTGTCTCAACTCCGGGGGCAAGATGTTCCAAAGGGCAGGCGGCACTGCAGAGAAGGCTCGCCTCCTGGACCCCGCTAGATTAAATTCCTTTACTGACGGGGTCCGTAGCTTGCCCTCCTTGCCTAGCCGGGTGGGATGGGTCGATGTTATGGGGACGAGACGGTCCCTCAGTTACCCTGGTCCCATGCCATGTAGGGCTTTAAAGGTGATCACCAACACCTTGAATTGGACCCGGAAGCAAACTGGTATCCAATGCAGCTCGCGTAACAGTGGTGTCACATGGACTGATTTTACAGCCCCGATAACTGTCTGCACAGCCGCATTCTGGACCAGCTAAAGCTTCCGAATGCTCTTCAAGGGTAGCCCCATGTAGAGCACATTGCAGTAGTCTATATGAGAGATAACAAGGGCATGAGTGACTGTTCAGAGGGCATCTCGGTCCAGGAATGGGGGTAGCTGGCGCACCACCCAAAGATCTGCAAAGGCCCTCCTGGCCGCGACTGCCACCTGCTCTTCAAGCAGGAGTCGCGAGTAATGGAAGTAAAACTCTTCCCTTTAAAGCAAATTGGAAAATGGATCAGGCTTACCTTGATGTTCACTTGTATAAAACTGGGAGTTGAAATACTAACACATTTATTAGGTGTAGTGTCAATAGAGGCCAGGATTTTAGCGGGGGTTTAATTTGACCTGAGAAGTATATTCCTATATCTATGGTTGTGTCATGAGCGCTGATGGTGAGCAGGAGGGGGCCCCTATCCAGGGGAGAAAACGCATGCATAGTAGTGAGGAATTGAGCAGTCATTCAAAGAGACACAGAACTGACCCACCTTGACTTTTGGGGTTTATCTGTATGGGTTTTCTCATGCTTCTTCAGTTTGTTAGGATTTTCTGTCTAATGTAGCAGTAATAAAACACTAGAGACTTATTCCTCGTCTCAGCGTGGTTCCTGACTGTTAGGACAGGTTGTGTGAATAAACACACAAGCAGATAAGTAGTATAAGAATAAGGCTGATGCTGGAATTAACAACAGCAGAAGTACTATTATTATTGGCATTAATTCTTACACTAACTGCATCCTAACTGTGCAGCTCTTGTTAATCTATGAAAACGTTATTGTTGCTTACTTATTTACAATAAACTAAAAGGTATTGGGTTGTTGAAGATAAAACTTAGTAAGAATATCTTTCTTATAGACACATGCATTTGATGTATTTATTTCCAATACTGGATTTAATGTGGTATTAAGTCCATCTACAAAATGTAAAATAGTAATAATACAATATGCAACACAAGTTACAGCAGGTTTGGATATGAAGATACCTGTTTAATACTCTAAGTATAAAAACTCATAATTTACATTGACTGATACAGTTTTTCTTTCTGTAACCATTTGGCAAGAAAGCATCATGGAGAAATATTGCCAAAGCCCTTGTTTATATGTATCTAACCAGAAAATTTAAAGCTTATTAAATGAAAGTGAATAAGTTACATCCTGAATCAAAATGAATTTAGAAGAGGAATAGAATATGGCAGGAACTGTTCTTAAAATGCCTCCTTCAAGTCAGGTTCAACTCCTGGTGACTTCATGGACGTCACAGAAGTGGTTTCCCACTGCTTTCTTCTCTGATATTTCTCAAATTTCTAGTCTAGCTTCTAGCCCTGGGATTTGCTAGTGGCCTCCCATCCAAATAATAACCATGACTTACCCTGGTGGATTTTTCAAAACCCAGTGGAAACCAACAAAATGGGAGATAGAAAACTCCAAGACTTTTTGGTCACTTTGGAAGCTTTAGGTCTTATATCAGAAAGACATGAAGCTGGATAAATCTATCATCCATCCATCCACCATATTTTTATCCCACCTTTATTTTTTGCTGAACTGAAGGCAGTGTGCATACCTCATGCTCCCACCTATTTTCCCCACAACAGCAAACCTGTAAGTAGACCTGGCTGAGAGGAAGTGATTGGCCGACTCCCAGTTTCCAGCCCAGCACCTAAGCCACCACACCAAACTACCTCTCTTAATCTTTAATGATAATACAAACTATAACCATTTATAATTACGATTTAAAATCTTCCAAAATATTGAATTCACTAACCCATACTTCGTTAAATAAATCATATTTCATTGGGTTCACACAACGTGCTGCATCATAAATCATAATTTACAAACTGCAATGACTGGATTCATGCAATTCACTAAGCCAAAGCTAAACAACCACATCATGGTTGAGTGAAATGTGTGAACAAGGCCAATATGTTTCTCACTGGTTTCTCCCCTTTCAGGGGACAGAGGACTGGGTAGGCCAGAGGAAGAACATGCTATTTTGAGATTTCCTGCACTTCCATCTCATTGCAGGATAAACTAGATCTCATAATTTCCAGTAACAGAAAGCATTATTAATAGAGGGAATAGAATTATACATGCACTTTGTTTTTCTTGCTCTTTCTAAACTGGATCTATTTATTTCTACATAAACCTCCATGTTTCAGGATGAAATACTAAGTATCTACACAACAACCAATACAAATATATTTTGTACCATATGTTTCTTCACAAAAAGGGAGGAAAAGGATGTTACAATTCATACTATATTTCTTTTTATGCCTGTTAAAATCTCAGCTGTCCCAAACAAGTAAAATTAGGAAGCAGTAAAGAAATAAGATGCCACACAAACCTTTTTCTCAGTTCCTTCTGGTGACTGACAAGTCAAATTGTAGAAGCACATTATGCAAACAAGTTGATTATTTTAGCCACTTTCTTGGGGGGAAAAAACTTATTTCAGCAGTAGGATTGTATGTCTTCTTATTTTACAACAGAATTTTTGTGGTTTTAAACATGGCTTCAGGTAACATATCTGAAAAATCACTTTTGGCTTTTGTTTCCAGAGATGTTTGTTCCAGCAAACCTAAAGTCTGGCTGTATTTTCTCTTACAAAATTACTATCCCTTTGCAAATTAGCGAGCTTCTGTCTTGCATTTAATTTTTAATGCTCTATCAGAGCATGTCAGTCACAAGAATATGTCAGTTCTAAAAAAATCCAGGTCCCAAGAAATAAGTTTTACTGTATAGGACATAACGTACTGTATTTGTATTGGTTTCTAAGCACAGAAAACGTAAAAAAACAATACTTTCTAGTAAAAATGTAAATTCTATATATGTAACCATCTACCAGAAATAAAGAGATTGGCTGGTAATCATGAAGTTGCTTTAGAGAGACCTCAAACAATCTGCAGTCCATTACAGGAACAGATTCATAGGATTATATTGGAAAATATTTTCTAAAATTCATATATGCAAGTAGCATTAACACTCCAATGAGCACATTTTGGGCTCCTGAAAAACTATCTTTAGCCTAAAAGACAAATCAAATGGTTCCCCGTTCCATGGGTGAAAGAAGATAGGCTATGTTCATTCATCACATCAAACTATAGTATGCTTAACCACAGTTTATTGCCTAATCCACAACTGACTGGTTTCACTCCTAGTTTATAATTCAGACTGGCTGGGTTTATACAACACAATAAGTGAAAAACCAAACAATGTATGTTACAATTTAAGATGATAATCTACTACCCTAGATCTGCTATGATTTATGTGGAAAAGTTTTGCCATTTATTGTGAGGTTTGGACACAAATTTCCCATTTCTGCTTTGTTTTATCACCCTCAAGCAAATATGGAGCAAATTAACAGCAAACATCAGCTCATGATAATTCAGCTGAAGGTTTATTGTTAAATACAGGAGTTCATGAGAACTTACAATGCATTAATTGTGAATTTAAGTAATGACTGATCTTGAAAGAAAGAAATTAATATGGATTTGTATGAGTTTCCCACCCCTACCCATGCCAATTATAAACTGAGCTGACATCTTAAATGGGATTAAAGGCTAATCAGAAATCACAGAATAGATTGAATTGAGTCCAGAGGTTGGTCAAAGGGTTATAGCAAAAGTTGCTATTATACTTGAAATATTAAAGCATTGCTCAGGCAGACCCCAAAATAAAGTTCAAAGTAGTATTCTGTCCTAGGGATAACAAAAGTATAGCTCAATTCAGACACAACAGATTATGAAAGTTTGGGATATCAACTACAGTAAAATAAAAGGAAACATGTTTTCATAAGAAATAAAGAATATGCAAAATCAAGATACAAATCTTGAATAAAATGAAAACTTTATTATCAAATTAATACTGAACTCTCATAGTAACAAGTGTTTGAAAACTGCACTTAACTATATAATCTCCACCATTTCCTAAGATCAGCAGTTTTAGCATCATTTCAATTATATCCTGTCTGCCTTTGAATTATCAGATTAGAACACCAAAAAACCTCCCACTTATATCAATTAAATTTGAATCCTACCCTAAATGAAAATTATAGAAAAGAAATATAGAATGAAAATATTTTTAAAATGACAATACTCAAGTTAGGAAGAGCTACTCTATAACTTGAGGCCAATTGCTTTTCAAATTGTTAATTCTAATTGCTAAACATATCTGTCTGTCTGTCTGTGTCTATCTGCCATGCTTACAGATAATATTTCATTTAATATAAAATTATCTCACTGTCAAATGAATATTTAGGGAAATGTACTTGTTCTGTATATTCAAACACTGCTTTTCAGTTAAGCAGTGAATTTTATTCAAATGAAAATACATTAACAAAAAATAGAGGAGAACATCTTTTCTTGGGCACATTTCAGCACTGAAATCTAATCATATTTCTGGCCCATTTTAAAGCAATATTGATGTATTCCAAGATGCTTACTATGCAGAACAAAATTCTTTTATAGTTGGCAATGACTTTTAAGTGCAACTCAAGAGCACCATTTTAATATAGTACCTTACAAATGATTTTAGTGGTACATTACAATTTCCTAAAAAGCTAAAATTTTAAAAAGGGTATTCCTATCATCTTTTTTTCCTCTAGCATGCCACCTGCTGAGTAGGTATGGTTCAGATTTTCAAAAGTGTAAGTCAGCATTTTTCAACCTCAACAACTTTAAGATGTGTAGTCTTCAACTCCCAGTATGCTGGCTCAGGAATTCTGGGAGTTGAGGTCCATGCATCTTACCCTTGCTGAGGCTGAGAAACACTGGGCTAAAAGATGGGAAGGTGATTAATAACTGATACATCCACAATAATTGAAGGGGAACTCTATCTACTTTCTTTAGGAAAAAAAATATTGACATACCACTGGGGAAATCCCTCTATCCCTGCAAGCAAATGCAAGTTCTATAGAAGGTTTTTCTCCCTGTAGAGAGAACCGATGTGAGAGATAGAAGTTCCCTCCATATTACTCAGGATAATTTAATTAATCGTACATATCCTAACTGACATATAAGCACTTAAAAGACACATAGAACAGCCTAGACAGATAGATAGGTAGATGGAATTTATTCATTCATTTATTCAATTTATATAGTTGCCCATCTCACATTTGTGACTCTGGGCAGCTTACAATTAAAGCAAACAATATCAAAAAACACAGAATAAAACAACCATACAAACAATACAAACCATTAAAAAAATTAAAAAAATTAAACCTGTTACTTACCACGATACAGCTTTTATTTGATCTGATTTATATTTATCTTGAGTGGGCAATATAGAAATTGGTGCATAAATTTAATGTTATGTAAGACAAAGTTTGGCCTTTATATTCAATAGATAAGAGAGGATGGAAGACAACACATAATGAACTTGGTTAAATATAAATATTTTTTTATTGCGGTCACTGACCAGAATTGCAAACAAAAACACATTAAAAATAAAAATAAAATAAAAACAAAACAAGATAAAACATTACAATTGATGGTGGGTTTAGTTAAAGAAATCAGCTGAAATTGGGCATGATATTAAACAGACGATGGATACCAATTTAAGTGAATATTTGTAGCGTATGGTTGAACTGTGGAGTCCTTGCTGCTCTTTGAGCCTTGTTGTTTTCTTGCAGACGTTTCATTGCCAGACTAGGTGTAATGATTGCCTATCCCAATAGACTCAGACTCACAAGCAGGTACTTAATGATATCTGATTTATTAGAAGAATAGTATGCAAATACAGAGAAAGCTGAGAATGAGTAAAAGCGCGCCAAATACAAACTAAAAACCCTCGGCTCAAAACGTAATCCCTCCCCTCGCCCTGCCGTTGCAAATTCCCCCCCCCCCCAGGTGCTGGTAACCGTTTCTACTGATGTCCTGGGAAAGTAACCTTGAACACATGAGATAACCCAAACACATTCCAACCCAGCAGCCAACAGATAACTCCACGAGATGGAATCCCCCTCCCTTCCCAGATGAAACACGTATCAGCGAAATGACATGTGAAACGTTACGATGTACCAGCAACATTGGAACGGCGAACATGACACTAGGCAACATCTTCAGTGCAAAGAGGGAGTGAGCCTTGCTCTCAGTTTATATATAGTGGCTTGCCCTGCTTGTGTTGGTAGGGGTGTTGTTCTCTCCTTGGGAGTTCTTTGATTGGGCTGTTGTTTGCTGCTTGGTTGACTGAGTTAATAGTTCCTTGATTAGGGTGTATTGTGCTGTTTGATGGTTCATCTGGTGTTAATCCTAGTGTTGATTTTTGCATATCTGGGTGTTGATTGCTGGCAAGGGAGCGTACTGGTCTTTTGACTTTTCTATTGTCTCTTTTGAATGGTATGTAAATGTTGTTTACCTCTATGTGTCTGTTGATGGCTGCTTTGTCTGAGTGCCAGGCTTCCAGGAATTCTCTGGCAGTTTTGGATTTGGCTTGGTTTAGGATGCTCACAGTTTCCCAGTTGAAACTATGGTTGAGTCTGTCCATGTGTTGTGAGATTAAGGAGTTCTCATCATGTCTTCTGACTGCTAGTTGGTGTTCGTGGATGCGCTCTGCTAGTCTTCTGCCTGTCTGTCCTACATAGTGGCTGTTACAGTCTTTGCATTGTATGTTGTAAATAACTCCTGTTTTTTCTTCTTGGGCTATTGGGTCTTTTGGGTTGCTTAATATGTTTTGAAGAGTTTTAGTTGGTTTATGTGCTACGGTGATGCCATGTGGTTGTAACATTCTGTTGGTAGTTTCTGAGATGTTTCTGATGTATGGCAGTGTTATCCTTTTCATAGTTTCCATTGGCTGGGTTGTAGTGGGTTGGGTGGTGAGGCACTTTTTGATAAAGTTGAGTGGGTATCCATTTTGTTGGAAGATGCTGTACATATGATCTTTTTCTTTTTTCTGGTGTTCTGGGTTGCTGCGGTGCGTAAGTGCTCATCTGAATAGTGTTCTTACACAGCTTCTCTTGTGGGAGGTTGGATTGTTACTTTGGTAATGAAGCACTTGGTTGGTGTGGGTAGCTTTCCTGTAGACTTGTTTCTAACTTAACATCATTTCCTCTACTGATGAGGATGTCCAGGAATGGTAGTGAGTTGTTGCTTTCTTCCTCCCTTGTGAATTTTATTCCATTAAAGATGTTACTGATGATTTTGTGGGTTTCTTCCAGTTGTTTCTTTTGTATTATGACAAAAGTGTCATCTACATACCGGATCCATACTTTGGGTTGTATGTGTGGGAGTGCTATGACGCTGCATTACAATCTCTGCTACAAGTCCTGAAATCGGTGATCCCATGGGTGTTCCCTTGATCTGTTGGTATATTTCTCCATCACACTGAAAATAGATTGTAAGGCAGAGATTGATGAGGTCCATTATCCTGGGTATTTCTATTTTGGTGTATTTGGCTAGGTCAGGTGTGTTGCACAGAACTGCAGCCATGGATTCTTTCGCTAGTGCCTGGTCTATGGATGTGAAGAGAGCTGTAACGTTGAATGATACCATGATCTCATCTTCTTCTATTTTTATGTTTTTGATTTTCTGGAGGCACTGTAGTGGGGAGTCTCCTCTGTGAAGTGTCTAAGTTCCTTTGTAAGCTCTTCAGCTATGTTATATGTGGGGGTCCCTGGTAATGATACAATGGGCTGAAGAGGTATGCCTGGCTTGTGTATCTTGGGGCGTCCATAGAAGCGTGGGAGGACAGGTCCACTGCTTTTCATCCGCCTCTATTCTTCTTGTGTAATTTGACCTTTCTTGGTGAGGTTGTTGAGAATTCTTTTTACCTGGTTGTCCAGTTTCTGTATGGGACTGGTGTTCACTGGGGTGTAAGTTTCTTTGTCTTCAAGTAATTCTTTGGCCTTTTGTGTATACAGTGATCTGTCCATAATGATGGTGGTGCAACCTTTGTCTGCTGGGAGGATGATGATGGTTTGGTCCATCTTTAGGTGTTCGAGGGCTGCTCTGTCCTCTGCTTTCAGTTGGTTCTGTTTCCACATCCTTCTGATTTGTGGTATGATTGTCTGTCTTACGTCCTCTTGGGTTTCTGTAGTGAGTCCTGTAGTTTTAAATGCCACTTCTAGAGCTGCGAAGAATTCTAATTTATTTGCATCTTCTGTGTTGTAGTTCAGACCTCTCTGTAGGGTATTGTGTTCTGTAGTGGATAGTGGGCAGCTGGGCATGTTGACCACCCATTCTGGTTCTGGTGCCTCTTTGTTTCTGGAATTCAGTTTAAGTAGTTTGGTTTGGAGTTTGGTTTTCTTTTCGGCTTGTCTCAGTGATGTGGTCTTGATTGTAGCTGTCAGCATGTTGATGTGTTCAGAAGTCATAGTTTGTTCTAGTTGTTCTTTCAGGTTGTCTATGGTGTGTTGGTATTTGTTTAATCTGAGATGGGCATCCATGATCATGAGCTGTATCATTTTTCACCCACTTTGTTGCGCTATCTTCCATCCAGCTGTGCAGTTGATTGGAGGTTTGTATCTGACACTGGAGGGCAGGGCATTCTGTTGCAGGCATTCATGCAGAAAGAACAGCTGTTCTTTGGTAGAAGTTTGCCTACCTGCAGATTTCTCCCATTGCGTGCTTTCTGGAGCATTTGACACCCATATGTGGTACCAACCGAAGCGAATATTTGTAGCTCAGGTTGAACTGTGGAGTCCTTGGTGCTCTCTGAGCCTTGTTGTTTTCTTGCAGACGTTCCTTGCAGAAGATGGATACTCATTTATCAGGAATGCTTTAATGTGAATTCCTGTATTTAGCTGGGGTTTGAACTAAATAGTCTCTTCCAAATTCTATTATTCTATGAAAGTAAAGACAGTTCTAGTTCAACTCATTTGGAGAGCATCAGGCTGGGGTATATAGATAAATATAGCTTGGCTGGTAAAATACAGACACTTGTACATTTCATATCCGATTTCTCCAGTACTTCAAGTAGTTAACTCACCTTTACACATAACAAACCAAGTATGCACAACTGTTGGCTCAAAAAAATTGCATGCCAAATTTTAATTTAATTATTTATTGTGAGGTTTTAGGTAATAGCAGGAGTGTATACATTACCTGTAATTTTTCATTCATCAGTACATGGCACAATAAGACACAGACTCTTTCAATGTCAAAGATCCCTCTAGGCTTTAAAAAAAGGTTGCAGTTTTTCCTTGAACAGACAGAAGATCAAGCAGAGGAGGGAAGTCACCAGAGTAGCCTGGACTGGGGGACCAGTGTTTGTCATGTATGTTTCAGGGTTTGTGAAAGGGATGATTTATAAGCCTTCCAGAGGCCAAAAGCATCTATTATTTCCCATAAACTGCCCAAAGATAGGGGTTTTAAGATAGGTAGCGAGTTTCTTAATCATATGCAAGATTTAAGGCATCTATTTTGCCATTTAAGCTCCCAAAGCACAAACATGGAAAAAGAGAGGTCTAGAATAACAGCTTAATCTGGGGGCCTGGAAACAGGCTGCTAGTGATCCATATGCAGCCTATGAAGGTTTCTGCACCACTGTGCTAGACTATGGGTATGGCTGACAAAGGGTGAATAAGCACTTAGAAGAATGGAACCAAAAAAAGATTGCCCAAGGAATTTTAAAAGAAATAAACCATTCTTTCTTTTTCTTTATTATCAGGATGTATTCCTGTAACACACTTTTCATGGGGCTGCCATTAAAGAGTATTGGGAAGCTGCAGCTGGTGCAAAATGAGGTGGTGCCTGCAGTTATGTGCATTTCTTGTGTGGCACACTCTTACACCTCTGGTTGATGAGCTGCACTGGTTGCCAGTCTGCTTCTGAGTCCAAGTCAAGGTCCTGGCAATGACCTATAAAGCCCAACATGGCATGGGTCTGGATGATTTGAGGGACCATCTCTCCCCAGTTACATCTACCCATCCCATCAGGTCTGGCAGGAGAGGCATGTTACAGGTCCAAGAGTATCGCTTGATAGAGCCCAGGACAGAGCTTTTTTGGAAAAAAGCTTCAGAATCTCATCCCCCCAGAAGTTAGATTGACCCCTACCCTACTTACTTCCAGAAAGCACTGAAGACAGTTTTGCCATCGTGCCTTGGGATCTGGCCGTGCTGTGGAGCCTGCGCAAAGGTTGTACTGCTTGTGATGTATGTATGTATATATGTATGAATGGAATGTACTTTCTGATAATTATGTTTCTGTGATTTTTAATTTGGCTTTAATATAATTTTACAGTTATTTGTATTTTATTATAAAGTTCTCTTGTGGTTTTAATTTTGTGAGCCACCCAGAGTCACATGAGTGAGATGGGCAACTATATAAATTGAATAAATATACAGTTTTTAAGAATTTATATATATTGAAAATAGTCTGAACTGTTCTACAATTGTAGCAAGTAGTTTGATGCCAAACAAATTAAAACAAATATGAGGGCAGTTGTTACTGATTTACCAAGGGCGCACAACCTATTTTGGTTTAAGACAGCTGTAATTTCAGGGGCTAGTTTAATATTATGGGTGGAAGAACCTTCATGTGTCTGTTTTCTATTATCACTTAAGAAAATGGAAGTGTTTGACAATTCTGAAGTGTTTCTATTTGAGTGATGAAATATAGCCATTAAAAAGACAACAACAAAATTATTGAACAGGAAACATTTATTTGAAAAGAAAAGAAAAGTATGTAAATGAATGAATGTTGGCTAGATGTATATGTATTGATTCTGTTACCTAAATAATTAAGAGTTTGTAACATACTCTATAAATCACTCCCCCATGTGATTTAACGTGCCTGCTTGCAGGTTAACATGTGGAAGATAACAGAAGCAAGTATCTTAGCAGTGACACGAGTCAAGGGAAATCCTTCACTGTCAATCAACATCTGTTCCTAATAAACTCACTTGAACAGGTTGCCAACTAGCAGGTGTTCTTAATCTCATGTTATAAAACCACAGTGACAGCCGTCAGTAATGTAGATTTCTCTTTTCTTTTCTCCCATAAGTGTGATGTTGAAACAATCAGGGAAAAGTGTTTTTATTAAGCCATGTCAATTAAATACAGCCAAAGCAATAGAGTATTTAAAATAAGTAACCAGAAATGTATTGGCTGAAATGTGCAAATACATTGGTTACAAGTATATCATCCATGATTATTTACTATGGAGTCATCCTACCATGAAGGGCTTAAATAAATAGACTGCTAATGCTTAAATAAATGACAGTTTAATTCTTTTCATCTGTCACGTACTCCTTGTAACTGCTATTTTTAGAATCAGCTAGTACGAAAGAAGGAATTAGCTGACAGGAGGCCTTTCATCATAAACACTATTGCTGAATAATCGGTTTTAAAGCTACTATTTGGGGCTAGTTCAGTGCCTAAATTCCACTGTGCCAATTATGTACACAACGAAATGTAAGTACTGAGAAAGCATAGCACTATAGTGCAGAATTTTTGGACCATCCTTGACTGTATTATTTATCATTACATATCTGCTCCTTCAGTACCATCTTTTGCAACCCATGTGCCCTTTGACTGACTAGCACAGTCAGTCATTCCCCAATCATGTTGGCTGGGGAATCCTGGGAGTTGAACTCCACACATCTTGAAGTTCTGAGGTTGAAAAACACCGGACTAGCAAATACCTACCCTAAAGAAAAATAAAACTCTTCAGCACAAAGGTCACCAAAACAGCTGCTCAGAAGCTGCATTTTGCATTGAATAGGTGAGTTAAGAGAAGGATACAAAACATGTAAATCACAACACCTGCCAAGACTAAGCTAGCTTGATCATAGATGGAAGACATCTGGGAACTCTTTATTCATTATTTTGAGCTACTTAAATCTGCAAATTAAATAGCACTACTAAACAGGGAGGCACAAAAGGCAAATGGTGGCATGGCCTTTAAGGAACATTGTTGAAACTAGCAGCAACTTATAGATCTTACATAAAAGATGTTATAAATATGGATGTTTAAGTATCTAAAATGTTAATCCACCCTCATGGGAAATTTGACTCTTGGAATATGGTATATACGATAAAACAAATTAGAAGCATTAATCTTAAAGAAGAAATAATGACTTAGCAGTCAATTTGATGAATTTATTGTGGCCTGGAACACAATAAAATACTCCAATCAGCCAATTTGATACAAAAGAATGGTTCAAAGTTATACAAAGTTGCACAAAGTTTGATAAAAATATATTAGATAATGGCTAACTATTGCTTTTGTTCTAAGTATTTATGCTTCTGGGAGAAGTCAATAATGAAAATAATAATAGGTTTATATTAATAAATTATGTCACCATTAACAAATTCATAATTGGCTTTCTAAATGAGAAAAAAGTAATTTCAGAAAAAAATTGCCATTTTCTATTCATTTTGAAGACTGAAGAGTTGCATAGACTTGACCAATGCAAGGGATTATATTATTCTTCCCCAGCAAAGTCTATGCCATCTTTTACCATTTCTTCTCTACGAGTGGAAGAAAGGCAACCTGAGGGGGAAAACAGCTTACTATGCATATGGAAAAGGCGTAATTCTCCTTCCTGCACAATATTTTTCAAAAACTCTTCAAGTTTAATGTTCCAATGGACAATCACTTGTAATCTTTTATTATTTTCTTTCTCTGTTCTTCTATTAAGTTGAATCATATAGTAAATTCTATTGAACTGTAAATCCTATCACAATGACCAGAATTAGCTTGAAGTGGTCTTCACATCAGTTCCAAAGAACTTCATTGGTTCCATAGTGTTGGCTTACAACATAGCAATAATTGGGTGGGTGAGGTGAATAAAACTAAAAACACATACATATGCTAAATATCTTTCACTCTTGTTAATGGAGCTTAGTTCTGCAGCACTCAGAATCATACCACTTAATATTCCTCCTGCATTCTCTAATAAATATTGTCAGGTCTGACTCACAGATTTCTGATGCCAAAAAGCCTGCTCTGGATGCATTGGTTAAATGTCAGCCTCAGGAACTGGCAAGCACTGAGACTGACCCTGCTGACAATCATCTAGAACAGTTTCACCATCAGTCAGATGACAAGGATCCCAATCTCAAGCAATCATCCAGTTTCCAGAAAAGCCACACACTCTGGAGGGCAGAACAGAGGCACTTGCTGCACCTCCTTGTTAGCCTTAATTGGTTCTCACCAGGCAGTGACGCTATATTAGGGCAAGTGCCAGCTATTGCTGCTCTGTTGGGAAGAACCCATCCAACCTGGACTGTGTGCTGAAGCCTTGAAACTGACCCCAGTCTGATTGTCCTGTGAACACCTTGAATCTGACTGTGACCTTGCTTCACTACTCCACTATTGAACTTACTGTAGGCAATCTCTATTTTCCTGTAAACCCTGCCAAAACAGGGCCATGCTGCCAGCCACTGCTTGTAAACACTATATTGTAAGCAATGTGAAACAATCTTCTGAAACCTCATGTCCATTTGTGTGCTTGGCCTGAAAGAGGACAGATATGATCTCCTTTAAAGAAGCTGCTTCATCTTTTATTCCACTAGGATTGTCCAAAAATGTATATCATTTTAAGTGGTTATCTCAATTTCTCCCCAGTTAAATTTTGTTCTATAATTAGTATATTTTATAGTACAATATATATTCTTAGTGAACCACACAGTTTCATGGAGAAAGTAAGACCGCATGGGACTCCAGATGTAGCATCAGTGGAGTGTTCTGAAAATGACTTAATTCCAAATTCTAGTGAGTTTTTCAACATGTATTCTTTGGAACCTAGTTGACATTTCATTAAATTTGTTTATACATACAGTAGCTATTTATTTCTAGAAGAAAATGTTCATCATGCTGAAGTCAGCTTAAGATTACTATTTGCTCTCTTCTTATAAATAATAGCAAAATATTAATGCCTGACTAAAAATAATTCTATTAGATTAACTCCACTGCTGCTTTTGAACTTCCATGAAAAGTAATTATGAAAGTGAAACTTTGGAAGCAATCACAATACAATATAAACTAATTTAATTTTGAAAGGTATCGCAGTATAAATTAATTTGCTGCAAACACCATGATATTAATACAAGACAGTATTCTGGCAAGTTTGATTTCAGTAATACTCCGATTCCTTTTCATCTGGGCTGCATTCTGAAGGGTAGAACTATTCTTTGAGTTGTGTTTGAGATGTGGACCTCTAATAATGTAGCTTCTAAAGAACGTAATCCCTTGTCTGACTTGTTCTGGATTCCTCTCCTCCACCCACACCATTTCCATGACTTTATTTCTCTATTTCTTCAATCACTTATGTCCATAAACCAGCTCCAGGGCTAATATAATTTCTCCTCCATTCTGTGGAATTTGCAGAATCCCAGCATCTGTCAGGATGCCCACACAATCCACGACAACATTCCCATTTGTCTTTACTGACATTGAAAAGACACTGGAGAGAGAAAAAGTGGAGACTTTCAGATGGAATGAGATGATTCACCCAAGATTACTTTCCTCTTCTGAAGCGTGCATCTTGTTCATTATCAGGAGGGGAGGCTCTTATATTAAATTATTGATTTATTGCATTGTATGCTATATTCTAAATTGACTGATAAACTGAGTATCTTAATTAAAATCTAATTAAAAATATCACTGCAATATGAACTTCTTACAGTAGAACTACTGTGCTATGTTTTGAGCCCAACATATTCTCATCTGAATCTTAAATAAAAACACATTAAGAAACAGTATATTTGGATTTTGTTTTAAGGAAAGCCTGGACTAATACATACAATTCTGTCGATGGTTTGAAATGTAAAATCAGGGAATATGACCAGAATGTATGGGTATTCTTTAGTCATGTTTATAATCTTTCCTGATTATAATCATTTTATCAGTGAATAATCTATATTAATTTGGCAGTTTTCTCTCTACTGACTTCAGGACACACACACACAACTGAGCATATTGCTATTTTATCTCTCACTAGGTTTGCACTCAGCCCAGCTGTCATTCCACATGCCTCAGGTGCAGTCCATGGCCAGGAGTGCTTTTTATCAGCTTCACCTGATACTCCAGCTGCATTCTTTCGTAGATAATAATGACCTAAAACAGCCATATGCTACTGGTTACCTCCAGGCTTGATTTCTGTAATGCACTCTACACAGGACTGCTGTGTGTGTCAATCAGAAACTTCAACTGGTACACAAAGCTGCAGCCAGATTGGTCTCCAGTGTATTATGCAGAGACTATATTACACCTTAATTAAATTTATTTGGTCAAAGACCAAAATATCAAATGCAATACAGTCAGAAAAAGCAAAGGAGGGGGGACTGACCAGGAAATTATTAGAATTCCAGACCCATTCAGGCAGAAATAAATCACCCAACAGGCACAGCCAGTATTAAAACCAAAACCTTCTCATGGCTGTCATAATCAGACAAGATTTGGCGACCCCCTTGGATGTTTTTGTAGACCTGTTTGCTAACAAAAACAGAACATTCTCATCAGACCAACCCACAGTTAGGAAGTTAATAGGGATACTAATAATTCAGAGCACCATGACCGATTAAAAGCACAGGGCAATAGAAGGAGTGAAACTACCTTGATTGCACTGTTTGGACAAGGGCACAGGCAATTTCATAGTGGTGTACTGCTGAATATTCAATACTACTCCAAGACCACTGACAGCAAGACCACTAGATTTGGCTAACGAAAATCTCTTCTGAGCAGGACAGAAAGGATATCAGGTAAGAAGAAAGATCTAGCACAAAAGCCACCACTGCAGTAATTAGAACTTTGCTGCTATTTCTATGCAGGTCACAGGTCAAGAATCCACTGTTTAATCCCCAGGATGGCTCTCCTAGGCCCTGAGATCATCAGAAGTTGGGCTGAGAGGCCAGAACAGTTCAGGGTTCGAACTATGCTTTCCTTCCAAGGAGAAATAAACTCGCTAGATGGTTCCAGGTAAAGAAGCACACTACATATATAACAAGGAAAATGCAGCATAACTTGTAAGAACTTAGATTGCTTCCAATGCATTTTTTTCTTATAAGCACAAAGCTGAGCTTAAAAAACAGAAGGTTAGTAACTTGGTCCTGAATAATTTAACTGCAGCAGGGACAAAATTATTGCTACTGCAGTTAGTAAAATGAATTATATTAGTAGGAGCCAGTGTGCTCAAGCTGTGATTTCTTTTGTTTGCTTCTTCTGAGAGTACATATTTAATGCCCTTGTCTTGCTCATTACGAGTACCATCTATTTTCCAATTGTAAAGCCATCACACCTCAAACTATTCGTGTTAATAGAATAAACTGTCTGACTTTCTTCACTATAAAATACTAGTAGAGCTTATAGGTTCTGTGAAAGGCCAACTTGTGTCAGGAATAGTATGGCTACATTATTAGCAAGGAGGACAATAGATATGGATTCACTTATCAACATGCAAGTTAGATTCACTTTTGATCAGAACATTAACAACAAAATTAAAGGGTCGTGGTGGCACTGCGGGTTAAACCGCTGAGCTGCTGAGCTTGCCGATCGGAAGGTCGGCGGTTCGAATCTGTGTGACGGGGTGAGCTCCCATTGCTAGTCCCAACTCTTGCCAACCTAGCAGTTTGAAAACATGCAAATGTGAGTAGATTAATAGGTACTGCTTCGGCGGGAAGGTAACGGCGTTCTGTTTAGTCATGCCGGCCACATGACCACGGAAGTGTCTACGGACAAACGCCGGCTCTTCGGCTTTGAAACGGAGATGAGCACCGCCCCCTAGAGTCAGACACGGCTGGACTTAATGTCAAGGGAAACCTTTACCTTTACCTAATTATGCACCTTTTAAAACTCCTTTTTACATTTTTCCCCTTTTGGTAAGGAGTTGTAAGTTTTCTTCAGGTTTTGTATAACTCTGCAGACACAGTCTTCATCATACCAGGGCTCTGAGACAGATTTAAGTCCAACATATGCTGGCCTGATATTGTCTTTCAGGAATTCTGAAATATTTGTTGTAGATAAATTCCCTCACATTCTTTGTAGATTGTAAGAGCTGTTTGAGTTGGGGAGTTATTAGAAGGCCAAAGAGTAGGGAAGTTGTTTATTCTTCCAAATTTGAAATCTTTATACTAGATGTCAATTTGTTATGGGTACAATAAATGGGGTTATTATTTTTACAGCCCTAAAATGTTTGGTTCCAGGATATCTCAAAGAGAGCTCTTCCTACAGAATCTCACTGCTGATTAAGGTCATCTGGGGAGGTCCATATCCAGTTGTATTTGGCCAATATCACCTCCACACAGAGTCAAGCTTTCCCTGTAGGTGCCCCTCAACTTCCCAATATGGGTGGGTAACTGATTAAGGGGTCTTTAAAGCACATCTCTTTGAAATTGACACATACAGATTAGTTTGCTCATTTTGAAATTCTAATCCTTTTGTCAAACTGATAACTTTATTAATCATTAGAAAATCTGAATGTTTATATGCATTGTCTAAAAACATATTAACAGCTTTTTTCCCCACCACAATTGTAAAAATCAAAGTCATGGTATCATGTGTGTATTACTTTAACCAGTGGGTATCATTACTGTGAGCTCCTTCAAGAAAAATATATAATTTATATCACGGATCTTTAAGTTTTTGGAGGCCCTTGGACAGGGCACACCTGAAATTTCAAAAGCATCTCTTGCATTCTCTCATCAAATGGCTACAATGATTAGGGTGGCCAGTCACAAAATGCCTATTTATGAGAAGGAAAGCTAGAGATGCTGCTTTCCATTATTGCAACCAATCTCACTGGATGTTTCCAACCATCCTTCAGCTTTCCTTTCTGTTTTTTCCGGTTAAGTGGCCATACTTGTAGCTCCAAACATCCAGTCATCACTCTTACATTCCAGGAATATCCAGGAGCATTCTTGTAAGTAAATATTGTGTGAGAGGCAAGCAGTCTGCTTTATACAGCATGCTTGCTTCCCTTTTTTAACTTAACTGATTCTTAATTAAAGTCAGGTTGGGGAGAAATGTTGATGGGTGCCAAGAGAAGTCAGCAGGAACACTGGTGCTTGCAGAGATTATACTGAGGATGCCAACATTGAAAATAGTTTGAGTAACATATTTATATATAGATATTTGAAACTGATTATGATTTAGGAGCTCAGAGCAGCAAACACACCACTCCCTCCTCCTATTTTTCTTGATGACTATCACCAGTTGTATCTTCTTCCAGGCTTTCATGGAAGTCCAAAAAAAAGAGGAAGTCTTAAAGAAGCAAAGAGGTACTGTGCTTACAAAAGGTTGGAATCGCTTGATCCAAATCAACACATATAGCACACACACACACCAAAAGAAGGGCAATATATTGAATGAATTCTAGAATTCAAATGCATAAAAAGGCCACACAAACCATTTTAATATGACTAAATTACTATATCAAACCTTTCATTCCCATAAAATAGCCTAAATATTTCTCTTTTCAAGCAAACTACTAGTATGGCCAGCATACTGGCACACATCCAGCAGGCGTAGATAAATTCATGTAACTTGTAATGTGACTTTGACAAGCTAGCTGCAACCATAGTTTTTACGTAACCAACGTCATCCATGGTGCTGAACACACCTCTCTTCCAAAGTACTAGAAGCAAAATTAGTTTTGCATGTATATGCATAAATAGGTGGGAGATGGAGATGGATATTTTAAATAGCTCAGCCACACATTTATCTTGCTGAAGATCTAGACGTTTCAGTCAATATATTCATTCATATGGCACACTGACAATGAGAATACAGGCATGCCAGGCACGCCATTTAGCAACAGCCAGATTGCACATGACAAGAAAGGTCAGTCTTCTGTTTAAAAAAGACATAAGTAGCTCACAGAAAGTAATTAGAATTCCTTTTTTGGCAGACTCCTAGAGTGGGTCCCCCCCCCCCGCCATTCTTGCTTGGTCCTCTGTATGAGTTTCAGCTCTGTCAATTTTAACTGATTGGGATAAATCCAGTTCTACATGCTACCTAGTAAAACATGGGTGCTGATTAAGTCTAACAGTACCCGCAGAATTCAGCAGTGCCCTGGAAACCCTTATTACCAAAAAGTTATATTTTAAGTGAAATGCTTCTATGAATGAAGTATCACCACCCATTTTTGTTTCAGTCTGGAAAACAATAATGGAGTTTCATTAAGTTGATTTATCTCAACTAAACACAATTATTTGTGCAGTGATAGTTAAATCTCAGGCATTCAGAATCCTGCAGATCACATTACTGAAAGCAAGAACCCAGTTTTCCACTACCAAGTTAGAGACCGTCTGGCTGACTGTTAAAACAAAAGAAGGTAAAGAATGAGAATAGAAGTCATGAATAAAGACTGGGAAAATGAAGAAGGTAACAGAAATGGCATGCAATAGAGGGGCACAATGAGAATATATTCAGATTTAAGGAAAGCAATTACCCAAGAAATTCCCACAAAGAGTGTACATGCTTACATGTAAGAGATTTGCAAATAATTCACAAGAATTAAGTTAGGTAAGTAATTAAAACTTGTCTACAAAGCTAAAGGAAACTGTCAAGCTAGAAATGCAAATTACAAGGAAAATGCAGGGGTTAATATTATTTAACATTTATATTGCAGCATTTAGAAAGTTCACATGCATTATCTTTTGTTTGGTTGTTGTTGTTTTTTTGGGGGGGCTTGTTTAAAATATTTAAATCCTGGCTTCCTGCCTCAATTATTTTTTAAAACTGTTTTGACTAAAAGGTTAGGTCATCCCAAAGTCTAGGAATTGGAGGAGAAAAATCCATTTGACATGTTTCCTCTAATTAAGCTTAGATTTGCTCCTGTAGATCATTACAGAAAGTGAGCAAGCCTTACAATATAGGCCTGTCCTTGTAACAGAGAAAGGAAGCTCCTAGCCTATGTGGTAGGCAGCAGTAGTCTCCCCATCTATCCCACTGAAGTTTGAACAGCATTCCCTTCACAAAACCCCATTCCTCAAGGCAATGTCTTTCTTAATTCAGCAAAAGCATGCAGCAAGCTCTCCACATCTCTCTCTCCCTTGGCATGAAGAAAGGATCGCTCCAAAGGTGGAGTTTCACACAGGGACACAAGATTCCAAAAGGAACTCTTTGACATCACCTGACCTCTGAGAGAGATTCCCAGAGATATTGCAACCCTTGGCAGAAGGAACATGGCAAATGAAGCTACATAGACGTTACTTGGAAAGGAAAATTAAACTTTCCCCTTCCATTAATCACTGGAAGCAATACATAAATAAGGCCAGCACATTCCTAATTGCATGTTGAATAAGGTCTATGCACTGTTACCTGATAGCACAGAGCAATTCTTAGGTTTACCACTATACTTTTTAAAGCAATTCTTCTAGCTATTATTCAGTATACAGTAATTCAACACTAGTAAAAAAATTGAAATCAGTGATGGTTACTTCCAAATACGGTTGCTTAAAATAGGGAACCCATATAATCTGTTCCTAACTTAGATTTAAGAAATTTCATATGCAACAGATTATGTACCAGAAAGTTGGATACAAATTCAGGAGGACTGAGTTCCATCAAATTAAATGTTGAACATAATAGTAGGACAATGAGGACTGTAGCTCTTTTGAAAAGGAAAAAAATGTTTAAGTGTCTGTTTAGAAACAGTGGATCTGTAACTGAATGGCAAAAAATAAATATTGATTTATAATTCTTCCCTTCTGGAGAGATAATTCTCCGTTAAGGCATCATGGAGATTCCTTTCTTCTCTTTTGCCAATGATAGCTACTTGGATTTTTCTTCTTTAAAATACACAGGATACTGTATTATTTCCATAAATGGCTAGGTTATTGTTTGAATTTCAAAAGATGTGCTATGTAGACTAGAAAAGATCCACACAGCTGCTCTGCTGCATTCCCTTCCCACTCTGATGCCAGCAGGAACTCATACCATCCTGCTGTATCCACAGGGCGTCCTTACCACATGCTTGGAATGAATCCATACTGCACTGCAGTCCATAAAGCTTTAATGTGCACATTTTAAGGGACTTGACTGGTGGTATCCTCGGCTGAAATTCCAGCTTGCCAAATGTAATGTAAATTATCAACCACTAAGTACCAGCAAAAACTTAGCATTTTTGCACCTCTTCTATTTGTGTCCTGTATCGTCTGGATTTGTGCAGCCAAGATGTAGCCACTGGATCAATGTTGAAGAAGTAGAGTTTGAGAAAAAGCTTTTGCTATGGGGATTGGTGGAAAGATATAAACTATCCTAAAAACATAGTGAGGACACAGCCTCTTGAGATGGGATATTAGGGAAAACATTACTTCCAGCTGTAAACTACCCAAAGAACATTACATGAGGACAGAAAAGAGCATTTAGGACTTCACTGCAGCAATAGTGACTTGGAAGGGAATTCCCCACCACACAGGCTTTGGAAGTGCAAAGAATGAATCCTTTCAAATACACTTGGGCTAGATAAATTTAGGACTCATCACTGTACAGGTCAACCCATTAAAAAAAAACAGTTGCAAAAGCCAGAGTTCTAGTCATGCTTGCAGCCAAACCAGCAATGCAGAACAGGAGCTGAGCCAGAAGACTGGACTGAAGGGGGCAGTCCTACAACAGACCCAACTGGGGCAGAGCAGATTCCTGCTGTCAATTGCTTTGCTTCAAGCTGCTTCCTTCATGCACCCATTCACTTGGACAAAAAAGCTGTGTGGAGTGGCCACTGTGTCATGCCAAAACAGAAATATTCAAGAAGAAGCCAGAATGATTTACAGAATAAAAGAACCAGACTTCTGTGATACAAATTCCCTTTAAAAAAAGAACAAAATGAACTGTGATCCACTTTTATTTATTCATTTATGAGGCATTTCAAGGAAACAAAAAATTATGGTTTTCTCTCATTTGGGGATAAACAACCGATGTGTAATCACTATGTTACCTTCTCAATAGGATTACCATCCTACTGTAGTCCCAATTTTGTCATAAACCAACTATTATCGTCTATATGTTCTATTGCTCCTTTCATCATTTGTCTATCACAGACCGTCCATTAGGTGTTTTTTGTCTATTTACTTGTCCCTTCAGGTCAGTGTTGACTCCCGGTGACAGCCTGGACTAGTGCCTGCAGTTTTCTTGGCAAGTTTTTTCAGAAGTGGTTTGCCACTGCCTGCTTCCTACGGCTGAGAGAGAGGGACTGGCCCAAAGTCAGAACCACTGCATGAACTTTTCCCTTGATCTTTTAGTCTTAGCTTGTTTTTAAAATTAAGTATGAACTTGAAGCCCAAATCAGAACAGTTTTTGATAATACTATACAAGGCATCTTCCATATGGAACAAAAACTCATTATTGAAATAATCATATTCTTTATTAGACTAACTCCAAAGCACATTCACCATAATGTGAATCTCAGTGGAATGTAACTTAATTTATACTAAGATGCATCTGTTAAAAAAGCATTATATATTCAAACCTGAGTACATAAGAAATATTAGATGACTTGGAGCATAAGACTAGAATTTATTCAGAGGTTTTTGAAAATTACTACTTTTTGAGAAAAAAAATTGTTGCAGAAGATTGAGATTTATAGTTTCCAGCATTTAAACATAACAAGCTGTTTTTAAGTTAATGCCTTGTTCAACCCAAACAAATGCCATCACTACTTACTCAATTTCTATGCAGAATGCAACTGAACAAATTCACATAGCAGGCACCTGTCCAATAGTGCTAACAAACAATAGGCATTTATTTACTTGAAGAGCACCACAAATCCCAATTTTCTAAACTTTTTTTGGGGGGGGATAATCAGCCTATACTATGAAATCAACATCTGAGAGCTTACTTAATGCATAATTAAGCTAGTGGGCATGAAGGGCCCTTTTTGCCCTTTTTTTGCAATGGCCTCATCCCTTTGAAAATTGTTGCCAGTCAAGCTATATTAGTATTTATTAATGGTGGGTATTAAGAGAACCTAAAATAACCATCAAGAAAGCCTAAGGCAACCTTTTATTTATTACTGCTGTTTACTCAGTTGCAATATATATGATATCACCTTGCTTTGTTTACCTAATGTTATTGTTCTCATAAAGCACACTATTACTTGGTTGGTGCTACTTCTGGTTACTATCAGTAGTAAAATAAAATTTTAATAGATCACATTAAATTAGGGTATCTTATTGTTTTAAAATCATTGCTGGCACACATAGTGAATTAATAATGTTAGGAGCCACTGAGAGAGTTCTACACAATAAATTACAAAATAAATTATAATGAATAAAGAAAAATAAAATGGTCTGTGAGATCATTAGTAAAGTAATGCTGATTTGCAGCATTTTTCAAGAACAGCTATCCTGCTTTATGGTTCTGCTGCTTGTCTGAGCCAGCTGGATGTCTCTTGCAACAATATTTCCACTAGATTGTCCCAAAGCCAAGTGCAGAATTTCATGTATTTAACAAATTAACATGAAAAGAACCAACTAACAGCATGACTTTTGCCATTAAAAGCTATTTGCTTCTGTCTACACCACACTGATAACCAATGCATTTCATATTGAGCTACTGGCAATCTGTTAAGAGAAGAATTCTGCTTGGAAAAAATTGTGTCTTATTTCTGAAAATGGAAGGAAAGAAATAGGAAAATCAAGATTTTGAGGACCTATTTCTATGGACATTCAATTATTTTATAGTTAACCATAATCACATTCCACTGGGTATATGTAAATGCAATTCTGCAGCTGAATGTTAATTATTTTACTTGCCAGTGACCAAACCTCAAGGTGGATAAAAGTAGATGCCATGATCAATAAGATCCAGTCTGCCTAAAATGATTTTATAATTAATTGATATGGTTTATCCAAGATATTTTGCTGCCTAAGGAAATGGCAAAAGGACTCCCACATTCTGTGTATAGAAATGTATTGGAAGGACTACTGAATGTTTTGTGTTGATAAAAACCCATTAAGGAAATGCAAACTTGTTAAGGAAATACAGGCCATCTTCTGTGAACATCTAAGCTTTTCTACTGCTTCATGATTTGGCAGCCTCACTCTCTGTGATGGTAGGACTAGCCTTTTGACATTTGCTCATGTAGGGATATAGCTAAGCCTCACAAAAACATTAAGATTAATCCAAACATTAATCCCATATTCTCAAGAGCTGTGACAGCTCATAAGAAAGGAGAAATGACTATATGGACACATGCAAAGTAGTAGTTAGGTAAGTTCGAAGTCAGTAACTTTTTCCTATAAATTACTCTTGCATATGATTTGTCATTTTTTGGTTTATAAATTCACTTTTGCTGCTGATGAGGATTACACTTCTAAATACTATCAGTAGCCACCTTCAGCTTTATCTAAAGGAAAAATTACTTGTAACTTGAAAATGTATGCTCACTCGCCAATATTGCTAGTCCAACAGGACAATTCAGCAGTCTCTAAATAAGATCAGTACTAAAATAGGAACACAATGTTTTTTCTTTGGGCTTTTCTTTGTAGGCTATTTTGTCTCTTGTTAGAGTTAAGTTGTGAGAATAGGGAGGGTCAACAAGGGTTAGAGGAATGGATGGAAGCAACCTCATCCAAAAAATGGGTGCTTTGTTACTGGCCATTCTCTTTTTGAGACTGTGCAAACCTCTCTGAGAGCAAACATTTTGTGACAGTGCCCACAGTATGGTTTCAAAAGCCCAGATGTACCTACAAAACATTTGTCTGCTGATGTACTGCCTTGCAATCTTAACCATTTTTATTAGTTAAAACACTGCAAATATGTAAAACGTGTGTCACCATTAATTACTTTAATATACACATTTACAAAAAGTATGGGTCATAATTATAATAAAAACCTTATAGACAAATATGATAATTTAACCTAATAGACTAAAAAAATTACAAGATAACCCTAAATATACATAGACTATGCTCTATGTATGGTTAGGGTTATCTCTACTTGTAATTTTGTTTACCTTTTTGGTGTGTAAGTGTCTCACTATATCTCAATGGCAGCTACTTTGTAAACAGGAAAAAAAAACACCCATGGAAGTTACAGTACCCATACCGTTCTCTCAAAATACCAAATGTGCCCACAAGTTCAAAAGTTAAAGACCTCCATCACATGGTGAGATAAACTTTAAACTAAGAATTCCCAAGTTTCTTTGTTAGATACTTTGCAATAACAGTCCTATTCTAAAAGTTCACATTTTATTTTTGGCCTCCTCAACCATAGCAGCATCAAGTCATATGTCTGTATCTGTGTGGTCTTTCCTAGATACATCTGTCAAACAGACAAGTTAAATAATGGGTCATTTTTTCTCACTTGATACTTGACATTGCAAACCTATTGTACCTTTCTTCTGCAGGGTCATATTAGGAATAAAAATTGTAGTCTGCATGTATTAAAATAGTGATAGGAGGGAAACAGCAGATACATCAACTGAAGGTATTCAATTTGTCTTTGTCAAAAATCCAACATCTGCTCCAAGTTTAAATGTTAAAATAGCAAATTACCCATCATCCTATGATTGGCTGATGGCTTTTCTCGTCAGGCAGCACCATGGTTCAGTTCCATTCCACCCTCAACAAATACTGGAAAGGAATGTACATCAATATTCATTTACAGGGCTATTGACAGTACTCTATCACCCCCAAACCTTCTTCACATGTTTTTCCCTAGGGAACTGTCTAGATAGTCTCCATCTGTGACTTGCTCTCCATTACTTCAACCTCTAAAATCCAAACACAAGTACCATATGTTCTTTCTGGGCCAACAGTTTCTCTGGCATTCATCATATCTGTCATACTAAGCTCTGTTTCAACTCTTTGAAGGATCAATAAGAGCTCTTTCAACTGCCACATGTGAAAAGTTCATTCTTTGCAATTAAACACCCAGCACCTTTTTTTTTAGTAAACTATTCACTATAAATAATTGTACAAATATTTGCTTATATCAATCCTTATTCCTTGGTCAGTTTTCAGAGAATTGGTATTCCACACTGCTTTTGACCAGAAAGAACAATTTATTGACTGAATTAGTTGGAGAGAAGAACTTGTTCAAACCATGAGATATTCTAAGACCAAAACAAACAAACAAACATGGGCTATATGCTTTCCTGTCTTCCAGAATAAGCAAGGTAATTAAGTTGCCCTAGATTTTCTATAATATATCTTTCTGTTTTAGAATTTCTTTATGCAGGGGAAACTTTTTACTTCCCCCAAAGATAGTATTTTTAAAATATTATTCAGATGAAAATGTTCTAGAGTATTACTTCCTCATCAGAATGAAACAGTAAGTTGGGACGCAAAGTATGAACCATCTTATATAAACATTAACAAAATACTTGAAAAAATAGAAGTCATCTCAACAGAGTGGAAGACAAATAAACATGATGTACAAATAGGGTTTCATAATTAATCCAAAGTATTTCTTCCTGTAGTCAATGTAAACATTTTGTATACAAGTGTACATAGAAGTATACTGGAGGTTTGCATAAATGCCATCATGTACTGTAGGTATAAACCAACATCTACATATGTACCTTCTATTACAAGCAATGTTTGCCATACATTCCATTAATGACTTCTTCCAAAAGTATTCATAGACAGAAAGGCAAGTTGGTGGGCTGGCTGGTAGGGAATCACACAGAATTACAGGTATGCTAGACATTTGATCACATTGTACCCACAGTTCTCTTATTCCTACCTACAAATAGTATCTATATATCAGACCATTCTGTACTTGAGTGGACAGATGCAAGCATAAAAACTGAGCACATTTGCATTACAATCCACACATTATATCGTTATCTTTAGGGGGGGAAAACTTTATAGGTAGTGTTAGCAAAATGCAAGTGCTTTTCTTAAAATAATTTAAATAACACAAGCCATTTTATAGATATACTGTACATTTGTTTTAAATTGGGATTAAGTAGTAAAGAGAATAAAAATGCAAGGTGACTTTCAGTTTGCCTAGGTTATTTATTAACATGGAACTGCACAACATCACCAATGTGTCTGTATTATTCCGTTCTGCTAAACTGGCTGCCATTAACACAGCTATAAAAAGATCTCTACTGTAAATCTAGTTATTTTCAGCAAAATTGTTTAAAGTAACTAGGACAGAATATTGTATATGTAAAAAGA
The DNA here is from genome assembly GCF_035149785.1 of Candoia aspera. Taxonomy (NCBI): domain Eukaryota; kingdom Metazoa; phylum Chordata; class Lepidosauria; order Squamata; family Candoiidae; genus Candoia; species Candoia aspera. The sequence goes on from NC_086154.1 coordinate 186,578,660, forward strand.
CAGTAACTTCAAATTTTGAATCTTGCAGATTTTACAACTTCTAGTTTAATTTGAATTGAAGCTTCTTAACTTCATATGGAAAAAGGGCATTGGTATCTTCAATATTCTGATAAAAACCAATTTAACATTACCAAACCCTGAAGTATCTCCTTTCTTCATCTCTAAAACAGCAATGTCACTCAATTACAGGAACATATGAAGCAAACACAAGCACTAACTCAGAAACATAAGATCCTAGAAAAAGCTTTGGTATGCCATCAGTTCAACTTTTCTTTTTCTCCCATGTACGCATACTTTTACAACAATAAAAATAGTTGAAATAGGGGCATTCTTCACTATCAGGTACCAAGAGCCAGCTGTGCTCCAGCTGTTTCTTCAGCAGTTGACAAAGCATGAGACTAGAATGAATCAAACCCACCTGAGGAAGGGGAGGCTGCTGAACCTTTCAAAATTCCATGCAATGCCAGAAAATTCTATTTTGAGTATATAAAGAAAGCCTCATAAACATGATTTTAAAAATCATATGCCAGAAATAGTCCAGAAACAAAGTAGGTGCTTTTTTGAAATGTGACTTCTTAGCCACAATGATTAAAATTGTACAGTTTGAAACTGTCCCCCCAATACTCAACTAGTATGATTTTGAGATTTAAAGGCCTACCATGTACACAAGCTAGTTGCATTATGTCTTCTAACGAAATGCAGTGATCAGTCCATATAGCATGGAAACTTTTACCACCTTAACACAGCTAAATGTAGCATTTAGTCTACTCTTCAGGCAATCTAACATTTTAAATTTATATTTTTTAAAGTATAAACTTATCCTTACTTTAAAAAATATAAATTTACATTTATAAAAAAAAATTCAAACTGAGCTACAGAATTGAAAACAAAGAGGAACCTAGAGGATTAGATTTTCATACAATCTTTATTTTCAGAATCAATGAATTGATCAATTCATTGATTTAAAATAAATTTATTTATTTTAAACAGCATTAAAATAAATTAAATCTGCATCACATCTGCAAGGAAATTCCATTGATCATCTTCCCAGAGCTAAACTATTCTCTATTTCCCAAAAGCAGCCTCTGGGCAAAGAAGATTCCATGACTAAGCAAGGGGAATTACCTGAAAATGCCAAAAAGTAGTATAAATTATACTCAGGGGAAATACAGTGACACAATCCAGTTGCCTTTAAGAAGTGAAAAGTATAGTGTTGACAGTGGTGCCAAGTTCAAGGAAATCCATGTGAATTATTACTATTAGATTTATAGCCCATCTTTTTGTACAACTCACACCAGTATACAGAATGCTGTCTTGTAACACCATCAGTATCCCAAAGAACTGTAACCATGAGTTTTCCTACCAAAGCCTGGATTTTGAATTTTTTCACAAATCAAGTTCTGCAATAATATTCCATAGACTGATACTTCATTTCTGCATCATAATGATGAGCCATGTTTTCTCAACTCTCAATATGCTGTGAAGAAATTCCTCACTTTCATTCTTGCAGAGTGACAACTGAAGCAAATATTTGTAGCTTAGGGTTGAACTGTGGAGTCCTTGCTGCTCTCCGAGCCTTGTTGTTTTCTTGCAGACGTTTCATTGCCAGACTAGGCAACATCCTCAGTGTGAACAGGGAGAAGGCCTTGCTCTCAGTTTATATACAGTGGCTTATCCTGCTTGTGTTGGCGGGGGTGTTGTTCTCTCCTTGGAAGTTCTTTGATTGGGCTGTTGTTTGCTGCTTGGTTGACTGAGTTAATAGTTCCTTGATTAGGGTGTATTGTGCTGTTTGATGGTTCATCTGGTGTTAATCCTAGTGTTGATTTTTGCATATCTGGGTGTTGATTGCTGGCAAGGGAGTGTACTGGACTTTTGACTTTTCTATTGTCTCTTTTGAATGGTATGTAAATGTTGTTTACCTCTATGTGTCTGTTGATGGCTGCTTTGTCTGAGTGCCAGGCTTCCAGGAATTCTCTGGCAGTTTTGGATTTGGCTTGGTTTAGGATGCTCACAGTTTCCCAGTTGAAACTATGGTTGAGTCTGTCCATGTGTTGTGAGATTAAGGAGTTCTCATTGTGTCTCCTGACTGCTAGTTGGTGTTCGTGAATGCGCTCTGCTAGTCTTCTGCCTGTCTGTCCTACATAGTGGCTGTTACAGTCTTTACACTGTATGTTGTAAATGCTGTTTTTTCTTCTTGGGCTATTGGGTCTTTTGGGTTACTTAATATGTTTTGTACTTAATATGTTAGTTGGTTTATGTGCTACAGTGATGCCATGTGGTTGTAACAGTCTGTTGGTAGTTTCTGAGATGTTTTTGATGCATGGCAGTGTTATCCTTTTCAACACCCAGATATGCAAAGATTAACACTAGGATTAACACCAGATGAACAATCAAACAGCACAATACACCCTAATTAAGGAACTATTAACTCAGTCAATCAACCAAGCAGCAAACGACAGCCCAAAGAACTCCCAAGGAGAGAACAATACCCCTACCAACAGAAGCAGACCAAGCCACTGTATATAAACAGAGAGCAAGGCCCTCTCCCTGTTCACACTGAAGATGTTGCCTAGTCTGGCAATGAAACGTCTGCAAGAAAGCAACAAGGCCCAGAGAGCACCAAGGACTCCAGAGTGACAACTGCTGACAAATTTTAACTTGCCATCAACATACAAGGAACACATCTTGCAACCTTCCAATACTGAAGATCAATAATGTGACTTACCCATTCCTGTGAAATACCAACCTTGATAGAAATTTCTTTTTGAATGCTCTACCAATATTGTAATTCTATGCCAAGAGGATGCTCAAATAAATACATGCACCTATGTTTTATTTTAAGGTGGGAAGACCAAAACTGAGACTCCAGCACAGAAATCACATAGCATACTTTGTGACTACAGAATCCACTTTTGATAAGGAAACCATACAGTAGCACTGTTAAATTCAACCTTCTTGAATTTGTCCTCTCCATTGTTTATAGTTATTTTTGCTGGCAGCCATCACTATATCTTGTGAGGGTCTACTTCTCTTTCCTAATCCTAATTAATTTCCTAATGATTTTATGGGTCTGGCCTCATTGAGGTTCAGTTCCTTCCTCTTTTGTTATAAGATATTTTAGTGGTGCTTTAATTCAACTAGTTCATATATACTTTCAAGTCAAAGGCTTGAAATATAATTTTTAAAGACAATTTTCAATAATAATATGATACATAAAAATACAAAACATCTAGTTAAACAGAACCATTCTGGCTTATAAAGTGAAGATTTGCCAACTATCTATTTAAAAATAGATTTGAACTTCCAGTCTTAAAGAAACTACAAGAAAGAGCCATAAAAAACTTTTTTGTGGCACCACAAAAAAGTCTTATTTGAGGGTTCAGGCATGTTTATACAGGTAAGGCAATTCTTTAAATAATTTAATTTCAAGCCTATTATGTTTTTAAGGATGATCAGCAGCAGCACTATCAACTGGACCTCAAAATATACTATCAGCAATCAATGTGGCTAGCATTGTTGTAAGCCGCCCAGAGTCACTCGCTGAGATAGGTGGCTATAGAAATGAATCAATCCATCAATCAAACAAATAAATAAATAAATAAATTGTCTTAATTGTTAAAGCTCCATAAACAAATGCATCAGGGCAAAATTTCAAAGAATCATTAAGAGCCTCCATATTCTTCTGTGGGTGGGTGTAATAAGGGTAGATTTGGGGAATTTGTGGCCTTCCAAGTGTCATAATATTCCTGTGGTGTCCTAACAGTCAGGAACCACGCTGAGACGAGGAATAAGTCTCTAGTGTTTTATTACTGCTACATTAGACAGAAAATCATAACAAACTGAAGAAGCATGGGAAAACCCATACAGATAAACCCCAAAAGTCAAGGCAGGTCTGTTCTGTGTCTCTTTGAATGACTGCTCAACTCCTCACTACTACACATGCGTTTTCCCCCCTGGATAGGGGCCCCCTCCTGCTCACCATCAGTGCTCATGACATGTGGTCAGCAAATCTGGAAAGACCAGCGAGGAAGGGGAGACTTCCGGTGAGGACATGGCGAACTGACGTCCCTGGAAGAGAGTGGCAACATTACAGCTGAAAATGGCCAGATGCTGGATCTCCGAAATCTCTCTGGAGAAAGGAGAGATCTTGAGATTGCCCAGAAAAAGACAGCTATTTTTCATGAACAGATGGCAGAAACCAAGATTTTTGTGATCAGCTTGCAAACAGCTGGAAGTTGCAGGATTCCATCAAGCTCACAGCTGTCAACGTAGCCTATACAGATCCAAGGTTCCACTGAGCCTCATCTTTTAATCACTTTGGATTTAATTTTTTTTAATGCTTTTTAAAGATTGACCTTTGGAACGGCAAGTTTTACTGGATTCACTGGGTGAGTTTTCTTCAATCCTTTAAGGAAGAAGTTTTAACTACAAATTGAAGGATTTGCAAAAATATTCAGAGTATACAGCAAAAGGGTGATTAGAGTGTTGATTTTAGAAAGTTTTAAATGGATTAAGGGTCCAGATGGACTTGAATTAAGACTTCGAAATTAACTATAAGAATCCTATGTTTTTACATTTGGGGAAAAAATACTGATAAGATGACTTTGAAGGTTGGACACTAGAGGGCACCAGAAGGAAATAAATGCATCAATGGATCCATGGAGAGACATTTACAAATATTGGGCTCAGTAATTAATTTTAAAGTTATCTCCTACTATAGACAGACTAGATGGTGTCATAGAAGAGGAAAAAGTTTCATTGAAAAAGACTGAAATTGATCTGAATGGGGATTTTAAAATGACAGGCTATAAGAAGGAGATGAAAAGATGTAATATTGGATGAACTACTGGATATACAAAAAAGATGAATACTGGATATACAAACGAAACCAGCTGAAAAAGACATACAAATACTAAACCAGAAGAGTGACATGGATAAACTTTTCATACTGGATTTCCAAAAGGGATTCTTTAAAGTTGACAATGATTTTGTGAGAAGAGACAAAGAGAACATGAAAAAAAAGCTGATACCAGGACATTTTATCAGGGACTAAAGATTGTTGGGAGAAAGTGGAACGAATATAAAGTCAGTTTATTTGATCAAAGTTAAAATAGATGGGTTGTTATCTCTGGTGATTTTTAATGGATTTTTGCTGACTAGGACTGGATGGTGATATTTTAAAGGTTTTTATCTAAAAGAGATGAGATATGGGAAAGAGAATTCATTTGTTGCATTTTAAGTTTTTTTGATTAAGACTAAAATAGTGTTAAAATAATGCTGTTATTTCTGATAATTGTTATTGGATTTTTACTGACTAGGTTTGAATGATGAGGTTTGGGGGCTTTCTTCAAAGACAGAAAACGAGATATATATGTAAAAGGAAGGATTTTAAGTGGGTTTATTAGATTTAGTTTGTAATAGATATTATTTCTGATAACCCTTAATGGGCTTTTGCTGATTAGGATGGAGTGATGAGGCTTTAAAGATTTTTTTATAGAGAATGAGGTGAGATACGGGATGAAAAGATGGGTTGTTGTATTTTAAGAGATGGTGATAAGTTGTTAAAGTTATCTATATTTGCTGCGACTAACGGGGGAGGTTACCTTCTTTTCTTTTTTCTTCTTTTTCTGCACTTTTTAATTTGTTTTTTATATTTTTATATTTTGGAGCCTGTAATTGTTTTATCTGTATAATGTACAGTAATCTTTAATAAAATTATAAAAAAAAGGAAGAAAGACCAGTGAGGAAGGATACTGAGAGATACTGGGAAGCCTCACGTTCCCCATTCCCTAACTACAGCATGAAATTTTGTAGAAAGGTCCATTTCCTTAAGTCAAAATGAAACAAACCACATTATGGCTTAGATATGTGAACTCAGCTATAATCTCCATTTAGCCTCAGCCTCACTGTTCTCAGTGCATTCGTATCCGAAATGTACATTCAGATATCTGTACAGATTTTCCAAAGCTTTCCCAAAATTTGTTGAAGGAAACAAGAGAGGTTTGTGCGCCATTCTCATATTCATGATCCACATATTAAGAGCCAAAATCTTTCTGGATTTCTTCCAGTGGCTTCATCTGAGTATTTAAAAAATGTGATGCACAGCCTTTGGCAAAGCACCAGAATGGATGGAATATATGACATTTTGTATTACAGAACTAGAGTTTGGACTCAATGGGAATTTTAGTGGGGATAGAACAGCCACCACCACCACAACAATAATTTTATATGCCTCCCAACTACCGGCAAGTCTGGGCAGCATATAAATTTAATAAATTATTATTCATTTTGGATATATATAGCAAATCATTCACTCTGGGAAAATGAGACAACGGAATTCAAGAAAGGAATTACTGGACTCTGGACCTGAACTCCATCCCCTCACATCAAGATCGATGTTAAGAAAGGATCACAAGGCACAATGTCTTTTCTTTTCTTTCTTTCTCCCCCCCCCCCCCCACATACTACCACATTCAACAAAAATGACTCTTGGTGGTTCACAACACAAAAACAGAGTAAACACATAGAAGCCACTGAAAACATAAATAACCACAGAGTAACTGTAATGTGACCGTTCGTTCCCCAAAGGCCTTCTGTCTGGAACAACTCTGCCTCTAACAGTTTCTAAAAGGCCAGCAATGAGGCTGCCAGTCACATCCTGAGGGAGAAATTGTTTCGTAATATAAGGGCTGCTACAGAAAAAAAACTGCTTGCGGACCTTGGTCCCCTTCACCTCCCATATGTGGGGAACCATTAAAAGATATTGGTGGGAGGTCCACACTGGAAGATTTGGGTAGGCCATCTCTATGAGGAGGAGCTGGTTCTGAAGATATCTTGGCACCAAGCTTTATGGTAAAAAAACAGCACTTCAAATTGCACACGGAAACTTACTTGTATCCGATGTGGATACAAGTGGCCATAGGATAGGTGTTACGTAACTATACAAACTTGGATTCATTAATCCATGGGCCACTGCATTTTGCCCCAGTTTTCAGAAGGACCCCCATATAGAGCACATTGCAATAATCCAAATGTGTTGTGATGAGAACATGAGCTTTAAAGACCAAAGGAATCCTACACTCTTAAAAATCATGAATGTTCTGATTGCCAGACACAAAGAACAAATACTATATATTGTGCCAACTTAAGCTCAATTACAGATTTCAGAACAAAAAATACACAAGAGTGTACATCTTTAAAGCTATACTTGGGATGACACAGGACAAAACAATCCATCCTCTTGTCCTGGGCAATAAAAGAAGCCTTGGAGAAATGTCTAGCTGTTTGATTTAAGTGAAGCCAATTGACAGAACAATGTAAAAACCATGCTGAAATATTTTGGAAAAGTGATCTCTGAAAGGAATGGGGATGTTTTTGGACAGGGCAATTGTGAGCTAGCTAGCTGGCTGGATAGTCCAGGGGGTATTTGCATGAATCCACAGTTCCATGAGAGCAACCCTCTTTAATGTAATCAATGAAGGAAGTATCTAAATGATTAGTTTCTGTCCCCTCTGCAGCTGCTTGGGCATTCTTTTTGGCTTCTGGCAGCATTCCAAGCCTCTGATTCTGTTGCCTTCTCTGGAACAAAATGAATTCTTGAGCCAACAGATCAGGGTTACTTTAACAACAACCAAAAGAAGCAAAACAAAACCCACAACTACTCAAGCATACAGAAAGCCCGCATATTTTATCTATTCTGTAATAAATGCTAAATTTTCAACAGAAAAAGTAGGTCCTACCTAACAGAGCTGGGCGATCTATTTCTTGACTTCCATGCTCAATCCATATCTCTACTACTTATAAAACTGTAAAAGACAGGGCATGCAGCATTGTGAGCTTGCCTGATTTTTCTCAGGAGGCCTTGGTATTGTATATTAGCACGTGTCATTAGAGAGAAAGTACTTCTCTGTAACTGGCATTAATTCTCCAGAAAGAAGTAATCCAAACTTGGTCAAAATATGGCTCTAAATTATTTAAGTAAAAACTTTTTTATCTGTCTTGCTTTCCAGGCAAACCATTCTCTTTGGAGTATAGTAGTTTTGGAGAGTTAATAGTGCCTTTAGAAGATAAGTAGCACAGCTTTATAACTGACATTGTTATGGTCTGATTTACATTATTTTTAATGAATTCTTAGACATTTAAATTTGTTAAATTTTATTAGTGTATATTGAGATATATAGATCCATACATCACTAATACATTTTAATTAGTGTGTGTGTGTGTTGCAATTTTAAAAGCTGGATAGCAGATGCACTGTGCCCAAATTTTTTAAAAAATGTTTTTGTTGGCGTTAAATCTCAATCAATGCAGTACAAGGGGATCCAGAATTCCAGTCCAAGGCTGAGCATTCATGTAAAATTATTGAACATCTACTACTGATGAAAAAAAGAATATACTGTACTATGCAAATCACAAAACACAGCTTTCCTATTAAGTCTCAAAAAAGCTCTCCACTGCAGACCTATTTCAGTTTATTAGCCTATGTTCCAAAATGCAATCATCACGCTTTGTTAAAAGTTATGGTTGGTGATGTTAAATTAGAGAACTGATTTGTGTTTGACAGGACCACACATATTGTCAAATAATGCAAATAAACAATGTCATTTAATTAAAAATTGGTGTTGTATAGATTAATATGAAAGAATCAGCAATTTATTTGGGTATGCCTATGGGGAGGACATGATCTCTGAAAACAAAGTCATTTTAAAATGAATTTGATGGGATTCACACAACAGGTTTTGTTCTGAAACCATGGGGATTGGTATATGCCAAGTTTATGCTTCTTCAGTGCAGGAAAAAGAAAACAGACAATCTTGATTTACACAATGGCCTGTACAGACAGTGAAAAGTTAAGAGGATGCATCCTGGCACAATCCACACAATACCTATGGGCGCTTTTAGCATATTAAAAAAATCCTTCATTATTTACATCACTAGGGAGGGAAAGAGCAAGTTTAAACAAAAGACTATCTTAAATGTAGATTCCACTGTTTTCAGGGAAAACCAAAGTGGCAACATGCATTCCAAGCCAAGTTAAAATTCAACTGTTAAATATGTCCTTCAAAAATGATATTAAAGGTTTTCTATTTTTTTTTCCATCTTTTTCTCCTTCTGCAGCAAGTTCCCAGGTTCACGTTCTCCTCCCCCTCCCCCAAGTGACTTACAGACACAGTTTAGCACAAACTGTCAAATCTCTCCCCAGGTTCCAGGAAACAGTTTACTGAAGAAAACCTATCCCATATTCATGCATTAAAACTCATCGCCCAAAGCCATTTTTAACATTTTTTTCCCTTCCTGCCACTTCCATGCAATGAAGTAGAAATCAAGTTCCAGGAACTGGACAGATTGCCCCTGCAGTTTCTGAAGGGAGACAGGCACTGCACTGCCTGACATAAATTCACCTCTCATTAGGTTATCTGTAGAAGCAGAAGAAATGCCCATCTCTCCAGCCCTACAAGCCAAAGACATTTTTGATGTTCATATGTCATGTTCTGAAAGTTCAAAGTTCCCTGCAAGTGCCATGTAATGGATCGAAGGTCAAGTATCTAAAATAGCTTTAACCTTGGTTCTTAAAGCAAGTGACACCTGTCAACCTCAGCTTGGAATCTGCCGTTTTTGGAGGGGCAGGAAGCAATAAGGAATGAACCGAGGACCCCAAATCTCAGCTTCCCAGGAGATTCCAGGATTAACGTTTCCAGAAGCCGACGGCATCGGAGGACCAACAAAGCTCCCGATTTCACAGGGACCACTTAGCAGTTCAGGAAACAAACGAAAGCGAGGGAACCTAGAAGCACGTTTTGCCTCGGATGTAAGCGTTCTCGAGTCACTCACTCACTCACTCGAGTCACTCACTCACTCAGACAACCACACTAACACATACCTGTGGCTCCACCTGCCATTTGCCCGTTGGGAAGCCAGCCGCCTTAATAACCAAGGTTCGGGGGTTTGGGACGCAACTCTTACCTGTGCAGCCGAGGAAAGGAGCCACAAGGTGACTGAAAAGAGCGGGGCAACCGTCCGGCCACACTGTGACTGCCGTCCTGGCGCTGCCATCGTCTTAATCCTCCTCCCCCTCAGTTCCAAGGGCGGGAAAAGAGGGAGGCGCGCAAATTGTGCCCCGATCCCCCGAACGCCTCCTGTTTTAATCAGTCCCTCCTGAAACCGTCCGGCTCTTCGCCGTTCCTCGCCTTGCAAGGAACTCCCTAACTGTCAAGTCTGGCGCGGCGGGGATGGGGCACGCGCTGGGTGGAGGGGCACCTGGGGAAAGCCGCGGAGGGAGGAAGAGCAAAAAGCGAGCCAATTTGCGCGCTTCGGCTTCTGCTGAGCTCGGGAAGAAGGGATGGGTGGTGCTGCTTCTCCGCTCCCCCGGGTGCCGGGTTCGGTGGTGAGGGTGGAGGACACCGGCGACAAACACCACTTCACCGCTTCGGGACCGTTTCTTACTTCGGCTTTCTCGCCTTTGCTACAGCTGCAGAGTTCACTTGAGGCACTACGCATGGAGAAAAGCACGTTTAAAAGAAGTCTGCAGGGCGGGCGGACGAGTGGAAATGGGCGTCGCCTATCTAACTTGTCTTAAAGAGATACTGCTGATTTCCCTTGAGGGATATCCTCGTTGGATCGGAATTTTACGCGCACAACCGGACCCAGTGGCCGCACTCCAGATGCAGCTCCTTTCTCCGATTCTGGGAGCACGTTATGATTTCATACATACCGAAAGTGTGTGGCCACTGCCCTATCGCCTTTACCTGGGTGTATGAAATATTATAGATTGAAAAATCAAGCATGGTTTATTTACAAGATGCATATTTAGAGCTCCTTCACCTGCCCATGACCTTGTAGGCGCACATCTAAAATTGCTACGGTATTCTGTGTCTACCCCCAAAATAGGCTCTGTGAAGTAAACAGGAGAGGTTACTCAAACACAAAATCTAATTTTTTTTTTAAAAGACTAACACTGCACACAGGGGAATTTCTCACGAAACATATTACATACAAGTAGGTTTTACTATGAACTGATGCTCCAGATTCTTCCCGCGATTTTTAGCCACAGCATAGCTGCCAACATTATCTGTCCCAGGATGCTCCTTTGTCACCCTTTTGATGCAGCAGATGGAAACCCTGGACCAAGTTCCAGAGAGCCACTGGAGGTAGGTGGGGTATGTCCTGCTTTTGGGTTCCTTCAGTGGCCTAGAGAGCTTTTCTTTCCTCTTTCCACAGTACCAGACACATGCCTACTCACATAAGGTCCTCCTCAAGCTTCAGAAAAGGAAGAGAGGACCAATAAGGTACCAGCTTCATTCTTTCCTACCCTCACACTATGGTGTGGTGGCCTAATGTGTTCCTTGCCAGTGTATTCACTCCCATTGGTTGTGCCTGCATTTATGCAATGCCTGCAGTCTACCCACAGGCACCCCTCAATGTCTTCATCCACTTCTAGAACCCTCAAGTGTAAGGAAAAGCAGCTGAATCTAGCAAAAACCATTTCCTCATGCACAAACTGCACCTCAATAAGGCCTCATCTGTCCATAATCTTTGTGGTGCATTCCAACATCGGTTCCTCTTCACCCCTAAGATAACTTCCCAACTGCATCTCCATGCTTTTCTCACCAAGGGAACCCATGCCTACAATCCTGCAGAGAAATGCCTGCACCCTCTTGAGAGGGGCAGGCAACACAACTATATTTTATATCCCCTGACAGACAGTGCTCTGCACAGGCAGGAGCTGCTGGGCATATGGAAGAATATAATTGCAAGTAAAAACCCCGTAAGGTAGATCACCCTTTGGTGAGATGTATATTTCCTTCTTTCTAGCCTGTGCTTCTTTCCTGCATACCCAGTTCCTGGACAAGGAGTGCTGCTCCCCAAGTGTCAGCAGCCTTCTTGTTAGTACCCATATTACATTTCTTGCTTAGGGAGGTGCATAGCACCTATATGCCGTAGGCTTATGCACTGCCAGATCATCTTCTGATAAGAGATAGGAAGCAGGGCTTTTCCTCTGTGCAACTGTGGAGTGATGACATGCACAATTTCATCTGCATAAAAGAGCTGGCATCAAGAGACAGGCCCATAGTGCTGCACCCAGAGTATCTGGCCAGCTGTCACAGAAGCACCAGTCATGGCCACCACTTCATAAAAAATTGGCGGGGCTAAGAGAACACTGTGCTCTTGCTTCATTCTCCCATACTTTGCCATCTCCCTGTAGAATCCTTCTTGCAGGAGTACAGCGCTTTCCAGCTGCTCCAAGATGTTAATATTGAGTGGGCCCAGCCTTAGCAATGCATGGCTGCAGGAAGGATTTCCTGTGTTAACCTGTATTGACACTCCAAGCTTCCAATATATAGTATCAGGAGCAATGATTTAGGGTTGACCACCACATCTGTGTTCTTGAGGGGGGCCTGGCAAGGATGCAGTCTGGTATGCCATGAATCCATAACAATAATCAAAGAAATAGGATACAGATACAAATTCAGATAATTTGAATTTTAAATAAAATATGGACTCTAGCCATCTATTCAGGTAGAGTCCATGGACTCCAACTATGCTAATAAATGCATAAAGTAATAATTACTAGTTTAACATGGAAACCACAGAACTTATTCCTAAAGCATTTAACCCAAAATTATATAGATAAAAACTAGTTTTCATCCCACAGATGCTTACTTAAAAGTAAACCTACTTTAATTGTTTGTCTTTTGTACATAGAAAAGTGCTAATTAGGTCAATATAGCTAGATACAGCAGAGAGCTGGGAGTGAGGTTTTTCTGTGATGTAGAATGATGAGGAAAAAAGTTACCTGCTTCAGTTCAGTATGTACAGCAATTGTTATTTAAAAAATAACCACCCCTTTTAACTCGGCAAAGTCTGTGGACAGTAAGAACTCAGAACTCCTTGAGATACCTCAGAACATCCTTCTTTAGAAACTTGGTAATTTTTAAAAATAATTCTCAGATTTAAGTCCTTTGGCCTGCATATATAGCCAGATATCTGCTAATAAGAAAATCACATGACACAAACAAAAAGGAACACTGTCACCCTGGAATTATGAAAAATTCAGCTTCGATCCCAAAAACTCTTGCAAGGTAAAAACAATAATCGTTATGAATATTTCTCAGCTTTCATCATGAGTATATGTGAATACTCCCTTAGTATACAGTAACTGAATACTTGGATCATTGGGAAAATACACACCTCATTGAAAAGCCAAATGCATTTTACTGGAATCCTAGATAAAATTAGCTGATGTTTAAGCAGCTTGTATGCAGGCTGAGGGACGCGGTGGCGCTGCGGGTTAAACCGCTGAGCTGTCGATCGGAAGGTCGGCGGTTCGAAACCGCGCGGCGGGGTGAGCTCCCGTTGTTAATCCCAGCTCCTGCTCACCTAGCAGTTCGAAAACATGCAAATGTGAGTAGATCAATAGGTACCGCTTCGGCGGGAAGGTAACGGCGTTCTGTGTCGTCATGCTGGCCACATGACCCAGAAGTGTCTATGACAACGCCGGCTCCAAGGCTTAGAAACGGAGATGAGCACCGCCCCCTAGAGTCGGATTCGACTGGACTTTACGTCAAGGGAAACCTTTACCTTTACCTTATGCAGGCTGAAAATAGACATAGCTGTCTTCATATTTTGTGTATTATACAAACTTTTGCTGAGATATTTTGCACCTCTTCCCTGCAGAAAAAGTAGGATAGGATTTGTTACATTTTTAAACTTTAATATGAACTTCCCTGACTCAAAGATAAGGCGATATGTGAGATTTATACTCATGCACTCTAATGAATATTCAACCTGATGTACACATTGTGAACTCAAAGTATTTTTAAAATTGTATCTATCAACTATGCCTTCACCTAATACATTGCTACATTTCATTCCTCCTCCCAGAGCATGCAAGCCATGGTTAACTGTAAATATAAAGGTTCTGCTTTATATTTCTATTTTGCACATCACCCAAAACATAGTGAGTATAGTAGCTTTGCACAACTCTTTCGGCTATAATTCATGCCTTAAAACAACAGTAGTAGTGATCACATAACAACTAAGCCAAAATAACTATTTAATGGCTTAGCACAATGTGTTGGGATTGGATTTTGACTCTTCCATTGGACATTTGTGCTTTGCTGCCCAAAATGCATTCTTGACTTTTTCAAGATATGGAACAGTCTTGACTGTATCTATTCTGGCACTATAGGAGTTTCAGTCTTTAGAATTATGAGCCAGTCATATCTGAAGGAACAATGCAGGATGTTTACATCTTCACCCAACCATATATTTATTGGCCATATTCACATCCCTTGGGAGCCTTTGAATATGCATACATTTTCAAATGTTCATTAGCTATTTTCCTTCTCCTCTTACAGCTGCCAGACTCAAACTGAAAATGAAATTGGAGGGTTTCCATTTGCTTCGGTAGGTGTTGGATCAGTTCTCTTGTGAGTAATGAAATGTGCAGGATTTGTATTAAAATAGTGCAAAAGTAGCTGGAAATGTGTATTTGGATTGAACATCCAACCATTTTCCACAACGAAAACAAAAACTAGCCCACCAAAAGTAATGTATTTCTAAGGCATTATTTTTCCATTTGCAAAACAGACATTGATAGAAGAATGCACTTTAGTTACCTTTTCATATAGTTGAAAAGCTACAGAAATATGCTAGAAGAAATTACTGGCATTCGTGAATAATTAGACCAAATTTCAATGTGCAGAGAGAGCATACGCTTAAACTCTAAGAAAGCATGCCAAATTTCACACTGAAAATGTACTGCCCATTTTTTCCAAGTTTAAAATGGTCTCACAGCCTTTTTAAGAAGTTAAACAATATAATATTGCTTTGAGGTTTTTTTAAAAATGAACTCATATTTTCTCTTGTATAGATAAACTAACCAAATCAAATATTAGTAATATCCCAGAAGACCTGTAAATATTTCTATAAACTGCTTTCGGATGAGGTTTTTCTGAGAGAGATGCAAGTACCTTCACAAAGTTTAATACTGTAAATATTATGTAGTTGCGATTGTCAAAACCCTATGAGTAGGTTTGTATATCATAGTCTTCACGTATGAATAATATTGACTAAGGCAGTATGTTATAAAGTTTTTGCAGGGATAGAGAGATGTATTGGAATACATTAATGCCACAAGTTGAGTAGTTTAATTTAAACAGAGGTGCTCCTGGTTAATCAAAAGGCAGATCAGGGGATAGAAGCCCAAAGAGAATTGGGTGGAGTTACAATCTCCATGGAGACTCGTGGGTCATATTTTCATGGCAAACTTTCCTGCAGTAGATTCAGCCCAATTTTCTGGGTATGCATGACATGCTAAAGCATTTGCTGGATGATAACATAACATAGGTATGATAGGTTAATATGTGGCTGACTTGTTTGTGGTTCAGTTGTCATATGAACCTAGTTGTGATGACAGTTTGGCTGTGTTCACATGACATGCTTAGCCACAGTTAACTTAATCTTACACAATAAGCTAAACTATAAATTAACCACAAAGTCTAGTAGCTGTTTATTACCTATACAACCCTTCATGGCGTGGTGCCTAGGTATGCCCTCCAGTCCAGATTGGGATCTTAAGGTTCAGAGGGAGTAGGGGTTTATGTTTTTCATAACAGCCCTATTCCTTTGAAATTCCTAATCCTTGGAAATATATATGGTGCCCCCTCTTCTCTTATTTGGGAAGGCTGTGAACACCACATTGTTTCATAGGGCATTGATTCTTAGATGGTTGCTATTAGATTTTTGGATGGTGGAGGGGGTATTTTATTGACTGCAGTTTATGTATTATTGTTTTTAATGTGTACATTGCCAGGAGCCTGTTGGAGTGTGCTGGTCTACATGGGAGGTAAGTAAATAAATAAATAGTTGTAGTTGTCCAGTTTGTGCCTCACTCTGTACTACAAACATGGTCACAGTCCATAATATATGTAGGCCTAGTTAAAGAATGGACAAAATTCAAGCCATATACTTTTAATAGAACAGTATAAAAAGTGACAGTCCCAATAATGAATGAATACATTTGGCCTATTATACCCTGTTATATTTATTCTGTACTACCATCTTTATCTCCTGCCAACCTAGCAGTTCGAAAACATGCAAATGTGAGTAGATTAATAGGTACCGCTTCGGCGGGCAGGTAACGGCGTTCCGTTTAGTCATGCCGGCCACATGACCACGGAAGTGTCTACGGACAAACGCCGGCTCTTCGGCTTTGAAACGGAGATGAGCACTGTCCCCTAGAGTCGGACACGACTGGACTTAATGTCAAGGGAAAACTTTACCTTTACCTACCATCTTTATAGGGAAGGAATTCTTATTTGGAAATCAGAAATTACATATGATTACATCACAGTTTTAGCCAATGATAACACTATATTATTAAAGAAGAAATGGAAATATTTAACTAATATTTACCTTAAATAAATATAGCATGCATATGTGTGATTGGCTCAAATGGCAACCTTGGGTATTTATGCACTAAAGCACATCTTACCAAGTCTTGAAAGGTACGTTCTACTGAATTTGGATAGATTATAATTGATCAGATTCACACATTGCTCTATACCAGTGTTTCTTAAACCGTTTTTCTCTCAGGATCCCTTCCCCTTTTAAAAATTATGGAGGACCCCAAAAGAGCTTTTGTTTGTATTGGTTATATTTATCAAACATTAAAATTGACACGTTCTCTGCCACTACAGCTTCTCATGATTGTTTGGTGGGATGTTATAGTGGCAATCTGGAAGACCTTTGTTATTTTGAGGAGTTAAGTGACATATTTTGATTTTCTCCCTCACATGAAGAAGATTAGAGCTTATTTTGAGTTATACTGATGTTTAGCTGGCTTGTTTTTTATTTCTGTTTGTCATGGTGGAAGATAAAAGAAAACCCCAAGATTGAAAATTTAAGAATAAGTCCACTCCTACAACAGCCCTCCAGAAAATATCTGTTTGGAGTGGGGGGAGAGATAAGAGAAAACCCCCAGATTGTTTCTGTTAAGCACTAGCTTATCTGTAAAGCTTCCCAGGCTCTTGGATGATGTCATAAACAGGTGCTCTAGACCCTGGGAAGTATCCCAGTCAAGGTCGACCCATGCAGCCTCGGTACCATGGAAACATGGTCATGAGGTTTGAGGCCAGGCTTGGATAAAACCCTTAGGATTGTCTTCTGAGTTTGGGAGCTGTGCGCAGACCTGAACGCTGGGTGCTGTGGATATTGAGCCACCCTGGGGTACCTCCACTGTCCTTATTAGCTCCTGGCAGCCTATGGAGATAGGGTTTCAAATTGCTTGGTATGTATGATTTTCTTTCTTTATGTTATGTTTTTTCACGCTTCTGTTTAATCTGCCTAAACTGTGTTTCTGTAACTTTGTTTGCTCAAGTTTATAATAAAGCTTAAAGTTTCTTTATCCACTGGCATACTCATTGTCTCTGGATCTAAAAGAACCAATTGTTTGAGTACCTGATCACTGCTTGGGCACTTGGCAGAACAGATTTTAATGTTGTATTATTTTTCAGTGTAGGCTGGCAAATAATTTTGATTTTGTGGACTCCTGAGAGGGTCTTGTGGGACCCCCAGGGGTCCTCAGAACACAGTTTGAGAAACACTGCTCTATACCATAAACGGGTTTATAAGCTACATGCTAGGATCACACAACATACTAAACCAAAACCAAATAAACCACTTTTTGGCTTACTTGATGTTTTCCAAAGGAAAACAAATTCTTGTCCTCAAAAGTTTCTAAACAGAAAGGGAGGAAAAGGTAATCTATCATAAATATATAAATACACATATAAATAATGCTAATCATTTAAGAATTCTGTGAAATTTAGATTACCCCATTTCCATTGTTTTCAGGGAATAGAAAGCATACCAACTTCACAGTTAAGAGGCAAAATCAATATCTGAGCTTCTGGTTTAAAAACACTCTTTGGAATACAACATTCCCTTTGCCTTTTCCTCTGTTCTGTATATATATGTATTTCATTTATCATTGTTATTTAGCACTGAAAGCATAACCAGTTTCCTTCCATTTAAGTCGATTATCAAATGTTTCCGTTTGCTGTAAAAAAATAACAATTTATCGTTGGCTCTTTTTAAAATAATATCCAGTTGTCTATGGAATGTAATCTACTTAGATGAGTTATATAACTGAATAAATATAGATTGATCATAACCAGAAACTGTAAAACAGCAACAACTTACAGATTAATTATGTAGGGTTAATTACCAAGACTGGAAATTTGCTCTTACTGGTTACTGTTTGTTTATTTTATTCAAAAGATAAATTCCAAATATTTTAATGGGTGTTATTTTCAGACAAGCATGTTTAGGGTAGAATACACTGTTTTACTCATTAGTTCCTTTGTTGATTGTTAATACAAATTGTCTATGGCAAGGAGTCTTACAGGACAATCATATGCATGTCTGCACAAAATAAATGTTGCTTGATTTGTAAATATAGTTTAATTCTAAGGTTATTTTTTTCCTGTTAAAGGTCACCTTTGGCTGGATTATGAAAGCTTTCAAGTACCCTTGTCACAAGCTTTACTGCCAGTGGAACTACCAATCTTTTTGCTGGGGTTTTTTTCCTGCAATTAGCTTAGGGATAGGGAGTTTTCTAGCTGATTTCTGTAGCATTCCATTCTCTGGGGAGGAAAGTAGCTACCACAGTAGGGAAAGCTCTTTGCTGTAATCCCTTCAGGGCTAAGTCCACATCAGTACTCAAGAGTGAGTGAACAACGAAAGACACATTTAATTATAATGCCAAGCAATATTAATTTCAAAATATATTAAAATGACTGCAGCCCATCCATCTAAACAAAGATGGATAATAAAGCTCAGTTGTTCCTTTCTTTATGGACTTAACCACTTACAGCATAATTTTGGCATGCCAGAAACAATTATGTTGTTAGGTTAATGGAACAAAACAGCCAAAGACCTTCTCCTCAATAATTCTTTAATGTATTCAAATATGTGAGAATTTGCAAATATACTTGCACTTTCCAAAAGTACTCCTCCGTTGGTATACTGCTTTATAAAATAAGTGGAGATGCTAACTAATTTGTTTTATTATACACATACACTGAATGACAGCGACTGCTGAAGTTATGTACATTAAAAGGTTTCTGAAAAGGTCTCAGCAAACACAGTGGGTTTTAGCACATTACAATTGCTAATTGATGGGGTACTTGTAATCTGTTTTACCTGTTATTTGCATACCTAATCTGTCTTCCTCTCCCTTCCCCCCATATTTCATCCCAATTTAAATCCTAGATCAGTCTACTCTGTGCTTCTGATGAAGTGAGTTTCTGCTCACAAAAGCTTATCCCTTTTGATAAAATATGTTAGTTGGAAAAGGTCCCACCAGACCCCTTCTGATTTTTCTATGTTATGGGCTAGGGGAAAAGTAGCCCCTTTATTTATTTATTTATTTATTTAAAATAATGCCACTGCTCTGCTGCTCCTGATTCCTACTCCCACCTCCACCTCCTGCTTCCCATGAGCTAGCCATTAATCTGCATTTAGATAACACTCAGAGCCATGACTGAAGCAAGTAAGTCAAAGCCAGACCACAATTTTAGATTGTGATTAAGGAAAAGAACCTTAGCTACAACTTTGGCCCAAGTTCCAGTTTGGAAAACATGCAAAATAATGTGGCTTACCATGTTGTATAAACCAGATCTATGAATTTAAAAATTCTATACCTCCTCAATGATTGAACGATCCTCTACTAGGCAAAATTCAACCTTTAATTATATTGATGCAAGCCCCCATTATAACAATGTGCCATGTGTCTCAAAGAATATGTCTCCAGTTTCTCTGATTATTGTGAAGCATTCATTTTGTATTGAACAATTGCACTTGCTATTTATGGTCCTTGTTGGAATCTTGATTCTTTGCCAAATTGAGGACAGTATTAATTTTAGTACATTTCTATCATCCCTATCCCCAAGGAACTTGAAGTAATATATACAATTCCCTCCTAATTTTATTTTTCCAACAACCCTGAGAAGAAGATCAAGCTGAGAGAAAGGGATTGGCTGAAAGTCCTCCAGCAAACATAATGTCTGAATGGGTCTCTCTATTTCTAGTTCAACAGAGAATTTGCTTGATGAGAAAGATCTCCCTACAATGAAAGATAACAATTCCCTGGGCTAGCAGGATTATGGTATTGCTATCAAAATGCACATTATAGTGACAGTTGATAAATGATAGTGATATAGTTACTCGATATAGTGAGTAAAAAGTAGTACATATATATTAAAATAGCAACACTAACTAGAGGTCACTGGAGTTGGGCAGCTAATAAATTCAAATAAATAAATAAATAATAAAATATAGAAGAGAACATCTGTAGATACAATATTATGTTTCCCTCATTTAATTTTTATTTTTGTAGTGTCATTACTGCTGTACTTTTAACTGTTTAATGGACTAACATTTATCAAATTATAGCTTTTCTGGTACATATACAGGAATTCTGGAGAACTTTTGGTTGGGATCCTATATGGATAACTGTAACACATACATTAGTATCATTATCTATGCCATAAATCCCTGGCGTGTAAACGTAATAGACAGTTCAAATGAAACATCTGTTTGTTTGAAATGCCACGTGGGCTGGCTTTCTGAAATGCTGGCTGGTGATTCTGGGAGTTGTAGTTACAGCACATCTGGAGGGCATCAGCTTGGGAAGCTAAAATGAAAATGTGAATTGGGGAAAACAGATGGATTTTTATGAGACATTGTGCTGATAACTTTATGTGAGAAAAAGTTCATGTGAAATATGCAATTCATGTATATTATGCAACCCACTGAGATTAGAGTTGCATTTAGCATGGATAGAACTCTATAGTCAAGCTAATGAGCTCTGTAATGAACTGATATATAGGACTGACAAATTTATAATCATTCTGGGGCACCATGACAAGCTGTTTCATGCATAATGTTTCATTAGCAGAGATCAGAAATCTTTAGTGTAGTACAATATCTATGAAGAATAAAGTGTTTCAGGAAATCAGTATTAACATGCTTAGCTTTTCTGTGATGTTTTGATTTGCTACTCTACTTTTCACAACTCCATTTTAAAAAAAAACCTAACATCCTCTTTTTCTACATCTATTCCTCCACTTCCCTCAAATTAATCACATGGACAGATTCACAGATCATCTTTCTGCATAAGTGGGAATAATTATTAATCGTTTCTGTTTTTATCCCTTTTGTTTGGAATTCATCCCCAGTTGGCATGAAGTTGGAACTCAGAGCACTGAATCACTCAGAGATGCAATAGGCAGCCTTCTTCCAGACAGGAGGATATAGAGGAATTCAGTTCTGGCCTTGAGAAAGAAGAGTGACAGGGAAAAGAGTTGCTCAGTCCTGGGAAAGTAGAAAGTATGTGAAAGAGATTCAGAATTGCTGTTCCCCTTTGACCTTGTTGTCCTTTAAAAGGGGCAGTGAAGGCTTTAGACAGGCTTTCAAGATTCTGTTAATATACCCTAAAACAATACAGTAGCATTCTTGGAATTCCTGCCGTATATGTTCTTTAATCAATTTGTCCCATTTTGCTTGATCTTAACCTTACTTCCTGTTTTTTCCTTCATTTCTGAGCATAGGCTTCATCCACCAACTCTGATTTGAAAGGTTCAACTCCTGGTTCAAGATTCACCTTGAATAATTGTTTGTGTATGTCAACTCTTACCCAAATAGTGAACATGGAAAACTTTCTGTCTACTGAAATTATTCTGTTATGATGCATGAGCCATTATATTGCAGCACATTAGAGAAGTTTGCTACAAATTTTTGAGAATTATTGCTCTAACCCTTTATGAAAATGGCAGCTCAGACATTTTTGGTATATGCATTCTCAACAAAAACCATGTACATATCTATTGCTATTAATCCAAGTTCATGGTGGTTCTACTATAACAAGTCTGGAAAATAGATAAGACTGAGAATTTGGGGTCACTAATTAGATTTGTTTGACAAGTCACAACAAGTCAGGTCTGACATTATGCCACACTGCTCTCTGCTGTTCCATAAGAAATGATGAGATAAGTGAGCTTCCAGTGATGGTCATGACAAACTAGATGTCACTGAAAGAGCAGGGATGGCAATACGGTGAAGATTGGCAACCAGATCAACAGAGATTGGCCAGCACAAGTCTTTCTGGATAAAGGAGAGATCCTGAGATTGCACTCTGGACAGCCACTCTTCTTGAGTAGATTGCAGGAACTGAGGTTTCTGTGGACGGCTTGTGAGTTGAGTGGCTGGGAGTTAAGGGATTTCAATCATGCTCACAGCCATAATTGCACCCTATTATACAGACACAAAGTTCAGCCAAACCTCATTTCTTAATCACTTTTGGATATAATCAATTTACAGCTAAAGAGGGATTTTCTTAGCAGCAGGATAAGATTCCACTTGGTGAGTTATAGTGCTTTCTGGATTACAAAGGAATAAATAAAGAAAAAGGTTTTAAGGACTTAAAATTTTCTGGCAAAAAGCTTAACGAGCAAATGTAAGACAATTTAAAACAGATAAAGGGGACAATTTTGAAATATTATTTTTTGGTGAAAGTGCTTTTGCAGGAATTGGAACTAAATTAGACAAATGAACATTCCTTTGTGGGAATGTTTTTTGTTTACTGTTAAAGAGTGCAGACAATAGGTGGATTTTACAAAACAAAAGATAAAGGTAGTATGAGCCAGACTGTGATGCTACTGTTGCTATGGGGATGTGGATTATGATTGTAACTATGCAGTGCCATTAGAGATGAAAGTATTAAAGGCACAGAAACAAAAGGAAGAAAGTGAGGAAGCTTGTCCTTTCATTTTGCCTTGTTTGAGACACTTTCCTTTTTGGATTACAACAATATTACAATGTCATTAAAATTATGATGACAGCCAGAAAAGCTGTGAGGATGGAGGGGAGGAGAGGATTGCTAGAGCAACCTGCAGAAAAAGGAATTACAATGAATTTGCTTCAGAAAATGTTTGAGCAATTGGGTAATAAATTAGCAGAATCCCTTGATGCTAAACTGACTCTATCACTTGATACTAAATTAACATCTTTTGAAAAAAGAATGGATGAAAGACTTGTAAAAATGAAAGAGGAAAGTTCTGTAAAACAAGTATCTGGAGTGAATGACAAAGTGGAAATTCTGGTGAGCAAGACAGAAGTTATAGATAGAGAGCTGGAAAGAGACTAGATAATCTAGCACTATTGGAACTGAGAAAGAAGGAATTTTGTTTGAGACTTAGAACAATCCCAGAGGATTCTGATGAAGATATTAGAGAAAAGATTAAAGCCCTGGCAATTTTGGGAAGAGGAGCATACTGTGGCAGAAATTGATAAAGTGTATAGAATAAATTCCAGATTTGCGAGAACAAAAAATGTTCCAAGGGATGTTTTGGTACACCTTGTCAGGAAGAAGATAAGGGATCAAGTTTTGCAGCAACATTTTAATACAAGATTGAAGATTGACAATACAGAAATAATTGTTCTCAAAGAGATTCCTATTAGAATTTTGTGTCAAGGAGTACCTTTTTTTGACTGAGAGATTAAAGCAGAAAAAGATCCCATTTCGATGGGACAAATTGGAAGGTGTGATTTTTACTTTGAGCATGATAAAGGATTACAAATGCTTAATATGGAATATAAATGGAGCAAATGCCCCTCAAAAGAGAAAAAAATATTTCATTATTTGAAAAAATAAAAACAAGATATAATTTGCTTACAAGAGACACATGTTAGAAAAAAGGACATAAAATATTTGATTCACAAAAATTTGGGTGAAGTGTTTATTTCAGTTGGAATTAAAAAAGAAATTAAGTTGTTCTGTACATAAATTCCCAACTAAAACCGGAACTTATACTGACTGATGAGCATGGTAGTTCAAGAGAGTATACTTACTTTTCTGAAGGACATAGACTTTTTTTAAGAATAGACATGATTTGGATGTCCAAGAATTTAGCCACTAAGGTTTCTAGAGATATTACCAAATACTTGTTTGGATCATAATCCTGTGAGTTTGAGCAATAGTGGAGGATTGTAAAAAGAAAAGAATTCTTTACAAATAATTGAGAAAAGGGCACTGATTTAAGAATGGTTTGGAATACAAGTAAAGCTTTTATTAGAGATCATTTTACAGAACATAATAGTGAATGTAAAAAGAAGAGTCAAGAGAAAACACAGGCTATTTTGGATGAAATAAAGAGAAAAAAAGAACCAAAGAAATCTGCATAGAAAATAAATGTTTCAAAACAAATTAAGTTACTACAATGGCAATTATCTATGTTAACAGTAAGAGAAATGGAAATAAAAATGAATCATGTAAAGCAAGAAAATTTTGAGTTTGCAAATAAACCAGGGAAGTGGCTAGCATATAAAATATGAAAAGAAAAAGAAAAGAAAAGAAAATGATATTGAAATTAGAAGAAGGAGATATTGTATTAATGGACAATATGGCAATACAAGAAGTATTCCATCAATATTATTCCAATTTATATAAAGGAAGTGACATTAGAGAAAATAGATGAATAATTAAAAAACAAAATTTACCGAGGATTACAGAGGAACAGAGACAGATTATGAATGGACCTACTACAATAAGGGATGTTTCTGAAGCTATAAAAACTAGGAAAGGTGCCTGGATCAGATGGATTATTAGGTTCTTATTATAAATGCTTTGAGGATGAACTTTTACATCCTCTGCAAAACTCAATGAACTGTATCCTATAGGAAGGAAAATTGCCAGAGGGTTGAAAAGAGGCCAACATAGCATTAATACCTAAAGAGGGACAAGATTTGACTTTTAACAAGAAATTATAGGTCAATATCATTACTGAATAATGACTACAAGTTGTTTACAGCTATTTTAGCTGACAGACTGAAAAAAAATTGCAAGAATTTATTCATGAAGATTAGTGTGGGTTTCTGCCTAAAAGAAAATTAAAGGGCACTATTAGAAATGTGTTGGACATTTCTATTTTTCCTTTACTTTTTTTATCTTTCATGCACTTTTAACTTTCTCTTTGATTTCTTTCTTTCTTTTCTTTTTCTTACTTTATATTAGTTTGTATTAGTTTTTATTTTCTTTTTTAAAATCTTTAATAAAATTATATAACTAACTAAATAATGAGATAACTATGGTGCAGCAGTTAAGGTGCTGCAGTAGGACTAAGGAGACCCAGGTTCAAGTCCATCTTCATCCAATGAAGCTCACTTGCTAACTTTTGCTAGTTATTCTCTCTGTCAGAACCAAGCTTGCCTCTGACTCAGAAAGTGAAACTATTTCTGAGTCAGAGGAGGAATTGGAAACTTACCGGGCTGGAATCGGAGAAATGAAACTCCAGCAGAGCAGGAAGAATCCATAATGCTGATTGGGCGAGATCTGGAGGAGGATTTGAATACTCCAATCGGTGCGTGCCAGAGATGGGCGGAAAAGCGCGCAAAGGAGAAGGCAGCCTGATTGGCTGCAGGAGATGCCAAGCGCACCAAAGATTGGGATAAAAGGCAGCCGCACAGAGAGGGAGCTGCCAGAGACAACCGATCCTCTAAGCCTGCAGCTTCAGAAGAAGAATCCTTACCGGCATCGAAATCTGTGTCTGCTGTCAAAGAGGGACCAGAGCCCAAGTTCCATTTGGAGGAATTGGATTTTAAGTCTGCTGCAATTGAGGAATCAGCATCAGCCGAGCCCAGTAGCCTGCATTTTGCATCAAGCCTTGAAAACCCATGTTCTCCTCAACAGCGCAGTCAAGCTGAGAGATTTTCGCACCTCCGCTTGTCTACAGATCTATGCAACTGCGCCTCGCAGACTCCAGCATGTTTCGAAATTTCACACCTATCTTGTTCAGGATCTGGATTCGTGGCCACCACAGTCCTTCCAGCCGAGTCCCACCTAGTTCCAAGTTCCAAGCCTTGCTGGAAATCTCCAGTCCAGAAAATCCAGTCCAGTCCGGGGCTTCTAGCCGAGTCCAGCCTTGCTCCAGTTCCAAGTCTTGTCTCCAAGCCTTCAGTTCAGAGTACCCAGCCTAGCCCAGAACCCTCAGCCGGGTCTAGCCTTGTTCTGAGTTCGAATCCTGTTCCAAGCTCTCAGCTCATTCCTGTCTGCTGCTTGTAGTTCTGCTTCCAGGTCCATTGAGCCAGTGATTCAGCACCAGTACCAATCAGTACTGTTCCAGTTCGAGAACTGTTGCCTCCAGCCTTGTGTTCCAGTTACATCCAGTCAACCTTTTGAGTGGAAGGTCCTGTTCCCTGCCCTGATGTGGCCCAATTGGGCTTGTTTCACCAGGTTTTCGCATATCAAGGACTTAATTATTGTAAATAGTTATTTAATAAAGAATATTCATTGAGAATCTGTCTGGTGCATAGTCTGAACAGGACACTCTCCTAGCCCAATTTACTTCAGAGTGGTGATGTTATGGGAAAAATGGGAAAAAGGAAGGCTATCTGGGCTGCTGTGTGCTCCTGAGCAAAAAGAAGGGTATAAATACCAAGAATCTCTCAACTATAGCAAATAACTCAGCAAGGATATAACTAAATAAATGACAACAATAAAACATAAAAAAGAATGATATTTACCTGTTGCAGTGAACAATCGTTAGCCTCCCAGAGTCACTGGTCTGAGATGGGTGGCTATATAAATCAATCAATCAAATGAATAAATAAATAAATGCAAAGTAGTTAGGGAACCCAAGTTTTCCAGTGCTGCTATGTGTCAATTTTCAGCAAGCCCAGCCAACATCACTGGTTCTGAGGGATGGTTGTCCTATTACTTTGGATTCTTTCTGGTTTCTAGATCTTGACATGGACTGTATGTGTGTGGAGGGATGAAGGTTACTGCCTGTTTGTTGAGACATTATCTTTCTTGGCTAATTAATTGGTCAGAATGGAATGTTAAACTTTAGTTCTTGTGTTTAATTCTTGAGTACAATGCCCTGTTCTATTTATGAATTTTGAGTATAGAGCTAGAGATGGATAGTATGGAATTAATAAATAAAAAGGCATTCAAAATATGTCCAAAAGGGTCAGAACTCCCACAGTATTGGGATAGCCTTCTTTCCCCGTACCATTTAATTCAACACCAGTTGAATTAGACAGAGGGATTATTTATTATAAAAAATAATAGTAGTGATGTCTCACTAAAATAGCTCTGAAGTGGTTGAATAATACTATGTCTCACTAAAATAGCTCTGAAGTGGTTGGCAGTGTCAGCTGTAACCGTTTCCCATTTACTTAACTTTATAAACATTTGAGAAGATTTAAGCTATTTCCTGTGCTTCATGGCATGGCCTCCCACACCCAGAGTACTTTACATCATCTAACTAGAATGCACCAAGGGGAATGCTCAATGCTATTAAGCAAGGAACGGTTTTATTTAAGATTTGCAGGATTTCTGAAGGAGCTTTTGCCCTGCATTCATTTCATGGAAAGACACAAGAGCCTTGCTGAAGTTGCATGATGTGCAGAGGGCATGGATATAAATGTGTTGAATTGATTGACAGATAATTTTTTTACAGTGGAAATAATATTGTTGAGCAAATAATTGGCAAAGTGTATATTAATTGTCTAATTACAGGTTCATCAACCAAAGGCAATGTTTGCAGTAGGTGCAATTAGAACAATTAAGCCTCCAAGGAGCTATGATGGGAACAGTGTATTGTAACTTTCTCCTAAAGTATCTTGAGTTGAGGATGAGCAGTGAAGAGGCCAAGTCAGACGCTTAATAGAAATGACATGAGATGATTTAGATAATTAAAACTAAGAGGGATAGTCCAGGCACTTGTAGTACCTACTCCAGGAGCAGGCCACCTTTTAGACTTTTTTTTTAAAATGAACTGTGTTTTCATTGTTTATTGTTCTGTTTGGCATTTGTGGTTTTATTGTTCATACAGTGCTTTGATCTCCTTTGGGAAGAAGAACAGAATCATCAACATCAACATCATTGGAGAAGTCAAAAAAGATCTCTGCAGTTCAGCTGGTTAAACAGTCAATAAAATGGCAAATGTGGAAGCAAATATGAAATGAATCACATGAGGGCAAAATATCTGACATAGATATAAATAGATGTAGATACAGGGATAGGGATAGGGATAGAGATACATGCTGATGAGATCAAGCAAAGAGGTCAGTGAATAACTGAAAGATAAAGCCAACACAGCTATGTGTAGCTGTTGAGAAAAAGAGAATTTAATAGAGAGGATGTGCAGGAAAAGAATCAGAAATAAAATCGTGAGCATTAAAATGTCTTTTCACCATCATAGTAGATGATGAGAGCAAGCTGATCTTGGCTGATTTACCTGCAGAAAGTTAAGCACTTGATAACGTGGACGTAAGACCACTAGGAAATGCTAGAATGGAAAGTTGAAAAACAAGTATCACGGAAGAAGTAAATGGAAAATCATGAAATATAGACCTGCCAATAAAAGTCCATGGGCACATCCATGAAGTTATGAGTGTCAAGCTCAACTTGAGGGAGCATTTACTTTTACCATGATGTAATCTTGTTTGGATTTCTTCCATGTACTTTAAAAAGGAACACTGTAGAAAAAGGGACCAAAAAGGACTAGAGTTATTCCAATATGAGAGAAGCGCACACTATTTGGCTTCTTTTAGCTCAGACACAAGGTTGGGAAAGCATGCAAGCATGGTTTCTGGAATTCTTTCTAACCTCCTAAAAATAGCTGTGCTCGGGTCTCATGACCAGGAGGAAATAAGGAGGCTTAGAATGGAAGAGTTGGCAATATTTTGAGCCTCTGCCCAGATGCCTCTCTCACAGGGGTGCCCTGGAAAAAAATTTTCCCTACACTTTTTTATTAAATCTCCAAAGCCTTCAGCCAGATCCAGCCCATTTTTTCCAGTTTCTCCAGACCATTAAATTTGGTTCCTTTTTTGTTCAGATTTCAGACAGAAATCTAACAGATAAACAGACCGAAAAAATGAGTTCTGACCTCCTTTATATAATTTCTTTCCAACATTCCACTGGATTGGAAAAAAGGCAAGAGATAAGGGAGAGGGAGAAAATAAATGGGGGGAAAAATTTTCTCCCTCTCTCATAATATTAGAATCCAGCATCATCCACCAAGGAGATGATGCTGGATTCTAATATTATAGAATCCTATAATCACTAGGAGATGTTAGAATGGAAAGTTGAAAAACAAATATCTTAATAGAAAGTAGGAAATCCAGGGCAGGCAGAATAGCTGAAAACAAGTGAAGTCATGAGCAAGTATATAGTGATGATCACCTACTTGGACAGTTTTGAAAAGAGCTTAGATTTGGCAACTGGGAATAATGGCTACCTATTTTCTCCAGTTTTCTCCACACTGATATAAATGCCTTTAAATACTGGTTACTGGGATACAGAAGTGGAAGGGTTCTTGAGCTTATGTCCTGTTTGCCATAGGACCCTGGAACTAAAGAGGAATTTGATCTGATTCAGCAAGACATCTACAGGGAGCCAATGAAAACATTTCTACCTGGCAGCAATGCCTCACAGTGGCCTCAAATTTCTTAGCTCATTGTGTAAATCAAAGAGAAATTTCCAGGATACCCCAACAACCATCCACAGGCTCCCACCACTCTACCCCAGTGCCTGGGTAAAGAGCCAGGTCCTGATGGCCTTCTGGGAGGCTAAAAGGGTGGAGGCCTGCCAGATCACCAGAGGGAGCATGTTCCACAAGGTAGGGGCAGCCACAGAAAAGGCACGCTTCCAAGGTCGCACTAGATGGCAGTATTTCAGGGAGGGGATCTGGAGCATGCCTACCCTGTCTGATTAGTGGGATGGGCAGATATCTTCAGGGAGAGACGGTCTCGCAAATAACCTGGTCCCGTGCCATGTAGGGCTTTAAAGGTAATAACCAGTACCTTGAATTGCACCCAGAAGGAAACTGGAAGCCACTGCAGCTGGTATAATTGGAGGGCAGCATGGATAAAACTAGGGGTGCCCAACCCTGTGTGCACCACTGCATTCTGGACCAGTTGTAACTTCTGGGTGGTCTTCAAGGACAACCCCATGTAGAGCGCAAATCAAATGGGAAGTGACCAAGGCATGAATGACCATGAGCAAGGTCTCCCAGCCCAGGAAAGGGCATGACTGGCACACAAGATGAATCTGTGCAAAGGCCCCCTAACCACAGCTGCCACCTACTCTTTGAGCAGGAACTGTGAGTCCAGGATGACCCCTCAAATTACACCCCATCCAGAATCAAAGATGACATATCACCAGATCCTGGGGGGAGGGCAAAAACCCAAAGCCATCTGTCTTTCCAGATGGTGAGAGTTGGTTCCTCCCCATCATGACCCGCACAGCCTCCAGGCATTTAGTCAGCACCATGACAGCATCACCCGTCCAGCCAGGGGTGGAGATTATAACTGGGTATCACCAGCGTACTGATGATACTGCACTCCATGCTGGTGAATGACCTCACCCAGCAGTTTCATATAAATGTTGAAGAGGAGAGGAGGGAGACCCGAGCCCTGAGCCCTGCATTGCAGAGGCCTAGGGCTTGACCTCTCCCCAACACCAACCCTGGCTGAAATTGGCCATGGAAAGAGGAAGAAAACTACTGCAAAACAGTGCTTCCTACTCCCACTCTCAGAAGCTGGTTCAGAAGGATCGGGTTCATGGCCTATCAGGTTCATGGCATCTAAATTGGCACAATCTAATGGAATCTGAGCTTGCAGTTTGTTTGGTTCTGATCTATCAGTTGCTCCTGTCGGTGACCTTGATTCTTACCATACATCTCTTATGGCAAAACTCAGTTTAAGGAGTTTAACAAACCTCAAACTAGGCTTTTGTTTCTAAATGGTGGTGTCTGGTCCACCACATGGGGACTCATTACTTGTTATTGTTCAGATTTCAGAAGGACCTATAGGTTTCCCAGAAATTGTATGGATAATAAAATAATAAATGTCACTCAGTACTTCAGCTGTAATTACTTAAACAGCTTATTTTGTACCCAGATGCTTACAATCAGTACAATCCACAAGAAATTGCCACTGTCAGCACCTGATCATTCGAGCATTCACACAATCACAGTCAAGAGGCTGGGATTCCTTTAACTGTTTTAATGAAGCGTAATGAACAGTACAGAAGGCAAGCTGCGAATAAAGATTTCCCACTCAAACCTAACTTAAAACTACATTCCCTTAGTTAGTCCCCTTTCCCATGAAACCATGTCACTCCCTCTCCCATCCGGATGGTATTCCTGTCATATCTCAACCCCGTGTCCTTGATGTGCTCCATAGCCATAATAAACCACTTCACACTCCAACTTCACACCCCCTCCCATTTGGCAACATGGGAGAAGGAAATGATGGGAGATGCTCCGATAAGGGTTTCTGTGAAACCTTTGATCAGGGAATCTGACAGCCACTTCCATCAGAATGATGAAAATAGTGTTATGACACAAACTCCACCACTTCGAAGCCTGCATGCATGCAGCATTGTGATGCATGGAGAAAAGGGGTGGGGCTTGCATCACAACACTTCAACACTGACTCTCTGACTTGTCTGCAGACATTGGTGCTTGCAATTTAAGAAAAAGAAAAGATCTGAAGGAAGAAGGAAAATATTTGAAAAGGAGAAGATGCAGAAAGTCACAAGCTTAGGAAAAGAGATACAGATTTCAGCTTATATTTCAACACTTGTAAGGAGAGAGATGTGTAGCTATCAGAGTAGGAACTTGCTGAGGAGAGAAACAGAACTAATGCCAGGCAAATTTTATAAAAGTGTAAATTATTGATGGTGTGAAAATGATGGGAAAGGAAACAAATAGAAATAATGTATTTATTAATCTGCAAACAGAATGACATGCAGCAACAACAGACAATCATCACTCCCAGCAACAGCATGTGGATATTTACAGAACTACATAGAGAAATCCTGCCCACAGGGCTTTAGCAATGGATATTGCCTGAGAATTATGCAAATACTTTGTGTACACATTTAAAAGCAGGAGGGTGAATCAGGTGAGAAGAATAACTGAACTACAGTAAGCTGTGTAATTCATAAACTGCCAGCTTATATTTGTGTGTCAGTTGTGAATTATTTCTATCAAGATGCCTGTACTGTTAGGCCTGACACTGGGACAGACAGACAGAGAGAGGCTGTCTTATCCCAGAGAAGATATATCTTCTCAGAGACCTTGCTTATTTTAGTCCAATTCATTATGGCTTTCTGCTGTCCCTCACTCTCCAGCACAGATCTTGCAACAGCAGATGTTATTGTATAACCTGTCTGCAGCAAAAATTTATCTTGCCCATGAGAACTATCTGGCTTTTTCCTGTGAATTTCTTTTCAAGAAAAGCAGTGCAGCCCAAAATTCACACCCACTGCATACCTCTTGGAACACATCGTGAATGACTGTATTACTAAACTTTGTGGCAAAGCAGTTTACAGCACAGGACATATGTAGAACATCCCTGACATGCAATCCAAGAAGGTATCAGTTATGAAACATTGACTGTTTCCTCCTGCTCTCCCACTGGTACTCAGGGGTGGAATCCGTAGAACTTCTCAGGCCAGGAGAGCCATTCACATGACGGGTTGGAGCAGAGCACAGGGTTGTCCACTTTGCTCCATGTGATAAGAGATTCAAATGAGGTTCAAAACAGTGAAATACAGCATACTTGTTCCAAGTCTAAGTTACAAGCAAGCACAAAAGAGGGGTGGCTTCATTACATCAACTATCCATTCTACAATGGGAATCAGGTAAAATCTAGGCTTATCTCCATACAGAACATGTGTTGTACCACTGAGTTGTGCTTCTTCCTGTTGTGGCTGAAGAACTGGAAGGAGAGAAAATTGCATTTCTCCCCAGTCACAACAGAAGGGAAGAACATAGAAGCAGTAGTCCAAATATTTCATATGGAGAGACAACAACTTCAATTCCTGTCATATTGTCAAAGGAATCGTGTACAATAAAGACATCTATCTTGATGTCTCTGGAGAACAGCTGCCGAAGTCACAGGGGTACATGGATGAGCAGTATGATCTGATATAAGCTTCCTATACTTCAACACATTGTATACATTTGACAGGAGAAAATAAGCTAGTTCCCACAAGAGAGAGGTTAGACAATGTGACTGCGTACAGAGTGGAAATAGAGATCTTTGCTTGAGAACAAAACTAAACCACACTTCACATGAATGATGGAAATTCATCAAACATTTTCTCCCTCTTTTCTGCAGCATTTTCTGTGGAAATATTGGGCAAAGTAGACTTTAAGGGAGAAAGTTCTGTCTTGCGTATGAACCCAAATGACAGCTCACCAGCATTTTGGAAGGGTTGTGAGATGGATCGGGTGATCTTCCTACTCATTTCACACCAAGCCACTCAGCTGTATCTTTGACCTGTCATTTGAGCTAAAAGTGAACATGCAGAACTATTTTCAGTTTCACTATACCAGGAAGTAGCCATGATGGCAGCAAGTGGTCATGACCAGCAGCACCCTGGAGTAGCGAAAATAGCACTGGAGGAACTAAAATGTCACTCAGCCCCCACCAAAGTAAAAAAGTGGTACGAGCAGCAGAAAAAAATTATTGCACACATTGGAGGCAGAACCAGCAACACACAGCTGGTGGAACCTGGTTCTCTTTCCTGATTTAAATCAACAAGTGTGTCAGTCCTTTTTTTTTAAAGACAGGCCTAGAACTCTTTTAAAGGACTACAAAACAAACCTTTAAAAACAGATCTAGCCCTCTTCCAGAAGACTGCCAATATCAGGTATATAAGGGGTCCGTGTCATACCCAGTCGGATACTACATATGCAGGTATGGGATCCAGATGACTGATCTCTCTGGATTATTTTCTCTCAGGAGAAAATAATCATGAAGGCCAGTGTCCAGTCTGGGCAAGAGGAAGTAGGTCCCCAATAACCTAAAGCAGCCGGTAGGAACTAGATAGATCTCAGTTCCTGATCACATCATCACCAACATCATCAATAAGTCATCACAAATCATTCATACAGCACAACTTGTGTTGGGAGAAGTAGAAGTCATTCTTTTAAATCCGTCTTCTTTTTAGAATGGTATATACAGTACACCTTCCTTTTCATAAGCTCTCTCACAGAGAGAGTGATCTTTTACTAATCACATTGATTAGTAAAACAGAAAAGAGTGTAATATAAGAAACTGCATGAATACAATGGTTACATGAATAAAATAGTTACATTTAGAATGCACAGCAAAAGGGGAAACGGAAAGGTAGGGAGCAGGTTAGGGAGCAGGTTTGTCAGGGTATTTAACATGAAATTTATTTATTAAAGCAGGAGCATTAACATGATGGCTGTACACTCATTCATGATCAGGGAAACGTTTCCAGAGGATCAAATACTGCAATGATCCTCGGTGTCTGTGAGAATCAAGGATTTCTTGACCTTGGTGTTCTCCCTGCACCAAGATGGGAGGCAGAGGAGGTGAAACAGGGTGCCAGCAAAGCGATTCAGTAGCAGGTTTCAGTAAGCTACGGTGAAACACAGGGTGAATTCTTTTTAGATTGTGTGGCAGATGCAATTGAGAAGGCTTAGCCACTGGTTGGAGGAGACCTTGAGATTTACCCCCTTTGTGTTTTGCTTGTGCACAAGTGGAACAGGTGGTGACATACTCTTTCACATCAGCTCACAAGTTTGGCCACCAAAATTGCCATTTTACTAAATGAAGTGTTTTTACAAATCCAAAGTGCCCCACCAACTTATCATCATGGGAGTGTTGCAAAATTTTCACACAAAAACATCTCTGGAATGTAAAGTTTGTTGTTACAGTGCCAGAACCCTTTCAATTCAGTTAGGGGGGCTTTGTTACTTTGAAGCCAAGGATCAGCAGCAAGCACTTTCAGCAACTCTTTGTCATGTTCGCCGTTTCAATGTCTTTGATACATCGTAACGTTTCGCATGTCATTAGCTGGATACGTGTTTCATCTTTCACGGGAGGATGGGAGTAGTTATCTCTTGGCTGTGCTTTGGAATGTGTTTGCTTTATCTGCTATGTTCAAGGTTACTTTCCCAGGCTAGCAGGTCTGACGATTGCTAGCACCTGGACCGGGCGGGGCTGTTGCCAGGGAGGCGGGATACGTTTGCATCGAGGGTTTTAAGTTTGTATTTGGCGCACTTTTTGCTCATTCTCAGCTTTCTTTGTATTTGCCATAAGTTCCTTAATAAATCAGATTTCATTTAGCAGCCTCTTGTGAGTCTGAGTATTTGGGCTGGGCAATCATTACACTCTTGTTGCAAATCAGACTGCACCTTCACTTTCTGGGCTGCTGCTTGTCTTCACATTAAGACTGGCATTCCTAGCTGCTTAGCTGAAAATACAGTATCCTCCTCTCACTGGCTGTTGTGCTGGGGAAGATGGGATAGGGCATCAGCCAGGAAATTCTTCTTCCCTGGGAAGTAATGCAAAGTGAAATTGAACCAGCTAAAGAACTGAGCCCACCGCAGTTGTTTAGCATTAAGTTTACAGGGTGCACGAAGTGCTTGCAAATGTTTATGATCAGTCCATACTTTGAAAGGGTGTTGGGCTCCTTCCAGCAAGTGCCTCCAAGCCAGTAGGGCTGTGTGAACTGCAAAGGCTTCTTTCTCCCATACATGCCTGCGCTCTGTTTCAGTAAATTTATCGGACAGTTAGGCGCAGGGATGCAGCACTCCTTGGGGTCTTTTTGTAACAAGACAGCCCCCACTGCTTGGTCAGAGGCATCTGTCTGGATTATGAAGGGGTGCTCAGGGTTGGGATGTTTCAAGATTGGTTCAGCTGTGAAAAGTCTTTTTAAGTTCTCAAAAGCCTCCTGACATTCAGCAGTCCAGTGCAAATGCACCCTTGGTGTAGAAACTTTGCGCGTTTCTCCCCGTCCTCTCGTTTTTAATAAATCTGTTAATGGTAATTGAATTTGAGTAAAATTTGGGATAAATTGGCAGTAGAAATTGGTGAACCCCAGGAAACTTTGGAGTTGGCATCTGGTTTGTGGTGGTTCCCATGCCACAATGTCTTTGATTTTGGCAGGCTCCATCTCAATCCTTTTGGTGAAAATTCTATAGCCCAGATAATCTAGTTCTTTTCTGTGGAACTCACATTTAGACAGTTTTGCATACAGTTGAGCATCTCACAGCTTCTGTAAGACTTTTCTAACTAATTTGACATGTTCTCTTTCTGTTGAGGTATAGATTAAAATATTGAGGCACACTAAGACCCCTTTATACAGATGTTTGTGTAAAACCTCATTTATGTACTGCATGGAGACTCCCGGAGCCCCAGCCAATCCAAAAGGGAGCACTTTTTATTAATAGGAACCCAGTGGGCAATTGAACGCCATCTTCCATTCATCCCCCTCCTGGATGCAGATTCTAAAATACGCCTCACTCAGATCCAATTTGGTGAAAATGGCTCCTTTTGACAAGTGAGCCAACATGTCTTTCATCAAGGGTAGAGGGTATTGATTGGTGGTGTAGGTGGCATTTAGTCCCCTATAATCGGTGCACAGTCTTAAGGAGCCATCCTACTTGCACAGAACAGCACCAGAGCCACCAATGGTGAATTCGCTAGCTCAGTAAACCCTCTGGCAAGGTTTTTGTCAATGAACTCCCTCAAGACCTCTTTTTCCTTCTCAGACATGGCATGCATTTTTGGCTTTGGGAGCTTAGCATTTGGATCAATTTCAGTGGCTAAGTCAGTGTTTCTGTGGGGAGGCAGTTGATCTGACTCCTTTTCATCAAAGACATCTGAGAAATCTTGGTACTGACTTGGGATGTAAGGTTCATGCTCACTGGCCAGAAGTTGGCATGCCTTTACTGGAATGCCTGCAAATTCACTTTTGGGACTTACTGCCTCTTTACCCAAACCTGGGTACTCTCCATCAGTAAATTTCAAGCATCCCATCTCCCACTCTATCTGGGGCTTCCTACTTTTCAACCAAGGTAATCCTAGGATTGAGTAATTTGCTACAGGGGCCACTATAAACTGCAAAGTCTCTTTGTGGCTCCCTATGCGCATGGCCAAGGTTTTTGTATGGAACTCTGCAGGCCCCCTGTGCACTTCTGTTCCATCCATCTGCGTGAGCACTATAGGTTGTTTGAGTCTTTTTACCCTCAAATCAAGGGCTGTTACTAGGTTCAGGTGAATCAAATACTTGGTGCACCCCGAGTCTATCATGGCAGTAAAATTTGCTTTGTATTTACTTCTTAAATTCCTAGGTTGCACCCCCACTAATAATGTTGAACAGTCCTCACTTACCAATGGATCCTCATCATCTTCCTCTTCGGAGGCCAGGGTCATGCGCCCATGGTTCCCCACCTGCCTGTTGGTGCCCTGCAGGTACATCCCATTTCCCACCAGCTTGGGGGCTTCATCTTCAGAGTCCCTGCCAGAATCCTTGGATAGGAACATGGTCTCTTTTCGGGCCATCGTGGTGGCAGCGGAACCCTTCCTTTAGGCAAGTGGAGACTGTCGGTTTCCCTGCTGGTTTTGTGGTGGCAGTTGACCCTCCACACGGGCATTCTGATGCCCAATGGCCATCCTTCCCACATTTGAAACATCCACTTCTCTTTAGCTTTCACTCTCTGTCTTCTTCCCAGTGTTTGCTTGATTTCTTTGGAGTGGTGGGTGCCTGACTGGGTGTGCCTGTATTCCTCCCTAGGGCTTGGGCTCGTACTTGTCTTCTAATCTGGAACTGGGTGTTCTCTACTTCACCTGCCAGACAGATCCATTCCCTCACTGTAGTTGGATCACCTCTTCCCAATGCCCAGCGTAACACATCTGGCTGCAGCCCACCTTTGAAATAGTCCACCTTGGTGGATCAGTTACTTTCCCAGCTAGAGCCTTGAATTCTATGGCATATTCAGATACAGTTTTAGTTCCCTGGTGTAGTTGTTGCAGCGCTGTTTTAGGCTGCAGCTTGGCCAGGGGATCTTCAAATCTCTCCCTGAGCACTTCCATGAAATCATCTAGACTATGGAGTTCGGGAGCCATGGCATCATGCAGTTGCACCAGCCAGTCAGCTGCCAGGCCCCTCAACTTAGACCCCATTAGATTTACTTTGGAATACTTGGTGAGGAATGTATCCCCAAACTCCTGCATGTAGGCTGCCACATTTGTCATAAAAAACGACAATTGCTGGGGGTCTCCATTAAACTTTGCTTGGAAATCTCTTGGGCCACCTCTAGGAGGAGAGAGACTTACATGTCCAGTCAGCGGTTCACCAGAGGTCACCGATGGTCTGCCTCCCTTCTTCCTGTCTGGTTGGGGGGAACATAACCTTGATCCTTGAGCGGGCTCTGGGGTAGATCTCTTAGATCCAGTCAAGTGTTCTGAGAACATTTGATTTGGGAGCATGACAATACCTCTCAGACAGCTTATGAAAAGGAAGGTGCACTGTATATACCACTCTTTTAAAAAAAGGATAGACTCTATATATCCTTTCCCACCAGGACATCCAAAGCTAATGTTATATATAGTCATCTAAATTGCAAGGGTCCATGTGTTTAATTCCTGGTAGAGGGCTTGAATCCCATAATATAATCTGTGGCTAGGTTCACCTGATGAGTTCCACATAGAATTAAACCAATCATGTGTTGTCTCCTAATGGTCAATATAAGTAAAAATACCTTTAAAACTGGGACAGATAAAGACAAATTTATGTTCTCTTCCTGATGGCCTAGGAATGAGATAATGGCCATACTGTGAGGATATGCCTCCCTAAAAATGGTTAGCAAGATATCTTTGTCCAATGGTTAGCGGGATATAAGGATAAGCCCTTAGCCTCAAATAATTGCTGAGGTGCGTTATTCTTTAAGATAAACAACAGTGGCAAAAAAGTAGACAACAAATTGGAGAGATATGGGGGAAGATACAGCATTTGTTTGTCTGGTTTCCCATGCCACTTTCTCATGCAGTTTTTATTTCAGCAGAGATGGTCTGCTGAATTAGTACTGAGTGATTGTACTTCTGATCCTTTTGAGTTATTTTGTGGAGTGCCACTGGGCACTATGTTGTCTCTAGTGCTATTTAATATCTATATGAAGCCACTGGCGATGATCATTAACAGATCTGGGGCTAGCTGTCATCAGTATGCTAATGATATTCACCTCCATTTCTCCATAACATTTGGATCAGAAGAAATTATACATATTCTGAACCAGTGTCTGGACAGAATGATAGGTTAGATGAGCACCAATAAACTGAGACTAAATCCTGATAAGATGGACAACTTGTGGTTGACTGGATGGTTCCCAGGTATGGAATTTGAGAAGTTCACCTGTTCTCAGTGGGTTGCATTTCTTCGGAAAGAATAGATATACAGTTTATATACAGTTTGTGTGTGTTCCTAGAGTGCTCAGTGTCATTCAAGATTGAAGTTGTCTCTATGGCCAGAGTGTGCCTATTACAAGTTTTGGTTGGTATACCAACTATGTTCTTTCCTAGATGGGACAGCCTAGTGACTATTGTCCTTACACTGGTAACCTCATACTTAAGGTTACTATAATGCCCTCTTCTTGAATTAGTCCTGGAAGCTGCAACGAGTGCAGAAGTGGTGGCTAGATTCCTGAGTGGAGGCCTTAGTTGTGTTGTGTGAAGCAACTGCATTAGTTACGAGTTTGCTACAGAGCCACATGCAGGGTAATGCTTATGATGCATAAAACCCTAAGTAATTTGGGAGCTGTATATGTGATAGTGCCTTTGCTGTTACAGACCTGGCTGAATGTTGGGACTGTTGGGGAAGAGATCCTACTGTATGACCTGAGAGCTGCAGAGTGGATCTTGTTGTCACTCATGAGTAGCCTTGTTCTGTGATGGTGCCTGCACCCTAGAATGCTCTGTCCCCTGAAGTTACCTATTGTTGTATCTTTTAGGCACTTGTTCAATCTTTTTCTTCACGGAGGTTTTCTTTGTATAAATATTGGATTTTTTTAATTTAAAAAATCTCATGTTTTCATTTTCACCTTTTTATTTTGAATGGTTTTTACAGTACTTTTTATTGCATGTTATTGTGAGATTTATATTCTGCAAACCATCCTCAGATGCTTTTGTACAGAAAGCAGTATAAAGCTTAAGTTTAATACTACTATTATTTTAAGGCTGTGAAATTATTTGATTTTGAAAAGTGGTTTTGAAACATGTGAGAACACAAATGTCAGAAATTCATTAAAGCAGCTATGCATTT
This sequence comes from Candoia aspera, assembly GCF_035149785.1. Lineage (NCBI taxonomy): Eukaryota > Metazoa > Chordata > Lepidosauria > Squamata > Candoiidae > Candoia > Candoia aspera. The sequence continues at coordinate 186,618,813 of NC_086154.1, forward strand.
TTTTCCGGGCTTGTGAATCTGGAAACAGATACAGTAAGGCTGCTTTAATAAGTTTCCAAGGCACTGCATCCATGCACTTGAAGCAACATTTTGGAATTATTTCAAAGCATTGCATCACCCTATCCATGTCATGATCTCATCAGTTAGTGCAAAGTAACAACGCAAATAACTGAACCAAAACATGGCCAGATGAGGAGAAAATCATGTGACTGTTATTTTTGCAGGCAGCTCCATATGAAGCATGACATCCAACACTGAGAAAAACAGACCGGTTCTAAATTTAACCATATAAGAATACCCCAGGTAACTGAGAAAGAGAACCAGGGTCTCTTATCTGATGGCAACATTTTTACACATCAGTAACTTCTATTTTTCAATTGTTACAATACACAATGCACAAATTCATCCCCAGTAGTTAAGCAGAATAGCCTGAGAATTCTTCTAATTGTAATAATATCTATTTTCTTTCCCTCCCTGAAGGGGGAGAATTGTCCTAAAATGGCATGTGATAGGTTTATGTCCACTTCTTGGATTAACTAATACAAACTATGGGACAACACTTTTTGCTCCTGAGTGGAACACAACAGTGTGTTCCACTACATATTGAATGCAAGGAGAAAGAGGAGAAAAGTGTGCGCTTCTTGCGTTATTTCCCAATTTTTTCCCATTTCTGAAAAGCACAGTGCAACAGAGAGTAATGATACAGCTTTTCATTTCTACTTCCTTAATTATTTATATGAGACTGAGGCCAAGGGAAGTGTTTTTCAAACTTGGCAACTTTAAGATGCTGGCTGGGGAATTCTGGGAGTTGAAGTCCACACATCTTAAAGTTGCCAGGTTTGAAAAACACTGCTGTAGGGTATCTATTCTGCCAGAAGCACTGCAGTCATTCCATCTGTAGTTGTAGAGCAAGCAGAGAGGAAATATCCGCAACCCTAATTCTGAAGAAAAGCCTGATTGTGCTTTAATACGTTGGAGAAATTGTTCAAGAACAGTTCATCCGTGTGAAAAATATAACCACTCTTTTGCTGCCAAGTTTCGTAAGTTCTAATATGATCAGTTGTTTTGTGCCAATTCTGCAAGTTCAAGTTGCCTGGAGGCAGTTTCAAGTTATGCACCCAATTTTTGGGAACTGAGAAAAAAGACAACATGCTTATTTGGGTCAGGCATGTCATTGATCTCTCAGCTGTACACGTGTGTCTGGGAAGTTCTCTGACCTTAATCCTGAATCCCAAGAAAAATAGTACTGAGATAGCGTAATTTAACAGTGGCAAAGACTGTTAAACACATGTAGAAAATATTTTCATTTATACCAAGTTCTCATTTTCCAAATCTTACCTGTTTCCTTACTCCAGACAGTAAGCTTTTGAAAACCAAAAAACCGTAACACCAAGGTGGAATATATATAAGCTAGCAACATACTATGATTGCTACAGTCATTGCTATATGGTGATTCTTGTTATTTATTTTTCAAATTAGTACTATTGTTCCACCAAATATTTCAAGGCAGTGTTAATTACAAGTTATTACTTAATCTATTTTATTACCCCTCAAGCTTTTGAGGAAGATAAGGCAGATGGTGCCTTACACAAAGCCATTCTAGTAAACTACTCTAACATTTTTAAACCATTATGGGATTGCATCACTAAAGTCAGAGCTCATATTAGTCAGAGTCCCTTCATCTCTAGAGTACTTCCCCTTAATGACTGAGGTTCCCCGAGGTTATTTTATTTTGCAGAGGTATAGTTTAGTTCAGCCCCAGGTTTACCACTGCATTTAAAAATTAGGATTTATTGATCACATCTCCACAGTCAAAATCCAACATTTCATCTTTTTTCAAGGTTCATTGTTTCAGAAAATAATTCCTATAAACTACTAACCACACATTAATGTTTTCCCACATGTTTACAAGTCTGTCAATATAATCAGTGGTAAAAAAAAAAAAGAGCTTTGCAATTTGATTGAGTAGTTATGAATTTGATTCCCACTTCCTTTTTTAAAGAAAGTAATAGATAATTGAACAATTATATATAATTCATCCAACAGATACCTCGTTGAGGTGCTTTAATCCTCTGAATCTATATAGCTTTTCTTTTTAACAAATGATTGATGATCAAATCACTCATCTAGATACCTGCAGATAGATAGATAGATAGACAGAATTCTGTTGCTCTAAGTTAATCCTTCTTTTATAAAATGCTAGTTGATTTTGGCAAGTTTAGAGCAATTAAGGATCTGTAACTAATGTCTACTATACTTACCAGAAAGGAAGACATTTTTCCTCAAACAAGTACCAATGAATTGAGGAGTCTTCATGTATTCTTTGATATGAATATTTAAATAATCAAAGAAATGAGAAAGAGGTGGAAACCTCTTTCTGCTACAAAGTTTCAAATATGAGTTTAAGATTACCGCTTGCTTATGTGGGTCTTCTTCTTGGTGGAAGTTACAAGGGCTTCTCTCTCTTGTCTTTCCTTCCTGTTCAGTTACATCTTCCCTCCCTTTTTCTTCATCCAGTTTTGTTCTTTATCCATTCTTTCCCTTTACATCTTCCTCTTGCCCCATCTCTGTGATGTGTCTCTTTTTTCTCTATTCTTGCTGGAAGGAGGGAACGGGATATTTGTGTGCTTCTCTGTTTCTGTGTCAGAGAGTAGGTTGTATGAGAGGAAAAATGCTAAGTCTATCCAGATGGAGATCAGTTATTTTGTTAATGGGGCCCTTTATTTGATAGCAAACCATTTTAATGAGTAATTTCTCCAATTAATTTTTGTCATGAGTGCCATTGAGCTGAAGACATCAGCGCAATGGCACACATGACAATAACAAGGAAACAGGGGAAGGGGCTCAAGATAAGTAGCCATCAACTTACAAAGACTAAAGGACAAGAGACAATGGCTAAGCGGATCGCGAGGCACACCCAAGCTGTTAGCGCTGGCGCAACGGAGATCGCCCAGCTGACAGCAATCACCGGAGGAATAGGGAAACCGATGATGGGCGATCCCGGAACGCCAGCGGGGCCTCGCAACCCCTCACCTACCGGCAAGACAGCGTGTTGGACAAAGGGGGGTGACGTAACCGCGAGTGAGGGGGCGCTGACCGGCGCGGGGTATTTAAACCCCGCACCGGCGCGCTCCTGTCACTCTCAGCTTTTTTCCTATACTGTATCTACACTGCGAATAAACCAGAGCCTGTTTCACGGAATCAGCGTCTGTGTATTACTCGGAGGTAGGCAGCGCATGACAATTTTATTCATTCATTCATTCATGTCCTTGTCCTTGTCCTTTTGTGGCTTCTACCTCATCTAGGCAAAGATGTGTATATATCTATATGCGTAGACAACTGTTTCACATGCACATATTTAACTGAGCCCAGAGATGGGAGTCTACAGGGTTGGCTTCAGCTGAAATTGACAACCCTCGTTTGTCAAGATAGGGAAGCCAAGCATTGCACAGGATTTTATCAGTATTCAGGAAATGGTGGCCTAACCTAGAATTAACAGATAGGATGGTGTAGTGGTTAAGTGATGGACTAGGACTGGGAGACCCAGGTTCAAGTCAACTCTCAGCCAAGTGGGCCACTTTTTCTCTCTTCAGCTCAACCTACCCCCCCAGTGTTACTGCTGTGGGTTAAAATGAAGCTCTAGCTGGAAAGGCAGGATGCACATATATTAATAAATAGTGGTCTGAGGTGACAATTATTTATAATGCAGCAGCATATATAAAAAGGAGGTTTGCCACTGATAAATTCCCCCTCCATTAGCAAATTAGCATTGGCTTCCATTATTTCTTTATTCATTAATTTTCCCAATTCCAAGTCCATGTTTCATTTGTTCAAAACCATTCCAGAGTTTGACTGATTGATTATATGCCATCAAGTCATTTTTGACTCCTAGTGACCACATAGATAGATTTTTTTCATGATCCTCTCCAGAATAGGGAACAATTTTTTTTAATGTGACTGAGTTGAAAGCTATTTAAAAATGATAATGACAAAATTCAGTAAAAGCCCACATGTTTCCAGCTATTAAACCACAATACTGTTGGATATTAATAAGAAAATAGAAGAAAATTGTCATGAATACTGATGGTGAGCAGGAGGGGGCCCCTATCCAGGGGGGAAAACGCATGTGTAGTACTGAGGAGTTAAGCAGCCATTCAAAGAGACACAGATCAGACCCGCCTTGACTTTTGGGGTTTATCTGTCTGGGTTTTTCCCACGCTTCTTCAGTTTGTTAGGATTTTCTGTCTAATGTAGCAGTAATAAAACACTAGAGACCTATTCCTTGTCTCAGCGTGGTTCCTGACTGTTAGGATAAAAATGCTCCATAGCACAGACTTAACCAAGAACCCAGGATTGAATAGATACTTCCTATGATGACATTGATAAGGCTCAGCACCAATAATACCTGAACAGGATGGGAATTTCTTTACAGAATGCTTGAATAAAGAATACCTTCTCTCATGTCATCAAATAGTAAACTGCTAATTGACACAGCACCCTCAAGTAGGTATCCCCACTAAATCTTACTCAGTGAGCAAATATATCCAGAGCAGGCACAATTATGGAAAGATCTGAAAAAGCATCCACAATCAATTGAAAGGAAATACTTGGATTGTCAACAGCTTACAGTTACAATGGGAGCGGAGCATAGGCATCCATTACAAGCCGGGATGCTGGCAAAATAATTCAAATGATGCAAGTCATTTCTTGTATGATGATGTCATAAGATGTGTCACTAGTTGCCTCCCTTGCTATCCTCATATCCCAATGCCTGTGGACTAGTCTGAGAAGCTAGAAAACTGAAAAGCAGCCCTTCAGTTATTAGATACTGAACAATTCTAGTCAAATGCAAAGCGGAGCAATGTTATAATTTAGATCAGTGTTTCTCAACCTCAGCAACTTTAAGATATGTGAACTCCCCAGCCAGAATGCTTAAAGTTGCTGAGGTTGAGAAACACTGATCTAGAGTTAGAGGGTTCAACAGGAATTGCCATCAGCATTAATATAAAGTATAGGGCTGAAGGTGGAATTGCAGCTTTAAGCTGATTATAGTATTGTCGATTTTCAGGCAAAACCTAATTATAGAGTTCCAAATTCAGTAGCAGAGAGAAAAACTTAATATTTTGATCAATTGCTGATTCATCAATGGCTGATATATCAAGAAAGATTTCATGGCATTTATTTTAAAAAAACCATACGAATGTTCCATTTACCTATTTAGTACAACATGTTAAGCTAAAATATGCTTGACTAGTTTGTGGCACAAAGTGTTTTCTGAATCCAATAACACAAGAGTATCTGTGTTTGTGGGAACCTAGCTACTATGTCTTTCCCAAAAATATTAAAAATGTCACTATTCATATAGCAACATATACTGTATGTGATATCTGTTAACAAAAGATATCTTCCATAACATGGATAGCAATGTTGAATGAAGTCCCCTGTGTCTCTGGTGAAAAACAATTATAGTTTTACTTGCAAAATATGTTACCAAGAAAGTTGTACAGGAAATGCCATATACTGGGGGTGTTGGCATTTTTAAAAATATTGTGTTAGTAATTGTAATGTTTTAAAAAAGTTGGGCAAAGTATGTTAAAAACCACATACATTAGAGGAAGTACTGTACAAAATTTTCATGATAATGAAACTTGCAAAAACACCACCAATAACAGATGCTGGTTATTTAAAAAAATAATAATAATGGAACTTGTAAAATAAAACCTATTTTTAAAAAATGATTTACTATCTCATTAGTGTATGCAGTAAAACAGATCAAGTCCATACTGAGTTACACATCTGTAATTTTTGCTACTGGCCTTCTAGTACAAATGAAGCTACATTTAATTGGGAGTTGCTTATATGGAAGATCCTTTTTCTTGTTCCAAATGCTTTGTTTACTAAATTTTAAGTGCACAATATAATTACAGTTTTCTTGGTAATTATATATTCATAAAGTTGTACATCAGGAAAAGGAAATATGCAACATTCCAGATAGTGCAAATCCCATCATTTACAATTGTTGGCCTTAGGAGTTGGAGGTGCACAGAGTTGCTTGGAGGAACATGTCCTGCACATATTTATATAGATCAGGGGCAATCCTTATCCACACAACTCTAGCTTTTTTAATAAAACCAGTGGCTGCTTGGTGTAACTAATTGATAGACTTTATGCCTGTAATAATTGTATTTAAGGTTTTTTATACTAGCTCTGTCAAAGTTCCTTCCCGAAAAAGGCAGCGTATATACAGTATTTTCATTTAGGAATAGGACAATGTAAATCCCAGTACCCTTCATCATTGTCCATGCTGGATGGGTCTACTAGCACCATCTAGAGGATCATAGGTTTTCCAATCCAGTCCTGCTTTAATTAAGAAATAATCCCACAGCAAATGAAGGGAAACTCCCAAAATCTCTAGATATTTCTAGGTAAATAAAGAAAATGCTTAAAAATATTATCAGCTATTTTAGCCTTCTCCTCTGTCTATGCTGGCTTGAAATTCTAGGAATTGCAGTTCCAACCTATTTGAAGGGTTCCACGTTTGAGAAAGCTGTCACACTCAATAGATCTAGCACACTACTCAGTGTTTGATATATTAGTGACTGGAGTTTTACACTATTTTGAGGTAACAGTCTTGAAACAATGAGGTAATACCACTAGTTAACGAAACCATATTGATGAAAACAAATGCAGAAAGTATGGTTCAAGCTAAGCATCTGTTTCTCCCTTTTCGTCTGCCACCTGCTCTGTATTCAGCTGAAAATGCTCGTGGGTCAAAGAGCAGCAGCTTCTCCTATAAATGAGCAGGGTTTATTTTTTTCCTTGTTCACAATCGTTCTTATCCCAAAAGAATGAAATTCCACAATCTGTTTTTCTGATTCTATTTAAGCATTTATTTGCTATTATAACACAATATTTATGTTTTAAATTCATTCTGTTGACGCAGGAACACACACCCATTATTTTCTGCTTCCATCCTTTTTTGGAGGTTTTGTTTTATTTGCATTAAAAAAAAAATCCAAAGATTTTTATTAACTTGGCCTGGTATTTTTTTTTTGACAAAATCTGAGTATTCTTAATAATAGATATCTGTTAATCGACAGTCCATAAAAGTATAAACATTTTTAATTAATCTTTTTTTCAATATTACTTTTAAAAAATTATTTTAAAATTTTAAAATTTATTTTAAAATATTTAAGGAACAAAATAAATGACTATATAAAATAAAAAAGAAGAAACTGAGAAAGAACATAGTGGATGGAGAATAAAATATCAATAAATAATTTAAAGTTGTCATAAAATTTAAAATTCATTATTTAATTGATTAATTAGCTGAATATATAAAACAAGACTCATTATATCATCTTGAGAAAAACTGAAATCACCACAAAGCTCTAAACTTTAGTATTTATAATGAGGTCACCGCTATTTATCATTATTTTTAACATAAATATACATGATGTTGTAAAAAAGAGAAAAATATATAATAATTTTAAAAATAAATAAAAACAGAAATTATAATGATTAATGCATGTTTATAAGAAATTGCATGTGAAAAAAATGCAAAATGCTCCCCCCATATGCTGATTTAAATGTTGCTGTCTTCCTATATATAGAAGCATACACGTGAAATCTGTAGGCAAATTGACACGGATAAAGACTGAATGTTAATCTAAATCAGTGTTTTTCAAATTTGGCCACTTTAAGATGCTGGCTGGGGAATTCTGGGAGTTGAAGTCCACACATCTTAAAGTGGCCAAGTTTGAAAAATACTGATCTAACCCATTGCTTACACATTTCCCTGGGGCAAAATTAAAATGGGGAGGGCACATTATACATGTAATCAGTTCCTGCAACCTGGCAGTTGCCAGCTCAGCATCTGTCTGCAGGGGTGGTAAAATATCCAAGATGGCAGCCACAACTGCACAATTAAATCCCTGCCCCTTTGTTTACATTTTACACTTTGTACCACCCCTGTGGACATCCCTCAGGTCCATGTATCCCCACCAACATTTTCTTCCTTAGAGCTCACAAGAGTACCCAAGGCCACTCCAAAGTTAGTTACCAGAAGGCTTCCATCAGGAGCAAAATTCAGCTGCAGCAGGAGACACAGACCTGGAAAAAGCTGTGCCATCCTGGTGGAAAGAAGAAGCTTCCCTGTCTTGAAGGAGTGAAGAAGAAAAGGACAGGAAATGTGCCCAGGAACCAGGGAGAAAAATGGAATGAATCTTACAAGAATGGTGAGTGCTGGGCAGAGAAGAGAGGAAGGAAAAACGTATCATGCTTATTTGAGATTGGCCGAGCTAAGGTAGAAAGTTTTGCTACTCCTTCGGGAACTGCCTTCACTGGAATAAATTTTTCCTCTGCCAGTTTACCCATCCTCTCTCCAAAATGGGCAAATAAAAATGCCTGCCCTGAAAGCCCATGCTTATAAAAAATGAGGAAAGTTTTCCTGATTGGCCCACCCATATCTCACCTTTCTACAAAGCACAACCAAATTTAAAAAAAATCCTGGCTTCCTAAACTGAAATAAATAAATAAATATAAATATAAATATATGAAGGCAATAATTAAAAAATGCTATTAAAAAAGGAAATAAACAAGCAACAAAAATACCCTTGGGGCGGGAAAGAGTAAAAATAATATATGGCATACACAGACATAGACACAGAACCTTGGGTGGGTTAGGAAGCTAAGCAGGGTTGGCCTAGTTCATACTTGGGTGGGAAAGCACAGGAAATCTCAGGATTGCAGCTGGACTGGAAAATTGAAAAGAAAATGTATTGTAGAAGAAGGGAGTGGCAAACCACTTCCATACAAGAAAACTGCTTAGATGTGTCCATGTAGTCCCCAGGAGACAAGCTTAACTTAAAGGTGTTTTACACATACAGAAACACAAATGCAAAGAGACACGCCAATATATACAGTACATATGTAAACTCTTAAGAAGAAATAAGTGTTGTTGGTTTTTTTAGGAGACAAATTGAGAATAACCATATCCACAGCCTATCCCTTGGGGCATCCACATGGTGGCCATCTTATAAAATGTCCTTGCAACATTTCTGGAGTCCATGTGTACCCACAGGGCCCAAAATTTGGATTCCACTGCTGTAAAGCAGCCATTTCCTGCTTTAATTCAATTAAAGAAGGAAATTTAAATTATAGTTTAAAATTTATTGCAGTTACATTTTGGGCAGCTGGCAAAGCAAGACAAATAATTGCCTGTAACATTGCCCCCAATTTGATTTGGCAATGTGGTACCATGGCTTCATTATAAAGGTTTACATAGCTCTTAAGATACCTCACCCTTTTACAACGTATCAAACAACAGCTATGGCTAGTAGTAAGTTGGAGAGAAATGGTACAAGAAAGTAAAAAGGGTGGGACGTGGGTCACGACATTGCGTCTGCCATCTTGCCTGTTTTGACATCCTTCATGGATGATGCTGGGGAGAGACTAATGTTCCTTTCCCCTCAGAATAGCTAGAAGGCAGTTTAGATTTCAAATCAGATTTGGAGTTCATACACATTAATTATAGATAGAACTCTACACACTACATGTTATGCTACAGATCAGCCAGAGTACCATGTTGTTGTTTTCCATCCTTCCAGGCTGTATTATGTAAGGATTCTGTACATATAAACCTAGAATAAGAATGATTATGTGTTGCTTGGGAATACAATCTATGTTCTTATAAATTGGCTATTCAAGTATGAGATTTTACCCAACTGGCCTTGACAGCATCACCAAGAAAAGAAATGAGTTTTGGATTATGCTGTCATCAGAAAACATTTTTGCAGTGGCCAAACAATGATAAATTAGAGATGCTACTCAAGAAATGTCTTTGTTATTGTTAACTGAAACAGGGCCAAACCTACCATTAAGTGGCAGCAGGCTGCCAATTATTAGCTTACAATTATATATTTTACCATAATGGGAGAGCATCATTTAGATTTTCTGCCTAAGGTAACGTAATGAGTTGAATTGTTATAGATTAAGTTATTTTTAAAAAGCACAGGAGACAGACTACAAAATGGCAATATTGTCTTGCATAATCTTTTCTTCTAGCATGCAGGTCAAAATGATGCCAAGAGTTTTTGGTAGAACTAAAACATCATACATAATCTGTATGTGTCATTTATTTCTGCCTGCATCTTTAAACATCTGCAGTTCCCTCTCCTGTCCCGTCCTCTTTTTCCTCTGGTCTCACTAATTTTGTCAGGAGTCCCAGAGTCCCTCTGATGGGAGGAGATGGGTGATGACAAATTTGATAAATGAATAAAATAAATAAGTTTGCGTACTCATGTCACCGCTTCATAGCATGGTCTATTTACTTATTATTCTCTAATAAAACCAGAGGGACTACACCATAAAAAGGGGTAGGTTTAAAAAAAAGATTCAGTGTATTCCAATTTGGAGAAAAGAAGAACTAAATACTTTCACCTTTCTTCTGCATATACAGGATTAACCTGATATTTTAAACACAAAAGCAGTATTAAATAGCACTTTCTGAATTCAGACACCTATTTACCTTGTGGTTTCACACAAACCAGGCAAAGTTCTTAACACTGTTTCCAAGTCATCTAAAAACCTTGGCTATCTTAGTCATTGTTTATTAAGACTTTTTTTTTTGAAGTTTGAAATAGAACTGCTAGGTAGAACATTTATTCCCTTGTTTATTGTCATACAGTTTCAGTCATCCAGAATAATTCCAAGAGAACAAAACAGGGTTTTAAAAATTGTAAGGTAGGTCTATGATCATGCAAGTATCGTATAACTGATAAAAATAACACAAGTAGTGACAACAATATTCAACTTCTGAATACTGGCTAAATAGAAAACATACATAAAGCCCATTGTAGAAGATTGGAAAACACAGAAGTTTGGTCAAGATGCCAAGATTTTAAAGAAAATCCCAGGAGATGAGTTAGATTTTAACCAAGGACATCCTATCTGTCACAACTGTGCACTCAAATCCTTGTTCCTTTTTTACATGTGTCATATCTGCAGCATACATAAAAGGGGCAGGATTTCCATCATGTGTTTTTCTGACCACCTCTCATGGATGGCCCTGCCCCCCTGATCAATACTTCCTGGAAATCTTGTCTGGTATTACATATTGTCTTGTCTGCATATAAGCCTTTGTGTTTGTTGTATCTTCCACGGAACTCAGTCTTGGCTCTGAAACGAGAAACCAAGAGAACAGAAACCACAAACATTCTTCGGATTATCTTCTTTTAGTTATGCTTTACATAACTGCATCATGCTTAATAATGTACTTTCTATTTTATCTTAATAGTGGTTCTGCTATTTCATCCTGAAGACAATAGGACACCCTGATCTGATTTTAATATACCAGGATCAACAGTATGGCACTAATAGTTACCAAGGGCATCTGTTGCACCCTCAAAGTGCATCCACAGATCCCCATCCAATTATTATTTAACAATTAAATGGCTAAAATACATCATGTTTTATGTGTTCTCTCCTTCATAGTCCCCCTACATTGGTTGTAGAAGAAAGTGATTAGATTCAGGGCTGGGGGATAAAGAGAGGGACAAGAAGGTTGCCTTAAGGCAGGAAAACAGTGGAGTGAAATTTAGGCATTCTGTAATCATGGCTTTTTAAAAAAAACAGATTAACATGAATTCCCTCCTATTTAAGAAACTGACAATGGTTTTTCTTTTGTCCAGGACGGCACTAAACAAGACACAGAGTTACTGTTGCATAGGCTAGATTCCCTCTGGTTTATTTTGGATAGTTTTTTTTTTCTCATCTGTAAAACTTGGTAAATCTTATAGAAACTGACAAGAAAAATAATAATTTAAAAAATGGCTGTGACCCAAAGTAGACACAATTCTTATTTTAAAAAAGGCGGTTTTTTAAAAAGAGCTGCCAATTTTCCAATGGCATACGGGTGACAAAACCATTTTTCTTTCAGTAAAGTACTCCTCCTAAGTAATTACTAAAGACTGCTTTATAAGCAGTTTTGTTGTGAAAGTTCAGTATACAAAGAGGAATCTTCTAAATGTGCTCTGCATTTTTGACTTCTCGTATGAGCCAACTAGAAAAATACTTCTTATATAAAGTCCATCTACAATTTCTCTTATATATCTATTGTTTCTTCAGCAAAGGATCATTACCTTGTCGTGGTGCTGAGCTTGAGCACCTCAATGATGCCATGAGCTAAACCGGGAAGGGCCACCCAAGATGGGAAGGTCATGACAGAGAGGTCAGACTAAATGCGATCCCTGGGGAAGGTAATGGCAACCCACCCCAGTACTCTTGCCGTGAAAACTAAATGGATCAGTACAACCAGAGATATGTCGGTATACCATCGGAAGATGAGACCCCCAGGTCGGAAGATGGTCAAAATGCTACTGGGGAGGAACAGAGGATGAGCTCAACTAGCCCCAGACGTGATGACGCAGCTAGCTCAAAGCCGAAAGGACGGCTAGCGGCCGACAGTGCTGGTGGTGAACGGTGAATCCGATGTTCTAAGGATCAACACACCACTGGAACCTGGAATGTAAGATCTATGAGCCAGGGCAAATTGGATGTGCTTATTGGTGAGATGTCAAGATTAAAGATAGACATTTTGGGCGTCAGTGAACTGAAATGGACTGGAATGGGCCACTTCACATCAAATGACCACCAGATCTACTACTGTGGACAAGAGGACCACAGAAGAAATGGAGTAGCCTTCATAATTAATAGTAAAGTGGCTAAAGCAGTGCTTAGATACAATCCAAAAAACGATAGAATGATCTCAATTCGAATTCAGGGCAAGCCATCTAACATCACAGTGATCCAAATATACGCCCCAACCACAGATGCTGAAGAAGCTGAAGTAGAGCAGTTCTATGAGGATCTGCAGCACCTACTGGACAACAAGCCTAGAAGAGATATTATTTTCATCACAGGAGCCTGGAATGCTAAGGTGGGCAGTCAAATGACACCTGGAATTACAGGTAAGCATGGCCTGGGAGAACAAAGCAAAGCAGGACATAGGCTGATAGAATTTTGCCAAGACAACTCACTCTGCATAACAAACACTCTCTTCCAACAACCTAAGAGACGGCTTTATACATGGACTTCACCAGAAGGACAACACCGAAATCAGATTGACTACATCCTTTGCAGCCAAAGGTGGCGGAATCTATACAGTCGGTAAAAACAAGACCTGGAGCTGACTGTAGTTCCGATCACGAACTTCTTCTTGCACAATTTAGGATCAGACTAAAGAGATTAGGGAAGACCCACAGATCAGCTAGATATGAACTCACTAATATTCCTAAAGAATATGCAGTGGAGGTGAAGAATCAATTTAAGGGACTGGACTTAGTAGATAGGGTCCCGGAAGAACTCTGGACAGAAGTTCGCAACATTGTTCAGGAGGCGGCAACAAAATACATCCCAAAGAAAGAGAAAACCAAGAAGGCAAAATGGCTGTCTGCTGAGACATTAGAGGTAGCCCAAGAAAGAAGGAAAGCAAAAGGCAACAGTGATAGGGGGAGATATGCCCAATTAAATGCAAAATTCCAGAGGTTAGCCAGAAGAGATAAGGAATTATTTTTAAACAAGCAATGCACGGAAGTGGAAGAAGACAATAGAATAGGAAGGACAAGAGACCTCTTCCAGAAAATTAGAAAAATTGGGAGGTAAATTCCAGGCCAAAATGGGTATGATCAAAAACAAAGATGGCAAGAACCTAACAGAAGAAGAAGAGATCAAGAAAGGGTGGCAAGAATATACAGAAGACCTGTATAGGAAGGATAACAATATCGGGGATAGCTTTGACGGTGTGGTCAGTGAGCTAGAGCCAGACATCCTGAAGAGTGAGGTTGAATGGGCCTTAAGAAGCATTGCTAATAACAAGGCAGCAGGAGACGACGGCATCCCAGCTGAACTGTTCAAAATCTTGCGAGATGATGCTGTCAAGGTAATGCATGCTATATGCCAGCAAATTTGGAAAACACAGGAATGGCCATCAGATTGGAAAAAATCAACTTATATCACCCTACCAAAAAAGGGAAACACTAAAGAATGTTCAAACTATCGAACAGTGGCACTCATTTCACATGCCAGTAAGGTAATGCTCAAGATCCTGCAAGGTAGACTTCAGCAATTCATGGAGCAAGAATTGCCAGATGTACAAGCTGGGTTTAGAAAAGGCAGAGGAACTAGGGACCAAATTGCCAATATCTGCTGGATAATGGAAAAAGCCAGGGAGTTTCAGAAAAACATCTGTTTCTGTTTGTAAGGATTGCCTATTCTAAAACACTGTCAGACTCATAAGCAGGATCACAAAGATATCTGATTTATTAAAGAATAGTATGCAGGATCACAAAGAAAGCTGAGAATGGAAAAAGCGCGCCAAATGCAAACTAAAAACCCTCGGTACAAATGAGATCCCTCCCCCCGTAGAATCTTCCCAAGCTCACAATCCCAGGTGCTCCTAACGGCTTCTGATGGTCCATGGGAAAAGTCCTTGAGCAGAGCACATAACCCAAACACATTCCATTGAAATAAACATAGATACAGAGCTTGGCACAAGATTTCACAGCAGCTCCCTCCCAACAGAAACGCGCATCAGCACCATGGCATGTGAAACGTTATGATGTACAGTGCACATTGAAACAGTGAACATGACATACTGCCCCCCAAAAGAAAGAAAACATTAAGCGGCAGGCTTTAAAGGGTAAGCCAAGTGGAAACGATTAACTAAATCAGGAGCATTAACATGGCGAGCAGGCACCCATTCAGGATGAGGAAAGTGTTTCCAGTGGATCAGGTACTGGAGGGTGCCCTGAAACTTGTGAGAATCAACAACCTCCTTGACTTCAAAGTGCTGTTGGCTGTCAATCATGATTGGAGCAGGAGGAGGAGGTTGGGGATGCCAGCGGGAAGAGTGGTGGACAGGCTTCAGCAGGCTGCAATGGAAAACAGGGTGCAAGCGTTTTAAATTGTGAGGCAGGTCCAACTTAACAGTAACTGGATTGATAAGACCAACAATAGGGAAAGGACCAATGAACTTGGGAGCAAGTTTTTTAGAGGGCTGTGGGGACTTGATGAATTTGGTAGAAAGATATACTTGATCCCCAATTTTGAAATCGTGTTGCAAAGAACGACGTTTATCGGCTTGAAACTTGTAAGCAGCCTGGGCATTAGCCAAAGCCTGTTGAATCACCGGCCAGAAATCAGCCAGCTTAACAGCCCAGTCAGAGGCAGAACAGGATTGGGGGGGGGGGTTGTGACTGCTCAGGGATGGGAACAAAGCCGTGACCAGAAACCACACGAAAAGGGGTCTGCCTGGTGCTCTGATGGACAGCATTGTTGTAAGCCACCTCAGCAAAGGGCAGCAAGTCCACGCAATTGTCCTGATGGTAGTTAATGTATGCTCTAAGGAATTGTTCAAGGGCGGAGTTCAAAATCTCAGTAGATCTGTCAGTCTTAGGATGGGACGAAGTGGACAGCGCCTGTTTGGTGCCAATCAATTTTAAAAATGATTTCCAAAACTGGGAAGTAAACTGTGTCCTGCGGTCGCTGACCAAACGGGAGGGGCTACCTAGAAATAGGCGGGCCAATTGCGGGGCTGACGGGATGGATGCACATGGAATGAAATGGGCTTGTTTGGAGAAAAAATCTTTTACAACCCAAATGACAGTTTTCTTCTGACTGGGGGTGGGGGGGTAAGTCCACAATAAAATCCATAGAAATCTCATCCCAGGGACGGGATGGGCTGGCCACTGGCTGTAGAAGCCCCTGTGGTTTACCTCCTTTACTCTTTGACATGGCACAAACAGGACAGGAAGCAACATAGTCTTTTACATCACGCCTTAAGGTTGGCCACCAAAATTGACAGCAAACCAAATGCAAGGTTTTGACAAAACCAAAGTGTCCAGCAAGTTTGTCATCATGAGAACACTGCAAAACATCAGCTCTTAAAGTTTCAGGTACATAAAGGTGGTGTTCCACCCACGCCAGACCGTTTTCAAAAGAAACATTGTCTCTATTAGCTAGCAACCAAGTGTCAGATTTCAGCGCCTGGAGAAAGTCCTTCTGTAACTGACTGTCATGAGTAAGGACACTGACAAGGAACTTGCATTTTCCGCTTCCCAGACGGGGCTGGGGACGGGGTTGCCTGCACATGGGTCTGGCTCCAAGTGACGGCAACCAAGCCCAGTTGTGGTTCAGTGAGAACAGTCCCAACTATATCTGCCACGTGGTCAAGGTCCTGAGGTAAACATGACAAAGCATCGGCCAGAAAGTTTTTCTTTCCCAGAATAAATTTTAACTGGAAGTTAAAGCGACTGAAAAATTGAGCCCAGCAAATTTGTTTAGGACTGAGATGCTGGGGGGTGCGGAGGGCTTCCAAATTCCTGTGATCAGTCGAAACCTTGAAAGGGCATTTAGCGCCTTCCAGGAGGTGACGCCAGGCTTCCAAAGCTGCTTTTACAGCAAACGCCTCTTTTTTCCCAAACATGCCACCGGCGCTCAGTTTCAGAAAATTTTCTGGACAAATAAGCGCAGGGTTTCAAGTGATTTTCAGAATCTCTCTGTAACAATATAGCCCCAACTGAGGAGTCAGAAGCATCAACTTGGACCACAAAGGGGCGTTCAGGATTGGGGTGCTGTAGAATAGGCTCAGCAGTGAAGAGGGTTTTTAACTTCTCGAATGCTGCTTGGCATTCAGGCGTCCAATTCAGCACTGCCCCAGGGTTTTTTACCTTGCGTGTCTCCCCCAAACCCTTGGTATGTAGCAAGTCAGTAAGGGGCAAAGCAATCTCAGCAAACCCCTGGATAAATTGCCGATAATAATTACTGAACCCTAGGAAACTTTGCAATTGCCTCCGGGTGCGGGGACGTTCCCAACTTAAAATCGCCTGAATTTTTTCAGGGTCCATCTCAATGCCTTTGTCAGATACCCTATAGCCTAGATAGTCAAGTTGGGTCTTGTGAAACTCACATTTGGAAAGCTTGGCATAAAGCTTGGCATCTCTAAGCTTACTTAACACCTGTTTGAGAAGGCGTTCGTGTTCCTCCTTGGATTCAGTGTAAATGAGCACATCATCCAAATAAACCAGGACCCCTTTAAACAAATGATCATGTAATACTTCATTAATCAATTGCATGAAGACTCCAGGTGCCCCTGCTAACCCAAAAGGGAGGACTTTGTAGTGAAATGAACCCAGTGGACAATTAAAAGCGGTTTTCCACTCATCTCCAGCTCGTATGCGGATGCGAAAATGGGCTTCACGAAGATCAAGCTTGGAGAAAATCTTGCCCTTTGACAAATGAGCTAACATGTCCTTCATGAGCGGAAGAGGGTACTTGTTGCAGATTGAGATGGAATTTAACCCCCGATAGTCCGTACAGAGTCGGAGCGTGCCATCTTTCTTTTCCCAGAATAGCACAGGGGCCCCAACTGGGGAATTTGCAGGTTCAATAAACCCCCTTGACAGATTTTTGTCAATAAAGTCCCGTAATGCCCCAAGCTCCTTCTGAGTCATTGGATAAATTTTTGGCTTTGGCAATTGAGCGTTAGGAATCAACTCTATGGCACAATCAGTTTTCTGATGGGGGGGTAACTGATCTGCTTCCATTTCTCTGAAGACATCTGCAAAATCTTGGTATCGCTCGGGCAAGCCTTCTAAACGTGCCAAACTAGGGTGTGGCATGGCAATTGCAGCCCTTCCAACCCCCGCACTTGAAGCCCTCTCCGTGGTAGGGGCTTGGTAAAACCCATCCTTAAAAGTCAGAGTTCTGTGTTCCCAATTTATGTGTGGGCTTCAATAGGTCAACCAGGGAATCCCCAGAATTACCAAGGGGTTGCCAACAGGTGCTACTATAAATTTTAAAGTCTCACGGTGGCTGCCCATTTGCATTGCGACAGTTCCAGTGAAATGGGTCACCGCCCCCCCCCCACCGTTGAACCATCCAACTGTATGAAGATCAAAGGCTGCTGGAGGGGAAAGCTAGGCAGGTCCAAAGCAGCAACCAGATCAGGGTGAATCAGACACCTGGAACACCCAGAGTCAACTAAAGCCCAGACCTCTGCAGTTTTCGTGTGGGAGCCCAATTTCACTTTCACTGCTAGAGTGGGACAGTCAGCACTCACCATAGCATCCTTGCGCCCATCCTCCTCCACCTGCCCGCAGGCGCTCTTCATGGCAGGTGGCTGGTGTTTCCCGCCGGCTCCTTAGAGTCGTCTTCAGCCTCTCCTGAGAAGTAGAGTACTTCTTCAGCATCGGCCGCCCCCTTGGCTGTTGTCATTGGCCGCGGGGGGGGGGGGGGCGATTTGGCTGGCAGCTTGCCCACTCAGTCTCCAGCCTTGGCTTTTGGGCAATCAACTGCTCTATGCCCTTTCTTTCCACATCGGAGACACTGATGTTGAGGTTTTCCTACTAACGATTAAGACTGCTATTGTACCTAATCATTTTGGCCGGGTGAAGAGGTTGTATTTGATTGTCTCCTCTCACGTGCTTCATGCAAATTGCCTGGGGAGAAAAAACCTGCCCGGACTTGTTTCTTACTTCCTCTTTTTCTCTCTGCCGATATGTAGCAAGCCAGGAGAGCTAAGTCCTTTAAATTTTGTTTTACTTTCTATAAATAAATTATTTTTATAGATATGCCTGGTGTGTGTGACTTTTCTGATCTCTCCTGGGCTAAAGGCTTTCCCAGCATTCTGCCAACAACTGACCCCTCGCATAGCGCCGATCTCTCTCCTCTTCCCAGGCTCTATAGCCTGGCTGGGTAGTAGTTGCGGCATTTCGGGGTCCCCTCATGGTGGCTGGTTGTTTTTCAGGTTGTCTGGTTTGCATTTAGGTATGCTGGGCATGTTCAGCTTTGCCAGCCAGACAGATCCATTCATACAATGTCTCTGGGTCATCTCTACACAGTGCCCACCGCAGGACGTCCCTGTTGAGTCCCTCTTTAAACCGTTCTATTAAGGTTGACTGAGTCCAGTCGGGGATTTTCCCAGCTAAAGCCTTAAACTCCAGGGCATAATCAGCTACAGACAGTTGGCCCTGGGTAAGATCCTTCAGTGCCTTTTTAGCCCTTGCCTTGGCTAGAGGATCCTCAAAATGCAGCTTTAATGCCCACATGAATTCCTCAAAATCCTCAAGCTCAGGGGAGTCAGCCTCACTTAATTGTACATACCAGTCAGCTGCTCGTTCCTTCAGCTTGGTGGCAATGGCAGTTATTTTAGCCTCTTCGGAAGGGAAGTATGGTCCAAACTGCCTCTTATAACTTTTAGCGTTAGTGAGAAAGAAAGACAACTTAGGTGGATCCCCATCAAACTTGACAGAAAAGTCTTTCACCCCCGCTCCTGTTGGAGCTGAATTAGCGGCTGCTTGAGTGGTTGGGCCCCAGGTTACAGTAGTTCTCCCTCCTCAGGGTGGGGACACTGATGGTCGAACTCTGCGGGGTGGAGATTCATCCCGGCATCGTCTCCGGCCCCGCTCCGCCAGCGGTCCGGGTGAGGGGATGGAGGATGATTGTGTGGAGCTGGAATCTCCTTCGTGCCTCGGCCGCCCCCCCCCCATGACAGAGACAGGTTTTTTAGCATGTACTCCATCGATTCTAATTTGGCCTCTACCACTCTTAGCCTTTCAGAAGTTTGAGATTTCTCCCTCCCTCGCATGTTAGGCTGTCTCCTTGCTGATACCGTGGTAGATTCTACATTTGGGGTCAGCGGGAACCGACACTTCCAGGACGCCTGGGACGTCCCTGGTTGGGGTTCTCCCATTTCATCCCAGGTGATCAACTCTGCGGGCGATTCGCTGGGTGCCGGTTGCTCTGGTTCTCTCCCATCGTCGGATTCCTCCACCTCAGGGCTGGAACTCGAATCCTGCCGGAAACCTGAAGGTTCTGGGGTGAGGCTCAGTTCTCCGCTCTTGACCGTTGACTCAGGCATCAAGCCAGTCGGCTCCTCAAGTCTCCCGGTTGTGAGCTTGGATTCGGCCATCGTTAACTGTTTTCCCTCACAAGAAACTAATCTTGGTAGGAGCTAACGGTACAACTTTGGTGATTCTCAGCTTTATGTAAGGATTGCCTATTCTAAAACACCACCAGACTCATAAGCAGGATCACAAAGATATTTGATTTATTAAAGAATAGTATGCAGGATCACAAAGAAAGCTGAGAATGGAAAAAGTGCGCCAAATGCAAACTAAAAGCCCTTGGTACAAACGAGATCCCTCCCCCGTAGAATCTTCCCAGGCTCACAATCCCAGGTGCTCCTAATGGCTTCTGATGGTCCACGGGAAAAGTCCTTGAGCAGAGCACATAACCCAAACACATTCCATTGAAATGAACATAGATACAGAGCTTGGCACAATCTCAGATATTCAGATGATACCGCTTTGATGGCTGAAAGCGAAGAGGAACTGAGGAGCCTTATGATGAAGGTGAAAGAAGAAAATGCAAAAGCTGGCTTGCAGCTAAACCTCAAAAAAACCAAGATTATGGCAACCAGCTTGATTGATAACTGGCAAATAGAGGGAGAAAATGTAGAAGCAGTGAAAGACTTTGTATTTCTAGGTGTGAAGATTACTGCAGATGCTGACTGCAGTCAGGAAATCAGAAGGCGCTTAATCTTTGGGAGAAGAGCAATGACAAATCTCGATAAAATAGTTAAGAGCAGAGACCTCACACTGACAACAAAGGTCCGCATAGTTAAAGCAATGGTGTTCCCCGTAGTAACATATGGCTGCGAGAGCTGGACCATAAGGAAGGCTGAGAGAAGGAAGAGAGATACTTTTGAACTGTGGTGTTGGAGGAAAATTCTGAGAGTGCCTTGGACTGCAAGAAGATCAAACCAGTCCATCCTCCAGAAAATAAAGCAGACTGCTCTGGGGGGGGGAAGGGGGGAAGGGTGGCAGATGGGGGGGGGGGGGGCACCCTGGAGAAGATGCTGATGCTAGGGAGAGTGGAAGGCAAAGGAAGAGGGCCACCAAGGGCGGGGGGGGGGGGGGGGGGGGGGGGGGGACAGACTCGTCCCTGGGGGAGCTGGGGGTGTTGACGACTGACAGGAAGCTCTGGCGTGGGCTGGTCCATGAAGTCACGAAGAGTCAGAAGTGACTAAACGAATAAACAACATCTATTGTTTATAATCCATTTTTTATTTGGAAAAAAGATGCCTTCTACAGTGGAATTTATATAATGTATTGTTTTTCCTATCTTAATACTGCAACCCTATTTCTACTTATCTTGGGGTAAAAGGATTCCTAAATAAACATATAGAAGCTTGTACTGTAATATTAATTAATCATATTTGGGTCAATATCAAAGGTAGCATGTTCTTTTAAATAAATTTGAGCATACAAATATGCACAACCAGATTTTATCTTAAAATTCCAACATTCTCTTTTTAGACTACAATACTATGTAATGTAGTATTTGCTGGGACTGACAGCAAGTATGTAGGGATTACATCTTTTTTACTTGACTAGGATCAGGCAAAAAAAAAATGCTATAAACAAATGAAAGAGTCAAACAAAACAGATAAAACCTCCACCAGAAATCTGGTAATTCCAGAAGAAAAAAGTCAAGAAACCAATTTTTACCTAAGAATTTAAGAACATGGATCAGTTCTGTTTGCTGGAGGTGTTGTCTATAGAATTATCACACCTTTATTTTAACACGTGCACTGCTTTCTAATCAGAACTGTCCGTAAACTTACAATAAAGTCGGTATAGTTAGGAATAAATTGCTTGGGGCAGAATGGAATCACTTTCACTCTTTGCTGCTTGGCAATTTGCAGTAGAGTATTAGGCTTTTTCTTTTAAGCGGGGCAGCGGGGGAGATTCTGCATTTGTTATATATAGACTTAGGGGTTGGCTGCAGGCCCGCAACTAGGGTCTGTGTCACCCGGGCCAAACATGGATTCCAAGCCCAATTTGGCGCCCCCTCCAGTGCAGCGCCCAGGGCACATGCCCCACTTGTCCCCCCACCTAGCTGCGGCCCTGGTTGGCTGATATAGAAATAACCATACATAAAAATAGCCTTTTTTCATATTAAATATTTTTGTCTGCCACCTACTGATTTTTTAAAAAAATATTTTATCATTTTCATTTTTTAGTTTAGCTTCACCTTATGTGTGAGAGATGACCCTCAGTTCCTATGCTGCCTTTTCAACAAGTAAAAGAGAAAAATGGAAAAGAAGTGAAATAACTGTGGGCACAACTTACATAGGTAGACATAGACTTGACCTGGTCTTTATTTCAGAGCAGATGAAAATGGAGGACATTAACATCTGTCCTTTGCTGTGGTCAGATCACTTCCTTGTCAGACTGTGGATCATGGCAGTCTGGATCTCTGTAAGGAATCTTTAAATTGCTTTACTCCAGGTACCAAATGGATCCACTGGGTTTCCAGAAGGCGTTTGGAGAATGTTCTGGTAATTTGACAGGCAATTTCATCTTCTCTGGAATACAGAGAGGGCCAGAGCGCTAGATGAGATTGCTCTGGTGAGGCCTCTGTCCCAGTCCCCATTCCAAGTAGCTCCTAGATAAGGAGCTGAGTGAAATGAAGGGGCTGAAAAGATTCACAGAATGACAGTGGTGGAAACAATGCAACATTAAGAACTGTGTAGGCCCTAGGCATATTCATAGACCCTTGTCCCAATAATGATCTGGATGCTTAGGATTATAAAGTATTCCATGGACCTATATTCTTCAATGTCACAGGGAATAAACCGCAATAAGTATATGCGTAATAAAATAGTAATACTACAGTATCTTAAATATATTTAATTTTAGGATATACACATTTTGACTGTATTGTTACTTTTCATATTTTCAGGGTGTTTTTTTTTTTACCTGAAACATTTTTGTAGGCTCTAAAATTTCATAGAGTGTCTATTGTGTCTAATGCATAATACAGGCATGGCAGAAAAGGAAGCATAACTAAGCATGGATAAAAGTCTAAACAATGTCAATAGGAACAGCAAGGCACCCATTCTTCTCTGCACTTACAGCATTACATTTGCTGATTCCTGCCTAGCAGTCCTGTTCAAAGTGATCTGGTCTCTCCAAGGGAAAGATGCTGGAACAAAATCTCTGCAGGCATGCCAGATAAATTTGCAGATTTCTTGGTGGATAAAGTTACTCATATCTACTCTGGTGTGGATGCCATTTGGCCAGACTTCATTGTGGTGAGTGAGGCTTCATCTTGGGTTGCCATCTGGGATTCTTCTGATCTTGTGGAGTCAGAGGAAGTGGATGGATTCCGCCCTTGTTGCCTTGACCCAGGCCTGTCCTGGCTTGTCCAGATGGCTATGGAAAATATGAGCAACTGGCTCCAGAAAGAGGCAATGTCTCTCTGGGAGTGGGCATAATGGTGCCTGCCTTGGAGAAGACAGTGGTATACCCCTCCTGAAGAGGCCAGGCATAATGAAATTGTGAGCCTGGGAAAGAAAAGAAAACTTGGCAGACAGGATCAGATGGATATTACAAACTTATCTCTTAAGTAAGTCATTGGTCCAGCTGTTAAGGAATCTGGGAAAAAGAGAATCTGATCAGTCTGGGAACAAGAGAATCTGAATCAGTCTCAAAGAGACTGAGGGGGACTCTACTTTAATGAACTCACTAATAATGAAGACTAGTGCATATTGATCTAGTTTCCAAGATTCTGTAACCTAACTCTTTTTTCCTTGTACTCAATCTGCTTAATGATACTCTGTATGAATCTGGCTTCTCTGGATCTAGCTGGTTTTGACAACTTTCATCTAGTATCCATCCTTCCATGCTTAGCAAAGACGGTTGAGAAGGTAGTAATAAATCAGCTATGGGGAATTGTAGATGAAATAAATTATCTTGAATATTTTCACTCAAAATTCAGACCTGGTTATGGGATAGAAATGGCATTGATTGTGCTGATCAAGGACTTCCACTGGGACTTTCATAAGTGGAATGCACCCCTCCTGGTCCTATTAGATCTCTCTGCAGCATTAAATATAGTCAACCATAGTATCCTTCTGGACTGTCTGCAGGGGTATGGAGTTGGGAACACCATTTGACAGTAGTTTTCTCAGTAGGCATTTCCAGATGGTGCCTGAACCCTTGGGAATTCCAATATGGGTTGCTCAGTGCTTTCTCTCATGTTATTTAACAGCTACACTTGAAACCATTAAGGGAGGTCATTCTCTAGTTTGGGATGAGTTATCATCAATATGCTGATGACATTTAGTTATACACTGGGCCAAGCTGAACATAATATCTAATTATTGAATTGGTATCTCGAAGCTGTAGGGATCTGGGTGAGGCCAAACAAGCTAAGTCTAAATCTTACCAAGTTAAGTTGCTTATCTTCAATAGACATTGGGGCTATCTTATAACGTCTACTCTCTCTGTTATTCTGTGTAGGGTCACACTCCATGCAGTTGGTTCATGACTCTGGGATTCTCCTGGGTTTGTTTATTTATTTAAAAAGACTTATATAGCTTCCCGTATTGTAACAACAACCCTAGTGATGCACAAAACAGTACAAAATAAATAAATTAGAAAACCCCAAACCATCAGAATAAAAACTCCATAAAACTCCTGGCACCCTGTGGCAGCACTCTCACATATATCCACGCACCACCTTGCTGGGCTCCATCGTCATCCTACCCCAACCCTTGTGGGAAGAGCCAGCTCTTCAAGGCCTTCCAGAAGACAATGAGGATGGGTCCGTGACTCCTGCTTAAACAGCAGGTGGAAGATAAGGTTGGGAAGCCTTTGCTCAGCTTTGGCTGGTGTGCCAGGTATGAACCTACTGAACCAAGATGCACTGGCAATGGTAACTCATACCCCAATCACCATTTAACTGGACTACTGCAGTATGCTATGTGTGGGACTGCCTATGGAAACCACCCAGAAGCTACAGTTGCTTCAAAATACAGGAGTTAGACTCCTGACAGGTCAACAGGCAAGAATAACGATTACTTTGAAGTTGCTGTATTGGTTGTCATTAGGCTTCTAGACCCAATTCAAAATGCCGGTTATCACCTTTAAAGCTGATTAGGCAATGCTTTGCCTCAATCAAATCAGCTCATCTGGCTCAGTTTTCTAGAGACGGCCAATCTCCCCTCCTCAAGAAGTTCATGGGACCCCCCGTCCTTGGAGGTATGCATAGCCCCTATTTGGAAAAGTAGCGAAAGCAGTGCTGTTGGTGCGTGGCCCTTAGCTTACTTTCACTGAATGGGACTTATGATGTGTTCAATTTTTCTACTATTTATTTTTTAATTATTTTATGTGCTTTTAATGCGTTATTCCTGTTTTGACCATATATTAGCTATTCCCGGGGAAGCAGTAAATATTGTATAACTAAATATGCAACCTTCTGACTATGTAGTTTAGGGGCATGAGGCTAGAGGAGCCAGTTCTTCCTTCCCTCTTTGGAAGATAAATCAATCTCACAAGCAATAAATGTAATCAAACTTTATTAGAGAAAAATAAAAAATAAAATGTTTTTCAAACTTTAAATTCTAAACAGGCAGACATTCAATAGAACAGGAGCAAAATATCAGACCCGTTCTGGTCACAATGATATAGCTTACAAATCAGTTGCAAAAAAGGAACAAATACCAAAAGCAAATGCAGTGCTGTACATAACGCACAAGATGATGCTGGTCTGCTACAAAAAACGTATTCTTCCTGCTAAAAACTTTGTAAACATGAGATTGGAAAAGGTTCAGAGAATCATTACAGATTACAGGAAGATTAAATTATCTTCATGCTATTTGAAGAATGGATAAGGACTGAGCTTTAAACACCCAATTTGATAATTTTTACACAGAAATAAAAATAGGAGACTAAATACCAAGCAGTAAAAAGATAATATTAATGCAGTTTCTTGCTAATCTTATTATTACTTTGGAACCAGAATCCCCTTGATATAGATATTTGCTCTGCCTCAGTTAGCGGCACATCCTGTGGATTCCTGACACTCCAAACTCTATTCAGGAGTTCTGGGGAATGATGTGAGTCCCTGAACAACAGCCATGAAGCTATAAGTTCTCCTCTTCTGTGCTAAGCCACCATTTATCGTGGCCATTATTTATTTAATTTATTTCTTAAACATATATGTATGCTGCCACAATCAAAAACAACCCTCAGCAGCTCACTATACACACACACGCATATATATAAAACAACAAAATACAGAAAGAAAAACAACAACACTACATGAATAGAAAGAAAATAAAAGATGCTGACCTTGAATCAGATCAGAGGAAGGTTCTCTGAAAAAGCTTGGCCTTTAAGAACTTGCGGAAAACCAGCAAACAGGGAGCCAGCCTGATGTCCACATGGAGGCTCTCCCACAGTGTTGGTGCTGTAACAAGCAAGCAGCGCCTCCTTGCCTCAGCGTCCCAAACTTCCAAAAGTTGTAGGATTTGCAGCAGTTTTCCCTGCTAGTGGATAACCATCAGTGGGGCCAAAGCTGGCTGGAGAAGGCAGTCCTGAAGATATCTGGGTGCCAAGCCATGAAGGACTTTACAGATCAAAACCAGCACCTTAAATTGGACCCCAATCCAATCGGCAGCAAATGCAGGGTCTGCAGAACCGATGTTATGTGCTCCCAATGTCCGAAGCCTGAACATATGTGGGCCATTAGGTGGACCCCCTTATGATGCTCAACAATACTCCTTTTCTGAGCAAAGAAAAATACTTATAAATATTCCCTTTAAAGAAACACTTTTGTCCAGGAGTCATTTGTTTTTTAAGGAGCTAGAAGTCATGTTGCCTGTCTCTGCAATTACTATCCCTTTCTCAGAGCCAGTGGCTTTAATGGCTCTACATTTCAAATGCAATTTGGGCTGACCTCTGGATAAAAGAATCCACCACTAAGCAACCCATTTTTGGCTAGTCTCTTGGGTGTTGACTTGAGACTGGTTTCTTTGTATTTATATGCAAAAAACCAATTTTAGTTGGCCCATCACATTCTATATTCCCTTTGCTATTTGTTATTTGACATATGTTCATGTGGATAATAACTTATTGCCTGACAGCTATAATCCTGTATTTGTGACAGTCCATTTTGTTGCTATAGAAATGAACATAGTATCAGAAAACCAGCATTTTTACAAGTTGACTTTGGTTTGAAGAACCTATTGGCTCAAAAGCAAAGGAAAAAGGCCATTTAAAAGTCAAATATCAGCAGCCAAAGCTAGAACCTACACATTACAGAAGGAAATAAAATATCAGGTATTATTGGGGAACTTGTGGTTGAAACACTAAATCAAAATAGTGAACCTGTAACTCTCCAAACATTCTTGAACTACAACTTCCAGCGTCCCTCATTATTGGCTATGCTGATTGGGGGCTGCTGGGAATTATACCTCAGCATAATTAGAGGACTGCAGATTCTGTGGCATCCAATTAAAGGTTCTGTTTACAGCCTTCGGAAAATCATATTTGATCCTAGTCATTGCAGTTAAGATTGCTAAATCATAATTTCTGCATTTATGCTTTCCACTTACTTTAATTATAATGATGATTATGTGCTATCAAGTTGGTGTCAACTTTAGGCGGGCCCAAAACACTGCCAGATCGAAGAAAGGCTGGCACCCATGCCGTATCTTAGGGTGGTTCTTTCTATCTGATACTTTGGTTGTTTTTTTGCAGACTTTATGGGGAGATGTGATGCATTTACAACAATTAAGTCAGTCACAGCTTAAAGGCAAAAGAAAAAAAAAGCAGAGGCAGAGAAATGCCATCATCCATATGCAGAGCTTCCATGGCATGGAATAATTGTTAAATTATATGTTTGGAGTGGTGGGAAACAAGTAGCGATGCCGCATGAAATACATATTTTCAATTAATCCATTCATCTATGAAATGCCAATCATAGCCACTTACAAAAGGTGAGTATGGCAATTTAACTGAGGCTTTTAAAAAAAAAATATCCTTTTGCATTTGGAGAAAATTACCTGGTAAAACTGATAGAAGGCTGTTCACCCTCTAAAGATAATTATAGGTTATTTTCATTAAAAATGAAACAGAGAAGGCACAATGTTGATAAAAATCACCATATGTATTTCATTATGTGCTCTGTGTGTGTGTGTGTGTGTGTGTGTGAGGGTTAGCATTTTATGTCTTCTGGCCTTCTTATGGGCTTGTAGAGATAGCATACAGGGTCTTCATTTCTGCAAATCTGACTGGGTTGTAAAAGTTTAGTTTTTGTTCTAGAATCAGTTTAAAAGAGATAAAAAGGTCTCACATCAGAAAAAGAAAGGCTGACATTTTGGACCCTTTTTTCTGTAACAGTTTTCCAAGGTTTTAAGGGTGGGAATAGGAGCTAAAATCTTCTAGAAGAGCTAGGGCTAGAGCATTGTCCTTCCCACCCTTCACATCCCACCACCCCTGAAAACAGGCCAAAGTCACTTTTTTTTTCCCAGCCAATTTGCCTCATTGAAATTCAGCAGCACAGTTTCAGGTGTTGGGGAACTGTGTGGGGGCTGATGGCAACAGATTGCCCATCCTGCTTCAGAAAAAATTATTAATAAGATTTAGGAGTGAATGTATACATTGAGGGAAATATTGTCCAGCCTTGTTTGAGCTGAATTCTTTTAGAAAGCAGATGGAAAACGGAATGTTTGAATGTTCTTCCATGCTAAAAACAACAAGAATGCTCCTTAATAAATAGAAAAATAGCAGAACTGGTAGGCTAGTAAATTTCTGATGTGAAAAAGAAAAGCAGCCACATGAAATTTCCACACTTGCAATCTAAAGTGACAAAACCAGTACTGTATTACAGATATTCAAGCAACACCATCACATATCTTAATGACTTTTTTTTTACTGTATTAGAATCCCTTAAATACAAAATCAAGCTAGTTTCATTTTGCAAGAAAAAATGCAGGCACTGGGAGAGGCTGTGAAGGTGGATACAAGATAGACAATATAAAAGATTGCTTGTGGATAAGCCAGAATGAATTTTCAAATGGATTGAATATAAATCTATTGTTTAAAACAACTGAAAAATTCAATGACAAAAATATGTTCATGTTTACTGCCATCATGTTAGTTGTAAATACCAGCTAAAAACCAGGATGCCAGCTTGTTCTGAATCATTATAGAGTTAAATATGGGAATCTTGCCCTCCCTCCCTCCCTCCCTCCCTCCCTCCCTTCCTTCCTTCCTTCCTTCCTTCCTTCCTTCCTTCCTTCCTTCCTTCCTTCCTTCCCCATGGCAAGAATAATATCAGGTGGATAGGAATAGACTATCTGCTATACTGGCTGAACTCCTTGGAATTAAGGATGGAAACAGATATAATAAATCAGTATGGTAATCCACAAACACATTTTCTATGATCTCTTCCAGATGCTTCACATCTAATATTTAGGACTGATCTCTGATCCCTACAGACAAAACATGAAGTTGGAAAATAGAAGCTATGCGAACAAAGGGGGCTTTTATGGGTCCTATGACTGAATGAAGTTACACCCAAATTTTGTCACACACCGACAGCATTAAAGGGAGCATGTAAAACATATTCAGCATTGTGTTTAGAAAGGTGCTTTCAGGGTTGCAACATGCTGCTTCATGTATTGCAGTCATATCCAGTCAGTAAGAATTGCTATAAGCAGACTAAACAGCTTTAAGCTTTACCAGCTGGCAGCTTCCTTGCATAGAAGACTGGGTGTGCCATGAAGATATTTAGACAATAATAATAAGCACAGATTCTGATAGGTAATGGTTTTAGACAAGGAAAAGCTCAGCTGAGCTTACAAGTGCCTTCATCTTCTATGAAGGCTTTATTCAGCAGTAGGAAAAAGTGTTAACAATGCTGTTTTAGCTAAAAACCACTGAAGTGAAATCAAGTATTTTGTTTTCATCCATAGGATTTAAAGGACTGTTGTCAAAATCACTTTGTGGTTTTGGACACAATGCCTTCATTATCAAGAATGATCAGCAGGGCTATCTCTTTCTTTCCTCTATGTTCCGTCTGCATTAATAAATGAACTGGAGAGAACTAAAGTTAATGATTATAGTTTATGCAGAAAAGTGACTAAGTTATTGGCCCTCCTTCACCTATGAATAGAGCTGCATGTAGGATACTTTCTTATGATGCATTTTTACATTGTATACACTGGATCAGTTAACACATCATTCTGAACTATAAAACTGGCTTAGCAGTAAACACAACATAGTCATCCACTGCAGCATGGCTTCATCAGCCAAGCCAGCATGATGTGGGAATGTGGAATTCAGACTTTATTTGTCAGTAATAAATGTGAAACTTTATTTGTCAGTAATAAATACAATTTAGATATTGTTTTGTTCTCCAGCTTCATCTGGCAGAGTCAGAGAGGCCCATATTGTGTAGTAAATAAGTTTTATTGTTGTAACCAGAGGTCATAACAATCTAGCATAGCATAAAATACAATAAAACTGGGCCTTATTAAAAGAATCACTTTGGCTTCTAACATGAAGGATAACCTGCTCGAGAAGCAATATTTAGATGTGTTTGAAGGTTTGGGCAAACTGGGAATTGTGTATAAAACTGAACTAGCATTTAGTATTTTCCAACTATACACCCTCCTTAGAAAGGTTCTACTAGAGAATATTTGAAGAAGAAACTAGACAACTTAATGACTTTAATTATAGAAATGGTATTAGAATTCCCTGAATACATGTACACTTGAGTGATAGAGGTTTTTTTGTTTTTAAAAGGAGGAGTCTCAGCAGCAATGCCTGAATCCCAAGGAATATGTGAAAAAGCAGCAATTTCCATTGCCAATTTAGGAGGACATCTTTAATTAAAAGATTGGTGGAAAATATTTTGGACAGCTCTTCTGGATTTTGGCAGGTCCCATTAGATCAGAAGAGTTCAAGGTGATGTAACTTAATACAGTTTTGGGGAGATGCTTCTTCTGCAGGCTCCTCTTCAGTCTGAAATCCACCCTAAAAATCTTTTATAAGAGAATCCAGCAAATATTTGATGACACCTGTGTCAAGGTGTCTATTGATAACATTCTGGTGTGTGGCTGCTATAAGGCAGAACATGATAGATATTTACAGGAGGACTAGAATAGCTAGTCTGAAATTCAGTAAACAACTATGTAAATTCCAGTACTAGACCTTGGGATTCAAATCCATCCAAAACAAGTGTGGGTGATTTCAAACATGCCTTTTCCTCAAGAAAGGAATTCAAAGGAAAGAGTTTAATAAATGAGTTCAAAGGTTTTTGGAACTGATTACTCATGTGTGTAGGCATATTAAATATCTGACAAATATACCTCTCCCCTTCAAGCTCTTTATGAAGAAGAATAATGGCACTGGAATACCAACATAAACCAGACATTTTAAACACTAATGTATTTAACTGAAACTTCTTCAATTCTCTGGTGCTTTAACAGCAAGCAAGAGATTAAAATATCTACTGATGCTTCCAAGTGGACTTTGAGGATGCTTCCATAAAACCTAGAATTACTTTGGAGTCCTGTGGTGTGCATGTCTCAGGCTCTTACTAATTCTTATGTCTTATATACCTAAATTGAGAAGAAAGCTTTGGCTGTGGCTCATGATTGTTTATGTATGTTTGTGTGTGTGTGTGTGTGTGTGTTTGTGTGTGTGTTTTCATTTATGGTAGGCCTGTGTTCATTAAGACAGACCACAAACCCTTAGTTACTACCACTGGTAGTAATTTTCTGAGATACCTCCTAGGTTTCAGTGACTTTTCTTCCAGCTGCAGTTTTAACATTCAAAATTGGCTTATAAGCCTGGCAAGGATCTGGTAATTGCTGACCCTATCCTAGCTGGTTGATAAAGCTATGAATGAGAATCATCTGGCTGGGCATATTGTCCATGTCAATGAGGTATGCCAGTTACCCAGTCCCTAAGGAGCTATGGAACATCTTTGCTTGGCTACAACTCAAGATGCCATCAAAAGCTCTTAATGATATTTAACCCCCTGTTCACATTTTGACTCCATATTTTTAGTATTTGCAAATGTTTCTGTAAGTTATACAGTACTGTCATCTTTAAAGGCTACAGCTTCCTTTTTTAACTTTATTCCATGTCTTCACATACAGTAGTTACTTTGAAATAACATATAATTCATATTTGTCAGTGATACCCAGATATCTTATCTTCTTAATCTTAAAACCCATTTTATTCATCAATTCTCTTTGATCTTCTATTTTCATTTTTTGTTAACATCTTCATCTTGTTTTTATTAATTGTGAAACCTGTTAATACACCAACTTCTTTTAATTTGCCCATTAATATTTCAATTCCTTTTAAAGGATCTTCCAGGACCAACATCAAGTCATCTGCAAAAGCCTTTAACTTATAAGTTTCTTTTTAAATCTTTACTCCCACAATTCTCTCATCTTGTCTTATATCTCTATTCAGTATTTCAAGAACCAAAATAAACAAGAGAGAAGACTGTGGGCATCCCTGTCTTATTTCTTATTATATCTCGCAGGGTTTTGTTAGATCCCCATTAACAATTATTTGTACTTTCTGTGAAGTGTAAATCAATCTTACCCATTTTATAAAGTTCTATCCAAAATTTATATCTTCTAAAACCTTGAACAAGAAAGCCCAGTTCAAATCGTCAAAGGCCTTCTCCGCGTCTAAGAAAATCAGTGTGGCTTGTTTTTCATTATGTTGCTCCAAATATTCCAAAATGTCCAACACATTTCTAACATTGTCCTTTTAGGTAAAAACCCACATTGATCCTCATGAATAAATTCTTGCAAAATTATTTTCAGTCTATCAGCTAGAATCATGAATAACTTGTATTCATTATTCAGTAATGATATCGGCCTACAGTTTCTTGTTAAAGTCAAATCTTTTCCCTCTTTAGGTATTAATGCTATATTGGCCTCTTTCCAACTCTGTGGCCTCTTTCCTCCCTGTAGGATAGAGTTCATGATGTTTTGTAAAGGTTGTAAAAGTTCATCTTCAAAACATTTGTAATAAGAGCCTGATAATCTGTATGGTTCAGGCACCTTTCTTACTTTAATCTTTTTTATAGTT
Organism: Candoia aspera; assembly: GCF_035149785.1. Taxonomy (NCBI): domain Eukaryota; kingdom Metazoa; phylum Chordata; class Lepidosauria; order Squamata; family Candoiidae; genus Candoia; species Candoia aspera. The sequence continues at coordinate 186,651,788 of NC_086154.1, forward strand.
TATTGTTATAGATCTGATCATAATCTGTCTCTATTCCTCTGTAATCCTTGGTAAATTTTGTTTCTTTAGATATTCAGCTATTTTCTCTAGAGAGATGTCACTTCCTTTTTACAAATTGGAATAACATTGATGAAATGTTTTTTGTATGGCCACATTGTCCATTAGTACAGTACCTCCCTCTTGCAATTTCAATTTCAATTTCAATATCATTTCCTTTTCTTTTTATTTTCGTAATTTATATGCTAGTCACTTCCCTGGTTTATCTGCAAACTCAAAATTTTCTTCCTTTACATAATTAATTTTTATTTCCATTTCTCTTACTCATAACATAGATAATTGTCATTGTAAAAGCTTAACTGGTTGAGAAATACTTATCTTCTCTGGACATTTCTTTAATTCTTCTTGTTTTCACTTTATTTCATAGAAAATAGCTTATGTTTTTTCTTGACTCTTCTTTTTAAGTTCACTCTTATGTTGTATAAAATAACGTCTAATAAAAGCTTTATTTGCATCCCAGACCATTCTTAAATCAGTGCCTTTACCTAAATTATTTAAAAAAAAATCTTTTGATTTCTTTTTACAATCCTCCACTATTGCTTCTTTCTGTAGCAACATTTCATTTAATCTCCATCTAAAAGAACTAGATTTTCTTTTATAAACCAAACTCACACGATTATGATCCGAAAAAGTCTTTGGTAATATCTCTACTTTAGAAACCTTAGTAGCCAAGTTCTTTGAAATCCAAATCATGTCTATTCGTGAAAAGGATCTATGTCTTTCAGAAATGTAGGTATACTCCCTTGAATTGTCATTTTTCTGTCTACTTTAATTCCAATTTGTACAAAAGCACTTTCACCAAAAAATTATCTTTCAAAATAACTTTCTTACTCCTTCTTGCCAAAAGTTTTTTAGTCTTTTAAAAAGACTTTAAAGGGTGTTGCAAGAAATAGAAGGCTTTTGGAGTTAGGAGGACATGACCTGATATTGTGGCATGGATATTTGTGGTATGATAAAATTAAAGTTAATGTGGATTTTAAAAATCATTACGTTAGACATGCCATATTGAGAATAGATACAAACCCAGATTGTGCCAGAAAACACCCTAGTGGATCTCAGAACTAGAAGCATTTTATTGATGAGAAATAATAGGCAAACACAAATGGCTAATTTATTGTGAAAATAAGTTATTTAAGAATTTATGGTTTTGAACATTGTAAGATTGAGTTTGAAATAGAATAGTGTACAAATGATGAGCACGTAATTGCTAATATGTATAAACTTTTATTGAAATTTGAAACAGAAGAAGAACAAGTGAAAGAATGTATGGTAAAGTTTTATTACAAGTTTTACAAAGAACGTAAAAACTAACACAAACTAATAAACAGTAAAAGGAGCAAAGAAAGAAAAAAGAAAAAGTGAAGAAAGAGAGAACAAAAAGACAGGATAGGTTATAGAAAGAAGAGAGTCAGGTTGTAACCATAGAGCAAGAGGTAAATTTATATCTGTACTTTTAACTGCTGTAAAGAAGATCGGAAGCTACTTCTTTGTATCTTTTTTCTTTCTTTTCTACTTTTGTTTTACTTTGTTTCCTTTCTTGCACTTTTAGCTTTCTCTTTGATTTCTTTCTCTTTTCTTTTTCTTACTTTATATTCATTTGCATTAGTTTTTATCTTCCTTTTTAAAAATCTTTAATAAAAATTATATATATATAATGTCGGTCGTCAACACCCCCAGCTCCCCCAGGGACAAGTCCGTCACCTCTAGAATATCATCCATCCACCTTGCCCTTGGTCGGCCCCTCTTCCTTTTGCCCTCCACTCTCCCTAGCATCAACATCTTCTCCAGGCTGTCCTGTCTTCTCATTATGTGGCCAAAGTATTTCAGTTTGGCCTTTAATATCGTTCCCTCAAGTGAGCAGTCTGGCTTAATTTCCTGGAGGATGGACTGGTTTGGTCTTCTTGCAGTCCAAGGCATATATATATAAAAAAATAAAAATAAAGGCCAAACTGAAATACTGCTTCCTCTACTCTCATAAGGCCTGATATGATTCAAAGGACTCATGAAGGTCATCTTGGTATTGAAAATGTAAATGCCAGCCTGAAAGTTTTATATTGGCCAAGCATTACAGAGATGTTTGTTGTTTATTCGTTTAGTCGCTTCCGACTCTTCGTGACTTCATGCACCAGCCCACGCCAGAGCTTCCTGTCGGTCGTCAACACCCCCAGCTCCCCCAGGGACAAGTCCGTCACCTCTAGAATATCATCCATCCATCTTGCCCTTGGTCGGCCCCTCTTCCTTTTGCCTTCCACTCTCCCTAGCATCAACATCTTCTCCAGGCTGTCCTGTCTTCTCATTATGTGGCCAAAGTATTTCAGTTTTGCTTTTAATATCATTCCCTCAAGTGAGCAGTCTGGCTTTATTTCCTGGAGGATGGACTGGTTTGGTCTTCTTGCAGTCCAAGGCACTCTCAGAATTTTCCTCCAACACCACAGTTCAAAAGCATCTATCTTCCTTCTCTCAGCCTTCCTTATGGTCCAGCTCTCGCAGCCATATGTTACTACAGGGAACACCATTGCTTTAACTATGCGGGCCTTTGTTGTCAGTGTGATGTCTCTGCTCTTAACTATTTTATCGAGGTTTGTCATTGCTCTTCTCCCAAGGATTAAGCGTCTTCTGATTTCCTAACTGCAGTCAGCATCTGCAGTAATCTTTGCACCTAGGAATACAAAGTTTTTCACTGCTTCTACATTTTCTCCCTCTATTTGCCAGTTATCAATCAAGCTGGTTGCCATAATCTTGGTTTTTTTGAGGTTTAGCTGCAAGCCAGATTTTGCACTTCTTTCTTTCACCTTCATCATAAGGCTCCTCAGTTCCTCTTCGCTTTCAGCCATCAAAGTGGTATCATCTGCATATCTGAGATACCAGATTAGAGAGATACCGAAAATGAAATTGTGACCCTTTCAGACCTACTAGTCTAGAACTGAAAAGGAGCCTGTTGGAATGATGAAGACATTTGGAAGCTTGATACAAAGTGGGTATTGATTTGCTCACATGTTGAGGAAGAACGACCTAATAATGATAGATTATTTTTCTCATTGCCCTCATCTTGTTTTGTTAGACAACATGACTGTATAGACTGTCAGCCACATAGACTGTCTGCCATGCCCGCTCACCAGGGGATTCTCTCTATTGACTCTATGTCCAGTACTGGTCTGTAGTTCTCTAGCCATGACTTCCACCACTTGGCTAAGTAACATTGCTTCTCCCATAAAATATCTTGCCTGATACATCTGCAATCTAAGGGTTGTGTGAAAAATGGGTTATGATTGTTAAAAAATACTGAAAAAAGCTTCTGCCTTGGGGTGATTCCTTTTTGGTTGATGGTTTGTTGAGGCTTTAGTTAACAGAAAACGTGACCAGGATGTTCCATAGTGCTGCATTCTCCTGAGTAAGTAATTGCATAAGCAAACTGAAATATTCTATGATGATCTAAGTTCCAGGGCTTGACCACCTTTGAAATCTAAACCTTATGTCTGCATTTTTAATGGCGTTGCTTGCAGTACACCAGCCTGTATGGTCCCGGAAGTAGCTCCCCACTCATATTTTATTTATTTATTTATCCAATTTGTCCCTGCCCATCTCCTCCCATCGGGGGACTCTGAGCAGTTTACAATAATCAATTAAAACAACAATCATACAATAAAAAAATATACAGTATAAAATTACAGTAATAAATAATATAAATAAGAGTGAAAAATAAAAAAAGTCCAAGTGGCTAAAGAATCTAAAACAGTCCAAGTGTGGGAGGAGTGGTCTGGTGGAATGGAATGGTGGTGCCAAAAGATCTTTTTTACGGGCATCTGCAGCTCATCCTTCCATTGGGCAGGGATAAGAGAAGAAAAGATGACCGTTAATGAAGAGTCTTCGGGAAGCATTATGGAAGTCACTGGGGAAATCACAAAGTGACCTCATGATTACAGAGATACACATAGTTAAAGCAGATGAAGAATGAGAAGTCACCTTGCACAGATCAGCAAGAATGTGCAGCTCTCCAGAGAGACTCACTGAACAATACTGACAATATCTGTGAAGGATGGATATACAATCTAGCACTTGTTTAAGAATTAGTCTGAGTATATGCATATGATTGCTATATTGACTTAATTAAATCAACAATAATTTTTAAAAGTTCTGGTTAGCTTCAGGTTCTCTCTTTTATCAATACAAGAATAGCATAGACAATATTGTAGTAATCTGAGGCAGAATTCTGAATAAAACTTATACCTATAGTGGTGTTTCAGTTATTGTTGAGGGGGGAGTGTTAAATGTTTTTGCCATATTAAAAAAAAACCCAGAGACAATCATTTAACATGAGTTGGCCCTACTTCATAGCACATCTCAGAAATAGAACTAATATTCAGAAATGCAGTAGTCTTGGGTGAAGAATTTTCTGTACTATTTTTCTATCCAAGTTGTATACTTCCTACCTATCAAACAATTTTTAATATGGTGGCAGAATGCACAAAATACATTACTGGCAATTAGAATCAATATATGTTAAATTTTCTCTTGGTGTGTCACTGAATTCTGTATTGGACATATGCAAGATGCATTGAACCAACAATATTATTAATTATGCTTGTACAGATAATACAGTGGATACCACCACCCCTGAAACAGGAATTGTAGGAGGAGCCTCTAAAAACACATTAAACAACATTCTCTGCTACATTGTTGTTGCTTTGTTAAGCCAGGGGTTTTGATCAGTTACAAAAGGTGTGCCTAAGAAACAAAGGCTGATGGCAAATAAGAAGTTCTACTTACTAGGTATTCTAACGTTCCTTCCCTTTCTTCTTTCATAAGTGAAATTCCTTAGACACAGTTTACACGAATGGTTTTTCAGAATATATGACTGCTTTCTTTTCCAGTTTCACAATCCCCAGTCTAGTGCCAAGAGCTCATGGCTGTCAAGAAGCCACCAGATGACAACTGAAAGATGGCTTTGCATACAACTAGGCAACATGCTTACTGGTCCTCCCTTTCTCTTGCTCCTTTTTGAAACTTGATCTCAGCTTACATTCTTTTTGACTATGTGTAAATGTGTTTTCAAAGCTTCAAACACAAGATGCTATATAAAGTTGGTGATTTTCTCTGCTCTTTCAGCTCTCCCACCTCTTCTAGAACAGAATAATCAGGCCAAAGGAACTTCTTTAGTGAAAAGTATGCAAGGAATTTGGAACATTTGCTTTGCTTTTTGAGCTAGGAGATTCAGCAAGCTCACCCGAGATATGAAAGGTGATAACACCAGAATTGTTCCTGTACAGATGCAGCCTATTTGTTCATTTCCACTGAGCCCATAGCTTACCATTTGGGTATAGGATAAGTTACTTCCTAAACTGCTTGGCTAAATATTACAATTTTTTTTTTAAATTACAAAATCTCATGCTGCTATTCTCTTTGTCATAGTCTCCTGTTTAGAGATCTCCAACTTTTGCTTCCTACTTAATGATCTCCAATTTTTGCTTCCTTCCTACCATTCCTTCCATATACCCCCTGAAACCCTATTCCTCGACTGATTTACGGGTGCTAAATACTTCCATGTTGCTGTAGGACCCGAGCCTCTGAACTGCAGTGCCCTTAGGTAGATTTTCAAACGATTATTTGAAAATTATTTGAAAATTAATTGGACTATTAAAAACAGGGTAGCTTCCAGCTGAGGGAGACTAGATTCTGCTAATTTGGAATGCCTTTAAAAATCTTGAGCCGGAAGGTGCTGTTGTAGCAAGAGACAAAAAAAGGGGGGAAAAGGCTTCTTCCCTTAGGGAAAAGACATGTTGCTTCTACCCCTGCCAGATCCTACCTTCATCAGCATAGCAATAGCAGCATCCTGAAAGCAGATATTATGGGGCTTTTGTCTTTCATCAGCCTCAAGACTGACAGCCTTTCTACACATGCATTTTATCCTATCACTTTGATTTCTGACTTACAAGGCTAACTTTGCCATAAGGCACATTGTATGCTACAAGACTAACTTTGCCACAAGAGTCAACATTATTTTCCATTCTCCCCAAATTTGTTGAATAATTGGGGGGGGGGGGAGAGGAGGGTTGGATTGTGACATTTGTGCATCTTACACACACACACAAACACACAATGAAATTCCCTTTACCTTTTACACTCAGAGTTGGTAAGGTGGTACATTTCTAAAAGACAAATAATTTCTTAGGAAGCTATAATATGTGGTCCAAGCTGTCCAGGGAGAGCGGGGGCTTGTTAAGAAGAAGATTAGGTGGGCATGTGTGTGTTTTTTCAATATGCATGTATAAAGATAGACAGTTATGATACTGTACAGTTATTTTGTATACTTCACACCTGGGCATGTTCATAGCCAAACACAGGACTTAAACAAAGCAATAACTGCATACTCTAAGTGGCAAAATACATCTTGGACACCTCCTAAATTTCTGGCACATACAAATGAAAAATAAGGGAGTACAAGCTGAAGCTATATGGGGGTAAGATGGAATGGGTTTGTTTTTTATGATTCTAGGGGTGGATTTCAGGATCTGGGAGATATGTGTGCTGTGGACGAGACTGAGCTCTTTCATACAAATCAGGTTGCAGCCTTGTGTCCCTAGTAACTTCAGCATTCCTACCAGACAGCCATAAAATATCAGTGGCAAGATGACCTTTTATCGGCTTTGGCTGCTAAAACTGTTATATCGCTACGTGAAGACAGATGCTTGGCTCTGGGGACATATATGCTGGTAACCTCAAAGTTGGATTATTATAATACATTCTTCATTCGATGGTCCTTGACAACAGTCTTGCCTAAAACATGGCAGCACAGATGGTGACTGGTATCTCTTGAAGGTTCCCACTTAATCCCAGTGGGAAGTCAGTAGTCTTCTGAGCTCATTCAAGGTGTTTCCCAGCAGTATATAAATCCTTACTCAGTTTAGGGTCAAGCTACTTACAAGGTCACCTATTCTGATATCATCCATCCATTCTCTGTAAGTCATCACTAGAGTGACTTTTGCGGGTACCATCATAGCTAAACTTAACATCAGCAGCTAATTTGGCTTTTTCTGACCAAGAACCTCAAACTATGGAACAAACTGTTATTAGAGTGGAAGCAAGGTTTAGGACGAGACTAAACCATGCATTCACTCAGGCTTCTAAAAATAGCTTGGTGTTTTAAAAATAGCTTAGTGTTTTATGTTAGTGGTTATATTTCTTAAGTTTAATGAAATTTTAATGACTTTTAAAATTCTATTTTTGTAAGCTGCCCAGAGCTGCTAAAGGCCTAGACAGCATTTTTCTGAATACATTGGTGGTGCTTGCAGCAAAAAACAAACAAACTTTCCAATCTAACTATAACGATATGACTGTAGAGTGCATGTGACAAAAGTTATTTGGCAAAGCCAAGCAACCTCCATAACGATGTCAGCCAAAAGTAAGAAAGATGTTCATGCACACCTGGTAGATTTGAAAGACTTCAAAAGGAATGAAGGATAAACAGCCTGCTCACAGGAGTATTTTTTCTTAATGTGCTGTTGGATGCTGCCTTTAAGGCTCAGGTATACTATGACATTTTGGGAATTGGGAGTTAAAATTTTGTCAAAAAACAGCCTGCACTGAGACAACTCCCAGGCTGATCCTGGCAAGCAGTGCAGAAAAATTGTATTTTCTTCCTGAGGCAGGAAGACACACCCGAACATCCTGCCGGAGTCACTTTCTGAGCTTTCAGGTCCATCCCCTATGAACGAGCCACACCTTTGGGGAGATGCCTGTTTGCCTGCCAGGAAAGATCAGTCAGCCAATATGTTAACTGTGAGAGTGTGTTTGTGTGCCTGTGCCTTTCCTGCTCTCTGTTTCCCTCTTCTGAACTTGAACAGTGGACTTGAATATTCCAGGGAACAGCACTTCTTAACTTACCTAATATTGAACTGAAGGTCTAGTGGTTAAGGCACAGGACTAGAAACCAGGAGACTGAGAGTTCTAGTCCCGCGTTAGGCCTGAAAGCCGGCTGGGTGACCCTGGGCCAGTCACTCTCTCTCAGCCCAAGAGCCAATCAGGTGTGGTATGAGAGTTCTAGTCCCGCCTGAGGCCTGAAAGCCAGCTGGGTGACTTTGGGCCAGTCACTCTCTCTCAGCCCAACTCACCTTACAGGGTTGTTGTTGTGGGGAAAATAGGAGGAGGAAGGACTATTAGGTATGTTCCCCGCCTTGAGTTATTTATAAAAATAATAAAGGCGGGAGAAAGAAAGAAGAAAGAAAGAAAGAAAGAAAGAAAGAAAGAAAGAAAGAAAGAAAGAAAGAAAGAAAGAAAGAAAGGTTTCTCAGAATTCATGCCTTCATACATTGTACCAGCAATTCTATGTAGTATTTTCTTAGGGAGAGCAGAGCAACTTCATGGTGGTAATATGGTTACAAATCAGAATTAGGAGTGAGAGGCCCAGGTTCAAATTCTGATTTAGCCATGATGCTCCCTCTTTGCTGTGCCTACCTAATTAGGATTGTTGCAAGGTTAAAATGAGGGGAGAACCCATGTACACTGCCTTGAGTTCTGGGAGGAAAGGCAGGATACAACCAGGATAAATAAGTGACTGATGCTGTATAAGATACTGTCTTGCAATAAATCCAGCTTGTCAAAGTTACTACACACGTATAATGCAAAGAATAAAAGTGGGAGCTGCTTGTAATGCTTACATAAATCATACTTACCAACGATCCAGACATTTCACTATGTCAACAGTTAACACTGCAACACAGGTCCTGCACGTCACTCTCCTTCCAGTGCTCCTCACCTTCCACTCATCGTCCTTCCAGCCCCTCCAAAAAGACTCTTTGCAGCATGTGGAGGCACAACGTTTTTAGAGCAGCTTCTACTTTACCTAGGAAAGGATGTGGCCGGGTAAAGCATTTCAAGCCAGTGTATACTCATGACCCTGCACACTGCAAAGCACTTTTTTGGAATCCAATCCAAAGCATCGCATGGCTCTGCTAAATAAATGAGCCACAAGCAAATGTTGAGACGTGTTTGCTTATAAATCAAGGACTGTGATATGTCACGGCATCACCTCACAGCTGATGTGCTAGACGCTCGCTCAGCTGGGAACTGACAAGACTATAGTCTAAGTCTTGCCAGACACTCTGGCCCAAATGGCTCAAAGGTTTTTACTAGAAATTGTTCCTCTCCTTGTTGTTCCTCACTTGAAGCTGCCATTTCAAGAGAAAGGTGACTGGCAGAAAAAGCCGTTTTCACCTCTTTTGTTCTCTCCTGTGCGCAAAGGTGAGGTGTGGGCCAGAGAGGGTGCATGAGGGTGTATGAGTGGCCAGTGCAGTGTGAGCGCAAAAGGGCTGGGGGAGGTTGCACGGGTGGGGGAGACATACCCCAGCAACATGCAACCTTCCCTGTTGGCTTCCCTGTTGACTTTCTGGGGAAGCCGGCAGGGAAGGTTGCAAATGGCGATCACATGATCACAGGGCACTGAAACCCATCCAAATCGGTTGCCAAGTGCCCAGATCACAATCATATGACTGTGGGGTGCTGGGGCGGCCAGAACTCTGAGGATCAGTCATAACCACTATTTGTCCAATGCTGTTATAACTTTGAATGGTCGCTGAACAAATGGTCGTAGGTCAAGGACTGCCTGTATTTTCTGACATATTTTTTAGTCTTTTCATTTATAATTCAACCTATATCTTCTAGTGGTTAAGGCACCAGACTAGAAACCAGGAGACTGTGAGTTTCATTTCATTTCATTTCATTTTTTCCTCATTCTTTCACTCTTCTCTGGATGTATTCTGAACTTACTTAAACGTTAAGTATTATTAATTTAAAAATTGTTAACAATGTTAACAATGATTTGGGCAGCCCAAAACTCAACATATATTAATTAAACCGTTTTTGGAGGGAGGAGGGAGGTCCTTTGTGCACAGGAGGCTCTGGGCTCAACCGGTGGGTCTCTAGCAGAGCCTGCTCGGGAGCAGGTCAGCTGCAACCACAAGGCTGGGAAAGGGCCATCTGTGTGCCGTCCCAGGCCAAAGGTACCCCTGCTTCATTGTAAAATGTTTTTCTTTCTTTTTAATTTTTTTCTCTCATCACAATATCAAAATTAAAAAAAGAAACAATTTTAAATGCTTATAAAATATTGATTTCAATTATTGGTTATCAGCACTAGCAAGTTTTTATTATAATCTATAAGCATACATATGTAGAGCCAATTCGGTGTAGTGGCTAAGGCACCAGGCTAGAAACTGGGGACTGTGAGTTCTAGTCCAGCCTTGGGCCCAAAGCCAGCTAGGTAGCCTTGGGCCAGTCATTCCCTCTCAGCCCTAGGAAGGAGGCAATGGCAAACCCCTTCTGAAAATGCTGCCAAGAGAACTAAAGGGGGTAGTTCCCAGGAATCAAGAATGACTTCAGGGCACAACTTTTCAGCATGTATACTTTCTAGCTTCAATAATTTAAGAAATATGTAAACATTTTAACACATTGCTTTTACATGTATTTGCAATTTACTCATATGCTTCTACTGTGGCACACAAATTTATACTTGGCTTAGGAAAAGCTACGCAAAACAATTTTTTCTGCACACGGCATGTCAGAAATTAGAAGGAATATTGGCTATGGCTATCTAAACATTTAAAATATTCTCTTTACTTTTAATGATGGTCTGATGGCTGCATTAAGATATCATGCTAAGTCTTCATGTACTTACTTGGATTTGATTCTGCGTGTTATTTCCATCCATCCACTTATGCAGTAGTTCCTAAGTCTTAGCTTATGGCTACTCTGTTGTTCAAACCCAGCCAGTTCTTTTTATTCTACATACTATGGTTAAACAAATACTGCCTTAGCCCAATCACTGTTAGTGATTTTACCAGCAATAAATCAGGCAATACATTTTTTTTTAAATAGCTTGATTTGGTCATAAAATATGGAAATTAATACACACACATGTACACACAGAGAGAGAAAACTCAGGTATATTTGCAAAGCATCACCTAGAAGTGGAAATGAAACTATCACTAAAAGTTAGGAGTCCTGACAGTTGTTTGACAACTGACATTTTATTTATCTATCTATCTATCTATCTATCTATCTATCTATCTATCTATCTATCTATCTATCTATCTATCAAATTTGTCACTGCCCATCTTCTCCGAATGGGGCAGTGTACGAGACCAAGCAACCTACAGATAGAATAATTACAGGAGAAATTGATGTGCAATTAAGTTCTCACCAAATCTATCAGTTTATTAGAGAAGATCCATATATCCCTTCCTCAGTAGCATGCCAATGAGATTTTAAGTTATTTTATATGTGCTATCATTGTCATAAATTCCACTTGTATTATTATTAATGATGTGTAATATAGTGGGATGGGAAAGTTTCCTTCTATGAATTTTCTTCTCTTAGATCCAAGCCATTAAAATGTATCAGTTGAATTCAAATTATATCCAGCTTCTTTAATATCTATATCTATCTATCTATCTATCTATCTATCTATCTATCTATCTATCTATCTATCATCTATCTATATCTATCAAATTTTGGCACTGCCCATCTCCCCCAGAAGAGGGACTTACAATAATATAAGGGCTGATTTCTTGATTTCTATTACATTTTCTACCAGCCAAAGAGTATGGTATTTCATTAATATGGAATTTTGACTGGAATTTGTTTTTCCAAAATTTACCATTTTTTTGCTGCTTCTTCCTGGAGGGCCCAGCAACAATCAAACATTACTCCATACATGGTATGATTCCGTTTGCATCACTAAAGGATTCCTGTTGTTCCATCTAATACTGTAACTCAGTGTTTCGCAACCTTGGCAACTTTAAGACATGTGGACTTCAACTCCCAGAATTCTCCAGCATGCTGGCTAGGGAATTCTGGGAGTTGAAGTCCACATGTCTTAAAGTGGTCAAGGTTGAGAAACACTGATGTAACTTGTTATGTAGAAATGGTTCCAACAGCAACCCCATTTTCTTCCCCACACATTTTTCTAATTTGTCTGATAAAGAGTTTTTGACATGAAAAAGGTTGCAGTAATTTCATAAAATTACTGTTGGTTTAATAAATGGATTTTGTCTATGAATTTCAGATGCCCTTTTTCCAGCATTGTAGCAACACAGCTATAGTTCCTTTTTCAGGCACCTTTCCTAAAGCTCTAACCCAGGGTGACTTGAGTTGCTTTATACACCCTGAGTGTCAGACTAATACAGTAGATTCTGTTACCTGTTTAACATTTCCCAGTCTCCTTTGTGACTTCAGTCTTAATTTTCAGATGACAGACTGCAACAAACAGATTCGGTTAGTTTACTTTTGATATTATACAGCAGTCTCAAGCACAAATGTCAGGGAAACCTGTTCTTTGGTCAGTAATCTACAGTATAAAACTGCAAAAAGGAAATTACATCTTCTGGCTTCAAAACCTGTTACCTATCTTAAAATGTCAGAGCGCCCCCTACTGCTTAATAATATAGCACTTGCATGCTGTACTGTTCAAGTGAAGAATCTGGGGAGAAAAGTGAACTAAACCCTGAGTGCTATTAAAGTAAAATAGGGTGCAGAACTCTAGCTCCCTATGGTTAGTTCGCTTTTTATAAATGCAGTTAAACACATCTCTCCAGTAAATGGGATGAAGGGAATGTGAGCATATCAGTTTAGGAAATCACTGTTTATTTTTAAGGCTTTCATGGGCTCAAAAGCTTGCTACTTGTTTTGTAAATGAACTTAGTGCTCATTAAGCTATTTTGGGAAAGGGTAGCTACCCCATCTTTAAAGATAGCTTCCTAAAGATATTTTAAAATATGCTGGCAAACCTTAGTATCCATCAAGACTGATTTTCCTATATCTGCATTGGGAGTCCCATTTTGGCTGAGCCTATGCAAATGTGCTATTTTGGGACTGAAGAGACCTAGATTTGAATTCCAGTTCAATCATACAGTTCCTCATCAGAGTAACCAATGAGATAAAATGGCTGTGAAGATAAAATGGGACTGAGGTGAAAGACTGTGCACATGGTCTTGAGATCGTGGAAGAAAGGCGGGCTAGAAACATGATAAATAAAAACAGCACAAACATTTTGAACATTGCAAATTCATAGAATTGTTTAAGCAATGTGTTTTTAAATGTTGTAAGGTTTTCATAGCAATGATTTTATTATCTAAAGCTCTACTTAGAATGCGTATTGAAATCAGATCTAAAATGTAAAGGATCTAGCTGGGAGAAAACTCCACCAGAAATAATACCATTGGTTCCTGACATCTGTCTCTTCAGCCTTTATGAAAAGGAGAGAAGCCTACTTAAGCAAGTAATCTGGCTCAAGCTAATATTATCTTTGCAACCAAAGAACAGAGGTGGACCCTAATGTGTTTTCATCATGGCCAGATTTTTTTTTTTTTTTGAGAATTCAAGTTCATCCAGGAAACCAACCTGCAGTGACCTGGTTGTAAAAATTATATGCAACTCTTGATGACACTTTAGCCATTATGAAGATAAAAGAGATGGTGCTTATGAGTTGGATAAATACTGTAGATGGTGGTGCAATGAATTAAGGAAAAAATTGAATTATTTCAAAGGCATGGAAAATATTTTATTATGTGGATACAATGAATCTTCTAGCTTGTAAGTAGGGGAGCTAAGAAAAAGTAAAAACAAGTCACTTCTTTTTTTTCCTAGCTGGCACAATCCAATACAAAATTTAAAAGGGGTATTTCCTCCACACAGTCTATTTTATCTCCAGTCACCCCTAAAGGGAAAATGTAATTATAAATGGATGGGAAGGAAGAAAAGAAAATTATTGATTTTTCTAAAAATAAGTTTACTCATTTGCTGGGCTAATACATTGTGCTAATGGCATGTTTTTGGGTATGTGGTAAAACCCAACAATTATGGTTGACTCATTATGGCTGAATGTAATGCAAGAAACAACTGTGACAGTCAACAAGCCATGTTTTAAAAGTTTGTTGCATAGTGTACTGTGTAGACCTAATCATTGTATGTAAACTCATCTCTAAAAAAATTAACCATATTTTATGAAAGCAGTGAATCATTAGCCTAATTTGAAAAACTGCTCATCCTGGATTTTCACAAGTCTGTTGTTCAAAGCTGAGAAAATTCTTGATGAATTGCCTGGGTTGCACTTCTTTTTATTTGCCAAAAGCCTCTCCCTTGTTTCAATGTCCTCAGTGGAGTGAACATGATTTCCACAGCAACCCAAAACCCTGAAAATAAAAGTGGGCAAATCATATGCTTAATGTAAATGACAAAGTCAAAGGGGGATCCACCAGCCAATCAGCTTGCTGCCTCAATACTGCCCTCTATTGATGTATGGAAGTTCTGAGAATTGCTGCATATGCCAGACAGTAACATTGCCATAAACTCCTGGACTTCCCCTTATGTAGGCACAGGGCATTGCCAAGCTCCTGTCAGTCCCATCTCCTTTTCTTGACTGAAGCGTAGCTGGCTTGCCCACCATTGCAAACAAGGAACAGCTGGATTGGCCTTTCATACAAATAATCGCTTTACAATTTATAGCTATTCTCAGACTTGAAAGATGTAGGAATAAAATCTCCTGCTGCTTTGATTGCCCTGCAGCTTTCCAGGTTGTATGAAGTTACGCAGCCTTCATGCTGCTACTCCTATTATAAGTAAATTATCTTTACAAATGCAGCCCACAGTGAGGACTGATAGGGAGGGCATGGCTGCAATTGCCTGTCTGTACTTCCACTGTATACCACGAAGCCAATGTCTAAACAAGAGGAAATAGAGGATATTAGTTTGTCCTGTGCAGATATCACTAGCTACATTTGCACAAAACATTGAATGAATCGGTTTATTTTTTTTACTCTATAATGTTGGGCAAACCTAACATACATTGTTACAGTGCAAGAGGGCATACAAATACCCCAAACTGGATTAGCTGAGTAAACTTAGTTTTACCCTGTTGTGTGAATACAGTCATTCTTACACTTCGTGGCTTAGAAAAGACAGTTCATGCTCATGTAAGAAGGCACATCATAGATCTCACAAATTTTCCTCTCTTTTCTAGGGAAAGCTGCTTGTGGTTGCAGTGGTGCAGCTGGAATAAATTCCACTTTATTAGTGACATCTATGAATCAACCAATAGCTGTTTTGATTGTTCGTTTGTTGCTAATGGTGTAAAGACAGTCAAGGCGTGGCTGTAGCTGCCTTGGACCTACAGGCATAGAAGGCATTCACTAGGCCTTTAAAGTGGTTGTGGTTATAAACTGGCCTGTGCTTACAGAGTACAGTGACTATAAATCCTTTATTTTATAGGACAGTCCTTTATTTCAAAAGCTGTCATTTAGATCTACAGTACTTATTTTTCAAAATCTCCATTTTAGATATTTTTATTAGAATATGTATTTTTGTAAAGTTTTTCTTGGTTTTGCTCTTGAATTTTCTTTTGTAAGCAAAGTTATAAAGATAAACAATTAAAACTTTTTATCCTCTTTCAGAGTTGCCCCTTTTTCAGCTTTGTCCTTTATTTTTTCCAAGAAAATATGGTCACTGTACTATTTTTTTAATCCATGTCCAATTCTTGGAGACTGCCTGGACAAGTCCCTGCATTTTCCTGGCAAGGCTTTTCAGAAGTGGTTTGCCATTGCCTGCTTCCCAGGGCTGAGAGTGACTGGCCCAAGGTCACCCAGCTGGCTTCGTGCCGAAGGTGGGACTAGAACTCACAGTGTCCCAGTTTCCAGCCTGGTGCCTTAACCACTATACCCAACCGGCTCTCTCCTCCATACTATAGAGGAACCTGAACATTTGCCTAGGGTTGCCTGATAGGCAGGAATGAAGTGGCAGGCAGAAGGGGGCTGTGGATGGGCACAGATGGCAGGATCTGGGCATGCTGATCTACTACTAGATGGCAGGATCTAGTGCACCATCTGCCATTGCTCTTAAGGCTGCATGGAGGCAGGTCTGCAACTGGGGGGGGGGAGGGCAAGCAGGGCATGTACCCCAGGCGCCGCGCTGGGGGGGGTGCCAAAATGGGCATGGAATCCATGTTTGTCCCAGGTGACACAGACCCTAGTTGCGGCCCTGCATGGAGGTGCTGCTTATCACAGCAGACGCTCCTTAAAACCTACCAAGTGCTGTGCATAACTGGGAACAGTCTTCTCAGATCCTGACTGCAGTATTTGCGCACTCCAAAACCTTTTTAGCCTTGTTCTCATGAAACGCTTATTCCACGCAGCCACTCACTCAGCCACATCTTCTTACTGGCAGTTTTGGTATAGACACAGTCATACTAATGGGGTTTAAAGTCACAACTGAGGTCACGGGAATTCACTCATTCCAGAAGAGGACTGTTGGGTCTTTGTGAGAGGCCCAGCCCATTGGCCAGGCTTAGCAGCTGAAGTCAATCAGGGTTTAGGGCCATCATGTTTTTGGCTGCTCTTTCTCTTCCAGCTGTTTCTTGGAGGACTGACTGTGCAAAACAAAGCAATTGGACTTTCATGTCCCCTAAACATGGCTGAAGTTAGCTTAACTTAACCAAGACTGGACCCGCTTGGGGCTAAAATGTAATGCCCATAGAATTAGTTGATTGGGTCAACTGAACTTTTTGGTGTTCCCGCAGCATACTACCCTCTTGAGATGACCCAGTTAAGTTTATTGTGGGAAAGGGGCTAGTGTTACCTTAACAACAAACATCCTGTGCTCTGCCACTGAATTATAGCTTTCCCCTACTCTGATTTTTACATATCTGCACCTTTTACAAAAGTCTTGTGTATTTTGTGCACTGTGGTTCTCCAAACAGAACATAAATTCATCCCTCAATTGTTTCAAGTAGATTACAAAGTCACTTTGAACATCTGTCCTTCTCTTGGGTAACAAATTGCAGTGCTACAAGGTTTACTATGTGCATTTTCCACAATGCCATGTGTGTGTATTTTATTTATATTCCATCTCTCATCCAGGAGCACAAGGTGGTATACATAGCACTCCCAACTCCCCATTTGTTTTACAACAACTTCCCTGTGAGGTAGGTGGGCCTGAGAAAGAGCCTCTAAGTCACCCAGTGAACTGTGACAGAGGGTGGATTTGAACGTAAGTTTCTCCAGTCCTTCTCCACACCTTAACCACCGGTCCAGACTAGAATTATATGAATTCGTGAAGAAGTTGCTATTCTGAGTTTCATTATGTTGAATATATTTTGAGAATCACTTTCCTGATCATTCCTGCAATCTCATGGTTCACACCAGTGTTTTTAACTGCCTCAACTTTAAGATGCGTGGACGTCAATTCCCAGAATTCCCCAGCCAGGAATGGCTGGCTGGGGAGTTCTGGGAGTTGACGTCCACGCATCTTAAAGTTGCCAAGGTTGAGAAACACTGCTCTAATGTAATAACAAGCATCTTCTTTTTAAAATTTGTAGTGCTTTCCTCTGATGGACTCTACCTTTTCTTCATCTTGCACACACAAGGATGAGCAGCGTCTAAAGCCCCAACTGCAACTGCACATGCATTAGCCTTAGTTGCCCTCGTGCTAGCCTCATACTAACTGAATTTGGGGTTGCATTAAATGCAACCTGGTATCAATTTAAATTCACACTAAATCGAATATCACATTATTCAAACTTGCACTAATCGCAACATACCTGTATGTTTCTCTCTCAAAATATTAGGGCCATTGGAAGAAGCTCAGCGGTGGGAGATTCAAGGCAGACATTGAGGATGTACTTCTATAGCAAGCAATTAAGCTGTAAAAGTCAGAAATCCATGGCACAGGCTGCCAACTTGGAAAGTTTGAAATGGAATTTGAAAAGTTTACAAAAGACAATCAGTGATGCTATATTAACTTCCATATCAGTGGCTAACTGCCTCTCAGTATCAGTTACTGGGGAACACAAGTGAAAGGCTGACGTTATACTATGTCCCATTTGTGATTTTCCACCAGGCATCCAGCTAGATGGATGGACTAGACAGGATTTTGGTCCAATCTAGCCCAGCTCTTCTGAAATCTTTAAACCCTCTATTAAATTAGCAGAAGCTGAGCCAAATGAACAAGGAGATAAGGACTTTCAAACTGAGAGCAGTGGCAAGAAATGTTCACAGTGAGACATTTGATTTTTAATTAAAGCTTAAAGAAAACTGCCATCCATCCCCCAGACTTCCTGTGCTTGCGTGCAACCTGTACCGGGCCTCCCAGGGCCTCCTCCGGCCTCCCCCACCCCTTGGCATCCTCCACCCCCATGCTGCTTACCTGTGACTCCTATGCTTCCCAACCCAAGCCTCTTGGGGTTATGATGGCAACTTGGACTGCCAGGATTGTCATTGCTAGGCGATGGGGTCATGTGACATCATGCTTTGCGACCACATTGCTTAGTGACAGCAATCCCTGTCCCAATTGTTGTAACCCAAGGACCACCTGTATCTTGGATAGGAAATGGTGGCGATCCTGCTGTTATTAAATAAGAATATTAATGAAGAGAAAGCAAACATAACCATTCTGGTTTGTCAATTAGCATTTTTATTTGAAAGAACAACACTTTTCATGGTATAGTTTATACATTAAAAGCAAAAGGATTGCCTTCATTTCACATGGTCCAATACTGAAGTGGCACATCTGAAGCAGCGCAGGAAGGTTTATATACAGGTTTATATAGAGAAACAGAACTCTGGATAATTCGGATGAAACAAACAACAGTTACCGAAAAGAACAATGAACCAGCTAGACAACATTTTACACCCCAACTGGAGGAAGTGGCACATAAACGTGTAGAGGAGACCATGGAAAGAAAAATAACTCAAATGTTTTTGTGTATATAACTATGCATCACTTTAATTGCTAAGCACAAAAAAATCTGTTATTATTTAGTCCTCACTGAGGGCAGAATATAAACAAATGATGTTCAAAGAACACAAGGTAGAGGAAAATAAAACTACATGGTGTAAGTTGCTTATTACTATTAGTAAATATATAGAATAAAGGGGTCTTGAAATTTTAAAATTATACCTTTTGTGCCTAGACTTTACACAAAGTAAACAGATGAATTTTGTTTTTAAAATGTTTTCTCCAAGTATGATTTACTTCTGCTGGCATTGTGCTTTTAATATTTGAACTTTCTAAGCAAGCTCTTAGGCTACCCGCCAACATTAAGCTTTCCTGCCTTAGCTTTTGGATGCTTTTAAAAAGCCTTTAAGTAACCTGGATACTGAACAGGCCCTTGAATTAACAATCTAAGATGGGGCTGGCAGACTAAAAAGTTTGATATTATTATTATTATTTTAACTAGAACCCCAAATTCACCAACCAGAGCCAGAATTTTAAAAACAAGGAGCCTCTGAGCTCACTAAGCATAAGAATTTGTTCTGAGTACTAGCAATTAGTAGGCCCTTTAACTTTAAAATGAAAACTAATTACCCTCAGTTCTCCTCATTTCAGCAACTTTTAGGCAGAATTTTGTTGCTGCTAGTGTTAAGCAGTTGTGAAATAAAACACAATTGTTCACACACAAATCTGCCAATAGATTCTAATGCACCTTCTGACTCACTTGGAATATAGCAAGTACAGAGCAGTGGTGGCTGATGTATAAAGCAGCTGGAATATACATTTTGCAGTTTCTCCAGCACTCAATCATTTCTGAGATAAGACAACACGAAAAAGCTGGTTAGCAATAATTAGGCCTGCATAAACCACACTGTTTGGATAGGGAAAGATGGAATGGCCAAGGACATTTTTTTCTCTTCTTTGTACTAGGAGAGGAAAATAATGATAGAATGGTGATCTGCTTTATCTTCCCCAATAATTCAGCTGCTTTCTCTCCACAATATTAAGACTGAGTTGCATCACTAATTGCCACACTCTTCCATCCCATTACTGCGCAGACATCTCTGTAGCAACCAACGGAGTAACCTGGACATCCCATGTGTCCGGCTGCAACGCCTCAAGAAAATATCACACATCACCACTATGCGGCAGGGTGACAAAAAAATCAAATATTATCTGTGGGGCCGATGACTATTTTAACCACTGCAGCTTGTACTTGTGAGGTGGAATAAGCAGCCATTTCATTTATTCATTTCTTAATTTTTCAAAAGCAGTGGTACCAACACATGACTTTTTTAGGAGAAACAGTAATTTAGATATGGTGAACTGGCCGTCCTAATGAGGCAAAGGAACAAGAATTTCCACGTAATTGATGGGGAAGAAGCCTGACTGCCCATGAAGCATGCCTTCATACCAGTTTTCATCAATCTGGTTAGTGAGGGTGATGACATCGCCTTCTTTAAAACCAAGCTCCCCTTCGTTTTCAGGGTCAAAGTCATACAGAGCTCGACAACATGGCTGATCCATAGCAACGCCTACGTGGAAAGAAAGAAAGGGCTTACAGAAGGCTGTAACAAGATGCAGCATTGCCATAGTCAATGGGCATTAACTACAACAGGAGACAGACCCTCCATGATTAGATACCATCTATGTCTTTACTGTGGAATGCTAAATGCCTAGTTTGTGCTTATATCAGCACTAGGAGAAGACTTCATTCTTCCAGACCTTTTATGAATCTCTTATTATAACAGTTTAAAGCCCTGATTATATGATGGCTATTAAAAAACTATGTGTTTTTAGCTTTGTTGTTGAATTGCTTTATAGCTCACTTTGTTGTAAATTATTATAATGCTTTAACATAAAATTATATATCATATCATATATTATTCAAAGAACATCACAGTGCCAAATAGGAAAAAAGTATTGCATCCTGTCTTGCTTATGGGCTTCCTGTAGCAGCTAATTGTATTCTATCAGCCCATGTGGATCACAATGCAATTTGTATTGCCTTATGAATGATGGGATGGAATTCAAAATGAGATGCCTTTATAACAAACACTATTTATGCGAGAATGAAATGTTATGAGTGTCTAACAGCCATCCAGCCTTAAACATTCTATAATTCTTTCATAGAATATTACTTTTTAAAATAAAAAATCTCCTTTGAGTTAAACTTAACTCCTGGTGACTTTATGGAGATAACAATACATCAATGATTTGCCACTGCCTTTTTCTGGAATTTATTTCAACTTCTGAGTTTACCCTGTAGCCCTTCTAATTCCAGTTACTCTTCCATCTCAACACTAACTGGTCCAACCTTGCTTAGCAGTTTGAGGTCAATCAAGGTGCTGCCACCTAGCTGGGCTTTCCTTTGATATAAGACATTCTATGAAAGGAAGGAAGGAAATGAAAGAGTCGTTGAGCATGCGATGGGCAGCAGAGAAATTTAATAAATAAATAAATGTATCTCTGTGTGTATAATTGATCATCTATACTCAGATTGTTTTGTGAATCTCACTGACCTTATATAATATTTCAAAATAATTTATCCCCCACCCCACTACTATCTCTAGGACAACAGGATTAATTTGTTTCTCCTCCCCCCAGGATCATAGGCAGGCCTCCAACTTCAGAGAAAGGAAATTCAGAGATTTTCCTTTTACACTTTTTAAAAATCTCCTCTTTTCCAATTCTTACCTGAGGGCCTAGGAGTGGTAGCATTAGAGATCCCTCCATTGTGCTGACTATTCTCACTAAAGTCCAAGCTCATTCGAGGCTTTGGCTGATATTCTCTTCTGGGTTGAACTGATGTTTCTTTTATTCTGTCAGAACACGAGCAAAGCAGATTTAATCTGAACTAGTAACTAGAAACCAAGCAATTTCTATCCACTAAGACAAATCAATGCAAACATTTCTTTGTATTCTCATAACCAGCTTGTCTACAAGCCAGCTATTAATCATGCTTCCTACTATGTAGTGTAGAACTTTGTCTGATAATTGAAAGTACTCATCTTCATCCTTTTGGCCCTAAAACTGAATGGACTGGTCATTCTTAATACTTCATCATAGTGATCTGTTATAAAAAAGGAATGCATAAATTGCACAAATGTGTCAAGTCAGTATCTGATTCATGTTCAAAGGGCTCTCCTGGTGGCAGAGGACAAGTTAGTTTAGGCTTCTGTTAGGCTTCTATCCTATCTATTGACCTATTCATCAGGTCGATATATGCCTTGACATTCATACAAAGGCCAGTTTCGTCTATTAAATGTACTTCAGTGTATATGGAAGATATCTTACAGGGTCCCCTTCAGTATGTAGAATGAATGGAATCTGTAATGGAGGTATTATTCTACTGTAGTCTGGAAGGTGGAACTGATGCTAACTGCAGCTGCTTGTTGAGACCATTATGTGCTGGAAAACCAGGGGCCAGGTCATAAACATTTGCTATATAAAACCAGATTGGACTTTATTCACCTCTCAGCCCCACAAATATATTACATCTCCTGACTACCCAGAAAGCCCACATCTCAGTCGCAAGGGTTGGCAGTAAGACTCAAGCACTTTCCTATTTGTACTGCTTGGCTGGTTCTCTGGCTACGCTATTGCAACATTGAAGTAAAATTAGTTTTAAAGTATCACAGATCCTGCCTGCAATTCCTTCACATTCCCTGGGCAGGGCAGGTTGCAAGGTGCCTGGTCTTTCTTGTCAAAGCCTTGAGATTGAGCATGGTACTTTTATTTGAAGTTGTAGAACCAGAGCATTCACTCTTTACTGAAGGTCTGATTGTACAAACCTGCTTTTTTGAAACAGAAACCCGAGTTTCTGCAGAGCTCTCATGCTTGGCAATTAGAAGTCATATTTCCCATTTGCAGTAGGGTAGAGGCTATACAGATTCCCAAGCTCACTAAATTTCCTGAAATTTCTCTTGATGGAATCCAGTAGAGTGGACCTGTCCAAGGTGCTTAATGTCAAGAGCAGCTTGTTCTGATTAGAAGCACATAGGCAAATACATACTGTTGAAGCTGCCTTGTCAAAATCCATAATAATTTAACCAAACAATAGACTTGTAAACCACAACTTCTGTAAACTGTGATAAATGATAGTTGAACTCTAGGCAGGCTTACGATAAGAAAACATGATTTCAAGTTGAAAAAGCTATGTTTCTATCTATGTCCTGCAAACTAAAGTTATAAAATTATTTATTTTTAGTTATTTCATGATGATATCTATAATTCTAGTATATGAAGACCATTTAACTTGTTTATAGATTCTTGAGCCCCACCACCACACCAGAGCAAGACTCTTCAAAAGAGTCCAAAACTCTTTTGATAAGATTAACACAATTCCTCAAGAAATTATCATATAACTTTAACTCATAAAAAAGACAGATCTCAGTACAAGTCATTATAATCAGGACTAAAAGAAACATAACATATCATGACTGTATGCAATTGGAGAATGATTTAAAATCCATAAAAAAATAACCAAGCAAGCAAACTTGCTAAGCAGTGGGGAAAAAAAGGTGAACTCTATTCGGTTCATATTGGAATAAGTCACTTTCTTTTCTTTAATGTCCAAGTACAACTTGGAAAAAGGAGCTTTTGAAGGACTAATTGCATTACATCACTTGAATCCAATTGCAAGAAAAGGAGCAGCAGAATAAGTCCAGAAAGAGTGGAGATTTAGAAAATCAGTGGGCAGGAAAAAACAGAAGTTGCTGGCAAGTGTGTGCTGGGAGTGCTTCACCAACTTGGAAAAAAAAGTGGAGTCCCTAATGTTTTCTGAGGCATTATTAGTTCTGAGACTCATATTGATTCTAGATAGAAAACAAGTTTTTAAAAACATCTGTTGTGTCTCTAAAGCAGTGTTTCTCAACCTTGGGAACTTTAAGATGTGTGGACTTCAACTCCCAGTAGAGGAACAAATATTACCTGACATGATTGAGACTGATTTAAAAGTGGATTTTAAAATGATAGCCTAGAAGAATGACAAGGAAAAAGATGTTACACCGGACATACAAAAGAAACCGGCTGATGTTTTAATAATTAAAAGGGATACACAAATAACAAACCAAGAGAGTGACCTGGTAAGAGGTGTTACTAAAATTGTTTATACTTGTGGTGAAGGGGGAAGTCATTTCTTTATATATTTCTCTTTTTTCCTTTACTATATTCTTGTTTTTTCTTTCTTTTCTATTTTTCTTTCTATTTTTTTCTTTTCTGCACCTTCTATTTTTTTTCTAGTTTGTATTAGTTTTTATTGTTGTAAATTGTAATCTTTAATAAAATTACTATTAAAAAATAATGTATTTCACTATATCTTAGGGATGCCAAACAATACAGCTAAAAAAGCTACATTTTCTCCACTTCTTTGCAAGAAATGAGGAATTGATGGTGCTCTACTTTCTATTCTCATAAAATAATACAAGAAAAATACTCTACAGCCAATGCTAGCCCAGGAGAAAAACAGGCATGCTGTCTCCTACTATGGAACTCCTGCCTGGAATATATTGTTAATATGTTTTCTACTACAGATTAAGGTTACTATGGTAACTAATCATTTTGGCCGGCTGAAGAGGTTGAATTTAATTGTCCCCTTTTCACGTGTTAATGGTTGCATTGCCTAAGGGAGGAACTTGCCTGGACTTTAGTTTCAGTTGCCCTTCTGTGTAGGCTTGCAGAGAGTATGCAGCTGAGAGAAATCTCTCCTCTCAGCAAAAAGCCTTTAAATATGTTTTGCTTTCTGTAAACAAAATTATTTTTATAGAAATGCCTGGTGTGTGACTTTTCTGATCTCTCCTGGGCTAAAGGCTTTCTAGCACTCTGCCAACAGGTTATGGGCCCAGTAAGCAGCCCAGTAAACCCAGTAAAACCAAGAGAGAATAGAGAGATCAGCACCACACCTCATGCACAATTTAAAGGCAGGTAGCAAAGACCTGTGAAGATTTTCTTTGGAGCCACCTGGAGATTTTCCAGCAACTGCCGGACTACAGGACAAAGAAGCCAGCTGAGGTGACTTGCAAAAGAAGGAAGAAGCCATGGCTACCTCCCAGCCCTCAGCAATGCCTCTGGAGCGCCTATCAGAGACCAACTATTTGAATTGGGCCCTGAAGATGGAGATGTATCTTCGCAGAGAGAATCTTTGGCTGCCAATTGGTGAGCAAACCCCCCAAAATCCCAGTGCTGAATGGCTTAGACAGGATGAGCAGGCTAGAGCCACCATTATCCTGGGAGTTGAGGACAATCAGCTAGTCCATGTGCAAGGTATGCAGTCTGCAAAGCAACTTTGGGACGCTTTGAGAGACTTGTATGTAAAGGCAACAGCAGGGAGTAAAGCTACCCTGACAAAAAAGCTGTACAAAGCCTACCTTGCAGAAGGAGATAGCCTTCCTGAGCACCTGCATTATATTCAGCAGCTGTTTGTTGAGTTGCAGGAGAGAGGAATGGAATTTACACCTCTCACAAAATCCTATATCCTCCTGTCCTCACTGAATGAAACGTGGGACACGCTGATTTGTACCCTGGAAGCTATGCCTGAAGCAGACCTCACCCCATCGTATGTTACACAGCGCTTACTCGCTGAATGGGAGAAGAGAGAGGAAAGATCCCCCCCATCTCTTCTTGGAAAGCTGCAGTACCAGAAAACAAGGGAAAAGAAGGGAAAGGAAGCTGAGGCCACAGCACTAGCCAGCCAGCGATGCGTCACCTGTGGTTCAGCTGGACATTTGCAGAAAGACTGTGCCTTGAGACCCAAGAGTAGAAAGACAGAGAAGAAGAACACAAGGACAACACAGAAGAAGGCTCTTCAGACAACCCAAATTGCACAGGTTGCTGAGAAGGGTAATTCTGATGTATGGGTGTTAGATTCTGGGGCCAATTGTCATTTATATAATTGTAAAAGCTCTTTTGTGTCACTGCCTAAAACTGAAAGACAAAGTGTATCTTTGGCTGATGGGTCTGTGACCAAAATTATGGGACAAGGTGACTTGTATTTATCCTGCTTGGGAGAAACTGTAAAAGATGTGTTGTATGTGCCAAATTTACAATCAAACCTTTTATCTGTGGCACAATTGGCTGCAAGAGAGTATGTCATAACATTTAAGAAAAATGGTTGTGAGATATGTAAAAATGGAAAATTGTGTGCTACTGGTATATTAAAAGACTCCTTGTACATTGTGCAAAATGCAAGGAAGCCAAGCTGCAAGGCTACAGTTGGCAACATGCCATATCATGACCAATGTGTACACCTGATGCACAGGAGATTTGGTCATGCTAATTTCAAGTATATAGCACAAATGCCACAGCTGTGTGCTGACCTAAAGATAAAACCCTGTGATAAATACTTAGATTGTGTAGTTTGCAAAGAATGCAAAACACTAAAAGCTCCTGTGAGTAAGCACAGTGACAGAGTTACAACTAGACCTTTGGAAATTGTACACTCTGACATTATTGGTCCTTTTGCTTCAAGTCTTGGACAAGCAAGGTATGCAATGACCATCACTGATGATTTCTCAAGATACACATTTATCTACATCTTGAAACATAAAGATGAGGCATTTGAGAAATTTAAAAGTTTTTTGACATGGGCAAATGGAAAATTCCCTAGGCCTGTATCTGCACTCCAATGTGATAGAGGAGGAGAGTACCTTTCTCACAAATTCAGAAGGTTCCTAGTGGAAAAGGGGATAGAACAAATTCTTTCTAACCCTTACACCCCTCAGCAAAATGGTGTTGCTGAAAGAAAGGGCAGAACCTTGCAAAATGCGATGGAATGCATGTTAAAAGATTCACGATTATGTTTTAAGTACTGGGGAGAAACTTTATCGACTGCTTGTTATGTACAGAACAGGTTGTATAACTCTGTGATTCAGGACACTCCATTCTATTTGTTTTATGGTGTGAAACCAAAGGTAAGCCATCTTAGAGTGTTTGGTAGCACTGCATGGGTTCACATTCCAAAACAGCAGAGAAGGAAAGGAGGCCACACAACAAAGAAAGCCATCTTTGTTGGCTATGAACAAAGCCAGAGGAGCTACAGGTTCATAATGGGAGAGAAATTAATAATTAGCAAAAGCACTTCTTTTGCTGAACAAAACTGGGGGAGATTAAACTCTAGCTCTCCAGTTGATCTGACCACCACAAGAGAACAGCAAGGACTTGCTGATAGTGATCTTTTGCCTGATGAGGACATTAAACCAGAAAAGCAAACTGAAGATCTGTCTGATGAGACAGATGCTTCTCAGGAAAGTGATAGGAGTCAAAATTTAAGCCCTGTATTACCTCGCAGATCTCAGAGGAGTAATAAAGGCGTTCCTCCATCACATTTTCAGGCTGAAACAGTAAAGGCTTTTCACATATTCACAGAACCTGAGTCTTTAGAACAAGTGAATGCTTTACCACCAGAGATTGCACAAAATTGGCATTCTGCCATGCAACAGGAATTAGCATCCTTGAAAGAAAATAAAACATGGAAACTGGTAAATCTACCTCCCAATGAACGCTGTCTGGGTTGTAGGTGGGTTTTCAAACTGAAAAGGGATGCTGATGGCAAAATCCAAAAATATAAAGCAAGGTTGGTTGCAAAAGGGTTCACTCAAAGGAAGGATTTAGACTTTGACAAGACTTTTGCACCAGTTACTAAAGGTGAACCAATTAGATTACTGTTAAAAATTGCTGCACTCAAAGGAATGTCAGTTCATCACTATGACATTCAAACTGCATTTCTCTATGGTGATTTAGACCACAAATTATACATGCAGCAACCCCCTGGCTATGAAAAAGGGGAGAATCTAGTCCGTGAACTGCAGAAGTCAATCTATGGGTTAAAACAAGCTGCTAGATCCTGGAACCAAAAAGTAGATGAAAAACTGCAGAATTTTGGTTTTGAAAAAGGAAAAGCAGATCCATGTGTATATATGAAGGAGGACAAACAAGGCTGTATGTATCTGTGCATTTATGTTGATAATTTGCTGCTGTTCACACCAACAGAAAAACAAAGGCTTGATTTTGAAGCCTGCATGAAAAGCCATTTCACATTAGAAAGCTTTGGAACTGTAACAAATAACCTAGGTTTGGAAATACACAGGAAGAAGGATGGTAGCTTTCTGTTAAACCAAAGGGGAGATAATGTTAAAATATTGTGAATGGAAAGACATACAGAGTTGTCAAAAAAAATTGGTTTGCGTCTTATTCTGTAGTATAAAAAGGGGAGTGTTAATATGTTTTCTACTACAGATTAAGGTTACTATGGTAACTAATCATTTTGGCTGAAGAGGTTGAATTTAATTGTCCCCTTTTCATGTGTTAATGGTTGCATTGCCTAAGGGAGGAACTTGCCTGGACTTGTTTTAGTTTCAGTTTCCCTTCTGTGTAGGCTTGCAGAGAGCATGCAGCTGAGAGAAATCTCTCCTCTCAGCAATTATTTTTATAGAAATGCCTGGTGTGTGACTTTTCTGATCTCTCCTGGGCCAAAGGCTTTCTAGCACTCTGCCAACATATATGAGCCACACACATATTTGTGGAAGTCTGTGCCCAGGGACAATGTGTGTGTTCAGGTCCAAGCTTCGACCATTCACAATAGTTCCATGCATGGAATGTTTTGCACAACCCTAAAACAAACCACTTCATTAGCCACTCTAGAAAATACATATTTAATGGGGAGCCAAATTGTGGGTAGCAACAATGGAAAGCTTACTGTGGGGAAGATATTTTCAGTGGAATAACTGTTGCAAAATGTATCATGTTCCAGCCCTAAAATGCAATTAAATATGCCTATGCATTTTGTTCTATAACCCATGGAAATTTGCTCCTCTGTTGAAAAGACAACACAGCTATATCTCAGTGTAATTTCATCTCAGGTTTTCAGCCTTGACATTAAAAACATATGCCCAAATAATTCTGTTAAATGTTTACTACCTTTCTTCCAGCTTCAGACTAACTTGTTGGAGAATCTCTTTGGCTTGCTTGTGGTATTCCAGCTGGGCTTGTACTAGTGCAGTAAGTTGGCTTACTTGTTCAATCTGCAAAGAGACAGCCTTATCACAACACTGTTGTGTAGTGCATTCAGTCCTCTGAAAAAGTAGTGAATAAGGAAAACTCAACTTCGAACTGAATAGCAGAACTGGAAAAAACATTACAGCCCTCTTCCCTAGGATTGGCAAAAAAGGTAGCCAGTATTCAGTTGCTTCCTACTGGCCATTTTCTGGAGAACCATCTAAAAGTCAGACAGCTTCTAGAATATGATATAGGTAGACTTTGCTCTAACCAACAAGCCACTTACATTCATAAGCAAGTGTGCATATACAGAATCACTTAATGCAGATTAATTGTGTCCTATCTATAAAAGAAACTGGATATGCATGCATATACTGTAGCAAGTCTGGATTTTTTTTAAAAAAAAGACCTGACTGTGCAAGACTAACACCTATTGCTGTTCAACATGCAATGAAAAACAATTCATATATTTAATCAAAGTCACTAATATAAAAAAAGAAAACTTTCTTAATGCCCTGCACCCTGCAATATGTCTCCAAACCAGCTGAGGAAGTCTTTAAATTATTCCTGGACATGTCCTCGACTGAGGCTCCATCTCAGAGTATTATAATACTACTTATCATTAGAACAATAGTAATTCTTCAGAATATAGCATTCTTGCTACCAGAGTGGTACTTGAAACAATAGGTGGTGGTGGAACCCTGCTCATTTACAAGTAAAGCCATGTGAGGAAAACCATGTTTTCACTTCAGAGTGAAGGGTTTCTCTTCCACACAAGTAAAATACAGAGCTGTGGTATGGCTGAATCAATACCCAGAACATTTTCATTGTTCTGGGTTTCAGCCGAGACAAAATTGGAGTGTGTCTTATGGGGATAGTCATCATTCTTTTCCCAGAAAAAAATGTGAAACTCCATATTGGCACGGATTTAGCCTTAGCAGACTGGTATTTGTTAGCTTGACTGAATTCTATATATTCAGTTTCAGTGGAGAACAAGAAAGCTACAATAAATGCTGTGATCCTGCTTTATAATTTATTGAGGTTTGTTCCAGCACGTTCAGATATTATGTAAATTTATGTAAAACCTGATTTATTACACACATCAACCTGAAGGGGGTATAACAATAAAATATTTTATTCATCTTGAGGAATTTTTGAGGCATATCACCATTATTCTGATTGTAAGTATTTTTACACCTGAAACCAAGGAACTGTGGAACATTGAGATTATTCAAATAATTCATAGGGGAGCTAGAATTCACGTTGCAATCCATGGTGCTGTGGATCAGTCCCAGCAGTGTCTAAGATTATTACCAAGTCTTCTTCCAAAATGCCATTCACATGAAAATTGATAGCAAGAATAATAATTTGCTGACAGTGCCAATTCACCTAAAAACATGTTTGCAAAACTTGCCCTTGCAACTCCAAAATACAAACTACTTTTCTAGCAGGATAATCACATTTAACCTTTAGGTAATATTTTGCCTTGGAAAACCAGATCTACACACTTATGGAACAGAGTTTAGGAAACAACACCAGAAAACTGTTCATTTTTTTTAAACATTAGTTACTTAAAAAAATTAATCTGTTACTGAAAAATCTATCCAAAATACAAAAAAAAAAGGGGGGGGGAGGATTTGCTCACATCCATCTCTAGCAGATTAAACATGCTTGATTCAGCAATCTCTTTTGACTCGTCAAACTTCTCTAGGGCTTGGCGGAGTTCCTCATCTGGGATCTTGCCTTGTCTTTTCTTCTTGTAATCGAAGTCCAGGCGTCTGCCCTCCATTTTTTTAAGATGATGCTGAAAAGGAGTGGAGAAAGTACAACAGCTTTATAAACCCCCCTTTTTTAATCCCTTCAATTCAATCATGACTCTTCAGAAGTAGTTTGCCATTGCCTTCCTCCTGGGCCTGAGAGAGTATGATGGCCCAAAGCCACCCAGCTATCTTTGTGCATAAGGCAGGACTAAACTCAGTCTCCCAGTTCCTAGCCCAGTATCTTTAACCACTACACCAGATTGACTCTTTTATGAACCTTAGCTTAATTAAACTTGCTAATAATGGCAATTAAGAATGGTGCTATTTATTTCCAAGCAATGAACAAACTTATCTCATTTTTTCAAAGACAAGTTGTGGACAAGTGAGAATGATCAAACATTTAGAATTTAGAAAAATGGACATGTAGAAAGTAGTAATTGCTTTAAGGTAAGACACAAACTAGTTTGCAAACTAGGGGGGTTGACTTATATAAAACCTAATTCATAAGACAGTATGAACTCTCTCTAGACAAAGGAAAAAATGCTAAGTTAAAGTGCTGTTCAAATGAACAACAAGCTAAAATCTTTAATGTGCAAGGTCAGAAACTTATCTGTTTACTGGAATGCTAAGTGTTCAAGAGCAAAAGTGTATTCATGATTTTACCTACAACTTAATTCTCAATAATAATAATACTATTAATATATATTGACTTGATATATTTACTTAGAGGGATTCCATGCTAATATATTTATTTCAAGCAGATTGATCAGATACTAAGATTTTTTAATGGAAAGTATAACCCCCTAGTTTTTTAAAATATACACTACAATTAATATATAATGACAAGAGTTTCCATTTTCCTGATTTTCAGCTTTATCACTGGGCATGTATTATGACTTCATTTTTTAATGGAGTACAAGTGATCCATTAAAAAAATCATTATGGACAGAAAGTTATAAATTTCAGTGCCCTCTCCACTCCTCTTTAACATCTACATGAAGCCACTGGATGAACTCATCTGTCACCATGGGGTGAGTATCATCAGTACCGCTGGCAAATTAAGCAATGTTGGTGATGTCTTATCCTGGTGCCTGGAGGCTGTGAGGGCCTGGATGGGGAACAACAGGCTTCAACTGAACCCTGGCAAGACTGAGTGGTTTTTGATTTTGGGCTTGCCAGTTTAGGGGCTACTCCCTCTCTGGTACTGGATGGGGTTGCACTGCCCCAGAGAGACCCTGTGTGCAACTTGGGGGTCCTCCTAGACTCGTGACTCCTGCTCAAACAGCAGGTGGCAGTCTTGGCTAGGAGGGCCTTTGCACAGCTTCATGTTGTGTGCCAGCTGTGCCTGTTCCGGGGTCCACTCACAGTCACTCATGCCCTGGTCACCTCCTGTAGGAGGTGGAGGAGTCCTGGGTGGACTACTATAATGCGTCCTACATGGGGCTGCCCTTGAAGAGTATCTAGATGCTTCAGCTGGTACAGAATGTGGTGGCATGGGCAGTTATGTGTGCCCCTAGAGTGGCACACATTACACCTCTGCTCTGCGAACTGTGTTGGTTGCCAGTTTGCTTCCAGGTCCAATTCAAGGTGCTGGTTATGACTTTTAAAGCCCTTCAGGGCATGCGGTTGGGTAATTTGAGGGACTGCCTCTTCCCAATTACATCCACCCATCCCATCAGGTCCGGCAGAAGAGGTACTTTGTGGGTCCCGTCTGCTAAGGAGTTACATCTGACAGGATCCCGGAGATGAGCCTTTTCTGCTATGGCACCCGCCCTGTGGAACATCATCCCTCTCCGAGGTGAGATTGGCCCCATCTCTACCAACCTTCTGGAAGTCCCTTAAAACCTGGTTGTGTCAACAGGCCTGAAGGTCGCAAGGGAACAGTGATCTGATAAGATGGCTCCCTTGTTCATAATCTGATGCTCTCTCTTAGTTTTTTCATGATAATACTAATTGTTGTACTTTTGTATGTTTTTAAAACTGTTTTTTATGGTCTGTTTGTACGCCACCCAGTGTCACATCACGTGAGATGGGCGGCCATAAAAATATGAGGAATGAATGAATGAATGAATGAATGAATGAATGAATGAATGAAGTGAACCCTTTGATATCATGGCAGGAGTATGGTCCTATTTTTAGCCATAGCGTTGAAGGAAGTATAATTTTTACTTTTACTCATATGATAAAATTACTCTTTGGGATTACCACTGTTTCAAAATAACAGGTCAGTCTTTTTGGGGACATGAGCCTTGTGCAATTAAGGATATTAATACTTTAGATCAACTTACTGAAAGTCTCCTAGCTGTTTGAGTTATCACAGGAGAAATGTAGAGACTGCAAAATGGTACTACAATTAAAACATACTTCTGTCTTTCATGTTGGTCCCGAAGTGTTAGCAGTGTCAAAAAAACTCTTGGATTATTATCAATATTGGCATGCGATTTAAATAATTCTCAATTTGTAAATTCTTTTTACAAGTCATTAAAAATTATCACTAAGAACTTTGGAATAAGGAGCTGTTCCAGCTTACATAGTATATGGCAAAGGGTCTTAAAAATATTACCTGTAATACTAAGGAGATCCCTGTTCAATGCTGGAAAGAAATAGCTACTCCAGATTTACATTCTTGGATCACAAAAATGTATTGAATTTCTGTGTATCAACTGGATCTCTATTGATACATTGGAAGGATTAACATCATGTCATGTGGTCAAATTTTGATAATTTGTTTAAAAATTAGGCTGAATAATAGTTCTTTTATGTAATAAATATTTTTGCTGCTTCTTTTACATTGTTTGGGAGGGGGGGAACTCTTCTTTCCTTTTTTCTTTGTTTTTATTCTTTTCTTTGTATATTAAGGCAAAAATCAGAAAAAGAAAATCTGGGACGTAATATCTATGGTATTCTGAAAGCCACAGAATGTCCCGTAATGTCTACATAAAAACATCACTGAATTCTACATTGTTTTTTCCCTACTTGATATCATTGCCTGTTATTTAGAAGATATTTTAGATGGTGTTTACTTAAGTAGCGTAAAGAAACAAGACAAAATCTATTCTGCTACCACAATAGATCTGTGCCTGTTGTAATGTCTAGCTCAGCCTTTCTCAACCTTTTGAGCCTGGAGGAACCCTTGAAATATTTTTCAGGCCTCGAGGAACTCCTGAACATTCAGGCTAAAATAGAGGCCAGAAGTTACAAAATTAGTATATTCGTTTCATGTATATGTGCATTAGCAGTGTTCTTAAACTAAAAATAAAGAATGAAACTTACTTCTTTAATGTGAAGTTGCCAAGATTTTAAATAATTTTTTAAATAAATCGTGATCTGCCAGGGAACCCCTAGTGACCTCTTGCGGAACCCTAGGGTTCCACAGAACCCTTGTTGAGAAACCCTGGTCTAGCTAATTCCTTAGCAAAATTCCATTTATGACAATACCTGTATTTCCCTGAGATCTTTGTCATGGAGATTTTGCAGTGGATCAATGAAATTCTGCTTCACATTAATATCCAAAGCATCCTTCACCTCAGACAGCTCCCGCATTGCTTCTCCAACATCACCTAAAGCTGGGCCTAAAAAAGGAAAATAGAAATGCTTTTTATTTTAATTTAAATTGATGAAAGGATATGTTTTTTTCATTTTGCTTCTTAAATCCTTTCAACTTCCACTCCCAAAAACTGGTTGAAAAGTTCGTCCCTGACCTCAGTGACATCATCAGACCGTTGGACATTGCCCTCCGAGGCTTAATAAATAAAACAGAATAAACCCCCTTCCCCCAAATATTGCTTGCCTCAGATTTAGAGCTTACATTTGCTTCAAACTATTCTCTAAGAGTTTACAGTAGTAGTGAATTAGGGATGTGCAAAATTTGTTGATCAATGAATTGAATGTTCTGGGGTTGGTCTGTTTCACCTAGAATACCATGTCCGGAACATCATGAATGGCTTCTGGTTCAGAGAATTTACTTCTGCAAACTGATGAACTGTCCCCAGGACAGCACGGTCCAGGAGATTTGGCATAGTCTGAAATAGAATATTCCTGAGTTCTCCAGAATGTTCCATTCCTAGTTTGATAAATTATGCACATCCCTATTGTGAATACTTAATTAAAAAATTAGGTTTAAATTTTCCCAAAGGCTATTGGATAAGGCAGACGCAGGAATCCAAATGAGAAGCAAAATATAACCACTCCCTTTGAATTGGACACTCTGTATATGTTTAGAGTTGTGCTTTCATCCCAGTGCATTGAAGTGCAAAAAAGAGAAACCTCTGGCATACAAACGCCTGTATCTGAGATCCGATATTGGCATAATCCAGCCACAGACAAAGAGCGTTTATTACTTTTAAAAGATGAAACAAGAAGAAGCCAACATTACCAAAATTGCACTCTTCTCCAAGTTCTCTCCCAAATTTTAGCATTGCATCTGCAAGCAGGGCTTCAGCTTGAGGATAACCTGGTCCTTTTTCCTGGCCTCTAATTTTAGACATGGTGTTGAGCATGCTGAGTTTAGCTCTGGAAGCTACAAGCAGAGAGGAAACTAATCAGGAGAGACAATAAATTGGGGTGATGGGAAACCGAATCATGCATATATATGAAGACCTCGTTGACATAAAAGAAGAATCTCACAAAAGATTCTTAATTTAGTTTCCTTCTAGACAGGAATGCACACTAGGCTTCAAACCTGGATGCAGGTGAGCTCTTTTACAGTGGTCACAACTTAAGGGCACTAAATGAAAACACTGCCCCCCCTCCCATGCAAAGAATCGCTAGGAAAGCTCCATAACAATTCCTGACCATTCTACAAAATTTTATTTTTTCCATCAGGCATATTTCTCATGGGTATATTTACCAGGGAAACAGAATGAGCTGCATCTCTTCTCTTATCACAGAATTAAACATGGAGAGACCAGTGCTAAATCATGTTTTGTATGCAGAAGCTTCCGGATTTTATCTCCAACATCATGAGGATAAGAAGAGCATTTGGCAGGCAGAGCAGAACAGTTTGCCTTTTGACACTCTTTCTGGACCCCTTTAGATATGTTAAACCAGTGTTTCTCAACCTTGGCAACTGATTGTGAACTTCAACTCCCAGAATGCTGGCCAGGGAATTCTGCGAGAAGTGCACATATCTTAAAGTTGCCGAGGCTGAGACACACTGTTAAACTATGCTTTTCATCATCCCTTTGCCACGAAATGGGATTTGAGGGTTGCAAACTAACAACGCTGGTGGAACCGAGTTCTGTTTATAAAGGATGAGTTTATTTCCACCTTCCCCTCGCAGCCCCCTTCAGTCCTCACAATTTCTTGCGGAAGTTTGGAATAAGACTATGTGCGGAATAGGGATTTCCAGGAAAGAAGTGGGAATTCCTGGCTGCTAGGCTGCTTTTATATCAGAAGTGCCTTCTCACTTAAGAACTGTCTAGGATTCAAGGCAGTGTTGGTTGTAATAGTCAAAATGTTGACACACCCAGACAAACCTAGGTGGAAAAGATTTTTTTTTTTCAGAACAAGAAAAAAATCAGGAGGAGGAAACTAATGAAAGGAAAGTCTGTCCATGTCACCTTGCTCATTGAACCAGGAAGCACACATCTTTGCTAGCTGTCATTGAACAAACAAGTGCAATATTACTGTATCTATTAAGGTTTGCTTTTCAGCAATTTATGTTTCAGGGCCTTCAGGTATAAGTGGTATATAAATTCAAATGCCCTCCTCTGTAAGGCATTTAGTCCAACCACTGACTGGGAAACTGGAACAACCATAAGACGACTCCAACGTTTTAATACTTCATGAAGGTACATACTTCCTGATCCAACTTTTTCTCCACTAATTTTTCCCTCATGCATTTTTCATCCAGAACCCGCTGAGAAACATTATTTTGCTATTTTGTCCAGGCTGACCTTAACCATCACTCAGAACATCTGTATTACTGAGGCCATGTCCCTGCTTGCAGGTAATGACAACACAAACATACTCTGGCAACAGGCTTTTTTGGTCATGTTGCAATAGCATTGCCTAGACCATGAATAAGACAAGCTTAAGTTATCCTTAGTTCTACTAGTTAAAGTAGCATTTTCTCCTTTTCCCACACCATCCTAGGCCAGCCTCAAGATGTATAAAATTTGATTATCAGAGAGAAATCAATGATGGCAGTGACTGGGAACAGAGGCAACAGAGATGGAATAGGAATTAGCCATGAGGACAGCAAATTTCACACTGACATTATTTTCTGCTAACACAAGGATGGGTGGATAGCACTATAATTCGGTAGTGGGAAAAACAAAGGTAAAACTCAGGGTAGAACGATTACCTGTGTATCCAACAGGCTTTTCGTTGTATAAAATAGAAGACTATTCCGAATATTGCAGTTCTGACAAATGCGAGGAAGATAGGGTCAAACTGCGCACTTAAGTTTTGGAATCTCATTCTTAACAGAAAATCTTTAAAATAAAGTTGCATGTATCATCCTTCAGGGAAGAAAGAACATTCCTTTCCTTTGCTAAGTATTTTGTTCTGGGATGGAAACAGGAGAAAATGGCAAATAAGAATTTAGAAAAACGATGCGGAAGAGACCAGGCCAAACCTGTGCAAGACCTGGTCTTGCATGTATGTATGTATGAATGTATATGCGCACACACATACGTAAGTGAGCAGAGAGTGTTTCTTGCTCTTCTTTCTAGCCTAGCTAAATAACCTCTGATTCAAACAGAAGTAAAAATACCTGGATTGGGTTGAAGATATTCGATTGTCTTGGCCATTATTTCCACCACGGCCCTACTGGTGACATCCACTTTCTGCAATTACAGAACGAAAGATAAAGGGGAAGGGAAGAATCCCCAAATGAAAATGGAATAATAAATCCAATACCCTTGTTGCAATGTATTTCTTCTTCCACAGCTCTATATTATATATGGGAAATGACCCACCAGTATCTCCAAATAAACCAACTTACTGTCATTAAGCCTCAGCAGGAGGCAGGGCCTTGAAACCTCCAAGGGATACCAGGACTGAAGGCTACACCGGGAAGTTGAAAACATCCCTGAAGGCCGTCTGCCCAGCACTTCTGTACTGTTGCAAGAAACTGCATTAATTGTTGCACTCTCCTAACAAATCGGGTACGTGGCCAAATTTCATGCCTGCTATGGTGGGATATCCGTAATGCTGCAAACGCGCTTCACACAACGGCTTCTTAAGTGAGGGGGTGAATGTCCAGGAGCTTCTAGCAGCTGCAGCCACCATTGGCGAGCCTGCTTCCAAAGTGCACATGGCCCCCGTTTCTAGGAAGGCGAGATCTGTTGCCACCACTGTTTGCCATCTCCTGGCAGCACTTCACTTTTTCGTTGCAGAAAAGACCAAGGATGTCACTTCCTGACTCTTTTCCTTCCCTTTCTCTCTTATGGCTGCTGCTGGGAAGGAGAAGAGGGAAAAGCAACCAGTATCAACTAAGACAAATAGGAAAACAACTGGGGAAGAGTTTTCTGCTTCTTTCTGGGGAAAAAGCACAGCGCTGCTGGCAGGTTTAGGAGGCAGCTTCAGTGCTCTTCTTGCGCTAAGAGAAAGAAAGACGACAAAGAGCAGGTTTTCAACCGCAAGGGAGCAACCAAGGAATTCAACATTACGCTCAAAGACCTTGGCCGTAATTAGCAGCTACCTCCGTCTAGGCTCAGATACAGAATAGCTTACTCTGTAATTTGTAAGTGGAACCATTTAGGGAAAAAACAACACTATCACAAATCAGAGGGATCTAGAAAGTCCTGAAACCAGTTTCGCCACTGGCATTAAACACTGGAATAAGCAATAAAAATGAATCTGAGTCCTAAACTTGTCTCTTCCAAACCTTGAGCCCTTCCCTGCTGACACAGAAGAGCAGGAGCAGAATATGACCACATTTACCTGTAGGAAAATTAGATTCTCATCATTATTATATATGGCCTGAGCAGGGCCGGGCATTTTGCTTTTGCCTTTCCCCCCACCCCGAGGTAAGAATAAACCAAACTGCTGAAATCAGAGGCATGAGCAAGAGGTCGAAATGGCTGCAGAGATTTCTGCTGCAAAGCGGGGATGCCTTGAAAGATCAACCCTTGGCTTGGGAGGCTCCCTGTTCTCCTAGTCAACGTTAACCTTTTTGAAAATGATCTCTTTTCTCTTTGCCTCTCCTGACATCTCTTCCTCTGACTTCCTCTCTATCTGGTCTAGTTTCCTGCCTTCCTCTTTTCTTCTTTCCCTACTGCAGCCACCTCCCCCCCCACCTCCATCCTGCTTCCCCCCTCCCACTTCGTTTCTGCTTTTTCTGCTGAAGGGGAGCAGGTCTGTACGTGTGTAGCTGAGAAGAACTGACTGGATGCAGAT
Organism: Candoia aspera; assembly: GCF_035149785.1. NCBI lineage: Eukaryota > Metazoa > Chordata > Lepidosauria > Squamata > Candoiidae > Candoia > Candoia aspera. Next base: position 186,690,694 of record NC_086154.1, read on the forward strand.
AGAAGATCAAATGATTTTATAAGGGGTAACTTTATTACAGACAATTAATTTTAATAGTTTCAGTACATTATTTTTATTATTTTATTCATGACCCTCCTTTTTGGGGGGAGTCATGGCTTATTTATTTACTTAAGCTATTGATTCAAGTTTTAAGCAACACAGAGTGTCAAAAATAAAGAAAATCACAATAATCAAAATAAAAGCTGCTTATACACACACACACAAACACACACACGTGTGCACATATTGATTGGGGAAGAGAAAAAATACAGTATACATATACCCACTAATAAAAATCCTGTGCAATGCCCAGCTCCCCCATCTTATCAGCCTGGCATTGCCAACCTAAGCAAAACCCAATCTTCAGGATTCAGTTCAGATGGAGTTGGCAATGCCAGTCTGATAAAACTGGGGAGCTGGGCATTGCACAGAATTTTTATCAATGAGTGTGTGGGTATGTATGTATGCATGTGTGTGTGTGTATACACACAAACACATACACATACACATACACACAAACACATACACTAGACAACCCATGACCCGTTGGGTCATCCTTTTAGAGATATTTCCTTACCTAAACAGAGAAACAGAATGACCATGGGCAGATTGCTGTTGGTTTGGTTTGAAAATTAAAGAAGAAAACATCAGTTTTTTAAAGAAGAAAGATGCGTAGCAAGAGAAATATAGATGCATTCTGTTTATCAAAGGATGCTTTTGATGACAACATTTTTGGTTGATTTGCCATCCTTTAAGAATACTCTAACGTGTTCATTTCTTTTTCCTCAGCTTAAAGTGACATATAGCTGACCATGGTGGAATATCAGTTTCTCCAGATAAATCAGCACATTCTCCATGGTTTGTCCTTGTGCTTTATGTATAGTGAGAGCAAAGCATGACTGTATTGGGAATTGGGTCCATTGAAGAGGGACATCTTCACCTTCTGATAAATTGAGCATAATTCTTGGAATCATGACAATGTCATTTTTGAATGCACCAATGTTTGTCTTTGCTACAGTGAGATTCTTGTGGAGTTCTTCCACAATCATCCACGTTCCATTGCAAAGCCTTGGAAGATCCAAGTTCCTCATTAAAATGATGGGAGATCCTATCTTCAATACCACTTTATGTGGTGGCAGTTTGGAGAGTTCAAGTGAATCAAGGAAGTCTGTTGGAAAATGAGTGTGTTAGCTCCTTCACTGACAGCACTGAAGCAACATTATTCTTTCATGATTCCAAGGAAGCATCTAATGCATGTGGAATTGATTTTTCTCATAATTTCATTGAGGGGAACCAAGACAGAGTTCTCTGAGAACAGTTCTGCAGGATTTTCGAATGTTGGGTGGATGAAATCAATACATTCTTCCTTGCTGGCAGAACCATACCTTCAGGTAATTCCATTTCATCATTTTCATTTTTGTGAATTTTGCCTTCTCCAATATCCAATAAGAATTTAGAATATCTTCCTTCTTCCTCACTCAATCTCATGCATGAATTCTCCACATAATCTTCAATTCCTCTTTTCACAACTGCTAGAACCTGACAGCAATCGCCACAGCAAATGGTTAAAATTCCCCCAAAGGACTCATTCTTGCCATATATATTGCGAAGAATCCAGTCTATGGCTCTCCCTCCTAATCATGGGGCTCTTATGCCAGACAATAAGCCTCGCATGTTGAAGGAAATTTGCAGTGTTGGAGTTTTTTTTATGTTGCAAAGAGCATTTTCATTCATTTTCAGGGGTATCTTGAATCTTTAATGCGCTGTCCTACCACCAGGCATCAATGTTGCTGCAATATCAGATGATGCAACAGCAATAGCAACATATCCATCTCCCCTAACATTAGCAAGGATCAAGTTGGTGACAAATGTCTTCCCTGTCCCTCCTGGTGCATCAGTGAAAATTATTGAAGAAAATTGCTTTGCAAGCAGTTACAGACATAGTCATATACAGTTCTTTGCTCATTATTCAATGGGGACTCATTGTACAGTACAAATTCCTGCTGTTGCATTGCAGTTCATGCAATAATTACAGATTGCCACCATTTTGATTACTTGTACCGCTTGTTGGTTTTGGCAAGTTATATTCTTAAAATGTTTTGCTAAAGTTCTCAAGTTTGTTTTGGAAATACAGAAGAGCTTGTTTATGATGGCTCTCATTGATCATATTAGAATCCTTGATAGTTCTCTTGATTTGGAGGAAATTTTCAGACATTGCATTCTTGAACTGGTTCCACAATTGTCATGGATTGTTGATTTCAGTGTTTGTTAGCAGGACGACAAACAAATCTCTCATTGTTCTGGGGATTCTTGTTCTTTCGGCATCTTCCAAGTTTGTTGCCATTGATCATCAGCTAGCAACAATCCTCTATCTCTGCAGACTCTTTGAATGATGGAAGGATATGTCCATCATGTGTCTTCAATGATGTGAAAGATACTGGCCCCTTTATATGATGGAGAAGCAGTCTCAAGTAGTAGAGGCCATAGCTTCGTGGAGAAATGGTCCAGAAGTTGTCCCAGAACATGGGCTTCAAATATTCTGGAGTACTCCTCCACTCTTTTCCCAATCTTCCTTCTTTCCCATCTTTTATTGGTCCAAGGGTAGAATCTTGGAATATCTGCATAGTACAGAGTTTTTGCAAATGGATTGTGAGTTCAAAGATCCATGAATTCTGTTAAAGTGGTTCTTACCATATCATTATTCAGTTGCAGAACCACATTATCTCAAAAGAATACTTGATGCTGCTGGGGAAGGTGCACTTGAAGGTGAAAAATGGCTGGTTCCCTCTTGTGAATTGGAAATCCAAGTATCAATGTGACAGCTTCAGACGGCCCAATATATCTGCCTGTCAAGTACTGTTGAGATGACAACTGAGCTTCAATAGTTGGGCATTATAAGGACCACCCATTGAGAAGTTATAGTTCAACTTTGTCATCCTGCTTGAAGTCCTTCAAATCCTCCCATTTCTAAAGACCGTCTCCTGTAGATAGGATATGAATCATCGCCACACCTTGAATGCTCATTGAATGGCTTCTGGTATCTCTTACTGCATGAACCATTTTTCTAACATGCTGAGTTCCTGGTGCAATACAGACCATGGATCATGTACTTCAATATTAATTTATACAGTTCTGGATATTCATTTGGGCCTGGTATTTTGACTTGCATGAATCTATCATAATCTTGTAGTCTTGGCTTGGATGCTTCATCAAGCCACAGCAGACAGTACAAATGAGGCAGACTCTGCTTTTGGTATTCCACACTTAAGCAATACTCCTACCAAAGAGACCATGTGCTCCAGTGAGGTACTTCATGAACAACTTTCTCTTCAAGTTGAATATTCTTGCAATTACATATGGCTGATCATTTGGCTGCTGATTCAAAATAAGATGCTGTTGTATTTCTGGCCAGTTTGGATTGCACACCATTGTAATGAAAAATGAAGCACTGCCATACTTCCATATATACATCATGGCATCTTGACATCATTCCATCATATATCTCAGTCCACCAACAAATGTTAAAGAGAGGATGATGCACCTTCTGATTTTTCTAAAATCATCATCATCATCATTCAATGCATCAGTCAGGCCTCTGTATGTTGTTGATCTCAGGTTGCTTAATTCATTCAGATGTAACTCAGCCTTCAATCTAAGCAGCCATGTCAACCAAGTATTGTTGGAATGGACGTCCTCCTCTGAGAAGGTTATTAAACTAATTCGCATGGTTCATTATTCAATACACATAGTAACACATTGCTGTTAGTTTCCTGTTATTCATCATTTGGAGCTGAGGATGCCAGCTATCATCTTCAAGTGGAAAGAAAAGTATGTATTGAAAGTTTTCACAGGAGTGATGGGACTCTGAAATTATTTGCAAACCACCTCCTTATTCAACATAATGTGCCGTGATGTTGGTTCAGTTTCAGTGTTGTTTGGTATAATGACGGCGACTTTGATGCCAATTTGTGCATTAAATCTTCTCTCGTGTTATTGATCTCGGTCAAGATCAATGACAATGGATGCTTCTGGCATGTCTTGAATTTGTTCTTTTGCAAGTCGAAGGGACGCAATGTACGGGTTTCGTTGTCATAGTAATTTCTCCAATAATTCAACAATCTCATGTTGAATTCCAACATTGTGGAGTATACCTATTCTCAATTCTACACTGTCTTGAGGATCCATGAAGTAAATTTCAATAAATTTGGCTTGCTGGTTGGGGTCTGGCATTAAATGTCCAATGTAATGATGGATTTGCCTTGAATAATCACAGAACGATTCCATCCATTCCTTTCTGGAATGACTTCTTTGGCACCGAAGGAGGTCATTTGGAAAAGGCAGTTGTACTGTCTGATGGTCTTCCTGAATTCATTTGCAATAGGTTAATCATTGCTGTATAAACTGAGGAGTTCATCAGGTGGAGGTTGCAAATTGCCTATCTTGACCTTTCCCTTCACACAGCAGGAATTGGCATTTTCTCCAGGGAAAAACAGTAAGGGCAGACTTTGGCCCTGGCACCAACATCAGCAGAAATATTACATTGTGTGAGTCATGCAATTTCCCTTGCTCTTTCTCTGTTGAGGTCTTGTCATCGAAGGCGGGTATTGTGTTGAGGAACTCTCACAGTAATTACTGTTTGCCACATATTCTCAAGCTGATCTTCCCTTTCCTCCTCCGTCTCTTCTTGTGTCCTCATTATCTGTCATTCATTGTCATTCTGGAAATGTGCAGCCCTTTCACCCTCCGTTTCTTCATCTCTATTGTTATTTGTTCTTTGTCTCTGATCCTGGAGACATGCATTTCTCTGCTCCTCTGTCTCTTCCTCTCTTCTCTTTCTGTGCCTCTTGTTGTCATTCTGGAGATGTGCATGCCTCTTCTCCTCTGTCTCTCCTTCTCTCATGTTATTTGTCCTGACTGTTTGATCCTGGATCTTTGTCATCCTGGAGTCATGAGGCCTTGGACTCATCTGTTTCTTGTTCTCTCCTCCTCACCACTTCCGGACAAAATTTGGTGTCATCTGTTGACCATGACATCCCCCCTCTCTTCCCACATGGCATAATTATGCTAACAATATTTTTTATTTTTATTTTATTTTTTATTTTTTAAATTGTATTTTTATTTTTTTTATCACAATGCTGTACGGTGCCATTACTGCCTCAGAATAGTTTAGAATCCCTGCCGGCTTCTCCACTGACTTGTGGGAAGCTGTCAGGGAGTGTTTGAAATGAGGATCACATGACCACGGCTGACCACAGCAGTGCAGCGGCGCTGATCACCACAGAAGAGTTTAGAATTCCTACCAGCTTCCCCATTAACTTTGCTTGTGGGAAGCTTGCAGGGAAAAAGTCAGTGTGGAAGGCAGCAGGAAGTTGCAACTCCAAGGCCAGCAGGCAGGAAGGTGGCTGCTGCCGGGTGGGGGAGGGAGTAGCCACCATGGTTTGAGCGCAGAGGGACTGGGGAAGGTGCCCGGGTGGGGGAGACTTACTTGAGCAACTTGCAATCTTCCCTGCCGGCTTCCCCATTGACTTTCTCCCAGCAACTTTCCCATAAGCAAAGACTTTGCTTGTGGGAAGCTGGCAGCGAGTGTCAGCAATCACAATCGAGTTTAGACTTCCTGCCGACTTCCACACCGACTTGTCAGGGAGCTGTCAGGGAGTGTTGGAAATGACAATCATGTGACTGCAGCTGACTGCGACAGCGTGATGGCACTGAAACTTTGCCAAATTTCATTCCCACAGGAGTAATGGGTCCTGGCATTCTGTAAGTTAGCCCATTTGAGGTATCTTGCTCAAAGACTGTTGCCCTATGATGTACCTTTTTGCTCAACTGAAGATTACAGACAGACAAGAGTAGGGTGTGTGTGGGTATCTGTATTCATTCTGCCTTTTTGATTTTTGCGAGGTCTTGGTTTAAATTAAGAGATACCTTCCATTCATAGAAATAGGGCATCTGGGGCATCATTGCTCTGTGTTACTAGCAAACAAACTGAAGAATCCCTTTCCCCCACAATCCATTAAGGCTCCTATGAGACTTTACAAAACAGAACAGGGCTAAACCTTCTCCATCTTATGGGGCAAGCTATAGGAATACAGGCTATTATTTTTTTTGCGGTAGACATGCTGCAGCTGACTGAGCCTTGTCCCACCCTAACCACCAGGATCTTGAAATCTCACTCAGTTTCTACCCTTTGAAGCCCACTCGTATATTAAAAATGCATCTGCTCTGTTAATATTTCAGACTGTTTTCCCCAGACGTCCAGAACTGTTGGGAGGGGTGCTGAGTGAGCTGCTGATGGTTCAGACAGAGATCTGAAAACAGCCCCAATGCTCTTGCTTAGCTATCCCCATTAACTACCTCTCTATCCACTTCTTTTCATTTGCAGCTGCACTGCTGTGCACATACAGATATTCACTCACATTATTAATTTCCACTGCACGCCCACCTTTTATTTGTTCACCCACCTGCTTGTTGCCAGATGACAAGAAGCTCTTTGGAGACTGGGGAATAATTAAAGTTTATTATGTGTCATTAGAAGGCTCAGCATCGACAAGGACAGGCCTAATTGAGGTCTCCAAGCACCAGCATAAAATGGAAAGGCCGTGACAATGAAATCAGAGCTGGAAGAGTTTGAGAAGAGCGGCTTCAAACTGTGGATTCTGCTGTGGCTTTTTTGCTAGATTCAGGCAAGAATTATCTTTAATGAAATGGGAGAGTATCTGATTGATTAATTTATTATATATAACTACTGATTAATTTATTATATATATACCGTGTGTGTGTGTGTGTGTGTATTCCCACCCTTATTCAAAGAGGCATAAATTATCATGTCTACTTAATCTTTGCAGCCATTCTGTAAACTAGGTTAAGACAAGAATCACCCCAAGGGTCCTTGGGTAAGAAGGCTGTGAACACAGATCTCTTCAAGGTTACACTTCTCAGTGCTATTGATTGTATGAAGACAGCATAAGGACAAAAGGCAATCTGGAGATATACTCCTAGGATCATCCATTTAAAATGGAAGAACCATTTTAGTTTAAGAGATTTCAACCACAGCTATAAAGTATCAGGCCCAGTTCCATTAGAGGAAATTAAAAACATACCAACAGCAAGTTCCAGGCATAACTTCCACAGAGCTTCAGAACATAATGCTATAAAACTGTGGCCAAGTACATGTTACCGAAATACATATTTCCATTTAATAAGTATTTATTAAAAGTGCAAAAAGCATCTGGGAGAGGGCTGATACTTGTGCCCAATTGAGAGCTTTGCTCCCAGTGCAAAAAACAACTCCTTTATTTTTAAAAATGTGCCATGCCATGTCTCCATTGGTTTTGCAATCAAAGTCTCTGTATGTATTTTTGTTCACCCCTATACACACAGATTTTGTAGGTGGCTTTTAAAGAATTTGCTAGATTTCTGTGCATAACTTGCAAATCTGAACACTGAGCCTGCTGATTGTCATTCTTGAACAGAACTATTCAAAGTGCAGGTGTCCTGTTTTTTTCCATCTGGCCAGCCTATTGTTCATTGAACTTTATTGGAATGTTGTTTCCCAAGCCTTCATTGCAAGGCAGGAGAGCAGACAGCCTCCTGAAGATCACAAAGAACAAGCAAACCTTTTATTAGAATAAGGTGTATTATTTGCGGAGGCTGGTAAGAGGACTCCGTCTTACCATTTGCTGTGCACCTGGCCTTGCAATTCCTTTACTGGAGGAAGTATTCCTTGAATCATTGCCTTGCCTCTCCCCCTGAAGTCTTGGCACAGCTCTTTATTAGAACAATGACATATCCAATAATTTCTTCCTATCACTGCAAGAACCACTTGACAACCCACCATTTTATATAAGGTGGTGTATGCAGATGTCAAGCAGACCACAAGTATAGGCAACTGTTGGCAAGTCTGGATGTTCCCCTCCCAATCATCTCTTAAACTTTTAAATCAACCTTCTCCCACCTGATGTAGTTGGACTATAACTTCCAAAATGCAACAGCTTGGGAATTCTGAGAGATGGAGCCCCAACACAATAGGAAGTTGATAAAACTGCACTCCAGTCTAGAGGTAGCTAGTCAAGCACAAGAAATTGTGTCACCCCAATCTCATGAAAATCCCCGTGTAAGCTGCCTTGGACTCTTAAAGGAAAAGCAGAATATAAATCAAACAAACAAACAAACAAATGAAAAGAAACACTTGACCAATTTAACTTAGCTCAAAATGGCATCTGGATGGTGTTCTTGCATGTCTAATCTTGGCACAGTCACATTAACACTGGCAACCTGCAAGTGTGAAACCCTCTGACCAACTAAAGCAACGGCATTTGCTTCTCAGATCTTTTTACTCAGTGCTATGGTCATTTATGATAGGATGAAAGCGATTCTCAATATAGCAGTAATAATCTACTGGATATAATTGACATATATGATTTCTGTGTAATACATTTGGGGTTGTATGATAAATGTCATCTGAATCAACTAACATACTAAGAGTTTTATAAAAGAATCCTATGTCAAATTCAGGTTAAGTATGTTGCCTGAACTCAAAGTGGCAGTCATTTCTAGAATAGTACTAACTAGGATTTGAAATCCTAGCTAGTTAGCAAGTTCCAGTTAGTGTTCACTAAAAATGGCCACTACAGGTTCACATAACACATGTGGTTATACATATGGGACAGTGGATCAGATGACTGCGTGTACAGTACTGTTAACTTAGAGTAGCTTAGTGGGTCATGCTTGGTGACAATCCCACCTAGAAAAGATTGTATAAGAAATATTTAAACCTGTAAATAGCAGCAAGTGTTTTAATTATATTGCCTAGCTATACATAAGCAACCTAGGGAAACACAAGTAGGATCCATTCAATTGTTATTTATATTCATTGGTAAAATAAAGAAAAACCCGCTCAGGTAATGTTGCAATAATAAAGTGATACAACAGCAATTACTTCCAGACTCACCCTTTCCATTTCTTTGAAGTCATGATCTAGTTTAGTTCCTTCTGCTCCACCAACTTTTTCACTCACTTTCTGCAGAAAAAGGCAAAAAAAGATAAATGCTCAAGATGGTAAAGTTTAACATAATGTAAAAACATCAGGACAAAAAGACCACATAAAAGTAAACATTCTAAAAAGCCTCAGCCAATAAATAGTTAGCACTGGCAGTGTCCTAACATGGCTGCATTTACACACTGTTAACAATTTTTTTAAAAAAAAGTCAGAGATTTAAAGTCTGATGTAGACACTTGATGAAACCAATGAGGTATAAACTTTGTCAGTTCCTGGATATGATGTTACATGGAATATCCATGTAAAGAATGGAAGAAAAAAGAAATGTACACAAAATATTTCTGCAAATATTTTATTATATGCTTTGCATAATATTTTACCTTGTGATGCATATGTATGCATATTCTATCTCTTTCTATGTTGTATGTATATACATGTATACACACATCATGCCTTTGTATTCTGCTTATTCACCGTCATGTATGTTTATGTGCCAAGCATTATAGACAAATAGAATTGTTTTAATCCTTTGGAATACGGTTGTCCATTTTGATGCTTTTCAGAAGTGCTTTCCAGGCAGTCTTACAATTTCCAGAGGGCCAGGAATATTGGGGAATTGTAGTGCAACAGATCTTGAAGGCAGCAAATTGGGAAAGGCTGTTCACCGAAGTAATAGTTATATAATAAGGTGAAGAACACATTTCTGAAACTTTATCATATTGATGAGATTGCATTAGGATGACAAAGAACTTCTTTTAAATAAGGGTGTGACATGCTAGATATTGTGCAAAATGAATTGCCTGCCTAGATGGTGCTATTGTTTAGAAAGTGAAATTCAACTACTCTGCTAAATGACAGATCTCTTCAAGAGAGGAGGAAAAAAAAACTTTGCATTCCAAAAATGGACAGGACTAATTAAGTTTCCATAAACCTGTTCTTTCCAAAGGACAGGCTTGACAATTGCAGTGATTCCCTCATTTTAACAGTTATGAGTTTAAAAAAAGGAATTTAAAACAGCAATAAAGCAAGCACCCTTGTAATAGTATTTATCATATAGGTGTGCCTGTCAGAAAACCAGGACTATCTGTGTATTCTGTGGCATTTCCAGAATAGTTGTTAAGGACTGTCTAAAACGTTCATAAAACACCAGACGGGGATAAATCCTTGTTTGAGTCATCAATCCCATAACTAATGCAATAGGAAACATGACTGTAATCAGCCAAGGTCTCATACAACAGTTCACACACTTATACATACAGAGATCCATGCATAACTCAATATGCACAAGGTCAGACAGCCAAATGTGGTGCTGAAGAGCAGGATGGAACCTGCACACATATATATTCCAGCACATAACACATGAACACAGAAAAATAATTTCTTCTTCTTCATGGAGGTTTGGTTGGAAACACCGTTCCTCCACTGCAAAGAAACGCATCAAGCTGCACAAGAGAGGAGAAGCTGAATAGAACGCCTGAAGGAGGAACCATTCACTTTATCTCCAAGAGACCATGTCTGCCCTGATCCTATTGGGTGTAAATCCTGCTCTCAGTACTTTGGATGCCCCTGACAGAGCTACGTATTTCCCTACTACCATTACCAGTGCAGAAATAGTTGAGATGCATCACAACTGTTTGCGACGCTGTTGGTGATCAGGCAATTCTGGGCAGCTATTATGAATTGCACAAAAATCAGGAGTGATGGCCCGCTAGTTTCTCATCTATAACTCCCCCTTGAGAAGGGTTCTGGCAGATCAGTTATAATTTTCACTGTGAAAAAACTGATCAAAGAATCATAAAAATTAATAAAAGTAATTAAAAAAATATGCAAAGCACTGACAGCAGCCATGCTTGTATTGAGAGAAAACCACAGAACGCTGCCCTAATCAATCCCTGGCACAGATGCAACTTCTAGAAAAGCAGTGTGAGAAGGGAACATGAGCCTGAAACTGCAAATCCTCAGTTATGCATGCAGCAATCTGTGGTGAAAGAAAAACACCAGCCTCCTTGAGAGTAAACCTCATCAGCAGGGAAAAAACTATCATCAGACTCAGTGCCTGCTGAGCTAAAGGCTGCCCTGGTAAAGGAGGGTGACTGCAGACATAAGCTGATGGCAGAGAGAAAACTAAAGAAAACAATCTATTTTCTAACCTGAAAACTGATCAGGTTAGGAGCAGATCATCATAGAGAAAATCTGTCTATGTGGTCACTGAAAGTTGACAATAACTTGATGGCACATAGTCAAGCTCCCCCCACCCACCCACCCCCTGCATTTCTGTTGGAGGGAATGGCTCCATTTTCTGCTTGTGAAGTGAGCTGGTTTGAGCCCAAGCCCTGCTGAAGGGTGGGGGACTTCTCTATTAAGGCCTATGAAAATTCTCCCTCAGTGACCACATAGACATATTTTCTCCATGATGATCTCCTCCTAACCTGATCTTTCAGGTCTTCCAATAGTACACACATCGCCAATGTAACTTATCTATCCACCTTGCTGCTGGTCATCCTCTTTTTCCTTCCACCTTTCCCAGCATCAGAGCCTTCTCCAGGGAGGTAGGTCTTCACATAATGTGTCTGAAGTAGGGTAATTTGAGCCTGGTCACTTGTGCCTCTAGTCAGAACTCTATGTTGATCTATTCAAAGATCCATTTATCTGTTTTCTTGGCTGTCCACAGTAATTTCAAGAGTCTTCGCCAACACCAAAGTTCAAACGCATCACTACTCTTCCTATCCTGCTTCTTCAAAATCCAACTTTCACTTCCATAGATTGTCACAGGGAATGCCATGGCTTGCATGATTCTGATCTTTGGAAGTATAGATACATCACGGCATTTGAATATCTTTTCCAAGGCCTTAATGGCTGCTCTACCGAGTGCTAGCCTGTGGCATATTTCTTGACTGCTTGTTCCTTTACTGTTGATGGTTGATCCTAAAAGGCAGAAGCTATCCACCACTTCAATATCTTCATTGTCAGTTCTCAGGCTGGTTGTTTTACCTGTTATTAGTCTGTTCTTCTTTACATTTAATTTTAGTCCCATTTTTTCACTGTGCTCCTTGACTTTCATTATTAGAGTTTGCAGATCCTTAGCATTTTCAGCTATCAGAATAGTGTCATCAACATAGTGCAAATTATTTTTGTTTCTTCTTCCAGTTTTAAAACCACAGTCATCTTCTTCCAATCCAGCTTCCTAGATACATATTTCGCATTCAGGTTGAATAAGTAGGGGGGAAGTAAACAGCTTCGTCATACTCCTTTGGCTTATGTCTTTGGTGGACATTATAATTTGATTTAATAGTGTGAATGATCACAGCTTCAAAGGGGATGGTTTTTGTTTTAAAGCTGTGTCACTGAGAACTTCAGGGACAAGAGTAAATAAATTGTGTCTGTGTCCAGCATTCCTGGCTCAAGCAACTGCTAGTCAGCTCCTACCTCTCTTCCGAAACAGGTCATGACCACACAATCTCATACTACCTTGGTTGGCCATGGATTCTCCTTGACCAAGGACAGGTAGCCTGTGGCCCTTAGGCCTGTTTTCAATGGCCCCAGAGTGTTCTTTAAACAATTTCCCTGTGGAAAATTGATGGCACAATTTCTCACCATTTTGAGGCAGAAAATACATTAAGAATGTGGTGCAAATTTTAAAACATTTAAACATCTTAGATAAAGAGAATTTATCTAAGAACCCCTCTAAATCAAGGGAAAAAGTTAGCTCCACTTTTTAATCCCTCTAAATCAAGGGAAAAAGTTAGCTCCACAGTGGAGAAAGCTCAGGCTCCTCAAAAATATTGTATGGCCCCAAACCTAAATGTTGCCTCTCCATAACCCAGAAGGAAAAGAAAGCTGCCTTTTGTGGTTGGGATTTTTTGCTGAGCAACACTGATCCTCATTCTGATATGTTTTGATTAACTCGTTTACCTAACTTCTGACTTTACTGTTTGGATCTGACTCTTACGGTGGTTCCTCACAGTTGACTCTTAGTTCACTTTTCCTGTCCCCCAACACTCCCAGGCTCTGGCATTCTAGCATAATTCCTGTCTCCAAGCCCTAATGTTGTTCATTAATGATATTCATTGCATCCGTCTTTCAGGATTAATAACTACAATTTAGGAACTATAGCCAGAAGTCAATAGCAGCCAAATTCAAAACATACATATACTGCATGGAAATCCTTCAACTAAATAAAACGGTTGAAAGTAAACCCTTCTTGGTTCTATGACAGGCCTACCTTTATATCAGGATCTGGGTGAAACTTTACATACTGTAAATATTCAAGAAAATCTGACATTCATCAATAAGCATGGGTATTTCTGATAGACACAAGCATTTGAAATATTCCTTATACCTGATTTTATATACTGTATGTACAATGTGTGATCACTCACAAATTGCACGAATCTTTGAATATCCTTGATAAAATATGTGGGGAAGAAGATGACAAAATAAAATAAGAAATAATAATTGGAGTCCATTTCTGTTCTTTTGGAACTCATGCTTTAATGTACTGTTGGTGGCACTAGAGTCCTTAATAAGATGATGCAATCATGGATGTAATCATATCTTTGAGGTGCATTGTATATTTGCTCTTTTCCATAAGGGTCTCTGATACTTAGGGAGTAACTTGCTATAGCAATGTCAATTTGTGACTCCCATTGGACAGATTTCTTGCTACAGGAACATCCCTAGCATTTGACTTTGTATCAGTACCCTTCAGATACTGTTCACCAGTGAGTTTACTTTTGTGTTCTAAACTTGGGACTGGATTTATGATCATGAGATTAGCTGGACAGATAGATCACAGCAGCAATTTAGATATTGAGCTGCTATTCTTAAAGCTAGGACAGAGGCCCACTGTCATGAATAAAATATCTCATAACATTCTAAACCTTGACATTGTTACAGACGTACAATGCACCTGAACAATATATCGTTTTGTCCAGCTTGACAGGTACAGCTTCAGCTTTTGTACCTGAGGATGTGAGCAAGAAGTTTGAGGAGAATTACTCTTCTTGGGTTCTTTTGATGTGCCTTGCCTGTCATGGCTAATGCTAGTTAGCTGATGGGCATTAATGGGGTAAGTGAGGGGTTAATGCTACCCTTAAGGAAATAAGGATACAATTCTGGGAAAAAAAAAAATCTGGACCCAGCACATTACAGTAACATTTGCCCAGTACAGAATTCTCCATTCTTGGTCACCCAATGAAACTGAATCCTGGAAGAATCAGGATTGGACCAATTCATGGGGATCAATGGCTGTTAGCCTTGGTGGCTGCCTCTGAAGGCCATCTGCTGGGAAACTAATGAGCTTCCTTGTGCAGTTGGTTAGTCACAGTGAAAACAGACTACTGGACGAAGGCCAGGGGTCTAATCCAGCAGGGCATTGCTTATGTCCTTATAACACAGTGATTAAGAAGGTAGTAATGATATAACTGGAAGCGTTCTTGAAGGATACTGATTATCAAAATCCAGTCCAGTCTAGGCTCTGATCGGGGCTCTTGTTTCTTTTTTGCCCACCACTGCCCACCAAATTTCACATACAAAAAAGTTTTGCCTGCCATGGAGGTAATCGGCTGGTGCAAGTAGTGTGGGCACATAAATTCACAGAGGTAACTTTCAACCATTGATTGATAACCCGAATCCTAAACTTACCCCATTTGGTGGGGGGAAAAGTGTGAGACAGCCAAAATATGCAGATGTAGTTGATTGGTGCACAAAACTCATTAATGGACAAACACGTCTTGGCAGGCTAAAAAGCAACAAGCGGTCTGATTATTGGATAAATTAAATTTGGTTGTCCTGATAGGTAACTTTTATAGTACATCCCAAAGAAAGAGAAAACCAAGAAGGCAAAATGGCTGTCTGCTGAAACACTAGAAGTAGCCCAAGAAAGAAGGAAAGCAAAAGGCAACAGTGATAGGGGGAGATATGCCCAATTAAATGCAAAATTCCAGAGGTTAGCAAGAAGAGATAAGGAATTATTTTTAAACAAGCAATGCGTGGAAGTGGAAGAAGACAGTAGAATAGGAAGGACAAGAGACCTCTTCCAGAAAATTAGAAACATTGGAGGTAAATTCCAGGCAAAAATGGGCATGATCAAAAACAAAGATGGCAAGGACCTAACAGAAGATGAAAAGATCAAGAAAAGGTGGCAAGAATATACGGAAGACCTGTATAGGAAGGATAACAATATCGGGGATAGCTTTGACAGTGTGGTCAGTGAGCTAGAGCCAGACATCCTGAAGAGTGAGGTTGAATGGGCCTTAAGAAGCATTGCTAATAATAAGGCAGCGGGAGACGATGGCGTCCCAGCTGAACTGTTCAAAATCTTGCAAGATGATGCTGTCAAGGTAATGCATGCTATATGCCAGCAAATTTGGAAAACACAAGAATGGCCATCAGATTGGAAAAAATCAACTTATATCCCCATACCAAAAAAGGGAAACACTAAAGAATGTTCAAACTATTGAACAGAGGCACTTATTTCACACGCCAGCAAGGTAATGCTCAAGATCCTGCAAGGTAGACTTCAGCAATTCATGGAGTGAGAATTGCCAGATGTACAAGCTGGGTTTAGAAAAGGCAGAGGAACTAGGGACCAAATTGCCAATATCCTGGAAATAGATGTTTTTCTGAAATTCCTTGGATAATGAAAAAAGCCAGGTAATTTCAGAAAAACATCTATTTCTGTTTTATTGACTATTCTAAAGCCTTTGACTGCATGGACCATAACAAATTGTGGCAAGCTCTTAGCGGTATGGGGATACCAAGTCATATTGTCTGCCTCCTGAGGAATCTGTATAACAACCAAGTAGCAACAGTAAGAACAGACCACGGAACAACGGACTGGATTAAGATTGGGAAAGGAGTACGGCGGGGCTGTATACTCTCACCCTACCTATTCAACTTGTATACAGAACACATGCGACGTGCTGGACTTGAGGAATCCAAGGCTGGAGTTAAAATCGCTGGAAGAAACATTAACAATCTCAGATATGCAGATGATACCACTTTGATGGCTGAAAGTGAAGAGGAACTGAGGAGCCTTATGATGAAGGTGAAAGAAGAAAGTGCAAAAGCTGGGTTGCAGCTAAACTTCAAAAAAACCAAGATTATGGCAACCAGCTTGATTGATAACTGGCAAACAGGGAGGAAATGTAGAGGCAATGAAAGACTTTTTATTTCTAGGTGCAAAGATTACTGCAGATGCTGACTGCAGTCAGGAAATCAGAAGACGTTTAATCTTTGGGAGAAGAGCAATGACAAATCTCGATAAAATAGTTAAGAGCAGAGACATCACACTGACAACAAAGGTCCGCATAGTTAAAGCAATGGTGTTCCCCATAGTAAGATATGGCTGCGAGAGCTGGACCATAAGGAAGGCTGAGAGAAGGAAGATAGATGCTTTGGAACTGTGGTGTTGGAGGAAAATCCTGAGAGTGCCTTGGACTGCAAGAAGATCAAACCAGTCCATCCTCCAGGAAATAAATCCAGACTGCTCACTTGAGGGAATGATATTAAAGGCAAAACTGAAATACTTTGGCCACATAATGAGAAGACAGGACACCCTGGAGAAGATGCTGATGCTAGGGAGAGTGGAGGGCAAAAGGAAGAGGTGCCAACCAAGGGCAAGATGGATGGATGATATTCTAGAGGTGACGGACTCGTCCCTGGGGTACCAAGGGAATTGACGACCGACAGGAAGCTCTGGCGTGGGCTGGTCCATGAAGTCACGAAGAGTCGGAAGCAACTGAACGAATAAACAACAACAGCTTTTATAGGAAGGACAGAATGAGCGTCCCTTGTTAGACTGCTTAGCATTTCATGCCATTGAACTCTCAGTGTGCTCCTGGATCCGCTCTGTAGCTCAGCAAAAGCATAGAGTAACACTGCACGTAACTGAACACTCAGGACTAATTTTTATGTTGCCTGAGATATTGGTATGATATTAGGGGGCCAACTGTTATAGTTTAGGGCGTTTCAAGGTTTTTTAGCAGTTAAAAACATATTTTATAATAATTGCTGTAATATCTGGCACTGCAATGCTTCATTAAAATGGCAAAAGTACAAATAATTGAGATTTTGTAGTCACACAGAGGTTCTTCTCATATGCTTCAGAATCAGGATCTGATTTTCTTGGAGGCAGCATTAACTCTATCTATCACCCACATCCGGCCATCCTGCTAGTTGATTTGGCAGCAATGGGATTGCTCTATTTCCTTCTGTCTTGCTAGTGCTTTGCTGCAGAATCACTGCTGCAGTGCTATTGCACATTCACTGGGGACAAAAAAGGGCAATGTATGAGTGGGAGGACAGAAGAAGCAATGGCACAGAAGTGTACTATAGTACAAGAGGATTGCTTTGCACACAGTTAACGTCATCATGAACGAGTACTGTCAGCTGCAATGCCAGGCATCCTAAAAGTCATCACTATTATTAATTTCAATAAGACTTGCTTGCTACGATGCCAAAATAGCAACAATTTGAACAATAACTAGAAATGGAACGTATCATTATATTTATGAAAGCCACTGTAGGATTATTTTTCACAGAGCTTAGGAACAGCATTCTTTTTTGTTTGCTAAGTTTCTGTTTAGGCAGCTTCCGTTTAGGCAGTTTCTGGTTTAGCTTTCTTGATCCTTTGGCTCACAAGTTAAAACATACACACCAACTAGAAGCAGAAATCCTGATAACTGAAATTAATCAGAGGATATTATAGTCAAATTCCTGGGTACAAAATGAATTTTCTCCCTGACTTCTATGCAAGTGGGTCAGGTCATAACAGGTAATAAATTAGGCATACAACATTAAAGTATAGGAGAGGGCTATTTCTCAGTTCCATGTCCAACTGAAATTAGTTGAATTGAAATATGGTCTGTGCTAGCCGAGAATATTATATAGTTCTAACATATTTGAAGGACATCAAATTGGGGAAGGCTAGCATAATCAGTGAACTTAAAACTTAGGTCAGATACTGCAAATACAAAATGCAAGCTAGTCATCAAGCTAACTGTGGGAGAACAGTAGATGAAAATTTGAGATAAGAAGGTGGAGGGTTGAAACTGGAAAGTACGGTATCATCATAAATCTTCTTGCACTATTTCTGCAATAATCTGTTCTGATATGTTAACTTTTCATCCAGTGCAATTTGCCAGAGATTTGAAAGCTATCCGTAGAAGAGTGAATCTCTTTGGTGCCATCCAGTGCAAATTGGTCACTATCAGCAGTACGGTAATATCCTTGTGGAGTAAGTCCCTATGGAGATCTTTAAAAATCAGGGCAAGTGACAGCACCAGTCTTCAGAATTTAATATGAATAATACTTGCGGCAAAGTAATACCACATACAGACAGAAGCACCACATGTGGAATTCCCTTTTTCTTGCATTCCCATCCAGAATAATGGGATAAGATTTTATAACACGCCTTGTTGCCGTCTGCCTGCCTGCTAACTAATTTCGGTTTGTAGACTTCTGCCATTGCATACAAGGTTTCTTCAAACAGGCTTCAGATGTGAAAGAATGTTAAATGTTAGTTCTAGCTTTTCATACAATTCACATCTGCTCAATACACTCTCGCACACAACCGTTAAAGACACTGGTCCCCTACCTGAGCCTAGAATACTTCATCTCTGCTTCAATACAGTTAAGAGGTGGAAATATTTAATGCAAAGGCTTTTTGATACAGTCAGATGACTAATCAATAATTTTTTTTGTTGTAATGCAAAGGGAGAAGTGTAGCTATAAATGTGTTTTTAATACATGTATCATGCATCGAAGTGTTATGTACTTATTACTATTACTAATAATAGTAGTAATAAGCAACTACTGAAAGTAAATGCAACCATTCTAATATCACAAAGCTCTCAGAATTCTACATGGCAACATGCAGCATTCCAGCCTTCACATACATTTCGAGCCAATTATGCATCTCTGTGCATAAAACAGATTTTAACATACAGTCTTTTTGCAACAGAATTCCTGAGGAATCGCTGCATTATCTGTCTAGATTATGGCCTTGCCAAGTAGTTGCCCAGGTAGGGAGAGGGCACAGAACTCTGTTGATCAATGTCATTTAATGACTAATGGCATAGAGAAGATTCATTCCTTGAATTCTATCTTTATCACAGGGCTGGATCCCACAAAGAAATGGAAAACAAAGTTCTCCTTCCCTCTACTAGCAGATCACCTTTGTATACCCTGGTGCCATCTAGGTGCATTGTGTTTACATGATGCACTAGTGCATAACATTATATGAAGAAGACTGGATTAAATACTGCCCATCATCACCCCTTATTGGTATTCCATCCCCACATGTCCAGGATTGAAGGCTCCAAGCCAAGACATAT
This sequence comes from Candoia aspera, assembly GCF_035149785.1. NCBI lineage: Eukaryota > Metazoa > Chordata > Lepidosauria > Squamata > Candoiidae > Candoia > Candoia aspera. The sequence continues at coordinate 186,710,029 of NC_086154.1, forward strand.
CAAGTTTAATTTCTGCTGGGATAAAAATAAGATGTGCCCAGGAAAAGGCATCCTGGCATAACATAGCCCATGAACTGAGATCATTTTCTACTGTCTTCTCTAAGTACCTCTGTAAAATGAAATGTGACACTACTGGAGAAAGAGCCATTTCAGTAGGGCCGCTCTAGTTGTAGAACCTGTGGAAGCCCAGTCCAACTCTGATTTAGTGTCATGTTCGCCGTTTCAATGTCTTTGATGCATCGTAACGTTTCGCATGTCATTAATTGGATGCGTGTTTCATCTTTCTCGGGAGGATGGGAACGGTTATCTTTTTGGCTTTGCTTTGGAATGTATTTGTATTATCTACTGCGCTCAAGGTTACTTTCCCAGGCTAGCAACTCTGACGATTGCTAGCACCTGTGTCGGGCGGGGCTGTTACAAGGGAGGCGGGATACGTTTGCACCAAGGGTTTAAGTTTGTATTTGGCGCGCTTTTGCTCATTCTCAGCTTTCTCTGTATCTGTCTTTAGTACTCTAAATAAATCAGATTTCATTTAGCAGCCTCTTGTGAGTCTGAGTATTTGGGGCTAGGGCAACCATTACATAAAGCTGAGAATCTAAGTTCCTAACTCCGCTGGCCCCTGTCCAGGAAAGACAAGCGTCTAACCCTGTGAGGGAGAGAGCCCGCGATGACTGAACCCGACATCATGATGATGGAGGAAGGGGAACCGGACTCGACCGTGAGGCAGTCCGGCCGACCGTCCCAAGGTGGGGAGCTGTCAGCCATCCGAGAGGAGGCGAGCTCCGAGTCGGAGAGTGAAGCCGGGGGGCTGAAAACGGCCCCAGAGACCACCGTAAATTCTCCGGGCGAGCTGCTCACCTGGGATACGACCCAAGGAGATGCCACGGCAGCGGGGGGTCCCTCCTGGAGGCAGAGATACCCATTGTCCCCCAACGTGGTGCAGGTGCAGCCAACGGAGGGCTCACCCACTCCGGATCGGATCCGAGTGTTGGAGTCCAAAATGGATTCGTTGGAGGCTATATTGAAACAGCTGAGCTTGGATGTGACCTCGTTGCGAGAGGTCCGGGAAGAATCAAGCCAAAGGCATTCAACCCCCTCTTCCCAGGGGCTGTCCCCGGAACGGCGACGGGTGGTGCGGAGGCGCGAAGGGGACCAGTCGGTCCGGATGGAAATCGCAGCATCGCCAGGGCGATCGCCCCGGGGCCCCGTACCGCCCCAAGCCAGGGGAACACAAGCCGCGGCAGCACCGGTGGTGGGGCGCAGCGCGGCGGGAGGCGGCATGCGAGACTTCCCTGTCAAGTTTGATGGGGACCCGACCAAACTCTCGTTCTTCCTGACGAACGCGAAAGCCTATATGGAAGAATGGGGGGCGTTTTTCCAATCGGAAAAGGCAAGGATCATCACCATTGCCACCAAACTGAAGGGGAGGGCGGCAGACTGGTATGTCCAGATGTGCCAGTCGGAGGCGCCCGAACTGGAAAGTCTCGAGGAGTTCCTCTGGGCGTTGAAGCAACACTTCGAGGACCCCTTAGCAAAGGAGAGAGCAAAGCGAGCCCTGAAGGAACTCAAGCAGGGGTTCAGATCAGTGGCCGATTATGCTTTGGAGTTTAAAGCGCTAGCTGGGAAGGTGGATGACTGGTCCCAAGCCACCATTATCGAGCTCTTCAAGGATGGCTTGAATACAGAGGTGCTGCGCTGGTCCCTGGGGAGGGACGACCCATACACGCTGTATGAGTGGATCCTGCTGGCGGGGAGGGCTGAACATGCACAGGAGATCTTTGCCCAGCGGAGGACCGCCAAGTCGGGGCGGGAGGTGAAGCCCAGCCGCCCATCGACCACCGGGGGGAAACCGGGACAACGACCCTGGGACGAGGAGCGGGAGAAGCGGTACGCAAAAGGCTTGTGCCTGAGATGTGGTAAGGAGGGGCATAGAGTGGCAGCATGCCCGAAGGCAAAGGTGGAGGAACGGCCCGGAAAACCGCCAGCAAAGTCCCCTGCATTGCCGAGGAAGCAAAAAGCTGCGGTGGCTGAAACCGAGGGAGACGATGTAATGTTCTTCGAAATTGAGGGGGAGACCGAAATCCCGCAGCCGGCGGGAAACGCCAGCCACCTGCTCTAAAGGGCGCCGCTGGGCAGGTGGTAGAGGATGGGCGCGAGCCTCCATCGGTGAGTGGCACTTACCGCATACTCATGGTGAAATTGAAATTGGGCTCCCAATCCAAGACTGTGGAAGTATGGGCCATGATTGATTCGGGGTGTTCCCGCTGTCTTATGCACCCCGACGTGGTGGCGGCTTTGGAGCTCCCCACGTTCCCTTTACAGCGACCCATCGCTTTTACTCAGCTGGATGGGTCCGTGGCAGGGGGCCAACCGGTCACCCATTTTACAGGGCGTGTAGCCTTGCAACTGGGCAGTCACCAGGAAGGGCTGTCTTTTGTGGTGGCTCCGGTTGGGGGGCCATTGGTGGTGTTGGGGGTACCTTGGTTGGTGCAGCAAAACCCCCACATAAACTGGGTCTACCGAACTATCACGTTTAGGGATGGGTTTTATCAAGCGGCCGAGGGGAAGGGTGCCCCAGAGGAGATGGTGGGGGTTGCGGCAGCTGCGACTCCGCCTTACCCGGCCTCTCCTCTGGAAGGCTTGCCGGCCGAGTACTGGATGTTTGCTGATGTATTCGGTGAAAAGGAAGCCGATCAGTTGCCCCCCCATCGAAAGACGGACTGTGCCATAGAACTGTTGCCCAACACCCAATTGCCTAAACCAAAAATTTATTCCATGACTCAGAAGGAACTGACACTGTTGAGGGAATTTGTGGACAAAAATCTGGCGCGCGGATTTATTGAGCCGGCAAATTCACCAGTGGGGGCGCCGGTTCTTTTTCGCCCAAAAAAGGACGGGACATTGAGACTTTGTACGGATTTCCGCGGATTAAATGCCGTCTCAATTTCCAACAAATATCCCTTGCCATTGATAAAGGACATGTTGTCACATCTGGCCAAGGGCAAGATCTTCTCTAAGCTTGATTTAAGAGAAGCCTACTATCGTGTACGGATCAAGGAGGGGGATGAGTGGAAAACCGCATTCAATTGCCCGTTGGGAGCTTTCCAGTATAAGGTGTTGCCGTTTGGGTTGGCTGGGGCCCCTGGGGTATTTATGCAATTAATCAATGAGGTTTTGCATGAACATCTGTTCAAAGGTGTACTTGTGTATTTGGATGATGTATTGATTTATACTGAAACCATGAAAGAGCATGTAGCTCTGGTAAAGCAGGTATTGTGTAAACTCAGGTCGGCTGAATTGTATGCTAAGCTGTCGAAATGTGCCTTTCATCAGACCCAAATTGACTACTTGGGGTATCGAATTTCAGATAAAGGCATAGAAATGGACCCTGCCAAGGTGCAGGCTATCATGGACTGGGAGAGTCCCCGCACCCGCAGGCAACTTCAAAGTTTCTTGGGGTTCAGCAACTATTACAGATTGTTCATAAGGGGATTCGCTGAGATTGCCTTGCCCCTAACTGAGCTGCTGCGAACCAAAGGGGTGGGAGATACTAGGAGAGTCAAGAATCCCGGAGCGCTGTTGAGGTGGACGCCTGCTTGTCAAACGGCGTTTGAGCGCCTGAAAGCAGCTTTTGTCAAAGAGCCAATTTTACAGCATCCTGATCCCTCCAAGCCGTTTGTTGTACAGGCAGATGCTTCCGATTATTCTATTGGGGCATTGTTGATGCAGAAGGATGAGGCAGGATGCCTCAAGCCCTGTGCCTACTTATCCCGCAAATTCTCTGAGTCTGAAAGGCGTTGGCATGTTTGGGAGAAGGAGGCATTTGCAGTAAAAGCTGCATTAGAAGCTTGGCGGCATCTGTTAGAAGGGGCAAATCATCCCTTTGAAGTATGGTCTGACCATAAAAACTTGGAGGCTCTTAGTACCCCTCGAAAACTGAGCCCCAAACAAGTTCGTTGGGCTCAATTTTTCAACCGATTCAATTTTCAGTTTAAATTTATTCCAGGGAAAAAGAACTTCTTGGCTGATGCCTTGTCAAGGCAACCTCAGGACTCTGGGGCAGCGCCAGATGTGGTAAGCACCCTATGGACGGCGCCCCAATTGGGCATGCAGGCTGTGACGCGAAGCCAAACGCGCGCGCAGCAGCCGCCCACTACAAGCGCTGTTCAGCCCAGTCCTTTGTCAATTCCCTCCCAGTTGCAACAAAAGTTTCTAAAAGAACTAAAAACGGATACTTGGTTGCTTGCAAATAAAGACAATGTTACTTTTGACAGAGGCTTTGCTTGGAAATCCGACCGCCTCTACGTCCCTGAAAGCCTCAGAAAAGATGTGTTACTACGTTCACACGATGACAAACTTGCAGGTCACTTCGGGTTTGTAAAAACCTTGCACCTCGTTCGGAGGCAATTCTGGTGGCCCACGTTACGTAAAGATGTCAAAGACTACATTGCCTCCTGCACTGTTTGTGCAATGTCCAAGCGCAAGGTGGGCAAGCCCCAAGGACTGCTGCAACCGGTGGCAGCCCCTTCTTCCCCTTGGGAGGAAATCTCCATGGACTTTATTGTCGAGCTCCCGCCCAGCCAACGCAAAACGGTCATTTGGGTGGTCAAAGACTATTTCTCCAAACAGGCGCACTTCATCCCTTGCGTGTCCATTCCGTCCGCCCGTCAATTGGCTCGCCTATTCCTTGTACACGTGTACAGGTTGCACGGATGCCCCTCCCGCTTGATTTCGGACAGAGGTACACAATTTACCTCGCAATTTTGGCGGGCGTTTCTCAAGCTGTTAGGCACGAAACAAGCCCTATCCACGGCTTGGCATCCTCAGACGGACGGGGCCACTGAGGCGCTTAACTCGACTCTAGAACAGTACCTTCGAGCTTTTGTGAATTACCAGCAGGACAATTGGGTAGACCTCCTACCATTTGCTGAAGTGGCTTACAACAATGCAGTGCATCAAAGCACTGGCCAAACCCCCTTTCGGGTAGCCCTGGGTAAGGACTTTGTACCTATCTCTGATCTACCACAACCTCCGGCTGGTGCAGTCACCCCAGATGATTGGACAACACAACTGGCTGACTCCTGGCCAATGATTCAAAAGGCATTGGCAGATGCACAAGCAGATTATAAACTGTATGCTGATCGGAAGCGGGCCCCCCAACCAGCATTCCAAGTGGGGGACTCTGTGTACCTTTCAACAAAGTTTATCAAGTCATCCCAACCTTCAAAGAAACTTGCGCCTAAGTTTGTGGGTCCTTTCCCGATTGTCGCTCAGATTAACCCTGTGACTTTTAAACTTGACTTGCCTCATAACCTTAAACGCTTACACCCTGTGTTTCATTGCAGCTTACTCAAACCGACTATTCCTTCTGACCGCTGGCATCGTCAACCTCCACCTCCCACCCCCATCATGATTGATGGTCAGCAACACTTCGAAGTTAAAGAAATTCTGGACTCTAGACGCCTTCGCAATTCTTTGCAATACTTAGTTCGTTGGAAACATTTCCCTCATCCTGAGTGGGTCGCTGCACCAGATGTAGCTTCCCCTGTTTTGGTGGCCCGCTTCCACTCTGCTTATCCCACAAAACCGAGTCCCTAAGTGTATTTTTAGGAGGGCGGTATGTCATGTTCGCCGTTTCAATGTCTTTGATGCATCGTAACGTTTCGCATGTCATTAATTGGATGCGTGTTTCATCTTTCTCGGGAGGATGGGAACGGTTATCTTTTTGGCTTTGCTTTGGAATGTATTTGTATTATCTACTGCGCTCAAGGTTACTTTCCCAGGCTAGCAACTCTGACGATTGCTAGCACCTGTGTCGGGCGGGGCTGTTACAAGGGAGGCGGGATACGTTTGCACCAAGGGTTTAAGTTTGTATTTGGCGCGCTTTTGCTCATTCTCAGCTTTCTCTGTATCTGTCTTTAGTACTCTAAATAAATCAGATTTCATTTAGCAGCCTCTTGTGAGTCTGAGTATTTGGGGCTAGGGCAACCATTACATTTAGATACTAAATTCAATCAAATATTGATTTAATCAAACTGCCTAGAAAATCTGCCATTGTGGATATATTTCCATAAGTTCCATAATTAATGCACTTTTCTATGTAAGTTTCAAGTGAGTCCCACAAATACAACTTTCTTCTATACAACTTTTTTATAGGTGCTATAAACATCTCTTGCCATAATATAGTGGGGGGGGGGGGAAGAATATGGATTTTCCCAATTTCCTCATGTGTTTTAGTATATATGAACTCTTCCACCCACAGACAATAGATGGCAGATTATTTTCATTACAGCCACCCATGGCACTGAAATCCATTTTTGCGGCTCGCAGTATTTTAAGGTAAAAGAAATCTTGACAGATTTTTCACATACCTAAAAGAGAGGCTCAATTAGTGCATTAATTCAGTTCTAAATGAAGATCTTTTTATTTTTAAACTTTTAACATTTTTTGACACTTTTATCCATCCAATTTTAGGTCCTCTGTGTACTTTAAAATGCTGATTTACTTAAAGCCACCACTTTATATGATCTGCTTCATTACTTTCATTCTTGATTAATTGATTTGCTTTCTGTTGCTAGAAAATAAGGATGGGTAACCTGCAGAGGGAAGCTCTATGCAACCCAAAACTGCATCACTGAAATATGGCAACAAAATAGCTGAATTCTGGCAGCAGAATTGGTCAGCTAGTTTTGTCAGGGTAGGTTTTAGGGTGAGAATGGTCCAGTTTCCTTTCCACAATCCCATCCCATTTCCACCCTTCTCCCCAGAAGGAAAAATGGACCATAATATTGGTCCCCACCTCTTCCAGTTACATCATCAATAGACCAGACAGCCTCTTGTGATACTCCCAATGTTTGGGAGATTGGGTTGGAAATTACTCATCCATACTATAAGACCCACAAGCAGAATGGAAATATTGTAAATAACTAAATATACAAGCAATTATACCTGGCAACTATATTTAACATAACCTTGGGTCACACGGATCCTTGCTTTGATATGTCAGAGTTATTTTATATCCTTAAAAATGGTATATGTGTGGAAGAACTAGCTGTTTGGAATTTGAGACATACTCAAAATAAAGAAGATCCTTCCTTCCTTCCTAAGGAGCCTACAGTGTAGCTGATAATTTTTGCTATGTTCTTATGTTTATATTTATAATGTTTGAATTTTGAAATTTGGTTACGTAGACTGGCTTTCAACTGTTTTGTTAAAATAATCATATGAACAGATATGGCACAAATATTTTGCATTGAAATTGGCATCCATATTCCTACTGTAATATTTGATTTACATTAAAAGTATATAACTCAGAATAAATCTTACACTGAATTGAGATGGAGAACACCAATAGTAAAATAAAGCTCACTTTTTAAAACTCTCTAATGAACTAAGGAAGTAAATGCCTCTTTGCAAAACTGCTCCTGTGATTTTGATAAATATTCCATGACTGCATTTAGATGATCCTGTAAATTGCAAGAAAGATTAAAATTAGTTTGTATCTCTTGCTTCATTTAATTACATTTTAATAATAACACTGTGTGATGCCTCATCCTTAATAAGCCACATCTTTGCAAATTAAAGGTTTTATTTCTCTTGAGTAAGCTAGCTGGCTTGATGCCATCATATTTAAATTCAGCAGTCATGAGTAGTACCACTACATTTACAGCTAAAGTATTATAGCTGGCAAAACAATTTGCTACTATTTAGATCTGGGCAATTATCCCTTTGGTTGATGCTTCTCAGGCAAGTTAGTTTGGGATATAGTAATTATAGCAAGCTTTGCATTTGAATGCAATACATAGCATTATAATGCCATTGCCACTAAGCACACAACACAAGTACTATTAATTCAGAGTTCAAAAGTATCTCATATCTCTTTTTTTAAATATAATTTTATTAAGAATTTTGATTATAATAATAAAATCTAATACAACTAAACTTAAAGAAAAGAGAATAGAAAGAAGTGATAAGTACAAAAAAAGAAAAACAAAAACAAAAGAATATAATAAAGAGAAAAGAACTGTATAAAGAAGTGACTTCATCCCAACAAGTATAAACAAGTTTAATAACTCTTCACCCCCTATAAGGTTAAACAGATATCTTTTCATCCCATCTCTTATCTATGAATAAATGCATAAAACATCGTATTTTCAATCCCGGTGTGAGCAGAAAGTCCATAAAGGGTTACCAGAAGTAACAACATATCTTGTTTTAACTTTGATCAAATATACCAACTTTATATTCCTTCCTTTTACTTCTACCAGTCTTAATCTTTAGTTCATTCAAATATTTTCTTAGGATTTGATTTCTCTTCATTTCTTCTTTGTCCCATCTCACAGAGTTCTTCAAAACTTTAACAAGCGTCTTTTATAAATCCAGTAGGAAAAAATTATCCAGGTCAATCTTTTGGTTTGCCATTTGTATTTCCCTTTTACATTTTAAGACCTCAGCCAGTTTCTTTTGTAGATCCAGTGAAACATCCTTTTCTAAGTCATTCTCTTGGCCTGTCAATTGTAGATCCACTTTCATCCCTATCTTGTCAGCTAAAATTTGTTCTACATCTGCCATTGCTTCAATAACATCTTTTGGACATAGTCTGTCCATAGAAGCAGACATCATTACTGACATTATTGATATTGTGGCTACTATTTTCTGATTCCATTCTTCAAAAGTCTCCTTCAGTATTTTCATTGTTATAACACTCTGCAAACACAGGCTTGTAAATCTTTCCTCTCCCTAAAAACCTTAGTCTCCTCTAGTGTCGTTTTTCAAATCGTGAAATTGCTTATCTTTGTTTTGTCTTGTAAAAACCGAAACAGAATCTATTGCCCATGAGAAGCTGTTTGTTCCTTATAATTAATTCCAAAATCTTACTGTAAAAAATTCAATTTCAAAAAAATAAATAAATTCAAAATTCCATTTATAACCTTCTAAGGTCAAAAACATATTTAGCTTTTCATTAACTTCAGATTCTTTAAATTCTTAACCTTATGATTAAATTTTTCTTTCATTCAGGACTGAAGGCAGACTCACCCGGTGTTTTCAAACTTGTGGGTCCTACGTTCTCTAATAGCTTAGAAGTAGTTAATGAGCAATTTCTGAAAGTGATTAGAAAGTGAGGTCTGAGAACTTAGTGTTCTTTAAAAGTCTCCACTGCAATTGCAAGCAAGATGGCCAATCCCTTCATCTCCTGGTGCTCAGGCCTGCCAAAAACTGCTGGCCTGTGGTTTCCTTGCGGACATAGCTGTCCAGAGCACATGTGGGTGATCTCCCATCCTCTACTTATCAAAAGAAGTTCCAAGGAACTGATCTACTCACCTGTTCCTTGGTCTTTGCCGCAGTCATCAGTTCTGCTTCCACAGAGCCTTCTTCAGTTCACCATACCTCCCCCGAAGTCAAAAGTATTTCTTATTTCATAGCATATTGATTTTGGATTGTATGTTTTAACTTCTGTGCAGTTTTCTACATTTCTACATTTTATCTATTATTAAATCCAGGCAAAATTCCAGAAGATTTCAAATCTAATCTAACGATATGGATTTTAATATGAAGTCTTAATGCATTTATTCTCTATTTATTTTATTTATTTATTAAACAGATTTATAAGGCCGCCCAACTCACACATGATGACTCTGGGTGGCTCACAGAATTAAAAACCATAAAAACACAATAAAAACACAACAGACACCCCCCAGCAGCAGCAAAAACATTCATACCAGCCACTTGATTTGCTCCGAAGCTTGGGGTCCCCAGGCCTGTTGACAGAACCATGTCTTCAGGGCCTTTGGAACAGGAGCAAGGAGGGGGCCAATCTTATCTCTGGGGGAATGAAGTTCCAAAGGGAGGGAGCCACTATGACGAAGGCCCTTTTCCTTGGTCCTACTAGATGTACCTCCCTAACTGAAGGGGCCCGCAATATGCCCTGCCTCCCTGCTCTGGTGAGCTGGGTGGATGTAACTGGGGAAAGGCGGTCCTGCAAATAACTGGGCCCCAAGCCATGTAGGGCTTTAAAGGTGATAACCAGCACCTTTAATTGGAAGCAAATTGGCAACCAATGGAGCTCCCGCAAAAGAGGTGACACATGGGCAAGTCTAGGCTTATGCAAAACTATGTGGGCTGCTGCATTTTGAACCAATTGAAGCTCCTGGATACTTTTCAAGGGCAGCCCCATGTAGAGCGCATTACAGTAGTCCAAACCGGAGGTGACTAGGGTGTGGGTGACTGTGAGAACGGCTTGTTGGTCTAGGAATGGGAGTAGCTGGTGCACAACATGCAGTTGTGCAAAGGCTCTCCTGGCCACGACTGCCACCTGCTCTTTGAGCAGGAGTTGTGAGTCCAGGAGAACCCCCAGGTTACGCACAGGGTCTGTCTGGGGCAATGCAACTCCATCCAAGACCAAAGATGGTAATTCTCTGGAAACCAAAGAGCCCTGAACCCACAGCCATTCCATCTTGCCAGGGTTCAACTTCAACCTGTTGCTCCCCATCAACAGCCTCCAGGCACTGGGAGAGGGCAGTCAGGGCATCGCTTAACTCACCATGGGCAGAGATGTACAACTGAGTATCATCAGCATACTGATGATATCTCAACCCATGGTGATGGATGATCTCACCCAGCGGCTTCATGTAGATGTTAAACAGGATTGGAGAGAGCACCGACCCTTGTGGCACCCCACAAAGCAGGGGCTGAGGGTGGGAACACTCATCCCTGATCAACACCGACTGGAAAAGGCCCCAGAGGAAGGAGGTAAGCCAGAACAACACAGTGCCCCCCACCCCTGAAGCCGCTCAAGAAGGATACCATGGCCGATGGTATCGAAACTGCTGAGAAGTCAAGTAGAGCCAGGATGGTCTCATACCCTCCATCCCACTCCCACAAGAGATCATCAAAAAGCGCAACCAATGCCGTTTCTGTCCCATATCCAGGCCTGAATCCTGACTGAAAGGGGTCCAGATAATCCATTTCACCCAGGATCCTCTGGAACTGCAGCGCAACCACCTTCTCAACAACCTCCAACCCAAAAAGGGGAGGTTGGAGACAGGACGAAAACTGTCTATCAGGGTGGGATCCAGCAATGGCTTCTTAAGGAGGGGGCAAACCACAGACTCTTTAAAAGGCTAGGGCAGAACCCCCTCCTCCAGAGATTCATTAGTCATTGCCAGTACCCACCCACACGCCACCTCCTGGGAGGCTTTTACTAGCCAGGAGGGACATGGATCTAACACACAAGTGGTCGAGCTCACAGTCCCTAGGGTCCTGTCTACTTCCTCAGGAGCAACAGGGTCAAAGTGTTCCCAAATAACTGGGCAAGAACCTACCCCAGGCATCTCCACCAGACCATTATCCACGCTGGTATCCAACTGGGAACGAATCTGAGTGATTTTATCTGTCAGAAAATCCGCAAATTCCTCAGTGTACCCCTGCAGGTACACCCCCAATTCCTCCTTACCCAGAAGGAGATGGGTCACCTTAAAAAGAGCCACTGGATGATTAGCTACAGATGCAATTCATGCAGAGAAGTACTGCCTCTTCACCTCATGAATCTCCACAAGGTACGCTTTAATAGCAGCTGTTACCCCTGTTCAGTCGGATTCGTTCTTTGTCTTCCGCCAGCGATGCTCTAGATGTCTCTTGATCCGTTTCATTCCTCAGTTCCCCTGTATACCACAGGGCCCGACGAGGTCCATGGGTTGGGAGAGGTCGCATGGGAGCAATCCTGTCTCGAGCCTCAGTCACCCTCCTATTCCAGGCGGTGACCAAGGTCTCAGCAGGTTATAATCCCTAGCTCCCTCTGGAACCCAACTGGGTCCATCAGTCACCAGGGGTGGACTGATCTAATAGGTCCCGCCTCCCTGTGGAGGGGTGTGGCCTTAGAGAAGCTCATACCCATGACAGGGGGACCAAAGATAGGTCCAGTTCCAGATCACATAAGCAATGCACTGACAATAACACCAAATCCCTGGTAGCCACCAAATCCCCTGGTAGCCACCAGACAGTCTTGGATGACAACAGCAACACCTCCTCCCCTGCCCTGCAGTCTAGGCAGGTGCCACACTCGAAAACCAGCTGGGCACATTTCAGAGAGAGGAAACCCCCACCCCCACCGGGCCCCCAACCATGCCTCAGTGACGCATGCCAGATCAGCCTTCTCCGCAATAAGATCAGCCTTATTGCAGACTGATCTGGAGCAATAGCCTAAAACCCAGGCAATTGTAGATCTGCTGACCAGGCCATTGGGTTGAGCTCAGGGGGGTGGAACACGAGATTGGTACGAGGCATCAAGGTCGTGTTCCCTGAAAACAACCCCCCCTCCTACCATATTTCCCCATAACCAACACCCCCGAGATCTGCTCCCCTGTCCTCGAACCTCCTCTTTTGATCTAAAGACAACCCCCCTCCAAAGAGCATGCATACAACATACACAGAGCCAAGGGGCAAAGTAAAAACCCAACAGGTGCTATAGCACTAGCTCCCAGCACCTGTAGGTCATCACCCACCCCCACTCATATCCCAACAAACACAAGCACCCCCTGCCTGGTCGCTCTCACCCACCCAGCAGGAAGCCATTCCACCAACCCCCCCGGCTTTCACCCAGAGGGGAGGATCAACCACACACAGTACAGTCCCCCTTTTCTAGTCTTTCTAGTTCCAAGCTTGTACTTAAACTCAGTTATACATGCTTTAGTGTTTAATACAGACCCTTTACAGAGAGCTTGAGCTGGAATGACAATTTCAAACATGCATGCACTTTTGCAATTTTAGTAGATTTTCTCAGCTCATAATTTAAGTAAACAAGATTTTTTTTTTAAAAAAAAGATCACTTACATTAGAAAATCTGTATTGAACACTATTAAATCTCTATGTTCCAGTCAGACTCTCTAGAATTATGACATAATTTTGCCAAGATACATTATGTTCAGGAACTGACTCCACCATAAATTAAGGTAGGGCAGACAACAGACTATCTGGCAAACAGGAATGAGGTTGGGGAAGGCAACACCCAGAGCACTGCTAAAAGCTTCAGAAGAGGTACTTAAAGAGCTAGCATTCAATGTCAACCAACACAGAACAAGGCTGTATGGTACAGAGAAGTTGGGGGAAAAAAACCTTATGTATATATGTACCTATACTGAATAAATAAGATGCAAAAGAGCATATAAATGACCAAATCATTGCATTATATTTCAGAAAAGGCAATGGAACCTTATTTCAGATGCTTAGAAAAAAAGATGGATAATGGAGAGACCAAGAGAATTTTAAAAGGTTTACTTTGCTTTATTGACTATAGTGAGGCTTTAGTTACATAAAACATGCCAGAATGTACTAATACGTGTGCAACATCTGAATATTTATCCGATTATCTGATTACATGGCACAGGCCTCGTTACTTGAGGGACTGTCTGTCTCTCATAACATCTACCCAGCCAATTTGATCCTGCAGGGTTTGCATGCTCTGGGTTCCTTCGATTAAACAATGTCATCTCTCAGGACCCCAGATGCATGCCTTCTCTGTAGCAGTGCCCGCCCTCTGGTTCCCCCAAGATCTGGATGGCCCCCACTCTGCTGTTGTTTGGAAGAGCCATGAAGACTGACTTTTGACCCAGGCGTTCAGCAAGGAAGAGTGAGACCCCTCACTTCATCGTGCTTGCCATCTTTTATCTTTGTTTATTTATTTATTTGTAATTTCTTTGTCGTGAGCCACCCAGAATCACTGAGTTGAGTGGAACACAAGTTTAGCGAATTATTATTATAATTATTATTCAGAGAAGTTATAGTGAACAAAAAGTTAGTGTAAGACCTCTTTTGAAGAAAGAGAGTGGTTTGGAATAGGAAATGGAGCAAGAAATTTTGTATCCTTATCTGTTAATTTACACCGGACATGGAAATATATTATAGGAACGGTGGGACTGGAAGTCACAACAGCTGCAACTCAAATAGGAGACCAAAACACTACCAACTTGAGATATGCAGATGACAGCACTCTGTTAGCCTAAAACAAGGAAGATCTAGAAAAGCTTATTATGAAAATTTTTAAAAACCTGGGTTTATATTAATATTAAGAAGATAAAGGTAATGTGAACCAGCATGCTTAGGGAACTTAAAAAGTGATGCAGAAGTAAAGGTAGAAGTGTTTATTTTTTTCCTGAAGAGTTTCAAATGCTCTTCTATTACCCCCCCGCCCCCCAGCCCTCTACATGATCAAAGAATAAATTGGGAGAATCCGGTGGGCACAGCTGCTCTAGGTTCATTGGAGGAAAGCAGTGGAAACCATGCCAGGAATCTACACTCTCCAGTGATTTGTGAATGCAGTGATTTTTACCTTGCCAGCCAAGCTGTACTCTCTTCAGCGGCTGAGCAGTTACAGCAAATACTGGCACAATAGTGGCGGAAAGGAAATGACTTCTCAGGGTACCTTCCTTTGTAGATCTGCATCCTGAAAGCTTCAGCTTTTGCTGTCAGCCACATTTATAAAAGAATGAATGCCTCCATCTCTTGCCCTGGGTCTCAGCCTCTCTCAGCTGTCATTCTGACTCATTAATCTGACTGCTTACGTTAAGTCTGTTCTACATTGCAATTTCATTGGTAAGAGCTCCTAAAATTAGCCCAAATTAAATGTGCAAAGCAGAGGATAATCAGCAAGTATGACACAATAGCAAAGTTCTCTCTGGTATCATTATAAAAAATACTAAGGGGAAATGTGTGAATAACAGCCTAACCCAAATAGGTCAAATAAGGTACTGGCTGGTTTCTTTCAAGATAGAATAAAGAGCCTAATAGCAGTTCTCATGGTAGAAATACAGTAGTACATGTCCCAGACTTAAGATTTCAAGCTCAAAAGGAAAACAAATACCTTCTCAAATTTAAAAAAACCCTGACCCCAACCTTAACCCTCCAACTGCAATATCTTTATGGTTCAAATCCTAACCCACTTACTGTGACAGAAGTAGGTACCCTGGTGCCTTCCAGAAATTTGGATTTCAGTCTTCACCAGCTTGGCACCAGGAGACCTTCTTCAACATAAAATGGTCCCCACCGAACACTTTGATTTAACTTCATAGCAAGAATATGGGTTTTTTTTTAATTAACCTATGTTGCAGGGCCATCAACCTGCAACCTGCAGGATTAAAAGGACTGTACTTTCGATTCCTTCTCTCTTTTGCCCCCAAAAACCTAACACACTTGCTCCATAGTAAACGCACATGGCAGGGAGGAATGGCAAGCCACTTCCTTCTCAACTAACCTGAGAGCAGAAATCCTTTATAAATCTGCTTGTTTCTGTACTAGAAGGTGCTTTTTTCAGTTCAGCAATTGTGAGAGTAAGAAAATAAGAGAGGGGTGTAATCTTGATAGGAACAAGATAACTTCCTTAAGCAGTCAAATCATTGAAAGCCCCCTCTTGTACACCAAACAAGCATACTGTCTGCTAATGGCGGAAAGTCCCACTGAAATTAGTAAAGGCAAGAGGCAGGAATATATTGCAATCAGATCAGAAATCAAATTCAGGGCAGTAGATTGCATCAGAAAGTGATGGGTAGTGCAGAAAAGAAACAGGCATCATTTTATTCTTTTATTGCAACTGTGTGTTTCATTATTTTGTTTTAATTAATTTTAATTTAAAATTTAGTTCAATGTAAACTTTCCAGAGCCATAGGATTGCAATGGCATAGAAATGATGTTAAACAAATAAATCAACAATCAGAAGTTCCTATACAACAGCAAACAGCAACATGGAGTGTAGCCAGAAAACAGTATAAAAGATAAAATATGTAAAGATAAAATAGCATAAAAGAACCAGATACACTGATTCCAGCAAACAATTGAGTTTTGATATTTAAGATCAGCACTTTTCCGCCTTGTGCTCTAAAATTTAAGTAACTTTACAAGGGTTGCATCTGTTTTGCTCTGTCCTGAATGTGGAAGGGCCTCCTGTGACTTTCAACTCACATGTATCTTTTTTCTCACCAACTTGGCAGTGTTCTAGATCCTTCATCAAGGTTAGACTCAGGCAAGCCAGAATCTACTTTAGCTGTTCTCAGATCAGACCAAGATGGCTCCTGAGCCTCCTCTGAAGAAGAATCTTCAAAAACACCTTCAACTGTAGAGAGATCTGGAAAAGGGCCTCTCCTGTGGATACTAAATGTAGTCCCTCATAAGGCAGAATATGGTTTCTAAATAACCAGGCTCTAAGATAGACCAAATTTTATAACAACAACTACCACCAAAACTTATGATCTGTGCCAGTTATGCTCTATATGCATATGTTTAATAAAAGAAGTATGTATTCCCAGTAAGCAATGCAAGCTAATAATTTGCTGAGACATTCTGGACCACTTTGATATCAAGTTACATTTGCACAAATGGAAAATACTTCACAGTGATAGATTCTAACATCTTTGGGTATGGACACTTTAAATGTGAAGATCCAGATTCAGGCCTGAATTCAAAAATATACTTTAGGGAGCATGCTTACTTTCATTATTGTGTCTCACAGAGCTTTATATAGTAAACACAACCTATTCTGTCACCTGGCTAACATGATTCAAATAGGTAAGCAAGTTAGTTAACTGATTTGCATTTTGGGTTCTGTGATTATGTTTTATTCTGTGAAATAAATTCAGCATATAAATATTAAAATATTACAATCACTAAGCCTATTGTATGACATTGCATAAGATTCCTTTTAGGCCAATCTCCTGGTGAGCTATCCCAGACAGGAAAAGAGGATCTGCAAAGTTGTTACAGGGCTCTGTAAGCTAAACAGGTATAAACATCATCAATCAAGAATGGCAGACCTGACATCAAGAAAGGGTAGCAATCTTCCCTAGCATGCATTTGTGTTTGCTGCTAAGCTTTAATTAACAGAGCATATAATACTACAAGTATGAGTAGAACTTACTGCCTATGACTCATATGCCAGAGTCCAGCTGTCCTACGGGAGATTCTCCAGAATGATTCAACCATACATTCATTTCAACACTCTCATCTGGGATGCTGCATTCCGTTCTTTGTTCTATTCCTCTTGAGAATCTCATTTCTTTCTGTAAATATTAAATATCAGACAGCCTACCTGGAGACATGCCAAAATGTATTCATTTTAAAGTCATAATAGCTCAAATACTTTCACAAGAAGGTCAAAAGCTGGCACATGGTACAATAACTTTTTTTAAAGTATTGAAAGATTTTAGGGGTGCATTTAGACTTAGGAGAATAGACTTAATGCAATTAATGGAACTTAAATTAGTTAAGATTCAATTATGTTTTTAAACAATATACATTATCTTGCCAATTAGTTTGAAATTTTCTTAACACATCTTATAGGACATGATTTATAAAATATTTTTATGTTGTATATTTAGGAAGAAAGATGGACACTGGCTTAGATGAGAGAAAATCCTCATTTTTTGGCCAATTAAATTTTATAGATAAGAACCAGCATTCAAGCACTGTTTCTGAGCATAATTCAGTCTAACTCTACCTCAAAAGAACAGCTGGGTCTTTACATAGAGAGTTGCAAATTTAGTAAAAAAATTGCAATATCCAGTATTTTCCAAATGAGGATTGATCCAAACTGTGTGAAAGGTCCACAAATCAATAATCT
Source organism: Candoia aspera (assembly GCF_035149785.1). NCBI lineage: Eukaryota > Metazoa > Chordata > Lepidosauria > Squamata > Candoiidae > Candoia > Candoia aspera. The sequence goes on from NC_086154.1 coordinate 186,727,631, forward strand.
TTGGCTTGTACTGCATGTTTGATGCACATCTATCCACTCATGCCTACGCACTTTGCAATGATTATCCAAACCTGTAATGGCAAGGGCCGAGCTCATAAAGAAAAAGGCAAAGGGTGTTTACCTCCGCTCCCAGAGGTTTTGCACAACCTGGCCTGCCTTCCTGACTTGGAACAGCAACTTTGTAGTACTTCCCCTGCCACCATCTACTTGTGTAAAGGATTCCTTCCCCCTTCATCTCAGTCTGCTGTACTAGTAAGAATCCCACAGAATGTACTAGCAGATCAGAGAAATACAAGAATGATTGAAGTGAATTAAAATATATAGTGCCACCTCCTGCAACTGTAGTCTTAGCTGGAGGGATACTAGAAGGAAAGCCACTGCCCCCTTGGGAATCAGAATAGAGCACACCTTAATCATAAATTAAGCTTTATTAAAAATGAGGAAAAAAGATGTAAATCAGCCTCCTGTGATAAACCTGTAACCTATAGTGCTGCTAAAATCACATGCAAGATATTAAAAATAATCTCCCAGTGAATGGTATAAAGGACAGGTAAGATTGCTAAGCAGACCATGCAACAGTCATAATAGCTAAAGTAGCTTCATTGTTCTTGTTTGGAAACCCTTGGAGGTAACGAGGTTTCAAGATGCATAAAAAGAATGGAACTATACAATCAATGAGCATATGCAGAGAACATGAAACTACCGATGATAATCATATATATTAATCGCTCAAAAACATTAAAGCATTTAACTAACAATACAAGTTAAAACAAAAGCTTAACATTTTAAGAGTTCCAGCTGATCTTAGTTACCTAGTAAAGGTAAAGGTTTCCCTTGACGTAAAGTCCAGTCGTGTCCGACTCTAGGGGGCGGTGCTCATCTCCGTTTCAAAGCCTTGGAGCCGGCGTTGTCATAGACACTTCCGGGTCATGTGGCCAGCATGACTCACGGAACGCCGTTACCTTCCCGCCGAAGCGGTACCAATTAATCTACTCACATTTGCATGTTTTCGAACTGCTTGGTGTGCAGAAGCTGGGACAAGCAACGGGAGCTCACCCCGCCGCGCGGTTTCGAACCGCCGACCTTCCGATCGACAGCTCAGCGGTTTAACCCGCAGCGCCACCGCGTCCCCTTAGTTACCTACATCTACCCAAACTACAATTCCTGTATCAGAAGTCATCTCCCTGATTCAATGTTACCTTGATTTGCTTTGGCTTTTCTGGAACATCTAAATGTACTTCCCGAGGGCCAGGGGAGATAGCAAAGCCCCACTTCTTTCCATGTCCCCTCCATCTCCTTCTTGCTATTCTTGCAACAGAGCTCTCCCTCTTCCCAACTTGGAAGCTTAAGCTGATGGGGTGTTTTTAGAGAGAGGAGGGAGGAGGTCATTCCTTTTTGTCTTCCCTGGGCAACTCTGGATCTGTCTCCCTTGCCTGCCCATGTGTTCCTAGCCACTGCAGGTGTGCTTAGAGGAAGATGGTGCTTGCCCATTGACACCAGCAGAGAGATGCATCCAGCCTTTCCATGTTTATATCCAATTATCTGCCCCAGGCTCCATTTTTATCTTAGCATATGTGTTTTATAAGGTGGTTTTTTTTTCCAAGCCAGAATTTCCCAACCTGGACAATTCCCAGGTATGCAGACTTCCACTCCCAGAATTCTCTGCAGTGGAGAAACACTGCCAGCATGGAGTACTCCTCTATGCAACCACAGCTACCTGAATAGCCCTGTGCTGTTTTTTTTATTTTTGCCTAGAGCCATCCTGCTTCACCCTTTTACTGCTTTGCAAGCAGCTGCTGAAAGCCAGCTAAAGTCCCTACAGACACACACGCACACACATTATCCCACTGCTTCTCTTGCTTCTCGCAAGACCGGAAATGTCTCAGAAAGGACCACTACATTCGCTTAGCCTTTTTTCACCCTCACTTTTTTGCCTAGAAACTACTGTTTGTGTTTTAAAGCAATAGCATTTAAAGCCATATCATTCCCTCCAAGCCATGCTATTGCAATTTTATGCCCTCAAAACCTACAATAAATAATAGAATCCCAGAACTGTAATGACCTATTAGGGCATAAACTCAAGCCCCTGCTTAAACTTTATTAAGATTAAGGAATCTTAATTAAGGAATATTAGCAGAATGCCTACTGTATAAACATATAAAGGTTTTTCTTGGGGAAAGCAACCTTTTTGTTTTTATCAAAGGGGAATTTAGGTCCTCAAAAAACGGGATTGATGAGATATAGCATCCAAAAGGGATGGTTTCAGGGACACATCTTTGCTATTAAAAAATAAAAGATTCTTATAGCATTATAGTAAAGATTCTTGTAGCATTATACTTAGAGCAGAGTATGATAATACTCTGTAAAGGCCAGTGCTGTCATACCTGGAAGGAATAAATGAACCCACCAAAATGTCAAAGGCATGCTGCGACCAGTTCCTTTAAATATCTAATGTGCTGATTAAAATGTAGACCCAACATAATTGAGTGTTAGATGTGTAGATGTGTTTTGTCTGCTTCTGTTTTTGCAGCTATCAATGAAACCAAATGCATTAGAAGCATCAAAACTGAAAGACAGGTGAGATACTTAAACACCAGCCATTTATTTTTAATTTCTTGACAACACATTATGTAAGCTTCACTATATTGAGCTTGATGAAGTCACAACCCTTTCCAGTTGCAAGAAGTAGCATTGCTCACATCTCACTGGAAGTAAAATGCAGGGTTAAGGAGTTGAAAAGCAAAGGTAACTAAGATGGAAAGGCACTTTCAGAGTCTACTTATAAAAAGATGCTGAAAAACAGGGGAAAGAGAGAAAGAGAAAAAAGAAGACATGTGGATTTGAGCATCTTCAAAGTATTTCCTTCAAATAATCAGAAGGAGATTTGCCACAACATCATGTGTACAGGACAGCCGATTTGGTGTACTCATTAAAAGTGATTGATCAGGAGTAGGAAAACTCAATTTTTAGTCCTCAATTCAACACAAAAGCCAGCTGGGTGATTTGTGCCAGTCACTTGCTTTCAGCCCTAGATTGAAAAATCAAAAAACATCCTAGAAGAGGGTACTATCAAAACACTTCTGAAAATGTTGCCAAGAAAATTGTATAGATCTGTCCAGTTAGGCATCAGAGTCAAAACTGACTGGAAGGAGCATATTAACAAGAATGTTGGTCAGCTGCTGAGAGAAATTACAAGAACAGAACAGAAGTGCTACCTAACCCTCATTTGCCAAATAAGGCATATTTGGGAGTTGAAAATTCTTAACTTTCGAGTTTGTTATTTATTTAATCAAATTAAGTAGTAGTATTGGGAGCAATGGGTCTCTTACAAACCAAGGTGTTGCCATTCAGAAAACAATAAACATGAGAATTCTTTAGAGAAATATAAACTAGTCTGTTTCATCAAAGCAACATAGTTGTTAATTTTCTAACATTTACATATCCACTAAGAAGTGTTTTTAGAAACAGCTTGCAATAAAAAGGGACACATAAAAGATGCAACCATAAAAATCTGAATACACCATAAAAATCAGCAGCAGATGTTAAAACAAATACAATAAAACTCACAGTAGCAGCTGAAATTTCTGAAAACTTAAAAATTCTACAGAAGTTACAACATACTTTTTAAATAACTAAATAGTGGGAGGCACATTAAAGGAGCTGTACCCATTGCTGTAACTGCATGATTCGCCCAGAAAGGAAATTTCATGAGACTAGATAGATGCAAATGGGGGAAAAAGAGTCTTTAATGCAGAATATAATCAATCCCAACAAACACACAAGGGTACCAAAAGTGTATTTGCCAATCTGAGTGTTACAGTACTACAGGTCTCCAGTTCCCCAACACCTTGTATTAATGGAGAACTGCGGGAGTTTTGAGTATGAGATTTAGATCTTAGACTCTAAGCAGATCAGAATCAAAGCCTAGGTTTGTTTTTAAAAACTTGTTGTTTTATTTAATTATATATATATATATAATTTGTAATACCTTTTTCTCAACCATATGAAAATTTGTTTAGCTGTTTCTATCTTGCCATTTCTTCAGGAGCTCATGGCACTTTATTTGTGGCTTTCCCATTCTGGTCTCCTACTCCTAGTCTAACACCTTAGGTGCCACATTACATTGGTTCTCCTATGTCTATGCATTTCTTATATTTTCCACCTTGCCTACTTCCCCTCTCCCAAAACATTTTTTAATATTGTCCCTCTTTTGCAGCCTTCTGTGTGGTAGTTAACATTTTAAAATGTATGAATAATGCAAGCAATTTAACCAGACTTTAAACTGATAATTTGTGATATTAGAAATAGTATAATAAAAGCAACAAACCGCAAATAATCTTGGATGAAAGCTGCCCTAAACCAATCTTGCAAGCCCAAGTTAAACCTCTTAAACAAGATCTTAGACTCTAAGTAGATCTGAATCAAAAGGACATGACTTTTGTCTCTTCTGAATTAATTCTCTGCTGGTGCAAACTTTCGGTGTGACACTGCAGCAAGCTAAAAACTGGGGTGGGTGGGTTATTAAATTATAGCAATTCTAAAGCTCTTCATGCTAAGATGTCATAAATAACTTTTTTTCTTAGAACAGAATGAATTTTTTTAAAATACCTAGAAAATATGCTCATTACTTGTTTCAGTCACAACCCCCCAGCAGAGAAGTAAGTTCTGAAAAATACTTAATTCTTGCAATCAGAACTAATAAAAGGGAATGAAACTTGACCATCTGTACCTCAATATGGTCATACAATATATTTACTAATTAGCAACCTTAATTATCACTATGATAAAACGTGACAACCTTTTATAGGTCCCATTAAGTATAACATGTAATGGGGAAAAAGTGTTAAACCCATGGACAATTTTACATGCTATATTTTTACATGTGTGCCTACTAAAACTATTAAGTTTTTTGAAAACTAGGAGTGAATGCTCATGATTCCTCTTCTGTGGTTTCCTGTGAGAAATAAGATTTATGTGATCATGGACTTGAATTGTTTGGCATGGGAAAGAGAATAGTTTCTTCATATCTATGCAATGACAGCAGGTCCAGCTACATCTTGTGAATATTGCACAAGCCTATGGACCAGCTTAGAAGTCAAATACTACCTGAAAAGATGAAGGCTTGTTGAACCACCCAAAGACACAGGCAATAAAAAAGAGACCTACTGCCTCAACCCAGAGGGAGAAGGATGCCATGTGCAAGTGAAGGATGTTAAGCAGCATCTTGAGTTTAAGGGAGATTAACCCACTATATCCAGAATTCTGGCAGTTCTCTATGGGATACTTTTACAAGGGATGCAAAGCAAGGCACAAAGCCAGAGCTGTGCATCTTGAGAATCAGAGAGAGGTTTCATATTCTCTTTATGTAAAACTCACCAGATGGAAAAATCTAATTAAGTGGTTTTTGCTCCACACATTTAGATGGATCAATTAAGAAATTCACTGTACAGAAAGGTTCTTTCGGTTACATTCATATTTTAATTTGACCTAATTTGCCTTTGGGGACAGGAGAGGTGGGGGAATCAAACAACAGAATTATCTGACCTGTAAATTTAAATTTGCCTTACAGTAAAACAGGACAGGCTTACTTTTTTTTTAAAAGGAAATTTCTGGGACCTGCAAGTCCTAGAGTGCAAGTTCTTAAAAGAAAACCTGTTATCCATACCGGAATAGCAGACAAGCTCAAAACTGAAAAAAAAAGTATATTTACAAAGTATACACCAGCAAACTGGAATAGGGGCTGAATGGGCAGTGCATGGTCATGTGGACATGATTCCTGAATTTTTAAAGCCTCATTTAAAAAGTTTGTCTACTGCTATGCTTTGTAGCTTCTATCGGCTAATCTTGTGCATTATGAAAAACACCTTCCTTAAAAAAAAAAAAGTAAGTCTGTCCTGTTTTACTGTAAGGCAAATTTAAATTTACAGGTCAGATAATTCTGTTGTTTGATTCCCCCACCTCTCCTGTCCCCAAAGGCATGGTATCCAAATTAGGTCAAATTAAAATATGAATGTAACAGAAAGAACCTCACAGTAAGGATAGGTAGAAACTATCCTCTTAGAAGAACTTAGGCAACCTTTTCAGTGTAAAAATTGCATCTCTCTTATCTTGAGGATAATTAATATTGAGTACTAAATACTGTATATATCCCTTCAGTTAGCTACTAGGTGAAAAAAGGAAGCACTCCATCCTGCAATGGCATGCTAAATCTTTATGTCACATGCCTTCTACAGTGACATTGCTATAACACCATTAAAGGCAATCATAAAGTCACAAAGCACCTGCATGGACTGAAAAATCAATTCCAGATTCTTACAATCCCTTCTGTAGTACAAACAAACAAAACTGAACTTCAGAGGAATCAGACAACTCTAGCAATTGCACAAATAATTATTTGTCTTATTATTTATTCAGTGCTGCTAGTACTCAAAGTAGAGAAGAGTTTTGACCCAATGGCAAACTTGCAGGCCAATATACTACATGCGCAAACACAGAGAAGGTGCATTTACTGGTATCTTTCTCATATGGAAGAATTCTTCTGGATCCTTCACATTCAATGTAAGAAAAGTAAAATTCAGTAAGGTTAAAAGTATCTTTAAGCCAAACCATAACCACTGAATGAGATTATAATCTATCAAAGGAGGCTTGAAGGCTGTATTTGCTAATGTTTATTATGCTAAACTCTGCATCTCCAACACAGTGTCTGAGGTCACCAATGTACCTACAGATACCTTCCTAGGTGCCCACAAGGCTCTTTGTCCTGATTTTTTTTACGTTATTTTAATTAAGAATAAAATTGAACGGAGACTGAAAAGCAAAGAATCTGTCTCAAGCACCACCTCTACTTCCAGCTATATTTCACGGTTCCACACAGATGCAAGGGGCATTTTTAGAAAATACAAATGGTCAAGGGCTACAGCATGGTACATAGCATGCCCATATTCCCCCCTCCCCAAGGGTCAGATGATGTCATGAGTAAGGATGGCGAGCAGGGGGCTCCCATCCAGACTGTTAAGCACATGCGTAGCACTGAGGAATTAGGTAGCCATTCAAAGAGACACAGATCAGGACCGCCTTAACCTTTGGGGTTTATATGGCTGGGTTTTTCCCACGCTTCTTCAGTTTGTTAGGATTCCTGTTATGTACAAGCAATAAAACATTAGAGACCAGTTCCTTGTCTCAGCGTGTTTCCTGGCAGTTAGGACAGATGGGGTAGTTGGCTAGGAGAGTTTTAGGGAACAATCTCATCCATTTTTCTGTTGGTGAATGTGTTCTCCGACTGGCAAGGCCAACTATGATGCATAAATAATGTTTTGCTTATGGCTCTTGTTTCATAGATGGTCGCCATCCTAAGGCTAAGTTAAGTGCCTCCTTGATGACCTTCCAAGAACTAGTTAAAATCAAACTTTCAGGCAGCACTTGAAAGGTCTTGTGTTGGTATTGCTGGGAATTAGCAAAGTATAATTTTAATGTTCTTGTTATGCTGTTAACAGCTGCAAATCTTAGCTGATAACATATCTACATACATAACCATAAGAGCCATTTCATGAGAGTAATTATACCATGACATGAAAAATTTCAAACATGCCCACTAGCCCAGAAGGTTGCAGAATCCAAGCTTTTAAAAAGCAAACATTTTGTTTGTTTGGGCTTTGAGGGTTGTAATTTGTAAACCAAATGGTGGGTTGTAATTTGCAGCTTACTGTGATATGTGAATCTAGTCATGTTGACTGAAGGAAGCAAAGCTCAGAGCTGAAAAGGAGCTAGATAATTAATAACTGTACACATAAAGCAATTTATCTACCATATAACTTGATTTCTTCATGTAAATAATCCTCCTACAAGCATTTTAACTTCTTTCCCATTAAAAGCTTGTTGTTAATATCAGAGTCGATTTATTTTTGTGATAATGAGTAAAGGCTTACATTTATGGTTAACTGCAGCATTCATTAATTACGAAGCTTGAAAACTTTGTACCAGGGAGTCCATAAACCATTTGAAAAAGAAATATAACTAGAGTTTCCACATTTTATTTCCACTGAGATTATAACATTGTGGTCATTGAGTTCTGGTGTAAGTTATTTAATCAAAAGCACTCATTTGTAAAAGACTTCAGAACATTGTTGATATGTTGGTTTTCCAAACAAAGAGTTTGTTCTAATATAGCACTAGCTTCATATGCCCATCCTAGGCTGCAAACATCACTGAGCTGCCTCGCTGGAAGTTTAAGGTCCTGATGCCTAGAGTGTATGTCATGGCTGCAGAGACCATTTCAAGTCATCTTTGCAGAAATACAACTGACCTCCTCCATACTTACAGCAGCATAAATACCGTAAGTTGCTCGACAGGTACATGCTTACAGATGTTTTTCAAAATCACATAAAAATGGTAAATGAGCTGGAATCAGATTGGTATATGCAGATTCTTATCTAGACTAGTGAATGCATGGAGATTCCAGACAATGAAAACAGTAAGGAAAAGACTTCCAGCTTGGCAGCCTCCTATGTCTAAAAAGATTGGAATCTGAAAGGGCCTTTCAGGACATTTAGGATCCTTACTACAGCAACAAAAAATAATCTCCCAATTTTCTGTTCAGAGAGGCATCCCTTAGATCAGACAACATCTGAGGGGTTGCAGACTTCACTTCAAGAGGACATCTGATGACATTATGACATTACCAGAAGGGGGCATGGCTGGATGGTTGGGTTGTTTGTTTTGTCATTTGGGGCAGAAGCATCCGTAGAATCCAAATTTCATCAGAATGACAAAATGTCATGGCACCTGTTATGGATGTGCATTCAACATCAGAACACAGGTACAACAGGGGCAGAGCCTGCACTATAATGTTCATTTGTCCTTTGCCCTTCCTTATCATCCATGGGGACACCCATGATTTGAGGAGTGGTTATAAGGTTAGGGATGGGTTCAGGAAGAGTCCAGAGGCAAACTGCTCCCATTCTCACTTTTTTTTAAATCAATGCAAACCTCAAAAACTGTCTGAAATGCCACTGAAATCCTACCACACTCCATAAATGGCACATGCAGCTCACGAGTCTCATGGATTGCTCATCTCCTCCAAAACTCCTCAGTCAGTGTAAGAGCTCACTTGATTCAACCCCAGCTATGTGAATACCTGGATTTGCATTCTTTATTGAAGAGCTCATCAGTTAATAAGTAAGGACAGATGTCAAGATTGAAATACTTCCACTGTAGCATTTATTTTAAAGAAAGCTATACAGGAATAGAATGAATTTGAAAAGAAAACTTAGCTGTTTCCTTCTATACTGCTTTCCTTGATCTAGAATACTTCCCAAAGCTGTAAGAATGGGATGAATGTGCACATGTATGCATGGTGTTAGTTTACTATGATTACAATAATTTCAATTGTTTTGATATTTAAAGCACGTGTTTGTTAGCTGTGTGGAGTGCCTTATAGGCAGAAAGGTGGGATATAAATCAGTACTACCCCTGCCAGTATTACTGTGTGTGTGTGTGTGTGTGTGTGTGTGTCTTCAATCAGTCTTCACTCCCTGTGACTGTCTGGAGAAATCATTCATTCATTCATTCATTCATTCATTCAATTTATATGGCTGGCCATCATAAAACCAGAACTCTGGGTGGCCTCCTGGCAACATTTTCAGAAATGGTTTGCCACTGCCTTCTTCCTAGGCCTGTGACATAATGACTGGTCCAAAGTAACTCAGTTGGCTTTGTGCCTAAGGCAGAACTAGAACTCAGTCTCCAGTTTGTAGCCTGATGCCTTAACCACTACACCAAACTGCCTCTCTATCACTACTAATAAGACTATTAGCAAGATTGATAATAAATAATGGACACTTTTTCAAAAACTGAATTAAAGCCTCGGGCTGCATCAGAAAGGCCAAATTCTACAAATAAGTTAGAAGCCCCAAAACTGCTTAATGATCAAGGTCAGCCCCGTCATTAGGTGAAATGAAGCAAGTGTCAGGTGCAGACTTTGGGGAGCAGAAAGTGATAACAAGTATTAGTGTACCACTGGCCTTGGAAATCACTTCTGAAGGTAGTCTACTGTTGTCAGCAGGAGTGGATATTGTTCCTGAAATAGAATTGAAAGATTTGTAACTGGTAGCTTTAGGGGATGTAATGGGAGCAGAAGGCATCTTGTTTCTTGCTTGTTCCTTGTTTCAGGCAACAAAGCAATTTGGGGAAGCCTTATCAACCAACAGCCTGAATGTTCACAGCACAGTAAAGTAGGGCAGAGATTCCATTTTAGAAGCTGATACATCTTGTTTTGTCCACGTCAGGATTCTACTTCTCATCTTTAATCAAAGAGTACACTCCTCTGGAGACCTTCTTTTGTAGCCTTACTAGAAATGAATGAGCATTGAACAGGAAATCTAAATCTAAATGCATCTGAGCTCTTCCAGTCCTTCTCATACTTTGGCTATCACTGTTCAAGATTACTCAGGGAGCAGCAGGTTATACACCCTAGGATTAAGAGAACATGCTCAGATCAGTTTAAAGATGCTTTTACTCTTTTGCCACATAATATCTATATGGAAATGGATTATAGTCAGAGGATGTCTCTCACAGTCTGGAATGGAGAAATCCACATTTGGTCAGTTTGAAATATGAGAATGGGTTCAATTAATTGGATATAGTCCTGGGCCCACCTAAAATGTGAATGCCATGTAGAGGTATTTCAAAAGAAAATGCATGTATAATCAGCAAGTCCAAGGTCTCTACTCACCCATCAAGCAGGCTTACAACATCTGTCTGCACATTTGTGTCCTAAATTTAGCTTTTGCGCACACACACGCACACACAGAGTCCAAGTGCTGATTTAAAAAGTGGTCACTGTCTAAATGGCTGAAAAATTGAAAAAAGCACCGAGTTAAGTTTCCTGGTAAATCCTGCTTTGTGAAAAAGAGCATCTGACTTTATGCCACAGACAGATTCCTCCAGTTAAAGAGGTGATGGGAAGAATCAAGCAAAACAACAGTTGGTATTCATTGTCAGGAATGGCCAAGTCAAGGTTGCCTAGCAACACAGCAGAAGAAAAGTGATGGGTGAGCAGCCTCAATATCAAACTGGGGAGTTTATTTTATTTTTTCCCCCTAAAGTCCAGTTACTGTTCAGGATTTTTTCTTTATATTCACCTCTCTGAATCAAACTAAAGCTTCCAACAGTGGTTAGGTAGCCAGGACATGAATGGACTGTTTCTTCCAAGTTGCTGGTCTTTGCATCTAATATTCACAAATTCACAGACTCTGCCCAAAGTCGAGCCATTTTTCCTAAAATTCAGCTACCTTAAATTTGGCAGCTTCCATTAATTTGGCCAAATGTGGGATGTGGAAACCCAATTATATTTGAATTGCTCTCAGGGATATCATTATGGATGATTGTTTAAGCAAAGTGTTCCTCTTGGATGAAGAATTAAAAATGGATTCACTGTTTTTCTTTTATGCAGGGCTCACCAGTTTTTAAACTAGAATTAAGGCGAAAAGTTCAAATGGAACTACTTTGGCATACTATATTCATAGAAAACGGTGATAAAAAGGAAAGTGAACAAAACTGATCTTTGCTAACTACCAAAATTTCAGGAGTGGGAAAAGCTGAACATTTTCCCTATGATATAACATGAAAGGATGTGATATCAGAGTTAAATTGCCTCAGTTATTATGAGGATAGTGCTACTTCCTTACAGTAGCAGAAAAATAGAAAGCCAGCCAAAAGTACAAAACTTCTGTTCCCATATTGTAGGCACCAACTGTGGCCTCCCCATCCCTAAATACACAAAGTACCTCATTTCCATGGCTTGGGAATGATGCAATTTTGGCATGAGGCGTTCAGTACCATTAGAAACCAAATAGTACTATCCGTGGGAGGACAGAATGGGAGAATTTTCCCATTTATCCAGCTTTTTAACCTGAGAAGCTGAATGTAGGCCATCCTAATGCTGAACCCATGCCATCCCTGATCTGGCAGTGTTTCTCCTAGTTCAACAGGGAGAGGATGGGAGAAGAATGAAGCCAATGTCCAAACCATATGCAGATATCTACCTCTCTCCCCAGTGAAATGGATGTTATTAAAAATGTGCTTTACAATTTCTACACAGGACTAAAATGTTTAAGGTATCAGCCAGGTGATCTTTACACATTAAAGGAATTATAGAACATATTCAGATCAATATTCAAGCAGCACTGATAAACATACATAAGAAGCAGTATGCTTCTAAAACGTACCCTTCATCCTATCCCTCCAGCATCTGACATCCCATAGCAAAGAGAACAACGGCGGGCAGATGTAGTTTGTTTTCCCTTCCAGGCACAGTAGGTCATTCTTCTCTATCAACTTTCCCCAACTGGATGCACTTGTGTAGTATAATCCCTTCCTTTCCAAGCCAGCATACACTACATTTCACGGACAAACAATTGGGAGAACTGATCTAGAGTTATATTTTTTGTTCTGAAGCCCACTGCTAAAGTATGGTCCATTGCTCTTCTTGAAAAAGTTGCTGATAAAATTCTAATATTAGCTTCACAGAGGGATGAATCGCATTTTTATTGGATCTGGAAAAAAATGATATAAGTTATGCTAATAACAGCTCTTCTTTTGATATATAGTGATATATGGAAACTGTGACTGAATGGTGCTCTTTGAGCTTGATTGTTTGCTTGCAGGCATTTCATTATTCAACTAGGTAACATCATCAGTGATGTTGGCTAATGAAATGTCTGCAAGCAAACAACCAAACTCAGAGAGCATGAAGAACTCCACAGTTCAACCCTGACCTACAGATATTCTCTTCTATTGGAATGTAAGATATACAGTAGATAATGATAAAAAATTTCCTGTTTTAAAAAAAGGACAATACTGGGAAACAATCTTAAGCTTTGTCAATGTATGTGAATTATATAATATATATTCAAATCTCTCTTTCAAGAAAATGTTTAAGGCAGCCTTCACTTCAAATATAATTAAAATGTATGTATAAATATTAGTGTGGAAGTTAATTGAGAGCCAGAATTTCTCAGTGCAAAGGTATCAGTTATGTCAGGAACCAACAATAACCCAGTTTCAAGGTTGAGAAGTGGAATGCAAAAAGTCCATTAAACCATGGGAAGGGTGGAAGAAAGCAGCAGTGGAATTGAACTACAATGGATATAAAATGAGAATCATACTTTCAGATTGACAGAGGGGAATCAATGTATAATGGTTTCTTCCTAGTATGCAGTAAAAATTCCTATGCTGTACTTTATATGTGAGAGCCTTACAAGTCTAGAGACTAGTCAAGCTGTGCTAAGTTGCATCTACAGGGAATTCTGCTGAGATCTTGCCAGTGAGTTTAGTAATTACTAGCTTCCCCAAAATATGATGATGTGGCATTAAGATTCCATGATACATATACTTATCAAGACAAGGGAGGGCATTGTGTGTCAATTTCCCCCCTTTGCATTTACAAAGTGCTCAGGATACATTTCCTTTCCCCCATCAAGTATCTTAGTGATCAAAAATTAAAACATCTGGGCTTGGTTCAAAGTTAAGCAAAGCTCTGAACTGAAGGAAAATAGCAAAACTTCCCAAATGATTGAGTTCTATTTAAGAGAGTGACTTGGGTGCTGTCTATAAGCTGATCAAATCCAGTTATGTAGCAGTAGCAGAAGATAGTTCTTTTTGTGATGCCTATTCCATCTCTGTACAACTAACCAAAACAAAAAAAAAATTATACCATTTAAATGGCTCATTACTGAACAGACATTTCACTGAGTATTATTTAAGAAGCATTCATATTTAGAAGTAAAACTGGCTTAATATAAATGAAACTAAAACATATTTCCACATTCATTGACCTCAATATTGCTTAGAGCTACCAGATCTGGGTTGCAAAAATCCAGATGACCACCAGATGGCAACAAAGACATACAAAAAGCTAATTCCTTGTTGCTATCTTTTCCGGATTGTGATAGCTCAGATCAGGTTGCCCTAATATTGCCAGCAATGGTTTAGCATTCTGAACAGAGGTGCTGGCTTAAGTAAGCTGTCAAATAGAAATTGCATCCAATTACTACATACTTCCTTGATTTTATATCCTCTCCAAAGACTTCCACTTGAGTGTTCAGCAACTGGGATCATATAGGTGCCATCAAGTGAATCATTTGAGCGTTATAGTCTTTATTATTAGAGGACAATGCTCAAAAAGAAAAGACCCCAATCTGACATAACATAAATTGGCAATAGATCTAGTTCCCATTAAATAATTCATAATTCAAAGAGTAGCAGTGCTTGGAGAAAAAAATCCAAGAATCTTAAATAGCACTGGAAATAAAATATTTCTCACTATGTCGTTTACAAGACTGAAAGACAAACATGCAAATGGCTTCCTAAAGCTGATCCCTATACAAAGTAGGATTGACTCATAGCTTCATGTACTCTTTCTACAACAGTAAGACTGTGGCTGGAGATCTACCTCATCTTTACCCATGCAAAAGCTAAGCTCTGAAAAAACATGGATGCTAGTCTGGTCAAGGAGGGTCCCCATGCCTAATGGGAATTTGGGCCATTGTTACTACTACTCACTGAATAATTAAAAGTTATGCCAGGCAAACTCTTTACTTATTGACCTCTCCCAGTTGGTTAAACATTATTAGTTTCATTTAACTAAGTAGTCTCCAATACTGCCCCAAGAAATTCGATCTTCCTAAGATTCGATATAATAATATGCCGTGTTCTTAAAATGTACTAGGGCCTCAGTATATTCCTGGAATAATGTTAGGTAAAAATAGTGCTGCTGAGCATACTGAGTAATCAAAACTTCCACAATTCCGTAATTAAGAACCAGAGCTCAGATATAAGTTTAGTTATTTGTTTTTAGAAAATTAACATGTTTTCTATTGCCTTTTACATAGAAAAGCAGTAATCAAAAATATAACCGACAGGAGATGGAATTATCAGACTTTTTTTATCTCTGATTTTGTTCTGAGGCTTGGAAAAGATCCTTTTAGATTTATTAAACAGCCATAAAGTTCTAACATTCTTTGAAAGTTCAAAGTGGTGTTTTGGATAAAATGAACAAAAGGCTCACTGGAATTATGTGGTCAGATATTTCCCAGGAAGAGTTTGGAGTATCAAAGACTAGATTTCAAACAGAAAACATGCTTCTGCCTGCCCATCTGGACTGAGCTAAGGAAAAGAACATTCACTACATACTATGTATTTAGCTCAGACAGTTTGGTATCATGAAATTTAAAGCACACAAGTAAAACATTTTTCTTCAGCAATGTGGGAAAAGCTCCTCTTTTTTGGGAAGTAACTTTCAGGGGTCTTCTTGACCTTTTAATCTGTGTTCATTCTGGGCAAATAGAAGCAAGTGTACAACACACACGCATTCAACTGGACTCTTTTTTATGACACTGGAGCAGAGGACCACACAACTACTTTCAGGCCAAGGGCAACCCTTAGACATGGAGGGGAATGCAGGGGCCTGTACTCCAAAAATTGGGCAGAACCAGGACAAAGAAGTGGGATAGGCCAGGATAAAAATGCAAGTGAATTGAATTGAGATGAAGTAGATCAACGATTATGTTTCCTCTTAATGACAGCAACTGAGTGGCAACCATCAAAGGGACTCATGACTCTCAGGGCCCTTACACAGCCATGGTGTAAGGAACTGTGCATCAGGTGGGAAATGAATGTCTTATTTTAGAAATCAAAGCAAGTAAGGAGAACTAGTATAAACCTTTCCCACTTCTGCTTTCGGCCTGAGGAACATCCCTCCTCCAAAGCTTTGATGATGATGATGATGATGAATGATAATAATAATTTATTAAACTTGTATGCCATCTGACTCTCAGTGACTCTTAATTTGTTCTAATAGCATCATCCCCTACTGGCAATAGAAAAGGATATCTTATTGCAAATAGCAGTTGAAAAATTAATGTAAAAACATGGTTTAAATGCACAAGATCCACATTACCCTCATATCTAGCATCACTCACAGTCCATAACAAATTAATGAACATGAGAACACAGTGTTTATAAAATTCTTTGCAAGAGTTTGTGCTCAATAATTTTGTTTTATTTCTAACCCAGTTTTTCATCATTAAAAACAATTCCAAAGCATGTCTTTAATTTTGGTGACAAAAAATACTCAATTGTTTTACAACTGTGTGGATTTTACTAATATTGCTCTGTACCACCTCCCTAAGATTTAAAAAACAACCAGTTACAACCTTAGCTTTGATTAGGTAGCACCCCTTCCACCACTCCTCTATAGCAGAATCCCCAACCTGGAGCTCTTAATCTTTATACACCCAAATACAGTAAACAGAATAGAGAGCAAGACTTGAACAAGTACAGGTAATCCTCATTTAGCAACTGCCTCATTTAGCAACTGTTCGCAGTCACGATGGTGATAAAAAGTAACTTTATAACCAATCCTCACATTTATGACCTTTGCAGGTCTAAAGCAAGGGAAAGCTGAAGTAAGATCATAAGCACAGTCATGGTTTCACGTAGTGATCTCTTCATTTAATGACCGGGTTGCCGGTTCCAATTGTGGTCGCTAAACGAGGACTACCTGTAGATAAAAAGAACATAACCTGTCACAATAGTCGTTTATAGTCCAAATGGTGTTCATTTTTTGATGGGCAACGAAGGAACACTTTTTAGATGAAAACCAAAAGTAACGTGCAACACATATAACCAAGAGTGAAAGAAATGAGCTGGGTATAACAATTCTACTCCAGGATCATTTTAAAATGGACAAGGAATGGCTATTTGAAATTCCTCCATCTTCTCTCTCCCAAAGTGCCTCCAAGGAACAATTACTGACTTTCATTGAGACTGAGCTCTCTTCTCCTCCCTGTAAAATATTTCCATCCTAAGAGGCAACTGCTTGGGCCCATTTGCAAAATAAGTCTACATCCCTCTTCTCTGACACCAGAAAGGAGAGTTCAGAGCCAGAAGATTTTGCCCAAATACCATTAGGGATGCTGCTATTTAAGTTGGCCTTGGTATACCCAAGGCAGGATATGATGGCTTTCAAAAGGTCTAGGTTTTCACCACTTTTATATGCCATGTAGCTAACTTCAGAAATACACTCTGGCTCAAAAATGTTATATCCTCTTGAGTCAAGAAGTGGTTTATCTTGTTGTTAAGAACAATAAGGATGAAAAAAGGTTTCTTTTTAAAAAGAAACCATGGAAAAACAATGTGTGTGTGCACGCAAGAAGGTCACACTGGAGTCTGGAACCAACTGTATGGGAAAACTTTTTAATTTGGTCTAAGAAAATAGGAAAACAGATATTTGATTTTAAAAAAAAACCTGTTATAGGTATGCCTCTGCAAAAACTGATTTATTCCTAAAAGTAGTAATATGCACACTGAGAGTGAGTTAATAGCACTTGTACGTTGTTATCATTATGTATTTAATATTTGATCAGAATCATATTGAATATTTATTTTATTTATTACTCATATGCATGAACTTTTCTCTCTGGTATAAATCAGACATACAGATATTGTGTGAACACTCACCCCCCCAATTAGTGTGTGTTTAAAGTAACTTCCCTCAGTCTGGAATCCCTCCAGATGTTTTAGACAGCAACTCCATGCTGGCTGTGATGGATGGAAACTGTAGTCAGAATTACCTAGAGTCTGCCAGATAGGTAAAAGCTTGGTTAAGTCTTTTCCTCTGTGAATCTGTTTAATACAATTAAATGAGGATAATAAGATGAAGGTTGGGTGAGGGACGTGTTAAGAAAACAAAAATATGAACCAAGATTCCTTCCCCCTTCCACCTCAGCATAATTCACAGATTGCAGCCACTATAATCTCATCCCAACCTAACAAAGGGGGGTGGGGGTGGGCGGAAAGAACACAAGATACGTGCTGAGAACATGCATACTGTCCCTACTCCCCACTGGATAATGTGAGCACAGCATGCATTTGGAATCATCATTTGTCCTGAAAATGAATTCAACCTCACCTTCCAGTTCTTCATGCTTGGTATAAAAGCCAAATTCAAACCCATGAAGCTATGATAGTGTGTGAACATGTCAAACACCCAGTTGTCCCTCTAGTTCAGAACTGCCCACTCTGACACTCACCCAGCTGGGGAAGATATTTTAGTTAAGTCTACTTCAGGGTTAATGTTACAGTTTAAAAGGTGTGAAAACCCAAAAGTAGGAGTAGCAGTGGGGCCACAGCTTCCCACCCTCATTTTAATCAACAGTGTCAGGGACTGAATCCAGTGCTTCCCTCAGGCAAAATAGAGTAGATACTGTAGATATTCTTCATTACCATCACTGACTTGCCAACATAAAACAGTAAGGTACATGAGGTAGACAATAGAGCAGTAAGACTATACCTACTCTGACATTAGCACAATCTTTGCAAAATTTTCCAGACAGTAAAACAAGAATCTGGGAATGTTTGGATTTTGATGGTATATAAAAATGAGAAATAAATAAATACCAACAATGTGTGCCTTTTAACACATAGCAGCAACCTTTTGAGAATGTAGATAGGACAAAGCAATTCTGTGTGATGCCAAATGAATTAATAGATAAATGCTCCAAATTTCATGGTGTCTTGTGAGATTTGCCTACCTTGTTAGATATAAGCTTGTTTTAATATTGTTTTGATTATGGAAGTCAGTGGGCATTATTCGGGGGGCATTATTTAAGGGGCTAGCATTACCGATTCGCAACCTGGAGAGTTGATTAGCAAAGAAGTAATCAGGCTTTCCTAGACAATCCATTGCCATGCAGGTGGGAGAAAGGACAGAATACCTACAGCAAATCCTATTCCTGGGCCATATTCATTTCAACATCCCAAGCGGCTGACTAGGCTCACACTGCAGGCTTATTGTTTAACAATTCATGTATTTATTTAGAAAACCTATATGGCCGCCTATCTTATACATTATAATCCTAGGGACTGTCAGCCCTTTGAGGTAGTCCAGACAGGAAACCAAAACCATGAGCACCAACACTACCTTTATTGTAAGGTAGTCCCAGCCATCCCAGACTTGCATTCAGCCACCATTTAAATTTTTGTCCTAGAGATATTTTCCCTTCATTAAAATTCTGTAGCCCATTTTTCTTCTCTGAAGCAAGGAGCCAATATATAATTCACCCTGCTCAAGAGAAAATAATTAAATAGATTAACATGATGTCCTGTTATTCATAATGGCATGAGTAATTAAAGCTTCTCACTTATGTATAATTTGCAGAGCACAAATTACGTTTAGTATTTTCAAAACTGAAATGTTCCGATTTTTGTATTCCTTAACAGATGAACAGGAAATGTGAAACAATATTAGAACTGTTTTACTTGAACAAAATAAACCTTTTCCCCATTTAGGAAATGTGCAGTTGAAATATTGAATAGTTTTATTCCCTGATAAAACAGATCTATTGCCACATGAAAACCAAGTGCATGTGTTTTCCCAAAGAAGCAACTGAAATCATTATTATGAATGTCCAGTGAGGAAGGTCAGGAG
Organism: Candoia aspera; assembly: GCF_035149785.1. NCBI lineage: Eukaryota > Metazoa > Chordata > Lepidosauria > Squamata > Candoiidae > Candoia > Candoia aspera. Next base: position 186,747,117 of record NC_086154.1, read on the forward strand.
ATATTTTGTGACTGTGATGGTAGCTGTGCAGCCAAAAGGAAGTCCTCCCCACTCATGGACATCCATGCCTCTTTTTTCATAGGCAGTGAAAGACAAATATTGAAGGCAAAGCAATTCATTGGGATGCTTGATCATAAAAGTGGCGGTTTACAGGGATATTTAGATATATTAGATACATAGGTATTTGGGCCTATAAAGCATTAACTGTTTACCTGTGTAAGGTCTAGAGAAATTATATTTTATGGGATCCTGTTGGCCAAGGGAGGAAATGTACCAAGTTTCATGGTGGATTCATAAGTCATTAAATGTATACTATATTTATATTATATTTTATATATATAATATATTACGCATTTGTAAAAAAATAAATTAAAAAGTGGATTTTCAGCTTGTATCTATTCAAATATCTGTTTTTCAAAAATTGATGCAGAAGACTCCAGGTCACCATAGGTTAATAGTTCTTGGCCAATATAAATATTTAATGTCTTTAACTGTGTTCCCTGGAGTCACTGAGAGTCCAGAGATACCTGAAATGCTGTTCTCAGCAGCTAAAGCATAATAAAACAGACCTTTAAAATAAATGTATGTATGTATGTATGTTGAAAGGATTTTCCCACATACATAATTCCAGATTAATATAGAAATAGAGCAAAAATGTGTATCAGTAATAGTTTCCAGTGTTCTTACTCCCTAAAGGAAGTGCACTGCCTTCTTTTTCATTGGAAAAATTTTAAAGGGTACATGATATTAACAAAGTAGCAAATGTCAGCATTTTACAGCATCAAAAATATTCACACACAAGCTAATTAGCCAAAGGGATGCCAGAATATTTTTCCTTCCAAGGGTGAGAATAGCTTATTTTAATGACCCAGTTTCCTGTGTCTAACAGATCACATACAATGTTGTTGTTTTATTTATAGCCTATGATATGTTGGCTTATTTTAATTATTCATACAAGGACAGGCAGAAGGATGTGCTTAGCATTTGCTTCTACCTCTGTTCTCCCATAAGGCAGCCCAAATGAAGTGAAACTGTATGTTATAGTAAGAACTTTTTTTCAGAGACATCATAATAAACAAACTGAATCAACTTACCTCACTCAATATGTTTTTAATCTAAAATGCTTATTTTAATATTATTATTTAATATTATTTAATATTTTAAAATATAAAAAATAACTTAAAAAGGAGTTCGAAGGAGTGTGTATGCCTTAAGAATTTAATAGGAAATGCCTTCTCCTTGAAATAAAATCATTATAATTCAAAATTCTGTAGAATTTCTTGCTATAGCAAAGACTATAGAATGAACAACAATCACCATCATCACCATCTGTTAAAGAGACTGAGAGGATAGATGTACTGAGATGCAGGAGTTCATTTGCTAATTATATCTATTGAGAGAGATTCCCAGAAGAACAAAATATAGTCCCTTAATTTCTGCTAAATTGCATAGAGCCATAGGAAAAAAAAATCCCAAATTTACAGCACTGAAATATATGTATTAATGCAAATCTACAAGAGCATAAAATACATATAGAATTCATTACAAAAGTATCTTCAGGCAATTCCAATCAGTGTTCATGAGTTGGACCCTAGGTTGTTTGATCTCTCAGTGGCCTACCGAATCCCTTACCCTGTTAAAAGCCAGAAGAAGGAACAGATGTGCATCCAGAAAAGAAACCATAACAAACAAACCCAAACTCACAAAGGTTTACCACCACACTACCTCCAGGTCTGAGAAAACAACCAGGTTTTCAGTGCCTTCTGGAACATCATCAGGGTGAGAGTCTTATATAACTCTGGGACGGGATACCAATCCAGAGGGCAGGCATCACTACAAAGAAGGCATGCTTCCAAAGTCCCACTAGATGTCACTGTTTAATTGAGGAGACTGAAGTGCACTCACTCTGCCAGATTTTACCAGACAGGCAGAAATTATCAGAGATAGGCCTCTTCTAACAAGGCGCTATGCCACAAAGGGCTTTAAAACTGATAACCTGCACCTCGAATTTCACCCAGAAACCAAGTGGGAACCAGTGCAGCTCACCAAGTAGTGGTGTCACAAGGGGATACTGTGGCATGCCCATTACTGCCTGCTTCACTGCATTCTAGGCCAGCTGTAGCTTCCAAAGGTTTTCAAGGGGAGCCCATGTAGCATGCATTGCAATAGTCCATTCTTGAGGTGATTAGGGCATGAGTGACTGCCTGAAGTTTATTTCTTCAGCTCACTAAAGTAACTACATTTTAATAGACTTTACCTAGAACAATCATAACCCCAGTGAAACACAGATTAATAATTTATTTTCTGCAGACCCACATATTTCCTCCACCTCAAGATAAATCTTCAGAAAGATGTGGCACATGTAACAGGATCTAATGTGCTAGCTAGAAATTAAAAGCTAAAAAATGTTAACCATTGTGGTCTGGAGGCAACACAAAGTTGTCAAGATGTGGCTTTGGTAGATAGAAAATTATGCTGTCAGTTGATGTTGAAACTATAGTAGCAACTACTGGCTTTACAACAGAGACACAGAACTTGCAGCTGTATAGCTTCCTGTCATGTTCTCATTCTAATGTATGGTTAACATTGTAACGTTTCACATGTCATTCTCTGTTCCGTGTTCTTTCACCCGGGGTTTTTCCATTCTTTCGCCCTCTCTTGTTTTGAGGGCTTGGAATGCATGTTTGGGTTTGCGCTCCTGTTCAAGGTTACTTTCCCAGGCGCGTCTAACGGCTTCCAGCACCTGGGAGGGGGAGCGTCCTGACGGGCGACGGGGCGGGACCTGCTCACAGGCAAGGCTTTTAAGTTTGTATTTGGCGCGCTTTTGCTCATTCTCAGCTTTCTCTGTATTTGCATACTATTCCTTTAATAAATCAGTTATCTTTAAGCCCGAGCTTGTGAGACTGAGTATTTGGGTTTAGGCAATCATTACATAAAGCTGAGAATCATTTTTTTTTCCATTTTCCGCTGGCCCCATCCAATCCTTGGATAAGAGGGAACGCCAGCGATGACAGAACCTCAATTTCGCGTAAGTGAGGGAGGCGAAGAAGAGCGGGAGGTAGCCAAAAGCCGGCCAGCGCTAACCTTGAGAGCGCAAAGAGCAGCACGTCGGGAGTTGCGAGATACCCAATTGGACGAGCTGCTAACATCCATACAGGAGAGTCTTAGGAGTGAACAGAGATCTGTTATGGAAAGAACCACGGGGAGGGGGTCTCCCCAATTGGCCTGGGAGCACGAAGTCCCCTTGTCACCAAAGGTGGTGATAACCAACCAACCCCAGGAGGAGCCGGTCACTCCGGCCCGTATGAGGGCATTGGAAGATAAAATGGATTTAATAGTGACGATCCTCAAGGATCTACCCAGAGAGGATCAGCCCAGAGGGGCAGAGCCCACCCCGGAGGATTGGGAGGAAGAGCCGTCACAGTACCCCAGGCACAGCACCCTGTCGACCCGGGGGAGAAGTAAGACTCGATCAGCCCATCAAAGGGGAGAGCGAGAGGCAAGACCCCCTAGGGATCGACTACCTGTGGGGGCTCGGCGTACGCTGTCATTCGCGGCACCGCCACAGCCAGCTGAGCCGGCAAGAACCTTCCCACCATTTGGAGTGAAGTTTGATGGGGATCCCGCAACGCTCTCCTTCTTTATTACGAATGCCAAGCATTATATAGAAGATTGGGGTCGGAACTTTCAGTCTGAACACGGCAAGGTCAATTTCATTGCCAACAAGCTGAGAGGAAGGGCAGCAGATTGGTATGTGCAACTATGCCAAGCTGAGGCAACTGAGTTAGAGGACTTTGATGAATTTTTGTGGGCACTCAAGGAGCATTTCGAAGACCCCCTAGCTCAAGAAACGGCCAAAAATGACCTGCGCAAACTCTACCAAGGGTCCCTCTCAGTTGCTAAATATGCGTTGGAGTTTAAAGCTTTAGCAGGAAAAGTGGAAGACTGGTCTGAGCCAACAATCATCGAATTGTTCAAGCAGGGGCTAGAACCCGAAATCCTTCGATGGGCGCTAGGCAGAGACGATCCCAAAACGCTATATGGGTGGATTCAGTTGGCGGGAAGCGCAGAAAATGCCCTACGAACCTATGCCCATACCAAGGAGCTTCGACAAACACGTCTCGCTAGAGGGGCGCGCACATCTGGACTTGCCAGCCGCCCCAAACCAAAAACCTGGGAAGAAGAGAGGGAGCAACGGTTCTCCAAGGGTCAGTGCCTCAGATGTGGGAAAGAAGGACATCGAGCCACTTCGTGCCCAAGACGCCGTCCAGAGGAACGACAGACGAAACCCACGGTAAAGACGCCTGCTCCTGCTCCACCGCGAAAACTGAAGGCAGCCCTCGCGGAACTGGACCCCCCAGACCTTCCCTTCGGTGAAGAGGAGGAAGAGTTGCAATTCGAGCAGCCGGCGGGAAAAGCCTACCACCTGCCCTGAAGGGCGCCCTAGGGCAGGTGGAAGAAACCGGGCGTAACCATGATTCGGTGAGTGGAAACTTCCCCACACTGACTGTTAAAGTTAAACTAAGCTCAAAAACCAAAACGGTGGAAGTGTGGGCCATGCTAGACTCGGGTTGCTCCCGTTCCCTGATGCACCCTGATGTCGTAGCGGCTCTGGAACTGCCCACGTTCCCTTTGCCAAGACCCATGATTTTCACCCAATTGGATGGAACTATGGCGGGAGGGAAGGCAGTCAATCTTTCCACGGGACTGGTCGCCTTGCAGATGGGCTCCCATCAGGAAAAGCTGCCATTTGTGGTAGCTCCAGTGGGGGGTCCTCTGGTAATCTTGGGGATGCCTTGGTTTGTGAAGCAAAACCCTTTTATCAACTGGCTGCATAGAACTGTGACGTTTGCAGATGGATTTTACAAAGTACCCGAAAAGGACCTACTGGAGGACATGGAGGGTGGTGGGGTAGCGTATACCACTGTGCAAACGCTTCAACCTCTTGAGGGGCTACCCAATCAGTACCAAGATTTTGCTGAAGTATTTGGGGAAAAGGAAGCAGATCGCTTGCCACCCCACCGAAAAACGGACTGTGCCATTGAGTTTTTACCAAATGTAAAATTGCCTCACCCAAAAATATACCCCATGTCTCCCAAAGAGCTTACCACGCTAAGGGAGTTCATTGACAAAAATCTAGCTAGAGGTTTCATTGAGCCGGCAAATTCCCCGGTAGGAGCGCCTGTCCTATTCAGGCCAAAAAAGGATGGGTCATTAAGGCTTTGTACCGATTTCCGCGGGCTCAATGCGGTCTCAATATTAAATAAATATCCTTTGCCCCTGATCAAAGATATGTTATCACATCTGGCCAGAGGCAAAATCTTTTCAAAACTGGATTTGAGAGAAGCCTACTTTCGCATTCGCATAAGGGAAGGGGATGAGTGGAAGACAGCGTTCAACTGTCCTCTTGGGGCTTTCCAATATAAAGTCTTACCATTCGGGTTATCTGGGGCACCTGGGGTTTTTATGCAACTAATCAATGAGGTCTTGCATGACCACCTATTTAAAGGGGTACTGGTATATTTGGATGATGTATTGATTTATACTGAAACCATGTCAGAACATATCCACCTGGTGCGTCAGGTACTAGCTAAATTGCAAAAAGCACAGCTGTATGCAAAACTGTCAAAATGTGCCTTTCATCAGTCGCAAATTGATTACCTAGGGTACCGGATTTCAGCTCAGGGCATTGAAATGGACCCTGCAAAAGTAGAAGCCATCGTGGCATGGGAACCTCCCCGTACCAGGAGACAATTACAGAGTTTCCTTGGATTCTCTAATTTCTATCGAACATTCGCCCAAAATTTTGCGGAAATCGCCCTCCCCCTTACTGAACTGTTAAAAACTAAAGGACAGGGGGATACGCGACGTTCAAAGAACCCAGGCGCGCTCCTTAAATGGACTCCCGCCTGTCAGCAAGCGTTTGAAGCGCTGAAACAAATCTTTACCACAGAACCGATTTTACAGCATCCAAACCCCTCTAAACCCTTCGTGGTACAAGTCGATGCTTCTGATTTTTCCATAGGAGCAATTCTATTACAAGCTGACCAATCTGGCGCTTTAAAACCCTGTGCCTACCTCTCTCGCAAATTCACGGAAACAGAGAGAAGATGGCATGTTTGGGAAAAGGAGGCTTTTGCTGTAAAAACAGCGTTAGAGACGTGGCGACACCTATTGGAAGGCACTTCAAACCCTTTTGAAGTCTGGACTGACCATAAAAATCTGGAAGCTTTAAGCACCAGTCGAAAACTCAGTCCCAAACAGCTGCGCTGGGCTGAGTTTTTCAACCGCTTTGACTTCACCCTTAAATTTATACCAGGCAGAAAAAATTTCTTAGCTGATGCACTCTCGCGCAGACCCCAAGATGCTGGCCCAGGGCCAACGGTCCAAGGCACCGTCTGGACCGACAAACAATTAGGTTTGGCAGCGGTGACTCGCAGCCAGACCCGAGCGCAATCAACTCCGCCTCCAGCCGCTCCGCCTTCCAGCCGCCCGCCTCCCTTGTCAATTCCCTCCGATTTGCAACAACAGTTGCTCTCCCACCTTAAAACAGATACTTGGTTGCAAGCCAATAGACACATTTTAACTTTCACCGATGATCTTGCCTGGCGCAACGATCGTCTCTATGTACCCGAATCAATGCGAAAAACCATACTCCAGCGCTGCCACGATGACAAGCTAGCTGGGCATTTCGGCTACGTGAAAACTTTGCACCTCGTTCGCCGCCAATTCTGGTGGCCAACTTTACTCAAAGACTTGAAGGAATATGTCACTGCGTGCCCTGTATGTGCGGCGATAAAGCGCAAACCGGGCAAGCCCCAGGGTCTCCTTCAACCTGTGGCCACTCCATCTGTCCCTTGGCAGGATATCTCCATGGATTTTATCGTTGATCTACCCCCTAGTCAACGCAAAACTGTCATTTGGGTCGTCAAAGACTTTTTCTCCAAACAAGCCCACTTTATCCCATGCGCTTCTATCCCCACCGCACAACAGCTGGCACGCCTCTTCCTCATCCACGTGTACCGCCTCCACGGTATCCCCGCCCGTTTGGTGAGTGACAGAGGCACACAATTTACGTCACAATTTTGGCGGGCATTTTTGAAACCTTTGGGTACAAAACAATCGCTTTCTACCGCCTGGCATCCGGAAACGGACGGATCTACAGAGGCGGTTAATTCTACATTGGAACAATACCTCAGAGCTTTTGTTAACTACCAGCAAGACAACTGGGTCGATTTACTCCCATTTGCTGAGGTCGCTTACAACAATTCCATTCATCAAACCACTGGTCAAGTTCCCTTTAAAACAGTTTTTGGACGTGAATTCGTTCCGATTCCTGAACTTCCTCATCCTCAACCGCTCCCAGCCACCCTCGCTGACTGGGCAGACTCTCAAGGACTCATGGTCTAATATTCTACTCGCTCTCCACCATGCCCAAGCTACCTACAAACGCCATGCAGATGCAAAGCGTTCCCCGGAACCATCTTTTGCAGTCGGAGATAAAGTCTACTTGTCAACTAAGTTTATCAAATCCCCACAACCCTCTAAAAAACTTGGTCCTAAATTTGTCGGTCCTTTTCCAATTGTTGCTCAACTCAACCCTGTTACGTTTAAACTTGATTTACCTCACAACCTTAAACGTTTGCATCCTGTTTTCCATTGTAGTTTACTCAAACCCTGCCTGTCGTCGGACCGTTGGCATCCGCAACCCATTCCTCCACCTCCCCTCATGATTGACAACCAGCAACACTTCGAGGTGGCATCTATCCTTGATTCCCGACGCCACCGCTCCACTCTGCAATACCTCATCCGCTGGAAACATTTCCCTCATCCTGAATGGGTTGCTGCTCCAGACGTGCATTCTCCTCGTCTCGTAGCCCAATTTCACTCTGCCTATCCTAACAAACCGGCTCCCTAATTTCTTTTGGGGGGGCAATATGTCATGTTCTCATTCTAATGTATGGTTAACATTGTAACGTTTCACATGTCATTCTCTGTTCCGTGTTCTTTCACCCGGGGTTTTTCCATTCTTTCGCCCTCTCTTGTTTTGAGGGCTTGGAATGCATGTTTGGGTTTGCGCTCCTGTTCAAGGTTACTTTCCCAGGCGCGTCTAACGGCTTCCAGCACCTGGGAGGGGGAGCGTCCTGACGGGCGACGGGGCGGGACCTGCTCACAGGCAAGGCTTTTAAGTTTGTATTTGGCGCGCTTTTGCTCATTCTCAGCTTTCTCTGTATTTGCATACTATTCCTTTAATAAATCAGTTATCTTTAAGCCCGAGCTTGTGAGACTGAGTATTTGGGTTTAGGCAATCATTACACTTCCAAAGACCAGCAAACAGCATTATCAAACTAATTTTTCAGGTAGTGGAGAAAAATTATTCAGTACAAGAGTGGAGAGTAATCACCTTCCTATTTAATTCAATTTGGGGTCCTCCCCACCCCCACTTCTTAGAAGGCAGTCTCTGATATACCGTGGCCAAAAGTGGTCTGGACAAAGTTGTGCTTGACTGCTTCAAAAGGCTACTGCAGTTAATGCTCTTTCACACAGAAACAAACATTGATTATACCAGACTTACCCCTAGAAAAGGGAAAGATCGAGTTGCAAGCCATAAGTGAAATTGCTCTTCTGATGGAATGCCATGGAAAAGAAGGGGTTATTATGTATGGGAGGTTTCCTGAAGAGAAGTCGGAGTTTTTGAGGGGGATAGCTGGGCTGTTCAATTTTTTTTTTTTTAAGAAAAAAGCTCTGTGCACATTGTGGGGATATGTAAATGCTCTGGTTTATTTTGAAGTGAGATAAGGATTTAAGAATATTTATCTGGATTGCTTTTAGGGTTTGGCTGATTTCATTTATCTTTAACAATTTGGATTAAGTTTATTAAGGTATAATAAAAAAAATAATGTCTGGTTTGGGGTTTAATATGATTAAGATTGTTAAAATTGTTGGATTATCAAGTATAATGGCTGACAATTTATATGTTTTTTAGTTTGATCTTTATTATAGTAGACAGGAACATATAGAATAGTAATAGGAAGGAAATAATTAAATAAATGTTATCTTTGGGGGGGCGTTGATTAGGAGAGGTGTGTATGTTTGTGGTGTGTGTGTATATATTCTTTTAATATAAGGGGAGGGAGCAACTGTATTTAGTGATTTTTATCATGTGCCAATGGAATGATTTATAGAAATAATGTGATTTTGGTTTAATATAAAGTTAGGGATTGATTATGGAAAATTGTTGTATATCCTTGCTGTTAAAAGTTGAAAGTCACCTCTTTTTGTAATTTTGAAAATTTTCTCTTGTGTTTCTACACTTTTTTAGTTTTTCCTTTTTTTTTCTTTGTAGTTCTTTGTTTTTCTGTAGCTTTTATCTTTGCTTAAACTTAATAAAATTCTTACTAAAAAAATCTGCTCTGGAGAGTTGGGGGAGCCTCTGAAAAAAGATCTAAACTAGGAGGATTTATATTTATGCACCATTTCTTCTGTGCAACATTTGTGCCCTAGATCTCCAATTAAATTCAGTGAGATTTAAGAGAATGTTAAAACTTTAATTGGAACAGACCCACTATGCTTAAAACCTATTTTTGCATCACTTACACAACTAGATTTTCCACAGGTCACTGGACTCATCAAACGTAGTACATGATAATACTGTATCCAGTCAATTCTCTTTGTTCACATTCATCTGGAGAATTTCAATTTTTAACTATCACTGAAGGATTAGGGAAGAACAACAGCCTTTCTTGCTATTTTGGCACAACTTCATTAATTAATTAAGACTGCTGTGATGTGTCACCTTCAGTCTTGTAATTGACTGTAGAGATACACATCCCAAACTTGTCACATGCACTCATTTGATATATTTTTCTCTGACTCCAAGCCGGAAGATTGATCTTGTCTAATTCTCCTGCAAAGAAGCATACAATTATTCTGTTAAACAGAGGAAAGAGAAAGTAGATGGAACTAAAAACTACAATTGCTGGAGGAAACAGAATTACTACTAGTAACTCTCAGATACAAAATTTGGGGGTGGGGTGGGAGGAATGGTCTGTACTGTCACTTGAGCAGCTGGAAAAAAGTTACTATGCAACATAAGATTAATTAACAGCTTCCATTTGGGACCACATGTTCCTACTATTTGGTATTATAAATGAGGAGAACCAAAGATATTAACATAAAGTTGTCTTCCCATGCTAGCTAGAGGTTACAGGAGTTGAAGTCCAACACCATCACACAGCACCAAGCTGGAGAAGTTGGTAAGAGACAAGGACATGGTACTCCAACTTTAAATGCTAATTGCATGAAAAGTAGAAGTTTGAAGTGGAGTACTCAAACACATCTTCCAGATTTTAGAAGATTTTAAGGGAAAAGAAGACAAGTTGACAGCATGGTTATGTCCTACTTATGCATACATTCAAAACTAAATGTAAAACAGCAGGGAAAGGATTTGCATCATTTAGGCACACTTACTACTTGGGTTCTTTTGAAGCTTTATGAGTTGCCTTTAGATGCATGAGCTGCTAAGAGATGTAAGTGCTCCTGAGGAATCAACATTTCTGATATAAACACAGTAGGCAAACATTTTGAAGAATGCTACCATTTCCCAGATGCATTTTAAACCTGCATATGTGACTTCCTTAATTTATGCTTTTACTGTAACAAGCAACAGAATCTACCTCATTAATCATAACATGCAACCCTTGCTTTCATTACAGATTCCATCTGTTTATTCACTCAGGCAACCAACGTGTGTTTACATAGACATCGCTCCATATTGTACTGCATAAGCAAGTAAGTATAAGACAAACATTATTTTCTATAGTTGTTTCCAAACTCCATTTTTAACATATTAGACCAAGTTTGGTCTAGTGGTTAAGGCACTGGACTTGGAGCAGGAAACCTGAGTTCTAGTCCTGCCTTAGGGACTGAAGCCAACAGGTGACTTTGGTCCAATCTCCCTGGCTCAGCCTTAGAAGTAAGGTAGTGGCAAACCAGTGGCTGAAGATACTGCCTAGAAAACTGTGCGGACTTGTCCATGCAGTCATCAGGAGTCAAGACTGATTAGAAGGCAAAAAGCAAAGAAAAAACTATGCCGGCCACTGTCCATAGTGCTGATCAACCCAGGCTTCTGCAACCTCATAGCATATACTGTATTCCCTCTTTTGCTTCTACTTCCAAAACTGGATAGCATAAATTTATTTATATAGCCACCCATCTCACACACATGACTCTTGGTGGTGTGCATATAGCCCTGATAGACACAGTTGATAAGTATCGTATATGCCCATTTATTGAACTACACAATTACCATTGTGCTGGACCCAGTTTACATGGAGGGATCAGACCCTTTAGCAAACACAACCTCTACAAAAATAACTCACTTTACTATGAATCAGTATATATACGATACATTGTGCAAAGACAGTGCTCTCTGGAGAAGGCTTTAATGCTGGGAAAGGTGGAAGGAAAAAGAACAGCTTGACCAGCAGCAAGGTGGATGGACTCAGTTGCAGTAGCAATGAGTGCACAGTTGGAAGAGCTGAAGGACCGAGTTACAGACAGAACATCATAAAGAAAATCTACCTATGTAGTTGCTAAGAGTAAACAATGACTTGATGGCATGTAATCAATCAATCAATCAATCAAAAACTATGAATCGGACTGTTTCACACATTTTTGTAAGAGTGGATACTAAATTAAGCATTCTTGGAATAGCATATTTTTCAATCAATCCCTTTGTAACTGCAGCTGCTAGGACTTCCTGCATTATAAATAGAGACGTTTTACTAAAATTTTAAACGTAAAATCTTTTGGGGGGCTCTGTTTTCATGGCATTCCATTAAGGTCATGCTTTTAAGCAAGCTGGAATGCTAAGTGTGTGAAATCTCATAGTTCTTCAAAGTGTTAGTTTTCAAGGGCAAAAATTTATTTTGCATTTACTGGAAGTGTAATCTGCTGTTGCAGAAACAGATCAGACTACTGGGCTTAAAAGACATTCAGTTTGATAATTTACTGTACTGCCCTCATCAGCAGGATTTATGGAGACAACATGGAGTTCTGGAAGCTGGGGAGTTTTTAAACTAGGCTTCTATGGCTAGGAAATGACACAGCTTAACACATGAAAAATGGTTGTATGCCTTTGAGATTAGTAGGTGTGATCATGTAGCATATCACTCTGTATTACAGGTAAGCAGCAGCGGATGCAAGGGAGAATGAAATGCTTCACCACTGGCTTAGTTCCTCTACTGTTTACGTAGATGAACCTACGTATTTCACTGAGAAAAGCTTATGATTATCCTTGACTTTGCAGTCATCACATAATGAGTAAGTGATCGAGTGATACCAATTGTGATTGCACACATTATAAAATGTCTTCTGGTATGAACTACTGGCATTTGGGATCGAGGGGCCTGCTTTAGCTTAGTTTATTTTATTGTGTTTCAGTAGCTCTGCTGTAGTTATTGATGCAGTTTCTATTATCGCAGCGTTGATGATACACACTCCCAAGGGCTTTCTATTTTAAATATAAAAGTTTAAAATAATGACATTCAGTTTCTGAAGGGCTTCAAGCTGTGTTTCCCTTAATCAGAAAGAGCCATCCTCATATTGGATGGTCCCAGCCATTTCCTGGGTCTATTTAGGAATCTATTCTAAAGACTAGTTCCATTGAAACATGCAATTACTTATTTAGCAGCTGGATTGCTTAACTGGAATGAGAATACTCTCCCCTGGAAATTGGTTTGTAAAGACTGAAACCAGAATGAAAGTTTTTGCTGATTGCTAAAATTTACTAGAATAACTTCCTACTTACCTATGCTGCCTTAGTTCTAAATATAGAAGATAACCGAAAGCAACAGGGGTGTAATAATGAGAGATACGCATAGTGTTGGAAAGCATTCGTAAGTTAGACTGAAAAGCTGGAATAGGCAAGGGGCTGGAATTTTGAATTGCTGCATCATATTGCAAAGAATTGACACACTGACCCTGAGAACTATTGCATTATGGTTCCCAATAGTTTCCAAATTGTAACTCAGCTGAAACAGTTATTCTGCTTCTAGAATAAATTGTCTTCATTGCAAAGTATTACATCTGAATACATTGGATCTGTAGGATTTTACCAAGAATGGCTTATTTACACTTAATCAAATGTGTCATCAAATGTGAACTTACTAGTGTTAATTGCCTTGAAATATTTGCCTCATTTAATAGATCTATTTATGTCTATTTACTACTCAGAATAGACTGTTTCCAATGTGCAATCATTGTCACCATATTTACATTGTACTTTTCTACTTAAAGGATAGCAAATGTACCCATAAGATTTTGAAGGAGCCACAAAAGCTCAATGATCCTAAATTACAGCAGGATTGTATGATAACAGTTTGGTCTAGTGGTTAAGGTGCTGGGCTAGAAACCAGGAGACCGGGAGTTCTAGTCCCACCTCAGGCATGAAAGCTGGCTGGGTGACCTTGGGCCAGTCACTCCCTCTCAGCCCAACTCACCTCACAGGGTTGTTGTTGTGGGGAAAATAGGAGGAGGAAGGAGTAATAGGTATGTTTGCCACCTTGAGTTATTTGTAAAAATAATAAAGGCGGGATAGAAAATAAATAAATAAATAAATAAATAAATAACTTAAACTGTGGCATAGCAAGAAAATGTCAGGAAAAAAATCACATGGGGTGGTTTTATTGAAACCTTCTCCCACAGCCTGATGTTTTTAATGAGAGGCAACTGTTGATATACCAACCTACCATTTAAGAAATTCAGTTTCATTGTAAACTATCCATTTTAAGTTATGCTGCCTTCTTTGTCTGAGAATGTATTCATCTTGCAGGCTGGAAGCGCTCAATAAATAATTATCCTCAGAGCTGTAGGAACAGAGCATGTGGCATCACTCTACTGCTTGTTAACTCTACAGGTTTTCAACGAAGAGAAACAGAGGATGCAAGAGCCCCACAGGGAAGCCTTAATTGGATTCCAGAATTCAGAGTGTCTCCAGACACATGGCAGGGAGGGTGGCGGGGAGTTGCCCTGAACAGCAGAGAAAAGAGCAAGCAGCTTATCAAGAGAGAAAAACAAATTCTTAGAGCCATAATATTTAGGAACAAATAAATGCAACGGAGGTGTCATACAGATAATGACTGCCAACTCTAAAGGCAACACTATAATGCAGTGTTTCTCAACTTTAGCAACTTTAAGATGTCTGGACTTCAACTCCCAGAATTCCCCAGCTAGCCAGTCCAGACATCTTAAAGTAGCTAAGTTTGAGAAACACTGCTATAATGTGAAAGGAATAACTGCACATCTGTCAAACACAATCTGTGGTTTCATGGGGAATTATGGAACAGCAATTTCCATATGTGACTTCTGCTTTGAAAGAAGCAAGCTGCTGAGGCATCTAACCTCCAGGCAGCAAGAGGCAGTTAAAACCCTGTAGGTTCAAGGCATTATTCAAAAGGCAAAGATGGTCTTGAGTAAAATTCTTTGTAGCTTCCTAGATTATTTTATACTGTGCTCTATTCTACCCAGTTTTCTCCATTCCAAGACTATGTCTCTGACTGTGGACTGGAGAAACCCAAGAGCTTTAGAAATTGATTTGTAACCTATTCCAGGCTGAATGGTGTCACTTCTCTTTTTATAGCAGGATTTAGGATTTTTTCTTTTAAGTAGGGTGGGAAGTGCCTCAAGAATCTGAGAACTTCACTGAGAGGAGCCAATGCTCTGAAATATAGATAACGTGTGGCTGACCAAATCAGCCCTGATTGTTTCATGAAGTACTCAAGACAATGTTGAGTTAAACGAATGGACTGAACTGGGGGGTAGGGGGTGGGGGTAATCACTTATTCACACTGTTGATGTGTGAAATATTGATTACTTTTGTTGTTTATTTGTTTAGTCACTTCCGACTCTTTGTGACTTCATGGACCAGCCCACGCCAGAGCTTCCTGTCGGTCATCAACACCCCCAGCTCCCCAGGGACGAATCCATCACCTCTAGAATATCATCTATCCATCTTGCCCTTGGTCGGCGCCTCTTCCTTTTGCCTTCCACTCTCCCTAGCATCAGCATCTTCTCCAGGGTGTCCTGTCTTCTCATTATGTGGCCAAAGTATTTCAGTTTTGCCTTTAATATCATTCCCTCAAGTGAGCAGTCTGGTTTTATTTCCTGGTTTGATCTTCTTGCAGTCCAAGGCACTCTCAGGATTTTCCTCCAACACCACAGTTCCAAAGCATCGATCTTCCTTCTCTCAGCCTTCCTTATGGTCCAGCTCTCGCAGCCATATCTTACTACTGGGAATACCATTGCTTTAACTATGTGGACCTTTGTTGTCAGTGTGATGTCTCTGCTCTTAACTAGTTTATAGAGATTTGTCATTGCTCTTCTCCCAAGGATTAAGCGCCTTCTGATTTCCTGACTGCAGCTAGCATCTGCAGTAATCTTTGCTCCTAGAAATACAAAGTCTTTCACTGCCAAATTTTCTCCATTTGCCAGTTATCAATCAAGCTGGTTGCCATAGTCTTGGTTTTTTTGAGGTTTAGCTGCAAGCCAGCTTTTGCACTTTCTTCTTTCACCTTCATCATAAGGCTCCACAGTTCTCTTCGCTTTCAGCCATCAAAGTGGTATCATCTGCATATCTGAGATTGTTGTTTCTTCCAGCGATTTTAAGTCCAGCCTTGGATTCCTCAAGCCTAGCATGTCGCATGATGTGTTCTGCGTACAAGTTGAAGAGGTATGGTGAGAGGATACAGCCCTGCTGTACTCCTTTCCCAATCTTAAACCAGTCCATTGTTCCGTGGTCTGTTCTTACCATTGCTACTTGGTCGTTATACAGATTCTTCAGGAGGAATACAAGATGACTTGGTATCCCCATACCACTAAGAACTTGCCACAATTTGTTCTGGTCCACACAGTCAAAGGCTTTAGAATAGTCAATAAAACAGAAATAGATGTTTTTCTGAAACTCCCTGGCTTTTTCCATTATCCAGCGGATATTGGCAATTTGGTCCCTAGTTCCTCTGCCTTTTCTAAACCCAGCTTGTACATCTGGCAGTTCTCGCTCCATGAATTGCTGAAGTCTACCTTGCAGGACTCTTGAGCATTACCTTACTGGCATGTGAAATGAGTGCCACTGTTCGATAGTTTGAACATTCCTTAGTGTTCCCCTTTTTTGGTATGGGGATATAAGTTGATTTTTTCCAATCTGATGGCCATTCTTGTGTTTTCCAAATTTGCTGGCATATAGCATGCATTACCTTGACAGCATCATCTTGCAAGATTTTGAACAGTTCAGCTGGGATGCCGTTGTCTCCTGCTGCCTTGTTATTAGCAATGCTTCTTAAGGCCCATTCAACCTCACTCTTCAGGATGTCTGGCTCTAGCTCACTGACCACACCGTCAAAGCTATCCCCGATATTGTTATCCTTCCTATACAGGTCTTCTGTATATTCTTGCCACCTTTTCTTGATCTCTTCTTCTTCTGTTAGGTCCTTGTCATCTTTGTCTTTGATCATACCCATTTTGGCCTGGAATTTACCTCCAATGTTTCTAATTTTCTGGAAGAGGTCTCTTGTCCTTCCTATTCTACTGTCTTCTTCCACTTCCGCACATTGCTTGTTTAAAAATAATTCCTTATCTCTTCTGGCTAACCTCTGGAATTTTGCATTTAATTGGCCATATCTCCCCCTATCACTGTTGCCTTTTGCTTTCCTTCTTTCTTGGGCTACTTCTAGTGTCTCAGCAGACAGCCATTTTGCCTTCTTGGTTTTCTCTTTCTTTGGGATGTATTTTCTTGCCGCCTCCTGAACAATGTTGCGAACTTCTGTCCAGAGTTCTTCCGGGACCCTATCTACTAAGTCCAGTCCCTTAAATCGATTCTTCACCTCCACTGCATATTCCTTAGGAATATTAGTGAGCTCATATCTAGCTGATCTGTGGGTCTTCCCTAATCTCTTTAGTCTGATCCTAAATTGTGCAAGAAGAAGTTTGTGATCGGAACTACAGTCAGCTCCAGGTCTTGTTTTTACCGACTGTATAGATGTCCGCCACCTTTGGCTGGGATGTAGTCAATCTGATTTCGGTGTTGTCCATCTGGTGAAGTCCATGTATAAAGCCGTCTCTTCGGTTGTTGGAAGAGAGTGTTTGTTATGCAGAGTGAGTTGTCTTGGCAAAATTCTATCAGCCTATGTCCTGCTTCGTTTTGTTCTCCCAGGCCATGCTTACCTGTAATTCATTTGACCGCCCACCTTAGCATTCCAGTCTCCCGTGATGAAAATAACGTCTCTTTTGGGCGTGTTGTCCAGTAGGTGCTGCAGGTCCTCATAGAACTGCTCTACTTCAGCTTCTTCAGCATCTGTGGTTGGGGCGTATATTTGGATCACTGTGATGTTAGATGGCTTGCCCTGAATTCGAACTGAGATCATTCTATCGTTTTTTGGATTGTATCCAAGCACTGCTTTAGCCACTTTACTATTAATTATGAAGGCTACTCCATTTCTTCTGTGGTCCTCTTGTCCACAATAGTAGATCTGGTGGTCATTTGATGTGAAGTGGCCCATTCCAGTCCATTTCAGTTCACTGACACCCAAAATGTCTATCCTTTAATCTTGACAGGGGTTACCTATTTATTTTGAAGCAGATTAAATCTCCAGGAGCATTAGATTGCACTCTACGGTTTTTAAGGAATTGCAAACTTGCTGATGCTCTGACCAAATCTTTAAGACCTTTTTTTTATAGTTTAGCCAAACTTTAATCTTCAGGAAATACTGGAGTACAGGTGAAGTACTAGAAGACTGGAAAAGGGCAAATGTCTCTGCCTTGGGGGGAAGTGGGAGGAAGGAAATCCAAATTGTTAAATGTGGGCTGGATTGCATGAGAAATCAATACACAGTGGGTTTGAAAATGATACTGAGAAAATGTTCATCAACTGTTCATCATCAAACTAAAGATGGTTTTGAGTAGGTGTCCTAATCCAAGATTTCTTTTACCTTTGGAAGTTCAAATAATGTTTTGTGCAGTAAAATTATGTAATGGTCTGACCATAGGTCACAATTATGTCCCTGAAAGTATCCTTGTGCTTTTAATTGCTTTTAAGATCTGGTAGTAGATCTGGTGGTCATTTGATGTGAAGTAGCCCATTCCAGTCCATTTCATTTCACTGACGCCCAAAATGTCTATCTTTAATCTTGACATCTCACCAATAACCACATCCAATTTGCCCTGGCTCGTAGATCTTACATTCCAGGTTTCAATGGTGTGTTGATCCTTAGAACATTGGATTCGCCGTTCACCACCAGCACCGTTGGCCGCTAGCCGTCCTTTCGGCTTTGAGCTAGCTGCATCATCACGTCTGGGGCTAGTTGAACTCATCCTCTGTTCCTCCCCAGTAGCATTTTGACCATCTTCCGACCTGGGGGTCTCATCTTCCGATGGTATACCAACATATCTCTGGTTGTACTGATCCATTTAGTTTTCATGGCAAGAATACTGGGGTGGGTTGCCATTACCTTCCCCAGGGATCACATTTAGTCTGACCTCTCTGTCATGACCTTCCGGTCTTGGGAGGCCCTTCACAGTTTAGCTCATGGCATCACTGAGGTGCTCAAGCTCCAGCACCACGACAAGGTAACGATCCTTTGCTGAAGTGATTACTTTTAGTTAAAATAAATTAAATAATCATCAAGCTTTGGAGTCAGTTGTTCTTGCAAACTCCCTTTATTTAGCAGTGATTGATTGATTATGTGCCATCAAGTTGTTTATGACTCCTAGTGACCACATAGATAGATTTTCTATTTAGAAAATAGCAGGAGGACTATTTAGCAGTAGGACCCACATAAAACTCTAACAATATTCAGTCACAAAAATATGCAAAACTTTCTGGAAATACCAAAGGGTTTTATTTTATACATTTTCAAGTAGTTGTACATACCACAAACTGCTCAATCTAATTTTAACCTAGATAGCATGCTGCGTGAACCTAATAGCATCCATAAATATATTTATCATAAAGGTCAAAATATATAACAAGGAATTTATATCCCTCTGAATATCAATAAATAATGCCTATATATAAGAATACGTGCTCAATAGGTAAATTACAGGAATATTTGACATTTCTTTCTGCTGAACAGCGATCTTAATAAACAGGCATCAGATGGTAAGTAATCCCACCAGAGTACCTTAAAGAGTTAATAAGGATCCCACTGCCCAGTGTCCACACTAAAGCATTAAAGGTATTTAGTCCCAAAACCCAGATCATAGGAGGTTGTGATGACCTCTATATTCAAGGAAAGTTAATACTGTATGAAGATCTCGGTCGTCAGAAAGATTATTACCTTTTCCTACCTGATGGCTTCCAGATAAAATTCTTCTTCAAAAATGCTCAAAATAAAAGGAAGAGAAATAAAGTAGTAGCCCAACAGCTTAATAGCAAAATGCTATCTTCTATACACAGAGAGAAATTGTTCAGGGAATACTTACATACTGTTTTATAACATATACCATATATACTATATGTGTTAGAATATTCAGGACCAGAATAATTGCATCCTGGGCTTTTTTTTTTTAATC
This sequence comes from Candoia aspera, assembly GCF_035149785.1. Classification (NCBI taxonomy): domain Eukaryota; kingdom Metazoa; phylum Chordata; class Lepidosauria; order Squamata; family Candoiidae; genus Candoia; species Candoia aspera. The sequence goes on from NC_086154.1 coordinate 186,766,683, forward strand.
TGTTCAATCATGTCCGATTTTCAGAGACTGCCTGGACAAGTCCCTGCAGTTTTCTTGGTAAGGTTTCTGAGGTGGTTTGCCATTGCCTTCTTCCTAGGGCTGAGAGAGAGTGACTGGCCCAAGGTAACCCAGCTGGCTTTGTGCCTAAAGCAGGACTAGAATTCCTGGTTTCTAGACCCATGCCTTAACCACCACACCAAACTGGCTCTCCCTAGGTTATTAAAATGTCTCTTTTAGGAGAAATCTTGGAGAACTGGTGAAGTGCCCAATGATTGGGGAAAAAAAGAGAGGCAAACATCCCATCTTCAAAAAGGGGGAAAAGGGGATGCTACAGACCAACTGGAAAGATCCTATAGCAGATCATAAACCAATTAATGTGTAAGCACTTTGAAAACAATTGATAATCACCAGAAATCAGTATGGATTTGGAAACAATTTTATATTATTCTTTGATTAGCTAACTCACTTGGGAGATTGTTTGGCCAGTGCAGATGAGCAGAGGTGGCAAAGGCAATCTCAATGTGTTGGAGTTCTTCGCACCCAGGATTAGGCACCAGATCAGTGGCCTGGCGAGAGAAATTACCTGTGTCCTATGACTGCTGTGTGGCTGGCCATATGGGGTAGCATTGCTTGGGCCAGTTTGCCTGTTCTGCAGTGTGGATATGGGACTGAGATCAAGGTTCAGAGGAACTGGAGGTTGCTTTGAATGTCATAGTTTATAGCAGCTCTGGTGTAATTCCATCATTGTCTCTGGAGGACTAGGTGATGTGTGGGTCTGGATTGTTTTGGAACAGTTTTTGAGTAGGAGGAATAGGGAGGCCTGGAGTTATCTGCCCTCTTGGATAGGTGTCATCCCTTTGATGTAGATCACACTAGGAAACCAAAGTCATGCCAATGCTACTTTATTTTAATGTTATTGTAACAGAAACTTGCAAGTCTGAATGGCTCCCCCCCTCCATCCCTTTAGCTTCACTAGAACTAGGGAGGATCTTGTCTGAGATGTTTTCTCAGGTTACAGTTCTGCCCCAGACTCAGGTTTATCTGACCATTGTTTTGGTAGCCTCAAGGTCATTCCTTCTACCCATTATGAGACAGGGGGGTGGAAAGAGAGAGAAGGAGAGGGGCAGAGTTACATCTGGCTCACCTATTGGTAAGAGAATAGACCATGTCTTTCCCTTTTTCCCTCTGCCTAGGTGAGACAAGGGCAGGGGAGTGGTGGTGCGTTGTGTGGATAGTGGGAGGGTGGGGTGGCTGTCCAAGCAGGCTTTTGGGTGCTAAATGCTTCAAAGAAGCACCCTTTGCACCTCAATTGTCCGTCACTTGGTGAGCATGGCATCTAGTGAATGTTGGGATCCTTTGGCTTATTGAGGGGAGAGTGAGTGTCATGGATGGTGAAAATTATAAGGGAGCAGTGGGCAGGCAGTAACATCAGGATGGTGACAGGCACAGGGGCATAAGGCAGGGAACAGGAGGTAGGCCATTCATGGGAAAAGCAGCCTCAGTGTTTGGTAACACTGCCATATTTTTACTCAGCTCTGTACCTGGTCTTTGGAACTTTGGTGGCCCAGCTACTGACTGCTACTGAATGCAAGATCAGTCTGTAAGGCTTGCCTCATGCGTGATTTATTTGTGGATGAGAGCCAATCTGTTATGCATTACCAAAACCTGGCTGGGCAGAGAGGACTGGGTTCCCATTTCAGACTGTGCCACCTGGGTTGTGGCCATGGCATCAACTATACCTTTGTGTCAGAACCAAACCATATTAACTCACAGTGTATTTTGTTGTATCTGAACGTGTTCTGTAAATAAAACTATTAGTTTGCTATGTTTTTTGATTTAGCAAGTGTGAACACAGTTAATGAGTGATGAAAGAGAAAATATATAATATTGATTACAAAAGATGATTTGTCAAGAGATAACATGGCCATTGTAATGTAATTGTGAAACTTATTTGCTTATTTATTGTATCTACAAATGTTGTTGTCTGCTTCTAATGCCATGTAGTAGCTTAAACTCTTAAGTTGTGAATTGCAGAATGAGATTTGATTTTAGCAATTATGAGCACATTAGCTGGTTTTAAGCAAGCCACAAGCTCCATGCCTATCTCCATACATTGGTCAGCATTTTGATCTACTGTTCAGGTCTTGGGATAGATTTCAAACTGATCCCAATGAAGCATTTTTTATTTTTTATTTATTTATCAAATTTGTCACCGCCCATCTCCTCCCACCAGAGGGACTCTGGGCGGTTTGGCATGCACTAAAACTGTTATGCAGAAAGTGTCAGTATTACTAGTCAGCTTTTTCTAAAATCTAGTCTATTGTACAAAATGGTCCAATGTTTACAAGTAAGGGGCACAACCTAATTAAAAGTCAGGTCCAACTGATTTCAATGAGATTTAGAAGTAACTTTTGATATATACAGTAGTTGTAATCTGCATGTTTTCCATCTCATTTTTTCAATCAGATAAAGTAACTTTTCCAATTTTAGGAACTCTCCAACTTTTGATCAAGGAGGAGAAAGTTTAATGATTCTTTAGAGTGGAATTAAAATAGCCTATAATAATTAAGTTATATACACACAGCACTGAACAGCAAACTTGTCTAGCTCAGCAGAATTATGCAAATATGAAAGTAATGTGCTATCACACATTGTTCTAAACTGTATTTTTTACTGATGGTTTTAATAAATCCACACGTGGCTAGATTCATGCAACATGCTAAGCCACAAATCATAGTTTATTAACAGAAGCTGGTTTCTCTTAAAATAGTATGTCAAAACCGACCAAACTACGTAATAGGACTGTGTATGCCTTGAAATGACTTGGAAGAAATGCTTTGGGCTTCACACAAGCAAAGCATATTTGTCATTTTTCAGATTTCTCTGAAAAATTATAGGAATCAGCTTTCTATCAAAGATGAAACTGTAGCTGGATACATACAGTGCACTAGGCTTTCATTAGTTTAACCATACTCTTTTGACTAATGCACTGTAACATACACAACACTAAACTCTAAGTCCACATATATGTAAGTCTGCTTATAGCCACAAATCATGATTTACAGGCCACAATATCAGCACAAGGCTAGAAACCCAAGAATAGATTGAAAATACAAAAAGTTATTTATATATTTTTAAATATTTTTCCCGCCTTTATTATTTTTATAAATAACTCAAGGCGGCGAACATACCTAATACTCCTTCTTCCTCCTGTTTAAGCACTCTTCTCAAGTTAACCAGTACTGATCCCATAACTCTAATTCATTAAATTAGTCATTTAATCCAACCACTCTCTTATTTTTGTATAGCAAATAACAGTATAAGAACTTATCTCTGCATGAAAACAGAAGTGGCAACACTTTGATGTCAACCAATAATGCACTCATGTTAACTATTGCAGTAACTCCCAGAGTTGAAAGGGGCAAATGTACAAAGAGAGTATTAGTCTGCTTGCCTGGATTAGTTTAGTTACTATGGGAAATGTAAAAGGCAACATCCACCAACACAGATTTAGTCCTTAGAAGAGAAACCTTTGCAAAACTCTGGCATATGCACATTTCCCCTTATCTTGTGCAAAATGTGTTTTGCAAAACACTCAAAAGCCTGTTTAATTTCACGGTAAGCTGGCTATGTTTCTGAGGCATTTGCCATCATGTCAGATGGAGATGTATTTGTGTCACTCTCAAAGTTTAAACAGAGGATTGGCACAGACCAAAAGGTTAAGAAGCTCTGCAGTTTTGATAATGTACTGTAATTGTGTGGAAAATTTAAATATGCTTCCTCTAAACAGATTCTGCATGGTTTACTGACAAAAGTAGAAAAATTATAGCATGAAACAGACTCTATAAAAAGCTGATATAAAAGAGAGCAACTGTCACTAGAATAGTCTGAACTCCCAAATTTAGTAGATTACATTGTAATGGCAGCATGCACAGATACACATACCCACAGACTCCACAGTTAAGTAGGGAACTTTCAGCATCTGTATACAACCGTATAGTGAAGGCTATGCAGCTTCCCTGTTCTTTGTAATGGGTTCAGTTTTTCTAAACTTAAGAAAAACAATACAATGGGTCTTTCTGGTGCTACCCAGCCACAGGAAGGTCAGAAGCACCTTTTGTTTGTTTCATAATCATACTAAAATAAGGAGAGCCCAGCTGGATCAGCCCAATTAGCCATCTTGTCAGGTTCACCGTTTCAATGATGCTGTACATCGTAACGGTTCGCATGCCAGAGTGTTGACGCGTGTTCCTGGCTGGGAGGGTGCTGCTGATAAACCTTGTACGGGGAGTTGTGTCTGCCTGTGCCATGGAGGAATGTGTTTTGGTTCTCTCTTTAATGTCAAGGTCTTTTTGCCCGTTGATCAGCAGAGCTCGTTAGGAGCACCTGGGAATGTGGGATGGTAATGGATGAAGGGGGGGTGGGACGCTGTTTGAAGTGGGGCTATTTAGTTTGACTCTAGGCGTGCTTTTCTCATTCTCAGCTTTCTTTCTGTTTGCACTCTATTCTAAATAAAATCAGAACTTAAACCTTGATTTTGAGTCTGAGCATTTTATTTGGGTTCAGGCAATCATTACATAAAGCTGAGAATCATTTAATGAAAAAACCTCGCTAGTCTCTACCAAGAAATTTTTCTTGTGAAAGAAGAAGTTAGCAATGGCAGAATCGAGGAAAGAGTCCACGGGCTTTGGCGACGCGACCAGGCAGTTCCTGGAGTCGGCATTTCCAAGCAGGGACCCGAGCCCCCTCCCATCCCACCTCGCACCCTATTCCAGAGAGTCCAGCTGCAGCCCGGAGTTGGGGGATCCGATGGAAAGGGGGGAGCCGGAACAGCCTGTAACAACTGGTACCCCTCCCCCAGAGATGATGTGGGATACCATGGGAGACCCCCGGCCGGGGACGTCTCACACCTCATGGAGGCTACGTTACCCCGACTCCCGAGAGGGAATCCACCGCGATGTCGGCAAGTCGGCAGCCTGAGGCACCAGGGCTGGAGGACTCGGTCACACCTTACAGGATCAGAGTCATCGAAGCAAAGATCGAGTCTATGGAGCATATGCTACGATCCATTTCGGCTGCGGTGGGAGACCTGGTGAAGGTTGTTGGTAGTCCAGGTGCCACGATGGGACCCGCCGTCCCCCCTCCTCCGTCGCCAGCACCAAGAGGGTGGGGGTGGCCACAGGATTCTTCCCCGAGTCTTCAGGGTCCCACTCCGGTGTCAGGAGGGACCCTGGCTCGTCCACCGGTTGCGGCTGCACCAGTTGGCGGGGTAGCTAAGGACTTTCCCGTAAAGTTTGATGGGGACCCCACAAATTTGTCATTTTTCCTTACCAACGCTGCAAACTATATGCAGCAATATGGACATTGCTTCACCTCAGAAGGGGCAAAAATCTTGGTTGTTGCCACAAAGCTGAAAGGCAAGAGCTGCTGACTGGTATGTACAGTTATCTGAAGCGAAAGCCCCAGCGCTTGGTGCCTTCGATGCTTTTTTGGCCGCCTTGAGACAGTACTTTGGGGATCCCCTGGCTAAGGCAAGGGCTAAAGAAACTCTAAAGGAACTTGTTCAAGGGCAGAAGTTAGTTGCTGATTATGCCCTGGAATTCAAGTTATTGGCAGGTAAAGTTCCTGAATGGTCTGAAGCTACCCTGATAGACAAGTTTAAAGACGGGCTCAATCGAGAGGTATTGAGATGGGCACTGTGCAGGGACAATCCGGACTCACTTCATGATTGGATCTGTCTTGCCAGAAAGGCTGAACATGCCCAGCATACCTATATGCAAGCCACTAAGGGGGACAAGCCTCCCTCCAGTGAAAAGGGCCCGAGACAGCCGTCTGCCACAGGGTGGGACGACGAGAAACAGCGACGTTTTGCCCGAGGGCGATGCATCAAATGTGGCAAGGCAGGCCACCACGCTGCGGAATGTCACAAAACTAAGACTGCGGATTGCCCGTCTAAATCTCCGCAGAAGACACCTAACCCTCCCCGTCGGCTGGCAGGGGCAAAAGCATCTGCGGAGGAGGGGGACGATGTCTACCTCGCGGGAGACGCTTTTACCACCCTTGAACAGCCGGCAGGAAACAACTTCCACCTGTCTTAAACAGCGCCGCTGGACAGGTGGTGGAGAATGGGCGCAATACCAACATGGTGAGTGCTGACTGCCCCATCCTAGCTGTAAAGATTGAGTTGGGCTCCTGCTCCAAGACCGTCGAAGTCTGGGCTTTGGTCGACTCGGGGTGTTCCAGATGTTTGATCCACCCCGACTTAGTCGCTGCATTGGAGCTGCCTTGCTTTCCCCTTCCAAAACCACTAATTTTTCAGCAATTAGATGGTTCCACGGTGGGGGGGGGGGACCGGCCACCCAGTTTACTGGGGATGTTACGTTACACATGGGAACACACATGGAGCTGATCAAATTCATTGTTACTCCAGTGGGAAACCCTCTGGTGGTCTTGGGGATTCCCTGGCTTACTACCCATAATCCATACATCAATTGGAAGTCCCGTACTATTACGTTTGATGATGGATTCTACCAGGCTCCTATTGTGGGGAAGTCCATCACTGTGGGGGCGGGGAGGGCTGAAATTGTCAACCCTCAGTCTCCCACTCTACCCATGGAAGGGCTGCCTGCCAAGTACCGTGACTTTGCTGACGTCTTCGGGGAGGAGGAGGCAGACCAATTACCCCCCCCATCGCAAAACTGACTGTGCCATTGAGCTTCTTCCGGACGTCCCCTTACCCAAGCCAAAGATCTATGCTATGACTCAGAAGGAACTGGGGGCATTGCGGGAGTTCATTGACCAAAACCTGGCTAGAGGTTTCACTGAAACAGCAAACTCGCCAGTTGGGGCTCCCGTGTTATTCCGCGAAAAGAAGGATGGTACCCTTAGACTATGCACAGACTATCGTGGGTTAAATTCAGCCTCACTTTTGAACAAATACCCTCTGCCTCTTGTAAAAGATATGTTAGCACATTTGTGTAAAGTCTTTTCCAAGCTTAACCTCCGCGAAGCATACTATCGCATTCGGGAGGGGGATGAGTGGAAAACAGCTTTTAACTGCCCCTTGGGTTCCTTTCAGTATAAGGTCCTTCCTTTTGGTCTAGCAGGGGCCCCAGGTGTTTTCATGCAACTGATCAATGAGGTGTTACATGGCCATTTGTTTAAGGGGGTTTTGGTTTATTTGGATGATGTTCTCATCTACACTAAGACTGAAAAGGAACACGAGAAGCTTGTCAAACAAGTTCTCACCAAACTCAGAAAAGCTAAGCTTTATGCTAAGCTTTCTAAGTGTGAATTCCATAAGTCTCGCTTGAATTACTTGGGCTACAGAATTTCTGATCAGGCTATTGAAATGGATCCTGAAAAGGTTCAGGCATTTCTCAACTGGGAGCGCCCGCGAACCTGGCGTCAGCTTCAAAGTTTTCTGGGGTTCGCCAATTTTTACAGATCCTTTGTCCAGGGGTTCGTGGAGATTGCTCTGCCCCTGACTGATTTGTTGCACACCAAGGGGGTCAGGGAGACACGCAAGGTGAAGAACCCGGGGGCCGTGCTCAATTGGACTCCTGCCTGTCAGGCTGCCTTTGATCAGTTGAAGGCTCTTTTCACAGCTGAACCCATTTTATCCCACCCTGACCCTGAACGGCCTTTTGTTGTTCAGGTTGATGCCTCTGATTTTTCTATTGGAGCTATTTTGTTGCAAAAGGATTCTGCCGGGCTCTTAAAGCCTTGCGCCTATCTCTCCCGTAAGTTTTCAGAAATGGAGCGGCGCTGGCATGTTTGGGAGAAGGAAGCTTTTGCGGTTAAGGCTGCATTGGAGGCTTGGCGTCACCTTTTGGAGGGGGCGACTTGTCCTTTTGAGGTTTGGACAGATCACCGCAACCTCGAGGTGCTCCAAACGCCCAGGCGTCTCAGCCCTAAGCACATCCGCTGGGCTCAATTTTTTAGCCGTTTTAATTTCCAACTTAATTTTTCCCAGGGAAGAAGAATTTTTTGGCTGATGCCCTCTCCCGTTTGCCCCAAGATGCGGAGCTGATCTCTGATGTCATTGGGACTGTGCTCACGGAGCCTCAATTGGGATTGGTCGCGGTCACCCGGAGCCGCGCTCGGGGGCAGCCACCTTCCCCCTCGCAAGCGGTTCCGGCACAGCACTCTCGGAGCCGTAAGCAACCTCAAATGCCTGGTCGGTTGCATACTGATTTTGTCTCCGCTTTGAAATCTGATCCCTGGCTCCTCGCTAACCCTGACAAGGTTTCCCTTGAGCACGACCTGGCTTGGGTGGGGGGGCGTTTGTACATCCCTGAATCTCAACAGTCTGCAATATTAGCCCGTTCCCATGACAGTAAGCAAGCTGGTCATTTTGGTTTTCTCAAGTCCCTCCATTTAATCCGGTGGCAGTTTTGGTGGCCCTCCTTATGGAGGGACGTGAAGGATTATGTCGCTTCATGCCCTGTCTGCGCTATGTCCAAACGGCAGTCAGGTAAGCCCCAGGGGCTTCTGCGGCCAGTGGCTGACTCTTCTCGCCCTTGGGATGAGATTTCTATGGATTTTATTGTGGACTTACCCCCCAGTCAAAAGAAAACTGTCATTTGGGTGGTCAAGGATTATTTTTCTAAGCAGGCTCATTTTGTTCCCTGTGCCTCTATTCCTTCAGCGCAGCAGCTAGCCAGGCTCTTTTTGGTACACGTCTACCGCCCACACGGATGCCTCTCTCGTTTGGTGACCGATAGGGGCACACAATTTACCTCACGGTTTTGGTGGGCTTTTTTTGAAACGGATTGGCACTGAACAGGCATTGTCATCCTCTTAGCATCTCCAGACTGACAGATCTACTGAGGTCCTTAATGCCACACTGGAACAGTTTCTCCGGTCTTATGTTAATTACCACCAAGATGACTGGGTTGATTTGCTCCCTTTCGTTGAGGTCGCTTATAACAATGCTGTGCACCAAAGCACTGGTCAGACCCCCTTTCGGGTCGTTTCGGGCCGGGACTTTGTTCCCATTCCCGAGTTTCCGAGATGGGAAGGTCATGACAGAGAGGTCAGAATAAATGCGATCCCTGGGGAAGGTAATGGCAACCCACCCCAGTATTCTTGCCATGAAAACTAAATGGATCAGTACAACCAGAGATATGTCGGTATACCATCGGAAGATGAGACCCCCAGGTCAGAAGATGGTCAAAATGCTACTGGGGAGGAACAGAGGATGAGTTCAACTAGCCCCAGACGTGATGATGCAGCTAGCTCAAAGCAGAAAGGACGGCTAGCGGCCGACGGTGCTGGTGGTGAATGGCGAATCCGATGTTCTAAGGATTAACACACCATTGGAGCCTGGAATGTAAGATATATGAGCCAGGGCAAATTGGATGTCGTTATTGGTGAGATGTCAAGATTAAAGGTAGACATTTTGGGCGTCAGTGAACTGAAATAGACTGGAATGGGACACTTCACATCAAATGACCACCAGATCTACTATTGTGGACAAGAGGACCACAGAAGAAATGGAGTAGCCTTCATAATTAATAGTCAAGTGGCTAAAGCAGTGCTTGGATACAATCCAAAAAACGATAGAATGATCTCAGTTCGAATTCAGGGCAAGCCATCTAACATCACAGTGATCCAAATATACGCCCCAACCACAGATGCTGAAGAAGCTGAAGTAGATCAGTTCTATGAGGATCTGCAGCACCTACTGGACAACACGCCTAAAAGAGACGTTATTTTCATCACAGGAGACTGGAATGCTAAGGTGGGCAGTCAAATGAATTACAGGTAAGCATGGCCTGGGAGAACAGAACGAAGCAGGACATAGGCTGATAGAATTTTGCCAAGACAACTCACTCTGCATAACAAACACTCTCTTCCAACAATCTAAGAGACAGCTTTATGCAGTGGAGGTGAAAAATCGATTTAAGGGACTGGACTTAATAGATAGGATCCCGGAAGAACTCTGGACAGAAGTTCGCAACATTGTTCAGGAGGCGGCAACAAAATACATCCCAAAGAAAGAGAAAACCAAGAAGGCAAAATGGCTGTCTGCTGAGACACTAGAAGTAGCCCAAGAAAGAAGGAAAGCAAATGGCAACAGTGATAGGGGGAGATATGCCCAATTAAATGCAAAATTCCAGAGATTAGCCAGAAGAGATAACAAATTATTTTTAAACAAGCAATGCACGGAAGTGGAAGAAGACAATAGAATAGGAAGGAAAAGAGACCTCTTCAAGAAAATTAGAAACATTGGAGGTAAATTCCAGGCAAAAATGGGTATGATCAAAAACAAAGATGGCAAGGACCTAACAGAAGAAGAGATCAAGAAAAGGTGGCAAGAATATACAGAAGACCTGTATAGGAAGGATAACAATATCGGAGATAGCTTTGACAGTGTGGTCAGTGAGCTAGAGCCAGACATCCTGAAGAGTGAGGTTGAATGGGCCTTAAGAAGCATCACTAATAACAAGGAAGCAGGAGATGATGGCGTCCCAGCTGAACTGTTCAAAATCTTGCAAGATGATGCTGTCAAGGTAATGCATGCTATATGCCAGCAAATTTGAAAAACACAAGAATGGCCATCAGACTGGAAAAAATCAACTTATATCCCCATACCAAAAAAGGGAAACACTAAAGAATGTTCAAACTACTGAACAGTGGCACTCATTTCACATGCCAGTAAGGTAATGCTCAAGATCCTGCAACGTAGACTTCAGCAATTCATGGAGCGAGAACTGCCAGATGTACAAGCTGGGTTTAGAAAAGGCAGAGGAACTAGGGACCAAATTGCCAATATCCGCTGGATAATGGAAAAAGCCAGGGAGTTTCAGAAAAACATCTATTTCTGTTTTATTGACTATTCTAAAGCCTTTGACTGTGTGGACCAGAACAAATTGTGGCAAGTTCTTAGTGGTATGGGGATACCAAGTCATCTTGTATGCCTCCTGAAGAATCTGTATAATGACCAAGTAGCAACGGTAAGAACGGACCACGGAACAATGGACTGGTTTAAGATTCGGAAAGGAGTACGGCAGGGCTGTATACTCTCACCCTACCTATTCAACTTGTACACAGAACACATCATGTGACATGCTGGGCTTGAGGAATCCAAGGCTGGAGTTAAAATCGCTGGAAGAAACATTAACAATCTCAGATATGCAGATGATACCACTTTGATGGCTGAAAGCGAAGAGGAACTGAGGAGCTTTATGACGAAGGTGAAAGAACAAAGTGCAAAAGCTGGGTTGTAGTTAAACCTCAAAAAAACCAAGATTATGGCAACCAGCTTGATTGATAACTGGCAAATAGAGGGAGAAAATCTGGAGGCAGTGAAAGACTTTGTATTTCTAGGTGCGAAGATTACTGCAGATGCTGACTGCAGTCAGGAAATCAGAAGACGCTTAATCCTTGGGAGAAGAGCAATGACAAATCTTGATAAAATAGTTAAGAGCAGAGACATCACACTGACAACAAAGGTCCGCATAGTTAAAGCAATGGTGTTCCCAGTAGTAAGATATGGCTGCGAGAGCTGGACCATCAGGAAGGCTGAGAGAAGGAAGATAGATGCTTTTGAACTGTGGTGTTGGAGGAAAATTCTGAGAGTGCCTTGGACTGCAAGAAGATCAAACCAGTCCATCCTCCAGGAAATAAAGCCAGACTGCTCACTTGAGGGGATGATATTAAAGGCAAAACTGAAATACTTTGGCCACATAATGAGAAGACAGGACACCCTGGAGAAGATGCTGATGCTAGGGAGAGTGGAAGGCAAAAGGAAGAGGCGCCGACCAAGGGCAAAATGGATGGATGATATTCTAGAGGTGACGGACTCATCCCTGGGGGAGCTGGGGGTCTTGACGACCGACAGGAAGCTCTGGCGTGGGCTTGTCCATGAAGTCACGAATAGTCAGAGGCGACTAAACGAATAAACAACAAAAAATTGGCTGAACTGAGGCATGTGTTCTTACTAAACCACAAATGGACAGAATGTGACCTTCCATCTCTTGTTAAGACTGCAACTTCATCATTCCTCACTACTGGCCATGTTAGTTAGGTGACACAAAGTCACCATCAGCAGCCTTTAGAAAGCCACATGTGATAAAAATTAAGGACAACTTGGTTTTAGTTCTCTGCACCTTTGCTTTGGGACCTTTGCAGAAATTTCATATTTTGTCCCATAATTTTCTTCAACCATGTTCATCATAATAGGAAAGCAACTCCATTAACTTCAACACTTGACAGCTGTGTAAATCTCAAAATCTTTTCCTTTCAACTGTAACTTCAGCACTTGCTAAATTGGTTTATGGCCTTTAAATCTTACTCATTAGGAATTGAATTAACCTTATTCCCAGTAGGGACGTTTTAAGCCCTCTCAAAATGTAGGGGATTAATCTTAACCTGTGACTTGTTCCTTTACAATGCAGAAAGACCAAAGAAAAAAGAGAAGGGGGGACACAGGTACATCAGTAACACTTGTCAGCTTCTAAATCAGCTATATCCATATAAAAAGAACTTTCCAACCATGAAAAATAACTTTCTATACAAGAAACCAACAACAGAAGTGCCACATATAAACCTGCAGGGTACTTTTTTACTTCCAATCTGAAATACTTGATTAAGTGATGTCTCAGGAATTCTACCTAGTGAAATTTCATCTATTTCTTATAACAATTTAACCAAAAAGGATAGTTTTCCATTAGCCAACATAACACTTACTCCCTCAAACAATAACATTAGCTAGCAATCTATTTTTGTTTTGAAAACATCCAGAAAGCCATTTCACATTTTATAGAGCACATGCTTTGAGTTCACCCAAAGCATGAACTCACGTAACTGTACCTGTTATATCTATTTGCAGTTAAGTTAGATTTGCTTCTCATCTTCAGTGGTATATCTAAAGAGAATTAATGCACCTTTTGACATTATACTGCTTGGAAAAAGCAGATGAGATATATTTTCATTTCGTCCAACGAATATGAATATGATGATGGTGGGGTAAAAATTAATACATTAGTTCTGTCGAACGTTCTTATATAAACCCCATAATTCCCTCTAATATGAGTACTAACAAGAATGTAACATGACGGTATATTGATAATGTTCAGAGGATCGTCAATATTTACACTAATGCAGATTACAGAACTTGAAAAGAACTAAATCCCTTTCCCTATTAATGCACCTAATGAGGCTTGAACATGCTCAATAGCCACAGAAATTGTCAGTTGGAGAGGTATCAGAAAACAAGACAGGGAAAGAGGTGAAAGAAAAAGTGGTCATTATTTAGAGAGAATGACTGACTCATACCTAGGAAAAGAGCATCGATATTAGCATGGACAACAGATCCTTTTTCCTGCATCTCCTCTTTCTAGAATCTTAACAAATTTGGCAACTCTAAGTCTATAAGTAGGACAACAATGCTGCAACATCTTGATAGCAAGCAGATTTCTGAGCTTCCAGTGAGGATTCATGGCAAACTAGACATCCCTGAAGAAGCAGGGACAGCACTGCAGCAGAGATCAGCAGCCGAGGACTGTGGGAGTAAAGATTAAAAAAGAAACTTCTAAGTTAAAGGCTTTTGCAAATGACTTGGTGTTGGTTCTGGAAGATCCTTTAAAGGGAATTGAAATATTAATGGGCAAATTAAAGGAATTTGGTGCATTAGCAGATTCCAAGGTTAATAAACAGAAGATAAAGAAGTTAACAAAAAATGTGAAAATAGAGGTTAGAACAGAATTGATGAATAAAACAGATTTTAAGATTCAGAAGAATATAAAAAACCTGGGTATCACTAATAAAAATATGAATTGTATGTTGTTTCAAGATAACTATGTTAAGATATGGAATGAAGTTAAAAAAATACATTAAGATGGGAGAAATTACCACTGTCATTGCTGGAGAGAATTTCTGTGATAAAATGAATGTCTTGCCTAGAATGATGTTTTTGTTTCAGACAATACCTATTTTGACAACTGATGCACTATTTCAAAAGTGGCAGAAGGATATATCTAAATCTGTGTGGCGGGGGAAAAACCCCCAGAAGAAGAACAAGTGAAAGAATGTATTATAAAGTGGGCTAAAATTTTTGGTTATAATATACAGATGGAACAATGGGAAAATATGTGGCTGAAAGGATTTAAATTTACACTATGTTATAATCTTAAAGAGAGTTTTTATAAAACGATGTACCGATGGTATATGAAACCAGAGAAATTGTCTAGAATGTATAAAGGCACTTCAAATTTATACTGGAAATGTGAACAAGAAGAAGGGACATTTTATCATGTTTGGTGGGCATGTAAAAAAAAGCTAAAAAATTCTGGATTCAAATACATACACTGATTCAGAGGATTTTAAAGATTAATATACAATTGAGACCAGAGGTTTTCCTTTTGGGATTGATGGACAAACTGTTGGAAAAAGGTTGTAGAATTTCGTTTCTGTACCTAACTACAGCGAGATTATTGTACGCACAAAGATGGAAAGATTCAGCATTACCCACAATGGAGGAATGGTTAGTGAAGATGATGGAACTTTCTGAGATGGCTAAATTGACTTTTTGATCAGAGAAAAGGCATTTATTGCTGACTGGAAACCCCTTACAGACTTTTTACATGAAACAGAAAAAAATGAACTTATGATCTATGCTTTTGATGATTAGGCAGGATATAGAAAGAAGAGAGTCATGTTGTAACCATAGAGTAAGAGGTAAATTTATAATTGTACTTATAACTGCTATAAAGAAAATCGGAAGCTACTTCTTTGTATCTTTTTTTTCTATTTTTTTCTTTTTTCTTTCTTGCATTTTTAGCTTTTTCTTTGATTTCTTTTTCTTTTCTTACTTTATATTAGTTTGTATTAGTTTTTATCTTCCTTTTAAAAAATCTTTCATAAATATTATAGATAGATAGATAGAACACACAGGTTTCTGAATATTCTGGAAGCTTCTTTCCCAAGCATTCAGGAAAAAAAAGCTTTTAAGTTACATCAAAAGCCCCTTCGCATCACACAGCATTCACTTTTCATCCTACCTAACATTGTTCATGTAGCAGAGAGGACCAAAATCACCTTTTCTGGAGTGAGCTGTCTAGATCAGAGGTATTTTCTGCTCAGGTGTCCTGAACGTCTAAAGTTGGAAGGCAATTAAGCTAAAGTATTGCTGAAACTGAAAGCAAGGGGAATTAGAAGCTGATGGCTTAACCCCAGGGTAGTGTTACTCCTGTTAGCAGAGAAGGAAAAAGAAAGTACTACCCAATTATTTAACTGCCAAACATTATGAATTTCTCATTGGGCCCCCAACTGCTGTTTTCAGCAACTCTTTGTTACTTAACACCATTCACTTAAAAATGTGGCATTTATGGCAACATTGAGATGTGTCTAGAATATCAACACAGGAGATTTAATACTAAAATTCTTAAAGAATGGACAGCTTTTCTTTATCTTGTCAGGTGATGGAAGGTGCAAGAAAGATATGTGGATCTTTGTCCTGTCAGATTATGCTACTTCAGAGTCATAATAGATAGAAGAGGTGAACAAAGGACAAGGACTCACCAAACTTACTTGCTCAGCTCTAGCCAGAAGCATTTCAAGGAAACTGAACCAATTTCAATGCAAATCAAAACAAAAATGCATATAAATTCAGAAAAAGCTCTATTAATTTTTTAGTTAAGATTTCTGAGATTTTTGCTTTTAATTTTGCAAGTTTACTCCATTTTCTTAAAATGTGCAGTACTGTTTAAAATTATAAATGACAAACTGCATGTTAGTTTCTTAGTCCTCAGAACAACCATTTATACTTAGCTATAGGTAAACAGGCTTTATGATTATAGGTTACTTTAGAAAGCCTGCTCAGGATTGCTTTTTATTCATTGTATTTCCAATGGCACACACATAAAGTGGAATCAGAACGTTGTAAGGAGGCATATCTCCTCTCCATGCAGACAAAACTCATTAAACTCACAGGACTTTTGTAACTGATAGAAATATATCTCCATACTGATCCAAATCAATACTTAATGGCACCAGAGTCACTGGATTATCACTCAAACATTCCTGCTTGATTCAGGATCTGTTACATCTATCAATGCTAATGGCATTCACTAAACTAAGGGAGAATTTTTTCACCTTTTAAAATACAAAATTTACATTAGCTTTCCTAACTAGTAGCAAAGGGTCAAAATATTGCTTCCCTCTCAACAGAGTCAACCTCATTAGCAGCTCTCACTGAAGACTGGGTAAAAATGATAGAGCAAAAGTTACAATTAGTGCATCATGCATGCAGACCATTTCCATTCCTTTTGGTACTTTCAGAATGTAGAAGACCAACATATTTTGCCCTTTTAAAAAAAACTGGAATGGTTTAAGGGACAAATCATTACCTTGACCTTCACAGAGGCTTCAAGTACCCATTTCAACCCTTAACATCACAAATCCTCCCCTGGTCATACCAACTTTTGGAGGGCCCTCTTTGATGAATGAAATAAGTCTCGTGTGGTCCTCAAATCGACAAAAGTTCCGAAGAGCATCTTTTTAGAGATGGAAAATGTGTGAGTAGAACAGTTCTGTTAAGTCAACATAGACCTGTACTTCCTGCTTACTGGATAAAATGACGCAGGGATACGAAGTTTTACCAACTATAGAGTCACTCTGCCATCCTCTAAGAGAATCTGTTAGAAAGATTCTTTAAAAGGCATTATGCTGTCTTTAATGATGTTTCACAAAAAGCGTGATATAACCTGTTGCCTTCATTGTGCATAAAATAAAGATTAAAGTTCCCGTAAGTTCCCAAACATATTATGGAATTTATTTGGCCTTCCTACCCTTGGTTTACATCAAAGTAAAGACAATTGGGTGTGTTTTGTGAGTGCAACATTAAAAAGAGAGCAAGCTCTCCATACTGGAGTACTGCAGATCTATCAGTGAGCCAATCCAGTGGAATTAACAGAATTCACATCTGTGTAACCTAAACATGACTATTGTACATAATCCCTAGATTTTCTCAAGATGGCATACGTGCACACCGTGCACATTACTTCATCAATTTCTAAACCACCTCCAATGGCAGACACAGATCAAAGGACAAGGTCCATTTTTAGGAGCCTTTTTTTCTAATTGAGAAGAGTAGGATTCTCCTTTCCCCTCAGTGTTTAACAGGCTAATCTTTCTCACTCAGGAACTGTTCTGGTTATCAAAATTGAGCTTATCATCAATTACCCATCATGCAAAAATCAAATGTCTCATGCTTGTTTGAGGCTCCTAGTGTAAATAAAACTCATTGCCAATTCCAAGTTACCATTTTAATTCCAATATCCATACCCCTTAACATAATTGTAGTTTAGCTCTTCCCCTATCCAACGAGGCCAAGTAGCCAAAACAACCACCCCCCGCCCCAACACCTAAGGATTAGGAAATCAAGCCCTTCATGGAGGAAAAAGAGTATGCTTTTCTACTCCAGACGCTCCAAAAAGGACGGCGACTCGCGCCCACAATTAGGGCCTCGAGGAGATCCAGGCCTAGAGAGGACACCCCTGCAGGGCGAAGAGGCTTACATAAGCGAAGGCCCAGCCAGCCAACCAGAAAGCCCCAGGACCATTAATCAGACCGTGACACGCTGTAACCTCAGCTCGCCCGCAGGACTTCGCTCCTTTCCCAACGAGAAAGGCTGCAACAGCGCGGGGGCGGCAAAATAGTCAGGCATCTCCCGCGCTTTGCAGGGGACGAACTGCGCCCAGGGGGTTTGGTAGTGGGAGCGAGACGGAATCAGGGGAGGACGTGATCCCACCTCTGCCGCTAACCGAAGAGGGCTCAGTGCATTCACAAGAACATCAAAGGGGGGCAGGAAGGGAGGGCGCGTGCTGCCATTTCGCCTCCCGCACAGAAAGCACGAGGCGCTCCTTGCCGGTCCCTCCGCTGCAGCTCCGGCAGCCCAAATTCTAGCCAAGGCGCGCGCGCTCCCTCTTTCCCCCCTTTCAGCTTCTGCTACTGCAATCCCCGGGGATGTAGAGGGGGGCGAGCAAAGGGAGAGAGGAGGCATATTTCACCCGAGTATCCTGCAGAAGTACGCAAAAGAGGCTGCACAAAATCGTGGGTCCCTCCCTCCTAGCCCGTCTCTTAAGAAGCGGCATCTATAAGGTCTTCCCCCTCGGGTGGTGGGGGGAAGAAAAGAAGGCCACTTCAGCCCCCGTCCTCCCCACTCGCGTCAAGGCGCGCGAGGCAAAGCCCAGCGCCCCCTAGAGGCCCCCGCGGCTCCTTGCTCCAGCCCGGGAAAGCTGGTCAGCAGGGAAGAGTCGACCCGCATCCCCCGCCCGGAATCTCCTGCGAGAAGCCCCCGCTCCGACGCCCTACCTGCGTGGCTTTGTGGAACTGCTTCTTCAAGCCCGCCACGGACATCGCTGCTGCCGGGGGAGGAGGAGGACAGCCGTCGGAGCTCTGGGCGGCCAGGGATGCTTCTTGCCCTCTCCCTCTCGCTGCTCAACCGCCCTCACCTCCTCTCTCACCCCCACCTTCCTCGACGGGTTATCAGATGCCGGCTGTGGTGCAGAAACACCCTGACGTCAAATCGTGGGAACCCGGCCTCTTAAAGGGAAAGGCTCCCCACTTTTTAGCCCTTTCCTTTCTGGCTTTCCCGTTGGGAGCAGAGGAGGAAAACGCCTTGTACAACATCCCCAGCCACTGATGAGAGGCGATGGGAGTGCTAGGTTAGTGGCATTTGGGGATCTCCACCCTTGAAGTAGGGCTAGGAGAGCAGGCATATCACTTAGGGCTTATTGATGAGGTTTCCCAAGGCCAGTGAGGGTTCCTTCCGGCCCCTGCTCACTGCGTGCTGGTTTTTGGCAAGCTTTGCTTATTAGTTTCACGATGCGGAAATCTTGCTCGCATCCACACGCTCGCTTGAGGGCCCGGCTGTTGTTATTAAGTCGTTGGAAGATTTTCAGAAAAAAACAGATTGAAGAGTTGTGTTAAGAGCAAGATAAGGCATTACTCGGACAAGGACTTTGGGACATCCTCAAAGCCGGGGAATTGCGTCGTTCGTGTTGACAGGGTGTGAGTGATTTTAGGCGGGCTTGGGATAACAATTACTTATAAAAAAATAAATATAATTGTATTTGCTATCTACATGGTTAGTGCTTTGATTCAGTATTGCACATTATTTTGCTAATTTGTGGTTATGGTACTGTGCAAACCCAGCCAGCAAAATTGGGTCTGAATAGAGCTCTGTTGATGTTAAATTACCATTTTTAAATATTTGGGATCCTCAAATGGGACAAGTTTTTACATGTCATTACTAGGTTAGCTAGGAATGGTTTACTCATACCAATACAGCACATGTCACAGTCTATCCTTCCTCCTCTTTGCACTTTAATGCAAGCATTTCTTCTCAGGAGGACGTATTAATCTTTCCTCCCACACACCTTGCATTTCCTTCTCATTGAGCATGTTCAAACTAACAAGAGATAGTTGGAATCAGACTCATGAGTGTCTACACATAAAAAATGGGTGGAGGTTTGATCACATCATTGTGGATGCCATTGTGACTTTTTTGACCCTACCTTGTTGGACATCCCTGGTTAAAATGTTTGAAAATAAAAGCTAGTTAAAAGCTTTAAACTCCCATGTGCAAGAGATCTGCAACTGAGCAGAAACATCCTTTCACAATGACTGCAGATATGAACAAAGCAGATTTGTTACATGCCTGGGCATGTGCTAAGCAGGGAGGTCCAGCCATGTCCATAGTAATTTTTTTTATCCCATTTGTTATATGTAACTCAAGGTGGTGAACATACCTAATACTCCTATTTTCCCTGCAACAACAACCCTGTGAGATGGGTTGGGCTGAGAAAGAGCAACTGGTCCAAAGTCACCCAGCTGGCCCTCATGCCTAAGGCAAGGCTAGAACTCACAGTCTCCTGGCTTCTAGGTCAGCACCTTAACCACCAGGCCAAACTGGCTGTCAGTTATTCTAGGCATGCTCAAAACACACTCTGCAAGGGTAAAATCTGTCACTTAGTAAAGAGGTCATTGGTTACACATCCTGATACTTCTGGGGTGAAATAGGGGCCTTTTTTCAGGCAGCATGGAGGTTGATTTGTTTGATGTAACTTGCAGAACCTACCATAACTGGGTGGTATAACTCCATCTTGGGCATTCTCTTGAAAAAAGCTACACTGTTCAGGAATGAGGAGTCTTTTTTTTCTTCTAGCCCTTCATTTTGGAGGCTCATGAGTCAACATTTTTAAACTGAACTTTTAAAATTGGGTTTATGACTGATGACATCTATACCATGTGGGGTTTTGTTGTTTACTTTGATGACATCACTGATTAAAACTACCTATAAGCTCTCACAAAAAGTTAATATACACTGCAACTATTTCTTATGATTCCAAGTTGACAGAAGAGAAGGCAACTGCAGATTGACTTTGATTTGGACGAACTGGAAGATAGAAACAGTGGTGGTTTGAAACTGCCTAATAAATCTCTAAAAGCTGAAGATTTATTTCCTTTCCTCCACCAAGGGTTTCCCACTTGATTTCAAGGAATATTAAACAACAAACTGCAAAGGAATTAACTCCTTTCCAACCAAATTACAGTAAAAGCAGTTTTATCACAACTTACCTATGGTCTTCCAGAAATGGCTTGCCACATCTCTCCAGATATTGAATCCACAACTCCCATCACTCCAAGAGTTTTGGCAAGAGTTTAACAGCTGGAAAAAGATAGACGTTTTCCATTTTATCTTCCATAAGCAGAAGCATTTGAACCAAGACATAGCAATAAAAACAAGCAAGCAAACAACAGAAATTTCCAAAGGATGCTTCAAAAAATACCCCTAAAATATGGTGTCAAAAGGTACAGGTAAGGTTACAAAAGCAAAGTAAGCCAACATTCATCGCAGTATTGTTCTGTTTATTTATTTATTTATTATCTCGCCTTTATTAAATAACTCAAGGCGAACATATTTAATATGCCTTCCTCCTCCTATTTTCCCCACAACCACCACCCTGTGAGGTGAGTTGGGCTGAGAGAGAGTGACTGGCCCAATGTCACCCAGCCGGCTTTCAGGCCTCAGGCGGGACTAGAACTCTCATACCACACCTGATTGGCTCTTGGGCTGAGAGAGAGGGACTGGCCCAAGGTCACCCAGCCGGCTTTCAGGCCTCAGGCGGGACTAGAACTCTCATACCACGCCTGATTGGCTCTTGGGCTGAGAGAGAGGGACTGGCCCAAGGTCACCCAGCCGGCTTTCAGGCCTCAGGCGGAACTAGAACTCTCATTACCACGCCTGATTGGCTCTTGGGCTGAGAGAAGGGGACTGGCCCAAGGTCACCCAGCCGGCTTTCAGGCCTCAGGCGGGACTAGAACTCTCATACCACGCCTGATTGGCTCTTGGGCTGAGAGAGAGGGACTGGCCCAAGGTCACCCAGCCGGCTTTCAGGCCTCAGGCGGGACTAGAACTCTCATACCACGCCTGATTGGCTCTTGGGCTGAGAGAAGGGGACTGGCCCAAGGTCACCCAGCCGGCTTTCAGGCCTGAGGCGGGACTAGTGTCCTGTTCAGACTATGAGGCAGCCAGACAGAGTTCTTATCAAATCTCTTTATTTAAAATGACTATTTACAATAATAGAGTCCTGGTGAATAATAAAGCAAGGTAGTTCTAATCAAGACCACCCAGGCTATGACAGATGAACAGGCACGGCTGCAGGATCAGACTATGGCAGAACCGCAAGGCAGAATTTGGCTAATCCTCTGATCAAAGCGGGTAGACTTGGTGAAGCAGGAGTGCATGGCAAGGCAGGAACTGAAGGCAAGGATCCATGATCTGGCACACAGATAGGACCGGACTGGCATGTGGAGGCTAGGCGAGACTGAACTGGAACCACTGGACAAGGCTTGGCTCTGGAGGCTAGGCTGGGCTTGACTGGATATTCTAGGCAAGGCTGAGAACTGGAAGCAAGGCTGGACTGGACTGGAGACTGGAAGCAAGACTGCAGACTTGAAATTGGACTGGAGTTCCTAGGCGAGGCTGAGGACTTGGAGCAAGACTAGACTGGACTGAAGATTCTAGACAAGGCTGTGGGCTTGGAGCGAGGCTGGACTGGACTGGAGATCCTGGCAAGGCTGAGGGCTTGGAAGCAAGACTGGACTGGACTGGAGATCCTAGGCAAGGCTGCGGGCTAGGAGTGGGGCTGGGTGCACACCTGATTCGCGCTGGAACACAGCCACGAGGTCCTGAACTAGATGCAAGACTGTGTTCAGCCAGAATGGCAGGAGGAGGATCCTCTGGCTTTTACAGAATCTTTGGAGGTAGAAGACGCTGGCACTGGTTCCACGCTGGCTACAGGCAAGGCATCCGACGTAGGTAAGGACTCTTCTGCAAGGGCTGTGAGCTTGAAGGATCGGTTGCCTCTGGCAGCTTGTTCTTCGCACGTCTGCCTTTTATGCCAATCCCTTCTGCGCCTTTTCTCTCCGGCAGCCAATCAGGCTGTTTCTCCTGTCTTGTGCACTGATTGGAGAGTTCAAATCCCCCACCGGAGCCTGTCCAATCCCCACTTGCCATTTCTCCCACTCTGCTGAGTCACTTCCTGGTTCTGCTTTTTCAAGCCTCTCCTGATGAGCTTCGGTTTCCCCCTCTGACTCTGGATAAGTTTAGTTTTCGGAGTCAGACGTGGGCTGAAACCTCACAACTAGAACTCATAGACTCCTGGTTTCTAGCTGAGCACCTTAACCACTAGACCAAATAATTCCTAGTAAATTACAAATCCACTCTCCCTCTTTCTTATTTCAAGCACATTCTGCTTTTTATTTCCTTCAAAACATTTATACATATGACTGTGAAACTCATTTGTTTCTTAACATTTTCAGCTGTTTAGTTAATTCTTACTCCCTCTAATACGTTTAAAATTCTATATTGATTTCTGTAGTTGAACGTTTTACATCAGCACAGTGCACCAGAAGGGCCAGAACGAAATATCTGGAAATTACTGTTAATACTTTCCAGAGCAAAGGCTAACACTTGCCATTCACAAAAAGATATTGGTGTGCCCATTCTGACCAAGAGTTATCTTTAGACCCACACCAGTTTCAGAAATGGGCATTCAAGTACAAGTATTACATATTGGTGACCCAATGTCTCAAGCTTGGTAGAAGGACCCCCACAGTTTAGAGGCTGAGATAAGACCTAGCAATTTAGAAAGACTTTGGCTGAGATCAATTTCTTCCATTTACCATGTTCATCTTTCTCCCTTTTTTCGATCTATGGTTGCTTTGGTGTTTCAGGATACCTTTGTTGTTTTATGTTGTGGCTTGCTTTACTATTGTTACTATTGGTAAGCAGGTTAATACAAAGGAAGTTGGGAGCTTCTCAAAAATCCTGGAAATACAATAATACATCATAGGAAATCATTGTGGGTGTACAGGGAGTTTTCAAATGAGTAGGAGTTGAAAGAGACATGTATAGGAAGTAGAAGAGAGGTGTAATCACCAAGGTGGTATAACAAAATAGATAATATCTGCAGACAGAAAGACAGAATGGCCAAAGCACAAAAGAAATTTAGGGAAGCTGAAAGCAACAAAAAACGCTTTTTTGTTATGTCAGTGGGAAAAGGGAAGGGGACCTTTCACAGGCTCACTGTTAGGAAAAGATGGTAGGATACTAACAGGTGATGGGGAAGGGCAGAGCTCCTCAGTTCCTACCTTGATCTGGTCTTTCCCCAAAGGGGAACTGTATTCAAATAACCCTAAGCAGAACAATTGATACACAAAGGGAGCCAGATGCTCTCTTACCATCTCTAAGAGCCAGATGCCCCAAGGTAAGTATAGAGATGGTAAGAGAGCATCTGGCTATCATGAACAAGTCTCCAGGGCCAGATCAATTGTATCCAAGAATCCTGAAGGAGCCTGTGAATGTCATCATGGAGCCTCTTTCTTTGTGATCTTTCAGGATACAGTTTGAACAACAAAGTCTCAGATCTGATTAATTAGGGCTATCAGATTTGGGCTTCAGATATCTGGATATCTACTAGACAGCAGCAAAGAGATACAGACATTCTAATATTTTATTACTGTCTAGTAGTCAACTGAACTTGCAATCATGTGGTAACCATAAACTAAAGACCAATGGAAATGTTTTATTTCTTGAACAGAAGTAATACTTTTGAGGTTGTTTTTGTATTTATTGATTTTTATTTATTAAATTTATGTCACCGCCCAATGGGGGACTTTGGGCGGTTTACAATAAAATGACACTAAAAACATAACCACCTAAATTACTATTAAAATATAAATAAAAATGAATGAATGAGTGCAAATGGAAGTAGGCTCAGTAATAGTCTTTATTCTGAAAGCATGGCTAACATCCTTGGGAACTTTCAGCTTGGAAGAAAAATATATTTCAATATCCAAGAAACCTGTTTGATATTGTTGTTTGGTCTGCATCAAGATTTTGATAATTTTAATTTAAATAAAAATAGTCTCATGTAACCAAGTGTGATGACCTGGTAATCTGTATGCTTGCTCGATTTGATGTCCAGGTGCTCACTGTTCATGGATACTTTTAAGGTGCTTGCTGTCAAGCTAATACCGTAGAGCAGTGTTTCTCCACCTTAGCAACTTTAAGACATGTGGACTTCAACTCCCAGAATTCCCTAGCCAGCATGGTTTGGAGATATCAACGCATAGCAGAAAAGAGCCACATTCTTGTGATTCATCTGCTCAGTACATGCATTCAGTTCCACGATGCTGAGCTTATTGTTATAAAGATGCAGTACCAGGAGGATTAGTGGTGGAAAAATGCTTTGGGGACAGTCAAAAGGAAAAGAATCCCCTGTTCCCAGGTGGAAAGAATAAAACAAGGAGGCAGAGTTAAGGTATTCACTGAGTTGAAGGTATAGGTACTGTGAACAACATATAGATTCCAGTCTATTTCATCTTGGTTGCCTCTTGAATGGGGCCCTTTCTTTTCAAATTAGCTTTTCTGTAGTGCTAACAGACCTTCAGGGCAATCTTGAGTAGAGCACAAAATACCAAAGTCACCCCAATACTTCCTTTCTCTCTTCAATATTTATAATTTATTTGGTTATCCATCATGCTTATATGCCTTGACCTTACTAATGAGCAAGAGTCTGCCATCAGCCCAGATGGGGAGAACCTGAGTAATCAGAGCACTTTTTCCAGTCTTTCTATCCAGTGGATGGACAAAAAGTAAAGTTTCTGTCCAGTTGCTGTAACATTTCCTGTGCTTTACTGCCATCATCTGTTACACGAGAAAAAAAATCTTAAATAATTCAAGTTCTTATAAATGTATATAATTTCTATTTGCTTAGTTTTTAAATAACTATTTAAATGTTAAATATTTATTCTTCATGGTGTTTGAAATTCACTGCTACAAGATGAAAGAGAATGATTTAAATAGTTGTTCTGCCATTTGATTGTACAGACACCAGCTCAGCTTAAAAATCCCTGAATTTAAAAACACAGTCAACACATAAAGCAATTAAAGCATTACTAAAAGAAGAATAGAGAGCCAATTTGGTGTAGTGGTTAAAGGTATCAAGCTAGAAACCAGGAGACTGTGAGTTCTAGTTCCGCCTTGGGCACAAAGCCAGCTGGGTGACCTTGGGCCAGTCACTTTCTCTCAGCCCTAGGAAGGAGGCAAGGGCAAACCACTTCTGAAAAATCTTGCCAAGAAAACCGCAGGGACTTGTCCAGGCGGTCTCCAAGAATTGGACACAATTGAACGGAAAAAAAAAAAGAAGAATAGCTACTGAAATAGAGTCAGGCCCAGCCCAAGAACAATGAAGAGTCAGTCCATTCAAATGCCAGCTCCTTGTTTGTTCACGCCATATAGACAGAATCTTGCCAGACTAAAGCTACTCTAACTGACCTAAGGGGAAATAATCCGGGAGAGTTCTAGGGCGGGACTATCCTGAACCTCTTCATTTTCCCACCATTGCCTCCTGGATTGTACCTCCGCTTATCTCCTCCACCTCCTTGGAATGTGCTCCCTCCTTCCTGAGAACCAGCGGCACCACCAAAATCCACCACAGTGAGCCAAAGTTATGCCTTTATTTATATCCTATCTTTCTCACTGCAGAGCATTATAGTCCCTTATGGCTTATTCTGTTAAGGGGGTAATCTGTTGGGGGACTGCAAGGGGATTGCCAATGGGGCTGAAGCAGGCAGTAGATGGGGATATCCTGTTTCTCTCTGATTTAACTTGTTTCTATTGCTAAAACCCATTTTCACCCAAGAAGGAAGAGGTGTGAACTGATCTCTTGCAAAGGGATTTTGATATTAGGCCAAAGCCAAAGGCTGCCCTAGACCATGTTGTACATAACACCTTATAATATGTGTCATTTAACTCAAGGTGACTTACTACTGAGCATACATACAGTATGTGGGATCACAGACAGTGGATTTGTTATTTATATGGACCTTGTGCTGGGGATGGTTTTCAAGGCTTGGTTCAAGTCACCACTTGGCCACAAAGCTCACTGCATGACTTTGGCCAGATACTCAGCCCAATCTGTCTTACGGTATTGTTATTGGGATGATACCATGACAGAAGAATCTCATGTAAGCTATATTGAATTTTTAAAAAGGTGGGATATAAACACAATAAATAAATATGTTTTACTATTTCTCTAGGATTTAGTCTCTTTCTACCCTTAAAAATTTCCTTTCTCACAGCAAGAGCTATTTAGGATAATTAGAAACTGACAGAATATTAGAAATCAATACTAGTGATCAAGTTACTAAGCAATCATATTTTGGTCAAAGTAGATATGGCTGCTGATCCCTTTGGTAGAAGATACCTTCCTGGCTGGAGTTTAACAGCCCGTTAATGTTTTTTCTTGCACCTGATCTATTGTGGTAATTTTGGCCATGCAAGTGATTATAGGAGAATTTTTAGTAAACTCTCACCATTTTGTTAAAGATAGCCTGCAGTTGAAGGTTTTCTTCCAGCTTGCACAGGAGAAGCTTCTTCATTATTGAAACCCAGGCAAGAGACATCCCAAGCAATGTACATAAACTTTTGCAATACCTGGTGAACTCTATTAATGCTTCAACTCCTCTATCAACACTTGTAAAATTACAAACATTGCCTACACGCTCACACACACAAACACAGAGATCTATACTTTCCAGATACTGAATGTGAAACAGGTATAGCCTTGAGGCATTGAAATAATCTGTAATTCTGGTATTCAGGTTCAGATCTGGGTGATGTTGTTAAATCTGACCACATAAGCAAAGCCAAAGCCAATCCATCACTGATCACCATGCTGAATAATATTTTTTCTCTCACCTCCTCAGCCCTGGAAGGAGAAAGACACAGCAGGTGTTTTTCCTTTTTGTGTGATATTTTATTGTCATCTTCCCATACCCTTGAATATCTGGTTTGATTTCCTTTGCTAAATTCCCCAAGGAAAAAATTAAAAAAGCCCTCATCTAGCCAGAGGAGAACAAGGATCCCTGCTCAAGTGAACAATCCTCCTGACCTCTATCCATCACAACCAAGCCAGTAGCCAAAGACAGGTAACTTCTCTCTGTCTTCTCTCTTAAGTTTTGCCGACAACTCAACCTCTTTCTAACCTCTCAACCAATCTGGGGTATTATTTATCCTAAGATCTCTGTGTTAGGTTGCAAACTATTAGTTCAAACCAGTGTTTCTCAACTTCGGCAACTTTAAGAGGGGTAGACTTCAACTCTCTCAATAAAATAGTTAAGAGCAGAGACATCATGCTGACAACAAAGGTCCGCATAGTTAAAGCAATGGTGTTCCCCGTAGTAACATATGGCTGCGAGAGCTGGACCACAAGAAAGGCTGAGAGAAGGAAGATACATGCTTTGGAATTGTGGTGCTGGAGGAAAATTGTGAGAGTGCCTTGGACTGCAAGAAGATCAAACCAGTCCATACTCCAGGAAATAAAGCCAGTCTGCTCA
Organism: Candoia aspera; assembly: GCF_035149785.1. Classification (NCBI taxonomy): domain Eukaryota; kingdom Metazoa; phylum Chordata; class Lepidosauria; order Squamata; family Candoiidae; genus Candoia; species Candoia aspera. The sequence continues at coordinate 186,794,601 of NC_086154.1, forward strand.
CTTGAGGGAATGATATTAAAGGCAAAACTGAAATACTTTGGCCACATAATGAGAAGACAGGACACCCTGGAGAAGATGCTGATACTAGGGAAAGTGGAAGGCAAAAGGAAGAGTGGCCGGCCAAGGGCAAGATGGATAGATGATATTCTAGAGGTGACGGACTCATCCCTGGGGGATCTGGGGATGTTGACAACCGACAGGAAGCTCTGGCGTGGGCTGGTCCATGAAGTCACGAAGAGTCGGAAGCGACTGAATGAATAAACAACAGACTTCAATTCCCCTAATTCCTCAGCCAGCTGGCTGGGGAATTCTGGAAGTTGAAGTCCACCCCTCTTAAAGTCGCCAAAGTTGAGAAACACTGGCTTAAACTATTGAATACCAAGTGGTTATTTGATTGCCATATGTACCATTAGCCCACATTGTGTTTAATATATTTTATGGCTAGATTATTAATTACTGACTCATTTTTGGGCGCAGAAGCTCATTTTACACCAATCGAAGTGAATATTTGTAGCTCAGGGTTGAACTGTGGAGTCCTTGGTGCTCTCTGAACCTTGTTGCTTTCTTGGAGACGTTTCATTGCCAGACTAGGCAACATCTTCAGTGCGAAGAGGGAGTGGGCCGTGCTCTCAGTTAATGTATATAAACGGAGAGCAAGGCCCACTCCCTCTTCACACTGAAGATGTTGCCTAGTCTGGCAATGAAACGTCTGCAAGAAAGCAACAAGTCTCAGTGAGCACCAAGGACTCCATGCTTGTTTTACAGTCTTGGTATTGGGTTCTGATTGACTTGGTGTGAGAGAGGTCACACTTTCTTACACCAATTTGTGATACAGTTAATTATTAAAACAGAATAATATTTATGGGAAATGATGTAATACTTCTGAAACATGATAGGTCTTAAAGGAAATTCAAATCATGGCCTGTGGAATTTGTTGACAGGCAACAATTAATCTTGAGATTTAGAAAACCAAATATGCTGTTCTTCTTTCTATTAAAATCTTTAACATGAAAAAGTAATAGATAATACTTGAAATGATGGATTGCCTACTATAGAGGACATGAGGCCACACTATCTGTTCATCTACCCTCACTGAATGAGCAAAGAAAGAGCAGGAGCAGAAATCTTAGCATGGCTTATCTGATCCATATGCAAGTTTTCGGCAATGGCATTCATGTCATAATATTCTTACTGCCGGCTCATCATTTATTTTTGTAGCTGAGAATTCCAGATTAAGAATGTGATACAACATGTGTTGCATTGTTACCCAATAGCCTTTGATTGGATTACATTTTTTTCTACTTCCAAGGAGGCATGAGATTCTTAGTTAGAATACCTTAGTTAGTAACACAGGAAAACTATTTTTTTCCTGAATGCAGGATTTCAATATAAAGCAACTCCAAGCTTCCATAAATGTATACGTTTTGATACAAACTTAACTTATGTCTACACTATTCTGTTTTAAGCCTACTTACTGTATGTCCTAATTCAAGAAAGCCAGTTTGGTGTAGTGATTTAAGGCCTCAGGCTAGAAACCAGGAGACCATGAGTTCTAGTCCTGCCTTAGGCATGAAGCCAGCTGGGTGACCTTGGGCCAGTCATTCTCTCTCAGCCCTAGGAAGGAAGCAATAGCCAACTTTCTGAAATCTTGCCAAGAAAACTGCAGGGACTAGTCCAGGCAGTTGCCAGAAGTGAACACCAACTTGAAGACACCCACACAAGTTCTAATTCTAAAATTGAGGAAAGACTTACCAGGAATTATGGGAATTTTTTTTCTCTTTCTCAAGATCATCAGCCAAACTTTTTGTCCTAAAACTAGCAATCCATCTTCAACAACTATTTGCTGTCTATTTCCATTCCATTGCCAACCACTTTTCCAAACTTCCAGTTCCTCCCCAGAATTCTGTCTGATGTTTTAAAGACAATGGATGCCAGCTCAGCACCAAAGCCCTGCCTTTTATCTCCTATGAGACAAACTTTCCTATGAGAATCTAAACTCACAGCTACTGTCAACTTCTTGTTACCAGCAAAGCCAGCACAAACTGGGTTGGAGCAGGGAAATCTGGATATGTGGTGAGCCAGCCAGCAGGGACCACAGGACTGTCACAAAAGGAAAGAAGCAGCAGCTTGTAGAGCCTTTGCTTCTGATGACAAAATATCTTAAGAGTTCAACCCTGATAGAGGGATAGAAAGTGTATGAGATCTTGCAGCGATCACTGCTGAGGATCCTTTGGACTGGAGGAAGTCAAAGCAGCATTCCTTCTCTCTCCTCAAGTTGCATTTTTTTTGACATCAGTATAGAGCTGGGAAGCATATATGTTGAATCTTAAGCTGAGTTAAAAAGTTTTGGGATGTCTTTTATCATAGGTTTTCTACCCCCACTCCACCCCTCTATCCCATGCTTCTGCTCAGGAGGAGAGGTTAAGTTTATTGCATCTTGGAAAAAAACACAATATCGCACACCAAACAAATTTAAAAAAAACACCTGTCTTCTACATATCAATTCTAGTTACAGAAATCCTACTCTCTTTTGTGCCTCATCAGCATTTTTCTGCTACAACAAATGTACAGTGAATTCACAGCAAATATCCAGGATCAAGATCAAAATCAGTGCAATTCTGAGAATGCAGAACTAAATAGGTATACGAACAACCGCATTGCTTCTTCATGATCCGAAACTAATTTCTAATTAAAGTCTGCCCTCTAGTGGGATAGGGAAAACTGGCAAATATTGATTAAAAAATTAGTCTCCACTGTAAAAATATGAAAGTGAATAAAAATTAAGATTTTTTAAGGGGCAAGATGTGATGCAATTTAGTATCATATTCATTACTGCCTCGCTCCTTTAATTAGCAACATTGCTAAGTTGAAATGACAACCGTTCCTTTCTGCATCTCTTCATGTGGTCCACTTGTACACACAGAGAACTAGCTAAGTAACAAGATGTATTCAGCATAGCACATTTAAAAGGGACCTCATAAACCACAGAAGCAATCCTCAAAAGGTCTGCTGGTAAAGAGAGTGTCCATGGACAGACGATGCAGCTATCAAAATTCGACTATATCATTTCATCAAGGGGCTGATTTTATTTTGTCTTAGAATGAGCAAAGAAATTCTGTTAATAAGGAAAAAGTGCACCATCAATAGGGCCCCAGTAAAAATGAAAACTATTCCTACCCAGAAAATTATCCAATTTGGTAGTGGATCCACAGTGGGACAAATGCTATCAGGAGTTAATTCGGGCATTCATCCTGCCCAAGAAAAAAGGGGGGGTAGGTGAGAATTGCACTGATTTTTACAAAATGTACAATGTGGCTGAAGGGACTCTTCTGTTTTGGTTTAACCTCTTTTTACCTTGACACCCTTGCAGTGATATTGAGCTCTTAGTTGATGAGCAGATGCTCATGTTTTGGAGCACTTAGTTCCAGGAATAACATGAAACCACGATAATAATTTACAATTGTCACCCCAGGGAAACTGTTTATTTTAATCATGTCTGGGTTCGGTGTAGTGGGAAATCTTTCCAAGATATGTCTTCTGGTTGGTTTTATCTTTACTTTCCCCTTCCTATTAAGAACTGTTGTTAAATGAGAAACATTAGCAAAACAAATGGTCTTCCTTAAAACTGGTTTGCAAAGAGAACTAGTTGTATTGAGTTTTCGTAACATAATTGGCAGCTTTCCCACCACTAGGTGGAGCATGAAGCTCATCTAATGGGAGACTATAGACAGGAGCTGGTGTGTATTCTCATTGTCCATATATTTGAAAAGGAAGTTTCCTTTTAAATTCCAACTTCCTTGGCTTTGCCAAGGGAGAGGGCTAATGCTACATTTAAATGCACATTGTACACATCCACAAACTATTTGAAATCTGCTCCAACTCCTAGTAATTTTATTTATAGATTTAATTATCAGAAATAAAGAACGAGCAGGAAAAAACATACTTCCTGGTTCAGATAGAGCTGTATTTGCATAGCTATAGGAGTATGGAGAGAGCCAGTTTGGTCTAGTGTTTAATGTGCTGGACTAGGAATTGGGAGACATACATTCTAGTCCTGTTTGGCATGGAAACCAAGTGGGTGACTGTGGGCTAGTCAGTTCCTCTCAGCCATGGGAAGTCAGAACTAACACACACGCACATGGAATAGACTAGGCTGCATCTCTGCACAAATAGCTTGAAAGATGTGGAGCAATATTCTACATTCCGTATCTTGAAGAACCCATTCAGGGACAGAGATGGTTTTTGACCCCACTTTGTCAGTCATGAAAAGGCGAGAATAGGAGACTGAATTCAGTCTTTTCTTCCTCTTTCAACCCTCCTGTACAGAAAAGTGACTGCATCTAAATAAAGCAATCTGCAACAGCTTTTGTAAATGGGAGCTGGGGGGCGGGGGGGAAGGCAAGATGGCTGTCATGGCAGCATCATCAAAGCCCTGTCCCTTTTATATATGCAGTGTGATCACATACATGCACACAAAGATATAGCTTCAATTGCACTGTTGTGACCTCCATACTGATTTTTTATCACCCTGCCTCCCCGCCGCAAGATGTTGCTGGCAGTATGGTTCTCTGCCTGTAGGCCGCCATATCCTGATCCCCTATATCTGTTATCATTGGCCATACTAGTTAGGGTTGCCAAGAGTTGGTTCAACAACATCTCAAAATCCCAAGTCCTCTACCTCAACTCTTATCTCATCACCTGGATGGGTTTTTCTGCAGGACACATGGCTCTCTGTTTGGTCTAGTGGAAAATGTCATCACTGAGAATTGAAATGACATTAAGCATTAAAGGGGACAATTGCAGGGGATGTTATTCCTGGTCTTCAAGCTTAGCATATGACAGAGACTCAAAATTCTTGGCCACCTTGAGGATAGTGATCTTTGTGTTGCTATATGTAGAGGGAAGAGATAATGGCCTCGAAGGATAGGAGGAAGAGCCACTATCAAGGCAACGGTCAGATAAAAGGGGCCTGAGTATGGGTCAAGAAAGTAACTTGAGAAAACATCTCAGACAGGCCCTTCCCTAGTTCTCATGAAGATAAAGTGAGGGAGGGGGAAGCACATTCAGACTTGTAATATTCTGTTACTATAGCTGTTACAATAAAAGTAGTCCTGACTTACATGACATTGGCTTCTTAGTCTGATCTCTTATAAGGCTGATACTATTGAGATCTGGCCAGAGCAAGATCTTAAGCCAGAGAGCTTGGGACATTGGTCCTCAAGCTGTATATGACTCTTGGGCTAACTTCAAACTTCCTATGCAAAAGGAAGTTCAGCTGTCTTGTGAGAACACTCTTCACCTGTGGCTTGGAGCAGAATGTCAACAAGAAAGCAGAAAGAGGGTTTCAGAGAAAATAAATAGTCCTATCCACTTTTGCTTCTTTACCTCGCTCACTGCTTGCTTCAACTTTAGCCGCTGTATACAGTACCCCCTAAATTGTCTTGACAAAATGTTTGCACACCCCTGATTTTGAGAGTATCAGGTTGCTGACTCCCCATCATAGATAATTCTCTAAATGAAGGTCGTTTGTAAGTTACAGAATACAAAGTGTAGGACTAATATTAAAATATAAAACAAGGAACTACAGGTAGTCCTTGTTTAGCGACTGCCTGGATTAGTGACTGTTTGCAGTTACGACGATGATGAAAAAGTAACATTATGACCAAACCTCACATTTACAAACTTTGCAGGTCTGTAAAGCAAAGGAAAGTTGAAGTAAGATTGTAAGTGCAGTTGTAGTTTCACTTAGCAACTGCTTCATTTAACGACTGAGTTGCCAGTCCCAATTGTGGTCGCTAAACAAGGACTACCTGTACAGGGAATAATATAATTAGATAGATGGCTACTATTCAACAGAAATAAAAACAAACAGAAAATAAAATGTATGAAGTAGTTAATTTTATTTACCAGAAAACTGATACTCTATTCTTCATTTCATTTTTAAAAACTGCAGAATAGCCAGACATAAATTAGCACAACCTGATAATTTAGAAATGTACTATGTTTTTAAATAAATTGGTGGTGGAGGAACATATTAACAGAAGGCTTTAATTTGTTTTGTATACAAATAATTTGATGTAAAAATGGATCCTTGTTATTTCTTTCTTTGGCTGGCATCTTCTTAAAATTTCCCAAAGCTAATGCTGCACACAAAACTCTAGAGGAAAGTATCAAAGGACATGCAGCTCAGTTGGATAATTGGTATGACCAGATAAGCCAGAATTGGCATAAAAGCAGTTTATAACTCTTTTTAAAAGTTGTGGAATCTTCGTTCTTGAAGATCTTTGAAGGAGGTTGGAAGCTTTATAAAGCTGAATATGATATCACTGGTATCCTGTTCAAAGTTTGGAAAAAGCACATGTAAACTAAATAGAAAATCAGTATTCAGCTGTACCACCTAAATTATTCTTGAGACTCTAGGGTTTTTTTTTTCTTGAGACTAATGTTTTTGAAGCTCTGTTGCTGTACATAACTAGCCTTTGATCACATAACCTACTAAATCATAATCTAGTTTGTCTAGTTTTGGATTAGCATGAAGAGTCAACCCAGTCACTGTGGTTTAGAAACCATATTATGGTTTAGCAAGTTGTGAAAACCCAGTCAATTAGAGCATATTCAATAAGCCATGCTTAATTAAACCATCACTTAGGGCAACATATGAACCAGGCAAAGTCTTTTGCTGTAATTCTTATGAATGTATGCAACTTTGGGATCAGCATCTAAGTCTGAGAAGATACCTATAACTCCTTGCCAAGAATACTTCTAGTTCATTTGGACTGTACCAGGCATTTTCATTGTATATTATCTTTTAGCCTAGTGGCATTTCTGACATGATGAAACAAAGATACTCCTGTTTTCTATACCGCACTCATGACAGTGTGGCCAAGCAGGTTAGAAATGTGTATAAATTCTTTAGTGCAAGAAGCAAAATTAAGTGGCTAGCAGGGTTCTGTCTAAAGATGACAGGAGCTGTAGTCTGATATAGCTGAAAAAGCTAGACTGAAGAAATCTAGATCTTGAAATCTGTATCTGAATTCTTCTAAAGGCCAATGCATATGTTCAGCACTCAAAACATATATCTATGCACATTTCCCCAATAAGATTCAGAAATTGGCTCAGATAACTTGGTTGTAAATCAGAACTATTCTAAAACTTTAAAAAAAAATAATTTAAAAAGCTTTTAAAGAAATTTCATCAAGAACCTGAATCAACTATTTTAGAGCAAGTTATGGTTGGCTTGGTAGTATGTATTAATCAAGCAAGGATCTGAAAGCCACGTAGAGATCCAGATTGATTATCCAGGCCAGTTTTTTTTTTTAATGGCAAGAAAAGCAAAGTAGATCACCATTTGATAAACCATATTGTCACCTCAATAGGGAAGGGGAAGTTACAGAAATGCTAGTCCAGACTAATCTAGTGTCCTCCAGATGTATTGGACTAGATCAGGATTTCTCAACCAGGATTCTGTGGAACCCTAGGGTTTGGTGAGAGATCACTGGGGGTTCCCTAGGAGATCACCATTTATTTAAAAAATGATTTCAAATTTGGGCAACTTCACATTAAAGAGGTAAGTTTCATTCTTTATTTTTAGTTTAAGAACACTGTTAATGCATATATAAAGGCCTACACATTAAATGAATATAGTGATTTGTTCTGGTCTGTATTTGAGCCTGAATGTGCAGGGGCTCCCTGAGGCATGAAAAATATTTCAAGGGTTCCTCCAGGGTCAAAAGATTGAGTAAGGCTGGACTAGATGAAGAATTCCTGGAGCTGAGCTTGATTCCTGGTGGCTCTCTAGACACAACCATGTCCTTTTTTTGTAAACAATCTGAACATTTATTTATTTTTATCCCGCCTTTATTATTTTTATAAATAACTCAAGGCTGCAAACATGCCTAATACTCCTTCCTCCTTCTATTTTCCCCACAACCCTGTGAGGTGAGTGGGTTGAGGAGAGTGACTGGCCCAAGGTCACCCAGCCTGCTTTCAGGCCTAAGGTGGGACTAGAACTCATGGTCTCCTATGATTTGCCATTGCTTTCTTCTGAGGTGGTTTTTGACTTCCCAGTGTAGCTTACAGCTCTTATGCTTACTGTATCCGCAGACTGGTACTGGTGGCTCTATTCAGGGAACACAGAGTGGGATATTGTGTCTACAAGCATGCCAGATGAATTTGCTGGATCTTTGTGGATAAACTTGCTTGTAATCACTGAGGTAGATCTCAGGCAGAGGCCACAGTGATGAGCAAGGCAGGGTCTTGAATCCCATCATCTATGTGCTTGGCCCACACCTTTCCTGTCACCGGTAGGATTGACAGTATTGAAGCATATGAGCTATTGTTTCAATGGCTCCTGACTTACAGTGAGAAAGGTGTTCATTATATGGGATTTTATGGAATCCTTCTTCCAGAACTGCAGTTTGCAGAGCATTATAGTGTCCCAGGTCAGAGCTCTTTGGAATTTTGGTATGGTGGCTTCTGGAGGAAGAAATGGCAGACTGAAGATGGCTCTGCAAAAAGCCATAATGGTACTGTTTCTCCTCCAACCCACTTTTTATTTCACGGTAAAGGGGCAGGTTTGTAATGTCTAAACAGGGCTCTCTCTTTTCTGTCCCTGCTTAGTTACCTTTTTCCTTCATCTGACATCATTCCAGTTTTGTTCCTTCTGTTTCTCTACTTCCCTTCCCAGGATAGCCTTACCTGATCTCCAACTTGTGTTGTGCTGGAAGAGGAGAGAGAATGGTTGTGTACAAGTTTCTAGGGGTGAGAATAGTTTCTGAGCGTGAGCAAGAACAGTTGGTACGTAGGGATCAATTAATTTTATAAATAGGCAATTAATTTTAATCAGAAATTATTAATTGAATTAATGTTATCACTCCCTACCCTTTTGGGGGAGTGTGGCCTTGGCAGATGTGCATGTACTTGTGCACCTGTGCAAATATTGAACTGTGTCACCTTGACACACTTATTGGGGAGAAGGGAATCTCTCAAACTGGTTTCAGTTGAAAGCTGGGAAAGCTGGGCATTGTGTTGATTTTGTTATGTGTGTATATGTGTGTGGGGTCATTTTATATTCCAGACTATCTACTTGTCAGTAGATCTCTTAATCCTGAAATCTTCCCATTCCTACTCAAGGCAAGCTTTACTGTAATCTTTGGTTTCATCTTATAAAATGAAAGTAGAGCAGGGGAGAAGAAGAAGAAAAGAAAGAGAAAATAATGTGTTCATAACAGCATATACTATTATTTTAGAGGTATACCACTTAAAAGATTAACTCAAAATAATTTATTTGGAGAATATGTTTCTAAAATACACTTAAAGTACTTTGTACTTATTTTGTAGTTGAAAAAAATAGGCCACATCTGTTGAATGGATCTTAACATTTATCCAACTACCATTGCTGATATTCACATCACACTTTTCTTTTTTGTAAAAAGATATTCTGGATAAAAGGTAAATTGACTATAATTTTACTGATCAGGATTTTAAAAATGACACCAGATTAAATTTCATAACTTCAGAACATTTATACTGAAAATCACAAACCTGTATTTATGAATGTGTGTGCAATATACAAAGAACAGTAAAAAAGTCCTACTAAGGTAGTTTCATATTTTGTCAGATGGACTTGCCATGTTTATTTTGTACTGTATCTATCATACATTTGTTCTTGTGTGCCAATCCCAGGAACTGGATCACAGTGCAAAACAAATGTATGATAGACTTTCTTAAAAGTCAGTTTGTTAGCTCCTAGGCCATCCGCTTCATCAGAGAAATGTATTCTTCTGCCAGCTTCTTTTGTTCATTTAGTTTTTCCAGCACTGCATCCATTAAATATGAAGCAAAAGGAAACTGGAAGAAACAGAGTAAGAAAAATGATCAGTGAAGCCTATATATATTTTTTTCAAAACATTTACTAAGTATCTTAAAGCCATTAGATTTCACTTAGTTCTGACAATGGCACCCTTGCCCAGGACTGTTCTTCCCTAAAATGGATCCTCCTGATTAGTGTGTGTAACTGTTCCTTATCATAAAAATGATAAAAGAGCAGAATAAAATGAAAAAAGATAAACGCCTTATTGAACAATTCATGGTTTACTGACCATGTTAATGATGTAATCTGCAAGACCAGCAGCTCTGTCATTTATCTTCAATCAGCTGATCAATATGAAGTTACAGTCATCTCTGGGGCACTTATAAGTAGACGCAGCACTACAGGCTGACTGCTCCCAGGAGAGGGAGAGACAGAGCTATCCATACAGTTCTGAGTGCTGGGGGTAAAGGCTTTCAGAGGCATCCAGTGAAACTTGTGACTAAAGGCAGAAAATAACTTCCGACATGAAGAAACAGAGCATTCTAATCAAAACGTTTTCCCCCCTCCCTTTTTGAGTGGTGACGATAATGGAGGAGGACATATGACAAGATTCCACCCAGAACAGAGATGGGAATGTTCGTGGGAAGGGAAGTACATTTTTTCCCATGCCTTCACATCTCTACCCTGGCTTTTATTTGGAATTCATGCTCAAGTTAGAGAAAAATACGACTCACAAAGTGATCGTGACAGACATGAAAGATTTCATTATGTGACACTCACTAGATTTCAGCTCACTACAGTACAGTAGATGATCCCTCTATGAATGGTGTGCAAAGAGGTGCTCTAAATTTGTACCACAACTGCCCAGCATTTACTGTAATGGCAGAAAATGGACAGGTAATTTCCCAAGTGGCCCCAGAACCATGTTTGTGAGAATGTAAAACTGTAACCATACCAGAAAAAAAAAAAAAGGAAAAACATTTCTTTTCCTGCAGGTTGTGATGTGGGAATCTCAAATACGGTGGGAGAGATAACAAGAAACTGCCTAGCGTGCACATTAAGGAATAATGGAAAATCAATCAGTTGATAAAATTGGTTGGATTGAGAGAGATGCAAGAAGTTTTGTGTAACAGGAACTTAGAATAAACAAGTAACTTGAGATATGCAGGGAGATGGGAGATTGTACAATGCCTTATGCTGACACTGCCATCCTAGTATGGTACCTGGCAGCTCTGTTTTCTCCTGCCTTTGCTAAAAAGCTAGTAAGCCCCCAAAACGCTTCTGAATGGGAAATGTCTGACTTCTGCCCATGGCAATTCATAGTCATGTTAGATTTTCCCAGTTGCACTATCTGATGTCATCTTGACAAAACCACAGTGAAGCTACAGGGCATATGTGTCTATATTTATACCCTGTAATATCATAGTGTTTTCTTGGTATCCTATATAAAAATCATGGATATGCAGGGCAATTTTTATTCCTATGTTATGCCTGTGCTTGAAAACTGTACATTTGATTTGTCTGTGTGTGTGTGTGTGTGTTCGTTCTATAGCACTGCTGTAAACTTTAATATGAAATTGAAGTTAAGTTGGGGGGAGTTCTGTGTCAAAATCATGCAAATATATTTTATTCTGTTTTTTGTTTTTTTTAAAAACCAACATCTAACTTCTTGCTATTTTCTGGTTCTTTTTACTTCCAGGGCAGTTATTTTGTGATGGCTTGCAAAATTTCAAATGTACTAGTGGCCCCCCTAAAGTTGGGTCTCCTGTCCTAAGAGAAGCAATTTGATGGAATCCAATTCTCTGTTTGTAGGTGTCTTCTGCCAAACTGGAAAACAAATGGCTTTACAGAAGAATGCTTCTGCTTGCTGATCAACTGTATAATATTCAAGCACAACTAACCTCAGCAATGTGAAAGATAAAAATCTTTTTCCCCCTCTACAGTCCGCATATCCAAACAGAAATAAAGCAGTATCATGAGGTCAGGTGTTTTTTAAAAAGCTCTTCTCTGGTTATGTTTTCAAAAGTGAAGTTACCAAAGAGTCTTATTAACTGAAATAAGCAAATGACTGCTTAAAAACCTCCTATATGAGAAAAATAAGTATGAAGTATGCATATTTGCATGAAGGTTTATTTTGCCACCAGAACACAAACCTGTTTAAACCATGCATGTGACTGTGTACGTGTTTTTCTACATTCAGTCCCCATTCTCCATCCCTCTCCATCAGTCTCTCTGTTTTCTGAAGTCTCTCAAACTTGTTTTGCGCTATGTAGGTCTCCATTTACTTTTGATACATCTATTATTTTTAGTGTTCTCTGTTAGATGAATGTATTATTCCACCACTGTCTTGGGCTTGTTATCATTCTATATTTTGCTTGCTGTTCATCACATTCTAAGGCTGCTTTGTCACTGTAAAATGATTTTTAAAGAGCTGTTTCTATCTTAATCATTCAGTGCAATCAAGGATAACAGACGTTTGAAATGTTGCAGACATCTTACACATTTATCAGTTTCTGGGACCTGTTCTTATATAGTTCACTTTATAGACATACATTCTGCATTGCATCCTTGCAGTCTTCATCTTCTAGTGAGGCTGTCACATTGTTATTAATAGCTGAGTAATATATTGCAATTCTTCTTCTTTCTGTGTAGGAATTATGAACTCAGAGGTTATCTTTCTCCAACATGGTGCCCTCTGAATATCTTTGGTTGTGCTGGCTGAGGATTGTGTAAGTTGGAATCTATCTTGAGCATATCAAATTGGGAAAGACTACCCATACAGTCTAAAGATTGTCGGTTGTTCAAATGTTCTCCCTTTCAACACTCAGACACACATGCACACACACAAAATTGAGTCATCTGAGAGACACTGTAATGATAAGCTGTGATCCAAATCAACAGCCATGATTACAGTTTATAGATAATCAACAACTAACGGTGTGCATGAAATAGAAAAAAACACTTTTATTTGACCAACATTTTGACTTGGCCACAACCTTACTTGGCTGTGTTCAAATGGAGCAAAACACAGAACCCCCTGAGTGTTCCAAGTTGAACCAAAATTGCATTCTGCAACATGAAAGAATGGGAACTTGAACAACATTTTTGCTCTCTTATTTTTCACTCTAAAAGACATAAATGTATACAGGGTGAGAGTCCTTGCTTACTGCTACCACCTCCTACCTTTAAACCATCGTATAAAACAACAGAAGCAACAACTTGAGGACACAATTTTTGTCAGCCTGGCTATACAGATGGAAGGCCAGGAAAAAGCAATTACAGCATGAGTCATTTCAACGCATCCCATGAACAGTTATAACAGCAACTTCTGTTATTGAAGCTTCTCTCTCTCTCCAATTAACAATTCGTATTTCTGTATTTGACAGCAAAACTCAACCAACCATAAAGAAACATTGTCTTTGTGCTTAACACACAGTCTGAAAAGTCAACATCAACAAGACCATGCACACTCACAAGTCAAAGCTCAACAAACAAAAACCAACACAATCTTCACATTTTACAACAGTCTGGATTAGTAGAAATACTTAGCAGCATTAGTAGAGATACTTGTGTAACTCATGCAATGGCTATCCACATGCAAAAGAAAGTATAACACAGAAAAAGAACAATATACCCAATCCAATCCATGAACTCTAACTTCCTCACAACAACAACAACAACAACAAAAATTACTAGGTATATGGTTAAGTAAAAGCAGCCTCCATCGGTTTTAATTTTGAGACTGGCCATTTAGAATAACCATTGAATGCAGATGCAGCTCCTGCCTCATCCAGTAAAATCTGGGTTTAAGAGCATAATCATCTGCCTTTGAGCATATTCTTAACAATTGCTGCTGCTTCCTCATTCCATATTCTCTCAACCAGTCTGACCCCCATTATTTTACCAGCCCTGTTTTGTTCCAGGACTCAGAGAAAACTCTTGGACCATGGCCATTTTCTTTCAAGCTCAAAACAGTTTTTACATCTTTTTGTTGTTTATTCATTCAGTCGCTTCCGACTCTTCGTGACTTCATGGACAAGCCCACGCCAGAGCTTCCTGTCAGTCATCACCACCCCCAGCTCCCCCAAGGACGAGTCCGTCACCTCTAGAATATCATCCATCCATCTTGCCCTTGGTCGGCCCCTCTTCCTTTTGCCTTCCACTTTCCCTACCATCATCTTCTCCAGGGTGTCCTGTCTTCTCATTATGTGGCCAAAGTATTTCAGTTTTGCCTTTAATATCATTCCCTCAAGTGAGCAGTCTGGCTTTATTTCCTGGAGTATGGATTGGTTTGATCTTCTTGCAATCCAAGGCACTCTCAGAATCTTCCTCCAACACCACAGTTCAAAAGCATCTATCTTCCTTCTCTCAGCCTTCCTTATGGTCCAGCTCTCAAAGCCATATCTTACTACTGGGAACACCATTGCTTTAACTATGCAGACCTTTGCTGTCAGTGTGATGTCTCTGCTCTTAATTATTTTATCGAGATTTGTCATTGCTCTTCTCCCAAGGATTAAGCGCCTTCTGATTTCCTGGCTGCAGTCAGCATCTGCAGTAATCTTTGCTCCTAGAAATACAAAGTCTTTCACTGCCTCTACATTTTCTCCCTCTATTTGCCAGTTATCAATCAAGCTGGTTGCCATAATCTTGGTTTTTTTGAGGTTTAGCTGCAAGGCAGCTTTTGCGCTTTCTTCTTTCACCTTATCATTATTGCAATCTGGATTAAAAAATACAATTGTTTCTTAAAATATTGAAATGTACATTTGTGCATTAGGTACATTTTATATATTAAAATATTATGCTAGAAAATGAAATGTTTTAATTAAATAATAACATTTTATCAGCTTAAATATTTGAGAGTAGCTATTTATAAGCACTAGTTAAGTGGAATGCACAATTCACATGAAATCCTAGCTTCCACCAAAGCAAATGATGTATAAGTGCTATATTCTGACCTGAAGTGCTATGACTGTAAGCAAAAATTAATTGCACAGTGAAATGTTGTAAAAGCATTTGTTTTGAAAATACACTGAGATGTAACAATTAATGGTACAAATACGTATTTATATAGCTGTGAATTTAGGATCAAGATATATGTATTTTAAATAATATCAATAACAATAAGCTTGCCTGCAGGCTTACCATTAAGCAACTTGAGCCATGAAAGGAAAATGATGGGGGAGAAAGGGAAAAGTGGAAGAAAGTAGGAAGATCAAGTGACAGATGCCAAACTAAAGAGTTGGCTTATAGCAGCCATCTGAATGAAGTGATAGCTTGACAGCTATTGGGGGTCAAGTGGTTATTTATTTTAAAAATTGTATCAGTCAAAGGCTGTTCAAGAAAATAATAAAGTGAATTCTCATGTTAGGAAAGAAAAATGTAACAAGATAAAAAAATAAGTGGTACAAAGAAAGGTATGTACAGTTTCAGTCTTATTTTAATTAAGTATTAAGTTGGGGAATAAAAGAACTGAGCAAGATGCAAGTTTCAGTGATGAGGATAATGCCTAGTGTAGATTTTGTTCAGAGAAGGGTGACTGCTGGTCGTTCCACATTTGGAAATCTGAGATCGTTCACAGCAGGCGCTGCAGAAGGATGCACTTTCACATACTTTCATGACATGCAAAGTAGAGGGGACAGAGCAGAAAGGGGAGGCCTCTCTGGTTCTTGTATTTTGCCCTGCAGCTTGACCAGCTCAAGTTATTTGACAGATTAATTTGACCGATGAGAAGTTGTTTTAAGTTCCTCAAAGATTAGTCTTCAGAGTTTTCCATTTTAATTAAAATATAAAAGTCAGTAAATATTCCTTTCCTATATTCTGGTATGACCATATGGTTTAATGTGTGTTTACTTGGTCAGCAGTTGGTCATTGCTTTATGCTTTACACTTATGTAGCCTATGCCCTGTTTATTCAGCTAAATGATGTATAATCCCTTTTCATCAGCCATAGCAATGTAGAGGTCAGATTACGTTACAGTACATTACAAGCCCAAAGCTATGGAAAACAGTTTTACCTAAGTCTGTGACAGCTTTGAAGTTAATGGTGCTTGCATTATGTAATAGATCCTCCATGATCCACCTATCATGGAGGTTTTAAACTGCTTTTAATGTAAGGATGCTGGAAGCTTTCCTCTCTGGAATTCACAAGAGCAAGACCTCTTGAGAAAAGACAGAGACATCAGAAAGGCAACTACTAATGTTTTGCTAGCAAATATCTTCAGTGACAGCAAAGTCCACTAGGAGATTATTAAATCTCTCCTGGCAGCTAGAGTGAGATGCAAATGGAAATCAAGCCAAGGGCTAACAATGGGCTCTGCCAAGAGAGATGTGAAAAGTCTCTGCCTACCATGTTTCTACTAATTGGAGCTAGTCCTAAGGAGGCAACTGACAAAGCATGCAACAATCTTCCAATTGTATTGGTAGCAGCTGAAAGGGAATTCTAGCACAGGGTTAAACTAAAGGACAGTTCTTGAGATGGCTGGTTTCAACCACCTGTGTCTAGCTGCAGAGTCTGTAGTAATCAGCAAAACTGCACAACTATTTTAACCATAAAAGATTTTCACAGCCCATGTCCCTTAAATATGGTCAACATTATTGGGAGATGTTATGTTGCCAGCATGAAATAGTCAAGGAAGACCCACAAATATGAGTAGTTTAAATATAAAATAGGGTTGAAAGCATTACAAAAAGAGCACAGAGTGGGCTTTCTCCCAAACCTCAGTAATAGGGATTTTGAAACATAAGGTTTCACTCAATTTATTTATAGAAGTATAGTACATAAATAATAAACTAAGTAAGGAGATGTGTTTAGTTGATAAGGATGACTATAACTGTGAGGTTTGAGTCTGACCTTGATTCTGAAAACGAAGCTTATCTTGAGCCAGAAGGGGAAAATGAAACTTATCACGAAAAAGCTGGGGAAATAGAAACTAGTAGTGACTCAGCAGAGCAGGAGAATTCAGAAATGCTGATTGGGCAGAATCTGGAGGGAAGTTTGAATCTTCCAATTAGTGTGCGAGAAAGGAAAGCAGAGAAGCGTGCGAAGCAAAAGGCAGCCCGATTGGCTAAGGAAGAGAAACAGCACGAAACGGATTGCATAAAAAGGCACCAGTGCCAAGAGCAAACTACTGTTCTACTGCACCAACAGCTTCAACAGGAGGATCCTCACCAGGAAATGGAGCCTCACCTGTAGCCGACACGGACTCCGTGCCAGCTCTTTCTACCAACGTGGACCTACCTCCTTCGCACCTCAATCCAGCTGAATCCAGTCTTTCATTCAGTTCCGAGTCTCGTTTTGCTGATCCAGCCAAGTCCAGTCTTGCATCCAGTTCCAAGTCTTGTCCTATCACTCTAGCCAAGCCCAGTCTTGCTTCCAGTTCCGAGGCTTGCCTTGCCGATCCAGCCAAGTGCAGCCTTGCCTCCAGTTCCAAGCCTTGCCTTGTCGCTCCAGCACAGTCTTGCCTAGCCTTGGTCGCCAAGCCTATCCTCACCTCCGTGCCATGTCCTGCAATCAAACCTCAAGCTACCTCCTTGCCACGTGCTCTAGCCACATCGTCTTGCTGATTCATTGAGAGAGTTCTGTCTTGCTGTGTTGCCTCAATCTCCTGCTAGTCCTGATCTGGCAGCCTTGCCCTGTTTTTCTCCATTGCCTGGGTGGATTTGATTGAATTATATTGCCTATTAATAAGGACTCTTTTCTGTTGTGAATAGTTGGTTGTTAATAAAGGTCTTCCATTTATAATTCTACCTAGCGTCTCATAGTCTGAACAGGACAATAACTTAGCAAAATAAGTATATATGTATTTCATTGCTTATAGATTCCCTAGGCTGTGTGTCCTACCCCAGATCTCCCAGTTCTATGGTATGTTTTTCTTTCATTTAGAGTTGTTTGGCGCTTTTATGTCAGGGCATCATAATCATTTATTAATCTGATTTTTATTTCACTCTTCCTCTTGAAGAAGTACATGAGTATTGTGACATAGTCCCAGGTTGATGGATATAGCTGCCATTTTACTACTCTTTTTCCTGCTTATGTGTCTTTATTCTCTTTAGTCAATGTGAGCAAACTTTGAATATGGCAATCATTTTGCTGCAGCAGCCATAGTCCAGCTGTATTCCATTCTCCTCCAATTAATGTAACACAATATATGATTGCTCTGTAACCTAATTGAAAGGTCAAATTATATGGGATAAGAACTCATTGGAGGAAGAGGTTACTTATCCAGACAGAATGTTCCGTTCCAAATGAAATTCCTCTGGGAAAGCAGGATAGCACAGATCTCCTCTACTTGGTCTGGAATACCCTGCTTCCTAGGAAGGACATCACAACAAGGAAGAAACCAGCCCTGCTGCATTTTTTACGATTCTGGTGGGGTTTTAAAAAATGGAATGGGAGCAGTTTGTTTTCTAGAGGCCCTCTGCTCCCATTCCCACTCTTAAATTATGCAAAAAAGACCACAACAAAAAAGGACTAACATTTTTTGATTCCACTTCTGGTAAAGTCACTGTGTCACCAGATCCCTTTTATGAAAACTGGGTGGTTGATGGACCTTGATTGCTTAACATTGTTTACCATATTCTAAACGGAGCATGTTTTACGTATCCCCTGCCAGAATGTACACCTATATCGTAATTATTAGATGAAACTCTTTTACTCCATTCTTCCTCACTCCAAATCCTTTTTCTCCTTAAGATTATACTCCTGAGAACCTTGTTATTTATCTTTATGACTTGTTCTGGGAATCTCTTTTCTGTGTGTCTGAACAGCAAGATAAAAACCACACACACACCCCAATATCGATATCGGTATATCTGTTCAGCAGTTGTTATAGATATATTTGTTCACCAACGAACTATTAACAACTGTAATAGGTGGCAAGTTTAATCCCCTTCAGTATCAACAGTATAGAAAATTCAAGTGGAAATGGAATGTACACCAGAGGTGTGGCATGGTTTATTATTACACTCCTGGGGAATCTTTAAATGACAATAAAGAACAACTAGTGTTCACATGAAACTACTCCCTCCCAAATTCTAATGTAGCACTAAAATGGTGCATGTCAGCAATAAAAATAAAATGTCTATGACATTTTAAATGTTATCATACTGTCACAGTGGAATAAAATTAGCTTGAAAAATGATCTAAAGAGATGTGATGCTGTTCATTTATGTACAACAGCAACAGCAGCAGTTTCCCTGTGTTCATAAAGGTTTCTCCATTAAATTTACCTCCAGTCAATAATTAGGAGTCCACAAATAAACCTAGGCAATTAAATCAATACTGTTGGGCAATTATGTTCCAGAGGCCAGGCTTGATGTCACAAGAAGACACTATATCAAACTTCAGAATTAAGTGATCTCATGTACTTTGCTGCAAGGCATTTTGTAAGAAAAAAAGGAATGGTGGTGGTGGGGGGAACAGAGAAAAAGCCCAGCATATCACAAAACTGATGTAAATATGTAAATGTTTTGAATTGGTTGTGTTAAATCATATAGAGAGGCTCTGATTTTTGTCAGCTTCTTAGCCAGTGTGCAGTCCCCACAGAAAAAGAAAAAGTCCCTTTCCAGAGAGCACTTGCCAGGAACATAAGTTGATTCCGGCTCTCCAGAAAAATGGGCTGATGCATATTGTAAAGCCCTTCCCCCTCTCAACATATAGTATCACCCTTATTGTCATAAATATATAAATATCCAGCTATCTCCCTCAGGTTCCCCCTCATGACATTTTATTCTTATTCAGGGCTGTTTCCTAGGAAACATTTTAAAATTCAAATTCTTAGTAGGAAAAGTGGGTATAATGAAGTGTACTTCTGTGTATAAGGAACTGAACTGTTTTTATTTTCCCATGCAAGCCATGGTAAAGTCTTAAAAGGAGGGCAATTTAAAGGCTGTAAAATGAAATAAATTGTGAAGAGTATTTATTTTCAGAGATTAGAAGTCTAAACAAAGTTAGAAGTCACTCCCTTAAACTCAGATTTCCTCAAAAATCATATTTGTGATGAAAGGAAATAAAATCTAATACAATCGAAAAAATTAAACACACTTACTCTGGAGTAAGCTCTACTGAATTAGGTTGGGCAATCTAAATGTTTGACAATCCTAGTAATGGTGAGAAATCCAAAATAAGATGATAGAAAGTGTGCCTTTTATCTGAACAGATCCAGATGCCTCATCCTCAGGTACTGGTGCAAATGTAACTCTGGATAACTTAGAACCTTGGTTAAAAGGCACAGCATAGAAAATATCACCTTACACAGCCCTTTTCTTTCTTGTATCTTTTCCAAAGTGTAGAGTGCAGATCACAAGAAATAATTATCCACTTTACTCTGAGCTGGTCAGATCCCACTTGGAATATTGCATCCAGTTCCAGGTACCACAATTCAGAAATGATAATGACATATTAGAGCAAGTTCGGAGGATGGCTACCAAGATGGTGAAAGTCTGGAAACCAAGCCCTATGAAGAATGGCTAAAGGATATGTGAACATTTAGCTTTCAAGAGAGATTACTGAGGGGAGATAAAGCAATCTTCAAATATCTGAAAGGCTGTCACATAGGAGAGGATGTGGATTTATTTTCTATTGCTCCAGAACAAACAGATTGAAACTGCAAGGAAGTAGATTTAGGCTAAACAAGAGGAGGAACTTCCTGACTATATGAATAAAAATATTGCCTCACAAAGTGGTGACTTCTCCACTGGAGGTTTTCAAAGAGAGACTAGGTAGTGACCTGTCAGAAATGCTCTGCTGGATCCTGCACTGAGCAGGAGGTTGGAGTAGATGACCCTTCCACCTTTAAGATTCTATGAGATACCATTACATCAGCATTGATGCTACCCCAATAAGTTCTCTCTTGGTGGCCAAATCCTGTTTAGTATTAGCCATTGTGAATACTGGTAACAACTGAGTAGTTACCCAGAGTAAAGACTGTCAGAGCACAGTGATAATCTGTATGCTAACCAAGGAGAGAGAAGGATTTGCTCCTGGTGCCAGATCCAAATCTCTTAACCACAATTAACAGTAATCAGAGTTACAAATGAATCAACTCTAGAATGCAATTGTACAATTCATATTTCCTGTTGAAGTCACATTAACAGAATTTGTTGACAATCAAGCTATTGGCACTTCTTTAGCAAAAATATTTTGATAATAAATAGCAGCCATAATATAACACTGGACTATACATTTTCAGCTTAATAAAAATGTGTGCTATCCTTATCTGGCTGATAAAAACAGCTTTATACTAATTCTAATCACCTTATTCACTCTTCCTGAGCAGAAACGATGTTGATGCCATTTGCATGCTAAGTACCAAGATGTTTGTCATGAATGTATTTTAAAAGCAGTTGCCTTTCAAACTCGACTGCCCCATTAACAAAATGAAAATGAAAAATGCATTACAGTCGACAGAAGTTTGAAAATCCAGTTTATGTTGTCAGCCATCTTGAAGCAAAAGCTGCCTTGCTATGACTAGAAAAGCAGGCTCTCACCTGCCAATAAGCTGCCCTTGATCACTTACAAGAGGGGTGCCTCCCAGCAGACTGTGTGTGTATTAAAAAAAAAGACTTGAAAGAGAAGAAAAAGTATCACACAGGTCACAGCGGCGGTCTCAATGGACCCCTCAGGGATTTCAACTAGTCTCAGCCTTGTCATCCTCTATGCAGCTTTCCACTCTGCCCAGAAAATGTCGATAGGAAAATGTTTGAGGGGCCTCTGGTGGAAATTTTTTCATTCTTTCTGCATTGACAGGATGCCAAATCAATATTTACTTCCCACTAACAAGCTGCTTGAGGTCTCAGTAGAAAATATTGTAGAGAATGCGGGAAGACATGGTAATAAACAGCTGTCTGGCTGTGAGGAAAACATGAATTGACTGGAAACAGGTCCATAGTAAAAGGTCACTGAAACCCATGAACTCCTCAGGTGTCCATATCAACTACTAACTTTAAAGGCACATAATAAAAAATCTCTTTTTTCCAAAGACGTGTGAGAGAATGGATCCTTTTCTCTCCACCAAGGATACAGATGGGCTCAATAATTTAATTAATACATTTGCCAAGATGGATGCCTGTATCCCTAGATGTTTTAGTTTCTACCTGTAAAGTTAGCTCAAGCAAACGTAGTGTTAACCTTTCTTCCATCTCACTCAAAACCTCTCAGCCTAACAGAAAAAAAATGCTTAGAAAATAGACTTGAATTTGTAAAAAACTGAGAGAAAATATTTAGTTAATAAACTGAATAAAAATAATTTACAAATTATTTTAAATAGGCTTGAGCATTCATTACTCAAATTTGTACTTGCACTTCTCATATTAAAGTAAACTCTTTCAAGGGATCCAAAGTTTTTCAATTCACTTTCCTTTTCCCTAGGAAATGGATCTTTGGTTGTACCTGATTGGTGTTATCATTTTTCTGGCCCGCTCCACCTCTGCCATCCTGGATAAGGAAGGCAGGCCCCCCTCACTTGGCAGGTATTCCTATGAGTCACAAACAAGGGGTGACTGGAGAGAAAATTAATAGCTTTTGAGCATTGCTGTTGGCTTGGCCAGGACGTCTCTTTCCCAGATAATTTTTCATTGGAAAATGGCAAATTCATGTCAGAGATTATAGCTTCATTATGATTTCTCAGTTCCTAGTAAAAGAGGCACCTGCCAGAAGAAACAGATACAGAGTTCTGTAGTGCTTTCAACTAGGCATCCATCTTTGGAAATGTCTCCTAAATAAACTGATAGGACTTCTTCCATCAGAAAATGGTAGATCACTCAGGAGACGTTTGCAGTAACACCAATGGCCTTTGACAGTTTTCCATTTCTTAACAGAGAGAGAACCTACCAATAGGGAAAGGAGCAGAATGAAACTCTCTCAAATGCCTTGGGCCTGGCCAGCATTAAATTCTTCGTTGTGGGAGCTTGGGATCTCTTCATCCAAGCTGCCAAAGATGAGTGATGATGTCATTTAGAGTGGCCCCCACCCAAGCAACTTAATTAGAGAGAATTATCCCCTCCAACCTTCAAACTGAACAAGTGGGCCATCCTTGCCATTAATCACAGCCATTCTTCTTTTCTGACCAAGGGGGAGACAGGTCCTCTTTCCTTAATTAATAGGCCTCTGGAAGTTATTTGAATGAAGGGCTCTCTGATCTACTCCTTAAAGCAGCTTTCAGTGTAAGGTGCTTCAAAGCCCTTGTGAAACTTGTAATAGAATAAGTGCTGAATTATTTGAGCAGGTCTATTAAATAAGTATCTGTCAGCATGAACTAAATAAGCCATAGTAATGGTTACAATTGTTAAAAGACAATACTGAGTACCTGTCCTTCCAGAAGTTTTTGCAAATAGCCCAACCATTCTTTGTCACTTTCATATTCCATTTTCATCTGTTCTGTTTCCTAAAATTTTTTTAAAAATGCTGTAAAAATTTATTTATTTATCAAATTTATACTACTGCCCATCTCCCCCCAAAGAGGAAAACAATGTAAAAAACAATGTCTTTATGCATTGAACTTGAATTCTGGTGATGTCATAGATACATTGATAGTGTTCTTGGCAACAGTAGAGTGTCAACCATGTCTGACTCTACTTAGTGTTCTTGGCAACAGTAGAGTGGCAACCATGTCTGACTCTACTTAGTTGTTCAAGATCAACTGATATTAGCTTGGTACTACCACAAAGCTGGGAACTTAAGTATGGGAAAATAAAATTAAAGGTTAAAATGCTTAAAGCAGGTGTGGGGGCAGAATGTAGATCAGGATTTACAGGTACATGATTTGTAGTAGATGAGTTAGGTTTTCTAATTCATTACTGTTTAACAACAGCAAGTCTATCGCCACTGTTTCCTAATTATACTGCAAAAATAGAGGAAACTTAGGAGAAAGTGGGTTTTTATGTGGAAGGACTGTAAGATCAATTAATTTATTCTGGCGCTCAAAACAAATTCCCGGGATCAAAAGTATTTAATTCTAAGTGTTTTTTGCACCTTTTTCCAGGTCAATGAAACTTGAAGCTGCAGCAAAAAATTAAATAGACTGTGTAAGTCTGAACTGCCTATCCCCGTCTTAAGAGATCAAAATTAGATTTAGTGAGCAGTGAGGGCTCACAGTAATATCAAAAAATGCTTCATTGATATCCTACATTTAGATAGCAGTGGAGGCCTGAGGGACTTCAGATATGGGGAGTAGTTTTTAAAGATCCCTATAAAGGGAATTTATCAATAAGAGGCAGATGGCAAAAAACATGAAGACACTGTAAAAGCATATACTTATTTTGGCAGCATATGGAACTTTGAAAGTTCAGTGCTGTGGCCTAAAATAATAGGAAAATTGAAATTTGAGAAAGGATATTAGCTCAACAATGGCAAGAAATGAAGAAATAAGAAAATGAGGTTCTTATTTAGTTGAACTAAGGACAACATTAAATAAAATGATTGCTTACTATAAGAAAATAAACAGTAAAAAACAGTCTAAATGAATTTGATATTTCTGTAGCCCACTGATTTATAAGAACATATGCCACTCTATACCAATGAAAGATTTAACATTAATTCTTGGACAAATCAGGTATAACTTACCTCATCATTTCCAACATCGAGTATATCATCTAAATCAGTTTTTGAAATATTAAGGATTGATGCCGCCAAGTACTGGGCCCGGTGAACAGATTCTTTGGAAATATTACCACCACATTTTTTGTCTTCTTGCATTTTTTTAGTACATCTGATTCGTGTTCGCATCTCTTTCACATTATGCTGTAGCTCAGTGGCCAAGTTCTAATAAAGTGAAGATAAAAATAAGTAAAAATATTTATGATTAATTACCTACTTTCAACACATTTGAGTCTTCACATTTGGGAAAATAAACAATCCATCAAAGTACAGTTGTAGTTCTACTATAAGTCAAAGCAAAATAGGCTAGAAATGACAAATTATATCTATATCCACATTTATATCTGTTTATGTATCTATACATGGGATAATCTGGATGTGTCCAGGCATACCTAACAATACTTCCTTTTGTTTATCATTTATCAGTTGATAAACAAATTGGTAAATACGTTTTCATATTAAATAATTAAATGTGGAAAACATGTTTTTAAACAGTAAGATAAGGTATCCAAAATTTACAATTAAGAATTCTCACAGGCTGCTACAGTAGTAAATTTGCCACTATTTGAAGACCTGTTTTGATCTAGATCAGTGGTTCTCAATTTTGTTTTCCCCTCTGGACCACTTAAAAATTGCTGGTCTTAGCAGACACCTAGGATTTTTTGTTCATTCTCCAAATCAATGGGCATGCATTATTCATATTTTAATAACTTCAGTGTATTAATAAAATTATGGGCTCTAAGTTAGAATGCTAAACAGATCTATGTAACTGGCCTTTTTAGAGGAAAAATTAGTAGAGAACATCAGTGTCATATTGTGAAAAATCACTAGGGGCCAGGGATATGTTAGCTTGGTTAAAACAGGCCAGCTCTATGTAAAATCACCTCAATTTTCACCATCAGAACTCCGCTGATAAAGCTGGCTGTATTTCAACAGGACAAAAATTACAATGGCTAAATTATTATGTTGGTAGAAAACATGTAAAGTATTGAATATTCTGCTCGTAGGTAAAAACGGGAACTAAGAACAAGGCTCTTGTTCCCTTACTTTTTACTCCAGGGCCATAAGAGTGGACAGGCATATAGTTCATGCTGACTGCCATCCCAAACTATAGAAAAACTGTTCCCAGTGATGATTTTAAACACTTTTTTGAAAATATTCCCACCAAGTGAAGAAAAACATAGAATTCATTATGAGAAAGCACCCACTGATTTTTCAATCAAGAAGTCTCCTGCAGTTCTTTAACCCTGAGGCACTTAACTAATACGTTAAAAAAAGAGCAAATCTCTTCAACATTTTCAGTTAATACTTTGCAACCTGAAGATTAATAAGGCAAGCAGGCATGAATTTCTATTTTAAAATGCACTTCATTATATCATATCTTTATTTTAATGTTTTTAAAAATCATCTCAATGGCCATTTTCTTTTCTGTAGATTAGATGGCAGATAGCGGTCAGTCTGGGTTAACACCTGATCTACCTAGCAAGTTCAAGCAACAGATTTTTATTTTTTTTGCCTGCCAGGCATAAGCCTATCAAACAAGCAACTGTGCTGTGTCTGATATTTTATTTGCAAACAGGGATGGCTGCTGATTGAAAGAAAAAAGGATGCTAATGCATAATGGCATTAAAATGCTTAATGGAATTAATAATGAATAATATTAACATTACAATAGCAAAACAACAGCCATGACAACAGCTACAACCTACTGCTAGTTAGCCAGGCTCTGCAAACAGTATTACGATTTAACAGTGCTAACTCCATACTAGAACCATATTCCTGCTGAAACCCCTGGTGACAAGCAAGCATTTGTGACTGCCAGCTTTTATGACCCAGTGGGGAAAGCAAGCATTGTCAGGGATACTCCTTGTTGTAGAATTGGCCCAAACTGAGGAGAGGAAAACAGGCCAGATCCATCAGGAAGAGATTGGATCATCCAATGTGTGCTCGACCCCAGCAGCAGCAGCCAGGGCCTCAACACTAACAAGGGATTCTCCTTGGACCCTCTCATGCCATCATTCTCTGCTCAGATAGCATTTAACATGCCATCATGTTGCAACCAGGATACAGATTTCAATTTTCTTAAGTATTTCTAACTGACCATGGCCCATCACGGAGCAGAACTATAATGACTCAAAGTCCACTGTTTTCCCCAACCCCTGTGCAAGGTTCTCATGGTAACTGTTGAATTATCCTCAATGTTCCCTTACCAATAATAATACAGGAGGACTATTAATATTCAGTAGGTTTTTTTAATGTTGGCAGCAATAATTAAATGGCAGTTTGAAGGTTTTACAATGGAAGCTTACATGTTGCAGAGGATCATGATCTAATTTCTCACCAGAGTACTATGGGAAATAAAATTCCACGTGACTTCCTATGAACCCAGTTTTTCCTAAATAAGTTCATATGATCATGAAAGAGAATGATCAGCTTCACCAACAGTACTAGCTTATACTGGTATGATAGAAAGAGAGAGCACCACATAAATAACTGTACAGAGATTATACCTGAACTACACAGTCATACTTAGCTGACATTCGGACACAAGCAAAAGAAAGCAGTATCTGTCAGCTGAAAGAACTGGATTAGCTATAGAGCAAAAAGATGATTGCAGATAGTGAAGATTGACCCGTTTTGTTTTGTTTTTAAACTACAGATGCATGATGAAATAATTTGATGAAAAAAAGTTTAAAACACAGGTTCCAAAGAAGATCTGTGGAGCTCAACTTTTAATATGCTTTTGTAATCTTGTACTGTTCGATTTCTGGATTTTATTAACCCAATATTCAAGTGATATAAATATTTAAAAAATATAATTTTAAATACCCTAGGCTGCCTTCTTTTCAACATTCAAGTCCTCTTATGATTCCATAAAAGCCAGAACATTATAAAAATGAACAACGCAAATGCAGCAAATAAAACAATGAAAATATAATTGTAACTGCCAAAGAGAATGGAACAAAATTCCTTTGGGCTATAATGGAAATGCCCTTGGAAGTATCAGAGAAGAGCTTGAGAGAGTAGCTAAAAAAAACAGAAAAGAAAATAGCAGTATTATTAACAGAAAACAGAGAAAGAGAAGAACAGCAGAAGAAAACTCAGTCTCTAATCTGCAAAAATATAGTGCAGACCTAATCTTATGTCAAAAAGGAAAACACAAACAGTTTCAAATAAATGAATGAACTGTAAGGTTGAGAGGTAGATGTGTTGAAGACACAAATTCTATTTAATTTTAGTTTAGCAGCAGGTATATGTACATTACATGAGCATATACACTCATGTAATACACTCATAGAAGATACACTGTTCAAGGAGTTTCTACTATTTTATCTCTAAAAGTAAAAAACATTTTAATTTTACTTAAAAAGAATATTATTTAAGGCTATTAGAATATATTATTGTCAGTAAAAATTGCTTTAAAATAACAGCTTATATTAATATTCTTAATCTTGCATCTATCTCCACTGTTTTGCAATATGAGCAACATAATTTTAATGCATAAATAAGTTACACATAGTTTTATGAAACTACTGCTGCTTCCAAAAAGGAAAGTAATACTGATGAAAAACACTATGGTCAATGTATATTTATCCCTACTTTTCAGTAACAATTCGTCGTTCATATCTAGGTGAGAGACCTTTATCTCTGTTACTAGAATGTATTTTAAAGCTTTGAAATAATCAGAAATAGAAAGTAGTTATTGGGAATTTGAAAAGTAATTCCTATATAAGGAGATCGATTGTACTTTATAGGTGAAAAATATTAATTAAACAATAAAGAATGATTTTATTTTATAGCAAGGATTTGGTCTTTAAACTATTTACTTTGAAGTTGCTACCCCAAGGCAAGGTCTGTAGTTATAAAATTTTTATTGTTATCAGGATCATAAGGTAGCATCTTTGCAGACAAGATTCTAAAATCCCTGTCAAAGACAATTATTCGGGTGGTCCTGAAGAAATTGAGAGACAGTTTTATGCACAGAACAGATGAACCACAAGGGGGAAAGGAAATACTGCAAAGAAATCACAACATATTACTTCTACTGCAAGTGTACTAGGATTGGGGCCAGCTCTGTGTTCTTGTACTAATAGTTTTAATGAACTGCTGGGTCATTTATAATGGCAAAAGTTCAGGCAATCTAGCTCCTCCTTCACATGTATTTTGACATGCTCCCTTGTTAAAGCAGTATAGAAAGTATAAGTTTTTGAAATAATTTTGCATAAACTGTGTGATTACATTGTATCTTGTGAATTAGGGAAAACACATAATTCAGTTAACTCTAAATTGATTCCTTAACTCAGCCAATACATTGCAATAAAGCAACTGGTAGCCTTTCTGTCTCCCCAGACTGGATCGACTATATATACCTTCTCTCTATAACAACATTCTAACTTTATCTTTTCTTTTTTCTGTTTCCATGTCTGTTCTCTATTTGACAACTCTATTCAATCCATCAATCAATTTATTTATAGCCAAAAGGCCCAAATGGCAAGGTACAAATAAAATCTAAAATTTGGCATTAAATAAAACAGTTTAACAAATAGAATATTTAATAAATATTACATAATACACTTAAAACCCCAACTCACTGATACGTTACTAAAAACCTTATTTTTCTAGCCATAGTTAAAAATCTGGCTGTTGCCTCTGTAATTTTAGGATTTTGATCTGCAAGTAAAATTTTAACAGAAGTATTTCTATCTGGTTTTGATTTTAAAATAGGCCAGATAACTTCCTGCTGAAGACTCTTGTAAAATTCACAGTACAATAAAATACGATCCACCGTTTCAAGATCAATACCATTAGAGGGACAAAATCTTTGAGAGATGGAGATTTTTTTGAAATCTACCATATAGCATATTTGATGGCAACACATTTAATCTGGCTTTTGAAAAGGCTATTCTGTGTTTACTTAAATATAACTATTCAGATATTTAGGGAGCTGAAAAATATATCCATAATTAATTCCAAAAGTTACAGGTGAACATGAAACTTTGGCTTTAGCCATTAATTCCTGTACTGAATTAACCCATAATCTTTGTTTAATACAATGAAATGCTAATGTTATACTCCTGGAAATTAAATAATCAGGATCAATGGCAATCCTACTAATCTTGTGGGTCATCTGTTTGTTTGTTTATTTATTTTCTATCCCGCCTTTATATCTACAAAGGATTGATTTGGGATGTCCTGAAGCAATCCTTCCTTTAAAAAAGAAAAGTATATTTGCAACCAAAACTTAATAGTGCTTAGCCAAGCCTTTGTTTTCAAAGGGCATTGCCCAGTTTTCCAGGAGAATAACAGAATTTGGAACACAACTTGGAACACTTAAAAGAGATCTTTAAAAATTCACCTGCAGTTGGGCTATGTTATTATTAGCAAATGTAATCCAAATTGGAACTCCATATAAAGTTTGAGATGCAATTTTTGCATTAAAAACCTGTATTGCTGCAGGAACAAATCCTCCTTTTGAATAAAAATATTGAAGCAAGGCCATCACAGTAGATTTTGCTTTCAGAAGTATTGCCTTGCAATGATGTTGGCAGGATAGAGCATGATCAAATAAAATGCCCAAATAACTAAAATTTCTACTTGTGTGATTACATGATCTTGAATTTTCCAGATGTACTTTTAACTTTTTTTTCAAAAAACAAAATTTTAGTTTTATCATAGTTGATTTGTAATTGATTTTTTTGGTAATACTTAACTAGTGTCTCAAATAGGCGTTTGAAACCCAATCTAGTACATGAAAGAAGAACAGCATCATCCACATATAACAAAGCACAAAATTTCCTTCTGGCTAATGATGAACAATGGCCATCAATCTGTAGTAATGTAGTCTCCAGATCATTGACATAGATGTTAAATAGTGTAGGGGCCAGAATACAACCTTGTCTCACACTCTTATTCATTATTATATCACGTGTAAGTAAACCTTTTCTGTTGTATCTAACTTGCATTACAGTATACTATCTTGATATAGTGCCTGTATTAAACATGTAAGACACCTGTCAGGGACCAACTTCTCCAATTTAGCCCAGAGTTTGGTTCTATTAACAGAATCAAAAGCGGCCTTAAAACCTATAAAATCAGCAAATAATTTGCTTTTCAGGAAAATAGAATATTAAAGCATTCTAATATTAGAATACATAAAATTCTAATTAGATTAATTAATTGTATTAGAATATATAGAATTCTAATATTAGAATATATAGAATATTAGGTAAGTTAATATAAAACACTGATCAATAGTTGATCTGCCTTTTCTAAAAGCAGCCTGAGCATTTGTTAAAGCAAAGTGTAAGAGGTTAATTTTTCATTTAAATGTCTTGTATTTGTTTTCCCAGGACTGATAACAAACTAAGTGACAACTCTATTCATTCAGTGAGGAAATGAAATGAAAATATATTGCATAACAATAAATTTTAAATTGTTACCCAATATTTTCATTCCCTTACTGAACCTTCTACCCAATGAAAAAAAGTGACCACTGCAAAAAAAAAAAAAGGGGGGGGGGAGATGGTTTTACTCAAACTGATATTTTCAGGAAGGTAATATGAGGAGCAAAAGCAAACAGTAGTGATCTTATTGATAATTTCAAAACAAACACATGACTAGGTCCAGATAGTTTACAAGTCCAGATAGTTCATAAAGAAACTCACATGTCAAAAAAGCTTATCTTGCAAAAACATATTAATATGCACTAGAGAAAAAGCTATTTTTACAATAAGGCCCAGGGGGATTAGGAATTTCAGGTTAGTAGGTTAGATGTCTGTTCTGGGGCAATTGGGGGAAAACATTACTAAAGATAAAAGTATCATGCAGACAGAAGGTCAAATTTTACTGAAGGAGAACAAGGTAGGATCTGCCTTACTAACCTTTTAAAGTTCTTTGAAAGTATCAACAACAGATGGACAGAGATCATCTGTGAGGCATTTACTTGGACTTTCAGAAGGCTTTTGGCAAAGCTTCTCAAAAAAGACTCTTGCACAAACATGCAATAAGAGGAGTGGTCCTCTTACAGTGGGGAACTGTTTCAAGGCGAGGAAGAATCAATTGTTTGTGCAATGGACACATGCAAGCAGATAAACAAATTACAGTTCTGGGGGATATAGCAAAGATTTTAATAAATAAAGCTTGTGTCCTAATGCTTATGTGCTAACTTTGGATTCTGCCATTCAACACAGCCTCTTTTTTTAAAAAAGCAATCATTTTGTAACAACAACAAAAACATCCTGTCTTATCATTTTTTTTATTTTTATTTTTTGTCCCTTCAAGTCAGTGTTGACTCCTGGACACTGCCTGGACAAGTCCCTGCAGTTTTCTTGGCAAGGTTTTTTCAGAAGTGGTTTGTTCTTGCCTTCTTCCAAGGGCTGTGAAAAAGTGACTGGCCCAAGGTCACCCAGCTGGCTTTGTACCTAAGGTGGGACTAGAACTCATGGTCTCCTGGTTTCTAGCCCAGTGCCTTAACCACTACACCAAACTGGCTCTCCTTGTCACAGAAAATAACAATAGTTTATTTAATATTACTCAAATATAAAATAAAAACACCACGTAATATACTGAAGGAATATTTCAAGAGCTAGAGTAGTTTTAGTACACTCATTTAGGATCAGCAGACTATTAATTCTTCAGTTCTTTTAAATTAAGCATTTTATACAAAAATCAGGCCAATGGACCCCATGAAGATTACGTGAGCAGCAGCTGAAAACATGCTGCCTATTATCATTTGATTGTAAAGATCAATAATTTAAAATATGTTCTTATATATTTCAATGTAAGCTAACAGATTTTTAAAACTACCCACACTCTAATTTACCAATTTCTGATTTTAAAAAAATTGTATTGTGTATGAACATAAAATAAAGGTCTCCTGGAATCTGAATCACAGTGAATAATTTCTAGAGCAGAAGATTTTTTTCTTCATCAATAACATTCTACAGTTTGTCCAACATTATATGCAGCTTCTGATGGACTGTAGGCATCACTTACCACATGCTAACCCTAAGAAACAAGAATTCAGTCAACCACACTTCAATCATTACAATTCAAAGCATATTATTATATCCACAGTCTAATAGATATTCAGTGTCACCATCCAGACCCCTGATTCAATTTGCCTAAATCCCGTATGCAGAGTGATCCTGATGGAGAATTAATTTAATCAGAGCCATCTATTGTGGCTGTTCCTTAATAAAAGCCTTGGTGTTTACTTTGCTCTCAAGGAAGCTAGTGAATAGAATATTCAGTAAAGCTTTCTTTAAAACAAGAAGCAAGATTTTCTAGCAACATGGAGAAAAAGGATCAGATGATCCTTTTAATGTAGATTTCTAAATGAGCAAAGTGTTTACATTTTAAAATATTTAATATTTTTTGCAAGTTTATAGATGTCTATATATGATAAACGATTATTATTATTATTATTATTGCCTTCGAGTCAGTTTTTGATTCTGGTGACTGCCTGGACTAGTCCCTGCAGTTTTCTTGGCAAAGTTTTTCAGGAAGTGGTTTGCCACTGTCTCCTTCCAAGCGCTGCGAGTGAGTGACTGGCCCAAAGTCACTCAGCTGGCTGTGTACCTAAGGTAAGACTAGAATTCATGGTCTCCCAGTTTCTAGCCTGATGCCTTAACCACTACACCACACTAGCTTTCATGAGAAACTAATGCATTGCTTAAAAGTGAATGCAAATGGATTTTACAGGATTTTCCCCCAATTTTTTTAATTAAATAAAGTGTTCTATCTTCACCTTGAAATATTTCCTATT
The DNA here is from genome assembly GCF_035149785.1 of Candoia aspera. Taxonomy (NCBI): domain Eukaryota; kingdom Metazoa; phylum Chordata; class Lepidosauria; order Squamata; family Candoiidae; genus Candoia; species Candoia aspera. The sequence continues at coordinate 186,827,771 of NC_086154.1, forward strand.
AAAAATAGAAATGGCATTTCCAGACAAATCATGGTGGAGCATCTTAACTATCTCTAGAAGTCAAACAATCTCAGTTATGAATAATTGCTATCTTTTTAATGATATTACTCACAGAACTCTGCATAATCCAAAGTTAGAATAGGAATTAAACACAGATCTGCATCTATAAAACTCTTTAGCTGGATAATTAAAATAGTAGCCATTCAGGATTTTTAACAACTGTGCTATACTTTTCAATGTCTATCAATAATTAGATACTGATAAAGAGGCCTCCAGTTTCCTAAAATCTGACAAAAGCTACAAATAAGAGCTTCCATTCAGTGATATCTGGCATTAAAATAAAAGCTACTAATGGAATAGTCAGATTTCCCCTCCTCCCTTTAGCTGCTGTGTATTTCAAATCTTTTCTGGAGGAGACTTAGAGACAGGGAGAATACATACTACGGATACTACACATACACACAGAGATAAGCAAAAATATGCCTATGCAATTTTGAATAAAATTCAAGATATTCATTTTACTTCCATTACACCAATCAATTATAGCAAACTTTATTTAGTACAATTAATATTTCACTAATCTTTCATTATAAACACTATCAAAACTGATACAATAGGTGTTCCAGGGAAGAAATGGCAAACTGAAGTGGCAGAACAAATGTGGCAGAATGAAGAGCCGATGAGCAGACTGGCTTTTTGTAATTCCTCTCCAGACAAGGATATGTCTTGAGATCACCCACAAGTGCTCCAGACAGTTGCTCCTCGCGAGGAGACTGCAAGACAGAGGTCTCCAACAGGTTTAGAGCTCTGGGAGACAAGGGAATAGCCATTTTGCTCAAACCGTGGTCGACACCTTTAAAAGGACACTGGATTCGCGTACTTCATTTTCTTTTTTACAAGAATTTTATTAAATTTCAGAAAAAGATAAAAGATACAGAAAATAAAAAAACTACAAAAAACAGAACTAAAAAAGTGTGACAACATAAAAGAAAAAATTTAGATAGATTACAAAAAGAGGTGACTTCCGACTTTAAACATCAAGGATATACAGCAATTTCCCATAATCAACCCCTTACTCTATATTAAACCAAAATCACATTATTTTTACAAGTCAACCCCTTAGCACATTATAAAAATCACTAAATATTATTGCTTCTTCCCCTTATATTAAAAGAAAAAGTATAAATCACCTAACCAACTCCCACCCAAAATAACAATTACTTAATTTATTCTTTTCCTTTGTTGTTTATTCGTTTAGTCGCTTCCGACTCTTCATGACTTCATGGACCAGCCCACGCCAGAGCTTCCTGTCGGTCGTCGACACCCCCAGCTCCCCCAGGGATGAGTCCATCACCTCTAGAATATCATCTATCCACCTTGCCCTTGGTTGGCGCCTCTTCCTTTTGCCCTCCACTCTCCCTAGCATCAGCATCTTCTCCAGGGTGTCCTGTCTTCTCATTATGTGGCCAAAGTATTTCAGTTTTGCCTTTAATATCATTCCCTCAAGTGAGCAGTCTGGCTTTATTTCCTGGAGGATGGACTGGTTTGATCTTCTTGCAGTCCAAGGCACTCTCAGAATTTTCCTCCAACACCACAGTTCAAAAGCATCGATCTTCCTTCTCTCAGCCTTCCTTATGGTCCAGCTCTCGCAGCCATATCTTACTATGGGGAACACCATTGCTTTAACTATGCGGACCTTTGTTGTCACTGTGATGTCTCTGCTCTTAACTATTTTATCGAGATTTGTCATTGCTGTTCTCCCAAGGATTAAGCGTCTTCTGATTTCCTGACTGCAGTCAGCATCTGCAGTAATCTTTGCACCTAGAAATACAAAGTCTTTCACTGCTTCTACATTTTCTCCCTCTATTTGCCAGTTATCAATCAAGCTGGTTGCCATAATCTTGGTTTTTTTGAGATTTAGCTGCAAGCCAGCTTTTGCACTTTCTTCTTTCACCTTCATCGTAAGGCTCCTCAGTTCCTCTTCACTTTCAGCCATCAAAGTGGTATCATCTGCATATCTCAGATTGTTGATGTTTCTTCCAGCAATTTTAACCCCAGCCTTGGATTCCTTTCCTACTACTATTCTATACATTCCTGTCTACTATAATAAAGATCAAAAATAAAAAAATAAAAAATAAAATAAAAAAGCATGTAAATTGTTTGCCATTATAATTAATAATACAAAAAACATGAATAAGAAAACGAATAAGAAAAAACCTTAATAATCATAATCCCAATCATCAACGATAAGTAAAATCATCCAAAGCCGAAGATGATCCAGATAAATATTTTTGGTCCCACTTCAAAGTAGACCAAGACATTTACATATCCCCATAATAAGCACAGAGCTATTTTCTTAAAGAACTCAAACAGCCCAACTGCTCCCCTCACAAACACAGACTTCTCTTCAAAAAACCTCCCATACATAATAACCCCTTCTTTTCCATAACATCCCATCAGAAAGTCAAATTCACTCATGTCTTACAGCTCAATTTCTCTGTTTAAGTTCTTCAATTCAGCATTGCCAATTTCATCCAGGATTTCAACAGAAGCCGGAATCTCACTCTTGGGAGAGACATTTCCATTGCTGTTAGATTCTTCAGGTTCATCCACATCATCCCCAACCAGATGGCACATTTTAGATCACATATTTTCCACAATGCTCTGAATGTCTTGCATAATAACTTGGCAGGAATCAGAAAAAAATCTGCTTAATATCTGCTTTAGTATCTCAGTGAAAGTCAGAGAAAGCCTGGTTAAGATCCTCCATGTCTGAAGCAGTAAATTATGTGCCCCCTAGATACTTAACTGGCTGAAGTGAAAGGTAATGGGAAATTTCTGAACTGAGTTAAGATAACAGACAGTTCCCAGAGAAAGTAGCAGCAGGAAAGTAAAAGTTCAGAACAGCAGATTCAACATGTAGGAAAAATGCTAAAATCTTCAAAATTAGTGCAAAAATAATAACAGGGAGACGATAACATATGCTCAGCCCTCCTTAGTATTGGATGGAAAGCAAAATCCAAAGCTTTAAAAAAATTTTTAAAAAAGAATTGATCCCCAAAATAACGATAAGCACCAAGAGAGATCATTTCTCCTTAATGTAGAAAGCCTCTCTAAGGGTACAAATACTTAAAAAAAAAATTGGGTGCTTTAGAAATGGGGTGGCTGGACTTAATGTCCCTTTAAGGCTGCAGCATCCCAGCCTTCTGACAAAGTCTTACCCGTCAATTGCAAATGCTGTTTATGATCTCCTGGCTGCAACTCACCATCCGGAGGACAAATAGGTCAATTCCGAGTGTTTTCCTTGGTCTGGAAAAATGCTCCTGCGCTTCAGGAGAAACCAGCCTGAGCCCAAAAAAACTGCCACGATGCCAGTTCTGCCCATGGAGCTCACAGGCTCAGTCCACCATGTTCCCACTGGAAGTCCCACATACTTCCTTTTCTAATCACTTTTGGAAATTGCTTGTTAACTGCTTTTCAGCTATTAGGAACCTTTGGATTGACAAGTCTGAAAAAACTGGGGGAGTTTCCTTCAATCCTTAGTGAAAGAAGTTTTAAATACAAGTTTAAGGTCTTAATTTCTTTTTAATAAACAGCAAAAGGGTGATTAGAACTTTGATTTTGGAAAGTTACAAACGGACAAAGGGCCCAAATGGATTTGAAATAAGATTTTGGAATTAATAATAAGAATCCTTCCTACGGAAAATGCTTTTGTTTTAAATCTTTTTACAAAAAAAATTGATAGGATGGGACTTTGAAGGTTGGACATTAGAGGGAACCAGAAGGAACTAAAGATTACAATTAAAGAAGAACACTTAAATTTGAATTACTAATACAGAATGAAGCTAAATATTTTAACATTGAACATATTGAAGGATATTTTTGAACAATGGATCCAGAAGTTAATTTTAAGAGCATCTGCCTCTATAGATAGACTGTGTTTCAAAGATGTTATGAAAGAGGAACACGTTTTACCTGACAAGACTGTGACTGATCTGAAACTAGATTTACAACAGAGGCTTGTTAAAGCTTTGAAGAATTTTGTGAGACAGGACAAAGAAAAAAATGAAAAGAAATCAAGTTCTAGGATATTATTTGAAGGGACTAAAAATCAAGATTGTTAAAAGTAAAATAAAGGAATATAAAGTTGGTTTATTTGATCAAAGTTAAAATAGCTTTATTGTTACCTCTGGTAACTCTTAATGGACTTTTGCTGATCAGGACTGAAATGATGAGGTTTTAAGGATTTGTTTATGGATAAGAGATGGAATATGGGAAGAAGAGATCATTTGTTGTATTTTAAGAGAAGGTGATAAGTTCCTAAAATTGTTTATTCTTGTTGTGATGAAGGGGAAAGCCAGTTCTTTATATATTTCTTTTCTTTTTCTTTACTATATTCTTATTTTTTCTTTCTTTTCTCATTCTTTTTTTTCCTTTATGCACCTGTTTTTTCTTTTTATTCTTTTATTTTAGTTATAAATTTTAATAAAACTACTATAAAAAACATGATACAATAGGTGGACAACTTATGACCTATGTGTAGTTCCCCGAATACCTTTTGTAGCCTCTGGAGAACCCTAAGATGCATGCCAGAATCTGTTTTTCTGTTGTTCTTTTTTTTTAAATAAGCAAAATAGGTTTGTAATGCCTCCAAACAAACTGAATATACTTAAAAAAAAATTAAATGAACTTCCTACACCACCCAAAAGTTAAAAAAGAAAGAAAATCAGATCAAATAAAAATGAAACAGATGATCTTCTGGTGAAGTCTTCACCATTCTTCTGCTAGAAAAACGTTGCCTACTGCTGATGTAAATAGATATACTTCATATGAATCTACATGATTTTTTAAAATATGCTCAGACATGAGATCTCTGAATGAAACTATTATTAGCTCTTTAAAAATGCTTCATTTGAATTATCATCTCAAATGTCATTATTTAATTACAAATCCATTTTTTGTTTTAAGGGCTTGTTTTTCATTCCCTTCAACAATTCTTAACTTTCCTTCTTGTGAAGATGTAACTGACATGTGTACAGGTTTCTTGCAGATAAACACAGTGCTTAAAAATAACCCAAAGCTGAAGATCTGAAGGTTTGACAGGACAATATTGAAAGGAAGAGACCAGTCAAATGAAAGAGAAAGAAGAGATGGAAGCCATCTGGACAACCCCTTATCCAGTAAGTTGGGAAGTCACTTGGGGAGTGGAGGAAGATGGTCAGGCACGTTGTGCATAATTACTGCACAGAAAAAATAAGCAGTAAGAGCAGTGCAAAGAAAAAGTATAGCTATTATGCACACACATGCACCCCCCGTGTGTGTGTGTGTGAACCATACAATACAGTATTAATGCACGTACGCATTAAAGTATGTATCATGTGAAGCCTCTCTAGGTCAGCCTTCTAAAACCTAGTGCCCTCCAGGTGTACTGGAAGCACAGTCCCTAGAATTCCCAGCCAGCATGGGCAAAGGCTGGTCTGAGTCATTCCTTTGAATAGTTTCAGTTGAATATTTGGCATTTACTGTATAAGGACGGAGAGAAGATGGGCAGTCATAAACAAAGTGGGAAAAAAAAGCCTAAGGAGGAAAGCACACAAGTATAGGCATCCTCCTAGTGAACAAAGGTACAAAATTTATTTAAAGAAAAATGGTATGAATAGAAATAATACTAGCTGTGCTAACTTAATTTCCCCTGTGTGGCTTTTGTAAATATATAAGTAGAGTTTTAATCTGGTTTACTTTGTGCACTCACTGAAATCCAAGAAAGATTTTCAGTTTTTCAGTAACATTCTATGGGAAAAAAGGAGGGAGGATTTCAGAGGACCTTTTCATACATAAATATTCAGCAACTTGGGGAATGTCAATAGCAACTGCTCCTATCATCAATATTTGACTTTCAGATGGCATCTTTATTTTCCTCCAGTTTATCTATTAGGAGCAACAGATAAACAGCTTTTACCAAAATGATGCTATGAAATACACACTGATCATTTTGTAACATGAGGCTTAGAACTGTATATGTTTTAGGGAAGATTAATATATGATACCTGGGTAGAATGAGGAAATACTACCAGCTGCTCAAAACATATGAATTGGTGATTTAGGGGTAAGTAGTGAACTGGCCAGGTTTGAGGATGTCGCCAAACTATTCAGGGTGTTAAAAACCAACATTGATTGTAAAAAGCTCCAAAAGATTGAAACCAGCTGACCAGTCAATCAAATGGCAAATGAGCTACAATTTATGTATATGTAAAATGATGGAGCATCCCCCCCCCAAAAAATTTCACATACAGTGGTAAAATCTGAGATCTGTGTAAGAACTTGGGATCATAGTGAATAGTGCACTGAAGATGTTATTTGCATACATCAGTTCTAAAGATTCACATAGAATGGAGTATAGTATTGTGAAAAAAAGATAGGCCATTGTAAATGGGTATGCTCCATGTTGCAACATCTTGCTGTAGGTCTTAGTTTTCTTCCCTGTTCTACTAAATAACATGAAACACAGCCCATCATTTCATATTTTTTAACTATGTAGAAGATCTAAACCAGTGACACTTGTAAACTGGCTTGGATGCTCTCCACAGGATGCAGAAAAATGAAGACAAATCCCATGATACTTTAAAGAATTACAATTTATTATAACGAAGTTTTTATGGATTTTTTCCCCCCAGATGCAGGAAGTACTACGTTCTGTAAAAGTAAGTTCAGAAGGAAATGCAATGTAAAATATTGTATATTTTACAATGTATAAAATAGTAGTGGCTAAACCATTTTGAATTTGAAACATTTTAAGTGAAAAATGTCATTTTTCAAATCTGAAAGTTGTTTCAAGTCCAAAATGGGCTTGAAGTGTCTCAAGAGTGAAATAACTCTGTTTTGATTCAAAATGGGAGTTTGCAGCTCATAACACTTTTTGAAAAGTTGGGGGAGCCCTTTACAAACTTAAATCAGCTGTTTCAGTTTCAAAACATTTTTCACATTCCTAATACAAAGTGACAATAACATAAGCCTAATTAATGGGCAACACAAGTCCTATGGTGTGCATTTAGCTTTTTGCGACTACAGGTAGTCCTTGCTTAACAATGGCAATTGGGACTGAAATTGCTGTTGCTAAGTGATGCAGTTGTAAATATCACATGACCACATCGCTTAGTGACGGCAATCCCAGCAATTTCCCTTGCTGTCATTAAGCAAATTTACTGATGGTTAGCTGAGGACCCACCCCAACCCAAGCCATTCTGGGCTGGGTCCCTCACAGCCCCGAGCCTCAGTAAGGTAAGGGACTGCCTCCAACTCCCCCCACCCACCTATTTCCCCCTATTGCTGCCCTTTTGGCCCCCCTGCACCCCAGGAAGCTGCAGCCACCACAGCCCAGTCCCAGTCACACTTGCCATCCTGCACTCCAAGACCCCTGCCACCCTGCGCTCCACCGCCCCAGGTGACCTAGCCATCGTCTTGCTCCCACTGCTGACAAGGTAGACGGCTGAGCTGGCTTTGGGTGTGGAAAATGGAAAAAAAAAAACCAGGTAAAGGCAGCCCCTTTTCAAAGAGCTCTTAGGCAGGGCAGGGCTGGCTTTGGGTGCAGAAAAAGAAAAAAAAGTGGTAAAGGCAGTTAAGTAAGTATGCTCTTTTGAGGATGGAATTTATTTGAAAAGGCTTCTGAATTAGAGAAGTTGGTGATATTGAAAAATGAAATATTCTATTCTATATTTGTACTAAATAACAGCAAAACTAGCTTTACAGGATTTGTTTAATTATGTTGTGGCACAACTATTGCTCTTTTCAAACTTCATTCCATGGGGGTAAGTAATCAGAAAAACAAAAGCCCAAAGAATCAGACAATGAGTTCACTATGTCAGAAACAATAGTTAACAAGCAATACATTCAAGTCAGAAATGGCATGCCTGGCATGAGGTTCTGCACAGCCTTGTTTTAAGATAAATTCCATTTCATGCTATCTCCCCACAAGGCAGCTGATGGGCCTTTCCCCACTTTCAAGTAGTCATGGTATAAACATACTCTAGTGCAGCCTTTCTCAACCTTTTGACCCTGGAGGAACCCTTGAAATATTTTTCAGGCCTCGAGGAACCCCTGCACATTCAGGCTCAAATAGACACCCAAAGTTACAAAATTATTACATTTGTTTCATGTGTAGGCCTGTACAAATGCATTAACAGTGTTATCAAACTGAAAATAAAGAATGAAACGTACCTCTTTAATGTGAAGTTGTCTGAATTTGAAATAATTTTTTAAAATAAATCATGATCTCCCGGGGAACCCCTAGTGACCTCTTGCAGAACCCTAGGGCTCCATGGAACCCTGGTTGAGAAATTCTGCTCTAGTGGTATATTAGAGAAGAGTTAGATGAACACTGTGACTTCAAACACATGTTAACAGAGATAGGATAGGAATCAGCAATGGGGATAGTACTTTTCATGTCAGTATAGCTTTCTCATTGATCAAAGATGGGTGGGATAGCATTCAACACAGCAATGGGGAAGAGCACAAAGCTGCCTCATTGGGCATGAAGATATACCATTATCAGGGATAAAGATATTCAATACTGTTTTTCTTGAGTTGTCTCTCATTAAAGATATGTCAACCTTTCCAGGTAAACCAGACAGGAAACACCAGATGAGCTAATTCTACTTTACTGTAAGGCTACCCTAACAAAATCTTGCAAGCCTGAAAGTCCAAACCTCCTGCTCTCTCTGTTTACTGCCTGAATGGTCAGGGCAGGTCTTTCCTAAGTTTCTTCTTTAGACCATCACCCTCACATTCCATTGCAATATGTGAGGACAGCACCACAGGCTGTTCTTGTGGCAAGGCAGAATAGGACTCAGCAATTAGGGCAGCACAAGGTGTCTTGGCATACTTTTGTGCTGCCTCAGGGATTGCAAATAAGAGCTTCTTTTGTGTTTCATTGACTTCACACTTCGATATACGGTAAATGCAAATAAGCCCAATAAGATCATCAGAGGAAGAGGAACCAACAGCCGGCCATGTTCAGAAGTATCTAGATACAACTCCAGCTGAGAACCCTTTTGCTCACTCTTGAGGGAGGGAGGGAGAGAGAGAAAGAGAGAAAGCAGTACTGTTTGCAACTTGATATCTAGCACCCGAGTTTGCTTTTATCTCCCTTTCTGCTGAGTCTTTTAGATCAACAAGGGGCAGAGGTTGATCTCAGTATAATGGCAAAGAGCAAGCCACCCAGTGATCTGACTTCCAGCTGTTTCACAAATAGCAGCAACAAAACAACTCCCCTTTAATATCCAAACTATATGACTGAACCAAAGAACGCCTGGGACAATAAGAAGTAGATATTTCTGGGACTCTATTAGAACTCTATTCAGTTCTAATAATAATTAAAAAATGGAACAGAAATCTTCAGTCTCCCCAAATGTCTTTGCAACAGACTCCATCTAAGTGAATGGACCTCCAGATTCCAATAAAAAAACTCTTAGCCCCATTTTAATGTGCAAGCTTAAGGTGAGGTAGTAAATGCCTACTGTTTTTTTTAACTGCTTTAGGAGCCTTTTTGGCTGAAGAACAAGAGAAAAGTGCTCTAAATAACAAACATACTTTTTTTTTCTAGAGATACATTGCAGACATGTATAGATAATAACTTGCCTTTTTAAGAATATAGCCAGTAGAGAAAATTTCACTGTCCACCATTCATTTGCCTATAATGTAATCTGTATTATAGTATGGATGATATATATAAAATTTACAGACAGATTTCATTTGATGACTATGTATCTGAGGATAAATAAAGTTACTTGAAAGCAAGAGCAAGATAATGTGTTGTAATTAAATAAATCAGTGATTATGCAAAAATTGACACAATAGAATAAAAAGGTAGAGGAAGGAGGGTTGTTCCTCAACAACACAGACATTATTGTAAATGCAAATAGTGCTATCAGAAAATTGTGAATCTCCAAAGTTAAATATAAGCATAATTAGAATAATTTTTGAATTACGTAATCACAACATTTCAAAATATCTAAGACAGTGGTTCTTAAACTGACTCAATTATCTCTTTTCCTGATCTCGAATGTCATTACCCTCCCCTCCAAAAAACCCCACTCTGTTGTCTTACACAAGTGTCTTGGCAGTGGCAGTCCCAAACTGGATCTTCAACGCACAAAGAAGCAGTTGCAAAATGCTTCATTACTCCCAGGATATGCCCAAATTACCCCCTTGATCTATTGTTCCAAGGGAAGGTTTTAGTCTCTGACACAAAGGGCATTTATCCTTATATGCTCAAAGGGCATCATGAATCCCTTGACACCCCTGCATTAGAAGGGTTTATGTAATATCCAGCTTGGATTCAGAAGAGGACGTTAAAAGCCCAGAAGCAGTGGCTGATGACTTCTCCCCTAATCTCAAGGTTATAGCCTGAAACAGAACCAATTTTATCCACATTGGTGAAGTCAGAGCGATGGTAAAATACCATTATGTATAATCCCAACAAGCTGAATGAAATAGGTGTGCAAGGCAGCCAACTGGACTCCTTGGGAGTAAAGGGGCATTTGGAGTTTGGGTGTTGTGGGGTATAAATAGCTATACAGATCACTGCACAGATAAAGTTTTGTGCAAAATGTGGAAAACAATAAATAGCCTCCCCTCCCCCAGAATGGTTGTTGGATCAGCATGTCCTGGCTGAAAAATGGAATATTCCAGGAAATGCTAATAAAGGTAGACAGATAGACACACACACACACACATAGAGGGACACACATATTTAAAATGCCAAACCTTCACAAAGGTAATGAACTCTTCCACTTTTTCATTGGACATGATCAACTTTTTCTGCACCACTTCAAGTGCCTGCTCACTCTGCCTTGCTAAGCCGTGAAGCTGTTGAGAGGCAGTTGTTTCAAGTTCAGTCATGGCATATTCGGCCTCTGCCATTTTAACTTCTAGATTGGTAAGATTAAGCTCCTGAAATAAAACCACATACAAATCATACTGGTTATTGCTAAGCATATTGATGAATTTGCTAAGCAAATCACATGGTCATATAAATTACCAATTGCTTGGAAATGTAATTAAGTCTATATTCCCACTAAGCTATGCCAACTCTTCCCATATGGTGCTTTCTAGGTGACTGGGAATTCTGGGAATCAAATTCTCAACTCATGTGGAGAATCTGGCAAAGGGGAAAATGATTTAGGCAGATTGAAGATGGGGGTTAAATCTTGGAAAGTACACAGATTTCTATTTCTGTCATTCTATTTTTTAAAATGTTTTCTAGCATTTCTAAATTGAAAAGAGATTGACATGGTGTCTAGAAGAACCTACATAAAATTAACCATAAAGCTCATTGCCATCTCCTATAGTCTTCCTTCCTTCCCATTCTTCCAGTTAAATATAAAACACACTAAGACCGTCTGTTGTTTAAAATTCAAGGGAAATAATGTGCCTGTGTGTCATATCTTGTTCAAGTCCGCACACTGCTTCCTTTTAAACTGTCCAGTGTTGAGTGCTTATTATACTTGAGTACCTTAGCTCTAAAAAGCTGCTGCTTCCTGTACTGAAGCTATAGGAGAAACTGAGATAAGTTTGTGCTCAGCCAGATGGAACTGCTTAGAATCTCTGGGCTGAGAATTTGTAAAATCCAGGGAAAGACTTATAATATAGGATTATACCCTATAACAATAGAATTTATCCAAACTTTCTTTCTAGGTGCATCATTAGGCATAATTAAGTGCAACCCTGAGGTCTCTTTCCAACCTTTGCTCATATCCAGAAACAGAAAAACAAAGGAAATCCAAAATGTAGAATAACCTGGCATTTTGTCAATTCATTTAGCACTTTGCCTAACAAAAAGGGACAGTGAGAGAAGAAAGCAAAGTTCACCAGAGGCTTGCTTCCTGGTTTCTCAAATGATGTAGAAAATATTTGTCTGATAAGGCTGCATTAAATTTAGGGTGCAGAGAAAGTGCTACTATAAAACAGTCTTTTAGAAAATTATATCTTACCCTAGTTAAAAGCATACAATATTCTATTACAGTTAATGTAATTCAATTTCAGAAATTTCTTTTGACGTTACAGCTATATATTATATGGCTCCAAGTAAAACTCAAGAGAAATGCTACTATGGGCAAATTAAAAATGCAAAGGCATTGATCATGCAATTATTTATTTGCAAAAAATATTGTGCACTGGAAAATGTAAGGTAGATATTAAATATTATAATAAATATTTTATTAGCATATATTTTGAACTGTTTCTTGACTGTGTTTTCTTTCATGATTTTTAATATTTTACCTCATTGTTATCAGATACAAGTATCCCCGCTGAACTGAAAGGCAGGGTGTAAATCTAATAAATTATCATCATCATTATCATCTTAATCATCCATAATATCTATAGTAGTGTACCTTTTTCTCCAAATCTTCTTTAGCTCTGAGATACATCTGTTCACACTGTGCCTTTTCTTTGGTAGCTACACTAAGCCTTTGCTTTAATGACTCAATGGATATTTTTTTGTTTGAACTATCATCAGTTAATGCCTTTACCTGGAACAGCACCCAGAGAAAAAATATTAAGGAAAGCATTTAAATCATTTAGATAGAAAACCAACACTATCAAAATAATACAAACATCTAATTTTACATAATTCCTTTACCTTCTGAGTAAAATGCAGGCTCTCTTGGCTCAAACAGGGATACTATCCATTTAAATCAATAGGATTTATTCATAGATAACTGGGCATAAGACTGCAACATTTTACTTACTATCAAATTCATGGGCAAGTAGTCAGATGCTAGCACTTAAAAACTCTGGAGTTTGTGGGCATGTTAGCATACCAGTACTGATGAGAAAAATTACAAATAATATAGTCCTACAGTAAATAGCTAGTTATTATTTGTAAAACAAATCTATAAAATAACAATCAATTTATAAAGCATATCTAAAGAGTTTATATTCTTGTATACACTTGACTTTTTTTCCTAACTCAACATAACCAGAAAATTGCAATATTTTTAATACTTAAAGCACTACCCCCACCTCACAGCAAAGTGTAACGTAGGTCTCTAAAATGCTTTTCATACTGCCTCACTCTTCAAGGATTTATCCTGTATCACTTTATTGTTGTCTGCGATCTTTCCTACCCTTCCACTTTTGTCTCTTGGGCTGATGATATCTAAGTGATATCTCATATACAGAGAACAAGGTAGTTTAGTCTGGAACTGACAACGTATGACTGCCAGCAGAAACTATGTTCACATCTAAAAAACTAGCACCTGCTTTTAAAAAGAGTCAAAGTAGTGCTTGCCTTGAAAACTATGTTTCCTGGATTTTATGATTTGCAGCCTAAGAGATTCCTAAACATGTGCCCTATTTGTGTAAAACAGGGAGAAAACACACTGCAGAGGTACTAAGGGGCAGTTTCTCTTCCAATCTTTTTAAGCATCAGAAAAATGCATTAAATATTTATGGAGAAAACAACTTTCAGAAGAGCGTAAAATGGAATCATTAAATATATAATAATGGAAGGGATAGCATATAACTATTATTATAAAGCTAATTTATAGGTAATTTTTCTCCTTTATGACATTTGCCTCTCGACTTACACTGCAAGAAGAATCTTCTTTGATGCTTCTTTTCAGGAAACAGATATGTGAAGTTCCAGCTAAACAACATACCCCAAATACCAGTAAGCACGTAATTCTTATGTTATTTTACTGCTTTAAGAGCGATCTCTCTACAAATAGAACTCTAGTAATCATAATGATGGCTACTACAATTAATCAATATATCTGATGGAATTTCAAGAGGGATACGCATGTTCAAAACAGCTTAAGAATGTCACTTCATTCACTGAATGGGAGGGTACATATGTGTCAAATTCAATTTCTTAATTTTAAATAAACACTAAACATTAAATACCTTTTCTTCCAGACATTGCAATGTTTCATTAAAGCTTTTCTCCTTTTCCTGATATGTTTTCATACGCAACCTCCAATCTTCTATTAAATGCCTTTTCATACTTATATCCCTCTCCATTCTAGAAATCCTTGAAATAAAGAGAAAATGAAAAATCCCTAGAATTATGGAAAATTACTAGCATGTCATTATTTTGAATAATTATAATGCACAGTTCCAGTGATAGCTTATCTTTGTGCTATTTGTCAATTGATAAGTGTTGAAATTAGCTTAAGTTTTCTCTCTGTATAAGGGCATAAAGGTATATTTAAACTCTGTGGGCTTCAGAATCTTAAGCACCACATTTTATAGTAGCAACTCAGAACAATAAAAACACACAGTAATTTATAGATAACTATACTGTGATGAAGATATAATTATAAACAAAAGAGAAGCAAAATATTCTGCTATTTCAATACAGGCAGGCATAGAAAGGAAACATAAATTAAAATGGTTAAGTTAACCATGTGAATTGGTTGTCATGATTTTGAACACTATTTAGTATGTAAAAAGCTTCATATCTATATAAGAGGTAGTTTTAAAAAGTAAAATACAGCTATGGTATGGAAAATCAATAGACCAATTTCAAAGATGAAAATGTGACTTTCCAAAAATGTGCTACTTAAAATAGCAAACCAGTATGAAAGAAATAAGAAACTGTTCACTGGGTAGCATATAAGACAGGAATCTGTGCTTATGGCTGTTACTTGTTTCAATTTTCTTGTGACAACAACATGCTATCTAAATAGAATGAGCCAATACGATGCTTATATAGAATACATTATTTTTTATATCATTAAGGCACCAGCAAAAAGCAGAGTAAAAGCCAATGAAAAGAATTTACATTTCAATGGACACATCTAGCTTATAGGGACAATCAAGAATATTACTTATACTGAAGCATATTCAGTATTTACTATGTAATATAGTGGTAGGATATAGGCATATCAGAATGCTAAGTCTAACTTCCAGCTGGTTCCTTAGGTGTTCCTTAAGGCATTAATCAATAAAGTGTGCATTTTGTTAAAGCCTTTTAACGAAGAAACATTTAATGAAATAATTTTTATTACTCAAGATTAAACATTATTAGTAGGTTCACTCACAAGTTGGTATTGTTAAATATTTAAACAACCAATTTGCAAATGTGTACATTTTAATAAACCTAAAAAAATAAATAATATTAACTGCCTTTTTTGCATTTTTCAGAAAATGTAAAACTGGACACTTAATCCAATTTAACCATCTAAACCTTGACATGTCTCTTAGCCCTTAGGCAAAGAATCACTGTATTTGAAAAATTGCTTTCAAGTATGCTGAGGTATTCACTTAGATTTGCATCATGGATATAATCAAGTCCAAACTAGAATCTGATTTTTTTTTAAAATGTATTTATTACAGTTATATCTCATCTTTTGTACTGTAAATTACTCAACAATTTAAAAGAAAAAAATGCATTAATACTTTTTTCCTAAAAGTGTAAATAATCTGAACCACGCATAAAAAGCTGAAAGAAAAAAATAAGGAAAGATCACTTTCAGAAAAATGTCCATGAAGTTAAAGCAATTACATTTTTGCCACAAGGGGGAGCCAGACACAACCAATCCGTAATGTGAACCTACTTTTCTTGCAGTTCCTGCATCTGTTCTTCTTTTCTTTGGACTTCATATTTCAAAGATTTAATGGTTGATGAATGTTTAGTGATTTCATTATTTGCATTCTAGAATGAATAAAATATTTTATTAAAGTCTCAGTAGTGTTGATGCAGGATTACCCAGAACTGTAACTGAAATACAGTGTGATCAGTTACAAAACTGAAAACTGAAACTTTGCAATTTAATAGTTTAGTCTGTTTCGATTTTAGCATAGCACAAAAAAATACCTCTATAGGTTGTTCATGTTTGAATGTGATGATTTTATACTTATTCAAGACTAGACTATAGAGAAATAAATTTCATCTTATTTTCCAAATGGAATATCTCTGCCAGAATTCTACCTATGATACCTAACAGATATGTTTACGGCTGATTTTTCCTGAACAGGTGCTTTCAGATGCGGCTGATAAATATGGAAACTGTAGCCCAACACTAGACTGGAAAAGTTACTATTCATACTTGGTTGAACTTCCTTTAATGTAATTTTTTTTCCTAATTAGACATTTGTAAGATTGCTTTCAAAAGACTGCAGTTTTTTTCTTATTATTGTCAGATTTCAGGATTTGAAATACACAAACATTAATCTCAAATTGTGCTAAACTGTAACTAATTTAATATGGTTATTTAATTAGCATGACTGAATAAGCCACAATTTGCTGAATTCATACTTCATTTCATAAACTATGGTATATAAACTTCACTTACAATGCCAAAGTGGCTTGATATGGCATATTCTCCTAGTTATGATTTAATTATTTGATCTGAGTATGTCTGCGGTTCCTTGTCCTCCATACAGACAGTTGAACATGATCATTTATAATAGTTCTTTCTTTGAGCTCCATTTATTTCCAAAGATACATTTCTAAAGCTTCTGCTAGGACCCTCACAAATGTTGAAATTCAAACAGCACATGTAAGGCTGCTGATCTAAAAAAGCCCTGTCTTTATAGATGCTATTCAGGAAAATCATATGGCACAACGTTTCTCAAAGGATTACATGTACTTTAGCCAGTTATGACAAGGGAGGGGGGAATAATCACAAAAAAATTTCCTGGTAATTTCAAATAATCTGTATTATTAGTTAGCAATAGTTAAACAGCGATCAACAGGTCATATGAAATTGCATAAATTAAGTGCACTTCAGAAGAGTTGTGAATAAACAGAGTCACTGCCGTGATGGGCCATGGAGAAATGCGAGAGATAGATAGATAAATAGCATTGCCCAGCTATACTTACCTACAAACACACACACACATACACACACACACACACACAGAGACAGACAGACAAATAGAATGAGAGAGTTTTCAATGCATAGAAAAATATGAGTTCACTGTAAGAATGGTGAAAAAAAGGATGAAAGGTCCCCTGTGCAAGCACCGAGTCATGTCTGACCCTTTGGGGGGATGCCACTTTCATGACGTTTTCTTGGCAGACTATAGTGGGTGGTTTGCCATTGCCTTCCCCAGTCGTCACCTTCCCCAGCAAGCTGGGTACTCCTTTTACCGACCTTGGAAGGACGGAAGGCTGAGTCGCCCTGAGCGGGCTACCCAAAACTCCAGATTCTGCTGGGATCGAACTTGGGTTGTGGGGAGAGTATCGGTCGCAACACCGCCGCCTACCATTCTGCGCCACATGAAGAATAGACCTGTTTTAACCATTGTTTGGTCTTAGGGAAGTTATACATTAGATCAAAGCTGAGTGACGAGATCAAAATCTAAAATACATTAAGAATATTTCCTATTAATAGCAGGCTTTTAATTCCCATTAACATTAGTTGGGTTGTTGTAGGTAACAATATTTTATCTATGGAAGTATAGATTTTAATGTCACGTGTAAAATATTGTTTCTAAATTACTATATAAGTTTCTCTGCAATGCTATACAGTCTTCATTAGAGCTTCAGGATAAATGTCAATAATTCTGAATATCTGCAGTGGGTTGAAATTTTTACATTTCCTTTAAAATGCTTATCACCTTTTGAAAACAGACATATAATGCAA
Source organism: Candoia aspera (assembly GCF_035149785.1). Classification (NCBI taxonomy): domain Eukaryota; kingdom Metazoa; phylum Chordata; class Lepidosauria; order Squamata; family Candoiidae; genus Candoia; species Candoia aspera. The sequence continues at coordinate 186,845,362 of NC_086154.1, forward strand.
TACAAATTGGCTCACAAAGACTTAAAATGTAATTTGATAAAGCACAGGAGGAATTTTAATCTGTATTTTCTTTCTTTCATTTTAAAAATCCAGTCTGTATGTTCAAAAGTTTATAAACACAGTCTTAATGTAAGATATGGAGAGTAATATATAGTTTATATTTCTGAGATACAAAAAGAACACAAGCTATAATTCTTGTGTTGTACTTCAAAAGGAACATTCTTTGAGTAAGAAATAGTTTTTTTCAGAACAGAGGAACTGTAACTATTCATTATAGAACAGAATGGAATGTTTTCATGTGGTCAAAGCATACCTATGATGCCAGAATTATTCCAATAGATACGTCACCGAATCTTCAAATATATGAAATTTAATAGGAAACTAGTTAAAATGACAAATGATGGCATAATAATCAGTGCAGTTTCTAAGTTTGCTTTTGCTGCTGACTGGAAATGCCAATACCCCATTAAAGGACTTTATATACTTTAAGTAAATATGGACACTTATTTCAAGTGGGCTTCTGCAAGAAGTTACACTGCAGTGCTTGTTATAACAACACTTAAGTTATGTTCAATGAAAAAAAAATCACCATTTCCCGCTATGAATGGGAAAGGAAATGAAGCAAATCTTTTCCAGCGATTATTGGGTAAATGTGGAAGCAGGAAGCCTGTTCTCAAAAACCACTTCTAGTGTGGCTAGAATTTGGGAGAAAAAAAAAAAGACACATTTATATGGTACAATCTTGGCTTATTTATACTTAACCTTGTAGGATTTTGTATCATTTAAGTTACTTATGCAATCACTCAAGAACTCATGGTTTTAAGGTTAAAGTATAGGTTTAATTCCTTCTACCAAAGCTGTTGGACAAAATTTGAGTCAAAATGCTCAGAGATATATTTTAAAAAATGGCTATTATTGATTTTTGAATAACCCAAGTCAGGAAATTGAGAACCAAAGCATCTTTATTTTGTGTTTTCTTTACTAATTATGTAAAGAAAGTTCCTAGATATACCCATGTACTTGTTTTGACAAGCAAAGCAATTTCATGAATAGATTTCATGAATAGGTATCATGGTTATCAGATGATTTTGGAAAAAAGTACTGAGGCACGGAATTACGTTCCAGTGTTCAAATAAAACGGGATTATCATTATAATGCTGAAAAGGATATGCTCTGAACTCATGTGTAAGCCTGCTATTCTGGAGGCCATTCAGTCTAAGTTCCTGAGGAAAGTTTTCCAATTTGCTTGTTATACAAGACTCCATTAGAAGTGGGCCTATTGAAGAAAAGACCAGGGCCTAGTTAACAATTCTTAACTACTGCCCTAAAATGACTTCTTTCACAGATCAAGCCTGGATCCTTTATTAACAGAGTCCCTCCGTTCAGAGGAGATGGGCGGGGACAAATTTAACAAACAAACAAACAAACAAAGACGGATCACTAGTAATCCAGACTATTTGGATCAGGGAGTCCTGAGGAAAATACTCCAATGGGGAGCTTCATTGCTAATTTATTTATTTATTTATCATATTTTTATCACCGCCCACCCCCACATGGGGGACCCTGGGCGGTTCACAGTAAAAACAATTTAAAATTCAATAAAATTATAAATAATACCAATATTCAATAAATATAAAATACAATAAAATCCAAATAAGGGCAGATCAAATTCAGCCCATTAAGGGATAAGACTGGTCCCTGCAGGGCTAGGAAACTAACCAGCCCTAAGAATGGCTCTTCCTCTCCCCACTCCAAGCATGGTGACAAAATGAGGTTTTCAGCTGTTTTCTGAAGTCCAGAAGAGAGGGGGCTAACCGCATTTCCAGGGGAAGGATGTTCCAAAGGGCGGGAGCTGCTGCAGAGAAGGCTCGCCTCCTGGACCCCGCCAGATGGAATTCTCTTGCAGACGGTGTCCGTAGCACGCTCTCTCTGCATGACTGGGTGGGATGGGTTGATGTGACGGGGATAAGGTGGTCCCTTAGGAAACCTGGACCCATGCCATGTAGGGCTTTAAAGGTGATAACCAATACCTTGAATTGGACCCAGAAGCAAACTGGCACCCAATGCAGCTCGCGGAGCAGCGGAGTTATATGTGCTGATCTTGAAGCACCTAAAATCATCTGCGCAGCTGCATTTTGGACCAGCTGTAGCTTCAAGATACTCTTCAAGGGTAGCCCCATGTAAAGCGCATTACAGTAGTCTATATGGGAGATGACCAGGGTGTGAGTGACCATTCGAAGGGCCTCTCGCTCCAGGAAGGGGCGTAATTGGTGCACAACACGAAGTTGCACAAAGACCCTTCTGGCCATGACTGCCACCTGCTCTTTGAGCAGGAGTCGTGAGTCCAAGAGGGCCCCCAAGTTATACACCAGGTCTGTCTGGGGCAGTGCAACCCCATCCAGAACTAAAGATGGCAAATTCCTGGGAACCAAGGGGCCATTAACCCACAGCCACTCCATCTTACCAGGGTTCACCTGAAGCCTGTTGTTCCCCATCCAGACCCCAACAGCCCCCAGGCACCTGGAAAGTGCAGCCACAGCATCACTTACTTCCCCCGGGATGGAAATATGTAGCTGAGTATCATCAGCATATTGATGATACCTCATCCTGTGGAGATGGATGATCTCACCCAGTGGTTTCATGTAGATATTAAAAAGGAGAGGAGAGAGTACTGAACCCTGCGGCACCCCACAAAGGAGGGGCCATGGGCCCAATCTCTCCTCCCCTATTAACACCGACTGGGATTGGCCTTCGAGGAAGGTGAACCAGCACAAAACTACACCGCCCACCCCCAACTCCCTGAGCCGATCCAAAAGGATACCATGGTTGATGGTATCAAAAGCCGCTGAGAGGTCAAGGAGAGCCAGGATGGATGCACTGCCTCCATCCCGCTCCTGCCAGAGATCATCCATAAGTGTGACCAATGCTGCTTCTGTTCCTGCTTCTGTTCCATATCTGGGCCTGAAACCTGACTGAAAGGGGTCCAGATAATCCGCTTCATCCAGGATCCTCTGGAGTTGCAATGCCACCTTCTCAACCGTCTTCCCCATAAAGGGGAGGTGGGAGACTGGATGAAAATTATCCAGTACGGTAGGGTCCAGTGATGAGGAAGGGGCGCACCAGTGCCTCCTTAAAGGCCGCCGGAAACACCCCCTCCCGCAAGGATGTATTTGCCATCAACTGGGCCCAACCACACGTCACCTCCCGAGCTGCCTTCACTAGCCAGGAGGGACATGGATCTAACTGACAGGTGGTGGGATTTACAGTCCAGAGGATCTTGTCCGCTTCCTCAGGTCCAATAGGATCAAACTGTTCCCAGATAACTGGGTAAGTACGTTCCCCAGGCATCTCCTGAGACCCTGTCTCACGCTTGGAGTCCAGCTTAGCATGAATTAGTCCAGTTTAGCATGAATCCTGCTGTCAAGAACATGATACAAACAAGCAAAAGTTACATTGAAATAGAGATTGGCAGTTGGATTGCATAAAATTTCCATAAGTATAATAGCATAAGAAAGTGGGATGATAACAAAAGCTTACTCTTTTGAAATACTGCACACTGTTCAGTCTTGCATATTTCAATATTCTTTCAACAGCAATTCTAGAAGGCCAATACAAGCAAATTCCCCTTTGCAAAACATTGCTCCTGTGAAATAAGAGTGATGGAATCTATGCCATGCGTCCTTTTATTCTTGTTTTACAAAGACATCTATAAGAACATGATTATCTCTAAACTTGCTGAAAATTCTGATTAATTTATGTCAGATATTACTTGGGGATTGTGACCCAAATATTATATGGCAAATGGCAAAGTTTTGTTGGCAGTCAGCCAGATAAGGCAATACTGCACAGAATTGCAGTAGAGGCTCTCTCTATAGTATTTTAACTAAATGTTAACATTTTCATTTTTTCCCCAGTATCTTAATATTGGAATATGTGCATACAGACTGTATTCTGGCTCAGTGGCATTCTAATACTTTATGTGTTAAGAGATTGGTAGTTTAGTGCCTGAAAAGTAAGTAAATATATTTTTGTAATAGTTCATTACTGAGACTAGCTTTGGAGTCTTATTTTTTCTTGTTAGTATTGTAATGCCTTCATTCATATTTTTTATTACTCATTTAGTAAGTTCTTTTTTCTCCTCTTAGTCTTTCTTTGCATTTTATAATCTTTGATACGGAGTTATACAAGATGCTGGTCAGTAACTGTAAAAAGGGACTTTATTTTATTCTAGCTCAATTTATCTCAATTTCTATGAATTCATTAGTTCTTTTCTCTCTCTCGTTGTATCATGTAACTTTTGCTTTCCAATTGTACAAAATTCTCAACCACAATTTAGTGACCACAAGAAAGGACAGATTGAGCAATCAAATAAGATGTTCAGCTATTCATCATCTATAGCACTTGTGAGTAAATGCTAAATATACATTGCAAAGAACTAGATTCCAAATAAAATTGGACTTCCAGTAAGATTCCAAATAAAAGTAAAACAACTAAGTTGAAGCTCTAGCAATTTCAATGCAAAACAGTAGGAATTTATTTTCCTAAGGATAAACCATCTCAAATTTTAGGTTAATTGTAAACATTTTAAATACTTAGCAATTGCTACTGGATAATAATCATAGTATGACCATAGTCCATTTTCTCCTATCCTGCTTCTGTATTGAAATATATATTGTTAACCACAAAACGCAAGCTTAGGTGGCCTCATAGGTGAAGGCTTCCCAAAAGTTACCCCTTTTTCAAAATACACAGAACCTTCCAGCTTGTAGGATACAGTAAACCCTCATTTTAAAGGATGTTAGTTTTGCAGAAAACCAGAATTTTTATCAGAAAAAAAAAATGGCTGGATCTAAGCTTTTTCCTATTTTCTGAATGATCAAATCTTAATATTAAATCCAATCTTTGTCCAATTTACATTTGCTTAGTGTTCAGACAATACAGGTAGTTTTCACTTAATGTATACTTGTTCGCGACTGTTCAAAGTTATGATGGCACTGAACAAGGGGTACTTATGACAGGCCCTTGTAGCTGTGGCTGTCGCAGCATCCCCGTGGTCACATGATCACAATTCAGGCACTCAGCAACCAGCTTGCAATTACAACATCACAGCATCCCACAGTCACATGATCACCATTTGCGACCTTCACTGCCAGCTTCTGACAAGCAAAGTCAATAAGGAAGCCAGCAGGAGGTCGCAAATGGTGATCATGTGACCGTGGGACACTGTGACCATGTGCATTTGCCTAACAATGGCAACTAATACTGCCACAACTGCCATTGTAAGTTGGCACAGTCACATGACATTGCACCCTACAACTGTGTTGCTTACCAACAGATCTCCCAGTCCCAATTATGGGCAGTAAGTGAAGACTACCTGCATATTCATTTCTACATACTCTATACAACTTCAGATGCTAACAATGTGATCTTTTAAGATCTTTATTTTTATTTATTTGATTTATACCCTGCCTTCCTATTCTGAAAAACTCAAGGCAAGTAGCAAAATCTAAAATGCCAGAGAAGAATGTAAAAATTTTAAAAACGGATTAAAATTAACAATAAAATAGATGTTAAGATCAGTCAACAATTAAAAACTTGGCAAAAGAAAGGTGTCTTTACAGATTTACTAAAACCTGACAGAGTGGAAGTCAAGAGCAACTCCCAAGGTAGTGCATTTCATAGCCTGGGAGCAATGCTACAGAAGGGCTTGTCCTACATGCCAGAAAGATGAGCTTCTGACAGCAGAGGCATCTTCAAAAGGGTCTTTCCTGCCAATCTTAGCATATGAATCTCTTTGTAAAAGGATTGTTTGCTTAGTCAGACCCTAGGCCAAACCAGCATATTAACTGGGCCCCGTAAAGAATTAGGAATCAAATGCGTATCTTTCAGCATAGATATCATATGCCTCCTTCCATCCTGTACTAATTAGCAGCCTAGCTAATTTGCATCAACTAAAACTGATGGACACCTTTCAAGGGTAGCCCATGTAGGAAGTGTTGCACTAGTCAGGACAGAAAGTAACCAGGGTATAGATGACCGTTGCCTCATCTAACAGCTTGGGAAAAGTAGCATCTAGCATACTAGGTGTAATTGTGCAAAGGCACTCCTTACCAGTCATCACTGTTACCAATTCTCAAACACAATGAAATCTATTCCCTTTAAATGAACATGTTCTGTTTGCTCCTTCTGATGTCATCAACTTTTCCACTGAGATTAACGAAAACAATGTATGGACTTCAACAGGTAAAGGACAAGCAGAACAATCCTATTTTAAGTTGGAATGTCAGGGCTCCCAACAAATCCAAGGCCTCAGCAATATTGTAGCATGGAAGAACAGAGACAGAAAAAAATTGCACTTCCACCTTTCTCCCAGGGACATTTTTGATTGATTTAGATATTCCATCCAAAACTGGCATAGAATGGCTGAAAGTTTAACAATAACTCTGAACATCCCTAGCTTGACCTTGTCTCACCCAATGTTTATTTTTTCTGATATTGGAGTTCCACTATAAAAGAAGACATGCTGGTGAAGTTTCTGTACTGGCTCAGAGGATATATCTAGGACCAAATAATACACCCTCAAAGGAAGCACTTCTTTCCACTCTTATAACCCTTCTGGGATACTGCCCTATGGACCACAGGATTGCAATTTAAGGAAATAAAACTACATTGATTTTTACAAGTATTGATTTGATCTGAGACATTCCTTGAAATTCTAGACACAATTTTGCACACATCTGTTCCAGGAATGATAGTTTCTTGGGAGTGGTGGTGGCAGAACAGACATGGAGAAAATAAAATATAGGGCCTCTGTGGCAATATTGGATTTATTTGAACAGAAGTGGCATAATTCCTCCTAATTCACTGAAAATGATAAAAATCTTTATGCTAATGTTGTCCATGCTCTTTATCAGCTTTTCTTCTGGTACCATAGTACCTTAGATGTGTGTAATATGGGAGTTATACCAGTGTCTCATTTACTCAGGGATTTATAAATTAATACTTGTTTTTTTTAATGAAACTGTGTACCAACACAAAATATGGATATAAATGGACTCTACTTAGAGAGGCAGAACTTTGTGCTTACTTACAAAGTGATTGTTTATTTTTTCACAATCCTTACCAGTGGTTTTTTAAGGATTATATATATACCTACACACACACACAAATCTTTTTCCTTCATTTCCCTGTGTTTTTCTGTCAACTCTTTCCTGTCCAGTGACTATTTTCTTCTTTTGTTTCTGTCTCTCCCTCCAAATTCTCTTAGCTCTCAGTATCTGCCTTCCCCACAAGGAAATGTCCACTTAACTTTTCACTTGCCTGATACAAGTGCAAGTAATATACCATCTTGGACAAAAGTTATTCGAGTATTGTCAAACTGAGAAGAAATTTGTCTCAGAGACAGCAATAATGAGAATGTATATACTTCTTCACTCATAGCATATTCAATAAATAAAGCATTCTTTATTTTTAGAAAAATCAATACTCTTTAACTACTTATTCTATAAAAACTAGAATCCTTCAACTGGTCTTAAAACATTTCCAACAAACAAGATATTCATGAACTTGAATCTTATAACATATTTTTGTTTGAATATTAACATTAGTTACTGAATTGTAATTGTTAAACATCATTTAACAGCCAAGTTATCTCACACATCAAGATGTATTTAATTTTCACCCACTTTTCAATTACTGGATGCCTGCTATCCTCTATCATAAATAAAATGCCTATTTAATAACTATTCCATAGTATAAATGGTCACCTTCAGTTTACACAGTAGCTGCTTCATTTCCAAATCTACAGGCTTGACAGGAGTAGCTGGTGCCATTCCAGCATGGCCAGATGCTAGAAGAGACAGGCCTTCTCTCCCTTTGGTCAACTGGATCAGATGGTCCAGTTTTCCTTGCAAATCTGATTTTTCTCGTCGCAGCTCAGTCAGGGTGGATGTAAGGGTCTGTTTTCCAAATACAGAAATAATAGGAATAGTTGTATTCAATATGCAATTGAGAGCAACATGTTATACTGTATACTGTTATAGTTTAGCCTTACAAAATACAATACTCATCATATATTGTCCAAATTACAATTGTGTGGGCAGTATTTATTGGTTACAAAGTGCGTACAATCCTAAAGATAAAAAGAGATGAAAGACTGGCTGGTGGTATTTATCTCGCAAGGGAAAAGAAAAGGGGTGTAATAAACAACAGCAACAGTGTCACCCTGCCACTATTAATACTACTTGTGCTATATGTAGAAAAATGCAGAGATATTCTTTCACCTTGTTTCACGTTTGATTGGCTATAATGGGTGTCAGAATAAATTTATATGCATATTCTATCAAAAAATTCCACAGAATATCATGTTTTGACTGTATCAGTTTTGTAGGACTTGTAAAGGTTAAAGCAAAATAGATCATATGCACTGCACAACTTCTGCTTGGCTGGTCTTTGTGCTGTTGTTTCTTCCCTTCCTCATGTACATTCCACAGCCAGGGAACCACAAATTCCATAACCTTGACCCTGAAACTGATGCACTTTATTAGTAAAAGCCAAGCTGGAGCAGGACAAGATAACAGATGTTAGTTGTTTATTCCATTGGGTAGGTCTTACCACTTCACACTGCAGCCAAAATGCTTCTCATTTAGCAACATAAACGTTAATTCCAATTAGCAGATGAGGCTTGTTAGGGATTTAGTTCAAATGAATAGCATGCACACAAACTCAGTCTTATTGAATTTGATTGACAATAGACCAGAACAGTTTATTTCACAGAAACAGTGCATCAGAATGTATCGTAAAATGAAATATGTAGTATTTGCTTTAATTCTGTAATAGCTACACCAATCTTTTACCAGTTTGTACTCAGCAGAAAGCCACCAAGATTTTAATGATATACCAAAGATTCCAAGAGCTAAACAATACTACCATTTTAATATTCTAAAGATGCTTATAATGTGTAATTTAACATAAGAAACAATTAGATAAAATGATAGTGTATTCAGAGGAGTTTTAAAAAAAAAATCCTTCTGAAAACTCCCAATTATTGCAAAAGCACAAATGCAGAGCAGTATAGGTTTAGCATATTTAATATTGAAATAAGCAGATTAAAAACTGAAAAATGATATTTGCCCAACATTTTCCTCCCTTCTTTTAGATTTGTTGATTTGTTTGATTCTTTTCAACAATTACTTTGTCATTCTCGTGATTTAAAAAATTACATTGGTCATCTAAACTTTTATCAGCTTCATATTCAATGTTATCAGCCAAAACTTGAAGTTCTGGAAGAACACATACCAAAAAACAGACACGCTGACTTCATTGGACTAGTTTATCATAAGACAGGTGGCACATACACATTTACCCTATTGGTGAAGACAGTTTGAATTCAATTGTACCAATATTAAAAACTGGACAACTAAACTGTTTTATTCAGAGTGGAAAATGTTAAAATGTTGGAGTAGGACTAACTGTATAATATATGATCAATCTGAAGTATAGACTACATACTCCCTGGCGGGGTCCAGGAAGCAGGCCTTCTCTGCAGTAGCTCCCGCCATCTGGAACATCTTGCCCCCAGAGGTGAGGCTAGCCCATCGTTCCTGGCCTTCCGGAGGAATTTGAAGACCTGGCTCTGCCATCTGGGTTGGGGCAGGGAGGGGAGTCATCGTATTTGGGGATGGCTAGTGCTTGGCGCATACAAGGACTGAGTTGTCATCTGCCATTTGGACTCTATATTTATCTATAATTATTATTTACCTGTATGTACCTGTCAACTGACTAATCAATAAAGTTATATTACTTATCTACTACCTACCTGTAACTGTATTTTTAGATATTGTAATTTTATTGTATATTTATTGTTTTATTGATTATTGTTGTAAACCACCCATAGTCCCTCTGGTGGGAAGAGATGGGCAGTGACAAATTTGATAGATAGATAGATAGATAAATAAATGCACATGTACATTCAGTGCATACATCTTTGGTGAAGACCTAGATCCACTGAAACCGACGGAAATATGGTTCATAACAACAAATTTAAGACTTTAAATATGACTATTGCTAGGTAAACATAGCTACCAGATGGAAAGACATGAAAGAAAATTCTGCAACTGCCATTTTCATAGGATTCTTTTAAAAGCAGAATATTTATTTATTATTTAAATTTATATCACCACCCATCTCCCCCAATGGGATATGCCATTTGATTAAACATTTTCAGTGACATTTGTAATAAATTTATTTGAACAGCAACATAATCTACTTAAAGATATGAATTAGAACTCACATTATCTTAGTGGAAATAACTTTTAATAAAATAGTTTATTTGGGCTTAAATCTTATTTACATTTACCAGAAGGTAAGACTATTAAAAATAATGGCATTTGCTTCTAAGTACTGTAGACATGAACAGTTGTAGGGAGGCTACTGAATAAGCATTACTGTATTAAGTATTTTGATTTTAAACACATTTTATTCAATAAAAGTTTCTGCCCTGATTTAAATTCTAATACCTTAATTATGGTTTCACTATTGCTTCTGGACATACAAAGAACACACACAGGTAATTAAAATCCTCAGAGAATCAATATTAAAATATATCTACAGAAAAGGAATTGGCTTCCACACCTACAGCTGCTGTTCTAGCCTGCTGCCAGTCATCTAGAGAGGTTTTGGAATAATGCATGCTGTTTATACTAAATTCAGTCAGCTTGCCCATGCATCTGCTGACTTTTCTATTATCTACTGAATTCATCAAGAAATGCCTGTTGACTAAACTGATCTCCTACTATGTTTCCACAATACTGTTGAATTACAATATCTGTCACAACCTGTTAATTTTTTCCAAAGATATATATGAGTGTGAAACATACTTTAAGTTCAAGTACACTTTTTTTTTTAAATGCTCATTTAACAGATTCGGATTTAATTGGAGTAACATATATTTGTTATATGGAGCTTATTGCAGTAAAATTGTTATATCTCTGAGTAAACCAAACATCTAGGCTCATGGAGTTGAAAGGGAGAGATCTCTATTTCTCTGACCTGTTTTGTACAAAAATGATGGTTCGATTTAGATACTGTTTGAACTTGCACCCTAGTCCATAAGCAAAATGAATAGTCACAATCTGAAGTCATGGGACTTGTTTTAAGTTTACTTGCCTTAACATTTTGTTCAAATCTGGGTAAGGAATTACTGTTTCACCTCCATTTCTGGGACCCAGATATGCAGGTACTCTGCAAAGAATCACTCTTAAAGCAGTATTTCTACTGCTCTTGAGTTGTTTTCAGTTCAGCATAGGGAATTCTTTACTGAAACAATGGAGCTGGAGGAAAATAACCTCTTTTATTCTGCACACTGTGGCTACAATCCCTATAATATAATTTATAATCTATAATCCCTGTCTCAAAAACACTCTCCCGGCCGCCTTGGGCCAGGAAACTTGAAAGTTTTGCGAGTTCTCATATAGATCTTTTCATATGTTCTCTTATGTTCCTGATCTTTCATAGGATTCTTTTAAAAGCTGAATGTGCCATTTGATCATCTGCGAGACCCAACAGATCTTCTACTCTTTACAATCAACTGAGGAGTTCTTTGATAAGGTAGATCATTTTAACACTACATTTGCCTTTGACATCTCAGTGCTTTGAACTTGATATATTAATACAACTAAGACTATGTCTTCAATGAATCTTAGAAATAATATGAAAAGGAAATTTTCTTTAATATATGTTAGATCTATACTTCTACACAAATAAAACATTTACTAACATAGTAGAACATGGTATTTACAAGGAGAAGGGAGATTGTTACAACCAGCCCATTTGTTCTTATGTTAAAATGCTCCACTGTGTTGTAGCTTTCAGCATTATGCATCTGAAAGCACTAGGCTCTTTCAAGAAAATTAGCTACTTATGAAGTACATGTTATAAAATAAGTATCAACCTCTGAGCATAAAAGTATACTTTTCTCCGGCATTGGATTTTCTTCCAGAGAGATTTTTTGGACTTCTTGAGCTTTTTGTCTAGCTTCAGCTTTCCATACTACTGTTTGGAAAACTAATGTGGTACATGAAATGAAACATAAATGGGTAGAATGAAAAGGTGAAATCAGTTTTTCTAAGGTCAGGAGATAAGGAAAGTGGATTAATGTTGGGTCTGACTGAATAAATGATCACACAACTTTAGAGATTTTGGTAAGTGAGACTGACATTTATATTCTCATAGTACTTCCAGAGAGGTGGCATTTCTGCTTCATGGAAAAGAAAAAGATGGATGTGGAAGATCAGTAGGCCTTACCAGCAAATGCTTTCAGATTAAGAGGCTGTAATTAAATAACTTCAGTCTCTAAGACCTAGATTTGTAATGCAAGAAATTATTATTACCTACAATTTAGAATTTGCTTAGTGGTTCATAAAGAAAGAGCACACATTTAGTGCTCATATAGAAAGAGCACACATTTATAAACTACCTTCGGATATTTGTTGGAAGACAATACAGTGTGTCACAAAATGTCAGGCAAAACAAAACAATATAGAAAACTTTTTAACAACTAGTTTAGATAATTATTAGACTTCATCAGCCTTTGGCCAGATTAATCTTTTATTCCAGAAGCACTGTTCTAAGACTCCTTGAATTCTGTCAAAGTAGTAGCTGAATGACAAAATAATATTGCACATGAATAATAAGCAGAAAAGTTCAATTAACATTTCATATTTCATATGCCATACCTGGATGTCAGGGGAAGAAATATTTTATTTTCAAGTCCCTGACATTCAGCTGTTTCTTTAAGCAATCCAATGTTGACATCTCATTGAATTGAATCTTCCTAATTACTGCTAATTGCCTATCACGACTTAGTTCCCCTTGAAGTTCAGTTGTCTAGCATAAATGAACATCACTTCAATATATGCTGCACGGACAGCTATGACACTTGAAGTGTGCTACATTATTATTGAGGTCATTCTAAATATGGTGTGGAATTAACAAAACAGTTTTTAAGGATGTTCAAAGCACTAAAAATGCCAATCTCTAATGAAGTCTTTAAACTACATCCCAAAGGAGAAATATAGGTAAGTTCTATTACTTCATAAATATTGCTTTACAAAATACAATTCCTTTTGTATGTATTTTTTCCACCCATTTGGTGTAGTTTTCATTTCAAAAGATCATGTTAATACACATATTAATGCACAGTTTGCAAAGTTATTTTCATGTACTGACATTAAATCATACAAATTATAGCTTATACAGTATTATAGTATTTAAAAATATATTCTATAGCAAGGGATTAACTCCCATCACCCAAGGCCAATTGACGACCTCAGCTCTTCCACTGCTTAACTGACAAGACATTAAGACTCAGTAAGTGCTGAAAACTAAAGTTGAGTGTGCAAGTGAAAGAGTAAAGGGCATGATAGTTAGTGAGAAAAACTCTGTGGTGCCCCCTTTCCCTTGGTGCCCTAAGCACATGCTTATTTTGCTTAATGGGTAATCCAGGGCTGCCATTGCCTCAATTTGGAGACATAATGAAGAGGGTATATAACCTTATGGCTTTTCAATCTGTAGAAAATAGTGGATCTCCTAACTGCTATGAAATTAATGAGAACTTCCAGAAAGAATACTAAAATAATGTGTCATTCAATAATTTTGTGAGAGTTTGGCCATTTAAAAAATATTAGGGGGGGAGGGGAAGAAATTCTTATGTTGTACCTAGCCCGAAAAGATTGCTGACCCTTATTCTGTCACGACCCCCATGACCATTAAGTTCTTGCTAGCCAGAAACAAAACAGCAATGCTTACAAAGAGTAAGCTATGGATAGTCATACAACCAGAAAATGCTGCCATTCGTCTCTTCAAATGAAGCTCCCAGCCAATATATTTAAAACAATAATCCTAGAATCACCTCTGAAAAGCCATTTCTTACATGACAGAACTACTCAGGCAACAGTCTATTCAGAGATCTATTTTAGAAAAGGATGTGCACTGAACAAAATTAACACCTGCTAGCTTATTTCTCACTAGCAAGCATTGATCAGGCCTAAGGCATGAAAATTCACTTCTACACTAATTTCTTTATCCTCTTGCTAGAAGGCAAATTGTGATTATTTAGTGGGCAGACACAACACTGATCAGAAGACTGATTCTATTATAAATGTCATATTTGAAAAATAAGATATCATTTGAATAAAGCAAGCACATGCTTTGCATATACAAGGTTTCACCTTCAGTTTCTGGTATCTCAAGGTAGGACTGAGAAAAACTCATATCTGAAAAATCCAGAGCTATAAAGGAAGTTGAAGAACTGGGTAGTTAAAAAAATATGTATCCTGGAACAAAGCAGTGGTAAAGCATTTCTCTGTTATTACCATGAAAACTAAATGCACATGACTATAAAGTCACCAGCAGCTGAGCTCAAGTCAAAGGTGATCTTACTTTTAGCCACTATTTACCGCATCTTAGAATTATAAGTATCATGAAAAACTTACATGATATTCGGTCAGGGAATTTTACAATCTCTACAACTCATTACAAATTTAACACCGGCAATCCTAAGTATTCATATGCTTCAGATATCATGCACACAAATATGCTACACTAACATTCAATGGGGGAGAAATGCTGCCATCTGTTTTCCACTTAGCAAAATATAATGAAATTGAAATAAACATTATGTAGAAAACCTGTCTTTAAAAGCTTATTATTTAAGGTAACTATTACATGCCAAATGAAGGCAATAACTCATTACATACACAAAATGTAAGCAGGGTTTGTTGAAAATTTATTTTTAGCAATGTATTTTTTGAAGCTAGGAAGAAGAATTTTCTCAAACTCCTCCTGTGCAATGATTAGAACAGCAGGACAGATATTACTCTCCATGGAACAAAGGAATTTGTCTTATACTGAGCCAGATCACTCATATTATTAAAATGTTATTAGTAATACCTGGAAATATTGGTAATACAAAATGCATTTTGCTCCGAGTTATGAATATATACCACTCCCCAAATACTTGGTCTATGATGATCACCCACTTGAATACACATTCATAAACACACAGATCTAAATCTGCTTTTGAAAGGCAAAACTGCTACCAAATGTTTAAATATATCATTGTTTCGCATATTTGCTATTAAGTGTGCTGTATATTACTTTTTCTTCTTTTGCTTTTTTAAAATAAATTTTATTAAAGATTTTGCCAAAAAAAAAAAAAAAAAACTAATACTAACTAATAAGGAGTGAAAGAACAAAAGAACAAAAAAACAAAAGTGCAGAAAGAATAAAAAGAAATAGAAGCTTCCGATTTCCTTTGCAGCAAATGTAAGTACAATTACAAATACCTCTTACTCTATGATGATAAAAAAACCTCACTTTTTTCTATTATCCAATAGAAACCACAAATCCTAAGTGCATTTTTTTCCATTTCATGCAAAATGTCTACAAGGGGTTTCCAGTCAGCCATAAATGTAGATACTGTTTTTTCTTTGATCAAAGAAGTCAATTTAGCCTTCTCCGCAAGCTCCATCATCTTCACCATCTACTCCTCCATTGTGGGTAATGTTGAACCTTTCCACTTTTGAGCATATAATAGTCTCACTGCAGTTATCATATATAAAAATAAAGTTCCATGAGTTTTTTCTAGTTGCTTGTTCATTAGACCCCAAAGAAATTTCTGGTTTCAATTGTATTTTAACCTTTAAGATCTTTTGAATTAATGTATTTGTATCCAATTTTTTTTAGCTTTTTTGCATGTCCACCAAACATGATAAAATGTCCCTTCATGTTGTTCACATTTCCATCAAAGATTCGAGGTACCTTTATACATTATAGACAGTTTCTCTGGTGACAAATACCAGTGATAACATCATTTTATAAAAATTCTCTTTAGGGCTGGAACACAATGTAAATTTCAATCCTTTCAACCACATATTTTCCCAATGACCCATTTGTACATTATAGCCAAAGTTTTTAGCCCATTTTACCATACATTCATTCACTTGTTCTTCTTCTGTCTCATATTTCAATACAAGTTTATACATTTTAGCAATAACATGTTTATCGTTAGTACATAATTCTATTTCAAACTCAAGTCTTAATTTGCTCAAAACCATGAAAACTTTTATCCACTTTAAACCTTTCTGTTAGTCATACACAAGAAAACCATTGACAAGCATAACCTTTTGTTGTCAAATCTTCTCTTGATTTCATTTCACAATCCCCTTGAGAAAATTCTAGTACATCTCAGTAAGTTAGCCATTTATGTTTACTTATCATTTCTCGTCTATATCTCCATTTCCTTTGCTGCTGTCTAATGGTGTCCAGATTTTTTCAGCTCAGATATTGTAGCCTTATTACCGAAATTTTAATTAGCTTAAAATATGAGGGCAAATCACA
The DNA here is from genome assembly GCF_035149785.1 of Candoia aspera. Classification (NCBI taxonomy): domain Eukaryota; kingdom Metazoa; phylum Chordata; class Lepidosauria; order Squamata; family Candoiidae; genus Candoia; species Candoia aspera. Next base: position 186,861,760 of record NC_086154.1, read on the forward strand.
TTAATTAATGAACTTTCACTGATGAAATGGGAATTGCCATTTTCCTTCCCACCTCAGTCCCTTTTATGCCTACAGATCTACTTCACAGGAGGAAATACAATTCAATCTTCCAGCAGTCTCCATTCCCTTAGCTTTTTATGTCCCAGGCGCTCTCACACACAAAGGCTTAGGTGCCCCTTCAAAAACCGTGTGAAGTATCATTTTACATTGCTATATCTCATGACCCCATACTAAATCATGTTGATGTAACCCAGGATTTTATGTGATAATGCCAAACTCTTGTGAGAGATCATACAAAATTTGAGTCTTATTGGATAAAACCTAGAAGTTATGAGCTGACAGAGTTTTCAAAAACTTTTGCATGTAGGTGGGGGTAGGGGGACACAGAGAGATGGCTTTTAAAAACTAGTATTAATTGAATAAAACTATTGTATCACAATGAACTCATCAAATTAGGTTGTAAGAAATTCTCCATAGTCTAGTTACAGATAACCAGTTATTTCTGAGATGCATACCAAAATATCTTGAAAACATGTACAAAGCAGAGGGGAGGGGGAATAGCATTACCATGAGATCAAAACCATAGATTTTGTGAGCACCATGCCTGCTGAGATTTTAATGAGACAGAAACACACATACATGAAGGTGAATTGAGACCAGCTACAAAAGCTGATTCTTTTACTCTGTGTTGTACAAGAATCATTGGTTTATTACAAACACAACACAAAGTATTGACTTGTGTTGTACAGATCACATTAACAGACTTAAGATGTTCTGATCCCAGATGCACTTTAAAATAGTGGTAAAATAGTATAACTTTATACTATTTCACTATAGTATAGTGTTATACTATACTAAACTAGTATAACAGTCATGTTTGAGATGGGCAGTGGAAAAATGTGCTAAATAAATAAATATTTCACAGAGTATTTCATGTGATAATCACACTTCTCTGAATTATCTAAAACCTAATATAAAAACATAACCATTGGGTTAACAAATATCATTTGGCTGAGCTAGAATACAGGACACAGAAAAAAGATAGTCACGTCCAATTCCACATATATTCTTAGCTTGGATTCTGTTTTTCACACAGTTTACCTTACAAACATGATCCACGTGACATTTCACAAATTCCTGGATAAATGTTGCTATACTCTGCCAGCAGAGAGACAGGGTTTGTCATGCACAGATCAATAATAGCACAATGTTTCATCAGCCTCAAAATCAAAAGTGCTTCATCTGGCAAAAGCCATAGCCCTTGAGAATCCGACATATATGTACTGAATACCCTACTAGGATTGTCTACCACACAGCCTACCAATGTAAAGTAAACACAACATAAAAGGTAGGCATTAAAAAAAAGAATGTAAAGAGGACTTCATATTATAACTATTAGAGCAGTAAAGTAAAACCCCAAGCTAGCTGCTAAATAAAACACTAAAAAATATTTGCTATTTCCTGAGGGATGATGATGGTTGTATGAATACGTCTAAATATACTTTTGTCCAACAAATAAAAAATGTCCTGATGGGCATCAGCCCCATGAACACTATAAACACTTTCCTTGGATATTGCAGCATTTAAAAAGTAGATTCTTATACATGAATATATCCACTATATGACAGTATGAAAACTACAAAGTACTTCAATATTTTATGAGATTATAATATTTATTGGTCACTAACTTGGATGGCTTTAATAAGGGCATAGGAATAAAATCTAAATTTCATATTCCATTTAAAAAATCTCATGAGAACATGCTTGGAAAATTTTCTCCTTTAGGAGAACCATTACCCTTGAAATCTGAATCACAAATTCTATATAATCAGAATTTTAAAGTGTGGTATTAGTTTTCCAAAATGCCAATATTACATGGACTTCATAAAACAGTTGGCAAAACAAAAGAAAAAAGCAACGTGTGTTGCTTTTTAAGGGCCTTGTTTCAAGAAGGGGAAAGTAATTAGCATTCTTATTTTTAAAACGGATGGAGAACTTAATTTTTTCTTAACACATCATTCTGAGAGTGTTGAACTTTCTAAAGATGTACAATCCACAATCTACTATTTCTCTCTATATACTTTATTATCTCAAAATATATGTCAAAATCAAATAAATATAGTCGTGAGTTGAGAACAGAAAGGAGGAAAGGATACAGTCTCCTAGTTGGTGTAATAATATTTCATTTCACAGTGCTGTTAAAGACTGTTGACTAACTGAGTTGGAAATACTTACAGCAATGTAAAAGCTCATGTATTCTGTTTAGGGGTGCACAAAACAGTCTGAGTTAAAAACATCTGTTTCAAATGTAAGCACAGAGCAAATCACACTGAAATCAAGTTTTCTTCTGAAATTGGAACAAAATGAAGTTCTTCAGTCTAGAGTGTTCCAATATGCCACAATTGGTTTGTGTTTTTTTTAATTGAATTCCTACAGCTATGGAGAACTGGAGAGTGCATTAGTCAATAAAACAGCAGGCACAGGTTCCACCCCTGCTGACAATGACCGGAGTTAGTAGAGAGGAAGAAGGGATAGTAAAAGAGTCAGTTATGCACTTGATTAGAAACTGAGAATCATCTTGGACATAAGAAAATGACTGATGCTCATTTGGTAGCTCAGTTTTGTGTTGTTTTTAAATTCTTTGCTACAAAGAATCAAAAATATTGTTCCCTATGGAAACATTCTTATGTGAAGTTCCAAGTAGGGCAGTTGTGTCCTGAGCTCAGGACATAGCTGTGCGTATTTTCCCTGATCTCCTGAATTTTTTGGAGATCTTCAACATGTCTTGCCAATTACAGTTGACACAAGAATTCATAAATACTGAATCTCTGTAAATGGTCACTAACTGAAGCTAACTTATGCTCATATAACACCAAAGAAAATGGCAGGAAATCTTTCTAACTCAATGTCAAAACACAGAGGAATACAGTAACACTATAATAGTTAGTTACTGTAGTTGCATCTAACATAAACATATGTATATTAGATTTAACTAAAGATAAGATCAAACAGTTTTAAAAAGTGTAAATATTTAAGTCACAATGGAAGTTATAGAAACTTTAGACTTTTTTTCTCCTGTGAAGTTAGCCATAATTTAGTATAATAAATCAATGAAAGAAAAAAAACACTAGTATTAAATGTGCTGGAGAATTATTTCTAAATGTATATATTTTTACAGTAACATGATTTTTTTTCCCAAGTTATTATCGAATAATTTTAAGTTTTATATATTCTACTTGGTGAGGTGCAATGAATGCTGGCTTGCAAAGAATTCTCTAGGTTAGAAAGCCCAGCTTGCACACAGTAACTTGAGTATGTTTGGGGAAAAACTGGGTTTTGGTGCATTCATGGCACAAAACAGACTGGTATGGTCCTTACCATTAACCACCATTGATGCATGAGGCTAATAACTCTATACCATCTCTATCTTATTAAAAAGCATGATGTGAAACCCTCAGTTGACCAAAGCCATGACCAGCAAGCCCATCTAAGGACAACTGTGACATATGAAATATTGCAACGTAGACTAAAAGAGAGAGCCAGTTTGGTCTAGTGGTTAAGGCAATGGGCTAGAAACCAGGAGACTGAGAGTTCTAGTCCCTCCTTAGGCCTGAAAGCCGGCTGGGTGACCTTGGGTCAGTCACCCTCTCTCAGCCCAACTCACCTCACAGGGTGGTTGTTGTGGGGAAAATAGGAGAAGGAAGGAGTATTCGGTATGTTCTCTGCTTTGAGTTATTTATAAAAATAATAAAGGCGGGATAGAAAATAAATGAATGAATGAATGAATGGTAAAGAGCATGAATTAATGAAAAAATGAAAGAAATATACATACAGTATGCTGTCTGTTTGTGAAACCAAGAGAAAGCCTGGAATGCAATATATGGAAATAAATCTCATGGAAATAAGACTTGGGCAGCAAGTGACACTTTTTTTCTGTCTTGGATAGCCCATGGTTACAGCAAAAGCAGGCTTAGTTCATCCTCATTTAAATAATAGATTAGGAACTCATTTAAATAGCAGATTATGGATTTAGGAAATCATGCTTCATATGTAAGGTATGACTTTTACTAATCAAAACTGATTCCTGGTGATTTTGGGAATGTCTCTGTAGCTGTTTGGGCAACAATATGGAAGTAGTTTGCTGCTGGCTTCTTCTGGAATGATTTGTCAACTTCCCAGTCTAGTCTACCACCCTGGTATTTCTTGGTGGTCTGTCATCTAGGTACTCTCAAGGTCTGACCTTCCTTAGCTTTTGCGATTAGTCAAAGCTCAGGTAGATGCTGCCTGCTCTCATTGTAGTTCCATAACCTACAACCTACATTTTAGGGAATTTGGAACTCAGCAAGAGCAGAAAAACTGAGTTTATTATAAAGAATAGTGAAAAAGTAACTAGAATGGCATTTATTTTTTGTGAATTTGTTTTTTAAAAAAAACTAAACACAAGTATCTCTTTTAAAGCTATGCCAAGTTGAAGCAGCAGCTAACTCTAAAATGTTCAGAAGTCTTTCAGTGTAAAATGTAGAAAGCATCAGGTAGCAAAGATTTTCTTTTACAAATTACTAACAACACTGGAAATGTTCAAGAAGTGCCTGCAGTGGATTTTAAAGTACTATTGCAGGAATTCTTTAGGTTGAAATATGGCAATATCAAACAGAGGCTTTAAAAGAAAGAAAACAGTTACACATCTGGAAGAATGCTCCTGAAGAACTGTTTTCAACTTTTGTGTAGTGCTACCCAAAGGAGCTGCAAACAGTTACCTAGTGGGTTGAAAGTCTGTTCCTTTTTTTAAATCCTGGCCTCTTCAGATGAAGATGGTTTGCTCTGCTACTAAGTCCTTTTCAGATGTCAAAGGCAACCCATAAAACAATGCAATTACCCCTATGGTACCACTTCTGGAACACTATGGGAACCATAGCAAAGGATTCTGGGTAACTTTGTAGTTGTGGGGCCTTTATAATTGGGTTGCTACATTTAAAAGACAATAATTACTGATTTAAATTACAATATGGGAGTTTTGCACTGAATTGTACATCCCTTGTGTCTCTATGTGTTTTCGCTGTGCAAATGTTATATCTTACCCATGTATAATTGTCATTACTCTAGTACATACAGCAGAGAATGCCTTAATCTGAGCAGACATCTGGTGATGGAAATTACAGCACTGCCATTAGGCATAGGGAATGCAGGAGAAAGAAAAGCTTTAAAAAAGTTTTCCTGGATTTTACCAATAATGACATGTTTCAAAGGAACTCCTGAAATACCAGATCCCTTCAAATCTCCACAACATCAAAATTCCAACTGTGATTTTGATACACTGATTGCAAAATTTAATTTCTTTATTCACATACAAAGTCCTTTAGATCAATATGTATCCTTAGGAATGGCAGACCAACCCCTAAATTTGCAATTAACCTACAGCAGTATTGCAACATACCATGCCATGTCATACAATGGCTATTTTTTAAATTACAGTATAAGGATTATACATATAGTCTTTGTACAAACAATGTAGCTACCATTACATGCTTCTATGTACAGTATATGTGTCTGTAGCTTTTCATCTATATCTATACACATATATCAATACAGCTACACATTAACCAATGGACATCACCCAATACTCAAATTGCAGATGTTACAATCTCTCTCTCAAAATGAAATCTAGAACACTTAACTCTTAAATCAAGAGCTAATCTTATACTACCAGAGCATACAGGCATTACGCTCAAGTGTGACTGCATAAATATTTGTCTCTGTCAGTTAACAAACCATTTTCTTCCTCTCTATTTAATCAACAGTTATCTTCTCTATGTACAATATATGTCAACATTTATATTACACAAAAATAATGTTACAAGAGTGTGTTATTATGTGGAACAAATTTCTATAAAGCTACTGGCATTTCAATTTTAAACCTTTTTGAATCAATTCAGCGTTATTTGTTTTTATTTCTACTTTATCCTTTATATTTTAGAGATGCCAAAGATCATATAACATTTCTTATCACATCATGAGAGTATGGTAGTACATGAAAATACCTGCTGTTGTTCTTGGGCTATTAAAACATTCAGTGTGTAGAACAATTTCCTCTGAGCAAGGGAATTTCAGAAAAACGAAGTTTTCTCCCTAAAATGCCTACATTTCATATCTGCAGTTACTGTAAAGGTATGTTACTTCTTTAATTGCTACTGGAAGACAGCTAAAGCCTCTTTTAAAGTGTAGATTTCTCCTTTGGTAGCATTATTAGAACATCATAACTGCAGGGACTAGTCCAGGTTTGAAGGCACAAATAATGAAAAATTATAAATATTTGAAAGCAAAAAACTATAATGTCAGTTTTGACGTCACCCAAATCTACAACTACTCTGTGAGGTTCACAATTAAAAAATTAAAAAGAAAACATGTTATCAGAGACAAAGAATACAGCTGACTGAAAGACAGAAACAAAAATCAAAGAAGCTCAACCATGTCTTTAACAATTTGTGGAAAATCAAAAGGATGAGAGCAGTACGGATCTCCAGAGGGATGGCATTCCACAGGGCAGGAGCATGCTTCATGGGGCCCACAAGGTGATACTATTTAATTGATGAGACCTTAAGCATGTCCTCTCTAGCTGGCCTCACCAGACCAGTGGAAAAATATGGAGACAGACAGTCCCTCACGTAGCCATGAAGAGCTTTATAGGTGATAACCAGCACCTTGAATTGCACCAGAAGCCAACCGGCAGCCAGTACAGCTTGCGAAGCAGCAGGGATATGTGTTCATACCATGACACACTCGTCACTTCCTGCAATGCTGCATTCTGGACCAGTTGTAGTTTCCCAGTCATCTTCAAGGGCAGACCCATGTAGAGTGTATTATAGTAGTCCAATCAAGAGGTGACCAAGGCATGAGTGACTGTCTGAAGGGTTTCCCTATCCAGCAAGGGTCACAACTGGCATACCAGATGAACCTGTGCGAAGGCCCCCTTGGCCACAGCTGCCAGCTCCTCTTTGAATGGGAGCTCTGAGTCCAACAGGACCCCTAGATTGTGCACTAGTTTCAGACAGGGAAGCGCAACCCTATGGATGGAATGTCCCCAGAACTGGGGGGGGGAAGGGGATCAAACAAACAAAACCACTTTATCTTGTCAGGACAGAACCTGTCCTGTTCAGACTATGAGCCGGCCAAGCAGGTTTATTATCAAAACCACTCTTTATTAAATAACTATTTACAATAATTAAGTCCTTATGGTCAAAAGGTAGGCTGGTTCTGATTGAGACCACCCAGGCAACAACGGGGGGACCGGCAAGGTTGCAGGAGGAGACTGTAGCAAAACAGCTGAGCAGGGTTCGCTGACCAGAGCTGTGGAACTGGAAGAAGCTAGGGCATGTGGCACAACGGGAACTGGAGACGATTGTACGCAATCTGAAACATCACTCAAACTAGGCTGGCACCTGGAAGCTAGGTGAGACCAAACTGGAACCACTGGGCAAGGCTTGGCTCTGGAGGCAGTACTGGACTGAACTGGGTGATCCAAGCTGGACTGGGTACACTAGGCTGAAGACTCAAGGCAAGTCTGATAACTCGAAACAAGGCTGGACTTGGCTAGAGACTCCGGACTAGGCTGGAAGCTTGGCACATGACTAGGCTGGACTGGAGGTTCTTGACTAGGAGGCGAGCTTGAAACATGACTGGACTGGACTGCAGGTTCCGGATAAGGCTGAGAACCCAGAGTGTAACAAGATAAGTCTGAAGTTCCTGAACAATGCTGGGCCACCGAAGCACAGCTAGACTGGACTGGATGAGAATGGAACTTAGAAGCACAATGAAACTGGACTGGAGACTCTGGACGAGGCTGGGAGCTGGAAGCACGATAAAACTGGACTGGAGATTCTGGACAAGGCTAAAAGCTTGAAACAAGGCTAGAAGTGTGCCTGGAGTGCGCAGAATGGCGGTGGTGAGGTCTGAAGCTGGATGCGAGGCTGAGGTTGCTGGATTTGGCAGGGAGATCCTCTGTGGCAGTGGTTGCAGGATACAGGTCCTCTTCAGTAGGAAACGCAGGTGCTGATTCCCCTCCGGCTACAGATGAGGTTTCCAACGCTGGTAAGAACTCTTCCGCTGGGTCTGTGAGCTCAAAGGATTGGTTGTCTCCGGCAGCTTGCTCTTCACGCATCTGCCTTTTATGCTGATCCCTTGCGCGCCTATTCCCTTCAGCAGCCAGTCGGGCTGCTTTCTCCTTTGCATGCTTTTTGGCACATCTTTTGCTTGTGCTGATTGGAGGATTCAAACCTCCTCCAAAGACTGACCAATCAGCATCTGTAACTTGTCCCATCCTGCTGAGTCATTTCTGGGTTTTGCTTTCCTGGTTTCTGCCTGATAAGTTTGTTTCCCTTTCTGACTCAGAAAGAGTTTTGTTTTCTGAGTCAGAGGCTGGCTGAAACCTCACACCCGAGTCAGTTCCTTCCCATCCAAGCCTGCACAGCATCTAGGCACTTGGTCAAGACTTCAGCAGCATCAACTGGTTGGCCCAAGGTCAAGATGTATAATTGGGTATCATCAGCTTATTGATCATACCTGATCCCAAATTAATGGATGACCTCACCCAGCAGTTTCATATAGATATTAAGCAAAAGGAGAGAAAGAGTCAAGCTCTGTGGCACCCCAATGAAAACTAGATACTGAGAAGAAATCAGAATTGGCACATATTTAGGTATTTTGCTGGATTCTCACATCTGTTTCATATTGTTTATTTTTCCTTGGACAGCATTAAGGTTTCTTCTATCTTATGACTTATCTTTTTATGTATCAGCAATACCAGCAAGGAAAAATATAGTATGTTATTTTCATGTCATGTGTCATTTACATGTCAGAAACCATCCACCAAAAATGGGAAGATCCAGGACAAAAAAATAAATTAATGAATAACTGCTGATTAACATTACTTGCTTGTAAAAAAAAAGTTAACATACTGTATTTATAGAATCAGCTAAACATGTACAGTATCTGCATATAGCAATCACTCTCTCTCACAAGCAAATATTCTCATATATTAACACACAATTATTGTGATAGAAAAGCACACACATTCTGCTTCCTATATCCAGAAGGAACAGCCAAAAAGAGGAATAAAACAGGATAGTGAGGAGAAGGTGTAACTGCACTGGGAAGGAAAGAACAAAGAAAGAAATCCTATTTAGGTGTTAAGGATTAAAGAATTAATTAGGCAGGCTAATCCATCTAACCAATGGCTGATTTTCAAGTGATTCTTCAAAGATATCCATGTTTTTCAGCAGCACCAATGTTTGCAGTCATTTATATCTCTTGCCTATTCCTTTGCTTTCTACAGATTTTTTCCTATTCTTATCAATTAATGTAAGGTTAATCCTTCACAATCAGTGAATGTAAGATGAGTCCTTCAATTCAGTTTAGGGAAAGGCACTTCATACACTACTAGTCTGCCTGAAAAAGTTTCGACCCAAATCCTATTTTAGCTAATTAATTAACTGCATGAATGTCATGGCCCTCTACAGATATGCAAATCCCTACTCACATGGAGGGAAATGCATATCCATTTATTGGGTCCTGGATGATCAATGAAATGTGGATGTCCAGCTGCATTTACACTGCCTGAATTACGTGGAAATCAGCTCTACAGAGAAGGTCTCTTTTACTGGACTATGGCTTTCTAAACTACCAATAAATGTAAGTTTCAAAATGGCATATATAGTATTCCTAAATCTGACTATGTGTTCAAAAAGCTAAAGCTATGACACAGTTCAAATTATATTTGAAGATTTGGAGAAGTATGAATGGACTTGCTGATCCCATATTGTAGCACATATATAAAAAGAAAAAAAAATCTATCTACATGAGCTGCAGTGGCTACCCAGGGAAAAAAATGCAAACTGACCAGTGCACAAAATGCTGATCTTCTGTGTAAATATGTTGGCCTACTAAAGTCAGGGCAAGTAGCATGATTATAAATGCATTCAGGTGTTTCAGTGGTCCTTCATGTGTAAACCACAGCAGCTCAGAATTTCTGCAGGTAAGTGCAATGTAATTCTTCATATCAGTTATCAGGAGAACTCCTCCCTATGGCTGCCATTTCTGTTTTCATAAAACTGATCCAGGAAAATAAAAACCTTTTGGAGCAAAATATGGATTACTTAGGAAAAGAACCAATTCGTGCCTTCTGTCATGAGTGCCGTTGAGCTGAAGACATCAGCGCAATGGCACACATGACAATAACAAGGAAACAGGGGAAGGGGCTCAAGATAAGTAGCCATCAACTCACAAAGACTGAAGGACAAGAAACAATGGCTAAACGGATCGCGAGGCACACCCAAGCTATTAGCGCTAACGCAACGGAGATCGCCCAGCTGACAGCAATCACCGGAGGAATAGAGAAACCGATGATGGGCGATCCCGGAACGCCAGCGGGGCCTCGCAACCTCTCACCTACCGGCAGGACAACGTGTTGGACAAAGGGGGGTGACGTAACCGCGAGCGAGGGGGCGCTGACCGGCGCGGGGTATTTAAACCCCGCACCGGCGCGCTCCTGTCACTCTCAGCTTTTTTCCTATACTGTACCTACACGCGAATAAATCAGAGCCTGTTCCACAGAATCAGCGTCTGAGAATTATTCGGAGGTAGGCAGCGCATGACACCTTCTAATCTTCGTATCTTGGCACTCCATATTTAGAAGCATTATGCCTCTTTCTGATTTTTCAGACAGATCTGTGAACCATATCTATGATTTCAGTAAATAAAATGTCCAATTTCAGGGTAATATTCAACCTTGCTTGGAACTCATAGGCTTATGATTGCAATACCATACATTTAATCACTAAACATTAGATTTCTGACATATCAAGAATACAATAAGCTTTTACCTGAACAGTTTGTTTGCTGGCCTGAAGTTGCTGTTTGGTTAGATGCAGTTGGGATGTTAATCTTTTATTTGCTTCCCTGGACTTTTTGAGAGATGATACTGCTGTTCTTTTTGATTTCTGAACAACAGCTAACTGCTGCTGTAAAGATGTGATACGTCCCCAGAGTGATATGGAGCAGCCAGGTTTCTGGACCATGATACTTCTCATCTTCTCTCTGTTAACTAAACAATAGTCATATTGACCAACTATTAATCTGACACTTCGTTTGCTTTCAGAGAAATGGCTTTCTTTCTGTTACAAAAGAGTCTCAGCAAAACATCCAGGAGAATCAAACCCAAGCTTCTCTTGTTAGAAAACACAATATATACTGTACAATTGCAAGGATATACATTCACATGCCTTTATGCCAAAATTGAAAGAACTTTATATTTTGCTGATGAAAATGGTAAACTCACTCCATCACTGTGACTTGCTCCTCTTAATCTTATCATCCAGAGTATATTAGCTATGCTTCCAAAAGAGAATCAGAGACAAACAAGGAACAAGATTACGAAGTATTATGCTAGTACTCTGTATCTTCTGGTAGTCTCCTACTGAAAAATCTACTCTAAAAATACAAAAAATAGTCAATATACTCCTTAGTCTAAAGGACTGCCAAGGCTTTAAAGGACATTAGACATTAAATCTTAAAATGAGCAAAACAGAGGCTTTTATTCAGTCAGAAGAAACTACTCTGCTTTTGTGAAAAAGGCCACAATTCCCTCTGTAATCTTTCATCTACCATTTTTGGATCAATCTATTTCGAGGACAGTGGAAGATTACAGGGATGTTCCTATAACTTTAGTTAATATTGACTGTCTAGAAGTGCACAGACTGCAAGTCAGGTCAACACTACTGGAAGCTGAGGCTCAGCTGAAAGGGCAGATATTTATCTCTTATTCCATCACATCAGTGGTTACTCTTAGGCCAAAAGAACTCCTAGTTAGGTCGATAGAAAACAACAACAACAACAATCCATCCTTATCTGCCAAAGCAAAATATTAACAACAACAACAACAACAACAACAAAGGGTTAGAGCATTTTTCGGTAGTCTTAAAAAACCAAATCTGCTTCCTATCCTGAATGAGGAGCACAGCCTATAAAGTCTGGAGTGGTAAAGAAAGTAGCTTTGTGAATACATAAAGGCAGCACAGAAAGAAATCTACTTATGTTAAGAGAAGCTTAAGAAATATAAAAGCAGGTGTGCTCTCAGCAACTAGTCCATCCCACTTTAAGGAAATTCTTTTTACTTGTTGATGTGTTCAGTTGATATATCCTCTCTTTGCTGCTGTTACAGAGGTTTGAAATAGGTCTCAATTTGTAGGTCTCAATTTGGCACTTTTTAAGCCACAGTACATTGTCTGTTTTATCCAACTGGTGTTATGTTGAAACCTCTGCTAGTGCACTTTGAAGAAATTGGTCTCAAAGTCCTGACTACTAGGGATTAGAGGGAAGAAGAAAAATATAAGCAACCAACTGCCCTCTGATAGAATTTTTGTTTTTTTTTGAGGTGGGGGAGGCTGGCAAAAATACCACCTGATGACTCAGAATCTATTATAGTTAAATTGTGCCTTTTCTTACTATAAGGCAATATGAAATCAAATTACCTTAGGGAAAAGACATCAATTTCTTGCTCCTGTGGAAAAGAGTCATTTTCTTTTCTTTAAATCATAAGGTTCCTGATACATCTGTTCTATTTTAGGTATTTGTGAGCCACGTTGAGGACTAGAGTCAATCCAGATATTAGCTATGCCCAAATGCAAATATAATTTTGCTATTACAAAAGATTTTTTGTATTTTTACCTTTGTAAGGAATGGGTGCTGAATTTAGAATCTTCTTCCTTTGGATAGTCATTATTAATTCACCTTTGTTTTTCTATAAACACAACAAAAATTATTTATAAGACTTACATTTTTCCACAAAACATTTACACACTATCACATATATCAAATAAGTGATTTTTTTTAAAAAAGCTTATTTTTCCCTTCATAGCTAAATATAGGAAATAAAACAATAAAACAATAAATAAATCAATAAACAAACAAAAATCCCACCTTTTTCATGTTTGTGACCTGGCCCTATCAATTTTGTGTCATCATACCGAGGACCCACCCCCAAAGACTGCCATTCCAGTGTTAAGACACAGAAAAGTCATGAAGCCTTTATTTCTACGTGAAATGAAGTGAACCATTCACTTCATGTGTAGCTCCTCCTAGAACAGAGATTCTTAAATTGTCTGGCCAAATTACCCCTTTTCCCAGTCTTAAATGTTGTGACCCCCACAAAAAAAAACAGACAAACTGTCTCAGCAGCAACAGTCTCAAACCAGATCCTTGACTCATAAACAATCAATTACAGATTGTTCCATTATCCCTTGAATATACTCAAATTATCCCTTTGGCATAATTACCCCCACTTTAAGAACCACTGTCCTAGAATAACACTATTTTATAACAATGCAAGAGTTATGCTTGACTTTCCACAATCTGTTCAGATATTCAAGCAAATATGTGCTTGAATATCTGAACAATCATTTACATCAGAATGCCATCAGATAGAAAGAGAATTTGCACTAATAACATAATAGCTGAAAATGGTAAGACTGCAGCTATAGATGGGATAACTGGAAAAATGGTAAAATGAGGATGCAATTTGCTCAGTATATCCATATTTTGTTTTTTTTAATAAAGGTTTATTAATTTTTTTCAACATATACATAAAATACATAAAAACTAAAAAGAATGAAACAAAGAATATTAGAAAAAAGAAAACCAAAAAAGTACGAAAATACAGAAAAGACTATTACATGGTGGCTTCTGACTTTCTACAACGAAGATATACAGTACATAACTCATTATCAATCTCTTACTCTAATTTAAACTAAGATAAACATTATTTCTATAAGGCATTTCCATCTCTATGACATTCTCCTTTAAAACAAATTATCTCTCCCTCTCAAAAAAATAAAAAAAAGTTCTAACATAATTATTTGCCTAATAAGCAAATACTCAAATATTATCCTACTTCACTAAAATTTTACTCTTCTCTGCCTATTAAAATAACAAAAGATAAATTATCTACATTTTGTTAATGTCCTTTTAGCCTAGGTAAAATCTTTATCACCAAAACAAAAACATCAGTCTAAACCTTTAAGAGACCATCCTGATAAACACATTTAAACAATTATCTGACTTCAAAATAGACTGTGGCATTTATGTATCTTGGTTTGTTGTTTATTCGTTCAGTCGCTTCCGACTCTTCGTGACTTCACGGACCAGCCCACGCCAGAGCTTCCTGTCGGTCGTCAACACCCCCAGCAGCACTCAAAGTAGTTTTCACTAGTAGTTGTCTTCTTTTTCAATTTGTTGGTAGGCTTTAAACTCCACAAGTTCTAGGAGACAATCAAGGGCTTGGGTGACGTCAAGATAGAGTTCTTTAAAGATCACTTTCATTTCTTCCATGTCTCTCCACAGTGTGTTATCAGGAGAAAAAAGATGTAAACAAGAGCCATTTTCACAGGAAAGCAGAGGCAGATAGCTCAAAATTCAACTCCGCAGATTCAATGAAGTAGATAAATCTTTTATAATCCTCAAAACATTAAGAAAATGGCAACAAAACAGCAAAAATCTTTAAATCCCAAAATTAGAATTTAAATATTAAAAAAGCCAACTTTCCAAATTAATAAATTCCAAAAATAATGAAAATCACCAAGAGCTTCGCATTTCTTTGTTGCAAAAGGCCTCTCTTTGGTAACAAATATACAAACAAAAAAACAAAAAAACACTTGGTGTTTTAGAAATGGGGTGGCAAGATTTAGTGTCTGTTTACGGCTTTGGTGCAGCCCCGAACTTGATGACATCTGCACCTCCCAACATTTTCAATCATGGCTTGATCGCAGGGACTGTTCTGCGACCCCACCCCACAAGAAAATGCTGTCCGGAGAACAAAAGGGATGATTTCCTGGATTCCCCTTACCTGGAGAATTCTTCAGGCTGCAGGGACCCAGCCTGTGCCCAGAAATGCTGTGCCATTGGTGCTGCTTAAAAAAGCAGTACCATTCAGTCTGCCATTCCCCACAGGAAGCCCAGTATTTCCATATTTTGGTTGACATGTGTGAAGACTGAATTCTGTGTCTGACAATCGGAAGGATATTGTTATTGTTCCCTTGTACAAAGGCAAAAACTATAGAGGGATTAGTTCATTAAATGTATCTGAAAGGGTATGAGGAGTACCAATGAGCACACTTTGGAAAGGGCAATGTGGCTTTATGTGGGTCTACAAACCAGATTTTTGCTCTTCATCAGGTTATTGAGGAATGTATGAATTGAGAAAGAAAGTTTACTGTACATCTGTGAATTTAGAAAAAGCATACGATAAAGTGAATTGACTTAAATTATGGAAAGTTTTATGCAAATACAGATCATAGAAATACAGCATGTATGAGAATGTAAGTTACACATAAATGGGGACAATTAGAGCAAGAAATTGAATTCATGCACTTTCAATACAATGTATATGTATATTGATGGGGAAATGGATGGAAACAGTTTAAGACATGCAAATCCAGAGAGAAAGGCAACAGGAAGTTTGTCAAAAGAAGTAAAAATGGGCTTCCACTTATTTTATTATATGAAAGTGGAAGCTGGTATGTTACAAGAAACGTAACAGTTGAATACAGTGGAATGAAGTACCTTTACAATTATGTGTGTGATAAAATTAGAAGAGATAGAGTCAAGAATAAATAAGGATTGAATGAATATGGATGGAATACAAAAGTGAGTAGTGACCAGATGAAAGAAGTATGTTGAGATGATCTGACCATATGGACAGAACGAGTGAAGTTTAATCACAAAACAAATACATAGAGTAAGGGAAGACCAAGAAAGTTTTGGTTGAATGGACATGAGTACTTCAGAAAGAGAGAAGTCAGAAGTTTAAAGAATAAAAGGCACCGTATAGTGTTGTATGGACAAGATGGCAGCCTGACTGGTTTGCAAGTGTAGAAATGAGTTGGTGTAATATGCATTTCATTGTTTTCTCTTATCTCTTGCTTCCCATTTATTTTGCTTATTACTTAATTTTCTTCTTCTGTTTCCATAATGGTGCTTATTCTGCTAGGGAATAGCACAATGGTATGTATGTGAGATGTACTATCACAAGATGCCATATAGGTTGCCTTTCACATTGTGATTTCTAATAGGGTTACTACATTTGTATATGACTTGTATTTGTATGAGCTGGGCCCAAGATACATTGCTCCAGAATGTAAACGCTTAAGACTGGGTTTATCAGTTATTTATTATTGCAAATGTTAACATATACATAACACAACTTGAACAATAGCAGACAGTTGCATAAGTGTTTAAATCATACAATGTCAGTGTAATATAACTAATGCTTCTTCAGAATTTCAACTCCTGCCATTTATTAATATGTTTTTAGAGAAACAATGTGGACTATGCAAATGGCACTGGTTTTCTGTTCCTATGTCATTCATAATCTGTAACAGTATCTTTAAAAATGCTATTGAAATGGCATGACATCCAGTCACAAATTAGTACCAATCCTCTTACTTAAAAGAGGTATACATCCATATATAAAGATTAGGATATGCCTAATAGTTAAAAGGGCCAATGAATTATCCTTTGCAAATATGTTTTCAAAAGCAAAAACTGACAGTGACAAACTATCCTCATGTCTGGCATAGTCCTCCTGGGTTGTGGACTGCACCAAGACCTAAATTTTGGATCACTGATGGTGGGTAACCAAGATGACTGATATAAGAAATTATGTTATTCAGTTACCTTTAAATATTTGTCAGTGGCATTAAAAAAGCAGCATAACAGAATGCACTGAAGTTAATCTAACCTTACCTTTTTCTGACATAATTTGCTTTCATCTTCTAGACACATACCGCTTGAGGTTATTTTATTATCCTTTATCTTATTTTGTTCTTGCTGATCATTTTTTTTTGACAATGAAGTACGTAGTACTGCTTTTGTCTCCAGGTTTTCAGAATTCAGTATTTCAGAGTCACTAAGAAGAGCATATTTGAAAAGAAGAAATGATTTACTGGTCTTAGATTTAATTGCCTCCAACTACCCAATTATAGAGCAAATAAATTCATTGCTGTAACTCCTGTACATTCAGACATATAGGTGATGCACTTATCCAGAACCCTGACTTGGAACTTTCTATAGCTGAAGAGATTTTTGCAGGAGATGCATCCTATACTGAATGCTCCTGGGAATGGCTCCTTTCTCTCAGTGATTCCTAGATACCCATGAGAATAAACAAGTGCAGAGGAAAGACAGACAGAACAATATATCAATCCATGCCTAAACATCAGGATAGTACTGAATAACAATTGCTGTGACAATGAAACTGCTTACATATTCAGTAGGGAAATTCCACAAAGAAAAGCTATAGAAGAAGCTACAGTTCCTGTAGAATATGCTCTGATCTGTAATGGAATATCTTGCCTGCTAGGTTATAGCATAAATAATAGAAGTCAACTGAGGAAAAATTGTAGCAAGACCAATAGGCTGGTTAACATAAAAATCAGAAAGCATTTAGGAAGGAAGAAAACATCAGGTTTCAGCTTATCTTTATGAAGCAGCAAATACAGGGGTGAGTGGGACAGCTCTCCAGTTCAATGTGCTAAGATGATGGCAACAAGGAAACTGACTCTGGAAAAGAAAATAAATACATCCAAAATATATTGGACATTTTTGTGACAAAAAATAAATGTCTTAACTTCCTGCCTGAGTTTAGCTGAGAATGCTGAATAAGGCATATTATTTTGATTTCCTGAGCAGCGTCTGTGACAATTGTGTCTTGAAAAAGAAAATAATGCTTGTCATTCCTCAGTGTAAATAAACTTCCCAGGCATTTCAAAGAAGGATGCATTGACAGAACAAATAAAATGAAAGGAGAAATCTCCAAATGAGCCCTGATGAATACTGAACTTCATAAGGTAAAGTTTATCGTTGTACTTCAAGGGGTTTCTCTATATAAGGTCCATTATCCTCAGAAGATAACTGTATCTGATATCCAGCACTGGAAAGTATCCATGGTCATATAATCAGAATCAAAATGAAAATCCTTCCTTTTGGAAGACCTATGATTTTCTGGAGAGGTTGAGCAGCTCCAGATCTAAGCTCTCTGATCCTTATATTTGCTTTCCTTATTTTTATATATCTTTAATTTATGATTTACTGTATATTCTGTAATACCTGGGAGATAACTTGTCTATTTCAGCTACAACTCAATAAAATTGGCTACATAAGTACCGTAAGTGAAAGAAATATATGAAAGGAGACAAGAATGGGACTACACTCCATGATGCAGATCCTATCCAAGCCTCTGAAGCAGCAGAAAATGGATAGATATACAACAAACACAACTTCAGTAAGTAACTCTCCTACTCTACTACCTGCTCTCCAGATAGATATAACTCTTTGGAACGGGATCTACAGACAGATGTTGAAAGTCAACAGTTTATAGAACTTTCCTCTTCCCTGGTAGAGGAGCCCCCCCCCCCCGCCCAGCCTGCTGTTGTTTATTAAGCAACCATATTGCTTATGCAAGATGGGGATGACATGAACCTAAAAAGGGAGAATGTAACAGACTTTATAGCTAGGTAATGCCTGTTAGCAGCGGAAGGCAGGCAGGCAGGCAGGCAGGCTACCTTATACATTAAGACAAAGGATGAGAAGCATGGAGGTGAGTTCAAGCCTTTTACTAGAAGGGTAGTTCCCCTACTATGAGAAATGCCATAGTAATAAGGAGCAAAAAACTGTGGATCCTGGGGATGCTTGGAATTCTGAAATCAAGAAAGAATGAACTCAAGAAAAGAGGGCACATCTCTAAACTATAATTCTAATCTCCCCATCAAAAAGAGAGTCCATAGGAGGGTTTTTTGGGAGGTGTGTGCCTTCGAGTGAGTCTTGACTCCTGACAACTGCCTGGACAAGTCCATGCATTTTCTTGGCAAGATTTCACAAGTGGTTTGCCATTGCCTGCTTCCTAGGGCTCAGAGAGTATGACTGGCCCAAGGTCACCCAGCTGGCTTTGTGTTTAAGGTGGGGCTAAAACTCACGGTCTCCCAGTTTCTAGTCTGACGACTTAACCACTATACCAAACTGACTCCCATAGAAGGTTAGTCTTCCTTAAAAAGTACTATACCAGGCCTGTATGACTTGTAGAGCAGAAGGGACTACAGTGATAAATTAAAATTAATTGCAGGCCACATAGGAATACTTGGTGCACTGATCAGCTGTTCAGTGGCTAGTGGAGTGGCAGCAGCACTGGAGCTGGTGGCGGCGATGAGGCCTGGGGCATTGGAGGCATTTATCAGTGCATCTTTGGGGCAGCAACAGTGAATTTATTGGCTTCTTAAAAACTCAGGTGGACCGCATGCAGCCTGCAGGCCGTATGTTGTACACACCAACGTCCACTGTTAGGACCAATCCAACCTTTGGCAATGGCAAATTCAGCAAGGATAGCAATGAAGTCTTAAATCCATATCACTAATGGCTTTAAAGAGGAAGTTTCAGAGTAGGCAAATTCAGCTGCAAACACTTCATTTTGGAGAGAGGGATACTCTATATGAGTGTTTAGAATAACTCTTATTTTCCTTTTTCTTCAACTACAAGAAGCTGAGGGGTAAGTTTAGAGTGGGTGGATTGAATGACTACTGAAAAACTATGCTTGGTACTGAGTTTGCTGAAGAGAGCATCAGGCCCCTGATCATTACTGATAATTGCTCTGTCAGTCAAGCTGGTAGTGAGATAGAGACTATAGTCTACAGTGTACACTTGATAATAACCCTCTAATTAGAAGCACTTTATCCCAAAGGAATGCTAGCAGGGGATATTATCAATTACAGCTAACCTATTTCATAATTTTTTGGCATTATGGGTGAGTGTTCACACAATATCCCATTTCAAGGTACAGAAGACAAACTTGAGTATCTACCTCTTGGGAACACATCAAATAAACAAACAAACAAATGTGTTTGTAGCTGCTGCAGGGGGTAGGGGTCAATGGGTTTTTTATATTGTGGCTTTTAATTTTGTAAGCTCCCAGAGTCACTGTGTGTGAGTTGGGTGGCCATATAAATTTATTAAATATGTTTATTAAATTCAGTAAAACAAATAAATAATTAAAACGTCCCAAACTAAGTTCTCATGGCCACAATCTCAAAAAATAAAGTGGTAATCCACCATCAATCTACTATACCAAGAGGTGACAAATGGAAAAAATACCAAAGAGGAGTTTTTTGTTTGCATTTAGAGATAGAAAATATGAAGTAGAACAAAGAAAAATCAGAAAAGACCACAAAAGAGTTTTGTCAGGTTCAAAATAAGATGCAGAGAGGACTATAATCATGCTACTACTCTGGTGATTGACTTGGAAAGCAGGGGAGAATAGAAGCCATACAGACATAGAACCATATGCAATGCAAGGAACACCACCCACTAAAAACCTCCTCCGCTATAGAAAGCAACTAATGCTAGTCCTGTGCAAGTATATTATAGTATTCATGTATATAATGCATATAGAACACAATAAAGAAAAATCAGCTCCACAATGATGAGCTAAATGAAAAAGTAACACATTGTTGCCTTATTGCCATAGAACAGTCATGCAATAATCAGGGAGAGAAAAAATGAAACTTTCTTATCATGTATCACTCAGAAGGCATTCTTCACCTTGGGATCTCTTGGAGTTTATAAGCAGGGTCCAATAACTAAAGAATTTTCTATGAGAAGAGTCATCGTATATCTCAACACTATCCCTTAATTACTTATAAAAATGTGCACCTAGGTTGGCTTGATAGTTACACCAGGCTTTGCACGACATGTAAAGGACACTCCAAAAGTGGACATGGCCATGATATATTTTTTGAGCATAAAGCCTCTTCTCACCAATCTTCCTAAATAAATAGATAAATAAAAACATGGCAGGGGGACTTTCTCTGAGAGGCTCAGCAGGTGCAAAAAAATATACTGTACTCCCAGACCATACATTTTTTGCATTTTTGCCCTACAACTTAAGAAGCGATGACGCTAAATTGCACTCAATTATATATAATTGAGCCAAACTCATCCACAGAAAAATAGGAGAGTAAAAAAGGGAAAAATAGGAATCTTCAACAGCCACTATCTAATGGATGGTGCAGACAAAAGCCCTTAATGTCAGATTAAGGGGCTGATAATTTTCCACTTCAGCCAAGTGGAAAAGACGATTTTTACTATACTATTTATCCTTAAAAATAACAAGAGACTTACATTCAAATTTTCTAAATTTCAAAGTCATACATAAATAGAAACACAGTGTCCTAGCAGTCAGAAATCACGCTGAGACGAGGAGTAGGGCTCTAGAGTTTATTACTGCTACATAAAACAGAATCCTAACAAACTGAAGAAGCGTGGGAAAACCCAGACAGATAAACGCCAAAAGTCAAGGCGGGTCTGATCTGTGTCTCTTTGAATGGCTGCTTAATTCCTCAGTACTACGCATGCGTTTTCCCCCCTGGATAGGGGCCCCCTCCTGCTCGCCATCAGTACTCATGACACACAGTGCCCTACATATCTGTGTTATATTAGTTCTTCTTTTCTTGATGAGAAGTGTTAATGTAGATGGTAACAGCGAACTAACTTTTGATATAAAAGAGTATCTGGTTGAAGTATGACATACCCCTTATACATTTTCCATGAGGAAGCTTTTGATCTGAAGAACACCCCACCCGAATTCTGTTAGTATTTAGCGGATGTGATAGTTATTAAAAAAGTATTTAGCATTGAATAATCCTAGTTCACAAGTTGCCATTGGTTCTGATGAGGCACTCAAAGCTTAATTAAGGTCACAGAATAAGAAACCTATGCCCCAATTGTAAAGTCGGTGATTGAGTCCTACCTTTCCTTAATTTGGTTGACTTTCATGCTTCTATTTCCTCTAACCACAAATAAGTTGCAAGAGCAAAGAAAGAACTTGTGGTTGTGGAGCTGGTAAGGTAAAGGTAAAGGTTTCCCTTGACGTAAAGTCCAGTCGTGTCCGACTCTAGGGGGCGGTGCTCATCTCCGTTTCAAAGCCTTGGAGCCGGCGTTGTCATAGACACTTCCGGGTCATGTGGCCAGCATGACTCACGGAACGCCGTTACCTTCCCGCCGAAGCGGTACCAATTAATCTACTCACATTTGCATGTTTTCGAACTGCTTGGTGTGCAGAAGCTGGGACGAGCAACGGGAGCTCACCCCGCCGCGCGGTTTCGAACCGCCGACCTTCCGATCGACAGCTCAGCGGTTTAACCCGCAGCGGTAGTTGATGCCTAAAAGCCCCAGCAAACAATTGTTTTTGATCTTGTATTATTCAGAACCTTTTGTGCCCACCCCTCTTCTATATGCTGGAATAGCTGTAGGGAAAATAAGGTTTGCTGTAGAACCAGTACCATGGCTTTATTAGGAAGACAGTACATGTTCCTAGCAATTCCATAAATCTAGCCCTTGACAATATTACCCATTCCTGACCTAGGAAAGGCACTACTGAAGCTTTGGGTGATTCTTTGTGGAGTGGGGGAACCCATCTTTAGCACCAGAGGAAGTGTAGAGTGGGGTTTTTCTCCATCATTTGCTTTCAGTTACGGATTAGACAACCTCTTGACATCAGCCTGAGATAGGAGATTAAGAGAAAAATCTAGCCATTTCCCCCAACCCCCGGAGGTTCTTTGCTACTGGGACAATCTAGGCTTTCTTAAGAAAGTTTCCTTTTCTCTGGGACCTTGTGATTGAAGAAGACTTTTGATCCACCATAAACAAAAGAAAAAAATGATCTTAACTTTGTATATTTACCACTGGAAATTTTCTGGCTTGTACCTCTCCCTTGCTTTTGTTTTGGAGTGGGGTTTTGAGGAGGACTCTTTGAATACTTTAAAATTAAGAAGAGTAGCATCAAGAGCTGGGTGTATTCCCAGCCTTAAGGCCCTTTCTTGTCTTAATAGAGTAGGTGAGGAAGGGAGAAAGAGATACTTATGTGAATACCAGATCTGTCATTAGACAGGGCAGTCTATTTTTCCACAGGAAAGATCTTTCAAAATTTGGCCAGTCTACAATCTTCAAGTAGAGGTACTATCTCAAGACAGAGAATGCTCTCCATGAAACTCAGAGGAGTCTTACTTTAAAGTAGTAACCAATATCATTAATTTAATGTATATCCCATTTACAATCTATTAGATACTTAATGCTATAGGGAACAATAATAAGAGGTAATAATTACCATTACTTTCAGCATTGTTTGCCTATTTCATTGTTTGGTTTCTTTCATTTTTCCACTTTATGGAATGAGCTTAATAACTACTAGTAGTATGAATATTCATTAATATCTATTTTCTTCTATTAATATGCTCACTAGGAAAAAAGGATCTTTATTATTATTTAGATGTGACAATATCCCCATTCTTTGGAGAAAAACTGTGTGGTGAACACTTCTTCTAAACTGGTATTTTTGCAGATTTTAAATGATCTAGATTGAACTGAATAGACAACTATGAGAATGACATATTGTTTGGTTTGGGTTTAGAATGTTGTATAAACTTAGTCATTATTGTTTATAAACCATCATCTCTGGATTATTATTTTGTGTGAAACCCAACCAATTATGGTTTACTCATGGTTGTACAAGCTAAGGTAACTGTGAACCAGATCAAAACATTTGTTTGTTTAAAGCAAATATTGTACAAATCAACTTTAGTATTTTCATAAATCTAAATTATAAATAGCTGAATTGAGTAATATACAAAGCTTAAAGTTCTACAAATGAGAACTAGTAAGATTTCTTTCTTTCTTATGTAAAAATTAAGCCACATCTGGTTATCCAGAGGTTACTATTAATAATTAATAGTATTAATTAATTAATTAATTGGCAATTAACACAGTGGACAGTGTTGATATTTATTTATTTATTTATCTATCAAATTTCTCATTGCCCATCTCCCCCCACCAGAGGGACTCTGGGCGGATATAAAGTTTAAGATGTTGGACTAGGACCAGGAAGACCTAGATTCAAGTATACCCTCAACTGTAGAAGCTCACTGGATGACTTTGGAAGAATCACTCGTTTTCAGAAAAATCTACCTGCTAGGGTTATTGCAAGGAGAAAAATGGGAAGTAAAGCTATTATTTCACAGATATTTTAATGTACTGGATGATCTTGTAAGCTGCTGAAAGTTAGCTGATTTTGGCAGTTTAAAAAAAGTTAATAAATCCATCCATCCATACTTTGACCCATGAAGAAAAGGCAGGATATCAATCTAACAATTAAAAAGTCCAACATAAGGCCTGTCTGAACAATATCTCCGGTTGTCTTTGAATTATGTATATATAATAGAATCAAGTGGAAAGCTAAGAAACTTTGCATTCATAGCTTCTTAGAGCTTATGAAATCACTATAAAACACGTCTTAGAAATAACTTTTGTTTAGTTGTGGGATCTCACACCTATGCAGTTATACTTACGGTTACAGAACTAATTTTCAGCAATCATTCAATTAAAGTTAGTACAATGACTGTGCATAAAACACACATGAAATAATTAGTGTGGATGGTCCTTAATTTAAAGGACATAAAACAGCTTGTAGACATCTGGTAGCAAGCTGAAATGGGTCATTCAAAATTTATCTAACCAAATTAAGGGGGAAAATGTTTCTCCTCCTGGGTCGGCATGTCACAAGATAACTAAACTGACTTCATAGGCTTGCCTGGGAATCCTTAGCTGTCAGCAGTGAATATGCAAAGGGCCAGCAAATTAAATCAACCTGCCAAACTGTCAATTTCAAGCCTCATGACTGCATGAAAATAGCATCACTAGAAGAAACCAAGCATTGCCTTCTTTTGGGTTTCCTGGCACCTATTCAAATACTCATGCAGTTGTGGCTAATTTTGCATGCAAATTTCAGTCAATAAACTCAGAACAAGACCTCCCAAGATATTTCAAAGACTCTGACAGTATTTTTTCTGCATACCAAATCGACAGTAGTTGAAATTCAATTTCTATTTGCTAGTGTTTTACATATGCACAGTGTCCCTTCTACAGAGCTAAGTTAATGAGAGCTGTACCTGCTTTCACTCATATCCTCCCAGCCGTCCTTACTGAAGTTCTCAAATGCACCACTCATAACCTTGATGGACTGATTGCAAAGAGACTGATGTTCCACTGAGCTCTTTTTCTTTCCTGTTTTCAATTTAACATTGGCACTTGTACTCTTACACCTACATTGTCCACAAACTGCTTCCACTGTGGCCTTTGAGTGAACCATTTTTGCTCTGTCCAGTAAGCACTGCAGTTGCTTCACCTGATTCAGCAAATCCTCATTTTCATTTTTCAATGCATTTCCTTCTGCCACTTGCCTCTTCAGAGAGGTGACCTCTTTTTCCAATCCATCTATTATTAACTGAAGCTTTGCTTTGTCCTCCTTTGCTTCTGTGATCTTTTCCACAAGCATCTTCAGCTCCATTTCTCTGGCCTCCGTGTTGTCTGCATACTTTTTAAGCAATATTTTCAGGTCACTTTTATCCTTAACTAACCCTTTGTTAATTTCCTTCAGCTTCCTGGATTCTTTTTCAAAGCCCATTATTCTTCTTTCCAATTGTGAAACCTAAATTCAATACAAAAAAAATTACCTTTCATCTTTTACATAAAGGCCAGTCTTTCCATTATGTCTTAATGTCCTATATGATCTTTGGAAATAAAATTAGATCCAACACAGCTATTTCAAATAACTAATTGAAAAATAATTTCAAGGTAATGTGAATGAATACATTTGGACTACAATAATACATCTGTTAAACAAAGGGCAGATGGTAAAAGAAGTTAATATTCTCTACGAAGTGACACAAAAAGGACATGAAACAAAGCAACACATTCCCAACATTAATTTAAAGGGAACTATATTTGACCGCTAAATATTTATAAGTTGTTGTGGAGAAAATAGGCAGGAATATCAGGTATGTTCACCACCTTGAGTTGACCAGTGTGTGTGTGTATGTGATTGATCTATCCATCCATCCAAGATTTTTTCAGTTCTGGCATATTTTTTAAAACTTCAGTTAAGTTGCTCAAGAAATAGGGATGATATGCAGAAAGACTTTTTCAGGATTATTTTTATAGGAAATAAACATAGCTTAAAACACAGCCCCTTAAAAAGCAGCTGTTAACAAACTGCTCTACTTGAGCAAACTACTAATACGTCTTCTAGAGATGTGAAAATCTAATAGAAGGGAAGGGAAAAACATAAAAGTTTTTTTCTCCTTTTTTTCCTGGACCTTCAGGTTTCTAAGACCTGATCCTAATTATTTATTATTACAGTGCAAAATAAGGACAGAACTATACAGTGTTTCCCATATTTAAAGCCAGGTACACTTTATGTTTATATTCATAAAACCGTATATTTAGAATATGAAGAGTAAGAATGATCCAACTCTGAGAAAGTGCACATCTGTTTTTCTGCACAAATCATTAGTTTGAATGGAGCCAACTATAGAACGGTGACTCAGTCAGGGTTTCAATAATTACATAACTCATTCTGAGTTAAAATTCATTCTCCTATTGCAGGTCTGTAAAGCAAAGGAAAGCTGAAGGAAGATCATAAGCACAGTTGTGATTTCATCTAGCAACACTTCACTTAACGACTGAGTTGCCAGTCCCAATTGTGGTTGCTAAATGAGGACTACCTATGTGGTCTATCCATTCAGTCGTGTCCGACTCTCGGTCACTTTGTGGACCATGCCTTTCTATCTCTTACAGCTTCCTTTAGTTCCATCAAAGTCATTCCAGTGTCCCTTCTGATGGCCAGTGAGTCCTAGGGCAGTCCTTCTTCTTTTACCAGTCCCAGCATAATTGTCATTTCTAGTTAATACCTATAGTAAAGGTAAAGGTTTCCCTTGACATTAAGTCCAGTCATGTCCAACTCTAGGGGGTGGTGCTCATCTCCGTTTCAAAGCCAAAGAGCCGGCGTTTGTCTGTAGACACTTCCGTGGTCATGTGGCCGGCATGACTAAACAGAACACCGTTACCTGCCCGCCGAAGTGGTACCTATTAATCTACTCATATTTGCATGTTTTCGAACTGCTAGGTTGGCAGGAGCTGGAACTAGCAACGGGAGCTCACCCCGTCATGTGGATTTGAACCTTCCGATTGGCAAGCTCAGCAGCTCAGCGGTTTAACCCGCAGCGCCACCATGTCCCTATAGTTAATACCTATAGATAGAGCTTAATGTCAGTCTGTCATTTAATTCCACTCCTTTTGAATATATGTACCAGATAAGCTAGTAATGTACTCTATCAACTTAAGTAATGCATGGAAATAAGGGAGTTAGCATTCTAAAATAATTAATGCTGCCAAGTCCCCTCTCCAAAAGTCACCAGGTATGGTCTTTAATGTGTTTTACCATAAAGCAAATTAAGGCTTACAAAAAAACAATTACAGCTATAAAAATAAAAAATATCCTTTCACGTCATCAGATTGCCTTTCTAAATTGCCTTCTCCCTTCATTGTTTCTTAAACTTTTTTTAAAAAAATTTTCCCTACCCACATTTATACACACAAACACATATTCTATAAGCATTGATTTCTCACACAATTTTGACAGTTAGAATTATTTTGAATTATGAGTAGTAATTAAAAAAAGAACACATGGCTTATATTCATCAGTTCTGTCTTTTAACATATGATCCCTTACACTGAAATTGAGATTTAACTTGCTGAATTCAATATCTTACAGATTAGGATACCTTCTTTAACGTCTGTACTGATATTTCTTTCACATTCTTCTTAGGAGTACTGTTCTTGACCCCATCTTCTTCACCAAGTTTAACGAGCAGCTCTTGAAGGAAGAATAAATAATACATTGTGACACCTAATATTCCAGTAAAACAATACTAAGGCATTTTAAAGAAATGAGTTCATTAACCAAGAATATTGTAGTCTATTTTCTTGTCAAGCCATTTGGTCAGTCTCAAATCAGTGACTTTTTAAAAAATCCTATGCTATATAATTCTTGTAGCATCACCATGATTTTTCTCCAGCTTTTCAAAGGCACTGTAGGTCTATAGGTTAAAGATGCTATACTATTATTTGCATCTTCGTACTTTTTTAGATCATTCCTGTGTGCCACAGAAAGAGAACTCACTAACTTTATATCTACATAGTCACTTGTAGTTTTGTTCTCTGATCTTATTCCCTCTCAGGAGGATCAGAGTGCCTGGTGAACAAAGCAAAGAAAACTTCATGGACCACTTATAATGGACAGAACTTTAACTAGTTTTTGTAAGATGAAGTATATGCTTTACAGAATAAATCACACATTCATTCCACTAAATGTTAGAGATTTAAAACGGTTAAAACCTCCAAAAAAATCAACTGGTGACCTATACATTGCTTTGAACACTTGGCAATGTCACAGGCTACTCCTTCCCAGTCTAGCTCCAATCTTGGCATCTCAAAATTGGCTTGTGTAATGGATTAGCCATTATGCACAAAAAAGGATATAGTCTGAAATAGGAACTCTACAAATTAATTGCTCAAAAACTTAAGTGCTGTATGAAAATCCCTTCTGATATAGTTCTAACACTTTTCATAAGTCTTTCCAATTAACTATCTACTAGAAATTGTCAGGATCAAGGGAAAAGCCATTCACCCACAAATACCTTGCCCTGAGTTTCATCCCTTAATGACTGCACCATCAAATCTGCAGCCTGCCCAAAAGTTGCTCCAATGCTTTCCAATGAAGTCAGTTCACACATTTAGCTGCCTTTCATAAAATGCTCCACAACTAACAATAGAGAAATTTTAAGTAGGTTATATAAAGGAAACTAATTATATCAAAATTGCTCAGAAGCTGTAAACCTTAGGAAATAATATTCCTTATAAAATATATCAATAAATATGGGGTAAACATTTAACTGCCCCATTCAGCACTATAAGTATACAGAGTAGGTCAGGTATGGTTTCCAATTTACAAACAAAGCAGAAGTGGAAGAAAAACATGCTACTCTCCAAAGGTTAGCAATCATCTTGGCATAAACAGTGACTAACAAGTTTGTTAGACTGAATTAGCCCTTTCTTTTGTCTTTGGAACTTGTCATGCCCAATTAAAACTTCTGTGTTCGTGAAATAAATGGAGCAATACTCTAAAGATAACAGAAGTGGGAAAAAATTGTGCAGCTGGGGAATATGTACCTTTACCTTGATATGAATTTATTTTCACCCATGTTAGTGCCAAGCAGAGTCCCTCAGCACAGTGGTACTACCCACATTTTCCACTTTTAATCTTTTTCAAAATATTCACTCATTTGAATATCAATTGTAGCTTTTACATCTACATTTACTTTTCAGAGATTTTCTTTTAGTTTTTAATAATAAACTGATCAAAGCACTCAATGTTAATCATATAACAGAATTAGATATGTGAATTATAGACAACTACTATATCTAACAAATACGCTGTATTTTAGGTAGACTAAAAAAAATTGAAAAGGGATCTTAGTATTTTTCCATGATCCAGAATGTTAGGGATTCAAAATGTAATAGACAACAGTGAGACTCATTAAAATGTTCATTTCAGTCAAACAAAACAATATACATTTTATCTGCCAGAACGCACACCACATGTCATCATCAACATCAACCCCAACTTTTTGGAGCAATGCTGCTGCAAAATGTTCTAGCTAGCCCTGTAATTCTGTTCAAGGCAACTTTTTTTCCCTACCCCTCCAGTTCCCTGAGGACTTTCCTTCTGGAGCTAGATAACAATATGGTCTTGTTTAAATCAAGGAGGAACACTTAAAAAAAAGGTCCTTCTGTTATGCTATCTCCCCAAATACATATCAGACCACTTGATATGTATTTGGGATTACGTGGTATTATATCACTTAAAAACATCACATATTTTTGTATTATTAATACTGACTCTTGCCTGTGGCAGCAAGACCCAAAAAAGTGCTAGTCAAACACAAATGTAAGTCTGGTTTTATAATCTTCAATTCTAGTTACTAAGGAAAAATATGAGTTGCCAGCTTAGCATTTACAGGACCAGTGTGATTTAGTTTAATATAGTAACCAGAATAATGAATCAATTATGAAAGTGAAAGAGGTTCTGAAGAATATTGTTTCTTCATTCATCTGAAGGGATCAAAATGTGTTATCATTACAAAAAGCAAATGAAACTACGAATGTGAACTGTAAAATAACTGCTGTGTTCATAATTTGAATTATAGAATTTATAATAATTTTTCATATGCAATCCATATGAATAGCACCTAGAGACCTACTGTAGCTCAAAGCATACAGGTAGTCCACACTTATCAATGGTAATTGGGACCAGGAATTCTGTCAGTAGGTGATGCAGTCATAAGACATGTCACATGACCATGCCAACTTATGACAACAGTTCCAGCAGTCCCAGTTGCCGTTGTTAGGCAAACCCCATGCAGTTGCAGTGTCCCGCGGTCACCATTTGTGACCTGCCGCTGCTTCCCCATTGACTTGCTTGTTGGAAGCCAGCAGTGAAGGTTACAAATGGCAAACATGTGACCATGGGATCCTGCAACCATCATAATTGTGAGCCGGTCACCTGAATCGCGATCACATGACTGCATGGATGCTGCAATGGCCACAACTACGAGGACCTGTCATAAGTACCCCTCATATGGTGCTGTTTTAACTTCAAATAGTCGCTGAATGAGTGTACATTAAGCAAGGACTACCTGTAGATTGTCATGATGGCTTTATCAAACTTACCTTCTCTTTCTTGCTGCAGACACATATTCAACTCTTGTATTGTAGTTTTATCTCTAGAGACATGTACTTTCATCTGATCTAGTTCCTCCTCTAAATTCAGTCTAGAAATACACATAAAGAATTTAGTGTTCTACAGAAAGAATGCCAAAAAAGTCAAATAAGACACAAAACCTTAAACAGATTCAAAACTGTGGTACTATGTCTGCAATAGATTTATATAATCAGACTAATATGGAAAATAGATACAGAACAGAAGGATATATCCCAATTCAGTTGTACAAAAGAGTCAGTATTTCTATTGGGGAGAAGGAAGGTATAATTTCACAGCACAGTTACTTTTTGATCACTATCCTAACTGCAAATGGTCACTAAATGAGGCAGTTGCTAAACAAGGACTACCTGTAATACTGCAAAGGATGGCATAGCTCAGTATGCTTTTATTATATCCACCCAGATGTTTAAGACCATATGATCTGGAATAATCTTGAAGCAGACATGAGTTTTAAGCAATCAGACCTAGGTATGACAAAAAGTTTTCCCTTTGCTCCGCCAACATTAAGGCTCAGGTGCATTCCTTTGCAATTAAGAGCAAAATGTTCTCTTTCCAAAGATCTGTATGTATGCTTATCAACTGACAGCACTGGGAAGCAAGAACAAATCTTGGAGCAGGTTATGATCTCTGTTATGTGAGAAAGCAAAAAACCATCACACACATTGGGGATAAGGCCACCAAAAGAATGTCAGTACCAATAGCAAAACAGTATAAACATACCTTGATTTTTTTTTAGTCTTGTTTATATTGCTGAAAATGATTTATTGAAATCCTTGGTTAATTTGAGCTATCAGTTTGGTAATGCTCAGCTAGTCCAGGATCAACATATCCTAGATCTTCCAAAATGAGTTTGCTGAATAACCTGTGCAAATTACAGCTGTTTGAATTTAGAACAAATAAAATCTGGGGCAAACTAATCCTAAGTGGGTGGTATGGGAAGTCTTATGGAAGATTGTCCACCCTTTCCAAAGTCCTGCCAGCTTACCATTCAAGATAGACAATAGGAAAAATAGGAAAAAAGTTATTTCCTTCATCAGTTGTGGTTTGCTTATTTTTCCTGCTGAGATGGATACGATCCTGAAGCCAGACAGGGAACAAAGGAGTCTTGGATCCCATATTCTGTTTCACAAGATCTGAAGGTTATTAATGCGCCCATAATTTCAAGATTTTATGGATATGGAAACATTTCAGTTCACAAAATATACATTTATTTGAACAAATAATTCTTAAAAATAAATAACTGAATGCATTGGTCTGCTCAGGTTCCTTACAGTATATAGCACCTGAGTAAAAGCATTCTTGTTCATGGTTAATGACCATTCAAATTCCTTCATTTTTCCTTGTGTATACATAAGATGTTTTCTTATGTTTCAGCAGACAGAGGTGGGTATATTATCAAGAAAAAAGACCCTACTACATATTTAAGAATACATACTTGAGATTTTCTATATACATTTAATTTTTTGTTTCTTTCATTTTTAAATCACCTATCAGCAATAGCTCTGACTTTTTGTGTCTATACTTCTACAGATTGTTTTAAACAATTGGTTTGAATTTAATCTTTGGAATCAAGTAGAATGACTTAAGATGCGTATGTTTTTCTCTCCAGTGTTTTGATATTATACTGTAATTTGTAATTGTTACAGAACAGCATTCTGGTCTGCTTGGTAGCTTTTATGGCTTTTTCCTAGTCCTGCCCTATGTTTGATGGCCAAGGAATGAGAACGCAGAAACGGGATGAACAAATACTGCAGCAGGTTATAAGCAAGATCTTACTCAAACTAAATTAATTAATGAGAAATCCAATAGGGGCATGATTTTTTGTGGTTGACCACATGACTATGAGAGAGAATAACAAAAGAATCAAATTTAAATCTGCACAAAACGTATCTAGAGATTGACTGTATTACCTCTTAAAAGGCTATTTAAATATAGTATTCTCTGCATAGTGTATGATGATGGCAGTATGGAAAGCAATCACTGTGGGAGCAACTGCTCATGTGATGTTTTTTGACAGACATCAGAACAATGTAGGTACGAACCACATTGAAGCTACTCCAATATTGCAAAGATAACATTTGAATCAAGCCTCGGTGGATTCTAATCAAAACTAAAGCACAAAAGGAGAGTTTACATTTTATTGCTACATTAACACTCAACTTTAGTTCCCTTTGAGTGAGTTACTAATAAATCATATTAGTAAGTTCTCACAACAAATTCTATGTGAAAAGTACTACTCATTACTTCAATTTGACAAAAGAGTTACTCTGCAGCATGCATTAATCTACTTCAGACCAAGAAGTAGGAGTGACAAAAACTCAGAATCTCTAATGGTAGTTAGAATTATTAAAAAAGAATTTCATACCTATCTCTAGTAACCTCTGTGAAACACTTTGTATTTAGATAACAATTTCCTCATTTGTACAGAAACTCTTTCATAGGAGACCCATCCCTGCCAGACCCACAAGAACATTTGGCAAATCTAAAAGCACAATAATGTTTCAAAATCAATCACAGCAACAGCAGTTTTTCTTCCCTGGCCCCAAATATTTCTCATATTGATCATCAGCTAGAAGATCCAATAAAAGAAAAGCTCCCTTTCCACAGTACATTTTCCCCCAAATTAAAATTCCAGGCGCATCCATAGCAGCTTTCCTTCAAGATCATGCTTAAGTAAATGGGTGTATGTACACCTTGAGATAAATGAAGGTAACAGTTAGCAACAGAAAGGATTTTGGCAGAATTTTAATTTTTGTAATATAATTTATATAACTTTTTAATAATAATTCTCATTTATTTCTTTTCTGTATTCTTGGAACAATGGTTGGGAGAAACATGAAATGGTTGAAGAGAAATAATTAAGGGATGCTTTGTCTCTTCTCATTCAGTGAGCTGACCCAGCCCAACCTTCCCAGGCAAAGAAAGATGCTACATAAACAAAACCAATTGCTTTTTTTTTAACTGCTTGTATTTCTTGTATCTTGTTACTTAGCATCACATTTATCACATCATATATTAGTTCATTTTCTCCTTGCTACCACATGCACTCTATGATAGGTAGCACTGCTTGATTACAGGCAAAAAGTGTGAACTGGGCTTTAGAGGCTAACTGGGCATAAAAGCATGATTTGTCAAATAAAAACATTATAATGGTTATGTTATTTGCATTTATGTTCTCAAATAAAGACATTTCAAGAAGATGCTCTTTTTTTTTAACATGCATATTGCCACCACTGGCAGGTACAAACACAAAAGAATTATGCTGTTTCCAGTATCTTTAATTAACTATGGAAATTACTATATAAACTTACATGGGAATTATAAAGCCAAGTCAGACAGGCAAGCTGGGAGAAGCGGGTGGGAAAGAGAGGAAAACAATTCAAATTTCACAGAAAAATCTGTTCAGTATCAGAACTATGAGTGAGAACTTTTCAGTGTTTATTGGAAGAAAATAGGCTTCTTCTTCCTCCATGTTGGGACACAACACCTTGAGATATGATATTGAGCGGTCATAAAAACATTTGTTTTATAGTAAATCTTCCCTGGAATGGGAATTTGAACCACATACTTTTTTTAAAGGGCTCAGTAGCTACCAAAAGGATATAAATACAGAGAGGTTTTATTAAGAATGCTCCCTTGCCTCAGCACTTCTCAAAATAGGCACAGTACAGACTAATAATATTTCAGAATACAGATGCCAAAGATATGGCATTATCAGTTCTGAGGAGATTCTGTACACTGCAAAGTTCATTTGCAATTGCTGTAGTACTGAAGATAATCGTTTTGAGAAACCCCTAGATAAGCATCTAAGATACTCTTCTAAGGACAGAAGGCGCATGTGCACAGTCTAAATTGCACTTTGTAAAATCGATTGAAGATATATAACAAAAAAGGCTAAAACGATAGAAATTATGTGACTCCAGTGCCAAAGAAGGAACTGTCAGTTACTCAGTAAGAGTACAATAAACACCCAATTTAATGGACCTGGTTTAGCAAAATAAGTATGAGTAAAATCCCATTTAGATATAACTGACGTTCTGCTTTGGTATACGCTACATTAGTCCGGTAAATCAAAGTTTAGAATATTTTACTCCATAGCTTTAAAAACAGTTTGGAAGAAATCCTAAATTTAGGATCAGTGCATTTAGAGTTTTTTCCCCATGAATGATTAAGGATAAATCTCTGAAAAACTTAATAGATATTAATATCATGCAGCTTTTCCATTCAAAATAGTGATCAAGTAACAGTTGGAAGAAAGTCATGGAACTTTGTTTTTATATGGGATAACTGCAGCAAGATTATTATATGCACAGGTGGAAATAGTCACCATTACCATCAACATCTTTGATCAGAGAAAAGACATTATCAAAGTTTTTTGCTGACTGGAAACTCCTTATAGACATTTTGTGTGAAACAGAGAAAAATGAATTTGATATATGGTTTTGAAGATTAAGAAAAGATAGATTATAGAAAAAATGCAAGTTATGCTGTACCCATAGAGCAAGAGTTAATTTATACTTATAACTGCTGTAGCGAAAATCGGAAGCTACTTCTTTATATTTTTTCTTTTTTCTACATTTTTGGCTTTCTCTTTCTTTCTTTTCTTCCTTCTTTTCTTTATTCTAAATATTAGTTTCTGTTTGCTTTTATCTTTCTTTATTAAAATCTTAAAGTTATATTGAAAAATAGTGATCAAAGTTCAAGTTGGATAAAATACATCTGAGACAATGTATTAGCAGGTGTTACTGAAATCTCCAAAGAAATATGTCCGTTATCAAAAAATATAGTTACTTCTTTTTCAGTCGGGACACTGATCATTCAAAATCTTCATGGGAAATACGGTAATTTATAATATTTCTAGTAGTGTTACCAGATCTGGGCTGCAAAAAATCAGATAGCCAGATACGGTAGATGCATCAAAAAGACCCAGAAAGCACTTCTGGTGAGCCATTAATGAAGATCTGACATTCCTCCAAAATAGAGGAACACATTGAGGCCAAAAACAGTGCCTGAACATGGGATTTGGGCTGCTGAAATCTCTCTGGAGAAATGGAGAGATTGAAAGATTACCCATATGTACTATGTACAACTATTTTTTTATGAGCCGACAGCAGGAACTGTGTTTTTGCTGTTGGCTGGGAGTTACGGGATTTCATTGTGCTTATAGCCGCTAATGTTGCCGATATGGAGTTTAAGTTTGACTGAGGCTAATCACTCTGGACCCCCCCCCCCTCCAAAATTTGGCTTTTGGCTTCCAACAAAAGAACTTTGTTGGAAAATATAATGATTTGACATTATCATAACCGACACAAAAGCAAAACATATGATGTTATTAAATTAATTTTATTATGACTTCTGGTGGGGATAATGGCAGCTTGAGCACCTCTCCTTCTCAAGTGGAAGTATTCTCCAGAATAAAGGAAAATCCAGGAAATCATCCCACTTGTCTGTTGGATGGCTGTTCCTCATGGGTGGATCGCAAAACGGAATTTCAGCGATCAACTGGTGAGTGGAGAGGCTGGGAGGAGGGGATGTTACCTTTTTCAAGACTGCATAAAAGCTGGTGAAATGGACTCTAGAACTGACCACCCCATTTCTAAGACACTTTATTATCTGTTTTTTAATCTATAATTTATAGATTATAATTTATAATATTTCTAGTAGTGTTACCAGATCTGGGCTGCAAAAAATCAGATAGCCAGATACGGTAGATGCATCAAAAAGACCCAGAAAGCACTTCTGGTGAGCCATTAATGAAGACCTTCAGTGCTCCAGGCTTTCTTGGACATCTTCATTATTTTAGGGGATTTTTTTTTTACGTGTTGCTTTGGGAATTTGTGATTTGTACACTCAGCAAAAAGACTGAAACTGGGACTGTTGGTTTTTTTAATACGCAAAAGAATTTTTATGGATTATTAAAGTTTTATTTTTTGACAAGTCTGTATTTGTGAGGTTTCAGCTCACTTCTGACTCCAAAAACAAAACTTATCCAAAGTCAGAAGGGGAAAACGAAACTCTTCAGGAAGGAATTGGAGAAGCTGAATCAGGAAGTGACTTATATTTGATTTATTTATTTGTATTTCAAATTTCCATCACCACCCATCTCCCCTGAGAAGGGGACTCTGGTGGTTTACAATCGAAATAAAAAAAAAACCATAATTACAATATAAATACTATCTAAAAATAGAATAAATACAGAGTAAAAAATATAAAATCCAGCAGCATAGATCTTGTTTATTGGGAAGAGATCTCTAATAGCCACCCCCAAGATGAACTGGCGGCCCTCCCACCCCAAGCGAGGTGGCAGAACCAGGTTTTTAGGTTCTTCCGGAAATCTGGGAGCGAATGGGCCTGTCTCAACTCCAGGGGCAGAATGTTCCAAAGGGCGGGTGCCACTGCACAGAAGGCCCGCCTCCTGGACCCCGCCAGGTGGAATTCCTTTACTGGCAGGGTTCATAGCATGCCCTCTCTGCATGACCGGGTGGGGCGGGTCGATGTTATGGGGATAAGGTGGTCCCTCAGGTAGCCTGGCCCCATGCCACGTAGGGCTTTAAAGGTAATAACCAACACCTTGAATTGGACCCAGAAGCAAACTGGTACCCAGTGCAGCTCGTGCAGCAGTGGTGTCACATGTGCCGATCTTGGGGCACCAATAACTGCTCGCACGGCCACATTCTGGACCAGTTGAAGCTTCCGTATACTTTTCAAGGGTAGCTCCATGTAGAGCACATTCCAATAGTCTATGTGGGAGATGACCTCCCACATAGGCATGAGTGACTGTTCGGAGGGCCTCTCAATCCAGGAAAGGGCGTAACTGGAGCACAACACAAAGTTGCGCAAAGGCCCTTCTGGCCACGACTGTCACCTGCTCGTCGAGCAGGAGTCGTGAGTCCAGGAGGACCCCCAGATTATGCACCAGGTCTGAATGGGGCAGTGCAACCCCACCCAGAACTAAAGATGATAGCTTCCCAGATACAGAGGAGCCATCCACCCACAGCCACTCCATCTTACCAGGGTTCAGTTGAAGCCTGTTGTTCCCCATCCAGATCCCCACAGCCTCCAGGCACTTGGAGAGGGCAGCTACCGCATCACTTACCTCACCCGGGATGGAGATATATAGCTGAGTAGCATCGACATATTGATGATACCTTATCCCATGGTGACGGATGATCTCGCCCAGTGGTTTCATGTAGATGTTGAATAGAAGAGGAGAGGAGAGAGAACCGAACCCTGCGGCACCCCGCAATGGAGGGGTCGAGGGGCAGATCTCTTCTCTCCTATCACCACCGATTGGGACCGGCCCTGGAGGAAGGAGGTAAACCAGCACAAAACTACGCCACCCACCCCCAACTCCCTGAGCCAACCCAAAACAATATCATGGTCGATGGTATCGAAAGCCGCTGAAAGGTCAAGAAGAGCCAGGATGGATGCACTTCCTCCATCCCACTCTCGCCAGAGATCATC
The DNA here is from genome assembly GCF_035149785.1 of Candoia aspera. Lineage (NCBI taxonomy): Eukaryota > Metazoa > Chordata > Lepidosauria > Squamata > Candoiidae > Candoia > Candoia aspera. Next base: position 186,899,987 of record NC_086154.1, read on the forward strand.
CATAAGGGCGACCAATGCAGTCTCTGTCCCATATCCTGGCCTGAAACCTGACTGAAAGGGGTCCAGATAATCCATTTCCTCCAGAAACCTCTGGAGCTGCAACGCAACCACTTTCTCAACCATCTTTCCCAAAAAGGGAAGGTGGGAGACAGGGCGAAAATTGCCCAGTATAGTAGGATCTAGGGATGGCTTCTTGAGGAGGGGGTGTACCAGTGCTTCCTTGAAGGCCGCTGGAAACTCCCCCTCCTTCAAGGATGTATTAACCATCGCCTGGGCCCAACCACGTCACCTCCCGGGCCAACTTTACCAGCCAGGAGGGGCAAGGGTCAAGGTGGCATGTGGTTGCGTTTGCAGTCTGGAGGATCCTGTCCACTTCCTCAGGCCCAACAGGATCAAACCATTCCCAGATAACAGGGTAAGTACATCCCCTCGGCATCTCCCCAGACTGTGCCTCACACTTAGGGTCCAACTTAGAACGAATCTGAGCGATTTTATCCTGCAGATGCTCAGAAAACTCCTCCACACGGCCCTGTAAATGGATCACCGAATCCCCCTTACCCAAGAGAGATTGGGTAATCCTAAACAGGGCCGCCGGGTGGCATTCTGCGGATGCAATAAGAGCAGAGAAATATTGGCGTTTCGCCACTCTTACCGCACAAGGTAGGCCTTAATAGCGGCTCTAGCTTGTGTTCAATCAGATTCGCTCCTTGTCTTTCTCCAGTGGCACTCTGGACGTCTCTTAATCCTCTTCAAAACCTGTAGCTCCTCCATAAATCACAGGGAGTTGGATGAGGCAAGAGAGGTTGCACAGGTGTGATCCTGTCCAAGGCCCCCACTGCCTCCCTATTCCAGGCCGCGGCTAGGGCCTCCGCTGGACCGTGCAGTAGATCCTCGGGTATAACCCACAGCTCCCTCTGAAACCCTACCGGGTCTATCAGTCGCCGGGGGCAGACCAATCAAATGGGTCCTGCCTCCCTGCGGAGTGGGGCAGCACCAGAGAATCTCAAGGCCACCAGGGCATGATCTGACCATGACAATGGGGATAGATCCAACTCTAAGAAAACCAAGTCTGGGGTGAGGCCACTGTCTCGAGTCAGGTCCCGGATAATCTGGGACAGGCCCATGGCCACCATGGTGGCCATGAACTATGAGCCGCCTCCGAGGCATGCCCCAGGGATGGCAGATTGAAGTCCCCCAGAACCATAAGCCTGGGGTATTCCACTGCCAGCCCCAAGATGGCCTCCAGCAGCTCAGGCAGGGAGATTGTCACGCAGCAGGGAGGCTCGTACAGCAGCAACACTCCCAACTGTTCTCGGGCACCCAACTTGAAGAACAGGGTCTCACAACCAGCCACTTGTGGGGCAGCACCCCTGAAGGCCACTAGAGACTCTCGGATCACAACTGCTACCCCTCCTCCCCTTCCCTGGCATTTCGGCTGGTGCCACACCTGAAACCCAGCTGGGCACATTTCTGAAAGGGCTACCTCCCCTTCTGGTCCCAGCCAGGTCTCAGTGATGCATGCCAGGTCATCCCTCTCCTCTGTGATAAAATCGCATATGAGGGGGGCCTTGTTGTTAATTGACCTGGCATTAAGCAGCAGCAGTCGGATGCCGGGGCCCTTAAGGATCTGCTGACCAGGGCCTGGGTCTGAACACAGAGGGCTGGAACACGCCACCAGTAACAAACACCAGGGGCGTCTTCCCCGAAGATGGCCACCCTCCGGTTCCCGCCATAGCGTCCCCAGCCTGTCACCACCTCGATAGAGTGACCCACCCTACAGCCCCCAGAGTTTCCAAGCCCAGTTGCCTCCATCCCAGACCTCCGGAAACCCTAGGTTGAAACAAGGGTCCCCTCCCCCAAGCACCCAACCTCTTACTCACAACCAACCTCAAGTGATGGCAGGCCCTTCCAGTGCACCAGCTCTCGGTCTCGGCACTCTTTGGGCCTAGCCACCACCCATACACATGTACACACACTCACTGCGCCCCCCCCAACCTCTCTCACTGATCACGGGGACAACTCCTACCCTCCCCTATCTCTCACTTAGGGGGAATACTCTTACATAAATAAAACCAAGGGCTCCTCACCTGTCTCTCACCCGACAGGAAGTACCACCACTCACACTGAGGGGATCCTAAAACTTTCTGCCACCCCCCAGTAATTGGGGAGCAACCAGTCCTTCACTACGATGTTCGTTAAGAGGTCCATCGCGCAGGCACACCCCATTCCTCGAGGCTGGGACCCACCGCTGGGATTCACCATCTTAGCGAGGTTCTAGCAGGCAGCAACGCCATCTCAGCGAGGTTCCAGCAGGCAGATTCACTGCGGGGTGATGGTGGTTGCAAGTTCTGCCCAATCTCCAAGTTCTACTCCAGCCACCAAGTCCGCCAAGCGTGCCAGAGGTCCGCCGGTTCTTCCTCAGCCGCCAATCCACCAGGCCTGCCAGAGGTCCACTAGGCTCCACCACTCCATCTCGGCTTACTGCACCTCTGCCTGCCGCGACTCGCCTGCCGGGGCTCCGCTCCACTTCATTAGGTCTTGCTGCGCTCCACCACACTCTGCAGGGCCTCGCAGCAGGGCCTATCCCACTTTGCCGTCCCATGGACAGCCCACCGGTGTTTCTGAGGCCACGGGTCCCACCGGGGCCAGTTGAGGGGCAATAGAGGGCCACCAGCTCACCCAACCCTCAGGAGGTCCACCAGGGCCTGCCACGCTCCACCGCGCCTCATTGCTTCGCCGCCCCGCTGCGCCCCGCTGCTTCGGTGCTCCAGGGTCCAGCGTCTCCACCACCAGCCAAGGTATTTATGGCTGGGAACCCCTTAAGACTGGCCGAATTGGCCCACAACACTCCCCCCAAACCCTGCAACTGGCACAAAGGAGTTAGGGGAGCAGGGTCCTAAAGATGTGGATCTCTTCTCCTGGATCTGCCTGGAGCCGCAACTAGCATCTGCTCCTGGTCGCCATCAAAGTATATTCTGGAAACCCCCTTAGCAGAGTGGGAGAACTTGCAGATGCAGATTGGCCAAACTTTGGAGAGGGATTTGAATTCTCCAATCAGCGCTTGAGACAGGAGAGCAGAGAAGCGCACGAATCAGAGAGCAGCTCAATTGGCTGCAGGAGAGAAAAGGTGAGGAAAGGATCATCTTAAAAGGCAGACACGTGAAGAGCAAGCTGCTGGAGACAACCGATCCTTCAAGCTCACTGCTCTTGCAGAAGAGTCCTTACCTGTGCCAGAAGCCTTGCCTGTAGCCAGCATGGAACCAGCGCCAGTGTCTTTTACCTCTGCGGAACTGCCTTCTACACAAGCTACTCCAGGCAAACCTCTCCTTGCTGACCCTGAGCACAGCCTTGCGTCTAGCTCCGGACCTTGTCACCGCATTTAAGTGCAATCCAGGTGTGCATCCAGCCTTGCTCCCAGCTCTCAGCCTTGCCTAGAATCTCCAGTCCAGACCAGTCTTGCTTTCAGTTCTCAGCCTTGCCTAGAATCCCCAGTCCAGTCCAGTTCTGCTTCCAGCTCTCAGCCTTGTCCAGACTCTCCAGTCTAGCCCAGCCTTGTTTCCAGAGATTGGCATTGCCTTGACTCTCCAGCCCAGTCCAGCCTAGCCTTCAGAACCAAGCCTCGTCTAAATGTTCCAGCCCAGTTGTGCCTAGCCTCTATGCTCCAGCCCGATCCTTCTGCGTGCCAGTCCATGGGACCTTGCCTTCAGTTTCCTCTTTGCCTCGCACTCTAGCATCACCAAACCTGACAACTTCAATCAGAGAGTTAGCTGAATTCTGCCTTGTAGTTCTGCCTCGGTCTGACCCTGCAGCATTGCCTGTTCATCCGCCATTGCCTGGGTGGTCTTGATTGAATTGCTTGCCTGTTATTTCACAGACTTTACTGTTGTAAATAGTTGTTTTAAATAAAGAGTTTGATAATACTTCTGTCTGGCCACCTCACAGTCTGAACAGGACAGTATTGGTAAGCCAGAATTTGTTGTCTTGATTTTCCTGTGGGAAAGTTGCCTCTTGATATAACTTTCCATTGTGCTGATTGGCTTTGATGTGTAAACAATAATAACTGGAGAACTTTCCCCTGTTCTTTTTGAGTTGTTTTTTTTAAACTTTCACTCTTGGGTGTTTTATTTTTGCCTGTATTTTGTACTTTGGGACACCATGGGGAGCTATAGACCATGGCAATGAGAAGAGCACAAAGGCATGGATTTGGAGATACAGAATTTTTCAAATCCATTTTTGAGGAGTTTACTACTAAAGTTACCCAGTCCAAAGAGAATACATTTGTAGATTTGGAAAAGAGATTGGATGATAAGCTGGAAAAGATTGTTGGAGATGTTAAACAAGTAAATGACAGAATGGAATATTTAAAAAATAAGATGAAGACCAGAAACTTGGAGATAGAAAGAGTACTGGACAAGACTGCATTGCTTGAGCTAAGGGAAAGGAATTCTCTTTAAGACTGTGGGAGGTTCCAGAAAAGATGGATGAGGACATAAGGAAAAAGATATCTCAAGCATTGGCAAGGCTATTAAGATGGGAAGAAGAAAAGATGGAGGAGGAGTTGGATAAAGTTTTTCATATAAATTCAAGATAGGCAACAATGAATAAGAACCCAAGAGATGTTCTGGTTCATTTTGTAAGAAAAAGAACAAGGGATCGAGTTCTGCAATGTCATTTTGATACAAGATTAAAAATTGACAATGTGGATATAATTGTTTTTAAAAAAATCCCTATTAGGATTTTAAGGAAAAGACAAGAATATTCTTTTTTAACATGTGTTTTGAAACAAAACAAGATTGCATTTCATTGGGACAAGTTGGAAGGTGTAATTTTTACCTATCAACAACAGAGATTTAGATTAAACTCCATCCCAAAAGCCAAGGACTTCCTTGCCAAACATGGGGCAGATTTGGATCAATGCTCTGTGAAGGATGAAGAGAAAGCTCTACAAGACTACCAATGGGCGGAAGATACTGAGAAATAGGATGTGGAGATGGGAGCCACATCTAAAGACTTTGGTGGATTATTTCTTAGAAATGGATTATAAATATATTACTTGGAATATAAATGGAGCCAGTGCTCCTCAGAAGAGAATAAAGATTTTTCACTATTTGAGAAAGTTGAATCATGATGTGATATGTTTGCAGGAAACTCATATAAGAAAAAAAAGGTGTTAAATATTTGATAAACAAAACTTTGGGGGAAGAATTTATTTCTGCGGGTTTGAAAAAGACTAATGAAGTTGTTTTATATGTTAAACCACATTGAAACCATGGCTTTTAATTTCTGATGAAAATGACAGATATGTGGCAGTTGAAGTAGAGATGCAAGGAATTATAACCATAATTGTTGGAATTTATGTGCCAAATGAAGATAAAGGGAAGTGTTTTAAACATCTTATGGACCAACTGCCACAGTTTTCATATCAGAATTGGTGTTCATTGGAAGACTGGAATGGAGCAATTTCTCCATTTATGGACAGAACTTTAAGTAAAGGAATTAAACTTAAACGAAACTACCAAAGTCTTTTTTTTTTTACTTGATTGATAATTTGGCTTTGGTAGACTCTTGGAGACAGAAGAATGGAATGGTGAGACAATACGCATATTTTTATGAGACAAAAGTCTTTTTCAAGAATATGATATGGATTTCAAAAAGCCTGGCTAATAAAATTCTTTAAAGGGATATTCTACCTAAGCCTTTTTCTGACCATAATCCAGTTAGTTTATTAATTAAAAGAAATCCTACCACCTTTAGACAGAGGTTAAATGAAGCAATATTAGAAAAAGAATGGGTGATGGAAGACTGCAAAAGGAGGTTAAATGAATTTTTTGATAACAATCTGCATCAAGGTACTGACTTAAAGACTGAGACACTAGTAAAGCTGTTATGAGAGGCTATCTCATTCAGTACAATTGTGATTTAAAAGAGAAATCTCTAGGAAAAAATGCCGACTATATTGAAACAAATTAAAATAAAAGAGACTGAGTTACAGAAAACGCCAATGAACTCAAATATTTTATATCAAATTAAACTTTTACATCAACAATTATCTATGTTAACTGTGAGAGAAATAGAGACTAAGTTGAACAATGTAAGGCAGAGAAATTTTGAATTTGCAAATAAATCAGGGAGATGGTTAGCTTATAAACTGAGGAAAGAGAGAAAAAAAAAATAAAAATTCAAGAAGGTATAAAGTTCTCATAGATAATGAGAGAATTCAGAAATCCTTCCATGACTTTTATTCAAACCTGTATAAAAACAGGAGGTCTCTCTGGAAAAGATGGATCAATACTTGAAAAAACGAAAGTTACCAAAACTCTCACAATCACAGAGACGAACTATGAACAGCCCTATAACAACTTTTGAAATAGTTGAAGACATGAAAAAGATCAAAGTAGGGACAGCACCAGGACCAGGTGGATTATCAAGTTTGTACTATAAATGCTTTGAAGACCAACTTCTACAACTGCTCCAAAGGTGATGAATTCTATATTGCAGGGATCTGCAATGCCAGAATCTTGGAAAGAGGCCAATATTGCATTATTACCAAAGGAGGGACAGGATCTTACTTTAACTAAGAATTAACAGACCAATTTCATTGCTGAGCAATAATTATAAAACATTTACTTCAATATTGGCTAATAGATTAAAGAAAATTTTACAGGACTTTATTCATGATGATCAATGTGGCTTTTTACCCAGAAGACAATTAAGAGACAATGTGAGAATATTATTGGATATTATTAAATATTTACAACAACATAATGAAAAACAAGCATCTTTCTCTAGACGCAGAGCAAGCTTTTGACAATTCGAACTGGTCCTTTGACAGTTTGAACTTTAAAGTTTTGGAAGATATGGAGTTTGGGGGAAACTTTATCCAAGGAATTAAGTCAATATATACACCTCAACAGAGAGCCAGTCTGGTGTAGTGGTTAAGGCATCAAGCTAGAAACTGGGAGACCATGGGTTCTAGTCCCACCTTATGCACAAAGCCAGCAGGGAGACCTTGGGCCAGTCACTTTCTCTCAGCCCTAGGAAGGGAAGGAGGCAATGGCAAACCACTTCTGAAAAACCTTGCCAAGAAAACTGCATGGACTTGTCCAGGGAGTCTCCAAGAATCAGTTAAGAGTGAACAGATTAAAAAAGACAAAAAACAAAAAACTCAACAGGCACATATTATTGTTAATGGTGATTTAACCAAACCATGTGAGATACAGAAAGGGACAAGACAAGGATGTCCTTTGCCCCCTTTACTTTTTATTTTAGTCCTGGAAGTGTTAAACAGAGTTATTAGACAAGATGAAAAGATAAAGGACTTGAAGGTTAAAAAAGAAGTTTACAAACTGAGGGCTTTTGCTGATGACTTAGTTTTGACCTACAAGAGCCTTTGAACGATACTGAATATTTGATAAAGAAATTGAAAGACTTTGGGACATTAGCTGGTTTAAAAATAAATAAACAAAAAACAAAGATGTTGGTTAAAAACCTGCCTATACAAGATCAAGAGATATTGATAAACAAGACTGGTTTTAAGATTGAGTAAAATGTTAAATATCTGGGAGTTACATTGTCAAATGTGAATTGTATGTTGTTTCAGAATAATTATGATATGGTATGGAATGATGTTAAAAAAGATTTATTGAAGTGGGGTAAACTTCAATTATTGTTGGGAAGGATCTCAGTGATTAAGATGATTGTTTTACCAAGGATGTTATTTTTATTTCAGACAATACCAATACTGACAACAGATGTACCATTTAAACAATGGCAAAAAGATATTTTAAGTTTATATGGTAAGGGAAAAAAGCAAGAATTAAGTACAAATTGTAACAAGATGTTAAGGAATGAGGGGGGTTAGGACCTTCTGATTTGAAATTGTATTTTGATGCCTGTTGTTTGTTATGGATGAAGGAGTGGGTGACTTTGAGGAAGAAGTTATTAGAGTTGGAAGGTCATGACTTAAGATTTGGGTGTCATGGCTATTTATCATATGAGAAAGCTAAGGTTAATATGGATTTTAAAAATCATATCTATCTCTCTATCTCTCTATCTATCTCCCGCCTTTATTATTTTTAAACAACTCAAGGCAGCAAACATACCTAATACTCCTTCCTCCTATTTTCCCCACAACAGCAACCCTGTGAGGTGAGTTGGGCTGAGAGAGTGACTGGCCCAAGGTCACCCATCTGGCTTTCATCTTAAGGAGGGACTAGAACTCTCAGTCTCCTGGTTTCTATCCCATATTAGGCATGCCGTATTAAGAGTTTGGAATAACTATAAAACAAGATTGTCTCCTAAAATTCCTTTATGGTTATCACCCCGAGAAGCTTTTTTCAGAAGTGAGATGAGTGTGAAACCGACATGGTTGACTTATGCTAAATTACTTTGTTGAAGGAGAACCTAAGTTAAAAACAAGAGAAGAATTGGAAATGGAGTGCTTTACTTGTCACTTGTCATTGTTTTACCTATGCACAATTGACAGAATAATTTAATTTGGATAAGAAGATTTATAATTTTGTGAATGAAAAAACCCAGTTCGAAGTGTATCTATGCACTAATGATGAGCATGTTATTGCTAAGAGATATAAACTATTATTGCAAATGAACTTGGAGGATGAGTATGTTAAAGGCTGTATGATTAAATAGGCAAAGAATTTTGGATATAATATCATGCTACAGTGGAAGAATGGATGGTAAAATAATGTAACTGACAGAGATGGTGAAACTGACTACATTGATCAGAGAAAATAATTTGTCTAACTTTGTTTCTACTTGGAAACCACTTTTGGACCTTCTGCTTGTAACTGAAAAAAATGAAGTTTTGATTTTGGGATTTGATGATTAGATTGGTATAATGTTTATTATAATTAAAATTAGAGCAAGAGGTTAATGTATTTTTCATTTGCATCTGTGCTGGAGAAGGTCAGAAGTCACTCTTTTTGCTGTGCTTCTTTCTATTTATTTCTGCAGTTTTTAGTTTGTCTCTTTTCTCTTTAGTCTTTCTTTAATCTTTTTTTATCTTTTTGTATTTTATCTTTATTTTGAAAATTTAATAAAGTTTCTTTAAAAAAAAAGAAATTAATTTTATTATGGTAGTTCTAACAGCCAAGTGAATGGCAATCTTCAAAATTTCACTGTTCTGCTAATATTCTGGTTGCTTTAAAAATGCAGGCACAAGCCTGAGAATTACACTGATGTCTCAAAAGAACACAAAACTGTTCTGAGTTTCAAGCATGCTCATCACTAAATTACAAAATCAACTTGACAAAGGACATTTTAAAACATCATTAAAAGGCTAATTATGCAATGCCAACCAACTTCCTTTTGTCTAGTATGAAAGGGAAACTTCGTACTTTACCAGGGTGAATATAATAGTCTATGAATTATAAGATCAAAGAAGCAAACTGGATGTTTTCTAAAGTAAGAATTCATCCACCAAGTTTTACCCTTACCACAGCTAAAAGAGCTGTGAAAGGGATCAGCACTAAACCCAAAGGACAGGCTGTGCACAGCAAGAAAGAGAGCAACTCCCCCGTGCTTTTTGCAGGTCACTATGAAGGACCATGTTAGCAGATCTACTCCAGACCCTTAACAGGCGGCTTTGCTGCTACCAGTAATTAGCTTGGACAGCTCTGGCTTCAAGAGTAGCAGCAAGGCTACACCATAATGAGCTCAGCTGGGATTAGCAGGACAGGGCAAGGAACCAAGAGAGCTGAGGCATTCTGCATTGCGTATGTATCAGGGAGATCAAACAAGGATGGCTGGCTAGGTTATCCCCTCACCACCTCATTCCAAAAATGAAGCACGGCAGTGTTTAAAATACAGGCTAATGAAGAGCGACACCTCCAGCAGATGAGAGCCACATTAATTAACACAATCCCTAGCTCATGCAATACTGTTTCATTTAGTGCTGGCAAACTAATTGTCACTGATTTAAGGGTGGGATATGGAGTGGGGGTAGGAAGAGGCTAACATTTTGCTTCTCTATTGCTGGTAGAGAAAGATGATTTAACTTTTGGGATTTGAAAAGAATTCTCTGTTTGGCCTTCAAGAGTCTACAAGAAGAAGGTAAGCAAATCAACCACACACTGCTAAAGGTATATGTATTTTAAAATAAAATTTAAAAACTCACTTTTCAATCAACAGCTTTTTGTGTTCTTTTTTAAAATATGCCAGCTCATTCCATACTGCATCAGAATTTTCTTGACGCAGATGCTGAGGGTCTGAACGCTCTTTTCCACTCTTATTGTTTCCAGGCCTGTAAATTTAAGAAAACAATTTTCTGTGAAATAAATCAACTTTAAATACCAAATGAACAAAGTAATGCTTTAGCACTTGATATTGCTACATTTAGTGAAATTGCTGAAGCTCTCCTATATGTTGATCTAAACAAATTAATCTTAAAGAAGATAAATTGGAGATGGGGTACCACAGTTGAGACTTGATGTGTTTCTGGTAATACTGTTATCTTTCTCATATAGTTGAAAGAGAGAAATAAAAGATAAAGAAGTCATAAGTCTCAGGGAAAGGTTAAGTATTGCCTATTCTCCCAGTTTCCTCTACCAACTATTCTTTAACTGAGGCAAACTCCTGATCTGAACAAAGAATGTAAACTTGCCCTATTTTAAAGCAGCAGAATACTAAATGCTTTAGAATCCTATATTAAAACAGAAATGCAAGGTGGAGAAACACAATGAATATTAGGGAAACACAAGTAAAGACACTGAATTATTTTAAACCTTCTACAGAATTAAGAAAAACGCAAAAACATGTCTCTTAATCTGTAAATCTGAAATTTGAGAAAATCAATGAAACTGTAAAACCTAAATGAATTAAAAGACCACTATTTGTAAAACCAAGTAGTCAGAATAGTTACACACAACTGTGAAAGCAAGGTAGAGATGGTTTGGATAAAGAAAATAGTTGTAGCAGCAATGGCCAGAATTACTGGAAATCTATAATAAAAAAAGGTTATGGTATTAACAGCTCACATGCTTAGAATCGGGATCACACTGAATGAGTCAACAGGACAAGCTAACAGAAATTTGGCAGCAGAGCTGGGTGAGGGAAGTCATAGTGGAGATCCTTAACAATTTTCTCTCCAAGCAGACAATGCACATTCAGCCCAGTTGACAATAAGAAAAAATAAGGTAGGATCCATAAAATATAGAAAATGGAGTGGCTCTGTAATCATTACTTGAAACATATTTGCTGTGTTGGTTTTCTACCTAAAAACATTGTTCGTGTGAAGTAAATGCAAAGACACTGGAGTGCTTGAAAAAAAAAACAAGTGCTACTACCACAAGTCTGTAAATTTTAAAACTAGCATAATGAAATGGCATCCAATGTTGTGTAAACAGATCTTTAACAGTCATGCATCAGTTGTTTGTTTTAATCATGGTATTTAACACTCTCTCTGCTTGATAGTCAAAACAGGGAATTCTAGTTGGGATATGATAATCGATTAAAATCGTTGCTGAAATATGAAATTCACTGGGTGGCATTGGATAAACTTATCTTCTAGTCAGTTCTATCAAGGCTGCATAATTGTTGTTAATGTACAATTAGATAAGTTCAAGGACATCTCCTTAGTACCAGTTTTCTGCCTGAGAATAGTTCAATTGTTTTAAGTGCATCTGAGCAGCATACAGCCACTCCTTGTTTAGTGACTTCCTCAGTTAGCGACCATTCACAAATACAATGGTAATAAATAGTAATAAAAAATTCATTTTCTGACCAATGTGTGTATTTATGACCAAATTTTGTGCACCTGACAACAAAAGCCTTCAGTGGGAAACTGATTAAGGTCTGGTCAGTTTCTGGCAGCAGGGCAAGCCAGCTGGAGGGTTCCAATCAACTAAACAAGGAAAAAAAACTGGGTCAGGCACAGGATACCATAAGAGAGAATTTTATCTGAATGAGATGGTAGTAACCAGTGATCTTTGCAGTGTCTCTCTCTGTGTCATGTGTCATGCGTTTGCTTAACGCCCATTGTGCTTAAGGACAAAACCACTGGAATGGATTGCGACTAAACGAGAAGAGGGTGTATAGTTCTTTTAGTGTGTAGTAGACGCAAGCTATACACAGGACTCACTGTCTTCCTTTGGAAAGACAAATGCTGGATAAGTTATAACTGAAATAGAGCATGAAAGTTTCTATACCTTCTACTGCTGATTATGATGCTACATTTATTCCATTTATATTTGTCTCACACAATGGCAAGAACAAAGAGTGAATAAGAAAGACTTAGGAAGGAAAAAAAAAGCTCTCTAATTTATGTCCTGCAAATGTACTGATGTATAAAAACTGCCATAGAAGAAATCACATAATTAGTCTTTTAATTATAAATAGGAAGATTTTCTTGACTGTCTGAACTGATCTGTGTATATCTGACCATCCTCACAATTAAAAATCACTACAGTTTACATATTTAATCATTCATCTAAATTCTATTTATTTTATTAATTCATTAATTTTATTAGATTAAAACTTGACAAGTTACTTCTTGATTTAATATATACATGGTTTTACTTTTATAAGTACTTCAAAACTATCTATTGAGCCAGTTTGTTGTAGTGGTAAAGGTGATGGCCTAGAAATCAGGAGACTGTAAGTTCTAGTCCCGCCTTAGGCATTTATAAAATGAAAGCCAGCTGGGTGACTTTGGGCCAGTCACTCTCTCTCAGACCAACCCACCTCACAGGGTTGTTGTTGTTGTTGTGGGAAAAAAAAATAGGAGGCAGGAGAATTAGGTATGTTGCTGCTTTGAGTTATATATAAAAAATGTGGGATGAAAATCTAATTAACAGTAATTTATTGTTGCATAGCAGACTACAAGTTTATATAAGAGAAACCAAGATTTTGTTACACCCATTTCTAACACAGTTCAAGTTCTAATTTATTACAGTCATTGATCAATGCTTTATACAAATCTAAAATTATAAAATACCAACAAAATTAGGAACCAAAGGAAAAGGTAAAATAGATATGTGATCTGTGTAAAAAGAGTTTAAGTGCAATCCTTAAGATACTAAAATGAAATAAGATGCTAACAGTAGCATATTAATGAAATATAATTACTTAGATATTAAGTTAAGAACCCCACAAATATTAATATGTTAAGACAAACTTTATAAACCATATCCTGCCAGAAAGTGATAGTGAGCTTCCATAAAAATTTAAAAAAATGACTTAAAAAAGATGACTTAAGTGTTATAAAAATATAAGCAGGATTCTCAGTGAATTTGCCAGTGCCCAGTACCCTTAGCTATCTGTTTATGGATTTTAATTGTCGTTTCAGCCAAGTCTAGCAACATTATGTGTGATGAATGGTTCCTTATCTGAGAGGGGAAAGTCAAGAAGAAAACTATAATTATGACCTATAAAATGTGCCAATAAAGGAAGAATGAAAGTTTCCAAACTATACTGGTATTAGGGGCAGTATGAAATCACATGTGTGATGGTCTCAACAGCATTTGCACTGCATGGACAGATTCTCCTATTATTTCCTACAGGTAGTCCTCAGGTCACAACAGCAGTTGGGACTGGAATTTCCATTGCTAAGCAATGAAGTTGTAAATCGTGACATCACATGACTGCATCGCTTAGCAATGGTAATCCCGGCAGTCCCATTGCTGTCGTTCAGCGAGGACCATGCGGGTCATTAAGCGAGCACTTCACATGAGTGTGATGTTGGAAAAGGCAGGAATCCAGAAGCACTTGCTTATTGCTGCTGAAACCACATCCCAAGCAAGCAGGCCAGCAGGTGAGATGCCATGGGTGAGCACTATGGAGTACAGGTGGCGGGTGCTATGGAGTACAGGCAGGTGGACAAGAGCTATGGAGTACTGATGGGCGGCTGGGTGCCACAGGCAGGTGCTATGGAGTACTGGTGGGCAGGTGCTGTGGACATGCATTACAGAGTAGCGACAGGAGGGTGCTGTGGGCGGGGGCTATAGAGTACAAATTCCCCATGACACCTGGGGGCTCCTTGGGAGAAAAAGTGGCAGGAGCAGAAGCAACTCGCAAGAGTGACTTCCGACCTCCTGCCAGCTGCTCCACTGAATTTGCCTGTAGGAAGCCAGCAGGGAAGGTTGCAAATGGAGATCATGTGACTGTGGGATGCTGCAACAATTTTCATTGCAAGGAGGGTAAAGCATCGAACTGTGTTATTCTTTTCATAGTTTCCATTGGCTGGGTTGTAGTGGGTTGGGTGGCGAGGCACTTTTTGATAAAGTTGAGCGGGTATCCATTTTGTTGGAAGATGCTGTACAGATGATCTTTTTCTTTTTTCTGGTGTTCTGGGTTGCTGCAGTGCGTAAGTGCTCTTCTGAATAGTGTTCTTACACAGCTTCTCTTGTGGGAGGTTGGATTGCTACTTTGGTAATGAAGCACTTGGTTGGTGTGGGTAGCTTTCCTGTAGACTTGTGTTTCTAACTTAACATCATTTCCTCTACTGATGAGGATGTCCAGGAATGGTAGTGAGTTGTTGTTTTCTTCCTCCCTTGTGAATTTTATTCCATTAAAGATGTTATTGATGGTTGTGTGAGTTTCTTCCAGTTGTTTCTTTTGTATTATGACAAAAGTGTCATCTACATACCAGGTCCATACTTTGGGTTGCATGTGTGGGAGTGCTATCCTTTCCAGGCGCTGATTACAATCTCTGCTACAAGTCCTGAAATCGGTGATCCCATGGGTTTTCCTTTGATCTGTTAGTATATTTCTCCATCAGACTGAAAGTAGGTTGTAAGGCAGAGGTTGATGAGGTCCATTATCCTGGGTATTTCTATTTTGGTGTATTTGGCTAGGTCAGGTGTGTTGCGCAGAACCGCAGCCATGGATTCTTTCGCTAGTGCCGGGTCTATGGAAGTGAAGAAGGCTGTAATGTCGAATGATACCATGATCTCATCTTCTTCTATTTTGATGTTTTTGATTTTCTGGAGGCACTGTAGTGGGGAGTTGATCGAATGTTCACTCTCCTCTGTGAGGTGTCTGAGTTTCTTTGTAAGCTCTTTAGCTATGTTATATGTGGGAGTCCCTGGTAATAATACAATGGGCCAAAGTGGTATGCCTGGCTTGTGTATCTTGGGGCGTCCATAGAACACTGCAGCAACCCAGAACACCAGAAAAAAGAAAAAGAACATCTGCACAGCATCTTCCAACAAATGGATACCTGCTCAACTTTATCAAAAAGTGCCTCACCACCCAACCCACTACAATCCAGCCAATGGAAACTATGAAAAGGATAACACTGCCATACATCAGAAACATCTCAGAAACCACCAACAGACTGATACAACCACATGGCATCACCGTAGCACATAAGCCAACTAAAACTCTTCAAAACATATTAAGCAACCCAAAAGACCCAATAGCCCAAGAAGAAAAAAACAGGAGTTATTTACAACATACAATGCAAAGACTGTAACAGCCACTATGTAGGACAGACAGGCAGAAGACTAGCAGAGCGCATCCACGAACACCAACTAGCAGTCAGAAGACACGATGAGAACTTCTTAATCTCACAACACACGGACAGACTCGACCATAGTTTCAACTGGGAAACTGTGAGCATCCTAAACCAAGCCAAATCCAAAAACTCCAGAGAATTCCTGGAAGCCTGGCACTCAGACAAAGCAGCCATCAACAGACACATAGAGGTAAACAACATCTACATACCATTCAAAAGAGACAATAGAAAAGCCAAAAGACCAGGACACTCCCTTGCCAGTAATCAACACCCAGATATGCAAAAATCAACACCAGATGAACCATCAAACAGCACAATATACCCTAATCAAGGAACTATCAACTCAGGCAATCAACCAAGCAGCAAACAACAGCCCAATCAAAGAACTCCCAAGGAGAGAACAACATCCCTACCAACACAAGCAGGGCAAGCCATGGTATATAAACTGAGAGCAAGGCCCACTCCCTCTTTGCACTGAAGATGTTGCCTAGTCTGGCAATGAAACGCTTGCAAGAAAACAACAAGGCTCAGAGAGCACCAAGGACTCCATGGAATATATCAGACCATTTCTCTATATAATACAAACACTAACATAAACATTTCGAATTAAAAGCACTTCAAAGAAAAAATAAACTTTTTAAGAATAGTAAGACAGCAGAACAGTTCTTCATTAACTTCATTATAAGAACTCTGCACAACTTTAAAAATGTTTGTATGTGTTTATCAATAGTTTGGTTATTAGGATACTTTTATTTTTGTTATAACAAGATGAATAGCTTTTAGAGAGCCAGTTCAAGGTTAATGTTCTAATTATATCTATTACATTTATCTTTAGATTGTATGTAAAGTTTAGATGATAAATTGAAAAAAAATCCTACATTGCTATATATATTTGGTATGTCCTAATTTATTTTCAGAATGTTAATACAGTTTGAACCATTCATTCCATCTCCCTTTTTCTATTTAAGATGATTCAGTACTATAGATTTATAACAACAATTCAACTGTGAGAATAGGGTGCAATAAATACCTTGTTAAGCATAGTGTTTAGATTTTAAAAAGAAGTCAAGACTTCATAATGAGAGATATCACAGATATGGGTCCTTGTGCTGGTTAATGACTGCAATAAAGTTATTTCAATACATAGACATGGGCCTATAAACTGAAAAACTGGCAGACACAGAGAAAGATATGGGAACAGAATTTAGGTTGACTCCTGTGTATGATATCACAGTTTAGATCTTAAGATTAATATGAAACAAGGTTTAAAATCACCTAAACATGTTTAAGCAATGTCACTATTTTATAGATTAAAAACACATGTTGTTCTTATAAATCGTTGATAAAAGTTACAGATAAATAACCTGAGCTAACAGGAAAAGTGGGATGCCACCAACAGTACCCCACCACTCCTCATTTATTGAGAAAAATAAACTAAACAGTAGAAACAAATTTCTATAAAATGAGAAAGGGTTTAGTTATAACTTTATTCATTTATGGTCCTAGACTAATTATAAAAGCAAAGCACAACAATTATGGTAAATTTAATAATAAATAAATAAAATTATATTAAAAAACTGAAACAGTTAATGATAGGTGGTTTTAAAAAGCCATGGCTATAGGTAAGAATTTGGTTACTTTTTAGAGGTTTCTGTGAAATGAACACATAGGAGAGCTGTGATTTCATAATCACAGGAATACAACTTGAGCTATGTCACCATTGGGTATATAATGGGCATTTTAATGGCACATGTGATGCATGCTCAGCCTCTGTATAAGAGCACAGGCAAGTATGGCTTTCACATGGAATGTTAGTTGGTTGTCCTAATGGGTGGCACCCCAATTCATGCCAAAATAAAAAAGTCTCCTGTGAGGGACATATAGGATTCAAAAAAATATGTAGGAATAGTCCAAGGCTGAGAAGCAATTATATTATGGAAAAAATGGGAAATATTGGCTCTGTGAATTTGAATATCTCAGTCCCAAGGGCTGAAAGTGTCAGCAAGGAAAGGCCACAATCTGCCAAGTCAATGTTAATTTACGTCCTTACATAGAGCCAAACCTGTTTAGCAAGATGAGAAGGGCCAGGGAAATTCCTCAAAAGCCAGAATTTGAGTCAGTGGTGTCCCAAAGAAGATGCAGCCTAATTCTAACCATATTTGAGTACTACAAGTTGAGTGAGAGACATGAATTCTAATTTTTAAAAATCTGGGTAGGATGACTTCTAAGTTTGTTATCTCCTTATAGACACACAACTGAGCACCATATAGCATCATACCCAGAACTTTAGCTTTAAATAATTTAATGGCAGCTGGGGCATATGTATTTCCAAACCAACTTGTGAATTTAACAATTGCAAGATATACCTTTTTGGCTCTTCTAAATAGTTCTCTTGCTGAAACTGACCAACCAGTAGAAGAATAACATTTAACTCCCAAGTATTTAAAAGATTACCCTATTCAATAAGCTTACCATTGATTGTCCATTTAATCGGAGAATTAAAACACTTCCTAAAACATATCAAGACCTTCATTTTGGAGTAGTTAATTTCAAAACATTATCTAGTGGAATAATGGCCACACTATCAGTATAAATGTGAGGTGAGGCAGGCCCCCACTTCTCTGGACTTCCAGAAAGGGATAAAGACCTGGCGCTGCCATCTCGCTTGGGGCAGGGGGAGGGGTAATCAACTCTGGGGGTGGTTAGCGCCCTAAAGAGGCCCCATGTATTTATGAATTAAAATTAAGAACTTTTAATATCACCATCCTGGATTTTATATTTATATTTATTTAAGAGGTACTGTTTTTATTGTATTTTAATCTGCATTTAGTTTTAGTTTTATTGTAAACCACCCAGAGTCCCTCGTTTAAGGGAGATGGGCGGTGACAAAATCTGAAAAATAAATAAATAAATAAATAAATAATAGGAATAGAAATGGGGCTGTGTGCAAGGGATGGAGGATGGAATGTTGCCTTGGCAAAAACCTCAGTGATGTCATTAACATAAAATTGACAATAGTGGGGCACATTTGCAAGTAGAGATAGGTTCAGTTAGGACACCTGGGTGGATACCCTTGACTTAGATGGTAGTGTTATAATGTACTAGTATAATTAGTTTCAGTATATGTCAATCAACCAAAGTGGCAGCTAACTTTCTCTAGAGTCTTTCATGAGGTATTGAATCAAAGTCTGCCCTTAAGTCTATAAAAGCAATATAAAGAGGGCCTTTAGGCAAGTTATAATACTTCTCAGTGAGATGATATAATATGATGCATTAGACCATGGTACAGCAACCTGATCTGAAGTGAGCCTGCTCAGAGGCCAAGATAGTTTTTTGAAGGACAACCAGTCTAAGAGTTCACAGTGCAACAATCTGGCATATAATTTACTGATTATGGATATAAGACTAATTGGACAGTAATTTGCAGGATCACTTCTACCACTTTTTTGTATATTAGAAGAATAATGGAATTAAGCCAACTAATACATAAATAATTATTTATAGCTTTGAAAGGGGGGCTAGCACAGCGGCCCATCATACAGAACTAAATTTTAAGAATTCCAGTAAAACTAAATCTTTCCTTGGGGCTTAACAATTTGTCAGTTCTGCCAAGGTGAAAGTGAGGGTCATTCAGTGAGAAATCCATTCCAAACTGGACATGAGATACAGTAAATATACCACAATAATACTGAGCAGAAGACTCAGAAGAGATTAAGTTATTATTATCAGAGTTAACTTTGGCAGGGAATCAAGAAACAAGGAGCAAAAACACGCAGTCATTTTTGTTGATCACAGCCTGTTGGACCCCAGTTCAAATCTCTAAAGCCTAGTTTTGCTTTTTCTCCTTTAAAAGCCATTCAGGTGTAAGGGTTCTGAATCACAGATCTCTTACAGAAATAATATTTCAAATTGTTTTAAATTGTCTATGAAATCTGGGCTGGATCATTTGGAATGCCATCTTGCAATGTTCTAGGACAAGCGTTGTACAGTGAGGGAGGAGGTTGGCAGTCTACCAGAAGAAACTGCCCAAGAAGCAGAAGAATAAATATTCATAGATGTTAAATCTGCAGTGTCAGAAAGAGCCCAAGCAGACAGTGGGCAAGAATGTGAGTGGTGGATTTTGTCCTGAAACTTATAGGATCTTTTAGCAAGTTTTCCCAAATAGATGTAAATATTATCCTGCTCGGGTGGTGAAACATGGATCTGCACAGAAGCATTCACAGATTGGTCCACTAAGTCAGAATCTGAGATACTGATATAGACTGTTACTGTACAATAGTTTTCCTTTCTGGATAAGCAGGGTAGGGAGGGTATATGCCATCTGGGGAGAAGAGGTATTGCGCTCATTGGAAATCATTGGAAGAAACAATAATGTTGGCCATTTGAGTCAGTTTCATATTCATGCTTATCAAAAGGCAGGCTCAAGTCTGCAGGCATGCTAGCTATAAGACCATTTGGGAGCAGACTAACAAGTTTCTCCCATAGGGTAAAGGAATTTCTGACTTCCTTCCTAGTTATAATACAAGATAAGCACGTTGGCAGCTCAAACTCTTCCTTCCTAATTATTTTCATCACATATAGAAAATGTGAAAAACTGAAAAAAATAACCACAAAATGAAAGAGCTATAGATCATTTGGCAAGATGAGAACAGCAGTTACATTTCTTATACAGTATGTGTTTTCTTCCATGAAAGTAAGAATACCAGGAAATGATTCTTCCCTCAGTTTAACCAATTCGTTGCATTTGAATTTAACATATATAGTTGGTCCAGTGAGTTGTGCAACTTACTTGCCATACTCTTCCTCCCATTGCTTTAATTGCTTTTTTACTGCCCTGTAGTGGGTCTGTAACATCTGCAGACGTTTCTTACGTTTTTCATGTGCTTGTCTCAGCTCATCATTTTCTTGGAACTGAATAACACCAAAACAAGCAAGACTGAGTAAACTTTAAGAACTTAAAATGACTGTATGCTATTGTTGAATTGCTTATTTCTGACCATTTATCAATATACAATTTATTACACCTAAATTGTCATTTGAAGAATTCAGTCTTAAATAAAAAAAATGTTGTACTTGTCCAAAAGTTAGAGAAACTGCTTGGCTGGGACCTAAAGAACTGTATAACTGGTTCTGTATGCTCATCAGAAATTTGGATTTGTGCATCTCAAGGAACAGTCAAGAGCACAGTAAACTCCTTTTGAAATTACGTGAGTTTTAAAGCAATCTACAGCATGAATCAACGCAAAAAAAACCCTGAAATCCTAAAATGGCACTTGAAATCATACAGAATTAATGAAGACTTTTACGAATTGATTGTAGAAGCTGAACAATATATTTATAACACCTCATATTATACCAAATATTTTCTACCAGATCACTTGGTCTGGTAGGAACAGACCAGAATTAAAACATCTTAATATTTAAACTTAAACTGTGACTATAATCTGAGAGACATCAGATGACTACCTAGAGGAAATTTCTCATAAATCAGTGGATTGGTAATAATGCCTGGAGATTATTTAAAACAATATTTAAAACTCAACTGGAATACTATATATTCCACAATTTAAGAAAGGGTCATCCAAATCCAGGGAAAGGCCAGTATGGCTTTTTAATAGTGTAAAAGGTAAGACAACTTCCTTCAGGAAATGGAAAACCTGTCCTAATGAGAACAAAAGGAGCATAAAATAATCTGAGGCTATTACGGCAAATGAACAAATGAATGAAACAATGAAACAATAAGAACTGCTTTAAATATCTAAAGCAGAAAACCATTCCAGAAAGCAGTTAGATGGCAAAGGAGTGAAATGGATGCTGGAATTTTAAGGAGGACATGGAGACTGTGGAGGAACAATTCTTTTCATTTGTCTTTATACCAGAAGATATAGGACAAACACTTGGGCCTGTACTGACTTTCTCAGAGAAGGAACTAGAACTATAGCAAATTGTCATGAGCACTGATGGCGAGCAGGAGGGGGCCCCTATCCAGGGGCGAAAACGCATGCGTGGTACTGAGGAGTTAAGCAGCCATTCAAAGAGACACAGATCAGACCCGCCTTGACTTTTGGGGTTTATCTGTCTGGGTTTTTCCCACGCTTCTTCAGTTTGTTAGGATTTTCTGTCTAATGTAGCAGTAATAAAACACTAGAGACCTATTCCTTGTCTCAGCGTGGTTCCTGGCTGTTAGGACACAAATTGAGGTAACAGAAGAATATACTTTAACAGGACAACTAAGTAATAAATCACTGGTTTTGGATTGCATCCACCAAAAAATTCAAATGTAAAGTTGCTGACCTTCTAGCAACAATACGTGGCTTGTGCCCCTGCTGGGGCTCAGTAACAGAGAACTGGAAAGTAGCCCCTGTTACACCAGTTTTTAAAAAGGAATCCAGGGGAGCACTGGGAAATTAAAGGTGTTCTCAAGCATCTCTACTGGAATCATTTTTAACTTGTTCATAAATGATCCTGAGTTGGGGTAAGCAGTAAGTTAGCCATGTTTGTGAGTGCCATGAAACAAGTCAGAGTGATTAAAAATACAAGTATTTGGAATAAGCCTCAGAAGGATCTTTTTAAATTGGGTGAACCAAATTACACATGCTCACCGCACTGGAAAAGAAGACTGTTTGTTGACAATATCAGGCTGGGACACTAAACTTGGAAAACAATTAGCAGTGCATGTTCACAACAGAAGCTTAACTAAATGTAAGCAAAAACAGCCCCCTTACATATCACATATCACACAATGCAAACTTAGATATTTAGAATTATCAGTTGGGGCACAATGGAAGGGAAGAGTATTATTTGTAACCAAATAGTTTCTTAATAATATTTTTATTGCTTTTATTTTTCTCTTTTTTGTGGTACATCAATATAATTGCTTTTTCTTTTCTTTTTCCTTGTGACTATTTTTATTTATTTTCATAATAACAACAAATGGTTCAATTTAAGTAAATGTAATATAATATTGGGACAACCCCTCCTAACGTACCATATATTCTGATTAACTATCCAGAAAAAAAAAATCTTAGGGTCGCAGTGGACATATCAGTGAAGATGCTAACTCGGTATGCATCAACTGCAAAAAAGTTGAATTCTAACCTAGTAATTAAGGCTGTACAGTGCTTTGGACTTAAAGGCAAAAGGATGCTTTAGATTATATGGGGGCATGAACATGTCTGCAACTCCTAGGATCAAGCACATCTTTTCTTAGGATCTTGGTAAAAGGCATGGCTACTTTAAGGAATTGCAGACAGGTGCTGTATTCTTACTGCTGAACACTCAGAAGCACCTTTTCATCCTTCTAGTTGAAAGTGCTGCACAACCTTATGGGACAGAAAATACAACTGCCAATAATATTACACAAATCTACATTATGTATGCATTTGGAATACTTTGTAACATTCTGACTATCGCATCTGAAAAAGGATGCAACACACTTGGAAGATCATCGACAAGTAGAGATTTCAAACAACTCCCAACTTGCCCAGGCCAGGCTGTCCCAACAAGTTCAGTCTGAGAGCAGAACACAAGATGCTGAAATAAATTTCTAAGAACTCCAGAATTTCATCAGGTAACCTACAGGTAACTGTCACCATTATTGAAGTCAAAGCGCTTGAGTCTATCATTAGAAAGAAGCTGCACAAATTAAATCTACATAGGATGTGTGCCAGGAGGAAACATTGCTGTCCAGAAAAAACATCAGGGAAAGATTAAAGTTGTTCATAAACATTTAGGCAAGATCCAGGATTTCTGGAGCAATGTGCTCTGGACAGATGAGGCAAAGATAAGAAATATCTGGCCACAGTACTAGTACCATGTCTGGTGAAAAACAAAGACAGCATTTCACCAGACGAACCGGATACCAACTGTAAAGCATGGTGGTGGAAATGTTACGGTTTGGGGATGCTTTGCTGCATCAGCCTGGGCAGCTCACCATCACAGAATCTTCTAGGAATTCTTCATTGTACCAGAAAGTGCTTGAGGATAATGCGAGACCATCTGTCAGAAGATTGAAGTTCAACTGAAAGTTGGCCTTGTAACATGACAATGACTCTAAACACCCCAGTAAATCCACCAAGGAATGGCTGAAAAAAAGAAATGAAGGGTTCTGGAACGGCCAAGTCAAAGACCAGATCAAAATCCCATTGAGATACTGTGGACTGATTTGAAATGGGCTGTGAATGCAAAAATCTCTCAAACATCACACAACTGAAAAAATCTGTATGGAGGAATGGGAAATAAAATCCTCCTGGTCAATATCAGAAACTGGTAGACACTTATAAAAACACCTGTTGGAGGTTGTTACTGCCAAAAGGGGCAATACCAGGTATTAGAGCCAAGGGTGTATTTACTTTCTCCACAGAAGGAAATAGCGTATCTGGTTGTTGTTTTTTTTGTGGAATAAATGACTGCAAAGTCAATTTTTCATATTTTTTTGTTCAGTTATATCACCTTTATCTTTATACACTGTTTGAATGAAGATAAAATGTGCATATGTCCGTATACATTAAAAAAGAAAAAAAAACTTTACATGGTGAAAAAGTACTTACTTTTTCAATGACTCAATGAGATCACAGATTTTGCACTACTGATCCTGAAATAGCTACGCATGTTGATTCTACTATACATGTGGTAGGAGATGGAGATTCAAGGCATAGGCACTATTTACAAACATGGATTGGCAAACATTGCCATTTAAACTTTACATAAGTAATTTATATCGTGTGAAACACACAAACAACTCCTCTTAGGAGCAGACAAATATATTTGCAGAGATCCAGATCCTATAATTATTAATTAAAACATCTCCCAGACTATTTTTGTTACAGCTGCAACATTTTACATACAGAAAAGAAAATTATACAAAGAAAAAAAATTATATGCCTTTCTGTACAGGAAAAAAACCATCTTCCACCTAACTCATTTTCAGTTTCAACAGACAATGCAACGTACCATAAGCTGTGCAAGTTTTGTTTTAGGTCTATTTATGCCAACTAAAAAAGTTACATATTTTCATCTGCACCTTTAGTTGTAGTGTCTTTTCTAAGCTTTCAATCTTTCTTTCAGCTATTTTGAGCTTCCTTAGTTCTTCTGACTCTTTCAAAAAGTTCTTTGGGGACAGAGACCTTGAACGTTTCACAGGTGGTTCCTGGAGAATAAAACAAGGACATGGTTGAAGTGGTTGGAACACTGGATTATGAAAGACATGCAAAATTAAAGAACAAGTAATTTTGAATACTAATAATGAATTATATAAAAAAAAATCCTGCATGGTATACCAGAGAAATAACAAGCAGAATTACCACAGCGCTACCACTAAAGGTTTCTCTGTGACTCGTTAATGAGAATATTCATTTACATTTACATTGTTTCTTTCAGAATAATGATGTCCCATTAGGGAAGACTAAAGGGTTATAGTCTCAGAAATGCAAGAAACCTCATTACAAAGGAGGGGATAGAGGCTGATCTAATTGCTCTATAAGGGTCCAAGGTTACACTTGATAGGACAACCAGAAACAAGAGGGAAAGGGTTTTTTCCCTCTGAAATAGTTTAACACACTGTGAAGTTGAAGGAACAATATGCTTGAGGAATATAAATAAAACAGACAGTAGATCTTATACCATAATGACCATATGGTCATTAAATATAATATGCCTAACTAGAGACAAGAATATGTGTTTATATTATATGCAACTTCATATAGCAATCTGGAGAAAGGATGTGTGAAACTAGCACTTAAACTGGGCAACCTTCCTGTTTGTACTATGTCAAATATCCTTATGTAAAACAAATTAAATATACAGATTAGTCTTACTGAATTTCAATTACTGTGATTAGCATATTGAGCAACATCTTAATACTTAATATTAATCTTAAAGTTTTAATGATTTAATACCTTAACTGTGCAAAATATGAAGTGACTTTTTCTCCATATATTTTTTTACTTAATAAAAGAGAATTGAAATTCTTCCAAAAGTCATTGCAGTTGTTATTTTGAAAAAGAGAAAAGGGACTGGCAGAGTTTAGCTTTTAATTTTGAACAGAAAAAAGGCAGAAAGTACAGATTTCTGCCTATGACTGAGATTCAGTTTAAAAATACGCTTTCTTTGAAATGTTATTTCATGAGTTAAAAAGGGGGAAAGGTTAATTACCGTTTAACTATTAAAATACAAACACTACTTGTCAAAGTACATAGGAATAAAAGTTCCTAATATATATATTTAAAACAAAGTAGATCTGCCATATCATACCTGGATGGCACATTTCTGTGTTTGAGGGAAGAAAACAGACACAATTTAGGCAGGCTTGCTCAACAAAGCCCCCTCCAGATATGTTGGACCACAACTCCCATAATCCCCAAGCACCATGGAACATAAATGAACATATTTGGAAGACACTGGATTGAAGAATACTGATATAGGTATTAGATATAATTCCCTATAAATGTATCCTACGGTATGCAGGTTAAGGAGGTGGGAGTGAAGACAGGAATTTTTGATCAGAAAAATATTGAGAGAGAAAGAATAACATCTCCTCTTGCTCAACACAATTATTCAAATCCAATCTCCATATTCTCTGGTTATTTTTAATTTCCATTTCTAGGGCACATGGAAATTAAGAGGATCTGCAAATATTTAACCAACTGGAGCAAAAGATGGGATTATTTTTAATGGAAAGCAGTCCAAAAACATTCCATAAACTAGCAATACTGTTGTTATTATTTAGGGTGGGGAATTATGCTGAGACAGATGACATCTTTGGGGAGATGAGTTTCCTTTCCTAAAGATCAATCCCTCTTTACCTCCCACATAGTGTCAGCCCTTCAAGATAGTCCAGACAGAAAACCAAAACCATGAGTATTAAGACTACCCTTATTGTAAGGTTATAGTAACAGAATCATGCAGGTCTGAAAGCACTTCTCCCCTCCCCTGCCTTTACTTTCCAGAGAACTAGGGAGGGTCCCTTCTGAGACACTTTCTCTACTCCCGTTTCTTCTGCGGGCTGACATGTCACTTATTCGACTGTTGTCTGGCTGCAGCTCTTCCTCCTGTTTCCCAAGGTCATTCTCACAGCCCATTTGCACATAGAGGGAAAAGAGTAATTGCTCTTAGTCTTTACCTAGATATGAAGGAAAGGAGTATTTTTGTCCATATACCAAGGAAACAGGGACTAATTATTACTCAGAGTAATGAGCAGGGGGCAGTTTCAAGTTATGTTTTTTTCCTCACTGGTCTTCTGGTCCCACCCACTTCATTTCAAAAGCCGTGTGGCACAGTTATATAGAAAAACAGTGTCTGAGAAAGAGGAGATATAATATTTTGAATATTTAAAAGAACTAACTAGAATTCTGCACAAGGGCACTTTGTATGCCAACAATGTTATTACTTGTGCACATGAACAAAGGGACTACTTTCTTCTATGTACAGAAGACTGGACTGACCTTTTCCAGCGTTCTTCTGCATGAAGAGAAAGATGACAGGACTAGATAAAGCTTTGTGGGAACAAGAAAGTCACATCTGGGGCTCTACAGACTGGATCAGGAGTCCTGCTAGGTCACATTCAGCTCATAAGTTTCAGAGTTTCATTACTGATGGTTATAATAATAATTATTATTAATTATATTTGTATGTTTCCCAGTTCCCAAAGGCTCTACATTGCCTACATGAGCAACAGGAGTTCTATGATTATGCAATTACATTGCAGAACAATTTTTCCAAGCCAGTTTGCTTATAGCTTAATTCCCACACTGAAATATCAATTTATAAAAATGGCACCAACATACATGATATCTACCACAAATTTGATATTTCCAAATGCCCATATAAGAGGAGATAGATAGATCAGGTCTAAAATATGAACTATTTAGTAACCACTATTGTTTTAATTTTGTCTATATTGAAACTGAAATTTCAAGACTGCAGAGGTGCTTTTTCAAGTGATCTAACCTTACCCCAATTTTTTAGGGTCATTGCCTGCTTTTTCTCTTGTTTATTTGCTGCTCATGCCAATGATCCTGGGTGATTTACAAACATACAGATATACAATTCGAAATAATTTAAACATTCTATAATTAATGATGAAAATCATGGTTTAAAAATCTCTAAAATACCTGAGCAAAAACTGAAGTTTTAAGCCATTTCCTAAAGTGTAATAGATAGGCCTGTCTGACCTCTGTTGGCAGAAATTTATTCCATAGTATGGATCCCACAATGGAAAAGGCCGAATTTGCTGATGTTAGATTGGATGGGACCTGCACAACGTACCTCACTGTGGTCTTAAGAGTATGAGGTGAACTATACGGCAGTAGGTGGTCTTGGGCCTAAGCCTTGTCAAGTTTTATGCACCAAAGCAAGCACCTTAAATTTGACTCACAAAGCAAGTGGCAGTCAATGTAGCTGTTTCAGTGCAGAACAATATACTACTTCCCACAAATGGAGCATCTTTTTTATTTGAATGACATTTGGGTATCTGCAGGTCTCTGCAGATATTTTAATAGAATTTATTGTTGTTTTATTTGTGTTTTGATTAATGATGCAGTGAAACAAGGCATAAGCTTTCAAAGCAGAATAAAACAAAATTTCTAAGCATTAAAATAAATGTAAAATAGCTGCCTTTAGAATCTATAATTAATTCTAAAAGTTAAGTAACATTATTTGTATAAACTCCTATCTCAGCATTTCCATTAATTATGAACCTTTAAATCTCAAACTTGATTTCTTTAAATTAACCTCAATTTCATCTGTTTGGAAAGAACAGACATCCTCACAAACACTATCAAGTGATAAATATTCATCTAAGAATCCTACAAAGAATTGAACCTTTAAATAATTTCATTAAATTAAAAATCCTTTATCCAGTCTTTAATAAGGTAAAACTTCCTACTCCCAACAGTTATTTTAACAAGTCTTTGGCAGATAATAAAAACATTCTTCGATCAAGCTTCCAGAATTATAAGTAGCATTGACAGTTATTAAAACTGTTATTATCCGAGTCCCAGAACAAAACGTCAAACTTTGCCAACCTCATTTTGACACAAATACACAAGGCAATAAACGCTTTCCTACCTTGTATTTTTTCCCAGCCCTAGTACTGATGCAATCCAAGAATCTGCTGCAAAGACCATGATTTGCCAGCGAACGATTTGCTCTTTTCAATTTTTGTTGCAAAAGCTCTATTTCGGTCTTTTGAGATATTACAAGATATTTTAGCTCTATTAAAGAATATTGTTGGAATTCCTAGAAAATGGAAAGACAATACCTTAGAATATTGTAGATAAAATCAACATTTGGAGGAGTAGCACTTGCAATGACATCATGTTTACATTTTAATTAAGTAAGTTTGAATAATGAAAGTCAACTGTTTATACAAGAGAGGTAGGGGTGAGACTGAAATGGAAGAAATGAGATCCATACTAATATCTCTATATACTACATTCAAACACAGGACTATGGTCTTTTCTTTGTACTATACCCAGTAACATTTGGCCTCTGCTCACAATGATTTGGACGGTTGCCCCAGGCATTTAATTTATTTAATTTCATAGTCCTCCTTATTTCAAGATAATTAGCTGCATAACAATATGCTAATTATAAAAACCTTGATATACATTTGTTAAATCTTATCTTTCCCATCGCAGGGGTAGACAATCTGGTGCCCATAAACTACAATGTCTTGTGGGCATTTCCTTTTCTGCCTGCCAGGTTCTCTGCCCATGTTAATTTTTTAAAAGATGATCCTTTTATTCAAAACAACCACAAAAGAAGCTGGTGGGCTGCAGAACAATGCACCAGATCCCAGTACCATTTTTATTTCCAAGAATGCCCCTGGACATTACGTACATCCCATAGGCATTCTTACAAAATAAAGAGAATGGATGACTACAGCCCCACTCTGCTTCAAAAAGTGAAGAGAAAGAGCAAAGGGAAAATTATTTGGTAAAAGTCATTCAAATGGCTATAGAGGGTAGAAGGAAGCAACTCCACCAATATGTCATCTGCTAAATGGGTATACCATGCTGGCAATGGCCATATTGTGAATGAGAAAACTCCCATATAGCAACAATTTTGTGAGGGAGTCTATAATATGTTCAAAATCCCAAATCTGCTGAAAGAGATTGCCTTGTGGAGTCCTTGGTGCTCTCTGAGCTTTGTTGTTTTCTTGCAGATGTTTCATTGCCAGACTAGGCAACATCTGCAGTGCAAACAGGGAGAGGGCCTTGCTCTCTGTTTATATACAGTGGCTTGCCCTGCTTGTGTTGGTGGGGGTGTTGTTCTCTCCTTGGGAGTTCTTTGATTGGGCTGTTGTTTGCAGCTTGGTTGATTGACTGTGTTAATAGTTCTTTGATTAAGGTGTATTGTGCTGTTTGATTTTTCATCTGGTGTTAATCCTAGTGTTGATTTTTGCACATCTAGATGTTGATTGCTGGCGAGGAGGTGTACTGGTCTTTTGGCTTTTCTATTGTCTCTTTTGAGATTGCCTTGTTCTTGCCCTGTTCTAACTAGTTCTTTCTTTTCCTCTCCTATCCCTGGTATAAGCACTGTAAAAATGTTATAACACTTCTAGAATGCCACTTGGAAGAGATACTGAAAACACAATAAGCACTAAGCAAAATAACTTGCAACCCTATACACACTTAACTTAGAATAAGCTTTAATGATATAATGGAAGATATTCCTGAGTAAATATATATAATGTAATGTTACTGCTTTTTTCTGTTATTCTGAGTTGGTAAATAGATGGCATGATTATAAGATGTTCCCAAAAGTTTTTAAATAATGAAGAAACCTGTGGTGAAGACAGTCTACTGGATGCACATTACCTAGATTTTTGTAAATCAACATCACCAACATCTTGAAAAAACAACTACAAAGAAGTCTTTGCAGCACCAGAATATTAATATATTACATTCAAGATAACTTATCTAAAATACCATAAAAACTTATGTTACAAATTATAGCAATACTATGGATTATTTGATATCACCGAACATGAAATCTGTAGCATAGTAATTTATTATAAATATGCTTTTATACCACTTCATATCAACATCAATCAATAAACATGTAGATGGCCGGGAAGTGGATGCCTTGGATCTGTGGTGTTGGAGGAAAATTCTGAGAGTGCCTTGGACTGCAAGAAGATGAAACCAGTCCATACTCCAAGAAATAAAGCCAGACTGATCACTTGAGGGAATGATATTAAAGGCAAAACTGAAATACTTTGGCCACATAATGAGAAGACAGGACACCCTGGAGAAGATGCTGATGCTAGGGAGAGTGGAAGGCAAAAGGAAGAGGGGCCAACCAAGGGCAAGGTGGATGGATGATATTCTAGAGGTGACAGACTCATCCCTGGGGGAGCGGGGGGTGTTGACGACCAACAGGAAGCTCTGGCGTGGGCTGGTCCATGAAGTCACGAAGAGTCGGAAGCGACTGAATGAATAAACAACACAGACGGCGAGGAAACCCCCTCATTAACATGACCACTGCATTATGTACTAACTGCAATTTCCACACCAAGCACACAGTTGGTGCCTGTAATGGGCTGTGGGAATAACCTTGAGGAAGAGGAGGAAGACCCACAGCCAAGACAATGGTCAGATAAAAGAAATCTGAGTCCAAAGCAGAAATGTAATTTGAGAAAACATCTCAAGACTTGACTCTCCCTAGTTCTCTTTAGGATAAAGGCAGGGAGGGAGGAGGCACATTCAGACTTCCAAGATTGATGTCAGCCCTTCAAAGTAGTCAAGACAAGGAAACCAAAATTATTAATGCTAATACTGCTTTTATTATAGGGTTACAGTAACAGAATCTTGCAGACTATTGATGGCCAACTTAGAGCAATAACTTTGTTGGTGTGTAAACTACCCAGAACACTTGGCCTGACTTTTTAACCTATGACTTTCAGTTATAACAACTTATTCATATCAGCATTTCAGACCACCTATGGTTAAACTCATAGCTGCTGCCAAGTACTTTCCAGGCCTTCCTGTTCCAGATGGCTCCTGCCTTCTTCAGGAACTTCAACCTTTCTAAAGGATCAACTACATTGTCCCAACACAAGTGCTGACTGTAACTGTCAAGGAAGTGCTCCCTAAGCATGTTTGAGAAAATGAATGGCAAATTTATTGGTGGTTATTGTGGAGAAAATAGGAGGCAGGAGACTGGATATGAATGATACCCTGAGTTCTCCAAAAACAAGGTAAAGGTAAAGGTTTCCCTTGACGTAAAGTCCAGTCGTGTCCGACTCTAGGGGGCGGTGCTCATCTCCGTTTCAAAGCCTTGGAGCCGGCGTTGTCATAGACACTTCCGGGTCATGTGGCCAGCATGACTCACGGAACGCCGTTACCTTCCCGCCGAAGCGGTACCAATTAATCTACTCACATTTGCATGTTTTCGAACTGCTTGGTGTGCAGAAGCTGGGACGAGCAACGGGAGCTCACCCCGCCGCGCGGTTTCGAACCGCCGACCTTCCGATCGACAGCTCAGCGGTTTAACCCGCAGCGCCACCGCGTCCCTTTCCAAAAACAAAGGCAGGGTAAAAATCTAATAAATAAATAAACAAATGTAGCATTCATGCACCTATCTATTTGCAGAATCTCCATAAACTCAAGCTACCTGACTGGCTATACAACAGGTCTTCTGTACCTGCCACCCACCAGCAGTTCTGAGAGAGAGAGAAAAGTTTTGCTTGGGCAGAGAGAGGGAGATAATTGTACAAGCAATGACTTACCATATTGTGGTCTTTCCTTGCTGATACTTTCTGCCCTTGGCCCGGATAAAACCCTGGCAGAGGATTTGGGACTTAGATATTCAAATTGATAGAGCCTGTATGACCAATCTTTCCTCATTCACTCAACTTCTAATACTCAAATATGGTTAGAATTAGGCTGCATCTTCTTTGGGACACCACTGACTCAAATTCTGGCTTTTGAGGAACTTCTCTGGCCCCTCTCATCTTGCTAAACAGGTTTAGCTCTATGTAAGGATGCAAATTAATATTGACTTGGCAGATTGTGGCCTTTCCTTGCTGACACTTTTGGACCTTGGGACTGAGCTATTCAAAATGACAGAGCCAGCGTTTCCCAACTGTTCTACAATATAATAGCCTCTCAGCCTTGGACTATTCCTACATACTGTTTTTATAACCTACATGTTCCAACAGGAGACTTTTTTATTTTGGCATGAATTGGAGTGCTACCCATTAGGACAACAATCAAGTAACATTCCACATGAAAGCCACACTTGCCTGTGCTCATATATAGAAGCTGAGTGTGCATCACAAGTGTTATTAAAATGCCCGATGGTGATATAGCCCAGTTGCCAGTAATTTTAATTGCTCCTGTGATTATGAGATCAATTGCTCCTTCTGAGTTCGTTTCTCAGAAACCTCTAAGAAGGTTGCAAAATTCTTACCAATAGTCATCGCTTTTAGAAACCACCTGCTTCAGTTCTTTAATGAATTTTTTTATTTTATTCACTGAGGTTGTATGATTACATACAATCTCAGATGAACAACAGCACATGACACATTATACCATGTCGTTATTTATTTTACAAAAATAAAGCCAAAATGGAGAAGCCATGTGTGAACAACTAAGTACACCCTTACTGCTTCCATAGATATTAAGAGGCTAAGGAACAGCCAGGGGCTGCTAATCAAATGCCCTTGATTAATTGATCATCAGCAAGTGTGACCACCTCTATAAAAGCCACAGTTTTAGGAGTTTGCTGGTCTCGAGCATTCAGGTGTGTGTTAACACAATGCCAAAGAGTAAAGACATCAGCAGTGATCTTAGAGAAGCAGTTGTTGCTGCCCATCAACCTGGGAAGGGTTATAAGGCCATTTCCAAACAATTTAAAGTCCATCATTCTACAGTGAGGAAGATTATTCACAAGTGGAAAACATTCAGGACAGTTGCCAACCTTCCCAGGAGTGGACGTCCCAGCAAATTCACCCCAAGGTCAGACCGTACAATGCTCAGAGAAATTGCAAAAAATCCAAGAGTTACATCTCAGACTCTACAGGCCTCAGTTAGCATGTTAAATGTTAAAGTTCATGACAGTACAATTAGAAAAAGACTGACAAGTATGGTTTGTTTAGAAGGGTTGCCAGGAGAAAGCCTCTTCTCTCTAACAAGAACTGTGGCAGAATGGCTTCAGTTGCATCTGAGCACATCGCAAGGCTTTTGGAACAATGTCCTTTGGACAGATGAGACCAAAGTGGAGATGTTTGGCCATAATGCACAGCACCAAGTTTGGCGAAAACCAAACACAGCATATCAGCACAAAGATCTCATACCAACTGTCAAGCCTGGTGGCGGAGGGTTGATGATTTGGGCTTGTTTTGCAGCCACAGGATTTGGGCTTGTTTTGCAGCCACCTTGCAGTCATTGAGTCGACCATGAACTCCTCTGTATACTAAAGTATTCTAGAGTCAAATGTGAGGCCATCTGTCCAACAGCTAAAGCTTAGCCAAAATTGGGTAATGCAACAGGACAATGATCCCAAGCACACCAGCAAATCTACAACAGAATGGCTAAAAAAGAAAAGAATCAAGGTGTTGCAATGGACCAGTAAAAGTCCAGACTTCAAGCCGATCGAAATGCTACGGCGGGACCTTAACAGAGCTGTCCGTAAACAAATGCCCACAAACCTCAATGAACTGAAGCAATGTTGTGAAGAAGATTGGGCCAAAATTCCTCCACAGTGATGTGAAAGACTGATAAAGTCATACAGAAAAGGATTACTTCAAGTTATTGCTGCTAAATGTGGTTCTACAAGCTATTGAATCATAAGGTGTACTTAGTTTTTCACACATGGCTTCTCCATTTTGGCTTTATTTTTGTAAAATAAATAATGACACAGTGTAATGTGTTGTTGTTCATCTGAGGTTGTACTTACCTAATTTTAAGACCTGCTAAGGACCAGATGATTTTTATTATGTCCTGATATGTAAAACCATAGAACTCAAAGAGGGTGTACTTTCTTTTTCACACAACTATAAATATGTCTGAGCACAAGGCCACTGAGCTAATTGCCACATATCCATTAATTCAGAAAAATAACAGGAAAAAGGGTAGAAAGGCTTTAATCTCTTTGTTCTGAAAAAGGCAATTCATCTCTTTATATATGGCTTTATTCTTGACTGCAATAAAGTGTCTACCCTAGCCAAGTGTATCTGAAAGTCTTCTCCCATGTAAGGCAATAGCTGGATAACAGGTTAGGGGTCTGGAGAGTTGAGATTTACTGCTATGTCTTGGTGTGAAATCTGACAAGTAGGAGGTACCATGTAACCCTGCAAATATTGACAAATTAAGCAAGGCTGGAAAGACCAACTGACAAATGTAAAGTATTGCACATGGTTTCATAAATCTGGAGCACAGCAGAAAGATTTGGGAGACTACAGACACTAACTGCCTTTCAGACAGTAATTATTCTACTGCCTCTATTAATTGCTTCTGTATTATTGTTATACACAGTCACAATCTAGAGCTTACATGCTAGGAAACTCTACAGTGTTTGGGCTTCTTCCTTCCCCTTTCTGCCATTAAATCTACGTTAAGTCTTCAGTTCTTTTGTGTATGGCAATCTTCTAACCCTCCTAAACTCCACTGAAACAAACTTGCAACAGTAATCTAAGAAAAACTTAAGCACTGCTGACTGAATTATCTGAATGAGTGTTCAGAAGGCTCTCAAATCCTTTCTGCTGAAACATTAAATACTTCATAGTGCAAGGAAGTAACTTCCCATTTAAAGTAAATTTTTCTCACTCTTTCCATATGCAGCAAATTAAAATCTAACTAGTGCATGCTAAAGCAATATAATAGCCAGCTTTGTTTAAGAAGTTAGATTGGACAACCTTAACATTTCTTCCAGTGTACTACTTGTAACATTGTACAAAATTGTAGCATACAGTACTAGCTTGAAAAGACAGCTGGTTTCTTTTCAAAATGTCCCATTTGTTCTTCTATTTATTATTTCCTAACATGTAGAGCTTTATTAACCAGACACATTGAAATGTGTACAACTACTCCTGTAGAAATTAAATCTTGTACAATATTGGGGTAAATCAGAAACAATTCTTGTTATGTATTATCACCTCTATACATTAGAAATTCAAGCATACTGAAACAAATTCACGAAAGTGTGGTTTTCAATCTGCTAACTATGCATTCCATAATGGCCTGTAATTATTAAAAACTGACAAGAGCGCTACACCACCTGTGTTTACGTGAAGCCAGGTAATGAAAAAAACAACAACGCTGTCATCACCTTTCAATTCCTGATTGCATTATCAAAACTGTAGCTGAGTTTGGCATCTGGGTGTGACCTTGTTAACTGCTAGGGTAATTAAATTTATTCTTTTGGGAAAAGGGATGATAAATTATTAGCAAGAAGATTTTGTTCACATTTTATTAAATTGGCCTGTCAAAGGGTTGGCCAAATTATCAAGGGCCTCATTTATTGGAGGCCAGCCATATTGCCACATCTGTTACAATTATTTATAATTTCAGCAGTTGAAAACCAACTGAGTTAGGCATCCGCCATGTAAAGTAATTTACAAATTATCTGATGAGGGTTTTCGCTACCCCCTCATTTCTCGCCAGCAGAAAGCCGCACTGTAATTACAGAACACGATTAGGTTCTTTAGGGAACTTATCTTGCACTGATAGCCCGAGTAAGATGCCGCAAGAACATATGGAGGAACTTGTGCTGCTGCTCCCTGAAGCTCGTGACCCGCCTGCCGCTGAGCCCTTGAGTTGCATTTGAATGAGAGTGCCATGGCTAATGTTCTACACATGCACCATTTATGCCACAAAACAAATCGGATCACTGTTAATTATGAAGCAGCTATAATCAGGCCTTCACATCTGTGTAATGTGAAGCGCAGTAGGCTGTATTCCAATAACGCAGGACTACCTTTGGGTCGCAAATTGTGAGCCATATTGCCTCAGTAGTAGTTACTGCATTCAAAGCAACTCCTTTGATAAAAGCCATCGCAGGCATATTTTTATCCAGAGATGTTTTTTAACACAAGCTTCTCTTTATCGGCTATTGACCAGAACAGCTAAAGCATATGGCACAAGTTCATTAATGAACAGGAGCACACAGCACTCTAATTTAATGAAACCACTTGAGCCATAAAAATCAGATCTACTTAATTCTCCCCCCACCCTTCTTTTTCCTTCATCTTCTGCATCTATTCAAAACTCATAACATGATATCACCAGTGATCTTATAAAGACATGGATTATATGTCCTTATCTTTGTAAAGGCAATTCTTAAGAGAAGCATAATTTGGACAAAGTGACAAAAAATTAAGATTTCAAAAAAAAAAAATCAATTTTCCACAAAATTATACATACATTTGTAAACATACATATATGAATTATTAGAACATATAATTTGTATTTTAAAGATTACATGTTAGCAGCTGCCTTCTAACAACAAAACTGCTATTTATTCAGTGAAAAATCTTCCTGTGAAAAGCAGCTAAACAAGCTGTACCCAGATGGCAAAGCAGCTACAGTTTAATTAAGCCACTAAAAGCCGTTCCGTTTTCAGTAAGGGTAATGTAATTTTGAATAATTGTAGGGGAAAAATTACTAAAACGTTCCTAAGTTTTATTATAGTAGCATGAATACTGCCAGTATTGAGTAGTTAAAGTTGAGTTGCTGTTCCTATTATAAAGCCTGTACTTTTCTTTCTCCTTTTTTGTGTTTGCCTTTGCTTGGAGGAAATAGATACTTAATTTCCTAGTTTTCTAAGTGAATAAATTCAGTGAAAAGTTTTTGAATAGAAACTTCAGCACCATA
Source organism: Candoia aspera (assembly GCF_035149785.1). Taxonomy (NCBI): domain Eukaryota; kingdom Metazoa; phylum Chordata; class Lepidosauria; order Squamata; family Candoiidae; genus Candoia; species Candoia aspera. Next base: position 186,937,277 of record NC_086154.1, read on the forward strand.
CTTTGTATCTGATTTGGAAACTGGACTTCTTTCTGGATAGCAAATTAGACTAAACAGGAAGATTTTTTAGCAACCTAATTTACTCAGATCATGAGTCTGAACTGCCTCTTTGGGTACTGTTTCTTATCCTGTATCTTTACATCATAATATTTGTTTGGACACTACACTAATACATCCCATATATATTTTCAAACAAGTCTCCCTCCCTTCCTTCATTTTAAAGAATATTTGGGTTTGTTCTTTCCTTTACAAAGCAGCTTGAAAATCTTAAAATTGCTTATAAAATTTAAAAACACTAACATAAAAATGATTTTAGTACACCCCAATACATCTAACATATTAATGTTTCAAAGGAAAAAAAAATCAGAATTTTGCTGATTTACTGTCAGTATTATGTATTGAAAATATATATCCTGGCAGCAAATGTAACAAGGTGTTGAAGGTTGGGGTTACCTGTCACAATTAAATACCAATGATTAAAAGTGCTCACAAACCAAAAGCTTCTTGAAAGTGCAGTCATATTCCTTTCAAACAAATGCTGCTAATTGTGACATCAACAAAGGAATGTGCTAAAGGCAGTAACATATTACACTAATAAACCACTACCACTTAACATCTCTCATACTTAGCCCCCAAAATTGCCAGTTATTGCTTATAACCTGCTTCACTCATTCTCTAATTTTCACTGAAAATAATCTGCACTGGTCAAACTGGGCTCTGGCAGAAGATGTTGTTTTATTTATTTATATCATCTAGAAATCACCCAGTTAAAACAATCAAAAGCAAGCATGATATGAATGCACAAGGTTGGTATTTACTTGGGAAAAGACTGGGAATATTTTTGGATTTGTCTACAAGTTGGTTGAATCAGTCAATACTTAGTTATATTAATTTTGCCTGTGTTCAGACATAAACCCATTTCATCTAACTTCTGAATCAATACAAAGTTTATTTTTAAAAGACATATGAAAATTATTTTTCTGAACTATTTCCCATCATATGCAGTTTTGTATGCAAGTTTTGAGTTAAAACTCCACTGTAAATTTGGCAAAGACTACCATTTGAGGATTGTAATTATTTTTCCATATTATCTGCAAAGTAAAAATTAGATCAGTTCACTCTGAAATTCGCAACCAATGAAATTCCTATCTGCAAGAGAAACTCTAAGGCTTCTTTTATTTGTATAGAGCTCTCAAAAACGTAACCAGTAAAAATTCAAATGCAATCGACAAATATACAAACAATGGGTAGCCTATGGTTTTACTCTGTAAGTAGAAAAAGCTTTTAGTTGACCCTTTTATAAATCTGTCTACTTTTAATTGGTGGAAATCAATAAAAGGCACATATTATTTTTAAACTGTTTGTTCAGATTAAAGCAGTAGCAACAGTTCCTTTTTTGTTGGTTGGTTTGTTTTGTTTATTTGAGTCAGTTTTGACTCCTGGCAATTGCCTGGACAAGTCCCTGCAGTTCTCTTGGCAACATTTTTGGAATTGGTTTGCCATTGCCTGCTTCCTAGGGCTGAGAAAAAGTGACCGGCCCAAGGTCACCCAACTAGCTTTGCATCTACGGTAGGACTAGAATTCACAGGTCTCCTAGTTTTAGCCCAGTGCCTTTAACCTCTACACCAAATTGGATCTTGCATATTTCCTTAGGCAAAGCTGAATGAAAAAAAAATTAAAAACACACTGTGCTGCTTTCTAAAGATTGAAATATACCCTCATATTTCTTTGGCTAAGAACTTACATAATGCCTGCCCTCCCCCACTTTTATTTTAGTAGCATACAAAATATTTTAAGTTCAAAACAGTTGTTCGAGGCTCAACAAAGGGTCTGCTGACCTCAGCAGAAATGTTCCGATAACAAAACAGCCCAAAGAACATATCAGGGCCATTTTGAAATCAAACATTTTTGGGATATTGAACAACATCAGCATATTCTTATGGTATCAGAATAATTTGTTTCAAGTTTGACATGGTTCAAAATGTTTTGCACATCTCTACCACATGTAGTTTCTATATTTCACTTATATCATTCTAACATAGTACCCATAGTCTTAACTTCAGACTAGCCCACATAAACTTATCTTCCACTAGAGCAATGGAATTTAGCTTTAGTAGATTGTTCAATTGTTTTAATAGAAAGTATGTTCATTTAATTCAGTCTGGAGCCAACCTATTCTTCAATAATAAATACCGGGAAGGTACGATCTGCTGAAGAACTCCAGTATATGTCCACTGCATATTTGGAGATATCAACCTTTTGAATTTTGTATTTATTTGTATGTACTGGGTTGAATGTTGTATGTATTATGTGAATATCTGGACATACTGTGAAGCAGGAAGCAAACTTCCATGTAAATTATGAAGTAACTGTGAAACTATATTACATGTAACATGCAAATATTACAGCTGTCTCAATTATTTCTTTCCTTTTGAAAATATTTCCAAAAACATTTCCCTAAGGAAATATGTGAATAATGTTTATCCCATGTTTTCTGAGTAAATGACCATGTATTCTGGTGAACTGAGTATAATCATATTCAATTATTTAATTGAAAAAATTGAAAATAAATTTACTGGTTCTTGGTTACTGTGATAAGCCCACTTTTAGCCATTCCATCTTGCTGGCTCTTCACATATCCACCCAGACCCAAGCAGTTTGTACTCACTTTGCTGCTAAGGAGCTGAAAGCATATGTCAGTCTAGATTCTCATAGAAAAATGCTGGCACTTAAACATCAACTCTGGGAAGCAGAAGAGTGGAAATGGAGGTGATGGCTGGTAGCTATCATAGAGGTATACAGCAACTGGCTTTTGAAGGTGTTGGCTTTGGAGAAAATCAATATGGACCAGTAAAATTGAATTGGATTAATGGGCAGGTAAAAAGATTGCCAAAAATAGTTCTCTGGGTACTTCCTGAAGAAAAGTGCTAAAGAGAAGGGGATACTGGAAGAACCTTTCTACTCAATGTAGAAGGCTGGTACTGCAGCTGAAAATGATGGAAGAGAAGATTAAACGCTTGCCTACCAAAGAAAAGACAGTAGACAACAAGTTGCCAGGCTGACTGATGGAGAGATGCTGGCCAGTATAACATTAATTCTGGATACGCATAGGTTTAGTATTTAGCAACCTAGAGGGGCATATATATGCAAGGTGCATGAATATGTTAAGTTCTTTTCATAACTTGCTAAAGTATGCTTATTTAAGTGCAGAGGAAAAATGCTTATTTTTGGAACTTTTATAGTAGGCCAGAAGGAGGGGAAAACCTGTCTGCAAAAGAATACAGTTAATGAGGCTTGAGGCTTGGAAAATGAAAAACTGTTCTTGTACAGCTTAGCAAAAACTGCTTTTTAAATTAACTAAAATAAGAGAAAAAAATGGAATGCTAGTTCAGACTCTCTTTCAAATCCTTTGAACCCTTAAACACATTTGGTGATAATAGTTACAGATAATAACCAGTAATAAGTATAACAATAACCATAATAAGAAAATAACCACGAAGAAATCTTAAGTCAGTTAAATGAATAGATTTTAAACAATAATTTAATAATTCCCATATGATTAAACGAGTGTTTTGGAGATGGGGAAATATATTCGGGCTATTAAAGTGTTTTATTTTTTTAAGGTCAGGATGGCATCTTGCTACTGCTGCTACTTCTGCCAAAACACCCTGTAGGAATAGCAGGAGTCTTAACCACTGAAGATGGTGTCCTGTAAGAGGACCATTACCAAATATATATTGGGAGACAGAATATATATTGTCCTTGCTCAGAGTCTAGAAAACTGATGACAGCTTTTATTAAAAAAAAACAGACAATGTGAACAATCTAAGGTACGTTTCTTGGATACATTTCTTCCTAAAAAATAATGTCGCTGCTCCAGTGGCTATAACGGTGACTGTTGCTGATCTTTTATATATGCTTCAATTATTATTTTTTTAAAATCTTGCTTCCCAATTATCCTGGAGCATTTTTAATAGATCAAAGTATGTTTAATCAAACAATTGGTTGGATATTTTTTTATTTTTTGAATTAAAGTTTGTCTTCCATCTGAAACTAAAATTTTCTGGCAACTAAAAGTAATTAAATTACGAAAGGAAATACCAGTTTGTTTCATTTTTAATTAATGTTACAGGAAAGCCAGGTTTTGCATTATTGTTATAGCAATACATAGGAGTTTCTATAAGTTATTGCTTTGGTTGGTCTATTCATTTTAAACACTTCTCTAAAAACTTAAGCTTTCTCTTACCTTTTCTCTTGGTTCTAGATAAGTCTTGCAGGGTAATGAAGATGCAGAACTGAGGGCCTCATGAAGTTGCTTTTCCAGTTGACTGATACGTTGTTCTTTTTCAAGTAACTGATCCCGGAGAGGAATTTGACACTGCCGGAGCTGAATTTCACTTGCTTTGAGTTTTTCAAAACATATAGTCAATTCATTATAAAGCTAATTAAAACAAATAGATAACATTTCAAGAAAATGTATTATTATAAACAAGATACATACTTAATTATATATTGACTGTTACAGTATGAAACTCATCCATAAAATCATACAGTTACTAACATCAAATGGACAAACGTGGTCAAAGGTCACATGTAGGATTTTTGTTTTTCTTCCAGACTCTGAGGGCCAGAAAGAATGTAACTGGAGACATGTTGAAACTTATTATTCTTAGCCTTTCTTTTGGTTTTCCTGAAACTGGAAATCTAAATTGCATGTAACTTGTTTAAGCAAAAACAAAAAAAAAATACCTTTAATTCACCTTCCAGTTTGAATGTCTTTGCAGAGCAAGTTTTTATCCTCTAAATAACTGAAAGCAGCTAACAAACTTCAAATCCACTAACAATAACCACAAAATATAGTATTTGAAGACAACCGTCTCCCTTGCATTAATTTTATGAACTAGATACAGCAAATAGAACCAAGCCTATCAGCATGCATGTACTATGAAATATGGACCCTGAGAGCAAGATCTGTTACTAGGCACTTCAGGCCACATGGCAGATATATACTAAACTAAATGTATTAGAATACTGTTTTAACATTTAGGCTTGTTGAGAGAAGCCATAGCTTAAATAAACGTGTAATTTTGCTGACAATTCTACATAGTTCCATTCTTAGACATAATTAAATGGGACGTAGTTCAGTGGAATAGGTTTGCAGAATTAGAAAATAGAATACTTTCTCAACAGAATGAATGGAAAATGGATGTAAGGAAAGATGTTGGGGAACTTGCCGGAAACAAAATGAAAAGAACTGTGCACAGTTATGCTAATGGGAAGCATGAAAAAGAATGGTGGGTGGAATAATGAAGCAAAAGAATTGGCAAATAAGTAGAACAAGCAAATGAATGTGTGTATTTTGGTAGAATGTTTACTAAAGATAAGAAAATGGATAGAGAAATTTTAAGACATGTAAACATTTGTAGAAAGTCAGTAGCTGGTAGGTGGCCTATTGTGAGAAATGAGAATTTGTTGAAAGAGGCAAAAGTTTCTATATTTCTTGCCCACTATTAAATGGAAGTCAGAGTGGAATGTTTCAGGAAAAACTTACAGATTAAAAACAATGAGAATCAGGGGCTTCAGAAGTGCATGGGGTAGACAAAGGGGAGATAGGATCAAGAATGAATGGATGAGAATGAATAAAGATTGAATACAACAATGAACAAGTGGGAAACAAATATACTGAGGTGGCTTGGTCATATACAGAAAATGAATTAGGACAGAATTACAAAACAAATATATATAAAAAGCATGAATATATTGAGTGGAAAGGTAGGACTGAGAAAGTCTTGGTTAGATGATGTTGATGAGATCGGGGAAAAAACAAATGGTGAGAAGTTTAAAGAATAAAAGGCAGTCTATGTATGTGGTGAAAGTAAATTTGGTTTGCTAAAAGAGAAATATACAGAAATGTATAACTAGTGTAGTATATTTGGTATAAAGTAATTACAGCTATGTTACTATTTTTTTCCTCCTCCTCCTCTTCTTTTTCTCCTGTTATGCCTTTCATTTCTTTAGCTTATTATTTCTTAGTCCTTCTCTGCATTCTGAATGTCACTTACTCTAAACAGAAATAAAGTGATGGATAGATATGTATGTTGAATATTTTAAAATATGGAAACAATCCATTCAAAATTATGTATAATACTTTTGCTATTGTTTTAAAACATTTTGCATTTAAATGTGTAATATAAATGCTAAGTATGAATAATAGTTTGCCACCTAGATCAGCTGCTGGTTGGGAATTCTGGGAGTTGGGTGTAACACATCGGAGGGGTATCATGTATGAGAAGAGTGACCTAGCCTTTAATATTGGACAGCCCACGAATAGATTAATCATGAGATTTGATTAATTTTGTGATGTTTGTAAAGCTCATCTACATATAGCTGCAATAGATATGTTGTTGGAAATCTCAAATACATTTGGAAATCATATCAATAATCTCCAAAATAGTTTATACAGCTTATCAGTTCAATACTAATATCTAGTTGGAGTCCATACAACACAACTTCTCCCTTACTCAAAACAAAAATTTTACATTAAAATAAACTCTTTGACATCTATTTTATTTTGTATTTATAGAACTTCTACCATAAAAAGAAGTATTTTCTAAAAATATATACCAACTATTTTACTAGTCCCAAGCAGACAAAGTGCTCCTGTACTATGTTCATTTTAATGAGACTCAATAGATTTGTCCTCACCTAAGACTCAAGGTAGTAAGTCTTAAATCAATACTAAGGATAATAAGACAAGGAGAGTTTTTCAGTCTCTAGACTATCTTACCAGAGTACTCAGAAATTTACAGTTTAGAAGTTTTATTTTAAAACACAGGAATTCCTTTCACTGAGGTCCTGGCTGTCTAGATACTTATTCATCAGTATGATCAAAAATTTCATAAAAGAAAGCTATCTTGATGGACTAGAAATAAATATGTTTTCAAGCCCCCCCTAAACTAGAATTCTAGAACAAAACAACACTCTGTTATCAGAAGGAAAACATTCAGGCAATATAATAACATATGTGCAGTCTTATTTACTTCTGTGTAATTTATCACAGAATTGAGACAAAATGCCTAATCAAAACATACCACTTTCGTTAGCAGGCTATTTTGTCTTTCAGAGATGCTTAGGTTTTTTTTACTACATTATTTTATTTAATTGTTTCTTCAAATTGTATTTCAGGGTTCCAAACTATTTCAGAAAATATATTAAGGCTACAGTCATGTATATACTTAGATAGCAGCTAACCCATTGAACATAGTTTCCCATTTATGCAACATACAATTTCCATTCTTTCAATTTTAAAATGACACTTGCTAGATTTCTTCAAATTACAGCACAAGTGCATTAAGCAGACCCCTCTCAAACAGTGTTATATAACAGAGTTGAATGGTATAGTTAAGTTAAAATTAGTCACTTTAGTTTTGTAGTAGACAGTAGGAAAAATGGTTGAAATCTCATTGTGTTAAAGAACACTATTCAGGATAAAGGCATAATAGTCATAATATCATACTGCACTCCACCAAATCTTACTTGAAGAAATACCAGGTATGTCATAAAGACAAACTAAACTTGTACAATACAATGGCACTGTGCTATGTTTCATACCTGAAAAAAGTAACACTGCCCTAAGTAGGCTGTTTCTCAGCTTCAAACAAACAGAAACACCTGGAATAGTATTGTTGCAATGATTCCATGGACGAGAAACTACTGGATGTCCTGCCAATGAGCTGCTGACCTATATACCGCTACTGCTTGCTCATGGCTGAGAGTGCATTTGCGTGTATGATAAAAATTTAGATTCTTTAGATGTAGAAGAAAATACATTTTTCATAAAGAGGAAAGTGGCATACTTTCTGGTATGATATTGTTTCAGCTGTGTGAGCATCTTCCTGAGTTCTCAGTACTTTCTGTGTATCTGTATTGAGAGCCTGAAGCTGCTGGATCAGCTCTGCCTGCTGCGCTGCATGTTCAGTGTTTTGTTTGTAGAGATTCTGCAGCTCCTGCAATTCCTTCCTGTGCAAAGCAAGCAGGAAACAACAAATCTGAGCAAAAGAAATAGCACGGTCATCTCAGATAGTCTTGTTAACTATTTTAAATAGTTAAAAATTTCCACTGCCATCTACTATTCTCTCAACTTTCTAAAAACACTAACGATCTTAATCATAATTACATCAATTAGTTAATAAATGCACTAAAATGCTTCTTTTGCATGGGCCCCTGTGAAGTTGCATTACAATAAACATATATGTCATTTTAAATATATACAAGTTAAAATTATACATCTTGGACTTTGTGTTTAAAGGTTAATGTTACAATGTTATAATTAATTGTACTATACTATTGTTTAAATAGTTGTTTTGTTCTAGTTTTATATTGAACATGACAAATAAAACTATTACTACTGTACTATAATAATTTTCATTTAATTTTGGCATGCCTAACAAGTTCTTAGTGGTATGGGGATACCAAGTCATCTTGTCTGCCTCCTGAAGAATCTGTATAACAACCAAGTAGCAACAGTAAGAACAGACCATGAAACAACGGACTGGTTTAAGATTGGGAAAGGAGTGCGGCAGGGCTGTATACTCTCACCCTACCTATTCAACTTGTACGCAGAACACATCATGCGACATGCTGGGCTTGAGGAATCCAAGGCTGGAGTTAAAATCTCTGGAAGAAACATTAATCATCTCAGATATGCAGATGATACCACTTTGATGGCTGAAAGCGAAGAGGAACTGAGGAGTCTTATGAGGAAGGTGAAAGGAGAAAGTGCAAAAGCTGGGTTGCAGCTAAACCTCAAAAAAACCAAGATTATGGCAACCAGCTTGATTGATAACTGGCAAATAGAGGGAGAAAATGTAGAAGCAGTGAAAGACTTTGTATTTCTAGGTGCAAAGATTACTGCAGATGCTGACTGCAGTCAGGAAATCAGAAGACGCTTAATCCTTGGGAGAAGAGCAATGACAAATCTCGATAAAATAGTTAAGAGCAGAGACATCACACTGACAACAAAGGTCCGCATAGTCAAAGCAATGGTGTTCCCCGTAGTAACATATGGCTGCGAGAGCTGGACCATAAGGAAGGCTGAGCGAAGGAAGATAGATGCATTGGAACTGTGGTGTTGGAGGAAAATTCTGAGAGTGCCTTGGACTGCAAGAAGATCAAACCAGTCCATCCTCCAGGAAATAAAGCCAGACTGCTCACTTGAGGGGATGATATTAAAGGCAAAACTGAAATACTTTGGCCACATAATGAGAAGACACCCTGGAGAAGATGCTGATGCTAGGGAGAGTGGAAGGCAAAAGGAAGAGGGGCCGACCAAGGGCAAGATGGATGGATGATATTCTAGAGGTGACGGACTCGTCCTTGGGGGAGCTGGGGGTGTTGACGACCGACAGGAAGCTCTGGCGTGAGCTGGTCCATGAAGTCACGAAGAGTCGGAAGCGACTAAACGAATAAACAACAAAACAATAATGTAACTTAAGAAGAAGCTTTATGTGAATACCGCTTGCCTTTCACTACTTAAATCAAAAACCCAAATGACAAATCAGTCTTCCAGCAGAAAAGAAGAATACCTTCAATGCAATGGATTGATACAATTACAACAATGGATGCAAACATTGGAACAGTCAGTGCAAGACCGAACAGCATTTCGTTCTGTTATACATAGGGGTGCCATGAGTCATAAACGACTGAACGGCAACTAACAACATGATAGTCATAACTCATACAATAATGACTACAGGTTGTTCTCCTGTGAACAGCAATAATGGAAGAACAAGGTGTCCTGATTACCAGGAAATACACTGAGACAATGACTTGGTCTCTAATATTTATTAGTAGTACTTAACAAGAATCCTAACAAACTGAGGAAGCGTGGGAAAACCCAGCCATATAAACCCCAAAGGTTAAGGCGGTCCCGATCTGTGTCTCTTTGAATGGCTGAACAGTTCCTCAGTGCTACTCATGCGCTTGACAGTCTGGGTGGGAGCCCCCTGCTCGCCATCCTTACTCATGACACAAGGGACAAGTTTCAGGAAGATTCCCCAGCATTCTGAATGAATGCAATCCAGGGTGGAGGTGGGCGGAGGGATTATTTTAATAGGTAACATGGATGGGTGAGAATGAGATGAGAGAGTGCAGAAAAGGTACTAGACCACCCCTCCACACCGGGCTGGACAGTTGGTATGAGATCTTTGTGCTGATATGCTGTGTTTGGTTTTCGCCAAACTTGGTGCTGTGCATTATGGCCAAACATCTCCACTTTGGTCTTGTCTGTCCAAAGGACATTGGTCCAGAAGTCTTGTGAACTTTGCAAACCTAAGCCGTGCTGCCACGTTCTTTTTAGAGAGAAGAGGCTTTCTCCTGGCAACCCTTCTAAACAAACCATACTTGTCAGTCTTTTTCTAATTGTACTGTCATGAACTTTAACATTTAACATGCTAACTGAGGCCTGTAGAGTCTGAGATGTAACTCTTGGATTTTTTGCAATTTCTCTGAGCATTGTATGGTCTGACCTTGGGGTGAATTTGCTGGGACGTCCACTCCTGGGAAGGTTGGCAACTGTCCCGAATGTTTTCCACTTGTGAATAATCTTCCTCACTGTAGAATGATGGGACTTTAAATTGTTTGGAAATGGCCTTATAACCCTTCCCAGATTGATGGGCAGCAACAACTGCTTCTCTAAGATCACTGCTGATGTCTTTACTCTTTGGCATTGTGTTAACACACACCTGAATGCTCGAGACCAGCAAACTCCTAAAACTGTGGTTTTTATAGAGGTGGTCACACTTGCTGATGATCAATTAATCAAGGGCATTTGATTAGCAGCCCCTGGCTGTTCCTTAGCCTCTTAATATCTATGGAAGCAGTAAGGGTGTACTTAGTTGTTCACACATGGCTTCTCCATTTTGGCTTTATTTTTGTAAAATAAATAATGACACGGTGTAATATGTCATGTGCTGTTGTTCATCTGAGATTGTATTTACCTAATTTTAAGACCTGCTGAGGACCGGACGATTTTTATTATGTCCTGATACGTAAAACCATAGAACTCAAAGAGGGCGTACTTTCTTTTTCACACGACTGTACATTAATGCTATACAAGGCAGCTTCTATAATTAAATATTTAAGATCTTTGGCATTTTGTATACTACCTAGTGACTTCAGTAATGGGTGATTTAAAAATTAAATCAATACATTTCATTCTGGTCACATGACCAGAAGAGAAACTGGGGGAACTTAAAATGGAAGAACCAGCCACATTCTGAGTCATGCCTCTCTCATAAAGATGAACTGGGGGACTTTTTTGATAATATATTATTTTTACATCATCAGCCTAACTTGTCCATTTTCAAACCTGATCTTTCTTTTGCAAGCTACTCCCCCATACCAAAAATGATCTTATTTTGTTTAGTTTTCTGATAATTGTCCTTCTGAAGGACAGATTTTCAAGCACCTTTTATAATTTCTTGCCAACATTCCACTGGATTGGAAAGAATAATGACAGATAGGTGCAAGCCAGTAAGGGGGGGTGGTAATTTTTCTGTCCTAAAAAAAGGGAAAGATGAGCAGAAATACTAGGGGGCATCCTATGATGGGTGTTTTGAGGAATTGTATGTAGCATCCTAGGAAATCAGTTATGTGTGAAAAGGCATCCTATCCACATTATGCCAAATCACAACTTCTAAAAATTCAAAACAAACCAACTTGCTATAAAAGGTTGGGAATCTCTTACAGAACACTTATTTCATCAAATTCATAAAGTATCATTGTCAGTTGTCTGGGTGAATATGACAAGAAGAAAGAACTCAACTCAGAAAGAAATGCATTCTTTTTTTGAGGGAACATTATATTGGTTACTAGAGAAAGGATTTTTTTAATGCTGATTCAACTAGCAGACTTCTTCTTTAATCTATTTCTCTGCCTAGTATTTTTAGCCTGCATTTATTTATTGTTTGTTTGTTACACTTCTGAACTTTCCTACCAGCTGCCTGATTATAGGGAGGCCTATTTTATCCCCCTAAGTCAACACTGTCAATTTTAACAATACTTGTGGAGGCAGAGGGAATGACCCTGAAGGGCAGGAGGAGGAGCTGCTACCAAGGCGAAGGTGGGATAAGCAAGGCTTGAGCCTGGGCCAAGAAAATAACTTGAGAAAATGTCTCAGACAAGCCCCTCCCTAGTTCACATGATGATAAAGTGAGGGAAAGGAAGTACATTCAGTTTTGCAAAATTCTGTTACTATAGTTATTACAATAAAAGTAGTTCTGAACTACAGAGCATTGGTTTCTTAGTCTGGTCTCCACTGTAGGGGTGACAATATTTCTACAAAATACATACTGGCTCTATTTCATTCTTGCAAAGGCCAACATCTGCTCTTAGATAACAGAACAACGTAAACTTAAATTCATGTTCCATAAAGCAGGTACTGGTAAGAGATCTGAAAGCTAGAATGGAAGAACTATCTCTATACTCCATTTCTGTAATCTGCTATTAAGAAGTGTGGAATGGGTAGGTGTGTATGCATTTGTAGTAGGCGCTGTAGGTTAGGCAGGTGCTTTATTCATTCCCACTGCTGCTGAAGTCAGAGCCTTTTCTTGCAGAGTGAACTTTTACCAAAAGCACAGTCATTACACTATGATAAGAGGTAGAGCAGCCAAGCAGCAGGATACTGCAGCTGATCTCAGGATATCTTTCTACACTTAAGGGTTTTAACAGAGCTCCGCAAAGGCAAAAAACAATGATACCGCAAGATCACAATTTCAAATGTTGTATGCATATATTTCTCTGTATATTTTGAGGCTAATGCCCATAACTAAAAGTCTAAATGACAAAGCAGAACAAATAATGCATACAATTGTGACAGATTTGCTAGTAAGAGACCAGGTATTTCATCTTGTTTGCTTAAGCATTTGTATTTTGTAAGTAGAATAAAACAGTAGATGGCCAATGAATTAATTATAAATCAGAAAAGGATATATTCATCCCATCTTTTTAAAAGAAAGCCAAATGGGGAAATTATAAAGAACAGTGTCATAATTCCCTTATTTTTTTGGCCAAATAATAAAGGTAAATATTACCACCAAGAGATAATGTCAGCAGAGAAAAGTCTATATTAAAGTTGCCGGTAGTGACACTTTTTTTTTTACTTTTAGTCCTCTAATGATTTAGGAGATGGGATGGTTACAGGTTGAAATTCATCTTTTCAAAGTTCAACTAAAAATTTTAGTGGGGGGGGGAGGAGACGTTTTATGTATGATAGTATCTTCTAAGTATAAAACTAAGATTTCATTTCTTACTAGTATCTTGAGAAATATGAACCATTTAATGGCTTTACTGATACATCTTAATACCACAAAATGGGTAACTCTTTATCAGTACACACATTTCTTGAAAGCTACACATCATTCTAACCACTGTACTTTCTAAATGATCTTCTTAGTACCATGTACAGTTTTGGGAATTGTAGTGCTAAGACACTGGGAGGACATCAGGTTGGGAAGGGTTAGTCTATACTGTAAAAAGGGAGAGACATGCTATGGCCATTCTTCACTGTGTTTTGCTTTGGTGGTCAGGAAGAGGTACTACCTACAACATGATTTCTCCCTCTTTAGTGATTTCTTTCAAGTTTGCCAATATGTACTGTCAGAGTAAATAAATGCAAATATTTCCTTTGGCCACAAAAGCACAAGCACTATTGCCCCAAATAATCTTAGAGGGAACCTTGGAAGTTTGGCTTGTTCTAAGCAGTAAATTGTGTAGGAGGAGTCACTAAGTTCTACCAGGAATTCGACAATACAGTATGTGGAAAGAGATGGGGAGTAAAACTGCATCATTGTGCCTGCATTATCCGTGCTGGTTAATCAGAAGATGTAACAGCTGTGATGTTCTAACTGGTAGCTGATGACAGAATTGCTAAGGATTGTGAGTGGATGTCATCACTGCTATGTTATTTCTTTTTTTCCCTCTTGCTACTATTATGTTTTGACATTTCTGATGAGTTAGTTTACGATGGCAGCTACTAATGTCCATATAACAGCTGCACTGGTTTCATCACAGGTTTGTCCTGGCTATTTTATAAACTTTCTTATTGCAGCTTTGCCTTGCATTTTTTATACATTTCATACACATATTAATCCTTGTGACTTATCATAAGATATGAAAAGGCTCAGATAAAAGTAAAATTTAAAGTTTAAGCATTTAAATTTTAGACTGTCAGATTTCTAATAAAAAAGCTAAAGGTTAGGCTTTAAGCTATTGTTGTATAGCCTCTCAAATTAATTGTTGTTATTAATGTTAGTAATTATATTGATGTTCCTGTGACTTCCAGTAAAGACTAGTAACTCTCTCTGACCCAACATTAAGAATGGGCAGATTTTTTAATACTGTCCATAACAAAAACCAAAGGGCATCAAGTCTGCATTAGTAACCACCTAAATTTTCTCCATCCTGTATAAAGCATTTGGGTAAAGTACTGCAGATACAAACAATTTAAAATTACCCCATATTATTTATCCTATCATACATACCTGGCTCTGGCCACATCCAAATCCCTTTGTGTTAGTTCAGTCCGCTTAACACCAAGCTGAGATGCCAGGTCATCACATCTCTTGTGCAGAACTTCCACTTGTCCCCTTGCTTCTGTAAAAGCTGATTCCAAATTCTGGAAGACAATTGTGGATTGTTGATTAGCCTAAACTTTAAAAGTTTAATTAAAACTAAGGTTTTATTAAAGCTACTTTATAAAACAATAAAGTAAAATAATGCTATTATAGTTATATAATCATACATAAGCAGCTTAATTACTTTATAAGTCCTTATATTAGTTAATTAGTGCAGTGCTTTCAGCAACTTTGCACTGCAGTTAGGAAAACTTAAAGAAATTATGTTTATTGATTGTAAAATATAAACTCGTCTTATAAAATAACTTCAGTATAGCCAGAAAAGGATCTTAAAATACATTAAGTACAACATAACTAATTCAAAAATAATTCAAATTAGTAAATGTAAATGGAATACTAAATTGAATATTATTATTCTGCCTATGAAGACTGAGAAAATATAAATGCTTTTAAAAACTAAAAGGTCTTGCACAAATAAGAACTGCAAACTTCTGGAGGAGGAGGAGGAACTGCAAATGGTAAATGGAATATTGCTCTTATCACAAAGACTCACTTTCTACAATGAGACATCATATTCTAGGGTGAGTTATTCCTCCAGCTCCCAAATCCAGGTGACAAACAAAGCAAGGTTAACAAAAAGAATAGAAGAAGCTCTCTCTCCACCACAGAAACTGAGCTTTATGCTCCCTTTTTCAACAGCGGGGGAGACATCCTAAAGTGGAACACAACAGAACAGTCCCATAGGATGGAACCGCCTGCTGACTTTTGGGGGGAGAACAAAGACAGAGATAATTCTCAGCTCCTTTCATCTTGGGGATGAATGTGGGATCTGTATGCCGAGTAGAGTATGGCAAACTAATAGAAAACTCCTTCCTGCAAAAAAACAGCTGCCAGTTCCAAAACTCGTCTGTGATAGCTGAGACTTTAATGCAAAACTGAAGAAACAGCCAAGTCCTCCTGCTAGGTGGTATTGGCATCCAGAACCTTGTTGAGAGTGGTCTGTACAAACACCAACAATTCCAGAACTGCATGCTGTAAATTTTCAACTCCTTTCCTCTTGCAATACTTACATAATTGTAGCAGGGAAAGACACAAAGGATCCCTTCTGATAGTTCCCCTCACTCTAACACAAGGAGTGCAAAGACAAGACACTAGGCAGGAAGGGCTGAATTCCTGAACAGCTGCAGGACTGATCAACTACCAAAAAGCTGCAGCTGAGGGTGAACAGGTGTACAGGAATGAGCATAGGGCAGGGAACAGGTTTTTGGGTATATCATTCTCTACATAATTAAAACCCTCCATGTTTTCAAGCAGGGGGAACCAACCCAGGAGCACCAGGATGTCACACCAATGGAACAGGAATGAGGGAAGCTTTATTTCTTAGGAGCATGTTAGTTGTGGCTGAGTTTATGGAGAAAGCCTGCCAACCTGAACACCTCCCTCAATATACCCAAACAAGATACCAATAACTTTACCATTTCTGTTTAAGGAATTCCAGATTAGTCAGGAGATAAAACCTGTTCCTCCCATTACCCTTCCTTCAGTAAAGTCCAGGATTTTGCATGTGGTATAAATAATATTCAGTTCCTATCCAGCCTCAATAACAACAATGCTCTCCCCAGGTCGCTAACAGATGAGGAGACACCTGTGTGTCATGCAGTTTAAGCCTACAAATAGTCCTCACTTAGCAACCACAATAGGGACCGAAAAACTGGTTAAGCGAATCACATGACCAGACCTGGTTTTACATCCATTTTTACAATGGCCGTTAAGCGAATCACCATGGTCATTAAGTGACTCACAAGTCATTAAGCAAATCCAGCTTCCCCAATGGACATTTTTTGCCGGAAACTGGCAAAAAAGGTTGCAAATCGCAATCATGTGACCATAGGATGCTGCAACTGGTCGCAAATGTGAACTGACTGCCAAGTTCCTGAATTCCAGTCATGTGACTGCAGGGGTGGTGCAATGTTTTGTGACAGTAGTAAGTGTGAATAAAGGTTGCAAAGCACTTTTCCCAAGGCTGTCGTAACTTTGGACCATCATTAAACAAATGGTCGTTAAGTGAGGACTACCTGTATTGGATTCTGGTTCTTGGCATTACCCAAGATCTGTTCTATCCCATCATAGGTGGCCATAAATATATACTTAAAATCTAAGAGGAGGATCAAGCAAGAATTCAGAAATGAAGTACATAATCAGGAAGTCTGTTAATCTAGAACTCTTCATTTGTACAGGACCAGGTGAATCAGGAATCAGGTTTTGATTCAAAGGAAAGCAAAGATGCAACAAATATAGGAAAGCAAAAAATTATGTCAGAAAGTCTTAAGCTCTGAAAATACTGGATAAATTGAAGAAAATATGTTTGCATTATTTAATTCACTTCTACACCAACATGCCTCAAATATGTGCCACTTACTTTTTTTTGAAATCCACAGCTGCAAAATGAGTAAAATGAAAACACTATCCCAACCCTGGAGATGTCACCATTTTATTGTCTCTCCCTTGGGTGATTCTTGGATGTCTTTATTTTAAATGTATGGCTGGCTGAACAAACTTGCTACCTCTATTTTTAAGTTTGAAATTTGCATTCTTCCATGACAAAGCTCTTGCAAGACTAAGTAGTGGGATGGACAAGACGGAAATGGGAAAAATGAGGCATTTGCCTCTCTTCTTTCTTTCTTGGTCATTGGGATTTTCCAGTGGGAAAAATCAAAATAATCCTATAGACCAAGAAAAGTATTCCCAGGAACTTAAAGAATTGCAGTCTTAGATTCCTGGACTGTCACACATATGAACTGCAAACAGATGTGAACATTTAGTCAAACTGAAAGTAAATAAAAGATAACATATTCCAACAATACAAAACAAGAATGTGACTGATAACAAAACCCTGGAGAAAGCCAATTTTATAAAACTGAAATACAGAAACACATGATCTTTTCAACTTGCACCATCTTTTCATATACAATAAATGAGAACGTTTCCAAATTACTGTTACAGGTCTGTGGGAAGAAAAAAAACACACACAAAACCCTAAATAGACACTTGTACAAATACTCAGCTTTTCATGAGAAACTTGCCCAGTCAGATTTTTAGTAAACAGCAAACCAATCAGCATTTTAAACAGGAACAATGCATACATACCACATTACAAAATATTTATTCAGAAATCTATGCTTTTGGGAAAACGGTTTATCTGATTTTGTGGCTAACACTGCAAGTATGCTATGTCATAATTCATTGAAGCAAGTCTATTCAGAAACAGAAAAGGTTTCTCACATGCCTACGCTGATTCTCTATTCAAAACTAAGACTGCATTTCCCACAGAGTTTACCTACTGGGGGATCATAAGCTGATGCTGAGGTGGCAAAGCAAGTGTTTGTGCAGCCAGAACAAAAAACAAAAGGGGGGCAACTGCTGTCCTTTTGCCACCTCTTTCTCTGTCTTTCTGTGACTCTTCCTTTCCTTTTAATTACCTGGCAGGCTGCAGGAAAGGGGCTGATCTTTCGCATCAGATATCTGAACTGCTTACTTGTAGAAGGGTTCTGAAATTAGCTCAAGGGCTCCAGGTGATCCCATAGCCATTGTTTTCCCACTCCTGGATTACAGAGATGGACTTGAATTTTCAAGGGCAGACTTTAGAATCTAGAAAATAATTTACCTCTTCTTCCTTTTTAAGCACACTGATTCTTTGTAACTAGTGCAGCACCCTTGGAAAAAAACAGCAATATGTTTGTGGGATGAGCAGTAAGAAGAAAGGGGAACTTTGTCAGACTAGGACAGGAAATGTACAGAATAAATGGAGGATAGGAAATTAGATATAAAACATCAAGTGAAGACAACTAGTAGATGGAAAGGATATGAGAAGTAATGATATAAGAAATACTTGTAGGGCAGAAAACCCAGGCATAATTACGAAAAGTTAAAGCAAGAGAACAAGATTGGGAGGAATCAGAGAGAGAGATATCAAGTTTTTGAATCAGGTAAAGAGGATTGAAAGGATCAGCTAGGGATGTTGTTACTCAGAGGAGTTTAGAGATATATTTGTTTGTTTACTAGGGTTTATGTGCCACTGAAATTCAAAATTATTCTGAATGCCATAGACTCCCTTAACTATAGCAATCAAGTTAAAAGACAATATGAGTAAGAAACATAAAACATATAAATTAATACTCCTTCATAATCTTCTGGTGTAACATCATCAAGAGCCATTCCGTATCCCAACCATCTTGAAGGCCCTGTGGAAGAGCCAAGTCTTAAGTCACTGTGGTGGATTTCGGCGGTGCCGCTGGTTCTCAGGAAGGAGGGAGCACATTCCAAGGAGGTGGAGGAGATAAGCGGAGGCAGAGTCCGGGAGGCAATGGTGGGAAAACGAAGAGGTTCAGGATAGCCCCGCCCTAGAGCTCTCCCAGGTTATTTCCCCTTAGGTTAGGTAGAGTAGCTTTAGTCTGGCAAGATTCTGTCTAAAGTGTGAGCAAATAAAGAACTGGAGTTTGAGTGGACTGACTCTTCGTTGTTCTTGGGCTGGGCCTGACAGTCACTTTCCAGAACGACTTTCCAGTCTCCCTTCCCTAAGAATGGCCCATTATATCTTCCTCTGCCTATCACCATCATCTTTCCCCCACCCTCCTCATATACATGAAGTATGACCCAAATGACTTGTACCCAATCACTTATGCTGCCACACAAAGATCTGAAAATTGGGATTATTATAAAAAATTACAGCATTGTTACCAATTCCAATCCCCATGATGATTGGGGGATATCCCAGATCATTATTCATATATAGGAAAAATGTAGAAATTTTATAATGAACTTATTGAGAATAATGTTAACAGTCAAGACAAACATTCTGTCAATCATTACTGTACAATAACTCAGCAATCAACCTGTTTGGAAAAAAACAAACTTTTAAGAAGTATAAACTGCGACAGAGAAAGAGAGAGAGATACTACACAGAGTAGATATATTGATGCAAAACAATACATACACGGGATCTGATTATTATTATTATTATTTTTGCCCTGGATTTAGTTCAAAGCTACATGAAATCTGCTTCATGTCTCAAAATGTTGGTAAAACTTGCTGCCAGTTTTCAGTGATGTCTGAAGTTGCTCCAGCTGCCACAAAAATTGCTTGAGGCCTCAGGCAGCATTGGAGTTGCAAATTGTTATAAACATACATACAGCCATACATCAAGATATTTTCTACTTTCTAATGAAGTGGAAGAGGCAGCACACTGAACATAAATTATAACAGAGTAATTAATTGTAAGTGAAGTCAGTCTACTGGATCCTGGGAAGTCTATAATAAAATTTAGGGATAATTATAGCATGCTTTGTTCATGGAAGAACATTAATAAATTAAATAAACACTGTGCCCTGTGTGTATTTACCTGAGAGAAAGCTTCAGTGAGAAATCCTTCCAAGTAAAAATAGATATGCTAGCTACTACTAGAAACAACATTTGGCAAGATGGACCTTTGGGTCTGCTTGAGAAATGGTCTTTCTATATTCTTGTGCAGAAGACTGTGCTGCCAATCACACTGAGTGGGGAAATCCTGGAGTGACAGGAAGATTTCCAACATTTTTTAAAAAAAATGCATGCTTATATTTGAATGAAATATCTTTTATTATTTAATGATTACATTTTAGGATGGCTATTTGAAGTCAGTTTCTTGCTTAGAAACATCAATTTTTAAAAAGCTTTGGGTTTTAAGTGAAGGAATGTAAATGAATGTCAGTCCCCACTGGTTGTTATGAATATATAACTTGTTATTTAAAGAAAATAACATGTAGCATAAAGCCTGCGCGAAGCAAGTTCTGAAATCATATCCTGGAGCCTATTCCTTTTCATACCTTTATTTTTGCATCAATGCCAGACTTTTCTATTCTCCATTGTGATTCCTGCTTCCTCAGTTTCTCCAGGTCATTTAGCAGGTCAGCATAGCGTGTACTTAATCCCTCATTTTCCTCCTCCAGATTTTTTATAACCAGCCTGCTTTGCTCATCCTTTCTCTGTGCACACTCCTTGGTGTCCTGTAGAACAGTACCACAAGGGCCGATAAACAAAAAAGAGAGAAAATATTTTTTAAAAAACTGAGAACTAATCAGCAAATATAAACTGTGCAGTTTTTACCCTCACAGCAGCTTCTTCTATATTTGATGGCCAAGGTCACCTGTGTACTTTTATTGGCCTCTTTCATGCAGGTGGAAGGGTCATATTTTTTAGCTGGATGACAGCTTTGATGAGTACACATTTGCAAAGAGCCCATTAATTGATCAAACTGCCTTTGATGCTGTCCCCAGCTATTTTTGAGACCCACACAGACATATCCTCCCAGACCTCAGCTTTATCAATTAATAATGCCAGTCCCATCAGAATCTAATTACATGAAGCCACATCTTCACACTCCTCCTTTCTTTGCTCCATTTCCATCATTAACTATTTATTGGAAAGTTATAAAGTGTAGATTCTTCACTTTAAGGAATCTTTTCTCTAGTTTGGCATATGTGAGGAAACTGAAAGGTTCAATCTAAGGCCTAAGGCTATATTTCCTCAGAGCTTGTCACTTTCCATGACACAGAGATGGGGCAAACTTAAACAGCAACTTCAAAGTTGTGGCTATCTTACTGCTATGTACAAGTCAATATACCTTAAGTTCCTGGATTACATTTTGAGATTTCTCTTGCAAGATGCAAAGCTCATTTTTTAAGGCAGCATTTTCTTCATCTACAACAATTTTCCTCTGCACCAGGTTGTTTATCTCCTCTTGTTGCCCACTTGCTCTCTAAAAAAAAGTTAACAATTCTTAAATAAAACAGGTAAAGAACATAACATTCCAAAATAAAACTTCAAGCTATTTATTTATTTAATCAATCCATCAGTCTCATTTGTTAGACCAGCCAACTCCAGCCAACTCTGGGCAGCAAACAATAATAGAAACATAATATGAAAAACAACAAAGCAAGGAAAGTGCAATGGTTCACCTGGAAGGAAAAGCCTACAACCAACTTGCACACACACCAAACCTGAGTGGACCTCCACTCACCCTACTCCAAAGCCTGGGGGAAGAGCCAGGTCTTCAGGGCTTACTTGAAAGAGAGCATGCTTAGGGATTCTTTGAATCTGTTTCTCAACCTTAGCAGCCATTTTAAGATGTGTGGACTTCAACTCCCAGAATACCCCAGCCAGCAGTGGCTGCTAAGGTAGAGAAACACTGCTCTGAGGGGATGCTGTTCCAGAGGCCAGGTGCTATGACTGAGAAGACGCGCTTCTGGATTCCCATCAAAAGACACTGCTTAACGGAAGGGACCCGAAGCATGTCAACTATGTTGGAACAGACAAAATGACAGACAGTCCTTCAGATAAACTTGAAGGTATCCAATCATGAGAAACAGCTGTTTCATCCTACACCTGTATCTGCTTGCACTTTTAGATTTAGCATTTAAATCTTTTTTGGTGCCTAATAAATATCACTTTTAATATTATTTGAATACTGTATTCTCACTGGGCACATTAAAAGCAGAGGTAATTGAAAGTACTGGCAATATCGGACAATTCAAACTTGCACAAATAAGAAACCCTGTAGTTTAACTTCATTATTTTTATTATGAGATGCTTGAGAACCAGGAATCAGAAGGTAACTAGCCAGACCCAAGTGATACTCAAGTGATATCCCTAAGTGATATCCAGAATCTTTGTCTGCCCAAATCAGTGGAAGCCTCATACAATGGACAGCTTGTATGAGCCTAATTACTTGTGAATCTAGAATCTCATTCTAAAATGTGATGAAGACCTAGGATAGAAAGGATCATATTTTTAATAAAAGATTTATGATGTGACATATGTGTCACTTATTGTAGATAGTAAGGAACATTTTAAAAAGACTCTGCAAAGACAAGTTTTTTTATAAGTTGGAGAAATGTGCATTTGACCTATCTCAGCTGGACTAGAGCCACTCCTCATTTAGCAACTACCTCAATTAGTGACTGTAAAGACTGCCTATTCTAAAACACCATCAGACTCATGAGCAGGATCACAAAGATATCTGATTTATTACAGAATAGTATGCAGGATCACAAAGAAAACTGAGAATGGAAAAAGCGCGCCAAATGCAAACTAAAAACCCTCCGTACGAATGAGATCCGTAGAATCTTCCCAAGCTCACAATCCCAGGTGCTCCTAACGGCTTCTGATGGTCCGCGGGAAAAGTCCTTAAGCAGAGCACATAACCCAAACACATTCCATTGAAATGAACATAGATAGAGAGCGTGGCACAAGGTTTCACAGCAGCTCCCTCCCAACAGAAACGCGCATCAGCACCATGGCATGTGAAACGTTACAATGTACAGTGCACACTGAAACAGTGAACATGACATACTGCCCCCCAAAAGAAAGAAAACACTAAGCGGCAGGCTTTAAAGGGTAAGCCAAGTGGAAACGGTTAACTAAATAAGGAGCATTAATGTGACGAGCAGGAACCCATTCAGGATGAGGAAAGTGTTTCCAGCGAATCAGATCCTGGAGGGTGCCTCGAAGCTTGCAAGAATCAACGACCACCTTGACTTCAAAGTGCTGTTGGCCGTCAATCATGATCGGAGCAGGAGGAGGAGGGTGGGGATGCCAGCGGGAAGAGTGGTGGACAGGCTTGAGCAGGCTGCACTGGAAAACAGGGTGCAAGCGTTTCAAATTGTGAGGCAGGTCCAACTTAACAGTAACTGGATTGATAAGACCAACAATAGGGAAAGGACCAATGAACTTGGAAGCAAGTTTTTTAGAGGGCTGTGGGGACTTGATGAATTTGGTAGATAGATATACTTGATCCCCAATTTTGAAATCGTGTTGCAAAGAACATTTATCAGCTTGAAACTTGTAAGCAGCCTGGGCATCAGCCAAAGCCTGTTGAATCACTGGCCAGGAATCAGCAAGCTTAACAGCCCAGTCAGAGGCAGAACAGGATAGGGGAGGGGGTTGTGGCAGCTCAGGGATGGGAAAAAAGTCATGACCAGAAACCACAAGAAAAGGGGTTTGCCTGGTACTCTGATGGACAGCATTGTTGTAAGCCAGTTCAGCAAAAGGCAGCAAGTCCACGCAATTGTCCTGATGGTAGTTAATGTATGCTCTAAGGAATTGTTCAAGAGCGGAGTTCAAAATCTCAGTAGATCCATCAGTCTCAGGATGGGACGACGTGGACAGCGGCTGTTTGGTGCCAATCAATTTTAAAAATGATTTCGAAAACTGGGAAGTGAACTGTGTCCCGCGGTCACTGACCAAATGGGAGGGGCTACCGTGGAAACGGTAGATGTGGATGAGAAATAGGCGGGCCAATTGCGGGGCCGACGGGATGGACGCACATGGAATGAAATGGGCTTGTTTGGAGAAAAAATCTTTTACAACCCAAATGACAGTTTTCTTCCGACTGGGAGGTAGGTCCACAATAAAATCCATAGAAATCTCATCCCAGGGCTGGCCACTGGCTGTAGAAGCCCCTGTGGTTTTCCTCCTTTTCGCTTTGACATGGCACAAACAGGACAGGAAGCAACATAGTCTTTTACATCACGCCTTAAGGTTGGCCACCAAAACTGACGGCGAACCAAATGCAAGGTTTTGACAAAACCAAAGTATCCAGCAAGTTTATCATCATGGGAATGCTGCAAAACATTAGCCCTTAATGTTAATCCAGCGAACCCCTGGATAAATTGGCGATAGTAATTACTGAACCCGAGGAAACTTTGCAATCGCCTCTGGGTGCAGGGACGTTCCCAACTTAAAATCGCCTGAATTTTTTCAGGGTCCATTTCAACGCCCTTGTCAGATACCCTATAGCCCAGATAGTCAAGTTGGGTCTTGTGAGACTCACATTTGGAAAGCTTGGCATAAAGGTTGGCATTTCTAAGCTTACTTAACACCTGTTTGAGAAGGCATTCGTGTTCCTCCTCGGATTTAGTGTAAATGAGCACATCGTCCAAATAAACCAGGACCCCTTTAAACCAATGATCATGTAATACTTCATTAATCAATTGCATGAAGACTCCGGGCGCCCCTGCTAAACCAAAAGGAAGGACTTTGTACTGAAATGAACCCAGTGAACAAGTAAAAGCGGTTTTCTACTCATCTCCAGCTCGTATGCGGAAATAGACTTCATGAAGATTGAGCTTGGAGAAAATTTTGCCCTTAGACAAGTGAGCTAACATGTCCTTCATGAGTGGCAGAGGGTATTTGTTGCAAATTGAGACGGAATTTAACCCCCATAGTCCGTACAGAGTCGAAGCGTGCCATCTTTCTTTTCCCAGAATAGCACAGGGGCCCCAACTGGGGAATTTGCAGGTTCAATAAACCCCCTTGACAGATTTTTGTCAATAAAGTCCCATAATGCCTCAAGCTCCTTCTGAGTCATTGGATAAATTTTGGGCTTGGGCAATTGAGTGTTGGGAACCAACTCTATTGCACAATCAGTTTTCCAATGGGGGGGGGGTAGCTGATCTGCTTCCATTTTTCCGAAGACGTCTGCGAAGTCTTGGTATCGATCGGGCAAGCCTTCTAAACGTGCCAAACTAGGGCGCGGCGTGGCAATTGCAGCCCTTCCAACCCCCGCGCTTGAAGCTTTCTCTGCGGTAGGGGCTTGGTAAAACCCATCCTTAAAAGTCAGAGTTCTCTGTTCCCAATTCATATGTGGGCTTCGACAGGTCAACCAGGGGATCCCCAGAATTACCAAGGGGTTGCCAACAGGTGCTAATACGAATTTTAAAGTCTCACAGTGGCTGCCCATTTGCACTGCAACAGTTCCAGTGAAATGGGTTGCCGCCCCCCCCCCGCCGTTGAACCATCCAACTGTGTGAAGATCAAAGGCTGCTGGAGGGGGAAGCTAGGCAGGTCCAAAGCAGCAACCAGATCAGGGTGAATCAGACACCTGGAACACCCAGAGTCAACTAAAGCCCAGACCTCTGTAGTCTTTGTGCGGGAGCCCAATTTCACTTTTACTGCTAGAGTGGGACAGTCAGCACTCACCAGAGCATCCTCACGCCCATCCTCCTCCACCTGCCCGCAGACGCTCTTCATGGCAGGTGGCTGGCGTTTCCCACCGGCTCCTTAGAGTCATCTTCAGCCTCTCCTGAGAAGTAGAATACTTCCTCAGCATCGGCTGCACCCTTGGCTGCTGTCATCCGCTGCGAGGGGGGCGGCGATTTGGCCAGCAGCTTGCTCACTCGATCTCCAGCCTTGGCTTTTGGGCAATCAGCTGCTCGATGCCCTTCCTTTCCGCATTGTAGACACTGACCCCTCGCATAACGCCGATCTCTCTCCTCTTCCCAGGCTCTATAGCCTGGCCAGGCAGCAGTTGCGGCATTTCGGGGTCCCCTCATGGTGGCTGGTTGTTTTTCAGGTCGTTTGGTTTGCATGAAGGTATGCTGGGCGTGCTCAGCCTTGCCGGCCAGACAGATCCATTCATACAATGTCTCTGGGTCGTCTCTACACAACGCCCATCGCAGGACGTCCCAGTTGAGTCCCTCTTTGAACCGTTCTATTAAGGTTGACTGAGACCAGTCGGGGATTTTCCCAGCTAAAGCCTTAAACTCCAGGGCATAATCAGCTACAAACAGTTGGCCCTGGGTAAGATCCTTCAGTGCCTTTTTAGCCCTTGCCTTGGCTAGAGGATCCTCAAAATGCAGCTTTAACGCCCACATGAAGTCCTCAAAATACTCAAGCTCAGGGGAGTCAGCCTCACTTAATTGAACATACCAGTCAGCCGCTCGTCCCTTCAGCTTGGTGGCAATGGCAGTTATTTTAGCCTCTTCGGAAGGGAAGTATGGTCCAAACTGCCTCATGTAACTTTTAGCATTAGTGAGAAAGAAAGATAACTTGGTTGGATCCCCATCAAACTTGACAGAAAAGTCTCTTACCCCCACTCCTGTTGGAGCGGAATCAGCAGCTGCTTGAGTGGTTGGGCCCCAGGTTACAGTAGTTCTCCCTCCTCGGGGGGGGGGGGACACTGGTGGTCGAACTCTGCGGGGTGGAGATTCATCCAAGCCGTCTCCGGCCCCGCCAGCGGTCCGGGTGGGGGGATGGAGGATGATTGCGTGGAGTTGGAATCTCCTTCGCGCCTCGGCTGCCCCCCCATGATAGAGACAAGTTTCTTAACATGTACTCCATCGATTCTATTTTGGCCTCCACCACACTTAGCCTTTCAGGGGTTTGAGATTCCTCCCTCCCTCGCATGTTAGGCTGTCTCCCTGTGGATACTGTGGTAGATTCTACATTTGGGTTCAGCGGGAACCGATACTTCCAGGACGCCTGGGACGTCCCTGGTTGGGGTTCTCCCATTTCCTCCCAGGTGATCAACTCTGCGGGCGATTCGCTGGGTGCCGGTTGCTCTGGTTCTCTCCCATCGTCGGATTCCTCCACCTCAGGGCTGGAACTCGAATCCTGCCGGAAACCTGAAGGTTCTGGGGTGAGGCTCAGTTCTCCGCTCTTGACCGTTGACTCGGGCATCAAGCCAGTCAGTTCCTCAAGTCCCCTGGTCGTGAGCTTGGACTCGGCCATTGTTAACTATTTTCCCTCACAAGAAACTAATCTTGGTAGGAGCTAACGGTACAACTTTGGTGATTCTCAGCTTTATGTAAAGATTGCCTATTCTAAAACACCATCAGACTCATGAGCAGGATCACAAAGATATCTGATTTATTAAAGAATAGTATGCAGGATCACAAAGAAAGCTGAGAATGGAAAAAGTGCGCCAAATGCAAACTAAAAACCCTCCGTACGAATGAGATCCCTCCCCCCGTAGAATCTTCCCAAGCTCACAATCCCAGGTGCTCCTAATGGCTTCCGATGGTCCGTGGGAAAAGTCCTTGAGCAGAGCACATAACCCAAACACATTCCATTGAAATGAACATAGATACAGAGCTTGGCACAAGGTTTCACAGCAGCTCCCTCCCAACAGAAACGCGCGTCAGCATCATGGCATGTGAAACGTTACAATGTACAGTGCACATTGAAACAGTGAACAGGACAGTGACTGTTTGCAAATATGGTCATAATAAGCAAAAGGAAAAATCATTTTCTGACCAATGCGCACAGTTACAACCAAATTCCTGCACCTGAAAACAACACATGCCAGAATGAGAGTAATGCTGGTGTTACTGCATGAGAGAACTTTATCTAAATGAGGCAGCAGCAACCAGTGATCTTCACAGCATCTCTGTCTCTCAGTCACATGGTTTGCTTAGCAACCATTTCACCGGAATGAATTGCAGTCACCAAATGAGGATATTTAGATTACAGAATCTCTACTGAAGGCAAACAAATGGACCCTGCAAAAATATAATCCGTACTTTTGTGGCGACCATCCTGGCAGATGTACAGTGTTCTCCGGGCTTTGCTAACTTTTGTTGGAAGTTCATCTCTAATTTTGCAGATCATCTGGTAAATCTGCATTGAGCTGCTATCTCAATTCCCAAAGAAAGGACAAAGGGTCATATGGTCTACTCAAGAGCAGGCAATATTTCAAGAATTGAAAAGGCCTTTCACTTCACAGCTACTGCTCAGGCATTCAGACTCCATCTGCCAATTCGTAAAGTAGACTGATGATTCAGATACGGGAATAGGAGAAGTTCTCTTACAGGCAGAGAAGAAGGAGGGGAAAGATCTTCTACTATGTGCATTTTACTCCAGGTTGCTTCTACCAGGAGAACCAAACTATGACATCTTCAATAAGGAGGCACTTTACTTATTGCAGTAAAAATGGCATTCCAACAATGGAGGTACTTTTGGAAAGGGCTGCCCACACAACAGAAATACACACAGACCACAAGATTTTAGAAGTCCTGCTGAAGGAACAGTCCCTTACTCCTCAACAAATCAGGTGGACACAATTTTTCTCTCCTTTTGATTTTTATCTCTCCTATAATTCCTGGCTCACAGAACTAACTTTCAGTCACCCTATCATGTAATCCTGAATATGACCTACTCATTTCCCCCAGCCACCATACTGCAACTAGCAACTTGGAGTCCCCATAGAGGCTGGATCCTCCAGAAACAGTAGGAGTAAGAAGGCAGGCTGTTGATCTCTTAGATCAGATTAAAGTTCAGCAGCAGCATGACACCTTTCATGGTTGAGAAGGGGCAGCTGTTGCACAATGGTCATTTACATGTTCCCCTTCCTTTCAGGAAAGAGATATTGATACTCAGCCATAACAGTAGGACAGATAAACCTGGGGAGTGTTTAAAACTAAGCATCGAGTCCTTAGGGACTTCTGGTGGCCATGTGTGAGGGATTATCAGGGACTATGTTTCATCTTGTTGTATCTACTGCAGGATAAAATCAGTTCCTGGAAAGCCAGCTGGCTTGCTGAAATCTCTAAATTCCCCTTTGTGACCCTGGGTCACAGCATCACTGGATTTTTTTTACTGATATCTCCCCAGTACAGGGGTATACCAGCATTCTGGTACTATTGGATCTGTTTACAAAATTAGACCATTTCATTCTTTGCAAGGGCTTCCCAACAGCTCAGGAAACAGCACAATGTCTTTTTTAGGTCAAGTTTTTAGATACAAGACCTGGCCAACCATGTGATCTTGGATCATGGATCACAATTTACCTCCAGGTTTTGGAAAACCCACTTTCAAATATTAAACATTAAAATTTGTTTGTCATCTTATCATCATCTGGGAACAAATGGAGAATCTAGAGGTTGAACCAAATATAACAGGAACATTTAGGGGGCTATGTCTCTTATTAAGACAATTGGACTGAAATGTTGCTGCTTGCAGAATTTGCTTACAATAATTCAGTATATTCCTCCACTGGCATGTCTCCACTTCAGGTGACTTATGGCTACCATCCCCATGTTGCCATACAGAACTTCAGCAGCTGCAGTTCCTCACGCCTTGGGTTTCCTGCAGGAGAGGCAAGATGCTCAGTGCCTCTTAAAAGAATAGTTGGATTTGGCAAAGGCAGCATACAAGCAGGCCACAGACATGTGCAGACAAGAGGGTACCAAGATTACTGAAGGGGATTTGGTGTGGCTTTCTACAAAGACTATTTTGAACTCTAGATGCAAGGGGAAACTTTTGTTCATATCTTTTGATGTTAGTGGTCTGGATTTGCCATTTTGTTTATTTCTCTTATTCTATTTTTCTTTTATCTTATTGTATTTATTTTTTACATTGTGAGCTCCCCGGAGTTGGTCTGGAGTCAAGCAGTGTCAAAGTCAACATACATACATACATACATACATACATACATACATACATGCCAGGAGACAATAAAAGTGTAATTTTACCCAATAACAATATCATTGGAAAGGCACTGCAGTCAGCTCATGAGTCTTTCGCATTTATTTAAAGCCTTTCAAAATGCTGCAATTCTTACAACTGTACATGATATTATTAGATATCTAATAACCAGATCCTTTCATTTTATGATATGGTCCCATGTTACCTTAACATTTTATTGCAATTCCATCTTTCAGAAAATAAAGAAATTACTAAACTTTATTTTCAAGGTATCAAAAACTGAATAAATAGATTAGATAAAAATTAAAAACAGAAGTATTAATGTTAAGTAATGCTGAAAGCTAGAGTTAACACTGCTTTCAATTGGGCCCATAAACAAAGGCTTTACTATAGATTTGCACAGCAAGAAAACATTTTCTAGTTGAGAATAATGAGGCAGCTAGTACTATTTTAACCCTTTTGGAGTATAATTGGCTGATAAGGTTTTGAAAGATTACAAGGTCTAGGACAGAAAGATTAGCTTTAGTCTCTTCAGATCAAAACTGAAAGCTAATTAAATAACATTGGTGGAAAAGAGAAGGGAAAGGTCTACTGTATTTTTATTCATCCTTAATTTTCATCTCTTGAGAAAAACAAGTAATTTTTTTTTCTTTACCATTATTTGGATATTAATATTAAGGCCACCAAAATACTCAACAAGAAATAGAGCATATAGCATAATGATGTAGTCGGTTTGAGTTGGATATCATTCAAATTGAAAAAATAATTATGTTTCACATATTTCATGAACTAACATGTTTTAACCATGGTTTGCTGAACAAGCCATAATAACGTCATTCACACATACCACTAAGCCACTAAATGCAATATTTTTGACCAAAGTCCTAGTCAGTGCTTGGCATTAGGAAATAACTCAGGACACTGATCGCAATTGTCTTCAATCCAGCTGCAAAACTGCACTAGTACCCTGGTATTCTGAGCAGAAGTGGTGATAAAATGATAGGGTCAACAGATAGCAGAGGATTCTGTCAGGCATACAAAACTGTCTTTTTAAGTCCTAGTCTTGGACCTGTATAGCATTCCAAAGGACAGGTGCTTGACCACTCTTTAGGGTATCTTCCAAATGCTGTTTTATCTTTGCTGGTCTAGATTGGAATATTTTTATGTTACCTTATTTCAATTATTTCACACATGCCTTACATTTTAAATTGTATTTATTATTACTGTATCTAGTTTATGAACAGCTCATTGAGTTCTAAGCCACTTTGCAGAAGCTTTCATTTTGAAAAATAATTAAATAAAAATACATGAATAAAATAGGCCATACAACATATATTTTACCAGTAGTAATATCCTGTATAATGAAAACACTTATTCCACCTTCCAAAGCACAAATACATCAACTAAGTGTATCTACATTTGCTCATTCATATATTGCATTTGCGTTTCTTCACATGAAGATATGACTGGAAAATAGGAACTCCCTTCAAATGAAGGCAATATAAAAATGGAAATTTTTTGCACAAGGATAAGCTCCAGTAATAAATAGGATTGCTACAAAAATACCCACATAGCAGTTTTCTGGATAGCACAACTACTATTTTCCCAAAATTCTCACATCTTAGATTATACCTAAAGCTCATATGAATTCAATAGCTTATGGAAAGTCGAAATTATGATGTAACAGAGAGAGAGGTAAATATAAATGTATCTATAACAGCTATGAAGATCGGAAGCCGCATCTTTAGAATCTTTCTTTTCATCTTTTCAATTTCTTTTCTCTATTTCTTTTTCACTTTATTATTACTTTTCTTTATTCTTCAATTCAAAATTTGTACTGTTTTTAATTCTGTTGAAAAACTTGTTCAATAAAATTATTAAAAAATAAATCTCATTTTTTATATAATTTTTATTGAAAGTTTTAACAAGAAGAAGAACTGATACAAACTAAAATAGAATGAAAAAGAAGAAACAGAAATGGAGGGAAAAAAATAAAAAGCTAAAAGTGCAGAAAGAAACAAGTAGAAAAAAAACAGAAAAAGGAAAAAAAAGTGAGATATAAAGAAGTGGCTTCCAATCTTCTTCATACATAAATAAATAAAGCTCATATGAATTCAGAGTTTATTCATATCTTCATGCAACTACTTCAATACTTGATTCCATCAATAAACTACAGAATTTCTACCTAACCTATTAGAGCATGAGCAGAGCTCATGTTAGTATAACATTTAACCCAACAATAGTTGGAACATGTTGCTTAAATTAGCTCCTAAGAGTAAAAGCTTTTGAATAGGACAAAGGTAAG
This sequence comes from Candoia aspera, assembly GCF_035149785.1. Lineage (NCBI taxonomy): Eukaryota > Metazoa > Chordata > Lepidosauria > Squamata > Candoiidae > Candoia > Candoia aspera. The sequence continues at coordinate 186,969,452 of NC_086154.1, forward strand.
TATGTAGAGCTACATACAATCTCTCCTCCTCTCTCATACATATACAGTACATGTACACACACACGGATAACTAAAGACCACCCAGCTTGACATCAGGACATCAATATCAGACAAAACTCTGGAAAAAATTACTGAGCAATTTGTGAGCATTTAGAAAATAATGGGTGGCTTGACAGGACTCAGCATAGTCTGTTAAGTATGAGTCATGTCAAATCAACCTTATTTCTATTTTTTATAAAGTGACCAGTTTAGCTACAAGACCATACATTCTTGTAGATACAGAATGTGGTGGGCATAACGTACTTTGACTTCAGCCAAGCATTCAACAAAGTCTCCCATGAGATCCTAAGAGTGAAGATGGCAAAATTTAGGCTAGACTTTGCTACCATTAAATGGATACAGCACTGCTGGAACAATTATATCCAGCAAGTGTAAGTCAATGGATGAGCATCAAACAGAATGGGGGTGTGTGTCAAATGGCATATCATAGGCTCTATTCTAGCCTCTGTGTTGTTTAACATAGTTATAAACAACTTGGATGAGGACTTAGAAAATACAGTACAATATAAATTTTATTTTCAAACAACACAAAACAGAGGGATAATGAAGATGTTAGGGAACAGTATCAAGATTTAGATGTGGATCTTCTGGTGGGGACCAATAGCGGCTTGAGCAGGTTTTTCCGCTGTCTGTGGACTGATCTGTCAGTGCAGCATTTTTTTCAGGCTCAGGCAGGCTTCCTTAGAGCCCAGAAGTGTTCTCCAGAGCGAGGAGAACCCCAGGAATCACCTCTCATGTCCTGCAGGTGGCTGGTTGCACCCAGAAGGCCGCAAAACAGCATTTTGCGATTGACTAGTGAGAGATCAGCTGGGAGGCAGGGCTGTCATCTCTTCCCCAGCTGCACTGAAGCTGAAAACGGACTTTAAAACTGCCCACCCCATTTCTATAACACCAAGGGTTTTTTTGTTTATTTGTTACCAAAGAGAGGCTTTTTACAGCAAAGAAATGCAGAATCTATTGGTGACTTTAATTTTTTTGGAATGTATTAATTTGGTCATTTGGCTTTTTTATAAATATAATTTCTAACATTGAGAACTAAAGAATTTTGTCTTTTTATTGTTACTCTTTTTAACAAAGTGAGTTTTGAGGAATATAAAAAAATTTTCCTACTTCATTGAATCTGTGGATTGGAATTCTGACCTATTTGCTTCCACTTTCCTGTGGGAACATCCTTGTTACTACTTTCTATCTTCCCGCTTGGCTACTTTGGAGATAAGTTGCTGAGGAAGTTTTCAATAACAGTCCTAGTGGACTTTACTTTCCTGAGGCACTCGAGGATGCCATAACTTACTGTGGAGAGATATGGAGGAAATTAAACCAATTTTTAAAAACTTTTACTTGGAAGTCACTCAAGTTCTGGACCGTCTCAGATCTTGTGGAGTCCAGTTGTGTCAACGATTGAGAGAAGCTGATAAGGTTGAAAACTATCCTAAGTATAAAGTGGCTCCCCCAAAGAAGAAGATGAGAATTGGTGAGTTGGACTCAGGAATGAAGGTAAGAAAACTGAGTTGTGAAGAGGTGAAGGAGTTTTGGTCCTAAAAAGAGGGATGGGAAAGGCTGTGATGCCGTCATATCAAGACCAAGAAAGAGAATTAGGCTTCAAAGACTAGAAGGTTTTTCAAGAATATTTGGATTTTTCAATGCAGGCTATAAAATTTGAAACTGATAAGAAGAAAGCTCTGCATATAATACTGAGATATGTAAATGCCTTGGTTTACTTTGAAGTGGGATACTTGTTTAAATGTATTTATTAGGAAGGTCTTTTAAAGGTTTAGACAGATGTTCTTGCCATATGAAGACAGGTAAAAGATATTAATAACTAAATGTATAATAGGATATATATATATATATATAACTAAATATATAATAGTAATAAGATGTTGGCAGGTTACTTTGTTTTAGTTTAAATGCTTTGGTTTACCTTGATAATTGTTTAAAGATGTCTATCAGGATAATTTTTTTAAGGGTTTAGATGGATGGCTTTACTTTTTGGATAATATCCTTATAAATAAACAATAGTAATAAGATATAGTTAGGTTATTTTTTATTAGTTTAGTTGGCGAATAGGTGTAAATTAGAGTGAAGAAGGATAAGGTTTGTTAGTCTATTAGGTGAAAAATTAGGTTTGAAGGGGTTCCTCAGGCTTTTTAGCTGGGAGGGAAATTTGTTTCCGAAGGGAGTGCTATACTGAGAAAAAATTTAGATGCAAAAACATTTGAGAACAGGATTTGGTTGTCTTGGTGAAATAGAAGTTGAAAATGCACCAACAGCATGATGCAGATGAAACAGCAAATGTAAACCTAGGCTGCATCAACAGAAGTATAATGTCAAGATAAAGAGAAGTCATTGTTTCACTATATTCTGGGCTGGAAAGACCACAGCTAGAATACTGTATCCAGTTCTGGGTACATTTTAAGAATGACATTGACAAACTCAAGTGTGGCCAAAGAATAGCAACCAAGGGAATAAGAGGCCTGGAAAGAAAAGTGCATGAAAATCAGTTAGAGGCACTGGAGAAAAGAAGACTGTGGAGAGGCATGACATCAGTTTTCAAATATCATGCAGATACTACAGAATTGTTCAGAGTTGTTTCACACAATATAACAAGATACAGTGGATAAAACTTCAAGGAAGCAGATTTTGGTTGGACGTGAGGAGAAATTTCCTAATGGTAAGAGCTGGAACGTGGCTTTCCGCAGTTATCTATTTTCACCTAAACTGGTGCTCCGTTAAGGATATAACAAGATCCATTAGCTCCCTTCAAACAAAAGTAATTCTAACACATATGGAACAGTTATTTTATTCTCAAACCATAAAATATAACTGCTTAAAGTTAAAATTTAAGAAGTTAAATGGAACACATTTCATTAAATGCAATGCTTATTTTGAAAAAACATATACCATTGATACAATTATCAATAACCTTCCATAAAATGCTAGCTGACTATTGGAACATGTGATAATTTTAATACATTCACTTTACATTTTGCTATATAATAAAGGACCCCAAATGCCCTTTTAAAAAGTCCAGTTACATTGGCCACCATCCTTAAAATTTATGCTAAAAATTACAATAAAGTTTTACAGAGATAACAAAGAACAGTTGTGAAACAAGTAAAAGAGCTTCAGTTTTAACTATACATCCAACTTGGTATCTGTTCAAACTACTGGAAATATTTCAACTAAATTCAAACACTATCAAAAGTTGGAAGTTCACAGAAAAGTATGTTTTATAAGACTATAGATGTTTTCAGATGGAAAGCTCATAGTCCTATCATCAAAAGGTATTGTGCAGCTATACTTAGTTTTTTTTCCCCATCATTAAAAAGATTTTCTTTGCAAAGAAAAATTACAGAAGTGGTGAGAAAAGGTACATAGGTTACAACTGGAGGAAAATGTCATCTAACCTCTTCATAACATTGTGCGAGAAAAGTCAGGGTGACTGCACAATAAAAGTCTCTCCTGGAAGCATTTCATCGAATTCTGTCCGTTAACAATTGCCACAAAGAGATGTCTATACTGAAGGCTTTACACCTTTTCAGGTTGCATCACTTTGGAATCCAACACATAATTAAACAAGGTTTCCCATTTGCTTAACAGGTGGTATATATAGGCTTTCATGCAGTCCCTCAAGATCTTTTCTGCTATTCTAGGTAAGAGTACAAAATACCTGACAAGGTTCTCTTCAAAGAAACATCATCTGAATCATGCTACTCTAGACATTTTTCCACTCAGTTACTATTTTCCAGATGAGTCTAATGTAAACAATCTGACTTAGAACCCACTTCAAACTACACAATTAGAACCAGTGAGCTAGTTGACCTGTATGAATCCTGAAGCCACTGACTGTTAGTAATGAAGATGAACAGGATTACAGTGATAATACATTTCTGTATTTATATTCCACCTTTTCAATCAGAAGGTTTTCCTCATTTTATCCCCAATAATAATTTTGATGCTGTTGTGCCCCACTCTGCAGATGTTCCTGCCTGTTGGGTATATTGGTGTGGCTGAAAGTAATCCACTGGGTTCTGTGATCAAGTAGAGATTTGAACATGGACTGTCACTATAAGCAATTTTTTCTAATAAAAATGTCAATGAAAGCACAACGTTCTAATAATGAATGCTAGTGTTACAAATCACACAACTTTTTAAATACAGAGATTTACAAGGTCTGAAAAAGAAACATGGGAAGTAGCTGGAAGAACATTATAGATAGACATCTGATTTTGCTTTTTGTTTTCTATGAAATGTCTTTTGCTATATAGGCAAGCTTGCAGCTATACATCCCTATAACAACCATGTTACAAATATGTCCAGAGATCCAAAAAGACTGGGAACACCTTATTTACTCATATCTAGGCAGTGTTCTGAGAAAGAAAATAAAAGACTAGTTTTATTTAGTTCCTCCAAATGTCAGGATGAAAAAGTGATAAGCAAGGAATGTCACAGAATATACAAAATCATTCTATGTGTACAATGTACATACATTTGATCCTGCTTCTTAATGTAGTACTATGTCCTTTTCTATAGTTTTAATATGAATCTTCCTACTAGTAATTGCAGTTGTATAACATCTGAATAGATCACACTAATGTGAAATATGAAAACATTCCAAAATACATATTTTGATAGCATTTATCTTCTGCAGTTGATATACTAGCTATTTGTGTTCCTTTCACACTGTCCTTTTGAAGTATGAAAGTTCAGCATATTTATTATATTTTTTAAAAATCAGATGTCTGATTCCAATGAAACAAGATTTAAGGCCCAAACTACAGGTAGTCCTCATTTAGCAACTGCCTTGTTAAGCGACAGTTTGCAAATACAACGGTAATAAACGTTAATAAACAAATCATTTTCCAACCAATGCATGCACTTCTGTCCAAATTTCTGAGCCTGACAACAATGCACGCCAAAATGAAAATAATGCTGGCATTGCTGCACGAGATAACTTTATCTAAATGAGACAGCAGCAACCAAAGATCTTTGCACCATCTCTCTCTCTCTCAGTCACCTGGTTTGTTTAGCCAATATTTCGCTGGAACCAATTGTGGTTGCTAAATGAGGACTACCTGTAATTGCTTTGTGGTGCTCTTAGCTGTGAAGTCAATTTGAAATACCAGAAGCTAGTATTATCAGAATACAGAAGATGGGTTTATTCCAACAATCATGTACTTTCCCTTAATTTCTGCAAATTTGTTTCCAACCATGTGGTACTAAAGACTTTTTGCTCTGTTTCCAGTCCTTACCGAATGAAAGGCAGACCATAAACTCCCTACATTGAATGAAAATTATTTCAAGGACAATTCAGCAGTCCAAAGAAACTAGCAACTTCACATCCTTTGAATCCAATATCTAACTTAACTGGACCATGTAAAATAGAAAAAAGCATCCAACAAAATACTATTGCATATCAACTAGTTACTCAACAATGATTACCAAGCAGCTACTTGTATGAATTAATCTGCTGCCACTATTACTCACTACTCATTACCATCATTAAAGAGGTCTCATCATAGCAAGTACTAAATACCTATAGCAGGGCAGGTGTTCCCAACCATAACCACTATCACATGCCCTATGAATTACAGCAAGACACCAGGAAGAAGCAGTGATCAACTCCTTTTATGTGTTCATGGAGAACAGCAATCCTTTTTATTCCTATAGGGTCCTATGCCTCTTAAAGTTGCTTGACAGAAATATAACAAATGTAATCATTGTAATTCCCTTCCTGGATCACTGCCTTGTCATGGCAAAGCGCATCTCAATGAAGCCATGAGCTATGCCATGCAGGGCCACCCAAGATGGACAGGCCATGGTGTAGAGTTCTGACAAAACGTGGTCCATTGGAGAAGGAAATGGCAACCCACTTTAGTATCCTTGCTAAGAAAACCCCATGGACAGTATCAAAAGGCTAAAAGATATGACACCGGAAGATGAGGCCCTCAAGTCGGAAGGTGTCCAATATACTACTGAGGAAGAGCGGAGGGCAAATACGAGTAGCTCCAGAAAAAGTGAAGCAGCTGGGCTAAAGCTGAAAGGATGCTCAGTTGTGGATGTGTCTGGAAGTGAAAGGAAAGTCCCATGCTGTAAAGAACAATATTGCATAGGAACTTGGAATGTAAGATCTATGAATCAAGGTAACCTGGATATGGTCAGACATGAGATGGCAAGATCGAACATCGACATCTTGGGAATCAGCAAACTACAATGGATGGGAGTGGGCAAATTTAATTCAGCTGACAATTATATCTACTACTGTGGGCAAGAATCCCTTAGGAGAAAGGGAGTAGCCCTCACAGTCAATAAAAGAGTGGGAAAAGCAGTACTGGGGTACAACCTCAAAAATGACAGAATGATCTCAGTTCGAATCCAAGGCAAACCATTCAACATCACAGTAATCCAAGTCTGTGCCCCAACCACTGATACCAAAGAAGCTGAAGTTGACTGGTTCTATGAAGACCTACAACACCTTCTAGAACTAACACCAAAAAAAGATGTCCTTTTCATCACAGGGGATTGGAATGCTAAAGTAGGAAGTCAGGAAATAACTGGACTAATAGGCAAATTCAGCCTTGGAGTACAAAATGAAGCAGGACAAAGGCTAATAGTTTTGCCAAGAGAACACGCTAGTCATAGTAAACGCTCTTTTCCAACAACACAAGAGATGACTCTACACATGGACATCACCAGATGGTCAATACCGAAATCAGATTATGTACTTTGCAGCCAAAGATGGAGAAGCTCTATACAGTCAGTAAAAACAAGACCTGGAGCTGACTGTGGCTCAGATCATGAGCTTCTTATAGCAAAATTTAGGGTTAAATTGAAGAACATAGGGAAAACCACTAGAACATTCAGGTATGACCTAAACCATATCCCTTAGGTATATACAGTGGAGGTGATGAATAGATTTAAGGGACTAGATCTGGTAGACAGAGGGCCTGAAGAACTATGGACAGGGGTTTGTAACATTGTACAGGAGGCAGCAACTAAAACCATACCAAAGAAAAAGAAATGCAAGAAAGTAAAGTGGCTGTCTGATGAGGCTTTACAAATAGCTGAGGAAAGAAGGAAAGCAAAAAGCAAGGGAGTAAGGGAAAGATATAACCAACTGAATACAGATTTCCAGAGAATAGCAAGGAGAGATAAGAAGGCCTTCTTAGATGAACAACACAAAGAAATCAAGGAAAACAATAGAATGGAGAAGACTTGAGATCTCTTCAAGAAAATTGGAGATATCAAGGGAACGTTTTGTGCAAAGATGGGCATGATAAAGGACAAAAAAGGCAGGGACCTAACAGAAGCAGAGGAAATTAAGAAGAGGTAGCAAGAATATACAGAAGAACTATACAAGAAAGATCTTAATGTCCCTGATAACTACGATGGTGTGGTCACTGACCTTGAGCCGGACATCCTGGAAAGTGAAGTCAAGTGGGCCTTAGGAAGCATTACTAACAACAAAGCCAGTGGAGATGACAGTATTCCAGCTGAGCTATTTAAAATCCTAAAAGATAATGCTGTTAAAGAGCTGCACTCAATATGGAAACAAATTTGGAAAACTCAACAGTGGCCACAGGATTGGAAAAGCTCAGTTTACGTTCCAATTCCAAAGAAGGGCAATGCCAAAGAATGTTCAAACTACCGCACAATTGAGCTCATTTCACATGGTAGCAAGGTTATGCTCAAAATCCTACAAGCTAGGCTTCAACAATATATGAACCGAGAACTACCAGAAGTACAAGCTGGGGTTCGAAGAGGCAGAGGAACTAGAGATCAAATTGCCAACATTCGCTGGATCATGGAGAAAACAAGAGAGTTCCAGAAAACATCTACTTCTGCTTCATTGACTATGCTAAAGCCTTTGATTGTGTGGATCACAACAGACTGTGGCAAATTTTTAAAGATATGGGAGTACCGGACCACCTTACCTGTCTCCTGAGAAACCTGTACGCAGGTCAGGAAGCAACAGTTAGAACCAGACATGGAACAACCAATTGGTTCAAAATTGGGAAAGGAGTACGACAAGGCTGTATTTTGTCACCCTGCTTATTTAACTTATATGCAGAGTACATCATGAGAAATGCCGGGCTGGATGAATCGCAAGCTAGAATTAAGATTGCCGGGAGAAATAGCAACAACCTCAGACATGCGGATGATACCACCCTAATGGCAGAAAGTGAAGAGGAACTAAAGAGCCTCTTGATGAGGGTGAAAGAGGAGAGTGCAAAAGCTGGCTTGAAAGTGAACATTAAAAAAAACTAAGATCATGACATCTGGCCCCATTGTCAGAACCCATAATCAAAGAGTTGTGAGATCTGTTGATTGTGTTCTCTGCCATTGAAGCAACAAGTCTCAAGCTCTGGATGGGAGGGGAAAAGTTGCTGAGAGTGAGAACAAATCCAAGGTTGTATCAGCCAGGAGTGGAATGCTGGACTGTTAAGGGAAAAGTGGGGGAGTGTGGAGGAGGTTTTGACGCGCCTTTTGTGTCTTTTATCAGGTAGCTGTGTGAGAACTTTTCTAGTCGTGGCTTTTTGCTTAAATCTGTACACATCATCAATAAATCTGAAATCTGCATTTCATCTGGATGCATGAGTCAGAATTTCATTGAGACAACTGTGTCAGAACTTTACACCCATCACTTCCTGGCAAATAGAAGGGGAAGAAATGGAAGCAATGACAGATTTTATTTTCTTGGGCTCCAAGATCACCACAGATGGTGACTGCAGCCATTAAATTAAAAGACGCCTACTCCTTGGGAGGAAAGCTATGGCAAACCTAGACAGCGTACTAAAAAGCAGAGACATCACCTTGCCGACAAAGGTCCATATAATCAAAGCTATGGTTTTCCCAGTAGTAATGTATAGCTGTGAGAGTTGGACCATAAGGAAGGCTGAGCGTTGAAGAATTGATGCTTTCAAACTGTGGTGCTAGAGAAGAATCTTAAGAGTCCCTTGGACTGCAAGGAGGTCAATTCAGTCAATCTTACAGGAAATCAACCCTGACTGTTCATTGGAAGGACAGATACAAAAGCTGAAGCTCAAATATTTTGGCCACCTAATGTGAAGAGAGGACTCAGTGGAAAAGACCCTGATGGCAGGAAAGACTGAAGGCAAAAGGAGAAGGCGACAGCAGAGGATGAGATGGTTAGATAGCATCACCAATGCAATGAACATGAATTTGAGTAAGCTCCGGGAGACAGTGGAGGACAGGAAGGCCTGGCGTGCTATGGTCCATGGGGTCACGAAGAGTTGGACGCGACTTAACGACTGAACAACAACAACAATCATTGGAGATGCACTGGCAGACACAGGTGTGTATGTTATTCTGCTATATGTATGCAGCTTTCAAGCACAAAGGAATTCTTCAGAAAACAATTGGTTGGCAATGCAATTTCTATTGCTTTGATAGAGATTCATCTTATATCTTCTCATGTATTAGCCAGGAAACTGTGGATTGTCACTTTTCACAACTTACCACACTAATTAATTAATTAAACAGTCTGGGCTGACAATCTAGCAACTTTATTATAAGACAAAATCTTCCCTATCCACTCACAAATATTTGCTTTTCAAAACAGTAAGAGATTCACCAGCTCTCCCTAATATATGACATCCTGCCATTTCCTTAAAGCTGAAATTGTCTTCAGATATTAACAACAGAACTCTAAACATTCATCATCTTGCTCAATACATTGCATATTTCATTGGACTCTGATATAGCAATAGTATAAAGTGACAAAGGCTAAGCCTATCATGTATGATCATAGGTTACATGGTTAGGAAGCTGTCATTTATGTGTGAAATTTTCATTGCTTTTACAGACATGCTTCTTAAGTCTAAAATGCATTAAAATCAAGGTAAGAGCCACTTTTAATTTTTTCTTCTGCTGCATCCAAGTGGATATGTTTAGCATTAATAGTTTTTTTAATTGAATTTTTATTTTTAATTTATTTTTATTTTATTTTATTGAACAATGAAAAATGGTCACATAAAAACTTGAATAGATTCTAAGATAATGTTTAATTTCTTTATTGCGGTACTTTTAATTAAAGTGTTTACATGTATAGACTAATTGGTAATTGTTTATGAATAATCTAAAGCCACTATCATAAAGGTCTTTGGGCCCTTATGTAAATCAAGGAACAGAAATACTGCTCCAAACATGTATTCCCATCCTGACAGTGTTCTTCTAGGAATAACTGACTGAGAACAAGAAAAAAAAGAAAAAAACCCCCAAACTCCCAATAGGTAAAGGTAAAGGTTTCCCTTGACATTAAATCCAGTCATCTTCAACTCTAGGGGGCGGTGCTCATCTCCGTTTCAAAGCCAAAGAGCCGGCGTTTGTCCGTAGACGCTTCCGTGGTCGTGTGGTCGGCATGACTACACGGAACACCGTTACCTGCCTGCCGAAGCGGTGCCTATTAATCTACTCACATTTGCATGTTTTCAAACTGCTAGGTTGGCAGGAGCTGGGACTAGCAACAGGAGCTCCAGGCATAAATCAGTTCTCATCCAACCCAGGTTGGTAAATCAACGTAACTTTCACATAACATTTACATGTTTGACTGAATCCCAGATCTCATTCCATTCAAATAAAGGTATGTAGGCAATTTCTGTCAATTCTTCCTCTCATTTGTAGCCTGTAACACACTGATCCTAACGTCCCACCAATCCATAGCTCCAGATTCTTAGGGTCTCACTGAGGTAGAAAAAATCCTTTCATGGAACTTGGTTTTCAAGTAGGATCCAAGTTGTTATGTATATGTTTAAAAGTATTGAAAAGCATATCTGAAAACATAATACCTGACTGCCTGAAATTTGGAAACAACTGTATCAGACAAATATACTGGTCAGGGAAGTTGCATTGCCATGACTCCCTATCAGTGTTGCAATGGTAAAAAAAAAAAAAAAGCAATATAATACATAATATTTATGATTAAATTAAAAGGCCATGGTTGTCCACAAGATGGGGCAACAGGCGTGCAAATGGTGACACATGTTTGACAATGCCATCATGCAAATTTCATGAATCACTTACTTGCCTCTGATATCAAGATGCAAATACATAATGGCATTGGTGTGATGACATCATTGTGCATGAGCTGTACATTTCAGTTTGAAGTAGTAGTAGTAGTAATAATAGTAATAGTAGTAGTAATAATACATATAAGGGATAATGAAGCTATGATTGATCATGATTATGTGCCATTAAGTTGCACATTAAATCTTAGCAACCACATAGATAGATTTTCTCCAGGAGGATCTATCAATTTGATCCTTCAGGTCTTTCAACAGTACACCCATCCCACTGCAATTAAATCCATCCACCATGCTGCTGGTTGTCTTCTTTTTCTCTTTCCTTCCACTTTTCCTAGCATTACATACTTCTTAAGAGAGCTAGGTCTTCATATAATGTGTCCAAAATATGACAACTTGAGTCTGGTCATTTGTGCTTCTAGTGAAAACTCTGATTTGTTCTATGTTCCATTTGTTAGTATTCTTGGCATGGTATTCTCAGGAGTCTTCTCCAATGCCAAAGTTCAAAAGAGCCAATGCTCTTTCGATCTTACTTCCTCAAAATCCAACTTTTGTTTCCACAGAATGTCAAAGGGAAAACCATTGTCTGCACAATTCTGATCTCTGTAGGCATAAATACATCAGAGCACCTGAATATCTTTTCCAAGGTCTTCACTGCTATTTTATAAAAGTGTATTTTAGTGTGGTGTATTTCTTGACTGCTGATTCCTTTACTATTGATATTTGATCCTAAAAAAGCAGAAGCTGTTTTCCACGTCAGTATCTTCATTGTCAATTCTAAGGCTCGTTGCTGTATCTGTTGAAATTTCTTTGGTCTTCTTTGTATTTAATCTTAATCTCATTTTTTTCACTTGGTTTTTATTAGAGCTTGCATTTTCAGTTATCATATTAGTATCATTAGCATAGTGCAGATAACTGATGTTTGTTTCTCCTATTTTAAAACCACATTCATCTTTCAATCTAGCTTCTGTCAGTATATAATCAGTATATAGATTGAATAAAGAAGGGGAGAATGTACAGGTTTGTCTTATTCCTTTCCCAAACTGCAACCAGTCTGTTTTACTATGTTCTGTCCGGACTGTTGTTTCTTGACTTGCCTATAAATTTCATATGAGAACAATGAGATGTTCTGGGATTCCCATTTTCCTTAGGAAAGGTGCATTCTACAGCTTGACATGATCAACACAATCAAAGACCTTTCTATAATCAATGAAGCACATATTAACTACCGAGCATGCATCAACAATAATATCTCTTGTCCCTAAACATTATTTTGCTTATGTAAATCTAAGGATACTGTACAATACAGGTAATCCTCAATCTATGACCATTCATTCAGTGGTCATTTGAAGTTACAAAAGCGCTGCACAAATAGTGGTTATGAGTGGTCTTCGGAGATCTGGCCAACCAAGGACCCCCACAGTCATGTGATCTCGATCTGGGCACTTGGCAACTGGTTCACACTTACAACCAGTTGCAGCACCCTGCGATCACATGATCACCATTTGCAACCTTCTCTGCCAGCTTCCCCAGAAAGTCAATGGGGAAGCTGACAGGGAAGGTCACAAATCGCTGGGGTAAGTCTCTTCTACCCGTACACCTCTTTACAACTTCTTTGCTAAGTGATAGAAATTCCAGGCCCAATTGCCATAGTAAGTCAAGGATTACCTGTAGTTTGCATACTCAGTTATGTCTCCTTTCTTTAGTACTAGAACATAGACTGATCTCTTCCAATCTGTTGACCACTGTGCCACCATCCTCCAGATTTGCTGGCATAGTTTGGTTAGAACCTCTACAAATTCTTCTGCTGTTGCTTCCCATTTTACTGTAAATATTCCATCAATTCCTGTAGCCCTTCTGACTAGAGTGCTGATCTAACCTTATCTTTCAGTACATTCCCTTGTAAATAGGGAATCTTCTTCTTCTTCTTCTTCTTCTTCTTCTTCTTCTTCTTCTTCTTCTTCTTCTTCTTCTTCTTCTTCACATTTGAGTCAGTTTTTCACTCCTGGCGACTGCCTGGACAAGTCCCTGCAGCTTTCTTGCAAGATTTTCAGGAAATGGTTTGCCATTGCCTGCTTCCTAGGGCTGAGATAGAGTGACTGGCCCAAGGTCACCCAGCTGGTCTCACTCTAAGGCGAGACTAGAACTGACAGTCTTCAAGTTTCTAGCCCAGTGCCTTAACCACTACACCAAATTGGCTCTCAGGGAATATCTTCTAAGGTATCTTATATGTTGACATCTCTGCTATACATTATACTCTTCCAATCATTCTTTGATCTTTTTGGAATCAGTTAATATCTGGCCATTGGCATTCTTGACATACCAATTTGAGGGTGGAACCTTCTTCTGAGTTTGGAGAGCGTTTGGAAGACTTTCCTTGTTTTTCCATGTCTGTTTCCATGTTCAATATCTTTATAGATATCATTGTAGTACTGCTTCTTGTCTCTTCTAACAGCTGTCTGAAATTCTTTGTTACGTTCCTTCCTGAGTTCTTTGCCTTTCTTGGCTTTGGCTTCTCTTCTCTTCTTAGAAATTTCCACTGTTTATTGTGACATCCAGTCTAATGTCCTCTGTTTCTTGGTCTTCGGCAGTCTTTTTTTCAAATTCATCCTTAATAACATCTTTGATTTTACTCCACAGTCCCACTGGTTCCCTACCAATGAGGTTTAGGATTTCAAAGCAATACTGGATGTTCTCTTTGAAAATGGTGAGTATATGCTCAAAATCATATCATGGAAACTGGTTGGTTTTCTTTTTCCTCTTTAACTTAACTTGGAACTTGCACATGAGCAGTTTGTGATCTGTTCTAGAGTACCCATGGCTTTGCTATTATTACTGAGCTCTTCCACCTACTTGTACGATATAGTTAATTTGATTTCTATGTGCTCCATTTGATAGTGTCAATTTGGTAATATCCAGGCATTATTTGAGTTGTTTTATTTATTTATTTTATTAAATTTTGAAGGACTACCAAATGACTCTGGGGAGCTTCCATATAAAAGGCAGAGAGAGAAACAAAAGCAAAAAAAGGAAAGAGCATGTTGTTCTGTTATACATAGCGTCGAGTCGTTTACGATTCATGGCGACGCTATGTATAACAGAACAAAATGCTGTTTGGTCTTGTGCCTGACTGTTCCAATGTTTGCATCCATTCTTGAGGTAATTGTATCAATCCATCACATTGAAGGTCTTCCTCTTTTCCGCTGGCCCTCAACTTTACCAAACATGTCCTTTTCAAGTGATCGGTCTTTCCTGATGACGTGCCTAAAGTATGAGAGTCTAAGCTTACTTATCTTCACCTCTAGGGAACATTCTGCTTGTATTTCTTCTAAAACTGATTTGTTTGTTCTTCTGGCAGTCCATGGTATTTTCAATAACCTTCGCCAACACAATTCGAACGCATCAATTCTTCTTCTATCTTCCTTTTTAATGTCCAACTTTCACAGGCATATGTGGCAATTGAGAAGACCATGACGTGAGTCAGACACACCTTTGTTTTTAAACTGACATCTTTACTTCTGAAAACTTTAGATAGGTCTTTGATGGCAGATTTTCCCAGCGCAATACCTCGTTTGATTTCTTGATTACAATTTCCCTTGGCATTGATCGTTGACCTGAGTAGAATGAAATCATTGACAACTCCAATTTCTTCTCCATTTATTGTGACATTGTTTATTGGTCCATTTGTGAGAATCTTCTTCTTCATATTCAGGTGTAGTCCGTATTGCTGACTACAATCTTTGATCTTCATCAGCAAGTACTTCAAGTCTTCTTCACTTCCAGCAAGCGAAGTTATATCATCTGAATATCACAGGTTGTTAATGAGTCTTCCACCAATTCTGATACCCTGTTCTTCTTCGTACATTCCTGCTTCTCAGATTATTTGTTCAGCGTACATATTGAATAAGTAGGGTGAAAGCATACAACCTTGCCGCACACCTTTTCCAACTTTGAACCACTCGGTATCACTGTTTTCTGTTCTAACGACTGCCTCTTGATCCGTGTACAGGTTCTGCATGAGTATAATTAAGTGCTCTGGAATTCCCATTCTTCGTAATATTAGCTATAACTTATTATGGTCCACACAGTCAAATTTCTTTGCATAATCAGTGAAACAGAGGTAAACATCTTTCTGGTATTCTTTACATTCAGCCAAGATCCATTTGACATCAGCAATGATATCTCTCATTCCATGTCCTCTTCTAAATCCAGCCTGGACTTCTGGTAGTTCTCTATCAATGTAAGTGTCATGGGCACCGTTGCGATGATTGTGTCAGCGCAACGGCACACATAACAATACAACGAAACGGGGCCGAGGGATTAAAAGATAAGCAACTGACTTACAATGAAAGGCAACAGACACTGGCACCAAGGTAAAGACTCCAGCCGGAAAAGCCGATAGAAGGATACAATGTTGCAAAGAGCGAAACTGACAACGCCCGAGCACGAGGCACGCCCGAAGCTGTCAAAATAACCACGGAGATTATCGCCCGGTTTAAAGTCATCACCGGCCGGAGGAAGAAGATTAAGAAGCAGCCCAGGGCACCAGCAGGGGCCCCGCGACCCCTCACCCACCGGCAACAGGACCCTCGGGGCTCGGGGCTCACTCAGATGAAGGGGGGTGGAGCGCTGACCGGCGCGGGCTATTTAAATCCCGTACCGGCGCGCTCCATCCACTCTCAGCTTTTCACTAGGCATGCACCCTATGCTCAAATAAAATCAGAGCCTAAACCCCCAAATTAGCGTCTGTGTTTTATTGAGCAGCAGGCAGAGCCTGACAGTAAGGCTGCAAACGTTGTCAAATTATTTTCAGCAAAATTTTGCTAGCATGTGAAATTAATGAAATTGTTTGGAAATTTCCCCATTCTGTTTGATCTCCATTCTTTGGAATGGGTATGAATACGGATTTCTTTCAGGCAGTTGGCCACCCAAACTTCTTGACACAGAGGAGTAAGTGCTTCCACTGCTGCACCTGATTGTTGAAATATCTCAATTGGTAATCCATCAATTCCTGGAGCCTTGTTTTTCGCCAATGCCTTCAGTGCAGCTTGAACTTCTTCCTTCAGTACTGATGGTTCTTGATCATATTCTACCTCCTTAAATAGTTGAGGATCGACTAACTCTTTTTTATACAGTAATTCTGTATATTCCTTCCATCTTTTCTTAATACTACCCATGTCATTTAATGTATTGCCCATAGAATCTTTAAGGATAGCAACTAGGGGCTTGCATTTTCTCTTCAGCTCGTTCAGCTTGAGAAATGCTGATCATGTTCTTCCTCCTCGATTTTCTAACTCTAGGTCTTTACATATTTCATCATAATATTTTTCCTTATCTTTTTGAGCAGCCCTTTGAAATTTTCTATTTAGCTCTCTTACTTCGTTCTTTCTTCCATTAGCTTTAGCTACTCGGCGTTTAAAAGCAAGTTCCAGAGACTCATCTGACATCAATCTGGATCTTTTCTTTTTTTCCTGCCTTTTTAATGATCTTTTACTTTCTTCACATATTATGTTCCTAATGTCTTCCCACAGCTCTTCTGGTCTTCGGTCATCGATGTTTAGTGCATCGAATCTATTTTTGAGGTAATCTCTGAATTCAGGTGGGATGTTTTCTAGATCATACTTTGGCACTCTTGGACTTGCTTTAATTTTCTTCAGCTTCAGCTTGAACTTGTACATGAGCAATTGATGATCTGTCCTGCAGTCAGCTCCTGGCTTTGTCTTAACAGATAGAATTGAGCTTCTCCATCTTCTCCTTCCACAAAGATAATCAATTTTATTTCTGTGTAATTCATCTGGCAAGGTCCATGTATATAGTTGTCAACAGTGTTGTTGGAAAAAAATATTGCAAATAAGTCATTGGTCTTACAGAATTCTATCATGAGATCTCCAGCGTCGTTTCTGTCACCAAGGCCATATTTTCCAACTACTGATCCTTCTTCATTTCCAACTTTTGTGTTCCAGTCGCCAATAATTAACAAAGCATGTTCAATCAATTTCAAATTGCAGCATTTCATAAAAGTTTTCAATTTCTTCATCTTCAGCATTCGTGGTTGGTGCATAAATTTGAATAATAGTAGTATTAACTGGTCTTCCTTGTAGGCGTATAGATATTAGTCTATCACTGGTGGCGTTGTACTTTAGAATTGATCTTGAAATATTCTTCTTAATTATGAATGCCACGCCGTTCCTCTTCAATTTTTCATTCCCAGCATAGTATACCATATGACTGTCAGATTCAAAGTGACGAATGAAAGGGCATGTATGCCCAGATAAAATCAAAGCTAGAAGACTATGTTAGCAATGAAGAAATAATAATTGGATTGGCAGAAATTGGTAAGCTATTTGCCAGCTTCATTTCAGGACATTTTCTTCTTTAATATTTCCAACTTTGGCATCCTAGTCATCAACCACAAGCAACACATCTTGCTTGCATGCTTTGTTGATTTCAGATTGAACTTTACCATAAAATGGTACTGTAAATGGCAACTTTAGCAACTTGATGTTCCAAAGGCTTTAATCTAGGCATGTCATTAATACCTTAAGTATTCTGTAAGATTCTCAGTTCTTCCTCAGTAGCATACTGAGTATCATTCAAGTTGTAGGGCCCATCATCTGGCACTCTATCATCGGTTCATATAATATATCCATATTGTTTTCTTGATGAAATATAGCAGTGCTTCACCACTGTCTTCTCTCATGCAGTATGAAATTATGTCTTTGCCATTGTCACTAAAACGATCAACTACCTTTAGCATCTTCCTAATTGGCACTGCTGCCCAATATAGGTGCCAGCTTGCTTTAGCTACGCAACTGGGATGATCTTCACACCTTGGGTGACCCAGATGGAATTATATACTCTTGACAAATACTTCTATCATTCTTTATTCATCCCTCCTGGGAACTCCCCCCCCCTCCACCCCACCATGAAGAGTAACAGAGCACAACTTGAGGGGAATGAAAATATAATTTTTAATTATTCCTCTCCTCTCATTTCAATTTCAGCTACTTTTCTTACTGCCCCTGCTGCTAATATTGGTGTACCCTAACCCTCCTTAGAAAGAAACACACCAGTATGCTTCCCTAAAGTAACACAAATTTAATTAACCTCATTTATAAACACATTTGTTTCCTATGTTATATAGTAGATTAAAGTGTGAGGAAAGGAGAAAAGCTTAATCCAACCTGTAGTCTACTGAATAAAAAAAGCAGAAGAAATTATCACAATAATTATTAACAAGTGAAGAGAAGGCTGAGCCCACAGGGGGAAAGACTGGAGGTCTCAAATCATCCCTCCTTGAAACCTGATTCATCACTCCGACATGCCTCATGCTTTGCAGTAGCAAATTATTCATTCCTGCTGCCATCTTCAAGGGGTTGCCTCACCTGGTAGCCAGCCCATAACCCTGGCATGTAAGAGAGATAGGGCTCTCACAACTATCCTGCTTGCCTGGTAATTTCTCTAATGCCAGTTCCTGGCCATGTTTTGTTGTTTATTCGTTTAGTCGCTTCCGACTCTTCGTGACTTCATGGACCAGCCCACGCCAGAGCTTCCTGTCGGTCGGCAACACCCCCAGCTCCCCCAGGGACGAGTCCGTCACCTCTAGAATATCATCCATCCATCTTGCCCTTGGTCGGCCCCTCTTCCTTTTGCCCTCCACTCTCCCTAGCATCAGCATCTTCTCCAGGGTGTCCTGTCTTCTCATTATGTGGCCAAAGTATTTCAGTTTTGCCTTTGATATCATTCCCTCAAGTGAGCAGTCTGGCTTTATAACCTGGAGGATGGACTGGTTTGATCTTCTTGCAGTCCAAGGCACTCTCACAATTTTCCTCCAACACCACAGTTCCAAAGCATCGATCTTCCTTCTCTCAGTCTTCCTTTTGGTCCAGCTCTCGCAGCCATATGTTACTACGGGGAACACCATTGCTTTAACTATGCGGACCTTTGTTGTCAGTGTGATGTCTCTGCTCTCATGTATGCTCCTGGCCATACAACATAGCAGTTCAGGCTTTCCTCCCATCCTTGAGAGAGCCAAACACAATAAAGAGGTATTGAAAAAAAAAATTTTTAAATCCCCCTTTTAAAATTTAAGCATTAAAATGCGTACATTCCACATTGCAGAATATGAGGTAGAGAATTGTCCAGATACTAGTAATTCAAACCTGGCATCTTGAAAAAAAGAAAAATACAAAATGAAAATAAAATGCTCTTGTTAGACCACAAGATGTCAATGGTCTGCCACATTAAAAAATAATTGATATAAAACAACTGGATCAAGATTCAAAGTGGTGGATAATATTGATATGTGAATTTTTCTTGAAAAAAGCAAAAATGATTACATATAAGAACATGTTTCTATCCATTTTTTTTGCACTGAAGTGAGTTCTACATGTCATAGAAACATAAAACTAAGTTGAATACAGTGGGAATGGGGTAGTTAAGGAATATGTGTGATAAAAGGACAGGGTCAAGAATAAACAGACAATGAATAAATATAGACTGAATTAAAAAAGTGAACATAATGAAAGAAGTACACTGGGATGGTTTGATCACAGAGAGAGAACATCACAAAGCACAATCTGTGAAGGAAGAGTAAATCAGTTGAGAAGAAACTTTATGGTTGTATGAAGTTGAAGACAGAGATGAGAAGTTTAAGAACAAAAGCCTATGTATAAAGTTGTATATGAATGCAATGGAAGGAAGGGAGGTGTTCAAGGGCAAAATGGTAAGATGAATTAGATTTAGCTGTATTCCATTCTCTTTCCCTTATCTCATGATCTTATTTTTTCTTACTATCTTAACCCCTTTCAGTGCTTTGCGTAATATTGCTTACCCCAAAATGAAACAGCATAATGAGCATGTATGTATGTCTTTATGTACATGTTCAAAATGTGACCTGGCCATTGGATAAAGTTCTCTTCTGCTTGAGCCTGTTGCAGAAAAGTTGGAAATAGAAGCATTTCTTCAGATGAAAATAGTGGTGATGGAACAGGAGGTAAAAAGAACAAAGCTCACAAGATGAACCCAAGTGTTTACCATCTTGTGGAATTAAGACAATTAAGTCACTGACTACAGAAAGTAACTTATTTCTTGTCTGGGTAATTTTGGTCAGCTTGGTAGTAAATCAGATCTTACTGAAGAAAGAATGGAAGGTAAAATCGTATCACCATGAAGCCAAATCCATTTTGGTCCTCAGTGGCAATTAGGAGCACTAGACGATAATATTTGGGAAACTGGATCAAACAGGAGACCTCAAGTCGCTATATACATGTGAGAAAACAGAATGCATATAAGACAGCTTTAATGAAATTAGAGCAACAATATTCTGTCACCTTTAGTTTAAATAAAATACTAACCTGCTCCAGTGTCTGTATTTTGCTGTCTTTAACTTGCAAAATCTCTAAAACCTTCCTGTCCTTGAGTTCAGCCTTCTGCTTTTCTCTAAAAACAAAAATATATTGACTCTTATTAGTCATAATTTGCTACTAATCATTTGAATTTTTCATGTCCCAATAATGAATGTCATTTTAGAGCATGGAAAATTAAATTATCTGAGGCTGACAGCCTTGCAGAATTAATCATGGAACATATGGCAAGTGACAGCAAATTTTATCTGCAAACAATGAAGACAACTTTATTCTGAATGATGCAGTGTTTATGAAGGCAAAACTAGATATGCTTCCTTAAAAACAAAACAAGATACATGGAATAACTTCCAAATGAAGTATTTCTCTAGAATTCTTCCCTCCGTGCCTCTACATTATTGATATGAAAGAAACCCCAGTTTCATGTTGGCAATATAGTAAGAGTAGCATATTGAGGAACATCACTATTTTCCCTTTGGTATACTCAAAAGGTATTGTATTAAAACCATCAACAACTGGTAAGAACTGGAGAGAGAGATTCTGTTCCCGAATGATTCTTATCCTGTATCTCCTCAATCAAGTTCCAGATGTGGCAAAATAAAAACCAGTATGTCATAACTTCAACTAAAAAAATAATGTGATAACAGAAAGGAAAAACAAATAGTACTAATTACACAGCAACATTTGTCAAATTTATCACTTTATTTATACTGTTCTTGAATAAATCTGTTCATGCCATTCCTGAACAAATCAGGCAATTAAGTAAAATTAACACTATACAATGGTATACTGTTGGATTTTTGTTTCAATGGTGATCTTGTTTGCATACAATTATCTGGGATATAATAATGTTTTCCAAATTCATTTACTGGTTCTCCACCAACTTCCAATGCCTGACTAATTGCATATAAAAGCATCACTTCTCACCTAGAAACAGCCTGTGATAACCAGGAGCCCTTCTTAAAATTGATATTGGTTAAGAATAGTAGCATCTTTCATTTGAGGAGAACTGGAAAACTAAGTTCTTTATACTTGGATTGCACAAATTCTCCCCAGTTAAGCAAGAACTGCAAAATCATAACTGAAACTGTTAGAGCCCAAAACAGCTTGTTTGCTAAGACTCTGGCACACCAATTTGTAAAACACAGGAAACTAACTTGCAATTTTCTAGATGTTACTGAAGAACAATGCCAAGTATATCTCTTTATTGCTACACCAACTAGAATTCCTGAGAATTAAATTAGGGACTTCTGGAGGATTAAAGGTTGCTTAATTTTGCTGCAAAACGTGGCCACGTATGTGTTAAAATATTACATTTATTTAACATACATCCTGTGTGTATGTATGTGTGCATACGTGTGTATGTGTGTGTGTGTGTGTGTAATCAATAACACAGTACTACCGTATAGGATGTTGTGATGCCCTGTGTATTCCTTTACTTCAGTAAGTAAGTTAATGCATACTGTAGTACAGTAGTACCTTTTCTGGAATGCTTTAGGATTTTTTCATTTGTTGTTTTTTAAAAAAAGAAGAACGTTGGGAAAACAATATAGCTCAGAATCATAATAAAACATGGGCTATAGGAGGAGTCTCTATTTTGAATCAGTAGAACATTTGAAACTTTGAGAGAGAGAGAGAGAGAGAGAGAGAGAGAAAGAATTTTTATTAAAGATTTTTGATAAGGAAGATAAAAACTAATATAAACTAACATAAAGTAAGAAAAGAAAAAGAAATCAAAGAGAAAGCTAAAAGTGCAAGAAAGGGGAAAAAAAGCAAAAGAAAAATAGAAAAGAAAGAAAAAAGATATAAAGAAGTAGCTTCTGATTATCTTTACAGCAGTTATAGGTACAATTATAAATTTACCTCTTACTCTATGGTTACAATATAATTCTCTTTTGTCTATAATCTACCCTGTCCAATCATCAAAACCATAAATCATAAGTTCATATTTTTATGTTTCACACAAAAAGTCCATAAGGGGTTTCCAGTCAGCAATAAATGTAAATCTTGCCTTTTCTCTGATCAAAGAAGTAAATTTAGCCCTCTCAGAAAGTTCCGTCATCTTCACCAATCATTCCTCCGTTGTGGGTATGCCGAACCTTTTCATTTTTGTGCATATATGTAATAGTCTCGCTGCTGTTATCATGTACAAGAACAAAGTTCCATGACTTTTTTACAACTGTCCACCAATCCCAAAAGAAGAACCTCTGATCTCAGTTGTATATTAATCTTTAAAATCCTCTGAATCACTGTATCTATTTGAATCCAGAATTTTCTAGCCTTTTTATATGTCCAGCAAACATGATAAAATGTTCCTTCTTGTTCACATTTCCAAAAAAAATGAAGTGCCTTTATACATTCTAGACAATTTCTCTGGTGTCATATATCAACGGTACATCATTTTATAAAAATTATATTTAAGATTATAACATAATGTAAATTTCAATCCTTTCAACCACGTATTTTCCCATTGTGCCACCTGTATATTATAACCAAAAATTTTAGCCCACTTTATCATACATTCTTTCACTTGTTCTTCTTCTGTTTCAAATTACAATAAAAGTTTACATTTTAGCAATTATATGTTCATCATTTCTACACAACTCTATTTCAACCCCAGTCTTACAATGTTCAAAACCATATTCTTTTGTCTACTTTAAATCTTTCCAATAATTGTAAATAAGAGAACCACTGACAACTATATCCTTCTGCCACCAGTTCTTCTCTTGATTTTATTTTGTATTCCCCCTGACAAAATTCTAGTATCTCATGATAGGTTACCCATTTGTGTTTGCCTATTATTTCTTGTCTATAAAATGTTTCTTGTGCTGAGAGCCACAGAGACGTTTTTGGGCACAACCTGGGTTTGCATCTATTCCATATTCTCAATACGATACGTCTAACATAATGATTTTTAAAATCCACATTAATCTTAACTTTGTCGTACTACAAATATCCATGCCACCCAAATTTCCAGTCATGCCCTTCTAACTCCAAGGCCTTCTATTTCTCAGCAGCACCCAGTCTTTCATCCAAACCAAACAGCAAGCTGCAAAATACAATTTCAAATTGGATAAATCCAATCCTCCTTTCCTTTGCATCTTGTAACACCTTACTGTATATTTAACTCAGAGATTTTTCCCCCTGCCACACAAATTTAGATACAGCAGGTCCCTGGTTTAAGAACGTCCCGGTTTACAGACAACTCCTAATTAAGAATGGACCGCCATAAAGACTATTATATTAAAAATTTGAGTTAAGTACAATGTTTCGGGTTAAATACACAATACTACTTCGTGTAATTATGTTTAAGAAGTTTTAGTGTATTTGGAAGTGTTTCCTAAGTGTTTTATATGCATAGGAAGGTAAAATATATACCATATACTAAGACAAACATTTGACTAACTGATTCTAAATAACTGTTCTGACTTACAAATTCAACTTAAAGACAGACTTAGGAATGAACTTGTTCTTAAACTGGGGACCTGCTATATATCCTTCTGTCACTGTTTAAATGGTGCATCAGTTGTCAAAAAGGTATTGTCTGAAACAAAAACTAGGCAAGATGAACATTTTTATCACAGAAATTCTCCCTAGCGCTGACAGTTGTAGTTTCTCCCATCTTAACATGTCTTTTTTAACTTCATTCCATGCCTTAACAGTTATTTTGAAATAACATACAGTTCATATTTGTCATAGTGATACCCAGATATTTTACCTACTTCTCAATCGTAAAACCCGTTTTATTCATCAATTCTCTTTGATCTTCTACTTTCATATTTTTTGTTAATATCTTCTGTTCATTATCTTGAAACCTGCTAATGCACCAAATTCTTTTAATTTGCCCAATATTTCAATTCCCTTTAAAGGATATTCCAGAACCAACACAGTCACTTGCAAAAGCCCTTACTTTTAAGTTTCTTTTTTAATCTATATCCCACAATCTTCTCATCTTGTCTTATATCTCTATTCAGTATCTCAAGAACCAAAATAAACAAGAGAGAAAACAGTGGGCATCCCTGTCTTGTCCCTTTTTGTATCTCACAGTTTTGCTCGATATCGATTAACAATTATTTGTGCTGTTTGTGAAGTGTAAATCAATCTTACCCATTTTATAAAGTTCTCCCCAGAATTCGTATCTTCCAAAACCTTGAGCAAGAAAGCTCAGTTCAAATTGTCAAAGGCCTTCTCTGCATCTAAGAAGATAATGTGGCTTGTTTTTCATTATGTTGCTCCAAATATTCCAAAATGTCCAACACAGTTCTAACATTGTCCTTTAATTGTCTTTTAGGTAAAAACCCACATTGATCCTCATGAATGAATTCTTGCAAAATTATTTTCAGTCTATCAGCTAGAATCATTGTGAACAACTTGTAGTCATTATTCAATAATTATATTGGCCTATATTTTCTTGTTAAAGTCAAATCTTGTCCCTCTTCAGGTATAAACGCTATATTGGCCTCTTTCCAACTCTCTGGCATCTCTCTTCCCTGTAGGATAAAGTTCGTGTTTTGTAAAGGTTGTAAAAGTTCATCCTCAAAATATTTATAATAAGAACCTGATAATCCATCTGGTCCAGGCACCTTTCCTAGCGTAATCTTTTTTATAGCTTCAAAAACTTCCCTTATATAGGTCCATTCATAATCTGTCCCTGTTCTTCTATAATCCTCGGTAAATTTTGTTTCTTTAGATATTCATCTATTTTCTCTACAGAGATGTCACTTCCTTTCCTGTCTCAGGCCCAGCACACACAAATACACAAAAAAGTAGCTGCAAACTTTTAATAGGTGAGTTTTTTAAGCAATAGCAAGCAGCAAGGGAAGGTGATGTGCAAACTCACACGCACAAAACAACCAAGACCCCACAAGTCCAGCAAACTTTCCTAAAGAGTCCAAAAATCCAAGGAGCAGGCAGAAGACTAGTCAAGCAAATCCAGGGTCCAAAGTGTCAGCAAGGTCATCAGTTGGTCTGGGTTCAGAGTCACAATCACACAGGTTTGAATTCAAAGGCAAGGCAGACGGAGTCTGGGTTTGTGAATGGTTGTTTCCAACAAGAGACTCAACCTCATAGCTCTTCTTAAATAAGAGCAGTCCCGGTGGGGCTCATTTAGGCGGGCGAGGCTGCTTCCTAGCGAGTAGTCTCACTGAATTCCTTTGCTCTGCTCTTTTTTCTGCTCACCGGGCTCTTGCATTGGGAGGCGGTGGTAATTCCATGACCTCAGCTTCAGAGTGGTGGCAGCTGTTTCTGCTGATTGCTGCCCAACTCCACCTCGTCTGCCTGCTCAGGTGGCCATTCATCTGATGACCCCAGAGCTGACTGCTCATTATCTAAGGCAACTTCTGAAGCTGGCTGCCCTTCTTCATCTGAAGATTCTGACTCAGAATCTGAGCCCACCATGACACCTATTTATTTTTATTTTATTTATTTTTATATCCCGCCTTTATTATTTTTACAAATAACTCAGGGCAGCAAACATACCTAATACTCCTTCCTCCTTCTATTTTCTCCAAAACAATCCTGTGAGGTGAGTTGGGCTGAGAGTGTGTGTGACTGGCCCAAGGTCACCCAGCCAGCTTTCATGCCTGAGGCGGGACTAGAACTCTCAGTCTCCTGGTTTCTAGCCCGTTGCCTTAACCATTAGACGAAACTGGCTCTCTTTTATATGCTTCCTTTATATGAGTTGGAATAATATTGATGAAATGTTTTTTGTATGGCCGCATTGCCAATTAATACAGTATCTCCCTTGGGTAATTTCAATATCATTTTCTTTTCTTTTTCTTTCCATAATTTATATGCTAACCACTTCTCTGTTTTATTTGCAAACTCAAAATAGTTTTGCTTTACATAATTCATTTTTATTTCCATTTCTTATACTGTTAACATATATAATGGTTGTTGTAAAAGCTTAATTTTTTGAGAAATATTTATCCTCCTGGAAATTTCCTTAATTCTTCTTTTCTCTTTGTTTCATCCAATATAGCTTGTGTTTTCTCTTGGCTCTTCTTTTTAAGTTCACTATTATGTTGTATAAAATAAGCTCTAATAAGAACTTTACTTGCATCCCAAACCATTCCTAAACCAGTGCCTTTACTTAAAATATTTTCCAAAAATTCTTTTAATTACTTTCTACAATCCTCCACTTCAGCAAAGGATGGTTACCTTGTCGTGGTGCTGGAGCTTGAGCACCTCAATGATGCCATGAGCTAAACCGTGAAGGGCCACCCAAGACGGGAAGGTCATGACAGAGAGGTCAGACTAAATGCGATCCCTGGGGAAGGTAATGGCAACCCACCTCAGTATTCTTGCCGTGAAAACTAAATGGATCAGTACAACCAGAGATATGTCGGTATACCATCGGAAGATGAGACCCCCAGGTCGGAAGATGGTCAAAATGCTACTGGGGAGGAACAGAGGATGAGCTCAACTAGCCCCAGACGTGATGACGCAGCTAGCTCAAAGCAGAAAGGACGGCTAGCGGCCGACGGTGCTGGTGGTGAACGGCGAATCCAATGTTCTAAGGATCAACACACCATTGGAACCTGGAATGTAAGATCTATGAGCCAGGGCAAATTGGATGTGGTTATTGGTGAGATGTCAAGATTAAAGATAGACATTCTGGGCGTCAGTGAACTAAAATGGACTGGAATGGGCCACTTCACATCAAATGACCACCAGATCTACTACTGCGGACAAGAGGACCACAGAAGAAATGGAGTAGCCTTCATAATTAATAGTAAAGTGGCTAAAGCAGTGCTTGGATACAACCCCAAAAACGACAGAATGATCTCAATTCAAATTCAGGGCAAGCCATCTAACATCACAGTGATCCAAATATACGCCCCAACCACAAATGCTGAAGAAGCTGAAGTAGAGCAGTTCTATGAGGATCTGCAGCACCTACTGGACAACACGACTAAAAGAGATGTTATTTTCATCACAGGAGACTGGAATGCTAAGGTGGGCAGTCAAATGACACCTCGAATTACAGGTAAGTATTGCCTGGGAGAACAAAATGAAGTAGGACATAGGCTGATAGAATTTTGCCAAGACAATTCACTCTGCATAACAAACACTCTCTTCCAACAACCTAAGAGACGGCTTTATACATGGACTTCACCAGATGGACAACACCGAAATCAGATTGATTACATCCTTTGCAGCCAAAGGTGGCGGACATCTGTACAGTCGGTAAAAACAAGGCCTGGAGCTGACTGTAGTTCAGATCACGAACTTCTTCTTGCACAATTTAGGATCAGACTAAAGAGATTAGGGAAGACCCACAGACCAGCTAGATAGGAGCTCACTAATATTCCTAAGGAATATGCAGTGGAGGTGAAGAATAGATTTAAGGGACTGGACTTAGTAGATAGGGTCCCGGAAGAACTCTGGACAGAAGTTGGCAGCATTGTTCAGGAGGCGGCAACAAAATACATCCCAAAGAAAGAGAAAACCAAGAAGGCAAAATGGCTGTCTGCTGAGACATTAGAAGTAGCCCAAGAAAGAAGGAAAGCAAAAGGCAACAGTGATAGGGGGAGATATGCCCAATTAAATGCAAAATTCCAGAGGTTAGCCAGAAGAGATAAGGAATTATTTTTAAACAAACAATGCACGGAAGTGGAAGAAGACAATAGAATAGGAAGGACAAGAGACCTCTTCCAGAAAATTAGAAACATCGGAGGTAAATTCCAGGCAAAAATGGGTATGATCAAAAACAAAGATGGCAAGGACCTAACAGAAGAAGAAGATATCAAGAAAAGGTGGCAAGAATATACAGAAGACCTGTATAGGAAGGATAACAATATCGGGGATAGCTTTGACAGTGTGGTCGGTGAGCTAGAGCCAGACATCCTGAAGAGTGAGGTTGAGTGGGCCTTAAGAAGCATTGCTAATAACAAGGCAACAGGAGACGACGGCATCCCAGCTGAACTGTTCAAAATCTTGCAAGATGATGCTGTCAAGGTAATGCATGCTATATGCCAGCAAATTTGGAAAACACAAGAATGGCCATCAGACTGGAAAAAATCAACTTATATCCCCATACCAAAAAAGGGAAACACTAAAGAATGTTCAAACTATCGAACAGTGGCACTCATTTCACATGCCAGTAAGGTAATGCTCAAGATCCTGCAAGGTAGACTTCAGCACTTCATGGAGCGAGAATTGCCAGATGTACAAGCTGGGTTTAGAAAAGGCAGAGGAACTAGAGACCAAATTGCCAATATCCGCTGGATAATGGAAAAAGCCAGGGAGTTTCAGAAAAACATCTATTTCTGTTTTATTGACTATTCTAAAGCCTTTGACTGTGTGGACCATAACAAATTGTGGCAAGTTCTTAGTGGTATGGGGATACCAAGTCATCTTGTCTGCCTCCTGAAGAATCTGTATAACGACCAAGTAGCAACAGTAAGAACAGACTACGGAACAACAGACTGGTTTAAGATTGGGAAAGGAGTACGGCAGGGCTGTATACTCTCACCCTACCTATTCAACTTGTATGCAGAACACATCATGCGACAAGCTGGCCTTGAGGAATCCAAGGCTGGAGTTAAAATCTCTGGAAGAAACATTAACAATCTCAGATATGCAGATGATACCACTTTGATGGCTGAAAGCGAAGAGGAACTGAGGAGCCTTATGATGAAGGTGAAAGAAGAAAGTGCAAAAGCTGGCTTGCAGCTAAACCTAAAAAAAATCCCAAGATTATGGCAACCAGCTTGGTTGATAAGTGGCAAATAGAGGGAGAAAACGTAGATGCAGTGAAAGACTTTGTATTTCTAGGTGCGAAGATTACTGCAGATGCTGACTGCAGTCAGGAAATCAGAAGACGCTTAATCCTTGGGAGAAGAGCAATGACAAATCTCGATAAAATAGTTAAGAGCAGAGACATCACACTGACAACAAAGGTCCGCATAGTTAAAGCAATGGTGTTCCCCGTAGTAACATATGGCTGCGAGAGCTGGACCATAAGGAAGGCTGAGAGAAGGAAGATCGATGCTTTGGAACTGTGGTGTTGGAGGAAAATTCTGAGAGTGCCTTGGACTGCAAGAAGATCAAACCGGTCCATCCTCCAGGAAATAAAGCCAGACTGCTCACTTGAGGGAATGGTATTAAAGGCAAAACTGAAATACTTTGGCCACATAATGAAAAGACAGGACACCCTGGAGAAGATGCTGATGCTAGGGAGAGTGGAGGGCAAAAGGAAGAGGGGCCAACCAAGGGCAAGGTGGATGGATGATATTCTAGAGGTGACGGACTCGTCCATGGGGGAGCTGGGGGTGTTGACGACCGACAGGAAGTTCTGGCGTGGGCTGGTCCATGAAGTCACAAAGAGTCGGAAGCGACTAAACGAATAAACAAAAAAAAACACCACTATTGCATCTTTCTGTAACAAGATTTCATTTAGTCTCCATCTTAAAGAACTAGATTTTCTTTTATAAACCAAACTCACAGGATTATGATCCAATAAAGTCTTTGGTAATATCTCTACTTTAGGGACCTTAGTAACCAAGTTCTTTGAAGTTGAAATCATGTCTATTCTTGAAAAGGATCTATGTCTTTCAGAAAAGTAGGTATACTCTCTTGAATTGCCATTTTTCTGTTTCCATATAACAACCAGCCCTAAATTGTCCATCAAATCAAAGAAAACTTTTGGTAATTTGCCTTGAGTGATTTTAATATTTTTCTTAGAAGTTCTGTCCGGTTGAGGGAGATCACTCCATTGCAATCCCCCATCAAACACCGATTTTCATAAGAGAGACCTATTAATCTCTCCCTAAGTCATTTATAAAACAATAAGCTTATTGTTATAAAACAATAAATTCCCAATATCAAAGTCTTAATCCCATGCATATTAACTTCCACCCCAACAAATCTACCGTGCTTATCAATCAATACAAGTTCTGGTTTTCATTGGGGATTTATATACGAAACTCCATTTCCTTTTTGTTGTTGTTCCTGATGAAATAAATCCTTCACTCAAATTTTTATAAATCAAATATTTTATGTCTTTTTTTCTAATATGTGCCTCTTGTAGGCAAATTATATCTTGTTTTAATTTTTTCAAATAAAGAAATATTTCTTTTCTCTTTTGAGGAGCATTTGCTCTATTTACATTCCAAGTTAAGCATTTGTAATCCATCATCAAGCAAAAAATATAGAAAAATGGATACCTGTAGTGCCTAGTTCAGTATCATCCCTTTTAGTTTCCTGCTGCATCTGTTGGAGTTTTCCTCTTTTCTGGTAGTTGCTATTGTGACATTATAATTCAAAAATTAAAGTGTCTGAAACAAGGGAAAAAGAACAGGCTTCCCTTTTTTTTCTCTTTTGTTCTTCTGTGCCCTTAGTACTTTTGTCTCAAGTGGCACTCCATACTTACAGTCAGCATCACAGTCAACATCTCCATAGTTACAATCAGCATCACAGTCTGGCTCATATTACCTTTATCTTTTGTTTTGTAAAATCCACCAATTGTCTGCATTCTTTAATAGTTAAAAAAAGCATTCCCATGAAGGTCCAGTTCATTTGTCTAATTTAATTCCAATTTGTTCAAAAGCACTTTCACCAAAAAAATAGTATTTCAAAATAACTGTCCCCTTTATCTGTTTTAAACTTCCTTACATCGACTCCTTGTTAAGCTTTTTGCCAAAAGTTTTTAGGTCTTTAAAACCTTCCTTTTTCTTTATTTCTTTGTAATCCAGAAAAATTAATAATTTGCCAAGTTAAATTTTTATCTTGCCATTCAGAAAGATCTCTCTTTAGTTGTAAATTAATTACACCCAAAAGTGGTTAAGAAATTAGGCTTGTGCAAACATTATGTCCATATAGGCTACATTATGGCTATGATCTTGATTGAAATCCCTTGACTCCCTGCCGCTCAACTCATGAGCCAACTGTAAAAACCTCAGTTCCTGCAGCCTCCTCATGAGGAGCAGCTGTTCGGAGTACAAGTGGGCAATCTCACAATCGCTCCTTTTTCCAGAGACTTCATTGGCCAGAATTCGCCATCTAGCCCCCAATCTCTGCAGCAATGCCATCCCCGCTCCTTCAGGGGTGTCTAGTTCACCATGAATTCCCACCAGAAGCTCAAGAACATTTTTTGATATTCTTACAAAATGACTGTTAGGGTGGATTGCCAGCTGATAAAATGGCTGCTATGTGTGATTTTTTAATTTTTTTTTATCCTGCCTTTATTATATTTATAAATAACTCAAGGAGGTGAAACTACCTAATACTCCTTCCTCTTTCTATTTTCTGCACAACAACCCGTGAGGTGAGTTGGACTAAGAGAGAGAGACTGGCCCAAAGTAATATTATTAGTTAAAATAAACTACATGTGTGCATGTGTGTGCAAGGGGGAGGGGGGGGGAAAGTAGCATTGCTTTCTTTGAACTACTCTTTCTTTTACTTTCTCAAATATATCTATAAACATACCCAGAATTATTTCAAACTTCTGCTACAGATATAAATATTAATTGGAAGAATTAAAACCTTATTTTAAAATCTATCACATCTTAGGCTGGGTTCATGTGACCATTTAAGCAAGTTGTTTAAAGATCCAGTGTACTGTGTAACCGAGTAATTTGATTATTTATGGATTAGGATCATGGCTGAACTAACTTCAAAGCACCCAAAGCTAGCGATTTATCTTAACCATGGCTCCTTGTATCATCATGGAAGTGAAGTTTAACTAGAATTTATCCTGCTCACCTAGCAGTTCGAAAACATGCAAATGTGAGTAGATCAATAGGTACCGCTTCGGCAGGAAGGTAACAGCGTTCCGAGTCGTCATGCTGGCCACATGACCCGGAAGTGTCTATGACAACGCCGGCTCTAAGGCTTAGAAACGGAGATGAGCACCGCCCCCTAGAGTCGGACACGACTGGACTTTATGTCGAGGGAAACCTTTACCTTTACCTTATCCTTGCTACTAGTCTCTGGAAACAAAGGATAAAGAGACAAGAGCATGGAGTATTACTAAAAAAAAAAAAAAAAGGCTGTTCCAGGCACTTAAATCTCTATTTTTTCCCTTTTCTTTTCAACCTCAGTTTTGCCCTTACACCCATGATTCAGGGAGGTGAAACAGAAAAAGGGAAGAGGTTGGGGGAAGTTTTCTCTGCAACTCTTTCTGTATCAAATATTGAGATCATCCCTTTGATAAAAGATGGATATTGTGGCTAAAAACACAGGTAAATCGGATATAGGAACATTTAACTCTTTTGACGACCGACAGGAAGCTCTGGCTTGGGCTGGTCCATGAAGTCACGAAGAGTCGGAAGCGACTAAACGAATAAACAACAACAACTCTTTTAAAATCCGTATGACAGGGCCATCACCCCATTTGTGGCAGTGAATTCCTTAACAGGCAAGTCAATGTTAGTACTTCCAAGAGAACCCTGTTCAAGTGAGAGAAAAGAGATATTTGTTGGCATGCCTCTAGCCCATATTTCTCCATCTTTGCAATGCTGGAATTTCCAGTGTGAGCTAAACCAATCACAGATTAAAGTTGAGGGAAAGAGTGCAGACTATGTTAACATAACATATAATATATAATGTTAAAATAAAGTAACCTTTTTAGCCGGTTTGGTCTAGTGGTTAAGGCGCTGGGCTAGAAACCAGGAGACTGTGAGTTCTAGTCCTGCCTTAGGCGTGAAAGCCAGCTGGGTGACCTTGGGCCAGTCCCTCTTTCAGCCCAACTCACCTCACAGGGTTGTTTTTGTGGGGAAAATAGGAGGAGGAAGGAGTATTAGGCATGTTTGCTGCCTTGAGTTATTTATAAAAATAATAAAGGCTGATAAAAATAAATAAATAACTAAATAACTAAATAGATGATATAACATTAAATGATATAAGAAAAAGATTTCAATCTTCTAACAGAGGTATCTATAGCATGCTTTTTAAAACTTCCCTGATCTGGATTATATAATTAGAATTTTAAGAATATAACCTCTTTTTTAGGTTCTGTTTAACAAAAAGATTTTTTTGTTTGTTTTAGATGAGTTCAACATAATTTTTCTTTTGTTTTGCAGGTTATAAATGTAAAACAACTCCTAAATGCAGACAGAAAATGGAATCAGTTAACACTATTACACATAATAGCCATCTAAATCTTACCACCATATTTGTGCATAGTGGATGTGAACAAAAGCCTTTGGCATAAATTAAAACCTGGTATAGAATTTTATCAGCAGCTCCTCCTGGTGGCATAGGATAACTTCCAACACTCATTACAGGGAGGCTCCCAGAAGGGATGCGAAGTAATATTGCTCTGTGCTTCAAGTTTCTAACATATCATTGAACCCACAGCTACATTTTAAGTATGAAAAACAGAAAGAAAAAAGGGAAGGCAGATTTAAGGCTTGCTTATAAAGGTAAACGGCATAGTTGGAAAAATATGCTTGATTCATGCCTATCATACATTAAAAAAATGTTCACCCAAATCAGAAAAAAATATATGCAGGCACTGTCAAAGAGTTGATGATGATCAATGACTGAGACAAACTCCAGTTTAGCTAATTAGAACCACTGATGAGCAATAATGATGTGTGCTAAGAATATTTGCAGACTTCTTTAGGATGAAAAATGGAGTGAAGAGAGGCTGTCAATTTATACAAGTTTAAGCTCCAATCACTTTTCCCATGAGTACCGCCTATTTTAAATGTTTAACAGAGCTGTATTTAACCCATGGATTTTTCAGTCAGTTTTCACCAGCTACTGAAGCCTTAAAAAAAAAAATCCAAGAAATTATTCTAAACCATTAACTAACCATTTTCTATTGCATATGGCCCACGCTATATATTATACAACATGACAGAATCATATTTTCTGGGATTTGGCCCATTTTTAATGAGTTGTCAAAAATGAAATATTGGAGACGATGAAGAAGCATTTAACTATGAATGAGGTGAGAAAACAGAACCTGCCATTTCTAATACACCACAAATATTTTCAAAGGTCCATTGCACTGCTAAAACATTATCTTTCCTGTAATAAATACGCAAAGCAACATTGCTGAAGAGAAATTATGGACATAAGCATAGATAAAGGTCTGTGGTAGAAATCAATTAGATTTCTTTTAGCACAAAGCAACATGAAACAAGACAAAAATTGCATTATATCAGCTTCAGATAGCCACAGTTTAACCGGTAAAAGATAGTGATGGCAATGCAATGAGGCACTATGTGTAGACATATCTCCTGCTTTTCATCAAAATCTTCCTCTGAGAAAAGAAGTTGCATTTTCAACTGGTATGCAATTTTACGATTTAAGTCTAAAGAAATGAGCTTATGATATAGTTTTTTCTGAAACAAAGAGTATCTGATCCTGAACAGTCCCTAAATATAGACTGGCTAAGCCTGTAGAAGCCAAGAAGCTGCCTCATGCCAAGCCAGTTCAGCGGTGTAGCTTTCTTATTTCTGCTGACAGTGGGAAAAAGATTTTCAGACAATGTTTCCCAGCTCTGTCTGGAGATGACAAACACTGAACCTGGTGTCTGTCTTCTGCATTCAAAGCTTGTATTTTACACTGACTGTTGTGAGAGAGGAAACATTACCTGTACAATTTAATTTGTTTGAGAATATAAGAGAATCAAATGTAGGAAATCCCCCTAAAAGGCATTTGATCACAGGTCAGTGAAGGAGGAGGGGTTTGAGAAGAAGAAATTGAAAGTAGAGGTGTTTGCAGGATCTAATGCTTTCATCAAAAGGAGAGCGCTTTCATATCTACCTGCAACATCACCACACATGTACAAGAGAGAGGTGGGGACTTGTATAGAAAGAAAACTCATGCTAGAGTCACTAGTTATTCAAATGGACAGCTCAGTTCTTTCTTGTGTATGGTTTTCACAGATCTGTTAAGCAGGTAAACGATGTAAAGGTTTATAAAACAATGCATTTCAGACAAATGTCAATTATTTCTGTTTCCAACTCAAAGAAACAGGAAAATTAATAGAAGCAGGGGGGAAATAGTCTCTTATAAAACTTTCAGCAGTCTGGGTTTGATATTTTTTATGTACTGTCTTAGAAGAAGCAGGGGTAAAACACAGAGCCTGTAAACTACTACAGAGTGAAATATCCTGTTGTGCGGAACACAGGTCGTTTAAGTATATATATTATCTTGCAAAAAAACCTTGTTTTTTCTATACATACAAACAGATCTGTGCACTCACAACAGGTTAGGATAACATTCTCTCTCACTTCAATGAGGTGTAATTAGAAACTTCAAATTTATTAATTTAATAGAGGTGCACATCAGTATTCACAAATGCAGGAGCTTTTAACTATCCCTCTCTCAAGCACAAGATACAGACAAACATCAGGCTAACTCATAACGGTGAATTGGTATGCTACCTTAGTGTGGCATGTGAACCCAGCCATTGTAGTTTACAAATCATAGTTTAAGGCTATTTCTTGGTTAAAAAGCCATGCTAATATGGTGTGATATTACAACTGAACAACTGAATTATAAGAAATGTGTATTTCCTTAGCATTTCAAAATAGTGTAAGTCATGGTGGCACAGATGGTGCCTTGCTTCTACAGAAGACTTTCCCTCCCAGAGAACAGGGGCTGAGTTTCATTTAGTGCTTTCTAAATGAAAGGATCTAGCTATATTCTCCCAACTCACAATTTTAAATATCTATGATAGTAGAACTTCTGTCATAGCAGAATTCTCTAATTTCTCAGCTAACTAATCTTAAATATAAATTTGCACTTTAAAAATCTTAATATTTGGTGAACAATTTGAAAAATAAAAAAATTGAAAAATGCAAAGATTGATACTGCCAAACCAGATTTTACAAATATTGTGAACTTTTCAAAAATAAATACTGTACCTCAAAGCCTAATTTACAAATATATATTCATCTCTAAATATCAATTATTTTTTCTAATACTGTTAATGTTTTAAAGGCATATGGTGACTGCAAATTACATTTTTTTATTATGGTTTGAAATAAAATTAAATGTTTGGTTACCCAATTATAGACTTGCTCTGCATTATATATTTCACCACATATTGTTTTATGTATAGTAGCAGAGAGGCTTAATTGAAGAAAATGGGTTGTCTTTTTATACTTTGAAGCCAAATGTCTAAAATTATGGTTTTACAGCTATGCACATGCTTTATATTGTGGAGATTATGGTTACAATTACTAGCATGAACACTTTAAACATCATATTTTCTTCTTAATTTGGAAAGCACTTTCTCATATAAAATGTACAAGTTTCGTACAGTGTTCAAAATATCAGGGCTTCAGAACAGACTGTTTTAACATCTGCACATCACCAGGGTTTCCCCCAAGGATTTTTAAATGATGCCTGCTTGTGCTGAATAAAATGCTAACTTGCACCTTGCATTTCAAACTATGTCCTGAGCATCCATCCAGTTGGTACAACACCAGCTGAATTCCCATAGGCTACTGTTCAGTCAGGCTTCGCTGCAATTATCATGTCAATATTTTGTGCTCCGATATGCAGATATGCACACATATAAGCTGCGTAATATTTCCTTCTCCGTGGAATGTTGACTTATGTTCAATGTTCTGAGAATTTTTAATGAAACAAGATTTTAAATGTTCATCAATTGTGAACCAGCACAATTATTTGACCTTAAATGCATTGCCATATTTTTCTATTTAGGGTACCAAGCAGTGTCTATGTGATGTGACCAAAACACGTATTTTATAATCTATACTAAGATGTACTTACATACAATATTTTGGAAAGCAAAAAAACTAAATATTTATTATTATTAGGTTTACTAAGATTCATGTTCTCTAGTTTAATCCCATATTTTAATCCAGTGACAATATGGTAATCAGTCTGTATGACAGTGTGCTATATACATTGATTAACTGAAGAAGAAATTTGATACATGACAAACTCACATTGATTAAATTACTCCATCTATAGCAGCCTAATCAATGAGCATTGCTAAATGATTTAATACAAATAGATATGCTGCCAGAAGATCTGAAGTAATTCACGTAAAGTTTAAATTCTGCCCTGTCATTGTATTCTGCTCCTCCCCTACTCAAGAGGATCCAGTAGTTTTGTTCAGATAACATAACACTCAGCTTCAACTAAAAAGGAAGAGTGAATTGCACTCTTTACTCAACCTTCACAAGGCTGAATTGTTTGTGGACCTTACTAGACATAATCCACCTTCCCTAGAGGAATAGGACATTTAAAACTAACGAAGATGCTCTGCTCATGAATATAAACATTCAGTTGCAAAACAGGCAGTTATTCACATACTGAAAATCCAGTAGTTTGAAAAGATTCCAGTTTGTAAGATTTCTCTGTGTGCTTAAAATTGACTCCAAACTGTCTTTATAATATGGAACCAAAACAAAATTCTTGAATACCTAGAAACACACATACATGAAGGAAGACTATGGACAGTATTTGAAAATAATAGATAAATAAATAGCAGGGATTTAAAATGTTAAAGCTATAAGCTAGTGGTAAAAAACTGTGTTTCATTATAAAACTTTTTGTTAAGACTATTTTCCTAGTATTTAAGTGAACATTATACATCGTATAATCTTTACATCCTCCCACCCCATAATTAAGGAACACTTTGCATTCTAAATCAATAGTCATGAGTTGTTCTAAATATCTCAAACACAAAATGAAAACCAAGTTAACCAGAAAAAAAAATCCAATTATAAGAAGATGTAGAAATATTAGGAAACCTATACATAGAATATGAAAAGGAAACACAAAATCCCTGTACACTTTCCAAGACCAGTTCTGCCAAGCTTACAACGCAAACATTAGCCATGGGTCATAGTTTCCTTCTGCATCTGAGTGGACAAAAACTGTTTAATAGGGACAGTGTTCAGCACAGATACAAAAAGCAGCTCAAATTGAATAGGATTGAGAAAAAGATATTCAGCTTAATTAATATCCAAACCACAGAGCTTTCTCCTGTGTGGCCACCAGGCTATGGAATACACTCTGCAGGGAAATATGATTTCCCTTCACTCTCCCAGCATTTAAGGAAGAACAAAAATGCATTCCTTTTACCAAGCTTTTAATTGTTAGTTGAATTGATTTTATTGTTTTAATTTTAATTCTGCCTTGCTTTAACAGTATTTTTCTTACATATTGTAATTTGATTTTTTAATTTTTGTAAGCTATTCTGGATATAAATTTAATAAATAATATTTTAAATGTCTACTATAAAACAACTGGTGGCTTCAGTGGGAACTTGAAGGTTCCTATGTAAATAAAATATGCTTATGGATGAAACAGTGAGATCTAAAATATTCAATTTCACAAACACAACATAAACTTTAATTTATTTAGGTTATTATTTCTTACTTCTTTCTCTGCTGCATAACATTGCTTACCCTGAAAGGGAACATGGTGGGTATGTAAGTGAACTGTGAGTAGAATCCAGTGGTATTCTTTTTTCTTTCTGGGATGGAATGGGAGCATCCAATAAACCTTAGAAGTTGTTTCCAATCTTCTGAAGCAGATGTTATTGACATATAGGGGACTGTGGAACAATGGAGAAAGCCCAATTGTGCTAGCAGAAGTTAACTGAAAATTGGATTCCATTGCAAGAGATTGGCAATACCTATTCTGTAGGGTAGCAGGTTAGCACGCTAAAATAGTTCTAACATACAGTGGTAGCACAGTTCTCTTCATTTTATGCTGACAACAATAGAGATTAAGTTAACTTCTTGAGGACAATTCCTAGCAATAAACTATCAATGTATTGGGCATTGGGTCTTCTATACCTGGAAATGAAGATAAGAAATCACTTCTGGTTACTGGAAATATCTGGACAGAGGCTCTTGCTATATATATATAAAAATAAATAAAATTTATATCACCGCCCATCTCCTCTATATATTACATATAGGCTATTTAAACATACTACACAATTCTATTTTATTACCTGTGCCTGAATAGTCTGGATAAATAAGCTCTAGCAACACACTGTATCTAAAATGTGCTTAGCTTAAATTGATGCATGCCTCCAGAACCACAGTATTTTGAATGTAATGTTAGTACCAAAATATTTTCCATGTTCCACATAATCATTGCAAAAGTGAGTAAAATTCTCTTCTTGATTTTTTTTTTAAATCTGTCTAGTTCAGTCTGAGGGCTGGAATATGGATGAAAAAAGAGAAAAATAGAATTGGTTATATTTATTTATTTTATTTTATTTATTTTCTATCCCGCCTTTATTATTTGTTTATAAATAATAGTGGGGGGGGATGGAATTCTACAGACTACCACCAATTTAAATGCATGCCACTGGGAGGAGCAACCCACACAAAAGTACACTTTTGCCCAAAAAGGGCCAAGCCTTTCTTTCTTCTACCCCATGCCAACTTAGGAGTAATGAAGGAAGAGACTTCTATATTAGATCTATTATACCCTCCTCAAAGTGGTCCACAGAAACATTTATGACTACCACTGACCAACTGGTTAGTTCAAACAAAAGCATGTCAAAGAAACATAGCTGAAAGAACTTGGAATCTCATCACTGGGTTTCTTTAAAAATATACATCCCTGCAACCATATTCACGCTCACATTCACATTCGCACAGATAAACACCATCTGAGTTTGAATCGACACCTTGACAAAAGAAAGATGTTCTTTCTGTCATATATAGAAGGTGGATTCCTCTAATTGCCTGTCTCTCCTGGATAGAAAAAAAGTTTTAGTCATTTGAAAGGCTGAAGATAGAAATCTGAAGAGAATAAGAAAGTGTGCTCCAAGGATGAGAAAAGGAAAGAACTAAGAATGGTGTTCTCCAGTCCTGTTTATATTTATTTGTTTTTTTGTTGCTAACATTTATATGGTCACCCATTTCACACAAGGCGACTCTGGGCAGAGTACAACAATTAGATAAAAACAGTGATTAAAAAAAATCATTAAAAAAGATTAAAATCATCATTAAAAAGAATATTATCAAAAAATTTAAAATATACCAAGCAAGAATGTTAAAACAGATTGTTAAAACAGATTTCCAGGGAAAAGAAATGTTCAGGTAAATTGAAGCAAAAGGAACAGCTTTTACTTTTGTTTGCATCTTTTTGGAATTACATTTCAATATACATAAGATTTACGTGAAAATACTAACGTTACGTTAATGTTTTTGAATTTTTCCCACCAATCAGAAAATGAAGCAATATGCTTGGTGCAGATTTCATGATAATTTATAATAAAATAATATAACTACATTACTTTGTTTATTTGATAATAATAATATAAGATATATTATATCCAGTGATTTCTATACATTAAATGTACACCATCGCTTCTCAGTTTTTTGGCTAAGATCAAGTGTAATGAACACCACAGTAATCATGTATTAGTGATATATATAGAGGCTTAGTATTTTTTTAAATTTGGCATTTCTCCCACAATTCTTTGTTCTTGTTATTTTTATTGTTGCTGTTTAAAACTTGTTTTTTATTTCAGTGTATGTTTACCCTTTATATTTTTGTTTATTTTTTTGTAATTTTGTTAAAAAATATAATAAAATGGGGAAAAAGATTCATTCTTTTTCTGTCTGTGTTGCTAACTACCTCTCTTTTTCTGGAAAATTATAAGGTAGATACTTAATGTAAAACCTTTCATTTAGCCATGCTTTAGACTGGATATGATTTTTTTTTTTAGAATGTATAGTTTGTATCATTGTATTTCCATTTCCCAAAGGATTCTGTGGTATTTGTAGCAGATCTTCCACATATTGTGAGTCTACCTGGAACACTGTGCATACAGTTGTACATTTCTCACAATGTTAAAAGGGGTATTTAGTCTGGTCCTATTTCTCTTTTTAATAATTTTGTTTATCTCATATGAGATTGGTCTATCAAGGAAGAACTGAAACCTCTAGCCACATGCCTTCACACTACATGATCAGAAGATTATATTACAGAAATTATTTCATTATTTCTATGTTTACCTTTTTAGTCATTACTAAGGCATCAGATGTTTTGGAAGTCCTATCTCTCTCACTGTCAGCCTAACTAGGTAGACCAGACCAGGAAACCAACTCTACAGGAAAGCTAAAACTATGTTTACTGAGATTGGCTATAATAAACAGAACCTTGAAAGCCTGATTGTGCTGTACCTCCTCCTCCTCCTCCTATTTCAGTGAATTAGGGAGGCATCTACCTGAAGCATTTCCAAACGTTATCTCACTGTTCTGGACATTAAAAATGTTTTAGCCCCTTTTGCCTAGGTAACAGTTCCAACATATTTCCATTATGGTCATCTTCCTCTCTATACCATTCACCAGGGTTAGGGAGAGGATGCTAGGAGGCACCCGATAGAAGATAGGTGTTGGCAATAGTAAGACACTATCCCACACAGGAAAGTGGAGTCAGAGTGTGAAAACCCAGAAGGTTTCTGGAAGAGAAAATGCACAACTGACCCTTTCCTGCTGCTAGCATGATCGCATTGCTTTTGATGTATAGTCAAACAGACTGCTTACTCTCTTGAAATCGCTTCCTCTACAGTCTCTCCACTCTGCAGGAGGGGAGGGTCAGGCAAAGGAAAGATTACCTACAGAAATTGCTTGCTTTTTTTCTTCCCCCACCTTGCACAGCGAAGAGACTGGAGAGAAAGGGATTGTAAGAGAGTAAGCTGTTTGCTCTTCTATATATCAAAAGCAATATGATTGCATTGCTTTCACTGTGTTCAAGACAAAAAGCAGGCACCTGAGCATTCCAAAGGGTGGGGGAGTGGTTAGGAGGCAAGCAAAAGCAGAAGGCATGAAACTGAATAGTCTTGTCTCTTTCCAGCCAGTAGCAGTCATGTAATTACCCACTTAGTGACTGCTTTGCTTAGCAGCAGAGTTGCTTGTCCCAGTTAGGGTCATTAAACAAGAACTACCTGTATGCATTCATAAAAGACCCCTTTAAAGACCTGCAGACAGGTGCTACATTCATGCTCCCATGTGATCTGAAATATATTTTCTCAATTATTCCAAAACACTGCAT
This sequence comes from Candoia aspera, assembly GCF_035149785.1. Classification (NCBI taxonomy): domain Eukaryota; kingdom Metazoa; phylum Chordata; class Lepidosauria; order Squamata; family Candoiidae; genus Candoia; species Candoia aspera. The sequence continues at coordinate 187,011,885 of NC_086154.1, forward strand.
AGCTATAATATGTAATATTCCCAGAAAAAGGGAGGTTTTTTATTTCTATTTGGTGGCTCCAAGGTTCTTTAATAGATTAACTGGTGGGGTTTCTGATATGAAAAGTTGAATAACTTCTTAGCAGTTGTTTCACTGCCCAATCATAGATCTAGCCATGAAAACTTTCCTCAAGAAGTATCTACCATGGCTGGATTAGGGATTCTGTCTCACAGGCTCATGTTGATTAGGCATCTGAAAGAGAGGATTTCCCAACTAGTGAAGTTAATTTTAAAACTGTATGTTGCTAGGTCTCGTCTTCTAGAAGCAATTTTTATAAAACAGAAATGATTCCAGCTTTTGTATTGCTAAATACAAGTGTCCAAAATTAATTATTAAATATTTATTTGTGCTTAACTGTAAAAAAAAAGTTTCAAAGGCAAATGAAGTAGAAATAGAATACTGTTTGTTATGTAATTCAAAGATCAATAGTATTTCAAGTAGTTGGGAAGTATATTAGCATGGATATATAGTGGCTTATTTAAAAATACCTGGAGGCTTTAGCATATTCCTAAAGGCTTTTCTTATTTGCACACTAAAGATATTTTTTGTTTGTACCTGAAAATTAAGCCAAAGAATGTAGCTTCAGTAATGAATGATGAAAAGTGAGATCTGTTCTATGTATCTCACAAATCAACATTAAACACAATAATGATTCTGTTTCATTTTGAAATTTTTAGGGCAGTTCAGTCCCAGTCTGGGAGCTTAAAAGTATTTGAATAGGAAATGTTACTTTTCTTTGTGTGATATTAAATAGCCCGACATCAAACCAGTACAAAGGTGTATTTTCCCAAAAGATTTTCAAGTACCACACCTTAATTATAATCTCTCAGATAAAAAGATACTTTAAAAGTACTGAAAATAAAAGTGCACCGCAGCATTAATTGATTTAACAACATGATTAGACTAAGTGACTGTATTCATCAAATATTTCTGCTTTAAAGTTCTTCAGCTTTGCATATTTACAGTAATAAACAATTAAGAGTACTACTGGGACAAGAGTTTTTAACTGTCAACTTGTCTATCAGTACAGGCATTATACAATAGGATACATTTCATCTTTGCTCTTCCATTTCCCTTAACATCATATTTGCAATACCAAAAATCTTTGTATGTTATTGAAACACAAGATTATTAGAAAAACTTAAGTTCGCTTTTCTTTAAAACAGCATTTCTCTATTTAAGTGATTAGGACTGCAGTAATCCAAACCCCAATTATCTCAGAATGCATTTCACTCAATTCAATAAGGCTCTGTTTAAAATTTTCCTGTGTAGGATTGCATTTTAACGTAATGGTCATTTTTCTTTTACAATATATTAAAATAATCCTCATCATCATTATATTAAAAAAATAGAAATAACAAATACTTGCTTCTTTCCTCCTTACTTAAGTTCCATACCCATATAGTGGGTATTGAATTTCAGCCTAACAATGTATTTTTATGAATTACTGGAATTAGAACAGGAATGCAAGGCAAGGAATTATTTCTAGGCAAGAAATATAAGAAACAGGACAGGGTCTAAAATGTACGGGCAGTATTCAAAATGTCAGAGGAACTTTACAGTCCATACATCAGAAAAAAGTGACATGGAGAAAGACAGGAAGTAGAAATAAGATATTGTTGAATTGGCTTCTCTATGAAGATCTGAAAAGAGTTCCTGATTATTTATTATTTTAGTTTATTTATTTATTAAATTTATAGATTTTAGTCCAGATATGTTTTGAGACTTGGAAAAAGAATCAGGAAAGCAATTGTGCCTGGGAATCAAATCCTAGTACTACTATGTTTAGATGATGCCTACTAGGGTAAATATATGTATCATCTAAAAATAAATTAAAAAGCTATTTAATCTTATTTAAGCTATTTTCTCTTATACAAATTTACTTCATATATGTATCAACTAACAAGACAATCTAGTTCCCAATTATTTCCCAAGTACACACAGGAAGGGAAAGAAAGCCAAAAGATGTTCTTGAAGAATGATTACCCATATCCACTGTTAGAAAATTTAATTGTGGGTAGAGCAGAAAACAGAAGGCAGACTTTCTTCTTTCTTCCCATCATGGGAGAAATAAACTATAGCAGATCCCAGATTGGAATTTGTCATAGTTAGAACAGTTATAGGCTTTCTGTGGCTGTGTCAAGGAAGCCATGTGGCTTTGAATGAATGGAGCAGATCTATGCCAAATCCTGATAAACCCCCACTTCGCAGATAGAACATAGCCAAGGAAACACCTACACCAACAGAATTTTCTGCCAACATGGGAGTCTTCCCAGAAAATCAATGTCATTGTACTGACACTTATATCTCTATCTCCATTCACACTAAAACATATCAGATTAGCTTTTTGTCCTAAAGATATAAAACTCAATTTACTAGGATTCTTTAACTGGGTGGCTTAGACAGCAACCTTCAAACAAGTAGAGTGCGTTGAATTTTTGAATAAATTAGAAAATACAGCTTTCTACGTAGCTACTTTCGATTTACAAATATCTAGAATATATCTTACGGAGTTACATCTTAGTTTCAGGAATAGCACTGTTAAAAGTTTCTTCACTTATATGGTGGAACATGAAAAAGATATTCACAATTTAAAAAATCCTCCTACTCACCTTTCCACAACCAAACTGATTGCTTGAGTAACATCTGGGTTTGCAACCTGGAGACGTTTCCATAAAGACCATACAAATTCTTTATCAGCCTTAATGAAACAAAAACATGAAAAAGATTAAAGATGGCAACACACCAGTTTTAGCTGGCATTCATTACTACTGATTGTGGTATAGTCCTGGATTGCCTGTCAGTGGTAAGGCTGGGGGTAGGATTACAAAATAGAATTGTGCTTTCTTGAAGCACTTAACTATCCAAAATATGAAAAAACTATTGAGGTGCTTCAAGGTTCAATCCTGTTCCAATACTTCCTAATATCCACATACACATGTTGGAAAACATCATCTGGAGGTATGTCTAAAGCTTCTGGGCTAATGACAGAAATACTGATTTTTTTCCCCTGAACAATATCTAAACTCTGTTTTAATAAAAGAATGCCATAATAAATATTGTATTAAATATTATTTTTATTATCAAAATTATTTGATTTATCATCAGATTAAGAAGTTCTGAAGGACTGTAATATTTTTAGATGAATATTTTATTAAAAGTTTCACACAATTAACCATCTTAATAACATAGCTTTGAAACTGGTTCTTAGATTCTACTGATTTCCTCTGAAACAAAATTGCACCTCTAGCCTGAAATTGGCAGAGCAACTCAATTCTACAGCTGTCAAAGCCTTCGATATATCAATCTACAAAGTACCCAAGGACTATTCTACCACATGTATGTTAACAGCACAGAAAGATCATCGGAAGTCTGTCTTGAGCAGCTGAAAATGTATCTGTACAAAACAAAATACAGATATCATTTGGAAGTTCCCCCAAATTTCCTCATTAAAAATAAAATTTCTCATACCACCACTGCATGTCAAGAACAGAATCTGCTCACTTTGGAAATGTGCATGGAAGATGAAAAAAGACAGGTATAAAACATAAATATTTAGAGTGTTTTGCGAACTATATTGAAAGTGAGATGCTCTTCCCACTACTATAGAACAAAACATCTGCAATGGTTGCAGGTCAAGTTTCATACTGAAAAAATGACAGTTTTGAAAGAGAGAAAAAATGGAATTGTGTTTCAGTCAACAGTGAAAATAATTATACCTCATCACCATTATGCTAACTGACATGTGGCAATAAAGAACTAGGCCTCTGTTTCCTGCTAATACTGAATATGGTTGTATCATAACCATGGGAAGAGGGTAGATTCTCTGTGTCATATTAAAAAGTATCCTCCCTCAGAAAAAAGTCTATACTTCATGAAAGAGATATTTAGACTCCAATTTTGTACCACTAGACTGTTCAGACCTCAGCATTTGAGCCTTGCCCTTGAAAGTTTTGAGTAGATTCTCAACCTAGACTATTTCTGACACCTCCCTCTTTAAAACAATAATATTGAAGATAACCATTATTTTCTCAATTTGAAAGATTTACGGTGTTTAAGTACTAGATTGATAAACTGACACAAACACATCAAAATGTTTGTAGGAATCACTTGTTTGAGTGGAAGCAGGGCAATTCTGCCGCATATAATCATGCTAGATGTAAAGATACTACAGATTGATTATTGACTGTAAATATGAAAGACCAGGAGAAGGAAATGAGTAGAGATACAGAAAGATTATTTATTTGATTTTTGTATCAACCTTTATTTATTTATTTGATTTCTATAGCCGCCCATCTCAACAAGTGACTCTGGATGGCATACAGTCATAAAAAACATAAAACAATTAAAACAATACAAAATAAATATATATGACCACTGAGTTGAACAATTGCCATAGATGTTAACATAGCCAAGAAATGGGGCCTTTAACACACTTGGGGACCCAGGCCCTGGCACATAACCAGGTCTTCACGGCCTTATGGAAGGCCAACAGGGTCGAGGCCATCCTGATCTCTGAAGGGAGAATATTACAGAGGGCAAGGGCTACAGCAGAGAAGGAGTGCCTCCTAGTCCCCGCCAGCTGACATTCCTTGGCTGACGGGACCAGTAGCATGCCCAACCTGCTAGACTAAATTGGTCGGGTAGAAACAACTGGGAGAAGACAGTCCCTTAGGTAACCTGGTCCCAAGCCATGAAGGGCTTTAAAGGTGACAACCAGCGCATTGAATTCCACTTGGAAGCACACTGGCAACCAATGCAGCTGACATAGTACCGGTGTTACATGTGTTGAATATCCGATACCATTTACTACCTATGCAGCTGCATTCTGCACCAGTCGAAGCTTCCAAAAGCTCTTCAAGGGCAGCCCCATGTAGAACACATTGCAGTAATCCAGACGAGAGATCATGAGGGCATGAGTGACTGTGAGCAAAGCCTCCTGGTCCAGGAACAGGCAGAACTGGCACATAACCCGAAGGTGTGCAAAGGCCCTCCTAGCCATGGCTGCCACCTGCTCTTCTAGCAGGAGCCGTGAGTCCAAGAGGACCCCCAGATTGCACACCGGGTCCATCTGGAGCAGTTTCCACCATTGGTCCATCCAGAACCAATGGTGGAAAAACCTTGTCACCGGAAGGCCCAAATACTGTCTTGCTTGGGTTGAGTCGGAGCCCATTATACCCCATCCAGGCCCGTACAGCCTCCAGGCACTGGGACAGAACATCTACAGCATCACTTTAAGTTCACATAATTCTTTTATTCTTCATGCATGTCTCTATTTCTGCACACTGTTTTGGAACTATTAGCCAAGACCAGCTTAAAATTGAAGCTCTACATTACAAAAATGGGGGGCAGGTGTTCTGATTCATAAGTGGTTTGCTGCAAAACATCTAGCAAATGATATGTGCATAAAATGTGGTAAAATTTATTTATCCATAGTTCTGGGCTTGTATAAGGATAAAATCTGATAAGAGGAAACAAATACATAACATAACTACTGGTATTACTAATCAGAGGGCACAAATATGACCATGAGGAGAGGTCTTGAAGATACATGAAGTAGGATAACACAGTGTTTACATGTTCACACAGATGCACAGGTAGAGCTAGTAGGTTTCTAAAATCAAGTGCAGTTCAGAAATACACTATATTTAAATATGCATATTATTAATTTTCTGCAAAGAACCACTAGAAAAATGTGAACCTTTTCTTTGATACTCTTCTAGTCCTATTTCTAGATAAGCTACTGTAGAAAATATATTACAGTATTCTGTAAGAAAACAGAATACTGATACCTCTTTCTAAATACAGGGCCAGAAGAGATTATTTAAGTCTCTCTCCTGCTTGGTCTGATCATCATAACACCTCATGAGGCCATTCATACACACAAACACCTGCTACTACTTCTCCTCCAGTTTTCTTAAGAGTTCAAAACATACTTCTACCTGTCATGAGTAAGGATGGCGAGCAGGGGGCTCCCATCCAGACTGTTAAGTGCATGCGTAGCACTGAGGAATTGGGCAGCCATTCAAAGAGACACAGATCGGGACCGCCTTAAACTTTGGGGTTTATATGTCTGGGTTTTTCCCACGCTTCTTCAGTTTGTTAGGATTCCTGTTATGTACAAGCAATAAAACATTAGAGACCAGTTCCTTGTCTCAGCGTGGTTCCTGGCTGTTAGGACACTACCTTAGGTAAAGGTAAAGGTTTCCCTTGACATTAAGTCCAGTCATGTCCGACTCCAGGGGGCGGTGCTCATCTCCGTTTCAAAGCCGAAGAGCCGGCATTTGTCCGTAGACACTTCCGTGGTCATGTGGCCAGCATGACAGTCACAGAACGCAGTTACCTGCCTGCTGAAGCGGTACCTATTAATCTACTCACATTTGCATGTTTTCAAACTGCTAGGTTGGCAGGAGCTGGGACTAGCAACAAGAGCTCACCCCGTCATGCGGATTTGAACCGCCAACCTTCCGATCGGCAAGCTCAGCAGCTCAGCAGTTTAACCTGCAGCGCCACCGCATCCATTCTACCTTAATCTTCTTTAAATCACAGCTGATGAAAACCTTCTTAAGAACAGAGTAACAGCACAGAGACCTTAGGCAAGAACTCACTGTCCAGTTCCAAGGCAAATCCCAGGTATACCCAAAATATACTAAAGTAGTATTGCCAAATAATGAATTTCAATATCAAATGTTACAAGGAACTTCAAGAATATAAGCAAAGAATTGAACTCCATGAAATCCAGACATAATTCCAGATCTTCAAGAAAGCAAATAAGTAGGGAACCCTTGGGATTAGGCCCCAACGAACAAACTACTACAGCAAGAGAACTTACCAAGGCTTGGTCAAATAAATAATGTTTCCCACTCAGCTATTGATTAATTAGTATGTCATGTATTATAGATTGATTTAAAAGTATGGTATAGATGTTGCAAATAAATTAAACCAGTCTTTGTGGTAGAAAAAATATCAGAAAATTTTTCAAATCCATGCTTACACAGTAACAATTCTCTGATAATCCTTCAGCTATTAATAAACTAAAAAAAGTATGTAAGTGTATGCATATAAGTATATATTCAGCCTACCCAAGTTTAAGGTATTTTAATTTGCCTATCTGCCTAATCAGCCAACATATCTGCTGAGATATGTTTTATGTTTGTGAGCAAAAGAAAAAAGTGAAGGACATAGTAGACTGAAGTAAACTGGTCTACATTAAAGATATTATGTTGCATAGAATACCATGAGCATGCAAGAAGTAAAACTGGACTTCAGTTGCACTTGCGGCAAAGTGCCCAAAATACGTCAAAACTGAGCAATTGTTCTTACCATTAGAAGAGATGCTGCATATCTGCAATCTGCTAACCTACGCCATATCTTCTCAATCTTACTAAAAATCATTATGTGAAAGCCTCGACTCACCAAAGCCATAATGGACTGCAGAGGTTAGTATATATGGGTTCTCATGATCAAACTAATATTTATATACTATAAATTAATTAAACAAGAAATATGATGCAGATTATATATGAAGAACTACAGTGAAATACTTTACTTAAAATGTTGTATAACACTTCATATGCACACACATACATACATATGTATGAGCATCACACATACACACGATGATATTGTTATATTTCTTTTCTTTTTGTGATTTTTTAAATTATTTGCTCATTGTTCTTCATAAATATATATCTAAAGCAAACAAAGAAAAAAAAAGAAGAAGAGACATAGCTTCAAAATAACTAATTTTGAAGTGATTTAGTTATTTGACTTGTAGTTTTATATCTACATTCATGCATTCTTTGCAAAGATGATATTCTGTTTTGGAACTGATTTAGTAATATGCCTGAACTTGAATCTGTGGTTAAATTTATTCACATAGTATTTTGAAAGGGAAGTCATCTTCATAAAATTTGGTTTGTTTTATTAATCCATTAAAAAAATTAATCATCTGAACCTTGTCCAGGTTTAGGCATAGAAATAAAGCATATATGGTTAAAAACTGAATTTCAGATTGCCTCCTCACTGTACTGCTGAAGAGAAGAGATTATGGAAAACAGGGTGAAGCCATAAATTAATGTCAAAATGGAACACCACTATCTCCAGTTTCATGTGGCCTCCACACAAATGTTTTGTGGCCTGAAGAGTCCCTTTCAACCTGGTAGAACAATTGTTAAAATCAACAGTGTGGTTTGCTGCCAGATTTAAAAAACAGAAAAACCTAACCCATTTCCCAGACCGGGGGTGGGTGGGGGAGGAACAAAAAATCTCAGCTCCACCAACATGCTTATAACAGGTATTTTGCAGCAGTAATCCTACCACCAAAAGGGCCTATCTCTGTAATAGGGCTGTGGTAGAACCATGTCCAACTACAGCCCTAACCAAGCATTACTTGATTCTGCGGCAAAGGCATAAATGCTAGCCTGTCCCCCCGATTCCTAACATAGGGATACCATACATGGGCTGCAAAAATCCAGATCACTTATAGATGGCAGCAAAGTGATATGGAAAGGTCTAATGCTTCCTGCCATCTAGTGGTCATCTCTACTTGTTCAGCCCAAACATGGTAGCCTATGTTCCCTCAGTGACTAGTGAGTTTATATTATTATCTGCAAGCATATATGGGTAGAGCCAGTTTGGTGTAATGGTTAAGGCACCAGGCTAGAAACCAGTAGATTTTGAGTCAGTAAATTATCTCAGCCCCAAGAAGAAGGAACTGGCAAGCCACTTCTGAAAAATGCTGCCAAGAAAACTGCAGGGTCAGTTGCATGGAGTCAAAAATGACATGAAGGCACAACTTTTAAGTGTGTATGTGACATACTATTATTGCCCTTTGATAATAATGCCTGAACAGGGCTTGTAAAGAATGGTGAAGATTCAGTCAATCCTATAATGAATTTCAATATCAAATGTTACCCTATGGTGAATTAATTATATCATACTAATAAATTAATTGCTGTGATTAATTCCCATAATCACATTATGAGAATGTTTATGTTCTGAGGACAGATTTATTTTTGTTTTTCCTCCAACTTCTTTTCTACTTTCAAGGTCAGCATGTAATGTTTATGGTTCTGTTAATAATTTTTCAAATAGTTTCCTAGTTCTTTAAGTGGCAAAAATAAAATATGCTTGATTTTCTCAGTGTATAGGAAATTTGTTCCAGGCAAAAATGGGTATGATCAAAAACAAAGATGGCAAGGACCTAACAGAAGAAGAAGAGATCAAGAAAAGGTGGCAAGAATATACAGAAGACCTATATAGGAAGGATAACAATATCGGGGATAGCTTTGACGGTGTGGTCGGTGAGCTAGAGCCAGACATCCTGAAGAGTGAGGTTGAGTGGGCCTTAAGAAGCATTGCTAATAACAAGGCAACAGGAGACGACAGCATCCCAGCTGAACTGTTCAAAATCTTGCAAGATGATGCTGTCAAGGTAATGCATGCTATATGCCAGCAAATTTGGAAAACACAAGAATGGCCATCAGACTGGAAAAAATCAACTTATATCTCCATACCAAAAAAGGGAAACACTAAAGAATGTTCAAACTATCGAACAGTGGCACTCATTTCACATGCCAGTAAGGTAATGCTCAAGATCCTGCAAGGTAGACTTCAGCAGTTCATGGAGCGAGAATTGCCAGATGTACAAGCTGGGTTTAGAAAAGGCAGAGGAACTAGAGACCAAATTGCCAATATCCGCTGGATAATGGAAAAAGCCAGGGAGTTTCAGAAAAACATCTATTTCTGTTTTATTGACTATTCTAAAGCCTTTGACTGTGTGGACCATAACAAATTGTGGCAAGTTCTTAGTGGTATGGGGATACCAAGTCATCTTGTCTGCCTCCTGAAGAATCTGTATAACGACCAAGTAGCAACAGTAAGAACAGACCACGGAACAACGGACTGGTTTAAGATTGGGAAAGGAGTACGGCAGGGCTGTATACTCTCACCCTACCTATTCAACTTGTATGCAGAACACATCATGCGACAAGCTGGCCTTGAGGAATCCAAGGCTGGAGTTAAAATCTCTGGAAGAAACATTAACAATCTCAGATATGCAGATGATACCACTTTGATGGCTGAAAGTGAAGAGGAACTGAGGAGCTTTATGACGAAGGTGAAAGAACAAAGTGCAAAAGCTGGGTTGTAGTTAAACCTCAAAAAAACCAAGATTATGGCAACCAGCTTGATTGATAACTGGCAAATAGAGGGAGAAAATGTAGAAGCAGTGAAAGACTTTGTATTCCTAGGTGCAAAGATTACTGCAGATGCTGACTGCAGTCAGGAAATCAGAAGACGCTTAATCCTTGGAAGAAGAGCAATGACAAATCTCGATAAAATAGTTAAGAGCAGAGACATCACACTGACAACAAAGGCCCGCATAGTTAAAGCAATGGTGTTCCCTATAGTAACATATGGCTGCGAGAGCTGGACCATAAGGAAGGCTGAGCGAAGGAAGATCGATGCTTTTGAACTGTGGTGTTGGAGGAAAATTCTGAGAGTGCCTTGGACTGCAAGAAGATCCAACCAGTCCATCCTCCAGGAAATAAAGCCAGACTGCTCACTTGGGGGAATGATATTAAAGGCAAAACTGAAATACTTTGGCCACATAATGAGAAGACAGGACACCCTGGAGAAGATGCTGATGCTAGGGAGAGTGGAGGGCAAAAGGAAGAGGGGCTGACCAAGGGCATGATGGATAGATGATATTCTAGGGGTGACGGACTCGTCCCTGGGGGAGCTGGGGGTGGTGATGACTGACAGGAAGCTCTGGCGTGGGCTGGTCCATGAAGTCACGAAGAGTCGGAAGCGACTAAACGAATAAACAACAACAATAGGAAATTTGTCCATCTGATAAAGATATTTATGTAGTTGCTAACAATGCAATCTTTGTGTGTGCGTGCACGCATGCGCGCTCGTGTGTGGTATAAATCTCCCAAATGGGACTTATGGTAGCACACTGAATTTATTTAACAATTCTGATATCTAATAAATATGGCTACATTAGAATTGTATTCCTATTTTAATGATGCTTCCCCCATAATTTCAACAATTCCAAAAATATAAACCAATATGCTTCTACTCAATTATATCAACTTAAGTGATGTAATGTACCTTGAGAGGGCCTTTTCTTTTGCATCTGAAGGCCAAGATGTAAAATGTAAAATGTAGGTTCAGTGATAAGCTATATTATAGAACTAGCATACACAAATGCAACATAATAAACAAACACAGGAAATAGCAAAAATATGAACACATTTTGTTATAGAATCCTATGAACAAAATCCAGAGACTTCTGTAAATGGGTCAGGATTCAGGAAATAGAGTTTAGTTTAATAGATAGAATACCAATCTGACTGATAAACATCTTTTTTATTTACTTTATTAATATTGTTCAGCATTTTCATGGTGTTCATCTGTCTGCATATTTTAAAGCTACTTTGAAGATAAGAATATCTACAAAATCCCATGATAAAAACAGCATAGCCAAATATACTTGGCACTTTCTCTTTAAAAGTCAGTCTGGCTAAATACATATTTATTTATATTTGTAATTTACTGCAATGTGGAAAGTGATTTCACATGCACACCCTCCAGTTTAGGAGGCAAAAAAACTATATTGAAGTCTATACTGGGACCTCAGTAAAAGAATCATGAGTAAGTTGCATTGATCCCAAATGCATTATAGTTGAAAAATTCAAAATCAAAAGCAACAATTGAAAGGCTATCCAATTCAGATCTTAAGGACAACAAATAACAACAACACCAACAAGAAGAAGAACAACAGTTTCTCAACCTAACTTTCCTCCTTGTTATTTTAAGGTTAAATTGTAGAAGGAGTGAAACCTTGGAAATAGCAATGTGGATGGAGGAAGCTACTTCTGCCAGCTGATTTCAAAGAAAAAAGTATTTATTTCTTTGAATATGTTTGTAAATGACAAATCAGTTTAGTCTTAACCAGAATTTTTGAAATAGGTATATGCTGCTATTTGGATCTGAAACAGAAAAAGTTTTTCAGACGTTATTACACCTATCACCATTGCCCCTTTTCTGCTTCAGATCCAAACAGCTGCACATTCCTAATTTGAAATGCTCAAAAAAAACATTTAACCATTATGAAACAAATAAGAAGAAATACGCATTGTGAATAAGTAAATTTTAACTTAAGTAGTAGGACTGTAAAACTATTAAAAGCTCATATAGCTATTTTTTTCCAAGAGAGAAAAATACAATTTAATCATGGAGAAAGGGAATGAAGAAAAATATTGCAAGTATTTTCCCACTGCAAGTAACAATTATATACAAATGCAACAATTTGCTTCAAATTTCAGTTCACTGTTCATAAACATATTAAATATATATATTAGCACTAAAGAAGCTATTCTATTGCACTGCTGAGGTAGTTCTTGTTTGCATCTGATTTGTACCACGTTCCTTTAAAGCTTCCAATTGCAATTATGGAGCTTCAAAGACTACAAAACCCTGGAGAGGAGAGGAGAGGGGAGGGGAGGGGAGGGAAAAAATACCCTATCAAAGGGTTCGTGATTTTACATTTTACTCTGGTCTGAAAGGGAGAATTGGAATACACTATGTTAAGCAGCGTCTGAATAAGTAGATTGAATTATATGAGTGAAGAACTTGACAGGCTCGACTTTGTGCGGAAGTAAAATGTGTTCAGAATAAGCAGACTGAATCAAGTGAACGAAGGTTGGCACATTTTACTTGGCTGAGACTTCTCTAATAATTAGTATGGAGGGAATAAAAAAGCACTGTACTATGCAGCATGGATGTACAAAAGTCTGGCTGTTGAGGTACACTGTTTATAATTGCTTGTTTTGATCAGCTGCAGAGGTTGGATAGGGGCATGGCGATGCCATTAATGTAGCAAACATCCAGCTCTGTGGTTTCGAGTTGAAAGGTTGTTTTGAGTGTATTAGAACTAAACAAAGGCTTGTACCAAACAGTACTACAACAGTTTTTGGTGGAGATTTGGGACTGTGGATTGTCTATACCTGCTAAACAAGAAGCCTAGTTTTAAAAAAATAAACCCACCAACTAATAGATAATATGAATACAAAAGTGCTAAGTTATGCCTATGCCCCTAAGTGCTCTGTATAGAGTAATGAATCCTTTGAGTCTGAGTGCCTCTTTGGGTGTGACTGCTTGCCACTGTTCCAACGTAAATACAGGAGGAAGCATGAATCTTTGGTATTTTGGATTATGTTCTCTCAATGTTTCTCCTCATTTCGTGAGCTCTGATTAATAACTTCTCATCTTTGTTTAGGGGCAACTTATAGTTTCCTGCTTTGTCAAAAGAGGCAAGTTTTGCACTTGACTACAACATAAAGCTGTGGTTTCATAGTTGAAAGCAGCAGTAATTGTGGTGTCTTCTTTAGACAAACAGAAAAGCTGTGATTTCATGCAAACAATGATTGCAATATAAAATGTTGGCAATCAGGAGACAGTAGTGGACCTGTACCAATAAACCATGATTTCAGTTATATCTGAACAGCTTCTGAATCTGTCCATAAATGAGAGCAAGAAAGCTGCAAAGCTACTTTGTGGTAAATAAAGTCTTGGTAATAAATCCAGACATTTAGGTGTCATTTAGGTGACATTTAGGTATCGTGAAAGTGGCATCCCCCCAAAGGGTCAGACATGACTCAGTGCTTGCACAGAGGACCTCTCACCTTTCACAGATATCAGATAGAATTATGGAATAGTCCCCATCCATTTAAGAGAGACCAAACAAAGCAAAATAACTAAAAATTCTAGGGGCATTACTGTTTGATGAGAAAATTAATGGATTACTGTTTGATGGAAATGTATGGATGCTCAAAATGCACACTAAAAATTAAAATGTAAAAGCAAAGTTATGGCTCACTGCAAAATGGAAGTAAGATGAGACGTGGTATATACAATGATAGAAACAATGGGCAGAGTAATTGTGATAGCACAGGATTAATCTATGATATGATAGATGAACAGTGTTAATCTATGATTTGGCATATTACATATGAACATGCACGTAGTTACAACTACAGCAACTGGATGTTAAATCAAATATTATTTTGGAAGATAAATTTCCACACAAAATAAGAAAATGCATGCCAAAGAATTAGAAGGCCCATTCAAAATTCTGGAAGCCTCCACAAACATTTATAATATGATGCATTTGCTATCAAGTATATTTGCACCAAATGTAAGGAACTAAACTGATATTAAAATTAACAAAAACATGATCTATGATTAATTCTTATTTGTATATCTGAAGTAGCACAGGCATGAACAGAGTCTTGCTGGAAAACAGAGATTATCTGAACTCAGGCTACTAGTGATGATGGTTATATGGAAAGCGCCTCTGAATCCCATTACTTTAAATGTAGGCTACTGACTCTGAGTTTCCAAGAAGCATTTGATTGGCTATTGTGGGAAACAGAATGATGGATGAAACAGCTTTTTTTTCAATCCCATAGAATTTTTGTTACATTTATTGTAACTCCAACATTAAACTAACCATGAAATCAAAGAGCCTGACAGGCTGGTCTTTTTAAAGGCAGCAAGTTCCATTGACCTTTGCTCTATTCAAAGAAATATTAATGGCCACTAAGTTTGCAAAGTAAGGTAAAGTATAGAAGAATCATAATTAAAATTTAAGTACTAATATTACACTATAATATATTTATTATATTTAACTGATCATATATAGATTATTTGAAAGTGTAGTTACAAGAAAAAAGTAAGGCTTGTCTGAAAGAATGAATTTTTCTTGAACATCATAGTTTGCCTTCTAAAACTTTCGTAATAAGCTAATTTTTTCGTAATAAGCTACATTTTCCTACTGCTTTCAAGAAAAGGAAAAAAAATAAAGAATATACTACCTGAAAATCAGAGGAATGAAATCATTTAGTAAAATTCTACATAATAGGAAAGGAAACCCAAAAATATTCAAATAGATTCCTGTGAACCACAGGTAGGAAAACAATGAGGTACACCAGTAAGTACAAACATGTAATTTTTAGGACTGCTCCAACTAAATTTACTTACCAAGCAATAGGCTATCAAATAATTATATTTAGTATTGAACATTTTTTTAAATTAAGCAGATCAGAAACATGTAATCATTTAAAATTTTACTATGTCTACATTGTCTAGTCCAGCATTTGTTTATCGTCTTTGCCCATACTGGTGCTCCCTATGTCTAGTGTTATATCTACAGCTCTGATAATTCCTAGCCATAATGCTCACTGCTTTTCTGGCCAAGGGTCTGTATTGCTTTTCTGTGTCTCTTTCTTCCAGTATACCAGTGAGAGAGACACTACACTTTAAAACATAACAGGTGTTGAGAGAAAACTAAATCATAGCTTCATACATAACCACTCATTAATATGCTTTTGAGAATAAGGACCAATTCCAAACATATTTCTTTTTTCAAATAGGGAAGAATTTTCAACTGTCAGCTTGTCACGAACAACCAATGTAACTTACCTGAGGGAGGCAGCCTACTAAAAACATTTGTGAGCTAATACTTGGTGTGGCTGTATTTATAAGTAGGAGCTCAATTGTTTGGATCAGTCTTTTCTGAAGGTAATATTGGAAGGCAATCCCAGTCTCAAAATTGTAACTTGTGGAACAGCCTCTGATAAACTATACTACAATGAAGAGACAAAGGATGTGGTTTTAGAATTAAATTACAAATGTAATCATGAGAGCTGGATAGCATTCAGTTGTGTTCCTAAAATGCTCATACAGTATATGAAATTGCTGATCTCTTAATAAAAATATGCAACTTATCACTAAAATAAGTCTCCCTAGCAAAGGACTGGAAGGTAGCCAATGAAGCATCATTTTTTTTTTTTTTTTTTTTTAACAAAAGGGATCCAGAGGGATCCACATAATTACAGACCAGCCAGCCTAACATCTGTCCCAGATAAATTCATGGAAAACAGGGGATCCCCTAAGGATCTATATTGGTACTGGTGTGATTTAACTTATTCATAAATGATCTGGAGTCAGGGGAAGAATGGGTTTGCAGATGACAGGAGTTATTCAGGATAGTACAGTACCCGCATGGAAACTTTCAAAAGGACCTCACCAAATTATCTAAGATTGAAAGTTAATAGATGCAAAGTTATATTAAATGTTGAAAATATTTGATTGGGTCTAAATTGACTTTGAGTGCTACAAAGACAGTCCTTAAGGTCATACAGAAATGTTACTGAAAAGGGTAAGTTAGGTGTTAAATGTTAGAAATGATTAGGAAAAAGACTAAAAATAAATATCATTAATACTGCCTGGTGCTGGCAGGGTAAAAATGTAACATCAGAAATACTTACTTAAAATAAAATTAATTTAGGTACATAATCAATATCAATTCTGTTGGGTAAACAAAGCTATTTCTTCTCTCAGAGTACAGGTAGTCTTTGACTTAAATTCATTCAGCGACTGTTTGAAGTTATGACAGTGCTGAATGAAGGGACTTATGACAGGCCCCCGAACTTACAGCCATTGCAGTGCCCCCGCTGTCACATGTTCTCAGTCTGGGCACTTGGCAACCCATTCGCACTTATGACAGGTTGCCAAGCACCACAATCATGTGATCGCCATTTGCAACCTTCCCTGCCGGCTTCCCCAGAAAGTCAATGGGGAAGCAGGCAGGGAAGGTCGCAAGTTGCCGGGTTAAGTCTCTCCCACCCATGCACCCTCCCCAGCCCCTATGCACTCATGCCACACTGACCACTCGTGCACCCTTCCTGACCTGCGCTGCACCCACATGTACTCTTCCCAACCCACGCAGTCCCTCTTGTGAACTCTTGCACACCCTTCCTGTCCCATGCTGTGCCTTGCACCACACACACACACACCAAAGGACAATTGCATCTGACTGACCATTGACGTAATATTACCTGAGGTAGGCTTTTGTTTAGATCCAGCAAAGTACATTTTATAACTGTGTAGTACCCGATAGCTAAGCTTTTCACACATTACTGAAGCTAAGCATGAGATACTTGCTCATCTTGGCTGTTTAAACCTCTATCTCCAGGGTCCTAGTCCAGCACATGAAAGCAAGATATGAAACATTTTCTCAAATCAGGCCAACACAGGAAAAAAAAATGCAGCTGGTGTACTAGACATAAATGTGCAAACATCCTTCTGTGCCCAGTACCACTTACAAATCCAATGAAAGGATAGAATTAAGGAGCATACACTTGACCTTTCTGGAACAACAGATTAAATCTTCATTCCAAAATTAATTATTCTGTTCAGCAATAACTGATTTTGAGATTTATCCATGTCAGTTTCTAAAGACCTGGCTGATAAATTTGGGGGATGGGAGGTGTTCAATTTAAGATTTTAACCAAAGCTGGACAATCTTTTTTAGTATTTAACCCTTTTTTTTTTGGTCCTTGTTCCCTATCTGAGAGTGGCAGACCTGTGGCTAGCGATAGCATAACATCATTCAAGTAGACAGGACCAAAATTCAGTCCTTTTCTGCATTTTGCGTCGCCATCCAAACAAGAAAAATTGGCCCAGCTTTGGGGGGCATGTTCATAGAAAGCAATTGTACCTTAAGCTTATGCAAGGTTTTTCATCTCTAAAAATCACTCCACAAGATAAATAAAATGTATTAATTTTATAATCATATAAACCTGCCCTCCCAGTGTGCATGATCCTTTCTCCATCTTCAATATGATTTTTAAAAACAAAAGCTGGATTCACACATTCTAGGCTAAAATATAATTGGCTAGTTTGTGGCTCAGCAAGAGTAACAGCAACAAGTAAAAGTGGTTAGTTTGTAGTTAGTATATTGAATGAGAGAACCAATTTGGTGTAATGATTAAGGCATCAGTGTAGAAACCGGGAGACCGTGAGTTCTAGTCTCGCCTTAGGTACAAAGCCAGCTGGGTTACCTTGGGCCAGTCACTCTATCTCAGCCCCAGGAAGCAGGCAATGGCAAACCATTTCCAAAAAACCCGGCCAAGAAAACTGCAGGGACTTGTCCAGGCAGTCTCCAAGAATTGGACACAATTGAATGGATTAAATATATATTTAAGTACATATTTTTCCGCTGGAGGAAGACAAGGACCGAATCCAACTGGGCACAGGTTAGAGCCACTATTAAAGCCTACCTTGTGGTGATAAGAGTGGGGAAGCGTCAATACTTCTCCGCTCTTACGTCCTCAGAATGCCGCCCAACAGCCCTGTTTAAAATTATTGATCCCTTTTGGTGGGCCCAGCGACCCACCTACAGGGCTGTGCAGAGTTTGCTGAGCATCTGCAGGATAAAATCGCTCAGATCCAGTCCAAGTTAGACTCCAAGCGTGAGGCATGGTCTGTGGAGATACCAAGGGAGTGTACTTATCCAGTTATCTGGGAACAGTTTGATCCTGTTGGACCTGAGGAAGTGGAGAGGATCCTACAGACAGTAAATGCCACCACTTGTCATCTAGATCCGTGCCCCTCCTGGCTGGTAAAAGCAGCTCAGGAGGTGACATGTAGTTGGGTCCAGGAGATGGTTAATACATCCTTGAGAGAGGGAGTGTTTCCAGCTGCCTTTGAGGAGGAGTTGGTGCACACCCTCAAGAAACCATCACTGGACCCTATTGTCCTGTACAATTTTCGTCTAGTCTCCCACCTCCTATTCTTGGGGAAAGTGGTTGAGAAAGTGGTGGGGTTGCAGCTCCAGAGAGTTCTGGATGAAGCAGATTATCTGGACCCCTTTCAGTCAGGTTTCAGGCGCGGATATGGGACAGAAATGGCATTGGTCGCACTTATGGATGATCTCTGGCGGGCAGTGGGTGGGGGGCAGTGCATCCATCCTTGCTCTTCCTGACCTCTCAGTGGCTTTCAATACCATCAACCATGGTATCCTTTTGGGGAGGCTCAGGGAGTTGGGGTTGGGCGGCATGGTTTTATGCTGGTTCACCTCCTTCCTCCGGGGCTGGTCCCAATCAGTGGTGATAGGGAGCAAGAGATCCGACCCTCGACCCCTCCTTTGTGGGGTGCCACAGGGTTCGGTTCTCTCTTCACTCCTTTTTAACATCTACATGAAACTACTGGGTGAGATCATCCATCACCATGGGATGAGGTATGGTCAATATGCTGATGATACTCAATTATACATCTCTGTCCCAGGTGAGGTAAGTGATGCTGTGACCGCCCTCTCTCAGTGCCTGGGGGCTGTAGGGATCTGGATGGGGAACAACAGGCTTCAGCTAAACCCTGGTAAGATGGAGTGGCTGTGGGTTAATGGCTGTTCTGTATCCGTAACGTTGTCATCTTTGGTTCTGGATGGGGTTGCACTGCCCCAGACAGACCAGATGCAGAATACGGGCTCATGGATCTTGCTCGAAGAGCAGGTGGCAGTTGTGGCCAGGAGGGCCTTTAAGCAACTTTGTGTTGTGCACCAGTTACGCCCTTTCCTGGATTGGGAAGCCCTTCGAACGGTCACTCACGCCCTTGTTATCTCCCATATAGACTATTGCAATGTACATAGGACTACCCTTGAAGAGTATCTGGAAGCTACAACTGGTCCAGAATGCAGCTGTGTGGGCTATCTTTGTTGCCCCTAGAAGGGCACATATAACACCTTTACTGTGTGAGCTGCATTGGGTACCAGTTTGCTTCTGGGTCCAATCCAAGGTGTCGGTTATCACCTCTAAAGCCCTACATGGCATGGGGCCAGGCTACCTGAGGGACTGCCTCTTCCCCATTATGTCAACCCATCCCACCCAATATGCAGAGAGGGTATGTTGCAGACCCCATTGGTAAGAGAATTCCGTTTGGCAGAGTCTAGGAAGCGGGCCTTCTCTGCAGTATCTCCCCAGTAAGGAGTGTTTTCCTACACAATAGGGAAAAGAAATTTTGCTTTTCATTACACTGTATCCACGTACAGGAGACACATGTGGAATTAAACTATCATTTGCATTATCACAATTTGTTGAATATGCCACAATTTGCTGGGTTCACACAACATACTAAGCCAAAATCAAAGCATACTATAGTTTAGCCTGATGCATAAACTGAGGCTTAAACATATGCAAATGATGACCATACTGCTAGACAACACCAATATAACCTATTCAGAACTGTTTTGAAATTTAGACATGACATTCCCTTGGATGAACTTTGGGCCAATAAACTCACTGATTCTAATCTGCCTCATAGTATTCTAAAATATGCAAGAAGGCAAGATACCAAATGCACATCCTTGAACTGCTTGGAATAAGGGGGAATATAAAAATAAGAGATAAACATACAAACTAAATGTTCATAACAGATATATTGAAGTATATTTGCCTCTTTGAAATTATGCTGTTCGAAAGGTATGATCCAGTCTCACCATTATCATGTGCAGGTGACATCCTTCTATCAATTATTTAGCATCTTAGAGATGGCCACTTCCAAGCTGTGGAATGCACTCCATCAGGAGTTGCATTAGCTACTATTTCGCTCTGCCTTTAGAAGAGCCTTGTTTGTCAGGCTTTTATCCCAGTAATGAATTTCAATTTCAATTTCAATATTAATTTTAATTTATGATTTAAATTCATTGCATATTAATTTTATTTGTCAATTGTAGATCATATTTGAATAGAAAGGAAAAGCACTGATGGAATAAATAAATACGAATTCAACTCCTTATTTGTGTTTGCCAAACCTCAATAGTGCCAACCTAAATACACCTACAGATTTTCTTCAAGTGAAATCTATTGGATCTAAGCTGGAAAGGTACAAATTAGAATTGCTACCTATCATTTCACTGCTTATTGTAAGGATGGGTGCCCACTTTTTGGGCTAGTCCTTCCATCTGGCAGAGCTTAGCAACCACCTTTGCTGGCAGATGCTCAAGGAAGGCATAGTATCTCCCCCTATTTTGCCCTGGTCAGAGCATTTGGAGGACTGTATCCAAGTCTGAGCACCACAGTTCAAAAAGCACACAGACAAAACGGAGTGAATTCAGAAAAGCTACCAAGATGATGAGGGGTCTAGAAACTAGGCCCTATAAGGAACAGCTAAAGGGCCTGTATGTTTAGCCTGCAGAAAAGATGACTGGTGGGGAGATACCATAGCAATCTTCAAATATCTGAGGGACAGGAATGGACTTACTCTTTAAAGCCAGAAGGCAGGATCAGGCCAGTGGGTTAAAATGACAAGCAAGGAGGTTCAACCCAACCCTAACGTAATTTGTTGCTTACGTATTGACTTCCCCAATGAAGTCAATATTCCAGCAATGAAGCAAAGTTTTGTAATTGTTATTAGAAGGCTCCAGTTGGATTCTTATGCTGGTAAGGCCATGGAACTTTTATCTACCTATCTACTTCATTTTTGAAAAATCTTATCCTATTTTTATAGAGAGTGGCTAGAATGTTATCACTAACCTCCTTCTCTAAACTGTTTGTGCTTGTGCTGAGTTTTTTAATTATTAATTTAAAAACTCAGCACAAGAACAAACAGTTTAAGGAGGTTACTTAAAAGCCAGGAGAAGAGCTGCCACATGAAGCAATAGGGTTTCCTTTGCCAGAGGTCTTCAGACTCTCCATCAGAGATGCTCCAGTGGATCCTGCCCTGATCAAGGGCTTGGACTAGATGACTTCCAAGGCCCATTCCAACTCTATGATGCTGCTGTAGAATTGAGCTGTGCCCATACTGTCCAAACAACCTGCCCGCCCCCATGCAGAAGAAGTCCCTGTTCCCTCACCAGGGTGGAATTTACATTCAATTGCCCATTCAGTTTGCTTCTGGATACAGAACTTGGCAGACAGCAGCTTCTCCCTTGCTTCAGGCAGCCAAACATCTCACAGCAGCCCTTGGGGCTTGACTTGATTGCTTGAGCAACCTAAAACAAAGCTCTTTTGAGGGTTCACCATTGTATGCCTGGGGGATAACTATGCAGGGGTGTTTGCAATCAGGCAGGTCCCTGCCAAGAGTCCACCCCTTTGGCAGCCACGGAGATCTCCCATCAGCTACTGCTCTGGCCTGAAATGAAATAGTAGGCCTCGACGCTAAACTTGCCAAAGCAAGCAAGTCCCCCAATTCCAGAATAGGAATAATAGAAATAACCACATTAAGCACGCCGAGGATGATGAAACCACAAGGTGAGGCGTTGAAAGATTCCCAGGAGCCTAACGGGGATGGATTGACGTATTTGTTCTGGAGTTCATAACTGAGGGGGCAGGGTAATAAACGTCTCCCCTTTCATCCCCATATTCCCCGGAGGGCCGTGAGAAGCCAAGTCCCTGGTCCTCCCGGCGAAGATCTCCATCCTTTCCCCACGTCGGTACCAACCTGGCACTGGTTCAGCTCCTCAGTCAGGCTCCTGACTTCTTCCTCCAGCATAAAGATCCGGGATGCTGCTGCAGAAACCGGATCCTTGCGTTTGGAAGAAGCCATGCTAAGTTGGACCGCGCTGGATGCTCTAAAGATCACTTTTCACGCGTGTGTTTAACTGACTTTCTGTGGGAACCGTGAGAGGAGTGACTGAGGCGAGAGTAACTAACAACAGAAAAAAAGCTTCACAGACCGCCCGACTTAGGCGCCATGAAAAGATTACAAACGCTTCCGTGAACCAATGAAACAAAAGCTTTCCCCGAGTCGCCGCCTTCTTCCCCTAATACCCACCCCAAGGTCCTCCTTCTAAAATAAATTCAAATAAGAACATACGGGTGGCGCTATGAACCACAAAAAAAGGACGCAATGTCAGGTTGTCGGTTTAACGGGTGAGCGGCAAAAGGCGGAAGTCGAAAGGAAGATCGTATTAGTTAGTGCCCATATAGGGCATGCGCAAAGTTTTCCCGCGCGAAGCGTTTATTCTGCCGCTTTTGCTTTCAGACGCGGTTGCGTGAGGTCGTTTGTGGGACTTGTGCTAGTTTAGAGTTCATCTGTTTGCTAACCTACCCAACCACTCTCATTTTGCGGCGTGGTCTGAACCGAGTGTCTGTTAATTCAGCAACGTTTCGTTGCCTAAGCAAACCATGAGTTGGCGTGTTGCGTCCACACCGTTAGAGCTGAGTTGTATTGGATATACTCAGGATAGAATCCGGCATGGGATTTATTTTACAACCTTATTAGGCCTCCCAGAACTCGGGCCCTACAGCTGATTGTCCCATTCAGAAGTCAGGTTAGTCTGCTGCACTTCTACAACTTGTAAGAAATAATTATAAGGGGTTTTCAGTGGTATAGCTGAAACTACGCTTCTGGTAATTTAGGGCAGATAGTGCCACAGTACCTGCAAATTGTGTAACTTTCAGTGAAATGGGGAGGGTCCATCTACTATCCCTACAATTAATTTTATATATTTGTGCCTTTGAGTCAGTGTTGATTCCTGGCAACTGCCTGGACAAGTCCCTGCAGTTTTCTTGGCAAGGTTTTTCAGAAGTGGTTTGCCCTTGCCTGCTTCCTTGGGCTGAGAGAGGGACTGGACAAAGGCCACCCAGCTGGCTTTGGGCCTAAGATGGGACTAGAACTCATGTTCTCCTAGTATCTAGCCTGAGGCTTTAACCACTACAAACTGGCTCTCATCCCTACAATATTGGACATTAAAACTAGTATACTGGGTTTCAAATGCTGGGTATGCAAAGTTTATGCCCAGTGATTCTTGAATGAGATTTATTTGTGTACTGGATTATCTGATGAACCCAGATGTGTTTATTCAAAAATAAGTCTAATTGAAGCCACTTAAACTTGGTAAGTGAACATGGCAATGTACTAAATACAAAAATGATCACTAAAAATAGTAGTGTTGAAAGAACTTGCCTGACACCTTTCCTAATTAAAATGTTGAAGGGATGACTTCCACATATCCCCCCCCCAAAAAAGTTGTTTAAATAAGCATAACATCTAAAACACCTATTTCTTCCCTAAGCAATATTTGCTTTTAAAATTCAAAATGGAGTATGCTTTGATACCCTATAGCAGTGTTTCTCAACCTTGGCAACTTTAAGCTGTGTGGACTTCAACTCCCAGGATTCCTCAGCTAGCAATGAAACTGAAGTCCATACAGCTTTAAGTTGCTAAGGTTGAGAAACACTGCCTTACAGTATGATGCAGGATTTGGTAGAGCAGTGCGTTTAGCTTTCTGTCACAACCTTTCCTTTTCACTTTAGGGATCCTGGTGTACCAATTTCTCTAGTGTCAAATTCACACAATGTAAAGTAGTAATAGATTTTGTTTTATTATGTGAATCTAACTATTGTGGAGTGTCAACTATGACTTACAACCTAAAAGTGATGGACAACAGCCAGTGATTAGACAGTCATCTAGCTGGTAGATGGCTACAATAATAGAGTTTTCACATGTTCTACAACATTCTGCTGGACAGCACTAGCTTCATTTAAGCTTGCAGATAAATACTTTACCTTGATTTCAAACCAAACACTTCCTTATGACGAAGAAGAATTTAAAGTACTGTAAGATTTAAGTCAGAAGATGAATGAATAATTGGGCTATATTTTATGGACTGCTCACTTAGCCCTGAAACAAAAGAGAAACTAATCTTGCTGACAGGAGAAGCCAGCCAGATTCCACACATACACCATTCAATATTCCTTTGTAATTTTTATGGACATTCATGAAATTTAATTGCACACCATTAGTGTATGCCAGAATTCAGAAAATGATGTTAACTTTAGACAAGAGTATTAGCATGCTTGATAGTAAGACTGCTTTCAGAATGGCTGGAACCTGAGATTCGTTTTAGTAAAGCTTGCAGCTTCAAGTTACAGCCTCAGCCTTTAACAAGGATTTGCAATCTAGTCTGAAAAATTTGATAATTCTAAAAAGGCTGCAAGCCTATCTAACATTCAATAATTATCATCTTAAATTTCAGATTTTAGAGTAGGGAGAGATGTATATAATTGTTATGAGAAGGTCAATAAATCAAGTAGTTGGGCTCGGAAGAGAGAAGGTAAGATGTAATAGTCATTGCTAGAGCAAAGTCTGTTGGTACTACTCCATCCTACATACATGTCATAGTACCAATCCTGGAGGGAGATAGTCAGCTGGAGATAATTAAATGAAAAACAAAATTCAGAACTCAACTATGCTGGCAAAAGCATTTGTTCAAATGATCAGAGGAAGAAACCAGGACAGATTAGGATGTCTTATTTGTTTGCTTTTTTAAAATAGTCAAACTAGAAAGAGGGTGAGGTTTGACCTTGCACAGTATGTGTAGGCTGTCACAAAAAAATGAGAGAGAACATTACCTGATATAAAGGGGATTGGTTGGAAAGTAGAACAAGTTGGATTTCATTCTCTCAGGGAGTGAAAAGTACATGGCCACCCAAAATAAAAAAAAACAATGGGCTTAACCTTAGGTGTGGACTTGGAAGGGACAGCTAGGTCTGTGGCCACCCAAGCTTTAAGCATTGTCCAGAGGACATCAGCAATGAGATCATACCTGCCTCTGGGGATAGCAGCTGAGAATGTACACCCACACATCACACCCTTACCATTCACTTCAGGGGGCTTAACAAAATTCACAAAACATTGTTTTGGGGACCAGAAAAGTATTTTACAGTACAAACTGTTTCTCTGTAAGCAGTGAAGCTGATGAGATGACAGCGGTTCTCATGTCAGACCTTTCTCTGGCATTTTATCAGGAAAGGACAGAGAGCTTCAGGGCTAAGAAAAAAACTGCCAAAAGTCCATTAACTCACAAAGGTGGGAAGAAAAGGCCCAGGATTTGAATCATAGAAGAGAGGTGATAGGTTTCCTCTGTACAACTATACACTGAAGTTTTTTGTATGGATGGCTTCCTGATTTTCTTTAGTAAAGTTGCTTATCTTGTATTTGCTTGGGAATGAGGAGCTGAGAGAAAGTGTTTTCTGGACATCCCTGGTATGAAGCCTTGACAGCCTCTCCCTAAAGATTAGACTCCATAGCACATTTATTTTGTATTCCCCTCTACTTTCCCCAAAATAGCAGCTAATGATAAAATTCAAAGTTTTAGTTAAGGCTTTGACATTTAATAACTGAAAACTCATTTTAAAAAAAATTGTAAGAATAACACACAATGTATTAAAACCTATTCTGTGACAAATCAGTTTAAATCTAAGAGCTGAACTAAAAACATCTTTACCTGCCAGCAGAATTTCCAGAGAGAGAGCTTTAGTGGCCTTAGAAAGTTGCAGAGCCTAGAAGCAACCACCAAAAGATCTGTTTTCAGACTACTGTCAAACATGCTTTGAACAGTGATGGGGCACAGAAAGAAGCATAAATCTTCTGCTTCTTCATATGGCTGAGTTCAGTCTTTCAAATAACCTGGCTCCAAAGTATAGGGCTTTATAGATTATAAACAGTGCCCAGAATTAGATTTTTAGTCAACAAATTGCATATCTTGGTAATTGGCCCTAGTCAAGAATCTGCAGCATTCTAGACCAGCTGAAATTTTGAAGCACTTCTGAGAGGGCTGTGGCTTGGTTAAAAATGTCATCCTTCTGTGCCTGAACTGGCAGAAAACTACCAGCATAAAATATGCAGTCCCCAGTGACAATCCCTATCCTACCTCTACAACTTATGTTCTGGCTTGCCACTGAATTATGGTACCTTGATTTCAAGGTGTACAAGGCATATCAAACAAAGCCACTTGTTAACCTTTACTGCTTTCCCCCTTTCTGAATGTCACTAGCCAGTGGGAAACCATTGCTATGACTGGTAGATGGTTTTGGCAGAGTTTAGCCATCTGACGGAATCGTCCCTGAGGGAGCTGGCGGTGTTGACGACCGACAGGAAGCTCTGGCGTGGGCTGGTCCATGAAGTCACGAAGAGTCGGAAGCGACTAAACGAATAAACAAAAAAAGCCATCTGACAAAGCCCACTACTCCCTAGACCCCACCAGAGAGCTAATCAACATGGAGGTCTGCCCAATAAAGCAGGAGGGTTGTCTCCTGTTTGTTAAGCAGCATTTATTCCTGCCAATCAGATGTTCAATCA
Source organism: Candoia aspera (assembly GCF_035149785.1). Classification (NCBI taxonomy): domain Eukaryota; kingdom Metazoa; phylum Chordata; class Lepidosauria; order Squamata; family Candoiidae; genus Candoia; species Candoia aspera. The sequence continues at coordinate 187,038,858 of NC_086154.1, forward strand.
CTGGGAAAGCTGCCAGTATTGCAGCAACTGCCCTGCTCCTTCCTCACCCCAGAAAAAAGACAGGTCAGAATAGAGTGCTTTGGATCAAAATGGAAGGGGCAAATGCAGCACAAACCTGAAGTGATCAATAGATGGTAAGAAAGGGCCCCCAAAGCCCAGTTTAACTGAGTTACAGTGTTCCAAACAGACTGGCAGCAGGAACAGTCCAAGAATACAAGAAACCAGGAATAAATCCAAGAGTTCTCCTCCCAACTGCAAATGAGAAAATTCTAGGGAGTGTAACTAATAGAACACAGGTTTAATTCCAGTGCTTTGATCTACCTAGTTGATATCCAGGAACACCTGGAATGAATTACTCTTCAATTTCTTTTCCCTCATCCAATCCATTTATAATATCAGTAATTTAGAACTTTAACAGCTTCTTTAGATTTAGATGGAGACAGAATTGTATGTGATCAGATATAGATGACAGGGAACCCCAGAACTTCAGAAAATGTTTCAGCAGTTTTAAACAGTATGGGGGTTTCTTAAGGAGTACCAGATTAAACAAGATCTCTCCAGTGTTACAATTTAAATGCTGTTAGGTACTGATTGTGATTCTTGTGATTTTACGTAAGATTGTAAAACCCTTTTTTGTGTTCTAGTGTTCCCTGATAAAATTTGATTCCCACAATATGGTGGGAGAAAGAAAGGAAATATTTGAAGCAAAATAATTTGTTCTTGTCATCTTAGTACAGTCATTTAGCTATACCTTGTTGCAGCATGCAAAGCTCTTTGGTGTTAAATTTACAGTAAGTCATAATATGGCTTGATTCTGGTTTAGAACAATGTGTGAAACCAGCCCTTGGAATTTGTCAGCAATGATTTATGGCATATCTGGATGTGTGGACCAGACCACTATGACTTAAGCAAACTATAGTTTAGTGACGTGTGAACCCACAGAATAATAATCATATGTAGAAAGGCAACTGACAGAATGATGCAGTACATTAAATATGTATCTGGGGAAGGTGGCCTTTCTCTTTTAATGAGGAGAGGTTAGTACCTTCAGGACCAGAGGAGCATACCTTTTATGTCTCAGTTGCAGGTGCTACATCTGCAGAAGTGCTCAAGGCCAAGCAAGCCAGCTGTACCGTGGGAATCTGTTCACAGATTGCAGTGGATTTTTTTTTTCCTTCAGGTAATGAGCAATTCCATGGAATGCTTTGATGATCAGGGGAATTGCATTAAAGGAAAGGGTATTTAATCCTGTCTTCTTAAACTGTTTTTAGGTCTAAATTAAACCTCATTGTTCTTAACCCTGATTATAGATCTCTTGAATTACATCTTGTCTGATTCCCAAATATAATATATGTATATGAACATTTACATATTGAACATAAAAGATCAAGAAGTAAGAAGCATTGTGTTGACTACTATATATTGTAATGTTTACAATTTCAAAACTTTTTTCCTGTTTTTTTAATTACCAAAAATAGTAGTTTTTGGTACTACTCATTTCAAGTCACCACTCAGTTGACTTTGCTCCAAGAGAATGAATGACAAAACAGAACAGATTTGGGGCTGCCCATGAACTGCATTGGCTTACAGGGGGAAAAACTACTTTAACACTGATAGTTACAGATGAGTTTTTCCCCTCTTTTATCTCACCACAGCAAAAACATGCCCTGATGATATCTTTTTAAGCCAAGTCCCCATGCATTGCTTTCATACACAGTCTATAAATGAAACAGGATTAAGCCATCTGTAACTATCAGTGCTAAAGTAGTTTTTCCCCCTGTAAGCCAGTGCAGTTCATGGGCAGCCCCAAATCTGTTCTGTTTTGTCATTCATTCTCTTGGAGCAAAGTCAACTGAGTGGTGACTTGAAATAAGTAGTAGAGGCAGTCTAGAAATTGGTAATGGGGACAACACATTTCAAGCTGCATAGCCTTCTGTTGACTCAAGGTTGAATGGATAGCACTTTAGCACAGTCTGTTTGAAATAGATGGATAAACTTGCTTGAGGACCACACTGGCTCATGAGCTACTAAGTACTAATCTCGAACTTATAGTATCTTACTATTGAGGATCCCAGCATACTGTAGTGGAATGGCCAATATGCCTATGGATACATCCAGAGATACCCACTAAGTTCCTATATCACATGATGATTGATAGATGGAGAGACAGATAGGTTCATGTGTGTATAAAATAAGAAACCAGAATGCTGCAAAGCACATGTTTCTATGTTTATTTCTAGGAATGCCTCTAGGCCTGAAATGGATCACATACCTATTTAGAAAATAAAAATGGAGTATTGTTGCAGCCTAGTACTTATTTAGAAGTGTACCTATCTGCACAGGAAAGAGACAGAAGTAAATAAGGTTAGGTAAGACCATTCTGGAGGATTGCTAAATAGAAGAGGCAGCTGATAAAAGGTAAATATATATATGAGACAAACTTGATTTCTAGTGACTTCATAGAGATAATACAGCAGTATAACATCGTTTTCCCAGTTTAGTCCAGAGTCCTCGTATTCCCTTTTTTATTTTTTTTAATTAATTACTAATTGTTCAAGATATAATTAAGACACATAATGCAGAATATAAGACCGACAGATGGTTTTGTATACAAATACTAACCGAACTGTTTAACTTTTACAAGGACAGTCAATGTCACCTATATGCTACATCCCAGAACCCTGGCTTGTAACTGGTTATGTTCCCCACCCACCCCCAGCAGCAATTTTGCAAGAATGTCCACAGCATGTTCTCAAAATTCCAAATGTGCTGGTCAATCCAAAAAAGGGTATAAATAAAAGTTGCCATGAAGGAAGGTTGATCTAGCAAGAGTACAGTGTGATTGGACAATGAAGAAACAGAAAATTATACTGATTTGAGGATTAATCCTCAAACCAGGGTTAAATCTTTCAGTGATCAAGGAAAGGGGAACTCAATTTTGTTTTAATTGTTAAGTTCATAATGAGAAATATCAATTAAGGAAAATTTTGCAAGCCCACAGATCTGAACATAGGTTAGATTTCCTTAACATTTTACAATAGAAAAGTACTGGATCTTGCTTAGTAAAGATGACTTTACATTTCTTTATACGCTTATTTATCATAGACCTGTAGAATGTAAACGTTGGAATTAAATTTTGATGTCCAATTTTTGATGTCCAATTAAAAATTAACTTCTTATAATTTACTTCTTGCCCTTTTTTTGGATCAACCGTGAACAATTTTGCTCTGTCTTCTACATAATAGCCGCTCAGATACTTGAAGACATATCCGTGCATCTTCTTAGGCTAAACATGCCTAGTGCCTCCAACTGTTCCTTATATGTTTTTGCTTCCAGACCTCTTATCTTGTCTTTCTTCCGGACATGGTCTAGATTATCAGTGTTCCTAAAATGTGGAATCAAGAACTATATTTTAGGAGTAATCTAAACAATGCAAAATAGAGATATTGATATTGATCTTAACATACTTTTGTTGATGAAGCCTATGATTGTGGGGGTGGGGCAGGTGTTGCAGTTGCATCACAGTGTTGATTCATATTCAGTTTGTGATCTACCAAAACACTCAATTCCTTTTTATATGTACTCCTGCTCAACATGGTCCCTCTAACCTGTACTCATGCCTTTGATTCTTTTTCCTTCTTAAATGAAAAACTTTGCATTTGTCCCTGTTGAAATCCATCTTGTTGTTTTCTGATTATTGTTATAGCTTGTCAAGATCCTCCTGAACCTTGATACCTCCCTCTAAAGTTTTAGCTATCCTGCCATCTTTGCATCTTCTGAAAAGCAATAATTGTATTTTCTAACCCCTTATTCAAGTTGTGTATTCAAATATGTTGAACAGCACAGAATACATAATGGATCCTGCAATATACTACTTGATGCTTCCTTCAGCTTGATGTGGAGCCATTGATGTGCACTAGTCCTACCAGCTCTGTAGTTACCTTATGGCACAGTGGACCAGCCCAAATCTTTCATGAGATCCTAGGATCTTCTCTTGTAAGATCTCATGGTACGCTATGTCTACTGCAGTCAACTAAAATGGCCATTCTGTGAAAAAAAGGATATCAGGTTGACGTGACTTACTCTTGATAAACCCATGCTGCCTCCTGCCAAGTAATGCATTATTTTATAAACTCTTAAAAACAGTCTGCTTAATAATCTACTCCAGAGTTTTTGCCCAGTGTCACCATAAAGCTAACCAGTCTGTAACTACCTAAGTGCTTTTTAATGTCCTTTTTGAAAATAGGAACAATATTTTCCCTTCTCCAGTCCCCTGGCACTACATCCATCTTCCATGATTTCTAAAAGAACATAGAAAAAAGCTTCAAGATAACATCCACGCTCAGCTATAATTGGTCTAGTCTTAGGAAGAAGACAAGCAATACAGGGGTTGAGAAGCTCTGTGCTGTCCCCATCACTTGTTATTTCATACCATCTTCTTTAATTTGGAGGCACACTCCTTCCTTTTTCTACCATTTCCAACTGACAGGGCTGATCTGCACTGCTTGGTTGCCCCATTGCAAGTGCAGAATACTGATTGTTTCTGGATAGCAAGACTGGACAACCTGGTTGGTCATACCCCAATCCATCATGTACTCAACCTCTGCCCATGTCTTCCTGCTCCTCATCAGAAATATTTTTTTCTGGTTTGCACTGGCTCATACAGTGCTGTATATCAATTGGCTACTGTAGCTAGTGCCAGGAATTTCTCTCACCCAGGACAGTGGTCTCTGCCTTGCATTTTAGACCTCAGTGATTAAAAAAATACAAGTTCACCAATGCAACAGTGAAACAATTTCCCTCTCACCCCAATTTACTGACATGAGTGTCAGATTCAAAGGATTGATTACTCTCCCTATCTCTACTTCTTGAAAGGCTAAAGTCAAGTTAAAAACAAAAAGGAAAAAAGAAAAGGGAGGGAGGGGGCAAACAGCCTATGTTCTGAATCATAATTTCTACTCTTCCTTGCACACAATAAGTCTTTTTTCAAATGGAGATGGAATTTGGCTATTAAATGGAAGAAAGGGATGGGAAAAGAAATATGAATGTACGAGGAAAGGGAAATCTGACTAAATGGCAAATTCCAGGTTTTCTCTTTGGACTTGGCTACATACATTGTCTTCTAGTAACATTGTCTCCTTGGCTTCCAGGAGTGGAGAAGAGAGATGAGCTGTATTTTCCAAACCACATTGCTTCTGTTCTGGAAATTTGGCTTCTTACCCTGCCCTTCCAATTTACCCCAGTGGATGCAGAAGAGAGGAAAATTCAGTAGGGAAAAGGAAAAAAGGGTCTATCAGGTGGGCACAGTAGCAGGGGAATTACCCAAAAGGGGTCTGGGTAGTCCACAGTCTGCATTGAATATTTGGGCAGCTGTTGCTGAAGCATTCCAAGCTAGATAGAACTTTCTTCAGCTGGTTTAGGATCCAGCCAACATCAGCATGGGACAGAAGCAGGTTAAGGCTACAGTGTGAAACTGCCCAGAGGTGAAAAAGGCCTTTTTGTTGTTTTCTTGTAAACTTAATTCTTTTTGTACTTTAATTTGTATTTTAATTTTTCTGACTTCCTTTCTGCAGATATTAGCTATTTGCTAAAACTTTATTATATCCAGAAGCCAGCAAAACAAAAACAAACATACAGAGAAATATGAAAACAAGCAAGCTTTACATGAGTGGGATTTGATTTTTAGGCAGCATCTGTTGCATTCTTGAAGCTAAGTAGCAAAACATAGCAACATTATAGATGACCTGGAAGTTTTTGTCAACACAGTCTGACTTGAAAGATTCTGTGGTTATAGCTAATCTCAATAAAGGGAGTCTTCTTGAGTTGGTTTTCTGATCTGGTCTACCTGGACTGACATCAGTTGAGCCAGGTGAAACCGCAATTCTAAATCTAGAAGACATTGCATAATCAATTCCTTAGGCTGGTCCCTGTTCAATGTACCTAAACTGGAAGGGAGTAGGCTGCACAATATCATTTTCTGGTTGAGGGCTTTCTTCCAGTTGGAATGCAAATTGTCATTGAGAATGAGATGGGTCAAACCTGATAAAGTCCAGTTAGATTTATGACAATAGCTGGTATGCCTTCTTGGTGATTACACCATTCTCCTGATTTCTATATATGTTCCTTTTATCTCTTAGCTCAACTTCCTGTACATCCACAATAATGCCTTAAATTCACCCCTCTTTTTTTTCTTTAATTGAAATGGTGTGCGATTGTACTTCCAGTATCTTATTTTTGAGGTGTTCCTAATTCTTTCATCTAAGGATAGTTACTGTTTATCTAGTTTACTGATAATGGAATACCCTCTAAATCTTTTTACTCTGCTTTTTATTTATAGTTACTTGTTTAACACTAATCTTAATTAAAATTACTGTTTGTTTGATGGGTACCAGAGATAACTAAGCTGGTTCGGAGTTAGTTTCTCCATCTACTTTTAATGCTGCTTCTGCACATTTAGATCCTGTTGTGAGCCTTCTTAATTAAAATGGACCAGTTTAAAGTGGTCTTCAATATACCAGCAAAGACTACTTTTGTTTTCCTGCCATTGTGCTACTCTTAATTAAGAATGACTGAGAAACTACTTTAAGTTGCTGTTTCTCATTTGTTAACAGTTCTCAGCTCGGGGAATATATAAAAGAGAACGTGTACATTACATTCCTGGGTGGTACTGTGCTGTCAGCCCAACTTGAACTCTGTGTGGAGCCTGAACTCCATCATCACAGTGGGACTTACATGACTCAGTCCAGCGAGGTAGGGCTAGTTTTTATTGGCAGCCACGTAAAGGAGAAATGTTTCAACTTTCCTGTCCTACTGTGGCTGAGCTTAGATAGAGTTAACAAAATGAGAGCCGTACAACTGTTGATTCAAGTGTTTAAGCTACTCTGGACTGCTTCAAAAATACAGTATGTGTTATACATGTACTTATTAGGGTGTTAACACTTCAAAAGGAATCTTAAAACTCCAGTCACACCAAACATGTGTAAATAACTTCACACACAGGACTTCCATAAATATAGCACAGTAGAGTTCAAGTTGAATGGATAATTTGAGGAAGGGTGATATTTAGGCCGCCTAGCTACAGATGCTAAAAGCATGGGCCCCTGGCCAAAGTTCCGTAGGTCTTACACACTCACAAAAACTCCATGTTACTATGCCAAGGATACTGTTGATTGAAATGAGGCTGCAGTTCTAATCCAGTTAGTTCAGAATCATCTCTTAATTGTGAGTTCAACAACAGATTAAGTGATGTTTGGCTTTAAACTATGAATATGGGTAGAGATTTGGTTAAAATGTCAAAATTAAGTTAGGCAACTTGGATTCATAAAGTAGTTTACTAAAATTGTGCAGAGTCTGTCAAACTGAATAGACTTTTGCAAAGGCTAAAGTAATATTTCTACAAGGTTTCAGATTTCTAATTGAAATCTTTTACATATTAAACTCTCTGCTATGGTATATGACCTTATAAAGAATTCCCAATCATGATAATAAAGAAGTAGGTTGGATAAATAACAGTAGAAATCACTGGTTTATATTAGAGCCAGTTTGGTCTAGTGGTTAAGGCAACGGGCTAGAAACCAGGAGACTGAGTTCTAGTCCCATCTTAGGCATGAAAACCGGCTGGGTGACCTTGGGCCAGTCCCTTGCTCTCAGCCCAACTCACCTCACAGGGTAGTGGTTGTGGGGAAAAGAGGAAGAGGAAGGAGTAATAGGTATGTTCCCTGCCTTGAGTTATTTATAAAAATAATAAAGGCAGGATGGAAAATAATTTTTTTTAAAAATCTGTATTATAGATGGACAAAGTCCAATGATAATGAATAGCTTCAAATGAAAGTAAAGTAACATTACATGATCATATCGTAAACTATGTAATATCTGTTATTGTGTTGTTTATTCGTTTAGTCGCTTCTGACTCTTCGTGACTTCATGGACCAGCCCACGCCAGAGCTTCCTGTCGGTCGTCAACACCCCCAGCTCCCCCAGGGATGAGTCTGTCACCTCTAGAATATCATCCATCCACCTTGCCCTTGGTCGGCCCCTCTTCCTTTTGCCCTCCACTCTCCCTAGCATCAGCATCTTCTCCAGGGTGTCCTGTCTTCTCATTATGTGGCCAAAGTATTTCAGTTTTGCCTTTAATATCATTCCCTCAAGTGAGCAGTCTGGCTTTATTTCCTGGAGGATGGACTGGTTTGATCTTCTGGAAGTCCAAGGCACTCTCAGAATTTTCCTCCAACACCAAATATCTGTTATTATTGAGTGGTAAATAATGAAGACCAACCTCTTTATCCCAGGCATTTGGTTCATGAGAAAAATTGTCCATTTTCCAGGCAATTATTATATTTATTTCTCTAATACATATTCTGTAGGAAAGGATATTCAAAGTGCCTCTTCCATTGCCCTTCTCTCAGCTTTATTAGTTTTCTACTTTGTAGTGGGTTTTTAAAAAAAAGATATGTTTGGTTGGTAATTTATATGAAACAAGCCTCAAACACATCAATGCTATATACTGTATGGCATATGAAACAGGGTTATCCTGATCACAGTGTGGTTCTGGGTGAAAAATTCAGGCTTATTGGCCAAGGTGTCCTATAAATATGGTATAGTATAAAGCCAAAAAATCCGAACATGGATGTTTCATATCCCTGTAATTTTAATATAAATCATTGGTGATTTTAAGCATCTTAAGCATCATTTCCTAGAAAGACAGGAATGTGCTACAAATTCAATAAATAAAATATTAATTAATTGGCTGAAGGTGCCTGTGGTCTTGAATATATCATTTACAGCTTTGGCCTTGCATATTTTTGTCATTCTCAATTGATACTTTGGAAAGAGAATTCTGGTTTGCTGCTGCACTAAGTATAGCTTGATCATTCTGTCAACATAAAGATTGAGTTCACACTTTATATTAAGCTATGGTTTGTTTTAAATATGGTTTGTTGGAAAGCTGTAGTGGCTTGTTTTAGATCTAATACTGAACTACAATTTACCAACCACAACAGCTTGGTTCACATATTAAGCCCAAACAAAATAAACCACATTATGGTTAGCATGAATCCAGCCTACATGTAGAGTTGCAGCAGAATTCCAAACCCTTAGAGATAATTCCTCATTCTGTGTTTCTATGGCTCAGTGCTTGGATTTGTTTCCTTCTAAACTGATGGCTACTGGCACATCCAGAGTAATGGCTCACATTCAAAAAAAATTACTTAAGCACAGTTTAAATATCCCACTTGGGATCTGGCTGAAGGACCACCTACCTTCCCATGAATCTTTCCACTTGTTAAGCTACTTAAGTTGCCTCTGGAGATTAGATCCATTGTGACTAAAACATGGGCCTTTTCATTGTGGTGCCCTGCTTATGGAATACTTCTTCAAGGGAGGTCACTTGATGTATTCTTTTTTGTCCTAATTTCTTTATTCACACAGATCATTTAAAATATTGCCTTGGTTGAAATTTCACTGCCAGTGCTTTTTTTTTTTTTTTAACTATTCTTTAGTTCAATTTATATTAATTATGTTATAATTATATAAAAATAGTTATCTCAAAGAATGGAATATACAGTAAGTCTGAATAAATGTAAAACAAAATCATAGGAGTTAAACTTTAAGAATTAATTCAAAGTTGTGCCTCAGCTTATCTGAAGTTTGGGAAGTAGTATAAATATACCGGACTTTAAAAGTTGGAGACAAAAAATCGGCATTTTCTTAGGAATGAGAGCATGTGAAATAAGGCGTATAAGCACAGGTGGTAATATTTTTCCACACAGTCCATTTCCAGCAATTCAGTGCAACTCGCAATGCCTTGAAGTCAGGGTGTTTCCAATTGTGTTCTGCAGAATTCTGGGATTTTACATGAATTTGATGGGGTTCTGTGCAAAACTAAGAGGAAAAAAAAATCCCTTGAATGCAGCAAGGGCTTCCATAGCAATTTCTCTATGGTACAGCAAAAAGGACAGTTTTTGTTGGCTGATATTCAGAAGCCACACACACACACACACACCCTGGGGGAAAGGGGGCGTTTATTCTCATGACAACTTGTCAAACTCTGTGTGTCTGAGGCAGATTGCAGAAGTTCTGGGAAATGTTTTTTTTAACTAAGTGTTTCCACAGCCTGAAAAAGTTTGAAAACTCCTGCCTTAGGTAATAACATTTGGAAGGATGCAAGCTCAGTGGTAAAAGAGCACATCTCAACAATAGTAGATTAAATGGATCATTTATTGCATATCAGTATAAAGCAGCATCCAATATGGCACTATTTTAGTATTTGTTTAATATTTTGCCTGGAAAAATTACAAAATGTTCTGCATGGAGTCTATATGCACAATATAACACTGGATTAGACGAAACAAATCATAGATGCAAAAGGAAAATTCATTTCCGTATTAAACAACTGATAACTCATGAAAAACCTTGTGTTTTCTCTGTGGCAGCTTAGTGAATAATTCAGAATACCGGATAATTCACAATGAATTATGTGATTTACAATTAAATTACAACTTTAACCTTGAGAAGTAAATGTATGTCACTGCCACCTTCTCACTAGCATTTTATATCTACAGTTATTTTTCCCTGAGATAATATTTATTTTGAATATAACTTTGAATATAATTCAAAAATTAGTAATGTGCTGAATTATGCTGCCCAGTTCTGAAACTTACCACACTGAAATATGTTTCACTGTATCCTTCAAAATGCCTTCTGAATAAGGATACCGTTGTAGACAGTGCTACTTCTATGTATCTTCAGAAGGCCAAATTGGATAATAGTGAATGACTGCTTGTAATACTTGCTGTCCGTATTACAAAAAAAAAAAAGTTGTACCAGAGGTGCAGACAGAAAAGTTCATAATTATGGTATGCAGAAATGAGTTTCTAAACCTTGTAATGAAGTTCTCAGGATGCTTCTTCCTTCAGAAGTTGATAGTGTTCCTGAGACAAAAGCGGTCATTGTTAGAATCAACTATTTTAATGCTGAGAAAATAAAAAGATTAATGAAATCCAGAACAAGCAAGAGTACATTTTTAAGTGTTTTTTTCTCTGTTTGAATTAATACTCGTAATCATTGACCAGCTGCTGCAGCCTTAACACTCCGGCAAGACCCACCATTAAACCTGCCTTTATGGTCCACTTAAAAAAAAAAAAAGAATGTAGCCTGTTTCTCTGAGCAGTATGTGAGGCTGGTCTAGCAACATTTAAATCTGCCACAATGCTGAGCAGTGCTGTAGTAGGAGTACTATGGGAAACTAAAATGGAGCATAGACAACAGAAGCTTAATACTGATTAAAATACTGCACCTTGCAACCCCAAAATAAGCATTCTAGCATGTAATGATGGATGAGGGGGCCCACTAGAAGACCCTTTGCCAAGCAACGGGGTCAAAGGTAGGTAACAGTACACAATGTAAATACATGGTTGAAAACACATGTAGGGAAATCCCTCTTTTCCAATATTTCTCCTTTAAAAACTACTACCCATGTTTTGCCTTTCAGGGGATGCAAGAAATATCTTTTTTACTTTTTTTTTTTAGTATATACACATGTCCATTTAACATCATTTAGGCATCTACTGTAGATTCCTAGCAAATGAAAGACAAGCTTCTTTTGGTCTAATGCATCTGTATACACTAATGCATCTTCACAAAAACAAAATGCTTGTATACTGTGGTGTAGCACTTTAGATTAGATTCCAAAAAGTTGCTTTGGAGTGTGCAGGGATGTGCATGTAGTAGCTGTCTTGAATTCGTTAAGGTAACTCTTGTTTCCAGAGATCTGAACAATCCTGGGAATTATGTTTGTACCCTCCTGTACCAATGTAGTGCTTTAGATTACATTTGTGCCCCTGCAGGCTCTGAAACACCTTTTTGAAATTGAATCCAAAACATGTAGCTGTACAAGGATTTATTTCTTCCATCATCATTCCCTGAATAACTCATTCATAATATGTTTTGAGTTGCAACTGTTCCATAATAGATACATAATTAAACATTCTACTATTATTAAATTTGGTACTTTCTTAAAACATGGATTAAATATCCTACTTCAGAACATTTTCGTAGATTAAAAGGCCAAAACAATGTAGAACAAAGTAAATTAGGTTTTAATAATATGGTGGGGCAGACCAATCAAAAGCCATTGTGGGTCACTCCTGGGATTTGTGGGCTACCATTGATTTGCAAATGACAATTCACAGTGATGTGGTCTTAGACCTAGGACTGTCTGCCATACCAAAATAAGGAAGTCCTTCAAAACAGAACATTCCTTTCTTCCAACAGAGATTTTGCTTGAGCAGCAAAGTCTTCCCTAATTCATATCCCTGATTACTTCCTTTCTTCTTACTCCTCCCTTTTGGGTTCTTCTCTTAGGCTAAATTCCTTATCAGTTCTAAATTTTCTTGCTCCATAGTTCCTGGTTCCCACTTCCTGGCTCACTTCATAGTACTGTCAGTGACCTGACCCAGATAAAGAATAACACAACAGAAATATTCTGAATTCATAGCAATATTCCATATTTTCATTTGTTATTTAACATTCTTCTTGATTAGCTTAATTAGCAAAAGTCACAAAAAAAGCTCACACATAATAAAGCCAACGCTAAAACACCATGAAACTTAGAAAGTTCTTCCAAAATAATATACTCAACCATGCAGAATCCTAGGAAAAGCGAAACAACTCTTTCAGGGAAATACTGGGATAAATAAATGGGTCTTCAGGTAGTTCGTAAAATTTGGTAGTTTGATGAAGCCCAGATGTTCAGGCATTTTATATCCAGGGAGTCCACAGAACAAATGAAAAAAATAAAGATGATAGCTCAAACCCCACCCCTTTTTTTTTGGGTCCATGCAATACATGTTAAAAAGGGGCACAACTTCGATTGCATAGTTGTACCCAAAGTCCTGACTTTTTTGAACCCCTGCTACAGATGCCCATGTCTATATCCAAGGTGTCCCTAAGAAGAGTGCTCTGTTTTGTTTTTAAATCCAAGCAGCACTCAAAGGAGGGCAAGAAAAAAGGACTTCAATTCCTGATCTTAAGTTCAGGAGGGTTGATATGGGTGAAAAATGGTTCAGATAACTTGGTCCTAAACAGTTAAAGGGGAGAAGGTGGACGAGCATTTGGAAATCTACCTGTAGCCAATGCAACTGTGACAATGTGGGTGTCACTCCCATCGACATTTAGGCAACATTTAGGCAGATTAGTTGCCAAATCTGAATCTGAATCTGTATTCAGACAGATTTGGTGTATAGAAATCCAAGACTACCAGTAGATGGCAGCAAAGAGACCCAGAAAATAAATATCTAGTGATCATCCCGAGTTTTGCAGCTGGGACATGATAGCCCATTCAGATGGTCCTGAGTGTCACAATGGAACTTATTCCAACCTTAGGCCATTAATTCAAGACAAACTATGGGCCTGATACTCCAGGAGAAGTCTGATTTTGTCAGGAAAAAAAGTTGATAAATTGCTTAAGGCTATAATTTTTTTATATTCAGCAAAGAGTAAGCCTTATTTCCCAGTAAATTTGCATAAATTATGTCTCATCTTTAAAAACATATCAGATTTTATAAAATACGAAAAACTTTAACTGAATATAAAGAAATAATGCTGTGCAAAATGAAATTCCTAATAAAACTGTATCATTTTCTCCTCCTAAGTTAGAGCTGTAGTAAATGTTAAGACTATACTTAAACATACTAATAGAAAAATGGTAAATTGTCAGAATAGAAAAAATTCAAATGTAGTCTTGGAAATGTAACTTTAAGAATAGTATAATTCATGCCATTATATCTGTTTGACACAATTTGTATGGGTTAAGGATAGACTGTCAACATAAGCCTTAAATACATTGGCCTTTGTTGCTTTAAATCAAGGCTGTTCACATTATTTAAACATAGTGTCTCTATTTAATATTCAGAATGTCAGAATAAATAACATTAGGATTAGAAGAAATATAAATTCATCCTGGTAGAACTCAAACCTTAAGATACTCAAACAATCTTAATTTTATTTTGTAAAGGGTGGGAATGTATCCTCCAAGTCCAGAATTATTTTAATAAAACAGAGAGGTTCATAATTCTATAGTTGTTTAGTCCTTGCCTTATTTATAAGATTGAAAACCCATGCATGCTTTTACTAAGAGTCCCACTAAACTTAGTGGAGTTCTGTCAAGAAAAAATACAGAGCACAGATGTGCATAGGTTTGATTTTTTGTGTTATGGCAGAGTACAACTCAATTAATATAAGTATCCATAGCTCAATTATTTTTGTTGAGGACTCAAATTAAGGAGAATAGGTATGTGGGCTTATGAACTCCACCAGGCTTACTAATCAATGTTCTGAATTTTAGTCAGAATATGCTTCCTGTAACCATATAACAAGAGCAGTTAAGGGAGCTGCCAAAGGAGTAATGGAGACATAAACTATCCACTTAATTCAATCCTATGGTTTTAAAAAGTTATTTTAAAGAAATAAGTCCATCCTTATCAGTTAACATCAGTTATCCTAAAATCTTCATGAATAACTCCAGATACAGCTAAACCATAACATACCATATTTATTACATAAATATGTAAAGTGCATCTATAGTCACAGAAGTACATCAGTAAACATAGTGCATCCACTTAATTCAGTGGGACTTTTAAGTAAATATGCCAAGTATCTTGTTATATAGAATAAAACCTAATAACTGCAGTGTAATAAATGCATATTATATGATAATATGAGTTGTTAAAGAGCTTGAAGGTATAATAATTATATTAGGAAAAAGGCATCAAGATGTAAGACAGGAACCATTTTATATAGCTTCTGATCTGCAGGCAAGAGTTACCTGCAGCTATGTAGCCAAAGTGGAAGCATCCACACACAAGAGGAAGGTACTAGAATCAAAGAACCCACAAGGTTTTATCAGAAAAAAACTTTCCATGGGAATCCCCCAAACATCTAATGAGATATATATGATGCTGCCTGTCAGGAGAAAAATAATCAGAAAAAATTGGATAGCAGGAGGGATGGAATTGAATAGCTGGAAAAGAGAGACAGAGAAAATGACAAAATATCAAAGAGGAACAAAAGAACGATCTCATCTGGTTAGGTAATATTACAACTTGCACCATTCTTAAAAATCCCCAGGGATAGAAATGAAAACTATTCACAGAAATGGAGAAGTCAAAGATATAACCAGAATTGGTTCTAGCTCCAAAAGATACTAGCCAAAAGAATAGTTCTTTCTGATCCAGGTCTAATCTAGTATGCAGGGCTGCAACTGGGGGGGGGGGGAAGCGGGGCATGTGCCCCAGGTGCCGCTCTGGGGGGGCACCAAAATGAGCGTCGGGGAGTGCTAAAATGGGCGCAGAATCCATGTTTGCCCTGGGTGACACAGACCTAGTTGTGGGCCTGCTAGTATGGATTTTAAAAAAAAATGTTTGTCATGCAAATTTCAGAACAAATTAATTGTCCTCATACTGCAGGTCAGAAGGGTCTGAGACTAGGAAAATGCAATTGATGATAATCCAACAGTGTAGCATATATTCAATACTGCAAACTAGTCTCTAAGTAGTTTGCAACAACCCTGCGTTGTTGCTCAGAAGTATTAAATTTTATTGCATATAGGGACTGTGCAGAAGTTGAGGAAAGAATGTACAAAGAACCAACATTGTTATCTTTTGTTGCTTCCCTACAGTGTAGATTGGAATGATGGTAGTATGCAACAAATCTGCCAAGTAATTCACTTTTTATAGCTTTGGCAGGTAAATAAATACCTAAGCGGAGAAAATAGTTTACAACATTCATGCAATATCATTCATACTTAATATTGTAATATTCAACATCCCTTACCGCAGAGATTGAGGAGTTTCAGAGGCAACACTTTTTATTTTTGTGTATCATACTGATTTATTTTGGAAAAAAACAAAAAGCGAAGGAACCATTTTATCAAACACATACCAGAGTGTCAGATTAAGGCACTACAAGGGCATAAGTAGTAAAAATGCTTGAAATTATGTTCAAACAATTAGTTTTGGATTATCATACCATTCTACCATGTCACATGATTATTTCAAGCCTGTTTACACATTTGTTAATCAGTTGTTTTCTAGGATGTATTGCATGTTCAGATCAGATTGCTGTTTATATGGTAATGACGATAAATGAAATATAAAGCCATATTCTGGATTATAGCCAGCTGTAATGTTGGTTTTTATTTATATCACCATTTTGAAAAAATACCAGACCAGCTGACCTGTATATATACATATGAATGAAAATAATGTTCAAGTTCACATTTCATTGTAATCACAAGCTAGAGAACTTTCCATAAACTTATGGGACTGAGATACTTTGTTTATTCCACAGGTAGAAATTAAGATAAAAATATGCTTGATCAGATATTGTAGAGAATAAGGGAGATGACCTTGACATAAATATGCAAGAACCATGATCGAGGCAAAGAGGGCTGAAACATTCTTTAAGTCCCAAGGAACAGTGTTCGGAAGCAGCTTGATTATGGTATAGCCTATTCCAATCAAGTGTAGTTCTAGTCGTCCTGTGGCATGGATTTTCTGGTCTGGTCTGGTCTGGTCTGCCTGATGGGGATGACTGATATATAGCAGTAGTAAAGATTATTTTTGTGATTGTGAAAATGACATTTAAGCTTTGTTCAAATGATATGACTGTGAGAACAGCTGACTAACCTCAGTCCGAATGAAACAATCAACCAAGGTGTGGCCATTTTACTGTCCCTCTAGGCTCCACAAAGGAGGCTAGGGGTTCATCGGCATGTCCCACTTACCCTAACGTGAGGACTGCCTAATAATTTTTTTCTTAGGACAGGAATGCGCAATGTACTCAGGTCTCCTGCCAAGTGCAAAGGTAACCTTTGCCTATATTTTTTCTCCACATCAAAAGTAGTATTTTTTTCCCCAACTTCTCCCAGCACAAGCAGTGCTGTGCAGTCTGTCTGCTGTGCTTCATTTGGTTGTAGCATCAATTGGCTACTGTGTACTTTGGTGGGAACACTCCCTTTCTTCTAGTTAGCAGCCATCACCCTGCCTGGCTGTTTCATCCTGGGCTGCCTGTCTCCTTCTTAAGTGACCTTCCCAGGTAGAGCAGTGAACCACTGCATTTTTTTTTAACTGGTTCACCGGGGATAGTGAATGCTGAACTCTTTCCTTTTTCAAAGTTCACTTACAGATTCACCAGTGGAATAGTAACTCTCCTTCCTTCCTAACTTCCTTCCTTCCCTCCCTCCTTCCGTCCTTCCTTCCTTCCTTCCTTCCGGGTGAAATATTGATTTATGTATAATTAATCTGATGTGCGTTTAAAATGTAAGCCCTGCTTACTCATTTTTAAAAGTATTTTCCAGATGAGGGAGGGAGGGAGGAGACATATTCACTTTGAAATTGTATGGAACATTCCATCTTCCCAGGATGTTTTTGTTTTGGAATATTGTAATAGATGGGAAAAAACTTCCTGCCCCAGAAATTCCCTCCCTCCCTTCCTTCTTTCCTTCCTTTTTCTTTCTTTTTCTTTTCTGTTCTGTTACCTCTTATACTATCTGAGCACTATGATTTCATCCCAGTGCCCGATTTGTGACTGTTAAATGATGAAGGAAGTAATTATTGCTCCTGATCAAAGGCAGCTTCATATATTTTAACTTAAAATGTTCCAGGGTTCTATTTTCACCTTATAAACAGATGTCAGGGCCAAGCCCTGGTACAAATGAAACTCTGGTTGATACCAATAAGATGAGTTTATTGCTCTCAGACTGTTACATCATTTTCCTAACAGCTGTAAGATAATGTTGTAATGAAAATACCATCATTCCATTTCTCAGTGGAATGCATTTGGCTAGGACAGCCAAGGGAGCAGAAAACATACCCACACGTATCACTTTTGTACAGAATATTTTAATTTTCATATTCCTAGTGTTGGATTTCAAATATCCAAAAGCAGAAGCAGAATAAACCTGATCTTTCAGTTTAATATGAGATCACTGAAGGGTATAAAATAACTTTTTGTATTTTCTGTTAATTTAGGAAATAACCTAGTCTGAAACTTGAAACATTGGTGGGTTATTCATGAGCTTTTATAATTTATTGTCAAATGTTCTTCAAGACTCAGAGCAGATTATTCTGTACTGAGCTGCATGACATTTTTGCTTTCTATCAGATAAGAATAAATCAGAGGAGTTAAGAAGTTGCAAACATGGAAAACTCCCTGTGAAACTGCTGGAAGTTGGCAATAGTACTTTTAAAAGCCAAACTGCTAATATAGGTAGGTGGATCATCAGCAAAAGTTCCAACCTATCAAAAAATGGTGCTCTCTGGCAGAAGTCTCTCCTATGTATTCCTAATGTTTTTGTCTTTTTCCATCCAGTAAACTAGCATTCATATTTATTATGAACTACAGTAAAAATAAATAAATAAAGCAATATATTCCCCGTAATAATTAGCAAGTCAACCAAAAACCACACAGATGCCTTAGACTGTAGAATAGCAGATCTGAAAGTCTCAGACCTGAACATCATGTGTTCTTAAATTAATTGCTACCAAGCCAATATGGTAGGAGTTTTTATTTCACTTGGGAATAGGTCCTACTGAAATCAGTGGGATTTCAGTTCTGTGTGGAATAAGGCACATGAAACTTATTTCAGCCAGAAGAGGCTATTTGCTTAAAAAAATTCTAATATACATTATAATATGTGAGCATTAATAATATCAAATAATTGTAGTGGAATTGGCAGAATAGTATAGAAACTATAATACGGGTGAAACAAAAGTTCATCAGAGAGACTAGTATTATTTTTTGTATCCAACCAGGTGTTCCATTTAAAATAGCACATCTTTCTTCTAAATAAAACAGGTTTAACTGTCACAATCTGGATATATAAATTATATATATAGCATGTGTACATGTGTAAATGTTAATATACTACAGACAAATCCCTCTGCAAATATACATGTCTTTTGTGTCTTACTTTTCCGCTTAGAATTTAATTTCTGTGTGAAGAAATAGCTTGTAACATTGACATTAAATTCAGTTATAAAATGCCCTCCACCTCAAAAAAGACATCAAATGGATTGGGGTTTGTGATTTAAAAAAAAACTGTAGTTCCAAACATTACTGTGTGTACAGAACTCTGAAGGCCACAAATTTCTCTCACAACAACATCTGCAACTGGAATGCGGATTGAATACAACCTAGCGAAAGTTATCATTTGCAGAGCACATTGCCTAACTACTGTGGAAAATGCAGGATTAAACGCTTTCCCTTCCCCAGTGGGTAAACAGCAACACCCTAGTCTGGCATGCTAAGACACAGAGTCCAGTCACATGTCCCAGCTGCAGGTGCTAACCATGCCAAAAATTTATGCAATAAGCTCTCTACAACAGTAGGAAGCTCTGACCTGGCCATATGATTTCTCTTTTCTTTTCATCTCATCCATGAATACCACCAGTTATTAGCTTGATTGTCAGTATTACTTTTGTTGCAAAGACTGCATGGATTAGGAAAGTGCTACGACGATAACTGAATCAAGGAGTCAGAAAATCATGATATCGGCTGCAAAGTTTACTGGCTTTCTAAAGTACCTCTGAGATTCTGATGTTTAAATAACAGCCCTGCTATAGATCAACCTCTCAGGACCTGATTTTGTACAAGGAGGAATGACATACTCCTACTGAAAGAGCAAATCCACTTATTAACATTCTAATCCTTAACTATAAGATTAACAGTACCAACCTACACATGTCTTTTGAGAAGTAAGCCCTACTGAGTTCAGATGTGCTTACTCCCAGATCATTTGGTATAGGATTTCAACATTAATCCCATGGATTTCAGAGGAACAAACTCCAAAAGTTCCGTTTAAGTACATGACATCACATACATGCTACTGATTCTCATATTTTATGAAGGATGGTGCCCTGGGTATGTATTAGAAAATGCCTGTTTGATTACATAACACATCTTCCTCAAAAAACAAATAAGAAGCAATACACAGTACTTGTATTTGCTTAAAGAACACACTTGCGGACTGCTCTCCACCATTTGTTACAAAATAAGCACAGTGCACAGAGCTTATATAATTACTTTCGCCAGCACTCACATTCTAGGAAGCAGGACTGAAAACACTGAAAGCACACCTTAAAAAAAAGTAAGTGCACCATCAAAAGGTCTTGTTTATCAAAGTTAATCCCCTCCATTTGATTGAAAATGAAATTAAACTGTATACTAATATCTTTTTTGTAATCACTTTGCAGATCATTACCAGCGGCAGGTATTGTGTCCCTACAGAACAATGATATTTAGAAGCCAAGCAGGAAGACTTCTTTATTTTTTTCCATTTTTCCCATTAATGATTGAGTACATGCAGATTATGTTTAGCCTCTACTAATAATCTAATTCTTAACATACCATCAATAGCATTTATCTAGGGTATGGAGGTTTATTGATGAAATTCCAACAAGCACTTACTTAAAAATAAGTTCTTCTGAAATCAGTTAGACTTTATTCCATGTGAACAAGTTTCCTATTTAGAGCCAGCGTATTGTTGGGCTTAGTTTGTTGGACCAGGACCAGGGAAAGCTGGCTTCAAATCTCTACTAAGCCATAATACGCTGTATCATTCTCAGCCATTATCTCTCAAGGTAATTTACCTTTCAAGGTTGTGATAAGAAAAACATGGGATAAGTCTACATATGCCATTCTGAGCATTTTGAAAACTTGTGACTCAGATTGTTCGGCTGTTTTTTAGCTAGTTTATGTACCAGGCTGCTGAGCCCAAAAGCTTCAGTCAGCTAACCAGGGCAAATTCCATATGTGAATGTTTCATTGGTTCTGATTCCATATGCAAGACTTATGCTATTGATATCATTTCTGTAAACAGAATATGCTTCAGCAAGACATTCAAGCTGATTTTTGAGAAATTTGTGCTGTGTTTTGTTAAAAGATCAGGCTGCAAAACTTGGAACAACCATTAGATAGCAGCAAAGAGTTAACAGTTTTCTTAATCTTTTTTGCTGCTATCTAGTGGTTATCTAGACTTCTGCAGCCCAAATCTAGTAGCCCTAGTTAAAGAAAATGTTACTATATTTCTATAAAAAATATAAAAGGATTTAAATGTTTGGATTTTTAAAGCATTCTGTATAATTAAAAAGCATTATCTAATTTTGATCTCAGGCCTGGACTTGCACATCTTCTACATTGCGATTGCTTGCTCTTATGGGACTATAGGTTGGAGGTTAGTTAATACTTCTCAAAGATATTCCATTTGGAAGAACAAAAGTACACTTATTTATAGAGGAGAAACCAAGCCAAAACAAAGCAAAAATACACACTCTCAGACCAATCAGCAAAAAATAAAATAAAGGCTGAACAATAATGGTTCACTGTCAGGCCACACACAGAGTTAACACTGTTTTTCTCATTTGAAAAGACTGTACAGTGAACTGGAGACTAGAAAATAAAGACAGCTTGAAAACTGAACATTTAGGGTACCTTTCAAAGTAACTAGAACATTGCTCCAATTATCACTTTGAAAGTCTTGGATGGTGGTTCTACTAGTTCATTTCATACGTTTAGTTCAAATTAGGGCTCTTCTAGAACCATGACTTCAAGTATAAGTTAGTTTATGTTTATATTCCACATTTCTTCCAAGGAGCTTGTGATTCTTCTTCCCCTTCCTGTTATATCTTCACACAACTCAGTGAACTCGATTGCACTTGGCTCAGGATAGAAAGGAAATCACATGCTTAGTTTTCCTGTGTTCCTTTCTTGCACAGATCTCTTAAGCAAAAGAATAGTTACTGTAAAACATCTAGCATAGCATCATGCTAACTTGTACATAATGTAGCACTTTGAGTAAAATCAATATTTCTGGATTTTTATAGCAGAAATGAACTTTTACAATATAGTATAGAATGTTTTATTTTGTTTGCAGGTAAGTATGAATACTGTATTTTACAAATCCATTCCCCTCCCCAGATGTTGAAATTCAAGACTATACTTTTTATCATTCAGAATTGTAACTCAACCCACAAATTACAGCATTTAGGTAAAGTAATTGTTCTTCTGTCAGGCCAGAGGTTATTGACTAGAGCTGAGGCTAAATATGTAGGAGCAAACTGGGTGACTAACCAGGGGGTTAGAGTTGTGCTAATAGTCAATTTGTTGTTCATTTTTAATCTCTAGCTAATTCTACAAACTGCCTGCTTGAGTATCAGCACATCCTTGAATGTATATTATATTACAGAGAAAAATCATACAGAGTGTTTATCAAAATTGTGTTGTGCATCAAAACTAATCTGGACAGTACCAAGATATTTCAAAGTTGAAAAAAGGGAGGTATGGGCAAAATATATACCAAGTGGCCTGAAGCCAGTTTTGAAGATTCTATTAAGAAGCCACTTTCATCTCCCTTATTCTGCTCAAAGGCTCCCATTAACAATTTCAAGTGTCTGAGGAATATTCAGTTTATGGGGTCTCAGCAGCTGGGTCCAAGCAGCCAGCCAGATCAAACTTTCTAGCATCTCAGGGCCAACTTTAAGCCAAATTGAGATTTAAAGAGGCAGCAACCAGCCAATGCAGAAATGTGAAGTTTTGAACCTTTCCTCTAGCTTCACTTTGCCTAAGCTCAATAGCAGTTTAGTGATCTCAAATAAAGATAAGGAGATTTCTCTATGTTTTACCATAGATGGAAAAGCCACATGACAGGGAGATACTATAACATTTTGAGGTAACGGTCCTAAGGGATAATGAATAGATCAACCCATAAATCAAGCAGCCTTATTAAAATCATATAATTATTATGGTTGTTCTACAATTCAGATTCAAAGGAGAAATGGACTTTCAGAGCATGCAGGAATGTTCATGTAGCACCTGTACAAGGCTTCTTAAAGCAGCATCCTCTTTTCCTGGATCACAGTTGCAGTGTCACCCTGGCAAAAGCCACATTTAGTTTAAGGAGTTGCTGATGGGTACTATGAGCATGCCTACGCAAACTCCCAAATGTCTTTTCCCTTTGACGCCAAAGAACTTCAGTCATAATAATTGCATCAAATGATGATAAAAGGATTGAATTCACATATTATGTGAAACTGTGGTTTGTTTTATTATAATTTGTTGAACAAACCATAATAGCCTGACTATATTAACCATAAATCATAGTTGATCACAGTAGCTGTGTTCACAGATTGAATAAAACACAATCAAACAAAGTGCATTAAATCTTACTGCTCTGTGTGAAGTCAGCCAAATACATTTAAGCACTTTGTCAATTACTTTGGTTTGTTTGGATTCATTGCCCCAAACAATAGAAAGCAGTGTCTTACTGAACAGGATAGATATTGCATAACTCCAGAAGTAAAAAGACTAGAGACTTTCTAAAAATAACAGCTGAAAATTTGAGGAGAGGATCTGAAATACCTCCAAGGAGCTAGATCTCCTCTGTCCGTATTGCTATGACTATATAATTAATAAAAGTCTTTCCTTATACTTTCCTGTGATATCAGGTACAACTCTAATTAAAAACAAAAGAGTGATGACAGACAGAACTATTTAAATTAGTATAGAGAGGGAGATATGCAAACTCTGTTCCAAGGGACAAAGGGGAAAACATGTTATGAGTCCACAACAGCCAGATAACATTCAGAAGCAGCTTAAACACCTGCCTAATTCACAGAACAATAAGAAGGGGAGGAGGTACAGTGCAATCAGACTTGCAAGATTCTCTTATTATAGCCAATCTCAATAAAAGTAGTTTTAGCCTTTCTGTGGAGTGGATTTCTTGGTCTGGTCTACCTAGAGGGGCTGACAAACAGGTACATTTATTGAGCGATCACTCAGAGGTTGTGTATGCTCTTCTGACAAACCCATTCTGTTAGGTAAAATGAAAACAAAATATTGAGAAATTTTTGGCCATAGTTAGATCTGTCAGTGTATTCAGTAAAGATTGGCAGCAACAGTTTGTAGCTGTCTGTCATAGTTGTACAGCATACATTCAATACATGGCAATATACCTAATAACAAGAGTTCATATAGTAAAAACTATTAAAAACAGACCAACATGATGGCTCCCAACTCTAACAGTCAAAGGAATTTGTAGGCATTTCTCTTGTGAATTGCTTTGCTGTAGAAAGAAAACAGAGCCAGTTTGGTGTGGTGGTTAAGGCATCAGGCGAGGAACTGGGAGACCATGAGTTCTAGTCCCATCTTAGGGTGACTTAAGCCAACTGGGTGACCATGGGCCAGTCACACCCTCTCAGCCCTAGAAAGCAGGCAATGGCAAACCACTTTGAAATCTTGCCAAGGAAACTGCAGGGACTAGTCCAGGCAGTCACCAGGAGTCAACAATGACTTGAAGGTGCCAAAAACAAAATAAAATGAAAGAAGCAATGGGAAAACATGGGGGACAGGTTACCATACGAGATGGCATAATCACCTGCTAATAAGAAAAACATGGCAGTTGCACAATACATCTGGACTTGATAGGGTTTAAGCTTAAGACCTGAACGTGGCCTGGACTGAATAGAATTTAAGCTTCCATTTAAAGTGTAAAGACCACTGTAAATTCCTGCTGAGTTCATTGGGAATCACTACCACATAAAGATCACAGACTGGCCTTCATTTAACAAATCTGCTGGGAAAAGCATTTCATTTGTTGTAACTTGGATGAAGGGGATCTGTACAGTATATTTGCAGGCAATTCAAAACCCATTGATCTAGGTTTGTTCATACTTGGTATAGGTAAAGGTAAAGGTTTCCCTTGACGTAAAGTCCAGTCGTGTCCGACTCTAGGGGGCGGTGCTCATCTCCGTTTCAAAGCCTTGGAGCCGGCGTTGTCCATAGGACACTTCCGGGTCATGTGGCCAGCATGACTCACGGAACGCCGTTACCTTCCCGCCGAAGCGGTACCAATTAATCTACTCACATTTGCATGTTTTCGAACTGCTTGGTGTGCAGAAGCTGGGACGAGCAACGGGAGCTCACCCCGTCGCGCGGTTTCGAACCGCCGACCTTCCGATCGACAGCTCAGCGGTTTAACCCGCAGCGCCACCGCGTCCCTCTACTTGGTATACATAACAGCTTAAGCAGGTGTTGCAAAGAAAGGGAACTGTACCAAGATTGCACTGCATCCAAATATTCTACACAATACTGGCTGCTTATCAGTTTCAAAGAGAGCCTTTTTCTATAACTACCTAACTGAGCCAACAGAAGACATACTGCCCTAAGAAGAACAACCTAACAGAAAGACTGTGGGACAAGTAAGGGAGACACACTTGAACGTCAAGCAGTGATCTGGACCGTTTTTCTGTGTAGCAAGAAACTGCTCAACTGGGCATTCTTATGCCAGGCTTCTCTTATTGCCTGCAGAAACCAGAACATTATTAGTGGCAGCTACTCTGGTAAGAGGACATTAATGAAATATAATGTGAGATCATTTAAACCAGTGTCTTCATATTATTTTAGCGCTGTGCAACATGGAGTCTTATGTAGCTTCCTGCTGAGAAGTGGATTTGAGTCATTTATTTCATGAACGTATGAACCAGCTAACCTCCTTCCCAACTCTTGGCAGATTTTAAGGAATAGAGAAATAACAACTTGCACCTTCCTGCTGAGGGAAATGGAAGGAGGAGAGGGAATAACCACTGAATTAAGCCTCAATAGAGTGATAAAACTGCCACAACCTTTGGTAATACAAGGAGTCCTGGAAGAGATAATTAAAAGTCTGAAGAGGAAGCTGTCACATTGATGAGTAGAAGGAAAAAGAAGGAGCACCAGGGGACAAAGATCAAATAAAAGAAAACAATATTTTACTCTAATCCATTAAAATCAACAATTAAAAACCAATACATTCTTCCCTATAGACACATAACTCAGCATAGTTTACTTATGCATGCAATACACATTGTGCTTATGTAGCACTTTTCCAATGGGATTGCCAAGGTATTTCACAGATACTAATGATACTGTTCAATCCATCCATTTTAAGCTAAAAAGGACAGCAGGTGTTGTATAGAACAAATATAGATATTACAAATGAGCATAATAATTGCATTTAGAAACAGCAAATGAAACTCTCAGGCCATGGGTCCAACTAATTCAGTGTTGTCTGCGCTAACGGGTAGAGAGTCCCCAGGATTCCAGACAGCCTTACTTGGAAATGTTAGGGGTTAAAGTTGGGACCATTTGCATGCACACAATGTACCGTGCCCCTGGGCCTTTCCCCTGACTACTGCCCAGCTCCATCATTATAAACCAAAGCTGAAACATTAGATTGTTAAGGAGCTCTGGCTTACATGAAGAGTTTGCCATTGCATTACAAGATGCTTAACATATAAGCTGCAGCCATACACTGGATTTTCTGTTTAAAGATGCAAAGCTTGAACCTTGCAATCAGCTGTGTAAAAAACAGCTTATATGTACCAAATTGGAAGTGAACCTTTTTAAAATGATACTTGAACAGTCAGTAACTGTTTCTAATGCCCAGTCTAAATAGAATTTATTTATTTCCTGAACTATTCTTTTATAGTGAAATTCTGGTGAAAGTACATACTAGGTAATGCATCTTAATTTTGATTCAAAGTCAAGGCCATTTCTACTGAGCATCCTAAACCAGCCATACTTCAAATAGCACAGTGTAACTTCCTAAAAGAAATGATGAATTAGATGTTAGAAAGAGACATTTGTAGTGATTAGGAGAAACACTTGTTTTGTAATTTGTTCTTGAGAGGAATATTATACTGCATAAGACTACCACAAACACAGACAGTGGTAGGATTATACTAAGGCATGATTTTTAAGCATATACCTTGATTTGTACATAATGTTAAACCATAATGGGTAGGTTCACACATCACACTGAGCTCAAATGAAAGAAACCACATTCTGGTCTAATATTTTATTTATGTATTTATTTAAATTTATTGGCCACCCAACTCCAGTAGACTCTGGGCAGTGTACAAAACTAGAAAAAAAAACATAAAAACAGCTAATATGTAATATGTAGATTACAAATCTTTTTCACTGGCCTCCCCTCCCTCCCCACCTTATTTCCTTCAACATAATGGAATCTCTATTCTTTAAAACCATACTACAAAGACATTAACTTACAACTAAAGGATTGAACTGTAGTTTATTGTAGCTAATGTAAATCCCACTGATTTCAGTGGTTCTTCTCAACTTATGACTAAATCAAGATCTGGATTGGTCTGCAAGTCTAAAACTTAAGTGAGTATGGATATAGTCCATGCCTGAAGGAAGATCACTTGGAAACCCACAGGAATATAAATGTAAAATATCAAAAACATTATAAATGTAAAAATATCAAAAACATTTATATAAGCACAGGAAGGTGCTCCAAGTATAACCATACATCAAGTTGTCAATTAATAACATGTAAGTTAATATTATGTCAGAGAATGATAAATATATGGAACAATTTGTATGTTCAGGATCAATATCTGTAGGTAAGATCCAGAAAGGATTGGGAACATGCACAATAAGGTAACCAAATTTTGGCTGCCATCTCTCATGGATCTCCATTTCATCCCAGAAGCATTAAGAAGGTGTATTAAACAGACTACTGAAGACTAAGCAAGGCATAGTTAGTGATTTTTTACTAGATTCCAAGGAATCAGGCAAGAGGATAATCATTAGGCAATCAATATTCAAGGAGAGTGGTTGGTTGCAAACCTTGCTTCCAACAACCTGCACAGTGAGTTCCGTGTCTACTTATACTCAGGACAGCTGAACCATTGCCATATGATCTGGCGCTGATCAATTCACAGCTTGCTGAACTTTCATGTAATGATGCCATCATTCCTTTGGGTTAGACTCTGTAAGCATGGGTTCAGACTCTACTGATGTTGAATTGTGAAATCCAGTACACCAGGGCCTGGAATGATAGGGGTTGTGTAAGCCTCTGCTCCTGGTTTCTCGATTCTACCTTCCTTCTCTGAACTAGGCATGAAGTCATTTAGAAAATCATCCTGATCAGCAATAGGTTTTAACTTTGAGCAAATGTTGAGGTAGCATCATAGTCTCATCTGAGAAATGCTAAGCCTCTATTACAGGACCTGGGAAGGATTCTAATCTAGCTTCACCAATGCTGTAAATATGAAGGTGTATATTACCTGTTTCTCTCTACTTATTCACTTCTTTTCTATCATGCTATCAGTTTGAATACCAGAAGGTGGAGATGCATCAAAGTGTTCTTTTACAAGGGAGAGCACCTAAGAAATAAAAATTTCTCTACAGTACCTGGATGACCATGTAGCCAGATCCAGATTGAGAGGTTAAGGCTGTTAACTCAATGTACCTAGATGCCCTGAGAGCCAGATCAGGCTTAAGAGCAGTAGTTGAATGCGGGGGTTCTAGTGTAATTAAGGTAAAGGTAAAGGTTTCCCTTGACATTAAGTCCAGTCATGTCCTACTCTAGGGGGCGGTGCTCATCTCTGTTTCAAAGCCAAAGAGCCGGCGTTTGTCCGTAGACACTTCCGTGGTCATGTGGCCGGCATGACTAAATGGAATACCATTACCTGCCCGCCGAAGCGGTACCTATTAATCTACTCACATTTGCATGTTTTCAAACTGCTAGGCTGGCAGGAGCTGGGACTAGCAACAGGAGCTCACCCCGTCACGCGGATTCGAACCGCCGACCTTCCAATCAGCAAGCTCAGCAGCTCAGCAGTTTAACCGGCAGCACCACCGCATCCTCTAGTGTAATTAGCAAGCTTCTAATATAAACTTTCTGTCTGAGAGTAGCCTATGATTGGAAATAATATCTACTGCATGTGAATCTTTCTGACAACTAACAGATTTCCCTTTTGTACCAACTCAGCATTGCTTCTCGTTTGGAACTTCAGGACTCAAGGGTGGTTTTGGTTGTTAATTCCTGAACTAATTTATTGACTATGCTTCTGTGTGCATCTCTAGCTTTTGGAAAATGTTTTTGCTGGTCCCGATCCCTAACCTTGACCCTGAACATTACAGATAATGGTATAGAGAAGGTTTGAAATACCTTACAATAGTCACACACTACATAAGTTACTATTACTTTCTGAATTACTCAAACTTTTACCCATTATGTAATCAGATAGCAATATAATTCTTAATTAGTCTGACCCATCTAACTATTTTGCATCTAATATGCCAGTTGATTCAATTTGGATAGAGGGCTTTGTATTTACTATGACAGCTCAGTCATTACTGTCATCTTGGCAGTGGAGGGGTGACTGCTGCGCATGCTATGAAACTAGATAGCCACATTGATTTTGTATTCCCTGTTCTAGTTTCTCAAATATGCTGGGAAGATAACTAGTAATTTTAATGCAGGTTAAGGTTCAGCAAAAAAAAGGCCCAGTGGAGGGGTGATGTAAACAGACTACTATACCAACCTGCATACACTTCATCTATATTTGAATAGTAGGAAAAACATTCATTTAGATCAATATATCCTGATGTCCCACTGGATCCTGGCAATGCCACACAATTTTCTGCATAATCTGAGACAAAGAAGTACTGGTTTTAAAGCACGAGGAATGGAGAAACTGAAAGCATAGATGTTAGTCCCAGCCCATAATTATAGAAAATATTTCAGTGATAACGAAAGAATGGAAGCATCATGCTTTCTTCTCTCCCTCCAGTAAACTGTGTGTAAGCCATAGCAGGTGCCTAAGTCCCACATTCTTGAAGACAGATAATAGTTCAGAAGTTCAGGGACTGAGCTGTCAAGACATTTTGCAGATGATAGGTCCTATTAGCCTCCCAGAACGTAAGAATTCTGGTTGGAGAGGAATAATAATTATTTATATTTTCAATAATAGTTGCTATGGCCAGCAAGAGCCATTCAAAGCTGCTGGGGAAGATTTGGCTTCTGAGATCCCATACTTTAAGCATAAAAATCCATTTTTGACAGTCTGCAAGATGTAAAGATGTAAATCCAAGATAAAAAGCTAATTCATAGTTACAGGGTGTGTGAATTAGCTTTAGCAGGGCTACACTGTAGCTGTAGAAAGAAAGATGTAGAAAGCTGTAGCTGTAGAAAGAAAGATTCTGCACCCTGTGCAGATGCATCCCAAATAAGTATTGCAAGGTTTGCATGTGGTGTAGAAAATATAGGACTGAGAGATATGTACTGAATGAGAACCAAAGAAATCACATACATCTTTTGTAGGTAATGATGCAACAAGAGACACCTGCATCGGCTTGCTTAAACAATCTCTCTGTGTGTGGGTGTGTCTTTCCTTCTCTCTCTCTCTCTCCCCCTCCCTCCCTCCCACCTATCTATTCCCTTGCTTTTAACAACTTTTTAATGAAGTTAGAATATATGAGAGTCAGCATGGTGTCATGGTTAAATATTGACTAGGAGAGGAGATGCTCAGGTCCTAGTCTACACTCAGACATGGAAGAACACTGAATGACTTTGGGCTAGTCACGCTCTGATGATGATGATGATGATGATGATGATGATGATGATGATGATGATGCATTTATATACCGCCTGACTCCCAGTGACTCTGGGCAGATTACGAATTGTTAAAAACGTTTAAAAAGCAAATAAGCAATGCATAAAACACCACCACAAAGGAAACAAGGATGACAGAGAAAACAAACCCAAATGGGAACAAAGAGGTGTTACATGGATATATTGTCAGGGCAAGCCCAAGAACAATGTCAAGTCAGAGTATTCCAAACTCCAGTTCTTTATTGCTTTCACCATACAGACAGAATCTTGCCAGACTAAAGCTACTCTAACTGACCTAAGGGGAAATAACCTGGGAGATTCTAGGGTTGAGCTACTTTGAACTTCTTAACTTTCCCAGCAACAGTCTCCAGACTGTGAATCCTCTTATCTGCCTGGAATGCGCTTCCTCCTTCCTGGGAATCAGCAGTAGTGTTGAAATCACCCCCTCCTTCAGGAACACATTCCATCACACATACTGAGGCATGTCCATCACTGCCCATGCCACTGCATTCTGGATGAGTTGAAGCTTCCAGGTGGTCTTCAAGGAAAGCCCCATGTAGAGCACATTGCAGTAGTCAAGCCATGAGGTGACCAGAGCATGAATGACTGTCTGAAAGGTCCGCAATCCAGGAAAAGGTGCAACTGGCACATCAGATGAAGCTGTGCAAAGGCCTTCTTGGCCACAGCTGGCAGCTGCTCTTCAAGCCATCTCCTGTGAGTCCAGGAAGATCCCCAAATTGTGCACCATTCTTAAATGGGAAGTGCCACCCTAACCTCGACAGCCTCACTTGGCTGGCTCAAAGTTGAAATATATAATTGGATATCATCAGCGTACTGGTGATACCGAACCCCAATCTGGTGGATGAGCTCACTCAGCAGTTTCATGTACATGTTGAAAAGGGGGGGAGAGAGAATAGATCCCCGTAGCACCCCACAAAGGAGGGGCCTAGGGAACAATCTCTCCCTGCAACCAACACCGACTGGAACCAACCCTGGAGAAAGGAAGAGGACCACCGTAAAATGGTGCCCCCAATCCCCAACCCATGGAGCTGGCTCAGAAGGATACCATGGTTAACAGTGTAGAAAGCTGCTGAGAAATCAAGGAGCACAAGGTTAGATGCACCACCATCATTTCAGCTCTACCACAGGTCATCTACAAACGTGACCAAAGCTGTCTCAGTAATAAATCCCAGCCTAAAACCTGACTGAAACGGGTCTAGATGATCCATTTCCTTCAGTGTTCTTATCAGCTGTAGGCTGATCAGCTGATCTTGGAATTAGGAATCAGAAAACAAAAAAGTAGTCTGTATCTATCTATATTTATAATAATGAGCTAGAAGGAAAATGAAAGAATTTGGATTTCTGGTCACCAGAAACTAACACTCAAAAGGAAAAAAAATATCCCCTTTTCTTTTTTCTTTTTTTCTTTTGGTAAGAATTTTATTAAGTTTAGTGAGTGTCCTGTCCCAGCCCAATCACACACAATATACCAGGGAGACAGTTGTAAAACTTTACTGAGAAACTGATGAGGTAAACTTGTGAGGTAATGAACAGGTGGCAAAGAAGTGAGGGTGCAAATGTACACACTCTACAGAAACAAGCCCCCAAAGTCCCACGACCTTGCCTTAAGGGAGTTTCACGTTCAAAACAAGATTAGCCAAGCAAGTCCAAGGGTCCAAAGTCAAGTCACAAGGTTTCTGATCAGGAGTCAAGGCACATGGAGTCTGGTAAGCAGATGGTTGTCTCCAACAATCGATCTGGGCTTGCGGCTCCCTTCTTATAGAGGCAGACCCTGGTGGAGCTTATTTAGGAGGGTGGGGCTGCTTTCTCATGCATGGCCTCGCCCACCTCTGCAGTTGCTCCCTCCTTTCCACTCTCCTTTCTTGAGCACTGGGAAGGGGTGGCAGCTCTGAGTCTTCATCCTCACTAATCAGCGGCGCCTGTGCCTGCTGCTCACCAACCAGCCGTCCTCCTCGGACTGCTCAGGTGGCCATTTATCTGGAGCTGTCTGCTCGCCCTCCAACTCTACGTCAGAGACTGGCTGCCCGTCCTCATCGTCTGACTCTGATTCTGAGCCTGAACCCCCCACGGACTCCGAGCCCAAGGCCCCCATGACACAAAGATAAAAACTATAAAAAAGCAAAAAACTACAAAAAGAAAAAGAAGTGCAAAAACACAAGATGAAAAAAGTTTTTTACAGATTACATAAAGAGGTGACTTTGACAGTAAGAATATACAACAATTTCCCATAATCAATCCCTTACTCTATATTAGACCAAAATCACATTATTTCTATAAATCATTCGACTAGCAAATTATAAAGATCACTAAATACAATTGTTCCCTCCCCTTATACTAAAAGAAAAGAAAATATATAAACCACCTAAACAACCTCCCCCACAAAACAACACTTATTTAATTCCTTCCTTCCTACCGCTATTCTATACATTTCTGTCTACTGTAGTAAAGATCAAACTATAAAAACATATAAATTTTCTGTTCTTATAATTAATAATACTACAATGATTACAATCCTAATCAAATTAATCCTAAAACCAAACATTTATTATTTATCTTATTAATCTTAATCCAAATATTGGGTATGTGTAATTAAATCCATTGAAATTATATAAATTAATTATGACTATTTTAAATTCAGTGGTTTGATTTGTTTAAACATGTTCTGTTTGAATATATCATAATTGGTTGTATTTGCCCCTAATATTAAGCCATGGTTTACCAACCACAGTTGTCTAGGGTCACCCAATATATTAAGCCAAATACAAAAAAAAAACCAAAAAACCACACCCCACCATTATTGCTTAGTGTGATATATGTGCCCATCCAATATTAACAATGTACTCTGAGTGGCTTTCAATAATGAAAAATTAAAGTTACAATAATTATTCATAAATGATGGCTAAAAATGATGGCTATAAAAACTATGTGTCAGCAGCAACCAGTGATAAGATACAACACTTCACTGAAAGGAGTCAATGAATGTGGACTTATTCCATCCCCTCCTGCCCCTACCAGTCTTTGGGTTCTACTTTCCCTTGTAGTTGTAAGGGTTGAGTTTCCTTGATTGGTAAAAACAAGACCTAATAAAGTTATCTGATTCCAAAACTCAGGGGGTTGACAGTCCCATTCATTTTGCCACTGATGTCATTTTTAACTCCAATTCTCTCTCCTTCTCTCCATTCTGTTGATTTCAGTTGAACAGTAGTTTACATGGTATGCTAGAAACTTCAAAAATTTCAAAAGAATTAAATATGTAACTGTCTCTTAATGTTCCATATAGCTACATAAACAAGATCCAGGTTGATCTTATACCATTAGGGTATGTCGGTCAAAATCCACTTGTCAGTCAAACCAACTACATTGTTAGAGCTTTGTTTGAAGAACACTCCCAAATTTCATGTACACATTAAATAAAAATTGGGATGTCCAAATTAAAGTAGGTTGATACTAGGAATGAAATTTGTTCATTACTTTTCTCATACCTACAGTATTTCCTTTTTGGTGATTGGCATATTATATAGATTGATGGATAGACTTTAGATTGATAGATTTCTCTTAATTAAGTTTATATATACCTATGTTTATTTCATGTAATCAAGTCATTGGAGCATGCAAAAGAAAATGTCTCAGTAGTCATTAGCAAAAATAGTAATATGTGAGTACGCCTACATAATGTATTTTTTTTCAAGATCCAAGAGTATTGTGTACACAATTCTAAAATATTTATGCATTTTCTTGGGAAACAGGATTGAGGCTGAAGACCCTGAGGAAAAATGTAGATGCACGGAGTCCAAGCTGTAATCCAGCACATTAATGAAATTGTAAAATGCTTTTACTACTTCCATGGTGGAAGAGTAAAGCAGAAACTGTAAATCCTTCTCCTGACACCCATCAGCATGTTTTTGATAAAATTATTTCTGTGTTAATGACAGACATAACTTGTTAGTATTCAGTTACTACTTGCAAAAAATGAAAAGGAAATATTCTATGGGCTATTTTCTTAAGTGACTATAGCAGTGTTTCTCAACCTGAGCAACTTTAAGACTTCAACTCCCATGCTGGCTGGGGAATTCTGGGAGTTGAAGTCCACACATCTTAAAGTTGTCAAGATTGAGAAACACTGGAACAAACTGCTAACTGTCTGTCATACAGTAGAGGGGCCATCCCTACCATTAGACAGAATGATGCAAAGTGGTCTTGTCTGTTCATGCAACCCCTTCAGCTCAGCTATTCCTTTCCACTTCCTGTAGCAATTATAATATTTGCTTTCTTCTGGCCTGGGCATCCCAGGAATCTTTCTGAAGAAGAGTGCCATTCAGAAATAACAAAGAGGTAGCTAGCTTAGTCTACAATGCTCCTGCTGGCTTTACATGAAAGTACCTTGAATGCTTTCCTGATACTTAACATACCAATGCATGTCTGTAGCATGGTATCATGGTTTGAATGGGTAGTGTGCAGTCAGCAGAAGGATCAAGGAGCAATAAGGCAGGTAACAAAATCTTTTGGGATAGCCCTATATGTGAACACACACACACACACACACACTTAATGATGAATACAATTGACTTAAATGTACTGGTGAATGTCCAAGCATGGATCATTGCAGCCTACGAAAAAGATTAGTACATTATGACTGTAACTCTGCCGTGGAAAGGCCTCAGCAAGTTAAATATCAGAGTATGATTGGGTTTTCACTAGAAGGAGGAAAGGCACCAGACTGTCAGATC
Source organism: Candoia aspera (assembly GCF_035149785.1). NCBI lineage: Eukaryota > Metazoa > Chordata > Lepidosauria > Squamata > Candoiidae > Candoia > Candoia aspera. Next base: position 187,074,060 of record NC_086154.1, read on the forward strand.
TCACAATCCACTGTTCTTCTTCACTCTTTTGGCCACTCCCACTCTTTTGGTGACACTCCAACACTCTCATATTTACGATAGCCTTTTTCCACCAGTTTCTGGAGAGATTTCAGAGGCAGCTTAGGAAGCCAACGTGAATGCCTAGACAGCCAACCAAGCAGTACAGAATTGTGAGAGTAAGTGGCATGCAAATGTTGATAAATGAATAAATTAAAAAAAATATTTTAGAGTGTTTGAAGATATCTTCTGGTCAGTATCTCTCAGAGGCATCAGAGAGAAACAGATGCTGAATATACTGTAAGAACATGAATATAGTATCTTGGAGGGCACCAGTGATCAGTCTGGATTCATGCCTAGTTTGGGTACAAAATAATCTTTTGTCACCCTGTCAGATGGCCTCCTGTTGGTTGACTGCAAATCTTTTGAGCTCTGAATAACTCTGTATAGTATTCTTTTGGACAATCTTCCTGAGTTGGAAGTTGAGGCCACTCTGTTACAGTACAATTGTTCTACTTGTGTTTTCAGTCTCAGAAAGTAGTATTGGATGACTTTGGTTTCATCCTCAGTAGTGTGTGAGAGTTTGGGGCTGAGATGTTATTAATATGCTGATGACCCTCTGCTCTCCATAATATCTGAAACAGGAACAGGCTGCACATGTTCTGAATCAGTGTCTGGATATAGTGATGGACTGCTTGAAGGGCAATAAACTGAGTTAAATTTCTGATAAGGCAGATACTTGGTGGGTGATGGTTCTCAGATGTCAGATTGGGGAAACTGCCTCTTCTAAATGGAAGTCCTCCTTGAGTCATCATTCTCATTGGAGGCCCAACAGACCCCTACATGTAGGAGCTCCCATTACCACCAGCTTCAGTTGGTATATCATCCTCCATTCTTTCCTGAACAAAAGCAGCTTAGTAAATGTGAAGATGCGAGTTCATGCACAGGCATCCTTACATTTAGATTACATATTGCATTCTATGCAGGGCTCCCTTTGTGCAGAAACTTCAACCGATACAGGTTGCTGACTAGGGCCCTTGGCTAAACAGATGTTACATCTCTCTTGAAGCAATTGCACTGGCAGCCAATTAGTTAACAAGCTAGCTTCTAACCTAAGTTCTAAACAGCTTGGAACCTAGATGACTGACAGAGTGTCTTCCCCATTACAAATCTGAATGTTTGCTTGGATCAGCAGAGGAAGTTGTGCAATTGTACAGCATGTCATCTTGCAGTTGTTTTCAGGAAGTGACATCTGTTCTCTGGCATGCTTTCCCTTTACAATGTGTGAGGCACCAACTATTATGGCCTTGAGGCACCTATTGTAAAGCCTTCTCTAAGTGAATGTTCTAGCTAAATTTTGTTTTCCATTATCCTGTGCCCACTTTAATGATATGGTTCCTATATTGTTTTAATTTATTGTATTTTACAGTAGAATTACAATTTAGTCACTGCATTTGAATACTTCTTATTTTTTTATGGTTAGCCACTGCAATTTGATTACATGGGAAGTAGCACAGAAATATAAGAACAACAACAACAACAATGATGATGATAATGATGATGATAATGATAACAATACAAATGCTGATTGGCTTTGTGTGCGTGTGGGTTCACATGTACAATTTTGACATGTCACCTTGCTCTGGACTCATTCAGTTTAGGCTCTGATCTACCTACTGCTAAAATGCTGACCATGGTCGGAAAAGAAAACGATTCCTTGCCTCTAATTTATGCTGCCTGACTCAGACAACTGAAACTGTCCATCTCAGAAATAGAGCAGCTTGTTGTCTCATTAGAAAAGTGTGTGCCACATATAAGTCCTTTGTGCTTTATGAAGGACAACAGGACAGGAGCAAGGGCATAGCTAGGAAGCAACAGACTCTGACTGATTGCCTGGCTGTTTCTCATCCAACAATTTTTCCTAGGAAATTCAGATTTTTTGGGGTCCAATCTAAAAAAGCTGCACAAATGTGTGCTTCCATGTGCCCTGAAGCAAGTGAGTGTGACACTGAAATTGACCCTGCTCATCTGGTAGGAACGCCTTGAGGGATGTTGCTGAGAGTCCCTCCTCCATTGAAATTACATGGACCTGGGTTCTGTAGCAAGCCAATTCCATTGCTGCTGCACCCACACCCCTCTGCCAGTGCTCTGGAATATGCTTTCCCTGGAGGTAGGTGTAACATCTTCTGTCCTTGTGTTCCACGAAGGGCTTAAAACATTTTCATTCTGCTGAACCTTTGGCCCTAATAACTTGATTATGTTGCCTTCCATCTTACACAGTACGTATGGCTGGTTCTATTTTATTTCTGCTGGGTTTTTATTGTAGTACACCACCCAGAGTCTCACAGTTGGAGTAGTCTACAAATACTCTAAATAACAAACACTGGATTTATTTTCAGCCGAAACGGTTTTAAGAGAGCTAGTTTGGTGTGGTGGTTAAGGCATCAGGCTAGAAACTGGGAGACTGAGAGTTCTAGTCCTGCCTTGGGCATGAAACTGGCTGGGTGACCTTGGGCCAGTCACTCTCCCTCAGCTCCCAGAAGCAGGCAAGGCCAAACCACTTCCGAAGTCTTGCCAAGAAAACTTCAAGGACTTGTCCAAGCATTGCCAGGAGTCAACACTGACTCGAAGGCACGCAAACACACACACAAAAACAGGCAAATGGTTTTGGCTTATCATGTTGTATGAACTCACCCAAATCCTAAAGCTTGGAGAACCACTGTCTATCAAAGGATACAATAGTTCTGTTATCCACAGTTGAGTGCCAAAGCTGCTTAATAAAATTACAGTATATGGCATAATTAAGGAATATGTTTACAACAGCAATAAGATGAACATCATTCAGTGGCTGAGATTACATATTGCACTAAGCTATAATGTGATTTATTTGCTTTTGCCTTAGAATCCAGTTATTATGATGTAGAAACTATGGTTTAAGGCTTATAACAGTGTGTGCACTGTATCAGCTAGTTCCTGCTTATTCACCAAACCATGGCTCAGCATGACAGGAGAAAATCAATGAGAAGAATTTTATTGCCATTGGCAAAAACTTTGAGCAAAGACTCTTCAAGTGCAATCATGGAATTCTGAGTCTACTGAGATATTTTTCTGATACTGACAGTTAACTGAGAGCAGTTTCTCAGGGTAGAGATGTCAGTTATGTCAACAACCCTGCATTGCCCAGCTTGAAAGCCAAGATGCACAGCACAAATAATAATTATTTTTAAAAACTGCTAAATAAGTGGGGTAGGAGAAAGAAATACTGGAATTAAATTGCAGGAGGTAGTCAAGCATGAGCACAGAACCTAGTCAAGCCATGTAAAGTTGGGGGAACTTCTGGGGAAGAAATGGCAAACTGAAGATGGTGGAGCCAACAACCGCGACAGAAGGAAGAGCCGACAAGGACTTGAGATTGCCCACAAGCATTCCAGACAGTTGCTTCTCATGAGGAGACTGCAAGACACATGTGGGTTTAGAGCTCTGGGAGAAAGAGAATAGCCATCTTGCTCAAACCACAGTTGGCGCCTTCAAAAGGACTCTGGGTTCACATACTTTCTTTTCTAATCACTTTAGGAAATGGCTTGTTAACTGCTTTTCAGCTATTAGGAACCTTTGGATCTACAAGTCTGAAAACACCGGGTGAGTTTCCTTCAATCCTTAGCAAAAGAAGCTTTAGATACAAGTTTAAGGACTTAATATATATATATATATATATACATACATACATACATACATATTTTGGAATAAACAGCAAAAGGGTGATTAGGACTTTGATTTTGGAAAGTTACAAACAGCCTAAGGGTCCAGATGGATTTGAAATAAGATTCTGAAATTAATTATAAGAATCCTTCCTGTGGGAAAATGTTTTGTTTTGATTTCTTTAAAAAGATGATAGGATGGGACTTTGAAGGTTGGACACTAGAGGAAACTAGAAGGAACTAAAGATTGCAATTAAAGGAGAAGAACACTTAAATTTGAACACTTAGTATGGCAAAGGACTAGCTAGTTTTAATGATACAACTTTGGGGGCAACAAGATGAACCACTAGGTATTCTGTTCCCCAGCCCTTAACAACCCTCAACTGAAACACTGTTCAGATGGTACAGGTCGTACATGTCTTTGTTTCCTTTTTGAGCCTAGAGCTCAAAGCAGAGAATTCTGCCAGGCACTTCTTCCTTGATTCCATAAAGTTGGTCAAAGGCTCTATTCTTTGAGTTTATTTGCAAGTCCTGCTGCTTATAAGGCAGGGAATGGACAAGAATCTTTTCACACATACCCCTTCACAAAAATGAAGGTATACGGCAATAACTTGCTAGCATTCCACATACTTATCCACGTGTATTTGTGTACCTTTGTCTGATAGTTTGCAAAACAATTGTGCTCTTCTTATTCATGAAAATGTCTTGTGAGAGAAATGTAGACATCACATTATAGTTGAATAGTAATTACATCATGGAAACTGCCAATAGATGATGCATTCTGCTGGATTAATATTGCTGTCTGGAAGTACCCTCAGTGTCTCTTGGAAATATTAATGATGGCCACTTGGAAACAATATTTTCTCACTTTACAAATTCCTAGTGTGACAAGAAAATTTCATCTTTGTCAGTTGTTTCCATGTGTTGAGTTGGTGTCCCATACATAGAAAGAGATCCATCAATTTGTCCTTTTTCCATTAAAAAGTGTGTCTCAAAGTTGCATGTGTTTTACCATAAGGCTTATGATCATGGAATGTAAGTTTATTTAATCAGAATGACATTAGCTCTGAGTTGGATATAGACTCTCCTGTAAGTGTCTTGCCTTGGAGTTTCCTTCTGTCTGAGACAGATGGTTAAACTTCTTCTTTCTCCATTGTTACTTACGCTTCTCAGTATGGCAAATATGAATGCAAATCTCTCACTGCTTATCACATCTTATAGACAATTACCTCCTAGAAATGTCTCAAAAGCAATGTATTTCCTGCTAAATTAATGCTGCTGATGAGTAAAGTACTGCCCATTGATAATGCTCATTATCTGGCACAATCAGTGATAGTGGTAGAATTTCTGTGTGTCGGACTCCACAATCAAGTGATTGCTGAATTGTCTGATTGTGTTCGTCTGCCATGATGAATCGATGCGTGTCAAGAACAAGATGGCAGGGGGGAATTGCAAGGAGTGTGAATCTTTTCTCTTTGGGCTGGAAGGGGGGGAAAGTCAAGGTCGTACTGCCAGAGACATCTGTTCCTGGTATGGCTGACCATTAGAATTAGGTGGGAAAGAGATAGGAGTGGGGAACAGGGTCCTGGAAAGTTTTAATTAGCTAGTTTAGGCGGGAAGCTTTCAATCACAGCTTTTCTTCTGTTCTGTATACTTGTTTCCAATAAATCTGAATTCTGCATAGTTCAGCTGTGCATGAGTCAGGTCATTATTGGGACTAATTGTGTCAGTTCTTACATAAAGCTGTGATAGTACCAACCTTTTAACTTTACTGGGAGAAGTTGCATTCTCTGAGAAAAGTTAAACTGCCAGTTCTCCAGAGTCATACTTTGATGGAACAGAGGGTACCGATCAGACCAAGCCAGAAGTAGCAGCAGAGGATGAAGCAGTCTCTGGATCTTCTGCGGAAACTTCGGTGACCACAAGGGGCCAATGGGTGAAGGTCCAAGGGGGAAAGGCAAAGGAGAAAGGAGCCAAGCCAAAGGTCAAGAACAGCAAGTGAGTCGACCCCCTTCCCCAGAATCAGGTGACCTCTTAGGGAGAGAGCTGATTGAGAAACCCAAGCCAGGCTGGACCTTTGGGGTTGGAGATGGGATGGAGAAGACTCTGGCAAGGTGGCGTACCTTTCAGCAGGAAGCCGGGAGCTGATGAATGACAGATGCCTCACCTGACTAGAACGGGAGATGCAGGGGGTGGCAGATATGGTGTCCAGCTTTAAAGAAGCAGTGGATATGGATTAATTAGTCACCTGGTTCGAAAAGCACCTACACCAGAGAGCACCCAGTCGATTTCGGTGTCAGAAGAAGATGCAGGAACTTCAGACCAGACCCAAACGAGTGAGGATGAAGATGAGAGGGCAGCGAGGGACCAACCGACCGAGAGACGGGTTCGCATCCAGCCTGCCCCAAGATGACCCAGAGCGAACGAGAGCCCGAAGAGGTTCTGCAAATTGAAGGAGAAGTTTGAAGGAGACCCCAATGAACTGACCTGTTTCCTAACTCATGTAAGTGGGTTTATGGAAGAGTTTGGGGATTCTTTTCCAAATGATGAAGCCAGGGTGAGATATGTGTCCACCACCTGGTGGCAGAAGCCTCTAAGTGGATGATGGGGCTTCATGAAGCTAGTGCTCCAGAGCTCCAAGATTTTGGTGACTTCATGATGGCACTGAGAGAGAGGTTCGAAGATCCATTGGCCAAGATGGAAGCTAAGACCAGTCTCCAATACATCAGACAAGGGAACTGGTTGATGTCCAAGTATGCTATGAAGTTTAAAAGCTTAGCAGGAAGCTTGATTGATTGGCCTGAGTCGCTCAAAGTGGAGTTTTTCCAAATGGGATTACAACCCAATATATTAGACTGGTGCCTGGTGAGAGGTGACCCAGAAACCTTGAAGGAGCGGATCTGCTTAGTGGGCATGGTGGAGAATGCCAAGATTTGCCTGAAAAAGCAGTGTTGCAACCGATCATCAAGAGACCAACCCAGCATGGGAGAACTGGAGTGAAATCCATTTCCCTGATGTCTTGGGAAGAAGAGAAAGATCATTGCATCAGAGAGGGATTATGCTTTAAGTGTGGCAGGGAAGGCCATGGGGCAACTGAATGCCCATGCAGCACAACAGTTCCATCCCCCAAGCTGAAATCCAAATCTGGCAAATCACCATCTACAAAAAGCAAGGCAGCTGTGGCCAGCAGGCCCGTGCAGCTGGTAGCGGAGCCTGACACCTCAGACAGGGACTCCTCAGATGAACCCCAATCACCAGTGGGAAATGAGCAGAGCCTGCCTTGAAGGGCACTGACAGGCAGGCTGAACTGCAAGGGTGCAAGGATCCAATGGTGAGTGGAGATGGCCCCATTATGATGGTGGGGGTACAGTTGCAGACTCTGGGACAAGGGAAAAGAGCAGATCTGGCTGCTCTATTGGACTCTGGGTGTGCTAAATGTTTAATTCACCCAGCTATAGTGAATTGACTGGGGTTGAACGTAAAAAGACTAAAGGAGCCCATTGTTTTCACCCAGCTAGATGGGTCAGAAGCCACTGGTGGTCCAGGGGTGTTTTGTACCAAGGCAGTAACCATGCAGGTGGGCAAGCACAAAGAGACTTTGAAATTTATTGTGGCCTTGATAGCCAACCATTCCTTAATTTTGGGACTGCCCTGGTTACGAGCTAATAATCCCCAAATCAATTCGGTAACTGGGCGGATATAATTTAAAGATGGACTGTATCTAGGAAACCAAAAGGATGGGGAACCAACAGAAGTTAAAGCTTTGGTGGCGGTGTCTACAGCGGAGAGGGCAAATGGAGCCTCTTGAGGAAGATTTGATCCCTGAGCCATACCGAGACCTGAGGGAGGTGTTTGGGGAAGTGGAATGTGATCAATTACCACCTCATCATAAAACAGACTGTACTATTGAAATTGAACCAGGGGTGAAGCTTTCTAAACTGAAATTGTATTCCATGTCATTGAAGGAGCAGGAAGTGCTAATGGAGTTTATAGACAAAAACTTGGCGTGGGGTTTCATTCAGCCAACCAATTTCCAAAATGGAAAAAAATAGCCCCAAATTTCCTAGAATTTCCATTTTAGAAAAATTGTAAAGTGATGCCTAATTTTAAAGCGGTATTTTTGACTGGATGAAATGGATGATATTTTGCCTCTTATACCTCCCACTGTATTAGCCATTCTCAGATCATGAAATAAACTATGTTGGATTTTTTTTTTACCTTGTCCACTTTGGCAGCTCCGGGGCTCACAAAAGGGGTACTGATGAGCCACAGGAGATTACTGTATTGCACTTTTTAAGAAGTAAGAGTCATCCTAATGGTACTTTGCATGTGAAAATTGACTACCAATACTACCAATACTTAAAAGTTGCTTTAACTGGCCAGATGCTGTATATACACTATGAGTTCCTGAATAAAATGAATAGGTCAGTTCTGTGAGCCTTTCTTACATATGACACATAACTGTGTAGGACACTGGGACCATTTCTGCAGTGCATTCAGCTTCACCCATGTATCTGAAATACTAAAACATTATTTTGTCCATGTGGTAGATGCCCATTAAAAAGCAGCCATCCTGAGACTGGAAAAAGGCTGGAGAGGTGCTTTCTATATACTGTACATGTGTCATGCTATGGGGTGAGGCAATGTAGCTTGGCAAACTGGAGTGTATTAAATTTTGCTTTCTCATAAATATTTGTGTCCTATAATAGCATAATTGTTCAAACAACTTGGGTCTTTCGAGATCCAAGCTGATGTCTTTAAGAAGATGAGTATAAACGTTAAGTAATTTGTGATTTTCTGGGTTGTAACATTGTAATGTTGACATTTCAGAAAGGAGGGCCTTATTCCACTGGACAACACAACAGTCAATCTTTATTAAGAGACAGGCTTTTTGTTATGTAAATATCCATAAATATGTGACTGTGCTTTCAGCTGGGATCCTCTTAGTGCCATCTAATTAGAAGACAAGGTTGCCTTCTCTCAGACCATCCTCTCTGCCATGGATTCTGAATATGCTTTAAAGATATGTTAATGCAGATAGCCTTTGAGCCCTAGGTAAGGTAAAGGTTTCCCTTAACATTAAGTCCAGTTGTGTCCGACTCTAGGGGGCGGTGCTCATCTCCGTTTCAAAGCCGAAGAGCCGGCGTTTGTCCGTAGACACTTCCGTGGTCATGTGGCCGGCATGACTAAACAGAACGCCGTTACCTGCCCGCCGAAGAGGTACCTATTAATCTACTCACATTTGCATGTTTTCGAACTGCTAGGTTGGCAGGAGCTGGGACTAGCAATGGGAGCTCACCCCGTCATGTGGATTCGAACCACCAACCTTCCAATCGGCAAGCTCAGCAGCTCAGCGGTTTAACCCGCAGTGCCACCACGTCCCTTCTCTTTGAGCCCTAGCTATATCAAAATACAAAGAGATTAGATACAATCAGAGTTAGCAAAGGCAAGGCAGAGGGCAGAATCGAATCAACACACAGTAATCTGTTATCAGTGCAGAATCAGATTCTGGAGGTCTCACAATCTGAGGAGTTAGGTAAAACCAAGAAGGCAAAGTACAGCCACATAATTGGAGTCCAGGTAATAAAATACATAGCAGTGCAGAGTTGGTTCAGAAATAGGCTGACCATATTTCCTTGAGACAAAAACGGGACATTCGGATGGCAAAACGGGACAGGGTTAAACTTATGTAATGTTCCGTATTCACGAAAAATATGATAAAAAACGTTATTGACAGTAAGCTGGGAAGGTGCAGGAGGGCGAGGTGCGGCAATGGTTGGGTCTGGAGGGGCTGGTACAGGGGTGGTATTGGGTGGAGAGGTTGCAGGAGGGCTGAGGGCAGTGGCAAGCTGGGATGGGAGGACAGGAACGGAGGAGTCTAGTGAACAGTTATCCCTGACAACCTGTTCTTCTCTGGTGCCCCCTCTTATTTTATTTTCTTCCTGTCGTTTTGGCCTGAGAGCCAATCGGCTTCTTTTCTGCTGGGCGTGCTTTTCCGACCGTCTTCCACTGCACTGATTGGCTGCAGCGACTCTTCCTCTTGCTCACCGCCAATCAGCTGTTCCTGCGGTTCCCGCTCTGGGTTTCCAGCTCAAGGACTACTGCCAAGTCAGCCTCCTTTTCAATTTCAATTTCAATTTTTTTCCCACTTTTCCCAATAACGGCTCCAACGTTTTTAAAAAACGGGACAAAATTGACATTTATATTAAAATGACGGGACAGTCAGGAAATGTTAAAAAAACAGGACTGTCCTGTTCAAAATGGGACATATGGTCAGCCTATTCAAAAGCATATCAGAAGAGCAGTTCAAAATCCCAAGAACTGAGGGGTAAAAATTTCAAAGCAGGAGCTGCATCGGATTTTACAATAGTGTTTCCTACAAAATGATTGTATCTCAGTGGAAAGGTTTCATAATCCAAATTTCTCTGGCCACTCCTCATTCTAGCTGGTTCTCAGATAAACAATAGTTTTGCGCATTTTCAGAATGTTTACATTTTCTCTTCTAATGGTAAAGAGGGAAGGCTAATCCATAATCGCAGGATAAAGATTCGAAAACCAGGAGATAGATACTTCATACCACTTTGTTGGGTTATTTTAAAATGATTATTTCAGAAATTACTGTGGATGGTGTTAATTAGGAAAAAAAGACCGCTCTAATCATACTGTGAATTAATGGGAATTGAAGTCAAACTCATCCAGAGGGCCCCAACTTGGGTAAAGCTAGTTTATATAGTGCCTGATATAACGATGCTTCCAATGCTCCTGGTCCTAGGATAATCAAATACTAACAGGCCATTTATTTATTTTACAGTCTTCAGAGCTCATGGGGTGTGTTTTGTGTGTGTGTCAAAATCGATGAGAGGGTAGAAGGAGTATCATGATGCAAGCTCTGCCCCTTTGCAATGTATGTCTGATGTTAATATATGTACAAAAGGGTCAGGGCTTTCATCATGATGCTCCATCTGCTGTCTTGTTAATTTTGACCATCAGCCCCATGGATGCTGCTGAACCCAACCAATTCAGAAGGTTCTGAGTTATTAAGTAAATTAAAATGATTAAAAAAGTAATAATAAATGACAACCACACCTCCCCCCACCCCCCCAGATGCCAATAAAATTTGGTTAGGGTTGAAGGCCTGGTGAAATTAAACTATCTTTAAAGATCTCCCCAAAACTATTCCAAATTGTCAGGCCACCACCCAGTAGGTCTGTTGTTTCATCCATGTCCATCTTATTTCAGAGAGAAGGGGGACTCTTACAGGCCTTTCCAAGATGTTTCTCACCAGAAGGGCAGATTCAATTCTGGGAAGATGGTGCTGATATAATGGGAGAGCAGTATATTAACTGGGCCTGTCCTCAGCTTACACGTTTCTCTTTCTTTAACAAAATCAGAACTAAAAAATTCAATATAATGATGAACACACACAGTGACTAATACATGCACACTCTTGCAGCTCCTCAATTAACTGTCTCATATACTTTTTTCGATAATTTGTATAGGTGAAAGATATAAGAAATCCAATAGAAATGCATCATGCTCTTGGTAAAAGAACATGTACAGTCTCCTGAGTGGAGAAGAGAAATTTTGATACCTGCTGATTTACATTTGCCTTATTGGTCTTGTAGTTTATGAGCCAAAGAACAGATGCAAACAGTGCTTTAAAATGCTTACCTCATGCCTTCTAGTTCTCACATGTAACAACTGATGATTAATAATTGGAGAGCTGGGTGGCTAATAAATTGAAATAAACAAATAAATAAATAAACAAAATTGCATACATTTCTGCATGTGCAAATAACCATCTAAGGACAGTAGGTATGAAGCAAAATTCATTGGCAGAATATAATTTAGGCCAAACAAATATATCTGTGGGGCACATACACATGTATTTATTTTTGCTGTCATCAATAATAATTTGATCCTCCTTGGTTCAATGTTTGAGAAGTAAATTGGAAATAAGGGTTCATTTTTTCTGATCCCAGAAAGCTTCACAAAATTTGGAGAATCCAGTTCTCTAAATTTCAAACAGTAGACTGGTGATTCAGTGTAAATGAAAGACTTTTAAATTCAGTTGGCATGAATGTTTATTGAATTACAAGAACCTGATCAGGATCTTTGTAAAGAGTTTCAAGGAATATCTTGAAATTAAATGCATGCATATAAATTGGTTCAATTCCTGGAAGACAAAAATGGAAAAATAGCTTCAAACTCAATTACACCAATACTAGGTAACCAGTCTCTTGATCACTCCTAGTTGAAGATGTACTTCTTTCTTTCCATCCAGGACATTTTTAGTGTGTCTACTTTTCTTAATATATTCATTTCTTCTAATATAGTGTTTATTTTCTCAGCGCCCTATTTTGGGTTGCAATTTTTTATGTGCAAATAACATTACAAAATCTGGAGAAATGCAGATTTTGAGATAAAACAGTATGTAGCAGCATATGACAGTATTCTGGTGCGCAGAGAAGCTTGGTCTATCTGAACCAGATCAATTGGCCTTGAAATGTGAACCATCTGAACTTCTCCTTTTCACTCAGTAGTAGCAAAGGACTGAATCCCAGAAAGGTCTATGACACAGAATGAATTTGTTTCTTAAAAATGGCATTTTAAAAGTGGAATGTTAACAAATAGTACAAGTATTTCTGCCTTTGATTCCATTCTTTTCATAGATGTGAGAGTAGAATATGCTTCTTTGCTAGTCTTGGGGAATTCAGAATCCAGGGAAATTGCTCAAAACCTTCTGACATTTGTGAGAACTATCTCTGTGAGTGCCAAGGGGATGTATTTTATGAGACTGGTTACTTGTAAGTTAGTTGCAGCTAAGAAGTCAGATCTGCTTTCTTACTGTGGCAGAACACCATTGTTACAGGACAGGTTGTCATACTTTATCAACTGAAGACTCAACAATGTTTCATTCTTAAAGGAAAACTTGTGCATTATGTGATCAGTGTGTGAAATATAGCAACTTTCAATCTTTGAATTGGCTTCATATCGATGGAAAGATTGGGTGATATGATTCCAACTGATCTAGATTTAACTAGTTTAAAAGTTGATTTGTATTATCATATATTCAGCTGATCTTAGGAATTTTGTAATATAGCAGTGTAGAATAATGATACTTTTAATGTTATTTTGCTCTTTATTTAACATATTTATTTTATTGTATTATTTTTCTATGTTATTTTCCTTTTTTCTACTTATTTTTTGCCAGAATCTGTTTTTAGTAGTCTATATAATGTATTTTTTTCTGATTTTACAGTTTTGTTTGGACTGTATGAATTGTATATACAAGTCTTGTTCTTCTGTGTAATCTATACTTTTCAGAAAATAATAAAATTAGAAAACCATCATCATGAACTACTTTGCATCCAGTCAGGTCTACTATCAGCTCAGGAAGGTCAAAAGACGGCCCTGAAGAGAGGAATAATGAGATGAGTTTCAGTAACCACTAGGGGGCTTAGTGGGCACAAATGTCTGGTGTAGCTTGCGAAACTTTGAGGGGGAAATGAAGCAAAGGGCTAGTGCGCCATTGTTCTTAGAACAATAGAAAGATGCAGTGTCAAAGTGACTAACTTTTCTCAGTGTCCTACTTAGGAAAGAATGCTAATTCCAAATAGATATCTGAAATTTTAAAAATACTTGCTGTTATAATAAATTGCTTTTTAACTTCTTTCACATTATATCCTTTTTACATTTGTCCAATACATTTGTGCATTTAATCCTCTAAACTAATGTCACGAAACTATTCTGCTAGAAGGAAGCTCTGTTTAAAATTAAAACCTAGTAAGTCTGTGAAATGGACATGAAAGGGAATGTATGAAATGTATGAAATTCTATTATTACTTTCTTGGAGACTTGGTAAACAACAGGGCTATTTTACATGTATAACCAAGTCAACTTCTGAAAGATTTTTTTCTCAGTGACATTGCTGGCAAAAGACATGAACAGGATGCAGGATCTAGTGTTCCCCTTTTTAAAAAAGGCATATAGAAAAATAATATTTCATAGAAACAAATGATAAAAGTTTTTTTTCCCCTTGAACAATATTATTTCTGCTTTTTGGAAGAATTAGCAGCTTATGCTATTTAGTGTCTTATTTCTACCACAAACCATTCTATATGTATTTCAACAATGATTTAGCCCAACATTCTCCTAGACAGAATATTATTTTCTATGTGCAGTGAAGACCTCCGTACTTACATGCAGAGTAAAAATGGACGGATGCAGCCTAATTTGTGCAATCCATGAACAGCTTTGCCATATGAATCTTCTGCATGTACAAACTGGCCTGAAGACAGTGTCCCATACATTGAATTTGTACATTGAGTTATCTCTGTTATGCTAGACTTGGGTCTACATGATACTAGTACCCATTAGTAGCATGATGAAATAGTTTAGTTCTGTTCAGATACACTGTCAGAATGGTGGGAATACACAGAAGTGGCAGTGCATGAATGCTAGGCACTACACCAGTCCTTCCAAACTTGATGCCTTCCAGATGAGTTGTGACTGTAACACTCAGGCTACAGCGACAGCATTTCTAGTCCCAAAACAACTGGCGGGCATCAAGCCGGCAAGGCTGAACAATGACAGTCATGTCTAAACACATCTGCATGCTCTCATTTCTCCTGCTTGCACAACAATTAAAGATCTGCAGCTGTGGACTGCAAGTGAATTCCCATATTCAGATTAACATCAAAGCCATGCTGCAGCTACACATTTAAGTCAACATGGTGAATCATAGGCAGAGACTTGGACTTGAATCATGAAGCCCAGGTTTAAATCTCAGTTCACCTGTGAACATCATTTGGTCTCAACACACTGTTCTAAGCATGAGATAATCTTGTGTAGGGTACTTGAAGCTTCTTAAAGAAAGAACATGTGAAAAATTAGTAAATAACAGTATAACTGTGTGGCGGTGAACTCCTATACATTGTGATACTGCAAGCTAAATGTTCTATTTTCCTTTGCTTTCTTCTAAAGTGGGAAATGGTTCAAAAGGTTCCTGCAATAAGAGTTTCTTTATGAATTGCAGAGATAGTAAACAATGAATGCCAATCAAGAGTTCATCTTTTGTGGGGCAGGGAAATATTGTCCTCTATGAGCACACTAAGGACCACAGCAGTGGCAGAGGTAGTGGGTGGGAAGCATAAGAGCCTTGCCTTTTCTCTGATCTCTTTTCCTCTGATTGCTATTAGTGGCGATTAGCCAAATTATTCAATCTTTCTGCCCACAGCAATCCTGTATGAAAACTTGACCAAGTGAAAGTTGAAAGCAGGGACTGCTTTCCAAATGGTGGGAAGGGGAAAGAGAAATGCTGTAGAAATATTGACATCCAAGAGCAGCAACAAGCCCAAACCTAATCAGTCTCTCATTTTGTGTGTTCGGTACAGCTGCATCCGAGTTCAGGGGAATGTGTTTGTGGTGTCACAGGCCAGTGGGAAAGGACAACAGCTTAAGACTAATTGCTGTAGGGGCTTATTTTCAAAGGCCCAAATGAGTCTTTAGCTTGATTCTGCAAAGTGCTTTGCTGGTTTCATGCTTCATCACGCTCAGGCTATCGGAGGCGTCTAAATTCCATTAGAAGTCAGCACTAAATAGGCACTGAAGTGTCATGTTTACTTTTGAAAATCTGTCCGTTAATCTTCTTCTGGGTAGAAAGCAAAAAGAGAAATCCTTTTAGTGAGTAGAAGAATGGGAAGTGTTCTATCCCACACACCTTAAATTTAGGTTGGCTGTAAAGCTAACAGATAAAAAGCCACTTGGATGTACTGTGCAGGATCCTTCACTTTCTTGAAATCTAGCAGAAAAAGCAATGACAAAAAGCAATGACAGAGCTATGCAATATTTTTGTTTTAACAACTTGTTCCTTAAATCTAATTTTTGGGGTGGGTGATTTTAATACAAGAGGCAATTCACAAGACAGTCCACCCTCCACACAGTTAACTTGGTGGTGAAGAGACCCTGTCTTGAAATACAGGTTGAAGGTATTCATAGCTAAGGTTGCTTGGGCAGTCAAGTGGTGATCAGATCAGCTTTCTCTATCTGATGCCCTCCAAAGGTGTTTGGACCACAAGCCCCATCATTCCCCCCCACACTGCCTGTAGGTGATGCAGGCAGATGATTCAGCTCTGTTGGATTGACCAACAGAGCTGAAAACCAATAAGGAAAGTCTACTATAAAACGATTTTCTATTCTCTACCCCACGGCTTTTGAATGGATAGTTACTTTTACACCACACAAGTCACACTTACTGTTGTAATGCAAGATGGCTTTAATAGAGAGAGCAATAGTGCTTATAGCACACACCAGGTTAGTTTAAATCTATTTATTAAATAGTCTGCTCCATTAGTTTTCCCTTGAATGGAAAGTATTTTCTCCTCACATAACCCTGAGAGGGAGGCTGAGAAATTGTGACTCACTTTAGACCACCAATGGCCAGTCCAGCAGGTGGCAGCACCTGGCCAACCTTGGTTCTTACCAAAAAAAGAAAAGGGAAAGGGAAGGAGGAAGAAGGTAAAGTCCAGACCTGGCTGGGACAGAGAAAATACAAAATCTCAAGGCTGCATTGGAAAGATTAAAAAAACACCCTGGTAGAAGGCAATAGCAAGCTACTTTGTATTGTCGAGATCTTTCAGCATAACAACTTAAAGGGAGTCTACCATTAGAAATGGGAATTTGCGAGCCATGGGGTTACAGGCAACTTTTATGAAGCCTGAGGGGGCGGGGTTTCAGTCTCACTATCCTCTTCTCTCTTTGTATTAATTTATGGGTGTGCATCCTCCTGGCTTTCTCCAACAGTCACACAATCTGCAGAAGGGCCATAACTCTAAAGAGCTTGCCTACCTCTGCCTGATCAGGGAATTCTAGTCAATCTAGAAATCTGAGCTCTTAAGCTGCAGCACTGTCTCAACTATGACCCACTAACAATGTAGTGCTGAACCTCTTTTCTCTCTCATAGCCTGTTCTGAATGTTGTATCTCTTTGTCATGCTAGGAGTATGTTAGGAAAAGGGTGGAGGGGTTGGTGGAGCAGAAAGCAGGGTCAGGGGGTGAAGTGAACCTGAAGGGGGGAAATCTGTTTCCTAACAATTAGAAGAGTCAGGCATGATTATCCAGCTTTGCCCTGACCTGAGTTCAGGCCTTGTGGTGGCAAATGGCATCAGAACACAAAGCGACAGGAATAGAGCAAAGGCATTTGCTGGGAGTACCCTAGGGAGTCAGGCAAGCAGATGGCACTCAAGGCAAAGTGGGGAAGGAGGACTGGGTGGACAGGCCAAACTAAGCAAAATAAAGGCAACGTAACTGGTTGACTAGGGCAACTTTTAATTGGCAAATTGACCAACTAATCTTTATTGGATTGGTAAGGGCAATTCAGCAGCAAAGTAAATTGGTCAGATTTGTAAAGCTATTCTGATGACTTTAGCTCCAGCTTGATAGCTGTGTTCATACAGTACTCATGCTTCTGGGTAACTATGATTCACAGAATTACACCAATTTTTTAGGTTCGTAACATCGAAATGTACACTATCTGCACTAGCTGGGGTTGTATAATACACAAAACTGAAATGTGGTTGGCTTCCTTTCTAGTGCCTTTCTGTCATGCTTTTCTACAGTGGTGAATGATAACCTGCTTTGGATGGGTAGGGTCCATGTTAAACTCCTTTAAGCTTTACAGAAATAGAGCAGCTTTTCCCAGCCTAGTGCCTTCCGTTTATGTTGGACCTACAATTCCCATTTTCCAGCCAATATCTGCGAGGATTGTTTGAATGATGGGGAGCTGTAATCACACAACTCCTGAAGGGCATCACACCCGGAAAACACCATCTTGTACTCTGTTGTGTCCCACCGAATCGGGGATTTCTCCAATCCCGGGGTTTTGCCCTCTAAATCTTTGCCCCAGAAGCACGAACGGGACATGCGGCCCGATTCTATTTACTTGAAAGTAAATCCCAATGAATTCGATGGGACAATCATACACACGGCTTGTGACCTTTCCAGTTCTGCATGGGGGGCGGGGTGTCGAAGCTGCAATTAGAACAGCCGACAAGGTGTTTCAGCGAAGCGAACTCCAAGATGGAAATGGTTCACCGTAACGACCGCCTTTTAACTGTGCCTTCTCCGTTGCGGGCTTGAGCTAAGCAGAAAGTTTACCAAAGGCGGTGGAACTTCCTACTAAACCGCCGAGCGGAGGAGGTCATTCGGCTGTGTGTGCGTTTGCGCGCGTACGCTTCCGAGAAGCGTGGCTTCATTGAGCCCGAAATCCTGCACAATTCGAATTCTAGGTCCGCGCGCCCCGCCAGCGAAGCGCTCGCTTGCAGACGGGCGGAAGCCTGGAGCTTCTCTGGCGTCTCTTCCAGGGTTGCCGCTCGCCTGGAGAGGCACCTTCGCCTAGAGCCAAGTAGCTAGCAGCCTTGGCGGCGCAATGCTCCTAGTTCGTGTAAACGTAACAAAAATAAAACAAAATACGATAATATTTTCTTTTAAGAGAACACTTGGGCGGTAAAACCACAGAAGCCGGTGGAGTACCGGGGAGGGGGAGGGGCGGCGGAAGCCGGGACCGCGAGAAACAAGGAGAGAAATCTTCCTTACGGGCTGCCTAAGTTGGTTTACTCCGCCCGCAACGCGCTCCGTTCCCCACACTTTCGCTTGTCTGCGCCGCGGCTTCCTCCTCCTCCTCCTCCTCCTCCTCCTCTCCCCTTTCCCTGCTCGCTTGCTCTTGCTCTCTCGCTCCCTCCCTTCTTTCCCCCCTTTCTCGCTCTTTCCCTCCAGAGGCGCCTGGACGCCTTGAGCTGATAAGAAAGACGAGAAGCGGCGGCGGCGGCAACCGAGGAGCGTGTGTTGCCGCCGCGAGAGGGAACCGGCCCGGGAGGGGCGCGGTTGGTGGGGCTGGAAAGAGCGAGGGAGCGCGCGCCGTAAACCCAGTCCCAAGCGCGCAACTCCCAGTAATAAAAGTTCCCGGCGGGGTCTGTTTGAGGCGTTTCCCCCCTCCTTCCCGGTTTTGTTTTGTTTTTGACAGCTGGGCGCAGGCGACCTCTTGTTGGCTTTTTCGGCTTTGCCCGGGGGGGGGGAAGTTTCCCATTCCTACTCCCCACCTCCTCTCTCCCTTTCTCAGGACCAATAACAAGCTGCTCTGAGGTACAGTAGCGGAGGGAGGAGGAGAAGGTAGAAAAAAAGGGGGGGAAGGGGGAAGCTCCGCTGTGTTCTTTCAGTTTTGGGACGACCTCGCCCCCCCTCCTTTCACCCAACCTGTGGAAGGACCAGATTCAAATTTCTCGCTTCTTGACCTCGAGGCAAATACTCGCTCTTCCTCACCTCTCGCATCTCCCCCGCCACCCCCCCCCCGCAGCTGAAGTTTTTGGGGTGCGAAGACTTTGGAGTCTTCGTTTGTGTGTGTGTTTATGTGTGTGTGAAAATCACCTGGAGGGTTGTTGAGAGCTCGGAGAGAGCCGGGCGGGGGGGTGGGAGTCAAAGAAAAGCAGGAGGAAGGAAGGGCCGGTGCAGGCGCTGCCGCTGAGAGGAGTTCCAGAGCCAAGGGGGTGCCCTTGACAAGCAGCATGCAGAAATGGTAAGAAGTTTTCCAACATCCTTTCTTTATTTCCTTAAAAAAAAAAGCTAGTTCTTTTCCCCCTCCTTTTCTTTCTTTTCTTTTTTTCCAAATGTGCCGTAATGCAAACAGCCCTGCCTGGAAGCGTGTTTCTAAAACCGTTGAAACAAACAAGCAGTCGGCAAAAATTCCTGTGGTGCAGAGACCTGTGGGGGGGGGGGGGGGGAGAGGCAGCGGGGGAGGAGAGCATGCGGGCGGCGGAAGGGGGAGAATACAGGACAGTGACATAACTTAAAACTTCGCCCAGTGATTCTTGTCCCCCTCCTCCTCCCTCCTACTTCTTTCTGGCTGGAAGAGAGAGAATTAGATGGGAACTCGAATTCTTTCTTTTTTTACTCCTTTTTTAAATCGCATCAAAGGTGAAAGAAGATCACTAAAGTGAGCGGGCGGGGCAGATTTTTTTTTTTTAACCTAGGGCATAAGGGATCGCGTTAGGGAAAGGAAGAAAATAAAAGAAGTAATTCTCTTTCTGTCAGAGTTGACAGACGTCGTCCTCGGTAGCGAACCGTTAGACTAACGCTGAGCCGCTCTTGGGGGAAAGGAAGGGAGACAGGGCTGTGTGCGCGTGTGCGCCTGTGCGTGCCTGCGCGCGCGCTAGTGTGTCTGCGATCCGCCTCGTCTCAGGCTCAGAGAGCAGAATGGTAAAGCCGCCGTCCGGTCGCAACTTTTTTGGCCATGTGCTTTACAGTTTGCATTTCTGCAGGCAGTAATTGTTAGTAAAACCTGACCGGAGTCTAGGGAGAATTTTTAGAAGTCTGCCCGCCTGCCTGAGCGGTGTCACTCTCAACATTACTCGAAAGTAATTTCCCCATTGAAATTAAGAAACGCGTGTGAATCGCACATGCGGTTCAGGAATGTGTATATGTGAACGGGGAAACGTCAGATATCTATTAGGAATTGCAAAATGGCTGATTTTTATTTTTAATTGCTCACCCCTTTTTTATTTTGGAAAGTTTTATGCGAGTTCAAATAAACCAGAGAGCTCTCTCTGAAACCCTTTCACCTAGGTTGTGTGATGTAGTTAGTTGTTAGATAAAGTCACATTTTACAGCTCACAGCTTTAAAAAGTCCAGTAGCTCAGCTAATTGGGAAGCAAATGTAAAAAAAAAATTAGCATAGGAATGAAAGGGTATAGAATCTTCCTGGACCACTGCCTTGTATTTTAAGCATGTTTTAAGTCTTGAATGCTTTGCTGTGTGGCTGTCCTACTCTGGGGCTGGATGCTCCAGTTCTCAGCGTGTAATTAGAATGTATGTAGTGAAAATAATATTCTCCCCACTTCCATACAATGACATGTTTTGTTTCCCTGATTACCCCTATTGCAGGATAGGCGATTTGTCAAAAGCAGGCAAAGAGGGGACATAAATGGATAACGAGGAGTGTCATATGCTCAGGACTATGATTGCAATAGAACTGGCAGAACATAAAGTGGTTTTGAAAGCAGGCTGCAATTTATGATGCTTCCCATTTACAACAGAGTCAAGCTGTTGTAAATTGATGCACAACGGACATTGTGTAATAATCTAAGCGGACCCAAGGATTAAAATGTCTTAAATTTGGCTGAATATGTGTGCCACACTAATAGTGGAAACAGCTTGAAGCTTTAAAGTCAAATGAAAACACTACAGACCTTGTCTTAAATCTTGCATATGTTTTTCTTACATGGCAGACAAAACTTTAGAAACAGAAATGGGCTTTTTTTTTTTTTGCATGATCAGTCCTTTATAAGGCTTTTACGGTACATATTCCTTTGTGCTCAGGAATTATTACTGAAAATGAATTTTTCACATTTAAAAATGTGAAAGGAAGTTTAATGTTTATTTACTCAATAACCTTTAATAAGCAAATTTCAGAATACCAGGTTTGTACAAGAAATACCATGCAACTTTGCTCTTTCCTTAAACATTCTAGAAACTTTAGTTTGAAATGTGACTAAGAGCTTCTGCATGATGATAGACAGTTATTTTTTAAAATTCTCTTGAGTATTGAGTTCCGTATATGAATGTAGTTACATACAAAGGTTTTTCAGTTTTATGAAGCTTCCAGTTCAAATGATTAAAAAAATACAAGCTGCACGTTAAAAGGAATTCATTTCAACAGGTCTGCATACACACTGTGAGTGGGCATTTAGTATTAATACACCACAAGATAAGTTTCTTTAATGGGTTTTTACATACATTTGAAATGTGATAAAGATTTTATCTATCAAATCTTTTAGAAACATTTACTTTAAACATTACCATTTGTAAGAAATGTAGTAGGGACGTATGTGATTTACTTGCATGGCCCTGAATGATTTCTTCTCTTTCAAACACTGTAGAGCATGATCTGGATGTGTATTTGACAGGCTGGTTAGCCGGTTGCATGAAACAAAACTAGATAAAGGCGGACCTGCTTCTTGCTAACACAGTGGTTAAATGGTAACACTTTGAGGTTCATTTTTCTTAAATTCACCACTTTTACATAATATTTTATTCTAATCTTGCTTGCTGTCAGGGATGTTTCAGAAATTGTGCAATTGCTGCAGTTCAAGAATGCCAGTTTGCATTCCACGAGTGTCATTTGATTACTTTTATCTGCACGACTCCAAGACTGGCCCAGACCTCTCGCTTCATCTTGCCATGTCTCCAGTCAGTGCTGGGCTGTTCTTTTTTCCCCTCTCCCCCTCCAGAAATCTGCCTGACTTAGGCAAAGCAAGGAAGATAAGAAAGGTGCATGTGGGAGGAGAACACTGTTCATGTTTCAGCCATGGTGCCCCGCTAGCAGTGGGATATGATTCACTTGGGGCTCAGAGCATTAGCATGGCAGTGACCGGCTATGCAGTTCAATAAACTCATGAGCAGGTACTGTGTGACAACCTAAGAGGGTCAACATTTATGAAGAGCAGATCTCCCCTACTGTGACTTGGTGCTGCCTGCACAGTATCTGATTTGAACTTTTCCAGTGAGTTGCTCTTCCTTACTTCTCTCCCTCCTTTCCTACCTCATTCATATTTATCCATGTGACCCAGAAATTAACAATACAACTTAAAAGTGGTCAAAGAAACGATTCACAAAATAACAGCACTGTCCACAAGCTTCTTTCTACAAGGGAATTAAGGCAAGGTATTCTTTTACTATTCATAGCGTTTAATGTTTTGTTTTAATGCTCTCGGAATTGTGGAGTTTAAAAAAAATTGTTTTCCTCTTATATATGAAAATTCTAGAGACTCTGTCCCTCTAGAACATCCCTTAGAAAAGCTCAAAGGCAAGGGGGGAAAACCCAATTCAGCAGTGTACAGTAAAGACTTCCTTTGGTATTTCGCAGCTGAACTTGCTTGTTAGAAATGATTTGCTGATCTATAATGAGCCTTTTACAGTTCTAGTAAGACATGCTAAAATATCAATTGTGCATGCCAGTTACATTATTTATAGCCTGCTAAATAATTGTAATTCCATTGTATCCAGTACTTGAATGCACAAGAGATTCAGCAAGAAAAACAGTCATTGGAGATATTCTGGGCAAATATTATTTTTGTGAGAAGAATGAGAAGATCACTATTGGCATTTCTAGCCTTCTGTTAAAAAATTTTCTCTGCAGACTTCTGAATCAAACAATTCTTAATGTGTTTATATAGTCTCTGTTTATATGACAATCCTGTTCCAGGTATGTGTGTCTTGTTTTTGCTATCAGTTGTAAGTATTGCCAAGTTAAGTAACATCAGTTCTTGAAGAGTATGCCATTTCCTTTCAATATGTAGAAGAATGCAATCCAAGGTGTCAAACTGGATTGTTTCTAAGCCAAGTATCAATTGAAAGTGTTTTACTGGACTTTTTTTTTAAGCACAATAATATTTACTTATTTTTTAAGTTACAGCAGATGTTTCCATTTATGACCCACATCTCTTCAAACTTTGGCTCTGGAAAAATTGCTGAGTTAAAATGAAGAACACTTACATATAGGGAAAAATAGTGTCTCATCATTTTCTCCATCTTTCTCTGTTACATAAAATAATACCAGTACATATGTAAAAGTTGAAGTGATAATATTCTTTCCAGTGGACTAGAAGAAACATTAAAAAAAGAGCTACAATGCTGCTGCTCAGTAATTAGTATTTTAATTTTTCTGGGTGACAGTATAATTATTTGAAGCTTTTGTTGCATATCCAAAATGTTTTGATTCTGATAAGATGATTCTTAGTTTTAAAAGCTGATTTTTTCTTTACCTTCCAAGGACAATTCTTTTCACTTACTATCTGCAGAGTAGACATCTTCTTAATGTAACTTTCCTGATTTGATGTGATTTTTTAAAAAATTGTGATAATGAGTTATAATCCTTTTATAATAATCAAGGTAATTGTTCCTTTTCTTAAAAAGCTACTTGGTTGGTTTTCTTGTTATGTAGACAAACCTTCAGTTTGATGCATATAATGTGGAATTCTGAGAGCCCTAGTCGAACACATCTGGACTGAGGAAGGCTGATGTGGACTATAGACAGACTGAAAAAACAATCTATACCCATTGGTGAAACTATTACAGTACTTAGTTCATTAAACATTCTGGATTCTGTTGAAATTTTTGTTATTCGTAACACAGAGAGTTCAATACCCAGTGTTCCCTCCATTTGATAGGTAGAAGGAGAGATTTTCTGGGAAGGTTTTACTGCACCTAAGTGGCAGGAAGTGATTGCCAGCTGCTCTGTCCAGCAGGGGCAGATGGCACGGCCCTACATGGGTCAGGATGAGGACTGGGAACAGCTAGATTTGGATATACCAGATTCATTCCCTCAGATGGGTCCATATTGGGTATTCAAGCCATGGAACTAACATAGCTCCGTCTTCTTATTGCTGTCAGTGGGGATGGGAGTTCTAATGGAAAATTCAGGGTCAGTCTAAAATGCCAGGGAAACTGCCTGCTCTTCTGCTTCATTGTTCCCACTCCTTGGCCTCACTGAATAGTGTTCTGCTCACCCCACTGAAAGCAAAGGAATGAGATGAGTCAAGTCCCATTGGCTAAAATGGGATGGGTAGCTCCAATCTTAGTGACTTTACTGTGCAGGTCACAGATAGATGTTCATAGCAGCTCAATAGCAGCACATATTTGTGGACTGTGCCCACAGTTCTTCTACTTAATAAGATACTGATTCTTGTTTGTATTTTTTTTGTCAAACTCCACTTACATATTGATACAATTTACACTCAGGCAGCTTTTACCATGATTGTAACTTAAAAGTTCTATAGTTTAAAATATCATTTGAAATGAGCTGTAGTTCCAGTTAAGAAATTCATATTCATCTTGCAAGATAAGATGTCAAGATCTTGGATTTTTTTCCTTTGTAAGCAGCCATGGCGGGAGTTGTAGTGTATGTCCAAGGAAATAAATAGTTCCAATACTCATGTATAAAATACATGTTATTGGAAGCTGACTCCTTCCTATTTCCCCTCTTGAACATCAGATTAGTATATACAATTTCCTGATTCAAATGGTAAAACTGGCTGTATTATGCCATTTCAGAGTAGAGGAAGAGCCATTCATAATTGGCTGCTGCTCTTTTTAGTAGTAAGAATAATGGCCTGTGAGTTTTATTCCTGACATGCTAGTTTTCTAAGTGCAGGGATTCTTTTTCATAAAGCAGAACAAGCAGGCAGTCATGCTCTTGTTCATCTGCAGTCTGAAGTGCTATAATCCAGATACAGATTTGCTACCTAACTGGGAGGCTGGCTCAGCTATCATTGTTGATTTTAGCTTGTATTTGCTAATACACAGATTTTGTTTATCGCTCCCCCCCCCAATCTGCTGCTTTCAGAGGAAAACCTTCCCAAAGTATTTTTTATGGAAACTATAATATATGGTGTGTCAGGGAGGAATAAAATCAGTCTAAATTAAAAGATTAAAACACAGTATAACATTAATGTTGCAATAATTAAAACAGTACAGAGCACCAATTATTAATAACAGTTTAAAATGAAAACATTCCAAGTTTGTTTAAAGGCCAGTAGACTGGAGATGCTACTTAAAAGGCCCCGTTTCTCATGCCCACAAGTCTAATAGAACTTAATGGTATGCCCATAAGTAAGGTCTCTGATACCATCACATTGGTATAGTGTGATGGGGTTCACACGTTGTGCTAAGCTATGGTTTGTTTGATTATAATTTATAGATTAAACCACAGTTGACTGGGTTCATACCAACTACTGGGCCACAGCCAAACAAGTTACATTTTTGCTTAGTAAAATGTATGAATTGGATACATTAGTATATCCTGCGAAGTGTTGGCCTAGTCAGCATTATTTTTCCATCTATATGGTAGAGGAGAAGTAGATTATTTTTTTTAATAAGTAACATAAAACTATATTTTCTTTCAATTGAAGAGAATATCTGTAGCTCAGGGTTGAACTGTGGAGTCCTTGGTGCTCTCTCAGCCTGGTTGTTTTCTTGTAGATGTTTCATTGCCTGACTAGGCAACATCTTCAGTATATTTTCTTTCTTGTTTTATTTAACTATAACTGAGTTCTATAAACAGATAAAGATCCAAGGTAGTCTTCTGCAAATAACAAGGGATTTTCTTGCCTTGCTACCTGTGATTCTTTCAATATTATAAATAGCAGCAGTTCAGCCTAACTTTGGGCAAGGAAAATGTACCTTATCAATAAATTATGTATTTTTAATAGATTTAAATTACCTATTTTAGGTGCACCAAATTGCTTGCATATATCTAGTATAATTTTTAAAAAAATGTTTGATAAACAAAATCTTACTATATTCTTTAGGAAAACACTATTTCATAAGCAGCCTGAATCAGTAGTTCTGAATGGTGGTCTATCTGGCTGTTCAACCTACAGATACCCTGGAACTTACTCAACTTTGATAGAGTGGTTGTGTTTCGTGGCACACACAGAGTTATTAGATTTGTGAGCACTTTTCATTCACTGCTGTGCATAATTTCATTCACGCAAAAGTTATTCCATTGATGTGAAGGGGCAAATCTATTCCTTGGGGATTCTGCAATGAAGTGAGCACAGAACTCTGGTATTGATCTGGAAGAATTTGCATATATGTTCTTATTGCTAGAAAGTTTTTCCTAATGTTTGGTCAAATTCTGTTCCCTGAAATTTCAGTGCAGAGGTTCTAATCCAGTATTCAGGGGGGTTGGGTGGAAGGAGACAATAAGTCAGCTCCAGTTTCAACCTGGCAACCATTTACATATTTGTAGATCACTATAGTGCTAGTCTTTTGTTGCCTCTTTATAACTCTTCCCCCTCACAGAAATCAGTTTTCAGACCCCGATGGTCCTGATTGTCCTTCTCCAGACATACTAATTGCTTAGTGCTGTACTCCATATGTAGTCTGACTAACCCAGGTTAGAAAGGAACTATTAAATGATTACCATTTGTGATCTGGATATTATGCTTCTGTTAACATAAACTAAGGTTACATTTAGTTTTTAACAGCCACATTATGTTGGTGGCTCATCTTACATGGAAATAAGTTCCACTAAAAATACTGTTGACTCAGGTCGACTCAGCCTTCCATCCTTCTGAGGTTGGTAAAATGAGTACCCAGCTTGATGGGGAAGGTGACAACTGGGGAAGGCAATGGCAAACCACCCCGCTCTATAGTCTGCGAAGAAAACGTTGCAAAAGCAGCATCCCCCCAAAAGGTCAGACATGACTCAGTGCTTGCACAGGGCACCTTTTACCTTTCACCTTCAAAAATACTATATATAAGATTCTGCCTCTGATATATGTATTTTGCCTCAAAGCCTTTTTTTTTAAAGAAGATCAAGGATGCAGTCCTGTAGATACACTTACTTGAGAGCATGCTGTATTGAATTCATTAGATTTTTAAAGTATATATAATCATGCAGTAAAATTGCAAGGAGCATATTAAGAAACCATACTGAAGTGAGTATAAACATTTACTTCTGAATGCAACATGTTTATTTTTTTATTTTTATTGATCATTTATCATGATCAAAACTATCATTAGATTTGCTTTGATATCATTTTGATTTTCCCTTATTCCTTCCTTTCTGCACTCTGCTATTACCTTATTCTTAACTGTTGTTCTGCGATAAATTTTCTTTATTCACATATTTTTATATCAATTAAATATTTTTTTTTGTCCTTCTAGTCTTCTCTTTATTTCAGACAACTATAGCATTTTGATAGTTTTGTGAGAACAGTAAAAAAAAAATCACAATAATGCTTAAAATGCCCTAAGGGTTTGAAAAAATATTTAGTCAAAAAAGGTTTCCTGAGTCATTTGATTTTTTTTTTATATCACATTTGCATTTCTTCACTTTTCAAGTTCTTCAGTGTTATGTATTCATACCAGTGATATTCATAGTTCTAGGAACAAGAAATGTGAATAAAATCTTGTATGGGTTACAATGTGGTCTTGATTCTAAAACAAATACGCATGTAGTGTTAAGAGTCATTTTAGTATCAGCTGGACTATTAGTGTGCAGCGGACTTGCAATCCTGTTGTAATTGTCATGCAGGCCGATTGTCCTGAAAGTTGTGATTCCTCTGTCTTTAGTAGCTGCTTTTTAACGTTCAGTACAAAGATGTAACAGCACACACAGAAAACATTTTTCCCCTTTTTGTGACCTTACATTTGCCAAAGTGCCTCATGCTGGAATTCCTTTTCAATATCTTTTTTTTGCAGAGCCAGACATGCATCCAGACACAAAAGCCTCTGTGTATAGCAAGCTGTTTTAAATATTGTGACTTGCTGATGTGCTGTCCTTTCTCTGCTTGAGCCAAAGATCTCTGCTCAGTGTCTGTAGATTACCAAGGCCCTTCTTCATTGTATCTCTTGTCAGCTATTCCTATTCATTTAACCTTTCATTAGTGTCTGTGCAGCTTCACTGTCTGAAAAGGCACGGCAGAACCTAAAGGCCTACTGTCACAGTTATTAGATTTCTCGGTTACATCCCGGCAACCATAATGGAGTCAGAGTCAACATTATTGTCACGGATGCTGCTGTCCTGGGGTGCAACTCTTCTGTGCATGTCAAGGACATGTGCCACATGTTGATAATGTGTCCCAGGGATAAATGCACAACATGAGGGATAGGCCCAGCCTGGAAGTAATGAGCTTTGTGGGAGTCACTTCACAGACAAACAGCTGAGAAGGAATTCTGCTTAAGAAGCCAAAAGAGAAAAAGTGAATTAAGTGTTGCCAAAGTTTGCCTATGAGGTACTTGTCAATCATGTTACTTTCATTTTATGTTCTATTACAAGGACAAAACAAAAATGTTATCTGCAACTGATGAAAACATTGATTTAAAATAAGAATAACAAAAGAAACCCTGCAAGAATGGAATATATTTCTTACAATCCTTCAAAATATATATTGTCAAGCATCAGAACAATGCATTTCGTGTTAGAAATAGAGTCACCACTGTCAGTTGGCTCTTGACAGTGAAATTCCCTGTTGAAAAGAATGGGTCGCATGAACTTTTTTATGGGTTATAAGGGTGTTTTTTTTTACTTCAAAAATTAGCTTAGTTAATTTGCTTGTAATCACCTGTGTTACACCAATAACAGCTAGCACTAAGATGTAGTCTCATGGTGTATTCTTACTTTTTGAGCAAACACGATAGCATACAGTATTTATGCCTTTGAGCCTTCATTGCTGTTAACTGAAATAACTGGAGATAGATTATCCACTTGCCAAGGAAACAGAGGTAGCTGTCCCGCTAGATCAGTTCATGGGTTTATCTAATTCAGAATCTTGTATATATCTGCTGCTAGACATGTGCTCTCAGGATAATAGTCTTTAATTCAGTGAGATATTCAGAGAGATATTTCCTCTGAACCTGGATATTCCTCATTAAATAACATTGAATAGAACAATCCTCCATGAATGTGCCTCAAGTTGTCTAAATCATTTGCCATTATTACAGGATGACAGTGAGTTAATTGTGCCTGATATAAATTATGAGAGATGGAGAAAGTCTGTATATTCATAATCGTATATGCCTCTGTCATCACATTTCTGTCCCTGACATCTTGGTTGATATGATGAAAGGTCTCCAACTCATAACTGCTTGCCTGCTTGTAGTGTCTGCTTGTTCACTATACTTCCTGCTGATTTGAGTTTTGCTATATGGAATTCTAGCACCTGCTGCAAGTAATATTATTAGAAAAGTGTATTATCTGCTATATACACAGCCTTATTAATGGAAGACCAAGATTTTGAAAGTAATTATGGAGGAAATTCAAGGCTTCTGTAACAGAAACAAACTTGAATTGCCATTGCAATGGTATTGCTAAAAGGCTGAAGTGGTTCTTCTTAAGACACTTAGTATTAAGTTCTGAATATAACCTACCAAAGCACACAATGAAATATACATTGCTGATAATTCATGCTGAGGTCTAATAAAGAAATAATACAATTGGGAATTTTATTATGTAAATAGGATTTATATTCAGAAATATTGTTGGGTAAAACATAATTTTAAGTTTGTGTTCTTATGCCTTATTATTTCAGGTGCCATAAATAGTTGTGACTTATACAGAGAAAATGTTGTAATGAAAGAAGAGTGTTCCAAGCAATATTCTGTGCCTAAGAAAGTAAAAAGAAAGGCAATTTGACAACAAAACAGAATTGGTCTAGCTAGGTTTGTTGGATAATTCCAAAGAAAGGAAGGTCTGCTCTATTTATGTCTACTTAAGTACATTGTTTAGTAAGTCATGCATAAAAATAAGAACAAGTTTTGCAGGTGAAATTATAAAATAGAGATTATTCAAAACTGTGTTAAAAAATCACAATATGAAAGCCTGAATAATAAAAGTGAATTTTAAAAGACAAAAACAGTTCCATACCTGAATGAGAACACACATAACACCATAAAGACTGTATTATTCATAGATGATGTGCCATTCTCCCCCATGCCACTTTCCAAATTCAAAGTCAAGAATGCCTATTAGGGCAAAACTAAGGCAAGGTTTTTTAAAAAAGGCAGCACATGTATAGCATGGAGAACCTTAACACAGTTAATTACTGTATTGAAACTGAATAAAAAATTCAGGGAATAAGTGACAGCAAAGCAAATTTGGAAGACTTAATTAGTGGCAACGAGAAAAATTTTTATTTTCTTGGAAGTTGCCAATTTCATAATCATGTGAATACAAGTCTGTATGTATTGCTGTTTAACTAATTACTTTTCTAGTTAAACTCTTACTGACTTAACCACACTGAATTATAAGGCATTGTGCCAGTTTTATTAAACAAGTTTTGGAATTTATTCATACAATCAAACTAAATTTGTATCTCATGCATAGACTTTTAAAATTTGTCAGCATTACAAATGTTTAGATGGAAATGTTTTGATGACTAATACAATACAACCAAATTATTGCCCTGGCGATTATTCATAGTGCTGCTTTGTCATGATGATTATCCCTCATTGTTCAAAGGCTAAAGGGATGATTGTATTTTTAGAGATGAATGTTTAAATGTATTTGAAAGTTTCTTTATTGAAAACAGCACTAATAGTCTAGAAAGAGTATGAAATACAGGATCTTGCAGCTCCTGAAACTTTAAGGTATCATATCATTTAGATTATAATATAATTTCTGAAGTGTTGCTATATTACCAACCTGTCCCATGGCTGCTGATACGAAAGCTGGTGTTCCAGTCTCTCAGATGGTAATGATACCTCTAGAACTTTAGGAAAGAGTTGATATGCTTCAGTTTAATTTTTTTCTGGAGATAAAAATAAGAGTGGCTGAGAAAAGTTGTTGGTTATTTTTTAAATACCTGCCTGAGGAAAAGTTAGGGCGTTTCTCTTTGTCTCCTGAATTTTCAGGGTAAATTGATCCCTGTTTTTATCATATGGCCACTTTTAATAAATGGTGGCATCCCGAGGATATTACACTGCTTGAAGATACACAATATATCAGCCAAGGTCATCTCGTTTTGGGATGGGAAAAGTGGTTTATTGATGCTATGACAGTCTAGCTGCTTGTTAAATTTCTCTCACAAAGATTATTTTTTCAGTTGGTGGTATCTCCTTTAGTTGTGCTTGTGTCACAGTGGCTTGGATATATCTATATAGTTTTCTTGGTAGCAGAACAGAAGTGTTTTGCCATTGCCTTGTTTCAGGATGTTTTTCAGAGTAGTCAGTAGCTATGGTATACCCAAGTACTAATGAGCCCCACCTACTTAAGTTTCTAAGTTGAAATGTTGGGCAGGTGGTGCCATCTACTACTTACATAAGTATTTAGATGACTACAGTCTTCCAATTCTATTGTGGTGATGAGTGACAGAATATAGGGTTGCTTCATATACCCAAGTTCATTAATTTGGCTAGTCAACATGTTATAATTGGGAACTGATTATATGAGTGAAATAATATTTTTGAAATAACATCAAAGGGGGTGGGCTCACAGACAGGACCCAAACTTTGCAAATGCCATTTTGTGTTTTATAAGTCATAATGTCAATAATCAATTTCCTGCTAGTGTGAACATTTTCAAAGCCCTTTGCTTTACGGTGTACTGATTTTCCACTTTTGAAGGCTTATTCCCAAATGATTTTTTGAGACCTCTACTGCCAAGTATTTCAATGTGTATCAGATTCCTTTTTGAGCCTAGGAACTTATCTAATTGCCATCATGACCTGTATGTGCCTTTGCTACCTGAAATACTTGTATAAATTACTATTTTTGCTAACACTACAGCCTCCTTGATCCTGCAGGGCAATTATATGTCCCCACAGAAGACTGATATCCTTATACCTCTAGAGTACTATGGGTTAGTGGCCCACTAGCTGACTTCACCTGGCCTAGAGACAGCCTGGTTTGAATTGAAGGAAAAGGTCCAAAACGTTGATTTTCAGAATGACTTAAGTAAAGGCCAACCCACATATGTAGCAGGCCTGTTTGGGAGACACTTCTGCTATGCTAAGTATTTGGCAACTGTTCTCTGCCTGTTTCACAGAAGAGGGTTTACCCTTGCCCACTATAATGTATTGACCATCTTCATTGTTAGGAGGTATGTAGATGTTGGAAGAAATAGAAATGGTCTTTCACATTCTTTTGCATTGCCCTTTCTATATGGTGTAGTGAGCTGACCTAATAGCTTTTCCTCTATTCCACTCTCACACCAGCTCAAAGGAGAATAGTAGATGGTTTATTATGGTCACAGACCAGAGTTTAAAATAAAACATGTTAAAAATAAAGTAAGAACACAAAACAGGATAAGAATGTTACAATAGGTGGTAGATTCATTGGTGGGCAGAGTGTCTACTTTTACAGGCTGTATAACAGAATTTGGCTACATTCAAGGAAACTAAATCATACTGATCTGATACCAATAACTCTATATAAAAAAGATGAGATTCCTGGGTATTTTTACCAGGTAAGGAGTTATAAGGCTGGTCCTAAGATCCTTGTAGAGGGTACAGTATAACAGGACATGAGTCTATAGCTTCAATAGCTTCTTGTCCGCGGAGTGCAGTAATAGCTCATTGGGAATTTTTTTATATCTGCCCTTCAAAACTCTCGTGGGGAGAGCACTGAAGCTTGCTAAAATTAGTGCTCTTTGGATTTGGAAGCTGTAATACGATGTAAATACTTCAGTGGTTTGAAGAAGGGGGCTTGACTGTTCAGAAAAAAAAAAACCTTGGGTAAAGCAGATTGATCCTGTTTGGCTCCTAGATTTTAATACATGGTTTAAATGCACTAAGTTCATAACCCACCATTTAAAAAGTCTCCTTAGAAAAGCTGAGATGTTGAAGTTTTGTAAAATTGTCCTGGTTGATACTGATTCACAACTGTCCGTAAGAGGCAAAGGACTTGAGCCTGTGGGGAAAAACAGTAACTTCGACCAGTATGCTATGATGCAAGTCCAGGCACCCATTTCAGCTTTAGTCAACCCTGCCTCCCTCCTTAATACTACACTGAGAATGTAAGAGGCTACCAGGAATATAGAAATTTAGGAATTTAGATTGGACCCTTTGAAGAAGAGTACTCTAGAGGAAACGTAAGGTCCCAACTGGGCACCAAACAGTTCCATATGGGCTTTAGCTGCATGGGCTTCAGTGCTGCTGGAATGCACTGTGCTCCTCTGTAAAATGAAATGATTGTGTTGTGACCATTGTTTATGCATTTTGCATAACATTTGTTTAATTAGTGTTTCTTGAAAAACCCATTATTGGTCAACCATAAACCAGGCCTTGCAAATCACTGGTTGGATTAATATAACAGGCAGAGTTAGAACCAAATTTTATGGCTTAGCTCCAGAAACATTTCAAGGAATTTGAGGGCACTGATAATACTTCTCTGCCAAAAGCTTAACAATGATCTTGCCTTGTGACTCAAGACACAAACATCTCTTCACACAAGTGGAGGTGCCATAATAGTGTGTCTACGTAAGCAAGACTACTACAAAAAGTCTACTACAAAATGTACTCTCCTCTCTTTGCTGTACAGGTATTGCTGTTATGGTGAAGCACACTGCTTCCCACATAACAAAGTGGCCCTGATTCTTATTTGAAGGTAAGCCTAGAATAGACATTCCATTCCAGTTGTTGCCACAGTTGGCCAAATACTGGAGAGCATTTTTGTCTTGCAGGTTCACAGATTGGAAAGCACCATGAAAAGTGTAGGAATACTTTACCTGTATGATTCTGCCCCTTTGGGAAGGATAGGCATAGAGTTTCATGGATGCAGGACCAAGGGATTCTCGCACGGCATCCCTGTTCTTTATTTGTACAGATGTTCCAAATTCAAAATGGGCTAGATGCTCCTTCCAAGAGATATGAGGGAGGCAGTTGAAAGGGGGAGCAGGATGAGGAAAGGGCACCTGAGGCGGCCTTTAGGATGCTACTGTACTGATGTAACTGGCAAAATGCAGAGGAATGTGTCTCATGCCAAGGAGAGACCCCAAAGGGCTAATACATGGGTGACCATTATGTACTCTTTCTAACTGGCTCAGATGTGCCTCTGGTTAGGTGAATCTGTCCTAATTTTTTTTAACCTAATTGAGACATGGTACTAAACCATAATATACTTTGGTTTTTGGCTTAGTGTGCTACAGGAACCCAACCATTGTTGTTTTGTAAAACATGGTTTATGGCATTGCATGTTTTAATTTATTAATAAAATGGCTTACTGTGAGACGTAAACCCATTGTAGTATTATAAATTTGATTTTATATCTGAGAACCGCTGCATGTAAAACAAGTTTCTGCCTAACTAGACCAATTCTTGTGAGGGGAAAGGAGATAAATGACCTAGAATGTAGCTGATTCAATCTCCTGCTATGACTGAGTGGTTAAGGAACAGCTTTGAGGTGTCTGCAGTGTGTATCTGTGTCCTGGAGGTCCATCTTTCTGGCTTTTTATTTATCAAATGGGGCCATGTTCCTTCATTCCAAGATAACTTTAGAATGAGGTTTTGCTTAGTGTTGATGTGTGAACTTACCTGTTGTGGTTTGTAAGACCACAACAGATAAGGTTTATGGTTCAGTGCAGTGTATGAATCCAGATAATTTTTACTTATGTAGCAAGTCATAATGAACAGAAATATAATATAGTATAATGAGTAACCCAACCATTAAAGGTTTTCAGTATTAGTATATATCTGCAGCTGCTCTTGTTGCATATCTGTTGCCTTGGTTTCTTGTCAAAAGAGACTTTTCCTCCTCGAGGGGTTCTTGAAGCCCTCTCTCAGTATGGCTGTGTGTAGTTTCTTTTCTCGTTGTATGGAGTTCCAAAATAGTACATGGATTCCAGCCACTGCTGAGAGTCTGAAAAAGGAAGGTCCTTGCTGCTCTACAGCTGGAAAAAGTGAAAAGGAGACACAGCTTTGTTGCATGTTTTGCAATGCAAGGTTGGTGTTCCCATAGTAGATGTTTAATGGAACCCACTGCGAGTGGGTGGCCTTGTCAGCATGGTCCCTAACTGATGAATTTTGATGGCATTTCTGGAGATGCTCTGGAGCTAGCTGCCATCTGCTCTTTTTTTTTTCTGAGTGGTCTGTTTTCTTTTCCCATACCAGGCAGAACTAGAATCCAGTTGTAGCAGCAGTAATGTATCTTTTCCCCTGCCATAATTAGAGTATAAGATTCCTGGGTTAACATTAATTGTACATTTGAGTATAATCTTCTGGTCTGCCTTTTACAAAATGTCAAGTAATTTTTTTTTATTAGAAAAGTGGCATATAGACCGCTATAATAAATGACTACTTTTGCCTTAGTTCCAGAATAATTATAAAATCACAAGAAGAGATTCAGGGAGGGGGCTTGGGAACTTAGGATTTCCATTGGGTCTTCATTATTTTTTCTCACTTTTGAGAATGAATGTTTATGCCAGAAAAGCTTTAGCTAAAGTTTTGGTACTGAGTCTAAATACAATAATATACTGAAATAATCTGCATGGAGGTAAGTATGTGGACACATATATAAAGAAAACTTTTTGGTAACTTGAGCGTAAAGGCAGTGAATAAACTAGTGAACTTTTTTTCTTTTTTTCCTGATGGATATCTTGCCTCTACTCACCTCTTGTGCTAACAATGCTATGGAGCCTCTGTTCTCTGCATTCTCACACAATATTAAGTGTTCTTGGCACATTGAATATTTAATATGTCATTTCATTCTGATACAAGTAAACCCTTTAGACATCTTTGCAATCAAAGCTATTATTGTAAATGTGAGCTCTAAATAAATAGGAGTAACAGCAAAAGTAGCTATCATCTAATAACAGTGTTTTGCTATTTTATTCTGTGGAATGAACCATTGTGTCTTATCTAGGATAATGGTCATATAATGGTGGGACAAAAGTCTACTTGCATGTGTGCTTTAAGAGAGCTGAGAATTTCTCACTGTTGAATTGATTGGAGTTACAGCTGAGAGGTTTGGGCACTGCTTTAACAGTGTAGATCTTCTCCTGGAGAAGAATAATTTTCTTTCAAATGTTTGACTGTTTTCTAAAACATATCATACAATATTCTATTACTAGGAATCTTGATCCAGCCATTCCAAGTAGGTTGCTTAGTGATGAACGAAGATGTTCAATCATTGCCTCTTTATGGAACTTAACTGTTAGGGATATTGCAGGTTAAATGTTGAGAAGGGATAGTTGATGTTTTCTGAATAGGACAGGCCATGGCACAATGTTGTCTGAAAGCAACAATATTTGAGGGCTTCTCCTGAAGCACCTGAGGCTACTTTTTCCTACCTTCTGATTTGGGGCGGTTGATTTAGGAGGATTATGCATAAAACAGTTGTTACAAAATATGTCTCCAGTAACCTCAGCATCAAAAAGAAACAAAATTCTGACCATCCCTGTTCCAATAATTTTTTGGGTGTTCAAGGAGGTGAAGCGTCTACAACACACTGCACTAAGCCATAATGTGATATATTTGATTTTAGATCAACACAGTGTGTAACGTTAGCCATTGTGTTTTGTAAACCATGCATTATAGGTTAGTGTACTGTGTGAATCCAGCTGGTTTTTAGCTGTCCAGCAAATCACAGTTAAAGAAGTAATGCCTTAGTAAGATGTGTGAACCCAGTCTATACTTGGATATTGATATACTGTGTATCCTGGCAATATGATACTTACTAACCTGTCAAGAGTCAACTGATTGTGGCAGATAAAGTTGAATTGAAATAAATAAATAAGTGAATAAATAAATAATTCTGGTAGTCAAATACATAGTACATTTATATGACTTCATTCTCATATTGTATATGATGATCATAATAATGAGCATATCTTTTCTCCAATATTGTAAAAATATCACAGGATCCATTGGAATAGCATGCTTCTTTCCATACATTTATATGCATGTATATGAAGCCAGTCATGTTGACTGAATGCTCCTTCTGTTTTTTAAAAAGAGGCTGGGCTCAGCTTCTATTCTTTTCCACTCAACTGATAATGTACAGTAATTCAGCTATTTTATAGGAGAATTGATATACAGTAATGTGCATGGGACCTATTCCCAAATTCATAAAAATGTTATCTTTGATTGAAAGTTCTTCACAATAAATAATTCAATCTTAAAAGAGTAAATTATATCCTTTCACCTAAGGAAAAGAAACGGCTCAAAGTTATTTTTCTCTCTCTGTAATCTGTCATGTATCTTGTATTTACTGCTGTAGGGAAATATTTTTCTTTCTTGAACCTTTAAAGAGATATTTAAACATAATATGCTCATACCTTTAAAATCATTTGGTGGGATAAAAAAAAACTTTTAAACTTTGTATATTTTTATAACACAGTATACTTCGTCTTTGAAAGTTCCATTTAAAGTCTTCTGTCATATTCTGCCAAAAAGCGTTGTTCAGAACTTGGTGTGTGTTGAAACATGCATGCCTGTCCCAGTGTCATAAGTAATTATATCTCTTGTGCGCTTGCTTCTAGTAATTGGAAAGTTCGACCTACCGCAGGATACATTTTAGCATTTGATTGTATCTCGAGGACATGTTACAGAAATCAAGTTTTCCACCATGCAGCAACTTGAAATTGTAAACAGATATTAGTTTAAGTGTATCATCCTGTGAGTTTTTCTCAACAAACCTGCCTGTGTGTGTGTGTGTTTTCTTTGCAACTCCAGGGAAACATTTCAAAGTATGTGTCTTCAGCAGCAATTAAGCCTATGGTATCTCTACCCCCGCCCCTACTCCGAAACAAGGCAGTTGGTGCTATTGGTGTATCTAAAATTTATTCAACACTAAAGCAAGATGATGTAGTATAGTAGGTAAAAAATCAAACCATGAGTCTGACTTTTTAGTTCAAATTGTTCATTTCCCCAGATAATCTTGAACAAGCCACAGTTTGGCAATACAGAATATGTAGAAAGAAAGCTGAAATATTGCTTTGTAGAGCTTGAAATTAAGTCAGAGAATTTTGTATGCATTTTTAGTTATATTTCTTACAACTAGAAAATATTACAAGGTTTAAATGCTCAAATTCATATATTATCATATACTATCTATACATTTACAGTAAAGACACTTTACTGTCTTTCTGCTCTTATCTCATGATATGTGAATATCCAACAACAGGTAATCTACAGTCATGTGTATCTGACAGCAATTCTTTATTATCCCCCCAATGATGGAAATGTCAAAATTTACTCAATGTCCACAATATTTATATATATTAGTCATTCCTTCACCTTGACTTCTTCACATCTTTTTCTAAATCATGATGATGTATATTTGCTGTTGGCTGCCTATGTGGTTTGTGTGTGTATCTTGTTCATATGGTTTGAAAATTCTAGTTAATAGCTTAATGTATTATGTAAACTCAGGCATTTATGGCTTATTCAATAAAACATGGCTTATTTAAAACAAACCTTTATTTAGCATGTTATCTGAACTCAACCAAAATGTACTAAAGTAGCTGAAAGTACTTTTGTACAACTGTTTCCATTACAAGCAGTTTGAAGATGAGTTGTGCTTTCACTGAGCTTGTAATGCTGAAAACAAGGAGTAAATGATGCCATTCGATCACTCTCCAGCCCTGAGCTACCATCAGTTCTGGAGTAACAGCATTTCCCCAATCCCTACTCCATCCAATGTTTGGCTAAATGTGTTGTTTGACACCCCTTACATCCAGCAAAGTCTACAGCAAACTGATGAAGCTAAAATGATGACATGAGTGATAACATCACTGTGCAAGTACAGCTATTGAATACTTGTATCTGATATCATTAAAACATAATCATTTGCCCCCTTCCTACAGATACTTATGCCTTCACCTACATCTTTATTTCACATTGCATGCATTTGCATGGTTCTATGCTGCAGCAGCAGCAGCAACAATATCCCAGCAATTACTGGGAAGTAAAGTTATTAAGTTACCTTCTTTTTGCCTTGAGAGGAGCCAGGCGATTGGATGAGGCAAAAGTTTCTGCAAATAGATAAGTGGACCATTCACAAACTACACAGAGCTGCAGTATTTCACTGAAAAAATTAGCTTTATTAGTGTTTCAAATACACCACAGCTGAAGCAGAAATAAATTGGCTCAGTTCTGAAACCCAGCTCGTGTGTGAGATCACAGAGGTCTGGAGCTGCTTTTGGACTGGCTTAGAGTCAGACAATGAAGATATTGAAGTGGTAGATAGCTTCTGCCTTTTAGGGTCAACTATCAACAGTAAAGAAACAGCAGTCAAGAAATACACCACAGACTAGCACTTGGTAGAGCAATCATGAAGACCTTGGAAAACATGTCCAGATGCCAAGATGTGTCTATACCTACAAACATCAGAATAGTGCAAGAAATGGTATTTCCTGTGACACTCTATGGAAGCAAAAGTTGGACTTCGAAGAAACAGGATAGAAAGAATATTGATGCTTTTGAACTTTGGTGTTGGAGAAGTCTCCTGAGAATATCTTGGACAGCCAAGAAAACAAACAAATGGATCAAATGAACAAATCAGAGTTCTCACTCAAGGCACAAATGACCAGGCTCAGATTATCCTACTTCAGACACATTATGCAAAGACCGCTGAAGAAGGCTCTAATCCTGGGAAAGGTGAAAGGAAAGAGAAAAAGAGGATGACCAACAGCAAGCTTGGTGGACTCAATTACAGTGGCAGTGGGTACACTGTTGGAAGACCTGAAGGACCAGATTAGGGATAGATTAGGGAGATTAGGATTAGGGAGAAAATCTATCTATGTGGTTGCTAAGAGTTGATACTGACTTGATGGAATATAATCAAATTAAATAGAGTCATGTAAAGGTGCTCTGAGAGTTTGGTTCAGAAGTTAAGTGAAGCCATGAATTCCTCCGATCTGAATACACACTCTTTTTTTCCTGCTTACATAGTTAATTTAGAGATTCGTAAGACTCACACATCATGCTTAGTCATAATGTGGCTCATTTAATTTGGCTTAGTATATTATAGAAACCTAGCCAGGGACTATTTTATTCTCTTGATGGTTGGAGACCAATTTCCAATTAGAAGCCATGGTTTGCTCTTATTAAACAGAACATGTGCACTTTAGTGTATATTGCTTACCTTTTCCTCTAGCAATGACAATTCTGCCTTATACAGAAAGAAGCAGAGCTACAGCCACCATTGTCAAGAGCTATATTTGCCTATCAAACTACACTGATAATCTGGTTTATTTGTATCACCTTGCAAAATGGTAAGACAAAATATACCCACATACACCTAGTGAATCTGGGTGGTAGATAATGTGACAGAATGTTCGCTTATATTAACCACCACGTAGAGTTCCTCTGGTAAATGGGCAGCTGTATAAATTTGTTTAATAAATAAACAGTAAGAACAACCTTACCTTGGAATATATTTGTTTGTTAGATTTATATCCTACCTTTCCTGCTGGTATTCAAGATAGCATACCTAGCAGTCCCTCCTCCCATTTTTTTCCTGCACAGCAAGACCCTGTGAGGTGGATAAGGCTGAGAGAGAGTGACTGGCCCCAGGTCACCCAGCTAGCTTCTGTAGCTGAAGGTGGACTTGGACCAGAGTCTTCCAGTCCTAATTCAATACCCTAATCATTTTAGTACACTATCTGCTTCAAAATCTGATTTACGAATAATTGTGTTCAAGTTGTTTAATGTTCCCTTGTTAAAGTTACATCCTGTCTCTTGTTCAAGAGCTTAAAGTTGTGTGGAAAATATACTCTTCTTCCATTTACCCCACAGTAAGAAGCCTGGGCTGCAGCAAAGGATCATTACCTAGTCATGTTGCTGGAGCTTGAGCACCTCAATGATACGCCCAATTAAATGCAAAATTCCAGAGGTTAGCCAGAAGAGATAAGGAATTATTTTTAAACAAGCAGTGCGCAGAATAGGAAAGACAAGAGACCTCTTCCAGAAAATTAGAAACTTCGGAGATAAATTCCAGGCAAAAATGGGTATGATCAAAAACAAAGATGGCAAGAACCTAACAGAAGGAAAAGAGATCAAGAAAAGGTGGCAAGAATATACGGAAGACCTGTATAGGAAGGATAATAATATCGGGGATAGCTTTGATGGTGTGGCCAGTGAGTTCGAGCCAGACATCCTGAAGAGTGAGTTTGGGCCTTAAGAAGCATTGATAATAACAAGGCAGCAGGAGATGACAGTATCCCAGCTGAACTGTTTAAAATCTTGCAAGATGATGCTGTCAAGGTGATGCATGCCATACGCCAGTAAATTTGGAAAACACAAGAATGGTCATCAGATTGGAAAAAATCAACTTATATCCGCATACCAAAAAAGGGAAACACTAAAGAATGTTCAAACTATTGAACAGTGGCACTCATTTCACATGCCAGTAAGGTAATGCTCAAGATCCTGCAAGGTAGACTCCAGCAATTCATGGAGCGAGAATTGCCAGATGTACAATCTGGGTTCAGAAAAAGCAGAGGAACTAGGGACCAAATTGCCAATATCCTCTGGATAATGGAAAAAGCCAGGAGTTTCAGAAAAACATTTATTTCTGTTTTATTGACTATTCTAAAGCCTTTGACTGTGTGGACCATAACAAATTGTGGCAAGTTCTTAGTGGTATGGGGATACCAAGTCATCTTGTCTGCCTCCTGAGGAATCTGTATAACGACCAAGTAGCAACGGTAAGAACAGACCATGGGAGAACAGACTGGTTTAAGATTGGGAAAGGAGTGTGGCAGGGTTGTATACTCTCACCCTACCTATTCAGCTTGTACGCAGAACACATCATACGACATGCTGG
The DNA here is from genome assembly GCF_035149785.1 of Candoia aspera. Taxonomy (NCBI): domain Eukaryota; kingdom Metazoa; phylum Chordata; class Lepidosauria; order Squamata; family Candoiidae; genus Candoia; species Candoia aspera. Next base: position 187,116,013 of record NC_086154.1, read on the forward strand.
GCTGGATGAATCCAAGGCTGGAGTTAAAATCGCTGGAAGAAACATGAATAATCTCAGATACGCAGATGACACCACTTTGATGGCTGAAAGCAAGGAGGAACTGAGGAGCTTTATGACGAAGGTGAAAGAACAAAGTGCAAAAGCTGGGTTGTAGTTAAACCTCAAAAAAACCAAGTTTATGGCAGCCAGCTTGATTGATAACTGGCAAATAGAGGGAGAAAATGTAGAGGCAGTGACAGACTTTGTATTTCTAGGCACAAAGATTACTGCAGGTGCTGACTGCAGTCAGGAAATCAGAAGACATTTAATCCTTGGGAGAAGAGCAATGACAAATCTCGATAAAATAATTAAGAGCAGAGACCTCACACTGACAACAAAGGTCCGCATAGTTAAAGCAATGGTGTTCCCCGTAGTAACATATGGCTGCAAGAGCTGGACCATAAGGAAGGATGAGCGAAGGAAGATCGATGCTTTTGAACTGTGGTGTTGGAGGAAAATTCTGAGAGTGCCTTGGACTGCAAGAAGATCCAACCAGTCCATCCTCCAGGAAATGAAACCAGACTGCTCACTTGAGGGAATGATATTAAAGGCAAAACTGAAGTACTTTGGCCACATAATGATACCCTGGAGAAGATGCTGATGCTAGGGAGAGTGGATGGCAAAAGAAAGAGGGGCCAACCAAGGACAAGATGGCATGGGCTGATCCATGAAGTTACAAAGAGTTGGAAGCGACTGAACAAATAAACAAAGAACCCTGTGAGGCATGTTGGGCTGAGCGGGTGACTGGCCTAAAGTCACTCTGTGGGCTTCCATGGCTGAGGGTGGACTTGAACCTGGATTTCCTTCTTAACCAGTCCACCCTACTGACTTGGCTCCATGACTTGATATGGAAATACATGTTTTCATTGCCAATTTAAATGTGAAATATTATTAAAATAATCTCCTATTATGAAACTAAAGCAGTTTTGTGTGTTGCAAATTTTTGCACTTTTTCATTGTAATGAGGGCTGCTTAACATAACGATTTGGCACCATATTTTGAAATCAACATGTGACTTGTATATAAGTAGCTTATGGCTTCATGTAGCACCTCCACAATTAATAGAATTCATGTTTTTACATAGGACAGGACATGTATTTGGTAGCTGCACCTTAAATCTGTTATTTATTCTGGTTTCTATGGCAGTGGATTATACAGGTAGTCCTTGGGTTATGACGGCAATTTGGACTGGAATTTCCACCGCTAAGCGATGCAGTCATAAAGTGAAATGTCACATGACTGCTTTGCTTAGTGACGGCAATCCTGGCAGTCCTGTTGCTGTCGTTAAGCATGGACCATGTGGGTTGTTAAGTGAGGACTTCATGTGACTGCGAGGTGGGAATCCAGAAGCACTTGCTTACGCCGCTGAATCCCAGGCGAGCAGGCTGGTGGGTGAGAGGTACAGGCAGGTGCTATGGAGTATGAGATCCCGATGCCACCTGGGTGCTCCTCAGGAAAAAAAAAGCAGTGGGAGCAGGAGTGACTTGCAGGAGCAATGTGCAACCTCCTGCTGGCTTCTGCATTGACTTTGCTTGTGGGAAACCAGCAGGGAAGGTTGCAAATGGCAATCACATGATCGCAGGATGCTGCAACCATTGTAATTGTGAGCCAGTTGCCAAGTGCCTGAATTGTGATCATGTGACTGCAAGGACACTGTGATGGCTGCAATTTCAAGGACTGGTTGTAAGTCCCCCTAGTTCAGTGCTGTCGTAACTTTGAACAGTTGCTGTATGAGTTGTCGCTAAGCAAGCACTATCTGAAATTCCTGACCATCTTCTTATTGTGCCTTTTATTGATACTGTGTTTTCTGCCAATTTTCTCCAGACTCCTAAGTTCTTTCAGCCTGTTATCATAGGGCATGTCCTCAGATTCTTGTATCATCTTTGTTACCCTCTTCTGAACCCTCTCTAACTTATTAATATTCTTCTAGAAATTGAGTGTCAAGAATTGAACACAGTACTCCAGGTATGCCAAATCAGAGGAAGAATTACTTCAGGATATAGACACAATGTTTCTTTTAAGGCAGCTTGAACTGCATTAGCTCTTCAAGAAACTCTTTCATACTCTTGACTCATGTTCAGCTTGTTGTCAAAGACCACAGTCCTTTTTAGACATAGGATTTCCAAGACATGAACTCCCCATCTTGTCTGGGTGCCCTATAGTTTTTCTCCTTAAACGTAGTACAGGTAGTCTTCACATACCAACTGCAGTAGGGACCAGCAACTCTGTTGCTAAGCGGCATGGTTGTTAAATGTGATGTCATTTGACTGCAGTGACTTACAACATCAGTTCTGGCTGCAGCCATTAAGAGAATCACCACTGGTCATTAAGTGTGATGTCACATGACTGTGACTTCCTGCCGGCTTCCCCATTGACTGCTTGTTGGAAGCCCACTGTGAAGGTCACAAATGGCAATCATGTGACCACAGAATGCTCTAACTGTTGAAAATGTGTGTGCTGGACAAGTGGTCGGTAAGCAAGGACTACCTGTATCTTACATTTTTCTTTGTTAATCTTGGTCCTCTCAGCCTAGTCTTTCATCCTATCCTGATTAGACTGCAATCTCATTCTTTCATCCTGGGTGTTGACCAGACCTCCTAATTTTGTGTCATTCACAAACCTGATAAACAGCCTATTAATTCAATCATATAGGTAATTAATAAAAATATTGAAAATATTGGCCCTTAGACAGACCCCTGTGGATCTCCACTGGCTACTGCTCTCAACATGATGTAGAGCCATCAGTCTTGACTCTGAGTGTGGCTAGCAAGCCAGTTGTGGATCCACTTTACTGTAGTGCCAGGCAAATTATACAACAGCTCATTAATAAGAGTGTCGTGTGGAACCTTGTCACAAACTTGGTGACAAAATCCTAATCAAGGTGCTGAAATCAAGGTAGGTTATATTTGCAGCATTTCCCTTAGCCCCCAGAGTGGTTTTACCTATCAAAGAAGGTCTCACATGATCTACTTTTAACAAAGCCATTTTAGTTCTTAGTAATTATAGCATTGTCTTCAAAATGCATACATATGGTCTGCTTTATTAGCTGCTCTAATATGTTTCCAGGGATTGAAGTTAGGCTCACTGACTGATAATTACTGGGTTCCTCTTTTTCTTTTCTGTTTTCTCTTCTCCAGTTCTCTGGCACTTCCCCAGTTCTCCAGGACCCCTCTTGGGTAATTGACAGAGGTCCCGAAAGCTCTTCAGACAGTTCCTTCAGTATTTGGGGGACTTGGGCCTGGGGAGTTGATGTTACTAAAATTAGCTAGAAGTTCTCTTACTACATTCTTACTGACTTGCATCCTCTCATGTTCTGTACATGTTCAATCTGTGCTACTTAAATCACCATTTCCTTTCGTTGGAACCAATTGAAATCTTGCTAGTCTTAGTTCATTTTTGCCTTTGCCTTCCTGAGCACAATTCCTATATTTCTGAGTTGAAGCTTTGAGGACTTCTTTGGTGGTAAGCCCCTCCTCCCATTTCAAGAAAACATCCTTCTTTAGTATGAACTCCTATGGCAGCTGCCAAGTTCACCACACTGACTTCTTTATGCCATAGTTTTGTTAACCATACCATATTGCATAGGCCACCATTGGCTGGATTTATACGTCATGCTTTGACTGCCATAGTTTCGTTAACCATAGCATATTGCATAGGCCACCATTGGCTGGATTTATACAGTACATCATGCTTTGATATGGTCAATTGACTAATCAATAAAGTTATATTACTATTACTGCTAACCCACAGACTGGAAGTGGGCAATCCATGGCCAGCAAGCTGCTTGCAGTATTTAACATACCTTTTCCAGTCTGTATTCTTGCCAGAGTGACTCTGGAATGAGTAGGGTTAAACTTGTCTTTGTGGTTTTGGAATCTTGTGAGGCTTTAAGGGGCACTCATTAAACTTCAAAAGCTCTCCTTGAACCCCTTCTTCATAGCCCAAAATTTCAGTCATATCCCCTGCATCACTTGGAGTCGTTAAATTAATGTGCTCCTCCTTGCCAAAGGAAAGTTCTGAGTCCTTTCTCTAAACCATAATGGCTGGGTTCACAATGTGTGAACTCAGTCTTTATGCATAGGTATCATTAGACAGTTACTTATAGATTGTACACATTTTTAAAGACTTCAGATGCAGTCTTTTCTTTATTTCATTTATTTTGCCCTAGACATCAACTTTTCATGATTGCAGTAAAAACGAAAAAAAAAGGGAATAGTTGGCACAGGAGAGATTTATGCACAGAAGCAAAAATGGTAGAAGTCTAGCCTTCCTTCTGCAGTGTAACATACTGATTACCTGGTAGAATTGATAGAGCAAAAGAACACTACTCCAAAAAGCATATGTGAAACAATCTTGCTAAGGCTGTTGAATAGTTCTCTGTTTTACACAATAGGCTGAAATGGGTCTGAGCACTGTCCTTCCAGCAGACAGTTCCAGGGGGGAGTGTCTGAATAAATATTCTATGGGTTATTTCCCCTAGTGAAATTGATGTCCATCCCTACTGAATCCAGTGTACAATATCCAATGGGCATATGGTGTCCAGACCTGAATGCAGATTAAGCTGCCTCCTGTATTTAATTCATAGCTTCTTCTGCATGGTCAAATAGGAGATATGCTAGGACAGCAACAGGAAATGTAACACAAGTAGTTCAACGAAACTATGTATTTATAAAGAGGAAGTCCCCACGTGAATATAATGTAATAGAAGATACAACATACTGTATTATGAAGAGAGTAGAACAAAGTGGACAAGGCTTTATCTTTCTTAGGCATCTTTGGAACAACACTTTAAGCACTGGGGAAATGATTTAACTGAAAATATTTTACCTTAAAAAAACCTTTAGAATATGAAGGAGGGATCTGATTTTGTAGCTGGAGCTTTTGAGATATAGAAGATAGCCCAAGTGTTTTTAGGTTGTACTGTGCCAACATAGTCTGTTGAACAAAGAAAGGTTTACCACAGTATTTATGTTCCTGGCCTATCTTTATTTCAGAAATAATGCAGTACATTTCAATGGGCTTTGCACATAGAGATGTATACAACAGTATTTGTTGTGGTAAACAGTTTTCATAGATGTAGGACTTTTACTTCCCAGGAGAAAACAGCAATGATATCCATCTATATGGGAAAAAGTGGGGAAACTATTTAGGTTGCAGCTAAACTTATTTTCTTATCCTGGTGACACCAATAATAGAGAATCAAACCTACCCTAACTGTACAGTCCATCTTAGTTTCAGATTCTTGGTTATATTATAATATGACAGACTTTTTGGAGCTGGTTTTATTTCTGCTAGAGATGCAATGCTCTACCATCAAGACAAAAACAATCTGACTTTTCAAAACTAGCAAAGTGCAGAACATTTCAAGGTCAAAATATTCTGACCTGGGAAGGGGGAGCTCCAAGTTCACCAACAGGGTTCTGATGGTGAAAAGGACAATTCTGCTCTCAAAGGACTACTGTGACCACCATTTCACAGTGGAATTGGTGCAGTTAAAAAAATGGGCCCTTTCTCCTAAGGTCAGAACAGCTTGTACTTACTTGTACCGTTCCAGTGAAGTTCAGGACAAGACTTAAAGTGAGAAAAGCATGGTGGCTTCTGCTTAATAAGAAGTGTGTGATATACATGTGCTAGGAGAAAGGAACTGGACCAAAGATCCTGCTGACACTTTCTGAAGAGGGGATTTCATACTTTATCATTAAAAAGACTTACCCTGGGGCCATAATTTAGTTTGCTTGATTTTGAGTTAGCAGGATGTGTGAATCCAGACATTGTAAACCATAGTTAGTGGCTTACTGATGTGTGAACAAGTCACTATGGCTTGGTCTAAATATGGTTGAAGCAATTCATGACTTTTGTAGTTAAAACTAGCCAATGTGAGCATATGGATTAAAGTTCATCTGATGCCTATAGCCCATAGCAAAAAGCTGTTTAGAAACCCTCACTTGTATAACTAATATAGTGTGAATAACTAATCTATAAAACAGTAGACAAAAGATAGTACCCCTGTACATTAGTTGAAATGTAGAGGTCCTATAATATAGCTTTAAGCAAATAAGCATAGTGGGAAGGTCTTTAACCCTTTCCAGTCCTCCCATAGTTACATTATTTTACTTTTTGCCAGTAATAGTTCCATAGCCTTTGTATTTACCTTTGGATGAGGAGAAGTATATAGGTGTCAATTATAACACCACGATTTGTACTATGTTCTGTTCTAAGAATACCCATGATAGCTCACTTCAGGTGTTAACATCTCTTCATATGGATGTATCTACTTCAGGCACGTAGTATCCATCATTTTGCTTAACTGCTTAAGCTTAACCACTATCTGATTTGATTTTCCTAATTTGCGAACTGATCATGACCCATCTTGGCAATTATTTTATGACCATCAAGTATTCAAAACGTGATGATGAATCCTTGAGGTTTTTGTTAAAGGATAGTATAAGATCCTCATTTGCTATGAATGGGTTAAAAAGGGGGCAACTCTTTTTCCACACTGCATGCAGTGAGGGGCAGCATGCAAATGTTTAGTAATAAATAAAATAGCTTGACTGTGCTTAAAATCCCTAGTATTCACCTGATAGGAATCAAAGATCCCTCCCCCTTGCCCCAAGGGTGGGGCAGGGGCAGGGGGAAATGAGCAAGTCAGAGTTACTGAATGTGCACTTGTGTATTTGTGACATATTCTTATTTTTCAAGCGGGTTTTTTTTTTTGGTAAAAAATAATTGCCTTATAGGAGAACCTGCGACTTGTTCCACACTTGTGTATTAAAAGAGCTGCACCAGCATTCAGCTGCTATCCAATACAGACTTGTTTCCTCTGTGCTCCATTCCCACAAATGTCTGCCAGACTTATAACACCATAGTGAACATTCAAGTTAGGAATAAATAGTTTTCAGTAACATGACTATTGTCTGCTTTGGAGTGAAGAAAAGATTCCAGAAGCATGATAGATGGTAAAATGAAGCCCTTCCTCAGTGTGAAATGAAGTCCGTGTCTAATTTGGAGATAACGAAACATCTGTTTTTTCAACTGATCAACTTGCTCTGCAGTTCTACTAAAGACCACAATATGTCTTGTTCATATTTAGTATTTGGAGACTTACATCCCAGCTGTGTTCATAATGTTACACATGCTCTCAGTTTTGTCTCACTATTAACAGGTATCTAGAAACTAAAGAAGAGAAAAATGTGGCTACTTGTTCATCGGACATGTAATAGTGAGTTACACGAAATGCAGATAATAGAAAAAAAAAACTTCCTGCAATGTTATTGATGATTCATAAATTTCTCCATTTCTCCAAATATTATGTATACATTTATCAGACAGTAAATTATGTTTTATTATGTTGTTAGACTGCTTAAAGACTGCTAACTAACAATTATGTTGTTAGACTGCTTAAAAAATCAAAAAGTTCCACTAAAGATGGTAATCCTGAGAAAGGAATTCTTCTTTCGCTATCAGTTCATATACAACAAAACATGTATGCTGTTTGTTCTCTGGTTTATAGTTCTGTACTAGCCTACTCAAACCAGTGGTTTCAGCAACCAGCAATATGGATCACATTTGGAGAAACAATGATTTTTATTGCCTTGCTTCAGAAGTCATTAGTTATTTACCCCAAATAAGTTAACTCTTTGTTTATTTACCCATAAATGAATAAGGCTTTGTTCAGATGCAAGTTTCTTTTGCATTATATTATTGCTTTTGCAATTTAAGGTAGATCATCTTAATACATACAAAGGAAAATGTTCCTATTATGAATGTGGAAGGTAAAAAGATAAGTAAAAATTAAGCATTGAACAAATCTCAACATACTGAAATTTGATTTATTGATTATGTGCCATCAAAATGGTGTCTGCTCTTAGTGACCACATGGACAGATTTTCTCCATGATGATCTGTCCCTAATTTGGTCTTTCAAGACTTCCAACAGTGCCCCATTGCTACTGTAACTGAGTCCATCCACTTTGCTATTGAAGTTAAATATTTTTAAATGTTCCAATTTCAGTGCAAAAAGGAGGTAAACCCAAACCCATGGGAATGATAATCCAAGTTTACATGATTTCATACTTCTGTATTATGGCTTTCTGCCTAAATGGGTTAATCCCAGTAAGAGAAAAATAAGCCATAAGGAGATATTATATTGCCTGATGACTAAACAATATCAGTTGATGTCATCTAAATGCCCAGTGCAATTAATCTTCTGAATCTTGCATATTAAAAGATATATCTGGAAATTAAAGATGTAGGATTTCTTAAAACAAAAGGTAGATGCAAAAGAATTACATTCAGAAGAATGTAGACTTCAGTACACAGGATGAAACTATATATTACTTTACAACATAGCTAATGACTGCATTTTTTAATATACTAGGGAATATATAAAGAACTAATCTGAGGCACCAATATGAGCCAGAATATCTTTGGAAGGTAAGAGGTTTTAACCATTTGTTCATTGAGCTGATCATCCAGATTGGTTTATCTGCCTGCAGATTACAGTTTTTTGAAAGAGGAGTGTGTGAAGATTTTATCTCTGTGAAGAAAAAAAACTTCAACTCTTTCAGGTGCAATTTGGCTTGGATATACAAGAGTGGCTCCTATCTGTAGAATGCTAGGTGTTCTTCAGAAGTGTGCTTTATTTGCAGTTGTTCAAATCTGGGAGATATAAAGAAATCTGACATCATTTTTTCCATAGTTAATGCATCTGTTCCCAAGATATTCTTAGAATACTACTTAACTGTTCTGAAAACATGTATGCTTTCCATTTGGAGTTTGTCATATCTTTATTGTCACAGGACTAGCTAATATTACTGGAGCAAGAAGTATCTGTGTATGTAGAATAGGGATTTTGCCCAGTTCTTTTTACCACTGAGATAATGTAATGGAAAGTGGACACTGTGACGCTGAATTCCAAGACTGTGCATGGAGTTCCCACATTACATATAGATCTATCTCCATGCAGAGGGTTGGAGAGGATCTTATGCAGTACAACTGGAGTGTGTGTGATGTGATGCAGAGGGAAAAGAACAAGGAGCAGCAGCTTAGGACAAGCAGAATTCTGATTGCATGAAATTGGACTTGACATGGGGAGTCATTCAAGGTTTTCAGTGCTGATACAGCTGGATATGATAGGCAATACACACGCTGTGGGACATGTGCTAGTGGGACTTACTGAACTAATCAAACGATGTGTAGCTTCATGTTGTCTGTCTTCAGGAACATATCAGTTTAATTCCCCATAAGGAGGAACAAACAAAAAACAAATGTTTAAAATAAAAAATACATTTGAAATTCTCAGTGTATATTTATGCCTATTTATCCAACAGAGAGTACCCCCCCATTTTGCTGAAAGATAATATCAATCACTTTTTATTATTTTAGAAAAATGTGTTTTTTGAAAAATTAATAATTCGTTTGACATTGAGAATATTGTAGTAATGATCTAAATTACCCCAACTATCAATTTGTCAGGAAGTGATGTTCAAAAAAGAGGTACTTCCTTTTGCCAACTTAGCTGAGATTTTAAAACAATTAACATTTAATACTTTCTGAGCCTTTTAATGTTCTTTTTAAAAAGGAACAAATGGTTTAATTATGTTTCTGAAAGGGCAACCATTTTGATATTGCTACCATGGGATACTGACTTCACTTCTTCTTCCCAAATTAGTTTAAATGTGTGTTTGCTTCATCATCAACTACTCTAGTGGTATATAATTTGCTTATGGAATGTGCTCTGGTTTGTTGATTTTCTTACCATTAAATAAAGTTGAACCAGATGAAGTTGTGGTTTTTAGCAATCATTTAAAAAATAAACTTATTTTGAAAAGGAAGATTGCTCTCAACTCCCCCAACTTCCAGTCTATTGAACAGGATTAACCATTAGTAGAGTATTTTTGTGTACAAAGTTAGACCATTTCTTTAAGTCATAACAGCCATGGTAGCTTATAAGAAATAAGTTTACAGTTGCTGCAGTATTGACTTGACTGACTTGTTTTGACTTAGCATGTTCTCTGAATCCATCCATTGTGGTCCATAATCCAAGATTTATGACTTAAGAGTATAATGCGTAAAACCATCCTTTGTATCTTATTTGATGTATTGTGGTTAAATAATGGTTTGTTTAGTCACTGAATGGTAGAGAGAGGAGTTTTGTGCCTTAATTGACAGGTACTGTTGAAGGCCATGAGTCAGGAGCACTTTATGCAACAATTCTAGCTCATGTGTGCAGCCAAGAATCTGCACCAGAGTCTAAGAATGTAATTGGTCAATGCAGGACTTGGCTGGTCATTCAGAAAGAATATCCCTGTATAGTTGCTACTCAAGGATAGTTGTCACTTACTGTTTTCTAGCTCAGTGGCTGTGTAGAAAGAAACTGCATGTAAAACCTAAAGCATTTATTCCTTTATGAAGCTTGTATCTAATGGACTGAAAATGGCACTAGATTCTACTAACCCTGGCATAATAATTGGAGTATAACACAGTATTCCCAGTTATGCCAATCACAAGGAAAGCTTCTTTTTTTAAGGCTCATTACATCTGTGAATGTCCAAAGCCTTATGTTCCTAGACTGTATTTGTCTTAATCTGTTCCAGTTCCTGATCACAGCAGCAGAGAACATGGTTAATCTGTTTATATCGTTAAATGAAGATGAGAAAATATTCTAGAGAAGATATGAATGCATATTTAGGTATTAACAATCTGGTTCTCTCCCCTGTTTCATGTGGGTCCACAGCATATGCTGGGCCTCCACAGCCTATGACCAGCTAAGTCAAATGAAGCTCACACAGCCCATATATGACACCTTAATGGGGGTTGATAAGCCTCTTGTATTCACATGTATGGCTCAAAATATAAAAACTTGCCATGTTCATGTTATTTGGTGGCATTCAGCATGGTGGGTGATGTGCGTCACTTCATATACATTCAGCATCAAAGTATTACACATTTTAGGAAGATATTTTTCTGTTAAATACTAGATAAATACATTTAAGGAAAATCCAGATCCCCCCCCCCACTAACACATTTTAAAGAACAAGGATGACTTTTACGGAGGTCTAATAAAACAACATTTGAAAGTAATAGGCCAGTCGGTCACCTAGCAAATGTATGCTTTTCTCTGCTTTTAACATGTTAAATTGGCAGAGTTTTTAAAATGAGTTTTTCATCTCTCCTCTAAGTGGCCAAGTAAAATAACATTGCTTTCAAGGATTCAGGGGAGATGGTGGGTAGCCATTCCATGTGAAGAGGTGCCTGGAGGGAAGGTCTGGATATGTGGATGCAGTATGCTTTAGAAACATCCTGACCCAAACCTTTCAGGAAGGGAGTATCATGAACCTTTTTTTCCCTTTTTCCCCCTACCTCCCCTTCCTCTGAAGTTCATATTTCAGTTTTCTCCCCAAAGCTCACAAGTCTTTGCCAGATGGAAATTAACCGAGGCTGCTGTAGTCCCATAGAAGAGGCCTCTCCAAGGAGGGACAGCCATGAAACATTCAAGCCTGTTTGCCAGGCTGCACAGGTCCACAGGGTGACTCCTGCCTGGCCCTTGACTCCATTTCACTGCCTCCTTTTTCCTTTCCCTCCCTCAATCCCAACTCTCCAGAGTCATCCGTGAGGCCATCCAGTCATACGTTGTCCATCAGATCTGTTTACTTTTTCCGTGACAGCCGACACATCTGGAGCACATATTCAGGTTATTCCAGTGCCACTAGACACATTCCACAAGATCATTTCAGCGGTTGTTATGGCGATCTTCTTCCCTCCAGTGATTTTCAAGTTGCATGACAGAAATAGCTGGAGCTAACAGGGGGACAAAAGTCAACTAGCTAGCGAGGGCCTTCTTTCACAGAATGAACTAATTAGTGACCCTGCTTTCTTCACAGGGCAATGAGCATATGGTTTAATAAAGTGAGTCTATGACACTTAGAAGGGTTTCTTTTTCTTTTTTTCTTTTGGTTTTTTTGGTCTGTGTGTGTGTGTTTCTGTCTGTAGTGAAAGCTGTCAGTGGCTGAAAACTTTCCTGTTTTTACTGGTGGGACCCTAGTCTGCTGTCTTTCAACAGAGTTTACTTCACATGTAGAAAATGTTTGCTCCTGAGAGTTTCACTTCAGAACTTTTCCTTGGCTAAAGACTACTTAAATGCAGCAGGTCATTCAGTTTAAAGAAACAGTGCTTATTTCACACAAGCCCTGTCTCTGGCAACCTGAACTCTTTTATTTATGTATGTATGTATTTACCTACTCAGATTCTTGAGAGTTTCTGATAAATAGCTTGCATCCTTATCCATTTCTGATATTATATGGATGAACAAAATATAAAAATATTTTTAAAAAATCAAAGTAAGACACAGCCTTCAATCAAAGCCCCACCCCCTTGTTTAATCTAGTTTGTATAATATATAAACACTGAAAATGTGTTATATGCTTTTTTGGGTGATGAGGGATTTGTACAAATATTTGCATTTGTAAAGTCTTAGAATCATACATATTTTAGGCCTGTTACAGTTACCTACTTTGTTTACTTAAGCTGGTTTATGGTAGATTAACAAACAGTACTGGTTGTTAACTTTAAATAATATTTGATTAATAAAGAAATCCAACTTTACTTTGATCTACTTTTATTAAAACAATTCAGAAGGATAGTTTGCTTCATAGGAACAGGCCATGTCAAAAAATGCTATCTTTGGTGGGCAGGGGGAAAGACATCAAGTCTCTATTAGGAATGATAAAAATTTGCCAGACCTTATGTTTACATTAGCAAGAAAAATCAGAGGTCAAGGATATAAAAATGATTTCATGTTATGATCTGTGCTCTGTTGAATAATGTGTCTATGGCTAAAATTATGAAAAACCCATAGCCTATACCTATGATTGATGGAGGTGTGATCTTTAATAGGGGAGAGTACTTCTGGAAACGATTCTTTATAAGCAGGTGGCTGCAGTTTACATAGGTGCTTATTTGCTATAATTAGATCTTGTTCACATAACATGCTAAACCATGACATGGTTAGGTTTAGTATGTTGTATGAATCCTAAGTATACATTGTGCATTAAGCATATCCCTGCTTGGTTTCAAGTTTGTTTGTTTCTTTAATCTCAGCCATGGTACCTTGTATCATTTGAACATGTTGTGGGCTGGGCTAGTGTCCAGGAATTGGACACAGAGTGGGGAGAGAGGCTGGAATGGCTGAGAATAGGGCCAGTTAAGCCTCTGAAGTTTTCAGTTCTGTTTTCATGCCCTGAAGATATGTTAATGGATTGTAAAGGGGAAGGAGGGGGATAGGGCAGTCTTTTGTCATCCCTTGCATGGTGACTTTGTTCCTGGTCAGGCCCAGCAATTTTTTAAAGTTTACTCTGCTGATTCTTTTAAGGTTAAAAAATAATCTGGACAGCCATTGCAAGGGTGACTGAGTGAATGGCCAATCAGAATGTCAATTGGTACATCACAGCTGGTTCTAGTTTGCCAAGTTGTAGCCTTAGCATGTTGAACAAATGCATCTTTATTTTGAATTTGCCTCTCCTTGGAGAAGGATAATCCTACTATATTTCTGTAGCTTCTAGCTTGAGTGATACAATATTGAATGATCTGTGTGATCATTTGTTAGATCAGACCAAAGCCCTGCCTAGTTCAGGATTTTTCTGTAATAATGATTCACCAGATGTGTACCGGGAAGCTCATAAGGAAGACATGAGGACAATAGACATCAACTACCATATTTATCTGAAAGGAAGACAACCCTAAGTCTAAGATACATAAATACACATACATGTTCACACATGCATTTCTCTCTTTTCTTTGAACATAAAGAGCAAAAAAAGATGATGTTGGGTTAAGGGGAAAGTCTAACTGTACTTGGAAGAAATGGAGCAGAAGAAGGAAAAACAGCAGTTGATGGAAATGGAGTAACTAGCAAAGAAAGAAAGGGAAGCGTGAGAATAGGTTTAGGTCTTACAAAAAGGATTAAACTGAACTAAGCAAGCAGCCCTTCTAAAGCAGCAAGCTAATGTCCAAATTATTCTTCTAAGGCATCCATATTTGCCAGCAACAGTGTCTGCAATAATTTTCCACTTTTGCCCATTTATTTATTTTCAGCAGCTTTTACTATTCTTATCAGAAAATGTAAAAAGAGTCCTTCCATTCATCTAAAAATCCAGGATCAGAAAAGTAGAACAAATGTCCTGGAGCAGAATATTAGTCCTCACCACCCAACTGTAACTGGATCTTCTTGGGATGCCTATACCTGAGGAACTTAAGGAAGCCCACTGGGAATAAATAGATCACACTCTCCTCTGCTCAACATAGAGTGGCAAAGGTACCGTATTCAAACCTGAAACTATTGAGATAGATTGAAATCAATGGGGTATGTCAGAATATTCAATGCCATTGAAGAAAGTAATTGCATGATTTGCCTTTGTCTTAGAGTCTATCTTGGGAAAGGGTACCAAGTCAGTAGTTAGAACAATCCAGGGGCATGGCATCAGATCAAGGGAGGTGGGACTAACTGAGGCATTAATCACTTTCAGAAGCCAATTGATCAATGCCTTTCTCCTAGATGTTATAATAAGTGAAGAAGAGTACAGGTCAAGCAAACAACTGGAGGTCACTCATACCTTTCCAAGCTTTGAAGAAGAATTGCTTTTTCATATGGTTTTGGCCTGACTGATTAAGCATCAGGGAGCATTAAGCATTAAGGCAATCAGGGAGTTTGAAGTCAGTGAATACTGTTACCTAGTTCTATTTCATTATGGCATGTATGTGCATTTAATTTGCAATTTTTAACTGACATTTCATTCATATAAGTTTCTTTGACTAGGTAGAAAAGCATCATGCAATTGTTTTGAATAAGCAAAACTATTTGGCCTAAATTAGTAACATAGGAATAGTCTTATGCATGGTTTTAGCAATGGGCATGATTGATATATGATATTTTAAAGTCCATATAGCTATATTAACTTATTTCATTATGTTTGTGGATTTATGTAAAAGTGGCAACTTAACCACTAACACCAGTTTAAACAATCATAGGTTAAACATTTCTGGATATATTGAAGCTAATTGCAAAAAAAAAAAGTAGAGATTTTTTATAAAATACGAGTTATTGTAAAAATCGCTATAGGGTCTTTATGGTTTTTTTTGTTTGTTCCTTTTCTTTTGATATTTTGCTTGTTTTTTTCTTCTTCTCTCCTTTCATAAATGTTCTGCTTGCTTGGGTAATGCTGAAACCAGTCACCAATAATATCTGAAATAGGCTCTGAGGGGACCCTGAAAGGTCACACAATTAGACCTGATTTTAATTCAAAGAACCTTAGCTTGTCACTGTCTCCTTATGTTCCTGCTTATTACCTACTGTGAACTGGAGTGAATTTTAAGCCATAAGTGAGAGGTGTAAATTTGCAATATGCAAAGACTGAATTCAAGTCAGAAAGTTGAGGATAGTTTGAAAAATGTGTTACTCTTACCAGATGTTATTTGGTTGCAGTTAAATCTAATAAAATGTAAGCATTGTAATTAACATTGTACTAGTTGTATCCAAAACTAATTGGTAGAATCTTTGGAATCATGTTTACTTATTCAGCTTAGAATAAGGGTGGTTTTTTTTTGGCTTTACTACCTTTTATTTTATTTCTTTAAAATACAGGCTAAATAAATTGGATCTAGCAACATATTATTAAGAATTTGTTTTGTTTTATTATAGGTTATTTATTTAGATTTATTTATTTAGTAGTCAAATTTATATAGCTGCCCTTGATATATCCCATCAAATCCTACCACAATAATTTAGGATAGGTTGAAACATTGAATAATTGAGGATACTTCTATCTGTGATCTAAGATCCTTAAACATACCATGTGCACAAACAGGGTGCCCAGTTTTATGCATGAGAAAGACATAGCATAGTAGTGGACTTACGTAACCACAGTTTGACAGTGTCTTTTATGCCATGTTGCTGGCCTAATGGCCTTCGAGGGGCAAATGCGTGCTGTGGTTGCCTATATATGATTTAATCTGTTAACTTGATATGGGTTTAGACATGTATAATAAGAACAGTATCTTAGCTTTGCATCAACTAAAATATTTCTGGGTACAGTACTACTTTAAACCATTGCCACATAAAAGGCAACATAATTCCTGTCTTCCTCCTAGAAAGGTCACATTCAGCAAATGTTAGGTTTATCAGAGTCCTGTTTAAATCAGTGAGACTGAGGAGGAGGTGACAGTGTGTTCCCTCTGGACATTTTGGACTGTAATTTCCATAATTCATAATCAGCCATTCAGAACAGCAAGAATAGAAATTGTACCCAAAAAGATACGGAGTGCACAATTTTGCATATCCTAGTTTTTTTTTCCAATAAAGTGAATCTCTGTTGCATTCAATGAAGCATCATCCCAAATAAATATATCTGTAACTGAAATCTTAGTTAATTTTTCTGTAGATTGTATAATCCAGTTCTATTTATTTAGGTTCACTGAGAAGTAAATCTCACTCTATGGCTTACTCAAAGGTAAGTGTGTATGTGTTTATATGATGTTCACATCATTGTGAGTGATATGAAACAGTTGCTTTCACTGACACAATGATAGTGCTTGGTTGCATGGAGTACATGCCATAATTATGTTTATATGGTGGCTTGTGCTCTGTGTCTAAATAAACAGAAGTTTTGGAATTGTAGTGATAAGCCAGTGAAGTATTGGTTTCCTGGTTGTGAAATGTTATGTGTAAAGGATGACCTTTTTGTTATTGTCTGAGAGTAAAAGAAGCTTTTAAAGCCTTCTAGTCACTTAGAGTGAAACCATACAATGCAAAGTTTGGTATTGCCAGTGGATAAATATCCATCATTCAAACAGCAAGTCTCAACTTTATGAAAGAAAATTTGGGGGCAGGAAAAGTGAACTGCTTAGTCCAGTTTACATTCGTCATTGCTGACTAGTTTTTAAAAAATGTATTATCTGTGTATGGCAGTAAGTAAGTTCCAGCTGCAGGGGATTTACTGCACTGAGTAACTCAGGGAAGCTTGGAATGTGTTCTGTTTCATCAGGGGTCTGTCCCTTGTCATTAGCCTTAACATAAGGAAAGCACCAAGGAATAAGAAGAAATCAGTGTTATCTCCTATAAACTTTAGAAAACTCTTCGAAGAAGAAACAGTCAGAAAATGGAGTTTGGAAAGGGTGATATAGAAAAGGATGAACTATCTAAGCAGGTTGAAGTTTCATAGTATTTGAAAGATCATGCAGAAAAAATAACAAAAATTCCATTAAGTCAGTTAAGCAGTAGTAATTTTATAGTTGGGCTCACATACCACATTATGTCATGATTTCCTTACCCCTTGTTTGTTGAATAAGCCACAATTGGCTAAGTTTTCACACATTCATCTACAAAACATGGCTTGGAGCAGCAGTGGCTGGATTCCCACAATATGATAAACCAAATCCTTATTATGCAATGGGAATCAGTGGAAATCATTTAAGCTCTACCTCTTCCAAACATAGATCTCATTGGAAAACAATGTCCTGGAGAACTCATAGCAGCAATGTGCCACTTTCCAGGTACTGGACTTGGGCATGGTGCCCAACTCAAGTGTTTAATTCCTTGGGTGGGCGTCTCTTTTTTCATTGAGATGAGCCATTCTCGGAGATAATTTTCTCAAAAATTGGATAAAGACTTGAGTTAGTAGCTAATTCAGTCTTTCCTTCTGATTACAAATCATATTGTAGGATAATTTATATCACAGGTGGCTTCACTACTGTTTTGTGTAGAATACGAAAAAGTTATGCTTGGTGTGTGCAGACATATACAGTGTGTCTTACTTGAACCTAGTTTGGATATACTATGATTTATAAAGTCAGGAATGAACATCAGAGATGGGAGTGCCTCCTTCCTTGGAGTTTTTCATTCATCTAGATTTCTTCCTATTGTCCAAATATTTCAGGTTCGTTAACAAGCCAAGGTAACAAGAAAAGGAGCTAGCATGCATTATAAGCTTTATTTATCATGGTTTAGAGAACTTCATTCATTCATTTGTTTGTTTATTTATTACATTTGTATATAGCTGAATCTGCCATGGACTGCTAGCAGTTTACAAAACGTCAGCAATTAAAACATTCACAGCACATTTAAGAATTATGCAGTGAAAACAGCAATAACAATTAGAAATTTAAAATTTAAAATTATAAACTTAATCCTAATATTCTTGGTGGAGCCATCATCTTGCAATCCAACAAAACATAGGAACCAGAAACAACAATATTAATGATCAGTGGTGAATAATAACCCACTGTCCACCAGAAACCTTCATCTTTGCCCATTTTCCAGAATGCTATTAAAGAAGGAATACGCTGTTCCTAAGGACTGGGGCCACAAACAGAAAACTCCTGATGGCCTTGTTGTTTCTCACTTCATGGAAGTGGGGAACAAGCGACAGCTTCTTATGGGTTGACTCTGGTTGGAGGAGGCAAGTCTTTAAGTACTTTAGGCCCCAACCTACTGCAACATTTATTAACCATAGTTTCCTATCTACATTATGGATATAACAAAACTGGACTGTTGTATAGGCTTTTTGTAAGGATCTCTGAAAATGCGTGAATGGTTTGTACCATTCTATATTAGAATTATAGAAATAAGCACCATAAAGACTAATGTGTTTTCTGGGATTTTGAATTCAGCTTACATGCCAGCAAACAGTTTAGTACAGGAAAGCTTTTGGCATAGTGCCGTCATGAACTAGTAAACTTCAAGCATCTGTAAAAATTTAGAGGGAATATCAGTTTTCTCAGACTCCAGCCGAAGACTGATGAGGTACAAATGATGGTGCCCCACAACCCTTCTCTACCCTAGTTGTGGAAGGAGAGATTGCAGCATGAGTACAAGCCTGAGGCACTGACTTTCAATCATAGGATTTTTAGAGGAGAGGGATGTTGTCAAATTGCTAAGAAGAATAAATTTCCATATAGCATTGTTATTTCCACCCCACCCCCTCAACAATGGAAAAGGGAGTAGATATTGGAGTTCCAGTAACTTTTTAAATCTACTTCCATATATAATTACTTTGTTAGTATTTATAATAGATGACAGGAACATTTGCTTATTTGAAACTCTGAGTGGGGGTGGACGGCTTTGTTTTTTGGTTTTCTTTCAAGAGAAAGTAATAATATTGGATGAAGAAACTTGATTTGTTCTAAAGAACACAGCACATCTGGGGTGTGCGATCTGCTGTCTCTTAACAGCAGATGGAGCTTTAGGCTGGCAACTAATCAATAGTTTTTGTCTTTTTGTGTTGTCCACTAATTGGGCTAAACTACTGTGGAAAAGCTAGAAAAAATGTTTTGTTATACCCCAGCAGAACACAGGGAATCTGTGTGTCTCTGAACCCTAGTCCTTTCCTTTTTTCTTGTTTATAGAAATGTTGCTTCTATCTGGCAACACTTGAAGGCTTCAATGCCAAACTCATCCCACTTGAAAAATATGTGTTCAGGGGCAGAGGTGTGGTACCTTACAGTGGCTGATACTTGTCGTAACAGGTATGGCATTAGCCTTGCTAAGCAGGGACTAGAAGTGACACTGTACAGTTTGAAGTGCCTCAAGGGCACTCCGTCACCCCTCCTACACAGCATAAATGCATAGTAGAAGTTGTGTCTTTATGCCAATATACCATGCTATCAAAAGAGTCGGGATAAGAGATTTTATGTTACTGTTGTTTGCTATATTTTTTTTTTGGGGGGGGGGCTTTTTAAGAAAGAGAGAATGGCCAGTTCAGCACAAGATCAAAGTAACATCATGTACAATAACTATCTTTCATCATTTTTATCTCAATCTTATCTTGAATGCACAAATAGTTTTTGTGATGGAAGTACAAACATATGAAGGTAGTTTATACTGTTCGTTCCATCTCGCTCAGTGTGGCTTCCAAGATGAGGCTGAACTAAAATGCCCAACAACTCTCCCCACTGGGCATGCTGAATAGAGTTGCGTAACACTGTAATTCGGCAACCTCTGAATAACTAGACGTTTCCTACCTTGGTGGTTCTTCTGTGTCCTTGGAGGGGGTACAAACTGAGTCTAGAACAACTGCATATAGTATATGGGATTTTCCAGCAAAGTCTGGCCTCTTACTGTTTTGAATCCTTAGCTTCCTAAGGCTGATCTGCTTTGGATGGATGTTTTTTTTTTTTTTTAGGGATGTATAAAAGTTAGGGAGAGAAGGAATGGCTAGAATCAGGAATTGGAGAGAGTGATGTTTGGAAGTAAGGAAAGGGGCAAGTAGGAAAAGCAAAGAGTTCATGGGGATAACAGTCCTAGAATGTAAACTTAAAAAGGACTGGCAAGAGATGCATATGGGCAACACCTATAGAAGTTCTCATATTAACATGAAAGGACAAGTAAAGAGTTAAAGATTAAGGGCCTATTTCCAAGAGACAGTGTAGCAGTAATTGTACATTGAGTGTCAGTTGCACACACTTGCTTTAACTGCTGCGTGCTTTCTAAGTGTACAAAAGCCAAGTGTCTCTGTTTTCTGGACATTTTCTTTGTGTATATAACTGTAGACTTAAGATGACAGAAATGCTGTGCAGAGATGAATGAGCATTTGCTGTTTGCCTCAGATTAAAAGTATTCTGAGTTCTCTTTTTCAGACATATTTTAGATATTTTTCTAAGCTAATGTAGGTCTTCGCAAGGTATTTCTACTCTCACAGAGCAGTGTGGAGGTTTTTTGTTCTCTGTTTAGTACAGCCTTGGGAAATAGCCCTTGGCCAAATGGGGACCAGCTATTTCCCCAGAGTCTGTACTGTATATGGAAAAACTGGTGTTTAGGGTACAAGAGACCATTTCAGCAATCAACTCTAGGGCAAGAAGACACTGCAGATTGTGAGCATGCTTTTTCACCTGAACATTTTCTGGGGTGAAGCTCTTTGAAGCAGGGATAAACTGGAAAGTTTTCTCCTACTTAGCCTATTATATGACTCATTAAAAAATAAAGAAGAAGAAAAAAGTCATATTTAGTATGACAAGACACCAACTAGATCACCATGGGTGGGCCATAATCTAGCATAAAGAAGTGTACTGCCTCTGATTCTGAGTTATTATATAGCCATCATGTCCAATAGCCAATGACAGTCTCATTAATCCCCCTTGAAAGCATTCAGGTTTGTGGCAAACTTCACATTTGTTGCACTCACTTCTATAGTTTAACTATGTACCCTGGTCTGTCCACAATCTTCACTGGATATCCCATGCTTGTAGATAACCTCACACTACACTATGCCTGACTTTTTTGATGTGACAGGACACATCCCCATAGAATCCATTTGCTCCCTCCATGGCAACTCTAATGGACATTTCCCCCAGTTGTGTATTTTTCAGCTGTATGGATCCCAATTCCTAGAATTCCCCAGCCAGCATGGCTGTGCTAAGAATTGGGAGAGTTGAAGTC
Organism: Candoia aspera; assembly: GCF_035149785.1. NCBI lineage: Eukaryota > Metazoa > Chordata > Lepidosauria > Squamata > Candoiidae > Candoia > Candoia aspera. The sequence continues at coordinate 187,137,478 of NC_086154.1, forward strand.
CACACATGTGAAGGGCTGTATAAAGTTGGGGAAGGCTGGTCTAGAATTTCATCTTTTTGTCACTCTTGTTTATTTTGTCAACCTAGACTCCTTTTTTGAAAATACTAGTTCAAATGTAATTAGTTATCATACATTGAAGCAGGAAAAAGAAACCTAAAAAAATAATTTAAGTACAGTACTCTGCATTTTCTTCTCTTCTGTGGTTCTTTTAATTCTCCTTTGATCCAATTTTTCAACCAGCTCATTCTCTCTAGTCCAACCTCCTTTTTTATTTATTATTTTAAAAAGTTGTTGATCTTTTCCTCTGTTCACACAACATGTTAGGACCTAATATGGTTTGGTTTTACTTAATATGTTATGTGAGAGCAGCCATTTTGATTTATATGGTAGTATGTGAACCTGGCCACTATTATTAGCAAACAGCTCTTTTTAAAAATCCTTTTTGCATTCATTATTGTCTCCTTGCATTTTCTGTGTAAATCTTTTGTTCCTCTCATTATCTTCTGCTCCATTTTTCCTTAAAGCAAGGTTTATTGCATCCTGAGAGTTTCTTTTGGGGTCTGAGTCTAGTACATGGTGGTAGAATCTCTAACGGTATTAAGTATAATGCTGATGCAAGGGAACCAGTTGTATGGTCTGTACCTGTGTAAGGGATCACACTGCCTAATCCTGTGTATTGGCATGTTGGTCTTACTCTCTTTTCAGTATGTTCATCCTTGAATATGAAATGCCTGAAAGAAAAAACATTACTGTTAAGAAGTTACAGAGTAAAAAAAATACAGTGCTGAATATTACATACATATTCTTAAATGTGATAATGAATGGGATGTAAGCATTTACATCATTTCATTGATAAAAGGAATGAGTATAGAATATTGCATTGTATTGAGTTATTTGGTTTCTGATATCTGTGTAACATTATCATGTTTTTATTCTGGGAGATAATTTATTGCATATATATTTTATGTATGTTGTAATATGTTTCTGTAAAAGCAATTATCCTTTAAACAAGCCTTGAATATTTTCTTAGTCCTTAAGGAATGAATAATAAAAATTAGCATGTTTATATTTTAAAGACGAGAAGAAAATGCTTAATTTACTTGTTCACTTCTAGTATAGATCAGTCAACTGAAAAAAATGTGCATGCCTGGCTATAGGGTCTCTCCAACATCTCTGGTTATAAATTTGAAAGCTGACTTTGGTGCTATTCAGTACAGTGGGTTTTCTGCTGTTGGAAGGGAAATGGTAATGTTGACTTAAGTGTTAAAAACAGTGGATGTGATATTTGCTAGTAAGCATCACTTTTCATATATCCACCATTTCCTTTACTTTCAGATGTCATTTCAAGGGGAAAATAGGTTCTACAGAGTTATCCAACAGAACATTCAGAGGTTCTGTTTTCACAGTAGTTAATATAGATTAGAATCACTACTCAAGACATGTCTCATGATTTATTAAATATTGTTTTACCTTTTAGCCCCTTTCTGGTGCACACAGCATGGTTATGTTTTTTCCCTCTACCACTCTCTCTGTACCTCTTAAGATCTCAAAAATCATTACTGCTTTTGGTGATCTTTCTATTGGCTTAATAAAGTATAGTAGTAGAATAAGACTGAGTCTGTATTTAGCCCAAGTATTTTCAGTTGTGAGTTCTTCAGATCTGGGATTTGCTGAGACGAGTTTTCTAAAATAATCCATTTCAATAACTTTATGTGGGAGAAACATTTATTGAGGGTATTTAAATGGTACAGAATATTCTGGAAGATTAAAATGTTTTCCCCTAGTATTTTTTGGAGTAGGGAGAGGGCAAACTAGATATAACAATAGCTGTGTGACTCCATATCTAGTTCTTCAAATTTAAATAGCCAAGGTTTTCCTTCTTGAACAGATTATTGGGGACCATTTTGTGGGGGATGACAATATAGCCTCCATATATTCTGTGACCTGGTTCCCTTTCTCCCCCTACCTTGCCATTGAGTTCTGTGAATAGGATTTCAGTCTTAAAGTAACTTTGGGATAAAATAGCAGTTTGAAGATTAAATCTTGTGGCAGCTGAGGTACATGAACAATATTTGCATCTCATTTTTATTTGGACTGCAACAGTGAGGATGATGGTTAAGATGATGGTGTTATAGTAGGGTTAGTGGAGCAGAGTTAAGGATACTTAATAACTAGTCAAAGGAATGCTTAAAATAAATTGCTTAACTATTTAGAGGCATGGCAGAAGAATAGTTTGTGCTTAAATTAGTTAGAATAGCGCCTCCAGCTTAGTGATTAGGTTTAATTCCAACTTTCATTTTGAAAAAAATGCATGTAGTTCTATTATTGTTTTATAGATAATTAAATGAAAAGAGAATAGAAGGAATATAGAGCAAAAACAAACAAAACCTCTTTTTTAAAAAAAAATGGTCCAGTTGACCAAAGAAAATTGTCTAATTTAAATAAAGAGAAATATTTGTGTTATGATTATGAGAAAGTAACCAATTAAATAATCCTCTCTAAGTAATGGGGAATCTATATATTTTGCCTAAGATGGAGCCAGTCACAGGTGAATTTTATATTTTCAAAAATGGATGCTCAGGCATTGTTCCTTTCTTCATCAAAGTAGTCCTAGGCAGAAGCCTATGTGCAACCTAGAAAAGTTCACAGCACCTGGTAGAACTTAATTGAGAGTCTTGAACAGGACCTCAAAACTTGCTGAGGGGAAAGGGCCACATTGATAAATTAAAAATAATTGTGGGCCACAAAGGAATAGTTGGCATGCCAGTCAGCTGTTTGGTGGCTTGTGGTGGGGCAGCAGTGATGGAGTGGGCAGTGTCCATGAGGCCTGGAGGCACTGGAGCTGCTTGGCAGTGTGACTTCCAGGGAGGTGGAGGTAGATTTACTGAGTTTTCAAAAATAGTGGCAGGCGGCACATGCAGCCCTTGGCCATATGTTGTCTAGGCCTAGTCTAGAATATCCTCCATATTCCATTTTAAGTCTGTGACTAAATGCAAGGAAGTCACTGTTTTCCACCTTCTCTTCTTTTTGTTTTGTTTACCGATTTGTCATGTTGTGCTAACATGGAATTTTGATTTTTTTTTCTGTAATGGGTAATATAGCTATGATTTGTTTTTAAATAGCTCAGTGCAGTAAGACTCTTCATTAAATAAAGCTTGACAAAGTCCTTCTTTGGGGTGATTAGGTGGCTGGTGTTGATTTGCCACCATCCCAGCTGATAATGGTTTGTTTGTTTGTTTATTTATTTATTAGATTTATATGGCCAACCATCTCAAATGCATGACTGTGAGTGGCTAACAATATTAAAAATAAGATGGAAGGTCCCCAGAACCAGAAGCCCAAAGAAACTCAGTCTTGCTAGGGTTGAGCTGAAGTCCAGAATGCCCTCCCCAAAGCTGGGGTGTGTTCACCTTATATCAGGTTTTGACATTTATTTATTTGTTACATTTCTATTCCATCTTCCTTTCAGGAGTGGAAAGTAATATTCATAACACTAGCCCCTCTAAATTTTCCCCACAACCATCGTATGAGATAGTTGGGCTGAGAGAGTGAGTGTCATGAGTAAGGACGGCGAGCAGGGGGCTCCTTTCCCGACTGTTAAGCGCATGCGTAGCACTGAGGAATTGGTGAGCCATTCCAAGAGGCACAGATTGGGACCGCCTTAACCTGCGGGGTTTATATGGCTGGGTTTTTCCCACGCTTGTTCAGTTTGTTAGGATTACTGTTATGTATTAGCAATAAAACATTAGAGAACAGTTCCCTGTCTCAGAGTGTTTCCTGGGAGTCAGGACAGTGAGTGACACAAAGTGAGCTTCTGTGTCTGAGGATGAAACTAGAACATGGTTTCTAGTCTACCACTTTGATTACAACACTGGGTAGGGGAAAATATATTTCAATATATTTCATTCCCCACAACTGCCATGCAAAGCCAGTTTAATTTGCCCAAATCTTTTACAGAAAGACTCATGTTGCTTTATTTCTCTTGGTGATTTTTTAAAATTATTTTCATTTTGTTTGTAGTTTCACCTCAAGTGAGTCAAATCCAGTGTCAGCAAAGCTCCTACATTCCTTGAAATGTCCTCTTTGTGAACTACTGATTAAAGCTGTTTGATTGACAAGTGTGCTAATAATAATTGGTTTTATTTTATTCTGTGCTTAGTTGTTTTTATTAATATTTCTTTGCTTTATAATCTACTTTGAAAACATTTAATTAGAAGTTGAGAGATACAGGCCTTCAATGAATCAAACTAATTTATCCAAAGTAGTGACCAGCCAGGTTCATCTTAAATACTGTGCAGTAGAGTGTATTCTTAAGTAGATTCATGAACAGTGACTTTGATAGCTTAACACACTGATTTGTGGTGGCATTTTTGCCAGCAGTGCCAGTATAATGTCATGTTCCATGCAGGATTATCGATTTGGCAGTCCGTGTATTCTATCCCAAATGCTTATTCGCCAGGTGCAGCAAGAATTGGGTCATAAGGGAGAATACTTACTTTTGCCGTGTAAACTGCTTGATTGAAGGTGTGCTGCTCAGCTGGTAAACACATACTACCCATTGATTGGATTATGCTGGATATTAAGAAAAATGATAAAACCCTGCCCCAAGTGTTCATTTCATAGTTTGGGAGAGTTTGCCCTAACTGGTGTAACTCCACATAAGGAAGTTTCAGAAGAGTCCATATGTGTTTAGGGAATTTGTAAGAAATCTTACAATCGGCAAGAGCTGGACCATAACGAAGACTGAGAGAAGGAAGATAGGTGCTTTTGAACTGTGATGTTGGAGGAAAATTCTGAGAGTGCCTTGGACTGCAAGAAGATCAAACCAGTCCATCCTCCAGGAAATAAAGCCAGACTGCTCACTTGAGGGGATGATATTAAAGGCAAAACTGAAATACTTTGGCCACATAATGAGAAGACAGGACAGCCTGGAGAAGATGCTGATGCTAGGGAGAGAGGAAGGCAAAAGGAAGAGGGGCCGACCAAGGGCAAGATGGATAGATGATATTCTAGAGGTGATGGACTCGCCCCTGGGGGAGCTGGGGGTGTTGACGACCGCTCTGGTGTGGGCTGGTCCATGAAGTCACGAAGAGTCGGAAGCGACTGAACGAATAAACAACACAAGAAATCTTTCAGTATAGGATAGAATAGAGCAGAATAAATGGGTGGGCAGAGGGGAAGAGCTTATGTGCAGTGCCCTGGATAGTACTGTTTGCTGTATATCACATATTAAGTATAACATGTTACTCTTTAAGTCAAAGATGGGCAACCAGTGGCTCTCCAGTTATTGAACTCTGCCCCTCTGAAACTCGTGCCATCTTCAAAATGTTCACAATTCATCTTAAGCCCCAAAACAACTTTCCACCAGTTTGTCTCACCTCCTGAGAATCCTAAACATGTCTGGAGAAATGAAGCAGTGTGGTAGGTGGGTGGGAGTGTGGGCAGCTGTTCCTCTAACTGAAGAACAAAGGACAGAATCAATACACAAAGCAGGCATGTTGCATCTAATTAGGAAGTGAAGGGATTAAAAAAAAAGTTGATTTTCTGTAGAAAGCACAAACCCAGAGTTTCCTCCAATCTGTGAAGCCTTATCATTGCTTTTTAACAAGTGCTGTGTTGTTTGCAGCAACAACAGGCATGGAGCTTTCATGCATGAATTGCAACCCCCAGTGGCTCTGACTTTTGGTCAAAGTACCTTAGGCTGCTGGGAACTGAAGTTCAGCAGCATTTTTGAGTGGACAGCCTATGAATCGTGTCTGAGGGTGCATCCTTTTCATTGATGTGAAATGTACTAAAACAGTCCCCACATTTCTTCCCTGAATCTGTACCTGGTCATGATAGGTATACTATCTTTTATGAAAGTTTGTCTGAATGAATAAATCTTTTTATTGAGGACTATTCCAATACCATTTTCACCTATAAGAGCATGCTTACACATTAACATACATGGAGGCTTTATTGTTTATAATTTTTGCCCTCTTGCCCACCATGGCCCTGCATGGTCCCATTTTTTGACACATGACCATTTATACTTTATTAAGCCTCATCATATGGGTATGTGTGATATTCCTCAACAGTAACTTATTTTCCTTAGCTGCTATTCAGCTGCATTTTGTGGGACTCCAATATTTTCTGGTGGTACATTTTCATTGACATTTAATACTGGATTATTTTATCCAGTAAGACATTATGAGAGAATTATTTTTTATTCTATTTTGTTATTATTAGCTCAACAAATGTCCTAAAAGTAGTTTAAATAAACAAATAAGCTTTCCAATTTGTCTTTGACTTCCCTGGATCACTGTTTTAAAACCATGGTGACTAAACATGTAATGATACCTTCATTTCATGGCCATTATGAATCTAGTTCTGTTTAAAGTATTATGATACAAAGTTCCCTGAGTTATGATTAGTTTCACTGGCAGCGAAACTAATCTGAACTATTTTGTGGCACCTGTCAGGGCATACTTTGAACTCCATCTGTAGTGACATGTTATAAAATTGAATCACACATGTGAGTTAAACAAGCAGACTAAAGCCTAAAGGTTCAGCTCTCTTTAAAGTGTATGATGTAGTAATTACTGAAGAAAGAAACTCCAGATAGAAGTTATTAGAATTGCTTCATAATGAAAACTTACATTTACAGCTTGGTTACAATGGTAAAATGCATGTTGTCCATCATAGTATGTAGAGCTACAAATATCAACATAATTTATAGTAGATTCAGTAGTTTAATTGACAATATTTTATTTATTTACAGCTCACATTTATAGGACTTGCAACTCTGGGTGGCATACAATTAAAAAACACATCCAATATAGTGTAAAAACAATAGAAGGCAATAAACTAGGGACTAAAATAGCACAAAGCTAGGCAAAACTTCCCGAAGACTTATGCTCCTAAGCAAGACCTGGGGAAAGAACCAGGTATTTTACACCATTTTCAGGATAACAGGATCAGAGCAACTCAAACCTCCAGAGGGCAGGTGATAGTCCCTCAAATAGCCAGGCTCTATGTAACAGTCCACATGCAAGGTGACTAAGGTGTGATGATTGTGAGAAGGGATCCTGATCTAGAAAAGGGTGCAATTGGTACACCAGACGAATTTGGGGGAAGGATTCCCTGGCCGCAAATACCACATGCTCTTCAAGCAGCAGTTGTGACTCAAGGAGGAACCCCAAATTGTGCTCCAGGTCTGTCCAGGAGAATGCTACCCCATTCAGAAGGTAAAAAATCTGTAGCACCAGGGAACCAGAAACACATAGACATCAGGCTTCTCAAGGCTGGGTTTAAGCCTATTTTTCCCCATCCAATTGCCCCAGTGCCTGATAGACTCCAGGCACTGGGGCAAGAATTCAGCAGTTCACTGGATCATGCTATACAGTATATAGATGATTTTTTTAAAAATCCATTCAATCATGTCTGATTCTCAGAGACTGCCTGGACAAGTCCCTGCAGTTTTCTTGGCAAAGTTTTTCAGAAGTTGTTTGCCCTTGCCTCCTTTCTAGGGTTGAGAGAGAGAGTGACTGGCCCAAGGTCACCCAGCTGGCTTCCTGCCTCAGGCAGGGCTAGAACTCATAGTCTCCCAGTTTCTAGCCTGATGCCTTAACCACTATACCAAACTGGCTCTCTATATAGAAGATACCTGTTCCCATATTGATGGATGACCTCCTCAGTGGCTTCATGTAGATGTTAAACAGGAGGGGTGAAATGTCAAACCCTGTGGCACCCCACAAGTGAGGGGCCTCAGGTTCAACCTCTCCCCCCTGTAAACTCTGACTGGAACCAGCCTGAGAGAAAGAGGAGAACCACCAGAACACTGTGCCTTCCACACCTAATCCTCACAGTTGGTGCAGGATACGAGGATAGATGGCATCAAAAGCTGCTGAAAGATCAAGGAGAATCACCACTATCCCAGCTCTGCCATAGATAATAAGAGACCTACATTTATTGAGAGAAACCAAGACAGTACTTTCTGTATTTCAAAAGCCATTTTGTTTCAGCTTTTTATTGTAGCAGTTCCAAGTCCTCAAACTCTGGATAAAAGAATTGCCAAATATGGACCTTTGTTCAGACAATTAGTGGTAGCTTGCTTTTATTAATTGTTGTCTATTTCCTATTTAGTTTTAATACTGAGTTATTGATAATATGCAGTTTCTTCTTAACTGTTTCTAACTTTTCTGCAGCACTAATTTTATTTCCCATTCCTGCTTTAAGATCCTTCCTTAAATAATTTACTGTGGCACTTCTTGAGAAATGTATGGGTGAGTGTCTTAGACTCTCCCTTTTGTTGTTGGGTCTTACTTTGTTTTCCTTTGTTATATTAGCTTGAAAAAGCTCCCATCAAGATTTGCCCATAAAAGTGCATTTGGTCAGTTAATGCCTCCTGACTGTCCCTCTAAAATTTCTAAAATTTATTTCCTAATAAAGTTATAGAAACAGTTATGAAAGACATTATCTAGAAAAATGCAACATAATACATTTTGCTTATTGTAAGATAGTACAGTACAGTGAATATTGTTTTTTCTTCAGATTGATTCAAAAATGTTAAGGGTATATGGTATAGGAAAGTGGGGGGACATACCACATGGATAGTGTTTTATAACCTGAATAGGGAATAACTTTATGGGATTACTGATTAATGACTGATACTACGTTTTGGTTATTAGATGATGTCCTTGATTTTAATTTTGTGTATTTTCTCTAGTCACTTTCTCGAGTCTAGGGTTGAGGCAACATATAAATACTATAAATAAATACATTAGTAAAATGGAATGGCTAGAACTCTTTGGTTGGAGACTGCATTTTTCATTTTTTGTGTGCTTTTTACCAGAGGAGATAGATTTGATTTTTGTTTTTCTGTTTTGGAGTATTGGTGGCTGTTTTATATGTGTTATATGTAGTATGTATAAATCAATGGCAGATTTATATTACATCCTTAATCCTGAGCCCTGAATTCATCCAATTTTCTTTGTCTCATAGTTATATCACAGGTTTTTTTTTTTACATACTAGAGTTAAGAAAACATACATCTTGATGGCTGATTCAAATATTGCACTTGATATATACCCACAATTACAGAATGATTCTGTATGGAATTCTTATTTTTCTATAATGAAAAAACATACCATTTACCAAATGATTTGGCCCAATTATTTCCAGAAACCCTATACAGTACTAGCATTGCTGTTAGGTTTGCTGACATTGACAAAGAGGAACCAGTATCTCAAAGGGCATAGTTCTAATCTGCCTGCAAGATCTTGGCATCCAGCCTTCTCAGTCAGATACAGGTGGCTACTCCATATTAGCATGGAATTTTTCCCAGATTATTCACTAGCATGAAGATGGCTGGCTTGGCCTGCAGTACAGCAAAGTTAAGAACTGGAGAGGATGGGACTGTTGCTTCTCACCAAGTACACTTCGTTGAAGTTCAGGTGTGAAAATCTTCCAGGAGTGAAGAAGAACTGCTACGTGGTGTCCAAGCTTCTCCCCTATATAGTGGTCAGCTTTTGTCTAATGCTGATATCCCATTTCAGGCAAGTTTTTAGTGCCAGATGGCTTTCTTCTGCTTGTGATTAATAAAGGTATAACTAGGCTCTGGTAACATCTTTTTTGATGTTGTTATGTCCCTATAATATTAGTTTTACATCATCCCCAGCCGATGTGTGAAATAGTCTTCAGGTATTGTTACATGTACATGCATTAAAGAAGTTTTTCCCCTTAAGTTGACAGTATCTAGTAACAGCTACAAGGTATGTAAAATTGGTGGTTTCACTGTTCATTATGTGGGAGATAATCAGCTCTAGGAAGCAGGCAATGGCACACCACTTCCAAAAAAATGTTGCCAAGCAAATTGCAAGACTTGTCCAGGTAGTTGCCAGGAATCAAGACTGACTTGAAGGCATACACACATACAAATGCCAGTAACCAGTAGTTAGCTAAATCAGAGCAGCACTTTGACTATTTCAGGCCGATGTGGACATGGCCTCTGTTGTCTAGACTCTGGTGTTGTGGAATCTTCTTTAGTTAGGTCAGAGGCATATCTGTCACCAGTATATTCTTTCTTTCCTAAAAAGCTGAATAGCACAGTGCTATGGTGGTCAACAATCCTTGTGCAATAGTGCTGCTTAGCCAACAGAATTGTAAATGCTTTAACTTGCAGCCCTCACTGGTTTAGCATAAGGCTAAAACAGGGAAGAGAGCCAATTTGGTGTTGTGGTTAAGTTAGGGCATCAGGCTAGAAAGTGGGAAGCAGTGAGTTCTAGTCTTGCCTTAGGCACAAAGCCAGCTGGGTAACCTTGGGCCAGTCACTTTCCCTCAGCCCTAGGCAGGAGGCAATGGCAAACCACTTCTGAAAAACCGTGCCAAGAAAACTGCAGGGACTTGTCCAGGCAGTCTCTGGGAATCGGACACGATTGAACGGATTTTAAAAAAAAAGATGAAATAGTGAAATAGCATGAGAGGCAGAAATAAGATTAATTCTAAAATGTTCTGCCTCCCGAGCTAAACATGGAAGAACCTGGAAGTTGGTGTTTGTGACCAATGGAAAGAAAGCTGAGGGGCCTCCTAAGTAAAATCGATGCTGTATCTCAGCTCCCTTTGTGACTCCTCCTCTGTTTAGAACAAAAACACAACCTTTATTCAGCTCAGGTTGACAGAAAGTACTGTAGAAGAATGGGCACAGGAAGGAGTTTATACAGTACGTGATGGACTGAATCCTGCAAGACCTGCCCCATTCCTGTGGCAGTGCCATGACTGGAGGATGTTTTCCCCATCAGTTCAACCAGGTGTTTTGCTTATCTCATACTGCACATGTACCATCAGGACAACAATGACAACTGGGACAGATTCAGTGGAGACAAGATAGGAACAAGGAATGGAGGTAGCAAATTTCAGGTGGGATACCTTGCTGCTGATCCAAGGAGATGACAATAGAACTAACCACTAGGGAAAGGCTCACAGAAATGCCTGGTAGTGAGCAGTATGGAAATACATAGTACTGAAAGCTGCTGTGTATCCTTAAAAACACAGCAAGGTTTATATAGCTCAGTTGCCCACATTGAAAAGAAGATGGTAGAATCCCTAGCTCTGTAGATTCTGTGTAGAAAGTTCAACATTAATTACTTCTTTTATATTTATTTATTTATTTATTTTATTTTTATCCCGTCTTTATTATTGTTATAAATAACTCAAGGCGGTGAATATACCTAATATTCCTTCCTCCTCCTATTTTCGCCACAACAGCAACCCTGTGAGGTGAGTTGGGCTGAGAGAGAGTGACTCGCCCAAGGTCACCCAGCTGGCTTTCAGGCCTAAGGCGGGACTAGAACTCTCAGTCTCCTGGTTTCTAGCCTGGTGCCTTAACCACTAGACCAAATTGATGTTCTTGTCAGCGTTCGTATGAAACCAACCTCAGCCTAATTTCAGGTTGCTCTAAGTTTTTGAGGTTGATAAAGAATCTGCTGGCACAAAGAGGCCATTGTATAAGTGGGTACAAATTCCCCTCTCTTTTAGTGCTGGCTCTGTAAACCTTCAGCTACAGTCATTTGATTTACTATCCTTGTATATTAGGAAAATGTCCCAGTTCCTGCTTTAAATAATACTTTAAACAAATATGGGTTTAGCAACAATTACTAACCTCTGTTCCTTCTTCTGGTGTCCTTTGCTAACATGGAACAGTAAATGGCTCTGGAATGGGCCCTTGTTGGTGTGAACAGCCTGTGTTGTTTGCAGCTGTAGCCATCTTGTAGAGTGCTGCAGCTGATTAAGAGAATTCAATATTACATTTCAGAATAAACTAATAAGCCTTAATTTGAGTAACATTTATTTTGTGCACATTGTTTGAACCCAGTCAACTGTAAATCATATCGAAATTTGTGACAACTCACTGCAGTGTGTGAATTCAGTCACTGTATCCGCATCGGACCAATGAGAACTCTAATGGATGAATGATGCAATACAGTTTAGATAGACCGGAGCAATATTTTTTTCCCCACATATAAGCATCGCTTTGACAGTGTGCTATTTTCTAAATGCTATAATAATTTGGGAGGGTGCACCCCTCCCAGGTAGCATCAGCTTCTGCCTCTTCATTTTCTTTCTGCTATATAGGATGTTCTAACTTCTTTTTGGAGTATGCCAGAGAGGAAAAGTCTACATGTTGTGTTTATGATGACTACTCTGGGTCTTGGCATTTATCTTCACTCCTGAGGTTATGTGAGATTAACCCTCAAGTAGCATTCAGCTTTTCTCACACATGAAGAAAAATAGCATAATGCAGGCCAGCCATAAAATTGTCTGCTTGCATTAAGGAGTGCTTGTTTTAAAGCTCTAGTATAATGTTAGATGCCTTTTGGGGCTCAGACCAACAGATATGTGGAGGAGAAGCATGAATTAGTCAATTGAGTCAAGATTACTGATCACTGTTATTTCCTCACAGTTGAAGGGCATCATTTTGAGTGGACATTTTTTCCTTCTGGCAGATACGCTGTTACTGCTTTATTTGACTTGGTTTGGGTGCTTTATGAGTACCCTTGCAACTTTTAATGACCTCTTAGTCCCCAGTACTCTTTTATGTCATCCTAGGATTATCAGCTAAGCCATATGAATCCTAGATTTGGGGTCTCTGAAAAGGAAATACTTCTATACACAACTCAATTTGCTGCCAGGAGACAAAATAATGCCCCCTAATTTAAATGATTTTAATAGGAGACTAGATTTAAGGTATTCCTTAAATATTAGCTGTTCATATGAGTGATCCTCATGTTCTTCTGGTAACTTTGTTGATCCATTTTGTTGGCCACTGCATCCTGAAGGACATGTTTACTCATCCAGTCTGGTATGAGCCATGGGTAACTGACAGGGGACAAAGTAGCATATATAGTGTAGTTACCTGATTTGTGTTAGAACAACTGTGGGTAAGATGGGGAAAAGTTTCACCCTTTTCCGGTTCCTATTGCACCATTCCTCGTTTCATGGTAGTACGGTGGTGGTGGTAGGGGTAAATGAATTATTGACCAAGTAGTTGGCATAGCCTCTTTCTTTGCCAAATACCGAAGAGAAAGAGACTCTAAAGTTAGTCTTTTTGTCCAGAGCTGGAGACACAGGAAGCCTAGGACAAGGTACGGAAATGAACCACTTTAACCACATTTTATCCTGGATCCAGGTTGAAATGGCACGCTGTGTCTTTAAATGACTTGGTTTGGCTGATCATGCTAATGCAGCTATATAATGATGGGCCTTTGGCCTGATCATACAGGCATTTTTTAGGTGGATGAAAAATGTGGGTCCCTCCTGTGTTCTGTGTGCCTTTCTAAATGTTCTGGGGTCAACTCCAGAAAAAGAAATGTTGAGAGGAGGTAAAGGTACAAAGCAATAGGAAATACTTTAAAGAGGGTAGGAGGTATTTTGCTACTACGAACTTTGCAAATATTCTGTGACTGAAACCTGAGTTAATCAGTGGTCAGTAGTACAGTGGGAAATATTCAGTGGAATGTTCTGCTGTCTCTTGGAGTTATCTCTGCAACCTGCTTGGCTGACCCTGGTAAGCAACAGAAGTTAGTGATGTATCAAATGGTCTTGCTACTGTGCTTGGCTGATGTCAGCAATGTTATCCTTGTATGCCAGTCAGAATCATGGGTATGTGTCTGTGTATACTGTATGTATGTCTGTATTTATTTATTTATTTATTTATCGAATTTGTCACCGCCCATCTCCTCCCACCAGAGGGACTCTGGGCAGTTTACAACAAAAAATCATCAATAAAACAATAGACATACGTATGTATGTATGTATGTATTTGTGTCGGTTTTTCTTCCTCTCCATTGCCCCACAACAATCTCGTGGGGAATTGGTCCAAAGTCTTCAAGTGATCTTCAGTGCTAAAGTACGTGTTTAAAACTCTGTGTCCTGGTTTTTTATCAGAAGGTGAATTCATAAAATGGATTTGGGTGTGCTATAAGTTATTGCAGAATTGTGTTTATGTTTGACAGCCATCTTTTGCTTATAGAGTTGTATTTTGCAGGCCTTGGGAAAGTTCCTCTAGAGTCTCTTTAGAATATGTGTTTATAAAATAGAGTTTAAAATGCAAGCTGGATACTTTTTCAGCTGTAAAAGACACAAGATAGAAAGGACAATCATGGATTGTTTTGCATTTCCCTAGCAGAGTTTATCAAATGCTGTATAAGAAAGTATCATTGGAGTGGTTACGCACTGTACCGTCTACTTTGAATCGTAACTACTGTTCGAATGGGCAAAGAGGCTGGCTTTCTCTCAAGAATGCTTGAAAGCAGCATCAGTATTTCAATAACAGCAGAGTGAAATTATATTTATTTATTGCAATAATGTGCATGGATATTATTATCATGACTGATTCAACTGCTTACTTTTTTATCCTTAAAAAAAACCTTGTATAGCATTAACTTGATTCTTTAAACTGGCAACTCTTAATTTCATGCTAAGCTTATGCAGTTTTGCCTGCACTGTTTGGGCAAATAATTTACAGAAGATGTAAAATGGCTTAGTCTTCAGAAGCAAGCCCTTACATTGCCATTTATTTGATTTAGGCTGTACTGGACAGTAGTAGTTTGCTTGATAAACCATGATTGAGCAAACCATGGTTAAATGTGATGTGTGAATCTAATCAAACAATCTGAATTCATCACCAAAATAGTTGCAAAGAGTAGTATTAGCTCAAGACCACTTGGTAATCCTCATGGCTGAACATAGACTTGAGGCTAGCCCCCCCCCCCCATTCCAAACCTATGGTTAACCTCTGTCCCAGCTCTAGATTTTCATGGGCTTTGGGCAAGTTGCCCCACTTGCACTTGCTTCTTCTCCATTGCCATCTGCCGTGGCTGATTATTAGGTACCATATAGGACAATATACCTGGGCCTGTCAGTGCAATCATTTTAACTGTGTCAACTGCATACATCATGTGTGAATACCAAGGGCATGGTTGATATTCTCTATCAGCCTCCTGTATCTTTGCTCTGTGCCAGAATTTATCTGTTCTATAGTCCCAGCAGGGACAGAGAGAAGGCCTGTGAAAGTTGTCATGGCTTCCACCCTCAAGTGAGTACCAAAAGACATGAGCTTTGTGAAGATCCCAGCTCTTTACTGGGTATGCTGCCTGATTCTTATTCTTTTTAACCTCTAAAAGACAATTTAGAGATGATAAACCATGCAATAGGATGGTGATTTTCAGGGTATAATTCTACATTCTACATGTTATAACTGTAAGTAAAGGTTTCCCTTGACATTAAGTCCAGTCGTGTCCGACTCTAGGGGGTGGTGCTCATCTCCGTTTCAAAGCTGAAGAGCCAGCATTTGTCTGTAGACACTTCTGTGGTCATGTGGCCGGCATGACTACACGGAACACCATTACCTGCCCGCCAAAGTGGTACCTATTAATCTACTCACATTTGCATGTTTTCGAACTGCTAGGTTGGCAGGAGCTGGGACTAGCAACGGGAGCTCACCCCGTCACGCGGATTCGAACCGCCGACCTTCCGTCGGCAAGCTCTATAATTATTATAGCAGTACAGTTCACATGAGATGATAGTCAGGCAAACTGGGCTAATTGTTGTGTACAGGGACCAAGAATGTTTCCTGGAATTCCTACTTCTTTTTGCTCCCCAGTGGATAACCATAATCAGAAGTGGGAGAGCAGTCTCAAAGGGGAACTAGTGTTCTTTTGTTGAGTTTTCATTAATGATGCTCATTTACCATGGAGAAGTTTCATGGGTGGATACTTTGGCTCATAGCCATTTTTTCCCATATGCCTATCTCCAAATGTTGTTTTACAGATATTATCTTTAACACCATTAATACATTGGTTCTTCAGTTATATCCAGGCTGACATGGAATATGAAAATATATTTTGCTTCAAGCACCCACTCTCATTTGGAAATATTGCTTTTTATTACAATCTTTAAAATTTATGTGTAAAAACACATGTGAAATCATATTGTATTGATGTATAACATATAAATTCCCAGTCGTGTAACACTCCCAACTTCTGCTTTTTTCCTTCTGTTTAGTACATTGACTGTCGTTATGATCTAATAAATTTAACCAGAAAGTTAACCATGAGGTTAAAGGAAGATGAAAAAGCCATACCACAACTGTTTACAAGCAGTATGGTTGAAAGAAAGAAAAATTTATCAAGAAAATCTATTCAGAAACTGACTCTACTAGAAAGTGGAGGCAAGCTATCAAATAGGAAAGCACCAATGTAGTTAAATATCCCTTTGATTGTTTAAAGTTAAAGGAGAAGATGCAATTAAAGTGATAAACTGCTCTATGTCAACAAATATAAAACAAGAGTGTGTGCTCTAGATATTGGAAAAGATTGCTGTATATACCTATGCCAAGGAAGGGAGATGTAAGAGAACACACAGACTACCAAGCTATTGCACTAATTCCACACACAAGCAAACATTTGCTTAAGATCATACAGAATAAGGCCATATGTGGAAAGGAATAGTAGAGGGATATGGTGACATAAGATGTTTTATAGAGGAACCAAGAATAAACAAGAAAGTGGCTTAACTTTGCTTCAGTGACTGCAGCAGTGGCCATGTTGATCATGCCAGAATGTGGAAGACCTTAAGGTTAATCAGAGTGCCAAACACCTGATTATTTTTAAATGAACCTTTGCAATGAAAAAGAAGCTACTACAAGAACTGATTCTGAAGAAATTAAGTGAATCAAAATAGGAAAGTGAGAGAGCTAAGGATTCATAATGTCCCCATGTCCATTTACTTACTGTGCGTTGTACATAAATTGGAAGAATAGCTAGATAGGGACTACCTGTATTAAGTGCCTTGCTGCCTTTTTCCTTACAAAATTGGTAGGAAGACTCCATTACTGTTTGCCTTTTGAAGATGGAATACTGAAGCAAAGAAAGTTGGCTAGAGTATTTGGTTACATCATTGACACTTCAGCTCAGATCTATGATCCGTATTCTGTTTCCTGTTCCCATTAGTTCATCACAACACATATTGGTAGATGTAGGAAGACTAAAGTAATACATTATTTTTCAGAAATGTACTTTAGAAGACCAGATATTTTTTTAAAAAGTATTGATTTGACAATATTGAAACCAAATAAATGCACACCATTTTTAAACCACATAGAAATATCCCTTAGGAATGTGAAAACATTTTGGTGAGTAGATAGGAACGTACTCTTTGATTGCTTGTGCTAATATATTCCCCCCTTCCCTTAAGAAGACAATATCCGTATTTCTTTGGCAACGTTAGCATGTCCAAAACGAGAATCGTTCTTTGACTACCTTTATATGACAAAACTTCTGGTACATTATAATACACATAGTTTTGGAAAAGAAAAAAAGGACGTTGTGCTTTTGGGGGGAATTTCAAATTAATATTTAACTAAGGTATATCAGACAAAGATTGTGCATTTAGCATAAATACATTATAAATCTTTGACTTAAAATTTATTTTATTTATTAAAATTTCTATCACCACCCATCTCTCCCAAAAGAGAGATGGGCAGTGATAGAAATGGATGGAAGCAAGGAAACAATAAACATGAGTTTTAAAACATATTTATGTCCAAAATTTAAACTCCCAAGCAGACACTTGACCGTGATTCATTCTTTCGTGGTTTCACGAAGGAGTTAATAGAATTTCCTTGTTTTTTTCTCCCACTCTTTAATTTAGGCTCATTGTTATACAAAAACGGTTAGCCTGGGTAAAGCCGCACCTTGAGCACTGATGTAAACTGAGTTTTTCAAAGTACATTAAAATTTGCCATACTCTTCCCTTGACGATTGGGAGATTTGCATCTGGTAGCGATTCACTCAGCCGAATGGAAGATTGCTCTCCTTAGAGTGCTGATAAGCGGACACATGACATTTGCAAAGTGCAGTTTGCCCACTTGAGTGCCAGGGCAAACTGGAAGAAATTCTGTGCTTCCAATTTCATCAGAAACGTAGGGAATATTGCAAATGACACTACCAAATCAACTGTAAATAGATGATAATTTGATTGACATCTGGAAAGCTGTCACAGGCTGAGCAGCCCATAACAGGAACATTTACCGAATGCAAAGGCAGCTTTCAAGTAAATCACTTTTTGTCCAGTGGGGCCCAGCCAGATTATAATTGCATGTCCTTCCCTTCATTGCAAATTCCCCATTACCATTACCAGCAGTGTCTCATTTATAGGAAGGTTGTCTTCCAAATATTCACAGAGACTCACCGTTAACTCGTCACCTCCCTCTTTGCAGTTACTCATTTTGTAGGATTATCACATGTTTACTTTTCTGCATTTTAATAAATCCTATTAACTATTTGCCCCCTTCCTAGCTCTTGTGTTCCTGGCTAGCTGTTGTTCATATAAAATGGCAAAAGAGGCATCCTTAAAACGCTGTAATAAATTGTCAAGATAACAAAATAACAATGGAAATATTACTGACTTCAGATGAATAATACCCTTTAGGTTCTTTTTGTAAAAGCAAGAAGTTGACTAATGCAGAAGACTGTCATGTTCTTTAACACATTAAATATTTGCAAGCAAAGTTATATGGCTACTATATTATGCATGGATGGCATTAGCCATATATTTCTGGGACTAAAAACAGTTCAGTGTGGAATACTCTGGATAAGGAAACAAAGTGAAACCTGCCTGTTAAATCTCTCTCTCTGTGTGTGCATGTGTATATGTTTTATACAAACTTAAAAGGCAAAATGTATATGGAAACAAGTGACATGCTATGAGAAATGAATGGATAGCTTGGTATCTGAGCACAGAACTTACAAAGCAATAGTTAAAGGTTCTATATGCATATGCAGGTATGTAGATATTTTTCCTTAAGAATCAATGCTTTTATATTCTATTAGGATTTACCTACTACCAACCACTGAAGCCTCTTGTAAACATCTAAACACTGCGTTTTCCTGGTTATCTTCTGAAATCTTGTATTCATTTAAGAATATGTGTTTAAACCCTGCTCTTTTATATAAGTTTTGTAACTCAATTTGTTCCTAAATTGTAAGAGCTGAAACGGTAATCATTGGTCACAACAGCAAAAACGAACAGGATATAAGATAGATGGAAATAATTGTTCCTGTTATTAATGACAGCACCATTGCAAAAACTGTTCCTTCTGCAACATTTTTTCAAGGAAACTAAGACCTTAAATTCCAGTGACTGGAAACTGTGATAAGCTTGCAGTCATTCTGCTTTAGTCCTTCTTTGCTTTTTATAGTATTAAGAACCCATTTCTTCTTGTGTTCGTGGCCTAGCACATTGCAACCTCAGAGGAAAACAAAAACAAACAAAAAAACAAAAAAGTCACTGCACTAATTGTACAAAGCTTGCTGCATAGCAAGTGTCAGATGATTTGATAGAAGTGACATGCAGCTAAATGGAATAGGAAAAGACATAGGAATAGACTGTTAGTCCATTAGTTTGCACTAGCAGCTTGTTTTACTAAGGAGCTCTCTAATGGGTTCTTGGCAATAATTACTATCTCTTTCATGCTATTCGACATGACAGGCACTTGCTGTAGTTGCAGCTAATATACTTGCACTCCAAAGGCTCTGAGGTTGTGTAGGTTTGGCTAAGAAATGAATTACTGGTTTTAGTTGGTTTTTTTTCCCAGTAAAGAGGGAAGAGTTGTCCAATATGGGGGACTGTCACATTATTTAGCATATTAAATATTTACATGCAAAGTTAGATAGATATTGTATGTTTCTGGCTTATTATGAGTTTAATACAGTTTCAGACCACGAAGAAGTTTTTATGGAGGATGTTTTCCTTCTAAGCATAAAAACAGAAGAATAAACATCCACCATCCTTAAATACAACATCCTTTTAAAATTTCTAAGAGGTGTTGCATGACTTAGTTGTATGGACCTATACATACCCTTTAAAAAGCCTCTTATTTAGTTTTATTTTACAGCTTTCAGAATCTTATTACACTATACCCCCCCCAATAGTCTGTGTGTGTTTGTGTGTGTGTATGCGTATGCGTAGGGAAAAACAAAAGCTGCACTGAAAAAAGTTCTATGTCATTGTGGGTGCTTTGTGGCATGTTTCAGCAGTTGCTTCATCATCATCATCATCATCATCATCCCTTTTCTCTAGAAGGTTAAGGCAGCTTACATAGAGAGTCTTCATTTTATTGTCACATGATTAAGTAATAAACTTGGGTTGATGCTCTCCTTAGTGCATTTCTGCATAACAGCTGTCTGCTTCTTCCTGGAAGGTATGCATTCCAGGCCTAAAGGCAGTAACCATATTGGCTGGGTTCCCAACACTGACTAGAGTGGTCTAAAAGCGCTTCAGTGGTTCATGAGTTCAGTGTGTTGTGTGAAACCAGGCATTGACTTGTGGCATTTCCAGGGACAAGCGTAATTCCATTTTTCAGATGGAAGGAACTCTCAGATAATCAAAGAATTAAAATCTGCAAATGGTCAAAGCAGTGTAGTTCAGTCTCAGATGAGTTTTGAAGTGGTATCAGAAAAATTGGAAGATGGAAGTGTTGGTCATCTGGTAGAGCAGTTATATATAGCATGAACCCAGCCAGACAATAAGCTATAATATGGTTTATTTGTTTGGACATGATATATGAACTCAATGGTGGTTGTGTTGGGTTAACTTCATTACAGAGGATTGCTTGTTGCATGAACTCAACCTATGCAGGAATGTACATGTGATTCACACTGTGCAGGCATAGGATTGTCTAATGCTGCAAAAAGAGGCTTGGGGGCCACATGGGCCAAGCCCTTTCCTAATGGTGTCCTTGAGTGAGCTGTATTTCTTAGCCAGACATAGCTTGTTCCTAAGGTAAAATAGGCAACTTACATGCTATTATTCCTGACTTTTTGGAGGAAATAGAGAATTCAAATATGATATGCAAATTTGATTTTCCTAAAAGTAGAAAATAAATAATGGTTTGTTTACCCTGGGGATACAAGGATACATACATACATACATACATACATACATACATACATGGATAGGTGTAGATACTAACTACCACTACCTCCTGAACCCTCTCTTGCAACCATCCTAGTACCTAAAATATTACTGCACATAACAGACACTACTATTACCTGAACATGTAATATTTTCCATGGCTTCTAATACTAGGAGGAAGGTGAGAATTGGATAGAAATTTGAAAGAAGGGCATAGAAATAATAAACTTAGCATTTTTTTGAGTGTATTCACCTATCTCTGAAGCTAGTATTCTAAGCCAAAATGCATATACTATGTGACATTATTTAAAAGGTGGGATTGGTTATTGGTTAGACCTGTTTTATGCTTTCTTTGTGATTCTGGGTGTTAGCATAGCTGGATTGCTACAACCTTGTTTACCTTATATGTATAATGAATATTAAGTGACTTTTAAAATTAATTTGTTAGACTAATGTCCTAGTATGATCTTTTAAAAATCCATTTTGATCACGCCATGTAGGATAATTTTTTCTTTATTACATTCATTATACTTGTTGAGTTTTGCCAGACTCAAAGAGACTAAACAGTGTAGGTATTCCTCATGCAGAAAGTGCTTCATCTCTTTGGAGTAGTTTAAAAGGTGAAATGCAAGGCGGGTCATATATTCTGATCCTGCACTGACTCTCTCGGCAAGTGGGTTAGCCTTTGGCATCAGACTTTCTTTGAAGGTTGCAATGTTGTCTCTACAAGTCTGTAACAATTATGGGAAGCAGATTTTGTTATAGAAGGTTCTGAGCTATATTTTAAAGCTCAAACTGAAAAAAAAAATAGAATGTAATTACAGTGGTCAGCACTTAATTAATTAATTTACTGCCTTAAGAGGTGTGTTTTTCTCTGCCTTCCTTACTGTTCTTCTAATGCTTCCTACAAGAGTGAAATTTGTATTGCAGCAATATTTATGGTGTGGATTAGCCTTCCCAAACTGGAACCTCCCAGATACATGGGTTGTGTGATTTCCAACCAGTATGGCCAAGGGGAATTGGTAATTCCATATACATTTTGAAGTCGTCATGTTGGGGAAACTTGGTCCAGATGTTTCTGTTTTACAAACTATGTTTCTATTCATGATGTTTATATATACTATAGTGTTCAGTGTGTTTGTTTTTCTTTTAAAACAACTAGATGGCTTTTTATTATTATCAACTTGGACAATATAACTGCAGGTGTTTTAGTATAGTCTAACTGCTGTGTGATGCTAGTAATTTATTTGTTCAATCTGAAGGGAAATAATTATTCCTAATGTTTAGAGCTTACATTAAGTAAATTCCAGTAAATATTATAGAGCACCAAAGTTCCTTTAAGTTGGCTAGAAGTAGATCTGTTTAAGAAGCATCTTTCTGCAAGATTATTAAAGCTTGCCAGCCAACATAGATGCACATGAAAGAGATCTGGAAAATTCACCTTAAATTCTCCTAAACTAGCAAGCAGGAACAGATATGAAAGAAAAATAGTGAGAGTGCAGGCTTAAGATGTAGAACATATATATGAATTTTCCTATGCCATGTGTATATATCTTAGAATAGCTTTTACATTCACATTGGCTAGAAAATAACTAGGGTGACTCTTTCAGATCCATAAATCCAATTTCAGTTAATCTGTACTTACGCTTTAATATCTCATCTTTGGTGAAGTACAATACAGTTTTAGATACAAATGTATTTATTATTACTTGGTTGTTCAGTTGTTCATTCCCTTCCAATTCTTGGTGACACAATGGACATTTTTGGAACTCCCTTGCCTCATCCTTTATCCATTAGATTATAGCAATGTGATCTCAAGTGTCCCACCCTTTCTGAATCCAGCTTGGACATCTGCCAGTTTTTGTTCTCATGTATTGTTGAAATCTGGATTGTAAAATCTTGAAAATAATCTTTCTGGCGTGTGAAATAAACAATTGTTTGGTAGTTTCAACATTCTTTAGCACTACCCTTTTTTATTACTGGAATATGAATTGATCTTTTCCAGCTCAACTGAGTTTTCCATACCTGCTTATAAACTGTAAGTAGGACTTTAATGACACCATCTTATAAGATTTTAAACAGTTCTGGTGTGATTTTTATCAGTTCCTGCCACTAAGCAGTTCATTTTCTGGAATTTCTGGATCTAGTTCAGTAATCAAACTTTCTAGCTGTAGTTTTCTTAAATAAATCTCTTATCTTTTCTAACAATTCAATTGTTATCCTCAGTTTCTTTGTACTGCTTATACATATATATCTCCTTTTTTTGCTTGCTATTCTCTGGAACTCAGGCAAATTTTCTTTTGTCTTTGTTGCCTTTTGCTTTCTCCCTTCCTTGAGCTATTTTCAGCAGGTCAGCAATCAGCCATTTTGCCTTTTGCATTTTGGGGTACTTTTGTTTGCTTCATCTTTAAGGATGCCATGAATTTCTGTCCAGAGGTCTTTAGGCATTCTATTAATCAAAAATATTGCTGAGATAATATCTTGTTAGTCTGATTATTTTTTTTCCTTTTAGTTTAGGTTGTAATTTTTCAAGAATAAGTTCATGATTTGAGCTAAAGTCAGCATCAGATCTTGTTTGTCTATTTAAAAAAGGTTTTTCCAACTTTGCTTATCGAGTTCATAGTCAGTTCGATTGTATTCTTGGTCATCTGGTGATGTCCATGTAAAGAACTGTCTTTAAGGTTATTCAAAGAAGGTATTTGCAATAAATGTTGCATTTTCTTGGTAGAACTCTATTTGTCTCCTTTTTGACTGCATACATCAAAGCCAAATCTTCTGGCTTCTGTTATTCCAGATGCTATTTTACTTTCAATATTAGCATTCCAGTTCTCTATTGTAAGTGTGATGTTTTTGAGGGGCATTGTGTAGATACTGTGTGAGGAGCCATATAACTGTTCAACTTCTGCTTCCTCTGTGGTTGAGGCGTAGACTTGGACCATCTTGAAGTGGATTGGCTGGCCTTCAAGTTGAACTGATACTACTTTTTTGGGTTGCATGTAAGCATTGATATTGACACCTTTTTGTTAATAGTGATGGCTATTCAATTTCTCCTACAATTTTCTCCTCCTCAGTAGAAGATCTGATGCTCCTCTGATATGAAATGACCCATTCCGATCCATTTCAGTTCACCAATTCCCAGTATGTAGAAGTTTAATTTTGAAATTTCTCCTCTGACTTTGTTTGTCTTAATTTATATTTCTGACATTCTGGATACCAATGGTATACATATGTTTGCAGCATTATATTTTCTTTTTGTCTTTGACTACCCCTGTCCTTTTAACCTTTTGGAAAGCTGTGAAGAGCTCGCTTTTCCTGCAAGTGTTGCGATTGGGTAAAGCTGGAGTTGGAAGAGTGTGTTGTGGGTTACATCTGGGGAGTCATAGCACCATGTTTTTCTGTTTCTGTTTTCATTGGTTTTTGTTGTGAGCTGCTGAGAGTTCTGTGTGGTTATACAGGTATAATAACTAACTAACTAATTAACTAACTAACTAACAGTAGCTGGACTTCCTTCAGTTTGAATTCAGCTACATTACATGCATTGATATAAGTTCTCCTTGTCCTTTGTTCTTCTTATTACCTTATTGGTGTAATGGTATGTAGGAAAAACCTTGGGAGAATAGGCCAAGAAACAGCATGGTCCATAGCTGGATAGTGGGTCGGGCAAGAGGCTCAGAAGAACCGCCCCTCCCACCCCACTGCTAGTTTCTTGGGCTATAAAGGAGATGGCAGGGGAATTGTACTTTCAGACTTGCAAGAATCTGTTAATGTAACTTTACAGTAAAGTAGAATTAGCTCATCTGGTTGTGTTTCCTGTCTGCTCTACCTAGTAAGACTGACAGTTGGATACCTTCTTACCTGGAGGGTGGGGGAATTTATTTTCTTGTATGTTAACTGGCATAGTTGTGAGTGTCTATTTTGTTTTCTTAGCAGAATATTGGAGTGGCTTGATACTTTTTTCTCCTGTGATGGTTTTGGCTCTGATTCCTTGTCTCTGACCTATATGTCATGGGGGACCATGTGCACTCCGAACAGTACAGCACATAGTGTAATGGGGACACACAAGCCCCTTCACCACTACGAAGTAAATTATCCATGAAGGAGGATTATTATTTGCCCTTTTCTAAAACAGATGGTATCTCTGTAGGATAACATTTATTTCTAGGTATATTCCACATTTTCCTCCCCACGCCTGGAAATTCAGGCAGTTAAGTTGCATCCCTTTCTGTTTATTAAGATGAGCATGATAGGAAACCAGTGTTTGATCACCTCAGAATGGGAATGAGAACATTCCCAGCTTCTGAATGTGTACTTGCTACACAGTATTAAAAGTAAACAAATGTCAATCCTGCAAGAGAAGGGGAACACTGTGGACAAATAACAAGATAGGCACAGTCATATGAACATGGAAAGCACTGTACCACTACCCCGCCCTCTGCAATTCTATCAAGATCAGTTTTACAATTAGCAGAATCAAGTGGCAGAGTTCTTCCTGAACTATATGTGCAGTGGGAATGAGAGGAAGAGGTTTGTTTCCAATATTGTTCTTTACATGTTGTAGAGAAAATCTCAGCCCAGAGTTCTTAATTTCTGTTTGCAAAGCTAGGAAGAGGATTTTGCCTGATGAGGAAGAACATTTGAAAATTAAAAAAAAACACAACAACCTCTATTTACAGCCTGGAAAATAGTTAATTCTTTTATATTTGCTGACCATATAAACTGGTGCTCCATGAAGAAAGAATATCTAATAATCTGGTCAACATATATTTCAGAACTCTTAATATTTTTAAAATATGTACCACTTGTCAGTATAAAAGTGCAGTTATCAGAGTAAAGATAGCACAAGGTGGTACACAGCAGTTTAAAAAGTATACCAGGGAATGAAAAAGTTATAGTTAATTCAGGAGGTTGGATGATTTCTAATTTTTTAAAATTTCATTAGGGATTCTAGAAATGGCCACTGTCTTTTGCTTTTCTTAGACACCTTCTAAAAGAGGAATTCCTATACTTTGGGGCATTATGCCCCCTATTTGATTTTTAAAAAACCATTGTGCTTTCCTACATGAATGTCTGTTAAATCCATCCATCATTTTGCAGATGTGCAAAAGTACACATCAACCTGCTGCACCTTGTATCTTTCCAGTGAACAGCCATCGATTTCCCCATCAGCCTGCACATCCCCAGTCTTCCCACCATATGCCTACTGATCTTTTTGCCACACAGCTGCCATTAAATTTTTATTTGGAAAACATGTGTTCTGGTCATGCTGTTAATTTTTACTAAAAAGTGCTCATCATTGCAATCACCCCCTTGGATTTTTTTCATGTCCCAGTTCTTGTTACATAATTTCTAAGATAATTGTTTTTCTGAATTCTCAAGGGGTGTTAAGTTTGATTCAGAGTCTTTTGGAAGGTGTGGGACTTGTGCTCAGATACGTTAAAACTCAAAAAATTCTTTCTTTTTTTGACATGACTCTTAAGGACATAGGATGGCCCTGCTTTTCAATAGACAGACACAATTCATTAGGCTTGCAAGATTCTTTAACTGAAACATCACCCCATCGTGACTTCTCGAGTTCTTTCTTGGTGCAGCAGCAGCAGCGGCAGCATATATTTTGTACTCTCCAGAGCATGCCATAAACGCTCCATACCCATTATCTGGTATTGTTTCAGATCTGTGCAGGAAGTAAATTGAGTTGCCTGCTAATTGGTCAACGGCATTGCTGTGTGTGGGTGTCTTTTTCCTCCAAGCCTTCTCAACTTAGCAGGATGATACTGGTTCATGGTGTAAAAGAAACTACTCTGTGACACCATCAATTGATTAACAGGAGGCTCAGTTTGCTACCCCTGCAGATCTAAAGCCATGTCTGGCAATGCCCTAGGTTTCAAGCCTCCTGGCTCAAAGTCAGCAGAAGCTCTCCAGATACTTGACATGGCAAGCTAGATAAGAATCTTTATTGCATACTGGAATGGAGCTCTTTTAAGCAGTTGATTGCCTTCTGTCAACATAAGAATTCTATTCCCTCTTATTCCCCCCTGCAATTTAAATCCACTGCTTCTTTTTCTTGTTTCTCCCATGGCTTACTGGACATCGCTGTTCAGGCTTGGTCCCAAGTGGCAGTTGCTTGTTGACATAATCAGCATTCCTGCTATGGGAAACTCTAACCTCTGAAGTAACTCATATACTAGGTATCTTACCTTCAAAACTACAAAATGTGTCTCATAATTTCCAAAGTGTTTTAACTTCAAAGTTTCAACTGCAGAATTTAAAATGAATAAAATATTTTGACTGGTAAAGTGATGGCATTGTATGCATAGGTTAAAAGAATGGAATTCTTTCTCCTTTAGAATTCAAGTCTGCTAACTATTATGGCATATTACTATGGCAGGCCACTAACATAAAAAGCAAAGAATCTGTATCTACCCAATGGACCTGGGCAGAATGATGCTTTCTGTAACCAAGTAATGAGCCCAAACCAAATGTGTTTACCATCATAAAAAAGACACTGCTTACAGAGCAGAGAAAATTAATGGACCAATGGTCTAATTCAGAAGAAGGTAGTTTATTATATTTGGAATTTCTCTGTCCTTACATGTCAAGACTTTCAGAAAGTGAAGCATTTCAAATATTATACAGCTTTTGTTTCAAACTTCAATTAAAAATAATTTATTAGATGAATATTCTGCTTTTTGATTAGATGATCCTCTACAAGAAACTGTAATAATACACATGGCTCTAGGCAACAGCACCCCCAGTAGTCCTCAGGACTTGGTCAATGGATAGAATCCAAGTATTCTTTCCTGTGTTCTGCCATCCTAAATCAACTCTAGTTGGGGGTCTTTCTGAAACAGAAATGGAAACAAGCTCTCCATAGCAGCAAACTCTTTAGTCAATGGATGATCTGTTTCTTCCCATGATATATTTCATGGGAGCAAGGGTGCAGTGCAAAGGTCAGTCTGTTCTTTCCTTCAGTTTGGTAGATCCAGGACATTCCTGTAGTGTGGTAAGTATTTGATAGTTCCAAATGTTAACCACGGTATTTCTCAATCTGTTTTGAAAGTTTTCTAGGCCTAACTTCACCAGTAGATGTCAAGGGCCAAATATCAGTTCAGTAAAGCATGGCATCCATAAATGGTGAACTTCCCAATTAAACTAGATTTGTGACTGTTGCATTGTTGAAATAGTACAAAGCAACTGAAACATGCTGGGTGTTCTACCATGTCATGTTTATATGACATTAGTGAAAGAATGAGTCTTGTCACCTCTGTTCTGTAGCACTTGTCATCAAATTCTATTGTCATGGCGAGCTTGGATTCAGATAAGACTGATGATGAGCAGTCAATGTCAGAGCTGTTGCATGAACTGCTGTCTGAGGAGCCACAGACAGTGGAGGTGGGGCCATCCGGTAACCAGGAGGCGCAGTTGCCGTTGGCCTCTGAAGATGAGGAGTCTGAGCTGCCCCTTACTCCCAGTGCTAGAGTTTGCCATGCAGAGAGCAAAGGTGCTCTGCAGGATGGCTCCTTGCAAGAAAGGAGCTGTGCCCTTCCTAATGAGCAACACTGGAGTTGTGTCTGTTTAAGAAGAACAGAGAACTCAAGCCTCTCCGTTGGCAACAACCATCTGTTAATCCAGCCTCTGTGCGCCTTGACTCCTGACTTGAAATCCCTGGGCTTTGACTTTGGCCCTGGACTGGCTGACAAACCTTCTGCAATGTTTTGACCCTTGGACTTTGCTTGACCATTCATGTGCCTGCTGTTTTGGATTTGGAACTCTCGTAAGGCAAGCTTGCTGGATTTTTGGGACTTGTTTTCCTTACTTGGTGTGCATGTGCATTTGTACTCACATTTTCTTTGCCGCTTGATTATTTTACAAACTATCAGAAAAGTTTGCAACCACCTCTCTCTGTGTTTGTGCATGCTTGGCCTGGGACTAGATGGGCCAGGGGTCCAATCCAGCAGGGCACTTCTTATGTTCTTATCTTCTTAAATGCACATAATGTTATTCATCCTCAGCTGCTAATGTATACATTTCCCTGCATACATCTGTAGTTTAATTTTCTACTTGAACATAATTGGTTTAGATGTAATATTAACCTATCACCATGCTATTCCTTCAGATGCTATTGTGCTTGTAGTCTATATGATTTGATTTTAGAGGAATTACGCTAGTGTGTACACACACACATACACACACACAATGTCTGAGTGCTGGGTGCTATTTTTCTGCTAACACCATCACATTCAGGCAAATGGCAGTTTCAGACAATAATTAAAGCAGTTGAAAAAAAATTAAATTCCTCCTTGCCCTTGTATAGAAAATTGTTTATTATCAAAAAAGCTTTGTTCCTCCTAGCTGATGCCTACATATTAAATACAGCAGCATATTCAGTGTTCCATTTAGTTTAGTCTAGAGACTGTTAGTTGCCTGAGGTCACATAGTACATTTGCTGTAGAGATGATGTTTGGAGACTTCCCATCCATAAAGCTTTGGAATTAGGAAGTTATTTTGATACATTTATACCTAAACTTTGGATTCTTATGAGCACATACAGAGTATGTTTCTGCTTTATTTGGTTGCTTATAGATTTTAGACACTGGTTATTATGCAAAACATACTACATAGCAACTTCACCTAATTTAGATGTGTTGGAGTCCAGAATGTCCAGAATTTCCAATTAACATAGGTAATATCTATGAATTATACATAGTGGAATCCAACATGTAGAGAGTACAAAGTTGAGAAGGCTGCTATATCATTTATTTTAAAATGGCTTTTATATGACCATAAGGAACAAATATTATACAGGTTTTGTCAGTTTGATTTTGGTGTAAACAAAGATTGCTATACTAGAATTCAGCACTGATTTTAGGACTATTTTGTCCTTAAGGAAGTTTTGAAAATTATGTTTGGTTTGGATTTAATTTGTATGGCAGTTAAGTATGAGAGGTTGTGCTGTGCGTATAATGTTATATTTATTCTTCCAAAGATTATGGTTACATGCAACATCTGAATTTGATGTTTGGAAACCAAGTTCAAGAAATTGAATACAAATTGTTATCCCATAATTGCACTTTTTATTGGCTTATTTGTTCGTTCTATAATTAAGTCATTTTAGTATTTAATGCTCAATCACTGATTGGCCTCATCTTTCTCATGTACAACATAGCATTTTATTCTATATAATGTTAAAAAAATACACAAAGATTGCCTTTTATGTCCTTAAGAAATTTGCCAGAATATCTCCCACTGTAGTAAAATTCATTAAAACACCAGAAGAGAAACTTCGGTACTTTAAAGTGATTTTAAAGAAAACTCTAATAGAATAATCATGTTGCATATTCTTATTAACTATAATTTTTTTCAGTTGTAGTCTAAATTATTGATTAAAAAACATTTGTGCATTTACAAATGGACATGTAAAGGGAACTATGCCTACCTCGGTAGAGAATACCTTAATTGGATGTGAAAATATTGTGCAAGTTAGACTGAATGTCTCCCTAATTAACTTTAAACACATATTTATATCTTGTCCTAAGTGACAGCTTGTGGCTATAGCTGATGGAAAAATAGAAAGTTTTCTTACTGTATGAAAATGTACAGATTTTTGTACACGTCTTATGATGGTTCAATGTATATTTTTTTTCTGCAAAGTATGCAAAGGTCCATTTGTAAATGTACAGTAAAACCTGTCTTTAGTGATGACCCAAGGGCCTAGTTGAGGTGGTCTTTTTAATTAAAGGTCAAACAAAATTATGCTGGAAACCTTAGGGAAACTTTAAAGTGATTTCTTAAGACAGAGGCTGCTTATTAGATTTTGTTCACTATATAAATCTGAGTCCTCAGTCTAAATATAACCCTGCCAACAATGTGCTGCCTTACTCATTTTTATTGTTCTACTAGAAATGGCAGAACATCTGTGGACTGTTGAGGTTTGAGCCATAATACCATGAAAATATGTTTTTGTGAAGCTAGTAATGAAGTTATAATTAGACTTGGGTTTAATTCTTTTCACATTGTTTTTACATTAGAAATGCTGCTTTGAATAGATGAAGCATTTCACAAAACTGTTTTGACATGTTTAAATTGTTTTGTTGTTAAAAAGTCTTAAAAAGGAAAAAAAAACATTGACATCTTGGAACGTTGACACTCCAAATTCATTATAGCAATTCAACTTGGAAATTGAATCAGGTACAAGGCATGAAAGAAATGTTTCAAGGGAATATTTCTCTTACATGAGAATTCACTAAACATCTCCCCTAGATTTACAATTACTCTTCATGGTACAAAAAAAAAGAATAGAAGTGGTCATCATTACTATTTAAATTTTACCTTGCAGGAATAGGAATTCTTCTGGAGTGAAAAATGATTGTGTACAAAGCTAGAATGGGGCAGGGAAAGGAAAGAGTTGAGTTCAGGTAACAGTAGTGTTAATATTCAGCAGACCAGACATTTAACTTTGTCAGAATGTGTTGATTTGTGAACAAGTTCCTGATCGTTCTGCTTTGTATACAGGGATATTTAGAAACTGAACAAATAGAACCTTTTCCTCTTTTATGAAATAGAGGAAGCATGTTGTAGCTGAACTAACCCCTTCTCATATTGCCTTCATGCTGTGGAGGTCATGTAATTTACAACTGGTTTTTGAATTGTGGAGTAAATTCAAAAGCTCTGCTGGTCATCTCTGTACCAGCACTGAGTAGCTTCTGACAGGGAGACATAGGGATGCACATTAGCCTTCTACCAGATTCAGTATCTCAGGTTTATTCTCCAGGTACATGTGGGATACACATATGCCCAGCATAACCACAGTGGTCAGTTTAGACAATATTGACTCATGGTGTTGCAGTTCCCTATCTTCCTACCTTATTGTATAATCCTCTTATTTCTGCCATGGGAACAAGCAGCAGTGATCTGACTTGAAGATAGTGCAAGAAAGGAAGCCAAACTGGAATTGGGAGCATCTTACTATTTGCAAGGCAGTCTGTTGGGAAGAATGTCATGAGCTATACTGATAGGAAGTTGCATGCATGTGTGTGACAAAAAGGGAATGGGACTGAGAAACTATATATGTTCACAAGTTTGAATATAGTTTTTGACTGCCATGGAAGAAATGTGAGTAAGGGATAGGAACATTTGGTCTAGTGGTTAAGACAATGGACTAGAAACCAGGCGACTGAGAGCTCTAGTCCCACCTGAGGCATGAAAGCTGGCTGGGTGACCTTGGGCCAGTCACTCTCTTTCAGCCCAAGTCACCTCACAGGGTTGTTGTGGGGAAAATAGGAAGAGGAAGGAGTATTAGGTATGTTCACCACCTTGAGTTATTTATAAAAATAATAAAGGCGGGATAGAAAATAAACAAACAAACATACCCAGTATGAATTCCCATATATCTTTATTCTGCCTGAAAACTTTATATGTAAGGATGTATTGGATATTAATTTAGTTAAAGTATATCCTAAGTCTATATTGTAACTTTCCAGACAGGCCAGATTCCTCCTCTCCCACCAATTTCAAGTGATCTTTGAGCACATAGTGTACAGCAAGTTAAAAGTAAAGTTTCTAGAATTGTAT
Source organism: Candoia aspera (assembly GCF_035149785.1). NCBI lineage: Eukaryota > Metazoa > Chordata > Lepidosauria > Squamata > Candoiidae > Candoia > Candoia aspera. Next base: position 187,169,998 of record NC_086154.1, read on the forward strand.
TGTTCATAGCTCTAGTCCCAGCACATCTGGAAAGCACCAGGTTAGGGAAGATGGCATTAATGCACGTTTTGGATTGTACAATGTTTTTAATAATTGATAACAGCCAAGCATATTTCAGTGTTATTAACTGCATTCATACATATATGAAATAAACATTTGTAAAAAAGTAATGAATGTGCTGAAATAAATGAAGCTATTCTTAAATGATTTTTCAGGACAGTGAAATGGATAACCCATTCCAGGGTTGCTTTGTTCTTGTATATGAGCTAGGATCACTTCAGGAAGTCAGAATTGAATTCCAAATATTATACATCAGTTCTTCATTGTAGTTACTCATCAGTGGAACAGCTAAAATAACAAATAACGTGCAAATAAGAAATACAATGTAATAATCTACTCAATGAAAAAAAATTGGCCTCTAAGCACTCTTTTTTTGTTGTTAAGTTCATTTGTGAAAGCTTGAATAGGATGACCTCTCCTTAAATTATGATATAAAACAATTGCCCAATATGCTTATATTCCTTTCTTCAAAGCCATACATGATAATTCATGTGAGATTCTTAATAGCTTCATACAGTAGAATATGACTTTGGGGGAACATGTTGTTTTTGCTAGGCCAGTGGCAGTAATAAGAATCTGTTTCCTATTCATGTTTGAGTTTTTTGTACTTGCCTTGGCCAAATAATGGGAGCAGAAAGATTGGTAGCCAGATGAATTAGACAAGGGAAAAAAAGTTGTTGAGTATTCAGATGGCACTCAGATGCAAAAGAAGTATATCAATTTCTGTGATATGAATCCACTTATCTGGCTGTACATTTGTTTAGGATCGTGCTTCTGTTGGTTTGTAAGAGCAGCTTATAGGATTGTATAATCATCTGCAATTTCTCATGGATGGATACCTATTGTTCCTTTCCTGCTGTCAATAGCAAGAACCTCATTTCGTATTATTTTAGGAATAAACCTTTCATGGAGTTGAATTTTGTTGATTCATAGCAAAGTTTTTGCATCTTGATGGCATGACACATATTGTCCTTTTCTGCCGCCAGCAATTAAGAAAAGGCTTTGGCAGATTTTTTAAAAATCCTTGTGATATAGGGAGCATTTGCTTGAAATGTTCCCATGTGAGCTGTGATCTTGGCTAAACTCTGAAAGGGAGGAGGGAGAGTGAATGAAGCTTTTGTTGAAAAGTGACAGGCAGGCAACACTGGCTAAGTTTAACTTAAATCCTTTCATTGATATTGGAAAGTCATAAGCCTGCAGATGACATTGTGATCTGGGACTTTGTTGCTTGTATCAGTGTATGGGTATGTGTACAGTGTAAACATTTTATGAACTGCAGTTACTGATCCATCAGTCTGTCTGGGTAAGAATGTCCCTTGATACTAAAAAGAACAGCAATCAGGACAGAATTGGTCAATGCGGCATGTCTAATGGTGGGGAGATATTTGAAGGACTTACTATAGACACAATAGACTCTCTAAATAGCCTCTTTGCACCCTGAGTCTTATTGCAAACAGGTTCATTAAGGAGAGACATTCTGACACACAGCATCACAGTAATGAAAGTAACTCTGTTTTTCTAATATTGTATCTTGCCACTTCAGTTATGCTGCCTGTACAAGATTTCCCTTGTGTTGCTGTATATTTCTCCAGAAAAAGAATCAGTCTTCATAGAATATACAATTATTTTGTACGGGAATATAAAACTCATACCTAAGATACAGCTTTTTCCTGTTGGTGTGCACTAGTGCAAAAATAATTGGCAAGTACATCTTCCAAGCTAAAAGACCAAAATAATAAAAAAGAGGGTCTCTACTTCTATTGAAAAGATTTTAAGCAAACTGGAAAATCACAAAGAAAAGTAAGTGGTATCACAGTATACTCTGGCAACACGTAACCAATATATACGTATATATTCACCTTATTTAGCCTACTCTGTATTATATTATACTCTGTATGGAAGAGAATCAAATTAGTTGGTTTCACACATCATGATAAACCATAATGTGATTTCCTTGGTTTTGGTTTAAAATGATGTCTGAACTTAGCCACTGTGGTTTGAAAACATTGGTTTTATGGCTTAGCATAATGTGTGAACCCAGTCAATTGTGGCTTAGTCAAAAAAATCATAGTTATATAGTGAAACCTATTACTGTGAATGGTTTTGCATGGGTAGAAAGTGATTTTATTCACAGGAAAGGAGCTATTAATTTTTCTTTCATCTGAAGAACTTTATGCTACATTAAATCCCACTTTGGATAGTCTCCTGAACTTCATGAACAGTTTTGCAGGGGTTAAGAAGAGGTTGCAGTAGTAGGGAATGGAAAAGTTCTACTGCCATTGAATTAACAAAATGACGAATAAGGGGGAAAATGAGATATTTATTTAAACAGGATACAGAACTTACTTGTACTGTAGAGCTCGGGTATCGTTTCCAGCATGGGTTGGTAATTTATTTTTAAATACATTCTTGTCCTTCTCCTACATTCTAAGGAAGGAAAAATAACATGTGGGGACATCAACATATATGCTTTTTATTGAATACAGTTTGATAAGTTTTTATTTCAAAATTCTTGTCTGGATTCTCTATACATAAGATCACAAAATATTAGTGATATTCCTTCCAATCTGAATACTCTAGATACTGGTAGTGTTGCAGTGTTCACAACTCTGAATCTTTCACCAGTATGGGAACTCAGTTCCCATGGAGTTCAGAAGAATTCTGTAGTTTAGACTTCGAACTTAAATATATGGAGAACATCAACATGGGGAGAGCTGCACTAGAATAGTAAGAGTAAATGGAGCATTACCCTAATGTCACAATCAACAATCAGACAAAATATAAAATATCTAAGATCCCTAATTTGTTTCAAATCAAATTAAGCTATTAGGAAAATAAGTATTGTAAAAAACATATCTAGATCACTGTCAGGCTGTTTTTTGGTGGGATGGTGGTGAATGTCAGGAAAACAAAGGAATTTTGGATCTTCAGATACATTGCTATTTCCAACTTGTCCTGATTTCTCCATCTTTCCATATACTGCTGCAGAAACTTAGTATACCACAGGACCTCCAGTGATATGCGTGTTGCTTACCTAATAAATCTCTGCCCATCAGTTGAAGAGTTAGAAATTCCACTTACCTGGTAAATGTAAAGAAGAGGGGAGAAAGAGAGACTTACAGGCAGGACAGTGAAATGCCTAAGTACCCTTGTTTTCCAAACATACGTAGAAAAAGAGCCTAACTATAACTCTCATTGTGGGGCTTTTATTTCTGTCTCATCAGAGAAATTTTTTAAAAAATCCTTCTATCTGGACTATATTATTTTGGCTGTAGGGATGTGATGACTCTGCCACAGATCACTTTGCCTGGGTTTTTAGGAATGTTCTGTTAGTAGGAGGCTGTTTGACTTGCGTTTTTGGTTCAATAGGATGCTTAGTCTCTTGGTTTATTTTGATACATTGAGAGCCAGTTTGGTCTAGTGGTTAAGGTGCTAGCCTAGAAACCAGGAGTCTGTGAGTTCTAGTTCCGCCTTAGGCATTAGAGCTGGCTGGGTGACCTTGGGACAGTCACTCTCTCTCAGCCCAACTCACCTCACAGGGTGGTGGTTGTGGGGAAAATAGGAGGAGGAAGGAATATTAGGTATGTTCGCCACCTTGAGTTATTTATAAAAATAATAAAGGCGGGATATAAATAAATAAATACAATTGCTCCTTCATAGTTCTGCACAGTATGAAAGACAAGGAGCATGAAATATGCCTATGTGCAGGTTTTACATTTACAAGCATTTTAGACACATGCTTTTGCAGAAAGCCATTTTTCATGTTATATGATACTATTAAATCAAACATATCAACAGTGTGCCGAACACTGTTAGTTTGAGGAGGAGTGATCACTGCCTCATGTATTCATACAATTATGAATGGTTGTGTTGCAGCAGATTAATATCTACCTTCTAACCTGACAAGATAATGCAGATTGCTATGTTTTCCTAAAGTACTTTGATCATCTGCTGTGGCTCTTAGATGTCTCTGATCCAAGTAATGAACAAAATATACAGAATATGTAGTATAGCATAGTAAGAACATAGCATAGCAAAGCACATTGGTTGTGAGGAAGGCCAGGGAGTGCGGCAATGTAGTTTTGTGGGCATAATAATGTATTTTTTATTGTCAAAGGATAATTGCCTAGGTAGAGAAAAATTGGGGATAGAGGAATGGGAAACAGGGATAAGGGGCACTAGCCTCAGGTGCTCCACACCTTGTCTGCATCTGTGCAAATCTAGAATTGCTATCTCTTACTTCTTCAAACACTACAGTTTTCTTCTATGCAACATTTAAAAAGTAATTATTCATTAGTTTGCAAAGTGATATCCTTTTTCCTGGGTGGCCATCTCTTAGATCTGTCATGTTCTGAAGGCAGGTGAAAATGAAGAATTGGGAAAAAAAATTAGATGGCTGCAACAGATTAAAGAATAGCAAGCATGATCAAGAACATGGAAACACCTTGTGGCATTTGGTACAGTTTAACAGAAGTTCCTCTGTTTCTGTCTGAGGTCATCTAATTGCAGTGTTGGTGGTAACCTCAGAGTGCTATTTCCTCCCGTTTATTTACTCTTACCTCAGTTCATGGACTGATGGTTTCATAGATTTTTAAATTTGAAATAATAATGGAATTCACTACAATGGGTGCTTCATACAGGAAAGCATTTCGTTTAATGTCAGACTGATTCAAAAAACTCAGGGTGTCACTAAGGAGCCCCACAGCAGTAGCTGATCACAGGCTGTGTGTTACATCTTCCACTGCTTAGAATAGTCTCACATACACCATTTTAGGACTCCTAATCTAGCATTATTGTTATTAATTATTTATTTACTTGCATGTTTTATTTTTAGATTTTCTTTGGTCTAAAAGCCATAAATCAAAAAAAAAAAAATGGCTTTTAGACCAAGCAGGAACCACAAAATGTCTTTGTGGATCTTGCAAACTAACCTGAAATACTTTAAATATATGGAGATATAATAAAAATTAGTGTGATTAAATGCTTATTATGAAAACAACATTAGGTAAGATCAGGAAAATCCAAGAAAAGAAAAAGCAGGAAAAAAAATCAGAAAAAAGAGGGCAAAGGGATGAAGTAGATTAAAAGCATCAGTAAGATTTTATTCAACCTGGGAACTCTATTGGGCTTATTTCTATATGACTCTTACTTACTGGATTTCATTAGCACTCATGGACTACTACTTTTATTTAAAGTTAAGATAAATAAAAATTCAGTGAATAGCAAATAACTGGGACACATGAGTAAGGACCAGTATAACTTTTCTTCTTCCTTCTATACAAAGAACATTTTCTTCTCTAGCATTGTTTTTTTACTGCTTAAGAATTTTACTTCTTCATTTCATTAAAAAATAATAACACCTTATGCTCTGTACTTATTAGAGAAGCATCAGGTCTGCCTGATTACAATGTGTTAGTTACCATCTTACTTTATGGGATGTTTATAGCTCCCTGGCAGGTGCATCACTGCTTCCATTCTCAGTGCTTCAGAAGGAGTTGTTAAGCAAAGTTGAAAGAAATTAACCTCAATTAAAAAGAATATTGATTGATTGTTATAAAGATAAATAGGATTCATTGCCCAGGAAAATAAAAACACATTAAAATAGCATTAAAGTTGTGATCAAATGTGCTTATAAGTGAAAAATGTAAAGGAAATGAGGAAATGTACAGTAATTTAAATCTTTCTTAAAATATTACAACTCTAGGTTATGGTATGGAATTAGTTAAAATGTAGTGTCAGATGATTAGGATCTCATGCTTTGAATATGTTTTGATAATATTGTTTGAGCTATTCAGTATTCTTGACGCAATGTCTTGAGAACATTGATTTTTTCAGCTTTGAAGTTAGTTTGTTCCTCTTCTGTCTTTTTTAGTAGTTTTTCTAAAACTAAAAGTAGTTTTTTTTTTCAAAGCTATGAGGCACGATTTAGTGAGAACTAGTGCAAAAATGTAGTTCACTAGAGTAAGGAGTTTTACAAGAGCAAAGATATATTCTCTTGGCAAACACAAGGTAGAACGTCCTGCTGGATTATCTCAACGACTTTAGAAGAACCTACTGAATCCTAATATAAAGGTTGCAATTATCCAAAACAGGAAAACATTTCTGTAAAACATGATAGAAGTGTCATGTTAAGCTATATACAGTATAATTTGTTGGTTTTTAGTATAACATATCTGTACTACTGTGATTTAAAAACCATGATGTATGATGTGTGAATCCAGTCATTGTGATTTAATTATTAAATCTTGAAAGAAATCATGAAATTAGCACAGATATAGGAACCAGCTGACAACATGAGCTTGCTCAAGTATCCCCATTTATAGCATGATTTAAGTCACTTATATAAAAATAAACTGAAGAGGATTCTATAGATCCTATTACTATTTATTTATTTATTTATTTATTTATTCATTCATTCATTCATTCATTCATTCATTCATTCAAATTTATTATAGCTGCCCAACTCCAGTCGACTTTGGGTGGTATATAGAACCAAAAAATCATTAAAACAGATAAAACAGATAAAACCTAAAACCACATAGATAGCCCAGACTAAAACTATTTTCAAAACAGCACAAACAAAACAGGGTGCCCCAAAATACAATAATACTTCAGTACATTAACCCCAGGCTTGAGACCAAAGCCAGGTTTAAGAGCTTTCTGGAATGCTAGGAGAGAAGCCTCAGTCCTTGTCAGCCCATCACAGTTCTTATCTCTTGGGGGATGCTTATCCAGAGTTTTGGGGCTGTGACAAAGAAGACATGCTTCCTTGGCCCTGCAAGATGACACCATTTAAAAGAGGGGACTGGAGTGCAAATTAGGTGTTTTTTTCCCACTTTTTAAATTCTAGTCCTGTTGTGTTTCAGTGCAAACTTGTAAAAAATGGCCATTCGTGATGGAAAGTGTAGTGTTACAGTGGTGATCATTACAGCAGAACAAAATTCAGTACCAAGGAAGAAAATGTCAAAGTATATTTTAATAACATTACAGGTGGTCCTTGGTTAACGATAACAATTGGGGCTGGAATTGCCATTACTAAGCAACATGGCCATAAAGTGCAACGTCACATGAATATGCTGCTTAGCGATGGCAATTCCGCCAATCCTAGTTGCCATTGTTAAGCAAGGATATCACATGATTGCCACTTGCGACCTGCTGCGGACTTCCCCATTGACTTTGCTTGTCAGAAGCAGGCAAAAAGAGTTGCAAATGGCGACCATGTGATCATGGGATGCTGTGAGGACCAGTTGTAAGTACCACTTATTCAGTGCTGTCACAAGTTTGAATGGTCGCCGAATGAGTGGTTGTTAACCAAGGATGTTAACCATTTTGAATTACAATTTTTTTCATCTATGCTCTTCTTTGGCTAAAAGTGAATTTAAGAAATGCATATATAAAGCCTATGATTATTAGCATTTTCTTAATACGAAGTTTAAGTAGTTTTTCCAAATTCCAATTTCTATGCAAAAGAAGGGCAAGTTTAGTCTTTCCTATTTATGTATTATGCATTTATGTATATATATAGATATGTATTTCCCTGAAAAAAAAAAGATCAGTGTACCTTGAACTGTTGAATCTTCAGCTTCCACCAGAGAATTGGTGACTGTAGTCTGCTATCAGTTTAATCTGTTCTTTTGCCTGCTGTTTTCCATCAGTAACAAGACTCTTGAGCCAAGGGCTCAGTTCCTGACAATGCAATTACAAGTGCTTTTAATCCTTCTGCTCTTCATAGCAAAGTTGAAAAGTGCTGATTCTATTGGAAAATCATATTTTAAACTTCTGGCAGGTGATAATTTATTTATTATTACATTTTTGTCCTACCCTTTTCCCAAGGATCTCAGAGTACCTAAGAACAACCTGATTAAGTGCTTTAGGATAAAAGACAGTAACAGCCCAAGGAGAACTTCACCTTGAAAGATAGTAAGAGTCAAGACTGATGGGAGATTTGAACTCTGGTCTGTTTCCTTTTTTTTTTTTAATAAGAATTTTATTAAGTTTCAAGCAAAGATAAAAGCTACAGAAAAACAAAAAAACTACAAGAAAAAAAAGAAAGAAGTAAAAAAGTGTAGAAACACAAGAGAAAATTTTTCAAAATTACAAAAAAAGGTTTCTAACTTTTAACAGCAAGAATATACAACAATTTTCCATAATCGATACCTTACTCTATATTAAACCAAAATCACATTATTTCTGTAAATCATTCCATTGGCACATGATAAAAATCACTACAGTTGCTCCCTCCCCTTATAGTAAAAGAATACACACACACACACACACACCTCTCCTAATCAACTTCCCTCCCAAAGATATTTAATTATTTCCTTCCTACTACTATTCTATACATTCCTGTCTACTATAATAAAGATCAAACTAAAACACATATAAATTGTCTGCCATTGTACTTGATAATACAACGATTTTAATAATCTTAATCATATTAAACCTCAAATCAGACATTTATTATTTTTTATTATACCTTAATAAACTTAATCCAAATTGTTAAAGATAAATGAAATCAGCCAAACCCTAAAAGCAAGCCAGATCAATATTCTTAAACCCTTATCCCACTTCAAAATAAACCAGAGCATTTACATATCCCCACAATGTGCACAGAGCTTTTTCTTAAAAAAAATCATACAGCCCAATTGCCCCCCTCAAAAACTCCAACTTCTCTTCAGGAGACCTCCCATACACAATAACCCCTTCTTCTCCATTGCGTTCCATCAGAAGATTAATTTCACTTATGGCTTGCAACTCGATCTCTCCCTTTAGTTTCTTTAGCTCGACTCTCCGATCTTCATCCAGCATTTCAACAGAAGTCCTGATATCACTCTTAGACATTTCTGTCACTGTTAAATTCATCAGTTTCATCCACAACATCCCCAATCAGATGACACATTTTAGACCTCATGTTTTCCACAAAATCCTGAATGCCTTGCATAAAAATGTGGTAGGAATCAGAAAGAATCTGTTTAAAATCTTGTTGGAAGTCAGAGAAAGTCTGTTTAAAATCCTCCATGTCTCAAGCAGTAGATTATGGCGCCCCCTAGGAGCTTAACCAGCAAAAGTCAAAGATATGAAAGAATTCCAGAATGTGTTTACCCAAGCAAAAGTGAGATATGCAGAGTTCCCCAGGGAAAGTAGAAGCAGAAAACTGAAAGTTCAAAACAGCCAATTCAACATGTAGGAAAATGCTAATATCTTCAAATTTAGCACAAAAATAATAACAGGGAGACAATTATTTATTCTCAATGCTCCTTAATATTTGGATGGAATACAAAGTCCAAAACTTAAAAAGATTTTTTTTAAAAAAATTGATCCCACAGTAACGATAAGCACCAAGAGAACCCGCTTCTCCTTGCTGTAGAAAGCCTCTCTTAAGGTACATGTACTTAAAAGAAATATAAATTGGGTGATTTAGAAATGGGGTGGCCAGTCTTAGTGTCCCTTTAAGGCTACAGTGCGGCTTGGAAATGGTGACGTCCCAGCCTCCTGCTGCTCTTACCAATCGAGCGTGAACGCTGTTTGCTATCTTCTGGCTGCAAGCAGCCATCTGGAGGACAAATGGGGTGATTCCAGGGTTTTCCTTTTTCCAGAAAAACACTCCTGGGCTTCAGGAAAAACCTGCCTGAGCCCAAAAAACTGCCATGTTGTCAGTTCTGCCCACTGAGCCTGCAGGCACAGCTGTTCAGTCCGCCATGTCCCCACCAGAAGTCTGGTCTCTCTGTCTCTTAACACTTTTAATCCAGAGATAAGGAGACTGTGGCCTTCCAGATGCTAGAATCAAACTTTCATTAGTACATTATAGTAATTTTAAGAAAGATAGGAGTGTAATAAAACAGCATCTGACTCTTATTCCACCAGATAATAAACATGGGAAGCCAGAAGTTCTCATCTAATTATCTACAGTTGATCACAGGCATTTTTGGATTAAAATTTGACTCTCATTTAATTTTTGCATTGAAGTTACATTTTTTTCCAGATCAGCTCTCAGAACAAGAGCTAGTGAGGCCTTTGTACCAGCCCTGTAACTGTCCTCCTTGGCATTGTATTCTTTCCTTTCCCCAGAAAATTAGAATGGGATGGAATGTTTTGAGTATTTTCTGTGCTTTTTGAAAACTCCTGTTCTGTGTGAGGGAATTCTAGGTTGCCATTCATTCTTTTGGGGAGATATGTTCCTGGGAACATCTAGGCTCACACATTGCACTAAGGGTTGCTTAATCATTATTTTTTAAATATACCACAATTGGCTGGATTAAAAAAAACAAATAATGCCATAAACTTCATTTTGTAAATGACAACGGGATGCCGAGGTTCATTATAACCTGCCAAACCAAGTCAAGCAAATCATATTAAGCAGTGTGACTCAGATCCTAATCCTTGTTTTAATCAGCTCAGAATAGTGGATACAACCATCTTACTGGCTTACTGTCTATTCTTGCAGCACTTAAGCATGGTTTACATGATACACGTACTATTTGCTAGGAAGGGCATAACGCTTAAAAGTTTATGCTTGTTTGCAGAGTGTTCAGTTTGAGCAGAAAGGTGGGACATAAGATTCACAAATGCAAATTTTAAAATAAATAGAATAAATAACCAGAAAAATAAATAGAATAAATAGGCACTTGTCTTAACTTTTTACAGCTTGACCGCAGTCTTGTACACAATTAACTTGCAAGTAAGCCCAGCTAAATATAATGGAATTTACTTCTCAGTGGACATGTGTCTGATTGTCTTGTAAACTCTTTTAATAACTAAATAAAATGCATGTTTAACTAGACATTTTCTCAACATATACCCTTCATGCTTCTTGTACTGCAAGCTGTAGGTACCTGCTTTGAATTGGTAACATTAAAAAGATCAAGCATTCATGAAGTATTAACAAAAATAAATTAGAAACATTTTCCATGTTTTGGTAGTAATTATAGTAAGTAATAATTCTTTGTAACTCTTTCTTGTATTTTGGAGAAACTAAAATCTAAATTCATTATAAATGTCATGCACAACTATAAAAATATGTAAAAGCATTTAAATATATTTGTAATATAGAGAAACAGTTGAATAAATCATGTGTCCTAATGTGGAATCTAGCCACATGTGTATACACACATGTTTTTCTCAATAGTTTTTAAAATTTGTATGAGAGGTAAAGGAGAAAGTTAACTTTCATTATCAACCCATACTGAGACATCATTTTAAAGCCAATGCAACCTAACAGAAAAAAAAATCACAAAAACCAATGGCAGACAACCTCCAAACATCCATTTGGATAATACTGTCCTAAATAGCATTGTATAAAAACAATCAGGATGGTGCCAAGTGTTATTCATGGGCAGAGTATTCCAGGGGTAGGAAACATTACAGTGAAGGACTGTCTTCAGACCTATGTTCCCTTGACTTTCACAGGGACCAGACTTTGAGAATCCCTTCCCTGCAGTCTCACATGGGCTGAGCACATTTCATTTGGAATGGAATCTAAGGCATTCTAGAAAAAAGCCATATATGGTTCATACGTAGGTTAAAACCAGCACTTCAGTTTGATTCAGAAATTAATAGGCAACCAATGCAGTAAGAGTAGACTAGACATCACACTGCAGTAGTGACTCTCACCCACTAACATATTGGCAGCTGCATTTTGTTCTAGTTGAAATTTCCAGCTTATTTTCATCTGGAGTTATCTACTGAAATTGTGTAGTAGTGAGGTTTGCAGACCAGGAAGGGCTACAACAGGCACACCAGTCTCAGCTGGGCAAATGACTCACGGCCCCAGTTTTCACCTGCTGTTTAAGCAGGAATTGTAAGTCCAAGAGGGCCCTCAAGTTACAGACCTGCTCCTTTATAAAGGAACAGACTATGGGACCATCTCTGAAACAGGATATTTCTGGACAAACAGGATTCTCCTTAGGGGAGAGAGATGGGTGGTGAATAAATTTATTAAATAAGTAAGTAAGTAAGTAAGTTTTGTCTTGCTGGCATTTATTTTGGTTTGTTTATGCCCATCTGGACAGACCCTTATACTCTTCAGACACCAGGTCAGGACTTTGACAGCATTTCTCTCTCAAGCTGGGGTGATAATGTAAAATTGATGATGATACTTAATCCCAAACCAAGAGAACCCTTCAAGAAGCCTCACATAGTTGTCAAAGGAGAGAGCAAACCATGAGGCACCTCACATGGTAGTAACTATGGGCTTGACTATACTTTCGTTACTACTACTGACTAGAACCATCCACTGGGATAGGAAAGAAACCACTCCAAATAATGCCTGTTATTCCAAACCCTCACAGACAGTCCTGCAAGGTGAATGATCTGGAAAAAAAAAACAGGCCTAAAATGACTAAGAGAGATATATATACACACACGGGTCCCCAAAAAAGGTCTTCCTGACACATGCCCAGGTCTGAATCCATACTGAACAGGATCTAGATAATCTGATTTGTATAGAATCTTCTGTAATGAGCTTCTATTACCTTTTCCACAGCCTTCCCCCAAAATAAGAGGTTGGAGATAAGGCACGAATTGTTCAATACAAGCAGTTTAAGTTACAGCTTCTTCCAGAGAGGGCACAGTACCACTTTCTTCAAGGCAGCTAGTGTAAAAAAGTGTTCACTTCTTGAATCTACGTACTCTCCCACAGCCACCTGAATAGATCCAAACCACAGGTGGTGGCACTCATACTACAGTGCATGTTTTCCACTTCATCAGCTCCCACAATATCAGATGAGTCCCAAATAGCTTTGCAAGACATTACCCCAGTCATCATGCTAATGTGTCTCATTCTGAGCAAATGTGAGTGATTTTATCTGCAAAAAGTCTTGTAAACGTGTCTTAGCAGCCAGCCGAAACACTGACCTGACCATTTATACCCAACAAAGAACAGGTTATCCAAAATAGGACCATAGATGAGATCTGTGGACACAGTAATAGCGAAGAAGTAAGACTGCTTTGTTGTTCTTATCATCACCTTGTAGACCTGATTGTTGGTTCATATCTCTGAACAGTCTTATTCACGCTTAGTTTTTTATCACCAAGACTCTAGACATCCCTTTACTCACTATATTTCCTACAGCTTCTCAGTATACCAAGGTGCTCCCCAAGGATTGGCAATTGATAAGCCACCCAAGAACAATCATGCCCAGTGTCCTGGTTGCTCTGAATGTGTTGTCAGGAAACCATCCATAACCATCATGCATAGGGGAAGTTCATCCTAAAAGGTCCTCTATCATTGCAAAGGACAAGGATTGTGGTAATATGCAGCTTGATTGGGAAGGTACGATGACATTGTCCTCCATCATGTGCTATATTCTGATTGCCAATATGAATCAGGCCCAAAGTAACCTACGGCAAGTCCATGGTCGCCATGAAATCCAGAGCACCACCAGACCCCATCCCCAGCTCATGGAGGTTCAAGTTCTCTAGCACTGTAAACCTGGGAGACTCTACCAGCAGCCTTGCAATGAAATCCAAAGCCCCACTGCTAAGCAGCCAAACTTACAGCCCAGCCTTATATTAAGGCACTGACACTCTGATCCTATTGGAGCAGTGTGTATTTGGTCAGTGCAAAAGCATCAAAACAATCATTATGACTTCCACTCCCCAACCCTGTATCTGGATTGCTGAAGGACAAGAACCCAGGATGGCAGATCTCCGATAAGATGATATCCTTGTTGCCATCCAACTAGTTCTTATAATACATGCCAGATCTGCCCATTCATCTATCACCATACTATAGGGAGATACTGTATGGTATTATTCTGGATGGACATAGCATTTATCAGAAGCAACATGAGACCATGGCCACCAGCAATCCAAGCTCCAGGCTCCTCAACAGAAACTGGAACACAAGTACAAATCTTCGTTAAATCTCTTCCCATAATAGAGACTGTTGCTTTTCCATTATACTTCACTTCTCAAGTGACCATTAAATGTACACCTACAATTTTATGGAATAGAAACCATTACAATTCATTCTCTCTTCCCAAGCAACAACAATGGCCAGAGAAACTCTGAAAAGGACCTTCCCACATTCATGTATTTGAAGGAAGAGAATGAGTGGGGTTTAATTCACGTGGAGACCAAAACAAAATACAAGTAGCAGTTATGTGTGGCCTGCTGTGTGAAAATGGTAGTGTTGCCAAAAAACAAAACGATTTTTAAGATGGAAGTATATTCTACCTGTTAAGCAGGTGCAAATCCTGTTCGTAGATCCTAGGCGTTTTCCACCTACCTTTCCGAGTCAATTGCTTTGCCACTGTTTTCAAGGCCATGGGAGCCAGCTGTATGTGTTGACAATAACAGTTTTTTCAACCCTGGAAACCACTGGTTTGCCAACTTTATTTCTCACATAAGGATGGATTAGAGTGATGTTCCCACATGAATCTTTAGATCATTATCTGAGGCCTTCCTCAAGCTTTCTTGGTGATGACCCCTTTCCAAGTTATAGAATCTCCTATTTTATCTTTTTTTGTACTAGGCAAAGACATCTTTATTCTCCCAGGTCTTTCAATATACTGATATTTTTGCAGTTATTCTGCAACAGTTTTTAGAAATGATTTTATCTGCTGGTTTTAGTTTGATTTTATTTAATGTTGTAAGCTATCCTGAGAAAACTTTGTTTTGAATGGAGGCTTATAAAAATTAAAAGAAACAAATTATGGTTACCTTTGAAGTCCCTTCCAGCTCCCTGATTATGAAAGATAATAAGTGCTGGTGTCATACTCATGTAAGTAGCCATGTTATCATTTCATGGCAATCGTGTAGTTGTGATGTGGGATACTGCCGGCTGACCATACATCCCATTTTGAAGGGGACAGTCCCGTTTTTTTAACATTTCTGGACTGTCCTGTCATTTTAATATAAATGTCAATCTTGTCCCTTTTTTAAAAAAGTTGGAGCCGTTATTGGGAAAAGCGGAAAAAAATTGATACTGAAATTGAAAAGGAGGCTGACTTGGCAGTAGTTCTCAATCTGGTGGGAAACCCAGAGCGGGAACCGCAGGAACAGCTGATTGGCGGTGAGCAAGAGGAAGAGTTGCTGCAGTGCAGTGGAAGATGGTCGGAAAAGTGCACCGAGCAGAAAAGAAGCTGATTGGCTCTCAGGCCAAAACAGCAGGAAGAAAAAATAAAAGGGCGCGCCAGAGAGGAACAGTTTGTCGGACAACCGTTCACTAGACTCCTCCATTCCTGTCCTCTCGTCCAAGCTCGGGGCTGCCCTCCTGCAACCTCTCCACCCAATGCCACCCCTGCACCCAATAACTTCTCTAGCCTCCTGCTGCCTTGTTCCTCTCTTCTGTCCCAGCTCACAGCCCTCCTGCAACCTCTCCACCCAATGCCACCCCTGCACCAGCCTCTCCAGACCTGACCATTGCCGCACGTTGCCCTCCTGCACCTTTCCAGCTTACTGTCAATAATCTTTTTTATCATCTTTTTCATGAATGTGAATATTACATAAGTTTAACCCTGTCCTGTTTTGCTATCCCAATGTCCCATTTTTGTCTCAAGGAAATATGGTCAGCCTAGGTGCGGCCCAAATCAGAGTTGGCAATCCATGTTATCAAAAATGGCTGATCTCTGTGGAAATTGTTGCAAAGCAGAAAAAAATGCCAGCAGAAACAACAGAGAATATTAGTCCATTTTGGCATGGTGTATAATATGACAAGATGAGAGCACTTATCAAAATTATCCAACGTAAATGGCATCCCCAATGATATAGCAAAAGAGGAAATATTTTCTTTCTTGTACTACCTTCAATTAACCAAATGGATCCTAGAACAAATCAACCCAGAGTTCTCACTTGAGAATGAGCACAAATGACCAGGCAAAAATTATCGTATTTTGGACATATTATGCAAAGACCTGGCTCTTTTGAGAAATCTGTAATTCTGGGAAAGATGGAAGGAAAGAGAAGAGGATGACTTAAAAGCACAGTGGATGGATTCAATTACAGTGGTGATTGGTGCACTGTTGGAAGACCTGAAGGACGAGGTTGGGGACAGGTCAACCTGGAGAAGGTCTATGTATGTGTTCACTAAGAGTTAACACTGACTTGATGGTATACAAACAAGCACAAATTAAAAAAATAAAAGCTTGGGCATTCCATGAGCTGGAACGAGCAGAGCCTCCAGGTCAATATCTGAGGTATCATTTGATAAATGGCTCTTTGACATTAGTATTTTCCATTTATATTTGGATCTCAGGTTGATTTATGAACTCTCATACTATCTTGGCACTGACAGGTCTGGATGCTCTGTCTTTTTCAAGAGATCTTTTTTGGATATATATACAAGTAGGTATAAATGGGTACCTCTGTCTTCTGTATTATGTAAATTTATGTGGCTGTCCATCTCAGTATTGTGACTCTGGGCAGTAAACAACAGTTAAAAGATGAATTAAAATTAATTCATTTAATTTTGGAGGTCCCCAACGTGGTGTCCACTCTGCCCTACTTGTTGTATTACATTAAAAGAAGCTCTTATTTCTTTTTTTTAAATCAGAAATTGGTACATTATTTCCAAGAACACCTTTAGACCACATGTGGGCTCCAAAATTTTCCTAGAAAATAAAAATGGAAGGTGATTGCAGCTCAGAGGGTTTTTCTGGTAGTGCACCCATTTGACCATTTAAATGACAACGTAATGTATGGGGACTAGTGGTACAAACTGAGCAGACAAGAGGAGGTAGTAGGGGGAATCTCACCAGCTTGCCTTTGGGCAAACTGATGCCATATACTAACCTATATATACTGTATTTTCCATTCATGACAACCACTTTGAAGCAGGACTATTCTGTGAAAACACCCATGATGTTTTGTTGAAATTCCAAATATAACTATTGACCAACAGGTTGGTGACTTGTGATACTTCTGGTATTCCATACCAGAATTCAAATAGGCTAGTCAGCTGAGTTTTTTCCAGCCTAGACATTTAAAGGGCTATCAGATCTCAGGCACAAGAATTCTGGATCACCACTGGATGGGAGCAAAGAGATCTTTGCCACCTTTTGTGATTGTCCAGATTTTTGTAGCCTAGATAACGTCGTTCTAGACTTGTTCAAATGTAATCTTTTATTTTGCATGACTCATGTTGAAGAGAAAACTCTGGATTTGGCGATATTTGTAATGGTGCATCTGTCTCCTAGTACTGTGTACTAGGCAAAGTCCAATGTTGTAAATGTCTCTTTTGTCCAGTTCCACCCCTAGTACCATGTCTATTATGATTTCTTTTTGTGAGGATGTTTTCCAGTCTTCCAGCATTTTTGTAAACACTGCTAAGTATGTGAAGCAGTTTTATGAGCGTGTATGTGTTTGGGCAGGAGCAAGCAATGGAAAGAGAAATGCTTTAAGATGCAAGTATTATCTTTAGCATTTTTCTCATCTCCACACTATCAAAAATAATTGTTGAGGGTTGTGCTAAAAGATCAGACAGTGCTGAGGAAAACTTTTACAAGAGTTCATTGGACTGAGGGGCAATTCTGTGTTGTTTATAACATACTGCTTAAAATATATATTTCCTATTTGATTGCTAGATTCCCTCTCTGTAATAGATTGGGTAAAAATAAATCCCAATAGATAACAAAGTGGTTAGTGAGTTTGTACCCATGATAAATGGGCCTTATCATTCCAGTTAATAGTCTTTTTTTCTTACTAGCTGCTCTTTTGTCTACAGAGGTCAGTATGGGGGTGGGGGGAAAAGCAACCTGAGAAAGAGGAAAAAGAGCAACTATGTTTATTTCACCCATTTGAAACCAGCAACAAACAGCTTCTATTGTATCAGAGGGAGAGAATATGTAATACACATTATACCAGTATCAAAAAGTGAAGTCAAATGGTGACTTTGACACAGATTTAGCAACCCTACAAGTGTGGGACTATTCCGTAAGCTAACCGTTTTAATGGGTTTATCTTAGACAGTACTTCAGTTGTGAAAGTGTCAGTTAATAATTTACCCATCCCAGGAGGCTGTGGAAGCAATCACATACAGTAGGAAGCTACTCCTGGGCCTGTCGTTTCACCGTAGCTCATCTTCACTATAGCAATGCACCATTGGATACGACATCAGCACTGTGTCTGCACTTTGACAAATGAAGTCTTGTAAGAGCTAAATAAGGCATGGGAAGTTTTAGAATGAGCAAATAGCTCTTCAGCTGATTCCTGCAATAATGGATTACTGTAAATGTCCATCAGCTGCACATCCAAGAACCCTGGTTTAAACAGATACTGCTCGCTCTTTTTCCTGCTCCTCTTCATCCTTTATTTCGAACTTTCATTTAATTTGGGGTGTAGAATAAGGAACTTTTCTTTTGTAGTAGATACATAAGTATGCTTCTAAGGCAATACATTGCAGAATCATGGAAGAAGTTACATTTGCTTCCCCAAAAGTGAAGGTTTGTTATATCCTCTCCCCCATAATCCATATACCGTCATATTTCACCATTCAGTTTCTTACGTTGCAGTTGCTAACATAGGAATACTGTAGCATGAAGCTCATGTGTGTGAATTTTATGCTTCAATTTGATCTTGCTATCTTGGCATGGTTAGATTTTCCATTTATTTTCCATTTTAACAAAACAGGAAAATAAATAATCACTTTGAAAAAAGGAAAATAAATAACACCTTGAATCACAAGGTGGATACAATGTTATATTACAATTTTGCACTATTATAGAGATTTATTGTTATTTAATAATTTCTTAGAGTAATTTATACTGCCAGGTGTGGGACTTTTTTTTAGAGAATTTGCAAACAGAATTTATACCAAGATTTATTAGAATGCCATTATAATTCTAATCAAATATATATATAAAAACTCACCTTAAAATCTGAGCAGCCACATGGGATGAAAACTTACTTGAAGTGTTCATAGTTTGCCATGTGTGGGAATAATTACAGCAGGGAATAATTAAGGATTAATTTTTCATCAGTGCCTTAAAACATACCGGCAAAGGTCACTCTGAGTACAAACCTAATTATTAACCTATTCTGCATACAAGTTTCTTAGTAACCAGGAGGAACCAAGGTTTTTTTGCTGTGCAAAATGTTATTTATATAGTTTGCTTATATCTGGGTGTTGGTCTCAAACCTATCCTGAAACTCCTTTTCTTGTTTTACATCAAGATCCGTGCTTTAAAAACTCCTTCCATTATTTTGAATTTATTAGGCTTGTTTTATTTGTAAATGAAGTTTGCCAAGTTCTTAGCAAGGTGGATTTAGTGTGCTTATTTAAAGATATTCTGCTAACAAAGAGGTTCTCTCTTTCCAGTTTGCAGGTTCAGTAACAAGAAGAAATGTAGCATTCTCATAAAAGCCAGTATTAACAGTTGTTACATCCAGTACATACTCTGTATACATGAAGTCCTAGCTTTCTGCTGAGAATTCCCATGTATCAAATCTCTTCCCAAACTTCTTAGTCTCAGATGCTAATTTCATGTTTGGCACAAAACCACAGAGAAACCATTTGGAAAATGATTTGGATTAAACACCCTCAAACGCTCACCTGCCACTTATCTGCTACTTATCTCCTTTCAATCACACCCTTCTTAAGCAGTTTTCTCTAGAGCGAAAAGGTGTCAGAGATGAAATACTTGAAGTTGCATAAAACAAGAGGTGAACCCCCTAATTTAAAGTCTTAAATGTATACAAAAGAGAGAAAGAGAAAAGTGTTGTGTGGCCCTGGGATAATAAATAGAAACAGTTTGTGTAGGAGTGCAAATATTCTTTTACAACTGGCGATGTTTCATTCTAAACTTAAAATAATTAAAGGGTACATAAAATAAACAAATGAGCAATCATTACCAAAGATTTGCTTTCTCTAATCGGATATGTCTTTCTGTATAATGGGAGCAGTGGTGCTAATTTTGGAATGTGCATTATAGGCTCTGCAACTGTCCTGATTACCAGGAAACACACTGAGACAATGACTTGGTCTCTAATATTTATTAGTAGTACTTAACAAGAATCCTAACAAACTGAGGAAGCGTGGGAAAAACCCAGCCATATAAACCCCAAAGGTTAAGGCGGTCCCGATCTGTGTCTCTTTGAATGGCTGAACAGTTCCTCAGTGCTACGCATGCGCTTGACAGTCTGGGTGGGAGCCCCTTGCTCGCCATCCTTACTCATGACAGCAACCAAGCATCTATGAACTTGTGGCTATGTCAATAATAGGAGAACCAGGATCATACCTAGTTAATTTATTTGTTTATTATAAATTATATGTCCCATAAATCTGTTGCATTTGATTTTTTCATATTGGCATGGTGGAGAGTGAATTTAAAAAGGGAAGCAACTAGGAAAGCAAAGGTATAAATCCTCAGGGTTGCTAGCACTGGGCCTGATCCATTTTGGAGGAGAGTGCATTCACTCTTAGGTCAGTAGAAACAAAACAGGAAGCTGCTTGCCACACAAATTATGTATGTTGTTTGATTCTGAGTAAACAGATATTGGATTAATCCATTTAATATTGTACCTGGTATAAAGGAAAACTAGATACATATAAATTTGTTTTTAATATTAAGCATAAGGTAGCTAAGGGGTTACCTTAGCTTAAAGACTCATTGTGAAGTTGGGAATTGTGCTGAAATCTTGTCTCTACCGTGAGCTCATTTTTTCAAATCTGGGGAGATTAAGTGCATAAAAATGGTTTTAATGAAGGGTTACAAAGACATTGCTGAGGCCTTCTGATACTGTATTTCTTTTCTCCCGTATCTTGAAGTTAGGGATATTATTATTCAACATGTATCTGGTTATTGCTTATTAAGGGATCACACCAATTTGAAGACCTTGATTTGAATAATGCACCCAAAAGAACTCTTAATATTACAATCTGGTATTTAATTTATTACAGCAACCTTATTATGTAGCAGCAGGACTAATTGCAACTGTATTACTTGGAAATACAGGTAGTCCTTGGTTATTGGCAATTGAGACTGGAATTGGCAATCGGGACTGGAATTGGTGTTGCTAAATGATGTGCTCGTAAAGCACAACATCACATGACTGCACCACTTAGCGATGGCAATTCCAGCAGTCCAGTTGCCACCATTAAGTGAGGACCTCACATTGCCATGACTTCCAACTTCTTGCTGGGTTCCCCATTGACTTTGCTTGTGGGAAGTTGGCAGGAAATGTCGGCAATCTTGATCACATGACTGCGAGGATGCTGTGACAGCTGGAACTTTGAGGACCAGTCATAACTACCACTTTTGAGGTGCAGGTTTGAATGGTTGCTGAACGAGTGGTCATTAAACAAGGACCACCTGTAAGGCCTATTGCACTCAAGTCAAAATCACTACTTGGGATACAGGCAGAGGTTGAACTTTAACTAAAACCTATACAGCAAATTTTCCTGACATGGTGCCCAAATTAATTTCTAACCAGTATGATTATTTGGAGTTTTAAGCAGGAGAGGCCGATATAGTGTCCATAACAAATTACTGTACAGTGACATAAATATAATAATCATGACATTGTGCAAAGGACACAATTTAGTACTTGCATCATTATATCCAAAACAAGTATGTAAGCCATCCAGTCATTGCATGACATACATGTCATCATTTACTTTCTTTGCTACCTTTACCTGTGAGCAGATCCGAGCATAATAAAGCCCTTCTCTAATGTGAAGAGGAAAATCTTTTTCATTAAACAATCATTTACGTACTGTACATTTTTACTGCCCGCTTTACATTACAGCACAGTAATGTGCAAGATAAATGGAATTGACTGTAGAAAATACATTACAGATCTGTTTATGTATGAATTTTGAGAATACCAATCAGAATTTGTCTAGATCAGACATGGGCAATTCTGGACTGGTGGAATGCGGTTCAGCCCCTTGATCCATTAGAGAACTGCCGGTGAGTATCCTGTTCTGATGGTACGAGAAAAGAGGTTGCTGATTCTTTTAATTACTCTCCTTTTTTCCTTGGCAAAAGAAAATATCTGTTGATATACAAATGTGGAGACAGCTAAGAGCAGCTCCCAACACAACCATGAAAATCTTGGAAAAAGGTGGCTGCTGTCAAGATTCAAAAAGAGGTTTTTCCTTTGCATCCTATACATTGCAAAGCACATCTTTTAAAGGCTTTGCATCGTCCCAATTATTATATGTATGCATCGCTCATAAGAATTTAAGAGTGTAATTAACAAATCATCCATGAAATAAAAAAACGGAGATCTATTTCTATTCTCTGGTACCTTTGTGTCTATTAAAAGTATTAGTTAGCAGTGGCTGTGAACCAGAGAGCCTGGCCTCTGCCCAGAACTCACTAGGTAGCTATTTTCTCTTAGCATCTTACTGTATCTACTCATGGGAATAATAATTTATTTGCTTTCCAGACCAGTTGAAAGGATTCCTGAGATAAGGATAATGAAGTATTTTGCATTTTGAGTACTTCTTTATACATGCAAATATTGTTATTTGCATTTTACTATACTGGCCCACCCACAGTAGCTGGTCACTTTTGCTAAAAATGTATTTTTTTGCTATTATGAAATAAAGAAGTTTGCTCATGCATATGCACTGTTTAAGATGTTTAAGATCTGAAAGGGACATATGGACCTACCTCATATGGGTTTAGGTCTTTCTGGACATCTTCCCTAGGACTATCCACTAAGAAGCGATCTTTTAGGTCTGGGAGAATGAAAGAAGCAAGCAGAGTGAATAGGAGCACCATTGTAATCAGGTATTTCCACCTCAGTGAATAACTGAAATGAAAGACGCAGTTGTTGACAAAATGGTATTTGTCAGTCTCCCTGTCCTTGCTCCACAAGATAGCTGCCACTTATGTTATCTGTTCTGATTAGCAGTGACTCTATAGCATCTCAGAAGTTTTTGTTTTTGCTGTACATCATCTGTTGGATCTTCTAATCTAGAAAAGCTAGAGATTGAAAGCTGGGGTTTGCTATAATGCTATGCCACTGAGCTATGGTGCTTCTTCTGACTTCTTACAATAATTTTAATAATAATAATCGTATTTAATCTTAATAATAATCTTATTTACAATAATCACCATTTTAATTATTTAATTATTATTGTAATTAATTATTATTTTAATAATAATAATCTTATTTAATTTTAATAATAATCTTATTTACAATAATCACCATTTTAATTATTTAATTATTGTAATTAATTATTATTTTAATAATAATAATCTTATTTAATTTTAATAATAATCTTATTTACAATAATCAACCTTTTGCAGGTAATATATACGTGTGATAGATGCACCTTGATTGTATGCTGTACAGACTTCGGGGGAAGTTTTTATATGCAATGGCATTTCATGCATACAGATTTCTAAAAAAATGTGAAGTCCATTTTGTAATTATCTAGCAGGTAGATTACCTGTATGAGGGATTATGTAATCCCAGTGATTTCCTGTGTGTTGTGAAGAATGTCTGCAAACAAAGTTTGTTTTAAAGAATCAGTACAAAAATGTGACTTTGAAACACTGTATATTTTTATAATACTATCCATCACAATAATTGCCATTGAATACACATATACTTTTGTGCTGCATGTTGCATAACCTGAGGAGCAATTTATAATGTCAGAAACTTTGTAATGCAAGTTAAATTTGGACTTTGAAGCACAATCACACTCCTTTGTTTCATATGAAAATCACCTGTTTATGTAAACCATGTGTAGTGTGGGATCTGTATTGCAAAAATCAATGATTTAATCTGAAATTAAAGTAATAGTTCAGTTCATCAATAAAATCACAAAACACTTTGGAAGAAAAAAAGAAGCATTCCATATTTCTCCAAACCAAACTTTTCTGCAAACCCATGGACAGAAAATACTATACTGTAGTGTAGATGAGAATGGAATCATGCCTCCATGAGGTGACTGCTAGGCTTTCCAAGATGGTATTGGGACTAAGATCAGCAAACAGAAACAGTGATCCTTAACAAGGCTATAGAATATGCAGGAGCATAATCCACCAGTAACTAGCAGCTTGAGTTGTGCTTTACAATTGCCCTGGAAGTCATAACACTGCCACGTTCACAACTGTCTTGTGAGAGGCATACTGCTTTATATAGTGGCTTTTCTAATTTTTCTGTTTCTGTTCCTTTTTCTTATCAAAGCTAAGGTCAATTAAATTCTTATAACTGGTCTCTTATGTGTTGCTCCTTCAGAGTCAGAATAATCTAAGTTTCCTTTAGACATTCTAGAAAAACGTTTCTTGACTTTGTGCTTTCCAGGTGTGCTGGCTGGAAATTATGGAAACTGTGGACCAACACAGCCTCAGGACATTAAGATGAGGACAGTTGTTTGAGAGAGAGATTCATGTTCTGCTCTGTTCCCCTTTTCAGCCAAATCCTAGATATTTGGAAAATATACGCCAGTCATATTTAGCATCTCAAAATTTTCTTGAAATGGCTGAAGTGGCATTTACTAATTTAGCTAGAGATTCATCTCTATCCCCGTTTTTTTAAGATACAGACCTCATGAACCAAATTTGAAGGACTCTGTGCTACGTTTAACTTAACAATTGATGCTAGTTTAAGCAAATGAATCAGTTTGGAATGTTAGGTGAGTGTTGGGGCTTAGCAAGAGGGTGCATGTTTAAATATGGCAAATTTCCAGTAGCAGGTTTTATACAGAGTCTTTCTGCCAAAGATCTACAGTATGCCGGATAGCAAGAAATTAATTCTATTGCATTATTTGCACTACTAGTTTTAGGATATAATAATTAGACATGTTTACTTTGTAAAATATGGACAGGGACATTAAATAGACATTAAAATATCAATAATATTTCTTGATATTTCTTAAATAATACTAAATTATAATATTTTCATTTCATTGGAACTATTTTAGAATGATTAAATCTGTTTACAAAATAAAGCCACAGTTTTGGAGGCACAGTTGCCCAGAATGGTGGGGCAGAGTAAAAAAAACACCCAAGAATTTTGGAACAAAATCAGCAGGTCTTCTGATCAACTATTTCTGTGGAGATGCATCTTTGTGAACAGTAAGAACTTGGCATTTCAGAAGCAGTTCTTTAAAAGGTCCACAAATGTTCCTAAGTCCCTCAGTGCTGGTAATTTAGACTTTGAAGCCTACCCTGGAAATAAAAAGAGCAGGTATGGCACTGACTAAATACAGCCTCTTAAATCTTGGGTAGGGAAAATGAACCTATTATATCCAACAGTCAAAATCCTTTTACTCTAAGCATGCTTGTTCAGGCAGCTGGGAAAAATTCTGAAAGGAATAATCTCTCTAGCTTCCTCTCACACACATATACTTGTGTGTTTGTGTGTGTGTGGTGTATGCGTGTTTATGTCTCCATTCTTGGAATCTTAAAAGTTTCTGTGGTTTAGCTGTGAGCTCAAGCAACAGATGTATTTTGGAATAGCCCGTAAAGATGTCTTAGAGCCATGGTCTATTGTGGCTTCCACATGTTTGCTACTCACATTAATGTGGCTAGAATATGAAACCATTGTACCCACAATCCTATATGTTAATACTTAAACTGTATCTTAGGTGGCAATGGTTACCATTTCCAAATAAAAAGTTTTTTGTGAGCCTGAGTGAATTCTTGGATAATCCTGTTGTGGTGGGATAGTTTGCTTTTCTCTGTCGTCTTCCTGTTCCATCATGAAAAACTATATGAAAAGCAGTCATACACTCCTGTTACACTCCTGTTGGCCCAATTCTCTACAACTTCCTTGACAAAGAATTTTTCCCTCAAAACACTTTGTGACCTAGTTTGAAATTACACACATACACACACATATACACACAATTTGTTTTATTTCAGGAAAATAGTATAACTCATAAAAAAAAGGAAGACATTTTATTCACCATTTCCATGTACCCTCAACTCCATTTTATATGTATATAAGGATTCCCTACAAGGCTTCACCCTAGAAGTCGTGGGGTAACTGGATCTGTTAGATTACTATGACTTGATACCCTTTAGTAGTTCTCAAATAAATTTGTTATTAAATTGCTTCTATTGTTTGCAAAGAACAGAAGCCACCTTTTTAATAAACTTGTCTCTGTACTTCACAGCCATCATGGAAAGTACACTGTTCTTAGAATTTACCTTGAACATAGTACAGTTATTACAATAAGCATGTGTAACATCCATGACAAATTGTAATCTCATAAATATGATCTGTAATCTGTTAAATAATCATGCATACTGTTCTTACTGTTTTCTAACCAACTCTGTCAGCTCCCACACCAATGCAACTAAGTGCATTCCAAACAACCATCGTTTTCTGACCTCTCCCCAGCTGTCAGCTTCCATTTTTTGGTACAGGCATCAGCAGAAATAGTCAAAAATAAAGGGTCTAGAGCAGCCTTTCTCAACCCTTTGACCCTGGGGGAACCCTTGAAATATTTTTCAGGCCTTGGGGAACCCCTGCAGATTCAGGCTCAAACATAGGTCAGAAATTACAAAATTATTATATTCGTTTCATGTTTAGGCCTGTATATATGCATTAACAGTGTTCTTAAACTAAAAGAATGAAACTCACCCCTTTAATGTGAAGTTGCCTGAATTTGAAATAATTTTTTAAACCCCTAGTGACCTCTCATGGAACCCTAGGGTTCCATGGAACCCTGGTTGAGAAACCCTGGTCTAGATTATGCTTTTTCCATTCCATATATAGAAGCCAACTAAAATCATATTTCAATACTGGTGATATGGCAACATCTTCTAGCACAACAGGCTAACTTAGAAGGGCAGAACAGGCTACCTGCCCTCCTGGATTTGTTGATGCTTCATAGATTCTGCTGCCTATGGCAGCTGCTTTACTCTGCTTAATGTTAAAGCATTCTTGTCTATCTCACTTTCTCAACTGATTCTAACTCCATCCATCATTCCATCTGGGCCCTTGCAGTCAGTCATTTCTCCACTCATTCTTCTGTTATGTGCTTATCAAGAAGCTATCATTCAGCTGTAATGTTCTGTGGCAACAGAAAATGATTCTGTATTGATGTGCTGCCTAGTGTATTTGGGGGCACTCCCATCTTCATCGTATTTTTCATTTGTTTGTTTTTTAAGAAAAGCTTGAGAAATTTTAAAACAAGATTACAATATATAAGGACAGTAATTGTACAGTAGGCAATATTTGTCAAGCCTAATTTCCACATCCCTCGTTCTAGTTTATGCACATCATATACAACCTCTTGTAACAGCCTAAATCCTGTAACTCTTAGTAGAATATTCATTAAAAATATCTTAAGAGGTGCAAGTATTTCTCATCCCAATTAGATCCAACTTAAAAATTTTCTGTTATGACTCATCATTAATGTTCATGTTGAACAAATAATTAAAAGGGTCATAACAGAAAAAAATGAAGTTGGATCTAATTGGGATGAGAAATACTTGCACCTCTTATGAAGTTTTTAATAAATGTTCTGCAAGTTACAGGATTTAGGCTGTTATAAGAGGTCCACGTCTCACAGCAGGTGGCTGCATCTTGGCTGATTGTGAAAAGGTTAAGCAGGGGAAATTACCCAAACAAAAATATAGCGGGGAATAATATTAATAATAATCTAAAATATTCAAAATGCATTATAGATGCGTATGTGCTTAATTTTATATTCAAAACATTTAAATGAGCTGAGAGAATTAATTTGAAATATGTAGTCTATAATGAACTATTTTCTCATGTTTTCATTAATCCTCATGCTTGTATATAACGACAAAATAGCAATTTTCCATTGTGAATGTTCAAGTAATTAAAAAGTCTAGTAAATTGGACATAGCTAGCAGCTTGTAAGTATTCAAAAGTTTATTGACTTGTATTGCACTTTTAAGCCCCTGATAAATTATTTAATTGTCTGATGGATGTGTGGCTACTAAACTATAGAGTATGAAATATGTACCGTTCTTCTAATACACTATAGGGAGACCTGTTTATAAAGTATTTAGTATTGGTTTTATAATGTACTGTTGACAATAAGAGACCACGAAGCTCCAAGATCAATCTTACTAAGCTTCCAGTGCTAATGTTGCTTGAAGGCCCACAATATGTATGAAGGTGCTTTCGGATGTCATAAAACTAGATCACAATGAGGGCCCCATTTTTCTGTTTTTTGATAGATGAAATTACCTGTCCCTTGATACATACAGAAGAACTGCATGGCTAGACTGTTTTCTATTAGAAAAATAATCAGTTGCAATTTCCCATGCCCATCAGTATTCTGTTTTATCAAGCAACAGCTGGTACCTTGGATGGAACAGTATATTTGGCCCAATTGTTTTCTATCCACAGTTCCTGAGTTAACTGTTCATTAATGAAAATAATTCTTAGCTCTGGGTGGGAACTACTCATGTACAAGATGTATTTTAACAAATGGCAGTGCTCTGCAGATTGATCTTTTTCTCTCTGTATTCTTAAAGACTTTTGATGTTGACTGCAGCTGCTACTACTTGTCTGATGATGGTAGTGAACTTGTGTCGTCTGGACAGAAAGAAGGCAGATGAGACAATTTCAGTTCAATTGGTGTTATCGTTATCAATCCCATGTGTTTCAGAAGTCACTTCTATTGCATTTAATAGGATTACTTTGGAAGTGTATGGAGAACTGTAGTTTTAGTATTTGGTTTTAATTTGCTTGGTGGATTAAATCCTCTTGAAATGGCTCAGAACGTGGATTCCCCCTGACAGTTTAGTATGCATTAGTTGAGATGATCTACCTGTCAGTGTTTGGGCAGCAAAATCTCAGTTTGATGGACCTGTTAATTCAGACTTAAAACATACAACTGAAGGGCAACTCCAGATGACCAGCAATCCTATTGGTTAGGCATTATGAAATCAGAACTAAACAAAGCAGGGCTTCAATCAGCCATTTTCCCCATTATAATTACATGCATGTGACCAGCATTTCTGCGCTGTGAGTTTGGATCATTTGTAAACACTCTACAGCCAATCAAAATGCACTTTTCCTGTCCAGTAGGTGAGTAGTCAATAAATGTTCAGCTACTGGCCAGTTACTGTCTCAATCTACCCTCTCAGTTTCATGCTTAAAGCAAAACCTTTCCCACTACCCACAAAAGCAGTAAGAACAGTAAATTGAAAGTTCCTCATCTGCCTACCATGGTGGCATACTTTTTGTCATTACAGTCCTCTACCTTGGCTTCTTGAGCCATTCTTGCTGCTCTGCCATTATGCTGAGAGACGAGAATAGCCCACTACCATTTCCAGAGGGCATGTCTGCATGCCACTTCCTGTAACTCATTGTCCATCCAGACTTGAGGCAGCCCAAGGCTAGCTGTAGGAGATCCTCTCTGAAAGTAGTTTTATCCTGCTTCTCTTTTATCCTGCTTCCAGACACTGTGTGTGCAGGCACTGTTGGGCACATTGATATGTATGGGGGAGGTGGCCTGAAATGATATGTTCTGTGTTGGCAAATGTGTGGCTCCCATTGGTTCTGCCAGTTTCCTGTGCACCTTCTGTCCAGGCCCTGACCTCTTCTCCTGCTCCCCAATTGTCTTTTGGCTGTGAGGGAAACTAGGACACCAGCTCTGCACATTTTTCCTTTTTTAAATGAGTCAAGTGGTTGAGGTAAAGAACCTAAAGCCCTGAAATTGACTTGCTTGTACCCTGGCTTAAAGCAAGTAATTGGAAGTGCGACTGAAAATATTGTTTCTAGTAGTCCTACTCAGCTTTTGCTGAGCAGGGAATTCCTTCCCAGTGGCCACGGTTTCCAGGAGCCCTAGCTCCCTAATTCCTATTCCCACATAATACTCTTAGGGTAATATAGAGTTCCCATATCAATTGCCACAGTTAAACTACTTTCTCACACTTTAGAGCACTTCAGGAATTGCACAAATCCAGATGACCAATAGATTGCAGCCAAGAGATTAAAAACTCTAACTCATTTCTGCCACTTAGTGGTCAGGCTGATAGGTTGAACAGTTGGATGGTTGACCACAGTTTCAAAGAATAAAAAAAAAAGTCAGTTAAAGATAATGTGAGAAAGAAAAAATAAAAAAATGCAATGCATGGAGTATCCGGAGAGTTCTGCATGCCAGTTAGAGGAGGCATTTTATGTGGTAAATGATGCTGGGTAGGCTTAAATTTCAGTCAAGGACACTATCAATCACAGCCCTTGGAATCTTGAATGTTAAAACTCTGGACAACAGCACAACACAACACAGACCTATTTGTAAGGGCATGCCTGTAGGGGCAGCAAGATTTAGAGCAGCTGATTTCCTGCCAGCTCTGAGATGGAAGAGAAGCATAGCAAAGCAGCTGTGTGGTTGTGGCCAAAGACTGCCCCACGCAAAAAAACAGTAAAACACAGCCATTTCTGCAGTACAATTTGCTACTGCAAATCAAAGTGTACCATTTGCACAAAAAACAAAACAAAAACCAAACTTAATACCTATATTAGCAGGTATATAGGACCAAGGGATCAACTGATTGATGGGAAACAGTCTACTCCTTAACAGATTAGAAATCCCATCTGGTAATACTCATAATATGAAATGAATTCTGTTCTATCTAGAGTAAGGAAAGATATCCAAAAAAAAAAAAGACCTAATATACTGATTTCACCTAGCAGTGATATTGGAAACAGCATTTGTCTGGATTTGTCAAAGTCATCCACTTGAATTTGGCTAGGAACATTCAATCAGCCAGTATAAGAGTCACAGTGCTCTTCATGAATAGAAAAAGTTAGGGAACCACATTTTGGGGTGGTGGAAGTCCCAGGTCATATTTAAAACTAACCCTACATTAAAAAAAGAAAGCTTTACCGTAGTCTAGACGAGAAGTTTCAGAATGATGAATCTATGTGGAATTTTGCACTGGTCAGAAAGAATCAGATTCTTGGCAACAAATGAAATATGAAAAAACATCTTTGGTATTTCAGTAAAGCCTGCTTAAACTTTTCCCTTGATCAAACCAGGAAACCCTATTCCATGACAACAGATTACTCCGAAACCCCAAAAGATCCCTATTAGTGTCATCTGCACTTGGCTAGATTTACTGCACTATAGCCCCCAGATTATGATTCAAGATCAATGCGCCAGTTTCTGTGTAATCTGGCAATGAAATATGGAGTTCAGTATCTTTAGCATGATAATAGCACACATGTCATGGGAAGAACGGAAGAGCTGTAGCTGATCCAGATCAATTGATTGAGCCCCTCTTTGACTGCATTTAGATAGAAGTCTCCCACATCTTTATAGCCTGACCAGGAACCAGACTGACAATGAAGGTGTGGATTAAATGTTGTTTTCTTAAATTTATAAGCCCATCTCAATATATCTTAGCTTGCTACAAGAGTTAACAACCTTGTTAGAGGAATAATCAGATACCTACTAAGATTACAATTGCTAGATTTCATTTACCTGAATAGATAAAAGGTGCAGGTTGCATATAATTGTTTTCAACTGCTTGCCAACTCCAACCCACCAAAAAACCTTGAGTGATTTTAGAAAAGGATGCATCCAACTTGATCCACATTGCTGCTTTCAATCTTCTGAATACAGAAGAATCAGATGAGCTTTTTTGATGAAAAAACAATAGTTACAAATTAAAGATTTTTATCTTTCCAGTGATCAGTAGCCCCAAATCACTGAAAGTATAGGAAGGTTTGAGTGCAAGCATCATCAGGACATGACTAACAAGCCAAGAAAAAGTGGCAGGCCAGATTGTATTAAATTCTGTCTCCACCTTTCATTGCTAGCTGATTTTCTCTTGGTAGCTTCCAAATGTCTGGATCCCTATGAATAATTATCATGAAGAAAAGAGTTGGGAGGAGACTTAAAGGAGAAACCACCAATAAAGAGAGTTATGCATGCATATATTAACACATTCTTACACAGTGACATATGTATGAACATACTGTATGTTTTGTTTTTTAACATTGGAAAACATAATAAAAAATCATATTCAAAAAGCAGACATAGCTATACAGTGTATGTCATCCTGAGTTCCTTATGCATTTAGTACAGATTATAAAGTCTTGATCTCTTTACTAGCCTTGTGCTTTGTTTACCCTTTTATCGTTTTCCTTTCTTTTCAGAGCTAACCATGTGCAGTGTTAGGTGCAAACATGTGCAAAGTAGTTTCCTTTACAGTAAACTTTGAATAAAAGTATACTTAGGGAGATCAGGAATGTTCTAACTGTAACCTTGTTCTTGTTAATAATGATACATTTAATATTTGAGCCATAATTTGTTAAGTATT
Source organism: Candoia aspera (assembly GCF_035149785.1). Lineage (NCBI taxonomy): Eukaryota > Metazoa > Chordata > Lepidosauria > Squamata > Candoiidae > Candoia > Candoia aspera. The sequence goes on from NC_086154.1 coordinate 187,202,217, forward strand.
AAATATTACAGTCATATGTCAAGAGCACAAATTCTCTTGGTCATGGTAGCAGTGGCACGTCAGTAATGTTTGCTGTAAGATTTATTTGGAAAATAGCCACAACTTAAAAATACATAGTCCCTGTAAGTTCTTTTGTTTTAAGTCTATCCACTTAAAACTCCTCTTACCTATCTCTCAAAGCAGAAGTATATAAAAAGCTATGCATAAATATTTAAAAATCATGAGTATATGAATGTAAGCTTCAAAATATGTGTCATTATTAGAAATTGATATGTTTTAAATGGATTTTTAGCTCTGAGTCAGTATCTTCCTACTTAGGAAAACCCAAGCGGAAGAAATGCTTTATAAGTTTTACAGAAAAGAAGCAAGCTGCCAATATTTTTTCCCTGTAACATGTGGAAACTTAGCAGTATCTGTTTGGCGTAAGGTTTCCTGTATGGATTCTTCTACTTTTTTCACTTAAGACATCTGTTAACATTTCATAGTCTAACAGATGTTGCAGAGCTATTCCTTTACTTACATTCTTGGGGGGAGAAAATGCTGTTTGCTCTATTAAAATGCCACCTTGGAACTACTGTCATCATGCCAGCTTTGTGTAGTTTTAATATATCCCTGCTCTTGTAATAGCACATAGTCCCATCTTTTTCTTTATTGCATAAAGTCATATACATATGGCTATTAATGGAATTTGTGGCTGGAGGTAGTTAGAGAAAGGCAGTTTAAGACTGGTTGTGAGCTTTATAATCCAACAGAAATATAATCTGATGAGTCCAGATTAATCCTGATTTATCTTATAATTAAATCAGGATTTTATTCTTGAAAGGATAAAGTGAGCTATGTGTCATGATGCCTAGCCCTACCAGCAATCTTTTGATAATTATTAAAGGCCTAACAAATTATCACTATGCTTTCTGCTCCATTTGAGCTCCTGGGGAGAGACACTCCCTGTTAAAAAATGAAATGCACAGTAAGTATTAGTATATGACAACAAGAAAAGTAGAATTGGGAGGGGGGAACCCCTGTTTTCACATCCAACTGGAGAATGCAGATAAAAATTGAATAGGATCTTAGAGTTACAGCCAGGAAATTTGAGTTCAAACAAACTCTTTTTCCTTGTGTTTCTGGGATCTTTTATTTCTGCATATGCAGTACAAATGTTGATGATTTACTATGCAAAACTGAATAACATTAAGCTGTTACAACTGTTAAATAATGTGGTAATTATACTAATAAAACCTTAATAAAACAAAAGTGTAAGCAGATTCAACAATATGTTTGAGAGCACCATGACACACTTTAAGGCTTCAGGACAAGGCAGATGGGACTTCAGTCTTTTATGGAAAATCAAAAGTTGTTTTTCCCTCCAAGCTGGGTTACAGTTACTTATCCTATTTAAGTGATGGCTGCCATATGTTTGTCTGCAGTATACCTAATACTATACTTGGAATTAATTTGATGATGAAGGCAAGTGCCATACCTTTAACACAAAGGTGGAGATTTCTTCCGATGAATTGGGATCCTGTGGTGTCATATGAATCAAAATACTCAGGTTAATTAGGTATTTTATATGGGGCATAATTTCAGGAGTAAGGGACATCCATGTTTTGTATTGCAGTAGGGTCCAGGTTAACAATTTGTTACTATTCAAGTAGTAAAAAGGTCAGGTAGAAAAGGATGGATAAAACATCAACCAATGAGTCTGGAAAGTGGCCTGTACTCAGAGCATACAAAGGGTCGTGATGGATGGGTCTACTTTGTGCTCCTAAGGGGTTAGAGCCAAAGTTGGGCTTAAGAATTAAGTGATTAAGATAATTTGCTTGGAAGCCTCAAACTCAACTTTACGCTACACTGAGGCACAATACACTTTCCCAGCTTGGCCCTTCCAGTCAAGCTGGGGTTCCTGAACACAGCGTAACAGAAGATATCAGGTTGGGGATGACTGTACTAAGGATGGACAACAGTCCTGGAAAACTGAATAAAACTCATTTGCAATGTGGATTCATTGATTCTTATTCAGATCCTCTTCTTATACTTTTCCTATGCATACAAAGCTAATAATTTTTGGTGTTCTTTCTTCTCTGCTGAAACTGTTCAGGGCACGCATTTAGAAAATGTTCTAAAAATGTATCTAAGCTTGGCTATTTAGATGTAATCAAGGGCCGATTGTCATGTGATATGGAGGACCCATTTTATTATTATAAGAACAGGGACACTTTTGTCCTAAGAGACCATTAAATGAATACTGGAGTGTGTCACATGGAAAACCACTGATCTTTAACCCAGCAATCTACTTAACCAAGCCTAGAAAATGAATGGTTAATAACAGAAGGATAAAGGGCAATTTACTGTTATTACTAATATAAAATCTGTTAGCAGCTGCAGGAGGCTCTGGGAATTACAGGTAGTGTACAGTAAATCAATGGAGCATGCAGAATTCTTAGCAAACACGTATATGTCTTAAAAAGTGTATCCAAATATATATACACAGTCCCTGCCAATTAAGTCAGATTTTTTTCTCCTAGCAAACCTAGCATTTTTCAAGCCTAGATATATTTCTAGCTGCTGCTGAAATTCCTTGATTCATCACTTACTCAAAGTGATAAGGAGAAAGCTCAAACTTTCCACTCTTTTGCTTATGTGTAATCTCTACTTTTCTAGCTTATATGTTCAGAGAGGGATTCCAGTATTGCTACATTCCAATACGTATTTTAACCTAGTAGTTTAAAAATTCATTGTAAGTCTATTTTTAATTATTACTTTTATTTATAACAACTTTTATATACAGTTGTTCAGAGAATATTAGGTGAAAATTGCTTCTTTTTTTTAAATCTCCCCCTTTATTATTTATTGTTCCCTTTTTTACAAAAACAAGTATTCAAGGTTGCTAACCATATAATATAGATACATTTAAAAAAACAAATAATACATTGAAACTAAACTTATTGATATGTTATTAAGATAAATAGCAACACTCACCAAATTAAACTGTGCAAGTCAGCTTAAAAGTCAAAAAGCCATATGAATAAAAATGTCTTTGCTGATGATAGGACAAAAAAGATGGAGGTAACATGGCCTCCTGTGGTGGGAGGTTTACTCCTCTCATTGTGCTGCTGAATGTTCCTCTGATAAGGTTTCATCTTTTTTTAAAATAAAATTAGGCTGACCATATGTCCCATTTTGAATGGGACAGTCCCATTTTTTTAACATTTCCAGACTGTCCCATCGTTTTAATATAAATGTCCATTTTGTTCCGTTTTCTTAAAAACCTTACTTAAAAATTTGAAAGTTCCCGCGAACCTGTCAGAATGCAGTCTGACTTAGAGTGGAAGGAGGGGGAGCTCAACAGAAATGGAGGGGGAAAAGCCGCAGAGCTCAACCCGGTGGGAAACCTAAAAAGAAAAAAACAGGATCAGCTGATAGGCGGTGATCAAAGGGTGAGCTGATTGGCTCCTGCCTTGAAATGGCAGGAAGAAAAGAACATAAAAGCACAGCCAGAGGAGGAACGGCTTGTCAGGGACAACCATTCACTAGACTCTCCAGCCCAGCCTTGCCTCTCGCAAACGAAGGAATCCAAAGATTCCCAGCCCGAGAAAACCGGAGAAGTTCCTGCCTGCCGATCCAGCCCATCACCCAGCCCTGCCCTGTTTTGCTATCCCAATGTTCCGTTTTTAACCCCGTCCCATTTTGCCATCCCAGTGTCCCATTTTTGTCTAAAGGAAATATGGTCAACCTAAATAAAATAGGTGTTTTTTTTAACTACACGTGTACTAAATTTGGCATTCTGTTACAGAAGGACCTTATTCCTTCACCATGAAGTACATGAGTAAGAGAAGCTAAAATTTCTTAGATATGTTCATTAATTTTTACATATTTATGATTTATAAAGGTCCTAATCAGATGGTATACCTGAATGTTGTCTATTGACATCAGTTCTACATGGAGCTCTGCAATGGGTTTCTACTTCTGTTTGCTTCTCCATAGTTGGGAATCATGTTTTATGAGGGTTCTTGACTGTGCACTAGATTTCCCTAGCATTCAAGTGAAAGCATCACACTGCAATCCCATGCAAGCTTATTTAAACGTGTTTCCATCTTCAACAAAATTTACTGTATGTATGGTTAATATATGCATTTATAACAAGTTCTGAGATATTAGAAAAACAAATATTGTAAATATCAGCTCTAGTGGTAAACAATTAATTGTGGGAATTAATGCTTATAGCAATCCTTAGAGGAAAAGAACATTCATTCTTCTGCTTCAGAATGAATTGCATTCTTTCCCCTCATTCTTGTAAGCTCATACTGACTGAAATGCAAATTTTGAATGTACATGTACGATACATATACATCAAAGTGATTTAAAAATCTGTAGTTGTTTTCCTGATTAAAATCTGAAGTACAGGAAAATAACATTTTAAATATTTTTACCTTTAATTGACCCTTAAAGATAATTCATGTTGCTTCTATTGATATAGATAGAATCTTTATTTTTAAATATGTACATTTTCTAATTAAGTAAATATAATGTTTAATGTTACAATAAAGATGAATAAATAATATGTACAAAAATTTAGAAAAGTTAAATTACAATATGTGTTGAATATAAAGTAGCAATCACCTAATTGTGAAAATGCAGATGTGTTGTTCTTTTTAAAATTAAAACTGATACCAAAATCATTTTATATTCAGGGAATTATGTCACTCAGTTTCTTCTATACTTGGAAGACTGTGTCGTTCATTAGGGCAGCAACCTCATCATACAGAATGACAAAATGTTATGATAATTCTTTCATTTTACAAAGATTTAAAGATAGTAAAATATTGACCATGGAGAACAGAGCTAGTTTTAGAAAGTGGAAATCTGTTAAAGTTTTGCTCAAGATTTTTTTGAAAACATGACCGATGGTGGCTCAGTTCAAAAGACGATGATAATAGTAAATTTATACACTTGTAGTGTTTATGATTATTGGAATTGTAGGGAAAAACCCCCATCAATGTCAGGTAAGTTAACACAAAACACCCATACCTGTGAGACAATATTTTAAAAAATACAGCAACAATTTTCTTGCACCAAGGGGGAAAAATAATTAATTTCAAAGGGAAATATTAACCTTGGAGATTGAATATAAAGAATATTATTTTAGAGCAAATTAATGAGTTATTTTTCATTATGTTAAGGTACTGCAAGATGTTTATACAGAAATTATTTCTATGAAAAAAAAAAATCATACATCTAAATACGGCTTACCACCTTGGTATATTTTGCTGTATTTATATCAGCGCCCTAGGCATCCCAGAATGTGCTCATTATATATGCATGCAGTGAAATACATTTTGGTACAATTTTTACATCTGACCATCCATCCATGCTAAGCAGTTTCCAGGTAAGGTTCTAAGTTTGAACAAAATATTTTAGGGTGGTGAAATCTGAATGTACGTATCTTATTTTATCCAAATGGTGTTACTCTCAATTAAGTGTGTGGATAAGATCTCAGCTTTAGTAGGGAATCCTAAGTGTACTGTGTGTGTGTTTTATTATTGTAAGGATTGTTGTTGTTCCTAAAATGACTGGTATCTTGTGCGTTGTACTGGAGATGGTTGGTATATGTTGGTTTACTTCTTCTAAGAAGTAGAAATTTTTTTATTTCATCGGAATGTGTCATTAAATGTACTTCATGGTGAGGAAGGCTGTAATATGCTGTTTTGTTAGTTTCATCAATGTTGTCTTAGCAGTCCCTTTCCATACTGTGTATTACTGTCATATGCCATGATGTGGCTTCTGTAGGATAAGTTTTTTCTGATGCCATCCTCTGCATCTGTTCAGAATTTTTGTTGGATGCTGCTTGGGAAGACCAGATTTGGATGTATTAGCTAGTCAGCCTAATAACCCTGTGCAGACTGTATTGATTTTCTAGGAGAGAGTTTATGAACTAAATAAACTTGGAGTTGGTGTCTTAATAAACTGCTTCTCTCTGACTGTCACATTTAGTTACAGAGCTGTGCAGTTTAGGGGGGAAAAAGGCTAATTCTGTTACAGATTGTTCACAGCAGGGTCTCTAAATTAGCCCTTTGTTTTGTAATGCCACCTTGCTTGGGCTCACTTTGAGCACATTTCTCAGTTTTATCCTAATGAGTTGCAACACTGATAATGTGGCTGATGATCTTTCATTGATTTCACTATCACTTGCTTGTCTGGTAATTGATCCGTTGCTGAGCCTCTAGTTAATTATATCGGCTTTGACATGGCCCAGTCCACTGGGATTTTCAAGTCTTGCAGAATAACAGTTTTAATAAAAGAGTCTATTACTGCAGGTGCTTGCTGCTGCATGCCAGTTGATTTTGTGTGCGTGGGTTTTTGCTCCCTCCTCCTTCCCCCCCAGCCTTCTCTCCCTGGGAGTGGGGAGGACTGCAGGACAGGAGGGGAAGAAAAGGAGAGATGGGGAGACACACTGCATAGGAGATGCAAAGCCAGGGAGCTAGCTATTGACATTGTCCTTAATCCTCCCACAAATAACAGCCATTAGTGGGAAGGTCAGGAGCTGAGCAGGCAGCTTGACTAGGCACTGAGTACCACTTCAGGAAGCAAGAGGCTAGCAAATTTGAGAAGGAGTTTAAGTGGGTAATAGTTAGCTGTAAAGGTACAGCCACTGTTGGCACAATTGACTCACAGTAGTTGTAGGGTTTTTTTCCACCCCCTCCCCATTCCACGCAACAAGAATATTCTTCTTGACTGCAGGTGGATTTAATATATTTTAAGGCAACAGTTCTTTTTTGAGTTCTCGTTTCTGCTCCTAAGATATTGAATTTGCAGCTTTTGAGACTTTTGTGTGCTTAATGGTGGTGAACTAGAGGGAAGTTTTAACAGAAAAGCTTTCAGGATATGCCAGGATCTAAAGAGGAAGACACATTTGTGTCAACATAGTGCACGCTTCCTCATCTTTTCTCATTGCGCACTAATGACACAAGGCTGCCACTGAAGCTTTCTCATGATCCTTTCGTTGCTTTTGAGGAGAATAAGGTTTATTACTGTTCTCTAGTTAAGGAAAAGCTGCAGGAGTGGTACATTTGCCCTCTAAAATTGTTGGTGTTATTAGAAGATTAATGTTCCTTACACTTTCCGTTGAGACAAGCAAGATTCTTTTTTTTTTAATGCAAGTTGTTTTTATGAGAGAGCATGAATTTTGCTTTACATTTCTTTTTTGAAGTTACAAAAAAAAGAAATGTAATTGTGCACTCCATGTAGGTGTTCTCTCTCTCTCTCTCCCTCCCCCCCGTCTCTCTCCTCCTTGCCCCTCCTTCCAGCTTTTCCTCATAGGACGGCAAGCTACGTAACAGCAATGGGAAAATACAATGTATTGTTCTAAATACAGATGGTTTTAAAAAGTTGTTGATACCAGTAGCATTTTGGCTTCTTGTGATCCCTCGTAAATGCTAGTTACTTTAATAGAAAAATGCCTTCTTTTTCTTGGTTGGAACTGTTTTTGCTCATCCTAAATTCTTTTCCTTCTTCTTTAGGTCATTAAAGGCTATTATATAGTCTTCATCTATAAACTTTAAATAAGACAAAAAAAAAAGATTCTTTTAATCTTTATAGAAAAGAAGGGAGACACTTCCTTTTTTCTGACTTCTGCTCCTGAAGGCATTTAGGCAGTTAACAGGAGGGGGAGAAAAAAGATGTGAGAGATGAAACATATATGTAGTTTTTCTAGTTTTATATTTAAAAGGATTTGAAGATCATCTTACTGCTTTCCACCCCCTTCTTTTTTGGTAAGAACTTTTTTTGAGAAATTTGGGCTGGGATGATTGCAAAGTAGCTCTGACATCTGTATCGATCTTTTGTGTGTGTGTGTGTGTATTTACATTAAAGTCACATCAACTTTGTGTGGTATTCTGCACGCTTATTGTCTGTACGAGTGAGGAGCTGATTTGCCCTCTTCTCTCTTCTCTGTTAGAAGGTTTACAGTCTGCATTTAACAGGGAAGTGTCAGCAATTACATGCTGTTCTTGACAGCATTGTTAAAAGAAAACAGGGAAAGGGCCACAGCTTGTTCTTCTGGATTTTCTCTGATCAGCAGGCGACTTAGAAGGTGCATGTGCATGTTAAGACCGAAGTGGGCTAATGCAAGATGTCATTTGGTGCCTGACAGTGGAACGGTGCAGTTGACTCTCTTTTGCTCTGCTATCCAATGACATCCAGTGGTTGAGAGTATGAAGCTGATGGTTGGGTCTCTCCTCAGTGCAGCAGGCACACCTGACAGGCAGCTGTAAAACCAAGCAAAGGCGAGCTTGGGGAGTCACCGTGTGTGCATAAATGATAGGGGTAATTGTGCAGAAGGTGCGAAAGGAGCTCTTGCCCCCTCCCCAAAGCCCCTCTTCCCAAATGAAATGCACAATGCGGCTAGCCTAACAACATTGCACTCCTGCTACTGGCTGCCAAGAGACTCAAAAAAATCCACCTTCACTTTTCAGTCAGAAGAGGCAGAAGTGGATGTGAGAGACATTCAGAGACACACAGAACGAAAGAGGGCAAGAAGCTTGACTTTAAGAGACTCCTGCAGTGACAACTCCATGCAGTTCGGAACAACAAGAGCGGCAACAACCGAATCGGGTTTCATGGGGACATGGCAGAACGCTGACACTAACCTCCTATTCAGAATGTCCCAGCAGGTATGAGACTTTACTTTGATTGTCACACGTTGAAGGGTCACTTTTGTTGGTTGCTGCTGTTGCTGGGTTGTGCAGACTGTGTGTGTTTTAAAATTTGCGTTTCATCCTTTTATCATTTGCATTTTATGTTTCTCTAATTTCAAAGCTGCACAGTTTCTGTAATGTCATAACTTACGCTTTGGTATGTCTGGGTTTACTTCGTTGCATCCCCCAAGGGCTCCTAAAAAAAATAGAAAGAAGCAAATAAGGAAGCCTGATATTGCTTTTTAAATTCACGCTCGCTTCTCAAAGTTTTCCAGTGAGATTATTTACCCTGGTTTGTTGCCTTTGTCTTCTTTCCTTTTCCCCACCCTCCTCATTTTCTTTTCTCCCTCCGTTTTTAACTGAAAAAAGAAAAAGCCCCTTACTATCCCAGAAAACTTCATTCTTCCTTTTCACCCCCAGAATATGTAAGCCACCTTATGAAAACCGATTCTAAGCTTGGGGAGGGGGGCAGAGCAGTCTAATTGAGTACAGGTGGCAGAAAACAGCGTGGCCCAGATCCTAAAGAGGAGGACAAAGCAGTCGTGTTGAAATTCCTGCTAGCACAGAGCTGAGGAGGGTCATTCGTTCGATGAAACAGTTCCAGCTGCTGCTTGTTCTCTTGCTGTCTCTCTCTTCTTAGACTCTCTCTCACACACAGTTTCTCTGGAGTTGTATCCTGGTGTGCTACCCACAGCAGTCCTTTAACCAGGGGCTGCATTTAAGGCAGCCTTATATGAACATTCTGACGGGGAAAGTTAAAATGTTCTCCCAAGGCCAGTAGTAACTGATAATTAATCACAGGGCTGGTGGGTGTATCGGTACCAAGTGCCCAGCACGCTGTGGCTTCTCTTTTGCAATTGTTTGCTGCTCCTGCGTGTAATATGTACTGCCTGAAATGAACACGCACATAATTTGAAAGCGGAGGGGGGGGGGAGCTCAGTGTGGACTCACTTAAAGGAAAGGATAGGAATTCTAAAGGAGACTTCTTTAAAAAAAATAAAGCATATGCTAATTGTTCCCTCTTGGTTTTTTTTTTAAATGCTTGTTTTGAAAAGTTGTTTCACATTCCCTTAATCAAGAAGCTGAAGCAATCAAAAGTTGTGAGCTATATTTTATTATTCAGAGAGGTCTTTTATTGTCAGTTTTTTTTTAATGAATGAATTCCATTGACATAAATATGCTCTCACTTTACCACTGTTGTAGCAAAAGAGATAATTTGTTCTCATAGTGAAAATAAAAAGCAAATGCTGATATCTTTTGAAAAGTCAAGAAAAAGAAAACGCCTTTATAGCCAATATAGTTTATAATGTGGAATAGTTGCGTACAGAACAGAGTTTAAATAACACAAGCACTTTCCATAGGATAGCTGTTTTCAAATAAAGTATATTTAGATTTATCCTGTAGAGGGACCCTGATTACAAGTGATACCAGCCACTGTACAGAAATATAATCAACATAAGCTAAAAAGGCAACTTCTGATATGTTACAAAGACTAACCGAAAAGAGCAATTCTCACATTTCATGCTAGACACCAATACATTATTTAGTGGTTTATTGCACCTCTTCTAGTTGTTTTTACATTCATTTTCTAGTAAGATATCCATCCTAACTTAACTGCCATTCTTTTTTTTTTTAATATCCTCATATTATTAAAACTTTACTAGTTGTAATTATTTTTTCCCTTGCGATTTGGCAACACAAGAGTTAACTCAGCTAAAGCCATATTGGTAAATTATAGTTGAACCACATACTTCATGTTAGACTGCCCATCTGAGTGTTTGATTTTTCTACAGAAAGTCATTCATAGTTTTTGGAATAATAGAAAGTGGTAAATGGCAGGCTACAGAGTTCAACAAGTAAAAGGAGGACACCACTAGGCAAATAAGCAGACACATACAGCTGTTCTAAAAATGCAAGTTCATCGACTATTCAGTTGTTAATTTTCTAGTGTTAGTTTTGTTGTGCATTTTCCTCCTTTCCCCCTCATTACTGGACACATATGGTCATGTTTATTTTCTGAGACTGTGTTGGAAAAAGAATAATAATATGTATAGTATATGGCTAAATGCATGGCAGATGCTGTATTCAGTGTTGATCATTCCACTGAAATACACTTGCAGACACAGTAGCGTTGTAAAGGTGGTAATGTTGAACATATTTACTTTGGAAGTATGTGTTTTGCCTTTGTGCCAGTGTTGGTTAGAATGCTGCTGTCTGCCTGAATGCACATAACAATTGTGAGTTTCTTTTTTACCCCTCTTCTTTTTTTTAAGAGTTGGTTAATTCCACTTCCAAAGGATAACAATGTGTTTAAATTTCTAATTCTCCTCCAAGATACTATTTCTGTGTATCCAGTGTATCCAGTGCAGATAAACTGCAGCTGCCACAGCATCTGAATGTATTTCTGACAGTCTCAGCTATAAACTTTTTTCTTGCTTATAAAAATACTGTGAGTGTGGGTTCATCCCCCTTTTCCCTGTGACTGATTTAGTATGACGGTGATTGATAACTTAGCTCTTTGTTCAGCAGTAGAAACTGTTGGTAAAAATAGATACATGCATTGCAATTAAAACTTTTGCATAGTTTAATAAAAGAGATTTTATATGAAATACATGAAGTAAGCTTTATTCCTACGTGGAAGGATGTTTCAAATTTCCTTAAGACAATTTGTAATAGATATGTGATATGGTGACGGAAAACCAACAGGTACTCGGAGAGCAGTAGAAACCCTTAGTTTATATTAAGATAAGTCTTTTCAGAGGATACAGTAGAGAGAAATAATTGCATAAATATAGGGAAGTTTATATGTGCTGTCAAGGATCCTCATTTTCTTGCTGTACACCCTAGTAGAATATATATAAATAAATCATTTTTGCTGTAGGACAGTTATTCATGGGATCTATTAGAACATTGAGCTTTAGAGATTCACAGCTTTCTTGTTTCAAAAGTTTTAAATATGACCATTTAACCTTACACTAGTTCTACTTGTGTACCTTAAAAAAAAAGATAAAAAGTAAACCCAACTGGTTTGCAGATCCCTTGAATGGAGCCATCCTTCTTCTGTGCACTGAAATAAGTGCAGACAACTTCAAGGAACATGTATTAAGTTTTTTTCAAAGTGGGGGGATGTTCTCCTCTGGGTCACTTTGATCAGTGATAGGTGGACAGTGTTCAGAAACCTTTAACTTCTGTTCTTTTACTGATTTGGATAGAGACCAGATTTCAGTCCAAATTGTATGTACATGTGCACATATAAACACACATATCCCAGCTCTGTTGAGAACTAGAAAAGAAGATGCATTTGATCAATTAAATAAAAATAGACTTTTTTCTTTTCTTTTTTTTCCTGATTGAAAATTTTTGTACATCATCTGAAAAAAAAGTGTCATTTTCCTTCTTCCAACTTATCTTAATGGCTGTGCTGTTCTAAAATACTTCAAAGGAACATGACCATAATATAAAAACAGCAATAATCCATAATGATAAAAAATGCCAGAGGTGAGTAAAAGCATTTTTTAATCTCCTGTTTCAAATCTAGAGGAGAAAACTCTCTTGAAGGTATCTTTTCAGCCAGTTAAGAAGGGTAATACCAGGATTGTGTGTTCATCTGTGAGCCATTATATAGTAATTTTAAATTCATCCAGTGCTGCAACAAAATTAGCAACATAATTTCATTCTGTTAACAGTATCTCATGAAAGCACAAATATCCGAGTATATCCTTATACTCTTGCTTTATTTAACTTCTCACCAGTATTATTACTAGTGACAATTTTCCTATTGTGCATTCAATTCTCTCATCAGCACAATGACTTTATTACTGGAACAATCATTTCATAGATAGATGAGAAATAATCTGGGGAAACTAAGGTCAGATCTGTATATTTATATTAATATGGATGCATCTTCCCATCGGAAAGAATGAAGAATGGCAATGCACTGGAAAGGTTGGTTATAAAAGCCTCCTTATTTTGCTGCAATAATATTCTACACAGAAAAAGTTTAGATTTTCAAATGTAAATACTGTGTAGTAGGAATATTTGATTCAAATTTGAGCGCAAGGCACCTCATTAGAATTCTGCCAGTATAATATTTGATTACCCCTTAGTGAGAAAGTAGTTAAAATCAGAAGGGTAGTTACATTTACCTACGAATTATATGAACCAAGAGTAAAATAATTGTATTTTTACATGTAAAAGCATTACACATTCTCTAAGCTTCATATTTAAAATAAAATAAAATTGTAATTCACTGCAGTAAATGAAAAGACACTGTGCATTTGATTCACAGACTTACTGTCAAAAGGCTTTTTGTAAGACGCATCTTAACAAGAGAAGCTTGTAGCAAAGATATGAATGATGGCCATTTTATTACAAACATCAGCAGTTGCGACATTTTCATATATTTTTTTTTCATAAATATTGAGAGTCATCTTGCCTTGCTTGTTAGTTTGCTCAGAAGCGTCAGTAATAAAGTAACTGTTTCAGACTGTTGAAGACACATTTGTGCCTGTTTTTGTGTGTGTCGTACAGTTCATTCAGGAAAAATTAAATGCTGGTTTTAGATATTTGTTGCTGGTAAGTTGTCCTAAGTAGTATGAGGTGCTTGGCCTTGAGAAAATGTTCTGTCTGGGCATATATCTGATGTTCTTTGTACTATGAGCCTTCGGGTTAAGTAGATCCATTTATTTAAAAAAATATGAAGCGCGTGTGCTGTTCAAAATAATATATTATATTATTTGTATATTAATATACATGCCAAAGGTAATGCATTTTCTTATTTGAAAGCTCTTTAGAAGTAATGTCATCTCTCCATTTTCTATTTATACATAAGCATGTTTGCATGTAAATACGTTGCATATAGTTGCATATGTGTGTAATACAGCTCTGTGTATGCTGTTACGTTGTTTTTGTAAAGACATATTCTCAAGAAATTATAACTTTAAATACTAGGGTGCTAGAAGACTGTTGCAAAAGATAAATAAGGTTATTCTTCTGGAAATTGTTGCAAGAAATGGTTTAAAAAGTGATACAGCATATTCACTCACACTGAATGCACATTACAGTCATGACATTAAAGTCGTGTCACCAAAATTTTCATTTACTCATCTGCATACCTATGAATGAGCATCTGTAGACCTACAGCATGAAGATATAAGACCATTGTTCTTTGCAGGTGAGGATGTCTATACTGAGAAGTCATAACTTTAGGATTCCTACTGGATTAGAAAATGGTTTGCCTAATCTATGTAGGGCTGTGTGTGCATGCCAATATCCTATATGCTTTATGTATACACGGACACGCACACTCTGACATACAAGAATAATTTTCGTCTTTCAGTATTGTGCGCTTGATGGATGCATGGGAAGTACACTCTCAGCTGTTGCTGAGAGCAAAAACAACTGTGTTTTATACACAGGAAACATTTAATGTATGCATATAAGCCCAATGTATTTCTTTTAACCATAGTCTGTGATTTTTTTTGTTCTTTGACTTTAAAGATGTCTTCAGCTAGTAATATGTGAATCCACATGGCATCTAATTTGATGACGTAACAAATAGTTTGAGTAGTGAATAAGAAAAATCATTGTGATGGTCTAATGTAAATTGTAGGTGCTAGGTTTAAAAGAGTTAATTTTGTGAGCTTGTGTATCTCATGCAGAATAAGAGTTAGATGACAGACATGTAAGATATAACAGCAGAACCTCTTGCTTAAAGGATGGCTTGCCTTGACTTTTAACCCTAAATAATTAGTTGCTGAATAAAGCATCTTTGAGATGTTGGGACAAAATCCTGCCCAGCTGAGGCAGGGTTGCAGGGATTGTAGTGATAGTGAAAAAATTCGCATTTACCAGGTCATGGTGACACGGTAAGCGATTGCAAAGGAACACTGGGTTTACTGATACTAGGCTGGCGTCATAAGTTAGAAACAAACAAAATAAAAGCCTCTTGAATTCTCTCCCTTTCACCAGTAATAGTGCTTATGGTGAGGCTAATTCTCATTCATACAGACCAATAGATCGTCACATCTTAGGGCCGTAAATGCTTTTGGGAGGTTTTAAAAAATCAGAGGAGAGATGAAAATAATCAAGTTAGAATAGTGTTTCCCCTTATGTTTCAACTTCAATGGCAAATTGATTATTTGCAGTTCACAAGATGATTATTCCAGAATGCTTAATTCACATCTGTCATTTTACAAGTACTGAGAATATGGATGTATACAAGTACAGATTCTATTAGCTGGAATGGTTTTTACTGAAACCTCAGTTAAAAAAAAAAAAGCAACTAACTCATTGTGTTTTTCTGTAGTAATAGGGATGGTAGTTCCTGCTCTAACTTATGAGAATAAAACCCCATGTACTTTGAAAACTAAAATAATCTGAAGGAAATATCTCCTTGAGAGGCATTCACAATTGCCTTAATTAATGAAATATAGCTTATTTTCAGTGTAGCGTAGATCATATTAAACAGCTTCTGGTTCACCACCTTCATCTACTACTTGTGGTTTGGGGAATGGTACAGTTACTACTGCTTATACTACATTTATGAATGTGGATTGGCACACAATATATCAGATTCTGTGTACCCTCATATGGCCCATATAATGAAGAGAAACAGCTGTGCTGGTTAAATGAACAGTATGCTTACAGAGGGAGAAAAAGTAGCAGGGAAAATGGGTTTTAATTTAAGAAGAGAAACACTCTTGAGAAGGTGAACTTAATATGGCACTGCTTACTTCTATAAAAACCATTCCACAAAGAACTTTGGAAGTCAAATGATGTGTTATGTTAGTTCTTCTCTTCTCTGTGTGTATATTAGAATTTGTGTAAACGTTCAGTATTAGTATTGTTCTTTTTTTTCCCCCTCCTCTGAACAGCCATGATTTTTTTCTCAGATTTAGCCGTTAAAGAGATTAACTAGATAAAATTGATAGATACAATTTTGAATACATATAATCATTATATCACTAGCAGTACTATTATGTATCCCGATGTGTTTTTGTCTATGCAAATCAGTGATCGTTCTTGGACTGAATTGTTTACCCGTTATGAGCAAAATATTATCAAAGGACTACATTTTCTTCATTTGCTTGGAACATACACGTTCTTAGATGTCATATATGTATGATAGTTGAAAGAATATAACAGCTTTTGGAGGGACTACAGTACAGTGATAGGATTTTCTGTGAGCTGAAAAAGAGTCACTTGTGCAGAATAACTTTGTTCTAGTCACATTATTTTAAATGTGTAAATTTATCTGTGGCACTTTGCTGTGTTCATAAATGTATGCATGCCAATTCTCCTTTAAATTTATTTCAGTAAAACATGTTTTCATGGAAGGCAATCCAAATGAATGTAAACCAGCATAATGCTGCTCACTTTCTTGATAATAAGTTTCACTGAAATCATTGGCCTTTGCTTCTGTGATATCTTATATAAGATCATACTGAAACATTAATGAAAACCAATGGAACTTAAGTATGCATGCTGTTTTCCCACATGACACTCAAAAGAACATTTTTGCTGTTTCTGTCACAACTGGATATGGTTAATCTTATACAAAACCTGAAAGAAAAATTGAAAAAGAGAACAGCTTTTATTTTTAAAATATTTCAGCGCCAGCAATCTATCATGGATTTTTTAAAAATAAATGAATGATAAACACAGGGACTTGTGGCCAAAAGCAATTTTTTGAATAAAAATCTGTTGCCCTCATGCTCCATCCACATGTCACTTGAAACTCACAGTTTAAGCCTGCAGAAAGTGGAGGGGGAAAACACAGCTTCCTCTTTCTCTGTAAAGATCAGTATTGAATCTGCATGAAAGCTATACATTCCTTGCATACATACATGTAGATGTTTTTAAAGGACTAAGCATATTCTGGTTGGTCCTCACTTTGTCATACCAGATTTTGAACTATTTGCAATTAGAACACCAAGAGCAGTTTTCACATTTTAAACAGGATAATGTGAGGTGCAGATCAGAAACTTGTCAAATTATAGAAGAAAGCAGCTCTGTGTATGTTTTATTATTCCATAAGGCCATGTGGATGTCATGGATTTCCTGGTTTTGTTTCAGCTTTTCCAATCAGGTATCAGGGTGAGAAAAACTGTTGAGTTGTGAATGAAATGACACTTCGTAGACAAGCCACTGAAAATCTACCTGTGTCTGTAATTTTTCATAGAGGCACCCAAGTTTAGCCATTGGCAGTCAAAATGTCCATTTATTTTGCCTCTGTAAGGAGAGGCAAGACAAAAATTTGGAACTACGTAACTTGGCTTATCAGAGCATAATGTTGGTGGACTGCTCAATCCAATCTTTATGGAGTATTAGAAGAAGGAGAGTACAGCCTGCAGCCCTTTCCAGTAGTGGCATTTTCTTTCTAATCTAAAGATTTTAGCCAGAACATTATTTCTGTGACACTAAAATATAATATAAATACAATTACAAAAATCTGGTACAATTTATTATGAAATATTCTGCTTTCCTTGTGCAAAATTGTCATGTTCAATTGGGCATCATTTATTGCAGATCTGTATGACTGAGTTTGAATGCCCCAATATACAAAGTGCAGTTACTTATAGGTAAAGGAATAAAAATTATTGGAACTGTTAAAAATTATTACTACTGATACTGGAAAAAATTTATAGGTATGTATTTAATATTGTCCTACAGAGGTCAGAGAACTGTAAGAGGATAATATTACGCATATTTATTCATAGTAAGTTTCACTACATTTATGAGAGTTACATCCTAGGAAGTGTTCTCAGGGTTTGACTGGAATTTAGCCTTGGTAGGATTTTTGTTATTGCTGTTGTTTATGTTTAGCAAACATTAAAAGTTTGTCAACTTTATTAATGTTGCTCATAGTAGCCCTTTGTTCCCAGGACAATTGAGCCAAGACTTACATTTGCCAAGATCATCTGAACTAGTTGTCTGGAGGGGGAAAAATATCACACACTAATGAACACTACACGTGGAAAAAAAGTAATTACTTCCAGCTGGCTTTATGCAATAACAAAACTAATATTAAATTGAGAAGCTTAATTAGTGTGGATTTAATTATTTTTGCATTGAAAGGGAATGGTGTAATTCTGTTTTTAAAATTTGGTTCTAAGTATTTCTAAATACAAAAAGGTGGTTGGTTTTTGGGATAATCAGGCATAGAAACAGGATAATCTGGTGAGATTTCCACCTATCCACAGTACCCTATACCACTTGGCATTGTCAGCATGCCTGCTGCAGCTGGTAGCATATGACTGTGATTTTGTAGGCAGGAAATATAGATTTTATTCAGTGGAAGCATTCAGGAAGGCATTCCTCATTTGTGACTCTTGCAAAGCCTGATTTTACTGACCCTGTCATGATTTAACAGGTACGTTGCAGACTATGTATTGTTTTATTTTAATCTTTTAAAATTAGAAATCAGCAAGTTAGGGGAGAGGAGGAACAGGAGAATAAAAGCCCTTCATCACTCAGGGTCAGCATTTTACACCTAGAGAAAAGGTTGTGTTGTACTTTATGAGGATGAACTTTGACTGAACTGAAACCAGATCGAAAACATGACAAGATTTAGGCACAAGGGCTATAATCCTGAATCTGCTACAGGTATACAACAAAGACCTGTTTGTGCCAATATAATCCAGTTTGAACTCAAGGCTCCTTGCTGACTTTAGATGAGATCTATTGAGAATTAAGTATTGTTAAGTTACATTGATTTCTGTGGGAAAGAAAAAAAATAAAGGTAAACTAAATAGAAAAAGAGCCAGGGAGTTGAGGCTATTCTGCATTTCTTTAGATAAACATGACATGCAATCTGCTTTGCATTACTCCACAACTATATAGGTTTAATCTAGATGTTACAAGGAAAAAAAAAATGAAAAGAAACATGGAATGGCAGCAGCTTAAAATCTAGATAAACCCTTAAGTGCACACTTAGTCTATCCTGCCAAAATCCCTCAAGTATCTTTATTTGGGTTTTCAGTTACGCTTTAAGTCTGAAATCATTCACAGTTAATTATTAAGATCAGTACTGCTTATCTCCAATGCAGTGGGTTGCAGTTATTCATTTTAAATGCTAATTGTACAAGCTAAGATTCTGCTCACCTTCTGAGAGGATTAAAAATAGTACGCATTGGAAAAGATAAGTTCTATTCTAAATTATGATTGAAATGGCTTTTTGAACAGATTGAATCCATATTTGCTTTCATACATCCATAAACCACCATGCTAAAGAATCCAGACAGTAGTACTGATTTCTGAAAAATGTATATTGATTTAAGTTCTTCACTCTTCTATTCTGACTTCATACATGTAACTTTATGATTAAAAAAACTTTTTAATAAGCTTACCTGTTCTACCAACTGCTCATTAATGGTTTGTGTCTAGAGAATCTGTTGCATGGGAATCACTGAACCTCAAAGTAGTATGTATTCTTTTGAGGTTTCTAATAGAATTAGACTGAAATATCATTATACTAGTCCATTATTAATAGTCCATTGCACCTACAGTTTGGGTGAATCACTCTTATCAACATTCTATCTATTGCATGGATGTTCATGGTCCAATTAAAAGAGTTGTGTAAGGGCAAACTGTTTTACTTTGTTCATGGCCATTATAAGTTGTCCCCAGTGACTTAGCAGAGTCTTGCTACAGAGACGTTCAGTCACTCATCAGTGTTCCAGCCAATGTGGAAGTAATGTTGTCATTCAATCATTCTTAACCCCTAGTAAACCAGACGTTCAATCATACTGAGTCAGTAACATGGTTTTTTTAAACAATACAATTCTGTCTGTGAATGAGAAATATAATTGTTGTTAAAGTTAGATGTTTACTTTGCAAACTGTATATACCACCTTCCCATGGGGGGGAAAAATAAATCACATTTCTTTCCGAGTAAATATAAAGTCTCCTTCAAACTGAGCAGAACTTCTGGCCATATTATAAACACTTCCACGTAGTTTTCTTGGTAACAGTAATGGAGTGGTTTGCCACTGCCTTTTGTAAGTTTTGTTTTGTTTTTGTTTTTTAAATTTCCCAGCATAGTCTACAGCCCTTGGAGTACTGACCTGGTATGATCAACTTTGCAAATAGCCAGAGTTGGTTATTCCACAAGAAATATAAAATATGACCCTAATGCAATATAATGTTGATTAGGAAATAAACTCCACTGTCCTCAATAGTGCTTATTCTCACATACAGTAAGTATGCATAGAATTGGAACTTTAATGTGTGCACTTATTCTGTACATAAAACCTTGATTCATGGTCTGAACTGCCCAGAGTCATATATTTGAGATGGATGTCTATATAAATTGAATGAATGAATGAATGAATAAATAAATAAATACATCTGACAAAGGGGGCAGTAATCCCACTTTATTTAGACAAAGCAGTATTTGATGTAAGAATGGAGTTTAAGGATCTGTTTTTAAATAAATTTCTACCTTTTTGTTCCTCAGTAGAAAATCAGATTTAACTCCCAGATTACTTTGAGAAAATTATGCTTACTTTTATATAAGATTGCGCTGTACAAATAAAAACTAATAATTGTTGTTTGGAGGATAGCAACATAGACAGCAGGTAAAATTTGCAAGCAACGTTACTTTCACAATATATTTGGAGTGTGGGAGCCTCTACAGCATAGCTTGCTCTTATACCAACCCAACACCTCTTCTCATGCTAGCATGTCTGTTTCTGCAAATCGGGGGCTATAACTGGCATAGCAGTATGGCTCAGGGACTTTCACTGCCTGGAAAAGCCATGAACTACAGAACTTATACAGTAAAAGTATGGTGCCAAGCAGTATATTTGGGGCTGTCGCTGTAATTTAAAGACACGAATGAAGCGAAGCAAATCTCTGATATAGAAGGGATCTGGTGTGCACTTTTGCAGATGGTGTAATGCTGATTTAACAGATAATTGCAAAGTTCAATAAAATTAACGTCTTAGCCAGTGTTAACCTATTTTCTTAGTCTGAGAACCATAATGAACTGGATTTTTATAAATAGAAGATCTGTTGCATTCTATCTCTTCTTGGTATGATACTATCAATAAATTATGCAAAAAGAATGCTAACTAGTATTTCATTTTAACAGTTTCTTCAACCTGCCAGTGGATTTTTCTTTCTCCTTCCATCTGCAATTTTTGTAAGAAAATGAAGTTAAGAATAACTTTGGCTTCAAATATGAAATGAAAATTATCTTTTTCCATTTGAAAAAAAGTAGTTTAATTTTTTTGTACATAATTTTTATTAAGGATTTTGATTACAAAGAAAGAAAAAAGAATAGTAAGAATAAAAATTGCAAGACAAGAAAATGATAAAGAAAAGAAATATATACAGTAAAGTGACTTCCAACCTTCATTACAACAAATATAGACAAATTTAGTAACTCTTTTTTGGCAGAGTGCTAGAAAGCATTTGGCCCAGGAGAGATCATAAAAGTCACACACCAGGCATTTCTATAAAAATAATTTTATTTACAGAAAACAAACATATTTAAAGGCTGTTTGCTGAGAGGAGAGATTTCTCTCAGCTGCATATTCTCTGCAAGCCTACACAGAAGGGAAACTGAAACTAAAATAAGTTCAGGCAAGTTCCTCCATTAGGCAATGCAACCATTAACACGTGAAAAGGGGACAATTAAATTCAACCTCTTCACCCGGCCAAAATGATTAGTTACCGTAGTAGCCTTAATCTGTAGTAGAAAACATATTAACACTTTTCACCCCCTATAAGGTTACAAACAGATGTCAGTTCATCCCACACCTCTGTCCCTTATCTACAGTATAAGCAAATCCATGAAACATCATCTTTTCAATCCTGGTGTCAGGAAAAATTCCATAAAGGATTGCCAGAACTTTGCAAATAAATGTCTTATTTTAACCTTGACCAAATAAACCAACTTTATATTCCTTCCTTTTACTTTGAACAGTCTTAACCTTTAGTTCATTCAAATATTATTTTAGAATTTTATTTCTCTTCAATTCTATCTCACAGACTTCTTCAAGGGTTTAACAAGCCTCTTCTGTAGATCCAATACGAAAACATTTTCCAGGTCATTCTCTTGGTTTATCATTTGTATTTTTCCTTTAATTTTTAAAAATTCAACCAGTTTCTTTTGTATATCCAATAATGCATCCTTTTCCAAATCATTCTCTTGGCCTGTCATTTGTAGTTCCACTTTTGGTACTTTCTCTGACATGTCAAACAAATTTTATTTCACATCTGTCATTCCCTCATTGACATCTTTTGGACATAATCTATCCATAGAATCAGGCATCATTACTACCACTGTTGTAGTTACTAATTTCTGGCTCTATTCCTCAAAGATCTTCTTTAATATTTCCAATGTTATGATATTTTGTGTCATTTTGTAAGTTCCAGTTAACCGGCACCAAACGTTGGCTTGTATTTCTTTTCCTTCTACTCTTGTAGAATCTTTTGTCCCCTCTAGTGTCCAGTGTCTAAAATCATAAAGTCACTTATATTTGTTATGAACCAAGATAGCCAGAATAACTCTGGTTCCCATGAAAAGCAATTTATTTTTTATTGTCAGTTCTAAAATCTTATAGTAAAACTCAATATTCCAAATTTAACTGGACCCTTAATTCATTTGTAACTTTCTTAGATCAAAATCTTATTTAGCTTTTTGCTATTTATTTCAAATTCTTTAAGTTCGTAATTAATTTTTCTTTTGCTCAGAGTTGAAATATAAACTCTAACCTCACCCAGTGACTTTTTAAACTTGTCATTCTGAAGGTCTCTAATAGCTTTAAGATGGTTAATAGACAATTTCTGAAGGTGATTAGAAAGTGAGGTTTGCGAAGTTAGTGTTCTTTAAAAGGCTCTGCTGTGGTTGCAAACAAGATGGCTAATCCCTTCGTCTCCCAGTGCTCAAACCTGCGGGAGACCACTGTCCTGCAGTCTCCTCATGAGGAGTAGCTGTCTGGAGCACATGAGCTTATCCGGAGAGGTTCCAAAGAACTGGTCTACTCAACCAGTTCTTTGGTCTTCTCCACAGTTATCAGCTTTGTTTTTGTGGAGATGTCTTTGGTTCACCATGCCTCTCCTGGAAGTCCAAAAGTAGTTTAATTTTTGATGCAAGACAAGTCCTATGAATAGTTAAGAAAAATTTATTATCTGGAGAAATGAATAAATTAATGTATCAAGGGCAGCAAATGACACATATTTTTGAAAGATAAAATTTGCTTGGATGAGATGATCCCAAGTTGACAATACTTTACATAATTAAAGTATCTACATACATATTTTTTAGACTTTCTTGGAAAAGCAGTGCTTTCAAAGGAAGGTAAATATGGCCAACTTCAGCTGGAAATGGAGGAAGGTATCATTGAATACTGTTATTATTGAACATAGAATAAATACCTGCATCTTCAAATACTGCTCTCATGTATTGTGCTCTATCCAATTCTGCAAATAAAGTTCTCCAGTCCATACACAGCGTCAAAAAGATTTTAGGAGATATGTTCAGTGTAGCTGCTTCATTAAGAATTTATTTAATAAGTATTTATTTTGCAATATAAATTTATTGGGCCATAATATTTGCAGTCCTTTGCTGGCAAGGATTGTCTCTGGAACAGTATTATGATATCTTCAATCCATGTTCCTGTAAATGAGTAAATGTGCAGAATGCAGAAACTGATCATTTAGATGGAAAGCACTGCATTCTTCAGCTCTGTCTCGAACAGTTCTTATTTTTTCTAGCTGACCCTCCAACCTTCCTGTCTACTGCAAACTGAAGTAATATTTAGATATGGAAATTTAAATACATGAAATTTGTCAATTTCTAAACTGAAAAGAAAACATATATAAAATATTACATTAGGGAAGGATGAAAATTTGGTATAGGCTGGTGCTAGCTGAAATCTGATAATGTACGTCATTTCTTCTGTGGCACCATTTTATCAATAAGCTGGGGCTGTAGCTAAACAGAAGCTACAGCTGTTTTGCTAAATTACAATCCATACAAACTCCAGCTGTGAACTTATGGATTCATGAGGCAGATAAAATTGTACTTAGACTTGTCAACAAGTTTTATTGACATATCTACTCACTTGCCAATGACACCAAGCAGAATGTATAGCCAATTTTTATTCCCCTCGTAATAGTGCTTTGAAAAAAGTATTTTTGATTTCAATGGAATTTCCTCTAATAAGGTCCAGTTCAGGATTAGAAATCTTACTCATTTTCCCCCCATGTATTCTTGCCTGTGTTTGTAGACAGTCACAAGGAATCCTACAATTACAGAAGTTAAAATTTAGAAGTTAAGAAAATTCAAACACTGCTGCCAGCATTCTCGGTGTGCTGGAGAAAATAAGGGATGTAGCCTAAGTAAGTAACGTGTGTAAATTGGTATCTAGCCTTGCAAAAATAATTGATCACCTCTACTATTACTACCAGTCTTAAATGGCTTAGACCCAACATTTTCATCTTCCTTCCTTTTAGTAACATTCTTAAAACTATAGGTGTTTTATGCACTAGAGTTCTCAACTTTGACTATCAATTAAAATTGTAATCATTTGCAGGAAAACATGCACCAAAGCCATGGTGTGTAGAGATTTGTGACAGGGAGGGGAGTATCAGTTATAAAATCCTTCATGCAAAAAATATTGTTTGCAGTGAATAGTCATCATTTAGGACCATGATTAAATGTGTATAGGTTGTACACATGCTTATTTTTAATTGCTGGTCACATACAGAACCATTATAGACATTGAACTGAGTACATTAATTTTTAGCCAAACTGCTCGAGTGTTTTTTTTTTAAGAATTTGTGTGAAAATTTAAGGGTTTTATTTGTGCAGTTGGGCTATTCACTGTCACTCCTATTCACCATACTGCTAGCAACTAGAAATCTACACTGAGCAGCAGCTACTAAGCTAGAGACAGTTTTTAGTATCAGCCTATCTTAGTGCAGAATTAAGCTGTTAATATTTATTGCATGTTATATTGAAAGAGCTTTATATAGAAAAGAACTGCTCATAATTGAATTCCCCAGACAAATCAAATACTAATATTTCTCAGCCAAAGAAGTAATTAATTAGTTTGTGTTTCAAAGTGAAGTCTATTCTGTTATTGATTTTCTTTCTTTGTCATTTTCTTCGAGAAAGTAGGCCCTTTATTAAAATGATGTGTGCATGGTATGAAATGGGTGGGACAAAGTATTTGCTATTGTTAAGTAAGGCTGAGTGGAGTAAAGTGGATAGTGTCCAGTTCTCATTGAGATGTGGTTGATAGCTTAATATGGTTTGTTTCCAAAATCTTGGAGAAGCTAAACTGTAGCAGAAACCAGAGATTAGCAAAATTCATTTTGCAGCCTAGTCAAGTATTTCAGATCAAGTGACTGGTGCTGCTTGTAACGAAGCATCTGCAAAGTGTGTCAGGATGATGCTGGTTGGTATGTCCTCTCCCCTTTAAGTAAAATGTCAACACAGCTGCAGTTTACCACTTTTTGAAATCTCTCACCTGGGAGTTAGATAAAATATCTTGAATTCGGGCATGGGTTGGGAGGAAGCAGTGGAGAAGTACTATTTGAAATGCTATTAATTCCTGAAAAATTGAATTCATACTCTTTGTCTGGCTAGATAAACCTACCCCATATGCATGTGTTTCTGCCCCTTATTTCATGTGCCAGGCAGATTTTTCCCCCCTTACTATCATTGCCTTGTCTGCTGTGTTTATCTTCTCTGAAAACACTGAAATGTAAGCTGTTGCAGCTCAGGGTGGGTGGCATAGATGTTCACAAGGCTTTCCAAAGTAAAATAGAATAAGCATTTCACTTAGGCTCTAAAAACAGCTGAGAGAACTTAATGTGCTGTTGCATAAAAATGAAAAAAAAATCAGAAATATTTTGCCTTGCACTGTAAACAGGCTTTAGGGCTTTTGAGTTGGAAACTTTTAGAGTGACACATTCTACACAGAAGGAACATCAGTGGTACTCAGCTCATCCTTAATGGACCACAGAACCCTCTTCACTTTTTTATGAACTCCTAAAGCGTGCTCATTCTTAACAAAATGTCAGGTTAAAACATGTCACTTTGCTGTTACTTGCTTGCCTTTAATCAGAAGACTACAGTTAATGGTCTGTTTTACTGTAGGCAGTAGTGCTTCATTCCCATTTCGCTGTCATCCCAAGTTCCCACCCCTAGTTAGCCCCTGCACTGAGGGAAAAATGCAAGAAGTTCTGTTCTGGGAATGTTGAAGCAGCAGATGCAACACAGAATAACTTCTCAGCCCTGGTTATTGGAATACTTGTGTAAATCCAGATTTTATTTTGTATCAGTACATTTCAGTGACATCACTGTTTTTCTCTGCTACTTTGTCAACATTCTCCTCAGCAGATGAGTACTATAATACCACGTTATGATACTATTTATTTTGATGATGTAAATTCTTAGAATCAAAATTTGTACAGTATTTCATTTTAGCAGTCAAGCACTGATCCTGGTCTTTATGCTAATTGTTACTGTGGGGTTCTAGTGTAGAGATCAAAAACAGTTTATGCAAGACTGCGCCTTTTCAGTATAGTGATTGAGAGATCACTGTGGAGCTAAAAATGACCCTTTTGTGTTATCAAACCATGTGTCAATTAACACCATCTCCTTACAGTGCCATGGAAATTGTGGCTGAAGGTTGGCTGAGCACCCAGAGCATCAAGTATCACCATAAAACTTGTTCCCAGTGATGCTATAGGATTTGTTGCATAAGCAAGATCATGCAAATTACTTTCATAATTACTTTCATAATATATACTTTGACTTTGTCAGCGTTTTCCAGTCTGGTTCTGTCTGGTTGTATTTAGCTGTAACACAATGGCCATGCTGGCTGGAATTTCTAAGAACTGCACAGAAGTGGAGTGTTTGGGGTTGAGGAAAGATACTTAAAGAATATACAAATACTATGCCTAGGGTCCCCCCCCCCCGTTGAATCTGCTGCTTATGGTAAAGAAATGTTTGTATTTAGTCATCCTCTAGTATAAAGATGATCAAGCAGTGGAGTGTCTGTTGCATTTGAATATTTCTATGACTTGCATTTTTAGTCTTTTTTTACTTCTCACCTTCTTTTAAACTGTTGGCAAACATGAGATATCTTACTTAGAAGTGCTTCACACATAGAACTTATGCATCTCTATTGCTGCTGGGTAAAAGAAACACACCTTTGCTATTAGAAGGATCTGTTTAAAATTACATGGAGAATTCTAAATCATAGCTATAAATTCAGCTAAAGAGGAAAGGCCATACACTTACATTTCTCAGAAATGCAGAAAGTGTAATGTGAATAGTTCATCTGTTTTCCTTCAGTTAATTTTTCCATACGTTCTACATTTTTGGCTATGTAGCTTAATGTAACATTTAATGAAACTACACAAGGTCAGCCTTAGATCTGTGGGCATGAATGTCTAAGATCCAACTGTTCTGTGGTATTTTAGATATAGGCAACATTTCCAAAGCATTTTTTCTGGTGTGATCATATTCTTAGAAATCTTATTCAAATACTTTGGATTTAAGTTGTATATTCAGAAAAAATTAAAGCCTAGGCAAGAAATGACATAGATGTCATAGGGCTTACTTTTTGAGAAGAACATCCTAACAAAATATGAAAAAACATTGTCTCCAATATTTGTGAAAAACACTGTTTTATTTCCCTCCTTTCAATCAGTCAGGACAAATTATAAGGTAATCTTTTAAAGGTTGTATGATGTGTACTGTATATTATTGCCTTTCTTTTCTTTTAACAGTAGATGAGTGGTTTTGTTTTTGGTTTTAGTATCTAATTATTTTGCACAAATGCACAGTTCAGACATCTATTACTCAAAAACCAAAATGTTGACCAAATGAGGAATTCACTTTCCCAGTGACTAAAGTACGGAGAGTGACTTGTATAAAGTAAGCTTATTGGATAATATTGTTAGGTATGTGTACATATATGGACAGTTTTTGCACAGACATCTTCATCTGTGTGTATACCATACCTCAGCTTAGTTTGAAGGGGTTGATGTACAAAAACTTCTTAATAATCAGAGACCTGATAATACTCCAAGGTCTTTGATTATATAATGTATGCTACATTATTGTTAGTGGGAGAAGGTGAAGCTGTTCCAGATTAGTGATATAAATCTACCTACAGTAAACCTGTGCATCTATGTGTATTCTCTCTGGATGCAATCTCTTTCTGTGTTTCAGTTGCATGTTTATTTCAAAATGTCTAACAATTCATTTTATCATTTTAAAGCATTAAATAAATGCTAAGGATTATTAAATATTTGCCGGCTCTGCAGACACTGAGAGACATAGCTTTTTAATTAGGATTATGTGCAATGTAATACCCGAACAAGGGAAAGGACTGAAAGTTAATGTGACCTCCCAGCAGCTAACGTAAGTGAATTATATTGTCCCATAAGGTGCCCCCATCCACCACTCAGAAATACCATAATAAGCACCTATCAGAAGAAAGGACTCTTTAAGACAAAACAAAAGCATTTAAACTGTATTTATGTTCAACAATCAGTCTCCACGTGGCTGTCTGCAAGTAGAATTTTTTAGCCATTTCCCTTCTCTTTTTGCTGCACAGCTGTCATTCGTGCAGCAAAATACCAGTGAGGGGAGGGGGAGATGGAAGGCGCCCTGCTAAAATCGTGTCACGTAGCACTAATTCATCTGCTCTCATTAGAGTGAGCCAGGGACAGCAGTGATGGCCAAGAGCTGCACTCCACACATGACACACGAACAGTTTGGGGAATAGAAAATTGCTTTCTCAGGAAACCCAGCCAATTAAGGACTTGACCATATTGAATGTCAAGTGTTAATTTAGGTTTTTCTTCATTTTCCCAGTAGTAATACGGGTCCTGTGATGAGCAAATACATGTCAAGTAAAAGTTGATTGCATGAAGGACCCAGGTATTATATGTCACTGACAAGTCACAAATGCACTCTAGTCTTTTAACCCCTTAGGTGAGTCGGGCCGCGTGTGAGGGGGAGAGGAAGCGGGATTAACTGTACTATAATGATAAGAATAGATAGCTTATATTAGGGGAAAGTCTGGGAAGTAGACAGAATTCGTAATTGGTGTAAGAGGGACCAGTCTTGCACATAGTACATAAAGATGACACCAGTGGTTTGGGTTAGATTTAAAAACAAACAATCCAATATCCCAAGTACATTACAGACCTCTATGAAGTGCAGTGCATTGTTTGCTGTTGCAAGAAAGTAAAACAAATCTAATCAAATTTATTGTTACAATCGAAGATCAGCATAAGAAAGGAAAATCTTTCATCGTATTCCCTCATCCCATGAAAATTGGAAAGCATTTCTGTGGGGTAACTTAATTTTGCTCTGATTTTGTGTGTGTGCGCTTAAAACCATGAATCTTCTTTCTCCCCATTTCCTTCCTCTGCAAAGAATCCCTTTCACCTACCCGATTCCCCTTCCATCTCACTCTTGTTCACAGGTTATTACTTCCCTGCGGCCAACTCCCCCCCATCAGCCAGTGGTATCTGGGTGCATTGGAAAAAGAAGCCCATTCCCTTCTCTTTCCTGAACCAGTTGCTGGTTTTCTTCTTTTTAGTAGATGGAGAGATGTCAACTTTGGAACTCATCAGTAACATCTAATTTCCATTCATCAGCATATTATTTACATATGAATGTTGTGAAGATAAGAGAGTGTCTGTTTCTGTTTCAAGTGCACAATTGATGTGCACACAATAATATGTCCACAATGACCTAGGCATTTATCGTAGAGTCCCCTGTAAACATAGTCAAGTGGAGCTGACAATCTGAAATCATTGAGGAAGCTATTTTTCATTTCAAAACAAGTGTCCAGTTTCTGCCTTTTGCGATGGGAAGTTATCAACAATTTCTCTTAATTTTGCTTAGAAAAATTACAGATTTTTTTTTAAAAATGAGGAATATACTAAATTTTCACAAATCTCTTCTGTGCTGGAAATTAAGACTTATGAATAGGATTGATTTTTCTCATTCAGAAGGATTTAAAATCCTTATCTTTTATATTTTTTCCTAACAATATATTGTCATCTAATATATTGTCATATAAGTAAACAATGGATTTGACTCTATACTTATCAAGGCATAAGAACAGAATGCATAGAAACAGCTATGAGAGTGCAGCCTGTAAGCATTAAGCAGTTGAGCTTCATAGGAAAGAGTACAAATTGGGTATAAGGTTAGGTAGGATTTTTTTCCCT
The DNA here is from genome assembly GCF_035149785.1 of Candoia aspera. NCBI lineage: Eukaryota > Metazoa > Chordata > Lepidosauria > Squamata > Candoiidae > Candoia > Candoia aspera. The sequence goes on from NC_086154.1 coordinate 187,232,126, forward strand.
TAATATGGTTCTTTTCTTTTGTTTAGTGAAATAAGAAAGAAAAATTAACCAAGTTGCATGTGGAATAAACAGCTAGCCTCTACATTATTCAAAGACTCTTACTGTAAACCAGACTTTTATTCATATTTACCAAAGGTGTCTTCACTTAATTTCAGCTTCTTTTCATGAAGGATGCCTACATCGTTACCTACATAAGAGTAATATTCAATTGAAAGGTGTCACCTTTGAAACCATGTTACAGGACTAACTGCAGTGAGGCTACTCACAGTTTCATCATATTAGGCAGATAACTTCCCTGAAAATGCATGGAATTTTTTTTCTGTATCAGGACATCAAAATGTTGCAATTCTTTAAGCAGCTGATACCTTTCTGTATTCGGTGCTCTGTTTCTGACAGTCCATTACTGGCCATAAGAAGGACAACAACGTTAATTCAAGAAGCGTATGGAACATTTGTTTTCATTGCAGTCCACAACTTAATAATGACCTTAACTTACATGAGGCTCATGGAGTTTTCTTCAAGTGGAGGTTGGTGATGGCACCTTTGGTTGCTGATTCAAGATTCTCCTCTATATAGGATGCCACTTTTGACTGATGGTACTCAATGCAATCAGCCACTGTTAGGGAACAGCCCTTCGCTTGGCTGTTCTTTTCCTTTTGAATCCTCTAACCCCCCTCCCCCTCAAAAGGGTAGCCCTCCCCACCCGAGCTCTGCTTTCCAATGCTTAAGCAGAAGATGTCTCCCTTTGCACGTGTTTTTGATAAATTTAAGAAGTCAAACAACTGACACAGATGGATAATCCAAGTGTATAGGGTGAAGAGTTATAAATTAACACATTATTCCCTCTTAATGTGAAATACTTGAGAATGCATTTTCTGAGTCCCCTGACATCCACCCAGTGAGGGTTTGCATTGTACTTTTCAAGTGGCATTGATTTGTTAAAGCGCTGAATTAGCATCTTAGGCCAGCTGCCTATTCTACTGTTACGCTGGACTCATTCGCTCTCTCTCTCTGTTTCCCTGCCTTGCTTCCTGCTGCCTTGGCCACACACAGGGCTGCAGCCTGCTTACCCCAGCTTTCACCCCCAATTTTTTTTTTCTTTTGCCACTGAGGCAAGTTGTGTTCTTGCTATATGCAGGAGTAGGCAAAGGCACATAGTTCCTGTAACATGAATCCTATCCATACATGACCAGTGGAGATGCCTTAGTACAATTTGCTTGGTTAATTATAGAAAAATGAGGGAGTTTTGGTGGACTCATGCAGTTTTGGTGGACTCATGCAGTTATGCACTGAGCATGCTTGCTCTCTCTTTCTTTTTTGCAAAATGCTGAGATTTGCTCTATCTTGGGGCTGTGCAAATGAGAAGGCATTTAAAAATCAGCATCACTATGAGCAGGAGACATCTGAAGGCTTTATTTCCATAGTTGATAGCCCTTATGTGGGGCTAGTCACATGTACAAAGACCAACAATACTTTGTAGTTGTGCCATTTGAAATGTAATTTGTTATTTAGTCACAGATTTGGACATTGTTGGAACCCAACTTTAATTTGGTTTTGGCATGTTTTTATAAAAACAACTATAGATGTCCTCTCTCATCTGTTTCTACAACAGAGGAATGCTTTGGTGTCTCATGGATCCTGAAATGATATGAAGTATTATGTAAAGTACTTTAGTAATACAGTTATTCCAGTAAAAAGATTATGCTCATAAAATTAGCAGTAGATTTCATTTCATTTAAAAATGCTAATAAAATGCTGATACTCTGATTTATGGATTCTTAGAATGATAACTCGCAACATTTTTGAAATACAAGGGGTTTTTCTAATATAAATATTGTGATTATATCTTTTCCTTGTCTTCAAGTTATATTTCTCTTATCATTTGCTTGTTTTGGTTGATGGCTTTTTTACTTTTTATGTCAATTGAATGGGCAAAGACTGTAATTCATTAGCAATGTACATTATATATTGTGGAAGCATACAGAATCAAAAAGACATATGAAATTGCACCTCCTCTATCCGTATTTGGTTCCAGATCAATGTGGGTTTTTTTATTGGTAGATTTAGGCTCTAAACCAGAAACTCAGGTTAAGTTCCCAACTCAGAGATAATATCATCCAACCATTGCCATCTGAACTACAAACATGGAGAGGATTATCCTGATTGTACTCTTTGTTACATTTCAGCAGATGGCAGCAGATGGCCAACCTGATGTGGGCTATGAAGCTAAGCAAAGTTGGGCTGGGTCTGTATTTGGTTAAGAGACCTCTAGGGAATATGGGGGTCTAATGTGGACTGAAAAGAAAAGAAACCCAGAATAAGGGATCACTTCTGTGTTGCTGCCAGGAAAGTTGTACAAATATCAAGATAAATTTAAAAGGGACTTTACTAATACATTATCTGTTGTTATATTTGTATATAAATCATATTTCTACTTACAGCCAAGTTGTTATAGTATAGTGGCTTATGAAATCTGGCACAGAATCTGAATTAATTACTGGCAGCAAACTAGAAGAGAAACTATCATTTTCCTGTTTCATAGAAGCCTGACAAAAAATGATTTGCAAGGTGCATAATTCCTTCCTTGTCTTTCCTTTTTCATTACTAGCCTATTTTCCATACCTTGCTCTGGGTATGTGCTTGCCATGGCAAACTGAGAAAGATGCAGGTAGAGAACATGCCCCATCTCTGCCTTATAGTGAAGTAGTATCCCTTAACCACTTTGCTCAGCTCTTGCAGCTTTTCTGAACTTTGTTTGTATTTGAAGACATCTTTTCAGCTTCTACAACTGTTAGGGATATTCATGGTAGAACTTACTCTATTTTTACAGACAAAGCTGACTTTCCTTTGTAACTACTTCTTATTGTGTTTTGTTTTCCCATAGTATCCTCTTGGTTTTTATAACCATGCCATCCCTTACATTTGAAACCCTTGTAGTGAAATATAGAAAAAGTTACAGGAAACTCAAATACAAGAGGACACCCTTTCCTAATAATACCAAGTTCAGACATTTGAGAAACGATTTCCTATTTGAGAAATAAGATTTCTGTATATGTCTCTGGTTTGCATCATTTATTTTAGGAGAAAATTCTCTTGTTAGAGAATAAAGAGCATAGTAATTCCTATATGCCATGCAATAGTTTTAAGTTATCCATCCTTTAAAGAGCACTGCCTGAATATTAAGGCCAAGGTTAGTGCGAGGAATAACACTATTAGGAAATTGACAAATTACACATGGGGAACCCAGTCATCCACATTATGAACATCAGCTTTGGCCTTGAGTGTTGCTGCAGCCGAGGACGCTGCTCCAGTATGGAGTGTGTCTACACATGAGAAACAAGTTGACATCACCATAAATGAAGCAGTATGAATAGTGAGAGGATGCCTTAAACCTACACCAGTTGAGAAAATGTACCCCCTTGTTGGTGTTGCACCACCCAAGATCAGGAGAGAAGTAGCAGCAGATGTTGAGGGAACAAAACAAGAGAATGGTCTCCGGCACCCTCTGCATGGGTTCGAGCCTCAAACTCGTTGACTAAAATCTAGGAAGAGTTTCATGGCAAGAACAAACACTCTTGAGGGCACGCAAGAGCAAAACCAAATTGGAAGATGGAGGAGAGAAATCACTGACCAAGGAAGAGTCCCAGAGGAGAACATGGCTGAGGGATCTGACCTCCCTTATGCTATCTGGAGGACTCTGAATAGGTTGAGGGTTGGAGCGCCTAAGTGTAAGACTAAGATGCTCAAGTGGGGATTGTTGATGGATAATAACACGCTGTGTGAATGTGGAGAGATACAGAATTCGGCCCACCTGCTGACCTGCTGATTATTACCAATAGTATGCACTGAAAATGACTTGTTTTTGGCCAATGACAAAGCCAAGAAGGTGGCATCATATTGGCAGCTTAAGGTTTGGTCTGGATACAAAAGAAGAAGAAGAAGAACCCATCCTTTAACCATAGTTATTGCAATAAAGGAAGTAATGTTCCTTGGTCTGAGATACATTCAACCAGAGATAGTCACTGAACAATTAAGATTTTCATGCTAAAGCTCATGGGAAGGAAGTTAGTAAGAATTCACTAGGGAAGCTTTGGTAAATAATTGCTGATAGGAGAGTGAGTTGAATTAGTGTGGTCTGGCTGAGGTGAAGGGATTAAACAATTTTGTATCTTAAAGGTGCTTAATGAGCTAATTAAACTGGTGCTGAAACAAAAAGAAATTAAAACATGGGGAAGCAAGTTCATAGTTTTATCCTAACAGGTTATTTTGTTCCTAGAACACTGAATGTATTGTGCCAGGTAAGACAAACCAGATCCCTGAGATGCCATATATGCATATGTATTTATCTTTTTATTAGTATGAGTGTATTTCATCCTTTGCAAGCTTACACTTAATAGTACAGGCTTGCCTTGGAGGACCATCTGAATGATTGTGAAGATCAGTCTTTGACATTATATAGAAAAGAAGCAGAAATTATTGTGACTTTGTAATATATGAAAAGTCATTGCACAGAATTTTCGTGAGTTCTCAGAGGGAGGAAAAGATAGAGTTTGTCCTTCTAAAACTAAATTCCACTCATTTTTTTAATATCAGTATCATCAGAAATTCCAAGGGGAAACTCCATAGGAAGTCTGAGAAACAACAATTTCAAACATGTGCTCAAAAAGTGATGGTATTTATTAGGTGAAACAACTAATCTAGTATAGAATGAAGGTAGAATAATGAATCTAGGGAAGAGCATTGAAAGGATGGGCTAAGAAAGGGGGATAAAGTATGAAATACTTATTCTCTAAGAATATTATGCTGTTAAGTTCTCCTTGAGCTTTGTGTAAGTTTCAGATGCTTGTTCATTATTAAGTGCATAAAAATGTGAAGTTACAATCTGTGCACAGTGTCTTTGGGGATAAGTCCTATTAAACACAGTGGTACTTCCTTCTGAATAGAGATGTACAGTTTGCACTGGAAATTTCTAAAATAATTTAGGCAGGTGTCTATACTGCTAGCTAAGTAGGTCAATACATTTTGCTTACTTTTGTAATGGAACATAATAGAGTAAATCTGCCTCCTGCTCCCAAAATCAGTCATGAAAGTAGAAGGACCCTCTGGCACATCTAGGAAATGTTAATAGCTATAGGTGGGAATTGGAGCTTTCTCCATGTGCTGTAGAGAGCGGTTTTATCCAAGCATGTGCCTTTATAGTTGCCTGAAGCCTATATGAGACTATTTTGATTTGGCTATATATTTGGGTGACAGTGATCTGAGATGGCTGCCTGACTAAGGCTAGGAGTGCCTAAAGAGGAAACGTAACTGAGAGACATAGATTCCCTCACTTATCTCTCTCTTCAAGGCTCTGCAGCTGTCTCTTTTGGCTCATAGCCTTGAACTGGCTCCAAGACCTGAATAAGAAGGAATCCATATTGCTTTTGTTGAGGGGACAGAATAGTCCCCAGATGTGAATCAAACCACTAGTTCCACATGGGATTATATTGAAAATAATTGCATTTAATTTTGACAAGTATTGAAGAATGCAGCTACATTTGATATTCAAGATGTTTATGTAGAAACCTATATATATATATATATTGAGTATGTGGAAACTAGTAAATTATTTTGCAACAGAAATTCAAGGATCATGAATATGCTACATTGGATTCCAGCTCATTATTGAGCAGCAGGGAGATCTCTTGAGAGGGAAACCACTTTTTAATATTGCTTAGAGATTTTTCTCTTCCCCAGGAAGAGCTGCCTTTTGAATCTGGTGAAGCTGCATGTATTGTTTTGGCTAACAAGGTTTTCACATCATAATCAGTTGCCCCAGTCTAGCTAAAGTTATTAACACATTGCAATAAAATATGTGTCTTCTCAGAAGTAAACTCCACTGAGTCTCAGGCATAAGATTTCAGCCTTGTGCCACTGAAATCAAATGGCTTAAGATACACATGACTTTGTCCAATTATTTTTAGTATGAATTAATGGCTAAACTTTTACTGTGTTGAAGTTAGTGCATCTTTGCTTATATGGGGCATACAATTTTAAGTTATGACATTTAATATATGATTAAATATCTTTATACCTCAGTAGCAAAAAAATTAGGAAAAATGGATTTTAGGATTCATTAAACAAGCTTAATTTCAAGGAAATTATTTCAATTTCCACATAGATTTTTTCTGAAGACTTGTGAAAATTAATTAGCTATCAGTGGGGTTTGTGATGACCAATATGGACATAATAAGGTGAATTAAAATAGTAATTTAGAACTAATCTGAGCACATGATCAGCTTTCTTCCATTGATTGGCTAAATTGACTGTAATTTGACATCTCAATAATTTTTGGAAAGAGTAAAATCTATTGGACATTCTTAGTTTACCAAAGGTCTATCAATGTGTTAAATCTTGTTCTTAACACTTAGTGTCTTTTTGGCATCTTCTTGTATTCTTCATCATGTCTGAGAGGTCAAAGGAGGCGAAGTCTAGCATAGACCTGATATAACAAAATCAATTTATCCTGAAAAGCTGGTTCAAGTTGAAATAAAGTCAATCACTGAGAGTGGCCATTAAACTAACTCCGCAAATCCCTTCTGTCATATATTGTTATTCTGCTAGCTGCGGGTAAAACAGAACTTCTGATTACTTGTTCTTTTTCCCAGAGATCTGATTGTTGTTTATAAGTATTCATTTAGCTGAATTTATTGCTTTGATTTACATCCTGCCTATCAACAGATTCTGAGAGGTTTATAAAACTTTAAAATTACATATTTAAATGAGTAATACACAACAGTATAAAGAGAATTCTAGAAGCATCCAGCAGAATTAAGACTAACAGCAACATGTATGCAAAACTATCTAGATACAAATACAGAAACATACAAATACAGTTACAAATAATGTAGATTATTTAGATGTAGATTAGATTTACTGTAGATTTAGATTTAAATATTGCCAAGCACTGAACTATTATCATCGTGAGCAACTCTTCCTGGAGGAGCATCCCATAACTGAGATCCTATCATTGTGTAGACCTATACTCTGAGGGCATCTGAAGAAAGGTCTCCAAAATGACAAAATAGGTAGATTTTTTTTTACTCCACTCATTTCTGGGGGAGTAAAAATGTTTGTTTGTTTGTTTATTAGATTTTTTTGCCACTGCCCATCTCCCCCCAAAGTGGGGACTCTGGGAGGTTTACAACAAGGATAAAAACGTTAAAATGCCATAAATAACTATAAATACAAATATAATAGTGAAGATAAATTCAGTATAAAATCCAGATGACAATGCTAGTTGGAATATTGCTCATGTGTATCTAAGAGGTCGTGCTAACTATCTCCAGGGGTGATTACTCCCCCTCCCGCCCCAAGTAAGGTTGCAGAACCAGGTTTTTAGTTGTTTTAGGAAGACCACAAGACATGGAATCTGTCTGATCTCATGAATGTTGCCACACTTCATGTTGGTTCACCCAGTGTTTGTACTCTTGTCCAGATGAACTTGCTGCATGATTTACATATGAGGGAGAGTTACTGCCAAGCCAAAACAGTTAGGACAGCTTCACACCGTGTGCCTTTTCATCTGCATACTCGCAGGTTTGTATCATATCTTGTCATGAGTAAGGATGGCGAGCAGGGGGCTCCCATCCAGACTGTTAAGCGCATGCGTAGCACTGATGAATTGTTCAGCCATTCAAAGAGACACAGATCGGGACCGCCTTAACCCTTGGGGGTTATATGGCTGGGTTTTCCCCACGCTTCTTCAGTTTGTTAGGATTCCTGTTAAGTACTAGCAATAAATATTAGAGACCAGTTCCTTGTCTCAGTGTGTTTCCTGGTTGTTAGGACATATCTTCATGTGATATGATACAAATCATATGATCCTTTCATATGATAGAAAAGATTTAGTGATCCTAAAACTCTAACATATAAAATATTTGTAATTTGCAATAAAACAAATGAGGAGTATTTGAAGTATTGTACTGTGTCTTTTTAAACTGACATGATCCATAGGATGATAAAAGTATAAGAAAAATCTTCTGGGTCAGTCCAAAAGCTCATCTATTCAACCATTCTGTGTCATGTAAAGACCAGATATATCCTGAAGCCACATAAATCAGCATCTCTGAGATTAATCTATGAATTGGAATATAGCTATCCATCTAATTTCATTGGTCTTCAAACACTGCAGCATAGCCCTCTGCTAAATGTACCAATATCTCAAATATATGTTAAAATGCATTTTCATGAATTTTATATTGCATATTAATATGGAAAGAGATAGCATGTATTTATGGATGAATATATGTGAATATGATATGGATCAAAATTAGGATTTGCCCATCCTAGATTATATTAGATTTTCTATGTCATGATCTGCCAACCTGACATTCCTGTAATACATTAAATCTTCACCAGGTAACTTCTGGCATTTCTAAAGCTCTTTTTCCCATGACTATAAATTGGTTTGGGCAACCAGCAGCCTTAAGGCTCCATGCATCCATCGGGTCAATTTCAGAAGGCCTCTGCAAGAGATAGCTAGATTGTGCTCAACTTCCCACATCATAATTTTCCCAACTGAGGTTGCCGTAATGACTTAAAGTTTCATTCTGTAATTTCTAGCATTTTAACCTCTTTTTCTAATCTCTGCTAGTCATGTATGAATAACCTACAGTATACCCATGTGATCTTCCCATAGATACCCACAGATCTGTGATCTGTGTAATTTTGAAAGTCCTCTGCAAGAGATCAGCCCAGATCTCTGGTATGAGCTATTTATCGCTTCCCTGCAGGCTGCTACAGGGGGGAGAGAGAAGAGGTGATGGAAAGAAAGAAAGAAAGAGAGAGAGAGAGAGAGAGAGAGAGAGAGAGAGAGAGAGAGAAAAGGATCAGAGAGAAAATAGGTTTTCTAGCCTCCTCTGGTTCCTGCTAGCCTCCATTCAACTTCAGCTACCACATAACTCCTAAAAAGTTTATTCCTGTAGAAACTTGGCCCTTGATATGAACAATGACTTAATGGTTCCTGAAAAACCATGACTTTTAATTTTTAGTGTGCTACATTAGCAATTAACAGAAACAGATAATACTCCATTGCAATGAAAATTCATATTCAATTCAGCCTATAATCCCCAAACTAATTTCAAATCTGGAGAAACTGATTGATTTTGAACCCCAATTTTGTTCCAGATCTCTTTCCACTGAACCATACTACTGAAATTGAATTTTAGTTATGTCCAAGACAGAGCGGTTCTTCCCCAATTTCCACGGACAACCAATCCAAATGTTCTGACAGTGGTTTTTGTGTTCCAGAAGTTTCTGGTGTTACATTTGTTTATAAAGTCATTTATGAAAAATTACATATGGGATCATGGAGGTGCAACTATTTAGTGCTGGGTACATTTTAAAGAAACTACACATAAGTAATTTACAGAAGAATTCAATTTTAGTAGGAAATGGAAATAGAATCAAAGCTGTGAGTGTACCATTTCCTCCAAACATTGTGGATTTTACTAAGAGAAAATATTTCTGGAGTTCAAAACAAAAAGAAAGCTCCATGTGTACCACTTAAGCTATTAAGTGAATAGGTACAAAATTGCTTACTTCCTCATACTACTGCGTTTCCTTTCTGTAATAGAATAATACTGACATACTGCCCAAAGAGGTTAAGAGAACTTCACTTTCCCATCAGTGTTTCCCAACATTCGTGAAGAGGACCTCTCTGTTCCCTTTTAAAAATACATATTAATTACAGAAATAATAACAGTAAAAAGTTCTTGCCAAACTATAAATGCGATGTCAGCTTTGATAACTAGCCTCATCAGCACTATTTAGGTAGTCATCACAACCTAGTTCTCACTGAAGCTCATTTAAAAGCAAGAAAACAAAGCTCACATTAAAAAAACTGGAGAGATTTTCAGGGTTAAATGCATAGAGCGGAATCCCCTGTACAATTAAGCATGCTTAAATATCATTGAAATCAGCAAGACATAAATGTGTTTAACTCTCTCTGCTGGATGGGAGCCATAATATTTAATCACAACATTACTTGTAATACAGCCAAGCCTCTTGAAACTGATAGAAGCTGCTGCAGAAAAGACAGCACCAACCAAACTAGCTGGACTTCCCTCCTGCGTGTTGCAACTTCGCAAAGGTCCAAGCGATGACACAAGTCTGTCATCCATTGTAGAGGCTGGGCTGCAGCCCTGAGTCTGTGAGAGTAGGCTGCTGTTGCTGGCCAAGTTGTGGAAGCTGAGGTGGCCCCCCTGTGCTCTGTGTGTGGGTCTGTGTAGTCCTTTCCCGTCAGAGCTGGCCCAGCCTGGCCAAAAAAGCTGTCCTTGGCAGGGTTAAATGGCAGGGTGATGTAGTTTGCTGTGACTCGCGCATTCCTTTCAGGTTAAACTAGGGAAATGGCATTGTGTTAAAATTCCAAGTCGCATGAATGTTTTATTGCCACAAATGCACTGAGGTCTCAAGGGGAGTGTGTGTGTTCAGAGATGAGGTGGAGGGGGGAGGGGGAGGGGGAGTGCGCTTAGAGACTTGGGAACTATCAGAAGAACAGTTCCCTTGGAAAATGTTATCCAGTGGTGTGTGAAGCTGACTGGCTGCGATAGTCACTTAGAAGGGTTTCGTTTTTCCCCTGACTGTGGCTGTTTAAAATCTCTCACTCCAGACAATTAACAGCTGAAGAAAATATGACAAGACACACGCAGTGAAGCTGGGAGATAGAGTGAAGGAATGTGCCAGAAGAGAGTTGAATTGCCTTCTTGTATATAAACTGGCAGATCTCTGTTTCTCGGCACCCTCCTGACTTGCTATAACCCACTCCCAGAGCTGTTTCTTTTCCTTTTTTTCCTGTCTGCTGAAGGCCAGAACTGATCTATTAACTGGGAGGCCAAAGTCGCTCATGGTACTGTATGTTACCATTACTACTCCCTCATTCCTTTATCCTTTAAAAAAAATTCTTTGCAATAATAGTTTATGTGGGTCAGAAGCATTTGGTTTTTTTTTTTTTTCTTTTAAGGCTGCAGAAAGACCAGAGCAAATTCTTGTTGTACAACTTTAAAAATGTAAACAAGCCAGGCAGTTCTAACACCGTCTCGTTTATATTAGATGCCAGTAAATGATTTCAAGCAAACTTGTAAATAATGTTGTTAATACAAAAGCATTGAGGGAGTGGAAAAGTAACCATATCTGTCCTACGCTTCTAATGTAATGTTGTAAAGCCTGCTGTATTTTGGGTGTCTCCTTTAAGACTTGATTGCTTGGAATCTGTGACAAGATACATTTGGGCTGATGTCCCTCTTGAGCCTTTGACTTGTGGTACTTATATTCTATGCATTTGAATTCATTTTACGTAGAAGAGCTAGTAACTTAAAATATTCAGAAGTGGAGGATTGCTCGTGAGGCAGAGGACTAGAGGATCTTCAGATGCCATTCTCTTTGTCTCAGAGGGTTTTCAAAGTTTTTTCCTGTGAGTTACATGTATGTGCCCAGACACACACACACACACACACCAGGAGGGAGTATGAGGGATTTTTTGGTGATGAGGAATGTGTGCGCGTAGAGATTATGGTCTTCATTTAAGCTTTCAGGCCCAGATGATCACACAGGCCCAGATGATACAAGCAGAATCCTTCTAAATAATCTGGTCTCCCTATACCAAATAACTGTAACCTTTCATTTAGACATGCCAGAAAATGAAATTTGTCAGCAAAGTTCCCCATGCATTATGTCAACAGAATGTTTTGGCTTAAAGAGTTTGGTGGTGCAGTGAATTAGGTTTACTAATGTGGCTAGATTTTTGAAACAGGTCTTGGGTGCGGCTTTTACCACTTTTTCTTAATAAGAATAATGTAAACTGATGTAATTTTTTTTTCCTTAACAGTGACTATCTGGATAAGTTTGGATGTACTGTAACGTTTTTTACACTTTTTGCATGACCCAGTGAATATGCTGTGAATATGTGTATGTTGCATGCTTATACCCCCATTCTGTTTTTCCCTTTTGGGGTAAGAAACACTATGCACACTGCAGAAAAGGAATTTTAAAAAGTAAGCCAAAGCAATTAAGGCATGAGATAAGAAACATAAAAGGAAATATAGCTAAATCTAGTTTATACCAGCATGATTTACTGTGTTTCTCCATCCTTGCAAACCATCTTTGGTTCCACCATATTCACCATATCCCTCGTCTTTTTAAACTTATAATTTCTTTCTTTCTGGAGCATCGTACAAACTCTGTTCAAATATGAATTTCTCAGTCTTCTGTTTTGTCCATTCATTCTTCTTTGTATATATTTGTTCTGCTATTTCTTCCTTATGATCAAACTACCTCAATATATTTCTTTCATACTGATCATTCAGTTTTGTATTAATTCCCCATTAATTCAGTATCCATTCATTCTTGATTCAATCTTTTCAAGTTTTAGCATACAGACTGCTTAAATAATCCATTCCCACTACATTCAACTTTTATGTTTCTCCTGATTTGCCCAACTCTCACATATAAAAAGGGGTTAGAAGCATACTCTTATACAAAGCTGTTTTCACTTATTTTGAAAAATATTTATTGCTTATAATAGACCACATTCTACCCATCACATTTCTATCAACATTAGCATGCTCAAGATGTTTCCATGTATTTTCCCATCTTTGGGAAATGTTCTGTTAAGGTATACAAATTCATATGCTTGCTCTAGTTTTTCACCATTTGATACATTAATTTTCCAATCCTTAGCCCATGTTGCATCATATAGTCTGTCTAATATTTGGTTTCTCAGCCAACAGCATGGTATTATCTGTGTACAAAAGTATGTGCATATTCACATCCCCAACCAACACATGTCTACAACGTCACCACAAACATTCCTTGTACATTTATCCATAAAATAATTAAACAACCAAGGGAATATCATACATCCTGCTTAGTGTTGAAGCATTTGCTAAACATTCAATTTATTAATTTGCATGGTTTATTTCCATCATGTATTGCTGTTATCATACTCTATACCCAACTTTCAATTCCATTCTTTCTGCGAAACATCCCATAAGTCAAACTTTAGCTACATTAACAAATTTTATTTATTTATTTATTTATTTACCAGATTTTATCACCGCCCATCTCCCTCGCAAAGGAGGGACTCTGGGCAGTTTACAATAAAAACAAGGTTAAAATTCAAAACAATTATAAATACAAAATACAATAAGAATAAAAATATGATAAAATCTAGATGGCTAAAAGTTCTCTGTCAGTCCGTGAGTATAAGGGCCATTCTAGGATCGTTCTAGGGTGCTAGCCATCCCCAGGAGTGGCTATTCCTCTTCCCGCTCCAGGCCTGCTGGCAAAACCAGGTTTTTAAATGTACAATAATGTATGTTAAACTTTCTCTTATTCATACATTTCTCAGTGACCTGCTGAAAAAGAAAAAATTGGTCTGCTTGGCACCTGACCAGCACAAAGCTCTACTGTACTTTTCAAATTTTGCTCTTTGCCACTTGCACCCTTTAAGTCAAAATTATCCTGATCACCTTTATAGGCATACTTAACAAAATAATCCTTATGCTACCTTTCTCTTTGTATACCAGGAACAATAACGGGATTATTCCAATCACCTTCACACACATATTAAACAAGTTGCACAGTCATTCTGTAAGCAAACTACGTTCATTTTTTAATACTTCCCCAGTTACATAGTGGATAACTACAGCCTTACTGTTTTACAACATTCATCAGTGTATCACAACATTTATTATTTCCTCTTCATTATTTTTTCTGGGAAGCTAACATTTACTGCATTCATTTCAGTCTCTGTCTTTGACATACTGTATCACTGCCATTCCAGTACAAATCTCTAAAATAATTTTTCCACCTTTCCCTCCCTTCAGTTTCATCCCAGATAATTTCAGCACTTTTATTTTTAAGTTGTCACTTTACTCTTCATTTATCCTTTTCACCGAATTCCATTTTTAAAATGTTCATTAAAGTAATTTTGCATTCTCTCCCCCTTCATCTTATCCGCCTTGCTCTCTCTGCCTTTCGTTATAAACAATCAGATCAGTCATTCTTTTTTATTCATTTTTTTTCTACATGTATCTATTGCTAGGCTGATGCGTAAACCACTTATTTATTACCATTGTCATTCATTCTTAAGTTTTTCTCTACTTTATCATCACATCACCCAATTCATGCCACCAAGCTATAGATTCTGATATTCACCCACACCCATAACAATGTACATGTCATCAATTTATATTTTCTGACATAGATTTTAATGTTTTCATTTATAATTAAACCTGTGTCTTTACTTCATTGAATATATTCATCTGTCCCACCCCACAAGATCAAATCACCTTAATTCAGATGTTTTACATTTTCCTCCACTTTTCTTAGTTCATAGACACGTCCTGTATCTACTTTTTTTCTTTTTTATTTCATTCCCTAATTCATGCTGTTTACCATTTATTTCTGTACATTCCAGGCTGCAGTCTTCCATGTGCCATGGTCATCACTAGATGGGCTCATAGATGTTGCCCTCCACAGGCAGTCATGCTTTAGTCAATCAAGGCTGTCACATGAAGCTTCATAGTAAGCCAGAAAAGGTATAGACTAAATTAATCAGCCTTCATTGTGTGTATTCCACTTACAGCATTCCCTGCTAACCACAGAGGCAATACCAGTCAGTTTTGGCTTGTCTGATCGGGACACCACAAATGGAATCAGAGCTCAGATTTATTTTAACCATAGATCAACCATTGTATGCAGGCTAGTGTCCATAATCTAGAGAAATTATGCAAGTCAATGAACTTTGGTGTTTCTAGTCATGTTTAAGTACACGTGACTAAAACTGATTCAGTAGTATCTGTTGGATCCATACTGTGTATCTTTCATTGGTGGATAAGTTACTGACGTATTAGATAACCATTATCTGTGTGGTTCTCCATAGCTATCCCATCTGTTCCTCAGATCATCTTCCAAACTTTTAGCATCTTTCCTGATTAGATAGGGAGTGGTGGAGAATGGGAAACTCCCAATTTGCAGTGGATGTTTTCTTGCAAAATGTTAAACAGATCCTTTACTATAGGATCATGTGAAAAGGTATTTCAGTTATTAATGAAAGAATGAAAATCATATTAAAATGAGAATTACTGACATTATTGCATGTTACAGTATGTGAAAGCAGCATAAGCAGTATCCTTTTAAAAAAGTCCTGTTTTTGTCATCTCATCCACAGCTTAGGAATTGCTTGTTCTAAACATTCAGATTTTATCAGCATGTCTCTGTTCAATTTAGGTGCACAACTATGGAGAGTATTGGGCATTGAATACTCAATTTAAATTCCAGAATTCTTAAAATGTTTGTTATAAAAATGGTTAATGGTGTCAATAACAGCAGTTGCGGTCAATTGCCTTATGTTATTGCAATGGTCAATGAGTTGTCTATTAGATAGTGGATTTTTAAGCAATTGAAAGGATTTGGGAATCTCATTATTTTTTGGATATATACAGAATGGTCCAGATTCGTGTGATATATTTATTTTGTGTGTATAAGACAAGCAATTATGTCATAAACTTAAGTTTAATCTGATTACTACACTTTTTATGATGGCCTAATAGTGATAGCAGCTTTTTAAAAACTTATATTGACAAGGTTTATGGAGTCATAAAGTTAAAAAACAGTCAGCTTTATAACAAAACCATGATTTTTGTCTAGATTCAGTCCTTCAGATTTCAGAAACTCTCATTAGCATCTCATACTTTCAAGGGTTGCCCATTTAAAACTGTATGTCAGCTTCAGACTATTTTGAATGCATGGTCGTGCAAGAATTTATTCTGATCTGTTGCACATGAAACATTTTAATTGATTATCCAAAAAATAAAAGTGGCAAATTATATATTCATATTATTTTGCATGTTTTAAAAATGATTTGTAAATGGATATTTAATTGTAATAAATTATTGAATACTCTCCAAAATGACATGGTTTAGATGATAGTTAAGAGCAGGTCTCTTAGAAATAAAGTAAGGTACTAAGATTTTTATGTGAGAACATCTATTTTTTTTGAGGCTCTGCCATGAAGTTTTAAAATACTGAAAAACTAGAGCTCTAAATCATGGAAGGAATGTTTATGTCCCCTTTTTGGGAGAGATGGGCGGTGATAGAAATTTGAAAAATAAATAAATATGTACTATAGGAGGAGACACTTCCTTCTGAAAGTGAAAGATTCACGGAAGATGTTGCCTAGTCTGGCAATGAAACGTTTGCAAGAAAACAACAAGGCTCAGAGAGCACCAAGGACTCCACAGTTCAACCCTGAGCTACAAATATTCTCTTCAATTGGTACACTTCCTTCTGCAGAAACTATTGTTTGCACTGAGGGCAAATAACATATAAGAGATGCAGAGTTAACATGCACTGATATAAAAGCTTACATGAGGAGGAAGAAGTGAAACGGTTTTCTCTCTCAGCCCAACCTACCTCACAGAGGCAGGCTAAACATGTCAACACACACACACACACACACACACACACAGACAAATACAAATGGGCAAATGGATAAGAGTAAGATCAAGCTATATTTGCTGGATGGTCCTGATTTCTTTAGAAACTTACCAGCTGTGACACAATTGGCAAACAAAGCTCACAGCGGACTTTCTTCAATACTGTAAAAATGTGTAGGAGGTCCGTTCTAGGGCAAATTTTCATTCCATAGTACATCATTGAGGGCCAGTGGCTCTGAAATAGTATTTAGGAGTGGCTTCCAATGGAGCTATAAAGTAGGAATTGCTTTATGTAATGTATACTTGAGTGAGCTATTTTTCCTGTTGGAGGTTAAGACCACGGATATCCTTCAACATGTGGAAAATGTACAGTTGAAATTCACAGAACTTGTTTCATAAACCACAAGGATGCATTAATAGAATCAGGTTGATGGTCCATCTAACTTAGTATTCTCTGGTACTGTCAGCAACACTCTCCCAGCTTTATCTAAAGGTGCTTATGATTAAGTCATTCTATTCTTTCACTGAGCAAAGGCCTTTCCTGTCTTCATAGCAGATATATTACTGCACTCAGCCTACCTCTTTTCCCTCTCTTTTTTAAATGCTCTCCATTCGTTTCTGCCCAATGTCCTGAGACAATGAAATGTGTGCTTAAGTGTATGCTGTATAATTTTCTGTGATGCTCAGTGGTTTCCTTAGCTGATGAGTGGATATGAGAAAATAAATGTTCTTAAACACCTAAAACAACAAAAGTCTTGTGGCATCTTAAAGACTAACATATTTATTATAGTATGCAGTTTGTGGACTACAGTTATCAGATGCACAAAGGCTTATCCTGTATTACAAATGTCTACATATACATAGGCACACACATGCTCATGCACAAAGAACATACACACGGTTGTGGGGGAAGATTATAAACACTGAAGCCAAAAAACAGTTGTTGCTGATAAGGCAAGCAAACATCTTGGCATTGGATAAGCCAATTAACACATAGAGTGTGATTTTTAAAAATACCCAGGTTGAAACCACAGGGGATAGGTTGAAAATGATTTGTTCTGTAGGAGGTAGTGCTGGAATAGCTTATTAGAACACCAGATGTATAACTTCATTTAAACCCCACATTTTTATTCTAATGTTATTTTGTTTATTGTGAAAGTATATATTCACAACTTTTAAAACAGTCTACCTAGAAGTTTATGTCTGGAGAGCAAAGTTCAGGGTATGCTATCAAAAGTTAATTTTAGGGAGAAGCAAAGATCTGCCTAACCTCAAGAACCAGCCTTCTTCTCCAAACGTGGGAAGAATATACACTTAAGAGGCACGGAATGGTCAACCAAATGTTCTAAACAGGAATATCAACCAAGAAAACTGGAACAGAGAGGCATCTTGGTATAACAGATTAAATAAAGTATGGGGGAAAGAAGGTAGCTGAGTTGAATTACAAAATGTGCAGTGATTGTTTTGTACTCCTTTCTCATAACAATCCAATGGAGCACATTCACGTGCGGTTGAAAAAAATCAACAATAGTTGATCCACCAAGATAATTTATAATTCTGTTACTGAAGGATCCTTACTGAACCGTAGTTTCACCTTCCTGTTTTCCTGTCCCTTACCTACCAATATAACTACGTGAGATTTCAAATATCATCTACATTATTTGTCACTTTTTTTATTAATAAAGAATCCAAGTTTGAATTTGAAACATAGATACTACAAAAAAAAACCAGGCTTGTTGTATTCTGGGGTCCACTTCAAGGCCCCATATATTCATAAGAAAAGACCTGTTTATTAGTTGAAGCAAGTTTTTAACAGAATGGGTTAAAGACTTTGTGTATTATCTTTACTTCCAGATTATGCGCATGATTACCTGAAAAAAGTCCCACTGTTTTTAATAGACTTCTTTGCTAGCTGTGAGAGTCTAGGAAGTATGCACAGAATGAGTATTTTTATGTCATTTTACAGAAGATAAATAAATATATAGTTTTAAGTAGAACTTACTCTCAAATAAGTTTTCATAGGACTGGAGCTTTTTCATCACAGTCCTTAAGATGTTTACTCAGAAGTAAGGATTCCTTGTTCTTTAGGAAGCATATAACTGCTGTATTCAACTTTAATATAATTATAAATGATAAAATACATTTTTTGATATAGAGCTTTAAACATGAGATATGGTTGGGTGGCAGGTTGCTGACCTTGGATAATCTTAGAAGGCTAGGTTGGCTCAGACCTAATTAGTATTTGGATAGGAAATGAACAAGAAATTCCAGGATTGTAGACTGGGATAAGGTAATGACAAAACTACTTCTGAATTCACTATGCAAGGGTGTTCACATAGTCACCAGGAATTAGAGGAGACTTTACCTTTATCTTGAACATTTCAGTATGTAGCTTAATTTAGTTTATGATGTCTATGTTAAATGAAAGTATATTAGAGTAACAGAAATTTGGAAGTCTGGTTAGAAATTCTGCTGAATTATGTTCTGGACAGTGGAACCAGGTTTAGCCATGGACTCCTTGGTAGTCTTGGGCCTTCTGCTAAATTGTCTTATACCTCCTTATAGGATTAATGTTATAAAAATAAAAATACTGTGAAAATAAATATGCTTCTGAAATTTAAACTGCCTTAATATTCAGCACCTTTTTGTTAAGCTAAGAATATTTCATTTCAGTAAATATTTGCGAAGTGTCTTTTCTAGTATAAAAGGGGGAAAATGCATCTGATCATCTTATTTTTCCAATTATCAGAAGTGTTCTTTCAGTATTGTTTTGCATTAGCATTGAGTTCAAACACTATATCGTACAGCAAAGAAGGATTAATTTTAGGAATAAAAATGTGACATTGTTGAGACAAAAATTGGCCATGATATAAATTAAAAGTATAATTATATATAAAATTACAAAATTATTTTTAAAAATTAGGCTAATATTACAATTAAGATAAAGCAGTTCATTGATGTGAATATCTTCTGGAAAAACATATAGACTCTTTTGATTAAAGAAAATTCTCAGTGGATTTTGATTCCATTAAAATATAAACATGTTTTGAGGTTTGGAAATTGTTCTCAATTCTTTCAAGATGCGTTCTAAACAAATTGGTTTCAATTTGCACATACAGGACTCAGAATTAGTTCTGGTAATGACAAATGTTTTAATTAAGCTCTGGATTGTTTTAATAATCATTTGCTTGTCAAATATTTTAAATTGCAAATGTCTCAAACTCCCACTGAGAAATTTTGCTACACTTCTCAGTATACTTTTGAGGTATTTGAAATAGAAATTGTTCAGATGTTTTGTCTGGGAACATATGCTGCTTAGAAGTTCACTAAATGCAAAAGAAGGTGGTAACCTACTGTTGAGAAACAGTTTTCTTATCCCTGGTCAATGTTCTTGACATTTTTGCCTTCCTTCAAAATAGCTTATTTTCTTAGCAAGAGTAGGAATGATTAACTTCTCTTCAATAGTGATTGTAGACAAAAATTTCATGGGAAACTAAATTTAAATGTTTATATCTCTCCTTTTTAAACTTTCATTTTTTTCTTTAATCATACTCAGAACTGGCTTCTCAGGAGGGACAGAAAGAAAGGTGCCACTCCATGCCTAAAATTCGGCACATTTTTGTTGTAAGATTGCTGCTTTATTTTTATTAATCTGGAATTACAAAAGATGGGAGAGCATGTGATAGCCTTTTGCAGATTAAGCATGCAGTTATTTTGTATTATCTTCAGTAAATTTCACCCTGAAAATCTGACAGCTAGACAGTGCAGAAAAACAGGACTTGGATTAGCCGTGATTCATTGTGAATTCCTGGGTTACCCTGATGGAGCCTAACTGTGTTACAGAAGAAGCAACTGGGATTGTGGTGAGCTGAGGGTGATTGGTTGGTTGGTTGAAATTGTTGATGTAAGCTGGTTCCTGGAGCTTGAGGTAGAAGAAACAGAGGGACTGAGATAGGGCAGGCATTAACATTGAAATGATGACAAGCAGAGAAAGATAGGGCTGAAATCTGGGAGTGGGCCCCACATGGGGAAGATGGAATTATTTAATACCAATTTTACCTTCTGGCTTCCTGTATTCGGTGCCAAGTGATTGGATCCTTCATGGCCCAGGTCTGGCTGCTGCTGCTAAACGTGTAGCAAGGCTCCCTTCATGTGTGATCTTACAGTGGATGAGATGGGTGACCTGGCATGTATAAATGAAATCTGAGTAGGCTAGGAGGCAGTTTTCTCCTCTCTGAGATATAACTTCCTGGGTTTCAGGTTTGGCACTAGCTGTAATCCTGGGGTGCTAGGATAGGATGTCAGTTGTCATCCGAGAGGCTTTAATGGCTTTCAGGGGCTCTGCACCAGAAATAACTGGTGTGAGACCCTGTGGTTGAAGGTGGGCTATAGGGAGCATTTGGATTTTTTGCTGACCTTCCTGCTGTGAAGCAACATCACTGCCTGAACAGAGTTGGCAGTACAGTCCCCAGGACTGTTAGTTTTGGGAGGCTTTAACTTGTCCTAATCCGGTGTAGAGTCTGATGCATTGATGAGTTCATGACCACCCTGGCAATCATGTATTTGACCCAAGTTAAATGCAATCATGTATTTGACCCAAGTGAGCCCAGCACACACAGGTGGTCCCATCTGATCAGGTTTTTGCCTTGGGGCAGTTGTGACATGATCTGAAGATAGTCACTTGTAATGGTCAGATCACTCTCTGATTGTTTTTTGGCTTGTTCATACAAGTTTTAGCTTCCTCCCCATCGCAGGAAGCTAAAACTGATCTGGCAACTACAGGTAGTCCTCACTTACCAACCATTTGTTCAGCAACTGTTTGAAGTTACAATGGCGCTGGAAAAGGAGACTTACAACTGGTCCTCAAAGTTTCAGCTGTCACAGCACCCCCACAGTCATGTGATCACGATCTAGGAACTTGGCAACCAGCTTGCACTTATGACGGTCGCAACATCCCACATGATTGCCATTTGCAACCTTCCCTGCTGGCTTCCAACAAGCAAAGTCAATGGGGAAGCCAGCAGGGAGGGTCGCAAGTCACTCCAGTAAGTTGCTCACACCCTCACCCAGTTGGCAGCAGCCACCCCTGGCCCCAATGTGCTTGCTTTTTGCCTTGCAGGCCACTCGCACATCCTCTCCCACCTGGCAGTAGCCAGCCCCGCCATGGTCATGCAACCCACTACACCTGCCGGCCTCCTTGCAAACCACCCAGGACTCACTTAATGACCCGCAATCCTCACTTACCGATGGCAATGGGAGTGCCCGAATTGCCATCACTAAGTGACACAGTCATGTGACTCATGATTTACAATCACATTGCTTAGTGACAGAAATTCCAGTCCCAATTATCATCGTTAACCAAGGACTACCTGTAATAGACACAGATAGGTTTTCCCTGGGGATCTGGTAGGAGGTTCAGCCAAGGCCTGGAATGGATGTGTGATAAGAGCCTTGCATCATATTGCACCTTTGCAGCCTCTTCCTGCTCATCAACCCTGTGGTGCTCCTTAGTTTCCTGACAGATGAGACTCTTAGACTGCAATTAGAAAGATTAAGAGTGAACCCAGCTGAGGATGTGTAAAAACCTATATTAGGGATGATATTGTGGTGATAACAGTAGCAAAATGTAGGTTTCCCTCCCCCGGCTTGCTCCCCCCACCCCCATTTAAGGTAATCTGTTCTCTGCTGGGAAAAGACAGGTCACAAGAATATCTATAAGGTTGTTGCAAGGAATATTCTAAGCATGTGGCAGATAAAGTTACTGAGATCTGCTCTGCATTAGATTTGGGATCTGTTGAATTTGTCAAGGCACTTGGGAAGTCTTTGGTCCTGTGACATTTGAGGAAGGTGACAGGATCTTTGGGTCTGTTGATTTGGCCACCTGCATTTTAGATCCATGCCCTTCCTGGTTGGTTAAGATCTTCCAGGAGGTGATATATGATTAGATTCAAGTGGTGATAATTTATCCTTGAGAAAGGGGGTGTTCCCACCTGCCTTGAAGGAAATAGTGGTATGTTATCTCCTCCAGAAGCCATTGTTGGACCCAGTGGTTCTGGATCATTTTCATCCCATCTCCATCCTTCCCTTTTTAGGTAAAGTTGTTGTGGGTGATGAGACTGTCCTGGTTCTTCTTGGTCTCTCATTGGCTTTTGATATAATCATTTATGGCATTCTTCTGGACTGGCTATGTGTCTGAGAGTGGGAGTCATACTGTTGTGATAGTTCTCCTTTCTCTGTGGACAATTCCAGTTGGGGTTGACAGGTGGGGAGAAGTCTATCCCCAACCCCTTAGTTTGCAGAGTGCTTTAGGGCTTGATGCTCTTGCCTCTCCTATTTAGCATCTACATGAAACTACTGGGTGAGGTTATCGGCCAGCACAGGATCAGATGCCATCAGTATGCTGACAATATTCAGCTGTACATCTTGACCGCTGACCAGCCAAGTGATGCTGTTGAGATAAGTGCCTGGAAGTTGCTAGGGTCTGGATGGGGAACAAGAGGCTCAAATTCAGTTCTGGCAAGTATTCTGAATAGCTATGGGTGAAGGGTTCTTCTGCTCCCAGTTATTTTCTACTCTTGGTTCTGAATGTGGTTACACTTCCCTGTTCAGAGCTGGTATACAATGTTGGACTCACAGCTCTTGTTTGATGAGCAGATGACAGCTGTGGCTAGAAGGGTCTTTGCAGAGATTCATTTGGTGTGCCAATTGTACCCTTCCCTAGACCAAGAACCCTTTCTAGCACATGCCTTGGTCACTTCACATGTAGACTATAGTAATACGCTCTACATTGGAAGCTATAGCTGGTCCAGAATGGAGCAGTGAGAACAGTTGTGGCACATCTTGGTACGCTCATATTGCACCTCTGCTGCATGAGCTGCCAGGTGCAATTCAAGGTGCTGGTTATCACCATAAATCCCTTCAGGGCATAGGGCCTGAGTGTCTGAGAGACCATTTTTTCATCATGGGCAATTATTCTATTCCTATTTGTGGAGCAGGTCTCAGAGAATAGCATCAAGAAAGTTGTCTCCTTGGTGATCTTGCTGTAATATACTGTAGAGTAACATCTTGTCTCAAATATTGTTTAATATATCTATTAAGCTTCTGGATTTAGTAATTATTGGATTTGGAGCAAGGTGTCACCCTTTGCTACTTCTTCTTGACATCAAAATCAGATGAGGTAGTGTATGCTTAATCCAGTGCTTGAATGCAGTGGCAGAGATGCAGGCCAGAAAATTTTGCACAAAAATTTCCAAAGTCAAAATTTTCTGCAAGAAATGTTCCACTTTGGGCAAGTTTAGCGGTTTCAGAATTAGATTATTTATTTTCAGGTGACTGGTATAAAAAATTGGGAGGCAGGGGTTTCATGGCTCTCCCTGACTGGTTCCAGTAGCTTGAAAAGAGAGGAGAGGGGCAGCTAGAGAAGCTGCAAAAGAATGAGAAAAAGAAGCATCTCTTGTTCTTCCATATAGCCCTCAAGTGGCCAGACTGAATACTGTTGCCAGATGTGACTCTACAGATTCCCACTATCAATGAAACTGGACCTATCCCAGTATTCATTTGCTTTCCTTGGTATGCTAAGCATATATTGCAACTGCATGTTGTTTTATTGCCTGTTGCTTTCCATTCAAGTAACTTTTTTTCTCCTTATATCAAAGCTTGTAGGCTTTTAAGGTACTATTCATATCTCATCAAATATGCTGGAATTTAATTTTTTTCACATTAAATAATATAGCCCAAATGCTTTTGCCAAGCACAGATACTGAGATGAACATGCTAACTGGAATCATACACATTTACAGAAAACCCATGTCTCAGTGAGGCCTCCGAACCTGCTTACATTTCCTCTGAAGGAACAGGTTGCTCCTGGGTCCATCATTGTAACTAGTATATCCTCTGTATCCATTCCTAGATAAGGATATCTTGGTCATGGTGATATGAGCATTGTTAGTATCAAGACTGGATTACTGTAGTGCAGTGTGGGCTGATCCAGAAGGTGCTCCTAATACAGAATGCAGTAGCTAGTATATTGGTGGGTGCCTTAACGCCCACGTATCATACTTGTAATAAAAATCTTCACTGGTTCTCACTGATCTCCCTCGTTACTGAGCTAGATTTCTGATACCAGTATGGTATTAGTATGTAAAATCCTAAAGCATCCATCCATCCATCCATCCATCCTATTTTGGTGCTGGCTGACTCCAACCAACTCTATTTGTGACTAAGAGAAGAGCATCTTAAGTTTACATCTCAGACATCTATGATCTTGCTGCCTCTACCATGGCTTGCAGAATGTTGGTTAATGGGATGCCAAGATGGGTCTTGCCTGTGATGGTTCTTGCCTGTGATCTGTGAAACAATGTTGGTGCTATAAGGTTAAAGGCCCTAATTAGGTGTCTTTATTTTTTGTTAACCTTCCACTGCTGCTAACTAATGTTTGTCACTTTTTTAAAAAAATGAGGGCTATCAGATAAATACGTAATTATATTACTGTGACCTGCTTATTCCTGTTAATTATACAAATGCTGCCTGCAAGCTGGTGCATCATAAACAGGAAAAATAAGTCCAGTTTTTGGCCACCATCAGAGAATCAGGTTTTTCTTTTTTCTCAGGAGTTACTTATTTTATTCATTCATTCGATTTATATGGTTTCCCATCTCAAACATATGACTCTGGGCACCTAACAGAGAATAAAACATCAAGATAAAACAAAACATTTACAAAACAGTAAATAACAAATAGAGGAGCTGAGATAAAACCAACAATACAGTCAACAGAACTAAGATACTAGGCTCAACTACACAGTCTGGGCCGCAGGCTCGGCAACAGAACCAGGTTTTTAAGGCCTTATGGAAAGCCAGTAGGGATGGGTCATGTCTGATCTCCAGGGGAATGATACTCCAGAGGGTGAGCACCACAACAGAAAAAGGTCTCCTCTGGGGACCCACCAGATGACATTTCCTAACAGACAGGACCTGGAGCATGCCTCTCCTGCTGAATCTCACAGGACAGGTATATACAACTGGGGAGAGACAGAAGAATGGAAGTAAACAGTCTTTCTTCAAAGACTGCTTACTCTCCCACCCCCTCCTCCAGCCTTCCAGGTTTAGCTTTATCACTCAATTCAGGGGATAGCCCTGGAAGGGAAGTTGTTGCTATCTCCAGGAAAACTGGGAAAAAAAATTCTTCTGAAGTTTTTCATGGAAACCTAGTCATGTGTGGGAACTAAACAACTGGCAATTAGTTGAGGATGTTTAGCCCTGCATATGGACAACCCTTGCACTCTTCTAGCTTGCAGATAGGTGAAATCTGTTGCATTTAAAGCTTACAAATGTAACAGGTAGCAGTAAGGTAGAGTTCTGTGGATTATTCCATTTTATTCAGCTTGTATTCTGCCCTTACCCTGTTTTTATAACTATTGTAATAAATCCTACTCTGACATTTTCTAAAATAAGTGGCATTTAAATGCTTGTAATAAACAATTGCCTAGTTTTCATAGGTGTACAATATAAGGATAAAGGTGTGTTAATCAATGTGATAAGAGAAAACATTCTGAATTATTTAATGAAATGGTAGCCAAAATTAATTGGCTGCATGGTTTCCTATTAAGAGAAACAAAAGGAGGCCTTGTGCTCTAAACTGACTGTGTAATGTTGTCACACAAGCAAATCTGATTGGCTATCTAGTATTTTTGTCATAATAGGAAAAACATTTTTGTTTTAATTTTAACAGAATGAAAGACAGTAAACAGAATCCAATAAACAGTGGAAAAGGTAACAGAGGTGGAAGTTAGAGAACACCTTAAGCCTCCTGAGAACTCTAAAGTAATGCAGTCATAATTTCATAGAGGACTATATTATCTTTCTGTACTGATCATATAGTGTTTCTGCCTATCATTACCATATATGTGTGTGTGTATCTGTGTGTGTGTGTATTCTATAATTAAAAAATCTTTTAAATTCAGATGATAGTATTAAGCTAATTATAGTTTCAAGTATTTTAAAAAGGCAGGAAATAGGAATCTTAAGTGTTTAATACCATAATATAGCATAGCATAACCTGGAAAGACTTTGCTAAGCCTTGAACACTATTTGAATCTAAAAATAATGGTCTCTCCATCCACAGTTTATATTAATGTTCCAGGTCAAATTTTAAGCTGAGGAGGGATACGTCCAGGTAGAGATTCAAGCACTGTATTTACAAAGATGCCCCTGATGAAACGTTACAACAACCAGAAAAATGTTTTTGAAACTTGGGCTACTGGCTCAGGCTATCCCAAAGAGTTAGATGTCTTTATTTCTTTGCTTCCATCTTGTGGTTGTCTGTTTTTTTCCCCTGGTCCAAATCTTACAGCCCTACTGTAAATACAAATATGACAGCCAGTTTGGTGTAGTGATTAAGGCATCAGGCTAGAAACCGGGAGAACATGAGTTCTAGTCCTGCCTTAGGCATGAAAGCCAGCTGGGTGACCTTTGGCCAGTCACTCTCTCTCAGCCCTAGGAAGAAGGCAATGGCAAACCACTTCTGAAAAACCTTGCCAAGAAAACTGCAGGGACTTTTCCAGGCAGTCTCGAAGAATTGGACATGATCGAATGGGTTAAAATAAAATACAAATATAGCTGTGAGAGTTATTTCCCATGTTGATAAAGGGACTTCCATCTATTTCATACCGAAATGGCAATAAATAAACTGTTTCCCCATATTTACAATATACGCTTAAACATTATCTGCCCTTTTTCCAACACGAGTGAATGAGTGAATGAATGAATCCAGGCTGTAGGTACAGGGGAAAAGCTGCAGCTAAAGACATGATTCTTTAGGTGTATTAATTCCCAGGGAAAGCAGTTACGATGGCAGGACACTACAGTTTTTGTGCCTTTTTAGCAGCTTCTAGCCTCTGTGCGAGAGGGAAAACAGGAATGGTGCACTTCAGCCCTGAGGCAAGTGAGGCCAGCATTCAGCGCAGGCTGCTTCCATAGGCAGAGAAAATCAAGCCAAGTAGTTCTTTTCAGGGGTTGTGAAAGGAACTGGAAGGATTAAGTCCTTAATTGGGGAGGCATTCAAACAGTATTAATTAACAAACAAATAAGGTAGCTAGCTAGGAGGGAGGGCAGTTTTCTTCTAACTGGGATTTTGAAACTAATCTGAAACTGGTTAGAAGGATTCTTTGATAAGGTTGCCTAAGAAATCTACTACAGACATGGGGAGGATAAGGCAGAAGTTCTGGTGGATAGAAAAATGGCTTGTTTGTTTCTATTTCAAATGTGCAGGGATTAAGAAATGGAAGTTCTTCCAAAATTTTGCAAAAATCATATAGTGGCCGTGGTGATGGTGAGAGTTGCCCAAGACATTGCAAAAAACACCGGAAATTGTTGGAAGTCTGACTTTACAATGCGTCCTGCCTGAAATCTGACTTGGCTTCACCTGAATTCCCATCTGAAAACTCTTTTTTGACGCCTGTAAAATTAAGTCCAACACATTTGGGTGACATTACAGTGACCACTGAACCTCCAAACATTGCCCATACCTAATTTAAATGGTGTAAGTAAATGTCTGTTTTCTTTTCCCAAATTTTATAAAGGACCTGAATTCCTAGCCTCTGGGTTCAAGGTTGTAGCCAACCAGCCAAAAGACAAACAGCCATATTTTTTTCCCATCTTCATCAAAGCTGATAATCTTTTAGAGGAGTCCCAGGGCTACATAGCTACAAAGTTTCTACTTTTCATTTCATGAGGAATACAATGCGCTAGAATGTTCAGAGAAGGGAAAAATTGGACAGAACAATACAGTTGATGCTGAATAATGAGACCCACTTCTGTGACATCCATCCATCCATCCATCCATCCATCCATCTATCTGAAAACTGCCAATTTTATTAGCTGTTCGAGGTGACTGGGAAAAAGTTGTTTCACACTTTTGCACAAAAAGTCAGCCTCCTGTTTACCTGTGATGACACTAAGATAATTCCTGTCTTACAATATGCTCCAGCTTACCAAGGTTTGCCCTTAAAAGGAAGGTTCTTTCCATTTCTAGGCTATTTTTTAGCATGGCACTTTGGTGTATATATTCAAAGAGAGAAACTATATCCTCCAGTTACTTAATGTAAACGTTTCCAAAGCCAGATAAGCATGAGTACTATTTCTGATTAATTTATGGTGTAGGTGGGTGTCAGTTAAGAGCAACTGCAAACCTATCTCGCCTTCACATTTCACCTGTGATTGCCAATAGAAACTGCGAATGGCACGCAATTCTTCCACATATTTTCCAAGCTAACCAAGAAAGAAGGAAAGCGTAACAATGGGAACAGAATTACAGCGCACCTAATACATAAATCAATGAATATATTACATACAAATAAAGTAGTGGTATGGGGATTCCTTGATTAAACATGACAGATAAATTTTATGTAAATCTCCTTTCTTGATCCTTAGTCGTTTCACAAAAGACTCCCTCCTGAACAAATGAAACTTTTTGAAGGCAATCCTTTGTGTAACCCCATCGTTGTCTCTGTGCACATGTCTGTAGCTTTCGTTCTTCAGTGTTGCATTTTCTACATTTTAGTGCATAGCAAAATAATTCATATGCTCACTTTTTAAAGAATTATTCTTTCATGGTGTAAAAATATAGATTTGCCAAGTGCAATTGCATTTTTTTTGACGTAAGCAGTAAATCTGCCAAAAACCCTTGAGCACCTTTGTTTAATTGAACTTGAGCTCCTTGATGTACATATGATAATTGGGTGCTTACTCTAGGCTTTTGATCTTTAAGTGGTAGAAGCCATGAAGCTGTCCATTTGTAAATCTTATGATGCTAGGCAGTTAAATATTTGTATGTCTCTTCCAAGCTATGCCAGTGTACCCTGTAATATGCTTACAGCTCAGTCTGTCCATTTTAGTCAACCATTAGTGCAGCTATTCAAAATGAAGTTTATTTCCAGGTTAGTCTACATAGGATTGAAGCCTTTTCCAGTTATATCTGTCTTTCAATGTCATTATTAAAAATACATTTTGAATATCGGCTCCTTATTTTAAAGAATGAATGATTCCTCACTTTCCTCCTTTTTCCATTCCATCAAGATATTTGTATATGATCATCCAAAGTATTTTCTTGGTAGGTTTGATGGGCCTGATCAAAGGGAAGAAAGCTACTTTTCTCCAGTCTGATTCTCTACGACGACTTGAACATAAAATTGAAAATAAAAAAGGCATAGACATTCATTGATTCCAAATATAATGTCTTATTTAATCCTAAACAATTTTAGCATGCCAGTAAGTAACCTGTGCAATCTAATCCAAATATTAAGGAGCTAACCATTCTGCAAATACGCTTACCACTTGCTTCCAAATCCTTCCTTCCTTCCTTCCTTCCTTCCTTCCTTCCTTCCTTCCTTCCTTCCTTCCTTCCTTCCCTTGGATAGAACACAAATACAAATATTTTCTGTATCAAAGAAACATCATCCAATCTTTAAAGCTCAAATATGTCAGTCCTGATACTGTTTTTAATGTATATGATATAGTACTGATTAGCACGTATCAAAATATTCTGTAGCTTCACATATGTATGTCAGATGGCCCAAATGTTTGAATTCTCAGGGTGTGATGTAAACATTATAGAATAGTACAATATATTTCAAGTACCTGGTTGCAAATTGTATTTCGGTATATACTGTCATGGTAGGATTATTATAAGCTTTAATTTGAATTGCCTTTTATCTATTGAACATGGAAAGATAAGAGAGGCAAAGATGAATCTTCAGAGTGCCTCCACCCATGATCGTTTTTTTTTTTTTAATAACGATATCTCATTATAAAGAAAGAGAAGTTTTGACTATAAGGCAGTGCTAGCTGTCATGCAGAATAACATTACCAAGATTAAGCCAGTTAGGAATCCATTAATTAAAACTAATGCAAATATCAACCTCTACACAGGTTTTGAATATCTTGAAAATCTTATGCATTTATATGAAACTTAAAATATTCATAAATGAATATTTATGGCTAAATAAGGTATGATAGTATAAAATTTACCATGTAATGATAAAAAGGGTGGATTGAAAAAGGATGTATAATATATATTTGTCTGTGACATTGCACTGATATGACAGGTAGCACCAAATGCTAATACTTCTTTCCCCAAAGAATTTTAGCCTCACTTTGAAAGTCCCCAGAGACTCTGGATGAGCTACCACAGAAAATTATGTTTCTAGGAGAATGATAAAGAATGGTCACACTTTGACAATGCTGCTTATGTTATGGTCAACCAAGCACTTGACACATTTCTTCACTCCACCTCGATCAAAACAGAATCTTAATTAATCAAAGGCATTGAGGAAAAGAACCCTGAAGCTTCCCAGAGTAGCAGAGAAGGTAACACTGATGAGCACATGCTCAGGCTTATCCACGAACATCCCTTTCAGTAACTAAATCTCCCAATTTTTTAAACACTCTTAGGTTTAAATGACAGCTTAGGTGACAATTAATTATGTGACATGGATAATTTGGTAATCTGATCTTCAAAGTTCAGGCAATTTGTGGTGTAGTCGTTTTGGGTGGATATTGTTTAGTATTTAGTATTAGTATTAGTTTAGTATTTCCTTTAAGACTGTCCGTCGTGGAAAGAGAGATATGAGTAACAGCATATATTTGAATAAAGCTGGGGTAGGAAATACCTCTCGTGTGGAAAGACATCTGCAGGTTCTTGCAAGAATGCCACACAGGGAGTTATTGGTTTGGCAATCAAGTTTACTCTTATGAGAATATGGTCGCTAATACCAGGAGGTAAAAATCTTCAGGGTCAGATAAAGGAAATGGAAAGGCTGAAAAGTGTGTTTCAAACAGTTTGTTTCTGTTTATTTCTCTAATTTTCTCTAGTGTTCTTCCCTAAATTATAGGCTTTTGATTTACATTCAGATGACTCTCAAGCTTAACTAGGGTTGCTCTGTGAGGCAAAGCAGGATTCTGTCCAAAAAGATGGAAATCACAAACAAAAGGACAGTACAAAGCAGTCAAAACCCTATTATTATTATTATTATTATTATTAGTAGTAGTAGTAGTAGTAGTAGTAGTATTTGAACTAGTGAAGTAGCCATACATCTTTGGCAAAGCTGCTTCAGAAGTTGCTCCCAACCATTTTGTTTCACCTTGTCCCCAACAGAATAAGGGGCTGTGCCTTCCACATGCATGTGCACCCAAGGACAGCTAAGGTGAATCTTGTGAACCTAACAAAAGATGCAGTTGCTTTAAAAAGTTGGAAATAAATGTTTTGTACATGAGACCATGCATTGCAAAGCACCCCTTTAGGAAGCTTTGAACAGCCCTAAGAGCAGATATTAAGGGAGAGGACTTCTTGCTAGATGTTAAAAGGAAGCACTTAGACTCTTCCCAGTGAACTATTTGATGTGCTAAAAGTCCTGCCATTGGAAGGGGTCAGCCTTAAGAGGGCAGCTACCAACTTGGAAGGGTGCTGGGGAGTAGCAGTCCAATAAGCTGTGCCATGCCACTCCTGCTCAGATTGTTCAGTGAGGGTTACTTATAAGTAGAGTGGGAGTGATTTCCTGAAAAGGTCCTTTTTTGTAAGGCCCGTGATAGTTCCGGCTTCTGTGGTCACTGAGCTTAATGGAAACATAGTGTTCAGAAAATTGACAGTAGCCACAAAAAGACTAAGTCAGGAGAGTTGGTGGCATGGATGCTGTGGTTTTCCCTATCCCACTTAGATATTACAATTCTTTTTCATTCTCTTAAGGAAAAATGTTGGAAAGGGTGCTAAAGCCTCCTTTGGGCTAAGCTAATTATTCCATTTAGTTTCCTTGACCATGTCATGGAGTGGCTTGCCGTGGCTTTCTCCCAAGGTGCTTTCTTGACAACACAGGCTAGCCTGTAGCTCTTTGATTTCCTGGTGGTCTCCCTTCCAAATATTTATCAGATCCAACCCTGCTTGGGTTTTCAAGATCAGCCTAGCTCAGCTTGGTACTGCAATCTATGTGGCACTTTTCCCCTCAGGATTAAACTGAGAAGGCAGTTTTCTATCTTATCTTTTTATCAGTTATGAAGTTACAATTCCCATCTTCTCAGGTAGTAAATAAAAGGTTCAAAAAGACAAAGCACAAAACAATCATTTTGTGTATAGGAACAAAGGCAGAAGAGAAACAAATTTCACCCTTATTTTCCACCACCCTTTTGAAATTACATCTGTTGTAGCTTTGCAACTAAGTTCAGATCTCAGGGATTTCTGGATCTCAACACTCAGTCCTGATACTGTGCTTTCTCACACTTTTGTCATTCATTAACATCTCATTACTATCATAACCTCTGTAGTTCATTATATTTTCATTTTTTAAAACATTAAGATCAGCTTTCATCATGTCCTCAGTGTTCAACTTGTAACGTGTTATGTAGCTTTCAGTGTGTCCCATCACATTGCACGGAGAATTTTCATGTTAACTGTGGGTAATGTTGAACCAGTATGCATGCCTGAACTGTGTCTTTATCTTAATTACATGGTTGACATTGCAAAGTCACCATATAGTAGGCATTTCCATCTTATTATAGTTCTTGCAACAACCTGTAAAACCAAGATATACAACATTTCCCAGCAGAGGCCTACACTTGGCTGCTGTGCTAGATCCATACTCCAAAAAGTAATAGATAGGGCTAGGACAAAAACTAGATTTCATTTTACTGATCTGTTCATTCATTTAAAGATTGTTCATATGATATTAACCAGTACGTACTGATTTCTAATTTATCACATTACAATTATTATTTGATCACAAGTAAGGTTTCTGGATGCCACATGTGATCCTGGAACTTCAGGTTGTTCTGTAAGGAAGTCAACATAATCTTAGAGATGGTCAGCGTCAACAAAAGGAAGGGATGGAATACCTTCGAGTATCTTCCACAACATGATATCTTCCAGATGAGGAACTTTGAGTTAGAATCACCATGTCAGCACCTGATCATTCGAGCAGTCACACAATCACAGTTAGGAGGCTGGGATTCCTTTAACTGTTTTAATGAAGGGTAATGAACGGTACAGAAGGCAAGCTGCGAATAAAGATTTCCCACCCAAACCTAACTTAAAACTACATTCCCTTAGTTAGTCCCCTTTCCCATGAAACCATGTCACCCCCCTCCATCCAGATGGTATTCCTGGCATATCTCAACCCCGTGTCCTTGATGTCCTCTATAGCCATAATAAACCACTCCAACTTCACACCCCCTCCCATCTGGCAACATGGGAGAAGGAAATGATGGGAGATGCTCCGATAAGGGTTTCTGTGAAACCTTTGATCGCGGGGATCTGACACCCCATTTATTCTGCTTGAGGATTATGGGGAGTCAGAATCCAAGTGAAAACAGAAGTTATAGAAAGATGTAGTGAACAATATAACCACACATACCCTTCTACTCCTGATCAATTTTTGCATGTGACCTGAAGCCTGTCCTAAAAATGGAGTTGGGCCCTTGACCCCTCAAAGGTTTCCCACCCATGGAACTAAGTGGAGCAAGACTATGGCATCATTCATAGTGCTTTAGATAGTTGTGTATGCACTGCAGTATATTGTTTGCTTAAATTAACAGATGCTTATATGAGAGCAGAACAAATATGGTAGCATTTTGTATGAAGACTTTGCTTTATATGAATAAATATTTGTTTCTGTGATCCAGGAAAACTGTTGCTTACTGGTATTCTTAGCCATTTGGTTTCAGTGATATTAGAATGGTAGAAGACCACTAAAATTCCTTGCTAAATTTAAGTGCAGCATTTAATTAATTAACTTATTCAGTTATATGATTGGCCATGACATTCTAATTTTTTCTTGTAAAATCAAAGACTATTTGATAAGTTTTTCTTATGGTTAGGGTTGTTAATTTGTTAGTGTTGGGAAGTAGTTAACATGTAGTAAATTAATTTCTTAAGTAATATTTAACAATGAGAATTTAACACTATTGACCTGGCTACACTTCTGCATTTTGAAGTATACAAACAAAATAATTTAAAATGCTCACTCAGAAATGTAAAGTGTGAATGTAGCAGATACATCTTGCAAGCTCACCAACCCAAAATTAATTGTTGCTGAAACTTGCTGTTTAAATAATGGATAAACATTCAGGATTTTATTTCAGATAACACATAAATAACTTTTGTTCGTCCCAAGTACATCCATTTGATCATATAACTGCTTTTATCAGTTTCTGTCAATATTTGGCCAGGGCAAACATAGCTATTATAAGTGGGAATCTGGTATAATCTACAGTTATCTAAAGTTACAATGGTCAAAAGCATGTTCTTACTTGGATACTTAAAATTTTGCACTATCAGTGGGAATACTGCATTTTCAGATCTAAGAACATCACTATGGCTGTAAGACAAATTTTTGGTCATAGAGTGGTTTCCTCTTTCTTGTATTTGGTCTCTTGCAATTAATCCTCATTATTTGTTTAGTTAATAATACTAAATTCCAGTTTAACTTGATAGATTCCACCACAGGAGTATTTAGATCACTTATTGAAAAGAAGTGATGATTCAGCAATACTCTGACAGTTTATCTGAAATATATTGTGATGTTTCTAAGACAGGAAATTACTGTCCTGTTATTGCTTGCTTTTCTCCCTTAGATATATTGGAGTACAAATACAAATATCCATAACATTTAGATGAGATGCTGCTTCCTGTAATTATTTAACTATTCTAGCTATAATGGAATTCTCATAGTAATTAATTATTTGGAAAATATATTGTCCCTAGCAGCAAGAATTCTATATCCGCAAAGATGGGAAGATCTACAGATACCTACAGTGGAGGACTGGATTATCAAACTGATGGAGGTGGCCCAAATGGCCAAGTTAACAGTGCTGATAAGAGAAAATTGCCCAGAGTCCCTCTTACGGGGGAGAGAGGCGGTGGTAAAAATTTGAATAAATAATAATAAAAAATACCGTTTCTGGATTTGTTTCTGCTTGGCAACTACTTTTAGACTACTTGCTTGCATCAGAAAAAAATGAAGTTTTGATTTTGGATTTTGGTGATTAAATAGATTGATTTGATAGAAATAATGTTACTAAGGTTTAACTAATGGTAAGAGATTATATTTGTCAATGTATTCATATCTGTATTGGAGAAGGTCAGAAGTCACTTTCTGTTTCTGTTCTCTATTTTGCACTTTTATAGTTCTTCTCTTTTCATTAGTCCTGTATTCTGTCTGTTCTATATTCTATATTTTGTATTTTAATTATACGCTGAAAATCAATAAAGTTCTTTTAAAAAAAGGAAAATATATTGTCCCTAATAGAATGCAACCAGCTGTTATGAGTTTTCCAGCTAATTCAACAGTCAACATATTTCTTTCACAAAATTGACCACAGGTACATATTCTATTAAGAGTGCTTAACTTTCCATGTAATCATTGTGAGTGAATGTAAAAACCATTCTTGATAATAAATGCTTATACATAGACAGACGTACACTCAGTATAAATACTGCTGTTTCTAGACATAGTGAAAAGATGGGCAGCCTTTCAAATCTAATAAACAAACTCTTACTGTACCATATCCCTTTTTTCCAGAAATGTCAAAGGAGACAGAGTAGAGAATGTGCAAATGTGCAAAAATCCATTTTGGTATTAGTAAGGCATCATTTAGATGTGGCATTTTTTCTATTGTAGATTTTTTAAATTTTTAGAAAAGTACGTAACTATGTATGTCTCATAATGTACAAAAGTTTGTAAGTATCTATCCATATTTGATGGATTTGTCAAACAAATGAACAAATAGTTTTTTTTTTAAAAGTTAAAAAATAGAGATTATGCTCTCTGTGTGTGTCTGTGTGTGTGTGTGTATGCATGTGTAAATGTAAAGTAATGTACCCTCTACTCAGTAATGTACTTTGTATTGAAATTTTTTTTGTGGATTTTTGCTTGGGCAAAAAAATAAAGTATGCTAGTAAATGTTCAGTGTTACTTATTTAGAATAAAACCTTTGTCCTAAAAACGACCCAAAAGAAGGATTGCACTGCTGCAGATCCCAGCGACAGTGGAACTTCCAAATTCACTCCCAATGGAATTTCTGTCAGACCTCTTATTTCTCCTGGGAAGAGACCTATTTCTTTTGCTAGAATTAGCTGATTCTAGATACTACTGATCTCTGAGGGTCAGTGGTATCACCGTCTCCATTTCTCTTTCATCTCCTCTTTTAAAATTTGAAACTTGTTCAGAAGATTACTGCCTTAGATACTGCAGTGTTTCTTACTTTAATTCTGTTTATTGATTAAACCACAAGATTCTCTGCCCAAAGTACCAGGCAATCTATATGCTTGAATGATTCTGATTTTCAAACATGGGCCCTAGGGTTTATTTGGAAAGAGGGAGAAAAACCAAGTATATACACTCTGAAATGTTAACAAGTCAAGTGACTGCATTTAAAAACAACAACCAAGGAATAGACCAGACTGAAAATGGAGTATATTTTGTATTCCGTTAAAAAAAAAAAGTTGGAGGAGTGCAATTAATGTTGCAGTCATTGTATCAGCACAGTATGTAGGGGTGATGCATGGTTTTTGTTTTTTCATCTTCCACAAGAGCCAAAAAGTTTCCTGCCGCTTTTTTTCTAGCTATTGACAAATGATTGCCAGATGTGAGATCTTTGCAGTGCTCTCTCTCCTCAGCAAACCTGCAGTGATGGGATATTTGATTCTCCCCTGCCTATTTCATCTGCTTTCCACATCTGCCAGGGACACCCAAGCAATATATCCCTACATGAGAGTTTAAAGTTTACTCGAGCTCCTTTTCTACATCCCTTTCTACCGGTCCAGACTCCCTATGTCAAACAGGTAAATCTTTTTGGGGAGATGGATCCTTGTACACCTCCAGTATTGTTAAACATTAGTTGTTTTAATTATATGCATCTAGATAACAAGCTGAGTTTCATTTCATTTCACTTCGCTTCACTTCACTTCTTTATGTTATTGTGGAAATATGTAATGTAACATAACTCAGTTTATATGGCTATCAGACTTACCGAAACACCCTTAGCTCTTTCAAATGTAGCATGTTTATTAGTGAGATCTACTAAACTTTTTTAATGACTATTGAAATATTAAGCAAATCATAATAAAAGCTTATCCAAAAAGGGATATCAAACATTTCTAAATATTGATGGGGAGTGGACTAAAGACTTCCTCAGTTTAAAATGGGTTTTTTTGTTGTTATTCCCTAGATAATTATTTTTAGCAATATGAGTGGCTGAGTGCTCCCTTAAAAACCTTATATAACAATAAATGGCCAGACACAGAATCAGGAGGAAACAAGGGAATTGTTTATACTGATAATTTTACCACTCTAATTTTTCCTTAAAATATATATCTTAAAAATTATATTTTATTTTTAGTCTGTTCAGTAGGGTGGCCTCTGGTTTTTTCTATTAAAATTTGGCTGAGCAAAACTGTCTCCTGTTTTTCAGCCAGGTTTAGAGTTCTAGAGAAGAGTTACAGGATCTGCTATATGTTCTCTTTATGGTTGATGGAACAGGGTACAGTAATATATACTTCTGTAGTTTTTATATAAATACATATTGTTTTTTCTCCTCTGCTGATAGGTTACAATTTGACAAATATTTTTTCATGTGTCTGTAAGCTTCACATCTATTTTATTTTTACATAGCTAAAATATATAATACACAAAAAATATGGAAAACAATAAAAAAGAACAGTAAAGATGACAACAGAATATTCTTGTCATAGTTCTTAAAAATTGCAGGATAGGCCCACTTTTAGACAGACAAGACAGCAGGTGTGGTAGGTAGGGCAGTATAGTATCAGTTATTTAATTGATTTTTTTTCTATTATTGCTGCAAGAATGAGTGCCATTTGGAGTAGTTGCTTCACACATCAGAATATTTTGTGCAAACGCCAAGAACATAGGAAGAATTTCAATATGCACATGGGACTATTTCTTTTTCAGCAGTAGCCCCTTCAGAACAACATAACATATTGTAAATTCACTTGGGTATAAATCACAGCTTGATCGTTCAATGTTTGTGTGCTGGAATAGTGAATTATTAAAGTCACAGCACAATGTGACAATGTTCAAGTGGGGGTCTCTGTGATTTGAGGATGAGCAATCTATTCTGAAATCACTTTTCCTTTTAAGAACACAGTGGATCCTATGATAAAAGGTAGAATATTTGAAGGTCAGCATCACCTGTTGGCTCTGTGCTTCTTCTGAAAGTCTGAAGCTCTTGTCCCACAAGGCAAGCTCCTTCTTATTCAAAACACTTCACATAATATGCCCTTAATAAAGCAGTTCTGGGTTCCTCATGCCTTCCTACACCTCTTGCCATTGTGACTCAGGGAGTTAGTGAGAGATACAAAACAGTGGGGGTGTCATCCAGAACCAGCACCTAGGGAATGTCCTTCAGAGGACAACTTGTCACAAGCTGTCAAAGAATCGAGTGGCTTTGTGGTCTCTGAACATCTGGCAGCACTGCACAGGAAGCTGAGGGGGTGTCATTAATTGTGATGAAATAATTTAAACCATCAGGAATAAATGAGGCTGTTAAGTGAAGTTCAGATTCCATTTGCTGTGCACATGTGCCAAGCAGCTTGTGTGCATTTTAGAGAAAAAAAAATTATTAGCTTGTGACCAGAAGTGAAACAGATACAGTAAATGGAATGCATTTATAGTGTAATAACATCTTGCAGAATTGAACAAGATCAATGTTAAAGAATGCAGGGCATTTTGTCTAAAAACTTTGGCATGAAAGCGAGGTGTTAAGGAAGCATTTTCCCTTTCTTGCTATGTTTCATATTAAGAAGCTTGCATGCCATATATCATGCTGTATCATATGTTAAAGATTAAGTGAACATTATCTAGCTGAAGTGGTTGAATGTGTGTGTTCCACTGTGTCTATATGCAGCAGGGATAAATTGAACACAAGACCAGCAGAGTATACGAACTAAGAGGTGCATCTGCAATGATTTTTAAAAGCAGTGGTAGTATCTAGCCCCTCTGAAAGATGGCTCTGAAGCAAGAACATTCTCACAGCCTATCTTAGCCCAGCATATGCTAGGGATATTGGGGGTGGGGTGGGGGGAATTATATGACCTGCCTCTCACTAGCATGAACATATGTGTTTTCTGAAGGGGTCTAATCCAAGAAAAAAACATAACCATCACCTCTGTTATGTATAAATGAAGCCCAATCACAGAAG
Organism: Candoia aspera; assembly: GCF_035149785.1. NCBI lineage: Eukaryota > Metazoa > Chordata > Lepidosauria > Squamata > Candoiidae > Candoia > Candoia aspera. Next base: position 187,271,805 of record NC_086154.1, read on the forward strand.
ACTTTGATACTTGTAGTTGAAATTGTAAGCTGCTTTCATAAAGCAGTATTACACTCAAGACCAAGCAAATAAAAATACCATCTATATTGACTGATCGCTGATAACCCTATAATGTAATGTTGCAATGCTGAACAAGTGTGAGTACATCACCCTTGTCTTTTAATACAAGTTTGTCAAAAACCTCATTCCAAACAGATTTCCCCCCTTTCTATTACTTGTTGCTGAAATATTTGCTACTTCAAATTTACCAAACTTAGTATCTCCTATGTATCCTGGATAGAATCAGCATGGTATTTCATGTTTGAAAGTCTGCACTGGTGGCTTGATGCTCTCAATGATAATCAATTCTCTATTGAGTCATCTCTGCGTGGTTTTGTCTTGTAAAATATTTAGTAGCTTTCCCTATTTGTGCCTTTTAAATAAGGTTGCACTTTCTAAATTCAGCAACAGTGCTTTTTCGTTTTCACTGATTTCCTAAGCTTTTTCTACTGTTTTTCTGTTACTTTAACCTGTCAGGGGTCTTAAGCAATCGTTTTGTAAAAATAATTCTGGAAATGATGGGACTGCTTCACAACTACTAGAAATTACATTTTAAAACTATTGATGTGTTCTCCCAATTATTTCTAAAGAAGAATAATCTTCTGTAAGCATTTTAAATGTATCCAGTATGGAAATAACTCCTGGGAGCTTTAAAGTGCATTGGGAAGTTAGCTTTGGGATTGTTGGTCATATGGAAAGAGGGCTTAGTTGGAACTCCAAATAAAAATAGGCTTAATTTGAAATAGGGCAGTGGTGGTCAAAGGCCACCTTGAGGACTAATATGTTGCAGGCTGCATGTTAATAATGGATAATGAGAGATAGGTGGGATCATTATCTCTGTCAGATAATTATTTTTCTCTCTTCTGGACTAAACCTCTCTGCCTCTTGTTTTCTTTATGACCCTCTCTTCTCTGCCTTGGAAGCAACAGGTTCATTGGAAAGGAACAGTGGGCAGTTAATAGAAATACCTGAACATAAGCCAAGGCCCAACTTGGGTGCAGGTCATCTGCCACCCTTGTTAAAGCAACCAGTATCTGTACCAGTAGTAAGTAGCAGATGTGACTTCCAACACTCTTTAGATTCTCTTTGCTGTGACTTCCTCATTTTTTTTTTTGTGATATTTTTGATTTCAAGGAGGAGGAAGGTAAGTAAGGATAGGGAACCTGATTCAGCAGGGAGAGACAGAAATGGCTGTTCTGTAGGTGGCTGCCGACAGTCATACTGAGACGCAAAGGTAGTGTTCTCCTTCTGATTTTGCCCTTTGTGTGTGCAAAATAAATATGTGTTCAGGATATGGGTGGGAACATGGGAAACTGACAGCTACTGTCAAACAAAGAATTCAGCACAGGCTTTCCTCCCATGGCGTCTCCAGGACCTTTGTTTCCCCTTTAGGACACTTTGCAATGGAGAACAGAGCATTACTGTTCAGGAGTTCACAATACACAAATGCTGTGTACTTCATTCATCCATAGGCTCCTAAATGAATCAGAAATAGAGCCAGTGTTATTTGTTGCAGTTAAATACTGAGGTTGGAGTTGTATTTACATTGTAGAATGATTTGGATTTAGCTCTCTGTATTATAAAGTGTTAAGGTGAGGAGAACCTTAAGTATTTACAGATGAAGAGTAGTGTATAACTCTAGGTATCTTTGTTTCATATATCACTAAGTGTCCATGAACTGAGGCAATTGATAGGTAGGAGGGATTAAGAGGGAAAATAGCATTAGACAGACCCAAATTATTCTGCACAGAAGTATAAAAGGTAGATAACTATATGGCTGAATTGTTGAGCTTATGACATTGCTGCTGCTAAAAACATAATGTTAATAGAAAGGGCTTACTTTGGGCTACTAGAATTGAGGTGCAGAAATCCACATGACTATGGATAAATAACAGAGAAAGGTTCCTTTATTCTTTGCTGCCATCTAGTGATTGTCCTGATCTTTGCAGGTGCCCAGCAACCATGAGCAAATCATTTTATTGAAGTAGTATCATCTTAAGATAATTAATATTAATTATTCTTAATATTCTCCACGAACCTCAACCACTGAACTCTTAATATGAGATATTCCAACTCTTTATTTCAAAGTTCTTGTAAACAACTGATAACCACCTTAACAATACTCTACCTATCTTTTAAAAAGTACTGTAGATTGAGAATAATTGAATACATATTTTAGTGTTGATAGTAATTCAAGGCTTTTAAATTCAGTTATTCAAAGTGGCAGCAAGATGACCTAAAATATTAATAATCCTATTAGCTCAAAGATTTAATTGGTATTTTCAGATCGGGATTATCTCAAAGTACATTTATCATAATGAATAATGATCAAAACAATTCTTGTGTTGAAACATCTTCCTAATACGCTTGACCAGAAATAGTGATAGAATGATAAAAAGAATAATACTGGTATTCTTAGCTACTTATTGTAATGAATTAGAATAATACTATTTTATAATTTCTCCTAATTTGTATTTTTTATTGGAAACTGATAAAGGAATACAATTTATTAGTAAAATAAAGCAGAAAAATATAGTAATACTTTTATATTAAAAATATTTTGTATCTCAAAACAACACATAAGTAATTAAAGTAGAAAGGCTGAAGTAACCCACTGTATTATATAAATAGCACCAAGATACCCCAACATAACAAAACGTGTTGCTCTTGCTTCTCAGTGCTGTCCTTAGGCTATGTATTAGTGTATTGCAATGTCCCAAATGAACAGAAAAGAAAAATAAACCCCACCCATAATGTAATGAACTGAAATTCTTACGCAAACTAAGGAGGGCTCCTTTGATGTTCAGAGAGATTGTTGTTATAGCTACCCATCATGAGAATCATTGGCTGGGACATTAAAACACATATATACATAGATAGCACTTTGGATGTTATTAACATTCATCTGGGACAACACCATATAATAAAAAATACAGTTCATATAAGCTACAGCTACCAGATCTGGAGTGCAAAAATCTGGATGACCACTAGATGACAGCAAAGAGATACTTTTGCTCTTTGTTCCCATTTAATGATTGTACCTACAGAACCCTATATAACCAACTGGAAATGTTCTGTGTATTTATTGGTTGGTTTTAGATCTCACTTTTCTATAGGAGTTCAAGGTGACATACTTAGCACCCTCCTTTGCTTCCCCCACCCCCCAATCCTGTGAGATAGGTTGCCCAAAAGAATGTGTCTGGCCCAAAGTCACCCAGCAGTCTCCTTTGACTAAGGGTGGACTAGAACCTAGGTTTCTGTCATCCAGTACATTACAGAACATTGTCTTTATTAATACGCTTTGAAGTAGCAGCTATGAACATCTTATGGGATTGCTCTGAAAGGGTTCATATCAGTTCGCTCTTCCAATCATCCAGTTATACATAGAAATAATCATTATCTTAAGTCAATAAAGAACTCCAAAGTTCCATGCTCATCAAGATAGTGAGCCAGTGTCATGTTATGTGTCATCTTATTACCCTATTGTCTGTCCCTTGTGCTTTGCTGTTTTATGTCTGGTCAATGGCCATATCCATCCATCCATCCATCCATCCATCCATCCATCCTAGGCCACACAGACATAGAACAGGTAGATTTTCTGCATGCTCAGAAATAATTTGTGAATACAAAATAAATTAAAACAGCAATCCCTTGAAAACTGAGCATGTCGGAGGCCAATTAGCAAATGTTTTTAAGAAGTAAAGTTTGTGTGTATGTGTGTTAGGGCTGAATTGAATTTCTTATGCAGCCTTTCCCTATCTGGGAAGCTGAAAGCTTTGCTGATAGCTTATTATACACTGCAATTGTGGTCCAGAGGGTAAGAAGCTTTTTAGGGCTCTGATCTTTCTACATACTACTAAAAGTCTCATTGTGTTTATCTGTTTCTACCATCAAGTTAGCCCAAAGGGTGCATTATACCACAATTTTTGAATCGAGGTGCCTAAAATCCACCAACTTAAAGAATGCATAAAAAATCTGGGACCCGTTACTCCTGTGGAACTGAAATTTCCACGATGTTCACACCAACTTTATTTGCAAAGTTGTGGCTGTTTCAGCATCCCTGCAGTCATGTGATTGTGATTTCCAATGTTCCCTGCCAGCTTGTCACAAGGAAAGTCAATGAGGAAGCCAGGAGAAAGTTGGAAGTCACTCCTGCTCCCACTGCTTTTTTGCCCACCCATGGTATTTGATATTGACTTATTATTGAAGTTCAATTGTCACTACAATTATTTTTCTATTTATGATATATACTCTTCTTAGATGATCATGTGACTCTCCAGCATTGGGGTAAAAAAAATATGGTCAGTCTAAAATTAAATGTTCATTCTGATCGCATCAGACTGCAATACCTTTCTCTCAACGGATGACCCAATGGGTCATAGGGTTGTCTAGTTTAATGTTAAAAGTGCTGGTGTGTGGGTTTATCATAAACAAAACTGCTTTCTATGTTCCTAATTAATTAATCACACACAAACAGACATACACACATAACCCAATACTGGTGGCCATTCCTGCAGGAAAGGATACAGAAATCCTAAGCTTAAAGCTTCATGGAATCGATTATATATAAAAATAGGGATGGATTTGTGTTGTACCTCACAGGTCTGTCATACAGTGGAGAAAACAAGGATCATATATACATGTAGACACATGGACACAAAACAATAAGCAATATACTCCTTTGTTATAGTACTATTATGCTACAGAGCTGGACTGTTAACAGTTACTAGTAATGGAATAGGAAACTTCTCATCTATCTAAGTAGTTAAGAAATCTTATGGTATAATAGTAGTGAAGAATTTCTTAAATATTGTCCATTCTTGCCTACATTTAGTATGGATTTTGGTTTGTCCTCTTTCTCTGTCTAAATGGTTAAATTGATATAAATGGAAGAGTTACACAGTGGGAGTAGAAAGAATGGGAATTTAGGTTGTGTTTTAAGACATGTGTTCTTTAACCTGAAAATGAAAGAGTCTTTCCTCCAGGCATTGGGCAAAACTACCAGCACAACTATTTTAAAGTTGAAAGCCTTGTAACATAGTTATTATTTTACTTTTCTTCTTGAATCTCATTCTGTTGTTAGTACAATCTGCCAGTATTTGTTTTAACTGACAGCTGTTGTTTCTGACTTGGTCTATTTTTTCATTCTTGATACCAAGCAGGCTTGAAATAAAGAAAAATGGAGTATATTGCTTCCCAAAGTAGATCAATCAATGATTTTAAGAAGAATACAAGCAGTACATAAAGGTGATAACTCTTCCCTGCATTCAGCATCAGGCATTGCTATCTCTGAACATGCAGTTTCTGTTTACTGTTCTTAGCTAATGATACAGATTGATTTGTGCTCCATAAATTTGTCGAATTCTTCTTAAATACCCCCTATGCTAATCACCTTCCCCACATCTTATGAGAGTAGATCCTTAAGAAGCAGCTTTATCTAATATTGTAAAAATCCTTTCAGGACCTTTTGTATCAGTGATTATCTGGAGAGCATATTTAAAGACTGGCCCACCTCCTATAGAAAGGTGAGCCTTGCAACTTTTGGTGAAACCTTGATAATGAAAATGAGCATAGGGCATATAGCATGAAGAATCTACTGTATTTTCCCTTTGTGCTTCTCTGCTGTGAAAACATATAACCATCTGAGAACCTTCCAAGACAGTATTAAAAAAAACAAACTATGGCAACTATCAGGAGGTGCTATTAACTTTCAGAACTCAAAAAGCCTATGAGATAGTTACATTTCTCCCAATACTTTCTTTGAAGATAGTGGTAACTAAGTATTGCAAAGGAAGGAAAGGGGTGAGGCATGTTAGAAATGTTTGTGGTTATCTTACTATTTTAATTGGTACTATGGCCAAAAATGTATAAGGTAACAGTCATAGAACGGGCAGATGAAACAACATCAAAGTTTGTGAGCTGAGTGCCCTGAGGTAATGTACAGCTAAATTCTTTAATGTATTCACTTGGCATAACTAAAGAATCTATGCACAGTACCACACAGGCTCTTATCCGCTCTTTGGTGGTGTGAAACTAGCTGTAGGAACCTGGACTATTTTGTTTCTTTTTCACTTAGCATGTTGTTTGCAGGAATGGGGATTGTGTGGCCTTCTAAAAGGCTTCTATGTACATATTTATTGCAGACCTTTTTTTGTGTTTCAAGCAATGACAAAATAAGGTGAAGAGGCTTTTCGTATCTTCTCTCATATGGAATGATGGAGGAGAAACTGTAGCCTAGGAAACCGTGTATGTGTGTGGAGAGAGAGGGGCAGTTGCCCACAAATCTCAAAGTGTGCTGGGTGGGGCAGATCTGTGCATTCTTCACAGAGGATTTTCTCGTTTAGCCTGGAGCCCCTGGAATATTGCCTGTTGGGTTGGGTTGGCTTTATTAATTGCAAACTAAAAAGCAAGACAAGAAGATAACTATTTTCTTTGGATTTACAGAATAATATTTTTATGGTTTCAGAAATAACTTTGTCCCATGAGTTGGTACTGTCATAATTTTTCATTTGTTCATATCAGTGAAGACCAATATATACAGTATTATTATTTTCTTCTTCATACTTACCTTATGTCCTAAAATGTGGTTTTTGAGTAGCTGTCTTACTCTAAGTCACTTTTCACATCCATGTGTTCTTTTGTGGCTAATGCTACCTCCTGCAACACAAAGTAATGATCAGTTTGTACAATAACTATGGGAAAAGTATACAAATATTTTTAAAAGACCAAAACTCATTTACTAAATTTATTCATAAAATCATTTTTATGCTTTCTTTTTTTCATTCTTTCGTAACTTTGCAAGTTACCAATTCATTCTGCCCCAAATACTATGGAGCATAGTATTAAAGTCTATGCTTACCAAGACTGGAATTTTTAAAATGTGTATCATATACTTACAGTACAGATAGTGTAACAAGAGAACTATCAAGAGTACTTTAAAATATTATACTATAACCTTGTAGGTAAACAGGACCTCAGTCTAATTTCTAATTAAATTAGTGACCATAAGCATTTTAAAATAGCTTTTGTCTAGAAAACAATGCAAGTATAGTGGGCCATATTTCTTTCATTTTACTTACATACTGATAAGTTACTAAAAATGATTTTATTGTAAATCTGAATCGGAGTTACCATCAGTTAAATGCCATGCATACAAGGAGGCTTACTCCTAGGAAGATGACTATAGGATGTGAACCTAAAGGTGATTTGTAATTTGGGGGAAGACACACTAAGGTTGCTTGTGAATAAGCCTATGTTTCCCATTGTACCAAGGCAATACAAAAGCATGTTCTTACCATGCTATAGGTATAGACTATACATTCAAATGCAGAATGTATATTAATCCAAGTCTGTTCTTTCAAAGCTAAGCTTTACAAGTATGTGATTTCCCATTTCTTTCTGCTTTCCCCCCTGTCTAAAGACACTTTGCAGTACAGCAAAGTTGCTCACTTCCATGAAACTAGAGTGATATAGTGATCATGGAGGTGATATGATAGTACTTCTTTACTGCCCTTTACCTGATCATGAATCCAAGACAGCTATCCAAGCCACCCTCTTACTAATATTGAATTCATGCTGAGGACCCCCAGTTCATCAGTGACCTTGAACAGTCCAAGCAATCCGGATTAAAAATTCTTGTCCTGATATAGTTCGTTGTTTCTGAAGATCGTCAGTTGTGGGTGTGAGAGAGGTGTGTTTCATATTCTGACATTTTCAGTGATGAGGACAATTGCATAGTTTTTCCTTAGTTGTGGTATATTCAACTGAGAGATAAATGACAGATTGCTGTACACCTTGATAATCTTCTTCCAGATTAAAGCAGCCCTCATCTCATGTAAAATTATGAGGTAAATAATTTTATCTTTATTTTCAGTTACATGTGCAGTGTGTTTTTATTTTGTTCTTGTGAATATTTTGATAAATTATACAAATGAATAGTGCATTCAAAATTAACTTCCACTGGCTGTGTTCCTGTGCTTATGATAACTTCTTTATGAAAATTGGGAACAACTTAGCCTTCTACTAATTTAAGTTTTAATATATTCCTTTTATCACTGACAGGTCATAGCTAATTTTTTATGGACTAAAGTTGCCTGGAATCTTTATGTGAGAGGATGAAGGAATATAATAGTTAAAATCTACAAAAAAGCATGTTCAACCCATCTTTTTTTTTTTTAAATAGTATTTCACTGTGTTTATGTGTGGAGAGAAAAAACGGGGCAGAAAGACTGAGTGGTGTTTATAATTGAAATCTTTATTATCTTGATGTATTAAAAGGAAGTGTTTTTGCAATGGTAAGCAGCTTATGATGAAACCTTCAAGATAAACTTTGCCATAAAATTTGGCATAAGAATCAGCAAACTCTAGAGTTTGTGCTTCGGGCACCTCTGCGTTTCATTCCGCTGCATCCCATAGGTGAACTGAGAAGCCAATTTTAATCTACGAAAGCTTTAGGTAATTAATCTGCTCATTAGTTCAATTAAAGCTTGCAGCCCTATTTTTCAACTACTCGGTGCTTAAAACAGGAATCTTTTGTTGGTAAAGTTTTCTTGAACTTTTTAAAATCCCGATACAAGTGGTTATATATCACCACAATTTGTGTGGTGAAGGTAAGCATACATCTATCTCTTTGTGTATTCATTATTTCTACAATCCAGAAGCAGAATATTCGTGTCTATATGATCGTAGCTTGAAATTAATTTGAAAGGATCACTTGACTATTTAAGCTCATTTTTCTTATCACTCTTAAGAATAAAGTGTGACTGTGATGCATAATAGTAGAAACTGATACTGTGTCTTAAAATTCAATTTTTTCTACTACTAGAAAAAACTGTGCTGAAAATATATGAATTAGCTCTAGCCATACAAAGACATAGACCAGATATAGAAATGTATAAACTGACCCCATCCTCTTCATCTATTATTTATCAGTTGGGGGAACATGCTTGATATAAACACTCAGACAAAGAAAAACCCCACTTTTTAAGCAATTTTGCAGCCTGAGAATGTGCTCTAGTTGTCACTTGGAGGATCAGTGTTGGTATAACCGTCTGGTTCTGTCCTGTGGCTTTTTTTCATGGGGGTTGGAGGGAGTGCCAACAGGTATTATTCCCCATGTTCCTTCCAAGGTTATTAAATTGTCTAAATAGTATAGCTACTGTCAGCGGGAAAACCTCCCAAAAGAATTCCAATCAACTAGGTTTGATGGTTCAGAGAAAAGGATTTATTTGTAATGCGTTTGCAAAGGCGGGTTCCTCCAGGTAAGAAGAAGGAACCCTGAACAAACTCAGCTCAGGACTTTTATACCCTTTCTGCCGCCCCCTCCTTAGAGGGCTTGGCTTACAATCTTGCTAGATTTCGTCCGTTGAGACCCATGTTCGACCCCATGAATTTGAAACATTTACCCTTCACATGAATTCGAAACATTTACCCTTCACATTTCACCCCCAACTCACAATCCCCCCTTTTTCTTTCTGCCCACTTTGTCTCGAATTCAAGTAGCATGGCTTGCTCATTTTTCCAAGAAATACAACAATTCCACCAACAATTCTTTAAGCTTTGAGTACATAATGGAGCATACTGAATACAGCGACACATACACAGAAGAATACAAATTACAACAATTGTAATTAGCAAAAGCTGTTTTACCCATCCAAACCCTGGTAACCAATTCCATAACCAATCCCAGTCACCTTTTTCACTGGATGAAAACCACTCTTCGTGATGTTGACTAATGGAATTCTCCATTTCTTTAATCGTGTGGGTGATATTGACCTGATTATCTGATATATAAACACAACAGTATTCGTGTAGGAGTGCACACACTCCTCCAGTAGCGGCCAATATGTGATCCAGTGCTTCCCGGTTTTGAAGGACTACATGCCTCATCTGTCCCACCTCCTGATTCAAAGCCTTAAAGTTTTTAATGGATGAGTTAAACATCCCTTCGGTCCAATTGCTTAAGAGGAGAATGTCTCTATAGTTTAGGCCCACTCCAAGGTTCGCCCATATGGCTCGTCCCACTGCTGTTCCCACTCCTCCACCTATGGGGTTTTGTATATTCCTCCTGTTTCTCACTCTAAGGTGCCTAGGAAGATGATCCTGAGGTATAACTCGCAAGTTTGGGGATACCTTTCCAATAGTACACACCCCCTTCCAAGGTAATGGTAATCCCTTATAAGCCCTTGGGCCGCATAGGAACCAATATCCGGGTCCCAGGAACAAATACCCAGGGTCATTTTGCTGGGAGTCCCCTTTTTGAACCTCTACCACACCAAAGTTAGCCGCCCCTTTCATCATGCTAGCCACAATACAAGCAGGACTACTTTTCTTATCTACCTTGCACAGGTTTGTCTGATTCCAGTAGTTCTGACAAGAAGGATACCATCCTACATCGATCCCATTAGTTTGGTTAGAAGCAATACATAATGCTGCAGAGTCAACCCCTGGTCCCCCTATCATTCCAATCGTATTATTTTGCTTTCCATTCCAGGCATATATTTGGCTTTCATTAGCATCGCTCCACTCACTCTCACTTAAAGGAATAAAATCCCAACTTCCCCCTTCTGACCCATGGGCTGGTATCTTCCCACATATCCAACAGTTGGTTTTATTTAATAACCTTGCATGTTCCTCCACTCGTTTAATCCACCCATTCTCCATCCACATTTCACAGGTAATACAAACAGACATGTTTAATACAATTGCACCACCAAAAAGGTATCTCATCATTTCAAAGTCACTTTCAATGGCTGTCCTTCCACTGGGATGGCTTTCCACTGAGATGGTTCAGGGGCTGGTACCACCTTCACTTGGCTGTAGTGCGTCCAACCTCCTTCTTTGGTGCGGACTGCTGATGCTGTGGTTAACAGCACTTGGAATGGCCCTTCCCAGCTAGGCTGCAACTTTTCGTTCTTCCAAGTTTTTATCAGGACCCAACTACCAGCTTCGTGAGGATGTTGGCTGCCAATCAGCGGAGGTCTTTGCACCAACAGGCCCTGTTTGTGTAGGGAAGACAAGGAACATGAAAGGGCCTGCAAATATTTTCGAAGGAACATATCCCGGAATTCAGGAATGGGGTTCCCTATAGTTGCCAAATAGGGACGGCCCATTAATATTTCAAAAGGAGACAACCCCACGTTCTTCCTAGGACAGATCCTCATCCGTAGGAGTGCTATTGGGAGATTTTTAGTCCATGGCAATCCATTCTCTAGCTGCAATTTGGTCAGATGCTTTTTTAACTCCCCATTTGCTCTCTCTACCTTTCCACTGGATTCCGGATGCCAAGGGGTGTGTAAATCCCATCTCACCCCCACTGCCTCCATTACTCCTTGCAAAACCCTTTGGACAAAATGTGTCCCTCTGTCAGAATCAATACATTCCATTATCCCATATCTCGGAATGATTTGTTCCAGCAGGATCTTAATTACCATAGCTGCTGTGGCTTTCCTGGTAGGAAAAGCCTCGACCCATCCTGTTAGCTGATCCTTGATTACCAGCAGATATTTCCACCCCCCTTTTTCTGGCAACTCTGTATAGTCTATTTGTGCTCTCTGGAATGGCCAGGAGGCCAGTGGTCTGCCTCCTGCCTCTTTTTTTCTTGCTGCCTTTTTATTTACCTTTAAACATATTAGACATTTCCAACACACACTATGAGCAATTGTCCACATGTTCAAACTCCAATATGTTCTTTTTACAGCCTCAACCAGAGCATCAGTTCCCCAATGCCCTCCCTCATGGACTTTCTCTAAAATCCCCCTCATAGTCACTGGAGATATCACTTCCACTCCATTTGCTGTCCTCCATCCTTTTTCTTTCTTTTCACAACCCTCAGCTTCTAACTTCTCTCTTTCCTTCTTACCAGGCTCCCAGGCAGGCTTCTCAGGCTTCTCCAGTACTGGTATTTGAGCCATTTGAAGCTCTACCTGTCCAGCCACCTCTTTTGCCCATTTGTCTGCCCACCTATTTCCTACCACCTCTGGACTCTGGCCTTTCTGATGAGCAGGAACATACACCACTGCCACCCGTTGAGGCCGAGCTAGTGCCTCTAAAGTCTGCTCCACCTGCTGAACCTGCTCCACCTGCTTCCCATCAGCTTTTATAAATCCTCTTTCTTGCCATATTTTACCAAAGGTATGGACCACTCCCCAGGCGTATTTCGAGTCCGTCCAGATAGTGACCTTCATTCCTTCAGCTAATTCCAGGGCTCTGGTCAGGGCAAAAAGTTCACACCTTTGTGCTGACCACGCAGGTGGTAAGGCTCTTTTCTCTACCACTTCTCCATTTCCTTCTACAATAGCAAAACCCGACTTTCTCTTTCCCTCCTCCACTTTACTTGACCCATCAATAAACCATCTTTCCCCTGTGTTGAAAGGCACCTCTTCCAAATCAGCCCTAACCTTTGTTTGTAGGTTGATCAAAGCCTGACAATCGTGCTCCTCTGGTTCCCACTCCTTTCTCTCTCCCACCAGAAACTCAGCAGGGTTCAAGTTCTTGTCTGTCCCTACCACAATCATAGGGTCCGTTCTCAGCAGGGTCTCATATTTTAAAATTCGACCCTCATTCATCCAAGTAGTAGCTAGTTGGCTTAATACAGAAGTTATCTGGTGAGGGGAATGCACTATGATTGCCCCTCCAAAGGTCAGCTTCTTACTTTCAACCACCAACACTGCAGCTGCCGCCACTCCCTGCACGCAAGCGGGCCATCCCTAGGCCACGGGGTCCAATTGCTTACTTAAGAAAGCCACAGGCTGGAAACAACCTCCTCTCTTCTGGGCTAGAACCCCAATGGCGGTCCCAGCATTCACAGTAACATACAAATGAAAGGGCGATTTTAAATTTGGCAATGCTAACACCGGAGCTGAGGTCAGCGCCCTTTTCAACGTTTTCCACTTTTCCTCATCAAGTTCGGTCCACTCAACCTGATCTCCCTGGCTCTCAGTTAGCTTCCTATACAAGAATTGGGCTAACACTGAATACTGGTCAATCCACAAACGGCAGTATCCCAACAACCCCAAAGCCCTTCTCACGTCAGTTTTATTCCGTGGAGGTTGTAAACTCATTATCCCTTTTATCCTCTCAGGGTCCAGGGACCTGATCCCCTGGGAAATATAATGTCCCAAATATTTCACCTTGTTTTCCACAAACTGCAACTTTTCCTTTGACACTTTCAATCCTTGCTCTTTTAACCAATTCAGCAATTGAATCGATCTTTCAGTCACTTCAGCTTTCTTTTTCCCTGACAACAATAAGTCATCCACATACTGGAGCAATGTTACCCCGCCCTCAGTATTTTCTGTAAACTCCTGCAATTTTTCCTCCAACGCTTGCCCAAACAACAATGGACTCTCAGTATATCCCTGAGGCAACACTGTCCACCTCAACTGCCGGTTTCTTCCTGTCTCCGGGTCTTTCCATTCATAGGCAAAAAGTGGTCGACTGCCCTCATCAAGCGGGCAAGACCAAAAGGCATCTTTTAGATCTATAACAGTGAACCACTTATCCTCCACCGGTATCTGCCCCAGAATGGTGTAAGGGTCCGGGACAGTGGGAAAGCAGGGCACAACTATTTCATTAATTTTTCTCAAATCCTGCACCAGCCGGTATTTCCCATCCTTCTTGGGCACCACCAAGATAGGAGAATTAAAAGGGGACATAGTTGGTTCCAACAGTCCCTGTTCCAAAAGGGTGTCTATCACTGGCTTTAATCCCTCCCTTCCCTTTTTACTTAAGGGATACTGCGGGGTCCAAAGTTTTGTGACTCCTGGTTTGACCATAATTTGAATAGGAGGAATGTTCATTTTGCCTATTCCCCCATTCTCTGACCACACACTTGGATCTATTTGAGCTTCCTCCACTTCTGTTAAAGGGCACATTTGGGTATCCTCCTTTTTATTCCAGAGTTCAAACCCAAACACATGCAACAAATCCCTTCCCAACAAATTAATTCCTGCCTGGGGTAAATACAATACATCCATGGATACACGATCTTCACCCCTCTCCAATTCCACTCCCTTGAGCACTTCAGCCAGTTGGGGATTCCCACTAACTCCCACAATTCTGAGACTGCTTCCTTGGACCTTTTTTCTGCCAGGCACCAGCTCGCAAAGCGAAGTTCGGCTAGCGCCCGTGTCCACCAGGAACGTCCGTTCCTGGCGGTCGGGACCCACTAACAGTTTTACCAGTGGCTCTCCATGGGTCCCTCTTGGAGAGTCGGAACCTCCCTAATCGTACAGGGCATAGGCCTTCCTCCCCCCTTCCTTGACCTCATCCCAGAGAGGGCATCTCCGCACATAATGCCCTTCTTTGCCACATCAGAAACATTTACCAGCAAAGAGGTCACTCTTATCCCTCCTCTCATCACCCCTCCTTCCCATATTTCTACTATCCCAATTCCTCCCAGACCTCTCCAAGTTACGTCTCCCGTCCCCCTTTCTGAGTTGACCCCTCTCTTCCCACCTTCTCTGATTCCCCTGGTCCACCTCATTTTCAGCCATGGCTCGAACTGCGGCCATCATCATTTGAGTTTTTTGCCGTGTCTTTGTAGACTCTCGATTCACAAAGACCTGTTGGGCCACCCTTAGCAATTCAGTAATCCCAGTGTCAGTCCACCCATTGATCTTCTGAATCTTCTTCTGGATGTCTGGCCAAGCCTTCGTCACGAACTGCATTTTTAACATGCTCTCGAAGGCTGGCGATTCAGGCGCAATGCCCGAGAACTTTGTCAGCCCTTCCCGCAGATGGTTGCAAAACTCACCCGGAGATTCCTCCCTCCCTTGAGTTATTTCAAAAGCCTTTGTCAAGTTCTTGCCCTGTGGTATAGCTGTTTTTATTCCTTCTAGGATTATTAATTTCAAGTCCCTCATGTGTTCTCGGTGAATTGCGTTGTTAATGTCCCACCCTGGGTCAGCTGCCTGGTATTTCACATCAGCTGCCACCACCTGGGGTCCCCCACCTCCTCGCATTCCCCACACTGCCATGGCGCTTCGCCTGATCAGCTCCCTCTCCTCCGGGGTGAACAGGTGAGCCAAGATGAACATCAATTCCTGATAGGTATAATCGGCGGGCCCCAGGAACAGCTCCAGCTGTTCCACCACCCCATGAGCATCCTCATGAAGTTTCGGAAGAGTTTTCTTTAAATCCCGTAATTCTGCAGGTTTTATAGGTATGGCCACAAACACAGTGACCGGGGCTCCTTGGGCATCTAACCCATTTGGGACTTCTCTGACCGGGAAGGCCGGGACGGGTTCACCCGGTCTTCCTCCTAGAGGCAAATTCTCCAGGTCTTTGTTCAGTTGAGCCAGTTCCCTTTTTAAGCCCGGATAAGCCGGGGGAGCAGCAGGAGCTGATGGTGCTGCTTGAGGAGGAGGTAGAGGAGGAGGAACTGGCACCGACGGCACGTATCTCGGAATCCAGTCCTCGTCACTACTATCTCCTCTGCTTACAAAAATATCCACTGGCGGGTCTGGGCCTTCCCAAGACACATGGTACCATACTTCCACATAGAGAACCTGGTCCGTGAGACCATGTCCCTCCACATAGTTTTTTAATTGAGTGATCCATCAGACATTCCCTGCGGGTCCCAAAAATAGGGGCGGTCAGGGTCCACCAACGGGTATTTTGGCCACTGTTTGGTGCACAATCTAATCATCTTCACTTTCTCTAATACTCCGGTATACCTTTTTAGCCATGGCATATTCCACTGGTTTATCACCTTTCCCAGGGGCACATCTGGATCTGGCCCTTTTCCTGGCACTCCTACGCCAGCTTCCAGTCTCCTAGGCAGTTTACTCTGTCCTTTCCCCATGGTTGGTCGACCTTCTGGTGGTTTATTCCCGAGGTAGAGCACTCCAGCCCACACTGGATTTGCCTTTCAGCAAGTTTAAGCCTCTGACTGTCGGGGCAAAACCGAGCTGGTCTCCCAGCAAGCGCTGGCTAGTTTTAAAGTCCGACCCACGTGTTCACAAAGTTCCCGTCCCCAGTTGGATACACTACAGCCGACCTGGGGTACCGGACTCTCACGGCTACCTTCAGGAACTGCGACTGTTTAACCACCCACACAGTTTAAACGTGACCAACCACCCGACTGATCACACAGCAGTCGGTTATTTTGAACAAGCACTTACCTTCTCCAGCTCTCGTCAGAGCCTTCGACTGGTTTACCCACACTCCGGCCCCTCTGCCGGGTGTCACCTCACGTTTTCTCTGAACCGTCGCGTTAGGTCGGAGCCCTGGGAGCCGAGCAAAGAGGACCAGGCCAAGTCACTTCATCAACGGGAAGCGGTGCGCACTTACCCCACCCGGGTCCTACCAGACCGGCATCTCTCTGAGGGCTCCTGGCTGGCTCGCCAAAATTGTCAGCGGGAAAACCTCCCAAAAGAATTCCAATCAACTAGGTTCGATGGTTCAGAGAAAAGGATTTATTTGTAACGCGTTTGCAAAGGCGGGTTCCTCCAGGTAAGAAGAAGGAACCCTGAACAAACTTAGCTCAGGATTTTTATACCCTTTCTGCCGCCCCCTCCTTAGAGGGCTTGGCTTACAATCTTGCTAGATTTCGTCCGTTGAGACCCATGTTCGACCCCATGAATTTGAAACATTTACCCTTCACATGAATTCGAAACATTTACCCTTCACATTTCACCCCCAGCTCACACTACTGTTCTACGGAATATTTCAGAGATCAGTCTTGTGTTTTTATCTAGATAAAATCCATTATGTTCAATAACTCTTACTACCAAGTTAGTATGCACAATGCCCTGAGAAATAAATACTCTTGTATCCAATAGAACTTCTGAGTGGGCCATAAGATTTCACTCCATGTGTTATAATTGTTGAGCATTTAGTTACATGTATATTAAAAGCTAAGCAAGATTAGAAACACATTTCTTTTCAACGTTGTAAAATCATAGCATGGCTAAGAGGAATGATATGCACTGTTAGTTTGTATGACTGTGTAAAATGTATAACATTCCCATTACAGGTGCTGATATCTTTCGGAATAAACACTTTTCATATGGATACAAACTGGAGGAAAATATAGTTGATTCTTGCAGCTGCACTGCTAAGCCATTACATGCTTCAATCACAGTTTGTTGAAAAAGTCATTGAATAAACTGCAGCTTGTTTTATCTAACATTCTTCTGTCTTTTCTATCTGATGGTTATACAAAATGCTTTTAGACAGTCAAAGTTTGACCCACCACATTTCTTTCTCCCATTGGCCAGATCTCAGCAGGCCTTTGAGCAAAACAGAGTCTTAAAGCTGCTTGTTGTTAGACCTTTTCTTCCAATTCTCCTTAACAAAAGACAGAACTTTCCCTGGAACTAGAAATAAGAAAAATATTAGCAACTGACAATTAGCAATCAACAGTTTCAATTTCTCGTTCTTCCATTCATCAATCATTCAATTTGAATTTCGATTTTCAGTTGTTTTTAAAAGTGCTTATGAAAATGTGTACATAAAATGTAAACATTTTGTACTTCATGTTTGTTCCTAAATGATCTGTAGTTGGGCTGAACAAATGGCCAAAACTATTGGTAACAAAAGATTCTTTGGAGTTATTAGAGTAGAAAGACTCAACAAGGAAATCTAAAAGAAATATCTCTGGATTGGATGAATGAGCATTAAAAAAGGGGGGGAGGTGGAATTGGTGGCAGTTAAAAGAATTACTTCTTAAGAAAGCACAACTGTAGGATATACTACATTTTAATGATAGCCACCAACTTTGAAAGAATATGGACAAATTCCATATGGATAAAGCCATAAATATAGAGGATAATGTAATACATAACTGCTGCAGTAATTGTCACTGTTGGCTGCATTTTACTTTCGTATCAGAGGCAATGTATCTTTCTAAGCTAGTTTTGGGGAGACATAAAGGGCTTCTTTCTATTCATGTGCATTTGTGGATTTTCTACAGCTATCTGCCAGAGTACCGACAGGAAGCTCTGGCGTGGGCTGGTCCATGAAGTCACGAAGAGTCGGAAGCGACTAAACGAATAAACAACAACAAACATCTGCCAGAGTACTACAAAAATTAAATCTGGAAGTGACATAATTTTGACATGTCATACTGATCCAGTATGACTTTTTAATGTTTTTCCATGTACAGAACTTCAATTTTTTTACCTCCTGCAAGCATAATTTTTCAATACAGTATTAATACTTATTGTCAATCCTTTATCATGTATAAAATAATGTTTCTTTAAAAGGTTATATACATTAGGATTCTGCAGTGGAGTCAGTGTAAAGTCTGTTGGCTGACCTGATACCTTGGAAAAACTGTGAGTTTATAAAAGCTTTGCTTTGAAATATTTAGTTCAAATGCTGATTTATATAATTCACTTATGGCAGGGTTTGAATGAATAAACATAACTGTACTTATTTAATATCAGAGCTTTAGTATTAGCCGGGTAGAATCTACATGCATACATCATTGAGTTTTCAAGAAATTTGAACCATTTATTTACCCTTTTTATTTTAATAAATGTAAATTAATCTGAGATGACATATGGGTTGTATAGGATTAATTTAAAATAAACTATATTCACCTTGTAAATATTGCTATTATGTTTAATTTGTGGTAGAGGATTACTGTAGAAAAAAATAGGTATAGGATTAAAAAATTAAATAAAAGAATTTATTTCTTTTGCAGTAAAAGAAATAAAAAGTAACACCCGTATGCTATAAATCAAATCTAAGTACAATGAAACCTCAGTTTAGCTGTGATAATGTTCTTTTTTAATATCAGAGTGTTTAAATGCCAAAATGCTAAACTTGCAGAGAGGAAGGATCAGCTTTTAATTATATTTTCAATGTGTATGCTTAAAATCACAGTAACAATAATCATATAATAATTATAGAATTAATTGCTGTTCTACTTTATTTATTGCCTTCTGGATTAAACTTCACACTCATGAAGAAAATGTGCTCAGGGTGGATTTAAGAGAGTAAATCCAGACGTTTAAAAAATACTTTCCAAGTTGGAGTTCTTGTGCTACATTGTGGGCTTGTTCATGGCTTGTAAAGAATCCAAAGGAATTTGTAATGGGCTGTGAACAATGGATTGCAGTAGGGGGGAAAAACAACAAAAGGAGATGGAAGGAAAATTGCCTAATTAGACCCAGCACTACTTCTGGAAACATTAAAAAGGGATCAGAGGAGATCTACAGCAAGAGAGAGGAGTGAAATAGTCTGCTGTTGCTGCTTCCTTCCCACATACGCCAGGACATTATTTTTCAAAAGGGAATGGGAACTAGAGTTAGACTTTTAGGCATGAACAAACATCTGAATGATATTATATCTTTGGTCTTCAAATAAGTCATACTCTAAACTAAAGACCTTTGTCCTGTTTTGTTCTATGCTTTTTCCTAATGTGCCCCTTTTTCTGTTCACCTGATTTATTTTTGAACCATTGGATTAAGTTGCATAACATAAGAATTCCTGAGTAAATAAAATATGATTTTGCTCTAGAGGATGAAATCATCTCTGAGTCACAGGTAGACAACCTGGTATCCCAGTACAAGTCCCATTATTCTTCATCAATGACTACCTTGTAAACCTGATGTGAATTGTCATCCAAAACATCAGAAGGTCACCATATCGCTTATACTTTTCCTAACCTAAAAGTCTGAAGCTATAGCAGACTATTTATTTTTAACATTTGTTACTCCATTTTAAGTTAAAGGATTCTTGGAGTAACTGAAAATATCAGTTAAGAACTATAACAATAAAAACAGGAAATAGAAAACAATAATAAAATCATATGTAATGAAGTTTTACCAACAGAAGAGATAAGATAAGCACATCTTTTAAAAAAATGGCAATTACTTAACATCTTGGGGAAGGAATTTTAAAAATATAGTCTATCTCTGTGCTTTATTGCCAATAGCAAGAGAGCTAAAATAGTGGATGCAGAGTTAAGCACAGGACTAAACTAAGTCAGCTTTTTTACAATAATGCAGTCCTTATGGTGTTAAAAGGTAAGGCACAGTTAACTGTAGTGAAAGTGGGTAATGTTCTTTCATGTCTTCTGAGCTGAAAAAGGTTTATGATAACTGTCTGAGCATATCTGTGTGCTTCATGGTAGTGGTTTGTATTGCTCCATATATTGTATATCCTACAGAGAAGGATGTGAAGAAGATTAATTTTCCAAAAATTTCATAAGGAAGGTTGCTAATTCACTGAAATTTTGGGAGTCAGGTAGCCCTGTTCAGGCATTCTGAGTATTTGCAGACACTACATGCTTATAATCATATAAGCACTGCTGATTCTGTCATCGTACTCATTCTTCACATAAGAGAGTGACTGACTGATTCTTCACAGATAGTGGGATGACTGTTCTGTCTATGAAGAGTCTCTCTGTGATTTAGAACTTAAAAATATCAGTGACCTAACTCTACTGAACAGCCTCAACAGACATACAGTTATACAAGGCTCCATATTGCAAGCAGTTTTCTTCCAAGCAGGGACACTTAAGAGGATTGAAGATGGCAGACCTTGGTTGGTTTTCCCTGTTCCCTCTTACATTCATAGATGACATATACACAGAATTTTTAAATGTATTTATTGTGGATTGGACATTAGGGATCAATACATATCCAGTAGAATGCAAATAAAAAACCCAGTCAGAATTTACTGCTCAATATGGCAAAATCAGCACCTGGTTTTGGTAGGGGTAGGGCACATGTTCATGGAAGACATTGGAAGCTGAACTAGTCTGTATGTCTTCCATATTCCCATACAATTGTCTATTCCTATACAATTTGAATTCATATGAATTTCAGCAAATACCTGATCTGATTGGTAAAAGAAAAAAAAAATGTTGCATTTTAGAATCTTAGTTGTGGAATTTAGAGATGTGTTTAAAATGTTGAGAACTTTGTTTCTAACTATAGTTGATTGTGTTTGTTTGTCCATCTTAGGCAGTAATTCCAAAATACTGATTGTTTTTAATTGTGTTGTATAATTGGAATCATGTTGTTCAGTACTGAGAGTCCATATGGATGGGGAGGGCTAAAAATTACTAAATAAAATTTTGACATATATTTCTAAGGATGCCTATTGTGTCCAATGAAGAAATTTCCCAGAAAATGTATATAAGATTTCAGCCAAATAAAAATACAATTGAAGACTGTATTAGGGACTGTGTTATTATTGGAAGTTGTATCCAAACTTAAAATTTAGTTTTTTGGTGTTACCTTTTCTTTACTTTCTATCCTTCAAATCCAGGTGGATATATTGGCTCTAAATGCAGTTATTTTGGAAACATGCTGGAGAACTGAAGTACCATCAGCTACTGTTTCTGTTTCAACCAAGAATTGTAAAACTATACTGACACTTGACCCCAGTGGTTGCACTTAGATAATTTCAAAGGCCCCTGGTGGCTACTTTCAGAGGCATCAAAATTAAAGTTGTAATGAAAACTGTAAAATAAATATTAATATATTTTGAATTGATGATGTGGCAGCCACAGAGTTGGGTACAAATGAAGGAACAGTAGAATGTGTGTCTTTCAAATGGATGTAGAATTCTACAGTATGCATTTAGTTTATTTGAGGCTTCTATACAAACCAAGACAATAAAAACTCAAGCAGATTGATGCTAGCTATATAAAACATAGGCTGGGTTTAATAAGGCCTACACAAGCAATATTTTAATCCTTTGACTTTATTTCTAGTATACATATTATGTGGGTTAATCCTAAAATGCAGACACATGTAAAGGTGTTTGGGCAATGTGTACAAATGTCTTTTCTTTTAGGACATGTGCTAATGCAATTATAACAGGAATTATGTTTTTCTGGTTTGGTTCAGGGAAAACTATAAAACTTTCAACCGAACAGTTCTTGAAATTATTTGTCATATCATCAAATCTGTCTCAACAACTGTTTTGTCTTCTTCATCTGCCCTGGGTTGTTTATGATTTGCCAGATGCCCATTTTCCTACTTTAATAACCTAAGAAAATAATAATAATAATAATAATAATAATAATAATAATAATAAATCTTTGAAAGAAGTTAAGACTTAAATATGGCCCAAACATTTATGTTCCCCCTTGTGTACACCCCTTCATTTTATTGGTTACAACTTTTAAAAAGTTCTATGACATACAAAGAAGAACTTTAAGGTGCCAAAGTTCATAAATAATGGAAGCAAAATAAAATAATAATAATAAAAAGCCCTCACAACATCAGACAGACACAAAAGCCAGGACTCTGGTTCTGATGACAGTCTGTCAGTGCCTTAGAGCCTCTGTCTTTGCTACAGCTCACTGAATGTTTTATTTTTGTTATAATTACAGTATCTTGCCTGCACTTTGTCCCTCTGATCCTTTGTTAAAGCCCAGATCACTCTGTGCAGACTGTGCTTGTAGGTGTGATTTATTGAGTGACAAGTAGCTGTAGGGTAGAATACACTCCTCTGTACCTGAGTAAAGCATTAGACATCACAGAACTGGGGGTGGGGTTGGGGAGACGAGGAGGAGAGGCAAAGAGCAGTAACACAGCAGCTCCTGGATACAGATCAGACAAGAGGTTCTGCCACAAATCACCTAGAAACATGTCAGACGCCGCATGTTTGTTGTTTTACACTGAGGGCACAGCCGTAGTCCAAAAGTATTGATTCTTTTCTTTGTACAGAGACAGAAGCTGTCAGCTCTTGCAGGCTGACCTTGGTACAGCTCAGACAACTATTCCCCACCCTGCCTGCTAGATGAACCCCACAGGAAAAGTCGAGGGAAGAGATGCAGAGTCCGTTTCACACAAACAGAAAGAGACCCAAGCCTCCTATCTCTTCCAAAGGGGAGCAGCAGAACGCCAAACGGAGTGACACAGAATTCAATCTCTTCTCTGCCCCCACCCTGCCTGGCATGCCTCTAAAATTCTGGAGAAATTTACAAAAATAGCAGCTCAAAATTACGTGACCAAAAATACACTCAAATGCTCCTCTTTTTTAAAAATCAATGATAAGGCAGTGTTTTCATTCTGCTCTCTCCCTGGTTCCATTTTAAGCAATTGGCTAGGGGAAATAAAAAAACAGGCCCATTCATACTAATTGGAGTCAGGAATACAATAGGATTTTAATTATTTGTGGTTATCTAATAAAAAGTGCACATAAAAATGCAACCACATTTCTGGAAATATTTGTGTTCAAGGGCTGAACTTTGGGTTGCCTTTTTATAGCATGTGGTGGCACATATGGGGTAGATCATAACATATTTGCCAAATTCTATTTTCCTGGTCTTTAGAAAAAAAAACTTATAAATTGCAGTGAAAAGTTTAAATAAACAAGAGTTAATGGTGTATTGCAATCTGGCAAAAATTTAAAGAAATATTTCCCTGTGAAAGTGATGTGATACTTCAAAATTGTATCAAAATTGCCTTGCTTGTGCAACACTTTTTCACAGTTTCTATAATATCCTTTTTTGTAGCATCCTTTATCTGACATATAGTCCTCCACTCTCTTGATTTTACCAATATGGTATATCCATAATTATTGGTTTTACTACTGCTGGTTTTGAAATGTCATGTGTGATAATTACTCTTTAAGTATTTCTAGGGAAATACAAAGAATATTTAAGGTGCTACAAAATTCTTGTCATTTCTCTATATTTTCCTATTTTCAAATGACCATTTATTTATTTATTTATTTATTTATTTATATTCATTCATTCATTCATTCATTCTTCAGTAATTTATTTCCTTTTTTCAAATGAGAGGGAACTGTTTTTGAGTCACTTTGTACTAGATATAGGAATAATAATAATAATGATATTACAAATATTAACAAAGTGCAGTGTGAATAGCTTTATCAGTTTCACAAATGCCATCATGTTTTTGATTCCTTTCTTATGCACAATGGGAAAGCATAGATTGGTTTAGGAGGTCCCTGGTTTTAAGGGAAAGAACATAGCTGAAGCAGTGGCAGATAAACTTTCAAATCTGAAAATTTGTAAGATAAGGAAGGATTTTTATTGACATCTTAAACTGCATTTTAAAATGGTGTTTTATTACCTTTGGTAACACTTGAATTTATTCATTAAAATTGTATATTTTGCTTTTCTGCTTAAGAAAAACACAGCAGACATGTTAAACATCAGGATTACAAACCATTCATCATCATATGTATTTTCAGAGCAATCCAGCAAGGGGAAGGAAAAGTCATGGCAGATGAACCACCACTTTCTATGGGGATCCTGCCAGCAGAATGGAAGTAGAGTGTAGCTGTGTTTTTCCATGGGAGGTTAGTAGTGGTTGGACAGGCAAGAAAAAATGCCCATTTCCTTGTTAATATTTTCATTCTATTGCTCTCAGTAAGGGGAAATAAAGTTACCAGACCAAATGATGGCATAATTTTGCCACTCTACTGAAGACATGTTGGAAGGGAAGAGTTTCAGATCCCAATCCTTGGTATTTCTTTTTAGTCTCTTCCTAACTGGTTATGTGTGTTGCTACAGCCAAATCGCTTTTAGGAAGAGATTTTTAAGGTGTACGTCTCCCTCCAGTTGTGTATCTACTGTTGCTCACCTTGAAAATCTAAGCTCTGCAATCTGCTACCAACCCCCAAACATTAGGTCCTTAAAACCAAATCTTCCAAAGACTGTAGAACAATTGACATACCAACAGTCTAAACCTTTAGAAGTGTTTTTTTTATAAAATAGCAGTAAATGATGAAGGAGGAGCAAGGTAAGCAGCAGGTTTCTCTAGTTGGGCGTATCTTCAAAGAACTTTTTCTCCCATGTCCCAGAAGATGACAGTTTAGATGTAATAAGAATATGATTAAAAAAAACCTCCCCAGTAGATGTCAATAAATGGGAAAGCTTTTATTTTGATTATATGAAGGATAATATAATACTAGATATTGATAAAAAAAATGAAAACCTAGAGTTAGGGAAACAATTCAGTGTTGCTTTCAGATATTAAAGTTTTCATTTATGGACATACTGAGTGGTAGAAAGTAACAATACTAATTTGGCTGTTGTCATGGAACATTTCTGAGCTGATACTTACTAGATCAAAAACATTATAATCTCAAACCCAGATCAAAGCCAGGGAAACAGCCCTTTGTTGCTAAGATGTGGAGAATGCCAAGCAAAGTTAGGAATCCAACAGTCTCAATCACACACACACAAATCAGTGTTAGAATAAAAAGATGCAGCGACTGGGCTGATCTTGAAGCAAAGAACAGAGTTATAGAAAGAAAAGCAGTTTGGATATTCTAATTAGCAAGCAAAGACAATTCTGAAGTCTGGAAATTGGTATCTGGCTTAGCCAGTCCCAAGACAGCACTGACGATTCTGCACTGTAAAGAGAAAGCTGTTACTGAACTTGAAGATTCTCATTCCTGATGTGAACCCAGGGACCATTTTGGGAGAACTAGTAGTATAGAAGCATAATTTTCCTTTTTCACATAATTTTTTAAATTAAATTAAAGAAATGTATTTCTGGTCAATTTGCTAAGATTTTTTTTAAAAACACAAGACTTAAGAAAAATAAATTGGGAACATGACAGGTCTTTTGTAGCAAATATACCACGTTTTTATTTTACAAAAGATAATATAGTTTAAAGTAGGAAACTATATATAAATCCTTCTTCATTGGAGCCAAGTCTGTGCAGGGTTTAAATCTGTTGAAATCTTGCTCATCTCTTACTGAAATCTGGAGTAGTGCCATATTATTCCATAATAATATGGCACTACTCCAGAGATCTAGCAGTCGCTTGGTATTAATAGTGTACTACAGCAAACCCCTCCCCAATATTTTTATAATAAATTCAGATTGAAACTATAGAAAATATTGTTTGATTAGTAAAAGCGTCAAGGTAGATAACTTGGCTCTTAATGTTGTTTTAGAAACTTTAAATGGTTCTTTCAAAAGAACCACAGGCAAACAGGATCTTCTGTAGTCAGAAAGCTTCTAGATGATGGAGATTTATTTTTTCATTCTGTTCCTTTTTTGCATGGTATTCTGGGGCATCTTTGTAACCTAATATTTTGTCTCTGTTACGTATTTGCACAATATCATTGCCAGGATTATTTCTATTTCTTACCAAATACACTCTGTTCAACATCCTTGGCTGAGTGTATCCTTTTAACAAGCACTTCAACAAATCATATAAATACAAATTCCCTATTTCAGCCATACTTCTTTTAAACTAAATATAAATTTAAGCCAACCCGCCCACCCTAAATTAAAATAGCAGTGGAGGTATGTAGCCCTGAAGCTTTGGAATCTACTTTTAGTCATGATTCTAAGAGATGGCAGAAGACTCCTTCCATCCAGATAGCTCAACTGTGTAAACTGTGAGGATTTCAAATGTTGCGTAGAATTCTACAACAGCTGCTGGGATGAAGGAAAAAAAGATGGTTTTCCCCAATTCCCTCACCATTTTAACAGATGAAATCTATCTGTTTCTTAGAACAAACAGGATGTTTGATACATGATAAACAAAAGTAGAGAAAAGGACAGTTTTTAGAGAAAAGTAGATATAATTTGAGATACTGTTCATCTCTATATGATACAACATGCTTTACTGGCTGGGAATTTAATATTGCATGGAGTAGTGTGAGATGAGAGATTGAAAAGAATATATTATCAATATTATAAATAATTGTTTTTCAGATTAAAAATAGATTTCATGCAACTTAAAGTATTTTATGCTTTTTAATCTTTGGTCCTTACCAAAGCTGTGTGCTTTGGACATTGCTACCTTGTTGGTTATAACATGTGATTACAGTACTGTATCCTATTGTTGGCCACATGAAGACTGATTAGAACTATCTACTTATCATTTGATAAGTAACTGTGGCTATGTATATGTGATGCATCTACTGACTATGTTAAAGAAAAATACTTATTGGCACTTAATAGGTCTCATCCTAGCAGCAGCTGCAGGAAAACCAAAACTCATCATTTCCTAAAATGCCTGGGAATTATTTTTTTTAAAAAGGTCTTCATGTGGCATTGTACAGACCATAATATAGGTGCTCCTTATCAAGAAGAAAGGTGGGATGCAGGTGATTTGTGTGTATTTATATTATGTATACTGTACATATCTATTATCTGACACACGCTAGAGGTCAGATAATAGATAGATATATAGATTACCATAAACCATGTTTTCAGTATAGATCATCTCCATTTCTTTAAACTGAAATTAGTAATTTACTGGAGGATGGACAGGCATGAAGAATGCCATTTTCCCACTGCCATTATTCAGGCTGTATATAAATGGTATATTTATGTACTGTATGCAATTTTCTCCATTTTAAAAATGTTACTTGCTTTTTGCCTTGTTAGTCTTTTCTTTGGGTTTCTTAGAAAAAATTATGAATTGTGATTTAAAATGCAGGTCTTTTCAAAATCATGCCCAAGGTTTATTGTCAGTAACAGCCCAGTGGCCTTAAGTGGACTTTCCATGAATAAAATAGATTGATGAGCTGTTTTATGACATTGCAAGCTTATATTATAAATATATCATCCTTTTAGCAATTCAGTGTGAAGAACAATCTAATGAGTTACCAGGCATGATTCTTTGTATAACTTGGAAAGACTGTTTAGTTGACTGGTTCAATACAATAAATTGTAAAATTTCTCATGTTTGTGCCAATTTTAGTAATACCTTTGAAATTGAAAGTACCATGAATCAAAGCTGAAATAACAATAAAACTCAGTCAGGAGTAGGAATCTTTAAAGTTTCAAAACTGAATAAATCTGGTCTGATTTTGGCTTTGGACATTAATTTTGCAGATTGTGCCATTTCCTAGAGTAAAATACCAAGAGGTAAAATCAATATAAAGCATGTTATTTTGTCTTTGTAGAAGACAGTGATTAAGGTTTATTCAGAAAAAACCAAAAGTGAGCTAAAAATTCAAATAAATTTAATTTATAACAAATGAAAATATACATGTCATGTACATTTGACATACTATTCATACACACACTCACACACACAGACAAACACAAAGACATATATTAAGGCAGCATACAAGGCAATAAATAAATAAAGAACTATATAATTATATGAAAACTTGTATCCATTTCACCCAGGATAAAGAATAGAACTTCTAGAATAATTTTAACATAATGTATACTGTACAGGTTTCACACAAAGTTAGTATAAAAATGCTAATCTTTGTTATTGAACGTACCAATCCTGAATGTAATTAGTTAGTTTGACATTTTTAAGGCATAAACAAGTGCGTCTAACTTTTTAAGTTTGTGTACTTTAGCTGTTTTAATTGTTTTAAAATCCTCCACCTCATAAGATTTTATTGCTTAAAAAGAAGAAAAGATAAAGGATAGGTTCTAAAGCAGAGCCACTGAATAGTACCTATACTACTATTTTTAGTTTTTTTTTTCTCTGCAAGCAATCTGTTTTTAAATTTCAAGGCAATTTGTCTGTTTAGAGAAAAAATTAAATCCTTCTATTCATGGGGTTATCTTCTGTATTTCCATCCTTGAATTTTATATTTTAAAATTATTTAAACGAAATGGCAGTGTTAATGTCCTGAGTTCCTTGTTAAAAATAAATGCAGGGCACATAACAGTTCGAAGAATGTCACAATGTATTTTCTTCCTGTTTTCTTGCAGTACATGAAGAATGTACACACAATTATACAGATCTGGACACAATTTACATACAATTAGAGACAGCTACAGTCCAGTCACCAAAACAACTTTACAGCTCTTCCTTAATCAAAAGCTGTCTGCTAGCATTGTTGCTTGAAAGAATAGTGTCAACACTTCAGAGTTTGATTCCAAGTCTGAAAAATTTCCCATTCTTAAACGGCTAGGCAGTTTGTTGCTGGATATTGGATATTCCTGTACGGA
Source organism: Candoia aspera (assembly GCF_035149785.1). Classification (NCBI taxonomy): domain Eukaryota; kingdom Metazoa; phylum Chordata; class Lepidosauria; order Squamata; family Candoiidae; genus Candoia; species Candoia aspera. The sequence goes on from NC_086154.1 coordinate 187,300,673, forward strand.
AAGTGGTCAGTACAGAGAGAGTTGTTAAGAGTGAAGTAGATGTTGTCAAAATTAAATTGGTTTTCTCCTAAAACTGCAGAACACAAGAACAACTTCATGATTTGTGAGATGGATAGTGCCTCCATCAGTGGATGTTGGGAACAGGCAGTGGTGGTGAGTTGTTGAAAGGCAGAACTATATGCAACACATAACTCCCCAGTTGATTCTGTAGCCCTTGGGCACCATGGAGAATGCAGTCATTTTGCTAGTGTTGAAATAAAATTAATCTGCTGGCCTGGTCACCTTCTGAATGTGAAATGGACATCTTCTTAATCTTTGCTTAATATAGCAAAACGTTTGTGCTTGGGATGGTTGTCCATGAGTTTCTCCATATAAGGAAAATATCAGGGAGGACAAGATTTCTAATCAGGAATGAATTTATCTAGAGCTCGCCTTTTTATTTCCAGCCATAGAACTTTTTTGGAAAGATAAAAACCAAAACCAGAAAAAGTGTTGATTTTTTTTCAATTCTAAGGATTCTTCTATGATTAATTAAATTTCCATACAAAGGGTCCCTGAAACATAAGGAGAAATAATATCCTTCCTGTCCTATCAAAAAGTGTGTGTGTATGTGTGTGTATTCCATATTTTTAAATGGGAGCTTTTTCATATGGAATTTCCAGACAGTTATTAATCTGGATTGGGTTCACTGAGATCTTAATGGCAATGTTCTCTTACATCTGTGTTTCCTTTTAAGTAAGAAAAAATGTTCAGATGACAATATACTACTGAATTGTATAAGGCCTGGATATGTACTGGACTATCTTTCTCTGGTTCTTTCTGCTTGTCTTGAGAAATCTGGCAGAGTTGTTATGCACCATATCCCATCAGTGCAGCAATGCCACTGGGGATGGGCCTTCTCTGTTGCTTCCCCTACCCTGGGGGTTTATTTTATAGTGTATAACTGGTTAGGATTTAGGGCTACATGGACACATAATAGTTAAAAACATAAATTAAGCCCCAGAGAAAAAAATGACAGCCATTATTATCTCAACTTCTCAAAGATTCAACAAAAAAAAGATGGCTGTCAGGTACTTCTGGAATGCCATTAAGGAGGGGGCATTCTCATCACTGGGGAATAGAATCCCATTGAGTGGGCCAGCTATGGAGATGTAAGAGCTGGGGCCATGGGAATGAGCCGGGGCATGGTACATGTGGTCTGTGTACCTTCTGTATTACCTTGGAACACTTTTTAACACTGAAGAGTGGGCTAGAATGTTATAATTAAGTATCTAGATATTGGTGCTTGGTAATATTTGACTTAACTCAAAAATATTATTTTGAGCAGCTATTAAAAGACAGCTTTTGAAATACTCAAGGCAGAAAAAATTGAAAGCCAAGAGGAAGATCTGCTCAGAAAATATATTATTATTTGGGACAAATGCAAATAAATATTCAATGCCTGATTATTATTATTATTATTTCATTTTTGTCCAAGATGGTTTTGAAAAAACGGTGATGAGCTTTCTGTCTTAGAGAATGAAGAATCAGAGCTTACTATTATTAGTGGGCACAAAAGCAAATCTGTCCACTGTTTGCCAGAGGGTGTTACAAGAAGCATAATATGGCCGTCAGGTTCCTCATTTTTATAAAGAATAGCCTCTCTCCCTCTTCCCCTTTTTAAGTGTTGGAAGGGCCTTTGAAGATGACAGAATTTTGCCCCTTGCAGGTGAACTATGTTGTGATCTTTTTGAAGTTGTAACCTTTACTGTTTAGATAAAAATGATTTATCTAAAGTTTAAATGAGGAAGCTGCCCCCCATCAAGGAAATTAAATTTTAGGAATGCTTTTTGCTTAATTACATTATGACAACACACCAGAAAGTCCTCACTTACAGGTTCATTACTTTACGGAGAAAACAACAGCAACAAGAAAATCATTCTATTTATTCAAAAACCAATGATTTAGTTAAAATGGCACATTTTTTACCAGTCAGAATAGCTCTTAATAGCAATTAATGAACTGTTAATAACAATGTTATTTGAACAAGTATGGAATGTAAAATACTTTTAACTGCTGTGTTCGGAAGTGCATCCCATTTTAATCAGATATTAATTAATTAGGTATTATTTAATTAGACTTTAATGTATGATAAGCATCAAGGCATATACTGCTTATTACTATACAATTTTAAAATCCTATTGACTTTAAAAGCCATTGCTGGTTTAGGCCAGAAGCTATCTTTTATGTTGTATTGGTATGACTGGCACAGAATTCTCCCTCATATGAGGAACTTCAGGCCCATGCACTAAATGACATAATTTATCTTATCTGCTGAAGCCATGTTTAATCAAGAGCTGATATTGTGTGTTTAATAATTTCTATCTTTAAGGACATTTTCTACCAATTTACACAAAATGGATTAAGTACTTGGAATAAGAATTGTCTCTAGATACTTTTTAAAAAATTGATTTATATTGCCCACATTCTAGTTCTTCTGTACAGAGATCTATCAAAGGGACATGTTTGATCAGCAATTGCACATCTGACACCTTTTAAAAAGTTTGGAGTTGTATTCTAAATACATGATTTGTTAATTTTGAATTTGATAGTGAGGCCTAGAATTTCATCTCGCACTTAAATTTTATTCACTGAGCTCTGTGATACACATCAGTGTCAGCTCTAAATTTTATGAGGAAAAAAATCTTTCTCTAAAGCCATCTATCCAGGAGAAAAGGGAGCAGCATGACTGGCCTAAAATCTGACGCCTGTTGACAGTCAGCACTGCAATAACACTTTTGTGGAAAAGGTGTATCCAGCCTCTGGAATGCCTTTTCTTCTTCACCTTGCTGTTGCTTAGCTTTCTTTTGGTTTCACACAATGCACTGGCCAGTGTCCTGATCTCCTGCTTCAAAATGTCACAGGTGTTGTCCTGATCCTGAAGAACGTCTCTCTGGTTGACTAAGGCACATGATTGACAGTAGAGGGGATACAATACCCCAGGCAACAGTGTGCAAGCTGCTAGCAGATATGTTTGCTGAACAGTTTAAACATAATTTCTACCCTCAAATTGTGAAGCCTCTGCCCCCATTTTCTTTGCATAATATAATAGTTATTTAACATTTTAAAATGTTATTTATTGTTATTTACACAAAATACGTATTGTAAATCATTAGCTGGTTATGTTATACCTTACCTGACAGATTATGCAGATCCTTGGAATGCCACATCCTTGAAGTGCCAAAAAGATCTTCCAGACCTTCTTCTAAGTTAATACTAAGTATTCTGAGAAAGAATGCACTATACTTGCTTCTTTTTAAATTTCTTTTGAGGTTTATTCTGCATTCCATTGTAAATACTCGAAGTGCTCACCTGTACTCAGCATACGTGGTAGGACAGGCAGATTGTCAATAGGAATTGTTCTTCTTGCTGGTCAGATATGAACACGATTTGATCCTAGAATATAACTTGGGTATCTATACATGATTAGATCCCACAATATGCATTGGGAACCTGGATGTCCATTAAGGTGTCCATAGTCAAAAGCCTTTATTGCAAAGGATAACCGAGTTTATTAGACACCCAGCAATTCATATTCCTTCTCCAGGTGTAACAGTCACTCCAGGAAAGGGGAAATTTATATAAAATAAAGAGAAAGTAATTTGTGGGTTTTTTTTAAGGAAAACATGTTTGAAAGAGACAGTAAATCTGTTAATTGGTTTTAGTCTGTAAGTTCCTCCAATTTTATCTTTCTTCTTTTTTGCAATGATTAATTTCTTCTCCATTAGATATGGCTCTAAAAGAGTACTGTCGCCTCTGTAGCTGTTCATTTAGTTTATACACATCAACTTCAAATAACTTGCCTCAGTTGTCCCCTTCTGCGTAAAGGGGACTATTAGTAAAATTGGAAGAAAAAATGCCATAGGATGTTGTTTAAAATGTGTTTGAATAATGATCAAACCCTTTGCCTTGAACTCATGATCTTGAAGTTAGTTTTTTAATGATCTGCTCTTTTTGTGGGGTCTATGATTAGTTCAGAAGGCTGCTGTATACAGTATGTACCTTAGTTCCCCTCTGTTTAACTCCCCTGCTCTGCTTGTCCACATGAAGCCATCTCTTATTCTAGCAGATCTCCTACTAAGATGGTTTTCTGAAGACATTCTTGACAGATTACATTTTTTAGGCTTCCCCTTTCATCTTCTTTGCCAGTCCCGTTTAGAAGCCAAATAGGGCTGCATTCCACTGCCTTTGCAGTTATCTGCTTCTGTATGAACTTATTGTGATAGTATGGCTGTTATTGTGTCTTGTCAGATTCAAAATATTTTGCTTTGTGCAAAGTCCTTAGCCCGATTAAGATAAACACGGTGTTATTTAAATGCTGAAGTCCCACCTACTGGTCCCTGCATAGCCAGTGGGGAAAGGGCAGACTGTGTTACGAAACCTTGCTAGCAGTCTTCTGGTTCAAGAGCTCATCGGGCACTTTACAGAGAATGTGGGTGGGGATTCTGTATCCCCAAAATATTGATTTTTGACTGAGAGTGATTGTCCTGCCAGGAGCATCAGTGAAGAGGATTAAGTAGGATTTGGGAATCTGTGCCATGAATATCTGGGAAGGAATCTGACTCATGAACATAAGGTTTACTTTATAATCTCTTCTTACAGACATTACCACATTTTTTCTTTCCATTTGATCATTATCTAATGTCTCTTCCATCTGTGCTCTGCTTTACAACCAAAGATTCCAGCTCTTTCATCTGGATGAGCAGCTGTGGTGTAGGAGACCGAGGTTCTAGTCCATCCTTAGACACAGGAGTTCACTTGGTAATTTTGGGGCCATACTTTTCTCTTAGCCCAAAATCCTTACAGGGTTGTGGGGAAAAGTGGGAGCAGGGGGCACAATGTGTGTGCTACTTTGGGCTCTTGAAGCTCAAATAAAATAAATTCTACCATCCTGCATGCACCATACATGTCGTCCTCTTCACGTATGTCTGGAATGTATCTTTCTTTAAAGCCGTTTGGCTATCATGTACATGCTGCTTCAGAAACAATGGTGGTTTAGCACTTAATAAAATAGAAGCAGATTTATCACATTGTTAACTAGTACATCAAAAGCAGAAGTCATTAGCATTTTTGCAGCAAGAAAGGATTAGTATTACCTCATGTGTTTTGTTAACAACTGAAGAATTTGCAGAATTAGAACAAAAAAAGAACTCTGGAGGAATTAAGCTCTGCTATGTGGAATAAAGTTTGACATAATTATGCCAATTTGCACCAATATAAGAGATTTCCCATTTCAAGGCCATTGGCAGGTTATTTTACTGTAGCTGAAGTGAAATTTTTATTAAAAAACACTGAGGCAAGAGCCAAAAAGATTTGGATTATAGAATAATAGATTTTAAACCCTTGCATAGGAACATTATTGGCATGAAATGGGGCCAGGACCCAAAGAGCTAACTTGTGCATGAGAATTCTTACTAACAAGACCAGTTTCTTTCTGAGTATTTGGTCCTTCCCTAGTGGAAACTGTAGTTAGTGTTTTGGAAGATAATTGCCATCTCCTATGATGATCTAGCACAGGAAGGTGCAACTTCCAAAGGCTGCCCTTGACCTTTGAAAGGCATTTTGGGACCACTCTTCAAAATACAGGAACACACAAGGAAAAGATAAATTTGATATAAATTTTTACATGAAAAAGTAATTACAATTAAATCACTTGAATGTTAATCTCATTAACTCCCCATGTATTTTATAATCTCCAGCTTCTCTGATATTAAATTGATATTACAATTTGGTGGCAACTTTTGGAAGGTGTCTGGAGCTGCGTTCTCAAGACTTGGGGCCCAAGATGGGCACCCATGATCAAGCAGAAGAAATACGTGGCAAGAATAATGTAGAAACAGAAAAGCTTGTGGTGATGAAGCTTTTTTTTTTTTTGAAGTAGAAAACATAGGGAGATGCTAGCCATCTCTCCCTTCCCTACATTATATACTCCGATTTTCAAGGATTATAGCTCCCGTTCTCATGCTCAACCATCTCTCAGAAATTGTTCAGCATGGCAAAAAATCAGCCCACTTCTAGTTGTAGGGAGGATGGAGCAGGATATTGGAATCAAAGCCATTATCTTAGAGAAGTAGGTTTTTAGATGGAAACCTATAGCAGAAAATGTTTCCATCTAAAAACCTTAAGAGCAGAAAACAATTTAGACAGGAAATATAGGTCCTATATGTTCATATCTTTACATAGCTTTGGAGGCTAACTTCGGATAATTAAAATGTGTGGCCTGACTCTCTTTCCAAAGCAATGAACTAATTTACATATATTTGTATTACAAAAGTAGCATAATATTTGGGCTCTCATATATCTGAAATAACCAAACTTGAATAAACATCAGGCTGCATGCTGTAGATAGTAAGGATGTTAACATGGTGATGGATTTTAAGTAGTTTTTTTTTCTCTCTCCCTGGCTTGTTTGCTTTGCATTTTATTCTCTAGTATTATCTATAACAGTTGAATACTACCCATCCACTCATGGGTACATTGCTGTTGTATTGGCATATTTTTATGCTAACATAGTATGATCTATCTGATCTTATATCATAATTCTTCTAGCATTATATTTTTTGGAGTCAATAACTGTAACCAATAAAGCACTAGAACTTTCACATGATTTCTTCAGTTATTTTTTTAATGTTCCAAGGCAAAGCATGGGTTATATAACCTTTGGAAAGCAGGCTATGCTACTAACAAAACAAAGACTTAGCATGTATTTCAGCCAGCTATGAATGTAGTGGTTAGACGGGAACTTGGAGATCATCTCAGCTGACCTCCTGCCCAGTCAAGCTTGTAAACCAAACCAGTGTGTAACTAATTTAATATAACCAATGAAGCTTTGTCAAATGTATATAGGCATATCAGCTGGATCAGATGAGGGCACATCATAGTCAAGCATTTTGTTTTCACAGTGGCCAACCACTCTAGGGTGCTCACAAGTAGTAGAGCCTTATTAGACTAAAGCTGTATATAAATTTTATGAATAAACAAATATTGCTTTCCTTTGGTTGTTCCCCTGTAGCTAGTATTTGGTGGTCTACTTTTTCCAGCTCAGAAGTAATACTGAGCCTTCAAGACCAATAGCTCTTCATAGACGACTTCTCCATAAATTTATCCAGGTCCTGTCTTGTAATGAATTCCACAGGTCTTATTCTCATAAAAAAAGTATTGCACGTTTTCATGGTATATGATTAGGAATTTTTGGGAAAGAGGAATTTCTGACACAGGCATTGGTGAGAATCTGCTTTAAAAAGAAAAAAAAGTTAAAATACTTTTGACTCCCTATATGAAAATTGCAAAGATGATCTGATTTTCTTCATGTTATTACAAAAATGCCTGGCAATAAATTTTATGGCATATAGTTTTAATCTTATAACATGAAATGACTGTCATACATGATGTTAATTATAGTTGGAAAGATAGTATTTGCAGTATTAATACCTGTATCTGCTCTTATGCTAAACTTCTCTCGCAAAGACTGTGCTTCTTCCACCAATACAAGAAGTCAGTACAAAAAAGTACGACGTTTGTTCTGAAGATGTAAGTAGGAATTAGAAAATATGCTTATCCACATTTGTCTACATTCAGGTAGATGTGGCAGCAAAGCCATTGTCATCATGTTGCAGCAAGGGTCTTTCAACTGGAGTCAGCCTTGCTCTGCTTATTGTTTCCATAGAACAGTGAAATAAGAATAGAGAGGATGCTGTGTTTGTAATTATATAGAGCAAAAAAGGAATTCAGTTTGTGCTACATAGCTGTGCTACGAGTTGAGCTGTATTTCCCCTACTTACTTTTTTTTTTTCATTTATAATGTAAAGCACAAGTGCCAATGGACAGTCAGGGTTCAACAAAATAGTCCCCCCTCCCCCCATAGCTGCTTTGATAAATGGATATTCAAAGCTCTTCTTGTTAAAACCCTTTCAGATGGCTGTCAAATTAGATATGCTACAAAGCTAGCTGCAGTGGTGGTCCATACAGAGCAACCTTCAACTAACTTAGTTAATCTAGTGGTATCCAGTCTTTCAGCACAAATAATTGTAATGCCTAACAAACTGAAAAAACAATATCATTGATCCTCATACTTACCCTCCGAAGTAGGATATACTAATCTTAAAGGGGTTTCTAGGATATCTCAATCCTAATCTGGCTCTGTAATTACTGCCTACAGAGAGGTACTGGTCATGCTGCCCTACACAATCCTTTCCCATTCTTTGAAGCTCTTGCAGAAGCTCTTGTTGATTGCTAGAGATCTCGCCTTACCAAGCAACTTTTATTTCATATACCTATATGAATCCTTTTTAGCAATGTGTTGTCCTTGTCCTTCAATCTAAGTCTCTCTCCTTCTAAGATGCTCTTCTATGAAGACGGTGGTGATGATTTGTACTTCCAAATCCTAGCTTGTATAGTCCAGGATCAGGACAAAAATTTCCAAGTGGCACTAGGATACAATCAGCGCACATGCAGTAGAACAGCGGTTCTCAAACATTTTGGTCTCGGGAACCCTTTACATTCTTAAGAACGATTGAGGACCCCAAAGAGCTTTGGTTTATGTAGGTTATATCTATCAATATTTACTGTATTAGAAATTAAAACTGAAAAATTTTAAAATATGGATTTATTTGACTCTGCAGACTCCCTGAAAGGGTCTCAGGGACACTCAGGGTTCCCGAGACTACATTTTGAGAAGCACTGCATTAGAGGCCCAGAAAGAAGTTAACCAAACAGAGGCTATTCTTTTTTTTCTTCTGTAAAACATTGATTGAGAGAATTCATAATTATCCAGCTGGCTATGAATCATGCTTGTATATCACACAGAGTTTGCACTTAATATTACCTAGTAATATGTAAAATGGCTAACAGAAACATAAAAGGTAACTATTAGTTATACCATTTAAAGATCATTATCTTTTTATGCACCTTGAAATCATTAATGAATCCTGTGTGTACATATGTGTAGACATCAGCCATTCAAGTCAGTAAGCTTTGTTCTGCTTTTGACATTTATAATTAGGAGCAGAGCACTGAAATTTAAAGATGGGGGGGGGGGGTTGAGAGGGAGAAGAAAGAAGGAAATAACAAAACCCTGTTCCAGTAAGCAGCAAGTTGACAACACTGTTATAATTAGAGGGCTGTCAGCATCTTTTATGTAAATAGAGCGGTGGCAGTTTTGTTTCGAATTATAGTAAGAAATGTCCGTATTTGAAGAAAGTTCAGGATTAAAAGAACTGTTTGGACTTCTAACTAAAACAACATGAGATGTATGTCTTTTTTTAGTTGATTATGGGATTTTATCAAAGAAAATCGAACATCCTAATCATAGCATGCAGCAGAGATGGGAATGAAGCCCTTGTGATGATGTTGGTCTGCAGCTTTCATCAACATGCCCTATTGGCTACACTGACCAATTAGAATTTATTATTTAGATGAAAAACGTTGTCCATCCCTTCTGTACAAGAAGATCCACTGAAATGAGTGAGATTCCAGGATGATATTGTTAATGCCTTTGGCTTTTCCTACCCATATGTAGACTTTTGCAGCATTTGTCACTGCTGAAATTCATTTTTCACCATTTGTCCCTGCTGAAATTCAACTTGCTGGTTTCTGCTCATTGATTCAGGTTGACAGGATTCTACTGAACCTTGACAGTGTTCTCCAAGGTGTTTGCTCTCTTTTCTGTCTTTTTGTGCCATCTGCAAATTTATAATCTTGTTTTCTACTCCTTCGTTATAGTCATTTATAAACTTGTGGAACAGCACAGGGTCCAGAACGGAGATAGTATGCCATTTAACACTTCCTTCCAGCTTGCTAAAGAACTACTGATGTACACTAGTTGGCTTCATTTTTCAGTTCTCTATCCATGTAATGGTACTGTAATCCAACCTGCATTTTGCCATCTTCTGATAGCACTTGGTAGAATACACAGCTGTACATAAAAAATCATTCAATCATTTAATGAAATCATAAAATTTCTCTTTTATGTGGCAATTATCTAAGAAAACACTGTATCATTGTAATACAGTTCCCTTGGCTATCTTTATGTTCATATAAAAGGCCATGGAAGAAATTATTTATTATTATTTATGGTCATAGGAAATTGATATTAATTTAATCTAATTACAGCATGCTTACTATCTCAGTTTACCCTTGATTCCTGGCAAGTCTAGTAAAACAATACAGATATATTTTGATATGTAACTACCTACAAATTGGCTAACGTAATGGGACTTTCTTCTTTCCCCTGTGTAGCCTTCTGCTCTAGATGGGCCCACAACTCTGTAAGGGAAAGAGGGATGATCCCGTCTGTTTTGCTGATGGACGTTGTTCAGTGGCAGAATTTCACTGGATACTGTCCATAGTTGAGGCTGGAATGAGCTTTCTGCTCTTGTAGTTACTAATCTCCAGCATGCTGGCAAGGATGAGATAAGAAGCTTCTGCTTTCTTCTCAGCTAATCAAAATCACTCACTGTATGCAAACAAAGACCAACACTTATTGTAAAACATAGTCTGAACTTGGCTTGTCCTGCTAAATGATAATTACCACTAATCATAGTTTGTCTACATTCCAACATAATCAGTAATCCTATTGCTGGAAAATAAAAACTAAAGCTCTCTTTCCTTTCAGGAGAGAAAGAAACATTAGTGAGCCATAGTTTACTATTTGCAAATTAGCTCAGTGTATATAAAATATTAAACTACATAAAGTTTGTAAAATGAATGAAATACTATAGCATTTTAAAACAGCAAAGAAAATAAACTGAAAGCTAATAAAAAAAACATGTTTTTTTCTGGTCAATTTAGATTCATTTATCAATGAATGTTGTATTTTTGCAACATTAGTAAAGATTGTAACAGTGCCATTTAGAATAATATTTTGAAGAATAGGGAGCATTTACACAGAGAGTTCTGTTACTTAATTTTAAATAAGTCAGATAAGCCATGGCACAATGTCTGAATAAGTGGAATGTGCCAAAACAGAACATTTTTTGCACCATGAACTTAATCCAAAAGAGGGATAGGCCTTCAACATACTTAGAATTGTGGCCCCAATCTTGTTTTTTTATCTACCAATTGCAGTTAAAATAAAATATCACCATTTAAAATAGAAGCAATTATGATAATTTATTTTACAGTCTATTATTGAAAGTATACAGTTTTGTTTTGAAAATGAAATAGAGATATATTTCATTTTTTTGCCTTAATCAGAAGGCAACAATGGACCATGATATTCTTTCAGCACTATGTGATAGAGGACTCACTGCTCTTAATTTTTTATTGTCATACGACATTCATAAAAATAATTAAAAAATTTTTTTTTATTTTTGGACAATCCAAGGAAAACAAAATAATTTACTCAAGGTTTATTATGTGCTACATATGATAGGCTACATGCACATTGCATATAACAATATATCCTTGTTTTTGATTTTATGTTGAAAACAATGAAACCCAGATTGCCCGGTACACAAGATCTTCTGAAAACTTTGTTCATGTAGTGAATCCAATAGTGTCTTCTGGAGCACAAAATCTACTGGATCACATAGCCCAGATGCTTCTGTTGCAAATGATGAAACATCAACATTCAAAGGAAGACCACCATGTAATATCTATTTTTAAAAATCATATTTATCATATATCCCATAGAATAACAGGAAATAGTTTATAATCCTTAGAAAAAAATAAGTTTAAATTTCTTTCAACATTTCATTATTTTTGCGAAAGGAAGCTGAGACAGTTTTGAATTATTTCAAATAATAGGAAGTTATATTTTAGATTACATAGAAAATGCTTGCATTAAAGTTGTTTAGGGAAAAGTTATCAGTCTTGACTGTAGATAGCCAACTTCAAGAATAACAAGTGGGATATAGCTGAGATACAACCCAGTGGTAAAACCTATGGAACATCTAAATGGAATTCAGAAAAGCATTATTCAGTCCTGTGCATATTTACTTACTCCAATGAAGACACTGGGTATTATTATCAAGTTAGTGTGAAGAGGATTGTAACTTAGGGGTCAGATGGAAGAGTAAATCCAGAGACACAGATACAGGATTCAAGATGAGAACATAGGAATTTGGAAATCTGGGGAGAAGCAGGCACAAAGGCAAGAAAGTCACTAAGGCATATATAGGTGAATCAATCCAGAAAGTAAGTCAGTTATAATACAGGATCCAAACTATTGAGATAGGAATAGGGATCTGTATACAACATTGGGAAGCATGTTGGAAGAGAAACCTTGAGAGAGAGACTAGAGTATCCCATAGTTATGCTAGACTGGGATTATTGCCTGGACAGATACGGAATTCCTGACTAGACATGGAAGTGATTATAGCTAGACCAGCTCCATAACTGCTGGATTTTGAACCATTTACTCTCCAGTTCTCTGACTTTTGATCTAAGGAGTAAGAGTCATGCCTCAGTTGCTACATTTTTGGGACAACTTAGGTGTTATGCTATACCACAGTTCGGTATTCCAAGCTGGAGCCAAAACAAACCTCTTCGCCTTCTTTCTCAATACTTCAATGAGTCTGACTGTCATGTGATTATCTCCCGGCTCTTCTTCAATATCACCACAAATAGGAATTTAAAAGCCTTCATTTAATTTTAAATTAATGGCAACCTGCTACGTTTTCTGAGATCTACAAAGTATGTTGAAGTGTATATATTGTATTATAGTTTAAGGAATTGATTTGCTAGAAAAAAAATCACAATTAAGAGTGACTAAAAATTAGAGTGTAGGAATAACATGCAATGTGAATTACATGAAATAGAATTTTGACTTTCTGATCCCTTTGTAGCCATTTCAGAAGAAGAAAAGGAGCAACATATGAACTATATGAAGTTCTCTGAATTTTTAACATAGTATACCTGTTTTATTTGTTTTCTACTGAAAATCTCCAGAAAATTATGCAGAGTAATAAGGAGTTCTGGAGCAGGGGGTCCAAGGAAAGGAGAAAGTCAAGTTGGTAATCATGATCACACAATTGCAGTCCTGCCCCTTTTGTTCATGTGGGTGATGTTGACACCTTATAAAAGAAGCAGGCCATTGTTTTTGTGATCACAACTGTCATCCTGGCTTTTTTGACCCAGTCTAGGGTGTCTGCAGAAAAGGGACTTGGTGGAAGTAGTTGCCCATTTCCAAACAGTTCAGCACCTGTTGTCATGCAGTATAGTTTGTCACAAAGTGAGGCACGGAGCTCATTGTAGCATAAATGGCTTGTTGCCATATATATGGAGCTGGAAGAGATCCTATAGAGAAAGAAATCAATTACTTTTCACACCTACTATTTACATTGAGAAGAGAACCATTCTGAACCTTGGAACTGGCTTTCTCCCCAGTCTCAAACTAAGGGAAGTGAGTAGTCAAGAATCAAGCTTGTTGAGTGTAAACATAAATGCTTAATGGTCTGGGCAAAGAGTAAGACCAACACATTTTTCTTGGCTTTCTTGCTTTCAATTACTTTTTCTCAAGATACAAGTGGCACTGGCAATACATGTATTGTGATCTCCAAAATAGGAATCAGAAATGTTCTTTCCCTCTGGAAATTGTGAAGAAGACAGTTCATATTGTAAGTCTGGTTGTGTCACTGAAAGCATTAAAGAATCCCATAGTTACCTGCTTTAACCCCCTCGCCTTGCTTTCTCCTCCACAAAATGTCATGTACAGAATCCGCAATGGAATTTATCCTCCAGCGACAGGCATGGTGGAATGGTAGATTATAAACCCAGCTACAAACTACTAAAGTGCCTGGGGTATAGTTTAATCCTTCCCTATTCAGGAATACTGCAGCCCATAATGAAATCATTTGTCTTTCTTGCTGGCTATGCTGCTGGCGAAAAGTGAAACTGTTTGCCAACATTGTTCTGACAATTTTCTTGTGCAATTAACAAAGAAGCATAAATTTCTTTGGCGAAGCTGTTGTCATTGCTATATATGCAGCTTGAAAAAGCTTCAGCTTCTGAATTATGGTTTTCTGTGAGGCTGATAAAGACACAACAGCATTGCTGATGGAAAATTTGGCAGCATCAGGGAAGAGTTATAGTTGAATTCTTCTAACACATTGCTCTGGAAATAGTTTCCTTGCAAAATATATAGCAAATACTATGTTGAGATATGCTTTCATATATATACATTTCGAATGGTACAGATGAATTTGTGTTTCGGCTGTGAGAGTATGAAATGGATTTTCTACTTCACCTTATGCTGTAAGTACTTCTGTACATTTATGTATTATTTGCACATATATGCCATACTCTCATACTCAGCAGAGTGATATAATTATTTCCAATTTTTTGAAAGAATTGGAATTCTTCTTTGTATTTTCAGCATGCATAAGATGTGTATTGGTATATATTCCTCAGAAGGAGTTTCTGTGATACATGTGCAATTACTGAAAACTTTTAACATACTCATTGAACATAGACATTTTCCAAAGTGCATTCAATCACTTATTTTTAAAAAGGTGTGCCCATTCGTAGCTATTTCCTACATTGTAATTCACTGGACTTTCTTTTAAATGTATTTATTTATTTCTCAGGAATTAAGGAAGTGGAGCTTTGGTCCTTGTACCCTTTTTGCCCTTTAAAAGGTCTACATCATTGTGTTTTTAAAAGTAGAAACTGTATTCTATTAAAAAGAGATACAATTTGGACTTGTGGTTAAGGCTCCACGCTAGAATCCAGGAGACCGAGAGTTCTAGTCCCACCTAAGGCCTGAAAGCCGGCTGGGTGACCTTGAGCCAGTCCCTCTCTCTCAGCCCAAGAGCCAATCAGGCGTGGCATGAGAGTTCTAGTCCCGCCTGAGGCCTGAAAGCCGGCTGGGTGACCTTGGGCCAGTCCCTCTCTCTCAGCCCAAGAGCCAATCAGGCGTGGTATGAGAGTTCTAGTCCCGCCTGAGGCCTGAAAGCCGGCTGGGTGACCTTGGGCCAGTCCCTCTCTCTCAGCCCAAGAGCCAATCAGGCGTGGTATGAGAGTTCTAGTCCCGCCTGAGGCCTGAAAGCCGGCTGGGTGACCTTGGGCCAGTCCCTCTCTCTCAGCCCAAGAGCCAATCAGGCGTGGTATGAGAGTTCTAGTCCCGCCTGAGGCCTGAAAGCCGGCTGGGTGACCTTGGGCCAGTCCCTCTCTCTCAGCCCAAGAGCCAATCAGGCGTGGTATGAGAGTTCTAGTCCCGCCTGAGGCCTGAAAGCCGGCTGGGTGTCCTTGGGCCAGTCCCTCTCTCTCAGCCCAAGAGCCAATCAGGCGTGGTATGAGAGTTCTAGTCCCGCCTGAGGCCTGAAAGCCGGCTGGGTGACCTTGGGCCAGTCCCTCCCTCTCAGCCCAAGAGCCAATCAGGCGTGGTATGAGAGTTCTAGTCCCGCCTGAGGCCTGAAAGCCGGCTGGGTGTCCTTGGGCCAGTCCCTCTCTCTCAGCCCAAGAGCCAATCAGGCGTGGTATGAGAGTTCTAGTCCCGCCTGAGGCCTGAAAGCCGGCTGGGTGTCCTTGGGCCAGTCCCTCTCTCTCAGCCCAAGAGCCAATCAGGCGTGGTATGAGAGTTCTAGTCCCGCCTGAGGCCTGAAAGCCGGCTGGGTGACCTTGGGCCAGTCACTCTCTCTCAGCCCAAACCACCTCACAGGGTTGCTGTTGTGGGGAAAATAGGAGGAGGGAGGAGCATTAGGTATGTTCCCCACCTTGGATTATTTATAAAAATAATAAAGGCGGGATAAAAAATCTAAAAAAATATGATATTCCATCCCCAATCATAATATTCCTTTTCCGGGTAAGCTTCATTATGCAGAGGACAGAAAAAGAGTTAGAAATAGTATGCCAAAGAAATTAAAAATATGAGATAAGAAGGAAAATGTTGCAAAAACTAGTTTACACTAGCACTATTCATTATACCTCTCTCTAACTTTCTAGCCTTCCAACCCATCCTTACTTTCATATTATTCATACACTGGTTTGCACATTGTTTTTTGTTGTTTAAACTTCTCACCTCTTTGTTTTGGAGGATCACAACAATTCCATCTAATCATCACTTTCTCAGTTTTGAGAGCCTCTCTTCTCGATTCATTCACTCTTCCTTCATATATTTGCTTTGCAATGCAAACCTTATTCATCCTCTCTATACGATCAAGCCACCTCAGCATACTTCCATACTGGTTGCTCACTTTTGTATACCAGCCACAATCATTCAGTGCTCATGCATTCCTGACCCATTTTTTCTTCTTTTGTCACATACACACACTTCTTAAGCACCCCATTCTCATTGTATTCAACTTTATTTTACATTTCTCCTGGCATACCCAGCTCTCATTTCCATATTACAAAGGGGTAAAAGCATGTTCATACAGAGCTATTTTCACTTCTTTTGATAAACATTCATTCCTTGCAACAGGCCCCATACCATTCAGTGCTTTTCTACCAACATTTGCATTTTTTAAAATTTCTCCATCCATATTGTCAGTAAACATTTAGTAAACATTCTACAAAGGTACACAATTTCATCTGTTCACTCCATTTTCCTTACCAACACGACTGCCTCTGTCTTTGATGGATTTATTTTCTGATTTGTATTCCTTGTTTCATCATGCAATTTACCACCTGCTGCAAATTATTCAGATATTTAGCCAACAAAATGACATCATTTGCTTACAAAAATAAATGGATATTTGCATCTCCAACCAAGACACCTCTAATGTCACCACAACTGCTCCTTTTTTCTTTTTTTTTTGTTCCTTTGAGTCAGTGTTGACTCCTGGTGACTGCCTGGACAAGTCCCTGCAGTTTTCTTGGCAAGATTTCAGAAGTGGCTTGCCATTGCCTGCTTCCTAGGGCTCAGAGAGAGTGACTGGCCCAGAGTCACCCAGCTGGCTCTCTGGCTAAGGCAGGTTCTAGAACTCATGGTCTTCTGAAACACATGAAATAACCAAAAGAATATCAAACATTCTTGTCTTATTCTTTGCTCAGTGTTGAACCATTCACAAAGCATTCCATTTATTCTCAAACAGCCTTTACTGCTATTGTAAACTGCTCTTACTGCATTCTGCAACCAACCTTCAACTCTTTATTTGTGCCAAACTTTCCACAGTGCAAGCCTATTCACTTATAATATGGTTTCTCTAAATTAACAAATGTACAGCTGAAGAGCAAAAATCTGTTCTGCACACTTCTTGGCTGGCATAAGGCCACACTGCACTTTTTAAGTTTTGCTCATTGTCATCTCTTGGACCTTTACAATTGGAATCCTACCAAAACCCTTCCCCAAAAAATCTTTCTGTAATTTTTGCTTTTGCTTTTTCCATCTTTCCCTTTGTACAGGAGAACAGCATTCTTCCAGTCATCACTCACAGTTCTCTACCCATGTGAAACCACATAGCCACTCCATATTTAATATTTGTCCAGTTACACCATCTACAGCTGCTGTTGTATTTTTTCAACATACAACATTTATTATTTCCTTTTCATTTTTCCTTGGATTCTAACATTTATATCATTTGTTTCAAACCTACTCTTCAACATACCACTGTCATTCTGACACAAATCTCTTAAAAAAACTCCATCATTTCCTCATTTCAGTTTTATTCCCAAATATTTTGTCACGTTAATTTTTAATTCCATTCTTTTGTAGGCTTGCTTGCTTATTTATTTATTTATTTTTCAAATTTCATCACTGCCCATCTCACTACAAGAGTGACTCTGGGCAGTTTACAATAAAATTAAAAATAAATACAAATTAAAATACAATAAAAACAGTACATATAAAATATAAAATATAAAATCCAAGATGGAGGTATCAAAAGTTCTTAATTTAAATTCATAAATTCATGTGGGTCTGTTTAGGGCGCTAACCACCCCCAGGATTGTCTACCCCCCCCTGCCCCAAGCGAGCTTGCAGAGCCAGGTTTTTACCTCTTTCTGGAAGGCCAGGAGAGTGGGGCTCTACCTCACCTCTGGGGGAAGAGTATTTCATAGGGTGGGCACCATGGCAGAGAAGGCTCTCCTCCTGGGCTCCACCAATCAACAATCTCTCATGGACGGGACCCGTAACATGCCGTCTCTGCCTGATTGGGTAGGATGGGTAGATTAATGGGGATGAGATGGTCCCTCAGGTAACTGGACCCATGCCATGTAGGGCTTTAAAGGAGATAGCCAACACCTTGAATTGGACCCAGAAGCAAACTGGCACCCAATGCAGCTCCCACAGCAAAGGTGTTACGTGTGCCATCCTTGGAGCACCCAAGACTGCTCGCGCGGCCATAGTCTGAACCAGCTATAGCTTCTGGATACTCTTCAAGGGTAGCCCCATGCAGAGTGCATTGCAATCGTCTATATGGTTTAACCCTCCACATCCATTTCATCATAACTACTCTGAATTTTCTCTGCCTCTTTTAATTTTAAGCATTCCCTTTGATAATATCTTTTCAACTTTTTATCCATATATAATTACATATATCTCTTATTTCCATTTTTGCAGCAATCACTCTCTTATATGCATTTTTCCCTCGTCCATTTCAGTACATTATTCTACCAAGCATCCTTTTCAAAGTTCCCATTGGTGTAACTTCGCATTTTTCTGTGGCACTCTGTTGTTGTTGTTTATTCGTTTGGTCGCTTCTGACTCTTCGTGACTTCATGGACCAGCCCACGCCAGAACTTCCAGTCGGTCGTCAACACCCCCAGCTCCCCCAGGGACGAGTCCGTCACCTCTAGAATATCATCCATCCACCTTGCCCTTGGTCGGCCTCTCTTCCTTTTGCCCTCCACTCTCCCTAGCATCAGCATCTTCTCCAGGGTGTCCTGTCTTCTCATTATGTGGCCAAAGTATTTCAGTTTTGCCTTTAATATCATTCCCTCAAGTGAGCAGTCTGGCTTTATTTCCTGGAGGATGGACTGGTTTGATCTTCTTGCAGTCCAAGGCACTCTCAGAATTTTCCTCCAACACCACAGTTCAAAAGCATTGATCTTCCTTCTCTCAGCCTTCCTTATGGTCCAGCTCTCGCAGCCATATGTTACTACTGGGAACACCATTGCTTTAACTATGCGGACCTTTGTTGTCAGTGTGATGTCTCTGCTCTTAACTATTTTATCGAGATTTGTCATTGATTATTTAACTCTATTCCAAGCAGCTCCCACATCTTCTTTCCTTGTATTGTCTTTCCATTCATTTTATTGAGAAATTAATCTTCCTTCAGTTGTTCTTTCACTTATGTTCTGATTTTTTCCTTTTCTTCCATGTTCATTTTTTCCCCAAGATTTACTCCTGACACTAGCAAAAAATGATATGATGCACATTCAGAAGTTCTCATCACCCTTGCATGCTTTACTGCTTTTTTAAATCTTTCATTATACACAGTGAAATAATGCTTCTAGATTTGTATTGATTCCTTTGCTCTGTGTACATATGACTTGTGCTTGAATCACATATTTGAAATAGATTTTTTTCCTAAGCAGGTACTCACCAAACAATCACTATTCTTGGGTCTGTGAATGTCCAAATCACTTCTTCTTCACCCTGTCATCTTGATCCCACTCATCCAATCAAATTGCATTAATGAATGATTGAGGGAGCCCTAGGAACTAATATTTGATGGTGGGGGGTTACAGAAAGATCTGGAATAGAGGTGTCATGCCATTTTGTCTCTCCAATCAGCTATGTTTTACAGGGTGCTCTCCTAATATTTCGCTATACTATGGAAGATTTTTTTTTTGGCTAGTTGAAACATTTATATCCATTTTAGATAACTAATAGGATAAAAAAGCAGTCAGCAGCCATAAAAAAGCAATGCAACAACACAACTTACCTATTCTGTGTGCTTTCTTATTTTGTTATTTCAAGCAATTACAAAAATTCAATGTAATGGATCACTCAGGCCAAGTCTGCATTTGCAGAAAAATACACCATTTCCCTTGTTTTCTAAAGATGAAATTGATTAGTTATATATTACTAAGCAAGGGTATCACATCCTCAGTAGTCCCAGTGAAAAGGTCTTATCCACCAACACTTTTCAGATTGTAGGGGAAAGGGGTTCTTAATTTTCAGATTGTATGTGCCAGCACATGATTAAAAATATATATTCCAGCAACCACTCTACAGTTTCATAAAGAATCATGGGAATAATGTGGCATTCTTCAGCATTCCTAAAAACATTGCTGTCTTTCCAAACTGGGTCCTCTCAAGCTGGCTCATATTCAGAGATACTTGGGGAGTGACCCACCCTACGTCCTCTTGCAGCTTTTGGACCCCAAGGTAGAGATGGCAGTGTTGGCCAAGAGGCCCGTGACTCGGCACAAGTTGTCACCCAATAAACCACACTGAGGCAGGAAGGTCGTTTGTTCTCTTTTATTTCTGTGCACAGCAACAAGAGGGGTCTCCTGCTCAAGTGCAAGAGCTGCAAACAACACATCTTACTTCTCTTTTATACATTTTCTAGTAAGGAAATAGAGACAGCAAAATCTCTTTATTGGCTGATTCTTTTAGCACTTGCGCAGTAACCTTACATACTACATACTATACCATAATATCCCTTAGCATGTTCAGTGTTGTCTAAAAACACCTTAGGGGTGTGCATTCTACTATGCTAATTAGCCTTTAGGTTACAGCTAGGTCAGCGGTGGTTCCATAACAAGGTCACTCTGTAGGTTTTGAATACCTCGAAACCAGTCTTCTTCCCCTTTTTCCCAAGTACAGCAGTATTTCCTCCTACTGTCAGATACCTGTTGTTCAACCCACATCCTCTTGAAACTTAACCACAAGCATCTAATACTGTATTATCTGCTAGCAGGCAAGCATTAAACAATAATTTTTCTTATGACTTCCCGGGCCCTCAGCAGAGAATTGGGCAGCATAACACCAATTAAAATCATGGACTTGGAAGGCAAAATAATGTCTCAGGGATTTACAAGGAATTCTTGACATTCTACTAATTAATTGGCTGCCACTTTTATTATGGGTTGTCTGAAGTACACAGCTATACATAAACTAATATGTTGATCCTGTAATAGCCCAGTGTCCTATTTTTTACAGGGGTCAGTTCCTGTGGTTGTTTAGCCACTGATACGAGAAAATCTAGTGCCCCTGATCCTGTTAGTAAAATATAGCATTTATGTGTGCATATGTGTTCATCTGTAAAATATATGCAACTATTTTAATACTCAGATCTATTTGGAAGCAAATCCCGCTTATTCTAATTAAAATCTACTTTGGAGTGTGCCTAGAACTGAGTAATACAGAGGCTAATACAAATAGAGAACATACTAGTTTGCATACTTTCCCTTTAAATTTCCTGATGTATACTCAGATTGGACAAAGAGCTCCTTATCGTTTTCTAGAGACTCAGCTTCCTGAATCAGCGGATTATTTTTTTCTCCTTCAGATTTCTTAAAACTCAGAGTCCTGTCAAAACAAAGATGGCTGGCAAATGCTAGGGACAGAGCAGAGAGAGACAGACGGAGACAAAGAAGCCCCTGAGAAGGCAGACGGACTTATATTGCTTGCGGTTTTTCAGTACAGCTGGTTTCAGATGTGCCGGCCTTGTACTGCAGTGGTTCCATTGCCAAAGCAGGACTGTCACAGCTGGTAGTACTTACTGTACTTGCGGGAAAGTATGTGATTCATTAGTTAGAACCGTATGTTTTTCACCAGTTCTGGTTGTGTTTTTGTTAGGATGTGGTAAAAGCATAAGCAGGGGGTGAAGGGACAATGGAAATATGTGACTTGTTAAAGATTGGCCTCAACTAGTTATTAGCTGAATTGTATACCATGAAAATTCCACAATGCTTATAAGACAAGTGACTTAATCATTACTATTATTTTTTAGCAGAGGCTGTTTAGTTATAAGTGATAAAGATTATCAGGACAACGTATTTTCCTTCCTTTCTTCCAGTTATGAATGACTGTAGAGATCACTCAAACTGGAGAAGGAGGAGAGAAAGTTAAAGAAAAAACAAATGATAAGCTGTCCTAAGATATTTATTATGTAAACTGTTGGAGAAGGGAGATAACAAGTTTTTTGGTATCTCACATTTTATTAAAATATTCCTGTTCTGCCTTTCTATCCTCAGACATCATTCTCAAAGTTGTTTGAAAAGAAAATTAATGTTTCTAAAGAACTATTGGACTTTTCTAAAAAAAAAAAAGTCTGTCTCTCTGTGGAGGAATATTATTCAGTGGCAAATGACAAGGCTGTTAGAGAAAGTAGTGTTTTCAGTTGTACAAAGGTGTGTCAGGAGCAGGGTAGGGAATATGCCAGAAAGGGCTGTGAATCCAAAAGCTCTGCAGTCACACCCTTTGTGTTAGCAGTGGAAGGGAAGGCCTTAAAAACAGACACACAAAAAGACTTGGGAGAGATACAGAGTTCTCTTCTATCCTGATAGCATTAACTTGATGAGGTGCCAGATAATCAACTGACTGCTATATTAGACCCCTTTGCACTTGACTGTAGGATTGTTTTTTTCTAGCACCTTTTGCAGGCAAGTTTCTTCAAAGCAGTTGAAAAATAATAAAATTGAAAAGGCATCCCACTAACAATAAAACTTTTAAATGACAGCAATAACGAGAACCTAAAAATAAAATCCAGAAAACAATTCTTTATTGTGAACAGTTTCTCTGCTCATTCAGCCAGCTTCTAGGTCCCACTTTAGTGTACTCACAGCTAAACACTAAACAAAGAAGTAGGGGATTTACTAAGCAAGTAGTCTGAACCAGGGTGTGAAGGCTAAAACTGCCAGAGTTGGAAGCAAAGGGTCTGAGGTAAGCAGGACTATTATTAAAACTTTCTGAGGGTGCCCTCCAGGTTCAAGGCCAAACACAAGTGGCAAAATGTGTCCATTACCATGTGGGAGAAAGAGATGCAGGATTGAAACCCTAGGACTGTTTTATATAGATTGTTAGATTCTTCAGAAGTTGACATTCTTTGTTACAATGTACATACCCATTCCATATACCTGATCCCTTTGCTTGTTGTCTCTCAAGGTCTAGTTGAGTTCCCAGAAATTTATTTCCATGTCCTGGATGAAGCCCCAATATGAGGCTACTGGCTTGTTGCTCCCAAGAAACTGAAAATTATAAACCAAGACCGCTCCCTGATAAGTAATACTGGCTTGCAGAGTAAAAAGGAACAAGTGAGACTGAACACTCAATATGTTCAACCATGCAACTTTTTCACAGTAAGAAGATTTCTGTGAGAACTTAGCTTATTCTTTTCTGTGAGTGAATCTCAATCTCTCTCTCTCTCTCTCATAATTCACAGCATCATAGTAAATGCTGCTCTGAAATTTTTAG
This sequence comes from Candoia aspera, assembly GCF_035149785.1. Lineage (NCBI taxonomy): Eukaryota > Metazoa > Chordata > Lepidosauria > Squamata > Candoiidae > Candoia > Candoia aspera. The sequence goes on from NC_086154.1 coordinate 187,323,957, forward strand.
AGAATGCTATTATGAGAAATATTGTTGTCTAAAACGATTAATCTAAATAGTCTTGCTATTTCAGCAAATGCTGGCCAAGAGGTGGTAGATAGTATGTAGTCTCTGGCAAGGAATGAATATTTATCAAAAGAAATGAAAATGAGTACATATAAGAGTGTGTCTCTGCCTGCTTTGTTCTATGGAAGTGAGAACTGGGAATGTCAGGAGAAACAAAAGTAATTTGAAAACACTGGCAATGAGGTACTTAAATGTGTGTGGTCAAAAAGAAGACATTGGGTCAATAATGAATGGGTGCTACATGACCATGGATTGAATACAAAAGTAGCTCTTTGGGGTCATTTATTTATATGTTTATGAAATTTACATGGCACCCATTGTATATACCATAATCCTGGGCAGCTCACAAAAACAGCAATAAAAACAGAAAAGAAAACAGAAAAAACAACTTCCATATAGAGAGAATGAATGAAGATTGAATTGCAAATAAATATATGAAAGAAATATGAATGGGTTGAGTGGAAGGAAAGTCCAAGGAAGTTGTGGTTTGATGGAGCTCATGAAAGCCTCAAAAAAAAGAGAAGCAATAAATTTAAAGGGAAAAAAAGAGCAATGTGTGAATTGGTATATGAGCTTGGTAGAAGAAAGGATGGTTTGCAAGGATAGAAAGGTATAGACAGATATAATGAGTGATGTGGGAATAAACCAGTTTTAGTTAGATTTCCTCTCCTCTCCTTATTCTTTTTCTGCATTTCGCATAACATTGCTTACCCCACAAGGGAATAGTTTGATGGATATGTATGTCCATGGGGGATTTCAACAAAAGATCCACTTCCAGGTACCACCTCAAATAAGAACTGCATTGGTTGGTAGCCATGAATATTCCTTTTTTTTTTTTAAGATCCAGCATGCTCTTTTCCATGAAAGTAGATAAAACTGTTCTGCACTATCAAGGGAGTATTATGGCTATACCATACTGTGCCATCCACTAGGTTGGCTAATGGTACTGCTTAAATAAAGGACAGTATATTAATAGTTTGCAGCATAACCCCACTCCCATATAAATCCAACTACATTCAGTACGACTTAACTCTGGATCAGTTTAGGATGCACAGCATAAATTTATTACATAGCCTGACTTTTTAAAAAGCGGTATGTGCTAAGCAGCTGCACATAATCTTATTTGTATCATTATCACAAACGTTTCTCAATAAGAACATTTTTAGTTGGCAAAGTTTTGAATCTTAAATAAACTGAATCTCAGACAAGGATGAGAAAAGCCCCAGCCATTCCTACTACTGTTTTAAGTAGTATTTTAAACAATCCCTGAAGTATGTATTAGGATGACTCATGGCACTGTACTTCAATATATATTCTGGCCAGGGTCATTACTGTTTTCCTGCTTAATGATTAAGGGAAAAAAGAAAGTTACACCTAGAAATACACTTTATGTTTTTAAGCAAACAACAAAGGGACATGCAGTGACTGGGAAACCAGGGAATACCAATGGTTTGGTTTTATTAAAAAATAAAATAAGGATGCCTTGGACAGAATTTCAGTTCATACAACCCTGTCTCTCATCCCTCTTTCCCCATGACAGTTGTTGCCTGGGTTGAGGGACGTGTACATGATCAAAAGTTACACTCAGCCTCCTAATTACAGTCACAGAAGCTCTTGGCTGTAAGTATATGTGCAGAAGATGATAAAACAGTTTACTGTAAAGCATCTGGAGGCAGTACAATCGTATCTCTGCTTTTTTTTTTCATGTGTGTATATGTGTGTGTCTATGGTAGTAAGCTCCATTTTCTTTAAAGAAATTTACTTCAGAATAAGTGTATTTAAGAGGATAATAGATGTTGTTTGCTTTTCATTTAATAGGTTTTACACCTTCTTCACCTTGAATTGTTTTTATTTGTTTTCCAATCATTATTCAGTGATGGGCTTTCACGGTATTTTATCAGCCAAAGAGCTACTGAGACAAAGACCACATGTTTTAGCATACAGAGCTGACTTGGTATAATCTTCTTTTCAGAGCAAACTATTTGGATTAATATTTTTAATCATCTTTTTGTCTTTACCTGAAAATAGGCAAAGTCTGCTGGAGATCTAGTCTTTTTTCAATATGTTCATCTGATCCTAAAGAGACCATTTTACCTGTTACATTTGAGAAGGCCTAAACTCGTTAATGCATCATGGATTAGTATCCCCATACTCAGTTGCAACCCAAAATGATTTTAGTTGGGAGTAGCTGAACCTGGTAGATGACCGGGCAGGCATGATGCACCCTCTGTTACATTTTCACGGAAGTATTGTTGAATGTAATGGTGAAAGGACGGGGTGAGACATACTAATTTGTAAGGGCCCTTGGCCCTAATAATCAGCTATACCTGCATTCCAGAACTGTGTGTGATTATTTATGATTTTATTGAATTTTAAATTGTTTTTACTGTGAACTGCCCAGGGTCCCCCATATGGGGGAGATGGGCGGTGATAGAAATATAATAAGTAAATAAAAATAAATAAATTTCCATAAGGAACTTTCACAGAACAGCTGAGAAGAAGACAGGAAAGGATTGTATATATAAAATTGCATAAAAAATGAAGTTCTGTTGAGCTGTTGGAAACTCTGTGAAGCAAAGAAGAATGTATTTGAGGTGTGCTTTTGCCACAAAGGCATTGATGTTTGTAGTGTGATTATCAATGTTGGATGAAACCCCTTTACTTCCATTAATTTAAATCTTTTCTTTTTTCTTTTCTTTTCTTCTTAACTTGAGATTAAATTGGAGCAGCAGTTGAGGTTTAATGTTGGGAGAAATTATGGTTAATTATAATTGGCTCATATTCATATTTTTTGGGTATCAGTGGAAGAATTGTCAAAGCAGGTGGCCTTGCCCAGCTGGGTGTTTCACTCTGTCCTAAAGAAAATATGGAAAAGAAACAGATTGAATTACAGCTAAACAGTTCTGGTTGAGGAACAGAAAGATTGTTACAATTTGAAGAACTTATTGACTGATCGTCTACATTTGTGACAGTTGACATTTGTTGAAATTTTTAGTCTTTGCTGCATACAGCAGAATCCAGTAAGCATAATTACTGATTACTTATAAATATTATTTAAGATAATTACCAGATCTAATGTTATGTATAACAGGGAACATCCAAATCACTTTTAAAGGTGCACAGATGTACAACTAGTTCTATTCAGCTAGCCAAAGTAGTGAGGAGATATTGTTAGGGTGATACGAATTTCCCTTTTATTTAAGAAAAAAAAATACACTTGCATATATATCTGAAGTTGAGTAGTGAAAAAACTTTTGTTTTAAACTTTATGCCTATGCTTTCGAGAGAGACCTTTGAAATAAGGTCTGATAAATGCTGGCTAAGAAACACAACACTTGGTTTGGCAGGATTGTAGGAGGTTTTCAGGCTTCTCTGGTGCTATTGGAATATCTATACCTAAGGAAAAAATCAATTTAAGGTAACAAAAACAGGCAATAATAATAGTCACCTACAAGCTGTAAAAATAAATTACTAGGGTGACAAGATGCAGTAGCTGTTTGAATGGAATTATGCAGGAAAAAAGAGATCTGTTTACAAGGACTGGAAGTTAACTGGAATGCTTTGCCTGGTAGATTAAGTCATAGCTAAAATACAACTTGTTATTATTTCATCAGTAACTTCCTGTTTCAGTTTTGGCTATATCATTAAATTTGGAATGAAAGAAAACTATGCTTTGGTTTTGAGATGTCTTGCTCTATATCAGCGCTTCCCAACCTTGATCATTTTAAGATGTGTAGACTTCAACAATGTTTAAGTCCACGTATCTTAAAATGGCCAAGGTTGAGAAACACTGCTCTACATATTTGTGTTCAGTTGAACCCCTGTAGAGCTCATTCACGTTGTACAATTTGAGACTTACTTCTAAGGAATTTATTTATTTATTCATACAATTTGTATAGCTGCCCATCTCACAAATATGACTCTTTGTGGGGTACAAGGGGAGGGGTACAAGGATAAAAACAAAGAAACAAATAAAATAACATAGTTCATAAAATCAGATGTACAGACCCTACTATAACACATAACTGGAGTCAAGAAACCGCTCCTCTTCAACCACTAAATGAAACAATCAAACATCAGAGGTTCTTGAGGTTCATGAATTATCCCCTCAATTACATGCTGAAATGGCTGTAAGATGTACTGCTTAAGCATTTTGACTGAAATTGGAAAAAAGGTTGTTAGGCTTAAATTCAGTTCACTGGCACAAGCCAACTTCAAAGTTGCTTAACCTCCCAACCCAAATGAACACCCAGATCTTTAATGCCCTGCAAAAGGCGAACAGGGTGAGGTTATCCAGATTGCCGGGGGAATGCTGTTCCACAGGGCAGGCACAGAGAGAGGGCATGACAGGTAGAGAGGTCATGACTCCTAGGTCCCACAAGATGACACTGCCTGGTAGATGGGACATGGAGCATCCCAACTCTGCCAGTTCTATTGATTGATGTATGTTGCCACACATTTGAAGTTTTGTTACTGATTTATCATATTTACATTTTATTCCAGTCTCCCTGTCTTCCTACTATCCTTTAAGTGTTGCAGAGTACACTTCTGAAGCTGGGTGTGTGTTGCAGTATGGATCACCTTATTTGGAATTTCAACTCTTGACTGGAGGGTGGGATAGGAGGTTGTGGGGGGCACATAAAAAGCGGGGCTGGAAAGCATGACAACAATTCTCCCCCTCCCCCACTTTATATCATTAATAACGATATAATGCTGTACACCTCCAGAGGTTTTTCCAGTATGATTTAGTTTTACCATATTTATAGGAGGGAAAAGGGAATCATAAAGCATACTTTGAAGTTGGCTTGTGCCAGTGAACTGTATTTAAGCCTAATGACCCTTTTTCCCATTTCAGTCAAAATGCTTAAGCAGTACATCTTACAGCCATTTCAGCATGTAATTGAGGGGATAATTCATGAATCTCAAGAATCATTAAATAGAATTAACTAATAATTTTCACAATATCATGTATTTTAATCAAATGAGTAAATAGTAACAGTTTCAGTCAATGTTACACATGTTAATGGAACAATTTGATTATAATGAATGTCAGCATTAAAAATGTCAGCATTATAAAATACAGGTTTACAAACCAAAAAATAATTTTTAGGTTTATAAACCTGTAAAATTTTGATTCTGGATGAAAGATGACATAATAAATATTTGCCTTGAGGCTATTAAGGCTGTTACGTTTTTGGTTCAGACTTTTAAACAAATCCTTTATTCTTTTTTATTTTTATAAAATTTATACATGAATTATGTCATTTCAAAATCTACCACTCCTTTATGGACTAAAGTTTTAAAAATCCCAGATTTAATTTAAAGCAAAAGTCTTGGCAATCTATTAGTCTATTGTATGGCTTGCCCATGCTCTATGTTCATATACCTAGCATTTAAACTGATATGTAAAAATAATGTAGAGTTGTGAAATGATCATAGCTTGATTCATTTATATTCCTGAATGCAGAACAGTGAGTCTTTCATTCAAATCCACTGAACTGATAATTTTAAAAAATGTGAACAATGTTCTATTTCTGAGATAGATTAATATTTCTGAAAGCGTTGACTGGTAGCCATTAGAAATCCAAACACTGATAATATGCATAGTTACTGTGAAAAAATTAACATTTATTTATGCTTTTTACCTTTGGTCACTTCCGTTCCTGTTTTTTCCACTTAAGTAATAATAATCTAATATTTAGGTCTGTGGTTTGCATAAGTGATCTAAACTTTGCAGTTCTTTGAATGATCATAGCAAAAAGAAAGGGACTGCAAACCAGTACTAAAATCCTAATCAAATGAAGTAATAATTATTTTAAACACTCAAATGTTGCTGTGCAAAAAAAAACACGACAGGGCTATTTAAATATATTTTTTATTTGTAGTAGAAAGAATACAGTACTTAACTTACTATGTATCTGTAATTGTAGTACTATTTATGTATCATTTTGGCTGAAATTCAAGAATAATCTGTAAATTTAAATAACAAAATGATTGGGATACATGTTCACCATCATTTTTTAAAAGACATTTGAGATTCCGCATGACTAGTGGATAACATTTGTCACTCTAAAAGAGGATAATTTGAGAAGGGGTGTGTGTATGTATGTTGATATATATATATATATATATATATATATATCTCAACTATGCATACAGTATAGGCAGGATCTGAATGTATTTTTCGCTACTATTCTACTATGTATTTTTCTCTTCTATTTGAAATATACTAAAAGGCTGTAACATCCAATTATATTAGATATTTCCTTTGCTTCTACATTTAAATTAATAATAGTAGTGATTTGGCTTTTATCTCTCTGTTTATTACTGTACTAGTTCTGATATTATAAACACATGGATAAGTGCACACACATAGAAAAAACCTCAGTCATTTTTCTTTTGAAGGGGGAAAAAACCCTTTTCTACTTATATCTTAACCACCAGCATATTTCAGATGGTGTTTGGGAAGAGAAGAGCATTGACATTTTCTTCTTTAGAGGGTGAAGGCAAATGAGTCTGGTGTTTGGCTGTCCACCATCTGTGTAAGGAATTCACAATCCCAGACAAAAGAAATTGGCAAAGTCTTCTTTCTGTCTGTTCTCCAGATAGCCATAAAACACCTGGACAAAATCAGCAGGTGATGGCAAGGGAAAGAGAATGATCAGTCACAGGCATTGTTGAATCCTTTGAACATTACTTATAGCCTAGACACTGCTGTCACCAGGCACAGTTTGATGTTCAGATAAGATTTTCTCTCTTTCTCATTCTCCCCCTGACCCCTTCCTAGAAGTGCTTTATTCACTGACCATGTGACAACCAAGACAGCTAGATGTAAATGTCGACAAGAAATGCAAAGAATAATTTTTCTCATGTTGCAATAGTTACCTTGCCTGGTAGATTTAGACTTTCTACCTCCATTTGTCCTTAACTAATGTAGCACACCACAAAAGCCTTATCAAGTTCAAGCAAATATCTCCTCACAATATCCTTTCACTGACATATTTACCTTCAGAAGTAGGTGTTTTATTTTTTTAATGTGCTTTCTTTACTTCTACTTTATTTCGCTTTAATAACTGAGACTGTGACTTTGGAGTTGGCCACAAAGTAAAGGATATGCTTTATCACAGTTATAACTTACCTTTATTCACCCTTTTTTGCAAACTCAACTCTAATGATCCCAAGATTGTCACAGGCCACATTTTGGAGAATTTGGGGAAGATATTCATTTATGAGTTTTATAAGATAGACTAATACATGAAAATGTGATTCTCAGATGTAGCCCAGGCTTTATGATGACAACAATACAGTTTTTGCATAGTATATACATTTATTGGACTGTTCATTTATTTAGACAATTTGGAAGAGTATTTGCTTCCTGTGTTGGCATAAATATGGTTTCGTTGGGGAAAATATACAATGGATGAGTTGGAAATAAGAAATCAACAACAAAATTATAAGCTAAACTTTTGATTAACAGTACAATCTATGCATTTTCAGAACTAAGTTCCACTTGAATTCTGTGCGATTTAATTTCTTGTATGTGGGTAGGACAGCATTTAAGTACACTGCAGATGAAATTAGCAGGACTGTTGCTCTTAAGTGGTTAAGCTTGTTGGTTTGGTGTTACATTCCCCAGATTAATCCTAAACCATAACAAAACACTGCTGAACTACTACGCACTTTAGTTGTCTGTCACTCTGTAGCCACCTATGTTCTTCTCCCATCCTTTGCAGTTTTTTCCTCCTCTTTCCTTCAATAAATACAACTCTGCTTTGCATAAACAGAATGAAACTGCATAGAACTTAACATTATAGTACCATACTGAGTGTGAGAGACAGCAGAGAATACTTGTGTTGTCCCCTTGAGTAGAGTGAAAGATTTGGAGGCATTATGGATTAAAAAATTCACCATGCTAGATGTGCATATGGTGCTATACGAGTGACTTGGTCAGCTTCCTTTTTCTGCTGCCTGCCTGGAAATTCAAAATCATCTGACAATGCAATTCCTTGTACTGTGCTGTATGTTAACTGAGAAGCAAGTCCTACTATGTTCACTGGGGGGACCCACCATGAGTGAATTTGGGATTGCAGTGTTTCTTTTCAAATACTGAGCAAGAATACAGTTCATGGCAGTAATTGTTTTTTACTTCATAAATTGAATGTATCCATGTCTATAACCTAAGAGATTAACTCAGATTACTGAAAATGGTCTAGTTCGGTCTCATCATCTCTACCTATGTAACAGCTGATGCAATTTTTCTTCCTTTATATGATGTAGTTCCTCCTGTTCTATGGTTGGCTACTTTATTTCCATTTAAAACAAATAGCTAAAGCAGATAACATATACAATATACTCTTTTTATGAGTTAAGTTAAGAAAAGATGATCTCCTAGGAACACTTACCTCTACCTACTAGTTAAATAGTTATCAGCATTTGGGTCTGCAGCTATTGCTTGTCAAACTGAAGAACAAGGCTTAGATCCAGAAACCTCATTCTACATACATTCTATTCATTGTGGGACTATTTTACATCCATGCTAGAGTATTATATAAGAAATGAAAAATACTAATAGTTCTGCTTGCACAACTGGGAACATACAAAGTGCTTTTGAGTCTCCCTGTTAAAGTATTACATGAGCTCTTGTTCAAGTTTATGCTATTCCTTACTGATATTCTGCTTATGGGCCTGATAATGATGTAAACCTAGGCATGGTGAGTCAATGCAGAGTTGAAGCAAAGAAGGGTAGTAAAGAGAAAATATAAAATGAGACAAGAGAGAATTTTCCAAAGAGGGAAAAAAGTATAATATATTTAGTGCTGATATCAATGTATAAGCTTGTACTGACTTTTACATAGCCAACCTTCTGCTGAAACCCAAGAGCACTCTTTACCCTTTGTTGCACAAACTTTGATTGACCATCTGAAATTCCATAGGCTGCAAATCAAGACTACTACTTCTCCTTTTTTTAATTATTGTCAAAAGAGAGGAGTTACCAGTATTATCTTCTGTAAATTAATTAATTCTCTCTCTCTCTCTCTATATATATATATATATATACACATATACATATACATATACATATATATATATATTTCCCCCAGTATAACAGCCAAAATATAATAACTAGAAGGAAAAAATAACAGTGATAATACAATAAAAAATAAATTAACAGGTGATAGTGATTAAAGTGAACTGAATCTGAAGAAAAAAGGGATCCATATATTTTATTTACATGTTGCCCAATTGCAATTTTAAAGCTTAAATCTATAGCCTGACTGACAGATATGTGGATTCCATAACATTCCATTTTTCCATTTAAATATTTAAACATCTAAATTAATTTTTTCATGAAAGATTATCATGGAAGATTATTTTGTATGGCTTGGTAATTTATTAAAATCATTTCGCCAATGGGTGCATGTTAGAAAAGATGTCACTTTTAAAAGCTGTTAGAGACACTTAGGATATTACACTTAAATACACTCAAAATATGATGATTTCACTTTTATGCTGTATTTGCTATTCATGACAGCTTACACTTGACCACTTTAGATTTTACTGTTATGATAAACACATTTACTTGGAACCAAGTTCTACCTATTTCAGTAGCCTAAAAATGCAGTGTTGATGATGCCTAGACTTATGAGATAAGGCTGTCAGTGACTACTAATCATGATAACTGTGCTAGTAATTCAGTAGGTGTGTGTTTCTAATATCAGTGACCAAATGTATTTGAATAACCATTGTTGGGGAATGTGAGTATGTGAAGAGGGTGGGAGGGGGTGATGATGCCACAGTGAAAGCAGAATGTTGAAATAAAGGAATTTTTATGGATGTTCTTTGGTTGTTGTTCAGAATACCATCTGTGTTCAGTAGGACATTTTTAGATGTAGGTTTGTATGTGATTTGAAATACACACACACACACACAACTGTCAAGATATCCTGTTAAGCCCACTGAATTGAATGAGAGTTGTATGAGAACACTGACTGTTGCTTTGTTTGAGCAAGCTTCTGCCAGAATTTTTTTGCTACACTGTCCATCTAGTGTATTATATCTCTTTTTGACGCTCAACTCTTGATTACTGATCCATTTAACCATAATGCCAAATTAGACTTTAGCTGAAGCTCAGTCTAAAAAACAGCAGAAATAATACTGCTGGATAGATCATCTGCCTAAGTAGGTGATAATCAACACATTCTGATGGGTGCTTCATCCTCCTTGAAAAGTATGCAGTTTAGTGGCACTCCTGGATCCATTATTGTCACTAGAGGCAATAATTAGTGGTCTCAGTGGCAAGGATCTCATTTATAACTCCAGGCTAATGTACCATCTAGTTGGAGGTAGCCTCATATCATATATGCTCTGGTAACTCTTGAGTAGATTACTGAAACATACTGTATATGGGACAGCTACTAAGGAGAGTTTGGAAACTTTGACAGCATACCAACTTGCAGTCTGTCTCTTAATTGCAGTGAACAGCTGATCAGATAGAGCAAGGTTGGTACTAAATAATAAAGGTCTGCTCCTCCATTTAACCTTAGAAGCTTTGCAATGTGGAACTACTTGAGGGTATTCCTCAACGAGTGCATATGCACCAAAGACTTCTGCTAGATTGGTGGTAAAGCAGCAGCTACTTTGCCTTGGTGATAGCTCTGGTGCAAGTATCTATAAATGACCTGGGAAAACCCTTAATAGTGTTTGTGCTGATAATCTCAGTGCTGTTGAAGCATTCTGAACTTAACACACTGCTCTAATATTTCACTTAACAAGTAGAAACTACATAGTCAGAAATAATCAGCAATTAGTTCAATAAAGTTTACTCCTGGGTAATAATGTGTAAGATTGCAATCATGGTCTATAAATTTAATTGTGAGATTTTATTTATTTATTATATTTCATAATTGAATTTTATTCTCATGTTCAATAAGAAATACTAGGATTCTAAGAAGTTGTGATAAATCCCAGCCCATCCCTACTAATATTAAATAAGTAGAGATGAGTCTTCACAGGATGTACACCCACAACACAAATACAGGTACCTATACTGAGGAATTATTCATGCCAACCACTGTGTGCACATTGCCTACAATGTGTCATATGAAAGTAAAAACATATATAATAAGATGGCTCCCCCACCCCCAAAAAACAGTTGTCTGTGCTACATATGTGTATATCTTGTGGAGCATAATGTCATCTGAACAACAAAGATGGAACTTCTCTTTAACTCAATGTCAGAATAGGATTAGCATTTGTGTTTATGTCCCTGAACATAATTCATGAATTATACAACTACAAAAGTGAAAAGAGGATTTTCAGTACACAAAAGGGAGAGGGAATACACAAAACCAAGGGCTGTTCATGAAATCCCTGGTTGGGTTCACACATCACAGTATTCATGGGTTTGTTAACAATGGTTATTAACTCATATTGGCCTAGTTTACTGTACATTTAAGCCATAACGTTGTGGAATATAGAAGCTGGAATTGCATATTACCGTAAGCCAAAACCAAACAAGCCACATAATAGTTCACTGCAATACCTTAACTTAGGCTCTGAACCACTTATCTGTCACTCAGGTAACTGATGCTAAATCTACTAAATCATATGCTCTAATGAGAAAAATGTTTGGTGTTCAGGATAACAAATATGAAGTCAGTAATGGTAGTGGAGTTTAACCTCATAACAAGCCAAGATTGAAACTTTGAAAGAGTTTTCAAGCAATGTATTTTAGATGTCAGATCAAGTCCTTAGGTTTGCTTCAAGTGTCCCTTTCCTTTTATGTTTTTGAGAAAGAACTAAGCACTTTGTTTGCTCCATTCCTCAAAACATGCACAGAAGAAGTAGAAGGGGGACACCCATTTCAGTCCTTGGCTGGAGATCTAGAAAATCCTTAAAATTAGTCTGCACAGGTACAGAGATGATCCCTTGAAGAATACCAGTAACCAAGTAAGAAATCTGCTTTTTCTTTAATAATATAAAGGAAAAGGAAGGTTGTTTTTTCTGGTGTATGCAATATTGTATTATAACACAGTTATTTAATTTCAGGAAACAACCTAATGAATACACTTTGAAAATGGATTGCATATTCCATTAATTGTTTATATGTTAAAGAAAAGAACTAGTCAGGCAGAGCTATTATTTGGTTTCTGGCAATTGCTTCACCAAACTATATCCAGATGTGGTAGGGAGGTGGGGAATGAAGAAACAGGATCCACATCTTTTATTATTACATTCAGAAGTTCTGCAGCACTTTCACATTTCATAGTATGCATTTGAATGCTAGTTTTGTTTTGCGCTATGCATTTGTGCACTTGCGCTTAATTTTCCTCTCATCCTATACCTGTTCGATGAAATATTGTAATGTAATCTTTCAACAACATCTTCCACTGACATCTGCTGATCTAATTATATAATTTAATTGTGAGAAAAGAGCTTGATGGCAGCAATGTCATCTGTGATGAGAAATTAAAACAAGTATTCCCCACTGTTCAAGAATCCATCATACATCCTTAAGACAAAATAAATTACACATGTTTAATTTTGTAGAGAATATTTTCCACTCCAAAAGCTTATATTTTATCTTTAAAAAATACAGTTGACATTGTGTGATTTTTTTTTCAATAATTATCACAACATACAATGTAATTCTTGAATAGTTAACTTGTGTTGGAATGCTCTGTTTCAAGGTATATGCAAAGATTGTGTTCTAAAAAATTAGATATATTTATTTTGGGGCAGTTCTCATGGCTATTAAAAAAAAGCTGCTTTTGGTGTTTTTCAACAAAGTAAAAGCAGAAACTGTTTTGTAGATACTTGGTTTACACTGCAACTAAACTCCTTGGCAAACCTCATTTGTCGTGTTTCCACACCGTCCGTAACTTACATTCAGAGTGCTTCTGAAGAATGCTGGAGAATAACAAAGACCTTTAAAATAAAAATGAAAATAAATTTTAAGTAGAACTACATATGTCTGTTAAAATGGCAAGTGGACCCTTGTTCACTTTGCAATTATTATTCAGATTCTTCAAGATAATGGAGTGATGGGTGGGGGTGGGGAGTTGTCTAGTCTCACAGGAAGAAAAACCTCTGTCCAATAGACCTCACCCTTCAAATGAGGGTCATAGAGAAAACCTTGGCTAGACATTTTGGTGACTAATTTAAAATATCTGGCAAGACAATTGATAGCGCCCTTCCTTTGTGTTGTGACAAATACATTTTGACTGCAGTTTATTAACATAATCCAACACAACCACAGACATATTGTAAGCATTATAGCATAGAATTAGAAACATTTTTTGCACATCACTGTCTTTGTTCTTTTTCTCTCTTTTTCTTTGACAAGGATCTGGATAATTGCCTCAACAAATGAACCGCTGTGTTCAGTCTGTTTCTATAATTTCTTAAATTGTTTTTCATTGTAAAACTAAGCAAGCTTTTACTAAATATAAAAGAACCGCAGTATAATTACAGGAATAGTATATTATTAAAAAGTGTGACAGAAATGGCACTTAAACTGACAGCTGCTTTCTTTTTACATCTGTACAAGTTAAATATCTCTTTGAGAGCGTTACTAAGCGAAAGTATCTTTTACATAGCAATCCAATCTACTAATCTAATTTTATCTATTCTTCCTTTTGCACACAAAAGTAAAAGAATATGGTGCCTTGGCCTTTAAGGTTGTGTTCCAGTCCCACACAGCTTTACAGTATTCATTATGTGGAAATACAGATGACAGAATGGCCATTTAGGTTCCTGGACTGCTATGAAGACTATAATAAACCAATTTGATAATATAATTTGCTGACATTAGGGGATCTTTTTGATTTTAGAGTAGTTTGGAAACCACACCTGTGTTATATTGCAGAATGCTACAACTTTATTTTTCTGGCACTTGTCAACTTATTCATAAATCATCTGTCATTACAAATGAGCAGTGATTGGCCAGGTTTGCTAATGACATAGAATAATTCTGACTAAAACCAAAGGGATTCTCCAAACTCTGGAAATTAAGGTGGCAAAAGCAATTCAGTATAACAATGTGCAAGATGATGTACTGTACATGCAGACAGTGAAACTAAACTTTGCATATTTGTGATGATGTTTGAGTTTGCAGTGACAAAGCAGAAAAGATTTAGATGAATGAAAGCATTAAGCTAGCGCCTAGCTGCTGGAAATGGCAACTTCCATTTTGTCAATCATAAGAAAATAGAGAAAAAATTGCCAATAATTGTTTTATGCAGATCTGTGGTGAAACTAAGAGTATGGTTCTGGACAAGCTGCAAAAGAAGGCGACCAAAACAAGAAAGCAATTCTACTTAGAAGGAAAAATTCTCTATTTTTCATATGAAAGAGAAATCAGTGCAGAGTAGTATATTTGTATTCTGTTCCAAATGTAGGATTTATATTTCTGCAGTACCAAGAATCAGTAGAAATCCATAGGACTTCACCCTCTAAAAGCAAACATTTGATTCCATTAAAAAGGGGGGAAGAAACTCAAATCCCACTGAAAATAAAGTTTTAATTATTAAAAAAATAGTTAAATAAGATTAAGATAAACTTAATAGAACTGATAACCACTAACTATTCTGCAGAAATGGCTTAGAAATCTCTTTCTATACCTTGGAATATAAACTTTGGCTGATTCAGTTACACAACACAGTGGATCCTATATAAGAAAGGCAATTTGCCACTTTAAAAACCTTCCTGGGAAAGAAGCAAAGGCAAATAAATTTATTTTTTTCATCACTTTTAGAATTACATAATAGTAATTGGTGTCAAGTTCTTGTCTTAGTGCCTCATGTCTAGATGGGAGACAACAGCTAAATTTGAACCCTAGCAAGGGGGAGCTGCTGTTTGTACATGGAGTGTCCTCTATGGTCACAGTGGTGACTCTGGGTGGGATTGCAATACTCCTGAAGGAGTTGGTCTGCAACTTCAGGTCCTCCTACAATCATGGCACATGCTGGATCAGCAATAGCTCTTTTTGGCCAGGGGGCCCTTTGTCCAGCTTCAGCAAGTGCATCAGTTGCAACCTTATCTGGGATGTGAGGACTTTGCTACAGTGACTCCTGCCCTCACTGCTCCCTGCTTAGATTACTGCTACATAGGGCTGCCTTTAAAGGCCACCTGGAAGCTTCAGTTGGTGCAAAATGCAGAGGCCTGGGTGCTCACCAGCATTGGCTGGTGGGATTATATTATATCTGTATTACGGGCCCTGTACTGGCTCCCTATTAGCTTCCAAGTGCAAGTTAAAGTGCTGGTTATAAGGTGAGAAATCCATTATTGCTTGGTTCCTAGTTAACTTTACAGGACCGCATCTTTCTACTGGAGTTGGCCTGACCACTTTGATCATAGCAGGAGAAACAGCTGGCTGTTCCCCACTGTTGAGGGGATGAAGCCCAGAAGCATTGTTTTTCCTCAGTATGACCAGCCCTCTGGTATGGCCTCCTGTTGATTGGTTCTGATATTATCCACCTTCCAGAAGTTGAAGATGGAACTCTTCCAAGAGATATTGGGAGGTGATGCTTCTTAACAGCTGTCAATGGGTTCTTAGTTATTTTATTATTATGTATAGTGTTTTATTTTTTGTTCAAAGCTGCAAAGAGTCAGTTTAGATTGCAGTGGTATATAAATTTTATGAATTTAAAACAATTAAATAATCTTACCATCCATATGAAATTTATTTTCTGAATTTTTTCCAGTAATTTCAGAAGAATTTTCATTTATCAAAATACTCTCCAACAATAAAAATCTCAGCCAGTATAACCCATCCACTGAAATAGGATCAGCTTCTATTATAGAAGCTGATACTGGCAAATATTGCATACAAAAGCATTACAGAGTGAGTTTAAGTTTGGAGTTTAACCACTATAATCTACTTCTCTACTCTAAACCAGAACTTTGCCAGGTAGTTAACACAGAAAGACCTAGCTGGCAGTAGTACTCATGACATCACCCTCCCCTCCAGATTCACATTCAATTTCAGCCCCTGGACTGGGGGTAAATCAGTGATGAAATCTATGGAAATTGTAACCCAAGGCCTACTGGGGGTGGGTAGGGGTTGCAAGAGTCCTGTGGGCTTCCCTGGGAGAGGCTTGGCTCGTCTACAGGTATGACAAGCCACATAGTCCTTTATGTCTGCAGTCATCTTAGGCCACCAGTAGTCTCTCAGAGCTCTACGGAGAGTTTTGAAAACACCTCCATGGCCTGCCACTTGATGGTCATGGCAAAGTCTCAGTACTTCTTCCCTCAATGAGGGGGGAATGTATAATCGCCCACTATGCCAGAGGATTCCTTCCTCCACATTAAATGGGGAGGCAGTGTCTTGTGGGTCCCTCTGGAGGTCATCCATCCTGGCCCTGGCATATGGGTCCTGTTGCTGCGGAGCTCTAACTCTTGTAAATAAGTCCTCTGCTTGTCTGCCTGCTGCTAAAATCTCTGTCTGGTTCCCCCTCATAGACTGCTGAAAGTTGTGAGGTTGTAATATAGTAGGCTGTACCTCCTGGTGAGTAGCGGGGGTTGCCTGAATAGATCAAGACAGGGCATCTGCCAAACGGTTCTGCGCCCCGGGCACATAAGAAATAACAAAATTGAAACGGGAGAAAAACTGGCTCCATCTGATTTGGCGTGGGGTGAGGGACCTGGTGTTTTGTAGAAGCTGTAAATTCTTGTGATCAGCGCAGACTTTCACAGGAAAGGTTGCACCTTCTAGCCAGTGCTTCCACTCTTGAAATGCTGCTTTAATTGCTAGCAACTCCTTGTTAAAAACATCATAGTTTCTTTCTGCTGGTGAGAGCATGCAGGAGAAAAATGCACAAGGGAGCAATGTATTCTCGGTTTTGTTTGTATATTGCAATAAAACCACACCAATGGCAATATCTGAAGCATCTGAATGCATTATGAATTGCTTCGTGGGATCAGGGTGCTTTAAAAGCTTAACTCCTCAGTACTACGCATGCGTTTTCCCCCCTGGATAGAGGCCCCTTCCTGCTTACCATCAGTACTCATGACAAAGGGTATTGTCACACATACAAATTGGAGAATGAAGGGGCTGAATTTCTTATGCATTCATCAGACAAGGGATGGACCTTTACTTGAACTTTTTGAGTTACCTAAGGTAAAGTTAGAGAATACGTGTGAACTATAATATTGTTAGGGATGTAGCATATACATACACACATACATACACACCTTTACTTATGACCAAAAATCTGAGATAATTTTCTGCTAAACAAGCTTAAACTATTACAGTGACCTTAGTTGGGGCTCCTGTTCTAGCAATGAAGGGATCTCCAACCTGTCGTATGCAAAATTAAACACGTGATGCTTCATTCAGGTGGACAGAGTGAGGAAAAAGACCATTTGCATGCAACCCATCCTCTTTCCTGATGTCATTTATTATTATTTTTATTTATTTATTTATTTACTGTATATCAGTAAGCCAAGCAAAGCAACTTTCTGAAGTATATAAATGGTGTAAACCCTAGCCAAACCTCTCTCACAGGTTTGTTGCGAGAATAAAATGAGAAAAGTTTCCTATTTATGCCACTTGGTGTTTTCTAGGAAAAAAGGAGGATACAAATCAATAAATGGATTAAATTATATAAATGACTTGGCTGATGAGGAAAGTAGTAACTTCTTTCCTAAAAATGGACTATGGTAATACATCCCATAGCTTGGGAGAAGACCACCCCTTGACAGATGGGCCTATGAAAGCAAGCCAGGCATCTCTTGCTGCCCTAACACTTTCAAGATTCATAACAAGAAAAGTGTGCCATCCAATAGTACAACTGTACGCCTAAGTTAAAAACATCTTGAGGAGTGTTTGGAAAACAATTGACAACCAACACAAGTATGTTGATTGGTAACTCAATGATTATATTTTGTACCAGTTGATGCTTCTGAGCTCTTAAAGGTTGTCTGATATAGCACTCTGCAAAAGTTGTACAAGCTACTTTGTAGTTGGGAGGCATAACCAGATGGAATTTGGAAAGTCAGTGGAGAGCCTGGATAAAAATCTTAAAGAGAAAGTCTCAAGAAAATTGAAAAGAGATACATACACAAACCTACAAAATGGAAGAGAAGTGTACATGCCTCCATTAGTTGAAAGAGAGAATACATTTGAGAAATACCTAAAATGTTACAGTGGAGAGAGAGAAAGAGAACAGTTTGCTAGAGCTGTATAATGATAACTCACAGATAAATAACATCAATGCTTATCACATACATGCGGAATTATAAGATCCAGCTAGACTGGATTCAGACACACCACTTTTTATTGGAAAGGATTTGAATTTGTAAATTCTTTTTTACAAATCATGTCTTACAATTTTGCCAAAATAAACTTGGCACCTCACTTTTTTTTTTTTTAAGTATTGGCATGTACTTAGTATTAATGGAGCACCACTTCCAACTGCTGACATTTTTTAGAAATACTGGTGGTGGTTTTTAAACTATCAAAAGCTAGTGTGTAGTTCAGAGTCCTCAGTTATAATTGTACATAACTGACATACTGTTTAAGAAACATTTTTAGCCAGATTGTAAATGGCTATTAAATTATGACTAATCATCAATACTATAAATTATTATTCTTTTGGCTTCCTAATGTCTCTTTTTAAATCTATTCACTGTGTATCTTGTTTCACCAAATACATTTGTCAACAATGCATTGGTATAAAATCGAGCCATGCTCAAATAGTCTTAATGTACTCATGGTGAAAAAATGCAAACAAAATTGTGATTAAAAAAAAGAAAGGAAAAAAAAATCTATCAGCACACATACTGACAGTTTGCCAGAAACTGAAATCTGAATAACCGTTTAAAGTTATTCATGGTTTTTTTTTCCCCTTGCGGGGAAATCCTTTGACTACTGTAAAAGATGAATGTGGACAATTCTTTAATGGAGCCTCTTAAAACCTTATTTTAAATTTCTCAGTGTTCTTTCTTTATTCTATCTATTCTACTCATTGTGATATTCTTGTTATTACTCTCTTTTCTGTTCTCATCCATTTTCTTTACCAGGCTTCCCTAAATGAAAGCTAGGAGTTGTAGTCCAGTGTACCTTAAGACGGCAGGTTTTTTTTAAAAAAAAATCTTCAATTTTTGTATACAGTTCTTGCTAATTGAACATTTTATTCTTTCTTCTGCCATGTCTTTTATCACAGCCTTAGTTCCTAATTTTCCATTTTCCTGATAATCCACAGGAGAATGCCTAACTGCTTTTTTTAAAATGTATTTTTAACCATTTCTTTCTCCTAGGAAGTAATGGAATTATACACAAGAAAGGTAAGACCCACAAAATACAGTAATAGTAAAATGTTATAAATAAAAATTATCCAGTATAGTGCTTTAAAATGTCTGAGCAAAGAAGTACATTTTTAACAGGTATGAAAGTGATAGCTGTATCAATACCAGTTAAGCTTTTGTGAATTTCTGGGTTTATGGATGCTGTAGATAAATTTGTAAGGACTGTGTCTGTAGGTGCCTAAGAATCTATATTTATTTTTAAAATATAATCAGTGGTAAAGTGTGATTTGAGCTGGTTGGTGTAGTGGTTAAGGCATCAGGCTAGAAACTTGGAGACCATGAGTTCTAGTCCTGCCTTAGGCATGAAGCCAGCTGGGTGATCTTGGGCCATTCACTCTCTCTCAGCCTCAGGAAGGAGGCAGTGGCAAACCCCTTCTGAAAACAAAACAAAACCTTGCCAAGAAAACTGCAGGGACTTATCCAGACAGTTGCTAGGAGTCAACAATAACATGAAGGAGCCAAAGAGTGAGTGAGTGAGTGAGTTTTGGGCCAGTCACTTCTCTCAGCCCTAAGAAGGAGGCAATGGAAGACCACTTCCAAAAATCTTGCCAAGAAAACTGCAGGGACTTGGGACTTGTCCAGGCAGTCACCAGGAGTAAACACTGACTCAAAGGCAGGGAGAGAGAGAAACATGGTTTAGCTCCTGGAAATTTATTAGTTAAAAATAAGTTTAAAATGTACAAAATTAACCGCTATATCACTTGCAGAATTCCTTCCTGCCACATCAGTCTTTGCCCTTTCTAACCACACAAGAGGACACGCTGCTCCTTCTAAATCAAACCGGATGCCATTTGACCCAATGTAGAAGTCATTGCCATAAATTATGGAAGAGCTCAGGGTTTTGTTGGGGTGTTATCTGAAACCTCTCAGGTCACAAGTGAAAGATTGAGCAGTTCTTGATACTCTCTGCTCCATTTGTTGCTCCAGAGAGGTTATGATGACAAAAATGTGAAATAGGTTGGCTGCTTTCCACCACAAATATATAAACAAGCAACAATTTGTAAGGAAGCTTGGCTGTCAAGCTAACTGAATAATGGTGTGCATTTGCTTCTATTAAACTCAGTAGAACATCCTTCACCTTTCTATCTCTAAGATATTTGATGTAAAACAAAGGATATATTGTACACAGCTATTTTTATAGTTATATCTTCTCAGTGTTATATGGGTTTGTTCTGAATCAATTTGATTTAAGCTTTTTCTTACATTCAAGAACTATTCCCCTTTCAAAAATTACACGCTAAACATACAGTACTCTATCCAAGTCTCCCCCCTCCAAAATGAAAATCCACCAAAACTGCAATAGATTTCATTCTGCACAGTCATGCAATACAGTTTTATGAGTTCCCAGGAATAAGGGCTCATGTTCCCAGTGCTAGATTATTCATTCATTCATTCATTCATTCATTCATTCATTCATTCATTCATTCATTCCTGCCTTCTTTAATCAAATAAGGACTACATTTGGAGGAGAGACCATTGAGTACATTAGTCCCTCTCAATCCTCTTATCAGTTGTTTGCACTTTCAAAATGGAAGATGACTATGTTTGAGAGTCTTGTTTATCTATGGAGGATATCCCTGCTGGAAGGTTAAAGCCATTGAAAAGGTTTTATAGAGAACAAAACATTAGTTATAAATCCTTTTGCTAAAAGGAATATAGTCTTTTACACCTACCACATTTTTTGCTGCATAGGACAGCCCTGTTTGTGACTATTGAAAGCACATCCATAGTGAAAGAATGTGTTTGAAAGATGGTGCTGGATGGCATCTGGTGATTTTTAAGGTAGGCAGCCTTCCAGTACGTGAAAGCAGAACTATATCTTGATTATTTATTTTTGCTGAAATATTTCTGGAAATTTCAGTAGTTCTTTCTCAACCAACATTGGAGAACAGCAATCAGTTTAATAAGTATAGTTACATACGTTCCTAAGAAGGGTTTTATTAATTATGGAGCTGGAATGATAAGATTCGAGATGTATGTCTAGTTTTTACATAAGGCTAAGACCTAATATAAAGGGACACAGTGGCACTGCGGGTTAAACCACTGAGCTGCTGAGCTTGCCGATTGGAAGGCCAGCGGTTCGAATCTGCGTGACGGGGTGAGCTCCCGTTGCTAGTCCCAGATCCTGCCAACATAGCAGTTTGAAAACATGCAAATGTGAGTAGATTAATAGGTATCGCTTCAGCGGGCAGGTAACGGCGTTCCGTTTAGTCATGCCGGCCACATGACCACAGAAGTGTCTACAGACAAACGCCAGCTCTTTGGCTTTGAAACGGAGATGAGCACCACCCCCTAGAGTCGAACACGACTGGACTTAATGTCAAGGGAAACCTTTACCCTTACCTAAGACCTAATATGGCTTACTTTTAGTGCAGTGGGTGTGCTGTTCCACCCATTATGGTTTAGCATTATGTGTGAACCAGAACAAAATTCCTCAGCCTCTTCCTGCAACCTTTCCAACCTTTAGAAAAATTGCTTTCCCCCATTTGCTGGCAAAATACAGTCCCTATTTCATTTATATTCCTTTTTTTAAAACATAGGAACTTACATCTGTGTACCCTTTGGGGGGAGATGGGCAGTGGCAACATTTGATAAATAAATAAATACTTCCTTGCCACATTATTTTACAGTGTTCTGAGAGAGAGCTCACAGTCAAGGAATGCTTTACCCACTATCACCAAAATAAAATCACTGTGGCATTTCAAGAGAATGTAGATACCTCCACTAGAGAAAAAGTAATAAACCGAACAAAATTTAAATAGTTGCCACAGAGATTATTTACATATTGGAGGTGTTTCTGTTCAAAGAGTTGAGATTGCTAAAGTGTACAGTTCTTAGTTACCCACAATTACATATTTTTAGTTACAGCTCTTACTATCAAGGGACCCTTATCTAAACAAAAAAGCTTTCAATGGCTTTTTCCTCCAAACAAGTTTCCGTAGCCTTAATCCTAACTAACCTCTCACAAGCAGGAATAAATGTTGTAGAGCAGAATATCTCAGCTTCCATTTCTTTATACTGCTTCTGGCTTATAGGTTGAATCAGCTGTTTCAAGAAGTGCTTGTTGAAGCACTTGTGGTATTGGTCTGTGCTGCCTGCTAGAAAGTTCATTGACACCTCAGCATCAGTGCATGACTACCCACCCTTCTTAACTAATGATTCCAGTCTGTAGGTATTCTTGTAGCAGCTTTGTCTTGTCCTAGTATTCTTACTTGCTCTTCAGTTCTGAGCTTTGTTCCCATCAGCCATTAAACCTGGCTGGACTCTTCTTCATCCTTCACCAACTGACCTCCCATTATTCATTCTAAACAGGATTCTTGAAAGCTGCCACCTGTAGCAAATTAACTATGGCAGCTGTTCTGTAACTATGACCAATTTAGAGTACAAAGCTAATGTTACTCAATGGAGAACCAGTTTGGCCTAGTGGTTAAGGTGCTGGGCTAGAAACCAGGAGTCCTGTGAGTTCTAGTCCCGCCTTAGGCATGAAAGCCGGCCGGGTGATCTTGGGCCAGTCACTTTCTCTCAGCCCAACTTGGTGCAATGTAGACTAGCCTCCTCGTGGTGCACCCCGGGCAACATGACTGGCTGCTGGACCTCACAAGGATTTCCCAGCAAGAAAAAGCAGCATGAACATCAAAGTGCTATGCCATGTGAGATAAAAAAAATCTTACTCAATGATTATTCTCATATATAAATGTTATAGGACATTAACACCCTCCTCCACCCCCCACCCACCAAAAGTGCATCCAGCATGCGGGCTAGCTCTGTGAAAAAACAGGAATAAAAGAAAGCCCTAGGGAACATAGATTTATAAATATTTGTAGACAATGTATTATGTATTTATTTTTTAGATTCATATTTCACCTTTTGCTCACAAGCTGAAGGAATTTTACATAGCACTCCCTCCTTTCATTCTCCTACACAATAATAATCCTGTGAGAAAGAGTGACTGGTCCAAAGTCGCCTTATCAGCTTCTATGGCTGAGGGTGGGCTAGAACCCATATGCCACAACAGCTAAGCCAGTGGCTGTCTTCCTTGGGTGTAGAAGCTCCACCCACATCTATGAGGAAGTTTCTTACCCTGCCCTAGTTATTAATAAGGACAAATATTATATATTGTAAGGACAAATTTTATATTGTAAGGACAAATTTCAATATAAACATGTCAGCCAAAATTTGATCTTGTTTTATTCCTTCTTTATAGATTTGAAATGAATGTGTCAAACGTATTTGGCATGTTCTTTAAAGAAGAAGAAGTTAAAAATAAAATAATTGTGCCAATAAATCTTAGGCAGATTGTGTTTATACGTGTGTGTGTGTGTGTGTGTGTGTTCAAACACCTTGCCAAGTAATTTGTTCTTTCAGAATTGCTGTAGATTTTCATTATAGTTTTCCTGAGAAACATTTCTATTGTAACTTATATCGAAAGGGCTGTCATTATTTTTGCTTGACTATACATGGGCATTAAATTTTTTAAAAAGTGAATCTAGTGTAATTACCAGTTTGCAAAGTGAATTCCTTCAGGGTTTGTACTCTACCCATTAGTAAAAGAGATAAGTTGAAATGTATTAAAATTTCACTGTGCAACTGGGAGTTTTTGTTCACAGTAAATGTGTTAATGTTTCTCCATTGCTTGACTGTTTGTGTTTAAATTTAGGCAGCATGCCCAACAGGGACAAAATTATAGGATAAAACTATGTATAAAAGAAACTCCTTAAGAGACAACCAATAAGGGTTACTTCTAACAAGCAGTTACACATAATAACATTTGGCCCTGACCATACAGGAAAGTTTTAATAATTTATTTCAGAATTATTGGAAACTCACTCTCTTTCCCTGGTGCCAAAGTTTAAAATACACATGTCTAACACTTCTTGATAGCATGATCTTTTATTGTTGGTCTTTTTTCACAGTTTTTACAGTCATAAGGAAGCAGTTAGAATGCTGTTATTAATTATATTTAATACTGTAATACTATTATTAAATATATTTTAAAAGATTAAAAATCCAGTTATTATTTTTGTGCAATATAATAATAACACCTCAATCCTGATAATCATGTATTTTGCATTAATTCTGATTTAAAGCATACAGAGGACTTTATAAATTTTTCTGAAATGTAGAAAGACATTTCCCAAGTATAATGTTTAAAGTATTAACTTTCTTATCCAGGATTAGTTGCCAGTTTGTCAGACATTTGCCAATCTAAGGAATAGGATGAGTATGGAAAAGTCCCAGAAAGTAAGAAATCCGTAAATCAAGGATTCCACAGACTGAGTAAAAGATTTAGGATGCTAGAGAAACAGCCTGTTCCTGATGGAAGAGTAAATTTGAAAAAGGATTTAAAGTTTTATCCTACAGTCCTGAAGGAAGAGTAGGGCATTTCCACATCACCATCATTTGAAATCTCTGCTCTTTCAAGAACAGTTCTTTGATAAAACAAGATCTTCTCCTCTGCAACTGGCAGTGCTGAGAGTGAGAAGCAAAGCCTTGATGGAGTTTTTAAAGGTTAATAAAAGAACTCCAAGCAGCTAACAACAATCTTGCAAAGTAGAAGCATGAACCGGAACTTGCACTAGCTTACATTTATTCAGCAGATCTGGATACAAGTAGATTTATAGTAGAAAGCACTTATTTGTCACTGGTTCTTTGCAGACACACTTCTATGTGGAATAGAAATGTCTGCGTGCAAGCGAGATAAAAGGATGAGAGCTGCATTCTGCAGCACCTCCTGCTTGCAGGTGTGCCCAAGAGGTAAAATGGAGATTGTTAATCCCCAAACCCAAGAAGAAGGAGGAAGTGGAAATCAGGTGTTCCATGTGACATCCCACAAGCACAATAGAGATGTGTTTACTAGAAAGACCCCCTTATGCTTATGAGACAATGCTGAGTTGACCCCTGATCATTCCAACAACCCTGTCTCCTCCCAACCTCACAAGTTGCCACAGGTCCTACAAAAGCCCAAATTTCCTTATCTCTACTCCATATGAAAAAGGATGTCCACCCATTCTGCCATGCATGTTCTTGTTGTGTGCATTTGTGTGGAAGTAAACAAAATATCAAATCACATTCATGTAAAATACAGGTAACATGTCATGACATAACAGCAGCTATGAGGGTCGCTTGGAGGTGGGGAGAGTCAAGATTTCTGCAAATGGGGAAATGGATCACTGCAAACTCTAACGAGCCACAGTGTTTAAAGTTAATACTAGTTTCAGAGTCCAAATGCACTGCAGAAATAAACCAGTTTAGGTCTTGACACACATCTGACACACAGCTCCAAAACTGGTTTCAAATTGATAAGGAATTCATATGGGGACATGTCCTAAGACAATGCATCCGTGATGAAAAAGTGTGGAAGCTTTCCCCTTGGCCTGGCATACCAGGAGAAAAAGGAATCAAAAGAAACAGGAATAATCAAGAGAGAGAATATATACATACATACATACACACGCACGCACGCACACACGCACACACTGTGTTTGTGTATGTGCGTGTGAGTGTGTGTGTGTGTATTTTCACTGTATTTCACACATTGGAATGTATTGGGTAGTTTGTCTGCATAAGTAGTTTTCCTATGATTTCTCTCAATGTGTGGCTACACATGGGCTGGAAGCCAGCAGTTGAAGACAACAAGCACTCCATTTCACAAACTGATTTGAACTAAGCTCGCATTCTTCAGGTTCAGGGCTCTTGCTTAGAAATGAAAAGTAAGGCAGCAGTGAAAATATAGAAATAAGCATCACTCAGAACTAAGAATGCTGCTCTTCTGTTTTATTCTGGTTCTATGAACACTCAAGGACTAGGAAGGAATATAGGTAGTTGATAAGTAATGGGGTGCATCATTTATATATTTTGTATTTTTCCCCCCAAATGGTGACTGAGAAAAACTTGGTGAGTTAGCAGCAAGGTGGACTTTGAATCATTGCCTCACTGGACCACATTGACTAAGATCTGTTTCGTATCATGCAGTAATCACATGTGGCCAAGCACATTTTTACTTCAGTATTTCTTGCCATGAACGTATTTAGGAAGAAATGAAGTATTCATTCTGTAAATGTGCAATAGCCATGGTGGAATGCATATGTATTCCTCAGTGTATAATGGACATGTGAAACATCTCTAATTCAGTAACTCTGCAGAACAATATTGTGTTTGATAAGGGCATAGTTTAATAAAATAAAAAGTATGTACTGTACCTAGCATTTCTGCAAAAAACAGAACCCTTCAGATTTTTTCAGTATAGGTTTTCTAAATCATTGCATTTTACCTTTTACAGATTATTTCCCAAGAATAAAAGCATGCTTTTTTGTAAATAAAAATGTTTTATATAACTATAGTGCTTTGTAGTATAATATAAGATTTCAAATCCACATTCTTTTTTATCTTCTAGTATTTCTTTCATTCTTAGGCTTCCCTAAAGAATAGTTGTGAGTAGCTTTGCAAAACATTCGGGGCATTATGGTTTGCTTAAAGAGAACCTTTGCACAGAATATTATATCTTGTTAGTATTCTTGTCATCATATCATATTAGTACTGTTTTCCTGAATGCCACAGAGAAATATAATGATATTAGCACCTTTCAAATTGTATTAGGGAAAATAAATACAGCTTGGAAACAATGCTAATGTAATGTGATGTAAAACTGGTGATACAATGCTAAGATTCATTGAACCACTCCAAA
The DNA here is from genome assembly GCF_035149785.1 of Candoia aspera. Lineage (NCBI taxonomy): Eukaryota > Metazoa > Chordata > Lepidosauria > Squamata > Candoiidae > Candoia > Candoia aspera. The sequence continues at coordinate 187,351,006 of NC_086154.1, forward strand.
GCTACATCTGACTGATACTGGGTGTGAAGGATATAGAAAGATGCAGGAACACTCACCAGCACTGAAATGCATAGAGAAAGATCTCTTTTATTTGGGAACCACCAATAGCAAGATGGCGCTTTTTGCTGTAAAGGAATGTGTTCCAAGAAAAAGTGAGTCTTTAAGTTTTAAGCCTTTGAAAACTTGTTTAAATTTCTGAAAAAAGTTGTTCATGCAATTTTTTAAAAATATTCACATGCCATAATTCCATTAAAGGGTGGCTATTTGAGTTATAAAAATCATACATATTTGTCAATGTTTTCATGTCATAGATGACATTAATAGGAACAGTTTTGCGTTCTTCCCAGAGATCTGTATGTTGCTTTATATTCTTGTAGGAAACACTGAGGCTTAATGAAAAGACAGTTCAGTTCATATAGAACATCCAGATACCTCTTTTCATCATTAAGATTGGAACGAACAATGTAGTTTATTTCAGACAGATCTCAAGTAGACCTATCTCCAGCAGGGGAAATAGATCTATTTCTGAATTGATCAGAACTAAAAAAAACTTCAGTGGCCATTCTGCCTCTGCAACGTCACTGATTGATACACACATGAAAGAAACACATGTATAGAATCTTAATCTTTATCATTCATTGTTTTGTTGTTAATTACCTGGAATACCTTTTCTGGTGCAAAGGAAAAATAAAAATTGAACAAATTAAGAAAGTGAGTAGATATCAACCAGTAGCGTATAGGCCCAAGTACAGTGTTTCTGACATCCACATCACATGTTCTCATTCACATGTAACATATTAATATAATCATTTAATCTGATAAATTAACAAATGTATCTTCATATGCTTTTACAAGAATGTCATATTTTGTTGATGTTTATATTGAGGGTGAATATGAAAAATCCAATGTACGTATTTTAGTTTTGTGATATTTTGTGTGGCAAATATTCATCTAAAAATAAGCAGAAGTTTGACTAATGGATTAAAGAGAATTTTGCAAACTCTTTCTTTTTAAATAAATAAAAGTAAAGCCAGGGTGCTTGACTGAGTAACAGATGGCAATATGTCTATTATGTGTGTGTTTTCTGCATAGAACAGGGCCATTAATTCCCCAGTTCAGATGCCATTTAGAGACGTAACTTTTTTATCAAGAAAACCAGATGAAAATAATGGCTGTCTCCATGGGCAAGACTTGAGTCTATTTCCTGAGGGAGTCCATCTCTTCTGTGATAGATATATGTATTCTGTCAGTAAAGATTAATAAAACAACTCGTTAAGCCATATGAAAACAGAAACAGAACATAACAGTTTTACTAAACAATACATTACCTAGATATAATAGGCTTACAATAATATAGTAAGATATGATGAGCAAGAAAATATTGTCATGACTGGCATTATTGAGTGGTAACATTAAATAGGGAAACTGAAGTCCTTTGTATGATTAGCCCTTTAGTCAAGACAAACAAACAAACTACATGATTATGGGCATTTCCAGATGTTGCTATCAATTCACGTGTGTAGCAGATTTGACACCTCATTGATCTGTCTGTTCTAGCTGCTGGATGAAATGCCTGGAATGACCTGTTTTCCAGCTCCTTTATTCCAGGCAAGCTGTCAGAGCAACAGAATCAATAAAGAGTTCAAAATAGGGAATCAGAATGCCAAACCATGTATTAATATAATAGGTGGACAAGAGACTTGCAGTTTGCTTGCTTGCTTGCTTATGTATGTATGTATTTATGGGTTGGTTGGGTGAAGGGATTTCTCTTTTGGCTTGAGGCTGTGGGACAGGATGAATCACCCAGTTGCTGACCAACAGATGAGCTGAGATGTCTTTACTTTCTAATTGGCCAGAAGTGACACATTTTGATTGACCATGAGTTCTTTTGCAAGCCCTAAAGTCTTGCAGCATAGAAGCCCCATAGCATTTTGATATTTTTAACAGTGAGAATTGTTTATTCAAACCTTGCTGTTTTGTAATGTAAAAGAAGGAGATAAGGGTAATAGAGAACTAGTTTTCTACTCATAGTATGGAATACTGTTCTCACTGAAAAGAGAACTACTGTATCATTTACCAGTTACCCTTTCGTTGCTTCTCTAGTTGAAGTTTCAGTACTGTTATCATATCATATTTATCCTTGATTAATAAACTTGGAAAACACCCCCTCACACACTTTTCTAGCTAGTTGTTCACAACATCTTATACTAAATGCAGTAGTCATGTGTACGTTGATAAAATACTTTTCTTTAGTGTCACTTACATAGTTTCCAGTCTTGATTCCTGGCAACTACATGGAGAAGTCCATACAATTTCCTAGGCAACCGCTTTGGAAGTGGTTTGGTGTTGCTTTCTTCCTAGCATTGAGAGAAAATGACTGGCCCAAAGTCACCCACTTGGCTTCTGTGCCTAAGCCTTATGTACAGGTTTCCCTCGTTTTATGTGAATTTGCATTATGCAATTGATCATTTTCATCATAAAAAAAGATTTGTGCCAGCAGATTCAATTTGTGCCAAAGATTCAGAAATATGCCAAGACTGCTTCCCGCCAAAACAGCTTGAACATTTTCTAGCCAAAACCCCTTTGTGTCTTCACTCACACATTTACTATCATAGTTGTTATAGTCACAGTATGCAACCCGTTTCCCTCTTACCACCATACTTGCAATAGTTACTACTGTTACTAGTGGGTCAAAACAGCGATCAACCTCTTGTCCAACACCCTTCCCCAAAAGGAAAAGGACCTCTCTAACACTAGAAACAAAGCTGGACATATTACATTGTGCTGAAGTTGGTGAAGCAACGGAACTCATGCTTTATGCATATCCACACCCACCCATTTACCCTTCACTATTGTTTTTATCAGTTGGCCTTAATCTAATAAAACCCTACTTCTGACTATCCTACCTACTACGTAGACAACACGGTTATGGATTATGCTCCAAGAGAGCACATATGTATAGCAATGTGCATATGTATTCTATATGATGTTAAGTTTGGATATTGGCCTAATATGTTACTGGTATGTTAAATGTTAGATATTAGTCTAACTTCTCCAATTTGGCTAATCATTTTTAATGTTTGAAAAAGTCTGTAGAGTTTTAGTTTTATGAGTGAGGGAGACATTCAGATCTATCATACAAATACCTGCAACCCATTCCTGTCCTTTTCCATAGGTGGAGTGTTCCTATTTTAATTGCAGTGCTACTCTGCTCTGTTTTGAACTGCACTGCAGGGCTCTATATTGCACTGAATTTTGTTTAAAATGATGAAATATGAGTTACATGTAATTTTTGACCTTGTGCATCAAGCAGCCTACCTTATGAGCTGTTGAATAAAAAAAGGGTGTTTGCTCATAGTCCGATCTGCCAACATGCTTCATAGAGAAAAACAATGTCTGAGCCAAAAGAGTAATTTTCTTTCCCTGCCCAAACTTTACCAGGTTGTATTTCCCTTGATTTTGTCCACTGGTGTCTTTAATGCATGTAGGAGTAAACAAACCTCCCAATATTTTACCTCCAAAACCTATATTTCTGTGTGATGCTTACCTGCCTTAAAATTAGGCAGTTGAATTGCAATAGATGACTTTCATGTAACCTCCAGTTACAAGATTCCATTATTATCTACTGCATTTCAAACAATTAATACCAGGTTCAGTTCATCAATTTTTTTTCTCCTCACCCCACTATTGTACAAACAAGAGTAATTTCATCAACCACAGTATCAATTCATCAATTCTTTTCTCTGTCAGCACTAGCATTTTAATCAATTAATACAGGACTGATTCATTTGTTCTCAGGCTGCCACACACATCCAGCCCCTGTTATTGAAAGGAGACCATTACCATTAATGCTAACATATTGTAATATGATATCAGGCAGTATTTTTATATCCTTGAATTAGACCCAGAGGCAGGCATAAAGAGGAAGTAGCTAAGAAGCAGTGCTGAAAATATTGGTGCTCAATAAAATCAAGTGCTTTATTTTTAGGATGATTTCTTCTCTTTAAACACAATTTTAGTAGAAATAGGGTTTTAAAGGAAAAGTGACCCTATGATATGTCTTGCATAAAGTTGAGTTTGAATGGAATTATGATATCTTAAATGATACTGCAAAGGTTCCTTGGAGGCATTTATAAACTTAGTGGAAATGCAAGAAGGTTGCCATCTAGAAAATGTATTTGATGTTCCAACTACTTGTGGATTATTTAAATGGCAGAGTGAAATGCTTCTCTGGCATCCTACTAAGATTTCATTTCAATCCTCTTCCTACATCTCTGCTGTAATAACTCCTTGGATGGTTATAGTGTTTAGTTTTGTCTTTGAGTCAGCAAAAGAGATTTTGCATTTACTTTATCAAAATGAATGCTAACTTGTTATTCAGGTGGAATTTATATCTGTACTAAATTTTAGTACTATGCAACTAGACAATAATAACTAATGTTTTTAATTTGCTTGACAGCTCTCTTTTAATATTATTTATAGTAACAATTCAGAATATTTTTACACTTGTTTTCTATGTCTAATCATTTAGACAATGATCTAGATTTATGTTCAAATGTATTCAAGTATTTGTTTACATTAGATGATGTGTCTGACACACACTTTCCCCCCTTTGTATATATTTTGGAACATGCATTTAGACAGCTGAACCACTCAAAATTAGTTTGCTATGTGTTAGGGCATGAGACTCATCTCTTTGATTTCATATGGCCTCACTTGTTTCTACAACTGTGCAGTGTAATCTGGATTTATAGTTGCGGTCTAATTGTTTTCAGTCTTTAAAAAAACTCTATACTTTCCAAACTTATCTTGTGAATTTTAACCCCTCCCCTTTTCTTCTTAGTTTCTTTCTTAGAAGCCCAACTTGAGATGTATTTATTTATTATTGATATTTCCATACTGGTTTACTCCAAACTGATTTGAGCAGCATACAACAGAAAGCAAGAGCTAAAAACATCCAAGTATTAAAGTAGCACTAATCAATGGAGGAAGATCTTAAAAAAACAAACAAACAAAGATGTCCTAAATGATCTATCTTAGAGCCAATATTTTACTACTTTATGGAAATGTATTAGGGAGAAAGTAGTTTTTATATATGAGGCAAGTTCATCTACCAGATGGATGCCACCATTGAGAAGGCTGTGTTGCAGGTTCCAAGCAGATTTATTTTTCACTTTGACTCAGTTGAGCTTTTTAAAGTATATGTTGATATGCAGTCTGTTGAACTACTTACAACTTACAGTTGCTTATCTTTCAAAAAGCTTTCTATGAAGAAGTTGGCATTTAGTGAAATCTGTGAATCTATTAACAAATAATTCATTTTTTGTATTTATTTAACATTATTACTTCCATTTACTCCATACCACATCTTATTTATTACAGAAATAGGACAGGTCTATACTAAATGTCCTTGACTTGTTAAACATATAGTATCTCATCAATGTCTAGGTGGCAGACTACAGAAGCTCTACATCTCAGCCAGGGAGAGGGCAAATTCACTCTTGGTAGTAGCTACCATTTGCATAAGATTCAATTGACATAACACTATTTGACTTGTTTTAGTTACTTTCAAAAATAACACGGTGTGATAAATATCACAATATTTGTTAGAAGTCAGAATTATTTTCATCATACAAATGTGTAGTTCTTTAGTAACATTACTTATTTAAATAAGCAAATCCAAATGAAGTCAATGATATTCATGCACATATAAGAATTCAATCATGAGATCCTTAATCAAAGAGCAGAAAGAAAGACCCACCCTTGGAGCAGAGATATGACTTAACATACTCTTTCTCAATTACCACAAGGAGAAAAGGAGACATGCCAGAATGTGTTGGAAAGCATGTCCAGAAAAGGCTCTTCTGATCCTTGATTATTCAGAAAAAACAGCAGTAGGTCTATATCAGCTCTGGAGCTGCAACCATTGATTAGATTCCATTGGTTGCAATGGAAAGAAAAGCATTTAGATGTCAAGAAAATCATGGAACAATGGTGGGAAAAAATATTGCTACTTCCTTCCGTTCTTCCTTTAGATCCCCATCATGAAGCAAATATAACTGTTCTATTACTATGCTATTCTGTGCATGCTTACTAACAAGAAAATCCCATTGAGTTCAATAGGACTTATTCTGCCATAAGGGATATATAGGATTGCACCATTAATGCATTTAGAATCAAGATAAGTCCCCCAATTATATCTAGCAATGTTAATGCTGAAGTGTTTTAAAATATTATTTTTGTTGTTGATCCAGGTCTTTAAAGTACTTTCAAGTCTATTGATTTTCTGTGTAATAGGCACGCAACAATACCTTGCCCCAAATATAATGGAATATTTCAAATTCAGACCATAATATTTGATTTGGATGTTTACAATCAACCTTGTGGTTTCTTTTTTATATTTATAATAAGAAGGCAGGAAGATAAAGATTTGTAAAAGTCATATTTAACAGTTAATAGAGTTACTCTAACAATACAAACAAATGAACTGGGCCATGATTGATGCATCTATTTAAACAACAATAATCTGTTAAAAATATGCAAAAAATAAAATGTAGAGGAAAGCATTTGTTAGCACAAAGGCTCCACTTTTTTCTCTTGCCATTTTGCAGTGCAATTAATTACTGAGTTCATTAATTAATGAACATATTAGAGAAAGACACCATTACTGACTAGGAGAGATCTGATATATTACTGAGTCAATAAAGTATTGAACACTCAGAAGGACCTTTTGGTAGATTCCCCCCACCCCTTCATCTTGTAACCCACAGTCACATATATTATTCTTGCCTAGTCAGCAGTTTTGTGGGTGCTCTTATATTTCATATTTCTAATTCCTTTAATCATTGATAGGTACAACAGTGTTTTACAACCTCACTAATGAACAATTGGTCGGTTGTCATTGGTTGAAACACTTAAATGTCAGGTGCAGTACAGCAAGATTCTCCCCCTCCTTTCAACAGTCCCTTTTAGAGTATAATATAAAGCAGCAGCTGGAGAGAGAAAGGCAGGAGACACTTTCAAAAAGCAATGATCGTGGAAGAGATAATAAGATTTTATTAGAGACCAGTGAACAAAGGAAATAATTTATAAAACATGATTTATGTTAATTCTTTTGGAAATAGTCCCTGTTCTACTTGTTCACAGAGATGGGTACTTGCTTCATTAGATAGCTTTGGCTGATAATGCTGACTAAGGGCAAGAGTCAAAAGGTTGTGTGAAGTATTCTGCATGAACAACAGTGTTTTTCCATACACCCTTCCCGCTGCAGCCTGTTGTATTCTCTAAGAGAAGTTCTTGAACTTCAGGGAGTTCAATCCTCTTCCTTTCACATGGGGTGTGAGCCAGTTTAGTCAGAGGGATGCAGTTTGAAAAACAAAGTGACATCTCTTTCTCAGTGTTAGCAAAAGAGAGAGTTCACACCCAGGCAATTTTCCTGAGAAATGATCTGATTTCCTGCATGTTCTTGTGGAAGTTAATCTCTATATGTTCAGTATGATTTGTCCCCTAAGTAAGGGCTCATTTGCACTGCCCAGTTGCCTTTTTGCCAAAAGAAGACAACTCTTTGTGGAGGGCAGAAAGAGATGACACTTAGGGCATATTTTTCGCTCCCCTTCCAAAGTACACTTCTCCTTGTTATGTTGCCTCAAGGCTCTTGTTTGTTTTGTATAGTGTGCTTCAGCTTGTTGCAGGCAAGCTCCAGTTCATTGGCTACTCTGTACAGACAGGAACACCTCTTCAACTGGGTAAATATTTACCATGTTTTCTAATGCCTTTTACCATGAATGCCCTAGTAGCACAATGTTTATAACACTTGCCTTGTAAGTAGAAGGTTGCTGGTTCAAAATCCAGTAGAAATCAATCAATCTCTCTCTCTCTCTCCCTCCCTCTCTCCCTGAATTTCCTACTTTTCCCATTGCTTCTTTAAAAAAAAATCCAGCAGGAAATATTTTATTGTTTTATCAGTCACCTGAGATAGAAGAATTTCACCCCCAGCATTCAAATAACCCATGGGGCTCTTTGGGACCTAAAGTCAAAACCCTTCTATTTTCAAGGAAGATTTATAGCCATTGTGCTATTACAGCATTCATGATAAAGATATCTCTAAAATATTTTAGATAGCACTTGACAGTAAGAAAGAAGGGTTTTTTTAAAAAAAAAAAGCTGTAGTTGTGCATGCATGCATGTACATTTTGAAGCTTTGTACATATACTGTAAATTCAATTTAATTTTGTGTGTGGGACACATACACGTACACACACAAATACATAGATAGACACACATATAAAAGAATATATGTCCAAGAGAATCTGCTCATAGGAAGGAAAGTCATTGGCATTTGCTTGCATAGAGCAGAAAGGTGGGAGGGCACAGTAGTAGGAAATTGTCCAATGGGAGAATGTAGTCTGCTGTTTGGACTGAATACAGTGCAAGCTGTTACTGGATGTTTCAGTTTGGACACAATTTTCTTAGGCTGGTTTATCAAACTGGCATAAGCCCAGGACAGGAGCAGATTAAATATTAAGTGTGGATATGCCCTAAGTGTGCATATGATTGCATCCAAAAGCACTAGTCTGAAACAATGATAGTTCAGCTAAAGCATCATTCAGGAATTTCTGATATTACTGCAGTTGCAGATAAAAGCTCCCTCTCCTTTCCTTTGACCTTCATATAATAAATGGTTGCATTCAAATTGGCAGAATGATCATTTCCTGGCATTTTTAGTACTTACAGTACATTGTTAATGTGTGAATGATGAATTTAATTTCCTTCATTTCAAAACCCTGTGTACAAATTAGGCCTAAATGCATACCATACTTTTACTGCTACTAGTTTTAGGGGCACAGGTCATCTTCAGCATTATTTAAAAAGTGAGGTCTTGGCCTAAAATAATGTCTTGGTTATTATTTATGTATTTGCTTTATATATTTTTTTAAATCATCCAACTTTTCCCTCTAAAGTAATTTTTTATTCATACCAGATGTGTTTCAATCTTAACCTACTTACATTTCATTATAAGAAGGGAGCATGTTTTTAAAAGAATCTTCTAAGTTGTCAAAAGGTGAACATTTATATCTTGTAAAGTGAAGCAGTGATAGAGGCAAATTTAAGTTGGTGCAGGTCTCCTGAGTTAGTTTTCTTCAGTACCTCCATCATTGTATTGGTTCTTAGGAACATATTGACCCAGTGAAATCCTGATGCTTAAGTTGAATATTAGATAAGTCTTCAGAAAAGAAACATGAGATACTGTACTTGGGGGTGGGATAGAGTGGGGGCAGAGGGATATTTGCTCTGTATTTATGTAACTTGCAGCACATATTTCAATCTCAGTTTTAAGCAGCATGACATGCTACTATATGAAGATATAACTGACTTAAAAAAATTCCTTTAGGTATTTGGTAAGCTAACAAGAAAAAATGCGCAACATATATACATATTGTCCTACATTTAAAATCCAAATGTGGATGTTGGTCTCCACTATTAAATTGTATTTATCCATTTTCATGGCTGCATGGTGATGACTTAATGCATCCTACAGTTGGAGCAGCTCTGTGATAATAATCAATTTTACTCTTTACGACAGCCACTCGCATGAATTTTTTTAGAAAAGCAAACATCAAGCCATTTTATGTCAAATTTTGTTCTAATATTTATTATACAAAAATGAGAGAAATGAGAAGTTGAACTGTTTTCCAACAAATACTTAAAAAATAAAAAATACTCTTCATGTTTATGTTTATTTTTGATGGCTAAGATCCAGTGGACCGTACATGGTGTTCTTCATTTAAACTAAGATTCTTCAGCCTCCGTGTTTTTATTGGGGCATGGGTGTGCGTAAAAATTTCCTCTGAAAAATTGGAATAGTGTTTGATGTACTGTAAATGGCTGCAGCCACAGGAAAATACCAGATTCCCACCTATTCTAAAATGCATGGAAGCATTTTAAGGGCTCTTCCTCACATTGGTTGCTTCCACTTCCAAGCTCTATCCTGCCAGAGGAAGGCTGCAACCATGTGGTTGTCCTTAAGATACAAGTATTTTAAAGACAGGGATAGTGGATTATCCTGGTTTGTTTCTCTGCCCTCTCACCAAAGGTCAACTGGGCCTGGGAAGTGAGTTTTGAGAGATGTCTAGATAGCAGGTTTAGACAACTGTCAAAATCCATCTCTCCAGGCTCTGAACAAGCTTCTGGAAGCTTGTTTCCAGGCCTGGAGAGATGACAGGAGAGGGAGGAAAGATGTATCTTTATGTGCCAAGTCCCTGACTCCAGGGACCATCTAGGGGATCAGCTGCCAAGGCTGGGAAGAGTGGCAGAGAAAGAGGAATAGCCAGCTTCTTCAAAATCCCCAGATCTCCAGTTCAGGAGAAGTGATAAAGCCAACCCTGTACCCACCAGATATCCAATTCCCATGTAGCAGATCTACGGGAGCAGAAACTGTGATGAAATGTGAGGGCGACCCTGGAGAACAGAGGGAAGAGATGCTGCCTATGGAACGATCTTGAGTTTTGTTGCCAGCCCTTCCAGGCAAACCAAGCAGGAAACACAACTAGATGAACTAATTCTACTTTACTGTAAGGCTACATTAACAGAATCTTTCAAGTCTGAAAGTATGAATCTCTAACCCTCCCTATTTATTGCTTGAGTGGTCCGGGCAGGTCTTTCTTAAGTTTCTTCTTTAGACCGTCACCCTCTCTCGGACTCCCTTTCCTTTTATCTGATTGTTCCCTAGGCAGCATCTCTTCCCTCTGTTCTCCAAGGTCATCCTCACATTGCATCACAGAAACCCAACAGGTAAAGAGCAGGTTTTCTATGCTTTATCTGCTTCCTCTGTCAGCTGAGGGTCACTACAGCTCCCCCAGATCCTAACAGCTATTTGGGTAGCTACTTTTAAGCATAAGTTTACCACTCTTCCAAAAGAATGTTAACCCCATGTTGAGGCTCTTTTTGAACACAAATGTGCTTGTTCAGAATAATAGTAAACCCACATTTAGAAGTAATTCAACTAACAAATGACAGGTGGGGGACTGTACAACACGGTGTGAAACCTCCCTCTCACTTAAGTGCATATACATTTGTAAGCCTGTCAGGTATTAAGCCAGGCTAGTTAAAACATGCATTTAGTGCTCTTATGACAGAGCGATAAACCTATGTTTAAAGGTAGCCTAACAAGTAATAGACAAAGAAAGAGTTTGCACAATGTGGCAAGGGCCTTTCCCCATTATACTGTACTCCCTCCCACCTGGTAAGTGGTTTTCAAACATGGGTTTCGTGCTCTTCTGAAAGAATGATAAACCCATATTCAAAAGCAGCCCAAACAACTACTACTAACAGGTGTGGGGGAGTGGGAAATTTCATTGTAAAGTTGCAGAACTGACACTCTCTTTCTCAAGCAACACCACACAGCTCCTTCAGCTGATCCAGGTCTCCAAGCTGGGGATTGGCTCATAGATCTAGTGGTTACAGGAAGAAGCCAAGTCTGAAAGAGCCAGATTCTTCTTTCCAGGAAAATTGGTAGCAGAACAGTTCTGGAGGACAGTGCCCAGAAACAGGAGAGAAGGGCTATGCCCACAACAGCACAAAGTGGCCAGTAGTCGCTACACATAGTTGCTCTCCCATTGACATGGTGGTTGATCAGAAACACATCTGATTGTACCTGTCTGCTTCAATCTGAAACAGCTAAGGATAACTTAAGGCTGCCTCAGGTGTGGGTTGGGAAAGAGATGAATACAACAGTACATGGACGTGCCAGGACGTGCCAGAAAAAAAGAGGTTTCTGGGGTATGTTCATACTGTGGTTAGGTCAAAACAGGGAAATGGCCTGATAGTGTGTATAGGCCTTTGTAGCTTCCATGTTAAATGTAGATTGAGATATGATATATAGTGCCAAAGGGTGAACTATGATTTTGGAAATTTACAGATCAAATCTTGCCTCAAGGTCAGTTGTTTTGATGCCATTAATCTCTTCAATAACCCCTGAATTTGCAATGCTCGCCTTCCTCAAAAATCATTTTACAAGTTATACATATTGAGATAACGTATATGAAGAACTTTGAATGTTTTAGTTATAGGATTACCACTTATTCTTCTTTTTCAAATAAAGTTTTTATAGATGTTGGTTTCACTTTTCTTGTTTTAGGCAATACGCTGCACATTGGTAAATTGCACATGTGAATGTTTCCAACCAGGGAAGATAAACCTGAGAACCTGTGATCAGTGTAAACATGGCTGGGTGGCACATGGTAAGAACTTACTGTTTGTTTCTCATTGTGTTTTTCTTGTGTGTTTTGTGTGCATGTCTGCAATCCTAGACATATATGTGCATTGCTTTTGATCTAGAAAGATTTACATAAAACGAAGTTGTTTATACTTATTGATCAAATATCAAAAAAAAATGAACCTTCATCATCTATTGAAAATAATAAAGCTATTATTCTGTTATTCCAAACCCAAGTGGCCTCAAATGGAGCTAAACAGGTTTATCCTGCCCGTTCATGGATAGAGACTTCTTAGACTATCTTGATGGAAGATGAGCAGGTCATAAATATTCTATACAGTAAAACAGACTATGCTATACATACCTGAAAGAATGAATCCTAGCCTCTAACAAGAAATAGAAAGATTAGTACTCTTAGCAGCTCCATAAGATACTTTTACTTGGGATATATTACATTATATCCCAAATAAATGATTTATTACATTATTTGCTTTTTGAAGTAGACTTCTGCCATGTGATGTGCATTTTTGTCAATACTGATAGAGCTTAAAACTAGAAGACTAGAAGATTATTGAAAATATTATGGCAGTTTTAGTAAACAATCAGAAGATGAGGTTGAGAATCATGCTCCCAATTGTCTTAAAAGGAGTTGCACTGTGAATCCAGGTAGTCCTTGGTTAATGACCACTTGTTCAGTGACCATTCAAAGTTACAACAGCACTGAACGAGTGATACTTATGACCAGTCCTCAAAGTTCCAGCCATCTCAGCCCCCCAGGTCACATGATCACGATCCAGGTGACTAGCTCGCACTTATGACAGTTGCAGCATCCCGCATCACATGATCGCCATTTGCAACCTGCCCTGCTGGCTTCCCACAAGCAAAGTCCATGAGGAAACCAGTAGGGAAGTCGTTACCGCTCTGGTAAGTCATTTGCACTCCCACAGCTTTCTCCCCCAAGGAACCTGGCTATGGCACATGCAGCACACACCCAGCCCACGGAGGCCATCTGTGCACCCTCATGCACCTCATGTACCTGGCAGCAGCCACCTCCAGCCCTACTGTGCTCACGCCACACAGCCAATCCTGCACCCTCCCCCACCCAGCAGCAGCCACTTACCTGTCCACCAGCCTGTTTATGAGCCAGCTGGGACTTGCGACTTCCTGCTGGCTTCCCCACTGAATTTTTACCTGTAGGAAAGGAAGGTGGCAGGAAATTGTGAAGATGTCCTTGTTTACTAATCTGCAATCCTTGCTTAACAATGGCGTTGGGGAGTGCCAGGATTGCCATCAGTAAGAAATGCAGTTGCGTGATTGCAGCATTGCTTAGCGACAGAAATTCTGGTACCAATTGCTGTCATAACCCGAGGACTACCTGTACTATTGATGAAACCTGTCTTCAACCTGTAGGTTTTTAACATCTATTGCCACTTGCTAATATTTCCTTTTCAGACAAAGGGCTTGAGGCTGGCATGCAATGCAGAGTATACTTTATGGAAAGATTTTATAGATCTGTTTCAGCATAACCTCAGGTCTCAGGTGAGACCAAAATTGTCTTGGCTCTCCTATTGGATGACTTGGAATAGAGACCCTACTTTGTGTAGAGGGTGTAGAGTGTAATATTATTCATAGTATAAGAACATATTGTAAATAGTGTTAACATGAAGTGCATATGAAATAGATCTTAGGCCAAAAAATATTTTTAAAATTAACTGTATTTCAGTTAACCATAATTAAAATCTTTCACTGATTTTGTTTCTCACTTTTGTACCTGCTCTTTAGTGCCATGAATTACACATAAATTGCATACATTAGATGTGATCAGACATCACGTTAATAGTTAATGGTTAGTTAATAGTTTAGCATGTAGAGAACAAGCTGCAGCAAGCATCAGACTTGGGTACTGCCCTTCCTTTTTATCCTTAGGTGTGGCTGAGAATATACTTGAGAATTTCAGGGTCAAGCACAACCAAACTCTGAATAATGTTAACTATGACTTGTATAAAGAAGCAACTTCATTACTCATGGTTTGAAGTTGGTGAAGGGAATATGTCAACCCTATGTTTTGTTTGTTCTAAACACTGTGACAAAACACTGGATTGGAATGCCAGCCTAATCAGAGTGAGTAATGTCTATGGTGGCTGCATTGTTTCTTTGGGAAAACTATTGTTAAATAGCTGATAATTTTCTACCCAGTAATGATCTCTGTATTCCTTTCTATGCTGCTTTAAGATAGAATCAGTACATATTTCAATGCAGCCAGTAAAGTCTGATAGGAATTTGGTGTACTAGTGTGTCTTTCAAAGTCTGGACAATCAGACTAAGGTGATATATTCTCCAATGATGGAGTGAATGCCTTGACAGTTCTTCATCTTTCATAACAAGTGCATAGTATCCATAATAGTCTATAATGAAGTACACAAGCTGAAGGATGTTTTGCTTGAATCTTCTTAACTCGTGAGGGAAAGGAAAAGAAAGTTCCACCCACCCACCCCATCTCATTGCAAATCATTCATCCACCTTAAATAAAATGCTTATGGAAATGTTTTATAATGCTTCAGTTTATATCCTGTGATTCATTTTTAGCAATTCATGCACTCACTTCACCAAATTTCCAGTCTGCTTTTAAAAAGTCAATCAAGTCTCAGAGGCAATTGATAAGGTGGGGAATGAATGAAAAACTCACATCATACCAGTTATTCCTTTCTTTCACCACTTTTCTAACTTTCTAACCAGAAACAGAATTTGTCAAGAAACTAAGGATGTCCTTTAAGTTACTGGCTGCTTGGTGCTTTTGTACATCATGTTGAGTTGAGCATGGCTGCTTCCTTTCTGTTGTTTCTTTCCCAGATTAAAGGCTTTGTTTTCCTTGCAAGGAGTGTGTGTGTCTGTGTCTGTGTCTGTCTGTGTGTGTATGTGTTCCTTAAGGGACATTTATTTGGGGGAGGGAACTGAAGTGACAGTGGATGGAGTGGGGGTTGGAAAGCTTCCCAAGCAGAGATTGGACAATGGGGGAAAGAGGGTTTGTGGAACGGTGGGTCTTAGCAGGGACTGTGCAGTCAGAGTTCAAGTGAGGTTATAAAGTCTTGTGTGAATGGGCCATGGTAGCACTGCTACTTTTCCTCTCTGGCCATCTCCCTTCCTTTCTACACCCATTGCTGCCCACTTGGCCAATGAGGAAGGGACTAATGATGCTGTGGAATCTTGCAGGTGCTCTTTTGATGCAAGCACTGATGGAAATTGAGCAGTTTCTGGGGAAAATGAGTGAGGTCTTTTTTTCTTCAGAGTGGTGACTTTTGACTCAGTGTAATAACGTGCTGCCTTAACCACCAGCAAGGAGGTTTAATGGCTACCAGGATTAAGATATATTGGACTACAACTTCCAGAATTCCAGGCAGCTTGGTCAGCAGCATCAGACAGGGGAAGTCGGGGACTGGGCAAACATGATATTCAAATCTTGATTTGATGGGGAAATCTGTACAACATTTTAATTTCCCTGTTTAAGCATTCTGAAACAGTTTTTTTTATCATTGGCTTTATTAATGTCTCCATCATTTTTTATTAGATTATTTGGTTATTTTAAATATTTCTTATGGTTCAGTGGGTCCTTTTAACATTTAAGTAAGTTGGTGTATTAATTGACACATTTTGCTAACCTGTTGCACAAATATTTTGAACAGTTGCCAGGGTTCACAGCAACTCATTAGTATAGGAAGGTAAAATAAACAAGGCAGTTTACAGTTTATATACAACAAGATATATTTAAGGAACATTAGAAAGGAAACACATTCCTTGTCTATTGCACTCGATAGAATTTAATTCTGGTCACAGAATTTAATCTATGATGAAAGTCAGCCTTTTGAAGCCACTGTTTTAAGAGAGTGCCCATAGCAAAGACATGGTAACCCATACTTCAGGAATACACAGCAGTACTCTGTCATCCGCGCTGCCAAAGCTAGGTGCTTGCGAGATAGCTAGGCTCTCGCTTGTTACTAATGATGTGCCACCTAATATTGACAACCTAACTAATGCTGTCTTGTCACGAGCAGAAAAACTTTAATCAGAGATTTTAAGTCCAAAGTGAACAAAACCTAAAAGCTCTGTGACCCTGACTTTAACACAAGTTTATGCAGCCTGCAGAGCTGTTGCGCGCTTCACCTCCTCTAGCGAAAGACTGATTTCATAACTGCTAGCAGTCTGGGGGCAGCTGCCAAAGAGCATTCATTGTTTTGCAGGGTGTTTGAGGATATACTTGGGGCTTTGTTTGCTTTCTTTTCTAAAAATGTAAATATTTGAGAAAGATTACTACTGCACGAACTACAGGGTAGAATTTATACATGAATGAACAGCTGAAAGAGGGAAGTTGTGAAAGTAGGTTGGTTCAGCTAGTGTCTGCAGCCAGTTTGTGGCATTGAAGGGAGAATGCCTATTGATTTATACAGAAATCCCTTTTGCGAAAATGTGGTTTGTAAATAACTCTGAAAAAGAGGAAGAGTCAGTTCTGTCAATACGCTGATTGCTGAGTTTTGCATATCAATATCACTTTATAGAAACAATAGAGCATCAAAATAATGAACTCGCATAGGATGTGACTCTGGGTATTTTTTCAGCTTTTTTATATTGATTACTGCTATTTGTTTATTTTAATTTCACTGGTGTTTCCTACCTTAGCACCATTTGTGGAAAATGAGGGTCCAAATTTGAGAAATAAAAAAATAAGTGAAATCACAAAAAAAGAAAAAGGGAGGGAGAAGGGGAATTGGGTAGAGTAGAAAAAGAGAAAGAAAGAACATGTATCCCCCTTCTGTGAACCTAGCAGGAAGGGGGAAATTAATAGACAACTATTTCAGTTCAGGGAGTTGCTTTTGGCTAGGTAAAGGATTGTCATTAAGTATGTTTCTGTTTCAATCATTGAACTATTTTGTTTGAAAAACATTTTTCACATTGTCATGTGTGCAATAACACTTTATTTTACAAATATACTTTCTCAAGGCTCATGAGAAGGGGTAAGAACCATCCCATTCAATATAGTTGTCTGCTTCCTGTATGTGTGTGAGAGAGAGAGATACATACATACATACATACATACAGTATATATATCACAACTGTTCCTAATACATTTCTTGGGTTTGGTACTTAAAATTCCTATTCAGGAGATGAGTATCTGTGATAAACAAAAAATTTACATTTGAGAACAGCATCCGCCAACATGTGTACATTTCTTGGTCTTCTTTGAATAAATCCAATCACTGTGTTTACATTTCATGGTGAAGCAAAACTTGTGATATATACAGATAAATTTTACACAGACACTTTCCAAACATATGTGCATAAATTGATATCTTCAGGAAATGGCAAGGCAACTTGAGGTTTTCTAATTTAGCTACTCTCCAAAATCTTTAGAGGGTGTTCCTTGAAGAATGATTAAGGCTTTGCAGTTAGAGTACCTGGATTTTGAAATCACAGACCACTGCTGGTTACTATTCCAAACTCTTCAAATGCTTTTATTGTGTAATTTACCGAGTTACAGTAAGTTTTGCTGAATTACTCACTCCATCCTGCCTTTGTATTTTTTTTAATTAATAAGATTGTGTTAGGCTATTGATTGCATTTGGTCCTGAGGTGGCCCTGAAGGATCTATGCATTAGAGGTTTGATTTGAGTCATATGTGATTACCATGTGCATCCACAAGAAAAGGTAATTTCTAAAAATATTAGGAAGAGCTTAGGCCTGCTTATCAAAACCTTCTAATGTCTGATGCTATGAAAATGTACAGTGAATTCATAGATAATGAAAATATTAATTTCAAATTTTTGTCTTACGATACCATAAAGGCATTATGAATATTGAAGTTTCTGCCTGTACACACACACATGCACACGCACACACACAAACACACACACACACACACTAATTTGTATTTGTAGCCTATCTTTTAGGATTACAAAATGTTGTTGTTGTTGTTTGTGGAGATGGTGTGTACAGATATGTAATAATACCCATTTAGATTGAGAAAAAGCTCTACTATTCCAAGAAATGAATCCAGATCTGTCATTCATCTCTGAGCCTGTTCAGAACCATGCTCATTTACCAATATCAAAATTGCACATCAAGCATTAAATGTGGATATAAATTTATATTCTAATCTAAAATTGAATTCAGAATGAATGTCTTGTTCATATTATGTCACAATAAAGTTCACAAATATGGAAATGGGGATAAAAGTCCTGTAAAAGAAACTACAGTACAGTAGAGATATTCTTCATGTCACTAGTGAAAGCTCCCAGCCATTTCTGTCTATGTGTCTGTCTTCCTGTCTGTCTATTTAATGCATAAATTTATATTTCTCCTTATGCCTTCTTACTGACCAGTCTTCCTAGGGAAAGATTTTGAATTAATCAGAAATTTCCATGCTAGATGAAACAATAAAGGGAAGCACATTACTTGACGGAAAATAGGCAAGTGGCTTCTCAACCCTTCCCACCGCAGTGCAACTACTGCTATAATTCCTCTTCCTCCTTCCTTCTATACCACCCTTTTGCAAAGGCCCCAAGATACGTCATTATATTTTTCACTTAATTAAAAGAGATGGTGGACGATTCTGCTGCTGCCGCCATTTTCTGTTAAACATATTTCCATATTTGTGAAGCCTCTTGGGCTGCCTTTATTGCCTGATCTGAAAAACCCAGTGGGAGCATTTCCCTTATCATATCTTCCCTTGAGATATAACTGAAGCATGGGAAGCCAGGGAGGCATCAATATGCTGTAAAGATTTTTGGACAGTGAAAAGTAAGACATTTGCATCCAACCCATAGACAGAAAGTGCAAATAAACAACATTCCACCAATGAAAATTCCTTCAAAATTATATTCTCTTACGAAAAAAAAATGGAAGTAATTTTTCTTTCATCAGTTGCATGAGAACTAGTAGGAAAAAATGTCTGTGAATTTCGAGTCCATAATCATTTTATAAATCACCCTATACACTAGTTGGAAACATAATTTAAAATATTATCTTGGAAAGTTGGCAGACAATCAAAATTGAAGGCATACGAACCTCAAAGTATTCTAAAACAGGGATAGAGTAGTCCCTGAGTTTCCCTGGCCACTCTTATTTCCCAGAAGATAGTTCATTAACCATCATAGTCCCAAAGTCTTAAAGGTAAAAATTAATGGTTTGAATTTATCAAATCATTGTAAGTAATATCTTCTAATAACGATCAATAATATTCTGGGCCAACCAAATTTCAATAGACATCTTAAAGGTATGTAGCTCCATGTAGTCTCCGTTGTAGTAATCAAGTCTAAGTATTGCCAAACTATGCTAGGCTGGGGCACTGACATTTCTATTTCCTGCCATTGCCAAATGCAACACTGAATCCAAGAGCATGCCACTTGTGAATGTGTTTCCTCAGAGGCAATTATTATCTTTATAAAACCTGTACAATCCTTACTCTAGTGTGTCTCCTTCCTGACTGTTTTGTCTTTTCTGGTTTAAGCTTCAGTTTATTAGTTCTCATCTAGCCCATAAGCACCTATAGAGTTTCTTTGATTTTAGATGAAAAAGGCAAAAAAATGGCATGTCATTTGCATATTAAGAGTACTCTTAAAAACTGTGTGGGGCACTGTACATCAATGACCAAATTGTCGGTATTAACATACCAATACCAGTATTGTGAGGCAAATCATGTCTACTCACCCCCCCCCCCCCAACACACAACTGTCTCTGGGGGAAAATGTCATCACTTTTTGAGAACCAAGAAACTTTTTCTAATAATTTATTTCCTTTTTTCTTCAGAGATACTAAATGTACCATGTCAGGTGAAGAATGGATTCATCAAAGGATTCTTTTTGCAGCACAATAAGTATTTTTGTTGGCATTAATACAGCTTATTGAGTTTGACCCTGCACTCTTATGCTGTAGTGGTAATCCAGCCATCAGTACTTTTTAATGTTCAGGCCAACAATTACATAGCTTATAGCAGCCTATCCTTACAACTGTGGCTCTTAAAAAGGAATTGGTTGTTTCTCAGGCAACTTTCTGGTGTTTAAAGGATTTAAAGAACTAAACTGTTTTAATTTGTGTCCAGCTGAAACTTGGCATATGTTTTTTTTCAGTTTGGAGAAAGATTTATTTATTTTTAAAATGGTTTAAATTGGCTAAACCATTTCCTAGGTCTGGAGTTGTCAGAAGATTTTAAAAGAGAAAGAGAAAAAAATTGAACCATGTTACAGGATTTTAAAAAATACAGCTGACATTGGCATTTTATAAGCATTTTGATTTAATGCAGATCATTGCTACTGAGTATGGAAAAAGAAGTAAAACCAAAAAAAGTTACAGTAAAAAAAAAAAAGTATTTTCTTAACACAACAGCCTCACAAGCAAAATAATTGCTGGCGTGATCCACATCAAAGTACAGTGAAGTTGAAACCTGTTTATTTCATTGGGGGAAATAGCATATACTTAGTTTATTCAGCCAGTTTTAGATAACAATTATTTTCGAGAACCATTTCAGTCTGGCTTTAAGCCTAGCTACAGGACAGAAACTGCCTTGATTTCTGCGAGAGGGTCTTTGCTGAAGAAGATGTTAGAGAGTAAAATTTTGGTAGTTTCTCTTGGATTTCTCTATTGCTTTTAATTCTACTAAGTATGGGACAGGTGGGCAACCTTCACACCTAGGGCCACATGAACCCCTCAGCCTAACTTCATGCATCCCCTTGAAGGCAGTCTGTTCAGACCTCTGGCAAACGTAGTATGTTCCTGCGCTATGGGTGCCTAATGTCTCTTTGGAACATCAGCAAACTTTAGAGGCCAGCTAATGGTTAGTAAAGCTAAGTAACTGCAGAAGATCAAGCCAACTAATTCTAGTTTTTTCCCCATCTTTTTCTATTAATTCCCCTAATAACAGTTTATTCATTGCTAGTTTTCTTTACTCTCTTAGGTAATGGAATTATTTTCAATACGATCAGCTTAACATTTTTCATTAACAATAAGATACGTATTAAGCTTATCTTCCTCTGGAGGTTCTGACTGCACTATTGGCGGCTGGTGCTCCATCTGTCACTCTCATGTGCTACCCCTGCCCACTCTGAAGAATCTGATTGATCCTCTTTTTCCAAGGTTTCTGTGTTTACAGAGATTTAGCATGTTTTTTGGTGTTAGTGTGTGTGTGAAAAAAAAAAATGCCAGATTTCATGTCTGATACATGTTACCCACATTTGGAGTGGTTATTTCCATCTTGCTATATGTACAGTGTATGAAAATAGTATAGTAGCTATATGGATGTGAAAATAGTGTACTGTGTTAACTCTTGGATTGGCTTTCCTATTAGAACTAAGAAGCTTGTAAAGGAAAAAGGCATCTCCAAAGCGGTGCCTGCCAGTGCCTGTTTTGGGAGTCTGTGCTTGCTGGAAATTCTGGGAGCTGTCATCTGAAAACACTTAAAAGGCACTAGATTTAAATATCTTTAAAGGTTTCATTTTTATTCCTTGATAGCTAACTCAATCTTTAATAAAAGCAACAGGTATCATTCTAAGACCAGCACTGACAATGTTCACTTGGAAATCTAGTCATAAAAGTATATAATTTCAGATACTGAGTTTCAAAGATTTTAGCGTAAGCTACACATTGCATTATATCTATTGCATAGCATACAGCTGAATTCCCACTCCCCCGCCCACACCAGTAATTTAGATTTGCAGGGTCCTGATCCAAACTGCAAGTGGGAAAGACTTTAGCTTTGTTTCCATTTTTTTCAACATTCCCCTCCCCAACACAGGAGGTGCATTATGAAACAAAATGCAGTTTAAATCTGAACCTGCAAGTTATCGTCCCAATTCAGACTTCTCCGGTCTGCAAGCAGGGGCCCTGTCCAACTCCAGATACTGCACACAAAGACTCACTTGAGTACTGTACTATATATAAAATGTAAAATATGATTTGACTTTTATGCTACTTCCAAATATGGCTTTGATTATGCAGTCACCCTGTCTAATGTATAAAAATTATACGTGGAGGTCTAGATGTCCACATGGCAAGGCCTCATGTGGCGCAGAGTGGTAGGCAGCAATATTGCAACCAAAACTCTCCCCACAACCCGAGTTCAATCCCAGCGGAAGCTGGATTCTTGGGTAGCCGGCTCAGGTCAACTCAGCCTTCCATCCTTCCGAGGTCGGTAAAATGAGTACCCAGCTTGCTGGGGAAGGTGACGACTGGGGAAAGCAATGGCAAACCACCCCACTATAGTCTGCCAAGAAAACGTCGCAAAAGTGGCATCTCTCGAAAGGGTCAGACATGACTCAGTGCTTGCACAGGGGACCTTTCACCGTTTTTCACAGAAGTCCACATATTCTGTTTCTTATCCCACCATCTCTTTTTTCTTTTCATAGAATATCTTTCAGGAAGGAAAGATTGAAGAGCTGCACAATGCTTTTTTATTCATAACACTAGGAAATGTCTGTTTAGAAATAGTTTTCTCTAGTTTAAATTATTTATGATGCAGAATTTCAAAGCAAGTATTTTGGTTGCCTGTCTGCAGGCAACAAGTTGCTACAACTGAATCACATGCTTTAAAAATCTTTCCATTTTAGACAAAGAAAACACCCTATGTGCCTCTAAGAGCACCTTATGCTACACATGAAGTGCTGTGACTATTATTTTATTGCGTTTTATTACATCATAAAGTTTTATATCTCTCTAATGATCCTACAGGAGGTTTAATTGTTTATAGGAACATCTTAATTAAGTAAAGTTCACCAGGTTAAACAGAATACAAATTGAAAGTGTTAAAAGTGAAACAAACTCCACCACTGTGCTGAAATGTAACACCATTAAATTAAAGCAGAAGTATTTGATTACAAGAATAAAAATGTCATATTCCCTTCTGAGGATATATAGGTTTGAGTAACTTTTCCATTGCATTTCAGTATTTGCGCTGAAAACTGCTGGATAGAAGGGGAAAAAAGCACTAAGTTTGGCTACATTTGTAATATTTTTGCTAAAGAATATATTCTGA
Organism: Candoia aspera; assembly: GCF_035149785.1. Taxonomy (NCBI): domain Eukaryota; kingdom Metazoa; phylum Chordata; class Lepidosauria; order Squamata; family Candoiidae; genus Candoia; species Candoia aspera. Next base: position 187,374,234 of record NC_086154.1, read on the forward strand.
GATTAGCTGAGCAGACTCCTTAAGGTTTCTTAATTATCCTATTCCCATTTGGGCTTCAGAAATAGGAAATGTACTCTGGATTGTACCCTTAACAATGCTAAAGATTTCTCTAATTACAGTCTAATTGACTGCACTCAAATTTGCTGGAGTATATTTAATCTGGAGCTGAAATGTGAAACGGTCACAGTAGATGAACTTTATGACAATCACTCACAAGTGTCCTGTTTAGTTGCAGGGCACAAAGGAAGGGTGATTAAAAAGGATAATCATGACCTGACTATTGGCATATCTTATGGACTTTATAATAGCATGACGAGTGTCAGTTATGAGGAGGTGCTTGTAAAACTGCCTTAATTAACTTATATTCTCCTAATTGCAATGCTTGAAATCATTATTGATTTATCCAGAGGTGCACACTGGATATATCAGGTTGTAAGTATGCTGCATATTCAAGCAGCATGGACAAAGGAAATCAACATTAGTTACTTCTGTAGGGCTATTTCAGAAGTGCATTCACTGTTTTGTATTTTTTGTGTGATTTTCTGTTAAAGAGAACATTACCCTCCAAAAACCATAAACTTGTAGATGGGAGGTGATTTCAGAGTTCTCCTCTAAGGTAGTAGAGTTTAAAAAAAAAACAGATTCTGTTGGAAATGTGTGCAGTCCTTGGAAAGTGAGGTCTGCTTTGGTATTTTCACATGAACAAATAGGTAACCTTTGCTTTTTAAAAAAACAACACTGTCATCTTCTACTTGCTTCTACCAAGAATTTTGGAATTTCTTTCATTTGATGATGATGGCTATTGTTATTAGAAAAGTTCTTGGCTATGGTGACAAAGACCCATTCCCTGCTGCCATAGCACCAAATCAGCCTGGAAATGCAGATACAGGCCAAGAATGAAGTAGTTATAGCTCTTTCCTTTATTCTGGAAAGCAATAGAAAAAACTATCTGGGACTTCTGGGAAAGAAACGGTGAACTGAAGACGACTGCGGCGGAATGAAGAGCCTGTGAGTAGACTGACTCTTTGTAATTCCTCTCCGGACAAGGAGAGGACTTGAGATCGCCCACAAGTGCTCCATATAGTTGCTCCTTGCAAGGAGACTGCAAAACAGCAGTCTCTGGTGGGTTTAGAGATCTGGAAGATGAGGGAATAGCCATCTTTTTACTCAAACCACAGTGAGCACCTTCAAAAGGACACTGGGTTTGCATACTTCCTTTTCTAATCACTTTTGGAAATTGCTTGTTAACTGCTTTTCAGCTATTAGGAACCTTTCAGTCAATATGTTTTACAGCACTGGGTGAGTTTCCTTCAATCTTTAGCCAAAGAAGTTTTAAATACAAGTTAAAGGACTAATTTTTTTTTTCTTTTGGAATAAAACAGAAAAAGGGTGATTAGAATTTTAATTTTGGAAAGTTACAAAAGGACTAAGGGTCCAGATGGATTTGAAATAAGATTTTGAAATTAATTATAAGAAACTTTCCTATGGGAAAATGCTTTTGTTTTGAATTCCCTTTAAAAAAATGATATGATGAGACTTGGAAGGTTGGATACCAGAAGGAACTAAAGATTACAATTAAAGGAGAAGAACACTTAAATTTGACTTACTAATACATAATGAAGCAAAATATTTTAACATTAGACATATGGACAAAGAATATTTTTGAACAATGGTCCCAAAAGTTAATTTTAAGAGTGTCTGCCTGTATAGATAGACTGTGTTTCAAAGATGTTAGGAACAAGTTTTATCTGGCAAGATTGAGACTGATCTGAAAGTGAATTTAAAAATGACAGGCTACAAGAATGATATGGAAAAAGATGCTACACTGGACATTCAAAAGAAATGGGCTAATGTCTTGATAATTAAAAAGGATACACAAATAGCAAACCAAGAGAGTGGCCTGGATAATTTTCCTATATTGGATTTACAAAAAAGCCTTGTTAAAGCTTGGAAGAATTTTGCGAGAAGGGACAAAGAAAAAATGAAAAGAAATCAAGTTCTAGGATATTATTTGAAGGGACTAAAGATCAAGATTGTTAAAAGTAAAAGGAGGGAATATAAAGTTGGTTTATTTGATCAAGGTTTAAATAGATATTTATTTATTTATCATTTTTTTATCACCGCCCATCTCCCCCACACGGGAGATATGTTATTATCTCTGATAACCCTTAATGGACTATTGCTGATCAGGATTGAAATGACAAGGTTTTAAGATTTGTTTGTGGATAAGAGATGGGATATGGGAAGAAGAGATCATTTGCTGTATTTTAAAAGAAGGTGATAAGTTACTAAAATTGTTTATACTTGTGATGAAGGGGGAAGTCACTTCTTTATATATTTCTTTTCTTTACTATATTCTTATTTTTTCTTTTCTATTTTTCTTACTATTTTTTCATTACTGCACTTTCTATTTTTTCTTTTTTCTTTAGTTTGTATTAGTTTTTATCTTTTTAATTGTAACTTTTAATAAAATTATTATAAATTGAAAGAAAAATCTGGGATGACTAAGGTCCTGTAAAGACTATGAACCGAAGAAAAATCATCTGTTGAATGAATTTTATCACAAAGGGTATGGAAGTGCATACTTAATATTGAAATTTAATATATTAAAACAATATATTAATTTTCCAATTAAAGATTTAGACAATCTTTCCAAGAACTCTTCATCAGGAAAATGGTAAAAAAATCTAAGAGAAATAAAAGTTAGGTAGAAAAGTTAAATGTGGCTGGTATTTAAGTTATGTTTGCAGCAGGATTACCTACATAAAATAGAGTCTTAGGTGAGTCTACAACTTGCAAATTAGGCCAGTCAGGTAGAGAAATAATGTATGGTTGCAACAGAGACTCTCCCCAAACCAGAAAATATTTGCTTTCATTTTTGGAATATATAATGCAACTATAAAAGTAAAAGCTTCTTGCATCTTTAGCAACATGCAGTGATTCCTTGATAAATGGAAAACAAGAATTAATAAAATATATCTAAGTGTACAACAGTTACCTAAAATATGCTATAGGTTGCTGAATGCTGCTTCCCAAAACTCCCACATAATTCCCATGTTGAAACAATTGCACAGATTGCTAGTTGCTTTCTGAACCTAGTTAAAGTTAGTCACATACTTTAAAGACTAGTGGGTATCTTCTATGAGTCCTGGTGCTTAAAATGTTTAATATTCTGCTGTTTTACTACTATTTCTGTAAGTCACATGAGCAGTTAAGGGAGTGGGTAGCATACAAGTATAATAAATAAATAAACATGCATTCTGAGCAGGAGACTTGTGTTCAACAAAGCCAGCTATCAGGGTCTAATTATAGGATCAATCTCTTAAGTTTTGTATTTTTCATAATTGTACCACTTAATAGTTCCAGATACCAATATTTTAAGGAGAATTAAGACCCTTCCTTCCTTCCTTCCTTCCTTCCTTCCTTCCTTCCTTCCTTCCTTCCTTCCTTCCTTCCTTCCTAATAATTCTTAATAAAGATGAAAGAAAGAAAGAAAGAAAGAAAGAAAAAGAAAGAAAGAAAGAAAAGCTGTTTAGCTTGGAGATGTTGATAGGCAATTTTCCCAACAAGCCAATGACCATTTCAGGGCCCCTTAGAAGAAAGAAAGCAAAGAAATACACACAGGATATTCCTTTTTGATATTCCTATTTCATGCAAGCATTGGCAGAAACACTGACAAGCAGTTCTTCATATTTTATTATGTTCTTGTCTGGCAGAATCTCTGTCAGGCAAAAACCTTGTCAGCGGAAAACCTGTCGTAGGATCAGAGGAGACAAAAACAGGTGTCACACAGACAGTCAAAACTGAAAAGAAAAAAAGATTAGGCTAAAGAGAAAGAGGCAGACAATTACATTAATGCCACTGCTTTTATCTTATAGATGTGTGTTATTATCTCGGGGTGCTGAGTGCGCAATTGCCTCAAAGAAAAGTAGACAGGAGACAAGGGAAACTTGATAGTTATTAACTGAAGAGGCAGTGTGTCAAAGCTGGATGAGGTTCAAAGTTTTACAGAGGGATAAAAAAATGCAGAAGCAAGCATCGTATGTGAACAAATCATGGTTCTGCTTTCGGCTATGTAAATCGGTAGCCGTCTAAATTTTTACTTTTGGAATCAGATCATACAGATAGAAATTAATGAAGGCTTTATTTACAGTTTTTAAAGTAACCTTTTCTATTTTGTGTAAATTCAGTAGATTTATGAGTGGGACTCTCTTTAGTTTATCTAAACAAATGGCTAGGAACTGCCAGACAGGTGTTTCAGTTTTGTTGGGTTCAAAGCACTGTTCATGCATTTTGTTACTACATTTGAGCAAACTATACCTACAAACATATCTTTATTACGATCAACAATCCAGAAGAAATAAATATATTAATCTAATCACCAGGAATGCAGTATTTGATAGTGCATTTTAACTGCAGCAACAACACAACATTTAGTCACAGAACTGGTAATGCTCGCATTAAAATCAAAAAGTAGAAAATTCATATAACAAGAGTCTGCAAAAGAGAAGACCCAAGAGAAATCCTTATGTCCCTGTAAAAATGTACCAAAAGGTACCACTACAGCCATGGCTTACTGTCCCTTCAGCATTCCTACTGGGCAAGTATTCCAAAATCACTAGATCCAAATGTGTTTGCTTTTGAGGCATGAAGGAAATTGAAACCATTGCTCATGTACTGAGCAAACTGAAAAAGAGAAGATCTTAAAAGTTTGATGTTTCTGTATTTAAAATTTCTCTAGTACTGTAATGCTTCCTTTTGGTACATTTTAATAAGTAGAACCCTTACTAGAACATTTGAAGAGGCATCTCTTCAGAATATCCACAAGGGGGTAAGAAAGAGACTTGGGATGGGGCAGTATTGTCAGTAAACTCATAATGTTCTCAAGGCCAAATTATAAATGCATTCTAATAAGTCTGCTGTATTTATTATGGTTACTTGCATGTTGTCAAAATACCCATAGTTTTCTATGCTACTGTATTCAGCCAGCTAATGTTCTGGCAACCTGCAGCATCTATCAGGTCCCACATCTAACAGGGGATCACTATTATCCCCCTCTGAACCCTTGGACCTGCTCCATTGGTTTTGCACAACTGCCACTCAGCAGCCCTCTCCACCAGCTGATCCCTGCACAGCAACGCTAGAAGTTGGATTTCCAGACATTATTGGCATTGTCTGCTTCTATTCAAGATTTAGCATGGAGGGTGAGAGCAAGTGAATGACCTGTGGTGACAGTAATAAAAAGGACGGATCATTCAGGGAGGTGCCACCACTGAGGACATCTTTCACGAAGGTTTCTCAAAATCTATAGTGAACACTACACTTTCAATAGAAAACATTTCAATTCAGATGTCTATTTCACCGTTCATTCTATGTATAAAATGAGTGAATCGGCCAGCACTTTAAGATCTTCTCTGGAACTATCTATCACATGTAGTTGGAACCAAGTCCTCTATAAATGGCTCTACAGCATAATAAATCCTTAAGCCACTGATTTTAAAAAGCTCAGTATTGGGGGAAAGTGGGTCAGGGGGAGATTCCTATTTTCATTCCTTGCTCATCTGTTGTACAAAAAGTGTTGAGCCATAGAATCCAATGTAAATTAAAACAGCAGTCTTGGATTGGATTGGTTGATTGTTAATGCTACTGGATTTTGTTTGCAATTTCAAGTTTCCGGTACGTTCACCATGTGTATCTCAACTGCTAACTTTCATGATCAAAGACAACTTGTCTCAAGAATCGCATTTGTATTTCTGGACAAAACTAGGCCATCAATATATGCTCAGGTTTTCTGGTACCCATAAAAATATACTCAGTGTGCATAGCTATGGCAGTAGTTTTGGGTCAACAAGAGGTCTTGCATAGCTACAGGTAAGTTTAACTGGTTAAGAAATATGTGAAATAGAAATCTAGCTTTTACCTTCTGGCACTTGATAAATTGAGTAAAACACTTGCAATTAGTGTAATGCACAGTGTATATTTAATTTCTTTGAATTGTCCGAAGTCTAAAATCCCCAATAAAATATACATGGAAAAGCAGCTTTCCCCCCTTCTTTCCTTCTGCAGAGTTAAAATTGGTGTGCTATGTAGTAACTTAGAAGTGTGAACTAAACAAACTAACTAGATGTTAGATTCCAAAGCTAACAAACAAATATACTCACTTACATCTTATTCCAAAGATGTGCATGTGTTATGAATCACATTTGAGTAGTTATTTTATCATCTGTTGGAGTTTGCTGATTACGTTTATCACCTTTAGATTTGATTTGATTTGATGCTGCCCAACTCTAAACGACTCTGGGCAGCTCACAATACACCGAAACAATATAAAAACTATTTAACAAAAACAAACAACAGAACCAGACTGAGGAGGGAAAAAATGGTAAACCGAGAATACCCCAAAAGATTACACCAGCAGCTAACAAGTGGGCACCAACCATCCTGGCCCAGGACCTGAGAGAACAGCCAGGTCTTTATGGCTCTTGAGAATACTGTACCAACAGAATGGGAGCCATCCAGATGTCCGGGGGGGGGGGGGACCTCATTCCAGAGGGCAGGTGCTGCAACACAGAAGGTATGTTTCCTGGCTCCTGACAGGTGACATTGTTTAATCAAAGGAGCCCAGAGCACAGCCATCCTGTTAGCTTGAATTGGTTGGGCAGACACCCTGGGAGATAGGCAATCTCTCAAATAACTGGGCTGTATGCCATATCGTGCTTGATAGGTCCAACAGCAACTTGAATCGTACCCAGAAGCAAACTGGCAACTAAAGCAGCTCACGGAGCAGAGGTGTCACATGGACGTACCATGCCCATAACTGCCTATGCTGCTGCATTCTGGAACACTTTAATTATAAGTTTGTTATTATGTTTATGTTTTATTATTGTTTTCCTTGATCATTATTTGCTTGCAAGGTAAGATAAAAGTATAGTTAAGTGACCAAATAATAGAAGGAAACATATTATTTGTAGATATTTGTGGACCAGAAATCCATAAGTGGATATCACATGGCCTTGTTGCCACACCCAAGACAACTCTTAGTGTGATTGAGGCAGTTCTATACTTGCTGTGTTTTAAGGCATTTGGCAGCCTAGGTCCTATGTACACAGCACTTCACAAACAGTGATCACAAGCACTTAGTGGCAAAATATCTCAAGTCCAAAGAAAGGAAACTATGGAAAGATTTCTAGGAAGCAGATGCTGAGCTGGTTAATAAGAGATGCTATAACAAATTAAGTACTTCCTGAAATTTAAATTTATCATTGTTAACTTATTGACAGAGTACAGACAGCTGTTTATGGAACTTTTTTGTAAAATATAAAGAGAGAATTTGAAGTATCTTTACACATGTCTTGCCAGGTATTACTGATAAGCACCAGTTTTAATTTGCTTCAGATGTAAGTCCACTTAAATGCCAAAATAAAAAACAAAAATGTCCAGAACCTAGGAGCAACCATCAAAGATAATTTCTTTTTGTGTTCTCTCAACCAAAGCATCTTCTGGTAGGTTCACACAGGATATTGCAGTATTTTAAATATTCTGATCTCTAAGTATGTAGGACTTTGTATGTCAAAACTAACCCATTAAACTGCATCACCAAAAAGACTATTTGCTAGTCAAGCTGTTGTAACAAGGTAGTTACATGCTTCATATAACCAGCTATAGTTAACAAATACTTTATAGTTGTTGGAAGTCCTGGCAAATCCAGCATGCCTCATTACCATGTGAATTAGCATGTAAATTGAGTTGTCCCACAGTGCAACTCTGAGGAAGCTGTTTGTTGCCACTCCCACTTCCTCTCTCTCTCTTCTCTCCTTCTTCCACCAGGAGCTAAGCACAAGGCTGTGTGCTGCTCTCCTCCATTCTGGGCGCCATATGGTGGGCCTGAAATTCCCCTTTCTTTCACACAGCTCTTGGCAGCAAATAGGGCTGAGGGTTTAGGGGAAACTAAGTATTTAGAAAGAATGGAAGAACAAAGGAACTTCATCTTTTCCTCCAAGATGGATGTAACAGAAGCAGCAATAAAGTCAGTAAGAAATTATTTTACTTAACTTAATCCGTCTAAGCGTGTGATTCTTTGTGCTTGGGAGGGCTGAATGTGTAAGATCCATAACCTGTATTTCTCTGGCATGCTCATTGAAGCTATTTTAAGATAATATTCTTTTTCTGTGCCAGCTTCTCAGCTGTGTTATAAGCTCTGCTCCATTTCAGTGGTTTTAGCAGGCCACTAAATTGGCTTCAATAATGGCCATTTTCTCCAGGGATAGCTTTGTTGGATATTAGTGCTCTTTTGAACTTTTTATGTCTCTTCAATTCACTCCCTATTTAGGGAAGGAAGAGCAGATTCCAGAATTCATGAGATGGGGGCAAGGGAAGATTCACTTAACTTTTTTGAGGTAGCACTTTAATCCCTTCCCTTCCCAAAAGCCATTGCATCTATTTAGTTACAGTGGTGTAGGGATTCCACTTATATTTTATTTCAGAGAATAATAACTTGATAAGCAGTGGTCAAGTGACCATGCAAGATGCACCAAACTGATGATCATTCTTTGGGGGAAAAAACATAAAAATGCATGAAATACTTTAACTTTTTTCTTTTATTTTAAAAAACGTCCTTTGTGCACTCAGTGTGGACTCTCCTCCAACAAAATAAGCAGGACACTATAAACATTTTCTGATTAGATAAACATTATTTGAAAGAAAATATAGAAGGAACTATAGTGCTGCGTTTTAGTATGGGCATGCTGGGACTTTTTTTAAAGTAGAATAATGTGTGAGTATTTGAAAAAGCATATATATATGTGGGTATAAATAAAACATGCCATCTGCAAAAGGTATAGCTATTTTCTATTACCCTTGGATTTTTTTTTTTCTCCTTGTGAACAAATAGGAAAATCTGTGGCTATAAAAAGTATTATCTGGAGAGGGGAAGGGAGAGGAGGGTAGGATATGTCCTTTCATTACTTGACTCATTAGACTTGGTTAATGAGTCACTGGAGTTGGGTGGCATATACATTTAATAAATTATTATTTTTTTATTAGTAGTGCAAATATACAAACTCTTGGCCACCTCCAAGACTTGGGTGTCCAACTAGAGGGATTATCCTCAAGGCAAAAGTCTTGAAAAGGAATAAAGATCAGTTCAGAACTGGTTGAATTACCATTTCCTGATTTATCCTTGCTTGATTAAATTACAATTACTTGGTAGCTACCAGCTTCTTTCCACTAAAAAGAATAATATTGAGATAGTACAAATTCTACCCTCAAAATAAAGCAGAAAAATAGTAATACTGTATTTATTTCAGTCCAGCATGGTTAGTCAATAAGGCAATCCATTAGAAAGAAAGGAAAAAAGAAAAAAGAGCTTAGCAATGTAAAAGTGCAGTGTGGGAAAATATTTATAATAATACAGTGTTCCATTCAGGAAAATTCAGAGGTCAAATGAAACAAGCACATCTCTTTACCTTTGAAAACAGCATTCATATATATGATTCATGAACTCAAGACAATGGTTTCATGTACTGTGTGAAACATATAGAGGCTCTCTTGGGACTATGAAGGTGAAGCATTAAAATAACCTTAGAAACATTTCCAAAGGAAAATATGACACTATTTCTGGCATCTTCCCAGGGAAAAAAAAAAGTCTGAAATGTATTGCATGAGCCTGCTTAATACATCTGAATCTTCAAACTGAAAAGTTAAGACTATTCTATAAGATTTTCATACATTCCTGTAGGCTGTGCAGGAGTCTTCCTTATCCCAAAACCCTTACTGTGAATAAATGAATATTATTTGAGGGAATTACATATAATTAATAGCTTAATCAAACTCCGCTGTTTGTTTTGCTCATTTGAGAGTTTAAGAGTTTAAGTGGTTTGTATTCACAAAGCATCCAAAGTACTTTACTATTTACTATTACACCCTTTTTTTTTTTTTTGCATTAAAGGAAATGTGTTGCTTTAAGCTATCTATATTGCCTCTATAATAGTGTTGCCATGGTTGGCAATTTGTGCTTCAGAATACAGAGTTTAGCATGTCAACATGTGTACAGGTTGTCCTCGCTTAGTGCCCACTTATTCAACAACCATGCAAAGTTATGATGGTGCTGAACGAGGAGACTTACGACCAGTCCTCAAATTTGCAGCCCTCATAGCATCGCTGTAGTCACGTGATCACAATTCAGGTTCTTGGCAACCAGTGTGCAATTACAACAGTTGCAGCATCCCACAGTCACATGATCGCCATTTGCGACCTTCACTGCTGGCTTCCAACAAGCAAAGTCAGTGGGGAAGCCGGCAGGAAGTCGCAAATTGCATTGATGTTACGTCACGCTGAATGACCAGAACTGCCAGAACTGCTGTCGTAAGTCAGTGCGGTCATACGATTTTTTTTGTTCACTTTACAACCACATTGCTCAGTGGAGTTGCTGTTCCCAATTACAGTAGTTAACTGAGGACTACCTGTATTTTCAGAATGAAAAGAGCATTTTGTGGTGTTCTGTGGTTCAGACTGGTCACTTGTCCCTCATTTTCTCACTGTGGATGGGATGATAGCTATAGGGAAGGATATGTTTCAAGGGGGAGAGGTATATGTCAGGTCTTTTCCCATCACTCCATCAGCACCTGGGATCCAATTATCCCTGGGAATACAGGCCATATGCACAAGAGGTTATCCTAGGATAACAATAAATATCAGATGCCTTAGGAAGGTGATCTTCTGGGGTTCCTGGAATGCTGCTGTCCTAGTAATCATCAAGAAGGGGTGAGAAGAGAGAAATGCAATTTTATTTAGTGGTCTCTAATTTTGTGTGGATGAAAACTCTGGTGGGGATTGATTTTGCTGATTTAGTGTCATGCAGGGCATAGAGAAAGGCACATAAGCAGAGTACATAGAAATACCTTAAGAAATCAAGCTACACCCAAAAAGGGTTTGCTGAATAGATCACAGTGATATAATTGTAATGAGTTAAAATAAACTGAAAAAGGTGTGTGAGAGCAGAGTATTTCCAGAGTATCCCAACAATAGCTGGCAGATTGACCGATCTGCATACATAGTTCCTAAGTTTTTTGTACCAGGTGATCAAGCTGTTTAAATACAGTGAGTTGCTGCATGGATATATAGTTATATATTGCATCAATTCCATAATTACACTGAAAACACAGTGCTTTCCTTGACTGTTAGTAATGGAGGGGTTTTAAATTGAAGTAAGTCAAATAATTAATGGTATGTGTATTGATACCTTCTTTCTTATTTCTGCAGTGTGAATGCTCTGTGAAGAGACAGAGGACTTCATTCCCCAAGCTTGCCAAATCCCTTATCTTTTGTGAACTTTAAATTAATTTTTAAAAACCTATTTATTCAAGGTTGACTAAACAGCTAAAATAGGAAAGATCAGACAAATCAGTAGCGAGAAATGAAATATGAGGAAAGCAGAATTCTTTGACAAAGTATCCCAGGGGGCAAGTGTGCTGAATGAAGCCAGTAGGGAAATGATAAGGGCATTTATGCTGGGATAGAAGAAAGCAATTCATCAAGAGTACATGAGCTCTCCAGTGACCACAAGCAAAGAAGATACCAAAGTGCATGAGGAGGAAGAGGACTCCCTGCAAGAAAATGTTTAAAGCTGACAAAATTGTATTTTAAAAAATACGATATCATAAAGGAACTCCATTTTGTTAAACATTATGCCTCATTAATGATTCTTGAGTCTTTCAGAATAAAAGCTGAACGCAACAAAAAACAGTTGAACTGATTTTGGAGTTATTGGAATGAAAAGGGGGAAGCAAGAGATACTATTGTGTGAAGTCTGTGTGTGTAAATGAGCTTGTGTGTATCCATTAAAATGTACTTCCAAACAGCAAAATGTTAAGTGAAAGTTAAAAGCTAACACTATTTCATTTCATTCCACATGGCAATTTCCCACAAATAGATATTTTCCTTCTTCTACCCATCTTAAGGATAAAATTATTTAGAGAAAGATATTCTAAATTTATACACCCAATTATCTATCCACCCACACATAGTGTACATGTATATCAGTATTAGTTATTTGCTACAAATGCCCTTAAATGTGTTTTCTGTGCATCTTATCTTCAGAGTTATTACAATTTATTATGCTCTTCTAATTTAACCTACAATGACCTATAATAGAAGAACAGTACAGTTTAATAAGATATTGAATTTAATGAACTGTTCTCATTTCACCATTCTCTGTCTTTATTCCTTCTTTCAGCTTTGGACAAGCTTAGCACTCAGCATTTGTACCATCCAACTCAAGTGGAGATTGTACAATCCAATGTTGTGTTTGACATCAGCAGCTTGATGCTATACGGTACTCAGGCTGTGCCAGTAAGACTGAAGATTCTGCTGGATCGACTGTTCAGTGTATTGAAACAGGAAGAGGTACTGCACATCCTCCATGGTTTAGGCTGGACTCTTCGGGACTATGTTCGGGGGTACATCCTTCAGGTAGGAACCTAGCCCACAAACAGGTGGGCAGCCCCAGGATTTAAAAAAAAAACAGCAAAGGCATAATTTCTTTGTTTCATCTCTCCCTTGTAATGCCCTAGATATGTTGCATGTTACTGGAATTGAGGGAAAGGGGAAACAACGTTACTGAAATGTGGGTTTTTTTTCCTGAGTCGTTTGAAAAAGTCACTAAAACATTTCTCTTGTACATCTTTGCTGCATAGCGTGAGCTATGTGACTTGCAAAGACTTCTAGGATTTCAATGTTTCATTCTGAAACTAATACAATTTCTAGCCCTCCTAGCCTGAATTAAAAATAAATATTATTTAAGAAAATTTATTAAGCGGGATAGAATTAACTAAACACTGTCCTTATAATAAATCCATTTATGAAGATTATTCACTTTTAACTGTAGGATTTTCAGAATAGTATACAGTACTTCTACGTTAGGGAAAGTAATGAACAGCATTCATTGGCTTTTGTCTGGTATCTGCAAGAATAATAGAGATTTACATTATGCCACAATTTTATTCCATTTGAATATCCTGGTTACTTATGCTTGTTCCTTAAGTGTCTGTGGCTCATAATATATTTCACTGCAATCACTGTTCTTATGATGGCTTGAAACTGATAGCCCTTATTTAAAGACGTGGGTAAGATTTAGTGAATTTCTGTACACAATTACCTGAAAGTAAGCCTCACTGATCTTCTGATTAGGTATGCATGAGCCTACATTGTTAAAATCCTGCTACACTGTACACTAAATGAAAAACACCAACTTCAACCAAATTGTGAATTGGTAATTTTGCATCATCAGGTAAGCATGTATACAACTGAATGTTCAAAGGAAGGCAAAATAATCAAATTATTATCTATAATTGCATACTATATTTATAACCAGAACACAGTGATTGCAAAACAATAACATCCTGTGTTTAAACAATCACTATGTTTGGAGGTAATGTGAAACCATGGTTTAATGTTTCAGAAATAAGCTTCTCTCTAAGCTTGCATGCTTTGCTATGATGCGGGTACATGGTAGAGTTTGGATATTTCTGTTTTAGATTATCTGCAGCTTAGTCTGTAGCCTGAGCTCTAAACTGGTTCAATTTGGACAATATGGCCAACTATGTTGTAGCTGCAAAAGCTCCTAGTTTATTTTTAAGTTACAATGTCATCCAAATAGAGTACAGTAGTTTCTTCTAACCAGAATAATCCAGAGAAAGAAGCTTAAGATAAAACATTGGTTCTTCTAGCTTACCCTGTCCAGAAGAAGCCATTGTACCATGTTTGGGATGACACAGAAATCTATAAACAAGCTATGGTTGCAGGCCTGGACTCAGAAAGAGAGTCCTCTGGCACATTCACAGCTGAACTACAATTGTCTAGGGATGTATCATTTAAATGCAACCTATGTGAATTACTGAAAATAAGTTGACTTCATTAGCTACAGTTGAACTGACAGTGCTTAGATGCATTCAGTGTAGAACAGTAATATATTCCTCAAACTTCTGCCACTTGAGCCTGGAGGAACCTGAAGCTTCTTATTCAAAGACTCCTATTCCTATTTATTTGGAAGCAAGTTCATCTTTTGTTTAGTGGAGTTTATTTACTAGTTACACTGTTTAGCACTGAATCCTTGGAAACTTTAATATGAAGAGTATAGTGGCTGGGTTGTAGAATTTTTCTGAACTGAAGTACAAACTGCTATGTATAAAACAGGAACACTTCTATGTATTTCTAACAGTCTACCAAGAAGGGATTCCACCAAGAAGGTGGAAGCATCTAGCTGATACTGATTGATGTAAAACAGTATAAGCATGGGCAGACCTAATTAGTCTCTTTGTAATCCTGGATGTGGTCATGCTTTTCAGGCAGAATCAGTTCATAATCTGTGGGTCCTCTTGGACCCACAGCTTCTGCTCAAAGACAGCAGCTGTGATTAGGAGGGCCTTTGCACTTTCCATCTTGTGTGCAACTGATAGAGCAGGAGACCTGTTCACTGTCCCACTTGCCTAAGTCATCTCACATGTAGACTGCTTTACACTGGGCTGCCATGAGAATCACCCAGAAACTTCAACCAATCCAGACCACTGTGGCTTAGACAGTTATAGGTGCTAGTTGATCTGCTTACATCAGTGCTCAAGAGCTGCACTGATTACCAATTTGTTTCCAGATGCAATTCAAAGTGTTGGTTGTTAGCATTACTGTCCTACATGGCTTAGGACATGGATATATTCAGGACCACCCTTTCGAGTTTTCAAAAAGCGATTTAGCCCTGGCTTCTCAAGCATGCATTTAGATCTGAGATACTGTCCTAAATCCTTTCTGCAAAGAGGAACGTTGCATGGGACAGGTTATTAGCAGTGCTCAGAGTATTTTGCTATATATTTGTTATGCATTTTATTTTTAGTTTAATTACTGTATTGGGCATGTATGCCACTTAGAGTTAACATATAGGCCCAATAAATAAATAAAGACATGCATACATTCTTGGATGGGGGATAACCAGGAAATATCAGGATTGTAGTTTAGACATCGAAGTTGGACAAATTGGAAAAACATCCTGAAAGAGGAAATGGTAAGCCACTTAACTACTGTTGCCAAAAAACTACTACCAGGAGTCAAGTTCAACTTGAGGGAAATTTTATTTGCTTATATGGATCATTGGTGAAGTCTGTTTGCCCCAGTGTTATATTCTGCTGAAGAGCCTTCTCATTGCTATTTGTAGATCTAATAATAGGTCTATAGCATGGTCTATTATTAGATGTTGATAGAAGTATTTGATTTGTTGCTCCTGTATAAGAAGTAGACCAGAATTTGTTACAAGTTAGAAAGCCTTTTTTTGTTTCAAAGAAAACATTTCTGATCAGTTTATATTTAGAAAGACAATTAAATGTAAGAAGGAGCAATGCTCTGGAATTTCATGTTTGTGCAGCTATATTAACGTGCCAAGATGCCAGTTCACTGCAAGAAAGGAGATACAAACTCAAGTGCATATGCTCACTAACAATAGTTTCAAATACATATTTCCAAAACACAGTATAGAGGGGCATGTCCCACTTCTTCAGAAAACACACTTTTGATCTGTTGAAGAAGCATGCTAGGGTGTACTTAGTTCCATGATGTATTTCCTTCTGAATTTTTACTGATACAGCCTGTGTTTCTGTTGTAGATCTGTTCTTTTATATATTCCAAATCTGAATTTTTTTTAGTAAAAGTTAAACTGAAGCCAGTGGAATGCAAATTTAGGATAAGAGTGCTAGTTTCACTGTAAAGATCAAATGATAGGTTTGTTCTTAATAACTTTTGCCTTTTGTTTTTATCCTAATTCTCTAAATTATATCTCTCAGTTTTGGATGAGGCCTAGACTATTACATAAAATCTAATAAACATGTTAGAGGGGAGAAAATTGCTGGTACTTTATTAATATCCTTTCAAGCCTTTAATCAGTTGGCAGTTGTCTAAATGTAAAATTATAATTATTTTATTTATTGTGTGAAAACATGGATATACGTGCATTCCCATACGCTTTAGATTCATACATATCCCTTCTGCCCACAGATGTACATTTTTCCCTTAAACAATGCCATGTGTGCTTGTGTATTATAAATTCCTAGCGTCTGAATAATGTTGCTTAAAAGGTGAATTGAAAGACTACTATCCTGATAAGTAGATTTGGTTTCTACACAGTGCTTGAAAAAAAAATGCAATTTTTTCAAATGAAGTGTTCAAAACTCCAAGATTATATTCTTTAACTTCTGTATGGCAAAAGGAAGCTTGTACTGGGTAAATGTTGCAGAAAAAAAGCCAGTGCTTTGTTTTTAAGATATCCATTAGAACGACTGTGCTTGAGCAGGGTAGATTTGTAGACAGGTAGCTGGGTTAACCTGTTTCAACAAAAGCAGGCAATGTTTTGGTGACATCTTAAAATCTAATCATATCATTTTAACAGTATTTCGGTGTCTGAATTCATTCTGCAGCATTGGTGGGTCTTCCAAAGGTTCACCAATATGTGAGCTGAACTGTTGTGCAGGTCTTTTCCATCCTGTGTCTTTTCCAAGAGATCAGTATTGACAATGGAGCGGTAAGGAGCCATGTGATGTTGCCTTGCCCTTTTGCTGGCAGGCTTTAAAAGTTAGAGCTGCACCATGGAATGAATCCACAAGTAAGACGTTCTCACAGCTTTGCTGTAATGTCTAAAAGGCAAAGTTATCAACAGCTACACCATGAGTCACATCGCTGATCAGTGTAAAGCTCCACAATACACCATTAGGTTAGAGGTCAGTTTATCTGGATAAAGTTAAACCATACTGTAGCCTTCAAGGCTTCGGAATGATTATTAGATGCAGTAACTCTGTACCGAGTATTAATTCAGTTAAGAAAGAGAATAATTTTTGAGGCAAGTTAAAACAGCTATAGAAGGCTTACTGCGTATTGACTTGGTTAGCAGTTGGCTTGCAGGCAGAGTTGCTGGGCAAATGAAGTAATATGGCAAGTGACCTAGGTAAGTACAGTTATTATTTATGTTCTCAAATATTCTGCATAAGCAATTTGGAAAGAAGAATCATATTGGTGTATGCCCATAGAGAATAATATGCAAAAAAAAATTAAATGAATTAAGCTCCACTGTTACAAATGTTTACATTCCTTTATTCTCTTAAAAAATGCAGTGAAGAGAAGGTTGAACATCCAAAAGTTATACCCCAAACTGTTCAGTTATTATACTCACCAGAAATGGTAGGCTTGTCATTGCCTTCTCTTTTGTTAAATTAAACCCTCAGTCAGACACAAAATCCTCAGTTGTATGAGCATAGGTAGACTTTTAAATTTAAGTAAAACTTAGTTTACACAAAATTTTCTTAAATTTAAGCAAAAGCTGATGAAACAAAAACAAAAACATTACTTTCCATTGCTTCTTTATACAGAATGCTTCCATTCACTAAGGAAGGGATGAAGGTCAGTGTGGAGCCACTGCTTGGTATTAATCTGGAAACGAGAGCCAGTTTAGTGTAGTGGTTAAGGCACCAGGCTAGAAACTAGGAGACTGTGAGTTCTAGCCCCACCTTAGGCACAAACCAGCTGGGTTATCTTGGCCACACCCTTTCTTTCAACCCTAGCAAACTGCTACATTTCTGAAATCTTGCCAAGAAAACTGTGTGGACTTGTCCAGGCAGTCACCAGGAGTCAACACTGACTCAAAGGCACACACATACATCTCCCATTGGGAAAGATCCTGGTCCAAAATAATAGAAAGCTGCTGCCAGTCAGAATACACAGTACTGGGTGAGTGGATTGAATGGTCCAAGCATAACTTAAACCATTCTGAAATCAGGTCTGCCAGGAACAGAAAATATTGTAATAAATTATCATTTAATTCCCAATAGATTTTACACTCAGTTAGGTTTTTGGCTCCCAAATCAAGTTACAATGCCCACTGACAAATTAGAAATGAATGTATAAACAAATATAACATGGATTTGGAAAAGTTGCAAAAGAAGAAAGAGATTGGGTGACCTTTCCCAAAATGGAAGTTTAAAATGCTTTCAAATATAGAAATGCAGAGTATTCAGGCTATCAATACCAAGTGAATATCAACAATAGATGGAGCTGTTGCTGTTATGTCCTCGTTGGGGATTTAGACCATAGCATAAGGCCTTATAGCATAGAAGACCCTTTTCCTGGCGAATCAGATGAAGTTATAAGAAAAAGTTGGCAGTGCCCCCGCCCTCCAATCACTCTCCAAAATCCCAGGGCTGCTAAACTATGCTTTTGTCTAGGATCATCATCCCAAGCAACAAAACACAAAAACAACTGGGTTAATTGCAGTGGCATGCACTGTGTATGCACATCACAATGCTCTGTTCTGCTCTCCCCACCCCCATACCCACCTGGAAAATCCCTGTGAGAAAAATATCTTAACTACAGTATAGTAATCCTTTGATTTCCCCTATCTGCATCTTTTCCAGAAATAGGTAACTCTTTTGATATCACATTTGTTATGAAACAGCGGGTTGATTTCTAAGGCTGAAAACTAGTGAAAAACTATGGCACATAGCATTGTATCAGTACATGCAAGAGTGGAAATATCCTTGATGTATACTGAAAACAGTGTTGCTCATTATAGAAGGCTGAAGTAGGATTGGGCTGAATTCAATGTTGCATGGCCTTTAATTTTTTTTCTCTCTATTATTCTTGCAACCCATTGATGTGTTTTAAATTTATGGAGCAAAAGTGCATGCTCAGGTATTTTCTAACTGCTAAAGCATAAAGTCCAATTATTGGGGCAAAATCTGTTATTGAAATCCATTCTTAAGCCAAAAGTATGTGTGTTTCTTTTTTTATCTTACCTGTGCCACTTCTTTTAACAATATTACTCAGCTATTGGCATCCTAGCTGGAGATAAATGTATAATTTTATTTTTTATTTATTTTATTTATTTATCAAATTTCTCTGTCACCCATCTCGTATACAGTACAATGACTCTAGGCGGCTTACAGATAATAAAATAGCCATCAATAAGAACAGTACAATATAAAATCAATACAAATATACATATACATATATACCAATAAAAATACAAAAATATAAAATATAAAATTCAAGATGGCAATAGGGTTTTATACTTGGCACAATCACAGTACCAGCCACCCCCAAGAATGGCTGTCCCCCCTCCCATCCCAAGCTAGGTGGCATAGCCATGTCTTTACCCTCTTCCGGAAGGCCGGGAGAGTGGTTCTATATTTAGGATTTTAAAAATAGACTTACTGTAATTAATATCACAGCCCCCCAAATGTAGTCAGACAAAACTATTTGGATACACTGAGTCTGAAATTTTAACTTTTTTTCAAAAAGAAAAGAAAGCACTGAATGTTTAATTATAACTTTATTCAAGGCTAACCCTTGAATAACACTGATTAAGTATATAGAGAGAGGGATTTTATTTTTTGAGAACTTCTGTCTTAGAACCTTAGTTTTATGTTGCTAATGTTAAGACTCTATTTCTTAGCTTTAGAGACACAATTTATGCTGGTGATAATAGTAATAATAATAGTATGTTCTCACCTTTTAGCTTGTAATTTAAATCTAGCTTTGCACTTTTTTAAACAGCTAGTTGATTCTTTTATTCTATACTGATCATTTTTAAGAAACTGAAAAAGAGAAGGGAGGATGAAAAATTGCAGGACAGCTAACCTCAGAATTGTTGAAAATTACACTGAGTATGAAGAGGTTTAGGTTTGCTTGTAAATGTTTTACAACTATTTCAAATAACTCTGCAGTTCAGGCAACACTGACACAGAAATTTTAAAAGTTAATTTATGGAGCTCTTTACATGCCAAGACCTGAAATCATATGTTTGTGTATATTTTGCTGAAGCTGATGAGAAATCATAAAACCAAAGAACAGTTCAAGGAGCATTCCTTCACACCCCTTTTTTGCTATTCTAAGGGTGATTGAGGACTTAAAGAGTTGCAGAACCAATCAAATTCTAAACATAATTTCATATCATTTTAAAGAAAAACTTCAGGTTAATATATTTTTAAGGATTTATATTTGAGTTTTATTTTTTTTAATTCACCAAATACTTCACTGTAGGATTTTTATTAGGGGGAGAATCTGATTTTATTCAGATTGATTATCCTCAATTATTATTACTTTCCTAGATGTACAATATAAAGTCATTTATGAGATAACACTCGTTCTGGCTTAAATCAGAAAAGCATGTGCATTTGATTGTAATTTGGAAAATGGATTTGAGCTTTTTATCTCTCAGATACATAGGTAGAATGGGTACTCACACAGTATTTTTTATGTTTATATATTGCATAAAAGTCAGTACTTTATGAAAACCTGTTATCTGGACATGTTCTAAGGAAATCTGAATCCCCCTAAAGCCACTATGAACCATCTTCATACAAATGTTTTAAATGTGAAGTCCAGTGCAGAAATAAATCTGAAAGGATCATTTTGTAACTCATGTCATTTCTAAACATTTATGCTTACATGACATGGTGCCATGTTTTTCAGACCATTTGGATGGACATGGGCTTATTCTTAACTGGAATATATCCACTTATAAATTACTGAAATTAGGAACTAGTTTAATTTATTTTAGCATGTCACTGGATCTGGCTTTAGATAATTATGAATCCTAGGACGATAGAGACCTTTAAAAAAACACAGACACAAAGGGCCTCCAGAGAATCCTCTTGCCATCTATCTAGCATCCATTGATTTAGTGCTTTTCCTTGATGTCTAAGAGGTGGGAGGGGGATTTCAGTGAGATGCTAGTGCCTGTCTTATGTAATAATAAGAAATAACAGTGACATGTGAATGTCTCTTATTAGGAGGAGTAACTGTCATTAACACTTACTCGTGCCTTCAAAGCAGTCTGAATACAGTTCTAAGAACAGTAGGAAATGAAACACTGACTTTTATCCTGAATACTTTGAAAGTTTGTGTGCTCATATTATAGAAGAATTAAAATGATTTTGCATTGTAAGATTTGGATTACCAATTTGCCCAGTATAATTCTGCTCAGTGGCCCTCGAGAATTACAAGTAATTGCCAGATCCTAAAATTACAGGGTTCTTTCCCCTTCCCTAAATTTTATAACAGAAAATGTATAGAACCTCCATGCTGCTTTTGTAGAAAGGATGGGAGTGTGTGTATGAGTGCAAAAAGTATATTTATATTTTAATGTCATTGATAGGTAAAGGTAAAGGTTTCCCTTGACATTAAGTCCAGTCGTGTCCGACTCTAGGGGGCGGTGCTCATCTCCGTTTCAAGGCCGAAGAGCCGGCGTTTGTCCGTAGAAACTTCCGTGGTCATGTGGCCGGCATGACTACACGGAA
This sequence comes from Candoia aspera, assembly GCF_035149785.1. Lineage (NCBI taxonomy): Eukaryota > Metazoa > Chordata > Lepidosauria > Squamata > Candoiidae > Candoia > Candoia aspera. Next base: position 187,395,557 of record NC_086154.1, read on the forward strand.
CGCCATTACCTGCCCTCCAAAGCGGTACCTATTAATCTACTCACATTTGCATGTTTTCGAACTGCTAGGTTGGCAGGAGTGCTAGGTTGGCAGGAGAATGTCATTGATATTGTTGTATATTATTGTATATTATATTGTGGTTGAATGTTTTTATTGTGAACCACCCAGAGTCCCTCCTTGTGGGGGAGATGGGTGGTGATAAATTTGATAAATAAATAAAAATAAAAAGTGAGAAACTGAACCAGTCAAAAAAGGGGGATTGCAGGGTGTGATGTCAAATTTTGTACCCCCAGTGCATTGACAAATGTGCTCATAAATTTTTAGTACTTATTCTGAAGTACTATGTTACTCAAACATATTTTCTTCCTTGTCATATGTTCTACATACAGTGAAAGGATTTTATCCATTTTTTCTGTAGCTGGATTTCTAACATGTGTAGTTATCATGGCAGACAAAGCGGTAGAATGCATCACAGCACTATGAATTTTATTAGCCTTCTTTGTTATATTGTGCACAATTGATTTCATAATGCTTGTCCTAAGTCTTAGGATACTTCCCCAACTTTGGCATGACATAATATGTCCACCTTGGTTTCTAGTGTTAGAGAGGTCCTTGTCCTTTTCATTTTGGGTCAGCGGGTTGGACAAGATGCTGATGACCATGTTGACCCCATAGTAACAGTCATAATAGGTTACATACTGCAAGTATGGAAGTAAGAAGGAGATGGGAAGCAAAAGTAGAACAAGTGTACAACACAATGGTAAATGTGTGAGTGAGGGCAGAAAGGAGTTTTGGCCAGAAAATGTTAAATGATTTTGGCAGGAATAAGTTTGGCATGTTTCCAGAACTATGGTGCAGATTGACTACTCTGACACAAATCGCATACTAGCAACTTTTTTTTAGCACAAAACAAATTCTTAGAGGAAAATGATCAATCACTAAATAGTGAATTTACATAAAGCAAACTTGCATAAAGTGAGGAAAACCTGTATTTATATAATCTCCCTGTGCCTCCCCTGCCCCACCCCCCACTTTGCAATTGACTCTTGGTGGGTTACAATAAAGCATCCATGCACAATTACAGTTGTATCATAGGAACCACCACAGTCTCATATCCTTTTACATATAAAAATTCCCTTTTCACCCCATGGGTGCTATGTGTCTTCCTCAACCTTGGGTCCTCTACCAGAGGCCTGGGAGTTTGAGGGTTCTGCACAGTATCCTAGCTGTTTGTAGCATCGCACTTTTCTGGACAGAGAGCTGCGATGCTGGATCTGTTGGAACCACTCTCCAAGCTTAGGGGTCACAGCCCTGAGTGCTCCTACCACCTCTTGGGCCACTTTGGCCTTCACTTTCCACATCCTCTCTAGTTCCTCCATCAGGCCCTGATACTACTCCAGCTTCTCATACTCCTTCTTCCTGATGTTGCTGTCACTTGGCACCGCTACATCTATCACCACCTCTCTCTGCTCTGCAAGGGGGAGAGAAAAGAAAACAGGTCAGGCACAGGACAACATATACTGACTGTAATGGCGATCATGTGACTGTGGCAATCACATGACTGAGGGACAGTACCGTCATAACTTCAAAAGGTCGCTGAACAAGACAGTTGGTAAGCGAGGACTGCCTGTACAGTTCGCCCACTCTGAAAACCAAATAATGAAAGTAATTAAGAAAGATCAGCCTTTGCCATGCAAGAACCAAAGGGACATTTACAATTTTACTTCTGTTTCTTGTAAATGCAATTCAAGATTCAGCATCAGCAGAAAAAAATAAAAAATTTGCATATGTTGTGCATATCCTCTAGCCTTGCATGTATATTTCATGGGTGGAGAGGAGAATAGGGGTTAAGGGAAGTCAGTAACTTCTGTGGAGCAGGCTTCAGAGGAAATCTTCCTTCCTGGTCCCTGAAAGTCTCTTTGGGGCCCAGCCTTGTTACTTCAGCTCAGTCCTACTTAATGCTTAATGCATCAGCCTCAGATATTGAGCCAACTTAATAACAACTTAATGCAGTTGAGCCAGTTCCTCAAATGAATGTTCACTTTCTTCCAAATGCCTCTGAAAAGATTTTACTATAATAATAACTTTTGTGAGAAAAAGAAGAGATTCGCACAAAGCTCTCAAGCTGCAGAGATTCTTGAGCAACGAAGGTAAGATAGAGGCAGAGAAAGCATTTTAATATTTTATGTTTCTACCAAATCTTGGCCGTGGTTTGCAAACTAGTCTGGCTTTTGCTGCTATTGCATTGTGTAGTTTTGCTCACTCAAGAATTCATAATAATCCATTTTTAAAAAAGTATTGTGTTTTGTCTGTAGAAAACAAGAGATTTCTACTTAGAATAGTTTATTTACACAGGTTGACAACATAGCTCTAGTGTGCGGTTTCAGGAGGAGGAAGAAACCTGGGCATATATTGTATATAGTCCTTTGAGAATTAATTCTTACCAGATTACACTGTAAATAAAGTTAACTGTCATAAAATAAACACAACCGTGGTATATGCCATGTGTTTTATAATTATTATGTGGCTTCTTTTTTATTTGTTTGTTTGTTCTTAGTGAATGGAAACATTCTGATAGTTCTGTGATGAAGTTTATATGTTACAGAAGTAAATTGCAGTTAAACAATCAGTCAGCTAGACATGTGAATTGGGTTAAGCGTATTTCTTTCCCTGTTTTTCTCTCTCTTTTTTTACTTACCTTCTAACATGTACAAAACCCTATTTTGAGAAACTAATTTTCTCTGGGATTTTTCTTTACTATTGTTGAATGTCCAAAATAACAGGGAGACAACTTTCTTAAAGTTATCTCATACATACAAATTGGTGTCAAAATGTATTCGTGATCACCGTTGATCAGCCAGCAATTTGCTCTGCAGTGACCCAAGAAAGAGCATTCTTAATACAAGCATCCCATTATCTTCCTTTTGAGATAAGGTTTGGCACAAGGTTTTCTTCTGCTTCTCATCTGTAGTCCAGTGTTGAAACTGAGAGGATGGATGCCATCTGGACCTGTACCTTTGTTACTTTGTAAAGTAGCAGCAAGACACCCTGCCTGAATTTTTGCCTATGGCTGAGTTGACTTACAACAACCCAGACCATTCTTCTACTTGCATGTCAGAGTTTCCAGCCTTGTATAGCTACTGCCGTATCTGTAGTATAAAACTTCCCCACCCTTCAGAATTCCTGAGGCCTTCCACTTTCTGTAGGAATCCCCAACAGCACAACTCTTCTTCAAAGGAAAGGGGATTTTCCTATAGCTTTCTACAAAAGACCCTACCCCCATTGCTATTGTAGACCACATCTGGTTTTCTGCTAGATTCTTTTCCTACACGACTTCTATATTTGGATACCAGATTTATTGGACTTTTCCCTCCAGGTCAACCCAGTTGATTTTCATCTATAGCTTTGAGCTGCAATGAAGATATAGTACATCCAGTTTTCCAGCATTCCCCCTGGTACTAGAGAACCCATGCCCCATGTGCTTGCATTGTTTTACTCTGCTGCCCCCTCCCTGGGGAAATTTTTCAAAATGAAATGTATTTTGGATTCCTAGTATATGAGAGGCAAACTGGAATACCTGATTCATTAGAAGGGCCACCCAACTGCAGGAAAATCCTGAGTAGCAGCAGAGGATGTTGATGTGCTCCACTTTGCACAATTCCATTGGCAGTATTCACAGAAACCAAAACTGTCTGTCTGGCCTTGCATTTCAGCCTTGACAACTACCAAGTCTTAAAGGGAAGGTGCCTAGGCTGAGGAAAAGGATGATGATGGTGGTTGGGTTATTACCAATAAAAGCATGGGATCCCTCTCCAAAATTGCAAGATAGACTTCTAGGTAGGGCAGATAAAAGAAGAAGCTGCAACAGACTGGATATTTCTCCCCTCCCCACTTCTGGTTCTCAGGAAGAGGTGGATACTCCCTGCTCCTATTGTCGCTCCAGATCCTGGGGGGATGAGTTCTGAACTGGAAAGAGGCACTTAAGTCAAGAGACTTGAGGCAATTTTCTTTCCCTGCTGTCAGCTGTCAGGATGTACCAAACATTTTCCATCCTGGACTGGGGAGATTGGTTGAACAGGATGTCTCTGTGTTGGACATTCTCTCCCTGCCTGCTGTTTCCTTTTGGGAGGATGTGGAAGTTATTCCCATCCCACCCCCCTTCCTTGGGCAAGATGACAAGATGACAAAACTGGGTGCAAAAAAAAGGATATCATATGCAGTCAAGTCAATGTTGATGACCTTTGCAGTGTGATAGAAACAAGGTACAAGGATATGTATCCAGTTCAGATGGATCCCAAATCTATAGGTAGAATGGGGTAACTTGGACAAATCTTTTGATTCTCAGCAGTAAACCAATAATTTGGCTTTATTTTAATTTGGCAGTAAACCAATAATTTGGCTTTATCTTAGATCTGTGTATCACCTAGCTCTGATTTCAGTCCGTATCTCTGGAGCTTTAGAATCCTTAGAAAAGCTGCTTTCTTGACCACTGGTAGGGAAGGAAAGAGGGGAACAACTGAAAGAATATCTGATTTCCCTAGTGGGTAGAAATTTGGCATTGCTGTTTCAAAGCTGGAGTAGTATTGCTTAAATTTCAACAAAAATTGTCCTAAAACAACACCAGGTTGCTGGCATTTCCCTGTCTCAAATTTTCCGGAAAAAGGAAAACCCCTGGAATCACCCTATCTGTCCTCTGGATGGCTGCTTGCAACCAGAAGATCACAAACAGCATTTGTGCTTGACTGGTACAAGCTAGTCAGGAGGCTGGGACAAGCCTTGCTGTAGCCTTAAAGGGACACTAAGACCGGCCACCCCATTTCTAAATCACCCAATTTATATTTCTTTTAAGTACGCGTAAAATTTGGCAAGCTCGATTCCATAATACAGGTGGGATCCTATAATGTGGTGGGATTTCCTTCTGTTGAAAATGGGAGCAAAACAAAATTGTTCCTATTTGTGTTTGTCCCATATAGACAAATGAGATAAATGAAACAGTCCCAGCCTATTGGAATTGGAGCATCAGGTTGGATATTTTATGGCTGAGTCTGGACAAATCAGTATCCAGAGCTCTGGACTGACATCCCAGCTTAATCCTAAGGGATATGCAAATCTCTAGTTGAAACTAGGTTTAGATGAAACTACTTTTTAAAGTGCTCTAAAAATCATCACTAGTCAATACACTGATAACCCAAGATATGCATTCTGAACATTTGGTGGAATTCTTGTTAGGAATGGAATGGAAAGTAGACACCTGGAAGTTTTCATGGCCATCACCATTATCAGCTTTTCCTGGTTGAATAAAATAATTGAGTTCAAAACAGTCAATTCGACGTGTAGGAAAATGCTAATATCTTCAAATGTAATACAAAAATAATAACAGGAAGACAATTATTTACTCTCAATGCTCCTTAATATTTGGATGAAAAACAAAGTCCAAAACTTAAAAGGATTTTTTTTTTAAAAAATTGATCCCAAAAATAATGATAAGTACCAAGAGAACCCGCTTCATGCTGTAGAAAGCCTCTCTTAGGGTAAGGTAAAGGGAAAGGTTTCCCTTGACGTAAAGTCCAGTCGAGTCCGACTCTAGGGGGCGGTGCTCATCTCTGTTTCTAAGCCCTGGAGCCGGCGTTGTCCATAGGACACTTCCGGGTCATGTAAAAGAAATATAAATTGGGTGATTTAGAAATGGGATGGCCGGTCTTAGTGTCCCTTTAAGGCTACAGCAAGGCTTGTCCCAGCCTCCTGACTAGCTTGTACCAGTCAAGCACAAATGCTGTTTGTGATCTTCTGGTTGCAAGCAGCCATCCAGAGGACAGATAGGGTGATTCCAGGGGTTTTCCTTTTTCCAGAAAAACACTCCTGGGCTTCAGGAAAAACCTGCCTGAACCCGAAAAAACTGCCACGTTGTCAGTTCTGCCCACTGAGCCCGCGGGCACAGCTGTTCAGTCCACCATGTCCACATCAGAAATCCTAGCTTGCTTGCTATCTGATGGTCTTCATGACATCACTCACTGAACTCAGTGAAGAATAATCAATGAGAAGAGGCAGTCCTAGTCTTCAGGGAAACAATGAGAGAGCTAACTCAAGGATGATCATCGATTCTTACAAAATTGTGGGCATGTAGGAAGTTTTAGACAATTTCTAGTCATCTCTATAGATACAGATGTTCTGCTTCTGCTGTTGCACTTCCTGACCACAAAAGCAACTGAAACATACGGAGTCTGTAAAGCTAAAAACAAAGACGCTACCCATTCTAAATTTTCAAAATTTGTAAGGAAGAACACAGTATCATGCTACAATAGCTGTGGGAACAAGTCCTGCTGGAAGAATTTTCTTTTTGAAATAAAAATGCCAGTTTGTAGGTGGTGTTGGATAAGTTCATTGTTACTCAGATGCCAAGAGATTTGTGTGCCAGATGTATATTATCCTAAATGCCGAAAACATTGATCATGCTAGAATCTATTTACCAAGGGCAAGAGGAAAGTGTGTGTGCTATCTCCCATATGTTATTGCATTAACATTAGTGATCTGGCAACAAAAAACCCAAATGCTAATAGGTAATCTTCTTCCAGGATATATCTCTACCTTGAAGGAAATGATGTTTTAACAATGTTATCAAGATCAGGCAAAATGAAACAATGGCTTGTTCTGCAACACTTGTATTTTCACATAATAGATCCTGATATTTTGGTTTGGGTTTGGGTTTGGGTTTTTATTTGTTGGGTTCGTTTATTTTTTGTAGGCTATCTTTATTCTGTTTTTTTCTTTGCATGTATGTGCTATGTGTAGTATTTTTTTTAATTTGAACCCAATTTAAAGAGCATTGCCACATCCCTTTGGGTATTCCATGCGTACATAGTCACCCTCTCTGAATAGTTAAAATGGGAAATCCCTGCCTAAATGTTGCCTTAATTTTTGTAGAACAAGTCCTTATGTTATTTTATTTGTTACCTAGTATACATTAGGCAGCAAAACTCTGCATTCATTTTGGTAAAGATGCTCCAACTGGTTCATTGATTGTAGAGTTTTAACAGTTTCTCTAAAAGTTGCCTGACCAGTACTTTACAGGTGTTAAAATTTAATTTATCAATTCAGCCTGATTTGTCTTAACCTGTGTACCGTTGATCTGATACAATGAGTTTTTAACACACCATCAATAGAGGTAAAAAAAAAAAATGACATGTTAGCTATTCTATTGTAAATTATAATGTGTTGTAACATTCTAATAATAATTTATTTATTTTTATTTTTTATTTTCTACCCTGCCTTTATTATTTTTATAAATAACTCAAGGTGGCAAACATACCTAATACTCCTTCCTCCTCCTATTTTCCCCACAACAGCAACCCTGTGAGGTGGGTTGGGCTGAGAGAGGATGACTGGCCCAAAGTCACCCAGCCGGCTTTCAGGCCTAAGGTGGGACTAGAACTCACAGTCTCCTGGTTTCTAGCCTGGTACCTTAACCACTAGACCAGACTGGTAAACATGAAAGATTTAAGAAAAGTGTGTAGGTTATTATCTTTGATCAAATCCTATATAGTGAATATTCCTTTACAATAACTAAGTTATAACTATTCAAGCATCTGGCTTATCATGTAATTTTGTTCTACCCTGCCCAATCCCTTTCCCTTTCCTTTCCCAATTATCTTTCCTTAAATTCATATTCTCTGTTTCATTCCTGCAATTTTCTTCTAAACCTGTTTTCTCTGTGCCCTTTTTGCAGGAAAAAAAATAATCTTTTTTCTCCCATATGATAGCAGTGCTTTAAAAAAATAGGGCACATTTAATTAGTTCCCCCACTGTTTATGAAACTTAGGTCATGGTTCTGGTACTACTTAATTAACTGATTTTGAAGTTTGATTGACTACCTCTGAAAAGATGAACAGTATAGTCAGATCAGAGGCTGTATCAGTGCAGCTTTAGAAACTAAATGCAGCAGAACACAAAATCTAGTACCTATGCTGCATGAATCCAATGGAAAAAGGCAAATTAAAATGTTTAACAGAATATTCACAAGCTATATTAATATAAAATGTTTCTGTGACTATTTTTATACATGATTGAAAATCGCCTTCTTTTTCCATTGCAAACAATTACAGCTAAACATATATACAGTACCTACATTTTTAGAGTTAAAGCAATAAAGTGGTAAGTGGTTATGAGAACATCTTTCATTTCAGTCCAATTCTCCATTATTTGTAACTGCTGAATTACAAGTGACAACTCATAGCTGTATTTTTAAGCAGTCTAATTCTAATATCTTACATGTTTAGTATTTAAGCCTACATTTTAAGAAATTTATGGTATACTGTAGCACAATTTAGGTACTTTTGAGTTGTATTTGTTCCAATTAGAATTAAATGCTTAAATTTTCACCACTGAAGTCCAAGAAACTTAATTATTTTAAAGTTTTTAGTTATAACTAAAGCTACACCAGCCCATCCCCATTCATAGCATAATCAGGAATTGTGGAGTCCTTGGTGCTCTCTGAGCTTGCTTGTTTTCCTCCAGACGTTGCCTAGTTGCCCAACTAGGCAACATCTAGTCTGGCAATGAAACGTCTGCAGGAAAACAACCAGGCTCAGAGAGCACCAAGGACTCCACAGTTCAACCCTGAGCTATGGATACTCTCTTCAATTGATAATCAGGAATATTTGGCAGTGAAATAATTAACTTTTATTTTGTCCCACTGTTAAAAAAAACCATAATCATAAAAGCATACATCATGTGATATGGTTTCCATAAAAATTCTTAACACCTAAGTTGTATTTTAAAAAGTGCAGCTGTGTTTAAAGGAAGCTCTGGGAACATTTGTTACTTATTTGCATGGCACTCAACAGACATTCCTACAGAAAAAGATTCAGAACCTCGATCGCATTGTGAAGGAGACAACTTAAGAAATGAAATTTGCATTCCAAATATTTGTAGTTGCTTCCCTGTTTCCTTGGGGGGAAAATGTGAAAAGTGAGTAAAATAAGACAATGCATGGCTTTTGTAGATGGACTGGCACACTTTTGGCTTGTTTTTGCAAATATCTTATTCCCTTCATATACCTCAGTGAAAACCTACAGTCATTAATGTGGCTATATTTGTCCTATGGAACAGCAGTTGAAAGGCTGCTGTCTAAAATAGAGGAATCCTTTTTAATCAGGGTCTTTCAAATTGGTATTTCATTAATCCACTATCATCCTGAAAAAGGGTTCTCTCTCCCACCACTGTTTATTATTTCCTCTATTAAGCAAAAACTTATCTGAAGGCATTTCCTTGTTTTTGTCTTATTGTGCTTTTCTCCTCATATATTTTTGTCAGCTCTAGACCCACTCAGCATATGTTCTTCTATGAAAAGCCCTGAGGAAAAATTAAAAGGCTGCTGTTGCCAATTCATTGTTATTATTAAGAATCATCATTCACCTAGCAGTTATCTAGCCCCTTTCTCTGTTCTTATCTCAGCTTCTGTGATGACATTGCCTTCCTGATCGAGGCATCGCTCCAGCCTCGTCTCATCTCTCCCACCTTAATTTGTAGCGAAGCACTGCAAGTTTGGTGACAGGCAGTTGTTCGTGCTTGAATAACCCACAATTTGAATTCTACCGTTTGTGGCATCCATGTAATGCTTAGCAGTAGGTACAGCTGTTAACTATTCGCTTATAAATAATCTTCTTCCCCTCTCAACCTGTCTCCCAGGTAGTGTACCTGTCACCATTAATAACTCACTGGTAGCTCCCTTGCGATTTGGCCCATCACTTGTCATTCACAGTAGAGCAATATTCTGGCCTGCTAGGGAGGTTCACAGACGCTCCATCAGCTATTCACTCATTGCAGCAGCTGTATTATTTCAAGGATCTAGCTTACGGGAAATCACATTGATGCCTTTCACAGCTAGGTAGCCAACTTGTACCATTCTTACTCCCATGCAGCTGAACACAAACAAAGCTCCATCTTCACAAAGTTCTTTGCCTTTTAAGAAATACCATATCGACTACCAGCATGAGCAATAAGCTTCATAGAGTTCTTTCTGGCATTAGCTCTATTGATTTCAGTGATGTTACCCCAGTGGTTTGTATTGCCCATAATATAGCGTAATTAAGTTTATGTAATACTATATGATACACCACATTGATTGTGATGCTTTGCTGATTGCCCAGTGGGAATTAAAAGCAAAGTTTGTCTCACCTTCTAAAGAGCTTTGATAGTGCCATTTACCATTACCTGACCTTAGCCTTTTAGGGAAAAGAAGAGCTTTTTTTCAAGTATATTGCAGGAGTTGTGAATTATGTAAGGTTGGTACCCTAGTTGTGTCCTGTAGTAAGAAAGGCATATTGAGCAGAGTGGGGTATGCAGTCTTCCCAATAATTTGGACTTCTTGGTTTATATTTACTAGATAAAAAAAGTGGTGGTATTGTCAGAAATGGCAAACATCGCAACACAGCTTAATTGAGAAGATGCTACTAGATAGAGCCTTATTGTTAGACAGAATCCAGAGAGTAATTGCTTGAGATTATGTGGCAAGACACAAGCAGTTTTCTCTTCTGTAGCAGCATCAGTTGCCAATAGAGTTGCCTTAAAATCCCTGAAGTCATCTGCCATTCTAAAACAGGGGAAGAGGGTGTTTTTTTTAATTGAAGCAGTCCAGGAAGAGATGCTTTGGATTTCTTCCCCACATGATGTTGGAGGAGAGAAACAGGAACCAGGTCTCTTCTGTGGCTGCTCTTAAGTTTTTGGTACAGTCTGCCTCCACCCCAGTTTTGGATAGACTGTATACTTCTTGCCTTCAGGAAAGCAGCAACGATCATGCTTTAACATGTCCCATTTGGGGCTTAAGTGTTACTTCACTGGACTGTTTTTAAGCATTTTAGTTTTAATCAATTTTTATTGTTAATTTCATTTTAATTCTTAATTTGGGCATTGGTTGCAATTCATTGTTGAGGAAAGTTTTTTTAGATGAGCTGCCCAGAATCTGTTGTTGAAAGGAAATTTGATATAAATTGGTGGTCAGTCAGCATGGAGAAATGTCATCTGGTCCTTCACCTGAGCAAGCAATAAATGGCATGCTCAGGATTAAAGTTAACTGCAATTTGTAGAAAAGGGAATATCTCCATAAAAATGATTGTCAAATGAACTTGATAATGTATACTTAAATATTAGATTTTTTTTCCAAGTACCATGCAGTTTGAACCTCAGACAATTCAAGCTTAGTATTAAAGTACTTGGTAATGATGTATTTATACTATTATTTTAAAAATCTACCTACCTTTTTTTAACAAGGTAAACTCAAGATAGCTTACAACATACAAACCTATCTTAAAAATAACATGAAATACAATTTATCCTGAAAAGAATATAACCATAAAGGGAATAGTATAACCAAATACTTTGAGCAGTCATATTTTAATTGAATAGCTAGAAGAACATTGTGTCCAAGGCTGATAGGTTTCATCTAGAAAAAGATTCCACAAAGTGAGGTCCATGACAGAAAATGTCTTACGTTGAGTAATTGTCCTTCATATGGTATATGTTTAAGGAATATGATGCAAGGCTTCAAATGCTGCAGAGAAATGTATGTATGTATGTATGTATGTATGTATTTCTCATATTTCTGTACCACCCATCTCGCAAGCAACTCTGGGCTTATATTTGAAAGAAGGCAGTCAATCCTTCTAAAAGATAAAATCAGGACCTTAGATTAATCCTGGAAACTAGTGTAGAACTTTCTATAGATAATTTTTAAAAACCTATTTTGGTACAGTTTCAGATAAAGAAATAAAATAATAATTTCCATTTTCACTTAGCAAGGGGTAAGTGGGACTGAGAACTGTTGGAGAGTACATTCCTTAAATTCTTTGCATTTTGCTGTTATTTTATAATTCATTCTTTTCTGTGAATAAATTCATGCTGCTGTTTACCAATGGATAATGTGTGTCTATGTATAGTCGCTTGTATGTTTAATTTCAGCTATGTCAGAGTTACAATTGCATGGATCAGAAGAAAAATCTACTTACTGTTGAGTAGATTTTCTATAGATTTTTTAAAAGATAAAAATCTATAGAAAATGTGGGTGAACTATTTTGGGACTTAGACCTATTTTATTCATAAGGCAGGGCTCCTTAATTTTTCTTTCCTTAATTGTTAGAATGCTCTTTATGCTGATAACAGCAAAGGACACTTTGTACTGGGTTCTCATTCAGTGGGGCTCTGCAAGAGTATTCAAGTGGCTATGTAATATCTCATAGCCCACATGGACTACTTTAAGAGCTTGCACCACTGTTAGCATATGGGGAACAGATGGTACGAACCTCTCCCACAAGCCACCTCACACATTGAATAAAGTCCAATGCATCACTTATCTGAACCTTGTTCAGATTTTTATGGGAAAGTTATAAACTACCTGGTTTTTGCTTCAGTCTAGTCTTGTGGACCTCATAGATTCTGCTGAGATGAAAATGCTCAAATTCAATCCCAGGGTATCTCTTTCAGAGTTTTTAGTTGTTAGGAGACCAGATTTATCCAGGACAATATATATACAAGGCTGTCTGTCTATGTTTCTGGTACAAAGAAACTTGGTAGATGGTAAAACTTAAATGGCTTTTTAAAATAACTATTAAATGACATTTAATAAGCAGGAAAGGGCAACACTTTTTCCTTAAAAAGTTGCTATCTAGCATAATATAATCCAACATATTCTTATAAGGAAGGAGAAGTTTTCCGTCTCATTCAAACATTCAGGTATTTAATGACAACTAGCCATCATTCCATAGCTCCTCTTTTGTTGCTAATTTTCTATGGATACAACTGTCCAAAAATGATAGGTATACAAAGTATTTAGTAGCATGAGATTGCGTATTGCTGGCATCTAGGCTTCATTATACCTGTTCTGAAAGCTATATATGGAAACTTCTGGAAATCATTGTCCATCCTGATGGACAGTGGATGACAGAACATGGATGACAGGAAGTTCACAGTGGTATTTTCTTGTTTGTTACATAAAAGCTTCTCTTAACTCTGATTAATAATTAACCATTTTAAGACTTTATTATAAATTTATGTGTACTCTGAAACAACTCACTGTCTATGTTTTCTCACTATTTCACATCTACTAGAGTGTATGGGTAAATTTTGATGTCATTTTAACTGCTGTTTGTTCCTGTCAATTTGTGGCTCTGTCTTCCAAATGAGAAGACTTTATAATGCTGCAATAGCATAGGGAGAATACACAAATAAGTAAAAGCTCCATTTGTTTTGAATATAAATATTGTTGTGTAAATACAAAAAAAACCATAATTATTTGGGCCTCTCAGGTCTCTGTGATTATAGCCTTTGCATGCGTCATAAGAGAGGAGATTCAACTCTATTCTATCACTGCTTCTTCTCAACTGTCTGCATAATTTACTGTCCACATTGAAGAGTTCCTTCTCTCTCCACATGTACCCCATTTATTTGTAATAGCCACATTTTTAAAAAAAAGTTATTCGCATTCATTCATCCTTATCTCTTTCTGCTTAGCTCAGCAAATTAACAACCTTGCTAGACACTATAGGGTTAATCGAGAGCTAATCAGGTTTGTTCTGGCATTTCCCAGCTGCTCTTCCAGAGAATATAAAGTGTTTTGGGAGCTGATCCAAGCCAGTGGATATTTAAGAGGGGAGGGGGGGAAGGGGGAAGTTAGATGAAGAGTTACATTCCTGTGTGGGACAATCATGCACAGGTTTGCCTAGAAATAACACCCATTGAGTTAAATGGACCTCTGTGTAGGCTTGCATTCTTAGTTAACTCGTTTCCCTTTAAAAAGAAAATCTGCTGTTCGGTTTTCAACAATACACAAACATACACTCAAAGACCAAATGACCTCCAGGCCTTGGCTCCTACAGCACAGTTTATCAACTTTTCTCCGCCTTTTTCTCTGTAAAAATCCAAAGTGAAGTGTGAAAAGCATCAGAGGGCCTCTCTTGTGCCAGTGCAGGCTTTTAGTCGCTTGCCAGCACCTTCATCTCTTCATATGTTTCTAGCTAAGGTCTAACATGGAACAAAAACCTGATAGCAATAGAGACCAGATGCTGCTATTTTTTCTCTGTCACTTGGCTGCTGAGCAGATGGAATTTATATCAATCGGGCATGCTTGGAGGAAGAGGCCATGGCAGCCAACATGTGGAACTGGGGCTGAGTGACATTTTTGCTAATGTTTTGTCCTTGTAGAACATTATGCTTCCTCTTTGCTTATGAGCTGTGGTTTTCCTGACTCAAACAAGGTTCCAAGCCCAGCTGGAATTGCTGTCCCTCCCTTCCTCCTCCCTTCCTGAGGGAGTGCTGGGAGCAATGGAGGAGGAGAAGGGGCCTGAACAATGGAGCTCTTTATTAAATACCTGACATCTGCATGCAATGCACCCAAATCATTTTAGCCAAGCATTAAGAATTCACTGGGCATTACCAGTCCCTCTGTGTCTAGTTCTGGAGCTTATTTGATTTATATAATGAACAAATGCCTCTGGCCAAAGGCTCATTTCTTTGGGTTATTTCTGGGGTTTAAAAGATATTGTCATAGATCGTCCCAGGGAAAAAAAAATATGGAGAGCAAAAAGGGAAAGGGTGGGTGGGAAACAAAATATTCTTTTTGAAAAACAATAGAAGACAATATTTATTTATTATTTATTGTCTTCTATTGTTTTTCAAAAACAGAATGAAAAAGGAAGATAGAAAGAAAAGCTTCTTCAATACAAACATTAACATGTAACCACTTTAGAAGTCCATTTTAAAAACTGTGGCTGCAAACTAATCTAGTACCTGGCTGGTAGAGATACAAAAGCTGATGCAAAGCTCACAAAAACAGAGGTGTTTTTGTGTGGGCAATAAGAAGGAACAAGGAAACTCAGAAGTGACTTTGTAGAACGTTGTAGAACAGTGGGTAGCAACAAAAGGCCAGAGGCCATATTGGGATCACCAAGGCTTTTTAAAAGACCCCGTTTCACTGAATACCTGCTTGCCCATTGGATATATAAAATATATTAGGGTATTATCCCAGATCTTCTTTGCAATTACTTAAATTTTCAGGTCATGACAGAAAGCTAAACTGAATTTGGGAATACCAGAGCTTTGCTTTGCAAAAGCCTTTTGACCATAGAAGATGTAACTGAATTAATCACACAAGGGAAGTAGGTGTGTGTATATGTTTGTGTAGGCGTTTGTATGTATGCACCAGGAGTTGATAAGAGTTGCCACAATGCATACACTCTGATATTAGCAATTCCTGTGATACTATATTATTTACTACCTGTTCACAACTTGCCACTGACATTAGCTGAATCTGAAAGAACTGAAGACAAAGTAAATGCTACATCCAGCCTCCACTCACCCCGCCCCCTATGAAAAGTGGCCTCTGGCAGCTGCAGTTTAAAGTGATAAGTAGCAACAGCAGGTAACTATTCTGTTTACTTCTTTCTGTCTCCCATCTTTTTGCTCAATATCCACCCCCCCTCCATGGGATTCTGATTGTGAGTTCACAATATTAGGTCTGCTCCTGGAAAATTTGGGGGAGATCACTTGGAGGTGGAAATTCTGAACCCTTCTCAGAAACTCATTTATCTACATAGCTGCAGTCCCACTTTCAGCCTCTTTTTTCTTTTCTTCTGAAGAACCAGTTTTGATTGGATGTTATTTACCTATATATTACCATCACTATTCTAACAGGATTTTTTTAAGCCAACTTGTGCCATTCTTTTCATGTAAATTGTCCTTTCTAGTTCTTTTTTGTCTCGTTACATTAGAGAAATGGCACCAAGTAGAAAGGACAAATTTGGCCATAGTTTATGTAGAATCTGAATAGCCTGAATTTTAGTGTATGTGTGTGAGTGTGTGTTTGCTTTAACACTCCAGAGATTTGTGTATTGTGAAGTGAACATGGAAAGCACATTAGTATTTTTTATTGTGAATTTAGAAGAAGGAGAGGGACAAAATGGGGTTGACTCATGTAATGCTATCAGAGATTCTTCTAAATGGTTTTCCATTCCGTTTTTCCATAGTAGCAATGCTCACCTTGTCTGAGACAGAAATGTTCAAACAGAATATTCAAATCTTTAAAAGGTCAACCCCACACACAATATTCCAGAAATTTGTCTCTTGCAACTGCACACATTTTTTCAACCATGTAAATTTTACAAATTTATGAAAAGGCGGCATCTTTCTGTTACTTACAGATCTACAATTTATTTTCACGGCAGGATTTAGTTTCTGAATGCAGAGACCTGTGGGGGAGTTAGGCCAAATCTGGAATTCTTTGTTTGATTAATTGTAATTGAGACTGTGCATTTTTGCTATCAGAATGCTCTGTGGGCACATGCTTGCTTCGCTGGAGTTTGTACCTAGAGTTCATAGTTTTTTCTGTTAGGAGAAGGGTGGCAAAATGCTTGGACAGGGAATGCAACTGGTTTTTATGTTTCCTCTTTGATGTTTCCTGCCATCTTCCGAAGAAACCACATTCTAATTGCTTCCTTAAAATACAAATCTCAGGCAAATGTTTCAGGGAGCATGTTTCCCACTGAAAGCACAGTTCTAGTTAATAGCTCTAGACTACCTTTCCTGCAATTAAGAGGTGGGGAATGATGCTTCCTTTGGGGAAAATACTTACTATTTGATATGACTTCTAATAGGGTTCAGCACATGACATGGTCAGCCGGTGGGATTCCATCGCCCTAGGAGAATTGGGTGCACTTTAAATCCTTTTCCTTTGATGTTTACAGAGGTAAACAGTGTTTTTACAGTTGATCTGTACCTGCTGATAATATCTGCAAAACATTTTGGAGGAATGGATTCCTCAAAACCCTTCATTATTCTTCTGTCATTTTGATAGAACCTGTCAGATAAGAGATGTCTACTGGGAAGAATTAAGATTTCAGAATATTGGCAATGTTACAAACATGTGCCCTCAAGTCTCTAATAATGATGCTTAATAGCAAAAAATCTCCACCAAATTTTTATTACTTTAAAAAGTGGAAGTTTTCATGATAACAAAACTGTTTTTGTGGAAAGAAAAAGTATAATTAAAGAGTGCATACATACAAACACCAGCAATGCTTTTAGGAAGCTGGAAGTATTCTGTATGTATGTATTCTTCTTAGATGCTGTTAAAATGGTACGACTCATTGTGTTTTTTCTTTTTTCCCTACAAATCCATGGGTACGTAATTATGCAATTTTATATTAATAAGAAGAAATATTTTTTTAAAAAAGTAAATAGTATATTAGCACAGCTGAGTTTTTTTTAAAGCAGTCTGTGTTTATTTTTAATTGCTGATATCCACCTAGGACTTCTTTTGTATTTTAATATTCTAAAAAATCCTTGCCACAGTACTGATACATACTGTACCTCTGGAAGAACCACAGATTTCTGTATTAATTGGTTCTGCTCCAGTAAAATACCCATCAAAGCAAAACCCTCAAATCCAGGGAGGAATTCAGAAGATGAGGATTTTATAAGCATACTTAGGAAAAACAAAAGTTTTTAAAGGTTGTTTTGATTGTTAGTCAAGGTAATTATTTTCCATCAATTGTATGTTTTCTCTTTAACACCGCCCCATATTAGTGCAAATCTCTGGCCTGGTTGCTCATCGGATATGCAGCTGAGCTTTCACAATCCACCTCGCAATTAGGATGGTTACAGAACTGATACTTTGTCACATTAGACAGATGAGATTGCAATGTCTGCATGATATCTGGACAGGTATCAATTCTTTTTTTGCCTTGTGTTGCGTCTGTTCTCAGTCTCTAGTATAGAAGGCAGCATCAGCCCATTCAAAGCTTTTGCCAATTCCTGAACCTCCCATCAGTCAAGATTTCCTTTTACCTTTGAGATGACAAGCAATTTCTGATGGCACGTGGAATATAGGTCCTGATAACAGAGTGGCTGGACATTCTGCAGCTCCAATATATTTGGATGGCACTAGGATGGGAAAGACTGCGTCTAGTTTTCTGTTGCACTTCAGTGACACAGCATAAACTGTCATTTCAATATAAAGATATATCGATCCTTTTTTCCATAATCCTGAGTTCACCTACCTCAGTGTTAGTGACATATCTGTGTACTCTTCCCTGGTACAACTGTGCATAAATGTAATAAATCTGAATCTTATCTGAATCTGCAGCCTTCAGTGGGATTTCAGAGAATGCTTGTCATTCCAGATAGCCTGCAAAATCTCAGATAGATTTGGAAGCCAGCTCCCAAATTTTCCAGCTATGACACAGAGGGTAATTTACCCTCCCTTGTGCTCCTTGCTATGTTTCACTGACAGCGTGTCATCGCTCCTTTGTTTCAGTTGTGTCAGGATGACACGGTGCAATAAGAAGCAGCGTAACTTGATCTAGCACATATTCGTACCAAACCTAAACAAAACGTGCACTCCAGTGTCTGTCTGTTCCTGGAAATCCTGCCTCTCAGTCGCTTAAATCTTTTTTGAGTTGTATTAAACTAAATGCTAACTTCTATGGATTTAAACCAAGGATGGTTTAGATATTGTAAGAGTCCGAGGAATCTTGTTACCATGCACTTCTCAGAATGTAGGTTTAATTCAAAGTATACTGCTTTTCAGGAAGAAATCTCTGTCTACCGTTTTTGATATGAAAAAGGTAATACATTGCCAAAGCACATACAGAATTGTTATATTTGCAATCATTTAGCTTTGGTCTTAAATGAATGCTAAAATAGAGTGGGCTGCTCTCTAAACTTTAATTTTAGAAAAGACTTAATATCATAATGGCCAATGAAACTCTTGCATGTGAATAGACATTAAGTGTGCTTAGTTGCATAGTGTAATTCTCGAAATGAGTAACACAACAGTAAACATCAAGGTCCCACTCAGGGCACATCCATGCTTTTAAAGTTCTTTCAAGGTATTTTTTAATTTTTTACAGATGAATTTGCATGGGGCAGTTTGTACAGAATGGTCATTGCCATGGAATAGTTTTTTCCTCTGCTGGCCCCTCCCAGCTGCCACCCTGCCTTTTAAGGAACAAAGAAATACTTGCTTAGAGTGCTTTGCAGCCACTGGGAATAGTGAGAAGAAAGTGAAAGTTGGCAGAAGTTTTCCATTTTCCTGTTTATTGCCCAAATGGTGGAGATTCTTGAAGAACCAAGTCACCATTGTCTCTTTTCACGTTGTACCTATAACTTTATTCTCAGCACGTGGAGCCTGCTGCAACTACATTAGGCACCATCCAGTTTTGGGTGGTGAATGTTTTTATTTTAGATAGATATGCATGTGTATCAGTGTGGCTATCCTGCATATTTGCTGGAAAATCAACAGAACATTCCCCTCATCTAGAGAAAGTTAAACTTTTCCTTGGTTGTCTTCCCTCTGCCCCACCCACCCAAGTTTCTGAATACACAGCTGCCTCCTGAGATAGGCATTCCAGTTAACCTGCAGCTCAGTTTGTGCATTTTCCCCTTAGATTTGAAAACTGACTAGACCAAATCCTTCTTGCAATTTGGTCTAATCAGTCTCACTTTTTATAAGATTAAGATACCACAATTAGAAAAACAGAGTGGCCCGCTCCTTTAGGTCCTTCATTTTTTCCTCATATCCATATGTTTATCGAGCTATCAGTGGTAAAAAGTTTGTGGTACAGTAGCATTAAGGGGGATGTCACTTCTCTTACTCTACAGAGATAATAGTCTATGCTGGTTTAAGTGGCAAAAGATCAAATAAAAAATTATTTTATTTTACATAGCTACCTTCAAAAATCAAGAAGGGTAAGAGGTGTTTATATACAATATTTGAGTGTAAACTGTAGGGAGAAAATTATTTTTTTCCTGTTAAGTTTGTTACATCTTCTTGCTTGAGGTTACTATAGTTAGCAATCTTTGGCAGGAGAGTTTTTTCCATTTTTGGTAGTGGCAGCCCAATTCTTTTTTGGACATATTTTCTTCTGAATTTCCCATTATCTCTCAAACCTGTTTCATGTTATCATTGTCAGATTCTTCTTCTTCTTAGAACAAAATATTTAAAAAAAACACCAAGTAGAAAAAGAAGCCAGGCGTGGAACTGAGAGTCATATGGTTATGATTTGAGTATGTCAAGGCTCTGTATTTTTGTATTATTATTTTTGTGGTGGGGAGAGGAGTTTTTTTAAAAAATCCCTGTGCCTTTTACTTTGGGCAGCAAACTTGTTGCAGAGACATCAAAGGGAATGTGTGCTGGATCAAGGTGATTCCCCCCCACCCCATCACATCCTTGCCAGCTGCAGTGTTTATGATTAGAGGCAGACGTTCCAGACACCTTAGAGTCCTCACTGAGCATCAGATCTTTAACAGGATCCATCCCAACTGGGTGACACTAAACAGACGGCTAGAGGGGAGATGGTGGGGTTGAGCAGATGGGGGGAGAGGAATCTTTTGGCACTCCAGGCACTCAGAAGCCAAGCTTTATAACAAACTTCTGCTAATGCCAGTTTTTTACCTTGCCCAGAGGCCCTATTTATTGGCTTTGAGGATGGTGTTCATTAGCATAGGGGACGCTTAGAGCTCACCAAATGCTGCTATTGACCCTCTTACAAGGAGTGCAAAATTTGTACAGCATTCGGGTCATAAATTGCTCAGCTTTGAAGCTGCTTCCCTACATTCTCCTATCAGCTGTATCCTGCCAGCTTCCTGAGGCTGACACAATTCTCCTCTCCAATCTTACTCTTTGCTCTCTGCAGCTAACTGCTCTGAATTCCCCTTAGATGATTCCAACAGTAAAAACATTAATACTTGTTTACTGATCCTGTTGACATAAGAATTCTGCAAATGGCAAATCATACTGATAGTGGTACTCTGTTGGAAGAAGCTCTCTTCTTTCCCCTTTCAGTTCTCTCTCTCTCTCTCTCTCATTGCTGTTGGTGCTGTTTAATTGCATCAGTGCTCAGTTGCCTTAGACTAGAGCTGCAGATGCTGTGATAGAAGACCTGTTGTTCTAATGCTCATATGCAATTCTTTATGTCTCACAATAAACTCTGGTCAAATTAGAAATCTTCCTTCCAGGTTTCTAACATTCTGACAACCTGCAAAGCAGATGAGACAATTGAGTAATTGAGTTGATCACTCTTATCAATACCAAAATCACAAAATCTTCACTCCCAGAGCTATCAATTGTCCCATGCTCTGAGAGTCAAAACTAAGTCATACTACCTCACTATGTGCAAGATAAAAATTTCTTTCAGTTCTTCTATATGGGGGCTTCTTTTTAATATTCATAGGAAAGTATGCATCTTAAATAGCATTGCATTTTCTTTTAGGGTCAAATATTAATTAGAATCACAATAATTGTCCCTAATCTAATTAAATAAGATAGTATCAACTAGATTCATAAAGAAAATCATCAATTTACAATTTGGATCCTAATTACTTTTACAAATAAATTCCAGTCAAAACTAATGGTCTTACTTCTACACAAATGTATTCTTTTCCTATATGCTTTATATTAATACTTGATCAGATTTTGTGGTTTGCTACCTATCTACAAGTGAGGGAAACCAAATTTTTATTGTTGTTTATCTTGAGTTTGAATGTTGTTCTGATGTTGTCCTGACTCACAGGCATACACTGGCTTGAACTGGATCAGGGCTACCATTTTATCTTTTTACACTTTTTTAGAAAAATGAGAAAGGGAAACTGTGTGAGATAGAAAAGGAGAAGTATAGATTTGAA
Organism: Candoia aspera; assembly: GCF_035149785.1. Classification (NCBI taxonomy): domain Eukaryota; kingdom Metazoa; phylum Chordata; class Lepidosauria; order Squamata; family Candoiidae; genus Candoia; species Candoia aspera. The sequence continues at coordinate 187,417,223 of NC_086154.1, forward strand.
TTATAAAAAGATTATTATATTTTGTATTTTAAAAGTTTTTTTGCCATACCATCACTAATGTATTCTAAACAAATTTAGAAAATAAAAAAAAGAGTATGTAAGGTTCACACTGTTGATTCTTCGGAAAACACAGGGTGGGATTTGAAAGAATGACATATTTCAGGGTAAGCCTATGGAAGTTGAAGATACTGCAGATAAATTTTAACCAGCCAAGACCGAATGTGTGTTTCTTTTTAGTCTTCCATCAAGCCCTCAAGTCCTTGGGCTGAGACAGGATATTCTGCCCATGCTCTGTGCCTTTATCATTACTTTTGTGTCAGCAAGAAGACTGCATTATTTGTATCAGCGACCTGAGCTCACTCAGTCAGCTGTTCTTCAGAATGTCTGGCACCCACTTGCATGGCTACAAACAAGCAACCTCAAGAATGGGTTGGAGCATTACTTAGATTGAAATCTTTTAATTAAGAAAGATCACCCAAAATGTATTCTGTGCTTCAGGGTAACAGTTTTAAGTATAGTCCTCCTTTGAGTCTTTGCATCCAAGTTATTATCATACACACACACATGCTGTTAATGACATAACTAGGACTGGCAACTTAATTTTTAAAATAATTAATAAGCTGCTCATTGTAATAGCACTGTTATTTCCTGGCTGATCTCAAACTTTAAATAGCAGGGCATACCACAGGATTATTAAAACATAACCATCTTCATTATTACCAAGCTTAGCTTTGTTTTAAGCCATAATTTAATGGTGCAGTTAAAACATCCTAAATTAAAATTGGAATGAACTGACACTGGAGCACATTGACAAGCCCACGTTCCCACTGACTAGAGCCTGGAAATGGAAATAAGGATGAGACTATTGTGCTACTATTTGGCATATCAAATCTGGACTGCAAAATGTGGTTGACTGTCAGATGGCAGTAGAAAATAGAGAAGACTCTAATTCTTGCTGCCATCTAATTGTTGTCAAAATTTTGCAGCCCAGATCATGTAGCCCTGGTTACTATATCATCTTGTTAGAAGACAATACATATTTTCCTTTTCTTTTCCACTGCTTCTAGGAGGAAGAAATAAGTTATGCAACTTCAGGAGCTGATCCACATTTCTACATTGTTTGGGAATGTAGTGGAGGGTTTCAGACTATGCTTAACTCTTCTTAAATCTTCTTTTGGGCCTACCCAAGATTCAGACAATAGAGAGAAATAGAGCTAGATATCTGTAATGATACCTTCCTCAAATTCCCTGATAAACCCAGCAGCTTGATATAATGTTCAAAAGCATCATTAGTTAAAATTAGCACTCAGTAAAATAAAGTTTTTTGTAAAAGCTACTTTCTGTGAATATTCACATTTTCCCTTTTCGAGCTCTTCTTTTAAACTACATCCACTGGTAGGCACTGAATGGATAAAATTAAAGTTTCTGTGATTCTTATCAAACTTTCCAAGCAATTATCTTGATCCAAAGGGCTGTTCATACATGCAGTGTTTCCTGATGCCCTAACAGAAACTGTTTTATAAGCCTATCTTCATAAGTAATCCGTCAAATAAACAAATTCCCCCTGACTTTAATACTTCCTCGCTTTTTGCATGGTGGCTCCCTCCACTATATCTTGGAAAAGTTAAAATACTCGACAACTGGGCACCTGAAATGGAAGAGGCCATGGCACTTCCCACTCAGGTACATAAGCTTTGGTAACTTTCACAGGCAGAAGTAGTTACTAAATAGTTACTAAACAGAAGTAAATAGTTACTAAAACTGGGCAGGTAGGAAAAGCCAACTGTCAGATAGTGGGAGTGACTGAAGCCCTTGAGGCTGAATTTAATTTTCTGTTTTGGGTATCTAACAAGTGAATTATAAAGGCAAGTTCTCAGCTATTTTTTCTTACATTATGGCTTTCTTTAGCTTGCATTTGAAGTGAGGACACCACAGAATACTATACATTACTGATGAAGTACATTGTACAAATTTAGCACCAATTACCATGCTTCACTTTCAAGAGATGTTAATGCTTCTTGAGGCACTGCTTTCTTACAGAGCCAGCTTTGGATCATCTGGTCACCTGTAACACTGAGTTTCACTTATTCTTGCAATCTCACAAGGATGCACCGTTCCTAATAAGTTTCTATCCAGGTACTTACTGGACTTCATCACTTTTGAATTGTACATACATAGCTTGTCTGACACATTGGTAGATGGCCACCATTCCTTATTAGAAACCTATAATATCTATTCATAATAAATGTTTTAACTTTTCAATGTTATTTGCTTGTTATTGCAAACAAGTAATCCTTGTAAATTCCTGAGTAAGATATATTCGTGTTTTTGCTGAGACTTATTGCAATCCGTCACAAGGAAATGCCTGTGGTGAATCACAGTATACTTCTATTTTCAAATTTCAGTGCACTGGGAAGCAAAATGTTATGTAGATACTGTCTTTAAGGTTGCACCAAGTTCACCACAGCAAGTCTAATTTGAGAATATTCCTCTCCCATAAGTTAACCTGACTGTATTGCACATGATGTACTTCTTCTGTGTGTGTGGTCCTATTTTCCCCTATCTTTTTCTTCTTCTTTTCCCTGGAAGGTATATGCATAATTGGACAAGACATTTTGGAGATACAAACATTGGAAAACTAGTGGTGTGGTTTCCCCTTTACCTTTTGATAAATGTTCTAAAGCATTGGGGGGGGTTCAAACAACATTTATTAATAAGTTGGAAAATTCTTTATCTGGTTCATTAATCTTTCTTAGATGAGGGAACTGAATCTTTTTGAAGATTCTGGAGAAGACTCAAAACCTAATTTTGGATTCTTCTGCCATGTACTTTTGAACTCTATAGTAATATATCTGAAAGAGGAACCAGGTGATTTCATTTTCCAAATTGTCAGGGTGCTCTGGGCTTTTCCTGTTTAATATTGTTAAATGGCAATGGCCATTTTACATACGCATTCCTTTTTATATGTGTGCTTCTTTCGGGCATTGCCCTTTTGCCCAGGCTTCCTGGAAAATTAAAATATTTGGAGTAGAGGCAAAAGAGAAAAAAAGTAAGCACACATCCTGTGACACATGACCAAGATTAAATAGACGGACTGGAAAGAACTGGGCCATCCATTTTTCTTTATTAATTGATAGGATCTTTCCTGATTTCCATTTAACCCCACAGCACAAATGTGTTCTGACAACATCTATTTTAATGTAGTAGAAGTAGTAGTTTTATGTAGTTTCTGCTTCTATCTAAGTGCAGTACAAGACCCTTTCCCCCCCAACAACAGCAACTGTGTGATGTAGGGTGGGCTCAGAGGGAGTGGCTCGCCCCAAACGCTATGGCTCCGGATGGAATAGAATCTCCCTGCTCCTAGTCCACTGCACCATACTGTCTCTGGTATTTTGTGCTGTGGGTCTATGACATTGTCTTCATCTCATTTTCAGCCATGAGTAGGACAACCTTAAGTCATCCTGAACTGTATCAGTGCTAAAGTACTGTTTCTCCCCTTTATTCCAACACCATCCAAGCGCAGCCGCAAGGTGTATAAAATTTGTTAAGCTTTGTCACCTTAGAGGAAAATCACATGACAGCAGTGATTTGAAACAGAAGCAGGTTAGGGATTGGCAATGGAGACAGCATACTTTACACTTTTCTTCTGGCCCCAGGAACTTCAACTCAGCAGTGGGGAAAAGCCCATAAATTTCCTAAAGCATTTCATGCATTTATAACTTATATAAAACTTCTTCAAACTAGCAATTGCGATAAAGAAAAAGCACCAGAAAGATTCTAAACAGGAATGCTGCAGTAGTCATAACATCAAAAGTTTAGGTGGTAGAGGGAGTGATGCTTATGAGTAATGCTCCAGTTCATCAGCAATGATGGCTTACAGTGTTGGCGTAAATAACCCTTGCCCTTACTAGCTTTATCAAGACCTATAGCAGCATTGGTCATATTTAACCACACACACACAGACACACACACACACACACAAATGGTTGCACAAACAAACAGCAGGGTTTAGTGACTTTTGTTTATTTTATAAGGTCTGTTTGAAAAATCTTGCAGCTGGTATGATATATTGTGAAATGTTACCATAGATAATCCTGGCTTCTTATCATCTACCTAGGTCATCAGTTTTAAGATTTTTTGTTTTCTTTCTTGTAGCCAATGATACCGTTTATACTTAAATTACCTTTTAGGCTGTCAAGTTTTGGGGTTTTGTTTTTCAAAATTTGAGGGAAAAGGATGATGACACAGATTAGAAAGTGGTATTTATTTGGTTATCTCAGATGCACATTCTGCCATCACAGTCTGAGAATTAACAGGCAGGACTACTAATTTCACCTTAAATAAAGTTAACTGGAAGTGCCAATGTACATATCTAGATAAAAGTTTAAAACAGAGTATTTTTTCTCTAGTCACAGTTTTGCAAGTAAAAAGGAGATGCTGGTAGTTAAAACCAGAAAGTGGAATATTAAGTCGCAACAGATTACAAGATTCCTGTGTTAGCCTTGCCATTTCTTTCTGTGGTTATAACTCCTGGCCAAGCAATAACTCCTCTAAGATAGAAACACAGTTTTTCTTTAGTAAGTTAATACTGCATTGAAATATGAACAATTTTGCTACTTTGATACCTTTTGCCAGTATTTGTAATATTGTCTACAGTGGGTTTTTCTGATTTTTGGTCTTTGACCCTAAAATTATAAATGCATCTTTTTTGTGCGCTCACGTGTGTGCGCACAAAGATAGATACGATAGATAGAAAGATAGAAAAATAGATAGATGCATATTGCATCCTTTCCCCACATTGCAAATATATCTGCACTATCAAATGTAATAATGATTGCTGGGCCTTGATATGGTTATCTGCTAAAACTGGAGATACACTGGTTGAAGGATAAGAAAGTATCTTTTTCCAGAATCATATTGACCCAGTATGTGTAATGGTTGCCTACTCCAATATACTCAGTCTCACAAGCTCGAGCTTTAAGATAACTGATTTATTAAAGGAATAGTGTGCAGATACAGACAAAGCTGAGAATAAACCAAAAGCGCGCGAAATACAAATCAAATACTATTGCTTCAGGCCAACTCCGCCCCGTGCCTCATCGTAGCAACCACCCCATCCCAGATGTCATCCATCGTCATACACCGGCCTGGGAACAGTTGAATGCTGTTTTCCACTCGTCCCCTTCCCTTATGCGAATGCGAAAATAGGCCTCCCTCAAATCCAGTTTTGAGAAAATCTTGCCTCTGGCCAGATGTGCTAACATGTCCTTGAGGAGGGGCAAAGGATATTTATTTAATATTGACACTGCATTGAGCCCCCGGAAATCTGTACATAGCCTCAAAGAACCGTCCTTTTTAGGTCTAAATAGGACAGGTGCCCCCACCGGAGAGTTGGCTGGCTCAATACAACCCCTGGCCAGATTCTTGTCAATGAACTCTCGCAACGTGGCCAACTCTTTCGGGGACATGGCATAGATTTTTGGGTTAGGCAACTTTACATTGGGTAACAATTCAATAGCACAATCAGTCTTTCGGTGAGGGGGCAGGCGATCTGCCTCCTTTTCGCCAAACACATCTGCGAAGTCCTGATATTGGGCAGGCTGTCCCTCTAGTGGCTCCAGCGTTTGTACTGTGGTGGTGGCTGCCCGCCCCCCTTCATTGTCCTCCAACAAATCCTTCTCTGGCACCTTATAAAATCCATCAGCGAACGTCACAGTTCTGTGCAGCCAGTTGATAGCCGGATTTTGCTTGACAAACCAGGGCATCCCCAGGATGACCAATGGGCCCCCCACCAGTGCTATTACAAAGGGTAATTTCTCCCAATGAGTTCCCATTTGCAACGCCACCAGTCCAGTGGAGTGGGTTACTGGTTTTCCCCCGGCCATAGTCCCGTCCAGTTGGGTAAAAATAATTGGCCGCTGCAACGGGAACCTGGGAAGCTCTAATGCGGCTACCAGATCAGGGTGCATCAGGGATCGCGAGCAGCCCGAGTCCAGCATTGCCCACACTTCCACAGTTTGGGTACTGGAGCCCAATTTTACCTTGACTGTCAGGGTAGGAAAATTCCCACTCACCGAATCGTGGTCGCGCCCCTCTCCTTCCACCTGCCCTAGGGCGCCGTTCAGGGCAGGTGGCTGGCTTTTCCCGCCGGTTGTTCGAAGTCCAGCTGTTCTTCCTCTCCTCCGAATTGGTGATCGTCAGGGTCGTCCTCCGCGCGGGCAGCTCTCACCTTCCTTGGTACTGAAGGGGACTTGCTGGACGCCTTCCCAGGTCGCTCCTCAGATCTCTTTCTTGGGCACGCCGCTGCACGATGCCCTTCTTTCCCACATCGCAAGCACTGTCCTTTCGCAAAATGGCGTTCTTTCTCCTCCTCCCAACTTTTCAACTTAGGACGGCTTGGGAATCCTGGGGTGTGGCCACTTTTACTGAACTTTCCCTGTTTCAATTCTTTATTATGGGCGAACGTCTCTAGGGCGTCTTCAGCACTACCGGCCAGCTGAATCCACCCGTACAATGTTTTCGGGTCGTCCTGTCCCAACGCCCATCGGAGGACCTCCGTCTCCAGTCCCTGTTTGAACATTTCCACTAGGGTCGACTGGGACCAGTCCTCTACCTTTCCAGCCAGGGCTTTAAACTCCAAAGCGTAGTCCGCGATGGAGAGGGATCCCTGGGAGAGCTTCCTCAACGCCCGCTTCGCCCGTTCCTGGGCCAAGGGGTCTTCGAAGTGTTGTTTTAGTGCCCACAGGAACTCCTCAAACTCCTCTAGTTCTGTGGCTTCGGCTTGGCATAATTGCACATACCAATCTGCTGCCCTCCCCTTTAGCTTATTGGCGATGGCATTGATTTTGCCCAACTCGGAGCGAAAGCTTCGCCCCCAGTCAGCTATATAATTTCTAGCGTTGGTAAGGAAGAAGGACAGCTTGGTAGGGTCGCCATCGAACTTCACCATGAAAGGGGGGGGGCTCTTGCCGCCTCTCTCAGCTCAGCTGGCTCTGCAAAGGCCAACGAACGCCTGCCCGCCGCCTGTGACCCTTCCCTGGTCACTCCCAACTCTCTACCCCTCGCTTGCCGGAACACCCCAGTCCTACTTCTCCCCCTCGGTGGGGATGGGGACCTCGCTCCCGGGTTGGGCCGTCAAGGTGGAACTTCCTCCGGACCCTCCTGCCGGGATTCCGACCCCCTGGGGTGGTCCTTTAACAGGGCAGCAATAATGTCCATTTTTTCCTCCAGCGCCCTCATACGTGCAGGGGTGACCGGGGCTTCCAATGGACCCGTAGTCACTACCACCGTAGGCGACAGCGGGATCTCCGGTTCCCAGGATGTTGGGGTGATTCGACCTTGGAGTCTCCCTCCTCCCCGGTTCGATAGTCATCCCCTGTAGCACCGCTCACTTCAGACGGTAAACCCCGGTCCTCCGTCAGGGCACCCCACTTATCCCGTCGGGCTGCCCTCTGAGCTCGGGAGCTCGGGACCACAAGCGCTCTTGTGGTGTCTGGTTCTCCTTCGCCCTCCTCGCACGCTTGCAGTCCGGGTTCTGACATCGCTAGCGTCCCTCTTCACCAAATACTTGGATGGGGCTAGCGGAAAGGTTAAAGAAATGATTCTCAGCTTTATGTAATGGTTGCCTACTCCAATATACTCAGTCTCACAAGCTGGAGCTTTAAGATAACTGATTTATTAAAGGAATAGTGTGCAGATACAGACAAAGCTGAGAATAAACCAAAAGCGTGTGAAATACAAATCAAATACTGTTGCTTCAGGCCAACTCCGCCCCGTGCCTCATCGTAGCAACCACCCCATCCCAGATGTCATCCATCGTCATACACCGGCCTGGGAAAGTAACCTTGAATAGAGTCACCAACCCAAACGTGCATTCCAGAGATTACAGCCTCACAGGACTGGAAATTTCCAACAGGGAAACATGGATTAGAAGAGTGACATGTGAAACGTTACGATGTATACAGGACATTGAAACGGAGAACATGACAGTATGGGTCCCTTCAGGTGGATAGATGTGAATTCTCAGAATTCCTCAGCCAACGTGGCCATTGTTTAGATTTCTGGGAGTTAATGCCTACACTCATGGAAGCACACAAATTGGGGGAAGAGGTCTAATATAGACCTCTTTAAAAACAAATTAAAATTGTTTTTAGTCTATATTTTATACTGGAATTTTATTGTATAGTTGTTTTATGCTGTAAACTGCCCAGAGTCCCTCCATTTGGAGGAGATGGGTGGTGACAAATTTGATTGATAAATAAATAAATAAATATTATAGAAAGTCATGAATTAACTCTTTAATCTTATTCATAAATTCAAAACTCAGCTTTTTGATGTTACAAACATACTAAAATCCAGATAAACCCACTGCAGATTACTGAAAGTTGGAAACTAATGCTGACATAAAAAGTATTTTCTTGAACAGTACTCTAGAATTGAATAATCTTGCCCATAAATATCTTCATCTGACTTAACCGACTACAGGAGTGAGAGTGGAATGTCATGCCATAGTAGATCATAATAGAATAGTCATTAAATAGACAGAGTTAAATGCACTTAATTCAATCCTGGATTGTGTCCAGTCTTGCTTGAGGATCCAGAAGACCTACTTCAGGCATGAATCCACTTTTGCAAGGCACTAAAAGCCCATAGAATGTGTCAGCAGGGAATGCTACTGAAAACAGATTCTTTCGGTAAGCAATTCCCTCTATATTTATAATGGGCTGAATCATTTCTAGAGCAAGATTCGGGTTTCGACTGAGCCATTAAACTTACTGGGGAAGTTTTTAAAAGGCATTATTTATGGCAAAATTATGAGGAGAATATAGGTGGAGAACAATGGCATGTTGGTCTCCTTAATAGAGAGGATATGAAGTAATGAATAACTTATATTCTTTAAGTTTATTTATTTATTAACATGCTCCCTTTCAAAGTAGAAGTTTCTCCGAAGTAGCTTACATAACAAAGTAGTGACTAAAAGTTAAATGTAAAATGACGGTATACAACATACCTGAACAGGAAGCATTCAATACAACTAATAAATAAATAATGTAATATTGACAGATAGTAACTTAAAACAGCTCCAAAAATCAGGGGTTAAAAAGCAGTAGAAAGATTAATTTTAATAAAACTCACTTTAGCTTTCAAATCTAAAATGGGAGAGTAAAACAGTCTGCCTAAATTTGAGGGTCTGTCCCTGAGAAAACCGCTCACTATGGGAGGATCCTTGGAACAGAGTTTCTGGGGAAATAGGAAGAGGGCTCCCACATCATGGACAAACTTGATTAGAGATTTTAGGTAAACAAATTGTGGTGGGAGCATATATTAAATGTTCAGAGCTAATAAGACAGAAAATTGGTCCCATGAAAATGGAGTACCTTAAGCTGTAACTTAGATCTGACTCACACTTGTTCAGTTAATCACACAGAGTGGACATAGTGCTGTAAGCAGCACTTCTATAGTTGAAATGATTATTTATCATGGGAAAACTCAACTTTTTTGCTTTTAAATAGAAACACTGAGCAATGTAGAAAAATTCCACACTAAAGTACATTTCAAGTTATCTGCCTGTTTATGCTGTTGCATTGTTTCCACATCTGTATTGGGCCTTGATAAAAAGAATCTGCTGATCTTCCGAATTAGGGAAGAAAGAACAAGCCAACTTCATAGTATTCTGGAAAAAAATATATAGGTCATTTAAATAATTACCATCATTCTCAAAGAGAATGAGAAGGTAGTACAGCGAGTGACTCATCCTTCAGCATCCTCCACAACTGTTCTGACATTTGAAGCAGTGCTCATTTCTCATCTAACATGAGATGTTTTGAATGAGAATAAATCAAGTATAGTAACTCACAACCATATGTGTACCTGCAGAAGTGAGGAACAGGTTATACTATATGTTCTTCTTTCCCAGCTCCCTTGGATGAAGAAAGGAATTTGGCTTATACTGAGTTGGATCAATCATGAATGTGCTGGCTATTTTATACAGTGGCACAAATCTGACAAATATATATATTCCTAAAGACATGGGATTTTTTTGTTTTTCCATGCTTTTCTTTATGTCCTCTTTAGCTATCCAGGGGTACACTTACACAAAGAAAATAAAAAAAATCCTGCAGGAGTGAAACTTGAATAATCCAGGAGTATATCTAAAAAGTGCATCCAAGGGGCGTAGTTGGTGACATAGTATGCTTTCATGTGTTGGGTGAATGGGTGTGTTGTGGGGAGGGCACCCAGTAGTCTTTTGTCCTGCGATAATGGAGACAGGCAAGGAGCCAGCTGGTTAAATCTAGGATGCATACAAAAGTAAGACTCACTACTAAAGAGGGTGATCTCCTTTTTTTACTCCAGGAGTAAGCAATAAAACCAAACCTGTGCTATCAGTAAATTGTATGGTATTTCTCTGAAACAATTGCATGATAGAAACTAGTATACTTACAGCAACCAGAGACGAAAAAGAAGAAAAGTAGGTTTCTTTGTTTCTAATCAAAGATTTTGGTAGAGATTCAGGTTCCCTCTCCTTTTTTTTGTTGTTGTTATATTTGAATGTGGGGGGTCAGTCAAGCAAACAAACTAATAGATTAGTAATATTGCTTTGTTCAAACAGATTAGAGTAGTATTCAGTGTTCTACACTGAATTTTAAAAATGATGCTTGCTGTGCCAGGCTGCAATAAAGTAGAAGCAAATGAGCCAGTTCACGTTATGACTCCATGTGGGATTTAGGTGTCATATATTTTATAAAACATACAGAAGAATTTCTGAAATGCTATGTTGAGTTTTTTATATACATCTCAAGTAGTTTTTCCAACACTGATGTAAGGTAAAAATAATATTAAGTATGTCGTTTGAATTGTATGTTGGTCAGACCATTGTTTGGGATGCCTCCTATACAGAAGTGAAAATAGTATCTGTAACCCTCAAACTGTATCTAAAGCTTTGAAAGAAACTAAATAAATTTTAATATCCCCCTGTTTGTGGCTAATTTTTATAATTTGTGGTTTTTTGAGCCTGCAAAACTGTTGGGATAAAAAAGGGGTGGACACAAAAAAACGATTGGATAAAAGGCCACAACTTTTTACATTGCAGCTTCCAGATGGCTTTTGGCCATGCTTCCTTATGGACAACTTCTCCGCCGATGGTTATACCTGCCAGATTAATTTCTGGAGCATTGTATGCAAAAGAAAGCCAGTCTTGGAGCAGGTCCAATCTCAGTCCTTGATAACTAGGAACAGATCAAAGGTTTGATGTTCAGACCTCATCTGCCTTAGCCCCACTACTAGACTCAGCGAGGCAGAGCAGTATGTCAGTAGCACAAAGTGAGCCACAATGACATGGCCATGATGTGAAATGCACCATCAGCCACACTCTAGTCCAGTGTTTGTCAACCGTGGCAAATTTAAGATGTGTGGACTTCAACTCCCAGAATTCCACAGCCAGCAAGTCTAATCTGTTCTAGTCTCTAGTCTCTCTCTAGTCTTTACTGATACTTCCCATCCTTGTACTAGACATACATGAAAACATCTGGTTAAAACAGGAACCAGGTTTCTTAAAAAATCAGCTATTTCTTGTTAAACTTTATGCTGGCTAATGACCATAATAAAAACAGATTTGATTTGATTTGATTTGATTTGATTTGATTTGTTAATCTCAGATTGTGTGCTAAATGGTCTTGCTCCTCCTCTTTTTTTTTTCAGTGACCAATTTCTTAGATCTTATCTAGGCTTAAGCTTCCTTGGCTCTTGGTGTGGTGAAAATGTATTTCTGTATGAATTTCTGTACTGCCCTAAGCAGACATAACTGCCCTGCTATTGTTTATATCAGCTTCCCCAAGCCTGGTATGACCTCCAGATATATCAGATTCCAGTCTCCATAGTGCTCAGACAGTTTAGAACTGGAATCCAACATATTTAAAGAGAAGTTGAAGAATGCTGATCTGTATCATAAGTGAAAGGGAAGGTGAAAGTGCTTTCTTCGTGTGTAGGATTTGTGGTTGTTTCATTTTTTACTGTATCTACAAATAATTTGATAAATGAGACAAAGACATATTTGGAGAAATGCAGGTAGCCATACTCATCCAAGGGGTAGGATTTAGTGTACTTCTCTGCCAAGGATTAACCTGAATTTGCAGCTGCTGCATAATGTGACAAGAGGTTCAATCAAACACTTTGATCTTTGGAAACTTTCAGCTCATCGCAGCTTCTGCTCCACCCCTCTTTAGATAGCATAATCAAACTGAAAGTGAGGCAAAATCTCAGTAAACATTATTATAGGACCAATTTGGGATTTGATTTTTAGCTTATTTTAGTAGCAGCCCAATCCGCACCCCCCACTACTCTTTTATGCAAATATAAAGGTGGTAGTAACAGTCAGGAGAAACAAAAGAATAAAGATATGTGAAGCATGAGTGCTATACTGTATAAGATCATCTATTTTGTCGATCACCATTTGGGTTACTTAAATACTTTCTGTTTGTATAGTCCAATGAATACAAGCTCTTTTTTGAAAAGTTCTCGTGTGTGATCACTAGGTAATGAAGGATTTTTTCAGAATGAAATTGGAAAAGGCATTTTTGAGATACGAGGCTTTCAAAACATTCATTTCTTCGTGTGTGTTTTTTTACTATTTGAGCTGCTGTTATACTTACTTATTTAGCAACACTTCAAAAATATCTTGCTATAAGATTGCAGTTGTATGTAGCCTTATCTTTAACTAAGCCTTATTGAATATGGTAGAACTACTTTGCAGAAGAAAAAGAGGAGGAGAAGGAAAATATGATAGTGATCTAGAAAGTTTACTGAAATAGTAATTTTGACAGTGTGGAGAGGCCCTTGAGAGAGTTCAAGCTCTGGTGTGAAAGTCACTTGGTTGGCCTCAGATGCATGCACTTTGATTCTGGGGCTGGCGGAACATATTTGTTATTCTGCCTCAGGTCTGTAAGATGTACAGGTTTGGCTGGTATGGTAAATAAGGCCTTTTGCTTTAGATAGTATGTTAATTTAAGGAATGAGAACTCTATAACAGGGCTAGGTACATATATGCATATTTATGGAAAAGAAAAAAAATAAAATTGAAAATTGTCCTTCATTCATCATTATAAACCATAATAAAATCCAATGTGTATTTCTGATGCCCCAGTAAAATAGTTTAGCTTCACACTTACATTATTTTGGTCTATAATTATAAGTAAAATTTCTAGCCAATTGTATCTCTTGGTTTTCTATGACTATAGGTCTGCATGAACTGCAGAATATACTGAAAATAGCTGTTCAAAGCAAAGGGAAAACATCTATTCATTAGCCCCATTCCTACTGTTCACTTCTAATCCTCCTTGATCAATTATGCTTAGATAATTTTAAAAATGCTATGCTAAGTGGCAGCTTCTAGCTGACCTCAGAAAGCTATGTAGGGTTGGACCTGGTTCATATCTGGATGGGGAATGACCAGAAATCCCAGAGTTTGGCTGGGATGTTGAAAAAATATCCTAGAAGGCGGCAGTGGCAAAGCATCTCCCTATTGTTGCCAATAAAACTATATGGGCATATCCAGAAACCACCAGGGGACCAGCTCAACTCAAAAAAAGATTTTAATACTTAAAAGGGTTCTTTTAAAATTATTGTAACATTTTGTACTGAGTAGGGTCCCATTTTTATGCTCTCAGGTTGATGTGTTCTAGAAAAGCTTTTTTTATCAGAATTTCTGATCTGCAAAATGATGATGATGATGATGATGATGATAGCATTTTTGCACAAGAAAATAAGCTGTATCCTTTCTGCTGTACCATAGGAAAATTGCTATGATCACCTGGTTGTGTTCAAGTGAAGAACAACTCCGCCCCTCTCCTCCTTTTTTGTCTTAGTGTGCTGCAGAACATAATTTGAAAAAAACAGAATTACAATAATGTGCCAAGAGAAGCCTTAAAACCACTCTGTGTTGCCAATACATAGGACTAATAAAAAGTTCTACTGGCACTTTGTAGCATGGGCTGGGAGCTGATTTTTATGTGACTATAGTTTTACAAAATCAGAAAATTCTGCAACTATAATATTGACCACTTGTTTTCCCCCACAGGGCCCTTGACTAGTAATCCATTCTAGTAAAATGAAGATGGGAAGATGACCCAGTGGCAGTCATAGGTGCCACAGCTAGTCATGATGATACCAAAAAGATGAAACGGACATAGTGACACTATGACTTAAGCAGCACACTTGCATCATGACTTTGCATGCAAATACTTAAGTGGTGCAGTTTATATTGCAACATTGCAACAGATGGTTCCTCCTTTGCACTCCCCATCCCACCCCACGGACCTCTTTGGTGGCAGCAAAGGCAAAACGTGTACTGCTGGTTCAGACCTTTTACAGAGTGATTCCATCCATGGTTTTTTTTTTTTTTCCAGAAATACGCTTCTGGGAAATGTCCATAGGATTTCAGCTTTAAAAAGCACAAATATTGTAATTACTCAAACCTCTGCTCACTGCAAATCAGAAATGGGCCATATTCCAAATGCCCTGAAATGCCTGGTTTATGTAAGGAATGATTAACTCTGGGTAAGAGTCTGGGTCAGTTTTATAAACTAGCATAATTGGCATTAAGAGGTTACCAAATTTTTATAATATAAATCAAGGCTTGCAAGCTTATGTTACCAGTTAGACTGGTTTATCTAATGCATTGTAAAATAAAATCCAAGTAAAATTAATTGTTTAAGATCTGAGCTTTAGAGAGTAATAACTGTTGGGACGAATTGCTGAAGGGAGAGGAAGAGGCAGACAGCAGAGAAATCAACTCACTTGAACCTCCCTTCTCTCCAACCCCCTGTCCCACAAGGCCAAGATCAGCAGTAGTCTTGTGGGAATCATCCTCAAAGTCTATTTGTTCTAAATAATTTGCAATATAATTTTTATTTTTATTTATAATTGTATTGATTATAGGCTGCTTTGGGAAGGTCATCCTGTAAGGTAGGATATAAATCGCTGAACTACACCGACAATGCCACTGGCATGAATCAAGGAGGAAGAGCTGTTCCCTGGCTTTCTAATAAGTAATTCTTTCAAAAAGTAGCAGTAAAGTTCTTGTTCACAATAAAAAAATGTCTATTTGGTCACTCTTGTCAAGCCCATAAAATGTAATTATCTAGAAGAGGATTACAAACACAAATTGAATAGAGATCCAGGACAGTGTAGCAATAAAGATATTTTCTGATAAGGCTCAGGTTCAAAACTTCATTGAGGCACAAACCACACTGTGTAATCCTGGGCAGGTTGCTGTCTGTCAGCTGAACCTTTCCCACAGTCTTCTTGCAGTGGTAAATGTGGAAGAATTGTGAGTTCTTGGAGGAAAGGTACAATATAAATGAAAGAGACAATTAATGTTAAACACTAATTGTCATGGAGACTCTGGAGAAAGACCATCTTCACTCCTGCTGAAGTCTCTGTCTAAGCATAAAAAAGTCTGGAGTTTTTAAGTTAGTCTCTGGGACAAATCTGAGGTAGTAGTTTAGATGTTTGAGCAGGACCAGGGAGTCCCAAGTTCAAATCCACTGATAGTCATGGAAACTCTCTGGGTGGCTGTGGGCCAGTCAATCTCTCAATTCAACGTACAGTACTTCCTTAGGCTGTTGTTGTGGGGGAAAACTTGGAGGAGATGGAGTGCTATGTTCCCAGCCCCACCTTTCCTGGAGGAATGATGAGATATAAACCTAGCAAAATAAATGTTACAGTTTTTACTGCATAATGAATTGTAACCTGTGCACACAGACACATATAAAAGAGGATTGGTTCTGTATCTTTCTTTCATTTTGTTTCTCCTTTTTTCAGTCTACAGTATATGTTTCTGTTAGCTATTGGGTTTTTCTGGACATCCTCTCTCTGATTAGATCAGTGATTGATCTCCACATTTTGAATCAGGAGGGAGCTGAGCTGTGTATGTCCTTTCATCTTATCCTACAAAGAATTATTCCAAAGCTAGTCTCATGGGAGACATAACTCATCACAGTCATTGAAAGTAACCACAGAACCAGAAATGGGGCTAATTATTATTACATGTACTTCCCTGTTATGTGTAATGTTTTTGCCTTCATTTATGATCAATAAATCCTTTGTGGCTGCTCAGTGTGCTTTGGTGTATTCTTTCCAAGCTGTTGTTCAGAAGAGAGCATATGCCAACTACCTATGTTTTCAAACATGGAATTATTTTATTGGAATGCACATTAGTTAATCCTGAAATCAGGTCCTGTAATCAGATGCTGTGTGACTCTTAAAAGTTGTGTTCAGTAGCACAGAGTTTAAATATTTTAGCTTTACCACTCTGTGTGCTAGCAGCAAACAATTGTGTCTTAGTGAAGTCAGCATATGAACTCTGCTTGTGATGACATCTGGATGGCTTGTTTTATCTATAAGCACACTTGTAGACAAATGAAAGGAGACACATGTAAGGCTGGAGTGGCATCTTTGCCTCAAGCACTCTTTGACTGTACATATTCCAGTGTGTCAGGATGAGGGAGCATTTTTGTGTATATATGAGTATTCATGCAATAAAAATGTCCCATCCATACACCAACTACTGTGCTGCCTTTTTGAAACTTTGATGTATAAAAGACAAGGCATTATTAAAAATGTTAGCATAATTTCGAAACATTAAGTACTATCCTATATATTTGCCTGCGGAGTAGGATGGGATTAAAAAATATACCAGTTTTTTTTAAAATCTTCTAAACCCAAAGATCTTGTGTAACATCCCTTAGCAAATCTGTACATCTTGTACTTCTGAACTGTTTTGCCACTATTTGTAGGACAGATACAGTATATAATCAGAAAGTGGCGGGGGGAGAGAAAAATGTTTAGATAATCTGTAGTCTTTCAGCTGGGTGAGAATTTCTTGCACTGGAGAAACTTCGTAGAAGAATTTTTCTGGGTGACATCAGCAAATAATACATTGATTTCTACACTTGTTTCAGTCTTATTTCCATACCTATGAACCATGGCTTCAAAACTGCTATGCTTGCAAGCTTTGATACAAATAATTAGGAATGAATGGTTTGGAAGGTATCCAGAAGAGGGCAATATGGTGAAAGGCCTCGAAACCAAGTCTGAAGAGGAAAGATTGAAGGAGGTGGATACGATTACCCTGAGGAAGTGGTACTTAAGAGATAATTATTTTCAAATATTTGAAGAGCTGTAACATAGATGACATGGATGATAAATTTGCTGGGAGGAGGGGTATTATCTAAGTTGCCCTGATGTCCATTTCCATAATAGCTATATTATTGAATATTATATAACCTATTCGAAGAACTGTGGAACATTAAGAACTGATGCTTGTGTTATCTTACTTTCTGTTTGCCCCCCATCCCTTTTCCTTTCTGTATCATATTTTTCTGGACTACCTTCCTGAGAGCAGGAATTGTTTACTTCTTATTCTGAGAGTTATTCTATCAAAAGAGATGAGTATAAATCTTTTAAATAATGCATACGTATTTTCCTTTTTACATTTTATTTTTTTTTACATTTATGCCTCATCACCAAAAAGTATACAGAAGAATTCCTATCCAGAATTGGCCACTCTTTTCTGTAGACAGCGGGCAGTGAGTGGGAGGATAGTATATGTTAATTCTAACTGACCCTACACAAATTCTGTAATAAGGTTGTTGATATTTTTCACTAGCAAGGATTCACAATTACAAAGCAATGACTCACAAACTATGGTAGTATTATATTCAGGTATAAAATGCTTTAGATTTGGGGTCCTGAACATGGTGTTACAGGTACTTCCCTTTGCATTTTCAAATTCCCTGCCCCACATGCCATTTAAATAAATAAATAAATAAGCAAGCAAGCAAGCAAGCGTGTTTGTGTATGTACATGTGTGTGTGTGTGTTCCTTTATTACCTTTTAATAAGAATACGGCATGCTGCAAAACAAAATGACAGCCTCCAGCATTATCTATTTCCAGCAGTAGTTCTGTGTCCCTCATGGTCTTAGTTATTCCAAGGAAAATTAAACTTGCAAATAGAGAGAATCTAGGGTTTTGTTTTGTTTTGTAGATGGCAAGGCTTTTGTAATGATAGGTATCACCTGAGCAAGCCTTTCAGAAATTTCCAAATGTGTACACCAACCCAAAAGCATTTTTGCTTTAGAGGCTAGATGTGGATTAAAGGCTTTTCCTAGAATTCTTATTTCAATCTTTTCTAAAAAGGCTGTAAATTAAGAAATAACAATGGAAGCCAAAAACACATGTTAATTTTTGTTCCCCAGTGGAGGGAATTAGGGAGAGGAGGGAACCATGCAGAAATAGATTTGAGAAATGCTCCTAATAGGGGAGTTTTAAAATTTGAAGCAGTCTTTAATGATACTTTATTTTATCAGATGTTCTCTTCCATGAAGAGAAGCAGCACTGCTTTAGAAGCATCAGTGGAGGAGTTGGTAAAGCTTGCCTTGGGTTTTTAGTAACAGAATCATTACACTATTAACCTGGGAAATGTGCCCTTGACCATTTCCTGTTGTGTCCCTACCACTCTACCATCAATCCATATTGAGTGCTTGGTATGCAGAGCCCATGGGCCCAGATAAGTACCTTTGTGTATAGGAAAGGGCACTTTTTTGTTTTACATGCTGTTATCATGGGCGAGAGGAAGTGAGTGTGTAATCGCATCTGTACAGCAAATAACCATTTCTACCTACAAGGAGCAAATGGGCCCACTCAAATGGATGGACAAGGGTTTATTAGCACTTGAGTGAGCTGAGAGATGGACGTAGATGTACCTGTTACACCAGAGATTTGAGGCTCTTGTACCTTTGCATGACTTTTCACTTAAAAACTACTGCTTGTGGTTCAGTGACTACATCACCCTATTTGTGCTCCTTTGCTTATAAGATCTTCCCAAGCTCTTCAGAGTTTCAGTGTCTAAAATTTTAATGCTGTAGTGTTAACCCCTTGGTAATGCTTTTGGATTGGAAAGCACATTAGCCTTAACTTGAAGGATGCAGTTTAATAGCCAACAGTAAATATTTTACCTTGCTCTTTCTGAGCCAGCTTTTTCTGGCATTAAATGATGAAGAAAAAAAGCCCACTAAAATCAGCCCTGAAGTATTTAATCCCATAAACTGTCGATAGGACAAATGCCACTATTTCCACCTGGCACTGATTTGTGTCTTATTTATCTTTGCTAACTTATAACCAATAAAATGGGAGATCGATTGCAAAAATGATAAATGTAGACCCAACATACTGCTTGAGGTAATATCCCCAGCACTTTATGTGTAATTACTAAATCCTGTGTTTGGTAGGAAAAGGGGAATGCATGCAAGATGAGGGAAGAGGAGAGGAGAAGTAAGAGCTCATGGTACAAATGTATGGGGCAGTTTATAGGATGAGCCATGGAGATACAGTAGTGAAGCACAATACACCATTCACTCAATTACTGTTGGTGGAGGGTTCCAACTCACATTCTCGTGTGCACAAAAGCTTCCTACTGTAGACAGGGCATGGTTAGCATGGAGATCATGTTTTCAATTCTGTCACCAGTAGGATGAGAAGAAAGAGGAGAGACTGCTCACTGCTTCTTGTAGCCAAGACTGAACATGCAGAGGCAAACAGGACTTTGGCAGCACCAAATTTAAGGTATAATCGTGATGCTACTTTACAAGATTCAATTTTTCCCCAATTTGGAAGGTGAATCTTTCTGTTAGAACTGGATTTCTTTCAATATTTCACATGAATGAATACTGATGGTTTGTATTAAAAATTCCCTGGTATGCAGTCCACCTAATATACTTATGGCATATGGGAAAAGATGATATATCTTGAACTATTTCTAATAGCTATACAAATTCTGATTTTAGCAAATGAGTATAAGTGCATTAATAACTTTTTCCACCATAACGTGGGAAACTGTTGTATTTTCAAACATGCTGTGCACATGAGTATCTCTGGCATAATCCTGTTGGTATCCTGCTGTTCAAGATAATAAATTAAACTGATGGAATCCTTATTTATTTAATTTTGATCTACAAGCAACCATTGAAAAACCTTCAAAGCTAGTGTAGCCTAGAGCCCTTCACATATTTAATTCATACCTTGTACTCCCTAATTAATAAATGTCTGTACATTAAATTATCTAAAATTATTACACTAAACATTATTTAGTCTTATAATCTGTACTAAAGATGTTCTGGGCTGAAGAACCGGGAAGTATTTCTTCTGCAGAATAAACTTGAATAACCTACCCATTAGGAGGAGGACTAAAACTGAATAGTGTTGCTTTTTTTACAGGATGAATTAGTATGAAGTCTCTTTGTCTTTATATAAACTGTTCACAGAGTGAAGAACTCTATTTGTTACACAGGGTCCCTCCACAAAAACCAACATGATGAGGGGAAAACTGATAATTTCAATCCGACCTGCAGGCATGATATACCCCAGCTACTGTGACTCTTGATTCTCATCCCTGACCACCAAATGATTGCTCATCCCTCCTTATTTTGCTAGAATTGGGGAAAGGATGTGGAGTTGAAAAATATTGCATGCAGAATTAGAATTTGTATGAGGCTATTTCAACTGGTACAGACTCCAAGTTCTTATAAGTCTTTCCCAGTCTTATAAATAAATATTCCTGCCTTTGGAAACCTTAAGGATTGGATGTAGTACCATAGCCATGCTTTATAATAACATATGTAAGTATATATAGGCTTTACATTAACCTATGCTTTGTAGACATTAGCAAGTAAGAGGACTTGGCTCACTTTGTCTGGGGGCAAAAGCTTTGGTAGTATATGGATGGGAGATCACTAGGAATTCCAGGGCTATAGACTAGTTTGTGATGGCAAAAACACTGAAGAAGGCAATAACAAACCATTTATGTACTATTGCCAAGAAAACACGTCTTTATGACACCATCTTTATGATTTTTAGGCCATTCCCTTCTCTCCAGCATGAATATTGCAGAGTATGGATGAAACCGTAATGATAAACATTACTGCCTCGTCAGCCTTTCAAGGTAGACTTTGTCAGAAAACTTACTGATCTGACTATCATAAAACATTAAATATGTTGAACAGTTTTAAAAAATGCTTTCTAATACACATACTTGTCTACAAATAAATGCAGATTTTGAAAAAAAAAGTTGGGAGATAAGTATGATTTTTTCTCCTTGAGAAACATTGAGCTGGTATGATTTTAACTGGCAAACTATCTAGATTCTAACTTAGCCCTGAGTTGTTAGTGGGTGATAGCAGCTATGCAAATTTCTGCCTTGCTTTGGCATTTCTAAGTTAGTATACAGTTAGTATATAGTTTGATCAGGCAACTGTCCACATGGAAAGATGGCTTTAAAAAGCCAATGGTGCTGACTCTAGTCCTTGGGGAGAAAACCCCACACTCACTCACACTAATGTTGTTACCTAGTTGGGTAGTGAAATATCTGCAAGCAAACAAACAAGCTCACGGAGATCAAGAACTCCACACTTCAGTCCTTGTGTCATATTTCTGAGAGATTTTTTTTATCAGAGATTGCCAGGAATTAAAGACAAGATGTTATCTAGTGCAGAGAGAGACATCTGAAAAAATAAGTAGGCCCATTTTGTGTACTGATTACTGCATTTAGATCAAGAATGCACTCATTTTAATTTAGCTTTCTTTACTAGTTCATGATATTAGCTACATAGCCAAATGCATGGGCATGGTTGATATCCTAAGATGTAGCAATACTTTATTTATTTTTATTTATGTATTTATTATTCAAGTTTAATTACCACCCATCTCCCGCAAGAGAGGGACTCTGGGCAATTTACAATAAAATCAAACTACGATCGTAAACATTAAACTCTCATAAAACCAGACACATTACAATTACTATAAAATGCAATAAATAAATATAAAATCCAAGAGGGTATAAAATTCCAAACTGGTGAGAAGGACTCTAGGGTGCGAGCCACCCCCAAGAATGGTTGCCCACTTTCCCGCCCCAGGCAAGACGGCAGAACCAAGTCTTCAGGGCCTTCCGGAAGGTCAGGAGTGAAGGGGCCTGCCTCACCTCGGGGGCAAGATGTTCCAAAGGCCGGGGGACACTGCAGAGAAGGCCCATTTCCTGGACCCCGCCAGATGAAATTCTCTTACGGAAGGGGTCCGTAACTTTAATGTTTGTTTGATATGATATGATATGATATGATATGATATGATATACTATAATGTATATAACTATACAGTGACTCATCCACTGTTGTTCTAAAACTATGGTTTATGACTTAATGTGTTGTGAGAACCCGGAGAATTGTTATTTGCTCAAACAATGGCTAAATTGTGGTTTAGTGTAATATGTGTACCTAGCCAGTGTCTTTTGATTGCTACCATTAGAAACCATCTATTTGAGAGTACCAAGGAGTTTTTAAAAATCGGAAAAAAATTCAAAGAGATTGCCTTTGAATTAAAGAGATATTAATAAATTATGAATCAGAATAGGTTCCATAGTAGGTGCTTTTTTCCTTGAAATAGATATCATTTTGGCTTTTAATATCTACAAAGAACATAATCCAAATTTGAAATACCGACAGTATGCTCTATTTTCTATGCATTGTGCAGTCATATGAATAAAAAAGTTTCAATTAAGTCTGAAGTATCACTTGCAAAATTAATTCAAACCAATTAGCACCATGATCTCTGTTGTATGAACTCACTAAACAAGCTAATAAAGGGTACAGTCAAAAGACACACATTCTCCATAATTTAATTCAGTAAATATTTTCATTTCAACAGCATCATATTTCCCCCTTATCTGCCTTGTTTGGCCTTGGAAGTTAAGCAGAGTTAGGAAGAAGACAATAGCAAACCACTTATATACTGTTGTCAAGAAAACTGCAGAGATGTGTCTGTGACCAGGAGTTAGCTCGGCTTGGGGTTCCTTTACCTTTTAATGCAGATACCAAAGAAATTCCCATGTGATGTGTGTATCTGTGTATCTGTGTAGAGACAGAGATATAGCATGCTGTGTATATGTGATAGGAAAAGGTTGAAAATAAAAATGACACTCTAATTATGTCTCTTTATAAATCTATAGTATCCCATTTGATATACTATGTATTATTTTGGCTTTCATCTCAAAAACCTATTGTACAATAGGAAAAATAGAAATATAACCAGAAGAAATACACACACACACACACCACATAAATGTACACAGAGAGAGAGAGACCCACAACAACCTTAAGATGGAATATTTAAGAATTGGGGCCACTATAATTTAAAAAAAAAACTCAGATGGCATTTGATTGAGATTTATTAAATTTTAATTTTAAATAGCCGATGAAAATATTTTTCCCCAGCTCTCTTAACACTAGAATAAGCATAATTAATGTGATTACAGTAGATTCAGAACAATTAAGAGAATTTTACTGGTATATTTATAATTTGAAACAGAGACACTAAAGCAGTAAAATAGCAACAAGGTATTACAAAATAAAACTGAGTTAAAACTGAATTTTTCTCTAACAAGATTTTTTTTTCTGTATAGATTTAGGAAAGTAAGAAAATGATAGGCCTCCGATGAAAAGGCCTTACATGCAGCTTTATTAATAATAAATGTTGACATATTCTGGATGCATGGTAGACTCCAAATGGTGGTTTTTAAATCCTTTTCAAAGAACCCAGCATGATAACACTGTGATATTCCAGATATGGAATAATTAAAGATTTCAGCCAAGTCATTCCTAGCCACAGCCAAGATTTGTGCATCCCACGAAAAGTCTGATAGAGAATAATCCCAAATCTATGAAACTGTGTTTTCAAGGGAAGTGCTACTCAGACCAACAATTTTTTGATCAGCTCTGTTTTGCTGGGTTTAACATTCTCTGGACAATGGTTCAGGACTTTGGCAGCCTTCTTGGAGTGAGATGGGAAATATAGACATCCACTTACTGTTGGGGGATACTGAGATCTTAATCCCCAGGTAAACTCTGCCCACAGCTTCATGTAAATATTATATAGCATGAGGATCAAAATGTTGTATGGCAAAATGCCCCCAATGTTAACTTGTAGTACACAGATATACCAGCATTAGAGGACTCTGATTCATTAATTTTTTGAGGAACGAATCTTCAAATGTTTATCATGTTTTTAATTTCTGAAATACAGAGAATAACAGCCACTTTTAATTATGCATTTTGCGAAATGCCGCTCTGAATAAGATAGAAGAAAATTAAAACAGTGGATCAAATAGTAAATTTGAACAGAGGCTGGGAGTGAGCTGTAGCTTAATGCTAATGGCTTTGCGTCTTCCTGGCATTATGTCAATAATGGCTCTAATCACATTAACTAGAGAGGCCATTACTGTATTCTCTTCAGTGGCATGTTCCATAGCAACATATTGTTCACCTTATAATAACTATTGTTATGTCTTATTTTTCAAGACAAGTTTTCATGTTTGACCTCAAGAAGAGGCCAGCATATATAACTTTGTTTGCTTTAAAAAAATGAAAAAGGACTTTTGAGGTCCTTTTTAGTCCAGCCGTGAGTTGTGTGCAATTTCAGAATCCGTATGTATCTCCCAGAGCCCTCTGAAATTGTGCCCTTCAATTACCAGACGATGAGCTGCTGATTTTTGCCATAAAGCAAAACTGCATGTAAGCTTTACTATAGGCTTAACACACACATTAAAAAAAAAACTTGGGAATGAGAGGTGCTTTGAAATGCTGGTACTGTCTAACTGAGTGCCACCCTAATGCTAATGTTTGTGGGCTGACATTATGGGCTAACTTTGCCCATAATGGCCTTCACATTTTCTCCAAAAATAACTTAAACAAAATGAATTATCTCACTTATCTCACTCAGTCCAGTGCTAGTGCTGGGCAAAAAACTGTTTTCTATAGAGACAGTAAACTTTTGCAGCGCATGGTTCCAAATGCAAGAGACATAAAAAATACTTTGTAAATTCTTACTTCTATTATTTATTCTTCACTATAAGTGTTTGTACATTTGATACCACAGAAACGAACACTATTTCCCATGGCTTTGCAACAGTAAATTACTCTAGTGCCTTTTAAGCATTATGTTGCTAGGACATGGAGAAGATTGTAAGTCAGCCTTTGAAAAAGGAATAATCAGGGTGGCATTCTGCTGGAGGTGAGCCACACCTGGTACATAGTTTCTAGGCATTCTGATTAGTCAGTTATGCTCCTGGGAAGTAAGCAAGCTTGTTTGGCCATGTGCTTTAAAATTTACATTAAGGGGGTGGGATTCTTTGGGTGTGTAGGCCTTGGAGCAAGCACATGGATCTTTAGCTCCCTGGCCCATGAGCCTGTGTGTAGCACACACCTATTTGACTGCAAAGGAATTAATAACACAAGAACTTTGTTCATCCCACATATGTTTTGTGACCATGAACCTTCCTAGAATGAATTATGCTTATATTCTTGTAACTCTTTAAAAGCAAATTTACAGAGTATGGAATTAAGGCTAATATAAAAAGAACACTAAAGTTCAGTCAAGTCTCCTAAGTTCTGCAAACATACCATAACCATATTTTGCCAGGGATGAGTGTGTGTTCAAGAATAATTAATTTCTTTACAAATAAAGTAAAAATATTTTGGCTATTTTTAAAAAAGTGTTATATCACTTAAATTCAGCCACAAGTTATACTGGGGGTGAATGTAGAAGCATTTTTATTCTTCCATAAAGATGAAGAATTTATTTTGAAAACGCTCATGCATAAGTACAAAATGCTTTGACATTAGGAATAGCAGTAAGTTATTAAAAGCTGTCTTTTAAATAACTTGAGCCCAAATGAGATACAAATGCTATCATCCTTGGTGCTGAGATTTTTGCACATTACTTCAATCCTGCAGAATTTGGTGAAAAAATTGGTACCATGTAGATTCAGGGTGCCAAGAGTTAAAGGACTGCACATACCACATATTTCCACATATCGGTTAAGAATTTAGAATTGAATTTCTCAAATATCTTCCTTAGTACAGTATGGAACGTCTTTGAAGTATCAGGAGATTGACAGGGTATGATGGATTGCCTTTCAAAGAAACAATAATCTGTCCTTGAACACCCGAAATAATTTGTAATTCATAATTACAAAGCAAACATAATTATAGCAAGCTCAGGCATTTTCTTGATTAGCAATTAATATGGTCTTAGGACTTTTTCGGGCATACTTTCAGAGCATGGAAAGGAGATGTAAGGTACTATATCTTTTCAATTCAAAAATAAGGGCTGAAAATAAAAAGAACTAGAATAATTTTTCTACACATAAAGTCAAGTTGTGTTAGATTCATAACTGATGTGCTTTTTTACCAGTTTTGGGGTAGGCAGAAGAATTGATACGGGCTGCAAACACATCTGAATAAATTCCCAGGGAGGTTGAGATTCACTCACATGGTAGGTATGTAAAACCTTGTAACTGACATCAAGGGCTGTTGCACTGTTGTAGGTTTATTGAATCAGCGGAGCGCTCAGTCCCAAGTGACAAGAAATGTCACCAGCATCTGCATCCCTGACAAGAATTTTATACCTTGAGATTAAGGGGACATACTTACATACTTCTGCTTAGCCTTATGTCACTGCCTTTTAGCATGGATTTTGAAAAGTATATTTTCATAGCTGTGAAATAACACCATGTGATAGGCAAACGTGCACACACAGGCGTGCACACACAGATGGCTCAGGATTGTGAATTTTGATTGGCAGTTCTTCAGGAGATACATTTCATTCAGGTTATTTCTAAGCACGACTCACTATATTAATGTAAGCGACTACAGGTGGCCCTGTAACAGTAATTTCTTCAGAAAAAGATGCTGTGAAGAGAGCTGAATTTTAAAAATGCAGCCAGCCAGCTAGGACCAGCTCCATATTTGAAACCTAAAATCTGTTTGAATGTGAGTTGTGTTTCGTTTTCTTCATGAATTAACTGATACTTTTGTAACTCTTTTTCCTCTGCTAGGATATTTGACAGCTGTGTGTGTGCCTGTCCAGTTTCTCAGGGAACAATCTTGTAACAGTTGTAGATTCACAGTCACAAATGCAGACAATGTAATGTATTAAACAGATACTGAGTATCTGCATTTGCAAATCCTGCTATGTTGAGAAGGTAAATCTCTTTTCTTGTTGCCCTAGCCTGTCAGTTTTCATCTTCATTGATTAAACGCTTGCTGCCCAATCCGTGAAACAATCGAAGCAGGAAAGCTTCATTGTATAAGATAGGGCAACTTTGTGTGGTAGGCTGGACTTTCCCATTAACCTGGTGCCGGGGAGGACCACACGAGGCCTCAAGGTCTGTACAATCCCTCAGAGCCATCCAGACCCTCTGCAAAAGTTGTTGCCATATTGTCATTTTTACTCTGAGTGCAAGGAAAATTCTGAATACATGTTGAGAATTGTATCAACTACATTTAGTTAATTTAATTTTAATTATATTTGCATTTAAATTAAAACAATTTTAAATTTTTGCTCTGATCCCATCCAATTTCTGGAGTTCTTGTTCTCTACAGAATGAGCCAAAAGAAGGTTTCATGACCCTAAGTTACAGCCTAACACAGTATTTTTCAGTTTTATCATATTGTAGTGTATTTTTCATAACATGGAATTATGGTCTATGGAACCACAAACCCTTTCCCTACATACACAGAATTTTTTTAGGGTGTAAAAATTGGTGTCATAATTAACCATGATTTTTTTTTCTAGAGGTCTGAATAGTTGCTTTGCAGAATTCAACATTTCTCCAGAAAACAGGTGTCTGGTAGAAGCCACAATGAAATCCTGCATCTTGTGCAATCTCACAAATGGCACAAATTAGATAATTTGCCTCAGTTGTGTTAGAATGCAAATGACATACAGTACATAATTTGTCTGAAAAAATCCTAGTCTATGGCTTTAACCCTACTTTTGTGTAAAAGAAACCCATATTGTTTCATTTTTAGGAAATCAGTGTTTGTGTTTCTTTGATTTTTAAACTGAAAATTGTAGTTTTAGCCTTCTCTTTTAGTTTAGTTTAGAATTCAAGCTTAACATGAATTCTATAACTACTGTAAATAAAACATTGCTTTTTGATTATGACCATTTCTATTTCTATTTATAATATGTTAAAGCTCAATAACTGAAATTTTGTAGGTGACTTGCAAAGTTAGTTAAGACTATGGAAGAATGAATTAACTGTGTGCCTTAATTTTCACCCAGTCTTAATGACTTACTGTTTCCTGTTTTTTCCCCACTCTTGAATAGGGAGATACAAATTTCATTCATGGGCAATGGAACTTTTCGAGGACTGCAGCTTACATAGCTCATTCTTACTTTCCATTTTAGCAGGGGGTAAAAGCATGCACGTTGCTATATTCCAAGTAAAACAAAAGTATTGACAGAAGAATGACATTAGATAAATAGAAATAAAATGAAATATCTGATGCAGCAACTCAGAAGTCTGAGTTTAATTGATTGGTTTATACACGATTGATTAATTTCATAATGACAGTAACATTTTGGGCAAAAAGACCGCAAGGAGATTATTTTTTTGGATTGTGTTCATTTGTTTCCTTTTTTAAAAGAAAATGCCTGTTATCTAGAAGGGACCCCAGTATACGAAACAAAATAAAAAACATAATGGCAATGAAAATATAAAATGAGAGGCATGCAAAAGATTTAACTAACAAACACATAAATCAATCACTTTAAACATTCAAAATTAAAAGATATATTTTAGTGTCATTTTTGAAGGAGTTCTTGCATGAAAACTTTATTTTTGCATGAAAGAATTCAGCATTCTAACAGATTTTATATAAATTGATCCTTTAGAATCCCTATTTGCATTGTTCTATCAGGAGAAAATGCCTAAATTTTTTGGTCTGGGTTCAGAAACAGAAATTGTGGTTTAACGGGTGGCATGAAGCCCAGTACTTTGCCAACACTTTGACTTCAGGCCCATCTATAAACTTAACATTTAAGACCAAATTATAGAGTGCATGGACAACAGTCTTATCATGGCTTTCAATTAAGCATGAAAGTGCTAGTCATAATCTTTGGCTGCACAGTACTCGCAAAACAGCCACTGCTGGTTTATTTAGATACTTGCTTGTTTCTCAGGTTAGCAGCATTCTTCCTCATTAACCAGACAAACATATACAGAAAACCTACAACCTACTTTAAGTTGTCTTCTCAGCAACATGTGCTTATAATTAAGCAATAAGCATAGACAATATTACTGCGCTTAATTGAGCTTAATTGCCATTCTGCATGTTTATGTGTTATGCATGTCTGCACACATACAGATACTGTAATATGTCCATTCCAGGGAGTTACTACCATCAAATTTCTTCTAGTCTGGAGAAGGAACTATGCATTAGGAACAACTGTACTGTAGAGACCATTTTGACCTGCTATTCTTGAATCAAATGCATAAGATGGCTTCTTCAGGCAGAACAGCCAAAACTGTTATGAGGAAAGAGGACAGTTCTTTCAGAACGGCTGCCATCACATCAGCAGCAAAGATGATAGATGGATGGATGGATGGATGGATGGATGGATAGACGGACAGACTGATAGCTGAAATGTTTTGATCTGCTCAGAAAATAAAACGAAATCCCAAGAAGAGGCTGCTTTCTATGACAGCCAGAACCTGTATAGATAGTTGGTTGTAAATCTATTCCTTTGCTTGAGGAATTGTGTAAGATGCATCTGCCTTAAACTCAAAGATAAACTCAAAGAAATAATAAAGATACCTACCTTCAAGATGGTGACCATGGCCACATGATCAAAGCCCCAACCCTTTTTTTAATGTGAATTGCATGACACATGTAGAAAAGAAGCAAGGCTTTGACTGTGTGGTTGTAGCCACCATCTTGACTTTTGATGGCCTCCAGGCAACGCTGCCCTTGCCACTAATGGTAATAAGGTTGCTCTGCTTTTAATAAACAAGCAAACAACTGTCAACATTATGATTACTGGGGCTGTGCACATTTAAAAAATCATTTGGGAAATGTACTTTAACCTGCAAGGGCAGCCCCACTTTGATATTCACTAAATCAGTCTGTTGTTTTTCAGGGCTCAGAATAAGCTGCTTTAAGGAATCCACTTGTAAAGTTAATCTAACAGCAGCATCTTCCAGGCTTGCTGGAAGCCTGAAAAAAATGAGGATACTTTAGCAGGAAAGGGTTGCACAAGTGCAAGGTCTGAAGCACTTGTGGATCATTTTGGCGGTACGTCCATCTCTTCATTGGTCGTCTACCAGTTATGTTTCATTTTTGCAGCAGAGTAAATTCAATGTTTTCAGCTATACACCTCTTCCCCCATTTCTTTTGTTAAGCTTACCTTTATTCCTCCTGCTATTGCGGCTGGTCCCACCAGTCCTACTTTAGCTTTCCTGCCTCCTACGCCATGGCAGCTATGTTGCTTTCCTCTATGATTATTTGAATGCTTTGATGTTCTTCATATACTGTAATTTGTTTTGATTAATGGATTTTTCAAAGGTGTGGTCCTTCATCTTCATCCTCTGTTGATTAAGACCACCAGGTATCAGGTCATCTTGACTATTTAATTCTACCAACTTAAATTAATTATAATGCTATGAGTTTAAAACATATCATAAACCCAGCCACTGGTTCCATAGCAACAATAGTGTTGTTGTTTTAACATGACTTGGCAGCTTACAAGTTTTTTTCCTAATTATAAGAAAGAAGAAATAATAATTGCCAAACATAATCGTGTTAAAATCGTATCTTCAGATAAAGTGAAGTACGATATAAAATATCTCCTTAAAAGTGCATTGAAGAATACATTTAAGAGCTTCCACTACCATTCTGTAAGATTTCTTTTGGTCTGTGACATGACAGTGTTTGTGGATAGTAGATTTTATGATCTTTGGTTCTATTTTAACAAATGTGCATGCTTTCCTCTCATATTTCATTCAACAATTACGATCATACTCATTAAAATATTACACACACACACACCCATATGCCCTAAACAAGACTTGTTTGTGGCAGATTGCAGGTTCAGGCTCAGAATATATATTTTTTTGAAATTAGGTTTATATTTTTGTTTATTTCTTTATCTGGGTTTACAGGATTAATTTAGAATGCTAGTGGTGTTTGTTTTTAGATGATGGATAGGTAGGTAGGTAGGTAGGTAGGTAGGTGGATGGATGGATGGATGGATGGATGGATGGATGATAGAGGGTATAAAATGATTACATATTTCAGATATTTGTCCCATACTATTTACAGCTACTGTAGATTTGCTATGTGTTTTCTCAGGACTAGTTCCCACTATCCTTGTGAGAGACAAAGTGGTATAGTGGTTTAAGCACTGGACTAGGAACAGGAAAACACAGATTCCAGTCCTCCTTTAGGCACAGAAACCAAGTGGGTGACCTTGGGCCAGTCATACTCTCTCTCAGCCACAAAACAGTATCTGGCTCTGCAAAAGCTGGTTTAAGAACAAACTCTTCATTCATCATGTATTGATGGCTTTGCTATATGAAGTAGGCAAAGTACAGTGCAAACAAGCAGTCCCTGCAACCAAGTGGAACAAATGTTAGGAAGATTTCCCACTGTGGTAATGAGTCTTGTTCAAAGGAAAGAATATGTAAGATTGTGGCCACATTTTAGCTACAGAATAAAACAAGTAGTTTGGGGTTTAGCTTATAATATTAAAAAAAAAGATTAATGCAATATTTAAGAGATTTGTCAACCCCTGCTGGCTTAAGGAGGTCTGCCATCTTGAATATTAGAGATGCACCTCACATTTTTAAAGAGATACTTTTCAAATGTCATTTTATGCCAAATATAATGAGAATTAATTGTGGCTGCTTAAGTATTTGGGCCCAGGAATCCTGCAGAAATAGTACCCAAACATATAAGTTGGTTTTCATACACTTTAGATACTGAATTCATTTGGCATATACTTTGAAGGTGTGATTACAATTTTTAACAGTGAAAATAAAATTCTAAAATAAAGGGAAACAAAAATGGGTAATAGTCCCATTCTTCTTTAGAAAATCATTATTGGGCACTTGTTTTTTTTCTCTTTGTTATCTAATTTAAAGGAAAAACAGAAAACCAATTTGCTGCTGATTTAATTTGAATAGATTAGGTAAGTACTATAATAACAGAAACATTCTAGATTTCATACATACTTTTCTGTGGTATGAAGCTGAATTTATTCTGGTATACTATAATTTCTTCCCATGTAATATATACAGGATTGGCTTAATGAGCAAATTCTTTCGTCTTTGAAAGTTGTTCATTTAGCTGTTCATGATGTATCTATATCTTTTTTTAGATACTGTATCTCTCTCTTGGCATTCCATTGATAGGACTCTTATCTGGCCAGATATTTTTGGAAATATAATGTTGTATATTTTTAATCCAATTCATCTGAACCCAACTTATATTTTATGTTAATCCATCAGTTTTGGATAATAATTTCCTTGTCTTTATTAAGAAAAGGTTGGAATATGTCATTTGGGAAAAGTATTATGGATCCATGTTTCCTTGAGCAAACAAATATTTTTTGGAATTTTTCAGAGTATATACATATAATTACTGTAGTAAAATATTTGTATTACCCTTCATTTATTAATTTACAATGATTTATCTTATATTTTAAGATGTTAAACAATATAGATAAAATTATGAAGCTAATTTAAAGAATCCATAAGCTACCCCATGTCATTCTGATTAGCAAGCTAGCTTTGTGTGGGCTGGATGGTATGACGATTAAGTGAATAGCTCAAAAAATATGCCCTCACTGATGATCAAGTGTGATCATCAGTGGCTCTTCATTCAACTGGAAAGAGGTATTGAGTGGGGTACCATACAGCCTTCTACTTTCCCATATTTGTGTTAGTGACTTGGATGATGAGATGACAGGAATATTTCTCAGGTTTGCAGACGTTACCAAATTTGGTGGGATAGCTTCTAGTTATGTAGAAGGGAGAAAGAAAATGTAAAATAATATTGACAAATTAGAGAAATGAGCTTAAAATAACAAAAAGAAATGTATCAAGTGCAGCAGCATCTGCAAGGATCTGAAAAGTCAGTGATGCCCACACAAAAGAATTAGACTTTGTCATTTTTATCTTGACTTTTTTAAACCGCTCTTCCCCAATGATTTCCCTGTTAAATGCAAAGTGTTTTCACTTAAGAACAAAATAGAATGTGCACGTATAATCTAGAGCAGTTTCCCAAACTTTCTCAGTTCAAGTTACCCATAGTGGTTCCCAAACACTCCAGATTGCCACAGCAAACTAACTAATGCTTTTGTTTATTAAATAGTCAAATATGTCACAGTGTCCCTGTGATGCCCTGGGGTGCCATGGCACACAGTTTGAGAAACATGGAGCTAGAGGGTACCTGGCATAGTTATGGTAATAGTATTTGTAAAAAAGGTATTGGAATAGTAGTTGATTGGAAACAATATGAATGGATGAACAGAGAAAGGCAGTGTGTCCTACAGAAGTGAGTGAAGTTGCTGGACACATTTAATACAATCATGCAGCCCTTGGGAATTGATGTCTAAAAAGTGTTTTGTTATGTTATGACCTGTGGTTACAACAATAAACTTCACTATTATACTATAAAAAGTGTTTTGGAGCAACCAGGAACACAAACCTAGCTCTTGTCTGCCATATCTTAAAACAGTGACATAGAGCTCCGGCACACTCCAAAGCATCTTTTGGAGATGAAATCTGAAGTGTGTTACAGACCTAATGTTTAGCCTTCAGAAGAGAAAACTGAGAGTGGTATGATAGTCCTCTTCAAAGACCTGAAAGATGTCTCACAGCAGTAGGGCAAGACCCATTCTTTACTGTTCCTGGGCAAAATTCAATAATGGATTAAGTTACTGGAAGGCAGATTCTGCTTGCATGTCAGAAAAAAACTTCCTAACATAGTTTGACAGTGAAACCAGTCCCCTTTTAGCTGCAGAATTCTATGTTTGTATGTATCTATTAAATTTTGAAAAATGAAGAGCTACCAGAGCAAGATGTTATTTCTATAGTAATTGAATGGGATAATATCATTCTATCCAACTTCTGAGATACAATATCATACATAGTATGACAAGGGATCAGATTAATATTTTGATGCTTATCTTGACCTTTACCACCTACTGGGTTTGCCCACATACTGTGCTTCTGAGCTTTTTAATAAGCTATTGACCAAAGAAATAAATATATACAGAAATGTAAAAATTTCCTGGCAAAACTAAATAAAGTGCACCATTTCTTTAGATCTTAATGAGACCTGTGCAAAGTAGTCAATTTCCTCTGGAGATTTAGGAAACTGACAAAATTATATAAATTATATAAATATGAGAGAGCCCGGGATACTTATTGAATCTATTGTTTGTTGTCTTCTGGTTTGTCTGGTTTATAAGGCTGGTTTCCAAAAGTTTCCTTTAGGTCAGTGTTTCTCAGGCTTGGCAACTTTAAGATGTGTGGACTTCAACTCCCAGAATTCCCATGCTGGCTGTCCATACAGAAGAAGTCCATACATCTTAAAGTCTCTGAGATTGAGAAACACTGCTTTAGGTTAATGATCAGGGGTAAATAAAATGACTAACACATTTTATTAAAAGGCATAAGCTTTTGTGAGCTGCAGCTCATCTCATCAGATGCATTGAGTGTGTTTCTATACACTCATTTAGGTTAATCGTAGCTTTATGACCTACAAGTCTTTCTTAACTCTAGAGCAAGTCTTTTTCTAAATCTGCCCAACTAAACTAAGAGGCACATATTACTCCATTAAACACTAGTGTGATCTGGAAAAGTTAAAGATTGAATCCTAATTATTATTTTTGATGCTCTCTTATATACAGTACTGTGCAAAAGTTTTCGGCAGGTATGAAAAAATGCTGTAAAGTAAGAATGCTTTCAAAAGTATATATTGTAATTGTTTATGTTTATCAATTTACAAAATGCAAAGTGAGCGAACAGAAGAGAAATCCAAATCAAATCAATATTTGGTGTGACCACTTTCTGAAACTGTCTATCTGTCATCCATTGCTTTATATCTTGGAACATCGTTTAACAACGAATGGCAAGTTTTAGCACATACTTATTAGAGGGTTCACATTTCAAACCTTTGTTAAAGGGCTTCCTCTGATAGTGTTTATCAGGTAAGCAGATGATAATAATGTTGTGTTTAGTGGCACTTGAAGATGACAGCACCTTCCCTTTCTCCTTATAGTAGTTTTCCTTAACTGTTCACAGCTTAAATCCACCAGCAGCAATAATCTTTCATTCTGGACAAGCAGAGTTTTACTAACATGCAAACCCTTAGCCTTGAGATTATATCTTCGGGAGAAGGTAGCATAGCTGACGTGGTTCCATGTCATTTGATTCATATAGGGGGTCCATTTTTAAAAGTACTGAGAAGTTCTGGGCAATAACTATCTACTTAACTGCAGGATACAATCAGATACTATCGCAGTCAGTGAGCCCTATTAATAATGAAATGCAACACAAACATCTCTGATACTGATTTGATTATTCTGGTTAATATGGATTAATTTGGAAAATAAGATGAGCTAATTTTCCTCCCAACAGAAATAGCTTGGATTTTTTTCCCTCAGACAGCATGATTTCAAAAAGTACCTATTTATCCAGATATTAATGATCTCTTCTGTTTAAACTGGACTTACCTGTTCAGGATGCTGGCAATGTAGAAGAAAGAAATCTTCCAGTGGCCAATGGAAAATGTTGGCTATTGGCATGCTTATCTCCATTCTTTCTCTTTGCTGTGGCCAGGTAAATAATTTCAAAGGAAAAGTGGCTACATAGGGAAAAAAGGGGAGCAAGGCAAGATGTTTTGATTCAAGGTGCTGAAGAAATCAGTAGTCTAAGGTTGTTTTTATCTTCTTGGATAAAAGATGTAAGAATTACTAGGATGTAAGAATTACTAGCTTCCAAAGCATGTAATCTTGGCCAGAGCTAGGATTGTGAAGCATAATGTTTAGCCTGCCTGGGATAATTTCATTCTTTAACAAAATGATTCAAAGCTTATTTATTCTGAATTCAAATAGCATTTATTACAGAATTTGCACCCTCTTAAATATGTTTAGGATTATACATTTAATCAGATTAATATTTAGCTCTGAATTTGGAATGCCCTTGCTTAGTATTGATTTCCATCTAAAGACTTTTTATTTAATATAGTTTAATATATAAAAGAGAAGAGAGGAAAGAAAGAAGGAAAATAAGCCTACACAAGAACATCTCTCAAAATAATCAAATAATAAAAATAATAAAACTGGTCTTAGTATTTATTTGCATCATGTTATATAGTTAAATTCTTAACATTATAAACTATAAATTGGTATGAAGTGCTATGTCCTCCTGAAGGCTCAGAAAGACTGCCTTGAGGAACTTTTGAGGTTATCTCTGCACATGCATGCACCCTCAAAAGACATTTCCACAGACATGTGCTTCTCCAAATGCCTTGTTGTTTAGTCGTTAAGTCGTGTCCTGCTCTTGGTGACCCCATGGACCATAGCACCCCAGGCCTTCCTGTCCTCCACTGTCTCCTGGAGTTTACTCAAATTCATGTTCATTGCATCAGTGATGCTGTCTAACCATCTTATCCTCTGCTGTCCCTTCTCCTTTTGCCTTCAGTCTTTCTTAGCATCAGGGTCTTTTCCAGTGAGTTCTCTCTTCGCATTAGGTAGCCAGAATATTTGAGCTTCAGCTTCAGTATCTGTCCTTCCAATGAACAGTCAGGGTTGATTTCCTGTAGGATTGACTGATTTGACCTCCTTGCAGTTCAAGGGACTCTTAAGATTCTTTTCCAGCACCACAGTTCGAAAGCATCAATTCTTTGGTGCTCAGCCTTCCTTATGGTCCAATTCTCACAGCCATACATTACTGCTGGGAAAACCATACCCTAAAATGCAGTCCACATTTCTAAATATTCCTCCAGTTTAAGTCCAGGCAATGACACTTTTGTTCTGATAGAGAAAAAGAGGTCACATTCTTTAGACCACTGTATAATTATTAATGGAGAATGGATGATAATCCCACCTTGTAGTATTAATGATTCTGCTATTGTAAAAGTACACTACAGAATATCCATTTCCATTGTCATCCTGCTAGTTTCCATACATACAATGCTAGGTCTAATGCAATTGTTTAGAAGACTTGGTAATGTTGAGGGAGAATTTATGATACTATAAACTTACTAATTTAGGTAGTTTATGTTTTTTTCATTATTTAATTTTCTGTTACAACTTGGTCCTTGGGAAAAGGAAGGGAGGAGGGACAGAGGGAAGGAAGGAATTTTAATTATTAATTTCATCTTATAACCATCTTACTCTTGCTTTTTTAGCCAACTGAACAATCAAGTTGGCTAAGAGAAGTCAGCACAAATAGATAAATGGGGCACATACTTTTTTAAAAAAAATTCAGTATTCATGCAAGGTTTAGTTGATATACTGTAATAAAAGAAGAGATTCCTCAATCCAGAAGCATGGCTTTTAATACAGTATTTTGAAGAGGCTAACTGTATCAATTCTCTTTTCTAGCTACCCAGATTGTTGGGACTAGGGGGTAGAATACACTTAACAGCAATAGTAGTTAATGCCAGCCACTAACCTGGCGGAAAGTCGGGCTCCTAGTATATATACTGCCACCTTACCAGTTCAGAAGCTCCCTGCAGATTGTTCGGTTGCAGGAGCTTTACTGAATTTATTTGCCTTAAAAATTCCTGCCATTAAGGCACAATTTCCTTTTTTTTAATCATAGTTTGTAGCTGAAGTATCCTTTTGGAGCTAGTAAGTATATTTGGAATTTTGAGAAAGGGTCATAGAGTCACTATTCCACACTGGTTGCCGTGAGATGCGTTGCCTATTCACAAAAATGTTTGCCAGAGCAGAAATGGCCAGCCACAAAAATACCAATTTTATACAAGATACCCATTTATGTAGCTCAGTTACAACTAACTGATCCATGTATGTGAAAGCAAGGCATGGGTAGGATCTGAGCTCCAAAACAAATCTACTTCTTTGAATCTGGTATTTTGTGTTCCAGTAGAAGTGGTAAAACCCTGCTGTGAAGCAGAAGCCAAGTATTTTCCCCAAGAACCTGAATATAAGGCAGTGGTGGGGGTTGTGCTTGAAACAACAAAACTTCCACTTGAGCCCATAGTTCTTGCATTCAAGATCTGGTCCCCACTCTTATCTTTATTTATTTATTTATTAGTTAAATTTATATTACCGCCCATCTCCCCCAATGGGGGACTCTGGGCGGTTTACAATAAAAGCAATAATAAAAACATCTAAACCTCATTCACAATCTAAAAACATAAATAAGGTAATAAATAGAAAATCCAAGAGGAGATGGAATACAATTAATAAGGGGTGCTATGGCGCTAACCACCTCCAGGTGGAACTGTTACCCTCCCCATCCCAAGCAAGGCGGCAGAACCAAGTCTTCAATTTCTTCCGGAAGGCCGGGAGCGAGGAAACCCGTCTCAACTCCGGGGGCAAGATATTCCAAAGGGCGGGCACCACTGCAGAGAAGGCCCGCCTCCTGGACCCCACCAGATGAAATTCCTTTGTTGATGGGGTCCATAGCATGCCCTCTCTGCCTGACCAGCTGGGGCAGGTCAATGTTATGGGGATGAGATGGTCCCTCAGGTAGCCTGGCCCCATGCCATGTAGGGCTTTAAAGGTGATAACCAATACCTTGAATTGGACCTGGAAGCAAACTGGTACCCAATGCAGCTTGTATAACAGTGGTGTCACATGTGCCGATTTTACAGCACCAATAACTGTCCACGCCGCCGCATTCTGGACCAGCTGAAGCTTCTGGATATTATTCAAGGGTAGCCCCATGTACAGCACATTGCAATAGTCTGTGTGCATGAGTGACTGTTCAGGGGGCATTTCAATCCAGGAATGGGTGGAGCTGGTGCACCACCTGAAGATATGCAAAGGCTCTCCTGGCCGCAACTTCCACCTGCTCTTCAAGCAGGAGTCGTGAGTCCAGGAGGGACCCCAGGTTCTGCACTAGTTCCGAATGGGGCAGTGCTACCCCATCCAGAACCAAAGATGACAACTTCCTGGAAACCGAGGGGCCATCAATCCACAGCCACTCCGTCTTACTAGGGTTCAGTTGAAGCCTGTTGTTCCCCATCCAGACCCCCACAGCCCCCAGGCACTTGGAGAGGGTGGAGGCCGCATCACTTACTTCACCTGGGATGGAGATATATAACTGGCTGTCATTGGCATATTGATGATACCTCGTCCCATGGTGGTGGATGATCTTACCCAGCGGTTTCATGTAGATGTTGAATAGGAAAAGAGAGAGAACTGAACCCTGCGGCACTCCACAATGGAGGGGTCGAGGGTCGGATCTCTCCTCTCCTATCACCACCGACTGGGAACGGCCCTGGAGGAAGGAGGTGAACCAGCGCAAAACTACACCGCCCACCCCCAACCCCCTGAGCCACCCCAAAAGGATACCATGGTCGATGGTATCGAAAGCCACTGAGAGGTCCAAGAGAGCCAGGATGGATGCACTCCCTCCATCCCGCTCCAGCCAGCGCAGGACACATTACCACACGAGCCACTCATTCCATACATCAAATGTGCTGGATTAAGAGGTTACATTATCAGCATGTAATATTCACTAACCCCAGTCAGAGTCACTAATTTCTCTTTTAGGTTCAAACTCTTCTCTACTTTTCTGCCTCTTTCCACTGCCCTCCATAGCTGCTCCACTCCCTAGTTTTAGTTCTCTGTTTCGTTCCCTATGTTTGGTTACCCTCATTCAGTCTTGGTGTCCCTGCTGCCTGTTCCCAGTTTATTGCATCAGCCAGATTATCCCCAGTCTTTCCACTTCTTCCCATTCCAATGGGCCATGTCCCAGCTTCTGCAGGATTTCCATTCTCAAACCATTCTCTTTATCAGATAGTAGAATTTGGTCTGTCCCTCTCTTCTTTTCCAGGCAGCTGGCAGTGCTTCAAAGGGAAGTAGTGGTCCACAGCATCCCACAGTTCTTATGTTTTAAATATTTGTTGAGTCCATGTAGGGCAGCAATAAAAATGGACAATTTCTGGAGGCCAGTCCTTCACTTTGAACCACTCACAGTTATAGAAGTTCAATTTGTTGCTCCAGAAAGTCAACTCAAGCATTGGTGGCCATGAGTTCTATACTGCCTATCCTCCAGCATATGATGAAAAAAAAAAGAACATTAAAATGTTATTACAATATCTGAAGAAAAAGTAAAACAAATAGGAACATTATGGATTTTTATTGTTTGATGGCAGATCTGAAACATGCACAGGCATAATCCTGGGCAGCACATTGGTAGTCAGCTCACTTAGGAGCCTGTTACTACAGTCACGGCATCAGATCAGTCTTCAGCGATTGGAGAAAAACATGTGCCTCCCACATAGATTCACTTGGCCTTGAGCACAGCAGCAAGTGAGCCAACATCTGTAGGAACGTATAGTTATGATTCATTATTCTTTGAATTCTTATATCTTCAGTAGTAATATTTTAATGTTTGAAATCTTAATGCTAACTTAATTGTGGTTTTATTGTTGGAAGCTGCCCTATAAAGTGGCGGGGGTAGGGTGGGGTATAAATCTAAATAAATAAGTGATTAGAATTCAGACTGCAGCATCTTTTGGCAAGCAACCATAAAAATACACTGAAAAAAGAGAGAAACTTACTGTGAAAAAAATGGGATATGGGAATATGAAGAAAGTATTTATTTGGAAAATATTCTGTTCTGGAAGGTATCTACACAAATACAGTTCTGGAATTCAGCCCAGACATTGAGAACTGAAAATTCCTACAATGAACCATGGTGAGCCCTATTCAATCCATTAGAATAAGATAGAAGTAGCTGCCAGTAATTAATAATAGCATCACAGTTATAATGTCTTTTTATCTCTCTCTTGTTTGTATGCATGGCTTCTACCAAGTCCTATCTATCTTCCTCTCAGTAAAGAAATTAAAATATGATGTATGATTCTTAAGGCAGGACATTTCAATTTGTGTTTTTTTATTTTATTTCATGAAGGTTAAAATCAAGCAAACATGCACCACTCTTGTAATTTTCCTTTATTAAAAAAAGAAAGAAAAAAGAAGAATGGGCAAAAAATCAGAAATGGTATTTAAGTGATGATACCCAGTAATTTGTTCATTCTTCTGTCAGTGTAATTTACAAGACAGCGACAGATAAACATAGCTATACAAGATTCATTTACGGTGACACAATGGCAGATACACAGAGCAGAACCCTGCCCATGAGATAAAGTGGACTGAGTGACTTATGTTGTAATTAGGGGATAATTGTCATTAACCTCGCAAACAGTAGTTTACCCATATTGTTTAAAAGGCTCCAGGATGCATAATGACAAGGTAATCTGTCAAAGCGCTAGGGGGAAATATTAATAAGATTTGTGCAGGCCTGGATAGAAAATATGCAGAAAGCGGCCACATTAAGCTAATTGGTGGATGAATGTACACTTGTAAAAGTGCTTCTAATGGCACGTTTGCTGCTCTCCAAATGACTACTGTTAATGTGGTGAAGTGGGCTGCCGACAAAGTCAGGACTTCAGGGACAAGAGGGTATTAAGTCATCCAGGCACGGCTGTTATTATCTAGCATGCCACAACACATTTCTTCCTCCATTTTCTTTCACATTTCAAGGTCTGTAATACCTCAATGCATGATTCATACAATGTTAATATTTCCCTAATCCCGGCTTTTGTTTGTGTGTGATTTTTGTAACCTGCTCCTCTTCTTCTCATCATGCTTTTGTCCTGAGCATGAAGATTTTGAGTTCCTGACAAAGACTCTGTGTGTGTGTGTATACAAAATGTTTTTTATAAGCTTCAGTGACAAGTTATGCCAGCAAACTTTTGAAAGAGAGTTAAAGGCATAAGTCAATGATTGTATTCTTCTGCTGCCCATATACAAATGTTAGTGACAGTGGCCACCAGCCATGTCTTGTATGGCCACCCAGATCCTGTTTATTAGAACATTCTGCCTCCTGTGAAAGAGACCAAGGAGTGTTTATAAATGTGTACTGCTCCTTTACATAGCAGTTATTCTGCTGAAGCCATGGCAATAATAGCAGTGTTCGAGTCTCTATTATCCAGATTGTAGCTCCAGACTGGCAACACTGAGTCCAAACTGCGAATACATATATCTCCAATTGGCTTCTCTAAATGTCTGTCTAAATGTACAAGTCATGATCAAGGCTCCCACCCTTGTTTCCAGGATTTAATACTGCAACCATCCAGATACTCTAAAATACCCATTCAGCCCTCACAGATGGATGAAGACTTGCCTACCATTCTCACAGATGGAATTTCCAGTTCTGATTATTGACTGGATGACTTAGGAATAGTTTGGACCCCCTCTTAGGCAATGCCCTGGGGCACATAAAACATCAGTCTGATCATCTCCCTGGCCTTGCTTCCATGGCGAACCTCCTGCAGGTCTTCTCAGCCTTCAAACATCAGCTCTTATCATGCCTAAATAGATTGCCATTGTTTAGTCTCTTTTTTACTGATAGCACAATTGTTGTAGGCCAACCTTGGAAATGATCAAAAGAGTTGAAGGAGAAATGTGCTTGTGTGGTTAGGATGATTGATTGTATGCTTGATAATTTTTGAGTTTTGATAAATGAGATATAGAGTAGGTTTCTGGAAAACTGAAAAAAATTGGCACTATTATTGGAAAAATAGGATGGTTCCAATTTGAAGATAGAAATCTGGCTGGTTATATTTAAATGAAGAAAGATCAATTAGATTTGTAAAATAAGTATTATGTGCCTTTTAAAGAAAAACCCTGTAGTACATTTGTTGCTTTAAAAAACAGTGATGTAGCTGTAGGAATAACGGATCCCCATGAGATCCGTACTGCAGAGTATTCCATAACAAAGAAAACCTTTTACAAAAAGCCAACCAATGTGTTTTTTAAAATTGCACAGAACATTTAAAACTACTGTTTTTGAATGTGTCTAAAGTTACATAAGTTACAGATGTGAATCCTGGTTTGACAATGCAAATTTTAGGAATTAGGATTATTTTTAATCAACTCTCACAGGGAAATCTGTGTGTTTCCTTGCTAACTAATTTGCTCTGTTAACAGGAGTTTTTCTTCTCCAACAAAGTGAGAAACTGCATATGTTTGCTGCTATACTATTTCTGGAAAGCTGAATGTTTAAACAAAAAGAAAATATTCTGTGTGTCTGCAGAATATAGATTGTATAGTAATCCATTATGCAATACCTAAAAATTTACTTACTTCACTAGATAGGGACTTTCTGCAGTCATTTTCTAATGCAAATTCAGTGTGGAACCTAAGACCGTAAATGAACCTTCAAGTTTCAATTTATTTTCCATGGCAGTTTGGCCTGCAATCAGTATAGCAACTAAACCCTTGATAGAATCAGCATCTATGTGGATCCCCACCAAAAAGTGATGGAAGTTGAGAAAAAAAAATAATTTGAATTCACCTATAGAACTCAATTCCATTTTTCTGTAATTGCATACTTATTAAAAGCAGTGCATGAAGATTTTAGGGCAGGCCATTAGAAGAGGATGATTTGGGGTTGTTGTTTTTTACTTTATTGACTTAAAAACCAATGAACATATCAAAAAGTTGTAAGAACACGTCAAGATTCCAATAGCAACTTTTGTATATATTGGGGTAAACAAAAATAAAGAGGAATTTGGCCTATTATGCTTTGCAAAAAGGATTACTTTTTTCCCAAATAGAATCAAAAGTAACTATCCTAGTATATCCCCAAACCTCCCATTTTTTGTCTGTCAGTGTTTCCTTTACAACGATTTTCCATTGTTTTTATACCAAGGATGGAGCTTCTGGGTTTTTCTAATATTGTCCTATGGTAAGCCTTTCAGAACCATTATGAATTGAACAGTTATATTTTAGTTCTTTGAGTTGCCTCACTACATAATAAGAGTAAACATATCTTGGAACCATAACTGAATTTTGCTGTATTCCTCTCGTCACTTTTGACTTTGTACAATCTCCCAGGACCACCGTACTTGCTGCATTTCCAACATTTGTATGCATCTTCCCCAGTAATTTTAATACCATCTATGAATAATTTCAAAGTAATTTTCCCTGATTTTTGCTGATATTGATCATAATGTGAAGTTCATCCAAAGTGTAGCCCGTTGTGCATCATAGATGTGTCTTAACTCTGATTTCCATACAGAGATGTTGATCCCACTCAAACAACTTCTAACAGGATATTATACATTTTGGATATTAGACCCTTAGAGGACTTTGGAGATTCTAACATGAAATTTTCAAAGGCTGTTAATGGTGTTATCTTACAAGTTATATTTTTAACAAAAGGACTCATTTCATTCATTTGTAACCAATTAAGTTTATGCCAATTTCTGCTTTAAAATATCTTCTGACATTACTTGATTATTTATAAAATAATTCCTTAGTCTAAAAAGGGTTTGCTCTCTCCAC
The DNA here is from genome assembly GCF_035149785.1 of Candoia aspera. Taxonomy (NCBI): domain Eukaryota; kingdom Metazoa; phylum Chordata; class Lepidosauria; order Squamata; family Candoiidae; genus Candoia; species Candoia aspera. The sequence continues at coordinate 187,461,669 of NC_086154.1, forward strand.
ACTTTACCAGATAGTCCTGCTAAATTATTTGGGAAACAGCCATAGAAGAAGACAATTTAGTTACAGAGTCTCTGGTCCAGTTCTGACATTCTGAAGGTCTGATCCAGTCATGCATAGCAGACATTAATGGTTCTGGCATGATCAAGATCCACGATAGATCAAATGGAGGAAGTGTTCTATGAAGCACTGCTTCACCACAATTGCTGCAGCTTTTGTTGAAGCCTCAGAAAATCCAAGTGAAATCCTTGAGCAATATCTATCATCTCTCTCATTCTCTCCCCCTACAAAAAAAACAAAACACTAACACTAAATGTCTGGAAATTAACTGTTGAAGTTATAACTGTCAACTCATTTTATCTTTTAAAAGATATTTTACAGAAAGGACATAATGCTATTTGCAATGCTGCCTATTGTTCTCTTGGACATCACTCATTTGGTCTTCTTTGTATTTTACATGTATGTCCATATAGTCAGCCATCATTTACTTAGTCCAAAAAACAAAGTTAGGACATACTATGCTGATGATTCATATTATACTAATAACTGTTCTAATTTGGATGAGGATAGTTTTTGCATAGAGATTAATTACTAATATGATTAGGGCATTTCTAAAAAAATTGGCATAGCACTTCAAGAAAAATTAAGGGAGCACATTTCCATATTTCCCACTTGGTTAGTATGTTGCTGATTATCTTTTGATTGGGGGAAAATGTACACAGAAAAGTAAAATCTGCCTGTTAAAATTTACCAAGACTGGCAGCTGCCAAATTATTTTCTTTGTTGTCATGTATTTTCCAACTTTCTTCTCTATGCCAGAACTTCATTTAAACAAGAGAGACACGTTCATTTCACTTTGTGCATTTTCATATAATTTGTTGCAAATGCTTCACCTCATTATACCATAGTCCTTCAGGGCGAAGCATTCTGAATGTTGTAAAGAGAGTAATTATTATGGAGATTTAAGGTAGACTGGAGCTTATGGAGCAGGAAAGATTCATATCAGAATGAGAATGACTGGAGACCTCTAGAGAAAATCCATATCCTGAATGTAGTAGTATTGATTGGGGATCTGTACATTGTGCCTTTGGAAATTTTCACAAGACCGGTAGTTTTATAATTTGTTGGAAAGATTCTCTGTTGAGGGTTTTTTTGAAATAATGAGATTTAAAATCAAACTCCTAGAAAGAAATTTGTGATCATTTAATAGCTTCAGTACACTTTTCTCTGCACTGTACTCTTTTTTACTGAGATGAGCTAATCTTGTTTACTTTGCTATGTCATCTAGCCTTCATCTCCTTTTTTGGTCCTTCCTAGATTTTTTACCCTCTGAATCAAGCTAAGATTGCTGTGCTGCATTTTAAATGTTGGCAATCTTTTCTCATATGTTTGAACTAAAACTCCAGGCTATGCTGCTGCTTTTCTAATATGCAGTTAGGGGAATTAAAATACATTACAAACAGGGAAAGATGTACTGTAGGACAAATGGATAGCAATATTATTCCCCTACATGGAAATGCTATCGGAGCAACCAAGGTTTGTGGCTGGTCGTACTATGAGAGTCACTCTGGAACTTTACTGTAATAGCTTACCAGTAGAACAAGTATACAGGGTCTCAGATTAATTCCTGGTATCTCTTGGAATTGATTCTTGTATGGAGCTGAGGTGGACCCAATGGTCAGGTTCAGTGTAAAGCAGCCCACTGGTTCCTAATTGTTAATCTCCCTCACTTTCTTGCTATTGTAAACACAATCTGATAAGATCAATGGCTCTTGGGTGTCACTGGCATAATTACCCAGTATGTATTATGGTAACTCTAATCCTTGGAATATCCAACAGTTTGTGCATGTACTGATCTACCACACCCATACTTCATGGCCTTGAAAATGAGGGATGTCAAACTAATTTCAAACAACGTACCATTTTTACTGACCATAAGGTAAAAATATAACATGTTGGCCCATGTTGAAAAATAATTTAGCTTAACAGTACCTTCAGGAGAATATAGCTGGGTGACTGTAGATGCAGTACATTGATCTAATAGTGCAGTTCTAAGTTTTCAGTGAATTATTTCATGAAAGTTAGCTCAACAGTACTCAGTGGGATGTACACTGAACTGCAAAGCTAATTTTGGACAACATTATATATATACCACATGTATCTTCTTATTCAACGGACTGGTTTAAGATTGGGAAAGGAGTACGGCAGGGCTGTATACTCTCACCCTACCTATTCAACTTGTACACAGAATACATCATGCGACATGCTGGGCTTGAGGAATCCAAGGCTGGAGTTAAAATTGCTGGAAGAAACATTAACAATCTCAGATATGCAGATGATACCACTTTGATGGCTGAAAGCAAAGAGGAACTGAGGAGCCTTATGATGAAGGTGAAAGAAGAAAGTGCAAAAGCTGGCTTGCAGCTAAACCTCAAACAAACCAAGATTATGGCAACCAGCTTGATTGATAACTGGCAAATAGAGGGAGAAAATGTAGAAGCAGCGAAAGACTTTGTATTTCTAGGTGCGAAGATTACTGCAGATGCTGACTGCAGTCAGGAAATCAGAAGATGCTTAATCCTTGGGAGAAGAGCAATGACAAATCTCGATAAAATAGTTAAGAGCAGAGACATCACAGTGACAACAAAGGTCCACATAGTTAAAGCAATGGTGTTCCCCATAGTAAGATATGGCTGCGAGAGCTGGACCATAAGGAAGGCTGAGAGAAGGAAGATCGATGCTTTGGAACTGTGGTGTTGGAGGAAAATTCTGAGAGTGCCTTGGACTGCAAGAAGATCCAACCAGTCCATCCTCTAGGAAATAAAGCCAGACTGCTCACTTGAGGGAATGATATTAAAGGCAAAACTGAAATACTTTGGCCACATAATGAGAAGACAGGACACCCTGGAGAAGATGCTGATGCTAGGGAGAGTGGAAGGCAAAAGGAAGAGGGGCCGACCAAGGGCAAGATGGATGGATGATATTCTAGAGGTGACGGACTCGTCCCTGGGGGAGCTGGGGGTGTTGACGACCGACAGGAAGCTCTGGCGTGGGCTGGTCCATGAAGTCACGAAGAGTCGGAAGCAACTAAATGAATAAAGAACAACGTCTTCTTATTATGAAATTATTGTTATCTAATTATAACATCCAGAATTGATTACATACAAATAATGAAATAAATGCTGTTAAAATACTTCTTGGAAATTAGCACAGTAATAATAGAAGATATTCCCTAAGAGCTTCCCAATTTTTCTTTAAAGGGCTTCTTAAAATACTTTGTGATTAATTTCAGTTTCTACATTATTAACTTTCAGTGAATTCATGATATGGATACATGGATATATACATTTAGCTTTAGCTAGCTATGTCAAGAAGTAAATTAGGGAGATGATAGCAGATCTGGAAATACTGATATATAATAATTAACAATTAGTAAAAGATAGAGTAGATCATGTAATATAATCACATTTCTGTGTAATGAAAAAAGAAATCTACGATTTTTTAGAACAAAAAATATTATAGTAGCACACATTTCTGGGAAATGTGTTTGTCTCTTAAACAAGGTATAAAGACGTTCGTGTTGTATCAAAAACTTTATTTATGAAGCAGAAGCCCTCAGGAAATCATATTTCCTATTTTTTCATCCCACTCCATGGATATTCCCTCCTTCAATTAAAGTGCTGAAAATCACACTGAATCTTGGGGTGAAAGGTCAATGTTTCTAACCCTATTTGTATCATCTGTGGTAATAATCAACCTGAGCTCATCATTCATTCTTAGGTGACCTACATGTTAGGACACTTTATATCCTGATACATCTCAACCTCACCTTTAGGTCAGGTAAAATCAGAAGATGTGTGCAGGATGATTAAGTTTGACACTATTTCACTGACCCAATAAAATCTGCACTCTGTGTGTGTGTGTGTAGATCTATTTTTTTATTTATGTTATTATAGAGAAAGAAATAATAACGTGTGGGTAAAAGAATAATTTAAAGCTATAAATTGTGTACTGTGAGATGTTAATCTTACTTGGATTAGACATATTTCTTTTTCTCTGAAATTGTAAGGCAGCGGCTATTGTGTAGAAATGGAGCAACTAGTATGACATTTTAGACCACCAGAGGCAGAATCATCTGCTGCTGCATGTGGATCTCATGGACTTTCTCAGCATGGACACTCCTTTGAATTTCCTGTCTGTACAGTCACATCAGTTGACTGAAATAATATAAACTAGAATATCTTGTAATGAAACAAGTAAATGTTGATAAAACCTAATGTCATTGGGGAAAGTCATGGGAGAAGCCAAAACCAGTGACATGGAAGAAATTGTATGAGCCTCAAGCTGAGTATTACAATACACCAAGGAACCTAAAGCTAGTTTGTAACAAACTCCAAAGGGATGCTTGTCTTGGTTCCTTATAACTTTTAATCTTAAAATATTCCTATTTCTTCTTATCTAGTTCTAAAAGATAATGCATTACTAATTTTCATTCAGTTAGTCTTATGTGAATATGGCTTTGATTAATACACAGCATATATGCATAGCATTACATAAAACCTATTTGTCCTGACCTAATTTTCTTTAACGTGATAGGAACAAAAAAAGATACAACTGGGGAAAAGTACAGAAAAAGCCCCAACCTCACTGAAATGTGTACCTCAGAATAATGTTCAGTGGCAGGTCTAGATTTTTTCAATTTTTTAAAATCAGTTTTTGATCATTGCTTTTTAAAGAGCTATTATATGCTTGATTTCGATAAATATTAAATAACATAGCATGAATTAGTTGGTTGATTTTTAAAAAAATACCTGGCTTAAGTATTCGTTGGAAATCTATTCATCAATGTCCACTTTTAGATGTATGATCAATTTATTTTTATAACATTGTGATTTCTTTAAAACAAGTTCAGCCTTTTAACGGTTTCAGGTAAATAGTCAAAATATAGAAAATTGGGAAGAAACTCTGAATAGGTTGAAAGGTGCAAGCTAACTCTCCTCTGGATATACAGACTTCATAAGGAACTCCATGATCTTGCCATATCGATGTTCATCGACCAATGAACATCTAGCATGGGAATAGCTAAGGCTTCAATCCTATGGATACTTGAACCAGACTGAAATTCACTGTACCACAAACATGGCAAATTTGAAACACTTGTCCCAAATCTTATGTAAAGTTCCTCCTCCTCCTCCTCCTCCTTCTCCTCAGTAGATTATTTTTAAAAAAGGAGATCTCCTTTTTTCAGTTTTAATGCTGAATTTCAGCAGTGTGTTCTAAGGGTGTTGGAGGGGCACAAAAAAGAAGTTGTCACAGTTTCTCTGCATATGAAGATTGCTCTCACCTTATAGAAAAGCCAAATATATGAGGAGTTGTCAGTGTAAAGACTATAAGGAACCTTGGGAACAAGATCCACCTCTCCTCCATGTGTTCATTATATCTAAGTACAGATTATCAAGAGGATTAACAGGATTCATATTTTCAGTTCATGCTACATACAAGTCCTGCTCATTGCTTATTTACGTATCTACTTTCAGGCTTTGGGGGACATCTGGGCAAGAAATAACCAAAATGTCCCTCCAACCAACAAAGGGGTACTGGTAGCTAGAATCAAAAATGTAAACCATATCCAAGTTCTCTGCCAGTTGACTTGCAAAAAAAAGCCCACATACATACCAACTTCTAATTTCTCTCTCAGTTGTAACATTGCTGTTCTGTTTGAAGGCTTTGTCTACCTTCCATGGTTCACAGTGTCCCCTTGCCAGCTAAGAACCTGTCTGTCACTCACACATGTTGCTCCCACTGAAGCTGCACATGCTAGGGAAAATGCATAGGCTATGCTGTGTCTACAAGTCAAGTGCAACTACTGATAAGATCCTGGAGCAGTGGGTAACAATGACCACCTTAGCAGACTTTATAGCCTTTCCTATAGGTCTGAAGAATAATTCCAGCAACATGTTTTTCCTCCACTGAGAAATAGCTCTGGGGTAGGACATATAAAAAATGTTACAATGAAATGAAAATGTGGATTTCCCTTTCTAGCCTAATGTTCTTTGCATGAATTCCTTCAGGGAAGATTGGGCCAGAGAGTGGGAGACATACTGTAAATCAGCACCTTTTCTGTGAAATATATTCATTTTAGTAGAATTTACCTGCAAATAATTTTTCTTAATTCTTTATTGTTGTAAGCCACCCAGAGTCACTTGCTGAGATGGGCAGCTATAGAAATCAAATAAATAAATAAATAAATAAATCTGAAATCCAAAATAAGCCACATTTAAGCAGGATCTTAGAATTTCTTTGTTCCCTGAAATGGGTTTCAAAGTTGGTGTGAGAACATAACTAGCTCAGGAATTTAAATAGAGCTCTGCTGGATCAGACCAACAACCATTCTTCTTTTACTAACTGGCCAGTTTGGTATCTTTATGAAGCTTACATATAGGTATAAAGGTACAAAATGCTTCTGAGCATGACATTTCCATTTACCTCTCCAGGCTAGTAGGCATTAACAGAGTTACCTTCCTTGAATGTACTTCTGCTACATTTTTTACTGTAATGTTCCCTTGAAGAAATGAAACACTCTCTACTATTTATGCACTCATTACCATTTGGTGTCTCTTAATATTCTGCTCACTTGTTTTGAATGGTTTGCTAGAGAGTAGCAGTTTATGGATCTTTCTGCACTTTTTTTTTTGGTCTACTTAGAGACCAAAACAACAAATGAGGAGGCTGAACTAGAGAGGCATCTCAGTAGGAGTCACTAACATATTGGCTGCTTCATGCTCAGGAAAAGGGTTTGCTGGCAAATTATAAAGGTTGGCAATATGGCTGGCATGACCTTAACTAGAAAAATTGCCAAAGAAACAATATATTTATTATCTAAACAGTCCTTTGCTTACACACGTACATGCCGTTATAGAGGATGGTCTGATATTACAGTGCAGAATTTTTAAGTTCTACCTCGAGGCAAATCTCATACTAGCAAAAATGAAAGTGTGAAATGCTTTTTAATGTATATTTAACAACAGATAGTCTGGTGATTACTGATGTGTATTCTCCCTGGACTTTTCCCTTGCTATCAAAAGGTAATATTAAAACACAGTTTTACACATTTATGGTATCTGCAATGATCAGATGTTTACTTTTAAAAATGCTTGCTACTTTTATTTATTAAAAATGGCAAAAAGCCATCATATTTTCGCTGTAACCAAATTCAGATTACACAGTAACAGCATTTCCATGAATTAAAACAGTGGAATTTGCCTAGTTTTTTTTAATTTGGTTGATATAAAATTAAATTTTAAACATTCCTTGGGAATAGGAAAAAATGTACTAAAGTTTTTCTTAAAATTTTATGTTGCCTTTTTAAATTTCCATCTCAGTTATAATGTCTAGCTATGTATTGTATTTATTAATTTGTTTAAAAAACAAACCTTTAGAATTGCATTCCAGTATTATCCAAGAAGCATATTGTATGCTACTAAATGTATATTTCAAATATTTCCTGTAGTGACACTGTTTAACAATGACTGAAAGTGCATTCTTTGGTATTTTTGGTGCAATGTACAGTGAGAATTCACCTCCCATTCGAATGAATGTTAATCGTATGGTATATGGGCCTTTATTGCTTAAGAAAGATCTATAGTTTAGTCCACAAAGGACATGATTGAAGGTAGCTTTGTTCACAAAAACCAGTGGTTTACACTAGTGTTTGTTCTGACATGATTAAACCACTATGTTTCTTTGACTCCAATTATTATGTTTGCATGGTAGTAAAGTTTGCTTTCAACCAAGTGTTTGCATGTAGTATTCAGAGCTTAGTGTTTGATGAGCAGTCAGCACAGCACTTTCAATCGAAATCGATAATTATGCAGAATCAATAAGGTTTTCTTCTTTTGTGTTTGTCTTTGTTGTTTCTTTGATATGGCCTCTAGGATGCTGCAGGCAAAGTGCTGGACCGCTGGGCCATCATGTCCAGGGAAGAAGAGATTATTACCCTTCAGCAGTTTTTGAGGTTTGGAGAAACCAAATCCATTGTGGAGCTGATGGCAATTCAAGAAAAAGAAGGGCAGGCAGTCGCTGTTCCATCTTCAAAGACAGACTCAGACATTCGGACTTTTATTGAAAGCAATAATCGAACCAGGAGCCCAAGTCTCCTTGCTCACTTGGAGAACAGCAACCCTTCCAGCATTCATCATTTTGAAAACATCCCAAACAGCCTAGCATTCCTGCTACCATTTCAATACATAAATCCAGTCTCTGCTCCTCTACTGGGCTTGCCTCCGAATGGGCTCCTGCTGGAACAGTCAACGCTGAGACTGCGTGAGCCAAGCCTTTCAACTCAAAATGAATATAATGAAAGCAGTGAATCTGAAGTTTCCCCAGCACCTTTCAAGAATGAGCAGACCTCCAGCAGGAATGCCTTGACCAGCATCACAAATGTAGAGCCCAAAACTGAGCCAACTTCAGTTTCCCCTGTTCAGACTTCTACCCCAGTCAGTGATTTATCCAAACCCGAACATACAAAAAGCTCTTTCAGAATTCACAGAATGAGAAGGATGGGATCAGCATCACGAAAAGGGAGAGTATTTTGCAATGCATGTGGGAAAACCTTTTATGACAAGGGGACCCTAAAAATCCACTACAATGCAGTCCATCTTAAGATCAAACATCGATGTACTATTGAAGGTTGTAACATGGTCTTCAGTTCACTTAGAAGTCGCAACCGCCACAGTGCTAACCCCAATCCCCGACTTCATATGCCCATGTTAAGAAACAATCGAGACAAGGATCTCATCCGTGCTACATCTGGTGCTGCTACTCCTGTTATAGCAAGTACAAAGTCCAATCTAACATTAACGAGTCCAGGACGACCTCCAATGGGTTTTACCACTCCCCCATTAGATCCTGTGTTACAAAATCCTCTTCCTAGCCACCTCGTATTTCCAGCTTTAAAGACTGTACAGCCAGTTCCTCCTTTTTACAGAAGTTTACTTACACCTGGGGAGATGGTGAGTCCTCCAACATCATTATCAACTAGTCCATTAATGCCAGCAACTGGCACAATAGAACAGTCTTCTCTCCCTTCAGAATCAACACTATCTACAGGGATGATGCCCAGCCAAGAAACAAATGCTGACCTTGCCCCTAAGAAAAAGCCACGAAAGTCAAGCATGCCTGTAAAAATAGAGAAGGAAATCATTGATACTGCTGATGAGTTTGATTATGAAGATGAGGAAGTTAATGATAACAGAAGCATAGCTAATGATGGTGGTCATGACAATCATTGCCATTCTCAGGAGGAGATGAGCCCTGGGTTGTCTGTGAAGGACTTCTCAAAAAATGGGCAAAACAGGTGCATTTCAAGGACGGAGCTAAGAAGGACAGATAGTATGACATCAGAGGACCAAGAGCATGAAAGAGACTATGAAAATGAGTCTGAATCCTCAGAGCCAAAACTGTGTGAGGAATCCATGGAAGGGGATGAACACACATTACATGAAAGAAGTAACAAGTCTATGTTAAACCATGAAAGACCAGATGAGAACCACCATGATGCTTCCCACCACAGTGAAGTTAAAGTCAAGGAAGAGTTTACAGACCCTACATATGAGATGTTTTACATGAGCCAATATGGACTTTATAATGGAGGCAGTCCCAGCATGGCTGCTCTCCATGAAAGCTTCGCTTCATCATTCAATTATAACAGCCCTCAGAAATTCTCTCCAGAAGGCGATTTGTGCTCAAGTCCAGATCCCAAGATCTGTTATGTGTGCAAGAAGAGTTTCAAGAGTTCCTATAGCGTGAAACTCCATTATAGGAACGTTCATTTAAAGGAGATGCATGTCTGCACAGTGGCTGGCTGCAATGCTGCTTTCCCCTCCCGAAGAAGCAGAGACAGGTCAGTAAATACTGAATTTATTAACTGATTTTTGTTGTTGTTTTCTTAAGCCACCTAAGAAAACCAAGCATAGGCTTTATACCAAATATATTTAAATGATATGAATGGCATATTCCTTTGATATAAGATTGGGTAAACAACCTGGTGGTCTCTAGATATTGTAACTACAACAAGTCCCAATCAGCATATCAGTGGACAGTGATAATGGGAGCTTTTATACAAAAATAACTAAAAGATACCACGTTGCCTTTCCTTGATCCAAGAAGTCTTTCATTAGCTTTGTTTCTTGCTTTTCTCGATGTCTAGATCTGTATGCAAACATTGAGCCATCACATTATATAATATAATGAATGCCTTGGAAATAGAAGTGCAAATACAATGGGACAGTACGTTCTTCACTGCAGTTCTCTGTATCTTAATTAACTCTTGTTTCCATTTGTAAACAAAGATCCCATTTCTCTGGATGATTGTCTCTTACATTAGCTATTCCATATAGACCATTCCTGAATAGGGGAATGTCAATATGTGGGACAGATGGATAGACAGACAGACATGCATGCATACAGATAGCCTGTGCACACAGATACTGTCACTACTATTAAATTCAATGTCTTACTTATTCAAATATTTAAAAGTTCCTATTTCAATTTTTGAAAAGCGGCATGAAACTTTTATTTAAAATATAAGCCAAAACATGTGGTGACCGCTGATTATAGTTTTCACCATTCCATGAGGCTGTTAAGTATCCTGTTAATAATCAACATGCATGATGATGATGATGATGATGATGATGATGATGAAATGCAGCGTTGTAGATTTGGACAAACCCCATCAAATGAATGAAAGAAGCAATTTTAGGTAGATTCTTTTATTCATATGGGTGCATTTTGTACCCTACCCTGCATGTTACGTAAATCCCAGTTTATTCAGCTGAGCGCTACACACACAAATAAAGAGAAGCTCAGACATATTTTTAAAATTAATAAGGACCTTTTCTTCTGCTGGACATTTAGATGATATCACGCAACAGTTATGCTGCATCAAGTCTGAAATAGTTTAGTTTAAACGGAAGCAGCTGGCTCTAAATAGTTTGGTTCCTTTTTTTATTCCAAAAAAGTAAGGTAGATGGAATTTGCCAAAGTGGGTCAGTGGCAGGCTAACACAGCTTTTCCATGCTTATGGATTTAAACACACATAAACTTGCAAATGTAACAAATAGGCAACATATATTCATGCATACATATAAATATAGCAATTAAAAAAGAACACTAATGCAGCTCAGAGAATGTTAACCGTCGACCGTAATCAGTTGCTGTTCACACGATACAGGCATTCCCAAGAAGGAAAAGCAACAACTACTTCATAATCTGTTGGATTGCAATCAGTTCCTATGTCTTGCTAAGTGAAATTGTTGCAAATTATTTAGTGACAACTGATAAAAATGTGTTTCTGGTCTTCCTTCACCAAGTTTCATCTGCAATACACACACACGTTATGCTTTTCAGTGAACTCCCACCCTTGTTAAAATGTAATCCTATTTTCTTTTAACTAGGTTTGGTTAGTCTTCATACAGTTCTACCTTGTAAAGGCAGAGGAGGAGAAGGGAGGGAAATAAACTGAACAGGTGGAGTTTGAGGGGCAAAAAAGTGTGGCCCACCAGCATCCTGTTTGCACTACCCCCAGCTTTCAGTAATGGATAAGCCAAAAAAACCCACCTCTCCTTTATTTCATCGGGCAGTTATTTGCAAGGTGCCCTTGACATACATCACAAAACATGGTAGAATTCTTACTGCAGAAATTGGGCATCCCTCATGTAGGTGATTATCTGAACTGTAGCAAAACTCTATTTACATCTGTTTAATGTTTAAAAGTAATAGCAATATGCTAAAAGTGGGCAGGATCCAAGGAACTATGAAACTGAATCCTGACTAGACTCGTCCAGTGGAGAAATAGCCCACTGGTTAATTTGGGGGTGGGGAGGTGTGTGTGTTTGCAAAGAAATTTGCAGTAAACATGAAAAATAAGTGATCTTTTAAAAGTTAAACCTTTCAGTATTTTAGGCCCTGTTGTGTGAGCTAAAGTAATTCTTCAGATCCTGATCTGTGTTCACTTGGAAGTAAATTCCAATGGATTCAGTGAGATGTACTTGTGTATAAGCATAGATAATACTGCGATGTTACACTCTCTGAAGTCAAAAGGATTCACTTCATCTAAATTGTAGTTTGGTTTAGTTTATCCTGCTGTCCTGTAATTTGTTTTCTGAAGATTTGTTAAAAGTTCACATTAGGAACTTGCATTTCAGCACTACCCCTCAGTCAAATACATTTTTTTTTCCTTTAATATCAGAAAATCAATTGACAAGGACTATGATCGTGTTTGTTGTAAAATATTACAAAGGCAAATCTACCTAGGAGAACATTTTGGTAAATTTCTTCTATTAAAAATGAATTTAGATCTTACAGTTAATGGGCAGCAATATTTGTTGCACATGACTGTGTATCATAATGAAATTCATTTTCTGATCATTTTTTAAATGCTATTCTCTGAAAATAGAGAACAGTCACTAATATTCACTACCCAAAGCTTTGAGTTAAATTGTTTATAACAAATCACAGCAACATATTTGAATTTCAGTGTAACTTTAAATATAACTTATATATAGATGTTCTACATTCCAGAATAAAATCTAGGTATCAAATATCATGTTCGAGAATATAGAACCTTTTTTTTTTCTCAGCCACGGCACACAGACACAATATGCTCTGGATTTCTATAATTATAACAGTAAGTGAACTTCAGAAATGCAAATTATTTATGCCATTCATGAAGTAAAAAAATACTTAATTTTTTTTAATAAGAAAGAATTATAAGCTTTTCAGAATATAAAATTTGGAAATATGAATTTCAAAATTCCAATAGGTTTAGCAAAAACACTAGTAGCTTTTACATACATTTAAGAAATAAATCATAGGGACACTTATTTTGGAATGTATTATTTCACAATCTGATGTTAACCATAATTGGATGGTTAACTGGAACACAAAACAGAATATGATGAAGGAAAGCTACTTTGGAATTAAGTGGTGATCTTGCACTTGGTTACATCATAATGAATTTTGAAAATTCTAACCTACCAATATATAAATACATTTGAGATTAAGAATTAATGTTTTATTATTAATTCTTCAGATCAATGTTAAGCTTCTTACTAATTCTAAATGATTAGATAAGTGTTTGAGGTATTATTTAGTTTAATGAACTTTTCTATGAGGTAACATTTTTTTCTTGACTCTCTGAGAGATTACTTCTTAAAGGAAATTTTATAAAAGAATCTTATGACCTGTCTAGTCCTTTAGAAAGCAAAGGCAGCCTTGAACATACACGGTCTTACTTACTTCGTTGCCAGATAAGTAGAGGAATAATAATGGAAAGGGAATAAACTTCAATCAATTTAATGGGCATTAGAACCCAGTTGTAGCCATTCCGGCAGTAATTGATGTAACAGAAGTGTGACATTTCTAATGTAATGTGTACATGAAGAATGTCACGTGTTACCATTAAAACTAAGACACAATTTGAGCACTTCTATAGTACTAATTGCATTTTGTCAATGGCTTGAGTACATGACTATATTTATGAAAATGAAATTTAATTATCTCTTTCAACAAATAAACTCTTATTAGAAGAAAGAGGGGAGTTATCCCAAAGAATAGGCTTGTGGCCATGGAGGGTTATTCTTTCTTCCTTTTTTAAATAAATTTTACTAGGTTTCAAGAGAAGAATGAAAACTAAAAAACCAAAAACTACAAAGAAGGAAAAAGAACTAAAAAGGTGCAAAAACACAAGAGAACTTTTTTTTTCAAATTTACAGAGAGATGTGGCTTCTGACTTTTAACAGCAAGTTTACAGAAAAATTTCCATAATCAATCTCTTACTCTATATTAAACCAGAACCACATTATTTCTATAAATCATTCCACTTTGACACATAATAAAAATCACTAAGTACAGTTACTCCTCCCCCTTATATTAATTTTTTAAAAAAATATCATATAAACCTCCTAAACATCTTTCTTCCCTCCAAAAGATAACATGTATTTCATTATTCTCTTCCTACCACTATTCTGTACGTTTATTTCTACTAAAATAAGAATCAAATTAAAAAGCACATAGATTGTCTGTTATTATACTTGATAATACAACAGTTTTAGTAATCTTAATCTTAATAAACCCAAAAAAACAAGGACAATTCAAAACAGTAACCTGTTCCAGCCTTTTTTTTTAAAAAAAAAAAGTAATCCCAAAAATAACAATAAGCACCAAGACAGCCAGCTTCTCCTTGCTGTAGAAAGCCTCTCTTAGGGTACACATACTTAAAAGAAATATAAATTGGGTGATTTAGAAATGGTTTTAGTGTCCCTTTAAGGCTATAGCACAGCTTAGAAAGTGATGACGTCCCCGCCTCCTGGCTAGCTCTTACCAGTTGTATGCAAAACGCTGTTTGCGATCTTCAGGCTGCAAGCAGCCGTCTGGAGGACAGTTGGGGTGATTCCTGGTGTTTTCCTTTATCTGGAAAACATTTCTGGGCTTTAGGAGAACCTGCCTGAGCCCTGAAAAAGTCACCTCTGCCCGCTAAGCCTGCAGGGACACTCAGTCCTCCATTCCCCACCGGAAGCTTGGTTATTTTTTCAATAATATGCATTAAAAATAACAAAAAAGAGACTTAAATGTTAAGCACTGATTAATATTTTTGTACTGATATCTGATTTATCCTTCAAGGCATATGGCCTCTCATATTCAACATGCTTTAACAACTGAAATGGAAAAAAGAGAGAGGTATTGAGTTGGTCAAGACATAAGCTCAGCATAATCTGGTTACAGCCTTGCTATCTTCTGCCTGTGGGCCTGAGCATTCCGAATGGCATTCTAATAATTGTCTTTGATGCTAGCCCTTCTTGTTTATCCACTTGTCATGCGGATAACACAATTTTCATTGTGACACCAAAGGCTTCTTAATAAAAACATAGGGTCTTACTTAAAACGGCGTCTTCCAGGAAAATCTTGATACTCTCAGCTTCAGAGAAGCCTTGGACAAGTAATGGCTAGGCAATATATTTTCTCAGTGGCCTAGTTGAGATTAGGATGCCCATAGGCTTTGCAACTGTATAGAGATAGATGCCCACATGGGGCTTGTGAGATGTTTGAAAGTTGAAAAAATTTACTGCTTTCATTTTTATCACTCTTAAACATGCTAATAAGTTAATCTCCATTTTCTGTTGCTATCAGCAATTGGCAGTGTACATCTTCCTTGTTACTCGGGTCTAGGTCGCGACTCTTCTGCATAGGCAGACATGTTACTTCACTTTTTCATTTCCTGGATTCATGTAAAATAAATTCATCTGCAGTACCACTGTTAACTGCTTCAAGTTACAAGACAGGCATTGCCTTTCTCTGAGTAAAGGATGCTAATTGTTAACATTTCTCTTTAAATTTTCACAGAACAAAAAGCATGTGTGTTTGTCTGCAAGGTGGGAAAGGTGATTCAACTCCCTGAATAAATTTAAAAACAAAATAATATTTGCTCAGGGTGATTTATAAATAAATATGAGGCAACTATTGGTGCCAAGTGTGATTCTGCCATTAGGTTGCTAGTTAAATCAGTCCAGATTTAAACTTGTAAACTCCTTGATTTGTATGGAGAAAGACATCTGGATTGGGTTTATTAAAATCTGCTGATGTTTCCAGAACTAAATTTGTGTGGAGATAGGCCTCTGGGTAGATAGATCAAGAAAGCGGAAGCATACTACTTGCTCATCTGGTTACCTGACTTCCAGCCCTGTACAGGTGTGCTTGAATAAATTAACATTAAATAAGTCCGATGAGCCACCGCATACATTATCAACAAAGGTGAAGATGTGAACAAATACTACCTGCCTCCTGTTATCACTTCTTGAACACAACAGCAACCATCCCCCCTCCTTTTCCAATCATCCCGCTAGGTTTTGAAACTTACAAAGTTAACTTTTGGAAATTGCTTTCCCAATGAATGTATGCAATTTTGGGGAACCCATAAGTACTACTAGAAAGAAGGTACTTTATACTAGGTTCTGGTGACCTTAAATGCATGTGTAATTAATTGTGACTTAATAAGAGAAGATACGGCACTTGAAGGTGTTAGCTCTTTGCGTAACAATTTAATAAAACAATTTAAAAGTGCTTCTTTTCTTTTTGAAAAATATACATTTCCAGGCATACTTTCAATTGTGCTTTAGCTTGAAGCCATTTTGCTGGCGAGTTGGGACTGCTCTGCAAGGCAAGGAATTTGTTTCTTGCCTTGCCAAATCAACCATGCAATCAGGCAGTGTCTTCTGTTCATAATGTCTTCTTTCTATGATTAGTTAATTTTCTAACTTCATAAGAAAAAATATCAGAAGTAAATAATGGCTGGCTTTGCATTTTTTCCCCTGCTGCATTCCTCTTCCTCTGCAAACAGTTTGGTCTGAAAGTGGCTAGGGAATTCTACTTTCTTAAAATACTTGGCAAAATGGGATAGTATTATCTTAGATCCTCAGTGACTGATCAGAGATAAATGAACTGCAGAGTTCTTCATCCATTGTCCCAAGCGAATGCTTTTTCTAACTAGATAAAGGCATATATAGTTCGCTATAATCACATACATCCCCGCCCCCGCCCGGTCTCAGTGAAATCTCTCTTAGTGATGTAGCAATCCATTTGCAAACAATTTGCAGACGCTGTTGAAAAGTATCATATAAAATATAGAATACCATTGCTAATGTTAGCAGTGCTAGAATGTGAAGCCTTCCCAAAAAGCTAGGAAAAGTGGAGTGAGGTGGGACTAAGTTTTTTAAGTTGGATAAAATAAATAATTCTTCACAAGGATATGCAGGGAAATAATGAAGTTGATAGAAACGTGGATTGTTCGATATTTGTTTGCAGCGTTAAAACAGTGTCTAAGTTCACAACTAGGAGTGATTTGACTGTAACCAGGCAATTTTAAAACAATGCAATCCTGTCAAAAAAATTGATATTGCAGGAAAGTTAAGCTAAATCATGGAGTTAATTGCTTTTCTTAGAGAGTTGGAGGTGCTTTTCTTGAAACTTAATGACCATACATACTGATGAAGAAGAAGATATAATAGAATTTTTATTTAAAAAGGTGGGTTTTGGCCAGTGGGGAAGGGGACTAGGACTAAATATGTATTATACTATAAAGATTAGGACAGTCAGCAGAGATAAGAGATGGATTAAAAGAACTTCTTAAATAAAGCCATGCGTGAAGGACATTTTAATCAGGGTCCTATGTTTCACACTCATTCTTCCAGATCAGAATTACTTACTTGATTTTCACAGAACCATAATATGGCTCCCCCAAAAGTGGCCTCAGGAAGAGTCTTCCTGTTGATGTTAAGTTCAATGCTGCATCACTTTTACATCTTTTATTTTTGCATTCTTCTCCCCCTGAACATTAGCTGTTAAGGCCCACTATTAAAAACTCAATATTTACGTGGTAGTTTACATTTTACTGAAGTGTATCATTGCCTTTATTGCCCTATAAATGTGCAATTATTAGACAGTACTGTAATATCAATTAAATCTGGAGTAATATCAGTGGTTAGTCAAAATATCGGTCTCAAGCTTGAGCTTTGGGAGGCGAGGCCTTTTAATGAGATTTGAAAGGAGCTAATTCTCTTGTTTTCTAGGATCAGAAATTTCCAGGTAGATATTCTTAGATCAGCATTACTGCAAAGATCTTTGTTGAATGCAGGATACTTTAACTTTCTAATGTACATTTTATCCGAAAAGATTTGAACACTTATGTGGACAAGAAAGCTTTTCCCCACAAAAACTTGTGATTTGCCCAAAGTAGTACGTTGTAAATACATAACCCATAGGCTTAATTGCAAAGACGTATTTTTTTCTGTAAAATTCAAAGGTCAGGCTGGGATTCACTTGAACGACATTTTGCAATGGTAGCCATTCATTTTCATAATGTTTCTAAATTCCAATTTCCATATCAAATTTAATACAAAAATTCATGATATAGTGCAAAACAGTTGACTTGTAGGTTATGAAGTTCCTTTACTTTTTTAAAGTCCTTGCCAGAACAGTTCTTTCTTTCTTATTCATCTAAATCACTTTGTCCCATAATTAAACTTGAGATCAAAATACAAAAAGAAGACAGTTAAGTTTTATGTTTGTACATCTCAAGTACTATTTTTGCATCCAGCCCTCAGGAAGCCTGTTGGAGGATATTTATACAGGTTTCCGCTGACAGTCCTTGAATTTTCTTTTAAAAGATTGAGAATGAGAAAAACCACATGATCAGTTGCATTCTTGAACACAGGCATTTTAGAAGTGGCTGAGGTACCCTGGCTAGCATGCATACAGTGATTTTCAAGATTTCTTAAGAAAGGGTACCCATTCAGTGAATCCAGAAGGCAGCATCTCCGCTGGAGAAACCTCTGAAGTTTGATAACCATATATAGAAACAGCACTTATTCTACAGGCTTTTTAGCCTGTACAGTCACAAAGGGGGCACAGCTGGGTCACTCGGCTCACTAGTAATTGTGTTTTACAGACTTCTAAAGCAATTGGCTCAGTCAGTCCCAATTCAATAAAAGTGGAAAGCGAGAGCACTTTTGTTCTTCTCTTCCTTTTTTTTTTTTTACTTGAAATTATTTCATTCAGCAGTCTGTCTTTTTTATTACCAGGACTTGACATTAGCACTCCAAGCTATATTAGCATCCATTTCAGCAGTTCGGTAATGGTATTAAAAAAACACTTAACTTCAACGGTGAATGGTTGTATGACAGTGCCATAAAAATCCACATTAAAAAAAAATCTTATGTATTTGTCTCTGAAAATTTTTTCTACTTGTTTAACCACTTCAAAACTGTGTTGTCATTTATAAGGACTTTCTCCCTAAAGGAAGCTGCAGTGAATACTGTAAGTCTACATGCCCCTGCCCCCCAAAAGTCAGAAACCATTTTAAAAGTAAAACATAGGAACTGAAATATAAGCTGCTTCATTATTAGAGAAGAATAAGACTCCATTTATTTTGTCTCTTCTAAAGCATACTGATGCCATGAAAAAATGCCTGTTGGGTTCAATAAGTAATTAAAACAGAAGGAAACCAAGAAAAGACTAATAATCTCAAAATACCAGAGGTAAAAGTCTTTGATATCTTACATGTTTGGGAGATTTGTTTTGAACCCGGCACTCTTTTTTGTACTTGGAATGAGACCTTAAGTACCTTGGCAGTCTTGAAGCTTATAAATGACAAGATCAGGTTCTAAATTTTGATTAAACATTCTGTAATTAATCAATAGTAGATATGAAGCAGTTGTTGGGGTCCAGAGCTGTAAAAAGCTTGAGACATAAAACATTACAAAGTAATTAGAGTGCGCTCCTTCACAAGAGAAAGGATTGCCTTCAATAAAGAGGTAAATGATAGCATCGTGTTTATTGTGGACGTAGGCAGCCAGTGCAATATGATAAACTGCAGGAGATACACATATCAGTAATCATCTGCATTATTAGTGTCATTAATCATAATTCTAAAAATATGACAGCAGCTGCCAACTTTTGACCAATTTTCCTTCTACCTGTTGGCCATTATAACTTCACTAACAGACTGCAGAGCTCCTGTGTATGTGGCAGTTTTGCATTGAGAATGAAAGGTTAATTATATTTCAGCTGCTGATTCCTTCTCTCCTTGGAAAAGCCTTTGCACTTTGACAATCCCAGGAGCTCAGTGCTGTTAAACCAGTGAAAATACTTTATTGAAATTCTCTTTGTTGGTCAGGAATGAGTAGATGTGATATAAGCATCAGTCTGGGACAGTTGCGTACAGTTCTTGCTCCAGAGTAGTCCTGGAAAAAAATCGATTAATTTTTCCTCTTTGCTTGGCCTCCTATGAATAGGTTTTTTTAAAAAACAAAACAAAACCTCTCCAAATTTAATATCCAGTAACAAGAGAACATAGGAAGCAATTCCATTAGATCCCAACATTGCAGGCTAGAACTGGCATAGATACATCTATTCTGGTAATCTACTACTAA
This sequence comes from Candoia aspera, assembly GCF_035149785.1. NCBI lineage: Eukaryota > Metazoa > Chordata > Lepidosauria > Squamata > Candoiidae > Candoia > Candoia aspera. The sequence continues at coordinate 187,481,648 of NC_086154.1, forward strand.
AGCTTAGAAAGGCAATTACTAAAAATGTTTTAAAAAGTGTGTGTGAGGGAACATTATAGGTCAGAAATCAAAACAGTATCCAACTAGCTGTGCTTGAGAAATATTATCACAATATTCAAATTTAAATTCTTGCAAAAATAGTTTAGTTCCTAAATAAACTTTGATTTTTAACTTTTGCAATTAGTTGCCAGATCTTGTTTCTTTGTGTTCACACCGTAGTTCATAGTTAAAATGTTACTTCAAGTCAAGAACTTTTGACTTTCATGTAATTCCTGTAATTTCAAACCTAGTCGACATAATTCATTCAAATTCCTTTCTAGCTGGGAATGTTACAAAGTTAAATTATTCCCAATATAATAACCTTAATTCAAGGTAGATCAAAAGTTTCTCAAAGTTCATCATGCCCTAACTGAAGAATCTAATGATAACTTTGATTCATGAACTGAACCATCAGAATGAATGCAGCTCAGGCTTTCATATAATCTCAGTGCTTTTCACCAGTCATTTTCAGCCTCTGGCTGTGAGGCACTCAGCAGCTGAACCAAGTCAAGGTGCATACACGTGTGAATAAGTTTTTCAACTCACAGTGCATTCCAGAAGTGGAAGACATTGTTATAATCTCTCTGGAAAAATTGGCTGTGGATGCTTCTGCACAATTTGTTAAATCACTCTGGCTGGTTAATGTGAAATGTGTTCATCATCACACTGTGCAGTTCCTTAAGCCAGGTTGGTAACTCCTCTGTGGTGTGATGATGTGTGTATACAGCATAGCTGCCATTTCTGGGTACCACAGACCGGTATTTGAGACCAGCAAATAACAGTTTTATGGCATAAGAGAAGAGGTAGCTAAAATCCAGATGTGTGTGGGTAGCATACTAATGGCTGTAGTATAATATGGCATTGATGCAGATAGACCTGTGAAGTCAAATGCTATGGATGGAGATTTCAGGGAATTTGTTTCCTGTTTTTTTCTAAAATTTGTGTCCCACCTATCCTTCCACCTCATGGATCCTGAGTTCAGAAATTCCTAAATATTGTGAGAATATTCTTAGGACAATAAATTGGCATGAATTTTGGATCAAGTATTTTGCTTAAAAAATCACTCTCAGTTCAAATGATCTTCCATGCAATAAATCTCAGGAATTGGTATTCATTAAAAAAGAATTTGGCCTTTCATGGATGGCATACAGAAGATCCATAAAAGCCACTGAAGCCACGCTCCTCAGGTATGTATGAATTGCTTGTGTGCAGATAGCTTGCAAACATTCTGGAGACGGGGGAAGAATTGATAATCTCAAACAATTAACTAGGACTGCTAATTACCATTAAGTTAGTCTGCTGCCAACTGTGCATAAAGATATGATCTAAACACAGTGCTTATTCCATACAGTTCCTTGGTTTATTTTGGCAAAGCCTGGCCATTTTTTTCCTTTCCATGATACTGACTAATTTGGGATGTTAGAAACTTTCAGTCTCCCCATCACCACCGCTTTCTTCCTCCATAATGAGGTGGTTTGCATCAAGCCAGCTTGTAAAGTATGAGCTGAAAGTGCTACAGTTCAACATTTTGGAGTAACTCTGGCAACTGGTCCAGTGGTAATGCTTTTTGTTTGTAATGTCTTTTGATCTTAACTAATAACAATAGTAATATATTAAGATTATGTCTTGACCTCAATGCTTTTGAGCCAATGCAGCTGTTGGAAAATGTAATTCTGTTCACACCATAAGACTCATTTCATTTAACACCTCAACAGGTATGTACTGAATTACCAAGCCTTGCTGGAGTGGCAGACTCTCCCATTTTAGCTTTACAAGAAGCTGTGCAGGCAAAAAGGCCCAGCCAAGAGAAAATGCCCTGGTAAACTCAGAAGAATCACTTGCTCCAGGGGCGCGTGTGCAGCCTGCACAGATGTCGTATTGATATTAACACTTGTGAGCATTCTGAGTGATAAAAATTGCTTCCCTTTTGCTCCGGCACTGCATTTTGTATGCAAAAGGCTTAGCCGCCCCTGCCAGTTACCCAATAATTCTCCCTAACATTTCCCGACTTACAATATTTATAAAGTTGCAAAGTGGAGTAAACAAACCATCTGTTTGGCTTTACCATATATGTCATGCTCTCTTATTAGCATATTACGATTCATTTAGTAAACAAATTTGGTGATTTTGCTCGTGTCAAAGTCAGAGGGAGCTAGAAGATGATTAACATTCCTGGGACAGGCGCATTAATACGTTGCTTCCTCTGCACAGCTAAGTGGCTCCTCAGGAGAATTGCTCCTTGTTGACAAGAAGAGACTGTCAATTTTGTTTGCCTGCCACATTACGGGCCGTAAGGGGATGGGGAGTCCTGAGAGCAAGAAGCAGTGGAGGCAGCATCGCTCACTGCAGAGTGAGAAAAGAAGCCTAATTCTGATAAATGGCCAAGCCCAACACATCCTACCTGTTATTACAACAGACGTGCCATATCTGTGCAGTAAATTAGTTAAACCCCCAAAGAGTTTGGTGAGAGCTTATCTTCAAGTGAATAATTTGAGTGGAGAGGGAGCTGCCTTCGTGACCAGTGTGAATGATTGGTTTCATAGTGACTAAGTTCCACATCTTGAATTTGCAAGAATTTGCTTGTTCTTCATTTCCTGCATTTAATAAGCGCTTCTTTACTTCTTTTTTTTTAATAGGTGCTGAACTGTTTTTTACCTTTTGGATTTTCTTCCTATAAAAGGTTAATATTTTCTCAGATTCTATGCAATTTGTAAAAGCTTTAGTAACAAATGTTGCTCGTGGTGGCTGGGGTTGAATTGCATTTCACTGAGGGGCACAATGTCCTGCCGGCAACTACTGCACTGACATAGGAGCAGTGAAAATAACGCCTATTAAGCATCATCAGTTATGGAAACACCTGATATTGAACCCTGCAGAAAAGAAGAGGATGTACATATTTTTCTGTGAGATTCATTTGGATAGTACTTTTTTCTCAGTGTTGAAAAGTCAGGACTAAAGAGAGAATTCATGGAAACTGAGTCAAGAAATAGTTTTGTTATTTCTAGGTTTCAGTCTCTATCCATAATTAGCCAAAGTGCTATTATCTGCTCATTGTTATTTTGAACATATAGGGAAAACAGGGCTCTATATGTATATTTCTAAATGTGGAGTACAAGGAAGAATTGCAGGATTATGCCATGTTGCTCAGTATGCAGTCTGCCTGGTCTTATAGTATACTGTTGTGGCCAAAAGGTAAAAAAGCAATCAGGTAAAGATAAAGCATGAAGCCTTCCCACTTTTTTTTTTATACAAAAAACTTGTTTTATTAACATTTCATAGAATTACTTTAAAACATAGTTAGAACCTGTATTTATATTGTTGCTCTTCTGCAGTAATTCATCATCTATTTACCTTTAAAATATTGGGTATTGAACTGCATCGTGAATATTCCCTCTAGCTAAGCTGTTCTGAATTTTAGGCCAAAGTAAACATGCAAGCATAAATAAAGCAAAGACCAAACTACTCCAATTTATATGGATTTAGTATAAATGTCTTTTAGCCACCCTTCTTTTGCCAAAATGGGGAAGGAACATCATTTCACAATGAATGTTGCAGACCTAAAGGCAAGTGAATCTCATTGTAGACAAGCTTCAGTTTTCTGGCATTAGGTGAAGAAACATAAAATTTAAATTTCTCCCCCCAAGACTCAGAAAAGAGTTATATCTAGCAATGGTCTCTCCACTTTTGGCTTGTGTTGTATTTGCTACAATCCGATTTGCCCTGCTCTTTTCTTCTTTCTTCTTTGAAGCCTATGGATGTTTTGCCTGAATAAAGAAAGCTTCCAGTAACAAGAAGGGTGAATGATGTGAGAATTCTCTCTTCATGTCAGTGGGTCTAGCTGTGCAGTTTTCCAGAGTGAAATGAATATGATCTATGTTTGGCTAGAGATGCCACCTTCAGAGAACCTCATAAGCTTAAGAAAAGTATCCCCTGGTTGATTTCCATGAACACGCAAAACCATCTAGGAAAGTGTTCCTCCCCCTGTCCCCAGGACCTCCCCAGGTAGGCAAAATTCAAGCCTTCCACTGAGTGCCTCCCTCTTTCTTCTCCAGACCAAGAGTTGTTCCTAGATTTTGTCATGAGTACTGATGGCGAGCAGGAGGGGGCCCCTATCCAGGGGGGAAAACGCATGCATAGTACTGAGGAATTAAGCAGCCATTCAAAGAGACACAGATCAGACCCGCCTTAACTTTCGGGGTTTATCTGTCTGGGTTTTTCCCACGCTTCTTCAGTTTGTTAGGATTCTGTCTTATGTAGCAGTAATAAACACTAGAGACCTACTCCTCGTCTCAGCGTGATTTCTGACTGTTAGGACAGATTTGAAGGCAATGGGCTGGGTAAGGAAGAGGCAAAAGGTGAATAATTGAAACAGCTTACACTTCTGCTTCTGATCTGAAGATGGAGTTGTATTTTTATTAACTTTGCCAGCGCCTTTCTCACGTACTAGTGCTTTAGTGTTTTCAGAACATAGGTTATACATCTGCAAAGTAATAAATAAATAGAAAGATTTAAACCACTTGTATTTGAGAAAAGTATTGGCAAAAATGTATATATTCTGCACAATCCCATGATGCATAGAAAAGTTAACAGTGTCTTAAAAAAATAACAAACGCATGGGCTTAAGGTTGTAAAAATTTGAAATGAAACAAAGCCCAAACTGCCAGATTTAGGGTTTTGAATTCATGTCTCAAAATATATATTGAGATATGATAAATTAGTGAGGGAATGTCAAAATCTGTAAGTAAGAGTCAGCTATTTTGGACATGTGCTGTAACATACTTACTAGGAAGTTAGAAGAAATGAATAGGTTATGCTCAGTACGGTATCTTGACAAATATTAACTACTGTATTAACTACTTTAATTGTCATTGTGTTCTTTGAGGAGCCTTTGGAGCTGTTAGTTTTGTCATGTAATTTATGTTTTGTCAGACTGAGATTTATTCACAATATGCAGAATCTGTCATGTGCTTGTTTAAGTCTTTTTTGACCCAGATATTACAGGTTTTCTTGTTTGTTTGTTTGTTTGTTTTAGAACAAGGGTGGGACACCTCTGGTCTGCACAGTGTGTGTTGCCCCTGGAGCCCCAAGATAATTCTGCCAAAATTTAGCAGCAAACCATCTAAGTGAGATCTTTCTCCCCCACAAGGCCCCCAAGTTTTCTGCAAAAGAAAAAATAAAATAAAGTCAGTGTGGTTAACTCTCCTTTAAAGCATATCACACCTATTTTGGTTTTAAAAAACCAAACAATCCCAAAAATGAACTCGGGGAGTGTTGAAAGTTTTGATCCCATGGGAAAAACTGAAAAAAACAAGTGGGATGCCTTCTTTTGAAGAGTGGCATATTTTAAAACTAAAATAAAAAATTGTGACAGCCCTTGGCTATAAAGATAAATAAATAAAACTGAAAGTACAGTTACCCCCAGTTGCAAAAAGTTGTTTTCCCTTGTTTTTATATAACAAAAATACTTTAAAATATTTACTGATTTGGCTTTGTGTCTATTTTATTTGTAAACTGCCCTAATCAAACTCTGGGTGGTGCATAAAACTAATTAACTTCATATTTTATGCCTTACTTGTTACACAGTGGCACAGCTTCGTTGGATGTGCACAGTCTCTGGATTAGAGCCTGTCACTATTAATTCAGTGGGGCTGCGACACAAGACATACGAAGTGTATAATATATGAAGTAAGGAGGATATTATAAGTCAGATGTGGCCAACCCACCTCCAGGGATTGGAATCATTGGCTTGAAGCCTGAAGGTTTAAGACATCCTGAATTTAGCCTATAACCATAGAGGTGGAATTTCTATTATATTTCAAGTTGCTTCTTCATTGCACTCAAAAGCTAAATTGCTAAATTTGAAAAAACAACAACACACAAAATAGAAAAATAAGCTAAATCATTTTTAGTCAAATTCACTCAATAAATACGTAATTATGTATCAGAATCAATAACCATTATAGAGGAAGTGTTTGAAAAATGCAAAGTCCAGAAATAAATGTTCTTTAAAAGGTAGAAATTACCTAAACTTCATGATATTTTTATATTGAAGTTTTATTATATATTTATTGTTTTATGTTTTAAACTGCCCAGAGGTCCTCCGCTCGGAGGAGATGGGCGGTGACAAATTTGATAAATAAGTAAGTAAGTAAGTTTAGGTTGATATTTCTAAGCATTTGATTTATTTATTTATTTATTTATTTATGTCTTAGATTTAGCTTCTCCTTCAGGAACTCAAGGTAGCCTACAAGGTGTTCTCTCTTTCAGTCTACCCCCTACAGCAACAGCTGTGAGGGGCACATGAGGTAACAGATGGCCCACAGTCACCCAGTGAGCTTCCACAGCTAAGGTTAAATTTGAACCTCCAGCTTCCTGGTTCTCATACAACACCCTATTTTAAAATAATGAACTGAAAAAATGTTGATAGTGCATTACTCCAAAGTGAAAATAGGAACTTTTTAGTGTAGTTGTACTGTAATTTTAATATATTCAGTTATAATTTGTAAAAATGAAGTCTTTGTTAAAGAATCATTTTATCAACATTATAACATTTCTCACCACACTAATACTTTGCCTTATACATTAGTGAAATGATGTATTGTAGAAAGAGCTAAACCTTTACTTGTTTGGTCCCATTTTGCTTTCTCCAAGAAATTGAGTTCTAAGGACCTGTTAATTTATAAATGCAAAGACCTATCCTTTAAATTTATTAATCCTGCTATAGTGTCAGTTCCAAAATATAAAAAGCCTGTAAGATGTCCTATGACCCCTTTCCTGCTTTCTGTCATTGTTTCCACTTTCCATTCATCTGCTTCCTCTAGGCAAATGAACCTAGAAGGAGAACCACTTAGAAGGATAAATCCTTCTCCTTGCTCTGCCTTGTCACTGATTTATGCATATGAACCAGCAACAACATCAAGGAAAAGATGGATCCAGGCCAAGGGCCTGAGGGTCAGCAGTAAACCCATTCTGGTGAGATCTTGCCCAGGTTCTACCCATATAATGAAAAGCAATGTGGGAATTTGAGCTTACATGTGAAATGTTGTTGAAATTTTCATCTTCTTTTTCAGTCTCTGTAGAGTAATTTTTAAAATGTAAGCTAGTTGCCTTTAACTCTTAATCATCAACTCTTAATTAATCAACTGGCTGTAACCTTAAACAGACTGATATAGAAAATAATGTTACAGAATATAGCAAACACCATTATCTTAGTTCCTAGTAAACAAGAAAATATTTTTGTTAGAAAGCATTATATCATAGGTGGGAAACCTTCATGTTTCTGAGTTATACCTGCTAGCACCCCTAACCAGCATAGCTAAGGGTGAGGAGTTCTGGGCTGTATAGTTCTGCAATATCTGAAGGGCCATAGTTCTTTAACTTGCTTTAGATGATAATCCAATATATTTGATACAATTTAGGCAGGGCAACAATACCTGGGCTGTAGAAATCTGGTCAGCCACTAGAAGGAAACAAAGAGGTTCGGAACTTCCAGCTTAATTTAGGTCTCCTTTAATGAACATTTCTTGCTTTTTTCCATGTATTATAGCATCAGTACTTAAGACAAGAGTTGATAGGGGTGAGCTTAGTTTGGTGTTAGTACTGTTAGTTTGGGAGGCACACTTAAGTAAATGTCTTGTTATAATGCACAGTTGTTTTTCTTAGCTATGGGGCCACACTTTGCCTAGGAGTGTGTGCTGCGCTCTAAAAAGTAATATTGTGTGTCTTAATTATATCTTGAACAATTACTAATTAATAAAAAAGCAAAAAAAAAAAGTAATGGATGTGGCTAGGATAAAAACCAGATTTCCAGAAACCAGCACCTTCTTTCATGCATTTAATAATTTCCCCTTTCTAAATTCAAGATTATTTAGTAACAATTCTTTTCTTAAGGGGTGCATTGCCATGCTGGCCCTCCAGTTGTGCACTTATATATGGAAAAACAAGGGCTGGGCATGGATCATAAAAGCCGGAGCAAACTCATAGTCATAAACTATGCCAGAAGAGAAAGGAAAGATTTAGAATTGCCACCAGGTTTTAAACTACAGTGAAATTCAAAACAAATTTAGGGATTCTTTTTCATGGGGGAAAAAAAAGTTTGAGGGAAGCCCCACCACTTTTCGTAAGACTAATGGTATTTTTCAGTTGTTAGTTTTTGCCTAAAGATATCTTTGCAAGCCTCTCTTTAGTGACATACTTGAAGTGCAGAATTAAGCTAAAAGCTCTAAGAACAACCAAGTACTTCAGAACAGTTCCATACAAGCTTATAAATAAGCATAAGAATGATTACTCCTAGGACTGAATAGTAGATAAAACATTTATCTATTAAATAAGTCAGTAATTGGGGCAGACAGGTTATAGAGGTTAATTGTGCTGGGCTCTTACATAGAAGAGGCCAGCAAAGTATGATAAATCAAGGCATTCATTCAATGCAGTTAATGTGCAATCCCTGTGTTCAGATTTGAGGAGTGGGAGAAGTTCCTAACTTATTCCAATTCACCAGACCTTCAATGGACAAACATGGTGGAGAAAAGCAACAGAAAACATGGGGAATTGGGTTCAAGGGTCTCAGGACCCTGGCCATTGGCCTAGAAGTGAATGAGTTGCCCAAATGTGAAGTCCATTTCAACACATGGAACATTTATCTGATCCATGCTAAATTGTATCATATAATGTAAGGTCCCTTGTGTAGCAGTCCAAATATAGCCACGCTTAAAATCAGGCTGACTGCAATCAATGGCACTCAATTGGTCACAGTAGTATTAAGGCCCGTGCATTTAATGAATCTACCCTGCATCTGGATACAGCTCACTGTTGAGTGCCCTGCCAGTTTCACAAAATCTTACTACATCTTTGAACTCCACAGTTTTGCTATTGAACTGAACTTGTAAAAAAACCAAACAAACCCCACTATCCAAATAAACACAAAGTGTTTTCCTCACAATATACCAATTCGTATTTACATATGAACTTGACGATGATTCTTCAATATGAGAAATATGCATGAAGAAATGAATGGAACAGAATCCTTGTGAACTGTGGTTGCATAATGGAAATCAACTGCTATGAATGAACTCATATCCCGAAGTTATGAACAGCAGAGCTAATGCACTGCAATGAGTTCATCTTATTATTGCATTACACCTGAATCAGAGTGTAAAGCAAGTTTTTTTAAAGCTAGGAATGACACTTAATTGAATAAAAGTCAGTGTAATTATATTAGGAGAAGCCAATGGTACTACTGACAGCGGAAAAAGGACCTTGCCAGAAAGAGTGCCAGAACTTGCTCACACATTTCTGCACATTGTTTGCCTGACAGATATTAAGGACTGGTACAGAGTTTATTAGATTACTGATAGCCAGTGCTATAAATGATAAGTGAATGGCTGTGGCATCACTTTCTATTGATAGCTGGATCTAGCTGCAACTTTGAACTTGTCACCATCAAGGAAGCAACTTCTACTTGGAGGGGGGTGTTTGTGACTCTGTGTATGTGTTTGCATCCCCAATGATGCAGTGTTAATACATATTTGTGTCTTGTCTTAAGTAATTCTTGGTGTTACTCCCTTACAGATCCAATTGTTGGCTTTTGCCTGCAGCAAATGAAGGAAGCTAAATGACAGGCATGCTACTTCCTAGCTGCATTCACACAGAAAGCATCTTGTGCTGTATTTTAGCAGGAAAAAAGCATAACTAGGCTCAGTTTTCATTACACGTTTGCCATTTCAGATGGTCCACAACAGAGCTCACGTACTGCAGTGAGTAGAGTTACAAGTGTGGTTGTGGGAGATCCAACTTCAGTTTACCACTTAGCTCTGGAGACCTTTGACAAACCCCCTGATCTCAGTCTAAACCTGGTATAAATGAGATTGCTGAAGTACAATTTAGGGGAACTGAATATAACTTTTAAGCTGCATGTTTGTTTGTTTGTTTGTTTGTTTTTGTTGTTGTTTGTGACTTTACTCAATGTACTTACGGAGCTAAAATACTGAGCTTCTCTGAGAGGATACAGGCTACACACATAAAAACTGACAAGATGTTTGTGTGCAGTGGTTGTCAATGTGCAACGAATTGATTTTATCCTAAAAAAAGACATGTTGCCATGGCAAGAAACTACTCTCAGGTGGCTTGTACACAGAGGAACCGCTCCGCCTTGGTTTGCATGATGCTATCAGAGGAGCAAACACATTTAATAGAGGTAAAACTTCGTTGTGCTGTTGAACCCATGCTATAACTGGCAATACAGTCTACAGTCAGATGTTCACAGCAAAATGCTTCCTATGTTTATGTAGAGATGTTCCCTTTGAGTTATTTGTCATGTGACAAATGGGCAAGAAATCACTTTGCTGAAGAGACTGTGAGGCTGTCCCTCTCTTGATCATTTATGTATGTGAACCCTACATGAATCTGTTCAGAACAAATCTGTGGGTGATGCATATTTGCTGTTCTCTGATTTGATTTATGGCTTTAGATTGTGGGGTTGGTCCGGCAACCATCAGGACAACAGTGTAAGTGAGATGATGGGTGACAGAAAATGATCTCATGGCCAAAGCATTTTTAGCCTGTATTTTATTGTTTAAAGATTCTCTTTTCATTTTTTTTAAAGCCAGATGTGACTGGATTGGAATGTGAATTTGTTCTCTTTCTTTTTCTCTCTGTCTCTTTCTTTCTATCTCCTATTTTTTTCTCTCCCTGCCTGCCTCTCTCTCTCTGTCTCTGCCTTCCTCCTCCTTTTGTGATCTCGATTTAGCAAAAGATTAGAAAGCTGGTCTTATCACAAGGTAAGCTCAGCCTTCATAAGTGCAGTGTTGGGGATAGTATAACTCCCTTCTCTAATTAAATCAGTGCTACAATACTTGGTGTGAAATGATACTTTCACTCTTGAGAATAAAGTTACCTTCCTCCTGCTCTCCACCATCTACCACCCTGTTCCATGGATGTATCTCTCAGTAGCTTTTCTCTATTTGGGATCCAAAATTACCCATCCTTCATTATCAATTCATCTTTTAACTGTCTTCTTCTTAAGGAGAGTAGATTGTTAGCCTACTCTGCTATATTTGATGAATTAAATTAATCTTGATGATATATAATGAATCTATCTAAATATCTATGAAAAAATTAGCTTTCTATTTCTTTTTCCTGGTGCAGGTGGGTACGTTTTGGGATGGCTAGTTGAGAGATACACAATTAGTGGATATATTATTTGAAAGCCATAGTGCAAATTACTTGAACAAATCTAATTCTCTCATCTTTGGTTGCCCATACTTAGTCACCCCAATCTTGCAAGGGATACCCATGTGCAGAAGCAGTTGGCTTTGTAAATCAGTAGCCACCCAAGCCCAGTTAGATCCAAATGTGCATCAACTTTCCAATGCACATCTGAACATCAGGCATCCAGTGTGACCTGAATTTGAACTAGAAGAGAAGAAAGAGGGGACCTTTTTCCAACCACACTGTAATACGATTGGGAATGTGCATTGCCAACCACTATTTTAGGCTGGAAAGCATTCTTGTGCATAGCTATAGCTGGATTGGAAACCAGATTTTTTTAAAAAAAGAAAAATAAATCGTTCTTTATTAAAATCTTCTCTGTGAGTCAGCTGTGCATCTGCTGTTTGTAAATGTACAGCTGACTTATATGTGCCCTCTGCTTTAGTTCTGTATGGCAGGGCAAAGTTTGAGGATTTATCCTGCTGCCCCATCAAAGTTTAGGAATCTACTCTATAATACACAGTTCTTGCTTATGGGATTGTGCATGTTGGTGATGTTTATTTGGTGACCTCATACTCTAGAAGCCCTGGTTTGTAAGATATTAAGTGCCTTGCACCCTTTCCAAAAGCTTTCTGCCGGATTAGAGCTGGGTCTAGAAAAAGGCATGGGTTTACCAGCATTGTACAAATTGTATTGTGTGACTTGGCATGTGATGTCAAGTGCAGGCTGACTGCTAGAATTTGGATTGTAGACAATGACAGATAATCTGTGGAATGTATAACGTTAAGAAGAGAAGTTGTACAAATCAAAGTTTCAAGTTTTAATAGGTTATTTTGGCTCATTTTAATATATCTTTTTAATAAAATATATTAAGAATTGAAGACTAGTGAGTGAGAAGGGAAACAATAGCATAACAAAATTATAATTATTCCACATTTCTGCCCTAGGACTTCGATCATTTGTAAATAATACAGAATCATGTCTTCAATGTCTTTTTAGAATAAAGTGAAACAGATCACCCCTCATGACTCAGCGTGGATAGTTCTTTAGTAACTAAGAAAGCCACATGTTTAAGCACATGGATTACTGCCTTGTAAAATGGCCTCTTCTGTTTCCCTACAATTTTTTTACTGTTTCATTCAGTTTTAACTGGACCTGTTCATAAATGCTAGTTTTTTCCCTCTGTTCTTGGTAAGAGGATAAACCAGTTTAAGATTCTTTTCTGAGTACCCTTTGTTCCCAGTTGGTCCCTATGATTACATGTATCAATAGGAACCAGTGGATCCAATGCTGTGATTTGATTAAAAAAATCCATTGAATGTCCTCCCCATTAGTTCAAATGATACTATGTTTTCAAAAAGAAAAATAGTAATCAGTCATACTGCCAATTAGTCTGATACATAGTATGATAACCATACAAAAAAAAGGAAAAGAAATTGAATTAATGTGGATTTGCAGCATCTTGCCTTGCATTTGTAGGAATGGTGTCTGTAAAGTAATGCTTGTACTTCTAAGAAAAGAGCAACAGTTGTATTATTGCATGAACATTATTTGTTACTGTTTTTATTTCATCTGTAAAGTTTGCACTGCAATGGTAATCCATACTGTGTATTTCTTTCCCTCCTTATCTCTTTCCCCTTTCTTTCCCAGACACAGTGCTAACATAAATCTGCACCGTAAACTGTTGACCAAAGAATTGGATGACATGGGACTGGATTCCTCTCAGCCCCCACTTAGCAAGGACCTCCGTGATGAATTCTTGATGAAGATCTACGGTGCTCCTCCTCATATGGGTTTTGATCTACGGGAAGACACCTCCTCCCCAGCAGGTACTGAGGACTCCCATTTGAATGGATATGGACGGGGCATGTCAGAAGAATACATGGTGTTAGACCTGAGCACCACCTCCAGCATTCAGTCAAGCAGCAGCATCCATTCTTCCAGAGAATCTGATGCAGGGAGTGATGAGGGCATCCTCCTTGATGATGTGGATGGGGCGAGTGACAGTGGGGAATCATCACACAAAGCAGAGGCTGCAGCCTTAGGGGTCGGCCTAAGTGCCGAAGTCCCGGGATCTCTCATGTTTAACAGTGTTTCCATGAACAATGGGGGGATCATGTGTAACATTTGCCACAAAATGTACAGCAACAAGGGGACTCTCAGGGTGCATTACAAGACTGTACACTTACGTGAAATGCACAGATGTAAAATCCCCGGATGCAACATGATGTTTTCCTCGGTCCGTAGCAGAAACCGGCACAGTCAGAACCCTAACCTGCATAAAAACATTCCCTTCACCTCACTAGATTAGTTCAGAGATGGACATGGTCAGAAGTAAGACCGTATGCTTCTTCAAATTGCCATTTACAGACTCTCCTATAAATATATATAAATATAAATATATAAATATATATATATATATCTTTTTTCTTTTTTAACAAAACAGAAAAACACCAGGTGCTTTCTCCCCCCACCCCCTTTTTTTCCCCCTAATTTTTGTTCCTTTGTTTTGTTAATTTTTTTTATGTTATGTGGGTTGGGATAGTATCTTTAACCTGGGATAACATTTCCACTGCTTAAAAAAAAAATGAACAAACTTGCATTTTAAAACTCACTTTTGTTATAAAATATGTGGTCATCTCCAAAGAGACTGTTTCTTCCGCCTATGACTGTTGCCTGCAATCTTAGAACAGGAAAGAGAAAAAACAGAAACAAAAACAAAAACGGAAACCCCGAAAAACAAAGCACTGCAAAGCTATAAAAATAAGAGAGAGAAAAAGGACAACTTCAGTTGTTTTTGTGTGTTTTAAACCTTTGAGAGGTCCGTCAACTACGCATGGCTGTTACACTTGTATATATTGAGCCTTGAAAGGCCCATGATGTAAAACAATTGTATTGATGGTGGTTTAACCTTCTGTTTGTTTGTTTGTTTGTTTGTTTGTTTGGGGTTTTGTTTTTTACATTTACATTTACATCCAGCTGTTAGATATGTCGGGAGGGGTGGGTGGGAATAATTTACTGGCTAGCTCAATTCATTTATATTAGCTTCAATGCACATTTTTTAAAAAAACATGAGAAGAAAAGAAAACACAAGTTCTGTTTTTAACTACCTGCTAGAAATGCATAAGGAAGAGGTGCTGGCATGCTTTAGAGCACCTGATTGGATACAGGTTTTCCTTGTTTTGTTTTGTTTTTAGTTTGGTCTTGTTACTATTACATAAATCCAGTCATGCACTTTTTTCTTACACAATGTGGGGATGTGTAATAATATCCATACCCTTTTTTCCCTTAAAAGTATTGCCATACTTTCAGTGTCTTATTAAGAAAACTACACTTTGTTACATGTGGTGTCTGGTCAGTATGGCACGCGAATGCTGAACAAAAAGTGTTACATGTTAACACAAAACTGCCAACTTTGCACAAGTTTTCAGTAACCAAAATATAATCCGCTGGTATTGACCACAGGCTAAGATTGTGGCAGTAAGGAAAAACAAATCCTAGGAACTTGGGAGCAACAGAATAATACACATAAATGTATTTCTCAGGTCCTAAAGATTATGCACAGTCATAAAGCAAGGCCACAGTTTTATTTTTAAAAAATGAAAAAGAGTAGGAAAAAGAAAACAGAACTACTTATTAAGAGACAATGGAGGCATTTCTTCAACTAAGGAAGGATTAACTTTTAGGAAAGAGGTGCAAGTTGGCATATATTTACCTGGAAATAAGCCTCATGGCACTCAGTGGGGCTTTCTGCCTTGGAGACATGCACCAGGCTGCATTATGGTTCCCACAAAGCCACTCTTGATCCCTCCCCCACCCAAAACTAATTGCCCTGCTAACGTTCGGGAAATACAGTTGGATGATGTAATGCTGTTGAGTGTTTATCCACACCAGTCCAGAACACTTTCAGGGTGGTTTGAAGCTCTGAAGACAGTGGTGTTATAAATCATTTTTTTTTCTCCTTTTGTTCCTGAAGAGATCAATAGAAAAGGCTCAGGAGGGGTGGGTGGGCTTCTAGAAGCCATGGTCTCTGTAGCATTCACTGTGCACCTCAGTGACTTAAGAGCTGAATAAGAATTCCTGAAATGAAGATGTGTGTCCTGACTGAAGACTTGGGCTGTAGTTGTCTTGAAAAGAGAACCTTGGCCTCTGCAAAGTTGTCCGATCTGCACTGGAAAGTGCAATAGACTGATTAAGGCATGTTTTTATAGAAGCAATCAAAAGCCATTAATGGCACAAGCACTTAAAGCTTGGAAAATATGTGCTATTCATTTTGGTTGGATAACCTCCCCTCAGGACAGACAAGTTGGTAGCTGGGGTGGGGGGTTCCAGAACCAATTTCAGTGTTGTAGTTGTTTGTGCTTCCCAAAGTGATTTGTCAGAGAATCACAGTAGGAATGAGCATCAAAGAGGAAGCCAGGGATCAAGGAAGACAGGGAGGATCTGCACTCCAAGCCCTTTTAGTTGTTCCTGTTTCTGCTGTTTACACATGTTGTCTGAGTGTGGCAAGCCACTCTAGCAGCCTGTATTAGCCCAGCAGACTGATATTTGCTCAAGCTCTGCAGTAAAGATCATTATGGTGTGTGTCGTATAACAGATCCTTTCTTTAAAGGACACCTAAGGAGTATTTCCCCATGCGGTGTATTGCTAATGCAAAGAGAATGTTTTTCTTTCTTAGAAGTTTCTCATGTAATTGCAGAACCAGAAATGGTTGTTTGTTTTCAGCCTTCACGTTGAATCAGTTATGTACTTTCCAACCACTGTTCATTGTATAATAACAAAGTCTGTTAATTTTATTAGAGGAAACTCTTCCTCCTCTTCATTGGCCCCAATCCAACTATAGTTCATTGTGACCAAATCCCATTAAAGCCAATGGGAAGAAATCAGTCACAGCTAATGTAAATCCCAACTTGGTCATAAGTAGTTTGGTTCCTTTGTATGCTAAGTATTTTTTTTCCCCTAACAACAAAGCAAAAACAAGAGTTGCAGTATTCTCCATGCGAGTTTAAAAAAACAAAAACAAAGGGGAGGGGGGCTTCCTTAATTAAAATGCCTTATTTTAAATCACATTTCTTTGATTTCAAATAGTGAGCATAAGCCTCGACATGATTTACGGAATTCATATAGACTCTTAAAAAATACTGACCAGTATGTCAAAGTATGTTTATATCAAAAATATGTTTACATAAAAACCTCCACAATTTTTTCTGACTTGATTTTTTTTCATTTGTGCTTTGTCTTTTTTCCAAAGTCTCACTTTTTAAAAAATAAAATTGAATGGAGAGACGCTTTGGTTTGTTTTATGCTGCGTATGTACCGTATGCTTGTGAAAGGGAACATAGAAAGTAAAGGTATGTTTTTCTCAAACGTAACGAAACTCTGTAGTGCTACCTGTCCTGCACTGTATTTTCAAACACCCTCAAGATAGTAAGAACAAAGCAAGAAGAAATATTGACAAGGCAAAACAGACCTAAACAAATGGCTAAATGATATCTAAGGAACAAAAAAAAACACTGTTTTTGAAGTATGTATGGTATAAATAAATATCATTTTTAATTAAAAACATGCTTGAGTTATATAAATAATTCTTTCCTGAATAAATCACTGTTCTGCATTCTCATTTTACATTTGTTTCTCCTAAAGGTCAAATGGCTTTAGTAAAGTAGATTGGAAACTTAAACATCATCAACTAGGCCTTATTCAGCAAATAAGCTGAACAGACAACATCTGTTTTTTACAGAAAATGAAACAGGATGATAGAAAGTTGTGAATCAGAAAAGGACAGGCACATGGTTTAGGCGTTAACATTCTTGTCTCCCAAGTATTTGAAGTACAATAGACTGCATACACCAATCATAAATACAGTTTAAAATTATTTGTCATACCTTTGTGATCTTCAAATCATATACTAGCTCATGGAGGTGTGCTATCAAAAGGTCTTTCTGGCCATGGGAGTGCAGAAATTCAGTGAAACATTTATACCTTCTCTCTCTCTCTCTCTCTCTCACACACACACACACACACACACACATGCTATCAGTGGTTAGAGGTGGGTGAATTGCAAATTCAGTACTGGGCTGCAGAAAACATCTATTTCAAGTTGTGTTGCAGCTGTTCTAGACTAAGGGTTTCAACTGATTCTTTAGGTCAAGTTCTGTAGAAGGGATATAACCAAGATGTTATTCCTCAATGTAAGGGATTGTCACAAGGTAATCTAAATGATATTATTGTTACCCAGTGCATCCCTGACCCTCTGATTTATGGGTCAAAGGGAAAAATAGGACCCCAGGAGCAAATTAACAGGAGTTGTTCATTCTTTGTGGGTAGAATGGAAAGTATTATTATTTTAGCAGAACAGTGAACAGTGCTTACCCTTTTAATCTAGAAAACAGGGGGCCTCAGATATAGGGGTGTCAACAATAACAAAATGGTGGTCATGATCAAGCGATCAGATTCCTGTCCCTTTTTAACATGTGTCATATGCATTACCTACACACACACACACACACACAGGCAGGGCCTGCCATTTTCACACTGTTGGCAGCCCTTGCAGATACTTTGCTCAAATAGCATTTTGGGAATTGATGCAATGAGACTCATTGAAAAGAAGAAGAGAAATAGGAAAGAAAGTACATCTTTATTAGGAAACACACTGTTTCAAATTACATGTTACATAGTAGGTACCCTGTTTCTTGAAGATAGGAGAAAAAGACGTTGAGAAAAATATTTGGAAGAGGGGCTGATTGCCACTTTTAAGGATATTAATAGATAAATTGAATCTTTTAATAATAAAATGGAACAATAGAGCTTCTAGAGTAGTTTATAAAAGCAACAATTAAACAGAAAAAAGCTTACACAAAAAGTCTCACACAATGCAGTAAACTAGGTGGACTGCCATCCAGCTCTGCTGATTTCAGAAGCCCTCTTCAGTAATGTTCTCATACATTCCCAGCTTCAACTGAGTGATGCTAGTATGTGCTCTAATCTATAATGCCAAATAATGTAATGTACAGGGAAAAAATCATTGCAACATATTGGCACATAGGCCAACAGCTAGAAGTTAAACTGTTCCTGATTCAGTGGCACAGAAGAGATATATAGATATATAGCTATATAAATGATAGATGATTGGTAGGTGTGGGGGGATCCATATTGAAAGATCTCTAGATTTTTGAGCACTTCATCACTTGTGAAGGCTTTCATCAAAACTCCAACTTCCAATAACATGAAATAAATCGACACAATATTCAATCCTTTGTAGTTATACAGTGAAACAGGTTGGTAAAAAACAGAAGTTGCAAATGGTGTATATGAACCAAAATTAGAAAGTTCATGCTCTCTAATGATTGGTGTGCAGTACCAAAGTAGTTTTTCCATTTTGCATGAATAATAGCTGAGCATCTTAAGCAGCTAGGCTGAATTATTCCCTAGACCATGACTGAAATTTTGGGAAAATATTCAGACCCTTGTTATATTTAGAAAGCTAGTTTAGGGTCAGTTTGTGCTTCCCTTTTAACTCTAAAAGCTTGGAGAAATTTTGTGGTTGATCACTGAGGTACAGTTGGAGTTCACTTCCAACTGTCATTGCTTCTTTCCAAATCTCCTTTTGTCCCCTTTTAATAATTTCTTATAATCAGGGCCTTCACTTCCTTTCAAAGTAATATTTGTTGTATTTTCCCCTTTCATTTGCATTTGGGCAATTCCAGCAAACGTAGTTGGGGGACTTAATTTGCCATCACAATCTATAATTCCACCATTAACCTTGAGGTCTTTAAAAAAAGAAGGGGTATTTTTTCTGTATATTAAAGGGGGGGGGGAAGAGAGGGATAATTCAGTCAGTCTAATAATGGCAATCCTATGCACTTAATCCCAGGAAAAGATGCATAGGAATGTTGATTATGTGCCATCAAGTCAGGATGACTGTTAGTGACTGCATAGATTTTCTCCATGACAATCTGTCCCTAATTTGGTCCTTCAGGTCTTCCTACATGCACCCATTGACACTGTAGCAGAGTCCATTCACCTTGCTGCTGATCATCCTCCTCTTCTCTTTCCTGCATAAGAATATACCTACATTTCTAATCATATTAGATGCTAGCCTTGGCCTCCATAGCAAGCTGTGATGTCAGAATAACAACACTTGCATCAGAATGTCATGATTGAAGTCATGCTGTTACTTAAAGACGTAAGTTGTGGCATTTATGTGATATCATGCATATGTCATAGTTCGCCTCCCCAGGTCCCTCCAATGGATGATCATGGATATCAAACATACAGTATGTATGATGATTTCAGTAAGTGCATAGTCTACTGGGCTGTCGTATAGTGAGGGCTGGGGTTAAGCAAGCCTAGTGGCCTATTAGTAGCTGAGTTTTCATAGCTTCTTAAGCTCTGTGTTGATTAATTTTAACCACTATTTGTTGAACAATCCATTCCTAGTTTGTTCTTCCTTTTTGGCTTTTTAGCTATATTTGCTTTACATTTTTGTGGATTGAATAGAGGTATAGGTTTGACATAAACCAGGAACTAAACCAGGAAGTCACAAATCATGTGGCCCCTTTTATGCATCATGCTAACCTGCTTAATCATCATTAAGCTAACAAAAAACATAGTCTCAACCTATTGGCTACAGTCTAAAACAGACTATGGATATTACCTGAGTCTCCCAATCCAGTTCATGGTTTAGCAGAATGTATGAATCCAGCCAGTGAATATTTCTAGTAGTGGCCTTTTTTGTTTTTAACCAGAATTTAACCTGGAAAAAGAAAATCTAATGCTCCATTTCATAGCAATTCTGTTATTAGGCATTCCAAATCAATTACCTGGGGGTAGGAATTGACTCTCAAAGAAAGTTGCCTGAGCCTGTGCCCTTGCCAATTTATTCATTTAGTTGGAATCAGAGGGATCTGAAAGCATATCTTGGTGTCTGCTACATCATGGTTTCTGACTTACAGTACAATACTGTTAAGAAGCCTTGGCTGGATGGAAATTAGTCTGCATGGAAATAAGATGGGGCGGGTAAGGGCTGCATGTGATTGTATTATTTTTTCCTTTTAAAATAAGTTATAGCAGCAGATGTGCCATTCCTTTTTAATCAGTTAATGTTGGCATCTGCCTGATTGTGGCCCACAATGTTCTGATTTCCAAATAACCTTTTCCCCAAATATTATACAGGGCAGAAATAGCCAAATTCTGGGAACTTACTCATTTATCCTCTTCAAATGAATGGAAAATGCAAATGATAATTTGCAAGAAATAATTACATGAACTCTCCATTTACTATGCCACCCAATAATATTCTGACCCAGCAGTAACAATGTCTCTTTCTCCATCTGATTCACACTACACTACTGACTGCAGGAGGGCATGGCCATCCAGACATGGGCAGAGGTAGAAAGGGAGGAGCAAATGAGGACATGTCATCACACCAGTATCTCAAGTTAAGTACAGGCTTCCCTTGCTTTATGTTAGGGTTGTGCTCCCTGAAAACCTTGCATAAAGTGAATTTACATAAAGTGAGACACTGAATCAGTGGAAAAGGGGGTTATGGGATGTGAAATAAAGATTAACATATTTATCAAAATCATTGACAAATGTGCACATACATTCCTAAGTACTAAGAATGTAAACACTTATTCTTCAGCACTAACTTAATCAAACATGTTCTCTTCCTTGTCTTGTGTTCTATGTACAGTAAAAGCATTTCCTCCATCTTTTCTCCAGCTAAGTTTCTTATATGTGTAGACCAAAAGATAGAATGCACTACAAATGTTATTGGCAATTTTTGCTGTGTTGCACACAATAGATTGCCCAGGTTAAAAGCTTGTCCTAGGGCTGATGGTCCTTCACCACCTTCAGTACACCATAATATGTCTAGCTTTGTTTTTTGTATTAGAGAGATCTTTTTCATTTTCATTTTTGATAAGAGATTTGGACAAAGTGTTGGTGGCTCTTTTGACTCTCTAGTAACAGTAGTAGCTATTGTAGTTATGGAGGTAGGTGGGAGACAGGACACACAACTATAATAACTGCACAATACAATGGTAAATGCAGGAATGAGGGCAGAAAGGGGGTTTGGCAGGAAAAGGTTCAAACAGTTTTGGTGGGAAGAAGTCTTGGCATATTTCCAGACCTTTGGTGCAAATTGACTAAGCAAAAATGATCATTGAATAAGAGTGAATTTTCATGAAACAAATTCACATAAAGTGAAGGAAACCTGTACTTGGACCAAGGCACAGGATGCAAGTCCATAATGGGGCATTTATATGATGACATCATTGTGCACGTGTTATCATGTTGACATCCTTGCTGCTTTCTGTGGATGCCACTGCATCAACATGGAGTGGAAATCAGAATGTATTGTATATCATTCACCATGGCTTCAACATACATGTATTGCACTTGAATGGATTCTGGCTTGGGAGGGGAAGGCTAGATACAGTAATTGGGAAAGGCACAATAATGAGTACTGGCACTGTTGTGAAAATGCCTTTATGCCACTGTGGGCAACAGATAAACCGATATTAGAGTCAGCGTGCCTGAGCCTATCTACATACCACTGGAACAAAGGGTGAGAATTTAAAAATGCATAACCAATTCAAAGGTTACAGATACACAGGGACATTGTGGGCTCCAGGTTAAGTACTAACTCATAAGATAATAACATGATTGAGACAGTATGGAAAATACATATTTTCCAAGGCATGTTTAGTGCTTACAGGTTTCTTTACAGGACAGAAAAAATGCATCTCCCCACTACCACCGCCGAAATTTAGACCATGGCACATCATCTCACATATATACCAACTCATATTAATGCAATTTAAAACTGGTTATCATTTATTTCAGGTTTTTTTAAACGTTCCTAAAGCATTTCTTCAAAATGCTCTTTTGCAACTGTTGAATATTCGCATGATAGGGTGTTAAAAAAAAATCATCTTTAAAAAATCATAAATATCTTTAGCATTGATACATGTAAATATTAGATACTTCACTGAAATATTTCCAGAAGCAGAACTATCAAGGTGAAAGGACTCCAATTCCCAGGCTAAAAACAATAGTTTAATGTTTTGAATTTTAACTAGATGATTGCAACTTCACACTTATGACCGAACTTTTTGACATGTTATTGGCAAAATAACTTTTCATCTTCCAACATAATTGATATAATCTCACTGACCATAAACTTTTAGCCTCTCTCTTTGCCTCTTTCTCTTTAACAGATGAACCGAAAGTTGTAGTAAGTCAAGGTTGATACGGAGTGCTAGTTTTCACATGGAGTCTATTTGCTGAAACCAAGTATATGTATTTTTACTCATGTAAAAAGCTGGGAAGCACTTCAAGTCCCAAGCTTCCCCAGCCACCATAGCTGGCTGGGGAACTCTGGGAGTTGAAGTCCACACATTTTAAAGTTGCTGAGGTTGAGAAACACTGCTCTAACACCAAAAGCTGAGTAAACCTGGAAATTCCTGGAATCTACCTAGAGACAACATTCCATGTTCTATTGCATAGATGGTACTAAGCATCATGACAAAACATGCGCTCACACGTTTAAAAATATATTCAGTAGAGAAAAATATAATGGGAGAAATACAGTTTAACTGGAAGAAAATGAGGCTGTAATCCTTTGCATGCTTATCTGAGAGTAAATTTCACTGAACTTAAGGCGGCTTCCTTCTAATAAGCACATAAAAGATGATGCTGGAAAAGAACCACTTGGATAATAGTGTTGTTGATCTATTTTTAAAAAGTTCTACCTAAGTTAATCAGGTTCTTTCTACTTTTTTCCTGCTGATTACAGGCCTTCTGCTATTGTACCACATGACAGTGATAATGGCAATTAACCTGAGCATGCAATATTGTCACAATCATTTTCCTTTTCACAATGAACAATCAAAGTAAGGATAATAAGCCATCAAGCTCATTTATATTTGCATAACAGACACTAAAGGCAACATCCTATCCTCTGTCTCTCTCCAACACAATCTTTGATAGGACATATAAGCTGTTGTGGTGAGGAAAGAAGTGTCTGGAATGAGGCATATTGCCAAGAATTGTCTCTCTTTATATGGTACTTTTTATGAATGCAGGTGATGTTTAGGGGGAAGGAGTGGATGCTACATCGTTGATGCCTAGATTGTGACTCACTCTCTTGAGTGCATTGACAAAGTGAATATAAACCACTTCAGTGTCTCTCAGACACACAAATGCCCACAAGCTACTGCTTCAGAAGCCTTCAAAGCTGCATGCATATATTCTGGGACAAATGTCTTGATCAGAAAGGGCTATTGAACAAAGTAGCTTTGAAAAGAATGCTGCCTTTGTCAATATGCACACTCATTGGGAAGGACCATTATTATTTTTAACTACTGACTGAATAATCGTAAAACCTTTTCCTCCCATTTCTCTCTTTGTCTATGTTGCAGTAAATTCCAGTGGCCTTTTCACAAGGAATAAATGCTACTGGTTCTAGATATGATCAAACCAAGGTGCAGTTAGTGACAAATAGCAGCCCATTACCCAACAGGATAAAGATAAGATGAGTGGCAGAGAGCTTCAGCTCAATTTCGCCTCATATCTTTCTAATAACTTGCCTGTCACTTTATGACTTCCACTAATACGAATGACCGCAACTGACAAAACTGTCACACTAACTGCAGACAACATCCTGTCTTCCTCAGCCCTGTCTTTCCCGGCTACTTACTGCTGTGGCCCTGAAGGGATACGAACTAATCATCTCCTTTCAAGTTCAAGACTTGGCCATCAACTATCAAAGGATGTGTAATTGCTGGTTTATCTCTCGTGAAGGGGAAACTGAGTACTAGAACCTGGGCCTTCCTTTGAAGAGCCCCTGGAGCACTCATGTGTGTGCCCTGACACCTTTTGTGAGTAAAGGGAGGCCCCATTTGCTAGTCCTCGATTTGTCTTGGAAAAGGCCAATGCTGCCATCAGCTGCTCTATCCACCTTCTGTCCATGCTGTCACAGGACAACTTCTCAACGAAATGGCAGCTGAGAAATGCCATTGGTGATGGAGCCTGCTTACAAAGAAACAATTTGTTTTAGGGTGGCATGAAACCACTGCTCCTGCTGGAACAGAAGAAGGAAAATAAAAAGATATGACCTCTGATGGAGGGAAAACTAATTCACTCTGTAGAGATAATTCACAACATTTTCCATGCTGTCTCTGGGATGTGAGTCTTGGGTCAAAGGCAATGGCATGTAGTACCAAACTAGGCACTACACAAATATGCACAGAAAGACCACCTCTTGTGGCTTCTGATCCTCCTGACAATGGGACCCTCATAAATACTGTAAACTTATTTTCTCTATTAGCATTTTAAATAAAATTAAATGTCCTTTTTATTTATTTAAGATGTCATTACTGGGATTTTTTTTCTGTATTGCCTGGTGACTTTCCAAAGCCGCACATAATGGTCTGGGAGCTACCCAATCATTCATCCAAACTTTTAGTACCAAAACTACTTCCATCATAAGGAGATAAAGATTCTAGGAACTTTTAGGAGTCTCCATCACTGCAGGGAGAAAGGGGGAGGTAAAGAAATCCAGTACAAAAAGGAGAGATGAAAAAGGAGGCAAAAGTGCTGGCAATTTAATTAAACTCATTACGTGTAATGTATGCAAAATAAGCACAACTACCAATTTTAATTTTTTTTAATCCGTTCAATTGCATCCAATTCTTAGAGACTGCCTGGACAAGTCCCTGCAGTTTTCTTGGCAAGTTTTTCAGAAGTGACTTGCCATTGCCTCCTTCCTAGGGCTGAGAAAAATTGACTGGCCCAAGGTCACCCAGGTGGCTTCATGCCAAAGGCAGGACTAGAACTCACAGTGTCTAACCTGCTTTCTTAACCACTACACCAAACTGGCTCTTTAAAAACGTTGTGGTGCTATAAAAAGGCCAGCTGAAATACTTCACTTTAAAATACTTTGGGGTTGAAATTTTGGCTGAAGAAAGGGGCATTTA
Source organism: Candoia aspera (assembly GCF_035149785.1). Classification (NCBI taxonomy): domain Eukaryota; kingdom Metazoa; phylum Chordata; class Lepidosauria; order Squamata; family Candoiidae; genus Candoia; species Candoia aspera. The sequence goes on from NC_086154.1 coordinate 187,506,877, forward strand.
GTGAAACAATGAGATGTCTGCTTCAATTTCAGATGTCCATCGATACTGGAGAGAGTTATTTCCCACCCTATTCAAATAGTTCTAAGGAGTCTTGCTACCAGCCATGTATGTTGAAGCTGCTCTGAAAGCTGTAGCAAGCCGGTTTAATTAGACTCAGATTACAATGGGAGATGGATGCTCAGATCAACTGTGCATATATATAGACATCTTCTTCCTCATATTGATTGCACTTGATGGATTGCATTATTTTTTTAAAAAAGAATAGCAGATAGCTTTTTTAAAAAAAAGCACTGTGGAGTAAGACCATCTCTGTCCAGACACATAAGCCTACATCCTAAGACATTTGATACCGTAAATACGTTACTACACTTCTGCAAGGCATATGTTTGATCTTTTACCTGGTGTAGCACATCTCTATTTGGTGATCGTTCCCTTAAAACAGTAGTGGGGGAGTGGGTTGCAACTTGCAAGGGGTTTTATCCAGGGCACAGAGAGATTAGAAGGGTCCCCTAAAGAAGGCTGATGCTACCAGATTGGGTCTGAAGGATTGGACATGCCCAGTGAGTGCAAACTGATTCACCAGTAAATGAAAAATACTTGAGCACTTGCTGTCTGCTCCTTCAGGTCATGTGCTGCAATGATAGGATAACAAATGAAACATTACTCATTTAATAAAGCTGTTATGACAGTAATGTCAGTCTGCTGACAACAATGTGAGAATGCATAGGAAAGGGGAGGGCAGATTGGATGGTTTGATCACTAATCACACACACACACACACACACACACAGAAAGACACTTATGGATTGCTCATGAGGTGAGTTATTCCTAGTCACCTGACTTACGCTTGCCCAATCTTTATCCATATTCATCAGCGACAGCATAATGAACAAAGGTATTGATTAGCTAGAGAGATTTCCCCACAGTGCTAGCTCACATTGATAGGTCTCCAATGGGACTACACGGGTGCATAGCACTGTAACTTAACTTATTGTGTTCTAGGTCCCGCCATTGATTTTTTGTTTCAGAGGATTAAAAAAAAAATAGTGTGGCTCTCCCGTGACCTTTAGCTATAACCTCTCTGGAAACAGGAAAAAGGAATGACAGTGAGTAAGTGTTTCCCTGGGATCAGCAAATAGGGCTACCTGTGCCATTCCAGGGGAATGCTGAGCTCGCAAGCCAACAAGCAGCCGGCAGGGAGAGCCGGCCTCTTCCCTGGGAAGCTGCTCACTGAGCAGCAGCCATTTTTCTCTCCCTGCCTCACTGGCTTTTAAAGCAAAGGAAGCAGGTTACAGGAGCATCGAAAGATCAATGGGTGGCTTAGTCAAATTGAATCATTTTAAATATACCCCACTGCTCCAGAGGTTGCTCTGCATGATGCAAAAGCATTCTCTCTCTCTCTCTCTCTCTCTCACACACACACACACACACACACATATATAGACTCACATGAGTCTCTCTCTCATACACACATAAACACAGAGGCCCCATTCCGGACCGACCTTTACCTCCATGTTAACCTTGCCTCTCACCACAAAGAAAATGCATCGGTAGATAATTCACCTATTTATTTCACATGGCCAATGATTCCCAAAGTGGTCCACACCACAAAACAAATTGCCATTAAATAAATATGCAATCACACCTAAAACCAAGTTATTTGATGCCTGCAATTAAAACACTCAGGAAATAAATACATCAATTAAGTAGGGAATTAAAAAGGATTATTTGGCACTTTATGACCAGGAAAGTCCCCATTGTATATTATACAGTCTCTTGGGATCAGAATTTTCCCAAGATGACCCCAAATTTATTTATTCATTTATTAATTAAAATATTTATATGGCCGCCCAACTCAGACCATGTGATTTTGGGTCGTATATGTAAAAAGAAGGGAAAAAAACCACAATCAGTGCAGAATTATATATGGGGCTTGACTTTGGTCTCTCTGGACCCAGTGTAACATTAGCATTAGGATGAGAAAGGATGGTTTATTGTAATGCTGACCCCAGCCAAGGAGAGTTGTGAAAAAGGTTACTTTTCCAAAATCATATTTTGAAACTGCTGCCAGAAGGAGCCATTATTGCAAGTCTGCAATTGTCATTTAAAGATAGATTTAGTGGGAGGAACTGGAAAGAAAGTTTTGGAAGCTCTGAAAACTGAAAACTCAAGGCAAACCCACATGATACTATTCTATGAACCAACTTTGGCCCAAGGCTGCTTGATCTCAGTAGGTATGTTTTGGGATGGGAGGATTTAATGGCCATCTTGTGCTAAATCTCACCCCCAAGACTTATTTTCTGCATGTGGAAAAAAAGCAGGCACAATCTATGTCATGCACATTTTTGGATATGGTGAAGTACTCAGAGTCAGCACATGACATGAAGGGAGACATTTTAGGATCCAGCCTTAGTTACCTGCAGGTCCTAAATCAGAAACCATTGCTTGAGATCTCTCTACCTGTCAAACTACAAGCAAAGCAATTTGTATATCCAGCATTGAAAAGGAACCAGTTTGTGGCACAAAGGATAAAAATGTTTCTCTCTCTTGCGTGGCCTATGTGCTGAAGTACATCAATAGAAGCTTCTTTATTATATGATGATTAAGTATTCTATTACAATAAGCAGTAGATACTGAGACTTGAGTTCTAAGTCATTAAGTCCAGTGTATTTTAATCCATAATTGTAAAAGATTTAAGGTATTTTATTCATCATTTGATTGGGACTGTAATGTACTTTCCACTCTCCACACCAAGATCTGTCAATTTTTACTGCGACTTTTAATTGTATTCTTGTAGTACCAGTGCCAGCAGTTTTCTGAAGTTGGCTTGTTCACTAGAGTGCCTTTTGCTTATTCAGGAAATAAGAAATATAATCTACCACCACCCGCCAGTCATGCCCACTTTTAAGGAGACAGCAGCAAGCAACTAATGGCACTCCAGATATGCTGAACTACAACCCCCAGCATCCCTCAGTCCTAGAGAAGCTGTAGTCCAGCTACATCTTATAAATTATACATCTACATCAGTGTTCCTCCACCTTAGCAACTTTAAGATATGTGGACTTCAACTTCCAGAATTCCCCAGGTTGAGAAACATGATCTAAACTGTCCAGAAAGTAAACAGTCTGCTGCAGTAGAATTAGAAGAGCCAAGGCTATGCTTACTAAGTCACAATTACCAGAATCCTTTTCCTTTCTCCAATTAACCCCTGTGATCATGCCATCCAGTTGCACCTTTTGTAAGTTTGATGGCAGTTCTCCGAAGTCAGAAACCTATCAGCATATACAAAACTAGGCGACATAAACCAATAGACCAAAGTAGTAGTAGACAGCTTCCTAAGCAGCATGATCTTCATTGCAGCAATGGTGTTTGAAGCATCAGATCACACAATTCTTGGGCCTTGCTGGCACAGTGGTTAGAGTGCAGTACTGGAGTGAACCAGGTTCCAATCCCTTACTGATCATGGAGCTCACTAATGACTGATTAGTCTCTTAGTCATCTCAATCAGTTTCTCCTTTGAGGATAAAATGCAAGGATGGCTCCCATATATACTGCCTGAAGCTCCTTAGAGGAAAGGTGGCAGACAAATGGAATGAAAGAGGGAAGCAATAAATAAAATAGAAGGAATGTGGTGCTGTCAACCTTTTCCATGGGACCCAAGGTTTATCCAACTTGGCCAGAAAAAAAATGCTCCCATAATGCCATAAAAAGAATAACACAATTGGGTGTTATTACTCAAGAGCAGAATTGATCAAAGTGCCTGTAGTCTTTGAATAAATAGGTTCCTGATAAAGCAAGGAAGGTGAGGGAGAGAGATTATAATTAATTATAAGTTTGGAAATAGATCAACAGTCCAGTGACAATGACTACCAAAGGAGCAGTGAAGCATATAATATCATTTTGTGGCTCCCAATTTCTTAACAGAGATGGTGCAAGTTGAAGCATCAGCCACTCTGTAACTGTATGGCAACTCTAAATGTGCCCAGTATTACAGAAATTAAGCAAAAGGAGCAGGGCTACTTGGCTCTCTGTAGACAGCATTCCCTAAAATTCCTTAAATTGTTTGGAGTGTTCACTGCTAGCATTTACATTAACGAACTGTTTTAAGAGAATGTTGCCATTAGTAAACGGATTAGTAAAATGAAATTATGATTAATAGAAAGTACAACAACTTTCAGTTACCTGCTTTAAATGAGAGAGCAGCTGTCTCTGTCTCAGCAGATGGTAGTGCCCAGACAACCTTGTATGTGTTCAGAAGCTAAGGAGGGACCTGATTGTTGCTTGGATGGGAGATCACCAAGCTAACCCAAGAGCTACAGGCTAAATGGGGAGGCCAAAAACACCCTGGAAGAAGACAGTGGCAAGCCACTTGTTGCCAAGAAAATTGCACAGTTCTGTCCACGTAGGCTCCATGAGTCAAGCTTGAACCAAGGTCATCTTTGTCCTCCTAGCTGTCTCTCTCTGGTGAGTTCCACCTGCTTCTCTGTGGGCATTGCTAATACAGGAGGGGAAGATCTGACTCCAGATGCTCTAAGCTGAGTCTGCATTTTTCTTCCCTTTTTCATATGTCTTGGTAATTTCTCCTTGGTAATTTCTCCTAATACAGGCAACTGGATTATTTTTTTAATTAAAAAACAGCATTTCATTATTTATTTAATCTCACTGAATAGCGCAAAACACTTTAGTAGGGCTATACTTCGCATCTGGATCCTTGGCTCCAGAAACAGTCCACCCTGTCTCAGGGCCGCAACTAGGGTCTGTGTCACCTGGGGCAAACATGGATTCCATGCCTATTTTGGCACACACAGCCCAGCATGGCGCCCAGGGCACAACCCCGGTTGCCCCTCCCTAGTTGCGGCCCTGCCCTGTCTTGTGTTGAAGTAGAGTTAATCGTTTCTGAAGTTTTTTCTGGTCCTGAAGTGGGAGTTGAGAAATCCAGAGCCCTGCTGTTTATATTAAAACAACAACAACAACAACAACAACAGCCTCATCCCTCCCTTCCAGGAGTCAATAGTCTGTTATTTACTTCTTTTTAACTTCCTTCCTTCGACTGAGAAAGTGGCCAAATATCACATGGGGCAAATGAGCTCAAGTAGCCAACTGGGTTTGCATTTAGCGGTGATGACCAACACTGAAGCTCAATTGATTAACATTAGCCTTCTTAGAGGCCCCTTCTAATGTCTCTGTGCCCTGGACAAATCCCCTGCAATTGGAATAGTTGCAATGCATTACTCCAATAAAAAGATCAAAGATACATCAGGCAGAACTGTACTAACTGTAGTAACGCATTTACAGTACTGAAAATCTTAGGAAGTATGGGTCTCCAAAATCTCCATCTCATTTTTTTTTTTCCTGGCCACCATTTCAGATCATAACAACCACAAGATTTCACAAGCTCAAGAGCAAACCTTCTCATCACAGGCATCTTGAACAGTATTTCTTTGCATTATTATGATGGTAACTATAAGGTGAGACCATTTCCACAGCCTTCATCAAAGATCTCAGTTACTGGTAAGGAGTGCAGTTTGACTGAGTCCATCCAGTCTATCCAATTTCCCTGTTACTCCCCTAGATTGCTCTACTAGTGTTTTTGAGGTCCTGGAGATGGAGACTTCAAGAAGATTTCAGAATCATGCCCTGCTCCAATTTTCTAGAGGCTTAGATGTCGTCTCTGCTGCAACTTTCCAGGTCTTTGTGACATCATGTTCTTCCAACATGTGGAAGGTAGCGGAGGCAGGTTTATTTTATCCATTTATTTATATTTAAAATGTCTATCACTGGTTACTGATTGGTCTTTTTTCTAAATGATGCTAGACTAAAAGCAATTCTCATTTCTTCATATCTGTGGCTTCTCCATCTCTCTAGAGAGTTAGATCCAAATGCAAAGCTAAGAAAGGAAAAGGAATTGCTGTAGGATAGTTAATTCCACTCCCAAAGCACTGCTCTTCCCCTGCCTTGTCCATATATCTCCTTTGAAGTGTCTCTGTCCGTGTTCCATCACTATCCCATTTTTGTGGCTTTTGTTTTTTCTTGTAACTCTCTTTGTGGAAGACAGTTACAGTTTTTTCAACTTAGTCAAATCAGGAATACTTCTTGAGAAATTCTGCATAGGGGAAAGTGATGTAGATGTGAGCATTGCATAATGCTCCATGTGTTTGTAGAGGCTGAGAGTTGAATGATCAGGTGGCTAACCCTTGGGGACATCTGAAATTGTACCTGGAGTCAGAGATCTTGAAGAAGATTGACTGCTTGTGTGGGACTGTATCTTGCCCCAGTTCTCCAGAGACTTAGGGTTAAGCTCTGCTGAAGCAGTGAAAGGGTTTGTAACATCACCATCTCCTCTTATCTAATCTTCAGCTTGTTGGAGATGTTAACAAATCAGCAAGCCTCAATTAGCATGTAAGTGAGTTTGTCCCATGATGCAACTCTCCATGCTTGTTAGAGGAAGCTGTTTGTCCCCACTCCCACTTCTTCTCTCTCTCTTCCTTCTTCCACCAACTGAGGAGGCAGCAAGCATGCTGCTCTGCTCTCCCTCCATCTTGGGCCATGTGGTGGGCCTAAGAATCAGAAGAATTCTGCCCCTATCTGCATTCACCCCTTGGCAGCAATGAGGGCTAAGGGTTCATTAAGTTTAGGGACAGAAGAAACAAAGAATCTTCATTTTCTACTGAAGATGGATGTAACTGAACCAGGAATAAAATCAGTAAGACTCTTTTTACTTATCTTAAACCTCCTTTGTCTAAGTGTGTAATTCTTTATGCTTGGGAGGGCTAAGTGTGTAAGATCAATAACCTATGTTTCTCTAACTTGTTCATTAAAGCTATTTAAGATAATATTCTTTTTCTGTGCACAGCTTCTCTGCTGTGTTAACCTCTGCTACATTCAATGGTCTTAGCTGTCCACTAATGGCTTAATAACTAGGTATATTAGAGCCTTTGTCCAATTTCTCATGAGAAATTCTATACTGAGGAGAAGAAGAACTAGACTCTTCTTGGTAGAGACAATGCTGCTCCATCTCTCTTTAGAGATTAGAACTGAACGGTCAGCTGGCTGGTTTGCTAAAGGAGAGTTGTACCGCTGCTAGGAACACTTCATCTTGCCACTGAATATTATTTTTATTGGCTGAGTACATAGTACCTCTCTAAAGAATAGTATGCTGCATGTCTCTTATTTATTCCTGTCAGATAATCACAGTGCCCTAGTAGCTCTTCTAAAGTAATTGTATACAGGGTCAAAGAGAAATGCAACCTATCCCCTATAATGAAGTATGGCCATTCCCTGCTGATATTCTAGAGAGATACAGTACAGTAGGACTGGCTAAGCACACTGGCTCCAATTAGCACACTATTGTCAGGCACAAATGAAATCTGTTTCTTAATTGAAGACATGGCAAGAATCTGCATCAGCAATGGATGGACTTGCACCCTGGTTGACTTATGGGCTGCTCTTCAGACTGAAATTTGCCACTGTAGTAGAGTCAGTCCTAATATAGTGGGCCTATGGAGAAGACAGCAGATGCAGCCACTAGTTAGTGGAGCATAGCTGGTCAAGGTGAGGAGAGAGGAAGCAGCAGCCAGGTGGCCTGGCTTGGCTCTGGTCAAAATCAGGCACTAGGCAGAGTAAATGCAACAAAGTAGGAAGGGGAACCAAAGGACAGCAAGAAGGAAAAGACAGAGCTGATGACATCAGTAGGAACACACAACTGGCTGTTTGCTGGCATGCATGGTGAACGTGTGCAATTAAGTTTTCAAAACACCAGCAACTCCACTAGCTAAAGGTCTAGGGAACTCTAATAGGTTGTAAAGAGTTTTGCTATCCTGGGTAAAACCTTCTTGGTGGGGGAGGCTGAGACTGTGTGTGTGTGTTGTGTGCATATGTATGTATGGGGAGAATTTATGAGGAAGTGTGTATTTATTTACTGCTAGGTGTGCCTCTGAAAGCCTCCCCTGGCTTCTGATGTGCCCTTGAACTCCCAATGGTTGTCTATATTCGGAACAGGATTACAAGGAGCAATGAACTTTTGAGAGGAAGAGGTAAAAATGTTCTGTGGATGAAAGAGAATGGCTGTAGATTCTGTAACTTCATGCAAAGGTCCTTCTGGCCTTATCTGCAACATACACAGATGGATTGCTATTTGGACTCATGGCAGAGAAATGTTCAAGTTATAGTGGGAAAGATGATCTTGTTATTCAGAAGAGTAGAAAGGCAAAATGCAGTGATCTTTGCCATCAATAATTCTCCCCTAAGTTGATCCCAGTGGAAGATGCAAAATAAATGTCTATTTTATTGGTATTTAACATCTCCAAGATCCAATGGGCTGCTTCTAAAGTGTGATTGAGAGGCTGCAAATGTATGGCACCTCATGCAGATTCTTTGCATTAGCACTGGAGATGTCAGTGGAGATTAACATTGCTGGAGATGGATAATCAGGGTTCAGGTTCAAAAGTTGGGTCATAATACCCCGCCCCCCCAAAAAAAAGGAACAGCAAAAAAAGAAGTACAAACTCTGGTATGTTAGTTCATGAATTACTCACAAAATATTCCACTCAATACAGGCAACTAAAGAGAAAGGTTGAATAAAATACAAAAAGGATGAAGAAGAAGGGAATATTGGATGCATTCTGAAACTGTCTTTAGGAGAACATCAGCTCTCCAGCATCTCTAGAGGACATTAAATTTCTGGGGAACATCTGCTTCCCAAACAAGAATTAGAACATGAAAAAATGACCACCATGGTTGTAAGGAAATGGAGTGTTTCCTCTGCAGTTTAGATCCATAGATGTGACAGATCAACATTTTCATGATCAGAGTATCTCATTGTTAAACATTCCTTCTTTGAGAATTGGAACCCCATGTTACTTCCACTTTCTCTCCATCCAGGCTGTTTAGGAAAAATTTGATTTTCTGCCTGAACCAATTTTGGATCCATTTCAGTCAAATAGTCTAAGATGTAATTGTATGAGGCTTAAATCATATTTACCCAAAAGGAAGACAACAAAATGAGTTTGAGAAATTCAGGGAGGGTTAAAAAAAAAATGTCTTTCTCACAGTCCAAGAATGTTTTGTTTGGATGTGATAGAAATGGAAAGCTAATGGACATCGTTTCTGGAAAATCAAGCTCCCGTCAATAAACTTAGCAAACATAAATTGATTGCTTTGAACTGTACTCATATTAAAATTAAAAAGAATGTTGATTTTATCACTCTTTTTGTAATGATGTTGTTTCCTTCTAGAGCTAACACATTGGACACCAAGACTAGGTTCATGTGCTGAGATAATCCATGGTTTGTTTAATTATAATATAGTAAATAACCCACAATTGGCAGGGACTGCAAAATGTATTAGTGATAAACCATTGTTTAGAAACTGCATTGATGAGATACATATACTGTATTTTTTTTCCTGATTCTTGGAGACTGCCCGGACAAGTCCCTGCAGTTTTCTCGGCAAGGTTTTTCAGAAGTGGTTTGCCATTGCCTCCTTCCTAGGGCTGAGAGAGAATGACTGGCCCAAGGCCACCCAGCTGGCTTTGTGCCTAAGGCAGGACTTGAACTCATAGTCTCCTGGTTTCTAGCCTGGTGCCTTAACCACTACACCAAGCTGGCTCTCAACATATACTATATACATTAACCCAAACTCAAACCAATCATAATGTAGCTTAGTATATTGTTTGAATTAGGCCTAAAACTCAATTCTGATGTGTCCTCTACTTGTAACCAATTAATGCCATCGAGTTCTATAAATTATCAAAGATCTGTAACTTTAGGACTTCCTTGACTACACCCAGTAAGACTGAGCTATTTCATTTACCACAACAAATACAATTTAACATTGACAGTCTCCCAGATTTTTTTAAACTGTAGCATTCACTTCTCATTCTAGTGATTAAGAGGTAAGAGCTCAGAATTTAAGGCTCCCCCTGTCTTAATTCTTAAGCTCTCTAGATTCATTTGTTTGTTTCTGACCTATTTCCAGGGCAGAGCTGAGACATGCTTTCTCTCCAGTGGTGGGATGAAAATGAGGGTGGATAATAAGTAAATGTCCAGAAGGACAAGGCTGCTTTCCCTCCCTGCTAACCTACACAACATTCACATCTGCACATGCACAGACACCCCCCCCCCAACTGGTCAGAAGAAGCAGATGAATCTCATGCCCCAGGTGAACAGGGAAGGAAGGAGGTAAAAGGAGAATTGCTTCATAATGATTGCTCACAAGGTACATAATCTATAGGGGTGTACAGATCTCTCTATCTGTTCCTATCATTATTAGTTCCTAGGGGCCAATTTCTACGATGAGTTAGAATGCCAAGCAATGTTAGGCTGTCTGTTGGATTTACTCTAAAACAGCACTATTTTAAATTCTCTCCTACCCCAAAAAAGAAAGCCTTGGAGGATACATGAGGGCCAAAGAGGGAGGGAAAGAAAGAGAGAGAAAAAGAATATGTATATGGGCCACTTCAGATATTAAAATAAGCCTCTGGGTCATTCTGGGATTTATGTATTCCTTACATCTTCATTATGTACCAAGCTACTGTTCCTACAGGTCTGCCTACCTTCTCAATGGCCAGTCGGTTTCCTTTTTTGTTGTTGTTGTTGATTATTCTTTTATCTTCAATTAATATTTTATTTTTACCAGCTTAGCCAGCACTGCTGGCAAAAGCAATCAATCTTAGTCAAGGCATCTTGCTGTGGGGTGAATAAGCAGCGCTGACGCTGATTCCTTAAAAAAACTCATTTCTTGTAACGTGAGCCCTGCTGAGGATGGCCATGTCAACTTATTAGACTTTTTACTTGGCTGTATTGATTCTGTTCTACACTGATGCGGCCCATAATGCTGGCTAATGTTATTGACGAGCCATCAGTCTTGTGGAGAAGCGTGGGGCTTGCAGCTCTTTCTGAACCACAAAATCCTATCCATGGACAATGATGGAGGGAAGGCGAAAAATGCAAGCAAAGCACTCAGGCCAGCTTCATTCAGCCTATGATACATTAATGAAAGGCATACGCTCTGTTGGAAGAGACAGATGTGGCTCTCCAGCAGACATTTATTTATAAAATAATTATGAATGCACAGCCTAGTCATGGATTTTCATTATTGCAAGCAGCCAACACCCTTCCTTTGTTCAGATCTTGTTTGAAATGAAATCCGACAACGAGTAAAGGATGGTCTGGTCAGATACTCTGCTTTTCCTACCCCGTCTTTTGTGTTAAGCCTGAAGATCAGGCACATGGTGGAGTTTGTTGAAGCATTGCAAGGGGTTGGTTTGGAAGATATATTTCAGTTATTATCCAACAAGACAGCCTTTTTAGAAGTGTCATGTAATGTGGTCTCCCAAATGCTTATTTCAGGATAAGAGTTAGAAATGATTGGGAGGAAATCAATAATTAAAACTTCTCCCTTCCTGTGGGAAGAGAAACTGATAATAAAGGAGTAAATTGAAAGGCTACTTAAGGGACATTGAACAGGTTATTCATCCGTGATCTCATCCATCTCTGTGCTCAAAAGAAAGCAGCTCCTGCAAACAGGAATCTTTAATTAAAGGCACAATAGTTCTCAAAAACCTCAGTAGTGCTTATTCCAATAGTCTACCTGAAAACATGCTAAGCATTGAACTACCCACCCATCTTTGCTTGTTGAGGTCAAAATAAACAGGATAGTATAGTAATATTGGGAGGTCATAATTTGGCAACACCTTCTTCTAGGCTTTCTCTAAAAACAGAAGGGTGACAAGATAGCTATTCCAAATAAACAATGTGTGGAAGGAATCAGCAGTGGTATTACTTCCAGAACTGTGATTTTGGTGTTATTTTCTATGGCTTGGAAAAAGAGATAAAAGCTTATAGCATGGCACTGACTGGAAAGAGAGTTACATTTGGTTTATTATGCTATAGCACAATTCTTTTTGCCTTTAATTACAGGAATAAGGGATGATTGGGAGAATGTCAAAAAGTGTAAATGGCTGGGGATTTGAGGAGTTCTAATTGCAACAACTCCAAAGGGTGTCACTTAGGTAAGGCTTGTCATGGGATGTAGGAATTACCTTGGGAGTCAGGAGGAAAAGCCGCAGACTGGACGACCAGCATGTAAAAGAATATTCAGCCCGTAGAAGGAGAGGAAGCGTGGGAAGCATTTCAGAACGGACCCTCCCTAGTTTTCTGAAGAGTAAAAGGAAAGGAGGGGAAAAATACTTTCAGTCTTGCAAAATTCTGTTAATGTCACCTTAATATAAAGATACAGTGTCATGGTTGTGCTTTTTGTGTGGACTACCTTGAAGGGCTCAAGCAAAGGATCGTTACCTTGTCATGGTGCTGGAGCTTGAGCACCTCAATGATGCCATGAGCTAAACCGTGAAGGGCCACCCAAGACGGGAAGGTCATGACAGAGAGGTCAGACTAAATGCGATCCCTGGGGAAGGTAATGGCAACCCACCCCAGTATTCTTGCCGTGAAAACTAAATGGATCAGTACAACCAGAGATATGTCGGTATACCATCGGAAGATGAGACCCCCAGGTCGGAAGATGGTCAAAATGCTACTGGGGAGGAACAGAGGATGAGTTCAACTAGCCCCAGACGTGATGATGCAGCTAGCTCAAAGCCGAAAGGACGGCTAGCGGCCGACGGTGCTGGTGGTGAACGGCGAATCCGACGTTCTAAGGATCAACACACCACTGGAACCTGGAATGTAAGATCTATGAGCCAGGGCAAATTGGATGTGGTTATTGGTGAGATGTCAAGATTAAAGATAGACATTCTGGGCGTCAGTGAACTGAAATGGACTGGAATGGGCCACTTCACATCAAATGACCACCAGATCTACTACTGTGGACAAGAGGACCACAGAAGAAATGGAGTAGCCTTCATAATTAATCGTAAAGTGGCTAAAGCAGTGCTTGGATACAATCCAAAAAACGATAGAATGATCTCAATTCGAATTCAGGGCAAGCCATCTAACATCACAGTGATCCAAATATACGCCCCAACCACAGATGCTGAAGAAGCTGGAGTAGAGCAATTCTATGAGGATCTGCAGCACCTACTGGACAACACACCTAAAAGAGATGTTATTTTCATCACGGGAGACTGGAATGCTAAGGTGGGCAGTCAAATGACACCTGGAATTACAGGTAAGCATGGCCTGGGTGAACAAAACAAAGCAGGACATAGGCTGATAGAATTTTGCCAAGACAACTCAATGTGCATAACAAACACTCTCTTCCAGCAACCTAAGAGACGGCTTTATACATGGACTTCCCCAGATGGACAACACCGAAACCAGATTGACTACATCCTTTGCAGCCAAAGGTGGCGGACATCTATACAGTCAATAAAAACAAGACCTGGAGCTGACTGTAGTTCAGATCACGAACTTCTCATTGCACAATTTAGGGTCAGACTAAAGAGATTAGGGAAGACCCACAGATCAGCTAGATATGAGCTCACTAATATTCCTAAGGAATATGCAGTGGAGGTGAAGAATCGATTTAAGGGACTGGACATAGTAGATAGGGTCCCAGAAGAACTATGGACAGAAGTCCGCAACATTGTTCAGGAGGCGGCAACAAAATACATCCCAAAGAAAGAGAAAACCAAGAAGGCAAAATGGCTGTCTGCTGAGACACTAGAAGTAGCCCAAGAAAGAAGGAAAGCAAAAGGCAACAGTGATAGGGGGAGATATGCCCAATTAAATGCAAAATTCCAGAGGTTAGCCAGAAGAGATAAGGAATTATTTTTAAACAAGCAATGCGCGGAAGTGGAAGAAGACTAGGAAGAATAGGAAGGACAAGAGACCTCTTCCAGAAAATTAGAAACATTGGAGGTAAATTCCAGGCAAAAATGGGTATGATCAAAAACAAAGATGGCAAGGACCTAACAGAAGAAGAAGAGATCAAGAAAAGGTGGCAAGAATATACGGAAGACCTGTATAGGAAGGATAACAATATCGGGGATAGCTTTGACGGTGTGGTCAGTGAGCTAGAGCCAGACATCCTGAAGAGTGAGGTCATCTTGTCTGCGTCCTGAAGAATCTGTATAATGACTAAGTAGCAACAGTAGGAACAGACCACGGAACAACGGACTGGTTTAAGATTGGGAAAGGAGTACGGCAGGGCTGTATCCTCTCACCCTACCTATTCAAGTTGTACGCAGAACACATCATGCGACATGCTGGGCTTGAGGAATCCAAGGCTGGAGTTAAAATTGCTGGAAGAAACATTAACAATCTCAGATATGCAGATGATACCACTTTGATGGCTGAAAGTGAAGAGGAACTGAGGAGCCTTATGATGAAGGTGAAAGAAGAAAGTGCAAAAGCTGGCTTGCAGCTAAACCTCAAACAAACCAAGATTATGGCAACCAGCTTGATTGATAACTGGCAAATAGAGGGAGAAAATGTAGAAGCAGTGAAAGACTTTGTATTTCTAGGTGAGAAGATTACTGCAGATGCTGACTGCAGTCAGGAAATCAGAAGACACTTAATCCTTGGGAGAAGAGCAATGACAAATCTTGATAAAATAGTTAAGAGCAGAGACATCACACTGACAACAAAGGTCTGCATAGTTAAAGCAATGGTATTCCCCGTAGTAACATATGGCTGTGAGAGCTGGACCATAAGGAAGGCTGAGCAAAGGAAGATAGATGCTTTTGAACTGTGGTGTTGGAGGAAAATTCTGAGAGTGCCTTGGACTGCAAGAAGATCCAACCAGTCCATACTCCAGGAAATAAAGCCAGACTGCTCACTTGAGGGAATGGTATTAAAGGCAAAACTGAAATACTTTGGCCACATAATGAGAAGACAGGACACCCTGGAGAAGATGCTGATGCTAGGGAGAGCGGAAGGCAAAAGGAAGAGGGGCCGACCAAGGGCAAGATGGATGGATGATATTCTAGAGGTGACGGACGCGTCCCTGGGGGAGCTGGGGGTGTTGACGACTGACAGGAAGCTCTGGCGTGGGCTGGCCCATGAAGTGACGAAGTGTCAGAAGCGACTAAACAAATAAACAACAACAACCTTGAAGGGCCAACAGGTCTGTGTGACACAGTAGCTCATCCTTCCAAACTGTCACGACTGGTTATATAGGATAAAATGACTTTTAAGCCAAAGATACTCCCCGCCACAAGAATAATCTATGGGGAAATTGGTTTATAGCTGCAAATCATGGGTTTAATGCAACATATACACCATCATAGGATACAGAGCAAGAAACGAGTCTGTTATGGAATTGAATGTTCTGATGTAAATGTAAATCCTCTTCAGGTCAATAGGAATTTCTTTCTCTAAATATGCTCAAGATTGCAGCCTATATCCCTTTCTGGTAGTAACCTTATTATATTCAGCTGTGTAGTTTTAACTATTACCACTATGGATCTAAATTCTAAATTAAAAAAGAAGTATTAAGAGTGGCCTTGCACATTTTTCTGCCCAAAAGGCAATGTTTTCCATATATAATATTCCCTAACCCCAACGCTGGTGTATGAATGAAGTAATTATTTGAAGGAACAGAGGACTGGATTTCAGCCAAGACTGCAAAAACAGTTAATGGCAGAAACTACTGTGTGTAGAAGGTGGTTTGCTTTCAGGGAACCTCACAACTAAGGACGATTTTCCTTCCACCCATAGAAGGAGGCCTTAAATATACATTTTATACTAAACTGAGCAAATTCTTCGGGTAAACACAATTCTTTTCCCCACTTGTTATAATCAAGCAAACGTGCATTCTGATTTTTCTCTACTTGCCATAAGTGAGCAAACATGCAATATGCTTCATGTTCAATGATGATCTAAACATTAATGGTGATTCTAGATCGCCTCTTAAAACTTGGAACCAATGCACTGAATTTACAAGCAACTGGTGCACAAAATTATGATCCTGCTGCTTCAGTAGAGAAGGTACTAACACCTGATAGCCTGTCAGGGAAAGCAGATGTGCCTTTATAGCTATTATTTAAATTTTTGCCACCTGGTCTGATCTGGCATACTTGGGAACCACATGCAGAGATCTCCATCAATTCACAAGTGTTACATTGACAGTTTAAATAACATCATATGTTCTGTCATGCAGCAGAATTCCAAGGTTATAACATATACCTATCTGCTTGTGTTTGCATGTATAACCAAGCCTCCACTAAGCAAAATCATGCATGTTCATGAACCCCATCACATGTGTGCAGCTGTCTGTTTTGCTTTCTATCAAGGAAGCTACAGTCGTAGCTGAGACAGTTGGGAAACTTAGTAATAACAAGGAGAATACTACTATTATTACTACTACAATACATTTGGGGTGTGTGTGTGGAAACATTGTTGAATTTAATAAGTAGATATATCCACACCAAAAAGATTATTACATTAATAATAGTATGTGTGAACTAGCCTTGTGACAGAAAACAACAGTAAAAACCTATCTACAGTTCTGATCCTCATTTCCTACACACACACTCTAAATGATAAGCCCCCATCATTAATTTGGAATGGCCTTTCCCATATTATTTTCCATATTTCCAAGCCAAAGAATCAGAATGATTCTTTGGCTTGGAAATAGAATGATTTCCAAGCCAAAGAATCAGTCTGAAATCCTTGCATATTTATTTATTTGTTTGGCAACATATAGTCTGCTTTTCCAATTTATCCAAAGTAAGTAACTTTCAACAAGAAGTAAATCAAAGCCTCATCTGTCATAAAAAGTCAGCCAATCCATATGATAAAACTAAAGAATGAAAGCCAGATTCTACCCTGAGAGACCATACACTTCCATCAGGAAAGAGTTTCCCCCCACTTTGGGGGATGACTTCCCTATATTCAAAGATCATGGACAATCTCTCATAGCAGAGGTTCTCTTCTCAGCAGACATCCTTCCAAACAGATTGAATTCTACATCTCTGTAAATCAGACACCTCAGAAGTAGTGATGCTTGGGAAATAAAACAGCAAGCACTGGGCAGATTCTTTTTTTAAATGCAGTGAACGTGCTCCTGAGTTCATCTCATTGTGATTTCAACCTTGTTATTCCTGAAGGTGAGTCCAGATAAACTGAAATGACTCTAGAGTCTTTTGGTTCAAGAGACAGATCTGTAGGATCTGATTCACCACAGATTCACTGCTAACAAGCCGTTATCTTATACACCTAGATATAAACAGACTACCTTTCCCTTCACCACCAAAGAAAATGCTCACGAGATCTCTCCAGGCCCTGACAGGTATGAAGGACAGGCTGAAAGCTCTTTGGTGACCATGTTGACTTCATTCTGCTACTGGCCCTCCTTAACAGGTACGGCTGCTACATGTTAGTCTATAGTAGCAGACTATCAGAAGGAGTCTGGTAGCACCTTTTTCAGTGAACAGATTATAATTAAAGGTATAAGCTTTCATGAGATGCTTAATAACACTTAATAAAATTGATAGTTGGAAGAGGTACTACCAGATTCCTTCTGATTTTTTGCAAAGATTAATTTTGCATATTTTTAAAGTGAGATTTTGCCCATATTTCAGCTCCTATTAACTTTTAGTATGATAGAAAGTAAATAAAGACCTTGCCAAATGTTGATTCTTTCATTTAGTCCTTCCTTCTTGATTCTGACCTCTTCTTTTCCTCATGCTGAACAACCTAAGGAAACAACCTAAAGAAAAATGTTTTAATTAGTTGTCCTGTAAAGGTCTAATAATCAGAAAATAATTGTGGAATCAGATGGATTTTGTATTGGTCATTGGGAATATTTTTCTGTCTAGAACTCATGAGAATATGCATACATTGAAAGGAAAGAGAAATCAGAAATACAGTATGATTTGCACAGCTTGAGTAGCCAATCAGCCAATTTTCATGTGCCTATCAGCTTTCTATCCTACTAAGACTTAAATGAAAAGGCAAACAAAGAAAAGTCCAAGAGTGAAGTCTATTCCCTCCCTATAATAGAAAGTCCTAATATTTAATTCTTAATAGTCTTGTTGCCACTCCTGCCTTTGTTTGTTCCTTTTTTCAAAATCACTTATGGAATAGACAACATATTTTGGCCCATATCTAAACTGGCCTGTGCAAGGATGTTGAGAGCAACACACAGTCAAAAGATGGAACCACAACCCAGTATGGGCACAGCCAGTATACTGCACAGTCCAAAAGGCATTTGCCTAAAGCCATGCACCGTCCTCTCTCCCACAATTGGCAAGTGGTGTTGCCATGTCCCAAATCCTAGGAAGGCCAGGAAATTTGTGTGAGCAATGCACCCTTTGGTCCCACCCTGAACATAAGTCTATGCTAGAGGCTGACTTGTGATCTTTTTAGCCTAAGCTGGTACTGAATCCAAATAGTAGCATCTTCTGCTAATGATGGAATGCCAAAGTAAACAGTGAAGTAACATGGAAAGTTTTTTGGGAAAGATGGGCAGTTTTGTGTTCAGTACATAACCCTTATTAGGCCCAGCAAATTCTAAGAGCAGCCATTGCTATGCTGTGTTGAAAACCGGAGAGCATGGACCAGAATCATACTTGCATGAGAGACATCTCCAAGTCTGCTGTAATGTGCTCTGAGCCTTCTAAACAGAAGCAGGGTGTAAACATAATAAATAAATACTCAAAAGGAGACAGGTATTGATTTTTAAGGGAGTACTTGAGATAAGAAGTCATTCTGAGGGGGTGAAATGTGTTACAGGAGATCGAGCATCATTTCCAGTGTTGTGAAATCTTTCCTTCCTCTGTGCTCAAACAGGAAGGCTTTTGTTCTTGTTTCAAAGCATGCTAAATATTGAGAGCATTCTGGAATGAGAGATGAGAAGAAACAGATCCTTAATGATCTTTCATATTACCTTCAACTCTCTTTTAAAAATCAACAAATGGATCATCCTGCTCTGTCAGCAGTGTGGACCTGCCAAGAGCCAGGTTGAACCACTGCACAAGTGTTGCAGGAGTGAACTGCAAATGCTAAAATGTTAAAATAGCTACCCTACTTATAAAACCCAGTTGCTTAGTGTACCCTTTAGGGAAAGGGATATTCTTTCAATGAAAAAGAAGAAAAGAATATCTTTGAACAACTTCAGACACATTTCTCCTGGAGAGGAGCACATCTGGTTTGAGGTAAAAGATGTTGATGTCATCTAAACAGAAAGGAAAGGAGGAGCAAAAGAAAGATAGTTTTCTTCAAGTGTTTTTCGGCATCCCCTCCCTCTTTTCTTAATAAAATGACAAGAACAGAGTCACACAGGATGAATGGAATGATGGTCGGATGGATGGATGGGAATATGCAATGTTACAGGAAAAGTTATTATGGTGAAAATGCTGTATCACATTGGGTTCAGCTTCAGAAATGGTATCTTCTGTTCCAAAGAGACATCACCCAGTAAACCTATTTTAACAACTCCCTTTAGATGAAATATAAAAATTAAAGATATTTACAGTCCAGCTTAGTAGCAGATGTATTCCTGTTGTGAGGCTTTAGATCAAAAGGTGAAGTAACTCTTCCCCCACCCCCACTTCTCCAAGAATGGAACTTTGAAGCTTTTGTAAAACTCTCCTCAGGAAAAATTCATGAATGTCATGCAAAATACAAGGCTTACTTTGAATATTCTTTCCCATCCTTAGTTTGGCCTTGTTCCCTCCAACAACCATATATACTTCAAAAAGGAAAGGAGAAGTCAACATTTTTTCTGAATGCTTTTCACATTTTGTAATCCTTCTCTAGGTCCCAGAAGGGATATAAAATGAACACCAAAATTTTGTTCCATGGGGACAAACAGTGATTTCCACTAGTAAGTGATGATGATGATGATGATGATGATGATGGTGATGACGATGACAATGATGGTGACGACTCTTCTTTAAAATGGAGAAGATAAAATAAATAAGTTATTCAGAATATTTACCTTGACTAGAGGGCATGTTTTCTATCATGTATTGTCCTAACTACCAGGAAACACACTGAGACAAGGAACTGGTCTCTAATATTTATTACTAGTACTTAACAAGAATCCTAACAAACTGAAGAAGCGTGGGAAAAACCCAGACATATAACCCCCAAGGGTTAAGGCGGTCCCGATCTGTGTCTCTTTGAATGGCTGAACAGTTCCTCAGTGCTATGCATGCGCTTGACAGTCTGGGTGGGAGCCCCCTGCTCGCCATCCTTACTCATGACATGTATGTTTCCCGAAATGGTGAAACACTGTAATGCAATACTTTCCTTTTAGGACTTATATGAGAGCTTATAGTATCTTATGATTAAAAATGAAAACAATATCCCTGCACTATCCCCTCCTTTCTCTGTAGAAATGTCTGAATTTGATACTTGCTTTCTATGCTGAACTTTACTTAAAGGCCCAATACCTAAACATTTTTACATTGGGAATGTGCTTCAGTCAGAAATCAGAGAAAATATAATGCTAGAATAATTCTGTCCCATTGTGCCAGCATTCCCCTCATTCATCCTGGTCTGCTGTAGTGCAGGCCAAGGTTCAGTGTTAATCCCCCAAACGGGAGCAATGCACCATCAAAATGGGTGCAGTGACACAGAAGGAAGTCACTGCTGCTATATACTCTCTTGGTATCTCAGTGTTTTTGAAGGACAGAAGTAAATGAGAAGAGACCAACTGAATCAAGCCTTAGGCCCATAGTCCAGTGTCTACAAGGTAGTTCTCAAGGCTGGGCTACAAGTCGATTACTCCCTTCCACTCTCAGTTCCCCAGCAACCAAGTTATAATTTGGGTGGCAGTAACAGCTATCAGTAGCAGCTATTGATGGTCTGAATTTCCATGATCCTGTTGGGCCTTCTGTTAAATCCATCTTAATTAGCTGCTATTACTGCAGCAGATTCCACAATCTAACAATGTGCCCTGTCAAAAACAATCTCCTTTGGTTAGTCCTTAATCTCCACCTGTTTACTTTCAATAGAAGACAATGAGTTCTAATCTTGTAAGAAAGGAAGCAAGACTTTATTTCCATATGCCCTGTAGGATTTTAACTCTCATTCAGATCTCCCCTTTCCCTCCTGCACTCCAGGTTAAACAGCCTCAGTTGCCGTAGCCATTCCTCACATGGGGTTGGCTGCACCCTGTAATCATTTTAGCTGCCCTTTCTTAAATCTTTTCTAGCACTATAATATCCTTTTTAATATGTGGTTGACATTTTCATTGAACAATCCATTGTGAGTCCCGTTCATAGTCAGTTCCTGGCAGCACAGATCCTTTAATATTGATGGAGTTTTTAAAGGTTAATAAAAGAACTCCAGGCAGCTAACAACAATCTTGCAAAGTAGAAGCGTGAACCAAAAAAAGAAACTTGCACATTAAGCTTAATTACGTTGAGAAAAGAATTCAGTCTTCACACAATAGTTAGATGAAGAGAAAAAAAAGGTAGCTTACATTTATTCAGTAGATCTGGATACAAGTAGCTTCACAGTGGAAAGCACTTATTCATCACTGGTTCTTTGTAGACACTCTCTATGGAAATAGAAGTGCAAGCGAGATGGAAGGACGAGACCTGCATTCTGCTTGCAGGCGTGCCAAAAGGTAATGGAGATAGTTAATCCTAGGCTGACCATACGTACTGTTTTGAATGGGACAGTCCCTTTTTTTAACATTTCCCGACCGTCCCGTTGTTTTAATATAAATGTCAATTTTGTCCCGTTTTTTTAAAAACATTGAAGCCGTTATTGGGAAAAGCAGGAAAAAATTGAAATTGAAATTGAAAAGGAGGCTGACTTACCCACTGGCAGTAGTTCTCAATCTGGTGGGAAACCCAGAGCAGGAACCGCAGGAACAGCTGATTGGCGGTGAGCAAGAGGAAGAGTCGCTGCCACCAATCAGTGCAGTGGAAGACGGTCGGAAAAGCACGCCCAGCAGAAAAGAAGCCGATTGGCTCTCAGGCCAAAACGGCGGGAAGAAAATAAAATAAAAGGGTGCACCAGAAAGGAACAGTTTGACAACCATTCACTAGACTCCTCTGTTCCTGTTCTTCTGCCCTAGCTCACCACTGCCTTCAGCACTCCTGCGCTTCTCCAGCCCGCTGCCACCTCCATTCCTGTCCTCCCATCCCAGCTTGCTGCCTTCAACTCTCCTGCACTTCTCCAGCCTGCTGCTGCCTCTGTTCCTGTCCTCCCATCCCAGCTTGTCACTGCCCTCAGCCTTCCTGCAACCTCTCTGCCCAACTCCACCCCTGCATCAGCCTCTTTGGGCCCAACCACTGCTGCACCTCCCGCTCCTGCACCTTCCCAGCAAGGACCAGCAAATGGACCTTAAAAACTCTTTAAAACTTTTTTTATCTTATTTTTCATGAATATGGAATATTACATAATATTACATAAGTTTAACCCCATCCCGTTTTGCCATCCCAATGTCCCGTTTTTGTCTCAAGGAAATATGGTCATCCTAATTAATCCCCAAACCCAAGAAGAAGGAGGAAGTGGAAATCAGGTGATCCATGTGACATCCCACAAGCACAATAGAGAAGCGTTTACTAGAAAAGACCCCCTTATGCTTATGAGACAATGCTGAGTTGACCCCTGATAATTCCAACAAATATAGAGTTGAAGTTTGATTGTTTTGTTTTTGTTTACCAATCTGCATCACTTTTCATTTGTTTGCACTGAACTATATATGCTATTCTGAAAGCCATTCAGCTGGTTTGGAGAGGTGCAAATATATTCTATCACTATTCCTTTGTAATCTCATTTATTTTATTTTATTTTATTATTTTTATTTTATTATTTTATTTTACCATTCAGCATCATCAAATATGAACATTTCATTGCTTAGCCCTAGCACCAGCCCCTTGAAAATCCAGCATTGAATATCTCACCAGTGTGAGAAACCCCCATTTATTCCCACTTTCTGCCTCTTGTTTTTTAACCAATTGCCAGTCCATAAGAGCTCCTATCCTTTTATCTCATGGCAGCCAAGCTTGCTTAGGAACCCTCATAAGGGATTTTGTCACAGTTTTTTCAAAATCCAAATATACAATACCTTTGGGAGCCACCTTCATCTATATGCTTGTTGGCACTCTCCAAAAAGTTCAGAGGCTTAGTAAGACAACACCTACCTTTGCAGAAGCTTCCTTGATATCTTTTCAAAAAAGCTCATTTTTATATGTTTGCTTTACTTTTGCTTTAATAATACTTTCAATCATGTTGTCAGAACAACTGTTAAATTAATTGATTTTAATTAAAGAAAATTAAAGTTTATCCCCCTCAATCCCTTTTTAAACATTGGAGTCACAGTGGCTGTTTTCCAGTCCTAGGGAAGAGATGCTGAAGTTAAAGCAAATTGCATATTTTTAGGAAAAGGCCAGCAATTGCATATTGAAGATCTTTAGGAACTCTTGGGTGGGCACTATCTGTATGGGGGGGGTATTTATTTTTAGATGTGTCAGTTTGGCTTATAGGTTCTTCTCTCAGTTTTTGTCTTTTGTTTTTCCAAACTTTCTCCTGAAAATACCAGTTGAGGCACAAGCATCTGTCCCACATCTTCAATACTGAAACAGAAGTAAAGAATTTGTTCAGTTTTTCTGTTTCTCTAACCTCCTTTGGTATATCTTTAATGCTCCAGTCATCTAATAACCCAATGGATTCCATAATTATATTTCTATTCTGAATATATTTAAAGAATTATTTGTTGGTTGTCTTAATGTTCTTTGGTATGTACTCCGCATAGTCTTTTTTTTTTTTTTTTTGCTGTTGCTGTCATTAGCTACTCTGATGTCCTCTTATACTTTGTGGTATGTTTCCTGATCTGAGTTATATATTCTAGCTGAGATTCTATTATTGTAGTTTTGAATGATTTCCAAACGTTGTGGAGAGAACTGACCCTCTTCACTCTCACTTTCAATTTTCTTTTTACCAATCCCCGTATTTTTTAGACGTTTGTACTTCTGAAATCAAATGTGACTGTGCTGGACTCAGAACCTGAATATTTTATCACCTCCAGATGTAGGCCCATCAAGGCCAGATGAAAATGTATAATGTGGTTCAGTGGAACTTCTAGGGATATAAAAGAAGTCCATTGTGGATTGTTATAAGATTTGTGGAAGCTGCCAAACTGGTCTTTTCTATGACAAAAGGGAAATCTACACTTTCTGCTTGGCCCATTGTCAGGATGTGCCACTTGCTGTTTTCTGAGTGCAGGAACTGAGGGTGTCATCATTCTTGTATTCCCAGCCCATTGCAAATGCACTCCCTGCCTGTGTTTTCCAGTTTCCATTCAGAACTATTTTTTCACCTGAGCCTTCTTATGCCCTTCAGAGCAGATGGCCATCAGCACTTAATTCCAATCTAGCAGCAGCCCTCAGCTCTGATTGGCTGCAATGTTTGCACATCCTCTTCCCTCCAAGGGCTGGTAGCTATTTCATCCTAGGTTGCCAGGCTGTTATGTTCTCTGCTGGTTGGCAGCTGCCATTTTTGATGTTAATCCAACAATAGCCCATTAAATTAATGAAATATCATCATCCCTAGAAGCCCATGCTCCATTCAACCTGTCTATCTTCCAGTGGGCACCCTTTCGATTTTTGTCTATATTGCCTTTGCTTTCCCATCCCCTGCCTACAATAATACAAACTTCTCTTCCCCTTCCCCTTCCTTTTCCTTCCTTCCTTTTCTTTTTTTAAATGTAAGCTACAATGTAGGAATATTGCTTCTTTATTGCCATGAAGCTGAACTATAAAATCTTCCTTGCTACAAAGCTTCCATGGACCTACAGAAATCATGTAAGCATGAAAGAACAATTGCTATTGCTCTGATTGTTGTGGCAACAGAGCTATGATGGCCCTGTAATGGAATGAAAGAAAAAAGCATGGTCTAGGAAGGAAGGAACAATCCCTGAAAGGAAAAGGTAGGCATTGGTAAACTGGTCCACATGGGAGCTAGCCATTGAGTCTTGCCTTTCTTGCACAAATGGGAAGAACAAGGAGCAGGGGAATGACCAATGAGATGCTGTGATGGCCATTGGCCGGACTGGGCACCAGCTCGCTTCCTGTTGCTGACCCACCCACTGCAATCCAGACTGGAATTTGCAAAGTTGGCTTAAGAAACTGCTGGGAGAGCCCAAGAGACAAGCAGTTGAAATCTACTCATGCAAAAGAAATATTCGTGATAGATGCATCCCAAAAAGAACTTGGGTTGCTTAAAAAATAATTCAAAAGTGACTAATTATTTTACAGGTAGTCTTCACTTACCAACTGCCTCATTTAGTGACTATTAGAAGTTAAAAAAGTGTAAAAAAAAACAGCTTTGGGATCAAACCTTGCATTTACCATCGTTGCAGCATCTGCAGCCACGTGATTGCCATTCACTTGCTACCCAACTGGCTTGCAACAAGGAGAGTTAATGGAGAAAGCAGAAGTAAAATTGTTAAGTCGTGGACACATGATGTTTCACTTGACAACCATGGTAATTCACTTAATGATTGAAAAGGAAGTGACATCATAAGTCCATTGCAGTCACATGATTTTCCACTTAGCAACTGCGGCATTTAGTGATAGAGTTGCCAGTCCCAATTGTGTTCACTAAGTGAGGACTACCTATAATAAGAACAATGTATATGATTAAAAGCTTGTCTGCCTTAGGCAATATATCTAACAAAGGAGATATCAGGAACACTTGTATTTAAAAATGATTTTCTGAGAATTTTTGTTAAAAACCTTATTACATGAAGTTATGTACAAAAGTGCCATGTGCTGGGGAAACATGCAAATGTAAACATATGAGGACTTTCTATAGGTTTTATTAAGTCTGTAAAAATACCTACCAAATGGAATACTGCCCTATTAACACAGACAATTAAAAAAATTAATTGATCTATTTTCTTCCTAGTCGATATGCCTAAGGTTGCAGTCTAATTAATAATTCCCCTACTGCATTTTCCAGCTTCAGCTCTATGGAAAAACCTTAGCATTGAATGTAGCCTTGCCATTTTGTGGGGACTAATTCCAAGGATGCCATCATATTTTCAAAAAGATTTTCTTCTTACCATGGCATGCATAATTACTTATGGTCCCTAAAGAAATCCAGCACATTTACAAATAGCCTTGCCCCAGCCAACATAAACTGTGTAATTCTCCCAAATAGCACCTAACAGCTAAATTTATGAGCTGACATCATCAATATGAGCCAATTTCTGTCCCATTGTTATTACCAGCAGTTTGTTCATTTAATTTTACTTGAGTAAAGTAGATAGTGGGGTAAGTAAAGACCATTAAGATGCTTATCTTGACCATTATTAAGAATGTTATTACTCTTAAAATAAAACCTAAGGGAACCAACAGGACCCTAAATTGCTGTAAGAAGCAATTTTTGATTACGATAAATTAAAGGAAAAGGTGTGCTTTAAAATGGCCATTAGCTTGGAGGAAAAACGCATTAATGCATTCTTTTTAAGAAGATGATTCCTTATTTGGAATGGTACTGGTACTTTAGTCCAGAAAAAAAAAATAGGAAAGAAAAAGTTTTTGAGGTACTGTTAAAAAATGCAGCACATTTCTGGATACAGCCTAAAATAATAAAGTCAAAAGAAAGAAAGAAAATCAAGGTTTTCTGAGAGACAGACTTTTTGATTTGAAGTCTGTTTTCTATCAACCTAGAGCTATGAACTTTTTAAAAATCCAGCTATTAGGATTGTGCATGTTACAATTACAGTGAGGAGGAGAAGCCACAAGGAAGTGGTTTTAGAGTTTTTGGAGGGTGGAGTTCAGCCTTTGGCTTATTTATTTTATGTAATCAATAAATTACATAAAATAAATCAAGATAAAAACCAACAACTGCAATGGGAATAAATAATTCTGAAGGGAGATGATGCCCAAGACCAGTCAGCTGGGCATTATGGGAGTAGTGGTCCAACACCTCTGGTTGAGAACAGGTTGGGAAAGTCTGTCTTGGGATAATTAATTCAGCATCTTTCTTGGGAAGGGAAAAGGTTTCCAGGCAAATAAATGCAGACAGTCCATTTTAGACTATCTGGATTCCAGCAGAGCATGAAAACATAAACAAAAGCAATAGGAATACAGATGTTGGAAATGGACGAAAGTGGCCTTATAAACATAGACAACTGCCATGCTAAAAAGAAAGCTGAGGAAAAAAACGGTGGCAGAGCTTCAATCACACCATTGTGGCTGCCGCCTTGACCTGTGGACACCTCTGTGTTGGCGCTAAACAACACAATGACTATTTCACTTTCATTGTTGGTGGAAAATATCTTTCTTGGTTATTTTATTTTTTATTCACCTCTCTACAGTTTGTTTCTGCTCTGGGTGACTTTCAAAGAATAATAATATTTGATATATTTGTTATTAAATCTATATGCCACCCAATGATTCAGCTTAAGAAAATGCAAAATACAATAAAATAGCCCTGGTGAAGAAAAGCAATTACAGTAATGCATCCACAGCAAGAAAATAAACAAACAAAAAAATAAATAAAGCAACAAGTATACCCCACCAAACCCCCCCAATTCCATAGGATGTATCTGCACATCCAAGTTGTCCCACTGGGCCATCAATGGCGTTATAAGGAAAGGAACCACTGTTATCATCATCTACCCACCTCCAGCGCACCATTTTCCTGCTCTGGCTTATGGTGGCACCAACATTGCTCTCTGATTGGCCTGTGGTGTTATATTTTGTCCTAGGCCACTCTCTGCATTTTGATTGGCTACAGCACAGAGACAGGAAGTTGCAAGTCTTTCTCAGGGCATAGTGGTTATAACACTTGCTTGACCTACAGATCTTCCCAGGTTTGGGAGTCGTCAGGAACAATCTTTTTTCATTACTATTTTTCTTTCCCTGAGCTATCCACTCTTCCACTGGCTTATTATTTTAAGTCCACCAATGCATTGTTTCCTCTTTTTTCCAGTTACTTAAGGCTGATGGGTTTCGCCCATAAGCTACAAGAAACTTTTCTGTGTAAAAACTGGGAAATGCCAGAAAGGAATTTGTATTATAAAACTGGTTGTTATTCCTGCATGTATGTGCATTTTGAGGCTTATCCTTCTATACAGATATATTTTATTATGTGTTTGTGTGTCCATTTGCTTGTGTGTACACACAGAGAGCTGTACACAGATATCGAAATATGTATTTCAGTAAGACCTACCCATAGGAAGGAAAATGGTGGGTGTTTGCTTTCATGGAATAAAAGGCTAGGACTCAGCAACAAGGGAACTGTACAATGGGAGGACCTGATTGCCTGCAGTCTGGCCCTTGCCAATGGTTGCCAAAGTCTCTCTATCCAGACAGGTTTTTCTGAAGCCAGCTTTGAGATAAGCTGGCATCAGCACAGAACAGGAGCAGTTTAAGAGTGCAGTGCAAATACACTCACAAAATCAAAACCAGCAGTACAAAAAAATTAAAATAAAATAGCAATACAGACAAAAATGCAAAAGATGATGATGATGATGAACATTCACACCCCCAAAGCCTGAGAGTGTTCACCCTTCGCTAGCCTCTCAAAAGCCATTACTGACACAGCTGGTCTAACCTCAAACAGTTAAACTCATAGGTTGGAATACAGATTATTTTGGACTATAAATAACACCATGGCACAACTGGATGGGTCCTCTGGAAAACCAGCAGCATGTAGAAAAGCAGCAGCTCAGGAAAGCTGTCACACTTTCCCTGGAGCTCAGTGTCAGGGAAACCAATGGAAATTACTATCATAATTGGCGAAGGCTGTGAGGAGTGTGGTCTGCAGTTTTAAAGAGGGGACTATCCAATCTGGCTGAATGTGCAGTGCCACCCTGATCTTACAGTCCTTTCTTAGCACCCTGTATATTGCAGAAAGTAAAGCCCAGGCTTTCCCCCCTTCAGGGCCTCATTCTCACTAGTTTGCAGCATTACAGATTCCTTTTCTTCCTCAAAAACTGGGTCATGCCATTTATTTAACAGCTTGTGAAAGGTTCATTGTAAATACTTGCTTATGTTTAAAAGAAAATTGGAAATATTGAAAACAAATTGAGGTGTTTTTTTTTCTTCTTTTTTTAATCACACAGACCAGTGTTTGGTAAGTTGGCCTCGCTCTGGGGAAATAAACACG
The DNA here is from genome assembly GCF_035149785.1 of Candoia aspera. Lineage (NCBI taxonomy): Eukaryota > Metazoa > Chordata > Lepidosauria > Squamata > Candoiidae > Candoia > Candoia aspera. Next base: position 187,535,862 of record NC_086154.1, read on the forward strand.
AGCTTGAGGAATCCTGGAGAGGGTACGGAACATAAATGGATTTGGGATATTCCTTCCATGCACAGAAGCTGCAATAACTGCGGTGACAGGACATTTGTATCCACACATCACATTTGATGAAAATCTTTCACCGAGGAAGCCTGCCTTTTATCACCTCATTTGGACTCTTTTGTTTTACTGTTTTACCAGCCTGGATTGCTAGTGAACTTCACCTATAATGTAGCTGGAAGGAGCTGGTTCCCTCCAGGTTAAGAAAAGCCATGGTATAAATTGATGCCAATACACAAGCTATAGGAGAAATATGTGTTATATCATTAAATCTCGTTCTTCACACGCTGAAGTAAATACCTAGCAAGGGGGGATTAGACTCATTCATAGTGAGCTAGTCCCATCAACCGTTAAATGAGGAACTCTAACCAGTGATTAAAAAAATGTCATGTTTGAATCAGATGTCATTAAACACATCACCTATTGAATCAAAGGCAGCCTGTCACCCAATAAACCATGCAAATGTGACCCTGTTGCACAACCAGGGGAGGCATCAACAATAAGTGAAATATGTGATATGCTGAAGGCTGACGCATCCTTCAAGCCACTTTTTAAAGGGCCAAATTCAATTTGTCAGTCACTAATCTTGGAAGATCAGCTTTCTTTGTGAAGAGGAATTTCACTGTGACACTGGGTTTGATTGGCATTAGATTGCTTTACTTCAGACTGGGCCAACTGTTGCTTCCACAAGCACCACCTTTCAGTGGGTCATTTAGATCCCACAAAAAAGTGTGGGGAAAGGGAGAGGTCATCATGATAGATAAAAAGTGGCAAATGGTTACCATCCTTTTTCACTGAGATAACAAAAAGCTTATATGCCATTTGAGCTCCTACTAAGAACATACATACGTACAATCATACATACATATATATTAATGACTGAAATGCCAGCAAAACTTTTTATGTAAGAAAACATCTTCCTCCCTCCCTCCCTCTCTGGTCTTTGGGACTATTTTCTACACACAGATTGTTCCAGCAAAGTTTCATTCCAACACTTAAACACAGTTTACCAGAAATTCCAAAGCAAACTTAGCAGCCAGGGGATAAGAATGCACTGTATGAACTGAGATTGTTAACACAAAGTAGAATAATAGGAACTGGACAGATATCGTTAATAGAGACATGTAGATTATGTGGTTCTCATTATAGAGATAAAATAATGGTTCTCCTGGCAGGTATATTGAGATTTATACATACATGACATCAAGTTGGGGATCAGAAAAATAGACAGATTTTCTGCTGACATTCAATTTAGGGTTGACAAAACCAAAGAGAAAGGCTATGAAGTCCAGAACATCTCTCCAAATTGGAAGATAGGCATGAATGCCAAATACAGTTCAATGGAAGCATGTCTAAAATTTTAAAAGTCTCATACACTGGGGATAAACTGCAGGTAAAAGACCAGGAAAGGGGTTTGGGACTGTAGTGGACAGTTCAAAAACAAATTGTTAGAATTGTTAGGAAAGCCATGAAAATAAGATTGCATACGTTAAGATGACTTTATAGAAACCTAGAGTGAAACTGTGTATATTTAGTCAGTACCATCTAAATATGGATATTGGGGTATATTGGAAAAGGTGAGGCAAAGGGCAAGCAAAATTATTGGAGTAGTGGGGATGTGGGTAGTAGAAGAAAGAATAGTTACAATGCTTGAGCTTCTTAGCTTAGAAAATGATGAGTAAAAGGGGCCCTTAATATTGCATAAGATTACTCAGAATAGAATACAGGCCCGGTTAGATGACAGCCTATAGCTGAGCTTGGCTGAGCTTGAAAAGCTAAGTAGGCTCAGGCCTGGTTAGCCTTGATTGGACACCACCAGGAAAGATGAGGGAAGACTTTTTAAGAAACAGAAGGTGCCAATGGCAAAGCAATTCTGTTCAAAAACGAATACATGGTCATATCCAGGAGTTGAGCCGGCCTTGAAAGTTTACTTTGGAACACAAACCAGAATTTTAGTGTTCCAGATTCCCAGAAGTAAGCACTTCCTTACCCAGGGTTTGAAAGGATCTTAGACAAATTTAAGGAAGACAGACCTATCAGTGGCTATTAAACTGAGCACTACCATCTATAATGCTCCGGGTGCCACTGAAATTGCTACTTACTATGAAAACACCTTCAAAAGCATATTAGAGTCTGAGCTGAGGAGAGAATTTTCCTCTTAAAAACTTCACCAGTTTCACATTTAATTTAATTGTAATGGCTGCCCCAGATGCAACAAGCAATTTATGAAGGAGCAGCATGTATCAGGAGAGTCAACCTGCTTTTGGATTTGAGTCTTGCTTGAGTTGTGGTCAGTAATGCATCTTCTAATAAGTCTGTATAGGAAAAACCTGTACAGTACTCCATATCTGTGCTGGCAAAGTCTTTTTATGTCATAGAAAAGCAGACAGCAACTCAGTAAAGTTCTTAATGAGAATGGCCTGCACTTCCCCATCTATTGTCATCCTTGTGACAATCATTGTAAAGGGGCATCAAAAGCAAGACATCTGAATTTCAAAGCCCAGTCAGCTGTAACAGACAGAAGTTCTATGCTGTACTCCTTAACCTTTGAAAAAAGTCTGTATTTTTTAGCGGCTGGCTGTTCCACCTTTTTTTCTTCACCACTCTCCTGCCCTTGACTGGATTCCCAAGGCTGTAGCGCTGGCGGTGGGAACCAGTCGGTCACTCAGCCCAGTGTGGTGTTTAGAGACTATGGCTGTCCTTCACAGAAGATATGAGTGGAGAAGAGAAAAGCCTCATTTGTGTGACAAAGTTTACAGTGGGAAAAAGTTTGGGGAGGGGGTGCGGTTGAGAAGGGAACAAGAACAAGAATGTGTTCCTTGGCCAATGGCTGATACAAAAGTGGTAACGAGTGAGATTATTTGTTACTATCTCTTTAGGGCAGGTTTGCTCAAGCACAGCGGCCCTCTGGTTGTATTAAATGTCAATTTCAATTCACATATAGCATTTCATAGCTATGATGGATTAGGATTGCTGGATGATACCAGGTTAAAGAAGATTACTTTGGGAATTTCCTGGATATGGAGAATGCTTGTGAATACTTCTCTTAGGAAAGCTATTTATTCATCAATAACAACAACAGCAACAACAAATTAGTGTTAGTGAAACTGAGATTTTTGCAGGTGTAAAGATGGTCTTGGAAAGTTGTTCTCTATGGCCATAGTTAGATCATCTACAAACAGGTAGGTGGGTTGCATCAACTCTTTTGATCTGTGGATACATCTCATCTGTCAGTGGTAACCAAATTTATTTATTTGTTTGTTCGTTTATTTATTTCTTACTTCAATTTTTTGATGCCACCCAACTCCAACAGCCTCTGGGCAGCACACAAAGTAAAGGACAACATAAAAACAAGTAAATAAGGATAGACTAAAACAAATCCAAAAAGAATTACAAAGTAGATACAAGATGGTGATCCAGTCAACACACCAACCTGAAATGGGATGTCCATGTATTCTACCCCAAGGCCTGAGAAAATGGTCAGATTTTCAAGGCCTCCTGAAATGCCATCAGGGTGGGAGCCATCTGAGGGGGGAACCTCATTCTTATGACCTACATGTCTCGGGTCCAAGTTGCCTTTATTCTGATTAGAACCTGCTCACCCTGGTTATTCCAATCAGAAAGGTGTACTCCACATTCCTGCCCCTTGGAAGCAAGAGGGGTGGGAGGGTAAGGAAGCTTAGCAGGACTTTTCCATGGCTGTCCCTGTCCTATGAAATGTTCAGATGACCCCCTGTCCAGGTTACAATTTTTGTCTTGTTTTCAGTTAACAGCGTTATAATTTTAGTTTTGCTTTTCCAGAATTATTGTTGCTGCATTAGATTTTTGTAAGCTGCTTGTGATTTGGTGGGGGAGAAATACTGTAATAAATAAAAGAAATCTCCCTGGAAATATTGGTGTTAGTGGAGGGTGTTGTCTTCTCTTTATATATGACTACTTTGTGTTTCTTTTTATGGAGATGATTTGCAATTTATTATTGATTTTCTAAGATACAAGTAAAGTAATACATGTCAAGAGTTTATGGAACAGCCTTATGGGAGCTAAAGGTCAACATTGTTGGAAGACAACAAATTCGGAAACGCAGCTGTGGCAAATGCCAAGTTCAGCCCGATAGAAGACAAGCTCCACATTACTCTGTAAAAGTGTGGGATTGCTGTGTAGGTTATTGATACGCATTTTAATGCCTTGTGCTATCTTTATTAAGACAATGGGGAGGAAGGGAGTATGTGGTGATTAGTTCCAAAAGAGCCAGTCTTTAATATGAATAAAAACAGTCAACTCATATATAGTTAGGAAGGGAAGATTAATTTTGTTCACTGTTTTTATTCTAAACACTGTTTTCTTCTCTCGCTGGACTTGTCTCAGGCAAAAATGATAGCAAATAATTTTGGCTGAATTTCTAAATGTGTGTGTTCCCATTTCACGATGTTTCAGTTGAGTTCCTTTTCTATCCTAATGTTGTGAGTTTCCAATCTAGATTTGGAAAATTTAGTGATAGCGTTTAGCTACTCCACAATGAAAAAATGGAGTTGGATGAACCAAGTGCAGAATGCCCCAGAATGTATTGCAATGCATCTGGCAGTACTCAGGTTAAATATGGAAAGCTCAGTGATCTTCAGCCAACAGAATTTCTCCCTCCTTGCCCATTTCTCCATTTGTTCAGGTGCTGATAGGATTTATAGGGAAATAGCAATCCCACTCATGGTTATTGCATTTAGCTATTGCCTTTAAAAAAGGAAAATAAAAAAGGAAAGCATTAAGATCCAAGGGCTTCCTCTTCACTATCTCCAAGTGGTCTCTGGAGAAGGACTACTGCACTGTAAAAGTCCTGGTCTCAATACTTTGCCTCCTTGATGCCTCTAAATGGGATCAGCCATCACTTCTGATTAGCACACACAGGCTTTCCAGCAGTGACATTACATAATGTGCAACCCTCTGATTACAGTCGTAGGACTGGTCTTGTGGAAATTGTCCTGCAGCCCAACTCTGTTCTGGGGCCCAAAGGGGAAAGCTGAGAAGCACTGAGGCTCATAAAAACTAACACCAAGTTCTGAAGTCTCAGGCAGGCCTAGAAAGGAATGTGGCTCATCTATTTCTCTCTCATCTTCCTTATGTGCGAAGGGAGGGGTTTGACTTGACTTGCTCCTCTATCTTTCCCATTGAAACATGTCATACACTGAGGGTCTTATGCCTCCCAAAGCATATGCCTTTGTAGAAAGCGCACCAGCAACCTTCCACATAGGCCAGTTCTTCCAACTCGCTGGGCAGCATTATGTCACGACAGTTGCCTTCTTTACTGAATTAAAAGTTGTCTTTGGTATAGATATATCTGAATAGAACATTAAGGATGAGAAAGAACCAGGTTTGGACTTATTTTATTTTTGAAAGGCAACCAGAACTTTGGGGATTCCTCAGTGACATCATCTGTTCTAGTTCACATCGATTTTTCACTGAATCATTTTAAAACCATTTTATATTTGGTTACACATTATATTCATTATGTTTGCATCTGAATTTAATTAACTCATTCAGAAGACTCAAATGTTCTCCAATGGATTAAATTAATAACCTGAGTTAGAGAAAAAAATCATACCATACCATGAGGGGGAAATGGGCGGTGAATAAATTTATAAATAAATTTATAAATAAATAAATACCATTTTACACCTATAATCCAGTTGGAATTTTTCATAAGCTCATGGGTTCTTATGTTTAAGAAGTCCCCTTATATTTTTCAGTTTTCACAGAGAATAAGAAGGCAAAATCAAATAATTAATTTGGTTTTGCCTTTTTCACTCAATCTCATTTTAATCCCGGGATATATTGTTGGCCTTGGGTATCTCCTAAACACCTGGTGCCTTCAGATTCATCTGAGTTGCTTTGATATTGTCATACAATATGACAATAGTGAAAGTCCCAGGCTTCCTCTCTGGACATTGGCTGTTTCAGCTAAGGTAAAAGCATTTAATCAATGAGATTAAATTTAAAGCAATGCTGCCTAGACTTTCTGCAGAGCATTCTTCCCTCTTTAGTACTTCAGGAGTGTTGGCGGGGAGTGGTAAGAAAATCAAGATGCCATCCACAGCCATATGATTGAGGCCTCACCTCCTTTTCATGTGCAGCTTGCTGCAGTAAGCAAGGGTGGGGATTCGATCACTTGGCTGTGGCCATCATCTAGATCCCCCTGCTGGCACTCCTGCTTAACTGCTTAATTTCACCCCTGCAATATACACAGATTTTCTTCCTTTCTTATAGCTTACTCTGTTTTTTTTTAACTACTAATAGATGAGCTAGGCTGAAGTAGTGGTGGACTTGCTGGGACATTTATTATTCCTCTATGGTTTGTAAAATGAACGATTAAAAAAAATCTCTATAGTAATTTTAAAATTAGGCACCAAATCAGACAAAACACTGTACAACCATTTCTGCACCAGATATCTGCACACGGAGAGGAATGCCAGTATTTATATCAACTTCCTTTTGGAACAGAGTCAGAATATTTTTTATCTGATAGTCAATATAGATCCTATTGCTTTTTATAAGGATCTTTTAAAAAGAGGCAGAGTGAAGGACGTGTGTTGATATATAAGGACTAGGCTTGAGACAAGACATGGAGGTGCACAGGAGGATATGGAAGATGCTTTTTGAAAGGGCCTGTGCATGCATTGATAAAAGGAAACAGGAAAGCAAGGGGGGAAAGCAAGTATATTTGTTCATTTCTTTGTAGATAAAAAATAAATTTATCTTTCTTCCACAAATTGGAAACCAAAGCATCTCACCATTGTTATGAAAACCTAAAAGCATATCGATCGTAATCCTCGCCAGCAACCAACCTTGAAAAGACTTCATTCATAAAATTATAATTCTGGGCAGACTATTGTATGGACCGTTACTACATTAGGCATGTTTTAGGCCCTCTGTAAGATCAGCTTCCTCGAGGAAACCCTCAAATATCTTGTCAAGTTCTGTCTGTAAAGAAGATCGTTCCAAAAATAAAAGGGAAATGAAAAAGGTCTATTTCAGCCCCTGAATAAATGTATGTTGTGCAACTGTTAACACTGGAATCTTTTGCTGGAACACCAACCCTGGTTTTAGATGGAACCCCAAACTTTCAGACTGGAGATCAATAGTGATGAATGAAATACTGAAGTACAACATGCTTTTTGACAGGCAGGATCCCCTTCTGCTATTATCTACCATAATTCTTCATGCACCAGGCATTTTTGTGTCAAGAGGGATAGTCTGAATATCCATGTTCAGAAGTATACCAGCTTAGTCACACCATCAGAATGTCCTGCTCAATATGCAACAATGAGATTGGTTTATGCATAGCTGAATTTTTTTAAAACATGGGCAACTCAAAGCATTGCAACATACATACACAAACATACATTTTACTTGAGATAGTAAATCACACAAGAAATCAGCTGATAAGAATAGATTAAATAAGGAGCAATTTGCTGCCCTAAAACCAAGGTCTTACCTTGCCTAATAATGGGGCTAGCCCTGCCAAAGCTATTACAATGTTCTTTGGATGTGGGAGAAAAGGTGAGAATGGATGGTAAGTCAGACTTGAACCTACTAAATAGTATCCCTTTATAAACCAAATGCAATAATAAAATCATAATCTATTCTGAGGCTATGGCGCTATGCCTTTTAAAAATTTTGCTTGCTATGAAAACGTGTAAGTATAAACAATATGAGAAAACCTATGAGCAGAAGAACTTTACACTGGGTGTACGGCAGGGATATTGGGTGGGGGTGTCAAAATCTGGAAGATGGTGGGTGCAGCATCATAATGGAAACCCCACCCCTTTTCATACATAAGGGGTGGGGCTTTGATCACAACAAAGCTTCTGCCATCTTGCAGTTTTTGACACCCCCCTGGTATACGGACTGAAAAATTTGATTTGCAGAGGGTACCATTTTGGCCAGGCAATTCTGGGTGCCGTGATTATGATTATGATTTACAGATATAGGTTGCACTCATTTTCTTCTATTTTTTAACCAAAAGGTGCCTAGAGCATCTATATTAGTGCCCAGCAATTGGCAGAGAAACTTAGCCCATCTTCCTGGAGTTAATATGTGAGCACAGTTGCATCACACCCTAGTGCGCTAGAGTTAACAGTATGCTGTAATAATAGTGGATAGGCAGTTCCCTTGTTTTAATCCTTAGGAAAAGGGCTTGGCAGAGTCTGAGCTGAACCAAGAGTAACTTTCTCAAACAGCAGAAGTGTATTTTCTAGCAGGAGAGTACTTCATTCCAATAGATTTGGATATGCCAAAATGAGTCAGAGTATTTTATTTGGTCCTGAGTTAGCATCCAAAATAATGCAGGAGATATTTGCTGCTCCCGATACAGCTGGCGCAAAGGATTGTGGAAAATTAAAAGGGAGGCTCCTAGACTGAGCTACATAATACTCTTGGAGCAGGGCTGCCATTGTCAAGAAAATCTATCATGGCCCACAGCTGACCTTGAAAAGCTTTCCAGAAGGTACTATTTTGGGTGGGCTGAAAGTTGGTCCTGGGTCTGTGACAAACATATCCACAGGCCATCCACCCAACTCCTGACCCTCTGCCGATATGTTGGGACTTCAACATTTAGAATCCCAGTCAGCATACTGGTTTTATTGGCTAGGAAATTTAAGCACAGTTAATATCAGGGGCTGGGGAGGAAGAGAAGACAATTGATCTTGTTGCTCCATGATCTGGTACGTTGCCATATTCCAAACATCTGGCTCCAGTCTGGCCTGAGCACCCATCAGATGATTTGGGGGGAAGGGTCTGTCTCCAATTCTTTTTTTTTATAAACCCCCCTTCACATTCCAGTGCACATATGGCCATTGTATTTTACAACAAGAAAATGTTTCCAGCCTTTAGTGTTATTAGGCAAACGTTGTCTTTTTGAACCACGTCTGTATAGATTCATAAATGCCATATCTTCGGCTGCCCTGATGAGGCCACGAATGAGCAAGTGAGGTTGGACAGAATTGCAGCAGATTGCTAAGGAATGTATTTAACCCTGCTGGGATCCCTGTGCCGAGGTGGGAGAGGCTAAGGGCTATGAGACCAAGCTGCTGCTTTGCCCTCAAACTGTAAAAAAAAAAGAAAAAAATGGGAGAGGGAAAGAAAAGAAAAAGGAAAAAGAAGAAGCAAAAAGCAAATTGAAACCTCTCAGGCTGCACCGAGACAAAAGGAATGGGGAAAGCAGGAAGAGATCAAATTCCGGTGTTTTCTTTTTCAAGTGTAAGCTAATGGAATCCAATAGAACTGCTGAAAACTTGTCATCCTTCCTATCAGAGTGGGCCTTTGAACACACTAAATCCTTAATCAGTACAGCCTAAGACCCAAATGACGATGTGTAGAAGTGTTAGGCCAGATAAATCCTCGAAGGTTTCAAAGATTTGAAGGGCACTGGTGCTTTCCTGTGTAGTATCTGCCCTTTGTCCTTTCCTCCATGATGTCATTATTGAAGTTTTACACTCACTATGCATGGTGTAAGTTGACATTGACAGTTTCAACACTTTCACACTGACTCTGGAGGATTGTTAGCTTTGAAGCTATTTGGCCTTGAGCACTGAATTTTTCTTGAGCTCGCACTGCCTCACAATATAAGGCAGGCAGGCTGGTGGAACCATCCCAGCAACAAGCGTAACAGGAAGCAGGTTTCTAATTTGGCACAGAGACCTGGAGATACAGGCAAGAGAAGGACAGCCTCTTTCCAAGGGGATGGCTATGCCCAAGTCCCAGCTCCTGTATCCCTCAGGCTTTGGACTGGGGCTCAGGTGTGGTATCTTTCTCATGATCATGGTTACTTTTAGCATATATATTGTAAAGTCTGTTTGTTATTAGGCTTGGAGGAAGGGACGTAAGGGGTTAGAGGCAACTTACATATGAATTTAATTAAAATAGTTTCTATAAGCAATAATAAGCAAGTATATATCAGGACACATCATTTATAGTCCAATCCCATGCATACTTATTTGGAAATAATAACCACCAATTCAGTTGGACTGCTCAGTCCCCAGATAATACTGAGCACATGTCTATCCAAAGGACTATGAGCTCCTTCTCATATTTGCCTAGCAATGAGAGTGGTATTTTGCATGTGATTTTCTCCAATAATTTGCTTTCCCCATAATAATGTTTTAAATACAGGTTTATCATTATTACTGTTCTTGCAAGCTTTTTGCAAGTATGGACAATATGGGGGTCTCTGAACGGAAAGTACCTTGGGGGCATTTTGAGCTTCCAGTCACATTTCCAGGTGATGCATGAAGGCATAAAGAATTGGTCCATGCTTAGATGAATTTCAAGACTTTTGTCACTCCCTGTATTATACCAGCATATCAGCCAAAATGAAGAACAGGGTTGGGTTGCTTGCCCTTTGCCAAATCAAATAAACTATACCGAAATTTTGATTCTGTCCCATAACTATATCCACCCATCTCACTTTGTTTTTAGGTGCTATTGTGCAATTCATTTTCCCGAGTATATCTCCGAATGCTGAAAAGGCATAGTCATCGATATTTTGCACTTGGAACATAGGTATTAACTGAATTAATTTCAACTGTTCTATGTTCAGCTGAACCCTATACACTGGAGAATATAGAAAATAGTGGAGAATTTGTGTAGCTTAGGGATGAAATGGGATCCTGGTGTTCCCTGAGCTTGGTTTTTCTTCTTGCAAACATTTCATTGCCAAACTAGGCAACAGTGCTTTGCAACAAGGGAGTGGGGTTTGTGAGCTTTTTACATGTGGCAGCTTGCCCCACCTGTCTTGAGCAGGGCTGTTTTAGTTTGTGTGGCTGTTTCTGATAGGCTTACCTGGTTTGGTTGGCTTATTGTTCCATCTTAGATTGTTCCTGCCTATTGTTTTGGTTCTTTATTGGAGACCAGGTTTATCTCTCTGGGTCTGTTAATGGCTGATCAGTCAGAATGCCAGGCTTCTGGTACAGTTTCTTAGAACGCATACATGAACACCAGTTGGCAGTCAGAAGGCCTGATGAAAATCCTTTCATTTCACAACACATCAACAAACTTAACCACACATTTGACTGGGAAACTGTAACCATTTCAGATCCAGCCAAATCCAAGAATGCAATAGAATTCCTAGAAGCATTCTGATAGACCAGGCACACAGAGATTAACCCAGTTTACAAATTATTCAAACAGCAAATGAAAACCCAAGAAGAAAAAGTAAACAGGAACAGGCACACAAACTACAACACACCTCATCAAGGTAGGTAGGATAAGCTGCCAGACATAAAACCCTCCAGCAAATCCCACTCCCTCCTCTCAAACAACCTAGTTTGGTAATGAAGCATTTGCAAAAAAGAAAACCAAATTCAACAAATGCCAAGATCCCAACAGTGTTTTTTGGAAAGGAACACACAAAGTTCATGATTCTTGTCTTATGAATGTGCAAAGGATTTTAGAGCTTAAGCATCTTTATTCTAAAAATAGTATGACTATACTGATATTTACAAGCTAAGTATATGAGACTCTTTGAATATGTATTTAAAGAACCTCTGAGTTCCATTCAAAGATTACTTCACCTTTTTCTGGAAAACTAACATATGGAAGGCCACATATTGTTTGTTTCTACTATTAGTGGTGGGGGGAAAAAACAAGTAGAATTTCACAGTTCCAGAATTGTAGGATTTGTTTTAAAAAATGTCAGAGGAAATGATTTGAATATATTTCTGGGGAGCAAGAATCCAACCTGAGCTAGCAAAGTAGATCTTCTAATTTTAATGGAAAGATGGTTAATTATAGGAAACATGAGGATAGGGGGGCAGAGTGAGTGGTAAAGAAGGAATGCATAGGAAATTCCTGTCTGTCTGTCTACCCCCAACCCCAATGCCCCTTGTGATTGGTAGGTTGTGAGGTGCTGAAAAACCATTGCAATGGAAGTCACACTTCCAACAAAAAAATACCTGGTTTGATCATTATTTCATTAAATTCCAACTTTTGCACAGGATTAAATTGAATAAATTTAAAGCCAAAAATACTTCAGGGCAGAACCTCAGAAGAAATCAGTTGGTCAAAGTCTTAAAATCAATAAAGCAGGTTTATTCTGCCCTAAGAAAACATGGTAATCTGTATGTAAAGTACATTATAACTAATATCTTAATACTGCAGTGAATTGTTTCTTGTTTGTGATAGGCAGATTGGAACCCTGTTAGTGAAAATGTTCCCGTTCATTGCTTCTGGCTATCTTTCCAGCTTATCATTTGTTATGTAAAGAAATCATTATGGGGGTTAAAACAATCTCCTTGTTGCTTAAAGCTTTAGGGGTCCATCAGAAGAACTCCTTTGAGGTTCAAAATCAGGAGTTGCTCTTTCAGGAGTTTGCCTTTTGTTGCCAAAGTACTTCTGACATTTTGAAGCTGCTAACTGCAAAAACTCAACCATGTTCTGTATTTTTGAAAAAGTAGAAAAACCAAGTGCATTTTTTTTTGTATTATAAACGGATTCGTGTGGTGTTGGTGATGATGATGGTGATGGTGGTGATGGTGGTGATGGTGATTTAGCAAAGCTTTATTGTAGATATGGGTGTAGAGTCTCAGTTTCTGTAAGGAGCAAAACTCCATATCTCTGCCAGAAGAATGGTAAAAGACCATGGTGGTTATGAACTAGAGTGTTGGTGCCAAGTGCTACTAATCTTTAGCAGTGTGTAGCATAGGACAGACTTTATGAGCCATTGGTGTAAGCATCTTTTTGTTATGATTCAGGAACTCTCATCTCCATCTTGATTTATAAATTACCCAGAAACCTCCAGAACCAGAAGAGAGACAGGCAGATGTTGTAGATGTTCCCAATCCACCCCTCAAATTATAACTGCATTTTTATTGGACATTCATATTCCTCTTAATTTGATACGTACAATACTGAAGGTGATTATTGGAGGGGAGTTTAATTTTTAATTCTATGATGTGTTTTGTGGTTGTGTGCAATGTCTGGCTTTGTTAATGAATCAAGTTTCTTTTTTTAAAAAAAATGGTTCAGCAGAATATGACTGTCCAGGGAAGCTGTGTATCGTAGGATGACACAGACAGCGAAGGTTGCAGAAGCAGCGGCTCACAATGCAAAACACAGGTTAACCAAATCAGTGCAAACACTACAAAGAGGAAGGGGTGTCTCATCAGCTGCTATCACTCTAAATCTTGGTCCAGAAAACAATTTTTTCAAAAAGTTTCTTCACTTTGCATGCTCCATTTCAGCACTGCTGTTGCACACAAATTGCAATCCAAAAGGCCCTGTTACGGGTTGGGGCTGTTTAGTTGCCATCCCTAAAATGACCAGAATAGTTTCCTCTCTCAAGAGTTATTTGTATAATGAAAAAAACATTGCAGTCTGATCCTAAGCAGGTTTGTCCAGAAATAACTTCCCGTTTGTTCAACGAGTCTTGCTTTCGGGAAGGCTCTGAAGACTGTAGACTTGTTAGTGGAACTGAACAGCTTTGTAAATTGATCTGTCATTCTTCGCAACTCCGTTGCCACTCAGCAATCAGGGGATAGCTTGCTGTTAATGGGATGAATTTGGTTTGGCGCACAGTTTTCTTCCTGTGGTTTTTTTACCATAAACACACATAATTCACCAAGCGCTGAAGGGAAATCCAGCAAGGATGTATTCAGGAGTATGATTCAGCTGTGGGTATCTCTCCTGGCAATTGCAAGGAACTTGGCTCTCCCAATGCAAGCCCCAGGTCTTTGTCAAATGAGAACGGTGCTTAATTTTACTGTTTCTGACAAGGCCTGGCTAAGATTGCCATAATTTCCTTGGAAGAAAAAAAAGAAAGAAAGAAAGAAAGAAAGAGGAAAGAGGAAAGAAAGAGAGAAAGGAAGGAAGAAAGAAAGAAAAAGAAAAGCTGAGATGCAAATTGCTTTCAGAGACACAGTGGGCTACCTGAAAAATTTCCAGAGTTCAGAGGTGCCTAAGGGAAGTGATGTAGTACAGAAAGTTAATGCCACTGTTAATATGGAAAAACTACTCTCTCCCGCTCGCTGACATATTCTTCTGGGATAATTTTGATATATGTACATGTGTGCTCAAAATGTCAGACATTAGTTTCAGCCTCCCCCTAGGATGCTCCTTTCCAATTCCAGAGGTATGTGTTAGAGAATGGGAAGAGGCGAGATCCAAATTATACAGCAATCAGGCTTTGTCATTTGGAGTAGGACACACACAGAATCAGTCATCTTAATTCCTCATTACCCCTTAATACTAATGAGTTGTGCAAGGTTTGCGCTGTAGGACTAAGGAGGCATCTTATCGAGCCCAGGCCACGTCCAGGCCGGGAAGAGAGGGAACGTACAATTAGAATAGATCCAGATCATCCCTGTATAATGAGAAAATACATCAACTGAAGTAAACAAGATTAGGGGCAAACTCTGTCCCTGCTGAATTGTAGCAAGCCCACTGACCCGTGGCTAGCAAACAGCAGACAATGGAATACAGTTTGCAACAGAGGGACTGGCACATAAGAAATGGATTCAAAAGGTAACTCCTTGCTGCTTTGGTGTCTGTCAGTTCAACAGGGGAATTGTGTAAGTTCAACTGAGCATCTATGCTTTTTTTTCTGGCAGTATGTTCCATACACAATCAGTGGGTAACAGGCCTAGATCTACCTTTGTGACCACTGCTCTCCACAGGAAATCCCACTGAATTCAATGGAAATTACTCCTGAGAGTTTTACTGGATTTGCTTGACCATTTGCAATGAGATAGAAAATAAAAAATGGGACATTGTTCAGCAACATCTGAAGGACTATAGGTTTCCCACACTTGGATGTATCAGAGTGTGTTGTACACTTTGAGTGCCCTGATTTGACCCAGGTGGTTCCATGTTACAGTTACTGGTCTGCCAAAGATAGTCAAGCTTCAGCAAGGAAGGATTAAATTCACTGTATTGAAAGGTAGGACACTCTATTCAGTGTTTACCATTCATCCTTCAAAAAATCAGTGCCCTTTCTAGAAGACACCATGCTTTGAGTAACTTAATATGAAGGTCAGGGCCTATAGAATGGGCTTCTCCTGATTGGGAAAAAGTCCTGCCCAAAACCAAAGAATTATTGCAATCATTGTAGACCAGCGTTTCTCAACCTTGGCAACTTTAAGATGTGTGGACTTCATCTCCCAGAATTCCCCAGCCAGCATGCTGGCTGGGGAATTCTGGGAGATGAAGTCCACACATCTTAAAGTTGCCAATGCTATACTAATTCAGTATGACTCACTGTAAGGTAGTGTGATTCACCATAAGACAGATTCCTTTACTGAACACTCATGAAAAAAAAATCCAAAAACTGTTATTGGGTAACCAGCATTTTGCTTTCAAGATGATGGATTTCTTTTTCACTCATGGACCACCCCGCCCCACCCCACCCCATCATTTGTGTTTTGTCCATGACTCAGAAAAAGTTCTACATAAATGCTAAGCACTGGTTCCATTCCTAAATCTGATTTTCAATCCAGAGTCCTGGTCTCTGTGCCACTGCACTGGCATTTTAGGCTGTAGTCCATTGTACTATGTCAGGTACATAGTGGTACTTTAGCGGGACATAGTGGTCATTTTGTTTCCTTTTGGGGTAGAGCTATGCCTGTCATCACTGCAGGGTTACCCCCTCTGTCCCACTGCTGTGCAATGCATATATTTAGCTGGATCCTTCCAAATATTGTAACTGTAGATGTTGCAAAGGATGGGAACAGCCTGCAGCCTCCTGTTTCATTACTTTGCTGATGGGCAAGTTTCCTAATGTGGTTTTGGAGGCAGTTCAGATCAGGGAAGATACACCTCCCTATTCAAAAGCACCGTAAATAGTGGCATGATTAAGACAGCCTCAGGAATTTGGCACTGTAAACCTGCACCAATCTTTGAGAAGCATTATTTCATTTCTCCCATCAGCTTCTTGGTAATACGGAGGAACTTGCTAGAGCTATTAAGTAATGTCCTAACTAGGCATGCTAGAATGCTATAACTTATCACTGCTTGCTTACACAGCAGCCTAATAGACCAAAAAGCTATAGGTTGCTTCCCTCCAGGGAAAATTCCATGAGAGAGGTCTTCCTTTTTCTCAAGGGTGTCCTAATGGTGGTTCTGGCTGAGAGAAAGAGCAAGAACTTCTCCAAGGCCATTGAGTAAATCCATAACCGAATGGAACGCCTCTCAAGCATTTTAGAGTGGATTAATTTTAGGATAAATATCATTTTCTTAGTGTTGTATTATAATGTATTCCCTAGTCCTTTGCAGTAGGGCTGGCTCTTGGTTTAGAGAGACCTCCCGCCAAGTAGCCCTTATGTTCTCTCCTGGCTGTAAATTATGATTCACCAGCTCTCTTGAAGTGGGAGAAAAACAACAGCAGTGATGAAATTAACAGATTTCCAAGACTGAGGCAGAAAATACCCACGGCAACATAACTCACTTTTCATAACCAGTCTTACCACTGAAGTTTTCCATTCCCCTGCCCCCCCTCCATTCGGTATGTGCTAATCTTAAGGCACACTGCAATACACAAGGCCAACAGGCTTTGGGAACTTGGTGACAGCTTTTGGAGCAGCTTGGGGTTGGTTGTCCAAAGGAGACAAACACTGAACTCAGGGTGGGTTGTCACTATGCCCATGAGACTAATCTGATTTAAGGCTGGGCATCCCAGACAATATAGGAAGTGTCCTGATTTTCCTTCTCTTTGGAATCCAGAAAGGTCATCAAGACCTGGTGTTCCAGGAAGTCTTTTGGGATTGAAGGGAAGACATCCGCCTCCCCCCCGCCCCAATAGATTGTGACTGTTTATATTGAATCCTAGAATCATAGTCTTGGAAGGGACCTTGAAAGTTTTCTAGTCTAACTTCTGCCCAATCCTCAGAACATCCCAAATGGCTGTCCAACATTTGTTTGAAACTTCCAGTGATGGAGCACCCACAGCTCTATATTGGAAGAATATTTCCTCAGTATGTTGGGATTTTGCTTATTAGTATTGTTGGTCTGTTTATATTGTTTCATACCTGGTTATGGAGAAGGAGTGTACATCACACAGAATATCAGTCCACTGAGGTAGGCCAGGTCAAGAAACAGGCACAGAAGGGATTCCTGCTGGAATATTCTTTATTGTTGAATAATAGAATCTTGAAAGTCTGGCAGAGTTTCTTTTTCCCCCATCTGATACCAAACAAACTCAAGGCAAAGTTCTTTTGAAATTCTTTCTTATCATTTCTTCTTTCTCAGGCCTGAACAAACTTTTCTGAAAGTCCCTCATTCCTTCCCCATTTCCAAGGTCATGCCTATATTCCTTCATACTCAGGGACATTCATGGGCAGGTCAAAAAAGTCAAGATGATGGACAGGACCATGCAACTGAAGCAATGCACATTAAAAAGGGGGCAGGGCTTTGACTTAACAATTTAATTTATTTGATTTAAGTGCTGCCCAATTCCAGAACGATTCTGGGCAGCTTACCATATAATGAAGAGAAGAGAATATATTTGAAAAAGACAACACTAACGCAAAAGAAGGACAAGATAGTGAACCTGGTGAACAATACAGTCAAAGGTATATATATCAACAAAGGTTGCAAGGGGCTCCAGCCACCCTAACTGAAGGCCTGGAAGAACAGCCAGATCTTTAAGACTTTCCAGAAGGCTATCAGGGTGAAAGCCTCCTGGATCTCAGTGGGAACTTCATTCCATAAGGTTGTGCATCCATGACTAACACCTTGACTTTTAGGATACCCCTCTCTTCCTTTGGCCATGCTGGCTGGAGATTATAGGAGCTGAAAGTCCAACACATCTGTATGGACCAAATTGTGGTAGGCTGCATCATACAATGGCCTGGGAAGGTTGAATGTCCCCCTGCTTTCTGAGGACAACATCACATAGTGTTCATCTGCAACCTTCTAGTTAGCAGTAAAACACCCATCTATTGTGTTAAGCACCCTGCTTCACCAAGTAGTATTGATGCTTACTTTCTTCTTTAGCTGACCTAGAAATATTCTTTCTATTTTTCCTCCAAGTTTTAATTTACTAAAACTATCATTGATTTTAGACCCTTCCCCGAATTTGGTGTGATTCTGGGAGAGTACTCTTGTTGAAATAACATTAACTTGACTCTTGAGATGCCTGGCTTCAGAGCTTCTCTTCATATTCCTCTTCTTCAGCAGCCCCTCTGCCGAGTAAGCCTGGTCATGACGGAGGAGTGCCTGTCCTCCAGCAGAGACTATTCCCCAAGCATTTGAGTTAAATTTATTTATTCATGTTTCAGAACAGCTTAATCCCTGAAAGTGAAAGTAAACATTGAAATGTGGAATTTCCTAATGGAAATGGAGGATTTTATTGGAAAATTAGGGGACCAGCAGACAAACTATCCACATAGCAATGCTAGCTCATCATATATAAGCACACACAGAGAGACACACAATGTGGTCCCAACCTGGCTTTGAGCCTGGGAATGTATGTACTGCATGCTGCAGCAACTAATATATGAGCCAACTTTGAATATAGGTCAGGACTTTCTCCATCTTAGAGTTTCAGATTTTTTTTCTAGATGGAACATAAGGAAATGGTAACAATTCAAACACATGTGAGAACTGAGTATGCAACAACAGATAAGAATCCTTTGACTCTCTGCTTATAAAGTCTAGCAGTGGCTGCTCTGAGATGGCTGTTGGAGTTACAGATTATGCCATGATGCTGACTGCACCCCAACTGTATCCCAAAGATGGCTTTGGGAAGAAGTGATGAGATTAAGCCTACTCCTGCTTTCACTGAAGAAAACTTAAGTCTGATTTCTGTCACATAATAGAAGTGAAAGAGCAACAGAAGGAGGAGATGGCAGTAGGAGCAAGCAGGCAGCTGCATCAGCTATCAAAGGCCAGAAGATGATTGATGATAGATAGATAGATAGATAGATAGATAGATGATAGATAGATAGATAGATAGATAGATGATAGATAGATAGATAGATAGATAGATAGATAGATAGATAGATAGATAGAGATAGATAGATAGATAGATAGATAGATAGATAGATAGATAGATAGATAGATAGATAGATAGATAGATAGATATGCATCTGTAGCTACCATTTCAGAGGATGAGCAAATTAGCTGGTGTTCTTGGAGCATGAGAGCAGAATTAAATTATCATGGAAAATCATGCATGCTTTTTTAGGAAAGAAAGAGGAGCAGAAAGAAAACAAAAGCAGGATTTCCTTTGGACTCATATCTGGGTCACTCCAAATCTGTAGGGCTTCAGCTTCCATAATCTCCCAACCGCTATGGGTTAAAGCCCACACAGACTGATAAAATATGAGGATTGAAATCCAGTCCATCTTGGGGTGACCAAATTGGGGAAAACTAGGTTAGTATCCATGCAGGTACACATCCATGATATGCACATAGTATTTGCAAGCATGTGATTTGTGCTTTGTGATACAAATGGCTACTGTCACTCAGTGTGGCTCATTCCATTACTCTACTTTTGATGAATCAGTAGAATGCATTAACACACTTAATTGCAAAATTTTGCATTTGATCTGGTGTGAAGAGATTTTTTAGGTCTGCCTAGGTTACATTGGGGAAGGCCCATTTGAAAGCATACATCTTCATTTAATTTTGGAATTACAAAATAGTAAATGAACAGGTGTGAAGCACCATAGGTGAGGCAAGACATAAGAAACAGGTAGAGATAGGATTGATGAATACAGCATCTCCATCCTCAGCTTTAGGTTCATCAGCCATCACTACATAATGAATTTCATAGGAAAACAGCCTGGCTAAAACAGCAATTAGGTACTTTAGCGGCATAGATGGATAAAACAGTGGACTTTTACACGGTCTTGCTCTGAAGGACAAAGTAAAATAAACAATAGGAAGGGAAGTAGAAACAGTTCAGTTAAAGATATCAGAGAGGATGTTAGAGGTGACCACAGCTGGGGACTCAGAATCCTCATTCATGCATGATAGATATTGGACCATGACAACTAAGGGACTGACTTAAAAGGAGACAATAAAGGAGGAAAGAGAACAATGGTGATTTAGGACGTGAAGAAAAGAAGTTAATGGGAATATCAACCATACTGAAAATGAGCTGAGAATTACATATTTCTCACAACAAAGCAAACAAGGCAACTAGCAAAGTCCTGTAGGGAAAATGACATCACTGCACATTTTTAGGGATAATCATTTAACTGGATTAGTCCCAAAGCGCTGTGTCTAAAATCAGCATCCCTGTCTCTTTATGTACTCCAGATGAAACACATTAGCAGAAATATGGCAAGGGACATTCACAAGGCACTGTTCTACACTCTCAGCATTTTTTGCAAATCTGCAATTAGTCTAAAGGGCCTGGATAAATTAGGCCTCTTGATAAATGAAGCACCTAGACAGGTCTCAGATTTATTGGATCGGGCTGTCCTGCTGTCCAGAGCCTGTCGGCTACGGTGCAGCTTAAAGGCAATACAGTGGGAAAGATGGCAAAGCCAGTAGAGCAGAGGAGTGCAGAAGAAAAAGTGAGAAATCCAGAAAGAAAGAAGCAGGAGCTGTGGATTGCTGCCCCTGAAAAATATCTGCTAAGGATCCTTGAGCCAGACAAGGAACATTTGCCACAATGAACCGTCCTGTATGATCCTGCTGTTCACACGTGTGCCATATACGACTGACAGGCCAACCCGCATATTCTCCAGCATAGCTACATTGATATGATCTCACCCTGGAGAACGCACACACTGCACAAAGATAGGAATGCATATTCTATTTTGGCTAACGTATAAATGCACATCGTTGTAACATTTAATGTGTATGGTGTGGGGGGGAGAGGAATCACTCAGCACATCAGGAGCTTTGGCATCCCCTGTCAGAACGCTTTCAGAGATAGCCACACTTACAGCTATGTTGCCAGATGTTAGTGTGAGGAGAGGAAAGAGAGAGAGAGAGGAGGGGGATTTGTTAAGTCATGAGATGAATTCTTCCTGATTTTTTTACAGGGCTGCAAGATCAGCTGGAGGATGGTTGCTTTTTGTTCACCAAAGGGATGGTCCTCAATTTTTTCCAGACTTTCCCCACAACCTGCCAAGGGGTGGGAAGAAGGAAAATGTCATTTGTGAGATTCTATAGCTGATCTTATCCAACCTTGTGGAAGGGCAGGGGTTCAAATGCCCCTCTGCTATGACATCCCCTATGATCATTTTGAGGGCCTCATCTCTGATGAACCCTTCATTTCCAATTTGCCAGGACTGTTTGAGTTGTTGTCCTATGCCAGGTTGAGCACAGTGGGTCTTATCTGTGGCTAGACCTGCTTAGGAGTGTACAGCCGGTCTGCTGGATTGTTGGGGTTCTTTAAGCTTGGTTTGGGTGTTGCAGATGTTTCATTATCCTACTAGGCATCACCATCAGTGCCAAAAATAGTTATTAGGGAGTAAGTTCCATGAAACCCACAGAATGACTGCTGAGTAAATCTACATAGTCTTAATGCTGTTGAAGACTGCACTGTTAATTACAAGGTACCTCCAGATAAATGTACTTTACTGGTTTTATATCATATAGATCAGTATCTGTATATTTTTGTTGCTTATGGGTGATAGGGGCCGAGAGAGAAGGTAAGATAGAGTATCTATGGCTGCCTGCCTTACTCTGATTTACATCTTGAGTTTATCTTCAGCAATTTCTGACTAAAAAGTGGTGACAGCTGCCAAATTTGCTGCTGAACTCAGCTGAACAAGTGAGTTAGGATTTTCAAGCAGATGTTCAGGTACTGCTACTCAAGCATGCTCTCTGGAATTGTTAGAAAACAAACAGACCCAATTTCAAAGCCGTGGTGAACGTCTATTGTCTTCTTTCCTGTCAAATTTGGCCTGAAGTGGAAAACTCTGCACTTTCATACAGACATTCCATATGATCAAGGCAGAACTTGAACTCAGAGCTGTATGGCCACTAGTTTGAAGGAGGAGGACAGAGGCAGGGCTGCTCAAGGCATTTTGTGGACTAAGGTAGAGGTACAAATGAGAAGTGAGGCACTTTGGGCTCTATAGGCAGAAAAATCTCAAGAAGTTCTCCCTGAAAATCAAAACACAACAATGCTTAATTTAATAACTAGCAATGTGCTGTTTTTTCATGCCCTCAAAGCAACTGCTGCCACAATGATATACTGGTAAAATCAATCAAGTAATCAATCAATCAATCAATCCAGCCTCTTGGAAAAAAGTGCACTTGAGCCCTCTCAACCAAATGAAAACTATTTGTCTGCTTCCTATTTCTGAACCAGTCCTCTCTGGGTGATCTTTCAGAGAGACCTTTCCTGCGTTCCAAGGACCAAACCCCCATAGAAGAATGAGTCACAGATCTAATTATCCTCATTTTGATCCTTCATCTTCTGAATTATGGAACTAAAATGGGATGGGAGACAAGCACCAGTGACAACTGCTAGAGTTAAGAATTTAAAACACTCAGCATATAGTTAAAAAAAGAAGTCTCTTTGAATATCATCAAAGAGATGGTGTTTTATTCCTTTTTAAATTTTGTTATAAAGTTAGAATTTTTCCTACCAAAAAAAGGACTCTGCCTCATCATAAAGCCTGCCTGCCTGCCTGCCTGCCTTCCTCTTTTCTTTGTTAGCATGAACCATACCTGCCAAAATACCAGTTTTGGGTTAAGCTTCATCCAGCACTGAAACTCTGGCAGTGGATTCCCACTGAGGCTCCCTTCACACCGTCACTAAGAAAGCCAGAAGCAATTGGTGCTTTCTCGACCACTTGCTATTTCCAACAGCAACAGATGCCTGACACGAGTCTCCCAACGCTATCAGAAAACCAGGGTGAAGCCACAACATGGACTTGAGTGCTCTGGTGCTCCCACACCGAAAACCCAGTGAGAGGAAGTGGGAGTGAGGGTCATGTCTGGGAGAACCTGGGTGTTTGTCAGTGCACTGTGGTACATATAAGAGTGTGTATATATACGAGTGTGTATCTGTGCATACAAATATGCTGTTGGTACTACCATCTGAAAGCAATTAACGCTGCTATGCTAGGAGGCCTTTTCCCTGAGCTGGGAATGCTCCTAATGATGCAAGAATTCGCTCCTTTCAAATGATAAATCATGGTCCTTGGCTATATGGAATAATGTCCCTGAGTGCACGGGACCCTGGCCAAGATATGTATGTGTGTGTGTGTGTATGAAATGTATCTGAATGTTTCTGCCTTGTGGTAGCATTTGTATATTTAGTTATCTGTAGGCTTGGCAGAGTTCCTTTTACACACATTTGGAAACATTTCCCTCCATGAGCAATTCATGTTTGCACACTTGATAGAAATCTACAGATGGGCAAATCAGTGATGCAGTTCGGGAATTTTAAACTGTGGGTGAACAGCCTTCTACTCCTGAGACAGCTGCATTGTATTATATAAGCTGTGAACACATGACTAGGGTTTCCCCCCTCTCTGGCCCAGCCTTTCATTCCAGATTTTACAATGCCTTCTCTAAACCCACCCCGACAAAACTGATTTACCAAAGCTGTTAACTTAAAAAACAAAACAAAACAAAATGTGTCACCTGTCATGCTTCCTTATATCATAATACCATCCTGTCCACAGAAGTAAAACAGGATTTGTTTCTGCTGTACACATTTTTGAGGATAATGGGCTTTTAACTGTGGGGAAGACCAATACATTTTAAAAGTAAAAATAACAAAATGTGTATAACCATGTTCACAACCATCTTTTAAAAATAAGGAAAAGGGAAAGAGGTTGTGTTGACCAGCATAATGCTACAGCAGAGCAAATCATGCCCACTTCCTATTTGCTGCTTATTCCCATTCATTTTGGGGAGCCCTGGGTTGTGGGGATCCTGTGTTACATGTTCTGGGTTGAGGCCTTAACTGAACTACTTGGGTAGATCTTTCTAATTTCAGTTCACATTACTTTTACACATGCTCACCTGTGAGACTACCGTGTCCCCTTTCCCCACTGATCTGGAATTGCACACTTAAATGAGTGCCTCAATATGCTTTTCTTTTTTAAAAAAAGCAAAGGATTTCACCGCCAGACAACATATGTATGACAGATTCATTCTCCCCTCCCAATCTGGTAGACTCTTTCTCTGGTCAAGAGACATATCCACACATGCTTGAAGGAGCCCAGTCTGAAACCCCCTGAAACCATATTCCAGGCTGATTTTGCTATGACTAAGTCTTATGCTAAACAAGAATCCTGAAAATCACTGGAAGGCAGCTGTAACCTGTTTGTTTGCTTTCATGCAGTTTTAGCAGCTGCTAAACATCACACTGCTGGTTCATGTTTAACTTGTGGTCAACAAGGACCCCAAGATCCCTTTCACATGTTCTATTGCCAAGCCAGGTCTCCCCCATTGTGCCTTACATTTTTCTTACACCGATGTAGAAATTCCCTCTTAAATTCCACCCTGTTCATTTCAGCCTGTCTTTTTGAATCTTCTCATATTTATTTAAAGTATTAGCCACCTCTTTCAATTTTGTGACTTCTGCAGATTTTATATGTGTTCTCTTAATTCCCACATCGAAATCATTGATAACAATGTCCTCTAGGACCCCATTCAATACTTCCATCCAAACTAAAGTAGAATTAGCATTATCTGGGTGTGGTCATTCAGCCAACTGTGAGTTCATCTAATCCTGGTATCATCTAGCCCATATTTTACCATTTTATTGAGGAAGATATCATGAGGCTCTCTGTCAAACACATTGCTCAGGCCAGGTAGACTCTGTCTATAGCATTACCTTGATATACTAAGCTAGTAACTTTATCAAACAGGGCAGATAAGCATCTTCTGCCTCCTGTTAATTGTAACATGCCTATCCAGGTGCTCACAACATATTGCTTGATAATCGGTTGAGGACCTTGTCCAAAGTGGCGGTCTAGTTGACAGGTATTTAGTTTCCTGTGTCCTCTTCTTCCCCTTTTTGAAAATGGGGATAACATTTGCTCTCCTCCAGTATTCTGGAACCTCACAGTTCTCCAGGAGTTCTCAAAGATTACCAAGACTGGTTCTGTGATTGCCTTCATTAGTTCCTTCAGAACTCCGGGAAGTAATCCATCTGGCCCTGGAGATATGAATTTGAGTTTAAATTAAATACGTTTTCTCCTACTGTCTTCTTATCTATCCTAAGCTGCAGTTCCCTCTTCCCCCACGGCATAACAAGGACCACCTGGAACTCCATGTTTCATCTGAGAGAAGCCAGATGAAAAATAGGGGAAGTCCTGTCTTCTCACCATCCCCCACTGCCTTGCAATGGACCTATGTTCTGTTTGGATTTCCATTTATTTCTAACATGCCCCCAAAGCTCTGTTGTTGTTGTTGTTGTTGTTGTTGTTATCTCTCACAAGCCTCAGGTCATTCTGAGCTTTAACAGTTTCTGGAGACTACTTTGTATTAATTTTTGATTATATTCCACTCCTTCCATTTCAAATATCTGTCCCTTTTCCTACTCAGCATTTTGGAGAGCTCTGCCTTGTTCTATTTCAAACTGCCACTGACCCTTTCAGATGTTGTTCTGCTGGATCATTTAGTAAATTTCCTGCACTGAGAATTGAAGTTCATTTCTCACCAGTTTGGGCTGACTTTTAGTAAACATTGTAAATTACATGAATGCTGGCAATGCAACTGCTTCAACAATATATAACTCAGAAGGTCTGACAGCCTGTCCTACTTTGCAGGGTTGGTAGTACAAATTCCTCTCCCCACCACACCCCGACATTGTCACAGCATCTCTGAAAGTATTATCTCAGGATTAATGTTAAAAATATTTTGATAATTTTTTTACTGCATCACAGTACTTTTCGGTAAGTGTGAAAGCTATAGATCACTAAGATCTGGAACGCATATTCATCCAGACAATGGAGATTATATTTATTTATTTAAATTTATTATAGCAGCCCTCTGCCATAGATTCAGATCAGGCCAGCTTGTATTGGAACCTGCAGAGACTGATCTCCTCAGGCATCTCCTCTAGAAATTTGCATTTTTGAAGATACTGTTGGGTTTCTGCACTTCTGCAAGGAAATAAACATTGTGGGAAATGAAATACTCCATGCAACTGCCTCTCATGCAAACAATTGCACCACATTTGAATAGCATCTAGGCAGAACAGGGCGCAGCTTCCAAAGTCTCATTGGATTTTGACTTGGCTTTAGCTAAAGCTGTAATGCCTTGTCTGTTGCTACTTTTTTAAAATTTATTTTTTGGTGCCTTCGAGTCAGTGTTGACTCCTGGCAACTGCCTAGACAAGTTCCTGCAGTTTTCTTGGCAAGATTTCAGAAGTGGTTTGCCATTGCCTCCTTCCTAGGGCTGAGATAGAGTGACTGGCCCAAGGTCACCCAGCTGGCTTTGTGCCCATGGTGGGACTAGAACTCACAGTCTCCCGGTTTCTAGCCCAGTGCCTCAATCACTACACCAAACTGGTTCTCCTGCTGCAACTTTTAGCAGCATTATATTTCTGGGGGGTGAGGGAGAACATCAGCCCTCTAAAAAGAAATCCCTGGGGTGATGCTTGCAGCTTTGGCAACGGCTACGCAGGATTGCAGAGCTCTGGGTCAACAAGAGAAAGTTGGTTTCAGTGTGGTCCCCCTGCATGGAGATGAAAATAAATCCCTCCAAGCCTGTAAAGGTGGAGGCATTCTGTGGTGTGTTTAACTTAAACAGCCATTCTGCCACTGCCTGCTGGTCCTGCGCTCACCTCCTTTGAAGAGAAAGAGGAAGGAGGGGGGAAGAACAAACCCTGACATCTGAGCTTGTTGCAGTCCCTGAGGAAAAGCCCTTGTCTCCCTCACGTAGCAGTTCAAGCCGTTACTAGCTGGCTGCTTGCGCTCTGTTTCAATGCCAGCGCTGGCAAAGACTTCATCAGTCCCTAACAATATGCTACCCATTTTGAAGTACTGACTGCTCAGGGAGTATCAGCGGCTGTAAAAACATGCTTTAAAGTTTGTTAATTTGTTGTACCACTATAATGGCACTTTAATAAAAAGCAATGTTGGGCCTTAATAGCCGTACAATCAAGTGTTATTTATTTGCCCGCGTCCATGCGCAGGGCTGCCGACGTCCAGGTGTGTCCCAGATTTTCAGCCACTCGAGTGATCCACCGGGATGGCCCTCTTTTGCAGCACTGAAATGAGGCTGATTAAACAAGGGCCATTTTGCCTAGTCACATCTGACCGCGTGTGGCCTGCAGGAAGCTCTTGGCATGCAAACATGGCACTCTGATTTATTTGCGTATTATGTTTAATTGTTTCCTTCTTGTCAAAGCCTTAACATGCCAGGCCTATAAATATCGGCCGACCCTTCCATATGGCACTCCGCTTTTCCATTTTCAGATGCAATCGTCCTGGTATAATGACTGTGGTATAACTCAATTTGAGTTCTGCTGCTGGGGACTTTATTACATAATGCTTTCTAATTGACCCTCGTAGTTTAATAAGACAGAACATTTCACCAGAACATTGACAAAAGTTATTAATTTTCACTTCAGCAGAGACCAGTGTCCCAATTAAATCCCATGATAATGCCTGACTGACTCACTGACCTCATTACGGCTAATGCTTATTAGTCTTGCCGAGAGGATAACATCACACACGGTTAAAATGGCTAAATGAGCACATACAACTGTGCCGCGTGATTATAATTTACATACATGACTAATTTTGCTTTACTGGTCCTTGCCTGGTAAAGTCAAAGCTGTAAACGCCTGTCACACAACAAGAGAGCTGTTGCAATGACTGGGGTTTTCATAACAAGAGACTCTGGGTCAGTTTTAATTGCAGAACTGCCACATGGAGACGAATGGAAGCTCTTCTGTGAAGCATTGCAGGTCATCATGCTTGGAATAGTCTCACCCTGTTGAATAGGTTCCTGCCAGCAAAGAACCTTCACAGCAGATTGCAAATATTTGCAGAATATTTTTATTTACTTAAATTCTAATTTTCATTTTAGGAGAACACCTGTGCTTCTTGTGTGTCTTTCAAATAGGATAATTTTTGTGAGGGTTTTTTGTTTTGTTTTGCTTTAACTAATTAGGTAGCAAGTTAGGCCCAATCCAGAAAATGTTAAGTTCCCCAAAATTCTCTTTGGTCAATTTCACTTAAAAGAAATATTAAATCTTCACATTGATTTCTTTTGGAACCAAATCCAGGCTTACAGAAAGGGGGTCTGCAAACAAACTGGTCGTAGCAGTGATGGACAAGTGGTAAAAATCAGTAAGAGGGGGTGCCCCCCTGTTCCCTCCCTTGGGAAAAATGGGGATTTTTCATTCATGATTCAGAGAGGCAGTTTAGTGTATCATTTGGAAATGTGTGACCATGACATCTCCTTTGAGCCACAATGTTCACAAAATGACTTTGGAACAGATCTTTCTTCTCAGCCTAGTCTGTCAGGTTTCTTGTGACAGTGAAAAGGGGACACAGAAGTCAGCATACCAAGGGAAGGTGGGCGGGCATTACTTTTCTCCAATTCTGCAAAGTCTCTTCACTCTTCAGGAGGCTATTTAGCAGCTAGGATGAGCAAGTAACCTAACCCTTAGCCTAACCCTACTTTATAGAGAACAGTCAACTCTTTGCAGGACTGTGTAATCCAAGCATAATTTGGCAGGATACTGAGCCAGCATACAGTGACTTGGTTAGTTATACAGAAATACATCTTAGTAGGATTATAGATTTTTTCTAAATGGGTAAGTAAAACCAACATGTGCAAATTCTGCAACCTCTATTGTTCTCTTTGGGGGGATACACTTCCTTCTTGGGGATGATGAGCAATTGGCAAATCAAATGTATTTATTTTTTGTTTGATAGCCTGCCTTTCTGTTCAAACAAGCACTCCAGGTGGCTAACATAATTTAAATACACAGTATAACAGATTAAAAGCATAAAAGGAATGCTAAAATCAATTAACCCTTAGAAGCAGCTTTACTGTTTTTCTAAATCCTGAGAGAGCGGGAGCCGAAGGCATATCTGAATGAAGTGTTCCATAGGCTGGGAGCAACACAGGAGATGTTCTCTTCTACTTCTCTCCTGTGCGCCCAGTAGATGGAAACTTGACCATGGGCACAACTCCTAAAGGACCTGTCCTGCAGATTTTAATGGCCAGATTCATAATAGGAAGATGACCCCTCAGCTTGTCAGGCCCTCAGCTATTTAGGGTTTTGAAGGTCCATAGCAACATCTTCAGTTGTGTCCAGTTATCCATCACTAATCACATCTTTCAGTACAGGCAACATGTGAACTTGGTATTTTGCCCCTGTTAGCAGGCCACTGTTGCATTTTGTACCAGTTGCAACTTCTGGATATTTTTCAAGGACAACTTGAGCACTTACTGCAGTAATCAGAACAAGATTGGCAACTGGCACATTAGCCTTAAACACGTAAAAAAAAAAAAGCTCCTCCTCACTATTGTCAGTTGAGAATCAAGGAGCACTCCCAGACTGCACATCTGTTCTTCTAGGACAATCTCAGTCCTGTTAAAAACAAGTTAAACTTTAGCCCCTGAGTCCATTTTCCTGCTTACCAGCAGCACCTCTATTTTGTCTGGATTTAATTTCAATTTTCTTACCCTCATCCATTCATTACTGAATTTGGGCACCATTCAAGGAAATTGAGTTCTTCTTGGAGTTGGATGACAAGGAGCTGTAGAGCTGGATGTCATCAATATACCAATGGCATCACACTCAGGTTTCAGGTGACCTCCACCAGTGGTTTCATGTAGATGCTAACCAGCATGGGGATAGGAGGGAATCTTGTAGAACACCATAGATCAGTGTTTCTCAACTTGGCAACTTTCAGATGTGTGGACCTCTGGGGAATTCTGGGAGTTGAGATCCACACATGTGAAAGTTGCCAAGGTTGAGAAACACTGCCATACAGTAGATAGTGGCTTAGGTGTTGAAGTCTAGACATGACTGCATAATCCTGTCGCTAAGGTCAGATTGCACTGTAAGAATGCTATGATTGATAATACCAAAAGCCAGTAAGAGATCCAAAAAAATTAGGATATACTCCAGTCCAGCTTTCATTAGAGGTCAAGCAGTTGCCATTCATTTGACCTCCTCCAACACTGGAGCCCAGGTTGGAGTGAATCTGTTCCAGCTCCTCCACTCCTACATATTGATGAAGATGACTCAATGTATGGAAAAACAATATGGCCTGGTTCTATACAGACTCAAAAGTAAGCCAGTTCCTCCACTTTCATTCCAGCTGACAACCCCCCTGCTTCATCACTCACAATTCCCTAATAAACCAAAAGGCTGATTTATATGTGCACAAAAAAAAAAAAGAGTCGAAGAGCAGTAATATCAACTGTGGGCTTGAGCAGCATGGGGAAGAAATTGAAGTAAGTTTTTCCCACTTTGCTCTGAGTCATACCTGTCAGATAGATCCTGCTCTCACTGGAAACCCTTACCCCACTTCCTTTGTAAACCAGAGCATTTTTTTTGTATTTGTCCTCTGTGATGAGTGGAATGGTGTTACTGTTTTCATTAAGGCACCTAATGGAATTTATTAATGAGATGTTCTTATTCACTCTTTCCTTAGCAAAAAGCCATTTAAACCAAGCTTTCTATGCATAATTCTGGTAGTTGCGTATGAAAAATGTCATTTCTTTTGAGAGCTCCCTTCAAGACACTCAGCCCAAACAGATATATTTTTTAATATTTCTAACAAAAACCTGTTGGAAATGGGAGAAAAAGAAGCAGCTGATGTTTTTGGCACTCCTGAAATGTATGTATGTTATCTTTTTGTCTTGTTTCAAGAAGTGAGGTATGGACATGTAGAGATGTAATGTAGCATAGTGGCTAAACTGGACTTCAAGGAGGCAAGGGTTCAGTCCTTGCTCATCAGTGAAGATCATCTGGCAAATTGTCACACCAAATCATTGTAAAGAAAAACAAACATGGTCTCACTCATGTAGGCTTCATGAAGGGAAAGGGGGATTACAGTGAATAATACCTTTTAATCCCGATGACCCAAGAATTTCTGTATCCATTATTCCACAGGTCTCTGAGATTTGATATGTGATAACCATGTAATTGAAGATATTACATTTCTGTTTATTTGGATCAACTGTGGTACATATCTGCAGGGAAAAAGGAAAATTAAGGCCATGTATACATTTTCAGAAGCAAAGCTATGCTACCAAAGTGCCATGAGGAATGGGGAATGCACTTCCCAAGGATGTTGGCTTGTTCCTCTCTCTGATCATGTTTTGCTGTCAAGCAGAAACACGAATATTGTTTTGGCTAATTTGACTTGGCTGATTTAAAAGTAAAAATAGCCAGTTGCAGAGATGTGATATAGTCAGACTAATAGATTTTGTTATTTTCAAGATATTCTCTAATTTGAGTATTGTTTTATAGTGGCCTTATTTGTATAATGTCATATATTTGGCTGTGAGTATGAATTAGGGCAAAAAAGACTTACAAACCAATATTATTTAGCTCTGTTCCACTGAAACAGACCAGGCACAAGCTAGACCAGAATTTGATCATAGTGGTTATCTGGATGAGCACCA
The DNA here is from genome assembly GCF_035149785.1 of Candoia aspera. NCBI lineage: Eukaryota > Metazoa > Chordata > Lepidosauria > Squamata > Candoiidae > Candoia > Candoia aspera. The sequence goes on from NC_086154.1 coordinate 187,567,416, forward strand.
AGAAGATGGATCCTAATGAAATGAAGATACTGTTGAGAAGTGGTTGCTGGTCTATGGATTTTTTTTTAAAGGCTATTCTACATGGATTTGTATGTCACTGAAGGGCTGGCTCACAGTTTGGGGTCCTCTTGGTTCCATCATTGTCATGGGAAGCCAAAGTGACCTCTGTGGTTAGGAATGCCTATTACCAGCTTAGGATGACACATGATCTGAGACTGTTCCTGGACACGGACAGCTTGGCCACCGTCATTCATTAATTGTCAACCCCAAGACTGGAGGACAATGTGGAGCCATCCTTGCACTTACATCAGAATTATAGCTAGTATAGAATGCAACAACTAGATTATGGTCTGGGGTGCCTTGTTTTGCACTTAAGTAAACTTCTGCTACCAACCCAGAATCAGGATCCTGATATATTAATATCGATGTATTTTAAAATTAATTTGTGCAAATTAATATACAAAAACTTAAAGAACTTGGAATATGGTCACTACATGAAATGTTTCCATTTATACCAGCCCACTTCTCTTACATATTCAGGAGAAATTTTTCTGCCTGCTGAAACTTGGAGTCAGACTTCCTTTGCAGTGGTACCTATACTGGCGAACGACAGACTCCAAAATTGGTGTGTTTTAGAAAACATATTTTTTTGATGTTGCTTTTCTCCTGCCACTAACTACTCGGCCTATGCAGATCATACCTGATCTTTCTTACAGAGGTGCTTCACCTCATATGAGAGAAAGAAATACTGATTCAACTTAATTGGTCACTGATGCAATAACAGTGCAAAGTAGGGTGACTGTTCCACTCTGAACTTCAGAAGCAAGGATGACTTCACTTCTCAACATTACTTCAAAGAGGTGCTTTGAGAAAGCTTTGAATAATGCAAAGAACATACTTTGAAGGCGTGCACACCCTACTAAAACTTCCTGTAATGGTCTTGGTTCTTTTATTTTAATAGCAGTGTTTTATAAAATTATTGCAAAGTGCATCAAAGTTTATATAATCCAGAAATAATATTAAATGCTTTAATAAAAGAATAAAAATAAATAAAATGGTATTTTCAAGTCAAGTGGCTTATTCTCTGATATCAACACTTAGATCTCCATTCTCAAATAAATTTATATGTACATGTTGGATGTGTGCTGGATTTCAGTGTCTCCTTTCACCTCCTTTTACTTCAGCTTGTTTGTAAAAGAAAAAAAAAGCATTAATTACAACTTCCAACAACCAATAAATGTTATTGGTAATGTGTTTCCCTCACCACCATCAGAATGCAGTCCAACCACAATCAAAACATGTCTATATGCCTCTTCTATAAGTTGCTTCTGAATCCTGCTACATTGTTTTCTTATAAAAAGCATCTTGTTAAAACATTCTTCTTAGATTTCACATACAAAATAAAATGGAAACACTTGGCCAGGCATGTCATTATATCTGTTTAGAATCAAGACTGAAATCTGGCCAAGGGAATAATATTAAGGCCAAAAAGTTAAATGTAACCCTGAGTTTTCTCCTATCACATTGTTGGTCAACTTTTAAATTTAAGTTGTAAGCTTTACATTTTCACTCCCACATTCTATTTTAAATGTTGAAAACACTGTTTATGTACACCGCCACTTGCCTACAATGTAATATGATGACTTATGATGTAAATATGTCTAGACTTTGCATCTGATCACACCAGCCCTCTATACTTGCCTACTCAGCAGATACCCAGGTGCTGAAAAAGGGTTGTTTAAGCATTAAGTCTATCTCATGGTAGGATACGGTGGCTCACTATTTTTAAATCATTATCAAAGGTCCAGAGAAGGGGGGTCTTTGTAATTCAACTCCAGAGCAGAAGTGAGAAGTTGTACTTGAAACACAAGCTGTTGACTCTGGGGTTGTTTTCGGTGTCAGCATCATCCTATCACTCATCTTTCTTCTTTAGTTACCATAGAGTGTTACTTGGAAAGCCAGAGCTTCAGCTGTATACACATATGCACACTCTTGGCCTTTTAACATAGTATGGCTCAAAAGTGAAGTCATCCCCTTGATTCTTATTTATCTGAAAGCAAGCGCCACTGAAATGAGAGCCTCCTTCGTAATAATGATTATTTTCAGTTGAGTATCTGCCCCCTCAGTTAGGTTAGATTACTTCCCATATAGTCATTTCAGATGACCATGAACTCCACTGGATGCTCATCCACACAGGAGCTTCTCCTTTGACTATAGTGGAACACCCCACCCCACCCAGGTCCTTATGTGAATTAAGTTTCCCCATACAGGGAAAGAGTTGGAAATGCCCATGCTTTTCACAGTTTTGTGTCCATTTCAGGTAGTGTAATGGTATGTGGGAATGACCTTGGGAACTGGGCAAAGAAACACTGCCACGGAATGGCTAGATAAGAGATAGCATAGACTGCAACTGGATAGTGGGTGGGCAAGAGGTTCAGAAGAAACCCTCCCTAGTTTCTTGGATTGTAAAGGAGACAGGGAGAAATGTAACTTTCAGACTTGCAAGATTAATGTCAGCCTTGCAGGACATACCAGATAGGAAACACAACCAGATGAGATAATTCTACTTTATTATAAAGCTGCATTGACAGAATCTTGCAAGTCTGAAAGTATATTTCTCCCCCCATCTCCTTTACAGCCAAAAAAACTAGGGAAGGTCTTTTCTGAGGCTCTTGCCCCACCCACTATCCAGCTGGAGACTATGCTGTCTCTTATCTGACCATTCCCTTGGCAGTGTCCCTTTGCCCAGTCTCCCAAAGTCATTCCCACATACCATTACAGGTAGACCATGAAGCACTGGATGAAGCCTGTAGAATTTAGGGTTGGGATGAATGCTCAAGATAATCCAAGTAAAGCCTTTCCATGTTCATTTAACAGTAAAAAGGGCTTTTAATAATTGAAACATCCTTAAACCAAACAAGTGAGATAAGGAGAGCAGAGAAATATGTTGCATTTTCAATAAAATGCAAAAGTTGGCTAATATTAATAAGAAGAAACAATGAGAGAATTTCTTGGGAATGAGCCCCACTGGACTCAGGGCACTTACATTCTGAAGAAAGAGGCACAAGTTTGAGCTTCAAATCCAATTTATGGAAGACACTAAGTAAGGAGATTAAATACTCCTTACTAAAGTCCCACTCCTTTCAATCCTTTCAATACAGAGCACACTTTCTATGAGCATGCATGGGATGGGCTTGTCAGTTACTTTAGCTAGACTGGAGCTTCACTGGTATTAACTCTGTATCAGAATGGGAACCTGGGAAATTGGTGGGAAATGCTTTCTCCACTTGTAATTATTTATACATCGATAAATATTTTAGATGAAAGCAATGAGTGTTCTGCTAAACAGGAAATAAATCAGCATGCTTGTTCATGGGTTAAGGGCTGGACTTGCTGCACTACATTGGTGAGGCTTATCAACAGCAAGAAAAGAGGGCCAGTGCAAAACAGAAACTGCCGTGACTTTATGTGCATGCCAATAAGCGGAGGATGGAGAAGCGCAAATATTTAGGATTAAAACATAAGGACAAACACTATGAGGCAAGCAATATTTCACACCTCTGGCTGGTGGGAGCTAAAAAAAAAAAGAATGTATCACAGTAATATCACCTAGACGTGGATATAAATTTCATTGACGTCTGTGAGATGAAGTTCAAATCAATGTGTGGATTGTTGCTGTAACGTTCCACAGCTAGCTTGTACACTATGTGCATTTACATAAATTGTGTGTTTTGCACTGCAGTGTTCATAATATTGTCTTCTGCCTGAGGCTTTTTTCTAGGCTACATTGATAGCCACCAATTATGGCATCCCAGAGATGTAAATACAGTGAGGTACAGCCATATGGTGGTACTAGTGGTGCACATTTGTTTGTTTGGTTAGTTGTTGCTATTTCTTGCAGAGAACAAAACTGTGGGTGATGAGACCCTGAACCTATGGGCATTGGGAACTTAGGTTCAAGAGCCCTGGAAAATGACTGGAAAATCACAAAAATATAAGGGAAAAACACCTCAGTTCTTCCATCCCCCCCCCATTTTTATTCAAAGTAAAGAGCAAGGACAAAAGAATAAAGAATAAATATTTTTGAGCATGTTACAATTGGTATTTTATTCAAAGAATAAGGAAGGCAAGATAAACAATAAAGAAACAATGGAGGTCCTTCATTCCACTGTGGAATTAGAATCTCTCTCTCTTGCTTTCTCTCATCAGTAGCACCAACATTCAAACCAAGGAAGCAGTGGGGCACTTACTTTCTTCCTGCTCCTCAAAGTCATGGAAAGTGTCAATGTTGTATTCTGATGACTCTGAAGATGTGTTAACTGTGGCTGCATTTGCAAAGTAGCAGATGAAGATGTGTTGCCGGATCTTGCTTTGCAGATCCTGGTAGGTGACCCTTCATAGGGTTACACAACATAATCTATCTGCTTATGAAACTTAATCCTGTGTCCCATCAAGGGATTAAGTTCAAACACTGTGCACCAGTGCATTCCCCAACTGCAACATTTCAGCAAGCCCTTGGAGGTGTAAGATTTAGCAAGCATCTCTTTCTCTTCCCTCAGAAGCTGCCTGGATTACCTCCTCCCATTCTTCAGGAAGCCTTTCCTGATGAAATTGGAGGATGTTCTCCACTTCATGTGGTTTCTTATTTTCCAGGTCTTCTCCACCAACAGTATTGGTGGATCTTCTAGTGATCTTCTCAACTGATGGAATGGCTGTAGCAGATGAAGAGTTGTGACTAATCTTGGCCACAACGTTTTCCATACTGCAAGGAATGCCACAAATGTTTTTAATTAACCTCCTCTAGCAATTCCTGACTGACAGAGGAGGTTGCTTTCCATGAGATTCAGCATCATCCTGAAGGTACTGTAGACTAAGCAGAGTAGAACTGAAAAGTCACTATTAGACCTTGGTCCATTGGCTGGATCAAGGAGATGGTGTTGGGTGGCAAGAAGACTATCAGTGAACTGCAAGCCTGAAGGATGGCCAGGAAGATTCTAAAGTATGGGTTCTGGGAGGTGAAATATTCTGCACCTCATGCAGAAAGCAGTTGTTGAGCCAGTCAGAGAAAAATAGTGTGGTTACCCATGTCCTCCTGGTGATTTATTTTTTTAAAAAGGGGGGGACCTGGCTTTTATTTCAGAGCATATGGGTTGTGTGCTTGGTTCAGGATGAAGGGCTTAATGATGCAGTTCCCTGCAGAGGAACAGTGAAACAGTTATTGTCTGCCTTGAGAATGCTTCCTTCTTGTTGGCTGATGAAGGAGCAGGATGGCACCCAGCCCCAAAGCAAGATCAGGCAACGCATCTTCTCCTGCTACTTTGCAAATGCAGCCACAGTTAACACATCTTCAGAGTCATCAGAATACAACATTGACACTTTCCATGACTTTGAGGAGCAGGAAGAAAGTAAGTGCCCCACTGCTTCCTTAATTTGAATGTTGGTGCTACTGATGAGAGAGAGAGAGAGAGAGAGAGAACTATAAAAGCCACACTGAAGGCAAGCTAAATATTTCAAGATATACAAGGAACAATCTGTATTATTGATTTTGCCTTTTTCATAACGTATTTTGTTATTAAATTCCCACCAGCTCAAAGAGGTTACTTAATTCTCATCCTCTGCTCCTCCCTTTCTCCTGGCCACATTACAGCCACATCAGGTAAGTTAGGATGATGGGGAATGGCTGCCCCAAAATCATAAATTGGTTGGTATTTGCTCCAGCAATAGAGCTCTAATCACGATGCCACTGATTTGCCTATTCATTACAGAAATATATACCAAATGGGTGACACTCTCTTATGGACCAGAGTCTGGTTAAGGAACCCTGCACTGGTGGAGAAAAGATGAAAAACTTTGCTACTGGGTCTGTGAAATCCTATTTCCCCCTGTTGCTGAAAAAGTTCTCCCTCCATTGGCTAATGTAGCTAGATAGTACATTTCCCTCTATTGAATAATGTAAGGCAGGTGGAAAACTGTATACCTGAATTGTGTCCCATGATGTACTGTGTTGCATTTGTTATGAGGAAGGGGGAATAAAGAGGCACAAAGGGGCTGACGTTCCTTATTTCTTGGAGAATCTAGTTAGCGGGACAATTGGGAGAGAGGGCTATTGATTCACCTGAGTTCTCTAGATATATAATGATCTAGAGTTATTGAATGTTCTTCCCCTCTTTTGAATTGCTTCCACCAGATTTACCTTTTCATTGCCAAAACAACCAAGGCTGACATGAGTCAGATTAATAATAAATGATTTTGTAAATAAGCCCCACGTGGAGATGATTATTACCTATTTTGAAACTATTGGTCTCAGGCTGGATATAGCCAATTGCGACAAGACTGAAACGAGAATGAACAAAATAAGGGTAGAAGCTTTATATTCTATGCTTGGAAAATTATTACATGTGCCCTAATCAGGGACAGGTCTCTGATCAAATTCAAGGTATTGCAAAGGTTGCAATAAAATAGCTTTTTAAAACATAAGTAATATTAAAATTTATAGTTTTATCAATTAAATATTCAAATTACATTTCACCTATATATTTAATAATACAGTTTAAAAGTAGAATGAAACCTGCAGCGTCACACAGACATATAAACATGCACACATACCTCCCCCCGCCCTTATGTCTCTATCGTGGGAAACACTATGAGCCTATAGTTAGGCACCATTGACAACTGACAATGGGCTTGTGCAAGTTAGAATATGCTGTGAAAATTAGGGTATCTGAAATGCAAGGGAATACAAGAAGAAAAGACACAATCACACATGCTAGAATTTTACGAGGGCATAGTGTTAAAAATATTTCAAAACATATCTGGAGATTTTTAATGAACACAAGTGGTCCAAGATCTCAGTTTTACATCTTCTCAAGAAAGCATCATGGTTAGTCTTAGCACCACTCCGGGGCCATGGTTCAGGAGGACTTCATCAGAGGAAACAGTGCCATCTACAGTGCTGAAGTAGTGAAAGAGTGTGCGTGCACACACACATACATACACTAAATACAAAAATGTAACATTTCCTATAAAGTACAGGCAAGAAGAAAACTATATACCATATAACAAATCAGAAAATTAAGGGTAAGGAATAGGAAGATGTTCACCTAGGTTAAAATGTTTTCAGTGCCATAATATAAGAAATACAAAGTCAAAGAAAGTGGCAACAAGAATTCTTCAAGATGCCCAGAGAAATTTATTGACCAAAAGAGGTGGGGATGAGGGGGCAGAAATTACATATATCTTTTACCTTCTTGTTCACAAAAGATCTGAGATGAAAATCCAAAGCAGACATAAATTTCCCAAGAGTAGGGGGAAAGTTATTGAAGGAAATCAAGATCATGTCAGATCTGTTTCTCAAGAAATTAGAACCTCTGAAGACTGAAAAATTCAGTTAGATTAGGCCACTCACAAATAGTAAAGCAACTCACAAACAGAACAGAAATACAGCAGAGGAATAAGGGCAATTTTTGCAGAAAGCCAGTTCTCCCTGACATTTATTTTATGAAGCTTTATGTTTCTTATAGATTGGAGATAGTGATGCCGTTGGGACTGGGAAGTGTAAAGATTTCAGAATTGGATGGGAAGGTTCCCATGAAGGTTCTTGGAGCAAAGGCTATTGCTATTGTGCTGGACTGTAGAAAAATGTATTGATTTGGGCTTTCATAAATAAAGCATAAATTGGTTCTGCAGTTCTACTGTGTCTAAAAGGTGAATAGAAAATCTACATTATTTAGAACAGGGGTAACCAATTGGCAGCTTCATGTTCTGGGATCTGGGCTGCAAAAATCTAGATGGCTGCTAGATGACCACAAAGAGATACAGAAAACACTTTGCACTGATCTGGTGGTCTTCAGGATTTTTGTCATCTAGATTTGGTGGCCCACGTGTGTGAGTGCCTTTGAGTCAGTCTTGACTCCTGGTGACTGCCTGGAAAAGTTCCTGCCGTTTTCTTGGCAAGATTTCAGAAGGGCTTTGCTCTTGCCTGCTTCCCAGGGCTGAGAGAGAATGACTGGCCCAAAGCCACCCAGCTGGTTTTGGGCCTACGGTGGGACTAGAACTCGTGACATCCCAGGTTCTAGTCTGATGCCTTAACCACTACACCAAACTAGCTCATGGGATTCTCTGCCTAATTTTATCCAGCCTCAGCCAGACCTCAAACGCTCCCTGCAAATCAATTCTGCCTCTCCCTTCTCTTCAGTCTGGAAGAAAAGTGAGAGTGCCCCACCAACTTTGGACTGACCTCACCCATACCTTGTTTCATCTCCATTCACCCTTGGCATGCAGCCTGTTCTTCTAAAGGAAACAGAGGTTTCAACATAAAACTGTTTACCCACTGCTGATTTATGTAATTTAAAACTATGAAGTTTTTCAAAGCTGTTTCCTATGTAGTATCAATAATATCCTCAGGTGAGATATTACTAAGAACATGAGCGTACTTTTTTTCTCTTAGTCACTAATTAATTGGATAGATTTTAATGGTTCACTGTGAACTACTTTTGATGTTAGGTAGGAATGCTAGGAGATATAGAAGTGACTGATGCATTCAGCTGTTAGACTTCCAGTATAAGAAAATTATTAAGTACATAGAGAGTAATTACACTAATTGTACTTAATTATGTTAGTTATTCTATTAACTGCATTTTATTAGATCAAATCAAATTTCATTCTGACCCCACCCATCTCTTTCTTCTGGCTCCATACATTGTTGGAGAACAGTCACTCACTGGCCAGATACAACTCCCAGACCCTGGAAAATTACATAATCCTGTTCTAAGGGGTTGCTGGGTCACTGATTTAATCAATCTGGGGTCAGTTCTCTGATTTTAGAACACAGGAATTCAGCAATAGCATAATGTACAAATGTCTGTGCATGTCCATGTCATGTTCAATATTCAACTGATGCAAGATTGCAGGCATGCCTCTATTTCTTTGGAGAGGTAGATGTGTAGCAATGGCCACCTTCCCATGACAGTCCTCAGAAAGGAAAATTGTTGGGGAAAATTCTCCCTCTCTCCCTCCCTCCCAGGACCTATATGGCTGCCTATCTCATACAATGACTCCAGGCAGCTCACAACAATCCATAAAACATAGTTAAAAACAAAGGTAGGTGCCAGACCAAACATCCTTGCAGCTCAACCCCCATCCTAGCCCAATGCCTGGAGGAAGAGCCAGGTCTTCACAGCCCTCGGGAAGGCTAAAAGGGTACAGATCCCTCTGATCTCAGGTGGGAAGATGTTCCAAAGAGCTGGGGCAGCCACCGAGAAGGCATGCCTCAGAGGTCCCATCAGGTTGCAATATTTAAGGGAGGGGACCTGGAGCATGCCCACTCTATCTAACCTAGTAAGATGGGCAGATACCGTCAGGCAGAGGCTGGCTCTGTGCCATGTTTACCACCTTGCATTGCACCCAGAAAGCAACTGGAAGCCAGTGCAGCTCAAACAGCAGTGACGTTACTCGGGTGAACTGCAGGGCACCCAAAACGGTACGTGCCGCTGCATTCTGGACCAGTTGCAGCTTCTGGGTGGTCTTCAAGGGCAGCCCATGTAGAGCACATTGCAGTAATCCTTCCCTCCTTCCCTCTCTCTGGAAAATTTGATAGGTATTGTATTTTCTTAACATTTTATTGCTGTTCTTTTCCTTAGGGATGTAAACGTATTGACTGATGAGATATAACCAATATATGGACAAGAAATACATTAAATAATGACAGCAATAAAGAAGAGATAAAGTTTTTACTATACTCTGTTACAAAACTTTTTCGGCTTCCTGAATACGCTGCACAGGAAACACGATGAAAGCAAACAGTTGTGGAATGAATATAAAATGATGTGCTCAGTGTATTCAAGCACTGCTATTGAATTCAGGAAGAGATCCAGTCATGAATGAATGAGTACATACTATACTATGGAATCGGGTCGTATTCATATGTCATATTCAGAATATCAAGATGACACTATAATAGTTTTTTCCCCTTTTATTGTACAGTAATGTTATAAATTGTGATATGTTGTATTATTTCAATGCAGATTTCAAGGCAGTAATATTTATGTAATTTGATTAAAATTATGAACATTCTATTATTTAACGAGCATAAAGTATTGAAAATAAAAAGAGAAAAGTAAACATTCTATCAGTATTAATTGCAATTTAGGATGTCAATATTACGACATAAGACCGTTTGACTCTTCATCCAAAGTTAATTATAACAAAAAAGAACTGCTGCAATTCACACCGAGGTATTAGTTATTGTAATATTTTTGAAAAGCACTCATAACTTAATGGACCTAGATCACTATGTGGCTTGCAAAATTTCTAATTTCTTAACTGTAAACCAGATTCATCCATTCATATAATTTCATTTTCTTTCTCTCTATAACTGTAGTTGAATATGTACTTCTTCCACATACATCTCATACTGAAGCTTCATATGATATTGAATAGCTAGAAGAGAGACTGTTTGGTGTAGCAGTTAAAGTGCTGGGCTAGAAACCAGGAGACTGAGAGTTCTAGTCCCACCTTAGGCCAGAAAGCCGGCTGGGTGACCCTGGGCCAGTCACTCTCTCTCAGCCCAACCCACCTCACAGGGTTGTTGTTGTGGGGAAAATAGGAGGAGGAAGGAGCATTAGGTATGTTCACTGCCTTGAGTTATATATTAAAAAGGCAGGATAAAATAATAATAATAATAATACCACCACCACCACCACCACCACCAGACAAGCATCTGCCACACAACACTCCAGATTTAGCGACTGTTGATAAGAAAGACAAAAAAGTCTGGATAATTGACATTGCAATACCTGGAGGCAGCAGAAGAGAAGAGGAAGAACTGGAGAAAATCACAAAATATAAAGACCTGCAAATAGAAGTAGAATGACTGTGGCAAAAGAAAGCAAAGATAGTACCAGTAGTAATAGGTGCCTTGGGTGCAATTCCAAAACATGTGGAGCACAACTTGAACACCATCGGCATTGACAAAATCACCATCAGTCAATTGCAAAAGGCAGCTTTACTTGGAACAGCTTACATCCTGCGATGATACCTTTAAACAACATCTGCCTATCACAGGTCCTTGGGGAAGACTTGATAGGTAGACAAAAATGCCAGATCCACTCTAAACATCTGGCTGATTGTGTGACCAACCATAATATTTCCATTGCAATTGTATATGATGAGTGCTAAAATATTGTAACATTTACTTTATTATGATGAAGGCCTGGTCCTGGTATGCTTATTTATGTCTGAATAAACATGAACAGCATTGCATTCTGAAAGTGCTAGGATGAATTAAAACTGTTGCTAAAGCTGGATTCATTCTGCAGGCTGCTAGGCAGCATTAGCACCAACTTTCACCACCATAAAAGTGCTGCCTGCAGAGCATTGATGGGAGGACCAATGTCCATAGCATGGGCAATAACTGACTGAGCAGCTATACTGTATATTCACAGGAAGAGAGTTACCTAAGGGCAGAACTAGGACTGGCTGGCTCATTCTTTCTACTGGACATGAAATATTTTGCTTCCCACTGTGATTGGATTGTGAAATTGTAATGTAAATGATGAATGATGAATGAATGTTAGGTCAAAGGATCCAAGAATTCAATGAAAGCTATGTAATTAAATTAATCCTTCACTGGAAATTTTTCTCTGTGCATTTTGTTTTTTTGTTATGGGAAAGTAGCATTTTTCTGAACTGGCCTATCACAACAGTAATTTGTTTATTTTTACTGAGCTCACTTTCACAACGATGCCCTCACAGTTTTCCATTAATGCACTCATTAATAATAATATAGTATTTTAAAAGAACCATGTAAATCATCAGACACATCAGGTGTTGTAAACAGTGCCCTTTGTGTGTGGATAATCAAATTGATTCTGTTCTGGGTGTAAAGGACAACTTAATTTTGAAACCTTGAAGAGATAAACTGGTATCTAGATTGAATAAAACGATTGATTTCACTCAAAATATCAATTGGCAAAACAAGATCGTATTAATGTTATCTGCCAAAGTACTGTGCTATTTCCAGAACCCACCCCCTTTTCCGTTTATATGTATTAGAATTTTCATATAATAAAAATTGAATCCAAAGAAAAAAAAGGAAGAAAAACAAAAAAAGTGCTAGAAAAGAAAAAGAAAACTAAAGTTAAGAAATACATAAATGACTTCTGACCTTCTTTTCAACAGATAATTACAATCTTATTGTCCCTCCTCCCTCCTGAATATTTTACAAATCTCCTCACCACCTCATTTAGTCCATTTATATTTCTTAAACTTCAAACTTAAACTTCAAATCCAGTTCATTTTTTTTCTTCTTTGAGGAAAAAATCCATATAATGTTTCCAGTCTTTCAAAAAAGATTTTATTTGTTTTCTGACCAAACAGGTCAATTTTGCCATTTCTGCAAATTCTGACATTTTCACAATCCATTCCTCCAGCTGGGAATTCCATTATTCTTCCATCACAGAACCCACCTCCTTTTCAAAAACTCCTCTTCTCACCTCTGAAATGGAACACGTAAATAAATAAACAAACAAAACAAAATAAACAAACACAGACCAGGCTGGAATATGTGAATATCTATGGAGGCCTCCTAAGCTTCCATGTTGAATTGTAGCACAGCAGTGGAAAGTTCTCAGATCCTTTAGACATGCATAAGGCCCATGTAGTCCTATGAATCTTGAGTGTTGTCTGACCTTGGGAACTGGTTCCATCCCCTATATCCATCAGGCCTTTCTCTTCTGGGTCCAGACTTTCACAAGTTCAGCATGGAGATGTAAAAAGGAGCTGTACTTAGATACATGTATAGCTCTCCACAAGGGCTGCAACAAGAAACTAGCACAATAAACGAAATCGTTTGAAGTCCTCCCACAAAGATCTATCACATTTTTTATGGAATCTTATAAGGAGATTTGGAATCCACTGCTACGGAATTATATACTACTGTCATGTGCTTCATCTTTACTGTAAGTCCAGTTTTTATTGTAATTGCAAGTGACCTATATCAAGGACTTCCCATTGATTGTTCATCATTGATCTTGCTTTACTTAGGATGGCTTAGAATCAGCCATTTTTTATTTAAATCCTAACACAACAATTAGCCCCAAACCTCTCAGTGCATTTCATTAAATGTCACCCAAACCCAACATACGTCACTTGCACATGTATCATTTCCTGTTGGTTGTAGGAAATAACTCTATAAAAAAACAGAACAGGAGCTGTGGGTAGGTGGGAAGCTCTTCTAACAGATGTCCTGCCATTTGTTAGCAATTGAATGGCTCGAGTCTTAAAATATATGTGGTAATAAATGACAGACGAGGCAGGATGTTCCACTGTGGAAGGTGTGTCTTCTTACTATGTTAAAAGAGAAATAATTTGCGGAGCAATTTTCTGAATGGAGAGACTTGACCTGGATTGTGCTTCCCTGTTGAAAATTATTTCTTCTTTTGCCAGTTCTACCAAAGGATATAGCAGACAATGCTGCTTTAAGCTCCTCTCCGTTGTACTTTCTATCCTAGTGAGAAAAAAAAAAGGCTGTTCTATTTTTCCAGGAAATTGCAAAAACTGGTGCTCCGTACTGCTCCTCTTCCCTTCCAAATTATCCTCTCCCCCTAATTCTTTTCTACCAATATGCAAGGGAAATCTTTCTCCCTCATCCCTTCCCTGGTATTAGAGAGACCTCCGTTTACTAGAAAATCAGTTCAAGGAAGCAGCAACACATCTGCAGAGTAAAGGTAAGGTTTGAAAACAAGGGGATCCAAGGTGGCATGGAGACATATCATCAAAACAAGCAAAGCTATGTGGGTTGGCAGCCTCTTAGAAGCAAAGCTATAACAAAGAGTAAAATGGGAGCCTTAAACTGAGAACGGAGGGCAATTGACTCCTGCTGATGCAATATTAAATGAAATTGCACTGCACCTTCTTCATAAGGTGGCACATGGGACTGAAGACTCCCCATACCACGGGATCCATTTGGAGCCATGCTGCAGCGGGAGCAGGGAGGGCAGAAAGCAACTGCCCCACCTGAGTTCTGCTGAATGGCTGTGGGGCTCTTCATTCCCAATGTGCCAGGTAAAATATTTACCTCTGCCTATTTAGGGAGGCTCCTTGTGAAGTTTCAAGGGAGAACATGATCAAGAGGGAGTTCCTTTACACAGGTTAAGTGGAAGTGTATGAACAGGAGAGCAATTCCACTGCCCAGCTCCTGCAGGAGGTTTTCTGCTAAAGACCTCAATGGGTCTCATTTTAATGAAGAATCAAATTGCATGAGCTGGACTTCAGACATACCTGAGAGCAATGGCTGGGCCCTGCAGTCTGGAATTCCCCGCCAAGAAAGGAAATAGGTGTGCAGCACATTTCCTGCTGGGTGATATATTTGGCTTATCAAGAAACTCAAACTAAACTGTGATGGGGAAGGGTGATGAGTTAGCCACACGTTTTAATATTATACATATACATATAACTGGTGACAGGGGTTTGCCAGCTCAGGAAACAGCAAGGCACATACCCTGCTTACTCTTTTCAAGTCACCTCTTTTCAAGGTTTTTTTACTTTTCCTTACTGTGCTCTAGTGCGTGTTCACTGTTTCACTCAAGTGCTTTACACAAATCAGCTGTTTATAGGTTGCCTTCACTGCTTTAATCCTTTTTACGGAGGTGTGAATAAAACACTCTTTATCTATTACCAAATCCAGAATATTTATATTGGGTCCAAACAAAGACCCCTTTATCCAAATTCTATAGATGCACATGAGAGGCTCATCAGGAGGACATGAGGGCAATGTTGCTTTTTTACTGAAATACCTTAGCCATTGTGTCCAAGAGTTACAGCATTCAAGGTAGCAGCCTTTATTGTGCCGCTCCAGATAGTGGCTTAAACTTTCTCTCTGCTGTAAAATCATTGGGATCAAATTCACAGAATAATTCTTAGCGGATTTTTTGTTTTATTTTGCTTTGTTTTGCCTCTAATGTGATACTTTGGAATGTGGTTAGTGCAGAGGAGAAATCAGAAAGTAATTTTTTGTTCAAACAAATCTATGTAGTGATTGATCACAGTGGCTGTTCTATGTGATTTACAAGGAAGCGTTTCTCATTTCATTCCTTAAATTCATTCACAGCTTCAGTGTATACTTGATATAGTTTAAGATACACACTTGAAAGCAGGGATGAATGTGATTGCAAAGTCATTGAAGATAATTCATGCCCAGATTCCTTGCCTGCATGAACATTTCTGAAAGCAGATAGACCTGTATATGCAGAAGTAGTTTGGGAACATGCCCACTGATCCTGTCTCTTCACTGCTTTGACTTCAAGGACATTTGCAGCTGCAGATACCTTCTCTGGGGTTGTGCTGAAGCACAGTAGTGACATCACTGTCCATATGCCACAGTGCTTTCTCCTGCTGTGCTGCACCTGACAGCTTCTCATTCATCCCCTGCTGCACTCCCAAGTTTGCCACCCAAACAAATTAGGCACACTGGGGCCATGAGCTGGGAAACCTATCTGGACAGGAACCTGTATTTGTAAAGCAAAATCCCATATGTCTTACCTGAACCATTGAACCACTGAAAAAAAGGGGTAGGCAAATTAGAATTGCTATCCAAGAATGGGTGTTGTATACAGTATACTTGGTTCTTCAACATTCTCCCACTGGAAATCAGGACCATCTGTGGTTCCTCAGCCATTCTTAACACAGCAAATAGGAATTGTGGACCTCTGGTCCTACACTAAATTTCATCACCCTGATAGCTTTTGTCCTTTCTGTTTAAAGGGTTGAGTTGCTTTCTGCAGGTAAAGGGTTTCTGCAGTTAAAGCGTTGAGTTGCTAAGTAGCAATTGGATGTTGGAGTGTCCTGTTTCTGTTCTTATTCTCCTTATTTCTGATCCATGCATTCTCTAACTCTTCCATGACAGCCCCCAAATAACAACATAAACAAAATGCAAAGCTTATACATGGACAAAGTACCCATTCTCCCAATCAAAATCCATTTTGGAAGGCTGATTTCTTTTTCAGTGGTTTGTCATTATGTTTGTGGGATCCAGTGAAAGCTTAGCTGGACTTGCAGGGATGAGAGATAATTTATGCCTTCTCACACAAAATGGCACCTTCTTCCTGCTGAGAACAAACTCTAATTACAAGAGTTAGAAAATGTTGTTATATGCAACATTTATTCCTTACCTCTTTTCCTGCATTTCCAATCACCAGGGCTACAGTTCAGAGCTGGGAGAATGTCAGTATTTTGATACTCACATGCTGATTTCCCAGAGGTGGTTTCTCTTATATTGTAAATAACAAGAGAATTGATCTGTTCTGTTATGTGAAAAAGAGACTGACTTAAAACAGAAGAAGGAAGGAAGGAAGGAAGGAAGGAAGGAAGGAAGGAAGGAAGGAAGGAAGGAAGGAAGGAAGGAAGGAGGGAGGGAGGGAGGGAGGGACCAATCTTCTAAAACTTAGCAAGCCTCCCTTTCTTAGATGGAAATGTATATTGCTTTACTTATTTCAAAACATAGTCATGATTCTCCCTTTGTTATTGGGAGAGACCCCAGGTTTCTGGCCCCAAATCCTGTCCCTATAGTGATACTGGCAGGAAAAGGAAGTTTTCTCTGAGCAGTTACAAATATGAGCAATTTATATTGGGGGGGGGGGTATCTTCCTCCTTTATGGACAAATTCTTTTTTCAAAATACTTTGTGAAAAAATGTCACCTGACACTTTATCCAGATACTAAGATTGGAGTGAGATTTTTTTTCCATCATATTTTCTAATCCAGACCTACCTGGTTCCTCAAAGGGGCTAAACTTCCAGGAAACCCAACTCTAGGTTTCCCCAAACTAAGGTCTATCCAAATGTGTTAAATTACAATTGCTGCCAAAAATTAGGGTTATTTGGTGCAAATAAAACTGAAGGAAGAATCCCAGACTTTTCTCCTGGCTGTTAAGAGAAGCTGATTTTAAAACACTGGCTGAAATTTCAACCTTCACTTCATCTCATTTTATTTACAGTCCCAGACCAATAAAAATCTTCTGTTTAGTGACTGAGTAACATAGGGAAGAAATTGTGAATGCAGTTGATCGTAAACACCTACAAAAAGAACATTCAAACTGCTGGAAAGTAATTTTTGATGTATTGTTGGTGGCATAATGAAAATGGAAGATACATTCAGGATCAGGAAACAGAAGCTGACTAACTCTGTTGAAAATATATATTTCTTTCCAATGGTAAACTTTAACTATGGAAAAAAATGGGGGGGGGATAATGAAGTTAGGGAAACATCCTAAGTGAAATAGTAGCAGGCTAAATATAGCAAAAAGACACATTTCTTTCAAACTGACAACAAAATTGAACTTTTGAATGGGGTTTGAGCCTTTTATGCTGTTGGAAGGAATCCACGTTTACTCAGAAATGTCCAGTGTAGTTTTCACCCCAAGCATGCACTTTTCCAAAAACAACTGTCTATTGCCTCAAATGTTACCTTGTTTAATTGCTATATATGTAAATGTCCATATGTATTTGTACACGTGTGGGGGACATTGATGAAGATGGCTGGACACCATTTTTTACCTGGTGGAATTTGTGTACAAGTGACAGTTCACTGTCTTTTGACAAAATTGTGATGCTTTTCAAGTGTGGCAATTTCTCATCCAAATGTCTTGTTCAGTGGACAAAAATAAAGTGCCCCATGCATAATTCTGATTGTTGGAGCAGAGCCATTCTTTGTGGCCAAGTGTGGGCAATGTAGCCAATGCTAAGGCTGGAAACTCTTTTGGATCCTATGTGGTGGGATTTAAAATGATAGGAGAAGAACATATAAAGTCTATCTGATGTCTTATGGAGGAGACATGAAAGAAACAGAGATGTTCCAGATTCAGCAGCAGTCTATCATTGAAGGATAGACAGCATGGATGGACTAGGTTTTCAAGCCCTCCAAAATGTGGAGAAGAAATTTGCTTCTGTTAACCATGTTCTAACAAGACACCAAATTGACTAATAAATTGCCACGCTGATAAATGAAACTTAAAGTGCTTCAAGATGGAGGATCCTAGCATAACCAATTAAGACATCTCTGCAGCAATTCCATCTCCTCCTTCTTAATTAGCATTTCTACAGTAGCAATTTATAGCATCATCCAACCTAGCTGGGATTATATATTACCAATGAAGACTGCTTTATCTTGCCGCAGTGATGGCTGAGAGATGCTATAAATTATTGGTACAGAAATGCTGGGTAGATTTTCTCCATGATGGGAGAGATAGTGGGTAAAGATGATATCATATGAAGGATGAGATCACATGGATCCTTAATCTCCAGAGCAGTGTTTCTCAACCTTGGCAACTTTAAGATGTGTGGACTTCAACCCTAGTTAATACTTGGATGGGAGGCCACCAAGAAATCTTAGGACTATATATTAAATTGCAAAGTCAAGAAAACATCCCAGTAGAAGGAACTGGAAACCATTTCTGTACTGCTACCAAGAAAATTCCATGGATGTGCCTATGAGTTTAGCTCAACTTGAGCAGGAAGCTCTATACTTATCCATTATGAATGTACGTATAAGTCACAGAATCATAGAACTGTAGAGTTGGAAGGAACCACAAGGATCACTTAGTCCAACCCTCTGCAATGTGCAGGAAAACAATTTAAACCATCCATGAAAGGAGGATTCCAGCCGCTTCTTAAAAAGCTCCGGAGATGGAAAACCTCTGCTTCCATAGGTAGATTGTTCCATTCTTGTACAAATATTAATATCAGGAAGTCTTCTCTGATGTTTAAATGACATCTAGTTAACCACAACTTACAGTATATCCTACAATGTATTTAGTTGATTAGTCGATTGGCTCTGATGTCACATTTCATTAAAGACACAGAGAGTTGTGGAAGTATTTGGAATCATATAAAGACTAAGCAAATGTTACCATTTCTAATATAAATTAAAGGCTTATTATTTGCCAAGAAAGTGGAGGCCCTTTTTATTCTTTCTGGTCAGCCTGCGTTGATCTTCTATGAGATCAAAACATTGTCCATCTTCTGTTCCTGCCATCTACAAAATGCTTGCCGACCATAGCCCAGGCATAACAATAGCTTTGTCAGTATTTGGACCTTGGACAAAATTCATTCTTCTGCCTCCTCAGCTCAGTAGCAATGGTTGGGAAATGTGAATCTCATCTAACTAAGACTATTGCAGTGTAAGTGAAGGTTACCCTACCCCTAAATTACAGTCATATAAGTGAGACCTTTGATTTGTATTTGAGAGCTCTACGTGAGAGCACTGCCTATCATTTTGTCCATAGCTCATGGTTTATAGGGCAGCAAAGACCAAGGTCTGATATCAGAGTGGGCCACGTCAGTCAGAAATATCATGTACTCATCCTCCTTTTTGCTATTGGAGCCTTTAACATCCTGAGGGAAAAGGTAACCGTGAAAATGAGCCAAGATGGGGTGAAGGCCCCTTTTATCGGTACACTTGCCCCTTCCCCACCTACTGCATCACTGATGATGACTGGATAACATGCTTGACTCGAGCCGATTTATCTGGAATCTGTCTCCTGCAACTTTTTCACCTTACACTGAGCCAATCCAATGGAAAGCATGGTGGAGATCTGAGATGGCCTTCTCTCTGAAGG
This sequence comes from Candoia aspera, assembly GCF_035149785.1. Classification (NCBI taxonomy): domain Eukaryota; kingdom Metazoa; phylum Chordata; class Lepidosauria; order Squamata; family Candoiidae; genus Candoia; species Candoia aspera. The sequence continues at coordinate 187,587,024 of NC_086154.1, forward strand.
AAAAAAATAAATCCATTAGCAGCAGTGAGCAAAAGGCTCATTTCAGTACTGACTGTGAAGGCAGCTGGGAGGCTTCTGACCAGGTAGATGAAATCCTGCTCCCCCAAGAAGCTGACTACATGCGAAACAGGCAAGTGCAGCCAAAACACTTAGAGTAATCAACTGAAGTTGTGGGGCGAAGTTGTTCCTGTCCATGTTCCATAAATTATTGAACAGTTAATTTCATCTTTGTGCCTCCAAGACATTCTAGCTTTAGGGATGACAGCTTTATCCATTAAAGCAAGTGTGGTGACAGGAGTACAGTGAGTGCTGAGAGGAGCTGCAGGGAAAGGATGCCCATTCTCAGCTGCATTACCATCACGAAATGCTGGGACTCATCAACATCTTAATCAATAAGCAAGAGTCAATTACTGAGGAAGCACGAGCTGAAGCAGGGTCTCATTATTAGGTGTACATTCAGGCAGCCAAATGGGTTTAATCAAGAAGGCCCTCAAGATCAGGCAGACAGTGTGCCCCCTGCTGTCCCTTCCTGAACATTTCAGCCACCTGAATGTTCAGGGTACTGCCACAGGCAGCCCCCCAGAATGCTGACTTATGGCTCACACAATCCAAGATGTCTGAATACAGAAAGGCTACACACAGGCATGCCCACCTCAGTCAAGACAAGGGAGATGACGTGTTCTCTGCCAATAAGGCAGTACTCCAGAATGGTATGAACAATGGAATGGAATGTCAGAATCTAACCCCTCACTTGAATCAATTGGTAGAGTCACAGGTCAGTGGTAAAGTACATTGTTTGCATGCAAAGGGGCCCAAGTTCAATTGCTGCATTTCTAGTGAGGACTGAAATACCAAAAATCTGTCAAGGGTTACTGCCAGTCAGTATAGATGGATCTGGAGGAGGAGGAGGAGGAAGCTCCCTGTGTTCCAGCCACAGCAACCTGGAAAGGGTTTCTGTGCCTGCAGAACCCAGGCTGAATTAAGAGTGTTCATTGTACATCTTTTCTTTGTTTTTCTAATTCCCTGGACAACCCAGTCTGCAGTTGCTATGAAAAAGAGAAAATTTCATATATGGGTTTATTAGGAATGGCATACAAAGCAAACTGCTAATACAGAAGTACCTTTATACAAGTATATAACACAACAGTTTGGGTCAAAAAGCGTAGAACTGCAAAAGATTCAGAAATGGGCCACCCAGATATCAAAGGGATATAGAACTACATGTCTCTGAATATCAGTTACTGAGAATACTGTGCAAGATTGCATTGCTCTCGTGTGCTCCCCGTGAGATTCCTGTTGGCATCTGGTTGGCCTTCATGGGAGCAGAATGCTAACTTAGAGAGGGTGTTTGGTGTGCTCCAGCAGATATCATCTTACATTCTCTGTAGTAACAATATCATTATTGTTACTACAGAGAATGTATTATACTACATTCTCTGTAGTAACCATCAAATCTTGTCTTCACAGTCCTTAGATCATACTGGTATACTGGTGCTATGTTTATATGCTGCTATCCTCGATGGTTGGTTTTATTTTGTGATTATGTTCATTTGTTTCAGATTTTAAATTGTATTATTACATTTATGTATTTTAAAGCCTTCCTTTTGCAAATCACCACAGTGCTCTGGCTATGCAGTAGTACAGAACTGTAGCATACAAATAAATCCAACCTATGGAGAGTTTGGAATCATTGTTAGTTCATTAAAAATAAGGGGTTTGGTACTTACGTTTTAAACTACCAGGAGTCTGACCAAGCTGGACAGGATAAATACACTACAAAACAAACAAAACTTTAGCTGCAAATCTAGGCTTGTTGCTATAACTCACAAGGCACTCTGGCATTAACTATGCCACTGCATTCACCACTTTTTTCCCCTCAAAAAACTACGTTTGCACAGTGTTGTGAAACATTAACATGAATAAAATGGGGCTATCCTTAAAGATAGTACTCTCGTCTACCTTCTCTGACCCTCTTATCCCAGACTGAGAAGTGGGAAGCAGCTGGCATGACAATCTTTTAACGTCCTGAACAGATGCAGGATTTGGATCTAGAAATCAAACCAGTGTCATCTGAGCCTCTTCAGGTATTGTTGACCTTCAGAAGGGGCTAAGTGAATGTGCACCATCTGGGCCTACCCAAGCACGCCTTCTCTCTGAGAGTTCAGCATGGAGTTAAAATGTGGAGCAGAACGGGCGTACAGGACGTGCCTATGGTTGAAAATCCAAGATGGAAAATGTGCATCCTGCTAAGCTGAGGAAACAAATTGGCCCCAGCCACTGCCACAAGTCTCTCCAACTTTTATTATCATCAGAGGCATGGAGGGCTGGGAGTGGAGTGGGGAGTTGTGAAAAAAATGGCCTGTGTAACAGAATAATGAAAGAATGACATATTTGTCTTTTAAGTATAAATATGAACAGCTATGGAGATCTTGTGCTGTGGTGCTGCTAGGTTTTAACTCCAGCAACATTCATCTATTGCCAGGAAACAGATTTAGTACCTGAGGGATTGCAGTCTCAAATACCTTCTGCATTTCTTTTTTAATATGCTGCCAAGAATTTAAATTGGTAAAAGCTGGGGACTGACAAAAGAAAAAAAAAAAACCTCTTGATCCCCAAGAGCTTTTCTGGCACTAGTTTATCAGGGAATATGGTACCGTTATTTTTACTCTATTTGTTATTTTTTTGGTGGTGGTCAAGGAACTCATATATAACTCTATGACTTCTACCCCTACATCTTTTTTTTGAAAAAAGTTAAACAAACAAAGGTTGGATTCTCTTGGTGATGCTAGGAGCTGTCATTCATTTTATATACAATATGCTTTCTTGGACTGAACTCATTTTAGCATATTTTTGCAAAGGTCACGAGTGGGCAAAAATAAAAGCTGACTTCAGAGCACCCATTCAGGCCAAACAACTCCCAGCCAGCAGAAGCATCTCTAATAGAAGAAAGAAGGGCCCAAGATTGTTGGGGCTATTCCAAACATATTTGCTGGTATTTAAAGAATTTTGTGGAAAAGAGGGGAAGAGGGCAGCAAATTCAAATCCTTGGACTTCCTAAACTGTATCTTCGATTCCATCATAGTGAGCAGTCCTGTTTGTTTTAGTAGAACGTCCTTGAAATAATGAGACTCAGATCGGACACTGGCCAGCGCTGTCAGTATGGTTCATATTGATGGAACGTAATGGAGAATTCTACTGTAAGAGCCAGGCTTACACTGACTGCTCTTATTGTTCAGATGCTTCTTAACAAGGTGACACTCTCTCCCCTTAAGTTTGTTGTTTGGGTATGTCAGTGGGAGGACAGCTTCATCACGGAAGGCCTATTCACTCTCTGTGAGTTGGACCCTTCCTGGATAGAAACAGTTTAGATGCTGTTATCCATGCTCTGATGGTTTCCAAAATAGACCATGCTAATGCATTGCACATGATGCTGCTCTGAAGAAAGTTTCAGTGCTGTTAGCTCAAAATATGGCTGCTGATGTGCTACACATATCTTGCCAGTGCTTAAACAGATGCACAGACTCTCAGCCTGCCTCTGGGTGCAATTTAAAGTGCTTGCTTTTAAAATTCCAAATAACATGGAGCTTGGAGAATTATCTTACAATGAGTCCTGAAGAAAACAGGATCCATTTTTGAGTGTGCTGGAGGTATTGTAACCATTTTTATATCACTGGAAGTGAGCAAGTCTTGGTGGGCGGGCGAGTGGAAGGAAGGTTGTTTATTCTTCTTCTGCTCATTACATCAGAAGAAAAGGGAGTTTCAGTGCTCATTGGAAGAGACTTGGACACCCAGAGAGCAAAACACAGTTCAACCCATCCCTTCTCTGTTGCTTTGTCCTTTGTGTTATAATTGACTGCTAGATTTTCATTCTTTGTGTTGGCTGAAACTAGCACACTTCAAGCAATATAGTTAACCCCCTACCCCAATCTGTAGTTCAGAGAGACATCTGCATGTGTTACCAAAGGCTGGAAAATTCAGGGAAGAAGAGGTTGAAGGACATAGGAGTTATTTCTATCCCATTCCATGCTTTTCTGCAAGCTGGGGAACTTCCTTTATTATTAAGAGTAAGAATGCATACAATAGTTTTAGTCTACTCTGGTGTTTTTAATGCTAGACAAATAGCACAGTGCTTTTCTTTCTACACAGACTTATTCTTTCTCAAGGACTTCTGATCAATTGTGTAGACAAGTGATTTGATTCATCTGAAGTGATATACGTAGTTTGTTTTGTGTACAAAAGGTCAACTATGGGCAACACTGGAGTTATTGCAGGCAAATCTATCCTTAGTCTATAAAAGCACTAGTGAGGAGCACCACTGTTAGGGTCCATAATCTTGCAGGGCTGATTAGCCTTTTTCAACCTGGTACCCTTCAGATGCTGGGGACACAACTTTCAGAACTGGAGTTGGGAGACCTGAATCAAATGGGCCATTAATAGACAGTATTATGTGATTCATTAGGTGGCCTCATAGATTCACAATACCTATATTTATAAATATCTGCACCTTTTAGCAGAGTAAATGGACAATAAAGCTTCCCAACACCTAGAATTTGTCCAGGAGTTAATTCAGTATCAACCAGTGTTAAACTCTTTTCTCTGGCACAACTGCGTATCACAACAGAATCAATAACGAGATGTTTGAAGCAGGTCTGGAATGAACATGGTCCCTTCCTCACTACTCTTGTGAGCATACACACACATATGAATATATACAAAAGACCTTTAAATAGGACTGGAGCCTATGCCATGCAAGCTATTGTGGCATTGCAGTTTTGAAATAATGGTCACTCATTATATTTTTCAAGGGCATGAAGTGGAAGAATAAAACACAACTTTTGTAGGTCATGGGAGTAACTTAAAATTAGAGACATCTGGAAATTGTATCTAAACTTCCAAACTAAAGAATACTTTGTAAGACAGACTTTGGATTTGATTTTTATAGCGTAGGGGAGAGTGTTGGAGAGACATGTTTTGAGGGGTGTGATTTCACACACACACACACCCTATGCATACATACCCTATACATAGACAATTTAAACATCAAGATATGATTCCTGGGTTGTTATCCTTTATGAGTAGATAGAAAGTAAGTTTCATTTTCTTCCTATGGAAATTTTTATTAGCTTTTTTTTTTTTTAAGTGTTCCTTTCCTTCTGCTGCTTTACTGCTTTGAACCTATCTACTCCCATGGAGTTTAGAGCCTCAAGTTAGTATTATTATACTGAGGAGTGGGGGGTATATTCTCTGATTTGTTTGAGCATGTGAACAACAGAGAGAATAAATATGTCCTCGCATCCTCACATCAGTCTTCCGTGTGTCCTCTGTTTACCACGGAGAAAGCAGCTACATCATTTCATGTCAAGGGGAACTTTTCTTGAGTGCTTAGTTAGTAATCAGGCCTGTTTTAACAAGTAGCAAGGACAGGTTTATTATCAAGTAGGTGACAAAACGTTCACTTCAAGATGCCCACCTGAATGTGTAGAAAGGAATATAAGAAAACTGATTGTTCGATCCAGAGTATGAATTACATGTGGCCAAATGTCCTGGACAAAAGTATGCTACTCCTACATGCATATTTTGGAAGGCTAAGCAGATAATAATATATAGGAATGGCACACATTATGTAATGCAGTGTGCAGTTCTCACATTGTATATATTTGGCATTTTAAAAAAACTTCATCTGCAACCTATCTAGGCCAAACCTCTTGGATTTAACCAAACACAAATCTTTTTTTTATTTACTATGGCATTCAGTCTAAGTATGTGGGCTTTGTTGGGCTGTGAACTGGAGTGTCATCCAGAAGGGTGCTGGGGCCAAATTGAATTACAAAGGGAATCTTTATCTAAGCATTCATACATATCCAAGCATAAATCTGTCCTTTACCAGCTCTCACAGAATAATACAGGGAAGATATATATGTCCATGCTTGTTTGGGAGGAGGGGGGAACCGACAGAACAGACTCATAACTTCTATTGTGTTGATCTCTAACATTAGAGACTTTCTGCAGTATAACAGGTATCAACATGTAGCACTTGCAGAGTTTTGCTAAGTGACTGAGAAAATCACAACTATACTAACTCTTGAGATAGATCAGTACTGTATTTATACATCAGAGATGTGAGGAGGGGAGGTTGAAGATAGAAGATGGTTTACTGTAACAAAATGTGTGGGTGAGATGACAACATCATCAGGCACTTCCTGACTTTTCTTCACTGCTGCACTCCCTACGGCACCACAAAGCAAGGCAAGAGGTGACTTCATTAACGGAGGTCCGTATTTCCAACCAAAGTTTTTAATAAATGCATGAGAAACCTATGATCTCTCCACAGCCATAAAAATCTCCTATAAATGCATTATAATTTAGGACCAGACATCATTAGAGATCCACTTCCCAGTGTTCAAGGAGACAGTTAACCCTTCTCTGTACATTGTCTTCCAAATCTGAATTGTAGTTGTACTTGCTCTAAGGTGTTCAGATTCTTAAATCAGAGCTATGCTGAACTTCTAACTCTTCTCCTGCTCACACTGTTTATGAAGACTGGGGTGCGGCAATGATTTAAATAAGGATTTATTGAAATTCATTGGGCTAGTAAAGCAAAGTTGTCTTAATGAGGACTTTTTTTTTCCTTCCTGAACCTTCTTGGACCAAATTGCAGTCAGGTTACTTTTGTCAGAAAAAGATGTGAGCAAGCATACAGGGTTTTTTGAAACTCTAAGAAAAGAATTTAAAAAAAAACATGAAGATTGCCTTTCAAATTTTGTCTGAAATTCTTTTAGTAAAGGTAAAGGTTTCCCTTGACGTAAAGTCCAGTCGTGTCCGACTCTAGGGGGCGGTGCTCATCTCCGTTTCTAAGCCTTGGAGCCGGCGTTGTCCCTAAGGACCCGTCCGTGGTCATGTGGCCGGCATGACTCACGGAACGCCGTTACCTTCCCGCCGAAGCGGTACCAATTAATCTACTCACATTTGCACCTGCAAAAAATGGGGCAAATGCCTCTTCCAAGAGAGGGTTTTGGGTTTTTTTTAGAAAAAACAAAACCCAAATGTTGGAACCAGGATTTGGACCAGCATTTATTTAATGTCCCTTTGTTGGTTTTTTTTTTTTAATTTTATTTTTAATTCTTTTTGGGGGGGTATAACATTATGTATGACCCCTTTGTTGATTTTGATGAAATTGTTAAAAGAGGAACTGGTTCAGTACGAACCTTTCAGTTCATGTAGCATTTTACTCTTTTTATACCTTTTTATTTTCTTTTTCTTTTATAGTCATTCTATTTTAGCTTGTTATATTGTGTACTTGTTGGGGGGGTTAGGACTGATAGTTAATTTGATATTTTAATCATACTGGTGGATGTTTTAATTTTTCTTTCTGTACAATACATCATGTAAGCTGCCAAGAATCACTAGATTGTGGTGGGATATAAGGGCAATCAATCAATCAGTCATTGCATGGGAGGTATGTTAATTACTATCTTTCCCAGCATCGTGGCTCCCGTTTAAACTGGGTCATTCCAGAATTGATTGAACATAAATAAAAATATCAGGACATCTGATCTCAAATTATCATTCGGTCCACTGTGTCTATGAAATGCTGGGGCCAGAAATGTACCAAACACATAAGAACAATTATTTCTTTTGATTTCAGAATGAACATTCCTAAACAAGCACTAATGTCTTACGCCTTTAAGTACTGTGTCCAACCCTTAGTCAGTCAATAAGAGTTCATAGTCCTTTTCTAAACTTAAAAAGAAGGATAATGATCTTGGAAAATCAATCCTGTACTTAGGATTTTCAGTGAACAAAACTAAACAAATTATAAGAACAGAATTGGGAATATTAACACAGGGGAGAGCATGAGCCATTCTATCCTACAGAAATCGTTGTTAAAATGGAAGGTCCTAACTTAGCTATTGAAAGTGTTTGGATTGTTGCTTCTGGTGGGGAAAATCAATTCTCCAGAGGCTGGGACATCTACTGACCTCACCTGCTAGAGCTCTGCCAAAAACTCCACTTCTCATACTACCTTTGTGCCCTGTATCCTAAATTTTCTGACTGTGATGAGTTATTGCCACAGGCTCCCAGATGCAAAGGTTGTATTTGAAGCATGCACATTATAGATTTCCCTTTTAATCTCAAAAACAAAGGAAAAATACCGCTGGGGAGAAAGCTTGATTTGTTTTGAAATACTGGCTGTTTCACATGATCCTCTGGCTTATATAGTCAGCCGATATACCTTATTAACTTTATAAGAACTATGAGTTTTCATTCTTCATCAATTCTGTCCTACTAGTTGTTACATATTCCAATCTTTTATTTAATTAAACACTAAAGAAACTTCACAAGCATCACTGTGGATAATTACATTTACTAAATGCATAGACCCTTACATAATGGAATTTAATTTTTTTTAAAAAATAAAAATGCGCTCAGAGATGAGAATATCCAAAATACTGCTAAGAGGACTGCATGCATAAATGGGAATATTTTTAGTAAAGCCACATTCCATCCAGATGTCACCGAGGCAATGACTAAACAATGTAGAAGAGTGGGAAAAGTTGTAGATGTTAATTCTAAGATACTTTTGGAGTTAAAACTACAGTAATATGCAATAAAACACTTTTATGGGTCTAGGAATACAACATCTATGAACCAAAAATCCTCTTTTTAAATTAAGTTTGTATTTTAAAATGTGGGCTTGAATACAGAGGGAAGCCACTTACAGTGGCATGAGACAGTACTTAGTATTTTCCAGAGAATAAGGGTAGTAGAAGGAAGGTAATAATTTAAAGCAGACAGGCTTATGTAGATGGGGCCAGAATTTTGTTTGCTCCTGTGTTTCATGGCACAGAATTGGGGGAGGTGGGATGTGTTCTCTCTCTCTCTCTCTCTCTCTCTGTGTGTCTGTATGTATGTACGTAAAAGACTTCCTAAGGCTTATATTATTCTTATTGCAAAATTGTGGGAAACCGTGTGTCCATTTTCAGGGAGTAACATAAAACAGATCCTGAGATCCAGAGCTCATTTAACCTGGTGAATCAAGTTAAGATTGCGAGAACATACAGCAAGCCAGTCTGTGCTCACACTGCATGTTATATTAACCGTGTGGTTTGCCATTAAGTAGATTTTTTTTTATTCTAATAGCTAGAGCAATCCAGACCGATATGTATGTGGATCAGGACTCTGGTATGCAGTGGGCAAGGAACTTCAATCCTTTGTAGACTACAAATGCAAATAAGTAGAGAATATAACATATAAGTAGTCTTAAATTTATAAAATCCTTTATGGCCCAGTCTAGAAACAAATCAAAACCTCCTCCAAAATGTTTTATACTGTTAAGACAATGAAAATGAAGCTGAGAACTGGGAATGATATTACTACTGTTACTGTTATTATTACAACTACTGCTATGTTGTATTTAACCTTCCCAGATTGGTGAATCTGTGGACAACACTGGGTTTGAACCTAATTCAGCACTATTTCTTAATTGGCCTTTTTGAATCAATCCTGCACATCCTGTTCCATCATAAGCTTTCTGCAGAAGCAACGGCTCATTTTCTTCCACCCAGCAAGGGAATCTCCCTGATAAAAAAAGGTAGAGATGATTTTCATTAATTCACTTCTCTCCCTAAAGCTTTCGCATTTACCTACTTCAGTGGGATTGGGGATTCTGCATGGAAGTGGACAAGGTAGCACTGGGGTTACAGGAGGGACAATTAGCAGGAATTGCCTCCCCTCTTCAGCTAGTGGAAATATTCTGAGTGGAATTAAAGCCACATGTAAAAAAAAATAATCTTTATTGAACTCCATTTTCCACTAGATAATGTTTGGGGACATGCTCTCTCCATCTTGATTCATGCATAGAAAACACAATGGCATACCATTCTTTACACTGATCTTTTTCAGTATGTGTGCTTATGTGAAAATAAGTAATACAAAAAAGAGGATTAAAAGAGAAGGCTGAAAATCACATCACGCTGAGCATGCTCTCTCTATTTCTCCCATAACAATAAAGCCTCAGGGATCATTGTACTTACTTAGCAATTTTTTAAGCACCTTCCATCAAAGGACCTCCATGTGCTTTGAAAACATTAATTAAACTTGACTGTATTCACTCACCAGTGGTAAAGATTATTAATCCCAGTTTACATCTGGGAAACTGAACACTAGGACATGAACAGGTATGCAGGTGAAGTTGTACCCTTACTATTGAACTACAGGTAGTCCCAAGTTTTCTGATTGATAAGAAAATGCAAATACGTATGTGCACATATATTCCTAAGGTGGGCATGGGTCTATGCGCTGAGGGAGGCTTCCTCTCAAATTAAAGATTTTGTTACCTTCCTTTCCTTTTTAAGCATGATAGAAATGTCAACCCAGGGAAAATAAGAAAACAGCATCCTTAGAGATGTCATTTATACAGAATGTGCTGTACAAGTTCAACTTCTGCACCAGCAAGCCCCAAAAAGGGTGGTTGGAATTAAGAAGTAGAAGAGTGTGGTGATGGTGCGGATGGGGGAAAGAGCAGAGGAAACTTCATTCAGAAAGATAACAAAACTAGACAAGATAGAAGAACCCCAAAAAAGAGAAGACTGAAGGGGAAACCCAGGAGGCAAGGATTAAGATTCCACTCTTACGGTTTTGTTTTTGTTAAAAGCTCTTGTCCATTGCGCTAAGGCTTTTTAGATTCTGGCCTTCTCTTTAAACATCAGTTATGGGAAAGTGTGCCAGGTCCTTGGAGACAGATGTTGCTCCTAAGAAACAAAGCCTGAAGAAAGAGCGCCATTATCTGAGGTTCTAATGAGGACTTAATCCCTTGTGAATCTTGTCTGAAGGTGGAGGACTGGAGGGCTGAACCTCAGCTTGCATGCATTGCATTGTTTCTGCCACATTTATTCATTGCTGAGAAAAAGCTCCACTGGGCAGATACTCACCCTCTTCAAGCAATGAATGGATACTTTTGGGGCTAGGTGCTTCTTAACCACCTAACTCACATTTGTCTTATTTTTTCTAGGCAGGTGAATCCATTTCCAAAGAGAGCAGTAGGGTGAAACAGTCTGGTGAAGCATCTGTATTTTCTAAAGGTGCCTGTGGGTCAACGTGAAGCCCAGGCACCAGTCTTGTAAAGAAAAATAAAGCTACAGAGAAAGATCAAGCTGCCAGATCCTAGATTCCTCTTTTAAAACTATTAAAGTAATAGATATATTTTTAAAAGAATGAAGTAGGGCTATAAGGCACAAAGGAAATGTTCACAGGCACCAGATCTCAGCCTGTTCAGGATACTTGTTTTTATTATTTATCGTTTAGCTGCTGTGTCGGCACATGCCCCATGCCAGGCTGACAACCTAAAACAACCCAACGCTTCAACAGAAAGGCTGGAACGAAAGAACAAGAATGAGAAGCCTCCGAGAGGCGAGAACAGCAGCGCTGGAGCATGTGTGCAAACGTAATTGCATGAATTTAGGCCGAAGGAGAGGAGATCGGGATCTCGGCTGGGCGCATTAGCGTCCCACGCCGTCCTCACCGCGGGGGCTGTCTGAGAACCTTAGATTGGAGGTTCCCGGATATTAGAGCAAAGCGCGAAGACTCTCCCGACCCGGGAGGACTTCAACACGCTCTGCCGTACGTGGGCAGCGCCTCACGTGCTGCCTTCCCACCGCTGACTCGTAATCCCTCCGTTTGCCTCAAAACACACATCAACCCGGGCCTCCACCGGTGTCCACGGCTTCGCCTATCTTCTCCTCTCGCCTTTCTGACGCCTTGGGATTTTGCGAAAGTACACTCTAAACGCCAAATAAATCAATGCTTGCGGATCTGTAATAAGTTTCTTTCGTGCCCCCCCTTATTTATTTATTTCTTCCTCAGTCACTAAAAGAAGCGGCGGCAACTTGCAAGGAGCAGCGCTTGCCAGAGGGTGAATCATAGCTATATTGATTTGATTATGTAAAAGCTCAGAGGAACCTCAAGCTAGATACAGAAATATCTCATACCCAAACCCGGTGGGACCCGCACACTAGTCGGGGAAAAAAAAAAGCAATCTTATCCTGTTCCTGATAAAAGCATCATTAGTTTTCTCACAGCGAAACCGCTTTCTCCGCTGCCCGGGTTTTTTCTCGCCTTTCCTTCGTTTCTTTTTCTCTCGGATCCACTCAGACATAATTAACACTCCGCGATTAGACGCGGCTTCCCTCCGGAGCGGCCGCGCGGGAAAAAGAGGGGAAAGGGCGGCCGAGCCTCTCCCAGAGTTGCCTTATAGGGCGATCTGCCCTGCTCGTCCCAGCGACGCGGTGCAGCGCGCAGATTAGGCGGCGAGCGGTGGCACCCTCTTCTGGGCCCTCCGCTCGCTCGGCTTCCCGGAGTGAGCCGTAAAGCGATCAGGCGTCGGCTTCCCTCTCCCCACGCCTTCTCGCCAGAACTTTAAACTCCGCGCAGACACACACACACACACCAGCACCACCACATACTTTCTCTTTTCCTCTCTGTAATTCTACTCCGGCCGCTGCGCCACAACAAAGGCACGAAATCACACGTCCGCCGAGACACGGAGCTGCAAAGCTAGACGTGCTCCCTGCTTGTCATAACGAAGTGGAGGGGGAACGGTTTACTCTTCGCGTGAGCCATCCCTCACGTTCATCGCCAGGCCCGGCTCTCCCCTTAGCATGGAAGGGAGAGAGGCACAGAACAGCCCGGGCCGCCCTCTTACTTTTTCTTGTTGAGGCCGGGGAGTCCCGTTCCCCTCCGGCCACCCTCGAGCGGGAAAACCACCCACAGCCGTATTTGCGCTTCTGCTTCCTCGCTACGAGATTAATCCTTGGCCGCGAGTGATCAGCTTGGGCTAATTTCTTAAGCTCGTGGTGGGAGTCTGAATAGTCGTGGTAGACTTACTCCGGGGCTTGCTAATGTGTACACGGAAGAAGAAAATATGATCCCTTCATCCGGAGGCCTCTCTGTGCGTGCGCGTGTGCACGAGGTCATTGAAAAAGGGGTGATAGTGCGTGAGTTAACTTCACGCGCCGTTTCTCCTCGTTTAATTCCCTTCCACCTGGCTGAAGAGAGGGCTGGAGTGCTTTCTAATACCTCGGCTTTTCAGGTTGTACAATTCACCTTGTCGGGAGGCCCGATGGCTGTGGATCCCAAAAATTGGTACTAGGAATGGTAGCGTATTCAGAAATGTCTGTAAAATTTAATCCCCAAAGTATTTACTGGCAGTTGTAACACTGTTAGGAATGCCTATAAAAAGAAAAAAAAAACGGCTTGGCTTTTACGAACTTTTGACCAGTGTTCCCCAACAGGGTATCTTCCAAACATGTGTTTGGTGTTTTTTAAAAATGGGAATTAAGTACAAGATATATTGAAGGCTGCAGATTGGAGAAGCCTGGCTTTGACTAGGGCAGTGTTTCTTCAACTTTTTTCCCTCAGGATCCCTTCCCACTTTTAAAAATTATGGGTGATCCCAAAAGAGCTTTGATACTTACCACTTCCTGTGTTAAAAATTAAAATTGGCACAGTCGCTCCTGTGACCACTTCTCACGATTGTTTGATGGGATTTTATTATTGCGTTATTTTTCAACATAGGCTGGGAAATAATTTTGATTTTGTGGACCCTGAGAGGGGGGACCCCCTAGGAGTCATAGGACCACACTTTAAGAAACATTTGGACTAGGGCAAATTTGACAACTTCCTTAGATGCCAGAAGTATAGGAATTCTTGTATCATCCTCAGCATAGGAAATGCCTTTTACCTAGACCTCAGCATGTAGGTTGAAACAACTATTTTGTACTTAAAACATTTTGAATGCTAAATGTTTTATACAACCCTAGGGGCCATGCCTAGTATTACATTTTTAAAAAGCATAGACACAATGCCTTATTTGATTCATAATTATTCAGCACCATTCTGTAAACTTATCCACAGGTCTAAATAGAAATAAATTCTGATTCGAGATACATTTTTAGTATTTTCCAATCTAGGCTGATCCCTAATCTCAGACCAGATTCACAAGACCATGTGAATACCTTTTGGAAATATCAGCTATTTGGGATTTCGTTGCATACACACTATATTGAGAAAAAGATAGCACTAGTACCTTAGATAATTGATTTATTTACATGATTTTTAGAGTCATCCTTCTCACAGCAGTGACTGTGGGCAGTGTACAAAGATTACCACCACAAGATACAACCCACGATGCCCTGGTTAAAACAACTCCCCAAACAATAAGCCACATCACCAGCAGAGCTCACCTAACCTACTTGCCCAAATGCCTGGGGTGGGGACAGCCAGGTCTGCAGAGCCTTAGGTTAACAGGATCAGGGCCATCTGGTTCTTTGGGGGGATGTCATTTCACAGGGCAGGTGTGGCCACAGAGAAGACACAACTTCAGAATCCAGAAGACGGCATTGTTTGATGGAAGGACCTGGAGTGCAGCTCACAGAGCAGTGGTGTTATATGAGCATATTGAGAGATGCCAAATCCTGCCCATGCTATGGCCTTCTGGACCAGCTGCAGCTTCTGAGTGCTCTTCAAGGGCAGCCCTGTGTAGAGTATGTTACAGTAATCCAGGCAAAGGAGGTGACTGAGGCATGAGTCACAATGAGCAAGGCCTCCTGGTCCAGGTATGATTACTGTTTAAATGTGTATGCCACATAAACTTTTAGACTCCTGGAAGACTGCTATATAGGATCCCAATAAAGGATCCACAGTAAAGTAAGAATAATCCTAACCCAAGTGACAACATAAAGCAACACAATTTCATAAACAGAAGCAAAAACCGCAATTATAGTACATTATAATATATAACTGATAATAAGATCCAGTTCAATTTATTTGATCAGGGTTAAAATATATATGTTGTGGTTTCTGGTAGCTATTAATGGGACTTTTTTTTTACCAGGACTGAATGATGAAGCTCTAAAGATTTGTTTATAGAAAATAGATAAGATATGGGGAGAGATTTCTTTGGCTTTATTTTTTAGAGAAAGTGATAAGTTGGAATACTAGATGGATTTATTTGATTAAGGTTAAAATATATATGTTATTATTTCTGGTAGCCCTTGATGGACTTTTGCTGATTTGGACTGAATGATGAGTTTTTTATAATTTGTTTATTATAAGAGAGGAGATATGGGAAGAAGAGATTTTTTTTAAAACTGAAATATTAGAGAAGGTGTTAAGTTACTATAGTTGTTTATACTTATCTAGAGAGAAGGAGCAGGGAGACATTTCTTTATATATCTCTATTCTTTTTTTTTTCATTATTTTTTTTTCTTTTTCTCTGCACTTTTTTTTCCTTTACTTTTTATATTCTTCTTAATTAGTATTAGTCTTTTATCTTTGCATTTGTAAACTTTAATAAAATTATTAAAAAAAAATAAGATCCAGTTCCAGATGGTACACAACCATGGTATACCAGAAAGAGAGCTGTTTGTCTTCATCTATTCAGTCACATCTGACTTTCAGAGATTTTATATATTAATTCTCTTTATTTTTTCCAGTGTTTTACAACTTTCTTTAATGCTCCTAGATTTAAAACAGCATCTTTCTTGATAGTATCTATCCAGACTGTTCTTTCCTGGCAGCCTCATTTTCTAGTACCTCCAACCATTCCTAGCATAATTGATTTTTCTAAGGAATTTGATCACATGACACAACCAAAATAAAACAGCCTTAGCTTGGTAATCTTAGCTTCCAGTGATATTTCTGGCTTGATACAGTCTAAAATCTCATTCATTATTTTTGCTATCCAAGGTATGCACACTAGCTGCCTCCAAACCCGTAATTCTATCCACTTTTTTATTGTCCAACTTTCACAAGGTAGGTAGATACAGGAAAAGTAATAGCACTTAGTGTTCTGCACGTGGTATTAAGATTAATATCCTTGCTTTTCCATATCTTCTCCATGCTAGTCCCTGCAGGACACCCAAGTGATATTGTGCATTTAATTTCAAGTTCAGTGTCTCCTGTTTGGTTGATTTTGGAACTGATGAGAATGAAGTCCGGGACTGATTCAATTTCTTTGTTGTCAATTTTTCTTTGTTGTTTTCTTTGTTGTCAACTTCCAGCTGTTGTCATTACTCTAATCTTCTTGATGTTTAGTTGCAGTCCAGATTTTTTTTAATAAGCTCTTCATTTTCTACCAGTAGAGTGGTGTTGTCTGCATATCTTAGACTGTTAATGTTCCTGCCACCAGTTTACATTCCAATTTCTGAGTTATCTAAGGAAAGGTTCGTCAAAATTGCCACTGTATGTAGATAGAATAGAAATGGACATAGAATCCAGCCCTGCAGCACACCTCTTCCAATCCTGAACCAGTCTGTCACCATATGTTGTTCTGACAATTGCTTCTTGGTGGTTGTACAATTGTTTTATTAATTGATTCAAATGTTCTAGAATTTGCAGTGCCCTAAACAGAGCCCCAAACGGCAATTACAATTCATAATAATATATAACTAATCATAAGATCCAGTTCCAGATGGCACACAATCATTGTACACCAGAAAGAGATACCAGATTAAAATATAACAGAGAAAAAAGGAGTGGGGGAAGATTACATTGGTGTACTCACGTATCATCTGGAAACTGCAGCTGCCAAGGTGCTGATGAGAAAAATAATTAGTAACATATAATACCCATTTTAAAAGATCTGGAATGCTTGCCTATTAGTTTTCAAGCCAAATTCAAAATCTTGTATTAGAAAAGAAAACTATAAACAGCTGAGTTCTGGGTATTTTCAGGAACACTACTCTTTGTAATAACCTTTCATGTTCTTAGATTTCATCCCATCATTAGATAAAGTATATCACACAGTAATATGAGAGGAGCTTATCTGTGGGGAAGTCCTGAATGTGGAATACCATCTCCCCAAAACATGGCGGATTGCATTAACTTTTTTTGATAAATCAGTGCCTGGCTAAAGCCCATCTGTTTTGGGGGTGGGGGGGGTTGTGAATGGTTACTGATCACTTGTGTAGTACATTAGGATTAGTATTGTCATGAGCACTGATGGTGAGCAGGAGGGGGCCCCTATCCAGGGTGGAAAGCGCATGCGTAGTAGAGAGAATTTGAGCTGTCATTCAAAGAGACACAGAACAGACCCGCCTTGACTTTTGCGTTTATCTGTATGGGTTTTCTCACACTTCTTCAGTTTGGTAGGATTTTCTGTCTACTGTAGCAGTAATAAAACACTAGAGACTTATTCCTTGTCTCGGCGTGGTTCCTGCTTGTCAGGACATCAATTCTACCAAACTCCTACTCCCATTGAAAGAGGGAGGAAAGAAATGAAATTTTTTTGGGGGGGGAAATGTCTTCGGAAAACCAGGAACTTCGACAAGCCATTCAACAACTGGCAGCAGCCTTGCAGCAACATCAGCAACAAGTAGATATCCAGGTCAACACATTACAAGCGGCTATGCTACAGCAGTTACAACAACCAGCTCCAATCATCCCACAACCGGTGCCAGCAGCAGCTCCGTCAGTCTTGAGATCCCAGGGCAGTTTACCAGAGAAGTTTGGAGGAGAAGCAGGACAGTTGAGAACCTTCCTTACACAGAGCACAATATTCTTCGACAGCAGACCGGCAGTTTCCAACAGACCGAACCAGAGTCACTTTTATTTTAAGTCTGCTCAACGATCCAGCAGCCAAATGGGCTATTCCCATGGTGGAGAACAACGACCCAATTCTCAACAACTACCAGAATTTTCTGGCAGGGTTCTGAGCACACTTTGACGACCCGATCAGAGAGGTCACTGCCAGCTGGGAAATTCGGAAGCTCAAGCAAGGCAACAAGAGTGTGGGAATTTACATTGCTGATTTCAAGCTGTTAGCAGGAGATCTGGACTGGAATGAGAGTGCTTTGAAAGACCAATTGAAACAGGCTGGATGAGGAAATATAAAATGAATTGGTGAGCCAGGGAACACCAGCTACTTTAGAAGGTTTATATCAGCTGTCTATGGTCATAGACGCCAGGCTAGAAGAGCTCAAACAGATGCAGCCGGGGAGAGGCAGGGGCTTTAGAGCACTTCCAGGATTTCCAGCTCTCTGTGCAGCATCTCTCTACTCAGGACCAGAGGAGCCGATGCAGATCAGGGCGAGCAGGAGGCTTACTTCCGAGGCTGAGAGACAAGAGAAGGAGAGAGAGAGCCCTCTGTTTCTACTGCGAAGTCCAGGGGCACATGGTGAGAGCTTGCCCAGCGAGAAACCAAGCAAATTCTGTAACAGCCCCAGGGCAAGCAGCAGAACCAAGAGCCACCTCCGCCTCTACTTCCAACCAGGGACACTCCATCGGTCTCCCTCCACAGAGCTCAGCAGGGAGACCATCAATTAATTAAGAAGGGCTCATTCCAAGGATTCCAGGCAATCCTTTTTCTACTTACCAGTCATAATGCATGTAAACCCAGAGCATCATGTCAAGTTAGAGGCTCTCATGGTTTCCGGAGCTTCCACCAATTTTATTGATGTACAGACAGTACAAAACCTGAACATCCCGACCATGGAATTGCCACATCCCATAGAAGTTGAGACCATTGACGGCCAGCCCCTCAAGGCAGGGCCGATTTGAAGATTCACAGAACCTTTGCAACTAACAACGGGAGACCACACTGAGTGGATCCAACTTTATGTTACTGCATCACTAAATGTACCTATAATCCTGGGCACACCTTGGCTGAAGCTCCACAACTCATTGTTGGACTGGGCTACAGGAGCAATCTCCTTCCCAGCTAAGGAATTCCGGCACCACAAGATTCAAGCCACCCTTCTCTCTCCAGCAACCAACTCAGTCATCGAAGCAGGGGGGGTGCAGTTGCCAGCCAAGTATGCAGATTTCACAGACATTTTCAGTGAACAAGAGGCCACAGCACTACCCCCCCCCCCAGTAGAGACTGTGATTGCACTATTGAGTTGATACCAGAAGCCAAGATTCCAGCAAGGAAACAATATCCATGTTGCCCAAGGAACTAGCCACCTTGAAAGATTACTTGGATTCTAATCTCCAAAAGGGTTTCATCCGACCTTCTACTTCCCCAGCATCTGCTCCTACATTCTTCGTACCAAAGAAGCCTGACCCGTTGGCACCAGCAGCTCAGGAGGCACCCTTGAGAGTTGTTCATGATTTCAACTCCCTCAATAAAGTCACGGTCAGGGAAAATTACCCGCTTCCCCTAATAGCTGACCTGCTGGATCGTTTACAGAAAGCATGCATTTTTACTAGGTTGGACCTCAGGAATGCGTACAATCTGATCCGGATGAAAGAGGGGCATGAATATCTGACTGCCTTTGATACCAGGTATGGTAAATTTGAGTACTGTCATGTTCGCCGTTTCAATGTCTTTGATGCATCGTAACGTTTCGCATGTCATTAATTGGATGCGTGTTTCATCTTTCTCGGGAGGATGGGAACGTTTATCTTTTGGCTTTGCTTTGGAATGTATTTGTATTATCTACTGCGCTCAAGGTTACTTTCCCAGGCTAGCAACTCTGACGATTGCTAGCACCTGTGTCGGGCGGGGCTGTTACGAGGGAGGCGGGATACGTTTGCACCAAGGGTTTAAGTTTGTATTTGGCGCGCTTTTGCTCATTCTCAGCTTTCTTTGTATCTGTCTTTAGTACTCTAAATAAATCAGATTTCATTTAGCAGCCTCTTGTGAGTCTGAGTATTTGGGGCTAGGGCAACCATTACATAAAGCTGAGAATCTAAGTTCCTAACTCCGCTGGCCCCTGTCCAGGAAAGACAAGCGTCTAACCCTGTGAGGGAGAGAGCCCGCGATGACTGAACCCGACATCCTGATGATGGAGGAAGGGGAACCGGACTCGACCGTGAGGCAGTCCGGCCGACCGTCCCAAGGTGGGGAGCTGTCAGCCACCCGAGAGGAGGCGAGCTCCGAGTCGGAGAGTGAAGCCGGGGGGCTGAAAACGGCCCCAGAGACCACCGTAAATTCTCCGGGCGAGCTGCTCACCTGGGATACGACCCAAGGAGATGGCACGGCAGCGGGGGGTCCCTCCTGGAGGCAGAGATACTCATTGTCCCCCAACGTGGTGCAGGTGCAGCCAACGGAGGGATCACCCACTCCGGATCGGATCCGAGTGTTGGAGTCCAAAATGGATTCGTTGGAGGCTATATTGAAACAGCTGAGCTTGGATGTGACCTCGTTGCGAGAGGTCCGGGAAGAATCAAGCCAAAGGCATTCAACCCCCTCTTCCCAGGGGCTGTCCCCGGAACGGCGACGGGTGGTGCGGAGGCGTGAAGGGGACCAGTCGGTCCGGATGGAAATCGCAGCATCGCCAGGGCGATCGCCCCGGGGCCCCGTGCCGCCCCAAGCCAGGGGAACACAAGCCGCGGCAGCACCGGTGGTGGGGCGCAGCGCGGCGGGAGGCGGCATGCGAGACTTCCCTGTCAAGTTTGATGGGGACCCGACCAAACTCTCGTTCTTCCTGACGAACGCGAAAGCCTATATGGAAGAATGGGGGGCGTTTTTCCAATCGGAAAAGGCAAGGATCATCACCATTGCCACCAAACTGAAGGGGAGGGCGGCAGACTGGTATGTCCAGATGTGCCAGTCGGAGGCGCCCGAACTGGAAAGTCTCGAGGAGTTCCTCTGGGCGTTGAAGCAACACTTCGAGGACCCCTTAGCAAAGGAGAGAGCAAAGCGAGCCCTGAAGGAACTCAAGCAGGGGTTCAGATCAGTGGCCGATTATGCTTTGGAGTTTAAAGCGCTAGCTGGGAAGGTGGATGACTGGTCCCAAGCCACCATTATCGAGCTCTTCAAGGATGGCTTGAATACAGAGGTGCTGCGCTGGTCCCTGGGGAGGGACGACCCATACACGCTGTATGAGTGGATCCTGCTGGCGGGGAGGGCTGAACATGCACAGGAGATCTTTGCCCAGCGGAGGACCGCCAAGTCGGGGCGGGAGGTGAAGCCCAGCCGCCCATCGACCACCGGGGGGAAACCGGGACAACGACCCTGGGACGAGGAGCGGGAGAAGCGGTACGCCAAAGGCTTGTGCCTGAGATGTGGTAAGGAGGGGCATAGAGTGGCAGCATGCCCGAAGGCAAAGGTGGAGGAACGGCCCGGAAAACCGCCAGCAAAGTCCCCTGCATTGCCGAGGAAGCAAAAAGCTGCGGTGGCTGAAACCGAGGGAGACGATGTAATGTTCTTCGAAATGGAGGGGGAGACCGAAATCCCGCAGCCGGCGGGAAACGCCAGCCACCTGCTCTAAAGGGCGCCGCTGGGCAGGTGGTAGAGGATGGGCGCGAGCCTCCATCGGTGAGTGGCACTTACCGCATACTCATGGTGAAATTGAAATTGGGCTCCCAATCCAAGACTGTGGAAGTATGGGCCATGATTGATTCGGGGTGTTCCCGCTGTCTTATGCACCCCGACGTGGTGGCGGCTTTGGAGCTCCCCACGTTCCCTTTACAGCGACCCATCGCTTTTACTCAGCTGGATGGGTCCGTGGCAGGGGGCCAACCGGTCACCCATTTTACAGGGCGTGTAGCCTTGCAACTGGGCAGTCACCAGGAAGGGCTGTCTTTTGTGGTGGCTCCGGTTGGGGGGCCATTGGTGGTGTTGGGGGTACCCTGGTTGGTGCAGCAAAACCCCCACATAAACTGGGTCTACCGAACTATCACGTTTAGGGATGGGTTTTATCAAGCGGCCGAGGGTAAAGGTGCCCCAGAGGAGATGGTGGGGGTTGCGGCAGCTGCGACTCCGCCTTACCCGGCCTCTCCTCTGGAAGGCTTGCCGGCCGAGTACTGGATGTTTGCTGATGTATTCGGTGAAAAGGAAGCCGATCAGTTGCCCCCCCATCGAAAGACGGACTGTGCCATAGAACTGTTGCCCAACACCCAATTGCCTAAACCAAAAATTTATTCCATGACGCAGAAGGAACTGACTCTGTTGAGGGAATTTGTGGACAAAAATCTGGCGCGCGGATTTATTGAGCCGGCAAATTCACCCGTGGGGGCGCCGGTTCTTTTTCGCCCAAAAAAGGACGGGACATTGAGACTTTGTACGGATTTCCGCGGATTAAATGCCGTCTCAATTTCCAACAAATATCCCTTGCCATTGATAAAGGACATGTTGTCACATCTGGCTAAGGGCAAGATCTTCTCTAAACTTGATTTAAGAGAAGCCTACTATCGTGTACGGATCAAGGAGGGGGATGAGTGGAAAACCGCATTCAATTGCCCGTTGGGAGCTTTCCAGTATAAGGTGTTGCCGTTTGGGTTGGCTGGGGCCCCTGGGGTATTTATGCAATTAATCAATGAGGTTTTGCATGAACATCTGTTCAAAGGTGTACTTGTGTATTTGGATGATGTATTGATTTATACTGAAACCATGAAAGAGCATGTAGCTCTGGTAAAGCAGGTATTGTGTAAACTCAGGTCGGCTGAATTGTATGCTAAGCTGTCGAAATGTGCCTTTCATCAGACCCAAATTGACTACTTGGGGTATAGAATTTCAGATAAAGGCATAGAAATGGACCCTGCCAAGGTGCAGGCTATCATGGACTGGGAGAGTCCCCGCACCCGCAGGCAACTTCAAAGTTTCTTGGGGTTCAGCAACTATTACAGATTGTTCATAAGGGGATTCGCTGAGATTGCCTTGCCCCTAACTGAGCTGCTGCGAACCAAAGGGGTGGGAGATACTAGGAGAGTCAAGAATCCCGGAGCGCTGTTGAGGTGGACGCCTGCGTGTCAAACGGCGTTTGAGCGCCTGAAAGCAGCTTTTGTCCAAGAGCCAATTTTACAACATCCTGATCCCTCCAAGCCGTTTGTTGTACAGGCAGATGCTTCCGATTATTCTATTGGGGCATTGTTAATGCAGAAGGATGAGGCAGGATGCCTCAAGCCCTGTGCCTACTTATCCCGCAAATTCTCTGAGACTGAAAGGCGTTGGCATGTTTGGGAGAAGGAGGCATTTGCAGTAAAAGCTGCATTAGAAGCTTGGCGGCATCTGTTGGAAGGGGCAAATCATCCCTTTGAAGTATGGACTGACCATAAAAACTTAGAGGCTCTTAGTACCCCTCGAAAACTGAGCCCCAAACAAGTTCGTTGGGCTCAATTTTTCAACCGATTCAATTTTCAGTTTAAATTTATTCCAGGGAAAAAGAACTTCTTGGCTGATGCCTTGTCAAGGCAACCTCAGGACTCTGGGGCAGCGCCAGATGTGGTAAGCACCCTATGGACGGCGCCCCAATTGGGCATGCAGGCTGTGACGCGAAGCCAAACGCGCGCGCAGCAGCCGCCCACTACAAGCGCTGTTCAGCCAAGCGCTGTTCAGCCAAGTCCTTTGTCAATTCCCTCCCAGTTGCACCAAAAGTTTCTAAAAGAACTAAAAACGGATACTTGGTTGCTTGCAAATAAAGACAATGTTACTTTTGACAGAGGCTTTGCTTGGAAATCCGACCGCCTCTACGTCCCTGAAAGCCTCAGAAAAGATGTGTTACTACGTTCACACGATGACAAACTGGCAGGTCACTTCGGGTTTGTAAAAACCTTGCACCTCGTTCGGCGGCAATTCTGGTGGCCCACATTGCGTAAAGATGTCAAAGACTACATTGCCTCTTGCACTGTTTGTGCAATGTCCAAGCGCAAGGTGGGCAAGCCCCAAGGACTGCTGCAACCGGTGGCAGCCCCTTCTTCCCCTTGGGAGGAAATCTCCATGGACTTTATTGTCGAGCTCCCGCCCAGCCAACGCAAAACGGTCATTTGGGTGGTCAAAGACTATTTCTCCAAACAGGCTCACTTCATCCCTTGCGTGTCCATTCCGTCGGCCCGTCAATTGGCTCGCCTATTCCTTGTACACGTGTACAGGTTGCACGGATGTCCCTCCCGCTTGATTTCGGACAGAGGTACACAATTTACCTCGCAATTTTGGCGGGCGTTTCTCAAGCTGTTAGGCACGAAACAAGCCCTGTCCACGGCTTGGCATCCTCAGACGGACGGGGCCACTGAGGCGCTTAACTCGACTCTAGAACAGTACCTTCGAGCTTTTGTGAATTACCAGCAGGACAATTGGGTAGACCTCCTACCATTTGCTGAAGTGGCTTACAACAATGCAGTGCATCAAAGCACTGGCCAAACCCCATTTCGGGTAGCCCTGGGTAAGGACTTTGTACCTATCTCTGATCTACCACAACCTCCGGCTGGTGTAGTCACTCCAGATGATTGGACAACACAACTGGCTGACTCCTGGCCAATGATTCAAAAGGCATTGGCAGATGCACAAGCAGACTATAAACTGTATGCTGATCGGAAGCGGGCCCCCCAACCGGCATTCCAAGTGGGGGACTCTGTGTACCTTTCAACGAAGTTTATCAAGTCATCCCAACCTTCAAAGAAACTTGCGCCTAAGTTTGTGGGTCCTTTCCCGATTATCGCTCAGATTA
Source organism: Candoia aspera (assembly GCF_035149785.1). Lineage (NCBI taxonomy): Eukaryota > Metazoa > Chordata > Lepidosauria > Squamata > Candoiidae > Candoia > Candoia aspera. Next base: position 187,611,410 of record NC_086154.1, read on the forward strand.
ACCCTGTGACTTTTAAACTTGACTTGCCTCATAACCTTAAACGCTTACACCCTGTTTTTCATTGCAGCTTACTCAAACCGACTATTCCTTCTGACCGCTGGCATCGTCAACCTCCACCTCCCACCCCCATCATGATTGATGGTCAGCAACACTTCGAAGTTAAAGAAATTCTGGACTCTAGACGCCTTCGCAATTCTTTGCAATACTTCGTTGGAAACATTTCCCTCATCCTGAGTGGGTCGCTGCACCAGATGTAGCTTCCCCTGTTTTGGTGGCCCGCTTCCACTCTGCTTATCCCACAAAACCGGGTCCCTAAGTGTATTTTTAGGAGGGCGGTATGTCATGTTCGCCGTTTCAATGTCTTTGATGCATCGTAACGTTTCGCATGTCATTAATTGGATGCGTGTTTCATCTTTCTCGGGAGGATGGGAACGTTTATCTTTTGGCTTTGCTTTGGAATGTATTTGTATTATCTACTGCGCTCAAGGTTACTTTCCCAGGCTAGCAACTCTGACGATTGCTAGCACCTGTGTCGGGCGGGGCTGTTACGAGGGAGGCGGGATACGTTTGCACCAAGGGTTTAAGTTTGTATTTGGCGCGCTTTTGCTCATTCTCAGCTTTCTTTGTATCTGTCTTTAGTACTCTAAATAAATCAGATTTCATTTAGCAGCCTCTTGTGAGTCTGAGTATTTGGGGCTAGGGCAACCATTACAAGTACCTTGTGGTCCCTTTTGGGTTAGCTAATGTGGCCACCATATTTTCCTGATGTATGAATCAAATTTTCTCTGATTTACTAGATAAGTATCTGGTCACTTATCTAGATGACTTATTAATATTCTCTGAGGATGCTACAACTCATGTAATCCATGTACATAATGACTTACAAAGACTGAGAGAGAACAAGCTGTTTGCTAACCTAGAGAAGTGTGCCTTCGATTTAACGGCATTACATTTCCTGGGCTATAGAATATCAACAGAAGGCATATCCATGGATCCTTCAAAGGTCCAGGCAATTCTCTCTTGCCAACTCCCCCACAATGTGAAAGACGTACAAAAATTCCTAGGATTCGCCAATTTCTATAGAAGATTTATACATAAATTTAGTGACAGGGCCAAGCCCCTCACACAGCTTTTGAAGAAAGGATCCAAATTCCTTTGGGGGGAGAGGGAGCAAGCAGCCTTCCAAGAATTTAAGCAACTCTTTGCATCCCAGCTGCTTTTAAAGCACCCTGATACCATGAAGCAAATACATTCACATGCTTCAGATTTTGCTATTGCTGCTGTTTTATTGCAATATACTGACAAAGTAGGAAAGACATTGCTTCCTTGTGCCTTTTTCTCTCACACGCTCTCGCCGGCAGAGAGAAACTATTATGTTTTTAATGAGTTGCTGGCAATTAAAGCAGCATTTCAAGAGTGGAGGCATTGGCTAGAAGGTGCGACCTTTCCTAAGAAGGTTTGCACTGATCACAAGAATTTACAGCTTCTACAAAACACCAGATCGCTCACCCCACACCAAATCAGATGGAGCCATTGTTATTTCTTAGGTTCCCGGGGCGCAGAACTCTTTGGCAGATTCCTTGTCTCGATCCATTCAGGCAACCCCCACTACTCACCAGGAGGTCCAGGCTACTATATTACAACCTCACAACTTTGATCAGTCTACAGGGAGGAACCAGACAGAGATTTCAGCAGCAGGCAGACAGGCAGAGGACCTCTTTGCAAGGGTCAAAGCTCAGCAGCAACACGACCCGTATGCCAGGGCCAGGATGGATGACCTCCAGAGGGGTCTACAAGACACTGCATCCCCATTTAATGGGGAAGCAGGAATCCTCTGTCATAGTGGGCGATTATACATTCCCTCCTCATTGAGGGAAGAAGTACTGAGACTTTGCCATGACCATCAAATGGCCGGGCACAGAGGTGTTTTCAAAACTCTCCATAGAACTCTGAGAAACTACTGGTGGCCTAAGATGACTGCAGACATAAAGGGTTACGTAGCTTATTGTCATACCTGTAGATGATCCAAGCCTCTCCCAGGGAAGCCTGCAGGACTCTTGCAACCCCTACCCACCCCCAGTGGGCCTTGGGATACAGTTTCCATGGATTTCATCACTGATTTACCCCCAGTCCAGGGGCTAACTTCCATACTAGTGGTGGTGGACCTTTTCATTAAAATGGTGCATTTTATTCCTTGCAAGGGCCTCTCATCTGCGCAGGCCACAGTGCAGTTGTTTATAGACCATGTTTCTAGATATAGAGGCATGATAAATCACTTGGTGAGTGAGAGGCCCTCAGTTCACTTCCAGGTTCTGGAGAGCCCTTTTCCAGTCATTAGGGGTCCAGATCCACCTATCATCGTCACATCACCCTTCTAGTAATGGACAAGCTGAGAAAATTAACCAATGGTTACAACAGTATCCCAGGTGTTACACCACTTATCAGAAAGACAATTGGCCAGCCCTGATCCCAATGGCAGATTTACTTATAACAACTCTGCAGTCCTCTACCAAGATGTCTCCTTTCCAAGCACTCTACGGGATTAGCCCTCGGGTGTTGCCCACCTCCTCCCAGCAGGGAACTGTTCCAGCCACGGCTGATTTTCTTAAAGAGCAACAAGCCAAACAGGAGTTGTTAAAGGAGCAGCTGAACAGGGCAAAAAATGCTTATGAGAGAGCTGCAGATGCTCACAGACAAGAGGGGACAGCAATTACTGTAGGAGACAAAGTGTGGCTCTCTACCAAGTTTTTGACTTCTACCAGGCCTTCCAAGAAGTTGGACTCTAAGTTTGTGGGCCCTTTCACGGTGGTGCAGCAGATAAATCCAGTGGCTTATCATTTACAGCTGCCAGCATCCATGAAAGTCCATCCTGTGTTTCACAGATCCTTGCTAGCCAAAGACCCTCCCCCAAGTGCCTTATGATCGCAAATGCCCCCCCACCTCCAGTAATTGTGGATGGGGAGGAGGAATACGAAGTCAAGGAAATTCTGGACTCTAGGAGGAGGGGAAGGGGCATCCACTATTTAATACACTGGAAAGGGTACCCTGAGGAAGAGCGCACATGGGAAAATGCCAGAGATGTGCACGCACCAGCGCTGGTTCATCGATTCCATCAGCTTTTCCCTCGCAAACCCAAGCCTGACACCTCCCAGAGATTCCTCACTTGGCTGAGCAAGCAGAGGAATCCCAAGCAGAGGAGTTCGTAAGTTGGCAACCTCCAGCCCCGCCAGAGGCTCTGGGGCCAGAGCAAGAGGAGGAGGGGGAGCCACAGCCCTCCATCTCGGGCTTGCATTTCCCAAGGGGGAGGGGGGGAAGAATCTTCTAATTATCTAGCTATTTTCCAGAAGCAGCCACCTGGGCCAGAAGCGTTATCAGAACTGGAGAACAGCAGTGATTTGTCCTTGGAGGAGTTTTCCTTTGAAGAATTTCTATCGTTGCCCAGTTCCCATGGAGCTTGGAGGGAGAGATGGACTCTTATCAGACCTCTGGAAGGGAGGGGGCTGAAATTGAATGTGAATCTGGAGGGGAGGGTGATGTCATGAGTACTGATGGTAAGCAGGAGGGGGCCCCTATCCAGGGGGGAAAATGCATGCGTAGTAGAGAGAATTTGAGCTGTCATTCAAAGACACACAGAACAGACCCACCTTGACTTTTGAGGTTTATCTGTATGGGTTTTCCCATGCTTCAGTTTGGTAGAATTTTCTGTCTACTGTAGCAGTAATAAAACACTAGAGACCTATTCCTCGTCTCGGCGTGGTTCCTGCTTGTCAGAACAAGTATTGTGCAGTTTGTTTTTTTCCCTCTGCTGTTAATATTATTGTGATTCCACTGAAGTTTTAGTGAGGTTGTTGTCTATTTTTTTTTTATAAAGGGTGGTCTACAAGTAGAAGTATAAATAACAAGATATAAACATGAGACACATTTCATTCCAGTTGGAACTGGTCCCATCAAAGGGTTCATAGAATTTACAATTTTAAAGGAAGGTTTTAGAGAAAAAATTTCTGTGAGTTTTATCAAAGATGAAGGCTTTGATAAATTTGTTCTGTTTTTTTCTAAATGAGAATATTACAGTATAAGGAAGCAAAGCATCATAGATTACTGTTTGTTTTGTTTATCTTGCCTTACAGGTGTCATGCTCCCTGATCAAACATTCCCAGAACCTCCAATCCAACTCGCATGCATGAATGGAGTCAACACGTGTTGAGATTTGCGAGTCAGTAGAAGTGGGAAGGGGACAAGCCAGGAGTGTGAAAGCCTCTTGTTTGGACTATCTCTGGCATCCAAGGCCAACCAGCAGAGCTGTTGCAGACATCTGCTCAGAACTGAACAGACTGGCACGAGAAGGGGGGCTGCTTACCGAAGAAGGGAGAGGGGGTTGATTTCATTGGGCTGTTTAACTTGGGGAAAGCACGGGAACTTCTATTTGCAACTTTTTCCCTGTATTGCACACTACACTCCATTAAAGAGATTTCTACTTAAATCAAGTATGAATCGGATTTAATGGTAAGCTGAGTAGGCAGTCATCACAACAGGGAGGGCATTTTTGGGAGAGAAAGTTGGGTTGCAAGAAAAGATCAATTCTCCTTTTCTAGACCTTCTGGTCCAATTCTCTGTTCTCCACAGATACTTAATTTTGAGCTGAGAAGCTAAAGAGTTTCATATTATGCATGATATGCTATGTGTAGTTTTACTTAGGACAAAGAATCAAATGTTTTAAGGTTCTTAAAATAGTTTTTTTATACTGAAGGAAGCTTTGAATGATTTGTGATGAGGAGTGGGATTTTTTTTTAATTAAAAAAGAAGTAAAAATACTATGACTTGTGGGAGATCTTTGACACATTCAAACTATTCTTTGGGATGAAGACATTTTAAAAAAGCTGAAAGCACTTGAGTTCCCCCATCCTCCATCTCTACATCTCACATAAACCTAAGGAATCAAGGGATTGAATTAGCAAACAAAGAGGAACTTTACTTTCATTCCAAAGAATAGAATGGTTTTCCATGGATAGAGCAGGAGCTTAGGATTTTCTGTTTAGAAATCTGTTTGTATATATGTGTGTATATGTGTGTATGAATGAATGTGTGTGTGTGTGTGTGTCTGTGTATATATATCGGATTTATATCTTACGTTTTGTTCAGGACCTCAAGGCACTGCAAATACTGGCAAGGGAGTCTCTTTCCTCTGTGTCTCTACAATAGAGGTAAAGAGGGTTTCTGAGTGAGTGTGAATATTTTTCAAGAAAAGTTAAAGTTTTCTTGAAGTTCCAAAGCATCACTGCTTCCTCTCCCACTCACTCAGAAATAGTCTAGAGATGTTCCAAGATCACTTGACTATCTTCAGATCTGCTGACTTCAAAACACTAAGAGCAAAGAGCAAAAATCACTGCTCACTCCTGAGCTGCCATAGGTTCTATAGTAACAAAATTCCCCTCACTCCCCACTTCCCACAAAAGGGAATAAAATAAATTGCTTGCATATACCCATCTACAGTATCCATGTTGTCCCTTCATGTTGTGTGCATTTATTTGGTTGAATGCAACAAACAACCCAGCTTTTTGTTATGTGGAGGACCTAAAAAAGCATCAAGCGACCTTTCCTTCTGAAAGATCAGAAGCCCAGGACACATGGTGAGGGAAACAGGCCACCCACAAGCCCCATAAACCTCAGCAGTTTAAACAGGAACCGTTTTACTGCAGTTCCAAACATGCCACCACTGAGATGGAAATTGGCTCAGCTCTAGACCATAGCTGATCGAGTAGTCCAGACTACCTTAAACTAGTGCAAAATCCTCATGTGGAAGTGCCCAAAGCCATCTGGAATTGGCTTTAAAAATAAATGTTATAAATTCTCAGTTGGCTATTTAATGTTATTTCTATTTATCTTCCAATTATAATTAGTTCATATGGTCAAAGAACTCTGTGAAAATGAGAAGCATTGAAAAAAAGCCCATGAGGAACCCGGGTTTCTTTTTCTTTTGTTTGTTTTAACCTTGGGATAGAAGGTCTAAATAACTGAAGTGTGGAGCTGGGGAATGAGGGGAGATGAGCCAATTTCACCATTAGAGAAGTACAAGGGAATCTGATGGTGACAAAAAATAATAGTTGGATAAGATGTTTTGGGGGTTTTAGTTCTCAAAAGATTGCTCCATAGTCATCTTGTAGATTATTATTTACTTTGCTTTTTAGGGGAATATCTTTAGTAGTCTGCTAGGACTTACATAAAACAGAGATTATAGTCAGTGGTATTTTGCCAGACATTGCATTGTTGAAATTAAAATGTAGAGTCAAAGGTGAATGAAATGGACATAATTTGATGATGAACATGTATGAAAATTCTTGGAAACAGCCTCAGTAGCTTTATTCATGCATAGATGTTCTAAACATGATGACAGCAACTTATTTATTCATTTTTATCATAAAGGCAAAGTCCATTGTAAGGTCAAATATATTTCATAAGTGTTATTTCACAATATGATTTTGACATTTTTATATAGTGGATAACCATCGTTTACGCTCTGCTTCGGAATCTTTGTGAAGCATATCTCTTCGAGCAAATTGGTGGGAGAACTCTGCTTTGAGAGGCGTACGTGTACGACCAACTTCAAAACAAGTTCGACAGACCTAACAAGTTCTCCCTTCTAATCAAATAAGTTTTAATAGCAGAACCTACAAAGGTATATGTGGTCATTTGAAGAGCTTTAAGTCCCTCCTCCAGTTTTGTTGTGTATTCAAAGCAGCTATTTAGAAGTACAAACTGAAATACCCATTTGAAACTCTTCAGTCAGCAATCCACAAATCTCTTTCTAAACCATCCCAGGATCCAAATGTAATGTTTGTTTCTGGAACAAGAAGACTGCATCAATGTACCAGTGGACAGCCAATGTACTATAGTACTGTTAGTAGTAAGTCAGATATGCTGCTGGGAAAGAAAAATGACTTTGATATAGGGCTTTGAAAGCAAATTGGTGAATGGACTTGCAGGATCATTCAAGGAGGCATTTTGTTTGCAAAGAAGGCACTTCCATCAGGATAGCCATTAAAGCAAGTACTAAGATGCATGGACAGATGACTTTGAGAAAGCTGTGAAATAGCCATACCTGGCTTTGGAATAGTTGTAGCTGCTTTGAAAAGCAGATCTGGAGGTACTTTGCTCATTAATCAAGCAATCTTTACAGGCCTGTTACACAAATCCATGGGGGGGAAAGGCTATCAATGGCTATTAATCATGATAGATATGTACTACATCCAGGATCAGAGGCAGCATTTCTTTGAATATTGTTTATTTATTTACTATCCCACCTTTATTATTTTTACAAATAACTCAAGGCGGCAAACATACCTAATCCTCCTTCCTCCTCTTCTTTTCCCCACAACAACAACCCTGTAAGGTGAGTTGGGCTGAGAGTGAGTGACTGGCCCAGGGTCACCCAGCCGGCTTTCAGGCCTCAGGCGGGACTAGAACTCTCGGTCTCCTGGATTCTAGCGTGGAGCCTTAACCACGAGTCCAAACTGGCTCTCTTAGTCACTGAGAAAGAACTTCAGGAGAGAATGAAATGCTCTCATGCTCTGACTGAGTTTTCCATAAAGCATCTCATTGGCCATTGTAGGAAACTTCCTGTTAAACCTGGTTGACCTTTGGTCTGATCCAGCACAGTTGCTCTTTTTTCCCTCAATTTTCCCCATAGCCTCTGAGTAAGCTTTGCTTCAACACTTTACCACACTTACGCTATCTCGTTGGGCTGGTGTGAGGATAGGACACAGCTCACATACACTGTCACAGAATTCTCAGAAGGAGGTATGATAACATGATAACATTGTCCTCAATAAGTAGTTGTGGCTTAAAAAAAAAAATTCAGTGAGCATTACTTTGAACTTCCTTACATGGATTTTCATTTGCCATTCCTGTTAAGGGAAAGGGGGGGAATTAAAAGCTTAGTAAACTCTGCATAATACTATGTTTGGTTTCTCTTCTTTTTGTAGTAAACACATATACACTGTAGTATGGGGGGGGGTTATAGTATATACAAGTGGAAAAGATCTTTATTGGAGCATGTTTTTCTTGCATTCAACATTTCTCAGGTCATTGGCTTAAGAATCTCTAAGAATTAATAACCTCTGAAAACTTGCTCTAGCTGGCAGCTTTAATGGTCCTGCTTGCTGCTCCCCAGTTTCCACCCCCTCAAAACTAAACCAAACCCAAACTATAAATCAAAAGTACTGGAATGAAGTCCAGTTACACATCATAGAGCAACAGTTTTATGGGAAGAACGTGGTCCAGATAATTTCTAGAACAAATAATTGCATTTCATTTAGTGCTGTGTGTCCCATATACACATTTTGAATTTTTAAAAAATTGCAAAAGATCACATACGGGCTTCAATCTATTTAATCTGGTGTGGGATCTTTCTCCCTGACCCAGCCTTTAGGGCTTCTATTATAAAATAGACAATGAGCCAGAAATTCATTTGATTAAAGAAATTTCTAATTTACATTTTGTTCAGAGGGTTGTTTTATTATTGGCTTCCTATATCTGCCCAGAAGCTTGGGAGTTAGTACGTAACAATTTCATGTTAAATTTAACAATAGGATTCCTACATTTATTTTATTTTTAAAAGAAAAAAAAGTCATACGTAGGCTGAACAGTAAATATGTAATCAATATTCTTTTTTTATGGCAATGAAGGATGGAGGGGGCATGGAAGAGAAAGAAAAGATCAACTTGGAAAACAATAGTTAAAAGTTTTGAAAATTGCATTTCCTCATTAAAAGACCTGGAAACCTGTTACTCTCATTATTCCAAAGTGCTACTGCACATAGCCTGTTGCACATGAAAGATGGCTGTTTGATTCCCAGCACAGTTGGGTTCCACTGTTACAGACAGCAGGGCTGCATGGATTTAAGAGCACTTTCTTCTTGAGGAAGTGAAAGTCCCAAGGAAGGGGGATTGGAAAAGCATGCCAATGATGCCTTGCATTGATGGACAGTCTGACTGAGAGCACAGCACTGGCCAACGCAGCTATAGAGGTCAGACCAGTCTACAGCTAATCAGACAAAGCAACAAGTAACAAATAAGTATCCCAAAGAGAACAGATGCTCTGCTGAATAGCACCCATCTTTTTAAAGGTCTGTAACCACTGTGTGACTGATTTATCACTTAAAAATCTTCCAAAGCTGCTGTTTGCATATATGAAAAACAGAATGAGAAAATGCATCCTTTATTTTTGTTTCCATCTACACACTTAGACATGAATTTGTCTAAGATTAAATCATGTCTTCTGTCGATAAGTCAGAAAGCAGAAATATATCCAAGCCATTTAACCAAGTAAAACTTTACTGTGATAATCATCCCATAAAGGAGGGATGTATGAATTATGCTCCCTCACAGCTATAGCCAGTGATTACTGTACATCTTTCGACCTGTTTGAACCCGTCCACAAATGTTTACATCAGAGCATGACCAGAAACATTTTCCAATTCAGAGTGCTGTTCTCCTGCAACTGGCCTGAAACTTGAATTTGCTTTTAAATAGCGTGAGCTTATACGTACATGACTTCATATGAAAACCAAATCAAACTCATATACTTATTTTGATGAAGACTTAGGGTGAATTACAGGAATGGTTTGATTTTAAGTGGATGAGATCAAGTCATGCCACTGAATCAAATCTTTGAACAAGATCTTTGAACCAACTTGAGGTGTAGCATCAAATCAGGAGCTTTCAAATGGCTTTGGAGAAATTCAGAGGCAATGTGGAGATCCTGTGCACTTTTCTGGTGCTTTCTGCCTTTGCAGAAGCTCAAACATTGCGGTAGCTTTTCTTCCATAGATGGACAATAAAGACAGAGTTCAGAGATGAGGTGAGTGGTTTGATGGTCTGACATTTGTAGCCAATCAATTCATTGGGGCCAGCAAACTTGCTGCTCCACAGCTAGAGAGTGTTGGGCTCTGCTTTTGAGTAAGAGCTTATATTTAAAATAATTTTTGAAGTTTTTAATTTTTCTATTGGAGTAGGACACCTTCTACACTTGTTCAACTCAACTTCTCTACAGACCCTGCTCTTCACTATGGAGACTGCTGCATTGTCCTTTCCTGATCATTGCTCTCTGTGCCTTAAAAATGCTGCCAGGATATATTTCAAGCTATCTGTCTGAACTTTACCATTTCTGCAATTTCCATCCCATTCTACCCCAAAATGAAGCAGCTACAGTTCTGCATTTCCCCATTATAGTCGGTGGTTGAATCTTTTATTGAATCATGCCACTTTTGAACATCAAATTCTAATCTTGGCTAATGAATAGTAGCTTGTTGATTTAAAATAGGCACACAGTTACATCATCACCATACAGAGAGATGGGATGAGAATGCTGATGCATTCTGAAATAATGGTGTTTTATGACTGCAAGCCATGTGCAGAGAAAATCATGAAGATATGCCGGCACTGTCTGAAAGTAAAAGGTCAACCTGCAAATAAGAGTATATTGGAAAATTCCACTGGCTTCTGGTAGAATAAATGGGTTCCTTCGTGCTATTAGATATCCTTCTCCTTTAATCCAGCAATTCTCCATTCCACCAAAAGTTGCTTATCTGATCATCAAGCTTGCATTTATGTCTATCTCTACTGCAAGGGCACACAACCTCTAATTCTCGATACATTTAGAACGATCATACTAATTTTAAATTTGATGTAACATAATTTAATTCAAATCAGATCAAAATTAATTTTGTCCTAGGCAGACCCATCTGGTTGTCTTGGTCCTACCCACATGTTGGTATGCAATCATGGCACCCCACTCAATGGCCCAACCTTCAGCTCCCCACCTCCAAAGTTCTGCAATTCTGCTTTATTTCCTCTTTACATTTATGGTGGTCAATTGTCCTGTGATTGACCTGCATTTCTCAAGTAACACCTGGAAGAGAAGCTGCTTAGACAAGCTAGCTGTTCCTATTTGCTCTCACAAGTTGGGGGAGAACAAACTTTCTGCTCTAACCCCAATTAGATAATTATTTCCCTCTTTTTTGTAGCAGGCCCCCAGTGTCCACTAGACACTTAATCCCCATTAATATATAGCTTTCCTTTGCTGATGCCTAAACTGAGCAACTCGGGGTGGAGAGGGAGAGAGAAGTGGCAGGGCTATAAAACTTGCCCAATGAAAGCAACCCCTTTGGGAGTCAAATTCTTGAGACCATCCTTGCTGCTTGGGCTTACTGCAGCAGATTGGGGAAAGACACCTGGTGCTGTGAATAATTAATGGAGACAATTTAAATAAAAATGATGCTGTTTGTTTAAGTCCAGGCATCTCTTTTAATGTTCTCCCACTTCAGCATCTGTCCTGCAAATTTTAAATTAGCCAGCAACATAAGAATATTGCAGGTTTGAAGCAGAGGTCATACAAAGTTCCATTTCCTAACTTTTCCAAATATCTGGACATCTTTCATTACATTTTTTGTAGTATCATGATAGGATTATTGAGGAAAATCAGGCTAAATTTGATCTCACCTTTTTTATTCTAAGAACTGGCTTTCAGTGTCAGGAAGAATTGGAGGTGGAGAGGGAAAGGGGAAAGTATTTCGCCCTTGAGTATTTTTAGATACTAAATTAACCAAAACCTTGAACTTCCCAAGGGTATGTCTTGTCGGCTAACTCAAATATTACGAGCCTTAAAGATAGCTACATGGTACTTTTTTTTTTTGTTTGTTTGTTTGTTTGTAATAGTAGTGGGGTTGTTCTATTGTTCCAGGATTTGAATAGTCAAAGAATAGTCAACATTTCACAATATCATGGTAATTGGTGACACTGGAAACTCCATACCACCATTATAACTTTGCCCATTCTTTGAGAATGTTGTCATTTGAATTCCTATTTAGGACACTATTTTTTAAAATTTATTTATTTTCTATCCTGCCTTTATTATTTTTACAAATAACTCAAGGCGGGGAGCATACCTATTACTCCTTCCTCCTCCTCTTTTCCCCAGAACCACCACCTTGTGAGGTTGGGCTGAGAGAGCGCAACTGGCCCCAGGTCACCCAGCCGGCTTTCAGGCCTAAGGCAGGACTAGAACTCATGGTCTCCCAGTTTCTAGCCTGTTGCCTGAACCACTAGACCAAACTGGCTCTCTATTTATTATTTTTATTTATTATTTTTATTTATTTATTATTAATTTTATTGTTGTTGTTGCTCTCTGTTTTCTTTACCACAAAACTGACCCTACAGTATTTCAGTTTTATGTCTGCAGCTCAGCATGGAATAAGCTCAACAAAGAAGGCAAAGCAGCAAAGTTATGGCAACTGCAAGGCTTTTCCAACAATGTTGCCATCATTGAAGGATTCGTGTGGCACGTTTTCTGCTTTTTATTCCATTTATATTCCAGGAATATCATTCAGTGATTTTAGTTATAACCACTTGTGGGTTAGAATTTCAGCTGCTTTTTCCCCAAACTGTATGGGGTTGTTTCTGTCCAAAGAAATGGTGTTAAAGATTCAAAACGATAGTATTATATTTCTATCTTGCAAAGCAACATCCCAAATGAAATGAAGCCAAGATACATTAAGAATGAACAAGAGATAAGAGAGGAATTTCACCTATAACTCTTTCTGGAGGATTATGTTTAAGAACGTTTGGAAAAGAAACGAACATTTATCGTTCAACAAAGAAATAAGATATCTTCCAAATTGCTAAAGGTATGAAACCTTGTATTAAATCCATTAAAGTTTACATATGGGAGACATATGACCATCCTAGGAATGGTCAGCAATAAGGTGTGTAAAGAATTTCATTATCTGACCCTTATGCTTGAAATACAAACCCAGCAGTACTCCGCTCCTACAAGACATGTCCATATGCCTGTTGTTGGTGCAAAATACTCAACAAATTAATTCAATAGTCATTGCATAGGAAATATTGACAGCATCTGGACATACAGACTTTGTTCCTGTAAATGTTTAACTGTAGCTTCGTGTCTACCTGATTGAATACAGGGGTGTGCATATGTGCGTGCAATTAGCTGAGAAACATAACACTTGGTTCGTTTTGACATTTTCACTGCCCGTGACTTTAGGTTATGATACTGGCCAGTAAACATTTTATAAGTGTGTAAGAACCCATGCCTGTATCCAGGCATCATAATCTGTAATAATGTGTGGTAATTATATTCCTGCCAGCTGCAATTAGCACTGTTTCAGGGTTGTTGTACAGTATCTGCGACACTCCCTATTGAAGAAGAGAGCTCTTTTCTTCAGCTGAACATTAGAATTAGGAAGGGGGCTCAATTAAGATGGTCTGGAAATTATTCACCCCATGGAGACAGTACAGCACAAAATGTAACACTCATATTTTTGAATGGGGTGATAAAGGAAGCAAGCAAGCGACATCCTTGAAACTCTGCTCATGCAGGTTAATCTGCACCTTCCTAACTATATAATCTGATTAACATCCCATTATGTTCATGGATGTCCATTTCAGATACCTCTTAGTGAACTCCTTGTAAAGTATCTCACTTTTAAACATCTACATCTTAAGGTGAATACAGTTTATGATATAAGCAATACGTATCTTAATACGAAATTAACCTATCACTTTTTCCTTGGTGGCACAAAGACAACAGAAGTACAAAACCTCATTAACTGAGTTCTTATTGTTAAAAGCCATTCAGCAACTATGGGTATTAAAACACATTACCATACTGGATTACTGTGGTTCAAGCCTTTCGGAGACCTAAAGAGAAAATAAAAACAGGAAGGTTTTGATCAGCGCATATTTGTTTATTTATTTATTTATTTGGAAAATGTATATGGCCACCCATCTTAAATAAGTAACTCTGGGTGGCTAACAACTAGAGCTGGGTGGCTAAAAACAATGAAAATAAAAACCAATATAAATCAATATGGAATACAATTGAGAATAATCATAACACTATAATCAAGGTGTCTCAAAACAACTCACAACACCAACAGGCTCACTAACGTCCTGGCTATACTGTAATGCCTGATGAAAGAGCCAGGTCTTTATGGCCTTCTGGAATGCCAAAAGGGTCAGGGTCTCATCAGGAAGACTATTAAAGTGCAGGTGCCATGAGAGAGAAGGCACATCTCCGGGTCCCACAAGATGACATTGTTTCAGAGAAGGGATCTAGGCCATACCCACCCTGCCCTATCTGATAGGATGAGTGGAAACTACTGGAGATTAGCTGTCCTGCTGGTAACCTAGCCCTGTGTCAGCCTGTCCCTTTAAAGGTGATAACCAGCAACTTCAGTTGCACTCAGAGACTTACTGGGAACCAGTGAAGTTCACACAGCAATGATGTCACATGGATGCATCCATTGCTGCCTTCTGGACCAGCTAAGCTTCCAAATGCTTTTCAAGACAGCCCCATGCAGGGCAGATTGCAATAATCCAATCAGGAAGTGACTAACGTATGAATGACCATGAGCAGAGCTTCCTAATTCAGGAATGAGTGCAGCTGATGCACAAAATAAACTGTGTGAAGGCCTTCCTAGCCATAGCTGCTCCCAGTTCCTCAAGCAGGAGCAGCAAGTCCAGGAAGACCCCCAGACTGTGCACCAACTCTGTCTGGACTTCCTGTAGAAGTGGGTGCGGTTGATAATTCAACCACAAAAAAATAGCCCCAAACAGAAGATGGATCCAGTTTCATAAGAAGATATTGGTTCCCCTGCTGTGGACTATTGATCCTAATTATAGTTTCACAAAAAGTTGAACAAAAGAAAAAGCACTTTCTTTAGCCATCCAAAGTAGCTCTCTGAATTATAACACGTTATATCAGAAGGTTAAGTTTGGTTTTAACTGCAGAGATTTGGCAGTGTTTAACTAAGTCATACAACAGCATCAGAGGTGGGGGGACATGATTTCTTTTCATTTTTAAAAGAACGATAATAGGACAGAACTCTTTTTCCCTTTCCATTGTTTTTCTCTGTGCCATTCCATCGTTTCCCTTCTGAAAAGTTGCTAGCCCAGAGGCCACTGTTGGCTTCCAGCCTCTGGGCCGTTGGTTACACGATGGAAAAAGATGAAAACAAAAGGACCATGTGAATTGGTACTGCTTCACTTCACAGAGCTGCCTAGAAAACCCAGGGCCGCAACTACGGGGGGGGGGGGGGGCAAGCGGGGCATGTGCCCCAGGCGCTGCACTGGGGGGCACCAAAATGAGTGCTGGGGGGGCACCAAAATGGGCATGGAATCCATATTTGCCCCAGGTGACATAGACCCTAGTTGCAGGCCTGAGAAAACCTCAACAGCTCCACCTGAAGGCAAGTGCCGAAGACCACGGAGGACAGAAAAGCAGCCACATGGCCTGATGCAATGCCTAGAAATGGGGTGCCACTTTGCTTTGGGAAGCTGCACTGAAGAGATGTCCTGCTGCAATCTCATTTAAAAGCCAATCACTCATTCACGGCTTTGCAGAGAACTAGTCAATAACATAATAAGAGACCAAAGGTTATCTCTTGCCTTCTGGACTGTAGGGCCCAGTCATGCAGCCAGCCTAACCCCAAACAGAGAGGAACTGCTTTTAGTGGTGAATAAGTCAGAGACCTTCACTGTGTGGAATGAGCAGTTAGCATTGACAAAAGCAGCCTAAGGCAGTCATATGTATTTAAACTTTGAATCAATGCTCTTCTTCCCTAATACTTAACTATGGATCATGCCATAAAACTGATTGGCAATAGGTTCAAGTCAGAAAAAAAATCAGCAGTTCTTAATAGAGTTTCCATAATTAATTGATGGAATTCAATACTACAAAATGTCATGATGATATTTTTCCCCTAAGAGTTAGATAAATTAATGGAGGATGGCTTTTAACTATAACATATAGAAGTAACTTCCAGGGACAACCAAGTGTTGGAAAATATGGATGTTCTGTTGGAATGGAAAGTTGGGAAGAAATTATGCAGAGGGGCTCAAACGTGGGCTGTCTGTCAGCTGGATAACTCTCTAAAAATAGATCGGAACTGGATTATCTTTGAGGTGGTGGGAGAAGCCAACAAAATAAAGATCTGGTTCAAAAATGGGTTGATCCAACTGTGGAGAAAAAAATTCTGGGGGGGAAAAAATCCCCCAACGCATCTCTAGGGAGAAGGAGCTGGGCAACAGCTCAGAATGATGAAGACTCCTCCATTTTCAGCCCCCCATCTCCTGTTCACTTGAAGCAGAGTGGCGTGTATGAAGCCTGCCCCGTGCTTCCCACATATGCATGCGCATTTACAGATGCAGCATGGTAGTTTGTTACTCCAGAAAAAAATAAACACCTCTTATGGCAACTGCTCTGTATGCTTTCCCTACTTTGTTAAACTTCCCAGGGACAGCTGTCCAACCATGATTCAAAAAGAACATACAGGAATATGTAGAACTATAATTTAATTCATCAGGGCTGACTTAATTGTGACATACACAGCAGCATTAAGGGGGGGCGGGGTTGATTTGATTCCATTCCTATATAACAAGACAATATATAATGATGGTAGAACTGGAAGTAAAATGCTCCACATATCAGGAATTATGATTCTGAATGCCTTTCTATTCACTTCCTTTTGCAGTCTAACAAAAATGGACATTTATTGGTTGAATAGTACTGACAAATACACTCTCGTCTAGGAATAATAAATACTTGCTCCAGCCAAGAACAACAGCAAATCTAATTCCGTAATGCTTAGATTAGTACCCGGTGATTGACTCTGTGTGTGTGTGTGTGTGTGTGTGTGAGTGAGTGAAATGTAGAGCAGGCCCCCTATTTTATACAAAATGTTCATCTGTTATGGCTACACCAATCTTCATACAGCAATGTGTAGAGAGAAAATAATGGATATGACAGTTTGGTGTAGTGGTTAAGGCATCAGGCTAGAAACTGGGAGAACATGAGTTCTAGTCCCACCTTAGGCCCAAAGCCAGCTGGGTGGCCTTCGGCCAGTCCCTCTCTCTCAGCCCAAGGAAGCAGGCAATGGCAAACCACTTCTGAAAAACCTTGCCAAGTAAATGCAGGGACTTGTTGAGGCAGTCACCAGGAGTCAACATTCACTCAAAAGCACACACACTGCTTTATAACTGGTTCCTGTATATTGGAGTCCTGAACTGAGTTGCTTCCTTATTTGCTTATTTATTTATTTATTTTATTTACTGCTTATTTGCGGGTACAAAAAACAGTCTGATGGGGGGCGGGAAGGTAAGACCTCTTGTGCAACTATTCTTAAATCAATATGCTACATAAAGACAGAGAAAGGGAAGTTTTTAAAGGAAGTTAATGATGAGTTTCCGCAGAGTAAGTGTTTTCCTCTCACAGAATAGGAGAGGGTGATTTCTCTCAATAACCCTTGTGCTTGTAAAGTGTGATCCAGTGGATCCCCCTACTCTCTAGAGAAGATTCTGAGATTGTTTTGGAGATTGAAAAGGGGAGGAAATGAAATGGGATTCTCCCTGGGTGAAGAACCATGCAGAGTCAAGCTGTGATTGAAGCGGCATACAAGTCAACAAATATGAATGCAGGATGTCGAATATTAGGTTCCTCTCAAAATATCTGGCACAATATTTAATATTTTTTTCCTTGCCAAAATTTGTGCAAAAGGTCAGTGGAGACTATGGGACTGTATTTAATATCTGCTTCTTGTCTACTGAGAAGACACATTCCCTCAAGATTTATTAAAACCAGGAACCTACCATGTTTGTCCTGGGTTAGGGTCTTTCCTGGGAAATTTTACTTACCTTGCCTATTTAAAAAATATGACCTAAAATAAATGTATTGAAAATAACATCTTTTCACAGCTATCCAAAGACCAAGATACGTTTATAGTCAGTAGCTGCTTGTTCTTGCTCTGGAAGCTGTTTAAACATGATGGTACACTTGCAATTACCCTGAACTCTAGTGATCAACAGCTTTTTTTTAACTGAACACACCTATTTTTTCATCACAACTGACGATACTGTCAATTATCTTTTATCTTTATATTTGTAATACACCCCATTTTGTCTATCAGCCACAGTCCTTACTGTTAGCCTTCAGTTTGATCTCAGCAACATGCTGGCTCTTGAATACCCTCCCAAATTTCATCAATGAAAATGGGAGCACTGAGATATATTTCTACTTGTAGCATTCTCCCACACACCCATACCTTGCTGAAATTGTTCACTTCTGTCAGATGTTAATTCTAATGTCCGTGTGGCTGCTGTTCCTGCATCTGAGAACCTGAACGACAATGTTCATTGCACAATTTGTTCTGAAGGTGCCATTTGCAGTGACTGCAATGCCCAGGTGGGCAACCTCCAGCCTTCCTTCAAAATCCCTCTGCAAGCAATCAGCTCTGACCTCTGGCGTAAGCAGTCTGTCCCAGCCTTCCAGGAGATGTGAGCAGGCAGGGGAAGGAAGGAATGACAGCTTAGAGCCAGCTTTGACTGAAGCAGGCTACAAACCTGAGTAATAATTACATCAATTAAAAGAAGAAAGCAAGAGAAAAAGATGTCCAAAGAGACATCTACCCTCCCTTCTGCATTTGGGTGGGGCTTAAGCCCTACCTACCATTGCCCTCTTGCCATATTTCATGTGTCAGTTCTTTAAAAAGAATAGATAGATAGACAGGCAGACAGACAGACAGACAGACAGACAGAATTAATTTGTATGGCTTCCCATCTCACAAGTGTGACTCTGGGCAACTCATAACAATTAAAACAACAGGAACAGTAAATAAATACATACATATATACATACAACAGCATATGACTATTCTAAAACCATAATTAAAAATTCAATAAAATATAATCACAATTTTACCCAGTTTTAAAAGTAAAATAGGAAAAATGATATCAGGGACAAGTTTCAGCAAATGATGAACTATAGCTGGGTTTAATCAAAGTGCTTTCAAATAATTATTTTAAATATTACACAGAGAGTGCAAGTCTTCTCACTCTTATTTGTTAGTAAGGATCACTGTAATTCAATACAGCTTTCTTCTGAGAATGTAAGAGAATTCTGATATATGTAGAGAAATGCATAGATATGCACAGAATCAGCTACGTTCTGAGTTTACAGTATTTTTGAGGACAGGTTTTGAGGACCACTCCCCCCCACACACATACAAATATGCATTATTATAATATACTGGGGAAACATCAGAAGAACCTACTCTCCAGTAGTCACCCCTGTTCCATAACCACCACCACCTTAAAATATAACAAACATTTGGCAGGAAATGGAAGGAAATCCCTTTTTTAATCATATATATATATGAATGAATGAATGAATGAATGAATGAATGAATGAATATATATATATATATATATATATATATATATATATATATATATATATATTCAATCATGTCCAATTCTTGGAGACTCCCTGGACAAGTCCCTGCAGTTTTCTTGGCAAGGTTTTTCAGAAGTGGTTTGCCCTTGCCTGCTTCCCAGGGCTGAGAGAGGTGACTGACCAAGGTCACCTAGCTGGCTTTGTGCCTAAGGCAGGACTCGCCTTACGGTCTCCCATCTTCTAGCCTGGTGCCTTAACCATTGGACCAAACTGGCTGTTAACCCTATAATAACAAGGTTTAATGAAGCCAAGTGCATGAACTTGTGACTTTCTATTCAGTTATCCAATTTCCAGGAGTAACGTTGAACGACTGAATCACATACAACCACTTCCATCTGTCCAAAGTTGAAATTCCAGATATTATTGCACATTCAGTCATTGCTCTTATGTTTACATACACTGAGACTTTAAAAGGCCCAAATCACATAAAGATTCCAGAGGGTATCCTATATTTTCCAGATCCTTCAAATTCTCATTCTGAGAACCATTGTAGACATCCAATTCTGTTAGTCTGGGCAGAACATATTTTACCTCCCCTGAGTAACAACTGCAATAGACAAACCTTCTAGAGAAGAGTGGGGATTACAGTATAACAAATGTTTGGGGTGGGAAAGGATGAGAACACCTCTCTAAAAGAGGGAAAAATGATTGTTGATAAAAACAATATACAATCTGCCATTGCTGATTATTCTCTCTCCAAGTAAAGAATAAATATTCTTTATTTGGAACACATGGGCTTCCCAGGGAATCAGGGAAAAGATCTGTAAGAGATAAACTTGCAATCAAATGATAAAATGGCAAACATTAGGAAGGTTAATAAGGAGAGACATGAGATCATCTGTCACTGTACAACCTAGGGCATAGGGCATCTCAACCTTGGCCACTTTAAGATGTGTGGACTTCAGCTCCCAGAATTCCCCAACCAGCCTGAAGTCCACACATCTTAAGGTGGCCAAGGTTGAGAAACACCATCCTAGGGATTGGGTACTCTAGTAAACTGCACTTCTCTCCATCTCTTTCTTTAGTTGAACATTGTATGACTCACATTGCCTGGTAAATAATTATGGACAGCACATCAACAGGGATCTAGGATTAGCAGAATGGAGAATTTTGGGAAATGACACTTCTCCTCCTCAGTTTATTGCCTAGAGAACCTATCAGAGCTGAACTTTTCCCAAAAAGCAGCTATGACGAAAACTGGAATCTTAGTGAAGGCAAAAAAATCCCTGTGAATTCTGAATTTTCATAAACATAAATTTAGACTGCCTGTTTAAGAGTAGTGTAACAAGTGAAAAGGAGCCTATTATTTCTCACAAGGAGTGAAATTAATTTAATTAGATTGATTTAACTGGCTAAATTAATTCAGTTACTAACAAAATGTCACCCAAATAATTATTCTGTGAAAAATCAGAGACTCTCCTGGACTATTATTCTCCACTAATTCAGTACATGGAGCTTGTAATCCGAACATTTGCAAAGCTTTGTGCAGATATAATCTGCGTCAACTTCCAGAAAAGCATAAAACATCATCCAAGCTCTCCAAATAATATTGCAACCCTTAGAGCTCCAGCACAGAGCATTTTAAGGGTTCTGTATTCAAAATCATTCAGCTAATCCCATTAATATCTGCATTCTGAACAGCAGGAGCAGTAAACTGGCACCCAATGTAAGAAAAGGCTACAAGGATCTGGGTTGCAAGTAGGTACAGAAAACTTTATTTGCTGCCATCTTGTGGTACTCTGGATTTGTGCAGCCAAGATCTGGTAGCCTTAACCTAGGATAGCTGATATAATTACTTGATAGGTGATTGTGGGTAAGTATGTTTGTATATTTATTTTGTTAAATAAATGATAGATAGATAGATAGAGAGATAGAGAGATAGATCGATCGATCTTTCCAACTTGTCATATAGGACACACAACTGGAAGGCTCTGGATGCTGTTCACCTCTCAGGTATTCCATCTAACACAAACCCACTTTATAAAGCTTCTCTGAATGAGACCCTGTGCTTGTAAGAGAAATTTAATTGGATTTCTTTATGGCTTGCATCAGTCCCATGGAAAATTTTGTAACAATTGCATGATTCAATCTTAGCGTGCATTTCAGTCACTCTATTTTTAATCACATCAAAAAGAATTCTTTTTTTAAAAAAAAAAAAAGGTGTGAAATGAAAACAGCCTTTTTGAAGCCATAACCCAGCATCATTTGTAACTTCACAATCAATGTCCATATGTCATTGTCCTAAACTCAGGGTAACATAAATGTGCAAATTATAAGCAATTCATGATAAATTCGAAAACCTTTCAAGGCCTTTGGGCCTGACATTGTCAGGAAAAAATGCGGTCTTTCATGCCATCCCCATTTCTGAATCAAAGTATATGCTTTGTGCATCAACGCAAAGAAGAAAATAATATTGCTCCATCTCATTATTAGATCTGCCTTTCTGAATAATGGCAAGTCAGACAATTACAGCTCTGAGATTTTGTGGACAAGTGTACAAGCTTACAGCTTTGTTATTCCATATTATTTTATAATGAAGAAAAGCCAACACATCCTTTTTATGAGAATGATTTGTTTTTAGATTGAGCAGATATAAATGGGGACAAGGACCCTGTTGTTCTGAGATGTGCATTGCACAAAAGAGAAATTTCAGCAGGCACAAATTTTCTCAACCCTGAACGTCAGGCTCTCTCTCTCAATATATCAATATTTCCTCTCCTTTTATTTAAATAATTATATACACTGTACATACACAGATGAATCCCATTATGTTGATTAATGCTGCATTTAATTAATGTGGGACAATTGGAGGAAACACAATTGGTACTGGGGGAGGATCACAAAAAAAGCATCTTCTAGTGTTTCTCAACCTCAGCAACTTTAAGAGATATGGACTTCAGCTCCCAGCATTGTATGGACTTCAACTTCCAGAATTCAGCATGCTGGCTGGGGAATTCTGGGAGCTGAAGTCCACCTATCTTAAAGTTGCTGAGGTTGAGAAACACTGGTCTAGACCAAAGAACAACTCTGAAGTAGGAACACGGGAAATAATTAAATAACTTAATTATTCAAATTATTTTCATTTAAATTATTTAAATAATTAAACAGTTGCTTTGCATTTTCAAATGGCAATTTGCAATTAGCTTTGCTATTGTCTGTGCTGCCGAGATAGCAGCCACTGTCACTGTATTTAACTATGGCCCTACCATTTTGACTAGAGGTGTGTCCCTTTTGCTTGAAAACTTTGCCAGGAGGATCCTCCTCTCTTTTAGCTTGTGATAGTTTGTACAGCTTGAGTGCCCAATGGGTGTAAAGGCCAAATTTCAGTTGAACAAATTACCACCATCATCCCCAACATCATGAAAAATAGGCTATTTTTTCCTTATCTGATTTTACAAACTTTGACCTGTGCTATCTTGGGACAACATGCTTTTCAGCATCTTTCCCCCAGCTTGATTAGGGTCTTTGTTCATTGTGTCCCATTATTTTCCCATTTCCTTATTTGATATTAGATCCCAATTTCTGCCTTTCTGGATCCCTAGAGCCCACTTCTCTCATCTGGCCTTTTTCTTTTCTCCACATTCTTCTGTAAATGTAACCAAAGGGTTGCTAGCTTTATTTTAATGTTACCTGGATACTTACTGCACTTACTTTTCAAGTATTGCATAGTCAAAAACAGCCAGACATTAATCTGTTATACAACACTGACACTGTTTCTTCTTGCACAAACTCTTTGGTTCAATACAAGGAAATATGGGTGGAACATAAACGATCTTCAGAGTCCAAATGCAACAAGAATGTCATATTCACTGTTCCAATGTTGCCGGTACATCGTAATGTTTCGCATGTCATTTGGCTGATGCTGTTTCGTCTGAGAGGGGAGGAGGATTCCATCTCGTGGGATTGTTATATGTTAGTAGCTGGATTGGAATGTGTTTGGGTTATCTCGTGTGCTCAAGGTTCCTTTCCCAGGACATCAGCAGAAACGGTTACCAGCACCTGGGGGGAGGGAGTTTGCAATGGCAGGGCGAGGGGAGGGATTACGTTTGAGCTGAGGGTTTTTAGTTTGTATTTGGCATGCTTTTGCTCATTCTCAGCTTTCTCTGTATTTGCATACTATTCTTTAATAAATCAGATATCATTAAGTTCCTGCTTGTGAGTCTGAGTCTATTAGAGTAGGCAATCATTACATAAAGCTGAGAATCCAAAAAAAAAAATTTCCGTTAGCCCCTTTCCAGATTTATTTTGTGAGGGAGAAGTGCTAGTGATGAGCAAACCAAATCCCCAAACCACGGAAAGCAAGGAATCAAGCGAGGGGGAATCTGACTCCACAGTGATAAGAATGGAGAGAGTCCCTCCTCGAGAGCTTTCAGAAGTTTGAGGGGGGTTGAGCTCCAGCCTAGGAGAAGAGGAGGTTGGAGGTAAAAGAGCCCCTGAACCGACCGGTGAGTCACCAGGCGAGCTGATCACCTGGGATGAAACACAGGGATCCCTACCAGGGACGTCCAAGACGTCTTGGAAGCAGCGATACCCAATGTCCCCAACCGTGGTGAGGCAGGAGGGAAAGGAGGATTCCCAAACCCCTGACCGTATAAAACTGGTGGAGGCCAAATTGGAGTCACTAGAATTTATGTTTCAGAAAATGTCCATGGACTGGGGTCCCCGGGAGAGGAGGAGGAGAGGAGTCTAGTAATAGGCATTCAACTCCTTCTTTGCCCCCACCTTCCCCAGAGGAAAGGAGTAGGACCCGGCACAGAGAGGAAGCAAGAGCGCCGAGGGTGAGAATTTCAAGGTCCCCTCCTCGAGAGCGGAGATCCCTGGGAGCTAAAAGGAAGCCCGACTGCCCAGCTGTGGCGAAGGGACCACCCAGAGTGGGGGTTAAGGACTTTACCGTTAAATTTGATGGAGATCCAACTAAGCTATCGTTCTTCCTTACCAATGCAAGGAGTTATATGGATGAATGGGAACCGTATTTTCGTTCAGAAAGAGGCAAGATTAATGCCATTGCCACTAAGCTCAAGGGGCAGGCTGCCGATTGGTATGTGCAGTTATGTCAATTGGATGCCCCTGAGCTGGAGGAGTTCGAAGAATTCCTGTGGGTGTTGAAACTACACTTTGAAGACCCGTTAGCTAAAGAAAGAGCAAAACGGGCACTGAGGGAGCTGTGCCAGGGGCCACGATCGGTGGCAGACTACACTCTGGAATTTAAGGCTCTGGCTGGGAAGGTTGAGGATTGGTCCCAATCCACATTAATAGAACTTTTTAAGGACGGTCTGAATACGGAGGTCCTGAGGTGGTCGCTCGGCAGGGACGACCCAGATACCCTGTATGAATGGATACAGCTGGCAGGGAAGGCTGAGCATGCCCATGAGACCTTTGCTCACAGGAAGGTGATGAGATATGCTGGGCTCAGCAAGGATTCCCGCACTGCTGCGCCCACTGGAAAGTCCGGTCAACGTGCCTGGGAGGAGGAGAGGGAGCGCCGCTATGCGAAAGGGTAATGCCTCCGATGTGGGAAGGAAGGTCACCGAGTGGCGGCGTGCCCGAAGGGAAAGACCGATGATCATTCAGGGAAGCCATCAGGGAAATCTCCCTCTCTACCCAGGAAAATGAAGGCAGCCATGGCTGAAACTGAAGTGGAGGAGATTCCCTAATTCGGGGGCAAGGGGGAGCCTGATCTACTCCAGCCGGCAGGAAACGCCAGCCACCTGCTTTAAAGAGCGCATGTGGGCAGGTGGTGGAGGATGGGCACGAACATATCTCGGTGAGTGCCAACTATCCCACACTGACCGTTAAAGTGAAGTTAGGCTCCCGCACAAGAACCGTTGAAGTTTGGGCATTGATCGATTCAGGGTGTTCGCGTTGCTTGTTGCACCCTGACGTGATGGCTGCTTTGGAGTTACCCAGCTTTCCACTGCAACATCCCATGATTTTCACCCAGCTGGATGGTTCTACGGCGGGGGGGGGGGAAACCCGTCACCCATTTCATGGGCATGGTGGCGTTGCAAATGGGCAGCCACCGTGAGGGGCTGCTGTTTGTGGTGGTGCCTGTGGGGCATCCCTTAGTCATTCTGGGGATTCCTTGGTTGGTCCAACAAAACCCATATATAAATTGGGTGCACAGGACTTTGACTTTTGGGGATGGTTTCTATCAAGCCCCTGGGGAGGACGACGCTCTGGAGGCTGCAGTGAGGAGGGCGGCGGCAGCAACCCCGCATTTCGCTGTCACCCCACTGGAGGGCTTGCCGGAGCAATACCAAAGCTTTGCAGATGTGTTTGGTGAGAAAGAAGCGGACCAACTTCCACCCCATTGAAAAACTGACTGTGTGATAGAGTTGGTCCCCGACACTCAACTGCCCAAACCAAAAATCTATGCCATGATGCAAAAGGAACTGGCGGCGTTGAGGGAGTTTGTGGACAAAAACTTGGCCAGGGGTTTTATTGAACCAGCAAATTCGCCAGTGGGCGCCCCCGTCTTGTTTCGAGCGAAGGAGGATGGGACATTGAGACTTTGTACAGATTACCACGGATTAAATGCGGTCTCGATATTAAACAAATATCCTCTGCCATTAATAAAAGACATGTTAGCACATCTGGCTAAGGGGAAAATCTTCTCTAAGCTGGATTTGCGGGAAGCCTATTTCCGTATCCGCATACGGGAGGGGGATGAATGGAAGACTGCTTTCAATTGTCCTCTAGGTTCTTTTCAGTACAAAGTTTTGCCTTTTGGGTTGGCGGGGGCACCAGGGGTGTTCATGCAATTGATCAATGAAGTGTTACATGAACATTTGTTCAAGGGTGTACTGGTCTATTTGGATGATGTTTTTGATTTATACTGAAATGGAGGAGGAACATGAGCGCTTGGTGAAACAGGTGCTTAGCAAACTGAGAAAGGCTGAGCTTTATGCTAAACTTTCTAAGTGTGAATTTCATCAGACTCAGTTAACTACCTGGGGTACAGGATCTCTGACAAGGGCATTGAAATGGATCCTGCGAAGATTCAAGCTATTTTGTGGTGGGAGCGCCCACATACCCGCAGGCAGCTCCAAAGTTTTCTTGAGTTTTCCAACTATTACCGCCAATTCATCCAGGGATTCGCAGAAATTGCATTGCCTCTCACTGACTTGTTACATATGAAGGGGTTGGGGGACACATGTAAGGTAAAGAACCCGGGGGCATTGCTCAATTGGACACCTGAATGCCAGTTGGCTTTCGACAAACTTAAAAGCCTGTTCACTGCTGAACCCATTCTTCAACACCCTGATCCCACTAAACCCTTTGTGGTTCAAGTGGATGCTTCTGATTTCTCAGTTGGAGCGCTCTTGCTGCAAGCGGATGCTGATGACCACCTGAAGCCCTGTGCGTATCTGTCCCGAAAATTTTCCGAGACGGAAAGGCGATGGCATGTTTGGGAGAAAGAAGCTTTTGCAGTCAAGGCTGCTTTGGAGGCATGGTGCCACCTCTTAGAGGGGGGTAAATGTCCTTTTGAGGTTTGGACTGACCATAAAAATTTGGAAGCGCTCAGCACGCCCCATAAGCTCAGTCCTAAGCAGATCCGCTGGGCTCAATTTTTCAGTCGCTTTGACTTTAAGTTGAAATTCATTCCGGGCAAGAAAAACTTCCTGGCTGATGCGCTTTCCTGCCTGCCCCAGGATTCAGTCCAGGCACCTGACGTTGTGGGTACAGTGTGGACAGCACCCCAATTGGAGTTGCAAGCTGTCACACACAGTCAGACTCGTGCACACCTGCCCCCAGCTTCGGTTTCACCGGCTGGGGGAAGGACGCCAATTCCCTCGCAATTGCAACAACAGTTCCTGCTAGAGCTGAAATCTGACACTTGGTTGCAAGCAAATAGAGACAATGTTACATTTGACAGAGGCTTAGCTTGGAAGCAAAACCGCCTCTATGTCCCTGACAGTTTGCGAAGGGAAATTTTGATTAGATCTCATGATGATAAAGTGGCTGGTCATTTTGGGTTTGTCAAAACCTTGCATCTGGTGTGCCGCCAATTTTGGTGGCCCACATTGAGATGTGATGTAAAAAGTTATGTTGCTTCTTGTCCTGTCTGTGCCATGTCAAAACGGAAGGGGGGCAAACCGCAAGGGCTGCTGCAGCCGGTGGCCAGCCCCTCCCGTCCTTGGGAGGAGGTTTCCATGGATTTCATTGTGGATTTGCCTCCTAGTCAGAGAAAGACTGTGATTTGGGTGGTAAAGGACTACTTCTCTAAGCAAGCCCATTTCATTCCATGTGCTTCCATTCCGTCAGCGCAGCAATTGGCCCGCCTTTTCCTAATCCACATCTACCGGATTCACGGGAGCCCCTCCTGCTTGATCACGGACCGCGGGACACAGTTCACTTCCCAATTTTGGAGGGCATTTTTGAAGCTGGTGGGCACCAAGCAGGCGTTGTCCACTGCGTCGCATCCGGAGACTGACGGATCTACGGAGGCTCTTAATTTGACCCTGGGGCAATTTTTGAGGGCCTTTGTCAACTATCAGCAGGATAATTGGGTTGATCTGCTACCTTTTGCTGAGGTGGCTTATAACAACACCGTCCATCAGAGCCAAGGGCACACCCCTTTCCATACTGTTTTTGGCCGGGATTTTGTTCCCATTCCTGAGTTGCCTCAACCCCCCACACAGCCCTGCTCCGCTTCTGATTGGGCTGCTCAACTGGCTGATTCGTGGCCAGTGATTCAACAGGCGTTGGCTGATGCCCAATCTGCCTATAAACTGCACACCGATAAGCGACGAGCCCTTCAGCCTGCTTTTAAAGTTGGTGATAAGGTCTACCTTTCCACTAGGTTCATTAAGTTCCCTCAGCCCTCGAAGTTAGCTCCTAAGTTTGTTGGACCTTTTCCCATTGTGGGAGTTGTTAACCCTGTCACGTTTAGACTGGATTTGCCACACAATCTGAAACGTTTACATCCTGTTTTTCATTGCAGCTTACTCAAGCCTGTCAACCACTCAGATCATTGGCATCCACAACCCCCACCTCCTGCTCTGATCATGATTGACGGACAGCAACATTTTGAGGTGAAGGTGGTCCTTGATTCTCGCCAACTACGTGGCACTCTGCAGTACCTTATTCGCTGGAAGCGCTCTCCCCGAGTGGGGTGTCTGCCCATGATGTACAATCTCTTTTAGTTCGCCGCTTTCATCTAGCTTATCCTCTCAAACCTGCTCCTTAATGTTTTTGGGGGGGCGGTATGTCATGTTCTCCATTCCAATGTTGCCGGTACATCATAACATTTCGCATGTCATTTGGCTGATGCGTGTTTCGTCTGGGAGGGGAGGAGGATTCCATCTCGTGGGATTGTTATATGTTAGAAGCAGGATTGGAATGTGTTTGGGTTATCTCGTGTGTTCAAGGTTCCTTTCCCAGGACATCAGCAGAAATGGTTACCAGCACCTGGGGGGGGGGGGTTGCAACGGCAGGGCGAGGGGAGGGATTACGTTTGAGGTGAGGGTTTTTAGTTTGTATTTGGCATGCTTTTGCTCATTCTCAGCTTTCTCTGTATTTGCATACTATTCTTTAATAAATCAGATATCATTAAGTTCCTGCTTGTGAGTCTGAGTCTATTAGAGTAGGCAATCATTACAAAGAAGGGTTTATGCCACATTCACTACCAGTGGAAGAGGTCTTGACTTGAGAAGGAATAGCAGAAAGTCCTTTAAAAAGTCATATTGTAGTGTGAGAAATGGAGTTCCATTATCACTGCTTTCTCCAGGCTTAGAATCTTTTATGGAAATTTACTGTAGGACTAAGTTGACAGATTTTATAGCCTTTTTAAAAAAATTTGTTTAGAAAGCTATGGAGTGACAAGTAACTCTCTTAAGTTCCCAGAAGAACTGTATGAATCACCATTTTTTCTCACAGGTACAATCGAACCATAGTCCCTGGAAAACATCAACCCCTTGACACTTTCTTATACTTAACTGGTAAGAAAATGTCAGTTTCTTCTACTCATCTAACCAGCAATGAAGTCTCTTCTTAGTCACAGAATAAATAAATAAATAAATCTTTTAATTTCATTTTTCTGAAGTCATTATGTATAATGTCTCTCCCTAAATTCATATTGACCTGTAATGTATTTCACCTCAGTTCTAGGATTACAAAAGTCATCACCTAGAAATGTCCACTTCTGAATGTGAAGAATTAGTATTTGAAGGAGACTTTAGAAAACTTTGTTCAGAGAGAGAGCTTTTTTTTTTTTGGCACTCAAGTCTTTTGATAAGGAAAATTATACTGGGCCAGTAAAGATAAGAATCAACCTCTCTGTCCAACAGACATTTCTTCTTTAGGAAAAACTCTTCATCATTAGCACTTAATCATGTTTTCCTCCTTCCTTGAGTCCTAAGGCAATTAGAGTAATGGGTAACAATTGTGTGTTATTTACTTTTTGGGATGCTGAAGCTGCTAATACTGTGTTACATTATCAAATAATTTGTCTCTGTTAAAATAACAGGTGGCAACTATACATCTTTTTCTATAGGTGATCATTACTGTGGTAATTCCTCTTCATTTATGTTCTCCTCCACTCTAGGCAAAATCCAACATTTTATATAGATCTGAATAAATGGACCTCTCAGTCCCATTTTCATTGACTGACTTAGTCACATTTCATTTTTATAACATTTCAATTTGTCTATCAATCAAATGAAAATAAGAAGATTGAACTTACTGGACTGTCATCTAAATCCAAATTCAGATTTTAAGTTCAGAGATGTTAATGATCTTTCCTCCAGATGTGTCTACTAGCATAGATTATTGAAGAACCAAAAGAAAAGTAATATTACAGTATATCATGTTTATTTTTATTTCTCTTTAATAAGGCATTAAGTGTGGAAATTATTCAACTTCCTACTGGAAAGAGTAGCAGTGCTATGTATTTCTATCATGCTTTCTATTTGTAATT
The DNA here is from genome assembly GCF_035149785.1 of Candoia aspera. Classification (NCBI taxonomy): domain Eukaryota; kingdom Metazoa; phylum Chordata; class Lepidosauria; order Squamata; family Candoiidae; genus Candoia; species Candoia aspera. The sequence continues at coordinate 187,641,630 of NC_086154.1, forward strand.
TACTAAAAGTAGCTAGCATTGAAAGACTATAAAAATATGTTTTGTAATATCAGGTGAGTGAAGTGGTTGAGGAAGGCTTCTTCCCTCAGACAAATTAATCTGAGTATATAGTAATAAATATCTGTGCCTGAATTTCTGAGGTGCAGAAGTTTTAGCCATCACTAGCAGTATTCAAACTCTGCCTGTCAAAAATATTAAAGATTTGAGCTGTATTTCCTGCCTCCAGTTGATGGATAAGACTTTTATCATATCATAAATATTTGATCTATGAGAGAATCGCAGAAAGTTTCATCCTAAGATCGACACTCATTTTGGACAAGTATGTTCACTATATCAGATCCTTTCAAGGATTTTCTTTCCTAGGCAATATGTCAAAGTATAAACTCATTGTATAACCATTTGGTCATCTGTTTTTTAAAAATGATTTTGCTGTACACCTCCCAGAATTGTATGATTGGGGCAGTATAAAAATGTGTGAAATAAATAAATAAACAGCATACAAGTTATTGATTTGGATGTATATCTAATGGAATCCCTTTGGATGCTTTGTATAGGATCTTCGTATTCTCTACATATGGGGGTTGAGGTATGTTGTTCCTTATTTTCCAAACTCATAATTCAGATGTAGCTAACTTAAACTTACATTTATCCCCCTGACAGAAAAGGGAAGTAAGACCAAACATGGGAAGAAAAACAAAACCAGAGTTAAAACTCAAATGGTTCTCAATTTACCAACTTCCAACATGTTCAGTGTATGCATTTATCAAACAGAAAAATTTCTGTAAGTTTGATCTCAGAAGCTGGAAATGGGAGAGTGAAATTCCCTTTGAGTGGTGAAATCATTGAGAGTTTCTTTGGAAAGGAGAACATGTTGAATGATTGTTCTGAAAGAACTCATATTGTTGTTCCAATATATGATTCAGCACCTTCTTTCTTTATGCCCTCTTCTTGATTGAATACTACCAGTAGGAGTTACATGCTCTATACACATGAATTCCTATGATAAGCTCAGAAGCAGCATTATAACTACATAGATATAAACACATGAATGTGTCTTTTTAAATAATAGCATTTACTTCAAGATCAATTTAATACCTTCATTAATTAAAAGAAGGAGAAAATCAAAAATCAAAAAACAAAAATCAAACTTTATTTCAACTGACAAAATAAGGACCAAACATTATTCATAAATATGTAGGTTCCACTAACCTTTATTGATTAGTGTATGTTCCTAGAAATAAGTAATTTAAGAAAAGTGATTGGACTTTGAAGAAGCAGGACAGAAAAATACTAACACTTTTGAACACTGGTGTTGGAGAAGGCTTCTATGGACAACCAAGAAAATAAACAAATGGATCATAGAACAAATCAATCCAGAATTCTCATTTGAGGCACAAATGACCAGGCTCAAATTATCCTACCTGGACACATCGCACAAAGCGCTACCTCTCTTGAGAAGTCTATAATGCTCGGAAAGATGGAAGGAAAGAGAAAAAGAGAACAATCTGCAGTAACGTGGATAGACTCAGGTACAGTAACAATGGATGCACCATTGGAACATCTGAAGGGCCGGGCTGGAGACAGATCCAGATCCTGGAGAAGGTCTATCTACATGATCGCTGAGAGTTGACACCAATTTGATGGCACATAATAAATCAATTTCTAAAAAGTGACATTTGTCCTATTTTCACAGAATTTGAAGAGTCCAATATGGATGTCTGTCATGTTCTCATTCTAATGTCTGGTTAACATTGTAACGTTTCACATGTCATTCTCTGTTCCCTTTCCCTTCACCCGGGGTTTTTCCATTCTGTTGCCCTCCCTTGTTTTGAGGGCTTGGAATGCATGTTTGGGTTTGCGCTCCTGTTCAAGGTTACTTTCCCAGGCGCGTCTAACGGCATTCAGCACCTGGGAGGGGGAGCGTCCTGACGGGCGACGGGGCGGGACCTGCCCACAAGCAAGGCTTTTAAGTTTGTATTTGGCGCGCTTTTGCTCATTCTCAGCTTTCTTTGTATTTGCATACTATTCCTTTAATAAATCAGTTATCTTTAAGCCCGAGCTTGTGAGACTGAGTATTTGGGTTTAGGCAATCATTACATAAAGCTGAGAATCATTTTATCCATTTTCCGCTAGCCCCATCCAATCATTGGATAAGAGGGAACGCTAGCGATGACAGAACCTCAACTTCGCGCGAGTGAGGGAAGCGAAGAAGAGCGGGAGGCGGTCAAAAGCCGGCCAGTGCTAACTTCGAGAGCGCAAAGAGCAGCCCGTCGGCAGTTGCGAGATATCCAATTAGACGAGCTGCTGATATCCATGCAGGAGAGTCTCAGGAGTGAACATAGAACTGTCATGGAAAGAGCACAGGGGAGGGGGTCTCCACAATTGACCTGGGAGCACGAAGTCCCCTTGTCACCGAAGGTGGTGGTAACCAACCAACCCTCGGAGGAGCCGGTCACTCCGGCCCGTATGAGGGCATTAGAAGATAAAATGGATTTAATAGTGACGATCCTCAAGGATCTACCCAAAGAGGATCTACCCGAAGAGGCAGAGCCCACCCTGGAGGATTGGGAGGAAGAGCCGTCACAGTACCCCAGGCATAGTACCATGGTGACCCGGGGGAGAAGCAAGACTCGATCAGCCCGTCAAAGGGGGGAGCGAGAGGCAAGACCTCCTAGGGATCGACCACCCATGGGGGCTCGGCGCACGCTGACATTAGCGGCACCGCCACAGCCAGCTGAGCCGGCAAGACCCTTCCCACCATTTGGAGTGAAGTTCGATGGGGATCCCACCACGCTCTCCTTCTTTATTACTAATGCCAAGCACTACATAGAAGATTGGGGTCGAAATTTTCGGTCTGAACATGGCAAGGTCAATTTCATTGCCAACAAGCTGAGAGGAAAGGCAGCGGATTGGTATGTGCAACTATGCCAAGCTGAGGCCACTGAGTTAGAGGACTTCGATGAATTCTTGTGGGCACTTAAAGAGCATTTCGAAGACCCCCTAGCTCAAGAAACGGCCAAAAATGACCTGCGGAAACTTTACCAAGGGTCCCTCTCAGTTGCCAAATATGCGTTGGAGTTTAAAGCTTTGGCAGGAAAAGTGGAAGACTGGTCCGAGCCAACAATCATCGAATTGTTCAAGCAGGGGCTTGAGCCCGAAATCCTTCGATGGGCTCTGGGCAGAGATGATCCCAAAACGCTATATGGGTGGATTCAGTTGGCGGGAAGCGCAGAAAATGCCCTACGAACCTATGCCCATACCAAAGAGCTTAGACAAACCCGTCTCGCTAGAGGAGCGCGCACATCTGGACTTGCCAGCCGCCCCAAACCGAAACCCTGGGAAGAAGAGAGGGAGCAACGGTTCTCCAAGGGTCAGTGCCTCCGATGTGGGAAAGAAGGGCATCGAGCCACATCGTGCCCGAGACGCCGTCCAGAGGAACGACAGACGAAACCCGCGATAAAGACGCCTGCTCCTGCTCCACCGCGAAAACTGAAGGCAGCCCTCGCGGAACTGGACCCCCCAGACCTACCCTTCGGAGAAGAGGAGGAAGAGTTGCAATTCGAGCAACCGGCGGGAAAAGCCTACCACCTGCCCTGAAGGGCGCCCTAGGGCAGGTGGAAGAAACCGGGCGTAACCACGATTCGGTGAGTGGAAACTTTCCCACACTGACTGTTAAAGTTAAACTGGGCTCACAAACCAAAACGGTGGAAGTGTGGGCCATGCTAGACTCGGGTTGCTCCCGTTCCCTAATGCACCCTGATGTCGTAGCGGCTCTAGAACTGCCCACGTTCCCTTTGCCAAGACCCATGATTTTCACCCAGTTGGATGGAACTATGGCGGGAGGGAAAGCAGTCAATCTTTCCACGGGACTGGTCGCTTTGCAGATGGGCTCCCATCAGGAAAAACTGCCATTTGTGGTAGCTCCAGTGGGGGGTCCTCTGGTAATCTTGGGGATGCCTTGGTTTGTGCAACAAAACCCTTTCATCAACTGGCTGCATAGAACTGTGACGTTTGCAGATGGATTTTACAAAGTACCCGAAAAGGACCTATTGGAGGACATGGAGGGTGGAGGGGTAGCGTATACCACTGTGCAAACGCTTCAACCTCTTGAGGGGCTACCCAATCAGTACCAAGATTTTGCTGAAGTATTTGGGGAAAAGGAAGCAGATCGCTTGCCACCCCACCGAAAAACGGACTGTGCCATTGAGTTTTACCAAATGTAAAATTGCCGCACCCAAAAATATATCCCATGTCTCCCAAAGAGCTTACCACGCTAAGGGAGTTCATTGACAAAAATCTGGCTAGGGGTTTCATTGAGCCGGCTAATTCCCCGGTAGGAGCTCCTGTCCTATTCAGGCCAAAAAAGGATGGGTCATTAAGGCTTTGTACCGATTTCCGCGGGCTCAATGCGGTCTCAATATTAAATAAATATCCTTTGCCCCTGATCAAAGATATGTTATCACATCTGGCCAGAGGCAAAATTTTCTCAAAACTGGATTTGAGAGAAGCTTACTTTCGCATTCGCATAAGAGAGGGGGATGAGTGGAAAACGGCGTTCAACTGTCCTCTTGGGGCTTTCCAATATAAAGTCTTACCATTCGGTTTATCTGGGGCACCCGGGGTTTTTATGCAGTTAATCAATGAGGTCTTGCATGACCACCTATTTAAGGGGGTACTGGTATATTTGGATGATGTATTGATTTATACTGAAACCATGTCAGAACATATCCACTTGGTGCGTCAGGTATTGACTAAATTGAAAAAAGCAGAGTTGTACGCAAAACTGTCAAAATGTGCGTTTCATCAGTCGCAAATTGATTACCTAGGCTACCGAATTTCAGCTCAGGGCATTGAAATGGACCCTGCAAAAGTAGAAGCTATTGTGGCATGGGAGCCTCCCCGTACCAGGAGACAATTACAAAGTTTCCTTGGATTTTCTAATTTCTATCGGGCATTCGCCCAAAATTTTGCAGAAATCGCCCTCCCCCTTACTGAACTGTTGAAAACCAAAGGACAGGGGGATACGCGACGTTCGAAGAACCCAGGCGCGCTCCTTAAATGGACTCCAGCCTGTCAGCACGCATTCGAAACGCTCAAACAACTTTTTACCACAGAACCAATTTTACAGCATCCAAACCCCTCTAAACCCTTCGTTGTACAAGTCGATGCTTCTGACTTTTCCATAGGCGCAATTTTGTTACAATCTGACCAATCTGGCGCTTTAAAACCCTGTGCCTACCTCTCTCGCAAATTCACTGAAACAGAGAGACGATGGCACGTTTGGGAAAAGGAGGCTTTTGCTGTAAAAACGGCTTTAGAGACATGGCGACACCTATTGGAAGGTACTTCCAACCCTTTTGAGGTCTGGACTGACCATAAAAACCTGGAAGCTCTAAGCACCAGCCGAAAACTCAGTCCCAAACAGCTGCGCTGGGCTGAGTTCTTCAGCCGCTTTGACTTCACTCTTAAATTTATACCAGGAAAGAAAAACTTTCTGGCTGATGCACTCTCGCGCAGACCCCAAGATGCTGGCCCAGGGCCAACGGTCCAAGGCACCGTCTGGACCGACAAACAATTAAGTCTGGCAGCAGTGACTCGCAGCCAGACCCAAGCACAATCGACACCGCCTCCAGCCGCTCAGCCTTCCAGCAGCCCGCCTCCCTTGTCAATTCCCTCCGATTTGCAACAACAGTTGCTCTCCCACCTTAAAACAGATACTTGGTTGCAAGCCAACAGACACATGTTGACTTTCACCGATGATCTTGCCTGGCGCAACGATCGTCTCTATGTACCCGAAGCAATGCGAAAAACCATCCTCCAGCGCTGCCACGATGACAAGCTAGCGGGGCATTTCGGCTACGTCAAAACTTTGCACCTCGTTCGCCGCCAATTCTGGTGGCCAACTTTACTCAAAGACTTAAAGGAATATGTCACTGCGTGCCCTGTATGTGCGGCGATAAAGCGCAAACCGGGCAAGCCCCAGGGTCTCCTTCAACCCGTGGCCACGCCATCTGTCCCTTGGCAGGATATCTCCATGGATTTTATCGTTGATCTACCCCCTAGTCAACGAAAAACTGTCATTTGGGTCGTCAAAGACTTTTTCTCCAAACAAGCTCACTTTATCCCATGCGCTTCTATTCCCACCGCACAACAGCTGGCACGCCTCTTCCTCATCCACGTGTACCGCCTCCACGGTATCCCCGCCCGTTTGGTGAGTGACAGGGGCACACAATTTACGTCACAATTTTGGCGGGCATTTTTGAAGCTTTTGGGTACGAAACAATCACTTTCTACTGCTTGGCATCCGGAGACGGACGGATCTACAGAGGCGGTTAATTCTACATTAGAACAATACCTCAGAGCTTTTGTTAACTACCAGCAAGACAACTGGGTCGACCTACTCCCATTTGCTGAGGTCGCTTACAACAATTCCATTCATCAAACCACTGGTCAAGTTCCCTTTAAAACAGTTTTTGGACGTGAATTCGTTCCGATTCCTGAACTTCCTCATCCTCAACCACTCCCAGCCACCCTCGCTGGCTGGGCAGACTCTCTCAAAGACTCATGGTCTAATATTCTACTCGCTCTCCACCATGCCCAAGCTACCTATAAACGCCATGCTGATGCAAAGCGTTCCCCAGAACCATCTTTTGCAGTTGGGGATAAAGTCTACTTATCAACTAAGTTTATCAAGTCCCCACAGCCCTCTAAAAAACTTGGTCCTAAATTTGTCGGTCCTTTTTCAATTGTTGCTCAGCTCAACCCTGTTACGTTTAAACTTGATTTACCTCACAACCTTAAACGTTTACATCCTGTTTTCCATTGTAGCTTACTCAAACCCTGCCTGTCATCGGACCGTTGGCATCCGCAACCCACCCCTCCACCTCCCCTCATGATTGACAACCAGCAGCACTTCGAAGTGGCATCTATTCTCGATTCCAGACGCCAGCGCTCTACTCTCCAATACCTCGTTCGCTGGAAACATTTCCCTCATCCTGAATGGGTTGCTGCTCCAGACGTGCATTCTCCTCGTCTCGTAGCCCAATTTCACTCTGCCTATCCTGACAAACCGGCTCCCTGATTTCTTTTGGGGGGGCAATATGTCATGTTCTCATTCTAATGTCTGGTTAACATTGTAACGTTTCACATGTCATTCTCTGTTCCCTTTCCCTTCACCCGGGGTTTTTCCATTCTGTTGCCCTCCCTTGTTTTGAGGGCTTGGAATGCATGTTTGGGTTTGCGCTCCTGTTCAAGGTTACTTTCCCAGGCGCGTCTAACGGCATTCAGCACCTGGGAGGGGGAGCGTCCTGACGGGCGACGGGGCGGGACCTGCCCACAAGCAAGGCTTTTAAGTTTGTATTTGGCGCGCTTTTGCTCATTCTCAGCTTTCTTTGTATTTGCATACTATTCCTTTAATAAATCAGTTATCTTTAAGCCCGAGCTTGTGAGACTGAGTATTTGGGTTTAGGCAATCATTACATTTCAACCTTTGGATGAAATATGCCCCAGAATTTTTCCAGGGTCTCTTGGAAAATAGTGTCCGTAAGGATCCAAATGGGTCATCCTTTGAGATGGGCTTTGCAACAGCCATGGCTGCTGAGAGGAAATGAGGTGGTGCTGAAGCTGGGGCTTCATATAGGATCTATGTTCACCTTTGTCCTCTGAGATTGGTAACAGTGAAGCAGCCAGGAAAACATGATTAATGGGTCATGGCGGCCTCTTATTGCCTGAGTGACCTTACTCTGTGGGGTATATGAGAGATCTGCTCCTAGCTGCAACTCAGCAGCTACCTGGAAGTTAGGTTATTTGGGATGATGTTTAATTGGGCTGGAGAATGGAGTGGCTGAGCACTCTGTTACGTGGGCCAAGGGGACGGAGAGCTCTGGTAGTGGTGGACAGTGACAGCTTTCCCAGGCTAGCCCTGCTTCTGCTGGTGCCAAACTTAGAAGAACTCACAGTGTTGTTGTGCAACAGTCTATTCCTGTATGGGTTGCTTGAGATGAGTTGCTTGTTTACAATTTGAGGATCAGAGGGAGGACCTGTCAAGGTTGCTCAGGCATCATTGCAGGGAATCCTGTCTGGGGTTTTTTTCTTTAAAGCCTCCACTGTTTGTTGGAGGTGTTTCCACAAGGAGCCTGAACAGGTAACAGACTGTTAGTTAAGAACTACAGACAGTCAACATTTGGTAGGTGTAGGTTGTGGCTGGTAGGTCTCTGAAGTACATTTTGCACAACTTCTGTGTTCCCAACTATAGAGTTCGCATTTAATCTTCCAGGGTACTGGCCCAGAAATGACTGAGGTTCCAGGATGAAATGAAAAGGGACAACCATAGCAATCATTTGGGAACTGGAGGTTTTGGTTTAGTGATGCCGTCACTGACCTGATTTAACCATAATCAGATAAATGTTTGTTTGTTTGGTCATAAAGTGTTAACAACTGCATAACATATTAATTCAAAATAATTTTTTAAAAAAATAAAAATATTTCAGCCATAGGTCATGAAATCCGTAAAAATGAAGAGAGAGAGTGAAAAAAACAACAACCTTGACATGCTTGATATAAAGGTCCATTTGTGGCATCACCATTTTCCTGCTCACTGCAGGAAGTAATATAAAAGTAAAGACATCTAGAGTCAGGCTTGACACCCAGTGATCACTTCCCTGTAGTTTTCTTGACATTGTTGCAGAAGTGGGATTTGTCATTGCCTTTTCCTGCAATTTTTTAAAAAAATTCTATTCTAGTGAACAGCCTTGGAATTCTCAGGTGGTCTCCCATTCAAATACCAGCCAGGGCTGACACAGCTTAGCTTGCCAAGTTCAGCTGGATTTTTTTGAGACAGATTGAAGCAGAGTATCATTGAGTAAATAGTATTTCGATCATGGTTTTTCCTTTTCAAGGACACATTACTGGGAAGAGACAGAAAGAGTTGTGGTTGGCAGTACCTACCACTCTTACTGTAATACTATATTGCTTGGGCTGTAATTGTGCAGAGATAACTATTTATATAATTTATCCCCCATACAGATTTTATACTTACTCCCTTCAGCTCTGCTACTATTGTGAAAGATCTTATTTTCCTTTATTGCTTAAATATTTTGCTTAAATATTTTTATACTGTATTTACTACTTATCACCCAGTGATCCATAGGCTGAAGGGTGGTTTGAAATATGTTTAATTACTTAATTAAATGATGAAGGTTGGGTCACAGTTGGTTCCAATAGCATTGTCTTCCTTGAGATCCAATATGACTTTTGCATAGCTTGACTATAAACAAAGTTATCTAAAATTAATGTAACACATGTAAATAAACTTTAAGAATTTTGTGATGTGCTCAGGGATTTTGTGATAGTTGTGGCACTACTTCAGTTGATTTAGTGTCATGGAATGACACTACAGCACAGGTAGTCCTAGCTTAATGACCCTAATTGGGACTGGCAATTCTGCTACTAAGTGAAGTGGTCTCTAAGTGGGAAATCACGAGACTGCAACTGTGCTTTCCAGCTGGAAAGAGACAAGACTACTCAGTTTCACACCTTCAGCTTTTGTTTGCCTCCTAACCACTCCCCCGCCCTTCCTGTCTTGTACACATTGAAAGCAATGTGATCTCTCCTTTGTCTGACCCTTTCCCACTGCCAGTGCAATCACATTGCTTTGGATGTATAGAAGAGCAATCAGCTTACTCTTTTGAAATCCCTCTCCAGTCTCTCTGCTCTGCAGGGGGGGGGGGGGTGGAATGGTCAGGCAGAAATCGCTTGGTTTTTTTCTCCCTACCCCCTCACAGAGTGCAGAGATTGGAGAGAAAGAGATTTCAAGAGAGTACTTTAAGCTGTTTGTGTAGCATGCCTGTGGCTCCCAGCCCCAGGCTGCCAGTGTGATTGCATTGCTTTCAATGTGTAGGAGAGCAAACAGCTTACTTTCTTGAAATCCCTTTCTCTCCAATCTCTCTGCTCTGCAAGGGGGGGGCACAGGTCAGGCACAGGACAATGCATACTGACTGCTCATAGTGATCAGGTGACTGAGGGACGATGTGAAGGTCATAAATGGTCCATAAAAATATTTTTTTAGCACCATCGTAACTTCGAACAATTGCTGAACAAATGATCAGTAAGCGAGGAGTACCTGTATGTTCTGTTTGCCAAAACAAATGGTCAGCAATGGAATATTCAAACCAGTTAATTTGCTAACAGTTTGGGCCAAGAAAATACCTCACAGAAACATACTGGAACAAATCATTCTATGGAACAGTGTTTTTCAACCTTGGTAACTTTAAGATGTGTCCCAGCCAGGGAATTCTGAGAGTTGAAGTCCATACATCTTAAAGTTCCCAAGGCTGAAAAACACTGCTGTAGAATGTGAGGAGAGGCAAAGTCAGAACTACTTTAGGCAGCTGCCTCAGCAGCATAAAACCTTACAAAACAGCTGGGACTCTCACAGAGGGGAAGGAATATTCTATCAACTCCCCACTACAGTGCCCTGAAAATCAAAGACCTAAAAATAGAAGAAGATGAAATTATGATTTCACAGCACTCTTTATGTCCATAGATCCAGAACTGGCAAAAGAATCCATGGTAGCAGTACAGCACAACACACCTGACCTAGCAAGATACACTAAGATTGAAATACCTAGAATCATGGACCTCATCAACCTCTGCCTCATTACCTATTTTCAGCTTGATGCACAAATATACCAACAAAGCAGAGGAACACCCATGGGATCACCACTCTTGGGACTCATAGCAAAGACTGTAATGCAGTGTCTAGAAACTATAGCATTCCCACACATATAACCAAAAGTATGGATCTAGTATGTAGATGACACCTTCACCATAATAAAAAAGGAACAACTAGAGAAGTCGCATGAAACAGTCAACAGCATCTTCAAAGGAATAAAATTCACAAGGGAAGAAGAAAATGACACACTACCCTTCACACTATTCTTCCTGGATATCCTCATCATCAGAGGATATGACTGCAAATTAGAAACACAAGTCCACAAGTGCTCCATTACCAAAGTAACAACCCAACCTTCCACAAGAGGACATGTGTAAGAACATTATTCAGATGAGTGCAAACGCACCGCAGCAACCCAGAACACCAGAAAAAGGAAACGGACTGCCTATACAACTTCCTCCAACAAAATGGACACCCACACAACTTTATCAAAAAGTACCTGACCACTCAACCCACTACAGCACTCCCAACACAAGCTATGAAAAGGATAATACTACCATACATCAAAAACATCTCAGAAACAACCAACAGACTATTACAACCACACGGCATCACCGTAGCACATAAACCAACTAAAACTCTTCAAAACATCTTAAGTAACCCAAAAGAGCCAATAGCCCAAGAAGAAAAAGCAGGAGTCATCTACAACATACAGTGTAAGGACTGTAACAGCCACTATGTAGGACAAACAGACAGAAGACTAGCAGAGTGCATCCACGAACAGCAACTAGCAGTCAGAAGACACATGAAAACTCCTTAATCTCACACCACATGGACAGACTCAACCATAGTTTCAACTGGGAAACTGAGCATCCTAGATCAAGCTAAATCCAAAAACACTTGGGAATTCCTGAAAGCTTGGCATTCAGACAAATCAGCCATCAACAGACACATAGAGATAAACCACATTTTCATACCATTCAAAAGAGACAATAAAAAAGCTAAGAAGGAAACAAAAAGGCCAAAATACATCCTCTCCAGCAGCCAACAGCCAGATAAGCAGGGATTAGCACCAAACAATCAAGCAGAAAACAACACCCTAATCAAGGAACTACCAAGGAGAAAACCACAGCTCCACCAGCACTGGCAGGGCAAGCTATTATATATAAACAGGGAGCAAGCCCCACACTCACTCACACTGATGATGTTACCTAGTCTGGTAATGAAATGACTGCAAGCAAACAACCAAGCTCAGACAGCGCCAAGGACTCCACAGTATTTGATCTTTGCCTTATAGGGCTTCCCATAGAAAAAAATTAAGGAATCACAAGGAGTTCTTGTAAAGGCTTGCCTTGAGCTTTTTATGCATGCCTTAATGTATTTATCACCCTAAGAGCACAGGTGATGTCTGTGCTCTTTCATGACAAAGAAAAGAAATAGGGTGAACTGTTCTGGCTAATCAGAAAGTCCTTTGTTAACACATGCCTGAGGTGGGTTTGACCATCTCTTTAACTGATCCAAATGCTATAAAGTTAACTGGTAGTACTCAACCGGATTTGGGTGATGCTTCTTCTGGTTTTGTGCCCTAGTCCCTCAAAAAGGATTGGTCAAGATTTCCATTGGCACAAGCAAGAAAAAAAAAATTCCAAGCAGAACATAAATAGATACTGATTAGAATCATAACATCAGTCTTCGCTTCTTAACAGAAAATACAGGAGAGATTTGTGACTCATGACCCATATAGAACTATGAAGAGTCAGTGGCTATGTTTACACAACACCTTTAACAGATCAGTTAAGTACCCGGCTGTTACATTCTTTCATCATGCTCAAGTTGGTAAATTTAGTTTGTGTGTGTGTGTTTGTCTTAGCAAGTTGCATCAACCCTGTCCATTTGATTAGTTAATCTTTCAGCATATTACATAAATTCAGGAAATTGATTACTTCAGTAACCAGGTTGTGTAAATACAGCCCTTACCTTACCTTCCTTACCTCACCTCACCTCTTATCTTCACAACTATAGAGGCCGGGAGGTTGGGGGAAAAGTATTCCAATGAGACTGAAATGGGAGCCACCAATCCCGCTCACCTCTTGTGGGGTAGGGACCCTTAGGACATCTTTTCTCATGGATTGCATGGGGTGGACCATGTTTGAGTGGGAAAAATGGTCAAGTAGAGCTTTCAGGCTGATCACCATCATCTTGAACTGGACCTAGAAGCAAACTGGTAACTAATGTAACAGCCTCAGAAGCATAAGCATACCAGCATAAGTGTAACATTGAATCTATTATTCTGAAGGAGCAGATGGGCCACTACATATTATCTCTGACCAACTGAAACTTCCAAATCTGAATCATCTTCAGGGGAAGTCCCATGTAGTGTTCTTGCAGTGGTCTATAGGGAGGTGATAAGGGCTTGAGTCGCTGTTGGCAGGATGTCTTGTTCCAAAAGACCTGCAACTGATACACCAGCTGGAGTTGGGCAAGGGCCCCTTAGCCATGACCTCTACCTGCTGCTCTAATAGGAGCCAATGGGTACAAATTCCCCTTCAAAACCCACCCAACCTGGCATCAAGGTCCAGAAGCTCATGGGGGGCTTTCATTTTTATTCCTATTTTTGGCAGTTCCTATTTAATCACTTTCAGACAAACAAAAATGATAAATAGCTGAAGTTCTTTTAATCTATATCAATCTTAAGTTAGGACCCTATCCATGTCATATCTCTTATGAACCTAATAACTAGTGAAATACCTACTATATTGCAGAAGGATTGGATAATTCAAAACAATGCAATACATCCAGATGGTTCAAGCAAAGGAGAGAAATTGCAAAATAGGAGGAGAAGGAAGAGGAGGAGGGGGGAGGGGTGAAGGAAAGAAGGAACAGATGCACAACATTCAAACCAATCACAGATATTGGCAGTAATTATTTCCATAACCTCATGAACATTTCCCTACATCTGATTCATGGAAGCTGTTGTACTTCCTATACTTCTGCATCTTTGCTTATATGAATGCATATGTTTTAATGCACCTACAACTTCTAAATTCGCCCTTAAAATCAAAGAACACAACCAGTATCAGAAACAATTCCCTAAATCTACAATCCTCATATACACTAATGTGTTCCTGAGTCAAATTACTGTTGTACTCACCTTTAAGACTGTGATACCCAACCATGGGTTTCATCCAAGAAGAGAAAACTTCATACACCTACATGTTATGTACTGCAGGGAAATTGTTCGATATCTCACATTCACTGTTAAAGAATTGATTATATAATCTTTTAATACATCAGCAAATGCCTTGACTTCAAGGGTGTATCCATGAAGGTTATTGGGAACATAAAGTTTCACATGCTATCGGTGTATATTGGGAAGAAACTGGGATTGGCAAGAATACCATGTTTAGACCCAATGATAGATTACAATGAGACAGAAAAAAACCCCACCCTGTTTAATTTAATAGGATTTATAAAGGTGGGTTTATAGAAGCTACAAACTGCAAGCTGCTTATCTTGGCCTTTTACTTTGAAAATGATACTGTGTTTTACATCATAGTCTAAGCATGCTTTGAAGCCATATTTATCTGAATGCCAATCTGGAGAATAGGAACAAATTGGACAGAAGCAATGTTTTGTACCTGTGACCTTTAACCCTAATATCTAATTCTGATAAACTGTATGCTCCTTGCTATTAACACCTTGCTCTTTATTTATGTATTGTACCTTAAAAAGTGAAATAAATGCATGTTCAAAAATGGGCTGCTTAATACTGACCCACTAATCAACATGATGTTCCTTGGAAGAATGGGAATAATCCTTATTATATTCATCATCACCACCTTAACAAATATCTTAATATTAAAAGATACTGAAAAGTGGTGATAGTATTTATCATGGAAAGTAGGAGTTAACCAAAATTTGCCTATTTTGTACAACCAGAATATGCTAAATAAAGAAAGTAAAGCCCTTTGGGTAATCTTAAAATGTGTCCCATGTTACAGCTATAGCATAATAGTACAATCTTACATACATCTATATAAAACAAGCCTCTTTGGGATTTGCCTCCAGTTATGTTTGTTTATTTCTTCTGGCTTCTGTCTTGCAGAAAAGAATTAGGACAAAATCTACTAAATATTAGTGGAAGAAATATTTGCTTTCTGAACCAATATACTGCTAACTGAGGCCTCAATTTTCAAACCATAAGTATCTTTCATAAGAAGCATGATCATAATAACTTTTTCTTTTTATAGATAAACGAACAGAAATACTACTCTATGATCTTTTTGGAAAGTAAGAAACATGTTTGTAACAGTTTTTTTTTAAATCCCTTACTGTTCTGTAAGTTGTAAAGCAAAACACTGTTCTGTATCCTTCATAAAAGCATGATCATAATTACATTTTAAAAAAGCAGACACACACACTGTTCTATGCTGAAGCTCCATGTTGGTGCAAATGCATGCAAATGTTTGGGTTTTCTCCCTGGGCCATTCAGGCAAAGAAGATTTGAGAATAATTATGTAATTATTTAGCAGTGATATTCATTGCCTGTGAATCTCATAGCCATGGGCAGGTGAGCTTGAAGTATGACACAACATCCTTTGAAGTCGCTGAGCATTCTTTCTTTAATAGGGATTGGCTTTGAATTAAACCGCATACATGATTTTTCTTAATACCAAATTATGTACCTAGAACTTAATGATTACACAGGTTCCTGAGGGGGGTTGTGTTTATGTTTTTGCTGCCACGGAGTCAATCAGCTTAGATTTATGAGCAACATGTGAATAACAAGGATAGAAAGAGAAAGTTAGGAACCTACATTTCTAGACAGCACAGGAGGCCACCTCCAGCTTGCTCTGAAAGGTTGTATAGTTGTCATCATCCTGTTCTCTGCTCCTCTGGAAACGATTTTCAGATGGACTTCCATCCCAGCATTGACTAAGCTTGGTTACCTTTTGAGACATGCCAAGATTGTCTAGGGGCAATCACCTATCTGAGCTATGCCCAAGTACAGTGCCTGAATAAGCCACTTCACCATTTACATACTTTATAATGGTATAAACTTTTCACAGGCTTGAGACTGTCATATTTTCTGGTTTTATTCTCTTTCTAACCCAGAGAAAGACTGAAAAGTGAGCGTCACTGAGTGAGTCATTATCTGCTACATCAGGATTATCCAGGTGAGAAGACAGATACCTCCTAATCAGAAGGGAACATTCCTTATGGAGTTCTTACTTTCTCCCCTACCATGGGAAGAATCTTCTGGGTCAGATGAGGGACATTGAAGACAGACCAGTTTTTGTAAAGACTCAAGAGAGTTTCTATAGTTAGTTTCAACTTGTCATCATAGCAATCATTCTGAAATCTTGACAAACCTTACCATACTTTGCCTTTTACAATCCCACACCACTATATCTGATCTTACCAACACCATTTATTTAAAATATATATAACCTATCTTTCTGGCATGGCCATCTCAAAGAGGCTATCAATACTATATACAAATTAAAGTGAAAAATAATGAAGTTCCACAGAAAACCATGAAAAGTCTAAGTGATTCTGAATTGCTGTCATGTGGATAAATCCAAATTTCACTTTTAAAACCAGACTACAATATATTCTCTATGAACAGGTAGGGGTTCCATCAAAATCTGTACAAGGAAAAAAAGGGATGGTAAGTTCACAGTTGCACCTGAAGTACTTTTGAAGCACTTCATGAAATACATAGGACTAAATTGTGAGTGTGCTGTCTTAAAACAAAGCCAGCATATACATATCAGATTTTGAGCTAGAACCAGAGTCTGTTGACACCAGCAGTGCCAAACTCAGTGAACCATTTGAGTGATTTTGTATGCAGCAAATTAATATAGCTCAAGTGCTTCATTATATCTCAGATTTGTCCTGTTAGATCCCACCTGGGTATTTTGTCAGGACAGAAGAGAAAAACCAAAGACCGTCATGGCCAATGGTCCTTTTCACTAGGCTTAAAAGAAAGAAAAAAATAGCTGAAATGGTATTAGTGTCTTCTTAAAGCCTAGGGGAAGAGGACAAGTTGGGGCTGTGTATACAAAGCATATATGCACATACCGGGGCAGATTTCTAACTCTGATTCATACCTCTCAATTATTTTGAGAGGCAGATATTTAAGCAACAACAATATAGGAGGAACATGGAAATAATGGGCAGGTGCAGATCTCACACCCTGCCCTACCAGCTTACTCACCCAAAATCTAGAAGATGTGCCAGAATAATGTTTTGTGTGATGTGATGTCTATTTTTTTTCTTTTTGAAAAAAGAACTCTTTGATTGAGCGACAAGCAGATATTCTCGGCTCATCTATTCTATATTTTCATTTTCTTAAGAACAAAAAGATTCTCAAATTTCATCACTAGTTTTTTTCCAGACACAACTAAAAGAATGAGCACAAATGTCAGCATTAAGCCTTAAACAATTCTACTCCAATGGTCACATCACTGGACCTTTCATTTGGCATCGGCTCTTTAAGGTTCTGGCTTTGTCACGTTTAAGGAAAAAACTCAGGAAGGAAACTAAAATAAGGAATCTCAACAGAAAAATTCTGTAGAAGTGAAAACACCTCAAGGAGTGAAAAGCACCTCAAGAAGGGTCCTAACATTAGTGATGTACAGTATCTAGAGTTTTAGTTGGGCTATGCAACTTCTTCTTTTTGAGCTGGGACCATACTTGGATTTTAAATCCTATGCCAGGAACTGCACTCCAAAAAATGAATGGGACAGAAAAGTAGTGAAAGAAACTAAGACAGGGACTAAATTTCATTTCATCTTAAATTTAATCAAATCAATTAGCCACAGGCAATAGGGCTAATAGGATGAAGAGAAGTGCACTACCTCATCTAGGTCCCAACAAATGTCAGCTACTAGAGTGACCTATGCTGTCTCAGTTCTGTATCAAACTTGATATGAAAGGGGTCCAGATAATCCACTTCTTCTTGGACATTCTGTATCTGAATCCCCACAATGTGAACATCAACCTTCTCCCAAAAGGAGGTGGATAATCTGTGATAGTTATCAACAAAGCCAGATATCCAAGGAGGGACTCTTTGAAAGGTGGTACACCACAGCCTCATTCAAGGCTCAGGCATCACTCCCTCTGAGAAACTATTAACTGACCACATCTTGGGTCTACCTGATCATGCCTTACCTACACCTCATAGTTCCAGGTGGGCATGGATCAAGCCCACAATTTGCAGGAGACATAGCAAATCATATCCTCTGGCCCAACTTAATATGCAAGCATTCATACCTTGTCACCTCAGGTTCATGGCCTCTGATCACAAATAAGATGCCCAATAAAATCAATGATACTCCCTGGCCTTGGTCTTGTTGTTGCTGCAGGGCTTAAAACCTTGGAAGGGCAACATCCCTGGTATTGCCCAACCAGGTATCAGTAATACACATCCAGTTTGTCTGTTCATCCATAGTCTCATTATAGTCTAGCTGGCCTTTATCAGCCACAACCAGAGCCCAAGTTCACCAGTGATCTAACTACCAGGATATTGACATCAAATTGTCAATCCACTGTACCAGACACAGTCCAACTATTCTTCCTGGGCCTGTTGACCACTACCAGAACTCAGATAAGCCAACAGCCACATCCTCTCCATTCTTTGCTGTCCTCAATTGCCAGACTTTCTAGTCTTGTATCCCCCAGTGGTCAACCAGCAGATTTCTAGGCAGATATCCATCCAAGCCTGCTGAGGCTGCCCTTTTACAACTGCAGATTCCTCAGGATGCTTCCAGCTGTCTTTTTGCCTTACAGCTCTTTTCCTGTAGCAGCCTCATTGCCTTCCAGAACCCTCAGTCATACATCCCACCAAGGTGACCATCTTGCTGCTGCTGTGGACAGATGTTGCAGGCCTGCCATTATTCTCTCACAGTCTTTGGCCCATCAGCATCCAAGGGTAGACATCTCACATTGACTCAGGACTCCCAGCCAATCCCAGAACCACAAGGAAACTTTACCAGGTCAGTTTAATTTTAATCCTCCTTTCTAATCTCTATCTTATCTCTTTCAACTATTCTCTAATTCCCTCTGTTCTTCCAATCCTTCTACATTCACAGTTCCCAATTCTGTCTGTTCCAACACATCTATGCCATTTAAGGTGATCCACCGTTCAACAAAATTCTCTAGTTCTCCCTATAACACTCTCCTTCTCAAAACTCTCCCACTCTCCCTCTCAACCTCTCAACACAGTATGAAAAAACTAATACTCCTACCACCATCTTAAAAAAAAAAAAAAGACATATAGATGGACTACCATTACAGTAGAAGGGGATCCATTGGGGCAGTTCTGAAGTATTTTAATATCTATAATGAAGATTCTTATCTTAACAGCTATTGAACATCTTAGTTTTAAATATTTTTATTGGATTACTGCAATGTGCGCTATGTGGGGCTGCCCTTGAAGACCATTCAGAAGCTACAGCAGGTTCAAAACGCAGTGGGGCAAGCAGTAATGGGCACTTCTCATTGTGTCCACGTGTCACCACTGCTGTGTGAGCTGCATTGGCTGCCCGTTTGCTTCTGGGTCTAATTCAGGGAGCTGGATGTTACCTTTAAAGCTTTCATGGCATAGGACATGGTTACCTGAGGGACTGGCTTTCTCCCATGGTTTCTGCCTGCATGGTATATTTGGGCAGAGTGGGTGTGCTTCAGGTTCCTTCTATTAAATGTTGTCAATACTGGTCCTAGGAAGCACACCTTCTCTTTTGTGGCCTCCATCCTCTGAAACAGCATTCCTCCAGGGGTATGAGCAGTGCCCTCTCTTTTGGAGTTCCAAAAAGTCCTTAAAACCTGACTTTGGTCCCAGGCTTGGGGCTCATTGGGGGGTACAGGGTACCTGTCATGCTTGGTTTTAGTGGTTGTGTTTTGTCTAGGCTGTCTTATTTCATTCTGTTCATGTTTTAATGCTTTGAATTATATTGTGTAAGCCACCCAGCATCCACTGGAGTGGGCAGCTATATTAATAATAACAATTTAATAATAATGTATTAAACTTGCATGCCACCTGACTCTCAGTGACTCTGGGCAGCTCACAACAATCAAAGAAATTACAATGAAATCAATAAAAGATAAAGATAAATGATGGCAAACATGATGAAGCAAAGGGTCTTTCTCTCTCGCCAAAGACCTGGGTGAAGACTCAGGTCTTCACGGCTCTTCTAAATAATAGCAGAGTGGGGGCCACCTGGATCTTGGGGGGAACCTCTCCCCAGAGGGCTGGTGCTGCTACAGCAAAGGTGCACTTCCAGGATCCCAATAAATGACATTGAAGGAACCCAGTGTGTGCCAACAATGCAGGATCAAATTGGCAGGGCAGATGCTATGGGAGACAGACAGTCCTCGAGTAACCAGGCCCCATGCCATGTACGGCTTTATAGGTAACAACCATCACCTTGAATTGCACCCAGAAGCAAACTGGCAATCAATGCAGCTTGCGAAGCAGAGGTGCCCATTGCTCATACCGCCACATTCTGGACTAGTTGAAGCTTCTGGTAGGTCTTCAAGGGAAGCCCCATGTACAGCGCATTGCAGAATCATCATCATCATCTTCAGAAAATCACAAAATATAAAGAGCTGCAAACAGAATGACAGTGGCAAAAGAAAGCAAAGGTAGTACCAATAGTAAAAGGCACCTTGGGTGCAATTCCAAAACATCTGGAGCACCACTTGAACACTATCAGCATTAACAAAATCATCATCAGTCAATTGCAAAAGGCAGCTTTACTTGGAACAGGTTACATCCTGCAACGATACCTTTAATATGATTAAATAACAACATCTGGCTATCTCAGGTCCTTGGGAAGGACTCGATAGATGGACAAAAATGCCAAATCCAGTCTAAACATCTGGCTGTGTGATGAACCCTAATATCATCTTTATGATCCAAGACCAAACAAGAATTCAAAAATTCAGGGAGTGTATGTACATTATACAAGTAGCCAAACAATAAATTATATTAAGCGGGCACTACTGCTTACCTTTAAATAATCCAATTATTATTTGTTTGTTTATTTGCTTGCTTATTTGTTTCCTCTTCAAGTAACTGTGGAAATGAATAACATATAAAGTCTTCTTTCAGGTTACTTTATAATATGTGAGATATTTGAATAGATTGAATAGATTGTCATTGTCCTCTATTTTAATATGCAAACTTTCTGCATACTTTTCAGTTACATAAATCCCTTACCGGTACTACATTTCCCAGGCCTGGCTGATGTTGGAAGGAGAAATTTATCCTCTTTGCACTTGACAGCTCATGTGGAACTCCTAGGGGAAAAGCAGGAAGTTACATTGACCTCTCTCTGTATTCCTACCCAAATCTGAGAAGTATCTCTGCTCGCTTTCTTCATCATTCCCTAAGCAGCTGTGTTGTTTTTTTAACTGTAATGACCCCTCTATAAATTCATCACTGTAAACCCCTGCTTTTTATTTGCAGTAGTGGAATTATTTGACGCAGCTGGTTACTGTTATTGCAGGCGGATGGGAAATAGAAGGAAATTTACTTGAGATGTCTTTATTACAGTTCATTACGCGGGTGCCTAGAGTAATAGTTTCAAATGGTGGGATGCAGTACTTTTGTGAGTGCCAGTTCCTAACAGGAGTGTTGATGACTGTGGTAAGATAACCGTTCCCACCACATGGCTTATCCTATCACTAGCACCCATCCATCTTACTCTTTAAATTTTGTAGAACTCTCTGCTACCCATTTTTAATACAGTTCCCAAAGAGACCTGAGTTTTTCCCTTGCCTTCTCAAAACAACTTCCACAACACACAAAACCTCTTCAGCTGGATCTTACACAGCCTACCCAACACAGATAGGTTTTGAATGGCTTTTTAGTCAAACTAGACTTTTCCAACTGAATGCAGTTGTCAAACTGACTTTCTTGATTTAAAAAACCCATCCAGTATTCCTAAAAAAATTATACACAACTAAAGCACATTTTAAACAAACAAACAAACAAACAAACAAGATGTATGGCCATCTTTCTCTGATTTCAGACTTTCTGGGGTCTATGAGTTCAAGGCTGTTTAGCTTCTGGCTGCCTTTGGTCAGACCTCTTCCTAAAATCTCCTGCAGCTGGGTTCAGCTTTCTGCTTATAGCTTCTCTGCCATCTGAGCAACCATCCCTGGCCTCTAACTCTTTTTCCAGCAGGTTTCTCTGAAACTTTAGATTTCTCAAACTCTTTTCCCAGCAGGGGAGATTTGCTTTTCCCTTGAGCTCCATACCACACACAAATTCCTCAACTATCCTTTTCCAATTGAATGCAGTTGTCAAAGTGACTTTCTTGATTTAAAAACCCACCCAGTATCCCTAACCGATCCTATTACCTATGGACCTTCTAAATAAAAATCCATATTTTAGTTGTTCATTTATTCAACAAGTGTTACTTCTGTATTTGAAATTGTTGCTTTAATCTACTCTTGCATCATTACTTCAGTATGTTTTTAGTAAGGGAAGTAATGGAATAATTGATTAAATAACTAGTAATAAATGTATCACTAATCACTTTTGAAGTGTACTTTCTCTGTAGCTATTGTAATACAATGTTATTGTATTAATATAGCTTTATGGGTATGATGCTCAGTTTAAGGCACATGGCAAGCAACAGAAGTGTGATCAAAAGGCTGATTCACATATTGCTTTCAGTGATGTGTGCATGGTTATTCTTTATAAAATAACTTTCAGTTCGGCAACAATAATTCAGTTTATTTACAACCATGAAATAAAATATATAAACAGCTTCCACTGTTTAGTCTGCTTTTCCTTGTAGAAGACTTCTCTCACTAGCTGACACCTGCTTCTGTTCTTTCTAGATTCTTCCCCAACAAATAAGGTACTGCATCTACCTTCCCCAACTTACAGGTTAGGACTATAATTCACTAGTGTTATTATTTGTTTGTTTGTTTGTTTGTTTATTGAATTTGCAAAATTGCCACTGTTGCAATTTGTGACTCTCGGCAGCACACAGTAAAAATCAGGAAGGAAAATCAAAGTTTTTGGTTTCTTTTTAAAAGAGAAATACTATACAAAGCCAACATAAGCAGGCATAAACACCATATAGTCTATACATAATCAGTACATAATTGAGACTGGCAGTAATATGCTGTCATCACAAAACAGGCTCCTCTGCCATCCCTGGACCAGTTCATGGGAATAAAACCAGGTCTTAGTGGGGCCGTCCAATTGCAATTTCATCCATCCTGCTCTATCAGACCAAAGCATCCATCTACTTCAACATCCTGTTTCCTGCAGTGGCCATTCAGCTGTCTTTAGGAAGTCCACAATCAGAACATTAGCAATAAACTCACCCTGACAAACATGGAATAACTAGAACTCTCAATTTTTGAAGACAAATCCTGAGCACTAAAAAATCAGGAAAATATCCCATTTCCAGGATCTCCCCAAGCTAGCTGGCAGCAGCAGCAACAGCAGTTGGAAGCTCATGCAAACTTCAGTATGGGAAGCAACTGTCACATTCACCGTTCATTGCAACTAGGGCTACCGTGCCTGAGCTGCAAAACTCTCGGTGATCACTAGATGAGAACAAAGACACTTGCTCACTGTTGCCATCTAATAGTAGTCCCAACTTATGCAGCCCAGATAAAGATAATTGCACCTGCACAAAATATCTGAGCTTATGGATTAACATTAAAAAAATACAGTATGTAAATTTATACAAATTAATGTGCTGCAGTTTTTATTCTTGGAAACCTGGTCATTCTGTGACACAACAGAAGAATAATTATTGGATATTCTTCTACACAGGTGGACTATAATGGAAAAGGATGCATTCTGTTTAAAGGATCAAATTTGTAAGGTTTATTCATCGTTAGTGGTACAAATGTCTTTACTGGCATAAAGTGTTTTACCAGCTTGTTTTGACATATCAGCTACAATCCTATTTGAACCAGAAACAGTCTGGATTCATTAAACTAATCCTTAGGAACTTCTCATTTCCATATATGCTTTATGATCAATAGCTGAGATCTGAAAACAGAATACACTAATCCTAATTTACAGAATGGCATATATCAACCTAAATATCATCAGCTCAAACATGCACACATTGTAAGACAAGAAATGTACAAAGCAACATGCAAACCAAGGTAGGGCCCCAAAGCCAATTTGTTAATTGCTTCCTTATTCTCACTGCCTGTGATAAATTCCAAGGGTTTATCCATCAACAAGTATCTAACAAATCAAGCTGACATGCCTAGTAATCTGGCTTGAAAGGGAGCAATGATTTGCTAAAAAGCTCCTGCATAAAAATTGCAGAAGAACAATATATATTTCACTGATTCCAGCTCCTGATTATTACGCGAAGAAGCCACCGGGCCTGCAAAATCCCAGAATCCCTTCTCCAACATGCCTGAAAAAAGGTTAAAAGCCCTTTCATCTGTAAGCATTTTCAAAGACTGCCTGAAAATATAATACTATATAGACCATAATATAAAAGAATAAATGCAATTTGAGTTGATGTTTAGCATTTGCTGTGTGCTGTTTATTAATAAATCACTATGGATCCAAAGCAGTATGAGACTGCTATATCAAATATATTTTTTCACTATTTATTTCATTTTTATATCACCCAGTTCACAATTGTCCTGTACTCATGTTTAGGAGGCATTAAGGATGGTAACGGTATTCAACAGTATTTTTTTCAATGGCATTTTTGTATTATCTATGTTCTTCTGTGTTGCCTGTACTTTTTAATTTTTTCTTTTACAAAATATAAAATAATTCAGAGGGCAATGGAGTAAATAAAATTAAATCAATCAGACATATTTTTTAGAACATTGTCCCACACTTTTGGCACTGTTTTGGACGTTTAGAAGGCACACTATAAGTATTTCCTCCTTATCTTCCTCCGTTTTAGATATTCTACTACAGTGTTTGTAAAATACATATTTATCATGATAATCTATTTTGCAGAGTTATTCTAACTGCTATTGACTGCCATCTCCTCCTATTGGATATTGGGGAAGCAGTTGTTAATTGATTACTATGGATACTCATAAGTGTTCTAAGGCTCATTTCTTTAGCAAAGATATGTAAAATTATATAGTTGATTAATATAAACCTCTCCAATAACATTGTTAATACTAATAAAAAGGGAATGATCAGTCCATACCAGGCTGGAAAGGCAATTAGTTTAATTGCTCAAAGGTAGCTCATATTCCATAAAGAACTGGATTATCCAAGACTATTTCAGAATTATCCAAAATAGCAGTCAACTTGCAGAAAATAACATTGACATGAGTATTCTATACCTTGCAAGATATTAATGTAAATATGGAGCCTATCATCTAGGAAGTGAAAAACACCGTTCTCACACTAACTGAACTAGCTAGATTTCTTAAATGTCAATATATCTAACAAAGAAATATGTCTAAGGATAAGTGACATCATTATCCGCAAAATACATCAATAGATTTAACATGGGGTGGGTGGGTGTGTAAAAGAGGGTCTACAAATAATGTCCATAATGCACTTGAAGGAATGACTGCATAATTTCAGCACTTGCATTCACCAGGGCTTCAAATAATTTCAGACTGGAAATTTTCTGAGCAGATTGTGGAGCTCCATTGGTCAGACAGCAGGGAAAATTCTGTAGTGCTTAATGGGAATGCAAAAATGAGAGATGTCCAGAGTAAATGACAGATTGATCTTACATTCCCTTCCTAACATGACACATTTTTTAATGCAAAAAATAAATGGCTGTTGTTGTTTTAACCAG
Source organism: Candoia aspera (assembly GCF_035149785.1). Lineage (NCBI taxonomy): Eukaryota > Metazoa > Chordata > Lepidosauria > Squamata > Candoiidae > Candoia > Candoia aspera. The sequence continues at coordinate 187,667,082 of NC_086154.1, forward strand.
CCCCATTGAGGAAATACAACCTTATTCATGGTTATGCACTATACTTTCTAGGGCTGTGTACATTTTAAAACTGGTTTGGAAAAAATTCTTTGGATGTTGTGTGAGCATGGCAGCTCTGTACTATTCACTAAAGCAGTCCCTCTTTTTTTAGGCTTCCACTAATAAAAAAGGTTGGCTGCTTTACGAGTGCAAAGCAACTCCTTAAATCAGCAACACCTTTTCCCCCTGTCTAGTGAAGAAGGCTGAAAAAAGAGGGACTGCTTGAATGGGTAGTGGGAAGGTGCTGTGTCACACAAGAGCCAAACTACTTCTGAATCATTTTTGAAATGTGTGCAGCCCTGCCCTAGCAATTTCTCCTCTTCTTGTCTTGTGAATGTTCAGTTGGTCTTGTGTTTGTAAAAGGCAGGTTATGTGGTACTTCTGCAAGGTAGGTGTAGCACCCTCTGGCTTCTTGAAAAATCTGGATTGGGAACAAGAGCTTTTCTATCCGGGGAAAAATTAACAGAATGGCTATGACTCCTCATTGGCCCATCAATGGGGAGTAAGCCCCACAGAATTCCTTAGATCAGTGTTTCTCAACCTTGGCACTAAGATATGTGGATTTCAACTCCCAGAATTCCCCAGCCAGCATGCTGGCTGGGGAATTCTGGGAGTTGAAGTCCATATATCAAAGTTTCCAAGGATGAAAAACACTGCCTTAGATTGACCTGTATGCTTCTTTGGGCTACTAATTCTTAGTTTGAGTTGAAGAATCCCTCTTTTTATGACCCTTCTCAAGCTGACTCACCTCTAAATTGCTTCTGCGGACCTCCATTTTGCCTCCTCTTTCAATCTAGTATTTTTTTGCCCATCTCTCTCCCTTCCCGAGGATTCCTCACAGCCTGTTGTCACAGGCAAGAATATATGCTGTTGCTCTCCTGATGTGGTCTGTTCAAAGATGATGATGATGAAGAAGAAAAGGACCCTGGTTAATTAATATTGATTACAATCCACCAGCTGCAAGTAAAAATTGATTGCAAGGGGTTCCTAATTTACATGCTTCATCCCAATTCTTCTGCTTTCCAATCTCAGCTGTCCACAGAAAGGCAGAGACACAGCCTGAATCTCCCTTTTAGCTGTACCCAGATCCTTGGGGTCCTGCTCCATCCCTTTAGCACACAGTCTAATTGCTGCAAATTGTCAGCATGCACATTTGGAGCCTGTTCGTTGTTCCTTTTTTAATTTTATCAAGAGAGGAGCAATAATATTGATTTCAGAGAGCAGGCAGAGTGGCAGAGATATTAGTACAGAGCTGAGAGAACACAGCGTATAAACTTTTATGACACAATGTCAAAAACAGATTGCACCCACATAAATGAAAAGGACAACACATTACAGTAATTAAGGCAAACACACACCATTCTTCTCTTAGTAAAAAGGAGGCTGGTATGTCTCTTTTTTAAAAAGCACCCCAAAACAAGCAAGTTATTAGAGAGGAAATCTAGAGACAGAAAATATTGCCAAATGGTTAGGAGATAAGATTCACATTTTCAAAAGCTCCAGGTTGTTAAATGTGATAGACGGATAGCAGGATAGGAATATGTCCTGTTATAACTTCAGTCTCAAAAAGATCTCCCATTCATCCTACAATGAGTTGATACAATTGGTGGATTATGAAATGAAACAGTTGTGTTTCCTCAAGATGCAAAAGTCTAATAATGGGGGAAGGGGATGAGTCCACTGTAAAAGAACACACTACTGTAGTATCACACTTGTAAAAGAAACTGCCATCCCTCATACTCAAGAGACATATATTTTAATGTTCTTATTTAACCCTTTAAGAAGAAGCACAGTGCTTAAGATTCTTGACCAGTATTAGAGAAATCCAGGTTCAAGTCCACCCTCAGCCCTGGAATCTCACTAGAAGATTTTGGGCCAATTATAATTTCTCAGCCAAACCTACTTCACAGAGTTGTTAGGGGGTAGAATTGAAGGAAAAGAATGCTATGCATGTCCTCTTGGATTTCTGGAGCTATACATCAAATGAATGAATGAATGAATAATACTCAAAATCCATTCTACTTTCTTCTGTGTAGAAGCAGCTCATCCATCAGTCTGAATCCATGTGTTTCCTGCCCACTGCCTACACTGTAAACATTGTTCATCTAGGGAAGTAGAGAGCCAGTTTGGTCTAGTGGCTAAGGTTCTGGGCTAGAAACCAGGAGTCTATGAGTTCTAGTCCTGCCTTAGGCATGAAAGCCAGCTGCGTGACCTTGGGCCAGTCACTCTCTCTCTGTCTGACTTGGTGCAATGTAGACTAGCCTCCTCGTGGTGCACCCCGGGCAATGTGACTTGTCACGGCTAAATAGTCTACACATCTGGCTGCTGGACCTCACAAGGATTTCCCAGCAAGAAAAAGCAGCACGAACACCGAACTGCTATGCCATACAATTAAAAAAAAAAAAATCTAGGGAAGTGTTTCTCAACCTCAGCAATTTTAAGATGTGTGAACTTCAACTCCCAGAATTCATGCTGGCTGGGGAATTCTGGGAGTCGAAGTCCACACATTTTAAAGTTGCTGAGGTTGAGAAACACTGGTCTAGGGATTCAAATTCCTAGATGTCCTATATGTTTCCATTTGCATGGAATTTCAGAAAGATAGAATCACATAAAGATATTCCTGCAAGACAAGGGCACTAATCAGGCTTTCCATAAACAGGACATTTGACCTGTAAAAAGCCCTACCTCCCATGTTTATGACTTATTTTAATGATAGATGCTTGAATGTACAGTGGATATTTGCATATCCACTTCTATATTCATTGACTCCCATGTGGTTTGGACTCACAGGGAAGCCAATTATGTCCCAGCTATAGGGACCTCATATAAAGACCTCACTATAGATATCTATGACAAACATTTCTCCTGAAATGTCATGGGCACAGCATTACAGAGCTCATTATTGCCTTTTGTGTGATGAGTTTTCCCGTACTAGCTGACATCCTATGCCTAGGAGCAGATAGGAAAACATATGCATGAAGTAACCAGGGCTAGAAAAAAAGACCAGAGAGAAAGGAGATTGCACAAGCAAATAATGCTGAAGCTGCAAATAGAACTTGCCCAAGCAGAACTCCATTGGTAAAGGCCAGGTAGCTTTCCAATTTCACAAAATACAGTGTCATGAAGCTCACGTGGAAGGTCATCACCTGGAGGTGCACTCAACTTGAGGGAGTCTTTGGTTTACCTTTTGCTGGCAATGCCAAAGTTGTGGTACTGGTTGCATGACATTTTGTGCAGGCTCCTACTGGGCAACCAGAGAGGGCACACTAGCTGGCTCATTGTGTTCTCAGAGTGGGGAGCATTGGGAGTGGAGACGGTGCCATTTTTAAGTGCCCACTATTGCCTGGTCCACGAAGTCACGAAGAGTTGGAAAAGACTGAACGAATAAACAACCAACTACTGCCTGAGAATGGTGTTGACATAGTACCTATAAGGGAAATATGAAACTGTCACACTTACTATGGGGCTAATAAAGGGGCATCCCTAGAATGTCAGGCTGTTACTAGAAGGTGACTCAAGAATATCTAGGCATGCTGTAGGAATAATTTTCCATTTTACACATTTATTTTTGTTTCCACAGCTATTCTCACGCTCTTAGCTTTACCTGCCGTGAGCTGCATTCCATTGGCATTGGGGCTGACCTAAGAGCTGACTAGCATAGTGCACTTAGAAGATCTGCCTGCCTGGCTTGAACTTTAAAAAGAGTTACTAGTACTGCATACCATTTTTAGCTGGAACCGGTCATGCTTTCCAAAAGCATAAGAAAAAGAAACCCAAGTTCCCAGCAAAATCCCCAAAGCTATTGACCAGACCTTCCCCAGACTCTGAAATGAAGCACGCACACTTCCTTAAGCCCTGGGCAGCAGCAGCCGCAGCAGCAGCAGCAGCAGCAGCAGCAGATGAATAGTGAATACAAAAATGATGTCAACAGTTTGTGCAGGAGCCAAAGAAAATATTCAGGGGCCCTCCACGGCTTCATCCCTAAGTTAGCTGAAGTACATCTGTGAGTAATAAGCGGCCTTTCACTAAGACCCAGTTTAGGGCAGGACATCTGAACTAGGGTTCTTGCCCATTTTGTTTGTTCCTTGCAGAGTTGGGGTTGGAGTGCTTTGAGCTGAACAGTCAGGCAGAAAGGTCAGTGAGGGCCGGCCTGATGTTCTGACATGTCAGACTATAGGAATGGTGCTCTTTAGCTCAGAATAACAGCCGCCATGTCACAAACTTCAAGGCAAGTTCAGCGAAGACAGAGGTAATATAAGGAGAGACGTTACCACAATGTCTTCAGCGATGAAGTCAGCCTAGCTTCACAATTTGCACCAGTCTGTGGTCAGATTGGCCTCCTTCCTCCCACTGTAGCTAGGCAGGCTTTGCTGAAAAAAAAAAAAACTTAATTAAAACGTTATCTTTGGTCCATGCTCAAAAAAGTACTACACATAAAAGCTGGTAAAATACTGACCAGGTTAAACACATGACATTTACATTTCAGGCAACTGTTGTTATTTATATTGCAGCACATGTGGGTGTGTTTTGTTTGGGTATGGGTGTGACTGTGTGCAGATAACTTTCATACTTTTTTTTTCTGGGCTTCTAGCAAGGCAGGCAGGCAGGCAGGCAATAACAGAAGCATCACCTTATATACATGAAAAGAATTATAATTCAAAAAATATATCAGAAACAAAAAATGGGCAGTTCCGTTTATGCCATTGACACCTCTATGAGTAAGAGTAAAGCCCTACATTATTATATCCCCTCAGAAATAAGCCCACTGAGACTTGCTTCTAAATAGTACATTCATTTACTTGGGAATAAATTCTGTGGATTCATTGGGACTTGAGTAAGCATGAAAAGAGTTGGGCTGTGAAAAAACTTGTTACTGTAGAGTTAGGTAATACTGAAAACTAACTTCTTGATTTAAAAAAAACAGAAAAAAGTTATATTTCATGTGGAACTAAGTATTTATTTGATCTCTTGAAATATAAATTAATTTAAAGGGAAAATCATTCTTTAATTTTACAAGGGAAAATGTAGTAACATATCTTAAAACTTATCTTTAAAAAAAGCTTTTGGTGAGTATTGACTCTTTGCCAGATTAGTAGATATTTCTAAGGAGGGACATTTTTTACATATGATACATCTGTTGTCATATGACTTGTCTTTTGAATTTGCCTACCTATCTTGACTCTAATTGAGCAAATGACTGGCTGCACTTTTTCCAAGTCTAATAATCAACGAACTCATTTTGCCAGGAAAATTACAAATTGTCTGTCTCTTGCTAGTTTGAGAATGATTTTTAATAGGGCTTCATAAAGAATGATTTGCTGTGGACAGATCGTCTGCCTTGGGTTGATCCAATGCACCTATTAACTAGCATGAGGGAAGCTTAAAACAATTAATAGAGTCTCCAAAGTCCTTGTTTTATATCAGAATGGGACAAATTTTGCAAGAAACCTAAGTGATTATAGGAAAGCTAGGTGCATTACAGTTCATAGAAATAAATACAAGAGTTCTCGAGTTAGGGGTTGTTTTACTCTAGCAATCATTTCAACTTCTGAAGAATTCCCATTGATCCTTTACCAGCACCATCTGAGAGTCTCATCCCACCCACCCTTAATTTTTCCAGTTAGACTGTCTAATACAGGGTTTCTCAACCAGGGTTCTGTGGAACCCTAGTTTTCCACAAGAGGTCACTAGGGGTTCCCTGGGAGATCACAATTTATTTTAAAAAAATATTTCAAATTTGGGCAACTTCACAATAAAAAGATAAGTTTCATTCTTTATTTTTAGTTTAAGAACACTGTTAGTGCATATGCACAGGCCTACCCATGAAACAAATATAATAATTTTGTAACTATCAGGCCCATATTTCAGCCTGAATGTGCAGGGATTCCCTGAGGCCTGAAAAATATTTCAAGGGTTCCTCCAGGGTCAAAAGGTTGAGAAAGGCTGGTCTAATATATTAACACACAGAGAGAAACTTTCAATAAGGCCAGAATGGGATAGAAGTGGAGAATACTACTTCAAAAGAACAAAACACATGAAGAACAAAAGATTATTTACAGTACTTATACAGTGGTGGGTTTTAAAAAAATACTAATTATTAATGAACAATCTGCAAGAAGGTAAATGAATCGGTGGAGAGCGAATAAAAACTAGGCCAACTGAGAAATTATTATCTTTAAATAAAATAAAAGATTGCAACGTATTGCATGAAAGGAAGAGGGAAAGATGGGAAAGGAGAACACAAAGTTGGACAAACACCCCGACAAAGGCCCCAGGAACAGTTGGAGTTAGGACAAAAAAAAAAAATTATTAGTGATTTTAATTTAATATTATCACATTCACACTCCCACAAAATGAAATCCTGGGTGACAGTGCAACAAATGCGTCTTAATCCCAGAAAGCTATGATGGAAGAAGTAAATGACAAAGGTCAAGGATGGCCTTGTTGATTCCTGAATTCAATACTTCCCCATCAAGGGTGGTCAGCAAGCATCCAAATGTATTATTTATTTATTTCACATCCACCTTTTTGATGCACAGCACAGGGCTTGGTCTTTTCTTACATACTGAACTCCAAACTGGGATGTATTGGAAACACAATTCCATAGAAAACTGTGCCATTTTTTTTTAATCCATTCAATCGTGTCCAATTCTTGGAGACTGCCTGGACAAGTCCCTGCAGTTTTCTTGGCAAGGTTTGCCATTGCTTCCTTCCTAGGGCTGAGAGAGAGTGACTGGCCCAAGGTCACCCAGCTGGCTTTCTGCCCAAGGCAAACTAGAATTCACGATCTCCCAGTTTCTAGCCTGATGCCTTAACCACTACACCAAACTGGCTCTCTATCTTTTATTCATCTTTTACATCTTTCATCTCTCACACGTTAAGTGTATGGAAAATGTTCCTTATGTTGATCCGATATTCTGACTGGGTCATTCTTGCCAGCACACCTTCCCTTTTTAATTTTCCAAGTGCAACCTGTGAATTTGACATCAATAATTCATGTTCTTCTCTACAATCTGCACCTGGAATTGTCCTGTCTGAGCTAGATTGCATTTCTCCATCTTCTGTTTCCTACTCTGTTGCAAATTTGATTATAATATAGTACTATATGGTATTTATTGGTAAACCAATGACTTTTGATAACTTTAATATATATAAAGTAGTTTTCTTCGTTTTTTTATCCTTTTCTCTTTTTTTGGTTTTCAATCTTCCCAGTAATTAGAGGAGCACCTTATGGCCAAGGGGGAGGGGGGAGCAACAGCAGTATCATTGTTGGGCACCCAAATTTGTCTCAGAGTTTCAGCCATGTCCATACATTGGGGCAGGAGCACCAATACAGATGTGGTTTACATTGCCAATGCATTCTCTTAGTGATTTTGGAGTTCATTTTCGAGGTGGGCTGGTTTGCTTCATCTTGCAGAGACCCACCAGGTCTCATTCTCACTGTGGAGTGCTCACTCCTTCACTTCCCCTCTTTTGATTGAGCCAGCAAAACTGGCCCTACAAAATGTAATGTTGGCATTACTCTCAGGGTCAGGTTGGTTGAAATGAAATGTTATGTGTCTTAAATGATTAAAGAGAAGAATGGTGAATTCAGTAATTCTGTGGGTTCTTTATTCCTCTCACACAGCTAGGTTACATCCAGAAGTGTAGGTGGCACACAAAAGAAAACGCCTTGGTGTCATGTTCCCCGTTGCAAGGCATCCATGCATCACAACGGGGAACATGCCTTTCAGGAAGAGGGAAGGAAGGAGGAAGGAATAATCCTAATCCCTTAAACACTTTAACACTAAAGCAATCACAAGGACAAAGAAGGCACACCTTTGCCCGGACCAGAGGAGCCATCAACATATTGCCCGAACATCTCCACATCACCCCGGGGGACACACCTGCACCGGACATGGGAAGGAGACAGAGTAAACCAGTGATGATCCTCATGATCACCCATCAACAGACCGGTATCGCTTCCAGATCGCCCATCAAGGATCCGGATCCAGCTTGTGGGACAATGGGGGGTGGTGGATGGCAAGGTCCGCACCGCGGGTATATACGAGGTACCCCGCAACCACGCCCGCATTCCTGTCTTTTTGCGTGTATGTACTCTGTACCCAATAAACGGAAATCCTTAGCCCCATCTAAGTGAGTCCGTGCCTTATTGGGGAACGAGGCAACCATTACACTTGGGGGAAAATGCAACTTCTTAGACAAACTAGAAAGACAGTTGCAATGCCACCAATGTGTGAGGGCTTTGAATGGAAGTGTCAGGGCCCTACCTCTTGTTATCACTACCTAGAAGAGAAAAGAGTTATCACTAACGCAGAAGTACCTCTTCCATGATCACAAGTCAACATAAATCAGGCCACTGGCCAACAGCTTCTTGGCTAAATAGATGACTGAATAGATAAAAATGGACATGAGTTCATTTGTAATTAAATTCTAGCTCTTTTCCCTCAAATGGAAAGCAAGCTGTGAAAAAGCCCCCAAAAGCCAGTTAGTTCATTTCAACCCCACCTCTCAAAGACACAGTATACATCAGGACTGAGGTATATCCCATCATGATGCCTTGTTATGCTACGTCTCATTGAAAAGAGTGAATTTGTTGTGGCTAATATAAATTCCATTGGAGTCAATAGGCTTTGTGATTTGATTTATATTGGATTGTGCCCAGTGCCTGCACAATGTCACAAGCTTGGCCCCAGCAATGCTTTGCCATTAACTGTTGGTGATGGATTCACCACTGAGTGACCTTACTCCCAGAAATCTGTAATGAGTAATAACAACAATGAAGATGTCATCAGGCAGTAAAATTCTCTAGAGAGCTAGAATCTGTTCTCAGTTCACAGTGTGTATAAACAGACAAAATATATGTGGTGCTACAGGATCCTAAGTTCCTGCCTATGAAAATATGACAGAATAAGCTTTTTTTTTTTTCCCTCCTCTCTCTTTTGGACAATCAATGAAACTCAAAATCTCTATCATCTGTATTATCCCACTGAGCACAAAACAAAACCTGGGACAAAATCTAAAGTAACATAATACTGAAGGGATAGATTAAGTGGCATAGCAAACATCTGTTAAGATTAATGAATTTATTGAAACTGTAAAAAGAAATCTGAAGTAGGTTCTCCCACCTTGAGAAGATGTGTTGAATTGTCATTTCGCGACCTTCACTTACCTCCACAGAAGGAATGCTTGCATATTCTATGGTTGAATATGATGATAGAATAGTATGTCTGTGTGTTGCTAGGCAGAGGTTCAATAAACATGGACAATAGTTTTCAAAATGCTATAAAGCTGCCAGTCATTGGGGGAGCAGGGAGAGGGAAATGGTATTGTTGACCCTTTGTCAAAATGCCAGAAAAGCAAGCTGCAAGGCAAGGAGTGAAATGTTTGTGCTGGGTTCCACTTTTGAACATTCCTAAAATAATTAGAATCCAACTTTGGCCACACCCAGGTGTTAGTAGGGCATAGCGTTGGAATGGTGTGATTAAAACTTGTGCTAAAAGCAACAGATTGAAACCAGAAGCGTCATGGTGACCTTGAAACAATCTTAGTTCTAACTCAGTTCTTATTATACGTATATAATAGAATGGTGGAAGGAGCATCACTGACAGATAAATTATCAGAATCTATAAAGACAATTTTGAACTATTTCATCAACTGTACACTGCGGTGCTACTTCTGACTCACAGCTACAGGCAATATTGAACTTTATACAACTTGATTGGCCATTATCAGCTATGTCTGCAGCAAAGTATGATGATGCCAGAATGACAACATCCAGATGGTGACATCAACATGCAAATGCTGCCACTGCATACGTCACAGCATGTTTTGTCTTTGCCTCCCCTTGTCATCACATGGATACAGCATGCCTAACACACGCATCTCATCTCTGCAGAGGCAGCAAGGCTTAGAATATTACAAGGAATAATTTTCCATGATGACACAATTGTTATTTCAGTTTATAGATGACAATAAATACTGAAAAAGTTTCATAAAGACCACTTAGGCATCCTTGAAGCCAAAATGTGCAAGAAAGTGTTGGTGGCCATGGCTAAGTTAAACCCTTGTATCATTTAGAGCAGATTGTGACAGTTGCCAGAAGACTAAGTCTTCTCTGTGGAAAGAACCACTGATGGTTACACAAATATCAGACAGACCTTGGAATCATCTGGCACTGGAGCTGTTATTTCTGAATATAGGCTATTCGTCCAAGCATGTAGAAGTTATAAAATGGACAGTCTTATAAAAGCTATTGCCATTATTAACCATGGGTAGAAATGTTCTTATGAGCTCCTAACACATAATGCCCCACAGTTTAAAAGGAAAGGGTTTGCAAAGAAGTACAACTTTCCTCATATTACAACCAGCGCCCGCTATCCATAAACCAGTGGGGAAGCTGAAAGAGCATTCAGACTGCCAACAAATTCTAACACAAGAAGATCCATTCTTAGCTTGATGCTGATGTTCTGTTCAGATGAACCTTACAGATGTTGAAAACCAGCAATGGACTTATCAGTCCTATATTGTTAATGCCAGTAGAGGCACAATGAAGAGAAGCAGAAGGCAGTTGCTCCTCATCTCAGAGAAGCAATATTCCATGTTCGAGTGAGATAAGCTTGCAAGAGACCAAAACAAGACTGTGATAACACAAGCAAAAGTTAACCATATCCAACCACCATGATCAGATTCCAGTTCTTGTATTCAAGCACCAAGGATATGAATTTTAAAGGCAGAGTGGTTTGAAAGCCTGCTTGTTATAGAGATGACTTTGTGTTGGTAGAAATACCAATAATTTATGGGGCAGAATAATCCCTGGGTGCTATTAGAACTGATTTATATTCTACTCATTCACATTGGGATTAGGAAACTGAAAAAGGTTGCGGTTGGTTATTGTGTATTTCTGGATGACATACACTTTATGACTTAAAGAAGGGGAAATACTGTGAAATATGATACTAATCTGTGACTAGGAGGAGGAGGAGAAGGATCCAATATGACAAAGTAGAATCTAGAAAGAACAGAGACAATATTTAGCTGGTAAATGAGGCCTTCTAGGAAAAGTAGATTAAGAACTACAAGCAATTATATCATCCATTATTGTAAATAAGCTTGAGTTATTGTTCATTTGAAAGTCTCAGGCCAGTTTATAAAGAATAAATAGAGACATCTAGAGTTTAACCTTAACTAGAAGACTATAGAAGTGTTGCTTAGCAATAGGACAAAGCCAAAGTCATTTGTGCAATTTCTGTGGCTTGGAATCTATTGAGCCTCTTTTATTTAAGAAGTTTACCAGGTTCTTAAGCCACTGGATTCAGTCTGGTTATTCAGAGACATTCTGCTAACAGCTCATAAAATTGGCCTTTCCAGGCACTCCTTTTAAGATATTAGAAATTGTTGGGAAAGGTGGACTGTAGAAACATGGTAGAATAAAATGGCATCTAGAAGTATAAGGTGTCACATTTTTGAATGCTTCTATCTGTATATCTTTAAAATTCTTTGCTAGGAAGCAGCAACAGCATTCAGGAGAAAGGTTGTAGCCTAACCTATTTCATATTATGCTAATTTTCATCAGGGACATGTTTATTCGACACATGCAGAAATATGGTTCTTCACCTGCAGTCTGAATTGGTACAATACTTTCTATTTTTTCAGCTCTTTGCCACCTGATCAATAGAGCTCACACATCACAAAGCCTTGGCTTGTTTATTGAATAAACCACAATTGTTAGGTTTGAACAACATGCTCAGCTATAAACTATGACTGAAAATTCACAATGGCTAGGTTTGTATAACACACCAAGCCAACCAAACCACATCATGGGTTACTCTGATGCATTTGCAAACATGCATTGGAAAAAGACAGGGAGGTCCAAGTTCACTTCTACCCTCAGGTTGGACCTTCCCTTATAGGGTTGCTTTGGTGGAGATAAAAGGAAAAGGGATCCCTATACAAGCAAGCTTGGCCTTCTGGAGAAGTGGTGGGATATAAATCTAACAAAGAAAGCAAGCCCCATCATTTTGTTGCACGGGTAAACTAGCCCACAATAAATTAAAACTTCATTCCTCCTTTAAAAAATTGAATTGATTTAACTTGTTAGCAATGTATATAAAGCTTACTAATATCTACCTTTTTAAAAAACCCTACATACACACACACAATGAGGGGGGCAAAAAGATACTTGTTACACATGAGTGAAGGGGAGGGGGGGAAAAACTAAGCAAGAATCTACTTTGAGAGTGAGTTGCAGATAAACTGCAGCCATAAGAACTTGCGTTGAGAAGTTTCGTCAAGACGCGTTGGCTTGATTTGAATCATTTGCTAAAGTGTAGCCTCACCAAAGCCAAAAAGGACCCTGGTTTCTTCAATAAAAGGGAATCCCAAAGCATAAATAAAAGATTTCACCTGTGAAGAATGATTTATTATCTCTCACTCAGGAGAGAGATAGATGTGATTTTCCCTGCGGTGGCCACTGCTCTTAGTTTTAAAGTAAAAAACAACCCAACAAACAAACAATCAATCTTCTGCAGAGAAGAGAAAACTTAAGACCTGGTAAATCTGACTTCCACCAAAACACATTTGAGAAGAGAAGAGCTGGCATTTTCAGTGGCTGTTGCGTGGCACTATTTAGGACAGAATGGGTCAGGAGATGCCCTTTTCTAAACATAAATCACCACTTTTTCTTCACTGAGAAGCAATGTCTTTTAAGAACCAGGCAGCAGGTAGAAATTCAACTGGATCAGCTCTTCCTTTCTTTCACTCTGTGCCAGGAAAACCCACATCCACTGCACTTCCATTATACCTCTTACACAAAAGGCAAATGGGGGCAGGGGAACAATAAGCATATTTTATTAGCAGCACATAAATACAGTATGTGGCATTCTCTTCTGAAAGTGCCATTTTGAGGTGGGAGCGCTGAGTCGGATAACTTTAGCAGATGTCTGATAAGGAAAAGCTATGCTTTTTAAAATGTGGAGATGAAGCAATAGGACAGTTTACAGGATTATAAGAAGTTACTTTTTACTAAGCCAGACCACTAGGTCACATAGCTCAAAATGTTTGGAAGTGACTGTTGGGGCAGATGCTTAGCTGGCCCTACCTGGAGGTGCTAAAGTTCAAGCCTGGGACTTCTATGTGCAAAGCAGATGCTTTATAGAAAATCAAAGACACCCTTATTTTTAAAGCCACCTTATTTCTTTTGCCCTTGTTGCTATCTTTTTATCCATGAGTGTAGCTGCATTGTCTTTTTTAATTGCCTTTTATTTGATCAGTAGTGATTACATTCACTGAGGTCAAGTAAAATCACTATACAATATAATGAATTTGTTTTCTTTGTGTAATTCCTGGTTATGTGGCATTATCATTTAAAGTGGTAATAAGCTCTTTGGACACAGTAAATATGCCAAATAAATACAGACATAGCTAAATGATTAATTTAAGAGCCCCTAGCAGCAGCAAGAGACAGGTGATACAAAGGTACTGAGTAACTTTTTTAAAAAAAAATATCTAGGAAAGTTACACAAGTTTCAGAAATGATCCAGAACTTCTCTGCCATTCATTAAAAGAACCTGACCTTTTTCAGGCCTCCAAGGGAGTCTGAAAGAAAGAGAAAGATGCCACTTATTTAAGGAATCTGCTCATTAAAGTTAAGGCAGCTCTTAAAGCAATAGCATTTCCTTTAGGCTTGGGCAGAGATGCTGCATACTTCTTTCAGATCAGTTTCAAAAAGTGATCAGCTGCAGTCCCAATATTTGTGATTGCAGTCTTTGAGGAAAGAAGCCCTCTGTCTCTTTAGGTTCAGCCTCCACAATGAGCCTTGGGAGATATAGGTAGTCCTTGCTTAATGACCATTTGTTTAGTGATGGTTCAGACTTATGATGGTGGTGAGAAAACTGACTTACAACCAGTCCTCGCATTTACGACTATCACAGCATCCCCAGTCACGTGATCATGATTCAGGCACTTGGCAACCAGTTCACATTTATGACCATTGCAGCATCCCATGGTCACATGATTGCCATTTTTGACCTTCCCAGCTAGCTTCCAGCAAGCAAATTCAGTGGGGAAGTGTGTGATTTTCTTAACAGCCATATGGTTTGCTTAATGCCTGTGGTGATCCACTTAACAACCCCCACAAAAATGGTCATAAAACCAGGTAATATTTGATTAATGGCCACTTCCCTTAGCAACCAAAATTCTGATCCTACTTGTGGTCATTAAGCAAGGACTACCTTTAGTAATACTGGTGAAGGACAAGCAGTAGGTCTGCATATGAGAGCCAGTTTGGTGTAGTGGTGAAGGTGCTGGTCTATAAACCAGGAGATTGTGAGTTCTAGTCCTCCCTTAGACACAAAAACTGGCTGGGTGACTTTGGGACAGGCAGCCTCTCTCAGCCCAAACCACCTTACAGGATTGTTGCTGTGGAGAAAGGACGAGGAAGGAATACGAGGTATGTTCGCTGCCTTTTGTTGACCAAAGATAAAAAAGGTGAGATAAAAATCTAATAATAATAACAACATGACCTCAGGTAGAGTGGTATGTTTCTCCTTTGGAAAAAGCCAATTATTTATTTTTAGAGTCCTGAGTACCTTATGTCCTTATAACATATTGCACAACCACTCCAAGCCGACTGCTCTTGTTTTCAATGGGGCTTGCAGTAAGGAAAGCAGGCACCCCGGACTTCAGCCCTAAGGCCTTCTAGACTGGGTCTGTGGGTGATGTTGCTGGATCTCCTTTCAGTAGCTGCCCCTGCTTTCAGGGAAAGATGTTCCACACAAACTCTTGGGTCCTGCTGTGACGGATGGCAGCAGCATGAAGTGCAAATACAGGCCTTTCGTGTTAGGCGAATGTTTGTGAAGCATAATCAATACAGCTGAGATTCTTCTAAAAGAAAAGACAACTTAAGACTAACCCAAGGACTTTGATTATAAAGTTCCCTATAACTTGGAATTCAGCACTTTTTTAAAACTGCAGAGTGTTCCCTGACAAAATTACATTTTTTAAATATCTGACTCTTGTCTTGGTTGTTATGATTGAGTTAATGCTCCCAATACAGTGATTTTAGCCATGTTCATCAAATTTAGGGGGATCCAAGTAGTTCTGTGTCACAAATGCAACACTTCAACCTGATTACTGCATTCATACTACATTTATGGGAAGAAAACAATCACATACAAAATGCAAAGAGTACACTGTGCAACTTTTTGCCCAAGTAGCAAACCTAAGAGATGATACTAATTGGAGTGGGGAGTAGGTTGGAGAAATCATTCAGGCATATAATGGTGATT
This sequence comes from Candoia aspera, assembly GCF_035149785.1. Taxonomy (NCBI): domain Eukaryota; kingdom Metazoa; phylum Chordata; class Lepidosauria; order Squamata; family Candoiidae; genus Candoia; species Candoia aspera. Next base: position 187,682,408 of record NC_086154.1, read on the forward strand.
ACAACACCCTGGACTGTGAAACAGCCAATCATTGCTTGGCCAAGAGCACTTGTCATTGAATTGTGCTTTTGGAGAGGAGGCCTAAACAAGCCACAAACTGGGCATTTAAATATTCAAAAAGTCAGAATGAGATTCCACTTTCCAGAATGCTGGGTGGTAACCTCACAAAGCCATGCAGTTTGTCTAGACAAGAGTGGTATTATGACTGGTAGCTGGTAGATTCCTTCCAGTTATTATTCCCATCATCCCTCACTGCAAATTATGCTGGCTAGGGTTTGTGGTAGCTGGAGTTCAACAATGTTCATTTATTAGATTATATGCAGCTTCTCTCTTTAGGAAGAACCTTCAGGACGTCCCATCTGTCCCTGTCAGTAGCAAGGGATTATGGAAGTCCAGAACATCTGGAGAGCACCAGGTTGCCAAACTCAGAGGAACCCAAAGAAATGATACTGATGAAAGAGCTGCAAGGAGGCACCTCTGATTGTTCCGCTAAATAATTAGCCTAGGTTGGGGCTAATTGATCTTTCAGAATAATTGTTTTGATGATGCATCCCAATGCAGGCAGTGTGATCAACAGCAATGCAGAATCCTAGCCAGGAAATCCTTATTTCCTGCAAGTCCAAAGAGCTAAAATTCTCATTGCCATTGATCCTCATCATCTTACAGTGCCATTGGCTGAGTTTATACAATTTTTTTATCTGTGTTTAATTTAACCATGATTTACTCAATCCAATTGCCTGGTTTGCCCAACAGCCTGAACCATAAATTATCCGGATTCACATAACACGTTATGCTAAAATATGGTAGGCTACTTTGTGGCTCAGTGAATTTGTGTAGACATCCTTTGAAAGTAAAACAAACAATATATTGAAAGCAAAAGGACATTCAGAGTCAGGGTCAGATATGAGATGAGATGGTACCAGTTAGTGGGGTATAACAGTCTGGAGCAAAAGGGTTTTGTCCAGGAAGAGTGATGAGGATAGCCCGGGCAAACTTTTGAGTGGACTGATGTAATGATTGCCTATCCTAAAACACCATCAGACTCATGAACAGGTTCATAAAGGTATCTGATTTATTAAAGAATAGTATGCAGGATCACAAAGAAAGCTGAGAATGGGAAAAGCGTGCCAAATGCAAACTAAAAAACCCTCGGTACAAACAAGATCCCTCCTCCATAGAATCTTCCCAGGCGCTCCTAACGGCTCCTGATGGTCCGCAGGGAAAGTCCTTGAGTAGACCACATAACCCAAACACATTCCACAAATACAGAGCTTGGCACAATGTTTCACAGCAGCTCCCTCCCACCATAAACGCGCATCAGCACCATGGCATGTGAAAGGTTACGATGTACAGTGCACATTGAAACAGTGAACATGACAACTGAGTGAAGAGTGGTATGGAGTGAAGAGTGGTATGGTCTGAGTTAAGTTGTACAAGGAAGTAAGATGTGTGGACTTCAACTCTCAGAGGCTGGCTGGGGAATTCTGGGAGTTGAAGTCCACACTTCTTCAAGCTGATCTAGACAATCAGACAATGGAAGCAAATAGTTACAATTCTCTGTAATTTTTGCTGCAGTCTAATGGTTATCCTTTTTTTTTTTTTTAGTTTGGTAGCCTTACTACAGGCTTCCCTTTGTGTCAAAAGACCACTTGGTTGCTCACAGCAATCAGATGAAGAGGGGTACCAGGTTTTCCCCAAGAATGTCTCTGGGAATGACATGGCATGGGGGGAAAAGCCATTACTTGATATAATGGTAAGGTTTTGGATAGAAAGATGTTCAAAAGATAAGATCTCCCACAAATTGTTCAAACTGAGCCTGTAACAGCTATTTGTCTACTTATTTGCTCACTTGCTTGGGTTTAAATGCTGCTTCAGTTGAAACTGATTCTGAGTACCTTATACTCCATGTTACTGTAACAGAATTAAAATACAGTAATAATCCAAAATATAACTCAGCCAAAATGAAAAGGATTCCTCAGTGTAACCACAGTTACTCAGTGCCACCTTTTCAGGAAGAACTCAATAATTCCCACCATCCCCAAAAGCTCTCTGGAAGAACCAAGTCTTACCTTCTGGAACACTAGCACCTGCAGAAGTATACCCTTTCACGACAGAATCAGGACTTGCCACAAATCTTCCCTACCAGATCTTAATGGAACAGCAGATTCCACTCAGAGAAGGCCATCTTGGAGATACCCAGGTCCTGAGCCATGAAGAGATTTAAAGGTGACAACCAGCCCCTTGTATTTTACCTGAAAGCCAACTGGTAGCCAGTGCAGCTCCCAGAGTATGGTTTTACATGGGCGAACAAGTAAGTTGGCCATTACTATTTCAGCTGCTGCTTTCTGGACCAGTTGTAGCAACTGAATGGTCTTCAAGGGCAGCTCCAGGTAGAACAAATTAATACCCCAAATGAGAGGTAACAAAGGCATGAGTGACTATCAACAACAGCTCCCAATCAACTATGCACAAGATTTACCAGTGCAAAGTACTGGCTATGGGCTCTACTTGCTTTTCTAATGGGCACTTGAGTTCGAGAGCCATCTGATTGTGGACCTGTTCTATGTGGGGGAGCACAACCCCAACTGAGACCAAGTATGTTATCGGCTGGCTTTTGTCCCAATGGCTATTCTATTTTGCTGGGATTGAGTCTGTGTCTGTTCCTTCCATCCAGATCCTAGCAGACTCCAAGGATCAAGAGAGAACCTCAGCTGTATCGCCTGTCTAATTCAGAGAGGAGATATTACCTAGGTATCATCAGCATACTGATGACACCTGATCCTATGCTAGTGAATGACCTCTCCCAGTGGCTTCATGTAGATTTAAAGGGAAGAGGGTTGAATGCTGTGACATCCCACAACAGAGGACTTGATGTCTCCCCCTCACCAATGGAAGCATCCCCTCACAGAGGGGAGAACCAATGCAAAACAGCACCAAGACCAGAAGCACTGCACTCTCCTATTTTAGTTGTACCACAGGTCATCAACAAAAGTAATTAACATATCTCAGTCCCATACCAAGACTGAAAGCCTGCCTGGAAAATATCCAGGTAATCTTTAACAAATGGGTCCACCCAGCTTTAAATAAGAGATCATGCAAGAGACCAAAAAAAAAAAAAAATCCACCAGTTTCTACAATACGTTACAGTGGGGAAAAAAAAGTTCTGAGGCAAACATAGCTGTTACGACAATTCTGATTTTAGAAGAATATGAGTTGCTATAATCTATGAAAGACTGGAGGGTATACAAGTAACAGGGATTTTGAAACTAGGAGAAAAAGTTGCCTGAAGCTTTGAGGATCTACTAACCATCAGTGCTCAACTTGGGTTGTGATATTATAAATAATTGATCTTATTCCTATTCACTATATGAGAAGCAGAGTCATAGTTATAAGGCTCGAAGGTTGTGCAAGTGTGACTTAAAAGTTGGCAAAAGCAGAGGTCTTATATATGTCATTTGAAATAAATAAGATTCCATCACTAAGCTCCAAGAGTCCATAAATGTCGATAGGGCTGAAAGTTCTCTTAATCAATAGTAATAATTTGGAGAAGGTTGTAAGCTTTTTCTTTTTTTTTTAAAACCCATAATTCTTTGTATTTGTAAACTGCTGTTCATGGACCCTTTTCTCTGGTAGTTCATTATTTCTTGAAGTGTTGTCCTAGGACCCCTGGGGGTCCCCAAGACCCTCTCAGGGGTCTGTAGAATCAGAATTATTTGCCAGTCTATGCTGAAAAATAATACAATATTGAAATCCCATCGAACAATTGTGAGAAGTGGTAGTAACAGTGAATGCGTTAATTTTAATTTTTAATATGGTAAATATTGATAAATATAACTCATACAAACAAAAGCTCTTTTGGGGCCCTCCATAATTTTTAAAAGTGGGAAGGGGTCCTGAGAGAAAAAGGTTGAAGAAACACTGCTCTGGTTGATACTTTCTACTATGTTTAATCCTGTTAAGTCCAGACACCCTAATCTTTAGCAAGATCCCAGTTTCCCCTGCAAGTTATAGATAAGATATAAAACTTCTACTGCACTCCATAGTTATAAGCAGTAGCAACACCATCAAAGTTTTGGCCCAAGGTTTTAAAGGACTGACATATTTAAGTCTGTCCTGGATTGTACATTCTTTGAGAAATGATGGTAGGAAAATCCACGCATGGGTGGATTTCCCAGAGATGTAGTCAATAGCTTTGACCATGATGCAAGCCATCATCTATTACTCTGATTTTTCCCATTGTGATTTTGCCCCTCTGCTCACTGTCAGAAGGAAGTCAATATTTCCCTAATCCACTTCCTTTAGCAACGGAGAGACAAGATTGATTATCCTTTTTTTTCCACATTACATTTGTATTGAAGAGTTTTCTTCCCATCAATAAGAGCTACCCAGCGTAGCTCTCACTCTGCAGCATTCCCCCAGCCTCCCTCTCCTTCCCTTCCTCCTGGCCCCAGATGTCCTTCACATCTCCCATCATGCACACGGCTAGAGGTGACTGGTTTATAAAGAGGGCAGCTCGGATTTATTGACCAGAAACAGGGGAGGGAAATGGGCCGCACATAAAGCTCCAAGGTCCTGGCCTGATGAGAGGTGCCAGTGGTGAAAGCAGAAGACCATTTCAGAGACGATCCATCTGATTCTGTGCACGCAGCAGTAATGGGAAATGTGATAAACTGTCACCAGGAGATGGTCTCAATTCCCTGGGCCTTAATGGTGGGATAAGACAATAGGGTCAGACTAAAAAGATTTCCTTATGAAAATTTTATCAGCAGCTCAGGCAAATTGCTGTGGGAAAGGTGCTCAGCACTCAGGCAGACCTGGAACTTTTTCTTCTTCTTCTTCTTTTCTTTTTTACAAGGTACCGCGAACAACCATTGCCTCCCGCCCTCCCACAAGATATTAAGGGCACTCAAATTGAATTAACACCAAATCAGGCCGATGCACTTAACAATACAAATGCACTTAAGGGATGCCTCAGGATGATTTGTGACTAAAGAAAGCAAAGAAGAAAACAGCCTTCAAGACCACAGGGGTGGTGTTGCGTGTCATATACAGGAAAAGCCATAAGTAGAACTTGGAATACCGGAAAACCATGAACTTCAGGGCCTCTCAAATACCTGAGGACCGGCCATAAAGGAGATGGCCTATTTTGTGGGAGGCAGGAAAACAATTGATAAATAAATTACAGCCAATTTTCGCAGTGGTACAGTCTCCATTACCTCTGACAGCAGCAAACTCCCTGGCTAAAACAATGAGAGGTGAATAATAGTGTATCAAGTAACCAGCGAGGAAATTCTTTCTGAGTTCTCTTTGCGATAACAATGACACAGAGATCATTCACCAAAAGGAACGAGATGAGCAGCAGCAGCTCAAGGAGAAGGATAAGAGACCTTTTGCTGGGGAAGCTAAACTGCTACTTGACTAGGGAGGGGTGCTATTCATTTCCTCTTCTCTGCTTTACCAGCTCAAGGTTGGGGAATTGCACTGCGACGAAGAAAGGCCAGCCATCCGGCTTCCTCAAAAATATCCTGTTCTTGTTTGCAAAATGGCCAGGGGGAATTTGGAGCACTCGTTCTTGCAAGAAATACTCAAGATCAAGTTCACACCAATCTCAGCAAATGAAATTATTGGAAGTAGCCACTAGCCATTTGCTCCATCCACCCCACCTCGCCAACTTAGGGTTCCAGTTCTAAGAAGCATTCCAACGGGCAGGGCATCTTTCTTACTTTCCTTTACATTCAAAATAAGATTGGATTTTGCCTTGAAAGTCAGCATGTAGCTAGCCCTAACTCTATGGCCTACCGGGGTTCTTCATTTGGGCCAATGGTTTCTTCCAGAGTCTCCCCTTCTCTCGAGGCCCCCTGTTCCTTAAAAAAGCTTCGCTGCTAAGAGGTCCCCTGCCTGCATGGTTTTAAAGTAGCTTCCGCAGATATTGCTACATGCGTTGTGCAGCCTAGTTAGGTGTGGCAGCAGAGCATTTTCGAAGGGGAGGGTTAGCACTGGGAATGGAAGGGATGCCTCTCCCCATCACTGAAAAATCATCCTTAACGAAGTTTTTAAAACCATACAACTAGGGAACAACCTCCATCAATGGCAGATTGCACATGTATGTATGTGACTGATGTCATGTATGTTCTGTCTTTCCTTCAGGAGCTCAGCCAGGCCTCCTCCTTCCAGCCCCATAAAACAACCCTATGATGTAAGCTGGGCTGAGAGGGAATAACTGTCCCAGTGAGTTTCTGTGGCTGACGGCAGGCTAGAACCTGGGCCTTCCTGCTCCTAGACCAACACCTGAACCACTACTCCCACTTGACAAGAACTTCATAGCCAGATTGATTACTAGCATTTGTTTGCTGCTTCTTTCCAGCAACAAGCTTTGGGAGAGCTCTTATGGTTATCTCTATGGCGGCAGCAATCAACCAGTGTGCCCCCAGCTATGTCCACTGGTATCTATTAGATGCCCAGCCCCACCTGATTTTGTCAACAGTTCTTTTCAGAAAATAAAAGAATCAGGAAGCTGGAAAGCTGCAGAACAGAATGCAAGGCTCCATATGTTTACTTGCAAGAATGCCTTGAGATCGTGCTTGCATCTGAAGAAAACCGCAATAGCACCAAAATGGCACTCATGTAGTAATGCCACGCAACTGCTACCTTTACAGACTTGTGTTGCAACATCTGATGCACAAATCTCAGTTGCAGCACTTGTATTATGCCGTCACACGCTCATCATTTATCCCCCTTGGACCCCATGGACCCAATCCTTTGAGACCCACAAAGGTTTCACTGGGATGATAGTAAACATTCTTTTTTTATATAAGAATTTTATTATGTTTTAAGCAAAGATAAAAGCTACAGGAAAAAAAAAACCTACAAAGAAAAAAAAGAAAAAACTAAAAAAGTGTAGAAACACAAGAAATTTTTTTTTCAAAATTACAAAAAGAGGTGACTTCCAACTTTTAACAGCAAGGATATACAACAATTCCATAATCAATCCCTTACTCTATATTAAACCAAAATCACATTATTTCTATAAATCATTCCATTGGCACATTATAAAAATCACTAAATACAGTTGCTCCCTCCCCTTATATTAAAAGAAAAGAAAAAATATAAATTTCCTAATCAACTCCCCCTACAAAGATAACATTTATTTAATTATTTCCTTCCTACTACTATTCTATACATTCCTCTCTTTAATAATCTTAATCATATTACACCCCAAACCAGACATTTATTATTTTTTTATTATACCTTAATAATCTTAATCCAAATTGTTAAAGATAAATGAAATCAGCCAGACCCTAAAAGCAATCCAGATAAATATTCTTAAACCCTTATCCCACTTCAAAATAAACCAGAGCATTTAAATATCCCCACAATGCGCACAGAGCTTTTTTCTTTAAAAAATGAACAGCCCAACTGCCCCCCTCAAAAACTCTGACTTCTCTTCAGGAGACCTCCCATACACAATAGCCCCTTCTTCTCCATTGCGTTCCATCAGAAGATCAATTTCACTTATGGCTTGCTACTCTATCTCTCCCTTTAATTTCTTCAACTCAACTGTCTGATCTTCATCCAGCATTTCAACAGAAGTCCTGATCTCACTCTTAGAAGAGACACTTCTGTCACTGTTAAATTCCTCAGTTTCATCTACAACATCCCCAACCAGATGACACATTTTAGACTTCATGTTTTCCACAATGTCCTAAATGCCTTGCATAAAAACTTGGTAGGAATCAGAAACAATCTGTTTAAAAACTCAGTGGAAATCAGAGAAAGTCTGTTTAAAATCCTCCATGTCTCACGCAGTAGATTATGGCACCCCCTAGGAGCTTAACCAGTGAAAGTCGAAGATATGAAAGAATTCCAAAATGTGTTTACAAAAGTGAAAGTGAGATATGCAGACAGTTCCCCAGGGAAAGTAGAAGCAGAAAACTGAAAGTTCAAAACAGCTGATTCAACATGTAGGAAAATGCTAATATCTTCAAATTTAGTACAAAAATAATAACAGGGAGACAATTATTTACTCTCAATCCTCCTTAATATTTGGATGGAAAACAAAGTCCAAAAGTTAAAAAGATTTTTTTTTAAAAAAATTATCCCAAAAGTAACGATAAGCATCAAGAAAACCCACTTCTCCTTGCTGTACAAAGCCTCTCTTAGGGTACGCATACTTAAAAGAAATATAAATTGGGTGATTTAGAAATAGGGTGGCTGGTCTTAGTGTCCCTTTAAGGCTACAGCACAACTTGGAAATGGTGACATCCCAGCCTCCCGGCTACTCTTACCAGTCGAACACAAATGCTGTTTGCAATCTTCTGGCTGCAAGCAGCCATCCAGAGGACAGATGAGGTGATTCCAGGTGTTTTCCTTTTTTCTGGAAAAGCTCTCCTGGGCTTCAGGAAAAACCTGCCTGAGCCCAGAAAAACTGCCACATCAGTTCTACCCGCTGAGCTGGTGGGCATAGCTGTTTAGTCCACCATGGCCCCACCGGAAGCCTGATAGTTAACATTCTTCTGATTGCTTGGTGATCCATGATTGGACATGCCCATTATGGCAGCCATGCATGAGTGCACCTACTACATGATCTCAACATTCTAACTACACTCCCAGACTTACTGCTTTTCTTGATCTCTGGAAGATTAGAAATAGCATAGACCCAGAGCAGAAAAAAGTGAGGAAGAAAACTACTGGGATCTTTGCTCTTATATACTTAAAAGGTAAGCTACCTAAGAAAATTGTGACACACATTCATGAATGTGATAAATAATCTGTGATCAGGATGACTGTGATCATTCTCTCTCTCTCTTTCACATTCTTATTGATATACAAGAAAATGAAGCCTGGCAACAATGAAGGCAGGTGGTCTAATCATAATGCTACTATCTGCATAAAAATAACCAACACAGAGAACTGTGTTAAAAGAACAATTTACGTTCAGTTCCAGTAAATTCCACTTACCAAGTAAGGAGAAAACAGAACATCTCCACTCTTTGGGTGGCAGTAAGCAAAGAGAAAAAATGGGAGAGTAGTCACTACGATAAATAAAATTTGAAGTTAAGAGCTGAAAATGTTGATAAATCCTGTTTCCAATTTGCTGTCCAACTGTAGCTTTTCTCATGGAAGGATGAAATAACATTTTGGGGTATGACTTTGTGCTTTGATCCTTGACCTTTTACACCCATCTGTTGATTATTCCTCATTCTCCACATCTCCAAAAACATCAATACTTATCTCCAAGTCATTAAACTTTTACAAATCACAAAACTGCACTCAATCATAATGCTATCCTTAAAAATGTGTGCAGTGTGCATCTTTATCTCTTTTATTTGATTTTTCTAGGGGGTAAAAGTAACATCGCAAACTCTTATTACCTAGCCACAATAGACAGGAAATACGTTATTTTTTTAGGGTTCATTTTTAACTGGGACAAGCCACCACAGGGTGATCCTTCATGGATGTTTTGCCCAACAAACTGAGGTGTGTCTTCAGTAGTGAGTTTTGGTACCAGTAACCTTGATGACTAATTTATCTAGCATTTTCATATTTAATTTAACTCTGGTATACTAGGCAACTTACAATGTATAAGATAAAACAACAGTAAAATCATAAAATCTGTTTTTAAAAAAATCATGAATAAAAGCAGAACTATTAAAAACTGTAAGTAAACCAATGGCTGCCATCAATGGCATCTGAATGCTCTTTGAAAGACAGCTATTTTTCCATTTCCTGGAATATCATCAGGATAGGAACACACCTAACCTAAGTTCTAAAGACTATGCAACAAAATGCTTGTCCTTTACAACTTTTCTTTTTGCCATTACTTTGATTCCCTAGGAAAACAAATATAAGATTTATGGTATTCCAGTTAGCAAATGATCTGGAAGATAACTGACCTGGATTCCTATTGTATGTAATTACTAAAAGGCATCCTAAAATTTCCCTATAGATCCCTTAAAATACACCACTGCTCTATCTGGTTTCCAAGCCATATTTAGCAACCAAAGTTGCATTCTCTTACTATAGTTTACCAAAGACTTGTGTTACCTCTTTTATGTGAACTGGTGTGAGTAAATGTTGGCAGCAGCAAAACTAAATTAAATTCCATGAAGCAATTTTGTAATGGCATCTCCATCTTTTCAAACCCCACTTTGCTTTTACTCTCTGTCTTTTGATCAACATTTCTTTTGGGTCAAGAGTATGTTTTATCTGATCTCCCCAAAGAACGTATATGCTGCAATGAATGTATATGCTGCAAGAAAATCAATGATGAATACAAGAGGCTTATAACATTTATTTGGGGACATAATTCACCTAGGTTACTCTTTAAAAACTTGCCTTGTATGGTTATGGGTTGAGTTTTGGAGAACAACTCGGAGCAGAACCCATCAGCCTGGCCAAATTCAGAAATGTCTGGAGGGCAGGGGGTCCTCCAACTCTGCATACATGTTCAGTGTGTGATTTGGTGCTGGTACCATCCAATGGTTGAGTGAAGCCCATGTCTTCTTCACCCACCCCACCCCTGTCCCTGTTGGAAAGAAGGAGCAGAACTGGCTCTTTCTAACCCCTTCCCTTTCTAAGGCTGCAGCTGTACTCAGTGGATGTGGTCATAGCACATCTGGTTCCCTACCTAAGGCTGTGCTCCTGCCCTACCGCTGCCTTAGCATATGTTAAGCCAAAGTGCAGAGAGAGACATTCTGCCAATCTTAGAGGACCAGGTTCCTTGAAAGCTAATGCAGAGTGGTGTGCTTCTTACATCTTCCAGTCAATCCAAAATGTATTTTTAAAAAAATGATGCAGGGGAAGGATAGGAGGGGAAATGCTTTTAAAAAGGCTGCTGTGCTCTTTCTCAGAGAAGCAGTTGCCTAGAGGCAGCATGAACACACATGAATATGCCAACCTGCAGAATAGATTTTATTCCATTTCCCAGCAAAGGGAAGTTTCAAAAAAATAGGAAAAATAAAGTGAGCTCCAAAGAAAAACATTGACTTGTTAGATGAGTCAGGGCTGAGACTGCATTCCTTTTGTCACAGTGTCTCTTGGGACTCATAGATTCCGGGATATACGTGTTTTTCATTCTCTGGAAAATTGGGGAATAGATTGCTAAATAGATTAATCACATCCAAGAGAAATATGTTTGTGTCATCAGGTTAGATCCTAGTCAACAGACTGAGAAAGTGAGCTGGAGGGCATTTGCAAGCCTGATGCAACCCTAAATCAGTGGAGGCACCCATGCATGGAGAAATAAAGAAGGCAAGTTGTGAAGTACAGAGAAATTCATGGCTTCTGCTGGGTAGGGCAGCCTCATCTTATCTGGTACTTCCCAGGCGTGCTGGGCTACAAGGCTGGGACAGAGTGTTCAGAAGAGAAGAGAAGAGAAGGGAAGGGAAGGGAAGGGAAGGGAAGATCTTTTTACCCAGCCAAAAATTAATTCAATAGAACGTTTGGGGAAATACTATTAAATTCAGTCCCTGACCTGTTAAAACGTTTCCCATGCTGGCTTGTGAAAGTAAGAAGGAAGTTAATGTTGAAAAGGATTTGGACTGTACTAATTATTTATGTTGCTTCCTACAAATCCATTGTAGTGTTTTATTCATTGTCTGATGTGGTACCCAGAACGATCTGAACTGCTTGCATCGAACCACTCCCTGAGGATAGAAAAAGTATCACGTTGCTTTTCTTTCTTCTGACTTTGACATACCCCACCCCCTGGGGGGGAGGTTATGTCAAAGACCCACACCTTCTTTAGACACAATTTCCCTTTTTAACTTAGCCTTCAATAATCAGGTGCTTCCTTTAAAAGGTTTTATCTATGCTGAATGAAGAAACAAACAAAGATCAACCTGTATTTAAATTACACTTTAGAAGACTTCTCTTATTTGAACTGGGCTGTTCAAGAAAAGGACTTTTTTGTCCTTCCTGGTGTATAACTAAGCTAATCTGGAAGCATGTTCCTCTGAAACTAGCAGAATTGGAAACTCTCTTGCCTTGAGTCTTGATCATCACAATGGGCACTCAACCATCCAGCATTGGCCTGGCATATTGTCAGCCCCACTAGGTGGACCAGACCATGAAATCAACTCCACGGGAAGGCTAAAACTTATTGATATTGGCTATAGTAACAGAATCTTGCAAGTCTGATTGTGCTGTGCCTTCTCCTCCCTCTTATACTCCACTGAATTAGGGAGGTGTCTGCCTGAGTTGCTTCCAAATATTATCTTGTTGTTCTGGACTTTAAAAATGCTTTAGCCTAGGTAATGGTTCCTGAATATTTCCATCAAGGTCATCTTCCTTACTCTCTACGCATATTCATAGAACATAGGGATGACCAACCATACAGATGGATGCCTTGTACTGTTCCTGCTCCCACCTTGTGTAGTAGCAGGAGAAATTGGAACTTATTTTCTCACAATGAGCATTTCCATAGAAAGATCTGCTTATATATTTTTATCATTTAAATTTATCACTTTTGCTCTTTTATCCAATGACAGCTGGTGAAGGTTGAAGTTGGTGGACCAATTTTTTTTCATGCCACCAACTTCAAGCTGAAGAGATGCTATTTTTCTACTGACTTTTTATTAAAACTGTCCATGCACTGTATCATTTGTTTTTCCAATGACCACATTGCCATGGCTACAAATTCTGCTTTTATCTGCTCCTTAATTGCATCTATTGCAACTCTGAGTATGCAGTCCAGATGTTTGTTGTGAATTCTTTGGGATGTACTGTACCTTTCAGCATAGTTGCTCTTTTCATCACAGTTTCTAGACTGGCTGTCAAATCTATTAGTCCACAAAATATACCTCAGTTTGAGGATGTTTCTGTTCCACCAACAATATTAGAGAATTTAACACACTCAATTAGTTGGAACAAGACACGGCAGTTCCTATCTACTTTTTGGATTATATTTCTGAATTTTAGTATGGTAGGTACAGTAGGCATTATTCATCTACTGACTGTTCAGTGTTCAATCACCCCCAAACTCTCAACTGAATTGTACTGTCTAGAAGGTTTGCACTTTGCTCATGTCTTTTAATTTTTTCATTCAGATCCTTCAAGTTGGTCATCCCTATTATGTCCAAAAAGGTGGAAGGAAAGAGGAGAGGATGATCAGCAACAAGGTAGATGGATTCAATTACAGCAGCAATGGGTGCACCATTGGAAGACTTGAAGGACCAAGATGGGGAGAGATGTTCCCGGAAAAAATCCTTCTCTGTGGTCACTAAGAGTCAACACTGACTGGACAGCACATAATCAGTCAATCAATCAATCAATATGTCCAAACAGTTTCATTTCCAGAAAGAAGCCATGGAAAGCAAGAAAGCAAGGAAGACCTTTTAATATTAATTTTAATTTTAACATTTCGATTTTAATATTTGAAAACCAATATATGCATCCAATATCTTTTTGTGTGATCCATAGAATCAGGCCAGGGAGGTTCCATTAATTTGATATGCAGCTTTTCCTAGGAAGTCAGTCTTGCAAATGGGATTATCTAGAGTTTATATACAGTATTCATGACTTTTCCTACCTCTTGTTTTCAATTCATTACTATCTAGTTTAATAATAAAAACATGACTCTGGAGATGAGGGGCTTAGAGGTCTGGAACAGGCTTCCTGTTACAGGATCCAAGTAGGCTCTTTTGCTTGGTTAATATTGTGAAAAATACTAGTGGGGGAGGAATTCTGTAGGAACAGCTTCAGCAGAAGTTGCCAGCGGTAATTGAGACACACAGATGTGAAAATGAAGGCCTATGACTCAAGGCCTCCTTTATTGGAAATTCCACTCCCTGGAGCCAGGTGTTTCGAATCTACCCAGAAGAAGCAAACCATAAAGAGAGGGGACTGACTGGATTTTTAGAAGTGATCCTCTTCACAATACTCCAGCTGATCTCTGGGGATGTGGGCCAGCCCTCCCAGGAGGAAGTTCCCTAATCATAGAGAAGCTGGAGCTGTGCCTGAGGGGCTGGCTGTGCCCTAGATTACTTTCCATGATTGGCTGAAAATTCCTTTTGCTGAACATTTCTATTGGCTGGTGATTTGCCAACTCAGTAGCTTCCACATGGCTTTTCAGGGGGCCAAAATAATAGAGAAGACCTTGTAATGAAGGTTCCTCTGACAGCTGGAGCCTAGGCACATGATACAGACTTGACAGAAGCAACAGAAAAACCGGAATAAATTAGGATTAGTCAGCAGTGATTAAGGTCACACAAAGTCTTCGTTTAATTCATTGAATGCTATTAAATATTTGATGTCTTCCTTTTTTTCTTGGGAGGTCCTGATCCCATTTGGCCCTAAAAAGAAGCCTCTGCTGATTCCATCACCTCTGATGTTTTATCAGATGTGCTGCTGAATAGCACAAATGTCTGGACTACTGGAATGCTTTTATCTACCACAAAGAGTATAGACTTAAAAAAAAACTGTTTGATTGATATCCACCTTTTGTCCAAGGGCTCATAGCAGAAGACACAACATTTCCTTCTCCACTTTTCCCCAGAACAACAACTCTGCAAAGTAGATTAGGCTGAGAAGGAATGACTGGCCCAAAGTCACAATAAACTTCCTTAGCTGAGGGTGGATTTGTCAGTTTAATGGGTTTGTGTGTTGTTACCCAAAGAAAAACCACTTTTACCCAATTCTGGGTCATTTATCCAGATTTGGGAAGCACTGTTTAGAGGCTCCTTATGTTATATGGTAATTGACTGTAATGTATTATTGTATCAATTGTTTTATTCTATGTTGGTACTGTACTTAGTCGCAAGGGCATGATAAATAAAACTACTGCTACTAATAGGAAGTGAGGTGGGTCTCTACAGGGGAGACAGCTTTTTCTGTGGTAGCACCTCATTTATGGAATTCTGTCCCCAGGGAAGCTTAACATCATTTCAGCAGCAGGTGAAAACCATTCTATTTTCCCAGGCTTTTTAATTGGCTTTTAACTGTATTTTAATCCATATTTGCACTGAAGATGTTGCCTAGTTGGGCAATGAAACGTCTGCAAGAAAACAACAAGGCTCAGAGAGCACCAAGGACTCCTCAGTCCATATTCTTTTAGACTTTGAATGACTGCCTTGCTGCTGCCTTGTTTGTATGGTGTTTTCATTTTGCATTTCCTTTGATTTTATTGTACCTGTTTTCATTCAAACAGTATCTTTTAATGTGTTTTACTGTAAACTGCCCAGAGAGCTTCAGTTATTGGGCACTTGAGAAAATTTAAATAAATCCATACATGCTATGATTACTACTTTCCGAGAGCTCAAGCAGTGCACTTGGATCTTCACAACAACCCTATAAAGTAGGTTAGGCTGAGAGATAATGACAAGCCCAGAATGTCCAGTAAGTTTCTTAGATGGATAAAAATGTGAACATGACAGTTTTCCAGTCCTAGTCTAACAGGCTAAACATTAAACCACACTGGTTGGCAACATTTCCAGCTTGTGCTGAAGTTTCACTCTAGCAGAAGCCCAGACATTTATACAGATCTGCTGTGATATGAGCAACATGTCAACGAATGGCTGGATTAGATATACTGCAGGTTCAGCCAAGGAACAGAAGGGAGGGGAGAGGGCAGTAAAAGAACAGGCTCCCTTGAGAATTGTAACATCCTGGTGAACATGAATCAACATATTGACTAGGATTGTACAGATTAGGAGATGCTGAGATGGTCCAATCAAAACACATTGGGAGGAATCAGGTTATACCTTTGCTTGACATTTGAGAAATACTAGGCTTCGGTGTTCATATTACATGGTTTTCTGAGGGAGCTGAACTCAGAAAGGAAGCTGAGAACATTATTTTTGCTAACTTCTGCTCCAGATAGCATAACTACATCCATAGGTGGCTTTTTAATGGGGAAAAACCCAGTTCAGCACATCAACAGTGTTCCTGCAAAACTCCAGTCTGAGTTAGATCTGACATACATGTTAACTTTATCCTGCAGATGCTCCTTGGAGCAGCCAAATCATGATGGTGTCTTCCCATAGTATTAAGAGGCCCTTCCACATCACGATACTAGTCCAGTTACAATAGGTGTCCTGATTCCTCTTTGTGTGGAATATATTACCATATTTGTCCAGATGCCATCAGTAGGACAGGACTCTGGAAATATGTGATTCCACATGGAAGCATTACCGGAAATGTTATGGTCACAGTATGGAGAATGTTTCCTTCCGTGGTAGTTTCAAATGCCATGAAGATTGTATATTAAGAAGGTTTAACAAAATCATCTTGGGGTTCTGTATCAAACAATTGAGTTCACAATCGGTCTTTCATTCCCTTTTAAGTGTTGCAACTAATTTTGACAACCTAATAAAGAGCAGTTAGTTCTACAATCTAGAATGCCCTTCCCCTTCTCCATTGACTCTGCCCCGCTGCCTTCTCCCCAGCCGGGTACAGCGAGCTCCCTTTGGCAGACAAGATTCTGACACCTTGCCGTGCTCGCCGCATGTGTCCTGGGGCTTCAGCCTCACCCAGTGCCTGGATCCCAGGCCAGCAGTGGGAGGAAGAAGACAGAGAAGGTCAGCTGGGGGTGGTGGGGGCAGTGGGGGTAGGCAGCAGAGTCCAGAGTGGCCAAAAGGGCAGAGATGGGGGGGAAATAGGCAGGTGGGGGGAGTTGAAGCAGAGGCGGTTCATGCAGGGCAGGGTAATGTGACTGTGGGATGCTGTGGCTGGTCATAAATTCACCCAAATTTTTATCACATGGCTGTGGGGATGCTGCAACAGGCAGAACTTCGAGGACCTGTCATAACTACTATTTGTTCAGTGCTGTTGTAACTTCGAACAGTCGCTGAACAAATGGTTCTAATCCGAGGACTACCTGTATCAGCCTTGCCACCTGTGCTCAGTGATGTCTTATTTTTTATTTTTTTATCACCAGATCTTTGTGGTAATTGTGTTTGAATGGCACCAATGCTGCCTTTTCCATGTGAATATTTCTCCATTATTTCAGGCTTTAGCATATCACTTACGCTTCATGTGAAGACAATCTCAGACTCTGGAGAGACATTGCCAAAAAGGAGTTGGGATGGGCTGCACCCAGTAATAGGTGTCCCCAAATCCCTTTGTATAGCAAGTAAAGGCACAAAAGAACAAAAATGGAGTTTCAGTTACTTTGAGTGGTGTATGGAGAGTTGGAAGTGCAAAAGCTGGCTTGCAGCTAAACCTCAAAAAAACCAAGATTATGGCAACCAGCTTGATTGATAACTGGCAAATAGAGGGAGAAAATGTAGAAGCAGTGAAAGACTTTGTATTTCTAGGTGCGAAGATTACTGCAGATGCTGACTGCAGTCAGGAAATCAGAAGACGCTTAATCCTTGGGAGAAGAGCAATGACAAATCTCGATAAAATAGTTAAGAGCAGAGACATCACACTGACAACAAAGGTCCGCATAGTTAAAGCAATGGTGTTCCCTGTAGTACATATGGCTGCGAGAGCTGGACCATAAGGAAGGCTGAGAGAAGGAAGATCGATGCTTTGGAACTGTGGTGTTGGAGGAAAATTCTGAGAGTGCCTTGGACTGCAAGAAGATCCAACCAGTCCATCCTCCAGGAAATAAAGTCAGACTGCTCACTTGAGGGAATGATATTAAAGGCAAAACTGAAATACTTTGGCCACATAATGAGAAGACAGGACACCCTGGAGAAGATGCTGATGCTAGGGAGAGTGGAAGGCAAAAGGAAGAGAGGCCGACCAAGGGCAAGATGGATAGATGATATTCTAGAGGTGATGGATTCATCCCTGGGGGAGCTGGGGGTGTTGACGACTGACAGGAAGCTCTGGCGTGGGCTGGTCCATGAAGTCACGAAGAGTTGGAAGTGACTGCACAAATAAACAAATGGAGAGTTGGGGAACATGGCATCTAAATGAAACTTACTGTATTTCAATGCCTCTGAATTGTTGCATTGGTGCTTGCAGAAATCTGATGACACCAGTTGACTTTACAGCCCAGTCCAGAATGGGGGCTCAGTCCAGCAGGGCAATTTTGGGGGTGGGGCATGTGCTCTGTCACCCCTCAAAGTTTGCCTCTATAGAGGGAGTAGCCACCGCAGAGCTAGATGGATGATTTGACATTAAGTCCAGTCGTGTCCGACTCTAGGGGGCAGTGCTCATCTCCGTTTCAAAGCCAAAGAGCCGGCGTTTGTCTGTAGACACTTCCGTGGTCATGTGGCCAGCATGACAGTCACAGAACGCCGTTACCTGCCCGCCGAAGCGGTACCTATTAATCTACTCACATTGGCATGTTTTTGAACTGCTAGGTTGGCAGGAGCTGGGACTAGCAACGGGAGCTCACCCCGTCATGTGGATTCGAACCGCCGACCTTCCGATCAGCAAGCTCAGCAGCTCAGCGGTTTAACCCGCAGCACCACCGCATCCCTAGATGGATGATAATCTGATCTAATCTAAGTCAGTTTGCTATATTTCTATGTTTCAATATATATGTTGGTTTTAGCAGAGTTATTTATTTGTTTGATTGATTGTTTGATGGTGCAGTCAAACAAATTCTCAGTAGTTTTACAACTTCCATCAATACAAAGAATGAAACATCTATGTTAATATATAACAAACTAAATGAATGGATTATGGAATATAAAATCTATGGGTGCATCCACAGTTGGGTGAAACTACAGTCCCTTTCACAAAGTTTGCTGGCAGAAAAACCAGTTTGCAAGGAAGTCTGTCCACAGTGATAATGAAAAGGGGGAATGGGGGAGGGGGGAATTATGTAAAGATAAGCTGATCGTATATTAATTTATTATTGCTCTAAACAGAATAGAGGTGGAAGAACCACTGTAGACTCAGCCATTCTGGGAATCCATCTGAGGATACATTAGTCGTACTCTTTGGCTAACAGCCGGCATTAGTACTGCCCTCCCGTAACATTCAGCAGCAGCCTCTCATATTGTGGCCAGAAATAGCACTAATGACTTTGTGAGAATTCAGTACTCGGTAGAACTTGGTGAGTTTGTCATTAGGAATCCCAGACCTCTAAGTGATTCCTATTGAACTACATCATGGAAGATTAGGGGGCTGAAGCCCACTGCAGTAAAGGACAGGAGGTGGAGCAGTTATTGTAAGAGATAAAATGAATAAGATGAAACACACTCACATGCTTTAATTCTTCGAGAGTATCACGTTTTATTCTTTCCAACCCAATGGAATGTTGGAAAGAAATTATATGAAGGGGCTTGGGACTTTGTCTGTCCATCGATAACTCTCCAAACAGAATAGGAATAACTTTGGTATGGAATACATTTGGGAGAAGCTGGCAAATGAAAGACTGAGTCTGAAAATGGGACAAATCCAGCCAGGTGGCTGCAGTAAAAAAAAAATTTTTTTTTAAAGTTTCCCAGTGCATCTCAGTGGGAGAGAGAGATGGGCAGTGGCTTGGAATGCTGAGCCCTGCTCCATTCTAAGCCTCCTCCCTTCTGGCCCTGGTCACATGACCCACAGCACAGCAAAACCTGCTCTCTGCTTCCTATTGTGCACATACATTCAAGCACATACAGATGCAACTTGTTACTTTATTACATAGAAGGAAATGCAAAAAGCTCCTATGGCCACTGCTGGTGAAGGAGTCTTCAAGAATTCTAGAAGCCATGCTCCCCATGTTTCCCCTACTTGTTTTGTATTATATAAGCCCGTCACATCCAGTTATTCTTCTTCAGTTAGGCTTATGTAGGTTTGTGTGTATCTACATTATTGATGTTATTCCTGATGCATGCTGGATAATTGAGAAAGCCAAAGAATACAAAAAAGAAGTCAGTTTGTGCTTCTTTGCTTATAGAAAAGCCTTTGATTGGGTTGATCACATCAAGCTGGGGAATGCACTTAGGAAATGGGGAATCTCAGAACATCTCATTGTGCTCATGGGAAACCTATATACAGGTCAGGAAGCCACAATACAGACAGAACATGGTGAAACAGACTGGCTCCAGTTTGGCTAAGGAGTGAGACAAGGCTCTCCCCTCATTTATTCAGCCTATATGCTGAATATATATTAAGGGTATCTGGACTGGAAGTTGAGTGTGGTTTTAAAATTGGAGGAAGAAACATCAGTAACCTGTGCTATGCTGATGACACTACTCTAATAGCCAAAAATGCAAAGAATCTGCAAGCTCCAGTAATAAAAATCAAGAAGCAAATGAAAAAAATGGGACTAAAATTAAATATAAAGAAGATCAAACTAATGATAACGGGTAGAACAACCAGCCTTAGGACTGACAATGAAGACACTGAACTAGTAGATAGTTTGTCCCTTTAAGGATCAACCACTAACAGTAAAGGAACAAGCAGTCAAGAAGTATGCCACAGACTAGCACTCAGTAGAGCAGCCATGAAGGCTTTGGAAAAGATATTCAGATGTCGTGTTAGGTCTGTACCTAAAAAGATCAGAACCATGCAAGCCACGTCATTTCCTGTGACACCCTATGGAAGCAAAACTTGGACTTTAAAGAAGCAGGACAGAAAGAGTATTAACACTTTTGAACTTTGGTGTTGGAGAAAAGTCCTGAAAATATAATGGAAAGCCAAGAAAACAAACAAATGGATCATCGAACAAATCAACCCAGAGTTCTCACTGGAGGCACAAGCGACCAGACTCAAAGATGTAGCTCTCTGGAGAAGGGTCTAAAGTTGGCAAAGATGGAGGAAAGAGAAGAAGATGACAACCAGCAGTAGGATGGATGGACTCAGTTACAGTGGCAATAAGTGCACTGTTGGAAGATCTGAAAGACCAGGTTAGGGACAGATTGTCATGGAGAAAATCTATCTACATGGTTACTAAGAGTCAACAGTGACTTGATGGCACATAATCACACACACACACACACACAAACACACAAACAAACAAACAAACAACTGTATTTAGATTCTTCTGTTAGGTCTTTGTACATTTGGATTACCTTTTTATATTTTGGATTTTACTGCATTTTCTTCACACTTTGTATCTGTGACAAGTGATATTTCTTTGGTTTACCTTTCTATGTCACATGACATTTTATATGTTTTCATTCCTTTTTTTCCATTCCATTATCCATATCCATGTAAAACCAACAGAGAAAAGGTCTTTTCAAATATCCAATAAAAATATGGTGTATGAATCCACAGAGAATAAAAGATATCATGTATGAATTCACAGACAATAAAAGATAATTATAGGGCAATGCTCTCACAAAATTGTTCAGTGTCCTAATTCACTCATTGTAAACCCTGAATAAGCAACAATTGGTTGGAGTGACATTGCACTTGAAGACAGTAGTATACAATGGTTAGGTATCTGAGACCTTCCTTTCCCTTCCCTTCCTTTCCCTGGTCACTGTAGGTCAGGCTGACTGTATTCGGCTCTTTTATCAACTGTTTTGGGTGAGTTTATTGTTCAAAATAGACATGTTAAGCCTCTGTATGATTGAATGCATTCATTCAACCCATTTCTTGGGGACTAAAAAACACAAAAAATCATGCCCCAGATATCATTAGTTTTGCCTCCATATTACGATGGTGCATTTAAGGAAGCTCTAGAAACTAGAGAAGTAGGGGTGGAGCTACCTGGAGTCGGCAAGTCAGACACTGCCCATTTCTGCTCTAAGCCAAACCCCGTGGCACATGTACATCCCCTTGGCAGGGTTACACAACTTGCAATGTTATGGCTTAGCAACAGCTAACCAATTGGGGAAGGGTACTGGGAGCACACGGTTATATTTTTACTTATAATTTTAGCCTTTCAAGGCCACAAGGGTAATTTCCAGTGACTGGGGTATAGAGATGTACAGTACATGTTTAGCTTCTGTGATACTTCTGCAGGATTTGGTGGGGTTAAAATTTTGTGGAACTTGGCACAACTATTTTGAACGTTTCAGGAGGTGGGGAGGGAGAAAAATACAGTGCTGAAAATATGTGGTTTTCCTGCATATTCTGGTAGCGCAATCTGTTGCTCTTCTTTGGCCATAAAACTGAATCATGGACTGTCAATTTCTCACTTTGCTTAATGCCTGAACCCAGCCAATTCATGTTAATATTATCTTTGTTTTACACCTTTATGCAACAGGATCCTTGAACAATTTATTCACTCCACAGTTTGTAGTGAAATGACTTGGTTTGCCCCTCTCAGCCTCTTACTCAGGGTATAACAAACACATGGAGGTGTATATTACTACATTTTTATTAATGCTTCTGAAGCTCACTGTAGCTTTTCCTACCATCGTGCCTTCTAGATGTGTTGGGACTACTACTTCCAAAATACCCAGCCAGCATGAGACTAATAGTCCCAGCATATGGGGAAGACACTAGATTGGGAAAGGTTGACTTATAGTTTTATGAGGTTGTCTAATTACAAAAATGTCCCCTTCCTCTGCGCAATATAAAATTATTTCCCTCCTACAAGGCTCACGGCTATTCCACGTAGCTGGCTGTGGCCACCATAACAGAGATTCAAAAGATAGGAGAAAGAAGTGCCTTTTTCTGTGAGAAAAAAAAAAGAGGCCTGCTTCACAATCAACCAAGAAATTAGGAGTATTACATTTTTATGTTTCACCTCCTAGCAAAACTCAGGAGCTGCTGCAGGATATACTAAATAGAATTCCTGCCATTAAACACTTGTGTAACTGTACAGGAATTGTATATTTTTGGCCTTAAAATACACAAAGCTGCTTCCCATTGCAGCAGAGCAGAAAATGGGCAAAATATTCCCTCAACACCCATGAATCTGTCATTAAAGGAGTTGTGAGTCTTCTAGGGAAAGGTTTACATGTTCCTTAACATTACAGGCTGTATCCCTTGTAGGGAATTTCTGCCACCACAAGCTAAAAAAACCATTTTTACAAAATTGTAGGAAATGGGCTTACAGATTCAGACTCCATACTTCAAACTGATTTTTATCCTTCTGTGGTTTCTCGCCACAGTCACTCATGTAGTGCCCTTAAAACAAAGTCCCTAAGTAAATGGCTGGGAGATGAAAAAACAACCAGCTGGCAACCCGCCACATAGAAAAAAAACCCCAAATTCTTTCTCTGACAGGCTGTAAACCAGTGTTTTTCAAACTTGGCAACTTTACGATGTGTGGTCTTCAACTATATAATATTTATTATTATTTATTATGTATAATAATATATTTATTAATAACTAAACTATCATGATTGGTCACACAGTCAGCCAAATGTTTAGACTGGATTTGGCATTTTGTCCACCTATCAAGTTCTTCCCAAGGACCTGGGATAGGCAGATGTTGTTTAATGATATTAAAGGTATCATTGCAGGATGTAAGCTGTTCCAAGTAAAGCTGCCTTTTGCAATTGACTGATGGTGATTTTGTCAATGTCAAAATCATGATCAGTTGTTGTATGCCGAGTTGGAGACTATCAGAAGACATCACAAAACGATTATGGGTTATGAGAACTTCCTCCTTTGTGCTTTTCTAGAGCGACCACAAATTCCTTACGAGGTTGAGTAATTGAAAGAATGAAGGTTGATTTATTGAAGGTGACACACAGAGACAGACAGGGTTGACACATTGCACCAAGCTATTGGGGTTTTTAACCATGGTTTGTTGAATAAGCCACAATGGCTGAGTTCACACAACACTACGTAATTAACCACAATGACGGGGTTCTTGCCTTACGCTAAGCTAAAACAAAAGAAACCACTTCATGGTTTAACATGATATGTGAACTAGCTAGAAAACAATGTAACTTCTGGGGTAATTATTCTGAACTCATGAAGATTTCATTTTATGTATATCATTGTTATCCTGTTTGACAAGCTCAGTGTGGAAACCATGATTTCTTAACATAACCCATCCCATATTATCCTCACCATAACTTTGCAGATTATTGTAAATAGACTGCATAGCCCATGTTCCCCAGTGAACATCAGCTCTGCTTTGACATTTATTTTCAAATATGAAATCATCAAAATGTATCTAACTGATAAATAAGTAATACAGTGTCCAAATGGAGATTTGAGTCCACATTTCTCTACTCCAGGGGTCCCTAATCTTTTTGGGCTGGTGGATACATTTGGAATTTGGACATATGTCATGGGCTCTCTAATGCAGTGTTTCTCAACCTTGGCAACTTGAAGATGTGTGGACTTCAACCCAAAATTCCCCAGCCACCATCTTCATGTTGCCAAGGTTGAGAAACGCTGCTCTAATGAAATGGTTGTCAAAAAACAACCATTTACTAGAAGACCAACTAGTTTTCACTCCTTCTACTTTCTGTAGCTGCCGAAGATGCTGCCTATCACCTTAATTTATTTTTCCCTATTTCTAGGTTAGCTAACCATACAAATGCCTTTGGGGTCCATA
This sequence comes from Candoia aspera, assembly GCF_035149785.1. NCBI lineage: Eukaryota > Metazoa > Chordata > Lepidosauria > Squamata > Candoiidae > Candoia > Candoia aspera. The sequence goes on from NC_086154.1 coordinate 187,706,703, forward strand.
TGAAACCTAGAGTTATTCTTGGAAATAAATATGATGTCTGAAACTGCAGCTTTGCTTTAAAGCATGCTAGCTTCTCATTCTTTTTAATTAAAAGAATCTAAAAATATTAATAGAATAAAATCAGATAGAACATGATGTCTGGCAGATACCAAGAGATCTATCACCAGCATATTCCTAATAGCTCTAATATACAGTAGTACTTTAGGGATAGGAGGTCCCCAGAAATTTCAGACCATCTCAGACAAAAAAGAATTTAAAAGTTATAGAGCAAAACATCTGAGAGCACCAGATTGCTCACATCTGCTCTAATCTCCATGTATTATTTTCACAAGACACAGGTTGGCAATTTGGTGGGTAGCCATGTCTTGTATTGCTGGTGGAGTAAAAATTTCAGTGCTAGTGTTTCCTTCACCATCACTGTCACTGCTATGTTTCTGGCAACCAATGAAGTACATCAAGCTCTGGGAAGGAAGGCAGGAAGGCGGGAAGGAAGGATAAATAGAGAAAAGCATTTTCAAAAAATAAACTGCCCTCCAACCAAATAAAAGTTTGCAAAGTAGGTACTAGCTTACTATTTATAAAGTACCCTGATGAAACTCACTCACCCATGTGATAAATGACTCCTTGGATTATTTTTTAAAATATTAATAACTCTGATAGGCTTGCTGTGGTTTCTTAATGAGTAAAGACAGACTTGTTTATCAACATGAGACAGTTCCGAGAAACTGCAACAAGTGGTGAAAATAAGTTGCTCTTATGTGGTAATGTCATGTCAAGGAGAGGCATTTTCCTATTACATTCCTTGGTGAGTCAGATTTTTCAAAAACCAACTAATTATGATTATCAGAGGGCAGACAATCTTTTCAGTGCTGGCTTTTCAAGTCATTAGCAAAGAATTTCAAACCCATTATTAAACAGCATTATGAATGATCCTGTAAGTTTTTTTTTTTAATGAAAAGGGGAGAAAAGATCAGTTTGATGTGGTAAAATTGGAAAATCTGTCAAGGAAAATTTGGGGAGGACTTGGTTAGTTGAAAAAAGAACAATGTCCTCCATGAATAATATAATATAATTAATATACAATACAATACAATACAATACAATACAATACAATACAATACAATACAATACAATATCACTTCGATTGACCAGACTGTTGCTGAACAGAGTGCTGCTGGTCACAACTTGCTTTCCATTTGTCTCAATTCCTGCCTTTTCTTCTCCAGGAAGAAAAAGAAGAAAATAATATAATATAATGAATATAAAGTGTTAATGTTGTTAAAACAATTGGGCTCCACATATTATTCACACACTGAGAAATTTCTGTATATTTTTCTTCAAAAAGCAAATAGAGATTTGTGTGCGTACGTAAGAGAGATCACAGTAGAATGAAGTAGTTTAATCCTTCAGAATTTAAAGTTTAGATCCATCAGCTTGGATCCTACCAACATCTGGAACTTTTCTCCTGGTGCAAATAGATACTTGATATACCAGGCTTTTCTGCTGGTGCAAATACTGTAACAGCAGTAGAAGTACCATGGCCCCAATCCAGGGGGGTACTGGTGGGAGATCCAGGGATCTCTCACAAGCCACTTGTTCAGTTCTGAGAGACTATCCAAGCCCACCTGCAGGTCCAATACTCTATTTGCCATGTGCCTAATCCCCCTCTCAGTGGGGCCTATGATCTCCAGTTTGTCCTGCAGTCTGCAGATCAGATTTCATGTGCACAGACTCTTTCTCTCTCTCTCTCTCTTCTGCCTGTCCTCCTGACTGAGTTCCATAGCAAACTGCTGAGGAACTGAGCACCAGCGCCAAGTTGTTTGGCTCCCGCAGCAAGGGCCAGGGAAGCCAAAAGCATCAGCTGCAATGAAGTTGGCCACAGCAGCTTCTGCACTGACCTTGTGAGGGCTTTGGCAGGAACAGGCTGGAGGGATAAAAGTGGTTAGGCTGCTCCGCTGCCTGATCACCAACGAGCCGTTCACTGGCTGGGGGCGGGCAACTAAGCAGAGACTGGGGCTGCCAGAAGCCCAATCTTAGCAGCTGCAACAAAGTTCTGGAGATGTCTTGGCAAAGGTCCACCCAGCTGCTGCTGAAAGACACAGAGAAAGAGAAGGAGACATTTGGCAGGCTGGGGTTGGCAACCTCAATTTCTATTCCATCTCAAGCCACTTAATCCTTCTCCAAGCCCCACAAACACACATGCACTGGCATTTATCTATGATTATGTATATTCCATGAGAGTCATATCAGGATTTCATTTACAAGGGCCCTAACCACGTTTTGGGAACAAGTCCCTTTTTAACAGCTTGGCAGCACACCCCTGTCATCTTCTTCATCTTCCCACTAGTGGTTGTTCTTCAACAAACCAACCAACCCTGCAGTCATACATAGCTAATTCCAAATCCCTGTGATTCTGAATGTCAGGACATCTGTGTCAGACTTGAGGATGAAGCATGAAGGCTTCTTCCAGACCTAGGAGCCCCTGAATCAATCCCTATCTTCTATAGTAGTGTTTCTCAACCTTGGCAACCTTAAGATGTGTGGACTTCAGCTCCCAGAATTCCCCAGCCAGAATACTGTTCTATAGCATTCCCTGTAATGTCACATCTACCGACATGGGTAAATTTGCTGACTTTTGCAGTTTAGGAGATATTCCCAATACAGGTATGATCCCGCTGGTGTTTCCTTTTTCTCAAATTGGAACGGACTGATAAAACTGATTATTTTAAAACTGTGCTTGATCAAGTTCCTGACCACATGTGTCCAACCTTACTGTGGTACTTGCTATGCTGCTGCCTTCTGCTTCACAGTTTTCCTTCTGTATTTCCTTCTGCAGAACCACCTCTGAGGCTGATAAAATTAATCTTTGAACCACAAGTCTTAGCTTTAGTGGTATAATGCAAGCTTTTTCCCTTTGAGAGGAGAATCTGTGACGTGTTGTTCAGAAGGTAGCATATTCTGCCCTAACACCACTTCTGATTGACTTCAACCATTCTTATGAGAGCTGAACAATAGCTACCCAGATAGAGAAAAATGTGTTTCTACACAAATGCTGAAGCATGAGCTACAATTTAGACTTCATTTCCCCACCCCCAACATAATACAAACACTTCTGGATCCTTGTTCCCTGGCAAAGTGCATGGTTCCCTCTCACCTTCTGCTTTGGGGAAGAGCAGAAGATGGGAGATTACACAGCATACTCCATTAACTTGTCTGGAATCAATTGTCATTTCGATATTCCTCTCCTCAAACTGCCTCCATCAGTATCTATTCCACCTGACTGTTAAACATTAATGACTAGTTATAAAGAATTACGGTTGGGGTGTTTGGTTGGTTTTCCAGTCTCATCAATTTTAGACGTAGCATGCCTATGAGATTACAAGCTTGCAGGCAGAAATTATTTTTTCCTCATCTTTATACAGCATCTAGAAAATACTGGATGTTTTATAAATTATAACAACAGCAACTCAATAATGGTTACTCTTTTCCTTATAGAGCCCCCCTTTTTAAAAAAAAGTATGTTAATCTATTTTATTCAGGCTCATATATTACATTTATCCTGTATGCATAGTTTTCTTCCTTTAACTTTTATATATCAATTATTTATTGCAGGTTTTTTCATTCTATCTTCTTTAAATTAACATTTTAAAAAACAATGTATGATAGTAATGTTTAATATTGGAGGTACTGTAAATATGCTTTCCATATCCTTGTTGGGCAGCATCCTAAATGAACCATTTTGCTTTGGATTTTTATGTTTCTTTCTTTTCAATGAGGACATGGAATTAATCTCTCATAGGATTACTTTTTTTTTTACAGCTGTATTAATGCAGCTAATTTTTTAGCATATTTGGTGAGTAATTTCAAAATAAAATAAAGAGTAAATGAAAGAGTATTTGAAAGGGAATCAGTCTTGGATTCAATCTGTAAATCTCTTGAAAATCTCCATATAAAATATTCAATATCTCATTCAAAGTTGGAATATTATCTGGTGAATTAAGGCCATGGAAAATATCATTCTGAGACGGTTCTTATCAAGAATATTCAGACATTTACATTTGAGCTAGTGTGAAGTAGTTGGGTGGGATAAATAAGTAAAAAAATCAATTTGATAATCAATGCCTCCACTATTTCACAGAGTAATGTCAGGATTGACAAAATCTCACCATAGTGATTTCTCCACTAGTGCAGCTTTGCTTGTAGAGATCAGCCTTTACTCTCCATAGTCTCTATAAAGTGAGCTTGAATGGTGTGTGAAAATAAACAACAGGGTATCCCGAATGGTTTGCAGAGTGTTTCCCAGATGGCATCTTTGGATCAAGCATTTTGCGGTCACCTGGATGATGTGCTGGGTATAAAATGGACTGGTGAAAAAAAAGCTGAAACTACTAAGTACAGTTGCCAGAAAATCTGGTAAGAATGCTGGAAGTTGCTTAAAGTTTATCTTGGTGTTGCTACTTATGAGTCATAGCTGCCCTAGACACCTGCACAGCATAATTGGAGATGGGCACACCAGTCAACAACATTGTTGCAGGAAATGCTGGGCTGAATCCATATAATCCAGTAACTGTGTCCTCAACATTATCTAGAGCAGTATCTCAACAAATTTAAGATGTGTGGACTTCAACTCCCAAGCATGCTGGCAGGGGAATTTTGGGATGGGAGTTGAAGTCCACACATCTTAAAGTTGCCAAGTTCGAGAAACACTGCTCTAGAGCAATGAAAAAGTCACACTGCAAAGATCATTCACTGTAGCCATTGCATTTTGCACACCTTTTCTGTTTGTCATGCTTGCTTAAATTATGAAGGCAATCGGGCTGAGGTCTTGTTTTAGTTCTTTAGCAAGTAGCAGTAGCTAGTCCACCTTGGGGGATCTCAGAAACTAAGCAGAGTCAGCTCTGTTTAGTACTTGGATGGGGGAACCATTGGAGATTCTGGCTAAACGGAAAAACCTTTAAAAGAACATAGATGAAAGCAATGGCAAACTAATTTGCAACACTGTCAGGAAAGTTGCACAGATGCGGTTGGTAGGAACTGAGCTTGACTTGAAAGCGACTTTAACTCATTTTAGTGTCACAGCACTGTCATAACAGTTCTGCTTGGTGATGGGCAAACCCTGCCTGGCCCAATATTGTAAGTTAGTTTACTGAGCAGTCACTCTGCCCATAAATAGCCAACAAATGTATGTCCATTTTTAAATTTGTTGTTAAACTTCTGAACGAATCTGTTGGAGTGAAAAAAGCTGTTCTGTAGAGCAGATCACAAAGATTTAAGCTGGTCCTCACATCCCTGTGGACAAAAAGACCTTTAAAACAACTGTAGACTTTATAACTTCATGCAAGTAGTACACCTGGAGGACAAGGTGAATCTTTTCACTTTCACCCAGGAGTACAAAAATTATTTCTGAAAACTGATGTGTGGCTTGCATCGGCATTAGATCTCTGAAGAGCAATCAATCTAGAATCAATTCAAGAACCTGCAGATACAACTTAGCTATTCTTGTCCATTCACAATGATGGGAAAGGTTTAATTAATATAATATATATTGGCCAATGCTTTGCTTTTAAACCTTACCTTTTACCTATTAGTCAATCAATAAGTATTTTCATCTTTCGCCCCTTTTAAACATGGTTATCAGTCTCATAGAATAAGGACAGCAGATTTCACAATCATTAATTGCTCTTATCAGCCCTTTTTGTTTTCCAAACATCAGCAGTTTCTATAAATGCTACTTTTATTTTCATGCTAAATTACCTTGTTCTTCTTCATCACTTAGCCCTGGAGGCACTTAGTAACAGATGAGAAGCAGGTCCATTAAATCCAGCACAGCAACTGATTTAACAGCTGCATATAGAATTTTCCAGATGTTGACAGTGAAAAGATATAAAGCTGTCCCGTCACAAATTTCACATAGTTTTTGCACTGTCTTGCTGTGGGTGGGATGAAGACAAGTCTTGCTCTTGTAAAAATGCCAACTTGCCATCATGCATAATGTTGGGTGTTTGCATGGAGTGGAAATCCAAAGCCATTGCTATGGCATGACTTGTGGATCTCATTTGTAACCCGAATACGGAATGGCTACTTAGCTTTCCTCCTATGCTTATTACAGACCAGTTACAATGTTATAGTGAGGACACTGTACATTTCAGCAGTGAGCAACAAAAGTTGCCTTTGTGTCCTCCAGCTAAGCAAAAACATGGCAAATATAACCTTTTATAGATATTTTTTTCCCATTGCTTAAAAGAAGTCTGTTGTATCATAAGGAATCCAGGTGGTAACACAATGAAATATGTACACAGTGGATCTGGAGTGAAGTTTAAAAAATGTAAAAATGAAACCAGAAATAATTTGATTGGAGTTCTCGGTTCCAATGCCTGTTCAGCCATTACACCTTCTAAGTGATCTTGGGCCAATCAATGTATTTCTTTCAGCCCAATCTGCTCTTTCACACAGTAATTGTGAAGATACAGTGGGAAACCCTTATATCAGCTGCCCTGAATTCTTTGAAGAATGGGATACAAATGGGATCAATCAGCCCTTCTCCCAGATGGTACTTCCTAGGTGGTTCAGATTACAGTTCCCAGAATACTCAGCCAACACATCTGGTGGGCATCAGGGAAGACTGTGATAAAAGTTATCTCTGGAATCTTAAATGCTGGGTATCCTCAAAAGTAGAAAGCTTTGAGGTAAAAATCAGGGACTCCTATTTACTCTTGAAAAACAGCTGCTTCCCCAAATATGGTCAATGTGAAAGAGAATGTATAGGTCAGAGAAGGTGCCTAATGGAGAACTGGAACATCTAGTAGATAGGCCTAAGTGGGACAAATGTGCAGAATATTTTAGCCAGTCCTAAAGTAGAGTGAAGTCAAACTTTGTGAGGTGGGTAAAAGAAGATGGGATGTGTTTTCTGTGCATTTCAACTGTGGCTGTAGTGTAGTGCATACAATACCATTTCCACGGAGCAGTGATGGTTGGACAGCAGGAAGCATCTATACCTGGAGAGCACATGACAACTAGGAGATGCCACAGTGGTGTCACAAAAGAATCAACAATGATATATTTGCTTTGAAGTTGTAAGTTGGGAATTTAACCTTAAAAGATCACTGGGAAGCTCTTAGAGTAGGACTGCAAAAATTCACAACTATTGCTCTGGCTGCGGTTTTGCAAATGAAATAATAATAATGAAGTAATATGGACTTTAGGACAAGAATAGCTGATCCATGAAAAAAAATTATTTCAAAAGAATTTATGAAGAAAGGGCAATGTGAACCAAAGAGTCTCTGCATGTTATACAACACGAATCACTTTTCCTGCTGTTGTAAAATTAAAGGGATCCTGGATCTGAATGATGCTTTGACTGTTCTTCCACACATCAAGGCAGTTACACCATCTTGTGGTTCCTTTCACTTCCTTTTGTTTTATCAGCATGGAGGCAGGATGTTCAGCCTTGAAGGGATGAGGTACAGAACAACTCCAGTGTCCAGGCAGATCAGAGTTGGTAAAGTTGGTTTGAGAAAAATTCTGCTGAAACTGAGCAGAGTTATTTCCCATCACCCTTGCCTGTCTCTGGGTTTTGGTGGATGGATGGCTTGAATGGAATGAAGAAACCTAGGCATAAACCATGAATGGGGTTCAATCTCATGATAAGCTGTAGTGTGAACTGGAATCTACACGTCAAATTTATTCTGTCGTTTGAAAATGGTGACTGTTTGGACATAACCAGTGGACACAAACCACAACTTGGCTTATAATGTTAATGCAAAGATGATCGTAGCCTACTTTGGCTTTAATAGTTGTTATATCTGATTTTGCTTTTAGGAATTGTTAACTTACCTCAAGGTCAAGGTGAAGCAGATGAGTGAATGGATACATGAAACACATTTAATTACATTCATTCCCACTAAAGTTCATTAACATCTTATTAATTTTTGGTAAAGCCTCTTCCTGCGTGCAGTTCTCTTTTTTATTGACGCCATCCTCCTTGATATATCATCCCACAGCTGTCTTGGGTTTGTTTTGCATGGCTCAAGGATAAGCAAGACAACAAGCAGGAACAAGTTTCGTTCTCAAAGGGTTCTATTTCTCAACAGGTAGCACTTCAGTGCTGCTAACCTAAGCCTTACTCCTACAGCCCAAGTAGTTTCCTGTCAGCCTATTTACTTATTTACTGAGCTTTTTGGTATTTTTCTTAGCTTTGTGGACTGAGCCCAGTTGTGACATAGCCTCTGTCAATATCTGAGACTGCTTCTTGAAGAGATTTCTTCAGTCTCTCTTGCCTGCTTTCACTTTTAATATAATCTTTCTTTACACAAAATCTGGGTGGTTGTTCTATTTCTCTCTTTTCAGAAGTTCCAGACCTGATGAATCATTTAACAGCAAGCTTCATCTATGTCTCAGACTTCTTTTGTGGCAAGACTGCTTCTCCTTTCCTTCAGGATGTTCTCAGCTATCTCTGCTTGTGGCCTTCTCTGTCCCATCACATTCAGTCACTCTTCCTGGCTGTCCCACATCAATTCCTGCACTTGTGGCTTCTTCCTTCCTTCCAAAGAATGTAGTCTCTAGACATATATGCCAGCTTCAGCATGGCTTTCCACCATACACCCTTCTGACTGCATACTGTGTATCAGTTGGCTGGCTAGCAGGAGGTGGAGAAAGCCCAGAGATTTCTGTCCCTTCTACAACAGTTGTGCATCTATTGTACAAGGAAGAACTTGAATCTTTCAGAAGTTCTGCCTTGGCTTTAAGCCAAATACCAAGTGGTGGGGAGTGAAATGAGAAGGTTCCTACTTCTAAACCTATCACAGCTATATACCTCTATAGACATACATGGGAAGGAAGAGTTTGCATTTTCCAGACTCTCCTCTGTGAGATGTTTTTCCACAACCCTATTAAATTTAAAAGAAATACATACCACAGGAAAGGAAAGTAGCAGCCATAAAAGAAGAAAAACAAAAACTAAATAGGAGTAAGTGAGCCACAGAAATGAAACATGTTGAATTTCTGGAGCACCTGCTATCTATGGGAGTTTCTTAATTTATTTCTACAAAGAAAGGTCATCCTAATTCCCTTAGTGCTGTCTTAGCCAAAGTTTATGACATTATTGTCTTGCCCTTAAAATGTTTGTCTCTTTTGATGCACAAAATGACTAAAAGTAGCTGGAAAGAAGTAAGTTTGTATTCTCATAGACCACATGTTGAATGAGAACACCGTGCTTAACTTTATAAGGAAAAGTTCTTGCAGGCTGACAATAGGAAGAACCTTTCAGTGATTAAAAGACACTTCCTTTTATGGGGTCCAGCACCAAAAGGAGAAGGGACCATCTCCTGCCCTTACAACTTATAAATCTTTATAATGCAATTCTTTATGGCTAGTAGAAAACCTTCAGACACTTTTTCAAATAACCCTAACAGTTTAATCTGTACCCTTCAAGGAGTCCTGCTGTGTGTATTAGATGAGAGAGAAACATTGTGATTGAAGCTGGAACAATCTCTGGGTTCATCTTGGCCTTCTCTTTAAAAGTAGCAGAAGATGTGGAATTTTCTTTATAGAAAATGGTATTGCAGGGATCATGAACCTTTATTCTTTCTTAACTTAGACAGAAATGTCTTTCTCGATGGGGACTCTCAGATGAAAATGCACACAAACTCCTTTTGCAAAATGAGATCTGCTAACGTGGCTATTTAACTTTACTTATGTTGCAAAGTGGCAGAGTTGATTTTAATTTATAGCAAATAGATCAGCCTGGGCTTTTCTTGAAAGGTCTTATTCATCACCTCCTTTTAAAATTTACTCTTAGTGACAATCTCAAACCAGATCAGTCAGGGTGTTCTCCCTTAGGTTTTAAGTAATTTGTTTGGAATCCCAACAAATCTAATATCCCAATAGTAATGTTCATTGATCTCACTACCTTTTCCAGTGTGGTGACTAACCAATCAGTCAAGTATACATGCATAAACCCCAAATTGCACAAATACTCAGAAGACAGTATGGAAGAATCAATGCTATTACAGAGAAAATCCTTTATGCCCATGAAAATATGCATGCGTCAAAATAGATTAAAATTTTCCAAATTTCTTAATATATCCCCAGGCTTGCCTTCTGTTACCTTTGTTTATAAAAAGGAAAAAAAATGTTATGATTGTGAGCTGACATGTTACTATTGCTTCTTTAATTGTATACAGTATGTAAAAATTTAAGAGATATGTTTAAAGTGTGGGATTTGGTTATGCTGCTGTTCGTGCAGAATCTGCATCATACTGAAAACACCGGTAGCCCTCCAGATGTTTTGAACTACATCTTCTGTGTTGACAAGTGCTAGGAAGTGAGGTTCTGATTCTTTGGAAGCCCAAAAGTTCTCCATTTTTGGAAAAGAACACGCTTGGCAAAGTGGTGATGCTTAAACTGTGTTTGGTGAGAGACTGAAATATGGCTGAGAAATTAATGCTTGTTCCTTGAAGTGAAGCATCCCCATTCCAAAAAACTACACACACCTGTTTGGGTTGGACAATTTCCCCAGCTTAAATTTGAATAACCTGTTTTCCTCAACGATTTGAGTCTTTTAAAAAGTTAAAAGTTCCTGGGTATGGCTTGAATTGCTTTGTACTCTCTGCAGTTTTACCCAACCCACATTTTTGTAAGCACAGTTTCCTAAAGCTTATTTGCATGTTTCTTTTACTTAAACATTTTACCCTTGCCCACCTCCATCACACTATATGCAAGGTTGGATCAATACTGCTAAATTAGCTGGGTGCCACTTAAAATATGAATTGGACAAGTTTCTCATTCCTAGAAATTCACATATAATCTCATTATGCTAAGAAATTAAGAATTCATGGAGCTCTATAGTTTACACTGCAGCTGATGGGAACAACATGTCCCACAAGCATTGCCATTATTTAGAAGACACATTGAACTGAACAAAGGGGAGAGTTGGAGGCCGAGGGGATATAAACAAGGTTATCTCACAATTGCTAAAAAGGTGCCTCTCCCAGCTGACCTGGAACTTGATCAGGGCAATACTTGTATGTTTTCAAATGAAAAGGGCTATGTAATTTTAATCCAGAAAAGGATTGGGTGGCCAGTGCTGATTTTCAGTACATCACAGCAAAAGAGTTACTTTGCTACACAAATACTCTGCAACACAGAATCAGATCTACTAATGATTTACTTTCTCACATTAGGGAAAATCACAGGAGTCAGTATATCCAGAGTGCAATTATGAACCTTCCGCTGGGAAAGCTGTTTCATGATCACACTCTCTCTCCTGCCATGATAGCATGTTGGGCTATTTCATTGAGGAAAGTCTGCAATACAACTGTCTTTCCAATTTTTGGAATCCATTTTGCTTATTGTTAAAATACAGTGACTTTTATAACATAGGTGATTAAGAATGACACTTCCTATTTGGCTATCTAACCTGGCCCTCTTCCAACTGAGCATCCCACTCCCAGAGATACATTCCCCCAGCATCCAGAATCCGCAGCAGTGGTCAAGCTAGCTAGGAAGGCTGGTCATGTTGAAATCCACACATCTGAAGGGCACTAGGCTAGAAGAGACTGATTCAAATCACACAAATTCCCTTTCCTATTTAAATGGCAGAGTCTCAGGGGTGTGAGGAGAGACCAACTGAACAGTATTTTTAAAAATCCTTGCATCTTGTTTTCTACTTTTTAAAGCCACTCTCACAGAGATGGCTTCTGCACACAGTTCAGAAAATTCAATACCTACGTGAAGACTGGAATCAAAGGCTGCTTTGTCACAGAGCTCAGATAATAGAGCTGCCACTTCCTGATTTTTCACTTCTCTTAGTGCTGATTACTGTCACTTCTGCATGCCAGGAAATCCATACAGGAACAGAGGTCAAATGCCCCTTCTTTCTCTCCTTTTTCTCAGAATACCTGAAAGCACAGATAATCTCTGCCTCCCCTGCTGATGATCAGGTTTCAGGAATCTCCCAGTTTTTTTTTTTTTAAACTTCAGTGGGTTATCACTTGGGGAACATGAAGGGATTCTTCGCATAATCACATTTATCATTTCAAATTGCTTGGAAATAGGGAAAGAAAAGGGATTGTTGTCCTACCAAACAGAAGCTTCATTACTGGGTTGTCTAAAACATCATAAATTTTGTTAGACAATAGCTCAGACTACATTATTTTAGAATCTTTGACTTAAAATTAAGAGGCTTTCATCTTTAAACATTTCATTATACCTTCATCAACATAAAGAATATGTTGTCTGAAAATGTAGCTACTGTATTTTGTTTTATTGCTCCTTTGATTTGGTCTCATTTGAAATAGTACTAAGTGTTACCAACTATGTGAAATCACAATAAAAATGTAGCTGGGTTGAAGAGAGCTCTATCACCAAATGAATAACACAGAATGACTGCATTCTCACATCACAATAAGCTATTTTTTTATTATGGTTTATTAAGTCACAAAGGCTGGATTTCCATTATGTGATAAATCATAAACTTTGTTTTATAAACCACAGTGGCTAGTTTCACAGATCACGTAAGTAGAAATCAAACAAACTATTTTTTGACAATATTGATATGTGAATTCATTGTCCTTCATTTATATAGAAGTTTTGTTACCTATCATTTCAGCGTATCATTTTATCTCAACTCAGAGACAAAAAATAACACTTTTGCTTAAGGTTACCAATTCTGTTCTTAATATGGTGCTTATATTTGTTCCAGCCTTTTATTTATGGCTTGCACTCATCAAATCCACAACTGAGCATTTGAGACCTACTTAAGACCAAGTTGTTCAGTGTGATTCTATGAAAGCTAACTCAGAAGTAAATTCCATTGACTTCAATGGGACTTACTCTTGCAAAGACGACTGCAGCTCTGTTTCCCAGTTGTGTATCCCTGATTTAAATAGAGGTGATGGCTTCTGCCATCACCATTGCTTGTTGTCAAATCTTCTCATGACTTCCACAATTTATCATAATCAAACGTAAATTGCTTTTTAAAAAAACTGACAGAGAGACAGAGAAGATATTTTCTATAAGAAAAGCATGAAAACGGTTTTTTAAAAACTGCAGGCGTAACCTAAGACGTATCACAAAAACTAAAGGGACTTTCTTGCATTCATTTATTTTTGTAGAAAATATGTACATCCCTGAGCCTAAGGTGAGCAATCACAAATTGAATGCTCTTCTAATACCTTAACTAATCCTACGCTTGTCTACTGAGAAATCATTTGAACTGGGTTGAATGGGAGCTTATATCCAGGTAAGAGCATATAAAAGTGGAGCCTACTAGCTCCAGTAGAAGTTTCTTTGGATGCACATAAACTGAGATGCCAATAGAAATCTTGCATTCCTTCAAGGCTGCCTTTTTTCAGTGCACTGTCAAGGACAGCTTCACATATCAAAAACAGATGTACACAAGTATTTCCTTTAGCAAGAAGCTGTGTTTCTGAAAAGGATATGTGGACCCTTAGATGACTATAAGTAAACGATATAGATAAGAAAAAATATGTTAGTGTTATGGCAAAACCTCTCTGGCAAGATTTGGAACTAAGCCTGGAAACCGAAGTATTTTCTTAGAATGAAGCTTAATTTAATAGAAGCTTACTTTTGTGCCAAATCCAACCTACTGCATTGCTAAGATTGGTAGAGGTATAATATGGTCAAGTCCACTTCCTTGAAATGCTCTTCCTTCTGCTTACCATCCTTCATCAGCCCCCAAATGTACAATTCACATGGTGCTGATAACATCACCACACTGGAACATACTAATCGTTTTCTATTTTGTACATTTGTAATTTCAGCAGAAAGATATGGAGCTCCTTGGAATGCAAAGCCTTTTAGGCTACTATCTTATGCAGCCCAACCTAACATCCAAATAAAGGTGTGGAGAGGTTGTTGTCAACTAAAATAGGGATACCCATTTCAAGAAGATAATTTTTTTAAAATGTTCTGAAAATTCTAGTAATTATTATAATAAGTAGTAATAAGTAATAATTAGTAATAGACCAGTTTGGTCTAGTGGTTTAAAGCACCAGGCTAGAAACAAGGAGACTGTGCGTTCTAGTCCTGCCTCAGGCATGAAAGCCGGCTGGGTGACCTTGGGCCAGTCACTCTCTCCCAGCCCAGCTCACCTCACAGGGTTGTTGTTGTGGGGAAAATAGGAGGAGGAAGGAGTATTAGGTATGTTCACTGCCTTGAGTTATTTATAAAAATAATAAAGACGGGATAAAAATTAAATATAAACTTTATTACTGTGATACCAATTAGGCCATGTCATTCACATAAAATAGCCCCATGATATTAACAGGTTCTATGGAAAAAGTGGCTGAGAAGGCTTCAAAAAAACACCTTCTATCATTTGTCTAGACATAGAATGAGCTTAGACACTGAAGATGGATCTTATCCAATTTCAGTTATTATTCAAACGTAACTGGTCTGGCTTCTGGCTTCAGCAAAGGATCGTTACCTTGTCGTGGTGCTGGAGCTTGAGCACCTCAATGATGCCATGAGCTAAACCGTGAAGGGCCACCCAAGACAGGAAGGTCATGAGAGGTCAGACTAAATGCGATCCCTGGGGAAGGTAATGGCAACCCACCCCAGTATTCTTGCCGTGAAAACTAAATGGATCAGTACAACCAGAGATATGTCGGTATACCATCGGAAGATGAGACCCCCAGGTCGGAAGATGGTCAAAATGCTACTGGGGAGGAACAGAGGATGAGTTCAACTAGCCCCAGACATGATGACACAGCTAGCTCAAAGCCGAAAGGACGGCTAGCGGCCGACGGTGCTGGTGGTGAACGGCGAATCCGACGTTCTAAGGATCAACACACCACTGGAACCTGGAATGTCAGATCTATGAGCCAGGGCAAATTGGATGTGGTTATTGGTGAGATGTCAAGATTAAAGATAGACATTCTGGGCGTCAGTGAACTGAAATGGACTGGAATGGGCCACTTCACATCAAATGACCACCAGATCTACTACTGTGGACAAGAGGACCACAGAAGAAATGGAGTAGCCTTCATAATTAATAGTAAAGTGGCTAAAGCAGTGCTTGGATACAATCCAAAAAACGATAGAATGATCTCAATTCGAATTCAGGGCAAGCCATCTAACATCACAGTGATCCAAATATACGCCCCAACCACAGATGCTGAAGAAGCTGGAGTAGAGCAGTTCTATGAGGATCTGCAGCACCTACTGGACAACACGCCTAAAAGAGATGTTATTTTCATCACGGGAGACTGGAATGCTAAGGTGGGCAGTCAAATGACACCTGGAATTACAGGTAAGCATGGCCTGGGAAAACAAAACGAAGCAGGACATAGGCTGATAGAATTTTGCCAAGACAACTCAATGTGCATAACAAACACTCTCTTCCAGCAACCTAAGAGATGGCTTTATACATGGACTTCCCCAGATGGACAACACCGAAATCAGATTGACTACATCCTTTGCAGCCAAAGGTGACGGACATCTATACAGTTGGTAAAAACAAGACCTGGAGCTGAGTGTAGTTCCGATCACAAACTTCTTCTTGCACAATTTAGGATCAGACTAAAGAGATTAGGGAAGACCCACAGATCAGCTAGATATGAGCTCACTAATATTCCTAAGGAATATGCAGTGGAGGTGAAGAATAGATTTAAGGGACTGGACTTAGTAGATAGGGTCCCAGAAGAACTATGGACAGAAGTCCGCAACATTGTTCAAGAGGCGGCAACAAAATACATCCCAAAGAAAGAGAAAACCAAGAAGGCAAAATGGCTGTCTGCTGAGACACTAGAAGTAGCCCAAGAAAGAAGGAAAGCAAAAGGCAACAGTGATAGGGGGAGATATGCCCAATTAAATGCAAAATTCCAGAGGTTAGCCAGAAGAGATAAGGAATTATTTTTAAACAAGCAATGCGCGGAAGCGGAAGAAGACAATAGAATAGGAAGGACAAGAGACCTCTTCCAGAAAATTAGAACCATCGGAGGTAAATTCCAGGCCAAAATGGGTATGATCAAAAACAAAGATGGCAAGGACCTAACAGAAGAAGAAGAGATCAAGAAAAGGTGACAAGAATATATGGAAGACCTGTATAGGAAGGATAACAATATTGGGGATAACTGTGACGGTGTGGTCAGTGAGCTAGAGCCAGACATCCTGAAGAGTGAGGTTGAATGGGCCTTAAGAAGCATTGCTAATAACAAGGCAGCAGGAGACGACGGCATCCCAGCTGAACTGTTCAAAATCTTGCAAGATGATGCTGTCAAGGTAATGCATGCTATATGCCAGCAAATTTGGAAAACACAAGAATGGCCATCAGATTGGAAAAAATCAACTTATATCCCCATACCAAAAAAGGGAAACACTAAAGAATGTTCAAACTATCGAACAGTGGCACTCATTTCACATGCCAGTAAGGTAATGCTCAAGATCCTGCAAGGTAGACTTCAGCAATTCATGGAGCGAGAATTGGCAGATGTGCAAGCTGGGTTTAGAAAAGGCAGAGGAACTCGGGACCAAATTGCCAATATCCGCTGGATAATGGAAAAAGCCAGGGAGTTTCAGAAAAACATCTATTTCTGTTTGATTGACTATTCTAAAGCCTTTGACTGTGTGGACCATAACAAATTGTGGCAAGTTCTTAGCGGTATGGGGATACCAAGTCATCTTGTCTGCCTCCTGAAGAATCTGTATAACAACCAAGTAGCAACAGTAAGAACAGACCACGGAACAACGGACTGGTTTAAGATTGGGAAAGGAGTACGGCAGGGCTGTATACTCTCACCCTACCTATTCAACTTGTACGCAGAACACATCATGCGACATGCTGGGCTTGAGGAATCCAAGGCTGGAGTTAAAATTGCTGGAAGAAACATTAACTATCTCAGATATGCAGATGATACCACTTTGATGGCTGAAAGCGAAGAGGAACTGAGGAGCCTTATGATGAAGGTGAAAGAAGAAAGTGCAAGAGCTGGCTTGCAGCTAAACCTCAAAAAAACCAAGATTATGGCAACCAGCTTGATTGATAACTGGCAAATAGAGGGAGAAAATGTAGAGGCAGTGAAAGATTTTGTATTTCTAGGTGCGAAGATTACTGCAGATGCTGACTGCAGTCAGGAAATCAGAAGACGCTTAATCCTTGGGAGAAGAGCAATGACAAATCTCGATAAAATAATTAAGAGCAGAGACATCACACTGACAACAAAGGTCCGCATAGTCAAAGCAATGGTGTTCCCCGTAGTAACATATGGCTGCGAGAGCTGGACCATAAGGAAGGCTGAGAGAAGGAAGATCGATGCTTTGGAACTGTGGTGTTGGAGGAAAATTCTGAGAGTGCCTTGGACTGCAAGAAGATCCAACCAGTCCATCCTCCAGGAAATAAAGCCAGACTGCTCACTTGAGGGAATGATATTAAAGGCCAAACTGAAATACATTGGCCACATAATGAGAAGACAGGACACCCTGGAGAAGATGCTGATGCTAGGGAGAGTGGAGGGCAAGAGGAAGAGGGGCCGGCCAAGGGCAAGGTGGATGGATGGTATTCTAGAGGTGACGGACTCGTCCCTGGGGGAGCTGGGGGTGTTGACGACCGACAGGAAGCTCTGGCGTGGGCTGGTCCATGAGGTCACGAAGAGTCGGAAGCGACTAAACGAATAAACAACAAAAAACTGGTCTGGGCTTGCTTTGCTGGAGCATGTAAGTAAAAATTTGAAAAATAAATAAGAAATTACATTTAGGATTGCAATTCTTATTTGTATTAAGAAATGCTAGCAAATTTTCTCTATGAAAGAAGAGGAAACCATCCCATCCTGTAAGGACATGGATAATGTTCCCCATCTTGAAAAGTACTACAATCTTTCATTATATTTAAGTTATGGACTGCATGAAAAACGTATGTTAAAGATGTTGAAGTGATACAATTTTATATACATTTACTAATATGTTCAACCAAGTAATATGAGAAATTAAGTGTTTCATCTAATGGTGTCCATCCATCACTGGAACTGGTGGACTGGTGGAATCAATCCCTCTTTCTTCCTTACCACCCTTATCTGCTTGTCCTGTGTTTAGTCAAGGGTTGGATGAGAATGGAAGGATGGAGCTGTAAGGGTGGGATCTTTTGCACACTGTGGCTATGAGAATCTTTGAACATAGTGAAATAGTATCTATTTTTTTATGTGGCCATCTTGATGCTTCTTTATAAAAATTGTAACATTGGTTTTTCTGAAATAAACTAATGTACTAAGTAGTAATGATCAAATAAACTATGAAGAAAAATTGTCCACTGAAACTGACAAAACAAAACTTCATTAGGAGGTGTTTCTAAATCTGTTTTATCTTACACACTTTTTTAGATGTAACCAATCTTTGGATGATAGTGTATATCAACTATGCTACTGTCACAAAGGAAGAAAAAAGCTGACAAGACAATGAAACACTTTTCTTGGCAAAAAGACTGGATGAGTATTTTCATTTAGGTTTTATCTCAGAATCAAACAGCCAATGCAAATACAGGGATATTCCTAATCATTATACTGTGCCATTCAACTGATACACTGTACAAGCTGACTTGGGCAATGAAAAAACAACATGCAATTTACTATTGGTTAGCAAGAGCTCTTGAAACAACAACGGAGAGACTTCCCTTGTAGTAATTAAGGACAATGTGATGCAAGGATTTAAGAAAGCATCAAAATCTCCACAAGCAGGACTAAGTATATACCCATATTTATCCTGAAGGCATTGGGGGTGTGTGTGCAGGGGAAATGACAAAATAATGCCACACTGTAGGCTCTGCCACTTTTGCACATGCACCCTGATGTCATGGTGGAAAAGGGGTGGAGTTTATGACATGCTGCTGTGACACTCGTGTTGTCATTTTCACCAGATTGTCAGATTCTGTGGATCTGATTCATCTACCTGGCTGAATATTTCTGGGTGTACTAAGATTTAGTGGTGAATTCATTTAATAGTTTTGCATGTGCTTTCTAATCACGTGGTTGATAAATTCCGAATATTATCATTGACTGTATAAATGCCTAAGCATGTCATGGATTAAAGAAAGTTTGATGATAGAACCGTCATTTCATTACATTAGGTGCAGTTATAATAATTAGACTTCTAAATGTGGAGCTAATAAAACCTGACATCTCCACGCACACGCAACTCCTGAATGGTGCATTTGAATGACTGAGATCAGAAAATAGGAAAAATATTGGGAGGGAGAATTTTATATATGAATTCATGGATACTGATGTATTTCATATAAATATCAAATATAAGCAGAACTGTGCAAATCTATAATTAGATAAGAAAACACTGCTGTGAGCAGCAGGGAATAAAGCAATGGGAACAAATTTTACTGAGTATATACTATTTCCTTGGGAAATGCTGCAATAAAATGATCTAAGATTGCTGCTCTAACATCTCCTCAAAGATGTAGCCGTAAATACTTACAGAGAATACTAGCTGTGATCACCCTGCTTTGTAAACTCTCAGTTTAAAAATATTAAGACTCATTGCCTGTGAAAGGTATATCTATACACCCTTATGGACTTCTAGGTGCTCAGCAGGAAAGGCAATTCTAATCTGTTCCAATTCTCCAAAACCAATAATGTTTATATTATAATTTTATGATTTTAATCCCAAAATGTGACTTGTCACACTGGTGATAAGAAAGTCTTATCAGACTTGCATATTATACCTCTTTAAAAAAAGCCTAAGCATGTGCTGTAGTAATTTTTTTAAAAAAAGGAATATAGCACAAAACAGTTAAAATCCACATGGAAAGGATAAGCAATCCATGACTGGAATAATGAATGCTTCTTTTTTCAGTTTTTCTCTTGAAAGAAATAGTCAGAGGGGAAAAAATGTTGTCTTAAGTAATCTAGAGATAACATGCTACAAAAAGAGACCTTTTAAGAAATTATTTGCTCACATTTAAATGGATACGGTGGCAACTGCAGGCATGAAAACCCTCCTGAAAATTTAAAATAAGAAATACTTGAAAATTTTCAAAGTTCTTCAGAGCGGCTTTGGAATACATCAGTCAGGAATTTACATGATTTTACTTATAGCGGTCGGTGTATTACATATGCAAATTTATATCTTCTGGGATGATAGGACAAAGACAAACATTAGCAGTCAGGATTGTGGAATCAAACCCTACTCTTATCAAAGCATGAGAAATTACAAATTCCACAAAGCACAATGTTATTTTTCTAATGTATCTCTGATCTATAATGAGAAGCAATCTAACATATAGATTTTGCATTCAATAACCCTGTCAAAAACTACATCACACATCAAATGTTAATGGCGCTGGGGAGTTGGGGTGATTAATACCATAACAAATGGTATATATTATAAAATTTCTTTTGTTCTTTCCTCATAATGATGCATACAGCCAGAATTTAACCTTTAAGGGTTAAAGAGTTTAATCAATGTCAATGTCTGATCTTCTGAAGGCAATAAAGAACAGACTGTCTAGCGATACCCAACAGAACATCACTTTGTCAAGCCACAAAGCGCCCAAAAGCTTGTCAAGTAAGTTACCAGAAACCTCTTTGTGGTTAGAACTCAGCTCCTTCCTGCTTGACCTATTATTTGATATTTGACCACTTGGTTGCAAGACACTTGCTCTTTCCAGCTGAAATGTCACTGGGGCATCTTGTCAGCTCCCCGACATCTCGGCCTGACATACAATTTTACTTTTGTGTGCTACAAGGCAGAAAATGCAGGGCAATGGCCTTGTTTTAAATTCTGTCAGCATCAAAGATGGGCGTCACTCTTGGGTCCTACCAACAACAACAACAAAGAAAGGAACCTATTTTGAAGGTCAGAGCAGCCATTACTTTAAAGTCTTGAAACTCAGACTAAATTTATTACCTGCGATGCTTGTTTGAGAACTGCCCTTATAAAACTGCACATAAACATATCATCTCCAAATCTCCCTACACAATTGTTTCTACTTTCTTATCAAATGCCGACTTGATAAAAAGAGGCCGTTAGGGACTGGATTCTGCACTTAACTTGTTCAAATGGGCAAATGGTATCATGTAGCTTTACAAGGCGCAACCTGACCTTCTCACATTGACCAGGAGTGACATTATTGTGCAGGAGGAGAAGCAGTCACATCATTCCTGTTTTGCACAACCTGCTTAAAGTTTGCAACTAAATGCTTGTCTTCAGTTGAGCTGACAAGAGAGAAGAGGGGGCTCAGTGAACCATGGCAGGGCTGCCATGAAATGACAGGAATCATTGGCATACATTTCAAATAGCTCTCTCAATCCTATTAAAGTATTGCAGCCCTGTTTTAAAATAGACAAGTATGAAACAACTTTGATAGATAGAGACTAAAATGGCTTATTGATTTTTTTAAGTCTGAGGAAAATTACCCCAAATGTGTCATTCTTTAACATTTAAAAATATATTACATAAAAATGAGCTACCATGATAAATAAAAGTTTTTGGTTGTTGTTTTTTTTAAATGACCCTTCTAGTATGCTGGGCATGTGATGTGCAGCATGTATGAACACGCCCCCCCCCCTCCTTCCCTGCAGTGAAGAATGTAAAAGTAATGCCATAGAAATGCACAGAGAACAAACTTCAATTCAAAGGCTAAAAACATCCTAATAAAATCGGACTTTAATTAATTCTCTTTCAGCTGCTTACAAAATGACTAGATTCTAGCATCCATTTGGCATTGCTCTTTTGGCAGAGGTGGCATGTAGGTTTGAGGAAAAGGATGATGAAATTTGAGAATAGGGTGTATTATGTGCCAAGGTAAAAGATGGATCATAATCTGATTCAGCCTTCAGTGGCAAAAAACCTGGAACACAGCCTTGATCTAGCTGGGGTAAAGAACTTGAGACCGTAATGATGCTTGAAGTGTTTCGTGAACCCTGGAAAATAATAATAAGAGAATAAACACATTTGCCATGAATCAGTTCATAAAAACAGCAGATATTCTAGAATGTATACAGGTGGTCCTTGTTTAGCAGCTGCCTTGTTTAGCGATCTTAGGCAGTTATGACAGTGATAAAAAAGTAACTTTATGACCAATTCTCGCATTTACAGGTCTGTAAAGCAAAGGAACGCTGAAGTATGATCATAAGCACAGCTGCAGTTTCATTTAGCAACCACTTTGCTTAATGACCGAGCTGCCGGTCCCAACTGTGGTCGCTAAATGAAGACTACATGTAATATACATAACTTTAAGCTCCACTGATTTCAAAGAGATTTAAGTATACTGTATGCATCGATTGCACCCATTAATAACAACTTCTAAAAGTGCAGTTAATTATTTGGCTTGTATGATGCTTTGAGGACATATTTTGGATCACCCCTTCTTCTTTAAAGATTTGAATATAGTTACAAAGTCTCCTTTCATGCATAAGTTTACAATTATTTGCACATCTGACTACATGGATTTCTTAAATTTAAAGTAAGTCTTACAAACATTAAAAAAAACAAAAGTGTTCACTAAAACCTTGAGAAGAAGAGGAGATGGCCCTGAGCTTTAAATACTTATCAGTTAATATTATTTATACCATCCTTTGTCTGGATTATTTTAAAAGTGGTCAATCACTATCTTTTGCCTTCCACAAGAACAGTTCTGAGGATCGGTAAACTAATGGTCCATGCACACTAAAAGAAATTATTTGCAAACTTAATTCTTGTTTAGAAATATCGAGAAACCCAGGCAAATTTTCCAAATTGTATATTAAGGCTTTTTGAACACAGGAGGGCTTTAAAACACATAATCTCAATCAAATATACACACAGAAGGATTTAAAATAGGCCAGTCACAATGCACTATTGTCAAAATGCCATGGCATACATTTGGTGGGTAAATAAATAAGTAAAGTCGCTATGTATAAGGCAGTATTTGGAATTCCGCTACTGTGAACTCTGGGGGATCTTTTTTTAGAGCTTTCCCTCCCCAGCTCTATTACTGGTAGTGGGAAGGGGGGGAATCAATGGCTATATCTGACACACAGTTCAGCAATTTTCTTTGATGTTGGCTCTTTGATTTCCTGGTATTGCACAAGGCATCTTGGAGCTCGGTGAAACGTTGGACCTTTAAGAACCACCCATATGGCAGCAATTTCAAAAGGTCACCCCCAGGAGATATTTTAGAAGTAGTCATACTTTCAGTTCTGCAATGAGCTTCGGTTCTAAAAAAGAATTTGTAGACAGAAACATGTATTCTTCAGGACTACTGGATTTTAATCCAGCAGCGCCCAGCTGTGCTACTCTCATTAAAATCAAGTATTTGCACATCTATTATTTTAATTAGCAAGTTATACATTTATCAGAATATTTAAACACAATATCATAGAAACAATAAAAAGATCGGGATGTCTTCATTTACTTCAAGTGAAGTACAATCTTTTGTACAAATGTGCGCTGTATTTTAAATGATGTTGCAGAACAAGAATCAAGCTAAATGTCTTGCTTAAGTAAATGACATCAATAAATAGTGGAAGCTAAAGGGCAGCTAAATTTGCATGTTTTTTTAGCACTATTATCTCTCTCCAAATCAACCTGCTTACTTCTTCCTAGTTAAGACATTTTTGTTGCTCACATTTTCTTCACCTCAAAAACCAGCCATTTTTTAAGAAATGAAAAATAAAAAAGAACACAAGAAGGAAGAAAACAACCTCGAAAGCCCAAAGAAGGAGGGAAGAGATTAAAAAAAAATCTAGTTTCCTTGGAGAGCCACACTCAACAGAAGTATGAAATGTAAGGATTGGCAGCTAGTCAATAGACTGTGAAAAGGCTTCAGTGTTCGGTGGAGGTGCTGGGGGTGGGTGGGTAGCTAAGTTTCCATTCTCTGGCCAAGTTGCTTCTCCTAGGTAGCTCAGGTAGAATAACAACCAACAAATGGAATGGAAATCAGGCCTAGCATGGCCTTGACTGCTATTAGTCCTCAACTGCCATATATAAAGCAAAACTGTGGGTTGGTGGACAGTGCAATCTCTAAAAAATGTTGCCTACATTGGAATAACTCAAGAAATACAACTTTGGATTAAAATGGATTATTTCTTCAGTATTCCCATTTTCCTTTGCTATTTGGCACTGGACAGGACTGGTGCACTTAGCTGTAGAGAAGTACTGGGACAGTCCAAATGGTTAATATGCCGGGATGGTAAACAACTTTCGGAGAGACAATTGCCTTTACTGAAACAGCCTCCAAGGATAATATTACAGCAAATACTGTAGAGCAGCCCCTTTAAAAAAATAATGCCAAACCTATGTTGATTAACTTACCCTGGCTTGTAAAAGAATTTCTAGGGTTCTTAAAAAGATTGCCTGAAAGGAGCATGGAGGGAACTTGTTTTTAACAGATCCTTAGAACCTTCTCTGCATTTGCTGGCTTGAGACTGCAATTCCCAGACTTCTCTGCCATTGTAACCAAAGGGAATTTTAGGAGTTGGTCTCAAGACATCTGGAGGAACCAGATTAAGAACGCTGGCACATCATCTTGAATATTCTGTGTTTTGTTTTTGTTTAGGGCATGCATGTGTTGCAATATATCATTCTCATTAAGCATCTGTTCAAGATCACAGGCATTTCCTTGTTTCATAGAGTAATAATTCCAAGTGAGTGCACTGTAATATAGCTCTAAAAGTTACAACTGAAATGCTGTTGACAGGGGGTTTTCTTCCTCTTTTTTACAGGTTTGCTTTGCATTGCTTGGGTTAAGCTAGCCCTAAACTTCCTTCTAATGAACATCCTTTCTCACAGCTTTCTGCTACTTCACTCCCAGAGCTGTTTTCCCACTTGCTACCTTTATTTCAACTGCTAGGGCTGGAGCAAGGAGTATATTTGAACGAAGAGAGACTGTGTGGCCAACAGTGGCCTGCTTGCAGAACCTCTGGTAAGAGATTCATTTGTGAAGGATCTGAAGAGGAAAAGTTTTGCTGCCCAGACCATTAATCAGCAGCTTTAATAGCCAGGCTCCAGATCCCTTTATGGAGATGTGTGTCCGTCTACTGCCCTTCCAGCAGTCTAATTTTTGTCAGAGTCTTGGAGCCTGGTGTAGATCCCCGCTTTGGAAGGAAGAGGAAGGGGGAGAGTGGAGTGAAAGCGAAATATGATATTTACATTCACTTTGCCAAACATTAGCATCTTTTTGTCCAATCATTTGAATTCAGAAGGGTTAGGAGAAAACAGCTTAGAGAACAAGGGTTGACACATCCAGTGTGAAATCTTAAGGTGCCGGAATGCAATGAGGGAGAAAGTGATACTGAACCACATTTCAACTCCCTAACTGTGCTGCAGCATGCGTGAACTTTGTGACAGGTCTCTGTCTCTCAGCCACAGTTGAATAGCTCTTGCTGACACTCAGCTGTCAGATAGCATCCCTTTACTATGCCCCTAACATGCTCTACAGCTTCACCCAATTAACTTGCTTTCACTTGACATTGCAGCAAAGAGCTTCATAATAGGTGGTCAAGGTGCAACGGTGCCTGCTTGCCCTCTCCCTGTTCATAAACGGCAAGATGTTTAACTATCTTCCTTTTTGCCAGTTTGCTCAGAAGCAATATGACAGTGATAAGCGTACTAAAGTGGGCAAGCAAAGCAGGGTGGCTTCAAAGCCACATTGTTCAAGCTTCATTGTAAAGAAAGCTCCCCCCCCCAAACAACAGGAACCCTAAACCATCAGAGAAATTTCATTAAAAATAAAGCTTATTGAAAGCTTTGCTGAAAATTAGAAAAAGACATGGGGGGATGGGGAGAAGGATCAAAATAATTATTTACCATAGTAATGTTTTGGGTTAGTGAAAAAAAAGTCAGATGTATTTATACCTTTATGTTTCAGCCTTCTTTCACTGGAAAAATCAGTAGGCATTTGAATAATGAATGTTATTACATGTGCCATTTTAAGTAAAAATAATATGCATCACTAAAATATGTATCAAAGAAAGTAAATGCAGAACATTGGGAAAATATATAACATTCAATAACTGAAATAGCATATTTTAAATGGTTATCATTAAGATATTTATTTTTTCAATTGCCTAGATAATTCTCCCTCTCCCCCCCAACACACACACTTTTTAAAAAAAATTCAGATTCATGCAAATAATTTTGTATCGTATGGAATGCTGTGAACTGAAGTACAGATCCATACATTAAGAAAGCTATAAGATAGAGATAACATATACCTATGGCAGTATGATACACATAAGATTGTAGTTGAACAAGATATTAAAAATAAGTATTTTATTGAACAAATTAAAAATACATATTCTGAGAGTTTTAGTAGGATGACATCTTAAAAAGATTTGAGCTGCTGAGTGATTTAGGGGTTGGAGAGGGGGAGAAGGAAGGGCAAGAATTGTATATTCACCCAAATTATAATCAATCAGCATGGATGCACACCTATCATCTCTGTGGGGGCACCTGTGTAGCTGGGGTTTTTCTGATAGTGAAGATACCTATGCCACAGAGTTCTAGTGAGGGAGTCAAAAAGAGCAAACCTATTTTTGTTTGTTTGTTTATTTATCAAATTTATATGGCCACCTATCTCACAAACATAACTCTACTGCATCCATCCCTCCAAAACAAAAATAAATGTCAGGGTGTGTATAAAGTATAGTAGACCCAAACTGCAATATACAGCTTAGTTCTTTCTGAAAACTTTGATTCTAGTCAATGAATTGGTTCCACAGTAAGTGGGTTCTGAGTTGCGGACATATTCAAAACACTTTTCTGACCCTGCTGTAGATTATCTATAGGTTATCATCCCATGCTCACATAAGCCAGCAAATCTAGCTCCTTTGTTCAAACTAGCAGTATTTAACACTTTCATAATAGAACTATGCTACCCTGGGAAATGTTGTCTCTGCAGAAAAGAAACAATAGCACTTAGGCTAGACCTTTGATAAACTGCTGTGTACGTAGACAACCTTTTTTGATGGGATGGCTATATGAAATTTATTCTGAAATCAAATATTGGGATTTCAGATACTCTTCCAGATACTTTTGAGATACTGAATGTAATGTTTAAACTAAGTATGTTTGAAGATCACTCATTCTTATTTTTTTGAAATGTGTCTTGCATTTTGTTGGATACAAAAATTAAAACACTTAGCCTTGTTTTCTAATCCATCAGATAACATGCTATGTTCAGTGAATTTCTCTGTCATAGAAACAGCAAGCAGGCCATTCAACATTTTATTCTATTACGTATGATCCAAATAGGAACTACTCAAAGATAAGAGGTCTCATCCAAAATGATAGGAGAAGGAGAAGCTGGAATTTCTAATTTTGTGAAGTATACTTGAGAATGTTTCAAGAATTAAACCTGGATGCATTCAAATGTCTTTCGGCCTGGTTCAGATTTTACACATACTACAAATTTTGGATAAGTGTAACAGTACTGACCTTGATCCAGCTTTTTCCTGATATAAGTGGTCCAAAGGGGAAAAAAACCAAAAAAGCCAAAACCTAAACAAACAGAAAACCCTCCATGTGCATTTTTATAAAACCAGATATTAGCCAGAAAAATAAATTTATTTTTCAAAGACCTTGCATTGGGGAGGGGGGGAATTCACCTTCGTTGATATGGCCAGGAGGTGAAAA
The DNA here is from genome assembly GCF_035149785.1 of Candoia aspera. NCBI lineage: Eukaryota > Metazoa > Chordata > Lepidosauria > Squamata > Candoiidae > Candoia > Candoia aspera. The sequence goes on from NC_086154.1 coordinate 187,734,276, forward strand.
GGTCATACTTTAGGCTCAATTTCAGTTGATGTCTAACATGCCTGCAAGCTTCAAATTATGCTAACTAGGCAAGAAACCAAGCTTATCAGTTCTAAACAACTTGAATGTGGGTGAGCTAAGGTTACAGCTTCTATTGTTTCTGGCCTCATTCATATCTATGGTTATACTTCTGGTTGCATCTAAATAAAAAGGATAATAATTCAGGAAAAACTGTATATACACTCAGTCACTAAAGACAGCTATCAGGACCAGAAGATCATTTTTTTTCCTGAAATTGTCATATAAACCAAAAGCCCCTAAACAAGTAGAAATCAATATTTTCTACATTCCTACAGCTTGCTAAGTTGAACTTATGTTTTAAAGAGAAATTAATGGACTGTTGTCCTTTGGTATAAATGTACAATCTGCTCAGAGTATTCATGAGGGAAAATCTTTTTAAAAACAGATAAGAGTTCCAGGAAACAAATCTTATTGATTTATATTTACATTGAATTTATTACAGTTATAATATACTTCTCTTTTACAGAGCTTGAAGTAACTTAGGTGGCTCTTCATGTTCCTATAACTTTAACCTCACAACCATCTTGGGTGGTATGTCCGTCTGAAAATAAGATTGGCTAAGTGGGGCTCTGGACTCAGGCCTTCTGGGTCCCAGGCCAACCTCTAGCTCTGGGTCCCCAACATTATGCCCAGGAGTGGCGATGTGACCACAACACATTCCTTGGCTCCTGCCAAATTCCCTGCCTCACCTAATTTCATTTTTTAAAGGTCTTTTTAATAAAAAAAAAATGAATGAGGAACTAGCATGCTGTGAAGTCAAGACACGCCCTGAAGCTTATCCTCTCTTTCCAATAATCTCTCAGAGCCCTTTATTGATTGATGATTGATTGAATTTATACAGGTGCCCCCTCACAAAACAAGCGACTCTGGGTGGCCTACAATAAAGCTAAAACAATCAATAAACACCTAAACCAGTATCATTATTATTAAAAACCATTAGAACTAAAAACCATTAGAACTAAAAACAAACAAACAAAAGAGTAGATGAAGGGATGTTAATAATAACAGAGCCACCTCACTAGTTCACCTGTCCCCTAGGGTCCCCAGGCCTGCTGGCATAACCAAGTCTTGAGGGACCGTCAGAAGCTCAGACTTGATGAGGCCAACCTTACCTCAGGGAGAGAAATTTCTACAATGCGGGCGCCACAGCAGAAAAGGCCGGCCACCTAGAGCCCACCAAATGTAGCTCCCTATAAACCCTTGAGAAATTCTTAGAAAATAAGAAAAGGTGAATGGCTGCAACTCAGGGCTTAGTTTGCCTCCTGGTATCTAGATATTTTGTGACTGGACACACCAACTATTTTGTGAGCGTGCCCATGACCTACCATCAAAATTCCACACGTCCTGCTGGGCCTGAAACATGGGAGAATCCCTGCTCAAACTATTTTATGCAGGATAGAGCTGTGTGGAAGCTTACTTTTTCATGACTGCGTGTACAGAATAAACTTTAAACATATAATAATAATAATAATAATAATAATAATAATAATTTCATACCACTTCTCCAAACTAAAGTTCATACTGTAATGTATAGTTTTTAAAAAATCTAACAAACAATACCATAAACAATAAAGGACCTGACATTAAAACTGTAAACCAACTGAAATTACAGGAAGGTGTTTCTTTCCAGCTAAGGAGGGAAAAGAGAGAGAGAGAGAGAGAGAGAGAGAGAGAAACCACACATCTTAGGTATGTCTCTTCCTGAGGTAAAGCTTCTGTGACTCTGTCATGTTGCTATCTGATCCTCCTAACTGGAATAGTCAGGTAGATTGCCAGGTGTTCCTCCTTGAGTTTTAGTCCTTCACCCCTGTGGCTGGGTTGCTTGTTTAAAGCAACTGTGGGTTCTAGTGAGACCTCTCTGCTCACCGATTCCAGCACTTTGCTCCACTCTAAATTCTAGTTGAGACATTCTGTACTAGCTGAAATCTCTGAATGGTTTTCAAGGGCAGACTTATCTCTGGCATAAGAAAATAGTTTCCGCCAAGGTAGTACCAACTGCATCAAAGGCAGAGTCTGTACTGGAAGTGGCTGCAGATGAGCAACCAGCAACCAGATGAGCAACCAGCTAGACCTGAGTTGAAGCACTTGTGGCCAGAGCTGACCTCTGACATCTAAGTCCAGAAGAGATTTGAGGCCATATGTTTAACAAATGAAAAAAGTTGAAACCCCTTCTTACTACCTGGATCAATCAGCAGCATTTCTATCTGATCCAGACTAGGATCAAAGGCCATTTGTAGACAGCCAAGAATATGCATATGCCAAGAGGTACAGATGAATATTGATCATGAGGATACATTTATTCCGTAATACGAAACATGTCAATTACTATCACATTTTTGTAGTATGGCCAAGCGGTAGTGAAATTCAGAGCTCTCTCTTCTGCTGTGGGATGTAAAGTGGCCTTTCCACATCTATATACGGTACTGCGGAATCTCAGAAACAGTACTTTTACAAATAAGGGAGTGCTTGGTTTTATATGCAGCTGCTTTGTTGGGACATAAGGGGGGGGAAGGAAAAGTCAAAGTAGCATTAGCATGAATAGGCTACTTGGATTCCCTTGATTCAGGTGTCACCTGAGTAGAAAAACTCAATATAGGTTTTTTAAAATCTCTTTCCAAAAGTCTCAGCTGATTCATAACCTCAGAACAAATCTGCCATCCTTTTGTGTTTAACCTCCAGTTTAGCACTGAATAATGGATGTTCTTTATCTTGAAACAGTTACTTCAGAAGGAAGGGGGAAATACCTAAATAAAAGTGTCTGAGTCTGGAAAGAAGTAAATGTATCTACCTTTGTATAGAATTGTTCTTTTCTTCTGCAAAGCCTGTTCAATTATATTCTGAGCTCTATTCTTTGTAAAAAAAAAAATTCTGCTCAAGGTTAAACATCCTGATCTAGTTTTCAACACAGCAGCTTTTCCACTCTTCCTACTGCAATCGAGGCGGTATTGTTGAATCCTTGTATAACAATGTGTCTGACACTGTCACTTGGAAACAAATGGGATGAAGGCAGATTGAGGAAAGGGAATATAACGAATGAAAACAGAAAACTAAGTTATGGTTGCATGCCTGTTAATTGCACCACATATCATTCTTTTTATATTCAAGATTTGATTAAAGTTAGGCCTCTGTTAGCTGAAAATAACTTTTCTCTCAAAGTATACAGTACAGGGTATTTTTTTTTCCATTTCATTGTACAATTCAGCACAATCCACAAAATGCTAAGAATTCCTGCAGAAGCTTAGTGTGGGAACTGGTGAACTGGGTCCAGACTGCTTGATATCAGATAGAATCACATATTGATACTATACAGTGCTCATCAGTGAATCCCCAGAATTTAACAAATTAATCTGAATTCTGATAACCATGCTTAGGGAGTGAATGTTTACATACTATGCTTACTTCAGAGAAATGCAGTTGTTGTTCCTTTTGGATTTTCTCAATGTTTGCATCTGTGCCAAGGAATGTGATCAGAAGTTCATGTGGTCCTACTCACACATAAAGGGAGTCTGAATGAACAAATAACTCAATGGATGCCTATGTTCAATGTTCTAGTGGAGGTTACTTTCTCCAAGGCTACTCAGGACTTAATGGATTTCCAGCCTGACACTGATCAATCACGTGGGATAAGATAAACTCTTGTCTTCATATTCTCAGATAGACAAGGAGATAATCTGTTTAAGAATATTTCTTTGACACTCTATAGTCAGATCACTCTGCTGAAATTGCTATTATTTCTATTATCTCTGCTTTTATTATTTTATTGATATGATGTATTTTAATTATTGTCTTTTATTGTATATTTTAGTTGTCTAGAATTTATTGGTTGATTTTAGTCTATTAAAAACAACCCTGGGAAAACCTGGTTTTAAAGGGCAGTATACATGTATTTTTAAGTGTACAGTATACTTAAAAATATTGTTAAGGATTGTGTATAATTTCACACACACACACACACACACATTAGACAACCTGTGACCCGTTGGGTCATTGTTTCAGAGATATTTCCTTACCAGATTCCTCAATGCCTTCAGCAATGGCAGAGCTTATAATATACTGGAAATGTTCTTAAAAATTCAGGGAGACATTCAGAGACGTATCTGCCTTGAAAGTAGCCAATGTTGAACTACTGTATAGCTGTAGCTCAGTCAAACATCAGAAGCTGACCATAGGAAATGTTTCATTACATTTTGTATTAAGTCATAAAATGTTTTATGATACTTTTTATGTCATAAAATGTTTTATAAAATTTGCCAAATTTCTATTTCACAGAAGCCATGGGTCCCGGATTTTGGACAAATTCTGTAAGTTGGCCTATCTGAGGTACCTTAGTTCAAAAATTGTTGCCCCATGATGTACCTTTTCACTCAGTTCAAGGTTAAAAAGTATCAAACAGACATGAGTTTTAGTAGTATACACACACACCTTGTCCTGAAAATCTTAATCAAAGATCCCTCTCTGTATATTTCTACTAAGTGAGGTGCAGAGGGTTAGCATGAAGGAAAGGGCCTTCTTAATGATGGTACCCCAATTGTGCCAATGGACGTCCAGATTATAACTAATAAGAGTGCTAGAAGTGATGCAATCTGAATTTTACAGAATCTTGCTCTGTGTTCCCTAGTGTATCTACAATTGCCTTTTGTGCCTGGAATCTGGGCTGGTCTCTTTAGTGGGCAATATGAAACTGTGCTGCTTAAGATTTTGGTTAATACTATTTTTATGAGGGATCCTTTGATATTGATAGACAATTTTTAATATTCTTTGAAGAAAGGGATTCAGTTATCTTCCTGCTCCATTTTTGATCCCAGTTGGTGTCAAGAGAGCCTTTTTGGAGGTGAAGCCAAACGTATTTTTGACATTGACTTCCAGAAAAAAATAGCAGTACAATCCTTTATCATCATCATGGTGGTCTGACTAAGCATTTACTTGCTTACTTCGCTAATACTTGTAGTTTTGTTATGAACTGTTAGTTCCAAAGACATATGTTGGCCAAGATGTCATAAATTACATTTTTATAACAGTAATTGAAAAATAAACTAAGATTTCAAGATTTCTCTGTCACCTCTGTCTTCAGTGTCCTGGTAAGACCTAATTATCTTTCTGGAACTTTGCTGTTAATCACTTTCTTCCTCGAGCTTTTACTGTATCATGAACCAGAGAGCAGGATTCACCCAAGCCTTCTGAAATAAATCAACCTACTGCCAATTCTTTCTTTCAGACAAAAATCCAAATGTCTGATTATTCAATATTATTTGTTTCAACTGAAGTAATTATGGGCATTTACTTTTTCTAAAGAGCTCTCACAAAAGCATTTAATAGAGAACTTCCTCAAGTATGACATCCAAAGGAGAAGTTTCAGCATCTCAGATATTTCCTTGTGATACTGAAAATGGACTGAAAGATTTAAATAGGGAAATGTTCCTACAATGTACTAATTCTCTGCAGATGTAAATGCGTGAGTTTAATTACATCACCCACTGAATTGAAAATTATTTATATTTAAATATTTAAATAAATGACCTAACCCTCTCTACTCCCCCCAAAATAAGTTCAAGGTATCTTACCCTGCTGAGGCAAAGGAAGGTTAAACTTACTGGATTTGAAACTAGCTATTTTTCCCATGCTGCAAATATGGCAATTTTATCTCCTGACGGCAAATGAAACTGTCAGGAAAATTAGATGTAATAAAGCTATCCTATTAAATCAACACACTGGATTTCAACTAAAAGTGAGCTAAATCAATTAAAGTTAAGTATTATGCCATGTCAGACAAACTTTTCAAAAACTATTTTAAAGTTGCGAGATTTGGTAGGAAAAATGTAGGAATTCAACAACGCCCAATAAGATCTGTCTACCTCATCACTATCATTTGGGTTGTATTCTGAAATCTGCACACACACAAGCATCCACTCCACCCCACCCCAAGAATCACAAAAGTGTCTTCCTTTTGGCAACTTTTCTACCTTCACAAAAAATTGTCAAGGTAGCGTGTAACTTTCCCAGTGCAAAGTCAGAGAATGGTGGCTTCAGTCCAAGGCTAGCTAATAACGGCTGACATGCTCTGGAATCTGGAGCCCTAAATCAACACTGTTTTCACAGCTGTAATTAAGCCACCTAATCAGAAGCACATTTTGATGGCAGAGTTTCTGGAAGCCAGACACTGCAATTTCTTACACTTGGAGCACAGTGGCTTGTAAGAAGTCCTCATTTAATTTCTGTGTATGTACATTTAAAGAGGCAGGAGGAAAAATGCTCTTTGGTGGTGGAGAGGGGAATGGAAAATAGCTCTTAACTGTTGAAAAGAAGCAGTACTATGTGTTCATGCCTTCACTAACTCTGTAACCCACCCTCCTTCAGCTCTGTGCCGAGTCCCCATCTCTTGAGTGGCAGCTGCGCGCAGTGAGAATACGGACTTTTGCCAAGATCAACAGATGAGCTGGTCTGAACTGGCTCTCTGTGTGTTCCGCTTGTAAATTGTGCTGTGATGATTAGAGAACTCCAACACAGGATGTTGACTCTTAAGACTGTCCAGAGAAAATAGGTTTGGGGTTATTTTCTTTTAAATTCAGGATGATGATGATGATGATGATGATAGTGATGATTACAATGATAATTTTAAAAGCATACATTTTGGTGACTTGGTGCACAGAGTTCTATCTATGACTTTCAGATGAGTCTTCTAATATGAATTCTGAAATAATCATTCATATTTTTATACACATATACAGAGATATAGACAAATACTGATCTAAAAGACCCTGAAAACATTCCTACAGGAGGCCCCTTCATCCTTAAGTGTTTATTCAAGAAACTTATGAGTCCTGTTCTTCAATTGGCACAATGTGAGAAGAGCATAAGATACATGCTCTTACCATCTGTTAAGGAGGATATCTGTGTAATCTTCAAAGTCTAGAAACTGGTTACTGCTTCTAACACTTAAAGTATGTTGTTTAAATTAAATAACCACTAAATTACCATCTCATTCAAGTGGATTTGGTAACTTTAACATAAACTTTCAGCCTCTGAGGCCACCATAAGGCTATCAGTAGGAAGGCCCTAGTCACTGGGGTCTGATTACATTTAGTTCTGCATTTTAATTGCACATGGATCCCATTAAACCCTCCTTTTGCCTTATAGGCAACATTTAAATCAAATTACTGTAATTTTCAAATATGTTTCAATAGCTTGACAAGGTAAAAGTTCACATGCTTTTCTGCTTTTTAAAATGTTTTCTATAGAAAAGGAAATATTGTGTATATATAAATCAAGGATGCAGATTCATTATCTGATTACATTTCTCTGTTTTTTTAACTGTCAAAGTGGTAGTCATATTGTGGCATCTTAACAATTAAGAGGATGAAAAAGGAAAAAGTATGATGCAGGCGTACAACAGTCATCTGAGGTATATTTGCACCATATTTCTTTCTTTTTCCATCTTCCTGGTTTGGCACAGGTCTTCCTGGTCATCTTTGCCATACAAAATTAACTATACTGTTCTGCAAGCTTTTGCAGATAACAATTATATCATTTGTGATATGAATTTTGTTTTATAGTAATTGATATTAAGCCAAGGAAATTCTTCCACAAGTAGGAGACACTTTCAGCTGCTGTTAGTTTCTTTCTTCCAGGTGAAGAAGACTGGACTACATCTCTAACCATAAGATATGTAATTGGAGGCCCCCAAATTGGGAAGGTCTGAAGGGAAGAAGCAAGCAAACCCTTTTCTCTAAGAATAATTCTAATATTTCTCTGAATCTAAATCAGCTGGAACTAGAGTGTATCCGAAGTATTTTAAATTACATGTTTTATATAATTCTTGATTAGAATAATTAGTTTTGCAGTAAACACAGCAAGGTCTTATTCAACTATTGAATACTGAGCGTATTTTTAAGCATGGAGCCGGTGGCTAATTGCTAGTTATTATCTAAATTCCTACCTTTATGAATAAAACCATCATCTTTTAAATCATTGTGCTATTTTGTAGTACCAGGAGAAAATTTAGATTCATATGCATAGAATGTATCTATACAACCATATGTGAAGCATATAATTAAAGAACTCTCACACCGTACAGAATGGTCTTGACTGACTGACCCTACCTTCAAGCAACAATTCAACTGGCCCTATCCAACCACTTCAAAATGGTTACAGAACCAGAAAATTCTGAGGAAGCTGCAGATTGCTTTGCTACAACTGTAAGCGAATGCACCAAGTCTCTTGCCCTTTTCCCCGTAAATGCACCCAGGCCTGGATATCAGATGAACGTTTGGACACGAATGACCAAAGGAAGAGATGCAAATTAGTCATTGAATCCCAATACTGACAACTCCACCATGCCATCTGCTGTCAATTGAAATTGGAATGAAGACAGTATAGGATAATATTGCTGCAGAATTATAAGAAGCTGCAAACCGAGAATACCAGACACCGTGCACCATGTTGTGGCATCTTGGAGGGCGTATGCATAGCATCAGTGATAATTTTTGCAATACTTGTGGAATGTCTGTACATCGTACTGTTCAGTCTACTCTCCATGATCAATAAAATATTCATGTGAATAATCCAACCCTGAACACACAAACAAAGAGAACAAATGGTCCACAAAGTATGGGCTGGTTTCCATCCAATCCAAGATTGCTGTGACCAGATATTTACACTACACAAATCATGGAAGAATAAATCCAAGGAGATGAGTGAGTCATAGTATTCATTGGTTTTGCAGCTGCCTTTAACCCACCCTTTGGAAAACACTTGCCACTAAGAGAATGCCAAGTAAGATCATATGGCTCCTACAGCACACTTGTGATGGCTTAATTAGCAGGGGACTATCAGAAGGCTTCCAAATCTGCATGCACTGAGGTATGCCAAGGATGCATCTTCTCCCCATTGCTATTCACTACTGTAGTAGATGCCATCATGAGAAAAGTCTTTACAAACAGATGTGTGATTTTGGCTAAGGACAGTTCATCGCTGACTTCATGTATGCAAATGACATTATTTCTGCTGATAATGAAGTGGAAGGTACTGATATCCTCACAGGATACAACACAGCCATTTGGGACTAGTCAGTGTGGAAAAGATGAGAGTATTGACTACTCATGGGCTCATTAGTGGTCATATAGGTAAACAGAGTATAATTAGAAGAAATTCATGAATTGAAATATCTCAGCTCCATCATAAAAGAAAAGAAAGTTGTTCGATAGCTGAGGTGAAAAAACAAATTGATGCTGCCACCACTACAGCTTTTAGTTCATACATCAGGTGCTTATGGTGGAAATTTAACATTACTACATATACCAAAATGCAAATCTTTTCGTCAATGATATTACCAATGCTACCCTATGGGGCCAAATCATAGACACTTCTACAGCCAGAGATCCAAAAACTGGAAACCTTCCAAATTCACTGTCTTGATAGGATCCTTTGCATCACACAGAATCATAGGGTTGGAAGGGATCTTGGAGGTCTTCTGGTCCAACCTCCTACTCAAGGCAGGAATCCTCAGACCACCCCAAATGTCTGTCCAATCTTTGAAAATCCCCAGTGATGGACCACCCGTCCAGGAGGCAGGCTGTTCCACTGCTTAATAGCTCTCATGATCAGGAAATTCCTCCTTATTTCAAGTTTGGACCCCTCTCTGTAAAGCTTCCACCAACTGGTTCTTGTCCTACCCTTGGGCACTACAGAAAATAAATCCACACCATCTTCCCTGTGACAGCCCTTCAATTATTGGAAGACTGGTGTCAGTCTTACCAGGTAGACCAGACAGGAAAATTGACCAGATGAGCTATTCTACTTCATTCTAATGCTAGATTAACAGAATCTTGCAAGTCTGAAAGTATATCTCCCCCCATCTCCTTTACAGCCCAAGAAACTAAGGAGGGTCTCTTCTGAGCCTCTTGCCCTGCCCACATTCCTGCCTTTTATCCGACCATTCCCTTGGCTGAGTCTCTTTGCCCTGTCTAACAAGGTCATTCCCACATACCATTAAAACTGGTATCACGTCTCCCCTTAGCCTTCTCTTCTTTAGGACAAATACAATGGTTCTTTTAATTGTTCTTCATTGGATTTAGTCTCCTAACGCCTCACCATCTTTTTTGCTCTTCACTGCATTTTTACTAGTTCCTCAGCATCATTCTTATATTACAGTGACCAAAACTGAACACAGTATGCCAGGTATGGTCTGACCAGTGCATAGAGTGGAATTATCATGTCTACTCTGAAGAACACAACCCCATGGATGGAAAGTTCAGTGCAGGAAACTCTGATAAGGCAAACTGAAACTTACTAGCCCATTGTAGACTGGGTTTGAAGCAAGATAAAAACATTGGCAATGGACAAATCACTTTGGCAAGGCATTATATCAAATGCCTATGGTCCTGTAAAACCACAACAGCATATTAGTTGCAAAACTGTACTCATCCAACCATGCACTAGGGAGTTTAAGAAAGTGACGTATTCTATACTACCCTGCATAGTACTCTCTGGCTTTGTTTAATTGAAATTATTTCGTACGCTAGTTGAAAAAACAATCCCAGAAGAAGGTAATGTCCTTGAGGTCACCAGGAGTTGATCTCAATTTGAGGAGGACTTTGCTTTTCCCTGGTTAGTAAAGAGGACAGCAGAGACCAGAGAAACAATACCCCCATAGAAATGAACATCGAGTCAAAATAACTGCAGTAATACAAAGAACATCTTCTTTTTCAAGAGGCACCCTTCAATTAACTAACCTATTAGTAGGGCTTATTGCCACCAGTTCATTGCATTCTCTGAACGCACTGTCCATCTAGTTCTAAATTCAAGATTCTTTGTAGGAGATTTTGCAGATTAGCATTCTGTTCAGAAGAGCCCCAGTGTAGGACCAGTCTAAGTCCTGGTCCTTCCCATATTAATGTTGTAGAGATGTATTTTATTCTAGCATGGCCAGTGCCGATGGGAGTTGTATTTCAATAGATTTAGAGATAGCCAAGTTGGGAAAGATTTTTTTAAAATAATTGGACACTGATATAGGAAGTACATTGGCTGATTCAGTGTCAACACGTAAGTATCCAGCACTCACTCAAGCATTCCTCATATAGCAGTCCAAACTGAAATAGCTTGTCACGTTCCTGGGAAAAACTCCTCATCAGAGAATTAAGATGAACCCCCAAATAGAACAGAAGTCCTATCTGCCTAGATTCAGAAGGGAGTGGCTTAGGAAACTCAGCACCAGCTTTATCAGCTCCAGATTTGGGGAGCTTGGGCTTGAGTCAGAGGGAGGGATTGAAGCCCTGCCAAATCTTAAGAGAAACAAGTGATGGTGTTGCAGGTATACATCTAGAGATATAATGCACACTTGAAGAACAGGCTTCACAGAACAAAGACTTATGCAGAAGTAAAGCCATACTCTTGAATAGTAGCTTCTTTTGACAAGCTTAATAACTGGAAGGTGGAACATGAGTAGAGTTCTATGGGCTTGCTTTGTAAGCCCTCAGTTTTCTCCCAGCTGCTCTTGACTGTATAGTTTCATTACCTGAATTTTCCTGCATCCTTTACTTGCCTTTATGTTTTGGACTAAACATAGCTTGTGGATTCTGATTCTACTTGTTGCTAACCCAACTAATTGAACTGTTCACTGACTTTGCTGTAAATTTTAGACCCTTCGCCTGAAAAACCACACCATATGCAGGACATAGCTAGTAAACAAAATTTCCAGCAAGAAAGTTGTATCATTTGAATGCTGGGAAAATACAGTGCCCCACAATCAGAACTGTCTGGAAGACATGTGTCAGGACCCCTCCAACAAATGAGTAAGAACTACATTTGCTGTATTTATAATGATCTGGGAAGACCCACAGATGTATTCTTTGGAATTGCTTCCAAAGATGAAATATTCTCAGACTATTCTGAACTGTCTATCTAAAAGTTTACTGACTCATGTCATCTCTACCCCACTCATTGCTCAACATGTGGTATTTCAACACAAAGACATATCACTGAAACAAATGAAATATCGGACACAAAACCACATAAATGTATTAATGACAGAAACTTACATTGGATTACAGCATCAGTGAATACATTCATCCAAAAACAACAGCTCTTGGTATTTTCTGAGGTAGTTGACAGCCCAACTCTTTCTCCAGCTGTTATCTCACTTGCAGCCTCCCCTGAGGTTCATTATTCTTTCTCCCTCCTTCATCTGAAGCCATATGTCCTCCTGACCTTAGCAAATTTCCATCTCTGTGTATTCATGTGATCCCCCATCTCTTCAGGTTCTCCCTCTCAGGCATTCCCCCAACTCTTCTTTTTTGTCTATTTCCCCTTGCCTCTCTTTTCTAATACAATCTAAATTCCAAAGGACTGAGTAACTACTGGGAATTTCTCCCAATATACTTACATAGTTCTAGCACCAGGTGGGTTCCTTTCTAATAATTGCTAAAAGGTTTCAGTGTTCTGCTTCTTCTCTTTGGGCTCATACAGATATTTATAACTAAAATTGCCTAGAGTTTACAATAAGCCCCATTATCTGTGCTAAGAGCAGGAGTAAAACAAAGAGGGAACAAGACTTTCTAAGGAATGAAGATTAGGATCCAAGGTGTTCCAACTTGTTCTTAGAGCTCTGAATACATTAAATTTATCCTCAAGAGAACAACACTTAAGGCATGACAAGGGAATCTCCTCTAGATAAAACAACTTTTTATGCAGATAGCCAATATATACAGTAGTTTCATCAAGGAAGTTTATTGTTTCTTATTTTTAGAATAAAATGGTTATATGCAAATATTCAGGCAACCCAGTCAAACATTTCTGCACCTATCATATCCACTTTTTCCTTATTCAGAATTTCTAAACAATTGCACATATAGTAAGCATGCATTCAAATTTGCAGAGGTGTTGTGTTTAATTTTTTTTTTTACCATGAAGAGATTGTGTCAGGTTCTGTTCACTTAACTGAAACATAATTTGACCAGGGATGCCTCAACTTTTGCATGGAACTGTAGTGCAACAACAGCGTTCTGAATCAAACAGCAATTCTCTGAACTGAACTTCAGGAAACTTAATGATGCTCTACTATTAAAATGGACAAAATGTGAGTATAACATCTAAGCTAGATTAGATTCTGGAATTCATCATTTTAGAATGCCCTCTTTAAATAATATTGGATATTTCTACTATCTTTGAAAGCCCTTCTGTCCATTCAGTTTTATGAGACCCTGAACCTCACCCCCAAAGTAATGGCACTACTCATAACTTCAGCTGAGCAGCAGTTCAATCATTGACTTGAAACCACGTGAAGAGGTAAGCAAAGCAGAACTAGAGGGCTAGTTCATATCAATTTATGCCTTACCATTTTATTTATTTATCTGCTGGGCTTATATGCTGCTACTGTCCTAACAGTCAGGAACCACGCTGAGACAAGGAATAGGTCTCTAGTGTTTTATTACTGCTACTTTAGACAGAAAATCCTAACAAACTGAAGAAGCGTGGGAAAAACCCAGACAGATAAACCCCAAAAGTCAAGGTGGGTCTGATCTGTGTCTCTTTGAATGGCTGCTTAACTCCTCAGTACTTCGCATGCATTTTCCCCCCTGGATAGGGGCCCCCTCCTGCTCACCATCAGTACTCATGACATCTACAATCAAAACTGACTTTAAGCAGCTTGCACATTCTATTTACTCAAATATGGTTAAAAGGCAGAATATATTTTATATTTTCTCTAGGAGTTCAAGGCAATATACTTAGCACTCCTGCCTTTCATCTTTTTTCCTTAATAATCCTAAAAAATCATTGGGCTGAGAGATAATGAATAGCCCAGTGTCACTCAGTGAGCTTCCATGATTGACGGTAGATGTTGAACACATGTTGTCTACATCAAAAACATACCCCGCCAGCAAGCCCAAGCCTGCCCCTGAAGGTAAGCAAGGAATCTTGGGATAGGATCCAAATCAATGATCTGCTGCTTTAGGGTTTTACAGTACTTGTGGGAGACAAAGAACTTTGGAACATCCTCCCCCCAGAGGTCAGACAGGCCCCCTCGCTCCTGGACTTCCGAAAAAGACTAAAGACCTGGTTTTGTCAGCAGGCTTGGAATGGGAGGGGGAATAGTTATACCTGGGGATGGCTAGTACCCTAAGTGATTTTGAGGGGCCTGTTACACTCACGGACTGATCAAAATCTTTTGCCATTTAGATTTTATTATATTTTTATTTTATTGTAAATGGTTTTAAATTTTAACAGCATTTTGTTGTAAACTCGCCCAGAGTCCCCCATGAGGTGGAGATGGGTGGTGAATAAATTTATAAATAAATAAATAAACTTAGAAGGATAATACAGAAGGTTAAAAGGTCTCAATTCAGCATAGTTCACATTAGAACAAGTCACCCAAAGCTCAGAATTCTGCACTTCTGACTGGTCCATCCTGTGTTTCTTTCTGATCTCAGAATACGAGATCAAAATTCCCAGTATTTCTAATCAGAAAAATATTTTCCTACTTTTCAGTGGTCCCTTGGGCCACCAAATTACATTTGCGTGGCTCTGTATATACCAATCTGGAGTCCCAGACTGTATACCAATCTAGACTCCCAGGAGATGATTCCAACTTCTGAATGTTGTATAGTTTCACTGGTTTATTTTATTGTATCCTGCTTTGGGATTACTTTTCACAGAACTAAGCAGTTGGAAGGCACAGTTTAGGTCAAAGAGACTAATCATCTGCTCAGTGGAGGAACTAAAAGTACCTCAGGCAGATGGCTCTCTGGCCTGAACTTGAATGCATCTAGTGAAGGGAGTCTACCATTCTCTGGATAATTGGTTCTATTATCAAACTGTTCTTATTGTTAGGAAGGGTTTTTTTCCCCTAACATTTAAACATAATTTCCTTCATGCATCTTCTGATGAAAAGCAGACTAGTTTTTTGTTTTTGTTTTTAAATAAATAAATAAAGGTTCTCTTTTGGACTTTTGTAACAATCAGAAAGTCACTACCCCAACTTTTTAAAATACTTACATGACTTTGACAAGCCTATTGTCTTTACACACATACACATGGACACACACACACAGACAATTACGTCTCTAAAATGCAAGTTCATTGTAGGTTCCTTGCTGTAGCTGGATATGAATACCAAATTATTTTTGAAAAGGCACTGAAACCTTCACAACCCATCATGTGCTCTGTGCTGGAATAACCTTTGTTATGAAACTAATTTCAAGCACCACATTTTGACTCAATTCAACACATTTATATGATACCAAGAAATAAAAAAAACCCTATATTTAGGAATAATTTAGGCATTAATCCATAAAGTGTTGGATTTAATTTTAAAAGGTGGATAACATAGTTCAGTGTTTTCAGTTTCAATACACTTATATTCAAAAACCCGCAGCTACAGTAATGCACTTTTTACACACTGTGGCTATTTACATATTGGAAGTATTAATATGCTTAATTAGAAGTATTTATATAAGCAGATCCAAACAATATCTCAAAAGGATTTGTTACAATGAACTTTATTCAGAGCACTCTCTGACCAAAGAAAACCAGCTCCCTAGATAAACACTGGTAGTAGGAAGAAGAAAACCTGAATCAAAGGAGTAACTCATAGAAATTAGAATAAACATGTGAACTGAGCAAGATAACTAAAACACTTTATAAAAACTTAAGGGGCTGGATTTAATTGGATTGAAGTAGATTAAGATTCTGATCCTAAACTTTGTACATGTACTGCATGCTATTTCCCCTGGTTCATATTTTTGGCAGCACCCTAACTTGCATCCTGCTATCAAAATAATGGTGCTGCATTTGCACAAAATGGTAAGCTACTAGAAAGTGAGCAGCATGCTGCTGCACTCTGCTCTGAATACTACCCTAGCTCCTCCTTTCTGGGCTTTGAAGAAGCAGGACAGGAAGAGTATTGATGCTTTTAAACCTTGGTGTTGGAGAAGACTCCTGAGAATAACACGGACAGCCAAGAAAACATTGAATGGACCATTGAAAAAATCAACTCTGAGTTCTCACTCGAGGCACAAATGACCAAATGAGGCTTCAAATTATCCTGTTTTGGATATGTTATCTGAAGACATAGCTTTCTGGAGAAGGGTTTAAAGCTGGTAAAGGTGGAAGGAAAGAGTAGAAGAGGATGACCAGCAGCAGGGTGGATGGACTCAGTTACTGTGGCAATGAGTGCCCCACTGGAAGACCTGAAAGACCAGGTTAGGGACAGATCATCATAGAGAAAATCTATGTGGTCATTAAGAGTCGGCAACAACTTGATGGCACATAAAGTAATCAGTCCTCCTCTTAGTGGATATAACTAACAAAGCCAGATAGCACCAACCAAAAACTCTGTTTTGTTATTCTTAGCAAAACTCAGAATCAGAAACTACAAGAGTGCCAACAGTGTGTACTAGTGGTCTGTCCAAACAAGGCTACCATGTCTTAAATGATGCTTTATTGAATGAAACCATGGCTTATTTAAATATATGGACACCACAGGAGGCAACAAACCACAATCTGGATATGTAATCTGAGGGAGGTTTGTATATTTCACTCTGTCTAAATTCAGGCCATTGACAGTTAGGACCATTGTTCTATCTCAAAAAGCTGTTGCATCATGGAGATCAACATAAAATTATGAACCTATGATTCTAAGCTTTGAACAGATGGGAAACAAGCAGATAATGACTCCTGCATCAAGACTCACCTGTTTTATATGTGGAAGCTCAAATTATGGTGTACAGTGGGATCTCAGTTTTGACTAGCAAAGATAAAAAAATAAGAATGTTCCACGTTAGGCTTGAATGCAGAGGAAGTTATGCCATAACTTGTTGTTCTCCTCAAACAGACTAGTTCCTTACTACTTACAGTCTGTCTATAGCTGGACCTCTCTTAGGCCAAGCCCTAGCTGGTCCTCCCCACTTTTTAGTCCTTTGCAACTGTTCCAAGTCAAAAGCCATTTAAAGGATAGGAGAAAATCAAGTCACATACCTCTAAAGGAAACAAGCCTTCCTCAGACACAAGGAAGTGAAATGATAGCAGGTATATTGAATATTCTTTGTGTGCAGCTCAATCACTCTTCTTCCAACTTCCGCTATTTTTTTATACTAATCATGATGGTTCCTTCATTCATGAGCTACACATAAGGAGTCTTCTTAGTGACACTGGGACCTGTACTCCAACCTAACTAAACAAAAATAAACTCCAAACTGAATATAGGTAAGCCCTCTGAATAGTTTTGGAGCTAGCAGCTAGTGGATTGAAAACAGTGGAAGATATAGAGTGACAATTCACTGACTGAGACAATAAAAATATATTGGTGTGTTTGAAAGAGAAGAACAAACAAGATGAGGAGCAGCTGCTATCCCCAAGGTATGAGAGTACCTGTTAATCCAGAAAGTTTGTCTTTGCTTGATAGCTGCTGAAAAGAGGAGTAGGCTCAGTCTTGCCTTTTGGTCCTCAAGAAAATAATGCATCACAAAATAATATAAGCTCTCTCCTTGTTGCTCTTCTCTCAAACCACTCTAACTCCCATGGTTTCCTTTCCCCTCCAAGTTAAAAGTGAGCACATGCTTTGTTCTATTTCAACCTTCTATTCCTCTAGGCAACTGGAGAAGGTAAGTGACAAGACAGAGTAGCACAGCACAAGCTTACTGAGAGATGGGCCTGCATGTGAGCATGCATGTTTGAAGTAGCAGAAAAGCAGATACAGAAGGAATGGGTAAGTAGCATAAACTTATGCAAACATAAGTCCAGCGGTGACTTATTCCTGGATAAATGAATATAAATAAGCATATCATTGCAATGTTGGAATGGAAAGAAGGAAAATGGTGACCTTTTTTGGTGTGAACTGATACAATTGTGTGTGGTGAATTGGCAGTTTAGCTTTATGAGAATGATTAGTCACAATTACTGAATTTGTGACAATCCATGCTCCTAAGGTGTCACTATGAGAACTTTAGAAGCTTTTGCTTCCATTTGTAGATTAACCACAGCTTTCCACTTTGTCAAAGCTCAGAAAAGCAGTGTTTCAACTAAAATACTTTAGACTATATCAATGTCACATCATAGTTTACAAAGTTATGGCTATGAAGTTAGAGTCAGTTGTTTTAAGCTGGCACCGCAGCTGACTTTCAGGCAGTAGTGGTATAGTTGATTATTGATTAGCCATTAGGCCAGACTTTCATGCAGTAGAAATTAAGTCCTCTGAAGTTACATACAGAGTTAGTAGCGTGAAGGTCATAGTTCAAGTTAGCTGGTTATGGGTTGATTTCTTATTTCCAAATCAATCAAGCAGGAATGGATCATAGAATTTTTCAGAGCCAAATACCTTCATTCAAAGATTACAACTATTGAAAAATGTATTTAAACATGTTCCATTAGTCTTAAGACCTCAGAAACTTATAAAAAGTTAATCACTGCAAAACAACAACAACAACAACATACTCTTATTACTCAAAATCTGGGATGAGAATTTAGAAGTAGCAAATCAAAAACATGAAAGCATATTTTTATTTGGTCCTAGGTGTGTGAGCTTTGTTGCCTTAATGACAATTCACTTCCTGTTACCAGTATGATAACAATTTTGCAAAACACAGGAGGGGCACATAACATTCAAACTCTTCACTTCCTTTTTATTCTCCTGATTGTCAAGCTGGGCAAATGGATGAAAGGGAAACAAATAGAAACTTTATGTGTGGATAAAAATCACGAGGCCTGGAGAGAGGAGAGAAATTGTCAGCCCACAAGGTACACCAGATTAAGAAACCAATGCCATTTAGGTCAGGACTACTTTTATTGTAACAGCTATAAGAAGAGAATCTTGCAAGCCTGTATGTGTCCCCCCCCCCCACTTTATCTTCATGTGAACCAGGGAGAGGCTAGTCTGAGATGTTTTCTCAAGTTATTTTCTTGGCTTGGACTCAAGCCCCTCTTATCTGACTGCTACCTTGGTAGCAACTCTTCCTCCTGTTCTTCACTGCCATTCGCTATGCCCTCTACACAAGCCTTATCTTACTTTTTCTTCATGGGGACTTTATTTCTTCATTTTATTTTTTCAGAGAATGATCAGATGACTGTGCAATGTTGACCAGGTAGGTAATTCTTTAAAAAAGTATGAGGAAGTAAAGTTCCCATACTGATTTGTCCAGGTGACATATTTTTCAAGATGCTTTTGCCCAAAAATCATGAGAAAAAACATGATTTTTTTTTTTTTGGAATGAATTCTAAGTAAGTTCCTGGCAGCAGGATTCATCCCACTTTTAGATATAACCTTGTATTAAAAAAAAAACCAAACACACATACATATGTAACTTTAAGTAGATTTAGAAATGTATTTTAGCTTAATATTTATAGGTTTGTTAATATGGTATTGGGAAGACATACAAGGTTTAAAGATGTGAATGTATTATTAAATTATATACCACAAATTTGGAATCCATTAAATGGCAGAACTTTGGATTTCTTGTGTGTGGTCTATGGCAAAAAAAGTTTTATTTCAGTGGGAAAAGTCTGCTATGCCTGATTTAAATCCCTGGACTGAAGTCATGTGTTCACTTATTGTCTAAATATGAAAATGTTGGGGGGGATGACAAAATGTGCACTGCAAAGTTGCAGTGCAAACTCCACCCCTTTCATACTTGCATTGCAACATTGCATGCAAGTACTAAGAGGCAGAGCATGTGCTGTGATGTCACAAATGACCCCTGTATATGAACTGGTTTTTGATCAGTGTTGCTTGATTTGGCCAAGGCTTAATTTGCTGTTTAGGATCTGGGATTTTTGTTTCATATACATTTATTCCAATATGTATTATTGTGAATTTTCTATTTTTTCTGGACATTAAAAAAAATCTTGTATTTGCTTAATGTCTTTCTTCTTTTTGTTCATATATTAGAAACAGAGAAAGGAAGTGTGTGTTAAACTAATCACCTTAATATTGAGTCCCCTTGAAATATCTGAAAAGTAATTTATTAGGCTTGTATGAGTCCAAATTTACTAATGAGCAATACTGTGCAGACCTGACATTATCTTTAAACTGGATATAGGCTTATAGTATAGGGAAGAAAATATTAAAAATGTTTTTTTTAATCAGAAAATATGTTGTGACCCAATAACATATCTTTTACTGACCCAGTTACAGTATGTAAGCAAATGGAGGGTTCCAGAGAATTATGTGTCAATGTACATTAAAAAAAAAAGATTACATGAAAACAAGTAAATCAGACACTTACTGAGTGTAAGCTTTCATTTTCACGAAGACAAGCTGTTTGGAGTTCTGATTTCAGAGCTGCAATGTGATGCCGATGGGATGTTATTTCTCTTTCTAATGTGGAGACTCTGGAGCATGCAAGATGATAGACATCTATGAAACTTATAATCATAGCCTTAAAGGAAAAGCAAAAGGAATGATTATACTTCTGTATAAAAGATGTACCATCTTTGCTGAGTTACACATTTCTGAAAATGTAATCTTTTAGCATATGTATGTTTCTCTTTATATATGTAAATAGAATATATATATATATAAACACACACACATGCACAAAACCTTAAACTCAGTCTTAAACAGAAAATTATTATCTTAAAATATACCTTACTGTATGCTTTTGTGCCAATATTATAAATGGTAGTTTGTTACTAAATTGTTTAAATAAACACTGCATTTTGATTTGTAAATAGAGCTTTATTGCTTCTATTTAAACTCATCTCTCAGTTAATTTTATTCAGCCAAGCTGAGAATACCATCAGAGGTAACTATGAACATTTTGAAAATGAATGGAGTTGCTAATTCTCCCAGCTCACCTTTAAAAGGAATTGGATTTAATTTGGCATGGAACCTAAAGAAAGTAACAGACCTCTGAAAATAAATAATCTGATTACAATATAGCTGGGAAAATAATTCTCTTCAGGTATACAGAAGAAGAATGTCCCAGCAGTGTAATATTGATCTGAATGATAATAAAGTTAACAGCACAATTGAGTATAAATGATCCGGCAGTGTTGGTAACTTGATATCTGACCCAAATAGTCTAACAGTGCTGGGATTATTGGAGTTCTTTACAACTGGTTAATCACTTTTGTAGGTTATAGTTTCCTTCTGAAGTGACCTGCAGTGATTTCTCAAATGTAAGAACAGCATTAAGGCTGATTAAAAAACTTCACTGAATAAGTGAAGACTGTTAGCCATGTTTTCTCAAATAAAGCAACTCAGGGTTTGAGAATAATCAGGCTGGTTAACATAAATGCTCCTGTTTAAGATACCAAGTTCATCCATACATATTCCTGAAATAGTTTTAAGATTCAGTATTTCACTCATATGTGGACAAAATTCAAAAAACAAACAGAAGAATATTCATTCCTGCAGATGTATATCAACAGATTGCAGTATTTATGCATTACTGCCATTTTTACTTCTCCAAGCCCTTTTGTGCCCAATTATAACCAAAAGGCCACAACGTGTTATTCTTGCTAAAGCTGAAATGAAAGCAGTTTGCACAGACAAAATGAAAGCAGTTTGCACAGATTCTGCCATTGCTACTAAATGTTAATAGACCTCACAGTTTTCACACATGGTACCAATAATGAGCTTGCATTTGAAATGCATCACTTGTGCATGATGTCAATGCATGGCAAAAAGCCGTAATTAAGTTGACTGTAGTCAACAATATAGCACGTGTATTGTTTTCACCAGTTTACAAAAATGCTCGTGGAAAAAGCTGAACCCTTACCAAAAGAGCAATAAATAATCTAAAATACTTTATGTCAAGGGTTAAGTACATTCATGTATCATGGAAAAAATAAACATTTGTCATATATTTCCCCCCCCCCCAGGAGGTGAATCTTCCTTTTTATACATAAAAGGTTAAAATTAGTGTTTTACACTATGCAAAAAGCAAAAAGTTATGCAAAAGTATAAAGCACTAGGCGCAACATCTTAATGCAATAATAATTTTAAAAAACCCTATAGCTATTATGAATCTTGTTATAATCCAGTTTAATCTCCCAAGTGAAATTTCAACAGGGCTATATACATTTTAATTTGGACAAGTTCTTTGAGGTAACATTTCCTAGTTTCCCAAAAGGAACCATGGAATTTTCAGTATCAAGTGCTCAGAGCCTCATATTTAAATCTCAATGGAAAGATGGTATTTCCAGTAGTCCACTGTATTTATTAGTGTGCTGCCAAGAACTGATTTATTGCTGACTCAGCATAAAATATCCTATGGGATAATTAAGAAAAATCAAGGTTCCTGTTTAGGAAAAAGAGAGAAGCGCTTTACTACAGACTATGGGTCAAAGAGTGTATAGAACTTGTAATACAAAGCTCTACTTTTGTTCTGTAAATACCACACAACAAGCTTGTGAAAATTTTAGATGTCCATTAATTGTACAATGAAGAAGACATATCTTTACAGCATGTAGTTCTTCATGATGATGAAAAAACAGCCCAGAGTCTCTCTGTTTTGAGGTTCACTGGGCCATTCTCTCCAATCTACAGAGATTAATATTTTTACCACATTATTTAGAACTAGTATTATATGGAATTAAATAGTGGAACATAATTCTGATGTGGAGTTTAGTGGCAAGAATAATTCTATGTGTGGATAGTTCTATATGTAATGGAAAAAATGTTTTCCTAGGAGTCATACAGTGCTCTATCTAAAAAGTATTAAACTTGTGTCTGAGGGGGAAAAAAATGAAAGAATCCCAAACAATGTACTGCTAATTTCTATCATCTGCACAAAAGAGAAATAAAATTACTGTTTTTTTAAATTTTTAATAACAACTTTATTAATTTTTTTAAGATAGATAAAAACTAACAGAAACGAATATTTAAGATGAGGGAGGGAGGGAGGGAAGGAAGGAAGCCAAAAGTGCAGAAAAAAAAGAAAAAAGAAATATAAAGAATGACTTCAGATTTTAGTTTACAACAGTTATAGGTATAAATTTAAATTGAACTCTTACCCTATGGTTACAACGTAACTTTCATTTTTTCTATCATCTACTATTTTTTCTAATCATCAAACCCATATATCATAATTTCATTTTTTTTTGTTTCAAGCAAAAAGTGTAAAAGAGGTTTCCAATCAGCATTAAACTTTCTCTAATCAAGGCTATCAATTTAGCCATCTCAGCAAGCTCCATCATCTTCACCATCTACTCTTCCATTGCGGATCATGTCAAATCTTTCCACCATTGTACATATAAAAGTCTCACTGCTGTTATCATATATAAAAACAAAGTTCCATGAGTTTTTTTTCCAGCTTTTTGTAAATCAGTCCCAAAAGAAAACATCTCAGGCTTCAGTTGTACAGTATCTTAATATTTGAAAACTTCTGATTAATGTATGTATTTGGATCCCAATTTTTTTAGCTTTTTTTACATGTCCACCAAGCATGATAAAATGTCTCTTGTTCACATTTCCAGCATAAATTCAAAGTATCTTTATACATTTAGACAATTTCCAGCGACAAATACCAACGATACAACATTTTATAAAAATTCTCTTTAAGATTATAACATAATGTAAATTTCAGTCCTTTCATCCACATATTCTCCCATTGTTCCATTTGTATGTTACAACCAAATTTTTTAGCCCATTTTATTACACTGTCTTGACATTCCATGTTTGCAAGTGGAGAGCCACCAAAAGTAGCAAAGAAAGATTCTTGGCTTTCCATGTTCAAATTCAGCTTATATTTTATCTAAAATAAATACTACACAAATTCCTGATTCTACTGAACAATGGAGAGGAGAGAGGGATAGCTCACAAACTGTCCAGGATTGCAAATAAAAGGAACTCTCTATTCTCTCTACAGATATCTTCAGATACTTCTGCACTGAATTTATTTCTGTATGGATCATGGCTTAGGTTTTAGGCTACAAAGAGATCCACAGCCAGCACAGCATCAATTCACCTTTGGTCTAGTGGTTAAGGCAATGGGCTAGAAACCAGGAGGCTGTGAGTTCTAGTCCTGCCTTAGGCCTGAAAGCCGGCTGGGTAACCTTGGATCAGTCACTCTCTCTCAGCCCAACTCACCTCACAGGGTTATTGTTGTGGGGAAAATAGGAGGAGGAAGGAGGATTAGGTATGTTCGTCACCTTGAGTTATTTATAAAAAAATAATAAAGGTGGGATAAAAATAAATAAAATAAAATAAAATAAATAAGCATGACCTATTCAAAAAACTTCTTCTTGTTTGCCTTGCATGGCCTTTCCATGGCCTTCCAGGTCTGTGTTGGATGATGATGATGATGATGATGATGATTTTAATTTCTGCCTGACTCTACTGATTTTTACTGAATTCTTCTTCCAAGTGCTGTGACATTCTGAATACAATAATCTTTAGGAACAACTTTTCAGGAACCCCAAGGGTATATAGCAAGAAGGCTGAGGTGGGATATCTTCTTTGGAACATACCACCATGATACTGATATCACAGTTTAACTGAAACAGATGTCTGAAAAGGAATGTAATGTCATAAGTATGCAATATCTTGATTTTTTTTTCTGAACAAGCAATATGGTGACAGGAAAACTAACAAAAGGACATGTGATACTAGCCCACATCATTATAAATAACAGGAAAAGAACAGATATACTAGTTATAGTATTCTTTATTAAAAAGCAGTTGAGTCTTACCAGCTATTACATGGCAAGCAGTTTTTACAACCCACAAACATTCATATAGCACGTACATTTTAAAACCAAGATCCTTTCCAGACAAGAGACTGTTCTAAGATTGCCATTGGAGCTGGAAATACAGCCACAGCCATTTTGAAGGCTGAAGAATTTTAATTTTAAGCATTAAGAAGCCACTTTAAATTGAAATGCAGGATGTACATTAATAACATCTAAAACATACATACGGCTGCCAATTTTACAGTAGAAACATAACACACTATTCAGGAGAAACCAAATACAGAAAATGAAGAGAAAAAACATCTATTTCCAGAGTGACCTGCTTCCTGTCTTTTTAGCCTTCTTACCTTCCTATTATACATTGGTTAAGAATATATAACCACAGTTAGTGTGGTGGTAGCACAACTGATTCCTAGAGAATTTGCCAACTGAAGAAAATGCCCATTAGCAAAACCAACTTCCAAACGCAATCGCTTGCCAAATATATACAATAATATAGGTAGTTTCAAATTGCAAAAGAAAATAAATATCAGAGGAATTCATGTGAGCATGGGAACTTGCAATAGAAACGTCTTAAGCAGGGAAGAAGGAATCATGGTTCCCAAATGCTGCTGGAGCTGTTCTCCAAACATTTGTTTTTTTATATATATAAGTTTCATGAGAAATTTTTACATAAGTAAAAGATATACATGAAAATATATAAAAAGAAATTAAGAAAAAGAAAAAAGAAAAAGTGCAAGAAACGGTACAGATAGAAAAAGAAAAAAGAAAAAGTTATATAAAGAAGTGACTTCCAATCTTTTTTACAGCAGTTACAAGCAAATCTATTATCTTTCCTTCCTTTTACAATTATATTACACCGTTTCCTTCTTCCCACATTCAACCCTTTTTAATAAGCAAATCCATAAATCACCAATTCATTTTTTTTCCATTTTCAGCAAAAAGTCCATAAGAGGTTTCCAGTCTTTTATGAAAGTCTGTTCTCCAAATATTTGTGTAATGTGTATATGAGTATGTGTGCCTGTGTGTATCGATGAGAGAGAAAAAAGAGCAAGCACTTAATATAAATGTGTCATGTTAAAAGTTGATTCTATTATAGTTTGTGACACAGGTCAAGAAATTTGAAGATATCTAGATCTAGATCTAGAACTAGATATACAGTATATTTACAGGAACATCTGCACAGTGTACGGCTAGACCATCCCAAATTCAGATGGGAGATTCCACACAAGGTCATGGAGATTGACAGGGCTACGGTCCTATGGGACTTCCAGATCCAGACAGACAAGAAAGTACTGGCCAATCAACCCGACATCGTGGTAATAGACAAGGACCAGAAGACAGTACTGGTAATAGATGTAGCGGTGCCAAGTGACAGCAACATAAGGAAGAAGGAATATGAGAAGCTGGAGAAGTACCAGGGCCTGAAGGAGGAACTAGGGTGAAGGAGGAACTGAGGATGTGGAAAGTGAAGGCCAAAGTGGTCCCAGTGATGGTAGGAGCACTCGGGGCTGTGAGTCCTAAGCTGGGAGAGTGGCTCCAACAGATCCCAGGAACAATATCAGAGCCCTCTGTCTAGAAGAGTGCAGTGCTAGGAATAGCTAGGATACTGTGCAGAACCCTCAAACTCCCAGGCCTCTAGTAGAGGACCGGAGGTTGAAGAAGACACATACCACCCTTGGGGTGAGAGGGGAATTTTTTTTTATATGAGTATTTATATTTTTGTCCAGATACAGTTGTATCCATATAAGGAAGCAAAAAAATAAAATAAAAAATGAAGCCCAAATACAAAATCTCCAAGCTAGCTGGTTCTTATAAAATTATAGCAGGAAAGGAAGAATAAGAAGGCAATGCAGAAATTAAAGATAATATATAGATTTTTTAAAAAAATCTTCCATTAAAAACCTTTGGTTTCTTTGTAAGGAAAAAAGAAGAAATATCCAAATTAATATTTGTCTGTTAGGCTTTCAGCGTTCAGGAAATTCCTGAACAAAAATGAATATTACTAGATAATAAATTAACCCAAGGGTTAATTTATATGAAGAATATAACTTATATGAAGTATATGAAGAAATGAAAAAGAACAAAAGAGCCAAATACATGGACTTCAAAAGTATATGAAAGTGCAGTAAAATAGTTGGATGACAATATGAAGGGACTACAGATACTAAAGTCAGTATGAAATTGGTCCAAAAGGTGAAACAGGCAAATAACGTTTAATGTAGATATATTCAAAATAAAATACCCACTTAAATTGGGTATTTGGTAGAAAATTGTATATTCCTTCAACAGGGCACCATCAAGCATTTTCTTTGCAATTTGGGTCTTTTGCTTTATTTGCTCTGTGTAAAGTACCCACCATGCTTGAAGTGCAGTTAGTAATGCTTAATATAACATGTCAGAGAATAATGCCAATAGAAGGCATCTGGCTTTCATTGCCATTTTAAATGGAAGTGTTCGTTAGCTTCTTTTTTTTTCAAAGCCACTTGTTCCCCCCTCTTCGGCAGTTTTCTTGAATAGTGTGCAAAGTTATGTGAAACTTTTCCCCAACCAACAGAGATGAAGCTAACAGATGAAGCTAACACACAAAGGAAATGAAGGTTCCATGCATCATTTTATTGTTAAGGTACGAGAGAAAGAATCTGTAGGTGAGCCGCAGAATTTTAATTTCCCCATAAATGTATTTGTAAAAATCCTTTCAGGTTTCAGCCTTGTAGTGGCTACAGAACAGGCTATAATGTCTTGTGTGTTTTCAGGCAAAAAATGCTTGGGGGTCTCAAGGGAACCTCATCTGACAAAACTGTTCTTTGCTGTTATCTGGTATTCCCCACTTGACAGATTTTTTCTGATCCCAACTCTGTTCTAGGCTACATTTAAATATGCAAAAAGCAATCTGAAGACACCAGAACAGAGAACAACGTGGCACTAGATTAGTCTCCCATTCTGAGACTGTGAGAACTAGGCTCAACCAGCCATTTTATTTTCAGTATCAGTTCTGTCTCTCTTCTCCCCCCCTCCCCCCACAATAAGATGTTGGTGGACACCCCAAGGAGATGAAGCTCTCAGTAACGACAGGATTTTCTATGGGGGAAAAAAACCTGAAGGAGCAATCGTTGAAAATTGACAGATGGGACGGAAAGTGCTTCTACTGGAAATCACAACAGACTGGCATATAAAAGCCATCATGGCATTTATTGCCAAGCATAGCTGTCCTAAGAGTAATACTACATTCTAAAATTAAACTTACAGTCCACCTGATGGGAACACTTTAAATTGAATTTCTGCTTTGAGCAGAGGGCTGGGCTTAGTGGCTTGACACTGCCTCCCTCCAATTCTAAATATCTTACCAGGGAATGGATACACATACACACACACACACAGTTTGTGAGTAAAGGGATCTAGCCCATGCTTTATTATGATTAGGCAATAGTCGAAGTGGATATATTTTCAATAATTAAATAAGGCCTAGCAATCGCTTTTAGAAGGTAGTATTACTGGCAGAGTTACTCACTGCAACAATAGGTTTTTCCCTGGAAAGGGGCATCTGGGCCATTGAGTCTGCCTGTTTGATGTGGAAAGTCGATCTACAGCATCCCTACCAATGGACTGTAAAAATCTACTGGGGGGCAGGGGGAGAGACACACTACTTCTCTGGGTAGGCCAGCTGAGCTTAACTATTAGCACTCTCTCTGTGTAGGTGGTATACACGGAGGAAAGAGTTCTCAGATGGTTAACTACTATTTTGCCTTCAGACAGTTCATTTCACTGAACTCCAAGTCTCTGGTTAATTGGTTCTACTCTCACTCAAACTGCTCTTACTGCTAGGAATGTTTTCTAGCATTAACTTAGAATCTGCCTTTCTGTCATATAAATTCATTGTTTCATGTTCTGCATTCTGGAACAATGAAAAACTTCCTCTGAGTGACATCCTTTCAGATGTTTGAAGAGGCTATCACATTCTACCCTCCAGCTTTTTTCAAGGCTAATTTTCCTGGAGGATGGACTGGTTGGATCTTCTTGCAGTCCAAGGCACTCTCAGAATTTTCCTCCAACACCACAGTTCAAAAGCATCGATCTTCCTTCTCTCAGCCTTCCTTATGGTCCAGCTCTCGCAGCCATATGTTACTACGGGGAACACCATTGCTTTGACTATGCGGACCTTTGTTGTCAGTGTGATGTCTCTGCTCTTAACTATTTTATCGAGATTGGTCATTGCTCTTCTCCCAAGGATTAAGCGTCTTCTGATTTCCTGACTGCAGTCAGCATCTGCAGTAATCTTCGCACCTAGAAATACAAAGTCTTTCACTGCCTCTACATTTTCTCCCTCTATTTGCCAGTTATCAATCAAGCTGGTTGCCATAATCTTGGTTTTTTTGAGGTTTAGCTGCAAGGCAGCTTTTGCACTTTCTCCTTTCACCTTCCTCATAAGGCTCCTCAGTTCCTCTTCGCTTTCAGCCATCAAAGTGGTATCATCTGCATATCTGAGATGATTAATGTTTCTTCCAGAGATTTTAACTCCAGCCTTGGATTCCTCAAGCCCAGCATGTCGCATGATGTGTTCTGCATACAAGTTGAATAGGTAGGGTGAGAGGATACAGCCCTGCTGTACTCCTTTCCCAATCTTAAACCAGTCCGTTGTTCCGTGGTCTGTTCTTACTGTTGCTACTTCGTTGTTATACAGATTCTTCAGGAGGCAGACAAGATGATTTGGTATCCCCATACCGCTAAGAACTTGCCACAATTTGTTATGGTCCACACAGTCAAAGGCTTTAGAATAGTCAATCAAACAGAAATAGATGTTTTTCTGAAACTCCCTGGCTTTTTCCATTATCCAGCGGATACTGGCAATTTGGTCCCTAGTTCCTCTGCCTTTTCTAAACCCAGCTTGTACATCTGGCAATTCTCGCTCCATGAACTGCTGAAGTCTCCCTTGCAGGACCTTGAGCATTACCTTACTGGCATGTGAAATGAGTGCCACTGTTCGATAGTTTGAACATTCTTTAGTGTTTCCCTTTTTTGGTATGGGGATATAAGTTGATTTTTTCCAATCTGATGGCCATTCTTGTGTTTTCCAAATTTGCTGGCATATAGCATGCATTACCTTGACAGCATCATCTTGCAAGATTTTGAACAGTTCAGCTGGGATGCCGTCGTCTCCTGCTGCCTTGTTATTAGCAATGCTTCTTAAGGCCCATTCAACCTCACTCTTCAGGATGTCTGGCTCTAGCTCACTGACCACACCGTCACAGTTATCCCCAATATTGTTATCCTTCCTATACAGGTCTTCTGTATATTCTTGTCACCTTTTCTTGATCTCTTCTTCTTCTGTTAGGTCCTTGCCATCTTTGTTTTTGATCATACCCGTTTTGGCCTCGAATTTACCTCCGATGGTTCTAATTTTCTGGAAGAGGTCTCTTGTCCTTCCTATTCTATTGTCTTCTTCCGCTTCCGCGCATTGCTTGTTTAAAAATAATTCCTTATCTCTTCTGGCTAATCTCTGGAATTTTGCATTTAATTGGGCATGTCTCCCCCTATCACTGTTGCCTTTTGCTTTCCTTCTTTCTTGGGCTACTTCTAGTGTCTCAGCAGACAGCCATTTTGCCTTCTTGGTTTTCTCTTTCTTTGGGATGTATTTTGTTGCCGCCTCCTGAACAATGTTGCGAACTTCTGTCCAGAGTTCTTCCGGGACCCTATCTATTAAGTCCAGTCCCTTAAATCGATTCTTCACCTCCACTGCATATTCCTTAGGAATATTAGTGAGCTCATACCTAGCTGATCTGTGGGTCTTCCCTAATCTCTTTAGTCTGATCCTTTGTGCCATAAGAAGTTTGTGATCTGAACTACAGTCAGCTCCAGGTCTTTTTTTTACTGACTGTATAGATGTCTGCCACCTTTGGCTGCAAAGGATGTAGTCAATCTGATTTCGGTGTTGTCCATCTGGTGAAGTCCATGTATAAAGCCGTCTCTTAGGTTGTTGGAAGAGAGTGTTTGTTATGCAGAGTGAGTTGTCTTGGCAAAATTCTATCAGCCTATGTCCTGCTTCGTTTTGTTTTCCCAGGCCATGCTTACCTGTAATTCCAGGTGTCATTTGACTGCCCAAATGACACCTGGAATTACAGGTGCCCTTAGCATTCCAGTCTCCCATGATGAAAATAACATCTCTTTTAGGCGTGTTGTCCAGTAGGTGCTGCAGATCCTCATAGAACTGCTCTACTTCAGCATCTGTGGTTGGGGCGTATATTTGGATTACTGTGATGTTAGATGGCTTGCCCTGAATTCAAACTGAGATCATTCTATCGTTTTTTGGATTGTATCCAAGCACTGCTTTAGCCACTTTACTACTAATTATGAAGGCTATTCCATTTCTTCTGTGGTCCTCTTGTCCACAGTAGTAGATCTGGTGGTCATTTGATGTGAAGTGGCCCATTCCAGTCCATTTCAGTTCACTGTGCCCAAAATGTCTATCTTTAATCTTGACAGGGGTTACCTATTTATTTTGAAGCAGATTAGATCTCCAGGACCATTAGATTGCACTCTACGGTTTTTAAGGAATTTGCAAACTTGCTGATGCTCTGACCAAATCTTTCAGAACTTTTTTTTTATAGTTTAGCCAAACTTTAATCTTCAGGAAATACTGGAGTACAGGTGAAGTACTAGAAGACTGGAAAAGGGCAAATGTCTCTGCCTTGGGGGGAAGTGGGGGGAAGGAAATCCAAATTGTTAAGTGTGGGCTGGATTGCATGAGAAATCAATACACAGTGGGTTTGAAAATGATACTGAGAAAATGTTCATCAACTGTTCATCATCAAACTAAAGATGGTTTTGAGTAGGTGTCCTAATCCAAGATTTCTTTTACCTTTGGAAGTTCAAATACTGTTTTGTGCACTAAAATTAGGTAATGGTCTGACCATAGGTCACAATTATGTCCCTGAAAAGTATCCTTGTGCTTTTAATTGCTTTTAAGAATATACAAATTATAAGCAAAATAAGCCAAGCATACTTCTAAAAATCTTGGGAATTGTTCTCTAAACTGTAGTACAAGTTAACGATATCTCTGACTATATTACTACAAGTTAACCATATCTCTGACTATATTACTGCCATGACACACCTCTCTTCCATTCACTTTGATAAGAAATGACGGCATTAAGAAGATCAGAGCTCTCTATTAAAGTAATTTATGCTATTGGCTAAAAACATGGAATCATTTCAGCTTTGGGAGTAAGCAATATATCACAGAAAAAGTGCAATTTAAAATATAATGTCCAACTATCACTGCAAGTTTCATGTAAAAGGGAATATATTAAAAATACAACTTTTATTAATTTGAAAAAAAGGACAAAAGCTTACATCTTCCTAAAACGTTCAGGCATACACTCATACTCATGCACAAAGGATAACAGTTAAAGCTAACCACAGTATTCTTCATATTTTTTTGAAAACTCTTATATACATGTCATTTTAATGTTCTTAATGTCAATACCTTTGTCTTATAGTTATAAAGTCAGCAGATTGCAGCCTGAAACAAACGTCAGCTTCTGTTCCTCTCTGTGTAAGGCTAATACTTTAAACATTCCTTCTAAACTAGTCCTGCTTTCACCAGAACAGGTCACATTATCATACTGTGCAAAGGTTGAAGATTTCTTGACTCTATTTCAGACACCAGCCATTTTTGAACTAGCCTCTTTAATCACTATCTTCCCAACTATTCCCATTTTTGTGATACAGTACACACCAGTGGTATGGTAAAGGACCGAAATGGAATCAACCAGTCTCGAGTCTGTTATCCAAACTCTGTGGAACAAAGAACGTGACACTCTTAACATATGCCTCTACTGAAGCCATAAAAGTAGCAAAATTTATGCCTCCTGAAGACCGATGCTGCAAGCTACTAATAAACTGTACTAGGGTTCAATCATTGATCTTATCAACCATTTATTTCCACTAGATCACCAATCCATTCTGCAGACCAGAAACAACACATGCACTTATATACACACTGTGACAGCCTAAAAGGGGGGGAAAAAAACTCAAAAGGCTCACAGATTTAAAATTAGTACACTTTTAAAATCTACACTGCCAAGCAAGGCAAACATTTAGCAGACATCTTGAATACAGGCTGGTATTAAATTCCCCCTAAACTTTTCCCCCCTTTCTTGTGGTATCGTAACACCCTATATCACTTGACCCGTAACAGTCTATTTCCTCAATATAGAAGAATTATGGTATTAGCAGTCTAGCCAGTTTCTGATGCAGTTTTATATTCTCAGCCATTTACCCTGCATTTTCCTTAATACTATAGTTGCATATTCATTGCTATATTCTCCTTTAACTGCTGTCACTTACATTGTCATGCAGAACAGGGCAAATCAGGGTCAGTTTATGTAAGCGGTATCATTCTGAAGAACTTCATCAGTCTTTATTTCAATGCATTATGCAAAAAAACTTGACATTAAGAGAGCCTTAACTGACAGCAAATGAAATCAATCACTAAATCACTAAGCCATAATAAACTCGCTCAAGTTGCAGATAACCCTTCCTTCTCCAGACCTCCACCTCAGCATCCCATCAAATTATATTCTTCTCCAAAAAAGCTGACAGTTCCATTGCCAAGTCCACTATTACTACATTATAAAATTTCATATAAACTTTTGACTTTCAAAAGTATTTATAAGGACAAGAAAAGAAATCCAGTATCAATGAAGGCTGCTTGAGACAGGTAGCCTTAAAAAGCAGGCATCTGAATATGCAGTTAGGACGCAAACACAACTGGATCTGTCCTTAGTCAAAGGCAAGACTGAAAAAGTTCATTCCTCAACCTTTTCAAGTCTGTTAGTCAATATTCTCACATTGATTTTTAAGGAGCTTCAATGGTGACCTTAGTTGCTCATTTTCACATGCAAAACTTTCTGTCAAAATAGACTCTTTCCCCATTTAAGCCTCAAAAGAAAGCTTTCAGAACTAATGTGGGAACGTTTGACTTTTCTCTACATGGAAGTATTTAATGTAACTTGCTGCTTATGTCAAAGTGTAATGTAACTTTCATCTGTATGATTTTGGTCACTTTAAATCTCTATATCTCTTTCTCTTTCTCTTTATCTCTATTTCTATTTCTATCTCTATATAAAATAAATCTCTGGAAAAAAATGTGTAGTATCACTGCCAGGACTGCAACTAGGGTCTGTGTCACCCGGGGCAAACATGGATTCTGCGCCCATTTTGGTGCCCCCCAGTGCTCATTTTGGTGCCCCACCAGCGCGGCGCCCGGGGCACATGCCCCGGTTGCCCCCCCTAGTTGCGGCCCTGATCACTGCTACAATGCAATTCAATATATTCAGTTAGTTGATTCAATATATTAACAGTAACACATGGTACAATATATATATACAGTATTTAAGACTAGTTCATCTCCATAAAATATTTGCAGTGTATGTGACTATATTCATATATATCTTTTCCTGTCCATCTATAATGTGCATGGTACTGTACACAGTATTATGAATAGCAATGTATAAAACATCAAAAATAAAAAAAATGTTTTCCCAGGGAAATGGGAAAGTTATTTTCACACACTTGAGGAGATGTGGAGAGAAATTTTGTATGGAAATGTGAGTATCAAGGAGCAGCTCAAAACAAAATGAAGAACATATAGAAACAAATACCTTTTGGATAAAAAGAAAGAAAATATGCCATTGGAAGGAAATGGAACAAAAAAGGGAGAAGTTATAGAGATAATAAAGATTTTTGATACCTCAGAGCAATTAGTGGTATATAAACATTCAGCTTCCTGATAGCATTCTGCAGCTTCTTCAGAGCCGCTTTTATTTTTCCTTCCGTAAAAACTATTTGTTTGCCTTTTCTTAACATTAAAGAACAAAAGTCAAAAGAAATCAGAATTCTTTAGTTAGTATCTATACTGCTGGATTTTTATTTTATTTTTTTCCTATTCATGGTTGCTATTTACACTTGGAAAGCAAACATTTTATTTTAGCTCAATCTTTTTTCACATTAAGGCTAGGAGTTCATACATCCTTTGTATTTGTATTTACCAACATAACTGTTTTTTAACCAATAAACTAAATTTGGTCTAGTGGTTAAGGCTCCAGGCTAGAAACCAGGAGACTGTGAGTTCTAGTCCCGCCTTAGGCCTGAAAGCCGGCTGGGTGACCTTGGGCCAGTCACTCTCTCTCAGCCCAACTCACCTCACAGGGTTGTTGTTGTGGGGAAAACAGGAGGAGGAAGGAGTATTAGGTATGTTCCCCGCCTTGAGTTATTTGTAAAAATAATAAAGGTGGGATAAAATAAAATAAAATAACCAATAAACTAAAGACATACAGAAGATGTGCTACATCAGAAAATTTCCCCTTTTTTCCAAACTTTTGACATGCCACCTTGCCTGGAGATCTTATTTTGTCCTTGACAGCTTTACATTTTAAATGCAGGAAAAAATCAAAGGGGATGTAAATAAGTGATTTAAAAAGGAAGGTACATGCCCTCCCCTAAACTAGTACCTTCACCCTCAAAGCACCAGCCAAAATTATAGTTCATTTTGCAGACAAGCCTAGCTGGATAGCAGCAGCACCTCGCTGACCTTGGCAGATCTCAAAAAGCTAAGCAAGACTAGACTGAGAAGATGGGGAAAAAGGGTAACGTCCTGGAAAAAGACAGTGGACAACCATTCCCATATTGTGGCCCAGAAAACAACATGAATATGTCCACAAAGCCAGCAAGAGCTGAGTTTGACTCTAGGGGACTTTACCTTTTGGGGAGAAACATAAACATGAAACTGGGTAATAAAAATTTGCCTTGTATCAAATTACACTATTTGTCCATCACCTTAGTTGCTACCTTCCTCCTCCTCCTCCTCCTCCTTCCTCTTCTTCTTCTACTTCTTCTAATTTGTTGCCAAGAACTGGACTTGCAATCTGTCTACACATAAAGTATGTCCCTTCCCAGTCCTTCCCCAAATATATATTAAATAAACATTGTATCCCTTTCCAAAAGCCCAGCACAATTTAGAAAAACAGTGAAACACCATATGATCAAACCACTAAAATCTCATAGAAGAAAAAAACAACAAAGCTAGACTAAACACACTTCCACCCCAAATTCTCCCCTAAATTACCCTGTTTTAAAACGCTCCAGGAAGGCCAGAAAACAGGCTTTGGCAAGGAGGCAGTTTTGTACAGGGCAGGAGGACCCTTCAAGTATATTGGTCCTAGGTTATTTAGGGCTTTATGGGTCAATACCTATAATTGTGCTTGGAAAGAGTGGGAATTCATGCAGATTAATTTGCACGGGAATAGCCTCCTCTTGGTGCCAGAGACCAGTTAACAATCTCATTGTAGATCGGTTTAGAATGCGCAAGAGATATATATAAATCACGAATGTTTTGGGACCTAACAATATTGTATTTATATCTTCAGCAAGAATAAATTGTGTTAAAACTGTCCAGGGTGAGCCAGTATATGGGCTTCAGAACGGCTCTATAGTGTTGATGGTGGAAATCTGTGTATTTTACATGTCTGCACGCCATCGGTTTGAATGGAAAATAATGAGTGCTACCACCTGGAAAAAGCACTTCTATTTGCCTTCAAAAGTCTTGTAGAGTACATTTTCTAAGATGCAGCATTTGCCACAATGTTCTGAACAGACAAGAAACAACATAATTATCTTTGTATTTGTAGATAGATATTTCCCCCTGGGTCCGGAATGCTTATTTTCGCAGACCTACTAGTGCTATTGAAAGAAGCAGAAAATGCAGCAGGAATGTAACATTTTATGTTACATTTATCTTTGCCCAATTGATTAGAAGAGCAATCTTTTGCTTCTCTGTACAATACGATATGATAAGCCATGACTACATCATACATGGATGCATAATTTACATAAAATAAATGGAGGACGTAAGGCCTTTATAAATTTATAATGATTATACTCTATCACTCAGAAGCACTGTCAACACTCCCCTCTGCTACTATAAAACGAGTAACACCCGCCTTCCAGTGGTGTAGCAGTTTTCAGACAAAAGAAAATCAGAGTGGTACCACAATGGTACACTGTAGATACTTCGAGTGTTACCTGTCTACGCTTGCACATGTGCCACTACGGCTCCTGAGCATACGCAAAATGGAGTTTCTCCTCACCCTCCCCAGTTTGTGATCTCCCTCATCACAAAGGGATGAGGAAGAAGTAAGTGCAAAGAAGTAAGGCATGCCATTTTGACTGAACTAGATGCAAATGAATCTGGTGGTCAGGGGGCAATCAGACAGAGGAGACCCCAGGAGTCCAGCATCCTCCATGTATATACTGTAATCTGTGCAATAGCACACATTAAGTTTCACTTCTTTTTGTACCATCCTGCTGCTTGCTCACTGATAGCTGCTTCAACTTCTGCAAGAGTGTTTGAGATCAAGGTTGTTGTCACTAGTTAGAGGCAATGAGACAGTGCCTAAACAGATACTTATGCATTGCTGAAATTGAAAAACACTTAGTGACCTTTCCTTGCTGACGGATACCTTGCAATGGCTGCAGGCAGTAGAATGCTGGATCATTATGGTGCTTTAACGTGTCCACTTAGGTGGAGGGTCAAGTTATTTATTGGTTCCTGTGGATCACCACCAGCACCACCAACTTTATTTTTATTTATTTATCAAATTTTTATCACTGCCCATCTCCCCCACACGGGGGACCCTGGGCGGTTCACAATAAAAAGAATTAAAATTTCAATAAAATCATAAATACCACCAATACATCAGTTAGCATAAAATGCAATAAAATCCAAGCCATGGCGGATCTAATTCAAACCATAAGGGCATAAAACTGGTCCCCGCAGAACTAGGGAATAAACCAACCCTAAGAATGACTCTTCCCCTCCCTATGCCAGGCAAGGTGACAAAACCAGGTCTTCGGCTGTTTTCTGAAGTCCAGGAGGGAGGGGGCTAACCTCACTTCTGGGGGAAGGATGTTCCAAAGGGTGGGAGCTGTTGCAGAGAAGGCCCGCCTCCTGGACCCCGCCAGATGGAATTCTCTTACAGACAGGGTCCGCAACATGCCCTCTCTGCACGATCAGGTGGGATGGGCTGATGTAATGGGGGTGAGACAGTCCCGTAGGTAACCTGGACCCATGCCATGTAGGGCTTTAAAGGTGATAACCAACATGGACCCGGAAGCAAACTGGAACCCAATGCAGCTCGCACAGTAAGGGTGTTATGTGTGCTGATCTTGGAGCACTCATCACTGTTCACGCGGCCGCATTTTGAAGCTTTTGGATACTCTTCAAGGGTAGCCCAATGTAGAGCGCATTGCAGTAGTCTATATGGGAGATGACCAGGGTGTGAGTGACCATTCGAAGGGCCTCTCGCTCCAGGAAGGGGCGTAACTGGCACAAAACACGAAGTTGTGCAAAGACCCTTCTGGCCACGACTGCTACCTGCTCTTTGAGCAGGAGTCGTGAGTCCAAGAGGACCCCCAAGTTACGCACGGAGTCTGTCTAGGGCAGTGCAACCCCATCCAGAACTAAAGATGGCAAATTCCTAGGAGCTGAGGGGCCATTAACCCACAGCCACTCCGTCTTACCAGGGTTCAGCTGAATCCTGTTGTTCCCCATCCAGACCCCAATAGCCCCCAGGCACCTGGAAAGGGCAGCCACAGCATCACTTACTTCCCCCGGGATGGAGATGTATAACTGAGTATCATCAGCATACTGATGATACCTCACCCCACGGGGATGGATGATCTCACCCAGCTGTTTGATGTAGATGTTAAATAGGAGGGGAGAGAGTACTGAACCCTGCGGCACCCCA
Organism: Candoia aspera; assembly: GCF_035149785.1. NCBI lineage: Eukaryota > Metazoa > Chordata > Lepidosauria > Squamata > Candoiidae > Candoia > Candoia aspera. Next base: position 187,772,758 of record NC_086154.1, read on the forward strand.
CAGAGGAGGGGCCATGGGCCCGACCTCTCCTCCTGTACTAACACCGATGGGACTGGCCCTGGAGAAAGGAGGTGAACCAGCATAAAACTACGCCGTCCATCCCCAACTCCCTGAGCTGACCCAACAGGATACCATGGTCAATGTTATCGAAGGCCACTGAGAGATCAAGGAGAGCTAGGATGGATGCATTGCCACCATCCCGCTCCCGCCAGAGATCATCCATAAGTGCGACCAATGCTGTTTCCGTTCCATATCCGGGCCTGAACTTCAGAGTCAGATTCAAGAGGGGGGAGCTGGATGAAGAAGCAACAAGGCCGCATACTATTTCCTGTGCCAAGAAAAAGCCCCCTTCTATGATGCCAGATGATGGTGTCACTGCTACCACACAGGAAGCAAGCATTTTACTAAAATCAAGACTCTTTGAAGCAGTCATCACCTTCTTTCCTCATTCAGCTGATCTTAACACGGCCTTCAGTCTGACTATCCCTTTCTGCCTTCAGTCATGGCTTGTTTGGGAGTGGAGTTTTATTAGAAAGGTGGGGGAATAGTATCAATATAGCTATTAATGTGTCTTAAACTGGAAAAGGACAGCTATTTAAAAGATATGAGGGGTTATTTCATGCATATCTGGAAACAGTAAGCAACACTGAAGTGCTTCATCGCAAGTATATACATAACACTTAATTGAAAGAATTATTCCCCCCCCATCCAAAGCAAGCAGGACTTATTTGGGAACGGTTAGGGTTAAGATGAATGGGGTGGGAATGCAGAATCTCTCTCTCTCTCTGTCCTCTAATGACCCACTCACTACATTCCCAGAATGGCTCCACACTAACTTACATATGCTGCTTAAAAGCCCACTGCTTTGCTCCAGCACTCCGCACCCCACATCACCCCACTGGGATTAGCATCAGGAATGGTAATGGGTACTGCTGCTATAATGGTCCAGGAACGAGAGAGAGAGAGAGAGAGAGAGAGAGAGAGAGAACACTCAGTTACCCAGAACTTTAGGAGCACTTGAAGGAAGTGTCACCAGAAGTGGCTACTAGGGTTTTGCTTTGATGCATTGTTATGTGCTTGAAACTAATCTCCCAGCTGTTTTGTTTCAAGCATAGAATACACTAAATGACTGTTCCTAGCTCAAAACAGTTTGAGCTCAAATTGTTGGCTATTAAAAACCTGAATAAATATATGCATAGTAAGGGCACCAATGGAGCATGATTGATCAACATAGATGAAAGAAGTTTACAATCAGCTTACATGCATCAAGGCAGTAATTCTTCCCCCCACCCAAAAACACAATCCAGAAACCAATTTATTAATGCAGCTTATAAGAGATTTCTCATCCCTACATCTTGGGGGAGGTCTCAATTAATAGATTCTCTTAGTTAATATTATGTTCTATGAATATGTACTTTCTAATTGAATCTTCTACTAATCAACCCTGAAGTTCAATGTAGGAGGGGAAAAAAATACTTTCTACCTTCCCACCCCGCTGAATGTTATAAAATTCTTTCCTGTATTGCCACCCCACTTCATCATCTTTTATCTAATTGTTTTTCCAGTGGTTCCTCATGAGAAAGATGTTTTCTTTGAAGAAAAAGATGCCCTTTTCTGAAATTTTTCTATCACTGATATGCTTTCTAAGTGGGATGCCTAAAACTGTTCAAATTATTGGCAGCTCAATATGTGTATATAATTCAGTTTATATATTTTCTATCCTATCATTAATAACCTTTACTGTGGATTATTTTTCCTTTTCACTACCACAGCATAAGATTACATTTTCAATGAATTATCTTCCACAATCCTAAGATTCTTTCTGGTTATTCACCATTCACTTACATCCCATATAGTTTACATTTATTTTGCGAAAGTGAGATGTGCATGCATGTTTGTGTGCATGAAGGCTTTGCCAAGTGTTCATAACATTGCTGACTTATGTTCAGTTGAATCTTATTTGACGTTCTGTTGACAAAGTTCAGTGTGAGGGCAGAGTGGTTTGTGTGGGGGCACAATACCCTAATTCCACAAATGCACTGACAGGCTCTGGTGATGACTATCCCCAGGGTAAATTTCATTAAGTTCAACTGACACCTGGGAAGTGAAAAACTAAATTTAGTAGATTAGGCATTCCCTTATCTCTGCCTTTTCCCATCCTCTACTCCCTGTCCACAGTGCTGCTTTGCTTCCATGGGACATGAGACAGGAGAAGGTCCTTGATCATAATCATCTGGCTGTTCCATCACTCAAGGACAGCAAACAGTAAAAGAAGATGACACAAAGAATAACTGGTGTCATACATGGTATATGGTGAAAATGACCTTTGATTTGTTTTGTTGATTGCATCTGATGATGATCACAGAGGTCTGTATGTCTTTGCACTTTGTTCAGTTTTCATAATATGACATGCTAATAACAAAATAATTGAATCATTCACAATGTCATTTATCAATATTCTATTAATTTGAAGATTCTCTGGAATATTATTCCCAGATTAATTTATATTCTGAGAGGAATTCCAGTTCAAATATCTGGAAAATATTTTCAGAAAATAAACTCTTTCTTTAGAAAATTTCTACAGGATTCTTCAATTCTGAAAATATCTTTACAGAAAATGCAATTTCTAATTAATGAAGGAGGATTCAGTTTTCCGAATCTGGAACTATATCATCAAGCTTACCTATTATCAAGTATTAAATACTGGAAGCCAATAATTGGTGTTAATTTTATTTATTTATTATTCAAATTTAATTACTGCCCATCTCCCCCAAAAGAGGGACTCTGATTTGGGCACCTTTGGCACCTTTGGTTGGATTGACAGTATTGGGATCTAAATACAATAGAACTGTAGTATCTCTGGAAACAATTATCAGTCAGAAAGCTATGAAATGTAATATCTAATAAAAAAAGATTCGATCCTTTTTCCCATACTAAATTTACTTTTTGGGGAAACCCAACATTAAAAATTGGAAAAAAGATGGCGATATAGAAAAATTGGATGGAAACGGGGATATTGACTTTGGACCAATTGATAGATGTTGAAGATGAATTTTTAACATACTGTATGCTGTATTAAGAGATAAATATTATCTATCAGATGTAACCCAATGGCAGTATTTGTAGCTACATTTGTTAACAACATTGTTTGGACCAGCAGCATTTTTAGCTTCTGAGACACCTGAGATACTAGAACAACTTGTTAAATCCTTTAAAACTAAAAAACCTACTATTAGTTTTATAGATATTTGTTATCAATAAATCAATTTGATATGCAGATGCTAAGAGATGAGTGGAATAAAGAATCAGAGGTTCCTATGTTGCCTAGACAAGGGGAGAGTATCCTAACTTCTATAGCAAGAGTATCAATGGACCTTAAACTATGATTTATACAACAAAAAATAAATTTAGAATTTATTGAACTCCATTACGTTTGTATAAAAAAGGATTGTCTAAGATAGTATTTTGTTGGAGATATAATAAGGACAATGCTTCTTTAAAACACATGTTTTTACAATGTCATATACTTACTCAATTTTGGGAGAAAGTAGTGAACCATATAAATGTGACTGTGCAACAAAAGCTAAAATTTTCAGAGAATAATATTCTCTTGAATTACATACCTAGTACAGGGAATTTAACAACCAGACAACGTAAATGGATTCTCTGATATTGCAGCATTGGAAAGATAAATGTATGGCCCCATTTACTCAATGGATTGAAGACCTGATTATACTTGCCACCTATGAGTGGATTGCCTATAGATGTAGACTTTGTATAGGTAAGTATAATGAAATATGGGACTCATTTATACATTAAAAAAAGCACGATAGTTTGTAAGTGTATTAGAAATAAATATATATACATATACTTGCATAATATTTGATTATATAACTATATATAGAATTGTAACTGTTTGCTGTTATAATATCAGTATATTATCATACTTTATCATACTTTATATTTTTTTTGTTGTATTTTTTCACTTATTTTTTAAGCACCTGTAATGTATTTCTTTGACAGTGTACATATCTTTGTGTTTTGTTCCTTTCCATTTTTCTCTTTTTTTGTTATTATTTTAAAAGCAATAAAAATAAATTTTAAAAAGTTAGGATTCTCTGTTACATATACTGTATATGTGACAACATTCCATCATCCCACATGGCAGTTACTTTGTTGTGCAGTGACACCAAATTTTTAATTATTCTTGAGCAGCAGTATTTTCAGCATTGCTGAATGACTGATTATATTATGAACTTTTCACCATAAAAAGCATTTTACAACTGTCACAGCCAGTAGGCTATCTCCTAGAGCAGGAAAGAGTAAGATTCCCAACTGTACCTCTGTCCACACTTATTTGGGAATTTCTATGAAGTAAATATGTACATTAACTTTGTGTAACAAGAAAGCTTAGCCCTGGAACTTCTAAACCCAAACTTGGCTCTGCTTCAGTATGATAATTCAGCCCTATAGACAGTAGTTTGGGATTGAGAGATGTCCTTAGTGTAGTTGTTTTTCAAAAGGTTTGATAAGATAAACAATGGGAACAATTGTAAAATTACATTTAAATCCCAAGGAAAATAAATAAGTATTGCAGTGGGGGGGAAATGGTCTATGAGTCATGGAGTGTGTAATGATTATACAAGTCAGAGGCCTTTTTTGAGTATGCAGGAACCTTTTCTTCAGTGAATCCCAGCTACACTCTACATACCTGTTCACCCTACTCATAACTGGGGAGGCTGACATGGTTCACAGGAATAAATGATAACTCTTCAATTACAGCAGAAAGTAAAACCCATTGCCTAAAAGCAAAAAGCTCTCCCATTTTCTGATGACTTCCAGCTTTTAAAAATGAAGCTGTTCCCAATGTGCACAGCAAGTTTCTGTTTTGTGGTCACATCACAGCAGGGTCAGGGAACTGTAGCCCTTCAAATGTTGTTGGGTGAGAAATCCCATAATCCTGACCACTTGTGTTGGCTGGTGTTGATGGAAGTTGTAATTTAATAGTATCTGGAAGGCCAAAGGGTATCTGGAAGGCCACTCTTGCTCTACAGTATAATGGAGTATTGGGCAAATGAGACAGGAAATGGATAGTATGTAAAAATGAGTTCAGTGAGACTATACTAGTAGTTGGCCATTGGAGATCATTTGTCATGCCACAGTTTATAATCAAAACACCACTACAGTCCAATCTCAGTGCAAGTATGTGTTGGGGGAGAGTGAAATAGGAATATCTTTTTTTCTTTTTGATGTTGTCTTGTTCAGTTATGACTGCTTCTGTATTAGGGGTTCACTCATACTATTAACCCCCAACCACTGAAAGGAAGAAAAATAGTTTAGCAGTGGAAAGAAGACTATGTACCCAAGCATCTACTAGGCCAAGCACATGTCTGTTTCTAGGTAGGCCTCAGAAGCATTCTGAGGAACAATAGTGACGTTGGATGCACACAACTACAGTTGTGTTCAGAAGTGTTTTTCTGAGCACAATGCCTGCCAAACACTTCTATTTTTATTTTCAAGGAAAAGATAAAACAAACTCTTCCCTGTTCTGTATCCCACTTAATACTCAAAAGTGAGAGAACAAAATGACCAAAGTTGTTCTGTCCTTCATCTCACCATTTCACCTTCCCAGTTCCCCAGGTAACATTTGGATAAGAAAGGATTTCTTTTTCTTCTTTTTAATAAATGGCAGTGGTAGTAAATTCTACAGCTAAGCATTAGCCAGACTTGTTCCAGCATATCTACCATTAAAAAAGGTTTATTTTAGTATAAAAATAAAGCTGTTCCTAATACTGTTTCTCAGAGGATCAAAAGCATGACCGTGGTGTCCTAGCATTTGCTGTCTTCCCCTTATCAAGTACAACTTTTTCCATTTAAGGTACCAGTTCAGCTGGCTCCTTCAGCCATGTGAGCCTGTTCCTTGACTAAGCAATAACTACAACTTCCTTTCCACTGTTGGTACGGTAGGGGGAACAGAGAACAACTAACAAAAAGTTGGCAGGAGTGAAGAGGAACTTGGGGAATGGGAAGACTGGCTGGGAAAGCAGAGGAAGAGTTTGCTCCATATCAATGGAAACTGGCGGATAGTTCTTCAAGCCTAGTTGCACCATAATAGGGTGCCTTCATTTTATTTTGATAGGTAATGCCTTTTTTTTCACCCCCAACCCCTTGAGAGTGCTTATCAAAAAAATGAGAATTTCTGTAATTTCTGAACATGGAGACAAATGAAATGCAATACAATAAACAGTAAATATGAATTTCAGAAAGAAATTTGAATAGCTACAATGTGGGCGAAGGTGTTAGCCTAGGACTAAGGAGACTTTGGGACAGTCTCTCATTCTTAACCCAACCTGAAGGTAGTTGTTACGGTAAAAACAGAAGGAGGGAGCGCTATGTATGCCACCTTCAGTTCCTGGAGGAAAGGTGGGATAGAAATCAAGCCAGCCAGCCAGCCAGCCAGCCATGTGATAACTAATGCACTGTACATAAATAACAAGCAACCAAATGTAATCAACATTATAACGATTGCTTTCTCTTGTTTATACAATTTAGATGTCAATCATATACACACATACATTGGAAAAATACCAGAAGTGATAGGGTCAATATATATGCTGTCACCTCAAAAAAGAAACGTTGCACATATTCCTTAGCAATGTGGCCATTATTAAGTATGGAATCAGCTGCTGGAAACTGAAGCAAATATTCAAAGTTTGAACCAATGTGCTAGCAGAAAGGGAACCTAACTGTTTATAAGGTTGTACAGACGTGAAGATACTCAGGCATTCTCCACCTCCAAATAAAGATATTTTTAAAAGATGGTACAAATACAAATGTTTGTTTTAACAATGCTAGAAGCAGACCCAGGACAGGTGTGACTCTTCTGTAATAGTTGGATGGTGTTTACTCCTTTCTCCCTGTGCCTGATACTGTGGATATCCTGTTGCCAGACCTAGTTTGGATCTAAATTTATGATACCCATTTCCAAAACAAATACATGCACTTCAGTATTATCCAGACAAGAGGCCCAGAAATGTCACACATATACACATCCCACATTAGGCCTCTTCCCAAAGGAATACTTTTGCACCATGATTTTTCTGCTGAAACCACAATTTGTGTTAGGAAATGGACATAGGCGTCCAGAACAAGGCAGCATAACTTCACATGCATCAGGACATAATTGTGCAAATGAATTATGTAATTGACATCATTTGTGCAATGATGCCATGACACTTGTGATATCCCTTACCCTCCACCCCACCCCACTGATGCCCACAGAATGGATGTTTGCTTGGGCGCAACATGCAGCGTTTTATTAAACAGCAGTACTATGCCTATGGAAAGATGAATCCTTTCACACGGACATTTAAAACACACATTCTGCTGGATCATTCTGAATAAACAGGAAAAGAAGAAGGAACTTGAATTTTAGGAGCACTGTTTTCTGATTAAGCACCTTAGCATCTACATTCATTGTCCATTTCATATGTCAGAATACTCTCTGTCATCAGCCAGTGCCAGAAAGTGTCATTCACAAAGGGCCTAAAAAGATTAAAACAAACCCTAGAATCTTTGTCAGCAGTTGAACAACTCTAGTTGGCATAACAATCAGTCACTGTGATGCACCTTGCTCTCATTTTGTTTCTCCTATGTGAAACAATGCCGATGACATCCCGCGACGCTGATAAGAGCAATTGTTCCTATTTCTGACCCCTTTGGAATAGTTTTGGAATTTTTCTTCCAAAATAAAAACAAAAAAGGAGTCCAAGGCAGAGTCTCTTCCTTGTAGCCACACTTGAATACATATTATGCATACTTTTCTTTGCTGAATCATTTCTTCAGTTCCTCAATAGTCCATTTAGAACACACAAATATATTTTTTTTCTAGCAAAATGATTTGGTTTAAGCAGTAGTTAGAAATGGCATTTCTCAATCACTGACAGCTACCTTACGGAAACCTTCATTTCTAGCATTGGCTAATGTTTAGGGACATTTGGTGGCAAAGAAAGGTTACGGAAGACTCTGACCTGGAACGCTATAACCTCTGGCCCTCCTTTCAGCCCTTCCATTGCAAAGGTCTCCAGGTGCAGCTTAGGCAGCTGCAGGGCGAAGTCATTCCTGCCTGCCGCAGTCCATGACAGTGAGATCTGATCTCTGACCTAAAAGGGAAAAAACAGTATCAATGGTAATTCCCCTTCAGACACATTAACTGGGATGAAGTGGGTCCCCTTGAGTCCACTGAGTGGACTTGCATTGATCGCTGGACCTGAAATCCATGAATAAATTTAGGACTAATTGATTTTTCGTTGCAAATAAATCTCTAATTCAGAGTGCTGGGAGAGAATGTTAAGAAGAAAAAGCTTCCTCCTCTCTAGACTGAAATGAGATAGGAAAGAAAGTCACTTAAGGCTCCTTGTCCAAGTGGGGCAGCACACAATTCTACACACTATGCAGAAGGTCTATGTTCAAGAAATTCAGATGTAAGATGGACACCATCACCACATTAATTTCAGCAAATGTGCCACTAGTGGACCTCTTGTTTTTTTTCCCTTTAAATAAAGCTCTTACCTTCACATAAATATCTTATTCTCATAAAAGAAAACACTTTTAAGTTAATTAAGCTGTGAAGTAGCAAAATTAGATCAGATAATGGAAATGTTCTTAAAACTTCAGCTGCAAAAGCCGCTAATTAGAAGTGATCGTAAGTGCCTGTGAAAAGACTAAGTTCAAATATCAAGTATTTTAGTGTTAAGGACTAGCTGGACAAATAAAAAAAAATCTGAAAGGAGAAAAAAAAATGCATATTAGGTATGTTTGCAGCCTTGAGCTGTTTATAAAAATAATAAAGGCAGGATAAAAATTAAATAAATAAATAAATTGGTATTTAAAAGTATTTCAGATGGCACAATGTTTAAGGAACAACAAAACACAGAGCACCATAAATGAGAGAGATCCATATACTCCTGTGGACAACTATAATCTTATGCAGTTGGTATTGTACTGCCACCTTCTGTTAAGATGAACAATACCTTCACTCGTTATGCCTTCTATAAAAACACAACAGGCAATACTTATAAATAGTTTTTAATTGTTAGTTTCTATCTATACAAAATCTGACTCTATACATAAATACTAGAGAATAAGCCCATTAGACAGGGTACCTGTCGCAGTAGATCTGTAACCATACCAGGAAAAACACAACTACGCCTTGAGCTTAGGCATGCTCATCTCTGGCAGTTAGAAGACTGGAAGCATTTGCTTCTACTTTTAAGGAACAAGTGTTAGTATTACATGTGAATTCTAAAATATGGGTTAGGTTAAACTGATTTAATATACTTTAGCATTATTACCCACAGCTTATTAGTGTGTTTTGAACTAATCACTGAAATTGGATTTTGATGGATTTGAACAAAACTGCACAAGATTTTTAAGAATGGACACAGAAGCATAGAAATTCCTCATCTCTGTCGTCCTAGAGGAGAAAGAGGCAGAGTACAAAGGACCATAACTTATGACGACTTTGGAACACAAAGAATAAGGCTTCCTTCCAAGCAGGCAGCCTTGTGCTATACATAAATGTGATCTTTTAATTTTATTGGGGAGAGAACGGTTGGTGCACATCTGATTCTGTCTTCTTAGTTCGCAAACTCTAATATCGCATGAATTAAACTGAACTGTATCATCCTGTATCTCAGAGGCAATATACAGTAGAAATGTTTTAGAACAGAAACAGACATATAAATAGTTCCAGGCACATTCTCCTGCCCTGCTAGTAATTGATATAATAGTTTACTACACAAACATTAACACAACCATAAAAACTATCACTGCATTCCAAAAGTTTTTAAGAAGAGTCTTTCGTATTAAAGATTAAGTGCCTATACATTTACCTTGTAAGTTGTGAAAAATGTTTAAAAATGTATTCCTTTTACAATTCTTTACTAATGCCTATATATTCATTCCTGAAGATATGAAGTGCAAGTGTTAAATGAAATGATGGAGATCTATATACTCTGCACTCTAGTCTGTGGGAATAGGGAGTCTTACATTTCCCTAGTTGACATAAAGAATTCCTGTCAATACCTGTAGCTGTCAAACATATGCACTATAATGCAATTTTTATAACAGTATGGGCCCTCCACACACTTCTATCTGTACTATTCTAGGTTTAGGGTAGAGAGTCCAGAGGAACAAAAGCCATCTCTTAAGCTTTCTGTGGTATGTGTAATTTTGTTCAGATAGTCATCTTGTCTAATGTAATACAAATGTCATTTTACTATATCTATAATAATGCATATTTCACTTGATTTGTTATAGACTATATATGTTAAGTTTTCAGTTTCTCATTGTAGCGAATGTGCACCCAGATAAAAGAAAGTGTTAATGTGGATTAAGGTACTAAGAATTTATCAACATCAAACCACCAGTGTTTTGCCTTCTACCCTTCTGAACCATAGTCAATAGATCTAAATATTTTACGGCACCCTGGCCAATTCATTGTTTGATGTTTAAAAACGCACCCAGAATCAAAGAAAATTTATTAAATTTGAGCCCCCAAATGAGATACTATTAGCTTTGAAAGTCAAGTTTAACTGTGATATTGATGATTCTCTTTTTTCTGTGACAAAATTCACCAGGGAAACCCCTGATGTCAAAGTACCAAAGCAGATTGCTAATACTGAAGGAGGAGGGGAGGAACAGCGCAAAGGAAAAGAGGGGGTGAGGCGAGAGAGTCAGAGATAAACAATACAGATGCGGTAGAGATACAACATTGGCAGAGCCAAGTCCTTTCACCTCCATTTATTTCTGCTTCTGTCCTTTGCCATTATGCTATAACATAATTTGGGCAGTAAAAGAAAGAACATATCCTCAAAATGCAGTATATGGCTAGGCCATCATCAGAAAGGAATGTAAACATTCCTTAGACGTAAAGCTCTAGATAACGTAAGTTCCAAGCATTTATCCTAGTATTTTAATTATTTTAGATAGAAAGGGCTGCATTTTGTTGTTGTTGTTGTTAGTCATTTATTTTTCTTTTTTTGTTTAACTACTTAAAAAAGGGGGAGGTTGTCCTGATTATTTTCAAAGTTATTTATTAAGCTCAAACATTATATGGACAAGAGAAAGAGAAATGCTTTATACATAATGCTCCTTTTTCACTTTTTCCCCAGCTCTCATTGAGTGTGCAATTTCAGATTGCAGTTAGGGACTAACATCTTTGAATACTGCTATTATAACATAAAATCAACTGACGTGGACAACTAGCATGTAAAGGAGAAGGATTTTACCCTGCTTTCCTTCCTGACATGCTAAGTACCCATGTGAAATTTGTATGTTTGTTTTTTTAATAGGAAGATACATTTCCATTGTGTGAGCATTCTTTACTGCAGTCTGCAATGTAATAGCACAGCTCAGGGAAAAGTAGATATTTGAGGTTTTACAATTCCACTAATGCCCACTAATTCAGTGTACTTACAAAAGAACATCCTCCTCAGTTGTTTTTATTCACACATTTTCCCACAATGTTGATCTGTAGCAAAAAAGAAAGCACCTAAGTGTATGATTAAAGTCTGGTATGCCACATATAAACTGTAGGTTTTCAAGGACTTCATAGCTGTGGGAAGAAGATAGGACATTGTACAAATGTCCTTTCTGTCTGAGGCGCAGAAGAATCCCTCAAAACTAAAAGCAACTGTTTAACAAAACAGAACTGTAAGAAAGAAAATATGGAATGAATGGGCTATGGTAACTCTACATAATGTATATCCCATTAAAGCACTGAATTTTTTTTGTCTATACAAAGAAATCTATTTTCCTCTAAAGAAGACAAGACATCTCCCTACTTTGATAGGAATATGCTGTTGTGGAAATTGCTCAACTTAATCCAGGCTTTCTTTAGGATTTCCAGAACATGGATGTGATCAATACAGTGCCAAACTGCCATCTCTATCTGTACAAACTGTAAAAGTATTTCTAAAATCTGCAAATATATTCTAATATGTAGAAGACCAAAGCTTATTATGTCCTATCTGAAGGTTCTATTTTCCATCTGAAAAGAACTAAATCTGAGATTCTTTATTTTTCATGCATCCAAACATAGGTACATGTATTTAAAAACTCACCTACTATTTTATATCTGTTGTACAAAGTGTATTATCCTGAGACAGTATATAGACACCCTTGGTTTTGGTGGTGGTGAAAGGTAATTGGGAAAAAAAAGTGACAGCAACTAAACATACACAGTGGTTATTCACAAACCAGTTGTTAGGTGTGACACAGATATTTTTTATTGATAAATCAGGTCACACATGTGGAAAATAATTGTGTGTGTGTGTGTAAATATATTCAAAGGTAACACTGGAGAAAGTCTCAAAAGTGTAAAGACTATGTATGTTTATTTGCTTCTAATTTCTACATTTTGGAAATAGAGGCAGTTTTCTGTGGAAACAGAGATGAGACTCTTGGTGAGAAAAGGAGGGGAATAAAGGTGTCAAAAGTTAGCTTGTAATTAAAATTTTCTATTTGATGGTGCATCTGGGAACATTTTCCAGATGATTTATGTATACAGATACAATAAAGGCAGATTTGTCTGCAGTAGTTATGATAGGCATGGGAATTTTGCATATGCAGCCATTGCTAAAATCCTTTCTTTTCACTGTAATTCAAAAAAAATTATACATATGCTATAAAAATATAAAATATTTTTATATGAAGCAAACAATAAGGAACTGCCATCTCACACTGCTGTTACTGTGGCCAGCTGGGCTGAGACCCCTCCTCCCTCCTCAAAAGGTACTGCCCAATGCAACACAGCAGCAGGACATGGGGGCCATGGTGAGCAGGCCATTTTCCTCATAGCAGGCCACTCTAAGAATGACGAAACCTTAAAAGCAGGTGCTGGAATTATCTTGCTTTCCTTCACCCTCTTCTGTCATTCTTTTAAGGCTATAACCTGAAGGCAAGGAATCTGGGTTTTATCATTCTATTTTATCAATCTTTAGCTCCTTTATGGGAGCTTTCCCAGCTGAATGATGGGGCATCCTGAGTGCCAGAAAGAAAAGAGAAAGACAAGGTTATTCTATAAACTCCCAAGGAAGTTTTTAAACTATGTATAAAAATGGGATTTTCATAAGGAAAACTAAAGACTAAGGACATTCCACTGAAGGCCCTGGGGATCACAGGCTAACTTGGAAGACATGATACACTTCTATGGATTAGAAATCACTGACACTCCGTGATGCTACAAAACAAAGCAATAAATATGCAGTGGCTGCAGTTTTAAAAATGGGCTGTTTCAATACTCTCTCATTTTTTAACTGAATTTGAATAACACATACAATGTAAATTCCCATAAATTGAAAAGAAATGTTATTAAAGCCTTTAGAGCAAGCAAAATCAGGAAAGGATATAAACATTATACATTTGACCAAAGGGCCTAGATCCAATTAGGCTGATGTCTCAGTTGTACATTGGAATTGATTAACTAGGCAAATGAACATCTAGAATTAGTAACATGTTTATAAGTTTACGTCTAATTATTTAGTGTTTAACTCATCCATTGGGGGAATTTGTTTCTCTGTTTACAGACTACAAGACACATTGTAGGAGCTAACAGCTCTTAATTCCAGCTTTTTGAAAATGGTCCAAGGACTCTAACTTGTTCTGTTTGCTTAACACCAACTAATTTCTTTGCTTATAACTGATAAAGTTGATTCCAATGCTTAGTTAAAATCTGTTGATTATAGCTATATCCACTGTAATGTAGAAAATTGTTGACATTTCCTGGGCACGCATGTTGACCTTTAGGTACTATAATGTATTAATATATTTGTTCATATTTTATGTGCTTTGGAAATAATAAGTGTATCTGTGTTTTCCACCCTTATAAATTATAAGTGTCTCTGTTTTCCACCCTTGTATATTTCATTTAGAAGAAAGAACTGTTCCTTGTAAATGGAAGGAAGGAGGTAGAACTTTTTTTAAAAATATGACACAATGTTCTGCAATGCTATCTTTGCTTGCCCGAGTGAAGTTGGAGTTTTCTAAACCAAAACTCTGAGATCAGGCATTTATTGTACCACATTCCCAAGCAGTTAACAAATTTCAAATGCAGATTTGGTATTTAGTACAAGAGGTGCTGAAAATTAACCAATATGAATAAAGCATTGCTATAATGGAAGCTCATAAAAATCAGATTCATGTATTCGTTCAACTAAAAAGTTCACTGGGTGACTTGGTCTAATTACCATCTTTCAGTTCAACTTACCCTCACAGAGTTGCTGGAAAGAAAGAAGAGAGTGAGGGAAGATTTTCATATATAATGGCCAGATCTGTTTGGCAGGATAAAAATGTAATCATCAGTAATCTCTAAAATCAGCTTTAGAGAACTCATCAGAAAGATCAACATGGCCTATTTCACATATAAGAGCTAAAGTGAGAAAAAACTCAAAATATTGGACTTAGGGAAAATCTGCTGATGGGGAGGAATGGCTAGCTATTACAATGATTAAATGCCAAAATATGTTAAATATTGTGACCCAAATTAAGAAAATTTATGGAAGGCTAAGGCCCCTTCCAGAAGCAGTACAGACTCTTTAACTACTGTAACAATCATGACAATATTCCAATATGTTACTGACCCAGCATATATTGAAGACATACTCTTGATTTCTTTTGCTCAACTAAGTAGAAGAATGGTGGATCAAGAGAGGGAGAGCTTTCATTAACTTCCTGTTCAGTCAATTGTTCAAGTCAACATATAAAGGTTTTTCCAGTGGTTTCAGATGCCAAAGTCCAATGTTACCAAAAAGCTCTTCAGAAATAGCAATTATTTCAAAATATACAAATTAGACTATTATTCTTCTGTTTGCCAACAAAATTGGCTTTCAGTTAATTTCTGAGCTCAGTTTGAAGTATTATTTTTACTTCAGAAGCTTTTGTTTAATATTACTGCTGTTTTATAGCACCTTTTAAAATGCTTTTGTTTTCATTTGTTTTATTGTAGTCTCTCTGAAAGAGGAGATGAAAATAAATGCCATTACTTTATAAACAGATTTTAGTATTTTAGAAAAGGTGAATTTTGCATATTGAAGACAAGTTTAAAGTCTAAACTATCCATAATAACTTAAAGTTGGAAATCCAAATTAATTTTTAGATGTTTATTTCTGTAAACTCATCACAATAGTGTTCCTCATAGACAAGGATGGAAAAAAGTAGATTTTTAAATACACACACACGCACACACATGCACACACTAAAGAGAGTCCATGTCTCCCTGAATTAAACAGGAGAGCTTTAAGCACATGCTTAACTCTTCCACTTCAAGTGGTCACTCATGAAAGTGCTTAAATTTGGCTGGATTTTGCCATGTATTTTATGTTTTTAATCTATTGCTATATTTCATTCCACTTACTGCAAAACAATTTTGCCACACTTCTATTTTGTAAGTATTTCCAATTCATGTGAGTTAACGTAGTAACCGTATCTAGAGATAACATTGTGCAAAGTCTAAAACAATTACCTTGATTCACATTTGGCATCTGATGACCACTGCTGAAATTAGGAAGGAATTGTTCTTTAGAACAAATCAGCTACAAGTCTGCTGGATTATTATTATCCTCTCTTTTAATTAAATGTGCTTAGGCAAAAACACTGCCTGAAATTTCCTGGGTATTTTGCTGAACTCATCTTTGCATCGAAGAGGCACTTTTGTCATCCTTTTTTTAAGTTTGCCTCCAGATAATGACAAATTCATCTGTAACAGATTTGATGTATGGTAGAGAATTTATTTGGTACCTGGAGGATGTTACCCCAGGGAGATGGCGTGAACTGAGTGACCTCAAATTTCTTCCAAACTTCCAATTCCTCAGTATACAGGCATTTACACACCAGTCCAATCCAGTCCAGCTTTCATTAATTCAGAAATATCCCAATGTGTTCAGTAAGACTTATTCCCTGGTAAGGAAGTATAGGATTGCAGTGAGAAAGCAATATCACTGCATGATTCAGTCAATAGGCTGCTTAAAAAAAAAAGATTTTACAAGAATAATAATGCAATCCTGTGCAAATCTTTGTGGACATAGGTCTAACTGCAACTGATTAGATTTACTTCTGAGTAGACATACAGTATGTATGCCTGCAGTGTCAACTTTTTTCAGCCAAAATAAAAAGGAGGTAGTTTTCTATTATTCATCAACAGAAAATTCAGTATAATATAATGTTGTGAACATTTTCCTAGCATGTAAAACAGAACACACGAAAGCCTGAGATCAGTTGGATGAAAGAATAATTTGATCCAGGCCCTTTTAAGCAACAGTACATACTATGCCAAAGCTATTCTGTATCTGTGGGATGTGCACAATAATTTGTCCCTGATGAACAGATTTCATTGACCTTGAGCTGGAAGTGAACCCATGTCTGGAGAAAATAACGCATTAACTAATTTCACAGTACTCCACACAAGGATGTTTCCTCACTTAAGGCAAAGTATACAATATACATGCATTAAAAACAAAACAAAACAAAAAACCCTTCAGGTTTCCAAAACAAAAAAAAGACAGACGGGCTCTGCCATTAGTTTCTTAGATATGTGTCAGCTAAAACAGTTAAACACATGGATATGACATTCTGCAATATCTTTATCTTTAGTTTGTCAAGGTTTTTAAATCCCTCTTGAGCTAGAGTGCCATTTTTAGCTTGGCTAGGTCAGAATGACACTGAACAATATGAGTGATGACACACTAGACAGCTATCTGGACAGAGATGTCATCAGCAAGCCAGCTGTGCTAACACCTGTATGTCCTGCACAATTGATCCTTAGGAACACAGATCAAGAAAATCAGGTTATTAGGGGATCCAAACAAAGAAGACGCTTAAAGTATTTGCAAAATAGCAGTCTAAACATCAGAAAGGATTATTCAAAGGAAAGGGGGAGAAAGAATCTCTCAATGTAATCAGCATTAATCTATTAAGATAAAAAAAAGTGATACAAATATTTTTTTTCCATGGGATGAACTTAAAAATTAATAACAACAACAAAACATGCTTTCAAACTGTTGGAAAAATGTTTGCTGTTTTCCTGTTGGTTTCTGTGCCTACTGGTCCATTACACTTGTGACAGGTGCCAGGTTGATAGACAAAAGCCAAGAATGGGTTCAATCACCTAAGAGCAGCCTCCAAATCCTGTTACTCTCCTGCTAGTGCTGTTTGAGCACTGCATTCTGTATTTCCAGCCCAAGTAAAAACAAGGTCATAACTCTAAAAAAAATAAGGTATAATAAGAGGAATACTTAAGTACAAGGTCACTAAGCTAGTATGCTGTACCAACAAACAGTGAATAACAATAAGTACATCTGTGCCTAATCCAAAAGAAATAAAGTTCCCTGGCCCTTTTATTTAAACATTTTAATTTACTAGAAAATTTGATTGATCTGGATGTTCTGATTTATCTGTATTCGCTGTGGATAATTCAAGTCCTCAACACTGCTTCAAGGTTCAATACACTGCTGAAGACACTAGTGGCACAAAATGAATACTAAAATAACACAGTAGTGCCTCCATTCTGAGCTCCAGAAGTACCCCCAAACAGCATTTCTGTTGATACAGCTACATTTGGTGCTGTCCTTATGGCATTAAGATAAACTAGGCTGCATTATACAGTGTGGAAATCAGAATTCTCTGAATATTCTCTGCTGGAGAACAGGAAGCCTTGGGTTTTTAAATGGGTTATTATACCTATGATTCTTCAGATAGAAACAAATCCCCATCTTAAGTAGATACAAGGCTTAACCGGGAAAGACAAATACATGTGTCATATTCTTCTCCATGCTTAGATATGTGAATGGGCAGTGCCTCCTGGCTTCAGACTATGTAGCAAATAACTTTTTCAAATATAGGCAAATAAAAACTCTCTTCAGGAAAGTAGATCAAATGTAATGTGGGGGGCATTGTTCTTGAATTTATTTCCATCCTAATACATGCATGAGGAAGCTGGTTCCCAACACATATAATATCCATCACATACCTCTGCTTTACTTTTCATACCTTCCTTCTCTTAGTGATACACTACGAAGTTTTATATTAGGAAAAATGACATGGCCCTTGGGCAAAACAGGTGTTTTCAGCAGTTATTCCAAATTATGTCAACAGTGAGAACTGAAACAGAACCTCAGTTTGCTGTATAGACCATTAAACCATTAAGATATTGTTAAGAAATCACATATGTACTGATCAACTTTAGAAGACTAACCTTGTTCTCCCATTCAACTAGTTACTTGTTGAACATTAATCAAACATTGTAAGGTTATGTACACTTACTTTTGAGTAGGTCTATTGGTTTCAATTAAACATCCTTCCAAGTAGACACACTTGTAACAACATGAAGAACAAGTGTCTGAAATCCATACGTTCTGAAGGGCAAACCTCAAAACCAGAAATTTGGAACACCTTTCTTTAGGGGGGAATTTAAACATGCTTGTTGTCAGTACATTTGAAAAGGAAGTTGCTTGGATAGAATGAAAAAGGGGAAGAGACTTGAAAAACAAAGAGTCTTCTTGGAAAAAGAAGAGTCTGTTGAGTCCTGTATGTAAGGTTGATTTGGGCTTTGTTTTTAGACAATTTGTTAGAAGTTTCAATGGTATTCTACTGTTTATGTGTGTTTATTATTATTGATATTTAAATTACTATGTTTATTTTATATTATGTTTTGTTACATTTTTATGTATTATTAACGCCCCCCCCGAGTCACCATCTTGAGATGGGTGGCCATATAAATCATTTCAATAAACAGACAAACGAACAGAACAATTATTTTTCATCTGTATCTCTGTATTTGTATCTGTATCTATCTGTACCTCTACCTCTACCTATCGATGATGGATGAAAAACAGCAGACAAGACAAGACGTGAGATGACTGATGGTGTAGAGATGGCAATTATCCCCAAGCCAAATTATGCCAAGTGGGTGGAAACACTTTGGACTCAGTGGGTAGGATCTAGTATATTAGTAGGCAAGGGACTTCCAAAGTTGGAAAGTGCTGGCAATGGCAGATAATGAACTCTCTTACCCATTACAGCATGTTTTTATGTAATGGGTATATTGTGTAGCCAAGCTCAAAAAGCAGCAAAAAATATAGAACATACAAAAGTTCTTAGATGGAAGACTCTACAAGTCAGTTACTGACTGGTGGGAGTCTTCTCTCAAGGACCAACATTATTAATTCTAGTTATATCTGTTTGCGGTACCATATTTCTGGTCAAGAGGAATATATATATATATATATATATATATATATGTATATATATATATATATATATATATATGTATATATATGATGTGTCAGCAATATACTAGCCATTGGCAAGGAACTGCGTCAAGAGGAATGAATGAATGAATGAATGAATGTACATATACATATACATATACATATACATATACATATACATATACATATATATATATATATATATATATATGATGTGTCAGCAACATACTAGCCATTGGCAAGGAACTGCATAAAGGATTCCAACAGCGTACCCCAATGTAGTAACCTCCAGATGTACTGGAATTTCAACTCCCAGAATTCCCAGCCAGCATGATTTTTTGGCTGCAGTAGCAGGAATTCAGAGAATGGTAGACTGAAGGCTAGATTAGAACCAGGGAAGAAGGGAAAAAGCACTAAATCCGAAACGAATGAGAAACTCCTCCTTCAGTTGAATAGTTTGGCAAAACAGATTTTCATTTCATTCTAAAATATAAAATATAAGCTACTTTGGTAAATAAGCATTGTAAGATTCTGCTAAGCTTGCTAAGACATTTTAAATACTTATTTGAGCTTCCCAAATTATAGTACAACTCATCTGATAGGGCAAATGATTAAAGATTTGGTTTGAGATTATTTCTGAAGTATGCCTTCTTATTGTTCTCTTTTGGCTTTCCATAACATAGAATTTATGACAAGTAAATATTACAATATACAGTGGAGCACGTGCTAGTGCATTCATGCACAGGGACATGGTAGGTTGGCTCCTCTGGCTTCTTCAAGGTGGAATCCCTAAGCCCTTCCACCACAATCTTTGGGATAGCTGGCGGGGGAGGTATTCCATCATATCCCTCAGTATGTGCTTGTGAGCATGTGCATAAATACATGTTCCTTTATTGGAAAGAACCACAAATTATTTTCTGAACACTAAGACTGAAAATAATTTCACCACTATCACCAATGATGTGAGGAAACTGACAGCAACATCAGAGGTCAGAAACCAGAGGTACCACATATTTGATAATTTCATTTAAAGGATGGAGCAGTTTAAAGTACTTTCATTTGAA
The DNA here is from genome assembly GCF_035149785.1 of Candoia aspera. NCBI lineage: Eukaryota > Metazoa > Chordata > Lepidosauria > Squamata > Candoiidae > Candoia > Candoia aspera. The sequence continues at coordinate 187,793,087 of NC_086154.1, forward strand.
GAATATCTGTTGTACTGTATATCCATTGTGAGGAGGGGGGGAAGCAGCACAGTCAAAAGCTCAGTGTCAACTATTACTGCAGATTAGATTAGTTCATTCCTTTGCTTTTGCTTCTACCTTCACTAGGTCAGTGTTTCTCCATATGCAAACGCAAGCCTATATGTACAACATTTGTATTATATTATTCCCTTCCTTTGATATGGTCAACTGACTAATCAATAAAGTTATATTACTATTACTATTACTATTCCCTTCCATTCTGTTCCATTCCATTCATTTATTCATTTTTGTTTTTAATATGGCTGGGAAATGACTTATCAAAGCACACAGAATCTATGATTGGAAGGTTTTTTAAAATGAAACATTATCTATAACGTCATACACACACACACACACACACTTTCTTGCAAGCAATCTGGAAAATCAGGCCAGAGTAGTAACTGACTAAAATATTAATGCATACTATTATTTTGGGGTCTTTCTACAGTATAACAGTGAGAGAGCATTGCCACAAAAATTCAGAAAGAGTTTATTTTCTAGATTTTTAATTGTGGAAACAGACCTATATTTGCTAGGATATAATATTGAGATCTTTTGTGTATATATTTTGACTGGTTATTATCTTATAGATTATTATATTTCTCAAGTTCCACCAGCATTTCCAGCAGAAAAAGCAATACCAAAGTACAATTCCTTGAATTACAGCTTTAGATGGTAAAGCATTATCAAAAAATATTACTTACATTTTGAAAGGTAGATTCCACTGATTTCATATGACTAGCAATTAATTCTTTGTCTCTGTTGAATGAATTAAAAAAAATCAAATTCTTTTACTTTGTTATTTTTAAAGGTTTATTTTATTTTGTTGCCCCAAGATTTGTTGTCCTTGGGTAATTCCAATGTCATATACAAAAATTTTTAGCCAAGTTAACAATAAAGTGACTAGCATAAGCAATACTTTCCATTCTTTTTCTGCTGCTTTTGAGTCAGCTCTATAATGTTCCTTGTATACAGTTGACCAATGAAACTTCTCCATGTGAGGGACGATAACAGGTCTCATCTACCAAAGGTATCAGAGATGGTACTAGAAGGGATTAGTGTCTTTCTATGTTTTGTTACTGAACTTTTGCATATGTTTCCACAAGTTCAGAATATGGTTGAGAAAATTCTAGAATTATCCACAAGTACAAATCAGTAAGAAATTTTGAGAATAAAAAATGCCGTTGTTTCATCATCACAATCCACAAATTAAATACATTTTTAAAAAAACTGGCAGATATAGCAATGGCTGTGTAACCTCAATTTTCTTGGCACCACTGAAAGAACTGGAGCAGCCTGGGGACAGCAAGGTGGTCAAAGAAGAAAACAATCCATTTTGTCCAGATGAAGAAACCTTTCTAACTTTGAATGTTTTTCACTCATAGGATATTTGGCAGCACACAGAGATCTATGTTTGAAAGCCTCTGGAAACTGTGTAGCATCTTCTGGGTGCTAGCATGTTGGTACATCTATATAACACCTACCTTTCTACATGGTGATTCATGGTGATTACCTCATGCAGTTTTCAGCTACACTAATCTCTAGGAATATGTCTTTTTATCCATTTAAATCTGAAGAAAAGCTTGCTTTGAGGACAGTATCTAAAAGGCTATTTTGTTGGTGTGAATGCAGCTGAAAAGTTGCTTGTTTTGTCACATGTAAAAGTTTTGTAGGTGTGTATTCTGGGCATATGCTGTCTTGGCTACCTTAGAAGAATTTTATGTGGTGGGCTGACTACTTGATTTTCTATGCATTTATTACTTGCCAAGTCCTGAGCTTTTAGTCAAGAGATACATGAATGACTATACTTGTGTGCTGTTACAGCCTCATGGCCAATGTGCCATGTGTATTTTGCTTCTTTATTCCTGTACATCTGATATATGTGCTCTACTGCTCAACTATCATATACCACCATATACTAGTATCTCTTCCCATCAAAGCCACTTTGCTCTTTGGTCATATAGTTGGCTCAACTCAGGTGGATATTAGGGGTAAAACTCGAGATATGTACGCTGCGTCTGTTAATCATGCCTGTCCATGGACATTGAAATGATTGAAATGGACCATTAGTATGTTCAACTAAGTTCTTTTTCTTCAAGAGGATCTTTTACTACCATTTCAAAGAGAGGCAGCTGTACTTTTGTTTTCCAGTGCTGCATTATCCAGGACTAAAACCCTTTGCATGAAAGTAAGAATTGATCTTTTGTCTGTTTCAAGTGATCTCCCCAAGGCCCCCGTGCTCACTTTGCTGCCATGCGGAGGGCACTCTCTGCATCGTGGATGCTCTCTTCCAGTCGACGCTTGTCCTGCTCCAGCTGGGTAAGATGTCTATTGAGCTGACGCAGAGATTGATCTTTTCTTCTCAGCTCCATCTTTGCCTCGGAGAGACTCTGAGAGCAGACAGAAAACAGAGTTACTTGTCAGCTCTGATAATTAACTTCAATTTATGCCATAGGCTATTAAACAAAGAGGAATACAGACTGACTGTGAAATAGATTGGGGCTATTTTCGAAGAAAAATAGTACTTATTTCCTCTTAAACATACAGTACATTGCAGATTTAACTGCTTTATAACAAATAAAAACCATCTTGATCTGTACACAATCATATATGATAAATATACATTATCTTAGGATTCATTAAAGTGGGCTGGGTAAGCATATAGGAAGAGCTATGCTGGGTTACACCAAAGGCCTGTCTAGCCCAACATTTTGGTGCAAGAGCAACAGCCAGATTGCTGTGGGAAGCTTACAAGTTGATCATGAGGAGAACAGCACTCCCTCACAGAAAGGAACCCAGAGCACCTGGATCCGTAGGTAGAAAGAAAACTGCTGTTTGAAAAGGGAGTAGAAGATGCCATAGCAAAAAGCACCTATCCTACAGCTCTTTTAACTGTTCAGTAAAGTTCGAATTGTAAACATTATGTCATACAGCGTCTTGTGGTTTCCAAAATGAATTACATAATTTCTATTCCTTCAAGGTTGCTCCAAGATAGTCACTAATGGTCAAGCTTCAAGTAGAAAAGTAGTTCAGATGGATAAAAATGCAAACAATTCCCCAAATGAGGAACAGCTAAAACTACTTGCCTGCAAAATACAAACAATCTTTTATATGATTTGCTTTACGGTCACATTTCCAAAGGCTTCTGAGCTGCTATGGTGCAATTTCAATTCAATCCAGCTCTTTTTTTTATTTGGCTTTCTCAACTACTGGAAGATCTGACAATTGTTACAGACATTCTTCTAATGTCAGCACTATATCTGCTTCTCGGCAAGATACTTTTTCTGCATTGCATTTATACTTACCTGCGCGTAAAGCTAATTTCTAAAGATACTTTTTCACAAATGAATTTTGTTTTTTTGTTTTTTACTACAATGTTTATTACTAAAGTATTTCTATTGCAGAAGTAGTTTCCTGTATGCTTTGTTGACAAATTAAAAAGCTACTGTATAACCTTCATAATGGAGCCAGGAATTGTATATATATTTATGATGCTTTGTAACTCCTCCTAACAACTTCCATCTGAGAATCTGAAATGTCAAAAAGCAAAAAGAAATTTGGGATAATGATTTTCAGAAAGGCTGAGCAAGCATTCATTTCCAAAATTCAACAGGTCAGTGGAAGCCCAAAAGCCCTATTCAGATTATGGAGATTGTAAGGACCATTCCCATTTTCCATTTGAAAGACGTGAGTACATATCTGAGGGGATACTGCATCTGCAGGCAATCTTTCTGTAGACTAGAAGCAACAAAGATTTGCAGTTGGGGTTGAGGTTGGGTACCTCTGGTATGCAGATGATAACCAGCTCTCCTTCTTCCTGTTCTATGAGTCAAGTGACACATTATGCAAGTATTGGATCAGTCTTTGGATGGGCTGAAGAAAGGGCCAATATACCAAGAATGAGTCCTGATAAGGCAGAGGTGTTCTAGATTGGTGCCTTATATAGAGGGAAGGACAGCAGTTCATGTGATACTTTCTTGATTGTCCCAACTCAACAGAGGTTTAGCAATCTTGGGATGGAATTTTATTAAACCTCCTTCCAGAAGCACGAATTGCAGAACACTGCCAATCTAGCCAGGGAGAATGCTCTCCTATGTGAGATAGAGGGGATGTTATTAAGGTGGTTAGAGAATATAAAAAGTTTACTATAGAAGCCACAATTAGAGTAGTGAGAAGCTTTACTTTTATCTCTATGTACTGTAGGTCCACGTCAAGGACTCACTATGTCTCTAAAGTGGATGTCTTCAATCACAACAACAAGAACTGGAGTAACAGACCACACTAATTTATTTATTTTATTTTCTATCCTGCCTTTATTATTTTTATAAATAACTCAAGGCAGCAAACATACTTAATTCTCCTTCCTCCTCCTATTTTCCCCACAACAACAACCCTGTGAGGTGAACTGGGCTGAGAGGGAGTGACTGGCCCAAGGTCACCCAGCTGGCTTTCATGCCTAAGGTGGGACTAGAACTCTCAGTCTCCTGGTTTCTAGCCCAGCACCTTAACCACTAGGCCAGATTGGCTCTCTGCAGTTACACCTTTCTTCCAAGACTAAACAAAGTTAACTGCTAGGACTAATTGGGCCAAAAATCCTTTCATAAAGGTTAATTTTATCCAGGACTTTAATCAGCAAGGTCTCATATGAGGGAAGGCCAGATTCCAAATGCAAAAGAGCATTTGACACACATCAGGGAATGTATGGTATAGCTCTTAAGAATTTGGATTACATTACCTCTGAGGCTCCTGTGTCATTGTCACTATACAGACAGTGACAATAAAGTACAAACCTCAACATCTTATCCCTGAATTATTATTGGGACAAATTTATTGCCAATTAGAGATCTTTTCAGCTTGGACTTCGTTTCTTCAAAACTGTAGAGGATTAGAAGAAAACACCTAGATATTTAAAATCCTTGACTTATTCAATACAGAAACCATTTATGTGCCAATTGTGAGAATAGTTAGCATGCCTCTTAGTAAGTAGAACCACTTTTGTTTTGGAATAGTTAACAGCCAATTTTTCTTCACTGCAAAATATTTTAGGATTGTAAGTTCTGCCTTGTAGACACTGTGTCACGGATACAGTGACTGCATCACTGACAAAGAAGAGGATGGATATGGGTTTATTAGCCACCTTTGCTGGGTGAAACTTTTAGACAGAGCTGGAATGATGAAATTGATATAAAAATGGAAAATTAAAGGAGCAAGTATGCATCCTTGCATAACTTCTTTTAACATAGGTATTGAAGCAGAGATTTCCTAAAGTGAAGCACCTAACCTGCATATAAGTGCTTACCTCCAGTGTCATAATTAATCAGAGAAGACAGCCATCAATAATTGTGTACCCCAATTTAGCTCATAGACTCTCCTGAGATATCAAGGTGAAGACTGCCTTCAAGTCAATGAAGACAGTGTAAAGAGTTTCTCATGGTCGACTAGAATATGTTTCAGCCAAATGATGCAGTACGAGTATTTGTAAAATTCACCTTAACTTGAATTAGCCAATAAACAAATTTCCCATGTAGATCCCTAGCATATAATTTACCAATAAAACTTAAGAGGTTAACTGCTAAAAATTAAGACAAATCCATCTTATCACCTTTCTTAAAAATTGAGACAATTATAGAATGATATCATGACACAAATTCCCCCCTTGCATACTTGTGTCCCAGCATCTGACACAAGTATGTATCTTGCAACTTTTGTGGCATGGCACACATTTCAACACTTGCCCCTTTGTCTCTTCTGCAGATGCATGTGACAGCACTTTAGTATTTCTACTTATTCAGTGGGACTGATTTTGAAAAAAATACACTTCTGCATCTCAATCCAAACTGAACTCACTCCAAAACTCCAAACATATCATCAAGAGATATCATGTAAAGTACAGGAGACAGACTTTAAACCAGTGGGATTCTAAAGCATAGTGATATAGGGTTTGACCACAAATCCCACAGCACCACCTCCTGCGAATCGCTTTCCAAACAGAAACAAGCTAGGGAAAGGATGCAGAGCATGGCTTCTTGAATTCTTTCTAATCCCTTCATGAGCAATGGCCATTGGAGGCATCTGTATTTAATTCTGTGTAAGAAAGGAACACATAGTGTCTATGTGTATGTTTTCTGTTGCATGTGCATGCATGTGTGTGTACACACACACACACACACACACACACTGGGAAACACAGGACAGATTGCATACACTCTGCTCTGGGTCATGTAACCAGAGGCAGAAAGGAGGAGGCTTAGAATTGAGCATTCCAAGCCACTGCCCATCTCTCTCTCCCACAGAGATGCACTGGTATTTTTCTTCACAGCCCCAAATAAAATCTGGACTGTTTTTGAATTCAGTCTTTTTTTTTTTTGACAGCTTCTCCCACAATACCAAATTTGGTCCCATTCCATTCTGTTTTTAAAGTTATCCTGAGTCTTGAGCCCTTTTACAAAATTTCTTTCCAACATTCTCCTGGTTTGAGAAGAATAAAAAGGGCTACCTTAATCACCATGACTCAAGCTGAAATCCAGAGGATCTATTCAGAAATGCTCCATGGTAAATAATTTTGAAAACATGAAGAGTGTCAAGGAAATTAGCAAAATTGAACTTTCTCACTGTTCTTTAAAAAAGGGAAACCAAGTAGAGTCTTTCTACTAAAAGCAAGTATAAAGCCAGATCTAAAAGTAGTTTAATACTGGGCCCGGGTAATTCTGACTCAATCTAATATATGATCCAAGAAAATATACAGCAGTGTAAGCTTTAATGATTAGAATTCTCAGGTCTTGAAAGAACCATAGCAAAGTATTACAATCAAACTGGCAAACTCTAGCTTATGGTACATAGCTCCAAATCAGAATTATATATCATAATCCAGCCATGATTTGTAGTCTCACTTGAACAAGCAGAAACTTCCAGGAGATGTGTAAACCTGAGGCCATATAATACAAATTAAACCACACTTAGTATTACACATTAATCACTGTTTGCCTCTTTGAAGGACTCCTATTAGTCACTGCCAACAATTTCTTGCTATTGTTGCACCCAATTTTTGCCATTAGTGTACCAAGTTGCATCTGACAAGATACAGAGGCATCAGATATTTATTTTCATCATTGGTCTTCTATGAAGTGTTAACTGCTTTTGAAAACAGGGCATCAACACAAGCTGTTAAAAGGCCACCAAGTGAGAACATAAGAGCAACTACAGCTTCTGTGATATAAACAGAGAATAATTTCCTGGCCTCAAATTCTTTCTGGTCACACATACTGCTCCATGAATGTTTTCAGAAGAAAGTTTCCTCTTTACTTTTAAGTCTTGATCTTCAGGGGTTAAAGATAAGCCATTAAAACTGCTGAACCACAGTCTGGAGTGTTTTAAAGTAATATATTTTCTGTTGCTAAATCTTCCTCCTCCTTCCCTCCACCACCATTTTCTTCAGATTGATCTAATTAAAACCCCTGATAAACTTTATGGACTCGAATATTTCCAGCTGAACGGCTGAAACCAAGAGGGTGTGCCTCAAGGCAGCAAGGAAACAATGATAAGCAGCAGGTTAGCCACTAATTTCTCAACCAGGGTAGATTGTGGAAGTGTGATGTTCTGCTATCCCAGAAAGTGTTCAGGAGAGAATAGGATAAATCAAGTTTAATAACTCTGGTCCTAATTGTTCCCCCAATGCTCAACTCTAATTACTTGGAGAACTCTCCTGACTGTCACCTGATATTAAGTTGTTGGAGGCCGCATGCGGAACAGTGAGATAATCAATAAACATTTAGAGGGGAGACGAATGAAGATCCCCGTTAAGCAGTGGGAACTGGCAGCACCCAGAGCCCTTCTGCTCATGAGAAAGCCTATGGGAGAATCACCGAGATTGCAAAGCAATAAATCCGAAGCACTGTTTTTGGGCCTGGAGGCCTGGAGGCAGGAGTGCGTTTGAGGAAAAAAGGTTAACCCAGTCACCCTAATTACAGCCCACTCTCACATGCTTCATACAGAAGCGAAGACAAGCCAATTAGGTAGAAAAGAAGATAAGAGAAGTTTTATTTGTATACTAATTAAACCCCTGATGAAATTAAAGGCAAAACATACAGCTCTGTAATTGTGTCTGAGAAAGGTCACTTCAGGTTCACTTATCAGAAAAGAACAGCCTTGAGATATTTCACTTAATCCACAATATAGCCTTTATTTTGCTCCCTGGGCCTTAATATTTACAAAAAGAAGAAAATTTCAAAGCTTGATAACACATTTATCGTGAAACACAGCAACAGACAAGTTCAAACTGTTCAAAAGTTGAAGATGAATAAGGAGCCTGAAAACCAAAGAAAACAAAACCCCATTCCAGATTGCTTGCCTGCGGTATAGCTGAAATGCAGAGCGCTCTTTTGGACAGTGTGAAGAACTTTTAAAACTCGTTTTAATTACGCAAGCCCAATTATTCTATTGTTAGACACAGCTGATATTTCGACCATCACAATCGCCATGGCCACTTGCAATATGGTTAGTTACGAACGTTTACAGTCTCACCAAACTCCGATGCATGAGGTACGTTCTGCCAAGAAATCTTTAGAAGAATACTGTAGGAAGCAAAATACAAGGAATGACAGCAACCCAAACACCTTGCTAACACTACTCTTACATTTATCCACCTAATTAAAAAAATTAAGCAGGATCAGACTTCGTTTATACGTGGAAAGAAGATCATCAGGAAATCCCAGTGCCGTAGGGCAAACTAGGAAATAATAATAATAATAATAATAATAATAATGAAAAAATCCTGCACAAAGGCAATGGCAAAATCTGTACTGCTACCAAGAAAACTACGTGGACGAGTTCGTGAACTCTCCAGAGTAGAGATGGACTTAAAGGAGACCTTGCCTTAATACTTATCAACCGCATGTTGATAAATAATTTTCTACACAAAAGAAAAGCAGCTGGCACAAAACAACTATCCATACCCTTGAGCACAGCGCTGGAAAAACCCAGCCCTGCCCTGCCCCAGCAAAATTTCTTGCTATTCCTTTTGAAAAGTACTGTACAGGACTGGCACAGTTTAGAGATCTTAATGCTAAGCAAAATGAGATTGGGCCAGGCAACTAAGTTCTCCTCAAGCATGAGCCAGGCACTTTTGAGGGCAGCTTGTCAGGTACCATTAAAGGTTGGGAAATAGTTTCTTCCAGCCAGAGGGAGAGGAGTCCAAACAGACTTAGTCCAGGTGTCTCTTCCCATGCGTATATTGCTTTGACTGCTCTACTTGATCATGTTCCTGTAGCACAACTATCAGCAGGCTGTTCTGACAGGCATCTTTGGATATTTTACACTGATTCCATTCCCACCCATCGTTCTGGTGATGCAAACAGGGCTCTCAAAAAGTTTAAATCAAAGCATAACAATCCTAAATATCCATTCATTTGAAGCAATCTATAGAGAACTACGGGGATGGCCTTGAAGAAGGTATTCAACAGCCATTAGGTAAACACCAGCTTAGTCCTGGAAGGGAAGAGGGAGCGAGAAAGAAAGACAAGGTTGTCCTGCAACAATAGAGTTCCAGTAGTCCTTGTGGAGTCTGTTTCCTGACCTGGCCTACCTCAAAGGCTGATCAAAGAAAGCCAAAGAAGGTCTACCACCTCTGCAGCTCAACCTAGGGACTAATGCAGTGTGTTTACACCTGTAAATAGCTGCTGAAATGTACAATACGTTTATCTTTTGAAGTATAAATTCTATCAAAAATTTTTGCAACTTAGGTTGATAAAAGCAATTGGAAAGTCTATAAATGATAATACTATAACTATTACTTGACTTCCTTTTCTGAAACATAATGGAGCAGTTTAGAATACATCTCAATGGTTAGCTCACACAGAGTCCTAAGCCATAGATTATTTTAACCACACTTTGCTGAACAAGGAATAAGCCATAGTTTATAAGACACATTATGGCTTGTGAATTCAGCCAATGCCACTGTAGGTAATCTAGTTGACCTAAAGTTACTGTAATAACTTGCATTTCCCATTGTCCCATCTTTCTCTGGAAGTTCTTTTGTCACAACATTTCAACAACATTCTAAATATCACATTAAAAATTGCACTGTTCATATAGTATAACACAATAGCTTGGATCACAGGCAACCAGGCAGAGCCTCAAAATACGTTGTCCACATCTGAAATACAGTATGGATGCTGCTGAACAACTGAGAATCAACTTAAATCAGAAACACCAATTAATTCTTCATCTAGTTTTAGATGATTTATCCATCCTCCAGGAAGGCTTCTAAGGGTGGACACAGGGAAATTCAAACTCAAAATCCAAGTCAACATGGAATCACTGTGCAAAGAGTTAATGAATTTGCAGAAATATCACCATTCACGGACCATGAACTAGTCAAGATCTGAATTATACGATACTCAGATGTTACAAAATCTATGGTTAGAAGTAATCCTGATATAAACTGTAATAATTACATATTCAATGGAATAATTAATTAGAATGGGGCAACAGTGGAAGAAATTCAAGCTTCCACAGTCTGTCTTAACCAGGGTAGAATGTTTAAAAGAACAAGGTCAAATACAAATTAGTATAGAGTTTATTGTTAGCTTCATACTATTGAGACATCCAAAGCCACTCCAATATATGTAGCTCGGGATTGAACTGTGGAGTTCTTAGTTCCTCTTGGTAGTGGGGAAGTTTCTCATGGTAGTGGGGGTGTAGTTTTCTCCTTGGTAGTTCCTCTGAATGCCAAGCTTCCTAAGGAATTCCTGGAAGCCTGGCATTCAGACAAATCAGCCATCAATAGACACGTAGAAATAAATCATATTTACGCACCATTCAAACAAGACAATAAAAAAGCTAAGAAGGAAACAAAAAGACTGGAACACATCCTCTCCAGCAGCCAACACCCAGATAAGCAGGGATTAATACCAGGCAAACAATCAAGCAGAAAACAATACCCTAATCAAGGAACTATTAAGGAGAAAACCACACCTCCACCAAAACTGGCAGGGCAAGCTATTCTTTATAAACAGGGAGCAAACTCCATATTCGCTCGCACTGATGATGTTACATAATTGGGTAGTGAAGTGTCTGTAAGCAAGCAACCAAGTTCAGAAAGCACCAAGGATTCCACAACCCCAGTTCTATCTGAACAGTCATTATGGTTTTATAGGAACTTTAAAAATATCTTTATAAACTCAAGCTCCATACAAAAGGAAAGGAGATCATGGGAAAAGTTGCTTAAGATTAATAAAGACATCCACAGAAATAGCTGCATGATGCATTAACACTCCAGTTTCAAAGAATAACAAGATCTGTTAAGTGTAAAGGACTTCAGTATCAGAAGCCAAAGAAAAGTCCTGGGTATTGATATTCAAGCTACTAGAAAAAATAGGGTTTAAGCCATTAAAAAAAACCTTCTATACAACTTTATAGGTCTATTGATTCCCTCTGTACATCTCAAGCTAATATAGTTGCTTTGTAGTTCATTCAGTACTCTAACAAAAATCTCTCAGGAAACTGGATTTAACAAGCCTTCTTGTATTCTGAATAAAATCTTAAAGGTACATAAACATTCTCAAATATCTGAGATAAATTATACAAAAGTACACCTTGGCATTTTACTCATGAAATAATCTCATCTCACCCACCCTCCCCTGAAATATCCATATCAATAAACCTTTTCCAGTGCACTCTACATCTCAAGGTCATGGACAGAGGTGTTTATTAGTATAATTACCAAAAAGCAGCAATTCCATTAAGCCTTCAGTGACAGGCTTTAAAAAAAAATTGAAGTGGAAAAGGAAAAACATAGGAACAGAAAATATTTTTTAATTTAAGAAAAACATGGAAGGCCATCAAAGCACATTTTCATTTGTTATGTTCTATTCATACACTGGTATATGTTTTCTTTTCATATGGTATGGTAGATTCTATTAGAAATCTTCACCCCAACCAATATAAACTTAGGATGCTGCAGGATACAAGTGAGCTACTTCATCAAGCTCAATTCTCTGATAAAGGTTCTCCAGGAATTCCAGCATGGAGATAGCAATGGGGAGAAAGCAAAACTCTGGATTGTGAACACAGATAAAACATCAGATAATACATCTTTTTCCCCTCTCATCCAAATGTTTGGAGAGAGAGATAATTACACATACATTATCTACCAAAGACACTGCCATGTTACATGAGAACGGCTGTTTCTTATGAATGCAGAACACAGGATCAATAAGAATCTGTGTTACTCACAGAAGGGCAGGTGGAAATTTCTGTTTAATTCCAGTTTTTATTAATTATTTAGGTGCTGAGCATACACATTATACAAAACTTTTAAACAACTAGAACCTTTAACTAATTAATGAATTATGAAATTTAGTCTCCAAACAATTCAGAGGGGATCTCTTGTCCTCTCTCTAGCTTGCTTTAACATGATACATTTGATTAACAGTCTACTATTAACTTGTACACTAATGAATAATCAGTTGCATTATGTTCTTTAATGAACAACAGCTTTTAATTTAATAGATAGTGTTTAGAATTGCTCTTTCTTGCCAAAGTGACAACACAGTTACTGGCAATCATCAAGGCTCCTTTGAGCAATCTAAATCTAGCCTGTTTCTCTAGAGGCAAAAGAAAAAGAAACACTTCTGTGAATTGCTAAATGAAACCCCCAAATTTATTTTCTGAGTTTACAGCAAACATATCCACAAGTATTTTACTTTCATCTCAGCCTTTCATCAACTCTTTTTAAAAGGATGAAAAAAAGAAAATCACAAATGAACACTACAACAATCTAGACAGCCACACCTAGCAAATATTGATTACGCTTGACAATAAGATTGATAATTCTTAAGACAGCTTTCATAGCAAATACATTTGGCATATACAGAGTTCAGTATTATGTTACGTTATTGTTATACTCACAGTGCTTGAAAGTATTTCAATCAACTGGGTGGAGAAGGGGAAAGCAATGTAATATAGATAGGCACTAGTTTGAGATTATGCATGCTTTACCATCTCTCTCCAAATTTATAGATGCTGATGTTTCGGTTTATCATATGTTTAGTACCAAATTACACATATCCATTCATAGTCCTTGCACATAAAGATAATAGATAAAAGCTGTAGTGACATATTCCTCTACCTTGTTCATTGAGAATCCCACAATTATGGGGTAATCACTCAGAATACTTCCCAATACAATCTTGCAATCTTACCATGATGCATTTATGATTATTTTAAGAATAGCACTTTCAACTGATCTTATGGTCAGGAGCATGGAAACTATAGCTCTCCAGCAGCTGCCAAACTTCAGCTCCCAGCTCTTCTTATCATTGGCCATGCTGGCTGAGTATAATGGTCTGTGAGAATATCCTTGAGAGACAGGAGGAGGAGCCACAGACTAGGCAACGGTCAGATAAGAGGCAGCTGAGCCCACAGAAGCAATGGGGACCTGGGAAGCATCTCAGAAGGGACCCTCTCTAGTTTCTTGGACCGTAAAGGTGAGGGGTGGGGGGGAAGAGATGTACTTTCAGACTTAAAAGATTCTGTTAATGTAACCTTACAATAAAGGTAGTGTTAGTACTCATGGTTTGTGCCTCTTGACTGGACTCAAAGGGTTGACATTGAGGATGGTGACAGGCATTTAATAATGCCTTCCCAGTTCTCTTCTAGATTGTAATGGAGCAGGTGATCTTGTAGATTATAACGTAAAGCACAATTCTAATCGTGATGGGCACAAAGCCTCCCAGAAGAAAATCAAATGGTAATGCTTGATGGGCTCAATCCCCTAGACACTGCTGCAAAAATTCATGGAGCATATTAGAATGAGCAATAGAACCAAAGATTGTTTCAACCAACTTTGGGGAATTCTTTGTCCCCAAATATCCAGCAAGTCGTCTTAACAGATGTGAAGATGCTGTCATTTCAGCATGCTTTTTGTTGGGTCAGTAGATTACTAGTCCTCTTATCATGATTTCTTCTGGCTGGGTTGCTCCTGTTTTTGAATGTTGCTATTTGCTGTTTGATTTGTAATTTTGATGTATGCACCTGCTATTTTTATGACTATGAGCCTTGAGTGTCTGCATGGATGATATATGCTTAAGATCAATATATAAAACTTTCCAAAAATTCTCTCTTGAAATATTTTCAGCCATACTTTTTAGAGGAGATGAATGACCATGCATTAAAAAACCCACCAAAAAAACCCTAGGTGTTTCTAGTATTTGTGGACATAGAAAATGTTTCGAACAGTATGTTTTATTGTTTGAAATTACCAGATAGTTTTATTGTGCAAAACAATATATATTCTGCTCCTGTAAGAATAAATTTTTGTTGCAAAATGGGAAAGCTAGGCTACTATCTTTTCTTGCCTAATATAAGAAATAATCTAAGAACTATGCTTAGCGCTGACTGACCTTGAAACATAATTGGCAAGCATGCCTGTCTCTATGGGATATACCATTGCGTAGATAAAAAAAATATATGGGATTATAATTAAAACCGATAAAGCTGCAAAATTAATCAACAGAGTTTTTAAACTACTGGATGAAAATAACAGAATGATGTAATATTGCCTAATTACTAACACATGTTATATATCTTCCAAACCAAAGTATACAGTGTATAATTATTGACTTTATTCTTTGATGCCTTTATTATCATTAATATTAAAGGTTCTTAAAAACTACTTCAATGAATAAATTAGCAAGTTTTATTTTGTTCCTCCAAACATTGTTTTATGAATCAATATATTTTGTACATCTATTGGAAGTTATGTGCTTTTATGTGCTTGTCATCTTTGAACAATCTTATTAGTATCTATAGCTCATTTTTCTAGAAAAAAACTGGATAAAGTTTTGAATGTTATTGCTAATTATTCTTTATTTATTTATATTCTGCTTTGCATAGAAAAATTCTATGAATCTTGGATAGGTCATTCATTGATCCTGTTTATATAGAGAAATATTTAAAAAACCCATTTGTTTATATTCTTGAAGCACTAATTTCAATATCCAAGCAAAGCTAATCTCCCTGGTGATCTACCCAGGTGCATCTGCAATTGACACCCTGTTGAAACTAGGAATGGTAACCAGGACAAAGTAACAGAAGGGGAAAGTATCAAATTATGAAGAGATGAACCTTATTAACTGTATCTAATTAGATTAACTTTAATTAAGATTTAATTTAATCAAATCTGTTTTCCCCGCTTAAACTTATTCGATAAATCAAATTACATTTTTCTTGTGGCCTCATCTTGTCTTAGTTCTGACTCACCCACTTTACAGAGTGTGACCATTCAAAGATAGTGAGGTGTTCCCCACTTCTGCCAGGAAACTAGTTTGCCATCCTGTAGGCATCAACTTTATTTCCAAGCAGAACTCTTGCAATGGCATTACAAAACTGCAGAGATTTTGGTACTCCTGAAATGAAACCATCTTGCCATACTAAAACTGTTTAAGCAATACAAGTAGCCCTATTTCCTTCCCCCCACCCCCTTTCCATCTTGACAAGAGAAAAAGACCATATGGGAAGGAACTATCATGAGCTGCAGCAATAAAGCCACCATTGGCCCCCACATATATTATAATTCAGAGGAAAACCCAGGGTGTCCATTGCTGATGCACCTGGGTAGATCACCAGAGGAGATTAGCTTTGCTTGAATATTAAAATTAGTGCTTCGAGAATGTAAACAAATGGGTTTTTTAAATATTGTTACATCTCCTTTAATATTGTTAAATATTGTTATATCTCCTTTTTCAGGAAGAAGTAAGGGAACAGCATAGGCTAGATATGAATATGCACTGATTACATGGCTTGCACAGCTTTCCAGAGGAAAACATGCATATGTAATAAATGCTGTAAAATTGTAGAGCAACTGGCCAATTAACTGTATCCCTGGCCTTCTGCAGAACCAAAAAGAAAAATAACCAAGGTTTAGGGATCTGGAATGACCACAAGAATATGAGCCTCTCTCCTCTCTGGTTATGAACTTCCCTCTGTCCAGACTAATTCTTTGGAACAATGTCAGGAGGAGGAAATAAATTATTAAATGCATTTTTAATTCAACATGCTGGGGGGTGGGGGGGAATGCAGAGGACCTCTGTCGTTTTGCTTTCTCAACAACCAGCAGAGGCTGTATCTTTATACTTCTTTTAATGTTAAGAAAGAACAGTAGTTGCCCTCCATTTTGATAGATATCCACGTGGGCCATTTTCTTCTTTTTATCAAAGTGGCTTTTCCACCAGAAGTCTTGGTTTACCTGAGTGGCCTTGAAGTGCTGTTCTTTATAACGCTTCCATGGACCACCAAACCCAAACATTGCTTTCAGGTGAAAATCGGATTTTTTATTTATTTTTTACTCTTGAACAAACACCATCCTACCTTTACAGCATCGTTGAGAGTTTGGTTTTTGTCTGCCTCCTCGGAAGAATGCAATTCCAGTTTATATTGCAATTCCTGGAGCTGCTGCGCCTGTTCGTTCAAAAGCATTTGTGCCTGCTGCTCCCGGAGTAATGCATTATTTAGTTCTTCACATGCACTTTCAAACCTCTCGTGGGTGATCAATTTCTGATAAAGGAAATAAATTGTGTTCTGTCATGAAGCAGCAGCATTGTTTATACACTTGATTTTCAGTATCCCACTTGCCAATATGCAACATTCTAATGTAAAAGTTTTAAAACGCTCAATATATTTGCCCTGGGGGCTCTCCTCTCCAAGCCAGGGCCATTAGACAATGTTAGTGCCAGGTGATTTTTATTCACAAGATTTCCTCAAAAAGCTGAAGCATAAGCACACACATAAAGAAAGCTTTTCTTTCAAATTATCCCAAGAAAGAGGTTATATAACTTATTATGATTATGATTATGATTATGCAAAAGGAGTTAATTTGAACAGAACTTCCACACTGTTTTTTGTGTTTAACCACAGAGCCACACAGATTTTACCTAATGCCTTATTTTGCAGTACATAAAATATTCTGGAAAAACTGAATACCAATCTAGAGAACCCTAGTTCTTATTTATTCATTCTGGTTGCATGTTACAAAACAAAATGAAATAGATAAAAGCTAAAACAGCTAATTCAGGAGATCAAACTACAGTTTTACTGGGGCAGCATCCAAGCTCTGAGGTGATTTTATGAAATGGTACTTGCCCATCTCCATCTTCTGCAGGGAGGGATATTTACATCTGTACCAACCACAGATAAAAAGGAACGGAGAAATCCCAAGCAAAGCATTGGATGACATCACAGAAGTGTCAGCCCTTCAAGGTAGTCTTCATCAAGGAACAGACATGGCAGGGATTCCAGGAACGCTACTTTATTCTGCTGTACTTTATTAACAGAATCTGGAAAGCTGGACTCTTTTTAAGGACCTTCATTGCCCCTTTTTATGGATCCTTTTAAAGTCAAGGTGGGGCTGTTCTGAGTCTCTTCCTCTCACTTTCTACTTTCTCAGGGCTGAGTAACTATTTCACTTCTCCTTTCTTCTCAAGGCATGAGCTAAATTCTTCTACGCATAGTAATGACTACTTAGAGGAAGTCATATTTTGAAACAGGTTGAAAGGACTTAATTATTCTATACATATTCTATCCTTTTTAGTGTTTGTCAAATTAATTCTTCCTTTCCCAGAAATTTAGACTATTTCTGGAAGACATGTGGCCTTTACAGAATTCCTGGATGCAAACAATTTTGACATGCAAATGAAAAGGCTTTAGAAGCCCAAGCTGCTATATGTGACAACAGTAGATGTGGGGTTTTGTGAATGGTGATCACCTCCAGTTGCATGAAGTAGCAGCAAATACTGACCACTGCAAATACTCTCCCTCCTGTGCAGCTGCCACATAATACTCCCCATTAGATCACCTGTTTAATCTAATGTGGACATGGGCAGAAATGTGGATCTTTTGCAACATGCACAGAAGACTTGCTTTGTTCAACAAGAGGCTGGTTGCAAAATACAGCATGCAATATAAGTAGAATGTATATATAAAACATACCATCTGAGTTATGTTGTCAATACACCATTTGAGTTTTCAAATTCCAGTTCTCCCACAGCACAAACTACATAATTTAACAGACTAAGAATTCAGCTTTTCTGAATATCTGAACTGATTATTTACCCAATCTACCTTATTCTGCAACACAATGGACTAATTGTACAAGAAGTCACTTTTGCCTTCCTTTTTAATATACCTGACTCACAGTTGGGACAGATTTACAAGACATAGAGAGTGGTTTTGTGCATGTGTTAGGGGAAGAAAGAATGTAAGAATCCTACCTAAGAACGTAGAGGTTTTTCACTGATTTTTTAAAGAACACTAAATAGAATATAATTCCCTCCTTTAAATCTGATTATTTTCCCCCCTCTTTCTAATCAAATATACTTACAGATTGCTTAAACACATTTAATTGCTCTTGCAAACTATGGGCTTTGTCAGCCTCTTTCTTTGTCTCATCCAAATTCCGTTTAAATTCTGCGAGCTCCAAGCGCAATGACCGCCGTTCTACTTCTGCTGTGTGCAGCCTTTGTGTAAATTCAAATATCTGCTTCTGCAAGGTTGCTATGTTTTTCTAGTATTAAAAACAGGAACAATATCGTTAGCTAAAAAATGTGCTGGTTGGGCAATAAATCAATAGCTTTTAATACCTGAGCAAATTAAGATTAAGTTCCCCTTTCCTAAATTCACACATAAGTGTAAAGTATCCTAAAAGCAATTCTAAAAAAGTATACA
Source organism: Candoia aspera (assembly GCF_035149785.1). Classification (NCBI taxonomy): domain Eukaryota; kingdom Metazoa; phylum Chordata; class Lepidosauria; order Squamata; family Candoiidae; genus Candoia; species Candoia aspera. Next base: position 187,811,843 of record NC_086154.1, read on the forward strand.
CAGAGGGTATTTTCTGAAAATGAAAATAAGCAAGAGAAGCTGTTACTGTATTTTTGGAAAATGTTTTTGGTAACAGCATGCATCCTGAACATGCAGTGGGTAATCATAGTGTTTTTGAAATTAAAATCATCCATTACCTTACAGCGGTATTTTAAGAGAACACTGCACATTGCCTTGAGCGGCAAATGACAGAAAGGAGGCTAAAAGGTTTTAGAAAAGAATTACTGAAATAACATCAATTTTAGGCAAAGCTTGAAAAATATTGCCTCTTTTCTTGCACCTCCTCAATTTCTGTTTAGAAAGCTGAGCAGTTTGATGAGCGCTACAGAAACTAAGAAAGGATTAACGTTTTAAAATCTGAAACAATGGGAAAGCGACTGTAATGTATCTGTTCATACTTATACCAACCATAGCAGGGGTCCGGTTAGTTATGCCTGCTTCGAGTGTCTGTGCATTTATTTTATGGAGCCCACGAGCCAGTCTTTGAACCAAGGAGTCTTTCTCTACATAAGTCATATTCCTGCTGTGGTCCACTGGAGTAACTTCCATCACGATGCAAAGTTTGTCCATGAGTTTTGAAAATGAATTTCTTGCTGCGTTGGTGAGCAAATGTCCTGAAAGCCAGGATTTCAGATCTTTGAAAGAAAAAGAACTAGAGTCTATTAATACAGTTGGTTTGTATCTGTGGATACATTAAAAAAAAAGTTTGGAAATATCTAATGGAGAAAATAATAGAATGACAAGTTCCTGCATAGGGTAGAGCCTTCTTAAAGCTCCCGTTCTAAGCAATTTCACTGAAAGCTGATTAAGGTCTGACTGAACTCAGGGGTGAAAAGAAAGCAGGATTGTTTACCCCATAGCTGACTTCTCAGAATCTCTTCTAGAGAAGAAGTTTCAAGCAGTTTAATCTACTAAACCAGGTACTCACTGCAGAATATTTTTCATGGAAGTATTTGAATTTTGGAAAAGGCCTAACATAACTTTCTAGATAAACCTGTTAAAAGGTGTGACACAAACATTCTTAGAATAGGAGGTTCATGTCACTTTGGAGCTATGTCACCTTGACCAGCAGCAATCTGCAACAAGGTAGTGCTGATGGTGAAAAGGCTGCTCCATCTCATTCAGCTTCACAGACAGAGATATTAAATTCCTGTTAACAGCCAAAGTGCACATTCATATGCAGTAACAGACATTGGTTCAGGAGAAACAATGGACTGGATGAAACAATTGTATGCTCTTTTGCAACCCTGCAGCATTTTTTTTTCTTTCATTAATCCAAAGGTAACAATATATGACACCCAAGACCTGCTGGGGAAGCAGACTCAAAGCTGCTTATCAGTATCAGTGAATTTACTAATTCAAAACAGAAGGTAAGTAACTGCTACAAATATATATATATATGTGTGTGTGTGTGTGTGTGTGTTTCTTTTTCTTTCCTTATAGCTTAGATGTCTAAATCATTTGCTGCTTAAAACTACTGAGGCTTGTACCTTAATGCCATACTATTTATATTCTAAGACAAGAGAATATAATTTACCTTATTCCAAGGCAATTAAAATTTTACAACTACAATTACTTATTTCCCCATAGGATTCTGGTAATCATCCTTCTCATATAATGGGCTTAAGCCTCCAGCACACCCAACATGTTCTGCTTACTGCTAGATTCATCAGGTCTGTAATTAATAATTGTGTTTAATGTTGATAAATAAAATTGTCAGTGCTCCTTCTACTAATTGGTATTCTAGATAACGGTTAATAGGTTTATTTATCCTTAATAAAAGTCTTGTAATTTAGTTTCCCCCTGCAAGTCAGGTCTTAATTTGTCATTACTTGTCTTGTGATATTATCAGGGTAAGATGACAACCATGGCAGATCTTATTTTCATTCAGGAGAATACCAGATCTCTTGTTGCTGTAGAGAATTAAAATATTTGTTCTGAAGTTTAAAGTAGAAATCCTCTCAAGGCATATTTTCAGAGCAAGCCAGCTTCCTGCAGGCATACACACTCATACGCACACACTGCTAAGAATGAAAATGAAGACGTTTTGATTTTCTAGGCAAAATAGAACAGAAATATGACTCCCAGAAAATTCTTTCCATCTGTTACCAAAGAATCATCTAAATAAAGTAGGTGCTGCTGAATCAATGTATTTTCTATGAAACAATAAGAGCAGCATTCATTTTTTAATCTTAGTATGTATAAAACTTGTTCACAGAAAATAATCTCTTCCAATTTCATGTCACCTTGGCAGGGATCCAAAGGGTCCTGGCTGGCTTACTCAGGGGGAAGGATGGAATTACTTATTCATTTGTTTGTGGGAGAAATCTCCTTTTAATTATGGACCCTTAGTGCTTCATTACAAGTTGGGTTTCAAAAGTCATCTTCTTTTCAAAAATGGTGGTCAAGGTGACATGGAAGGGGTTCTTCTCTGAGTCCATAAGCTTTTATGAAGCTGTGGTCCTCAGACACTCTGGAAATACAACTTCTAGAATTCTGTAAGACATGGCCCAAATGCATCTGGAAAGCAGCAACTGCTGGAAGGTGACCTTAAATACCAAATAGAAATGTCAAAACAGTTATGTAAAATTGCTAGTTTTTTTGCCATTGTATGGAATCAGAGATTGGGAGTTTGATTGAATTAAATAATAAACTATGACAATGTTTTAAATGTTTTTCCATTTTCTTTTGGCAAGAGTTTTAAATAAAATTATCAGCTGGTCAAACACTAGAATCACACTAGTTGAAATACTGTAGTACTGAACTGTATCATTCTGTTTAAAATTAGAAGCTCAGACTGTGATAAACACAATTTTCGAGTTAATATCATGAAAATCTTATATTTAAGGCTTGCCAGACAGATTTGGAGGGGGGGAAAAAGAGACAGGGAAAAAAAGAAAACTTATCGAGAACAGAAAAGCATATACCATCTAAAAGCAAAGCATCACCTCTAGTTAATTTTTAATGAATAATGGTTTTGACTAAAACAAAGAAATGTATGAGTTAGAATCATTCATGGCTTTGAGGGGTGAAATGAGAATACAACACAATTCCAGAAGGTACTGTATTCTGCTATATCTATAACCAGAGGGAAAAGAATATATACACTTTAAGTACCTGGCCACAAATATCAAGGAATTACAGTAAAAGCACTAAATAATTTATGTTATGATGAGCGTGTGAGAAATGTCTTATACAAACAGCTACAATACAAAGAGCAACAAACAAATAAAGCAAGTGAAGCAAAACCCAATGAAAAGTGACAAATATTACTCCAGTGACAGGAGAATGGCATGCATTTTTCTTCCTCTTCTTCACAAAGGAGAATAAGGAGGAGGATAAAATTCCTTTTTGATATTTACATGCCAAAAAGATCACTGTGGACCTTTGAAACTCAGAACTGCAAATGTTCAGAATCACTCTGTCAAATCAACGTAATGCTGGCTTCCCTCTAAACTCTACCGTAGTGTTAAAAAATAGCCCTCATGTAAGAATAAATTCCATGGCCTGGTTCCAAAAAGCTACTTTATGTGCACTCTAGAGGTTGCACATGCCCAGTGGGGTTGTATGTTTATGTGTGTCTTTGAACAGCAGGCCTCAACATCATATCTAGCTAGTTTGCAATCACTCTCAGTTTCAAAAGCTGTGGTCAAACACAGTTGGCTGAGGTTTAAAAACCAGCCCCAAGTACCCTTTGATGCTTGAAACTACTTGCGGTGTTCTTCAAATCATGGCTTTTGTTGTATGTGTTAACTTAAGATAGTAAGGTTTGTTCCTTGCCTTACTGAAGATGGTTTTGAAGATGTGCCATCTAGAGCCCACAAATTTGCTTGAACAAATTGCAGAACCCCCCACAAGCTGATCAAGGAATGCATTCTGACCAAATAAAGCTAATGCAGGGCGTAAACACTTTTCACCTTGCACCAGCATGCCAAGACACAACATTTCTTAAGCAGTAAGATCATAGTCACCTAAAATATGGCTTCCAGGAGTGAACTGAAAGAACAGGCCAAGTGGGCAGAAAGAGTTCTATGCAGATTAATATATGTGAATATTTGTCAGCAGCCTCTGAGACACCACCTCTAGTCCACAGGCCTTTGGCCCAAACAAGACATTCTTGAGATGTTGCTAGATGCTCAGCACCTATAGCGGACTATGGCCTTTACTGCTAGTCTGGAATTTTTAGCACTTACTGCCTTATTCAGTATCTGCTTTTCTAATTTCACATCAAATTCATCTCTTTCTCTCTTACATCCCTCAAGCTTGGGCATATGGGACATTCATTTCCCAGCTCATTCATGGATCGTAAGTATAGTGTGAAAGTGTGAATGAGCACAAGATGTCATGTATACCATTGCTGTATCTGCCTTTAAAAGTTGCCAGTTGTAATGCACAGTGGTGCTCAGATGCTGAATGAAAGCAGCGTAGAACATTCTTGCATGATTACTCTCACTGCACTTATCACAACTACTTTTACATGCAGTAGTTGAGCAAAGTTATGTACCAACGCTTTCTATACAGCTCTTTTATTAAAACCAGACATATTTCTAAAGTAAGTCACTGTGATGGACGCCTACCCAAGCTTCCAACCAGACTCACACAAGAAGCTTATGGATATCTGATTTATTACTGGATAGTATGCAAGTTCAAGAGCAAAGCTGAGAATGGCAAAAACGCGGGTCTTTCAATCAATTAAAGCTTAGACAGTTCCAATCCCTCCCCCCAGAGTCCGAAAGAGTCCACTCCCTGCAGCCTGCAGGTGTTCCTAACGGTTCCTGCCGGTCTTTGGGAAAGTGTCCCTGAACAGGTGAGATAACCCAAATAGACATTCCAAAGTCTCTACATCAGTGCCTGGTACAAAGAACAAGAGCAGCGCCCTCCTGCACAGTAACATGTGTCAGCACCAGCATGGCATGGGAACTGGTTATGATGTTCACAAGAACATTGAAACAGGAACCATGATGGTCACATCTTCTCTTGCAACTCCTTACTTTTCAAACCCTCAGTTTTAAAATGCATTTGAAAAAAGAATATTGACAATCTCTTAAACAAGTCAGTGCAGGACTCTGTAAATGGACTTTATGCCTACATGTGACATAATGGTTTAAGCCAGGGATTCTCAAACATTGTGGTACTATAACATAACTTACTGACCGCACATCTGCACAGGCAAAGCTTGAATGAGTTTCCAAAGCCTTCCTGCTTTGCCTGTGCCAGCAAAGTAGGAGCACTGTCAAAATGAACCATGTTGCTTAGGCACGTCTGCAGCTGGCTTGCACAGGCAATGGGGTAAGCAAAGTCCAAGCAATTTTGGCAGCACTTCCATTCTTCCTGCGCAAGCCTGATTTAAAAAAAAAAAAGTGTCTCCCACTCTAAGTTACTCACAACCTGTCAGGGAGTCCTAAATGACAGTCTGAGAACCCCTTTCTTAAGCTTGTTGTTGTTGTTTATTCGTTTAGTTGCTTCCGACTCTTCGTGACCTCATGGACCAGCCCACGCCAGAGCTTCCTGTCGGTTGTCAACACCCCCAGCTCCCCCAGGGACGAATCCGTCACCTCTAGAATATCATCTATCCATCTTGCCCTTGGTCGGCCCCTCTTCCTTTTGCCCTCCACTCTCCCTAGCATCAGCATCTTCTCCAGGGTGTCCTGTCTTCTCATTATGTGGCCAAAGTATTTCAGTTTTGCCTTTAATACCATTCCCTCAAGTGAGCAGTCTGGCTTTATTTCCTGGAGGATGGACTGGTTTGACCTTCTTGCAGTCTCAGAATTTTCCTCCAATTTTCCTCTTAAGCTACAGTGGTCATAACTGAAAACTGATCCTAGCCTAAACAGAAAGGGGGAACCAAGCTATGAGTTGATATGAGTTAGGCTAGGATCAGTTTTCACTCACCTTCTCCTTGTAGCTATTGGTAGAACTCTGCACTGACTTGGGCACTCTGGTTCTTCAAAATACCCATAAGAAAATCAGGCTGCAACTATGGCCAGTTCACTTATTTATAGGTAACAGTGGTCTGTGCTACCAACAGTTTCTCCAAGGACCATTTTTTTTAAAGGAATTGATTTCTCAAGACCAGACCAACAAAGAAACTGAAAGACATTACCTGCCTTATTAATTACTTCTTGTAGCTCAACCATAGAACTAAGAACTGCAGCAAGAAGGTCAGAACTAGTAAACCAACTGAGTGCTTGAAGGCAGCGAAACTGCTCCTTTTGATGTCCTGCATCACAAAAGAGAGGGAAAAAATTGAATCCAATTCATCCTATAGAAATAAATATCTATTATTTAGATAATTCATTATAGCTTGGTATAAAATCAGAACTGAACACATTTAATTCTGTTTTTAATATAATAAATTTGCATATACTTTAAAATCTCTGGGCACACAAATGGAACTGATGGATGACCTATTCCCAAAAGGAGATGTACAAATACTGAACCACGAAATTAACTTGGATAATTTTTTTTATTGGATATACAAAAGAGCTCTATTAAGGTTCTGAAGGACTTTATTAGAAGTGACAAACAAAAGGACAAACTTTACTTATTGGATCTACAAAAGAAATCTGTTAAAGTTCTGGCTTGAAACACAGATGAACAGAAAACGAGGGACTCTGGGACTCTTTTTGAAGGGGTTAAAAGATATTTTTAACAACTGAAGTAATACAAGGTTGGCTTATTCGACCAGGGCGAAAGGAGAAAAATAGTGACAGCTGGATGGCCTTACTGGAATTTTGCTGACAAAGAACAACTGACAAGGCATTTGGATTTTGCTTTTTTTATTCAATAGATGAGATATGGGATGAAGAGAGATTATGTTGTATTTAGAGATAGTGATAAGCTATTAAGATTGTTTTTACTTGCTAGAATGAAGAGGGAAGTTACTTCTTTTTTTTCTCTTCCTTTTCTTTTTTCTTTTTCAAACTTTTTTCTTTTCCTTTGTATTTTTTTTTGTATTGGCTTTTATCCTTTTCATTTATAATTCTTAATAAAATTATTTGGGGAAAAAAGGAAATTGCTTCTTAATAGTTGCTTTTCAGCCATTAGGAACCTTTGGATTGACAAGTTTTACAGCACCAGATGAGTTTCCTTCAATCCTTAGCGAAAAAAGGTTTTAAATACAAATTTAAGGGCTTTTTTTTTTCTTTTGGAATAAACAGAAAAAGGGTGATTAGAACTTTGATTTTGGAAAGTTACAAATGGACTAAGGATCCAGATGGATTTGAAATAAGATTTTGGAATTAATTATAAACTTCCCATGGAAAAATGCTTTTGTTTTGAATTCTGTTTAAAAGAAACATGATAGAGTGAGACCTTGAAGGTTGGACACTAGAGGAATCAGAAGGAACTGAAGATTACAATTAAAGGAGAAGAACACTTAAATTTTAGCTACTAATACAGAATGAAGCAAAATTTTCTAACACTGGACATACTGAAGGATGTTTTTGAACAATGGACCCAGAAGTTAATTTTAAGAGTGTCTGCCTCTATAGACAGACTACGTCTAAAAGATGTTATGAAAGAGGAACAAGTTTCACCTGACAAGATTGAGGCTGATCTGAAAGTGGATTTAAAAATGATAGGCTACAGGAATGATATGGAAAAAGATGCTATACAGGACATACAAAACAAACCAGCTGATGTCTTAATAATGAAAAGGGATATACAAATAACAAACCAAGAGAGTGACTTGGATAATTTTCCTACATTGGATTTACAAAAGAGGCTTGTTAAAGCTTTGAAGAATTTTGTGAGACGGGACAAAGAAAAAAGGAAAAGAAATCAAGTTGTAGGACATTATTTGAAGGAAGTAAAGATCAAGACTGTTAAAAGTAAAAGGAAGGAATATAAAATGTGGTTTATTCGATCAAGTTTAAAATAGATATGTTGTTATCTCTAGTAACCCTTAATGGACTTTTGCTGATCAGGACCGAAATGATGAGGCTTTAAGGATTTGTTTGTAGATATGGGAAGATATCATTTGTTGTATACTAAGAGAAGGTGATAAGTTACTAAAATTGTTTATACTTGTGGTGAAGAGGGAGGTCAGTTTTATATATTTCTTTTCTTTTTCTTTGCTATATTCTTTTCTATTTTTCGTTCTTTTTTTCTTTTCTCGCTTTTCTTTTAGTTTGTATTAGTTTTTATCTTTTTAATTGTAACTTTTAATAAAATTACTATTAAAAAAACAAAGTGATTTGCTTGTTTGTGGTTTAGTGTGACATTTGAACCCAAGCACCATGGTTTATGAACCATGATTTCTTACTTAGTATGTGATTCCAGCCAAATGCAGTTTAATTCAGATCCAGTTTACTGTCAATTCAATAACAGACGTTCCTGTACATAACGTCACCATTGGGGGCATTAGCTGTTTTAATTAATGCACTAAACTTTGTTTGACAGTTTAAACATAATTTCTCCCCTCAAATTGTGATGTTTCTGCCTCCCATTGCCTTTGCCTAATATGATAGTTATTTAAGTACTAAAAGTGCAGTTTGACACAAAATATGTAAATCATTAGCTAGTTATCTTACTTGACAGATTATGCACATCCTTGGAATCTCCAATGCAGACTAAGATTCCTATGCCTTCTCTGACGCCATCTACCCAGGAGAAAAGGGAGTTGCATGACTGGCCTAAAATCTGAAGCCTGTTGACAGCCAGCACTGCAATAACAGTTTTGCGGAAAAGGTGTATCCAGCCTCTGGAATGTCTTTTCTTCTTCACCTTGCTGTTGCTTAGCTTCCTTTCCTCAGTTTCACACAATGCACTGGCCAGTATCCTGATCTCCTGCTTGAAAATGTCACAGGTGTTGACCTGATCCTGAAGAACGTCTCTCTGGGTAGATAGAGCACACGACCGACAGTAGAGGGGATACAGCGCCCCAGACAACAGTGCACACGCTGCTAGAAGAGATGTATGTTCTTTCTGAGTCTGTGTCAACAAAGCTTTAAGGTGTGAATTCTCAAGGAGTAATTGCTCTTGAATATTTTCAATAGCAGAGAACTTCTCTTTGGCTTTTTCTGCCATTTCTTGATATTTCTGTATTGGATGAAAGAAAAAGATTTTAACTACAGAATGAAAATGAACTACTGACCAGTCTACAGTAAATGAAGCTGACCTACTTTCCTTACATTTATTCTGTAAAATATATTAGGCTGAGAGTTGGTTGAATAGGCCAAAGTCACCCAGTGATTCTCATAGCCAAGCAATATTTTGAAAATAGGTCTAACATTCTATATCACATCGGCTGTATCAAAACATATTTCTACCAATAGATGACTGAGATCTTGATATTCAGCCTCAAGGCCAACATAACAATCAGTAAACTATCCATAAATCCCATCTCCTGGAAAAATCACATAGTTGTCCTAAGCTGCAATGGTCAAGATGCACATCTGTGAAACAAAACAGACCTTAAACATTACGGCAACAATAACTTGTTTTGTTGCTATAATATTTAATGTATACCACAGTCTCTTCTCCTTCTCCAATAAAGAAACTTATTTGTACCTAGTGATATGATAATGAATCCTGGTTCTGAAGCTATTTCAAGCAGGAGAGTGCTCAAAGAAGAAGACCGAACTCAATATTGACCCACCATTCCCTGAACAGGTGGTCAAAACAGACCTGAAGGAGACAGTTCTTAAAAGAAGGAACATGATGCTTGAAATCCCATCCATCCTACAGAGACCAAATTAAACTTCTGTTGCTCTTTTCTCCCCTCTGCATTGGAGACTTGGCCACTGCTACCTTTTGTTCAGAAACAGAACTTTGGTTCAAGCGATGTAAGGGGAAGCCTTCACATAAACCAGCCCATAAGACTCCCATTTAGAGCCTTTGCAAATAAATGGAAAAGGCTTGTTGTTCAGTGATCAAGCACCTGTTTTGTATACAAAGACGTCTACTAAATTTAATCTTTAGCATCTCCATGTAGCACTGAAAAAGCCGCTATATGCAATATTAGAAAGCCACAATCAGAAAAATGTAGCCAAAACTTAACTCAGTTAAAGCTATGGCCTGGCTTATTACAAGAAAGTGTCCATTATTCCTTCCTGCTAAACTTTTTGACTAGTAAAATCAAAGAGTGCAGCACCTTTAACCATGTTGTCTGTACAGAATAGCAAGATCTATGATTCAGAAGAACAATTATTCTGCTTTTCAAAGATGACACATAGCTGGGATAAGTTAGTTTAGCAAAACAGAATAGTAAGCTAGGGAAAACCTGCAGAGACAGAAATAGATAGGTAACAGCTGGAAAGAGGAAAGTAAAGGTGATCTTTTAATTACTTTGTAATCAACCCCCTACTTATATATTCACAGATTAATTATGTCTCAGGAAGAATTTTATTTTCAAGAGAACCTTCTTCTTTGTTTTATTTTATCAATCACACATTGCTTTACTTTTCATAAATATAAACCTGCTACTCCCACAAGCTGAAAAATGAATATAATCAAGCCTTAAAGCATGTTAACTGTAAAGACAATATTAATTTCAAGCACGAGAGAGAGAACATATTTTACAGATATATCTTTCAAGGAATACCAAATGGATGACTTTATTCAAAACTACAGCCCTATTAATGCCCCAAATCACCTTCTCAATTCAATCCATGTAGGTGGGAGCTGATCACAACTGCAAAGCATAGATCAGTTCCAATCCAAGAATTGCTCAAAGGAATACTCTTCAAGATCCAAATGAAATCTTAATTGGCTGTAACCATGTAAACCCCATGGTCCTCACTATTATTACCCCTGTTGGAATCATAGTGGAACTTCCTATTGGGAGGAGCTCTTAAGAATTCCCCAGTAAAGTTATAAAATACTGCTTCTTACTTTCTACATTCAAGGGAAGAGAAGGTATGGAATAGTAACCGTTTAGTTAGGGATCAGGGTTTTCTCCTTTTATTCCCTGTTACATTCAGTAGCTGGAGGTAAAGACCCCATGACACAACTACAGGGGGTTTTTTTTTGTTATTTAATCTTGCTCCAGAGCTGTAAGGGATTAGAGGCTGTTTAAAGTGCATTTTGCCTTTCTGAAGTCCTCAAGCACTTGGTTGTTTTGTTTTGTTCTCCCACAGAGAATGGTGACCACGTTTGGGAATTTGCTACAGAATGGGGGGGGCACGATCTTGGGGGACTATGGTTGCTGCCTAGTTGTTATATTTTAAAAAATTGTTAATTCAGATTTTTAGGGCCACCCAACTCATCACTGATCCTGGGTAGCGTACAAAGTTAAAAACAATCCAGTTCAGAACAAGAAACCCCTCCCCACAAAAGATGGTCATAACAGGAGGAATAGCCATAATGCTAAAATTGCATGCAAAATCAGTCCCTTAGTGGAGACACACCCCAGGCCCATGGCCTGGGGAAACAGCTAGATTTGCAGGGCTCGCTTGAAGGAAAGCAGAGACAGGACTGCTTAAACCTCTGGAGAAGTGGTTCTGAAGCTGTTTGACTCAATTAGCCCTTTTTCTGGTCTTGAATAATGTCATTACCCCCCCCCCCCAAAATCAGACTATGTTGTTTTACGCAAGGGTCTTGGCACTGGCAGTCCCAAACTGGATCCTTGGCTCACAAATGAACAGATTGCCCCATTAACACCAGGATATGCCCAGATTACCCTCAGTTTAGGAACTACTGCTCTGGAAAAATGCTATTCCAGAGGGCAGGTGCCACAACACTGAAGGCACACCTCCTTGATCCCCAAAAGTGTCATAATTAATAGATGGGACCCAGAGCATGTCAATTTTCAGATTTTACCAGATTTTAGCTCTTACAACTAAAATCAGCATAGAAATGGTTATGAAATAGAGTGTCAGAGAGTAAACCAAAAAGCCTCCCTCCATTTAAATGAACATGTCTGCCATGCGGGCAAAACCTGGGCAGATTTCAGCTATCGTATGCGAATAGTCAAAAGAAGCATTTAAAATTGTACAAATAGTTAATATAAATGAAATCCAAGTGCATCTGCTTGTGCTGACTATGCAGCAGCTCACTGCATAGGATTATTTTCATGATGACACTAGCCAAACCAAAAAATGGCAATTGCGTAACCATCATAAACCATCAAAAAACTATTCTGGCTGCCAGGCAAGACTATGTAGCTCTGGATATGATGACTGCTTAACACTACAGTTCTTCACAATTTAAAATGTTGAGCATTAATGTCCAAGGTTGATTTGCATTGGCCCATTCCTTTGTCCTCCATCATAAATCATTGCTATGTCGGCAGTCCCTGCTTCTAATTGATAAGGAGCAGAATAATGACAACTGCTGAATGTTAGGGTACACCTGCTGACTGTTTCTCTCATTAGCTAGACTCCAAGGAAAGTGTGACGGTGTAGATAAGATTTCCTCCTGTTATTTTAACAACTTGGGACACAACATGAACTTTGAAATCATGACATGACTATTTAGTCATTTTTATAACTAACACTGGGATTTGGATCTTTATTAACCAAAACCAAAACCAACATTCCAACCTTTATACTATCACCTATAGCTTGCTGTAAACAGGGCCTATAGAAACAGGATTTCCTCTTTTATTAAATACCAGTTAGTTGGCTGAGGATTGCCTCTTGAATTTGTATGAGTGATTTTTCACTTTTTTTTTAAATCAACCATAAAAAATTAAATTTGGGCTGACACTCTCTTAAGGTGGAATGTAAACCCCTTTATTATTTCTCCCTTTGTTACATAGTGTGCTTGCATTTTGGAAATAAATGGTAGAAGTATGATGGAGGAACAGAGGTAGTTTCTACTTTCCCTGTTCACCTGTTATAGAAGAAACTGATGAAGTCCTGCAAGATTCAAGCACTGTAAATAAATCCTCTCCTGGGTCAAAACTTTTCGTTTTCTGCTTGGAAGAGTAGGTACAGACTGGGATTTTACAACACAGTTAAATACTCAACCAGAAGAAATGCAAGTGGAGTCCACAACTGAACCCCTTTGAGAAGTGAAAAAGTGGATGAAGAACAAAAACAAAATTTGTTTGGATTTACATATTAATTAAACTTATTAATGATTTCCCATATCAATAATTTTCATCTTCTGTTACATTCAATATTACAATTCAGAGAGAGTTTTGGAAAGATTCTGGAGGCCACATGTGACTCTAAGATCATATCTCCAAATTCATTTCTGTATCATCCACTTCTAACCAACTTGAAATGTGCTATTCTCCAAAACTTAAGAGCTGTTTGGGGGAGAAAAAAAAGTCAATGGTCCCTCCTAAAGACTACATGGTTTGCCTCCATTAAAGCCTTAAAAGTATTCCTATTTCCTATTTCTAAAAACCGCTTTTAATTCCTAAGCAAGAACAGCTACTCTTAAACAAGACCGGAAAAAAAATACACAAAGTGGAGCAAAATAGTTTGTAGCATAAAATGAAATTTTGACTGCAACTCTCCGTAATTGTACTAGCAAACGTTCCATTCAGGAGAGCATGCTTGAGCATTGCTGTGGTTTTTGTAAGAAAAACAAGTATGCTTTGTAAAAAGAAAAAGAATAAAGAAGACGGAAGGAGGCTGACTATTAAGAAGAACAACTTTGCAGAAATGTGTGAAATATGATCTGGGTTGTATGTATAATAAAACAAGTAAAAAAGCTGTATCAGGAATGAGGACAATCCACAATCACACAAACCTAATGAATACATAAACTGCAAACAGATTGGATATTAGTATTTCCTATTAGACAGAAATCCAAGGTCTAATTTTACATTAATGTATTCTCATTTATACTTAAGGTAAAGGTAAAGGTTTCCCTTGACGTAAAGTCCAGTCGAATCCGACTCTAGGGGGCAGTGCTCATCTCCGTTTCTAAGCCTTGGAGCCGGCGTTGTCATAGACACTTCCGGGTCATGTGGCCAGCATGACGACTCGGAACGCCGTTACCTTCCCGCCGAAGCGGTACCTATTGATCTACTCACATTTGCATGTTTTCGAACTGCTAGGTGAGCAGGAGCTGGGATTAACAACGGGAGCTCACCCCGCCGCGCGGTTTCGAACCGCCGACCTTCCGATCGACAGCTCAGCGGTTTAACCCGCAGCGCCACCGCGTCCCTCTCATTTATACTTAGGATTCTGTAAATGTACTATATTACATACCTTTCCTAAATTCTATTTCAAAAAGCACAATATAGTTAGGAAAAAAAAACCTTCAAAAAGTTAGGAAGTAAATATAGATTCCAGGACAGGGCACAAAACCTGATTTTGTACTTAAAAGAAAGAAGGCCCAATATTCTTTTTTTAATAAATAAATACAACAATCCTCCCACTGCCATATGAGCAGATGAGATGAATGTTTTCCTGTCCAGTACTTTTGTTAACTATTTTCTGCCCCAAGTTTAACTAATTAGGTGACATCAAGTTGGGTTTGACTCCTGGTTTCTCCATAAAGAAATGTTCAGCATCTTGACCTGTCTCTAGAACAACCTGTAGCTCTTCCAAGAGCATTCATTTTGGTTCTGTTCATCTACTTTATCCATTGCCTTTCCCTTCCTTTACTTCTGTCAATTTGCCAATCTTTATTTTTCCAGTTCATCTTCTCACATCACATGCTCAAAGTGTGAAAGTTTCTGCTTGCTGATCATTGTCTCAAGAGGGCAGTCAGTCTTTGTTTCATCCAGGACCAGTTGACTGATTCTTCTTATAGTTTATGTTACTCTTAGTAACCATCTCCAAATCCATAATTCAAAGGCATCTATATTTTTTTTCTCTCCTTCTTTCTCAGATTCCAGCTTTCACAACCATATAGTTTTATTTATTTATTTGTTTGTTTGTTTATCAGGTTTTTATCACCGCCCATCTCCCCCACATGGGGGACCCTGGGCGGTTCACAGTAAAAACAATCCAAAATTCAACAAAACTATAAATAATACTAATATTCCAATAAATATAAAATACAATAAAATCCAAATAAGGGCAGATCAATTCAGCCCATAAGGGATAAGGCTGCTCCCTGCAGGGCTAGGGAACTAACCAGCCCCAGGAATGGCTCTTCCTCTCCCCACTCCAAGTATCACTGAAAAAAATTACTGCTTTAACTATTCTAATATTTATTGCTATTGGAATATCCTTCATCCTTTTATGATCCTGTTTAACTTTGTTATTGACTTCCTCCCTAGGATTAAGCTGTTCTTTACTACTTCAGCACACTGTCCATCTTTATCTATTCTTGGGCCTAATGAACAAAACTATCTACCATCTTCACTTTGTCACTTCATCAGTTCACTAAGCATGCTGGTTGAGGTTTATTTATTTTTATGTATTTATTTATAAATTTATTCACCGCCCATCCCCACCTCATGGGGGACTCTGGGCGGTTTACAATAAAATGCAGTTAAAATTTAAAACCATTTCAATGACATCTTAATATTTAACATTAACTCAGATCTTTTTTTTTTTTTTAGTTTCATAAGTGGCTCTTCTAAATCTGCTTTACTTTCAGTTAACAAAGTGGTGCCATCTGCATTACCTCAAACTGTTAATGTTTCAGCCTCCAATTTTGATTCCAGCTATCACAATTCTAATGCTGCCATTCTTTACTGTGTAGGTTAAACAAATATGGGGACAACAAGCATCCTTTTCTTACCTCCTTGCCTAATCCAGTCTTTCTCCAAACTCCATTCCTACAGTAGCTTCTCGTTTACTCTGAAGATTCCTCAGAAGAAATTACGTGTTCTGTCATAACCATTACCCTTAATATAGTATGTTCCACATTACAGCATGATCTACACTATTGAGGGTGTTGCTATAATGAATGAAGATAAGTTTCTTCTTTATATTTCTCTTGCCCTATCTATTATCATCTAACGTTAGCTATCTGATCTCATTGCCTGCTGCCTTTTTCTGAAAGCAGCCTGTTCATTTGGCATTTCTCTCTCCATAAACGATATTCATTTTTGAAAATCTTAACCAAAGTGTTGTTTGCATAAGAAATTAGTAGTGATTCACTAATTTGCACATTCTCTTACATTTTCCTTTTTAGCATGGGTATATGTGCCTATATTTTCCAACAGGTGTCCATAAGGTGAAGGACAAAGGGAGGGCAGAATGACAAAAAACAGTGTTGCAGCATCGCAACACAAGCATGCGGTTTGTATGCCTATACAAACGGGATGGAGCTTCTGCTGCTATGGTATGACACTAGCAAAAACAACAAGCTTCTGCAGATGCTGTTTTCCAATCTCTCAACTGCATGTCCCTGGTTCGTATTTGTTACGTAGAGCTGTTAAAACTTTAAAGAACCTCTTTCCCTGCAGCTTTAGAAGTTCAGTGGGTATATCATCTGTGGCTGGTGGTCTGCTCTCTGTCATACCTTACATTCTAGTCAGGTTGGTTCCTGAATATAATCTCCCTACAAATGTTTCTATCGCTCCATAATCCCACTTGTAAAGGGTTTCAGGACAGCCTTTCCATCTTCCTTTAATCTCATTTCTTCTATCTGGTCTCTTTTACTGTTAAGTACTATCGTAGCTGTAAATTTGCCTATGATTTATCTGATCTTCTTTAAAAGATTCTCATTTTCCTTTTCTTGTAATATTCCTCTATATGATTGAGATATCTTTTCTTGTCTTTTCCTGTTTGACAGTTAAATTCTGCATTCAGTCAGCTACATCCTTCTTGTTGCCCAAGGCTTTAATCAGGTCTTTCTCTGACTAACACGATAGCTGATTCTGAAAGCCACATGGATCTTTTCCTCTTTGAAATTTTGGGACTATCTTTTTCCATGTCCATGTCATTTTATAATATCTCTTCTCTCTTCCCATTTTTAAAATTTCCGATAGTTCGACTAATTTATTTGATGCCAGTAATTCAGGATTTGTTCCACAAACTGCACCTAAAATTATCCTGGTTGACTTGATTGCACTTTTCCAGCTTTTATTTCCTATTCTGAAATCTGTCCCAGCCTATATTGTACTAAATGTTTCTGTTAAACCTTGAAAGCACAATTTCTTGAAAAGAACAGCAAGATTCTTGCCTTAAAAGACAGTCAGCCAGATTGTCTGGAATGGAGAAGCCCTGAGGAGTGGCTTGCTGGGTTAGAGGGCTTTGTGTACTTCAAGACCTGTTTTAAAAAATTAGTCACTCCCCCAGAAAGTACAACTCTATTTTATCCTGTTTCTTGCTGGGTCTGTATCTATAGGTTGGCAAGAAGACAGGACTACAAACTGTGAATTAATGACATTTGGACTTTGAAAGACTTCACTTTATTCCAACTATATTTTATTTTTGTCTCTTACAACCCTCTTGTTGATAACACTGAAGAATCCAGGTTTCAGCTAATTCACCTGTTCTGATATCAGTGCTGCTCCTTAATAGAACAAGTCAGTACTTCAAAGGAGGTGACATTCCTGGCTGTAGAGAATTTTTCTGCCTTTCTTTTTGGTTAACTTTTGTTATTTACATTCCTTAATGGACTTACTCACTTTAACATGTTTATACATAGATTTCTATCTTCTTTGTTCTTGTTTCTTGATGCAAAAATATGATTTGTGCTAATAATGAAATTATTCTTTGTATAGATTAAATACTTGTCACAATTTCTCAGGTAACTTCAGATGTATTAGTTATCGGTAGGACTGTGATTACTAAAAAAATGATTCAGAAGAAATGCTTTGGAACTGGTACAAAAGCAGTGTTATTCAGAAAGCAGTCTGTTTTTTCCCACAGATTTCCATGCAAATCTGAGAGACAGAGGGTGCTGCTTTAAGGAGGCAACTCAAATTAATCTGATTCTTAGAACAGCCAAAACTTTTTTTCAGGGTTGTAGGAAAGCCTTTAAAAGGTTGAGCTGCTTTTACGAATAGCAGTGCTTGCATGAGGTCCAGAGCACTTTTTGAAAATCATTTCTGAGCTCTGGACAGCCTCAGTCATTAATATAATTACCCTTTTAGATTAAATAAAAAGGTTTCCCAATGCCAGGTATCAGGAAATTTTATCCATGGTACTCACCATGATATCATTTGGCCTGTATTAGGCCCATGGCCCAAGAAAAGATTCTAGCACTGTAAATAAGCTAAACTAATTTAGGAATTAATTATTTGAGAAAAGGGTGTGTGTCAAACTTCCCTCTCAAGTAATTTGCCATCCTGTTAAATTTCTAGAGGTGTAGCTATGGGGCATCTTAACCCCCATGTCTCGTAAGAATCAGAAGTATATCAATCAGATAGCCAGCCAGCTTATTATCACATCAGCTTCCATGAATCTCAGTTCATTCCATTAGGTATATGAAGTGAAAATCCTGAGAGAGGAAACAAAAGCAGTTGTTTTAAGGGAGGGAGAATTTGGAACCAGGAAAAGAAGTGAAGAGACTGTGACTTTCAGGAGAGGCATGGAGAAATAAGCACATCTCTGAAAGAGCGGAGATGATGACCGTGGCAAAGACCAAAGAACAGGCAAGTAGACTGGTTATTTGGAACCTCTCGGGACAAGGAGAGGACAGAAAATTACCCACATGTGCTCTGGACAGCTGCTCCTCACAAGGAGACCAAAGAAAAGCAGTCTCCAGTGGATTTGAGTGCCGGAAGACAAAAGGATCAATCCATCATGACTGCAACCGCAGCGTAGTCTTTCCAAGGACATTGGGTTCGCTAACCTCACTTGCTAATCACTTTCGGAAATTGCCTGTTCAGCTATCTTAAGGCTATTAAAGACCTTTGGAACAACAAGTTTGAAAAGCCACCTGATGAATTTGCCTTCATTCTTGAACAAAAGAAAAATCAACCAAAAGTTTATCAATTTAAATAATTGGAAATAAATGGCAAAAAGCTAAATAAGACTTTGATCTAAGAAAGTTATAAACAAATTAAGGTCCAGACAAATTTGGAATATTGAGACCTTTACTAAAAGATTTTGGAAATAATTATATAAAATAAACAGCTTTTCGTGGGAACCAAATTATTTTGTCTATCTCAAGTCATAACAGAGATTGGAGACCTTATGATTTCAGAAATTGGGCACTAGAGGGGACTAAAGACTTCAGACAGAAAAGAAAAAGGGAAAAAGTGTAAACTCCAGGAGATTTTCAAAGAATGGGGCCAGAAATTGGCAGCTACAACGTCAGTAATGTCAGAAACGATGTCTGCTTCTATGGATAGACTATGTCCAAAAGATGTAAATGAAGGAATGACAGATGTGAAACAAATTTTGCCTGATGCAGAAATATTAGAACCAGAAATACTGGATAATAAAAAAAGTATGGATTATAAGACAGAGAAGGAAGATAAAGTGGAAATACAAATGATAAACCAAGAAAATGACCTGGATAATGACTTTTACTGGATTTACAAAAGAGATTTGCCAAAGCCTCGAAGAATCCTTTGGGGTGAGGGGAAAAAAATTGAAGGACCAAATCCTACAACAACATCTGAATGAATTAAAGATCAAAATTATCAGAAGTAAAAGGAAGGAATAAAAAGTTGGTTTGTTTGACCACTGTTAAAATAAGACATGTTTCTATAAAGCTCTGGTAATCCTTTTCAGACTTTTTGCTGACACTAGGACTGAAAAGTTGATGATATATGGATTTGCATATAGATAAGGGATGGGTTATGGGAAGAAGAGATATCTGTTTGTATCTCTTCTTATAGGGGGTGAAGAGTTATTATGGTTGTTTATACTTGTGATGAAGATCAGAAGTCACTTCTTTATATATTTCTTTTCTTTTTCTATTTTTACATTTTTTGTTCTAGCTTTCTAGCTCCCCTTCTCTCTCTGAGTTTAGTTTGAATTTGCTTTTACTACTGTAATTAAAATCTTCAATAAAATTATATTAAAAAAAGAAGTGAAGAGACTGGTAAAAGGGGAGATTAAAAAAGAGGCAGAATTGATTTAGATCATAAACGAAGTGTCAATAACAACAAGGTACTTTTTTCCAGAAGGAATTTTTTTTTTACAATTACAACAATGAAAAAGCTTGTGGCACTCGAAAACACAGTACCTGTTCTCATGCGGGTGACTATTATTTGGAGAGTGAGTAGAAAGAAGAATGGTGAGAGGAAAAATGAGAGATGGGATTGTTCTTCTCTTAACACTCCCCTTTATCCTTTTCTTCCCCTCTTCCACCCACGAGTATTGATTTATTATGTGCCATCAGGTTGTCGACTCCTAGTAATCAAATAGATATATTTTCTCCACTACAATCTGTCCCCAACTTGGTCTTTCTGAACTTCCAATGGTGTAGCCATCCCCATTGTAATTTAGTCCATCCACCTTGCCACTCCCAAGTAACTCTGTGCCTATTTAAGTTTTCTTGTCCCAAGGTCAGAAATAAGTGGGAGTCCATTTGAAAGAGGCACTTGCCCATGATGATGTTAAAGACAAGATACATCTGTTCTTTTTGATCCATAATGTGTGAGGTCTTACATAATTAACTGGTTTAGTGATCCATTTTATTCCGAGTCTTAAACGAATGCAAAGAATAATGAGGATTTAAAAAGGAACACTTGTTGTAGACTTTTACAATATCCAACCTAGAAGGACTTTTCTTTACACAAAAAATATAAGGCAGTGGCCTTTGGCCTTTGTAAAGTTCAGGAAGAAAGTGAACTAGATATTAGATTATCTGGGACACCATCAGTTTAATTTATTTTCCTGTCTAATTGGGAAGATTTGTCTTTGAATATCTTTTTATTATTGTTACTATCTTGCCTACAAGCTTATCCCTGAGACACTGTTCACCTTAAAGTGAATTTCAGTAACTATTGCTAGAAACCATAGAAAAAGTAGTCATCATGGGGGGAAAGCATCTGGTATTCAGTGTAATAATACAAAGAAGCAATGCTTTTACTCTGTAGGTAACTTTTGCATGGTAACTAAATGGGAAATACAACTGCAGGATTCCATTAAGCTGTGTAAGTTCTAGAATGCCTTCACATAAATCCATGCACATCCTAAAGAAAGTAGAAGTTAATTGTTAAAAAAAAACTCTCAAAGCACAGTAAAATTCCCAAGCAATATAAAAATGCATCGGAACCAAAACCACTGAAATAATATCCTACACATTTAAAGAATACATTTAAAAGTTTATAGTTTCCTGACAGACATATTGTACCTGTGCCCTTGTGTGAACTTCCCCAAGGAGTCCAGAATATTGCTGTTCCAAGTCCTTCTTCTGCTTTAACCAACAGCTTTCTTGAGCTTTCATCTGTTTGGCAACTTTGTTCAAAGTGTCTTCCTGAGTCTGTTGAATCTCCCTCATTGTATCTGACTTATTTTTACAAACATATTCAAGGTGTGATATCTGCATGATTGGCATTAAAAAAAAAATCCTTCAATCCTCTTAATGCATATACACAGTTCTATTTTAAAATGGGATGCTTAATAATACATTCAGGATGCTATAACTGACCCCATACCCCACAAGGAATTAAGTACCACTTCTTAACAATGAAAACCACCAGTCAAATTCTATAGCCTGTGACCTGGATCATCTACTATCTATACCTGACTAACCCTTCTAACACTGGAAGTTCCAGTACCAAGTTTCTGTACCAGTCCAGCTATTTTTAATGGAACATGAATCTGAAAGTGAGCACAGCAGTTGGCTTTTCCCAGGATGCAATTCTTGACCTATTTCTGTGTGAGTTATTGGTTTTGTTGTTGGTAACTCCTGCTACAGCTTTAAAAGAGTTGTGTCTCAGGTTAAAAAAAAAAAACCAAGCCAATTAGTAATGTTTTTTTAAAACAGAAACTATATAAAGCAGATGTTATCCAAACAGTAATACATTTGTGTAGTAAAGCAGCCCAGCTGATGAAGGGTTGTTGCTGGGTGGTTGTTTGTCTTAAATATCACATTTTTATAGATAATAACGTTGTTTAAAATTTGTTCCAAAGCTAGATGCTGCTGCAGAAGCAGCAGCAGCAGCAGCAGCAAAAAGTTTTCGTGGAGAAAGAACTGGCAGTCAGCTAAACTATACAAATTGCTTGTACTGGGAACAGAAGAAACTTTTCATACAAAATGGTGCTAATAACTAATGTGCTAATATCAATTTTTAAAAGGTATCAAAAGCAGTTTTCATATAGATAATTCAGAGGCCTTCAAAACAAAGACCTAGTCACTTTTAAGCAGGGAATCAATACCATATTATTTTAGCAGGCTTTTTTAAGGCTTGCTGGTTTAATATAAGTCCTTGATTTCATTTTGCCTTTGTGCCTCTAATTTTATTTCCACTGTTAAAAACTGAATTGAACTCTACTTTATTAATCTAACAGGACTAAAAAGCAGACTAGAAATAAAATAACTGAACTTGCTTTAAGTTAGGTAATAACACAATTCTAGTTAAACCCTCCCATCAACTCCTAGAAGCTTGCTCTAGCCCACTGAGGAATTTGCCCAGAAGCTCATATCATCAGGTTTCTTCTAGGTTAAGGCATTGGTAGAATTTCTGATTGCACTCTCTGTTATCATTTTGCATTAACGAGATCTTAAACTTTAAAAATAAAGTTCCTTAGAGTTCACTTCCTATGGCTTGCCTTAATCCTGAATGTGAGATGAATAGCTCAGCTCATATGAAATGCTTTTCATATGAAAAAAATTTCATTATCCTTGGAGAGCCTAATGTGAGTGAGGACCAAACTCTGGAATTCTCCTAGGTCACAGAAAACCAGTAATTCAGTGAACAAGCCAGGAATGGGGATGTATGGAAGTATTAAAATACAGGCTGCAGAACTATTTGTACATCACAGAATGCTTCTTTAAAAAGTCAAGATTATCTTCAGCTAACGAGTCAATTCCCATAAACGTATGCATGGACTTCTTTGTTAAGCCTTCCTTAAAGAAAAATATTATCTTCTTTAAAGTCATGATGTATAGATTTACAACTTCTATATTGTATTTACAAATCCAAAACTATCAAAGAGCATCTGGCATTTCATGGAAACATTTTTTTCTTCCTCAAATAATTCCTCCTACTCACAAGCAAATATTTTAAAGATGATGTTCCTTGAACAAGTGCATTTTGTTTCTGTTTTACGCTGAGATAAAGAGTTGGTTTATTAGTGTAAATGACTCAGTCCTTTGAATAGCTTCATCAGTAAGATTAATTTATTTTCTTTTAATTAGGTCCCTGTGGCTAACACTGGCTAATAGTATTAGCAAGTCCTGAACAGAAGCTGGAGCTTAGAGATTTCATACAGACTTCAGTCACATTTACATGCCCACAGCAATGGAATCAAACTGAGCTGTAGACAAGCCATAATTAACGGTGCTGAATTATTAACATCCAAATTCTTTTTGAAATAAGATGAATGTCAGTCCTTTTTAACAATATTGTGATGTGGACAAATGTCACTGAATTTAATAGAGGCGTCTGGTGCCTTAGGACAGTACCTTCTCATTAGCCTTGTTGAGGTCTAAGATCAGGGTATCAACATTCTCCTGCAAGATGGTGCAAAGCTCCGGCCAAGAGAATTTATCCAGGATGCCTTCTGATTTCTTTATAAGAACACAGCCTGCTACCAAGTGCTGGTATAAAGTATGAAGGAAAGTTAGCTTCTCCTACAAAATGCAGTTCAATTTTTGAAAAAAAGAAAAGAAAGGGAAAGGAAGGGGAGAGGGAAGAAAGAGTTAATTGCAAATATTTCTAAAACTCATTGAAATGCCATAAATAAAAACAAATGAGTCTTCCAAAGGAATAACCTATGCTCAAATAATTAATCAAAATCATAAAATAGATAATTGCCTGTTATATTTTCACTTGGACTGATCCTGCAGACATTTTATTTAACCAGTGAGGGATTTCACCTTCTTTAGTAGAATGAGTAGCTTACTAAAGATATGGAGAATCAGACCTTGCACTATTTTTATTATTGTATCTATTAATAGAATGCTGGCTGTAATTTTTTAATGAATAAAAAAGATCATACTAACATTTTACACAGGGAGTAAACTAAGTGATATATGTGGGGCAGCTCTTGAAAAAGCAACTGCTTGTTCAGCTCTACTTCTCCCCTCTTTCACACACAGGGTTTTTCCTTGTGTTATTATCTGCCATCTTTTTCTATACCATATGCAACGATTAATTTGGAATATGAGCAGGGCTATGTAAAAATATTTTGACTTCATGACATAGAATAGAATCTCTGTTTTCTGAGAGTGTTTCATGCTTGGTTCAGTGTCTCCTTCATCCTTATTTACAACTTCATTAAATTCTTTGAGCCAGGAGTAATTAAATATAGTTATGTAGGAAAATTGTATTGTTTTATCTGTTTAAAAACTACATGTATCCAACTCCTTAAATGAAGTAGAAATATATCTGGAAAATAAAATAGTTCATTTAATATGTATACTACTGACTTTGGACACTGAAACATTTTTCATTAATGTAAGTGGGAAAAGAGTCCCATTGTGCATCGTTTGCTTAATGCAGAGGGCTTTAGAACTTTTCTACAAATCCCAAACCAAAACTTGAGGATGTGATCCAAAACACACTGTCTTCAATGAAAAGATTTCCCCAGCTTTTAGCATGCCTTAGATGCAGTACAACCCAAGACATTTCCAAACAAGCTTTATAAAGGCATTAAAACTGGAATTACTGTTGTGATTTTTCCAACCATATTTTGGTGATTAAATCACTCAGAAGAAAACACCAACAACACAGAGTGAAATAGTAACAAAAGCATCTCCATCCAATCTTTCACTTCTTGTTAATTTAATCTGTCGCCATTGTGTCCTTTTTGCTTGGGCTGTGATAAACCAAGCATAGTAATCATCCATTTGGCCTGGAAAAGGAATCCAAAGACCTAGAATCAATTCACACATGTTGAACCCAACCACAATACTGTAGACATGCTGACTTTACAATATAGTCAGGCTTCTAGTTTCCTCTACTTTAATCACTATCTGATGAGCAGAACAATTCCAGCTGATTCATATGGACACAATTTAAATCCCAGACTGTAAGAAGGGTGGAAAGAATGTTTCCTTTTTACTCGCTTGGCATTCCTTCTCATATTTGTTAGAATAATGAGCTCAATATGCAGCACAATTGAAATAAAGAATACATTTAATGTACCTAGTGAAGAAAAGCTGTGAGTGCAAAACAAAATGAAACTCTAAACACAAGCAAACTATGTATTTTTAAAATAGGATAAACATGGTGGAAGGCATGTTTCAAAATAACACTTCATGAAACAGTTACTGTACACAATATTATAATCAGCTGCTATCCCAAGAATAGGCAAGCTAAGTTGACTTTGTTGACGGGTGGGTAAAATGACTGAGATCCTACTCGTCTCTTGGACTTGACATTTGAAACAGTTAATAGGAATTGGTGCCAAGGGATTAAACAGCTAATCTATTCCAAATGCAGACAGATTTCAAATGTATGCATTTGCATTCAGCTGAACATTAACTTCCAAAAAATCCTTAGGCATCTTTCTTTAAATAACATTTACATTTCTCATCTCAAGAGAACAATGATATTCTCTAAATGTAAATAATCATTTACATTTCAGCAGTTCAGCAGTTAATACTTTTAAATCATCATCATCATCATAATTTATTAAATCTATATGCCACCCAACTCCCAGCAATTCTAGGCGGTTTACAAATTGATTCAAACGTTAAAAATGAGAAAGCAAACAAAAAAAGGGTAAAGATGGCAGGATGACCAAACTGGAAAACAAGCCAGATTAAAAGGAGTAACCCAGGTTACTCTTATATTTTAAGTGGAAAAATAAAATAAAAATATAATGCCAGAAATAAAAGTTCACACAGACATTGGAAAGCAATCATTTAGACTTCTTATTGTGGTAGCATAAATCTGAATCTACAAACTAATGATCTGATATATAAAATATGAAAGGCAAAGATTATTATTTTTGACAGTCATCTTGTTTTTGGTAATACCTCTGTATCCTTCTCATAAGCCTGTGTAAGCTTCTGAATTTCATTTTTATATTCTGTACAACACACTTTTTCTTTCTCCCAGCAATGCAGTACGTTTTGTAGTTCGATTTTTAATGTGGCTATTAAAGATTCTCTGTCTGTATACTTAGTTTGCAGATTATTTAACTCCTTGCTGGCATCAGTAAGATTATCGTGTGCTTCCTAAAAACAGTACATAAACAAAAGGAAAGATAAAGGCTTCATGCAATAAAGCACAACGTTCTTTATCTGATAACTATTTTCAGATATACTGTATGTGTCTGAATGCTCCACAAACAAGCCGTTTACTCCAATGGTTAACTACAATAACAAAACTGCAGAATTTACTATTAAAAAATGCCACTAGAATGAGTCAGGTGGAACTGTTGTTTTACTTTTAGGCTTGTCACGCTAGCATTTTTCAAAACCATCATCACAGATTACTAGTCTTAAACCATTTATTCTGGAGGAATCCTGCTGCAGCTAACAAAATCCCTGCATAAGAACTTTTCAGTGTTATAGCTACAATCAAAAGCTAAACCTATTAGAAGAATAGACATTTGGGTTGAAGTTAACAGACATGTTAAACACAGAGATACCTGAAGTTCTTGAGTTTGAGATCTTAGCTGGTGCTGGGAAGCCTCAAGTTCTTTCACCATCTTCTCAGAAATAACTGTCATTTTCTTTAGCTAGTAAAAAAAATATGTAGTAAACAATGTATCAGATTCAAGAGCAATGAAATTTCAGCCTAATTGCCTACAGGCTAAAGCCAAAATTTGATGCAGACTGATTTTCCTGGGAGTAAAACGCAGGGAACACACTGGCAAATATTATTGCAATGGGCAACTTGACACTAGACATTCTTCAAATTTAAGAGGTTGCTGCTTTTATTTCATTGTGGTGTCCCTGTCTGCTATATATCAATATCTACAGCTGCCTTATGTATATTTTCCATCCACAAGGCCTGGATTCCCCCAAATAAATTATCAATTCAATGCAGCAGTTGCGTGTATATTTACTTGCAAGTCATTATATTAAGTACAATGGGGCATATAGATAACTGTGTTTAGCCTCACAGTCTCAGCCTGACTTGGATTATATGGTAAAACATGTAAATACCTACTAAGTTGCTCTGACTGAACAAATTAATAGAAAAAGGTTATGATATGTATATATTTTTTAAATGGCTGAAGAAAGTTTACAAGCAAAATGAAGACAGAATTTTTTTTTCTGAATATGGCTCTGATTATCTCATTATTTAATTGCTCAAAAAAGTTTAGTTATCAATTACAGTGCAAAGAAAAACAGGACATCAGAAGACAGGAATGCTATCAATGAAGCAAAGAAAGGGCACAGAGTTACCCATCTGCCTATCAGAAGGATATGCTGTGGTCTCTGGCTATATGACAACTTCAGGGTTAGGCCCATTCAGCCCTACTGGGAAGCCTTGTGGCAGGTCATCTGTTTTGGCCCAGGACTGCTTCCGATTTATTTTCTTGACAGTTCATTCTTCTTGCTGACAGAATATTCTTTCTGCTTTTTTTAACAGTCACCCCTTTGGTCTCTCCCACTGCTGTCTCTGGCATCAGTTCACAACAAAACATGCTCCTAAGCCAAAGCCTGCTGAGTTGGCTTTTTAGTTGTGCTGAAGATCAGGTGATGTTCATCCTCCCAAATAACAATTCACAGTGGATATTAAGGGCCTAGTCTCAAAAGGCCACTAAACAGTTGGGTTATTAACAAAAGAGACTAAGTAAGGGTGGTAGTGTACCAGGACATATAACTGCTTTCCTCGTAACTTATTTGGTGGCCCTCAGCACAAAAGACTTGACTGCAAAAAGATTTAAATTTTAACTGTTGTTTTCAGTATTATAACGGATCAAACACATTCTAAAGTCCTTGTAAGAATTTGATATTTTAAACTTATATTTAAGTCAAAATTGTAACAGCTAAAAAGCTAACAATCTTTTTCATGTATTTAAGTTGTATACAACTCACATGTTTTATAGCTCTAGAAATAATCCCGTTAAACTGAACTACTTAACTGAGCAATAGCCCAGTTAAACTTAACACCCTGAGAAGGTAATGAGACGCATGGTGCTGTGAGAAGTCTTATAAAGTTTAATTAGGTTTACTCTTGAGTAGTGAATATAACATTGCAATCCAAACTGACATAAATCCAAGAATGCCTGCAAATGTACACTGTGGAGGGACAAGGATCTATTTAATTAATTTTAAACACTAAGAACAAACTTAAAACCAGATTTAACTATTTCTACTTTCAGGATGTTAACAAAAATGCACCACAAACATCTTTCTTAAAATGCATACATTTTACATATATCACGACAGCAAGAACTCAAATTCTAACACTTTTTCTTCTTCATGTTTAAATATATACATTTATTCACCAGTTATCAATTTGTACTGGATAGAAACACATGTAGTAAACTATGTAAACATAATTGTATATTTTAAAATGTATGCTAAATCTTAAATGGATAATAAAAATCAGTCACACACATATCTTAACTAAAAATAATTGGGTATTACAGCATTTCAGTGTAAAAAAAATCACACAGATACATACACAGAGCTAAACACATTCTTAGTTTAAGTGAATCATGACCATAGGGCAAGCTTAAAGGAAGAACTGTGACAAAAAATTATTTCTTCTTCTTATCTGCAAAGCTGTCAACTCAACATTCCCAGCGTTTTGACCTCTGTAACAAGCAAGGAATCTCTAGTATTGGGGGCTGAAGGCTATATATATGGAGCTGAACAGTGCAACTGTTACCTCATTAGATGCATCTTCTAGCTTGTTCTGGTAATCTGTCAAGGTATGCCTCAAAGTCTCAAGGACAAGAGTGAAGCTTGGAGGTTTATCTTTGTCCTTGTGAATGCCTGAAGTAAAATACAGAATCAAAACAAAGCCCTTAGAGTTGAACAGAGACAGAAAAACTTCTCCAAGAGCAACAGAGGTATTTAAATCAGTTGGGCTCCAGTGACAATACAGAATGTTGAACAACCACTGTGTTTTCTCCAAGGCAAGCTGGTGAATCTGTTCTTTAATATCAAATAAAGCTGAAGAAAAATTTTTGCACTGTGGCTACAGTTCACCACATGAAAAAATATGAACTCTAGCTTGTTTTCCTACACATCTTGAGGCCTACCTCCAATCTTGTTTAAAGGTATCTAAGGATTGCAAGTCTACGTGTCGTTCAAAAATGATCGTCCTCCAAATGAAACAAACATTGGCTTTCAGGGGCAGAGCATTCGTGCCTTCAGTGATTCATGTTCTGCCATACATTTTGGAAAGAAACTTTCTTTCTATGCCAAGGACCACAGGGCTTCCTATTTTCCCTGGGTGCAAGTTAAAGCACTTGAAACCTCAAAATATTATTTCTTTTCATACCCTGTATAGAAAAAAATAAAAAATAAATCCCAAATGATTATCTAACCCATTTTAACTGATGGCCACATTTGTCAATCATGGCATTTCCTCAATCCTCTTTCCTCAAATCCAGCCTCTTGACTATTCATTAATTAAGTGGTCATGGCAGACCTGAATCAAGAGTTCAAATCATGGTTCAACATGCCATTAGCCAAGATGCTTTCTGAAGATTTGCAACCAAATATAAAATTAATACTTAAAACAGTGGCCACTTCATTGGAAGCAAAATGTCTGAGTTCAGCCTATCGTAACTGATTTAATTCTGAAAACTGGCACTCAAAATGAAATTGTACACAGCATACACATGTGTAGGATGAATGGGTGTTATTCATTTTAAAAACAAGTTTCAGAAGTTACTGGAAGCAGCAAGATTGGGATGTACTTTTAGCCATTGTCCTTTTATTGCACTTTCCAAAAGGCATGGGTGCAAATGATTTGAAAATATGGCAAAGGTCTTATGCCACATGATGGCAAAAGTGATGTTTCCAAAATCTCCAATTCTATAACAACTTTCCAAAACTGAGCCACTGTTAGCTTCTATATAAATTTATATTTTTGAACGGTATCTAAAAGAATATGCAAATAACTTCCTGAAGATGATTCAAGACCACTGTGATTTCTTGAGTTTCTTCGAGATATTAAAGGTATACCCTTTATTAAGAGAGCTGTTCCTTGGATATTGGATTTGGATGCCATCAGTTCTGCATCTCACATTTCAAAGCCTATTCTCATATAAAAAAAAGGAATCTATAAAAATAATACTTGAGAAATAAATAAATATGATGCCCGCACAATTCTTCATTCTAAAGACTAAAGACCCTACAAGCCAAGGACATACCACTTTATTCACATTTCTTTTCTCAAACAAACAAACCTCTTAAATTGGCCAATTTTATTCTGAAGGAAAAGCAGCTCCAAGGAGCTTCAGCCCAAAATGTGCTCTCTGTCTAAATTGAACCCTCTCTTGTTTCTCATCCACTCATAGTTGTTATTGCAACCAAAATTTCTGCTTGCCATAGCCACAATTATTTTTGATAATAACCATGAAAGTCAGATACTTTAACAACTTGTGGCAAAGAATATTCTAATGCCTTTTTCCTTGGATGTCTCCAATCTCTTTGCCATGAAAACTTAAGTACAAAAACTAAAGTAAAATAAAGCTACTGAAATGAGAGAATGATGAGAGGGCTTAACTCAAGAACATTTTGATTTTATTTATTTGATTTCTATCCTGCATTACAGCATTGGCAAGCGTTCAAGGCTGTTAACAAAATTTCAAACAAAAAATAAAAGATAAGTTAGAAATTAAAATTAACAATGAAATAAACACCATATAATAAATTAAAGCCTGGTGGATCAATTTGTAACAAAAGATGTAGTCCCTAAGAGCATCAGGCCCAAAGCTGTTTATGACTTTAAAGATAAATTCCAATACTTTAAATAGTGTGTTAACAAGCAACTGGCAACCAGTACAGATCTTTCTCAGTATAGCCATCATATCATCCCTTTACCTTGCACTGGTTAGCAGCCTAGATGCTGTGTTTTGTAACAACTGGAGTTTCTGGATAGTCTTATATAGTGCTCTGCAATAATCAAGAAGGGTATAACTGAGACAGGATGTAACCATTACTGAACCCAACCAGCTCATGAAGAGAGACAGCTGGCACAGGTAACTGTACAAATAACTTACAAACTGTTCTTCACTATAGCCATCAAATTCAGTGACAGCTAAGGATCAAGAATCACTGCAAACCTGCACTTCAGGGGGAGTTCACAGGTAACTGTACAAATAACTTACAAACTGTTCTTCACTATAGCCATCAAATTCAGTGACAGCTAAGGATCAAGAATCACTGCAAACCTGCACTTCAGGGGGAGTTCACAAAACTCAAAACCAGATGAATTTCAATCCTTGAGTTCAGTTTTGTCTTCATCAACAACACCTTCAAATTGTTTTGATTTAATTTCAACTCATTCTCCTTTATCTAGCCCATTATATAAGCAACATTCAAGGGTACTTCTCCAAAATTCCAGATAATTCTCCACAGTGGTTTCATGCAAATGTTGAACACTGGGCAACAAGATAAGACCCTAAGGAGACCAGAAGCAAAGAGCCTTGATATAGAACAATCATCTTCCAACCCCATTTTCTGAACACAGACCAATGAAAGCAACAAAACCAAGATAAAACTATGCCTTCAAGAGCAGGATCAGTGTAAAACTAACAAGGGAATGATCTGTCAATTACAATACGGCCATACAGAATTCCTCCACCAAATCCAACATGTGATCTGCTGCATACACTAGGCTATATACTAGCTAGGACCAGTTGCTTCCAGTCCATGGTTGTCATGGAGGACATCAAGTCCTCAGCCACTCCTGGCTAGCAACTAAGCATGGACACTAAATTTCCCCAGAATAAAAGGCTAGGATAATTCAATTCCATGACTGAAATCAGCCTGGTTCATATAATAATAATCTCATAATAGTCTCAGGGACTATTAGGTAGTGAAGTAGATGGTACACAACAGTATCCTCACACTGTCCCAGCCACCTGGGAGAGCAACATGCACTCAAAACTGGCAAACTACTGCATAAAGTATCTGGTAAATGAGATGAAATTTTTACAGGCCAGTCACTCCATTTCCTCAAACTTCAACCCTAGCTTGCTGTATACAACTGGGGGATATGAGTTCTGCCCCAAAAACTTTCCTACACAGTTTATATCATCAGTTTTATGAACAAAACATAAACTATCCAAGGAACAAGGTTTTCCCACTCCCCATTCCCTGTGCAAACCCAAGGAGGTTACCTATCTCATACTATATTCTCATATGTGAAGACAAAGTTGCAGGTTTAGTAGGGCCTACAGCTGGCTGGATCTGTATGTTACAAGAATCTCCTTCTTTGGTATGGTCATGGTCCTGAGTTTCATTGGAAGATGAGGCTATAGATTCAGGAGGATCATCAAAGGAAGAAAGGGGATTTGTCTCAAAACTGATCCTGTATGATACAACTGGGATGGAAGTTTCTGAATACCTCAAAGTCCTGAGGCAACTACATTATCATCTTTTATTCTCAGGACTGTAACAGGGTTGACATCTTCTAAAGCATGCTAAGCCCTTTACTTAGAGAAGACTCATCCTCTACCAGAGGTGAACACTTCTGCCCAGTGTCAGGCTCCCTGACTTGAACTGGGCAGAAGCTATCCAAACACTCAATATAGCAGGGCTGCTGTATACCAGTTTGAAGAGTCGATTGCTCTCTGTCAACATGAAGGGGAAACTCTTCTTATGCTCACAATGGTTTAATTACAGCACTGCTTTTTTCAATCTTTCCATAGTTAAATGGACATTTTGCCTTGTGCTTCTCAGCCTTAGAGCTAAGTGATGGTTGTTGACATTTTTGACACTGTTGCTCTAAGAAACTCTAGCTTCCAAAGTATCTCCAGAAGAGCTCAACCCCAATAAAACTTTAAAGCTCATATCTATTTTAATCACAGGCATTTCCTACCACCAGGCTGAGGTGTTTAGATAACT
Source organism: Candoia aspera (assembly GCF_035149785.1). NCBI lineage: Eukaryota > Metazoa > Chordata > Lepidosauria > Squamata > Candoiidae > Candoia > Candoia aspera. The sequence continues at coordinate 187,844,711 of NC_086154.1, forward strand.
ATCTTTGCCCAAAAACTAAGCTTTAACTGTTTCCCTGTTACATAAACATTCAAGAAAGCACAGCCACAGGTAGACATTTTTAATATTGCTAGAAGCAACCATAGCAGAGGCAGAGACCCCAACATATGAAAGCTAGAATTTGAGGAATGGCTTAATGATAGAGCTACCCTAAGTGCAGCTAAATCTGCAATGTCATATGTGAAATGTGCAACCACATTGATGTGCCCAATAAATTTTACAATCTGTTTATTCACACACACACACAGAGTATATCCCATTTTAGACTACTGAGTTTCATTATGTACTGGTCTTTGACCACAATAAGGATACTTACTTACTATTCAGTGATAGAAGACATGCCCTGTACATGGACAGTTTCAGTTTATATCTTGGTCTCTCCAGATAAGATTGAAGGAGACTTCTGTGTGAATCCCTAAAAGCCATTACCAGTCATTATAGCCCAGGGTCTCTCACCACTGGGAACTAAAGTCACAACTAAAATGTCAAGAACATGCTATGGCGTTCTCTCAAAATGACTACCTTCAAATAGCTCCAATGCTAGCATTTTGTTAATGACAAAATGTACTAGGAATCGAAATACGAGGAGTCTCCCACTCATATTCTAGCCCAGCTTTGGGGTTTTTTTCAGGGCAGATAGGAATACTTTCAAACAAATTACTGGGCTGCAGCCTCTCACACCCACTACCACCATATTTATTTTCCAAAACATTTAAAGACTCAGGTGGGGCAAGCAACTTGGCAGGGGCTGAAGGAGGACACATTGGTGTTCACAGACGCTGTTTTAGGAGCCCAGATATAAATTCATAGAGGTGTGTGTGTGTGTGTGTGTGTGTACACTCACGTGCATGCATTGCAGCCTGGGTCTGTGTTGTTAGTGTGGGAAAGCCCTCTGTACACATTTCCAGTGGATCAGTAGCAAACCAATAATTAGTCTTTAAATTAACCTCTGTCTCAAGAAAAAGTAACACACTAAGAAATGTTAAATAAATGTGTCAAGCAGAGGTATTTTACAAGAAAGATATTGGATAGAGAGGATAACCTGAACTAAGTCACTTGATATTAAAATGTAATAATATTTTATCTGGGATGAGAGGCTTTCTAGGGTCCTCAGAGGGAGTAATAAACGTAATAGGTAAGACGTTAAAAGATGCGAAAAAAGATACAGGATGTAAAAAGGAACTGCATGTCCTACATATCTGTTTAGAAGCAGTCTGGTAGCACCTCCTCCACCTAACCAATTTTAATAAAAGGCATAAGCTTTCATGAGCTGCAGCTCACTTCATCAGATGCATAGAGTGGCTAAACTGATGGCTATCAGCTCGCCTCTTACACTGTATATTTCTTTCTAATTGTTTAAATCTTCAACAAACCTTCTCAGCTCATAAGCGAGGCAGCTTATGTATGAATTCCATTCCAGTTCTGTGATTCCTATGTTCTGGTAAGGCAGTTTTCCTTTACTCTGTATTGCCCATGGTTAATCATCGTGCAGTTAGGATGGTGAGCGTTTTGTGGTCTCCTTAGAGAACAAATCCACTGATCTGTCTATGGCACAAACACTGGCCTGCATTTCTGCCTCCCCCAGTGCTACACTCCTGCTGGTTTGTAGTCCTAAAGCCAAACTATTCCCAAACACAGTAGTTACCATACTAGTAGCCTTTCAATATTACCCAGAGAAGACTGTACAGCCAAATGCTCAGCCCTTCAAACATGAAGCCGTACAGTCCAGCTACACCCAAGGAGACTTTACTGTGAGTAGCTCTGAAGAGGGCTACTATTTATTTAATTTGGGAATCACTTTACAGAAAAACTGGGTCACCTTTTTTTATTATATTTGGCCATAATCATTCATTTGATCTCTCTAGTCTCCATGTGCTGAAAACAAGACATGACCCTGTTCAAGCAACTTAAGGAAGCAGGGCAGAATATCAGCCTATTCTTCTGTTCAGCCTCAAGGCATGCTCTAGTCTGAGTCTGGCTTGATGTGGTGGCATTGTACAAAAATGTTAAGCCTGTAGAAAGGAGAAAAGAAAGGAATCGTCCCAGAAACTAGGATATGGCATATTTTCCACTGTCATCTTTTTCCCCAAGAAGACAAAGACCACTCTACCATTAAAACTAAAAATAACACCTACACACAAAAAGCATATGTTTCATGTGAATAAATATTTTCAACTTCTATTGCCTTGGTTCTTTTTCCCAGGCCGCTCAGTCTCCCTTGCCAAAACCTCTGCACTAACCAAGTTGTTCCAGATTGCTCAGTTCAGAAATTTACTCAGTGCTTCTGAAAAAGAGGAAGAGTGCTCCTAGCCAATTTCAATAGTCTCAGTTCCCTGGTTTCTCTAAGCTTTGTCCTGTATCTCCCTATCTCCCCAGATGCAGATCGGATTTTGGTTCCAAATCTTTGGCTGGGTTGGATTAGAACCATGAAAAATCCATGGCAATTACATCAATACTCATTTATGGAGAAAGCTGAAATGCAAGAGGGAATGGCAAGTAAAGCCCTGCTGTGTGAAAGAAGAAAACAAATCTCAAGTATGTAGTGGGAAAGTCCCAGCTTCCAAACTGTGATTAATACAAACTGTGGCTGTATCACCATGGAACTGAGACAGAACTAGCTTAGGAAGTCTTCCATGCCACTTCTGTCATTGTAAAATGTGTATTATCAGGATCATTTCTGTCTAGAATTACTTCCCCTCTGACTTTATGTGGGTGGCCAGCTGGCAGCAAAGTCTTGAAAAATAATACAAGTGATAGGACAGATTTATGCAGAAAGAGAGGAAGGGGGGAATTCAGTTTGGTTGTTTTTCACTTTTGGAGAAAGAGCAGGGGAGGGCTATGCTTAAGACTGCTTGATATAGTTTTATGAGATCATTTTAATGCATATTGTCTGCTTCTGTAAAATGCAAGTGCTTGCACAAAGTAAAATAGGGTTAAGCTCTCCTTTGTGAGTTTGGTTACCTTTCTGGCTACCAGAAGCAGACCAACTGGAAAGGAAGTCAGATACTGTATGTGTAGAGATGGAATTATAGGGGCTCAACAACAAATCTCAAAAGAATGAGGAAAAAAGACCTTTCATCTCTGAAAGTTCTTTCAGCACTTTCCTCCATTTGGAATTAACATCATTGATGACACAGGGCAGACAATGAGGAGAAAAAAGCCATTTCTGCACTTTGGTTGGGGTGGAATTTGCCTTGGCATAACTGCAATGATTACCCCTGAGCTGACTTTAAACTAACACTGTAAAGAGTAACGTGTTAAACTCTGTGTCCTACATGAGTTTTTTTAAATGCATAACCTTTAAGTAGCTGAAGGTTGCCTTTGAATTTGGCTCAGTTCAATCAAAAACATCTGTTCCCCTGGTAAGTCCACTGTCAGGACGTTTTTCTCATTTGGCTTTAGCGCACAGCTAGCTAGCCCTTTCCTGACCAATCACAAACAACCCAACGCTTGTAAATCAAGTTTTGGGCTGGCAACAGCAGGTCTGCATTCAGTCACGCCATCTCAGCCAGAGAGGCCACTCAACTGCTGTGAGAGCTGCTCTTATCATGTCATCAAATCAAAGCCTGTTGAGAAGAGGGAATGTATGAGGCATCTGCAGAATTCCCCTACTTAGCGACATTGGAACATTGACAGATGCATCTGTCATTTCATAGCTTGAACTAACCTGCTGTCCACTGGTTTGACATAGTAAAGCTATCCAGAAGTGACTCCAACTCTCTCACATTGTTTTCACATGTCTCTGTTAGGAAGGTCTGGCGTTTCTTGGCCTTCATTTGGCAGGAGGGAGAAGAAAGCAAAAAAATACAGATATTAAAGGCATAGAAGAGTAACTCATAACCACCAATGCTGCTGGAGGGCACACAATGGACTAATATTTAAGTAAAACAAAATCAAATCTGAAGAATTTCTTATTAGCAAAATAACACAATTAAAGAGAGAAGTTGAAAGTATTTCAAGCAAGTAATCCCATCATGATTGCATTTCCAGGTTACTATAAATGATGGATTTTGCATCATTTTAATTTTCTCCTGCTAGAGCAGTACTCAAGTAACAGTAACCCATCAGGAACGAACTAAAATTTACCCAGGAGCCATTCATATTTTTCTCCTCTATTGCAAAATGTATCCTGGTTGGGAAGTGTGACAAATCCCTAATTTTGGCATGGCACCAGGGTGCCCCTCAAGAAATCTGATAAATTGGTCGTATGCTGAGAGGCCTGGTAGATGGAATTCAGCTTTGATTTTCCAAAATAGCTTCTTTTGTGTAATTTCACCTATAGGAAGCTACAGCTGGTGAAAACCAGATTGTGCTTTTATAATTAGGAAAGTAGCCTCTAGGTAATTTCTGATTTACTGTCCAGATGAAGGACAACAAAGATGAAGTGTAGTCCTTGACTGGGCAAAGCAACAAGTCTCTCCAAAGAGGCTGCTGGCTTTCACTCATATTCTAGAAGATTAGGGATAAGTATTCAGAAAAAGAACAAGGCAAGAAAGAAGGAAGGAAGAGGAACCAAAAGGTCTTGCCTACAGACATCCAAACATGAAACCCAGAAGATTTTTCTTCAACCAGTTTCTCTGCAATGAACACATGTGAAGCCCAAGATCTCACTCAAGGACATAGCAAGTAACTGGCTGTATTGATTTTACCCATAATTCTCTGTGTGCGGCTGTTTCCTTCCCTGTTTTCCCTAATTTTACCTTTTCATATCTAGAGATTTGGCTTCATTGGTTTTAGAATAAAATTCCTTATTGATTTTTTTCTTTATATTTCCCATTTCTACATGCAAAACTATGCAGGTGTATACTGTAGCTACCCCTTGTGCTTCACAATTGGCACACGGTTAAGTTCTATAATGTGGTGCTTTGGGTAGGAAGATCCAAAGCATCTTAGAGAAGGGCCAAATAGAATAGAATTTTCAGAGAAGGCAAACCAGCTGGGCAGACTAAGCAGGTCCAGTCTTTTTCTGGGGACCCCTCTAAAGAAGGGCTCCACAAGGGGAGTTTTAAAATATCCTCCTTCCTGCTTTGTCACAGGAAGCATCAACTGTTTTCTCCCCACACTCACCTGGTAAATACAACTGCTTTTACCCATCCCATTGTTTCAGAATCATATTTAGTTCATAAGCACATATTTGAACATTGGAGGAATTAAAGCAGCTTAATCAGAGGAGAACAGAATTCAGTGCAAAAGCAGATTGCAAGAGAGAATCTGTGGTCACTTCCATTTCATCACCCCAAAATAAGACCACATTATTGAAGCCATTGGAGGGTCATTACACAGGTTAAAAGATAGCGTTCCCTTAAGTTAAATTCTACTCTTAGTATAGAGAGTAAGGAAGATTACCATGACAGAGATAGGTGAAGTACTTTACCAAAGTCACAAGGGGAAAAGCATATCTTTTATTTTATTTTATTTTATCAAATTTGTATAGCAGCCCATTTTACGCAAAGTGACTTTGGGTGAAGTACAATGAAACCAGAGATTAAAATATTCAATACACTCAGTTAAACAATAAACATGGATAAAAACAAAATAAATAAAGCAAGCGGGGAGATATTACATATAATATAACCAGTGTGCAGGCTCCCTCTCACCAGGGGATCCCCAGGCTTGTTGAAAAAAATAGGTTTTAAGAGCTCTCCGGAAGGTCACAAGGGTTGGGGCCAACCTCACCTCAGGAGAGATGATGTTCCAGAGGGCAGGTGCCACAGCAGAAAAGGCTCATCTCCTGGGTCCTGTCAGATGGAACTCCCTCACAGACAGGACCCACAACATGCCCTTCCTGCCAGACCTGATAGGACGGGTAGATGTAATCAGGAAGAGGCAGTCCTTCAGGCCACGTAGGGCTTTAAAGGTCAAAACCAGCACCTTGAATTGGACCCAGAAGTAAACCGGCAGCCAATGCAGCTCACAGAGCAGAGGTGTAAGGCTTCCCCTTCTAGGGGCACACATAACTGCCTGTGCCACTGCATTCTGCACCAGCTGAAGCTTTCAGATACTCTTCAAGAGCAGCCCCATGTAGAGCACATTGTAATAGTCCATTTGGGATGTGACCAGGACACGAGTAATTTTGAGCAGAGCTTCACAATCCAGGAACAGGCATAACTGGTGCACAACACAAAGTTGTGCAAAGGCCTTCCTGGTCACGACTCCCACCTGCTCCGTGAGTCCAGAAGGACCCCCAGATTGTGCAGAAGGCCTAAAACCCAGAGCCACTCAGTCTTGTCAGGGTTCAGTTGAAGCCTGTTGTTCCCCATCCAGGTCCCCATAGCCTCCAGGCACCAAGACAGGACATCCACAGCATTGCTTAGTTTGCCAGGGGCAGAGAGATATAATTGAGTATCATCAGTATGCTGATGATACTCAATTATATCTCTCTGCCCCTGGCAAACTAAGCAGCATGGTCCTGAGGCTGCTCTTGAGATCAAATAGATACCTCATCCCATGGCAACAGATGATCTCCCCCAGTGGTTTCATGAAGATGTTAAATAGGAGTGGAGAGAGCACATAGTAGGGGCCAAGGGCAGGATCTCTCACTCTCAATCAACAGTGACTGGTATCAGCCCCTTAGGGAAGGAAGAAAACCTCCACAATACTGTGCTGCCTGCTCCCAATCCCCAGATCTGATCCAGAAGGATACCATGTGTCAGACTCCACAATCAAATAACTGCTGAATCGTCTGATCGTGTTCATCTGCCATGATGAGTCAACGTGTGTCAAGAACCAGATGGGAGGGGGGAATTGCAAGGAGTGTGAATCTTTTTTGTTTGGGCTGGAAAGGTGGAAGTCAAGATCATACTGCCAGAAGACATATGTGCCCGGTATGGCTGACCGTTAGAATTAGGTGGGAAGAGATAGGAGAGGGGGAGTGGGGTGACTGGAACGTTTTACTGTAATTAGCTAGTTTAGGTGGGAAGCTTTCAATCACAGCTTTTCTCTTGATCTGTACACTAATCTCAATAAATCTGAATTCTACATATTTCAACTGTGCATGAGTCAGGTCATTATTGGGACTCATGGTGTCAGTTCTTACACCATGGTCAATGGTATCGAAAGCCACTGAGAGATCAAATAGAGCCAGGATGGACACACTACCCCATCCCGCTACCCCCAGAGGTCATCCAAGGGTGAGATCAATGCTGTCTCAGTCCCATATCCTGGCCTGAATCCTGACTGAAAGGGGTTCAGATAATCCGCTTCATCCAGGGTCTGCTGAAGCTGCTGCATGGCCACCTTCTCAACAACCTTCCCTAAAAAAGGGAACAAAAGTTGTCCGGTATGATGGGATCTAGCAATGGCTTGAGGAGTGGGCGAACCAAAGCCTCCTTAAGAGGTAGAGGAACAATCCCCTCTCTCAAGGATACTTTAACCACCGCTAAAATCCAACCACACATCACCGCCCACCCTGCCAGGCAGTCTTAGTTAGCGAGGAGTGGCATGGATCTTAGGAGCAAGTAGCCGAGCTCGCTGTCATGAGAACACTGTCCACTTCCTCTTAAATATCTTAAGTCCAGAACAAGCAGAAAGTATACTTAAGCAGTTTAGACAGACACCTCTCTAATTCACGTGGGTATAAGGAGGAAGATGCTCAACACAATCAGACTTGCAACATCACTCTCAATAAAAATAGTCTTAGCTTTCCTGTGGCCTGTCTGGTGGGGCTCACACCTAGAGACTACAGACTTGGTGATTTCTGGTGGTATCCTATCTCAGTACTACTTAGGCCTGAAGCTGTTGAGCTTTTTGAGATAGTTGAGGTTGGCTAGGCACTGACACATAAGACTGTTTCTCAAAACCAGAACATAACTTACAGCATGTGAGCAATCTGGACAAGAACATTAAGATGGTCTCCCACATTTTCTTATGCTGCACCTATACTATACCTATCGTTACAATTTAATAACTCTCATTTTAACTAACTATGTGGGATGGTCTATAACGAAGGGAACACTTTTTTATTTGCAGATTAGCCTACGGTAATCTCCAGGAAAGTTGCCAAAATGTGTCAGTTGTCACTGATATTAGAAGATACTCGGTCTCCGTTTGGTTTATGATTGGAAGTGCTAATTAATTATCAAAAGGTCTGGTAGCATTTTATACTTGTTGTTAGACCTCTCCTTTTTGTTATGTACATTTCTTTAACTAGATTGTATTTTAACTATTTTTCTCTTTGACTGGAAATAAAGTGTATTTATTTTATTATTATTTTAATAAATAAAATTTATTAATAGGCAACTTATTTCCAGTTGCAAAAAAAGAAAGAAAATAGGTCATCAACTTTTGTTCTAAATGGGACAGAAAAATATGTAAATTAAATTTATATCAACCTTTTAAAACCTCTATATGGGAAAACTCCCCTTTTCTCTTCTTTAGTGATCTGCAATCTAACTTTGGGTAACAGCCATCTTAACTTTTGAGTTATCAGCACTTCCCATAACAACAAGTCAGCCTGAAGATTTAAGGATTCAGGGTTTTTATGGTGAGAAACATATTTTTTCTGTTAACTGAACTCTATTATGAGCCAACAGTGGATCATGACTGACTCAAAGACAAGCAATGTATGCGGATCTCTTCTGTGTTCCCCACCATTCTGCTTAAATATTTTATAAATTTGCTCTACCATTTCAATTTTAATTATATGTTCTGTATATCTACTAATATATTATTCATATACATTTCAGCGTTTGATCCCCAGTAGCATTTACATGGTCTTCCCTGTGTGATGGTTAGTACTATACATCACAAAGAATTTCCAGTGCCAATGGAATTCTCATGCCGAGATTTTTCTTCCTAAAACATCGGTATTCCAAAAAGAATTATAAAAATGTATGCAATTTTTACAGGATATAAATAGACTAGAATGCTGAGCTACAATTCTGTCAACCTTACTTTGCCATGCCCACAGAAAAAGCATATGCCACAGAATAGCATAGAAAGCAATGTCACACCAATAAGGTAAATATTTTCATGCATGTGTAAGCATTTGAAGCAGCAGATACTCAAATTGTAGAATCTCTTCCTGCACAAAAGATTTGGGCAAGCTGCTCAATGGCTCAGAGTAGCTTATCTTCTCATGCAGATTTTTTTTTTAATCCGTTCAATCGTGTCCGATTCCTGGAAACTGACTGGACAAATCTCTGCAGTTTTCTTGGCAAGGTTTTTCAGAAGTGGTTTGCCATTGCCTGCTTCCTAGGGCTGAGGGAAAGTGACTGGCCCAAGGTCACCCAGCTGGCTCCATGCCTAAGGTGGGACTAGAACTCATGGTCTCCCAGTTTCTAGCCTGGTGCCTTAGCCACTACACCAAACTGGCTCTCATTTCATTTTTAATCTACCATATATTATGTTGTAATATATTGGTTCATAATATTTATGTACCATAAATATTATCAACCAATATTTATGCTGATGTTACTTTTCTGCATTTACATGTTTCATTCATGTTTGCCATTTCTTAGACACATTTGGCCACTTGGTTTTTCCAAATTCTCTCTCTCTCTCTATGTGTGTGTGTGTGTATACAAACACACACACATACACACACATGTATACAGACATGCACAGGACATACACTTATATATACATTCAGATTTCCCAGCAGTCCTGTTACAGTCTAGCTCCAGCCAACTACTTGCCTGCCCATTTTTTTCTCCTCCAAGCCCTGCCAATGGCAAGGGGCTGTCCCAAATCTCCCTTCCATTTGGAGGAGATTTGAGAGCAACTTAAAATAACATAGACATAGAAGAACACTAAGAAAAGCGGTTCCTCATATCTGAGCTTCCTGACAATGTCAATGAGAAACTCAGACTGAGCTGCCTATGCTTGGTTCTTCTTGGCAGCACTCTGGCCCCTTGTCCAACATATATTGATCCTCTGAAAAAAGGGTATATGAGCAAGAGATTCCTGACAGCAAGGTGCAAGAGGAACATACAGATGAGAGTGCCTGACTTCGGTGTAATTTGCAGCTGAGCCCTGGGTTTCTCTACTGTTACTTAATCAAAGAGCTGCTCTGTTGCAGCCTGTCAAGCTTGGGAACTCAATTTGTATGGAAATGCCTTCCTAACTACCAAGAGTCCAGGAGTGTGCCTTGAAATGGGCCAACCTAAAACACACCTGCCAAACCACTAGTCCCTCAAAGTCTTGGAGGTATTAACCATACTTAGTTAAATGACATAACACTGAATTGTTTTTTTTTCTTTAAACTTGCCTGTTTGCCTAGCATGCCACTCCCTATTCAGATGTTCGCTTTGTCCTCAAAATGATCCCATGCCCTAGACTAAGAACCCAAAATGATATTATCTGGAATCCAATTGATAGTAAAATCCCTATCAATTCTGGTCTAGTGGTTAAGGTGCTGAACTACAATAAAGGAAACCAGGTTCAAGCCCAGCCTTCGCAATGGAAGCTGGCTGGGTGACTTTGGGCCAGTCTTTCACAGCCTAGCCTATTTTGCAGGGTTGGGGGTCTGAGGGCTGTGTACCCCACCTTGAGCTCCTGGAGGAAAGGTAAAATAGAAATACTGTAATAAATGATTAGTGTTTCTATTTCTGGGCTGCAAAAATCTCAATGACATAAGATGGCAGAATGTTAGGTATTTCTGTGTCCTTTTGCTGTTATAGTCATCTAGTTTTTTGCAGCCCAGATACAGTAGCCCTAAAATTGAAAGACAAAAATATTAAACTGGTACTTAGATAAGGGGCATTAGTACTTCGAATCATCTTATTGAAATCAGGTTTTTAAATCATTTGAGCAATTTGAAATGCCTAAAATTGCAAAATGGCCACCAAGAACTGAAAGAGTCACAGTGGGATACAGAGGCAATCAATAAATAAATAACATTCAATTAAAACATTATTTCACAATTTGGTCCAGAGGCATTATAACAGTCTAAAGTTCTTAAATTATTGTCAGGACTGGACATTTGTTTTGGAGCATTCTAAGAGTACATTTTTAAATAAACAATAAATGTTTATTAATTTTATTTAAATTGTTAAATTAAAATTTAATAAACAAATAATTTTGCTAAAGTGAGTATTAGTTATTTGCCAGGACTTTGGAATAAAGAAGTCAAATATCTCCTATTTAAAAAATCAATGGCCTCAAAGAATATTAGGCATGTTTCTTATGATCCTGTTAAAGTTAATTCAACAACAGCAGAAAAATCACATATACTGGACATTCCATAGAATGTTAAAAAATGTTAGCTCAAAAGGTTATCCCACTATTGCTCCATCTTGTTTAAATAACAATAAAGTTGTTATCATGATCTTACAAAGATCAATATAGTTTAAACATGTGGATGTACTCTTGAATTATATAACAAAAAGTGGAATTTATCACTATATGAAGTATTTTGTATTTATCGAGTATGGGGAAGGCAGCCAAAAAGATTTCTCTTCAAAGTTGAAAGACAGTGTAATCTTACATTTACCATCTTAGAAAACTGATGTGTTCGCTTTTTGTTTAATAATGTCTCTTTACCAAAGCAATAAAAAGACTAATCAATATTATTCTGTATGGCACAGTTTAAAGATGTATTTAAAGATTGACCAGAATGATTTCATATATGTTGTTTCTTCTTTTGCTTGCTTTTAAGGTTTTTGTCCTTTTTATTTTTTATTATTTTCTGGAAATTTTGAGTTTCATCATACCTAGAGGAATGTAGACTGAGAAAGGCTACACAATGTGGTGGGAGGATAAATTATAAATTTAGAAAGTTCTTTTCAGTCTTTCTTCCAATGAGTTCAGATGTGAACTCATTTCGCCCTATGATTTGTTGTATGTTCAAATGTTTAAGCTGGAGATGAAACAGAGGGAAACAGAAACAGAAATCTTTTGGAGCAATATCTGGGAAACTAGCAACCATGTAAACTACAGTATATAGCAGCAAGCTTGTGATCTCTTGGATATTCCAATGAGTGATCTCTGAATAACCAAAGATAATCATCAGCAAAGATATGACTAGAATTTTTAACAACTAGAAAGTCCTATTTTGATGCTCAAATAGATGTTACTCCTATGAAATAACTATGATCCCATGTAAAATTATTCTGAAATACAGTGGAATAGGAAAAAATTAAAATACCTAAGGCGTGAGTTCAGAACAGAGGTGAGCGTAACAATGGGGTTAATCCCTATCATAACCCTATCCAACATGCACCAAGATAGGAGCACATGCATGCAACCACTGAGGAGCTATATGTCTTCCCAGAGGGCTGCCCTGCATTTTTAGTTCAAGAACACTGTTAATGCATATATACAGGCCTACCCATGAAAAGAAAATACAATAATTTTGTAACCTCTGGCCTATATTTGAGCCTGAATGTGCAGGGGTTCTTGAGGCCTGGAAAATATTTCAAGGGTTCCTCTGGGGTCAAAAGGTTGAGAAAGGATGGGTAAAACTGTAAACACATCCAACTCAAGGATGCGTAATGACAAAGAAGAACTATATACAATATATATAATTTTTTTTGAGCCACGTCATTGTCCCACCAACTTTTATATCTTTTAAAAAATTATTGGGGCCATGATACACATATAAAATAGGCTATGTTTTCTGGATCTGAGATTACTCACATCAAAGGTTTATTTTGCAAATAAAAATGCCACAGACTGAAGTGGAACTTCTATCAGAGAAGACAGTACTAGTTAATCTTAAAGACCAAGCATACTAATAACAGAACAATTGAACTGCTGCAGAAACTAAGTAGACAGAAAGCCACATTAATCCCAACGCTTCCTGTTCTTTCTAACCTTCAGAGATTTCTCCATATGAAAACACAGCACTACAAGGGAAGCCATTTCAATAAAAGCACAGTCAGTGATCCTTATTTTACTGTAAAGTTTCCCTCGGTGATCTTCATTCTGTTGCAAAGTGACTTTCAAAGTCGGTAGCTCATTAAACGTCTTGCCTGCCACCCACTTAAAAAGTAATTTATTTCCCTATTGGAATCCTTGATTGTTATATGGTTCTTAAGCATCATGTCCTGTACCAATAAATAGAAAGACGAGGGTGACGCACTTGGCAACAACAGCATTGATAACCTTCAGTGTAACAAACGAAAAGGAATCCTGTAGCCTTTCCTGAAATGTGCTGGGGAGACATAAAACAGACTAGCTGGGAAATTCTGGGAATGTGAACCCCAAAATACTAGGAGTGTCAACTCCAAGACAGGGCTAAACATGGTGGCATAGCTATGTCCCCTCAAAAGAATCCCACTTCCAAAAGGGTGAAAAAAAGGGACAGGGCAGGGGTCCCCAATCCCCCGGAACCAGGCCGCACAGCGGGAGGTAAGTAGTGGGCGAGCAAGCAAATTTACAGCCTGAGTATTTACAGCCGCTCCCCATCACTCGCATTACCACCTGAGCTCCACCTCCTGTCAGAGAAAGCAAGCCCATTGGCTGCTATCTCCAAACGGCGCAAAGGAAAAAGAAAAAAAGGTTGTGAAAAAGAGGAAGAGCTCAAATCATCCCAAAACCATCCCGCCCCCACTGGCCCATGGAAAAACTGTCTTCCATGAAACCAGTCCCTGGTGCCAAAAAGGTTGGGAACCGCTGGGATAGGGGATATAAAAAGCAATTCGCTGCACCAAGTTGCTAACCAATCATCACTTCATTGTTAATAATACCAAGTATGGGTGACTCCCACACCCACTGATTTAGAACAGAAATCAAAGTAAGTAAAGCTGCAGTTTCAGCAAATTTGAAGGTCTTCTCCAGTAGCAGAATTGTATTTATTTCCAATTTGAAAACCTGACAAAAACGTGGGGTTTTGAATCGTGTTCTTCGTGTTCCCCAGCCATTCAAAGTATATCCTTCAGTAGTGACAGCCAAAGATGCAAAACAGCCTTCCAACTTAGGTTTTTAGGTGTGTATTGAAATGCGTTAGTTTTAGCAGGGTTTTTCAACTGTTTGCGATTCATCAAGATTTCACTGCTACCATTCAGTCTACCAAGGGTGGGATGTAGACGTGCATGCAAGCTGTACCCCAAATGTTCTTGCCCAATCAGCTGCTTGGAGAGCTTTGAACATTTGCAGAGATTCCAAATGTAGGCAGGTCTCTAAACTCACAAACCCTTCCCATATTTTAAATCCAAAAATAAGGTGATCTGTAAGGAAGCCCAGTGTCTGAAGTGGTGCCCTGGGTTTGATTTTGATCTATTTGTGTTACAAACAAACACTTGTTAGACTTACCTCTGTTTGTACTATACTTGATCTCCCTCTGTCATGACTAAATTTGATGTTAGTCTTAGAGATTATTTTATTGCTGCAGCCCATACTATTGCAAAAATAGAAAATAAACTTTATGGAAAAGAAAATTAAATAATTAAAAAGCAGCAACGGTTTCAGAGTCAAAGGAGTGCTGCATATGTTGAGATAAAGATCTCTACTTGCTGTCCAGTATAAGGGGAAGCCATCTTTAATCTCCAATAGAAAAGAGTATCTGTAGCTCAGAGTTGAGCTATGGAGTTCTTGGTGCTCTCTGAGCTTGGTTGTTTGTGCCATTTGGTTGATGATGCTATCTAGTTACCTAGCTGGGTAATGAAACATCTGCAAGCAAACAACCAAGCTCAGAAAGCACCAAGAACTCCACAATTTGTTACCTCACTCTTCAGGGCCTTCTCTCACTCAGCTTTAAGGCAATGCAATCCCAGATTCAAGCCTACTATATACAAGTGGAAAGGAAACTGGGAAAGAAAAACAAAGAGCTATACAGGTAGTCCTCGCTTAAAAACCACAATTGGGACCAGAATTTCAGTTGCTAAGTGAAGTGGTCATTAAGTGAATCTGACCCGATTTTACAACTTTTTTGCAGCGGCTGTTAAGTGAATCAACATGGTCGTTAAGCGAATCGCATGGTCAAGCGAATCATGAGGTTCCCCCATTGATTTTACTTGCCTGAAGCTGGCTAGGAAGGTCGAAAATGGCAATCACATGACCATGGGATGCTGTGACGGTCATAAATGTGAATCAGTTGCCAAGCACCCAAATTGTGATCACGTGACTGGGGGGACCCTGCAACAGTCATAAGTGTGAGTATCGGTCGTAAGTCGGTTTTCTCAGCACCGTCATAAGTCTGAACCATCACTAAACAAATGGTCATTAAGCGAGGACTACCTGTACTACAATATTTTTTTCCTTTCTATTGTTGTCCTATAGCCTTCCATGTATCTTAGGACTTCAATACTCCTAAGCTGTAGCTAGGGTATTCTTGGAGTTAGTACCAACAACTCCCAAAGGATCCCAGATTAGGGGAGGCTGCTATACCTTCGTATGCAATTATCCAGTCAAATACCTTATGGAAAGCTTAAAAAAAAACCCACACAAGACAGGTAAGTAAAACACAAAACATCACAAACGCCTTGAAGCAAGCTACCCACTGCTGATAAAAGATAGAAGCAATACCTCTATATCTAGAGGTATGCCTTTTCCATGAAGCAATCTCTTCCTTTTGGATGGCTAAATTAGCTCATACATAAGCTGCCTGCTCCCATATGTTTATCTTTTACATCTGCAGACAGCAATAAAATTGCCACAAGCCCAGTTTATCTTAATTTTCTCAAAACTTTCACAGATATTTCACCATCATTTTGGACCAGCTGCCCAAACAGGATAAAGTTTTTTAAAAAGTTATAGGCTCAGAAGAGACCACTGTAGTAGTAAAACAGTTCACAAAAACAAGATTGCTTATTGCCCTAGATATCAGTACAAAAGTTAGCTATGTAACATATATCTTAGCGAATAAGTATTCCCCCAGAATGGTTGGGATATCTAGCTTCACTTGCAAACATGGGCTTTAGTTCTGATAAAAACTTAAGCACTTTCTAAAGCATGGAGCAATCTTGCCATCAACCCTCCCTGCTGTCCCCAGTCTTTTAATTTATATACCAGATTTAAATTGGAGATGTTATTTATTCTGGAAGATGAGCTTATTAGCATTATTAGAATTGTATAAATCAACTCAATTTTACCAAGCACTTTGAGTCAAAACAAAAGTGCCAAGCATGATATAAAAATAAGTTACTACTTTTTAATATAAGCATCTATGAATATTTAGCAATGCATTTGAAGATGCAGTACATGTATTTTTATTGACACAGGCACTTTTTAGCACAGATGAGTGCTGACTGGCTGTGATTGGCAAGAAAAGCTGTGTGGTCCTTTGGCCACAGGGTGGCATTACAGAAAGACTGCTGGTATTTCTAACACAGGTATCAACGAACTTGCTCATTTACAATACTGAAAGAGTCGCCTGGTGAATGAATGACAGGCAGCCATTCACAAAGTGTTAATTTACTGAACTCATCTGGTATATAGCAGCTGCCTGTCTTCCTATGAGTCCATCTAATGCTGCATAAACTGGGCCATTTATACTGTAGCAAGGAAAGGGGATTGGATAATATTTTGTTCTGAGGCTCCTGCGTAGTTCCTGGTGGATTCTTTTGGTGTGACTTGGAGAGAAATATTTCTGGGTTTAATCTGGCTTTTCCACACTCAGAAGCTAGAATCTGGTCTTGTCCGAATGGCTCCCTACTCTGGACCTCAATGCTGCTAGCTGCCAACATGTCCTTTCATCTCCCCTCTCTATTTAGACTCCCTCATCTACCACTTTCCTTATTTATCTATCTATTTATTTACTTATTTATTTATTTATATTTCACATTTAGTCACCGCCCATCTCACTCAAAGAGTGACTAACAACCTGACATTTTCTTTGCTTGCTTGCATTCCCATTCCAGGTCTCTGCCACTGTGCAATTCAGCCCTGACTCTGCCTCCCTACCTCAAGATCAATCTGCTTCCTAAGTCCAACCAAGAATTCTGGTGGACCATTAAACCACTGTGACTCTAGTCCTAATCAGAGATTTTTACCTATTTCCATTTTTGTTCACTTAGCTACCTAAAATGGTAAAGGTGCTGGCAAAGGTGTGTGTGTGTGTTTTTTTTATGTTAAGGCAGGTATACGTGTTTTGCAGGTTCACAGAACACAATGCCAGCATGGTGTAGGGGTTGAAGTGTTGGACTGGAATTGGGGAGACTCAAGTTCAAGGCCATCCTCTCACAGCTCAATGTGCCTCGCAGGTTGTTGTTGTGGGGCAAAATTGGAGGAGGGAATGATATGTACGCTTCCTGGAGTTCCTAGAGGAAAGGGAGGTTATACACCCTATAGATAGATAAATAAATAAATGGTAAACTAACTAGATGGATAGATAGATAGTTGTCTTAAAGATTAAGTAACTTTACAAGCCTTCAAATGTTTACATGACTCACATAAAAAAAATTGTCCTGCATAACATTAGCCCTACTCACTGACTCCTGAATGCCCAATTTCCCTTCCCAATGATTTTTAAATTATTATTTACTTCCCAAGGCATATAACCTATACCTCTAAGACAGGGTTTCTCCACCAGGGTTCCATGGAACCCTAAGGTTCCGCGAGGGGTCACTAGGGGTTCCCTGGGAGATCATGAGTTATTTAAAAAATTATTTCAAATTCAGGCAACTTCATATTAAAGAGGTAAGTTTCATGCTTTATTTTTAGTTTAAGGACACTGTTAATGCATATACACAAGCCTACACATGAAACAAATACAATAATTTTGTAACTTCTGGCCTCTATTTGAACCTGATTGTGCAGGGGTTCCCTGAGGCTTGAAAAATATTTCCAGGGTTCCTCCAGGGTCAAAAGGTTGAGAAAGGCTGGTCTAAGGCATTTGCCTTGCTTTGGGTAGCTGAATTACACTCATAAGGTGGGATGTCAAAAGCAATTGTTTTATTCCAGCCATAAAAGAAAGGAGATTGACCTTTTCTGTTTCATTCGTATTTTTTTCCTCTAGTTGTTTGGGAAAGAAAAAGCAGACATTTTTCACTGTGCAAAACTAATAAGTGATTAAAAAACTGTCTATAATCCCAGCTTTCTTTGTACGCCTTTGTGCAGATCAAAGCAAACAGATGAGTTGGGGGGGGGACAAGCAAAACACATCACTTCAGAAAGCAATAGGAAATCACCTACTTACCCCTCATTGGCAAGTAACAAAAATAAAAGCAAGTCATTGCAACATGCATACACCAAATTATTTCCATCTCCACTTCTTATATGACTACTAGGAAAATAGAAGGCAGTTGCAGTGTCAATGAATGAGTCTTAAAATATAAATTATCATGTGTGAAAGCTCACTAGGGGATTTTAAATTTTCATAATAGTACAGAGAATATTTGTTCAGCTTACTATTTCTTTGCACACATACAAATTAGCCAGCCCACCAGAGACCATAAAAAGCAAGAGAAACATGCACCTTTCACTGAGCATAGCTTGCATTCAAGAAAGCAAGAAAACATTTTTAAGAGAAAGGTTTTAAAAAGGATAGACAAAATAACATTCATCTACATAATTTATTATTTGAGGCTGAATATATGACAAGGTTATCTCTATCCAAAGTGTTCTGATCTAGCTGAATCCCACCAATCAGTGTTTTATCCAAAATATTGCATTTATTAAATCAGTTTCTTGGGCACCATCTATACCTAAATGACATTTTCTTGAACCACTGTGGTTATCTAGTCCAGATAATTTCCAGAAAATATTGAATCTATTCATGCTTAAAATTTATAGCAGTTCATTCCGACCTTGAAAAATGCCTCAATAATATTTCTGTTGTTATGGATTAACAAGACAAACACTATTGAAGTTGGACTATCAGATCAGCCAGGAGGAATGGCATTAAAACTGGGCAGAAGAGGCATCTTCCAAAACATGACAGCAAAGTTACATTGATTAGTATAAATTTCCAAAAGGGAAGAGAATACACAAACAATTAAATCTGCACAAACTTTGAATTTAGTTCCTATTGAAACTACTGTAATGAAAGTTTAGCCATGACTAAATTTTCAGGAGGGCCTAAATTCAGCTTAATTTGGATCTAATGCACTGTCTTTGGGCAATAATCAGTTAGATACTAATAATATAGCAGTGCTGTGTTTAATTTTGACCTTTGGTAATCAGGGAAATATTGGCCCAGTTAGAGCTAAAAATATAGCATCTTAATTGGTAAGGTTTGTCAGTAATGCAGAAATAAATGACGTGAAAAAACTATAAAATAAATAACTGGGTGAAAGAGGACTCTGAAATACTTTTGTTCTTTAAAACAGGTAACAAATCTTTTAATGCAAGTTAGATATGATTTATATCTACATCTTGATTTCTTTTTTAGCAGCATAAATAGGATTCCCAGTCTTCCAATCAAACTTGCCTAGCTTCAATAAGTGATTGCCTATGTAACTTTATGCACCTTAAAACAAAGAATCCATAATCATTCACAATTCTGAAGACTTGTTTTAGCAGAAACCTACTCAGAAAAGTGTTTAAATACTTCCAGATGGAAGGGTTTTCAAGTGTCATTGGCTATACAGATACACACACAGACACACACATACATACATGATCTGGAGGCTGTGTGGGGACAGTGCCAATTCCCAGTGCTGATCCCTACTAGCCCACGCAGCAATCTGGGAACTATCAGGATAAGTGCAAGCAATATAATCAAGAACAGCAACTGTTGTGCAAAACTCCCATGCTGCATGGGATAATCCTCCCTTTCTAGCTGTCACTTTCAATACTGAACTAAGTCAGACATGAGAAAGCTGCTTTCTGGACAACACTTTAGAGATCACAGTTGGTAATGGCCTTAACATAAGCTCCCAGCAATTCATGGGATGAACATGGGAAAAGAAGAAAAAGAAATCCAGCCTTCTACTCAAATAGTATTTACACGGGGGATGGATAGTAGTTTGAGAAGAATATGTCAGTACTAAAATGGGGCCTCCCCAAAAACTAAAATTCTGAGACAAACTACTAATGTTCTACAGTGGAGAACATTTCTGGGCAATTTGTTTCTCACAGGTTGATCAAAGACTGATGAGGACATCATTTTTTTTCTGATACTCCCCCTTTTTCCCGTCTTGTTACTCTCTGCCCTCTGCCGAGCTGAGGCATCTGTGGGGAAAAGGATTGATGGGGGATTGTGATCTTTGTGTTTCCAGAACTTGGGGTGGGGGCAACCATTTCTTGTGTTCCTGAATATTAGGTATAATCAGATACAAACAATATATAATAACACTGCACTCAGTCTGCAAATTCCATTTTGAGAATGACTTTGATCTGCTATGAACTTCATGGATTGAACACAGGCCTAATTTATGGACTTTCTTGCTTCTTCCCTACCCTCTTTTTAAAACAGTATCTTCAATATCTTGCCTGATGAAGATTTCTGAAGAAAGTCTGCTTACTTCCTGGTATGTTCATCAGTCCTAATAAAGGTATCACTCAGGTATGAATTCTGCATTCTCCTTTTTCATCTCTTCCAAGCAGAAGACACAGTGCTTACCTGAAGCCTAAAATTATCTCTTACGTGGGGATTTTCAACTAGCTTGATGGCCACAAATAGTTTTAGGACCATAGTTGTCTAACCCTGAAGAACTGTAATGATAAAGGTGGGAGAGAGAGCTTAGTAAAAGATCAGCATACAGAAACCTCAAAAATTCTGCTCAATTTACTGAGCATCTCAGATTAAGAATTGATATACTATCTACTAATAGTCATCTAGGCCAGGATTTTTAAGACCAATGCAGATTTTATGTTTCATTATATTTAGAGCCTGCCCATAAACCAATGTAATCTGGGTGGATCACATTATTAAAACACTGAAAGTTTCTAAAAACTTTTAAAAAGAAAAAAGAGAAGCAATAAAATGCAATTATTAAATTGTACAGAAACCTAAAATACAGTATTCTAGTGTAGAGTGGGAAGTTTGATCAAATCATATGCAAAACTATATAAAAAACTATTTTAAAAATCATAGTTTTTTTCCCAAAAATATGGAAGAAGAGGAACTTTTTTTGCCTAGTCTGAAGAAACATTAATATTAGTGCCAAATATATCTTCCAAGGAAGGGTTTTCCATAGACAAAGCCCCACAGCTGAGAGGGCCTTCTACTTATACCTACCTGCCTGCCTCAGTTTACTTGATAGATACCCAGATGGGGATCTCCAGAAGATGACCAAAAAGCTTTAGCACATACATAAGGGAAGAGACATTTCTGGAGATACTTTGGTCCCAAGCCATTCAGAGCTTTTAAAAACTAACATCAAATCTTTGAATTGGACCATCAAAGGGACTAGCAACCAATACAGCTTTTAGGGCACTGGTATAAAAGGATTTTGTCAATTTTGAACTCCTGGAGGAAACGCAGGTTAAAAATTAACTAACTAAATGAATAAATTGTTAACTACATGGAGTTTCTGAAATATTTTCAAAGGTAACTGCGTCCAGAATCCAACCAGGCAATTGCCAGAATCTCTAATGTCTGGCTATCAGTGTCCAGCAATTATTGTAGCTGGGCAGCCTAAGCCAACAAGAATAACTCACCTGGGCAGAGAAGCCACCCATATCAATTCTTTTGTTTTGATTGGATTGAGCTTTAATTTACTAGCTCTCATCCAGTCTACTACCATGCCCAGTCACTGATTCAGGACATCCATTTGCCTCACCTGAATCAGATGAAATAGAGAGGTAAAGCTAGTGTCATCTGCATATTGATGACAAATTCAGCCCACATTCTTCTATTATCTTTCCCATCAGCTTTGTGTAGATGTTAAATACCATACAGAATAAGTTTTATAATACATAAATTTATAATTTATAAATATCTACCTGCAAGGCAACCATGTCCGTTTCTGTCCCAAAGCTGAACCTGAAGTTAGAATGAAATGGATCTAGAAAATTAGCCTTCCAACAGTATCTGTCATGAGTACTGATGGCGAGCAGGAGGGGGCCTCTATCCAGGGGGGAAAACGCATGCGTAGTACTGAGGAATTAAGCAGCCATTCAAAGAGACACAGATCAGAACTGCCTTAACTTTTGGGGTTATCTGTCTGGGTTTTCCCACACTTCTTCAGTTTGTTAGGATTCTGTCTTATGTAGCAGCAATAAACACTAGAGACCTACTCCTCATCTTAGCGTGATTCCTAACTGTTAGGACAGTATCTCCGGGTTGGTTGCAACCACTCAGTCAGCTTATTTCTAGGTCTAGGTTTTTCTCACATGCAGACTAAATAGTGTATTTAATATAATAATTCCTTTACTATGACTGAAGCAATTGAAAATGGCCTTGGAACCATGCCTTATTCCACTTCAGTTCTTCCCATTCACTTTACTAATAGTCATCACACCTTGTTAACTAGAGTCTGAATTTAGTGTTAGGCATAAGTAACAACAGTAAAAACATAACCTTTAATCATGGCCAAATCACCTACAGAAAGGTGGGCAAGTATTTAATCCTGTGGCCTAATTATATCTTTCAACCATGCTTTAGGGTTGCATTAGAATCGGAGTCCTTGGCAATGCAAATACAGTGTGAAACACATTTTAATCCCTGAAAGCAAAAGTTACGAATAAATAAAGAGATTCAATTTCACAGTACTGTGCATGATTACAGCGAACCACTTATCAAACAACTTACTACATGGAGTTTCTAAATGAAATATGAAATCTCTATGGAAGGTATACTTCAATTCAACCAGGATGAATTTTGTAGCCAGTATGCATATGAGGTCAGACTAGATAATTGTAATAGTCCCCTAACTGGTCTTAAAAGTATATGAATTTAAATTGCTTCCATACTTAATAGTCTAGAAGCAGCTAAAGAGTATCCAAATTATGGTCAGTGAATGAGACCGCAAAGAGGTTTAATACCAGCTGGGGCTGATAAAATAGCAAGAGAGCACATAATAAGTTTTGATCCACAGAAGGTTCTTGAAACAGAGAAGTGCATTTAAATCTTTTCCAACAATGAATCTACTTGAGCTTTACATTGTTCAGTTTAAAGTTTGAACATTTTTTCCAACAAAGCAAAGGAATACATTTTTTTCTCTTCAAAATCCAAAATTAAAATAGACTTTATTGCTCATACAGTATAGCAAGATAAAACTGTGAAAAAACTAATCTGCAAAAGGAGTAAAGCTAGTTGTAATTTGAGGGTAATGTTGCGTTGGCAACCCAGCGGCCAGTCAGGATTTGTTAGGATTCCAAGGCAATAGACTCAAACTAGGGTGAATTGCCAAAAAGGATTTCATTGAATTAATATTAAGAGACTTAACAGAGAAATATATAGTAACCCACATCCCTTCAGCATGCCAGGAACCCCAAGAATAGCAGCAGACACACACCCTGAAGCCAGTAGTGCATAGCACCCTCCCAATGCCAAGGTTCAAACTGTTCTGCCATCTTTTTATACTTTTCTTAAGAAACAGGGAGAATAAACAATAACACCTGGGAATGGTAAAATATCCTATCAGGAACTCGATTACAACTTTAGACAGTGGTCCCTCCAGCAAGGATATTTCTGTAGAAGACGAGGTCTCTAGCAGACGGAACCTGCAGATGGCCTGATTCTATACCTTGGGAAGTGACTCTTTGTTTATGAGAACATTGCTCTTAGACAGGTATTGTTCCCCTTCCCCTTGGAAGGTGTTAGATTACAGAGCTGGTGTTGTTCTCTTTACCTTAATGGTTACAAGTAAAAATACAGATACAAAGCAGCATTGACAAAACAAAGCTCTGCTAAGTAACTTCTTTGAAGCACACATGTGGAGGAATACACACATCGCCTCCATCTGCTAAAGAATACTTTCTGCACTGTTACTTCTTGCATGGGCAAGGAGAAAAAGGGGCCCCACACTACTAACTCCTCACCAATTTCCCATAGTGCCAGTATAAATGTGGAAGCAGCAAATTCTGTCTTGCTCTTGTATATTAAATACCTAAGCAGCTCAGTGAAAAAATGGAACCACCAACCATTAAAAAACTCTCTTATTTATTTAATGTCTAATAAAAGTTGCAAGTTGAAAGGTTAGGTTTAGTGATCATGCAAATTTATTATATCTATAGCATGTGAAGAGTTGTGTAACACAGAGCAGAGGGCAACATACAGCTCATTCTAAAACCAGTATCTCAAGGCAAAACATCCACATCCGGTGGGAAGAGATGGGCAGTGACAAATTTGATAGATAGATAGATAGATAGATAGATAGATAGATAGATAGATAGATAGATAGAAAGAATACTCTTTCCTTCCCTAGATACAACATCTATTTTATTGGCCATTAGCTGCCATTGTCAGACTCTACTCTCATACAGTCAAGTTGGCCACAATTTGAACATATTCACTTATTTGAAGAAAAGATTTGGTTACAAGTCTGATATACATAGGCAAAGGGTATCTTTTAAATGCTTTCTTTATAGGAAGGTGTTCCCAAAGAAAACAGAGAAGCATCTAGCAATAAACAAAGCATTTTTGGACCAATAAAGGAAATGCCTCAGGGTTTCTCTCTTACCAGGAGAAGTTCAGCCTGTAATTCTTTGTAACTTTTTTCATTATCCTGGAGTCTCTCAGAGAGGTCTTTAATTACTTTCTTCTTTTCCTCCATTTCTTCGTTTAGCCGTTTGTTTATAGTTAGATGTTCCCTTTCCAACCTGAAAAGACACACCAGCATTTTTGGAAAGATTTAAGTACACTGTATACTTTTCTTGATAAACCAACAATATTTCTATGCTATCATTTTACTAATGATACCAGAAAACCAGAAAAAAATCTGAAGAAATGCTGAGATACCAATAGACACACACATGCTGCAGTCATAAATTATAGGGTGAATTGGGCACAACAAGTCAGTAGATGTGGTACCATTTATCTGTTCCAATAACCCAGGAACACTTCCGTGAATAATCAAATTCAGGTTATTTAAACTTGTTGAATTGCATCAAAGACATTGGACTAACTAAAATATAGAATCTGAAATAACAAACTGTTCATGATCTTGGTTCATGTTCATTTCAAGTTCTTTACAATGAATACAGTTCAAAATAACATGAGAAAATTTAATCCAATTGTAGGAACCCAAATTTCTAAACTATGAAGAGGGGATTAAGAAAAAGCATATAGGCTCATGTACTATCATCTACACATCACATGTGCAAATTTAATACTGCTTTCCCAGGTCTTGCTATAATTACAAATACAGTGAAAGCAACCCAGGGTCTGTACAATAGGGCAGATCTCTCTCTCTTTCAGTGGATTTAGGGAGGGCTTCACCAACAGGAAGGTCTCGCCTCACATCCTATTCCTAGCTAGTATGGCAAACTCTGCTTGGTGGTGCTTCTCCAATATCAGAACAAAGTTGAAGAAAATTTTGTTTAAAGAATAAGAATTATAAAGTGAGGAGAACAGCAACCATAACCAGCTTTGCTTTCCTTCTCCACTACCTACATGAATCCAGCAGGGCTAAGAAATGTTATATTCTTCACTTGTGGGATTGCTTTGATGTATTTCAGTAGTGAAATGCCATGGATATTTTGATGAAAAGACAGCAACCATTTGGAGTATAGTTATAAAGGAGAATTCTTATGGGGATTTTTTTAATTCTACTGCAATATGCATACCCATCACCCATCACTCAGTGAACATTCAATAATATGGTAATACTGGATTAAGATACTGAAAATTATGAACAGACCCACACTGAAATCTAAAAGAATCAATAAATCATATTTTGTCTGAAGCTTGAAATCAACATCCTGGAAAAGAACAATCTGATCCATAATTTATGAGTGATGTAAGAAAAACTGATGGTTGATATTACATATGAAATATTTTAGCTAGGCTATTTGTAATAAGAATAAAATAATATGGAGGAAATTTGTGGTATCTTTTTAACACTGGATATTTTAAAGAAAGAATTCTTTAAGATGATTTCTATTGTGGTGTGAAGCCATTTTTTCAGATGAAAACAGGAAAATTCAGGAAGATTTACTCAGTATGTTAATGCACATTACTGCACTTTTTATTTTGATTTTATTTGCTATGTTTCCCAATTCTGGCCTAGTGTGAATTAGCTCAGCCCTTCTAACTCTTCCTACAAGCAGGAGGAAGAACTAGAATCTGTTTTAACATTCCTAAGCAAGCAAGCAAGGAAACTTTTTAACACTGGCTTGTCTTGAGTTCTCATTTTGCCCATTATACTAAACCAGGAGTAGCTAATTAACCAACCTACTCAGGATAAGAGTTTTACCACCAGGACCAACCATCCCTCCATCCATCCATCTTGCTTTAATAAAATTGTTCCATATTTTCGAACATTGAATCTGACTAACATTTAATGCTTTCAGGGAGCTAAATATTACCCAAAATGCTCAACACTGTACCATCTAATTTTAGTGTGACTACAAAAGGCACTCCAAGGGGTACATGAGATGATCAGGGAATCCAATTAAGCTTTTGACCATTTTCCTCAATAAATAAATGAACAAGCATAGTATTTTTGACTCCTTTGTTTAATTGGCTTCTCTTCATATAGTTTTAGGACTTGTGTGGAGAACAGATCATGTTTTAGGTCATCTTTATGCAGAAATATTGAAAATTCAAAAGGGTTCACAAACTTTTAAGCACCACCGTGCTCACCAAGTAATGTCCAAGTTTTACCAAAACACTTGGCAAAAGATTGCAGCCCAAGTTTTTAAAGGGATTCATAGACATGGAATTCTTCTAAGATTGTAAAAATGACCACATAAAAGCCAAATCACACAGCAAGTCAATTAATTCCGTATCACATCCACCCGCTAAAAGTTATAATCTGTTCTGTGCTATGTGGCAATAGGTAGATGAGTATTTCATTGACTGTGCCAGCCTTTCATCTAAAGAAATACCAGTTCTCAATCAGGAAAGAAGCCACTCACACGCTGAGTTTTTCCAAGCTGTCGTGAGCACTACGCTTCTCTCTCTCGTAGGCATTTTCTACCTCTCTAAATTTGCCTTTGAACATTTCCAACTCAGAGAAAGCTTCTGCTTGGCTGGCCTTCTCCACTTGTAAAGCTCCTTCAAGGTCTCGTATCCGTAACTGCAAAATGACAGGAAAACAACAATCAGGACTATAAGAGGCTGGAGGGCTGCGCTCTACGTCAGATTAAAATGAGGCAAGACAAAACGGGAAGGCAGAAATAATTCTACACATACAGAGGGAAGTTTATATACATAAAGCCAGGATAAGTGTACCTTTCCACCCACCCTGTAACCATAGTTAGGCGAAAGAAATGCTGGCTATGATGAACTCAGATTAATGTTGACAGGCAATCACAATGTGGTTAAGGGCATGGGTGAATTCAGGGTCATGTGTAATCTTCTCCAGTCCTACTTGCCCAATCAGGATGAGCTTTTGCTGCCCTTAACCATGACTCTGCTGGAACATGATCAACAGAAAAATCAAAGCACTGATGCACGTCCACAAAACTGCAAGTGATTCAAAAGATTCCAGAGGAATCATTTGGATCCAATGGATTCTAAATGAAAACAAAAAACAAACAAACAAACTATGAAAAAACTGATGGGGAAAAAGGTCTACCAGCATTTCTTTGCTGTTTGTTCAGGAAACATATATCTTTCTTGGGTATCATGGATAAACAGTGCACAGATGATTTCCCATTAGACTTTAGGTTAGTGTTTTGTACACTGTTCTGCTTCTTGGCAGTAGAGCAAAAGATCTTATGATATAAATGATCTAGGACACGGTTTTAAATACATTTCTTCATAGGGCCTTGGTTCAGAATTTGACAGAGAACTGAGAAAGCGTGTACAATCAACATGGCAGGCTTCTAAGATTTACTTGCTCAGAAACATATACATTTCATGACTAAAATGGAAAAGTGACACTGTATCCTTTGGGCATCATTTTGCCCTAACATTTGTAAGTCATAGTCCATCTAGAGGCACTCTTTTGCCATTTTCTCCAGATCAGCCATAAGAATCAATTCAGTTCCTAGACGTGAAAGTAGGGTGTGCAGCTAGTTATAGAATTTGAAATACGAGGAATCTGCTTCAGGATGAATTTTGATATCGTCAGGGGAAGACAGACAAATGCTGAAAATGGCGAGAAATACAATCCTACAGCCTACTCCAACCTCTGTTTATCACCCTTGAATCAAATTTTACAGATTTAACCTTAGGAGCAATAACTGTTGATCCAGTCCAGTAAGATAATCAGTGATGCTGCACCAATTTATGAACCAACCTGGGGTGTTTAAATTTCACTATGCCCTGCCCACTGAGGCATAAAACCCTCTGGATGCCCAGCATATTCTATTTTGTTAGTTAATTGGTTACAAGCCAATTGTCAAAATACCTTCAAGGAAACTTTCTCTAAAGATGACTAAATTTCATACACAAAAACATAAAATTAAATGTAAAATAATTAAACATGTGCTAACAATCCAGGTGCAAAAAGAGCCTGAGATGCATTTATCAGTTCCATATGGTACCTTTCTCCAATTTACCTGAATTATTTCAGAATTAAATTTTGATTCCAGATGTGACGCCCTCTCTGCCTCAATGTTTTCCTCCAGTTTTTTTATTCTGACCATAGCTAGCTTTAAAAAAGAAAAAAGTTAATAAGAGGTTAACAACGCACACATCTCAAGTCCTCCTCTAAACTCTCAGCTTAAAAGTACCATCTAATATCAAGCCAAACTTTGCTCAACTGCACTGGCTCCTAACTAGTTCCACTTTGATTCATGAAGTTTATCTTGTTCTGTGAAGTTTTACAAGGGCCATATTCAGCATACTGTACCAAACAGGTGGTCTTCTCATATATAAGTATCCAGATATTTGTTTCACAAGAACTTTATTGCCTGGAGTGAGGTATTCTCAGTTGGTGGTGCCACAGCTGTAGAATACTCAAGAATCCAGTATCATACAAATATGCTGCTCATAAAGTCCATTTTAAAAGGTAGCCAAGGATGCCTTATTTTGACTAACTCTGGCCTCTAGATCACCATGGTTGTGATACTTTCTCTACTGTTGCCACATTTTGAAATCTCTCCGTTTTTTAATATAAATTCTTTGCACATAATAGCTGTGCAACACTATCCAGAGGGACATTTCAGAGAACCAGTAAAATGCAGTCCACTGCTTGAAGCACACTTCACTTCAGCAGCAATCATGGTCAACGTGTCAATTACCCTGAATCTATATGCTCATCACATGCAGCGGCCCTTGTAGTGGCTGCCCTGACCCTATGAGAGGATGTTGCTTTCAGACCCTTTAAACAGTAAGTTTGGAGAGTTGCTTCCATGGAATACACCTCTAAATTATTTTACACAGCCTTAGTAATTAATCCATATTGGATAGAGGTAGTCCTCATTGAATGACCACTCATTCAGTGACCATTCAAAGTTATCACAGTGCTGAATGAGGGGGACTTATAGTGGGTCCTCGTAGTTGCAGCCATCACAGCATTCCCCACGGTCACATGGTCGTGACTCGGGTGCTCGGGACCTGGCTCACAATTATGACATTGCAGCGTCCTGCAGTCATGTGATCACCATTTGAGACCTTCACTGCTGGCTTCCAACAAGCAAAGTCAAGGGGGAAACCTGCAGGAGGTTGCAAATGGTGATCACGTGACAGTGGGATGCTGCAAATGCACTGGATCTGCCTAACAACAGCAACTGGGACTGCCACAACAGCCATCATAAGTTGGCATGGTCATGCGACATCGCACTTTATGACCGTGTTGCTTAGCGACGGTGTTGTCAGTCCCAATTACCATCGTTAAACAAAGACTACCTGTGCTCTTGTAGAAAGTCAGACAAATAGACAAACAAATGAGCTAATGAATGAAGAAACTTTGTCATTATTTTCCTACAAAACCCACATCTCCAGAATAGACTGCTTAAAAATTTATTCCTAGTTTTTTTAAAAAATTAAGATTCTCTGCCTCTTCTAAAGAAACAAATAAATTATTCTGACACTGATAACATCCACACTAGTTAAACATACTCATCCAAACACATTAAGGCCCATTACTTCTCCCAGCTCCTAATGTAACATCAATACCACTGGTACCATCAACATTTCTAGGAAGTCATTGGAAGAAAACAAAGACTTACCTATAAAGCCAATGTAGAATTTGTTTGGCAGCATGTGCTAACTCCAATAAAAAGAAGCTCTGGGAGCCCGGCAGGGTATTTCTATTTACAGCACATTTCACTTATAGGATTTTGGCAGGTAATAAATCAGGTTATGGACCACAGTTCCAGATAACTGAGCTAGTAGCCTCTTAATTCAGAGAACATAATAACCTAATAATTTATTCAGACTATAAATTCATATCTCCTACCCCATAGACTTTTTAAATATTTTCTTCACCCAATACTTGGGATCACTCTTACGTATTAAGTCCATACATAATAAAGCTATGGGACAAAACCAACAAGAAAAAAAATTAAGCCAAGAAAGTGTGAAAATCTGGCTTTATACCAAGAAATGCAATTGCATATCACCAATTTTCTGGTTCTAACAGTGATAGGAGGCCTGAAAATGTTTAGGCTGAAAAAATGTCAAACTGAGGAATCAAGGATACAGAGATTACTGTTAAATTTTCTACAATTGACCTTTAAAACCACCAGAGGGCACTAAAGGAACACTAACACTAAAGCAACATTTCCTTTTGGCAACAGAATGACCTGTGCTTTGTTTAAAAATACCTTAATTACCTACAAGGAAAACAACTGAGCATTTAAAATAATACCCAATACTCAGATTATCCTCTTCTCAGAAAATTTAGAGGACCTTCCCACTCTAAACATAAGGTTGGGGGAGAACTAATATCTCAAACTGCTAGGATTTTTATTTAATGCCTTTGTTAATCTTTTCTGCTCCTCACTAAAACCACAAGCCGTTTAATTTCATCTCCTTTGTAATTCCAGACTATAAAGTTTTTCCTAATTCAACATTAACATAATAAGAAAGGGTTTTTTTTAATGATTGTTCTTTTGTCTGAACTATCCCTGGACTGTAGGTGCACAGGCCATCATGGCAAACAAGGTGCTCATTAAGAGCTCTCCAGGGACTCTGTAAATTATTTCCAAACAGACTTTAGGAGCCACCCCTTTTCTCTGTGTCCTAAGAAATAAAGGATGTTAAATAACAGCATACTAATGATTTGGGGTGGATCCTATCTCTATATCCACCCTTCCTACTTTATTCCTGGCACTCTTCCCCAACCTGGCACACTCTGGATGTATTGGATTATAATTTTCATTGATTGTGGATAATGGGGGCTGCTATCTGAAAGGCATCACAATGGAGAAGGCTGCCTTATGGGCTCACATCTACTGAGCCGATTTCTGCTTATGCAACAACTTCCTCTGGAGCAGATCTGGGAGGGTACGTGGGGAAAGGGAGGCCTCACTCAACCAACAGAATCCATTCAGATGGCCGATGGGTACCACTTTCTTGGTCATTTTGTTGAATATAACTGTATCTATATCTATAAAGTCACCCAGCTGGCCCTGTAGCTAAGGCGGGG
The DNA here is from genome assembly GCF_035149785.1 of Candoia aspera. NCBI lineage: Eukaryota > Metazoa > Chordata > Lepidosauria > Squamata > Candoiidae > Candoia > Candoia aspera. The sequence continues at coordinate 187,876,141 of NC_086154.1, forward strand.
CTAGAATTCACGGTCCCCTGGTTTCTAGCCTGACGCCTTAAGCACTACACAAATAACCTCTGAAATAAAATCCCTTCTTTAAAAATTACCAATACAAGGGCGGATCAGGATGAAGCCAATTATTAATATAACACAATGCAAAGCAAACATGAGCTGACAAAATCTACTTTCATGTGACTGGAAATTTCTGGCCAAAGTCCACAGCCTCTTACAGGGATTTATAAACTGATTTCACTAAAGCTGTGCAAACAAGAGAAAAGCCTCCTTTATCTTACTTGAATTACGGAAGAAACTGCTTTTTAAAGCATTTTTCTTTCCTTTAGGCCTTTCACTGGTATCTCCAAGGTCTTACCCTATCACCCTTTACTCCAAAGAGCCTTGACAATCTCTCCTTATTAGCAGCTTCTCTGCAATGAAACAAACCCCAGGAACAGAATGGTAGGTAACTATCAGAAACCAACATCATTTCTTGGTGAAGTTCTTACCTCAAGTTCTTTTTTAAGTCGAGCCTCACGTTCAGCGCTGAACTCAATTTCGCTGGCCTGTCGCCTCAAGGCTTCTGAACAGCCACTGTGTTCTAGTTCTAGTTCTTGTACTTTTTTGTGAACGCTCTGCACTGTGCTGGTGCTTTCCTGGTAGAACAGTAATAATTAGTTCCGACTTCAGCATTTTCCCAAAACAGAAAGACTCCAAGACAATTACTCTTGGCCTTTAAATCTGGGAGTAGGACCAAGAGGCCTCAAACAATTCAGAACCACACATCAATTGGCATAGTTGTCCATGTCAGGGTCCCCACTGTTGTTTCCTATGCAGTAGCCCCAAGCACCATTACTTAGAGGCATGTTCCGCTCTATCGATAAGGCTTCTGAGTAAATATATTTTAGGTTTTTTCTATAATACCTAAGGAACTTCCATTTACTTATGAAATCTAGAGGCTCACATTGTCATTTTAAATGTTTCAACTTCAGATTTGTTACAGGCTTACATACAATACGATACAGGACCCAAAATTATTCCATCCATAATGTAGTATTTTTTAATTTATTCCTTTCTTTTATATTCCACCTTTCTGCCACAGGCCTCAAGCCAGTGTTTCTGCTTCTCTCCCCACCCACCCAATGTTTGCCACTCAGTGTAAGTGCCAGTTTGCACTGAGTCGAAGACTATTTATTTATTTATTAAATTTATACACTGCCCATCTCACTATAAAAGTGACTCTGGGCAGTTACAAACTGTACAAATAAAATAGCCCACAATTACCCAGAGAATTTCATGTTTCAGTGGGGGTTTGTATCTGGATATCTCCACAACGAATCCTACATTTTAACCATTACTCCTTGCTGGCTCCCTTTATTTCCTTACAACAGACATCCACACAGTCATCCAGACTATATGATCAAATGTGCTTATCATGAGACTTGTAGTCCCAGGGTCCTTCAAAAAGTTATCGCCACGCAGTGGTTTTTATTGTTGCAGAAGATGCAAACAAGAGCAATCATCTTAGCTGCGTTTAGTTAATGTAAAATTCCATTCCATTCTATCCATTTTTGCTTTTGTCCTTGTCTCACCTTCCTTGTTGCCTGATTCGGCCCGTTTTTAGACAGCTGCCCCAACACCATGCTCAGCCAAATATATCCCTTAGCTTGAAAGAGGGCGTGCTGTCCTACATTTACAGAGTGTATTGTTTTTCAGTACAAAGGATGTCAAACCTTAATAAAAGTCAACTGCAAAACTTGAATGAGATATTTTGACTTTAGGCTTTGTTTTCAGTAAATAGCCCATCATCTTATTAACTGGTGACACTGTGTGCTTTTCTGGGTCAATTTTTATACAAAATGGCATTTGTGACGAGGAGGAAAGGAGGAGAATATTGTGGTATAAAGGAAGTCCAATCCAGAAGTCATTCAATAGTTCTGTATTTTAACCACTGAAAAACATAATCAAAAAGGGCTTCACTATGGAAATTAAAATCAAAGGTCTTGAGACTACAGATTTTCGGACCTGCAACTTCTTATTGCAACACATTAAATCAATTTAGAAAAGGGAACATGGCAGGTTGGTTATTAGTCTGCCTGAGTACTCCACATACTCCTTTGCTACATCAGTCAAAACGATCTCAGTGGGGCATGTATTTACTGCCATTGCTTAACTGCCCAACACAATGCTTTCTCCATCATTAATTTCTAAGCTTCTTGGTCTTGTTTTAGCACAGATGTATACAACTCCTCTGTGAGTGGAGAAAAGATATATAATTAGCTTGTTTGCCTGATAAGAATTCAGCAGCAAGATCAGGGTATTTAAAGCTACATTTAAAACTAGTAATTTTCTTCTCCCTGAAGCACTGTTTGCAGTCTTAATCCCAGACTCCAGGCCAATGAAGGAAAGGTGATTGTGGAGTCACAGCTCACAAAAATCAGACTATTCAAAGAAGACAAAATTAAAACTAGCTCTGCAGTCTTACAGTAGAACAACTAGCCTTCTAATCCAATCACTGTGACAGCTTGATGTACTAGAACAAGGCAGCTTGATCCCTGCTGGTTAGCCTAACAGTAGGATATCTTCTAATATTTCTTTTTAAAAAAACTTTTCTAATCTTACCACCTCTATTCATCTACTACCCAGAACCAAGTTGGATCGAACCCCCTTATTTTCATCAAGCTTCATTATGTACTAAGTATCAACAGCCACCTCATACATTCTCCCTCTAACTGAATTCAGCCAGGCCCCTCTCCTACTGAACTCTAGGAGATAACCTCTGAATCTACGCATCACCCAAAACCATGGTTTAATACTAATCATAATATGTGACTGGATTCCCATGTAACATACAACCAAACAAACCACTGTAATAATGTAGCTCAGTGGGCAAAGTTAAGACCTTTCCCCACTTTCATCTAAACCAGCATGAATTTCTTGTGGCAGTTACCTTTTTTTCCTGCCATTTGGTTGGTGCAATCGATTAAGCACCTACTGGCCACTTCAGAAAGGTGTAGACCCAATGCTTCCCCTTTGGTCTCTGGGCTCTGTCTTTCAGGGCCATTCTACTTTGACAGCACCAGCATCTGGTTCTTTCAAAACAGGCTCTCCCCAGCTCAGATACGTTGATCAACCTGATCAGCAGTTTACTGGTGGGGGTAGGGGCTGCACAGGGAAGGAGAGCTGGCTTACTCTCTGCTGCCTCACAGTGCAACAACCTGTCAGCTGTTATGGGCTGCCCTGCTCTTCGGTGGTTCTACTCTTCTTCCCTAATCTAATCATCCTGGGAGAAGCTGCCTGTTGTTCCCCACCTCCATGAGGTGAGGGAGACAGAGGCCTACAATTTTTAGTTGTGCTGCTTGTTTTGTGGTTTAGTCTCACTTGAGGTTTGCCTAGCCTCACCTTTATTTGTGGGTTGGAACATCTAACAGATGCTGGCAGAGTGGAGGAAGAAACAGGACTGTTGTAAAAGACACATCTGCGTCCAGGGAAGGGGGAAGCATGAAAGAGACTCAGAGCAACTATTTTTATTTATTTTATTTTCTATCCCTTTATTATTTTTACAAATAACTCAAGGCAGCGAACATACCTAATACGCCTCCCTCCTCCTATTTTCCCCACAACAGCAACCCTGTGAGGTGAGTTGGGCTGAGAGAGACTGACTGGCCCAAGGTCACGCAGCCGGCTTTCAGGCTTGAGGTGGGACTAGAACTCTCAGTCTCCTGGTTTCTAGCCTGGAGCCTTAACCACTAGACCAAACTGGCTTAATTATGGTAGGTATAAGTTGAGCTGGAGAATTCTGTTATATTACTCTACTGGAAATAAAGATCTTTCCAGACATCCAAATGGTTCTTGTTTCCTTAGGCTGCTTGCCATGCAGGACTTAACAGTTCCTTTCTGGAAACAAACTGAGGCAGAGCTTTTCCAGAGAGCATTTAGGGTTTAACTGAAACAATTATCTGCTGTTTTATGGTTATTGGCATTTTATTAATAATAATGCACTGATTAGTTTTTACCCTGGATGCTTTAATGTTATGTTGGTTTCATAGTGATGGTTTCTCAGGTAAACTGCCAGAAACCCATTGTGAATGTGTCAATGTACAAATGCTATAAGTACGTAGATTTTGTATTGTGTAAATAAAAATAAAATATGTATGATAGATTTAAAATATGGTAGAAGGAATTCCATGAGCCACAGTCAGTCTCTTGAGCTCATGTAGGAGATGCCTTCATGTTGTATTAATGGAAAATACTTGTTTTTATGCAGATACCATTAATTGCATTTAAACCAAAGTTTCTGCAGCCTTTTTAAAGTAAAATTATATTCTATTTTGTTGCAATTTAATGTTACTTTAGTATAAAATATGTATGGGACATCAGTCAAGGACTACACCAAATTTTGATTCCATGTCAAAGGCCATACCTGCAAAGTAGGATGCATCAGAGCCTGTTCTGGAAAGTGGTTTGAGAATTTTAAGCAATGAAATTGATGCAGATTTTGCCACTTAAAATGTCCAGTCATCAAAATTATAGAAGAGAGGGCCAAATATTGATGCCCATCTAAATTGAGAGTGACAAGCTTCCTGATCAGAGAAAAGACAGCGTCTACATTTATGGCTGACTAGAAACTCCTTATAGAATTTTTGCATGAAATGGAAAAAAAATGTACTTATGACTTGTGGTTTCGATGATTAGGGGAAAAATGGATAATAGAAAAAAGTGAGGGTTTTTTTGTAATCATAGAGTAAGACAAAATTTTGTAATCATACTTATATTTGCTGCAGAGAAAATCAGAAGCTTCTATTTCCTTCCTTCCTTCCTTGTATTAGTTCGTGTTAGTTTTTATGTTTTCTTTAAAACTTTTAATACAATTTATTTTTAAAAAATGGGAGTGACAAGCAGTTCCTATAGAGCAAAGTACCCTGACACCAGTCAGATGGGTAACAAAATATATTAAATTTCTGAAATGGCAATTAAGAATGGAAATATAAGTTAAAGTAATAACTGCCAAATTAAATTTACGGATATATTAAGAAGTGGAAGAGAGGAATCAATCACAATATGGCTTGGTAGCACATGTCAAGCTGATCATATATCTGCTTAATAAGCCAAGGCATAAATGATACATTGCTATTCCCTTTATGCAGGAGCAAGCCAATTTCATCCAAATCAGAAAACTATGATTTACGGCTTTAACAAACCAACGTATTATGCAAACAATAGGTTCATAGCATTCTAAATCTATTAAATCATAGCTTTCCAGTTCAGATGAAATAAGCTATGTTTTACTTATGCAAAGGGGGAAAAAGGAAGGGATTACATGTGCTCCCCAAAGATTTATTGATATTTCAGCTTATTAAAGCAAGTCATGATCCTTGAAATGTGACTATTATATGACACTGCTATATTAGAATGGCATTTGAAAGCACAGCAAGTATAAAATGTAGTTATTTCTCACAATCCAGCCTCACTATGTGAAAGGAGTTTGATTTCAGTAGTTTATTCTCACAACTCCAGTGGAATTAAAATAGGGCGATGTGTGTCTAACTAAAGTACAGATCCCTCTGTTATAAGTAAACTTAAAAGTATACCATGCAATGTTGTGCTATTAGCCACAAGATGATGCTGTTGTATTGGTTACAGAAACTCCAATCTTCTTTTAGAAAGAAAGCAGCAACCGATTGTCCACTTCTACAATCTGTTAGTAAAGAGCTTTACTAACTTTATTACATTCAAGTTACTCCTTGCAACTTGAATGTAATACATTGTAAGGTTATAAAGCTCTTCACTAACAATTTCTTAGAGAATTTTTTCCTTTTAAGATTTATCCATGCTACTGGCTACCAGCTTTTATGGCTATCCTCTCTTCTTTAAATGCTTTTTTTCCATTATCATTCCACAATACCTTTGATTTTCAAATAAACAAGATTCTTGAAAGAATATCAGAATATTGGCTTTCCATTCCCTTGCTTTCACTGTTCTCTGTAAATTAGAGGAGATTTTGCTTATCTTTTTAACAGTCAATTACTTTGAAAAAAAATCTCATCAGACTTTCAGTTAACTACACATCTTCCGTACTTTAGTATACAGATGAATCTGACTACCAAGATTTACATTTGCACCATGTTCTTGTTAGTTGCCGTCGAATCGTTTACAACCTATGTATAACAGAACAAAATGCTGTTCAGTCTTGCACCATATGCCTGACTGTTCCAATGTTTGTTTGCATCCACTGTTACTGTAATTGTGTCAATCCATCCTACTGAAGGTCTTCCTCTTTTCTGCTGGCCCTCTACTTTACCAAACATGATGTCCTTTTCAAGCGATCGGTCTTTCCTGATGACGTGCCCAAAGTATGAGAGTCTAAGCTTACTTATCTTCACCTCTAGGGAACATTCTGGTTGTACTTCTTCTAAAACTGATTTGTTTGTTCTTCTGGCAGTCCAGGGTATTTTCAGTAATCTTCGCCAACACAATTCAGATGCATCAATTCTTCTTCTATCTTCCTTTTTTAATGTCCAACTTTCACAGGAATATGTGGCAATTGAGAAGATCATGACACGAGTCAGACACACCTTTGTTTTTAAACTGACATTTTTACTTCTGAAAACTTTAGATGGGTCTTTGATGGCAGATTTTCCCAGCGCAATACATCGTTTGATTTCTTGATTACTACTTCCCTTGGCATTAATCGTTGATCCAAATAGACTGAAATTATTGACAACTTCAATTTTTTCTCCATTTATTGTGACATTGTTTATTGGTCCATTTGTGAGAATCTTCGTCTTCTTCACATTCAGGTGTAGTCCATATTGCTGACTACAATCTTTGATCTTCATCAGCAAGTACTTCAAGTCTTCTTCATTTCCAGCAAGTGAAGTTGTATCATCTGCATATCGCAGGTTGTTAATGAGTCTTCCACCAATTCTGATACCCTGTTCTTCTTTGTACGTTCCTGCTTTTCAAATTATATTGAATAAGTAGGGTGAAAGTATACAAGCTTGCCGCACACCTTTTCCAATTTTGAACCACTCGGTATCACCGTTTTCTGTTCAACCGACTGCCTCTTGATCCGTGTACAGGTTCTGCATGAGTATAATTAAGTGCTCTGGAATTCCCATTCTTTGTAATATTAGCCATAACTTGTTATGGTCCACACAGTCAAACACCTTTGCATAATCAGTGAAACAGAGGTAAACATCTTTCTGGTATTCTTTACATTCAGCCAAGATCCATCTGACATCAGCAATTATATCTCTCGTACCGTGTCCTCTTCTAAATCCAGCCTGGACTTCTGGTAGTTCTGTCAATGTAAGGCTGCAAATGTTGAATTATTTTCAGCAAAATTTTGCTAGCATGTGAAATTAATGAAATTGTTTGGTTATTTTCACACTCTGTTTGATCTCCTTTCTTTGGAATGGGTATGAATATGGATCTCTTCTAGTCAGTTGGCTGGGTTGCCTTCCAAACTTCTTGACATGGAAAAGTAAGTGCTTCCACTGCTGCGTCTGATTGTTGAAATATCTCAATTGGTAATCCATCAATTCCTGGAGCCTTGTTTTTCGCCAATGCCTTCAGGGCAGCTTAAACTTCTTCCTTCAGTATCAATGGTTCTTGATCATATTTCACCTCCTGAAACAACAGAACATTGACTAGCTCTTTTTTATACAGTGATTCTGTCATGAGTACTGATGGTGAGCAGGAGGGGGCCCCTATCCAGGGGGAAAAACACATGCGTAGTTTAATTTGAGCTGTCATTCAAAGAAACCCAGAACAGACCCACCTTGACTTTTGGGGTTTATCTGTCTGGGTTTTCCCATGCTTCTTCAGTTTGGTAGGATTTTCTGTCTACAATAGCAGTAATAAAACACTAGAAACTTCTTCCTCGTCTCCGCGTGGTCCTTGCTTAGTCAGGACAAATTCTGTATATTCCTTCCATCTTCTCTTAATACTACCCGCATTATTTAATGTATTGCCCATAGAATCTTTAAGGATTGCAACTAGGGGCTTGAATTTTTTATTCAGCTCTTTCAGCTTGAGAGATGCTGATCGTGTTCTTCCTCTTTGATTTTCTAAATCTAGGTCTTTGCATATTTCATCATAATATTTTTCTTTAACTTTTCAAGTTGCCCTTTGAAATTTTCTATTTAGCTCTCTTACTTTGTTCTTTCTTCCATTAGCTTTAGCTACTCGGCATTTAAAAGCAAGTTCCAGTCTCATCTGACATCCATTTGGACCTTTTCTTTCTTTCCTGCCTTTTTAATGATCTTTCACTTTCTTCACATACTGTGTTCTTAATGTCTTCCCACAACTCTTCTGGTCTTCGGTCATCAGTGTGTTTAGTGCATCAAATCTATTTTTGAGGTAATCTCTGAATTCAGGTGGGATGTTTTCTAGATCATACTTTGGCATTCTTGGACTTGCTTTAATTTTCTTCAGCTTCAGCTTGAACTTGCACATGAGCAATTGATGACCTGTCCTGCAGTCAGCTCCTGGCTTTGTCTTAACTGATAGTATTGAGCTTCTCCATCGTCTCCTTCCACAAACATAATCAATTTGATTTCTCTGTAATCCACCTGGCGAGATCCATGTATACAGTCATTGACTGCTTGTTGGAAAAAAGTATTGCAAATAAATAAATCATTGGTCTTACAGAATTCTATCATGCAATCTCTAGCATCGTTTCTGTCACCAAGGCCATATTTTCCAACTACTGAGCCTTCTTTGTTTCCAACTTTTGCATTCCAGTCACCAATAATAAACAAAGCATCTTGATTGCATGTTTGATCAATTCCAATTGCAGCATTTTGTAAAAGTTTTCAATTCTTCATCTTCAGCATTCATGGTTGGTGCATAAATTTGAATAATAGTAATATTAACTGGTCTTCCTTGTAGGGGTATAAGGCCTTCCACAGGCAGCATTGTACTTTAGAATTGATCTTGAAATATTCTTCTTAATGATGAATGCCATGCTGTTCCTCTTCAATTTTTCATTCCTAGCATAATATACCATATGACTGTCAGATTCAAAGTGACCAATGCCAGTCCACATCAGCTCACTAATGACTAAGATGTCGCTCATTAGGCGTTCCATTTCATTCTTGACAACTTCCAATTTTCCTTGATTCATACTTCATACATTCCATGTCCCAATTATTAATGGATGTTCGTAGCTGTTACTTCTCATTTTGAGTCATGCCACATCAGCAAATGAAGGTCCCGGAGGCTTTAAGCCATCTGCATCAGAAAACTCGGCTCTACTTTGAGAAGGCAGCTCTTCCCCAGTAGCATATTGAGTGCCTTCCAACCTGAGGGGCTCATCTTCCAGCCCTATATCGCAAAACATTCTGTTGTAATCCATAGGGTTTTCACTGGCACGTTTTCAGGAGTAGATTGCCAGGCCTTGCTCTGTAACCTGTTCTTTGTCTGGAAGCTCTGCTGAAACCTGTCCACCATGGGTGACCCTTTTGGTAGTAGACTACTGGTGGCATAGCTTCCAGCATCATAGCAACACGCAAGCCACCACAGTACTACAAAATGACAGAGGAATAGTAGCATTTGCACCATAGGAAACAATAAAGACAAATAGGAGAAAATAGATGCAAATCACATGGATTTAATAAAGTTTTCCATCACAGTCCATCTAGGACTATAAATAAATACAAACACCACTACCTGAACATTACTCACTTTCTTTTCTCCTCTTTCCTTTTTCTTATTAATTGGTATTATTATAAAGCCTGCCCTTATGAAATGCTCAGGACAAGTTGAAGTTTGAATTCTATTTTTTTAATCTCAAATTGATTTGAGATTAATCTCAAATGGATTTTGGAACGGATCTGAAACTATCAGAGTAAAAATTTGGAAGCAAAAGAGTTGAACACACAGATCAGCCTTTCCCAACCCTTCAGATATATTAGATAACATATCTAGAATTTGCAACTAGTGTGGGTAAGTGTGTGGTGGCTGGTAACTTGGGGAGTTATAGTCTGACCAGTCAGATATAGATTAAAACCATTTTACCGAACAACAAAAATATCATTAGTACCAGTAACACACATTTCACAACTTGGGTGCACAAGTAAGTCTTCAGTTGGCACAAAATTTGATGCCAACCATAACTGAGCAGGGAGAGACATCCATTACCAGAGTCAAGAATACCTTCTCTTAGGAGACTGTAAAGCAAATTTCTAGAGATATGGCATCATGAAGATGACATACTAGCCTTCTGAACTGCAAAAATATTTTTGCAGTAAGCTGTTTCCTTAATTACTTTGCACTAGCTGCAGCTTGTGCTCTAATTCCACAGGCACTCCCACCTAAGATGTATCACACTCTTTTTAACTCTGAGTTTACTAGCGCATGAATTACTATGACCAGGATATCCCTGGCCAAAAATGGTGTAGATGGATGCCTGTAAGAAAAGATGGCTATCCTTCAAAAAAAAATTAGGAGGCAGAAATAGTCTAGCCTTTACAGTATTGACTACCATGTTATAAGTCAGAAGAGACATCAGCTTTCAATTTCCAAAGGGCTAAAACTTATGTGAACATAATGGCCCTGTCATTACTTTATTAATTAATCGGATACTATTTTTAACTTATAATACAGACACGACTACTTCTAGTTTAGCCGCATTGCCTAACACAACAAAAGATACCTGCAACAAAAATTGGAGTTCATTTCTTTCTGATTTCCAATGTTCTGCCTGAGATCTAAACTCCTCTGCGGCCACTTTCATGATCTCTGACTCTAACACATTCTTCTGTTCCTTCTGGCATTCCAAAGTCTCCTTGATATAGATACAGTTTAAAATTAACTTAATATAGATAGATATAAATAAATAAATACTGAAATTAATTAAAACTATCAAACACTGCATCGCAGATCCATTTTATTCTCATTTCCTAACCTTACCAGGGAGGGGAGGAAACCAATTTACCCAAGACCTTTTCTTCATGGACAGGGTTCCCTAGGTACTCAGTGTATCTTTTCAAATGGATTCTACCTTTATTCAGATATAGCAGTCAAAACTACTTGAATTTAAGGTAAAATTGCATCTTCCCCTTTTTTCCTGCACTGAAGGGAGGGGAAATGAGGCATCTTTCTTTAACCAGTAGGAAGAACTGCCATTGTATCTAAACAAACCACAGTTCTGACCATTCTACTTGCAAACCAAAATCCTAAACTCTGTTTGATCCAGGTTTGAAATTCTGCTTTAAGCAAGTAATTACAGCAGGGACAGCAATGGATGTCACTATAAACATTACTGAATTCCAACTCCCATCAAGCCTTTTCTGTACAGTGAACAGGCAGTGCTGATGGGAACTGCAGAGCAAGAACTACTGAGAGGACACACGTTGCCCATCTCTGCTTTGTGGATCAGACTAATTTTTAATGTGTGGATAGCCCCTACCCTTTCTGTCTCTCCAGGTCACCCTGTGGAATTTAGCTACAAATCACTGTATTTTCTCTAGTGAGACCAGACTGCAAACATTTGCATTAAACATCTGGCTTGGCTAAAAACACCCCACTCCTAAAAGAATATCAGCCTACACTCTCTGATGAGTAGGGGGTTACATACTCCATCTTGAACATCTTGGAGAAAGCAGGGATTGAAACTTAAAGAGCACTACACTCTGGTCTCTTCACTGGCCAAGAGCCATCAAAAAGCTTTCCCTTCACTTCAAGGAACACTGTCATGGCAAAGAAAAAATCAGCCCCCCACTTAATCATTTAGCTTTATGGAGTTTATTTCCCTCTTCTGTGCCTTGCCTGAAAATAAGACTTACCATATTTAGCCAAGATGATGATCCTGAATTTAAGATATCCCCCCAAAAGCAAGACAAAAGCTTACAGGTAGTCTTCACTTAAAGACCATTTGTTCAGCAACTGTTCAAAATTACGATGGTGCTGAAAAAATGGCCTTACAACTGTGCCCAAAATTACGACTGTTGCAATTCTTTTTCTGAAACTTATAGCTTCAATAAAGACAGCAACATCCACAGGGAGAAAAAGAAAAATGGCAATCATAACTGTGTTATCAAAGCCCCACCCCTCTGTACATATGTGCTATGTTGACACACACACAAAGGGGTGGGACTCCAATCATGACCATCATCTTGCCTTTTGGGACCTCATTGAAGACACCGCTGAATAAAGGTTTACCTCCAAAATATGATCCAATTTCGTCTTCTCCTTCAAAAGTGATTCATATTCAGTGTGACAGGTATTAATAATTAACTCTTTTTCTGATAACTCGTTGATGAGTCTTCGTTGCTTTTCATCCCACTGACATCTACTGATGTGAAATGTTTTCTCTGTCTCATTCAACTTCTGCTGAAGAGCTCTGATGGTTTCTGTTGAGAAGAGATGCAAGGTGATTCTCAAATACAGTTTAAATAGGAATCAAAATAGCACAGGCTCTTTTCCTAAAACATGCAAAAAACAACAGAACAGCAGATTTTTTACAATGAACACTGCAATACTGTTCTATTAGAAATAAAGGCATTTATACAACAATCCATCCAAACTTGCCATTTTACACTAACAGCACAAGATACAGGGTTAAAGCCATATCTATCAGTGAAGATGTTTTCTTATACCATATACACAGCAACATGCTACCCCGTATCAATTGTTTTGTAAATAATCCATAAATATAATTATTCCCTGAAATTGCCAACAGCTGATTGCTTGCAAATATAGCCTAAAACACCAAGAACTCAGTGTTCTACAGTCTCCTGCCTATCTTCACAATGGCCTCCTTAAAGTATCTAAGAACCCTTGAAACAATCAAGCTAAAAAGATAATGTATAAATCTTGTAGATACCACCAGTCTATCTCTAAGTGGCAAAGGCCACAAGTAAGATGTATTAAAGAGATACTGTCCTGCAATGTCTTGTTAAAAGCACAATAGAAAACAGATACACACATACACGCTGGGGCCAATCTACAGCCCCAACAAGAGACATATGGCTGTTCTACATAGTATTATAAAACTGAAGGAATATAGGAAGAGACAATTAATATTGGCCAGGAATGAGAATGGTGTATTTAATGGATTCATGGAAAAGAGTAAATTTAAAGGGGGAAAAAACGCTTCAAGTTATATGTAAATTATGGTGTTGCTTAAATGGCACCAACTTACTGATACTTGGAAGACAAGTAATGCACTAGCTATGGTTTAAACTTGATATTCAGCCAAATATATAACATAATCTCTATGTTAATATCTTTTCAATTAGGTTCATATATGATGAGCACCCAATAGAATCCACAACAATTTCAGATTATGTACCAGTTTTGCTGGGACTTTAGGATAAAATATCTTTCCCCCCTTAATTTATATAGACACTTGTCTATATAACTACTGAGTCTCTGGTTATTACAAAAGAATGGGATTAAAGAGAAAATCTTTTAAGAAATTCAGAAATATTTCCAAATTAATAAGCAGGTAGAAATTGAAACATGTATAACATGGGATGCTATGAAATCATTTTTCATATTACTCTATTAAACATAAGCAAGAAAGACAGATAATTCTGATGTTTTTATTGCATTAAAGTATAAGGGGTATTAGTGATGGGCAATAAAGAAAGTATTACAAATATATGGTTTATGAAATGTAGATATTACAAATGTCATTCTTAAAAATCATTCTTCTAAATTATTACAACTGCTGTTAGAAAACAAAAAATATTTAAAAAATTCAATGTATCACTGATACAAATAGAATCCTTTTTAACCAAGCCAAAAGATATATAAGTACATTTTTAAAGTATTACATTTTATAGAAATAGATTCTATCTTCATGATCACTGAAAAGTATCAAATAGTTTAAAAACTGTAAATTTGAGAAATCAAGGAACATAAAAATGATCTTAACCAATCAGTGACAGTAGCAAAATGAGAAAGACTCAGGATAGAGAGATTCAGACCTGAATATTATAAGGTGTTCCCAAAATAATTTAACTCCCTATTTATGCCAGTTATATAATGAAATACTTAAAGGTGCAAAACTACCTACTTCATGGAAATGAATTTGATTGCTGATAATCTCCAAACCTATAGTTTTGGTTTCTTAGATATTTTTAAAGCATTTAATAGGGTAGAAAACAAAGTTCTTTAAAAACTGCTATCAAAATTTGGATGCAGTTTACTATATGATTGAGCAGCTACCTTTTCCTTAGCAGTGGTAATAATTATCAACTGAATATTTCTTTTTAAAGAAATTAATATGGGCACAAAGCAAAGATACCCTCTTTTACTTCTTTTAATTATTTTGATTATAGAGGTATTAATACAAAATATTAAGAACAATAAGAATGTTCAGCATTTTAAGACAATAACAGATCATGCAATTTACAGTATTTGTTTGCATATGATAGGGTTATCTTGGATGGAGATATATTCCAGCTGAAGGTTGGATAAATTCTATTAAGTGGTAAGTAAATCTTGAACAACTATCTGTAAGGTCAATAACAGATGGAGCATTACAAGAATTACATAATTCATATTAGACTGGGTGGATTTAAACAGTCAGGAATAATTAGAATAAAGTATTGGCAACAATTAAAAATATAATCATGAACTTGTATTATGTAAAATTATGGTGGAATGAAAACTTGGCAACAATATTTATCATTATTAATAAGAATAGCAATGGTTAAAAACAATTATTAATCCTAATATGTTTTTTCTTTTTCAGATACTCCCAATATCAGTGCCTTCTATTGATTAAGTGGACTATATAGAACAATATTGTCATTTATGTGTTATTATAAAAAACTCCTTAGAATTAGACAAGTTGTTCAATATAAACCTAAGTGAAAGGTGGGTTTGAAAATACCAAATTTGAAATATCATTTTAACACATTGCAACTGAGACAATTCATAGCATTAGGAAGTCTAAAAATGTACAAAGGGTACAGAGTGAATTAGTTTTTGACTGTCCACCATTCAGAGCAATCACTAATTTAATTGGCTGGTGGGTCAATAAAACCTTATTTAAAACCATGGAAAATATGGAAGTTTGGACAAGATGAAAATGTATTAGCCCAATTCTCTTAGGCTGTTCTTTGATCATCTACTGTTCAAGCATGAGGATAAATTTGTCCAAATCAAGACATGAAAAGATAGATGACTTTATTTAGTTACCTAATCACACACAAAAAATCTATCATCAGAGTGTACATATTGCAGAGCGAACAGAAAGGAAGTCCGATCTGGTTTCAAAGACACCAAGTCCTTTCTCCATAAATCTTTTGGTCATATTAGTTAAGCTTTTTAAAAGTACTTGAGAAATAATCTGCAAAGGCCTGCAGACTTCTTCTGAGGCTGACCTGAGAGAGAGAACAGCTGCGTCACCCGCACACAGGAGCACAGCCGACTATTGTCTCAGATTTCAAAGCATACAGTAAGAATGAAACACAGCTAGGTCCCGATTAGTGAGAGTTCGAACAGTCAGATATTCGATTTAGTGAGAATTATAAATTGATACCAGGTCGTGTTTAATGCAAGCCAAAATTCAGTTAATGTGAGGCTAGCGTGCACACAGTTGAGGCTAGCACATGCACAGCTGCATTTGGGGTTTTAGATGCTAATCACTGTCTAAATGTGCAGAATGGAGAAAAGGAAGATTCTGATCAAGAAAAGCTCAAAAAAGAAGAGGCTCATTTTGAAGAACTCCAGCAGAATATAGGAGATGGCAGGTACGCTTTGGTTATGGGTTTATCCTCCAGCTTGTCCTTTGTTCACTTGATTTATTTATTTTAAATATTTATAAGATCTATCTATCTAGAAGATAGCTAGGAATGATACTTAGAATCTTTTTCATTTTTCATTTTGCTTTGTATAACTACTCTGTGACTTTGTTAAAAATAAATTTTTAAGTTGTAAGTATATTCTTTTAATCTTTTACTGTTATATTTCCTTAATAAACATTTAAAAATTATGTTTAAAAATTTTCATTGCCTATTTCCACCAAACTAAAACCAATTATCCTATTTTCAATAGAAGTATCACTTCAAATAGTGCAACTTCAAATAATGCAATCATTTCATGGGATTCATTATTAGCACTAATTGAGACCTACCTGTACAACATACAATTTTAAAAAATAAAGAGAATATATATACACTTCCTGAATATACCACACCATTCACACATAGGATTTTTCTTTCATTGACAAAAAAAAAGGGTTTTAACCTCCACAGGGCAGAGGCCAAACTTTGGCAGTAGGAAAATACTATTATTGACTTATATTCATATGGGAAATGTTCACAAAGCTGTTCATTCTTTATTGTAAATATTCTGAATTTTACCTTGCAGCTGTCCTATTTGTTTGTTTGCTCCACCTATTTTTTCTTCTGAGGAATACCGTTCTATCCCATATTCTTTCCTTGCCACAGCTAATTCATACTCCAGGCTTTGTCGGAAAGCTTCACCTTTCTCAACTTCTGCTCGCAGTTTTGCAATCTGGCTTTCATAGTTTGATAGCTATAAATGGAATGGTTTTTTTAAAAAATTACAGATAACTTTGTTCATAAATATTTTTAATACCCCTATTATGTAATGCAAATTTTTGAAATTATTTACAATTAGATGCCTTGAAACAAATTAGGTTGACAGGTTTATGAAAATTATTTTGACATTCAATTTTTTTTCTTCCTTCACCCATTGGTAAGATGCCAAAATGCCTTAATATTATTAGCAATTACGTAATCTCATAATACTTGATAATTAATACATTTACTATAAAATATTAAAAATGCAATACAACCATTATGTTCGAGAAATCTCTGCTTAATCCAGTTTTTGTGTTAAGTTGGAATTGGACCAAGTGACCCCAAAACCAAGATACAATACATACATAATACCTGAAGATGGGATTTCCACAGTGGAAAGTGAAGGGCTTACTTGTTAAATAAGGAAGAAGAAGAGAAGACAAGCATTACAATATTGGGTTTCACAAAGTTACAGAGGGAGTTGATTAGTTGAAATACCTATGTTGTTCAACCTTCCTTGACTATATACTGACTTTTTCCCTCTCTTCATATCTCTCTATACACCAGAATACTCTTCGTCCCTCTGTTCACTTTCAAGAATCATGTACCATTGGGGCCCATCTTTTTCTTAAACTGTGCCACTGGTGATGCACTCTCCTGGAATACAGTTGCCATCTCTTTGATGATGGTGTGGCTCTTCAAATGGTTCGTCTTGAGCCTCAGCTGCAATCATTGTCTACTACTTTTGCTGCTTTTAACACCTTTAGATCTTCATTTGATAACTCAGCTCCATGGGACTTTAACATTTTGGGCATCAACCTCCAGTTCAAGCTGCTAAGCAAGCTTCATAATTTTGTAATCTTTTTGTATGTTTTGTCCCTCTCAAAGATCTTGAAAGCCATGTACCAACTGAGGGCAATTTTTTCCCCATATTCCATTCAAACAGGTTTGGGAAAACTCTGCCCAGGCCTTAGCAATGTTTCTGATGACTTGGCATTATGCTATTCCCAGAAATTGTGTGATATGACACCTGTCGTTCTCTCTGTTGCATCTAATGCCTGAGCAAATGTTGTGGGAAGACAGTAGGAAAATGTGCAACAAGCTCCTGATCCATGATCCAAATGAATGATACCATATTTGGCAGAGGAAACACAAGCTTAGTATTTTGATGATGATTGTCTCAGTCGCAGAAATAATAATAATAATAATAATAATAATAATAATGCTTTTGACCAAACAAAATCTTGAGTGGAATGCCCTCCTCTCTGCAGTATTTTTCCACCTTAGGAATAAAATAATTGATGAATCCAGTCTAAAAAAAGAGCTGTTGAGCTCCAAGCTTTCAGATTTGAACAGTAATGCATAGAAAGGGTAGTCTTTCTGATGCCTTTCTGATGCACAAGGATTTTCCAATGATAAATAGTTTTAGTTTGTCATCTCCTGCTACAATAGCTCCAAACAAAAGCGTATGTTTTGCTTTCACAGCCTTAAAACCTTACGTTGTCTTTTCTTCTTTGGAAATGTATATTCTTTCTGGCATTCTCTTCCAGAACAATTCTGTCCCATCAAAGCTAAGGATTTACTGTGCTGTATCATCAATGTCATTGATAATTTCTTTTAACATCAGGATGCAGATCTTTCTGCTTTTCTATTACCACTATCAACTTCACAACTCATTTTCACATTATGAAAATTAGAGCACTGCCTAAGTCTATTAAATTACCACAAACTTTGCATTAAGTTCCCCATACTTCCCCTCTCCCTTTTCAAAAAGATTGCCTAGCCTTATTTTGAATCATCATTCGGCTATATTGCACACAGCCTTAAATTTGGTCTTCCATCCACAATGTCAGTAACTTTTTCCTCTCAAATGCTCATTTCATCTGAATGCTGCTTTGTTATCACAGCTGATTTGGTGCCAAACGTTTCACATGTTCATTGTTGAAGTACTTACTTCATTGTTGAATTAACAAGACTTAGATCATATGCATTGGAAGATAGCCTTTGCCCTCCTTCAAACCTCTTTATTATTTTCATTTTCTGCTCTAAATCACTTTATACAGGTAGTCCTTGATTAATGACTGCCCTGTTTAGTGACCATTCAAACTTATAACGGTGCTGAGAAGGTAGGTTTACGACTGGTCCTTGAACTTACGACAGTCGCAGCATCTCCATAGTAACATGATCATGATTTGGGTGCTTGGCAACGGGCACGCATTTACAATGGTCACAACATCCTGTGGTCACATGATTGCCATTTGTGATCTTCACAGCAGGCTTCTGACAAGCAAAGTCAATGGAGAAGCTGGCAGTAAGTTGCAAGTTGTGGTCACGTGTCATCGCACTGAATGACTGCAGATGATTCGCTTAATGACCGCAGCGGAACTGATGTCTTAAATCAGCCATGGTCATGTGGTATTTCACTTAATGACCGCACTGCTTAGTGATGTGGTTACTAGTCCCAACTGCAGTCATAAAGTGAGGGGTACCTGTATTTACAAGCCAGTCCTGTACTCTTGCTATTGTATGACCACTTTCCAGTCATGACTGTAATGTAATTAAGGGTGAAATAACACTGGAAATTGCTCACCCCATTGCTTTGTTTTAAAGTGTTCCACTTTTGAAAAGTTAGGGGTACATCTCATCATCCCAACTTTGTAAGGACTGCAGGAGTCTATCCAGTCACATTTGCGACATTAAGAAAAGGTAGGTAGCTTCAATTTTTCAAGCTATTTTTTCTTTTTTTTACATGGGGAAGATTAAAGGTAGGACTAGGAGGTCTCATGGAGGCAAACAGCTTCCATTCCTATCTTTAGAACTACCCCAAAGCCTTGAAAACAGGCAGAAATTGAGCCATCAAAATTTAGCCATTTTGCTGCTGAATTTATGCAGAACAATCTCATTGAGCTGGAAGCTTCATGCAGCCTCCAGGCTGCTCATCCATTCAAGAGATATGCATTATCTCCAACCTCCTTCAGCGTCCAACAAAAATTATATTACAAGCAAAATGGAAACTACAGCAAGAATTTCATTGAGTACATAATTAGCTCCATGAGACCTAGGGAACTTTTGACTTGTATTTCTTAAACAACAGTCCCCTTACATTCAGCTTTGGATGTAGAAGCTAAATAATCACGTTTATTAATATCAACATCTTAAATAATAGTTAATACTGATATAATACCGTTTGGGCAGCATTGGGCTTCAGGGTTTAGTGACCGTGCTCTAGAAAACAGATTTCCGAATGTTTCCCTGGCAACTGTGGCGGGCATCTGCAGAGGCTAAAGGGCCTGCTTTGCCTCCGCAGATGCCAGCCACAGTTGCTGGTGAAACATCAGGAAATCTGTTTTCTAGAGCAGGGTTCCTCAACCTTGGCAACTCTGTGAAGTTGTCCGCACAGCTTAGAGTTGCAAAAGTTGAGGAGCCCTGTCCTAGAGCATGGTCACTAAACCCTGAAGCCCAACACATCTAACCCAGAAGACACCAATAAAGTAGATTATTGGGTTCTTTTCAACCCCTACAACCTGTCATTATTAAACCATTTTTTAAAAAATGACCTTTTATTCCCAAGATAAATATACCGTGCCTCTGGCTTCTCATTCCAAAAGCAGAGCAAGATGGAAAAGAATCAAAGCAAAAGAGAAACATTTGGGAAGAATCTTAAATAGGGTTGTCCATGTTCTGACTATGATTTAGAAGCGCTTTGGATCTCATTCAAGCACAGCACCTCTGCTATTTATTAAAGCAGCTCCCTCTTTTTTTTGGCTTTCATGTGAGCCTGCAAAAAAAATAAAAATTGCTGCAGCTGCTTTCAGAGATTCACTAACTTTAATACCAGAAAGACGCTGGGCTTGCACAAGGTTGAGAGCAGACCTTCTAAATCAGGGTCCAGGAGTGCACAAGCCTAATGTTAAACCCCTTCACTAGCATCATTGAGGAAGGCTGATGTAGTCTTTCACAGACACATAAGAAGAGTGTCAAGTTGGGGAAGGCTGTCATTCAACAGGATGAGCACTTTGTATAAGAATGTTGCACATATGGATGAAATTGTTACCTCTGCATTGTGTTTAGTAGTTATGTCAAGTTTCTCTTTCTTGGCTTGATGAAGCTTTCTTCTCAGATCTTCCTTTGTTTCCGCATCAGCCTCACAGCGATTGTGGAAAACTGCCTTTCCAGAGTGCCTGCTTTAAAATGCGAGGACTTTTCACTACCAATGGTCTCAGTCAGACAAGCTCTGAATTTTCAAATAATCAAGGCAGCAAGGTTAAATTTCTTACTCAGAACTAAGTCCCATTCAATTTATAAGATTTATTTCCAAGGTAATATACTATGGAGCTGGCTATTAATGGAATTGCATTGCTCCCAGATCACAAGCACTGCACTCAGGAATGTATCTGAAACTACCTACACCCACAACATCTACAGATCACTGAAGGACATTTTAAAGATTATTTACTTTTTATATTTAATTGCAATTGTACTGATTTTAAAAGTTCTGCTTTATATGTTATATTTTTAAAGCAGGGTTTCTCAATCAGGGTTCCACGAGAGGTCACTAGGGGTTCCCTGGGAGTTCACAATTTATTTAAGAAAGTATTTCAAATCTGGGCAACTTCACATTAAAGAGGTAAGTTTCCTTCTTTATTTTTAGTTTAAGAACACTGTTAATGCATATACACAGGCTTACACATCAAACAATAGGGACGCGGTGGCGCTGCGGGTTAAACCGCTGAGCTGTCGATCGGAAGGTCGGCGGTTCGAAACCGCGCGGCGGGGTGAGCTCCCGTTGTTAATCCCAGCTCCTGCTCACCTAGCAGTTCGAAAACATGCAAATGTGAGTAGATCAATAGGTACCGCTTCGGCGGGAAGGTAACGGCGTTCCGAGTCGTCATGCTGGCCACATGACCCGGAAGTGTCTATGACAACGCCGGCTCCAAGGCTTAGAAACGGAGATGAGCACCGCCCCCTAGAGTCGGATTCGACTGGACTTTACGTCAAGGGAAACCTTTACCTTTTACACATCAAACAAATATAATAATTTTGTAACTTTGGGCCTATATTTGAGCCTGAATGTGCAGGGGTTCCCCGAGGCCTGAAAAATATTTCAAGGGTTCCTCCAGGGTCAAAAGGTTGAGAAAGGCTGTTTTAAAGGGTTGTGGGTAACCCCAAAAATGAAGGCAGGATAGAAATTAATTAAATACAAGTGATGCCACCCATAATAAAAGTCAATCTCTTTCGAACCTTACATCTGTTTCTTTCTCTCTCTTGATAGGATAGAATAAAATTAAAAGTAACATTTATTTTGTTCAGCAAGCATTTTTCCATTTCTACTTAGAAAAATATGGCATCACTGATCATTAATAATCCACCTTTAATAATTTTGTAGAAGGGGAAAATCCAGGAGGGTTGGCTTATCATGATAGCTACAACAGTATAAATTTCTTCCTGTGCATAACTTTCAAGGTATAGATGTTTTGCATCTGGCCAGTCACAGCTGCATATATTCAGTTAATGAGAAACAGAGAAAGATGCTGACTGGTTTCCCTGATGTCAAGGGAAAATAAGTTTACCCTGACGAACAAAGCCTCAACTCTAATTACTATTAAATCATTATTACTGGAAGATGTATGCACACAACTCTCTCAATGTTATTTTTTTATGCACCAAAAATATAAACTTTCTGGAAGTTGCATATAATTCTTACCTCACAAACCTCACTGAGGTTCTCAAATAAAAGGGAGAGGTTCATGAAACAAAATTGCAGCTAGATCTTATACCTTTGTTACTGAGGTAACTATGGCAACCACCCCACATGAAACAACAAAGCCTTTTTTTCTTGCATTGACAGCTGAGGAAGAGTGATAAAATAGCATTTTGTTTTAAATAATATACGGTACATAAAAATTAAGCAACTTTTAAAAATATTTTACTTTTCTTAATTAAAGAAATTGCAGGAAGGTTTTATCAAGAGATATTGGCTTAGATGCATTTATAGCACAATCCAATGAAAATCTAAATCTGCTAATGATTTTGTGATGGGGTTGTGGAGAGTTATTTTAAAGAGCAGTAACAGTAAGCTAACATAAAGCTGAACTTCCACTAAGATACCAGCTCTATTGGATGGGTTAATTATCTGGTAGCACAAGACTATTGTAACACTACTGCAAACTGTGAAATCTAAAATTATGAAGTATTAACAGCATTATTTGTAAATTCTAAATTGTCGTCTGGGGTTAAAAAAAAAAATCCAAAATATATATATTTCCTGCAGTAAACATTCTAATAGAAATTTCATAGGTATATTTTTCAGAACTAGCAAATGGCAGAAATTCTCATAGTCAAGACTACTACTCAGAGAATAGAAATTCTCATAACTGTATTTTTGTTAATGAAAGGAATTAAACTTACCGTTTCATTTCAGAGGCTGGGTAACTCACTTGAGAATCCATTACAACTAATTTTCTGCTTTATGTTCTCTGAACAATTAATGCTATTTTCATATGTAACATTGTTTGCACCACAAGATTTCAAATATCACTTGTTCTCTCACTTCTTGAAGTCACATTAAAACCTGCAATACACACATTTAAATAAACATCTCAGTCACATTATTTCTGCAATAGTAATTATTTGGATTTAATCACAAATTGTAGAATTCTTTATTATTAAAATATTCAATTATTATTACACAATAGTTTACTGAAGCCAATAGTGATAATCCAAAAATAATCCAAAATCCAAACCAACTTTAACTTTCTTTATTAACTTTATTCTTCCCACCTCCACCTATCTGCATGTTACAAGATTAGATTGTAATGGCTTAAAAAAAACAGTATTGTCAACTACACAAAAATAAAGGCCATTTGGGAGGCATTCAGAAGTGCCTTTTGGAATAGCAGGCTGTGTTTTCCCTGCATGCCCACTCATTTCTCAATTTGGCACTACAATCAATAAATCAGCCAATGTGATTGTAGCAGTTAAAATGTTGGACGAGGACTGGGGAGACCATCCTTAGCAACAGGAACTCACTGGATAACTCCAGATCATCCACTCTCTCTCAGCCCTACCTACCACAAGGTCATTGTTGTAGGGATAAAATGGAGATTCCAATGCAAGCTGCCCTGAGCCCTGAAGAAAATATGGGATATAAATATAGGAAATAAAATAAATATACTATTTCCATTGTTCAGTTTAAACAAAGCAACAAAAGAAATTGATGGTGGCAGCACAATTGGCACACACCTTCAACCAAGCGGTTCCCAATCCACTTGTTAAAAATTAATGCCTAAAACAGCCTTTCCCTACTTTTCATATCACCCAGGTGCATAGCTCCCATTATCCTCAGCCAGCCTTCTGACTGGAGATTTCGAGAAGGCCAGTACATCTAGAGGACTCCAATTTAGGGTACGTTGGCCCAGTATATGTCCATATTTTTTTGCAATGAACTAGGATTCAGTGATGAATATCTTTAGATTCTTTAACAGAGAAATCAGCAAAAACAGCTCCCTTAATGTTACAGTATCCTAGACACTTATCACTTAGAGGAAAGCAAATCCACCAAACCAACTCATTTTATGTTTCACCTAAATAAGTAATTAATTACACTGATGCAAGCTCTAGTTCTTTGTTAACTATCTAGTATTTGTGACAAAACATGTAGTTGGCCTTCCTTATTGCTACAATAATCTACTCAAACACAGGGCAAGGACTCAAAACTATATCCAGATAAAAGCCTTCTAGACAATATGCGAAGTCTGACTCATATCAGTATTGTCAAGGCAGGGTTCCTAAACTTTTTGCCATCACACCTCCCTTTAGTGTAATCTTAATGTACACACCTCCCCTGAAAATCCAAATATCAAAATGAACACAAATGAACCATGAAAACAATATAATGAAACCTTGGTAAAGGTGGATTTATTATAACAATGTATAACTAAAAGGTTCTTCACACTTCCCCTGGACTCTCTCTGGACCTCCCCAAGGGAGGTACAACTGACAGTTTGGGAAACCCTGATATAAGGTGTGTGAGTAGAGGAGTACAAGATGGCCTTGAGGAAGGTACATGAAACATGTAATATACATGTAAACACCAGCTTATCCCTGAAAGGGAATGAGAAAGACACTCAGGACAGCTCCACCTTGATTCTCTTTGATATGAAGAGGGGTGAGAGACAATCTGTCAGACTTTCAAGATTCATTTATTACACAGTGCAACGATAAAGGAGCATTCCTGGGATCCTTGTTTCCAGACCCAGCCTATCTCAAAGGGCTGACAGGGTGAAATTCTGAATATTGTACAACCCATCTCCCTAATGTTTGCTAGATATAGACAGATGGCAAAATCATATGCAGTTAAAGAATCACATCATTTTTGTTTTTGCCATCAAGCTGCTCTCACCTTCATTCCTGTGCTCAAGTTGCCTAGTGACAGACCTTATTTAACTGTTTAAATAAATTTTTAAATGGTTGAGACAAATCTGAACCATCTTAAGTCTATTGGTATTGAATAAGATTTTACATGATCTACCAGGAAAGCACACTTGCAAGAGAAATGTGAAACTTGGTAGGAAAGAAATGTCATTTGTACGTTGTCAAGTGTCTATCGTTTATACAGAGCAAGTTCACATAGGGCAAGGCTTGAGATAACTTCAACACACCTAGGACACTAGCTGAGCTTTATAATAACTGCAAAGGGTCCAACAAGTGGCAGTTCTCTCGCTATACCGTCTCAAGGCTAGCAAAGACTCGACCAAGTGAATTTGCATTGCTTTCATCCCGCTTCCTGTAAAACGAGTGTTCCTCCTTGCAAGGACAACAACCGTTGGAGAATTTGCCTGCTTTACCGCTGCTGTAATCCCTGCTGCACACTTCCCTGGTCAACCCGGGTTGACCGACGGAGCTCTGCAAAACATCTTCAGCCTGTCTGTTTCTCTCCAGCCCAAGCAAAGCATCCCCCTCCTCCTGTGTTCCAATTATTTCCCTACCAACTCTCCCCTCCCACCAATATTCCGTAGCGCCACGGTCCAAATCTGCCGCCTCCCATCTTCATACCTGTCTGCCGCCCCTGTATTTGAAAGCGGCAGTCGTGAGATCACCAAGCTATCCGGTACCAGCAGTCCACAATCCTCAGGGCACCTGGCTTTGGCCAGGCGGGCTTTAGGACCCAGGGAATAACGGGAAAGCCCGGACATTCATGCTAGCTTCAGAGAGACTTTACAACGGCTACTTCCGGTTAGAGAGCAACTAGCGGCTCGCTCAGCGGCTTCGTCTCGTCTTCCGGTCTTAGACTTCCCATTGGAAGACTGTGAAATTGTGACGTGACGCGTCCCAAACTGGAGGATTATTCGCCCGCGCCGTTTGCGTCAATCGACTAAACAGAGCATGCGCTGAGGGAGTAGGTTGTGAGTGATTAGCTCGCTCCCGCTCTTTTTGCCGCTTTAAGAAATTATAGGTGCTGTTAACGAGTTGACATTAATAATGGATGGGGAGGAAAATAGGTGTGTGAGTTGTCTCTGCAGTACTAAGTAGTCTAGTACTATGCATGGTTACTAAAAAAGTTAGCTTCCTGGATTCAGTGGAATTTATTTCCAAGTAGGTTTACATAATTTTACAATTGCGTTTTATTAAATAGTGATTGTAATAATCAAAATTAAAAACAAACCTCGGATTTACGTTACAAATTTTATTAGAATATATACTGCCAACTCCAGACAGCAGTCCTGCTGAGCGTCATTTGATTACGACAGGATATAAATGTTTAAATAAATGGATTTTGTTTACTGAATCCTTATGCCATAATAAATTGTTAGTTTTCAAGATGTTGCAAAACCCCAGATGGAACATCTATATCTCTCTTCTGGTCCTGCACTGTCTTCACAAAATACAGCTAGCCTAATCTGCTGCTGTATATGATTACTGAAAGCAGCCCTAGTTTCCTACAGAGCAGCATCATCTCACTAGAGTCTGGGGGGCATACAACCACAATAACAATTAAAACAATATAACGATCATTAAACTCATAGAACATTAAAAAAAATTAAAGCAAGATTGCAGGAGAAAAACAATCACCTAATGTAATATAACCACCTTGCAGGCTCCCTATGAGATCCCCAAGGTTGCTGGATAAACCCAGTTTTAAGGACTTTCTGGAAGGCTAACAGGGATGAGGCTAATCTCACCTTGGGGGAAATGATGTTTCGGGGGGTGAGCCACAGCGGAAAAGGCACGTCTTCTGGGTCCCGTCAGATGGAACTCTTTAGCCGATGGGAGCCACAACATACCACTCCTGCTGGACTTAATGGGATGGGTAGATGTAATTGGAGAGAGGTGGTCCCTCAAATAACCTGGTCCCATACCGTGTAGGGCTTTAAAGGTCAAAACCAGCACCCAGACTGAAGTGCACCCAGAAGCAGACTGGCAGCTAATGCAGTTCACAGAGTTGTAATGTGTGCCATCCTAGGGGCTCATGTAAGTGTCTGCGCAGCCGCACTCTGCACCAGCTTCAGTTTCCAGATGCACTTCAAGGACAGCCCCATGCAGAGCATATTACAGTAATGCACTCTGAAGGTGACCAGGGCATGAATAACTGAATAGAAGAGCCTCATGTCCAGGAAAGGCATGACTGGTGCACAACATGAAGCTGCGCAAAGGCCCTCCTAACCACGACTGCCACCTGCTCCTCAAGCAGGAATTGTGAGTCTAGAAAAAAACCCAGATTGCGCACTGCTGTAGTTTGTTGTGTCACCTAGGGGTATTCAGTTGGTGAATTTCTTAAACTTGGTTAATGCTAAACTTGGATTAGCATGCAAGCATGCTCTCGATATTCCTGCCCATTTTATCTTGACAAAAATTTAAGAGCATGTCTGATTTAAAAAAGGGCTGCGTTCAAATACAGCATTAAGCCTTGATTTATTTAACCATGGTTTGTAGAATAAATCATAAGCTGCTGAGATCACAAAATATATTAAACCATAAATAGACAAACAATATTTTGGCTCAGCAATATTGTAGGAACTTTGTCATAGGAATTGGCAAATTTGCCAATTTTGCCATAGGAGAGCCAGTTTGGTGTAGTGGTTAAGGCAACGGGCTAGGAACCAGGAGACTTAGAATTCTACTCCTGCCTTAGGCATGAAAGTGGGCTGGGTGTCCTTGGGCCAGTTGCTCTCTCTCAGCCCAACCCACCTCACAGGTTGTTGTTGTGGGGAAAAGAGGAGGAAGAAGGAGTAGTAGGTATATTCCCCACCTTGAGTTTATAAAAATAATAAAGGTGGGATAAAAAATAAATAAAATTGCTTCATGGTTATTCATGAACTTCATACCTAAATACTTGAAAAAAAAGTCACCCTTACTAATGTTTTAACCACCGCCAACATCACACACTGTACTCTGTCACAAAATGGTTTGTTTTGCGCTGGTTCAGTATGTTATATGATCGGGCAATCATTGTATCATTGTGGCCACTTAGTAAGTAGTGGCTTAAATTGAGAACCTGAAGTAATTCTAACAAGGCTGCATCCTCACTCATTCATGCTTTTATAATTTAGATGATAGACTATAATAGTTTAGATCCACATTTTGAGCTTAAACATGATTCTAAATGACAACTGACCGAATTCATACTAAGCCATAAATCATGTTTTACAAATCACAATGGCTGGGTACACACGATACACTAAACTAAAGCAGAGCCATGCCAAGAGTTAGTACAATCTGCATGCCGTACCTATCTATTTCTAAACAGTTGTAGAATGGCTGGATTGTCCATGCTTCTGCTAGCACTGTTAAGATCCAGGAGGCTTTCAATTGTTGGGGAGGAGGCCTATAGATGTGCCATAAAATGTTGCTTTTGCTGAGAGGCATTTGGTACCTTGCTAGAACCAAATTTCCTCTCTATATAGGTAGAGTCGATTAGCCTTAGAACAGAATATTTGAACAAATACTCTGAAGAGAGGAATCACTGTGGAATTATGTAAGACAGAAGATTCCCAATTACATGGCCATGATATAACACATTCTTGATAGATACATATCAAATTAATGCATATATACATATATCAACTGCTAAAAACCAAGGAATTCCTGAACAGTCATGGACTTTGAAAGCATTTGCATGGGCCTCAAGGAATATTAATTCTTGACAGAACTAGAACTGAAAGACTCACTAAACTAAGTGAAAACAAAAAAATTACTAAAAGGGGTAGATGCAGAAAGGAGTCCATCACCAGCATATTATTATTTTCAGAACTGAGGTAACCATTTTTTGTGTGGTTGTCCTGTGTTTCCTAGAATGGTTGTGTACTTACCTTCATGCATTTACAGAGAAGTCCTTGACTCAGAGCAGCTATTTTATGTGCCCTGGAAAATACTTCAATTAACTGTTCAAGGCAATGCTATCTTAGAATAAAATGATTTTCTAAAATCTGAAGATCTTCACATTTGGTGGAATTACTTAGCAGTTTGAATTAAGAAAGCATTAAGATGAAGCTCTAATTTGGCTGAAATGAAATATCCTTGATTGGTCCTCCCAATTGGTCTCTTTGGGAGATCTGATGCAACTATGCTGTTTGTCAAATGAATGTTTGTCTCAGCTTTGCCTTACTATTAATTTTTAAGCAAACATAATAGTCACTACAGTGTAGGTTTTCACTTCATTCTTGTACAAGAGGGAAATAATTGTTGCTGAAACATCTCATTGTTTGAGAAGCAAGATAATAACGATATACTTTCATTTAATCCAGCCTATAATTTTCCATCAAAAGTTTACACAATGAAATGAAGCTTTAGGAAACAATATTCCCAAATCCTATATAATAGATTTATTAAATTTAGTCACAGTTGTCTCACTAATATTAACGCAATGAAATAGATCTTCTTACAAAGTCCACTGATTTGAACAGGACTTGTCTATGGATACAACACATAAGCTCCAATACAAACTTTAGATTTTTTCTTATGAGCATTCAAGGTGTACAAAGGAGTTCTGTATGACCAGCAGATTCCAATTTTATTAGTAATAATTTAAAACACATTATTTTGTTTCCTGCACTGTAAAACAACTGTTACTTGGATTGTATTAATTAACTGTACAGTATATTCTTCTACTCTTGTCTTTTCCTGTTTTGAAGATGGTGCTGTTGGAAACTGAAGGAGAAAGCATCCAAGGTTGGGGATAGAAAAAAACAGTGAAATGGAAGAAAAACCATCAGTTTCTTTTTTTTTTTGTCATAGTTGGTATATAATCCTGACCCTTATTAACATGTTTCACAATACAGTCTAGTCCTGGGTGGTGTTTTCCTTACAGCACAAATACTTCCCATTTTTAAAAGGATAGCACCAACAGTTTTGTTTTGTTTTTTAACCCAAAGCAATTTAGCTCAAATCAAAAAGTTTTCCCTCTAGGATAAAAACATTAGCAAAACTGTAAAACAGCTAAGTGGATACTATTATACCTGCTTTCTTTTTAATCTGCATTTGAATTTGCTTAGGAGAAAGATAGCTTGCTTTTATTATTCAAAGCTAAGCATGCAGAGACTGTTACCTTTTTTGCCCTAAAAAGAGTCAGAATAGCAGAGAGCGCTGAAGCCAGCAAATGATTTGAGACAGGTCTAATCCCTTTATATTGCTAAGATCATTCCTGAAAAACATGAATTCAAAATTGTTCTAAGCATATTGCTTTTTGTGTATCTGATTTGGACATCTAGACACCCAGATAGTTGACAGCAGTATTTTTTATTTTTGAAACGTATTTATTTATTTATTTATTTATTTTTAATCTGCCTTTATTATTTTTATAAATAACTCAAGGCGGCGAACATACCTAATACTCCTTCCTCTTCCTATTTTCCCCACAACAGCAACCCTGTGGGGTGAGTTGGGCTGAGAGAGAACAACTGGCCGAAGGTCACCCAGCCGGCTTTCATGCCTAAGGCAGGAGTAGAATTCTAAGTCTCCTGGTTTCTACTCCAGCACCTTAACCACTTGACCAAATATATTTCTTATATTTGTATCCCATAATTTATGGATGGATGGATTACTGTACTGCGCTCTACATGGGGCTTCCTTTTCGAAGGCATCCAGAAGCTTCAGCTAGTGCAAAATGCAGCAGCTCAGGAAAACCATCAGTATTATTATTATTATTATTATTATTATTATTATTATTATTATTATTATTATTATTATTGTCATAGTTGGTATATAATCCTGACCCTTGTTAACATGTTTTAAAATACAGTCTAGTCCTGGGAGGTGTTTCCCTTACAGCACAAATACTTACCATTTTTAAAAGGATAGCACCAACAGTTTTTTTTTTTTAACCCAAAGCAATTTAGCTCAAATCAAAAAGTTTTCCCTCCAGGATAAAAACATTAGCAAAACTGTAAAACAGCACACCTAGATCAGCACACATTACACCTCTGTTCTGCAAACTGCATTGGCTAGCAGTTTGCTCCTGGGTTGAATTCAAGGTGCTTGTGATCACCTATAAAGCCCTACATGGCATGGGCTGGGGTATTTGAAAGACCACCTCACCCCAATCACATCTACCAGTCCCATCAGATCTGGCAGAAAGGGCACATTGCAGGCCCGGTCTATGAAGGAATGTCAGCTGACAGGACCCAGGAATAGCACCTTTTCTGCCTCACAGCCTGCCCTTTGGAACGTTAGCCCCAAGGTAAGATTGGCCCCAATCTTGTTGGCCTTCCAGAAGAACCTGAAAACGTGGCTTTTGTCATCTGGCCTGGGGATCTGGTAATGTTGGTGGAGAACCTGCTAAGTGGTTGTACTTTTAGGAAAATGAATGGTGCTCTCCTGACCATGTTATATTTTAATAGTGGTATTGTTTTTAATGTTTTTAATTATTTTTGCAGTTATTTTTTGGTTGATTTTGTGTTGTTTTCTGGATTTTTAACTTTGTGAGCTGCCCAGAGTCACAGTAGTGAGATGGGTGGCTATATTAATTTAATTAATTAAATTCATTAAGAGACCCAGTTAGGTGTAGTGGTTAAAGGCACTGGACAAGAAACCAGGAGACTAAGTTGTAGTCCTGACTTAGGCACAAAGCTAGCTGGGTGACTCTGAGCCAGTTACTACCCCTTAGCCCTAGGAAGAAGGCAATGGCAAACACTTCGGAAAATCTTGCCAAGAAAACTGCAGGGACTCACCAAGCAGTTACAGGGAGTCAAGACTGACTGGAAGGCACATCCAATTTCATTAACGAATGCAAGATTCCTGGTTTCACCCAAATTATCACTGACTGGATTTGCAATATATGCTAGGGTAAAATATGGCTAGCTAGTTTGCCATTTAGTGTGTGTTGTGTAGATCCAATCAGTGTGGTAGGTTTATATGGTACAAGCCCAAATAGTTGTTTTCTAAAACAACACATTAGGTATACCATGGGTTAGCATTCAATGCAACTACAGTCACTGTCTTTGTATATGAGATAAATTAGGCTATGAAATGGTACTCTGAACTCTTGTAACACATATTTTTGTTCTTTGTAGTAGTTTTCAACATGGAACATAGAATTTTATCTAATATGGCAATGTTTACTGAAATCACAAATCAGTGTCCACCAAGTCACAAAGTAGGCATCTGTGTTTAATCTTGGTGTATTGTGCAAACCTAGCCAGTGTCATATGCACAAAGCTACTCATGAGGAAAGAGCAATATTTGATATTATTTACAAGATGTGGGCACTAGATTTATTGCATTTAGTATTCACCATTCCCTTTTTGAAGCTCATAGCAGTATTTAAGTTATTATAAGCCTATGACCAATTCAACTGAGGGGAAAAAATTGTTCCAAAGCACCTGTTTCCTAACTGAATATGGATTTGACTTTATGGCAGATACATAAATGTTAAGGTAAAGGTAAAGGTTTCCCTTGACGTAAAGTCCAGTCGTGTCCGACTCTAGGGGGCGGTGCTCATCTCTGTTTCTAAGCCTTAGAGCCGGCGTTGTCCGTAGACACTTCCGGGTCATGTGGCCAGCATGACGACACGGAACGCCGTTACCTTCCCGCCGAAGCGGTACCTATTGATCTACTCACATTTGCATGTTTTCGAACTGCTAGGTGAGCAGGAGCTGGGACTAGCAACGGGAGTTCACCCCACCGCGCGGTTTCGAACCGCCGACCTTCCGATCGGCAGCTCAGCGGTTTAACCCGCAGTGCCACCGTGTCCCATACATAAATGTTACCTTAGATTAAATCAAGATCAGGCTAATCCATAATTCTGTTCTCCCAGCAATCAAGCAAATGCTTCTGGAAAATCAGAAGTAGGGTTGGGTTATTTTCTGTCATCCCACATGCCATCATCTCTTCCCCTCACACCTATGCTGTTATCTGAGGCATAGTGTTGCTTTATATGGACTTTATACTCTAAAGGTAATGAACTGTGGATACCAAATTAATCCAATTATTAATTCAGTAAACACACAAAACTAACCACACTGGCTGCATTTTACAACACAAAGCCACAAATTGACTACATTTTAGCCTAGAGTATTATGCAAACCTAGCAGTAAAAATTTAATTACAGTTATTTTGCTACTGTAAAGAGCCAGAGTGATGTAGTGATTAAGATACTGGACTGGTTCAAGTCCATTGCTGCTGTGGAAGCCCACTGTGACTCTGTGCCTGTCACTCTCCTCCTTCTACCTCACATATTGTTTTGTAGGGCAAAAATGGGGTCAGGAGGATTATATATGTGCCTCAAGCTCCTGGAGGAAAGATGAAATATAAATTAGACAATACATATAAAATAATAAACATTGAAAAGTCTACATTCTATTATGCTTTTTATGCAAACATAGAGACAGGTCCTTGCTGCATTTTGGCACAGAATATTATAGGATTTGAACTCACAATTCCATAGTCAGTTTGAAAAAAGTGAAGTGAGTAAGTATCTTTAGTCATACCAGTTAGCTAGTACCCATGTTAGCTAAAATAAACACATAAGAGAGTCACATTCATTAGATGGGCAGCTATATAAATTTGATAAATAAATCAACAAGCAAGCAAGGTAGAATACGTTCGGCTTAGTGTTATGCAAACCCAGCCACTGTGAGTCCGTATGTTGTACTATGAAACTGAATTAAGGATAAATTTAAATCAGACAGCATATTGAATGAACAGTCATTTTTTTGTATTAATAGCTACATGGCTATTGTATTAAAAGCTACATAGAAGAAATTTCTCAAACGTTGCATGACAAGCAGCATCAGTTAAAACTCCACTTGGTAACACACATTAAAGGAAATCTGAATTTGGTTTCCTAGTACAAATCTCGATAAAATAGTTAAGAGCAGAGACATCACACTGACAACAAAGGTCCGCATAGTTAAAGCAATGGTGTTCCCCGTAGTAACATATGGCTGTGAGAGCTGGACCATAAGGAAGGCTGAGAGAAGGGTGATAGATGCTTTTGAACTGTGGTGTTGGAGGAAAATTCTGAGAGTGCCTTGGACTGCAAGAAGATCCAACCAGTCCATCCTCCAGGAAATTAAGCCAGACTGCTCACTTGAGGGAATGATATTAAAGGCAAAACTGAAATACTTTGGCCACATAATGAGAAGACAGGACACCCTGGAGAAGATGCTGATGCTAGGGAGAGTGGAGGGCAAAAGGAAGAGGGGCCGACCAAGGGCAAGGTGGATGGATGATATTCTAGAGGTGACGGACTCGTCCCTGGGGGAGCCGGGGGTGTTGACGACCGACAGGAAGCTCTGGCGTGGGCTGGTCCATGAAGTCATGAAGAGTCGGAAGCGACTAAACGAATAAACAAGAAGTGCAGTTCTTTAATCAGGTCATCATGATGTACAGTGCAATTTAAAGCCCATATTATTTATGTATTTACTTTTTGGTCTAAATAGGTAAGTCCTTAACCAAAATTATAAGAAACCTGCCTTATTTAGACTGACAGCATTTCCCCTAGATCTCATGCAAGAGTTGATACATTTCACTGCTTTATTTTACAGGAGACCTCAGGAGAAAATGGTAAAACTGTAAAAAATTGAGCAGGGCTCCTAGTGGAAACCTACTCATATTGTACTCTGCAAACCTTCATCTGGAGCAAGTTCCATCAAAGGCAGTGTGACTTATTCACGAAGTATACCCAGGATCCGGCTGAATGCAAACATTTTATGTTCTGTCCACAGAGCCTTATGTGCAACCCAATAAATATGACAAGGTGTTTTTTTTTCAACAGGGTCAAGTACGCCACACTAAAACCTGGCTCGACAGAAGAGATACGGGAACCCGCGGCTGACCCTTTGGCAATATCATTAGGCCCATTCAAAGTTGAAATACCCCCCGCCTCTACGCTAATACGAACTCTCTCGCGTTTGCCTTACGGCCTGCAAGAGCGCTGCAACAGGAGGAGGAGAAGGCGGAGCGAACCATTGTGCTGCAGGAGGAGGATTCTGATCAATGAGACTCTTGGGCCGGCGCGGCCAAACCTCTCTTTCGACTTCTCTAGAGCGCTTCCCCTCCTGCCCAGTAAGGCAACGAAGACGGGCGAGAAAACTGTACTCGCTGCCTCTACCTCCTCGCTTTCCCTGGCTTCCCCCTTTCCTTGGACTCATTTGGTGCGCGCCTAGCCGGAGCGAGCCCTAGGCGGCTGGCGCGAGGAGTGGCGGGTGCGCGCCCTCGAGCTCGCAGCGGCCGCGGTTTGGCTATTGCGGGGGGAGGGGGAAGGTAGAGCAACGGGTAGCTGTGGCGGGGTAGGAGGGGGGCTGTGGGGGCTTGGCGCGCGTGCGCGGGTCAGGTAAGCGGGGTTCGGGGTGGTCGAGCTCCGGCGGCGGCGGCAGGGAGAGGGCGGGTGGCTGTCCTTCCTTTCTTGTGATGGGGGACTTCCTTCCCGCCAAAACGGGAAAGACGAAGGCTTGGCGGGCGGGAGCCGCGCTGGCCCTGGCGCCGCTGGGAGAAGGGCGGGTTGGGCGGCTTCTGCGGCGCCCCCCTCCCCTCCCCTCCCCTCCCCTCCCCTCCCCTCCCCTCCCTGCCGTGGTCGGGGGGAAACGGGTGAAGGGAAACTGGGCTACAGCCGTGTGCTCCCCTCAGCCGCTTCCCTACCGCCTTTCCTTCTCCCTCGCTCCGCCCGCGGAACAGCGGCTTTTGAGGACGTCGCTCGCCTACAGCCCCGCTCCGTTCTCCGCAGCCTGACTCGCCTCCTCCGGCGCAGCAAGGAGCAGCATGAGCCGCGATTTCAAACCGGGAGACTTGATCTTCGCCAAGATGAAAGGCTATCCCCATTGGCCAGCCCGGGTAAGCCCCTCGGCTCCGTCCCTTCCCCTCCTTTCGCCTGCCGCCGTTTCACCGCTACGGAAAGGGCTGCCGCATTTCCCCGTTCCTGGAAGACCGGCGTCTTCTGGGCATCGCCGATCGACCCCCCCGCCCAAGGGCCCCGGGAGGGCCTTGAATCTATCTTTGAACTTAATTCATCCCCTTGGCCGTAGCAGTCCAAGCGGAGGGGGGCGTGTTGGTCTGGCGGAAGTGACTTCTAAGTCACATTGCAGATACGTACATGCTGGTTTTTACTCTTCGTGTTTTGATGGGGTCTGCTGTACTCCCTCGGATACATAGAGGCGATTCAGTACCCTAAACGTGGCGGGCTAGTTTCTGATTCAGTACCCAGCGGGCTGAGTTTATTGTTCAGAGGGATGTGCAAACCAAGGCATTCAGTACATTGAGTCAGTTAACCGTAGCGTGTTGTGTGAATACAATTTCAACAATAGGGACCTAACGCTTATTTTGTCCAGATCGGATGGATTGCAGTTTGAACCTGCTTATGGAGGAGGCGTTTAGAAAATGAATGATAGCCTCATTTTAAATAACTCTTTAAATGTTGTATATACTTTTATCACTAACAATTAGCTTTAAAAGGTCAATTACTACTACTACTGAATTCAGTGCAGAAATTGCATAGATGCCAAAAAGTGTTTAGCAGAGTTACACATTCTGTTAAATGTAACTACTCGGCATGATTTAGACAACCAAAGGTCCAGCTCTTCAGAGTCTACAAAACTAGATCACAGCCAAATCTTAATTTTACAGCTGTACTCTGTTGTATCACCTTGTGCTTTTTTTCTTTAGATTAGTCTGTCTCAGAAAGCAAATAGCTTTGTAGTATTCTAATGGAACAAAATCTGTCCTTTGGGAATTGAGCAGTGTAGTTTCTGGATCTCCCCTCTTTTCATCTAACTACTGTACATATTATGTTCATTTCTCCTGACTATAATATTCAGACTATTGATTAACAACATGGAGAAGTAGCAGCAGCAGTTGGTTAAAAAAATGGAGTGTAAAATTTATTAGCTTTTCTTTTTTTCATTTTTGAGATCGAACTACACTTTCTAAACAGTTTTTATTCAACAAATGTAAATGACCACAACTGGAATATAACCTATTCGTTGCATATGGTAATGGTCCATTACATTAATGTATTTAGAGAGATTTGTATGTGGATTGTCTTCCTTTTTGATATGAATCTCTGAATTTCAGAGGGTTGGTTATGAGGGATGCACTGCACTTTTTCTCAGAAGCCAAAAAGTTGTTTGGAGACAGCATTCCTCCATTCCCCAAACATGTTAAATTAAAGAAGCTGTGTTGTCCAGGGATTGCACAGTTGCACGATTCCAGGAATAATGTGCATTTGGCTTAAGGCACTGACAGTGTACCAATGCCTGCTCCAAAATATCTTGTGGGCCCTTCCTTAACTCAAATACATATTTTTATGTGATGGGCAGTTATCATGCAGTTCTACAACAAGATGTAGCTTCTTTAAGGAGACACTGACAGTTACGGCGTGCATGCCTAGACTTACTCCAAAGCACCTTTTGGGCTTCTGATGCAAAGTGTACCACATCCCTAGCAAATAGATAAGTTTTTTAAAATAAAAGCCACCAAAAATGTTGTAGCACTTAAAGATTCACACCTCTATTGTGTCATGAGCATCAGAAGCTCATATCAGATGTGGTTATCTGTTGTTGATTAATGTGGTATATATCTAGATAGAAGAAAAATGCAAATAGAGTTAAATGGCTCTAAGAAAAATGAATCGGTACCAACGAAGCTTGAACATATAGAAAAAAGCACAGTAATCCTCAGTTTGCTGTGTTAATTCACAATATAGTGAGAAGCTGTTGTTCTTTTTCATATTCAAATAAATAGAATAACAATTCTGGGTAAAATCTGATTGAACAGTTATATATTGGAGATTCCCTTTAAAGTTTCTTTGTTGATGTATAGGCAACCACACCTTGGAGCCTTCTATTATGTTGATGCTGAATGGTCCCGTACAGTAATGCACTAATGAGAACAAAAGTCAAAGTAAGTAGTATCTCTCCAATCCTGGTTTATCCTGAAAAAGCTAAGCAGGATTGGATTTGGTTACCATTGAATGGAAGACCACCAGGAAGTACCAAACTGTAAAGTAGACTGTGAAGACAAAATTAAAAAACTCAAGGTGGCAATAGCAAACCAGTTAAGCAGTGTTGCCATGAAAATAACAGACACCAGGAGCTGAGCTTGACTTGAGGGAGACTTAATTAAAATATATCAGCTTCCATCTAATGTCAGTCGCTGGTAGACTTCTTCTAAAGGACAAAAAGCCTGGGTATACAGATTACACTAAGCCCAAATCAAGCAAACAGTATGAACCAACTAGCGAATGCTGTTTTCATGTGCTTTGGTCTAGATGGAGAGCCCAAGTCAGAATCTGAGAATAATTATTCCATAAATATTAGCAGGGAGCAAATACAGGTAATCCTTGGCTTACGACCATTCATTTAATGACGGTCTGAAGTTACGCCAGCCTTGGAATAGGTGCTTTATTGTCCTAACTGCCAGGAAACACGCTGAGACAAGGAGCTGGTCTCTAATGTTTTATTGCTTGTACATAACAGGAATCCTAACAAACTGCAGAAGCGTGGGAAAAACCCAGCCATATAAACCCCAAAGGTTAAGGCGGTCCCGATCTGTGTCTCTTTGAATGGCTACCTAATTCCTCAGTGCTACGCATGCGCTTAACAGTCTGGATGGGAGCCCCCTGCTCGCCATCCTTACACATGACATTTATGGCTTGTAAAGCACTTCTGGGCATCGCAAAAGTCACACCACCACCCCACAGTCATATGATCGCATTTCGGGCACTTGGCAACCGGCTTGCGTTTATGACCCGTTGCAGCATTCTCCGGTCACGTGATCACATCTTTGACTTGCCATTTTCTGGCAAAAAATGCCCATTGGGGAAGCTGGATTTGCTTAACAACTGCATTGATTCACTTAACTGCCATAAAAATGGTTGTAAAATTGGGTCCGGTCACATGGTGACTCGACTTATGACTGCAATGACTTACAATGGGAATTCCGGTCCCAATTGTGGTCGTAAGTTGACTACCTGTAGGATGCTTTTGCATGTAAGCGAACTTCTCCATGGCATTTGGTTGGCCAGTATTGCAATTAAATGTTAGCTGATCTAATACAACAGGGATCTACTAATGTTTACTGCAAGCTTATGTTTGTTTATTTAAGCCTTTAGAAAAAAATTGCCACTTAAGAGGAAAAGTGTTCTCAATCTTTTGACCACCAAATGCAAAGTATTTTTGTTTAATGGGACTGTTGACTTCGGTTTTTAATCACATTTAACTCTATTGAATGCTGTAACCACCTGTGACTTCTTCTAATGCATGTTTGTTAAGTATGTAGGGCTGACTGAAGGAGTGGAAGTTGCTCCTCCAAGCAGATTTGGAGCACCATTAAAGGGGAAAATGATTTCCTGTAGGGAGAGGGTATATTGCAGCTTGGATTTTTCCAGACCAGCTGCTAAAATATCCTGGGCTACATCTGAAAGTGAATTTGTGCAAAAATGTATTTAAACAATAATTCAGCGGGACAAGTGTAATATTTTTGAAAAAAATCAACTGAAAAAAGTAATGTCTGCCAATTCTACACTGCTGGTTGTAGGAATCAAATCTCATGTATCTGTATACACACACAAAATTATCAGTACTTTTAAATCTCTAATAAATAGTAATGCAAGACATCCACTTTTTAAAATCAAAGATTGATCAACCAATCCTTATTTTATTTATTTAATTTTTATCCCACCTTTATTATTTTTATAAATAACTCAAGTCGGTGAACATATCTAATACTCCTTCCTCCTCCTATTTTCTTATAACTTGAAATTCATACAAACAACTTTTCTTTAAATAGAAATATATGGAACCTTATTTTTTATTGTAGTTGGATTGGTGCATAGTTGAAAATATGTGAATTAAATTTTAGTGATATACATCCTGTGCACACAGATGTAGGCAAAGTTCTTACAATACTTTTAAAGACAGAATGAGTGTACAGATATATTCACATATACAAATCTATATTGACCATGTTCAGATACTGCTGCTGCTACTTATGTTTTTGCCATGAATATACCTTAGGTTGTTCTTTAAGTGGTACTGTTGTGAACCATTCATTCATTGTCTTAAGCATGCCTGTCATGAGTGCCGTTGAGCTAAAGTCATCAGCGCAATGGCACTCATGACAATGACAAGGAAATAAGTGAAGGGGCACAAGTTAAGTAGCCATCAACCCACAACGACTAACGGCTAACAAACAATAGCTAAACGAATCACGGAGCCACCCAAGCCATCAGCGGCAATACAACGGGGATCGCCCAGCTGAAAGCAATCAGCAGAAGAATGGAAACCTGAGGATGGGCGATCCTGGAAACCCTCAACCAATGGCAGGGCAACGCATGGGACAAAGGGGGGTGACGTGACCGTGAGCGAGGGGGCGCTGACCGGCGCGGGGTATTTAAACCCCGCACCGGCGCGCTCCTGTCACTCTCAGCTTTATGTCATGCGCTGCCTACCTCTGAATAACGTTCAGACGCTGGACTCACTCCCCCCGCCCCGGGCCCACGGGGTGGTGACAAACGATCGCCAGCACCCTCCCCTCGCCCCCCGGCCGCGGGGGAGTGGCAAGCAAGTCAACAGGGCAACCGGGGGGCAACGCCCAGGAGACACAACAAAGGCGACGCACTCTAAATAAGAAAAGAAGGGCCCTACCTGGAGCTGAGCAGCACCCGACCAGCCACGCCTCTCGCCTCGCCGAACTGAGCCAAACAAACAGGGTGTGGTTGGAGCATGCGCACGCCAGGTCAGAACCCGAGCATGCGCACCATGGACACACCCTGGGAAGGCACGTGGTAGAGGGAGGAGCAAAGGGAGGGGCGACAACTACTCCGGCGGGAACTTTGAAAAGAAAAAAAAAAAAAAATG
This sequence comes from Candoia aspera, assembly GCF_035149785.1. NCBI lineage: Eukaryota > Metazoa > Chordata > Lepidosauria > Squamata > Candoiidae > Candoia > Candoia aspera. The sequence goes on from NC_086154.1 coordinate 187,916,912, forward strand.
TGGCGTTTTGACAGCTCCACGGGGAAAACCAAGAAAACCGGGGGAGAACACTATTCGAAAAGGGGGCAGTATGTCATGAGTGCCGTTGAGCTAAAGTCATCAGCGCAATGGCACTCATGACAATGACAAGGAAATAAGTGAAGGGGCACAAGTTAAGTAGCCATCAACCCACAACGACTAACGGCTAACAAACAATAGCTAAACGAATCACGGAGCCACCCAAGCCATCAGCGGCAATACAACGGGGATCGCCCAGCTGAAAGCAATCAGCAGAAGAATGGAAACCTGAGGATGGGCGATCCTGGAAACCCTCAACCAATGGCAGGGCAACGCATGGGACAAAGGGGGGTGACGTGACCGTGAGCGAGGGGGCGCTGACCGGCGCGGGGTATTTAAACCCCGCACCGGCGCGCTCCTGTCACTCTCAGCTTTTTTCTACCAACGTTGTACCTGCCCTGAAATAAACCAGAACCTGATTTGCAAACCAGCGTCTGAACGTTATTCAGAGGTAGGCAGCGCATGACATGCCACTTTTGAAGGAGGTATCTTATTAAGGTAATTCTTAAAGGAATAACATTCAGTCTTGCATGGAAGCAAGGTATGGTTGTTTTCATGAACAGCAGAGAAGTGTTATGGTCATACTTGTGCACTATTTATTTATCTAATTTTATCACCACCTATCTCCCCCCAAAAGGGGTATTCTGGGCCGTTTACAATAAAAACAAAGTTTAAAATTCAGTGCCAATATAAATACAATAAATATGAATATAAATAAACAGTAAAAAAATAAAACACTATAAAATCCAGATGGCTAAAGATTGTATCTCAACCTGTGAGTATAAAGGGCCCTTCTAGGCCCATCCCCAAGATGGACAATTCCCCTTCCTGCTCCAGGCATGCTGGCAGAACCAGGTTTTTAATTTTTTGTGGAAGTCCAGGAGCAAGGGGGCCTGTCTCACTTCTGGGGAAGAATGTTCCAGAGGGCAGGAGTTATTGCAGAGAAGGCCCGTTTCCTGGATCCTGCTAGATGGAATTCTTTTACAGATGGGGTCCGTAACATGCCCTCTCTGCATGACCGGGTAGGACAGGTCGATGTGATGGGGATGAGACGGTCCCTCCGGTAACGTGGCCCCATGCTTTTTTCCTTTTTATCCTTTGAGTTGTTTCCTATAAATGTTTGATTTAGATGGATCTTTTTGTTTAGTTTTTGTTGTTGTTTGTTACTGTAGGTTGATGAAGTTCCTGATGGAGCAGTCAAACCACCTACAAATAAAATGCCTATATTTTTTTTTGGCACTCATGAAACGTAAGTGTTTTGGGGACAAAGATACATTGGTTTCCATTAGACAATGGGGAAGAATAATTGCTAATATTTTATTGTATTATTTTTTAATAATGCATGAAAAGATTAAGAAAGGTATACATATATTTTGCCACCAAGTCTTTCCTTCTCAAAATGATTTCTAAAAACTGAAATAAGGTAAACACTCTCACACCCCTAATTGCAGTATCAGATCATTACAGTTCCTATAGTCAATGACATATAGACAGTACAGCTTTAAAATGCAAGAATGTATTTCTTCTGTTAACATTTAACAAGAGGATTTGGTCATTCTTTGCTTACAGGCTTGCTTTCTCTTGTTTTTTATTTAGAGGTTGGTGGATTTATTCCTGTTTTCTATTGTGCCTCAAAGCACTTGGAATTAGACACTACTTTAGCAGTAGCATCCATTTATGTCTGTCATAAGTACTAAAACTAAATATTGCATGTATAATGAAACAGCACATTGCCTGCATTTTATTAAAGAAATAAAAGGTTAACTGGCTGCTACGTTATAAGGAATGCAGAAATATAAGACCAGATAGAGGAGAGTTGAGAGAAAGAAGAGGTAACCTGTATGCAAAAAAAGGAAGAGAAACTATAATAGCCCTTATGGGAATCATTCTAAATTAAGCACTCAGGATATGCTTTGTTAATGTACTTCCAAATAGAAACAAGTCAAATTCTATAGAATGTATTCACCCAATGTTACTGTTAAATAAGGTTTGAATGGATCATAGTTGACTGCTTTTCAGATAAATGAGAGATATAATATACTAGTTCCCTATCTCACTGTACAACCAGGAAGAAAAACCTGTTAAGAGAGGAGATAATAGCAGTATAAGAACTCTTAACTTTTTCATTTTGGAATAGCAGTGAGATTTTAAAAGTATATTTGTTTATTCTCAAAATAAATTTAGAAGGAACTATGCCACTTCTGAATGAATTAACCTGCTTTTACCATACTTTACACTGAGTTTATCTCCAAATCACAAGTGTATTTCCAAAAACTCCAGAAATTTTTTTTTCCCAGTATGTTCACATTTTCAGAGGGACGCAGTGGCGCTGCGGGTTAAACCGCTGAGCTGTCGATCGGAAGGTCGGCGGTTCGAAACCGTGCGGCGGGGTGAGCTCCCGTTGCTAGTCCCAGCTCCTGCTCACCTAGCAGTTCGAAAACATGCAAATGTGAGTAGATCAATAGGTACCGCTTTGGCGGGAAGGTAACGGCATTCCGAGTCATCATGCTGGCCACATGACCCGGAAGTGTCTATGACAACGCAGGCTCTAAGGCTTAGAAATGGAGATGAGCACCGCCCCCTAGAGTCGGACACGACTGGACTTTACGTCAAGGGAAACCTTTACCTTCACATTTTCAAGAGTTTTTTTTTTCTTTAATTCGGTGAATTGTGTCTGATTCTCAGAGACTGCCTGGACAAGTCCCTGCAGTTTTCTTGGCAAGGTTTTTCAGAAGTGGTTTGCCATTGCCTGCTTCATAGGGCTGAGAGAGAGTGACTGGCCCAAGGTCACCCAGCTGGCTTTGTGCCTAGGATGGGACTAGAACTCACGGTCTCCCCGTTTCTAGCCTGATGCCTTAACCACTACACCAAACTGCCTCTCTATCCAGGAGTTATAGATATAGGTATAGATATAGGTATGCTAGAACTTCTTGACTACAGAATTTTGGTGGTCATGATTGTAATTTTGAATCACCCATTTTCCTTTAGCAAAACTTAGTGTTGCTGAGAACTTTATGGGTTTTCATCTGAAAAGTCTTTATTCTTAGACATAGATCCCAGTTTGTTATCGTATATAATATTAGAAATGTGGTGAGAGATTCCTCCCAAAAAAAGGTGTGTCAGTTTAAATCACTCCATGATCATAGGGCTTGGATCTTGTTCTTTCCTTGAAGGAGTTAGTGTGTGACTTGTCAGTCTTCTTGGACTTGTGGCTGCTTCTTAAACAGCAGGTGGAGACCAAAGGGCCTTTGCCCAGCTTTGGTTAGTCTGCCAGTTATGACCCTACCTGGACCAGGTTGCCCTAGCAACGGTAACATGACTTGTTCATCACCTGACATGCCCTTAGATGGGGCAGCTTTTGCAGACAACATGGAAGCTACAACTGGTCCAGAATGCAGCAGCAAATGGTAGATCAGTCCTCTCCTGAAGAGGATTAGAGAGTAACACCCCTCCTGAATTTCCCACACTAGCTACTAATAGGCTTCCAGGCCCGATTCACAATGCTGGTAGTGACCTAAGAAGCCATATATAGCATAGCATTGAGTTATAGCAGGCAGCACTTTGCCATACCTGGTAAGAACATCTTGGGACTCCCCCTCTTTCAGAAGTTAGGGGACCATGAATGATACAATTGGTCTTCTCTAGGTAGCTTCCACACTTGGAAACTTTTCTCCCACAAGTTCGTAAGGCTCCCTTATGTCATTTAGAAGGTCACTGAAAATACTTTTATTTTACTGAGGATTCAGCTCTCATTGTTAATGGTATCTATGGAGGAAAGGGTTGATCTATTATTATTTTTTATATTTTAATGTGTTGTAACTTTCCCAGAATCTTCTGACTAGGCCACGCTACAAAAATTGTAAAAATAAATACAATAAATGTCAGGATGGAAAATGGCGACATCATGGTGAGAGAAAAAGTGAGGTCTTAGCTGCAGTCTTTGTCTTCTAAGACATAATTTGGATGCAGCATTGCTGAAACCTACAGAATCAAAGCTAATTGTAGTCACTGAGGCTAATAAAGCTAACAAGACTAAACAGTATTGTAAAATAAGAAAACTACCTTGAGTAGGTGGCTAATCCAACTTCGGATTTTGTGAGTAGCAGTGCAAGAACAAAAGGGGTCAACAAAAAGACAAATGAAAATGAGAAAGAAATGGATAAGAATCATCAGGGCTTGGTAAAGAAAAGAATGCAGATTAGGTAGCTGTGAGGAGCAATGGACATGTTGAAATTCACCCACTATTGAGTTAATCTCATTGTAGACCTTTATTTAAAGTAGAGGCTGGTTCTCCCATAATTTTTTGGAAAATACCTTTTCTCATGCTTGCTCAGACTTCTGTCCTAAAAATCTATTATAAGAAAGGTCTGTAGGCCTTGCAGAGGTTTGCTGTATCAAGGAGTAGAAGATAGTGTCAAAAGGCTTTGTAGCATAGTTGTTTTGCATTATGCAGTTCTTTCTTTTTAGTTACAACTGTTCTCCTAATTTCAACACTGAATTGGTTTTCACTGCAACAATGTTGCTGAGCTAGCAGAAATGTATTAGATTAATTGGTATCAAATATAAACCTTAGTATCTTGCTTGTTCCTCTTCAGTTCTACATTGTGTAGGAGTAATCATTAGTCATTTCACATGACTCCTAATTATTTAGTAAGAAGTCACATAGTATGCTGTAATTATCAAGAGTACTTACTGTTGTCCAAAGAACTGTAAAATCCTAGCATTTGAAAATATTCTTGAAAAGCATTTGTAAAAACCTGCCATATTGCAAACAGTTTTTGTAAGAGAGTAAAGCTTACAGTGCAGAATATATTTATTTTTTTCATTTTCTTTATAGAGCATTTTTGGGACCAAAAGATATATTCCCCTATGCTGAAAATAAAGACAAATACGGCAAGCTAAATAAAAGGAAGGGCTTTAATGAAGGACTATGGGAAATAGAGAATAATCCCAAAGTTAAGTTTTCTAGTCAGCCGGTAAGTTAACTTATAATTTGATTTCTACTAATAATTTGTCTCCCAGGATCTTTTCTGAATATCAAGCTTTCTATACTTGCTACAATCAAGATATTGGCTAGATTATAGAAACAGTAAATCTCAAAAACATTATTACTGTAGTTGAATAGACCAGGCTTATCATTACTGGAGTGGATCACAGGAACCACACATCATATAGTCAAGAGCCAGTTTTCCTGTAATGTCTATTGTTACTGTTTCCCAAGTAACAACTAGAAAGCAAAAGCTAGAAAGGACTTCCAGCTTATCTATCTATCTATCTATCGAATTTATTACCGTCCATTTCCCCTCAAGGAGGGACTCTGGATGGTTTACAATAAAATACCATTTAAAATGCCATATAGAACTATAGAATAAATATAATACATAATAAAATATAAATATGGTGGGAACCCAATGGCTAAAGGTTCTCTATAAACCTGCAAGCAAAACAGGGCCACTCTAGGGAGCCAGCCATCCCCAGAAGTGACTATTCTCCCTCCCACCCCAGGCATAGTGACAAAACCAGGTCTTAATTGTTTTCTGAAGTCCAGAAGGGACGGGGCCAACCTCAGTTCTTGGGGAAGGATGTTCCAAAGGGCAGGAGCTATTGCAGAGAAGGCCCACCTCCTGGACCCTGCCAGCTGGAATTCTCTTGCAGATGGGGTCTGTAGCATGCCCTCTCTGCATGACCAGGTGGGACGGGTATATACTATTTGCAGTAACTGATACTTCTCACAGTCATAGATACCTGGTCCCAGATTTTGGCAGTTTCTCCTTATTCTTGAGAAAATGAATGTTCTGCCCTTTGCTGGCTCCTTCTGAAGGTTTTAGAATGAAAGCCTTCTTCTCTGTAAGAAGGGTTATTCCCTGCCAGAATAATTGAGGGATATAAATATTATATGTAGATCTCTCATTTTCAGGAATTTATAAAAGACTTCTATATTGTGGAAATAATTTAGAAACCAAAGTAGCCTTTAGGAAGAGTAATGGGGAAGCTTGATTCCATGTGTTCTATCATTAAGAGTATAACCTATGTTATACTATTAATATGCCAGTAATTTCTTTAGTAGTCATTAAATATAATGGAACTGAATAGTATATTTAATTGAACTTTATCCTGCAAGGTTGAAAAAAACAGTTTATTTTTTATACAACAGTTTTAATAAGAATTTTATTAACTTTCAAGCAAAGATAAAAGCTACAGAAAAACAAAAAAAACTACAAAGAAAAAAATAGAAAAAACTAAAAAAGTGTGGAAACACAAGATAATTTTTTTTCAGAGTTACAAAAAGAGGTGACTTCCAACTTTTAACAGCAAGGATATACAAAAATTTCCATAATCAATCCCTTACTCTATATTAAACCAAAATCACATTATTTCTATAAATCATTTCATTAGCGCATTGTAAAAACCACTAAATACAGTTATTCCCTCCCCTTATGTTAAAAGAAAAAAAAAAAGGAAAAATTTATATAAACCTCCTAATCAACTTCCCCCCCAATAACATTTATTTAATTATTTCCTTCCTACTACTGGTCTGTACATTTCTGTCTACTATACTAAAGATCAAGCTAAAAAACATATAAATTGTCTGCCATTATACTTGATAATACAATTTTAATAATCTTAATCATATTAAACCCCAAACCATCCAAATAGACATTTATTTTTTTTATTATACCTTAATAATCTTAATCCAAATAGTTAAAAATAAATGAAATTAGCCAAAATCCTAAAAGCAATCCAGATAAATATTCTTAAAACCCTTATCCTACTTCCAAATAAACCAGAGCATTTACATATCCCCACAATCTACACATAGCTGTTTTCTTAAAAAAATCAAACAGCCCAATTGCCCCCCTTAAAAACTCCAACTTCTCTTCAGGAGACCTCCTATACATAATAACCCCTTCTTTTCCATGGCATTCTACCAGTGGATCAATTTCACTTGTGGCTTGCAACTCGATCTCTCCCTTAAATTTCTCCAACTTGACTATCCAATCTTCATCCAGCATAAAAATCCTGATCTCACTCTTAGAAGAGGCATTTCTGTTGCTGTTAAATTCCTCAGTTTCGTCCATGACATCCCCAGCCAGATGACACATTTTAGACCTCCTATTCTCCACAAAGTCCTGAATATCTCGCATAAAAACTTGGTAGGAATCAGAAAGAATCTGTTTAAAATCCTGGTGAAAGTCAGAGAAGGTCTGTTTAAAATCCTCCATGTCTCATGCAGTAGATTATGACGCCCCCTAGGAGCTTAACCAGTGAAAGTCGAGGATAGGAAAGAATTCCAGAATGTGTTTACATAAGCAAAAGTGAGATATGCAGACAGTTCCCCAGGGAAAGTAGAAGCAGAAAACTGAAAGTTCAAATCAGCTGATTCAATGTGTAGGAAAATGCTAATATCTTCAAATTTAGTACAAAAATAATAGCAGGGAGACAATTATTTACTCTCAATCCTCCTCAATGTTTGGAGAGAAAACAAAGTCCAAAACTTAAAAAGAATTTTTAAAAATCGCCAAAATAATGATAAGCGGCAAGAGAGCCTGCTTCTCCTTTCTGTAGAAAGCCTTTCTTAGGGTATGTGTACTTAAAAGAAATATAAATTGGGTGATTTAGAAATGGAGTGGCCGGTCTTAGTGTCCCTTTAAGGCCACAGCGCGGCTTGGGAAATGGTGATGTCCCAGCCTCCTGCTAGCTCTTACCAGTAGAATGGGAATACTGTTTGCGATCTTCTGGCTGCAAGCAGCCATCTGGAGGACAAATGGGGTGATTCCAGGTGCTTTCCTTATCCGGAAAACACTCCTGGGCTTCAGAAAAACCTGCCTGAGCCCAAAAAAGCTGCCACGTTGTCAGTTCTGCCTACTGAGCCCACGGGCACAGCTGTTCAGTCTGCCATGTCCCCCACCGGAAGTCTTTTATACAACATTTTTTAAAAATAGCAATCTAATTATTTTCAAGGCAGATTAGAGCTATACATGGAAAGGGAGATGCCAGATGTTCAAGTTGGTTTTAGAAAAGGCTGTGGAACATGAGAAATTATTTCTGATGCACACTGAATAATGAGAGAGCCAAAGAATATGAAAAAGAAGTCAGTATGTGCTTCATTGATTATAGAACAGGACAAGAAGCCACAGTCAGGACTGAACATGGTGAAACAGACTGACAGCAAAGGAGTGAAACAAAGCTGTAGACTTGCAGCTTATTTATTTGAGTATATATTAAGGGAAGCTGGATTAGAAGACGATGAACATGGTATTAAAACTGGAGGAAGAAACATCAATAATCTGCGCTGTGCTGATGAAACTACTTTGATAGTGGAAAATAGGACCTGCAAGCTTTGATCATAAAAATCAAGGAGCACAGTGAAAAAATGGGACTAAGATTAAATATAAAAAAGATCAAACTAATGACCACAGGTATTATAGCAGCCTTAGAACTGACAAGAGAAATATTGAAGTGATAGATTGCTTCTGCCTTTTAGGATCAGCCATCAGCCATGAAGGAACAAGTAGTTGAGAAATATACCACAGACTAGGGCTTCGCAGAGTAACCATGTAGTCCTTGGAAACTATATTCATATGCCATGATCTGTCTGTTCCCATAAAGATCAGAATTGTGCAGGCAGTGGATAATGGATGATACAGTGTGGGGAAAATAGGCACATAGGACCCATCATAGGTAATCCAGGCGTAAGTAAGAATGGTCGCTAAGGATCGACACTGACTTGATGGCATGTTATCAGTGGTGTTTTGTATATTTCTTATGATATATCTTGCCCTGAAATCAGATATATGGTAGGTGGTATAAACATGTTTACGTAAACATTCCTTTAACTCACTAGAATAGAAAATATTGTTCCACTTTTTTCTTGTATTGATTTCTCAGTTACTTACATATTGACATAATTTTTCTTCAGTCTCAGCCATCAGTTAACACTACAATTGTTAAAGAAACGACTCAAGAAGGAAGCCTAGATACTACAGAGGAAAATGAACAAAAAATGGGTGCCAAGCGACGAAAATTAACAGCTCTTAAAGTAAGTGATTATAACAGTTTTAAATACCTGCTTTCTAGGATAGGTTTATATTGCAAAATTAAGATTGTACATCATACTTCAATAAACAATTAGTTCAAAAGTTATACATTAGTAGATTTACAAAAACTTTAATAATAAGTAGAAGCTTTTTTTAACCATTTGGATGTCATGTTAGTGACATATCTTCATACTAATTGTGTTAATGTAATAAAGAGTGGAAATGATACCTTCGTTCATTAAAAGCACAACCCCAAACAAACGCAGTGGCATACAAATAATGAAGTTATTATTTCTTTCAGTATTACCAATACATTGAAAAGAGTAAGTCATAGAATTAAAGCACTCAACGGTCCCTCAGATTATATATGATTGTTTGTTTTAATGTTTCTGTTAGCCTTTTAAAATATTTTCTGTAAAAAGCTAAATTGAAGGAAAATTCACAGAGCAGTTTAGATACAAAAGCATTCCAGGTTATTTTGATGAAGATGTTGCTTCTCCATAATTTATATAATCTATATTTTATTGATTTGATTAAATGATACCACTGTTCTAATTAGAGTAATTTTGCACAAGCGTACTCATTTAATTAAAAATGTTAACCCTTTTCTATTCTTCATTTTCACTGATTTGGAGCCCTTGCCAACTGGCTGTGGTCTTCCCTTTCTGTAACTTATTTTCTGTTGGCAGTTTATTCTGTAGTAAACTTCATATATTATACTAAGTCATAATGTGGTTTGTTTGCTTTCAACTTAGCATTTTGTTTTGACCCCACATTAAGGTTTGCAAACCATGATTTATAATTTCCAGTGCTGCTTCTATAGATACAGTGAGCCTACCAGAGTGCTCAACTTCTTCCAGAATTTTTAATTTTTAAAAAGATTTTATTTTATTTATCTTGATGACCTGCAAAGTGAAGCATCTAGCTTGTAACCTTATATCATTTCTATTTCTTATATTCCAGACAACCTCTGTTTCATGAGGGGGCAGAGGCAATTCTAGGCAATAGCTATGCTGTGCAGCTTCAGACAAGCATTTTAGTTTGCAATTAAAATGCGTAGGCAAGCTGTGGGCTGCCTATGTCTATTATCTGTGTCTATTTAATAGCTTCCAGAGTACCTTTAGCTCACATTGTCAATTTTCAACAGTGCAACTTTATTTTTTTAACTCTTCTTCTATCAAGTAAAGGAGGGAGAGTTGTATTCTAGTTCCCATATCTGGTGGCATCACTGTATTACTGGCCGTGCCCTCAGCTGCCTTCAGAGGCTGAACATTTAAAAATTAAAGTTTTATCGATCCCTGTGGATATAAAATATAGCAACAAAAAGGGAATGAAAGAGGAGGCAGTGGAGTGCTGTCTCTCTGATAAGGTTATGGGAAATCTGTTGGAGCAGAAAGCTATCATTTGAAAGGAGTATTCTTCTGCTTAATAGGGCTGGCAGTATTTTAAATTCAATTTGAAAGAGGTGATTTGTAACAGTCTCATAGCTGCAGCTAACACCTTCCTGCAATAGCCTCACAATTCTAAAAAGAGATACAGTGGCTTTAATGAGTTACAGACAGGTGCTGTTTTATACACATTTTGAAGCATCTCATCCAAATTTTAATTTGAAGCCTTGCACAGCTGTAGTGCTTTCAGGTTTCCTTTTCCATTGGCAATCTTTTATGATATAGTGCATCCATCATAACAGTAATGTTCTTACCATATCGTGACATTTTCCAGAATATATGTATTTAGCAGTGGCATTTCTGAATACTTAAAAAAAAAAAGCGACAGTATATGCCCCAGAGAACCCAATGTTTACCCAACAGATACGCATGCAAATTTAGAATTACTAGAATTTACTTAAATGTCAATAAAGTAGGCAGAAAAGGTTGTCTCAGTGAATATGCAGAATACATATTCTTTTTGGTGGAAAAATTAGAACTGTCTTAACCCCCTCCCTGCATGTACGTGGAGAGTCCATCAGAATATAAAGCACACAATCATCTTCATTACTTCCACTGGTGAAATCTTATAATTTCCAGGACTACTCAGGAGTTAAGTTCTGTTATGTTCAGTAGAACAACCAAGTGATTGCCCCCAAATTAGAGGCAAGAGATGCTCATTTTCATAAGCAAAAAGAAACAAATTTAAAAAGAATGATAAATAAATATGCATAAATGTCATTGATGCCATTAAAACTTTGAAATTGATTTTTGTCCCACTGCTAACTTGGTTACTCTATTTGGGAGTAACCACAGATTCATTGTAGAAAGAGATAATACATTAAAACAAAACAACACTTTAAAATTAAAACAGCAGCAGGAAAGGTAATGCTGCTTTTGTAAAAGGACTGGAGGTTTCAGCTTATTTCCTTTTTAATTTACTCTCACTCCAAAGAGATAATCAAGTAGAATTAATCACAAAATATTGATAATAAGGAGGGCACAGTTATAATTAATTCCAGTATTCATATGGCAATGTATGTCAAAGACCCATTATAATAGGTTAAAGTCTAAGATACACGAGGAGAATTACACAGATACCAGGTCACAGGTTACCATCAGCCAGTGCCATGGATGAGGAACACTGAGCCTGATGACACCAAGCATTAATACTCCCAGTTCCAATTTCATTGACACCGTGACTTCCTTAGCTGCTAGTATCAACTAGAAATGTGGTTTGAACATCCAGATAGATAGCGAGCATAAATGTTTCATAACACCTTTTCTAAAGAGAAAATAGGGAGGTGCTACAACTTTCTTATTCTTCCCTCTTGTTTTTCTCCTAGAAAAGGTATAATTTTTCAAAATTGTAGGTAGGCTTGGCCAGGGAAAGTGAGGAGATGTAGATCAAACTGAATCCCTTACTTTCCCTGTCAAATCTATTATCTGTTCTAGGTAAGGCTGCCTAAAACTTCAGGGGAGTTTCCCTATTGTCACAGGTCTCATTTTCAATAGGTTGTGTTACCACCTTTTATAAAGGAAAAAGGCCATGCTCTAGTTGTGGTTACTAAGGAACAAATCAAATAAGCATCTAATGAAGATATTTTAAATCTGATAAAAAAAAAGGTTTTAATTCAAGATGGCTATAAGTGCAGCCATCTGCTGAAAATACACATTAAGTAAAATGTTAAGTGGAGAAGTGTGAATGGGTCATTTTATGTCTTAATAGCTTTACAGCCTTCAGTCTAATCTGTCCAGTAAAGAGGAATTTATAAAAGAGCCTCAGGCAACAAAAAAGAACACAACGAACAATCATATGGACATCAAAAGGAAATAGAACCCTAAGATGTAATTCTTAATTTCTTTTTTCTGATTTATTAACCATAGGGCAGTCTTTTTCCAACTTGAGTGAAGAGGCTGTTTCCCTATTTCCTCCTCTATTATTGCTCTCGCCTCATCCCCAAGGATAGAGATCTTACTCCTTTTTACAAACCATTCTCCAAATTGCAAGCTATTTTTTCTTTTCCTTTAGAAATTTCACACTCCTTTCTCTTTCACATGGAGAAAAAGATAACTCTTTCGCAATTTTGTGCTAATCAAAACAGATAATTGTGTCATAAAGTATGAATTTGTGGTCAGAATTTGCTGACCACATATTTATGTAATAACTGAGAAATCCTGGAAAATAGGTGAATTGCCAGATGACTGGATGGACTCAATTGATGATTACTGGCCAGTCAGCCTGACGTTGATTGATATCTGGAAGGTCCTTAAGCAGAACATACTTAAAGATGAGGTAGACGTCAGCGTGGATTTGCCATGGATAAATCTTGCTATACTAGCCTTATTTGGATTATCAAGCAGCTTGAGTATAACCCAGATGGCATGATAATTAAGTGGATACATAGCAACTGTTAAGAGGATGTTCTGCTTCTTGAGGCTGTTTGACTTCTGTTGACTGATAAGAATCTCATAGGGAGTGAAAAGATTACTATAATGAGCACAGAAAAAGGTGTATTGATAAGTCATGCTGAAAGTGTTCTCATCAGTGGTTTCTCATCAAACTGAAGAATCAAGAGGACATAAAATTCAAAAAGGTCTTTAGAGAAATGGGCTGAAAACAGCACAGTGAAATATAGCAGACAAATGCAATTCCCTCAGGAAACAGTTCAAATGCATGTGTAGAATGGGGGGTAGCTGAAAAAGATACTAAAGTAATAGTTGAGTGTAAACTGAGTATGACTGCAAAAAATACAAATTATTTCTAGGCGGTATAAACAGAAGTATATTTCTGAATCACAGGAAATCATTCTCCTGCATTCTGCGTTGGTCATGATCAAATATTGCACCCAGTTTTGTGCACAGCACCTTAAGTATTTAGAAGAAAGGTTCAGGGTAACAAAAATGATCAGGGAACTAATTCGCTATATATAGTGGGCTCTTCACTTGATAGAGGCTGTATAGTCATTTGTGTGGAGGCTATAATTTGGACAATGACTCCTTCCAATTCTTAATTCTGTGATTTAGTATCAGTAGACACATACTGTATATGTAATGCAGCCTTTCTCAACCTTTTGACCCTGGAGGAACCCTTGAAATATTTTTCAGGCCTTGGGGAACCCCTGCACATTCAGGCTCAAATATAGGCCACAAGTTACAAAATTATTAAATTTTGTTTCATGTGTAGGCCTGTGCATATGCACTAACAGCGTTCTTAAACTAAAAATAAAAGAATGAAACTTAACTCTTCAGTGTGAAGTTGCCCAAATTTGAAATAATGTTTTAAATAAATCATGATCTCCTGGGGAACCCCTAGTGACCTCTTGTGGAACCCTCAGGGTCCACAGAACCCTGGTTGAGAAACCCTGCCTTAAAGGGAAGTGCCTGTATCGGCCTGAGATCTGTGAAATATCATTGCCTGCAGGCTTAAAACTAAACAGTAGAAGGCCTATTTTTCAGCAGCAGCACTACAAACATAAACATTGAAGAGATGAAGCTTTTGTTTCCCACAGTGAAAACTATAGTATTCCTCTTTAATTATTAGCCACTGCTCATACCTTTGTAAGCACATCATGATCATATCACATCACTTTTGTGTCCCTCATCCCAACAATACCACTTTTACCGGCAGTGGCTGCTGAGGAACGGGATCTTGGTTAATAACTCAGTGAAAATGTCAACCCCATGCACGCCTATAAAAAAGGAGGAGCGATGGGGCTGAAGAGAAATTCCATGCTAGAAATCATACAGATGGGCATTGAAAATGAAACTGCCAATATGGTAATATAAATCTGCAGCACAGCTATAGGTGAAATACTTTGTACAGTTCTGGTTACTGAACTTCAAAAAGAATGTTGAAGGATTGGAAAAGGTTAATAAAAGAACAGCCAAGCTGATAGGGACTAGTAGCAGCTTCTGAGTGAGGGTTGGATTTCTTAGCTTTTAATTTTTACGCATCTGTAACACAGACACATTTTGGGAATTGACACAGCCCATTGAACCATAATCTAGGAACCACATTTTAGATCATTCTGTTGTGCACAACTAGTAGATACAGTTTATGCTCACTGTGTTGTAAGAACCCTCAAATGGAGTTATTCAAGCGAAGCATGATTCAGTTAGCCATGTATGTGTCACACAAGAACAGCTAGAGAATAAGCTTCATTGAATGTATTAGAGTTTGTTTCTAGGTAACAATGTATAGGAGTGTACCTTTAAATAGAATTAACCCTTCCTCTACCCTCTATTCAATTTACCTCTTTTTATACAATCAGTTGAAAGTCAGCTGCAGCTGGCAAATAACAGCTCTGAGATTTTTTTCTCTGCTGTTGCATGAATCTAATATTTCCAAAACTTGGGCCAGTATCTTTTCTATTTGCCTGAAGTTTTGGTATGATTGTTCAAAGGACTTCAATCCTTTATTCTGAACTGAGTAAAGAAGAGAAACCCCAAGCAAAGCAGGGAAGAAAAACTAATACTTGTAAATTGTGCTAGAAGGAAAAAAAATTGAAATACCTGTTTTCTGAGTGGAGTTCAATCACAGGATTGTTTTGAAAATGAGAGACTATGCATACTGTAATTGAAAGGTTTGGTTGTGGATTTTTTCCATAGCTTTTTAATCTGTGAAAGTTAAAAGCTCTGCACCTGCTGGAAGCAGCAGGGGGTTCTCTTCAAGTCGGCTTCCAGCATTTCCTGGAATGTGAAGTTGTATCATCTGCTGCAGCTGTGGGAAACTAGGGCTGAATGCTGCAGTTTGGAGTAGTGGCTATATTGGCATAATGTGGTAAATTATATCTTGTTGCTTACAAACAGCAATAGCTAAACAAAAAGTAGAGGCTAGAACTTCACACCATAATATTGCTTGCTTCATTTTACCCTAGCTTGTGTGAACTCACTGTAGTTTCTTCAAAATATTTTAAACTGTGATTTAATTTATGCATGAACCAGGTCAGTATCTCATAGAGAAGTCTTTGTATTCTCTTCCACCCCCTTTTCAAAGTTCTATGAGCAATCTGTAGATTTTTTTAAAAAATCATCTAATATTTAACTTGTTATGTGGGGAGAAGAAATAGACTAATATTTTTGTGCCAGTGAGAAATACATATGTTATATAAAAATCATGCTTTGTATATGTCTCCTTCTTAACCACAATATAATAAGCAATATATGGGTGAAAGGAGATAGCAAATACCAAAAAAAAATGATGATAATATAAAGAATGTGTCCTTGATGCTGCCCTTCCTAGTGACCCGCTGAGGGAGTGAGCTTTAAGGTTATATAATCAAGCTCCAAGGGAAGAGTAAAATTTGCCTTAATATGTACGACACCATTAGAGTAACTCCAACATCTAAGGTGTAGTTCAGAGGACAGCAACACTGATACCTTGTAAAATGTAATCTGTGCTTCCTTTTTTATTCCTTGAAACTTGGATGTGTGGATTTTATTTCAAAATCACATTAACTTTTAAATACACACTCATGTGCAAAAACCCTGATGAGATTTTCTCTGGAAAACTCAAAAATGTGGCTGCAGTTTTGTGTAAATTTATATTTGGTTATTGCCGATAAACATATCGTCTGACCATAGATTTGGAGATTGGCGAAGTTTATTTCAATTTCATATAGGAAAAAAAAGGCTGGCTTTGTACTTTGCTCTAATCCATACTTTAGCTATGGTTTATTGAATGAATTGCAGGTTTCTGTGATATAAATTGATTTAATGGAATAAAACTCAGTTGGCTTAGTATAACAAGTCACACAATGTGCTAAGCTAAAACTAAACAAGCCACATAGTGGTTCAGTGTGTGAATCAAGCCAAGCCCTTGTTAATTATTTAACAAATGCTCATCTTGGGTTAGTTATCGTTATATGATTATTATATAGTAAAATAATTTGAAGTTCAAAATAATAGCTGAGTAAATCTAAGAATGTGCTTCATTCGTTCCAAGAATTAAAAAGGCTCCATTTGTTTTCAGACTAGGGCAATCATACTCAAGGAAGAAATAATTCTGGCCGTAGGCCTTATTGAGGTCAAAAGATAATAACCCTCAGCAGGTTTTAGAAGCCACTTGATAATGTAAGACAAAATAGACCTTGTTGGTTTCAATTAAACATCATGCCTAGTGAGTACCAGAATGGGAGGTCCAACCTCAGTGACTTGAAACATTAATCAAATATATAATTTTGCAAGTTAGATTTACCATATATAAAACATCTGTGATGCACTCTCTGATAGAAACAACAACCTGTTTGCAGAACAAATGAGCTTGAATGAGGATATTCAAGAAAAAATTATTTTACCCTTGCCTGACCCAAGTAAATAAACATAAAAATAGGTTTTTAAAACATGACAAATCCATATTCAGTTGGCCATGTTCATTTATCAGTTCAAAAATTTAAAACAGATTGATAGAGCATATGGATAGGAGCTATTGTAACCACATACATAAAAACAAATGATTCTGATATCTCATTCTCAGGGATCTGTTAAACAAGATAATGAAACTTCTGAAGTTGAAATTGAAGAAAAAGAGCTGGAAACGTTAAAAGATGATGATTCTCCAGAAAAACCTAGCAGTGAAGTATGTTGGCATAAAACATGTGAATTATTCTGTTTTTTTATTGGGCCCTAATTCACACAATATGAAAAATTGGGATTTTTCATTCACTCATATTTACAACTCTGCTGTTTCTCAAAGGAAATCACCAAATGACATTTCTGTTCATATTACATATGCAATGATTAATTTGACTGGAAAATGATACACTGAGGTTTAGTCAAAAGTTATTTTTGGAGCAGATGTAGCATGTATATTTGCTCCCACCTGTCAAAAAATAGCACTGCAAATCAATTTAAATTCATGAACTGTTTTGGTGTAGATTTTTAGCTAAAATTGACTGAAATTTTTGCTTTATATTAAAATGGTTATGAACAATTTGGTGGTTTGGCTATTATGAACCTCAGAATTTCAAAACTCAGAAATTCAGAATGATTTTAATAATGTTCTTATCCTTAGGATATGAGTAAAACAAGTGACATGCCAGTCCCTAAAGTTGCTAGAAGGGGGAGAAAAAGAAAGGTAATACTTACAGATTTATACACACATATTACCATGTTAATTTTATTTCAAACAAAATATAGTATAAATAAAGGATATTAGTTCAGAATATTTTGCTAAAGTCTATGGCATTTATATTTTTAAAAGACTGTTCTTGTCAGATCCAGTAAATGGTTATATTTGAATCATTGTCTTTTCTAAAAGGAACATGAGAAGTTAGTTTGCCTGAGAAATAAGGGTCTAGGTCCAAAAATGTCATTCAATTCACAAAAAATGGCTTTAAAAATGCAAGGGCCTTTGAACTAGCAAAGACTTCTGCCAATAAGGGGGAGGAGTTAGCCTTTGTTTTCTCTTTAGTTTGCTTGTCACCTCCTTCAAAACCTAAGACCAGGTTGGAGAAGAAAAAGAGAAAATTAGGGAATTAGTTCCTACCCTACATTAGTAAGCACTGGAAGCCTTCTCCATTTTTACTCACAGCCCTACGGATCCATGAGTGACCACTGATACTATCCTAGTGGGTAGAAATTTCAGCTTTTCTGTTCCCTGCTGCCGCCTTGTTTAAACCAATGCTGTATCTGCTGTAGTCAGATAAGAGTAAGGTAGAGCTCAGTGACATTCACAAGTAATTAGGATTGGCAATTCATTTAATTAAATCAAGCAGTTCTCATGTTGGACTCACAGAATTGTGGAGTTAAAAGTGACCACGTGGATCATCTAGTCTACCCCTCTGCAATGTTCTGGAAAACCATTTAAGAGTGGTGGCTGTCCAGACTTCTCTTAAGAACCCCTATTGATGGAGAACCAACAACTTCAGTATGTAGACTATTCCACTGTTGTGCACATCTTAACCATCAGGAAATTTATACTGAAATGAAATCCAGATTATATCCATTATTTCTGGTCCTAGTTTCTGCGACCACACAAAATAATTTGTGACCATCTTCCCTGTAGCTTCTCTTTATGTACCTGAACATGGCTATCGTAATACCTAAGTCGTCTTCACACTGAACATCCCAAGTTCCTTCAGCCTGTACTCAGAAGGCATGTACACAAGTCTCTGCATCACCTTTGTTGCCATCCTCTAAAACCTCTCAAATGTGTCACTATCCTTTTGGTGCCCAGAATCATATACTACATACCAAGTGTAGCGCAAATAGATACAATGACTTCCTGTGTCTTTGATACAGTGCTGTTTCTAATGGAGCCCTGAACTGTGTTAATCCTTCTGGCAGCTGTGCCATACTGCTGACTCCTATTCATATGTGGTCGATGTCCACACCAAATTCCTTCTTAAAGTATTTCCAAGCCACAAATCCTCTCATCTTCTATGCATCCTACAATCTAGTGCCTCTCAAACTAGTCTTCAACCTGTCCAGATTAGACTGCAATTTCATTTTGTCATCTGGGGTATTAGCCAGACCCCCCAATTTTATGTTTTCCTTAAATTTGATAAAGAGCCCATCCAGTTCATTAATGAAAAATTTGAATAATACTGGCCCTAAGACTAATCACTGACACTTCTTTCCAACTTAGTGTAGTGACCTTAATGTTGACTTTCTGAGTGGGGATAGCTAGCCAATTGTGGATTCACCTTTCTGTAGTGTCATCAAAAAAACACTTTAGCAGCATGTCAGTGAGATTGTCATGTGGAACTGTCAAAAATTTTGTTAAAACCAAGTAGATTATATCTGCAGCATTCCCTTTGTCCACAAGAGTAAGTTACCTTCTCAAAGGAAGAGACAAGATTTGTCTCTCATGATTTATTTTTGACAAAACCATTTTGACTCTTAAAATTACAGTATTGTCTTCAGTGTGTTTCCAAGTGGCTTATTTTATTACTTACTCCAACATCTTCCCAGGGATTACTGGGATTGTCTTTTCCTTTCTTGAAGAAAGGGACTGCATTTGCTTTTCTCCAGTCCTCTGTCGTTTCCCCAAAGATAAACTGATAGCTCTCCTACCATTTCTTCAGAATTCTAGGGTATATTTCATTAGAATCTGGGATGTTGAAGGGATTAGCTAAACATTCCTTTACCACATCTTTACTGATCTGTACCCTCCCCTGTTTTTGTTCCCAATCTGTGCTACTCAGACTGCCATTTCCTTTGGGTGTAAATGCAGAAGCAAAATGGTGGTGTTTTTTCTAGGTTATCTGTGAAATGTCACTCTGAAGTAAGCAGTGAGCCCTGCCTCCATTATCACCTTATTTCTATGACGTATTTGAAGAAATCCTTCTTGTTGGATTTTGCATCTTACTAGCCCTTTGTTATTTATTATTTTGTTAACACTTTCCAAAGTTCTAAAAGAAGTCATAAAAGCTGGTTAGTTCTTAAGTAGTTTAATATTTGGAACCAGTAGTATATTGTTGGTCAAATTTATATGAAGAAATTCTGTTAACACAGGCTGAAAAACAAGCAGAAGTGGAAGAGGCAGCAGCAATTGTGGCAGCAGCAACAGCCACAACAATTACAGCTCCAAAAGCTAGTCCCAAAAGAGGAAGGCCAGCTGGTGAGTTAATAGTGCATGAAGCATTCTTAAAAGGGAAGAAAGGCAACAGAAATTTTGATACATGCATTCTGCTAGGCATTATACTCTGTCCCATAATATTGATTGATAACGAGCATTTGTGAATTTATTTGCAAAGCAAATAAAATGGGCGATGAAAAAAATTGTGTTTTTTTTCACATTAGATTTTAAAAATTAAATTGCATTTTTAAAAAATTTTGAACATTATAAGTATTGTGAAAAAAATGAATCCAGATTAAAAACAGAACCCTAAATAGTTCACAAAACTATACAGTATTTTTATTCTACTGGGTTCTTGTAAGGGCTAATGCTGTATAGGTGGGAACCATTGGTCTATTTACCATTATATAAATATTGAGCTGATGTGTCTGACTCTCAGGAACAGGAAATAAATAGCAGAAAATATGTTGACTCAGAAAGGTGGGAAGAAAAGGCCTAGAAATTAAACCTTGAATAAAATGTGCATACATATAGCTTGATTTCTGTAGGGGCCAGATCTTTTGTATATATGACTTCTTGTCTGCAGTAAAGCAGCTTATGTAACTGTCATGTCTGTGAAGCTTCTGCTGTAAGCAAACACCTGAATAAAGTGTTGAATGGATGGAGAATTGAGATTTATTTCCATGCCTAGTGTGAAGTCTGACAGTACATCCATAGAATGTACTCATTTTATTAATGATTATGTTAATGTGGTACAAGGAGAGCAAACAACAGATTTGGTCTACCTTAAGTTATTAGTCTGCTTTGTTTTTTAAACATCCTGGTTTAAAATAAGTTTTGAAAAATTAATTGTCTTCTACTAGGAATTATTCTGATAAAGGAAGTACATTTCAACTAAAATTAAGTTTATGAGCTATACACCAATGCATTATTAACTTTTTAATGGTTAAATGTCATATTTGTATGAACACTGACACTGAAATTGATATGCTTAATTAAACCATTTTTTTAAATGACATTAGCAACTGAAGTAAAAGTTCCAAAACCAAGAGGGAGACCCAAATTGATAAAACCACACTGTCCTCCTGAGAGTGACAGGTAAGTTTATTTTTAAATGTTGCTGCTTGTTCTGTACAGATAGAAGTATAGCACTATACTTATAGTTGTAGACATTTTATAGAATTCTGTGCATGGATCTGGATTTAACTTTGTTTTAAAGAGGCTGAAATGCATATTGTTATCAGTAATTTATAATTCATTGTTAGCCACTGTTTCCTTCTGACATGTGGAGAATTAATCCCATGAGATCATCATATAGACTGTGACCTTGCACATTCTTTTAGACTTCTCAATAACTTTCAGTAGCATGATAGCATTCTGGACAGGCTGTGTTGGCTGGGAATTCAAACCATGAGTGGTTGCTTTCCTAACTGACTGATTCCAGAAGCTGGTATTACAGATCTGTCTCTTAGATCCTTGAAAAATCTAAGGCCAGTATGTCATAGTCTGCCTAGGGTTACCTATGTACTCATTGTATCCAGGTTAGAGTTTTGCTATACTTATATGGAGCTGCTTTTGAAAAATTCCCATTTCAGTTAATACTGCAACCAGACATTTATGTCCAGTATATTTTGCCAGTTCTTTGTGGTCCCCGCAATCCCACATTTGAATTATGAGCTTTTGCACACTTTCTGAAAAGAGCACTCACTATGCCATAAGTAAATGGCCAACATAAAAGTAGTGCAGAAATTCTTAAATTACCATGGTGAAATAAAACCCAAAATGGGAGAGATTGGTTAGTGAAACAAGAATAAAGATGTAATTTTACCACAGAGAAATCTGAAGGCATACATTTCCTAAGATGCCACTGCAGTAGTCCTGCAGGAACTGATTCAAAAGATGGGGGCTATGACCTTATGAGCATTTTTCTTACTGAGGCTCTGGACCCATCACTAGTCTAGCATTAGTCCAGGTGAGCATTAGTATCTTGTTGCTCCCATAGACTTGCCTCTATTCACATGAGAATAAATGAGTGGCAGACTAATGGTTTGATGGTGTGTTGTTGGACTTAGATTAAGAGATTATTGTATCAGTAACAATTAATTACTTTTCTCTTTAAAATAGATGTTTCCCTCATTAAAATTGGGTGGTTGTTTTCTTTGATAAGTATCTGTCCCTTCTAACCTGCCACTACTTCATTAATGGCTGATTTCAGTGATTTTCATCTCTCTCAAATAGACCCTTAGAGTAGAGAGTTTGAGAACTCATTCTAGAAAGCCCAGAATCATAAGTGTGATCACACAGAGAATCTCTTGAAACTCTACAGATAAACAGACTGGCTGTCTTAAGCAACTATAATAGTTTTTATCAAACTAGATAACCTATAATATCTTAGTAAAGTGTGTGCAGCGTATATCACTCTGAAATTGTGACAGGACATCGATCCAAGCACTTGAATTCTCCGTTCAGTTGTTTGCTTATATTTATTTATTGAACTGCAAACATTTGGCTGTCTCTTCAACTTTTGATATGAGCTTTATTTTATGTAGATGTTTTCATATGAAGAGATATTTTTTAGCAGACTCAGAGCTTAAGGAAGGCATATTTGTTTTGTTTGGTGCATATTTTAGTATTCATGAGGAAGATAAGGGTAAGAGAAAGAGTGTTGAAGAGAAGCCACCCAAAAAACAGCAGAGAAGAGATGAAGAGAGTCAAAAGGAAGAAGACAAAGTTAGAAAAGACCCAGACAAAAAGGAAAGCAAAAAAGACATTGACATGAAAAGGAAAAATACTGCTAAGGTGGGATCAGCATCTGCCTCAGATACTGAAGACGATGGAGAAGAGCAAGAAGGAAATAAAGTATATCCATCCTATTTCTTTCATTTCACATACTGAGAAATATCCTTTATATGTTGTATAGCAATGTTTCTTGAGTTATTTTTTTTATTAAGTATGCTGATACAGTTACAGGTTTTTGAATCCTCTGTTAATAGGAATGCTTGGCTTCATGTTAAATTCAAACTATGAATACTAATTGTTATCACATGTATATTATATTTTTATCCTGCCTTTTCTCTGGATAAATCTCATTCCAATATCAACTATACCTTGTCTTTAACCTAGTAGCACTATGAAAGTTAAATTATCAAGAAACATTCCTGCAGTTTTGATTCAATTGTTTCTTTTCATTTTGTTGAAGGTAGAATTCAATTTTAATACATTGGTAAAACAGCTTCCTTGTAACTTCTTCACTGCTCAGTCAAGAGTTATATAAGAAATGTTTAATGTTGGTGTTATGAAATATTTTAAAATACAGTGGAGAAGCAGTGCAGGGTTTTTCCAGTGATGCGGATTACATATCACTTTCCTTTAAAATGTTGGAATTTTTGTTCAAACATTCACCTGAGGTAAAATTAGAATAGACAGTTGCTTCCACAACTAAACTATTTTATTCCTGTTCAAATTAAAATGAAAAAGAAGAAAAAAGGAAGAAATTTTCAAGGGTCTCATAGAAGAAACATTCTAAAAGCCCAGCACGAACGTGAAGTAGCAGAAAGGAAACGTAAGCAGGAAGAACAAATGGAAGGAGAACCGTGAGTATAGCAAGCATTTATGTTTTTAGACTATGAATGGCCATGTTATTAATGAGCTTTTTTTCACACTTTTGTTTTTCTGATAGTGTATTTGCAAGGAGTATTTAATTCCAAGGCTAGAGGAGTAGTTCAGTAATTCAGTAAAAACAATGTACTCAATGTAATCAACACTTTATTAGTTAGCTTCATAACTTTTTCTTTTATTTTTCTGCCCTTCTCAAGACAATGTATATAGCACACTCTTCTCAAGCATCTGCCCACAATTCTATGAGATATATTGGGCTGAGAGAGAAAGACTGATCAAAAGTCACCCAGTTGAGGATGGACTTGCACAGGATTCTCCCTCATTCCAGTCTAACATCTTATCCATTCTGCCATACCACAAGAAAATGAAGAATAGCTCTGTAATTGGGATGCAAGATTAACATAAGAACTCCAGTGGACAAATCTCAATTTTTCCTTATGAACCTGATAAAGAATGTTGCATCCCAACAGAAAGTGGAATGAGACTAGTTATTAGAGATTTGCAACAACAGCTTTTGTAAGTTTGGAAAAGGTCCCACATTTTGTGCTGAGTTTGGAAGGAAATAAGGTTTTTCATTCCCTCTTGGTGTTCCACAATAGGGAACATGAAATAAGCCCCCTTGTTTATTTTATCATACAACTACTCAAAATTCCCAAAGGAATTATTTTTCAACATTAATCAATTTTCAAAATTTCCATACCACGCTATAGAAGCACTGTTAAACATGCTTTTTGCAACCTTCCTGTATAGTTTTTTTTTTTAAGTCCCTATTAGCTAATTCTTGTCCATGAGCTCATTCAGATTGTTCTCACAAAATGTTTTTTGTTTTATATCCACTTTCAGTACAAAACTGGGACTCAGCTGACAAAAATGGGGAATTTATTCTATGATAAGAGTCATGGGTATCCTAAATTACTTTCAGGAAACACTAGCTTAGTCCCATTTTTAAGAATTAGTATTGTAAAGAATTTGATTTAATTAATATTTAAAATAAGCAGTTATTTGAGTTACTTTTCAGTGTTTAATAATTCCCCCTTCTCTCACATATAAAAATTGCAATTTAGTAATTTTGGGAGATCTCTGGATAATACACTGAAAGCTTTTAAAGCGTGTATGTAACCAAGGGCCACATGCTCTGCAATTCTGATCTACTTTATAAAATCAGTTATTATACAACATTAATTATTATATCATCCTGAATCAGAACAATGTTAGAAACATATACTAAGATAGTGGCAACACCAGAGAAACAACTCTGTTTATTAGATTTGTACAGTGCCTTTCATTTAGGAGGTCAAGACAATATATATGATGTTCCCTCTCCTATTTTTGCCTACAACAACTCTGAGCTAAGCTGGGCTGAGAGGAGTGAAAACAAAGTAAACATTTACAACTTAATGTAATGCTCTAGGTTTTATATAAAATCATATGCAACCCCCAATCTGATGAATGTTTTTTCTTGCATTCGTTCTAAAACAAATCAGTCATAATTCAAGTTAATTATTTACTCTGTAGTACATGACTCTGTGCTTGCACAAGGGACCTTTCACTTTTCACACAGCATGACATATCCATTTTATTCTTCGAATCTGTAGTCTAACTTAAATTATTGAATATTTTGGATAGGCAAAACAGAGAAGAAGATAAGAAACCAGAAATTAAGAAGATGGAGAAAAAACGAGGTCAGTAGTCAAAGCTTGTTTTCCAATTGTTAAAAAAGATAAGTTTTTTTGTCCTTGGTAATGTAAACAGTACTAACTTTCTGAATGAAATAATGTCAGCATTTTGCTACACAAGTTTTTTTCCTCCTATATGTATAAATGCCATTTCCATTTCTCAATTTCTGCCTGACGAGGAGGCAGAAATTTGCTTTATGTCATGAAAGCTGGAATAGTGGTCAAGATTTCCTGTTCCTGTTCAAATATTGTATAGTGTGGTGCAATAATTACTGTAATGTGTGGACTGGACCTTGAGAATGCCAGGGACTGGTCTACCTTCAGCTAGATAATATCTCTCAGCCCAACTTACTTCCCAGGTTCTTGCTGTAGGAAAACATTGGAAGAAGAGAATGATATGTATTCTGCTTTAGATCGCAAAGGAAAAGTGAGATATAAATGAAGTAACATTGCAGGTTCTATATTGTTACAGTTTTAGGCATCCTCTAGTATAGCCTTGGTTATCTTTTTTAATATTCTTTTTTCTATATGTAGGCAATATAACATACATAGTGTTCCCTTTGAACAGCTGGTTTTATTAAAACAGTTTTATTTTCACAGTGAAAGAGCAAATAGCATTCCTTATGTTTCAGCTATATGTTTAAAACCTTTTAGCAAAATTCCTTTGAGGACAGTTAAAATAATTCTTCTGGGCTGCTTATCCAGTTTGGTGTATGTTCTACCATTTACTTTTACACTATCTCTTAATAAACTTGTTTTGTTTTGTTTTAACATTTAGAGACATCAATGGATTCTCGGCTTCAAAGGATACATGCAGAAATAAAAAATTCACT
Organism: Candoia aspera; assembly: GCF_035149785.1. Lineage (NCBI taxonomy): Eukaryota > Metazoa > Chordata > Lepidosauria > Squamata > Candoiidae > Candoia > Candoia aspera. The sequence goes on from NC_086154.1 coordinate 187,943,084, forward strand.
CCAAATTGACCATCTTGTAAGTATATTGAATTGACTCCAGATATTTTGTGATTAGTTTCAAAAAAACAAAGCTGCAAATATTGTCACAAGGTTAGTTAATTAATACATAATTTGTTTAACCCTTTTTCATATAATTTCTGTTCCATTTGAAAGCTGGCTGGCCAGCTGACTGGCTGGCTTATTTATTTATGCAATCTATTACTACTTCAGTTTTCACAGACTGTAGGCAATTTACAGATATTAAAGTAGCAGTTATATTTTAAAACTCCAATAACAAAATTTTAACAGTTAATGAGAGAGACTGAGAGAGGGAGAAAGAGAGAGAGTTGTACATCTATAATCAGTATCCAAGGGCCTTCTGGAAAAGTCATGTTTTTTTACCAACTTCTGGAAGGCCACAAGGGTAGGAGGCATCTTTGCCATGGGGCAAGCTATTTCATAGGAAGAGAGCTTCTACCTGGAAAGCCCAACATTGGGCCCCCTCCCATCACACTTTTGCTTAGAAGAAGCCAGCACTACAGTTTTTCGATGGCAAGACAAACAAGGTGTGCTTCTTGCTCAAAAGAACTGATTTTATACTGATGTCTAAAGATTTTACTATTTTTAATTGATCCATTCAGTGCCGGGGGGAGGGGTTTGGAAGTCTTCGTTTTGTTTTTTTTAAAAAAATCTGAAATTGGCCTCTAAAATGTATGTCTTTATAAATGCTTTAGAACAATATAAATACATCTAACAGGATTACATGGAAAAACACATTTGGAAAATAATCTAGAACTGTTTAACTTCTGTTAGATGAAGTTCCCAAAAAATGAATTTAAGAGTAATTTCAATGTGAAGATGCAACAGATGAATTAGTTTGTTATATATTTAACATACCCAAATAAGTAACCGTCCACTTGATGGACAGTATGAAAAATCTGTTATATAGGAATTGTGAATAATGAAAATATTTAATTAAGCTGTTTCTACTGTAAAATTTGATTAAATTCCTATGCGTTTTTGATTACATTTTGCCTAATTGGTATGTGGCAATAGTAAGTTTTTTTCTAAGAAATGAAACCTTGGGATCTTTTTATAATAGGATGTGAACAGATGCATTGAGGCTTTGGATGAACTTGCATCACTTCAAGTAACAATGCAACAAGCTCAGAAGCATGCAGAAATGATTTCCACACTCAAAAAAGTAAGATCAGTAGTTAATTAAAAATAATAACCTTTCATGAATTTTTATTAAAAGTTTATTTTTATTTATTTATTTGTATTTCAAATTTAGTCACCGCCCATCTCACTCAAAGAGCGACTCTGGGTGGTTTACAATAAAAAAATTGAATTTTTTATTAATAAAAATAGAATTCAGTACCATGATTGATGGTCCATTGTTTATCCATAATAAACTGTTTATCCATAATAATCCATAATCCAAATTCACAAAATATGGCTTTGAACAGCTTCATGTTGTACTCTCATCTATAAATACATTCTTTTTTCCCCCAAACTCCTTTACAGATACGAAAGTTTAAGGTTAGCCAGATTATAATGGAAAAATCCACTATGCTCTATAACAAATTCAAGACCATGTTTCTTGTTGGGGAAGGAGATTCTGTTCTTTCACAAGTACTAAATAAGTCATTAGCTGAGCAGAAACAGCATGAGGAAGCAAACAAAACCAAAGAACAGTGGAAGAAAGGACCAAACAAGAAATCTGAAAAAGACAAAGAACAAACAGGTCTGTGCAATTCACTAAAAATGTGTACGCTCAGTATCCTGTGATACATACGTTCTTTTATATGTCAGTTTGGGTAAGCTTAAGAACTCTGAATTTAATATAAACCTACATGTATATTGAAGATCAGAATATAAACATTCCATCACATTAAATTTTGGGGAAGAAGTAAAGCATTTGAATGTTGAAAAACCCATTTACTAGGGAAATACACACAAACACACACACACAAACCTGAATATGATCTTATGGCTTTTAGGCTGTGCAAATCATATTTTGGAATCAGTTTGCATAAGCAAATCATTCTTGTATACCCAGTTCACAAAGCTATAGCTACACGAAGGGTCAGGAGTTATTACTCAGAACCTTTCCCTCCTTTTACCCATAGAATCATAGAGTGTAAGAGCTGGAAGGGTCTTGGAAATCATCTACTTCAATCTCCTGCCCAGTGCAGGAGTCCAGTGTTACAGCATCTGGGACTAATGGCCATCCAGGCTCTGTTTAAACACCGTTAGCAAAGGGGAGTCTACCACCTTTCATTGTTGAATAGTGTTTACCTTTAGGAATTTTTTTCTTGGTGACTAACTGAAATCAAATTCCTTCTACTTTAAACCCATTGTGTCTTTTCCTGTTTTCTAGAGCAACTCTGAAGAATTCTGCCCCTTTTTTTACATGACTGCTCCTTTAGTTATTGAAGACCACTATCATTTGAGTTTGTCAATTTCCTTCCTGAAACATGGTGTCTAGAATTGACACTATATTCTAGGTGTAGTCTGGCCAATGCAGAATAGAGGGGAATTATGACATCTCTTAATCTTTACAAAATACTTCTGTGATGCGGCCTAAGATTGCATTTCCTTCTTTTTTTCTTTTTTCTTTTTTGCAGCTGCATACTATTGGCTTTGTTCAGTTTGTGTTACACCAAGACATTTTATTTATTTGTTTCTTTTCTGTCCTGCCTTTATTATATTTGTAAATAACTCAAGGTGGCAAACATACCTAATACTCCTTCTTCCTCCTCTTTTCCCCACAACAACAACCCTGTGAGGTTTGTTGGGCTGAGAGAGAGTGACTGGCCCAAGGTCACCCAGCCGGCTTTCATGTCTAAGGCGGAACTAGAACTCTGTCTCCTGGTTTCTAGCCCAGCACCTTAACCACTAGACCAAACTGGCTTCTTGTGTGTACTACGGTCTGATTTGCAGGTGACACAAAAACAGGGGGAATAGCAAGGGCCTTAGAGTGTGTTATTATAAATAATACTATAAAAAATAAGTTGGGACATAATTAAATTGGGTTCAACTTTGTGCTCAATGGCATTCAGCTCAAACTATAGAAAGAGTACAGGGCAGTGGTTGTACACTCAAATTCCTCCTGCAGCTTCAGCACTATGTCCTGGGCTTTTCTACAAGATTAGATGTGTTATCCTCCACCTTGTTTTAGAAGTCTTAGAGATTACTCCTAACAGTTTGGAAGGTGGTACCAAGGTCTGTAAGGGAAGGCTTTAATAAAAATTGTTTGATTAATGTGAAATTGGAATATATAAAAATTTACCTGAAATAGAAGAAAAATTGATACTCACCTCCCTTCACAGTGAAATAGTGATAAATCAAGGTTCAAAGTAATCCCATTAGCATAGATGTTGTATAACTAGCTGTTGTCCTTTGCATAATTTAACACACTGATAAAGATTTTTTTTTAAAAACTTTAAAGGCACAAAGATAATGAATGGTGCTTCTGATGTTCAAGACACAAACCAGTCACAACAAAATGGGGACACCACAGATGAAAAGAGAGAGAAGCTGGATTCTGGCAATAAGAAAAAGTAAGAAGTGGTTTCCAATCCTAAAAAATTAATGAAAATATGTTCTACTTCAGCAATCTTTAGGCAGTCATAAAATATGTATAATCAACTCATGAACAAGGAAGTGTTTTTTAGAAAGCAGGTGAGTTAGAAAGCTGCTGATTGTGATAATACTTTGGATTTGGAAAATATGACTAGACAATATTCTGTGGAGTAAAATGTGCATTCTGAATCTTGATTCCATCCTTTTTGCAGTTTTTCCTTGAAAATTATTATCTGTATCTGTTTGGCACAAGGCAAGGGAAGATAGAATCCAGAATTCATAATTTTATTTGCTCTACTATAATCTTATTATTTTCTTCTGCTTTTATCCAACTTTTTGCTTGCCTGCTTCTTCTGAACAGCTGAAATATACTATATAGTTCAATTTTTGACATAATTATCTTCTTGCATATACTATACTTAGATATTTTTTTAGATCAAACACATTTTTATAAAACCAAGTTATATACTGTATATAGCACATTTTAGAAAGATATAAAATGGAATTTTGCCTGCAAAGATATTCAAAGTTAAGTTTTCCATAATTGGTACTGTGTTTCTCCTGTAGGATGTCTGGTGATGGAAGAGAACAAGAAAAGACGAAGGGTTCCACCTCTGAAAATGAATAAACGCAACGTAAATTTTTGTAAAGTATATATTAAAGAGGACTTAAGGGTTTGCAGCTTGAGAATGCTGAAAGTTTTAAATAATTTTATAGGCATAATATTTTAATGTGTACAATTTGTGAGGGGTATGGAGAGTCTACCTTGAACATTTGTTTTAAAGTATTTAAACATCCTGATAGCATTTGGCCCAGTATTAACAAACAATACACAATTCAGATGTAAAGACCAAGTTATTTTAGAGACTGAAAAGTGTTTGTATGTTTCAGGATTAGTACTATAGTAAGTTTACTGACTACTGTATGTTTACCTTTTGATTAATGATAAGAAAAGTAACTTTTCTTTTAAATTGCCAAACTGCTCTACTTGTATAAATCTATTTTATTCTTGTTTTTCTGTGTATAGTTTTCAGAGTTGTTGTTTGCCAAAGTGTCGTTTACCGTGTTTTGTAAGAAGCTGAGAAAATTTTGTAGCATCGGAGATGTTATGTATGAGTATATTCATTTAGTTTATTAAAAAAAAAAAGGCTAGTTTTGTTCTTGAAAGCTAATTGTGCCAATTTAATATGCTTTGACTTCCTGTGGTATGCTTTCTGTATTCTTGATACCATACTAAAGATGCTCATGTATTTCCATTGGAATTGATGCACATTGGTCACAGAACACTGTCCTGAAACAATTTTTTTAAATTAAAAGTTTATGCAGAAAAAATATCTGTACATTTTAATTGGTAATATCTCAGTTGGTTCCAGCCTTAGTGGCAGAGGGTATTACTCTATCAAAGATATATGCCTTCGATGACTAGTTTGTCCATAGAACATTGCCCCTAAAACTTCTTTTAAGAAATTGGGTCTAGCTGTAGTCTTTAAGGACAGGTAAAACTGTACAACCTAAGGAAAAAAAATGCTGAAGTCTTCATGTTGTAATTTACAGTTAAAGGCATTTAACAAATCAAGTGTATTTTACCTAGTTCATGGCAAAAATGTATTTGACTTCTTGTCTGTAAGGGATGCATAAATATGTAATCATAGAAAGGATACCATGTAGACTGTGTACTACATAAGACACAGGTGTATGTGCATATATGCATCCGTGCCAGAAAAACAGCCTGCCCACTGAAAACATCAGTGCATAACAGAATGTTCATTTTATAGTTATAATCTAATATTTTTAACTGGGATTATTGTGATACAGGTTGATCTGGGGAACTATAGCACTGAGCTCAATTGTCACATGAACAAATCAGTATTTTTTGAGGCATGAATTGCACTCTATTTCAAACCTCTTTGCATATCCTATAACTTGCTATTCTAATATTGCCACAAGGACAGCAGGTGGCACTATTACATTTAAAATCATATATACAGTATTTCAGAACTAGAAATGGGAATGTGGTCAGGCCTAAAGTAGTCACATTCAGGTTTCAAATGCTGAAACCCTCCTGGAACCCTCAGTTGTAATGGAATTGGACACATTTTGAAGAGTCCATGTACTTTTGGCTAAAGTAAAATAGTACAATATGAGCCACATGACTGATGAGCAGAATATTGCTCATTGCTCAGATTAATGGAATAGGCACAGTTAGAAGGAGCCATGGTACACTGTTTTTATATAAGGGAACTGTAGCAAGATTATTGTATGCACAAAGATGGAAAGATTTGGCAATACCTACAAGGAAGAATGGTTGAAGATGACAGAACTTGCTGAAATGGCAAAATTTACTTGTTTAGAGAAAAGACAATATCTACATTTATTGGTGGCTGGAAACACAGACTTCTTGCATTAAAAAATGAACTTGTGATTTATGGTTTTGATGATTAGACAGGATAGATTATGGAAAGAAAAGTCACGATGTAGCTTCAGAGGTTAAAATGTACTTATAACTGCTGTGAAGAAGATCAGAAGCCACTTTATATTTTTCTTTATATCTTTTTCTTTTATTTCTCCGTTTCTCTTTTTTGTTTTGTTTTAGTTTGTACTCGTCCTTACTATTGTTAAAACTTTCAGTAAAGATGGATGGATGATATGGATGGATTGATGGATGGATGATAGATTTTAAAAGATTAGTGGAATACTACAGGTTTCTCAAGCATGCTTTTTATATTCCTGTCTTCTACAAATTATACAGTAACAATCACTAATTTTGCTCCTCTATGGACATAAATGTATAGAAGAGCAGTAGGGATAAAGCTGGTATTTTAACTGGTTTTGTGCTAGTATCTTGAAACTATCTCAGTGTTGAGCAGAAGCTATAAGGGCAGGTGTGGGGAAATGTCTTACTCATTGTTGTTCTTCCATTGCCCATCCTAACTAAAGCCAGCAAGTGAAAATTTAGGAATCCATACTTCCAAAAATACTTGGATTTATATAACATGCTAAGCTGATTTTTCCCACATGCTGGACTACAAACTACCCAGACCCACTTTAGGTTGTTCTAGTACATTGTGTAAACAATACAAATGATTAATTCAAAATGGAGGATGACTAAATTTTTCATGTACACGTTCGTTTTCAGTCCTTTTTATCTTTTCAGAGTTTATGAGCTTAGATTGGGAAAGAATGCATTAAGTGTTCCATGCAATCCATGGAGTGAAAAAAATCACATTGCAGAGGCAGTCTCAGATTGTCACAACTAGTGCATGAGGACTAATTCATTAGCCTGTAATACACGTTAATGAAGCCTTTTCATAAACTGATCTGTAAATTTAAAAGTGAGTTTATGAAGAGTGTCACAGTATGCCACTAAAAATAAGTTTATTAAAGAAAACACTACGGTATTGTGAAACAGCCATTTTACTGGCCATTTAGATGGCAGTTTTCATTAACCAGAACACTAGCATTTTCTTACTGGGAAATACTTCTTCAGAATCATACCCAGGTGATGCAATCTAGAAAATCTAAAAGCAGTCTAAATCCAGTTTTTCTTCTCTCTCGTTGCTGTGTAGGAAGTTTTTTTTTTTTTTTGCTTGTTCACTTCCTTTGCTTAGCAGAGAGGCCTTGCTTGTTCATGCTCTGTCTTTCCTACTCCTTGCCCAACAGAGATGCGATTGTCTTCCTAGGCCACCTCCTTTTCCACTCACTGGGACTCACAAGACCCTGGGGTCCTGACCCAGATTCCCTGGCCAAGCCTCCCCTCCCCACTAGGGCTGTCTACAACCAGTGTCCACCATAGGATACGAGCTGATAGGGATTCCCAAAGGGCTGTAAGAAGCTTCGGGGTACCAGCTAACCAGGCCATAATGCCATCCAGGGTCTTGTGAAGGTGAGCCACCATGGCACTTTTCTTCCTGCGGCCCAGCCCATTCAACCAGTTGGTTTTGCTGGGCACACCTCCTGTCATGAGCACTGATGGTGAGCAGGAGGCGGCCCCTATCCAGGGGGGGAAATGCATGCGTAGTAGTGAGTTGAGCGGCCATTCAAAGAGAGACAGAACAGACCCGCCTTGACTTTTGGGGTTTATCTGTATGAGTTTTCTCACGCTTCTTCAGTTTGTTAGGATTTTCTGTCTAATGTAGCAGTAATAAAACACTAGAGACTTATTCCTCGTCTCAGCGTGGTTCCTGACTGTTAGGACACCCCCAGCACCTGCAAAGTAGCATTGCAGGCCACAGAAAACAACTTGGAGGTCTGCAAGTTTGAATTCCCTACATTACAGGGGAAAACAAAATGCTGTTGAAATCACTACTCTTATCTATGCAGTTAGGATGTAAAATGTATAGTAGTTGACAACATGCAGAGCATGGCTTCTAGATTTCTTTGCAACTCCACAATAACTTAATTCAGTCATACGACAGGAAGGATGAGACCAGGAGAATTGAAAGCCACATTCTCAGTGGCTTCCAAACTGCCTCAACCGTAGGGATGCATAGGGGGAATTACAGTCATCTTTTTTTCTCCATCCCCAGCCCGATCTGGTCCATTTTTGAACTTAATCTTTTGCTAGCAAGTCCCCACAGCAAAGTTGGTTCTACTCTATAACTATCTAGAGTTTTACCCAAACTGACGGAAAGAGTCCCAAGTATCTTCGTATAATCACTTCCAATGTTCCATTGAGTTGGACAAAATAAAAGCAACTGTCCTCATTTTGAAAAAGCCACTGAAAGTAAGGACATTGCCAAGTGCAGGCAAGAGGTCCATAGAATTCTAAGAGGGAAAGAGGCAAGTCCAACTCTGCAGGTATCCAATTTTTATTTCATTATTTACCCATTCATTCAATTAAAATATCCATGACAAATGGCTGCTCAGTCACATCAAGTGAAGGGGAGCCTATCACCTCTCTGAGTAATTGGTTCTCATGATTACCTTCTGAAATCAGTACCAAACCAATGCAAACAAACCCCACCAGCTCTGGACGCAGAGAGGCTTTCCTCTCTTCATTTCCAATGAAGGAAATCATTGCCAGTTTATTCAAAGCTGCCACAAAGTTTAGAAGTAGTGTTCTTGATTTTTTTTAATGGCCTTTTTTGGAATAGGTCACTAACGGGGCAACCAATGAAGCTACAGAATGAATTAGTGAATGAAATAGCCATTTCCCCCAAATCAGGCTGGGATGATGAAGCAAGTGAACAGCATGATCCCCTGCTACAATGCATTCAAAACAACTGTACTGTCACTGCTAATGAGACTAAATGCTCCACCTGTCTCAGGGTTCACTTCTTCTCTGGTACCTGCCCCTCCTCTTTCAAGTATTTCATATCCACTAAAACAATCTGCCCCAGTTGGAGTTACTTTTCTATTAACAAAGTTCATTAACAGAATGCAAGATAATGTTCTCTTTCCTCATACAGTGTATTCTGATTTTTTTCTGTGCATCTACTGTTGTTATCAAGGAGCACAACTTCACTCAATGATGGGAAGTTTAGAGTAACATGATCATGGAAGCTATCATCCATAAAATCTAAAAATAAAACCACTAGGATTGTAGAAATATAGCTCCATTAGTAATATAAAAATAGGCGTACAGTAGAAAAAACATGGTCATACTCAGAAGCAACACTTGAGTAGCATTCTTATTTTTTACCCTTCCCTTGGGAAATATGAAAATAGTAAGTTCAGAGACATCAGGCTTTGCACTGAAGCAGTCCTAAATAAAACTTTCAACATCATCAAATTCCCGTACACTTTTATAAATAAATGTGTAACTAAGAAACTGGTAGGTTTCAGATAGCAATTAAATAATTCAGATTTAACAAGGATTCTGCAATAAAGAGGCTGAGAAGACAGCTTGTTTGTCGCTACTGATCAGTCCCAATATCTTGCACCTGCAAGAGAATGCTGTCTGGATGCCAGGAAACTAGTATAATCCTTCACCTATCTAAGATCTTCTGCAGTAGGTGGATTTATGTGGGAAAGCTCCTTAATAGCTGAATTTCCCATCAAAAGCACATGTTGCAATAATGAACGTGCTAGTTGTTAAGGTTTCACAAGTTTTCATTGTCCCACCCCCTGCCCCCGCCATGCTGGATGAAAGCACAAGAAACACACACGCCAACAATGGGGTTGAAGACACAGCCAATGCAGTGCAGCAGGGGTGTCTACAGGATAGATGTCAGAAAAGTCAAGACAATGTGATCGAAGCCCTGCCTGTTCTTTTTGTGTAACGCATATCTTGACTGCCCGGTGGACACCTCAGCGGTACAGAAAACCTGAAATAACAAAACCATTAACACAAAGCCATAGGAAGAAAAAATGAAGTAGCATCACTGGAGAGAAGCCTTGCTGGAATTGCTTCCAATCTGCCATTCAAAACAGTTTTTCTTCAAATAGCAGAACTTGTAGTTTCTTGAAGTACAATGTTCACACCTCACCAAGTAGGCAAGATTTAATTTCTTCTTTCCGTATCAGGTAATGTAGCCTGGTACTTGTGTAGACTATGAAGCCTGAGAATATGCTATCTGAATCATACTCATTTCCATGGGAAAATGTTCTGATTCGACATTTTCTGGAAAACTTGCATCTCTGCCTGGGGACTGCCCAAACAGAGCTTTTACTGCCTTGGAGATACTTAAAGTATCTTGTTGCTTCTTGAAGAGTAAGTGACAAAAGAAATATTTGATTGGGTACAAAAAGTACAGAGAAGGAAGGGATTCTAGAGAAATCAAGGTGGCAGTGTTTGAATCTTTTTTTTTAATGTCTCATTTTTTATGTCCCATTTTTCTAATTAAAAAGGATCTGGACAATTTAGTAACATGCCATCTTCTGGAATGAGTGGAATGCTTAGGCCAAAACTTATATACTCAAAACATGTAAACTGCCCAGAGTCTCTCCTTGGGAGGGAGATGGGCGGTGATAAAGATAGATAGATAGATAGATAGATAGATAGATAGATAGATAGATAGATAGATAGATAGATAAATGTGATGTAATGTAATGTGAAGTCTAGAGATGCAACATTCACCAAAGAAGCACATGGCAATTCTCTGCTTCTGAAACGCTCCTCCTTCTGGAAACCTTTGCCTTAGTTTGAAACTAGAAGCATGTAATTTGCAGCTGTTCTTTGGATCTGGCCTTTTTCTCCTCCAATAGAGTCACCTTTTCATTTCTCCACAGAAACTGCCACAATAATGCATCTATGCAAGCAAGCAACTGATCAGGCTGCTTTAGAGCAGTGTTTCTCAGCCTCAGCAACTTTAAGAAGTGTGAACTTCAATTCCCAGAATTCCCCAGCATGCTTTAGAGGTTGGGAACAGAAGCAGCTGTGACCAGTATTGTGGGATACAAAGATCAGTATGTTGAACCAGACTCTAACCAAGTCCCACCAAAGGAAAATAATGCATCTTGCTGAAAAGTCTGAATATAGTTCTGTGATTTAAAAAACATACAAGGAATATCATCTTACTTGCTCAGCTATAAGTGATGCACACTTTGTAAATTCAGACAAAAAGTTTAGTTTTGAAAAGTAACATTTTGATTCTTCCCTCCCCATTGCGTTATCTTATCCCCTCCTCCCAACCACTCCCCCCCCCCCAACTTCAACCTATCTGGGAATTTTACACTTCTATTTTAAACAGATGAAGGTGAAAGAAGAAAGTGCAAAAGCTGGTTTGCAGCTAAACCTCAAAAAAACCAAGATTATGGCAACCAGCTTGATTGATAACTGGCAAATAGAGGGAGAAAATGTAGAAGCAGTGAAAGACTTTGTATTCCTAGGTGCAAAGATTACTGCAGATGCTGACTGCAGTCAGGAAATCAGAAGACGCTTAATCCTTGGGAGAAGAGCAATGACAAATCTCGATAAAATAGTTAAGAGCAGAGACATCACACTGACAACAAAGGTCCGCATAGTTAAAGCAATGGTGTTCCCTGTAGTAACATATGGCTGCGAGAGCTGGACCATAAGGAAGGCTGAGAGAAGGAAGATCGATGCTTTTGAACTGTGGTGTTGGAGGAAAATTCTGAGAGTGCCTTGGACTGCAAGAAGATCCAACCAGTCCATCCTCCAGGAAATAAAGCCAGACTGCTCACTTGAGGGAATGATATTAAAGGCAAAACTGAAATACTTTGGCCACATAATGAGAAGACAGGACACCCTGGAGAAGATGCTGATGCTAGGGAGAGTGGAAGGCAAAAGGAAGAGGGGCCGACCAAGGGCAAGATGGATGGATGATATTCTAGAGGTGACGGACTCGTCCCTGGGGGAGCTGGGGGTGTTGACGACCGACAGGAAGCTCTGGCGTGGGCTGGTCCATGAAGTCACGAAGAGTCGGAAGCGACTAAACGAATAAACAACAATTTTAAACAGGTTTAAATTACCTTGATATCCAGCATGTTTTAAGGAGAATACCTAACTTTGATCATGAATAGTCACAGCATAAATATGTAAGTCAAACCAAAATGGATTCTCTCTTCCTGATAACGAACCAGATCTGAAGGGAGAAAAAATTGTTTTGCTACAGTCTGGGCTTTGATATTTGACCACTTAAATGCTAACATCATTAAACAAGTTGCCAAAACACAAATACACAGCTGGTGTGGGAAAAATTTAATTAGAATTTGACAGCTGGGTCTTCTGGTAGGTTTGACTCAGAGGAGTCATTCCCCTCCCTCAAAAAAAATACTAAACATAAACCAGACCCAGCTGTTCCATGGCAGCTCCTGGGACTGGTGGAATTAGACTTGTAGTTTTCCATCTGATTTATTGTTCATTGTGTAAACTCAATATAGGACTGAAGGTGGGGATGCAACAGGGTCAGCATAAGGTACAGCTGCATGCAGTGTAATCACGTAGTCTTTAATAGTGGCTGATCTGATAGAAATGATTTGACTTTTCATTCTCAAGCCCTATTTCTCCATCTGCAATGCAATTCTTACCATGGACTTGCAGACACTGAAGCATGCACTCTTATTTTGGATGCTGTTGGGCTCTAGAACTGTGAGGTAATTGCAAGCCAAGTTTTTCTTAACACTGATTATGTGCCATCAAGTTGTTTTTGAATCCTAGCAACCACAGATAAGATTTTCTCTATGACAATCTAACCCTAACTGGTTCTTCAGGTCTTCCAACAGTGCACTCCTTACCACTGTAACTGTCATGTTCGGACTATGAAATGGCCAGGCAGATTTACTAATAAAAGTCTTTATTGAATTAACTATTTACAATAGCAAAAGTTCTTGCAATACATTAGACTGTATAAACAATCAAGTCCACCCAGGTGGCAAGGGACACTCAGGCAACACTGTAGGGTCAGACTATGGCAAGACAGTGAGGCAGAACTTGGGCAATCCTCTGATTGAAGCTGCAAGAATGGAAGGAGCTAGAGTGTGTAGCAAAGAAGAGGCTGAACACTCAGATTTGTACCCTGACACGCAGACTGGATCAGGCTGGTACACGGAGGCTAGCAAGGCTGGGCTGAGGTATCTAGGCAAGGCTTGATTCTGGAGGCAAGACTGGACTTGACTGGAGCGTCTAGGCAAGACTTGGATCTGGAGACAAGACTAGACTGGGCTGGAATGTCTCGGCGAGGCTCAGATCTGGAGACAAGGCTGGACTGGACTGGAGCATCTAGGCAAGGCTGGGCTTGGAAGACAAGACTGGACTGGACTGGAGCGTCTAGGCAAGGCTGAGATCTGGAGGCACACCCAGATCGCGCTGAAGTGACGCAGCGAGGCTTGGAGCTGGACACAAGGCTGTGCTCAGCAGGGATGGCAAGGAGAGGCTCGACTGGAGTGACTTGTGCAGGAAGCAGGCCCGCAATGGCAGAAGGCGCTGGCTCTGGTTCCACGCTGGCTACAGGCAAGGCTTCTGATGCTGGTAAGGACTCTTCCACAGGTGCTGTGAGCTCAAAGGATTGGTTGTCTCCAGCAGCTTGCTCTTGGCGCGCCTGCCTTTTTATTTGCTCCTTTTCATACCGTTTCCCTTTGGCAGCCAATCGGGCTTCTTTCTCTTTTGTGCGCTTCTCTGCTCTCCTCTCTTGAGCATTGATTGGAGGCTTCAAATCTTCCTCCGGAGTTTGCCAATCAGCATCTGCTATTTCTCCCACCCTGCTGAGTCACTTCTTGGTTTTGATTCTTCAAGTCCTTTCTGTAAAGTTTCATTTTCCCCTTCTGATTCTGGATGTTTTGTTTTTGGAGTCAGAAACAGGCTCAAACCTCACAGTAACTGAGTCCATCCACCTGGTCATCCTCTTCTTCTCTTTCCTTCCACCTTTCCCAGCATTAGAGCCTTTTCCAGAAAGCTGGGTCTTCCATTTGTTCAAAGTAGGATAATTTGAGCCTGGTCATTTGTGCCTTGAGTGAGAACTCTGGGTTGATTTGTTTGATGATCCAATGGTTTGTTTTATTGGTTGTGCACATTATTCTTAGGAGACTTCTCCAACCCCAAAGTTCAAAAGGGTCAATAATCTTATCCTACTTTTCCAAGTCCAATTTTCACTTCCATAGTGTCACAGGGAATACCATGGCTTGCATGATTCTGATCTTTGTAGGTATAGACACATAAACTTATCAGATTTGGTCTAAAAACATTCCTTTCAGGAGTGTGATGGGTGTTCAGGTACCATGTTGGCAACCATTGCCCTAATATCAATTAATTATAGTGGACTTCCCCAATATTGCATTCTCCAGATAGACTACAATTATCTGTAATCTCTGGCCAGCATACTAGCTGGAAGATGCAGTTTGTAAATAGTGGAGGACATGAGCAATCATCAAAAAAATTGTTGTACAGTATGTAAATTGGCAATCATCTAAAAATACTTAAATTTCTACAGATACTGAAGTAACTTCTTTTTGTTGCCCAAAGACCTGTACATTGTTACAAGTAGAGAAAAGAACCACTTGGTTATAGTTAAAGTCATGTTATAATCACTGATTTTTCCACCAGAAAAGTTTTATAATGATTCCAGTTTGCTTTTCCAAACCAATTTATCACATATGTTTTGTGGATTTTATGTTATTTTCTTTTACTAAAACTCTATTAAAACAAAAATAGTGCCTGTAACATCATGGAAAATTGCACCTACTCCAACGTACACGCAGAGAAAAAAGATTTTTTGCCTGGGGTTGCTAGGGAGGGAAAGTAGATGTCCTAACTATTACCTCACCACTTGTCTCTAACCTATTAACCGTGCAGCTGCTATTGATTTCTTTGAAAAATTTGATTATGGTGAGACTCAGTAACTACAGTCTTCTTGGCACACAAGCCACAGGATAAGACCCTCCAGTTTCTCAACCAAGAGGGATGCTATCTTCACGGAGACCTTGAGATTTGGAAGAGTTCCTGAAAGAATGGCTTCCTTGCAAGACACAGTCATGACCCAGCTGCCCGAGGGCAGAAAGCAGGAAGACTTGGGCTTTTGCAATGAGGAGAATTTAATGTTTGTGCAGAAACAAGTCCTTTTAAGACAATAGCAGCAACTTTCCTTTATTCAACATCTCAGCAACAATAGGACAGTGTCATCATCCTATTTGCATTCCTCTTTTTGGGAAGATATGTTCATAAAGCTACAAAAATATATATTAAGAAGATTTTTCCAAGTTTGCAATTGTTTAAAAAATGTTTTTATTGCATACAGTTTAAATATATTAAACATTAATGTAAGAAACAGCATCTATAACATCTGTAAGCTGGAAAGAACCTGGAGGTCATGGATATCCACAGAGACTATACAAAGATCCTGCAAGGCTCTGCAGTGAATAAAGAAGATGGCCTGGAAGAACAGAAGGAAGAATAGTTGAGGAATGCCTAAGAGAAAGAAGAATAAAGGGAGCAAGAAGTTAAGGAATAAAAGGTAAATAAGGAAATAGGATGGTTTGGGAGAAAAGAAACGTAGGCACTAGAGGCAGGAGGACCACCAAAAGGATAGAAAGGAAGTTAGGAGGCATGAGAAAATAATCCAAGGAGGCACGTTATTAAAAAAAAAAAGCACACATATCCATTTCTATTTAAATAAATGTATTTGAAAGGTCAGCCACTCAAAGCAACTGAGGTGCACATGAATTCCCAAAAGAAGTGAGAGCTACATAAACTATCACCATTAATGTTATCAGCAGAGCAGTATCATCTACCTAGCAATGCCTAATCTCTCACAGAGAGAAGCACAAGAGACTGTGAGCAAAACATGTGAGAGATGTGGGCATCAGACCTTCATTTTTGTAATCCTGCAATGCTTTGTTAGCGTCACAACACCTAATGAAAATGAATGCTAGATAAAATATGGGGAACATTTATTAACAAAACACTAAAAAACGAACATTATGATATTCTTAAAAAAGCATTGTCTTGCCCTTCAAAAACAAATAATGCCAAGATGAATAAGGAGCCATTGTTCCAGGATGCCAAGCCAGAACAGGACACCATTCTGATCATTTGTCTTTCCTCCTCTAAGTAATTCTTTAGAAAGCAAAGGAAAGGACTATATATTTTTTTCTGCCTGTTGGAAGCAGACTATTAACATAGGCAGAGGGAGACTGAAAGTGACTTTCTGACATGCCTCAACTTTGATACCACTGCAAGGCAAAGGAATTCAGCTTTCATTGGCCTCTGAAATGCATTGATCAAGATGTAATAATAAAATGAAATACATAGACGTGTGTGAGTGTGTGTGTGTGTAAACATACTGAAGTATGTTTAAGTATATTAAGTAGACATATTGAAAAAAAGCTGTTCATTGCTTAACCACAGTGTTGGATGCTCCATTTTCCAACAGGCACTGAAGTAGATACCATATTATTTCATCTTCCATCTTCTTTGAGAAGTCTCAGTTGAAAATCCCTGGATCAACATAAGGGTAGGCAAGGAACTCCCCCAACTTGTTCCCATCTGCATCATAGTGCAGTGTTTGAAAACAGACATCGCAAAAGAATGAGGGCTCTTGTGGAGCAAGACTGTCTTCATTGGTTACCCACCTGTAGGGTCCAATACAAAGAGGGTCACTTGGAAGATATGATTTCATTCATTCATTCATTCATTCATTCATTCATTCATTCATTCATTCATTCATTCATTCTGAGTGCTTTGAAGTTGCATCAATATGTGACTCTAATCAGCCTACAAGAACAGCATACATAAAACAGTACCATAATAAAAAAAAATTATCAAGAATTCCTTACCAACCTACTGAACATTTTAATTATATGGATAACATGGAACAACATTCTTCCAGAGATCTGGATGGCCCCAACCCTGCTGACCTTCTGTAAGGCCCTGAAAACCTGGTTCTTCACTTGAGGCTGCTTTATTTATGTTCCTGATGCATTTCAATCAGTAATGTTTTTCAAGACATACTTTAAAACAGTGTTTTTCAACCTTGGTAACTTTAAGATGTGTGGACTTCAACTTCCAGTATTCCCCAGCCAGCATGCTGGCAAGGAATCCTGGGAGTTGATGTCCACACATCTTAAAGTTATCAAAGTTGAAAAACACTGCTGTAAAATGTAACAAACTGATCAGAAAGCCTATTCTTTATATTACTTCAGTGTTTGTCAACCTTGGCAACTCTAAGATGTGTGGTGTGGACTTTAAGATGTGTGGACTTCAATTCCCAGAATTCCCCAGCCTGCATGCAGGCTGGGGAATTCTAGGAGTTGAAGTCCACACATCTTAAAATTGCCAAGTTTGAAAAACACTGTGTTACTTGGTTTTGCTTTCCTTGTGTTGCCTATTGTTACTGTGGTTTTGATTCTTACTGGGTGTTGTTCAAATTTAGTCCCTCCAACTGAAATATCTATGTTATTACTCACCTGGCTGTGTACATCTTGCATACAAAACACTTTTTAGTCCATAGCCAATGTTTCTTGGTTAATAAGGGATAGAGGCTTCTGTCCAGGCAGTCATCCCGATGAATAAGCCTTGCAAGATAAAAGATTGAAAAAGAGATAGATTAGACTAAACAACTAGTGAAAGAGAAAGAGAGACAGGCACCATTATAATAACAGATATTATTTGTTTCAAGGCAACCAAGGCTACAGAGTAAGTATATATCTATTCATTACAGAAAACGAATATCCAAACAAAAGAGCAAGCACCTACAGAAGTGAAGCGGGAAGAAAGAATTGGCATTACCTCTCCACACGCAAATCAGCCTGCATGAACTGAATATGGTCAGTAAACCCAGAATGGTGGGGTGGGTGGGGAGGAGATTAAAGTAAGTGGATCCCCAGAGAATCAGCAGACAAAGCATAATTACAGATGATAACCCCTTTGCATGCTAACACGTGAAAACAGAACTGAAACATAAAGAATCTCAATTTCCGAACAGAGACTCTGCAAAGGAACAATAGCTTACCTGATATCTGTGATAATAACAATGTGCTCACAGTCTCCTTGATGACCATAAAGGTATGGGAAACCTATTTTTATGTTCAGATCATTAAAGGTGTAGTCTTCCATTTGAGCAGCCTGAAGATTTCCATAACCTCGGTCACGGGATTCTGCCCACTCAATAATTGTCCTGAAATTAGTAGAGACAATATTTTCATTCCCTAAATTGATTATTACTTTTGCTATAGCAATCATCAAAGAGAAAATGTTAAGAAACCAGGTATCCAAGCTAGAATTTGAACATGTTCCTATCAACCACAGTAACATTTTATCTTGGCATCCTGGGCAAGATCTAAATTAAGCCCTAGAGCATGATCGATGGGAACTACAAAGAGATCAGGTTTGTAAACATGTTAAAATGAAGGTGTTGATACCATTGCCTTAAGGGCAGAGCTAACTTTTACAAAGGGTAGTGGGATTTCTTCAAATCCCTGCAATTTTAGTAAGAGACAGCCTGCTCAAATCAGAGCCATGAGGCAACTGCTGATGCATTTAGACATGCGGCAAATTCCAACTTGAAGTCTGCAGTTATCAGGTGATAACTCCAAGAACTTCTGGCTACCGCAGTGCAACAAGATTTGGAGACCAAAAGCTGGGAACCAAAGCCAGAACTAGAAATTCTTTTGAAGAAAAAAAACACGAGCCGAAGAGAATTTGGAGGATAAAATTAGTGGGCAGAAGAGCGATGTAAGCATCCACCTACTTCCTAATTCTGCTCTGTAATCCTACCCCCATCATTTTAAAATCCCTGTCTCCAAGGGTCAAGCTCTGAAATCAAGAGATCTGGGTTGGTAGAAAGGAAGAGGTTCACTCCACTAAATGCCCTTCTTGCCTTCTCTCCAACCTTATCTGTCAGCATCTAGATGCACCCTAACATGGAAATGTCCCACTCATATTATCTTCTTAGGTCAGTAGTTCAACCATGCAATTGCAGCTAACTTGCTGGACAGGCATGCTAGGTTAGTAAGACTGGGATTCACACATGGCAATAATTCTTTACCTGCTCAAATCTCTGCATTCAGCATACCTGCTGTCATTATAAAAAACACCTTCAAAATAAAAGAAGGCAGACTTATAGAGATCCTGGGAAAAAGGAAGACAGATAAAGAAAGGTGAGAAAAAAGCATTAGTTTTGCTAATTAGAATACATAGGATATCACATCTTGAAATGCCAACCAAACTCATCATTATAGCAATATTTGATGCATCAGTAGCTTGATGTTATAGCAATAGCTTTATGCATTTTAAAGAAAAGGCTTCTACAGAGCCTAGCCTTTCCTTAAAATGCATCAGGATAATGTTTACCTTACTACTACATGAGAGAATACTGGGACCATACTGGATGTATGCTAGAAGCACAAAGACAGATAATCCAGCAGGTTTCCCAAAATAACTCTTGGGTCAAAATTGGCCACTACAGAGAAAGGGAATGAGGAGGACGCAGGACAATTTTGTTAGAAGAAAAAGGAGAGGTGACCCACATTTCAGGCACTCTCTCCTCTGGTTAGCTAACTGTAAAGCCTGACATTTACAAACTATTAACTCCCTGAGATAAATTATAAACATCAGTCTCCATCCTTAGTAACCTCATTCCTAGTACAAAACAGACTAAATAATATACATGCAATTAATATGTCTTGGAAAATCTATGATTACTACATAAAAAATGGGTATGTTTGGTTTTTCCCCAACCTATCCATAAATAGATTCACAGAATAGACAAGTTCTTTGCTCAGAGCAGTAACTTCATGGATGATCCATGTTGTTTCATGCTTTCTCCTGGGATGTTACAGGTAGTCCTCACTTAACGACCACAATTGGGACCAGAATTTAGGTTAAGCAATGTGGTCATTAAACGAGACATCATGTGACTGCTTCGCTTAGCAGCCACAATCCCAGCAATTCCCTTTGCTGATATTAAGCGAGAATCACAGGTTGTTAAGCAGACAGAGTCCCAGGTAAGAAGCACGGGTGAGCCTCAGTGGGGTGGGTGCTGCAGTATGGCACAAAGCCCCAGTTGCCCCACAGCCCTGTGCTTCACAGGCTCTGCTGTGCCCAACTGACCTTTGCCATTTTACTCCTGCTGCTAATGAGGTACACCCAGCTGTATGTGAGGCAGCTGCTTGGCTATGCCAAGCCTTCTTCCTGAGGCCACCTTGCACCGTTTTCCAAGCTGTGCATGCCATTCCCCAGCACCGCCTCGGGAAGAAGGCCTGGTGTGGAGCTTTTTTAGCTAGCCCAAGAAGTCAAGCGGACATCCTCTCATCTCTCTGGGCTGGCTGAAAAAGCTCCGTACAAAAATCCTGTCTGGATTTCAGCACGGAGCTTTTTCAGCCAGCCCAAAGAGTTGAGAGGGAGTCCTCTTGGCATGTGGCAGTGGCATGTGACCTTCCTTGCTGGCTTCCCCATTGACCTTCCAGGGAAGCCAGCAGGGAAGATTGCAAATGGCAATCACATGATTGCTGGGCACCTGGCAACCGGTCATACGTGCGAACTGATTGCCAAGGGCTCAGTCTGCGATCACATGACCGTGGGGGCACTGCAATGGCCGTTAATTTTGGGCATGGATCTTAAGTCCATTTTTTCTTCACTATCGTAATTTCAAACAGTCACTGAATGAATGATCGTTAAGTGAGAACTACCTGTATTTTGATTTCCAAGTTTAATCCACAGTTCTGAGATTTCCTGGTAGTCTCCATTCCAAGCAGAAGTATATTTAACATCTGAGTAGTTCTCATAGCTTTCCATTCATAAAGCTATTTCTACCACTGTGCAAAAATAGCTTCTATTCCTCCAATGGTTTAGAATTGAACATACCACTCATTCAAATTAGAAGACATCCAGTCTACCCAACTGCCTCCATTAACATACTACAATTTGGCAGTTGTCTGGCAAATTGGTGTTTTTTATGAATTTAACCAAAATAATACATATCTTCCCTGCACAAAGCATCCATGTCATATTTTCCTTTTTCCCTCCCTTAAATACTAGTAGCCCCCAAACACTACAAAAATATTTCATTTCTAAAGAGGGCAAGTATGTTATATAGCAATAAAATTTGTCCACAAAAGACAGCATTTTACTGATTTTTATCAGCTCATTACCAATGGTCATAACATTGCTCCAGCTGCTGAAAAAAAATGTTCATTATTTTTACTGCAAGCCAAGACACTACAATAAGGTTGCTTTTTTCCCTTTCTAACATACAAAAGAATTCTCCTTAAACTGAATCATGTGCCTGGTAAAGAGAAGTCACAAGTGGCTGAAACCACCACCACCACCACCACTGCTTTCTCACTATTATCCTTGTGTTCCTTCTTCCAGCAAGTAACAGCCTAAGAAGAGCTTTCATTAAGCAACGCCAACTTAAAAGGGATTCAGCATAATTATTAGTGCTTCTACATGCTTTCCCAGTCATGGCATTTAGGAGATGTGTATCTCTGACCTAACATTTTAAATAGGGATGAGAAGTGTAAAGGTTTGGTGCCACAAATGCATACCGGCAAATTTTGAAGATTGATCCCTCCCCCAGCTTTTTCTGTTTTTTCATTGTCACTGAAATATTACCAGAGTTAGAGGAACCCCCCCCCCACTATGAAATATTCATTCCTTAAATGAGTAAAATGCATTTTAAGACATCTGACTCATTCAAAATGCCCATTTATTTATTTACTTTCGCCTGTGGGTCACTTCAATCACAGTCAGATCTAAGCTGCAAATACTCCACATTTGCAACAAAAATTAAAACAGTTTTAAAAAAAAAACATTAACAACCTGCCTCTTAATGCACGATAAAAATAATCGCTCAATAAATCACCTGCAGGCCACTTGCTGAAGGCCTCTTGGAATAGTCAAATTTTAATGGCTTCTTAATTTGACTAGTAGGAAGACTGTTATGAAAGGAAATGTGTTGGAGAATCCTTTCGCTCCATCTTGTAGATAGCAAGCGAGAAACTTGCAGCTCTTGAACAACTTGAGCACAGCTCCTCACAAGTGTACAGCCCCCACACACTCCCATCATCCTCATCATGGGGGGGGGATGAGTATGACCATGGGCATGTGTGTATCTCTCTTATCACAATGGCTTAATCCTTAGTTTTTTTACATTTTTAATTTCCTTGTGCACTTTCCTGAGAACTCTAGATATTGGGCAATCTAGAAGTATAATCCATAAATAAATCAGAAAAATTAAAAGGCTAGTTTAAAAATATTAAAAAGTTCTACTTAGTTCCCACTTATATTCAACTACTTATTACTTGCTCAAATGAAGAAAAAAACAATCTATAGAAACAACCTCATTTGTTTTCCCCAGGAGTGGATAAGCATATTTTCAAAGGATCAGTAACTCAAATTTTAAGAACCTGTTTCAGAATTAAATTCCCCTCTTTGGAGATGCATTAGAAGTCAATGTTATGATACCTTGCTGATATTTTCTGGGGCCTGATCAGGATGATTGCTGAACTCCCCACCAATCTGAAGGTCACTAACACAGGAAATGCAATCTCGGAGCTCAGTAAGTTTTTGGGTCCCCAGGACCAACAGGGTCTGATACGGCTTTCGGAGCTTATGCTATAAAACAGAGACAGAGAGGGCAAGAAATGATCAATCAAAACATTTCTGACTGGCTGAATTCACACATCAGGCTAAGCCAAAATGTAATTTGTGTAGTTGTAGTTTAGCAAGTTGAAACCAGCCATTCCATCTGCTGCAAGGAATGTAACCAGTCAACTCTATCATTACTTCTCCATATCTAAATGTATAGTAGACAGTAATGTCCTTGCATTAAGCTGTTTCTTACAGGAAGCCAAGACTAAATATTATTCAAGTTAGAGAATTACCACATATGAGATTTATATCATGAAGGCTACCAGATCTGAACTGTTCAAATCCAGGAGCTCTCTTCGCTGCTGTCTAGCAATCATCTGGATTTTGGCAGCCCAAATCTAGTACTCCTAATGCTATCCTTAACTGAAGAATACATTTGGCTACAAACAATACACACAAGCTTTATGCTGGCTGGGTTCCTATCATAATGAACTGTTTGACTTTAGTTCAGTGTCATGGTCACTGTTGCGATGTTCGCTCCATCGTAACGGTTCGCATGCCAGAGTGTTGATGCGTGTTCCTGGCTGGGAGGGTGCTGCTGATAAACCTTGTACGGGGAGATGTGTGGGGCTGTGCCAGGAAGGAATGTGTTTGGGTTATCTCTTAAATGTTAAGGTCTTTTTGCCCGTCGATCAGCAGAGCTCGTTAGGAGCACCTGGGAATGTGGGATTGTTCTGTATGCAAGGGGGGGGGTCGTTGTTGGAAACGGAGCTATTTAGTTCGAGTTTAGGCACACTTTTCTCATTCTCAGCTTTCTCTGTTTGCACTCTATTCTAAATAAAACCAGACCTTAAACTTAGATATGGAGTCTGAGCATTTTAGTTGAGTAAGGCAATTGTTACATTCAGCATATTGTGCAAACTCATTCAACAGTAATTTACTGAACAACCCACAGTTAAATAAACTATAGCTCAGTGTGATGCCTGATCTAGCCACAGAATCAGTTCATTACTCCAAATAACTCAGTAGGGTCTCTATACTGACTGGCAACAGGGTTTCAAATAAAAGTCCCTCCTTCTCTACCTCAAAATGCCAAAAACTGGACCTGGGATTTTCTGCATGCACAGAGGATACTCAGCTTTCCTGTTTTCTGTAAATCTGTATTCATGTCTAAGGAAGGATACAGAAGTCATATTCAACTGCAGTCCCAGACAGACCATTGAACTGTGAAAGGAATCTAGGGTTGTCTCTAAACAAAGTCTTGGCTACAACAAGCCTGCTGTGAGGTCTGGAAGGAGATGCATTTCTGCTAGAGATGTAATCTGCTGTGAATGAAACTAGCCTTGCCAAAAAAAAAAAAGGAAGTCATGTTGCTGAGAAGGGGTTGGGCTCTGCCTCACAATGACATTCTGGGATTACTCTGGGAAGGATTAGGATGTTCTCTATTGACAGTCTGCATTATGTAGGATATAGCCAAAGTTAGAATTACTTTTCTTTAGAATTAATGGCATCTTGTGTTCTGAAAACCTTCTGCAGACAAGTAGACTCTATTTTGTCAAGGAAATGTTGCAAAAGGACCAAATTTCAGCACACTAGAATTTCCCACACACATTCCCCCAAATAAAATGATCTATTTGCTAAGAAGCCATTAAAATAGATGCTAAGCTTAATTACTAACCTTTTGAAATATAACTGGATAAAAAATATTGAGAGTTAAAACAAGCTCAGTTTCGTCAATTAGATTCCCTGGATCTTTTGGCCTCTTTCCAATTGCATGGGATTCCTAGGAAAATAATACATTGGAAAGTTAATCCGATGTTTCCAACAGAAATCAAAACATGTGCATAGATACTCTATCAGCCATTTCCAACCCTCCAGATGTGTTGGGAAAACAATTTTCAGAATTCCTTCCCAACACAGGGTGACAGATAGGGGAAAGACTGTACTCTGTACTCCCTTTACTTAAATAATTTCAAAATTCTCAATTTCTGCCTCACTTTGTTACTTATGGAGGAGAGGTCTGAATGCAACCTTCAGTGTTGTTATAATTCAACCTCACTGAATAGATTTTTTTTGCCTACTGAGGGAGGGAGAAAACATCTCCATTCACTGTAAGTTGCTAAGAACACTGTTGGTCAACTTCATTACCATCACTGGGGTACATAACTCACTGACTTAAGCGGAGCTTATTCAGGAAAAACATACATAAATTGGACCATAAATAAATATAATTTATTTATGGTCCAAGATAGATTAATAGGTACTGCTTCGGCGGGCAGGTAACGGCGTTCCGTGTAGTCATGCCGGCCACATGACCACAGAAGTGTCTACAGACAAACGCCAGCTTTTCGGCTTTGAAACAGAGATGAGCACCGCCCCCTAGAGTCGGACACGACTGGACTTAATGTCAAGGGAAACCTTTACCTTTACTATGCTGTTGGCATCTATGCTTTTTAGCATCATTGTTAGTATTTCATAAATTATCAAGCAATTTTCTGCCAAGATTAAATAATTGATGTAGCTGCATTTCTAAGGGATAACTCAAGTCCAAGGAAATCCAGCCAACTATGATTTTATCTTAACCAGCAATTCATGCGTCTAAACACTCTTAGTGAGCTAAGCTGACCATAAATCAGACATTTCTCAAGAACTATTTACAGAAGTTTCTTTGTCCACCAGCAACCAGTACCAAAGTATGATCTCTGTATCAATAATATTAAGGGGTGTGCCTTTAACTGCAAAACTGTGGACATTATTGCAAACTCTTCACCTCACACAAGCTTGGCAGGTATAAGGAAAGTTCAGTCACTTCCCATGTAGGCCCATCTTCTTCATTTTAAGAAGGAATGGGGAAGTCTGCTTGAAATAGAGCTTGATCAAGCAATGTGAATGGCAGAATCCATCTTAATTAGCAAGTAATGCTGGGGAACAATTCCAACCTTTTACTGAATTGTGGATATACAAGCAAAAGGACATGGTACTTCCTTTCCACACAATCTGTCAAATTCCTAAGTGTTGGGCTGCCGATCAAATTGCCAAAATGTCATACTTGGCTTAGAATAAGACACAAGGTCAATAATTGCTATGCAACTTCCATCAAACTGCACCCTGTGACAGCTACTGTGGCAAGGCCTTATTGACATTAGAACATAAAATCTTGCAATTCTTTAATGATTGTATAGCTGGAATAGCTTAGATATACAATAAATGAAGGGTAATGGCAAGAAGGGAGGCTTTACCATCTCATGAATAAATGTTTCTTGTCTACATGCACGATCAACAATGATGGTTTCTTCTCGCCTCTCCAGAGCCTTCTGCCGAATTCTATAAACGGGAAGAAGGAAAGAAGGGAAAGGAATGGATTCCTAAATCCAAATGCAGGATCTAACACTCTTTTAAATAAACCTTATAAAATCCAGAATTAAACATCACATTAGAACTCAGCAACTTTTGATTCCAAACCAAGCTCATTCATCGAACAGTCTAAGAAAGTATTATGTAAAATCCTCATAAGAAGACAATTTATCTTGCAGAGTTTTGGAAACAAGTGTACAATGGTGTGGATTTCTATAGGTATCAAACTGTATCAAACACATGATTCAAAATATTCTTTTAACAGTAAACTCTGATAAATCAAAGTAATACAAACCAATACAACTTCATTTGGACATACAGGGATTTTAAAATAACAACATTTTACTATTGGCTCTGATTTCTAGGTTTCAAAACTATCTAAGATCAATAGGGTGGGAAGCAATATTCTTAAGAGTGGGTTGGGCAAAAAAAAAAATCATCCCAGACAAATCAATACTGACAGAAAGAGCTTCTTACTCATTCATTGCATACTAGAATAATTTTATTGATATCTGTCTGTACTGAGAAGATATATTAACAAAACCTATTTCCCAGCAGAATAAACAATGATTATTTGGGTAGCTACTTTTTCCTTTAAGAAACTTTCAGTCCTATAAGTGTTTCAGTGCCAGCTCAAATAAGCCTTTGTCTACTTACACATTTTCACCAATTCTGTCTGTTGACAGGTTAGCTATATCTGCCTTATATTTACTGCCTTTTCTGTTTTTATTTAAATAATATGGTGTCAAGTACTTTTATTGTAGAGTGTAACATCTTAAATATACTTGTATACCACTGCAGGGTACCCAAAGATGAAGCACTTGCATATTCAAGGATGGAGAGCTTTATTAATAAATAATTAAGAAACGATTAATTTAGATCATCCAAATGTAAAGGCAGGACCTAGAAAGTGAGGGCAGAAATGTAGTTAATAAACTTATCTTCAATTTCCTAGAACCCAGAGCTATCTGCCAGGTATGGTAAAAAAAGTCAAGATGATGTCCATGATGGTGTGAATGGAGATCAGCCTATTTTTCATGTGTGACACAGATAAAAAAACAGGTGAAGTGCCAATCACCCACTACAGCTGCCATCTTGACCTTTTTGACTACACCTTGTGAGGACCAATTTTACAGAATGATTTCACAACTAAGTGCCTTCTGGATATGTGGGATGATCCTGGGCAGCTTTGCAAAGAGTTTAATATAGGAGTAGGCCATCTGAACAGCCAAGGACACGGTCATGGTCCAACAAGACCCATTTACCAGAAAGTAATGTCAGAAAACAGTTCCCTACCATTCCTTCTGGCCCCAGATGCTCTCAAGTACCTCAGCTTCACTTTGCCCCCTTTTTCCTCCCCCTTAACTTTGTCCACAGGCCTATCACTGATTAATAAATAAAGGCTGGTCAATGACCAAAAATAAAGAACTTTGACTTTAATTAGCAAATACGTATGTTAGAAGCTGTTGCTTTATTTTGCAGTATGGCAGCTTGCCATCTGATGTTAAAGGCTATTGACAGTATGATGGGAGGAGAAATTCCCTGGGGTCAAGGGACGCATATGTGCATCCTTCATTGCTTATCCCTGATCTAAGATGGTTGAAAATACACCATGTTGGAAGAAGGTTAATCACAGTTACAGAGCAGTACTTGCTTTTAATGTTATTTCTGTGTTTTTACATAGAGAAACCCATTCCTCAGAAGTACCAATAATCAGAATGACTGGTTTAACTTGATAGGCCTAACTGTCTCAGCCTCCTAGAAGGAAGGAAAACTCAACAGACAAGGGGAGATAATTTATGTTGTATCACTTTCCTACAGTTACATTTTTATTTCTTAACTTCTGAAACACCAATTTCCCTTCGCTGGACAATGCAGGGGAACTGCACAACTGTGTTAAATAGTTATTTATTTATTTATTTGACTGATAAACTGCTTCACTCTAGAGGCCCTAGGCAGTGTACAAAACCAAAACACCATACAAGGAACAATGTAATAAAAAAACAATAAAACTGGAAACACTTACAAACTACAATGGCACTCATCTTCCCACAGCTATTTAATAAACAAAAGTCTCCTTTTCCACAAATATCCCATAAATTTAGCATTCAGCAATGACCTAAAGTACATGCTAGAAGTATTCAGTCAGGCAAACTAACTGAACTAAGCCATCACAGTTTGCTTGCTTTGGCTTGGCATGTTTATAAATCTGCTCACTGCCTTAGTTCATAAACTGTACTTAAAACTAATCATGGCTTAGAATAAACTAAACTAATCAGAATTGCAACTGAAATGAAATTCAATATACTTAAGAGTTATTAAGTTGGTATCTTCAGGTATCACTTGTGAATCTTCTTTATCAGAGCTCTTCAGTGCAGCAATGCTAAAAACAATATAAAAAATAAAAAATTAATTCTATGCTCATAGGAAAAGTCAACTTGTAAACATATAGGAACATATAGAAACATACTATGATACAACTACATGTAGGAAGTAAACCTAGATCCTAGACAATTGCCAAGAAAATGTTTTCAGACTAGATGTCCAGTGCTACTGTAGATTTTTCTCTTTCAAGCAGAAACAGTATGGCTGGATTCATACATCACATTAAAACACAATGTAATCAGTTTCTTTCTGATTAGTGTGTTCAATAGACTAGCTATTGTGGTTTCTGAACAATGTTTATGGCTTAGTGGATTGTGTGAACCCAGAAAATTGAGACTTGTTACCATGGTTTGGCAAATAAAGAGTATGAACCAAGTCTGCCCTTAAGACTACTGGTAGAAAATAGACTATTTTTCATATTTAGAATGAAGAAAGCCAACCCATTGTTCATTACTACCAGCTTCTGATTCCTGGTGGGTACTCACATGAAAGAGAAATGCTCTTTTATGCAAAGAAACCAGTAAGAAGTAACTAAAAAAAATTAACAGTTCTTTAATACAGAAAACTACTGTAACAGGCAAAACATTTTTTGTCTACCATGCTAACTTCTACAGCCGGTAGTGATTTTGTATAGAAGAACAGCTTTTGCTCATTTCCTGTTAGTAAAAACTAGGCATTCATGTATTAAGAAACATGGAGCTGAGACAAAGGTTAGCGGCTCCTAATCTGCCTCTACGCACAACGTGCAGTGAAGTTTTCCCATGACCCCATCATCATCTTAATGGCGTGCATTCTCTTTCCCCACATCTTTGGCTGCTATAGAAATATATAAATATACAAAAAAGGACGTCAGGAGAAATTTCATGTTATAAACAGAAACCAGATGTAGGGACACTATTTTAACAGACAAACTTGGCTTTCCTCAAAATGAAGTCCTCTCCTTATGCTTGCTTCATACTATATCTGAGCCTTTCCTATAAATATCCGAAGTTGAAAGTGCCTTGCAATACATATTTGTAGAGATCCCAATTGGTTGCAGTCTCTTGTTCAGTCTGTTGAACTATTTGCATTTCAATTTACAGCAGGTTGCCAATCCGAACACCAATATAATGCAAAAACCTTTTTTAAAAGAACACAAACAAGCAAGCACACACATAGTACAACTTTATTCTAAAAGAATGAGTATATTTTCATGTTTGGAAAGGAAAAGGACATCCACAGGCTTAAGGACATAGCACTGTCACCCATATAGTTGAGATTTTCCCTTTCCATATAGGAACCAATAGATTCTAAATCTGGAAATACTACAACTAATATTTAGCTCTAATACTAAGCAGAGCATTCATAACCAAAAAGAAAAATATCAACCTCAGAAGTCCACTGGAGTGGCTTGGGGTCAATCACTCTCACCCCAACCCCACAGGATTGTAGCTATAGGGAAAAAATAGGGGAGGACTTTCAGAGATGAAAGGAACTGAAGACGACCATGGCAAGTAGACCAGCTCTTCGTAATTCCTCTCCAGACAAGAAGAGGACTTGAGATCACCCACAAGTGCCCCAGACAGTTGCTCTTTCCGAGGAGACCGCAAGACAGCAGTCTCTGGAGGGTTTAGAGCTCTGGGAGAAAGGGAATAGCCATCTTGCTCAAACTGCAGTCAGCACCTTTAAAAGGACTCTGGGTTTGCATACTTCCTTTTCTAATCACTTCAGGAAATTGCTTGTTAACTGCTTTTCAGCTATTAGGAACCTTTGGATCGACAAGTCTGAAAACATCAGGTGAGTTTTCCTTCAAACCTTAGTGAAAGAAGTTTTAAATACAAGTTTAAGGACTTTATTTTTTTTTCTGGAATAAACAGCAAAAGGGTGATAAGAATCTTGATTTTATAAAGTTAAAAACTGACTAAGGGTCCAGATGGATTTGAAATAAGACTTTGGAATTAATTATAAGAATCCTTCCCATGGGAAAATGCTTTTATTTTGAATTCTTTTAAAAAAAACAGGATGAGATTTTTAAGGCTGAATGCTAGAGGGAACCAGAAGAAATTAAAGACTGCAATTAAAGGAGAACACTTAAATTTGACTTACTAATACAATGGAGCAAAATATTTTATTGAAGGATATTTTTGAACAATGGACCCAGAAGTTAATATTAAGAATGTCTGCCATTATAGATTGTTGTTGTTGTTTATTCGTTTAGTCGCTTCCGACTCTTCGTGACTTCATGGACCAGCCCACGCCAGAGCTTCCTGTCGGTCGTCAACACCCCCAGCTCCCCCAGGGACGAGTCCGTCACCTCTAGAATATCATCCATCCATCTTGCCCTTGGTCGGCCCCTCTTCCTTTTGCCTTCCACTCTCCCTAGCATCAGCATCTTCTCCAGGGTGTCCTGTCTTCTCATTATGTGGCCAAAGTATTTCAGTTTTGCCTTTAATATCATTCCCTCAAGTGAGCAGTCTGGCTTTATTTCCTGGAGGATGGACTGGTTGGATCTTCTTGCAGTCCAAGGCACTCTCAGAATTTTCCTCCAACACCGCCATTATAGATAGACTGTGTTTAAAAGATATTATGGAAAAAGTTTTACCTGACAAGATTGAGACTGATCTGAAAGTGGATTTTAAAATGATAGGCTACAAGAATGATATGGAAAAAGATGCTACAGTGGACATAAAAATGAAACTGGCTGATGTCTTAATAATTAAAAGGGGTACACAAATAACAAACCAAGAGAGTGACCAGGATAATTTTCCTACATTGGAATTACAAAAGAGGCTTGTTAAAGCTTTGAAGAATTTTGTGAGATGGGACAAGGAAAAAAGGAAAAGAATTCAAGTTCTAAGACATTATTTGAAAGGACTAAAGATTGTTAAAAGTAAAAAAGAAGGTATATAAAGTTGGTTTAATAGACTTTTGATCAGGACTGAAACAACGAGGTTTTAAGGATGTGGTTATGGCTAAGAGATGGGATATGGGAAGAAGAGATCATTTGCTGTATTTTAAGAGAAGGTGGTAAGTTACTAAAATCGTTTATACTTGTGATGAAGGGGAAGTCATTTCTTTAATATTTTTTTTCTTTTTCTTTACTATATTATTATTTTTTATTTTTCTATTTTTTTTATTTTCTGCACTTTGTATTTTTTTTTGTTTGTATTAGTTTTTATCTTTTTCATTGTAATTTTTAATAAAATTATTATTAAAAAAAGGAAAAATAGAGAGCACTCTCTACCACCTTGAGCACCTGAATGAAAGGTGGGATAGAAATCAATTTATTGTGTTTTCTCTTTGATATACGTTTTTACTTCAGTGTCCAAGGACAAACACAGAGACTGCAGTTCCAAAGGGAAGCTGCATAGTCAGAAGATTCCAGGGACAGACAGCATGCCCACCCCTCGAACACAGGACTTTGAGTCCATTCCAGCCTTGATAGTGTTATAGAGAGGCAAAGGTCTTGCATTGTGTGGAACAAAGGGGTTTTGGTTTTGTTTTGTATGTAAAAATACATCCTGTGTCAAAAAGTTGCAAGTGATCACCCTCATCCTGTTAATGGAGTTGGGCTAGGGCATAACAATAATATAATATAGGTTACAGCACTCCTTGAATGTGGGTCACTGGAATATTGCAGTGGGGTGTAAAGTCAAGCTAAAACAGAGGTTTAAAATTATCCTGCAGGTACTGCTGCTATTCTTATCATATCACTGAGAGATTTCAGTAGTCAATGACAAAGCCCAATAAACAATAATAATGGGTTATAAAGTAGCCTGAATCCATTTCAGGGAAGCTACAAGTCCACTTTTTACGGGTACAGTTTTATTGATTGATTGACTGATTATGTGCCATCAAGCTGGTATCAACTCTTTGTGTTATATTTCCCCATTAATCTCAGAGAGGCTTAATTCTGAGCAAGCATACACATGATCAGGCTGAAAGTATAATTAGGGCTGCAGATTTTATCCCCAACCTATGTAAACCTATGTTTATACTGAAAAAAAATGAGCTCCTGAATTTAACAGGACTTAAGTGAGGAGAGAACTCAAAGTGGGTTAATGTTGGCCAACATTGTCTGAACTTGGAAACTAAGCAGAGTGGGTTTGGTTAATCCTTGGATGGGAGACTACCAGAGAATATCAGGGTGGAAGGCTAGACTGGGTATTCAAAGAACATTTTGGAAAAAGATAAGGGCAAAGCACTTTCACACTTTTACTAAAAAACCTGCATAAACATGTCCATAAAATTCTTAGGAACCTTGAGAGGGGAGGAAAGAAGTCTATTTCCTACCATTGCTGCTCCCACAGAAGGTAGCATAGGTTACTTTCAGGGAGACTGATAGGTTCCTGACCATGTCCTACCCCTTGTCACCTACCAATGGGTAACCAACTACTGCCATGAACGTGCAGTTGGGTAAGGTTCAGAGTTCAAGCAGGCTTTCCCCCAATTTCTCTTTGAAAATGATTCATTTCAACTCTATGGGGACTGATATTACCAGCACTATGCTAGAGATTTTCATACCACTCGATTAAATGTAAATAGAAAGGGACCATTTCCTCTTTCCCCTTGTCTCCTTCCTGCAATGCTTCTCCCTCAAAACCACTTCCCTTCAAGCTACTGTTCTTCTTGTAAGGAGGGGAAACACCCACACCCACGCATACATGCCTGCCCCTACCCCCAAGTTAGCAACAGTGTGTTTAGTTAATGAATGGAGTTAAGAGTATTCCAGGCATTCCCTGCTCCTTCATCTGCCATCCCTCTTATGTTCCAACTGATCAGGTATAGCAATGTTTCTCAGACTTGGTAAGTTTAAGATATGTGGACTTCAACTCGTATCTTCCCAGTTTTTCCAGACTGGGCTTTGCGGGGCGGGGAGGTGCTTAGGCAGCTCATGGTCTAAATTTTTTTCCACCACTGCCCCCAAGTTCTGCTCCAATCAGCCTCTGCTTTGTTGGAGGAACTGCTCAGAGCCTACTTGAAAACCCTTTGCAGCAAGTCTCCAGTTCCCATGATTCTGGACACTTGGTATCTAAGCCTGAGCCAGAGATTGTAATCACAAAAGGGTTTTAAAAGCTCTTGCCATAAGAATACTAACTTCTTGATGTTGGGGTGGCCATAGGAATCCTGTGAATATTTTATTTTAATCCTCTATCTTCTGTAAGATCCTCATTCCACAAGGTCTATATTCCCAGATGTCAACCACCAAGAGTGCAAAGGAACTGACTACACCACTAAGGTGTCTGGTCTCTCTAGCACAGCCTTTCTCAACCTTTTGACCCTGGAGGAACCCTTGAAATATTTTTCAGGCCTCGGGGATCCCCTGCACATTCAGGCTCAAATATAGGCCAGAAGTTACAAAATTATTATATTCGTTTCATGTGTAGGCCTGTGTATATGCATTAACAGTGTTCTTAAACTAAAAAAAAAAAAGAATGAAACTTACCTCTTTAATGCGTAGTTGCCCAAATTTGAAATAATTTTAAAAAATAAATCAAGATCTTCCAGGGAACCCCTAATGACCTCTTGCGGAACCCTGGGGGTCTACAGAACCCTGGTTGAGAAACCACAGCACAAATAGTTGCAGAGCTGCAGAGCCTGCAGCCAGATGTGAGGGGTGGTCCCACAGCAGGCCTGTCTGGGTCAACTGGAGCTCAGCCTCTGAAGGCTCCTTTTCTACATGCCCTAGAATTGGCAGAGCTTGTGCGCCATATGAAGGAAAGTGCTTTTTCATGCTTGGGCACCTTTGACTGTCTTCAACCTGCCTCAGGAGATGGAGACTTAGGTGGGAGGTCATACCATCAAGAAAAGGTTAATAGGGTATCTTTGTTACCTGTCTTGTGGAACATCACCTCTCTCCTGGTGAGACTGGCCCCATCCCTGATGTCCTTCTGGAAGTCCCTCAAAACTTGGCTGTGTGAACAGGCATGGGGGTCTCAAGGAAATGGTGATTTAATGAGGTGGTTACATTTTTTGTAACATCTAATGCTCTCTCCTAGCCTTTTAATAATAATATTAATTTTTAATTGTGGAATGTTTTGTAATATTGTCACTTTATAGCTTTTTATGGTGCGCCATCCAGAGTCACGTGTTGTGAGATGGGCGGCCTTACAAATATGATAGATTAGATCAAGCAAGCAAGGAGGAATGTGTGTGAATGAGCTGTAGCTGAGGATAACTCTGCACACACGCCCATTCTACGCAGGTTTACTCAAAAATAAACCACGGTTGAGGTCAAAACAAAAGGCATTCAAGGGGTGAGATTCATATAGTCCGGGGGTCGCAAAATTGCAACGCGCCATACAGTTAGCCAGGAAGCGGGATGAGCTACCTGCACACAGCCCTCAACTCTGCCGCGATCTCCGGCGTGCAGAGAAAATCCTCCATCAGCGCCGCCTCGTCGTCCGCAGGTTCCGCCTGCTGGAGAGACACGTCTTCCTTGCGCAGCGCCTCCTTCCAAAGAGCCCCAAAGGCGCCCACGTGGAACGCCCGAGTGTTCAGCTCCACGGTCTCATAATCGGGGATATTGCCTCTGGAACCGCTACCGCTTCCAGCCATTTTTGCACCAGGAGGTAGTGGAGAAGGGGCGAGGCGAGACTGGCAGTGGAGTCCCAGTGGCTTCTGGAGCTTGTAGTTTCTTTCTCTCCAAACCGTAGAGACTTGTCGCAGGATTCGGCCACGCAAACGGCATTTCCGACATTGCTGAACTATAACTTCCAGCGGACTCAGCCAACAAGGGATGCTGGGAGTTGTAGTTCAAATTCATTGGAGGGTGCACAAGTCGCTCACTGCTTCAAGCGACTGGAAGCGTTTGCTTATTTTTCCAGCAAATTGCGGAAAGAGCCAGGCGCCTCAGGCCCGTATCTGCGGATTATTTTTCTTTATTTAAATAACGATCGTGCAATTAGAAGAGAATGAAGCCAGAGCGGCAGCGATTGGGTACCCATTAGATTGTGCCTAGCTTTAAATTCTGCCGTAATTTTACGTAACTTTAAAATCGTGCTTGCTTGCTTGCTTATTTATTTATTTATTATCCCGCCTTTATTATTTTTATAAATAACTCAAGTTGATACTTTTAGAATTGTTATTGTTTTAACAGTATTGTATCTTTAGGTCACACTATTTTTTATTAAAAAGGCAGGATACAAATTTATATATATTCATAATTAATGATAATAATAAGAATAGGACAGCAGCTGAAAAATTCGAAAGGATGACTGCAGCCTCGTTGAGAATGCTGGCAGTTGCAGTCCTATCATATCTAGAAAGCACCAGCTTGGGTGATTGTACTGTAAATCTTTTTTAATAAATAGCAGCTCATTTGAAATTCTTTGTCATCCAGGTATGAAAAACATTCTTGATAACTAGATTCTGTATGTACTCCATATGGATTATGTAACTGTTCATTTTTCAGCTGAGAGCTTGATTAAAGGGGAATACAAAGCTAACTCATTCTGTACCCACTGAACATTATTTCAATTCCTATTAATTATCAATTAATAGTCTTAGTTGAAAAGTATCAATATCTTATTTTATTAAAGAATGCATAGTCATAGATTGATGTATCCAGCGAGAAGGTTATTCACAGCTGAAGCTAAGCACCCCCACGTTACATCCCAGTCCAATGACTTCTGACCACCATTGCTATGGCACAGAATTTGGTCACCTTTGTAGAGACTTTGTGGGCCTCATTTAATGAGAAACACGCTGATGCCTGTTAGGACTGGTCTGGATAATCTGCAGTGAGGATTGCATCCACCCACTCAGGATGAGAAACAGAGTATTTCAGAAGCACAGGTACACCTGTTGCAATTTCAGTGTCTGAGCATATGCACAAACAATCTCCATAGAAGATGTTATTAAATCTCCCCATCAGTACCATTGAGAACAGAGGGTCTAACAGCACAAGTTTCAATGTTTGCCTATGTGAGGGCACAAATATATAATAAAAATATTTGGAGATGCTGAAATGTTGGCACATGAGCTAGTTAAAGCAGAATTACACGATGTTAGGACTATCCTTTGGTACATCAAGATTGAGGATTCTGTTTGATCTCATTCCAGGCTTTGTCCAACCACAACACAGGTAGGGATTGAGGGTGAGCCTGCAATAACTTATATCAAATGAGATGTTATTTGCTTCTTCCATGGGAAATTGAATCTGTCTACAAAATACAGTAAGTTGAACTAGAGACTCATTCTCCTAGATTTAAGCCAATAATTTAACTGGCACAGCCTCAGAAGGGCCTCCACAGAAACTCAGCCAGGCTCTAATTGAAGTGATGCAGGAACTCAGAGCAAAGCTCTCAGGAATGTAGCCTGGGCAGATTCTAGCGTAAGGGATCCTTGTGTGCCATATAACAAACGTTTTAGCTTTGAAGTGTTGAAGTGCTACAGGCACATAGTTACAACTTGTGTATGTGGTTATTGCATTAGATGCTTCATGCATGTGGAGCATGAAGTTTGAAGACTGGAGTTTCCAGGATGTAGACCACTGAAAGTAGATCCCTAGATGTTTGCAGGCATTAAGTTGTTCAATTTGAATCTTGTTAATTTTCCAAATAGAGGGTGATTAGTATGCCATTTGGTGAATTCAACCACCTTTTTTACATCAACCATTTTTATGTGGTTGATTTCTAGATTTCAGCTTGGCAGTATAGCATTAATGCATGGATGCTTCATTGCAGCCCCACTTGAGATACAGAAAGAGCAGCAGCATAAGCATGTTCTTATATGAGATTAATTTATGAGCTAGAGATGGAGGGTGAAATTCAAGTCTGGTGAGAGCCTGAAGCATCCAAATAATATTTCAGTGTGCTGAAATCTATTATATTTTTCCTTATATTATATGGCACATGTATACAGGTAGTCCTCGCTTAGGGACTGGCAACTCTGTCACTGAGTGATGCAGTCATTAAGTGAGACATGTGACCACAACAGACTTACAACCTCACTTCCACTCTCATTAAGTGAATCACCGCAGGTCGTTACGCAAGACATCATGCGACTGAGACTTGCAATCTTACTGCTGGCTTCTCCATTGATTCTGCTTGTCAGAAACAGGCTGTGAAGTGCGCAAATGGTGATCATGTGACCGCAGGACACTGCAACAGTTGTAAATGCATTCCTGAATTTCAGTCGTGACTGTGGGGATGCTGCAATGGTTGTAAAGTTACTTTTTCAGTGCCTTTGTGACTTCAAACAGTTGCAAAATAGGGCAGTTGTTAAGCGAGGATTACCTGTATGTATATCAAACCCTCGGCAAGTGGCAGTCCCTACCTGACCTCGGTCAGTTTCTAGAACTGAGCAGGGCCAGGCTTGATTAATATGTGAATGAGGAATAAAGTGGGAATTCTGTTAAGTTGAGTGGCGAGATATATATAAAAAAACCCTAAAGGTGCCTTTATCTTTTTAAATGAGAATATTTTTTAATGTAGAAAAGAAAGTTTGATTCCTGTCTCATACAATCCGGAATAACAGCAGAAAAAAGCGATGAGGTCTTTTTTGGATGCAGCACATGGTGGGCATGCAAAGTAAGCATACTAAATTGCAGTAGCACACTTATTCTAGTGTGATGGGTTTTAATTATTTCTGTTGTATTTTTTAATGTTTTATAATCCTCTGTTAGCTGTCCAGATGGCAAGTGGGTAGCCATACAATTTGAAATAATAAAAATATAAATGAAATTATTCTTAAAACCTGAGTAAGCCACACCACAGATACAAAGTGCAGCACATCTAGATGTGATGTGTGCAGAGTGAAATTCAGGGCAGGTCTGGACAGATACAACTAACTAGATTATCTGAAAGGGTGCACCCAGCCTACCTGACTGTTAATTATTTCCACATTTAACCTTTTCCTTCGATTAATCTTTAACTTCGTCTGAATTTGTGGAAAACAATAGAAACTTCTCTCGCATCTAATTTTGAGGATTTAAAATAGGTTTTAATTTCAGTTTTACAGCCTGATATTTTGTCAAATGTTTGCTTGGCCTGGATGTTTAATGCTGGACAATGAGCCACATGAAACCACAGTTGGATTAAGTGCATCATCAGATGTCATGCTAGATCAGGGGCTTCATCAGACTCCAGTAACCATTTTGATGGTCTCAGAGCACTTCCACTCTTTTTCCCCCCTAGTTCCCCTCTTCCCCCCAGGCGTAATGGATAGCTTAACATGTCTGTTTAACCACCCCTTACTTTAAAAAAAATTGGCTAATTCCACCCCCACCTGTATGTAGGGAAAAATAAGAGGCAGAATTAATTATTTAAATCACTGCTTTTTGTCTCTTTAAAACTCAGCCTAAAGAAAATGGGCTGAAACATTTCACCTGATCTGCCCAATACCATCACTGCATCATTGGCAATGCACCTTCCAGGGACTGAAACATTTTGAAAAAGTAAAACTGCAGTCCTTTGGCACAAGTGAGTGGACCACCCCTGCAATAAATCAAACAAGTCTTTGATTTCAGATTCCAACTAGTGCTAGCCAAAAATGACAACAACTACAGGTATGAACAGCATGCACAGCTTTAGCCAAACCCCACGTCTGCTTCAAGAGCCAGATGGGGCAACGGTGCCAGTGGTCTAGTTAACAGGACACTTGTCGTCTTGGCATGTCATCTGCACATGCTAATAATGCAGAGGCTTATATTTCTAGCTGGCAGTTTATCTTGCTGAAAGATCATTTCTGGGAAGCTCTCTTCTTGAATGAAAAATCTATCTCGGAAGTGGAACCTCTATAGCAGTGTTTCTCAGCCTTGGCCATTTTATGGTGTGTGGACTTCAACTCCCAGAATTCCCCACCCAGCCATGCTGGCTGGGGAATTCTGGGAGTTGAAGTCCACACACCTTAAAATGGCTGAGGCTGAGAAACACTGCTCTACAGAGCAGAAATTAAGAGCAACGTGAGATAAACGACTCCAGCAGCATGTTGGAGAGATGGCACTAGATGGACAATGGAAGAACTCCTCTGCAGATACAAAATCTCTGAAGGTGAGTTTGCACCATACATTAGGCTAAAATGGGGTTGTTTGTGGCATTGCATGTTGGGCAGATCCATAGGTTTCTCAGTAAACCATGGTTCAGTTAACCATAAATGATTGTTTTATGCAAGCAGAATTTATGAGTCTAAAGAGAAAATGGAAAATTTTTGCTGTTTCAGACAAAACAAAATCCAGGTGGGATGAGTAGTGCAAAGTTTGTGCCTCTCTCCTCTTTGCAACTGCCAGTGTGGCATATTCCACTGGCCTGCCCATCTTCCCAGCACCTTCACTTCCCCACTCCCCTCAGCAACTGCTGCAGATATCCCAGCCTACTGTATTTCACCAGCCCACCATACAGTATCTTCCCAGCACTGCCATTGATGTCCCAATGCAGTGTTTCTCAACCTTGGCAACTTTAAGATGTGTGGACTTCAACTCCCAGAATTCCCCAGCCAGCATTCTGGGAGTTGACGTCCACACATCTTAAAGTAGCCAAGGTTGAGAAGCATTGTCCCAGTGCAACATACTCCATCATCCCTCCTGCCCTCTGTCTCCTCTCAACTGCTATTGCCAATATCCCAGATCACATCAGCTGCCTCATCCACCCCTTCCACCTTCCCAGCAGCTCCCACCACCACTGCTGATGTCCTACTGTGGCATATCCC
The DNA here is from genome assembly GCF_035149785.1 of Candoia aspera. Lineage (NCBI taxonomy): Eukaryota > Metazoa > Chordata > Lepidosauria > Squamata > Candoiidae > Candoia > Candoia aspera. The sequence continues at coordinate 187,982,943 of NC_086154.1, forward strand.
ACCAGCCTGCACTATCTTTCTGGTGCCTGCTCTCTCTCTCCTGCCTTATGTCAGTTGCTGATGTTCTTGGCTTTTTTTTTTATTCTATGCACAACCAACCAACAGAGTTGATTTTTTATCATGCACAGATGACCCCCCCTCCCATTTTTTAAAAAACATGAATATCTGGGCATCAGCTACCCAAAGCCAGCTGTTCTGTACACAGAGCAGCTTATACATGGATTGTTTTGTATGCCTTTAATTGCAAAGGTATGATTGATTGATTATGTGCCATCAAGTTTTTGTTGACTCTTAGTGACCACATAGATAGATCCATCTGTGAGCAAAGGTATTATACTTGGTGTAAATTTTATACTACCTAAAAAGATCAATTATTGTTTCCAAATCAATTTATTAAGGATTTTTCCCTTACATTTCAATTTTAATTCAGGAGTCACGAGGAGGCTTGCAACACTGTAAGCTCTTTATGGAGGCTTCTGAATTTAAAAAAACCCAATGCATTTGTCTGTTTATTTATTCAATAGTTTTATACACCGTCCGCTTCTGCAGATTCAAGGCTGTTTCCAAAACCAGAGATAATATGTTCAGTCAAATCAGTATTAAGCATCCAGCGAAAAATCAGCCCACATGCTATTAGGCCTCAAATGCTCAATGGAGAGACAGGTTTTAATAAGTTTGTGAAAGATGAGGAAATCCCAGCCTTCCGTACTTTGGAACGCAAGGGCTTCACAGCACGCAGAGAAGTCATGTTGTCAGGGCCCCACTCCCATCTCCCCTACTTCATGTGGAATGGGATTCCTCATTATACCTACATACAAAAGTGCACATAGCAGGTCAAATCTTGCCAGGAGAGACTGTCCAGTAGATACCAGGAGTCCTGCCATGTAGGGCTTTAAAGGTGGTAACCAGCGGTTTGGACCAGGAAGCAATGGACACAAGCGCAGCAACTGCACCATTAAGTATTACGCAGCTAAGGACTGCTGCTTCTGCATTTTTTTCAAAGGCAGCCACATGCAGATTATATAGCAGTAGCTTAAGCGTAAGGTGACGAACACTGGTGTCAGGGATTCTTGACCCAAGTAGGCCTGCAGTTAGCACACCAGCTAAAGTTGGGCAAAGGCTTGTTGCAGGTCCCGTTCACGAAGGAATGTCATTGGACGGGACCCAGGAGGAGAGCCTTTTCTGCCGTGGCACCTGCCCTTTGGAACATCATTCCCCTGAAGTCAGATTGGCCCCAACCTTGCTGGCCTTCCGGAAGGGCCTGAAAACATGGCCTTGCCATCTGGCCTGGGGATCTGGTAATGTGGGTACAGAGCCTGCAAAGTGGCTGTGTTGCTAGGAAAATTGAGTGCATGGTCCTGCAGATTATGCTTTTTAATGCTTTTTATTGTTTTTAATGCTTTTTATTATTTTTTCCTTATTTTGTTTTGTTGTTTTGTGTTTCTTACTTTGTACACCATTCAGAGTCATGTATGTGAGATAGGCGGCTATATAAATTTATCAAATAAATAAATAAAGGCCATTGTATTCACTCCTCTAGTAGGAGCCGTGAATCCAGAAGGACCCCCAAAGTGTAGTCCTGCTTCTTTAGGGAGAGAGTAACCCCATCAGGTACTAAGACTAGAGCTAAGATAGAACCATTAATTCCATTTTGTTTTCATGAATCCAGATTCTCACAGCCTCTAGATCCTACCCAGTCAGAATGTCTACAGCATTCCTGGCTCAGCCTGGGGTAGTGAGTATCATACTGATGATACCTTACCCCAACTTGGGAGATGACCTCTCCCAGTGGTTTCACTGTAGATGTTAAATAACGAGGAGGAGAGGATCAAATGCTACAGCACCCCAAATTGGAGTAACCATCAATCTGAGCATACTTCCCTGATTTACTGAAACTGTCCACTTAGGAAGGAGAACCCCTGCAAAATAGTACTTCCAATCTCCAGCCTACAAAGGCATTCCAGAAGGAGACCATGGTCAATGGTATTGAGCATTGCCAAGAGTTCAAATAGGATCAGGTAGGACACACTCCCTCTAGGTCTTGATTAAGGTCATCCACCAGAAGGAAAACTCTGTTTTAAAATGTTTCAAAGAACAGTTTTTCATGGTAGCTTAGAAGTTCTTAGACTCTGATGATGAGGAGAAAAAAAAACTACTAATGTAGGCAATTTCATCATGATCAGTAACTTGAGCATGACATGTAATTTTCCTCCTCTGCAAATAGGTTACCACAATTTTCTTGAGTATGTTAGAAAAATTAGTTGATGCAATGAAACGCCCAGACTGATGTCCTATTTTAACCTTCTTTTCAATGACAGTAACTAATATATATAGTTACTGGTCCAGTATTCATACCATTTAACAAACACTAGCTTATAGACCTTGCAACATTCCTGTATGAAAAGTCTTTAATGTCCCTTCACTACTGCAGATGTGAGGGATTAAGAGGAATAAACCTATAGCTAAAACAAAGAGTTCTCATATATTCTAGCTACTTCTTTCTGGATCTTCAGCAAATTAACGCAGTTCCTAATGCTGCTTGACAGTTGTCCAAACTCCTGTTTGAAAGAAATTTAACTCTTTTTTCAAATACACATTTTCTGGAATAGTGCAAATCTTGTATGAAGGACAATTAAACTATAGATAAATGTTATAGCCAAAATGGGACATCTTCTACTTGTTCTGAACTGCCTTTCTAATCCTTCTAATCCTCTAAACCTCCTTTCTAATCAAAGCTTCTTGATTTTACATGGAAGGTAATAAAAAAGGGCAAGCATCTTTTTCTTGCTGTTTAATTTTGCCCTCTTTGGTAAACAACCACACACACCAGTTTAAGGATATATGGGGAGCTTACTGACAGTTGTTTACTACTACTATCTGAACATTAAAACAGAAGCCACGTACTAATAATGGAGTGAATAACATCCTGTACAGAGCTGTTAAGATTGACTGTTTTCTTCTGGAGTCACAACAAAGATTTTTTTTTGGTGAAGTGTTACTAAGAAGATGAGACAAAGAACATACTGAGCTTGAAATGAGTTAATGCAATTCTGGAAACACCTGGTTAATATGGGCATAATGGGAATAAGGAATACAGTGTTTTTGTTGCATCATAGCTACACTAAAGAAATTGCTATTAGAGTGGGTGTGGATTCAAGAAGCATAACAGAATAACTGGAAATATTATAAAGACTACATCTTCCTTTCAATCAGCAAGATGTAGACCTGTCATAAATTGCATGAGTCCTCATAGCATGGATGGTCTCACAAAAGGCCTTTTTCAATAATTTTCTACTAACCATGGATACTGAAGATTGTGCCTGTTTTTTGTGGGGGGGGGAGGGGAAGGATCAAACCAGAAATACAATGAACATTTTTCATAATTCCATATATTAAGTTCAGTCCTGACATGGAGATAAGTTTAACTGAACACATGGTACTATTCCAAATATGGATACTTTGATTTGCATTTAAAACAGGCATCCAATCTGGCTGGATGCAAGCTAGTTTTCCCATTACACTAAGTCACAATGTAGTTTATTTGACTTGGGCTTATTTATTTATCTAACTGATTTATCCACTGCCTCCATCCCCAGGGACTCTAGGAGGTCTACAGATCTTAACATGTATATACATTTATTTGCAACCATAGGTTGTGACAAAATTCACATAAAATCACAACAATTCATATCAGTTCAGTACATCCCCTCTAACAATTAACAGCACTATTTGTCAACATCTGCTTTTTTATCTTCCTTGCACCATTGCAAACAATGCAACTTGTTTAGTTACATGTTCATCACCATCAGTCAACAGAAAATAGTTTTTTTTCTTCTAAATTAGAATGATTCAGTTGGATTAACAAAGGCATGATGAATCTAGCTCTAGGTTCCTGATATAATTTGCAAAATAATGAGTAATGGCTCAAATCTTCTACCTGTGAGTTATTACAAATGCATAATCGGTGTGCAGTTGGTAATGCTTTACATCTTCCATCCAAATAGGCTGTTGGCATTGTTTGAAAATGAAGTTCTGTGAAAACTTGTCTCAGGGAATGGGACGTAAGAGACAGTAAATAATATGACATTCTGTCCTAACAGCCAGGAAACACGCTGAGACAAGGAACTGGTCTCTAATGTTTTATTGCTAGTACATAACAGGAATCCTAACAAACTGAAGAAGCGTGGGAAAAACCCAGACATATAAAACCCAAAGGTTAAGGCGGTCCTGATCTGTGTCTCTTTGAATGGCTGCCCAATTCCTCAGTGCTACGCATGCGCTTAACAGTCTGGATGGGAGCCCCCTGCTCGCCATCCTTACTCATGACACATTCCTTGTCCATCTTTAAAAGATCGATACCACTTGCCCGACTTAAGCTTACATACCTGCTCTCTATCTTGTCTAAAATCTTTAAAAAATAAATAGTCCTTCAATAGTGTATGGTAATTTATATCATTCAACAGTTTCTGATCTAGTGATAATTGTGAAAATAGTTTTAGACACAAATTCATCCATCTAATACTGTTAAATTGTTCATGAAGGCATTGTTTTGCCAAATAAGTATTGGGCATGAGAACTAGTCTCCTATAATATAAGATTATTGCTTTTTTACCCTTATATTGATTGATGGAAGGCCCACTTCTAATCTCAGCATTGCTGCTTATATATATGGGGGCAAGGCTAAGATTGATCTTATGAATTTATTTGCTGGCATCTGACAAGCAGAGTCAACAGGGAAGCAAGTAGTAAAATTGCAAGTTGCAGTCACATGATGTCTCGCTTAACAACTATGTTGCTTAGCAACAGTTGCCTGTTCCAATTGTTGTTAAGTGAGGACTACCTGTACACACACACACACACACCTCTATAGCTCTACAATCAGCCCCCAAAGACATTCTGGAAAAGCCAAGTTTTTATTAGCTTCTGGCAGGCCATGAGAATGGGGGCCATGCTCAGGGCCATCCTTGGGGTAAAGCTACTCCATAGGAGAGGAACTACCTCTGAGAACATCTGCCTTTAGCCCCCCTCTCAGAACACCTCTGGCAGGTAGGGACCTCAAGGAGGTGCTCTGTCATCCAGGCAGAGATTATTTGGGAAGATGGTCTTTTAGATATTCAGGCCCCAATCCATATAGGGCTTTAAAGGTAACAACCAACATCTTGAACTGCACTCCAAAACACACTGGCAACCTGTTCTGCTCCTGCAATAGTGATGCAACATGGCAGTTTCAAACTTGGCCGGTGAGCACATGGGCGGCAGCTGCTGCTGCATTCTGCCCAGCCAGTTTCCAAGAGGTCTTCATGGGCATCCTTGAAAGCTGAGTATGCTGCGTCAACTCAGTCATTAGGTTTTATATTTTATGATTTATGTCACCATGTTGAGGAAATTCAGCCAATTGTGCTTTTACTCAACAAGCCATATTTAAACAGAGAATTATTTAATGCAATTCATGAACCCTGTCTATATCTATGCCTCTCAACTTTGGAGAGATGCTCACTGAGTGGCCTTGGGCCAGCTGTTCTTTCTCAGCATAGGTCTGTGTGTGTGTCTATGTGTGTGTGTAGGAGGGGAATGACATATGCTTCTAGTGTTATAACATTATCACACAAAGTATGTACTTTGCCATGATGCAAACAGAATTGCTTCATTTGCATGATGATGTACATGTCATTTTGATGTCATTGCAGCTTGTTATGGATGCCTGGGTCTCTCGAGCAAGCCTACGTCACAGGATTGTTGTGTAGATGAAAGAAAAGAAGCGGTCATGAGCTTGTGGGGTAATGATGGGATAGTCATTTGACTGATTCCTAACCTGCCTTTCATTCAGGAGCTCCTGGCAATGAACTCAGCACCCCTCCTCCTATTTTCCCCACAACAAGAACCCTATGGGGAAAGTTGGGTTAAGTCACAATAAACTTCTGTGGTTGGGAATAAACAAAAACCTGGCTCTCCCCACTTCTAGGTCAACACTTTAACCACTAAACCACACTGATTCTCAAACCTTGTGTCCAATAAACTGAATATAAAATAAATTGTGGCCTATTTACTGTAACTTTAAATTCTGATGCTGGGAAAGAAAAGGGTGAGAATAGGGTGAGAATATTATTATTTACTAGTAGAAAGGGGAAAAAAGGCTAGACAAATGAAATACAACTAGGGCTAGAAAAATTCGAACGACCATGGCAGCAAAGACACCCAGAAAATGCTTAACTCTCTGCTGCACATTGGTGCTTTATGCAGCCCAGATCAGATAGGCTAAAAAAAACTTTAGGATCCGTTCCACATCTGTTCGGAAACTCAGTCGGCGTGGTCCGAGGCAGAATCTACCAAAATACACAGGATTCTTGGAAAGTGTGCGGTCCAAACGTTCAGTAATACTACGCTCCGAGTAAGATCTGCAAAGTAATACTATGGGTTTTAACTCCACTCATTTGCAGAGTAATTCTCGGGTTGTAATTCAAAACCTAAACATCACGACTTAAATCTCAGGCAACTCGTTGGAACTCAAGAGCCAACACAGCACCTACGATCTTGCTTCCTGAACAAATAAATTATAGTTAGGACTTCACGAGTCCAGATAAGCGCTCCGACGATCTTAGTCGCAGATGACGGTTTTTCAAATCCTTTCAAGGAGAAGATCCAAGGAAACAGGACCTCACGTGGCTCCCTCTTACCCGAAGCGCCTAAAGGACTTGCGCAAACGACCCCCCTAACCAACACGTCCGCGACGGGTACACCTTACCGCTCTGCAAAGAAAGAGCCGCGCGCTCTGCTTGCGAGGAGAGCGCCAGCCCAATCGCCCCGGCAGCCGACAGGAAGGAGATGAAAGTCTTGAGCTGGTCGGGGGCGGGTCCAGATATGCAGATGAGAGGGCTCGCGCTCTGACGGCTAGAACGCTGCAGGAGCCGGCGTAGGTTGCTTCGGCGGAGGCTGAGGAGGAGCCGATTCTCCGACGGCTATAAAGCCGGCTTCGGGGCGGGGGGAACCTCTAGTTCGGAGGGGCATCTTTGAACCTTTTTGCGTTCCGGGCGGACTGTGCGCGGACAGTCTCCGCCGGCGCGACCCCGCGGGGAATATGGCGAGCCTCAGAAATGGAATCGAAGGGTCGGGCGGCGGCGAAGAGGTAACTCGGTCGGAGGAGGGAAGGGTCGGTTGAGTTTGCCTGGCGGGGAGGAAGCGGCAGCCGGGCGTCGCGTGTTTGTGTGCGTGAAGTGCTGCTCCAGCGCTGAGTGATACCCGCACGGGTGGGGGGTGCTCTGCCGGGAGCCTGGAAAGCTTAGGCTTCTCCCAGAGGGTCACGCCGAAGGGCTTCTAACCTGGGTCCAGCTGCGGATGGAGGGGCGGGCCTGCCCTAAGAACGCTTTCCTCCTCTCGGGACGCCTCCGTTCGGGAGCCTGCTGCTGGCTTCTTGGTATCCAACAGGTGCTCCTGGCGTTTCTCTTTCCAGGACGAAGGCGGGGGGGGGGGGGTATTCGGTCGTGTTTAAACCGATTTGGTAGGTTTCTGTTGTTCCTCCCCCCCGCGCGAGGAGTAAGCAGATCGCTAAACTGACAGGCTTTACTTAGGTGGCATTTGAGAACTTTAATTTTTAACAGCACGCACGCCTTTTTCTTGTTCGATCGCTTCCCCCACCCCCGCGTGCGTGCGTATAGTGTTGTGAGTAAGACAGCTGTGCTGAATTCTTGAGGGAGTCGTTCAGGTTATAGAGATGGCTGACAAATACACACATCCTTTGCTGTTACTGTTCATATACAGTACGTGAAATGCAATTAACTTTGTACTTATTCCTGCTATGTTCAATCTGTTCAGGCAACATGACGGTATTGGAACCCAGAAAAAAAATCAGGATGCTTGCTTATAAATACGTTCTAATGTCTGTTTTATATTCAAAATAGGTCAGTGTTACTCATAGTGCAAAATATCTGGCAAACTGTGTAGGTTATGCCATAATAGTTGATGTGAGGTGATATGCTCCAAAGGTAAATCAAACACAGTTTCTCTTCTAGGTTGCAACTACTAGTTGAATCAGCACTTTTAGTGTTTATAGCTGTTTTATACTGGAGTCAGGTTGTTGGAAAACTACCTGTACAGGTAGTCCTCAAGTTACAACAGTAATGGGGATGGGAATTTCTCTCGCTAAGCAATGCGGTCATAAAGCGTGATGTCCCTTAGCAACAGCAATCCTGGCACTCCCTGCTGCCGTTGTTAACCAAATTCCACTGGTTGTTAACGAAAGACCCACCCCAATCCAAGCCATTCTGGGATTGGCCCCTCCCAGCCCGGAGCCTTGGTTCTTTGGAGGGGCTGTCCCCCTTCAACTCCCTCCAACTGCCTATTCCCCACCCCCACCTCTGCCCTTTTGGCTCCCCTGCATCCTGCCTTGTGGGGTGGCAAGCAGGTGCAGAACTGTGTGGCGCCACAGCTCTGGGGCTGTAAGAAGCACCTGAGCCTCAGGGCAAAGCCACAGCATGGCTTCGCAAAGCCCCAGCCCGGCCCAGCAGCATGGCGTGGTGTGAAGCCACAGCTGTCCTGGGAAGCCCCAGCCCGGTGGCACAAAGCCGCAGCTGCCCTTGCCACCCTGCACTCTGTGGCCCCTGCCACCCTGTGCTCTTCCACCCCAGCTGACTTTCACCATCATCTTGTTGCTGCTGAGGCATGCCTGGCCTGGCACTTCACGAGGCTGCTGCTGGCTATGCGAGGTCTTCTCCCCAGCTCTTGTGCGGAAAGTGGTGTTGCGACCTGGGGAAGAAAGCCTGTGCGGCCAGCAGCTGCCTCGCAAAGAGCCAGGCTAGGTGTGCTTGGTCAGCAGTGGGAGCAAATGTCAGCTAGGGTGGCAGGGGCTGCAGAATGCAGGGGCCAAAAGGGGATAGGTGGAGGGGAGGAGTTGAAGTGCTTCTGCAGTTGTAAGTGTAGGTGGGCTGCCAAGTGCCTGAATTTTGATCACATGACTGTGGGGCACTGCAATGACAGTAACTTCAAGGACTGGTTGTAAATGCCTTTGTTCAGTGCTGCCGTAACGTTGAATGGTCACTGAATTGGTCATTAAGTGAGGACTACCTGTAATGTTTTTTTCTAAGCAGCCACAATGCCACATGTGTGTCATCCCAATTATGTATCTGTAATAATGATTTATCCATATACATAGGCATAATGATCTACAGACAGAAAGTAAGAGGAAATGGAATATCTGTCTCAGATGTTTTGTGTTAGTCAAAGGATGTTACAGTAAAACAATCCAGATGTTTTGTCCATTGAAGGAAATTGACTGGGTTAAGCAGTGTGAGTGTTATCACAAGTAGAATGCCTTACTCTCTGACTAGTATTCATGGATGCCTTTTTGTGGCAAATGCTGACTTCTGTTTCAGTTCAGGGTCCCACTCCTGCTATTGCCTGTTTTTTGAAGATATTATTTTGACTGGATTTTAGAACAACTCCAACATAGAAAAAATAAGAGTGCCAACATGTTAGTTATTTTTAAATGTATTGGTTTTGCCAGAAGATGCAAACTTGTTCTGTACCATGTTCATTCTACCAGAAACAACCTGTACCTAATTATTTCATCTGGTGTCATCTGTAGATAAAGTAATGAGGCTGTAGCTTTGTGTGCCTTAATATAAGCTTTTTCCAACTTTCCTGAGTCTTAATTCTACTTTTAAATCTTTATCTAGGGTAGCTAGCTAATAAAGAAACTGGGACCTGTCCTAACTTAGTTTGTGGAGGGATGTAGTGAGGATGTTCTAAAGCATAGCTTAAGCAGAATTAAATTCTCATCATTTTTTTCCCTGAAAGAATTGGCAAATGGAGGTTTTAATGTAACATTTCCAGCTATCTAAGCTATGTTTTAAATATATCTGGTCCCCAGGCTTGCACTAATTCATTGATTATAATTTACAGTATGAAAAATTGGCTTAGTTAACTGACGTAATTCGAAAGTTTTTTGCCTCACATTTCCCTGTCTTCTTGGGGTTCTTCAATTAAAGTCTTCGGTTAATCATAGTTTCCTATTTTATATGAGTTAGGGAACTGTGGTTAAACCATGCATTAAAGTTATTTCAAGATTCCAGCTGGTGTTGAACTACACTCATTCCAAACTTGTCAGTCATGACTTACTGTTGTTGTTTATTCGTTTAGTCGCTTCCGACTCTTCATGACTTCACGCACCAGCCCACGCCAGAGCTTCCTGTCGGTCGTCAACACCCCCAGCTCCCCCAGGGACGAGTCTGTCACCTCTAGAATATCATCCATCCACCTTGCCCTTGGTCGGCCCCTCTTCCTTTTGCCCTCCACTCTCCGTAGCATTGGCATCTTCTCCAGGGTGTCCTGTCTTCTCATTATGTGGCCAAAGTATTTCAGTTTTGCCTTTAATATCATTCCCTCAAGTGAGCAGTCTGGCTTTATTTCCTGGAGTATGGACTGGTTTGATCTTCTTGCAGTCCAAGGCACTCTCAGAATATTCCTCCAACACCACAGTTCAAAAGCATCGATCTTCCTTCTCTCAGCCTTCCTTATGGTCCAGCTCTCGCAGCCATATGTTACTACAGGGAACACCATTGCTTTAACTATGCTGACCTTTGTTGTCAGTGTGATGTCTCTGCTCTTAACTATTTTATCGAGATTTGTCATTGCTCTTCTCCCAAGGATTAAGCGTCTTCTGATTTTCTGACTGCAGTCAGGAAATCTTCAGTAATCTTCGCACAGCATCTGCAGTAATCTTCGCACCTAGAAATACAAAGTCTTTCACTGCTTCTACATTTTCTCCCTCTATTTGCCAGTTATCAATCAAGCTGGTTGCCATAATCTTCGTTTTTTTGAGGTTTAGCTGCAAGCCAGCTTTTGCGCTTTCTTCTTTCACCTTCATCATAAGGCTCCTCAGTTCCTCTTCGCTTTCAGCCATCAAAGTGGTATCATCTGCATATCTGAGATTGTTAATGTTTCTTCCAGTGATTTTAACTCCAGCCTTGGATTCCTCAAGCCCAGCATGTCACATGATGTGTTCTGCATACAAGTTGAATAGGTAGGGTGAGAGTATACAGCCCTGCTGTACTCCTTTCCCAATCTTAAACTGGTCCGTTGTTCCATGGCCTGTTCTTACTGTTGCTACTTGGTCGTTATACAGATTCTTCAGGAGGCAGACAAGATGACTTGGTATCCCCAGACCACTAAGAACTTGCCACAATTTGTTATGGTCCACACAGTCAAAGGCTTTAGAATAGTCAATCAAACAGAAATAGATGTTTTTCTGAAACTCCCTGGCTTTTTCCATTATCCAGCGGATATTGGCAATTTGGTCTCTAGTTCCTCTGCCTTTTCTAAACCCAGCTTGTACATCTGCCAATTCTCGCTCCATGAATTGCTGAAGTCTACCTTGCAGGATCTTGAGCATTACCTTACTGGCATGTGAAATGAGTGCCACTGTTCGATAGTTTGAACATTCTTTAGTGTTTCCCTTTTTTGGTATGGGGATATAAGTTGATTTTTTCCAATCTGATGGCCATTCTTGTGTTTTCCAAATTTGCTGGCATATAGCATGCATTACCTTGACAGCATCATCTTGCAAGATTTTGAACAGTTCAGCTGGGATGCCGTCGTCTCCTGCTGCCTTGTTATTAGCAATGCTTCTTAAGGCCCATTCAACCTCACTCTTCAGGATGTCTGGCTCTAGCTCACTGACCACACCGTCAGTTATCCCTGATATTGTTATCCTTCCTGTACAGGTCTTCCGTATATTCTTGCCACCTTTTCTTGATCTCTTCTTCTTCTGTTAGGTCCTTGCCATCTTTGTTTTTGATCATACCCATTTTTGCCTGGAATTTACCTCCGGTGGTTCTAATTTTCTGGAAGAGGTCTCTTGTCCTTCCTATTCTATTGTCTTCTTCCACTTCTGCGCATTGCTTGTTTAAAAATAATTCCTCATCTCTTCTGGCTAACCTCTGGAATTTTGCGTTTAATTGGGCATATCTCCCCCTATCACTCTTGCCTTTTGCTTTCTTTCTTTCTTGGGCTACTTCTAGTGTCTCAGCAGACAGCCATTTTGCCTTCTTGGTTTTCTCTTTCTTTGGGATGTATTTTGTTGCCGCCTCTTGAACAATGTTGCGGACTTCTGTCCATAGTTCTTCTGGGACCCTATCTACTAAGTCCAGTCCCTTAAATCTATTCTTCACCTCCACTGCATATTCCTTAGGAATATTAGTGAGTCCTATCTAGCTGATCTGTGGGTCTTCCGTAATCTCTTTAGTCTGATCCTAAGTTGTGCAAGAAGCAGTTCGTGATCTGAACTACAGTCAGCTCCAGGTCTTGTTTTTACCGGCTGTATAGATGTCCGCCACCTTTGGCTGCAAAGGATAGAGTCAATCTGGTTTCGGTGTTGTCCATCTGGGGAAGTCCATGTATAAAGCCGTCTCTTAGGTTGCTGGAAGAGAGTGTTTGTTATGCACATTGAGTTGTCTTGGCAAAATTCTATCAGCCTATGTCCTGCTTCGTTTTGTTCTCCCAGGCCATGCTTACCTGTAATTCCAGGTGTCATTTGACTGCCCACCTTAGCATTCCAGTCTCCTTTGATGAAAATAACATCTTTTAGGCGTGTTGTCCAGTAGGTGCTGCAGATCCTCATAGAACTGCTCTACCTCAGCTTCTTTAGCATCTGTGGTTGGGGCGTATGTTTGGATCACTGATGTTAGATGGCTTGCCCTGAATTCGAATTGAGATCATTCTATCGTTTTTTGGATTGTATCCAAGCACTGCTTTAGCCACTTTACTATTAATTATGAAGGCTACTCCATTTCTTCTGTGGTCCTCTTGTCCACAGTAGTAGATCTGGTGGTCATTTGATGTGAAGTGGCCCATTCCAGTCCATTTCAGTTCACTGACGCCCAAAATGTCTATCTTTAACCTTGACATCTCACCAATAACCACATCCAATTTGCCCTGGCTCATAGATCTTACATTCCAGGTTCCAATGGTGTGTTGATCCTTAGAACATCGGATTCGCCGTTCACCACCAGCACCGTCGGCCGCTAGCCGTCCTTTCGGCTTTGAGCTAGCTGCGTCATCACGTCTGGGGCTAGTTGAACTCATCCTCTGTTCCTCCCCAGTAGCATTTTGACCATCTTCCGACCTGGGGGTCTCATCTTCCAATGGTATACCGACATATCTCTGGTTGTACTGATCCATTTAGTTTTCACGGCAAGAATACTGAGGTGGGTTGCCATAACCTTCCCCAGGGATCGCATTTAGTCTGACCTCTCTGTCATGATCTTCCCGTCTTGGGTGGCCCTTCACGGTTTAGCTCATGGCATCATTGAGGTGCTCAAGCTCCAGCACCACGACAAGGTAACGATCCTTTGCTGAAGCATGACTTACTATTTGACCTAAATCAGGAAATGTTGCCTACTTGTAGACTTCTGTGTTGATTTGAAGATTGACAGAAAGCTGCTGGATGAGCAGGCAGAAGACTTATTTCAGATTGTGGCCTTATTCTAAGATAGAGCCATGCATATAGCCGTGTATGGATTATATCTCCTTATCTAGTTTATCTAGTATCTAGTTTAACTTCTGGCTTAATGACTAGATTTTTCTTCTTGTAAACTTATATTCTAACACGAAGAAGATAGTTAGCTTACTATTAGTGGACTAAATATACTAACTTCAGGGATCCATCAAGAGCAGCTGCTAGGATTATTATTAGAAAGATAGTGAACTGCATGCATCTGTGCTTCTTTGCAAGATTAGTTCGCCTTCTGGTAAATGGGAGTTTCGTGAATGGCCATATCCATCTTTTTTTTTAACTAAGCACTTTATTCAATTTCAATATACATTGTTGAAATACAATATGACACATATAGGGAAACAAGAAAAGATAGCTAACATATCCATCTTAATTAGCCATTTTTTTAATGTACTGACCCATGCTGTCAAAATTCTAAATGCACTACTAACCCCCCAAAGTTGTCTATCCTTGCTTTAAACTTTTGGGCCATCTCTCTGGTCTAAGAATGTTGCCTCAATAAATTATTTTTTGAAAAACCATATATTTTGAATAGTACTTGGGTTGAAGAATCATTTTTCCATCCTGGAGAACTGAACTATTAATGTAAGAATTGAGAAATCAACTCTTCAAGCAGGCATTGAAGTTACTAACAAATTATATTATCATTTGGAAAAAAAAATAAGCACAGAACAATGCTTTATGAGAAAAAAAGTGTACTTTGTGTTTGATATAATTCTAGACAGTGCTAATTCCAAAACCCTGAGGCTCATTTTTACAAAGTATTTATTGTAGGGCAGACACTCTCACAGAGATAACATATCTCTAAGTTGCACAACTCATTGAGCATTGCAGTGATACTTATATTTCTTAATATTTACTTTCAGGTTTATTCAAGGGTAACTTGTAATCTTTATTTTCCAGTGTAAGGATACTACTGTTCATGACCTTATATAATGTAATGCGCACCTGGAATCCAACTGAAAGAAAAGTAATTCAGGGATAGCTCTCTGATCAGAGAAAAACATGATTGAAAAACCATCAACCATGCCTTTCTCATTCTTCAAATTGCCCATCACTGTTTTGCAGTATAGATATAGTTAAATGTATCCACTATTTAAACAAACACGCTAGACTTTTTCATATGCTTTTGCATGTGGCATATACGGGTAGACATCACTTACTGACTGCCTCGTTCAGCGACTGTTTGAAGTTATGATGGTGCTAAAAAATTAACTTCACAACCAATGCCCACATTTACAATCTTTGCAGCATCCCTCAGTCACATGATCGTCATTAGTCAGTATGTATGCTTGTGTGCCTGCTTACTCTCTGATACAAGGCCCAATCATGTGCCTTAAAGTTCTGTGAGCTTAAAAATATTTTACCATACCCTCAGAGCTGCAAGTGGGATACTGGGGGCTACCCAGCACCCTACATGTGTGCAGGCCACTGATTATCTATTCCTGCTTTGTTGTATATGGTGGTATCTAATACATTCTTGCTGTTAGGTGTTCACTTGGTAGACATGGGTAACAAGAAATGCATACACAGAAAAGCGCATAAAGTTGCATATTGGCAAGTCAGCAGGATGCCAGAGGATTAATGGGCACTCTCTCTCTTCTCTGTAACTAGCAGGTTAAAAAAAGGCTGCTAGAAGAATTATACCGCCTCTCCTTCCTCTGCATCCAATAATTATGTGAAGAAATAGTTCTTTGTCCTTCCTTTGTGACACTCTACCTGGTTAGTCCAAAACAGCAGAGGCAAAAAACAAGCTCAAACATTGCATGGGCATATTTATGAGACCGATCTAAAGTATAATGTGTTCTTGTAATGGAAGCATTCTTGTGGTTCAGACAGATTTCTTAACCACATTTGGTCTAAGATGTTCTCTCTCTCCCTCCCTCTCTCCCTCTGGATCACAAAATTCTTCTAAGGCCAGTATTCTTTTTCCCAAACAAGGTATTCCCCTGTCTCCACAAAAGTAACAAGTTTGGCAAGTTCCCTGGGAAACTGCAGTTCTCCATTCTTACTGTGAAGTTTTCTACATCTACCTAAATTTTACCATCCTGACTGATCTTGAAAAGCTTAATCATCTGACAGATAGTGGTCATGTTACTGAAAAATGAGCTTAGCATATATTTACAGGCATCCTGTTCATTAAAATGCCGCTTAGAATAAATAGATGTTTTCTGGTGTTAAACTCTTACGTAAGATTAGTTGCAGATCACTCTTTTCCAGCTCTTTTAAATGTGTGCATGTGTAAATATCTGAAATCATTTTTGTTTTTCATTTTTGTAGCTTCTCTAGTTATGGAAGACCAAGTTCACACCCTTTCTATTTTTTTACTTTTTTTTGCTAAAATTTGAATGCCACAACACTGCTAGATGTTAGTGAAAAACGGGATTTCACATAATGAAAGTAAACATAAAGCTGCTTGTTTTGGTTTTGTAGAGAAGAATATAAACTTACACAGTTTCTTTTAATACAGTGGTGTTGCTGATATTATTTTCTTAACTATTCCTATTGCAGAAAAACTTGTACTTAACTAATGTATCATTCCCTGCAAAATTTTTGGATTGTTACCAATGGAAGATTCTATGGAATGGTAGAACTCTGGGAAAAAATGAAGCAAAACATTAATATGGATTTGATACAATGAAAATTTGTTTATTAATTTATCAAATTTTGAGGCTGCCTGACTCCTGAACTACTCTGGGTGACTTACAATTAAAATAGACCAAACATAAAAATAACAGAACCAACCTTAAAATCCTAGTCATCAGAAAATTAGCACGGCAAAAGATGAATTCTAATCTCTTCCTTGATATTTTACCTTCATGGATGTAGGGATACATCTTCCATTCATCATATAAGGGGTATACAGAGTCCAGAGAAAGGTTGGATTTACACATCACACAGCACTTTGTTGGTTTCGGTTTGGCATACGTTGTATGAACCAGCTGCTGCCACCTCTACCATGACTGATGGCTAAGCAAACCCCAGCCATTTAAGGAGTCCACAATAAACCATGATTGACCAAACCCTGCCTCAGCACTAGGTCAAAGCGATCCAGTTCAGACACTGGGTTTGTGTCCCAAAGAAAACATGACTTTGATATCCCACTAAGCGACATGCCAGGTTCATTTCCATCTTCTCCTACTGTGTCTCCAGGCTGGGATTGGTATCTCCCCTGCTTATAATGGTAGAAAACTTCAACTTCCAGGCCCTGCTTGATGGGTTTCAAGTAGAATTTATGAATTCATGGTCTCCATGGATCTGAACCGGATAACTTCTGGCCCAACGGATGTGAGTACTCACACACATTAGTTCTTGTCACTGCTTCAGAGCGGCTTCATGAAGGATTGAAAATGGAGGACAAGGTTCTTAGTTGTCAGATCATTTCCTGGTTCACTTGAGGTTAGTAGCTACCTTGATCCCCTACAAAGGCCGAGGATCTGTTAACTTGGTCTGTCCAAGATGCTTTATGGATCAAAATGGATAGATTTCAACAGCAATATGGGATTGTGACGGACAATAATAAGTGCAATACTTATGTTAAGTATGGGAAGATATACTGCAGTGGGAACCTGAGGAATATGTGGTAACTGTTGCCACATAAGCTCTCCAGACACATGCCTAAACTAGCACAGTTTTCAGACATGGGTATGTAATACAACCTTTTAACATTGGCGGTAGAGCAACTTGGGAAAGTGGCTCATACTTACACAGGTTTGTTCCTAAGAGGAATTGCATTTTCTCAAACTTAAATATCAGAATGTTCGAATTAGTGTGCTGGGCATTAACTCAGACACTGTGATGAGGAATTAATTAGCTGAAGTAGAGCAAAACATTAAATGTAATTAGAGGAAAGCCAATTTGGTCTAGTGGTTAAGGTGCTGGGCTAGAAACCAGGTGACTGGGAGTTCTAGTCCCGCCTCAGGCATGAAAGCCAACTGGGTGACCTTGGGCCAGTCACACACACTCGGCCTAACCCACCTCACAGGGTTGTTGTTGTGGAGAAAATAGGAGGAGGAAGGAGTATTAGGTATGTTTGCCGCCTTGAGTTGTTTATAAACTCTGAACTCTTACTGAACTCATTGACTGTCTCCTTGGCGATGTTGAGGACTGGAGTTAGACAGATAGTACTAAGAATCCAAAAGTTGGGTTTAGGGAGATACAAAGATGAAGAAATCTTTAAACTGTTTATTCAGATCAGATTCATTGTGCTGTGCCTATATAAAGTTTTTTATATATTCACATTTACATAAGAGATTGATAATAAACAAAGGGTACAGTTTTATAGGAAAAACAATGCCAGAAGAGGCCATATTAGCCTGAAAAATCCTTCTCAGCCATTTTCCATTCTGCAGCATTAAGTATTTTTTGTCTTTGAGCATCAAACTGATCTGAGGCATTTGACTAGCATCAGAACAGGGGCAGGAAAACTATTGAGAAAAATATCAAGAATCAGATAAACCCTGCAAACCTCAAGATAAATCGCAAGATTTGCTAGAAAGCCACATATGTGGAGTTTTAGGAAAATCTCTTTGAAATGAGTGTGATTTCTGGTGACTTCATGGGAAAAAAATGCATGTGACTGGGTTGCAGTTCCCTCCTTCTGGGATATCCTGGGATATTTTTTCAACTTCCTAGTTCACCCATAGCTGTGAGAGTTCCTGGTGATCTCTTGTCCAAATATGAACTATATCCAACCTTGCTTAAGTTTTAAAATTCAGCCAGAGTCTCCCTGAACTTTTATGAGTGCTGAATTCAAGAATAGGTACACTTTTCTAGACAAAAAACGTAAAATACTAGATGACCCTGCTTCTTGGAAAAGGTTCTTTGGAGAGGATATTTCAGTGTTTCCTTAAAGAGACTGTGGCGTTTCTTGAATTTGTAAGATAACTCTGCAGTCCTAGAAAAATAAGAGTTTGAATTAAGGATCAAAATTTCATATAATATAAATAACAACATATAAAACTAAAATATTGAAAGGTAAACTTTATGGCTAATTGCTTTATATCATGAAAAATAATCCATCAAATCTTAGTTATACTCAAAATTTCCTTTCAACTAACACTTTTGAACAATATTTTACAAACTTTTTTGAGATTTCTGCAGATTTATTAATAACACATTCTTTTTGATAAAGCTGCTAGAGTGATGAGTAAGCTGAAGTGATATTAATTCAGAGCTCCCTATATGGTACAATGGACAAATGAACAAAACATGCAATGCTGATTCAACTATAGCTTCCATTGGGGAACATATTCAATATGGAAAGGAACAAATCATCCAGAACTATAGTATTGTTGGTAGAGCTTTAAGAGTAAATGCTCTTCTCTGAGTAGCGGAGGCGATGTTATATAAATGCTTAGAAATAGAAAATAGTCTATTCCAAAGATAAGTGTTACAGTGATGGAAAGTTATGCTCTCCTTCTATAAGTTTAAACCAAGAACATGTTGCTTGACCTCCGTAAAGCCTTCTAGTGCCATAGTGGTAACAAGACTTGAGCTGAGAATCCACAGTAGGTTAAATTTGAAGCTATGCTGTTTTTCTATGGAGAATCTAAGTTGTCAACAAGGATTAACTGTGTTAAAGATCTCCCACAAAATTAATCTTATCCCATATATATGGGAGAGGGGGGAGAGACTTTATTAAATGTTTCAACATAAAGATAAAATACAAAAAGATTGAAAAAAGTGAGACTAAAGAAAAGAGATAAACTAAAAAGTGCAGAAATAAATAGAAATACGTACAGCAAAAGAAGTGACTTCCAACCTTCTCCAGCACAGATACCTTCTCTTACTCTAATTTTAACTATAATAAACATTATTTCTATAATCTATACCAACCTAATCATCAAATCCCAAAATCAAAGCTTCATTTTTTTCAGTTACAAGCAAAAAGTCCAAAAGCGGTTTCCAAGTAGAAACAAAGCTAGATAAGTTACTTTCTCTAATCAATGTAGTCATTTTTGCCGTCTCTCCCAGTTCCATTAATTTTTTTATCCATTCTTCCACTGTGGCAATTTGTGAATCCTTCCGCCTTTGTGCAAACAAAAGTATTGCTGCTGTTATCATACATAGAAACAAAGTCCCAAATTTTATTTCAAGTTGTTTATCCATCAAACCTAAAAGGAAACCCTTCTGGTTTCAATTGTACGTTCATCTTAAGAATCTTTTGAATTATAATAAATATCTGCTCCCAATATTTTTTAGCTTTCTTGCAAATCCACCAAAGATGGTAAAAAGTGCCTTCACTTTGGGAACATTTCTGACATATATTTGCTATCCCCTTATACAACTTTGACAACTTATCAGGTGTGTTAACCAATATTTTAATTGGCAGATTCTTATTCAGGTCTCTGTTGATATGCGAGCAAGCTCCACCCTCAGAATTATGTTTGATACACAGGAACGTTATTTCTAAAAACTTGAATTAATGACCATCAAATCTTTCATTTCTTAAAGATACACATTTGCACACCATAAAGTGTGAGGCTCAGTAATTTGGCCTTGAATGAAATTATTGCATTGGGAACAATTATTTCCATGGTGGTTAGTGAACTTAATTGTTTCATTGGATTTTTTTTGTGCGCAAGATTAAATAGGATTATTTTGTTCCTTCTAAGCATTAAATTGTTGAAAAAACAGTTCCTGTGAATTTAAAAGACTTAATTTGCCCAACCTAATTGCTGCTGATTATCCATTTATGGAGGCCATTTGTGCATTTTGTGAATACAACCTCTTTTACTATAATTAATTTCTAATTTTTCTTCTGTACAATAAGCAGCTAAGGCTCATAGATTCCACTGAAGACTGACTTGTGTCAGGGAGAGGATGCTCCATCATCAGCATAAAGCAGAATGTGGTTTATTAATGTTGGAGGATAAAACTCACCTTTGGTTAGGGCTTGGAATAAAACATTGATTAAGTAGTGAAAGCTTCAGAATATAATCTTGTTTAATTTCCCTTTTAGTGGAAGTTGGAGTAGTGAGAACTTTCCTTAGTATACATTTGATTCACATGTATATATTCTCATGGAGCATCAAAATCTATCAAGACGATGACCAAAAGATGTGTTATTTATTTCTCCACAATATCTCCCTATACAGTAAATCAAATCAAAGCCACCTTTCAATCTACAAAGGCAGCACCCTCTTTAATTCAAATTTGGGGTTTTGGGGACCACAGGGCTACTGTGTGAGGCTAAGAAAAGCTTCACTTTATTTAAGGAGATGCTGATTGATGCGGTGAGCATGTGCTTGTTGCCTCCAAAGCACCTTTTCCACATTGGATTCATATAGTTGTACATCTAACTAAGGACACTCCAGGATATTCACAAGAAATAATGATGTGCCCCCACATTTCTCTCAAAGAGGGTAGGAGAATTTAAATCTTAGGTCATCATTGGTGTATCTTTTGTTGGTCCCACCTTAGATATAATTGAAAACTATGGTTAATTCCCCACCCCCCAGTTTTGCTGTGCTGCTTCATTGTGGCAGGGGGTGGGTGGGTTGTTCCTGGGAGGGATGAGTGAAAAACATTGGGAATGTATGCCAAGAGTATATAATGTCATAGGGATCACCTTATTGCAGCTTCCCAGCTATAATAAGCACCTGTAATAGGCAGCAATATAGGAAGATGCTGGTGGCAGATGATCACTATAGTGACAATGGCAAAGATACCATTTTGTACTGCGTGGGAGAAAGCAGTGCTAAACCACTCTTTTATTTTATCAAGAAAACCACATGGATGGACAATATAAAGTGACTGACAATATAGTGCTGGATGATGGGCCTTGTCCTAACAGCCAGGAAACACGCTGAGACAAGGAACTGGTCTCTAATGTTTTACTGCTAGTACATAACAGGAATCCTAACAAACTGAAGAAGCGTGGGAAAACCCCGACATATAAACCCCAAGGGTTAAGGCGGTCCCGATCTGTGTCTCTTTGAATGGCTGCCCAATTCCTCAGTGCTACGCATGCGCTTAACAGTCTGGATGGGAGCCCCCTGCTCGCCATCCTTACTCATGACAGGCCTCTTGGGTTAAATAACACTCAACATGCTACTGAGGAAGAGCTGAGGATCTTTTGGAATTTTGATATGTGCCATCAAGTCATTGTTGACTTTTAGCGACCACCTAGATAAATTTTCTCCATGATGATCTGTCCCTAACTTGGTCTTTCAGGTCTTACAAGAGTATTCTCATCACCAGTGTAACTGAGTCCATCCACCTTGCTGCTGGTCATCTTCTCTTTTCTTTCACCTTTAGAGCCTTCTCCAGAGAGGCTTCACATTTTTAAAAATCTTTTGGAGTACTAATGGCGTCCATGACGTACAGTAGCTAGCCTTTGGGACATCTACTTGCTGATGCTATCATGTAGGAAAAGAAAATCCGAATCTGCAAAAAAAGATTCACAGTGGGAACAGGCAACAAAAGATGCATGAACATGAGAAAACTCAACACTATGTAAGATAAAATGAATCGACTATATATTGACATCTTGGGTATCAGCAAATTGAAATGGACTAGAATTGGACAGTTTCAGAAGATATTGCTTACTACTCCGGTCACAAAAAGCAAAGAAGGAACAGTGTTGGTTTTATAGGAAGGATACAGCAAGTACAATACTTGGGTGAAGTGCAATCTGTGGCTGAATAGTATCAGACTATGAAGACAGCCCTTTAATATAACAGTTATCCAAGTTTGTGTTCCAATCTCTGATGCGGAAGAAGAGGAAGCTGATGAGTTTTGGGGTCAGGTTCAGTCTGAAATTGACAGAACATGCAAGCAAGATATCCTGCTTGTGACTGGAGATTGGAATGCCAAGCTTTGGAAGTTCTAAGGAGAACGATGTAATGGAATATATGGCCTAGGAAAGAGAAATGAAGCAGGAAAATGGCTTACAAGTCTCTGCCAATCAGCAGAAATCAGATTGGCTAAATTATTGGCAGAATGTGGAAGAGTACAATTGTAACAGCAAAAACTTAATCAGGCTGACTGTGGAACAGATCATGGATTGCTCATATGCAAGTTCCAAGCCAAGTTAAAGCGGAACAAAGCCAAGTACTTTCAACAATATGATCTTGAATGTATATCCACCATTTTCAAGGAGAACATCAGGAGTTACTTTGAACTCATTGCTCATTTCCTGAACCTCATCGATAGGGAACCTGAGGTATAATTCAGAGTTTGATTGCCCCTTTTATCTTAAAATATTAATCATTCCAGTTCCCCCACCCATACTCTTATGGAAGGCAGTGATAAATATTTGAAGGAGAAATGAAACTAAAGGAAGAGAAATGCTGCAAGAAATTGCTACCCTAAAAAAAAAGAGCTGAGCTGCATATTTTTCATTGGTAGCTATTTCAGAATGATAATTCTAATAGCAAGAAACATTAGTTTTAGGGTAAAAAATTACCTTATTCTTCAAAGACCTAAGGGTGATACATTATTACAAAAGACCTATCAAATGGATCAATAAAAAAAATGATAGGCTCATATGTTCACTCCTTCAGATCAAGAATTTTGACACTCTGGGAGAAATAGGTCTTTTTATTCCATGTGGAAACAAAAATAAATGCTTTGATTCAATAAGATAACTTTATCCAATTTGGTAGTCTCTTCATGTAGTGAGCTGTACTTCCCAGAATTCCAAGATGTTGGCCATGCTGACTGGCAGCTCTGGGAATGTAGTTTAAAATATCTGCAAGTCACCATAGTGGGGAAGATTGCTCCAAAAATATTTTAAAGATGGAAGTCTGGATGCTAGAGATCAACTTGTCAAATGCATACTATCTCATTGATGCAAAGGAGCTTTCTTGCCGACTTAATTGGCCATTAGGGGGTTCTCTTTGGTACACTGAAAGCAGCTTGATACAATATAATTGGAAGCTATGGAGAACTGGTATCGTTCTCCATTGGCTGAAATTGACTCTTTGTTGGTCTCTACGGACAGCTCTTAAAGAATATTTTTAAACTTAGGTAGGTAGATAAATAGATATAAATGTTTAAAGAAAATTCTACATAGTATGATTCAAATGCAATACATGCAATTTCAGGCTTTCTAAGTAAGAACATCTCAAAAGATAAAAGTAGGCCATAATTTCATTGTTTTAGTAAAAATCAAAAAGTAGCGTAGCTGAGCTGGTCTTGTAAGGGAGATATTATTCCATCATTGCAGATGAAAAATCCCAATAGAAATATCAGTGAAAAATTCCAAATAAAAGGAATACAGGTATTCTTCACTTAACGATGGTAATTGAGCCTGGAATTTCCATCACTAAGCCATGTGGTTGTAAGGCGAGATGGCATCACTTAGCGATGGCAATCCTAGCAATTCCCCTTGCCATCATTAAGTGAATTTTACCTGCCGTTAGCCTGAGTACCCACCCAATCCAAGCCATTCCAGGCTTGGTTCCTCCCAGCCCCAAACATTGCCTTTAACTCCCCCCTGTCTATCTCCCTCCCCACCTATCTCTGCCCTTTTGGAAGCCCTGCAACCTGCTTTGGGGAGGGAAGTCCACCCACGCGGTGGGAGGCGTCCTGCCCTACCCATGAGTCCGCCAATAGCAAGCTCCACCCTCCCCAGCCTGCATTCCTTCACCCAGCTGCCTCCTCTCCAAGTTCCCCTTACTTACCTTTGCCTATTTTATTCAGCTGCCACAGATGAAGCAGAAGGAGCTGCCTGCCTTTGTGAGTCCTTTTTGGACCCAGGTTCTCTATTGTTTCTTCCACGTGGCTCCCTTCAGAATGCTCTCTTCTCAGCGCTGCTGATAGCAGACACTGGGACAGGACCTCAGCAGCATCACTTGGCTGGCCCAGGATTGAGATCCATTGTTGGGTATCATCTGCATACTGATGACAGATGACCTCACCCAGCAGTTTCATGTAGATGTTAAATGGGGCAAGAATGTTGAGCCCTATGGCACCCCACAAGTGAAACACTGACTCCTGTAAATCACTCCTACTGCTTTTTCTCCTGAGGAGCCTGGTTACGGAGTATGAGATCCCGGGGATCTTATACTCTGTAGTCACACCTGCCCAAGGCACTCCCCTGCCGCACACTTGCCTGCCTGGCTGCGCTAGCCAGCCATACGCCCTCCCACACCTGGCAGCAACCACCCCCTGGCTGGCCACCAGTGCACCTTCCTGCACCTGGCAGCAGCCACTTAAATGGTATGGAAAGATCTTGGGTGAAGAGATGCTGCCAAGGGAATGGTCAGATAAGAGGCAGCATATCCTGCAGATAGATAGTGGGTGGAGCAAGAGGCTCAGAAAAGACCCACCCTAGTTTCTCAGGCTGTAAAGGAGACAGGGAGAGAATTGTACTTTGATACTTGCAAGATTGATGTCAGCCTCGTGGGGTAAACTAGATAGGAATTACAAGCAGATGAGCTAATTCTACTTTATTGTAAAGCTTCATTGACGGAATTGATTTTGCTTGTTGAAAACCAGCAGGAAGTCACAAGGAGGTCCTCGCTTAATGACCAATGATTCTGGCTTAATGATGGGAAGGAGTGCTGGGATTTCCATCGCTAAGTGATGCAGTCATGTGATGTGCTTTATGACCACATCACTTAGCGATGGAAATTCCAGTCCCAATTACCAGCATTAAGCAAGGACTACCTGTATATATATTGCTGCTGTTGTGAATTAAGGAGGCAAAATTCTGTTTGATGGTGAGAAAAATCCTTAAAATAATCATTGCGAAGTAATTGATTTAAAGTATGTACAGTATGCCAGATTCTACCCACAATTTCCTGTACAAGTTTTGCTCCCAATTTTTAAAGTAGAGTTCTTTCATGAAGTTAAATATTTACGGGCCTCAATATCAAAATGCAATCTGTGATTCAACAGGGCCCGAACGTGCCTAATTGCTTGCAATCCTGGAAACAAAACAAACTTTCTACTGTCAACCCAGCAGTTGCCAAGATCTAAATGGAAATAAAAACTTTTCAACAAAGCCCACAAAGCTTGATACTCTTGCTAAATTATTCCACGTAGATATAGCCAATAAAATATCCCAATGATATTTTTAAAAATCTGGTGGTTCCCTCCCCAAAGATGATCTCACTTTAGCTAATGAAATGCTAGTGGATCTATTTTTTCTTATAGATTTCCTCAAAAACCTATCTGTCTAAAAAAAAAAAAAAAATTGGGATTAACATTGTTTTATCCCTTAAGAGGTATTCCAATCATGGAGTGATGTTCATTTTATAACATTAAATCCCTCCCCCCAATCTTAATGGATTTTTAATCTATCTAAGGCAGCCTTTTTCAACCTTTTGACCCTGGAGGAACCCTTGAAAGGTTTTTCAGGCCTTGGGGATCCCCTGCACATTCAGGCTCAAATACAGGCCAGAAGTTATAAAATTACTATATTTGTTTCATGCGTCGGCCTGCATATATGCATTAACCGTGTTCTTAAACTAAAAATAAAGAATGAAACTTACCTCTTTAGTGTGAAGTTGCCTGAATTTGACATAATGTTTTAAATAAATCGTGATCTCTCAGGGAACCCCTAGCACCCTCTCATGGAACCCTAGAGTTCCACGGAATCCTGTTGAGAAACCCTGATCTAAGGCAACCTTTTCAAAAACTTTCAACATATTTAATTCCATATATTTAGAAATGAACCTCATGCATGAATCTTAAAAATCACACAGCTAAAGAAAGCTACAGTAGATGTAAGTCATAAATCCTTCAATACTATAAATCTTACGTTTCCTTCGTGCTTTAGGTACTGTCATGCGCTGCCTACCGCTGATTGAAACACAGACACTGATTCAGGGAAGAGCAGATTAAGGTTTATTTCAGCGTAGTGCTAGACGAGAAAAAAGCTGAGAGTGAAGGGAGCGCGCCAGTGCAGGGTTTAAATATCCCGCGCCGGTCAGCGCCCCCCCCCCACTTTGGGTTGCGTCATCCCCCCTTAGTCCTGCATGCTTCCGTGCCGGTAGGTGAAGGGTTGCAGGGCCCCTGCTGGTGCCCCGGGCTTCGCCCATAATCGGTTTCTTTCTCCGGCCGGTGATTGCTGTCAGCTGGGCGATCTCCGTTGCGCTTTGCTGACAGCTTCAGGTGTGCCTCGTGATCCGCCCTGTCTTTGTCTTTCCTTCTTCCTCTTTTGTGTCCTGATGGCTGGGTCATCCGGCCGGGGTCATTCCCTTCTCCTCGGGGTCTGTGTCTGTTGTTGTGCGTGCTTAGCTTATCTTAAGTCCCTTCCTCTGCTTCCTAGGTATTGTCATGTGTGCCGTTGTGCTGATGCCTTCAGCTCAATGGTACTCATGACATACTGCCCCCCGTTCGAATAGTGCCCCCCCCCCCGGCATTCCGGTTTTCTCCGGGAGAGCTGTCAAATTTTTTTTTTTTTTTTGAATTTCCTGCCGGAGTGTTTTCGCCCCTCCCCCTGTTCCGCCCTCTACCTCGTGTCCATCTTTTGGGTGTGTTCCGAGTGCGCATGCCTCGACCACACCCTGGGAGTGCGCATGCCCCGGCCACACCCTGCTTGTTTGTGCTCAGTTCATCGTGGGTAGAGGCGTGGCTGGTCGGGTGCTTTTCAGCTCCAGGTAGGAACCTTGTTTTTTTGATTTGTGAGTTCGTATTTGTCATGTGTGCATCCTGGGCGTTTGCCCCCTGGCGATGCACTTGTGACCAATCGTCTCTCCCTAGTGGGCCCAGGGTGGGGGGAGGGCGAGTCCCGGGGGGGAGGAGGTCTACTCAAGTCGCGGGCTTGGGGGGCCCTTTCCCCTGGGGGCGCGGTGGGTGGGGGGGGGAGGCCCGAGGGGGGAAGGGTGTTCAAGGGGCCGGTTCGGCTTGGCGCCCCTTTGGCTTGTTGGGGTACGCTCTGTGGAATGCCCGGGTCAGGTCTGGCGCCTTGACGTGTTGCACCGCCACCCATTCTGGGTGGGGGAAGTGTTTCCACCTTACTAGGTAGTGTAGTGTTCCCCGTTGACGGCGAGAGTCGAGTATTTCTCTTATGTCAAAATGTTGTTGGCCGTCGATCATCACTGGGGAGGGCCATGGCGTGCTTGGGTGCCATCGAGAGGTGGTTGCAGGTTTCAGGAGGCTGGTGCGGAATACCGGGTGGAGTCTCCGTAGATTGTGCGGCAGGTCCAGGCGTACTGCCACCAGGTTCACTATCTGTGTCACTCGAAGCGGCCCGATATACTTAGGCCCCAGTTTCTTCGAGGGTTGAGGTGATTTCAGGAATTTGGTGGATAGGTAGACCATGTCCCCTGCCTGGAACGTCGGTTGCTGGCGCCGATGCTTGTCGGCCTGTTCTTTGTAGGCCGCCTGTGCTTCCTTCAGCGCTGCCGTGATTATTGGCCACGATTCCGCTATCTTCCGTCCCCAGTCACTAGCGTCCACTTGGGGTCCCGGGGGTTGCGGTAGCTCCGGTATGGGTACGAAGTCGCGCCCAGAGACTACTTCGAACGGGGTTTTCCCCGTGCTCGTGTGGACGGCGTTATTGTATGCGACTTCTGCGAACGGAAGCAGTTCGACTCAGTCGTCTTGGTGGTAGTTGGTGTATGAGCGTATGAATTGTTCCAGGGTGGCATTGAGGATCTCTGTGGCTCCGTCCGTCTGGGGGTGCCAGGCCGTGGATAGGGCTTGTTGGGTCCCCGTCAGTTTTAGGAAGGCCCGCCAGAATTTCGAGGTGAATTGTGTGCCCCTGTCGGTCACCACGCGTGCGGGACATCCATGTAACCTGTACACGTGTATAAGGAAGAGTTTGGCTAGTTGCTGGGCGGACGGGACCGATGAGCAGGGGATGAAGTGGGCCTGTTTCGAAAAGTAGTCTTTCACCACCCAAATGGTCGTTTTCTTCTGGCTGGGTGGGAGATCTACTATAAAATCCATGGAGATTTCCTCCCATGGGCGGGAGGGCTCCGCCACCATTTGTAGAAGTCCCTGGGGCTTACCTGTTGCCCGTTTGGCCATGGCGCATGTCGGGCAGGATGCTACATAGGCCTTCACGTCCCATCTCAGCGCGGGCCACCAGAATTGTCGGCGTGTTAGATGCAGGGTCTTTAGGAACCCGAAGTGTCCCG
This sequence comes from Candoia aspera, assembly GCF_035149785.1. Lineage (NCBI taxonomy): Eukaryota > Metazoa > Chordata > Lepidosauria > Squamata > Candoiidae > Candoia > Candoia aspera. Next base: position 188,011,488 of record NC_086154.1, read on the forward strand.
CTTGCTTGATGTCGTGTGATCTGCGCAAGATCGCCTGGCGTTGCGAGTCCGGGACATATATTCTGCCTTCCCCCCATGCTAGGTCCTGTGCCATCGTCACCTTGTCGGGGTTTGCCAGTAGCCAGGGGTTGGTTTTGAGGGCGGCGGTGAGGTCCGCGCGTATACCTCCTGGCAGTTGCGGGTGCCGCCGCCTAGTCGCCGGTTGCCCTGCCGTCGGTTGCGACGTGGGGTTGGGCTGCCTCTGAGCGCCGCTCTGGGTGGTCACAGCCATCCCCAGCTGGGAGGCGGATAGGACTGTCCCGATCATATCTGGGACGGGCTGTTCATCTTGGGGCAGTCGGGAGAGGGCGTCAGCCAGGAAGTTCTTTTTGCCCGGCATGAACTTCAGTTGAAAGTTAAAGCGGCTGAAGAATTGGGCCCATCTGACCTGTTTCGGGCTGAGGCGTCTGGGCGTCCGGAGGGCCTCGAGGTTCCGGTGGTCTGTCCAGACCTCGAATGGTTGGGTGGCTCCTTCCAGTAGATGCCTCCATGTTTCTAGCGCCGATTTTACTGCGAATGCTTCCTTCTCCCACACGTGCCAGCGCCTTTCCATCTCCGAGAATTTCCTCGACAGGTAGGCGCATGGCTTCAGGATTCCTGTGGGGTCCTTTTGGAGTAGGATGGCCCCCAGGGAGAAGTCTGAGGCGTCGGCTTGGACCACGAACGGCCGTTCTGGGTCCGGGTGCGCGAGGATTGGCTCCGTGGTGAACAGCGCTTTCAGCCTGTTGAATGCGGTTTGACACGCGGGAGTCCAATTTAGTACTGTCCCTGGGTTTTTGGCGCACCGTGTGTCCCCCACTCCTTTAGTTTTGAGGAGGTCTGTTAGGGGGAGGGCTATCTCCGTGAACCCCCGTGCGAATGACCTGTAGAAATTCGCGAAGCTGAGGAAGCTTTGGAGTTGGCGCCTGTTACGTGGGCGTTCCCAATTCACCACCGCCTCGACTTTTGCGGGGTCCATTTCTATGCCTTCCCCGGAGATTCGGTACCCCAGGTAGTCTAGGCGTGCTTTATGGAATTCGCACTTTGAGGGTTTGGCATAGAGTTTCGCCCTTTTTAGCTTCTCGAGGACTTGTCTGACTAGGGTTACGTGTTCCTCGTGTGTCTGGGTGTAGATGAGGACGTCATCTATGTAGACCAGGACTCCTTTGAACAGGTGTTCATGCAGTACCTCATTGATGAGCTGCATGAACACTCCCGGGGCCCCTGCTAGTCCGAATGGCAGCACTTTGTACTGAAAGGCGCCTAGGGGGCAGTTGAACGCAGTTTTCCATTCGTCCCCCTCCCTGATTCGGATTCGGTAGTACGCCTCGCGAAGGTCCAGCTTGGAGAATACTCTACCCGTGGACGGGTGGGCGAGCATGTCTTTCACGAGGGGCAGGGGGTATTTATTGGATAGGGACGCTGCGTTGAGGCCCCGGTAGTCGGTGCAGAGCCGTAGGGTGCCGTCTTTTTTCTCCCAGAATAAGACGGGCGCTCCGACCAGTGAGCATGCCGGCTCTATGAAATCCCTATCCAGGTTTTTATCGATGAACACCCGGAGGGTTGTCATCTCCTTCGGGGTCATCGAGTAAATCTTCGGCCTGGCTAAGGGGACATCGGGAAGCAGGTCAATCCTACAGTCTGTCTTGCGGTGGGGGGGTAGTTGGTCTGCCTCTGCTTCTCCGAAGACCTCTGAGAAGTCAGCGTATTGCTCAGGTAGGTCTTCTGGGGTAGCTATGTTGTCCTGGGCTGCCGCCTCTGCCCGTCCCACTGTGGGGTTGGTCCTGCCCGCCGGAACTGGTGCCCGGTACGCGCCGTCGTCGAATTGGAAGGTGCGGGTCTTCCAGTTAATGCGCGGGTTGTTAGTCGCGAGCCATGGTATTCCCAAGACTACGATGGGCCGCCCTATGTGGGTTACCACAAACGATGTTCGTTCGGTGTGGGTGCCCATTTGTAGGGTGACCGGCTCGGTCTGCATCGTGGCTGGTTTCCCTCCCGCTGTTGAGCCGTCCAGCTGGTGGAATGCCAGCGGCGTGGGGAGGGGGAGGCAAGGTAGGTCGAGCTTGGCGACTATGTCGGGGTGGATCACGTTTTTGGAGCACCCCAAGTCCACTAGTGCCGCGGCCGTGGTGGCTCTGTTGCCAACGGAGAGCCTGATTGCCCCCATTATTATGGGGCTTTCGTCGTTCTGTCTATGTGTTTCGCGCCCCTGTCCCACCACCTGCCTCGCGGCGCGTTTTAAGGCAGGCGGGGAGCATTTCCCGCCGGTTGGTCTGGGCCTTCGGCGTCCTCCCCCCCCAAGTAAGCGTCCCAGCCTTCGTCCGGTGTCGCTGTGGCTCCGGTCATCCGGCGGTGGGGGGGCGGTGGTGGGTTGGTTGGTTTGAGCGTCGGTTTCAGTGCGGGTTTGGGAGCGCTAGCTAGTGTTCGGTTGGAGAAGCAATCTGCCCTTTTGTGCCCCATTTTTCCGCACCTCCCGCAGGGCCCGCGAGTAAACTTTTTCTTGTGATATGTGGGACCGGCCGGCCCCAAGTGTGGCGCGGGTACCTTTGGGCTGGTGTTTGTTTTGTCCTCTGTCGTCGCCATTAGGAAAGTGCGGTGCGCGTGTTCCGCTCTCCCCGCGAGGTGGATCCAGCCTTGCAGAGTCTCCGGGTCGTCCCGGTAGAGTGCCCATTGGAGTACCTCGCGGTTGAGGCCCCTTTTGAACATTTCTAGCAGGGTGGTCTCGGACCAGTCGTTGATCTTCCCTGCGAGGGCTTTAAATTCGAGGGCGTAGTCCGGGACAGTTCGTGCGCCCTGTTTGAGGCCTTGGAGCGCGCTTTTAACCCTCTCCTTGGCTAGCGGGTCCTCAAAGTAGTGCTTCATCTCAGCGATGAAGGCGTGGAAGTCAGAGAGGGCGGGGGAGTTGGACTCGTACATTTGGACGTACCAGTCCGCCGCCCTGTCTTGTAGTTTGATCGCCACGGCTGCGATCTTGTCCGCTTCTGAGTTAAAGGAGTGTCCGTGCCGCCCCATGAACTCCCTGGCGTTTGTGAGGAAAAACGACAGTTTCGCGGGGTTCCCATCGAAGAAAATGGGGAAGTCCTTTGGGGCCCGGGTGTTCGGTGAGTCCCCTCTTCTCGCTTCCCGACCCATGGCTTCGTCCACCTGGGGCGCTTGCTGGTTAGCATTTGGCCTGTGGGGGTGCCAAGGCCCGCTCGGGGTTTGGATCGGGGTGTGTACCTGCACGGGAACGTAGTTGTGAGGTATGGAGGACATCAGCGACTGCAGCGTGGTCCCGAGGTCCCTTAGTTGGGCCTCCATGGCCGCGAGTCTGGCTTGCATTTCTCGGTCTGAGATCCGCGCCGCAGCTGTTGCCGGACCTGTCGGCGTTTCCGCAAGGTTGAGCCCTCGGTGGGGTTCAGGCGTTCCTTTCCGCTGGTCAGCTTCCTCGATTTGGAAGTGAATCGGCTGGTTTGCCTCTCCGTCCTCCACTGCGCTTGCTGCAGTTGGGCTGAAGCTCCACGCCTGTGGCTGGGGTGCGATGTGGGGCGGGGAGGTTTCCGCGGGTCTCGGGAGGTATGTTGCTCCCTCCCGTGGCCGGGACGCCTCCGCCTCCCTCCGGGGTTGGAGCTGAGGCTCGGGGTGGGCCGGGAGGGTGTCCGTGGCTCCTGGGGTCCGCGTTGCCTCTGGCCTCAGTCGGTCCTCCTCCGCTTCTCGCCGTGCGGCTCGGCCGCCCTGGCCGCGACGCGTCAGCTTCATCGCTCTCCGCTCGTGTTCTTCTCGCCGTCTGTTCCTCCCGCGGCTCGTTGTTGTCCGGTGGGGCTTGGCGAGGCTGAGTTTATGACTCTCAGCTTTGTCATGCGCTGCCTACCGCTGATTGAAACACAGACACTGATTCAGGGAAGAGCAGATTAAGGTTTATTTCAGCGTAGTGCTAGACGAGAAAAAAGCTGAGAGTGAAGGGAGCGCGCCGGTGCGGGGTTTAAATATCCCGCGCCGGTCAGCGCCCCCCCCCCACTTTGGGTTGCGTCATCCCCCCTTAGTCCTGCATGCTTCCGTGCCGGTAGGTGAAGGGTTGCAGGGCCCCTGCTGGTGCCCTGGGCTTCGCCCATAATCGGTTTCTTTCTCCGGCCGGTGATTGCTGTCAGCTGGGCGATCTCCGTTGCGCTTTGCTGACAGCTTCAGGTGTGCCTCGTGATCTGCCCTGCCTTTGTCTTTCCTTCTTCCTCTTTTGTGTCCTGATGGCTGGGTCATCCGGCCGGGGTCATTCCCTTCTCCTCGGGGTCTGTGTCTGTTGTTGTGCGTGCTTAGCTTATCTTAAGTCCCTTCCTCTGCTTCCTAGGTATTGTCATGTGTGCCGTTGTGCTGATGCCTTCAGCTCAACGGTACTCATGACAGGTACTGAACATAACCAACCAGCTGCAAGCTCCTTTTTTATGAATGAAAAGATCTTTTTTTTATAAGAACTTTATTCAATTTCAAAATATATAGTTAAAATACAATATAGAAAATATAGGAGAGCAAAAAGATAGAGCTAAAGAAAAAAAGAAAATATAAAAGATCTGTCAGTTTGCTGGCTCACAGAAAGGCAGTTAAGGGTAATTTTGGAATATATTGGTTTTAAATTGGAAACAATTCAGCTGCTGGAATAACTATAAATCCCATCACTGTCTTCTCAATTAAATTGCTAAAAATACTTGGAGAATTGTGCTTGGAAAGGAATTACTTTCTGTTTGAGATGGACATGAAAGATCCTGACACTGAGGTAAAGAGGCTAAGGCATAAAGACTTGTAAGAGAACCTAAATGCAATATAAAGAGGCTTTATATTTGGGCTATGTCAGTACTAAAAAGAACTGCTGTCTACTGCTCCTTCCTTCATTACAAAAGTCTTCATGGAAGTGCTGGGGACTATGGGGTGCTGAATCATAAATGCTGTGGAGTGGAAAATAAACAGGTAAATATGGAAAGAACTTAAAATAAAACTGGGGTGCAGGTTGTATTCATATTGTTTTTTCCTTCTGCCTTCTCTTGTTCTGTGGCATGATGCCATAGGAGCTGTATTTCAGCAGGCCTGCTGGTAATGATCCCCTTGATGATTTTGTTGGAACAGTCTAGCAGTTACGGAGAAATTGTGAGGATGAAATTGTGAAGAAATAGACTACAAAAGGTACTGACTGAATCTGTGCTGGTGGCAGACCCAGAGCCTACAGCAGCCAGTCCAGCATGCATGGCGACCACCGAAGTAGCAGTATAAGTGCCTTCTGAGTCCCAGCACTGGAGGGTCCTTCAATAAAGCCATCCTGAATTGAACTAGCTGACCCCAAGGGAGGAGGGTATCAGCAGTTTTAGATTATGTTAGGAACTGCTAGGTCCATTTACTTCCCTGCGTCCCTCCAAAGCACTAAAAATCAGGCTGCCCAGAGGAGCAGAGGAATAATGCAGCTTGACCAGCAGGCAGCTGGTGCCACACTTATTTATTTATTTTATGAAATGTATAAATTCCTTCAACATCGAGGACTCCAGACCATGTGCAGGAACAGAACCAACGTAGCACTACAATAAAAGCAAAACATTACCTCATTTCATAACAACAGCACACCTTCTATGAGAAAGCCTTCCCATTCAGGATGTTCTGTGAAGATTCCAGCACTCCACAGTAACGGTTTACGTATGAAATGAGATCACAGCAAAAATTGTAGTAAGAAGAATATTTAATGGACAACACTCAATTACATAATCAGTAAAACAATATATATGTTCATTTTTAGCATGCTGTACACTTTATTCCCATTTAGTGAAGCATGTAAAAGAGAATATGGGCAGAAATAATTTTTTAAAATTCTTTGTAGAATCATACATTTTGGAAGGGGATGGCCATTGTATCCAACACTCTGCTCAATGCAAGAATCCTAATTAAAACATCCCTGACAGGTAGTTATTTTGCCTCTGCTTGAACGCATCCAGTAAAAGGGAGCCTGTCGCCTTCTTATGTAATTCCACTGTCAAACTGTTTTTAATTTACTAATTTTTAATCAAAATGTGTCCTTTTATAACTTTCCATCAATTATTCTGTGCTGTATACTCCAGGATAATAGAGTACTCTGCTTTCTAGTAGTTTCCCAACATTTTACTAATTCTAGATCTATTATGGTGTTAATTAAGATTTAACCCAACACGTTTTTGCTTAACTATAGTTTATGAATATGCCACAGTTGGCTGTGTTCATAATAATGATTGGGTGAGAGTAGCTAAATAAATGTGAAGCATCTGTACTTTTTTTACCATGATGTGTGAATTGGGACCTCTGGTTTGCCTCCTAAAAATAACTTGGAGACCAGAACCTACAGAACAATTCATGGCTTCCAAATCTGGCTTGTTAGGAAGGGAACAAGTAGAGCTCTTAGTTTACATGTTATGCTAAGCAAATCAGGGAGGAGCCAAGATGACAGCAAGGCAGTAACTGCTGTAAGTGGCCCCTCCTAAAGTTTACTTTTTATCATCATTTTCCTTAATCTATTGTTTTAAATATCAGCCCATTTTATTTTACATTTACCTCTCCGCTCATGTTTCCAACGGGACAGCCTTGTGCTGCTCTATTGGAACCCTCAACATATAGAAAAATCAGAGAAAAACTCTGGGACGTGACTAATCATCATGGGAAAAAGAAAGGATAGACACCATATACAGTACATTCTGCACCACAAGCTTCATTTAAGTCCATGAAACAGCTGAAAATTGACAGTTACCTAACAAGCAGGGGGTCATCTCCTGTAAGTAATCCAATCCCGTCCAATCTCGCTGATGGATGTGATGCATTAGAGTGGGATTTACAAGCAGAGATCGAAAGCCAACAACTTGCAGATCTCTCCTCCCCTGTGGAAGGGGATACCCCCCACGAACAGATTGCTATCTGCTCAGCAGCTGCACAGCTTTTGCAGGATGGGACTGCAAATACAAACTCGATTAACCTAAATAATGAAAAAATAACTGACTTTCTAACCAGACTAAGTCTGTTGACAGCACAAACTGATCTCTCTATCTTTGAGTTGTTGTCCACAGTCTAAAGCAAAGTGGACTCTTTAAAAGAGGCCTTTGTAAAGCTTATTGAAAACCAATCAAATGACAGCACTGTTAAAACAGAGATCTCCTGTACAAAATGTGCCATAAAAGCACCCAGCAGGGAAGTCATGGGCAACCTTACCCCTATATTGAGTGGGAGAGAGAGTAACAATCAGAGACAGTTGACCGTTCATGCAGAGAAGGGTGAGTAGTAAGTGGCTAGTGGTCTTGCAACTAAGGGAGAGAGGCATATAAATCACAAATATTATTTACAGCCTACAAGTATCAAATAACAGAGCAAATAGAGGATGATGGAGATCAAAAAAAGTAATTATCCTTAAGCCAGCTACTATGCTGCAAAAAGCAGCTGATTGATTTACAAAAGGCTGAATGGCTCCCATCCAGCAGAGGCTGTGCATGATTTTTACTTACATTCAGGCAATCCACAATCTTTAGCATGCTGTTTAAAATGAGGCCCTTTCTGCACATTTTTTTTCAGTTTACCCAATACGTGTGTTTCAGAGGAACTCAGCCCACTCCTAATCCAGCCTGGTCCAGAGAGTACTGTCACTTTAAAGAACTAACACTGCCTCTGAGAGAGGACTGCCCAGGTAAACAATCTGCTACCCACAGCAAGACAGTGCATAGATGATTCCCTGGAAGGAAACCTGTTTAACTCTTTCAGTGTCCTGTCAGACTTGGAATAAATTGACATTGTTGAAAGACTCGATGATCTGAGAAAGACTGTAGTGGCAATATGCAAAGCAGTCAAACCACTAATTGATTTGGTTTTACCAACTACCCAAGGCAACTGCAATTACTTTGAGAAAGAACTTGCTGGCACCCTTGCCCCTTCTCCTGCCTTGTGGAATGTAGACATGCAAATCGTTAACACAAGAGTCCCCTGGAGCAGATCTAAACCCCTCCACCCAGCCCATTGTTAAAATGGCACAACACTCAGAAACTTCAAAGAACAAAAAGTTGGATGCTGTTGATAGACAAGAGGAAGGTTTTGACTGCCTAAAACCCTGAGAACTGGGTGGTAGGTGACACCAGGAATATGAGATGGATATTTGCAGCCTAACACATCCGATAACTGGTGTGCTTTCTAGCTCTCCAGGCAAACCTGTCATGTTCACTGATTCAGTGTAGTTTATACATCATAATGTTTCACTGCCATGGCGCTGACACACATTTCTGTTTGGGAGGGAGCTGCTGTGAGACCTTGTACCAAGCTCTGTATGTGGACTCAGTACAATGGAATGTGTTTGGGTTATTTTCTCTGTTCAAGGACTTTTCCCGCAGACCATCGGAAACCGTTGGGAGCACCTGAGATTGTGAACTTGAGAAGATTCTACGGGGGGAGGGATTTCATTTGCACCGAGGGTTTTTAGTTTGAATTTGGCACGGTTTCATCATTCTCAGCTTTCTCTGTGATCCTGCATACTATTCTTTAATAAATCAGATATCTTTGAATTCCTATTCATGAGTCTGATGGTGTTTTAGAATAGGCAACCATTACAAAACCTCTGCTCCAGGAACTAGAGGGAATTGTGTCAAACGCACCCTCTGAGGCAGGAAGAAGACCACCTCTCCAGACTATCTATCTGGTCACTGACATAGACATGAAACAACAGTTGACTAATGTTCACCATCCGATCTGCAGGTCATCACAAAACCTACCTGATTTCATCCAGCGGCAACAGAGTGGCAAAGGCAGCCCAAATTTCAATCAATGTGACTTTCTAGATAGTGAAGGAATTTTGGATCTCATCTTACTTGTAGAATGATGCATGAGCCACACCATTAAACCTCATTCTCAGCTACCCTTTCTGGCAGTAAGGAAACTATCCAGCTATTCACATGTGATATAGCCAGATAGAAGAATAGAATGTCAGATGGAGTTCTGTTGAAGTTCATCTCCAAGTTTGACATTATAGCACTCCAGGAGACATGGTTGACCACCGGTAATGAAGAAGCTTACTTACCAGGCTGTAGACCTTGGTCTACACCAGCATATAAATTCAAGATAAAAGGGCAGGCCTCAGGGGGATTGTGTGTATTTGCTAAGGCATAGTTGGGCTGGCAAGGGCAGGAACTGGTCCTCAGAGAAGACCCCTCCTATCTTGTATCTAATTCAAATATAAATCATCTGAAGTTGTGCTGCTGAATTTATACCTATCCCCATACTGTATTCCTTTCCCTGCTTCTTCCCTGACATTTGGGTGCAATTAGAAAAGACAGTCCTAGAGATAAATATAAAACATCACAAAGCTGTTATGATCCTACTGGACTTCAGCACTAGGGTGGGGGCTTCTTAGCATTATTATGCCCACTTGGGCATCACACCTGAGGACTATTTATCAAATGAACCATCCTGGCACTCCAGAGACTTTAAAAGGAACATGGCAGGCTCCAAAATGATCTCCTTAACATATACATGAAATGTTCATATGCTAGGAGGCAAAGACGGTTGCTTTACATATCCCTTTACCTTCCATGCTGATATTGTCTTAGAATGCATATATGTCTCAACAGACAAAAACAAGTTATTCTCAGACATTTAAGTCTACATGAGGGAGGACAGTGACCTTCAACCAGTTGCAGCCAATTTTTATGGCAATTCTGATTTAAGACTACCTATAGCACACAATAAGAGACCACTCGCTAACCTTGAAGTGAGGCTACCCAGGAGGCTCAAATGGCCTAAGGTGACACCAAAACAATTTCTAGCTTTATGAATTCTGAGAGGGCACAGTCTTGATGAAAATGGTTGTAACATCTATTCAAGACACAAATTGAATTTTTACCGGATATGCTAATTGTATTACACATTAAGAAACTTTTTAATAGATAAATTGCCATCTAGGAACCGACAGTCCATAAGATCTAACTAGTTCGACCTTGATTGCTCTTGCTCAAGAAAGACCCTAAAAGCAGCTATGCATCGTTTCAAAGAAACCCCATACCAAACAATCATGCCAGGATGCTAAAGCTTAGATGTAACTACAAGAAACTAACAGCTACCAAGAAGGTGCAACACTCAGTTTTGGTGTGGTCTGAGGTGGAAAAGTCAGCGAAACTCAGTCATATTTTGGAACATTGTATCTAGCATGCTGAAGGAGCGTAAGCTTCTACTTGATATCCCCATCTCAGTTTCAGTTTGGGAAGATTTTTATACTAACTTATCTGCCAACTCCAAGCTGGATCATCCAAAAAAGATAACTACTGAGTTTCTGACCCCGATAACTTCTCTCCTTGGCCACTAGTGTCAGTGACAGACATTAAACACGTTATTCACTCATTGAAACCCAATAAGGCACCTGGTGAAGACTTCCTACACATTAGCTAGTGGGGTCCACTGCTGGCAGGGCTGTTTACTTTGACAACACTAGCCATATCCCAGCAGGATGGGAACTCTCCATCATAGTTCCCATGCACGAAAAAGGAGACAAGAGTCTACAAATTACAGACCCATAAGCCTGGGTATGATATAACAGCTAAGATATAACAGCTAAGATATAACAGCTAAGATGTATCAAAACATCCTTTGAGCAAAATAGAGGATTGGGTGATTGAGAAGAACATATTAGTGGAAGAACAGGCCAGGTTCAGACCTAGGCACTCCACAGTAGGTAACTGCTTCTTTCTACATCACTGTTGTCAGATCCCCCTGATCAAAGGTTTTACAAAACCCCTTATCGGAGCATCTACCATCATCTCCTTCTCCAAGGAATGGACTCCGTGTCGCCAGATGGGAGAGGGTGTGAAGTTGGAGTGTGAAGTGGCTTATTATGGCTATGGCGGACATCAAGGACACGGGGTTGAGATATCCCAGGAATACCATCTGGATGGGATGGGGGGTGACATGGTTTCATGGGAAAGGGGACTAACTAAGGGAATGTAGTTTTTAAAGTTAGGTTTGAGCGGGAACTCTTTATCTGCAGCTTGCCTTCTGTACCGTGCGTTACCCTTCATTAAAACAGTTAAAGGAATCCCAGCCTCCTGACTGTAGTTGTGTGACTGCTCGAGTGATCAGGTGCTGACAACTGTATTACTAAATATACAACAGATGGTAAACACCTGTTTGTTGTTGTTTATTCGTTTAGTCGCTTCCGACTCTTCGTGACTTCATGGACCAGCCCACGCCAGAACTTCCTGTCGGTCGTCAACACCCCCAGCTCCCCCAGGGACGAGTCCGTCACCTCTAGAATATCATCCATCCATCTTGCCCTTGGTCGGCCCCTCTTCCTTTTGCCTTCCACTCTCCCTAGCATCAGCATCTTCTCCAGGGTGTCCTGCCTTCTCATTATGTGGCCAAAGTATTTCAGTTTTACCTTTAATATCATTCCCTCAAGTGAGCAGTCTGGCTTTATTTCCTGGAGGATGGACTGGTTGGATCTTCTTGCAGTCCAAGGCACTCTCAGAATTTTCCTCCAACACCACAGTTCAAAAGCATCGATCTTCCTTCGCTCAGCCTTCCTTATGGTCCAGCTCTCGCAGCCATATGTTACTACAGGGAAAACCATTGCTTTAACTATGCGGGCCTTTGTTGTCAGTGTGATGTCTCTGCTCTTAACTATTTTATCGAGATTTGTCATTGCTCTTCTTCCAAGGATTAAGCGTCTTCTGATTTCCTGACTGCAGTCAGCATCTGCAGTAATCTTTGCACCTAGGAATACAAAGTCTTTCACTGCTTCTACATTTTCTCCCTCTATTTGCCAGTTATCAATCAAGCTGGTTGCCATAATCTTGGTTTTTTTGAGGTTTAGCTGCAAACCAGCTTTTGCACTTTCTTCTTTCACCTTCATCATAAGGCTCCTCAGTTCCTCTTCACTTTCAGCCATCAAAGTGGTATCATCTGCATATCTGAGATTGTTAATGTTTCTTCCAGAGATTTTAACTCCAGCCTTGGATTCCTCAAGGCCAGCTTGTCGCATGATGTGTTCTGCATACAAGTTGAATAGGTAGGGTGAGAGTATACAGCCCTGCCGTACTCCTTTCCCAATCTTAAACCAGTCTGTTGTTCCATGGTCTGTTCTTACTGTTGCTACTTGGTCGTTATACAGATTCTTCAGGAGGCATACAAGATGACTTGGTATCCCCATACCACTAAGAACTTGCCACAATTTGTTATGGTCCACACAGTCAAAGGGAGGGACGCGGTGGCGCTGCGGGTTAAACCGCTGAGCTGTCGATCGGAAGGTCGGCGGTTCGAAACCGCGCGGCGGGGTGAGCTCCCGTTGCTCGTCCCAGCTTCTGCACACCAAGCAGTTCGAAAACATGCAAATGTGAGTAGATTAATTGGTACCGCTTCGGCGGGAAGGTAACGGCGTTCCGTGAGTCATGCTGGCCACATGACCCGGAAGTGTCCTATGGACAACGCCGGCTCCAAGGCTTTGAAACGGAGATGAGCACCGCCCCCTAGAGTCGGACACGACTGGACTTTACGTCAAGGGAAACCTTTACCTTTACCTTTTACACAGTCAAAGGCTTTAGAATAGTCAATAAAACAGAAATAGATGTTTTTCTGAAACTCCCTGGCTTTTTCCATTATCCAGCGGATATTGGCAATTTGGTCTCTAGTTCCTCTGCCTTTTCTAAACCCAGCTTGTACATCTGGCAATTCTCGCTCCATGAACTGCTGAAGTCTACCTTGCAGGATCTTGAGCATTACCTTACTGGCATGTGAAATGAGTGCCACTGTTCGATAGTTTGAACATTCTTTAGTGTTTCCCTTTTTTGGTATGGGGATATAAGTTGATTTTTTCCAGTCTGATGGCCATTCTTGTGTTTTCCAAATTTGCTGGCATATAGCATGCATTACCTTGACAGCATCATCTTGCAAGATTTTGAACAGTTCAGCTGGGATGCCGTCATCTCCTGTTGCCTTGTTATTAGCAATGCTTCTTAAGGCCCACTCAACCTCACTCTTCAGGATGTCTGGCTCTAGCTCACCGACCACACCGTCAAAGCTATCCCCGATATTGTTATCCTTCCTATACAGGTTTTCTGTATATTCTTGCCACCTTTTCTTGATCTCTTCTTCTTCTGTTAGGTCCTTGCCATCTTTGTTTTTGATCATACCCATTTTGGCCTGGAATTTACCTCCAATGTTTCTAATTTTCTGGAAGAGGTCTCATGTCCTTCCTATTCTATTGTCTTCTTCCACTTCCGTGCATTGCTTGTTTAAAAATGATTCCTTATCTCTTCTGGCTAACCTCTGGAATTTTGCATTTAATTGGGCATATCTCCCCCTATCACTGTTGCCTTTTGCTTTCCTTCTTTCTTGGGCTACTTCTAGTGTCTCAGCAGACAGCCATTTTGCCTTCTTGGTTTTCTCTTTCTTTGGGATGTATTTTGTTGCCGCCTCCTGAACAATGCTGCCAACTTCTGTCCAGAGTTCTTCCGGGACCCTATCTACTAAGTCCAGTCCCTTAAATCTATTCTTCACCTCCACTGCATATTCCTTAGGAATATTAGTGAGCTCATATCTAGCTGATCTGTGGGTCTTCCCTAATCTCTTGAGTCTGATCCTAAATTGTGCAAGAAGAAGTTCGTGATCTGAACTACAGTCAGCTCCAGGCCTTGTTTTTACCGACTGTACAGATGTCCGCCACCTTTGGCTGCAAAGGATGTAATCAATCTGATTTCGGTGTTGTCCATCTGGTGAAGTCCATGTATAAAGCCGTCTCTTAGGTTGTTGGAAGAGAGTGTTTGTTATGCAGAGTGAATTGTCTTGGCAAAATTCTATCAGCCTGTGTCCTGCTTCGTTTTGTTCTCCCAGGCCATACTTACCTGTAATTCGAGGTGTCATTTGACTGCCCACCTTAGCATTCCAGTCTCCTGTGATGAAAATAACATCTCTTTTAGGCGTGTTGTCCAGTAGGTGCTGCAGATCCTCATAGAACTGCTCTACTTCAGCTTCTTCAGCATTTGTGGTTGGGCCGTATATTTGGATCACTGTGATGTTAGATGGCTTGCCCTGAATTCGAATTGAGATCATTCTGTCGTTTTTTGGGTTGTATCCAAGCACTGCTTTAGCCACTTTACTATTAATTATGAAGGCTACTCCATTTCTTCTGTGGTCCTCTTGTCCGCAGTAGTAGATCTGGTGGTCATTTGATGTGAAGTGGCCCATTCCAGTCCATTTCAGTTCACTGACGCCCAGAATGTCTATCTTTAATCTTGACATCTCACCAATAACCACATCCAATTTGCCCTGGCTCATAGATCTTACATTCCAGGTTCCGATGGTGTGTTGATCCTTAGAACATCGGATTCGCCGTTCACCACCAGCACCGTTGGCCGCTAGCCGTCCTTTCGGCTTTGAGCTAGCTGCGTCATCACGTCTGGGGCTAGTTGAGCTCATCCTCTGTTCCTCCCCAGTAGCATTTTGACCATCTTCCGACCTGGGGGTCTCATCTTCCGATGGTATACCGACATATCTCTGGTTGTACTGATCCATTTAGTTTTCACGGCAAGAATACTGAGGTGGGTTGCCATTACCTTCCCCAGGGATCGCATTTAGTCTGACCTCTCTGTCATGACCTTCCCGTCTTGGGTGGCCCTTCACGGTTTAGCTCATGGCATCATTGAGGTGCTCAAGCTCCAGCACCACGACAAGGTAACGATCCTTTGCTGAAGAAACACCTGTTTACATCTTTCATAATCTTGGCATGGTATTTGACCCCATGGGTCTGGCAAAAGTTGGGAAGTATGGAAATTGTTGAACAGACTGCTCACAGGCATAACAAGATCCAGAGATACTCTGAACAAATGGGGCTATCCAGTGGCCTCTGCCCTTTGTGACTGTGGAGACATGCAGACAACAATATGTATGTACACTTGTCCTTTGTGCCCTGATCAATGCACATTTGAGGACCTCATGACAGCACAACAGAACGCAATTAATGTTGCCGGTTTCTGGGCAAGATCTGTTTAACTTTTATATATTTTAACATTTATATTTTATATTTTAAATTCTATGTTTTACAGTATGCCTTATTTTAATTATGATGCTTCTGACACGAATAAATAAATAAATAAATTTGACCCCATAAACAGATCTTATAGAAGAAGTTGGCCAAGCTAAACCCAGACTTCTATACCTGGTAAAGGCCCGTTATATAAATACATGTACTGGAGTCAGTGGTGCTCTCACACAGAGCATATCCACTTATAAAGGTGTTAGACGAGGATCCATCTTGGCCTGGGTGTTGTTTAACCTTTATGTCAAGACTCTACTCTACTGATACGTGCCAAAGATCCTTAACAGACACAGTGACATCCTTTGTATGCAGATGATATGGTTCTGATGTCATACTCCCAAGTAGGCTTGAGACGATCGATGGGGGAATTTGGTACCTATTGCACCTCTATTTCTTTGAACATTAATAAGACTAAATCCATAGTGGTGCTTTTTGGGAAAAGACTGGCCAAATGCAATTGGCACTTGGGGAACCTATGGAATAAACAGACTTTCATATTTAGGGTTGGTTTTTATGGATACAGGGCCTTGGGCCAACCACTTCAAAAGAAGTTCTATAAAGGCCACAGCAAGCTCTAAAATGCTAACTAAATCACTTAGCTATAACCACCCAAGCACTCTGCTTTCCATTGTAAAGGTCCACAAGGCAAAAATTGCACCAGTGCTAACATGAGGTACAGAATTGTGGGGCCTATCAAAGCACCCCTCCCCCAACAAAATCAGGCACTCTTCTTAAGATTTATTCTAGGGACCAACAGGAATACACCGCCAGCATTCAGAGCTGAAACAGGTACCCAGTCCGTTTACAGTCTAACAGTAACACAAAGTCTTTAACTACTGGTAGACAATTCTTCCAATGGAACCTGACTTACTACCAAAAATGTGCCTTGAAGAACAGATGGGCACACTTCAACCCACCACACGGATGAATCACCTTCTCCAAATCATCTCACAGCTTGGATTCTCAACACAGTATCTACTCTCAGCTAGACATCAGGCCAAGGCAATATTCAAAGAAAGAGTCTTGGATGTTAATGCCCCAATTAATATTGAGTACTTGCAAACTTCAGGTCATTGAAATGGTTGGCCAAGAATAAAATGTCTTTTCAAACAGAAAAATAGCTGACATAAGGTTTGACTTTATGGTAAAATATGGATGATTCCATCCATAGTCTAGAGAATGTGTCTTTGTGGAGCACTGAAAATAGAAGACATTGTGCATGTCCTGTTCAACTACCAATTATATGCCCCAGCAAGGGCTCAATACTTACAGACACTACATGACAGAACCATATATTGGGACCATAACAAAAGATTGTTGTATTTCTTACAGGACACAAACACATATGTAGTCATTAGAACTGTTAAGCATATAGTTAGGGCTGTCCAACTGAGAACATGTTTTATAGAACACATTGGGATTGCATGTAAAGGTGGTGAGTTCACCTAAAACACATGGTGTTTCGTACTTTAATATTCATTTTGTGTGTCAGCATTCTATTTTATCTTACACTATTTTATAACACTCTTCTATCTTTGTTTTATTTTATTTTATTTTTACCTTACTTTGCTTTATCCTATTTTACTGTATCTTACCTTATCTCTTTTTATTGTATTTTGTTGTGGCTGACAGCCATGGTTTTGATTCGTCAATTGATTAATAAAGTTATAATTTAATACTGCTAAGCAATTCATAGAAGGAGCTGCCCTGGCTGACCAGAGAATTAATCTTTGCATATGTATCTGAATTTTTCAGGCTTCATTTGACAAGCATATGGAACCATATCACTTATCAGTACTTCCTGCCTAAGTGAATAGTCATGTGGGACATTCACAGCTTGTGATAATCCAAAGTAGTAATGATACACCTTCTGGACTGGGTGGCTGTTCCTGCCACTGCCATAGTGAGACCGCAGTGATAAAACTGTGTAAAGGAGTTGTTACTTTGCTTTTTTCCCCAACACATTTCAAGAACTGCTACCTCCTTAGATACACAAGATGATGGATAATATTTGCCAAAGGAAACAAACTGAATTCAGAGATGACTTTTCTAATGTTTTGATGCAAGCCATATTGTTGAAATGTAGCATATGCATAGACAGCCAGTTTGCTGTCGCGGTTAAAGCATTGGGCTAGAAGTTGGGAGATCGTGAGTTCTAGTCCCACCTTAGGCACAAAGCCAGCTGGGTGACCTTGGGCCAGTCACTGTCTCTCAGCCCTAGGAAGGAGGCAATAGCAAAACATCTGAAAAACCTTGCCAAGAAAACTGCAGGAACTTGTGCAGGCAGTCTCCGAGAATTGGACAAGATTGAACAGATTTTTTAAAGCATATGCATATATTTAGAAAAGATCTTTAAAATGTGCTGGATAAAAATATTTCTCATGTTTCAAACATAAATATGTAGGCAATTTCAGCCTGGCATAATATATAGGAACCACAGGGATAGGGCCATTTTTAACCTTGAACTCTGTGTGTATGTGTGCACACACACACACATACATACACACATATCTAGCAATTACTGTGGGATTGGTCTCTTGCATTAGTTCTTTCATTTTCTAAAAAATAGCAAGCTTTATAAATGATTAAGAGATACTTCAGAACTTGAACAAATGCAGCACCTCCCTGCCACTCATTAAAGATGTTACGTCTTTTTTCAAATTTCCATGCAAGCCTGAATGAGACATTCAGTTTTATGAATCAGTTCAATAAAATATACATGTAATTAAAGCAAACCAGCTTCTGTATTAGGGTTGTGGAAAATTAGTTGAATCAAGAATGAAACATTTCAGTGAATTCCAGAATGTTCTGTTCCTTCACAAGACTCTGATGAGCCAACTCCAGACCATGCTGAACCTACCCTGGAAGGGCATGACTTGGAGGAGGAACGGAATGTTCCAGAGTTCTTCAGAACAGTCAGTATTCAAATTGACATATTTTCCACATCCCATTCTGCATAAGATTACTACCTATAATATATCATTAGAAATCAATTCAATAGCCTGGTTTGGAAGAAATGAGTCATAGGGCATTCAATGAGCTGGGCTGTTATGGATTGCTTTTCTGACTTTTGAGTAAGAAGGATGCTGAAATGGCTCAGAATGGATGGGCTGTGAAGAAATATGATAAATAAACCTCAAGCTTCATCTGGAGTGTTACGTAATGTTATCTAGTGTGTGTGTTATGGGTATGTTAATATAAAGTTGGTACTTCTGTTTCAAAGGAAGAATAATCCTAATGGGCCTTGCTTTGTAAATTAGGGTTCCATATTATCTTTCAGTTGAACATTGAACTATTTGCCCCACTAAATGCTGTTTTTAGGTTGGGGTTTTTTTTTACCCTAATGAAGTAGGCTTTATATTACAAAACTGCATATCGCAATAACTGAGTTTAATCTTTAAGCTGCCTCTCACCTGCTTTTATCATCCTTGTAAATCTTTCTGAAAGATTTGCTCTTTTTTTATTTTTCAATGTCTTTCATTATATTTGATCCTGGGCAAATCTACAATGTTGAAATAGTAAATGTCTCTTATAGGCACATCTGATTTAATCAGCTGCAGAAGCCATTTTATGTGTTCCATAAAATGGATTCTGCAAAAGTTTGCAAAGATACGAATGCTGTCAGCTGTCAACAAAGATTATAATTCCCTCATTTAGCATAGAAGGTCAATTAGATAAAAGTAGTGTATTGTCAATGTCTGCCTTACATAACATTTCAGTATTACCCTAGTGTAATGCAGTTTTTAGTCGTTGGCACATTGGGGAATGATACCTGTAACAGATTGTCTTACTGGTCAATTTTTTAGAGTTACTTCTCTTTTTCACTGCATCTGTTTTAAGTTCACAAGAGATGAAATAATGTAGGTAACATGGCAATACATTATTGTATTCTGCCTTTAAATGCAGAAGCAAGCAAATCCCAGATTAATTTTGTGCCTTTTGTATTCTTTCACAAGGTAGCAGCAATCTTCATCTAATTACTTCCTATTTAAGAACTAAATGTATTTATAAAAACTAGCTCTCTCCCGCTGAATTTCTGGCTATTAGGAAAATAGCATTTCTCAAAGATCTGAGCTGTCTCAGCAATCAAATATATTTAGTTGCTTGATATTATTTATTTTTAGGGATTTGATTTTACAAAGATGTA
Organism: Candoia aspera; assembly: GCF_035149785.1. NCBI lineage: Eukaryota > Metazoa > Chordata > Lepidosauria > Squamata > Candoiidae > Candoia > Candoia aspera. The sequence continues at coordinate 188,030,684 of NC_086154.1, forward strand.
CAAGTATACATATTGTAAAACATATTAAGTGTATATTGCAGAATTGTGATGAATAGGAGACTCAATTGAATCCACAAATTTGATGTGGGAATTTGGCTTCTAAGTGCATTTAATACTGGCACATTAGACTTTAATTGGTGAATATGAATTTTTAAAAATTTACTTAGTATTCATTATTCAATATTCATTCCCTTGCCCCTGTTTATGAAGCCTTTTGAGCATCTTAAAATGTATAGGCATAACGTTTAAGATTATGATTAATTTACAAAATCATAAACTTTCTTCATTTGCAATCCTGTATTCTGAAAGAGTCTGCACTGAAATTGACTTCTCCAAACTAGTTGTTGTTGTTGTTTTGCATTATTCACCTTGAATAGTTTCCAAATTTTCTTTCTCATGTGTACAACATTCAGTATTCTGTTTCTCAGTTTTGATTTTTTTTTAATTTTGTCAGTATTTGAATTGGGTTTTTGTAATTTTTTTGACAAAAATATACCCTTTCATCACCAAGAAGAAGGAAAAGATACGTTCATCACAAGAAAATACTTATCTTTGAGTGCTCCTAAGTAAGATCAATGAAATCACTTTATTCACAGAAGTTTAGGGGAGAGGGATTCTGACATGTGGGCATTTCATTCGTAACCCTACAGCGTTCTCCATTTCTGTTTCCATCCTTTTTCATAACATAGAAAGTCTGTTAGAAAGCAAGTACGAAATAGCTGTACATAGCTATAGTATTGTATTTAGTGAAGTTGATTTTTTTATAGGAAGATAGTGATCTTTCAGAAAATTTAATTTATTCTCATTTAATTTGCAGGAAAACTTTGAAGATGCCTTTGAACACATCCCAGTGTAAGTATCCTTTATTATTACTCTTTTTTCCCAGCAGAGATGAATGAGAAATGAGAAGTACTAATTAAATATATTGCTGCCCTTTCTGTTCTTCCTGCTTCATGTTCTGCCAGTACTGTTTCATCTTGGAGCAGAGTGTCAGATTTCATTCTAGGCTCAGCAGTAAATCTCAGTTCTCCAGCCATACTTGGGGATTTCTACACAGAAGAAGCTCATAGTTATGATACAGCTGGTTATTTTGCTTTATTGAGGATTGAGATAGAAATCCTACATATGCAGAAGATCTGCCTTCTGAAGAACACAGAAATTAAGCCCAATATATAAATGCCTGCTCCAGATCCTAGGGTTTTTTCTTCAGATTTTTGAGTCAATTGAAATTTGATGGTTGTCTTCTCATCCTCAAGACTGGTGGCCATTTGCTTATTGTTTATATACCAGTTTTATCTGGCCTGAGAATCACTTGTTCCTGCACTATCAGCTTCAGCAGTTACACAGTTAAATATACAGTACAGCACTTGGCAGATTTATGTCTTCTGCCATACTAAATACTATTTTATCTGGATCACACATTACACTGCTTTTAATATTTGAGACAGAACAGAATGATTATATGTGAGGCATATTTGACCTTATCAAGGATTATGCCCAAAATATAACAAATATGTAATAGAACCTAAGCAATTGCTTATTCTGTTTGCTGTTACAATTTCTATAAATCTTAGCCAAGCTTGAGCTGCCATACAACAAAATGAAGCTTAGTCGGCAGAACTGCAGGAGTAGAAAACAAGATATGGAGTATTTAATGCAGTGACCCACATCTCCAGTATAATGTCCTGTATGGATTGTCAAGCACTGCTTGCTCAATATTTTGGTGACCAGACACTGTCAAACATAGTGCCATTGCGCCGGTAATAATCACGACAAATCATATGCAGAACTCATCAGTGTTCTATAGGAGCTAGCATAGCATTACATTTGCCATAATGCTGCATTTAGGTACAGGTAATCTTTGCCTAACAACTGTTTGTTTAATGACGGTCCAAAGTTACAACTGCTTTATGACCTGTACTTGTACTTAGGACCATTGCGAACACCACCATTTACATTTACAACCGTAAAAGTACGTCTGAATGTTTAGGGCAGGCTTTGAACAGCTGAGCACAGGGTATGGATGTTGTTTCCACTGTTAAGCTACTTCCAGATGGCGTGTTTTATATAAAAGGCTTCAAGACTCTGCTCACAGTAAAAAAGGTGGTTCTGAGAAATTTCTGTAAGAATATGGGGTCAAAACTGCCATGATTGTACCGGACTTACATTCACTGCTTGCTGTACTAAGCCCTGGATCTATAAATTTATTGACTTCCGAGGCCTTCCCTGGCTCCTTATCTGAGGATCAGTCTTCTGTGGGGGCTGTTACAGTTTGTTGTCATTTCATATGTGTGTGTGTGTGTGTGTGTGTGTATAAACACACTTACACACACACCCATATACTGCCAGTTCCTCCTGTGCCTCCTCTTATACTTTCCCTAGCATTCCCCACTACTTTATACTGTTCATTATAACCCTCCATTTTGCTAATTTTATAGTTTGGTGGCATTGTTGCCAGTTGTTACTACTGCAGAGTAGAATAAAAATGTAGCCATTGCTTCTCAGCACATGCCTGCCGAGAGACTGCAGGCCACTATAATGACAGCATCAGTTGCAAAGCAAAAGGGCCCTGCCTCCTCACCAGTCTGCACAAGGGACAAGCAGAGTAGGAGAGACCTGGGTGCCAGGACACCCACTCAGCTGGCTGCTCCTCTGCCCACGTGTAACAGGCAGGTTAGACTATTCATGTACATGGAAGGCAGGCATCAGCCAGAGACACTGTAAAGAGAACAGTCTGAGCCTCCACACCAGCAAGCCCACTGCCACTGTACATCAGCCAGGTTCCCTCTGTGAAGGCCAAGCAGTGCTAAATATAAATAAATGTGAATTGCCTATTTTACTGTCCTGCATTACCAAGACATACCGGTCTGTCATTTGGAGGATAAGATGCCACAATAGAAATCTTCATGCACCTTCCCCTAATATCTGTAGGTATTTACCATATATGTGTTTATGTATTTAATATCTATTCCTTTCTGACATTTTTCTTCTGTAAACTTCTCCATTAATATCATTTTAATTTTTTTTTTGTATTCCCAGTGGAACTTTTTAAAGTAGTAAGAATAATTTGTTAAACCTGTATGTTCCCCAACTCTCAATTGTGTAACTCTGTTTTTAATACAACATTTTCTTTTTCAGACACATTCTTACACAAACTTTATTTCTAAATGAATTCTTTACAGAAAAGGACTAGCTAGTGATCTTCATTCAGTGCTACTGTTGATATCTTGGCAGACCCCGTATTGTTGGGTCTCCCAAATCTCCTTGCCTAGAAATCTGTGGAATATTAATGTTACATTCTTAACTTACTGTCATAATCAAATTAAAGAACTGAGGTGATACAGGAACTGCTAGAAACTAATTTATTCTTTTTTACTGAAATTATATTTCATATGGATTGATTCTTAAAAGTTGTCATGTTCTTTTTGCTTTATATTCCTGGATATTGGTAGTCTCATATTTATCCAACTTACTATAAATGTCCCAATTTCTGCTATCTGAAAAGAAATCAGGTGTTAGATATAGCAGACTGTATCTCCATTAAATATTGCTTACTCTGTTTATTGTAAGGTTATCTTAAGAATGGGGATATTGAATTTTTAAATAGTGTCTGTTTGACCTTTCTGTTCCGTTAATAGACGCAGTGTAATAACTTTGTTTACAAATCTTTTCATTAGATGTATAACATTTCATAATAAGTGGAATGCAGAGCTCTAATCTAACTCCGTTTTTTGTTCTTCAAACATAGAAATCATTGAGTTGTTTTGAGACCCGTTTTTTCCCCTTTATAGTCGGGCAGTGATGGATTAGAATTAGACTGCATCATAGATTGGAAAATCTCCCAGCATCCTCTTCCTGCAGAGGCATCATCTCCCAGTACTGCTGTAGCTGCAGTCCTGTCAACTGATATTTCTTGTAAAATCTGATGCAGAGGATTCCTGCTGCTGTGTGTACTTTTCTGTCTATTCTGTTTCATAACTAATAAGAAGCTCACTGGCAATGAGGAATAAGAAAATGGGACCTTCTCAGGGTGCTTTTGGCTGCTTTTTCTGTGTGTGACAGAAATGAATCTGAGAGAGGCTTATCTTGACATAGCAATTTGCAGTTAATCATCTGGAAGTTGCCTAATTTAATTCTGTGAGTATACTGTATCTTTTCTCATCATAGGAGCTGCTAAAATTGATGGCAGGAAGTCTGTATGTATTATACATACATACAATCACTTATATGAGTGTTTCATTTTAAAACCATGTAGTAAGCTTAGTGATGAAAGTAGAGCCAGTTCAGTATGTACTGTATTCTGATGTTCATGGAGAAATAAACATTTAAGAGTTAATTTCATGAATGATTTTCCTTTTCTCTTGGTAATTTCCATGTATCAAGCATTGTGCTTCTGATTATATAAATGATCTCTAGCTTGATCATTTGTGTATGCAGAGATATGTTCTTGAAACTGTTACAGAGGTAAGAATACATGTTTGTAAAATACGATAGGTAGGGGAATTCTCAGTAAATCAATTGCTCATCTTACCTAATAATTTTTATTTGATTTAACTAGAGCAGTTAATTTGTAGGAGACTGATAGTCTCAAAAGCTAGCAAGCATGTTATAATATTCTTCCATCTCATTAAATTTAGAACTGCTCTACTACTGTAATATATGATTCAGGCAGCATACTTTGTGCAACTTCACAGTAATTTATATGAAATCATAGAAAAAGGACCATTCAGCCATAATCATGTGACTGGATCTGAGCCATTGTTTCAATGATGCAGTGGGAGTACTGTAAATATTTGCTTTGATTTTGTTGCTTTTTGTGCTGGCTAACTCATTGTTAAGCCCTGGGAGCCTTCCCTTGAGATCCTTTTATTAATAGGAGGTGGCATTATTAGTTAACTTTGTTCCCAGTTAGTGTGCTGTATTTGTGTGCCTGTTCAGTTTTCTGATTGGTGAATCACAATCACAGTCACAATCACAATTTTGTCCTTTGCTGCTTTTAAAAAATAAAACAATTATTCCTAAGGGAATTCTGATAAAGAAGACCTAGTCTGCCCCACCCAGATCAAAGCGTTTAGTCATCTTTTACACTTCCTGAATGTTCAAGGTAACTTTGATTTGAAATATTGGTTAAAAATCTTCCAACAAATATTCAGTTCTTGACTCTAATATACTAAAATAAAATGAATATTTTTAATTATATATATATATATATATATATATATATATATATATATATAAATAAATAAATATAGCCATTGTGTGCAATTTTTTAAAGTTCACAGATTAATACATAACATGATTAGCATAGCTCAGATTATGCATGTGTAACTCTACAATGTATTATGAATAAGACTGAAAGTAATCTTGCTGTAGGGCATTATCTTTTTGTTAATTTCCCCTTTTTAAAGAATGAATATGACTTTCCAATAAATGGAGAAGAGCAGCATATAGCTCTGAAATGGATGAAAAGAAGAGAGAAAACAATTTTTTTTTTTAGTAAACTGTAGTACTTCCCCTGAGTACTATTTTTTTTCATAAACCAGAGAAATACTAGTTTTTAAAAGACTTATTTCAAATAGCTTGAGGAGTATATTTTGTCACCAGTAACTTCAGTCTCATAACAAAATATACCCCTGGCACTATATATACTGACACAATATACTGGCACTAAATAACAATTGCCACAGTAGTAAAATTGCAATGGATATGATGGGTAGTGAATTATTAGTGGTATTTTCCCAGCAGGATCAAAATATAATTTGAACATTCAAAATAATGTTTTCTCCACAAAGCAAAAGCTAATAATGTGGTTCCAGAAAAGTAGTTCCGAATACTGTAAATCTATTTCATTGTTCTCTCAGAGTTTTTTTCCTGGTTAAAAATAAAGAAGTAGTAGTAAAAGAAATAGGGGGAAAGTGGGGGAAGAATATTTGAACCTCCCATAGAATTCTGTGGATATAACAAGGAGAGAACTTGATAATTTTTTCTGGTAGTACTGTAGTCTGAAGTTATTACTTTTGGTTGGTTCCCATTTGTTCTGAAAAACTTTGCAAGAGACTTTTACATTTTGCATATTGTGAATTTAAAAATATAGGAAAGATGATAGTTCTAAAGTAAGACCATGACAATAAAAGTCAGTGAAAATGCTCTACACTAAAGGATTAATTGTGCATTTTTCTAAACGTTAAAATAGATTCTCTGAAGTATCTTGATCCAATCATGTGAATTCACTTTTGAAAAAGTATTTTTTTAAAATTCTCTTTACATTCTTTGGCTCAAAATCTGTCAGTTGGTAGTACCTTGTATTTACTTCATAATTTTTACTGAAAAAAAAGTATTATAATACAAAAATGAAAGTATGTTTGTATTTGGCAGGTGTGATTCAGATATGCTCTTTCTGATGACTGCTGGGGCCTTCTATACTACTTCTACATAAGTACCATTGTATGCCAATAAAATGTAGCTCTATGCTTTGTAGAGAAATTAAATGTGTATCCTGGACCCATTGCTTAGTTGGTAGAGAAGAAAGTGGTTTTTGTGTGAGAGAAAGGAAAAGAAGGGAAAGTTACACAAAGCTGTAGCCTTTGTCTATATGGAGATCTTGCTCTTTCCAATATTTGCTCTAGCTTTATTACCTTGGTTTAACTTTCCCTATTAGTAATAGCCCTTCTTCATAGGAATTATGTTTAAAAATTTCCTTCTTACTTAAAAATTCTTAGATAAAGATGATAGCAATGACCTACTTCAAGCTTTGAAATGCCATTGCTAATCATATAGACAGTATGTAAGGAATGCCTAAGACCAAATAAAAGACTCAGACTCTAAATCAAGTTTAAGCTCTGGCTTTTATTTAGAATAGAATGCACACCAGTAAAAAGCTGAGAGTGAGGGAAGCGTGCCAAAAGTTGAATTAAATAGTCTCGCACCAAACAGCGCTCCACCCCCACACTCCCCGGGTGTGCCCCACGAGTTCCATGGAGTGACAGGCCATCAAGACTTGATAGGTGAGAAGTCGTCCAGCCCCATTCGCCCCGGGCATCGCCCTGTTTATCTTCCTGCGAGGTAATGGTCCATTACCGGGCAATTAGACCTTGATATTCCTCGAAAGCCCGGATGCACCTTTCCGAACCTCGCCCTGATCCTTTCTTTATCAGGGGCGTCAATGGCCGATTACCGGGCGATGGGACCTTGTTTGTTCAGTAGATCTCCCAACCCCATTATTTTCTTTGTCCGGTTTATCGCCCACACCTCTCCAGCCATTGACACGCATCAATGCGTTTGTCATGCGAGCCGTTACGATGTCGCAAACATCGCAACGGCGATCGTGACATACCGCCCCCCTGAAGAAAATCAAGCCGAGGGCTTGGAGGGATATGCAACGTGGAAGTTGCAGACTAGCTCAGGGGCCTGAATGTCGCAGGCAGCGACCCACTCGGGGTGGGGAAAGTGTTTCCAGCGCACTAAGTATTGGAGAGAGCCATGAAGCTTGCGGGAGTCGAGAACCTCCTTGACTTCGAAGTGCTGCTGTCTGTCGATCATGACGGGTGGAGGGGGGGGAGTGCGTGGATGCCACCGGGAGGGGTCACTGGCCGGCTTGAGTAAGCTGCAGTGGAACATGGTGCAGCTGCTTCAAATTATGAGGTAGATCCAAACGCATCGTGACCGGGTTCACAATTTGTGTAACCTGAAAGGGGCTGATAAATTTGGGGGCCAGTTTCTTGGAAGGCTGAGGTGACTTGATAAATTTAGTGGAGAGATAAACCAGGTCCCCTACTCGAAAAGGTGGCTGTTGGCGCCTGTGCTTGTCAGCCTGAAGTTTGTATGAGGTCTGTGCTTCATTGAGGGCGTCCTTAATGACGGGCCAGGAGTCTGTGAGTTTAGAACCCCAATCACAGGCCACCAGTACTGGAGACAGGGGCTGTGGGAGCTCGGGAATGGGGACGAAGTCCTGACCCGATACCACCCTGAAGGGTTTGTCCCGTGCTTTGATGCACAGCGTTATTGTATGCAACCTCCGCGAAAGGAAGCAAATCCACCCAGTCGTCCTGGTGGTAGTTGATGTAGGAGCGGAGGAATTGTTCAACGGTGGCATTGAGGATCTCAGTAGATCCGTCAGTCTGGGGATGCCAGGAGGTTGACAATGCTTGCTTGGTGCCACTTAATTTCAAAAAAGCCCGCCAAAACCGTGAGGTAAATTGTGTGCCCCTATCGGTCACCAAGCGAGAGGGGCAGCCGTGAAGGTGGTACACGTGCACCAAAAAGAGCTTCGCCAGCTGTTGTGCCGATGGGATAGAGGCACAGGGGACAAAATGAGCCTGTTTGGAAAAATAGTCTTTGACTACCCAAGTGACTGTTTTCTTTTGACTGGGTGGTAAATCCACGATGAAATCCATAGAGATTTCATCCCAAGGGCGTGACGGGTTAGCCACAGGCTGCAGTAGCCCCTGGGGTTTACCGGATGGTCGCTTAGACATTGCGCAAACAGGGCAGGATGCCACATATGTTTTGACATCCTTCCTCAGTGAGGGCCACCAAAATTGGCATCGGGTCAAGTGGAGGGATTTGAGAAACCCGAAATGACCAGCCTGTTTGCTGTCATGAGACCGGCTGAGGATAGTTGATGGTTGCGAGTCAGGGACGTATAAACGTCCCTCCACCCAGGCGAGGTCTTGTTCCATGGAAACCTTGTCAGAGTTAGCAAGGGGCCAGGGATCAGACTTTAATGCAAGGGCAAAATCTGCACACAACCCACCCAACATCTGTGGTTGCCTGCAGCCCGGAGCGGGCTGCGCCGGAGTCGTTCACAAGGGGGAGGCTGTTCCTGAGCGCGGCTCCGGGTGACAGCGGCCAAACCCAATTGAGACTCAGAGAGCACAGTCCCCACAATGTTGGAGACAGGCTCCGCGTCCTGGGGCAGTCGGGAAAGTGCATCTGCCAAAAAATTCTTCTTCCCCGGAATAAACTTCAGCTGAAAGTTAAAACGGCTGAAAAATTGAGCCCAGCGAATCTGCTTACGGCTGAGGCGCCTGGGCGTGCGGAGCGCCTCAAGGTTGCGGTGGTCTGTCCAGACTTCAAAAGGGCAAGTCGCCCCTTCTAAAAGGTGACGCCAAGCCTCCAGTGCCGCTTTTACTGCAAATGCCTCTTTTTCCCAGACATGCCAGCGCATTTCTGGGAGAGATAGGCACAGGGCTTCAAGAGTCCGGCAGAATCCTTTTGTAATAGGATAGCCCCAATTGAAAAATCAGAGGCATCAGCCTGAACGACAAAAGGCCGTTCGGGGTCGGGATGGGATAAAATTGGCTCCGCTGTAAAGAGAGCTTTCAACCGGTCGAAAGCAGCCTGACAGGCGGGAGTCCAATTGAGCACGGCCCCTGGGTTTTTTACCTTGCGCGTTTCCCCGATGCCTTTGGTCCGCAACAAATCAGTCAAGGGCAGGGCAATCTCCGCGAACCCTTTTGCGAAGGATCTGTAGAAATTTGCGAATCCCAGGAAACTTTGGAGCTGGCGCCGGGTGCGCGGGTGCTCCCAGCTCAAAACAGCCTGAACCTTTGCAGGATCCATTTCGATGCCCTTATCTGAAATCCTGTAACCTAAGTAATCCAGGTGCAACTTATGGAATTCGCACTTGGAAAGCTTAGCATAAAGTTTAGCGTGCCGAAGCTTGGTGAGAACCTGTCTTACCAATATTTTGTGTTCTCTCTCAGTTTTGGAGTATATCAGGACATCGTCCAGATAAACCAGTACTCCTTTAAACAAATGGTCATGCAGAACCTCATTAATTAGTTGCATGAAAACCCCAGGGGCCCCTGCAAGACCAAAAGGCAGTACCTTATACTGGAAGTGTAATGGTTGCCTTATTCTGACATACTCAGCCTCACAAGTGGGTTCTTAATGAAAACTGATTTATTGAAAGAATAGTGTGCAAATACAAAGAAAGCTGAGAATGAGCAAAAGCGTGCCAAATACAAACTAAAAACCCTCACTTCAAACCCGGTTCCGCCCTCGCTCCCGCTTAGCAACCACCCCCTCCCAGGTGTTAGCAACCGTTGCCCACATCGGCCTGAGAAAGTAACCTTGAACACATTCCATAACCCAAACATACATTCCACAGTTACAATAAGGAGATTACAGCCTGGCACGGCTGAAAATCTCCACTCAGCAAACACGGATCAGGAAAGTGACATGCGAAACGTTACAATGTATTCAGAACATTGGAACGATGAACATGACATACCGCCCCCCTTAAAAAAAATGCGAAATTAAGGAGCAGGCTTAGCAGGATAGGCAGCATGAAAACGGGTAACCAGAAGAGGGGAGTGAACATCGCGGGCAGCAACCCACTCAGGATGAGGGAAATGTTTCCACCGGACCAGGTATTGCAAAGTAGAACGAAGGCGTTGAGAATCCAGAATTTCCTGGACTTCGAAGTGTTGCTGGCCATCAATCATAATAGGAGGAGGTGGTGAGGGTTGCGGGTGCCAGCGATCCGATTGGTGGAAGGGTTTGAGTAAGCTGCAATGAAAAACGGGATGCAAACGTTTAAGATTATGAGGCAAATCTAACTTAAAAGTAACAGGATTAATTTGAGCCACAATAGGGAAGGGGCCCACGAAGTTTGGTGCCAATTTCTTAGATGGTTGGGGTGATTTAATAAACTTTGTGGAGAGGTAAACTTTATCCCCAACTTTGAAGGGTGGCTGAGGTGCCCGTTTGGTGTCAGCATGGCGTTTGTAAGCAGCTTGGGCATCAGCGAGAGCTTGTTTGATTTTAGGCCAGGAGTCTCCCAGATGTGCTGCCCAGTCTGCAGGGGAAGAAGGAGGAGATGTTGGTTGCGGCAGCTCTGGGATGGGCACAAAATCCCGACCAAAGACAGTGCGAAATGGCACCTGACCAGTGCTCTGATGCACTGCATTGTTGTAGGCGACTTCAGCAAAAGGCAGGAGATCGACCCAATTATCTTGTTGATAGTTCACAAAAGCACGCAGATATTGCTCCAGTGTGGAATTAAGCGCCTCTGTAGATCCATCAGTCTCAGGATGCGACGCAGTGGAGAGTGCTTGCTTGGTGCCCACCAATTTCATAAAAGCCCGCCAAAACTGGGAAGTAAATTGTGTGCCTCTGTCAGTCACCAAACGGGAGGGGCTCCTGTGGAGCCTGTACACGTGTACAAAGAAGAGGCGGGCGAGTTGCTGGGCTGAAGGAATGGAAGCGCAAGGAATGAAATGGGCTTGTTTCGAGAAAAAGTCCTTCACAACCCAAATCACAGTTTTCCTCTGGCTTGGAGGTAAATCCACGATAAAATCCATAGACATCTCCTCCCAGGGGTGAGAGGGACTGGCGACGGGTTGGAGCAACCCTTGGAGCTTGCCAACCTTCCGTTTGGAGCCAGCACATACAGGGCAGGAAGCAATATACTCTTTTACATCCCGCCTTAGTGTTGGCCACCAGAATTGGCGTCTAACCAAGTGGAGTGTTTTTACAAACCCAAAATGCCCAGCCAGTTTGTCATCATGGCAACGGAGTAAAATGTCTTTGTGCAAAGCATCAGGCACATAGAGACGATCGTTCTTCCAAGCAAAATCACGGTCAAAAGTAACTGTGTAAATTTGCTTGCAACCAAGTCAGATTTCAATTGGGAAAGAAACTGTTGTTGCAAGTCTGAGGGAACTGGCAAACATCCCGGACGGGGTGAAATTGAAGCGTCTGGCTGTTGCGCGCGAGTCTGGCTGCGGGTCACCGCTGCCAGACTCAACTGTGGGTCCATCCTACTATATTAGGTACAGTGCTGGAATCTTGGGGTCTGTGGGAAAGTGCATCAGCCATAAAGTTTTTCCTTCCCGGAATAAATTTCAACTTAAAATCAAAACGGCTGAAGAATTGAGCCCATCTGATTTGCTTTGGGTTGAGCTTACGAGGTGCACTGAGTGCTTCGAGGTTCTTGTGATCAGTCCAAACCTCGAAAGGGTGGGTAGCCCCCTCCAACAAATGGCGCCAAGTGTCTAAAGCTGCCTTGACAGCAAAAGCCTCTTTCTCCCAAACATGCCATCGCCTTTCAGGTGCAGAGAATTTACGGGAGAGATAAGCACAAGGCTTCAAACAGCCCGACTCGTCTGCTTGTAGCAGAAGCGCGCCAATGGAGAAATCAGAGGCATCCACTTGCACCACAAACGGTTTGTTAGGATCAGGATGCTGTAGGATGGGCTCCGCCATAAAAAGCTTTTTGAGCTTGTCAAAAGCCACCTGGCACGCGGGCGTCCATTTCAGCAATGCCCCCGGGTTCTTAGCCCTCCAGGTGTCCCCCTGCCCTTTGGTTTTGAGCAATTCAGTGAGGGGCAATGCTATCTCCGCGAACCCCTGGATAAACTGGTGATAATAGTTCGCAAATCCAAGGAAACTTTGGAGCTGCCTACGTGTACGTGGTGGCTCCCATGCGATAATGGCTTCAACCTTAGCTGGATCCATTTCAATACCCTTGTCAGAAATTCTGTAGCCCAAATAGTCAATTTAAGATGTATGAAAAGCACATTGGGACAATTTAGCAGACAGTTCAGCCTTCCTAAGCTTGCTGAGCACCTGTCTGACCAGTTCTATATGTTCCTCTATTGTTTTAGTATAGATTAACACATCATCCAAATACACCAAGACCCCTTTGAATAAATGGTCATGCAAGACCTCATTGATCAGTTGCATAAAAACCCCCGGCGCTCCCGCCAGCCCAAAAGGCAACACTTTATACTGGAAAGAGCCCAGAGGACAATTGAAAGCAGTTTTCCATTCATCCCCCTCTTGTATACGAATGCGGAAATATGCCTCCCTCAGGTCCAACTTAGAGAATATTTTCCCCTTCGCCAGATGTGATAATATGTCTTTGATCAACGGGATGGGATATTTATTTAATATTGAGACTGCATTCAATCCACGGAAATCCGTACATAATCTCAAAGTCCCATCTTTCTTTGGTCTGAATAGAACAGGAGCACCCACTGGGGAACTGGCTGGTTCGATAAAACCCCTGGCTAGATTTTTATCGATAAACTCTCTTAGCATTGCCAGTTCCTTCTGGGTCATAGCATAAATTTTTGGCTTAGGCAACTTTGCATTAGGGATAAAGTCTATGGCACAGTCCGTTTTGCGGTGCGGTGGTAGCTGATCTGCCTCCTTTTCGCCAAACACATCTGCAAAGTCTTGGTATTGCTCCGGCAGTCCGTCTAGCGGACCAGTAAGGAGATGCAGAGTTGTTGCTGCTGCCCTCCCCACCTCGCCGTTGTCCAATTCATCCCCCTCAGGGGCTTTGTAGAATCCATCTGCAAAAGTCACAGTCCTGTGCACCCAATTTATGTGTGGGTTTTGCTGAACAAACCAAGGCATCCCCAAAATGACAAACGGACCCCCCACAGGCGCTACCACAAAAGGCAGTTTCTCCCAGTGGCTACCCATTTGCAATGCCACCATCCCTGTGGAGTGAGTCACCGGTTTCCCCCCCGCCGTAGATCCATCTAATTGGGTGAAGATCATGGGCCGTTTCAAAGGGAACGTGGGTAACTCTAATGCAGCTACCACGTCAGGGTGCATTAAACACCATGAGCACCCCGAATCAACCATTGCCCACACTTCCACAGTCCGTGTCCGTGACCCCAATTTCACCTTCACGGTCAGGGTAGGGAAGTTTCCACTCACCGAAGCGTGGTTGCGCCCCTCCTCTACCACCTGCCCAGCAGCGCCTCTTAGGGCAGGTGGCTGGCGTTTCCCGCCAGCTGGGATGGCTCAAGCTCCCCTTCGTCCCCATAGAAAGGAACGTTCTCAGCCTCAGTTTCAGCCATCGCTGCCTTCATCTTCCTGGGCACGGAGGGGGATTTCCCTGATGGCTTTGCCGGACGCTCCTCAGTTTTCCTCTGTGGGCACGCCGCTGCTCGGTGCCCCTCCTTCCCACATCGCAGGCATTGCCCTTTCGCAAAACGGCTCTCCCTCTCCTCCTGCCAGGCCGTATGTCCAGCTCTGCCAGTGGTGGCCGGTGGCTTAGCCGTCCTCGTCATGGCCATTTGCTTGGGACCCCTCCTGGTTTGTGCGAACCTAGCCTGGGCTTGCTCGACATTCGCCGCTAGTTGAATCTAGTCATATAGGGTGAGCGGATCTGCCCTTCCTAACGCCCATCTCAGTAAGTCGGGTCTCATTCCGTCTTTGAACATTTCTATTAGCGTGGTTGGCGACCAATCATCCACCTTGGCCGCTAGGGCTTGGAATTCTAGGGCATAATCTGCCACGGACTTTGATCCTTGGATCAGTTCCCTCAGAGCCACCTTAGCTTTTTCTTTTGCTAACGGGTCAGCAAAATGCATTTTTAGTGCCCAGAGAAAGTCTCTGAAATCATCCAACTCCAGGGCATCCATCTCGGTTAACTGGACAAACCAATCAGCTGCCCTCCCCTCCAGTTGGGTAGCTACAGCGCTTATCTTTGCCCTTTCCGAAGGAAACAGCCTCCCAAACTCCTCCATATAGCTTTTCACATTAGTCAGGAAGAATGACAGTTTTGTGGGATCCCCATCAAACTTGACAGTGAAATCCCTATACCTGGCTCTTTGTGGGCTTCTCTTCCTCTCCTTCCTCCCGGCCCTCCTCCTGGGCTCTGGAGACCTCTTCTCCCGAGGGGGGGGGGACTCGCAACTCCGACTTTGGGACTTTTCTTTCGATCCCTGCTTCGTCCCCTCCCTGCATCCTCAGCCTGCCGCGGGGGCGATGGGGACGTCCACCGGGGACTGCGCGGTGGTGATCCCCCCCAGTACCTCCTCCGGTCTTTCCTCCTCACACTCGGGGGGGAGGGAGAAACAGATGGAGACAACCGTCTGTAGCGATATTCCCTTCTTCCTCTATCCTGGCTGCCCCTCGCAAATGACATCCTTGCCATCATGTCTTCTAGAGACTTTACCCTGGCTTCCAATCTCTGTGATTTCTCACTGGCCTTGGAGACGTCTGACCCACTCCTCACCCTTATGGCCACATCTGGGGACAGCGGATACCTTGGCTTCCCAGGTGCCTGGGGCGTTCCGGATCAGGTTCCCTCATCCTTTCTGACCACCTTGGACTTTACCGCTTTCGCAGTAGCTGAGCTGGCGTCCGAGGTCTCCAACAGCTCCTCCGACTCCGGAGTGAGGGTCCTTTCCCTTCTTTGCCTCATGGAATCCGGTTCCCCCATGCTGGAATCCTCACTCTCTGCAGAGCGGGAAGTAGGTTCAGTCATCACTAACTTTATTTCCTCACAGTAACACTGGAAGGAGGTTAGTGGTAAGAGTTTTAGATTCTCAGCTTTATGTAATGGTTGCCTTATTCTGACATACTCAGCCTCACAAGTGGGTTCTTAATGAAAACTGATTTATTGAAAGAATAGTGTGCAAATACAAAGAAAACTGAGAATGAGCAAAAGCGCGCCAAATACAAACTAAAAACCCTCGCTTCAAACCCGGTTCCGCCCTCGCTCCCGCTTAGCAACCACCCCCTCCCAGGTGTTAGCAACCGTTGCCCACATCGGCCTGAGAAAGTAACCTTGAACACATTCCATAACCCAAACATACATTCCACAGTTACAGTAAGGAGATTACAGCCTGGCATGGCTGGAAATCTCCACTCAGCAAACACGGATCAGGAAAGTGACATGCGAAACGTTACGATGTATTCAGAACATTGGAACAATGAACATGACAGAAAGGAGCCCAAGGGATAGTTAAAAGCTGTTTTCCATTTGTCCCCCTCCCTGATGCGAATGCGGTAACACACCTTGCGGAGGTCAAGTTTGGAAAAAACCTTTCCAGTCGACAAGTGTGCCAACATATCTTTCACAAGGGGGAGGGGGTACTTGTTTGACAAGGAAGCTGAATTTAACCCGCGATAGTCTGTACACAGTCTTAGGGTACCGTCCTTCTTCTCGCGGAACAGAACGGGTGCTCCAACCGGCGAGTTTGCCGGTTCGATGAAGCCTCGAGCGAGGTTTTTATCGAGGAAGTCCCGCAACGCCGCCAATTCCTTTTGTGTCATTGGGTACATTTTTGGCTTAGGCAATGGGACATGAGGGAGCAGTTCAATGGTACAGTCCGTCTTGCGATGGGTGGGTAACTGGTCTGCTTCCTCCTCCCCGAAGACGTCAGTGAAGTCTGCGTATTGTTCCGGCAACCCCTCCATGGGGGAAGCGTGAACTTGAGGGTCGACAATCTCAGCCCTCCCCACAAAGTGAGGGATTTCCCCTTAGCAGGCGCCTGGTAGAACCCATCCTCAAACGTTATCGTACGGGTCCTCCAGTTAATGTAGGGATTGTGGCAAGTTAGCCAGGGGATTCCCAGAAGCACTATAGGCTTGCCCACCGGGGTGACCACGAATTCTATGGTTTCCCTGTGCGTGCCTATTCGTAGGGTAACATTCCCTGTACCCTGGGTGCCCCCCCCCCCGCCGTGGAACCATCGAGTTGCTGGAAGATCAGTGGCTTCGGGAGAGGGAAACAGGGTAAATTTAGCACAGCGACTAGGTTGGGGTGGATCAGGCATCTGGAACACCTGGAGTCCACCAAAGCCCCGACTTTGATGGTCTTGGAGCAGTAGCTCAGTTCAATTTTTACGGCCAGGATGGGACAGTCCGCACTCACCCTGGTGGTATCGCGCCCATTCTCCACCACCTGCCCAGCAGCGCTGTTTAGGACAGGTGGAAGGCATTTTCTGCCGGCTGCTCCGGGGCGGCCAACCCATCCCCCGCGCGATAGACGTCCTCTTTTTTGTCCGGGGTCGCTAGTGCCCCTGTCAGCTGTCGGGGAGGGTTGGGTGGTTTCTGCGGAGCCTTCTGCATTGGTCTAGGTGGGCGATCCGCCATCCTAGCCTTGTGGCATTCTGCCGCACGGTGACCTGTCTTACCGCACTTGATGCATTGCCCATGGGCAAAGCGACGTCTTTCGGCATCCCATGTTGGGCCCGACTGTGGCACTGGCCCTTTCCCACTGGGAGGATGCCTGTCTCTCTTAGTCGCCAGCATGAAGGTGCGCTGGGCGTGTTCAGCCTTCCCGGCAAGACAGATCCAGTCATGCAGTGAGTCCGGATCATCTCTGTACAGCGCCCATTGCAACACCTCTCAATTGAGGCCATCCTTAAACATATTGATCAGGGTGGCCTCCGACCATTCAGGGACCTTCCCTGCCAAGACCTTAAATTCTAGGGCGTAATCTGCGACCGATTTCTGCCCCTGATTGAGTTCTTTAAGAGCGCCTTTAGCCCTCTCCTTCGCCAGGGGGTCTTCAAAGTACTGCTTCAAGGCAGCCAGGAAGGTGTGGAAGGTAGCCAGGGCTGGGGCTCCGGACTCTGACATTTGTACGTACCAGTCCGCGGCTCTGCCCTTAAGTTTTGTGGCAATAGCCGAGATTTTAGCCCCTTCCGATGCAAAACAATGTCTGTATTGCTGTACGTAATTTGTTGCGTTGGTTAAAAAAAATGACAGGTTCGTGGGGTCGCCATCAAATTTTACTGGAAAGTCTTTAGCGATCCCACCAACTGGAGAAACCCCAACCTGTGAGTGAGTAGGGGTAACCTCCACCGGAATAAAACCACGGGGCCCTGGGAAAAAGTCCTGCGCCTGGCCCCTTCCTCTCGGGGCCGGCGATAGGGTGGGTGGGATGCCGAGACCCCTCCCTGCGCCCTGCGCAGCAGCACTCTTCGTGAGCTCACTCACTACAGTTGACATGGATTGCAGCATGTGTTCTAATGATTGCACCTTGGACTCCAGAGCCCTGATTCTGTCCGGTGTGACGGGATCGTTCATCCTCGGTGCTGCCGGTTGTTGCCCGATCGGCAGTCCTGCGAATTCCCTCTCGGGCATCTGGGCGTATTGGAGTCTCCAAGTGGTGTGGGATGTCCCTGGCCGGGGGTCCGCTACGCCGTCCCACCTGAAGTGTTGTTGACTCACGACTCCCTCTTCCATCGGGGCCCTCCACTCCGGGCTGGGGCTCCAGGCTCCAAACTGGGGTGCGGTGTGGGTAGGGAGGGGGCTCGTGTCCCATCTCGGGAGCGCCGATTCCAGAAGCTGTCTGGTCGCCTCCCCCACTCGCATTGAGTCCTTCGTGTCTCCGCTCTGAAGCGCCGATTCCAGGATCGTCCCCGGTTCAGTCATCGCTAGTTGCTTCTCTCGCAAAAAAAAAATTCCTGGTAGAGGCTAGCGAGGTTCGTTCTTAAAAGACTCTCAGCTTTATGTAAGGAATGCCTAAGACCAAATAAAAGACTCAGACTCTAAATCAAGTTTAAGCTCTGGCTTTTATTTGGAATAGAATGCACACCAGTAAAAAGCTGAGAGTGAGGGAAGCGCACCAAAAGTTGAATTAAATAGTCTCGCACCAAACAGCGCTCCACCCCCACACTCCCCGGGTGTGCCCCACAAGTTCCACGGAGTGACAGGCCATCAAGACTTGATAGGTGAGAGGTCGTCCAGCCCCATTCGCCCTGGGCATCACCCTGTTTATCTTCCTGCGAGGTAATGGTCCATTACCGGGCAATTAGACCTCGATATTCCTCGAAAGCCCGGATGCGCCTTTCCGAACCTCGCCCTGATCCTTTCTTTATCAGGGGCGTCAATGGCCGATTACCGGGCGATGGGACCTTGTTTGTTCAGTAGATCTCCCAACCCCATTATCTTCTTTGTCCGGTTTATCGCCCACACCTCTCCAGCCATTGACACGCATCCGCGCTTTGTCATGCGAGCCGTTACGATGTCGCAAACATCGCAATGGCGATCATGACAGAGTAATAGGATGGGTGGTCTGTTGAACTTATTCATTGGCTAGGTCCACATAACACAGCAAAACCATAATACAGCTCGTTTGGTTGGGGCTTAGTATATTGTGTGAACCTGGTTAGTCATGGCTTATTCAAACTGTCATAATTAAACTATGTATTGGCATGATGTATGAGTCTATTCATTTTAAAAGAGTTTTAAAAGAGATCTCTGGAGTCCTTTTACTGAACTATTCAGTTAAATAGAAAGATGTTGGTTCCACTGATTTTAGTCAGTCTTATGTTTATACTTTATCATTCCTTCTCTTTTAAATCAAGGGAAATGAACACAGTTTGGAAGGCAAGTTGACTATTAAGTTGAATGAAAACATTCCCAAGAGCTAAAAGAATAATGAAATGTTATATTCTTGCATAATAGTAAGGTTCAAAACTGTTTGGAAAAAGCAGTAGAATTTAGAATTTGAAGTGGCCTGTTAAGTCATTTGTGGAACCTCCTGCTTGTTGCAGGAAGTTTAAAGTTTGAGTAAAAATAAATATCCCATTTCTGCTTGAAAATCTCTGATCTTTGCCTTGGACTGATTGCCTGTATTAATAAAGAACTCTTCCATATTCTTTGATGGCTTGTGATTTGAAAGACTCTGAATTAATAACTGAGAACCAGGACCATCACACTGTCCTTTTGCCTTCTTCTCTAGGTACTTTATCTTTCCTAAGAAGGATTGTGGGCTCAGACTGCATTGTATTTATTTTATTTTATTTTAGTTCTCTCTTTTATATAATAATTGTATTAAAGTTTACATATACAAAGATAAAAAACTAATACAAACTAAGAAAAGGAAAAGGAAAGGAAAGAAAAAAAATACAAAGAAATAGAGAAAAGGAAAAGAGATAGAAGATTTATAAAAGATGACCCCCCAGATAAGTATAAACCATTTCAGTAGGTTAACACCTTCTCTAATAAGAAAAAAATTAAAAAGTTAATCTCTTCTTCCCATATCACATCCCTTCTTAATAATCAAATTATAAGAAATCATATTAAATGATCTAAGATTTATTAAAAGTATAAGAAATCATTTAATCCTATTAAATGATCCAAAAATCTATTAAAAGCTACGAGAGCTAGCACACAAATTTTAAGCTTAATAAAATCCATTTTATAATCCAATTTATCCCTTTCTGTAAAAAGTAAAACAGAAGAAAATTCTCTTCACTTATAGACAAATTCTTAAAGCCTTGTCCTACAGTTCTGAGCGAAAACAAGACCCTTTAATAACTACCAGGCAGCATACTATAATAGAATTTAACCCTGATCAAATAAATTCACTTTATAAAGCTTCTGTTTACTTATTTTTTAATTGCTTAATCTTTAATCCTGTGGAATAATGTCCCCCACCTTCATTTCTTATCATGTTTTTGTTTTCTTTCAGGAACAGTTTCAATAACTTCATTGGTTTAACACACTCTTTTTGTAAATCCAAGATAGAAAGTCTTTCCAAGTCACTCTTTTGATTTATTATTTGTATGATCCCTTTCCTTTGATTCTCCATTTTCACATTTTTTTCCACATCAAATACTGAATCAGTTTTCAAAACCACGGCATCTCCTTTCATATCACTTTTGTAATTCTGCTTCAAATCCACAAAACTGCCTCAGTCTCTTTTTTATCAGGTTGCATCTGTTCTTCTATAGTCTCTGTTAAATCCATTTTTGTAGTAGCAGATGTTTTTAAAAGTAAGTCCTGAGTGTATCGCTCCCAAACAGACTTAATTTCTCTTAAAGATAATGCTCTTTAATTGTTAATAGGTATCTTCCCCTTTAAATGCTCTCTGGTTCCCTCTAGTTAAGCTTCAAAATCCAGTCTTATTATTTGTTTATTTTTCACTGGCCGGACTTTCCCTGGAGAGAGTTTTCACAGTTAATTTCAAAATCTCAAAGTCTGTTTTCTATAAAATTTTAAACAGTCCATAAAACTTGTTAACAAATCCTTTTGGTGCTACAGCTATTCAAAGCCAATTCTAAACTTCCTTTGCTGTTTTCAAATGTCGAGGTTATTCTTTTTAATCTTTAAACTTAAAAATATTCTTAAATCAAGGATCGAAGGAAATTCTCCTGGTGTGCTGGAACTTTTCCCAAGGCAACTTTAATAGAAAGTATCTGATGGTAATTAAGAGAGGAAGTGAAAGCGAATCTAGTGTCCCTGTGAAGGCTCCTGACCATGGTGGAGAGGCCACCTGCATAAAAATTGCTCAACTGCGATTTCCAGCAGGTTGAGCACTCTGGAAGTCAAGGGAAGAAACATCCATTATTTATTTATTTATCAAATTTACATGGCTGCCCATCTCACAAAAAGTGCATTGCACCTTTGCTACCTCAATTGTTTTTTTGAAGCAGGGTTGTTTCAGGATAATATCAGTTGCTTCCATCCTTTTGCAGGAGGGGTTGTGGCTTCTATTATTTATTTATTAAACAAATTTATAGGGCCGCCCAACTCACACACAGCGACTGATATAGATTTGCAGGGGGATTTACAGGATGCATGCTGTACGTATCTGTAGTACCATACTGTCATTACTTCCTTAGTTTAAATGGATCTATTTACTTCAGTGTGTTATCATCGACTGCTGCACAATCCAAGAAGGTTTTTTTTCTGGCTGTATTACACATGGATATACTCTCTATAAGTGTGGTACCTCCATTCCACTTCTGCAAGAACAAACAAAAGATAGCTCCATATTTTCTTCTGATTGCAATTCAGAATTCTTGTTTTGACCATTAATGCCCTACATGGTTTGGCACCAAAGTATTTAGGAGCACCTTCTCCACCTGGTTTCAACTCACCTGATTCAAACATGTTAAGAGAATTTGCTTGTGACTCCCCATTTTCATGATATAAGGCGTATGTATGTGTGAAGACTTACAGCAGGTCCTTCTCTGTGTGCATGTCTACACTTTGAAATAGTCTTCCCCAGAAATTCAATCTTCCCCCACCTTACTTGCTTTCTGAACACTATTAAAAATAGAGTTACTTTAGAGAGTCTTGGGAAGGTAAATTGGTGCCATGAGATTGAATAATGATTTGATACTGGTTGATTTATTGTTTTTATTTTTTACTGTGGATGTATATGAACTGTTCTTTTTTAATTGTGGTGGAAGAGAGGTCCAATAAATAGCTTCTCCTTTTGTTTTTGCCCTGTATAATGGGTTCCCTCCACTAATAGCCAGTTTCAGAAAATTTCACTGGGAATGTTTCTTTCACACTTCTCAACACATGTGTATCTATATAAAGATGAAGAGCTCACCTCCAGGCCCTTTGTATCTGAGATACATCGTCCAGCCATGAAGCATTGAGACACCTGAACATATCTGAGCATCTCTCAATATAGAAGGCAGTGTCATGATCACCTTTCCAATGCTGTCCCATGACCAGACTGGCCAGATTATATTAGACAGTTCCACCATAGGCTGGTGTGTAAAGAAACGGTACTCGCTCAATTTTTATCCTGCAAAACATAAACCTGGAGATAGCAACATCCTCACCAATTGGCTCAGCCATACCAGAAACCTAACCCAAAACAGAAACAGACTCTGTAAAATCCCATTGGGGCAGCCTCAAACTCAATCTTTGTGCATTGCAAGATAACAGGCAACGCCTAACATTTTGTAGTGAGATGGGATAGACCCCCGGTCTGTTAGTGACTTCTTCCTTTTTTCCTGAATTGATTCCCATTCTACATGTTTTCACCCATTCCACCGTTGGTCAGAATTCTGGTGAAGATCAACAGATATTTAACCACCTTCATTCTCATCACACCTTGGTAGCCTCGGTAGCCATGGTTCACTCTGTTGCTCTGTAGTTTGCCTTGCTGTACCAACTCACCCTTAGGACCACCTCTGCCTTCTGAGGTTTCATACAGCAGGTTACCTTGGCTTTTTGGAAGACTCCACCACAAACTTTCCTGTGCAGCTAATTGGAAATCTTTTGAAGTCTTAAAGCTCTCTTAATCACCTGGAATCCAAAGTTTAGAAGAATAAGATGCCAGGAATCCCAAGCTGGACGTGATACTGCAGATTGAAGTGCCATGATTTGTTTAGCTACTTCGACTCATAGGAAGAGCTGAACAGCCGTGTATATCAGCATGTGTGGGAACTAGGTTTTGCATGCTCAAAAGCAAACAGGATACCAGATTTGGCCATTGCAAAAACAAGAACAGGTGGAAATTCCCTCCCACTCCAAAAAGAATTGCTTTTGGCCTTTTATCTAGGACAAGCAGAAGAAAGAGGTGCAAGAATTGGAACACCAATTGCAGTATAAAAATAGAATGGAGGTTGCTAGAATTCTTCCATAATGGCTTCTTAGCTTTTCTGAGGATAAGCTTATCAGCACCAATGATACTGATTTCTTACACTGTTATGTCCTTTTTGGACACTGTAATGTCCAATTGGTCTGTTGCAGCAAAAATGACAATTGTGTAGTATTCAGAGATTATATCATGGTATACATATTTGTAGACTACAGCCTGCTGTAATATACGGAGTACTATCTGGAGCGATCAAATATATACCCATGGTTGGAGGAGATGGGGCAAGGAAATAGTACCGCAATGGATTTCTCTCTCTGACCCCAAAGTTTGACAGGGTAGTACTCTATACACTTGATGAAATGATCTACGAAACACGAATGTTTTATGTCATAATTAATTAATTAATTAACAGACTCTTCACTATTACAATTTAATCTTGCCTCTAGATCAGACATTCAAAATATGACCATATCAAGCAACAGAACCTTATTGTGGGGTTTGTTTTGCAACAGTGTTAGTATTGATTTAAGTGTAATGAAAATTCTCTTCCGTTTGTGCACTCATTAGGGCTACAAAAATGGACCTTAAGTGTGCTTTGGAAGAGTGCTCAGCAGCACTACATTTATTTCTTAACAACAAATTTTCAGAAGCTCTGGAATTACTTCGACCATGGTGAGTTTTGTTTGCTGGAGTTGACATCCAGCTAGAAATTAATTTAAGGCCTCTGAATATAGTAGCTTTCCTTAATTCAATTTCTGTTCCTGCCTAAAAACAGTTCTTTTGCAACTATTTAATCCCACCCTCTAAAGCAGAGCTTTTCAAATAGTGGGTGAGAGAAGGGTCACAAAATGTTCTTAAATTTTGCCTCAGGCATGGTAGTCCAACTCAGAATATACAAAACAGTTTTTCACCTGATTCCATTTCTCAGCAATGACACAAGTGTTCCACAAATTGGTATTATGTCCTTTCAACTAGTATTTTTATAGAATGTGATTTAAAAATGAACTTTTAAAATACTCCCATATGTATTTATTTTACAAAATATTTAAATTTTATACATTCAGACCTGTTGTTTTGTCAGAAATGTTTTTCCCCAAAATGTGTTTTTGTTTCCAGTGTTTTATTTTATAAAGTTGTAAGGTTCTATTGTTGTTCTTTTTGATATAAGACTAAAATTTAATTGTTAAAAGTGGCATATTTTCTTGCCAACCCTAGCCTCAGTGAGATAATTACTTTTATGGGGAGAGGGGTAGTCACAGTATTGCAACATTTGGGAACCCCTGCTCCAAAGTGTTCTCATTTTTTTCCACTTAAAATTAATGACAACTTTAGCTCAAATTTTGATGTATTCTTTCATATATTCTTGGAAAAGCAAATAACATAAAAGATATTGGGTTCCAAAATAATTCCCAAATAAATAAAATGCATAATTTCAAGCATTTTATTGGGATAAATGCTCATGGTGACCACATTCAACAAAACATTATGTTGAACACAATATAGCATTTTAGAAGTAAACTGTTTTATACACATTATGTAAAATTTGTAAAATTTCAGTCTTGTTTTTGACACATGTAATTGGATTTCTTATCAAACTGACCATCTTTATTTTATATTTTATTTTCAAAATAGGTCTAAAGATAGTATGTATCATGCCCTAGGATATAGCAGTATATTAGTTATTCAAGCAGCAATGACATTTGAACAACAGGATATCCAAATGGGAATTTCTACACTGAAAGAAGCTTTACAAACTTGCCAAAAGTAAGATGGAACAATTTTATGACATTGTTGCAGGATTTACATAATCAAGATTAGGATTATTTTGTTATATAATGAAAAAAACACAATATAATATGCTATCCAGTTTCATTTATCTAGAGCTCTAGTTAATTTGGAAAAAAAGAGGTATTTGCTCTTTTAACAGAGAAGCTCAAAGTTTTCATTGCCTATTGATTTTTATATGATTTTTATAGTAATGAAATTAGATGAAAGAGAAATGCCAATTTTCAAATTTTAAATATGCTGTAGATTCCATTGAGAAATAAACCTGGATATATGGTCTGTTAGCCACCCCCTGCCCGCCTTCCCAAAATCAGGTAACATCTTTGCTGCATTTTAGAATTTTACTATAAATATATCCCTCAGATGGTAACATTGCACTAGTCAGGTAACTGAGATTCCTCAAGAGCGTGTTCTAGCCAACAAATCACATAAGGCAAATCTGCATAGCTCCCTTGTCCCAGAGTGAGGACAGCTGAGTAAACATTTCCAGAGGACATGTCTGCAGGCCACCACCTATATCTCATTGTCTACTCATAGCTAAGGCAGCCCGAGGGTGTCTTTAGGTGCTCTGCTCTGGAAGTGGTGTTTTCTCTCTTATCCTGCCTCCAGACATCGCATGCTGATGCTCATTGGGGAGGCTGCTTCAATGGATGGGTTCTTTGTCAGCAAACTGGTGGCTCTTATGGTTCTGTTGGTTTCCTGTGGGACTGTCCCCTTCTATCCAATTGGACCTGCTCTCTCACCTCCTTTGATTGAGAGGGAGATTGGAGCCCTGGCTTCTGCAGCCACATTTTTTTCTATTTTAAATAGTTTGTGCTAATGGGTCAGCTGGTTTACCTAGAGAGTACAAAGCCATGAAATCAACTAGTCTGTCCTTAATTGGAAGTGTAATTGGAAAGACTACTCTCTTCTACCTCAGTAGCCTGTTGAATTCCTTACCCGGTGGCTGTTGTTCGCAGAAGCTTCTGGAACCTCATGTAATATTATTAGATAGTTTGTAGCTAATTTTCTTAGCCCCATAGCTAAACTCCTTTTTCATATTGCAGCTTATCAACAGCACTTATTCAGTAGCAGCACAAATCTGGGAAACCATTAGAAGGGAGCTTCCGCCTATTAGTTGAAAGATCAACTGGTTGATCCATAGTTTTGAGAAATTGGTTGAACTGTAGAAATTTTAAAAATAGTTCAGTTGGTCTCCAGGAAGATAAGAAAGGAAAAAAATGCAGTGCATAGAGTAACTAGAACCTTGTGCATGCCAGTTGGAGATAGCTTTTCATGTGACAGCTAATGGTGAGTGGGGTGGAATTTCAGCAGAGGGAATCACCAGTCACAGCCCTTAAAATGTTGCAAGTTAGATGTATGGACAGCAACAGGGGGAAGACTGTTCTGGGTGCACTGTGAGGACAGGATGATTTAGGGAAGCCTTACTTATTTCTGGCTCCAGGATCGAGGGCAACACAGCAAAGCAGTTGTGTGGAAGTATCCATAATCTTCTGGCTCCATTCCCTTGTTCTCCCTGACAGATGGTCAAGAGATCTCAAATCTGTGCTTGCTTAGCATTACATTCTTGGAAATTATTTGTGCAGTAATAACTTTGTATCCTGTAGATTCAGTAGATTACTTATTCTGTAGGGAATACAGCATGTTTAGTTTGTTTTTATGACAGTTTCTTTAATTAAATAATAGGCTTTAAGTGTGTTTTTTGTCATTTATGTTGATATAGGTTTAGAAAAAGAAACACAGTGGTAGAGTCATTATCCAGTTTAGTTTCAAAACAATATCTAGATCAGCTGAGTGAAGGTAAGGAAAAAAGGGGTGAGGTATTTTCTTTTTAAAGTATGTACTTCTTGCTGATTTGATATGATATATATAAATAAGCTGTGAAAAATATGTACAACTTAATTTTTGCAAAATAGATTAGGACTCAATGTCATGGGAAGTCTGCTTTCTTTATTTTTATTTAAAACTATGTTTACTTTTTCCCACTCCTGTAAACAAGGGAAAAAATGGGCCAGATTATTAGTATTTTTTGGTTCCATTTTGATCTGCTTTTTGGAACTTTGGTGTCAAAGAGTGAGAATCAGACCCAGACTGATTCTGGATGGCAAACTGTTCCAATCTTCATCCTTAAAGATCCAAAAGCCATGGGAGGCTGAAAGTTGATTGCCAATAGTTGATGTTTTAAAAATGTTTAGTTTTAATTTTGGTTTAGATGTCGCTACTTCCCATTCAATTATAGGCCCCTTTCATTTCCTTCCCCAGTCGTCACCTTCCCCAGCAAGCTGGGTACTCATTTTACCGACCTCGGAAGGATGGAAGGCTGAGTTGACCTGAGCCGGCTACCCAAGAATCCAGCTTCCGCTGGGATCGAACTTAGGTCGTGGGGAGAATTTTAGTTGCAATACTGCCGCCTACCACTCTGCGCCACATGACTGGGGAAGGCAATGGCAAACCACCCCGCTATAGTCTGCCAAGAAAATGTCGTGAAAGCGGTGTCCCCCCAAAGGGTCAGACATGCCTCGGTGCTTGCACAGGGGGCCTTTCACCCTTTTTTTTCATTTTCTTATACTGGCAACAATGTGGGAGGGCCTTTTTAGGAAGACTTGCCTGGATCTGATTTAGAGTTCAATATTAACTAGCTCCCTAACTGACCTCTGTTACAAGTTCTGAAATAACAGGCCTTATAACAGCTTAAGCCTGGCAATGATCCACATAATAATTTTATTACTGTTGAAATCTTACATAGTAATTTGGAATGGTGGACCTCTGTAAATGCTTCCTTGTGCATCTGTATCAATCATCATGTGCAAATATCAAAGGTCTAGCCATTATAGTGCCCATCTATTAAAAAAGTAGTCAGGAAATGCTTGCGAACAATCGGCCCAGCAGCCTTCTAAGTATAATAAGTAAGTTCTGTGCTAAACATCAGCACAACAAATTGGCTGATTGGAGCAATTTAGAGCATAGTCCAGCAGATGAGGAAGCAGATTTTAGAGCCAGACATTCTATACATGACCATGCTCTCATACTGCAGCATCTGGCTGAAAAATAGTTGCCCAAGACAGGCTCTACCCTATGTACTGTATTCATTGACTTTGGGTCTGCATTTGATCTTATTTCCAGAACAAGATTGGTGAATACACTCATAAATATTTCTATAGTAGACATCTACTGTTAATGCATAACTTTTATGAGAAT
This sequence comes from Candoia aspera, assembly GCF_035149785.1. Lineage (NCBI taxonomy): Eukaryota > Metazoa > Chordata > Lepidosauria > Squamata > Candoiidae > Candoia > Candoia aspera. The sequence goes on from NC_086154.1 coordinate 188,058,720, forward strand.
CCTAAAATATACAGTATATCTGTTCCAGTATGCTGGACCTAACAGAAGAAGAAGAGATCAAGAAAAGGTGGAAAGAATATACGGAAGACCTGTATAGGAAGGATAACAATATCGGGGATAGCTTTGACGGTGTGGTCAGTGAGCTAGAGCCAGACATCCTGAAGAGTGAGGTTGAATGGGCCTTAAGAAGCATTGTTAATAACAAGGCAGTAGGAGACAACGGCATCCCAGCTGAACTGTTCAAAATCTTGCAGGATGATGCTGTCAAGGTAATGCATGCTGTATGCCAGCAAATTTGGAAAACACAAGAATGGCCATCAGATTGGAAAAAATCAACTTATATCCCCATACCAAAAAAGGGAAACACTAAAGAATGTTCAAACTATCGAACAGTGGCACTCATTTCACATGCCAGTAAGGTAATGCTCAAGATCCTGCAAGGGAGACTTCAGCAATTCATGGAGCGAGAATTGGCAGATGTACAAGCTGGGTTTAGAAAAGGCAGAGGAACTTGGGACCAAATTGCCAGTATCCGCTGGATAATGGAAAAAGCCAGGGAGTTTCAGAAGAACATCTATTTCTGTTTGATTGACTATTCTAAAGCCTTTGTGTGGACCATAACAAATTGTGGCAAGTTCTTAGTGGTCTGGGGATACCAAGTCATCTTGTCTGCCTCCTGAAGAATCTCTATAACGACCAAGTAGCAACAGTAAGAACAGACCATGGAACAACGGACTGGTTTAAGATTGGGAAAGGAGTACGGCAGGGCTGTATACTCTCACCCTACCTATTCAACTTGTATGCAGAACACATCATGCGACGTGCTGGACTTGAGGAATCCAAGGCTGGAGTTAAAATCTCTGGAAGAAACATTAACAATCTCAGATATGCAGATGATACCACTTTGATGGCTGAAAGCGAAGAGGAACTGAGGAGCCTTACAATGAAGGTGAAAGAAGAAAGTGCAAAAGGTGGCCTGCAGCTAAACCTCAAAAAAACCAAGATTATGGCAACCAGCTTGATTGATAACTGGCAAATAGAGGGAGAAAATGTAGAGGCAGTGAAAGACTTTGTATTTCTAGGTGCGAAGATTACTGCAGATGCTGACTGCAGTCAGGAAATCAGAAGATGTTTAATCCTTGGGGGAAGAGCAATGACAAATCTCGATAAAATAGTTAAGAGCAGAGACATCACACTGGCAACAAAGGTCTGCATAGTTAAAGCAATGGTATTCCCAGTAGTAACATATGGCTGCGAGAGCTGGGCCATAAGGAAGGCTGAGAGAAGGAAGATCGATGCTTTTGAACTGTGGTGTTGGAGGAAAATTCTGAGAGTGCCTTGGACTGCAAGAAGATCCAACCAGTCCATCCTCCAGGAAATAAAGCCAGACTGCTCACTTGAGGGAATGATATTAAAGGCAAAACTGAAATATTTTGGCCACGTAATGAGAAGACAAGACACCCTGGAGAAGATGCTGATGTTAGGGAAAGTGGAAGGCAAAAGGAAGAGGCACCGACCAAGGGCAAGATGGATGGATGATATTCTAGAGATGACGGACTTGTCCCTGGGGGAGCTGGGGGTGTTGACGACTGACAGGAAGCTCTGGCGTGGGCTGGTCCATGAAGTCACGAAGAGTCGGAAGCTACTGAACGAATAAACAACAAAAAAAGCTTTTGATATGTATTCAGACAAGCTTCCAGTCATGTTCACCGTTCCAATGTTGCCAGTACATCGTAACGTTTCGCATGTCATTTGGCTGATGTGTGTTTCGTCTGGGAAGAGAGGAGGATTCTATCTCGTGGGATTGTTATATGTTAGTAGCTGGATTGGAATGTGTTTGGGTTATCTCGTGTGTTCAAGGTTCCTTCCCCAGGACATCAGCAGAAATGGTTACCAGCACCTGGGGGGGGGGGAGTTTGCAACAGGAGGGCGAGGGGAGGGATTACGTTTGAGGCGAGGGTTTTTAGTTTGTATTTGGCGCGCTTTTGCTCATTTTCAGCTTTCTCTGTATTTGCATACTATTCTTTAATAAATCAGATATCATTAAGTTCCTGCTTGTGAGTCTGAGTCTATTAGAGTAGGCAATCATTACATAAAGCTGAGAATTCAAAAAAATTTCCGTTAGCCCCTTTCCAGATTTATTTTGTGAGGGAGAAGTGCTAGCGATGAGCAAACCAAATCCCCAGACCACGGAAAGCGAGGAATCAAGCGAGGGGGAACCCGACTCCACAGTGATAAGAACGGAGAGAGTCCCTCGAGAGCTTTCAGAAGTGCGAGAGGGGTCGAGCTCCAGCCTAGGAGAAGAGGAGGTTGGAGGTAAAAGAGCCCCTGAACTGACCGGTGAGTCGCCAGGCGAGCTGTTCACCTGGGATGAAACACAGGGATCCCTACCAGGGACGTCCAAAACATCTTGGAAGCAGCGATACCCGATGTCCCCAACCGTGGTGAGGCAGGAGGGAAAGGAGGATTCCCAAACCCCTGATCGTATAAAACTGGTGGAGGCCAAATTGGAGTCACTAGAATTTATGTTCCAGAAAATGTCCATGGACTGGGGTCCCCGGGAGAGGAGGAGAGAGGAGTCTAGTACTAGGCATTCGACTCCTTCTTTGCCCCCAACTTCCCCGGAGGAAAGGAGTAGGACCCGGCACAGAGAGGAAGCAAGGGCGCCAAGGGTGAGAATTTCAAGGTCCCCTCCTCGAGAGCGGAGGTCCCTGGGAGCTAAAAGGAAGCCCGACCACCCAGCTGTGGTGAAGGGACCGCCCGGAGTGGGGGTTAAGGACTTTACCATTAAATTTGATGGAGATCCAACTAAGCTAACATTCTTCCTTACCAATGCAAGGAGTTATATGGATGAATGGGAGCAGTATTTTCGTTCAGAAGGAGCCAAGATTAATGCCATTGCCACTAAGCTCAAGGGGCGGGCTGCCGATTGGTATGTGCAGTTATGTCAATCGGATGCCCCTGAGCTGGAGGAGTTCGAAGAATTCCTGTGGGCATTGAAACTACACTTTGAAGACCCGTTAGCTAAAGAAAGAGCAAAATGGGCGCTGAGGGAGCTGTGCCAGGGGCCACGATCGGTGGCAGACTACACTCTGGAATTTAAGGCTCTGGCTGGGAAGGTTGAGGATTGGTCCCAATCCACATTAATAGAACTTTTTAAGGACGGTCTGAATACGGAGGTCCTGAGGTGGTTGCTCGGCAGGGACGACCCAGATACCCTGTTTGAATGGATACAGCTGGCGGGGAAGGCTGAGCATGCCCACGAGACCTTCGCTCACAGGAAGGTGATGAGATATGCTGGGTTCAGCAAGGGTTCCCGCACTGCTGCGCCCACTGGAAAGTCCGGTCAACGTGCCTGGGAAGAGGAGAGGGAGCGCCGCTATGCGAAAGGGCAATGCCTCCGATGTGGGAAGGAAGGTCACCGAGCGGCGGCGTGCCCGAAGGGAAAGACCGATGATCGCTCGGGGAAGCCGTTGGGGAAATCTCCCTCTCTACTCAGGAAAATAAAGGCAGCCATGGCTGAAACTGAAGTGGAGGAGATTCCCTACTTCGGGGGCGAGGGGGAGCCCGACCTACTCCAGCCAGCAGGAAACGCCAGCCACCTGCTTTAAAGAGCGCCTGTGGGCAGGTGGTGGAGGATGGGCACGAACATGTTTCGGTGAGTGCCAACTATCCCACACTGACCGTTAAAGTGAAGTTAGGCTCCCGCACAAGAACCGTTGAAGTTTGGACATTGATCGATTCAGGGTGTTCGCGTTGCTTGATGCACCCTGACGTGATGGCTGCTTTGGAGTTACCCAGCTTTCTACTGCAACGTCCCATGTTTTTCACCCAGCTGGATGGTTCTACGGTGGAGGGGAAACCCGTCACCCATTTCACGGGCATGGTGGCGTTGCAAATGGGCAGCCACAGTGAGGGGCTGCCGTTTGTGGTGGCGCCTGTGGGGGGTCCCTTAGTCATTCTGGGGTTTCCTTGGTTGGTCCAACAAAACCCATATATAAATTGGGTGCACAGGACTTTGACTTTTGGGGATGGTTTCTATCAAGCCCCTGGGGAGGACGACGCTCCGGAGGCTGCAGTGGGGAGGGCGGCGGCAGCAACCCCGCATTTCGCTGTCACCCCACTGGAGGGCTTGCCGGAGCAATACCAAAGCTTTGCAGATGTGTTTGGTGAGAAGGAAGCGGACCAACTTCCACCCCATCGAAAAACTGACTGTGCGATAGAGTTGGTCCCTGATGCTCAACTGCCCAAACCAAAAATCTATGCCATGACGCAAAAGGAACTGGCGGCGTTGAGGGAGTTTGTGGACAAAAACTTGGCCAGGGGTTTTATTGAACCAGCAAATTCGCCAGTGGGCGCCCCCGTCTTGTTTCGAGTGAAGAAGGATGGGACATTGAGACTTTGTACAGATTACCGCGGATTAAATGCGGTCTCGATATTAAACAAATATCCTCTGCCATTAATAAAAGACATGTTAGCACATCTGGCTAAGGGGAAAATCTTCTCTAAGCTGGATTTGCGGGAAGCCTATTTCCGTATCTGCATACAGGAGGGGGATGAATGGAAGACTGCTTTCAATTGTCCTCTGGGTTCTTTTCAGTACAAAGTTTTGCCTTTTGGGTTGGCGGGGGCACCAGGGGTGTTCATGCAATTGATCAATGAAGTGTTACATGAACATTTGTTCAAGGGTGTACTGGTCTATTTGGATGATGTTTTGATTTATACTGAAACAGAGGAGGAACATGAGCGCTTGGTGAAACAGGTGCTTAGCAAACTGAGAAAGGCTGGGCTTTATGCTAAACTTTCTAAGTGTGAATTTCATCAGACTCAGCTTGACTACCTGGGGTACAGGATCTCTGACAAGGGCATTGAAATGGATCCTGCAGAGATTCAAGCTATTTTGGGGTGGGAGCGCCCGCGTACCCTCAGGCAGCTCCAAAGTTTTCTTGGATTTTCCAACTATTACCACCAATTCATCCAGGGGATCGCAGAAATTGTGTTGCCTCTCACTGATTTGTTACGTACGAAGGGGTTGGGGGACACATGCAAAGTGAAGAACCCGGGGGCATTGCTCAATTGGACACCTGAATGCCAGTTGGCTTTCAACAAACTCAAAAGCCTGTTCACTGCTGAACCCATTCTTCAACACCCTGATCCCACTAAACCCTTTGTGGTTCAAGTGGATGCTTCCGATTTTTCAATTGGAGCGCTCTTGCTGCAAGCGGATGCCGATGACCGCCTGAAGCCCTGTGCGTATCTGTCCTGGAAATTTTCCGAGATGGAAAGGCGATGGCATGTTTGGGAGAAAGAAGCTTTTGCAGTCAAGGCTGCTTTGGAGGCATGGCGCCACCTCTTAGAGGGGGCTAAATGTCCTTTTGAAGTTTGGACCATAAAAATTTAGAAGCACTCAGCACACCCCGTAAGCTCAGTCCTAAGCAGATCCGCTGGGCTCAATTTTTCAGTTGCTTTGACTTTAAGTTGAAGTTCATTCCGGGTAAGAAAAACTTCCTGGCTGATGCGCTTTCCCGCCTGCCCCAGGATTCGGTCCAGGCACCTGACGTTGTGGGTACAGTGTGGACAGCACCCCAATTGGGGTTGCAAGCTGTCACATGCAGTCAGACTCGTGCACAGCTGCCCCCAGCTTCGGTTTCACCGGCTGGGGGAAGGACGCCGGTTCCCTCGTAATCGCAACAACAGTTTCTGCTAGAGCTGAAATCTGACACTTGGTTGCAAGCGAATAGAGACAATGTTACATTTGACAGAGGCTTAGCTTGGAAGCAAAACCGCCTCTATGTCCCTGACAGTTTGCGAAGGGAAATTTTGATTAGGTCTCATGATGATAAAGTGGCTGGTCATTTTGGGTTTGTCAAAACCTTGCATCTGGTGCGCCGCCAATTTTGGTGGCCCACATTGAGACGTGATGTAAAAAGTTATGTTGCTTCTTGTCCTGTCTGTGCCATGTCAAAACGGAAGGGGGGCAAACCGCAAGGGCTGCTGCAGCCGATGGCCAGCCCCTCCCGTCCTTGGGAGGAGGTTTCCATGGATTTCATTGTGGATTTGCCTCCTAGTCAGAGAAAGACTGTGATTTGGGTGGTAAAGGACTACTTCTCTAAGCAAGCCTTTTCCTAATCCACATCTACCGGATTCACGGGAGCCCCTCCCGCTTGATCACGGACCGCGGGACACAGTTCACTTCCCAATTTTGGAGGGCATTTTTAAAGCTGGTGGGTACCAAGCAGGCGTTGTCCACTGTGTCGCATCTGGAGACTGATGGATCTACGGAGGCTCTTAATTCGACCCTGGAGCAATTTTTGCGCGCATTTGTCAACTATCAGCAGGACAATTGGGTTGACCTACCTTTTGCTGAGGTGGCTTATAACAACGCCGTCCATCAGAGTACGGGGCACACCCCTTTCCATACTGTGTTTGGCCGGGACTTTGTTCCCATTCCTGAGTTGCCTCAACCCTCCACACAGCCCTGCTCCGCTTCTGATTGGGCTGCTCAACTGGCTGATTCGTGGCCAGTGATTCAACAGGCATTGGCTGATGCCCAATCTGCCTATAAACTGCACACCGATAAGCGACGAGCCCTTCAGCCTGCTTTTAAAGTTGGTGATAAGGTCTACCTTTCCACTAAGTTCATTAAGTCCCCTCAGCCCTCGAAAAAGTTGGCTCCTAAGTTTGTTGGACCTTTTCCCATTGTGGGAGTTGTTAACCCTGTCACGTTTCGACTGGATTTGCCACACAATCTGAAACGTTTACATCCTGTTTTTCATTGCAGCTTACTCAAGCCTGTCAAACACTCAGATCACTGGCATCCACAACCCCCACCTCCTGCTCCGATCATTATTGACGGACAACAACATTTTGAGGTGAAGGAGGTCTTTGATTCTCGCCGACTGCGTGGCACTCTACAGTACCTTATTCGCTGGAAGCACTTTCCCTACCCTGAATGGGTGTCTGCCCGTGATGTACAATCTCCTCTTTTGGTTCGCCGCTTTCATCCTCTAAAACCTGCTCCTTGATGTTTTTGGGGGGGCGGTATGTCATGTTCACTGTTCCAATGTTGCCGGTACATCGTAACGTTTCGCATGTCATTTGGCTGATGCGTGTTTCGTCTGGGAGGATTCTGTCTCGTGGGATTGTTATATGTTAGTAGCTGGATTGGAATGTGTTTGGGTTATCTCGTGTGTTCAAGGTTCCTTCCCCAGGACATCAGCAGAAACGGTTACCAGCACCTGGGGGGGGGGAGTTTGCAACAGCAGGGCGAGGGGAGGGATTACGTTTGAGGCGAGGGTTTTTAGTTTGTATTTGGCGCGCTTTTGCTCATTCTCAGCTTACTATTCTTTAATAAATCAGATATCATTAAGTTCCTGCTTGTGAGTCTGAGTCTATTAGAGTAGGCAATCATTACACTTCCCTGAGTAATTGTAATGGGTGGCATATATTTAGTTCTTTATAACCAAATACAGTACATACCCTTGATGTAATTTCTTCTTTGTGTTTTAGGAACTTTAAGAACTGCCAAAAGAGTTAAAATGATACCATTATTTCTGCAGGCTCAGTGTTAGTTCTCCAAGTAAATACTGGTAGTTTCATTCTGTGATGCTTTAAAAACAAAAGAAACATCTTACCACCAGCCCAACCTACAAATCTTTCCATGTGCCTGGTTTAGATTTCAGGTAGAAATTTCCAAGGTGATTTGACAAGCCATTATTCCTTTGACCTCTATACAAGTGTTGGCCTAGTTTATGAATTATTTTCAACTTTTCTCAGTATTATTTTTATTTATGTAACATACTTAAAATAATACTTAATTCTTCTGGCTACCAGATAATCTAAAAGGGTTTGATTAAAAGTAATGTATATTAAAAAAACAATAAAATAGCATCACATAAACCAAAGCAGTCTGCAAAAACCAGTAAAGAGACACGTATACTCAGTGTTTTGTTAAATAATAGGGAAAATGATAACTGGTAAGAAAAATAATACGAAATTAAAGGTTAAAATAAGAGAAATAATAGTTTAAGAAACTACATGTAAGAATACTGCAAATTTTGTGTGGAATGTTTCTTGGTTTTTAGCATTTCTTGCTTTAATAAAAATTCTGGGTACTAAGATATATATATATATATTTCTTTTTTAACAGAGGAAATGCATGCAGAACTCTGTTATGCTGAATGTTTACTGCAGAAAGCTGCCTTGACATTTGTACAGGTAATATAATGTACAGGTAATATAGTTTGTGTATATATTGCCAATCTGTTGGAATATAGGACTCTAAAAATATAGCATATTCAGTGTTTTCTGAAAACCAAAGTTTTTCTTTGGCATCTGATTACTGCCTTTCTGAGGCAAGACATGCATGTATGGATTTATTCATATTAAGACATAAAGATTAGAATTTCAGTAGTGGAAGCAGTTTGCCCATCTACTTTTTAGATCTGGGTATTTTGTAAAGTAGGACTCATGGATGTCAGTGAAGTCATCTGGCAAATTATCTTCAGCATGCACATCTTTTCTTGTCCATGAGGTCCTGCTATTAGATATTACAGAAATTTGGAAGCAATAGGTACTGTGTGCATAATGGTCAAAATATTTCTCCCAAAATATCTTACCTGCAGATCACCCCTCTGCTTATGCGGTATTCTCTTGCCAGTTTCTAGAGCATTAGATGTCATTGTGTTCTTTTTCAGATATTCTGTTCTTGTATACACTTAAAATACTTCACAGACAAACTTTATCATCAATTTCTCCCTTGTTAGTTCTTGTTCTGGAGCCAAGCTGCTTACCTTTCTCCTGCGCAAAGTAAACATACTGCTACATTATAGATAACAGTAATGACTCTTGCCGTTCTGTTTCCTATAATGTTTTTTTTTTATAAAAGGCTTTTACCCACCCCATAATCATGGTTTCTAAACTTCAGTAAAATTGTTCTGGCCAAATCTGGCTTAGCTGCCATATTCATCCACATCTTCTTGTATGTGACTTTAGGAAAAGGTGTTGGGGATTGGAGTGCTGGTAACCAACTCCACAATTGTGACTCAGAGGGAAGAGTCATCATGATTTTGAATATAATTCCTATTTGTACAGTTGATTAATATTATTCTTTCCTTGCTGGGGAACTTTGCTTTCCTACATACACAATTATATAGAAGCTTGATAGTGGGATTTACTCCTTAGGTTCCAAAGATCAGCTTCCATGAGGGCTCTCTTTATCAGATTAGTTATGGCTCTGATAAGGAATTGCAATAAGGAATGAAAAACTGACAATACAATCATGCAATAAAGTCTAGGACAAGATCTTCTCTTGCCTTTTATGTACTGAAATAACCCATCTTGCTATGTAGGCTGCTTGGGACTTGCTGAATCTGGCAACTTGGTAGTAACTAAAATAATATTGATTTGATAGGAGTGGGAGCCAGAATTTCTACAATTAATCTCTCTCTCTTAATCTTCAGTAAATATATATACAGGAACATCCTTATAAATTGCCAATGAACTCAGTAAAAAATAAATGTCTGTGATTATATTCAACTGTAGCTGTTGTACAGTCCTTAAACCGACAGCATTGCAGTATGTGTCCAGAGTCAGAACCTTTTCCATTAAATCTTCCTCTTTAACACATACTTATTTAAGGATATCTTTAAAAATCAGTAGCACAGGCTATTAAAAATAAGTAGGATTGTACTTCATTGAAACTGTGATGTAGTTCTTATATTGCAATATGAGCATAATTGATATAAAATATTAAATAGTTATTGCTACTTATGAATTGTGTTGCATTGTATAGTCACCATTCAGATACTAAAACTGGAATCATACAGAAAGTATAGCTTTTGAGTAAGGATGACAAATACAAACTGCTGAAGAATTCAGTTTTGTAATAACAAAATTCTGGAAATGCCAAGCTTTGTTATTTATTATGTTATTACTGTAACTAATACAGTTCTTGTTGTTCTTGTTGTTATTATTACCATTCCCTTTTAGCACCATCTAGTGTTGTTATATGTAATTTCAACTTGTTCTATAATGTTTTGCCTCTCAATGATTTATTTAATGGAGTTGTCCCTTGACTAGGAATAGATTTCTCATTTGTGTGTGTCTGTGTATGAACATTTAATTTTTAAAGCTATTCCCAAAGTATACATTTTGCATACACATTTACTCATTTTAAAAATCCATAAATGGGTATAATGTACACAATTGTACTGTTTTATTCAGTATTTAATTTAAGGTGTTTTTTTCTTCCAGGATGAAAATATGATCAATTTCATCAAAGGTGGCCTTAAAATCAGGACAAGTTATCAAATATATAAGTACGCTCCTATAATATTTCACTTCAGTTGTGTATTTTGCGTTTTATGTTTCAGTAAGTTAATTCCTCATCATAGCTTAAAGTAGTGGGGAAAAAAACATTTCCTGGATTTTTTAAAAAAAAACATTTTTTCTATCATTTTGGCTGTGATATTTCAGTCCTGCCCTTTTTCACTCCCCTCCCTTTTAAAAATCATGCCATATGGAAGAATAAAGACAAGAATAGAATATGAATATGAATATACAAAGATAACAGAACAAAAGCATAAGTAACAGTGAGAAATCTGTATATGTTTGGATTGTTTTATATTGATCTGATACCAGTGGTAATTACTTCTGAGTAGATATGCATTGGCAAACCATTTCCATAACACCATGAGGAAAACTGTAGGGATGCATACACCAGGAATTAAGCTTGGCTCAGTGGTATCCTTACAACTAGATAAGCACATGGTTACGGCTGCCTCATGTCCTAAGCAGGGCAACAAGATATCTGGGGTTACTTCCAATTGTGTGATTCTGCCATTCAAGATACAAAAGTTATTACAGAGGACACAAAATGGTGTGTCTTCTACGTAAGAAGTAGCATTTTGGGGTAGGCATGGGGGAAATTATTCATGCATGGTGTGGACATGAATGAATCTGCAAAGCAGTGTAAGAAATTATGAGCTGCTGGCTGTAAAGAAATAACATTTCTCATTGTATCAACTCATTTTAATGATCTAGGGATTGTCTGACAGGATTATAGTCCTGTGTCAGTATTCATATATATATTTCTTGGGGTTAAAAAAAACTGGATTATGATTTTAAATTAGGTTTTGAGGAATTATATAGAAAAGATGTTTGTAGTTAAAAAAACAAAATACCACTTCTGAGAGCTAGTAACAGTCTCCCCACCTTCCTTCCCCCCTTGTCCCTCCTTTTCCAGATTTGTAAATGTATAAAGATACTAAGTAAGCATTTGGGCTGTATAGCATTTTGAATTTAAAGGCAAAAGGGTGCTTTAGAGTGCAGAGGCACACATGCAGACATGTTTTTTTTCCCTTCTGTTTTTAGTAAGAAATACAGGTAGTCCTCTGTTAATGACCCCTCGTTAAGCAACCGTTTGAAGTTAGAATGGCACTGAGCAAGTGGTACTTACGACCAGTCCTCAAAGTTCTGGCCGTCCCAGCAGCCCTCTGGTCACGTGATCACAATCTGGGCGCCTGGCAACCAGTTCTCACAATGGTTGCAGTGTCCTGTGGTCATGTGATCACCATTTGCGACCTTCCCTGCCAGTTTTCCACAAGAAAAGTCAATGAGGAAGCTGGCAGGGAAGGTCGCAAGTTGCTCTGGTAAGTCTCCCCTTCCTGACACTCAGCAGCACCTTGCTGGTCACCCATCCACCCTCCCCGCCCCACAGCAGCAGCCACTTACCTGCCCTCTGGCCTGCTTGCAAGGTGCCTGCTACTTGCAGCTTCCTTCCAGCTTTCCCACTGACTTTGCTTGTTAGAAGCCGGCAGGAAGTTGCAGGGAGGTCCTTGCTTAACAACCTGTGATCCTCGCTTAACAACAGCAACAGGGACTGCTGGGATCACTGTCACTAAGCAATGTGGTCACGTGATGTCATGCTTTATGACCACATCACTTAGTGATGGAAATTCTGGTCCCAGTTACTGTTGTTAAGCGAGGACTACCTGTAAGTCTATGGAAGTTTTTGTGATGCAGTAAAACCAGAAAGGAATCTGTGGAGTCTTACTTTCTTAGTTCAGTGGGTCTTACTTTTGGGTGAGTTTACTTCTAGTTCTGTTCAGTCAGCTTGCTATGTCCTCTTTACACAAGGGAGGACCTGTCTAGCTCCACCCCCACCCCACCCCAACCCAGCAGCAGGTTCTGTTCTTGCCTATCACTTTTATACCAGTTTTTCACCTTCTGCCACTTTGTAATATCAGGGAATGTAAGATGATGCCACCCTCCCTTTCAGGTCGTTATTTGGGAAGAAAATTTGTCTTTCTTTTCATAATTACCAAGTAACTACATGAAAAACAGATTGTTCTTTTTTGGTTTATCCCTAGAAAAATCAAATCATTTTAAAGGGCTTCCTTTCTTTTTAGAAAAAGTCCCTGTCTATTTAAAATAGCAAGTTTTAAATAATAAATAAATGAGTTTACATTTTACAAAGACAATTGCTTACCAGCACTGATATTACAGTATAGCTAGGCAAACACTGGCTGTCATTGGCCAAGTTGCTCTGAAATCATAGATTAGAGAATTCTAGAATAGAAAATAATGGAAATTGCTTGAATCGATGTGAATAAGTATCTGCTCTGTAAAACACTAAAATTAATCCTTGTGCTATATAATTTAGCCAGGACAACTGAGCAAACATACTACATTTTATTTACTTATTTATTTTTCAAATTTTTACCACCGCCCATCTCCCCCAAGAAGAGGGACTCTAAATTTAGCATGGTAAGCTAAATCTCCCAAATAATAGCAATTCATATTATCATTGCTGTAATCTAATCTAGCATGATTTGCTTTTTAATCAAAAGAGAATGCCTTCAAGTTCTGCAGATGACCCAAGGCAGCAAATCCAAGAATGAAATATTCCACCAGTTTGAAGGGGGCGTACAACTAGGAATAGGAGCTTTCAATATGGTATGAGCATTCCTTCCAATGTGTAATCTAATTTTTGATGTGTGAACTATTTAAAAAAAGGTACATAATATTGCATCTTTCAAAACATTGTGTTTTCATTACACACTATAAAAATTTAAAAATATCTGTACACATACTTCCTACAATTGGTTGTTTTATTGTTTTACTTGCATACAGAATTCCCTAAGTTGTTGGATTTTTGTTTTAATTTATTTAGATTTATATGGCTGTTCTTCTCACCATAGTGACTCTGGGCAGAAAACAAGGTTTAAACAAAAATCACAATATAAAACCATTAAATCATACAATTCACCACATGTAATTATAAAAAGGAATACATCTGAAAGAAAAAAAAAACATAGTATCAATTCATCTGGACTTTGCTAATGTTATCTGAAGGTTGGCTGAAAAATTTTTAAAGGATTTTTAAAGATGTAGTCTGTTCACTTTTATTTTTGTTTTGCATGCTGCTTTAAAAACATGAAATCTTTGTTCTTCCTTTTTTGCAGATGCTGTCCCTTTTACCAGGAAGAATTCTCCGGCTTCTTGAATTTATAGGGTTTTCAGGCAATAGGGTATTAAATTTAGTTTCTACTGTTACAAATTCTTAAAATGGCTTACAAGCTTTGATTGCCAGGACAGGAATGAGTAATTGATGTGTCTGGATCATCTTCAGCTCTCATTGACTGTTTGCTTTTGATTGTAGGGAAAACAGTATGCATGTAGAAAACATTTTAAATCTTCAGTTATAGAAATGTTCAGTTTCTTTCTTAATGTGGCTTTTAATAAATCAAACTTTACAAAATAATGGAAAATAATTCCTGTAACCTACTATTTACATTAACAGAACTTGCCCTTTGAATGCTTTCTTTGTTTATCTTCCCTCTTTTCTCTAATTAATAATTTATGTATTTCCTCTCTCTCTCTCCTCTCAGGTAAGTAAATAAGTTTATTGTTGTAACCACCAGTCATAACATATAGAATGCCATAAAATACAATAAAATAACAACAAAATTATAAAATAAAGCAATAAAAGAAGTATTAGATGTAAAAGGGTTACAATAAAATAAAGCCAAAGCTACAGCTAAGAACTTAAGTATTTCTAAGTTTAAATGACAGCAGAGCAAAAGTAGCAACTTGGTTGCTGGCTGCTGGGAACACATCTGCAAGAAGATAGTTCAATTTTTCAAGGTTGGAGCCCTTGAGTTCACCTACCATTAATAATTTGGCCCTGATCTCATTGTAAGTGGGCAGTGGAGGATATAATGGATAATGTCCTCCACTTGACCAACCCCACAAGGACAGAGGGATTGCTTGACAGGGATCTTACAAAATCTCCCTTTGAGATATGTAGAGGGCATAGCCTGCAGGCAAAGGGATGTTAAAGCCCTTCTCAGTAAAGCTCTGATTATGTTAACCAGGTATTGGGAGAAGCTTCTATGTTTTTTATAATGATGATACTAAGATGAAAATTTGGGTGATTGTACTACAGCAGCATCTTTATTAGCCATCCCTTTCAAAGAGCCAATCTCTAATATTTTCTCTATTCCAAGATCTAAGTTCTCCCAAAGGTGGTAGAGAATACATTTGTAGGATAGGTGACAAAAGTTTAGTCCATTGATTCCCAGCTGTATAATGGAGAAAACAGAGTTTGGCAGGATGGGATTCTTGAAGGCTTTCTAGTTTCTTATAGTACCCCAGCAAAGCAAGATGTATTCTCATGGTGATGGAACATAGCCCTACCTTCATTCTTAAATAGGCAGTGGGTATCCCTTGGGGAAGGCCCAAGATCTTTCTTATGAAGTTGTTTTGGACTACTTCTCATCCCACCCTCAAATTTCAGCCCCATACAGCATCTGGGCCATCACCTTGCCTTGGAATATTTTAAGTGCAGGGGCTACCAATTGCCCTCCTTTAGAATAGAAAAATGTCAGAATGGCACCCACTGTATGCTGGGCTGTTGCCAAGACAGGAGATAAGTGTGGTTTCCATAAAAGGGACTTATGAAAGGTGATGCCCAGGTATTTAAAAGAAGGGCATTGCTCTATTTGTTGGGCATTATTTGTCCATCTGTGTTTAATATTACTTTTGCCAAAAACTACTGCCTTTGTTTTATTATAATTAACCTTCAGTTTTTCCCTTTTACAGTAAGTGTCTAGTCTGGGCAGTAACCTTCTAAGGCCAATCTCGATGCAGGAAATAAGAGCCATATCATCAGTATATGTGCATTAACATAGAAATTAATGCCAAAGCCAATAATAATATTCAGTACTTTGAATAATCCATAGTAGGTACATCACTTCACTCACAAATGATGCTGACACAGTTGGTATTCTGCCTTGATGCTGTGTTCATACAACTTTCTTTTTTATCTTTTTCTTTTCTACAATTTGAAATTATTAGTATTAATAAAAATGACAACTATTGTGCCTTATATTGTACAATTTTGTGGTTGTTGACAGGAACTTGGTCTTCATCAGTTACGGGAAGGGGCTTCTGGTGCTAGTCTGCGGGCTATACTGTGTACTTTCACCTTGTTGCTATATCACACCTTTGTTTCATTAATCCTTGGTAAGAATTGAAAATGAATTCCTGGGTGAAAAATAATTGGGAATATCATACCTTCTAATACAATTCCTAGTATAATGCTTTCACAGAATAGTTTACTTGTTTTATTGATTATACTGGCCAGATTTACAGGATGGAGTGAATTTAAGGTCACAGATTGGTTAACATTAGTCACGGTGCTGCTGACCTGCTTAACTATAATTTTGATAGAAGAAGGAAGGGAAAAAATGTTCTACATAGGATAAGAAGTGCATGCTCCCATGTATGATTTTTGCTATTTTAACTTCATTTGGTAGAAGCCTGTCTGTACCAGACCTTTGCAGGGAAATACAGTAAGAATAATAAAGCAAAGAACTTTTCATTTATTGATAACTAAAATATAGGATTTTTATAAACAAAAGCATGATGGGAATTGGAATTAGACATGCCAATTTGAATCATTTTGATCCCTTTCAATTCAAAGCATTCATATTATGAATTCAGATAACATTCAGAGAATGCAAATTAAATTAGCCCTTAACTCCCTGTCAGTTAGTAGTATTAAGAAATGAAGATCTACTATATCAAATTAATTCGTATTTAACACTTGCTTCAGATGTTTGGAAAAATTAGAAACAGTATTTCGTTTCTGATCTTCCTTCTTCCAATCCATAAGCATGCACTTTTTGAGGATAAAGCAGTTCCATCAGTACACAGAATGGGAAGATAGAGATTTTTAAAGAATTGGATATCTGAATAAGGATTAAAACCCCATTACTGCTGAATGTATTTTGCAAAAGAATAGCCACAAGCTCCAGCTTAAAATTAAGGAGTTCAGTCATTTCTTAATAAACTATCTAGATCTCATCAGGTAAGATCATTAACAACATTTGGAAAATGGTAGACATCTACTTTATTTAAAAGCAATCTTATATAAAAACTCTTACATTAAACACAACAGGTTCTTTTGAAAATCTTAAAAAAATACTCTGGGCAGATGATTACAGATCTGAACTCAGATCTCTTTGAAACGTTTTATGGCATGTAATTCTTATCATCCCAACTTTTATTTATCTTAGATTCAGTCAAATCTGCTCATTTATTAACTATATTAACAATGTTTTTTCTAACTGATTATCCATCTACCTAAATGCCATTCTGGATAGAAATATAACACCTGTGCTTATAGATTTTCAATTTTTTTTCCCTTTTGGCTTTATTCCTGTTTCATTTTTCTTTTTAACTTTTTTTTAATTGATATATTATTTCTTTAAAAAAGCAAGGGAAAAAGATAAAGCATATTTAAGCCTTAAATGTGGAGGTTGGATTTAAAAAATAAAACTAATGTGTGATTTCAGTATAGTATCTGTCAGTGTTCTACTTGTTCATGTCAGTGTTCAGCGTCTGTGTTCTACCTGAACATTAGCTATGTTCAACGCTAATGTCTTCCTGTACTGTAATCTTTTACTGTACTGTGGCATCTTTTATTAAATTTCATTAAAATAGATTTTCTTCTAATATAAGCAAAGATAATTTTTCCAGCAATGCTGTACATTAATTAGTTCGTACAAATCAGTCTATCATACAGTTACCACTACTGAGAGAGGATGTTGATATCTCTACAGGAACAGGGGAAGCCAACCTTGTAGAAGCAGAGGCTCTCCTTCAGCCTTATCTTCAGAAGTTCCCAAAGGTTTTGTTATTTCACATTGTTAAGTATTTTTTTACTACAGCTAACAGTTTCTACCTTACTAACAAAGTTGTATTCTTTTTCTCAAGGGTGCCATGATTCTGTTTTACGATGCCAGAATCAACATATTGAAAGGAAACTTCGAAAAGGTAACAGTCGCTTGCCCCTTTGGAAATAAAAGCTGAAATTCTGCTTTAATTGTAAGAAGACCCTGCTCACAGGCTTAAAAAGTCAAAGAAGAGAAAAAAATGGGAGGAGAAAACGAAAACTCAAGCACTGCTATTTGATAAAATACTCATAATGATCCATTTTGGTAATAACATTTGAGAGTGGAAAGAGCCAAAAAAAACAGCTGTTACTCTGCCAAGCTAGGGAATAGCATTCTTCTACTGGGCTTTAACTCTATAGGAATCAATAGATTCCTATTAAGATTTAATTCCATAATATTTAATTCCATAAGATGCAAGTCCTCATGTTTTCAGCTTTTCACATGAGATGGCAAACGCCACACAAAAGTTTAAACTAGGTAAGAAATATGTGAGTTCCTTGGTTGTAAAATCTGACCTATCAAACCATTCTTGTAAAGCCCATCTTAAAGCTTTTACCCAGACTGTTGTTTAATCAGCAGATGGCTATATTCATTGCAGCTATCCACACATAACACCAGATTACAGTTGTTTGCTTGAATATTCTGAAATCATAAACTACAAAGTGTTTTTTTGTGTCTACATTTTATATCAACTAAAAATAAAAGGCCATAATTTGAATGAGAACTTTTCTTCCAGCAGAATATGGTTGACATTTCTATCCCTTTAAATTCTAGGCTCAGGCAACATTCCAGGACTGCATTGCAGCTCAGCAAGAGTGGAAACAGATCCATCACCTCTGCTACTGGGAACTGATGTGGTGTTACTGCTTCCAGCAGAACTGGCTTCAAGCATATCGGTATGCAGACCTGCTTTGCAAAGAAAGCAGGTGGTCAAAGGTAAATGGGTAATACAGTACTGTTGTGAAGTGGTGAGAACACTTCATGCTTGCGCAGTATGCCAGTAATACAGCCTCCCTGTGTTAAATGCTCAAATGCCATTCAACTTGGCATTGATTTAAACTAAATTAATTGTAACTGATTTTTAGCAACTGGGAAATTGGCAAAGTGGAAATTAAGGTAGCCATCATTGAGAGTAAGTCTGCTTTGTTAGACCACTGTGTTACAAATTCCACACTAATGCTTTTTTCAATAAGTTGGCCTCTCGCTTTCCCTATGCTGCCTGTCTGCATTCAGACTGTAAAAAAGGGTGCTTAAGCATGGGCATTTGTAAGAAGTCACAATTATATCAAAATGATAACATGTAACTCAAGTCATCATGCAAATGACACAACTGTGTACGTGATATCTGGCACAAGTAGATAATTAGAGACACTAGTAGTGTCATGAATCTGTGTCATCTGTTGTCTCCCTTTTTGCCTACCACGGACACCTGTGCCTTGTGTAAGGCAAGACTTTGATGGTAACTTTAATGGAACAATAACTTGGCTTAATTTGTGATTTGTCCAAATCATCATAACCTCTGTAAGCACACTGGGTTTACAAGGAAGAGACTGTGTAATACATCAGACATGTTGTAAGAAACTAGATAGATAGATTGAATATTTTTATTCTATTTTGCCTAGGCAATATATGTGTTCCAGAAAGCTGCCATTTTGTGCATGCTTCCTGATGCTGATGTGAAGACAACAGGAGAAGACATTGTAGCTTTGTTTCGGTAATATTTTTTAAAAGAGGGGAATTTATTTGAAGCTGAATCTTTTAAGCTATATATCTTGAAATTTTCGTTTTCAGTGGGTTTTTTCCCCCTACTATCATTGCCATACACCTATTCATCTGAAAAAGATGAACTATCTTAATTCATAACTTTATGGTTTGTGAAAAAAAAAAATCCTTCCCTGAGATTTGCTACAGAGTTGCTTCTGCCACGTGAATGTATACTCTAGAGTAGGATCCTTTTTAAAGAGAGGACATCTAAAATAAATGCTAGGTACAAGTCTGTACTATACTGTCTTGGTTAAACTTTTTTGCCCCCACTCCTCTTCCAACCAGTAGTTTGCCTTAATTATCTAGGGATATGACAGAAGTTCACAGTATTCACATCTAAAGTAAGAAACCTGCTTCTGATCTGGCACGGACACACTTTTTGGCAACCCACATTGCACATCTCTAGTTACTGAATCCCATGTTTTTGCTCCTGGCCTGTGGCTCAGTTCTGCTAGCTAGACAGTTCCTGACTTAACTTTTAAGATTTGGGAGATTAATTTTATCATACCCAAATGCTTGGGCTTCCCTACGTGACATTTTTGTCATATAGTTGATCACATTCCATAGTTTGGCCCTTACTGGATACTTGTACTGTGTATTGTACTGTGGATACAGTTGCATATAATTCAGTAGGATTTACCAATCTGAAAATAAATAGGCATGAAATATCTCTTGGGGACCTCTGTTCTTTCCTTGTATATGGTTTATTAGTTGGTATGCTTTCATAACAATTTTGGTATCAGCTTACTTTCCAAATATATGGAAAGAGACCCTGAAAAAGGATTTTACATTTTTTACATTGCAACTTTGCAAATAAATCTGTAGAGTTACTAGTGTGGAAGCATTTTCTCAAGCATGCTTGGAAAGCATAAGTTAAATGCTGTTCACAAACCTGTTTTATTACTGGGATCTCCATGTATGATTTGCACTCACTGCTGGACAGTCTTCATCTAAGCATCAGATTAGATTCAGTTCTTTGGTCCTTTTTCCTTTCTACTGATACTCTTTTTTGTTCTTGGTCTCTTGTCTCTTTGATTGCTTTCTTGCAGGTTTTTGGGATGATCCCTTAATCCAACAACATGAAGAACCTTGGGAATGTTTAGCACTAATTCTCATTTTATGTATCTTTACATATAGCCAAGTGTTCTACAGCGAGGTCCTTCTAGCTGGTGATACCATGATTGTGGAATTACCACTCTATTCGGCTAGGGTTGGCACTGATCCTTTAGAACCTTCTGCACCACTGAAAGATTCATCAGTTCATCCAGACTTTCATTTGATCTATGTTATTTGTGTTGATTGTTGTTGTACTTGGGTTTTGTTTTTGTGATATTAATTTGTTATAATTTTCTATGATTCTGATCTTTGTGTTTTTATTTCTAAAGATATATGGCAGGTAATACACATTATACATTATAACTAAAATACCCACCTAGTTTTTATTGTACAGGTAGAACTTGTTTCAGGTTTGGGAACTGCTGAAGTAGAATTGGTTAGGCAAAAGACCTTAAAAATCAACAATGTGAAATTTTATCCCATGGCTAAAGAAAACCCTGTTTTCCCTCTCATAGGCAAGTTGAAGGCCTAAAGCAGAGAATTGCAGGAAAATCTATCCCAACTGAAAAGTTTGCTGTGAGGAAAGCACGACGCTATGGCAGCTCCCCTCCTGTGAAACTAATAGTGCCTGCTCTGGTATTTACAGCAGACTTACTTCAATCATCTTTTGAGTGACAGAGTAAATATGTGTTTGTGTGTATGTATTCTTGTACATAACCTAGGAAAATTACATTCCCATTTGGCTTTGTCCTGGAAGCCCTAGTTTACGTGCGAGATAAAACACAGAAGAAAACTATCTATTGAAATTTCCAAAATAATGTTAAGGTAAATTTAGAAATATGCCATCTTACTGGAACTTACAGTATATACCAGTGTATTGTATGCTTGCCACATGAGTTATGAATATTTCCAACTCTTGAGGCTAGATGCTGAACATGGATTAAATTACTAGCAAATTAAGCAGAATATATATTCTAATTAACAATGTAACATGTCTCCCAAGATCATTCCATAAAAATTTGGAGATACTCAGATAAAGATCTATCCAATTTCAGTCTTCTTTATGAGCCAAGTTATACAATAAATGCTGTAGGACGCATCTACAACTTACAGGCTGCCACAATTATAATCAGTGTGATCATGTTTATAAAATACTGTATCATTAAATGTTTCATAAATATAGATTCATGCCGCAAATAGATTATGTGAGTGTATATATGCTTACATTTTATTCCAGTTTCCAACAGGAGTAGGTTCAAAAATGCAAAATTTAAAATCTGACATTTTTACTGAACAAGTATTTATTTTTAGAGTCTCATATCTGCAAATTTTCATAAAGTGTATTGTGTTAGTATCTGTCTCCTTTATATTAGTAATTGCTTTTTAGGTAGATTCAAAGAATACATTTTTACATTTTAAAGTTCTACAGTTAATTTACACTGAAAGAAATGTTGTATAACCTCTAAATAACTTCTAGCATTATTCAGAAGTAAATGGATAGCTTAGTGTCCTAAATAAGTACTTTTCATTCAGTGGTTTCTTTTTCTCAGGAAATGATGTATGTCTGGAATGGTTTTACAATTCTTGGCAAGAGGACTGACTTCACTGAGAATTTGTTAGTAACTATTGAAAAAGAAGAAACTGCTTTAAAAAATGAAACTTGTGAGTTTTATTTTATTTTGTTTTATAAGATAAAAGTTACAAAATAATGTTTGTAATTGAGTTGGAGCATTTAAATGTTCTATGAGGAAAAGTCAGGTTTTCAGGCTTCTGAATTCTATGAACCTATATTTTATTTTATTGGGAGCCATAATAAATAGAAACCTGTTCTTTTCATGCAATCACAGTTCTGATTAATTCACAGAACTCACACTGATAAATCCTGCATTACACATTACTTGTGCTTGATAACATTAAGCAAGGGTGATTAGCTATACATATAAAGGAAATTTTATTTGGAAACATTAATAAGCTCAGTTTTCCATATTCTAGGGAAAAAACCTCTTCTTAACTAAATGTTTTTCATCCTTCAAAGATTATAAAATCTTAATTTGGCTTGCAGTAAACGTGAAATAAAAGCAAGGTTTTGTTGCTGGCAATAGATGTTGCTTGATACTGGGTGGTGGGGACTTTAAAATTCTGAACATGCAGTGAATTTTAAGGGTTAGAGAACTATTGTAAATAATAATAAAGATCCTCTGAGCACAACAGGTGTTTGGTTTTCAAAACCAAAACTGTTGGTATGTTTTGTTTTGCTTTACCTTCTATTGCAAGTAGCAAATGCAATAAAAATATTATTCAGGGAAACCCTGTATCAACTAAACTATTGCATATTTCAAGGCTACTGTATATAAATAAATGCTAAATGGTGTTTCAAATATTAAATGCATCCTCTTAAACATAGCAGTTAATATACCTATTTTCAGGATTTCTCACATATTTAATACTGCATTTATTTCTGAAGCTATTGTTTTGTCATTTTTGACCAATAATTGAATATGAATTAATGATAGGGAAGGGGGTAGAATAGTAGAAGATAAGCTTTATACTGGAACAGATATTTCTTTAGTATAAAGATATACTTTATAGGTATTCTGCTTTATACTGGGACAGAATATTACTAAACAAGATTTTTACTAATTTTGTTGCTTTAGTGTGTGCCCATGTGGCTAAGAGTTATCTAACGATTAGATAGACCTGAAAATATTAGATATGAAAAAAACTATTGTTAACTTACGGTATTTGACAGTTGGTGATATTCACAACCTTCATAGCTGTAATTTGAAACTTGCTTATGTTTTATTTTAAGATCACAATGAATATTACATGGATGATGTATCTTTGCTACAACTACTGAAAGGATTGTGTTTGAAGCATTTAGGAAGACTCTTACAAGCAGAACTCTGTTTCAGCCAAATTATCCAAAGGTAAAAATGAAAACAGAATTTTAAGATACAATTATATTCTGCAACATAGGGAAACTTCATTAGAATACTTCAGTTAGAGTCACTGGATTTTATATGAGAATGTAGCATTTAAGAGACATATTTAAACTTAAAAAAATTTAAGTTTTTTTCCTAGCTGATAGAATCAGTGAAAGAAAAGCCAAGGGATCTATGACATTTTTGCAGGTTTCTATGCTTGTGTTGGAAAATGGAAAAAAGGGACAGGGACTGTCCAGACACATATATGGAATTCTTCTTGCTTAATGTTTCTGCCTTTTATATATTTTTAGTCATAAGGCAGACATGCCTGCATCCAGGTGTTTTCATTAGGTGCAAAGTTTCTTGGTGTCTACAGGATGCTGAACGTGGTTTGGGACACAGAAAGAAAAAAAACTTTAGCAGTAAGACCGTTAGATCATCCCATCTCCATCAGGTCAGGTCACTCAGTCACAGCCTGCCTGGATAATAGTTTTCACCTTTGGTTTATGGGATAGCATACATATGGGTTGCTTAGAGTGAGTTTATTTATTTATTTATTTATTTGATTTGATTTTTTTTTTACACCATGCAACTCCCAGCGACTCTGGGCAGTTCCCAGATAAAAAACTTGCAGAGTGCTTTCTTTTCTGACAAAATGCCTGTCAAACTGAGCAGTTGAAAGTTTTCCCTGGATAGATAAAGCTTTACCCGCCAAATGGATCATGAAACTTTTGCAAGTGGTAAATGTTTATAGATATATTTAGAGAGAGAGAAAAGTTTCAACATATTTTTTTAGTTGCCTTTAGTAATGATATAATGTCCATTTGCATTTTAGTGAGAAGCAATTAAAGTATGATACCTATTTAGCTCCATATTCAATGTATGAGTTGGGTCTTCTGTATAAACAACAGGATGAAAGAGAAAAAGCTGTAAGATTTATAGAAGCTGCAAAGTAAGTGATTATTTTTAAACAAATGTAATCAATGAAAACATAAAATATATTGGTTTCAGGATGCTTAATAATTTGATATAGTTAAGATATGTATATACTGCTACTGCAACTTAAGAGCCAGTTTGGTGTAGTAATTAAAGGCATCAGGCTAGAACTGGGAGACCATGAGTTTTAGTCCCGCCTTAGGCACAAAGCTAACTCAGAGACTTTAGGACAGTCACACTCTCTCTCAGCCCTGGAAAGAAGGTAATGGCAAACCATTTCTGAAAATGCTGCCAGGAAAACAGCTTGGACTTGTTCAGGCAGTCACCAGGAGTTAAGACTGACTAGGAGGGACAAAAAAAAAAAAAGCAACAACAACTTCCCCATCCCTAGCAGCTTAAAGATAGTCCTCGACTTATGACCATTTGTTTAATGATGGTCCAAAGTTATGATGGCCTTGGAATGGGTGCTTTACGGCCTGTATAGTATTTCCGGGTGTCACAAAATGTTGCACTCCCCCCGCAGTCACATGATCGCATTTTGGGCACTTGGCAACCAGCTCACATTTACAACCGGTTGCAGCATCCTGTGGTCATGTGATTGCATTTTATGATGTTTTTTGCCATTTTCCGGCTTAATGACCACCGTAAAAATAGTCGTAAAATCGGGTCCAGTCGCTTGGTGACTCGACTTGCAACTACAACAGCTTATGATGGAAATTCCAGTCCCAGTTGTGATCATAAGTTGAGGACTACCTGTAAATAGTTACATTTGTTTACTTGAAAAGGAAAATTTAGTGTTTGCCAATGTGGCTAAGAATTGTTTATTTGAGATAAATACTACCTTCACTCCATTCCTGCGTTATTTTTAAATTGGATCCCAAGGAGTAAAGAGAAATGAATATAATATATTGATATTATCTGCTCATTCTTAAGCCTCATAATTGACAGGTAGAGAAGACATTAGAAGAGTGGTTCCTGGTGAGGTGCGAAACTGGTGCACCCAGTGGTGTCCACGCGTCATGACATCGTGTGATGCCCAAAAGGGGCAAAGCTAGCCACAACATTGCTTTTGTGATTCTGACTTAAGCAGCAAGAGCCTGCAGATGTCGCTGAATTAATCTCAGTTATTAGAACAAATTAAAAAAAGACACACACATACTTATTTCTCAGAATGATAACTTAAAATGATTTGAGCCATCCATAAAGCAAAGATCTGTCCAATCTGTTTTGGGATTTATCCTGTGTTCTCAGGAAGTGTCAGCTCTGAGGTAGCCCAGACAAGAAGCTCCTCCCATGAGTACTAACACTACTTTTTTTGTAGGATTATACTAATAGAATCTTGCAAGTCTGAAAGTACATCTCCCCCCCGCTCCTTTACGGTCCAAGAAAGTAGAGAGGGTCCCTTCTGAGACATTTGCCATGTTCCCATTGCTTCTGCAGGTTAAGCTACTTCTTATCTGACCATTCCCTAGACTCCTCCAACTCCTCCTCCTGTCTCTCAAGGATATTCTCCAAGACCATTACAGGAAAAAAGATGTTAGGCCTGTTAAAAATAAAACCAAAATATTTGTCACCCACTATGCATACATACAATCACAGACTCGATTTAAAGACAAAGTGAAACATGATAGAATAATTTGAATTAATAAAAGTAAGGGCCAGGGAAATCTCTTTTTACAAAATCTTTGATGCCAAGAAGACATTAGAACTAATATAACCTGTCTCCTGAGGAAAGTGTTTTAGAAATAGGATGCTGGAAATGTGAAGGCCTGCAAGCCACTTCATATTCAGAGTACTTTTTATGACAGAGACACTTGTTGAAGAATCTGAGATTCTTAGGGTCAGCCATTTAGGGCCTAACTTACAGAACCGTTGTTTTGTGGGTAAAATAAGGAGCTTTACTCCATGCACACCACTTCTAATTACTCAAGGGAAGGTGAGATGCAGTAGTAACAATATTGCAACTCTGCATGGACATGGACATACACATACACGGACAAGGATGTTCATGAGGAGCCAGTCCTTAAGTTACCAAGGTTCCAAGCCATACGTTGTACTTAGAAACCTGTGTCCAAGATATCTTGCTCATAGAAAAACATCAACAGGAAACATTTGTATATTTACTTCATAACACAGGAGATCAAACTGTATTTCCAAATGATTAAGCTACTTCCACACTAGAGAGGAAGCTTAATTTGTTACACATGTGCCCAAAGTATAAAAGCTGTTACAGGAGCCAGATAGGTTGGGGAAAACAGTTGATGGAAACACTTTCTGAACTACAAATATGAGACTTGACATCTAATTTAGAAGGTTTC
Organism: Candoia aspera; assembly: GCF_035149785.1. Taxonomy (NCBI): domain Eukaryota; kingdom Metazoa; phylum Chordata; class Lepidosauria; order Squamata; family Candoiidae; genus Candoia; species Candoia aspera. The sequence goes on from NC_086154.1 coordinate 188,084,961, forward strand.
TTCTAGATCGTGTAAACTAAAATATGACCATCTGATTACTGGGAAAATTGAAACTAGGGTATTTGAGAGTAAAAATTAAGATGAGGTTTGTCAGTATTTGAGCAGGAACTAAAAGAGAAGGTTGGACAGTGTGAGTGTCTGGATTAGAGGGACAAGGCGTAGTCTAGAAGCTGCAAGGAACAATTATCAGGGCTTCCATAATGCTAAACAGCCAGGATTTGTTTATCGGGGTTCATTAACTTGTTGACCTGCTTTTGTTTGTATATTGTACACTAGAAATCATTCAGAAAATGCAACCATGATAATGCAACCATGACGTTTCAAATCATATTAGAGCTAAAACCTCCTTGCGCATAAATCACATTAGTTTTTATGACTGCACTTAAAGCAGTGGGGAAGATTATACCCTGATTTCACGTTTTAAAATGAAGTTTTCATGCCCCACCTGACGAGAGCCTGTTAGATCCCTCCAGGAGACAGGTGCCACAGGACAGCCCTATCTTTACTGCCCACCAGTCACATTTCTAGCAGATTTTGAGATCAGTCTAAAGTTGTTGGCATGTTTGTGTGGATTACATTTTTCCCAGGCACCTTAAGTTTAAAAGGTAAAATATTTCCATTGGGCAAGTCTACTCCACAAATTTCTCTCTCCAGTTTTTATTGGAGTAGTTGGGGTGAGGGGCGTGGCAGATGACCAAGTAACTTGATGTTCTCTTGTAGGAACAATTACAAGGACTATTCTATGGAATCCCGGTTGCATTTCAGAATCCATGCAGCACTTAGCAGTTTGAAAGTGACTCCTGCTCCAACACCATGATGCCTTCAGAGGTTGATGTGTAATACGTCTCTGCAAGTTAATGTTTGAAAGCCTACAAAAATCATGTAAATGACGTAACAAAAAATGTAGTTTATATTTTCTATCATTGGTGATATTTGAATGTTTGCCTCATCCTTGTGAATGCTTCTTTTTTGTATGGTTCACTTCCATATCTCAGCTTGACATTTTAGAGGAAGACCTACTTGATTTATGGGAAGATTGATTTAATGCTTGACACAATAGGGGAGTATTAAAAAAATTGTTGGTGCAATAAAGAGTAATTCAAATGATTTATTTTTTTATGGAAATACTAATACTGTTTATGCGTGAAACTGTATGATACATTTGGTAATAGTTTTGGCGTTTCATAAAGGCTTGCATTTCTGCAGTGCCTTTATTATATATTAGGACTAACCAAAAATTGGCTGCTGGTAGCCCTAGATGCTGTATCTGGATTTGAAGCTTAGATTTACATACCAAAGACTGAGTACCATACTGTAGCCAAAATAAGGCCTCAAGCCATTTCGTGAATGTTAGCCTGCATTCAGTGCAATATCCTAACCCAATCTCTAAAGGAAGTTAGAAAAGGACATTGGGCTTTCGTGGATAACCTATGAGTGTTTTTAAATTATAGGAAGAAAATCTTTCTCAGTGATAAGGGTTATAGTAAAGCAAAAACTGAATAACAGAAATGTTTCAGTTTTTTGTTCCATTATATCTATTTAATTCGGCAATCTTACTGAGAACGAACCAAACAAAAATATGCAACTAATGTCCTGAAGATTCTTATGCCCCTCACTAACACTGGAGGTCAGCAGGTTTGATTCTATTTTCTTCCATATATTGTAGCAAAATTCTCAAATTCCAATTTCATCATCAATATTACTTAGGAAATTGGTATCCGTAATGTTTATTTAGCATATTACCTTGGTCAAATTTTTAAAAACATTTTGTACTAACAGGTAATTAAATATTTTTATTGTCCATCTCAGTCTCTTATTAATATACACATACTTTATGTTGAAGTATTTTATGTCACAGAACATGCAGGAAAATGACCATAATTGAGGGTTTGTAAATGTTACCTGTCCAGGTTTAGTGTTTTCCCATAAGAATAAAAATGTGGCTAATGAAGAATATCTGTCTAATGATAGTAACTGTCCATGTTACTGGTTTCATACCATACTGTGTATTTACAGTATATAAATACTGTGACTGTTTGAGATTAGCCTTTTCCTTGTCTTTCTCACTCTATATTTAAATTATTTTATTAGCTGCTAAATGAATGGAAAAGCTGGGCTTTTAGAGTTTTTTTAATTGTCACAACTATGATGGACCATACACAGTCCATGTTCATAAGCAGTCATAGGAACACAAGATAATTTTTTCTAGATTTCTTAGCATGGGTTTTCTCCCTATTAGCTCATTGAAATTGACATTTTGCTTCTTGCTGTATTTTATTTTGCAATGTTTTTTCCCCATCTATACTTCTACGCAGTTTATGACACCTTTGAGTTTGAAAAAAAGCACACTTTGCGTAAAATTTCCCTATATATTTATACTTTAGCTAAGAACTAACAGTAAAACCAATTTATTTGAGCACATGTGGCTTTTTTGCTTTCAATCTGTGTGACACAATGCATTTTTAATACCTTATTTCAACTGCTTACAGACAAACATATGTGATTTCAAAAGAGATTTAATTGTTTCCTGCCCAGGGACTTCCTGTTTCTCATACACCTAGACCAAAGGTATTCTTCATTTATCATTGTAAATTGGCACTTTTGTGTGTGTGTCTGTGTTCAGAATTTCCTATCCAAAACTCCATGAATGTTATAGAATTACATTCTGTTAGACGAGAACATTGTAAAAAATGTAGTCATTTCTAGGTTTAAATAATTGAATGTTCAACATAGGGATACAGTTACCAAATAGGCTTAAATCAGTTTTACTCCTAGCTCTAATTTTGCATTAAAATTACTACGCCTGTTCTATGGTTATAATCTCTGTATTAACACTGATTCTTTTAGTGTCATGTTGCTTAGATGTTCACTCATATTCTGCATTGCACCTTTAGTAACAGCTAATTGTTTTCACCTTCTGATAGAACCATTAGAGATACAGTACCTGTTTTTAGAAAAGAAGTTACAAAAGAATTTCATTGGTGTAAATTATAATGGCAATGGTTCCCATTTGACTGCACTTTTACCAAGGCCAGGAAATAATATAGTAAATAGATGTAGAAATTTTGCTAATTGCAGCAAAACAGTCCAGCTTCTATCAAAAATTCATGCTCTGGAACTGATTTTAATATTGGACTACTATGGATGTATGTTCTTATACTGCCTGACTCAAAAATCAGTAGTATTCTGATTGACTACTGTTTTTCTTGTCTTGATTGCACTGTACTTTGTAAAGCTGTCTGAAGATACTTGTTTTAAAAACTGAATACACTATAACTATGTACATTTACTTGGAAATCAAGCTATTTTGGTTAGGTAGAGCTTAGTTTTAAGTGAGTATACATAGGATTTAATGTGTTGACTACAGTATAGCACAAGAGTTACAATAGTGTAAATGAGCAGAATTTGAACAGAAATTATATCTAATCCTTGGTGTGAGTTTGTAAAAGTTTTGTTATCCTGCCTTTCTGTGATAGGCAACAAAATAAACATGTATATTTAAATAATTCCGCAGAGATGTGTGCTTCCTTGGCTAAATAGCTTGCATATTCAATTGCAAGATCATTACAAAAATATTTTTAGGAATGTGATGGTATACTGAAACTATGAATATATAAATAAATTTTCTCAAAAGAGCTTTCACACATTGCTTTGCTTCTCTCTCCTGAATACCTGCATATGGTGTTTTATGGAGTTTGTAGAACAGCATCTGATAACAAACAGAGCTGGAATATTTTTTCTAACTTTTTTTCTCTCAGTGCTTAGCATTTTAACAATATTCAGTAAGCAGTGACATTGCTAAAACTTAATGTCAGCCATGATGCATGTTAAGCCTATCCTCCTTAATGACAGGATAGAATAACTATTTTTGATCTTTTTTTAATATATAGTGTATTGCCTTAGTTCATATGAGTGTGCCTTCACAAAAGGATCATGTCTGCATAAATCCTGCAAGGGACATCTTTGCCTAAGGAGCATGTATGACATGGCCGTGCAGCACCTCATTTTCAGAAGAAAAGATGCTTCAGAGCATTTTGGTATAAGTCTTCTGGAGGTCAATGAAATGTTTCTGAAATAACCATATATAGGATTTACCATAAATATCAGATGCTCTCCTGATTTGACATATTTAGCATGTATTTCTTGAGTGTTTTAAACTGTAAATTGTATTTCTAGTCTTTGTGGAAAACTTCCTAGGTCACAGGTTTTCCCTGGACCTTAAACCGTATGCTTCTGATGGTACTGTCAACTTTTAGTTTTTCCTTTTCAAGCTCTCATCGTAAATAAATGGAAATGCAAAGTATACATAGAGCCCAGAATCAGCTGTGCTGATTCCAACCTCTCTGTGTTGCTCACTGATGAAAAAGATCTGACTTGGGTTCAGATATCCATTTAAACTTATTATTCATCAATAACGTAAATCTGCTTTTCATAGTTGAAAATAAATCCCAAACTGAAATTGGACCACTCAGCTCCTGACATCAATCCAACCTTCCTAGCAAATATTGGTGGGGAAAAAAATTGGGATGAGATGGGAAACCATGTTTGCTAATTTGAGCGCCTTGAATGAGGAAGGTTAAAGACTCCTTTTAAATGTATTCAGCCATTAATAGATCATGTATCAGAATATACTTAAAGACACATTTGTGTTGTAAACTAATCCATAAATTAATTGCTCTAGACTGGACTGATAGATTTGTGTGTTGCTCTTCTGTGGACATTTTAACCTACTTTTTGATGCACAGATTCATTTAGGGCAACACATTTGTTGGTTCACACTAGCAGAATGAACAGCTGCGGCTGAATTTATGATTATGGTATTGGCACTCCAAATGCTTCATTAGGTCTGATTGAATCTATTACCTATTCCTGGAATTTTGGGTAATTTGTGTGCTCCTATTTGGAGGTGCTTTCATTATCCTTAAGCAAACATTAATTAGGGTTTTGTTACGTTTCTACAACCCTTCTATCATAGACTTTGGTTCTTCTTGGTAAGTCTGATACTGTATTAAGCTTGCCTCAGCCCTAGTCTAGTCTGCTGATCTCAGTGGAAATTATAGAACTGAGCCAGATTCCATTCCATTGTCCTCTTCATTTTATTGATAATGGATGGGATCCAAAGAGCAGAATTTTATAGATAATGAAATAATCTAAGGAACTTTGCTAAATTAAAAACATTCCTTCTTATTTTCTTTATGCATTATTTAACTTAGGGGAATGCTGTACTTGATTTTTTTCAGCAGGTGGCAATCTTAACAAACCCAAATGGGTTTTCTTAGTTTTCTGCTAATATTCTCATGTCCCTAATGTGTAGTTTCATACATTCTGTTCTGCAGCTATGCCACTTTGCTATTTTGCGTACAGAAGAGCAGGTAACTTGACCATATGTGTTCATCTATATCAGTGTTTTTCAAAGTTGGCAACTTTAAAATGTGTGGACTTCAACCCCAATTCCATGCTGGCTGGGGAATTCTGGGAGTTGAAGTCCACACATTTTAAAGTTGCCAACTTTGAAAAACACTGATCTATAGTATTCTTTCTCATTTCAAGATGGAGAGGGTTTTTTTTTTCTTTCTGTCAAAAGTACTTTTGGCTTAATACCTTATTTTACACCTAAAACTGTCCTTAAACGTGGTCACATTACTTTTTAAGATAAAGCAGACTTGGCTATGTCTTGAAGTGGATTAGGAACAAGGAGGAATTTAAATCTTCCCATGATGATGACGTGATGGTTTTGCAATTACATTTTCAAAGGCAGTATAACTTCTGAACACTACACTCTGGGGAAGAGCAATTCCTTTAGAAAATAAAAACTTTGCCCAATGGAGAGAATAAAAAGTATAAACCTGGCAAAAGGAATGCAAGTAAACAATAAAGAATACAATGGGGGAGCAAAGTTGTAGCAGGTATGGGTATCATCCTGTGAGCCTCTGAACTCAAAAAAATCCCAAGATTTACCTATGATTTTTGAACAAGGATTATCCCAAACTGAAAGTTTATCAGAATAAGAATCAACATTAAACTTCCATTGTGGGGACTTCTGGGGAAGAAATGGCAGCCTGAAGACAGATCCACAAAAAGCAGAGACAATGACAGTGGTGGAATGAAGAGCCGGCAAGTAGACCAGCTCTTCATAATTCCTCTCTTTTGAGTTTGAGTTTCCTTCAAACCTTAGCAAAAGAAAATTTAAATACATGTTTAAGGACTTAAGAATTTGGGGGTGGGGGGATAAACAACAAAAGGGTGATTAAAACTTTGATTTTAGAAAGTTACATGGACTAAGGCTCCAGATAAATTTGAAATAAGATTTTGGAATTAATTATAAAGAATCCCTGTGGGAAAATACTTTTGTTTTGAATTCTTTTTAAAAACATAATAAGATAAGACTTTAAAAATTGAACACTAGAGGGAACTAAAGATTATAATTAAAGGAGAACAACACTCAACTCACAAGAATGAAGAAAAATACAGAATGAAGAAAAATACTTTAACATTGGACATATTGAAGGATATTTTTGAACAATGGACCCAGAGCTTAATTTTAAGAGTGTCTCCCTCTGGAGATAGACTGTGTTTAAAAGATATGGAAGAGGAACAAGTTTACCTTACAAGATTGAGACTGATTTGAAATTGGATTTAAAATGACAGGCTACAAGAATGACATGGAAAAAGATGTTATACTGGACATACAAAAGAACTGACTGATGTCTTAATAGTTAAAATAATTTTGTGAGAAGGGACAAAGGAAAAATGAAAAGAAATCAAGTTCTAGGACATTATTTGAAGGACTAAAGATCAAGATTGTTAGAAGTAAAAGGAAGGAATATAAAGTTGATTTATTTGATCAAAGGTTAAAATAGATATGTTGTTATCTCTGGTAACCCTTAATGGACTTTTGTTGATCAGGACTGAAATGATGAGGCTTTATGGATTTCTCTATAGAGAAGAAATGGGATATGGGAAGAAGAGATAATTGTTTTACTTTAAGAGAAGGTGATAAGTTACTAAAATTGTTTATACTTGTGATGAAGGGGGAAGTCACTTCTTTATACATTTCTTTTCTTTACTATATTCTTATTTTTTCTTTTCTATTTTTCTTACTATTTTTTTCTCCTTATTTTCTTTTCTGCACCTTCTATTTTTCTTTTTTAAAGTTTGTATTAGTTTTTATTGTTGTAATTGTAATCTTTAATAAAATTACCATTAGACTTTTGTTACAACATATTCCATGTATGCCTGACTACCCTTACTGCTGGAAACACAATTGAATTTTGGCTAAAAAAAACCCCGTCCCTCCCAAGAGAGTAACTTTCTAGTTGTTGTCATTTACCATAATGATGTAAAAAGACTGTGCTACAAAGGTATTTTTCTACAATTGTAACAAGCAAACCTCTTAAGATATAAATTATTTTGGGAGCTATGTACACTTTAGGCAATTTATTCACCCTTGTGAAATAATATGAAGAATTTGAAACTCAAGGAAAGTCACAGGAGGAGCATCTCTTTCATGGATTTTATGGCTCCACTAACTATTTTATCTTATTCTCCATGATTTTTTTATTACATGTGTTTTCTGCAGTACACATCTCCAGCTGTTACCGTCACTACTAAGCAGCCTAGCAGGTTGTGTGTCATTTTTGACAACATCAAGATATTGTTATATTTTTCCTCAATTTCCAGTCATAGAAACCATGAATACAAATGACTTTCTTTTCAGCGTTTAATTAATCTGTTCCCATTTTTAAGCTTGATATTTTGAATTTATCAGTCAGCAAAGTGTCTGGGGTGAAGCCTTACCCCAGATATTATGTTAAAAAGGATGTTTAATCTTTCTGTTTGTTTCCTTATAGAACAACTTTCAGGGAGTGATCTGGTGTTCCAACTTAAATTGTAGAATTGTGCACAAAGCAAAGGTACCAAATTTCATTCTGGAATCATTCAGTGATTTCAGACATAGTTCCAATTCAGGAGCTACATAGCCCTTCTGATTATGGATTTATTGCAGTAGGAATGATCAACAGACCTGAGAGCTTTTTCTTCCCATTCCCCTTTCTCTTGCCCACCAAGCAGCACAAGGACTTGTTATTTTTTAAGAGATCCATATAATCTAAATTTGTAAATCGCAACAGGATTGTCAAATGAAGGTAGAAAACCCTGCGTTCAGTCATGTGCAAAGATTCTTATGGAGCCCAGTCTGTTTTATGTTGGCTGATGCTGACACCAAAAATATTATATGGGAAAATACTTTTTTTTAATTGCATGAAAGTTATGGAGCCACTGCATAGAGTGCAATATGCTCAATCTGCAAGCCTTTCGGAGAGCTGGGCTGGGGCCTATAGCTGTCTGAGAATTCCTCTTTCCTTCTCTCTCCCAGCAACCAGATAGAGTGTAGGAAAATATACCGATATTTTCCTACTCTTTTCTCCCACCACAGCATCTAAGAAATCAAGGAATGTTTTCCTTTCATTAGAGCATGTTGATATTGTGGTGGAGTGAAACCTTAATCTTGTCATTTTGGCCATCCTAATGTTCTGTGAAATGTATGCTGTCCCAAGTATTTTCCTCCAACCATATATTTAAACCTAGTGTGCAGGACAATGTCTAGACTAGAGAATGTTTTTTCTGACCTTTGTTTAAAGGAGAGATTAATTTCGTTCACAACTATAGATAAAACAATACAGTGATTATGACAACCAAGGGCATTCAGCATCCAAAAATATCAGCACAATAATCCCACCTTTTTTCTTTTATATGTAGTTTATTTTAATGTTGTTTTTTATATTGCATTATCACTAGTGTATATTGTTATTGTAGTAGGTGTCTATTATAGCTCACCAATGAAAAAATAAAAAATAAAAAGCACAACAATCCAATCAAACGTGAGCACTTAGCAATTCAATTCCATGCATAGCTACTTTGCTCAGTAGTATCACCACTTTTTATGTTGTTGTTGTTGTTATTCTCCCGCCGACATAAATGGTATAGGATTGCATTCTTACAGTATAAGGGAAAGTGAAGCTGCCTTCTACCATCTCATCTAAGCTCTGCAGGCCACAACCGACAGTTTATGTGTGTTACGTACAGTGGGAACCAAAACTACAAGAGCTCTGTGCTGGGATAGGGAAAAAGTAGGAGTTGGAGCCTCTTTGGATGAAGTCCATCTGAGTCTGGCTTTGCCTCCAGATGGTTCCATCTCAGAACCTTCTACTGGTAACATGGTTTGTTGGGATTCCACACACCCCAGAGACCAGCTTGTCTCTGCCAGCAGAGCTGGTAAAGGGAACAGCAGCCTCCCTAATCCTGCTGGTGCAGCTCTTCTCTAGAACTGGGTGAAGGAATGGTTTAGGATTGCTCTCCCTGTCCCATTTGCTTAGTGCATTAAACACCTATTCAAACCTTGTCCAATTAGGACTTTTCTTGCCAATACTCTAAAATAAATTTGTTAAGAGATGGTCCCACAGAGGGCTTGATTGCATGACAAATCTGGTCTACGGCATGCAACATCATCTCAGAATCCCAGAATCCCCATGTCCTTTACTCATTAGAGCGAGAATCCCTAATTTGTGGTCTCTGCTAATTAAAGTATGGCCAATGTCTACTGTGACTTAGCTGGTTCACCCCAGCATAGTTTGAGTTACACAGGGATGGAGAATAACTTAAATAACAGCAAGGAGAAGCCTCAATGTCTTCGGTTATTGAGCATTATTTCCAATTACATGTCAAACATCCCTTGCCTGTTTAAAGTTTTAAAAGTGCAAATACACAAAGCAGTGTTTTGGAGGTAAGGGGATTTAGCAATGCATGCTCTTTTGCTGAGTTTTTAATGTATTGCTTTATTCCAGTGACTACATTTGAATACACTATTTCTATACCACATCTCATTATTGTAAATCTTGAAAAAGTTTCCAGTCAGTTAAAATACCTGTAAGGCCAGCTGTGTCCACTGCAGAGCCCATGCTGCTGAAAAGGAAACTGGCAACTGAGGTCTCATCAGGAACAACAGTTCTAATAGCTAAAGAATAACCAGTCTACCAGTTTTGAAACTGCAGGAATGAACAAATATATTCACACTTTTTGAGCAACAGGATAGACAACCTTTCTGAGTTGAGGCCCATTTGGAATGTTGGAAACATGGTCACACTCACAAAATGGCAGCCATGAGAGTCTTGCCTATTCACTGAATGACTGTCATGGTAGTCATGGCTTGTCACAAAATACTCATTTACCAGGTCTTCACGGCTCTTCTAAATAATAGCAGAGTGGGGGCCATCTGGATCTTGGGGGGAACTTCTCCCCAGAGGGCTGGTGCTGCTACAGAGAAGGTCTTTCCAGGGTCCCGATAAATGACATTTAATTGAAGGAAGCCAGAGCGTGCCAACTGCAGGACTGAATTGGCTGGGCAGATGCTATGCGAGACATGCCAGTGGGATCTTTACATGGAACCAAAAGCATTGCTACAGAGTGTTCCTGTGCAATATGCCATCTATTTCATTTTTTTTAATTTTAAAAAAATCTTTTAAAAAATGAGGCAAAGAGTCTGGTGAGCCCCAATGAGGTTTTGGGGGGGCATATTGGCACTACAGTGTTACCCCTGAATGATTCCCTCAGTAATATCAGCCAGATGAATGGGCATCCTTTGTTAAATATTGTAAAAATTTAGTACAGTTTCATCATATGAGATCACAATTTATCTGTGCTGAAATTTTGTTTAGGTTAAATAACACGTTATGGCTGACTCAGCATTGAGTACTGTACATACTGTGCATCTAACTCCTAGGTGTATAGCTCTTTTGTAGTTGTGAAATGAGGTTATCATTACTAATTTAAAAACACTGCTTTTAGCCTTCTTCAAAACATACATCATGAGCCACCCCCATTATTGCTATCTGGGGATTAAAGCTGAGCACTACACATTAAAAACCAATGAAACTTTGTGATGAAAGATGGCCAGCTGTACATTCTGGGTACTTTTAATTACTTTCACATGTTCCCAGAACAGTCGTTTGACACGTACCAAAAAATGCTTACGGCTCAGAGCTAAAAGCATACTTTTATTCATTTTTTAGAACTTGAAAAAAGCCCAGACAACCTACAAAAGGCTTGTTCTTAAAGCTGTCCCCAACCTGTTTTTGCAGCTGCGCCTTCTAACTGGCTTAACCATGTAGGGCAATTCAGCTTTGTGACATGAATCTGGACTCCAGTATAAAACTGACTGGTTCAAAGTTCCTTTCTTGTGAAAGACTCAGAAAGGAGATATTTTCTCAAAAGGATGACTTTACCACATGCATTTATCAAATGGAAAAATGACTCCACAACCACAGCAGTCTGAAGCAAAGCTTTTAAAGCTGTTTTTTAGACGTCTTGGATTTGCTCCAATACAGCTTTCCTCCACTGTTACACTAAATGTTTAAAACAGGACATTTCCATTCTTCTTTTAAACTTTTTGTGACATGGAACTTACAGGATTGACCTTTCTCAGAATTATTAATGCACCTGTAACTAAAGGTACATGTTTTTACTGACAACTAAAACAGATTGCTAAAATGAAACAGTCGCTAGAAATCTGGAGGAAATTTTAGTAGATCCATTTACTTGGCTGGTTCTTTTTCTTTACTTTCCACCAACCTCCCTATTTATTTGGGAATTGGTTTTATTGTTTACAAATAGCTCCAGGGACAGGAGAAGAGCTGACATTTTATGTTTCACTTTTCAGGGCAAAATTCAAGGTCCTGGAACTACTTTACCGATATGATGGTAAGTATGGCTGTTAGTGTCAAATTGCCTTCGTAAGATAAAACTGTGATGATGGAAATCTCACACACTTTTGTATCATTTATGGTTCAAATAGCTTGCGTAGATACATTGGTCAAGAGAATGACATCTTTCTAGAAAGGCCTTTGAAACCTTTGCTCTGAGCAGGCTTTCTAGGGGCAAAAACGTGGGTTTCTGCAGGATTGGAAGGAACACAGATGATGAAACTTGCTTCATGATGGAAACTCCTCCCCTTTTGTACTTGCATCACAAGTATGTAAGGGGTGGAGCTTGCATCATGACATCACAATGCACACTTCATCACTTTGACAAAATCTCAGCTTCTGCAGATGCCTCAGGGCCAAAGAAGTTAGGTTGTTACAACTTTATTATTTACAACAGGCAGAGACCAAATTAGCCAAATTTAGATCTTCTGTAATTAAAACTGCATGCTTGGAGGAGACATAGGGATACAGGAGCTGACTTTAGTTCTTTTTTCTCCAAGATTCTGTTGTGGAAATAGAAGTTAGGGAGAGAGTTATAGTGGCATCTGAATGAAATCACAATCCTTGAGACATCTGCAGCAATTTTAAGTAATTACCATAACTCACATTTTGCCAGTGGGTATCTGAAATCATTCCCAGTGATTGTTATTTGAAAGATGGAGAAGGGCTAGTTTTCTGTTTCTTCCTGTAGGCCACTGTCCTCTTAACCTCTGCCAAGCCTGTCAGAAGCATTGGAGACTCTCCTGAACCATGTAGTGCTGGGAGAAAAGGTGATCGTTGGCAGTCTGACTTGAAGTAATAGATCGCAATACCCAACCTTAGTTCTGAAATGTTCTCTCCATTAGAAGCTTCAACATGCAACTACACTTTGTTCCCTTCTAGAGTCATTGGCATAATGGGTGCGGTGGCAAGCATCAGAAGACAACAGAAAGTTTTACTTCCTTTAACTTATTCTCAAATCAAAGTTAATGTTCTTAGCATTAGGTATTTAAATGGGAACAGGAAAAGATAATAGAGTCAGCCTGATCTTTAATATCCTGTTTAAAAAAACCAGTATTTTTATTCCTAGATTGCTTGCTAATTGATGTTTCACAATATATGTATATGTGCAAGTAGGCTTCCTCAAACTTTACTACCATGTGTCTTTCTTTTCTACAGGATCTGTTTAGGATTAGGCAAATGTTTAATCTCAGATTTTAAAAATGTGATTATATTATATACCATTACTATTACTTCTATTTTATATAGTGTTTAAATTTTTATAGAGTAAAAACAAGTCAAGCCAGGTTTGATATATAAGCAATATAGCACAGAAGAAAACAGGCTGAAGAGGGAAGAGGAAAATAAGCAGGCTCAAATTCTGGTTCTTAAAATTCCATCATTTTTTCCATACTGATCCACTGGACAGGAGACTAGAGAAGAAAGAAGTGAAAAGGCAGCTCCTACAAGCAATTGGCATCTCAGTTGAGTTATTAAAATTACCTTCCAGCCTTGGAGTAAGAGGGTGAAAGGTGTATTTTATACGAGTCTTTATATACATAGGGGCCATAACTATTATCGATACCATCACTGTCTGGATCACGTGAAGTTTTCTGGAGCCACTCAGAAGCCTTTGTACTTTTCTAACAGCACATTCCTGGCCTAGTTTACTTCTGTAATTCCGTACTATCAAGGATGCTATTCAATCTGACCACAAATATAATACCTATCATGATCAGTAAAGAAATCAGTGCTTTCTATTAGCAGCAGTAAGCAAATAGGAAACAGTATTAGGAGATTCTTTTCTCTTTTGCTGTTTGGGATCCATTTTTCGTGTTCCAATTGTTATCCAAGGAGATTGATTTGACTGATAGATGAATACATGTGAATAAATAGATCACACAGAAGCAAATATAATAGGGCCACGGTCAAGGAACGGTCTAAAATGGGAGATTATATAATTTCAAAATTAAAATAGACATTTTTCTTCTATGCTCGATCTGACTGTAGGGATAGAATGGAATCCTAGCATATGTACAGGAAGAGGGCTGTATTTGTCCTATTTCTACTGGACCCTCCCAAATTCAGGGATGCTCGAGCCCTGAATAATAATATCTTTTTGCTGCAGCCTGATGGAATAGGTTCTAATGCTTCAGGGAACTGAATTTCCCATTTTTACTACTAGTGGAATGGCTGCCAGTAGGCAAAAGGAACATTTCAAATTAACATTTCAGAGTCTTCAGTATGAATGCATGCTTATTCCCATGTCAAAATGGCACAGACCCCCATAGAGTCTTCACTTCGTTGCCTTACTGTAAGAAAGCAGCTTATCTAAGCATAGAATCCTGTCATTCATATTATATTCTGCAGGCTGGTCAAATATTTACCCAGATTTCATTTTTTAAGTGCTGGCTTTTGCTATTCCTTTTGCCAATTTCATTAAAGTCAGATTAAAAATCCACCCAGTGCCAAATGCTTAGCATCCCACTAGTAGTTCAGTCTGTGCTTCATTTCAGAAATTACTGGACCTTTGTTTTTGCAATATACAACATAAATATTAATAGATATTTTAAATGAGATGCACTGTGTTCTTCTAAATACATCACTTCTCAAACATAACTCTTTTTAATTAAAATGCAGAGCTCTGGAAATTATTAACATTTCATCAGGCTCTCTGTTCAGCATGGACTATTATTCTAGTTTATAATATTCTGGGGATTTATACTACTGGGAAGAAAATGAATTATTTTCCTTTTATTATATTTACATTACAACTTACCTTAAACGTAACAATTGAATTTCATTATTCCTGCCTGCATTCTTTATAGGATAGGATTCCGAATATCATATAATACTCATGACATCCAATAACAGTACAAGAATACATGGGACCAATCCACCAAGCAACATGGCTGTGTGTTTCAGTCCATTTTAGTAACACTCACATAGCTCAAATTCACCAAATTTTCCAGTGGACTTTACATTCTTTGGGAAGCAATTGGCTTATAATTTCTACTTCTATAAATCCACTGATTTCAAGTATGTGCAGATTGTGCCAGACTGAGGGCTGGACCAGCATGTCAGGAGCCTTACCACAAAAGGAAACTGTGGACCCCACCTCTTCTCCATCACAGAAATCCCTTAATGGCTGGGTTTACACAGCATGTTAAATCTGGGTTGACAAAACACAGTTCATGTGTTGTCCATGTTGTAACCCATCCACATGGACTAAGCGAACACCACTGATATCATCGTTGTCTACAGTCTGAAGCTGCTCCCATGTTATAGGGCGAGACAGACCTTCCAAGAGATCAAGACCTAGAAAAAACAAAAGAGTAGCCAGGAGCATAAGATCAATCTTATTGGCCTGACTGGATGGTCCTAAGTGGATCCAGCACAAGGAAAACAAGAGGCCTGTCTTGTTTGATCAACAAAAACTTGAAGCTACTTGATAGCTTGTGCATTTAGCAAATCATGAGAAATCTAAAACAAAAGAGAATTTTAAGAATATTTTTGTGACTCTATTGCTGATATGAGCTTTGGGATACACATTGTTCGCAGTGGCATTGTATGATTGGATTCTTTACCTTCCTAGTTCTGGATTAAGCAATTCCAAAGTTTAGTCGACTTTTATTAACAGATGTTAGCAATTACATGTGCACGCACACACACCAACATACACACACACCTACAATGCCCAGTTTCCCAGCCTCCTAAATCTAGAGCTGACCACTCCAGATGAAACAATCCTGGACATTCCTCTGTGTGTATGGTGTAGATACATACTGGCTCAAGAACATTCACCAAGAAAGGGCAGAGCCTAGATAAAATAACAATAACAATTTTAACTACCAATACAAACTAATTACATGTAAAATAAGGCAGTTTACTTGTAAAATCAATCCCTGATATTCATATACTGCCAGCTTTTCCAAGTAGACCAGATCACAGGATGACCAGAACTATCATTCACTGAGATAGGCTATAGGAACCAAATCTTGCAAGTCTGCCTATGTTTTCTCTTCCCTTCCTCTTATACCCCAGGGAGTTGGAGGGAGCCAACTTGAGTCTCTTTTGAATACTTTCCTGGCCTCCTTTTTCTGTACCTGCTGTTGTCCTAGTGGCTTCTGATGCCTTCTCCAAGATGATTTCTATGGCTCCCTACAAATAGACACCCAAATAATTTTCTCTCTCACATGCATAAATATACAAGAGGGAGGAGGAAAAAGGAGGGCCACATTGAGAAGAAAAGGGAAGGGAAGTATAAGGCGGGAACAAGTTTTTGGGTCAGAAGATTAGGTGACTGTTAAAGTTGTTTTTTATAAACTGGGATCATGGTTTTAACCTCAGTGATCAACTTCGTATCACTCAGAGATCTGTCAGTCACCCTTCTGCTAGCTCTAAATCATGGGACTATCCATGAAATTATTAGCACTGTCAAATGCTTGCTGAAGTCAGTAAGATTAAGTCAAGAATCTCCTTTTGAAATATAGACAGTTGCATTCATTGGAGGAATTGAGATGATCATAAACCCCTTTAAAAACAAATGTTGCAGATTTAGTTTGCTAAAGTTTTCATGAAACTCTATCCAGAGGTTGTGAAGAATGTAAATTTCAGTTTCTGCTCAGGCTTATCAAAGTGAAGCTGATGGAAACCATCTGTCACACCAAATGAGATTAAAAAAACAACGTGACTCTTGCAGCAAGGCCCTGCCTGCTCCAAATCTAAGGGCATTTGGATATCTTTACTTACAGAGGCTGTTAGACTGTTTTTGAAGGAATTGAGATAAAGTGGAGAATAAAAGGACTTTATTAAATGGCTCAAGTAAGAATCTTGAAACTTTATCAAAGGGATTACTTGCAAAGTTGTAAAAAGGGGTGGAATTTTGGAATGGCATACATATGCTCACCGTAATTTCTGATGGGCAAAATGAGATTTTCCATAAGACAGAAAGAGAACTGCTGGATGCAGGAATATTAACACTGCAGTCCTACAGTGGAACGATAATAGATTTGGTGGAAGTCCTGCTAAGCCAGGGAAATGCAAGAGACGGCATTGCTATAGAATATATGTTGTTGTTTATTTGTTTAGTCGCTTCCGACTCTTCGTGACTTCATGGACCAGCCCACGCCAGAGCTTCCTGTCGGTCATCAACACCCCCAGCTCCCCCAGGGACGAGTCCGTCACCTCTAGAATATCATCCATCCATCTTGCCCTTGGTCGGCCCCTCTTCCTTTTGCCTTCTACTCTCCCTAGCATCAGCATCTTCTCCAGGGTGTCCTGTCTTCTCATTATGTGGCCAAAGTATTTCAGTTTTGCCTTTAATATCATTCCCTCAAGTGAGCAGTCTGGCTTTATTTCCTGGAGTATATGCCAACAGAATATTCCAGCTGTTAATTCCAGGCAAAGATCTTGAGGCCAAAGATCTTGTGCGAAAGAAATGCACAAGGGGAATAATGCTCAGCTTCTAAATAGCTTACATTGCAGAAATAGTAAATACACTGAATTTAGAGATCCACCTTACTCTTATAGAACATTACAGCACTTGCAGCTATTTTAATCTTATCATAGATGAGGGTTTTTCTACCAGTCTTCTATGGAATCTTAGGTTCCATGAGAAACCTGATGGGCTTCTGTGGAAAACTAAGGACAAAAAATATTGAAATATCCATAATATAATATTATATGCCATTATATTATATAATGCTGATAGAAATTTATAGCTCCCCTTGTTGGTAATTTTAATTACTCCTATGATTATGAGGTTACTGCTTTTCTTTTAGGTGATCAATTGCCAGAAACATTTAAGAAGGTTGCAGTAAAATAGCCTTTAGCTATCATGTGACACCTCTCTATTAATTTGCGGGGGGGATTTTCATGTAATTTTATTCTTTTTATTTACTATACCTGTTGTATTTCTTTGTTATGACTTGGTCTTGGATTGTAATTAAGTAAATGCTCAACATGTAACCTGCATTATGAATATTGTAGCATCATTAAGTGAAGACATCATTCATATGACCAAATCCTATAAACATCTCTCAGCATGGCATCTTACTTCTCATAAAATATGGATGGACAATCCAGAGGCAGAATGTCCCCGTCCCCGCTGCAAGGTTTTGGGGAAATTTGTGCAACCTCCATTTGCCATTTACAGTATGGCAGCAATGTGAATGATGAAGTTTGGATAGCAAATGGCTTGGCACCAAAGCTCTATTTATTTAACAGGGTTAAGATTTCAGAAAGAAAGAAAAATGAAACATGTTAAGATACATGACATTTTGGGTGCAAATGGTACTTTGGAACAAGTAAATATAGCATTGGTTTGCAACTCTTTAAAAGGCCTTGCCTTTTCCTTTAAAGCTGCTGTGTGATCCTGGGAAAATATGCAGATCTTTGAACAGTTGTGAATCCATGCTACATTCATATTCCCATGTGCTCTGGAGCAGTTTTTTAGAATCACATCCAAAGCACTGCATAGGCCCAGATTGTTAAGATTTATGTGTAAACATTACTTAGATTTAAGAATAATTTTGGAATTCAGATATCTACCTTTTAAATTATATCTTTTTACTGATACATGATTTGATGTCACAATGGTTGGATGAGTTCGTGTGTGTGTAACTATGCATACACAAAAATGTCTCTACAGTCATATAGAGAGACAGATGTTCCTGAATAGTTCAAGTTAAAAAAATATTGGGCAATAGAAACAAAAGTTTCTATAAGTTACAACTTCTGCACCTTTCATGTCTTGGAAGGAGTCATGCCTACAATGAATAATATGTCTATAATTAATTATGTATATCTCGTTTATTTTCTGACTCCACCTATGTTTATCCTGGGGCCATGACCACAAGTATGGAATTTGACAAGCCATATAAAACAGAATGAATCCTTAGTGGCCAAAGAGAAGCCGCAAGAGCTTCCCCAAGCATCAGCAGGACTGACTATTGTAGCTGCTCATCATGAAGAATGTCCCAGAAATAGGAGCACTCATTGTCATGTAAATCTCATGTACTGTCACTGCATGAGAAGCATGTGCTCCTTCCTTTCATCAGGCTCAGAGAATAAGTAGTGCGAAGCAAGAATCTAGATTCAGTGAAGCTCAGTACACAATAACAAAGGTTGTGTGTCAAAATCATATTCATTTCCACATGTAAGAAGCCTTTGATTCTGCCTGTGTAATTCTCTTCAGGATAATTACATACCTGACTTAAGCCTATGATTTCAAAGGATCAAACTACAGTCTTTGGCTAGACTCTTAATAGAAGTTTTGTTGTCTAGATTACACTGAATTACTGTTACTGGCTTGAGTGCTGAACAATGGCTAGGTTTTGGGAGTATACGTTTTTTGCAGATGTTTTATATGTGAACAGCACATGTTAATTCTGCAGATATAATGCAGATCTGAGCTGTGAAAACCTGGACAACCTTTAGGTGGCCACAGCAGATTAGAGTTTCTATGTCTTTTTGCTGCCATCTAATGGATTTACCTGAATGTTTGTAGCCCAGCTATCGAAGAAAGATATGTACTCCTGAGTAAATATATCTGGCATTCATGTGGATATCCTGTATGATGGCATGTATTTAGGAGCTAGAATGATTTCTGACTGCACTGATTGAGACATTAGTGTTTTAGATGCAGCAGAAGGTCTCACCTCATATTCCTGAGTTCCCATTACCAGTGCAATACTGGAAAAAGGTCTCATGCAGGCCAGGGTGCTGGTCCACTTAGAGCAGTCTTTGTATCAAAAGAAAACTTTGCTGGCTCATTTAGGGCAGCCTTTCCCAACCTGGAGGTCCTCCAGACATGTAGATTTCAACTGTTAGAGTTCTTAGTAAAGACTTTGAGGTCTGTGGAATTCTGGGTGCTGAAGGAGGACAGGCTGAGAAAGCCTCCCATTATGATCATATTTCCCAGAGATGCAAATTTATTGGGAAAAAAATCTAATTAAGTATGCATAGAATCATATACATTCTGACCTGCAAGGTAAGCCACATTGAAATCAATGGTATTTTTGAGAAGGTAAGTAGTTGAAAAAGTTGTATCCTTTTCAAAAACAATTTGGAATAAGTACTTTGAGTGCCATCCAAACACAGCTCCTCTCTGCTAATCATTAAATTAGCTGCATCTTTTTCAGGCTTCCACAAAGCCAGAAGAAAAAGGTGCTGCTACTTTAAGAGTGGATTTCTAAAAACAGTGGCACTTTTTTCTTAGCCACAAAATAAGGGTGTTAAGAGAAGGATTTATTACGTGTCTTTTATCCATCCCAAGTCTTCAGGGAGAAACAGACTTAAAAATCCAAATAAATCAGGTATATTTTGACTGCATATAGTGGTGGTTATGGTTGTACTTCATAGATATAATATGCATTCCGTAATAATATATATGGTGTTATGAACACTAGTTCTAATTGTGTATTTTGCTTGCCTTTTGCCTCTTCTGAAAAGTCTGATCCAGAATCTAAATTCTACCAGTGGAAATGTCAATAT
Source organism: Candoia aspera (assembly GCF_035149785.1). NCBI lineage: Eukaryota > Metazoa > Chordata > Lepidosauria > Squamata > Candoiidae > Candoia > Candoia aspera. Next base: position 188,105,192 of record NC_086154.1, read on the forward strand.
GAAAAGTGGGCAATGAGGAGATCGAAGACTTTTGTTCATGCTACATTCTCACTTTTTTTGTCCCCTGTGGTCAAACGGTTAACTTTGAAACTCTGCTGTTTGAGTTCCTCTATATACAGCCCTGTTCCTTCCTCTATATACAGCCCTGGGTTTTTTTGCTTAAAAAGAATGCACTTTTAGCATCCTGTAACTCATTATTTTCCCTGTGTGTGGGAATAGAAAGCTAAACTTTAAGCTGGGGAATAAATTTCCTTGTTCCACAAGTGATCCTACTCTTAACATTTTGTAATTTTATAAAGCAATAATTCTTCTTGTTCTTCCTGGGTTGGCAACACCTTCAGGCAATGGAATTTTACTTCCATGCTATTGTAAATATATAGTGCTTAGAAGTCTTGTTAATCATCCATGAGCTGTTAAAGTCCAATCTGGCTGTGAGTCTTCCTGGAAAGGCATTTCTAAACTCAGCCGACTTCTGCTGCTGAATCTCTTTGAAAACAAAGGAGTGGCTGAATCTTTTCAATGACTTGCTGTTCTTTCATCTTCCTCAGGATACAGTACAAAGCAACACAGACATAAAGCAGTTTGACTGTAAGGTTGAAGTGGATTTTGCAGCATTCAAAAAGAATTTTGTAGGGAATGGCACACACTGTGTAGGGCTTCTACCCCCAAGTGTTTACATAGTGGTAAATTTATAAAAGGAAACTGAGCATGAAGGAAAGGATGAGTACAAGCATATATGGTAAATTAGTGACACAGTAGAAGGATGAAGCTTATGATCACGCATGGCATACATTTCCTAAGCATAATAATCTGTATTCTGTACTATTATACTCAGTCACATGCCATCTATGCAAAGGTATATTTCTGCCAAATAATTCAGACTTAATTAGAGCTTCTGGTGCAAAATAGAGGCAATAGTATGGATTAGTTTCTCTCTCTCTCTCTTTGTGTATATATATTAGACAGCTAAGGAGTAATATTGTAGTAAGCTAGATACAGGTAATTAACAAAAACTTTGAAACAAAGAAGTGGAATATCCTAGGTTAATAAACAAATGGAGGAGAATCTTAAATAATGTGGGAAATATTTAATTTCAATACTGTATATATTGAAATTATTTTTTTAAAAGTACATTTTGAAAGAATACAAGAAATAGGTGATACAGATAGTATTGATTTAATGCATTATTTACTACCTATACTTTTTTGGAATGATTACAATAGTGTTTACCAAGCATTTATGGCTTAAAGCTCAACAGGAACACATGGATTTTGATTAGAAAATGGAAATGAAATATCTTATAATACTATAATCTTGTAATGCTGTATTAGAATATATTAACTTTATGATATTTCAGATTTGTTATCTGCCCATATTTCTCTACTTGTATGTGATTTTCCAATCTGTACCACTGATTTAAAGTATTTTAAAGAATAATAGTATATTTTGATTGACACTTTACCAGTTTAGCATCAAAATGTTCTAGACCTGTTACAGACCATGGTATAATTCCTACATTACCTGTGAGTTGACCGAATACTTATCACTTATAAAGCCAATGTAGTCCATACATTGTCAAATTATAGTTTGACATCCTGTTTCTTCAACTCATGAATTTTATCTGATATTTTTTCAAGGACAGCTATTGATCAAATTCTATGTCATTTTTCAATTGATAAATTATCCAGGTATTTCCAATGCTGGGTGATTAACAATTTTGCTAGCAAAAACTAAAAATGTAATAAGCTTCTTAATATTTATCCCTGTATTCTCTCCATCAAATATATGTAAGCTTAATTCTTTGTTTAGTTATAACATTCAGTTTATTAAAGACTTATTTTCCAAAAATCTGATACTTTTTCACATGTCCCGCAAAGCTAGAAGAATGTTCCCTTCTGTTTACAACCCCTCCAACATTTTGCTGGATAATTATGGGATATTTGTGTAATTTTTGTGGGGGTTAAATGCCATTGATACAGATACAATTCTTGCATGGAAGCCAACAGAAATCACCCAATTGCCAGTGCCTAACACACCAGGAAATTTCCAGATCAATCCCCCAAGTTTTTTTCAAATTTAGGGAAGGATTTCCTATATCTATTTCCAATCACATTGTATACATTTTGGAAATCGTGCCAAAATTTTGGAGGTCAGAAGGATAATTTAATATTAATTTCTCAAAATTAGTTAATCAGCAATTTGCAAAGTCTGTTACCTTTGTAGTAAATAAAACATATTTGAATCCACAAGAGCCACAGTATTTTATATTCTAATTGCTGCTCCTCTTCTTTATTCTGAGGAAAGGAATTCCTATAAAAATCTCTTATTTTGCATCATCCCTTGTTTTTCCACATTTTCATTTGGTCAGTTGTATATTGATTGTAAAAGCCTGGATCATCATAATTTAACATCAGGGGTGCTCAAGGGTATATATCCTGTATAAGCACTGCACACCTCTTCCTCTATATACAGACAATAACTTGTACAAATTCATTGTTTCTTTTATTTACTTTAGATAGAAATTTTGGAAGAAAAAAACAAACTAATTGAAGAGAATATCTGTAGCTCAGGGTTGAACTGTGGAGTCCTTGGTGCTCTCTGAGCCTTGTTGTTTTCTTGCAAACATTTTGTTGCCTGACTAGGCGACATCTGCAGTGCTAGAAGGGAGTGGGGTTTGCTCCCTGTTTATATACAGTAGCTTGGCCTGCCTGTGTTGGTGGGGGTGTGGTTCTCTCCTTGGTAGTTCCTTGATTAGGCTGTTGTTTACTGATTGATTGATTGACAGAGTTGGTAGTTCCTTGATTAGAGTATTGCATACTGCTTGATTGTTTGTCTGGTGTTAATCCTGGTTTTTCAGAAGCAATGTTTAGAAGCAAAGAGACCTCTTTACTTATAGCTAAAGACAGCAACTGTTAGGTAGTCAAGGCTTGGCACAGGTTGAGACTAGGAATCCAATAAACAAATGGCAAATCCGAGGGAAAAGATGAAAGATACGGTGAGGTGGAATCCAGAGTTCAAAGCACAGCACAACAAGGTAAACATGGCAGAGCTGACCCCTGAAAAGTTTTTTCTCAGCGTTTTCTCTCAGGGAGGGAGGCTGGCCAGTAAAGACGCCATGTTGAGCCACCACCCAGATGCACAGCTGAGATACATTACTCATTAGCATCTACTCTCCTGCTGGCCTGCTTCTTGGCCAGTCTGTCTGACCTGTGGAGGTCAGCCCTCTGCCATTGTATCTTTAAAGCATGCCTCTGGGCTTGGGTTGCTGGACTTCAGAGTCCGAGAGGTGGTCGGTAAGTGCAGGCAGGGAGTCCGGAGGGCTTGCAGGATCTGCCTCAGCTGGAGTGGAGCCACTGTCCTCAACACTGCTTGAATCACCCCCTCCAGGACTATTATCCCTAGAAGCCCCTGGCTCTACTTCCTCCTTGTCCTGATCAGAAAACGAGCCCAGCAGGGTCATAACAACAGCAACAAAAAACAAAAACTGCATCAAGTTTCAGTAAAATGGCAGAGTAGGCAGAGTTGGTGATACAGCAAAAGAGTGTGATGGAGAAGGTGCTAGGAGAGAGGATGAGAGAGAACATGTGACAGAAGCTTATGTTTGCAAGGAAGACCAAATGTACATGATGGCTGGGGCAGAGCAAGGGAGGAAGAAGACTAATCTGTGCCCAGCCATGGGGCTAGTGGGATTCCTTATAAAGCAGGTGTGGGGAAAAGCTTCTACCAGTTCTGACTGATAGCTAAACCCACAAATCAAAACTTACTTCCCTCTCCACCATTAGCCCCACACTACTTTTGAAAGAGTGACTGATAACTCTCCTGTCAGCAGGAAAAACACCCACCAAACACTTTCCTTAACTTAACCCAGATTCATGGTTAGGGCAGCACTACTTGTTGGTCTCATTCTGAGGCAGAATAGAAATCAGCTGTCCAGACAGAGCCAGTTATGATGGCCTACTTTTGTGCTGCCTCACAGGACTGGAGAAAAGCACATTAAACTGGCTATCTGGATGTGGCCTATGATATATACAGTCTATATAACATATTAGGAAAATGTTCTATACAGTTATATGTAGATGAAAAGTATTACATAATTACAAAAAACATGGCAATGCTTATATTTTCAAATCTATTGTTCCACAATGCTATTACTTTGAATTTTGTTCTGGAGAAACAATGACAGATCAGCTGGATGCCATTAGTTGCTACTCAGAAAAACCCTCCCTCCTCTTGCTTTCTTACAGAATAGAAATAAACATTTCTGTCTTCCTAAAGGAAGTGGCTGCTTGTTGAAAACCTACTTTAGGTCAGAGTTACATGTTCTTTTTTCTTTTCCTTCATGCACCATGAATTAAGAGGTCAGTTGTTTTATCACTGGAGTTGGAAATAACTTCCCCAAAGCAACGCACACATAGTTCTCTTTTAGCAACCACAAATGGGACCAGCAATTCAGTTGTTAAGTGAAATGGTCACTAAATGAAACACGACTGTGCTTTCGATCTTACTTCAGCTTTCTTTTGCTTTACAGACCTGTGAAGGTTGTAAATGTGAGGATTGGTTGCAAACTTACTTTTTCATCACCATTGTTATTGTGAACAGTCACTAAACAAGGACTACCTGTATTTGAAACACAGCCTTTAAAATGTTTCTGAGTTCTCTGTAACATTAGAGCTGTGAAAGGGATGCTCTAAATACTTACCCAAAAAAGAATGATTAAAGGTTGATTTATTTCAGAAACTTTTTTGTCCTTGTGAATAGCTAGGACAACTATCTCCATGATTCTTATCAGCTCAGCAAAAGAAGAGAAAAGGATTTCTATCAGAATAATTAGGGTGAGACTTCCAAAAATCCTACCAAATTATTCCCCAAACCATAGAGATTTAAGTGATTATGATATGAAATAGTTATAAAATAAGAATTATTTAAAGCACTAGGCACTTTTTTCCCCACAGAGATTTGAAATGATAAAATCATTCTCAGATAAAACTTGCTGTATCTGTAGCCAAAGAGCAGGAAGGTGGGATATGCTGTATGGGTTCTGAAGTTCAGTTATTACTTAGCTAATCCTTTTTGAATGCTTGGAGCAAAATTTAGGAGACCCCCTTGCCCACTTCATGGACTATGATAGAGGATAACTTTAAAGGGATATAATGATACTTGGCATAAGTTGGGTACAAGGATATTCTTGTCCTGACTTGGGCAAAGATGGCTTTTGAAACTTGAAATAAAACATGTGGAGTTGGGCAGATGCTTTATATCTAATATATTACTCAAATGATAGTCTTTAATTTAAATTAGGAATCTGGAATACCATTCACTATTTCTTTTTAAATTTACTGATAGTCTTTAATTTAAACTAGGAATCTGGAATACCATTCACTATTTCTTTTTAAATTTACTGCACTGGAGTTGTAGCTTCAAGGACTTGACTATTCTTACTAGAAAAACAATATCAGATGAAGATGCAGTGCATTTTAAAGAACGTTAGCAAGAGTTGTCACCTCTTCATTTAATAAACAGTTGTGAAGTGCACATACTATAAGGAAACAAACTTTTTGAGTTTTGTGCAAATGTAAGTGGTATTTTTAATGCAGCCAGCTTGTATTGTTTTGGCTCATTCTTTACTTGTAGAAGAGATATTGTGAAATGAAAATAAGCTCCTTATACTATTTATGCTATTAAGAGGTACATGGAAAATAGAGGTGGTTCTTTATTGCCCAGCATTTCCAAGAAATTTGATATTGTGAAAATAATACTTAAAGCCACTAAAGTTCTTCAACATTTATGGTACACAAGAAGAAAGTCATGGTGGCTTAATTTGTGCTTGTGAGATATAGATCTAAAGCAGCCTTCTTAAAATGGGAGTTGTAACCCAACAGACTTAGAGGGCATCCTTCAATTTTAGTTGGATCAGGAACAAAGAGGAACATTTCCATAGAGTACAGCAGATGTAATCACAACTTCCTTTACTAATGTATACTAGACAGATATGTCACTTGCTACTTCTCTAAATTGTTCCTCTCTCTAATAATATGCTGTTTTTGACTGCATCCACATTTTTTTGTTTTTTGTTATAGAAATACAATCTAGGCTCCAAGCATGAGAATGAGAAATATAGAGAACTATCCATTCGAGGATTTAGATTCAAAATGTCTTGATTGTTGACATGCTCTGTTGTTTGAACATATGAAAATGTTTTCATAATTCTGATGAGAAACTAGTTCTAGAACTTATGGTCTTGACAAAAAACAGAAGAGTAAGCACACTGACCACAGAATTTTATTTGGAATGCAACTTGGAGAACAGCCCAATTCCTTTAATCCAGTTTGAAGGGCATATAGTTAGACCTCAAAATGAATCTTGATTAAGAAACTGAAATTCTCTTCTACAAACTGCTAAACAGGATCCAGAAAGTATGTCCATGCATCAACATAGTACACACTTTTCCTCTCTAGTTCTGTATTCTTTACAGTTTATTTGCTGTAATTTTCTTATTTTGCATGAATATTACCCTCCATCTAGAAAGTTGGAAAATAAATTTAATAAAAATAATAATAGACTAACTTATATTTACTTTCTTTACATATGATGCCATTATATGATTTTATATGAAAATACCAAATATCAAAATAGGAACACCTGCTTTACTCTTAAACTGTTTTCCATAGAAGTGCTGCACTTTCTCTCCAGATGCAAAACCTGACTTCAGACTATCCGGATGAAAGTCCTCTATTTAGTCCAAGAAAGATTATAAGGAGATGTCCAAGGGGTTTTTCAGCTTTAGAAGTAGAATAATAATAATAATAATAATTATTATTATTATTATTATTATTATTTAGCCTTCACGTCCTTTCATTCTTCAATTTGTGCATTGAAATACTCCTCAGGATTTCAGATCTGGAGCTAATAACAAAATTTAGACTACTGAGATCTAAGGGCAGCAGTTTCTAAATTATGGTTTTGGAGTAAACCATCATTTCTCAACTAAGGTAGAGACCGTGCATACGCTATGAAAGAGAGAGTTTCTTCTGTCCTTTGAAATTTGCTGCTAAATCAAGGAATGAAATATGAGGGAGAACTACAGGGGAGCAATTGACTGAACTGGTTGAACATTTGGAGTGAGGTAGCGAAGATGGGGTGGGGGAAGCCTACCCATTTGCAGGGTGTATGGCTGGGGATAAGGGAGGGAAACAGCAGGAAGGGAAAGGAAGGGCCCAAGGCTTCTTGCCAAAAAATAATTGCTCAATATGAACATTTGAAGACATCTTTAGAACGTCCTTATCACAGAGAGCACTGAAGCTTTTGTATTCTGGACATTTTCAAGCCAGCAGCTGTCTAGCAGGCAGCTTTAGCAGCAAGACTTTTAATGTGGATGTTTCTTACAAAGAAAAATACATGCTGACCAGAAAGACTGGAATTTCAGCTTCCCCCTCCCCACTTCCTTGGATTTCTTCCTCCCCCCACCCTCCTGCTGCAACTCTTTTAAACAAGACATTATTGGGTCAGTGCCTTGCTTTATCCTTCCCAAGCCAGTGTTTTCTTTGGCTGGAGCTACAAAAAGAACACAGTTACCTGTAAGTACTATTTTCTGTTCTTTCCCTTTCTGATTCAATAGCTTTCTCTAACAAATAGAGTGGCACAGATTTCATATTTGCAGAATAACATAATGTCTTGTAAGTGCTCAAGTTTCATAGAAGGCAGGAAGTTTTCCTAAACCATATGCATGGGAACAGTTGTTGGTGATGGAGGTAAAAATCTAATGGCAACTGGGGGAAACAATGTTCTGACTAAATGTCATTAAGGAAAGTTGTTGCATCAATTCTCTTGGTTTAGTAGCTTATGTTGTAAAGTGAAATTCTGTTCACAACATGTCATAAGCAACCTACATTTTCTCCTGAACCTGTCACAAATTCTGCCTTTCTTTAGGAACCTTAGAAAAAGAAAGATTCTGACTTTTTCCAGTAATACCTCAGCATATGGGAGAAGCTGAGAAGCATAGTTTATACAATATATCCAACATGCTGAGCAGCCCAGTATCTCATGTTTTTTTATTAAACCAAATTGCAAAGATTGCCCTAAAGGCTGAGCAATCTTTTAGGGCATTGCAGTATATTTACTAGGAACAGTTTAACTTCCTAAGCAATTTAGCATGCTGCAGTGAAAAGGACAAATTTTAAATCCCAGTCAAAAATATTTTTGCAACTTTTTAAATATATTAATGAAGGAAAGAGTCATCAATAACAGGCAAAGAAATGGAATGCATCTTATTAAATTGATTGGCTTATACAATTACCATAAGATTATAAAATAAAAATAAGTGTCCGTTATACATTGAATAAATAAATAACATGATATGATATTTTTAAGATGCCAGCAAAATCAAATGCTTTAGGAAATAGCTTCTTGCTCATTATTGAAACAACATGGTCTACAATCCAGCATACATGCTACTTAATATATTAATGATTTTAATGAGATTTAGATTGCAATCTTAACTTCACTGATTAAAGAATAAATCTCATCAAACTCAGCAGGATCTACTTCTAAACATGCTTAGAACTGAATTGCCCAATATCCTGACCGTACAAAGGATTTTCACCCCAGATTGTAAAACTCCTTTGTCTACCTGAAGATTGTTTTCATCTATCATGCTGCTAACTTTTCATTCTTCATTTCCCACAACAATTTTCTTCTGTTCTGAAAGTATTTTTAAAAACCTTGAAAATTGTAATGTTTCCTTGGTGTATTTAGTCAGCAGTGAGATATACCTTGTAGAATCCATCTGTAAGACCTGGAGTCTTCTGCTTAATCCATTATTCCTCTGTAAAGTTTTAACTAGCTTTTAGATTTGTGGTTCTGTTTTAAATTCCTCCTACACTCAGAAAGAACACACTAGGTATTGTTAAAGAACAAGTTGTAAGACAAAGCTACTTTTATCTTTGGGGGAGACATAATCATTTGGAAATAATATTCAGTGTTCCAAGTTCTTACAGAAGGAAAACAGTGATAAAGCTTTTTAAGAGTGCGATTAGCATTTCCTTCTGAATGTCTTTCCAGAAACATTAAATTAGTTCCATCCCTGCAAATTTACCTGTTTTTCCAACAGTGATACATGGAGGTAATTTTAAATCCTCAGCTTAACTGTCTTTCTGGAGGATGAGGTAGAGTTTCTTTTACACGCATCTTCAAACGTTAAAAGAAAACATTCTACCTCCAACACACAAAAAAGTGAAATATGCATGGTTTTGCATTTGCACCACCATAGTTACAGGGATAAAAATGGAGTCTGTAACTTGCTGCCCTGAAATGAAACACTTTCATTGGAAACAAGCACCATGTGATTGTTTAAACCAAGGTTTCTCAACCAGGGTTCCATGGAACCTTAGAGTTCCACAAGAGGTCACTAGGGGTGATTTATTTTAAATTATTTCAAATTCGGGCAACTTCACATTAAAAAGGTAAGTTTCATTCTTTATTTTCAGTTTAAGAACACTGTTAATGCATATGTACAGGCCTACAGATGAAACTAATATAATAATTTTGTAACTTTGGGCCTCTATTTGAGCCTGAATGTGCAGGGGTTCCCCGAGGCCTGAAAAATATTTCAAGGGTACCTCCAGGGTCAAAAAATTGAGAAAGGCTGGTTTAAACAAATAAACCATTTTACAAGAAGGGTCTTCAGCAAAGGATCGTTACCTTGTCGTGGTGCTGGAGCTTGAGCACCTCAATGATGCCATGAGCTAAACCGTGAAGGGCCACCCAAGACGGGAAGGTCATGACAGAGAGGTCAGACTAAATGCGATCCCTGGGGAAGGTAATGGCAACCCACCTCAGTATTCTTGCCGTGAAAACTAAATGGATCAGTACAACCAGAGATATGTCGGTATACCATCGGAAGATGAGACCCCCAGGTCGGAAGATGGTCAAAATGCTACTGGGGAGGAACAGAGGATGAGCTCAACTAGCCCCAGACGTGATGACGCAGCTAGCTCAAAGCCGGAAGGACGGCTAGCGGCCGACGGTGCTGGTGGTGAACGGCGAATCCGATGTTCTAAGGATCAACACACCATCGGAACCTGGAATGTAAGATCTATGAGCCAGGGCAAATTGGATGTGGTTATTGGTGAGATGTCAAGATTAAAGATAGACATTCTGGGCATCAGTGAACTGAAATGGACTGGAATGGGCCACTTCACATCAAATGACCACCAGATCTACTACTGCGGACAAGAGGACCACAGAAGAAATGGAGTAGCCTTCATAATTAATAGTAAAGTGGCTAAAGCAGTGCTTGGATACAACCCAAAAAACGACAGAATGATCTCAATTCGAATTCAGGGCAAGCCATCTAACATCACAGTGATCCAAATATACGCCCCAACCACAAATGCTGAAGAAGCTGAAGTAGAGCAGTTCTATGAGGATCTGCAGCACCTACTGGACAACACGCCTAAAAGAGATGTTATTTTCATCACAGGAGACTGGAATGCTAAGGTGGGCAGTCAAATGACACCTCGAATTACAGGTAAGTATGGCCTGGGAGAACAAAACGAAGCAGGACACAGGCTGATAGAATTTTGCCAAGACAATTCACTTTGCATAACAAACACTCTCTTCCAACAACCTAAGAGACGGCTTTATACATGGACTTCACCAGATGGACAACACCGAAATCAGATTGATTACATCCTTTGCAGCCAAAGGTGGCGGACATCTGTACAGTCGGTAAAAACAAGGCCTGGAGCTGACTGTAGTTCAGATCACGAACTTCTTCTTGCACAATTTAGGATCAGACTCAAGAGATTAGGGAAGACCCACAGATCAGCTAGATATGAGCTCACTAATATTCCTAAGGAATATGCAGTGGAGGTGAAGAATAGATTTAAGGGACTGGACTTAGTAGATAGGGTCCCGGAAGAACTCTGGACAGAAGTTGGCAGCATTGTTCAGGAGGCGGCAACAAAATACATCCCAAAGAAAGAGAAAACCAAGAAGGCAAAATGGCTGTCTGCTGAGACACTAGAAGTAGCCCAAGAAAGAAGGAAAGCAAAAGGCAACAGTGATAGGGGGAGATATGCCCAATTAAATGCAAAATTCCAGAGGTTAGCCAGAAGAGATAAGGAATTATTTTTAAACAAGCAATGCGCGGAAGTGGAAGAAGACAATTGTCATGAGTGCCGTTGAGCTAAAGTCATCAGCGCAATGGCACTCATGACAATGACAAGGAAATAGGTGAAGGGGTACAAGTTAAGTAGCCATCAACCTACAACGACTAACGGCCAACAAACAATAGCCAAATGAATCACGGAGCCACCCAAACCATCAGCGGCAATACAACGGGGATCGCCCAGCTGAAAGCAATCAGCAGAAGAATGGAAACCTGATGATGGGCGATCCCGGAAACCCTCACCCACCGGCAGGGCAACGCATGGGACAAAGGGGGGTGACGTGACCGTGAGCGAGGGGGCGCTGACCGGCGCGGGGTATTTAAACCCCGCACCGGCGCGCTCCTGTCACTCTCAGCTTTTTTCTACCAACGCTGTACCTGCCCTGCAATAAACCAGAGCCTGATTCGCAAAACAGTGTCTGAATGTTATTCAGGGGGAGGCAGCGCATGACATAAAGCTGAGAGTCATAAACTCAGCCTCGCCGAGCCCCACCGGACGACAACGAGCCGCGGGAGGAGTAGACGGCGAGAAGACCAGCAAGATGAGGCCGGAACGGCGCGGGCAAGGAGGGCGAGCCGCGCGGCAAGAGACAGAGGAGGACCGACCAAGGCCAGAGGCACCGCGGACTCCCGGAGCCATGGACGCCCACCCCACCCGACCCGAGCCTCAGCTCCAACCCCAAGGGGAGATGGCGACGGAGGCAACCCGACCGCGGGAGGGAGCAGCACGACTTCCGAAACCAGCGGAGGACCCCGCGCCCCACATCGCACCCCAGCAACGGGCGTGGAGCGACAGCCCCACGGCGCTCGACACGGAGGAGGACGACGGAGACACCCATCAGACGGCGGAGGAAGCGGACCCGCGGCAGAGGGACGATGAACCCCGCCGGCAACCCACCCCCGAGGACGCGCCAACGGAACCGGCCCCAGCGGCGGCGCGGGCTGTGGACGAGGAGGCACGAGCTGAACTCGCGGCCATGCGGGCTCAGCTGACGGAACTCCGGACCATGCTCCAGGCGCTTATGCCCCCCGCGCCACCCAACGACGTCCCCGCACAAGCCCACACCCCGAGCGAAGCATCGAACCCACACGGGCCAGCGGAGGGCCAGCAGACGGCACAGGCGGCCGACACCACACCCCGAGAAGCGAGAGGCGGGGCCGCACAAAACGCCCGGGCCCCAAAGGACTTCCCCATCTTCTTCGATGGGACCCCCACAAAACTCTCGTTTTTTGTGACCAACGCTAGGGAGTTCATGGGGAGGCACGGACACTCCTATGACTCCGAGGCCGACAAGATCGCCGCCGTGGCGATCAAACTCCAAGACAGGGCGGCGGACTGGTACGTCCAACTGTACGAGTCCAGCTCCCCCGCCCTCGCCACCTTCCCTGCTTTCATCAAAGAGATGAAAGACTACTTCGAAGACCCCCTAGCCAAAGTGCGGGCGAAAAGCGCACTCCAAAGACTTAAACAGGGCACCCGCACGGTCCCTGACTACGCCCTGGAGTTCAAAGCCCTCGCGGGGAAGGTCAGCGACTGGTCCGAGACCACCCTGCTGGAAATCTTCAAAAGGGGGCTCAACCGCGACGTTCTCCAATGGGCCCTCTACCGCGACGACCCAGAAACGTTACACGGGTGGATCCACCTCGCGGGGAAAGCCGAACACGCGCACTGCACCTTCCTCATGACAACCACGGAAGACACAAACGATGCCGGGAAAAAGGTACCCGCACCACACGGGGGGATGGCCGGCCCCATATACCCTAAAAAGAAGTTCAACCGGGAGCCCTGCGGGAGGTGTGGCCAATTAGGGCACAAGACGGCGGATTGCTTCGCCAACCGACCGCCGACCAGCGCGCCCAAGCCCACCCCGAAAATTAGCCCCAAACCACCCAACCCGGGGCCGCCGCCTCACCGCCGAATGACCGTGGCCACAGCGACACCGAAAGAGGGCTGGGACGCTTACTGGGGGGAAGAGGACAATACCGACCCCGACCAGCCGGCGGGAAATGCTCCCCGCCTGCTCTGAGACGCGTGGCGAGGCAGGCGGTGGGACAGCAACGCGGACCACCTCAACGAAACGACAAAAGCTCCGTAATATTGGCAGCAATTCAACTCTCTACCGGAAACGGAGCCACCACGGCCGCGGCACTAGTGGACTCGGGGTGCTCAAAAAACCTCATCCACCCCGACCTAGTCGCCAAACTCGACCTCCGCTGCTTCCCCCTCCCCACGCCGCTGGCATTCCACCAGCTGGACGGCTCTACAGCGGGAGGGAAACCAGCCACGCTACAAACCGAGCCGGTCACCCTGCAAATGGGCACTCACACTGAGCGCACATCGTTCGTAGTCACGCACATCGGACGGCCCATTGCAGTCCTGGGGATGCCATGGCTCGCGACAAACAACCCGCGGATCAACTGGGCGACCCGCACCTTCACATTCGGCGACGGCGAGTATCGAGCACCAGTTCCAGCCGGCAAAAGCAACCCCACGGTAGGACGAGCGGAGGCGACCACACAAGACAACGCCGCTAACACAGCAGACCTACCAGAACAATACGCCGACTTCTCCGAGGTCTTCGGAGAGGCAGAGGCTGACCAACTACCCCCCCACCGCAAGACGGATTGCCGGATCGACCTACTGCCCGACGTCCCCTTACCTCGACCAAAAATCTATTCGATGACCCCGAAGGAGATGGCAACCCTCCGGGAGTTCATCGATAAAAACCTAGACAGGGGATTCATAGAGCCAGCATGCTCACCGGTCGGAGCCCCCGTCTTATTCCGGGAGAAGAAGGACGGGACCCTACGGCTCTGCACCGACTACCGGGGCCTAAACGCGGCTTCCCTGTCCAACAAATACCCCTTACCCCTGGTGAAGGACATGCTCGCCCACCTGTCCACGGGCAAAGTCTTTTCCAAATTGGACCTTCGCGAGGCGTACTATCGCATCCGAATCAGGGAGGGGGACGAATGGAAGACGGCCTTTAACTGCCCCCTAGGCGCTTTCCAGTACAAGGTACTGCCCTTCGGACTCGCGGGGGCCCCTGGGGTGTTCATGCAGCTCATCAATGAGGTACTGCATGAACACCTGTTTAAAGGGGTCCTGGTCTACATCGACGACGTCCTTATTTACACAAAAACACACGAGGAACACGTAACCTTAGTCAGGCAAGTCCTCGACAAGCTCAGAAGGGCGCAGCTCTATGCGAAGCCTACAAAGTGCGAGTTTCACAAAGAGCGCCTAGACTATTTGGGGTATCGAATCTCCGGGGACGGCATCGAAATGGACCCCGCAAAAGTCGAAGCGGTGCTAAACTGGGAGCGGCCCCGCAACAGACGGCAACTACAGAGCTTCCTGGGATTCGCGAATTTCTACAGGTCATTCGCCCGGGGGTTCGCTGAGATAGCCCTCCCCTTAACGGACCTCCTCAAAACCAAAGGGGTGGGGGACACCCGACGCGCCAAGAACCCAGGCACAGTGCTGAATTGGACTCCCGCGTGCCAGACCGCATTCGACAAGCTGAAAGCGCTGTTCACTACGGAGCCAATCCTCGCGCACCCGGACCCAGAACGGCCGTTCGTGGTCCAAGCCGACGCCTCAGACTTCTCCCTGGGAGCCATCCTGCTACAGAAAGACTCCACGGGGCTCCTGAAACCATGCGCCTACCTGTCAAGGAAGTTCTCCGAGACAGAGAGGCGATGGCACGTCTGGGAGAAAGAAGCCTTCGCGGTGAAATCGGCACTAGAGACATGGCGACACCTACTCGAGGGAGCCACCCAGCCATTCGAGGTCTGGACGGACCACCGGAACCTCGAGGCCCTACGAACGCCTAGACGCCTTAGCCCAAAACAGGTCCGATGGGCCCAATTCTTCAGCCGCTTTGATTTCCAGCTGAAGTTCATGCCGGGCAAGAAGAACTTCCTGGCCGACGCCCTCTCCCGACTGCCCCAAGACGAAGAGCCCGCCCCAGACACCATTGGGACGGTCCTATCCGCCTCGCAACTGGGGATGGCCGTGACCACCCGAAGCGGCGCACGGAGGCAGCTCGACGCTACGGCGCAGCCAACGGCGGGACAACCGGCGACGGAAAGAAGCCAACCGCAACTACCAGGGGGAATGCGCACGGACCTCGCCGCCGCCCTCAAAACCGACCCCTGGTTCCTGGCGAACCCCGACAAGGTAACGATGGCGCAAGACCTGGCATGGGGGGAAGGCAGAATCTACGTCCCGGACTCGCAACGTCAGGCGATCTTGCATAGGTCACACGACGCCAAGCAAGCGGGACACTTTGGGTTCCTCAAGACCCTACACCTAACACGGCGCCAATTCTGGTGGCCCGCGCTCAGGCGAGACGTAAAAACCTACGTGGCGTCCTGCCCAACGTGCGCTAGGGCCAAACGGGCACCAGGCAAACCCGCGGGGCTATTGCAACGGGTGGCAGAACCCTCCCGCCCATGGGAGGAAATCTCTATGGATTTTATAGTGGACCTCCCACCCAGCCAGAAGAAAACGGCCATTTGGGTGGTGAAGGACTACTTCTCAAAGCAGGCCCACTTCATCCCCTGCACGTCGGTCCCATCCTCACAACAGCTAGCCAAACTCTTCCTCATCCACGTGTACAGGCTACACGGATGTCCCGCACGTGTGGTGACCGACAGGGGCACACAGTTCACCTCCAAATTCTGGCGGGCCTTCCTGAAGCTGACGGGGACCCAACAGGCCCTATCTACGGCTTGGCATCCTCAGACGGACGGAGCCACTGAGGTTCTTAATGCCACCTTAGAGCAATTTATACGATCATATACGAACTACCACCAAGACGACTGGGCTGAACTGCTCCCGTTCGCCGAAGTCGCATACAACAACGCCGTCCACACGAGCACGGGGAAAACTCCGTTCGAAGTAGTCTCGGGGCGCGACTTCGTCCCCATACCGGAGCTACCTCAACCCCCGGAACCCCAGGTGGACGCCAGCGACTGGGGACCGAAGATCGCGGAAGCATGGCCAGTAATCACGGCGGCGCTGAAGGAGGCACAGGCTGCTTACAAAGAGCAGGCCGACAAGCACCGGCGCCAACAACCGACGTTCCAGGCGGGGGATATGGCCTATCTATCCACCAAGTTCCTAAAGTCAACCCAACCCTCGAAAAAACTGGGGCCTAAGTACATCGGGCCGTTCCGAGTCACGCAAATAGTGAACCCGGTAGCAATACGCCTGGACCTGCCACACAACCTCCGGAGACTCCACCCGGTGTTCCACACCAGCCTCCTAAAACCGGCAACCACCTCCCGATGGCACCCAAGCACGCCACAGCCCGCACCGCTAATGATCGACGGGCAACACCACTTCGAGATAAGGGACATCCTCGACTCCCGCAAGCAACGAGGAACTCTACACTATCTGGTCAGGTGGAAACACTTCCCCCACCCGGAATGGGTGGCGGCGCACAACGTTAACGCGCCTGACCTGACCAGAGCATTTCACCGGGCATACCCCGACAAACCGCAACCAAGGTCAGCAAAACCAAACCCCCCCCCCGCAGGCCCCCCCCGCCTCCCGTGCCCCAAGGGAAAGGGCCCCCCCCAAGCCCGCGACTTGGGTGGACCTTCCCCCCCCGGGACTCACTCCCCCCGCCCCGGGCCCACGGGGTGGTGACAAACGATCGCCAGCACCCTCCCCCCGCCCCCCAGCCGCGGGGGAGTGGCAAGCAAGTCAACAGGGCAACCTGGGGGCAACGCCCAGGAGACACAACAAAGGCGACGCACTCTAAATAAGAAAAGAAGGGCCCTACCTGGAGCTGAGAAGCACCCGACCAGCCACGCCTCTCGCCTCGCCGAACTGAGCCAAACAAACAGGGTGTGGTTGGAGCATGCGCACGCCAGGTCAGAACCCGAGCATGCGCACCATGGACACACCCTGGGAAGGCACGTGGTAGAGGGAGGAGCAAAGGGAGGGGCGACAACTACTCCGGCGGGAACTTTGAAAAAAAAAAAAAAAAAAAATGTGGCGTTTTGACAGCTCCACGGGGAAAACCCAGAAACCCGGGGGAGAACACTATTCGGAAAGGGGGCAGTATGTCATGAGTGCCGTTGAGCTAAAGTCATCAGCGCAATGGCACTCATGACAATGACAAGGAAATAGGTGAAGGGGTACAAGTTAAGTAGCCATCAACCTACAACGACTAACGGCCAACAAACAATAGCCAAATGAATCACGGAGCCACCCAAACCATCAGCGGCAATACAACGGGGATCGCCCAGCTGAAAGCAATCAGCAGAAGAATGGAAACCTGATGATGGGCGATCCCGGAAACCCTCACCCACCGGCAGGGCAACGCATGGGACAAAGGGGGGTGACGTGACCGTGAGCGAGGGGGCGCTGACCGGCGCGGGGTATTTAAACCCCGCACCGGCGCGCTCCTGTCACTCTCAGCTTTTTTCTACCAACGCTGTACCTGCCCTGCAATAAACCAGAGCCTGATTCGCAAAACAGTGTCTGAATGTTATTCAGGGGGAGGCAGCGCATGACAACAATAGAATAGGAAGGACAAGAGACCTCTTCCAGAAAATTAGAAACATTGGAGGTAAATTCCAGGCAAAAATGGGTATGATCAAAAACAAAGATGGCAAGGACCTAACAGAAGAAGAAGAGATCAAGAAAAGGTGGCAAGAATATACAGAAAACCTGTATAGGAAGGATAACAATATCGGGGATAGCTTTGACGGTGTGGTCGGTGAGCTAGAGCCAGACATCCTGAAGAGTGAGGTTGAGTGGGCCTTAAGAAGCATTGCTAATAACAAGGCAACAGGAGACAACGGCATCCCAGCTGAACTGTTCAAAATCTTGCAAGATGATGCTGTCAAGGTAATGCATGCTATATGCCAGCAAATTTGGAAAACACAAGAATGGCCATCAGACTGGAAAAAATCAACTTATATCCCCATACCAAAAAAGGGAAACACTAAAGAATGTTCAAACTATCGAACAGTGGCACTCATTTCACATGCCAGTAAGGTAATGCTCAAGATCCTGCAAGGTAGACTTCAGCAGTTCATGGAGCGAGAATTGCCAGATGTACAAGCTGGGTTTAGAAAAGGCAGAGGAACTAGAGACCAAATTGCCAATATCCGCTGGATAATGGAAAAAGCCAGGGAGTTTCAGAAAAACATCTATTTCTGTTTGATTGACTATTCTAAAGCCTTTGACTGTGTGGACCATAACAAATTGTGGCAAGTTCTTAGTGGTATGGGGATACCAAGTCATCTTGTATGCCTCCTGAAGAATCTGTATAACGACCAAGTAGCAACAGTAAGAACAGACCACGGAACAACAGACTGGTTTAAGATTGGGAAAGGAGTACGGCAGGGCTGTATACTCTCACCCTACCTATTCAACTTGTATGCAGAACACATCATGCGACAAGCTGGGCTTGAGGAATCCAAGGCTGGAGTTAAAATCTCTGGAAGAAACATTAACAATCTCAGATATGCAGATGATACCACCTTGATGGCTGAAAGCGAAGAGGAACTGAGGAGCCTTATGATGAAGGTGAAAGAAGAAAGTGCAAAAGCTGGTTTGCAGCTAAACCTCAAAAAAACCAAGATTATGGCAACCAGCTTGATTGATAACTGGCAAATAGAGGGAGAAAATGTAGAAGCAGTGAAAGACTTTGTATTCCTAGGTGCAAAGATTACTGCAGATGCTGACTGCAGTCAGGAAATCAGAAGACGCTTAATCCTTGGAAGAAGAGCAATGACAAATCTCGATAAAATAGTTAAGAGCAGAGACATCACACTGACAACAAAGGCCCGCATAGTTAAAGCAATGGTGTTCCCTGTAGTAACATATGGCTGCGAGAGCTGGACCATAAGGAAGGCTGAGCGAAGGAAGATCGATGCTTTTGAACTGTGGTGTTGGAGGAATATTCTGAGAGTGCCTTGGACTGCAAGAAGATCAAACCAGTCCATACTCCAGGAAATAAAGCCAGACTGCTCACTTGAGGGAATGATATTAAAGGCAAAACTGAAATACTTTGGCCACATAATGAGAAGACAGGACACCCTGGAGAAGATGCTGATGGTAGGGAGAGTGGAAGGCAAAAGGAAGAGGGGCCGACCAAGGGCAAGATGGATGGATGATATTCTAGAGGTGACGGAATCGTCCCTGGGGGAGCTGGGGGTGTTGACGACCGACAGGAAGCTCTGGCGTGGGCTGGTCCATGAAGTCACGAAGAGTCGGAAGCGACTAAACGAATAAACAACAACAAACAAGAAGGGTAACAAAGTGAGCATGTATACAGCTAGCTGCCCCAGTGACTATCAAAGACTTTTTAAAAAAAGATATGAAGAAAAAAGAAAGAGTACAAAGATAAGGAGTATCAGCCACAATTCTGATGCCAGGTCTGTTTGTGCTATCCCCCAATTACATCCTTGGGTACTAGGAATCTGTGGAGAGAGGGGGCAAGGGGGCTACAGAGGGAAGTGGTGAAGTCTGCATTGTGATGTTATGATCCAAACTCTGCTCTTAGATACTTGCAGGCAACATCACCAAGCAATTGCAAAAAGGGGGAACTTGTGTCACAATGTCATGATGCACATTTCATCATTTTGGCACACTCCTAGTTAGGAATGGATGCCTCAGGTGGATGGGTTTGGGGTTCTCTGAGCCTCAAGGCTTTGATTTTCAGAGACCCCATCCTAGTACCATTACTATTTCCTAGTTTCATTAAACTCAAACAAAGGGAGTGTTTGATAATACCATTGTTCTTGAATAGTTCTGGTGATCTGTCAACCAGAACTAAGTTCAGGTCAAAGCACTGAACAGGCATGTTTAATTTTCTCTAGATGTAATGGGATGTGAGAGTGACCTTGGGAGACAGGAGGAAGCGCCGCAGCCAGGCATCAGTCAGACAAGAGATACCTCAGCCCACAGAAGGAATGGGGGTGGAGAAGGTGTCTCAGAAGGGACCCTCCCTTGTTCTCTGGAAAGTAAAGGCAGGGGAGGAGAGAAGTGCTTTCAGACTTGCAAGATTCCGTTACTGTAACCCTACGATAAAGGTAGTTAGAGTAATCATGGTTTGGGCTTCCTGTCTGGACTACCTCAAAAGGCTGATACAAAGGTGAAGGGACATGGCAAAACAATCTTCGTCCTTCCTATCTGGCTGTTAGTTGTTTTCTCTTCATTTCCTATTAAACCCATTTTTAAGTTTTTATTCATGACAGTAGCATGTTTGCAAAGGATTCAGTGGTCTGTTTGACAGTGAGAGAGACTTCCAATGTTTTTTAAAAACCTTCCTAATGAAACATTTTGGTTAGATTGCAACAGTTACAGGCAAATCTGTGGCAGGCTTTCAGAGGCTTCAGAAAAATTGGCTGAGAAGGTGAACTGTCAACTGTGTTTATTCTGATTTTTATATAAACATTCACTGCTAAATACAGGTAAGGTAAGGGGATCAGTGCTTTTTTCAAGAGACGAAAAAGTAAGTTTGTGACTCAAAGAAGGCAAAACAACCTTTGCAAAAAGGTTTGGAAGTCATCTTGTCACTCCGTTTGTTCTTTTTAAATTCATGTTACATCTCTGGAGTAAAGTTGTTGTTTTTAAGTTGTCTGCATCAATTACTTATCCCCAAAGAAAAATACTTGCAGGCAAAATTCATCCGTGCAGGCTCATCCCTACCTCTTCATCATCCACATCTTTGGCTGAGAGATCTGAGGAGAAATTGTGCTTGGATTTCCTTGAACACAAATCCAACTCTCTGTGCTGCCTGGGAGCCCAACAAGGCAATTCAGAATACCTGTAGGGTGGAGAATGTATGTGTGTCTGAACCATTCCTCAATCCTTGGCCCCAAAAGCAATCTACTTGCTTGACCCACTTAAAATCTGAAGAAGGCCTAAGAACTTCCCTTGTATTCCAGAGCTCCAAGTGAATACTGGGACAAGTATACCGAACTCCTCTTCCTGCATGCTGAATGCTCAATGTATGGCAATGTGAAAAGCACTGGGGTGTGGGATGAAGTGGAATGAGAGGAAGTGCTTTCAATGCACCTCCATACCTGTAACGTGGTAGCTGGGCAACTCAACAGGTGGCTAACCTCTTGTTCAAAGCACCTGACTACATTCGCCCTGCTGTATGTTAAGGAGACACAAGTTCTACAACACATTAAGGAGAATGATTAGTGTTTGGTAGATGACGCTTAGTGGCTGGAGAAACAAAGCCAGGGAAATCCTCCAATCTCCTTCCTTAACTTGTCCTGCATCAAATCTGAAAGGACATCACCACTTCTGTTCTTGTTCCTGAGGCATAATACAGTTTGGGAGTCACACCAGCACAACTGATGGTAGTGTACATTTCTGCTAACTCAAGGAGTGGATTACGAATTGGATTGCAGGCTTTTAAATTCTATAGCTCTCAGTAGAATAGAAGGAGCATTTTTCACAAATAGCAGTATTTTGTCACCAGTGATTTTTTAAAGTAATCCCTTGCACCCTTTAATAAGTGAACATTATTTCATGAACTGCGTCAGATAAAATTCAAACTGTATTTGTGTATTGGACTGCAAACTGTATTTGTGTATTCGGACTGAAATGAGTATATTACTTATTTATTTATTTTATTTTTATCCCACCTTCATTATTCTTTCATAAATAACTCAAGGCGGCGAACATACCTAATACTCCTTCCTCCTCCTATTTTCCCTCACAGCAACAACCCTGTGAGGTGAGTTGGGCTGAGAGAGAGTGACTGGCCCAAGGTCACCCAGCCAGCTTTCATGCCTAAGGCAGGACTAGAACTCACAGTCTCCTGGTTTCTAGCTCAGCACTTTAATTAATAATTATTAATAAAGTAATTAATAATTGACATTATTGCTTTATTATTTTTATGTCATCACTTTATGTGGCACTTTGAAGTGTAAAATGCACAGATCTCTGCTCTGCTAAGCTTATACTGTAAAAATCAGTTGAGTGAAAATTGTCAGGGATGGGGCAGCAATCAATATTACCAGTCAAAAGACACTGTGTAATTCTTCCATTTTCCTTTTCAACTTTTTTTTAAAAAGAAAATTTCTGAAGAAGCAATAGGACAAAATGGGAGGGTATCACTTTAAAATTTCAAGATTGCACAATAACAATCTTGCCTGGAAGTACCTACACAACTAACAATTATATATTCAGGCAACAGTTAGTCATTAAATATTTGATTGATTGATTGACTAATTGATTATGTGCCATCAAGTTGTTTTCAACTCTTGGTGACCACATAGAGTCCCCTTTTCGGGGGAGATGGGCGGTGATGGAAATTTGAAATATAAATAAATAAATAAAAAATAAATAGATTTCCTCCATGACAAGCTATCGTTAACCTGGTTTTTCAGGTCTTCTAATGGTACGCTTATCGTCACTGTAACACTAAGTCCATATACCCTGCTGCCGGTGATCCTCTTCTTCTCTTTCCTTCTAGCTTTCCCAGCATTAGAGCCTTCTCTAAAGTGCTAGATCTTTGCATAAAGTTTCTGAAGAAGGATAAATTGAACCTGGTCATTTGTGTCTCAAGTGAGAACTCTGGATTGATCTGTTCAACAATCCATTTGTTTGTTTTCTTGGCTGTCCACAGTATTCTCAGGAGTGTTCTCCTACACCAAAGTTCAAAAGTGTCAATACTCTTCCTATCTAGATACATCTAATTTGTCATTAGATAGATGACAAAAGTTTCAAAATCATTTTTATTCTGCTGGAATTTTAGGATACAGACAGCTCTCTCGAAGACCAGCTGCAAACGTGATTTTTTTCTCTATGGCACTCACCCTACCATAAAATTGTTTTAACAGGCAGAACACAATGCGCTAAATAACAGCTGAGAAGATAGTTGTTTGTTTCCTTAAAGAAAACTGAAATATGCATTTTTGTGGGGAAATAATACTGCACCTTTCAGCTTCACTAGATCTAAAAAGTTAGAATTGTTATTTATTTTCTTATGGTTGCCAACAAGAACATTTTATTTCTTTGGCTTTCCCCCCCCAAAGTATGAGAAAGCTTATTTCCCTAAAATCACAGTTTCTATGCAGAACTGATTGTATGGAATTATAACAGGTAATTATAAATAGTAGCTCAGGAAACGAAACAATATTTAAGTAATGCCCAGTTGCCAATTTATGATTAAATAAGATGCTACATAGAATTTGTTTTTTCTTAAAATGAAAAAAGGGCTCTGTTTTAATTGAATATAAAACATCTGTGTGCCATCAAAGTATTTTGGCTCCCTCATCATTATGTAATTAAAAGATACCCCAAGGCTTCTGAAAAGGATCTGCCTCAATTATCAGATTCTTTCTTAGAAGCCTTGGGATGTCTTTTAATTATATAATAATCATATTCCTGGAAAGTACACTACCTACTGTTACTACAGACTTAAATCTCAAAGATGGTTAGAGTACAGTGAGGGCTAAATCCATCTTGCATCCTTGGTTTAATATATAAAACATGATGATTCTTGAAAAACTTAATTCAGAATTGATTTACACATCCATGCTCACCAGTTCTGAAAAGGAAAGATCTAAATATATGAGTCAACTGCCACAGATAAATATAATCAACCAGTGTCATGAGAATGATAATATATAGAAAGCTCATAAGCTAAGCTGCAACTTGTGAAACGATGTACTTGCCTGCATAAGCTGAGCCTCATGCTTCATTTTCTGCATTAGTTTTATATAATTTGGGTAATTTGGGATGGACGGTGTGTCTTACCTCTGTGGTTATAATGGGCAGACAATTGCTCCATCCAGCTATAAAGAGTGATGCATATAAAAGCTATAAAAGCTATCCCTCAAGTGATGACTGCCTGTTGAAATCTCTGTTCCCCTCTGTCATGGGGAACAACTAAGGAAATGACAGACATCATTAAATGGGGAATCCCATCCTCTTTCATACATTTGGTGGCAGGGTGTGGGTGTCTGTAAGGTATGGTTAAAAAAAGTCAAGATGGCAGCCACACTGGTGGCTCAAAGCTCTGCCTGCTTTTTATATGCATTGGCTTTGTGGTATACTTAAAAAAAACAAATGGAGTTTCGATCACACATCTTGACATTTTTTACCATACTCAAGAACACTCTTGTTTGATGGGCTGACATTGGCTAGGCTTAGGAAATGTTCACTGCAATTTATTTATTTATTTATTTATAGCCAGCAGGACATGAGGTACAAAAGTTATGTCAAGCTACAGTAGGACATTGGCACTTACTACAGAGCTAAGCTTCTATTTTTGGTGGCAAACCCTAAATTCATTAAAACATTGCTCCAGCCAATCATCTAGATATAAAAGAAACCTGGGCATGCTAGAACTCTTTGCCCCCATTCTATGGAATACTCTTCCCCCAGAGGTGAGGCGGGCCCCCACTCTCCCAGCCTTCCAGAAAGGGGTGAAGACCTGGCTCTGCCATCTCGCAAGGAGCATGAGGAGGGGTAACCAGCCCAGTGGTTAGCGCCCTGATGATGCTCCCATACATTAATTTAAGAATGTTTTACCATCTGTTCCCTTGGGATATATTATTTATTTAAGATGATTGTTTTTATTGCATTGTTTTATTGTATTTTAACTAGTATTTTATTCTTGTTTTATTGTAAACTGCCCAGAGTCTCTCTGAGTGAGATGGGAGGTGACTAAATTTGAAATATATAATATAACTGTTTGCTGTGCTCTTCTCAGACTCCATCATTGTACTATGTCCACCAAAAAGGTTGCTTCTTAAAATGGTATGAAACTAAAAACGGGTCAGGTAGCTTTCATTTAACTGCAGTGTGTTTAGATCAACAACAACTTGGTACCTACCATATATGTCCTTGCATAATTTGTGATTTCATAGACATGACCAAATTTATTCAATGATGAAAGGTTTTACTGGTCACATGCTACTCTTTGAAAATGCTGAAGTATTCCTGGAGTAGTTATCTATCTATCTATCTATCTATCTATCTATCTATCTATCTATCTATCTATCTATCATCTATCTATGCCTAGCTTTAGTATATAACAGACATAGCATTATGATAATCCTGCTATTACGTTGGAAAGTAGACTAAAAAGCTCAAGCAATCAGACAAGGAAGCATTTATACATTAGAAAAGAACTTAACTTTTTATTAATCTAGGTTGTCTTTACACCACAAGCAACTATCAAAAACAGTTGTAGGCAAACAAGAGTTATTATTGTACAATGCTTGTTATTGTTGTCATTGTTATTATGGAGCAGTGATTGGAGAAGCTTATTTACAAAGTTTGGTCAGATGTTTTGATTACTGTATATATGGTTCTAACTTCTCGAATCTACCATGTATATCAGATTTTTGCAGAAGAGATATTCAAGATAAGATGCCATTGGGATATTGACTTTGGAAGTAACTTGTACTTCTTTTCAGTTCTTCTTTCTAGCTCAACATTGTCTGAGATGATTGGCAGTGATTATTGGTCACCAGAGCTGGTGCCTGTAGGAAAGGGCTACCTCCACTTCTTCTGGTCAGAAAGCAGGACTTTAGCACCCAGTTAAGGGAACCCCTCCTTTCTCAGTCCTAGCTTTGACTTCTAGAGAAGATGTAGGGCCCTTTTTTCTTAGCTTCATCTTGGGCCAAAAAACATGTGTGCAGTTGAAAAAGAAGAAAAGAGAGAATAAGGAAGCAGGAAAGGCAATTAAGTTGTGCAGCTAAAGCAGTGTTTTTCTGTTTTCTCCTGGAGATTTTCCCCACCCTTTTTGGTTCTCTGAAACAGGATGGCAGACCAGTAAGGAGGTCCACATATGTGGGACCGCAAAGGTAGGCAGACTGCTGAGGGCCACAATCAGGAGATGCCACATAGGGGGTACATCTTTCATCTGTAAGCCTCCCAGAGTCGTTGGGTACAAGATGGGTGGCAGAGAAATCTGATAAATAAATAAAATAAATAAATCTGTCTTCAGCACCCAGAGTATTCATAAAGGTAATGCTGGTACTGGGAGGGGATGCGGGTGGGACATCTGAGGACTTTGGGAATCCACATTTATCTCCCTCATTTATTCACCTTTAGATGACTATTCATCAGAGCTCCTTCAAGGGATAGAATGGACCTTCTGGTAGCCAGAATGGAACCTCACAGTAGAGCCGGATGCTTTTCTTCACAATTTCTCAGCTCTGTCTGGAGATGCAAAATATTGCACTTGAGAGTTTGGGTGCCTGTTCATGTTTTGGCAACTAAGGAAACTGGGAAAACAAAGACTGTCCAGCATAGGAATATCTTTGCTATCTGGGATCAGAAGAAACAAAAGATTATCAGTATTAGACAGTCTCCTGAATATATATTTAGGGACGTGCTGCCCCACTAAGGAATGGGCAGGAATTTTAGTGAGAAAATTAGTTCTGTTACCAGCAATATCCTTTTCAGACTGAATACTGCCAATCTATATGTAACTCCGTAGTGGGGCAAATTTGGGAGCCAGTTTGGTCTAGTAGTTAAGGTGCTGGGCTAGAAACCAGGAGTCTGTGAGTTCTAGTCCCGCCTTAGGCATGAAAGCTGGCTGGGTGACCTTGGGCCAGTCTCTCTCAGCCCAACTCACCTCACAGGGTTGTTGTTGTGGGGAAAATAGGAGGAGGAAGGAGTATTAGGTATGTTCAACGCCTTGAGTTATTTATAAAAATAATAAAGGTGGGATAGAAAATAAATAAATGTACTGTGTATAATGTCTGGCTGCTATAGTACAGCATTGATAGCCCTACCAAAAATGTTGAGTTAACATAATTGAAGAAAATCAAGAACTTTAAAAGCAATAGCCTTTTTCAAATTATTCCATTATCTTGAGGGTTCTTTCATTTAGAAGTAAGCAGTTTAAAGCCCACTGGATTTATTCGAGCTTCCAATATTTTTTTTTTTGAGGAACTTGCTTTTTCTAGGACAACCTTGAAAATGCCTGAGATTTCCGAGCTGAGGGTAAAAGTTTAAAAGTGGATGTATAATATTTTTCATCATGTCCTTTTAGGACGGTTATTAGGTATAATGGGGTAACCTCTCTCAATGGTCTGAGACCCTCTGCTTCCTTAAAACTCTTCTAGGGCCATGAGTTCATGGCATTGAGCACACTGAGAGATAATGTTCAGCAGTCTGGATAAGGCCTCCAACTCTTAGCTTGCTAATTCTACTACTAGCTTAGTAAATTTGCTCATGGAAATGAAATATAATGATGCTAATGTAAAAGAATATTCAACCATTTCATAAAATACTCATCTTTCTGTTTGTGTGTGTCTTTTTTCTCTCTTCCTCTTTCCACCTAGATTTTGGAAAAATGTGTTCACCATTCTAAAGGTTGGAATTGATCCATGCATTTATTAACCTGCGGATACTTTCAAAGATCTCCTTGTTTCGTTATGCAAGACGTACCCTTAATAAAACACATACAAGACACTGTAGCCTGGGACTCTTAATTAGGTGTTGAAGGTTTTGTTTTGTTTAGTTTTTGGAAAGGATTAAGAAAACACCTCATTGTATAAGGTGCTTTTTCTTTGGAAACGCTATGGAAAACATCTGGGTGCTGTTGCTCTTTGCCCTGAATCTGAAAACCACCTGCTCCACCTTTGTCAGCGTCAACCATGGACTAAAAGTGATGAAGGGTCAGTCTGTCTTCCTGTCACAAAAGGACTTGGAATTTTCCTTCCCTAGAGAGAAGGATGTATGTAAAATAGAAGTGGTGATGAATGAGCCAATCACCCAGAGGGTTGGGAAGCTGACCCCCCAGGTACGTGGAATTCAACTATAATTGCATGGTGATTGTTTGATGAGATGGAGTCTATCTGAAGCTGCTGCTATTTGACAAGGTGGAGAGCAGAGCTGTGCTGAGCTTCTGTCTGGGAATGACGTTTTATGGCTAATGAAGAGTGTATGAAAGCTTCAGAATTATAACCATCCAATAAAAACTACTATTAATCTAAAAAGACAGTTCTACTTACACATTGAAAGTAGGCTGGACTAGAGAGTTGCAGAGTTTTTTTCTCCCACTATTGCTAAATAAAACTTTGCTCCCAAGCTCTTCTACCTGTACAGCGGTTTTGTTTTTAAGAGCTGCTATGACAAGCTTCTTATTCATGTACAGCAGCATGGTGTCCTTTATTGGATAGAAACATCCTTTTAATTACATCTTATATGATAATGGTATGATTAGAAATGCAAGTATGGAGCATACCATAAGATCTGTTTAAAAACAAGAACTGCTACTAAATACTACACAGGAATGCTTTTTATTCCACCCTATAGCAATACACAAGATTTCACATATCATTTTCCACCTACTGATTAGTCTAATAAACTCCCCCTTCCGAATTTACTTGGGGGAATCCATTACAAGAAAGCAAAGGCTACCATACTTGGCCCTGAAGCAGTGATGTCAGACGGGGTGGTGACAAAACCAGCAAGATATCATTGCAATGCAAGCCCTTCCCTTTGACAGCCGACAGTGTGATGGCTGTCACACACATGTTAAAAAAAGGAGGAGTTTGCATCACAATGCTCTGCCACCCTCTTGCCAATTTCCATCAAACCGCGCCCCCCCAGAGGCCTCATGACTGTATTCTGAAATATCAGTAAGCAAAGTAAATAAAAAAATGTGGCTGTCTCAGTGTTTGAGGTGAGGACTTTGTGAAAAGCCATGAATGGCTACTCTATGAAAATGGATGCTAAGCTTGAAATATCTTCAGTCTGATCCAACAGGATACTTCTTATTTACTTCTAGCCATAAGATTATATTTCATCTGGAGCCAATTTACTGTACATGTGTTTGATAGTATAAAACACTGTGCATCCTTTGGCTCACTCATGAGGCATATAACACATCATCACTTATCTTCCCAGCACTATTTTCTTGAATATTCCATTCCATGCTCCCCGCAATTTGGGCAATGGCAGCTTTGAAATTTTAATGATGGGAGGGTTTATTATAGTACTGAGATTGATTGATTATATTTTTATACCATCATAATCAAAAGATCAGCAATTTACAGTAGAGAATAAGATCATAAAAGCATATAACAAAATTCGAAAAACAATAAAAACAACCACTTAACAATAATCAGCCCCAACCCAGTCTTGATTGTAGGGATAATTAGCTCTCAAAAGTTTTATGGAAAGTTCTGTTTCTATAGATTTCAGAAAGGAAATTGGGATAAATGTTTGTTGAATCTCTGGGGGGAAATAAAATGTGAAGGAAATAAAATAAAATAAAATAAAAAACAAAATGTTCTTAGCCAGAAAAGAGTTGATTTTTAATAAAACACTGCTAGGAAGGAGAGGTAGGCAAAGGGCACTAAATCTCTTATGGGGTCAGGTTTCAAGCTCTAGAGATGTCCAATCTGAACTGGGTATTCCAGACATAGTACAATCCAGCTTAATGTCTGGATCCAGGATGAGATTCAGAAAAAAAGAAATCCATTCTCCTGTACCTAATATGGGAAAAATACAAATACATGTTAAGTTTATTTGTATAAATATGGGATGAAATTTTCAGGAATGGGAGAATGTTATGAGGAGTTAAAGTCTGTCACTTTCATAGAAATCAGTGGAGAGTTTTTGGGAGACAATCTGGTGATATTTGCAGTCATTAGGTTTTCTGGGCAGACGCATTGATCATTGAATCCAATACTCTCGCTCCCTTCTACCATGGCACATAGTGAAAGAAGGGTGAAAGAAAGAATGTTATAGTGAAAGAAGGAATTTGAGGAGGGAGGTTGCGGTGATCACAACATTTCCTTGATTGCATGCAAGAGCTCTGGAGAAACAGATCAGGACCAAGGTTCCATGGAGGTCAGAACTGGAAAAGACTAAATTCAGAGCTATCTGTTCCACTCTAAGTAAATGAAAATCAGTTCCAAATTACACTGTTTTACAAACTTTAGAAAGAACCCTCTGTTTATCCAAATGGTCTTTTCAGAGCTGTTATGGTGGGAAGGAAAAGGATTTCCAGGGGACCACATGCAGTTAATGGAGTTGAAAAAACAAAACAAACTGTACAGGATAAGTACAGGAAAGCAAACATACTGAGCCATGGTGGTATACATGGTAAAACACTCGCAATCTTTTGTGATCTTTCAACCTCTATTTCTTCTGTACTTACCACACACACACTGATATGTGCTCAAGATGCAAGCATAGTAAGTACTGTGTTGATTTCATTGTGACGTGAGCCCTGAGCAGCCATTCAGACTCTAGTGTGGATGCAGTGCTATTTGTTAACAATTTACAATGAATTGCTTTGAGGAATTTGGATTAAATTAATCCAGAGGTATATGCCCTTATTCCCAAACTGCATGTTCAGTAAATAATGGCATATAGTGGGATTACATCCATTCACCTGCTCCTGAATCCTATTCTGTCCTTCTGCAAGTGGATTTACGTGCACATATACCTTATTACTGTTTTTACAGGTGTTTGTTCATTATTGCACTTTGCTCATATCTGTATATATAGGACAAATAGAACTTTTTATAACAGTTGCTTCGTCTAGCAGCCATCGCTGTATAAAGAGGCATTCCTGTAGTTCTCAGTGGGTCATCCAGATTATTATTTGTTGCATGTTTGGCATGGAAAAAAAATGCATGGAGCATGTGCTGAATTGAAAATGAAAGGCACATATGTGGGGGGTCATCATATGCTGTTATTTATAGCTGGCTATAAATTGCCATTGTTATGTGCCAAACTTTCCTTACTAGGAAGTCTGTGTTTGAATATGTGTGTTTCAGTTATTTATATTTTAATTTTAACATTTTAATTTTCCCAAGGCAACACATAAACATAATACAATGACAAAACTGTTAAAATCAAGCAATATCACATAACTAAATTTATTTATATAAGAAAAATCTTACCCTCAAAACCTATTATTTTTTTTAAAAAAACCTTCTGACTTGGGATAATTGGAAGAAAAGAGGGCTCACTAGATTTCTGTGGGAAGAACATTTTATAGCTGCAATGCCTTTCATGCTCTAATGAAAATAATTTTCATTATTTTCCCATCTCCTTCCATCGCGGGACTCTAAATGTTATATAAAATATGGGTCCAGGATGAGAGAGACATGTCTCTCTCTCTGTGTAAGCAGAATTATATATTAATCCTTTTCCCATTAAGTTTTTAGAAGCAGATGTCATCCAGGAAAATTAATGTTTATTTATCTATAACATCCTAGTTATCTTGATGTCACATGGAATTGCATGAAAAGCATGATTTCTATGTTGACAGACAAGTCTTTTTTTAAGCTGAAAAGTTCTACGGGGCTCTAGTTTTAGAAAGAAGCTCTTAGAGGATGTACTTGAAGCAAGGCTAGCACCAGAGTTTAATGGACCTCAACTGGGTTCCTACCTTCAAATGTCTGACCCTGTTGCCCCCCTCCCCATAACACAGAGTTAAACTCCTCTTCCATGGCACCAAAATGCTGTTCCTGCCCCCTGCTTCATCACTCACCAATCAGGTCTTGGCCTATGACTTCCTGGCAGGTGGCAGTCTTGTCAACACCAACAAAGCTGGCTGCTATAATACATGACTTTGGTCCTGGATAAAGCCAAGTTAGCACTTGGTTCTTGTCCGTACTGGCCACTCACTATCTTTGATGACCTCAAAATAATATTGAATGCATGCTATACAATGAGAATTGAACTCAGCGCATCTGGAGGGCCTCAGGGTAGGGATGGCAATGCCAGAAATTGTTCTTCTAACTAGCAAATGCTGTATTGTGGAAGCGCCTTTCCTGTGATCTCATTTCTGTCATTAAAGTGAGTAATGTGCTAGAGATGTGTGACAATTTAATTACATATTGTAATTGAAAAGTAGTTGAAGTGGAAATAAAAGCATAGGCAGACATTAATTAAGAAAAGATTTAGCTCTCCTTTGTTTTACTTGTTAAATTTATAGACAATTATGGATGCCTGTTTGTATAAAAGGAAAACATATTAGGTAGCATAAAACAGATGTTTCTTTTTAACAAAGCAGATTGTGTCTTCTTTATAATCGCTGTCTGTTTTGGTAACAGTCCTGTTGAGAAGAAAGCTTTCATTATTTATCTCCCTTGTTATCAATTAAGAGGAAGAAGTAATGATGTCTTATGGAAAAAAATACAATTTATGAATATCACGGCAATTATTCTCTGATGGATAAGCAAACCTATATACATATATCTTTTTGCATTAGAAGAGGGTGCATTCTCAAAGCTAGGAGTATTTTGAAACAGGAGGCTTTAATTGCCTTTGAGCTTTTCCCATCTATCTGAAGTCATTTTCACACACCAGGCTTAACATTGTGTTTTTTTTTAACTAAAGCCAATGTAAGCCTACACTGATTGAAGTGCACATCTGGTTTCTTTCAATTATTTCCTGCATTAGCTTCAGGACACAGATGTATTTCTGAATGTCATGCGTAGGGGAAAAGGCACTGGTAATGTAGGCATGGCTGGTTCTACCATTAAGTAGGATAAAGTTTGGTGCCTTGAATGAGAAATTTTGGAGCACCATTAAATGGCAGTAAATAAGAGTTTGGTTTGTTTGTTTGTTTGTTTATTTGTCATATTTCTTTGCTGCCCATCTCGTAATAAGTACTCTGGGCAGTTTACAAACAGTTAAAAATATTTTTTCTATTTTTCTATTTTATATTGTTTTCTAAAGCAAAATAATATTAAAAAAATTCCCTTCTCATCCATATGGGTGGTATGTGTCTTCCTCAACCTCGGGTCCTCTACCAGAGGCCTGGGAGTTTGAAGGTTCTGCGCAGTATCTTGGCTGTTCCTAGCACTGCACTCTTCTGGACAGAGAGCTCTGATGTTGTTCCTGGGACCTGTTGGAGCCACCCTCCCAGTTTGGGGGTCACAGCCCCGAATTCCCCTACCACCACTGGGACCACTTTGGCCTTCACTTTCCACCTCCTCTCTAGTTCCTCCTTCAGGCCCTGGTACTTCTCCAGCTTCTCATACTCCTTCTTCCTGATGTTGCTGTCACTTGGCACTGCTATATCTACAGTATGACCACTGCTGTCTTCTGGTCCTTGTCTATTACCACGATGCCCAGTTGATTGGCCAGTACCTGTCTGTCTGTCTGGATCTGGAAGACCCACAGGATCTTAGCCCTGTCATTCTGCACAACCTTCTGTGGAATCGACCATCTGGACTTGGGAGGGTCTAGCCCATACACTGTGCAGATGTTCCTGTACACAATGCCAGCTACTTGGCTGTGCCATTCAGTGTATGCTGTTCCTGCCTGCATCTTACACCCTGCCACTATGTGCTGGACTGTCTCTGAGGCCTCTCTGCACAGTCTGCACCTTGGGTCCTCTCTAGTGTGGTAGACCCCTGCTTCTATGGATCTGGTGCTTAGTGCCTGTTCTTATGCTGCTATGATCAGTGCCTCAGTGCTGTCTTTTAGTCCAGCCCTTTCCAGCCACTGGTAGGATTGCCCAAGGTCAGCCACCTCAGCTTTCTGTTGATGGTACATCCCATGCAGGGTCTTGTCTTGCAATGGCACTTCCTTTGCTTGATCTTCCTTCCATGTCTGCTGCTGCGTCAGGCATTCTCTCAACAGCTCATCTTTAGGGGCCATCTTACTGATGCACTCCTGGATGCTCTGGGTCTCATCCAGGACAGTGACTTGGATGCTCACCAGACCCTGCCCTCCCTCTTTCCACCTGGTTTACAGTCTCTGGATGTTGGACTTAGGGTGGAAGCCTTCGTACATTGTGAGGAGCTTCCGGGTCTTCACATCAGCAGCCTCCATGTCCTCCTTTGGCCAGCTCACTATACCAGCAGGGTATCTGATGACTGGCAGGTCATACATGTTGATGGCATGGATCTTGTTCTTCACATTGAGCTGGCTCTTCAGGACCTGTCTTATCTTTTGGTGGTACTTGGTTGTTGCTGTCTTCCTTGCCTCCTCATAGTGGTTCCCATGTGTCTGTGGGATACCAAGATACTTGTAG
The DNA here is from genome assembly GCF_035149785.1 of Candoia aspera. NCBI lineage: Eukaryota > Metazoa > Chordata > Lepidosauria > Squamata > Candoiidae > Candoia > Candoia aspera. The sequence continues at coordinate 188,139,320 of NC_086154.1, forward strand.
CTGGTCTGTATGTCTGCTATGTGGCCTGCTGGTAGTTCCACCCCATCAGTCTTAACTACCTTCCCTCTCTTTACTACCATCCGGCCACACTTCTCCAGTCCGAATGACATCCCAATGTCCTCACTGTAGGTCCGTGTCAGGTGGATCAGTGAGTCAATGTCTCGTTCACTCTTAGCATACAGCTTGATGTCATCCATGTAGAGGAGGTGGCTGATGGTAGTTCCACTCTTGAACTTGTATCCATATCCAGTTCTTGTGATAATCTGGCTGAGGGGGTTCAAGCCCATGCAGAATATCAGTGGGGACAGTGCATCACCTTGGTATGTGCCACACTTGATGGCCACTTGTGCAAGCTGCCTTGAGTTGACTTCCAGTGTTGTCTTCCACAGTCCTACTGAGTTCTTGAGGAAGGTCCTGAGTCTCCTGTTGACTTTGTATAGTTCCAGGCATTCACAGATCCATGTATGTGGCATTGAGTCATAGGCTTTCCTGTAGTCAATCCAGGCTGTGCTCAGATTGGTGTGTCTAGACCTTGAGTCTCGGGCAATGTCATGCGCTGCCTACCTCTGAATAACACTCAGACACTGGTTTGCGGATCAGGCTCTGGTTTATTTGCAGGGCAGGTACAGCGTCGGTAGAAAAAAGCTGAGAGTGACAGGAGCGCGCCGGTGCGGGGTTTAAATACCCCGCGCCGGTCAGCGCCCCCTCGCTCACGGTCACGTCACTCCCCTTTGTCCAATACGTTGCCCTGCCGGTGGGTGAGGGTTTCCGGGATCGCCCATCATCAGGTTTCCCATTCCTCTGCTGATTGCTTTCAGCTGGGCGATCCCCGTTGTATTGCCGCTGATGGCTTGGGTGGCTCCGTGATCCGTTTAGCTATTGTTTGTTAGCCGTTAGTCGTTGTGGGTTGATGGCTACTTATCTTGTACCCCTTCACCTATTTCCTTGTCATTGTCATGTGTGCCATTGCGCTGATGACTTTAGCTCAACGGCACTCATGACATACTGCCCCCTTTTCGAATAGTGTTCTCCCCCGGTTTTCTGGGTTTTCCCCGTGGAGCTGTCAAAACGCCACACATTTTTTTTTTTTTTTTCTTTTTCAAAGTTCCCGCCGGAGTAGTTGTCGCCCCTCCCTTTGCTCCTCCCTCTACCACGTGCCTTCCCAGGGTGAGTCCATGGTGCGCATGCTCGGGTCCTGACCTGGCGTGCGCATGCTCCAGCCACACCCTGTTTGTTTGGCTCAGTTCGGCGAGGCGAGAGGCGTGGCTGGTCGGGTGCTTCTCAGCTCCAGGTAGGGCCCTTCTTTTTCTTATTTAAAGTGCGTCGCCTTTGTTGTGTCTCCTGGGCGTTGTCCCCAGGTTGCCCTGTTGACTTGCTTGCCACTCCCCCGCGGCCGGGGGGCGGGGGGAGGGTGCTGGCGAACGTTTGTCACCACCCCGTGGGCCCGGGGCGGGGGGAGTGAGTCCCGGGGGGGGGGAAGGTCCACCCAAGTCGCGGGCTTGGGGGGGCCCTTTCCCTTGGGGCACGGGAGGCGGGGGGGGCCTGCGGGGGGGGGTTTGGTTTTGCTGACCTTGGTTGCGGTTTGTCGGGGTATGCCCGGTGAAATGCTCTGGTCAGGTCAGGCGCGTTAACGTTGTGCGCCGCCACCCATTCCGGGTGGGGGAAGTGTTTCCACCTGACCAGATAGTGTAGAGTTCCTCGTTGCTTGCGGGAGTCGAGAATGTCCCTTATCTCGAAGTGGTGTTGCCCGTCGATCATTACCGGTGCGGGCTGTGGCGTGCTTGGGTGCCATCGGGAGGTGGTTGCCGGTTTCAGGAGGCTGGTGTGGAACACCGGGTGGAGTCTCCGGAGGTTGTGTGGCAGGTCCAAGCGTATTGCTACCGGGTTCACTATTTGCGTGACTCGGAACGGCCCGATGTACTTAGGCCCCAGTTTTTTCGAGGGTTGGGTTGACTTTAGGAACTTGGTGGATAGATAGGCCATATCCCCCGCCTGGAACGTCGGTTGTTGGCGCCGGTGCTTGTCGGCCTGCTCTTTGTAGGCAGCCTGTGCATCCTTCAGCGCCGCCGTGATTACTGGCCATGCTTCCGCGATCTTCCGTCCCCAGTCGCTAGCGTCCACCTGGGGTTCCGGGGGTTGAGGTAGCTCCGGTATGGGGATGAAGTCGCGCCCCGAGACTACTTCGAACGGAGTTTTCCCCGTGCTCGTGTGGACGGCGTTGTTGTATGCGACTTCGGCGAACGGGAGCAGTTCAGCCCAGTCGTCTTGGTGGTAGTTAGTATATGATCGTATAAATTGCTCTAAGGTGGCATTAAGAACCTCAGTGGCTCCGTCCGTCTGAGGGTGCCAAGCCGTAGATAGGGCCTGTTGGGTCCCCGTCAGCTTCAGGAAGGCCCGCCAGAATTTGGAGGTGAACTGTGTGCCCCTGTCGGTCACCACACGTGCGGGACATCCGTGTAGCCTGTACACGTGGATGAGGAAGAGTTTGGCTAGCTGTTGTGAGGATGGGACCGACGTGCAGGGGATGAAGTGGGCCTGCTTTGAGAAGTAGTCCTTCACCACCCAAATGGCCGTTTTCTTCTGGCTGGGTGGGAGGTCCACTATAAAATCCATAGAGATTTCCTCCCATGGGCGGGAGGGTTCTGCCACCCGTTGCAATAGCCCCGCGGGTTTGCCTGGTGCCCGTTTGGCCCTAGCGCACGTTGGGCAGGACGCCACGTAGGTTTTTACGTCTCGCCTGAGCGCGGGCCACCAGAATTGACGCCGTGTTAGGTGTAGGGTCTTGAGGAACCCAAAGTGTCCCGCTTGCTTGGCGTCGTGTGACCTATGCAAGATCGCCTGGCGTTGCGAGTCCGGGACGTAGATTCTGCCTTCCCCCCATGCCAGGTCTTGTGCCATCGTTACCTTGTCGGGGTTTGCCAGGAACCAGGGGTCGGTTTTGAGGGCGGCGGCGAGGTCCGTGCGCATTCCCCTGGTAGTTGCGGTTGGCTTCTTTCCGTCGCCGGTTGTCCCGCCGTCGGCTGCGCCGTAGAGTCGAGCTGCCTCCGTGCGCCGCTTCGGGTGGTCACGGCCATCCCCAGTTGCGAGGTGGATAGGACCGTCCCAATGGTGTCTGGGGCGGGCTCTTCGTCTTGGGGCAGTCGGGAGAGGGCGTCGGCCAGGAAGTTCTTCTTGCCCGGCATGAACTTCAGCTGGAAATCAAAGCGGCTGAAGAATTGGGCCCATCGGACCTGTTTTGGGCTAAGGCGTCTAGGCGTTCGTAGGGCCTCGAGGTTCCGGTGGTCCGTCCAGACCTCGAATGGTTGGGTGGCTCCCTCGAGTAGGTATCGCCATGTCTCTAGTGCCGATTTCACCGCGAAGGCTTCTTTCTCCCAGACGTGCCATCGCCTCTCTGTCTCGGAGAACTTCCTTGACAGGTAGGCGCATGGTTTCAGGAGTCCCGTGGGGTCTTTCTGTAGCAGGATGGCTCCCAGGGAGAAGTCTGAGGCGTCGGCTTGGACCACGAACGGCCGTTCTGGGTCCGGGTGCGCGAGGATTGGCTCCGTAGTGAACAGCGCTTTCAGCTTGTCGAATGCGGTCTGGCACGCGGGAGTCCAATTCAGCACTGTGCCTGGGTTCTTGGCGCGTCGGGTGTCCCCCACCCCTTTGGTTTTGAGGAGGTCCGTTAAGGGGAGGGCTATCTCAGCGAACCCCCGGGCGAATGACCTGTAGAAATTCGCGAATCCGAGGAAGCTCTGTAGTTGCCGTCTGTTGCGGGGCCGCTCCCAGTTTAGCACCGCTTCGACTTTTGCGGGGTCCATTTCGATGCCGTCCCCGGAGATTCGATACCCCAGATAGTCTAGGCGCTCTTTGTGAAACTCGCACTTTGTAGGCTTTGCATAGAGCTGCGCCCTTCTGAGCTTGTCGAGGACTTGCCTGACTAGGGTTACATGTTCCTCGTGCGTTTTTGTGTAAATAAGGACGTCGTCGATGTAGACCAGGACCCCTTTAAACAGATGTTCATGCAGTACCTCATTGATGAGCTGCATGAACACCCCAGGGGCCCCCGCGAGTCCGAAGGGCAGTACCTTGTACTGGAAAGCGCCTAGGGGGCAGTTAAACACCGTCTTCCATTCGTCCCCCTCCCTGATTCGGATGCGATAGTACGCCTCGCGAAGGTCCAATTTGGAAAAGACTTTGCCCGTGGACAGGTGGGCGAGCATGTCCTTCACCAGGGGTAAGGGGTATTTGTTGGACAGGGAAGCCGCGTTTAGGCCCCGGTAGTCGGTGCAGAGCCGTAGGGTCCCGTCTTTCTTCTCCCGGAATAAGACGGGGGCTCCGACCGGTGAGCATGCTGGCTCTATGAATCCCCTGTCTAGATTTTTATCGATGAACTCCCGGAGGGTTGCCATCTCCTTTGGGGTCATCGAATAGATTTTTGGTCTAGGTAAGGGGACGTCGGGCAGTAGGTCGATCCGGCAATCCGTCTTGCGGTGGGGGGGTAGTTGGTCAGCCTCTGCCTCTCCGAAGACCTCGGAGAAGTCGGCGTATTGTTCTGGTAGGTCTGCTGTGGTAGCGGCGTTGTCTTGTGTGGTCGCCTCCGCTCGTCCTACCGTGGGGTGGCTTCTGCCCGCTGGAACTGGTGCTCGATACTCGCCGTCGCCGAATGTGAAGGTGCGGGTCTCCCAGTTGATCCGCGGGTTGTTTGTCGCGAGCCATGGCATCCCCAGGACTGCAATGGGCCGTCCGATGTGCGTGACTACGAACGATGTGCGCTCGGTGTGAGTGCCCATTTGCAGGGTGACCGGCTCGGTTTGTAGCGTGGCTGGTTTCCCTTCCGCTGTAGAGCCGTCCAGCTGGTGGAATGCCAGCGGCGTGGGGAGGGGGAAGCAGCGGAGTTCGAGTTTGGCGACTAGGTCGGGGTGGATGAGGTTTTTTGAGCACCCCGAGTCCACTAGTGCCGCGGCCGTGGTGGCTCCGTTGCCGGCAGAGAGTTGAATTGCTGCCAATATTACGGGGCTTTCGTCGTTTCGTTGAGGTGGTCCGCGTTGCTGTCCCACCGCCTGCCTCGCCACGCGTCTCAGGGCAAGCGGGGAGCATTTCCTGCCGGCTGGTCGGGGTCTGTATTGTCCTCTTCCCCCCAGTAAGCGTCCCAGCCCTCTTCCGGTGTCGCTGTGGCCACGGTCATTCGGCGGTGAGGAGGCGGCCCCGGGTTGGGTGGTTTGGGGCTAATTTTCGGAGTGGGTTTGGGCGCGCTGGTCGGCGGTCGGTTGGCGAAGCAATCCGCCGTCTTGTGCCCTAATTTGCCACACCTCCCGCAGGGCTCCCGGTTGAACTTCTTTTTTGGGTATATGGGGCCGGCCATCCCCCCGTGTGGTGCGGGTACCTTTTTCCCGGCATAGTTTGTGTCTTCCGTGGTTGTCATGAGGAAGGTGCGGTGCGCGTGTTCGGCTTTCCCCACGAGGTGGATCCACCCGTGTAACGTTTCTGGGTCGTCGCGGTAGAGGGCCCATTGGAGAACGTCGCGGTTGAGCCCCCTTTTGAACATTTCCAGCAGGGTGGTCTCGGACCAGTCGCTGACCTTCCCCGCGAGGGCTTTGAACTCCAGGGCGTAGTCAGGGACCGTGCGTGTGCCCTGTTTAAGTCTTTGGAGTGCGCTTTTCGCCCGTACTTTGGCTAGGGGGTCTTCGAAGTAGTTTTTCATCTCTTTGATGAAAGCAGGGAAGGTGGCGAGGGCGGGGGAGCTGGACTCGTACAGTTGGACGTACCAGTCCGCCGCCCTGTCTTGGAGTTTGATCGCCACGGCGGCGATCTTGTCGGCCTCGGAGTCATAGGAGTGTCCGTGCCTCCCCATGAACTCCCTAGCGTTGGTCACGAAAAACGAGAGTTTTGTGGGGGTCCCATCGAAGAAGATGGGGAAGTCCTTTGGGGCCCGGGCGTTTTGTGCGGCCCCGCCTCTCGCTTCCCGGGGTGTGGTGTCGGCCGCCTGTGCCGTCTGCTGGTCCTCCGCTGGCCCGTGTGGGTTCGGTGCTTCGCTCGGGGTGTGGGCTTGTGCGGGGACGTCGTTGGGTGGCGCGGGGGGCATAAGCGCCTGGAGCATGGTCCGGAGTTCCGTCAGTTGAGCCCGCATGGCCGCGAGTTCAGCTCGTGCCTCCTCGTCCACAGCCCGCGCCGCCGCTGGGGCTGGTTCCGTTGGCGCGTCCTCGGGGGTGGGTTGCCGGCGGGGTTCATCGTCCCTCTGCCGCGGGTCCGCTTCCTCCGCCGTCTGATGGGTGTCTCCGTCGTCCTCCTCCGTGTTGAGCGCCGTGGGGCTGTCGCTCCACGCCCGTTGCTGGGGTGCGATGTGGGGCTCGGGGTCCTCCGCTGGTTTCGGAAGTCGTGCTGCTCCCTCCCGCGGTCGGGTTGCCTCCGTCGCCATCTCCCCTTGGGGTTGGAGCTGAGGCTCGGGGCGGGTGGGGTGGGCGTCCATGGCTCCGGGAGTCCGCGGTGCCTCTGGCCTTGGTCGGTCCTCCTCTGTCTCTTGCCGCGCGGCTCGCCCTCCTTGCCCGCGCCGTTCCGGCCTCATCTTGCTGGTCTTCTCGCCGTCTACTCCTCCCGCGGCTCGTTGTCGTCCGGTGGGGCTCGGCGAGGCTGAGTTTATGACTCTCAGCTTTATGTCATGCGCTGCCTACCTCTGAATAACACTCAGACACTGGTTTGCGGATCAGGCTCTGGTTTATTTGCAGGGCAGGTACAGCGTCGGTAGAAAAAAGCTGAGAGTGACAGGAGCGCGCCGGTGCGGGGTTTAAATACCCCGCGCCGGTCAGCGCCCCCTCGCTCACGGTCACGTCACTCCCCTTTGTCCAATACGTTGCCCTGCCGGTGGGTGAGGGTTTCCGGGATCGCCCATCATCAGGTTTCCCATTCCTCTGCTGATTGCTTTCAGCTGGGCGATCCCCGTTGTATTGCCGCTGATGGCTTGGGTGGCTCCGTGATCCGTTTAGCTATTGTTTGTTAGCCGTTAGTCGTTGTGGGTTGATGGCTACTTATCTTGTACCCCTTCACCTATTTCCTTGTCATTGTCATGTGTGCCATTGCGCTGATGACTTTAGCTCAACGGCACTCATGACAGGCAACTGCTGTATCTATGAGCAACTGCATTTGGAACCTCTGGTGTTGTTACCAATGCCCTTCTGAGCTGTGCTCATCTACTGGCCTATATGGTCCTGCTGCTTGGTGGCTATGATGCCTGATAGGACTTTCCATGTTGTGGGGAAACAGGTTGTTGGCCGGTAGTTGGATGGTGTTCCCTTGTTGGGGTCTTTCATGATCAGTACTGTCCTACCTTGTGTTATCCAGTCTGGGTGGGAGCCTGCTGCTAGCAGCTGGTTTATCTGTGCTGCTAGGCGTTTATGCACTGCTGTTAGTTTCTTTAGCCAGTAGGTGTGGATCATGTCTGGGCCAGGTGCTGCCCAACTCTTCATGTTCTTGACCCGCTGTTGGATGTCTGCTACTGTGATGGTGACTGGTTCCTGCTCTGGGAGATTTCTGTGGTCTGCTCTCAGGTCCTGCAGCCACTTTGCACTGGTGTTATGTGTCTTCTCTTTCTCCCATATGTTCTTCCAGTACTGTTCAGTTTCTGCTGTTGGTGGCTCTGCTATTACTCTGTTGTTGCACTGCAGTTGGGAGTACACCTTGGATGGTTCTTTGGTGAACAGGGCATTTATCTTCTTGGCCTCTGCTTCTCTAGTGTATCTTCTTAGCCTGGTAGCCAGTGCTGTGAGCCTTTGTTTAGCAGTCCCTAGGGCTTCAGATGCAGTCAAGCCTTTGTGTTTTTTCAGTAGCTGAATCTTATCCTTAACCTCCACACCCTTCTGTACTTCTAGCAGCTAACTAACTTCTCTTCTCTTGATCTTAGCCTCCAACCTCATTTTCCAGGAGGGGTATTGCTGCCGTTCTTCCTGATCATGTAGCCAAGCATCTCTAGGATTACAGAGGCTGTAGCGTAAATATACATATAAATATATATTATATACAGTAGTTTATTAATATATATATATATATATATATATATATAATATATATATGAATATATATTATATAGTTTATTATAGTTTTCTCATCTTGATGAGGGATTTCCTCTTTTTTTTTTGCCTTAGGGACAAAAACTTTGAGAGCCATCTTTGAGTGTAGAACACATAATAACTAATTTCAAACATTCCAGTTTAAGGCAATATTATTTTTAGGGCAACCATTACAATATAATTTATAAAAGCCTAGAGAAAAGGTTTGGGGGCTTAAAGGCTTACTCTAGATTTTCTCAACCTTTGGTAAAGCTCTTCCACTTTAATATGAATCTTGCTTTTTTTTCTTCATCATAGTCAAGATGGCTACTTTGCTTTTGATAGTGTAAGAGACAAATTAGTTTATCAATCTTCAGTTGTTTTGTGACTTTGCTGGCACTTGGGAGTCCTGAATTTGAGTGAGTGAGCTTCTTTTTCCCCATCACCATCCACAGAATTGGCAGAGACTTTTAGAGCATTTTTGATACATAAGTCTTGACAGAGATGATGGCATAAAAAGCAGGTCACCTAAAATGTTTGTAATGAATCAAAATAAATTAAATGTTAGAATAAAAGCATGGAAGGGGAGGTAGAGCTGCTGCTACTACAGTGCCCCCATGAAGAAAAAAAGAGGACAAATGCTCAAAGTATAAAAATGCCCTTAGCATAAGACCATGCAGTAGCAAGTGAGCTTATATGTAAAATGTTGGGTTCTGTAGTCATATTTTTTTCTTGGATATCCATGTAAGACTCAAAATCCATTCCTTTAAGAATAGTATGGCTTTTTTGGGGGGGGTGCCTTTGTGTCAGTGTTGATTCCTAGTGACTGCCTAGACTTGTCACTGCAGTTTTCTTGGCAAGATTTCAGAAGGGGTTTGCCATTGTCCGATTCCTAAGGCTGAGAGAGAGTGACTGGCCCAAGGTCACCCAGCTGGCTTCATGCCTAAGGTGGGACTAGAACTCTCAGTCTCCTGGGTTCTAGCCTGGTGTCTTAACCACTACACCAAACTGGCTGTCTACTATGACATAAGGAATGATAATCTTCCTCCTTCAGGACATTGTTTATAAATTATAAAGAGGACCAACAGTTGCTTGGAAGATGTACACAGTCATCAAATAAAGACTTGGACATCTACTGGGGAGCCACACTCAGTTTTCTCCCTCACGAAATGTACACATTTTTAAAACATTCCTATTTCTCATATAACATGGAACTTACTAGAGGATGGATGGATTTTCCTAAAACATGAAGAAGTGTTTCTTAAAGTATCTGATTTCAGATTAGATTGGGGTAATCTACTATGAAATAGAAATAACTGACTTCATAAGAAAATTTCTCTTGTGACAAAGCAAAAACAGTAATCTACAGAATTCTTCCACAATTATTGGTTACTCAAGTTCCAATTTTATCTAAAGGATATAATAAAAACAATATTCATTCTTCTACCTCAATCACACTGTTAGGTTCTCATCTTTATCATGCATGATTTAATTGTGAAAATCATGTCTACACTGTAATACATACATCTTGAGAGATATGAAGGCATGATGATAAAAGAGTTATGTCTATAATACTATGTCACCTCTTTAAACATAGTCTTTATATAACAGGTATTTGACTGCCATTTTCTTCCCAATGAAGTCAAGTATACTCACAATGGGTGCCCAATTCTTGATGAAGACTTTGTCATGCTGAGGTTATACAGGTAAGCAACACTTGTTAGCACATGAGTCAAGGGGTACATCAAATATGTTTCCATCCTTCTGTAAAGTTAAGAAAAAAAGTTAATATTGTTCATAAGAATTCTACTACTATTTCCCCCTATGTCCCAGAAAAGAGAAAATCTAGGGTTCTCATTTATTTTATTTTCATAATTTGGTCAGCATTTTAGATGGTTTTTGTCACTATTGATCAATCATTAATTGTTGTGGATTTCACCCTTCATATAAACGTTTCACTATTGCTTCCTGAACTCTGACTGTATGGTGTCCTTATACTTTGCAGATTTACAGAAGCTGAAACTTTCACAGAAATAGTCACCCTTCTTGTAAAGATACTTGAACCAGATTGTAATATTATCAAGATAAGCTCCAGTGCTTTGGAGGTCCCTGAGTTTCATGGCCTGTCTAACATAATTAACAAGAACATAATCACTTTGGACTACAACAGGAAGATAAACCTGGAATGCACTATAAGCTTGAACTCTTTAGAGACCTTTCTCCCAGCCCACGGGCAACTTGTTATTGGGGAAACCAAAGAAGAAGAACCTAGAGGAGATCAGCCACAGAGCTCCTTCCATACACCCAGTATGTCAGGCTTTAAAAAATACATTTATTATCTCAATACTATCTGCATATTATAGGGTGGTCATGTGCCTCTAGTTTAGCGTTCCCTTGGAAGCCACATTAAGTGCCAGATTGGGTCTTTGGAGTCTGCATCTGCCAGCATGCATGTGCTACATATGTTTACATACACACACACACACTCAAATACATACCTCTCTCTCATACACACACACATACACACACACACACTTTATCCCCTCCCCCCATCCAGTCAGACCATCTTTGTCTTTCAAACATAGAGCTCTTCACCAACAGCTTTTTTGCTTTTAGAAGGGAGAAAGGCTTTCTCTTTCTCTGCGCCCAGCACTTCAGCACCCAATGGAGTCTGGGATCATCAGAGGAGCTGCAGTGGGTCACGCTACTGGATTTTCAGGGCTGTGTATAAGCTGTGGGTACCCACTTTCCTTCTAGCTGAAAGGCTGTTAGAGGATAGTCCTTTATTTAAAGGTGTCCTCCATTAAAAGGGTTATTCAGTTCAAGTCCATTCAGAATCAAAGAACTGTAAGAGAAAAAAGTAGTTTGCTCATGGATAACATGCATTTGGATAATAGATTGAGAAGGTATGCAAGGGTTTTTTGTTTTAATTAAAATATCAAATATTAAAATGCCAGATTGGTTAAAAATGTCCTCTTGCTTAAAAGTTAATGTGTGAGCACTAGACCATTTTTCTTTGGGAGAGAGGTCCATAATTATGGATCTTACAAATGAGTAGGCTATTGTAATACCATTTCTTTGATCAATCTATTATGCTAATTAGATAGCATGCAGTTCATCCTCTCTTGAAAAGCAAAATTCTCTAGACTAAGCCTACTTCTTTGCATCAAGTTTGTGAGAACCAAGGGGAATTAGGAAGGGTTAATATTACTCTCCTAGCTGCATCCTTTAGATATACCCTGACTTATGACACACAAAAAAGTAAAATTTCTAGTACATGAGTGGAATAGGAATTTGAAAAGCCAAGTGATTAAGAAAGGTACAATGCTCCCAATCGGTGTAGTAGATCAGGACTTCACTAGTTTACTGTAAAGTAAATATAAAGGGAGAGTTTACCTAAGTATCATATACTGTAACATAATATATGATTTGCATATTTAATAATTATGGAAACTACAAATGCTCAGTGTACATGAAATGTGAATAGAAAACAGCTGTTTCCACCTTGGGCTGACTAACTTTGATTTGCCAGAGTTCGTAGCAATTGAAAGAGTTCCATGAAAAATGCCCTGGAAGTGGGCCTGATGACAGTTGAGAGATATTATTTATTTATTTATTTATTATTTAAATTTATATCACCACCCATCTCCCCCAACAGGGGAGATATATCTCATGAGTGAATGAAAAAGAGTGGCATTCTGATTTAGGACCGTATCCCTGAGCTCAGAATGTAGTAGTTCTGGATTTTGTTCCTCAGACTGATATATACCAATATTGGACCATAGGATGGCTGAAACTGTCTGATTAAGAGTTGTGTTTCAGGCCTGAAGAGAGTTCAGAATATTAGAGTGAGCTGTGATGAGTTTCTTCTGATGGGACTTAGATACCAACATTTGGATCCTCCTTCACCTAATATTGATTACATTTCCATCAGGCTGGATCTCACTGATACCAGAAGCAAGACTTTGTACAAGGTAAATGTCTTAGTTGAAGGCCCAAAATCTGATCTGGATTACCTGACTCTAACATCAAATCTAATGGCTATGGATTGCCTACTTGTTCTGTCTCTCACATTTTAAAGCAGCCTCAGATGTTTTTCCACAAATGGCCTGGTTCTTGGCTACTTAAAAAAACAGTAAAAATCTTCAGTGATGATCACAGTATGTGTTGTGATCTTAGCAGACATTATGGGTTAGATAACAGTAATTGTTCTCCACTATCAGAAAACAGCCCAACCTGGGTTCTGCAGAAAACCCCATAAACTAGGAAGACCTTGAAGAACAAGGTCCAGTAGACAGACAACAATCTTAGAAGTTTTACTAAGGAAAGGATAACTCTGCCCAACCCAGCAGCCTCTTTGATTTCTCTTGAGTCTTGGCACAATCTCCAATTCTCTTTTCTTGTCATATAATTCTGTGGAGCACAGGCAGAAAGAGACCAAATGAGAGAACATAAGATTACTTGGGTGACTATTATAAAGCTTTGCCATGAAACATCTGGTTCAAATAATGGGTCTACTTGAGAGGAGAGAAAAAACTCAGTTTCAGTCAGTGAAGCAGCAGAAGGTCAAAGTGAAGATGATGAGTTGGTAGTTGATACCCTTTGGACATTTGCTGGCTCTATAGACCCTGATACAGCTTCTTTCCCTAATGTGATGGATCTAATTTGTTGCTTCTTTCTTATTCCACAGTCTGAGTATGCTTGGCTTCCTGTTCAGATCAAAAGTGCAGTTTCTAACCAGGCCCCCCAACCTGCCTTCATGGCCATGCTCATCTTAGAAGCAGACCAATTCATTTTGAGTCCCCTATCGACAGCCATATTGGATGCTGAAGATAGTGAAACACCCAAATCTCTGCTGGTCTTTAACATCACCCAGCCACCCCAGGAAGGCTTCATTACGCACCTGCAAGACCACACTAAACCTGTGTCATCCTTCACATGGACCAGCCTTGATAATATGCTTATTGCATATCAGCCTCCAAACAGCAGCCATACAGAGAGGAGAAATTATGAGGTAATTGAAAGGAAGCTGATGCTCCAATATTGCATCTTTCTTTGTATCTGAAATCTTTCCAGTTCCTTAGCAAATAGTACATCATGTGCAGAAAAAGGATCCTATGAGGATTTCACTGCTTAGTACTGTTGTTCTGGGGTAGCTAGGAGGCGAAGAAAGCATCTCATATTATCTTTTGCTCACAATGATTTTTAAAAGAGTTGCAGGCTGACAAATGTTAAATGATCATATTATGAAAAATCAGGTGAACGTCATGCATGTCTGTGGAACCAATTCTGTATTTCAGCGTAAGGATTCTTTCTGATTTTAACCAATAAACTAGAAGTATTATTTATCTTTCTTCAGCAGTGTCTGGGTCTGTTGCAAACTCACTGCTCCCTCTTGTGGAAGTTAAAATTAATGACTTACATGTGAAACCTTAAATCATTGTGCTGATTGAATAGAAAGAAAATAAAAGTATTCTTCCTTTCCACCTCAAAATGGGATGCTGAAAGCTGTTGTCATAAAGAATTTGCTCCCAAATTATCAGTGCTGTAAATGTTCTTGGTTGTAAATTACCACATCTCTCTAGTATATTAGATCTGCCCTCATCTTGGAGCAGATCTATGTATATGGTCACTAAGAGTTGCCACAATTTGATGGCATATAATCATTAATCAGACCTGCCCAGAAATAATGAGCCATGACCAACTTTGGGAGTTTTAAAAAGGATTAGACAAATTCATGGAGGATAGAGTTCTTTCTTGTACTAGACATGACTGCTATAGATTGCCTCCATTATCAAAGCCAGTTTGCCTTAGCTGTCTTTTCTTCAGGAAGGTGGATGGGATGACATTATTTTGCTCCTGTCCTGACTGCACAATTCCCATAGCATCCCATTGGCTGAGGGGACAAAATTCTGCAACATACTTTGCACAGTGGAAAATAATGTTTAGTAAATAGTTCTGTCTGTTTTATCTCACAGGTGGAATTTGAGGTTCATGATTTGTACTTTGAAAGAAGTGTGCCAATTACTCTTTATATCTCCGTGAGAACAGCAGATACAAATGCACCAAGGGTTTCATGGAACATGGGTGAGAATTTCTTTTATTTATTCGTTTGTTTGTTTGTCTGTCTGTCAAATATATATAACTGCCCATCTCATGGGAAGTGACTCTGGGCCGCGTACACTAATCATGTTTATGTTACAGTACCTTTGATAAAAATACAAAGAATACCTGCAAGATCAAATGCAGTAAACCAGTGAGGTTTCTAGTAGATCTAATCTCTCTTGGCTTTGGAGGAAAGTAGTAAAATATGCAGAGAAAACAGTGGTTTTAAGCAAATAGTTAACACTGAATACAATGGAGTCAATGGAGTGAAAATACCTATGGGACAATTGTCAGTGTTGTTCTATATTAATAGGTATTTCTAAGAAATCATACAGTCACGAAGTTGGAAGGTTATTCAAGGTAGCTGCCTACTCAGCACAGGAAAGCATCCGTAACAGATGGCTGCCTGTGCTTACCACGGTGCAAATGTATCCCTCTGACCATTCGCTGAGGACATGTCCACACAATGCAGCCTCCATCTTGTAGGCAATCTGCTAGTGAGGCGAGCTGAAGCTGGTCCAAGATCTTCTGGCATGAAAGTAGTGTTTTCCCCTGTCAGCATAAGACCTCCCATTGGGGCAGTCCCAAGGTGGATGGAGATGCAGCTCTTCCTTGCTAGAGGATCAGCAGGTGGCAGGAAGGTAGTTATGAGGGAGAAATGCTGCAGGAAGGAGAGGGAACTAGTTGTGATGGAGAAACTATGGCTTCCTGAAATATGGAAGCTGTTCTGGCAAACCTATACAGTACCTCTGTTGATACAGCCTAAAACTATATTTGCCTTTTTGGTAGCCACATCACACTGCTGGCTCATAGTTAGTGTGCTGTCAACCCCCATTCCAGTTTTTTTTGCACAAGTACTACCGAGGCATTTCATTTTGGTTTCCTAAGTTTCCTAAACTTTACCTTTATCTATGTTACGTTTCATTCTTGTTTTTTTCAGCCAGTCTCAACTGTTTTAAATTGTATTTCCATCTTCTAGGGGAGTTGCTTTCCCACCCAGTTTTGCACCATCTGCACAAAGCACTTTTGCCCAGTTAAATGAGGAGCTTGTGTACTTTTTGATCCAGGCCTATGTTCATGGATGCTTCAGATAGTCATGGCCAAAAATGACACCTGGCTAGACTTATCATTGGTTCCTCATTGAGTATCCATGTCTAAGAACAAAAAATAAGAGGGATATTGTCATTTAGGGTTGATTCAGATGTGTCGTCATTACTTGGTAACAGTGACATTAATGATGCTCTCTAGCAGCGTTCAGATATTCTCCCTCATGTGACCAGGGAATCCATTTGTACCTATAAGGGCTGTTTAATGTGTTTAGGGTTCCTTTGTGATATCAAAACTTGACCACACAGTTCCGGGAGTTGAAGTCCTCACATTTTAAAATTGCCAAGGTTGAGAAACCCTGACAGAGAAGGTGGAGCAGAGATAGCAAGAACTTGATAGTGAAAATGGGGCTAATAGAGGCAGCCTTATTCTCGCCTGATCGTGAGGGAGATCTACTTGCATAAACAGGTCAACATGAATATAACATCACAGGCAGAACTTGGTTACACCCCATGAGATGTTCTACAGTGAAGAATAGAGAAATCAAGTGATGTGGAATGTAAAACAGTGAAACGTTTCTTTAAATAGTAGTTTATAAATATTTTCTTAAGTTCCTATAAATAGAAATAATTTTCATGCACAAAAATGTATCCATACACACGGACCAAACTATGCTGCATTAATATCTCATTTTAAATATTTCTCAAGTTGGAGGCAAATTAGTGTAATAACTCTGGTTGCATCACTGTTCTGGGATTCTCCCCAACCACCTTGAAACAGTTCTCTTGTCTTTTTTAGGTCTTGACCTCCTGGAAGGTCAGTCTCGCCCTATAACATGGGAGCAGCTTCAGATTGTAGACAACGATGATATCAGTGGGGTTCGCATAGTCCCTGTGGATGGGTTACAACATGGGCAACTTACCGTAAGAGGTACCATCTTCTTGCTGAAGTCTGTCTGCAGTAGTTGCTGTTTGGCTCTCAGTACTCCTCCTCAACATGAAGACTTTGGAAATAGCTTTTCCCTTGGATCATTCTCATTCATCAAATTGTTTCTTTCATGGTGCGGAACAAAAGATGGATCACCTGGTGTCCTACTTTCCATCTCTATTCTGCTGTCATTATGGACTCAAAAGGGTTAAAGTTGTAATAACCAAAGGCCCCTCCCTTTGGGGCTGTCCATGCTAATTATCCACAAGTTTGGTTCCAGCAACTCTGGAAAGTTCTGTACTTATAAAGATTGAGAAGATGCAGGTTATTCTTACTAAGCTCCCTGCCCTTTTTATCTCTTGCCTGTTGTTCATTCCTTTTCCTGCTTTTTGTTCTGTTTTTGCCAGTTAAATGTTTTTTGATGTTTGCTGGTGTTTCCTAAATATACATCCAGCTATATAGTCTGCTAGCTGAACTGAGTGGTGTGTGAGCTCACTCTGATTTGCATGTAGGGATTGACCGGGAGAACAAGTAGTCCTCACTTAACAACCATTTGTTTAATGATGGTTTGGACTTACAACTGTGTTGAAAAAAATGACTTATGACCAGTTCTCACACTTATGACCATTGTAGCATCCCTGCAGCCACGTGATCACAATTTGGGCACTTGGCAACCAGTTCACATTTATGACCGTCACAACGTCCTGTGGTCACATGATTGCCATTTTTTACCTTCCTGGCTGGTTTCTGGCAAATAAAATCAATAGGGAACTGTGTGATTCACTTAATGACCACATAGTTCACTTAACGCCTGCAGTGATTTGCTTAATGACCACTGCAAAAAGGTCATAAAATTGGGTTGGATTCACTTAATGACCACTTTGATTAGCAACTGAGATTCTGGTCCCAATTGTGGTTGTTAAGTGAGGACTACCTGTATGCTGGGTGAAACAAAACTGGAAATTGCCCATATTAATTTTGCAACATTCAGTACAGCCTCCTGTACAGTACAACTTCCAAAGTTTTGGAAACAGACTTTCCATCTGCCCCCTGGTTTTGCATTGTGACTAGATATCCTGGATAAGGAGCAGAGATCAGAAAAGGTTTGCAATATTTCTATCTGTCCCTCCTTGACGTTTGATTTTCCACATGTATACTTTTGTTTTTGTTGAAGTTACTCACTTGCTACACAGTGTAAGATTTTATTTGAGTATCTTCCCTCTCTTTGCCTCAATTTTGTACTTCCTGTTGGACTTCTGCTAGTGGAGGTTAGACTAAGAATGAGCTGAAATGGAAGGTGTTAGTCTTTGCAGGTGGGAGAGGGGTTTTAACTAATATTGGGGGGAGGACATTTTGCCTAAGAGACATAGGTGCTGGTGTGTATTGGGAGGGCAGAAGCAGAGTTCTCTGTATATATGTTGAAGGAGTAACAGAGGGGGAAGTATGTAACATATGGATTGCAGAGAAAAAATGCCATGTGGTTTAAGTGTCTAAATTTGAAGTATGTTGGTTCAGATTAATTATTCAAAAGTAATACAATATTTACTTATTTGAAAAGCATTTGACAGCAAACCCAAATGCTACCCTTAAAATGAGCAATACTGCACCTCTGCTTTAATATAAGGGCCTTACATTAGTGGTAGGACTCATCTTTTGCATTCTAAAGCTTCTAGGTTCAGTCCCCTGGTACCTTTGTTTTTGTATTACTTAAAACATTTTAAACTGCTCATCAGCAAAATGTGAAAGCTTCCCTAGTTTCACTGACTCATAAATCCATGAGTTAGTAAGAGACGGGTCCTCCCATATTCCCTGAGTTCTAAGCAATTCAGTATGATCCCATGAGCAAATTTTTGGAACACTGAAGTTAACAGGTTTATTGCTGTTTATCCTCTGATTCTCATTTCATCTCAGCTATTGCACCATCTTAAAAAAAAAGGGGTGCATTTCCCAAAGCAGATCCTGATATGAATTGGACACCTTGTATTGTCTGACAGGAGGAAAAGGATTCATGTTCAGTGTCTTGGATCTTAAGACTGGAGTTGTTCGTTACCATCATGATGACAGTGATTCCACCAAGGACTCTATTGTCTTCAGGATCTTTGACAGCCACCACAGTAGCCGCCACAGGTTTCCAATCAATATTCTGCCCAAAGATGACAGCCCCCCTTTTCTCATTAGTAATGTTGAAATAGAGGTTCATGAAGGAGAAACAATCCTGATCCAAAGCTCAATGCTTCAAGCATCTGATGTGGACTCTAGCGATGACTACGTCCTCTTCAATATCACCAGATCACCACAAGCAGGAGAAATAATGAAGAAACCTAAAACAGACCTTCTTGGTAATTTGCTCAACATCTACTGGTGGGGAAATGTCTCTATATTCTGTCTCTTTACAGAACGTTTGAGTTCTGTTTTCACATATGTCCCAGTCCCATCTGTTTTTTGGCATATGGCCTCTGGCACTTCATTCAAAAGTAAAATGAATCCCTCACCACTCCCCACAAGTTCTATTCCCAGATATCTGCAGGGAGGGGACAAAAAAGTCAAGGTAGTGGCTGTGATTGTGTTATCAAAGCCCTGACCCTTTTTACATGCACACAGTTGATTGCACAATTGGGTCACCATCTTGACTGTTTTAACTCCTCCCGCTATGAATGCCCCTCCCTGAGAAACAAAATAATTGTTGCATAAAGTTCAACACAAGAAGTTCCTCATAGAATTTGAGCATTATGTTTACTTACCACGAATATATGTTACATCCTTCCTATATAAGTGGGAACAGTACTAAAATGTTCATTTAGAGGGGATGTTAAAGGAAAACATCAAAGAAACACAAAGTCTTTACAGGTGTACCTTAACAGCATTAAGGAAATTACTAATTTCAAAATTAATATAGAATTCCTATGTCTAAGATTTCATGCCAAAAAAAAATATTATAATATAAGTGATCTCTGATATACTAGGCTACAGATTCTTTTTGTAATTTAACAGGTTATCCAGTCACTAAATTCCTTCAGAGAGATCTATTTAATGGGATAATTTATTACCATCACTTAGGAGGAGAAATATTTGAAGATTCATTTGAGTTGGTTCTGTGTGATAGCCATGATCCTCCCAATCTTTCAGAAATTCAGGTAAGATTTAGAATTTATTATAAGGAATGAGAAAGAAAGCAGTGACATTTCTCTATAATCAAAAGGTATAGTGTTAAAGACACAAGTGAGCATGTCCCACCGAACACAGTAGAATTCACTGCTATGCAAATGAATGAGAATGGCTTTTTTCTTACCTAGATAGATCAAATTCATGATTGTATGTTATGGACGAATGTTGTCAGGTTTCCTCCTTAGCTGCCTTGATAGCGGAAGCTATCTAAATATATGACATGGCGTGGATAGATAAGTACCTTTATTGCATGCTAGAAGGAAGCAAATTCTTCTCCCCACCTTTTGCATGGTTTTATCCACAGTTTGCTTTGCATGTCTCACACTTTTGCTAGATGCCATTTGGTTGTTCACCTAATCAGAAATCCCACCCTGGGAAAGATTAGCTCCCAACATGTTTCCCACAGCCATATTTGTTGTTGGGAGAAGCTGTAACTCAGGCTTCAGGAGGATATCAGGCTGGGGAAAACTCTGTATTTGCACGAAGTAGAGAAATGGCATGGCAAACCAACAGAAAATGCAATACTAGTCGAACATTATTAGCTGTCCTTGAGGTTGTTTCTTCTAGCAGATGCCAGAACAAAGGACTGCAACATTTCAGAAAGTGTCCCTGGACTTCTAAAGTAAAATACAGATTAATTTAAACAAAATGTAAAGACCAACATTTCACAAGGCTGCCAGCTCTTGCAAGATTTCAACATGCCCATGTGATATTTTGTGAGAGCACATGCAGGAATGATGAAATCTCATTAGATTTTGGCATTCTTTTTTTTTTTTTTTAATGGGGAGAGTATCTAGGTAAATGTTTGCAGGATCTGATCATGCTTGAAAAATTTGACAGCCCTTGTACTTGTGGTGGGTGGTCCAACAAGTTGCATAGGTTCCTTCTAAGCACCATAGCTATTTAACTGTAGCATTTTGGATAGTCACTCTGTATTCAAAAAAAATTCAGGGTATAGTAATTTTTCTTACTATTGTTATACTAGATAATAAGAGTACGCATAATTCCTGTGAATGATCAGCTGCCAAAAGAATCTTCAGGAACAAATCGCTATCTGACTGTCAAGGAAACAGAGATTGCTCATTTAACAAAGAAACATCTTGGTTACATAGACACGGAAACCCAGGAAGGGGAGCTAATATACTCCATAACGTCTCCCCCATTCTTCTCTTCTGCACATTAGTAAGTCTCAGGGGAGGCACGCTTCTCCAGAGAAAACATACGTGTGTGTATTTTCAAGATCAGCTAGCCTTTGATGGTCAGCCGGGAGTGTTATCAAGGGGAGATTGGAAGGACTCCTGCTTCTCTGTTCGTTTTACATTATGCACACTTTGACTGTGGCCTTACTGGTGATTAGTTTTTCAATTTTCCTACAGTTTTTCAGGCCCCTCCCTGCAGCCACTTAGTCTACCTGCATGGATGTGTGGAGATAGGGCTGCACTATATGTACAATATTAGGGGCAGATTTATGTAGCCTCCAACTTACTGTACATGAAACTTACTGAAACTTAAAGATACTTCCTGTCTTAATATCTTTGCATACATGTACAGTATATGAAAGTTCTCAGCATGTATAGACAAAAATATGACAAGCTAATGCAATGGCAATGGACACTCTAAGGATACAGATCCAATAGGGTTAAGTAGGCAAGCTTAAAATGGCCTCAGAAGGGCATTTGAAAGCACAGATCTGATTATTCGAATTGGGAGGCTTCAGATTGTGCTTGTGGCTTTATGAATTATCTAAGTACATAGATACGTTGCCATAACAGCATGATAGACAGTAGGGCGATGCAAAGCATTGAAATGCAGTTGCAGTTACATTGTGGCAGATAAAACACATCTCCTTGAAGCCATGTGCCCTGGAAGTCTTGAGCCAACTGCTTCATAGCCTCCTCCCTCCCTCCCTCCCTCCCTCCCTCCCTTCCATTTATATAGCTCCTATCTCATAACTAGAGAGCCAGTTTGGTGTACAGTAATGGTTAAGGCACCAGGCTAGAAACCAGGGGACCCTGAGCAATAGTCCTGCCTTAGGCACGAAGCCAGGTGGGTGACCTTGGACCAGTCACTCTCTCTCAGCCCTAGGAAGAAGGAGGCAAGGGCAAGCCACTTCTGGAAAAGCCTTGCCAAGAAAACTGCAGGAACTAGTCCAGGCAGTCGCCAGGAGTCAACACTAACTCAAAGGTGCAATCATCGTCATCATCGTCGTCATCTCACAACTGCAAGGCTGGGCAGCAAACATATTAATAGCATACTAAGATGATGATAATATAATGGGGTCCGAGGACAATCTAACTCAAACCATTGAAACACAGAATCACATTGATGGACCCCATACCTGGGGAGCATCCAGGTCTCCAAGGATTTATGAAATACTAGCAGGGCTGGGGCCAATGAACTGTGACTGCTTCACTTTTCTATTGGTCTTAGTGGAAATTTTGTCTGTGTTTGCAGATGCCCATACAGAGAAGCAGGTAAAGACTTTACAGTACCAATCCTTCCAGCGCAGCATGCTTTGTAATGCTTTCGTTTGGAGGGATTGTATAGCCTTGATTGTTCACCAGTCACATTTTGATTATATGCCTGTATATGTTATTTATTGATAGATGAAAATGAAAGACTTGCTTTATTTTTTCAAAAAATCATTATCTACATACAGTACTTATGCAGACATTCTGTCGGTCACATCTTTATTTCACTACCTGTTATAACAAGTAGAGAGGCAGTTATAATGAACTCTCTGTCCCATTTCATAATGACTGTATTTCTTCTCTTGCTTTTCAACGCATCCCATGATTTTGTACACACATATGACATGTTTTTTTGTGCAGCCACACAGATGCTGGAAAATTGTTCATGGCAGATAGTATTCCTAAGCTCATCAAGGATCCTTCTACTCCATCACTGACATCATTCACTCAGGTTTGTCATTAAATTTAAAGTTTACCTGAAAACGAAATGTCCCATCACACATTACACCCACTTTATTTAAAGAGAGTCAATTGAAACAAGATGCTCTGCATATGATTAGAAGCAGTTTGCACTGCATTGAAACCATGAAAAAAACCATATAGCCCAAAGTTAGTGGGAGATAACAGGATTAATGCTAGTTTTAAGGAATTCCCGTGTGGGGTTAAACGCCAAAACAGATTCTTCTGATCTAGTTGGCCATGTAAAATATTATTGGTTAGGTGCTATTGAGTCAAACCCAATCCCTCTGATCCTGATCATCTTGATCTGACCCCAGTAACAATCCTTAGTTCTTCCAAGGACATTAAGCAATCTCTGATCCTGCCCATCTGCCTAATCCATTGTCTCCCTTCTACTTTGCTCAATCCTGCCAAGCACAGTAGTTTTTTCCAGAGCAGTCCACTTGCATCAAATTCATGAACTCTGCTTGCTTGTAATCAGTTCAAGGGAGCAGTCATTCTTAATTTGATCCAGGATGGATTGAGTGGTTCTTCTTGCAGTGTACAGTATTTTTAATAAACATTTTCAGATCCATAATTTGAAGGTCTTTTACCTCCTTCCTCTCACTCTTTCTTAATGACCAGCTTTCACAGCTGTATAATGGCTGAAATGTAAAACATAATGGTGGGTTATTGTAAAAATGTATGCACAAATAGATTAAAGCATAGTATGGTTGCAAGTATTTCCATGATTAAAAAACTGTTAGTGATGCAGATACAGAATGGAAGATTTTAGTGATATATAACAGATATTTGTTTAATTATTTTGCATCCATAGCATGCCATAAACCACATGAAAGTTGCCTATATGCCACCCCTGGAAGACATTGGTCCTGAACCTCAATATATCCAGTTCACATTTTCTGTCAGCAATCAACACGGTGGAACTTTGTATGGGAACTGTTTTAACATTACTGTTCTTCCAGTGGACAATCAGTCTCCAGAGGTATGGCTCTGATGCTAACAGTAGAAGGAAATAGAGGCTCAGGTCTGAGCTTCAGTAAGTGTAGAAACCAGGCTTGTTTTCTACACTTACACTTTTTAAATGTGGGTGTTTTTCAAAATCATTTGCTAGATTGTATTTTTGGTATAATTTAAATAGGATTTTAAAACAACAACAATAGTGATGGTATCTCAGAATGGAATCACGTGTTTTGACAAAACGTGGCTTTCCCCGGAGAAGACAGGGAGGGGCAAAGCACATTCAGGAAGGGAATTAATGATTAGAAATGGGAAGCCTTAAATTTTCTTGTGCTGTCAATTCTTCTTTAGAATTGTCAGTTTTCCCATTTCTGAGCCAGGATGATGGGAAAATAAATAAAAAAGCAAAAAAACAGAGAGGTGTCAGAAGGATTATAAAAGATTACAATTTCCTCTTTCTATATTCTGCTTTACAAGTTTCTCTCCAGCTCTCATAGCATTTAGAAGCTTTTGTAAAATGTAAATCTGCCTATGTTGTAGGCTATTGCAATTGTAATATTTTTTTCCTCTTTCGTGTGGTCTGAGGTTTTTTCCCCCCTATAAACTTTCACAATCTGTTAAAACTAGGGGCAATTTAGGGATAAATGGGAGAATAAAACTCTTATTTACTCCTATATGTATCTGATGGAAAGAATGTTTTCTTGGGTTGAACAGGAGTTAAAATGAGAAATAAGCAGGCTGTTAAAGCCCAAAGATTTGCCTGTTTCTTTACAACTTCAGAATCAGCCCTGTCTCTCTCTGATCTTATGATGTCTGTATTTGGAAACTGAGAAATTATTCAGTGTATCTGGATACACAACAAAGCAAAGCTAGCCTTTCATCTGGACTACAACTCAGTAGAGTTTGGAAGTGGTCCTTTGCCCACTGCTGGGAACTCTTGCTTTGACCTTCCTCCAGTGTCCTTGCTAAAGCCAACCATCATCCTTCCTCTTCCCTTTGTAAATCGTTTATCGAGGTGGGCGCTGAAGAAATGTGATAAATAAATAAAATAAATGTTCAGATACGGATGTTCAGCATCCTCCAGCTGCTGGATAAAGTTAGAATATTGCAAAACATTTCAGATTGGAAATTTTTGAGCACAAAGCAGCCTTCTTTCAAACTCAGAACATCTGTTTTGACTTCAGTGAGCTGTTCTTCCTTCACTGGAAATGTTCTGATGCTGTTTTTGCATTACCAGAAGCGTTCTGAGCTAAAAACAGCCCTGTTTCCAGCTCAGAAAATTTCAGATTTGAAACGTTTGGCCCACCTGTACTCAGCATCATAGGGAAAATACACTGGTTGTAAAACTACTAACATATGCTGTATTAGCAGTTATTGCTGGAGGATGATTTAAATGCAATAGAAAAATGATGGTTTGTAGGGGTAGGAAGATTAATTCCACAAATTAGTTCATACAAGATGAACTGAAAAATGGGAGGGGGGAGAGAGATAGCAATTTATTGTACATCCTTTTTGTGTGGAGTTGAAGTGAGAGGATTTTTGTTGCTCCTTAAGGAGCAGTAACTCAAGGGGTGGGACACTGTTTCTTTGCACTTTTGTGCAGAGACTGGCGATAAAGTGGAGAACCATCAGCTGGAGATAAACAAGGTGAGCGTTGACTGGCTCATGGTGTTCTCTGTATGGTTTTTGCATGTTGAGGTTGGCAGAAATGAAGACAATCATGGGTCAGTTTCAGACTTTGTGAGGACTTGTGAGTGGAACCAGCAGAAACGGAAGTGCCATATGACTTTGAAATCTCAGTAAATGTAGCCAAATACATACTGTACTTACAGTACTCCTCATAGCAGAACTGCCAGCAAAATGAGGTAGACCAGACCACAGGAAAACTAAAATGACTTTTATTGAGATTGGCTATAATAATAGAAACTTTTACAGTCTGACTGTGCTGTACCTCCTCCCTTTACTTATTAGGGAGGCATCTGTCTGATCCACTTCCGAATGCTATCTGGATGTTCTGGACTTAGAAGATGTTTTATTCTTTGTCACCTTGGCAGTGGAGCTTGCATATCTCCATCAATACCATCTACCTTACTTTCTACAATAAGAAAATATAATTTCAGAAAATACTTAAAATCATTTTTCATTTTGGGCACAGAGGCTGACATTCTTCAACTGACTTCATACCAGCTGAGTAAATTTTTGTGGAGGGCCTATCCAGGATATAAAGCGTCTTTTTTTAGATGAGATTTTTCAGGGCCTGCAGAATTGTGTTTTATGAAAAGAATTGCCTCAGTACAAAAGGATCAGTAAAATATTATTCTGAGAGGAAATGGCAACTGTTGTACCTTTTCTTTTGCTTAGGTGCTTACACACAGCTTGAAAGTAAAAGAAGGAGGCCTGAGCACCATTACCAAAGACCATATTTTGATTTCAGATGTGGACACCAAACTGGAAAACATACGTATCCAACTCCTTGGGCTTCCTCTTCATGGGACTGTTGAGTTAGATGAAGTTCCTATGAATCAAAGAGATTGGCTGACCTGTGAAGACTTGCAGATGTCCAAAGTCAGGTTAGAGAGCTAACTGCTTTTGCTATGAAGTCATAAGCCTGATTTAAAAATGATCTATTTTGATGAAATGTAGCTGTCATATGTTCACTGGGGAGCAAATATGTTTCAGTTCTTTCCCTTCCTCTCCATATTAACTCTTTGCAGATATAAAGCTAGCATGTCAGGAAAGCTAATCCAAAATTCTCCCTATCAATTTTATTTCAAACAGTAGATTCTGTATTTACAACTGGAAACCCAACCTTCCTACATAGTGATATCGAGATGTATTGTAGTACAGTCTCCATGATCCTCAGGCAGCATGATCAATGTTCAATGAGATAACATCAGTTGTAATTGACCACACCTAAAGGACTCAAAATAGAAGAAGTGGGGGGGGGGAGTAAAAATATCAAAATGGTGGGTGTGACCATGTGATCAAAGCCCCATTCCTTTTTAACATACATTGTATACATGTAAAAAATGTATACATTGGGGGAGGCTTTGATTTCATAGCTGTACCTTACATCTTTACTTTTTTGACATGCCCCCCCATGAATGCCCCTTAGTGAAGAGTGGGGTATATTAGCTCTTTTGAGAGAAGACTGAATTTAGTAACGTGTACAGAGGTTAGTGCGTTATTGAAGCAGTTGAAGTGCCAATAGTAGCAGTAGCAGCCTTGCAAACATAAGTTTATAATTTGATTCCCATAGGTACCACCATAATGGTTCAGAGCTTCCACAAGATCATATTCTTTTTGTGGCTACAGATGGCATCAATTCCTTTGAATTCATTCTCCATGTGAAGGTCAGTGTAAGATTCCTCAAAATGTCCAGTACATCCAGTGGAAAAGTGAAATTTTCAGAGGGATTTGCAATTTGTTTCAGCAACTGGGAGTTTGTAGACAGGAAGAGGTTTGTTCTTCACTTTGGAGGTTGATGTGACAGTACTCGTTAGACAACAAATTTGATATGTAGGAGTTGATAGACACCTGCACCTGTTCCAGCTTATCCCCTGTTGTCAGGAATGAATTTCATTTAGAATTAAATGATGAAGAAAATGCAATGTGTTAGTAAGAGAATGATTTTTTTCTCAGGTATGTTTAGGCAGCAAAAGCCACTTAAGCAAACCAAGCCTATGTTGCATTTTATCTGAGTTCACTTTTACGTTTCCTAGATTATTACAAATCAAAATGATTAGATACTTTCTTTTGTAAATTTGGGAAAATATCAGTCCAACTATGTAGATTATGCTTTTTAAGTGTACACATAAACAGCTAATTCTGCATACTACGGTGCAACCACATGCAGTGGAATCTAGGTTCTCTTCTTTTCTTCAGTTCTTTAAATAAAAACGGTTCAGGAATAGATCCGTTTTCAGGTGGGAGGAAGGTACTTTTGCATCTCTAATACACACACTGCACTGTGCAGAGATCTGGATTTGAAAGGTGAACTGTCCTCTACGAAATCAGGAGAAGATGTATTTCATTTGAGGTGCTCTTGACAGGTCCTATGTACATGCCCATCCTTGCTCCATATCACATTTTGCCCTTCAAGTCCAGATCACTGGATAGCCCTCATATGTGCCACAGAAGAAGGAGCAGTAAGTAGAGGAATGGTGAGCTGGGAAAAGAGTAAGAACCCACCTGTCTTTTTATTGCTTTGCTTGCCATCTCCCACTCCTGAAGCTGTTTCTCTCCTTCCAGAAACAGGGTTTTTTTAGAAGGCCAACATGCGTAGATGACACATAGTTATCTCATGGAATGGAATGGCCAAAGTTGTTTGGAAATGTTCAGATACTCTCACCTGAGAAGCTGACTGTTGCTTTCTGCCCTGTGGTTTTGATCCTAGGGTTGTCCATCTGTGGAGCATGTAGTTCACTGTTTATAGGCACAACAGTTTGTGCTGGCTGTATAATCTGAAAATTTCTTCCTCATCTTTTTTGTCCATTTCTCTCCATATTTTATGTGTTGACATTAGTAGGAGTTTTTCAGATGTTAATTGAATGTAAATCTACTGTAATTTACTCTCTTCCTTAGCTGAGGCATGCTTGCTCACTGTGGCAGTGAATTACACAGAGAATCACTACAAGCTGACTTCTGCTTATGCATTGGACATTGCTTTTCTTCTCTTGAAGCTCCCATTTCTTTCTTAGATTTGTTCTGAGGTTTTTCCCAATGTTCTGGAGCAGATCTTGGAATGCACAGGGAGACAGGGAGGAACAATAACCTAACTTGCCAGCAATATCCATTCCATGGCACATGATATAACTGGAAGCAATCCTCTGTCTATGCATATTCTCTTTTAGGTAATTCCTGTAAATGATGAGGCCCCGGTGATGAATGCTGACCTCATTCCCTTCATGCAGTGCCCAGAAGGACAGGCAGTGCCCATCACTTCAGAGAACCTCTATGCAACTGATAAAGATAGTGAAGAACTGCAGCTGATGTTCATGGTTGCACGACCTTCTAAGCATGGGGTTGTGAAGAAAGGTGGACTTGTGATAGATCGCTTTCTCCAAGCTGATATTGTTTCTGGAACAGTGACATATGAACATACAAGTAAGCAAAAGCATGGGACTAATTGTAGAAGGCACAGAGAATGGCCTTGAAGGACAGTGGAAAGATCTGTTACCAAGGCAATGATCAGACAAGCATGGCTTAAGCCCATTCCAAGAAACAAACTTGAGAAAACGCCTCAGGCAGGACCTCCCTAATTCACATAAAAATAAAGCCAGGGAGGAGGGAAGCATATTCAGGCTTGCAAGATTTTGTTACTATAGTTGTTCTAATAAGAGTAGTTTTAGACCTATATGGCATTGGTTTCTTAGTCTGATCTACCCAGTAGGGCTGGCACTAATTATATAAAGGCCTGAGTCTTTACTGGTATCCTGAAAAATGATCTCCCTTGCAGTTCCTTTTGAACTGCATAAAAATGGCTCTGCTATGTCTGGAAAGGGCCTTTCTGGTGATTTGTTTTTGTTTTTATGTAGCATTGCTATACCACATCTGAAAATTAATATATTATGTTTTCCAAGAAAAGAAAAATCCAGAAAAAAAGAAAGAAAGACATTGAATGCTGGAATAAGTAGGAGTGAACTGTGCTCAAGAAATATTTAGTAGATTTATTTTCTGCCCAATTTATTTCCAGTCAACAAATTTTACCACTAATTTACTTCTTCAAGAAAGTTTGCTTCTCATATCAAAAGATAAACTCTTAATACTTTTCACTTAAACTGTAGACTCCTTTACCAGAGGGTTGTTTAGTAAAGGAGTTTTAAAAAGTTTGTCCTTCATAAGGATTATAATGATTATAATGATTAGTTGCCCCTGAAGAAGGAATTTCATTCTATAATGCATTAGGCAGAAGTAAATTGGATAGTAACTATTTCTTTGGCACTTCTTCAGAATTACTTTCTTATTCTTCCAGATGAAAGTCGCATGTAATCCATAATATTTTAAAATATTGGTCAAGATGCAGAGAGCATCTTAGCATTAATCCACCACTTGGATTCTTATTTTTACTTCTATTTATATTATTTTTTACTGTATTTTACTTTTTGTATTTATTGTGATGGTTTTAATCGATTATTGTTTTAATCGATTGTTGTTTAATCGAGTCCTCCGATGGGAGGAGATGGGCGGGGATAAATTAGATAAATAAATAAATAAATAAAATTAATTAATTAATAAAATAATATGGCTAGACTTCAGGTGACAGATGTTGTAACTGATGCTGAACTATCATTAATTTTATTAACTATAATAATAATATTAACTATAATAATTTATTAAATTTATATGCCATCCGACTACTGACTAGCTTCCAAAGCACGAGAGTCCTTTTCACATAGAATTGACGCAGACATGGCAATTATATAATGTTCATATGAGTAATACCAGATATTTCTGTTAGTGAAAATACAAGTGAAATGAAATGAAATGAAATGAAATGAAATGAAATGTATCAAACAAAAATAGTCATGTGCAAAATTGATAAACTTTTGATTTACATACATAAATCTTCCATTTTGCCTGTGTATCACCTCTTTGAGCAGCCAATATTATAAAGCATAGAGTGTTTATGAGGCCAGTCTTCATGACATAAAAGCAGATGACACTAAATAATCAAACCCATACTTTTACTGATGACAAATGCTGAAGGTGATCCTGGTATCTGGACAAAACACTCGTATCTGCCACCAAACAACTCCCGTGAGTGCAGTTTTTCTCCCCCATTTTAGAATTCCAGTTCATCTTGGGAAAATGCATAAAGAGAAAAACTTAAAATCAATTGTGAAAGCATCAGCTCAATTCAGTTGATGAGTTTCTCATCTGACAGTCTTCCCTCATGAGTCTGTTGAAGAATTGTTGGCCTGAAAATCTCTCAAAATCTCCCACCACATGTAAAGCTGACAGACCTGATTTAGTTCTTTCTACAACTGCTCTGTACAGCTGTTCTGATTTACAGTCTGAACGGGTGCAGTCCAATAAGAAGAGTGTTTCAGGTCAGAAACTACACGATTGAATCAGGTCTAGGAACTCAGCAGTGAAATTTGGTAATGAATTTAGATACAAACTTTCTTAAATATATAACAGATTTATTAAGAAAGAATACTAGCTCAGTGGAATTGAAGCACTTTTCAAATCTATCTTTTTTCCAGTGGGATTGATTGGAACATGTCTCTAACAGCACCATGTGATGCAATGGGACTTCTAAGTTCTTACTTTTGGCTGCCTGTTGTCAAAATAGTCATTAGGAAAATATTGAAATATGGAATTACTTTACAGTAATATTAATAATGTCCTCATGCTGCATATCCCATATGAGAAAGTAATTGGTTACTTCCCAGTGCTGCACCCCCAGAATATTTATCCTATTTGCATTACAAAGAAAATATATGTGTAGAATCTTTTGATAGCTTTGTGATTATTAATTAACCACACAAATATAGAATAATGCACTATAGCTGCATAACAATTTTAGACATTTCTTTTAAACTTCTTTTCATTATTCATGATTTCAAAATTATTGCTGAATATAATTTTCATACCTCTTGTTGGAATGATAGGTTAATGCTGCAAAAATATCATACTTTATCTATAGTTGTTTTTTTCCAGGTGGTGAGATTGGCTTAGCTCCTATATTTGATATTCTTACCTTTATTGTGTTGGATGATGAAATTGGTCCTGATGTAAAGGCCTGTTGTGATGATAAGTCTCCATTTTTTCCTGTGCCACATCATAAATCCTTTCCAGTATATGATATTAATATCACAATATTTCCAGTCAACAACCAGCCACCATCAATTGCCACTGGTAAAAATATTATTGTTTTTATGTCTGTCTAGTTGGTAAATGGGGAAAGGCGATTGTGTAAACACATGCAAAATTTAGCATATAGCAAAATAGTTAAATGTTTTCTTATTTACTCATTCAGATTGCCACATTCTGTCATTTAAAACTTAGGGAGAATGGTAGAGGATGGAGGACATCTTTATTCTTGCCTGTACCAGTGGAGCTATGAAGGCTATGTAGAGTACCATCCATAAAAAGCATTGTCCATCATGGATAATGAGATCATTAGTGGTAAGCCAAATAGGCCAGTACCAATTCAACTGTGCTGCAGGACATGGAAGGACACCAGTAATATGTCTGCATTCAATTCATAATACAATTCATATTTCTTATGCCACTGCAAGGCTGACTAATTACCAGAATTACTGCACAATAAATGTGGGTTGTGTTACAAGTTACAAAGAGAAGTAATCATGAATCCATTCTAAGATTTGCTGAAATCTTTGGGGATTTGCTTAACACACTGTCATTAAATTCCAATGTGATTGTATGAATGAATGCAGTAGTGTGAAACCCAGTTTTTCACAGTCAAGTTTTATTGAGTTTGTCCAAGATGGACTTGCAGCTCCAGCAGATGTTGCAGGTGTGATCTTCTGCTATAGATCAGCACTTCAATTTAGGCACCCTGCAATACTGCTATGGCAAATGCAATTCCTAGATTAAAGTGATTGACATAGCCCTTCTCATGCAAATGTTGCAGGACTTTTGCAGTGTGTATTCTGTTCCACTGTCAGCATTCTTTTATTCAGATGTTAGTGGAATTGCATGAAATTACAAGAAAACAAGCCTTGGTCTTTTGGGCATGGAAAAAACTAACTGCAGAGAAGAACAAACAGCAGGCCAGAGTTGTATGAATTAAATCTAAATTGCTTTTTTAATTATTTGAAGTCTGTGTTGAAATCAGTTTTGAAATGCAAGGTATGATATATGCCTGCAGTTGGAAGGGTAACATATAAAAGGTCTGAGATGGTGTTAGGAATGAAGGTGGCAAGACAGGAACCAGGAGGTTTCCAGGCACAAGAGAACTTTTATGTTTACACATCCCAGTTGCCTCCAAAAGCCTTCAAGAATGGCTTTCCGTTGTCTTGGAAAAGTGGGAGGAAGAAGCCTAGGATTTAAATCCTGCATAGGCTTTGATTGTTGTGAACTTCACATGGCCGATCTTCTGTCGCATATGACTTCCTCCTAGTCTGCTGAGTCACAACTCAGAAACTAGTTCCTAAAAACGGGTTCAGTGTCTAGAGAGCTGAGATTTCCAGCTGTGCCCGAGGGAAGTCCAAATAACAGAAAGAACTTTACTATTTCAGATTGCAGATGAAGTTGCATTTAGGAATGCTTTCTGTGTAATGAAACTTCCCTACAATAATTAAGTTGCAAAGATGAAGGGGGAACATATTCCAGGAAGGGTTTTTTTTTTCAATTTCAAGATTTTCATATACATACACACACACACACACAAACATTTACAATAAAAATAAATGATCTGGGAAGAGCACTAAAAGTACATGACTCACTTTCTCCTCTCTGAAATTAAATAGTCTATTACTGTATATACCTTTAATATAGTAACTAAATGTAGAAAGATTAAGTACTAGTTTAATGTTAAAAGTAAACTTTTAAAGATCAGTAGATGAAGACTGATCATATTTAGGATTATCTATAAGGACAAAGCTGAATTATACATATTGCTTTATTTTTATTAATTGTTTATAAAGTATCCAACCTCTGCTAGGCATTAATTATAGATTAGAAATTCAAGACAATCCCTTGACACAGGTTTATCGTTAAAAGCTTTCATACTGGGCATATTAACTGGACTTAGAAGAAAAATTGCATTTAAAAACACAGGATCTCTTGTGGATGAAATTATGTATGAGTCCTAAATACTACAACTAAGTTTGCTGGAGTGAGCTCTAGTGTTACGCAATAGTTCCAATTCAGATCTCTTTATTGTTCTTCCACATTTTACAAAATAAAGCTAGTTTGCCAGTATTGTATGCAAGTACACCACTTTTCAACAGCTCACGTATAAGCAGATTTGTGGTTTGCTGTCTATCACCCAGGCAATGTTCTGAAATTGAAGGATTGTCCCAGCAGAGAGATTAAGCACTGATGCATGAAAAATGGTTCATTATGAGCAATTCATAATAGCTTTCAGGCAATTAATGCTGTGACAAACAGAGGTAACAACCCATCTTGAGCAGCCCATAAACCATTCTGAATAGCTTATCAGCAAAATTGTTTTGCAAGTGTTTTTTCCCCCTTTCTTCTTCTCTTGCTGAGAAAGAAGAGTCATTGGTCTGACTGGAAAACAATGGCACCAAGTGGTTGAAGGAGAGTTTTCCTCATTAATTATTAGTTGCATTTCTTTAGCCTGAAATACCATGGGGATTTAATAAGTTTAAATAACAGTAATCATCTCTCTCTCTCTCTTTCTCTCTCTTGCAGGACTTGTGTTTGCTGTGCTGGAGGGTGCCTCAGCAGTTATCACAAGTAAACACTTGTATGCCACTGATCTTGACACCAACGCAGATGACTTACAGTTTGTTTTAACGTCACCTCCCCAGTTTGGGTACATAGAAAATATATTACCTTCACCTGGTTTTGAGAAAAGCAATGCAGGAATAAGTATAGGTAGGTCTGTGCTACAGGGAAGGGCCACTTGTCTTTAAATACAGAAAAGTTGGTACCTTCTCTGGGGTATCTTATGGCATTCCTGTATATACTGATGGCTGTCTGTTGGGGTTCTTATCTGTCCTGTTCTTGGTTATGGATTTCACTGTATTCTGTGGAGAGACTAGTTGAACCCACATTTATCTGACATTAAAATTGGCTCCAGGTTTTGGCAGTTGGCTCCACCTCTAGTAAATACAATGAACATTCTCTTATTTCTGTGTAACCCTTTCTTTTTGTCTTTATTCTAAACAATTGTATGTGTTTTGTTAGTTATCTCTACTGTTATTTCCATCAGGGGGAGAAATAAGCATTTTTATTATTTTTTCATTCCACCCCTCCCCGCATGTCTAGCCTCATTTCAAATGGAAAATGTGAGGAAGATGCATATTAACTATGTTCAGACCAGACACAGGAGAATTGAACCAACCACAGACCAATTTATGCTGTACGTCACTGATGGAAAACATCATTCAGTGGAAACACCATTTTATGTCTTAATTAACCCGAGCAATGATGAAGTACCAGAATTCATGGCAAGGAATATTACAGTAAGGAAGGAAATGGTGTCTCAAGGACCTCTTTTAACGAGGCAATATAGTAATCTTTGCTTTTATGGTCTCTTGTCAAAATTATTCCATCTCTGATCTTATGTGCATGTATATTCAACCAAGTCACGCAAAAACAATTGTGCTATGTTTATCTTCAAAATATTTTATTTAGGCCTCTGACCTTTTTGCTTTGAGTATATCATTCACCTGTACCCCAATTCTGTACCCAGACTTCTATGAAGCCTTGTTTGTCTTGCTTTAACTTTTGGGAGGAGTATGAAGGATCAATGGAAAAAGCAGGCTAAACATTGCATTTCTACAACTTACCTAATTGGCTGAGCTGCAGAAGTTCAGTTCTGTCAAGAGAACGCAGCAGTGTGATACCAATCCCAGATCAGTGTAGATAGTGCAGATCAGTTGTGAATGAAAATTACTTCTTCACTCTTTCTCTGCCTTTCTAATTCTTCTGCCAATCTCCACTTTTTCCTGCCTTTCACCTGTTTCAAGTCTGTTTTGTTAGTACGTTTCTTTTTCTTTCTTTCCGCATGTAAAGTGAAGCACAAAAATGCTTGGGGGGCATCTCTTTGTGAAAAGTGAGTTTTGTTCTTTTTCTATATCCTGGAGACATACTCATATTAATTAAAAAGAAGAAAGCCTTTGTTACACTGAACAGTCTAATGGTGATTTACTGAGTGGTCTTAGACTGGTTTATAGACCTGAGAATCCTAATTCCTATCATTCATTTTGTGAAAGAGTTGACTTTTATCTTCTTTTGACTATTTAGGTGCAAGAGGGACAGATGAAGGAGTTGGATCCATCTGTAATCAATGCTGTTGATCTGGATGTACCAGAAGATATCCTCATGTTTACTGTCCTTAAACAGCCCCAGCATGGATTTCTTGTTAAGGGAGTATATGGCAATGATATCTCCCATTATAGGCAAGCAATTATTAGTCACCAGCACCATGAACTTAATGTGGATGGATTCTCCATGGAGATTTTAAAAAATGGTAAGTGTTGTGTTCCTTCTGGCAGTGTTTGTTCTTTGAAACAATTTCTACCAGATAATGGGCAATAAAACATACTTGTGTGTTCACTTCTCTGCCCAGTTTGAGGTTGCCACTGATATATCTGTTTGTTGGTTTGTATCTGATGGTCATAGATATAGATTGCAATGCTACACACATTTACAATGAAACCTCATTTTAGATGTTTGTTGGAAGGGAGGGATTTCTGTTACTCCTGAATGGCCATTAAATACAAAAAGAGAACTAGTTAGATGATTTGCACAGTGACTTCATGATATACATGTTACAAAATCACATCATTTGCATCATTTTTAAAAAAATATGCAAAATTGCTTCATTTGTGTAATTATGCAAATTGATTAAAACTATGTTATCTACCTTATTTATGTTATCTACATCATTTATGTAATAATGTTATTATTAACATACATTTATCAGCTTTCTTGGATGACTGCAGGTACAGCAGACTTGTCTGTTACTTTAGGGGAATGCCCAAACAGAAATCTCGCCTGTTGGAGCTGAAGAATACTAAACTGAGATTTAGTAAATGAAACTAAGATTTTATTCATGAAGGATTCTTCAGTTCTTTCGTTAAAAATAGTCCGTTAATATAACAAATGGAGACTAAATTAGAATAAAACAGTCTGTAACTGAAGGATTCTTCAAGATTTTATCTATTGTGTAAATCTTTAAGCCAATCCAATTTCCTCTATTTTTAAATACAGTTGACTTAAGGAATGTTGGGTACTAGTTTTACAATATTTTGTCATAATTAATTCGGCAACAACAACAACATACAATTTATTGTGTGTAGCATTTCATAAATCTTGGGAAATACAGACATTATCTTTAGAGTAAGCTTAATTGCCAAGCTTTAATAAATATGTTCACTGATTTCCTCAAGTGTTTTATACCAAAAAGAATAACATCTAAAATGATAATATTCACTATTTGATTATTATCCTTCCAACACATTCTAGAAAAGTTTTGATTTTTAGGTAATCTTAGAAGAATGTAGTACTTTCTGTGAATTATTTTAATGGTCATTTTGTGACGATCTACCAAAATAAAGTTTTCACTGAGTTCAAATAGCAAATCTTCCCATATATTTTTGAGGTTGTTGTATTTGATAATGATAATTAATTGTAATATTAAAGAAGTTACTTTGATTTTAAATGAGTCTATACATCATTCATAAAATGCTTTTACTTGTCATAATTCATGCAAGAAAATGAATAATTTTGTCTCACACGGAACCTGGTTGGATATTTTTCTGTATATGTATTTAGCAGAGATAGATTTACTATCAATAATCAGATCTTCGATCCTGTAAAGTCCTCTGGGTTTCCATTCCTTAGACTGGTCATACTTACTGTGCTTAAAACTTGATATCAAGGAATGAGAGTAAAGGAGACCAGGAATCAGAAGTTGTTTCTGCTTTTTCCAAATATCTTAGGTAATATCAATTTTTAATAATAGGTATTAATTTCTTAGCATTAGGAAGAATTTGTGCTGCCCTAACAGAGGACCCCATGCTAGGTCACAATTCAATAATCACTGAATATTATTTGAATTCCTCATAATATAAATGAATTTTCTTATTGAAAAGAACCAAAATAATGTTATGGATTTTAGAAAGTGTCTTAAACTTCCATCATGCCTTTGTACAATTTGGATAATCCTAGTTTTCAAAATATAATTATGCATACATTAAAAGAGCCATATACAAAAGCAAATAGTAACTTATCAGATTGGACATATTAGGACAAATAATGGAATTTTAGGAACAATGTTTACTTTAACTGATTTTTTTCCCTCCTTAAATGAATATTAGCTGAACTGTGTTTCTGCTAACTTTTATCGTTGTTGTGTATCTGTTGAAGGAAAATAAACCAAAACCACTCCCAGCACAAGCTATGGTGCAAATCTCTAGGCCATAATTAATTTATTGTATTGCGGAAAGAAATTGCAATGCTTAAGAAGTTTGAGGCCTTCAATAAACAAATTAGACAAATTTGCAGAAGATACATGTGGTTGTCATGATGGTAGTAAGACTTCTGATATGAGTTGCTGTACAGCAACAGAAAGAGATTTGTTCTTTGGTTCAGTTGAGGAAGGTGCTTTGCAGGCTTCATGCAAGTGAAAGCCAAATGTTTACGTTCGGTGGGAGGAGAGAAAACTGTTGCATCCTTTATTGGGACTCAAGTGGAAAAGAAACATATTCTTCTTCTGGACATAAAGTGGATTGCTTGGAAAGGAGATTTCTTCATGACCAAGGCCTGACAATGTTTCTGAATCAATGATGTGCAGCTGGATGAATAAACAGCTGTTACATTCAAGGCTTTCCCCATGCCAACTGAAGCAAGTTGCTGTGTCCAAAACACACAGGAGTTTGGCCTTATAGAAATAGGAGGAAATGAGGTGGAAAAGATGGGGAGGGGGGAAATGGGACAGAAACATTTCTCCTTTCCTTTCTGACCTCCTTTTTCTTGTTACCACCTATATTCTCTGCCTTTCAGGATTGAAGCTTGTGTATCTACATGACGACTCCGACAGCCTGGCTGATGACTTTTCAATCCAGCTGTCAGATGGGAAACATAAAGTATCAAAAACCATTTCAGTTGAGGTTATCCCAGTTAATGATGAGAAGCCAATGCTGACCAGGTAAGCCACAGGTACCTCTTCCAAACTGGTGGGTGTGTTCGGACCGAATGATCCAGCACTGACCATATTCATGATTTAAAAAGCTCATCTTCGGTAAATATGCACACTAATGCCAGCAGTGTTTTCATGTAGTATTCTTCCTCACTGAAGAACATTCTGCAATGATCAGTGAGAGAAAAGTTAGCCAGTT
Organism: Candoia aspera; assembly: GCF_035149785.1. Classification (NCBI taxonomy): domain Eukaryota; kingdom Metazoa; phylum Chordata; class Lepidosauria; order Squamata; family Candoiidae; genus Candoia; species Candoia aspera. The sequence continues at coordinate 188,177,483 of NC_086154.1, forward strand.
CTGAATAGGAGACAGTTGTAAACATAGGTATATATATATATATATTGTCTGTGTGTGTGTGTGTGTATGTATATGTATATATATTCTAATGATATATATGCAGGCAGATGTTACATACAAATCCAATGAAATTGTTGTTTGGAGGGTTTTGGAAGATGATATAAAAACAATAATGATATTAGCACACTCTCTATTGGCCAGTCGACTCTTGGACCAGACGTTTGTTCTCTTGCTTTTTTTCTATCTGTTCATCCAAGGAGACAAAACCTATTTATATTGCTATCTAGACCAGCCATTCTTCAACTTCTTTGCAAAAAATTGCTATTCGTTGTGGAGGGAAATGCAAATCAAACTCCTCCACAGCAGAAATCTGAAATCTTGTATTTTGGGTCATCTCTTCAGAAGTAAACTCAGAAGTTCCCAAAATCACTGACAAAAGAAGAGAATGGAGAGAAAGTAGGAGAGTGCAAATTCTCCCTGGCAAGTGAATTTAGTGGGCATTTTGAATAATGCCAGGCTGAATCAGAGAGCCCGAGCATTCATGAGAGATCGTCTTCCAGAAAGTTGGCTTTCTCCCTCTTGCTTTCAAAGGCACTGAAAACTTTTTGCTTGGAATTTGAGCAGGCGGGCGCAGTTGTGCTCCATACATCGCCTTTAATCATCATTATAAGCTGCTCAGAGTCACTTGCTGAGATTGGCAGCTATAGAAATTGAATAAATAAATAAAGTAAAAAAATTATTCTCCTGACAAGAGAAAGCTATCCTTCATAATGCAGAAAAGAAAGGATAGCAGCTGGACCCTTTGCATTGCTAGAAAGTTCACTGAGGGGTTGCTTTGAAGTTTGAGGTGTGGGTTTTTTGTTTTTTTTTACTTCAAAACAACGGCCTCATGTACTTGCTAGTGGCACAAAGGATCCTGTTGTACTCCTCCAGTTGCCTTCTTCTCTTTATAATGTATGTCATTGCAAACAAAAGAGAGAAGGGAAAACAGGTGTGTGCACAGCTTTGAACTATCATTCCAATACCTTTGATGTAGCTTTAAAAAAATTAGTCCTTTCCTGCCCCCAAACAAAAGACAGAAGCAGAAATGTGGGGCTTCCCTGCGCCATCATCCATTTGCCTCTTCCATGGTAAATTTCATAATCCGATTTTATCGGATGATCGACCTCTTTATGATTACACACAAAAAGTAATACTGTGCCAAGCAAGCTTCAGCCTTGTGAAAACCCTATTGGAAAAGCTGTAGCTAATGCAATCCTGTCTTAATGTAATCGAGTGTTGAAGGTGTGGAGCTGTAGCAACATGTGGGCTTTGTAACCGTGGAAAGACATGGGGAAATGCTGTGGCTCCTTGAAGACTAGTTAGTGTAGGATACATATGCTTTCTTAGGCAACAGATGCAGGAAGCTGTTAGCTATACAAGTTCATGAGCAGTAAAATAAATAGTTTGTAACATGTATGGGACTGCCATCCTCATACTGGCCTCTCTCCTGGTCTTTTAATAGCACCCTAAAGCACAGAAAACAGTAAAGATCTTCCCAGTATTTATCTCCATCTCTGAGCAATTTCATCAGCTTTGTTTCTCTCTTGGGTACATAAAAAAACAATGCCAATGTGGCCATCCTTATGACATGCTTGCTTACTTGCTAACATGGTTGCAATCTTGCATGTGATTAGGCTGACTTGAAGGGGATGGAAGCACTCTGTGCACAGGTTTGCCACCATTGATCTTTTCTGAAGCTTTTTCAAGGCAGAGGTAGAAAACAATCAGTGCTCCTAACAGCCAGAACATACGCATTTGTTCTCAAAAGTAAGCCTTTCCAAAGTCACAGAAGTACTTATGACCCGTAAATACACTAAGATGTCTATTTTTTATACCAATTCCAGCCATGGTGCAACGCTTCATCAAAGTACTTGGATGATAGATTACCAGGAAATCCCTGATAGGCTTGGGCAGTAAGCTAAATGGGAAAGTTAAAAAAAATATCCTGGGAAAGAGCAATAACAAAACACTTCTGCTGCCAATGAAACCTCATCAGGAGTTGAACTCAACTCAAGGAAGTCTTTATCCTTAAACAAGAAGAAATCAGCATTGACCTTGGTGACCTCAACTTGCCGGTTGACTTGAAGGAGACTTCTGTTTGCCTTGTTATATTAGCTTAGCTGTCTGGCATGCTATATTTAGGTCTGAAGCAAGAAAGATGCTTCAGAACCTTTGAAGCATATGTGCTGCACTTATTGGAAGCTCCTTAAAGAAACTGGGCCGTCTCCTAGGTTCTCATGATAGCCATGCAGTCAAAATATGTATGGGATGATGTTGATGATGATGATGATGATGATGATGATGATATAATTCTTGGGAATAAACTGTTGTCATGTGAGCCTAGGAAAAGGTATGACTTCTTTAAGGAATCACTGGTACGTGGGTGTACCCCTGCCAAATTCCTGCTTCAGATTTAGATGCTATATATATAGATTGATTGATTATGTGCCATCAAGTTGTTTTTAACTCCTAGTGACCACATAGATAGATTTCCTTCATGATAATCTATCCCTAACCTGGTCTTTCAGATCTTTTAATGGTGCACCCATCTCCACTGCAATTGAGTCCATCCACCTCGCTGCTGGTCATCCTCTTCTTCTCTTTCCTTCTACCTTTCCCAGCATTAGAGCCTTCTCCGGAGAGCTAGATCTTCACATAATTTGTCCAAAGTAGGATAATTTGAACTATATATATACTGTATGTTTATATATAAGTATTTGTGTATACATGCACACACACATTCCAATATAGTGAGTATACAAAAAGTGAAGAAAGTTATAGCATTAAAACACAAAAAAGAAAAAAAATTAGAAAAAAGATCCATAAAATGTCCATTTATTATTAATACAAAATTAATTTAACCCTTAAGCTTACCATTAAATCTAGACCTTATAGAAACACATTGCTTCAGCTTCTCATTTTTAGAACATAAAGAGTTCTCATCCTTCTTTCCATTTGCGTAAGATTATCCTCCTTGCCATGCCCCAGACTCACTAGAACTAGAGCTCTTCATGAAATGACAAATTCCATGTTTTAGGAATATAGTTGAACATCACATTTATATCTCTAGTTATTATATTTCTTTTCAAAATTATATTAACATATGCTATGATTTCAAACCAAAACAAGCTATAGCTGGACAAGACCAAAGTATATGAGTTAAAGAATCCTAAAATTTCTTATAATGCTGGGACAAAAAAAATATTCTCACATCCAATCCATTTTAGATATTATTGGAGGAGTCCAATAGATATGCTATATTATATTTTCTAATTAATTTAATTCTTAAATCATAAGAGCTGTGTTTTACTTTAAATAGTCTGAAATGATAATTTATAAAGAACTTTCAAAGGGAAGAGAAAGGGGCATGATTTATTATGCATCTATTAGTCTTCATAAAACTCTGTGAACCAGTTTCTAATTTAAAATCTCAATATGTATCATTATTCAGCCACAACAGCATCACAGAGCCTTCTCTGTTTGCACTGAAATTCTGTGCACTTGGACATGTGTTCTTTTGAATCTCTCTTCCAATATTTGGGTGATTATTTTCATTTTAAACAAAGAGGCTATATAAGGAATATTTGTTTCTCTGTTGCAGAAAGGGTAAGATAGAGGTGAATATGGGGGAAGCTCAAATAATTTCTAGTGCTGTTTTGTCAGCTGAAGATAAAGATACTCCTCGGGAACAAATTTATTATCTATTTGAGAGAGTTCCAGAAAATGGACATCTTCAGCTCAAGGTTGGTTTTTCTATTTCAACAAAACCAAACAAAGTATTGGAAAAAGAGGTCCAAGTCTTGGCTAAGAATGGGAGAGGGTGTAATCCTTCTATTTCCTAAACATCCCTCATGGGACTGAAACACACTGTAGTGACTAATCTAATTTCCAGTTGATTCTTGGGATAATCCATTGATGGATGCCCTGTTTATATCAGGGGAACATGATTATGGGTGAGTATGAGATGGTTTTGAAAGTCTATCATAGCTTTATCATAATTTTGATATGATAGAAGCATCTTAGTTACAATTAAGATGCTTCTATGGTTGAATCTGAATAAGGTGATACAGTGCCAGGGATATGGCAGGTTTTCTCAACTGTAATTCTTCTAAGAGTTTCAGTTTAAACATTCAGAGGAGGCTCTGACCCAGAGCCACTTCTGTCTGGGAGGCACAGCAGTTGTAGAGACCAGGACCAGCATTATAGCTGCTGTATTTAGAAGGGAAATATAAGGCACCCCCTTTGAAGTAGGGAGAAGTGGGAAGTCTTAGGAAAGCCACATGTGTTTGGCAGCCAATCATATTACATTTGCAGACTCCAGTTGTACTTTATTTCTTTTTTTATATTATTCTAGGTATCTGCCTGCAGATGTGCACCGGACTGAATCGTCATTCCTTTGTACATCCTTGAAGCAAATTTTGTTTTTTGTTTTAAGAAGAAAGTAGGTTTTTTTCCACCTTCCAGGACCTTGACAGAAGTAGAGACTATAGTTTACCCTGCCTCCCTTGGCACTTGTCTCATTCTTGACTCAGTTTCACAGTTACATAACCTAGTGTACCAAATTTCATAATCCTGTAATCAGTTTCCCAATCCTTATTGAATTGTCCAGCCTGTTTAGCAGGCAAGTCTGTTTAGTAATGTCCTACAAATAAAGTTCTTAGTGCTTCTACTTTGATACACATGGTAGTCACTGGTGTATGAAAGCCGTATCAAGCAGTCAGGGAAAAAGTGGATTTTGGAGAAAATTTAGTAGTCGGGGATGAGTGTGTGTTTTGTGTGGTGGCTGACATGTTGGTGGGGTAAGTGCCAAGTTGAAGAATACTGGACTGTGTTTTAGAGCTTGCCTTCAGTAGTAAAATCCATTTAACAACTGCACCAGCAATGTAATGCCAAAGTTACTGGGAGCTAGCATATAAATGTTAATAATAACACTGTAATGATGATGATAATAATGCACAACATAATATCTGAACAGTCATGATACAGTTTTCCTTCCTAGGTAGGTCATGATTGGGTGACATTGTACAAAGGGATGAAGTGCACCCAGGAGAATATAGACCTGAACACTGTGAGGTATATACACACTGGAGTTCTTGGATCAAATGATGAAGACAGTTTCACCTTTCATCTTTGGGATGGAACCCACAGATCTCTAGAGGTGGTTTTCCCTGTTGCTATTAAAGATGTGGAAAAGGGTAACTTTATTTTAGATCTTTACATAGTATTTACTGTACCCACCAAGAGAATGACCATCCTGGCTATGGATAATGGGAGTTGAAATATAGCACATCTGGAAGATCCCCAGCTGGGGAAAGCTAATACATAGGTCTATGTGATGAAACTTAGCACAGTATACACAGCCCTGGCTGAGGAGGAGAGAAGCTGTAGTCCAACATATCTAGAAAGCATCAAATTGTGCGTATGAATGTGTGGCAGAATATAGCAAATTCTATACTCTGTTGGAAGGGGTGATAAAAATTGTAATCTGACTCATGATATAGAGGAAGGCTGATGTAAAGTACTGTATATGATAATGATTCATATTTCAAATGTCTTATAGGAAACATTGCAGTGTTTATGAGGCCCCTCACTGTGTTGATGGGTGACAAAGGCCTCCTGATGACTGATGTCCTCCTTGCAGTTGATGGTACCAAGAAGCCAGAGGAGCTACTCTATGTGATTACTTCCCTACCACAGTATGGACAGATAGAATATGTCAGCTATCCTGGAATTCCCATTACAAGTTTCAGCCAAATGGATATAGCAGGGCAGAAAGTCTGCTATGTCCACAGTAATAAAGCAGCTTCCTCCAGAGATACATTCAGGTAAGCAAAGAGTCTATTTTTATATTAAGTGTATTTAATTAGGCAGTATAAATGGTTGAGCAACAGAGGGCTTTCAGATCTGGGTTGCAAAAATCCCAAAAACCATTAGATAGCAGCAAAGAGTATGAGTTTTCTCAATCTCTTTGCTATCATCTAGTAGTCATCCAATTTTTGCAGTCAAAATCTGGTAGCTCCAAATTAGGAATAGTTAATATTTATATGGCCATATTCAATACAATATGTTGGAGTAGCAATATAGTGCCTTCCAAATGTTTTAGATCACAACTCCCACAATTCCTTGCCATAAGCTGTGACAACTGAGGTGGATAGGAGTTGGAAGTCCAATACTGGAATAAAGGGATGCTTGAGAATCATATGAGCTGCTGAATTGCTCTATACTTTATAGGCAGTTCCACAATATAGAATTCAGCTATTAAAGTCTGACTTCTATTCTACACCAGTTGCTCTTATTGCTGATGTATTTCTGAGCTAAGTTTAAAATATTGCTTTCTCAGCAGGTAGTAGCACCAGTCTGGATTTGGAAGTTAAGCAGGATTGGGTCTTCTCAGCACTGACAGGAATACCGATGTTGTAGGCTATCCGCCCAGAGTCCCCCTTTTAGGGGGAGATGGGCGGTGATAGAAAGGTGGATAATAAATAAACAAACAAACAAACAGGGAAATTACAAACATCCTGGAAGGAGGCAATGGGAAACCACTTCCATGTTGCTGCCAAGGAAAATACATGGGCATACCCATTAAATTACCAGGAGTTAAGTTTAGCTTGAAGGAGACTTTGCATTTAAAAAAAATTCTTTACAGCCTTTATCTTCAAAGGTTTAAATGACTTGGCACCAAGTTACTTTCATTCATATCACTTAAATTCATAATCCAAAATCCTATTTATATCTCCATTTCTGTGAACTGGCAGCCATAGGATAAAGGCTATAATCCCACACCTACAGGACTGATTATCACCCCATCATCGGTGTTTGCACATTTGGTTTCATCAAAAGTATGAAAGTCACGTTGGGACTGGTATCTGATGTCAGGGCATACACAAAAGGGGTGGGGCTTGCATTGCAATGGCACAATCAGACTGACTGTTTGAGCCCCCCTGTGGCTGGCCCCATCCTTTCAGTCTTTTACAAAAGCCCTGAAATCACATTTATTCTTGATGGCTTTCTCTTAAAGGTTTCATTGAGCCATTAAATTGAATTTGTTTTAGGTTGTGACTGAGCTAAACGTTTAAAGTTGGTTTAATTTTACTGCTGCCTTTTATTTGTTATTAATTCTGATGTTAGTTTTATTTTGATGTTCCATTATTGTCACTGGTATAAGCTACATGGAGCCGGTTGTGATCCTTAAAGCCAGTCTATACTGTGAGTATATTTAAATGAATAAAGATTAGCTCAAAGTGTTAAATAATCCATGAAATGGGTCCTTGACCTGTTAAAAGCAAGGTAAATGCACAAATGTTCAAATATAAATCAAGCATGAGTGTAAATTACTTTTAAATATATACTTTGAATGTTTAAAGCTTGGGAAGTATTTCCTGGGAACATTCATGCTTTTTTCTCTATTCTTGTTTCTTATTATTTGCCTTCTTCTAATAGGCTGCCCAGAATTCACCAGCATTTTTGGCCATACCTATGTACCTTAAGTGGGGTTTTGTACCTCCCTGAGCCTAGACACTTTATGTTTCCTATAGTTCTCTTCCTATGAGCTTTAAGGACAGCTTCTACTCTCTTCATTACTCTGATGGCATGTAAAGAGGGTAAGATTATGCTAGCTTCTTGTAAGGGCCATTAGGAAAGGAAAGTGATATAAACATAGAAAAGGAATAAATAACATTGATCAAACAAAAGAAGCCTTTGTTTAACTCCAGTTTAATTCAGTGCTTCATTTGTCCGTATTTGCAGTGTGGTGGTGGTAGCGATGATGATGATGATGATGATGATGTATCCTGGGTTTTCTCCAAGAGTTCAAGCTAGCTCATATAGGGATCTCCCTTCACTCTATCACCAGAACAAGTCTGGGAAATTGGTTCTGCTGAAAGTGAGTGACCGGCCCACAGCTACCCAGTGGCTGCAGCTGAACCTGAACCTGCATTCCCCAATTCCAACCCTACACCATAACCACTAAGCAGATTGGTTCTCTTGCTGCATATCAGGCTACTGGAACAAGGATATAGGAACAAAAGTAGGCAAATGTATTCAAGGCATAATTTTACCTTTCAGATACGAGTGTCAGATCAACGTTTACATCCAGGAGAAAAATCAGAATAAAAAAGTGTAAAACACAAAATATTTTGAACAGTGAAATTTTACAAGGAAATAACAATCTGTGTTTCAAGGGTATATCGTAGCATGACCTGTTCTGGATGGGAAAGGAAGGCAACATAATATTACTTGTATAATCCAAGTTATACGCTCAGGGCTTTATCAAAAGGTACTATATTAACATTCTTCGGTAGTTTTCAGAGACTGAGACTGAAATATTAATTGATTAATCGCATATCAGTCAGGTGTAAGTTTCGCTGTTAAAGCAGAACAGACCCTTGTTAAAGGCTGTTGCATCTTAATTCAGGCAATACATTTAGGATAACATTTCCCAGGTACTAAAATGGTTTTTACATTGTTCTGAGATATATTTTCATTAACATATTCTAAGATATTCTAATACATTTGCCGTAGTGTATCTCATTGCCTAGCTGATTAAAAAGCATGGCAGCTAATTAATAAAACAAATCTGTATCTATTGACAGTTTGGTATGAGTTTGCTCTCCTCATCTGTGATTTTCCTGTTTTTAATTAATTGGTAAACCTGCTACAATCCAGATTCAAAATGCCAATTAAATACCTTTCCATTTAATTGAGATGGTACATATTATACTTGTTTGCTCAAATACTGAAATGGATTCCATACTGTCCACAGATATGGATAGATATGTGCATGTAGTTAAATTATAGTGACACATCATGTGGATTATATCCCTGGTGTATTAAAATCAGGCCAGTTTAATTTTGACAAGATAATTTTAAGGAAAAGAAGATATACACTCCATTTTAATCACTGTAAATGATGTTCCTGGCAGCTAGAATTTGGCAAGGTATTTGGTTATATATTGAAATACAAATACTGTGGTGGATTATTAAAAAATAAAACACCAAGAGCTGGTAACATTTAATTAAATGGGGGGATTAAATGATCAGATTTTTACCGTCCGTTAAGGCACTTTATTCCATCATAAACCTGCAGCATTGTCTGTTGCTGCTGGCCTGGAAGAAGGATTTGGCAGTGCTTGCTGGGGACAGATGACTTCAAGTGATTAGCAATCTGACATCAGATGCTGGCAGCAGGATGCTAAAAGAACATGCTAATGTCCTCCATTTTGACACGGTGGATCAGTTTTGTAATGAGCTGGCACTATCACTGATTCCATTTTTATGTTGTAAATGCCATGGCAGATGGTAAGTTCTGTAGCCAGCTCAATTGCCATGAACTCCAAAAGCATGATAATGGTGAAATCAGACCATACGACTTGCCTTTCCAGCTAAGCTGGAGAGTTATTTCCCTAAATTTCATCAGAATTATGAGAAGGTTGGCTGCTCCCTATTCCTAGGGGAAACATGGAAAAGACTCCGCATGAAATAAACAGCATGTGGAGGATAGGAATCCAGCATTTCCTTCAAAACAAACAACCTTGTTGTCCCGAAGAACCTAGCAATGCATGTTGTTTGCATGGTAATTACTAATCTATGAAAGTAGCAAAGCCATTAATCTAGTCTCATGTCTAAATTGTTCACCAAATCTCTTTCACTTCCTTAGGTTTAGGACTGGCGCCTTTGTTGGCCTTTTCATGGTAGCAATAATACTTTAATATTAATATTTTTGTTCTACTGGCCCAGAGCTGGTTTAATCCAGTAGACATAAAGGTAGCAGAAATTCCAGAGTTTGTACAGAAAACTCATGTCAACAGAAATGCATCTCACCAGATGGGATGGTCTTCCTGCTTAATCTACATTCCTGGAGCTATTATAGAGCCACTTCTGCTCTGCCTTCTTATAGTTCTTTCTCTTTAAGCAGGACTTGAAGCAGACCAGAACTAGATTTCTCATGACATTGTTGATATATCCTTTAAATTTTCTTGGCAACATTGTGAGAGTGGTTTGCCACTGTCACCTTCTGTTTTATGTTTTTGGTTTTTTTTACTTCCCACTCCCTGGAGTTCTCATAAGTTACTAACTAGGCCTCATCTTGTTTAGTTTTCTAGGCCAAACTGTTAGCCAGTTGCTGTTGCTTTCTGAGACTTTTGAACTAAGGACACCTTCAATTAGAAGACAATTGTCTGTGAAGCAGAACATTTTGTCTACTTGCTGTCTTAGCTCTGAAAAGCCCAAAATGTATTTACAATCTTTGTTATTCCAGATGAAGAGCTGGTGTGACTAAACTGATTAGATAGAATCAGTTTTACTATTGGCACAAATACTAGGTCAGTGTAGGCAGCTGCTGTTTGATGTCATAGAGCCTACACACAAGTTGTTCAATTCCTAAGTAGCAGTATAAGTGATAGTAGCTTTGATATCAGTATTGCTCTTGACTGTAGATCCCAAACTTTACTAATGAAGGACACTAAACTGCAGACATATAAACCTAATGGTATTGACATATTCCTGACACAAGTGTTTGAGAACTAGCCTTGTCAGTTAACTAAGCAATGTCAATTAAATTATTCAAATATTTACCACTTTATGCATGGCCAATGGTTGTGATATGATGACCTGCTGCCACTCAGATTCTGCAATACTGAGCTAGATGGGCCAGTGATTGAATTTAGAATCATCAACATATCTACAGTAGATTTTGAATGAACACATCTATAGGTTTTCTTATTTTTGTTGTTGTAAAAGTGAAATACATACCATAATGCTTGTTATTGATGATGATAATAATATTGGCACACAGAAACATGAGAAATGCCACTGACAATTAAATGGTCTCAAAAAATATGTGAAAATAATATGGAACACATTTTGCTGATCTCAAAGGCACTTCACTGGCTCACAGTCTAGTGTTTCTAACTTATGACCAGATTGTCTCAAGAAAAAGGCTTCTCTACCTACACCGATCTTTCTACATTTTATCATTCTCAGTCAAGGCTGGAGTAGGAATTCCTGTACAATCTGTGGTAAAGTAGCATAGCTTAGGACCTTTTATCTAGTTGTGCCCCACTCTGGAGCTAGGAATAGGTGAGTATGTCAATTCTGATTTCTTAGTGTCTCCTTTTTATGAATCTGTTCGTTCATCAAAGGTTAGTATTCTTTTTAAGCCCGCACTAAGTGTTATATGTATCTGAGTGTATATTTCTCCAAACCTAGGCATTGTACATATTGTATATGTACCTAATGTACAATATTTGCAAACTTTACAAAAATACTTTAATACATTGTTGTACATTACTTTACATTACCGTTTTAATACATTGTTGTACATTACTTTAATGAATACAACAATGTATTCATTATTTTCTTAAAAATATTTATTTCTTTTTTTTAATTGGCAAACTATGTTGAAAAATTTGAAAAAGTATGGATTTTGAGTAAGTAGGTTGCAGTTTAAATATTGGTTTGAAAATAAGATTAGGCCAATTTTCATTCAAGTGGGAATAAAAACATTTTCTCTGCCATTCTCACTTGGAGCTAGCTTACTTGGAACTAACTTGAAATTAAAGAACTGTTTCTGTTATCTTATCAATGCTCAGGGAAGACATTTTGGTTTTTCAACGGAGTTTTTGGGATGTTAAATTGGTTAAATACATTGTATAACTGAAAACTGAGAATTAAGTGTTTATAATATAGATTTCTGTGACATTTTATTTTGAGCAATCAGAAGGGAACGAATAGTATTAAGCAATTATTACAATAAAACATACATGCCATTATAACCCATTTCAACAATTTGTAGTCTATTTACAGAGTTGGTTTTTGAATGTTGTGCCTGTTCAGAGACTTTAAATGTGCCACAAGAGCCATTCAGTCAGAAAGTGGGACTTAATAATGTATCTCATAGATAGTAAGAGACAAGCTCTTCAGTAAAGGTGTCTGTTTCATTTCAGTAGATGGTGAAACAAGAACACATGCTGAAGGATGCCTTGCCTCTTTTTGCCAGATTCATCATCAGCAATGGACTAAGAACTAAACATGGAGAGTTTGAGATCATCTTGGAGACAGTGGATCGAGCTTTACCAACCGTGGTCAAGAACAAGGGCCTAAGACTGTTTGAAGGCAGCATGGCATTCCTTTCTGCAGATATTCTCCAACTTTCAGACCCAGATACACCACCACAAAATCTTTCCTTTCTCCTAACACAGCTCCCACAATACGGTCAACTCTATAACAGGGAAACTGGATTATGGCAGCAAAACTTCAGCCAGCAAGATGTGGACAATCTGAATGTAGCATATAGACATGGAGGAGGTGGTTCTCGGTTGGACAGATTTACATTTACAGCAACAGATGGAGTGAATCAAGGCTTTCTTGTAAATAACAAGCTGCAAGTAGACCCCTTGCCATTTATTATTCAGGCAAGTTCTACATAAATGTGCACGTGCACAAGATTTTTGCATTATTTATTTAATAATGCTACAATGAAGCAGTCAAAGGACACCAAGACGGGGTATGGTTCTGCTTAAAATAGAGCAGAATCCATTTCAGTATGTTTTCTCTCCACACACACTTTTCAGAACATTCAAATATAATTTGGATTATATGTGCTTGATTTCCTATATAAGTCTAGCTTCACAGTATGGATGTTTATTTTGACTATACAATGTTCAGTTTCACAAAGTAGAACCTATGCCTTTGTTTTATTAAAATCTAATCTTTGACCAGTAATAGAAATTATTTTTTCCCCCAGGTGGATAGCCCAGCAAACACAGCACCAGAAATTATTCATCTTCATAGAGTTTCAGATGTGGAACTTTTGAACAATGGCAACTATGGGATCTACATTACAATGCGGTCATTGAAAGCATCAGATTGTGATACCGAAGATGATCAAATTATTTTTAAAATTTTACGAGGACCTCAGTATGGTTACTTGCAAAATATAACAACAGGTATTGTGTCCTAACAACTTAAGTTCAAGCTATTTTGTGTGGGTATTACCACTTATGCTTCTAATTAAGTGTGTTCCCAGAAGGTTAGTCTTACTATGACTAATTAAAAATCATTTTACCATTCTTCCAGTTCCTTTTACATAATCAATGTACTGTGAGAAGAAGGAAGTCAGAAGCAGCACTGGGAAAAGTTAGAATTTGAGGATTGCTTCTGGATGCCAATAACATTCTTTGAATGAGTAGTAATACCATCACAAAAGCCAAGTCTGGGAGCACTCAAAATAGATTTGTTATGGAATATGAAAAAGTTAGAGAACTTTGTCAGTAAATGAAGAACAGGAAATACGGTTAGAATTCTCCAAGCTCCAAGTTGTGTATTTATTTTGTTTTAGGGTGTTTTTTTAATATAATTTAATTGTGTTTTTCTCTCTATGGTTCTGTGCTATTTGTAAATTGAGAGTATGTCTTATAGATTAGAGACATTTTCCTGTGCGCTTACCTTTCCCCATTGATTCTCTTGGTCTCCTTGTCTGTTCCATACTCCTTATCATAGTTACTCATGCTTACTGGAAAGGATCTCCTTCAACAGCAGTGGTGGTAGCACTAGCAATGGGATAGGTGGAGATATGGTAGAAGCAAAGAGGCAGATCTGGGGAGGCAAGATAGGTTTGATCGTAATAGTTCCTACCTCTGCCAGGCTGAGCAGCCACAGGTTGAAATTAATTAGCAGTAGATCAAAGGGCAAACCCAGGGTGTATCATGGAGAATTGGCAGGACAGAGTTAAAATGAGAGCCCATGGTTCCTGGAATAGAGATGTTGGCTATGTAAACAATAAAAAGATCATTCAGTTTCAGAGTCATTAACATGCATGGCAAAGTGTCCATTGGTAAAGTCCTGTGAGACAGGCAAACTGAGGAAACAAGAACCACTTGGAGTTCTGGAAATACCTTTATTGCTAGTAGAATAGAGGGCAGAAACTTGAAAGCCTGCTAAAACAATTATCTGGATTAATTTATACCTAGCATAATAAAGATGGAGTTACTCTGAGTCTCTTTCTCATGTTTCCCCCCCCCCAACCCCTTGGGGGAAAATTGGGGAGGAAACAAGACCATTGCACATAAAATATTTATACCTAGTACTATTGGACAACTGTTGGATAGGGTCCCAAAATCATATTTAGCCAAGGTGGTGGAAAAAGTGGTGGCAATTCAGTTCCAGGAACTTATAGAGGAAACAAATGATGTAGGTCATACTGAGTCTGAATTTAGACTCAGCTTTGGCACAGAGGTAGCTTTGGTCACCCTGATGGATGATTTGGAGTAGGAAAGAGATAGGGAAAGTACTAAACTGGATCTTTCAGGGGTTTTTCATGACATTGGTACCACTTTGGAACATTTGAGGGAGCTGGGATTTGGAGTTGTTGTCTCTCTAGACTCTATACAAAAATGGCTTTGGGGGAAATTTGGTCAATCCCTTGGAATCTATCCTGGGAGGTCCTGCAAGAGTCCATTTACAGGTAGTCCTCAGTTAATTAAGTTATGACAGCACTGAATGAGTGGTACTTATGACTGGTCCTTGAACTTCCGGCTGTCCCAGCATCCCCACAGTCACGTGATCATGTTCTGGGCGCTTGGCAGCTGGCTTGCACTTATGACAGTTGTGGTGTCCTGCAGTCATGTGACTGCCATTTGTGACCTTCCTTGCTGGCTTCCCACAAGTAAAGTCAATAGGGAAGCCAGCAGGGAAGATCACAAGTTGCTCCTGTAAGTTGCTCCCGCTGCCGCTGCTTGCATGCCCTCTCACCCTCCGGACCACCCACCCTGCACCTGCCCACACTCATGCCACGCCGCAGCAGCCACTTACCCGCCCGCCCGCCAGCCTGCTTGCAAGCCGCCTGGAACTCACAGCTTCCTCCCGGCTTCCCCACTGACTTTGCTTGTTGGAAGCCAGCAGGAAGTCATGAGGAGGTCCTTGCTTAATGACCCGCAATCCTTGCATAATGACGGCAACAGGGACTGCCAGGACTGCTGTTGCTAAGTGATGTGGTCACATGACATTGCACTTTATGACTGCATCACTGAGTGATGGAAATTCCAGTCCCAATTACTGTTGTCAACCGAGGACTACCTGTGTTTCCCATGTTATTGAACATCTATATGAATTTGCTGGAATGGATCACTCATAGGTTTGAACTACTTACCACAAACTTGATTATGGCTATACAAGATTCAATGTGCTACCATTGCAAAAGCGTGGTAGCACTTCAAAACTGTGCTCTCTGTGCCGGAGAAAGCAAAGGGAGAAGTGGGCTGAAGATACTTGTGCAACTGTGTATGTATAGTCTATCAGGAAGTTTTGGGTTTTGTTGAGACAAAATATCCAGGTTAAACCCAGTTTGAAGGAAGGTAACTGAAGAATTGCTCAAACCTGTTAAGCCATTCTTTTCTATTACTGACATTTAATTAACATCAACATCATCCCATCCTAGTGAATTGTATTTCTTTCTTGATATTTGGTAACCACACCACATAGTTCAGTGATTTTTCGATTACCTAACCAAGTAGCGATTGTTATCTCTATAAACAGACTGCACCAGGATTGTTCAGACTGTGTTCCGTGGAACCCTAGGGTTCCATGGGAGACTAGGAGCAAAAGAAAAAAAAGCCAATTTTCTATGATTACACTTTTGTCTTTTGATCTTGGGTTCTGGGAAGTGGTTTGTTTTTTTGTTTTTTAACTAGCAGGTTCATGGCTTGAAAAAGTTTGAAAAGCCCTGGGCTAGACAACCATGGACACAACTATTTTTAAAGGACATTTTGTTTTTCTATATCTCTTTTATTTTATCAGGAGGAGTTATTCAGGAACAATTCAGCCAGAAAGATTTAAATAGCAGAATCATATTTTATGTCATTGATCCTTACTGGGAAGAGAATTCAGATGATTTGGAGTTTCAGGTTACAGATCCTGAAGGACATTCTGCTCCCCCCCAAATGTAAGTTAAAATTTCCTCTAAACACGTCATTCCCAGTAATTGCTGCTTGCTTCCTTAAGTTGGATCCTATATGAACAGCTTTGAAACCGAACTAATGGAATTACTGGGCCTCACAGGTTTCTGCTGCAAAATCCACGGCCAAAGCAGTGTTTTTTTAAAATCCTGTTGTTGCTTCTATCAAAAGTAAGAAAGCTTTTTGTCCAGGAAGTTGCTGCTTTGTTGACTCTTAACAGATAGTAATATTTCAAATTCATTTAGATTTCAGAGTGCATCCATATGCTTTGCCTGTGTTTTGCCTGTGTTTACCCACTGCATTGTTAACTTGGTTTGGCTTAGTGCAATATGAACCCAGCTGTTGAGTGTATGGCTTAATGGGATATATGAACTTAGTCATTATTCTTAGGCATGATTTATTTTAATTTTTATCCCACCTTTATTATTTTTATAAATAACTCAAGGCGGCGAACATACCTAATACTCCTTCCTCCTCCTCTTTTCCCCACAAGAACAATCCTGTGGGGTGAGTTGGGCTGAGAGAGAGCAACTGGCCCAAGGTCACCCAGCCCACTTTCATGCCTAAGGCAGGACTAGAACTCTCGGTCTACTGGTTTCTAGCCCAGCACCTTAACCACTAGGCCAAACTATCCATTCAATCATGTCTGATTCCTGGCAATTCTATGGACCAGCTTTCTCCACATTTTCCGATCTTGTATAGCTTCTTTTAGTTGTTTTATGCTCTGGCTGGTGTTGGTTCTGATGGCGTCTAGCCACCCTGTTTTTGATGGCCTCGTTTCCTTTTACCACTGACCGTTCCAAACATAACTGCCTTTTCCAGCGAGTTTGATCGCATGACATGGCTGAAATAAGTAAGGAAGAATTTTGTGATTTTGCCCACCGGCAATATGCCTGGTTTTATATGCTCCAATACTTGCTTGTCACCTTTGCTGACCAAGGAATGCGCAGGAGCCTTCTCCAGCACCACAGCTTCAAATCAAATCAAATCAAATCAAATCAAATCAAATCAAATCAAATCAAATCAAATCAAATCAAATATTTATTCAGTCAATGACCAGCAAAATTTAAAAGGACAAAAGCAAAGTAAAACAAAAAAATACAATAATATACTACCGACTAATAAGATATATCACATAATAATATAGTGTTCACTCTGCTATTACTATATTAATACATTTGTTACCTTAGTAGTGTGAGCTTAGAACATTAGGAATTATAAAATAAAAGTAAAAATATATATCCCCTGACAATTTATTAAGATATTTCAAATTTAAAAGTACTTCTTAAAATAGGGAGTTATTTCTTTGTCTGGTTTTGTCTTATTTTCATTGCAGCAACACAGAATTTGGCAACTGTACATGTAATGTATGGTTTTAGATCCTGAAGTAAATAGTTCACATAGAAATTATCTGGATACCCAGGGAATTTACCTATTAGGGGCAAAATGTAGATTGACCTGATATCCCTGTAAAATTTACAGTAGAGCAGTACATGCGAGGTGGTTTCTATTTCCTCTTCACCACATGGGCAAATACATTCAGCTATAGGGACTTTGTTATACCTGCCTTGGAGTAGTGCAGATGGAAGAATATTGAATCTAGCTTTGAAGAATGCGATTCTCAACTTACGGAAGGTTAGGTTTAGCAAATATCTTGGTGGTTCCCATATGCCCGTTTATCCAAATTCTGTTTTGTTGTGGGAGCCTATTAACTTCATTCTGGAACTCCATGTCCCTTATTCTTTGGATGACTAGTTGTTTAGCTTGGTCATAGCCTAATGATATTAATAGTGGAGAGAGTCCGTACAAAGCCAGCTTATATTCTACCGCCTGCTTCCAGGGTGAATAGAATTTATCTATTAGAACTAGAGGGGTTAAACCAACTGGGAAAAATGGGATTTTTAGCCAATAATTTATCATCAACTTCACCACAGCTTGAATGAGTCAATTTTCATCCTGTCTAGTTCTTTCATGGTCCAAATTTTGCAACCATAGGTAGCTATAGGAAACACAATAGTGCAGACTAATCTGCATTTAGTTGCTAGGCTGATGATCTTGCTTTCCGATACTCAAATCATGCTCATCATTGCTGTGCGACCCAGTGCGATTCAGTGCTTTATTTCTGGACTGCATTCACTGCTTTGATCAATCAGAAAACGTAGGAAAGTGAATGTTTTATCCTTAGGCATAAAGTTAGGCAAAGCTAAGAAATTGCCTGGTTCAAGATCTCCTGGAGAATTAATGGCAGAGGTGCAATTCAGGCTGAGAAGTTCCTGTTGCACAGCTAAGGTATATCTGCCCTGCCAGGTTGCCCCATCATGTGTATGGGCCACCAGTAGTTTCTGGAGGGCAGGAATAAATATTGTCTTCTATTCACCTCCTGCCTACTGTGAATGAGACCTCTACCTGTATTTTAATGGTCTGACTTGAAAGTAGAATTTTTCAGCTTATGCCACTCAAGTGTTGTTCTCTACTTTGTCTGCTGCATTTTATTTTGTTATAGACAAACCCCTGCATTTTGATTGGCTACTGCATAGAGACAGGAATGTCCTTGTACCTCATTTTCCCAGATTTTCTCATTGAAAATCTGCTACAGTTTCTGTTGGAGGTCCTTCTAAGTGGCATAGGGCTTCCTCAACATGGAAGACTGAAAGCTTATGGGGGTCTCTTTCTTCCTGCTTTTAGGGGCTCTCAGGGCAGTCCAGCTCCTGAACTCAAGGCAACCATTACACACACACTTTCTCTCTCTTTCTCATAAATACGCATTGAATTGAAAAAAAAAATTTTTTTCAGTGTAATACATCCATTCAAGATAACTCTGTTCTTTTTTTCGTCTTAAGTCGGCTTTCTTACCAAAGGGTTGACAAGCATTTTGCTCATTGGGACACGGTCAGCACAACATTAATGGTGACACTAATAAACAATGTTTCTACTTGTGAAGGGAAATTTTGCTGTAAGTTAATCATCAAAGTAAATTTCCAGCTGGAAATGGAAAAACAACATTTTGATGTACTTTTTGGCAGCTAGAGGTCACTCTAGTTCTGGGTTGGTAACAAGTCACAAATCTATGCAATAATCCTTAGTGAGATTTTTCAAAATGACAAGAGTGTAATTATATTTTGAAAGCTTCCCCCAAACCTGACCTTTTTCTCCAATAGTATTTCACTAACAGCTGTCAGCAAATGCTCTGTCTTTTATCTAGCACCAAAATCTGCATACACCAAAAAGTGATGTCTGTGAAGGTAGAAACAATATTTATTGGAAATGTATCAGTGTTGTTGAAAGGTCCCTCATTTACATTCTTCTATTTACCGCAGCAGTGATCGACAATAGGTAGCCCTCTAGATGTTAGAATCTACAGCTCTGTTCACAGATGCATGGAGTAGCTAAACGGATGTAGGTCAGTTTTAGCCACTCCATGCATCTGATGAGGTAAACAGCAGTTCACAAAAGCTTATGCTTTTCAATAAAAAGTACCAGACATCTTTTAAAATTCTGCCTAATGTGACTAGCTAGGTTAGTTTTTTTTCTTTCATTATTCTTTTTTGGCTTGTTAAAGTTTAAAATAGTATGGGAAGGAATCTGTAGAGTGTTAATTTTAACATAATTGAATGTTTTTCTCACATTAGGAGAAAATAGGCCAATTTAATTGAAGTCTCTTTGCTATCTATCTATTTCTTTGCTATTTTGGTTTTGAGCATAAAAAGGAACACCATGGAATGATCACAGCTGCTTCAGTGCCCTCACTGGCCACAAGATGCCTCTGTTTTCAGCATTAACTATAGTTATTTTTAAATATTAGGTACTGTGGTACTTTCTCACTAATTTCAGAAATCCTCTGATATACTAGATGTAGGATGGAGAAGTAATTCAAGATGCAGTCTTAATAAGACAGTAATTTTAATAAGATTACTTAGTAAGACTAGAATTTTATGTGTGTGTGTGTGCGTAGCATTCTTGTGTTGGGGCAAGAAGGCCTGATGGCTTTTCCTTGGCTGTTCTGCAGCCTGCTGAATACTTCATTAGAGAGAAGGCAATGTGACTTCGAGAATGGAGACTGTTGACACTGGGCCTTTGCCCAAGGGGCTGATTGTTGCTGCTATAAAAGTCTACAGGATGTGGATTTCTCTTTAATTATATCTAATGAGGCTACTTAAGTATGGCCTGTATCTCCATCATCAGTATTCCATCCTTAGTCAAAAAAGTAAAATCCAATACAAATGAGACATTGATTTATTTTTTTGACGTTTTCTTATGATCACACAGTGAGATAGATTAGACTTAAGGCACAGTAACAATTGTCTAGTGCACTTCGTGGCTCACAAGGATTTGGCCATACTGAGCAGGAATTGCAGACCCCAAACATCTGCAGGACATCAAACTATGGAACACTGAAGCTACACATTCAGCTCTGCAAAAAGTAGTTACTGCACTGTGCTCAAAATGTCTAACGTTCTTGCGCAACTTTAAAAAAGGGGAATTCTTGCGCAACTTTAAAAAAGAAAAACGAAACTCACTGAGCATACCCTATTCCTCTGCCCTTTTGTATCCATTTTGTTCTCTGTCACTCTCATTGAGCCTTTGCCTGTTTGTCATTTTCCATATCTGCCAAACTACAACTTCTGTTATCTCCAGCCGGTATGGCCATGCTGAATGGGCTAATGGGAGTTTGGGTTCAACACCAGATCAGGGACTGCCATTCTAACTTGTTCCTGTGCCCTTCCATACAATCAAAGAGAATATCTGTAGCTCAGGGTTGAGCTGTGGACTCCTTGGTGCTCTCTGAGCCTTGTTGTTTTCTTGCAGACATTTCATTGCCAGAGTAGGCAACATCTCCAGTGCGGAATTCCTTCCATACAAACTTGCAAGCACAGAGATCAAATCATTGCTACTTGCACATGCATATGCATTAAACCAGTAATGCTAAAATCATGGAAACAGGCTGTCACTAGTCCATGCAAAGGCTCTTTTACTTCCTATATTGATGGTGCAATCCAGGATTAAAACTACACATAAAAATGCACACAAGCCTTAATTTTGGTCACATTAGCTGCTTACATCTCTCTTCACACAGCTCTTCTCTTTAAAGCAATGACTCACGGGTAGAAAAAATAAATTTGCATTAGCAACAAAGAGACAAACAGCAGGGATTTGGGGGTGTGTGTGGATTTTTATGAGATTTCCTTCTTGTGTTTTCTTTCTCTTTTCCAATAGGCTGGAACTGAAATGGTCTAAAATCGAACTGCAGCAGGATGTGTATGAAGTGTGTGAAAATGTGGAATTGCTGTCTTTAAAAATAATCCGATCAGGGTACAAGGGAGATTCTGCTTTTGTGGCAGTGAAGGTAATAACATTTATCACAAAGGGTAATCACATTTAGGTTGAAAAGGACATGCAAATTAAGGACAGGTCTGTATTCCTGTTTTACAGGAATTCAGACTTGCATATGCTATTGAATTACAAACTTTCTGCATCATGGTATTAGCGTACCGACTTATGCATAGCCATTGAAAGGTAAAACCCACAGAGTTTACTGCCAAAATATTTTCAGAGGTGTGATTTTTTTTTCCAGAAAGAAGGGCTGGAAGCTTAACACAATCCTTTTGCCTCAGCCTATCCTCAGGCTCAACAAAATCACATTAAAAAAAAGACTGAAAAGTTCAACCCCCAGCTCCCCCAGTGACATCACCACCTTGCCTTTGGTGTCCCACTATAACTGAAGAAATATTATGAAATAGACTGTGCCACTTTCTCCCCCCTTCACAAATTGCCCATTTCTGTCTTGTGTCCTGCCTTACCCAGGACAAAGGCCAGTATTTGAAGACCTCCTACATTTGAAGGGCTATCCAGTCTAAGGGCTGTCCCTTTTTCAGCTGCTCTTGTCCAGAGCTCATGCCAGTTGGACTCTAAGCCAGTTTAAGAACATCTTGTCCAGACTGAGACAAGGGCAAGTGTTTGCGTGGTACTCAGTCTAGACTGCAGGCTACTTCATCCTCTTGGTAAGACCAAAAGGAAAACTTGGCTTTCAGTAGGAATCTGTGCAGTATCATTGATTTGCACATTTTCTTGCATCTCCCTTCTTCAGATAGGTATATATACTGGGTATGTGTATGTATCTATGTATGTATGTGTATGTGTGTATATATACATAAGGTAAAGGTAAAGGTTTCCCTTGACGTAAAGTCCAGTCGAATCCGACTCTAGGGGGCGGTGCTCATCTCTGTTTCTAAGCCTTGGAGCCGACGTTGTCATAGACACTTCCGGGTCATGTGGCCAGCATGACGACTCGGAACGCCGTTACCTTCCCGCCAAAGCGGTACCTATTGATCTACTCACATTTGCATGTTTTCGAACTGCTAGGTGAGCAGGAGCTGGGATTAACAACGGGAGCTCACCCTGCTGCGCGGTTTCGAACCGCCGACCTTCTGATCGACAGCTCAGCGGTTTAACCTGCAGCGCCACCGCGTCCCTATATATATACATACATATATATATATATATACATATACATACATACACACACACACACACAAACCCCTATAATATATAGGTATATATTCTTTTCCAGTTTCTAGATCACACAAACTTGTGTTCCATATTTATTGGTATGAAACTGCAAGCACTTTAACTACTGTTGCACGTGCCGCTTTCAACAGTCCCATGGGTACTTCATCTGCATCTGGTGCTTTTCTGTTTGATAACTGATCTGTTGCCTATTGTAGTGGAGTTGATTCCACTAGAAAGTAAGTGAATATAAATCTCTCTCTTCAAACTTTGTCATTCTGTTACATATTTGTAAAACGTTTTAGTAAACTTTTTCTTTCTGAAGAAGAAAAATGTTGCCATTATGTTTTACTGCATTCTTGAGTATTCTTGTGTAGCCATTCGTTTTCTTATGATTCCGCTGATCCTATTAAAAGTGTCTCTCATTTTCCTTTGCTTGTTATTCTCCTCTATTTGCTGACATTCTCAATATTTCATCATCCTTCATTGCTTCGTGTTGGAAGTCTT
This sequence comes from Candoia aspera, assembly GCF_035149785.1. Classification (NCBI taxonomy): domain Eukaryota; kingdom Metazoa; phylum Chordata; class Lepidosauria; order Squamata; family Candoiidae; genus Candoia; species Candoia aspera. Next base: position 188,200,486 of record NC_086154.1, read on the forward strand.
CATTCAGCCTTCATGTCTTCCTTGTTGCTTTCATTCTTTCTTTGGCTCTGAAACCTACTTGAATATTTTCCCCTTTGAAATTTTTTTTCTTCAGTTTTGATTATATTCCTATCTCTCCCCTTAGCTCTCTGGTTCTCTTTCACATAGGTTAATTATACTGACTTTGTCCTTACATGGATTTTGTATTCTGACTGTAAATCTTTCAGGTCACACCTACCTCTTTTATTTTCTTAATTTTACCAGTATGTTTAATACCAGTCATTCATAATCTGATGCACCTGAGAAGGTCCTGACCAAGTGGACTGCACTTCTCCATTTTTGGTTTCCTATTATATAGTTGATTTGATTCTGATGATGTACGTCTGGTGACATTGAGGTGTAGATTCTGGATTTATGTTGGATGAAGCAGGTGTTTGCAATAATGAAAGAATTCTCTTTGCAAAATTATATTAACTTATATTCCTAAAGCGTTTTCACCCAATCATAATCTTCTTGTGATTCCAGGTTCTTCAGTTCTGCAACTTTTACATTCCAGCCTTCAGTTCTTAGTACAGTATTATATCTTTTTTTGATTTTGCATCTACCACCTCTTGAATTTGTCACAGAATTCCTTAATGCCTTCCTCTATTGCATTGGAGTAGCTGCATATATTTGTATAACATAGATGTTCTTGGAAATCCACTAATTCTAATATACATTATCCTGATTGAGTTATAGCCAAGCACGTCCTTAGCAATGTCCTTTTGGAGTATCAATATCACTTTATTCCTTCATATCATATACTGTGTAGTATCTGATTTAAAGTCAGTCCGTCTAGACCTGTTCACTTATTCCTAAAACATCCAACACAGTACATTCCAGTTGCACTTTGATAATTTCAATACTGCTACCATCAGTGACCAGATTTATTTATTCATTCATTCATTCATTCATTCATTCATTCAATTTCTATAGCCAAAGAAAGATAACTGTCCTATTTTCTTTCATTTGTGTCCTTATTCAAGGGTTTAAACTGGAAATATCATACTCAGACCTTGGGTGCCAGATTGGTTGGTTGCTGAGGGCTAGCTACATGTTCAGGCCCAGAAACTAATAATTAGTTAAACCCTAATGGCAGACACTTTGGGCTGGCTATCTGTAGTAAAATAGTGGGAGCTTCTGTTTTAGGTTTTCCTATACACTTAGGCCAAGCCATTGATTTCAGAGGCATAATCAAGATCACTTTCATTTCTTCATGTAAGAGCAGGTATCCATTGTTGACTTGTATTGTTTCCAGCTCCTACTTTATCCTTATCCTTTGTTTAGATTTTCTGACATTCTGTTACCTTTCCTAGTCCTACCTTAAACTGCCATCATGCCAGTAGATCTTAATAGTTCTACATACAATTATAGCATTTTAAACGAGTGCCCCCCCCCTTTTCTTGCTAGCTACCTTTGTATTTTCTTTCTTTCTTTTTGGCCAATACTGACATTATTTTCTTATGGCTAGGATGCTGCCCTGTCCCTAATCTGTATTACTGGAAAGTAATAAAGTGAAACAAAAGCTAATTCAGAATTTAAGTTTCCTTCAGGCATATATTAACTATATTTTATAGCTGTGTTTTTCTCTCTTAGGTTAATGAAATGACTGCTTTAACAGGAAAGGATTTTATTCTGCCTCCTTCCAAACTTATTCAGTTTGATCCAGGTGAGCTTTGATCAAAAGAGAGCAATGGATTGAGAGATGTAAATAAAAGCCAAGGCTGACAGAGAAGAGAGTCCATGAGTGGTTGGTGTCTTTGTCTGAGCTGGGAAGTAGGTTTCTAAGCCACAATGATGTCAAAAGGATAACACGTGCATCATGGCATCATCATGCAAATTGCATAGTTATGTTCTTGAGGCATGATGTCTGATGCAAGACCATTGTTTCATGATATCATGTACTTTCCTCTCCTCTTGCCCCTACTGCAGATGATGGTGATGGCACCCTACTTTAACAATTGAGCCCCCAGGCTGTTGTTCTGTGGCTCAGAGCTTAGAGTGATAGGTCATCTGTGATGTTTGTCTTGACAAAGATAGTCTGCCCATGGTGATCTATGTTCTGATAACATTCCATGTGGATAATTATAATGGACTGAAAACTACTCAGAAGTTCAGCAGGTACAAAAAGCTGTAGCTAGATTATCAGATAAGATCCAGGTATTTGGACTATGATTGTGAAACAACTGGGCTTCTGTTTCATAATTCAAAGATCAGGGCATGGCCTTTCAAACAGCCATACAGCAATGGGACCAACATATTTTAAGGAACATTTGCTCCCATATGAACTTACCTAGAGCTTTGGATCTTCTTTAAAGCCTTATTTGGAGCTCACTAATGACTGAGTGAGGCAGGTGGTTACCCAAAATAGGGTTTTTTATTGGTAATTGCCCATCTCTGAGAAGTGATTTCTATCTTTTCAGTGCTAGGTAAGATCTTTCTGTTTGTCCTGCCTTGTTGGTACATGTATGTTTATTTGCTTTTTTAAATTATTTAATCGATAGCTATGGCTGTGCACCTGCCCAAGCAACTCTGATCATTTTACTGATATATCAGTGCTTCTCTTTCATCACTTTACTATTATCAGATTTTTAAATGACTGCTGCAATTATTTAATTTTTAAGAATTATTATTTATAACTATAAATAAATAAGCATGTCATGTATATTCAGGTCCATTTAAAAATATCTCAACCTGACAATAGGATGGAAGTCCCAAATAAAAAAAGAATCTATGTGAAAAGAGATATGGGCAAACCTCTTTGCTTTCTTCTGCCTGTGTGCAAAATGGTGACAGAGTGGCTGCAAGTCACTTCTCTCTTGTGATTGCTGTATTAGAGATAAGTGATGCACTATATCAGTCCTTTCTGGAAGGCTGATACTGGCATGGGGGCTTTCCATGCCCTAAGGGCATTTTCATTAAAAGAAGGCAGCCTTGGGAAACTCAGTAGGTTCAGCTGCAGCTCAAGTACTTACATTCCAACAGGACAAGGAGGTCTCCAAGGTCTCAGGAGAGAAGCATGGTTCTTGCTCTTCTGGCCAGAACTGTAGCCACCATCATTAGCCCTAAGAATCATAGATGTGGAAAGGGGTCATTTAGGCTATCCAGTCCAACCACTTAAGCAGTGCAGGAACTCCAATGCCCTTGACAGATGTTTAAACAAGTCCAGTTAGTGAGAGCCCAACCCTTCTCTGGTACTTGGTTGCACTATTGAACTGCTCTTACTCTTAGGTAAAGGTAAAGGTTTCCCTTGACATTAAGTCTAGTCGTGTCCGACTCTAGGGGGTGGTGCCCATCTCCGTTTCAAAGCCGAAGAGCCGGCGTTTGTCCGTAGACACTTCCGTGGTCATGAAAGTTAAAAAAACAACAATTGTCTTCCATATTCTTAACCAACCTTTTTTCTTCTGTTTGCAATTCGATGGCTCTTTCCTAGGTGAGAATCTGCAAATATAGTTTGAGCGTTTGCATTAAGTGAAACTCAGGGGAAGTTAAGGGAGTACACCTTGCAATAAATATTTCCTTCCCTCAAGATTTCTTGGATTTTCTGGTCAAACCTCCAACTTTGCTTTGGTATTAGTGACAACTCTCTACAGTATCTGTCTTGGTTTTTCTCAGAAGGTCTTTTGAGGTACGGGTGGTTTGATACCTACTGCTACTTGCAGCTGGCCATATACTTGGACTTTTCAATCCAGACACTGGCTTTGCTGGAAGGTGTTTGACAGACATACCTGGAACTTGGAACAAAGCTCCTTGTGATGAGTGATTGAAAATGACAATATTTCAAAACATGAGTAGGTTCCTTGCAATTAAGATTTCAAAATGAAGAGTTCTCTTAATTTATTTTTAAAATTTACAAGAAGAGCCAGTCCTCCCCTCCTGAACTGCATGCTATTATTCCCCACTCCATTCACCCGGTAGGAAACCAATCTTTGTTACTGTTTGAATGGAATCATCAGTGCTTAGGAACAAATTTGATCTCTAGTTAGTGTTATTTGGGAAAACCACAGGAGTCCAATCAATGGGCAGAAGCACAATAGCATTATTCAAGCCAGTCTGTTATAGCTGTAGACATGTTAATTAATATATTTCTTCGACACCTAGGTTGATTGAAAAAGCAATTAAAGTGTAATTAAAATGTTTACTTTTGGTAGGAATGTCAACCAAGATGTGGAATATAGCAATTACCTATGATGGATTAGAGGAAGACGACAAGGTCTTTGACGTGGCTCTGATCTCCCCTGTGAATGCTGTTCTTGGCACTCGGACAAAAGCTGTAGTGAAAATTTTGGACTCAGAAGGAGGTATTTTCTTTTGATCTTCCTAATAAAATCTGGAGCAATCTTGGCTGAGTAGCAGCTTATTTTTCCACATACAAATGTTGCTGCTAGCACCTTTGGATCAAAATGATTTCTTTCCTTCTTAAAAGAAGAACAATAGCCTTGACAGTTGCAGACCCCTTCTCTTCTTCTGAGGGAGCACAGCATGGAGGAATCGGCAAACAACCAGGAGAACAGACACCACCATCTTCTACCAAAAGATCTGGAATCTGACTGATAAACAGATGAAGTTTTGGCTTGTAGCCCCTTTGATGGGAGTTGCAATATCCCTTCCACTCTTTTCCCTGGTTAATTGTAGGGCAGTTGTGGGGTAATTCTGAGGATGTAGTCTGGGGGGGAAATGGCTAAATACCATTAAATCTCTCCAGCATACTGGAGAAATCATGAGTCATGGAATTAGGATTTTTAAAAGGGCTCGGTACTTGAGTGGTTGGCAACCATGTTTTAAACAATGTTGGGTTTAAATGCACCTCTGCATCACAATGTATATCTCGATATCACACATCCACTGGGATTAACTTTTGCATCACACTGTATGGCTAGAGAGGCATGCCCACCCTTCCATCCATCAAAGAGACAAAATGCAGCATTTAAAGTCAATACCAAAAGGTGCTACCAATTCAAATAAGTATATGCAAAATTGTCTGAATAGATGCAGGTTTAGAAATGGTAAAGAGTTCATCTCAGCACAGTGGGGAAGCCTGTAACGTTAGTTTGCCGTCCTGGACGTTGGTCCCTGCTTTCCCCATTCTTTTCATTCCTTTTATCTTCACTTCTCAATATAATTTAACTAGTTTTAATTTCTGTTTTGTATACTGCCTCGGGGTGTTTATGGCTTAAAGGTAATCTAAAATTTTTAAATAAATAAAATCAAAACATAGGCCAATATTGATCTGGCAAGCTGATGTGATTGTAGTGACTTGTGGGTTGAACGAACACAGCTCCTTCAAGAGTCAAACCTTCAAAGCTATGAAGAGTTTAGATCCACAAGGTTTGGGCACAAACAATGCCTTAGCACCAAGGAAGAACTATTCTGAACCATGTTCAAAGCAACTTTTTTGTATGTGTCAACTGATTAATTAATTAATTTTCTATCCCGCCTTTATTATTTTTATAAATAACTCAAGGCAATGAACATACCTAATACTCCTTCCTCCTCCTATTTTCCCCACAACAACAACCCTGTGAGGTGAGTTGGGCTGAGAGAGAGTGACTGGCCCAAAGTCACCCAGCCAGCTTTCATGCCTAAGGCAGGACTAGAACTCACAGTCTCCTGGATTCTAGCCCGGAGCCTTAACCACTAGACCAAACTGGCTCAGCATTTTTTTTTTTAATTTTGGGAAATCATATTTTCTTCATCTGTCACATCAAACTTCTAAAATTGTTTTCAAATTAAGCAGAGAAACAAGGACTATTTAAAAAAAACAAATTAACATCAGATGAAAAAATCCCATTTTTAATGACAGGCTGTTTCATCATCCACATCAATGTCAGCAGCTACTGGCTTTTATCAAAAAGAAAGAAAAGAAAAGAAAAGTTAAGAAAACATGCTGACCATCTGCCATCTTGTTTGCTTTTTAGGTCAGTGCAGCTCATTCCGTCCCACAAGCCAAAATATTCAGAATTTATGGATGAAAGAAACATTGCTTCCAGGTTCCCCTTCATCTTCCAGGCACGGCACTGTTAGTTTGGAAGGAATCCTGCTCTCCCCTTCCAAAGAGATGATAGCACAGAGAAGGGATCAGCTACCCAAGTTCAGCTCAGTGAATACTGGAAGGAACAGGCTACGGGTCATTGGAAATGGCAAAATAGTAAGGGTTGCCTCATGACAAGGGGGAAAACAAACATTGATTCAAAGTTGTATGAATGTTTGCATGAAAATCTCACCTGACTTAATAAAAGTGCATTGATACTGAGATTGGCTGCTGATCAGGCTGGAAAAGAGCATTTAAGACATAGTGTAAGGTTATTGTTACTAGTGTGCAGAGCTGGCCCTAGACATTCTGGCACCCTAGGCAAGTCATATTCTGGGACCTCCAGTTTAGCTTATCTTCCAATTTTGTTAGGAATTTCAAAAGGTGCCCTGTTTCTTTTTTTCTTTGAGTTTTGAGCTGTACACTTAGGATTTTCAGCCCCAGAGAATTTGTTTCTCAGAGATCTTCACCCTGTTTACACAGTAAGTAATTTTAATTACATCAGCACCTGTTGTTGTCACATGGCAACCATTCTGCAAAATTATACTTAACCCTTGAGTGGGCATGCTAGCTTATGGAGTGTGCTGTTACTGCTTTTCACTTTTTCATTGTGTTTTTCAACTGAAGTCTTTTCAATTTTGGCACGCCCTAAAATTTGGTGCCCTTAGGCTGGTGCCTACTCAACCTTAGCCTAGAGCCGGCTCTGCTAGTATGTACTTCCTTAAAACATTCTATTAGTGAAACAGATTTCACTGTTTTCTAAAGCATGACAAAACCTGAACAAATTTAATCAGAAGCAGCAATGTACATTTTAGAGAAGGAATCCCCTGCAATGCCACCTTAAATTCTCCAACTTCAAAGATAATTAAGTTTCTTTTTCTTAAGAGTCAAGAGAGAAACATTCTTTCCAGGGACCAAAAATTTAGACGATAAAATGCTCAGATAAACTGAGGATAGCTTTTTTAAAAATGTTCCATTCTGTTGGGGTTGCAAAATATTTTCCCTTTTGCATGTGGGTGTATTATGGCCAGAAAAAAATTCTTCAAATATAGGTTATGAAGCTGATTTGCTTCCTTTGGAATGGGAAATTGCTCAAAGAACTGTAGAATGGAAACACAAAAGTACAAAACAAATAAATTAGAATTTGGGAAAGATTAGGTGGTGTTGACTTATGTCAAGTTGCTTTTAATAAGAGGCCCTAACTTTTCTGGGTGGATTTTGTATTTGGAGTTCAAAAGATCTCTTCCTTCTCCCCAACCATTCAGCTGATGTAAAGTTTATTTATTTTTTTAATGTTCTAACTATGGTTAGTACTACCAATTTCCTTGAGAAAATATACAAATTTCATTTTGCTTCTGTTATTCAGATATATTTCACCCTTTCCTTTCAGATTCATCCTTCATTTATGTTTAGAAATGGCACAGATGAGCTTTTTAAAGTAAGAACAATATTGAGTAACAAGTTCCTTATTTGTAATATTTATTTATATCTCCGTTACATAGAATACTTGGTGAATTCAGTATTTACATCATTTACTGTCAGATAAAAATTGTTTAATCTGTATTTAATTCTATTTATTTTGCATTTCAGTTAGATTAGAAATGATGGTGGCAGGTGTTTAAACTGCCTTGGCCGATGTTAGGTATGAAATAGGGTGGAGGTGAGGATGTAGGTAGAACCTTAAGAGCAAGAGTAAGGAGAACTAAGAATGCTATTTTAGAGCAAAATACATTTGTGAGTGAAGAGTGCAAGAATACTTCCATGCTCATTTTCCCACTCTACTCTCATACACATAAACCAAACTCCCTGATACATTTCTCTAACCAGAGTAAAGCATTGGAGACAAATCATGTGAAAATAGAGAAAGCGAGAATGTGAAGATAGGAGGATTTATCAACCCACCTTGCATGTCTTGTTTGTTCTCAAAAATCACTTCCTACTTTATATGGGATTGGAGCAGCTCCACTTTAAATAAATGTCACGTGTATTTTGAGCCTTAAAGATAGTTTGCATATCAAACCACCTCTTCTTTTTAGTTCCATGATTTAAATGCCTTTGCATTAACTAGTGTGAGATTCTCTTTTCTGTCTTTTATAAAGTACCATGGGATGACAGGGCTAAAAGTAGATGAGGACAATACCTTTCCTAGAAAAACCAAGATGGCAACCATACCTGTAAGGAGCCAAAGAGAGCCAAGGAAAAATGTAGCTTCCTCCAAGAAAATGGAAGTTCTGCAAGCAGACTCCAGCATTCTGGTACGTTATTGTTGAATTACACCCCCAATGGGGAAGATGTCACCTTGCAGAATTAAAGTTCCCAGCAGCTTTAGGTAGGATATCCAATGGTGAGGGATTTAGAGGAAGGTAAGTTTCCATCTCTAGTTTAAATTTTAATTTCAGGTGTATTTTGAAACATTTTTAAAACCAGAAATTTGATCATTTCAGACATTCTCAGAGTCAGATTTATGATAACAATAAAAAAGTAAAGCTATGGGAAATATTCTGAAAGAACTAACTGTACAATATTTCCCATAGCTTTACTCTGAAATCTGAAAGAGGTTTTAAAATAAATCTTCATGGATTTCTTCAATAATATCACTGATTTAGCATATATCAACAAAGATATATACATGTGATTAAAAACAAACAATACAGAATGTTAATATTTCAAGATTTACAGAACACTGGTTTACAAATGTCACCAATGGAGTCTTTCATAAATTACTTGATCTTTTTCAGGTTGAGAGCCTTTCATTTTCAAATAGATGCACACCAAATCTGAAGGGTCTCTTGTATTTTGAAGAAAACATGCAAAAGATGTTTCTGTGCAATGGTACTTCCTGGACATTATGGAATTACTCAAACAAGGTAGGAATCTCTTTTTCCTGTGTTCTTTTTTTAAATTTGACCATTGGCAAAAAATTGTTTTACAACTGATAAGGAGTACAGATAAGTACAGATCGGAATCTGGGTGTCCCTATGTCTGGAAAGAGAACACTTTGTATTTTAGGTTGCCTAGTTTTTGAGAAGTATAAATACCAACTGAGCCAATGGTTATTGTAACAACTTGACCCTGCATCCAACTTTGAAGGGAGAAGCATCCTTGAGAATACTGCTATTTATGGAGACATACAGTTTGTGAATCAAAGGCCATTCATTGATATAACAAAAGTTATACCTCCAGGAAGATATATATCATGAGGGAGTAGTTGTGGCATGTATATAAGGAAGATGGTTTAGCGATTAAGGTTGTTGTTGTTAGATGCATTGAATTTACATTATGCAGACGAGCAAAGACAGAGAGAGTCAGCGATCTTCAGTGACCTAGTTATGAGCATGTAGAAGGCATATATAATAGCAAAACATCCCTCCCCACAAGGTTGAAGGAGGGAAAGAAAAATTGAGCTTCTGAGTGGTACTGTATTCAGTAAGTCTTATTACTGCTAGGCAAGAGGACATCGGGGCTCATGGGATGAGAAATTGGGGACTGAGTGAACACCCAGTGTGTTTCATCTATATCCTTATGCCATCAGGAATGCAGTGGTACCCAAATTAAAAATTTAGAACAGGAAAAGACCCAAATAATAATGTTCTTATCTTTCCCAAGCCCAGTTCTGAACTGAGTCAATCACTTAATTCAAGAAGTGGACAATTTAGCAAGTCATTCTGAACTAAAAATGCTTTATTCCAGGATATTAAAATGAAAATGTGTCATTCAGGATGGAGCTATCATGATGGAAGATGCTATATCCTAATCACTGACCCAAAAGCCACATGGGCAGTTGCTGCCCAGACTTGCAGGAAACGGTAGGAATGTCCTTATTGTACATAGGAGTGACTGTTCAAGCAAGTTACTGTTTCATCCACCCCATGCCATACTTTAGAAATGAGACTTTCGTGACAAAATAACCTCAACATTGCAGCTATTTGTAAATGGTGGGATTTTACAGATACCTGTTTGTGTGTTAAACCAATGCAAGGAATAATATTTTGGCACTTTCGTGGGGATAATACCATAAGCATCACCCCAAATACCTGGCAGTACACTAATAATAGACTAATAACTAAAGTCTGCTGCCTTTTCATGATGCCCAAAAGCAGTTGCCTGAGGCAGCCAACTTTTTTAACTAATCATGGTTGGGCTTGTCCCGCATTGGAAGACAGGATGAAACAGTGGGGCATTTGGCAAGAAGGACTTTCAAAAGTTTGTCAAATCTAAATCTTCTTGCTATTGTTCCTGTGCTGTAGAAATGTTCTTGAAAGGATAGCTCAATAAATTCAGGGCTTTTTATTAATGTATTACACATACAAGAAAAATCACTCCAATTCAAAGTAAATGGCTTTATTGGGAGATGTTTTAATGTGATCAATTTTAATTTGGTCTAAAAAAATTTCTTAAAGAAGAGCCATTTATATACATATCTCATTCTTTATTATACACACACACACACACACATATATATTTATATATATCATTTATATATATATATATATATATATACACACACACACACACACACACACACAAATAAAAATATTTTTCTTTTTAACTAAATGCTTGCTGAAGAGTAGAGAAGCCATAACCAAGCAAGAAAAATACGTATTCTAATCCCTTGAAAGCCTTCAGCCAAGCTGTACTGAACTTATGAAAATTAAATTTGAAATAGTTGGAACATCTTTGAATATGGTTAAGACACCACAGAACATGTTGTAATTTCAGTATGCTCAGATGAAATAAAATGTTGTTGCTTATATAAATGTGTATGTATAGAGAGAGGCATGCAGAAAACTTTTTCAAAATACCTTTTCAGAAAGAATCCCTAAATGTTGTATTAATGACTCCCAGTGTTGGTGTCTATTGTTAAACTGCAAGTAATAAGTGCATATATCGTATCCTGATGAGTAGCAGGTATTTCCTCTGACTCTAAAAAAATGTCTTCTATCTAGGTACCATGGCCATTTAGTAAGTGTGGCTTCCAAATCACACATGCAGTGGCTTTGGAAATTCAGTGGAAAAAGGCCTTTTTGGATAGGTATGTATATGGCAGAATGTCATTCTTATAACTGTCTTGAAAGACACAGAATTCTACAGTATGAGGAATCCACTACAGCATCCTAACAGATCGCCTTCTAGCCTCTCGCAAGGCAGTCTGTTCCATTGTGGAACAGCTCTTACCATTAGGATTTTTTTTCCTGATGTTCAAGGAAAATCTGCTTCCTAGTCATTTAAATCCATTGTTTCTTGGGCTGTCTTCTGGATCAGTTCTGAACAATTTTGCCCACCTTCTAAAGGACAGCCCTTGAAAATAGCTATGATGTCTCCCTGCAGCCTTCTTTTTTTTTCCAAGCTAAATATACCTAATACATTAACTATTATTTGTAGGTTTTTCCTTTCAGGACTCTTATCATCTTGGTTGCTCTGCTTTGAACATGTTTTGAACAGTTTCCCAAAACTGACCACATTGTAAGTGTGGCCTGACCAATGGACAATAGAGAAAAACAGTGATGTCCCTTGATCTTGACTATAATTCTATTGATAAAGCAACAAGGATTAAGTATTATTCCATATTATTTTAGACTTCTGTGTTTAGGTTCCTTTAAAATGCAGTTAGAAAGATCAATTTGTGTTATATGCAAGTACCATTATGATAAAACATTGTCGTAAGCAACACCTTTTAGCCCATCTAAGTCTTCTTGAGAGATCAGGGAATGTAAATTCCTGGCTGCTCAGTTTTCTGGCCTACAATTCATTCTTTGGGACACTTTGTTAGTTTGACCAATCTCCCAACCATTTCCATTTTTCTGGAGTTTTTTCCTTGTGTCCTAAAAGCTAATGGAAGGATGGTTTTCAGCCAAATGGTAGAAAGGCACTGGCCAGAAGTTAATAGGTATGATCAGTTGCAGCAGTTCCCTGCTTACAGCAACTAAATCTTCAGACATTTTTCTGTCTAAATACCAGCAGAATCTATTTTCACAACAAAATTTCATCTTCCTTGTGCATGGAACAAATTTATTGAGGAACAGAAAGAATCTGGAAATTATTTAGAAAATCTGTGACATGAAAGAGCAGATAGAACCAAACAAACTTGGTGAAAATGCTTGAATCTGTTGTTCTCTGACCATCTGTTTGCTTATACATTTTAATGCATTATAGGTTTGAATGATCAACGAAACCCAGGTCAGTTAGAATGGAACAACAGGGAACGTGTTCTTTTCACAAACTGGAGAAGAGGTCCACCTCGTCTTTCAAAGCAAAGGAGGAACTGCATTTTAGTACAGCAGCAAGGAAAATGGCAAAGAAAGGACTGCAGGAAGGGCAAAGCATACAGTTACATATGTTCCACAAAACTGTAAACAAAACCGATATTTAGATACCTGCTTGGCTTTCTGTATGGTAAAACATATTTATTTTTGAGGCAGTTAGAAGTGTTGGTAGAACTTATAAATGGGGAGTCACCTGACCCATTTGCAAAAATTCTTACATGAGGGAAGGGTTCAAATGTGATGCAGGATTTTTTCCACCCCCTCTCTCTTCTCTTGCTCTCCTGTGTTTGTGATATAATGGCTATGTGTCAAGAATCAAATTTATTGGTTCCAGAGTTCATTTCTATCTCTTTCAAGAGATCCTATATATGAAGGTGCTAGAAGGGTAACTGGGAAGAGCTCTGAGTATAGGTAATCCTCGCTTAACAACCACAACTGAGAATGGAATTTTGGTTGATAAGTGAAGTGGTCATCAAGCAAATCCAACCTGATTTTACAACCTCTTTTTGTAGTAGTCATTAAGTGAATCACCATGGTCATTAAGCAAACCAAGTCATTAAGCAAAACATGCAGTCCCCCATTGCCAGAAGCCAGCTGGGAAGGTTGAAAATCGTGATCACGTGACCATGGGATGCTGTGACAGTCATAAATGCAAACTGGTTGCCAAGCACCCAAATCGTGATCACTTGACTGTGGGGACACTGTGACAGTCGTAAGTGTGAGCACCAGTTGCAAGTCATTTTTTCAGCACCATCATAAGTCTGAACCATCCCTAAACGAATGGTCATTAAGTGAGGACTACCTGTATAGACATTATGCCAAATGCTACTCACCATCTTTCTTGGGTAGGTTATTTCATCCACCATGAGTGTCATGGTAATTTAGAAAGGGAACGATATCCTGCTATTCACTTGGGTCAAATGAGGCTGATTGCAGATACTTCAAGCAAAAAAGTGAACATTATGCCAGTCCCCTTCATGCCCATTTCACAATATACTTAGATGGAAACTTCCAACAAATGTCAAATGTCCATGTAACATAATTGCATCACGTTATTCTGTGATAAATTTCAATATTTGGGGCTAATAGGTGAACTTTCCAATTCTTATGGTAACAAGTTCAAATGTGTTCACTTTCAAATAGACTATGAATTATGAATATATACCCTGAAGCATCATAGGATTTCCCTGGCCATCAGTGTTAGTTGATTTCCGTACAGAAGCATATTAACTTGTGCTACCACCACAGATAAGCTCTAAGCTTTGTTTGCATGTAAATTTCTTTGGTATCTCTTTTGTAGTTTTCCTTTCCTTTCCTTCCTTTCTTTCATTAACATTGGGAACATTCTGAATGCCCATTCAACTTTCTGCAACTTTCAGATGTATTGAGACTGCAGTTCTCAGAATTTTCAACCAACCTGGATAGGAATTCTGGGTTCTGCAGTCCCAACACATTTTGAAGGTGCTAGACTGGGCCAGAAAAACCCAATTTTCAGAATCTATGCACATTTCCCCATCCTCCCATGTGGATGATTGCCAGGAAGAATTGTATTGCCACATGGAAGGTAGAATCTGAAGATAAAATCCACTTCCACATATAAAATACATGTGAAATCCATTTAGACAGGAATGTGTTGTCCAATGTGCAATGTACACTTGGTAATCTATTTGGGTTATTATAAAAGCCTGGAACTGAATAAACGTTCTGACAATTTCTGAAAGGGGAAAAGGAGATGTACTAACAAAAACTATTTTAAAAACCCACAACAATTCATTCTGACATGTCAATAATCCCCTAATACTCCCTTGCATGTAAATCTGAAAGACTGCCCATTAGAAAAATAATGTAATTTCTTGGAAGTCAAATTTTACTTTCCATTATTCCATATTTTACAGCCAGTTTGGTGTAGTGATTAAGACACTGGGCTAGAAACCAGGAGACTGTGAGTTCTAGTCCTGCCTTAGGCACAAAGCCAGCTGGGTGACCTTGGGCCAGTCACTCTATCTCAGCCCTAGGAAGGAGGCAATAACAAACCACTTCTAAAAACCTTGCCAAGAAAACTGCAGGGACTTGTCCAGGAAGTCACCAAGAATCAGACATGATTGAACGGATTAAAAAAAAATCCATATTGATAAATAGGTGAAAAATAGTTATAAATATACTAAACCATTATGGGCATGTTTTTTTTCCCTTTCTTAGTGACACTGAAAATTGATTTTTTTTCTTGAAATGTGTATTTGGGAGGATAGAATGCATCTAGAGAAAATTGTACCTTTACTGCTGTAGGTTTGGTTTTATTTGAACTTAAAAGTGCTAATCTACTTTTGTACTGTAAATGGCATGCTTTATGTGCTGTTTTCTACTGTAATATCTAAATAGAATGTATTAATAAAGTATCATTAGAAATTACTGCGATTGTATAATCAATTTCCCAGAAAAAATGGTGCTGTGATAGCTGATAAAAGTATATAGCATCAACAGCTACACAGGGGTGGGGGTGGGGGGCCATTTGCAACACAGTGTTTACTCCTATCTCTGCCTGCCCTCCTCCCACACACAAATATACACACAATGTCACTTTTCCAACATGGATTTTCCAGGTGCATGATGGCTATATCCAGTGAACAATTGCATAGAGTTGTTCTGGTTTTTAAAAGAGAAAGAGGAAGCGGGGAGGGGGGACAGAGAGGAAGGATGAGGACACTTCAAGTCATCAGGGCCACAACGGGGGGGGGCAAAAGGGGTATGTGCCCCAGGCGCCACGCTGGGGGGGGGGCAAAATGACAAAATAGAATTTGTATATTGAAAGTTTTTAGTTTAATGCATAATAGAATAATAAAACTTGCTAATACTTCCCTCACCAACCCATGGGGGGGCATAGAATCCATGTTTGCCCCGGGTGAACAGACCCTAGTTGTGGGCCTGCAAGTCGTCACCACTTTTTCTCTGTAAATCAGTCCCAACGTATTTGTAGTAGAGAAACAGCAGTGGAGGTTCTCTGCCTTAAGTTTGCAGCAATGCTTTTCCTTCCAGCCAAACCAGAACCCTGAAAATGCCTCCTTTTTGGGGCAGGGGTAGTCTCTCTTTCTTTTGCTGTTTGATTGTTTCAGGCTATGAGGATGAAAAGGACTCTCAGGAACTTATTTAAATCTTTAATTCTGAAGACAAGAAAAACACCCTCTTCAGCCATTATGCCACCTACTTGCAGTGGGACAGAGGTTCTTGTGAGTGCCAGAGCAGTAAGCCTTGTATGATGAACACCAGGTGTTTATTTGTAAGGAAGAGAGAGTAGCAAAATTTGTAAAACTCTTCTTCCTTTGTCTCAGTGAGGGTCAGTCTCCTTCCTCTCAGGAGATTATTCAACAAATAAAAAAAAAACAAAAGAATCACGCAAGTACATATTACGTTGGCATATGTCTCCCGAAGATGTTTATTCATTCCAGTCCACATCCAGCAGAGCCAGCTGCAGCAACTTACAATACCCCGACTGCAATCTGTAGAGAGAACTGAGACAGCTTCTTAAACAATGCAACAGTTTCTTACTGAGGACTCTTTGGTCTCGCTGCTTATCAGGACTGTTATCTGTTTCCATCCCTGTATGTTTTATGTGCCCATGGAGGTGATCACTTCCAGCATCCTGCTGTATGAAAAGTTTAAATGATAACAAAATGAAGCTTTTAAGGTGATGTGGTATTTCTTTTAGTTTGTTAGATCCACATGGCATCTCTGATGGAAACTGACCTTTCCACTTTCAGAAAAAGCAAAGTTATTATCTTTTTTACTTGCCATTATAGATCACGGTGCATGCATTTTTTTAAAGAATTAAGTTACAGGTCAAGCAGCTAGGAAGCTGATGGCCAATACTGTTTACAATGGCATTATAAATCAAGAAGAGCTATGAAATGATGAAGAATTATACCATAATATGGAAAGACATAGGATTCAATCCTGTTTGATGAGGTTATTGTGATTCCAACTTGAACAGCAATAACTTGTAGCCTACCAATCTTCTATAGTTCATGTATGAAGACACCACAGAGGTTTATAAACATTCTGGATGCCGTTGGTGCAGCATGAGTAAGATACTTTTATTAGTGCTGATTGTTTTGCTTATAAACTGTAATGGAAATTTGAAAGGGACTCCTGCCAGATAGTTAACTTTCCTGTTATGTTTGTCCAGTTGTTAATTGTGGCTTTTTAGGAAAGATGGAATATGAATGTTCAGTTTTTATTCTACTGACCCTTCATGGCAAATCCATTTCTACAGAAATAGATAAAATGAACTTCTATAACTACTATGGTATAAGAGTAGACATGGATCTTTCCCTTTTACACAGAGTGTCAGCTGGATGACCCAAACCAATGGGCACATTCTTTGGAATCATCCATGATTTACAAACAGCTCACATGCAAACAAGGTTGAGAATTAAGCCCATTTATCAGAAGGAAGACAATACTTAAAAGTCTGCACTCTGGTGACCTGCATGAACTAATATTTTCCCAATGTTTTGCTACCTGTTGTAAGACCTGATCAGACCCAGATAGCCTTTAAAGAGTCTACCAATGTGTACAGGTTGAACTAGATGATTTCCAATGTCCTAAGTGTTTTAATAATCTGAATACTCAGAAACTGGCTCATTATTCTATTTATTATTTGAACTTTTTAAAAAGGTGCATCCTCTATTAGTCTTTACATTGTGTAATTTAAAAAAAAAATTCCTATTGGATTAATTCTAAATGGCATATAACTCAACTATTTAGATGCAATCTGTTGTTTTAAAAATAACACACTTTCATCTTACTAAGACAGGAACTTCAACTTCGCTGTAATATGTACTTGCAACCGTAGCATTCTCCCTATTGTTTTGAATCCTTAATTCCTTACGGCAACTTGGGGTATTTGAGATGACAGAATGCATCAGGTAAGTTAATACGCATCTAAGAACTTTCCCCAACACCTAGACAACAGCTAAACAGCTTATCCAAACACTCAGAATGATTCCTACTAGAGAAAACTGAGGTAACTAGATATACAAATGTGAAATACACATAAAGCAGGATAAGTTAACTTTAGCATTATTAGAAGCTTTAGTTAATTAGTGTTAATGGGTGTCATTAGTCTTTTGTCCCCTCCCATGCTCAACAGCTGGAAATTATTATTTTAGGCTCCCTTTATAAATACAAGCTGCCTTCTGCTTTTTTTTTTTTTAACAGAAGGGAATTGAAGGAGAAAGACAATAGCAAATCAAGAATAATGTTTTTACTATTGCTTCAGATGCTGCTGATTTCATGGCTTGGAACAGCAGAGAAAAGAGGGGAAATGCAGCTAAAAAAGAAGAGGAGAATTCCACACATCCTGCCCCATGATGTGCTCACAAAGTACTTAAAGGAATCCAAAGGAACCCTGAGGGAGCCTGAGGGGTCAATGGTATCATTGGCAGAAGTGGAAATCAAACAGCAAGACTTGCCACAAAGACCTCATTTTATTTTCCCAAATACTGTTCAGCATGTGGCTGATGATTCGGGAAGCTGGGCTTCTGCAAGCATATCCACATCCTCTACAGATCTAAAACATCCACAGACCAAGAAGGAAGCAGAGTCACCCTTCAGAAAAGATGCCAAAAAATTCTGGGACCTTTTTATGTTGAAAACCAAGTCAAGATCTGAAGAGGTGGTCCTTCCAATCAAGATAAATGAGATTTACCAGGAGATTTGCAACATGCTTCCTTTCTCTCAGGTAAAGTAAATGTCACAAATGCAGTACATTCCTAGGTTTTATTTTAATTAGGAATAGGCACTGCCATACTACTTCAATTTACATAATAGTTTAAGCTTAGAACAGCCCTGCAAGATATTTTTCCCAATCTATAGAAGGAAAGCCAAAGTAAGGGCTATAAAAATCTGCAGAGCCCCTAAATGAGAGCCAAAGATGTGGTTTTTTATCTGTGTGTATTATATTATATTTATTGCTGTCATCTGACGGCATCTGGATTTTTGCAGCCAAAATCTTGTAGCTTAAATCACAGCGAAAGAAGTGGTCTGCTGGTGTTCTTCTCAGAAATTCATTCTGAGATTTGAAATATCACAAGTGTTAAGAACCAGAACGTTGATAGCTTTGGGCATGGAAATTTCTGTTACAGTAGACTTCATGTTTGTTCTACTGAAATCTCCAAAACTTGAAAACAGGTGTGTGACTCTCATATTATCAGGGAATTCTTTGGCAATAACTTTGAGAAACTTGATTGTAGGTGTCTATGTATTTTAAAGAGATACAAAATAGCAAATAGGTTCCCCCTTTACATATATGTTTCTGCTTTTCTAATGATGGCTTATACAAAGATAGTAGAGTTGTGATTTACTGGTATCCAAAACAAGCAATTATTTCTCACCTCTCTCAGTATTACTGGCTTACCCGTTTAGGGGAGCTCTAAAGATTGCAGGGACACTTTAAAAAAAATAATTCAGTGTGATTTCAGAGGCATAATGAGTAGTTATATACCTTCAGAGCTATCCTAAACACCATATCAAGTGTTTTAACAACATTGTGTTTCCTTTTAGAGCATTATACATGAAAATTGTGAAAAGCTGGTGATAAGAAACAACCTGTGCTTTGGGAAATGCAGTTCTCTCCACGTTCCTGGTGCTGGTCGCATTTATAGATTTTGTTCCCACTGCTTGCCCACCAAGTTCTCCATGAAGCATCTGAAGATGAATTGCACAACGGTTAATCCAGTAATCAAGGTGGTTATGATTATTGAAGAATGCAAGTGTGAAGTTCAGAATAGTAATCAACCAGAAATAGGGTTTCTACATACAACTCTGTCTTCAAATGATCGTTAGCACAACTGAACCTTCCAAAATGACTTTACTTTCAACAGAATCTGTAGCTGCTGAGAGCCAAGAGTGCTGCTAAATCCTATCACAATAGTTTGCGTCTGTCTTGATAAAAAACTCTGTTGGAGTCTATGTGAAATAGCACAGAAGACACTCCAAACAATCACAGCTTGGTATGTTTATTAGCAACAATAACTAATAGGCTTTATACATTCTTTTTTTAGGTCTATATTTCAGGTATGTGTTTTATGTACATCTTAGAACAAAAGTATGACTATGCTAAATGTGGAACACATAGATTAAGAAAGGACTGGAGGCAAATCCTGTTGGAGTAAACATTTAGTGGTAAAACACAGCTTTCTCCAGCTCCTTCTGCACCATAGTACAATATGCAGAATGTGAGTAATCTCTTTATCATTCACAATAAAACTATAGAATACTGACTTCCTATACAGTTTGAATAAAATGTTTTCTAATTTATGGAATGAAATTAGTGAGTGATCACTTACAAACTGCAAAACAAATTAGCTTTAAGGCCTTTACCACATATTTTTAAAGTCACATTAGTTTTTACTAAATACTTTGCCTTTCTGTATTTCTCATTTTTGAAGCTTTTTGGATGTATCCTCCTTGCCTGCATTTGGCTATAAAATGGAAATGAGGGTGCTACAAGCAGTATAGAATGTCCAATAAAGCTTAAATTGCCATCACCTCTCCAACTCTGTGTATGCTGCCTCATATTTGAATTTCAAAGGGCAAAAAAATTCCCTGAATCAGAATTGAAGGAAAATCAGGCTACCAGTTTGGGGCTGCAGATCTCCAGATTTTGTAGTCCAGCTCTGATGGCCCTGAATGTGATGTCAGGTTGATTAGAGATCAGAACTGTTTGTACTTTTTTTTTTACAATGTCAGTACTATAGTATATGATTATCCTAATAACCAGAAGAAAGTGTGATATAATGTATTAAACTTATATGCTGCTCGATTCTGAGTAGTATTAAATATACTGGAACTCAAGACCTATTGAATTTAACTTCCATCAATTCCTTTCTAATAGTTGATGTATACAATTGCACTTTAAAAAATTCCACATATTTCTATGTAGGTATAGCTGTACCACTATTTAGTTCAGTAGGACTTTGGGCACAAAACTGTATGGTATTACATCAATCCCAGCTCTAAGAATAAGTGTGAGTTTAGGGTTGCTGCTGCTGCCTCTTAATGAGTAAAACTTATCATTTTCAAACTATCAGTAACAGTTAAAGGAGGGTTATATTAAATAAGGGGAAAAAAATTAACACTTGTATTTTTCACCATGCGTACGCAAGAATATAAAATTTCTCAAGTATTCAGTTCTCTGAGTTAAAGTGACCACAACCAAAATTTCTAACTCCTCCTCATGGAGAAATGCCATCTACCTCAAGGGGAATTCTTTACAAGGAGAATTTGCTGGATTGGGACTGAAGTGTGAATATGCACCATTTAGAAAGCAAGTGTAAAGAGAAAACAGCAGCTGTAATAATTGTTAATTAGATTAATGCCTTAGCTTTGGGAGGGAGAGTGTTTAATTAACCCAGCAATGATCAGCTGCATGTAATTAACACTGTATTCTGTTATATCAAGGATGTGTTAATTGGATCTGATTTTAAGAGTCAACTTCCACATTCAGAGCAAGTTGAGCCCAGGTGGTAACAGAATATTGCTCCAAAAAAACCAACAGAGAAATAAAAGGGAAAAGATTGGAGCCAGAGGAGAGTGGTCAAGGGTTTCAGTACAATCACATTGCACTGTACATGGGACAAGTGCTGTTCTGAAAAGTACCCTATGTATTTTGATTTTTAAAATTCAATTATTTAAATATTCTGGGTTTTCAAAAGCGTTTCCAGCTAGAGGAGAAATAATTAACAGTTCCCAGTTATTGCTATGTTGTATCTTACTTAAATATAAGTAATTGTCAGCCTCTAGCATACATTTTTTCTGTTTCAAAAATTAGGTTAATTAACATAACTAGCTGTTCAGCATCACAGATGTCCCAGTAATGCCTCTAACAATTAACAAAGTATTGCATGTTTACTGTTAACACAGTTTCTAGGGACAGAGAGGGAGAGGGGCAACTAGTACTGTGAGCGATATTTAGTACAGTATCTGAATGGTTATTAAAAGCTAAAATATATTCTTGTAAGGAAATAGGAAGGGGCTACCATGGCTATAAAGTATACCATAATATACATGTTTTAAGATATACAAATGGACAGTGGAAGTTCAGTTTCTAGCATCAGGGACAGTTATGTGGGCTGTTTCTGCAAAGAAATAGATCAAAAGCTGGACATTTGCCTAATATTTAAAGTCCAAATTGAATTGGGTTAATTGGTAAGGTTTTCATGTATGAACATGCTTTTTTTCTCGTGAACTATTTTATGGTTATTTAGTCCTTTTGATTATTTGCAAGTTATTCATAGTGCAACCATATACATGTGTACTCAGAAGTAATTCCTACTAGCTCAACAGTATTTTCCAGGAAGGTGGGAACTGGATTGCAACTTTTAAGCCACAGTCCTATTATAGACACTTTCTTCAAAGCACTTCTCTTCTAACCGAGCAGGGCTACTTCTGAATAGCCATGTATTGGCATACAACTGCAACACAACAGTTTAGTGTAGTAGTTAAGGTGCTGGGCTAGAAACCATGAGTTGCAGTCCTCCTCTAGGAGTGAAAGCCATCTGGGTGACTTTGACCCAGTTACTTGCTCACAGCTCACCTCACAGAGTTGTTGTGGGGAAAATAGGAGATAGGAGCATTATGTACACTGCTCTGAGTTGCACAAACTAAAGGCAGGATAAACATGAAATAAATATACTAAAATACTCATGATCAAACTGCCTGTATGAGAGCCTAGCTAATTCAGAGCTAGTAGTTTTCAATGATTGTATAGGTACATTATCCTTCGGGAAGATTTGTATGTTCATATATATCTCATTATTTGATATCCCAGTCTTGTTCTCTCTAAATTGGTAAACCTATATCAAGCCTATATTGTTAGATTGTGAGATCATGAAAGTCATGTATAGAATGCTTTTTTCCATTAAAAAGGGTCATGAACAATGAAAACCAGGAGGGAGAAATTTAAGATGGATCTATTCTCCCTTATATGTGGCTTCTTAGCTACAGTATATGGAATATTCCATTTGTCTCAATCAGTCCTACCTACAAATTGCAATGATATAATTAAGTCACTGTCTTACTGTTCTGAGTACAAACTAGGCCTTTCAAACAGGCATAGTTAAAAAGTACTATTGCAGTGCTATTTCAAAGCAGTTTATTCCAAATTCAGAGGAACAACATGTAAGCTGAAGCACCATCAGTGTATGTATTTTAAAGGATTAGGGTCTATACCTATACCTTTTCCATTCATTTAGTATTAAAAATGAGGTTCAGTTCTTATCTTTGGAGTAGGAAGCTCATATATGTATCCAAAATGATATATTGCTGTTCATCTTAAAACATTTTGTGATGGATGCAAAGAAAAGGTGCAGCTTCTGGTTCAAGATGATGCTTACAGGAATGACCCTGCCAAACATTCTCATGAAGAACCAGGCTTGTAGACAACACCGTGTATCCCCTTCTCTGATTGGCTGCATCCACAAGAGAGCATCAGCTGCTCAGGCACATGGCATGATTTTAGCCTGCTGATTTAATATTTACAGAGTGCCAATAAATTTTTTATGATGACAGCTGGTGATTCCTGTGGTAATTTATAAACAACACAACACAGACATCAGGGAGTCCCAAGAAAGATTCTGCATGGCTGTGCAGTATTTAGGGACCTGAGATACAAAGGTTTTTTTCTCTCCTGAACAGGAGAAGTATATGTATTTATTTGCTGGTAAGATTTTGAGGGAACAGTACATACAGAATCTACCGCTGAAAGACAGCTGTTTGGTACAATTCAAATTAAGGTTGTAGAAATAAATTCCAGTTATTCATATTCACACATTTTCAGGATAACAATATTCCTGATGGTTTGCAAACCATATAAACAACTGTAAATAAAAACACACAAAAAATTGAAAAATACTTTTCTAGGATTCATCCCAATACAGTAGGCAGTTGATGAACATGACGAGTTTGGTTGAGCAAGCTTTAAGGACTGTCTGCAAGCTCTTGATAGGTTTCGTACAGCTGATGTACAGTAGCTTGAAAAACAACCTTTCTCAGCAATATTATTATATTGCTATTGTTATATGTAGTATAAACTACAACCAGAAACCCAATCAATAATGTCCAGCAAACATTACTGTCACAAGTCCTTTCTAACACTCTTCATGCCATTTTATAAATTAACTTTTGTTTTTCTTATTTTCAATTTACCCCCTTTGGGAAGTTTTTATTAAAACAGAGGGCATGCCTCTCCTAATTATCTAGCCTACTTCCCAGAACACCAGCTGTTCCTCAGGAACAAAGCTATGCTGTTACCCATAAGCATGCTGGTTACAGAATTATGGGAGCTGAAGGCCAACAGATCTGGGGTGGCATCATGTTCGAGCCCTGTTAGCTGGGGATTGTAGAAACAAACTGGGTGGCACCAATGTCACGGGAAATGTGGTATACTAATCCTTATGTGTATAGATTGTATCACAAGGAGAAAATATTTGGAGCATTTAGACCATATCCCATAGTCTCTCTTACGATATCACATATCATTTTCTTACTCCAGACTGCAAGTATTCTGAGCAGTGCAGGACAATATGTAGGTGGTAATAGAGCAGTTATTGCCTGCTGCCTTGAGGGAGAGCAGCACAGGCTAACTAGTAGCAATGGCGGGGATTATGGCCTAACCCTTAAGTTCCTATCCTTGTTATGGCTTAGAAAATTAGGATACTTATGCACTCTCTTTTGTATGGGTTTGTTCAGAGAGAGGAGCACAGAGATGACCTTGGAGAAAACATGCAGCAACTGCCAGTAAAACACAAGTTTAGCCCAGGAAAGCATGACAAAGAACCTCAAGACTGCTTCACCTTCATTGTCTTGGTATAAGATGGAGGAAAGAGGAAACACTGTCAGGCTTTATGTTTTATTGAATAGTTAACACATATTTTCTCCAGGATCATTTCTCTACATCTCTACAGTTCAAGAAAAACATATTATGTCTTCCAGCTGATGAAAAACCCTAGAACTCCTGCCATAACGAAGAACCAAGAATAGGGCTACCTTGCTGCTATGAAGAATGCTGAGATCCTTGTGGGAGACCTAGATGTCCCTCAGAGTGATAGATCAGCAGCTAATATGTGTGCTGTTGGCAGAAAGAGAGATAGGCAATGGGGATGGGCTGAGAAGATGAGATTTTGGGTAGTTGTGAGATTGAAGATCATAGGAGTCAGGAACAAACCAGCCCAAACAAAGTGTCCCTAGCTCTGTGTTTTTCAGTTCAAATGTGTTGTATCAAACAATTCCCAGCCAACATGGTCTATAGTCTCAACACGTTTGGAGGGTACTAGCTAATATTATGGCTGGGAGAGACAACTAAAGTCAAATGAGTATAGCAGAAAGAAGCTGGGAATGAAGAAGCCAGTTGGGAGGGAAGGACAGCTAAACACCGATAATCCTCGACATCTTGGAGGCTGTTCAGTTTGAATACAAAAAATAAACATGAGCTCTTCAGCAAAAAAACCCAAACCTATAATAACAATATTATTACTCAAACATTCTATTCTATGAAAATTCCACTCCCCATTGCATATTCTTTGTTGTTGTTGTTTATTCGTTTAGTCGCTTCCAACTCTTCGTGACTTCATGGACCAGCCCACGCCAGAGCTTCCTATCGGTCGTCAACACCCCCAGCTCCCCCAGGGAAAGTCCATCACCTCTAGAATATCATCCATCCACCTTGCCCTTGGTCAGCCCCTCTTCCTTTTGCCTTCCACTCTCCCTAGCATCAGCATCTTTTCCAGGGTGTCCTGACTTCTCATTATGTGGCCAAAGTATTTCAGTTTTGCCCTTAATATCATTCCCTCAAGTGAGCAGTCTGGCTTTATTTCCTGGAGGATGGACTGGTTGGATCTTCTTGCAGTCCAAGGCACTCTCAGAATTTTCCTCCAACACCACAGTTCCAAAGCATTGATCTTCCTTCTCTCAGCCTTCCTTATGGTCCAGCTCTCGCAGCCATATGTTACTACGGGGAACACCATTGCTTTAACTATGCGGACCTTTGTTGTCAGTGTGAGGTCTCTGCTCTTAACTATTTTATTGAGATTGGTCATTGCTCTTCTCCCAAGGATTAAGCGTCTTCTGATTTCCTGACTGCAGTCAGCATCTGCAGTAATCTTCGCACCTAGGAATACAAAGTCTTTCACTGCTTCTACATTTTCTCCCTCTATTTGCCAGTTATCAATCAAGCTGGTTGCCATAATCTTGGTTTTTTTGAGGTTTATCTGCAAGCCAGCTTTTGCACTTTCTTCTTTCACCTTCATTATAAGGCTCCTCAGTTCCTCTTCGCTTTCAGCCATCAAAGTGGTATCATCTGCATATCTGAGATTGTTAATGTTTCTTCCAGCAATTTTAACTCCAGCCTTGGATTCCTCAAGCCCAGCACGTCGCATGATGCATTCTGCGTACAAGTTGAATAGGTAGGGTGAGAGTATACAACCCTGCCATACTCCTTTCCCAATCTTAAACCAGTCCGTTGTTCCGTGGTCTGTTCTTACTGTTGCTACTTGGTCATTATACAGATTTCTCAGGAGGCATACAAGATGACTTGGTATCCCCATACCACTAAGAACTTGCCACAGTTTGTTATGGTCCACACATTCAAAGGCTTTAGAATAGTCAATCAAACAGAAATAGACATTTTTCTGAAACTCCCTGGCTTTTTCCATTATCCAGCGGATATTGGCAATTTGGTCCCTAGTTCCTCTGCCTTTTCTAAACCCAGCTTGCACATCTGGCAATTCTCGCTCCATGAATTGCTGAAGTCTCCCTTGCAGGATCTTGAGCATTACCTTACTGGCATGTGAAATGAGTGCCACTGTTCAATAGTTTGAACATTCTTTAGTGTTTCCCTTTTTTGGTATGGGGATATAAGTTGATTTTTTTCCAATCTGATGGCCATGTTTGTGTTTTCCAAATTTGCTGGCATATAGCATGCATTACCTTGACATCATCATCTTGCAAGGTTTTGAACAGTTCAGCTGGGATGCCGTCGTCTCCTGCTGCCTTGTTATTAGCAATGCTTCTTAAGGCCCATTCAACCTCACTCTTCAGGATGTCTGGCTCTAGCTCACTGACCACACCGTCAAAGCTATCCCCAATATTGTTATCCTTCCTATACAGGTCTTTTGTATATTCTTGCCACCTTTTCTTGATCTCTTCTTCTTCTGTTAGGTCCTTGCCATCTTTGTTTTTGATCATACCCATTTTTGCCTGGAATTTACCTCCGATGGTTCTAATTTTCTGGAAGAGGTCTCTTGTCCTTCCTATTCTATTGTCTTCTTCCACTTCCGTGCATTGCTTGTTTAAAAATAATTCCTTCTCTCTTCTGGCTAACTGCTGGAATTTTGCATTTAATTGGGCATATCTCCCCCTATCACTGTTGCCTTTTGCTTTCCTTCTTTCTTGGGCTACTTCTAGTGTCTCAGCAGACAGCCATTTTGCCTTCTTGGTTTTCTCTTTCTTTGGGATGTATTTTGTTGCCGCCTCCTGAACAATGTTGCGAACTTCTGTCCAGAGTTCTTCCAGGACCCTATCTACTAAGTCCAGTCCCTTAAATCAATTCTTCACCTCCACTGCATATTCCTTAGGAATATTAGTGAGCTCCTATCTAGCTGATCTGTGGGTGTTTCCTAATCTCTTTAGTCTGATCCTAAATTGTGCAGTAAGAAGTTCATGATCGGAAGTACAGTCAGCTCCACGTCTTGTTTTTACCGACTGTATAGATGTCTGCCACTTTTGGCTGCAAAGGATGCAGTCAATCTGATTTCGGTGTTGTCCATCTGGGGAAGTCCATGTATAAAGCCGTCTCTTAGGTTGCTGGAAGAGAGTGTTTGTTATGCACATTGAGTTGTCTTGGCAAAATTCTATCAGCCTATGTCCTGCTTTGTTTTGTTCTCCCAGGCCATGCTTACCTGTAATTCCAGGTGTCATTTGACTGCCCACCTTAGCATTCCAGTCTCCTGTGAGCATATTCTTTACAATGCTAGAATAATTAACGTGCTATTATATAATTAATATATATGGCAAGTGTGATTGAAACCCCCTTCTAGGTAGCATGGCTTTGCTTTTGGTTGTTGCCCAGTTTTTCCATATTTTGTTCCTTGTTTTATTGTGTTGTTTTATTGTTCTCTGTGCTTTTATCTGAGAACCACCCAGAGTTGCTGGGAGTCAGGCAGTGCAAATTAATAAACAAACAAATAAACAGAATTATTAATATAGTTATATAATATTTAACACGCTTAACATGCTATTATATCATACCTGAAATGCTATGTTCAGCAGATACCTTCTGAATGCCTTGTGGTATGGTAAATTTTATTGCAGTCTTTGACCAATGTGTGTACATATACATAAAATTCTACAGGCATCTTTAAATAAAGCAATTAAAAGAAGTTAAAAGAGAGAGCAGAAAAGGAGAGGAAGGGGAGAGAAGATTTTAAAGCTATCAAGGGAATGCAGTTTTATTGGACAATATTTGTAGCCTCATACTAGCAGCAGCAAGGGAAAATTTGGCTACATTATGGCTAATAGTGGTCTTATCATCTGCAGATAGGAGACGTAGCAATGGTCATCTCTCCCTAGGAATTCCTTTATAAGGGGCTGAATTAATACATCATGCAGGTTCAAACAGAAATATTTAGGAATCATTTAGAAATCATATGATTGATCAGGACACATACTGTGTGACACCAGTCAAACAGATATTGCCAGAATCCATTACTATATAACCATTTCTGAATGAATTCAATCTATAGTTTATTATTAATGTTATCTCATGGGTTTCTATAGGTGTGCAATGAACATGAAACACAAAACTGGATACATGTATTATCAGTTTAGACTTTATCTCTTTAAAAATACGTGTAATACTAAAGTATACAACTTTCCCAAATATGATGCAAACTGATAATCTTTAATCTGCCTATTTCACTTATAACTTTTAGAATTCTACTGCAGGGCAGAAATCAGACTAACTTGGAATGGGCATCCTGCCACTCTGACAGATGGGGGGGGTGTCTTCAAGAGACTGAGTATGTGCATCAGTTGTGGGTGCTGAAGGCATAATTCCCAGCTGGGAGTGATGAAGCTGCCATCCATCCTGATCTGCCTATGGCAATTAGCCATCATTGATTTTTCTCTGGCCGGAATTTGCTTTAAATATTTCTTTTTAGTAACCATACAAGAGAATTCATTGGACTTGGATAATGTACTAGAAATTATGCTTGACTTAATTTTGACTTTTGCTTTTTTTTGCAATATTTTTGACTTTGCTATTTTTGTTAGGAAAAAAAAAGCATTCCAAGAAGTTTGTGGAGGGGAGACAAGAGGTGCAAATTTGCTTATTTGGAGTTTCTAATATTTTCTCCTATTCTTTCAGTATCTCTGTGCATATGTGAATGAAGAGGAGTTGTAGGTTGTATTAACTGTGACTGTTCCCAGAAGCATCTGCAGCAAACTGCAATGATAGCAAAATGACCACATACACAGTGTCATCACAATGACACACAATGCCTCAATTACATATTTGCATTCCAATGTCTGATGTATGCATGCAAATTGCAACATTACAGGATGATGTTGTCACACATTGCCGTAATTTCACCACTCCCACCACCTCTCCTGGATGCCCATGACTGTTCAGGTAGACTCTCTAGAGGTCACCTTGACATCACCTATACTCTGGGATTACTTGATGAGCAGAACTGGCCCAACTCTGCTTAGCTTTTTCTAGATCAGATAAGACTGGCTAGGTGCTATGACTCACTTTGAATAAATATGACCTATATACCTTGCCTTTATTTCTTACATCCTATTGCACTCTTAATCAAAGTTACCAGTTTCTTCATTATTCAAATGGATTCTTAACTGGTGACAGCTCAACCTTAAGTATGTTTACTCAGAAATAAGTCTTACTGACTTCAGAGAAGCATATTTCCTGGTAAACTTGTTTGAGATTGAAGCCAGGATTTCATCTAGTAGTCATCTGGATTTTTTCAGCCCACATCTGGTAACTCTAATGGAGTTGATTTCTAGTTCACAATTCCTTACTTGTGTAGTATTTTGAAACAGATCTCTAAACTTCATATAATGCTGTAGCTAAAATTCAGCATAAAAGTACCAATGCTTCGGCAGGAATTTTTCCTGGAGTTGCAACGTAAGATGTGACTATGCAAGTTCCAGGCATAGCCTGACACCTCTGTATCATTTAATAGAATAATCTATGGCCCCAAACATTCTGTATATGGAGGGTATCACCTTACCAAAAGAGGTAGGCAATAATAAAGAACTAAATTTCTGCGCCACAACGTTAATTCTGATACTAGTTTATGACTTAGGACAACTCAAAGGTAAAGGTGCAACGTGGAAATATCTTCAGATTTTCCTACCAGTCAGTCTGGGAGTTGGCAGTGCCTAAATTAAATATCTTCAGCAAAGGATCGTTACCTTGCCATGGTGCTGGAGCTTGAGCACCTCAATGATGCCATGAGCTAAACCGTGAAGGGCCACCCAAGACGGGAAGGTCATGACAGAGAGGTCAGACTAAATGCGATCCCTGGGGAAGGTAATGGCAACCCACCCCAGTATTCTTGCCGTGAAAACTAAATGGATCAGTACAACCAGAGATATGTCGGTATACCATCGGAAGATGAGACCCCCAGGTCGGAAGATGGTCAAAATGCTACTGGGGAGGAACAGAGGATGAGTTCAACTAGCCCCAGACGTGATGACACAGCTAGCTCAAAGCCGAAAGGACGGCTAGCAGCCGATGGTGCTGGCGGTGAACGGCGAATCCGATGTTCTAAGGATCAACACACCACTGGAACCTGGAATGTAAGATCTATGAGCAAGGATGGATGTGGTTATTGGTGAGATGTCAAGATTAAAGATAGACATACTGGGCGTCAGTGAACTGAAATGGAGTTTCAGAAAAACGTCTTATTTCTGTTTGATTGACTATTCTAAAGCCTTTGACTGTGTGGACCATAACAAATTGTGGCAAGTTCTTAGTGGTATGGGGATACCAAGTCATCTTCTATGCCTCCTGAGAAATCTGTATAATGACCAAGTAGCAACAGTAAGAACAGACCACGGAACAACGGACTGGTTTAAGATTGGGAAAGGAGTATGGCAGGGTTGTATACTCTCACCCTACCTATTCAACTTGTACGCAGAACGCATCATGCGACGTGCTGGGCTTGAGGAATCCAAGGCTGGAGTTAAAATCGCTGGAAGAAACATTAACAATCTCAGATATGCAGATGATACCACTTTGATGGCTGAAAGCGAAGAGGAACTGAGGAGCCTTATGATGAAGGTGAAAGAAGAAAGTGCAAAAGCTGGCTTGCAGCTAAACCTCAAAAAAACCAAGATTATGGCAACCAGCTTGATTGATAACTGGCAAACAGAGGGAGAAAATGTAGAAGCAGTGAAAGACTTTGTATTTCTAGGTGCGAAGATTACTGCAGATGCTGACTGCAGTCAGGAAATCAGAAGACGCTTAATCCTTGGGAGAAGAGCAATGACCAATCTCGATAAAATAGTTAAGAGCAGAGACATCACACTGACAAGAAAGGTCCACATAGTTAAAGCAATGGTGTTCCCCGTAGTAACATATGGCTGAGAGAAGGAAGATCGATGCTTTGGAACTGTGGTGTTGGAGGAAAATTCTGAGAGTGCCTTGGACTGCAAGAAGATCCAACCAGTCCATCCTCCAGGAAATAAAGTCAGACTGCTCACTTGAGGGATTGATATTAAAGGCAAAACTGAAATACGTTGGCCACATAATGAGAAGACAGGACACCCTGGAGAAGATGCTGAAGCTAGGGAGAGTGGAAGGCAAAAGGAAGAGGGACCGACCAAGGGCAAGATGGATGGATGATATTCTAGAGGTGATGGACTCATCCCTGGGGGAGCTGGGGGTGTTGATGACCGACAGGAAGCTCTGGCGTGGGCTGGTCCATGAAGTCATGAAGAGTCGGAAGTGACTAAATGAATAAACAACAACAAATTATATATATTATTATTCTAGAAAATTATTTACCACCTTGAAATTGTACTGATGGCCACTGAGCAAAATTAATAAAATATATCTAGCCTATCCGTCCTACCCTGAAAAGCAGAACATCCCAATTATGGACCTATACGACACAGGGCAGCCCCATGCTGAACTTTAGTTTTAACATTATATAAACTTGAGGCCCCTCTTCAGTTTACTAAACCGAGCGCTGTTTGAACACCATACTCAAAGAACTGGTATCCAACTTCGGTAGCTCATATTCCACGTTTCTTCTGCCAGTTCACCTGGATGGCTGCCGGTGGAAAACCTTATTTCCCATTTTTCTTTACTTCCTGCTATGCTTTTTGTTTAATATTGTAAAACCTCTATTTCCTGGCAATATTTTACATTAAACTATATTAGCTAGAAAACGTTTAAATATGTTGTCCGGCGACGCTAAGAGTATAGGACTTCGGATCCACGATCAAAGCTCACACGCGTTTGCCACAAGCAGCGCTTCCTCCGAAGGAAACAAGGACCGGCTTGCATTCCTCAGTCTCTAGGTCGGGGGCTAAAAAGGGTACAGGCTTTTCCACCCAACTCGCTCTCGCCTGGGCGGAAGTCAAAGGAAAGCAACAGGAAGCCGCCGGCTTTTTGCAGCACGGAAAAGCTACCGGGCTAGGAAGCGCGGAGCACTGCTTTTTCCACCCTCCCGGCGTGAGGGCGCGCGAGCCGCTCGCGGAGCCTCTTGGTGCGCGTGCGCAGGACGGTGGCGGAAGCCGGCGGTGCAGGGCTGAATAGCGCGCTCGGGGGTCCGCGGGGCCTCCCGTCGGTGAGTAAGCGACGCGATAGTGACGCCAACCGCTGGGAGGCAGCGCTGTGGCTCGGACGGGGCTCGTGGACAGCGGGAGGGATCCAAGATCGCTGGCGGCGGCGGGGAAGGGGAGAGTCGAACGAGCGAGAACCCTGACTACCTGGTGCTTTTCCCCTCCGCCTTTCTGGAAGTCGTGCTCCGTGCCTTCCTTCCCTTGCGGCGAGTCGCTTCGGCGCAGCTCTAAACCTCCTTGCAAACCTTGGGGTTGGGGCGTGCTATAAGAGCCATGTCTCCCTTCTATGGCCTGGCTTGCCTGCCAAGAGTTCTTGCTTAGGATGAGCAGGCGTGGATACAGGAGGACTGTTCAGTGCTTAATTTGGAAGAGGTTCTTCGGAAAAATGTCTCTGTAGGTGGGGTGTGTGTGTGTGAATGTACTGTAGTATTTGGTTCATTAAAGTATCCGTGTCCAGGATCACAGGGATGCGACAGAAGCCTCCCCCTGGTAGCTGTGGGATCTTGTCAAGCAGCATGGCTGCTTTAATAAGTCAGAGGCCACATCCACATACCTGCTTTTACCAGGCTCCCCTCCTGTCCTGGACCCAGCAAGAAATCAATCTGTTGTAAATTGTGCCGACTCCACAAAGCACCCAGAATGGATCAGTGGTGCTGTCAGTATAGCTTGAACACACAACTTCCTAAGGGCTGTGATGGGTGGTTCCCTTGACTGAAATTCCAATCATGAACATTGTTCACCACATACACAATGTTCTGGTTACTTCACTCATTTCATTTTGTTTTCCCCATAGACTGATTAAAGTGCTTTTTATTTCTTGAAAAGTTGGGGCAACCAGTTCAACCTGCCAACCACTAGGAAGTAGCAAAAAGAGTGTCTCTTGGTTGTCTGGATTTGTGCGGTCACCGGATAAGTGCTGTTGAAGAATTGGTGACTGAGAAAGGGTTTTAGCTGAGAAAGCTATAAACTACCCAAGAACATTTTGTGAGGAGAGGAAGCAAGGAGCCAGGGTTCCTCTGAGCAGTGGCCACTGGGAAAGAAATTCCCTGCCAGGCAGGGTACAGATGTACAAAAGATGCATCCTTTCAGCTTTACTTCCAGTTATATGTCTTAAGCCAGTGTCAGCCCTTTTAAGGTAAGCCAGGTTAGGAAACAGATTCCATAAGGACTACTGGAACTTTATTGTTGCAGACTGTAATAACAGAACCTTGATAGCCTGACAGATTCTCTCTACCTGCTGTTTTACCAGAGTGAATAAAGGCGAGGCAATCTTGGTTTTTTTTCTCACTCCCTCTTTCAGAGGCCTAAGCTGGTGTTTGTGTAACTGCTGTTGAATTTCTTCAAGGGTGTCTCCATACTCCTCTACACCAATGGCCACTCAGTTTCAGGGCTTTGCACTCTAGGTCAACTGGTTGTTCAACCTGTTAAAAAAAAGTGGCTGTGAAAGTCAGGATCTGGTCTCCTTCACAGCCAAAAGAGGACTGAGGGGCAAGAGAATAGGTCAGGGACTGGATGAAAAGAGGTGATCCAACAGGAAACTGGCAGAATCAGTTGGAGCCACAAGTTTGCCTTACACATCACTTCAGACCTCCTCCTCCATGCAAATCAA
This sequence comes from Candoia aspera, assembly GCF_035149785.1. Taxonomy (NCBI): domain Eukaryota; kingdom Metazoa; phylum Chordata; class Lepidosauria; order Squamata; family Candoiidae; genus Candoia; species Candoia aspera. Next base: position 188,234,270 of record NC_086154.1, read on the forward strand.
TATTGCTCATATGCCGTATCTGGAGGTAGGATAAGAGGGAAAACACTGCTTTCAGAGCAGAACACCTGAAGCCATCCTGAGGCTGCCTCATCTGTGGATGGAGATAATGGCCTGTAGACTTGTTTGGAAACAGTGGGCCATCTTCATACTGGGGCAAGAAGCATGTGTGGAGTTGCCCATAGACATATGCTTTGTTCCCTTATTTTCTAAAACACCTCTTCTGAATTGAAACTGAAGTACTGCACAACCTAAATATTCCACAAAAGCTGCAGATAACAATGTTGGATGTACATTGGAAACAGTTTTGGTTAGAGCCAGTACTGAGGTATCATTGTTTCTGTTCAGATAACTATATTCTGAATAATTAAGTGAGGAAAATAATGTCCATATTTTCTTAGTGCAGAGATACTATATTTCATTGGGCACTATAACATTTTTGTTAGAAAATTGTCACCTTTTCTATCTAAAATTAATTATTTAAAAAATTCCTTGTATATGCCAGAATAGGGATGTTTAGCCTATCTGTAAGAGAGTTCCTATCTTTATTTGATCAATTATGTTGTTGAGAATATCTACATGCAGGTCAATAGATTGCTTTCCAAATTATTCCTGCAATGCACTTGGTTCACTGATATGTACCTGACATTGGATGAAGCAATTTTGCCAATTCGTTACAGATGTCATGTGTCTGATGCCATTTAGTTTTGCAGAAGGTTAGAATTCTGTTGATATAAATCTGAGAACTAAATATTTGTTACTGATTATACAGGCATTTCTGTTTTAAAAAAAGATTTCTGAGAGCAGAAATTTTGATAATTTCTGAGATCTGGCCACTTCTTATTTATTTATTTATATTTATTTATTGAGAATTTTACGTAAAGTAAAAGACAAATCTAAAGAAAAAGAAGGAAAAGACTGCAAGAAAAGAAGAAAAGAAACTAAAGTTCTGAAATATAATGACTTCTGATCTTCTCTTCAACAGATAATTACAATCTTATAGTCCTCCCTCCCTCTTAGATGTTAAACAAATCCCTTCAGTCCCTCACTTAGTCCACCTCTTTTTTAATCCTCAAATCCATAAATCATATCATTTTTTTTCTTCTTTCAGCAAGTTTCTTGGGCAGTAAAGGAGATGAGGGGAGATTTGTACTTTCAGACTTGCAAGATTCTGTCTATGCAGCATTACAATAAAGCAGAGTTAGCTGATCTGGTTGTGATTCCTATCTGGCTTACCCCACAAGGCTGACATCAATCTTGCAAGTCTGAAAGTACAATTCTCCCCACCCCCATCTCCTTTACTGCCCAAGAAACTAGGGAGAGTATCTTCTGAGCCTCTTGCCCCACCCACAATCCAGCTGCGGGCTATGCTATCTCTTATCTGATCATTCCTTTGGTAGCGTCTCTTTGCCCAGTTTCCCAAGGTCATTCCCATATTCCATTAATCATTTTTACAATCCATTCCTCCACTGTGAGAATTTCATTATTCTTCCATCGTTGAGCATACAATAGTCTTGCTGCAGTTACCATATACAAATTCAATCTGCCATGAGTCTTTTCTAATTCATTATCCATAAGTCTCAATAAAACAAAAGTTCTCGTTTCTTCACAATATTTATCTTTAAAATCCTTTGCATCGTATGAATTTGAATCCAAAATTTCTTAGCTTTCTCACAAGTCCACCATGCATGATAAAATGTCCCTTCATGTTTTTCACATTTCCAACATTGGTTTGAATACCTTTGTACATTTTTTATAATTTCTCTGGTGTCATATACAATGATAGATATTTTATAAAAGTTTTCCCTTAAGTTATGACACAACGTAAATTTAACCAGTTACCCATATTCTCTCCCAAGTGTCCATCTGTATATTATATCCAAAATGAATAGCCCATATTGTCATGCAATCTTTAATCTGTTTTTCTTCTGTTTCAAATTGTAACACAAGTTTATATATTTTGCTTTTACATGTTCATGATTTGTACATAGTTCAATTTCAGTTCTGTTTTGCTTTTCAATTCCAATTCTCTTTTTGTCCATATTAAAACTTTCTTTTAACTGAGCTTATGAAAACCATTGAAAACGATGTCCTTCTGCAGTCAATTATTCTCTTGACTTTATCTTAAATTCTCCATCCTTCTGTATTAATAAATCTTCACATGTTAGCCATTTCTCCCTATCTGCTGTTAGAGATATGGCCACTTCTAATAGAACTTTTGTATCAAAGAGTTAGTCTGCAAAGTCTAATTACATAAATTCTCAGCTAGCTATTGATTAGAATTATGGATCAAATAATGCCAACCCAGGCTTATTTTATAATTTCCAAGAGCCAAGGATGTTAGTGGCTGATAGTTACAAGTATTGATCTTCCATATTTGTTACCAGAGGTCTTTAGTGATCTTTACATAGCCGAAAATTACTTCAGTTCCTTAGCTATTGCCTCTCTAATAGCAAAGTGAAGCCCTGTATTTTGATGTATAAATTCAAAAGAATATGCTATATTACCACTAGACATGGCTAGACGTGCCCTCAGTGAAGTAATCTTTTTTCTCTTCTATGTTTTCAGCATATTACTTGTTTTCACGCAATTTCTGATTTCTGTTGTGTTTGCTAAACTTTTTTTGGCAAAGAAAAACTTGCCTTGCCTATCTTGATCTTGAGCATTTCCAATACAGGTTCTGTATCTGTACATGGAAATTGGGGCTTGATTTAACACATTTTTGTAACTGTGTTTTTTGTTGCAGCAGATTATGTAAAAAAAATTTGTGCGTGCTACAAGAGTTGAGAATAAGTATTTTGCACTACAGTTCATGCTCACAATTTAACTGCAAACTTCTGAGCTGCTAAAGATCTCAGACAGGAAGTTAAAAGCAAAAGGGGAAGAAGTAAAGAAAAAAGTAACTGATGTTCAAATTAGGTTTGCATATAATTACAATTTTAATAGAATGTGGAACAAACTGCAGGTAAGCAGTGGGTCCTGTGAAGTGCACAGTGTCATTGTGAAAATACTTGCAGTCCAAATAAGAAATAAGCATCCCTAAATTATTTTGTTTTAATTACCATGACAAATTATGTGAAAATCAAGGTAGTTACCCTTTAACAGAATCTGGTAGCATTAGGTTAATCCTCTGCAAGTCTTTCCTGTGATACCCAGAATTCCCAGCGAGCATGATCAATACTTCTCTGGCTGAGAATTCTGGGAGATGTTAGTTCAGCACATCCAGAACTGTACAGTAGTTTTGCTATAAAATGTTTGGGATTACAGCTGCACAGCAATATTGATTGTTAGCTATGAAAAATGGTAAGAGTTCAGAGGACGAAAAACAACAATATTTTGAAAGACTCCCTGGCAGGACCCTTGTGACTGCTGCAATTTGCAAATCTGGTATGACTAAAATGAATTTTATTCACATAGGGCAAGAAAAAAGAACAAAGAAAAAAAGGAAGGACAGAATTTGTAGGGTGAATTTATAAGAAACTAAAGATCTGCTGATTTGGTGAAAAAATGTAGCTGAACTGATTGGTAGTCACACTTTTTTTAAAACTATATGAGAATTTCTTTCAATATCTTTGGCAACTTGATTTGTACAAGATTCCAACTTGCTTGTGATTGAGGAGCTTGTAGAAACAAAGTTTAAATCCTATTTAAAACCAGATGTTATGCAGCATAAGGTTGGAGAGACTGCTCATGCCGTCACTGGATTCTAGGAAGAGAGGAGTTTAGCTGGAGTTTAATGTCAAGATTGTAGATGTAATAGAAGCAATGCAGTCCACCATGTAGGATGGTATGTGGCTATCTGAATCATTAATTGGATGTGTCTGTTTTGCTAAATTTAGATGAGGAGGAGCTTTTGTAGGGAGATTGGAACTGGTTTTCAGTTAGAGGTAGAATGTGAACTATGAGTGCAGGAAAACATCTGTAGATATTTAATAGCTAATCATATACAGCTGGAATCAAATATAGTATTCTATATCTAAGAACATTTTGTTCAGGTCTGTTGTAATTGTCAAATTACACTTCCTAATGAGGTTTTACTAGCATTAATCATTTTTCTCTGCAGAGGTAGTTTAAACCCACAAAGCTTGATGGAATCTTCTGAGAGGTATCTCAAGGCTTTGGACACTCTTCTGCTGTTATCCAACATCTACATCAAACCATTAAGTGAAATTATCAAAGGTTAATTATTACTATTTTTCTTTCAAAATTGTTTCTCTTTTACATGTTACTTAATTGAGGCTGCAGAATTGCTGAATCAGTACCTGGAACTAGTAATGGGCTGGATGAGAGCCAGGAGATTAAACTTTAATTTCAGCACATTGAAGATTCTGTAGGTATGTAGCTTCTCTATTCAGGGAGCTGAAATTTAATCTGTTCTTTGTAAGGATCCATTTCATAGTTTTTAGGGAGGCATACTGATCCAGTTTTGACCAATGTGATCTTAGTGACATCAGGTCAGATGCCTCTTAGGCTAGTGTACCAATTTCATTCTCCTTTGGCTGGAAATAGGTTCGCTATGATTAACTACAGTCTAAAAATAATCAGGATGGATGTTGTCATGCCATATATGTGACGCTGTCTTTGAAGATTTTGTGAAATTACCCTTAATAGCTGAGCTATTGCATTTTCTACTAAAATGCTGACCATTCATAACATACTGAATTACTTCCCTGGCTTCTGGCCCATTTCTGAGCATAGTTTAGAGTCCTTGTGTGGTTTTGAACTTGTTAATTTGAAGGAATGTGCATAGAGGTCACCTTGGAGGAAGGCCACCATTAATAGCAAGACTGTTGATATTAAAGACTTGGTCTTCTTGATATAAATGCCCCATCTTTGAAATTCCTTTCTGAGGAAGGCTTGCCTACACCTATACTGTGTCTTCTTGGGAACAGGACATCATTCTTCCCAACTTTTATATGCTGCTTTTCTAACTATTTTATATAGTTATACTTGTTTACATTTATGTGCAAGCAAATCTGGGTTGAAAGGTTACATACAGTCCCCTAAATATAAAAATAAAAATAAAAGAAGCATAAAGCTAGAGGGGGTAAAATAGACATGGAAGCTTGAAAATCATTTAGATAAATGATTGAGAAAGTTTAGATCCGAAAAAGAAATACATCCAAGGGTTAAATATAGTGTCATGGATAAGAATGAGATTGAAAAAAATATTCTCTAATTTGTATAATCATATTTGATTTACTGGTATAAATTCTGTGACGGACATTCTTTGTTGAAAAGGCTGGTTCCCTAGAGATTTTTTCATCAGCAGCTCAAGGTTACTTCATTTAAATTGTTGCATTCACTTGCACCATCCAGATTTCTCTAATATGGTTCCACTCAGAAGTGTTGGATTACAGTTTCCCTAATCCCTAACTAGAATAAGAATTACTGTGTGGCCTGGGCCTGTGATTATTTCAGTCCAACGTAACACCAGATTGGAGGCACTTGAAAAAATCCATAAATTTGGGGATATTATGATTAGATTTTTTTATTATTCATATACAATTCTTTTTTCCTTTAGGCTAATTTTCCCCTTTCAGTGTGGGGCAAACTGTCATCAGATTATGTACAATGGGACTACGAATTCATTTTGTTGTTGACCCTCAGGGCTGGTTCTGTATGGGCCTGCTAATCTTGGTCTGGCTTTACAATACTCTCTTCATTCCAAAAGTTATCCTCTTTCCACACTATGAAGAAGGACATATATCTGCAGCTGGTATACTATGTAAGTGAAGTTTGTCATTATTTTCTTCATTCTATCCAATTCTTAATGTGAAAATGGAGCAGACATCTAAATACTTTTAATGAGAACCTGTTTGATGGTTGAGTAATGTTTCTCCTTTAATATTTAATATTGTCTTCTACATAACAAGCATGAGGTAGACTGGCTTTGAACTTTCAGAAATGTATATACAATTCTTGTTCTCAGTAGATTCCCAAATCCTGCCAATTGAAGTTTTCTGAATGGAAATGTATCTGTTTTTCAGGTTACTATCTATTTTCATTGTTCTGTATTGCCTCATTGTTAAGAGCTTCAATAGCTGATCCAGGGAGATTGCCTGAAAGCCCAAAGATACCGATTACAGGTACAGCTGATATCAACATGACTGAAGTTGTATGTTTTAAATGAGCCACATGCCCCAACTCTTGATCCATGTTTTGATCTGTTTCATGATGGAAATTGTCTTGGTCACCCAAGTCTATAAGCAGTTGATACCATTGATCCTCTGAATCTCTCAGCAACTTTTCATATCCTCAGTCATAATATCCATCTTGACATACATACACACCATCCAGTGAATTACTGGCTGCTTTCAAAAAAGAGCTGCATGAAGAACCTTATGGGATTCTGGAGAATACCTTGGAATCTTATTGCTGAAATTGGAGCTTGCAAATGAGGCTGGGCTGGGCAATCGCATGCAGGCCAAGAATTCCCCAGCCCTGATTTCTATTCAGGGGATTATCAAAAGATTTGGAGTGTGGTATCGCAGTGATGGTAACGTTTATCAATAATTTCCTTCCTTTCTCTCCTGGTTTTCTGTCAAATGTTGATACTCAAGCAAGTAAAATTACTGTGTGAAATAGTAATATAAAATCAGGTTTTAAAAGAATTAGAACATCCTAAAAATGTCAAAACACCCTGTAACACTTGGTCTAGACACTCTGTTCCATGGACCACAAAATAAAATCATATTCATTGGATTGTTTTTGTATTTTAGGATGCTTTAATTTTCTGTTGTAAACTACTTTGAATTGTGACTATAAAAATAGTACATGTATTTGGAAAAAACAGAAAGTATAACTTAGTCCTTTTAGGTAACAACTAGATGGCAAGGATGCTATCACACATAAGAGCCTTCTTCCCTCTATCAGAGTTCAGTCAGCCCTTTAGTTAACACGCAAATTAAAAGCAATGAAATAGCGGGAAACTTGGAGCACAAAAAGAACAACAGTTGGGACAAATTAGATTGAATTTGGAGTGGGGCCATTTTTTCAGATCCATTGGAAATTCTGTTCCATGGCAGTGACTTCAATGAAGAGGATTGATTCATTAATTTATACAAATGTGCATACATACATATATCCAATTTATAATTCTAACAGTACAATAAAACCAACATAGAAAACCCGCAAACAAAAATTATATTTATTTTCTATCCCATCTTTATTATTTTTATAAATAACTCAAGGCAGCAAACATACCAAATACTCCTTCCTCCTCCTCTTTTCCCCACAACAACAACCCTGTGAGGTGAGTTGGGCTGAGAGAGAGTGACTGGCCCAAGGTCACCCAGTCGGCTTTCATGCCTAAGGCAGGACTAGAACTCACAGTCTCCTAAATGGAACTATGAGGGAAATAAGCCATTGAAGCAATATGCAATGTACAATGCACCAAAGCCCACCAAAGCAACATTTCTCACACACAGAGATTGGGTTTATTTAGCATCCTGGCCCCAGCACTTGGAGGAAGTGTGAGGTTTTTTAAGGCATTCTTAAAGGCTAACCATGTCGGGGCCATCTTCATCTTGGGGGGAATGCTGTTCCAAAGAAAGTATGTCTCCTGGGTCCCATTAGATGACACTGCTTCGCAGAAGGGATCCAGGGCAATCCCACTTTGTGTCCACTGTGTCTGCACAGAACAGGCCAGCAATGCTTTTCCTTCTTGATTTGGCTTCTTTTTCATCAAGATGTTGGGAAAAGGGAGCCATTTTTATTATTCTTTGCAGTCAAAGTTGATTAGTAACACCTAAATTTGAACTTTAATGGTGGAGCAGGTCATAGGGAGATACGTTTGGCAGCTACTTGCCATGTTATCCTTGTAGACAGTTTGTAGATCCCAAGGACCTAATAAAGACCGCTACATTTTCCTAAATCAACTAGGTTGGGACTGGCCCCATGCTTAAATGAGGTAATCAACATCTCCTTTAGTGTGGGATTTATTTAGTGTGGGATTTATAAAACATCTATTGATCCAGAAGAACTTTCTAATGATAATTCAGTCTTAAATATTCAATCTTTCAGTAAGATGATAAAGATAATGGTGGCTTTGAGTTCCAGATGCATTTGGATAAAACTATTACCTGCAACCATTCCACTTGGCATTTTGTGTAGGATTTTATTTATTTATTAGATTTGCATCCTGCCTTTCCACCAGGAATTCCAGGTAATGTAAATAGTACTTCCTCTTCCAGTTTTTTTCCCCACAATAACTCTGTGAGGTAGGTTGGGCTGAGGGAGTGACTGACTCAAAATCACCTAGTAAGCTGTAGCTGAAAGACCAGAAGCTGGGTCTTCCTACATCTAGTCCAACACCTGAACTGACTGCTTTGATCATCTTGGTGGATAACCAGTGCCAGAAACTAGATTGGGGTAGTGTCCATAAATTGTAGTTCTTGCAAAATGCAATGGTGAGGTTCCTAATCAATGCTAAGTACAGGTTTCACAGAATAACTATCACAAATTCTGCATTGGTTGCCGGCTTCCTATTGGACACAAGTTATGGTGCACATGCTGACCTACAAAACTTTAAATTAGAGACTGATTACCGGAGGCACCGCCTATCCTGTTATGAACTTTCCTGTTTGCTTAGATAAGTAGGTATGACCTTTCTGAGTATGCCACCCTTGCCATAAGTTCAATTATCTGGTATTTGCCACCACCCCCATCCTGTATTAGGAAAATTATAAAAATGTTTCCTTTGGTTAGACTTTTAAAATTGATAATTAGCTCAATGATGTTGACTTTAATGTTTGATTTTTCATTTAATTGCATTGATTTTACTGTTACCTTTTATATTTTATGTTTTGACTTATTGTTTATGTAAACAAAGGTAGGGTATAAATAATTTTCAGGATGGTGCCTTGACAGTGTACCTATCTCTGTCTTAGGTTTTTTACTATGGAATTTGGGATGCTTGGGATTAGTTTGGCTTGGAGGGGATGGACTTGGACGTTAGAATTTTTAAGATAGTCTTAATGGGTGTGTACCCCCATGTGGTCTTTTAGAGTAGATGCAGAGGAGGTCCAGCAGCTCAGTAACTATCATGGTTGGAAGATGCATGAGTTGAAATATGAAAGAGAGGGAAGAGTGAAGAGATGTAGAAAATGAGAAGATGTGACTGAAATTGCAGTGGATGATATGGTTGGAAGATACAGTCTCAGATGCCATTAGTTATTTGTAGAGTCTAGACAGGTTTTGAAGTAAGAAAGAGATGGAGGAGAATGGTAGTAGAAAGTGGCTTCCAAAGATGGAAAGAGGTACAATGATGGTGGTGGGAAGGATTTACCAGCATGCAAGACAAAGGGAAGACACTGGATGAGCAGAGGGAGGCCTCCCAGGAAAAAAAAAGGGAGGTAATGGGGGACGAAGGCTAACAGAACTTCTTTGCTGCTATTAGTTCTGGGTTGTGCCATTTTGAAGGCTGTGCTACAGTGCCTAGGATGCTCAGCAGCTAAGGTGTGATGAGTAGCTTCTCCCCAATAAGGCGCAGACTCGAACTTAGGCTGGCTAAGGAAATCTGGTTTATTGTGAAGGATACGGTCACTAGAGAAAGACGGGAATGAGCACGTGTTGGGCTCCTTCCCTTTATATACATGTGTGTAGGCCTTGCCCCTTTCCGCCCCCCATGTCCGTGTGTCCGTTCCTGGCCCTCTTGATGGGTGATTCGGGTGGGGCCGTCCAACTGCCATTATCCTCCTTCTGTGTGCGCCCCAGGTGAATGCCCTGGGGCCCTTTGGAGTGGCTGGTGATTATGTTGATGGCCGCCCGGCCTTGGGCATGCCACCCGTGCAATCTGTTCTTGAGGGGGGCAGCCTATGCATGCTTCCTGCCCCTCCCTTCCAACAGGAAGGCATGATCACGTTGTAGGGCATGTATGCCTTAGAACGGGGCATGACATACTGCCTCCCCAAGGAAGTCATGGCTTTGGCTTGTCCGGGTGGGCTGCGTGGAAACAGTTTACGAGTCTTTGCGCTGCGACGTGTCGGGACTGTACCCACTCTGTATGGGGAAAGTGTTTCCAGCGGACCAGGTATTGGAGGGTGCCGCGGAGCTTGCGGGAGTCTAACACTTCCTTCACCTCGAAGTGTTGGTGTCCATCGATCATGATGGGAGGAGGCGGGGGGGGTCGCTATGCCATTTGTACGGGATGACCTGCTTCAACAGAGCACAGTGAAAAACCGGGTGTATTCGTCGCAGGTTATGCGGCAAGTCTAGCTTATATGTCACTGGGTTGAGTCGCTCCAGGATCGGGAATGGGCCGATGAACTTGGGCCCCAGTTTCCTCGAGGGCTGCGGGGATTTGATGAATTTCGTGGAGAGGTAGACCTGATCTCCCACTTTGAAGTCTGGTTGTGTTGCTCGGTGGTTGTCCACAAAGCGCTTGTATGTTGCCTGGGCCTCGGAGAGGGCCAGTTGGATGACCGGCCAAACGTTGGCCAGCTGCGTCGCCCAGTCGTCAGGGGAGCAGGGCGGAGTGTCTGCCTGTGGGAGTTCTGGAATGGGGACAAACTCCCTGCCATATACCACCCGGAAGGGGGTGTGGCCCGTGCTCTGGTGCACAGCATTGTTGTACGCTACCTCTGCGAAGGGGAGTAGGTCTACCCAATCGTCCTGTTGGTAGCTTACAAAGGCGCGTAAGAACTGCTCCAGGGTGGAGTTCAGAATTTCCGTCGACCCGTCCGTGTGGGGATGCCAAGCAGTGGACAGTGCTTGCTTGGTGCCGAGTAACTTTAGGAATTCCTTCCAGAACCTGGAAGTGAATTGTGTCCCTCTGTCCGTGACCACTCTGGAGGGGGTCCCGTGTAATCTGTATATGTGGGTCAGGAAGAGGCGTGCTAGCTGTTGCGCGGAGGGGATGGAGGTGCAAGGTACAAAGTGCGCCTGCTTCGAGAAGTAGTCCTTTACCACCCATATGACGGTTTTTCGCTGGCTGGGTGGAAGGTCGACTATGAAGTCCATGGATATTTCCTCCCTTGGGCGTGAGGGTTTTGACACTGGTTGTAGGAGACCCTGAGGTTTCCCCGGTTTGCGCTTGACCCTGGCGCATGTGGGGCAAGCTGCGACATAGTCTTTTACGTCTTTCCGCAGTAGAGGCCACCAGAATTGTCGTCGGACGAGGTGCAGTGTCTTAACGAATCCGAAGTGGCCAGCCATTTTGTCATCATGTGATCGCCGCAGGATTTCGGGCCTCAGTTGTTCCGGGACATATAGCTTGTCCTGCCGCCATGCCAGGCTGTTTTTGACGGTGACGTTGGAGCGGTTTGCTTGCAGCCAGGCGTCCGTGTCTAGTGCCTGGGCAAACTGTTGTTGTATATCGGAGGGGATGTGTGAGCCTCTCCCCGCCCTTGCTGGTGGTTGCGCTTTGGTGCGTTGCGTTTCCGTGTGGTTGCGTGTGATTGCTGGGCAGCCCAGTTGCGAGTTAGTCCATACGGTTCCGATGATGTCGGATGCCTGGCTGGCGTCTTGCGGCCGGTGGGAGAGGGTGTCCGCCAGGAAGTTTTTTTCCCCGGTATGAATTTTAGTTTGAAGTCAAAACGACTAAAGAACTGCGCCCATCGGACTTGTTTGGGGCTAAGCCGTTTTGGGGTACTGAGAGCTTCCAAGTTTTTGTGGTCCGTCCAGACCTCGAAGGGGCAGGCGGCTCCCTCCAATAGGTGTCGCCATGCCTCCAGGGCGGCCTTGACGGCGAAAGCCTCCTTCTCCCACACGTGCCATCTCCGTTCCGTTTCGGAAAACTTGCGGGAGAGGTACGCGCAGGGCCGCAGCTGGTCGTTGGGATCCTTCTGTAGGAGTATTGCCCCGATCGAGAAGTCGGAAGCATCGACCTGGACCACGAAGGGCTTCGTAGGGTCAGGGTGAAGGAGGACCGGTTCCGTGGTGAAGAGTTTTTGGAGGCACTCAAAGGCCATCTGGCAAGCCGGAGTCCAGTTGAGGAGCGCTCCCGGGTTGCGTGACTTGCGCGTGTCCCCTAAACCCTTGGTACGTAACAAGTTGGTGAGGGGCAGGACGATTTTTGCTAGGCCTGGTTTGAACGCCCGATAGGAGTTCGTGAAACCCAGGAAACTTTGTAATTGTCTTCTTGTGCGTGGGTGTTCCCATGCCAGGATGGCTTGGACTTTGCCGGCTAAAAGATTAGCACCTTTTCTTCTCCTCAACACTCCTGGAGTTACAGATGCTGCCTGAGCGTGTATACAATTCTTTTTCTCTCAGCAGAGCAGGTACACATAAGTTTGAATTCTGCTATAACAGTTTAGATGGGTTCAGTAGGTTTCCGGCATGAATCAGCTTGAAAAAGAGGACAACCATCTCAAGGGACAGTGTCCTCCTGTCCCACAAGAACCACCATACCTTTAAGAGAAGACATCTTTAAAGCTTAATCACCATGCCAGGTTGTAAAGATGGCTGAATGTCCCAGCACATGGGAATGAGGGAGTTAACCATTCATTCTTTGAAACTTGCCTTGCTACGAGGCAGTGAAAGCATCATTGCTAGATGATTGGAAGGTGGTTTGGCGTGGGGTGGGAGGCACAGAAAATGGGGAAGGGGTGGTTAATTCTTCCCCTCTGAAAAAGCTTCTATTGGCAACAGTGGACACTCATGGCTATGGACAATACATTTGGTGCCCTGAAAGACAGAATTAGAACAGAGATCCCTAGCTAAGAGGCCCTTGAGTCAAGTGTTGAAGCAACATTAAACAGAAGAGGCAGTATGTCATAATAAAGATTATAAGAGCCTACAGAGACTCCATGTGTTTATTGCATGAGAAACAGAAGAAGCTTAGATTATGTCGTAGATTTTGTTGTTTTATGATAATATAAACTGGGTAGGGTTTTTTTTTGAGAAATGCAAGTGAATCGAATACTGCAGAAGCGTTCCTTTGCTTCTTTAGTATTATACATACTTATATGGTCAGATGTGTTTATTCCCTGCTTTTAAATTACATTGTGTAACTTGCCTTCTGTTAATGGTAACTCTCTTACTAAAGAGTAACACCTTTGTGACATTGGCTTTATGAGAATAGACTGAAAATCAGTTTCCCATCTGGCATTATTGCTAGTTTAATGATCTTGAATATTAGATTTCCATACTGCCAATGTGCAAGTGTGTCATTTTTCACCAAGATGAGAAATGCAGCAGCGCACAGAAAACTTAAAATCAAGTCTATATAAACAAATTAAATAATCGATTATTCACTATAAACTTCGTAATTTTATGGAAGCTCTATGTTTAATATACATATAAGAAGCATTTGACCATGTCAGTGTCATTCTGTTTGATTGAGTTTCTGTTTCAGAAATACCTTAGCTTTAACATTAAAGTGTGCTCAGATATAAAAATAAAACCATGCTGTTTGTTGCAGAAAGCAAATATGAGTATCATAGCTTGTATCCAAAGGTTTTTTGGGTAATTAAATGCCTCCTTAGAAATAAAATTAATTTTAAAATATCTGCACAGATAGATATTGGAAGCAGTTAAATGTACCTAAATTTATTTGAATTTGAATAGAATATATCCAAGTCCTAAAGATTTAAATTAAATTCTGAGGATAATTTGGATATTATCTTCAATGTACTGTACTTTTATTATGGCCCATGACCCCGGTTTCAGTCTCCACATGGGAAAATTCAGTAGTTTTGACTGATTGGAATAAGGGACATTTTTTACATACTTTCTTCTAAAATCCTCACTATCAGTATTCACAAAGTCAGAAAGTTTGTGATTGTTCTTGAAGAGAAACAAGAACTTAGCAACAATTCTGGTAGCCTGTTTCTGTTAATGTCGTCTTTGTTTCTCTCTTTAGAAAAAGACTTTTGGGAATTATGTAACAAATGCAATATGATGAGACCAAAGCGTTCCCACCACTGCAGCCGATGTGGGCACTGTGTTAGGAGAATGGATCATCACTGTCCGTGGTAAGATGAGTCTAGTATGTCATCTAATTTCATCTTTTTTAATTTCTAATTTGATTACAGTGACTCAATATGCTTTTCTAATAATTACATAGTTCATAGTTCTGATAGCATGATGACGTTCAGGAACCAAAAGTGATATTGGACTTTGAAATACTAATTTTGTTTTTAAAAATGAAAGCTGGAATATTAATGCGACACTGTAAAACCAAGAAACATTACTATTTCAAAAATAGTTCAGAAGCAAAAAATATTATTCACCTTAAAAATGCAACGATCAGGACTTCCATTGAACTGAACAAGTGAACTGAAGTCAACTCCTCTAAAAGTAGAGCTGATGGCCGCAGCAGAATGAAGAGCCAACAAGTAGACGGGCTCTTCATAATTCCTCTCCAGACAAGGAGAGGACTTGAGATCACCCACAAGTGCCCCTGACAACTACTCCTTCCGAGGAGACCACAAGACGGCAGTCTCTGGAGGGTTTGGAGCTCTGGGAGAAAGGGAATAGCCATCTTGCTCAAACTGCAGTCAGCACCTTTAAAAGGACTCTGGGTTCGCATACTTTCTTTTCTAATCACTTCAGGAAATTACTTGTTAACTGCTTTTAGGAACCTTTGGATCGACAAGTCTGAAAACACTGGGTGAGTTTTCCTTCAAACCTTAGTGAAAGAAGTTTTAAATACAAGTTTAAGGACTTAATTTTTTTTTCTGGAATTAACAGCAAAAGGTTGATTAAAACTTTAATTTTAGAAAGTTAACAAATAGATTAAGGGTCCAGATAAATTTGAGATAAGATTTTGGAATTAATTATAAAGAGTCCTTCCTGTGGGAAAAAGGTTTTGTTTTGAATTCTCTTTAAAAAAAAACATGATAGGATGGGACTTTGAAAGTTGGACACTAGAGGGAACTAAAAGGAACTGAAGATTACAATGAAAGGAGAAGAACACTTAAATTTGACTAATACAGAATGGAGCAAAATATTTTAACGTTGGACATATTGAAGGATATTTTTAAACAATGGACCAGAAGTTAATTTTAAGAGTATCTGCCTCTATGGACAGACTGTGTCTAAAATATGTTATGGAAGAAGAACAAGTTTTACCTGACAAGATTGAGACTGATTTGAGAGTGGATTTAAAAAATGACAGGCTCTAAGAATGATATGGAAAGAGATGCTACAGTGGACATACGAATGAAACTGGCTGATGTCTTAATAATTAAAAGGGATACACAAATAACAAACCAGGAGAGTGACCAGGATAATTTTCCTAAATTGGATTTTAAAAAGAGGCTTGTTAAAGCTTTGAAGAATTTTGTGAGAAGGGACAAAGAAAAAATGAAAAGAAATCAAGTTGTAGGACATTATTTGAAGGGACTATAGATCAGGATATATAATATAAAGCTGGTCTATTTGATCAAGGTTAAAATAGATACGTTGTTATCTCTGGTAACCCTTAATGGACTTTTGCTGACATCCAGACTGAAATGATGAGGCTTTAAGGATTTATTTATAGATAAGAGATGGGAATATGGGAAGAAGAGATCATTTGTTGTATTTTAAGAGAAGGTGATAAGTTACTAAAATGGTTTATACTAGTTGTGATGAAGGGGGAAGTCATTTCTTTATATATTTTATTTTTCTTTACTATATATTTTTTTCTTTTATATTTTTATCTCTTTTTTTCTTCTCTGCACCTTCTATTTTTATTTTTATTTTAGTTTGTATTAGTTTTTATTGTTGCAATTGTAATTTTAATAAAATTACTATAAAAAACATGCAACCATTGTTCTAAAATGTAGTAGCAGAAAGATTATAATGTTTTATGTTTCTAAAGCACTCATATGTTACATAAACTTCATTTTTCAGTGTTAAGGGAAATTATTCTATGTATATATACATAATCACATTTGTAGATTGTTATATATTTGTGGAGGTCAAGACCAAGGGAAAAGAATTACATAATAGTTAAATTTGTCATATGTTGGAATAAACATGCAGGCGTACAGGCAGTCAGAAATGTAATCATATACCAGTACGGTATATGGTGAGTGGGAGCCTCTTAATTTTAGTGATATAGTTGGTGTACACTTATTTTAAAAGGAAACAAGGTATTCAAACATTGTTGTCATGGTCTTGAAATTCCTGGCATGTTCTTAAGAACATAAGCAGTGCCATGCTGGATCACACCCCTGGCCAATCTAGTCCAGCGGTCTGATCTCACAGTGGCCGACCAACTGCCGAGGAAGCCTACTAGTCTTCCAGCAGATGGCCTTCAAAGGCCACCTGAATAAGAAATATTTCCTTTTGTCTATCCTGATTCTTCCAGTATTCAATTTCATTGGGAGACCTCTGGTTCTAATATTTTGGGAAAATGAATATCGCTTCTCCTATTCAGATTATCCACACCATGCATAATTTTGTACACCTCAATCATGTCCCCTCTCGTCTGCCTTCTTTCTAGCCTATAACACCCCAAGTGTCACAATCTTTCCCCCTGTGGAAGCTGCTCCAGCCCTTTCATCATCATAGTTGCCCTCTTCTGAACCTTCTGTAGTTCTACTATATCCTTTTTGAGGAGCAGCAACCAGAACGTCACACAATATTCCAGATGCGATTGCACCATTGGTTTATATAAGGGCATTATATAAACCTGGTAATTAATTTCCCAGGTTTAAGTAACCCAAGAAACTTAAAGGTTTCACTGCTGCACACCACAAAGGAAAACAAACAAAAAATAGAGGTTATGTGCCAGGGCAAAATACCTTTTTATATCATGATCAGGAGGGGGTTGTCAAAAAAGTCCAGACTGTTAGAACTGTGCAGCTGAAGTCATACTCACATACAAAGGGGTGGGATTTCAATTGCATGGTTGCATGCACCATCTTGACCTTTTTGACCACCCTCTCCCCTCCCCATGGACACTCCTAATGCTGGCATAATGAGTCAAAATGCTGGACTGGGCCTATATGTTGATTGTGATGTATGAAGTATAAGACTAGTAAGTATATAATCATCCTCTGACCTTATTACAATAAAGATATTCATTCAAGAGTGGGAAGATATGACTTTATAAAAATTCCCTGTATACCATGAACTACTTTATCTTTGTGAAAGGTTATGATAGCTGGTAGAACAGGACCAATACAAATTTAACTGATGAAGGCAAGGGAAGAAGCAGAAATGTAAAGGAAAGTAATGGTAAATGTTTTTCTGTTGCCCCAAGTCTTTCAGTCACTATGGGAAACATGCTTCTACCCTTAGAGGTCTCTAGGTTTCTTGAAGCACCTACTTTCGTGTTAAATGTTAGGAACCTTTGACATTCCTATCCCTGTGTTTACACTGTTTTCTGCAGGATTAATAACTGTGTTGGTGAAGATAATCATTGGCTGTTTTTGCAGTTATGCTTCTACACAGAACTTCTGAGTTCTTACACACTGCTACTTGCTTTCTGCCACTATTACTACTTTGAACCTCTGAAAAAAGTTAATGGGGTAAGAGAATTTTCTGCTTGCCAGAATAGGATAAAAATGGCATCTTAACATATTTTGATAATTGAAATAGTTGCTTTTGGAGTACGGGGTCCACTATGTTACTTCCATCTACTGACTGAACACTACCACTACACTCTCAAATCTGGTGGGGATTTCAGAGGACAGGAGAAGAGTCTGTGGGGATTATACGATGGTCTAAAGCAGGGATTGTCAAACTACGCCCTGTGGGCCAAATCCAGCCCGCCACCTGTTTTTATACAGCCCATGAGTTAAGAATGGGTAGGTGGCATATTGCCAGGTGTGAGTCTCAGCTGAGCTCCCAGGGTGAAGGTCAGGTCCTGGGCAGCAATGGCAGCCTATCAGCGGCCTCCTTGCTGGGAAGCCAGTGCCATCCAATGGCTGCCATGCTCCTTGGCCTGCAGTCCTGCCAGCCATGCCCAAAGAGGTGGGACGGGATCTGGGCCTTTTCAAAAATAGTTTATTGACCCCTGGAAAGATGGAAGGGAAGGTGGTAGAGGGAAATGGGAAGGGAGCAAGCCAACAGAGAAAAAAGTGAGTGGGTGGAGAGGGTTGAAAGGATGCCTTGAGGGAGCTGCAAGAGAGGAGAGGGAGGCAGTGAGAGGGTAAAAGAAAAGAGAAAATAACTTCAGCTTCAGAAATATCAGGTAGTCCTTGTTTAGTGACTTCCTCATTTAGTGACTTTTGGCAGTAATGATCGTGATGAAAAAGTAACTTTATGACCAGTCCTTGTGCTTATGACCTTTGCAGGTCTGTAAAGCAAAGGAAGGCTGAACTAAGATCATAAAATCGTGATATTTCACTTAGTGAACACTTTGCTTAATGACCAAATTGCCGGTCTCAATTGTAGTCACTAAGTGAGGTCAACTGTAATGTCAGCTAAACTTTAGGGTGATTTTTAATTTATGGAGTAGAGATTTTGATGTTCTGCATAACTGTACCATCCAATTCTTTACTCTGCCCTTTGGCAACAAGGAACAGAAATAGTAAGGAAAACCTGTTTTATCAAGACAAAAATTCAGTATAGTCAATACATCATACACAGTGTTGACTGCAGAAATAGATGGCTTGTCATTTTTCATTCTCTTTAAATTCAGTGGTCTGAAGCATTATTACCTTCTGATTAATTACAGGGCTAGTTCAGCTTTTCTGTGATGTGTCATAGCCACAACTTCTCCATCATGCAACAGTTGTCACAACTCTGTTCATTAAGTTGCATTGCAGATTGTTGTATCAAGCTATTGATTACCTGTTTTTCTCAGATTTTAAAATCTAAATAAAAGTAATATATACTAGACAGTGACTCAGAAGTATTTGTTTATAACAAACTTCAGCAAGATCCAAACTGTAAAAACATTTAGTGTGTTTTTTAAAAAATGTATAAACATTAAAAATTAACTTCAATATGTCAATATTACATTCAATATCTTGTGTACTATAAAGACTTTTGTTATATTTATGAACTAAGTAGTGTTAGTTTGGCAGAATTGATTGTTATTTGCACATTCTGCTGGAATGACAAACTACAGCATAGAAGTATTTCATAAAATTAAGGAATGAAATAATACACATTTCATTTGAAAGACTGCAGATACTGCAGTTGTTTGTCCAGTAGGAGGAGTAGTATTATTGCAAGATCTCTCTAGAAAGGAATTGTGTACAACGTACAGATTGGTTGGTAATTATCAGAAGTCATTACAGATGTCAAAATTTCATAAGCTTTCATGGGGGAACACAAGAGTTCTTGCAAGACTTAGTTATCTCAAGAGTTTTTGGTCAATTTGTATTTTTAAAGAATGCCATTGGGTACTACCCAGGAGAGGTCCAGGGACTGCATTGCTGACTGCTGTAGTAACCAATAGGCAATGGTAAAAAGTACGTGTAGCAAAAAAAAAAAGAGGGAGGGCACAAGCCACAGATTGGCCAAAGAAGCTGCAATTTTGCTTTGTGGAGTAGCTTTGTGCAGTTCCTGTTTATCAGAAAAACAATATTAAACTTTTATATTTTCTTTTACAGGATGTCTTTGTGTTTAGACATGAGCTTGCCCTAACAAGAATATCAACATTCATGGGTTTAATTATATTTCTTGGAATGACTGGACTCTTTTTTACTCAGCTAATTGGTTTATTTAATGTAAGTGTTTGATTCCTTTGAAATATTTTTATGCATATATTTATGTAGTGCTAAAAGTATATAATCTGTTGTTGTTCTTCAGCTGTTCAGTTGCTTCCAACACTTTGTGACCCACAGCTGTCGATTTGCCAGATTTGTCTGTCAATAGCTGCTTCTTTTGAGTTCTTGTAAGCTCCTGCTTATGTTGTAAATGAGAGTATCTAAACATCTTGTCTTGTATTGGCCTTTAACTTTTCCAAGGGTCTTCTCTAATGACTCTTGCTTTCACATTATGTGTCTACAGTATTTAAGTTTTTGCTTCATTGTAAGTGTTTCCCAGAAGCAGTCTGGTTTTATTTGATCTAGTACTCAACAGTTTGTTCTTCTAGCCTGATGATCCAGCTTTCACAGCTATTTCTTACAGCTGGGAAAACCATACTGTTAAATTAATAACATTCTACAATTATTTGCCAGGAATGCTGGGACTAATGGATAGACAATTAGAAAAGATTTATGGAACATTGTTTTGTATATGATCACTGTTTCGAGACTATTATATGCACACAAATGGAAAGACTGAAATACCCGCACTGGAGGAATGGTTGGTGAAGATGACGGAATTGGCAGAGATTGCAAAATCAACTTGTCTGATTAGGGAAAGGACAATAACTACATTTATTAGTGACTGGAAATCCCTTATGGACTTTTTGTTGAAGAAAAACAAAATGAACTTGTGATTTATGGGTGTGACAATTAGAAAGGGTAGACCATGGAGGGAAGGGGGTTATGATGTAATCTTAGGGTAAAATATAAATGCATTTATCACCACTGCTAAGAAGATCAGAAGCTGCTTCTGTATAATCTTTTCTTTTTTTCCTCTTTTTTCCTCTTTTCTATATTATCTATTCCCTATTTTTCTTTATTTTCTCTATTTCTTTTCTAAAATTTGTATTGTTTTTAGTACACATTTTGTTAAAAATTTCTTTGATAAAAATTATTTAAAAGGTTATTTGCCAGGAATGGTTTACAAGAATGTGAAATAATAAAAGTAGAGGGGAAGCAGGCAGATTTGAAGACTTAGGATATGCAGCCTAAGACACTCTAGCAGGGACTGGGTCCTGGATTTGCTGCATTTTGGAAAATAGCAAATGGAATCATTGATTGCCTGACACATTATTTGGAGAAGAACTGCAATATTTGTGGAAAAATAGCTGCTGGGATGAGAGGAAAGTTAAAGCCCTCTCCCACCACTTCATGCCTGATGTTAATTGGAAGCTGCATTAATTACAATTTGTTGATGTATTTTACTACTTGAATTCATAATCCAAATAACCATGACATGTATCTATGCATTTATTTTACTGTAGTATTATTTTAAATCTAATATTTATGTTAGCTTTATATTAGAAGACAAGTTAGAGAAATGGTGATTTAGATCTAGAGAAATTTTGAATCTTGCCTCTGCCATGAAATCACAAGGTGTGACTTTACAATATAATCAATAAAATTCTTGACTTGACTTAAATGGCCATTCTACGGAATAAAACTATATAATGTACATGAAGAACCTGAACCTGTTTTGAGCTTATGAGACTCTTCTGATTTAATTGAATAAAATTGAACAGTATGAAAGAAAAATCACCAAGCTTAAGACAAATTTAAAAGCTGTAACAAGTGTCTTAGAAAAAGGAAAAGGTAACAATAAATTGCTGAAACTAGATGGAAGACTGTGCTTCTGAGCTCACGCTGTGTTACCGGGTGCTACTATTAAAAAGCTCCTTTTGCTTGCAACTATCATGCCTCCCTTGGTACAGGTACCAAAAGAAAAACTCAGGATTTATATCTGTTAGTACTATGGGCCCAAATCAGGAGGATCTTAAGGGGTCAAAATAGAGTTGGAAACCAAATAACAGCCATTTTGTTGGCAATAGTATGTTCATAGTGCTGGGTTCCAGCTACAAATCTCAGAACTGTATTATCATTTGACTGAAGTTTCTGGACCATTTTCAGAGGCAGCCCTGTATTAATAGTAATTCAAATGAGAGTTTCCCAGAGGATATATTATTGAAGCAAGCTGATCCCTGTCTAATTAAGGTTGTAGCCGGCACAGAGGCTTATGCTAGAAGAAGCCATACTAATCAATAGGGGCATTTGTACTCCTAATGATAATTATGGATCATGAGCACTTTTAAATTAAGAGATAAGTCTTTGAGGAAGGTGCGTCCACTTAAGAGTTTGATGCAAAGGATAAATAGTTGGCTATGCTGAAGGTATAGTCTTAAGTCCCTAGATCAGAAGGTCTCAAATTTGGTGGCCATTAACTTGTGTGCACCCTCCGCCCAAATAAAACTTTTTCATTGTGCTTTGATACGGTTCGCACTCTATCACTTTTTCCAGTCAGAATGGGAGTGTGGTCTGGCAGCATTCCTGCTGTGTTTGTCAAGCCAGTCCAGCGTACCCAAAACTGGACTGTTTTCAGAAGTACTACCTGGGACTCTCCAGTATGGCTTTTACACTTCCAGCAGCAGTTCCTGAAATATCCCCAACTTGTTCCTGAGTGCCACCCAAGGATTGAGGATTTCTTGTCTAGTCTAACTTTCCTCCTCTTCCCTAGGTGGCTGTTCTTGGATTTCTTTTGGGGGGCCCACCATCATACAAGATCATGGCCCTGAGCCTGTGTCTCCCTTCCTTCCTTCCTTCCTTCCTTCCTTCCTTCCTTCCTTCCTTCCTTCCTTCCTTCCCTGCTCAGTGACATGCGGCTGCCAAATTTTAAGTGAAATTATTGGGGAGGCATAGGGTACAGATTCTACCTATAATCCCCAACTCTGGAGTAGCAGGATGGGGACTCTGAGCCTTTCAAGCCCTGCTTTGATTTTTCAGAAAAGGAAAGAGAGAAGTGGACAGGGATAACTAGCACAATCAGGGCTGACCAAGGAGGTTTTCAGCGGCAGCGGCACTTTATATTGCCTTCATTATCTCAGCTGCATTATTTGTTTGTTTGTTTGTTTATATTTATATTTATATTTATTTATATTTATATTTATATTTATATTTATATTTATATTTATATTTATATTTATATTTATATTTATATTTATATTTATTTATATAATTTATTTTCTATCCCGCCTTTATTGTATTTATAAATAACTCAAGGCGGTGAACCTATCTAATACTCCTTCCTCCTCCTCTTTTCCCCACAACAACCCTGTGAGGTAGGTTGGGCTGAGAGAAAGTGACTGGCCCAAAGTCACCCAGCCGGCTTTCATGCCTAAGAGGGGACTAGAACTCTCAGACTCCTGGTTTCTAGTCCAGAACCTTAACCGCTAGACCAAATTGGCTCCCTCTCTCTTTCCCCACTGCCTCTCATGAAGCAGCTTGGCCCAGGTTCCACCTTGTGAAGCAAGACTGAGCCTTGTGCCCTATTCTGGGGAAACCATTCTAGGAAAGCTAGCCACTGGAGGGGAAGACCTTCATGAACAGCAGCTTTGCCCAGTGTCTGCTTGATGGACACTGGGAAGCCTCTGAGCCAGGCTTAGCCTATCTCAGCTTGATTGCCAAAGGTAATTCTTGGGTGGCTTGCTATGACCACCTGTGGTCTGAGCAAGCTGGCTTTCCCAGAGAACAAAGGTGTCTTTTCCTGCTGACGAGCCAACCAGCAGTCTTGTCTTTCCCCTCTTCTAAAGGTGGTCTTCAGGGGCCTTGGCCTTGAACCTTTTAGCCCACTCCAGGCAGCCCAAGTACTGCACCTCTTCACTTTGTACAGGAGGACAATGCCTTTCATTGGGAAGACAGCACACTTGGGCTGTCTGGAACAGGCAGTCAGGTTCAGCACCAAGATCCAGTTGGATCCCCTTTAGGAAGAAGCCAATGAAGAAGTAGGGGGAAAGTGAGACTAGGCAGAATACCTTGATCCTGGCCAAGTCACCTTAGCCAGCACCCAGACTGAGTTGCAGTTCTTGCAGGAGCCATTGCTGTTGGTGCATAGCTAAATCCAGCATCAGCAACTGGAGATGGTCTCCTGCATCCAGCAGAAGCAAGCATAACCTGTCCTAACAGCCAGGAACCACGCTGAGACAAGGAATAGGTCTCTAGTGTTTTATTACTGCTACATAACAGAAAATCCTAACAAACTGAAGAAGCGTGGGAAAAACCCAGACATATAAACCCCAAAGGCTAAGGCGGGCCTGATCTGTGTCTCTTTGAATAGATACCTAATTCCTCAGTACTACACATGCGCTTTACAGCCTGGATGGGAGCCCCCTGCTTGCCATCCTTACTCATGACATAACCCCTGTCAAATTTGTTTACTATCTCAAGAGGTTGTAACCCATGGTTTGACAATCACTACCATACATGGTCTCACTTAGTGATTTCATGAATATATTTAAGCAAACAGGACTGGGAGGCAGGATACAGTTCTCTGAGACTCTGCAGCATAAATATTACGGAGCATAAATTTCCAGAATCACATTTTGGAAATTACCCTTTTGATACAAATGAAACAATAAAATATGGATTTTTTGGTAGACTGGCATTTGATGGCCAGAAGATTAGCATCCTTATGTCAGTATAACACCTACCAAATTGTAACCCTCTGATGTCTTCCGGACTTACTATCACAAACTGGCTTTAACTAGTCTGACTTTGCCAGGGCTTGCAGGATACAGATATGACAAATATTACACATTTTTAAATTAAAGAAATGCATATTAATTGTGGAGTTGTGTGCAGCTTTAAGAAAAGAGGAAGATCTCGTATGTGTCAAGTCTAATTGAATGTTAGATTGGATTTACTCACAATTGGGTTGATTTTCAATTTGCAGTATGAAAAACATTCACTGGAATAATATAACTCAAAGATCATACAATAATATAATTAAAAAAACAATCAGCAGATCAAATATCAGGGTGGTCATGCTAATACCAATACCAGTATTCCATGTCATGAATACAGCTACTTTTTAATTGATCTTATATCTTGAGTGTGTTTCCTTTAACTTGTAATTATCAATTTCATATAGAGATCTGCTGAGGTTCCTTAATCTTTGTAGCCAATTCTAGTTCTAATAAAGAAATACATGTGTAAGATTTTTGGCCTGTGATAACTCCAAACCTATGAAGCCCTATTAAAGATGTGGAACCTGTTCCTTAATAGAGAGAATTATAATTGTCTACCTAAAGATTACCTGGTCCAGCAGCAAGATTACTTGTGATCCCTGGTTGCATTCTGAACTTGGTTCTGGCAGTAGCTGTGTCCATGAGCTATATGTATATTTCTTATAATTGGTGTTGGGATTGTTAAGCTCCTTTGACCTGTACTGTGTGTTTCCAGTGTCTTGCTAAAGGAGTGACTCGATCATTTCTCAATTGTCATCTTACAGCAATGAGAAATTTAATATGAATTCATTTGTTTTTGATTTTACATTACTTAAAGAGCTGTTACTAGGATAATAATTTCCTAGTATACTTATTTCCACAACAATTCTTGTACTAAGCTTATCAGTGTGGTTCTAATCACTTATCTGCTGAATTTTTATGAATATAAATCTGTATATTTAGCTTCCCCTGCTCTTTCACACACCATCAGAGCTTGAGTTATCTGAAATTAACAATAAGTTAACTGAAATTAATCTGAAGTTAATGATGATTTAACACATTAAACATGCATTTAATATATTATGCAATCATTTAATCTAGTTTATACAAATACTTTTTTTAGTTAAAATGAGTGAAATACTTAGTATTTTTCCTTTATTTTTATTTGCTGGTAATTTTGGAGGCAGAAATATTTTGGGTGGAATTTTTTTTACCAAATTTTGCATTGGATTTTTATTTGGTCAGCCACTTATCTGGAATGCTTTGTATAAATGAAAAATCCGGGTTATCAGTAACTGCTGAAAATAACAGGATAATCGCTTAAGCAGTGATTCTCTGATGTCATTGTGGGAGGCTCATAAAAGAGGATTATCCATGACCCAGATAAAATAATTAGAAATTACTTGGACACTTACAAATGAATGATTTACTGTACTAATCTCATTTCCAAAGTTAGAAAAGATCTGTCTCTCAATATAATACTGCCAGATGTTTTTAGTTGAAATGCATCCTTTGAAGAGACTAATCTGAAGCCTAATTTTAAGGATTATCTTTGATTATTTTTATTTAAAATCTTAAACAGGATCCGTTTTTATTTTCCATATGTTATTGCAAATGATTAACAGAGTTAACAGATTTTTTAAAAGAATGTTAGTTTGGAGCCCATTGTATCTCAGATGTAGACAGTGGTGTCTTTTTTTGTTACTGTTTTTGGGTGCCTTTGAGTTGGTCTTTTGGAATTCTTGGATCACTTAGCCAAGCTCAAAAAGAAAATAGACTTCTTTTCACGTTTTTTATTAGAATGAAAGGGAGTTGTGCAGGTGTCTATCCAATATGTTATACTTTCAGTATAGAGGGATAGATCTGCATGTGGGACATTTGTGATCTCTGCTGTAATTAGTGAATCCAATCTCACCTTTATCCTTGGAAAAAGGAAAAGAAAATTGTATTGCCTAACACTGGCCATATTACTGCTGAATTTCGGCACTACAGTCTTGGAGTATAGGGGGCATTTGCAGCCCACAGGTTGCCCACCTTTGAATGGTTACAATTGTATGTCATTTGTACTGTGATTACACTCTGGCTATAATTTTTTAGATACAATTCATGTCCTGTGAGCGATCAGTGAACCTTGTTTGTGCTCTATTCATCTTGTAAGTATAAGGGAGGGACTGGTAGAGGAGGCTTCTGGGAGGCAAACTGCTTCAACCTTCACCTAAAAATGCACCTCCAAAAGACCATTTTTTCACTGAATTTCAGCAGCATGATTTCATGCTGTCTGGGGAGAGAAGGATTGAGCAGGCTTAAGAAGGCCATGGCAGAGGCCTTCTCATTTCCTCCCTTAAACTCAGTCCCCGTTAAGGCCAAATAGGACTGAATAAATGGGCTTTCCAGCTGGTAGGAGCAAGTGGCAGCCCAGGCCAATAAAACATTCCCCATTCCCTTGGAAAATTTAGTCTATCCTTGCACCTAAGTTGGTTGGTTGGTTGGTTGATTATTTTTACCTGCTGCAGTTGAGAGACCTGTCAGGTGACAGTCATGCCATTAAAACACCCATGGTACAGTGCATTAAGTAAGCAATTATAAAAAGCCAAAAGTATAGAATAGACATCATAGAAACAAGGAAAGGGTGTCATTTAAGAGTCAAAGACCCTCTTAAACAATTCTATTTCAACTAATTTTCTAAAGCCTAATAAAGTAGGAACTGATTGAATTTCAGGAGACAAAGAGTTCCCTAATATTGGTCCTGCAACAGAAAAACGTTGGTGGGACTTCATCCACCTTCCTTCACAGCTTCTCCTGGGTTGAAATAGGTCAGGGAAGCTGATCCTGGAGTGATTTCTTTCTTTTTTTGTCTCTGTGTGCTATAAATATGAAACTGTGAGTAAAATTTACAGATGCCTTTTTTTTTTTACCTGCAGATACTACAGATTTGTTAGCATTCATGTTATTTCATATACAGCTATTTTTATTACTTATTTAAGATGCCACTGAGCTATGATGCCTCCAGCTGTGATGTCCTCAGATGTACTGAGCTAAATAGGGTCATTCCCGGTCAGTAGCTAGATACACAGCTATGAGAGAAAGCTTAAACATCACAGCAAATGTGGGCAATTCAGAAAGTGACACGTTTCTTCTGAAGTGGTATTGAATCAATCAATGCTCTGATAAGGCCTGCTGTTGCTTCTGGAGATCAGGGTGGCAAGATATATATATTTGTCCCTTCTTACAAGAACAGTTGTGTTACATTTAGCTGTATTCTGAAGATTCGTATTTTACAATAATGTACCTTTCTTACTGTGTAATTGAATTTTTGTACAATTCTGAAGAATTGGTTGCTTTGTTATTTCCACAAGTTCCATTTCACTGGATGCCATGTTGTTATTCTCACAAGTTGGAAGGTACATATTGATGTACATATTGAGAAAACTATTATTTTATTAAGTATCTAGACATCCTTAGCATGAGCAGAAGTTATTTTCATTTTCTGAGAATTGTTCCTTGCCATTCATGATTGTCATTATGTTGCATATTCACTCTGGAAGGTCTTCTGACAATCTGAATGGGAACCACTAAAATTGTAATCTAGACTGGGAAATTAAAAGTATAGCTTTTGCAGGAAGGGGCTAAATTGAAGAGGTAGTAGAAATGTTTTAGTGTGTATGAGATGTTCTGTGTGTTGCTGTTAAGATTCTTCTCTGGGTTAATTTGGATATTAAGCATTTGATATTGAAAACTTTGACTTCCAGGTGGATCTCTGAGGTATGTATGTTTCTTATACAAAAATTTGAATATGCTCATATTTCAATTGCAAACCCAATAAAAGAGGTCCTGAAATCACGTTCCTTGTGATTACATGGACACAACCAAGCAGTTTACTTGGCAACATTACAGAAGTGTTTTGTCATTGCCTTATTCTGAGATGTGCATGTCTTTTATGTGGTTCCCATTCAAATACAAAATAATCTTATCCTGCTTAGCTTCCAGGTTAAGACATGGTCAATCAGATGCATAAATGGCCATTGCTAAAAGGCACAGATTTTGAAAAAAAAAATCCAGATGATGAAAATTCCTGAAATAGGAAACAGAGAATACAATCTTGATATTAATACAGTATTAATATGGTTATAAGCTTTTACACTCTTGTATAAATGAATATTTAAACTGAAATAGAGTCAATATCTGCACTGTCTGCTTAAATATTGTTTCTTTAAATACCTACACATAAACAAGAAAACAAAGTAAGAATGGTAAAATGTAAGTTTATTCATACTTACCTTGTTTAGGAATTTTATTTTTCAGTGGGAAAAATTATAGTGGGAAGTGGGAAAAATAGTGGGAAAAATCCTTTTCCCGCTATGGAGTCTGAATTTTTTTTTCCTAATTTTTCAGACTCCATAGTGGGAAAAGGATTTTTTAGGAAGACAGATCATCTAATGTTTGTGATGGTGAAGGACATTCCATCCATAGACGAGACTGTGGGATAGTGTTTTTTTTTTAGGAATCCTGTGCCTTTGTTTGTTTGAATTTAAATTATAATTGAAAGAAATCAAAGTGCTTACATTAATTTAACTTTCATGGCTTTATATGCTGAATCTCTAGTCCAATTCAAAATGAATTTCAGATTTCCCTTCTGCTTTGTAGGATACTTTGAAAGGTGAGGTCCAACCTTGACTCAGACAGTTCAGCTGCCATCCCAATTTCATTACCTAACCTCCAAAGACAACCTTGGTGTGGCTGTATTACTCAAGTTGAGGTTGCTGAGCTGCATTTTTTAATGTCAGAGAGATTTTTAATTGTCCCAGTTCAAATAGCTAAATGAAGAAAGGATGAGACCAAAAGAGGTCACTCTTCTTTCAGCATGATCAAGTTCTGAATTCTACCCCACCCCCAGAAGGGACTACATGTTGTATAATGTGGTATCTTTTTAAAAAAATTAATGAAGTTTCTCTGAATTCAAAATTTAAATTTAAGGTATTTCTTAATTTTAGAAAATTCCTTAACTATCCTAGTTGCAGTTAAGGGCTCAAGGATATCCACTATTCACAATATAATATTTCCTAAAAATAGTACATGGCACATTAGCTCGATAAAGTACTTCTCCCCATCTTGGTATACATTTACTACATAAATGAAAGAAATTATTTTGGCCACAGTTCTTCGTTGTTCATTCATTTAGTCGCTTCCGACTCTTCATGACTTCATGGACCAGCCCACGCCAGAGCTTCCTGTCGGTCGTCAACACCCCCAGCTCCCCCAGGGACGAGTCCATCACCTCTAGAATATCATCTATCCATCTTGCCCTTGGTCGGCCCCTCTTCCTTTTGCCTTCCACTCTCCCTAGCATCAGCATCTTCTCCAGGGTGTCCTGTCTTCTCATTATGTGGCCAACGTATTTCAGTTTTGCCTTTAATATCAATCCCTCAAGTGAGCAGTCTGGCTTTATTTCCTGGAGGATGGACTGGTTGGATCTTCTTGCAGTCCAAGGCACTCTCAGAATTTTCCTCCAACACCACAGTTCAAAAGCATTGATCTTCCTTCTCTCAGCCTTCCTTATGGTCCAGCTCTCGCAGCCATATGTTACTACGGGGAACACCATTGCTTTAACTATGTGGGCCTTTGTTGTCAGCGTGATGTCTCTGCTCTTAACTATTTTATTGAGATTGGTCATTGCTCTTCTCCCAAGGATTAAGCGTCTTCTGATTTCCTGACTGCAGTCAGTATCTGCAGTAATCTTCACACCTAGAAATACAAAGTCTTTCACTGCTTCTACATTTTCTCCCTCTATTTGCCAGTTATCAATCAAGCTGGTTGCCATAATCTTGGTTTTTTTGAGGTTTATCTGCAAGCCAGCTTTTGCATTTTCTTCTTTCACCTTCATCATAAGGCTCCTCAGTTCCTCTTCGCTTTCAGCCATCAAAGTGGTATCATCTGCATATCTGAGATTGTTAATGTTTCTTCCAGCAATTTTAACTCCAGCCTTGGATTCCTCAAGCCCAGCATGTCGCATGATGTGTTCGGCATACAAGTTGAATAGATAGGGTGAGAGTATACAGCCCTGCCGTACTCCTTTCCCAATCTTAAACCAGTCCATTGTTCCCTGGTCTGTTCTTACTGTTGCTACTTGGTCGTTATACAGATTCTTCAGGAGGCAGACAAGATGACTTGGTATCCCCATACCACTAAGAACTTGCCACAGTTTGTTATGGTCCACACAGTCAAAGGCTTTAGAATAGTCAATCAAACAGAAATAGATGTTTTTCTGAAACTCCCTGGCTTTTTCCATTACCTAGTGAATAATGGCGATTTGGTCCCTAGTTCCTCTGCCTTTTCTAAACCCAGCTTGCACATCTGGCAATTCTCGCTCCATGAATTGCTGAAGTCTACCTTGCAGGACCTTGAGCATTACCTTACTGGCATGTGAAATGAGTGCCATTGTTCGATAGTTTGAACATTCTTTAGTGTTTCCCTTTTTTGGTATGGGGATATAAGTTGATTTTTTCCAATCTGATGGCCATGTTTGTGTTTTCCAAATTTGCTGGCATATAGCATGCATTACCTTGACAGCATCATCTTGCAAGATTTTGAACAGTTCAGCTGGGATGCCGTTGTCTCCTGCTGCCTTGTTATTAGCAATGTTTCTTAAGGCCCATTCAACCACACTCTTCAGGATGTCTGGCCCTAGCTCACTGACCACACCGTCAAACCTATCCCCGATATTGTAATCCTTCCTATACAGGTCTTCTGTATATTCTTGCCACCTTTTCTTGATCTCTTCTTCTTCTGTTAGGTTCTTGCCATCTTTGTTTTTGATCATACCCATTTTTGCCTGGAATTTACCTCCGATGGTTCTAATTTTCTGGAAGAGGTCTCTTGTCCTTCTTATTCTATTGTCTTCTTCCGCTTCCGCGCATTGCTTGTTTAAAAATAATTCCTTATCTCTTCTGGCTAACTGCTGGAATTTTGCATTTAATTGGGCATATCTCCCCCTATCACTGTTGCCTTTTGCTTTCCTTCTTTCTTGGGCTACTTCTAGTGTCTCATCAGACAGCCATTTTGCCTTCTTGGTTTTCTCTTTCTTTGGGATGTATTTTTGTTGCCGCCTCCTGAACAATGTTGCGAACTTCTGTCCAGAGTTCTTCCGGGACCCTATCTACTAAGTCCAGTCCCTTAAATCGATTCTTCACCTCCACTGCATATTCCTTAGGAATATTAGTGAGCTCCTATCTAGCTGATCTGTGGGTCTTCCCTAATCTCTTTAGTCTGATCCTAAATTGTGCAATAAGAAGTTCATGATCGGAACTACAGTCAGCTCCAGGTCTTGTTTTTACCAACTGTATAGATGTCCGCCACCTTTGGCTGCAAAGGATGTAGTCAATCTGATTTCGGTGTTGTCCATCTGGTGAAGTCCATGTATAAAGCCGTCTCTTAGGTTGTTGGAAGAGAGTGTTTGTTATGCAGAGTGAGTTGTCTTGGCAAAATTCTATCAGCCTATGTCCTGCTTCATTTTGTTCTCCCAGGCCATGCTTACCTGTAATTCCAGGTGTCATTTGACTGCCCACCTCAGCATTCCAGTCTCCTTTGATGAAAATAACATCTCTTTTAGGCGTGTTGTCCAGTAGGTGCTGCAGATCCTCGTAGAACTGCTCTACTTCAGCTTCTTCAGCATCTGTGGTTGGGGCGTATATTTGGATCACTGTGATGTTAGATGGCTTGCCCTGAATTCGAATTGAGATCATTCTGTCGTTTTTTGGATTGTATCCAAGCACTACTTTAGCCACTTTACTATTAATTATGAAGGCTACTCCATTTCTTCTGTGGTCCTCTTGTCCACAGTAGTAGATCTGGTGGTCATTTGATGTGAAGTGGCCCATTCCAGTCCATTTCAGTTCACTGACGCCCAGTATGTCTATCTTTAATCTTGACATCTCACCAATAACCACATCCAATTTGCCCTGGCTCATAGATCTTACATTCCAGGTTCCAGTGGTGTGTTGGTCCTTAGAACATCGGATTCGCCGTTCACCGCCAGCACCATCGGCTGCTAGCCATCCTTTCGGCTTTGAGCTAGCTGCGTCATCACATCTGGGGCTAGTTGAACTCATCCTCTGTTCCTCCCCAGTAGCATTTTGACCATCTTCCGACCTGGGGGTCTCATCTTCCGATGGTATACCGACATATCTCTGGTTGTACTGATCCATTGAGTTTTCATGGCAAGAATGCTGGGGTGGGTTGCCATTACTTTCCCCAGGGATCGCATTTAGTCTGACCTCTCAAGACCTTCTCATCTTGGGTGGCCCTTCACGGTTTAGCTCATGGCATCATTGAGGTGCTCAAGCTCCAGCACCACGACAAGGTAACGATCCTTTGCTGAAGTGTTCTAGAGATCCATATATTCAGACAATTGGATTTCAGCATTTCATCATCTGGCTGAGTAGGAAACTCACATTTAAGTAGAAAAATCCTTATTTTTGCTGGGTGATAGATTGCAGTAAAACTGTAGAAAGATTGTGATCTTTGTTATCTCTCTTTATATATATGTGTCAGTGTGTGTTTGTATATACACACCTAAAGACATAGAATAACCTCATTGTCAAAGATACGTCATAAAAGTTTCTTTCTTTGTAAGCATTCTACATATATACCCTTTCTATATACTTTTGCAGAATAACACACTTTGTATTTTCATGATGTATAGAAATATTTAAGAATGTTTTTTTTCTTAAAATAGGATATTACAAGTATAGAAAAACTGGCCAACTGTTGTGAAGAAATGTGAGTATCATTTTGATTTGTTAAAGTCTTTACGGAGCTTGGCAATAAGATGCATGTGTGAGAAACACTAAAGGCACTAATGAAAGCTTAGCGTACCTTTTTCACAATGATTCACATGGTGCTTTAATTAATTAAAAAAATCTTTTCTGTCTGGTGCAATCAAAACAATGCTTTCAAAGCATGGTCCAGAAAGGAGTTTTGTTTTGTTTTGCTCTGTTTTGTTGGCAAACAGTGTGTTGACTATGAGGAACATCTTAGTTCTACAGCTGCAAATGCAGTTTGCGTTTCTTAGAGTAAAGTCTCAGCTGCCTGCTGAAGTGAAAGAAAATCTTTGCTTATGGTGGCTCAGATGTAATTCATCAGAGTCAAGTAATGGATCCCCAGCCAACCTGTATTGTTCTAGTTGACTGAAGTGCACCATGGAAGTGCTGTCTTTCACTAATAATGCTGTCGTCTGTAGATCAAGACCTCAGAAGCCATGGCAGCAGACCTTCTCAGAAGTTTTTGGCACTCGCTGGAAGATCCTGTGGTTTATTCCTTTCAGGCAAAGGCGACCACTGCGAGTTCCCTACCACTTTGCCAATCACGTCTAAACAGATGGATAGTAGGCACAGATGGGTCCTCCATGCTGGAAGTGTGTTACAGGTTTTGTGATAATAGAACTGTGGCACTCCTCAAGTCAATTAAAATCTACCCACCCATCTTAGACGTCACAATGTGCCCCAGGGTTTATTTTAATAATGAAGATCTCCATTCTGCTTAGGGATTAATGCACATTTCTCTATTTACATTCAAAGTGTACTTACGTTCAAATTAGCATTGGAGAGAAATTACTTCAGTATCTGAGGTTCATAATAAAAACGACTGATGTACAAATATTACTTTCTTTGTTTTGATACTGGATAATATGATTGATTTTGATAGAAATTCTGTGATTTACACAGATCAACAAGTTTGGATGTATCTTGACAGGCTTGAATTTGTTATTTTTTATCAATAATACCTGCTGGATTATGTAGATATGTCTGTTTTCCTATTCATCGGTTTTAAAGCCTCCAATGCCTTCTTTTATTTATGATTCATGGTATTAAAGTGCAGCTTATCTCTAGAGAAGACTGGCATTTTAACAGTGGGTTTTTAAGAGGAAGAATAATTTTTGCTTTTATGTCCTCAGGTTTATAATATATGTTATTGTGTAAAAACAAAACAAAACAAATCCATTGCTGTTTTGAAAGAAAAAAATGTTATAAAACGTATAATTCTCTCTTCTTTGTACATGCAATAATTAGCCTTAAGTGCTAGATGTGTCTTAGAAATATATACTGGGTTAAGAAAAAAAAAGCTTATGCCATGATCCAGCCAAAGTTAAGCACCTTTTAAATCCTACTTATATTAGTGATACATTTAGTATTTTTTTCATTCACTTCCAGAAGAACAGGCAAGCTGTTGTGTTGCAATTTGAATACTAGCAGATCTGTTTTTCTGGGTTTAAGCTCCAGTCCTACACACTTACCTAGAAGTGATTTATTTTGAATAGATATGCATAGGATTCTACTAAGTGCCTAATTTTGGTGGGATTGTGCCTATAAAATTTATCAACATTTACTATACCATATCTAATAAAAAACATATACAGTACTGTGTTATTGGTATAACTATATTTCTTGTTTTGTACTGTCATTACTAGAAATATTTAAAATTTAAATTTCATGTGTTCATAGATTGGGTAATATATGTTGGAGATATTTTAACAATAGTATTTATATAGTAAATATGGATGTTAAAGATTAGCATTATCTACCCTGTGTTACATTCTAAATAGATTATATGAAGTGAAGCAGGCATGCCATAAAACAAGGTTCTAATAGGTAAAAATAGGTAATTTGATTTGTAGATAAATCATAGCTCTGGTTTGTATCCCAATTATTTTTCAGTAATGTAAAGTTTTAGCAAGTTCATTCTGTTAAAAGGAATGTTTGCTATTCCAAGGCTTATAAAGAAACAAAATCAGTGATCTAGTTTTGAGAACGGTATAAGAATAAGAATATTTACATAATCAAGAAATATAGGAGCATGGGGACTATGGAAGCTGCCTTGAGCTGCTGAACAAAAGGCGGGATATACTTCTAATAAATAAATAGATAGGTATAATGGTGTGAGGACATGTTGGCACAAACCCAATCTTATTGTTGGCATGAAGTAGCTGTCTGCATTGTTGAGATTGCCCTTTTTCATTCCCTTGGCTTTGCTGTATCCTTTCTCCTCTCATGTTTGCCAGTTAAACCAAGAAGTGAAAGATAACTTCGGTTCCTGTATCTGTACTGCTTCTTTTGAGACTTTGTACCTATAAGAGCTGTAGGCCAGCCATAACTAACTGTGAGGCTCATAGTTATTTGGGGCAGATACATATTGACTAGTGAGGCAATCCCAGGAGGAGATGCAGCTTCTTTTGAGTTGCTGAGGGGTGTGGCCAAGTGTGCTTGGAATCACCTTTCCCCTTCAGATCTGGATTGGTGCACAGCTCTGTTCTGGAGCATAAATATTGCTTATGAGTAAGAATGACACACAGAATAAGTACTGATGACAGATGTTAGTTAGTTGGGTTTTTCTCTCCTGATACACAAAACAGAAGAAACTGTGCTAAACCATTTCGGACAGATGTTTACATTGATTATACATGCATTTATTAATACTCACAACATTCTTTTCACCTGTTTTAAGCAGCTTCCACATCCTCTTTCCTTATGTCTACTTTCTATTCATTCTGGTTGGAGATTATTCTGTCTTCTAATACTTTTTCATAAAGGATTGGTACTTTCTCTTTCTGAAGCTGGCTTACTTTCATTTCTTTCACTTCTTTCCTTTTCCGTCATGTTCATTTTGTCTGAAGATCCACCCCTTGACAGTATCAAAAATGGTTTGTTCCACCTTCAGAACCTCTCCTCATCTCTATATCCCCCTCTAATTATCTCAAGCTTTCATCATAAACAATCAAGTCAGTCATGCTTTTACATTCATATTTATGTCTTTGCCATACGTACAAATGAACTGACTAATGCTTATATTATGAATTTGAAAAAAAATGCACCTTTGACTAAGCACATACTAACAAAACAGTCACTGTTCTCATTCATTTTTTGGGTCTCTAAATAGTCCAGTCTCTTTTCTATATCCTCTCTCATTTCATTTCCACCCATCCATTCAGTTCACCTAGCAGAACAATGTTTTCACCTGGATTACATTGATTCATAATAATGCAGTTTTTTCCCCTAAAACTCTTACCTGCTCCTTCCATCATTATCATTCATTGGAATGTAAACATGCAACTATCACCAACTTACAGATTCATACTTTTGTATGTACCCACAACAACCCAGATGATAGCAGTTCATATTTTCTGACATATATTTTGGTCCATTCATTATTAGATCTACATCTTAATTTTTTTAAACGTATTTTTAGCTCTACTTGACAATTAAAAACTGCCTACATTTCCATCCATTACCTCTTCTCCAGTGTCTTAGTTTCACAGACATACAGCATACTTATTTTTCTTTCTTTCATTTCAGTTCTTAATCCATGCTCTTGGACCTTTGTTTCTTTAATGCTCCAAACTGCCATCTTCTGTTTGTCGTGATTGTCGCCAGATGGGCCCATAGAGAGTTACCACTGCTGTCCATCATGGCATTGGTTAACTATTCTTTCATGTATCACTTTTTAGTAAGAGAAGGTGTAAACTATCTTACTAGCTGTAGTTGTACCTATGCCACATGCATTCCTTGCTAACGGAGAGGACAGTACCAGTCACAACCAGCATGACACAAGTACAGCCAAAGTCCACTTTTACCCAAAGTATGCTCACTATGCAAGGGACGTGGTGGCGCTGCGGGTTAAACCGTTGAGCTGTCGATCGGAAGGTCGGCGGTTCGAAACCGCGCGGCGGGGTGAGCTCCCGTTGCTAGTCCCAGCTCCTGCACACCAAGCAGTTCGAAAACATGCAAATGTGAGTAGATTAATTGGTACCGCTTCGGCGGGAAGGTAACGGCGTTCCGTGAGTCATGCTGGCCACATGACCCGGAAGTGTCTATGACAACGCCGGCTCTAAGGCTTAGAAACGGAGATGAGCACCGCCCCCTAGAGTCGGACACGACTGGACTTTACATCAAGGGAAACCTTTACCTTTACCTATGCTCACTATATCCTGTGCAAGCTAAAATCTGTAATATGGAAACTACCTTGGAACCGAGCATCCTGTTGCTTGCATCCTGTCAGTAGGAGGCAAACATAATGTAGTGACACACACACAGGATGCTATGAATTGTAATAGCTATGAAATATGTTTATTAGCAGATAGTTCACAGATGGAACACGCAGTTCGCCATTAATCTCACACCTGGTACTTACAAAATACCCATCTCCTCTTTCATATATTGTACATGTTGGCGATTTTGATTATATCACCAGTGCAATTATTTTGATGAAACTATTGCTTTATGTTTTGCATGAACTCTGGCGTAGCTCTGGGTGATTCCACTCCTTGAGAACCTTTGCATATAGTAGAATATTGACTGAACTGAGTTTTAGGAAAACTTAGATACTTTACAGACAGGACCTTTCAGATTCATTCCAAAATGAGGTGAGTACATCGTTTTCCAAGTGTCATACAGGTCATTCAGATTTCTGGATCCACTTTACAGGTTTTTGTTTTTTGTTTTAAATAAAAGAATATGGCTCTTGAATGCCCTTTTTTTCCAGGATTGTTACGAACTTCTTCTGCAACTCCAACATATTTTAAATCAGAAAAGCTAGGCTGTGGAGAATGTTCATTGATAACATTTATCTCAAAATTAAAACTTAGAACAGAGAAGGCATTTGAAGCTAAGCACATATTAAACAGAATATTAGTACTCTTTCATGCATGCCATACTGCACTGTTCTTTAAATGTAGCAAGAAAATGTTATGAAGATGTGTCTTCCAAAGTCTAAAATTAACGCTATCTAGAATATACTTAAACAAAGCTTTTGTCCCATGTTATCTGTACTTGAGACATCTACCATTATTTTGTTCTTGAAGTGCCCTCTCTTGGTTGAGTTGTGCAATTTCATTACCATTGTTAAGAAAACAATCTAGACAGTTGTGTGGCTCATCATTTCATGCACACACATTGTATGAGATTTGTATGAGAAAAAAGTGCTTAGATCATGTTGTGTGAGTGATGCAGCAAAATATACACAAAATTCTTTGCATGTAGGAAAAGAAACGGATAATGTAATAAGATTCTATACTCTTCCTGCTATGACTGTTAATGATGTTAGCTGCTTGACTGCTCGTATTAAAATGGAATTTATCAGAAAAAATAAATAATTATACTCCTGTCTCAAAAAACAAGATGTGTCAGGGGAATAGATTTTTGTACCTGTTAGGATAAGCATCTAATAGGTGAACAGTTATGTATATATTGTTTAAAAGTTCAGTAAAATGGTTTTGTTCTAAACATTCTACATATTCTTTGATATATTGACTGTCATGTACTGCATGTAATATTGTTGGTTTAAAGAGAACGGGGAGAATATCTGTTTTGAGATACTGCCTTTTTCATATTGATAGTTGTGTGGATTTTCATAAACATTAAAATCCATATTTAGAGAAATGTTTTCCCTGTGTATATGAAAGATAATGTTAGGATAATAAATTGAGAGATTAGTTGGAATAAATATGTTTTAATATGAGTAGGACAGCTGCTTAATTTTCTACCCTA
This sequence comes from Candoia aspera, assembly GCF_035149785.1. Classification (NCBI taxonomy): domain Eukaryota; kingdom Metazoa; phylum Chordata; class Lepidosauria; order Squamata; family Candoiidae; genus Candoia; species Candoia aspera. The sequence goes on from NC_086154.1 coordinate 188,272,934, forward strand.
TTTTGCATCTGTTATATTTGTTTATAATCTCTTGATTTTGGTGCATGAATTTAAACAGCTCGACTGTTCAGAGTAGATAGTGTTCATAAAATGCTGAGTATTATCTGGTGCAAATTATACCGGGTTCAGACATGTATTTTGCACCTAAATTATTTGTAGATATTTTAGACTGCATTATTTGCTTAATTATATATTTTAACATCTTTATTTAGGATTCCATCATAATAGTTTGGAATAATTACCAGTGGTTTTGTTTCTAAAGATATATTTTATAACTGCAATTCTTCTATTCATAAAGAGTTCTTAACCAGGGTTCTTATAAGATAATCATATAGCTATCAATATCTATATACAATGTTAGAATCTCCATTGTCCAGATTTGTTGTTGAAAATCACAAACTTAAATCACTGTTGCCCTTTAGAAAGACAATCCTGCCCTTTGTGTGCTAAGTGGGACATATCACCAGGAAATCTGTGAATAATCAACAACTAAAAGAATGTTTGGGGGCTTTTTAATAACAGCTGAATAATTATGAAGGCAAATTGGTAGGCTGATGGCAAAGTTCCCAATGATCAGGGGGATAAAGTTAAGTTGTGCTTTATTGACCAATGGGGCTTTTAAGGACTGGCTTACCACTCTCCTCCACCAGTCTCAGATACATGCTTACAATGTTCAGTCAGTGATGGGGTCCAAGCATTCCAATCATTAATGTGGCCCACAGCCCATCTCTGCTGAACCTTCTATGCATTCTCGCAGCCTGTCACACTAGGCAACATCTGTGCAGCACAAGTGACTTGGCTCAAGGAGGCTATAGCTGTTCCTGCCTGAATTCCAGTGTAGTTTGGGTGCATGTGAAACCTCCATACTGTGCCTTCTGCAGAGTTTCTTGGAATGAGTAGTTCCATTGTAATCTACTGATTGAATCTTTTTCTGAGATTTCAGTGACAAAAAAATATCTATCGAACCATCGTATTATTATTAATGTAACATGAAGAAGAAATTGTTATGACCAAAATATGCAAGAAAGTTCAGACTTAAAATTCACACTGGTACAGCTTGGTTTTTCTTAATCATTGGACATGTTTGCAAATAAAAATAATGTTCTAACCATGAAAGTTTAATGCTTTGTGCCAAGTGCTGATTCTTATAAATAAAAGTCACTTGTTTATGGGCATATTTCCATATACATTCCCACCACTTAATAGACACCTTATTACTAAAATTAAGAATTTTGCAATTTGACTTTGACCAAAAAATTAACAATTTATTTTTATCAACTCTGGTGCTTTATATTAAATCGTGTTCTTAAACAGGATTTTTGTTTTGTATTACCAATGTGTTAAATATGTTTCAAGTGCAGTCCTTGCATGTCTGGTTCATTACAGAAATATGTTTAAAATTTCTGAGCTAACTCAAGACTTGCTGTCTAAGCTGTAGGAGCAGTGATTGTCATGAAGGCATAATGTACCATCTAGGCAAGGCTGTCAAGAATCAGCTTAGCTCTGCTCTATTTTCCAGAACACCCTAATCCTCTCTTACCTATGTATACCCACTAGTATAGCTTTGCAAGACCTCCATAGGTTACAATCAATCCTGCTGATAGAATTTGAATTCTCTTAGCACATGACCTAAGAGCGCCTTCTCTTAATAATGTCCTCAACCTGGTTTGAGCCAAAGCATCAATTTTACTGGGAGCTACTGTGGACCACCTAATGATGACACATTTATTGAACTTGCAGTTTGATGCTGCATACTGAAACCATCAGAAGACCTGTAATCCTGAGGCTGCTGCCCATTTAAATAGCTTCCACCCAGGAGCTCTAGGGCAGGGTTTTTTAAACCGTATTTTATGGAAAATTGATGAGTTCCATGAGAGACTAAAAAAACCCACACTCTTAAACAGCCAATTTTCTGTCACTAGAGATTTGCCTCTTGATCACTGTTGCCACTGCTACTAAGCCTACCAGAGGAAAGCTACCAGTGGGGCTTTTTGCTCAAGAGTAGGCCTTCAGGATCCAAAGAGGCCTAAGCCAGTCCTGGCTTTTAGTGTCCCAATGATTCATGAAGACAAAAGTATTGCAGCACCCCGCCCCACTGCCAAAAAACTGTCCATTATTTGTTTTTAATTACTGCATTTATCTGAAAGAATATCAGTTTTTCCCACAAATGATTGACTTTTAAAATGTGAGGGTCATTTTACATAAACTGAGAATACAATGAAGATAAATGAATTGTTCTGTATAATCTTTCCTTTGGGGGAATATCTTCAGTGCAGAGTTGTTAGGAAAGATCCAGTAAAATAAAACATTAGTATGCAAGCTTGAGGCCCATGTAAAATGGTCTTCCTGCCACCCTCCATTTGGCCCTGCTCTTGCCCCTGGCAAACTTGGAGCTAGCCCTGAGACCCCTTTCTTCCAGTGGGGTTTGTTCCCTGAATTCAGCTTTCCTTTTCACCTATAAACAGGAAGAACTGTTACCTACCTCACAGAATCAGAGACAAGCCAGGCAAAACTATCAAGTTATTTTAGCCAGTTATGTTGCTGGGGGTCAATAGGGATTAGAGGTATCCAGTAGATGATCAAAAATGCCATTCTGTGATATACTTTCGGGCTGCAGCATCACTACAAAAAGGATATTCCCCAAAATGCTGGTAGAACAGTGCTAAGCATTTTGGGTCAAGCCCATATTGATTAAAACTAGTTGTACTTTTGCAACTGTTAATGGCAGCTGAATTGTATCCTTAGGTACAAAGGTAAGTTATGAAGAATACATTATGTACTTCTGTATTTAATCTTGTTAGGTCTACAATCCTGTTCAAAGTTTGAGAATCTCACTGATCTTTGAGAGGACTGTTTTCTATTATGCATAAAGCTTTCTTTGATGGAAAATCCTAACATTTTGATTTTGAAATGACATTGGGATTGAAAAGGTGATGCAATTATGCACATATTTTCCACAGTAATTTGAAGTGGAAAATAGGGGCTTTAAACAGGATGCTTGATTTCAATGTTTGCATTGTCCTACTGACTAAAATTTATAGGATTTCCCAAAATGTAACAGTTTAAAGGAAATATGGGTAGCAATAATTAAGACGACCAGTGATTATTTACAAAATAAATGTCAATCAAGGCATAAAGCTTTGAAAAGATCTGAGTCTTTTTTTGAGTCTGGTAAGAATAGTTATATTTTAAAAAAAATAACCACTACCGGAACATACAAATGACATATTCTGCTTCTACAGAAGCATGTATCAACTTTCCCCTCTCAATGAATATGATAATGTGTGTTATAGTATTTGCTCCTGAGTTCTAGGAACTTCTAGACCTAGATACCGTATGTTTCAGAAGACACATTTTCTTCTGTGGTCTCTGCAAGTTGATTGTAATCTACACCATAAATTGCTTTTTATAATAGTCGTTCACTTAACCCTGATAAATGCATGTTTTTTCAGAACAGTAGTTTTACCAAAAAACAAAAACAAACAGATCACAGTAGAAACCTGCCTAAAAATACCGAGCTAAGGGTTTGCTTCCACTGACAACTCAGGTCTACAAGTCCAGTTCCCTGTTATTTCTACACAGTCCCACGGACTTCCATAGAATAATTTCTGAACATTAGAATGCGGAGAGCTGTTGGTAGCTGTATGTTTAGAAATGGAGGGACACCAATTGCACCATTACTCGAAGTGTCTTTTTTATTTGCTATCCTAAAAGTCATAAAGGATCTCCCTTCTGAACAATTTGCAGCCTGAGTGCCGTAATAACCAATGTTCTCTGGTGACACATGTAAAGTTTTGTAACAGGAAATCCAAACTTTTATCATACAACTAATTCCTTTACTGTTTGGTTTCGCCTGTCGTATCTGGACTGTTTCTAAAATCACCAAACCTGTTTACACTTGACATTGTAAGGATGTTTGCCGCTTTCATTAACTGTTGGAATATTGTGTGCAGATATGAGTGGGAGATGGATGTTTTTGTGGATAATATCAGATTAGAAGAAGCTTACTGTACTTATTATTGTATAGTAATATTCCAAACAAAACATGTGTTTACTTTATAGACCTTATATTTGTACTTATATTGGTGACTGTATTTGGGTTACATTAATGATTTTTTCCCCAAAAAATCATTTAATGGGTGATGTAGTTTACTTCTGTTAAAAGTGTTCTGTTCTGTATTTTTGGAAATCTTATTTATAAATAAACTATTGTATGCTTGTATTCCCTTTAAAAGGTATAACATAAAAATGTGAATATTTAAAGTTTTCTAATGTTTGAATTCAAATCCTAAATTCCTTACAGAGTTCCATCTATAGCAAACTTGTTACCAGTTGGTTTTTAATAGTTTGAACAAAAAACCTCTGAACAGAATTGTAGTTCCATATACAAAACATCATGAAATAAATCATTAGAACGGTGTATTTTGTCACTTCTATTTTTCTTCATCATTGTTGAAATGTTATTGGATATAATCATACACTTCACAGATGATTAATGTAAGGGGTTTTTTTCCCCCCAATAATATGTGGCTGACCAGTTTTGGGAACAAATGCTAAATTAGATTATACTTTGCTCTGATCCAGCAAGATCCATCTATGTTTTTCACTATGTGTGGTATATTGTCAAATGTGTTGGCTAATGGCACAGGTTTCCATAAGAAATGTCGCATCACACCCAATAATGAAAAGTGATATTCAGTGGTTCTCATATGGAAGAGATTCAGTTAGAAAATCTAATCTCCATTAATATACATATTTTATTTTTACTATTTTTGAGTATTAAAAAATGTGTGGATACATTCATTGTTCCCATTTGTCTTTCTGTATCAGGTTTGTGACCACCTTACCCTTCTTTTCATATACAGTATTCAACAGAATTGGGAGGCTGAAAATTAATTTTGAGAAGTTGCCTGATACCACATATGAGCAAATGAATGATAACAGCACAGTAGGTTAACCAGTTACTTATATGAATGGCAATTATATTAGTGTTCAAGGACCAATTGGAAGAAAATTGGGCCCTGTGGATAGCCAGCTGAGTAAACAGGCTTGAGGAAAGATAGAGTATATGTTGGTTTGAATTAAATACAAAGTTAATTTTAAAACACAGTTTCAATGATAAAAGAAGCAATACATTTTCTGGGTACTAATTGTTGTATTCAGCTGTATTTTCCCTAAACTACTCTTTTGCTGAATTTTGGTCTGTAATTGGATATGTCCTTGGTATCAAGTCACACATACAGTTCCTCATATATATCTTGGGAGTTGATACAAAATCCCAGGGACAACTGTCTAATATCCTTTGGTCTTTAGATTTTTGAAATGAAAATAAGGTAGCATTTGCTTTAGTTATCTGTGTATTCAGCCATATACCCACAGAGAAAAATCGTGAATTCAATAGATTTGGCATGACAGTCTATAAAATTTTCTATATTAGAAACATAGAACTTGGCAAATAACGAACAGAAGCTCCCTCCTGCCTACATTTAATTAGCAACTACATAATATTGTAGAATGCTGTACCAATAAAATGTTTCATTTATTCCAGCTCATGTTCAATTTATTTTTGCTCCAGACTTTAGTAAATATGCTTAGGATTGTGCAGCAGGTTTCCAAACTTATGTAAACTTCTGAGTATACTAGGGTTAAATTGTTAACATCTATTTTGGTATAGATCGTGGTCTATTGCTTATGGGAACCCCTCTCAAGGAATCTTCTGTATAGATTTCTTAATGAACATAAATTGTTTTTGAACAGAAAACGTTTCTTGCATGAAGTATTGCAAAAAAGTTATTCTACAGGCTGACTATGGGTGTAAGCCATTGTACAGCCATAGTACTGAAATACTATTTACATAGTACTATTGACATAGAACTGTACGTGTTTATAGACAACAGCTCATTAAAACCAATAGGTCATTTTGATTCATTTGTCAGAAGCTTTGGATTCACGTCAACTCAGTATGGAACAGGAATAGAATATAGAAGTAAAATTTCCCATCTAGTTCATTGAAGTCGAAATATGTCAATTGTTAGGTCTCTGCAGTATAACAGGGAAATTTTGCAAGCTAAGTGTTTATCCAAGTTTGTTGCCTCTGAAGTTTGTTCACAATAGGCGTTGTAGGAGGACAGCCATGTTAGTCTATGGTAGCAGCCCATTGCAGGCAATGACACTGCACTTTCTCAGGCACTGAGTGGAAGGCCCATATTTGCATACAGACAACCACCCAACTTGAAGCAGATTCTCACAAGCAACAAAAAACAACAACAATGATACTGAATGGGAACCAGACCCTGCAACAAACCTAGATGTCTTCTTTGCCCCCACATCTGCACCAACAGCATCATCACAGGCCCCAACATGTACACGTACAAGGTTAGAGGCACTCTCACATGCTGTTCTTCTAATGTGATATATGTCATCCTTACCAGCAATATCCCCCTGGATTTTATATAGGACAAATGGGACAATCTTTGTGCAAAACTAAGTAATAGATACAGATTTGACATAAGGACAAACTTTGACACCAGGAATTAAAGACAAAGTAATATCAGAGCATTTCAGCCTCCTAAATTGCAACAGAAGACAACTATTGCAGATCTTAAAATGACCATTTTGGGATAACCAGATTTTATCAGCACCACTGAATGAGAAACTGCTGAACTTGCATATATCGAGAGGTCTCAGGCTCTCTCAAAAGGTCTCAGCAAATGCCATGGGTTTTTAACACATTGCAATTGCTAATTGATGAGGTCCTTGTACTCTGCTTTACATGTTATCTGCATAAATAACCTGTCTTCCCCTCCCCCCACCTCATCCCAATTTAGATCCTGCATCAATCTAGCTACTCTGCCTCGGATGACGTGAGCTGCAGCTCATGAAAGCTTATGTCTTACTTCAATAAAATTTGTTAGATGGAAAAGGTGCTACCAAACTGATATTTAGTACATGATGAATCCCTTTCATCTGCATAAATCTTAATGCGCCGTACATTTAAAAAGAACCCACCAACACATGAGAAAATTGGAGGCTGATTTTTTTATAAAAATGGTTAACCTATGTAATACCTGTAAAGTGAAAGGATTTAGATTATAGTGCTTAAAAATGGCCATGTGAATAGTTAGAAGGTAGTATCACAGCCTTGCAGCTAATGGCAAAAGGTTGAAATAATCTCAGTCCTAATAATGGGGTTGGATCAAATGAACTAATTAAGGGATAGAACTAACTGCTCATAATGAGAAGTCCTAGTTCTCTTAAACCTATACCTGCTGAAAGATAATAGGATCCTCTTCTAAGATATGTAAGGATAGATAATTTGCCTAAAGATACAATGCTTGAACAATAGAAGAGCAAGCTATGTAACAGAAAAACAACACAGTGAAACACTTAACAGGTTTTATTCCTTCCAGCCTAACTGATTGGCCATATGTTTGAATGCGTCCTGAGACCAATTACCTCCCTGAGTATAGAAAACAACATGTCAGAGGGAATTTTCTTTGCCTATAAGTGCTCCCCATTAACACCAAAAACTAGTATTTGTGCTTTCCTCATACAAAATATGGCATAGCTACAATATATGACCTGGTTATACAGTGCAGTCCTGTGCATAATTACTGGGAATAAATACCATTGCATAGGATTGCATTGTAAATTAGAAAACTGTTTTTGCTCGATGAACTTTCAAAGAACCTTAAAATATCCACTAATTATCATCACCATATATTTCATCTTGCTTCTGTTGGTAACACCACTGTTCAGTACCACCTCCATCATGGTAGAGGAACAGAAGATCTCCTTCCTGGTAGTAATGATCATGAATAGCCTTTTACAGTATGCTCTTTCAGTGTCTTGGGGGTAAGATGGATAATCTGTTCCTGCCAGCCCTCAGTCTTCTGGAGGGTTAGCATGGTCAATCTTTGGCATCAAGCCTGGATGGGAGCAGGATCTGGCTGATAGTCCTGTGAGAGAACCAGCCAGCATCCTGGAACCAAGACAAGATGCCTTGAGGACAGCAGCCATCTGGCCTTCATAGTGTCCCAATGCCTGGAAGGAGAGATCAGCCATCTTACCTGCTTCAAGCCCTGAAGGGACCTGCAGGTGCCAAAGCAGCCAGAATGTAATTTGTGAGTCCTCCTGGAGTCACAGCTTTTGTTTGAAGAGTAGGTGGCAATTATGTCCAGGACGGCCTTTGCACAAATTTGTCTTGTGCACCAGTTGTACCTGTTCCTGGATTGGGAGGCCCTGCTTGCTGTCACTCATGCCTTTTGGTTGGACTCTTGCAACACACTGCAATGTCTTTGAAGATCACCTGAAAGCTACAATTGGTCCAGAATACAGCAGCTTTGCTAGTTACAGGTACATCTTTGTAACATCTCTACTCTGAGCTGCGTTGGTTTCCTATAGGCTTCTGGGTGCAATTCAAGGTGCTGATTATCACCTATAAAGCCCTGCATGCCACAGATAGGATTATCTGAGGGACGGCCTTTCCCCAGTGGTATCTGCTTGTCCCAGATGTTCCAATAAGGTGGGCATGCTTTGGGTCCCTTCCTTGAAGCAATGCCATCTGACAGGACAGAAGAGGTATGTCTTTCCTGCTGTCCCCCCACACCTCAGCAAACCCTGGCTGTTTGCTTAGGTCTTTGGGCCAGGACGATTGGAGTTCCCATCTGGAATAGCAAAATAAATATGAGTCCCTGATTGCTGATCAATCATTATTTTTCATTTTTTGCTGGAATTGTTTATTTTGTTCTTGTATTTTGTTTTCTGGTTCATTGTAAGCTGCCCATAATCACAATATTTGAATTGGACAGTAATATAAATGTGATAGATAATAGATAGATATAGATAGGTTAGATAGATGATAGATAGATAGATGATAGAAGATAATATAGATAGATAGATATACATAGATGATAGATATAGACAGATATAGATAGATGATTGATAGAGGTGAGAGAGAGATCATTGACTCACCCACTCTCCCTTAAGGCAATATCTAGTCTGCCTTGGACTCGATTTTAAGGAACCTAAGTTATTCAGGTATGCCTTAATCAGCATTGCAATATTGATGCCAGTGAGCTTTTTCAAAATGTTGCTAATGTTCTTTTGCTGGGCAGAGCCTGCCTTAGAAAACAGAGAAAAGGGAACATGGCAATTTTTGTCAAGTTGCCTCAGTCTATGTCACAATCTCCACTACTGTACAAGATTACAAATCTTCATCATAAGATCTTCCAGAGATTTGGACTGAGAGGTGGGATCAGCTGCAGAAGATTATCTTTCCCTGTTATAATTAAAAATAAAAGTCATGCTTGGAACACAAACATTCTTATAAAACAGAAATCGGAAAGTTTGAGTTTTCTACTTTTTAAATTTAGTGCCCTTGGTCATTAAAGGATTATGATTTTTTCTTTGAAAAACAAGCATATGCAAACACATAGCACATGCTGAATGATAGGTACATTGATTGCTTAGGAAAGGAGGAAAATAGTGAGGGGGAAAGATAAATGCTACTTTGATGAAGAGAAAGACAAGACTTTTATCTTAAGAAGGGGCATTGTGTTCTTCCAAACACAGACACAATAGAAGCCTTATTCCCTTCACCCCATGAGCTGCCCTAACACTAAAGGTTCTGTAAAAGGAGTAGAGGAAGAAAGCCTTTGTACAGGAGAAATAAAGAACAATTCATAAGCACAGGGAACAGGGAGATTTGTTGGTTGACTGGAATTTGCATTTCATTAAGGAAATGCAACCTGTTGGATCAGAGGTCATTAAGCATTAGGGTTTACTTTTGATGTGGAATAGTTACAGAGAGCAGTACTGTACACAGGCCGTAGCTTTATCCTCAGCCTACAGTTCTATAGGAAATGTTGCCTAGGTTTGCATAAGAGATGAGTGAGCAAACTATCAATTCCTTAGGACATGATTTCCTGCATGTTTTGGTTCAGGCATGAACTATCTGAAACTGGTTGTTCCATGCATAGAACAGCTAATGCATGGAACACTTTGCATATCCCTACTAAAAGCAAAAAAGCAAAGAGTCAGAAAAGGAAAGAACAATTGTTTGCTTATTTGCAAAATGAAAGACTCATTTCATTTGCAGATATTTCTGTAATCCAAAGGAAACCCTCACCAGAAAAAGAAGAGATTATTTCTTCTAGTTGCCTCTTCCTGGGACTTCTCCTACATTACCTCTTTTATGGTTACAAAACATTTGTAATCCCCTAGATCAAACTTCGAAGAGGCTGTAGAGAAAAGGAGGAAGCCACAAAATTTCTTTTTTATCCTAGGGAGAAGTCAACAACTCTTGAATATGCTTGTCCCAAAAAAACACAGCAACAGCAATACATATGCTAATCAATGACATTGCAAACTAAAAAACTAACGGTGAGACTAAAATAATAGATTTCTAGATGCACGAGCAAAGATTTATTTGGCCCAACATTATTTATTCAACATTTCTGAATAAATCCTTATCCAAGATATTGAAGACATATGTAATATAAAACCATGTTATACCTAAGAACAATAATGTAATCATGAATCATTTAGATAAATGCTGAGTCCCCCTTTTGAGAGAGATGTATTTAACAACTAAGTTAGAAGGCTCACTGTGTAACTTAAGAATATAGAATTTAAAACGTTTTGTGATAGCAGTAATTGTACCAAAGACAGTGTGTATGTGGATCATATACAAAAGTATTTGTGTATAAGTGTGTCTGTATGTGTACACGTGTGTGTGTGTGTGTGTGTGTGTGTGTAAAATCTCTCCTGTTGATCTTGACTCCTGGTGACTACATGGATACTTTGGTGTTATTATCTTCATAACAACATAGAAGTGGCTTGCCATTCCCCCCTTCTTAGCAATTTTTTCATCTTCCCACTCTAGTTCACAGCCCTGGGATTTCCTGGCAGTTTCCCATCCAAGTATGAACTAGGTCAGACTTTGTGTAGCTTTTTTGAGATCAGCCATGGTTGCCATCTATTGTAATAAGCTCTTGAAAAACATGGGCAGAGATTACCCTTCAGCCAGCCAGTTGCATCAGAAGAACAAAGAATGGAAGTAGAAGAAAACCTTGGGAATGACATTCAGAAATGTAAGCCTTGAGTACCTCTTTGAAAAGTACATTCCAGTAGCTGAAGTAGAGCCTTATTTACCTCCTGTAATGCAATCTACTTTTGGGCAACTGTTCCCTAGGCATTCTTATTTACAAATGTCAAAAATATTTGAACCTTGATGTGGTCTAGAGATTTTAGTGCTATATTATGATAATTGGGAGGATTGTAATTGATGTATATTTCATCACATTTCCACCAATGCCACAGACTTAATAAGTAATACTTTAAATGGTTGTCCATTATTTGATTAATTTGGTAGGACACCAACAATTAAAAGCACCTGTAATAGTCAATCCTGTAGTGCTTACACACCAGCTGGGAATGATGCATATGTTTCTATATCCAGGGTTTTCAGTTACGGAAATGATATTTCAGTTAGTAGGATGTTTTGGCATTTCAGCTCTGTGTTATGATGGCCTGTGTTGGTGTGTTGGCATAATCTGAGGTGGCAGAAGGGATTTAGCATGCAGTAATACCGGAAGGCTTGAGAAAAATTATCTCTATATTACTTGTCAGCAGTGTTGAAAACTACATAATTGTCATTTTGTACTCAGAAGACTTACAATAAAAAAGAGAACAAAGTAGCATTGATTAGTCCCACTTCCTCCCCCGTCCCCTGTCCCCAACATAACTACTTGGAAATAGTTATGAAACGAGACTTGCAAAATAAGCTGAGCTTTGTATTGCTTCCCCTTATAAGAATTTACTTTTTTACCAAGAAAACAGGGATAAATTCTAATTTGAATAACATGCCAAAATGAACAATGTTCCTAACCCCTCTCATATCATGGCTCTTTGTTTCCAATAGAGTTTAATGCCATTCAACTGAATAGATTGAGAACTTAATACATAAATCTCAGCTTTGGTTGATGCTGAGCAGAATAGAAAGCTCACACTATACGACCTTACAGTTATATATAACTATAAGGTACTTCATGTGGGGCTACCCTTGGGATTGATCCAAAAGGTATAGCTAATATAGAGTGCAATGACTAACTACTTAATGGTATCCCTTAGAAGCACACCTTGCATCTGTGGTAAAAGATCTCTACTGCCTGCCAGGGCCAAATTCCTTTAAAGAGTGTCTCCAGTTGTATCAACCTGCCAATGAACCAATGATCTTTGGGGGAGGTCCTGCTCTCTTACTTGCAGTTGATGTTTGGTGGTGGTACAGAGATGGACTTTCCCCATGGTAGCACATATTGAGGAAAGACACCTCCTACATGGTACACCAAGCCCTATTACTGACCTATTTTAGGTGTTGTTATTAGCTGGGAGGAGTAGAAGTATTAAAATCACTGGAAGACCCCATCTTCCAATAATTTCCCAGTAAAGGACAGTTACAGTAGGTTGCCATCAGTCAGACTGAATTTCCTAAGATACTCTAGTCTGTTCAGCTGTGGGCATCTAGGGAAAAGCCAATAGGAAGTCATTGTTATGGAACTTCCTACCCAAGTACAGAACTTAATAAAACCTTATGAATATCCTGGAGACACAAGAAGTACACAGCCATGCAGTTCTGAATGTGGGAAAATGGTTAAAGAAAAATTCCCTTTTTAAATCAGTGAAGCCAAATCTCTAGCTATAAAATTTATTGGGAAAAGGAGAATTTCACATATTGAAAATCTACCTAAATTTATTTACTTATAATCTTCTTAGGTAATATTTTGAGTTTCAGAATATGTACAGTAAATTGACTAGAGATGGTTTAAAAGAGATTATCTGGACCTTTTGAGGGAGAGGAATTGTTGGTTTGCCAAATCAAACAAAATATCCAACTCTGACATCATCAGTCTAGCCAACAAATTAGAAAATTAACTGGCAATTGAACTTCTCTTCCTAACAATCATTTGCTTGAATGATGAAGGTACTGACTAATTTTCACCAATTACTTCATTTTATAAAAAGCATTACCTGGCGTATTGAAGTTAATATACCAATTTTAGGGGTGCTGTGGTGCCATACCAATAAATAGAGGGTTGTCACAAGTATCTTTTAAAAACCTACCTTTTTATGTTAACTTTCCTCAGCTATTAACACCCCTTGATATTTTTATTTATTTTTCTAAATTGGAATGAATTTATGTTATTGTAAACTGCTTAGGAATTTTATCTAATGAGAAACACTGTAGGAAGGCAATCAATTAATTCACTGCATTTAGAGTAAAAAAAGCAGACCAGTATTGTGACTGGCCCATGATTTTATCATTAAAATTGAGGCTAGAAACTGGGAGACCATGAGTTCTAGTCTGCCTTAGGCACAAAGCCAGCTGGGTGACCTTGGGCCAGTCACTCTCTCTCAGCCCTAGGAAGCAGGCAATGGCAAACCACTTCCAAAAAACCTTGCCAAGAAAACTGCAGGCAGTTGCCAGGAGTCAACAGTGACTCAAAGGCAGAAAAAAAGAAAAGGAAAGGAAAAAAAATATTTCTTTTTACACACATTTTTATATTCTTTCTTTCCTTGCCTATTCAGATTCCATAACTTATTTACAGTTCCAGCAAACCATCATTTCTAATTGTTACTTTTAATAGGTAAACAGGAGTCACAATTAGGTTCAAATTGATTTGGAAATCTAGTTCATAATGGGATATGGTTTTCTTGATAACTTGATGAGATCACTGAATCTCAATTCTTAGTGAGAAAAGAAACCTGCAGCTCCATGCTTTGGATGGAAACTCAGATGAATCATGACTGAACTGGCCCATTATTATCCCTAAGTACATTGAATTTTCAATGTTAATTATAATTGTCTTACATATTCTTCTTTCTCTGATTCTGATGGCAGATTTGCCATATGAAGTTTGCCAGATGAAGATACTGGACATTTTCATAAGTGGCATGGACTGTGATGCTATATTATTAGAACTGCAATGCCCAGCTTTTAGATAATTTGAAAATTCTTAAGTTGCAGGTGTGGAAAATAGGGTGTAATTAAATAATACAGCAACTTAATTTATATTAACTGTTCCAGTTGGTGGCTATTTATCTATGTGGAGAAGATCCCTGACATCTTTATTATATATTTAAGTATTTAAACATTAAAACACTTAAGTTGCCTAAATGACAGAGGATGAAAAAATTACATGTATTTTTATGAAGTCTGTATATTTAAATATAAACACATTTCCCTCTAGAAAAAAGATCTGGAAATTGGATCTAACAATCCTATAGATGCTTCAGATGTGCAATGGTAAATGTCCCAGGGTACATTCCTTGCCTGTTTTCATTCATTTTACCACCACCACCCCACTTCTTAACAATTTCTTTGCTGTAGTTCCTTTCCTTCTTCTACCTAGACCTTCCACAGCTTCTTTTAATTCCACTCCACTCCTCTGCAAATGATCATAAATTTCCTCTAGTACAGAATGTACTGTTCTGCTCATAGAGGCCCTAGAGATAAAAGAAGGCCCCAAGAAGACCAGGCCTTGATATTTTCATGACAACAAAGAATTTTCATGAATTTCATGAATTTATCAATATTTTCATGACAACAAATACCAGCTTACTGGCTGGTAAATCCAGTAAGCCCAATTCTGCAATCTTATTGCTATTTGTTAATCAGCTGAATAGCAGTCTGCCATTATTCCATATAGCAGCTTATCAAACTGCAGTGAGTAAAGTATGAGGGCTGAACCTCACTTCTTCTCACCATGGCATGAATGTGCCCTGGTAGTCATGTTTGTATGATGTGTCCTCATGATTTTTTTTATTTTTTATTTATTTAATTTTTATCCTGCCTTTATTATTTTTTATAAATAATGCAAGGCAGCAAATAGACCTAATACTCCTTCCTCCTCCTGTTTCCCCACAACAACAACCCTGTGAGGTGAGTTGGGCTGAGAGAGAGTGACTGGCCCAAGGTCACCCAGCTGCCTTTCATGTCTAAGGCGGGACTAGAACTCACAGACTCCTGGTTTCTAGCCCAGCACCTTAACCACTAGACTGGCTCTCTGATGCTGGCTTCATGTCCTCATTGCATCGCATCGCATCACATTGCATCAGCTAAGATAACTTAAACTTGTTTCTAGCTATTCCAGTTATAAAGTATTGTTTTCTCACTTCCCAAGAGATTTTGCAATGGACATGATCTAGTATACTTCATTGGTGATATGGTCAATAATATGGCCAGAAGCTGGGATCTGCCACTTTTGGCTGCTGCGGGCACACACCTCTCCTTGGATTGTTTGGCACTGTTCCATGGCCATTTTGACCTTGTTTGCAGGGCACTTAATGTGTGATGTCTGACTGGCAACTTCCAAAGCACTTCTCAGATTTTATACAGGTTTCTTATAAACATGGATTTAGTGCTCTTTTGAAAGAGCACTAAACCTGTTTTTTAAACACAGCTTTAGTGTTCTTTTAAAAGAACATTAATCCTGTGCTCTAGTAAAGTAAGTAAAGGTTCCTATTTAGTCGTGTCCAACACTAGGGGGCGGTGCTCATCTCCGTTTCATGGCCAAAGAGCCAGCATTGTCCAAAGACACTTTCGCGGTCATGTGGCCAGCATGACAGTCACGGAACGCTGTTACCTTCCCACTGAAGTGGTACCTGTTTATCTACTTGCATTTGCATGCTTTCGAATTACTAAGTTGGCAAGAGCTGGGACTCTGTCACGTGGCGCTCGGGTCTCGAACCGCCAAACTTGCAACCTTCCGGTCGACAAGCCTGGCATCTTAAACGCTGAGCCACCATGCCCCATTTAATCCTGTGCTCTACAGAAGCTTAATTTAAACTGGGAAAATCCTGCTTCTCAGAAAGAACTGCCTGCTGTATGCTGCTTGCTCTGTCACCGGTGAGGGGATTGCAAGCTTTCCAGAGGAAAAACAGTTTCACAGAGTTGTATTTTTTACTGTTTTTATTCTTTGGGAAGGGGTTGCATCATTTTGCCTACTCCACAGGCTACTTCTGGGTGTTGCTGGCCAAGGCCACTCACTGTCAGCACTGCCATTCTGTTGTAGCACTAATTGAGGATGGGGCTCCCTTATTATCAATAGTTCCCTCCCACTTTATCCCATGTCTCTCCATGCCTGTTGGTGTGGCCAACTGGAGTGCAATGAGATGGATAGCAGCACCCAGATCCTTCTTGCAACCGATATCCTAAGAGGAGCATCAGGACAGCTCCCTCTTTACCCTGCGCCTGCAATTTGTCAGGCAGGCTTTTTGAGATACTGGTTTACCACTCTTTCAACAGTGTGTTAGATCTCTTCCACAACTGCAACCTGTTAATTGTGCAAGTTGACAGGTGGCTAAACCCACCATTCAAAGCTCTCATCTACAGATTCTCAGCCCTGCCCCACCACATGTTCAGGAGAGCGATAGGTGGTGGTTGTATGTATAAGTATATTGAGCAAAAGATCTAGATTGACTCTTTCCCCCATTATTCTATAAGTATTTTTTTTTAATTAACATGTTTAGTGTAAAAATACCTGCAATTTTTCAATCTTTGAGACTCCTTATGCGTTACAACAATTGACTGACTAACATGCAACAACTCACAATATTTTAAAGTTATAGAACACTTTGTATAGTATGATTATACTGTAAGTCATTTATGGTTTTATAAGGGTAATGAGTAAATTGAATAGTTCTGATAGTTGTTATATAGCTTATACATTTATAATTTAGAAGACCAACTCAGCATGGACTCTGGGTGGTATACAGTGAAAAACCAATACAATGCCTAAAAACAAAGACAAAAAGCGATAAAAATAGAGCTAAATATAACAGGGAAACAAGATGCCATAACTCAGACAAACAGTGCATACCAAATGGGTACATCAGCAATCTATATAATAGCCTGGGGGAGAAGATGGGTTCTTAAAGATTGTCTAAAGGTTTTGAAGGGTTGAGGCAGTCTGACTGGGGCTGCTGTTCCAGAAGGTAGGTACCACAGCAGGGCAGGTGGACCTCCTAGTTCCCATTAGATGATTGCTTAACAGAGGGGACACAAAGTGCCCTTGCACTGTCAGATCTTATAGGACAGGCAGGAGTGATGGGAGAGAGGTGGTCTCTCAGGCACCCAGGCTCTATGCCATGATCTTTTCTTTGGTCATCTTCAACCTCCCTGAGAATGAATAGTTTAGTGGCTGCACCAGTTCTTGTCTGCCCTCTTTCCTTGGATTGTATCCTTGAACACTTTGTGGACTTCATATCATTCATGAACTATTGGGCCTTCAGCAGTGCAAACATTGCCTAACCCATTTTAGATCAATAGCCATTTTTTCTCTTGGACTGAAACCAACAGTCCATCTTCAACAGCCACTAAAGCTGTCTAAATCCATTTTAGACATTGAAGCTGTCAGTTATCACCTCCATTTCCCAAGCCCTTTCTAGAGTTCTCTTGGATGGTGTTATTAAAACTTGACTTCTTATGCCAGGGTGGCATTAATACTGATAACAGCCCATTGCCCCTCCCCCACTTCTTTCCCATGAGAACTAAGTCCTATGACAGTCTAAATTAACGCCCACTTTCAGCTCCAGATCAGCAGAGCAAGTACAAATTATTTGAATGTCTAATCATGAATATGTGAAGAGCCAGCAGGAAGCCATGGCTGAAGGCAGGCTCAGCACAACGTTACAGACTGCTTTTGATGTAATATAATATACTGTTACCTATATTCCATCTGATGGATGGTGCCAAGAGAGTTAACAGAGGGCCAGTTCGGTGTAGTAGTTAAAGGTTCTGGACTAGGAGTAGGAAACTGAGTTCAAGTCTTCCCTTAGCACAAAGTCAACTGGGTGGCTCTGAGCCAGTCATTCTCTCTGTCCTAGGAAGAAGGTACTGTCCTGGCAAACCACTTCTAAAAGTGTTGCCAAGAAAACTGCATGGATCTGTTCATGTAGTCACCAGAAGTCAAGACTGACTTAAAATGACTGTAACAACCACAACATGGATATAACAACTATACTAATAACAGATTCTTTGAAGTGATTTGCAATATGCATGTAAACATGAAGAGCAGGAAAACAGCTGTAATTATACCAAGCAGTGTTTTAGTGCATTTTATTATGCTATAAGTTGTGTGTGTGTGTGTGTTATTTTCATTTTTATTATTTTTTTATTTTATTGAGATAAAAAAATTCCAATAAACATGGATTTCAATATAGTAGGAAAAAGTTGAGGCTATTTGGATACTAGCATAATCTGTATAAGAATATTTATTAAAGTTTGAGTTGCAATTAATCAATCTGAATTATATAGCAAAATATATTCAGTCTCTTATTTCTTCCACTTCCAAAATCACAGCTAAAGCTTTTGTTCCATTGCTTGGATATTTTATTTCTAATGTAGTATATTTTTCTATAACCTGGATACATGCATACATACATACATAGTTTGTAAGCATTTATAATATTTTCTTAACTAAATCTTACTTTGCCTCATTATGAAAGAAGCAAAAACATTCTGTCAAGATAGCATAGATCTGATATATATATATATATATAAAATAAAAAATAGTGCTGACTAATTAAAATAATTTAAATATTATCAATTATAAGCTTGTTTGGGTATTTGTTATTGAAAAGTGGCATGTAATTTTTGCTGCAACTGTGATAAAAGTTATTAGATGAATGATAAAAAATGATAAGCAATTAAATATAAAAAGTGCTGAGGCTCTATTCTTTATAAACCCCATTTATTGTCTCTGGAAAACAGTCTTAGGATGGCTTGCATGAGTAATTATCTGATGCACTGGCAGTCAGTATATGCTTACTTTCTGTTTAATTTATTATCATTGGATATAGTGAGGCAAATATTAATATATCCTAGAAATTGTTAATGCATGTTTGAAGAGGGAGATTATGTAATTTCCTCTTATCACATCTTCCACCAAAATAGGATGTTTAGAATCAATTTGGGAAACCTTATGGGGAAAAATTGGGCACCTCTAGCCAGCCTCTTGTCCTGTTCCTTCTTTACCTTAATATACTGGCCACACCTCTGTTGTTTATGCCAATTTATTTCATTCCATTCTGCTCTTTTCCTGTTAAATAATATATGTTAAACTGTTTCTGTATGTCCAGCATGTTAGTAAGGATTTTAGTCCTTGGCATGTTTATCTACACCTACCACCTATGCATTCCTGATCTCCATATATTTTTATGTGTGTCTGTGGGTGTCTGTGTGTGAGAGAGACTGCACATGTACATGGAGTGACATTTGAAATGTGTGGTCTGTGTAAATTAAACTTTTACGTCTATTCCGGAGCAGATATTAATTCAGATGGTTTTATAATCCCCTCTCCCCATTTCTTCTGCTCTCAGAACTAATCACAGAGCATGTCAAACAATATACAAAGGAAAAGAGTGGCTACATAGTCCAGCAAAGCATTTAGCCACCCACTTGAAAAATACTTAACTCTTGTACACATGATACTGAAAGAATGCTAGGGAGTTGCAGCAGTCCCTTCAGATTCACATGAATCCTCAACTGACAACGCACAACATGATCCTTGTCTTTGTATCTGTGAGGATGGAGTTCTTACTAATAAAGGAGCTTTTCCCATGATGCCGTGTAATAAGGATTGGTCTACATGTAGGCCAGCAAGCTACTGGGATGTTTTCTTGATTAGGTGTCTTATCTTCCATTGAGCTGCATCAGATGAAGGTTGCTGACAGCGTAATGGCAGGGAAAGCGTCGGACAGCTCCATAAAATGGCAGCTATGTTATGACATGTCAGCCAGGACGTGGTGGATGGTAAGTTGGCGCAAAAAACACTTTTTTTTCTTTCTTTCTTTCTTTCTCCAAAGATTTTTTAACTCCTCCTTCACTGCTGAAGTGCACGTGCTATGAAGTTCACAGTTGTGCAACAACTCTGAAGTGGCCGTTCACAACTCCACTACTCGTTAAGCGTTGCAGCATGTTAGATAAGGTTTCTCTTGTACTGTAGAGGGGTCACAGACAGCCATTTTAGACCTACCTCAGTGACAGAGTTTATCCCCTTTTTCTTTCATTTAAACAAATTAGCACAAATCGTCAGTTTTACCCTACGCCCAGACCATTTGGGTGTAAGAAGTTAGACCTAGAAGCATTCATGGAAAGTAGTAGCAATGTCATAATATTCTTGACTGATTGTTCTTGAACTGATCCTAAAACGGAGCAATCTACTTATTTATTTTAATTTTCTCTGAAAAAAAACACCACACACACACACACACACATATATTGCATCACATTGCAAACAGCCTCTTAATCAGTTTTCAGTTCTCCCCTATGCTTCCTTTAATTTGGAACCATTCTTCTTTTCAATGAATACAGTAACTAGAGCAACTACTGATTAATATGCTGCCTGGCATAATTAAATTTAGTTAATGAAGCCGTGCATGTTAAGTCCAATTCTTCTTTGTTTGGGCAAGTATGAGGTTTTATTTGTTTATTTTTTTAAACATATTTATACAGCTGCAGCTGAAAGCAGAAAACAAAACAGAGACAGGGCTGAACCTAGGCAGGCAGAACTTTTATAGTGTTATTAAGAAGAGTAATGCAAGTTTTCTTGAACAAAATCCTACGACTAGGAATAAGCCGCTGAAGAAGAGAAGCTTGTCTGTTTCACCCGTGTTTTCATGAAATTTTATTCATGTGCTCATTTTGTTGTCTAGACAATAGCCCCTTGTATGAAATAATTATGCTTTGAATGAGGACCTTCGGCTGGCAAATCTTCCATTACGAATATTAATTTCATTTCTGGTCTGCTTTCTCTGTTCATCTATTTTTACTCCTTTCGTTTGCTCCTTGATTGCCTTTGCTTGTTTGTCTGGATAATTATTATGCTTGGGGCACAGGCTGCTTTTTTCAGAATTAGTACAGTGCAGAGACAATAGAGACTTTATTCATGGCCGGTGGGTATGAGAAGCACCACTGGAGAGCTCATCCCACTGCCTGGACAGAAGGCAGTTCCCAAATGCGTGGGGTCTTCCTACACCGCACCACTTTTCAAGGACTTTATTCTTGTTGTATTTATTTTTCTTCCAAAAGTGGATGTTGCTCTGTGCTTTCTGAGAAGGCCATTTCTTAAGGGAGTATTTTCATGTAAAGGATGCTTGGTGCATGGCATTTGTGCCGTGAATCTTTCATGCAGGGAGGGAAACTATTTCTACTTGTTGAACACTTGTTGGCTGAGTGATCTCATTAATCGAGTTACACAAAGAGAGTCGATGATTAAAAAGTGGCTTGGTTGAATCTGGGTTTTCAGTTTGGCATTAGTATTTGGTGAGAACAGATTGCTGTTGAATGCTTTAAACAGAATTTGGTACTTGGTGAATGTGGGGCTGTTAGTTAAATGAGCTATTAAAGTAATACAACATTGTACAGAGGCTGGTATTAGAAAATGTATGTTGTGACAGATTTAATTAAATTATTGCATGTTTATAGGGTTTTTTTTCCTTTTGAAGTAATATGCCTGTGTTGTAAGAAAGGTTTTTAAGGACAGCTTTCCAGTAAGCTGGCGTTGTTAAAAGAAAATCAATACTTTCACTCATGAGTGTTTTATTGAGAAGCATTCTTTAAAATACAGGCAATTAATATAATCATACGACCATATGAAAATGATGTTGGACAAAAGTGTTACCAGCAGCTACAGCTTGTATCTTTTCTTGGTAAAGAGAGTGGTATTTTTAAGTAATAAAGTCTAATTCAGAGATTTGTCTGCTAATTTCAGAATAAAATAGAAAACCTGTATGAATACTGAGAACTTCCTTCAGGAGCTATTATTAATGGTTTTAGGTACTAAATATTTACACAATATAGTTTTGGGAATATAAATTAATGCCTTTTTTTTTTCAAAACAAACTCAAAAGTGCACTAATTTTGTTTAGTATGTTTGACTTGATGATTTATCTTTCAGTTAATTAACACTTTGATGAAAGCTGAAATATTAAGCATACTATGTTGAAAGTAAGCCTCATTGACTCCTTCTGAGCATAGTGAAAACTGGATTGTAAAGCTGTGATTGTCATTTAGTTCCATTCCATTTTTTTTTTATTGTTTATTCCCAAATATATTTAGAATGAGATGATGGAAGAGATTTGCTATTTAATTACTCTGGTGTAATACAATTGAATGCAGCACAATTACAATTTAAATGTTTTTAAAGAAATATTATGTATATTTTGGAATGTTGTATCAGTAGATGTTTAAGTCATGTTCATTGTGTATTTGATTGCACTTGATTAGGCATTTTTAAAAATATTTTCATTCTTCTAAGACATTTGGAACATTTTACGTAGTTTCCAAGATTTGTAAAGATTACTAGCTATTTTTGAGAACAGTATAATTTGGAAATATAGTTTTCTTGTTTCTGTCCTTCCCCAGGAAGTCTTATTCCTCATATTAGTCTTAATTCAAAAAGTTTATTTATAAGAATAATGATACACACACACACACATACACACATATATATATATAATTGTTAGAAGAAGAATAAAAAATTGAAAGCAGCATAAAAATGAGCATTTACATAGAAAAGTGTCTTTATATTTAACTATGTTATTTTGAATATTTTTATTCAATCTTGTCTTTAATTTGGAAAATTAATGTATATAGTATAAATAAGGAATAGATATCTATTCAGCTGCCATTAAGGATATATCTTAAAAACATTTGGATTTCAAGAGCAAAATTGTCAGACTATACACGTCTTGTTAATATGACAATATAATTCAAGTTGAGCGGTCAAAACCTTGAACTTGCAGCAACACTTGTCCTTTTGTTTTGGAGATTTTGTATCCAATATTCTATCTGAAGTAGCATTTTGAAATAAATCATCCAAAAAGTAATTACTCAAGCTTGTATATGTATATGTGTAATATTATCGCATGCAGAACAGTGAGGTGCTTGTATTACAGTATGTCATGGTTGCACATGAACATATCTGCATAATTTCAATTTCATTGATTTATTTTCAGAATTCCAATTTCAC
Source organism: Candoia aspera (assembly GCF_035149785.1). Classification (NCBI taxonomy): domain Eukaryota; kingdom Metazoa; phylum Chordata; class Lepidosauria; order Squamata; family Candoiidae; genus Candoia; species Candoia aspera. The sequence goes on from NC_086154.1 coordinate 188,295,967, forward strand.
TAACCAGCTTCACTAAATTTTTATTGTCAATAAGTACATAATTGATTTAGAAATAACTATGTGTATAACAATAGATAGGTTGAATAAATTATTTTTATTCATATACCTAGAATTGATAGCATTATAGTTACATTTTAAAACCATTGTTAGCAACCCAAACATGGGCACCCATGATTTAAATTCGAGCATAGGTAGGCAACCCAGTGTTCGGAGTACAAGTTTTGTTATCCTATGTGGCATGCTAGTCATTGGGATGATGGACATTGTAAAATGTAACACCAGGAGATCTTCACATTGTTTCTCTCTGAACTAGAGTAACAAATCAGCTGATTCAACCTAAGGATAAATACTTGATAGTAATAGTCTTTAAACACATAGTCTTTGAATGAAATTATGCTCACCTGTCTGGTGGAATATCTGAAATCAACTTTGATACTTTTCAGTTTTACAGAAATATGCCTTTTACTTTATTTTACGATGCTGACGTTGTGTTATTATTGGATATGGTTGTTTGACTAATCAATAAACAATAAACAGACAATAGCCTTCCCCTTGCCCATGCTTTCTAAGTTGCTTTACAATATATAGAGCAACAACAAACAGAGCAACATTCTTTCGCTATATTTCTTGCTTACCTAAGGAAATGGAGTATAAAAATAATATTGGGATATTTGTATAACATTAATATTGTATTTTATGACTTGAAGATATTGGCATAATCCTTCCAAAGATCATACTTGTTTTCCAGCAGTTTGAATGAGAGAAGCAGAAAATAATAATACATAAAAATAGCCATTGCTGAATCATACCTCATGCTGTTCAAAAGTAGCAGGAAAATCTTCCCTTCTTTATCAGAGAAGATAAATTTATGATGCTACTTTTTGCAAGTATAAATGCAAAGTTTTGTGTTGTTTTTCATTGTTTGTTGATCACCTCAATTATCAAACACTATCCATCATTTTGTCTTCCAGTTCTTAGTGGATATTTTATATAATATATTATTTTATCAATTCAGCAATGTATTATAGTGAAAAAACAACATGGATTGAATTTCTTTAGGCTACAATCTAGCACCACTTACTAATTACAATGGATCTTATCTGCATAGACATGCATAGGATTGCACTGATAGGGTGTTACAAAAATATTAATGGAAACAAATACTTCTAGGGAAACTTGAGACAATCCAGAAGAGCCTTTGAAAGGACTGCTGAAAAGTAATAAAAAGTAAGTCTGAAGCCCGTTGAAGTAGATTTTTAAAGCATATCGGACCCAAATATTTCCTTCATCTTTTGAGTCGGAAGAAAATACTTGGTGATTCCAGTCAGAAATTGGTTTTTACTCATTTCCCTGTTCTCTTGGCAGCATAACTTCCTCCTTGTTTCAAAGGATTTTGGGGGGTGCAAAGGGCTGCATTAGCAGGAAAACCGAAAATATGCATGTTCTTTTCTGTAGAAAACTATATGTTCCTGCCAGTATTTCTCAGGATATGTTACTGCCAGGAGAACCAAACTCAAGATTCAGGTCAGCATCATTTGTGTTATTGTGGTTGTTCAAATAGCACCATACAGCTAAAGGAAAGGATACCATGCAGTTCTGGCGATAGAATTTACTGTTTATGACATTGAGTATGGCTTTTTCTTACATTACTGAAGAATTCCTGCACTGGGTAGTCTTGGGCTTTAGTACAAACTGCCCAGTCAAAAGTTAATTTATGGCTTGAACAGCACACGTATAAATATTTTTACAAGCTCTTTAAAACTGTTCCCTTAGGCATCCACACCTTGTAAGCAAAACACGGTGTCACCACAAGGGAAACAATTCCTCACTTTAAGATCATTGGACTATAGCCGTACTGCATTTTCAGCCTACCATTTAAGTAGAAATAGGTAATAACTTGGTTGGAATATCAAGATCATGCCATACCTGTTGGCTGATAACCAGGCTGGAATGTGGGGAGAATGGGGGAGAGCAAAAGTGGCTTGTCCATTCATGGCCAGTCACAGCACCAATTCCCTAGAAGGCAGATTGGTGATGTCACTTCCTGCCACCTTCCCCAGCCACCGCAGGAGACCATCACCCACTTCAGCTTATATTTCTAATGCTTAGGTGAGTACACTTGTAAACTCATAGTGAATTGTAGACACAGACCATTTTTATTCTTTAACAAAGACAGTAAGGCTTATGTGAGGCCTAGAGGTATTCTTGTTGATAAAGGACATATTGGCAATTGGTTTGCTTTGCAGTATGTCAGTATCCTATTCATTTTGTTAAAAAGAACCCAACGGTTTCAAATAAACTCTTACCGGACCCAGCAGGATGCCTGGTGGGGGCACGGAGCTCTCTGCTCTATCGCTGCTAGAAAGTATTGCACTGCCTGTGCCTACTTTAAGCACAACTTTATACTTGATAGCAGCTCTGGAGTCACACTAGCAATGGTTAGGCTGAGGTGAAGTTGGGGCTGGTCTCAGAAAAATACTGTGCACTTTAATGCTTTATCGTGCAGCAGCTATCTGTTGAATCAGGAGCATTGATGAAGATGCTACACCCCAGCATTGGGTGAAAATGTTCATTGTAAGGAGAATATGATACCATGAATCTGAACTGAATTCCTGCGGCTTCAGCAGAGGACTGTGTTGGTGTGCAAACAAGCAATCTGTACTTTTCATTTAAGAGGATATCCTGGAGAAAAATGATAGAGAGATTACATATTACCATGTAGATTGATGATTAAAACAAAACAGCTACACCCTATTTATGCTAAAATGCTTAAAGGTAATGCTCTTTGTGAACATTTTACAATGGAAAATTTGGCAGACTTACTATATGGTTATATATTAAATATCTGTAAAATTTTTCAGAGCAATATTATTTTTTTCAGGTCTGAATGAAAATAGCTTAATAATAAACCTTATAAAGAACATTTAATTAATACGATAACGGTAATTCACTTCTGTTAGATACAATGTAATTTAGCCACAGTCAAGTGAGTGACCCCATATTTTAAACTTCACATTGCTTTCAAAAGGTTCAAGTGCCATCACTGCACAACAGTCACCATCCTTGTTAATGAGATCTTTTTACTCAAGTTCTCCCATTACTACAAAAACGGTTGCATATGGTTTTCCATGTGCATTTTGTGGTCTTTCTACTATGACGGTTTCAGATGTCATCTCTGTGACATGCTTCTGAGGAATCCTTTCTCAGAGATATTTGTAATAGAGTTGATGGAAGGATGCAGTCTGGGAAAATTGGACTTCATCCTCCTCAACTTGGAAATTTTTGTATTCTAAAATGGGGCACTATGAATCCTGGACAATACCCAAAATATCAGTAAACATGACCAATTCTATATTGTTAGACAGTATAGATTTTTATTATACTTTGCTAAAATACAACAATGGCATAAAAACTAGATCTTTCACACTCATTTCACATTTACATAATTTAATACCAAATTATATTATCCTTCTAAAAATGCATTTATTGCAACTTAGTGGCCGAAAAAGATCCTTCTGGCATTTCACTGAAGTTACTAATACACAGTAAGATATACATTGCAAGCAAGAGGCTCCCTAAACAATTTCCCCTTTGTATCTAAACCTGACCTACACTAACCTTTCTCCACGCTGTTTAGACTCCTCTATTTAGTTGTTAACAAGGAAACACTTTGTATTATATTCTAAATGTTTTTATTATTTGGGTTATAGATTTCATTGGATTGTCACTAATATCTGCTGATCCATCTTAGAACTGATTTGCGTTGTTAATTTTAACTCTGTTGGTGAATTCTAAAACTATAATGCAGAAGGAGGAAAGATGAGAATAAGCATATTAGATTTGCTGTTGTCTCCGATTTTGCTACCTTCTTTTGCATACAAAAGAAACTTTTGGAATGGGGAGAATGTTTTATTCATAGAAGGTATCTACATGATTTCAAAAATCAAGGTACTGTGGAACAAGCACAGCATCAGTAAAATACATTTTGAAAAGAGGATCTCTTTTTCAAAAATGTATTTTGTTCATAAGGAAGGTGACAAGAATAATGACTAGAACTCATTACCCATATTGCTATGGCAAATAATTTATAATGCCTAAATACAGCTGTTTTTTTTACAGTAGTGATTTTGGTACAAAAGTGAACTGAGAGAGCCAATAAGAAACTGGCATCCATTTTTATGATTTCATATTTTCATCTGCAGTCACTGAGAAGGGTACCAGTTCTCTGTGTTTATAGCCAGCCTTTGTCCATATAGTCATGCACATACAGTACATACATGGATGTGTAGAGGAATCTGGCAGAGTATATCACACATGTTGATGGCTTGCTTTGCTAATTATGAAATATGTTACAGTCCAATCATCAAGACTGGGTTAGATGCTCTGCATTTGTAAGTTTGTTTACACTGCCCCCTTTTTTTAACCACAATAGTTTTCATTACTAAAGAAAGGATTTAAAATACAAATAGCACTTCATTTTTGTATACAAATCCTTCATTCTTTCATTTTTCTGAAATTTTCAAGGAGGTTCAACAGAAAGTACATTATGCAAGAAAACTTTAGCGTGCCTAGAACTTGAGGTATTTCTCACATTTGAACATCCCCATACATATATAATGGCCAAGGGAAATTTTTGCCTGAGATTGGTTGTGTAGTTTATTGGCATAATAATCAATATAGAAATTCACTACAACATTTACATCTAGACCATTTAGACATGCTACTAACAGCCATGCCAGCGTATTGTGTTTTGTTGCAAATTATGCTTTATAAATACTGAATTCATACATGTTTTAAAACCACAGATTTTCATGTTAACTTTATGTTGTCAGTTAAATTTTACATGCTAGCAGTCTAAATGATGAGGATATTTGTTAGTTGTTCATGTCTGTAAACTCCAAGGGGAATTCATTTATTCCACTGATTTTTGAACTCCAGACTAGAGATGAGGGATATAATCCTTCTTCATGCTGGTTTATTAACAAAAAAGTAGATTAGTAATATCATTATGAGTTGCACGAAGAAAGGTGGAATAGAAATCCAATAACCAGATAAATAAATAAATAAATAAAATTATTGTATTTTTATAGTTCTTAAAAGGTTTTAAGATTCTATACAGTCCTAAGTATTTATTATTACTTCCTTTGATGTCACTTGCTTTATAAATATGATACCATCTTATGTATGTATGCATATCTGCATGATTTTTCCCTTACTTTCTGTTCAGTCTTTTAATCCTTTGATCATACTCCTATACTTTGAAATTCTTAAAATACCGAGTTAGATGTACATATTTTAAACATAGTGAGTTTAAATCTACTGAAAAAGTGGCATACATCCAATATATAAATGAAATAAATAATTTTATGCACAGCATTAGAATAGAATGCTGAAGCTGGCAACATTCAGTAAATGAACAGAATAATTAATCATCTTTCACATGCCTCTCAGATTAATGTAAAATTTATGGACTTGAAGACATAGCCAACTGTTGTCCTAATTTTGTTCTTAAGTGCAAAAATGGAAATGTGAGAATGAAGTATTGTTCAAGGGAAAAATAGATGCTTGCCAGTTACATAGCATTAGCTTTGCTCTTAAGACGGCAGAATGCAGTCCAAAAATTGGAATGATCTTGAAAGAAATCTGGAATTAAACTTTTGTTTAATTGAAATTGGCCAACTGTGAAATAGCAGCAGATATCTGTCTTCTTCCTTCATAAACAATATTACAAGAATGCTTGTAAGAACTTGGCACATCTGTGTGTGTGTGTGTGTGTGTGAGAGAGAGAGAGAGAGAGAGAGAAATCTATATTTTTTCACCAGTTGTTTGGAATTGTTACAGAACCTCTGAAGTTGCTGTTTCAAAAGGCATACACCAATTAGCTTGACCTATTGTTTTTTTCTACACTGTATTAGTTATTAAATTCTGCAGGACTCCTGTTTCTTTGTATCCTCAGCAGGCATGATTCCTGTTTCACTGCGGAATTTTGAGTGAATGACATATTTAAGAACAATGTGATTGTTTTTTAAATAGAAGCTGACACATAAAAAGTGTCCTAAAATTGCATTCTCATTTTCCTTATTGCTCTTGTTCAACATGAGGTTCATGATTTAGCAGTCTTTTATGATAATACACACTACAGATTGATTTGCAATTTCGGTTTTCACTTGGACCTCGTAAGTCTAGAGGTACAATTCAGATGTATCTAGATGTACAATGCAAGTGTATTGGGGCAGGAGGGGCATTTCACGAGCTATTAGTGTCCTACATTTTTCCAGCAATAATGAGCTGTCACAGCACGAGTTTGGGAGATGAGATTAGTGCATAGATGAATGAAGAAACCTGTCCAGAAGAAAAATAATTAAATCAAGCAGAAAAATATTACCAAGTATGTTAATGAGCATTGAACAGGAAACCAGGTCAGGATTCAACCAAGCTGTTGTCCTGCAAACAGCATGTGAAATTGTATTAAATAAATAGTCAGATATTTAAAATGACTATTCACTGAGATTACCTAAAGAATACACACACACACATACCCCTCACGTAGTTTAAATAGCATGGAAGGGGAAGAACATTTTATCTAATGCTTTTTTATGCAAGATGCTTCTTAAATAGATTCTTAATGTGAGTCAGACGTATCCTGCATAATCTTTACTGATGACATTCCATCATTGACAAGTAGCAGGGTTCACATGGGCTTAGGTGGAATGGTCAATACAGTAGAATATGGGACTGAGCTGTATAATTTCTTTCTATGTAAGAAGAGGAAAGTAAGGGGTTCTTTTCCTAAAATATTCACTACTGTATCTTCTGTGTTCCACAGAACAGTTGTAGGAAGAAATTTAAGATTTAGCAGTGGACCATAGAGTGATGATTGTTTTGTAATGGAACAAAATTCAATTACATGAAATATTACACCCTCTTCTCATTGCCTTAACCCACTTCAATCTATTTATGGAAGTTATAAAAAAAGAAGAAGCCTCTTAGCAGATGCCTGACTGCCTTAGTTGGAAGAAAAGCATAATTTGTCTTAAATCCCTGATGTAAGCCATAATTCATTAAGAAACAAAACTAATGTAATCTTGATTATTTGGTTTCCATGCTCTATCATGTTGTTTTGTACAGCTGGGAGGCTAAGAAACCTAAGCAATCTGGATCTCAGGCAACTCCATGCAGATTTAGGTAAATTCAGAAGTCAGATTAGCATAATACTGACTAATCATAAATATCATTTGAATGAATTAGACCTGGCAAAATTGTTTTTCAAATGGAAGAAGACTGAAAGAAAGATTAAGGATACAAATTCATAAATCTAGTTTTCTGAGTGAAAGTATGTAACAAATATTTTTGCCATAATTAATACTATTTTAATGTTTAAATATCAGAGTTATTGGGGAAAGATTATTATTAATTGGAAGGAAACTGAAAAAGGAAGGCTTTTGAGATTTTTTTCCTGAAGGCAAGTCAGCTACATGGCATGACGTGTAAATATTTTTATCAAATGATTATCCTGTTTTCAACTGATTGGGAAGAATGGAATAGTAGCGCCCTGCACATGTATGGATTACCTCTTAGTATTGATGATATATTGAGTGGGTGAACCTGGGGCTATACATTTACTTCTTTACACCTTCACTCAACTTTCTCATTGGATCCATCAGATTGTTGTAATTTTGTACTGTTGTGGCCAAAACCTGGCTCACCTAAAGCAACCAAATCACCTTGAAGGTACAACATAAATTTATTAGCATGCACACAATACAATAATGTACATTAGGAGCTTGTTGGGCAGCCAGACAAGCTGTAGGAAAGGGAGAACCAGAACTTATATACCCTTGGCCTACAACACTGCAAAGGCAAAACAAGAAAAGGGCAGACCCAGTGGAAATTACAGCACAACCGTGGAATGTTTCTGATAAACCCATCTGGGTGACTGCTTTATTATATATCCTTTCCTACTAAGTCAGCATGGCAGCTATATTATCTCTGAGATGTGGTCAGTAAATATACAGGTAGTCCTCGACTTACATCTACAATTAGGATTGGAATTGCCATTGTAAGTCGTTCCAGTTGTAAGTTGAGTCACTGTCATGAGTGAGGATGGCGAGCAGGGGGCTCCCATCCAGGCTGTAAAGCGCATGCGTAGTACTGAGGAATTAGGTGGCCATTCAAAGAGACACAGATCGGGCCCGCCTTAGTCTTTGGGGTTTATCTGTCTGGGTTTTCCCATGCTTCTTCAGTTTGTTAGGATTTTCTGTTTATGTAGCAGTAATAAAACACTAGAGACCTATTCCTTGTCTCAGCGTGTTTCCTGGCTGTTAGGACAGTCACCATGTGACCGGACCTGATTTTACAACTATTTTTTATGGTGGTCGTTAAGCAAATGACAGGTTGTTAAGCAAATCCAGCTTCCCCAATGGGCATTTTTGCCGGAAAACGGCAAAAATCATCGCAAAACGCGATCACGTGACCACAGGATGCTGCAACTGTTCATGTGTATGGGGGGGGGTACCTTTTACCAACCACAGTATTTTTTTTAATTTTTAAATTTGCACGGCATGCATCTGTGTATACATATGTGCACATGCATAAACATACAGTAAATATGTCATAGTGTTCAACTGAAAAAACAGTATTACTAATGTAAACATGGATTAACCAAAATGTCATGATCTTTCCTGTCATTATGTTATTAGGATTATTTGATATTTATAAAATTAATGCTCAAAACATTATCTACTTTAGCCCATTTTCAATAATTAGAGAAAAAACTGAAAAATTGCACAATAGCTAAATGAAAAGAGCTGTTGATACTATTCAAAGAATTCACTTATGAAAAATGGGGAAAATTGAATTGGTCCTATTGATGGCTCTGAACCTCTGTCCCATATCTACCTCCCACCATTTCCTCTGCCAATTCTTGGCTGCTTTCCTAAATTCCTTTGCAGAGTTAATTATGGGGAAAGAGACAGTACATCACCTGTTATAGTAGGCTGGCAGCACAAATAGGAAGGGGGGAAATCTCCTTGGTGAATTTCATTCTGCTTGCCATGAGTCAAGGCTATCCTTCATTTTATCCATCCTGTAAATCTAAGAAGTTAACTCTCAAGTGTGAAAAATAATCTTCAAAACCCTCCAATACTCATGAAATTAGCAGCCTGGTGATGTTGGGATGATAAAAGACTTGTGAGTATTTGCGTTATTTACAGTCATCTCACCACTCTCTATAGAAATATATGCCATCATTCTTTGTCTTATTAGTGAGCTTAATTTATAAGCTTCTAACAAAGCATTGTATGAGAGGTTTTATCCATCCATTTCTCTAACAGGATCAGGAAATCCACAATGTTTGGGTACCCATTATCTCCATTCTTCAGACCAACATATCCTGAAAAAAGCCTCTTATATCTTAATTTATTCCCAGTTGTCCAGCTATAAGCCTTGCTATATGTGGAGATGTACCTGCTAGGCACACATACATACACAACCTCCCCCCACCTGTTTAGTTACCAACTCTGCTAGCAACCCCCCCCTCCAAAAGAGTCCCCCCCGTGGCAGAATCTCCAAAAGTGATCTAATCTCCAAAAATGATATGAATACTTTATGATGAAGCATTTTCAGGGATTAAGGAGTACAGGCCATGGATACGCTGCTGTTAATGTTGATATATAAAAAGGGTATGAAAGTTGTATGATGGAGAAAATACAGCATATGAAAGCAGTTTTATTTCACTTTCCATAGTGGGGATGGGTGGGTGGGCAGGATAAAGAAGACGACAGGCCAGGTCAAAAATTAAATTTAATAAATGTATTAGTAAATGAATATATTCAGTTAATGGAAAATAGTAAATATGTTTGTAGCTCATGCATTTAATCTTTTCCTTCTGTCATTTAACAACTTGATAGGAACCTTCAGAGGGATTCTGGGCTGCAACGTGTGTATTTCTGGTCAATAAGAAATGTTTTTATCATTGTGGATCATATGAAAAGTGGTGCTTGTACTCCAAAATTTGCAGAGCAATGAGAAGACTAGATTATTCTTGCTTGATTGGCCAAAGTGGGGACTGGGGCACTCTCTCTGTTAATCTTCCACAAAAGCAGTATCTGCTGCAACAACATTGCTTAGCAGCTGCCATGTTTGGCTGGGAGCCCTCCTCAGGGAAGTAAAAGGGAGATGTCAGGGTACACGGATCTAAACCCTGGGATTTCAGTTTTGATCATGTCCCTTTCAGGGAGCAGAGGTTGTGACACAGCTGACTCTTACAACAGTTGCAGACTTTGTGGATGCAGCATCTGATCCCAATTCGCAGCTTCTCCCCCTGACATCATTCCACTGTCCCTGACAGAGAGCTGATTTCCAGAGTACCTGATTATAGATTTTGCTCCCTGGGAGATAATGTCTCTTGAGAAGCCAGAACCTCAAAGAGCATTAGCTGAGTCTTGGAGGGGCTGGCTACTGGGAATGGGATACAGCAATCACAGAGACTGAGACAGTTGCAGAAAAAAACATAGTACATTTCAGCCCAACTTGCACTTTTTAACTGTGAATCACCTACCCAGGGGTTTTGCCTCTTTCTGAACTTCATTCTCGATTTGCCTCTGAACGTGACTAGGAGATTATTTCTTTCTTGCTTCTGGTGTTTCTATGGGTCAGAAACAGTTAAAACCTTTGTCTATTAAAGCAACTCCTTCATATTGCAGATGTTGTAAAGGGCACCCAATGATCTTAGCCATAAACTCTTCCTTGGTGTCTGGCAATATGTACATCAACCTTTATTTCAATTTTACATGCCCAAAGCTTTTCTGCATGGGCAATGTTGTACTACTGCAATAATTTTGGAATGTTTATTTTTGGGTAATGGCAAATGACAATGTACTCAATATGCTCCAGAATTTTTGAATCAAACGCTAGAGATATCCTCATGGCCCCAGCAAGCATCACACTGGCCTTATAAATCTCTTAAATTCTCTTGAAATGGCTTGGTCCCTGGACTGTTAGTTCTTGAAGCACGGTTTGATGTTTGCCATCATGCCTCTTAGGTCAGTCTGAGATACTTCTGGACATCGTGCAGTGACATGGGGCTTAAGGTGACTAGCAAATTACTGTGCAATCCTGGAACCAGCTTGGCTTGTATTGGTAACTTTTATAGGAACAGGCAGTGAAGTCTACCTTGCTAACATTACTACCATCTTTTTCTCACTTGTTAATGCTGATGTTTCTAAACAGCTACAGGGTCTTCTATAGATTGATGGTCTCCTTCCTCTGTCTAGTAATTCCTCTGCGATATGTCTTTTACATGGCAGATAAAAGTTATCATTATAAAAAAGACTTCAAATCTTGTTTCAAATTAAGAGAACCTTCCTTCCTTCCTTCCTTCCTTCCTTCCTTCCTTCCTTCCTTCCTTCCTTCCTTCCTTCCTTCCTTCCTTCCTTCCTTCCTTCCTTCCTTCTCAAAGACAGATACTGATTGTTTTCCTTCAACACATAATGTTATTTCTGTGCTGAGGAATTATCTGTCTTGGGAAATGTGCATAAGAGCAGTAATGACATATGAACACAGAGATACCCATCTAGGATCATTGTATGGTCAGAATAAAGTAATATGTTTCTTATCATAATTAAGAATTTCTTAACAACAGAAGTGGAAGAAAAAATGCTCAAGTACACAAAATTATTTACATTGCAAGTTACTTATCTTGAGCTATTAGGGTAAAACTAAAAAGGGTTTTATGGCTCCCATAAATACTGCACAGCAGGATAAATTTAGACATGGGAATATAATTTTTAGGAAGAAAGTTATGAGACCAATCAAAAATAATAGGTGAAAGGATTTAAATAGATACTAGAAAATAGACTGTGGTTAAAGGTTGGGGAATAAACAAAAGGGAAGTGGAGAATGTGTTACTAGAGAGTTTTTCCTTAATATTTTTGTTTATGCTTTATTTATGCTTAGCAGTTCTTTTTTGTGTTATTCAACTGTTCCTATCCAAAGTAGACCTTTTCCTTTCATTTAATTATTTTAACAATAAAAATGTATTTTACAATAAATGTTTTGCATGACAGTCTTGGTTAGATTTCCTAGATCTTGCAGAGATCCATTTATCATTTCCACTCCTTGAAAAGCAGAGCAAAACAAGGTGGTCTAATCCCCAGGAGGAAATCTGGGACAGGGACCTACTGCCAGGCACAGGGGGGGAAAGTTCTAGGAAAGCACCAAGAGGTTAAGCTGGGGAGCAATTTCATTTTTTAGCTTTTTTTGCTTTAGCCAGAGCAGTTCTCAAGACCCATTGTTTTCATCAGAATGAAAAAAGTAAGGTTTGCATAGCCCCACAACTTTTGCATCTCCTTCTCCTTCTTCCTCCCCTTGTTTATGTTTAGGTTAGTTTGAGGTTTTTATGTTTTGGTTTCAGTTTTTCAATTTCTTCTGTAGTTGTAAGAAACATATATATAATAAACAAAATATTTGCCTGGATCTTTAGCCATTAAAGCAGGAAAATTTTCCAATGAATCCCCTAATATGGATGATGATAAATGATAATAGTATTAAAAACTCCTTCTAAAATCCTTTAAAATTTTTAGATACCCATAGTGGTGAATAGGGCGAGGATTTCTATGACATGTCATATTTTTTCTGGAACCTTTATTTGAATTTGTAAGTAAGTTAAAACATGTTTTAGAGTAACCTGGTGAGAATTAGATGCTTTTTATTTTGCCTGAAAAGTCATATTTAAATACTATATTATTTCTGCTTAATTTTGTAACAAACCTCATATTCTGGTCATATTTTGCTCATATTTTGGTCATTGGCAACCCTCCTGATAAGCCAGCAAGTTCGAGCCAGCAAAGAAAGTGAGGATTTGCCTCTTTTTTCTTTTTCTTATTCGCTCCCCAACTCAGGGAGAGGTAGGGGTGTATGTGTGTGAGTGAGTGTGTGTGTGAGAGAGAGAGAGAGAGAGGTGGGAACAAAGGCTTCTCCCCTGACCAGGCCTTAAAAAAAAGGTGAGAATTTGCCTGTTTTGTTTGCTCCCCAACTCGGGGCTCTATGTGTGTGTGTGTGTGTAAGAGAGGGAGAACAACCTTTTCTAAAATGACTTCAGCAGGCAGAGGCTTCTCCCCTGACCAGGCCTAAAAAAAAGAGTGAGAATTTGCCTATTTTTTTTCTTCTTCTCATTTGCTCCCCAACTCAGGTGTGTGTGTGTTCGAGGTGGTGGAGTCACGTGAGAGCTGCAATCTGATTTCAACATGCCTAAAAGTAGATGTTCAGCGAGGGTGAAATTACGGCATCTTGTTCAAGAATTAGGGGAGCAGATTTTCAGTCGCGATGGTGATATTTTATTTTGTAAATTGTGTGAAGTTATTGGCCCAAAGGCATTTTAATATTCAACAACACTGTGACACTGTGAAACACAAGAGTTGTTTAGCAAGATTTACCTTCACTAGCATATATAGGATCTAACTTCAGTGGATTATCAAGAGCATTCACCCACCTTGAAACTGTAGGAATGGAACTTAGTGATGCACTGAATGTGATTTAAAACAAGCAAAGGGGAAAGTGGCTGAAAAATTGGTGATAAACTGCAAAGAGTGCTGCAATCGAATCTAGGTTATTCAACACTTTGCAAAATAAGTTACATTCTAAATGGACTCAAAGCAAAATTTGAAGACTTCAAGCCAGAATTTTCTCCAGATGAGTTTGCTTTTTTCACAGTTGTTCCTATAACCTCTTGTGATGTCGAAAGGAGCTTCTCCAGATACAAGAACATACTGGTGGACAACAAAAGGAGTTTTGAGTTGGATAACCTCAAGATGCACACGGTCATCCAATGCAATTCTGCTGTTAATGAAAACTAATCCAGGGATGACCATTTTACTCTCAAAATGTTCATTTGATTCCTTCAATACTAGCACTTCTGCACTGGAAGTGAAGAAGAATAAACCTTTTAATTTGTGTGTGTGTAAGCACAGATTTTTAAAAATTGGGTGCTAATTTCAGAAAAATTGTAAAGTCATATTTTTGCTTTAAAAGTCATATTTTTGGTTTAATTGGTCATATTTAAACAGTTTTAAGGTCATAAATGCTTGCACATTTCTAACATTTTTAGGTCATAGAAATCCTTGCCCTAGTGGTGAATAATTTGAAAACCTAAAATGAAATGTTACGTTGTTCCACCTTGTGCGTTTTACTTTTCCACAAATGTTAACATGACCTTCTTTCCATGTAGAAAATTTATAGAAATCAAATAAATAAATATTAAATAAATAAATAAAATGCTTTTGTGAAGTCTTTGGTGCTCTCTGAGCTTGGTTGTTTGCTTGCAGACGTTCCATTACCCAACTAGGCAACATCTTCCGTACTAGAAGGGAGTGGGGTTTGCTCCCTGTTTATATATGGTAGCTTGCTCTGCCAGTGTTGGTGGGGGTGTGGTTCTCTCCTTGGTAGTTCCTTTTAGCTTCTGCTAAAATACTTTTTAGCAAAGTTACTCCTCTGATTAATATGAAACATGAACTAGCATCAGGTAAGCAGGGTAATAACCTGCACAGACAATTCCTCTCAGATTCCAATTCATATAGAGGTCCACAGGTCAGTCACAATAATCAAACACTACAGTATGTTTTACTATGGAATTCTTTTTTTTTAATGCTATTAATAATGCTTAATGCTGTTCATAATATTCAGATGTTAAAAATGGTGTATAAACTTCTGGTTTTTTAAACATTTGTCTCTTTCTTTTAGATAAACAGACCACTACAGTAGGAACATTATATGAGTTTGACAAGAAATAAAAACTTAGAAAAATAATCTACAGGATAAATACATTTTGAAAATATATTAGCAATTTTGGTATAACTCTGTACATCAAAAACTCACATTTAAAAACTGGGATCCTGAGAAAGATTTTGTGCAGTGATTTTTAATAAGAGGACTATTGGCAAGAACTGTATTTCTTTCATCTTAAGATTTCCCTGCTGTTTTCTATGTTCCTGGAGGTGGCACCTTTAGCAAACTACAACGGTTTTTCAGGAGTTAAGATAAACACAGAATTACAGTTCTGTGTATTCAGCATTTTTAATAAGAATAAAATATGCATGTAGAAGAAAAATACAAGATTATGCAGGGATCAGGGGAGTAAACGGCAAATAAGAAATTCTAAATATGATTATTTAGGGAAGAAACTAATAATTGGACACAGTGGGAATTCGTTCCACAGAAATCTGTTTAGGATAATACTGTAAACGAATAAAGAATGCAAGTCTGGATTCACCCTTATTAAACCTATTTCTTATACTGATGAGATGATAATCTTCATCTTGCCTTTTTTTAAAACCACAATTAGATCTTGCAGTAAGCATTACTCTCTATCTGGTATTTAAATACTTAAGTAAATCTTAATGTTACAAGACTGGGTTTAATGAACTCTAAGGTCCCATGGCTTAAATCTCAGGAACCTGAAGGAGATTTGTGTGCTAAAAAATATTATCTGTATGAAACAAAGTGTTTATACTACTAGAGCACACTTTTTGATGTCCATAGACACCAACATATTGACTGCTTGATTTGTTTTTTTTTAAATAAAACTTTATTATTTTCAGAGTATAGTTAAGATACAAAAAAGAGAATATAGGATAGATAGAAAACAGAGCTAAAGAAAAAAGAAAAAACTATAAAAGTGTCAAAAGAAAGAAGACAGAAATGGAAAGTGACTTCCGACTTTCTCCAATACAGATATAAATAAATTTACAAATCTAATCTCTTACAATTAATTAACCTATCATAACATAATTTCTATTACAACAGACCATTTAATCACTAAAACCCAGAGTCAAAACATCATTTTTTCTATTACAAGCAAATACTCTAAAAGTGGTTGCCAAGTAGATATAAATCCAGAAACTGAATGTTCTCTTATTAAAACTCTTAATTTAGCCATTTGAGCCAAATCCATTAATTTAACAATCCAATCTTCAACCATAGGTATTTGACTTCTTGATTTGTGACTGGTCTTTGACACCATGGCTACATTTTTTGAATGGATAACTCTCCTTCCCACTCCCACTAAGAGAGCCAGAATGTCTACAACATGCTCTCAAAATTATGAATATGCCCACTAACCAGAAACATTGAAAATCCCTGACCTATATCAATCAAATATTTAACAGGATCTCAGAAAAAAGATATGATTTAAAGTATGTAAAAGCAGATATAGATTAAACTTGGCATTTCCCAATTATTATGTGAATTCAACCATGGAGATTGTTTTCGGTAGATACTGAATAACTTGAGAAAACAATTCTGTCAAAAAAAAGGTTCAAGAGGTTTCTTGTCAAATGTTTTAGATACAGATCCTCTCTTACGAAATGCCATCTATCATTTGTGACATCACTTCAAAGAAGTTCAATCGTTCTTTATTGGGAAGTTATTAGGGAGTTTGATAATGAAGGTTCCAGATAGCATTTGCTATCCCACCTTACCAACTTAAGTGAATTCAGATATTCAGGGCCAGACAAATTACATCCCATGGTATTGAATGAGCTGGTAGAAGTAATCTCAGAACTAGTAACCATAAATCTTTGAAAACTCCTGGAGAACTGATAAGGTGCCAGATGGCTATTGGAAAGCAAACACAGTCCCAATATTAAAAAAGGAAAAGAGGAAGGACCCCAGAAGACAGATGATAAGGTTTAAAAAGTGGCAGTATGTATAGGATTAAAGAGAAATACAACATAATTTCATTGGCTATCTAAATGTTACTACCTTATATGGTAAAATGTTACATTGTTGCATGTATACATTCCTTAAATAGTCATTAAGAAGCTAACCTGTCATTTAAAAAAAATGCTGAATTGCCATTTCCCCATTTTGAAGCCCCTCCCTGACATAGTAGTTGATTTCTGGTCTGTGACTGGCTTATCTGAAGATACTGGTGAAGGGTCTTTATTTACAACAATTTATTTCTACATAAGCAAAACAGATCAAATTTAGCTTCCGCCAAATTTTATATGGTGACCTGCACAACATTATTATGTTTTGAAGGACATAATAATGTTCAAGGATGGGACTTCAAAATCCCATTGAGTTCATAGGGATTTACCTGAAAGAAAGAATAGGGTTTTTTCCTTAAAATTTATATAATCTGAGATTCACTGACAACTCAGTAATGGAAGCAGTCAAGTGAGTGTGTGTGTGTGTGTGCATGTGTGTGTGTGTACTTGTATGAATGACTCCTTTTAAAAGGACATCATTTTAAATTCGGAGTTGTCTGCTTTTCTAGTGAGAATCTGTGCTTAAGTGACTCCTGTTAATGAGAAATAATGTTAAAACTAATAAATCTTTAGTAGGGGTGTACAACATGCTTTGCATTCAAAATGGGTGTTTCATGTATTCCATGAGTTTTGTTTCAAGAATAGAGCAAACCATACTATATTGCTTTTATGATCTCAGTATTTTGAGTGTTCTGGTCATAGAAAACAGCCTTCAGCTATGCCATTCCAACAATGAAATGGGCTGCTCAGAGTGTATTAGAAACAAAATACGTATATTCCATGACTTCTTTTTCAAAGTTGGAATGAAATATACAGACTGATGAACAATTTCTAGTCATTTATTTATTTATTTTCTATCCCACCTTTATTATTTTTAATAAATAACTCAAGGCGGTGAACATACCGTTGTTATTGTTGTTACATACCAAAACAGAACATGTTTCTGATTTTTTTTACATACTCCTACCTAACAGCATGTAATTGTGCATAGATTTTAATCTAGATTTCTGGTTTTAGGTTAAGCAAGAAATCTTTTTTTTTTAATTTACAATAGTCAGCACAGTATAAACCATAACATTAGATTCAGGATTATAGTAAAAAAAAAAAAGCAAGAAACCCTAAATATACCTGAAATGACTAAAATGTAATGAAATGGCAAATAAATAAATCAGTTATTTAGCTACCAGGACGTGCTACGCTCATGTAAATGCTTTACAGGTTTGGCACACATTAACCCAATATGTCTATGATATACAGGAAGTGCCAGACACAGAATAATGCTCTATCCAAGACTGCTCCTATGTTGATTTTATCTGTTACAAGTCTTATATTTTAATACTTACTTTTTAACTTAAAGCTTTTACATGATACTGTTTAGGGGTTTTTGTTTGTGCATCTGTTTCCCAGCATTAAGATACCTGCCTTCTGTTAGGTTCAGCAGAAAAGAACTCTTCTTATAAATTATATTTCTATTGTTTTCTTTTGTCTTTCTCAAGCAAAACAATGTATATAGTTAGCTAAGTATGTTTATGAAGTATAACCATCAATATTTTTTATCATTTTGAAACATTGAGAATTGCATTGCAAATATTTCTACTTAACATTAAAAACAAAGTCTGCTTCTATGTTGGAAATAAGTTGACCTGTTGCTTGAATATGTCCAATACTAAATTTAGCATTATTCTGTAATCCTAAACATATTTACCAGTGCTGTAAGATCCCAGTGAATTAAGTGAGAGTTCACTGGATACAATGAAGTGTCAGGAGGATAAAAAAGAATAGTGCTCTGTTGTACAACTCTACTCAAAATAAACTCCATTGACTTCAACAGGATTTAATCCCATTGTGCATAGCAATGGAGACTCCGCACTATAGAATGAACATTAAAATTAAACCCCAGATTTCTGTGATGTCAGTATTTGATTACTATTAAGTGTATTCACATCTCAGGTTGTTTCTACATTATCAAGAGGTCATAAAAGCTGAGAGACAACATAAGCAGGAGAAGAGCTTGACTTCTACCTGTGTAAACAAAGAGAATGTAATGTCTCATTTCCCAGAGAAATACAGTGACCAAACCAATTAGCAATGCGTAGTTTAAAAAAACACCATGAAATTCTGTGCTGGTATAATGAGGGCTTCTTATTTTGGATATCTATCTAGGCTACATGGCTAAAAGAATCATCCTTTTCAAATGTTTCGGCAGGGATTCTTTATATTGTTCTCTTGATCTAGTATAGCTTCTTTGTAGGCTTGCCTGGCACATAACCTTTTCTAATTATTTGGATGGGTATTAACCTTAATGATGAATACTTAGTCTAAATATACATTGTTCATCTGAATACATGGGTGCATTGAAATGCAATAGCATGGTAGATTGAACTAAATGATGTGCTGAAGACCAGGAGACGGTCAAAGTATGACTGAAGGTTTAAGAAACCAAGAGCCAGCTAGGACACGAATGTCCTAGAGCAAGAACTGCCCCCCCAAAACTAGACCCATCTCTAAACTGTCTTCTAAACTGTAACAATATTCCATGACAAGCTAGTCCGACACATTTAGGTTATAAAGTAGGAGCTCTGTGCATCTGTGTGAGTGCATAAGTGTGGGTATGTGTGTAGAGTATAAAATCTGTTCTATAGCTTGCTATTTTATTTGTTGCTTTTTGCCTGCCACTTGTCTTGCTATCTTTCTGCATTGGGAAATCTTTCTGGAATCCAGCGGCTACAAGACAACTTTTGGTAACCGTCTAATTACTAATTTAGATAACCTCCCTGCTTACATTAGTTGGGAAACGCGTGTTGATCAGTGATGTGTACCTCTAATTAGTTGTGCTGGAACTGAGAAATGTACTAAAGGGACAACTATATTCAAGCTGTGATTCAATAAAGCTACACAATTGTTGTATTCTGTACTGTTGCCTTCTGTCATGATCGTGCCTGGAGGGAACAAGTTCTCTGCGCCCTCCTCCCTCAGAGTATCATGTTTAGCAAAGTTTAGGATATCATATAGTAAAAATAATCTTCATCAAAGACATTAAACAGAGAGACATTACCTCTGCTTTGGAAACTTACAACATTTCATCCTCTCTGAAATTTCCAGTGTTCACTGTTAATTAGAAAGAAAGCAATTTAGGGCTTTCTTCTGAGATCACTACTTCCCTGGAGAAAAAGCTATTCATGCAGCAAGAGAAAAGAAACTGCAAGAAACTAAGGTATTAGTTGTACCTGCTGAGGTATCATATGCCCTTTAGTTCAGATATCAGTTGATTTCGTAAGCAAGTTCTGAGATAAAATTGAAAGGGGTTCCTATTACTATTTGCTAGAATGCTTTCTTATCAACATGCTAGATGGGATGTAATTATCTTGTCCTTTCTTTATAATACAACAGGGCAAGTGTATAGCCATTGTGTGTATATGTGTACATTTTCCCCACTGAAACTTGGGTGTGAATTAGACTTGTCACCTATTCTTTTAACAGGAAATGGATAAGCTTACCATTTATGGATTCACGACATTGGCCAGCTAGACTTGAAGTAGAATTTACTTATGGAAAGGAGCATTTAACCTCTTCAGTTTGGGGAATGCAGTAGTTTATCTTTCTCATTCCTGCAGAAGAGAATATGTCTGTCTAATCCAGCCTTCCTCAACCTTCTGACCCTGGAGGAACCCTTGAAATATTTTTCAGGCCTCGGGGAACCTCTGCACATTCAGGCTGAAATATAGGCCAGAAGTTACAAAATTATTATATTTGTTTCATGTATAGGTGCATATATATAATATATATATATATACACACACACATACACACACACACACATACATACATGCATTAACAGTATTCTTAAACTAAAAATAATGGAACTTCCCTCTTTAATGTGAAGTTGCCTGAATTTGAAATAATTTTTTAAGTAAATCGTGATCTCCCAGGAAACCCCTAGTGACCTCTCATGGAACCCTAGGGTTCCACGGAACCCTGATCTAATCTGTCTTCCATAATTCTTAGCATTTTTCTCCCAACAACTAGGAAGATATGAGTCATAATGAACAAGTATTTGAGACTAATATTCTACTCTGAAGTATTTTGTGTATTTATAAAGCAGATGATATTTTCTGTGATGAAGCTCAAATACTGAATTCTCATCTTACACAGGGTCAACTGGCTTTGACATTACAATATTTGTGATGCCAGTTTAAGAACTTCCTGGGCATTTTTGAACAAATTTTGTTCTGTTTTGATATTTTTGGATGAAATTCTGTATCATTTATTTATGTGGGAATACATTCCACTGACCTCAATGGGGGCTAATTCTAAATAAATATGACAAGAAACAGATATGTACAATGAAGGAAACCATGTCAGAAACATTGATTATTGCTTCGCATATCAAATTTTGCACAAGTACATAGGGACATCTTAACTTGTCTCCCCTGCCTCTAGAACTTTTTTTTTTTTAGATTTTACAGAGAAAAGCACTGAATTGTCACAAGAAAAAGGAACTTGAACTCAAGCAGGTTGACCATAGACTTGGACCTTTGGTTCTCAAACTAGGGTGTAGAAACCATGATCCTATTTTCATTCTGAAATAGCTCCTTGCTGCCATTCTTCAATCAAATGGAAAGTTGGCATTGTTGAATATATGACAAGGGCTGCAAGGGGAAAACCAGAGATTCTAATCACAAACAGAAATTCAGTACTATACAGCTGTTGGAATATTGTTTTCTGCTACAGAAATTAATGTTACCATGGTAATTGAGTTCTTCCTTAAGTATCAGCAGGGTGAAGAGGTCGAACTTAATTGCCCTCAATTTGGATGTTAAAAGCTGCATTGCCTGGGGGAGGAACCTTGTCTGGACTTATTTTTAGTTTCAGTTTCCTTCTTTCTACATAGCCTCTCTTCCTGGTGCTTTCTGAGCGCACGTGTGAATGCACAGCTTGTAAAATATATTTTTGTGCTTTCTGTAAATACATTTATTTTTATAGAAATGCCTGGTGTGTGATTTTTATGACCTCTTGGGCAAACGCTTTCCAGCATTCTGCCACAACAGCCCCTTCTGATATTACTGTTTAGATCAGAGTTTGAACAAGATGCTAGGTAAGAGGTTGCTTCTAGTCATATATGAAAAACAGATTAATCGCCCTACTTCCTCTGATCAGAATGTTTTTCTGACAGACCTAGTTTCTAGTCCTGCACATTTATTCTATTAGTTCTGCCTTGGAAATCTGCCTTTCACATCACCTAAATTGAAGAGGTGGTAAATACAACATTTAGAAAGGCCATAGTGCCATTAATGGGGACTTGTAATACCAAAGGTGAGGGAGTAAAAGAATCTGGAATTCTAAGAACATTTGGTCTGGGAAATGCAGTAATGCAGGAAACAGGTCCATAGACTTTTGTGAAGATAAATCTTTATTGCTACCACCTGCGAAACAGGAATAGAGACTGTACACTGGGATATTACAGAATGTACAATATTGGAAATTGACTACCTAATAAGAAACAGACGATAGAGAAGTGCAGTCAGCCAGGATATTTTTAGGTGCAGATTGTATAGAACTAACCAAGAATAATATGTGTCAATATGTGTCAACTAAAATGTGTCAATACAGGTTAAAATTAAAGAGAGAAGATCAGTGTGAATAAATTCAGAGTGGTTAATTTATGGAAAGAGAACTGAGGAGCTATGGGAAGAGGTAAGAGTCATTGTGAAGACCAAAATAGGAAAAAAATCCCAAATTTTTGGAGAGGAAAAAATCCAATTAGATTTCAGAATACAGTAGCATGACAGAAAAAGAAAAATTAGGTAAAAGGATGACAAATGCAGACTTCCAGCTTCAAATAAGAAAGGACATGGAATGATAGTTCAAATAAGAATGTCAACAAATAGAGGTAAATAATAAGAAAAGAGAATTAGATTAAATGTGTGTATTAGTGCCAATAATATACAAATAACATTAGGAAAAATTGCATGAAAAAATGTTCCTACTAGCATCTTTTTAATAAAATGTGTCCATACCATGCTAAAGGGCATATGAATTCATGCAGATTTTTTAAAAAGTTAGTAATGGATGCAGATATAAGACTTAAAATGAAAAACAAGAAAGCGTAATTAATTGACTCATCTGTTCCTTTATTAGGAGAAACCACAGTGTCACCCATTAAGCCAGTTTTCAAAGTCTTAATTTGTCGTTATTGCTTTCCAGGCTTAAGTTGTTTGTCTTGATCTTAAATAGTTAAGGGCCATATTTGAGGAACAGCATGTCTTGATATGACTTTGTTTAGATTCTAAGATCTCGGAGAAGACACAGAGGAAACATACTCCTCCAGTGTCACATCTGAATGATAGAATGTACTTCCTTTAGAGCTATGATTTGTGCCATCCTCTCTGTTGTCGGAAAGGAGAGCAGGTTAGATCTTTGCCATTTAGAATTTTAATGGTTTTATTTAAAAAACAATATCAATATATGACTAACATCATTACCATTTTATTTTTAAGTTTATTACTTATTTCTGTTTTAAGTTGTGTTTTTAATCAGCTGGAGTGGTGTCTAGGGATTACCTACAGGATCCTGGCCCTTAGTGATGACAGAGGTAATATTTTTGCCTTGCTTTCCTTCCTATTGTTCCTAAGATCAGGGTTTTTCAAACTTTTTCAGGCTGTGGAACCTTAGGTTTCCATGGGTATTTGATGGGAAATTAACAACAACAACAACAACAAATCACTCAACCAAAGCCAGTTTTCTGTCACTAGGGCTTTGCCTCTTGATTATGGGTTCTGAGATAACTAATAGGTTCCGCAGCCTAAAAAAGTTTGAAAATCCCTGCTGTAGAAAACAGTAGGATCCTACATGTATCAACATAGTCACTTTGCTATGCTTCCTGCCACTGCAGAATTAGGAGTAAATAATGCATGCAGTTAAAGAGTATCCATAATGTGGCCAAGCTGGGCTGATGTCCATACAGCTCCATCAAGTGACATTGTAAGACGAGCAATTGGTGGTTTTTCCTGGCTGAAATTCCAGACCTACCCAACATCACCAACCACAGGAAAAGCTGCCACCAATCACTATACAGAGCATGTTTTGGGGCAGTGCTTGTATACAATTGGTTCTCCATCCATCATCCAACAAAATGTTTCTTTCAAACTACAGTATTCAGCACAGGATTATCAACCAGTTGATCTATCACAGGATTATCAATCAGTTGACATGAGACTGATATTCCTATCATTATACATCAAAAAGCTTCAGAGATATAATACAAAACTGTGTGTCCTGTAGTCCTCTGTTAATAGATGCTGCCATTTAGATGTCACTCAGATTATTGCAGGTTGGAATCAGAAGTCAGAATTCCAAGCTGCAGTAATGCTGTTGACCTCTAGAGGGAAGCATCTGCAAAATCATCTCACAGGACTTCCAATATGGTGGAAGATCAGTAATCCTGCCAGAGAAATAGACCATCAATATATGTATGTCACCAGTGATCAAAAGAATTGACCTGAATTTTTTTTAAAGATTTTTTTTGTCATTTAGTTGCAGCCCTTTAGTCCTGAGATGACGGCTGGAAATCAAATAAGAGTTTCTAAAGAGTCTAAGTGGTAAGAGTAGTGATCTTTGAATCTACTGAAAAATATCAATATTCCCATTGCAAGTTCAAAATGTTGAACTCTTTAAGAAATGCTACAGTGAAGCCAAGTACGTGCTGAGATGTGGGAAGAGATGGCTATGCACTTCTTCTAGAGTCTTTTAAGGGGCAAATATTTTGTCTTTGTTTGCCAATGAGAATATTGATCCATTTGAACCTGGATCACATTTTCAAACTGCCCTCTAGTGAAGAAATACACCGTGCAAAGAAGATGTACAAGGCAAGGCACATGGCCAAAGAGGTCCCACAGCAGATCAGCAGATCCCCAATTCCTGACTGTGAGCTCCCCAGGGTCCTCAAAGCACCCTAGGTCATCAGCCTGGGAACATCTGTGTTGGGATAAGATGGGAAACACCACCTTCAGATTGGAACACCTAAAGTAGACTTCAGGCCACTTTGCGGCAGAGTAGTTTCAAGATGGCAATGTCAAACAGTCAGTGGGGCATCTTCATGCCACAGCAAACAAGATATGTGGATGAGTCCCAAGTTTGCCCTAGAATACATCCAGAACAAAACTCTGATAGTTAAGCATTTTATTTGTTTGTTTGTTTACTATCCCGCCTCTATTGTTTTTATAAATAACTCAAGGCGGTGAACATAGCTAATACTCCTTCCTCCTCCTATTTTCCCCACAACAACAACCCTGTGAGGTGAGTTTGGCTGAGAGGGAGTGACTGACCCAAGGTCACCCAGCTGGCTTTCAGGCCTAAGGCGGGACTAGAACTCACAGACTCCTGGTTTCTAGCCCAGCACCTTAACCACTAGACCAAACTGGCTCTCTTAACTATTTATTTAAGGGCATACTAGGATAAGTAGTTATCTGAAGTTTTTTATTATTAGAAATGATTATAATCTGACAACACAATTTCTGCTCTCATTAACTCTCATCTGACTGTTCCAGCTGATACAAATTCCTCCCATTATTCCACTGTAACTTTTTTGCCTATCGTATTGCCTTTATTTTTGTGATGATTTGTTTTATATTTAATTCTTTCCCATCATTAATCCTCTTTTCCACTGGTAGAGGCAGTGGGTAATAGAAATCCAATAAATATAAACAAAGTTTTAGAGAACTGATGAGCAAAACTAAAAGTGGGAGTGAGAATAGGGTGTAAAAAGTTGTAAAGTTCGTTAATCAGCCAATTGAACTAGGGTCCCCTTTTTGGGTAGTGATAGAAATTTGAAGAATAAATAAATAAATAAAAATGTTGTTTTGTGCAAAAGTTTCAAGTTCTATTTGGAATGAGAAAAGTAATTTGTCTTTCAAGTGCTAACAGCTAGATCTGTAAAATAGGTTTGGGTGGTGGTGGTTAAATAATGATTTTCAGACGTTCAGTCTAGTGAATGATAATTTTTCTATGTGATGGTTGACTCAGATAAAATACTTTTTTTAAAAAAGTGGCCTTCAGGAAAGTCTAACTGCCCTTATTAATTAATTCTTATATATTATTTCATTAAAAGAAATATAGTACCCAGACCAACTAATTTCTGCTTTACAAATATACAGTGCACACCCATAAAACCCACAATAATATACTGTACTGCATTCCCTGGTAAAGGTGTGACGGTGACCATTTCTGTAATGCTGTCATGCAATGGACTCGCTCACATTCTTGTCCTAAGAAGATACTCCTTTTAAAACAAATATGCAGATGTTGATAATTTTTTCCTACTTCTTTTTGTTAGGTGTGAAAAGTGGCCAAAGTATTTGAATGTTACTACATTTTAATGAGATGCATATTTGTGAAAATGCTTTTACACCATTGGTTCTCAAAGTGTGGTCCGGGGACTCCTGGGGGTGTCCAAGACCCTTTCAGGGGGTCTGCAAAGTCAAACAAACAAATATTTCAAATTTTATCAGTTTTAATTTCTAATACAGTAAATATTGATAGATGTAACCCACATAAACCAAAGTTCTTTGGGCACCTCAGTCATTTTTAATAATGTAAAGGGGTCCCAAGACCCAAGTGTTTGACACATTTAACTGGGTGTGAATTCCACTGCAGTCCTTGGGGCTTGTTTTTGAGAAAATGTGAACAGGATTGTACCCCGTAGGTCTTACCTTATTAGCCTGTCACTGCTAATTTGGAGATAGGTGGGGGGAAGCAAGACATGAAACAGCTCAGTTTTCAGTGCTCCTGGAGCCTAATGGTCTATGTTAGAGAACCTTGAGAAAGATGTTTTGTGACCTAAAGCTCAGCCAATTCAAGCTGTTTGGGGCGAAGCTGTGACTCTACCCCAGTAGTCTTCACTTTTCTAAAACTAAGTCAAGGAAGATAAAATATAGAGAGTGGTCATGGTAGCATTTAAAAAAAACGTTTTGTCACAAGGACACAGATTTATTTTGTAAGAAATAAAAGATGGTGGTAAAGCTTATGTGGGAGCGGGTTCAACTCTCTTGTACACACAGCAAACCATTCAGAGGATAGGGCGTGCCACAAAAGGGAGGTGTCTGCTCCTGTCACACAAACCGTTAAAGCTTTCTTTACTCAGTGAAAGGTTAACAAGCAAATGCCTTCACATGCGCTCCTGTTTGCCTTAGATCATTCTTCTGAATTCAGTTTGAATACCTCCACTCAGGTTTATATCATATTACAAACAGTTATTATGTAGCAGCTTGGGAGCAGCAACTGAATTCTTTTTCATCCAGATTTGTTTCCAGAACTTACGTAATATGGGAAGAAGAAAGACATACTGCAGGTGATGATGACATTGTAATTTATGTAAAGTTATCTTCCATTTTCTAAGTATAAACCATTATGGTGAAATCTTCCCTTCTTAATATATCTAGACTTTATTCTCTTCCTTTGTTGTCTGTGCATCATGGATGGAAGGATGGATGGATGGATGGATGATCTCCAATAATTTCTGCCTGTCCTGTAAAGAGCCTTGCTCTCTGTTGCATCATGTCACACATAAAAAGGGGTGGGGCTTTGATCACATGGTTGTGGTCACCATCTTGACCTTTTTGACCCCTGGCAGAAATCCCTGTCACAATGATTTTTTAAAAGTTTTAAAAATTGTTTTCTCATTATCGGGCTTTTTTTCCTACTGTTGATTAGCTACCCAGAGTCAAGTGTCGAGTGGGCAGCCATATAAATTACAATAATAGTAATAATAATAATAAATCATATTATAATGTGGTCACTATTCAGACCAAACCAAGCTGCTTACTTCTCCATTTGCACATCACATGGGGCTGCACACTGGACAATAAAGCCACTGAGTCTGTAGGCCCTTCAAAAGTTTCCAGCTAGTGAATAGTGAGAAGGTTCATTCTTTTGTTCATACCAGTAGAAGATTTTTGCTCTACTTCTCAATTTGCTCTGTTTACTCTAAAAGATCCTTTCAGGCAAACTGAAATTGTTCAGACCAAGATGCTGAGGCACGCTTGAAAAGGGCAATGGAATTTTGCTTTCCCAGAAAAAAATAAGGGTAATTACCAGAGTTGGAAGAACTCCAGTTTGTGCAAGATGATATAATACTTAGAGGAAGTAACTCAGGAAGGAGGACACCAGACATAGTTTGGTCTCCAAACTATGGAGGGAGACCAAACTAGAGGGTTGAGTATACTTTGCACAGAATGCTGAATAACCGAGGAGGATAAGGACTTAAATGAGGCATTTCAGAGTCAGGAGAGGAGGCCTCTGTTTTTATATGTCACTCTTGAGCTGCTAAAATATAGTGCATGATTGAGGAAACAAGAGTAGAATGCTGTAGTCTTCCCACACTATTTCCCAGACCGATCTGGCTGCCTATCTTTTTTCAACAGAATGCTGAATTAGAATGACCTTTGACCCAATACAACAAAGGTCTGCTTTATTCATAGCTTTAGACTGTTTTGTAGCCTGCACTGAGGATTTTACGTCAGAGATCCACAACATCTGGGGACCGGTAGGCATAAGCGGAATTTTGAGAAAATGGAATTTTAGCTCTTCTTGTGAAATGGGAGGTTTGCCAACTACTGAAATGGTGACCATGCATCCTGTTACAAAGTTTGTTAAAAGTCATAAAAGCCATCCAGGTTGGTAGTCCTAGTGACGTTGAAGAGCAGCCTTAAGAGAAAAGTATGTGAATGGGAACTGCTGGCCTTTGGCTGAAATAAAGCATCTCCCTCTATTTCTTTGGACAGTATGATTTTTCTGTGGAAACCAAATAATAAGAGTTTACCACTTCTCACATCCAACAGCTTGTTTTAACTCTACTAATCAATCCTTGCAGCTTCTTTTCTTTGAAGAGAGTTCAAGATATATGTTGACTTTGCACATCATGGGAACCTCATGTCAAGGAAAGAAGTGGGAAGCACCTTCATCTCCTGTCATCTCATCAAATTGTTTTTCTGTGTGAGAAGCAAAGGACAAAAGCAGCTGAGCTGCCCTCGGGTGGTGTTTTTCAGTACTGCAAGAGATTCCAACCTGAATATATAGTGGATTATTAAAACAACAACAAAGCTAAGATATACTGTACTACATTCTTTTACAGAGCATAAAAAAGAACAATTTCATATTAGCTCCATTTCATATTTCCCTATCATTGTAAAATATGGATTGCTCAAATAAATAAAAATGAAATATTATTTTGATTGTTCTATTATACTGCTGAAATATCATGTAATATGCTCTTTCTACAGCATTTTCAGTTAATAGTTATACATCTTTATAAAAATAGTCCATTATTTGAATTTTCCCTCTTACTGAAAGACTATATAGTCCAAATGCAGTTAAAAGAATTTTAAGAACGGAAGAGAGCAGTAGATGTAGAGTTTTCAGCAATTAGCACTTGGCTGAGAAAGCTGAAGATGATCCAATCACAATCTTCATCAGTATGATTGATTGTACAATATTTTTGTTTAAATAATAGTATTTTTTTTCTGAATTCCCAATCATCCATATTCCCTTTCAGGGTTAGCAGCTTTATGGAAAGCACATTAAAAAGTGAGGAAGTGGACATAAGAAATAAAGCAGGAGATAAGCCTAAAGAAAAAGGAAATCTAACTAAATCTAGTTTACACTAATAATGTTTACTATGCCTCTCTTTTCCTTTCTATTGTTGCTAACCATCCTTGCTTCCACTACATCTCTTCACCACTTCATACCACATATTTTGTTCTTTAAAATTCCCATCTCTCTCTTTCTGAGGACTGTTGGCAGAGTGCTAGAAAGCCTTTGGCCCAGGAGAGATCAGAAAAGTCACACACCAGGCATTTCTATAAAAATAAAAATTATTTTTTTACAGAAAACAAACATATTTAAAGGCTGTTTGCTGAGAGGAGAGGTTTCTCTCAGCTGCATATTCTCTGCAAGCCTACACAGAAGGGAAACTGAAACTAAAACAAGTTCAGGCAAGTTCCTCCCTTAGGCAATGCAACCATTAACACGTGAAAAGGGGACAATTAAATTCAACCTCTTCACCCAGCCAAAATGATTAGTTATCATAGTAACCTTAATCTGTAGTAGAAAACATATTAACAAGGATCTCATTAACTCCATTTACCCATAACTTCTGAGCGTTCCCTTTTCCTCTTGGCCTATTCATTCTTCCTTCATATGTTTGTTTTTTGATGCAATCCTCATTTATTCTCTCTGCAGGACCAACCCACCTCTATATGCTTTTTTCATACTAGTCTCTCACTTCCGTATTCAAGTCACATTCATTCAGCACCCGTTCATTTGTGCGCCTCTTTTATTTTATTATACATACTTCTTCAATAACCCATCATACTGTATTCAACTTAGTATATTTCTCCTGACATATCCAAATCTTATTTCCATATAATGAAGTGGCACAAAGCTGTTTTGGCTTGTTTTGACAAATATTCATTCCTCTCAACTAACTACAGTCTAACTTTCTACCAGTCTTAGCACGTCTTAAAATTTTACATTTTGCTTTGTATAAAAAAATAATTATCAGGCACAGATGCAGCCTTCACACACATTAAACAAGTTGTACAGCTGCTCCATATTCAAACCATATCTATATTTTATTGTTTCTGCAGTTATACACTACACCTGCACTACACTATACCTGCAATCTTAGCATTTTTCAACATTCATCATTTACAACTTGCTTTTCATTAATGTTTTCTTGCACACTAATATGTATAGCATCCCTTTCAATCCACTCTTCAGTGTATGACTATTATTTCCATACAGATTTGTAAAATATTCCTTCTAGTATTTCCTCACTGTAGTTTCATCTGAAATCATTTTATCACATTTATATTTAATTCCATTCATTCTGTTACAAGATCCTTGTTTACATTTTTTCACCACTTCCAAAAGTTTTTTTTAATTTGTATCAAAATCACTTTTCATTTTATCTGTTAACCATTTCTTATTATTATTAATCACTTTCACTATTTTCTGTCTATACATTATGCAGCATCTTTTGTCCTCATTTTAGCAACAGTCATTCTAGTATGCATTTTTCCATCCACTTCCTTTTTCATGTCATCATTACACCAAGAATCCTTTTTCATTCTTCCCATTAGCATAACCCCACACACTTCTGTGGCCCTTTGTATCATAATTATTTTTATTCTGTTCCAAGCAGCTTCCATATTCTCTTTCTTTATATCTACATTCCATACATTCAGTTTCAAGATTAAACTATTTTGTAATACTTTTTCATACAGAAAAGGTTTATACCTTCTGCTTCTGTAGTTATTCTACTTTCACTCTAGTATCTTTCACTTTTTTCCTTCCATCTTCATTTTTCTCCAGGTCCATTCTTGGCACTACCCAAAAATGGTCAGTCTTGCATTCAGAATCTCTTACCACCTTTATAACGTCATTAATTCTCTCACTCTGTCACCACAAACCATAAAATCAATCATGCTTTTAGATATATAATAATTCATTTGCCATATGTAGGTATGAAGAAACTTATACTTAAATCATCTGTTCAAAACAGACTTATTTCTATAACCATTCTTAGCATGCTTATTCATTCTTGAGTTTTCAAATAACACAAATGGCCCATTCAGGTCAGAGAACAGAAGAAGTTCTCCATGGACTACGTTCATTCAGAATATTGTGCAATTTTTCCTAAAATTCATCCCTTGATTTTCCATTATTACCATTCATTGGAGCATAACATGCAGCTATCACCAACTTATGAATTCCTACTTTCATCTACATTCATCTAGATCAGGGTTCTCCAAAGTGGTCAGTATTGACCCCCAAGGGTTGATGGGACCATCCATTATTGTTGTTGTTATTATTATTCATAGTGCTATGAATTAAAGTAAAGTAGTTAAAGTAGCATTTATTAAATTATTTTCATATGAGAAATTCATATGAATATGAAATTCAAATTCACTTTCTTTTAAGCAACACTGCTTAAATATCAAGGCTAAAGTATGTGCTAGGAATAACATCATCCAATGATTGACAAACTATGCATGGGGAGCCCAGCCAGCTACGCTATGAGTATCAGCTCTGGCCTTGAGTGTCTCTACTGCCGAATATGCGGCACCAGTATGGAACACATCGGCACATGCAAAGCAAGTAGATATCGCTGTGAATGAGGCAATGCTCATAGTGACGGGATGCCTCAAACCTACACCCGTTAATAAATTATATCCCCTTGTAGGCATTGCTCCTCCTAAGAATAGAAGGGAAGTAGAAGCAGACGCCGAAAGAACCAAGCAAGAGACTGATACTCATCACCCTTTAAACAGTTATGCTCCTCCAATTCGTTGACTTAAATCTAGAAAGAGCTTTATGGCAGGAACTAAAACCCTAGAGGGGCCCAAAGAACAGAATTGAATAAGTACATGGAGGAATGAGCTCACCGATTTAAGAATTCTACTGAAGGAAGAAATGGCCGCAGGAAGCACTCTCCTGTATACAGTTTCGAGGACAATGAATAGGATGAGGGTACCAAAGTGTAAGATGAATCTATTTAAGTGGGGGTTGCTGGCTGACGGCAATATATTATGTGAATGTAGAGAAATCCAAGATCCGGCGCATCTGATGGTGTGCCAATTATTGCCGGAGCTTGTACTGTCAATGACCTACAGCAAGCTAATGACAAAGTTGTGGCAGTGGCTACATTCTGGCAGAGCAAAGTTTGATCTGGACACGAAATAAATAAAATAAATAAATATGAGAAACGTTTGTGGGTCGATCAACAATTGAAACTTCATGAAGGGGTCAATGACTTTCGTATATGTATTTATTAACTCCACTCCACATGATCTGCCCACTTCCATTCAGGTCTTTTCCTCTTCCTCTTAATTTCACAAACATGCAACACATTCTATTTTTTCTTCACCACTCATTCTTGCACATTCCAAGTCACAGCCTTTCAAATGCCACAGTCCTTAGCAGAGTGGACATTAGGGAGGTATCATAAGAGACTGCAGAGGGAGGGGGAGAATTGTACTTCCTTTTCTGAAGAAATTATTTAATATGTCTGGCTATCAGTGCAACCAAATCATGAGCAGTCCAGTGCAGTTTGGATTTACTGAAGTATTCTTTTGCTATTCCTAATTCTCAGTAATATTCACACTTTCTTAAGTAACTCTGAAATCTCCATAAAGTAGGAAATTGTGACTATAATACTTTTTTTTAATGCTTCAATTCAATGATGGGGCAAAAAATCCCATGCTTACATTCTATGTGATTTGTAGTAGAATTATAGCAGAACTTGACTAGTCAAGTTTCTATTTAATAAATGACTCTTATGGATTAGCACTGTCTTATATTAATTTAATTAAAAAATAAATCTTGAATACCCCTGGGTGCTTACTTCCAAGAAGTATTCACAGGACTGTTGCTTCAAGAAGTTTATGTAAGGTTGCCTCTTGTATGATTAAACAGACATACAGGAGGCAATTTTTTCTTCTCACTGCCTCTGCTTTAAAGAGAAAAAAAATGGTCTTACTGATTTGCTTCTTATTGTAGAAGTTTCAAAAGCCTTTATTTCACACGTAACACTTATCCTTGACTTTTCTCATGTCCTTGACACAAATGTAAGATCAACATTATTCAAAGTACAATTAAAAAATATATATACTTTGGATTTTGGTTCTGTATTACCTATATTTATGCAAAGGCATGAAGGGATTAAACCTGCTGTATGATGCATTTAATGCATGTAATGCAGCTGTTAATATAACTGAGCCTGCCTCCAAACAACCTACTTTTCATGTGCAATTTCCATGGTTCATTATACTAATAGTCCCATCATAGTATCATTATACCTTTGTTTCATCTGGCATATTCTCACAACTGCAACAACTCATACATATAACATGATAAAAGAATGTTTATTTACATATAAAATCATACACCGAAATGCAAAATCAGATCTATGACAAAGAAATAGTTACAGTTGTCCAAATAAACTAAGAAGATCTTATTCTTCATTATATGCTTTACAAATACATGAGTAAACTAATAACAATGCCGAGTCCTGCTTCCACTGTAGGTGGCTCAGAAGAGATCTTTTATAATTAATTCTCAAGACCATATGTCTCTGTTGATATTGAAGTGCTTAGTTCCAAATGAGTCATCTTCATTCAAGCATCTTAGTTCAAGAGTAGATGATTAGATCTTAAGCTGAAAACCTATTAGTAGGTAAGCATTTTCACCGCAGTATTAAAGGAATATCATAGTGCAATTGCAGACAGATACTTTACATCTGATCCTGGGAACCTCATTATTGTTTCATATTTGTACACTTAAAATCTAACATAACTTTCTGGGGCTGATCACATTCTTCATCATTTGAACTGGATTAACCCAGCCAAATGATTCTTATAATAAGAACTAAGGATGAAACAGTATATTACACAGTAATATGGGAGATGTATCAAAATGTTTTTCAAGGAAGGCTTATTACCCACCCCTTAGTCACCTAAGATATATCATACCTCCAGAGGAAGCTTATTCTCCACAACCAGAAGTGGGATTTTATATGGTCATGATTTCCTCTAACAATTAGGTAATACTACATAATTTGAGTTAATGAGTTTTTAGACTTATTGCTCCATCTAAAATCTATTCCCAGTTTGCTTACAAAAACTCCAACAGATTTCTGTTTATTTTGGTTTTCTGATAGGCCAGAAGTCTGCTTTGTTCACTGCAGAAGCAGACTGGAAACTCAGCCTTTGCACTTTCAGAACTGAAGAAAGACGGAGAGGGTAGATTTGAAGTCTTTCCTTGTCCAGAATTGCTAGGTATCATCTGATACTACAAAATCTGCCAGGCACTAACCCACTTAGCCTGCAGTCTGCGTCTTGTGACCGATTCTGACTTACAAATTGCACAGCCGTGCAAAGGCCTAAGTTTTGGATTTGTTTGATTCTTTCCAATCTCCTTCTGTTCGGATAGTTTTAGAGAAATTAACAGTTTACATGCCTCTTTATGTTGTTTTGGTGAGTCCTATTAAAGATACTACCTATAAATCATCTTAACTTAGTTAGGCAGTCAACTGGCCAAGTCTGTAGATGATGCTAAACTATTCAGGGTGGTAGAAGCCAAAAGTCACTGTGAAATGCTCTGAAAGGATCTCTTTAAATTGGATGAATATTCAACCAAATTTAAGTAAGTGTAATTTTTGCTTTGGGGCAAAAATCTTCATATATATTCTGATAGGGTCTAAGCTGTCTGTAACTAAGCAAGAAAGAGATCTTGGCATCATAATGTATAGCTCAATTAAGATGTCAACTCAGTGTGCAGCAGCTGTGAAAAAGGGAAATTCCATGCTAGGGATCATTAGCAAAGGGAGTGAAAATGAAAACACTAACATATTAATATATATATACTACTAAAACTCTCAGTGTTTATCCGTTTGTCTGTTTGTACCCTCAAGTTAGCTCAAACAGTGCATTATACTGCGGAAATTTTTGAATCAAGGAACAGTACCTAAAATCCGTACCTAACTTTAAAAATGCGTAAAAAATCCAGGACCCATTATTTCTGTGGAATTGAAATTTCCACAATGTTCAGACTGTTAATGTTTCCTACTACAGATTAAGGTTGCTATGGTAACTAATTATTTTGGCCTGGTGAAGAGGTTGAATTTAATTGTCTCCTTTTCACATGTTAAATGGTTGCATCACCTGGGGGGAAGGAACTTCCTTGGACTTTTTTCTGTTTCCTCTCTGTACAGACATGTAGAGAGTCAAGCTGCTCTCACTGAGAGCCAAGACTTTTAAATATGTTTTGCTTTCTGTAAATAAATTATTTTTATAGAAATGCCTGGTGTGTGTGACTTTTCTGATCTCTCCTGGGCCAAAGGATTTCCCAGCAATCTGCCAACAGGTTATGTGCCCAGTAAACAGCCCAGTAAGCCCAGTAAAACCCAGAGAGAAAAGAGAGATCAGCTCCACACCTCATGCACAATTTAGAGGCAGGTAGCAAAGACCTGTGAAGATTTTCTTTGGAGCCACCTGGAGATTTTCCAGCAACTGCCGGTCTACAGGACAAAGAAGCCAGCTGAGGTGACTTGCAAAAGAAGGAAGAAGCCATGGCTACCTCCCAGCCCTCAGCAATGCCTCTGGAGCGCCTATCAGAGACCAACTATTTGAATTGGGCCTTGAAGATGGAGATGTATCTTCGCAGAGAGAATCTTTGGCTGCCAATTGGTGAGCAAACCCCCCAAAATCCCAGTACTGAATGGCTGAGACAGGATGAGCGGGCTAGAGCCACCATTATCCTGGGAGTTGAGGACAATCAGCTAGTCCACGTGCGAGGCATGCAGTCTGCAAAGCAACTTTGGGATGCTTTGAGAGACTTGTATGTAAAGGCAACAGCAGGGAGTAAAGTTACCCTGACGAAAAAGCTGTACAAAGCCTACCTTGCAGAAGAAGATAGCCTTCCTGAGCACCTGCATTATATTCAGCAGCTGTTTGTTGAGTTGCAGGAGAGAGGAACGTAATTTATACTTCTCATAAAATCCTATATCCTCCTGTCCTCACTAAATGAAACGAGGGACACG
Source organism: Candoia aspera (assembly GCF_035149785.1). NCBI lineage: Eukaryota > Metazoa > Chordata > Lepidosauria > Squamata > Candoiidae > Candoia > Candoia aspera. The sequence goes on from NC_086154.1 coordinate 188,332,324, forward strand.
CTGATTTGTACCCTGGAGGCTATGCCTGAAGCAGACCTCACCCCATCGTATGTTACACAGCGCTTACTCGCTGAATGGGAGAAGAGAGAGGAAAGATCCCCCCCCCCATCTCCTCTGGAAAGCTGCAATACCAGAAAATGAGGGAAAAGAAGGGAAAGGAACCTGAGGCCACAGCGCTAGCAAGCCAGCGATGCTTCACTTGTGGTTCAGCTGGACATTTGCAGAAAGACTGTGCCTTGAGACCCAAGAGTAGAAAGACAGAGAAGAAGAACACAAGGGCAACACAGAAGAAGGCTCTTCAGACAACCCAAATTGCACAGGTTGCTGAGAAGGGTAATTCTGATGTATGGGTGTTAGATTCTGGGGCCAATTGTCATTTATGTAATTGTAAAAGCTCTTTTGTGTCACTGTCTAAAACTGAAAGACAAAGTGTATCTTTGGCTGATGGGTCTGTGACCAAAATTATGGGACAAGGTGACTTGTATTTATCCTGCTTGGGAGAAACTGTAAAAGGTGTGTTGTATGTGCCAAATTTACAATCAAACCTTTTATCTGTGGCACAATTGGCTGCAACAGGTTATATCATAACATTTAAGAAAAATGGTTGTGAGATATGTAAAAATGGGAAATCGTATGCTACTGGTATGTTAAAAGACTCCTTGTACATTGTGCAAAATGCAAGGAAGCCAAGCTGCAAGGCTGCAGTTGGAAACACGCCATATCATGACCAATGTATACACCTGATACACAGGAGATTTGGTCATGCTAATTTCAAGTATATAGCACAAATGCTACAGCTGTGTGCTGACCTAAAGTTAAAACCCTGTGATAAATACTTAGATTGTGTAGTTTGCAAAGAATGCAAAACACTAAAAGCTCCTGTGAGTAAGCACAGTGACAGAGTTACAACTAGACCTTTGGAAATTGTACACTCTGACATTATTGGTCCTTTTGCTTCAAGTCTTGGACAAGCAAGGTGTGCAATGACCATCATTGATGATTTCTCAAGATACACATTTATCTACATCTTAAAACATAAAGATGAGGCATTTGAGAAATTTAAAAGTTTTGTGACATGGGCAAATGGAAAATTCCCTAGGCCTGTATCTGCACTCCAATGTGATAGAGGAGGAGAGTACCTTTCTCACAAATTCAAAAGGTTCCTAGCAGAAAAAGGGATAGAACAAATTCTTTCTAACCCCCACACCCCTCAGCAAAATGGTGTTGCTGAAAGAAAGGGCAGAACCTTGAAAAATGCGATGGAATGCATGCTAAAAGATTCACATTTATCTTTTAAGTATTGGGGAGAGGCCATATCTACTGCCTCTTATGTACAAAACAGATTGTATAACTCTGTGATTCAGGACACTCCATTCCGTTTGTTTTATGGTGTGAAACCAAAGGTAAACCATCTTAGAGTGTTTGGTAGCACTGCATGGGTTCATGTTCCAAAACAGCAGAGAAGAAAGGAGGCCCCACAACAAAGAAAGCCATTTTTGTTGGCTATGAACAAAGCCAAAGGAGCTACAGGTTCATAATGGGAGAGAAACTGATAATTAGCAAAAGCGCTTCTTTTGCTGAACAAAACTGGGGGAGATTAAACTCTAGCTCTCCAGTTGATCTGACCACCACAAGAGAACAGCAAGGACTTGCTGATGGTGATCTTTTGCCTGATGAGGACATTAAACCAGAAAAGCAAACTGAAGATCTGTCTGATGAGACAGAAGCTTCTCAGGAAAGTGATAGGAGTCAAAATTTAAGCCCTGTATTACCTCGCAGATCTCAGAGGAGTAATAAAGGCATTCCTCCATCACGTTTTCAGGCTGAAACAGTAAAGGCTTTTCACATATTCACAGAACCTGAGTCTTTAGAACAAGTGAATGCTTTACCACCTGAGATTGCACAAAATTGGCATTCTGCCATGCAACAGGAGTTAGCATCCTTAAAAGAAAATAAAACATGGAAACTGGTAAATCTATCTCCCAATGAACGCTGTCTGAAAACCCATAGGTGGGTTTTCAAACTGAAAAGGGATGCTGATGGCAAAATCCAAAAATATAAAGCAAGGTTAGTTGCAAAAGGGTTCACTCAAAGGAAAGATTTAGACTTTGACAAGACTTTTGCACCAGTTACTAAAGGTGAATCAATTAGATTACTGTTAAAAGTTGCTGCACTGAAAGGAATGTCAGTTCACCACTATGACATTCAGACTGCATTTCTCTATGGTGATTTAGACCACAAATTATACATGCAGCAACCCCCTGGCTATGAAAAAGGGGGAGAATCTAGTCTGTGAACTGCAGAAGTCAATCTATGGGTTAAAACAAGCTGCTAGATCCTGGAACCAAAAATTAGATGAAAAACTGCAGAATTTTGGTTTTGAAAAAGGAAAGGCAGATCCATGTGTATATATGAAGAAAGACAAACAAGGCTGTATGTATCTGTGCATTTATGTTGATGATTTGCTGCTGTTCACATCAACAGAAAAACAAAGGCTTGATTTTGAAGCCTGCATGAAAAGCCATTTCACATTAAAAAACCTTGGAATTATAACAACCTAGGTTTGGAAAAACACAGGGAGGAGGATGGTAGCTTTCTGTTAAACCAAAGGGGAGATAATGTTAAAATAATGTGAATGGAAAGACATACAGAGTTGTCAAAGAAAATTGGTTGGCATCTTAATCTGTAGTATAAAAAGGGGAGTGTTAATGTTTCCTACTACAGATTAAGGTTGCTACAGTAACTAATCATTTTGGCCATGAAGAAGTTGAATTTAATTGTCTCCTTTTCACATGTTAAATGGTTGCATCACCTGGGGGGAAGGAACTTCCTTGGACTTTTTTCTGTTTCCTCTCTGTACAGACATGTAGAGAGTCAAGCTGCTCTCACTGAGAGCCAAGACTTTTAAATATGTTTTGCTTTCGTTTTGCTTTCTGTAAATAAATTATTTTTATAGAAATGCCTGGTGTGTGTGACTTTTCTGATCTCTCCTGGGCCAAAGGCTTTCCCAGCAATCTGCCAACACAGACCAGTTTTATTCGTGAAGTTGTTGACATTGCAGCATCCCCGCAATCACGTGATCATGGTTTCCGACGCTGCCTGCTAGCTTCCCACAAGGAATGTCAGTGGGAAAGCCAGCAGAAAGTTGGAAGTCGCTCCCGCCCCCGCAGCTTTTTTGTCCAACCGTGGTCATTCTATTTATCTGTTTAGGTAAGTAAATATTGACTTATTATTGAAGTTCTTTTGCCACTATTATTTTTCTATTTATGATATATACTCTTCTTAGATGATTGCCTGACATATATGGTCAGCCTAAAATTTAATGTTCATTCTGGTCACATGAGACTACACTACCTGTCTCTCAAAGGATGACCCAACAAGTCACAGGGGTGTCTAGTGCCCTTATAGAAATTTGGCTTGTCCATATCAGGAGTAGTGTGTGAAGTTTTAGTTGCTGTATAATAGAACTGTAAAAAGAGCAGAAAAAGAACAACCAAAATGATCAGGAGGCTTAAACACTTTCCCTATGAGACAAGATGAAATTTGGATTCTTTTGGTTAGAAAAAAATGACTTAGGACGAACATGACTGAGGTATATTATATCATGCATAGCATGGAGAAAGTAGAAAGGAAATAAAGCTAATGGAAGGAAATGTAGAACAGAAACCATAAAGCACTTCTTCACATAGTGCAACTTGAGTAGCTTTAAAGGGAGATTGGATACATTCATAGAGGGCAGGTCTATCCAGGGCTACATGAAGACCCAATGTTATTTCAGGTTTCAAGGCAGCATGCCTCCAAGTTACAGGGAACGATGGTGGAGGACAGGCATATCTCCATCTCCTGCTTCCAACTACCCCATATACATCTGGTTGATCACATATTCCTGTGTTTTAAAAAAATTTAATGGGGGGAGATCCTTCTTTTTTGATGGACTAATATAACTATTTGGGTTTTTTATGTTGGAGATGTTAACAAATCAGCATGCCTCATTAGCATATGTATGAGTTGCTCTGGGATGCAGATTCTATGTGCAAGGAAGCTGTTTGTTGCCACTCCCACTTCCTCTCTCTCTCTTCCTCCTTTCACCGTCTGAGGAGGCAGCACGCTTTTGCAGCCCCCCCCCCCCCATCTTGGCCACATGCTTGGGCCTTCAAGAAGGATTTTTCCCCATTTTCTGCATGCAGCTCTTAGCAGCTATGAGGCTAAGAGTTCATTAAGTTTAGGGAACAGAAGAAACAAAGAATATTCAGTTTTCTACCAAAGATGGATGTACTGTAACTGAACCAAATAAATCACTCTTTTTACTTACTTTTGAACCTACTTTATCTAAGTAGGTTATTCTTTATGCTTGGGAAGGCTGAGTGTGTAAGATCAATAACCTGTATTTCTCTAAAGTGCTCATTAAAGCTATTTTAGATAGTATGCTTTTTATGTGTGCAGCTTCTCTGCTGTGTTAAGCTCTGCTCCATTCAGTGGTCCTAGCTGTCCACTAATGGCTTCATCTTATGTTTGTTGTTTATTCGTTTAGTCGCTTCCGACTCTTCGTGACTTCATGGACCAGCCCACGCCAGAGCTTCCTGTCGGTCGTCAACACCCCCAGCTCCCCCAGGGACGAGTCCGTCACCTCTAGAATATCATCCATCCATCTTGCCTTTGGTCGGCCCCTCTTCCTTTTGCCTTCCACTCTCCCTAGCATCAGCATCTTCTCCAGGGTGTCCTGTTTTCTCATTATGTGGCCAAAGTATTTCATTTTTGCCTTTAATATCATTCCCTCAAGTGAGCAGTCTGGCTTTATTTCCTGGAGGATGGACTGGTTGGATCTTCTTGCAGTCCAAGGCACTCTCAGAATTTTCCTCCAACACCACAGTTCAAAAGCATCGATCTTCCTTCGCTCAGCCTTCCTTATGGTCCAGCTCTCGCAGCCATATGTTACTACAGGGAACACCATTGCTTTAACTATGCGGGCCTTTGTTGTCAGTGTGATGTCTCTGCTCTTAACTATTTTATCGAGATTTGTCATTGCTCTTCTCCCAAGGATTAAGCGTCTTCTGATTTCCTGACTGCAGTCAGCATCTGCAGTAATCTTTGCACCTAGAAATACAAAGTCTTTCACTGCTTCTACATTTTCTCCCTCTATTTGCCAGTTATCAATCAAGCTGGTTGCCATAATCTTGGTTTTTTTGAGGTTTAGCTGCAAACCAGCTTTTGCACTTTCTTCTTTCACCTTCATCATAAGGCTCCTCAGTTCGTCTTCGCTTTCAGCCATCAAAGTGGTATCATCTGCATATCTGAGATTGTTAATGTTTCTTCCAGAGATTTTAACTCCAGCCTTGGATTCCTCAAGGCCAGCTTGTCGCATGATGTGTTCTGCATACAAGTTGAATAGGTAGGGTGAGAGTATACAGCCCTGCCGTACTCCTTTCCCAATCTTAAACCAGTCTGTTGTTCCGTGGTCTGTTCTTACTGTTGCTACTTGGTCGTTATACAGATTCTTCAGGAGGCATACAAGATGACTTGGTATCCCCATACCACTAAGAACGTGCCACAATTTGTTATGGTCCACACAGTCAAAGGCTTTAGAATAGTCAATAAAACAGAAATAGATGTTTTTCTGAAACTCCCTGGCTTTTTCCATTATCCAGCGGATATTGGCAATTTGGTCTCTAGTTCCTCTGCCTTTTCTAAACCCAGCTTGTACATCTGGCAATTCTCGCTCCATGAACTGCTGAAGTCTACCTTGCAGGATCTTGAGCATTACCTTACTGGCATGTGAAATGAGTGCCACTGTTCGATAGTTTGAACATTCTTTAGTGTTTCCCTTTTTTGGTATGGGGATATAAGTTGATTTTTTCCAGTCTGATGGCCATTCTTGTGTTTTCCAAATTTGCTGGCATATAGCATGCATTACCTTGACAGCATCATCTTGCAAGATTTTGAACAGTTCAGCTGGGATGCCGTCGTCTCCTGTTGCCTTGTTATTAGCAATGCTTCTTAAGGCCCACTCAACCTCACTCTTCAGGATGTCTGGCTCTAGCTCACCGACCACACTGTCAAAGCTATCCCCGATATTGTTATCCTTCCTATACAGGTCTTCTGTATATTCTTGCCACCTTTTCTTGATCTCTTCTTCTTCTGTTAGGTCCTTGCCATCTTTGTTTTTGATCATACCCATTTTGATCTGGAATTTGCCTCCAATGTTTCTAATTTTCTGGAAGAGGTCTCTTGTCCTTCCTATTCTATTGTCTTCTTCCACTTCCATGCATTGCTTGTTTAAAAATAATTCCTTATCTCTTCTGGCTAACCTCTGGAATTTTGCATTTAATTGGGCATATCTCCCCCTATCACTGTTGCCTTTTGCTTTCCTTCTTTCTTGGGCTACTTCTAGTGTCTCAGCAGACAGCCATTTTGCCTTCTTGGTTTTCTCTTTCTTTGGGATGTATTTTGTTGCCGCCTCCTGAACAATGCTGCCAACTTCTGTCCAGAGTTCTTCCGGGACCCTATCTACTAAGTCCAGTCCCTTAAAGCGATTCTTCACCTCCACTGCATATTCCTTAGGAATCTTAGTGAGCTCATATCTAGCTGATCTGTGGGTCTTCCCTAATCTCTTTAGTCTGATCCTAAATTGTGCAAGAAGAAGTTCGTGATCTGAACTACAGTCAGCTCCAGGCCTTGTTTTTACCGACTGTACAGATGTCCGCCACCTTTGGCTGCAAAGGATGTAATCAATCTGATTTCGGTGGTGTCCATCTGGTGAAGTCCATGTATAAAGCCGTCTCTTAGGTTGTTGGAAGAGAGTGTTTGTTATGCAGAGTGAGTTGTCTTGGCAAAATTCTATCAGCCTGTGTCCTGCTTCGTTTTGTTCTCCCAGGCCATACTTACCTGTAATTCGAGGTGTCATTTGACTGCCCACCTTAGCATTCCAGTCTCCTGTGATGAAAATAACATCTCTTTTAGGCGTGTTGTCCAGTAGGTGCTGCAGATCCTCATAGAACTGCTCTACTTCAGCTTCTTCAGCATTTGTGGTTGGGGCGTATATTTGGATCACTGTGATGTTAGATGGCTTGCCCTGAATTCGAATTGAGATCATTCTGTCGTTTTTTGGGTTGTATCCAAGCACTGCTTTAGCCACTTTACTATTAATTATGAAGGCTACTCCATTTCTTCTGTGGTCCTCTTGTCCGCAGTAGTAGATCTGGTGGTCATTTGATGTGAAGTGGCCCATTCCAGTCCATTTCAGTTCACTGACGCCCAGAATGTCTATCTTTAATCTTGACATCTCACCAATAACCACATCCAATTTGCCCTGGCTCATAGATCTTACATTCCAGGTTCCGATGGTGTGTTGATCCTTAGAACATCGGATTCGCCGTTCACCACCAGCACCGTCGGCCGCTAGCCGTCCTTTCGGCTTTGAGCTAGCTGCGTCATCACGTCTGGGGCTAGTTGAGCTCATCCTCTGTTCCTCCCCAGTAGCATTTTGACCATCTTCCGACCTGGGGGTCTCATCTTCCGATGGTATACCGACATATCTCTGGTTGTACTGATCCATTTAGTTTTCACGGCAAGAATACTGGGGTGGGTTGCCATTACCTTCCCCAGGGATCGCATTTAGTCTGACCTCTCTGTCATGACCTTCCCGTCTTGGGTGGCCCTTCACGGTTTAGCTCATGGCATCATTGAGGTGCTCAAGCTCCAGCACCACGACAAGGTAACGATCCTTTGCTGAAGTTCATCTTATATGTATGTGTTTTTTAAAAAAATTAAATTAGTCTATCCAGTATATTCTAATCATGATTATGTTTCGGTCCAAAACTTCAATACATATGCATTCAATTTAATTTATGTTTATATAATCAGAAAATACATTAGATTATTTATTCAAGATCCTAGATCAGCAACCCTAATATATATCACACCAGCAATTTATGAATTCACTTTTAAGGGCAGTCTGAGAAAATATATGTAGTATAGTTTTAAGAATATATAAAAATCATTCTACTTAAAGGCAGGTTTGGTTCTACTATCTTATAGCTCTCTTTCTGTCATTAGTACTGCAGATACCACACAAAATAATTGCTACTAACATGACAATGGAAAAAAAGCATGTGGTGTTCTATATTGATTTTCCATTATATTTATTCCAGGATGAAAATTATGTTGGGAAAGCAGGATTCTCATGGATTCATGCCCATTAAAAATTTTGATCATTTTGCTGAGGATCATCTTTGAAAATGCATTCCTATACTAGTAAGAGTTGAGCAAGGCCACTACACTTAATAGACGGATGCTGCATAGCGTATCAGATGTGTTTAAGAGACGCTTTCTGTAAATACAACTTGATGTAACTTATGCATTATTAATGGCTTTTAAAAAGCACTGCCAAGGCAGACTAGGTCTGATGACACAGAGGAAGGGTTGAAAAGCCATGACACTTTGCCTCCTCTCTGCTTAGTGATAGCAATGGTTCAACACTTATGTGTTATAACCAAACCATGTCTCCCTATTCTGTCATACAGTGCCATCTTAACCAAGCAGTTCGAAAACATGCAAATGTGAGTAGATTAATTGGTACCGCTTCGGCGGGAAGGTAACGGCGTTCCGTGAGTCGTGCTGGCCACATGACCCGGAAGTGTCTATGACAACGCCGGCTCCAAGGCTTTGAAACGGAGATGAGCACCGCCCCCTAGAGTCGGACACGACTGGACTTTACGTCAAGGGAAACCTTTACCTTTACCTTTACTCTCAAGGATGTTTGCTCAGGAGATACACTTGAAATCTCCCCATCCATGACTCAGTTTTAGTACTTTGGATAAGAGCAGATGTAATGTTTCAAAGAGAGCCAGTGTGGTGTAGTGGTTAAGGCATCAGGCTAGAAACTGGGACACCATGAGTCACACCTTAGGCACAAAACAGCTGGGTAACCCTGAGCCAGACACTTCCACTCAGCCCTAGGAAGGAGGCAATGGTAAGCCACTTCTGAAAAACCTTGCCAAGAAAACTGCAGGGACTAGTCCAGGCCGTCACTAGGAGTCATCACTGACTTGATGGCACGCGCACACACAGACACAGAATTTCAAGACTTTTGGAAGTTATCTGAACTATGCTGCAGAAAAAACAAACAAACAAGTAAAAATACAGGAAGAGACTGTGGCAGTGGTTGATGTCTTCATGCCTCCAGCAGGACACATCAGATCCTCCAATAGGGAAAGGTCATTATTTTCTGTATTCATTCTCTAAACCCTTATAGCAACCCTAATTGAGTATGCAACCACTTTCATTATCCTACATATTAGTTTTAAACCCAGGCTTTCAAAAAAGGTCCCATTAGATTGGAAAATGCATACTCTAATCTAAATCCTCTTGAGGGATACTTCCAAATATTGTCTCTGTGTTCTGACACCCCTGCCTCTACATAATGCTTTACTCTGGACTATAATTGTCTTGGCAAATGAATTGTAAAGTCCAACTGTCAAATTTATACTGCTGGCTGTGATATCAAGATATAGCAGTTATCAAAATAGCCCTTAATTGTTGCAGTCCTGCTTGAAACTTGGATGATTGATGTTGCACTAAATTAAATGGAAGGGTATTATTTGTTTTAATAAAGTGGTATGGTTTCATTTCATTACAGTTGGCTATTATTGCAAATCCATTTTGTTATACCCCGAATCATCTCTGTTGGAATCTTTGTGAAACATTTAGCATGTTTCCTGGTTCAATTTGACATCTATTCTTCATATGTCTTTATTTTACAATGGCCCATTTTCTTCACTGAAACATATGTAGAACTCATATTAGCAAAACTGACACATTCCTGTCAGAACTTCTAAAAGGGAAACAGTGATTGCTGTAATTGTGAAATGTGTGAGACTCATGTAGCATAATTAAAGAATGCACTGTTATTATCTATCCTCTATCTGTGAAGTGTTTCTCTAGGTTAAAACCATTTCTAGTTTTATATAAAGCAGCATTTGATATATAGCAGCAAGAGAACAGGTTAGTTTCCTTCTGTTCCTACCTCTTAATTAGAATAGCTATGTGGGTTGATCATCTTTTTATTTTTTATTTTGGTTAAAAATATGTTTTTACAATCAGTTTGTCTGATCAGCTGACGCTACAGTGCAGTGGTGGCAGTCTGTTACGGCAACCTGCACCTCCAAGGCTCTTTTTTGGGACCCTCATCCCGCAACTGACTCTGATCTAAAATTTGGTGATGCCCCTTTCTGCCCTTCTGAGGCCAGAATCCATGGTAGCTGCAGTTCAGGCTCAACATATTCCTTGCTTCCGAGAATGAGGGAAGACTCGGAACTTGGCATCAACACCTAGTGTTGCTGGGGTCCTTCAAACATAAGACTGAACCTCAGCCATCCCAAAGGCGCTCAACATTTTGCTAATAGCCAAAGTTGTTCTTCTGACAACTGGAGAGAAGGACATGCCCTGCAGCTAATGGGAAGGGACATTTTTCAGTTCAAGATCTGAGAGGTAGTTGCGAAGAAGACAGCGTTGAGTTGGCTGAAGGCAGAGTCGCATTAATGTGCAAGGGGATTTCTGATGCCAAGCAAAAGCAATAAGAAAGCTGCTCTACACTTTGCCTGTATAATAACAATAACAATTATTATTATTATTTCCAGAGACAGCAAGGATCTAAACAGCTGTCTCATCCTAAGGAAACCAAGTGCTCCTGTGTTGTGTTGACCATATCTCACAGCTCACTGGAGATTGTTACACAGCAATGATGCTTGTATAATTTTCTTTCTAATGTCAAAAAGAACAAAAAGCTAGAGCAAAACGATCATAATTCAATTTTCTTCCCTATTTCCCACAGGTTTTCTGCCAAATCCATTTTTATTTCTGTCCTTTTCATGCAGGGATTTTATTATTTTATTTTATTATTTTATTATTTCTATAGCTGCCCATCTCACACACTTGACTCTGGGTGGCACACACAGTTAAAAGAACAAAAACCAAACAAAATAATTAAAAACAAAATTTGTTTATAGGTACATGTTTATTAAAATGTAATATATTTATCATATATTAACATGTTCAATTTGTAATGTATTATTTAAAATAGTTTTAAAATATAAGAATAGCATTCCTTACCTATTTTTTTATTTTGGGTCGTTACGAGATTAAACAGTTAATAAAGTTTTTTCAGTCATCAATGTTATGTTTTTCCTAAAACTATAAAGCTGCAATTATTTTGTTTCAGTTTCATATTTTTCCTAGGCTACTCATGGGGTAAAATTTGTTCTTAGTATAACATTCTGCATATTTTTGTGCGTTTTGCTCTTTATGTTATGGACAAGATTACTGTACAAATCATATATATATATATATTAGCAGAAAAACACTTTTCTTACACTTGGGTAAGAGCTCAATGGGATCTTTGCAACAGAAAAATAAAGCATCCGGAGCTTGCTCCTTGCAAAGCCGTAACAATTTTGCTTCCGTCCTTATTGCTCATTGGCTCACGTAGAAAAGAAAAAAACGGAAATGAACTAAACGCAGAGAGGACTTTTTGAGGGCAAATTTGCATATACATTCCCCAGTAGGTGGCGCTAACAGCATAGACGTCATCATTTAGTCTACATGTGGAAAAAAAGCCCGAAGGATTTCAGTTCCTTGCTAGCTCGCCGTGATCGTATAGTGGTTAGTACTCTGCGTTGTGGCCGCAGCAACCTCGGTTCGAATCCGAGTCACGGCAAACAAACATAAGCAAGTTTTTAATCCTAAATCCTCGTAGCAGCTGATTAAGAGTTTCCTAATTTTAAAACATTTAAAAAAAAATTACAGAAACTATTCCAGAGAATGTGAGTTGGAGAAAGGTGAGTAATCCCATTACATGCCTACCTTGAACATTTTCTATCCGCTGATTACAGAACAGCAATAGTTCAGCTCTGCAAATATTCACTCGAATTATTAACGTGTAAAAGAATTACTGATGTCAGTAAGTTACTTTTACTATGTGTATTATGTTTTACTACTAATATGTGTATTAACTCCCAGTGTTTCTGAAGAAATAAGTGGAGCATGTGGATTTTAAAATAAACAAAATAAACCTTTTGAATCCCGCCTGGTTCTGCTTTAAATGGTTAAGGGTATTGGCCCAGTCTCCCACGTTAGGTCCTCATGAGCAGCCGGAACCTAACATTTGCAACATTAGGGTGCTGGCTGCGGATGCTCGGCGTTGTAGTCCAACACAGCGGCAAAGGGGAGCCTCTTTCTGCTGCAAGAGCAGATGTGTCTGCCATGCAACATCTGTGCAGGACTCCGTGTGTCTAGCACGCAAAGCCAAGCCGGCTGCGGCTTGCATTTTATTAGGCTGCTCCAGACAGAGCTGTCTGTTTCCAAGCGGAGAGGACATCCTTAACATACACACCGGTTTATAAACATACGCAGTCGGTTCATAAATACATGAACTTACAGACTTAGTACGAATGATTTGCTGTATCAGAGAGTTAAAAAAAAGAGAAAAAGTAAAATTTCTCCTCCTTTCCTATTTTTGCCGTGACTCGGATTCGAACCGAGGTTGCTGCGGCCACAACGCAGAGTACTAACCACTATACGATCACGGCAAACTATGGGAGAAGCTGTTTTGACAGATTTGATCTGTACCACCCTCTAGCAGAGCTGTGAGACTACTGCCCTCTAGTGTTAGCCCGCATGACTGAAGTATCATCTCCATTGTTTTGTTTTGTTTTGTTTTGTTTTGTTTTGTTTTGTTTTGTTTTGTTTTGTTTTGTTTTGTTTTGTTTTATTATTTTCCAATAGAAGAGAATATCTGTAGCTCAGGGTTGAACGGTGGAGTCCTTGGTGTGCTAGAAGGGAGTGGGGTTTGCTCCCTGTTTATATACAGGAGCTTGGCCTGCCTGTGTTGGTGGGGGTGTGGTTTTCTCTGACACTGATGGGCTGGCCATGCTGTTCTGTTCTGTTCTGTTTTGTTATTTATTTTGTGTGTGTGTGTGTGTGTGTGTGTGTTTTGACTTCCATTACTTTCATTCTAGTAAGATAATTTTTTTTTTGCTCCTGAGTTATATTCCATGTGAATATAACTTTGTAGTTATTTTTAGTAAAGCATGTTATAGTTCCATATCATTGCCATTTCAGAGGGAGATTGGGATTTGCAGGGCTTTTAAATATTAATTCCATGATATCAAACATTCACAAATGGATTTTTTTTTTAAAGCAGGGAGCACAGGGCAAATAAGCAGAATTAAAATAAGAACAGGGGCTCTCCTTTAGGTCTCAGAGACATTGAGAAATGTTTAATTTCAATGGTTCAGGAAGATTTCAAGGGCAAAATTCTAGTTTTTAAAGTCAGGTGAGAGCAAGTTTACTGGTAATGTAAACCTACATTTCAACTGGCTAGAAAGTTCAGTGGGGAAAAAGGTAAATTCAAAACATGATCACATCAAGTATGCTTGTCTATGTAATAAATACATAAACTGAAACAACGCCAATGGTTATTCTTCCCTGTTAGTGCTCTGGAAACTCTTATTGCAACAGCTGTGGATTCTCACACACTGAGCAAATCAAAACTCTGTGGGTCTTTGATTCAGCTGCAGATTTAATATTTGGAACAGATGAATGGCCACTTATGGAATCTTATCCCTTTGGCATCACCTTCTGCATGACAAGGAGGTTGGGGAGCACTGAATGATGCTGATTTCAGAGCCTGACCCCAAATTTCCTCTTACATTCACTTCTAGAACTACCTGCCTGTTGTTTTGTTTTTTGTGCAGATAAGTTGCCTCCTCTCAGGTAGAGGATAAAGTGATGAGAAGGTTTTCGTTTTTGGTGTGGGGAAGGAGATGTTCTCCATTTATTGTACTAGAGGTGACCAAATCAACCAGATCAAATGGTTTGACCCCTTCTGGCAGTCTCTTCACACAGCTATTCAGGAACTGCATAAAATCTAAAACATTCTGAGAACATTATTTCTAAGTATCTGTCCATGGCTAGAAAAAAAGAAGCAATGACAGAAAAGTTGAGATAGAAACCACAAGCACACTGATAAATCAGAATGTTTTTTAACAAAAAGAAAGGGAAGATGAAAATAATGTCATTGTTCTGGCTTTAATCAAGAAAATGCTGAGAAGTAGAGGGAGGGGGAAAGGGGGGGTGGAGTTTAAAAGGCTGTATAAAAACCACAATGGAGAAAATAAAGAATAAGTTTATTCTTTAAACTTAAAGAGAGGATGCCAGGTAGAAAATATCAGGATCTGAAAAGTAAGGTGGCCCTGAAAGAAGTAAAACATAAGCAAAGGGAAGGAAAGGAAGGACAAAGAATCCTATTTCCTGCAAACCAATTTCACTATTTCAGCAAAGCGAGGACCCATCACCTGCCCATTTTCAGGTTATCAGTAACTGTAGTGCGTGAAAAAAGCTTGAGGATTAGAGGCTTAGTGTCTTAGTACAGAATATGTCCTTCTGTGCATATGCCCCACTGTGAGCAATGAAATGTTTCATGAATGCCCGTGCTTACCTAAGATTCAGGTTCTTGTTTTCTGCCTCTTTGGGGGAATTTACAGTGCCCTGAGATTTTTTTGCAGAGACCAAAATCAAATCCGTCCCCTCCATTCTTCAGTTCCAGCTCAAAACAGATTGCTAACACCATCTTGGTTTGTTTTTTCCCTAGATACAGCATCTATAGTGGTGAACCCTTTTGAATTTTCTATATTTCTGCATAAATATGACCTAAAACATGATCTGTTCTCCACACATCCTAAAACTAGATAAAGAGAACCCAATTAAACACACAAATATGTAGCTTTGGATCATTTTCCTCAAACAATCAATGAGCAAGTATAATGTTTTTGACTCATTTGTTTAATTGGGTTCTTTTTATTTAGTTTTAGGACTTGTGTGAAAAGCAGATCATGTTTTAGGTCATATTTATGCAGAAATATTGAAAATTCAAAAGGATTCACAAACTTTTAAGTACTGCTCTATCTCTATCATCTGTCTGTCTGTCTGTCTGTCTGAATGCTAGCCTGCTACAATTAAAAAACTGCATGCAACACTTCAGCAAAATACAATAAATAGTTGTATATATGGTGCAGAAGTAATCAAAATATCCACAATAATAGTTCAGAATAAAAACCAGTTCTAAAAACAACTGCAGCTGACATACAATCATCATAACAGGATCCACCCATCAAACAACAAAAATGTTTGGAAGAGTTCCATCTTTAACATAGTCTGAAATCCATTGATGGAAGGGCAAGCTGATCTCCAAGAGAAGGCCTTTACATGGCACAGGACCCAAGCAGTACAGTGTCTCTTTGTAAAACAATTACGAACAAGCACTACCAGGATTAACAGTGTCATCATGTTCGCAGGAAAGGGGAAAACCTCTTATTCACAGTCCTAAAAGTAGGACCACGACAAGGTAATGATCCTTCAGCAAAGGATCGTTACCTTGTCGTGGTGCTGGAGCTTGAGCACCTCAATGATGCCATGAGCTAAACCATGAAGGGCCACCCAAGACGGGAAGGTCATGACAGAGAGGTCAGACTAAATGCGATCCCTGGGGAAGGTAATGGCAACCCACCCCAGTATTCTTGCCGTGAAAACTAAATGGATCAGTACAACCAGAGATATGTTGGTATACCATCGGAAGATGAGACCCCCAGGTCGGAAGATGGTCAAAATGCTACTGGGGAGGAACAGAGGATGAGTTCAACTAGCCCCAGACGTGATGACGCAGCTAGCTCAAAGCCGAAAGGACGGCTAGAGGCCGACAGTGCTGGTGGTGAACAGCGAATCTGATGTTCTAAGGATCAGCACACCACTGGAGCCTGGAATGTAAGATCTATGAGCCAGGGCAAATTGGATGTGGTTATTGGTGAGATGTCAAGATAGACATTTTGGGCATCAGTGAACTGAAATGGACTGGAATGGGCCACTTCACATCAAATGACCACCAGATCTACTACTGTGGACAAGAGGACCACAGAAGAAATGGAGTAGCCTTCATAATTAATAGTAAAGTGGCTAAAGTAGTGCTTGGATACGATCCAAAAAATGACAGAATGATCTCAATTCGAATTCAGGGCAAGCCATCTAACATCACAGTGATCCAAATATACGCCCCAACCAGAGATGCTGAAGAAGCTGAAGTAAAGCAGTTCTATGAGGATCTGCAGCACCTACTGGACAACACGCCTAAAAGAGATGTTATTTTCATCACGGGAGACTGGAATTCTAAGGTGGGCAGTCAAATGACACCTGGAATTACAGGTAAGCATGGCCTGGGAGAACAAAATGAAGCAGGACATAGACTGATAGAATTTTGCCAAGACAACTCACTCTGCATAACAAACACTCTCTTCCAACAACCTAAGAGACGGCTTTATACATGGACTTCACCAGATGGACAACACCGAAATCAGATTGACTAGATCCTTTGCAGCCAAAGGTGGCGGACATCTATACAGTCGGTAAAAACAAGACCTGGAGCTGACTGTAGTTCCGATCATGAACTTCTTCTTGCACAATTTAGGATCAGACTAAAGAGATTAGGGAAGACCCACAGATCAGCTAGATAGGAGTTTACTAATATTCCTAAGGAATATGCAGTGGAGGTGAAGAATCGATTTAAGGGACTGGACTTAGTAGATAGGGTCCCGGAAGAACTCTGGACAGAAGTTCGCAACATTGTTCAGGAGGCGGCAACAAAATACATCCCAAAGAAAGAGAAAACCAAGAAGGCAAAATGGCTGTCTGATGAGACACTAGAAGTAGCCCAAGAAAGAAAGAAAGCAAAAGGCAAGAGTGATAGGGGGAGATATGCCCAATTAAATGCAAAATTCCAGAGGTTAACCAGAAGAGATAAGGAATTATTTTTAAACAAGCAGTGTGCAGAAGTGGAAGAAGACAATAGAATAGGAAGGACAAGAGACCTCTTCCAGAAAATTAGAACCATCGGAGGTAAATTCCAGGCAAAAATGGGTATGATCAAAAACAAAGATGGCAAGAACCTAACAGAAGAAGAAGAGATCAAGAAAAGGTGGCAAGAATATACGGAAGACCTGTATAGGAAGGATAACAATATCGGGGATAGCTTTGACGGTGTGGTCAGTGAGCTAGAGCCAGACATCCTGAAGAGTGAGGTTGAATGGGCCTTAAGAAGCATTGCTAATAACAAGGCAGCAGGAGATGACGGCATCCCAGCTGAACTGTTCAAAATCTTGCAAGATGATGCTGTCAAGGTAATGCATGCTATATGCCAGCAAATTTGGAAAACACAAGAATGGCCATCAGACTGGAAAAAATCAACTTATATCCCCATACCAAAAAAGGGGAACACTAAAGAATGTTCAAACTATCGAACAGTGGCACTCATTTCACATGCCAGTAAGGTAATGCTCAAGATCCTGCAAGGGAGACTTCAGCAATTCATGGAGCGAGATTTGCCAGATGTACAAGCTGGGTTTAGAAAAGGCAGAGGAACTAGGGACCAAATTGCCAGTATCCGCTGGATAATGGAAAAAGCCAGGGAGTTTCAGAAAAACATCTATTTCTGTTTGATTGACTATTCTAAAGCCTTTGACTGTGTGGACCATAAAAAATTGTGGCAAGTTCTTAGTGGTATGGGGATACCAAGTCATCTTGTCTGCCTCCTGAAGAATCTGTATAACGACCAAGTAGCAACAGTAAGAACAGACCAGGGAACAATGGACTGGTTTAAGATTGGGAAAGGAGTACGGCAGGGCTGTATACTCTCACCCTACCTATTCAACTTGTACACAGAACACATCATATGACATGCTGGGCTTGAGGATCCATGGCTGGAATTAAAATTGCTGGAAGAAACATTAACAATCTCAGATATGCAGATGATACCACTTTGATGGCTGAAAGCGAAGAGGAACTGAGGAGCCTTATGATGAAGGTGAAAGAAGAAAGTGCAAAAGCTGGCTTGCAGATAAACCTCAAAAAAACCAAGATTATGGCAACCAGCTTGATTGATAACTGGCAAATAGAGGGAGAAAATGTAGAAGCAGTGAAAGACTTTGCATTCCTAGGTACAAAGATTACTGCAGATGCTGACTGCAGTCAGGAAATCGGAAGACGCTTAATCCTTGGGAGAAGAGCAATGACAAATCTCGATGAAATAGTTAAGAGCAGAGACATCACACTGACAACAAAGGTCCGCATAGTTAAAGCAATGGTGTTTCCCGTAGTAACATATGGCTGCGAGAGCTGGACCATAAGGAAGGCTGAGCGAAGGAAGATCGATGCTTTTGAACTGTGGTGTTGGAGGAAAATTCTGAGAGTGCCTTGGACTGCAAGAAGATCCAACCAGTCCATCCTCCAGGAAATAAAGCCAGACTGCTCACTTGAGGGAATGGTATTAAAGGCAAAACTGAAATACTTTGGCCACATAATGAGAAGACAGGACACCCTGGAGAAGATGCTGATGCTAGGGAGAGTGGAAGGCAAAAGGAAGAGGGGCCAACCAAGGGCAAGATGGATAGATGATATTCTAGAGGTGACGGACTCGTCCCTGGGGGAGCTGGGGGTGTTGACGACCGACAGGAAGCTCTGGAGTGGGCTGGTCCATGAAGTCACGAAGAGTCAGAAGCGACTAAATGAATAAACAACAAAAGTAGCTGGAATAAACTTATGAATCTGCATTATCCAGTCTAGCAGTTAATTTACAACAATAAACTCACAAGTTGGGAGCTCTCTAGGAGATCACTCAAAGTAGTTGCTTCCAAATCTCATTATATCTTATTAGTCAAAAATCAAACCCAGGTAACTCTTCACACTAAGGACACCTCAATGTATTAATTTACTAAACCTCCTCTCAGGTTTAAAAAGGATAGCACCTTCTGTATCTGATTTATGGCAACAATATTTCTCATTTCAGTATTAACTTCCTTTTGAGGACGAGTTGTGCAATGGGGTGGATGAACACAGATAGAAGTAATCAAGTTCTTGAGAGGGGCCAGAATATTCTTTCTTCCTACAAGTCCTTTTAGAACAGTTTTCTTTCTAAGTCCTTGGTTGTACATGACATTAGATGGCACAGCACTTTATTATTAAAATAAATTTGTTGAAGGATTCAGAGACCATGCACCATTTTCTCATCTTCCCTTATGAATAATCCTTGGACAGTCATGAGAAAGACTCGTCATATATATTTACAACCTTGGACAGCTAATGCATTCACAGATCCCTCATCAGAAATGGGAGATGGAATGAGATAGGCATAGCTAATCTGTAAAAATTTTGAGAACCTCTCCTGTGCAATCACTTAATATGCAGGAAGATGTATGTGGCTTCATAATGGGGCAAATCTTCAGAGTAGTCTAGAGTCAGGCAGCTCTAAGTGCTATTGGATGCATGGAAATGGACAGATAATTAAGAATGCTAAGGATTAATCAGGCTTTCTCAACCTTCTGACCCTGAAGGAACCCTTGGAATATTTTTCAGGCCTCAGGGAATCCCTGCACATTCAGGCTCAAATATAGGCCACAAGTTACAAAATTTTTATATTTGTTTCATGTGTTAGTGCATATATATGCACTAACAGTGTTTGTAAACTAAAATAAAGAATGAAACTTACCTGTTTAATGTGAAGTTGTCCAAATTTGAAATAATTTTTTAAAAATAAATCATGATCTCCCAGGGAATGCCTAGTGACCTCTCACAGAACCCTAAGGTTCCACGGAACGCTGGTTGAGAAATGCTGGATTAAATGGTTCCCTGCTAGGTCTTTCCCATAATTGGGCCTCTGCCATAATTTGTCATTGTTGTGAATGTAACTTGCTTGTTAGACATTCACAGTATTGCAGGCTGCAGGCTCAGATGCAGAATACACATCCCCATAAGGAAGAAATGCTTTTTATCAGGTACACAACCAGATACCCCAGCCCTTCCCTCTGCCGGAGTGGGGGGGGGGAATGTTTGGTCCCTTTAAAACAAAGAGGCAGAAATTTCTGGGAGGCTTACTAGAGACGAGTGGGGTATACTGTCTCCTTATTGCCTCTTTTCTGGAATCCCAAGAAAACAGGAAGTCCAGATAAAAAGAGTGTGTTGCTTCAGGATGATTCTAATGAGGTATCATGTTTTAGCCAGGAATTTCTACTAGGTACTTTATGTTTCTGTGTTATAAAGTATCATTCTCTCGTGTTCTTATCTCTCTGTACAAATTCTAAAATTGGGTGTCTTAACTTCAGCCATTGTGCATGAAGTTATAATTTTGTTTTTAGAAACATTTTATGATCAGAAATAATATTTCAAATTTTCTATACAGTATCTCCTCACAGAGACTCAGAGTAGTGACAAGTCTCCATTTGTAGCAGACAGCATCACCTTGCGTTCTTCTGGTGTCTTCTATTTTCTTTTGCATTTTGTAAGTAACTGACCTGGTCAAATCTGTAATTTATCTTCTCCAACACTGAATTTTTGCATTTTACAATTTAAAGTTAAAACACAAGTTGAATACTTTATATATTTTTTTTTTAAAATAAGGTTTGATTTTGTTCATCTTCTGTGAGATTGGGAAGGAAAGGCTGAAACCTCTAGATGTATATCTGTGTGCCACATGACCCAAATATTATACTATTGAAAGTATTTCCTTTTTTTTGCATTTTGATATTTTAATCACCAAAAGGTAGTACAGTGTGTGAGAGCTCTATCTCTTTCACACATTAGGGTTTCAGAAAGCTGCCAAGTAGAATACTCCCTGGAAGACAGATGATAGCAACAGGAACTAAGAAGTCATTATTTCAAAGTAGGATGTAGGGCCAGTGTGTGAAGACTCAGAGGACTTTAGACAGAGGAGGTTTGATTCCAATTTTCCAGCCATATGGGCTTAACCTTCTGCTACTGTTATGTTGGTTGTGAACTGTGAAGTTTATTAGTTCCAGAGAGCACAAAATAGAAAAAGGTACCCTCAAAGCTAATCCTGATAGAGAATTTTACCAGATTATCTTCCATTTTCAAAATAGCATTGTGAACTTATCCTAAAGAGGGCAATCAAATTTGAAAAGAATAGTCATACCATCAGTGTAAAATATTTTTATACTAATCAGACTAATTTCATTTCATCCTTTTAATAAGGATTTTTAAACTGTAGTATCCAGATACTATAAATAGAGGCTGTTTTCATTAACACTTAAGTGGTTCTCCTTTTTAACTTAGTGACAATTGAAAAGATGATAAACTTGAGAATATAGTATGTGAATATAATACAAGGAGCGAGCTGTACAGATATCATAGTTCTCTCATTTTATATTATACCCAAATTAACTGCATCTCAAATGTACATAAACTGGAAATCAGCCAAACCTGATTTGGGTTTCTCTGTCTCTTGATTTATTTGGGGGCTGGGGTGGGGCTGTCTGTTGATGTTCAACAAGATGCAAACGTTCTCTTTCCACTATTTTTATGAGGAATGCAGTTGGGAATAGAGATTTGAATGCCAATTCTTATTCTGTTCATTTTTCTGTACATCAGTTTGCTTAGTATAAAAATACCAAAAATAAATAGCATGGTTTTTTCATGACAGTGGAAGCTGTCAGTAGAAAAATAACTCAGCTCAAAACTGGATTAGAGTTGGCACATCCCTCAATATCAGGCATGTACAACCAAACCAGACAGACATTCTACCCTGGCTGGAAATCTTGTACTTTATACATAGATCAGATTCATATCGTGGTTGGCCAAAATCACAGGCATCTGTTTCAGATTAAAAACAGTTAAACCATCTTAAGTTAATCATACCTTGAAGAAACATTGTAGGGTAAGTGAATCAAACAAGCTTGGGTTTTGTTTGGCATTATACATTTTTCTTTAGACATTTAAAACTCACATTTGAACAATGCTGAGGGATTTTCTTTTTCAAGATATATGAATAAAAATAATACGTGCATTTAATAAAACAGGAGACATTTGAACTCAGGTTATTAGAACTGGCTCCAAGAGCTCAAGATAAAATTAGAATATTTTATTGCTAGACCAAACGAAGTAGTTTGGCTTGAGCATTTTTATTGTGGGGTAAGTTCAGATGACCAATTCTGACATGCTAGTTTTCTGACAAGTATATTTCACAACTGTGTACAGTGTTAATGCTTGTGTACACAAATGGCAGATTTAGAATATGTGCATCAATCCTGATAAAAGAGTACTGGAAATCATAGACCCACTAGCTTTCCTCTGCTATTCTAAATGGGTATGTACTGCTTGAAGCATGAATACAGTTGATAGAATCATAGGGTTGGAAGGGACCTTGGCGGTCTGGAGAAAATTTGTTAGAAATAACTAACATAAATTGAAATAAAATCAAACAGCATCACCACTGATTCTGCACCAAATACCCAAGAAGAAATGGATACACTACATCTTTGGACTTGCAGCACAAGTTTAATTTACACTGTGACTACCCATTCCCTCTCTTTCTAAGTTCAAATTGCCATGATCTTCACCACAATGAATATGACATTTCACTTATTGAAAAGGTATCTCTAGCCCTAAGGACTATTAAGTTCTTGTCTACGTCAGAAATTTAATACATTTGCATTTAAACTTAAGTAGAAAGTTTTTCCACCACAATTATTTTATATCCTTACGTAATAATCCTGTGAATTTGTATTCAGAAGTATCCCACTGATTTCAAAAGTATAATCTAAAACAAGTATGTATAGGATTGTAGACTTATTGAATCAGGTATAATTGCTTGACAATGGATTATGCAAATTATGAAGATTAATAGTGATGAATTAATAATCCATTTTAAATTGCTAGATTGGAGAGCCTGTTACCTAATTTAAATTCTGATAAACAATTTATATTATCAACTATTAATATGATTTTTCAGTAGACATACCTCTAATATACTGTATGTGTGTGTGTATGTGTGTGTAGTGTATATATATATATACTGTATGTGTATATATATAGTTTAACATATCCTAAAAATGTAAACGCTAGTAAAAAGCTAGGTACCAGAAGAGAACCCCTTCCCACTATTTAATCCATTCTGCCAGCCACTTATATAAGAAGCAAACAGGTAGTAACAGAAATCACACAATAGAGGACTAGGATAATGTATGGTATCTTTGCTTTTCCAAAACACTCCATCCTTCCCTTTAGGATTTAGATCTGAAAGACCAACAGAAATGTTGCATTCTCACATCTTTCTTAAACTTTGATTTGCCTTAACAAATCCCAATTCATTCTTGCAGCTGAGCAAAATATTCCTGGTTTCTGGTCTTCCAACTTTGCGGAATAAAAATATGATCAAGGCACAAAAAATCATGAGTAAGTCAGAAAACATATACAAACTATGCGTTCCTGTCTATACTGTATATGATACTTACAGACCTGTCTGGAAATTGCTGTGGCATGTGTAATGTGGGACTGGAATCAAGGAGACCCAGATTTAAGTCCACCCTCTGTCACACCTTCAAGTCAAGAAACAGGAATCAGTAGGTGTGTTGGATGTCATAGGAAGAGAGCCATATTAATTTAGTCTATGGTAGCCAAAAATTTGATAACACCTTTTCAATCTACCAGAATTTATTAAAAGGCACAAGTTTTTGTGAGTGACAGCTTCATTTCACTTATACTTCATTTAGGGTGGCTAAACTGATGTAGGGTTTAAATTGGGATGAGATGGGGGAAGGGAGGGGAAGACAGGTTTGTTATGCAGATGCAGGTTACATGTGAAATTGCAAATACCTTAACAATTAACAATTGTAATGTGGTAAAAACTTTCTGTGTTTGTTGAGATCTTCTGAGATAGCCTGAAACCTTTTGTTGTATTTGAGTTCAACAATTGCTCATTCAATTGAAATGTACCTTAGCACAGTGAGGGTATTGTAACAGAATCTTGAAAGCCTGTCAAAGTCCCTCTCTACTTCAACCTACACCTAACCCACTCAAGGTGGACTTATTTTGAGTTTCTTTCTCATGCTTCCTACATTCCCAGGACTCAAATATCTTTTCTGTACAGCTCAGCATTATCCTCCCCCTTTTCTGAGTCAACCTGACATTCCATCACAGTCTCAGCCATGGGAGTTCACTGGATAGCTTTGGGACAGACACAGTGTCTCAATCCAACCTATCTCCCAGGGTTATGGTGGGGAAAAATAGGAGGAGGAAGTGCTGTGTATGCTGCCTTGAGTTCATGAATGAAATGTGGGATATAAATCTAATAATAATAGATAAGCCACAGTTGCACTGACTAAATACCACCACCACCACCCACCAAATTTCAAATTTGGGTTTGCTCTTGCAAAACCTATTGCAAGCACATAGTTGCAGTCTTAAGTGTAAAGCAAGCTGTAATTTATTTACAGGCCTATTTGCACATCAAATAAACTATGTTATGTTTTAGCACACTGTGTCAACCCATGTATGAATGCATGAAGGTATATTGAAAGCAAACACTCTTTACGATGATGCACAACATCACTGTCAATCAAAATAGGGATGGGCACGCTATTGCCTCACCATGTCCAAGCCAACTCTGACCATATTGCTTAAATCAGTGGTGTGGTTTCCTGTCATTTTGGACAGGAAACACATACAAACAAAAATAAGCTTCCTAATAAGTTTAATTCAGTTTAAAAGCCAAAGAAAAATTCCAATGCTTACCCTCAAAATTCCGTATCTATTTTTCAGCCTCATCCGGTTTGTGTCTGCTCCACCCACTGTAGACCTTGGACCTTCTCAAATGCTATTTTCAGCTATTAAAAGATTGCACACATCTCTGTTAAGGTAGGATTGGATGCCCTGAATCTCAGAGTAGCATGTGGTATTCAACCTTTTTTTTTTTTTTTTGCAACTGTGACTAGTAACTTAAATGGGGTGTCATCATTTTCAACCATTTGATTGCAGGGAAAAAATCTATAGTAAGAAAATACTGCATTTCTTTTAAAAACAAAGAAGATTCCAATGCCATCCAAACACATTCCAGAAAACTCTGGCCCTCTGGCCACTTTTGCCCCTGGCCACCAAAAAATAGTAAGCATTGGCCATGGCTATGAGGTTGCCCATCCTCAGTTACGGGCTTACTCCCTGGCCTCCAAATTCTTCACTTTCAAGAATTTGAACTAGCATAATTAATTCTGGTGATAAACTGGCAGGATTTTTGAACAGGAAAAGTATCATTATAGTATTTGTAAATCTATTTCTCCATATTGTATTTTAAGCTGTTTCTTGAAATTGACCTGCACTCTTCACTTAATGGGAATCATTTTTTTCACTTCGAAGTCTATCCTTTTTACTCTAATTTTTATAGAGTGACAAAGAATAAATGCAGTTAATCATGTTTGCTAATTAGAATAAGGTCATCACAGCTGTCCAGCTAAAGCAAGCAGCCACCAATTATATCGGTAGCAGTGAAGATGCTAGATGATCATTTAATGACAACAACAAAGGCATAGTTTCATACTCCACAGGAGAAGGCAATGGTAAATCCAGGAAAAACACATGGATAGATACAATAAAGTGATCATTGATATAGTGCTGGATGTTGGGTTGGATGGCACTCAACGTGTTACTGGAGAACATCCTGAGGATCTTTCGGAATATGAATGATATGTATAATGTGGCTAGATTAAAGTCTTCTGGGTGTTCTTGCTGATGTTTCTGTGCAGGAGAAGAAACTGAAAAGCTGCAAAAGCAGAATTACAGTGGGAACATGGAATGCAAGAATCATAAACATAGGAAAGCTCAACACAATGAAAGATGAAATTACTACACATTAACATCTTGGGCATCAGCAAACATGGACCAATATTGAACAGTTTCAATCAGAAAGTCATACTGCTTATTACTCAAGGCATGGAAAACAAAGGAAGAATAGTGTTATTTTAATAATCATGGAAGATACAGTAAAAACAGTACTTTGGTACAATGTAGTCAGTGACTGAACAGTATTAATTCAATTCTGTAGATACCCTTTAATCTGATGGTTATTCAAGCTTATGCCCCGTCATCTTAAGCAGAAGAAGAGGCAGTTAATGTGGTCAAGTGGTCAAGTTCTTCTAATATAGCCAAATCATGCAAGGACGATGTGCTGCTTGTGATTGGAGACTGGAATGCCAAAGTTGGAAATAGTAAAGAGGTAAATGTAGGTAGGCTGTATGGCATAGAAAACAGAAATGAAGCAGGAGAATGACTTACCAGTTTCCAATTATTTCTTCATTATCAACCCATTCTTCAAACAACCAAAATGATGCCTATGTGCATGGACGTGAAACACAGAAGCACACAGAAATAAAATTGACTATATTACTTGTACAAGGATGTGGAAGAGCTGTTATAATAGCAAAGGCACATCCAAGGTCTGATTGTGAAACAGATCATAAATTTCTCATATGCGAACTCCAAGTCAAGCCAAAGCAGAATAACAAAGCCAACCAGTTCCCACAATATCACCTTGAGCATTGTCAAGGAAAACATCAGGAACTGCTTTGAAGTCCTGAATCTCATTGATGCAGGACCAGAGGAACTGTGGAATGTAGTCAAAAAAGTTGTTAAGGATGAATGTGAAAAAAGACTATCAGAGATCAAGAAACAGAAGAAAGCAAAGTGGAGGTCAGAACAGATGGTGGAAATTGCCAAGAAGAGAAGATAAGCAAAGCCAAGGAAGGAACTTAATTCTCAGGAAGGAACTTAATAAACAATTTTAGTGAGCTGTTAGAAGAAACAATGCTATCTGGATAGAGACACAGAAAAACAAAGAAAGTTTTTCAAAAGATCTCTAAACTCAGAATGAGGTTCCAACCCAAAACTGCCATGCTAAAGAATGCCCGTGGACAGATAGTTTACTGATTCAAAGAAGATTGAAAAGAGTATACTGAAACTCTGTACAGTAGGGAGGCCAATAACCAAGATGTCTTAGAAGACATTCCTATGTACAAGAAATCTAGTACTAGAAGATAAATTAGGTCAGCACTCTATTCATTACAAAATTCCTGAAGGCTCCAGCAATTTATGGAATATCTATAAAAATATGGCAACAGAAGAAGAATCACTAAAAGTACTAACTAAACTATGCCAGCAAATCTGGAGAATGACACAGTGGCCAGCTGATTGGAAAACCTTAGTTTATATACCAATACCAAAGAAAGTAGAATTAATAGATTGTGCAAACTATCACACAATATTTTAATTTCACATGCCAGTAAAATAAATAATGCTTAGGATCATCCCACACAAATTAAAGCTCTACAGGAAAGAGAAATGCCAGATGCTCAAGCTGATTTTAGATAAAAGTCATTATTGCTGATACACTCTGGAGAATTAAGACAGCCAAGGAATACCAAAAAGGGTCAACATGTGCATCTTTGATTATAGAAAGGCCTTAAATTGTATTGACCATGTCAAACTGTGGAACATCCATAAACTGGTGGCAATCCCAGAACATGTCATTGTCCTCATGCAAAATCTAACCACAGGACTGGAAACTAGAGACCACACAGAACATGGCAAAGCAGACTGACTCCAGGCTGACAAAGGACTGAGGCAATACTCTATATTCTCTCTGTATTGATTCAAGCTTTTTGCTTAATATATATTGAGGGAAGCTGGATTGGAAAAATATGAGCATGGTTTTAAATTTGGAGGAAGAAACATCTATAATCTGCATTATGCCAATAACACTAATCTGACATCTGAAAATGCAAATAATGCAGTCATGAAAGTCAAGGAACACAGTGCAAAAAATGGGACTAAGATAAAGAAAAAAGATAAAGAAGACCAACCTAATGATAACAGGTATAGGAACCAGGTCTGGAAACGACAATGAAGATACTGAACTGGTAGGTAACCTTTTTAGGATCAAGAAACCAGCAGCCAAGAAATACACCACTGAGTAACACGTAGTAGGCTAGCAATGAAGACCTTGGAAAAGATATTTAGATGCCGTGATGTCTATACTTAGAAAAATCAGAATCATGCAGGCAATGATTTTCCCTGTGACACTCTTTGGACATGAACTTCAGATTGAAGGTTCGCTGTTCTGAGACAAGCTTTTCTATCTGGAGAAGTGTCATGTTCCCTGTTGCAAGGCATAAGTGCATCACAACGGGGAACATGCACATCAGGAAAGAGGAAGGGATAACCATTATCCTTTAAACACACACATCATCCCTTAAGCACCCAAACCCATAAATAAATCAACAGGACAAATGAACCGCACCCAGGACAGGATCTGGAAACCATTAACAGATCGGAAGAACTCCCACCCATTACCCCGGGGGACGCACCTGCACCGGACGAAGACAAGGAGACAAAGGGGAACGTCGGAGATCGCCCAAATCGCCCATCGTCGGACCCATACCAACGCTAATCACCCATCTGGACCTGGCTTGGGGGACAATAGGGGATGGAGGGGGACAAGGTCCGCCACCGGGGTATAAACGGGAGACCCCGATACCACAGCCGCATTCCTGTCTTTTTTCTCCGCACGCATTATGTTTCAATAAACCCAGAAATCCTTAAACCCTTTAAGTGAGTCCGCGTGTTATTTGGAGCAAGGCTGCCCTGACAAGAAGAGTTTTATTTCAAGCTGGGAACAAATTAGGTCCAAACATTCCATCAGAATATTCTACATTGATTGCATTCTGGCAGAACAAAACTTGAAACAGTGATAGGAAACAAGAGGATTTCAGTGTGTCCCTTGATTTTTTTTCCCATGGTACCACAAGAGCAAATGGAGTGGCTGCCCAAATGGAGTGCTGTCAGCTCATCAACTTGAAGGAAAATCAGGCAAAGAGTTTATTTTGAACATATTTTTGAAAAGTTTTTTTTAACAAAACCGAAAGATCAAATTAAAGCATACTGAACCAGAATCACCCCACCCACTCCTTTTCAGGAGAGAAAATCAGTCCTCAGTGAAATAAGCCCCTTGCAGACTCATCCAACACACAGTGGACACAAGAGAGCTAATCACACTCATCTATGTTCTTTCCATTAACACCTATTAGAGCAGTTAGCAAGCACGTAGCACTTTAAGAGCAAAAATCACAGTATATCTAAAAAGAACAAGAGAGATACAAACTGTATTATTGCCATAGAGGCTTTTTTGTAAACAAGGAATCTTGCCAATGATATCAGATTTGGAGACCAAACTTAGAGAATATGCAGCAATGGGAAAATAGATAGTATATATCAGTGTTTCTCAACCTTGGCAACTTTAAGATGTGTGGACTTCAACCCCCAGCAAGCTGGCTGGGGAATTCTGGGAGTTGAAGTCCACATGCCTTAAAGTTGCCAAGGTTGAGAAACACTGGTATATATCCATAATAGGAATTTAACCAAATTAAAGCAGGAATGACTCTCTTACATGCAACGCATTACACCACAAGGCAAATTTAGACATTTGGAACAGGGTTTCTAGAAGGAAGTTCTGAGACTAATTAAAAATAACAGATGAAAACACTTAAACAGAAACTAGCAACAATCCTTAATGTTCAGTGTAAAGTAGAAATATCTAAATTGTGGTTGGTGGTTGGGGACGCAAATGGAAGGGAAAGAGAGAAGGCAGCACTAGAATGTTTTCCCGCAATGCTTCTTATTCACACTTAGTGGTAGGTTTGTGTTTTTTTTGGTTGGATCCTATTTTTCTTTTCCTTTTCGTTTTGTATTTCATTATCTTAATACAATTTTTTAAACAAAAACAAAAACATTTGACCCTAACCCTAACCGTCACAAACCCCAATACAAATAAACTATCCTACAACCAGCAGAGCAACAAACCGAAGAGGAACCATACAGAGAGACTCAAAAGAGCAAAAATTAGATCAGGAACTCAGTAGCACAGGAGAATGACCACAAAACTCCTAGAAGATTTCAAAGGAACGTATAGTTCCGAGAACTGGTATTTTTCTAAAGGAATTCTAAAATCTCCACACAGCATCAGGACACAAGAACATGCATAGAGTGTACACGTACATTGAAGTTTGGGTAAACCAAAGAAGCACTATACATGTATGCTTTCCATTTCCAAGTCTAGCAGCATTAATAACACTGTGCATATGTCTGTGTGTTATCTGTCTGCAAAAGAAAGTACATGACAATGGTTGTGCAACCGATAGGCTCACTCAGATGAATTCCAAGGTCCTCACTGCACAGACTTTGGACGCAGCAGCAACAGCCTTCCTCAGTGTCAGTCTTGCAAGGTGCTCCAGACAAGAAGCACATCCAGCAGTACTAGCTCTAACTTTATTGTATGGTTACATTAACAGAACCTTGCAAGTCTAAAAGTACATGTCTCTCCCCCTGCTCCGCCTTTGCAGTCCAAGAAATTAGGCAGGGCCCCTTCTGAGACATTTGCCACATCCACATTCCTTCTGTGGGCTCAGCTGTCTCTTATCTGACCATTGCCTAGTCTGCAGCTCTTTCTCCTGTCTCCCAAGGTCATTCCCACAAACCATTACATCCAGCCTGGCCATATTGCTTAACTGCTGCTTTTTTCTCAACCCTTGATTTCCACCTCACTCCATTCAGTCTCAACCAATATGACTGGGATTGGCTGCTAGACTGGGTAGGCTGGAAAAAGGTTTTTTAAAGAGCAACTGAACCATAAGCTACAAAAGAACGGCCTGATGGCAGGATCCAGAATACTCAAAATGGGTCAGTTTGGATTCTAAGGCTGGAAGAAAAGCGTTTCATTTCTCATTTGGGACCCTGGAAACAGCAGGTTCGAGGTAGATCTTCTATTTTGTTAGATTAATTCTTGATTTGGTGTATTTACATGGTTAACCTATTTCTTTCATATTTTAACTATTTCATGCATCATTTAATAGGAACATACCAGGAAACATTTCATAATCTTTTTTCACCCATTTTTCCAATTCTTCAGGGAAAAAAATAGTTTGGGAAACAACAGAAATAGGTTTCTTTCTATTTTTTTCCTCTCTCTAGGCCTTTATATTTAAGGCACATATATTTAATGAAAGCAGTATGTAAGCAGGAATGTAAGCACTGACGTTACTTTTTTCTACCACAAGGAGAAGAAAAGTTGGCCTTAGAGAAAGTCCCATTGGATGACAGGAATTGCACATAGAAGCCACTAGGTGGCTCCCTCTACAAATGTTGGAGTACTGTACTAGCAGCTTTCAAGCTATAGAATGAAACTGAGCATGCCCTATAGAACTGCACCAGCAGTTGCCTTCATAGGTTTTAATCCATCAGAAAACCTTGCTTATGACATCATCAGGCCAATAAAGATCTGCATTTGTCTTGACATCTAAACAACATACATGAGTAGTTTTCATCAATATGTAAAATGAGTATATGGTACATCTGTTGAAAAACTGGAGTGAAAAAGGTGAGGCGTGTCATCTTTCATCATCATCATTCACACACACACACATTCTGTGTATGTGTGTGTGTCTGTGTATCTCAAGGCAGTCTTGGTTCATGGTGACTACAAGGATTTTGATTACATTAGTAAAAACTAATACAAACTAAACTTAAAGAAAGGAAACAGAATAGAAAGAAAGAAGAAAAAGTACAAGAAGAAAAAGAAAGAAGAAAAAAATATAATATAATATAATAAAATAAAGAAAAAGAAAAAGAAAAAGAAAAAGAAAAGAAATATATAAAGAAGTGACTTCCAACCTTCATTACAACAAGTATAAACAAATTTAATAACTTCACCCCCTATAAGGTTAAACAGATATCTCTTTATCTCATATCCCATCCTTTATCCCTTATTTGCTTCTTATTTATTTATTTATTTAATATTTCGAATTTATATTACTGCCCATCTCTCCCAAAAAGGGGACTCTGGGCAGTATAGCAAATAAGCAAATAATATATAGCAAATAATATAATAAATAATATAGCAAATAAGCTTTTAGCAAATCCATAAAACATCAACTTTTCAGTCCTGGTGTCAGCAAAAAAGTCCACAAAGGGTTGCCAGAACTTTGCCAAAAAAAGTCTTATTTTAACCTTGATCAAATAAACCTACTTTATACACCTCCATATTACTTCTTTAGTTCATTCAAATATTGTTGTAGGATTTGATTTCTCTTCAATTCTTCTTTATCCCATCTCACAGACTTCTCCAAGGTTTTAACAATCCTCTTTTGTAGATCCAATAAGAAAACATTTTCCAGGTCATTCTCTTGGTTTGTCATTTGTATTTCCCCTTTAATTTTTAAAACTTCAGCCAGTTACTTTTGTATATCTAATAATGCATCCTTTTCCAAATCATTCTCTTGGCCTGCCATTTGTAGTTCCACAAAATTTGCTCCACATCTGTCATTCCCTCATTAACATCTCTTGGGCATAGCCTCACCGTAGAATCAGACATCATTACTGGCACTGTGATATTGTAGCTACTAATTTCTGGCTCCATTCTTCAAAGATCTCCTTTAATATTTCCAATGTTACGGTGTTTTGTGTCCTAGTACTAACTGACACCAAAAGCAAGGTTATTTTTTTTTCCTTCTTCTTAGAATCTTTAGTCCCCTTTAGCGTCCAGTTCTAAAATCATGAAGTTGCTTATCTTTGTTGACTTACAGTAGCCAAGATAGCCAAAATAAATCTGGTTCCCATGAGAAGCTATTTATTTCTTATAGTTAATTCCAAGATCTTATCGTAAAAGTCAATATCCAAATTTATCTGGACCCTTAATCAGTTTATAACTTTCTTAGTAAAAAATCTTATGTAGCTTTTTGCTGTTTATTTCAAACTCTTTCTTAAGCTTATAATTATTTTTTCTTTTGTTCAGAGTTGAAACTAAACTAACCAGGCAACTTTTCAAACTTGTCATTCCGAAGGTCTCTAAAAGCTTTAAGATGGTTAATAGGCAATTTCTGAAAGTGATTAGAAAGTGAGGTTTGCAAACTTAATGTCCTTTAAAGGGCTCTGCCATGGTTGCAAGCAAGGTGGCTAATCCCTTCATTTGCCAGCACTCAAACCCATGGAAAACCGCTGTCCTGTGGTCTCCTCGCAAGAAGCAGCCATCTGCAGCACATGTGGGCAATCTGCCATCTTCTCCTTATCCTTGCAAGTTTTTAGCCCAGTGCAAAAATCTGTATGACCATTGGATAGCAGCAAAAAGATGCAGAGCTCTCTAATCCTATGCTGCCATTTAGAGCTCACCAGGATTTTGGCAATTGAGACCTAATAGGCCTAGTTGTTATCTGTTTTTTGTTAGATAAATTTGTAGAAACTAGATTATGGATGATGAATTTCAAAAGGTCTGTAGACACTATACTTGGAAGTTTATATGGCTGGAAATATCTCTTTTGCAAGTCTCTTTAAATAAAAGAATATTATGTACCTCTTAAAGCTTTTTTTAAGGGGAAAGATTTTTTCCCCTTAAAATAATATTTTATCAAATGTAATTAATTAAAGGTTCCTTCTAGCAACCTTCACTTGCTTTGTATGACAGAGTACCTAGTCCTTCCAAATTCATAGCCAATTGCTTGCTGCTGAAGACTGGGCACATTTTCACAACCCTACAGTACATGCCCCAAACTAAACAACTGCAATAGTTTTGTGACAGTCACCCAATCCACGTGGCAACTAATATTCAACTAGAGCTTCCACTTGAAATGAAACTCAAGATATAGTTTGTTTTGAGTGTTTCCATAGCACCTCGGTACTGTTGCCCAGGGGTGGGGGGGAGGGAGCAGGTTTGCGCCTGTGATATGCAAAACTGCAACTCAAAGTTACATGATGTTTTCTCAATATAATAAACTGTACCATGGCACAAATAACCTTTCTGTTCCATTTGTAGCAAAACTGTACATTATTGTTACATCTCTAATTTTCCATCAGTGCTTAGAAATGATAATTGTATCTTTCCTTGCTTCTCTAGAATGTGAGAAATATTGTCTCCGAAATCACCACCTTTGCTGCATTCTCACAGTATCACTTACCTTCTACCACAATCTTCTGTGTTTGTACTATCAGCAATAACATGATACCTGCCAGCTGTAGCACATTATTGCTCATATTCAGCACTAGAAAATCCGGCTCGTAAAACCTTGACCGTCTGCCAGATTGCAGCATGGCTTCCATTCGATGCTTGTAAAAGACTGGAAATGTGAGGGTTACAGAGGAGATTGTTCCTGCCTGCGACAGAGCCTTGCTTTTGCTGCCACAAATATTGAGTGTAAAGCTACATGGTCATCCTAGTCACATCTAGCAACTATTTCTGAATAAATGTTTAGTTATTACCTTTCCATTCAATGTTTTTCCTATATTCCCAGGTTTTATGCTGTATTCTTAGGAAGAGGGGGAATATAATTGATTTTATAAACATATGGGGACAGGACGGAAGAGATAGCACAGAGAAACATGGGTTTACCTCATGTTTGCCTACGGGTATTAAATTATTTAGACCAGTGTTGGCTGGGGAATTCTGGGAGTTGATGTGCACATATCATAATGTTGCCAAGTTTGAAAAACATTGATTTAGACCCTGTTCAGTCAGGATTCAGGACTGGGCATGGGATGGAATTAGCATGGTTGGTGCTGGTGGATAACCTTTGTTGGGACCTAGATGGGAATAGAGTATTCCTACTGGTCCTACCTGAGTTCTCAGTGGTCTTTGTTACTGTCAACCATGGTATCCTTCTGGGCTGTCTACAAGGGCTGCTAGCTGGGAGGCCATTGCTTTATGGAAGTTCTGCTCCTTCCTTCCAGAGTGGGTAGGTTCAGATGGTGTGATTGAGGGAGAGAAGTCAACTCTGTAAATGGAGTGCCCAGAAGTCAGTTCTCTTCCTTTATTTTGTTAAACATACGCTCTGTGTGTGTATGTGTGTGTTTCCCCATCTATAGTGACAAAACGCAAATATGTACTCTAATACCTAACTTAATACTTAGAACTTAACCAAATGACTTCAATTTCTACCACTTTGCTTATAATACAAAAATGCTCTGCTGCTCGTTTCTTCTTTCTCCCATGCTACCCTGCCTGAGGCTTAGGAATGCTAACAGCTTCTCCTCTGAATGCTCTCTTGCCCAGTTTCCCAGCACCTGAACCACTCTCTCACTGTCTAGCATTCAGGGCTGCATTGTCTTTCTGCTGGATCTTTTCTGTAGGTTCTTCTTCAGCGTCAGCTGCCTCAGGCACCTTCCTAGTTCTTCTCCCTGGCTGTGGATCCTCTGGCTTCTGGTCCTGCCAGACGTTGCCTCCTCTGCTCCTTGCCTTGTCCAGTTCCCTCTCACTCCAGCAGCATCTCCTGCCAAACCTAGAAGAAACACCTCCCTCCTTCAGTCTACCTGCTGTGGCTTCTTTTATAGTTCTTTGTTTTGAAACCTACATGCAAGCTTGCAAGGGATACTAAGAAGTTTTAAACTCCACCCCCCACATTCTCTGCAAGTGCCCACATGCCTAATCTGGGTACCTGACAGATCACTGAAGAGAAAAAGCCTGACAGTCACAGGTAACATTTTTCAGTTTCAGGGACATTCTTCCTTCCACAAGGTGTTCTTGCCCCAATGCACAGCAGCGTATTAGAGTGGAGGTGTTTGTGCATGCTGACCTGAAGTGCAGCAGTGAATCAGACTGCACTACTTGTGCTGGCATGAGTCTGAAAACACTACTACTGATGCACAGCAGGAAATGACAATCGGAAGTCCCAATGGGCTGAGTGCAAGAGAGGGTGACATTGTCCACTTCAACCTTCAAGCAATGACCGCTGGCCACAGTTGCTCTGTGGCACACTGGCCCTGCACATCAGCCTTGAATTCCCATCTTTTTGTTTAAGAATCCATCCAACATGATTTTTTTTCCTTCATTGTTTTACTGAAAAAACACTTGGAAAGAATATTTTATTTCACAAAGCCCCTCTTACTAGTTGGCAGTAATGAATGACTGGGGGGTTATAAAGCAATCAAGGCCTTAATGCAAAATCACACCGGAGACCTCAGAAGTGAAGTACAAACAGTGATTCATACCATCTGACTCCAAACTGAACTGAAATTAATCTACAGAACAGTTTGGAATCAGAAGGTTGGAAAGAGCAACCTGGAGGAAAGTAGACTCAATGATGTAGCTCTTACCTGATGTTGCTAAACTAGGAGAATGATTGTTTTATTTATGTCTGTCAGGGAGATTAAGCAATAATCACACCCTTCAATTAGGTCCTCAATCAGCAAATTGAAGTTATGAATAATTATAATAATTATAATTACAATGATTAGTGTATGAATAAAAGAATACAAATATTATGAAATCCTAGGAACAGCCTTATGCCTTATTGAGAGAGAGCAGTAGGATGTCAGGGTAATACTTGTGTGCTGTGATTTGCCTCCATGGATGCTTGCTAAGTCCCTCAATTCCACCCAGTGTCATTGCATAGAACAGAAAACAGAAGCACCATGTTACATTTTTAAACCAGTTTCCATTTTCAAATAATTCTGGTTTACTGATGGTCACTTTGGTTTCTAGTGGTGCAAAAGCTTGGTAGTAGGAGAAAAACAGTCTGGCCACGGATATGGGTATAATTTAGTCTCAGTCTCACAGCTGCAGGAACTGCAGCTGGCCATTTTTTTTAGCCAATGGACCAACTTCTTGAGACAGACCCTTTTTTTCTCTTTATATGTATTTAAACTTCTACAAACAAGAGGTTTATGTACTTTCTGGCAGGTTGTAATACAGTTGTAATCGAAATTATTCAACCCTCATTGCAAGTCAGGTTGATTGTCAAAATGTACAGACTTTCAGCTGTGTGCAATGAACAAATCAAACAAAAGCAATTGAAATAGCTCAACACAACGAATGCTTCAAGCGGTGTC
Organism: Candoia aspera; assembly: GCF_035149785.1. Taxonomy (NCBI): domain Eukaryota; kingdom Metazoa; phylum Chordata; class Lepidosauria; order Squamata; family Candoiidae; genus Candoia; species Candoia aspera. The sequence continues at coordinate 188,369,062 of NC_086154.1, forward strand.
CCCAAAGTCAACTGAAAATGCAACTTATAATGACTTCTCCAGTCTCAAAATTATTCAACCCCCTGAATAGAATCTGCCACAACAGCACACATACAGTATGCAAAACAGGTGTGGTCTCAAGCACACCTGATGCAACTAATCAAGGGCTTCATTAGTTGCACCAGGTGTGCTTGAGCTGGAACACATGAAATACCTGAAGTGGCTGGCGGTTTGTTGAGTGTCATGTTTGACTGCATGTTAGAAATACAGTATGGCTAAGTCAAAAGAATGGTCCAAAAAGGTAAGAGAAGAGATCATCGCCCTTCACAAACAAGGAACAGGATACAAAAAGATAGCAAAGGCACTGAATGTTCCTAGAGACACGGTTGGGAGCATAGTCTGCAAGTTCAAAGTTCAAGGAACAGTGGTTACACTACCTGGATGGGGCAGAAAAAGGAAGCTGTCAGTGGCTGCAACCAGATTTCTGAGAAGGCAGGTGGAGAGAAACCCTCGAGTGACTGCAAAAGGCCTGCAGCAAGACTTGGTGGGAACAGGCACTGAGGTTTCAGTGAGCACAGTAAGGTGCATACCAAACACAGAAGGTTTCCATGCCAGAACTCCAAGACGTACACCACTACTGACCCAAAAGCACAAGAAAAGCGGCTCCAGTATGCTCAAAATCATATAAATGAGCCACAGACGCTTTGGGATTCTGTTCTGTGGAGCGATGAAACAAAACTGGAACTTTTCGGCCCAATGGATCAGCAGTACGTCTGGAGGAAGAAGAATGAAGCATACGCTGAAAAGAACACTCTGCCTACAGTTAAGCATGGTGGTGGCTCTGGGGCTGCTTTGCATCCTCTGGCACTGGAAACCTGCAGCGTGTGGACGGCAAGATGGATTCAGTGAAGTATCAGCAAATCCTAGGAGAAAACGTCATGCCGTCTGTAAGGAAGCTGAAGCTTGGGCATCACTGAACCTTCCAACGGGACAATGACCACAAGCATACCTCAAATTCCACTAAGGCTCGGATGCAGAAGTAGTCCTGGAAGATTCTACAGTGGCCATCACAGTCACCTGACTTGAACCCCACAGAAAATCTCTGGTGGGATTTGAAGAAGGTGGTTGCAGCACGAAAACCCAAGAATATTACTGAACTGGAGGCCACTGCTCATGAGCAATGGGCTAAGATTCCTCAGGAACGCTGCCAGAAGCTGGTGTGTGGCTATGCATCTCATTTGCAGCAGGCCATAACAGCAAAAGGGTGCTCTACTAAGTTCTGAAGATGCTTGCCATGAAGGGGTTGAATAATTTTGAGACTGGAGAAGTCATTATAAGTTGCATTTTCAGTTGAATTTGGGGACACCGCTTGAAGCATTCATTGTGTTGAGCTATTTCAATTGCATTTGTTTGATTTGTTCATTGCAAACAACTGAAAGTCTGTACATATTGACAATCAACCTGATTTGCAATGGGGGTTGAATAATTTTGATTACAACTGTATATGTGCTGAAGTGCTACATGTTAAACTATGTTACTAACTTTCCTATGAGCCTCAGGTAGCTACGTCTAGTGGTGGTGTATACAGTATATTCCTTCTGGTCTATGACAGGGAATCTTATTTCTAACAGGACTGGGTTCATATCAGCTTACAGGTTTGAAGCAAACTTTTCTGGGGAAAGCTTTATTTATTTCTTTATTTCAGGTTTATATTCTGCCTTTCCCTCCAAAAAGAGCTCTGAAAGCAATCCATTACAGAAGAGAATTACGAACCACATTAAGCAGACATGTGAATGTTTGATATAGACCATTTTATTGTAGTGCAGCAAAAGTAAAAATGAACATACTTGATGCATAGGAAGAAGGAAAACCACTGTGCAAAATTGACCATAAGTATGTCTGATATTCACACTATGAAAAGGAGAATGATGAGGAAAAGTGGCTGTGACTCCATTTTAAGATATATTTGTATGCAGCCAAACACGTATCAAGAGCAGAAGCTCAGAAAATGTTTATTTTGCATTATTTTAAGATGCCCAAATAGGGTACAACCCAGCCTAGGCAAACAGAGAGAATCCCAGTGTGTGATCTATCCCATTCCTGCTGCAATGCCCCAATCAGTTTGTGTGTGTGTGTGTGTCAAAAAGCTTCATCCCATGGTCATGGCTGTCATTCTGACTTTGAGCTCCCCATGGATGCCCCCGGGCCCAATTGCTTGATGTGTTTCCCACTGTGTGGCAACATGCCGAAAGAGAACAGCAGCCAAGCCAAAGAACAAAACTTGTCATCTTTCCTATAATAAGGGAAACTTTCACAAATCAGGATAGTACCATTTGTCAGGGACTAGGAACAGGCCCAACATAGGTATTGGTGGTGGGAAGAGCCACTTTTTGGCAGACATTGTTTTGTGCTGCCTCTTGGATGGGTAGATAGCACTATAAATCAGTAGTGGGGAGGGGCCCTCTGAAGATGGCCCTGTCTGTCTGTTTGTCTGTATGTATGTCTTCTCTCACTTTCTCCCTCATTGGTTTAGCTCTCTGTTAATGTTAAGAATCTCCTTTTTCCTCCCTTAGGAATCCTTCTGTGTGAACAGTCTAAATCCTGAATCATGACCTTGTGACACGATTGCAAACTTAAATTGGGCTGAATATTTTCTTGTTGGAATTCCAGTGATGTGGCTCTGGCTGGAACTTTCTGTTAATGCTTTTAAATTAAAAACAAACAAAGGCTTCTCCCCAGGGGCCTTTTAGGAGCAGTAACTACAGAGCGATTTGCTTTTCTGCTGCTGTTTAACGACACTTCTGAACCACAAATTCTCATAGCAAGCCACAATTCTGCATTCAAGATTATTCCTATTTGATGTACATGACAGAACACTGGTGAAACACATCTTGTTTCTTTGGTATTTTTACACATGATACTAAGAACGTATTGATACATTTTGGCAGTAAAAGTGAAACCAGCTTGAATTGTTCATAATCAGCAAAAATGCCCTTTGAAAAACCCAGGTGTAGGGAAAGCATTAAAAAACCAGGAAATAGCAACCAAACATGCTTTAGTCTGCAAAATTAGGCAAATGGCAATCCAAGGACTGTTTTTCTTTGGATACTTGATATACTTCTCAACCAGAAGTATATCAAGGTTCAAGACACAGGTTCTGCTTACTTTACAAACGTGCATTTGAGAACAAAGATGAGCATCATTAGGAAGAATTGTTTCCAAAAGGCCTCACTTCAGCAAGAAACAAAGTGCAGAGGATGTTCTTATTAGTGTTCATGTGTGAATGCTGAGGGGGAAGGGAGCAATGGGCAATGAGACGTGGCATAGAAAATATAGCGATTTTCTACATTTTAAATGTCTTATCTTTGGTTATTGATCCAAAGCCTACTTGTGAATTTGTCAGCAAGCTGTTGTTTTATTAATTTTGAAGCATGCATGTTACCTCTGTGTGTTTTCTTATTGAGCCAATTATACATTTAAATACTCATCAAACACATTTTAGCTGTCCCCCCCACCCCCAATTCTCAGTAAAAAGATTCAATTTCCTCATATATAGTGTACATCATAAATGCTGCAGTACGGAAATTATACCTAGAGGTTAAAAGGTAATCATAATGAATTCTTGCAGACAATGTTTTGTATTTAACCAAGTTACAGAATGATGATGTTCAATGCTACCATTTTTAATAACTACTAAAAAAAAAATTTTGTTCAGAGATATATAAAATATAACACAAAGAGGCATGAGCCTTAAAATTCTAAGCAAATGCTTAGACATATGAAATTGTCTGTCTGAGAAGCAGGTCAGGAGGAAAGTCTTGTGTCCCCAAAAATTATTTTTGGATTACAAACCATGAAAACCACAAGAATTAAAATTAGTATTTAGAGGGACGCAAGTCTTTAGGAACTGTCAGAAAGATTTTTTTTTGTCCCTCCTTTTGCTTCTTTGTCCATCCCCACCCAAGTTTGAGGTTTGTCCTCTTTGAAAAGAAAGAATATGGCTGGTTTTTCCTGATGCAGGTCTTTGAAGTCAGCACAAATGAGTGGCCAAGAAGTCTACTTCATGCTGGAAGGAGAAATCTGCTGCCTTGCAGACATTCCATTGGGTCACAAGAAAACCTAACAAGGTTGATGAGCAACTTAGGTTCAGCCAATGCAATTTCTCCTGTTCACATCCTTTAAAGCAGTGTTTTTCAACCTTGGCAACTTCAAGCTGTGTGGACTTCTACTCCCAGAATTCCCCAACCAGCATGGCTGGCTGGGGAATTCTGGGAGTTCAAGTCCACACAGCTTGAAGTTGCCAAGGTTGAGAAACACTGCTTTAAAGCATAAGGAGATGAAAACATTTTGCTGTTTAAAGGATCCTATAAGGAGAAACCTGGCTCTTACAATACATGCTTGACTTCCAGCCTCCTCCAATGTCAGTCATCTCCCTTCCAATGGACTGCGGCTTGAAGAAAACCACCTTCAACTCTTTCCTGGCCTGTCTAGCTGTGAATGTCTCCTTGCACAGTGCATGTTTTTTATCTTCAAGGTTCATACTTGAAAATACAGTTCTTAGGACATGAGGGATCATGAAATTCAGGTTGTTAAAAGCCACAATTTTTCTATATTGACCCACTCTGAAACTAGGAAAAGGGAGAACTGCTTTATTTTAGAGGAGACCAATGTCACCATAAAGAAAGGGACATTTGGATGCCAGCTTTACAGGTTTCTCAGGCTGGTATTTGGGAAGACTAAAGTCACAGAAGAGATTTTGTAATGTCGACTTCCATTGGGGACATGGCAGACTGAGCAGCTGTGCCCACAGGCTCCACAGGCAGAACTGACAACGTGGCAATTTTTTCAGGCTCAGGCACATTTTCCTGAAGTCCAGGAGTGTTCTCCGGATGAAGGAAAACATGAGGAATCACCCCATCTGTTCTCTGGATCGCTGCTTGCAGCCAGAAGATCGCAAACAGCATTTTGCATTTGACTGGTAAGAGCTAGCTGGGAGGCTGGGATGTCACCATTTTCCAAGCTGTGCTGTAGCCTTAAAGGGACACTAAAAGCAGCCACCCCATTTCTAAATCACAAAATTTATATATTTTTTTTAAAGTATGCGTACCCTAAGCAAGGCTTTCTACAGCAAGGAGAAGTGGGCTCTCTTGGTGCTTATCATTATTTTTGGGATTACTTTTTTAAAAAAATCTTTTTTAAGTTTTGGAATTCATTTCCCTTCCAAATATAAAGAAGGATTGAGAGTAAATTACTGTCTTCCTGTTATTATTTTGGTATTAAATTTGAAGCATTTTCCTACATGTTGAATTGGCTGATTTAAACCTTCAGCTTTCTGTTTCTGCTTTCCCTGGGGAACTGTCTGTTTATCTCACTTTTACTTTGTGTAAACATACTTTGGAACTTTTTCATATCTTTGACTTTCATTGGTCAAGCTCCTAGGGAGCACCATAATCTACTGCGTGAGACATGGAGGATTTTAAACAGATTTTTTCTAACTTCCATCAAGATTTTAAACAGATCTTTTCTGACTCCTATCAAGTTTTTATACAAGACATTCAGGACATTGTGGAAAATGAGTTTTAAAATGTGTCATCTGGTTGGGGATGTAGTGGATGAAACTGAGGAATTCAACGGTGGTAGAAATGTTTCTTCTAAGAATGAGATTGGGATTTCTGTTGAGATGCTGGATGAAGATTGGATAGTAGAGTTGAAGAAATTCAACAGAGAGAGGGATCTGCAAGCAATAAGTAAAATGGACTTTTTGGTGAAATGTTATGAAAAAGAAGGGATCATTATGTATGGGAGGTTTTCTGAAGAGAAGGTGGAATTTTTGAGGGGGGCAGTTGGGCTGTTTGATTTTTTCAGGAGAAAAACTCTGTGCACATTGTGGGGATATGTAAATGCTTTGGTTTATTTTGGGATGAGGGTTAAAGAATGTTTATCTGGATCACTTTTAGGGTTTGACTGATGTTATTTGTTTTTAAGGATATGGATTAAGATTATTAGGGTATAAAAATGTTTATTTGGATGGTTTTAAGAATTTGATTTAAGGTCATTATTTTGAATTGCTTTTCTTTTTTGGGTTTATTAAGATTATTAAAACTGTTGTATTATTTAATATAATGGCAGACAATTTATGTGCTTTTTAGTTTGAATTTTATCATAGTAAACAAATAGTATTATTTTGTGTGGGGAGGAGTTGTTTAGGAGGTTTATATGGATTTTTTCCCCTTTATTTTAATGTAAGAGGAGGGAATAACTGTTCTTAGTGATTTTTATAATGTGCTAAAGGGGAATGATTTATAGAAATAATGTGATTTTGGTTTAATATAGAGTAAGAGATTGCTTATGGAAAATTTTTGTATATCCTTGCTGTTAAAAGTCAAAAATCACATCTTTCTGTAATGTTGTAAAAAAAAAATTCTTTTGTGTTTTCACACCTTTTTAGTTTTCTTCTCTTTTTTTTGTAGTTTTTTGTTTTTTGTAGCTTTTATCCTTCTCTTTAAACTTAATAAAATTCATAATAATAAAAAAATACATTTTGTAATGTACATTTTACAAAGTGTCTCAGCCTTCTGTTCAGTCTGAAAGCTCCACTCATACTTAAGGGGTCTCTCCCTTTTCCTTGGGCCTGGTGCATAGGAAAAAAAGGTAGAAAGTATTTTGTTTCCCAAAAGTTATCATCATCATCATCATCATCATGAGTGTCGTCATACCACTTAAAAATTGCTTTGGCAGGCCAGCTCTTTGAATGGATGCATTTTATTTCCATTTCATGTCCATGGACATACTTTCACATGAAGGCACCATGCAGTGCGCAGCCTGATGTTTTACTCCCTGAAGATGTCAAGATATGTTTTTAATTGCTGACAGCAGTTTTCCCAGCATAGATATTTAATCTGAAGAGCAATAAATAGGAGAGGATGTAGCACAGAAAAAGAGAAAACCAAACCTTCAGTTCTGTATTTAGTAAGGGGGTCAAGAGGAGGTTTATTAAATAGCAATTTTAGAAATAAATGTAGGGTCAAGAATTGTCCCAATTTTATCTGTAAAATGTTAGAATGTATGACAGGCTGTTGAACCTGCTATTATATATTAATGTAAAAGGAGAATCCCATTTATTTCAGGGGATTTGCACATTTAGCTAGATGCAGAATTGTACCAAACAATGGCAAACTTATGTTTGGATAAATCTTTTAGAAATCCCTATCCATCTATCTATCTATTCATCCATCCATCCATCCATCCAGATATATTATTTCACTGTTCTGAAAAAAATCACAAGGAGCTTTCTAATAAAGTCATAATAAAATAATTCTCAGTCCTAAAATATATCAAAAAATATACCACTGCTACATCTTTGGGTCTCCAGGAAAGCTTCCTGAAAAAAATTATGGAGGTGGCAGTCCGGTATCCTGACACTACTATAAATGGCTGCTCTCGTTGTCTGCCTAACTTATAACAGCCTGAACAGGGACTTTTCTGCAAAGCTTAAGAAATGGAGGTAGGGTTCATTCAGCAGGAAGAGGCATAATTTGAAGATAGATCCAACTGAAAGAAGTAGATTTTTATGCACTCTAATAATAAATACTATATATCTACTTTGAAGAAGCTTCAAAGGGCTTTGCTCCTAGATATGCATACTCTACATGAGACTATAATCTTAGTCTTGTTACAGATCAGTTGTAATGATTGCCTATTCTAATATACATCAGACTCATAAGCAGGGTTTCAAAGATATCTGATTTATTGAAGAACAGCATGCAGGATCACAAAGAAAGCTGAGAATGATAAAAGCACGGCAAATTCAAACTAAAAACCCTCGGTGCAAACGAAATCCCTCCCCCCGTAGAATCTTCCCAAGATCACAACCCCAGGTGCTCCTAACGTTTTCTGATGGTCTGCGGGAAAAGACCTTGAACAGAGAAAATAACCCAAACACATTCCATTCCCCTGAGTCCACATACAGAGCTTGGTACAAGGTCTCACAGCAGCTCCCTCCCATACAGAAACGCGCATCAGCGCCATGGCATGTGAAACATTACGATGTTTGAAATACATTGAAACAGTGAACATGACATCAGTGGTCTCCACTCATATCCAAAAAATCACAGAATTTAGGTTTGGAAGGGACCTAGACCAACTGCTTGCCCCCTGCAAGAATCCACTATTACAGCATATTTTTTGGGCATGCATTCAACCAACTAGAAATATTTTCCTCTCTGATCTGAATTTGTTAAAAAGGAAAGAGGCTTTAGGGGAAAAAAAATACCTAAGACGGGGTTTTAATTCTCTGTTGGTATCTCAGGCAAAACCATTGTTTCTTAAGCAAATCACTGACTAAAATATTTGAAAGAAGGTGCCAAAGACATGAGTCCAGGTCACGTGCACCATGTGTAACATTTTGCTTTGCTACTGGTATCACCCACTCTGTTTCTTGCTGATTAAGGCCCTGCCATTTTTTCCTTCTACTAAGCCCCTGACAAAACCCCTTCAGGTTGTCAGAGCATCTGCTGCAACTCTGCTCCAGGGAGGGATTGGAATTAAATTATGATAAACTAACTAATCAGAATACATTATGGAATTTGAGCAAAACACATCTTGCTACATCATCACTAAGCTTTAAGATCATAATATTGTGGCACGATAGTTATGTAAACTAGTTTTTATTTTGGAGGGAAAGGACATGAAGATTACAAATCAGGCTTTCCAAACTATCCATATGGAGCTGCCAAGGAAGACAGGGCCAGATGGACTCTTTTGTTCATCTCCCCTGTATTGATCTGGCTTCCTTTCTTTTCCTCACCTCCCTTTTCTTGTATATACAGGAAAACAGAGGGAAAGACAGAAAAAGATCAAAGCTGCCTGGAAAAAAAGAGATTCAAGTAGAATAAAATAAATAAATCTATTTAGTAGAGCAGTGTTTGTCAACCTCAGCAACTTTAAGATGTGTGGACTTCAAATCCCAGAATTCCCCAGCCAGCATGGTTGGCTGGCTGGGGTATTCTGGGAGTTGTCGTCCACATATCTTAAAATTGCTGAGGTTGACAAACACTGCAGTAGAGTACATGAGGGCACCTCCTCAGGTGATTTGTTATTCTGATTCTTTTGTTAGAAGAAGTTCAGGTTGTGCAATTTGACACATCTCCCTGCCACAGATCAGAAAAATGGAAGGGAGAGGACGAGCTACTGAAAAGAAAGTCATCATATGCTGGGCTCATGTTTTTAGAATCTATTGACTATGTTTTCCTTTATCTGCCTCTGTATTTCAAGCACTCTTTCCTTAACTTTGTTCAAAAAGGCCCTTTTTTCCTCTCTCTACTCTCTTTTTAATTTTTTAAAAAGTGGAATACAAACAACTTCATCTCTCAACCCTCTTTAATTCTTCCTCATACTACTTTTATTTATTGAGGATTTATTTATTTATAGAGTTACACTGTTGATTTCAGAAAATCAAGACAGTTGTCTCCAAGGATAATAAAACCTACAGCAATAGGGCCATCCTTCCCCCATCCCCATAAACCTCATTTAAAATGCACACATTACTCCAAAACCTTAGTCCAATCAAAAAAGGATGTTCAAGTCACCAACGCCCCTGATATGCTTAGCTACCTGCTCCTCATTTTTATCCTCAGAATAGACAATGGGCCAAAACCCCCATACATTTCAGGATACTTTGAATCTCCAGTGATTCCAAAGCAGAACTTGTTCCTTGGAGATTGTATGCAACTTGGCAAAACATGTGCCATCAAGTTTTGGTCAATACTTTAGAATTAAACTTTGTGACTTGATAAACTGGGGAAAGATACAAGACAGATCAATGTACGAGAAAGTGTGATAGGTAAATATTATTTGTATCCTGGACCCATGCACTTTTTGCTTTGACCTCACTCAGTTTTTCCCATATACTGCTTATGTGTTCCTCATTCCATGGACTTCATGATGTCCTCAACCCAACACTAGCCACACTGGTTCTATTGCTGAACTATGTAGTTAAAAAAGAAAGGAATGCGAACAAGGAACAAACCAAAACCATGTAATGTTAAGTTTTCTTCAAGAGACCGAAAAAGCATTTTTCTCTGATAACCATATGAAAAGGTCCTGGGCTTGAAAGTTGCTCTTTTCCAGAATATAGACTTTTATTTTTCCTTCATTCACAGTTAAATGGTTAAGCAAGGACGTCAGATTTGGTATTATCTTTTCTGGTATGTAATATGCAACTAAACTTTGGATGAATGCCCAGATGTAGGTGCCTAAAGCCTCTGCTAAAAGAAATGGAAGTTGTACACTACCACCTAGGTTTTCTGTATGCAACTGCAGATTGATTAACTAATGACAATTCTGGACTTTGATCACAAGCATTTGAAGAGAAACATTCCAGTAGACTTCCCTCCATCTTTTCACCCTCAATTGGAAAATGTTTATATAGCAATTCCCTTGTGCTTGCTAATGGTAGTGAGACAATCCCCTTTTTACTGGGAGGGGAAAGAGTTGCTGGAGAATTTGGATGGGAAAAATGCTCATGTGTTACCTATTAGTTTATTTATTTATTTATTTATTGCAGGGTTTGAGGAATGTAATTTCCATTCCTGATCTCTGTTCGTTACACTTCAGTTTGTTTTGTATGTCTTCAGAATTGGCAGAAAATCCTTCATGGAGTTGATGAATGTACATCCAAAATCCAATATTGGGCAAGTGATAACTCTTAGGATCCCCAGATGTGGGTTTTTAAGCAGGGAAGGATAGTTATGTATAATTTTATGCCTGTGCATAGAGCATCACATTGTTATAAAAGACATGCCATCTTTGTTTCTCAGAGATTTTGTTCTGGCAAATAAATTCAGGCATCATTTATGACAATGGGCAGGCTGAAGATAAATCTAGATCTCCTGGTGGATCTCTGGATACTATGAAAGTTGGCAAAGATTTCAGACTGCCAATTAATTAATTAATAATAGCAGCAACAAACTGACTTGCTGCCACAAATTATAGTCTTAAAATGGGAAAAGGTCGGGGTCATCAGGAGTAGATTTTTTAAAAAATATCAGTAAAAGAGTTGTGCTGCACTAATACTCAAAACGAATTCCTGGACTGTAAATTTTTAGTGTTTTCCTTTTGTTTCAGTCTTTGTTAGAATTAGGATTATAGTAAAAGAGAGAGAGGAGAGAGAGAGAATGAGAGAGAGAAATAGTTCCCAAAAGCCTGACCAGAAGTAGTGATAAAGTGAGTCTCCTTACTGTGTAACTACCATTTGCAAAAGGTGATTTAAACTCTTAAAAAACTATTTCTTGAGTGAAGATGAACATTGGCATTACCTTATCCACATGGAAAACCTTGTCAGCATCATGACATGTTATATCTTTACTGTAAACTTTAGTGCAGCTGCCTGATGAATTTTTCTTTTTAAAAAGAGCATCAAATCCTGACACTAAAATAACAAAACAAAAATCCTTTCCATGCGATTGTAGGGATCACCATGGCAGGCAATGCTATCAGTTACAACCAGCAATGCAGAATCACCATAGAATGTTTAAGGCCTTTAAAGGCTTAATTTAATTTTCTTACACTAGAAAACTTCCTGGTTCATATACTGTATATTATGCTACTGGGCTATTTTTAAATAGTTAAGCTTTGATATGTGGTATAATTTACATGATTAATTTATAACCAATATAGAATTCTTATAATACGATAATTGTTTCAAGGAATACTATATTATGAGAATCTGAAACATGTTAACAATAGGATATTTTTGTTTTTATATATTTTCACAAGACTTAACACATCATGTTAAGGTAAAGGCCTATCAGATCTGAGTTACATAAAAATATGGGCAACTGCTAGATGATAGCAAAAAGATACATTGAAGTATTTTTCCTCTTATCTAGTGGTTGGTTATGATCAATGTTATTAAAGTTGCCTAACAAACATATCCTTACAAAAACATTAATTATATATTCAGTGTACTATAAAGTGATTGGGGAATACGTTTTTTTCACCTTAAATATAATCAGTGAAATAGTAAAAATAGAATTAGCATTGATGGTGCTAAGGAGCAGTGGGATAACTATTCCTTTCATTTAATTTATTTGCTCTCAAGTCAAGAACAGAAATGAATTTGCACATTTTATCTTACAATTATCAGCCCTGTTTTGAGGAGAGATCAAAACTCTTATGCTGGCAGCAGGAGTAAAAAATATCGGAGGAATTCCTTCATGTTCATGCATCCCAAAGGTACACTCATTCAGTAAACTATCCCAATATAGCCAATGTAATGTTGCAATGGAGTAACATGGTACTATTCTGCAGGTATAGGTGCCAAAATTGAGCTTTTTTGAAAGAGTGGGGCTTGGTTGGCCTCAGTCCTATCCATGCTAATGATGTAACATAGCTGATGGGTTTTCATATGGTCCTTGTCTGGATCAGGCCAAGACAATTTGCTGTCTAGCACAATTGACAAGCCATCAGTTCTTGCCTTCCTATTTACAGAAGCTGGTTAATTGGCAGGACAGGCAGTATACTTGCCTCCAAGTCAACAGGCTGATTTAGAAAGCACAAGACTGACATACTGGCATATTCACTCTGTCATTCAGCAGATAGGGATGGCTAAAAGAAGATCAGGGAACCAGTCCTGCTCCCCACCCCAACTAGTCCCAGCATCTACATTTGCTTAGTGGTGAGGTTGGCCCTGCGCATTATTCACCACAGGACATTAACCTCTTCCCCAGAAGCATATGGATCTCAACATTGACTGATTCCTAAGCAAGCTTAGGTCTCTTGGATGTTGGCCTAGATTGTCAACTCTTTCCTATGTGTTTCCTGGTAAAACAGTGGTTGTTTGTGGACTCTGGATGCTTCTGGTATAAAGGTATTTGAACTCCCTCTACAGGCCCTTACAAAAGGCCAACAGGTTGGGACTAACCTAATCTCAGAAGGAAAGATGTTGCAAAGACTGGGTGACAACATTCACCCAACATTCCACATAAGACCTGTTTGTCAATGCATCATAGTGTTTGTGCTGCTACAAAACATTTCCAAGAACTCTAGTTCTCTTGGAAATGTTTTGTAGCAGTACAAACACTATGATGCATTGACAAACAGGTCTTATGTGGAATGTTGGGTGAATGTTGTCACCCAGTCTTTGCAACATCTTTCCTTCTGAGATTAGGTTAGTCCCAACCTGTTGGCCTTTTGTAAGGGCCTGAAAACTTAGTTTTGTGCCTGGGCCTGGGTCCCCTGATGTGTGATAGAGCCTGTCTCTTGACTTTGTGATCATTTTACAATGCTTGGAAAACTGAGTGTTTTTATTTTTATATTATGTATTTTATCTGTTTTATATATTTTATTGTAAGCTGCCTAGAGTCATGTATGTGAGATGGATGGCTATATAAATAGAATGAATGAATGAATGAATGAATGAATGAATGAATGAATGAATGAATAAATAAATATGGAATTTTCCCACTAACATGTGGTTTGGTTCTTATTATGATGCATCATTAGTGAATAATGATTGCTGAGAATCCATATTGCTAGCACTGATACTAGAACAATTCCTACCTTACCTATAGTTTAAATTTCTATTAATCTGCAGTTCATTCTACTGTTAAAAGTTCATCAGACTGTGACTGTACTAATGTTACATTGGCATCAGCAACTGCTGGCTTGGGAGGCACCATAGCTATTTTCCAGATTCAGAACAGCTTGCTAAAGTATGATATGACAAAACCAAATAAAAAAAAGAATGGCAAAACATTACAGATCTTTAAAATGCAGATTGTTGTTTTGAGGAACCTTGTAACACATGTAAAGATTATAAGAAGTATATTTTATTGGCATAATAATTCTGGACAGTCAGTATATCTACTGCTACTTGGATGCAGCCTTTTATGCTACTTTTAGCACACATTCAATTCCTTTCTGAAAAAGAAAAAGCACCTATTTTCCTATCTTTTCATATAAATGGGTTGGATGACTTTTTTCTTAATATTAAACTGACAAGTAAAGAGTAAAAAGGTAAATTATTAAATACGCAGGGAGTTATTTTAACTATGTTCAAATAATTTACTTAAATTACATCAAATTTAGTTTTCTGCTCTGGGCCCTCCTATTTTTGGGAAATCTGCCCCTCCAAACTCTGCCATCAAAGGCCAACTATACCTCTGCTTGAAAAAAATGGCCACGTGCAGCCTGGAAAAGCCATGACTTTGTGACTGTTGTAGCTGTTCTTGCTGGAATACATGAAAGCAAGGCTGCTTATCAAACAGTAAAAAATGGAATAATTGTCTTCCTTTTCCAGCCAGTTAGCTAGGCCCAGTGATGTTATTTCATAATCTGTGGCAACTAGAATCATTCAGTGATGCACCTGTGCAAATCATTCTGAACTTGGAAGTGAGTTAGAGCTATCCAAGGGGGGAAAAATAGTCTTTTTTAGATACTCAGTAAATTCTCTAAAATCCACAAATACTGAATCCCACAATTTAAACACATTATGAAATTGGTGCAAGTTTAAACAGAATGTTTGCTTACCATCCACCATTTACTATTTATACTTTCCAGAGGATATAAGAGAAGAACGTTTAATTTTGTGCTTAGCTCATTTTATCCAGGACTGGGAATGGCTGGGCCTTGCAGATGGGAAAAAGTTGAGTTAAAATGTTTTTATAAAGTGAAAATCTCCATTTGTTTTTAGATATTTCTATCAAAGCCAGATGCACGAGTATCTGGAAAGATGTGCTCTCTGTTTCTTGAACAAATTGCTAGAGGGGCAGCTGCATTAATATCTTTCAGCTTTTGATTGTCTAAAGTTTTGCTGCTCCAACTATTCTGCGTCTTATTATAGGCTGAGTGTAATAATGTCAACATATTAAAATTCTTAAAAGTGACTTGGAAGCTATTTTATTTAGATTTTGATTTCCATTGTTTAATAACTTTCAGTTGTCCTCCATATTAGTTAAATTATGAAACGTGCCCCCCTCCAATTCCTAAACAGTTCCAAAGGTGCCAGCCAGGATTTCTCTTCAAGGCATGGGAATAGCGGAGGATTTATTGTAATGCCCCAGCGGCACCCTTTGTATGGCTGGGTAGGTGGGCTCCGTGTAAAAGATTGCACTGCCCTCCCTCTTCTGCGCTGGGCGCAGACTATCCCGCTTTGCAAAGAAACTGCAGCGCGGAGGCCGAGTGGAGAAGCACAGATCTTGCTGATTTCATTCGAACTTGCTTCCAGATAAATATTCTGGCTGGCAGATGGAAACAGGACAAAAGAGCTCTAGCAACTGTCCCTCGCTCTCTTTGAAGAGAATCGGGACCACGTTTTGCCTTAACGAACAGTTTCCTCCCGGACCGCTGCCTGAACTTGCATTTCCCTGACAGCAGGGGGCGCAGGTCCCTTATGCTAAGCCAGCCACGGAAAGTGTGCAAGCAATGTCTTTAGCCTTGACCTTCGTGGCTCCCCGAGATCCGCCCCTTCCTATTCTGCCTGTCCACTCTCTGCCCCTTGCTGCGATGCCCGCGCCCTCCCGCCCTCTGCTTTGCAAGCCCTGGTGGAAAAAGAAGCCGAGGGGGCGCTACGGGAAAATAGAAATGCGAGAAGAGGCGGGTGGTACCCGCGCGAAGACCCATGAACTTAGCTGCTAAAGAAAGGAAGGCAGGGAAGGAAAAATCGGGCGATCTCTCCTGACACCTCAAGTGTTTTGCAGCTCTCTTGCGGGGCTTGTGGTGCTGGGGATCAAGGTTTGCAGCGAGTGGCCATCCTGGGAAGTCCAGTCGCTCGCGAAGCAGAAAAGGGGGATCTTTGGACTGTCCGCGCAGCCTTCCTTAAATCCAACGCTCCGAAAACGGAAGGCAATTTTTGCCCTGTCCCTTTTTGGCCCCGCAACTCCCGATTCAGTTACCAGCTTTGTAACAGGCAGACTGTGTCTTACACAAACTTCGAGGTCATCCTTCACCAAGCTTGAGTGACTGTACAAACCCTGGACACGGTGGATGCCCGCAAGCGTCGTTTTTTAGCCCAACCCCGTATCTCCAAATTGAGAAACTGGCAAGAGAGCGGGTCTCAGTGAACTTGAACGTGTCTAACCTGCATAAAACTGTACCCTTACCGTTCGGTCGAGGAGCTCTCTGCCGGGGAAAGAGGGTATGTTCTGGATTGGTAAAGCTTGTGGAAGCCTTCCCTGTCCCCTCCTTTAGCTGTAAACCTTTGAAGAACAGCAGGAGGTATTGACCAGCAGCTGTAGGCGTCAGAGGAGGGATTCTGGTGGAAAGGGTGAAGCAGCAGCCACAAAATGGAAGGTTGCAGTGGATTCGTCTTGTTAAATGAACTCAAGAGTGGTTAGTGCCAAAGCCAGTTTAACAGCTTCCTGAAGAGTGGTGTGGATGAAAGATGGAATGAGTTGCATGCCAGATGTTGGTGATGGTCTTGTGGGGAAGTGTGCAGGAGACTGCCCTTTGCTGACCAGGAAACATGCTTCTGCTGCAAGCCTTCCATTTATCCCTTGGCTCCTCTGTGGCCCTTCCTCCATGTGCAGTTTCACCTGGCTCCAGTATGCCTGGTGGCCCATGAATTCCTCCCTGATATTCTCCCCTAATTATACTATACTGTCCTTCTCTGGTTCCTAGCCCTGAATGTAGGCAATCTTTACTTTGCATTCCAGGTTTAAAGCATTTTTTTCCTGCTTAAAAAGACAGCGTTCCACTACAAGAAGATAGGTGAAAGGATGCGACTTCATAGCCTCCTTTGGTGACAGCTGCCAGCACAGTTAGATGGTTGCACCTAGCTGACCTCAGCTGAGCTCAGAAAGCTAAGCAGAGTTAAATCAAGTTATAGCTGAGCGGGAGATCTTCATGAAATTCTAGGGCTGTAGACAAGATTGAGAGGGTCTTGGCTACATCCCGGAAGAAGGCAGCAGTACCCAACCATGAAGTCATGAGAAGTGACACTTGACTCAAAGGAAACTTTAGTATAAGTCCTGTTGTTTCTCCCAACTCATCTCTCCTTCTGTTTCCCCCATCATCATCCATCTATCCATCCATCCATCCATCCATCCACCACAAAGAAGCATATTCCACTGCAACGTATCTCAGAAAACGGATGATTTGATGGAGTGATGAGAAGTGGCATAGAGGAGCCCAGAAAGGGAGAGAGAAATACTTCAGACACTCAATGTCTCCTTGCCAATTCTCTGGCTTTCTGTAATGCTGAGTGGCCCCACAACCCCATAAAAATACAAGGAGCAAATAGGAGAGGGCCTGAATCTCTGGCAGAATAGAAGGAAATAGGCAATGATGCAAAAGTGAAATGACCCACATTGGAATGTCAGAATACATGCAACATCCCTGCACTTCCTGCTCCAGCTCCTTGATTTGTGCTTGTTTCCCACCTACCAAAGGGGTAGTAACGAAGGAGAATGAGACAAGGAGGGAAGATGTATTGGTACACTCACTGATGAAGACGGCACAATACAGCATCAAGCAACCACATTCGATGCAGAAGTCAATGGTCCTGGTAACCAATATATAAGAGCAATGGCTTTTTTTGCTAACACAAGGAGGGGGGGGTGGCCCTTTAAATCAGTCGTGTTGAAATGCCCCGTGGCATTCAGAAGAATAGGACCACTCCAGATGGCTGTGGGTGGTGCCTAAGAGTGCAGTTTGATTGCTTTCTCCACACTGGGCTGATTCTTTGGGCTCTGTTTTTTTTTTTTCCTTTTCTTTTTGGGCCCTTAAGTCCTGGTATTGCTAAACAGGAATTTGAAGCAGTGTATTTGTTTCAAAGCAAAAGCAACTAATGGGGAGAAAAGCATTCTCTTTCCCTTTCCCTTCACCTAGTGGCATTATAACAAACCACAATGACGACATACGCATCATTGTCCTTAAGTAACAACACCATGACTTCTATCATGTGTGATGACATCATGCCCCATCTGCCCCCTTTGCCCACCCATGAATGTCCATGTTTCACCCTACCAGTGAGGATAGAAAAGAAACAGGGGGAATCCAGAACCAAGACCCTCCCCTTCGGGGCAACACCTTCTCTGCATTTTGGGGAAACTTATATAAAGGGAAGGCAACAGACTTTCTTCCTCTCTCTTGCTGATCCCTTCTAGGCACCACTTTGGGGAGGACTGGGCTCAGAATGCTGCCTAGCTCTCAACCAGTGGCAGGCATTCCAGTGATGGAATGCAGATGCAATCCAGGTGGAACCTAGAGTAAGTCTTTAAAACTTTACTCTGAGGAGGAATGGCACAGTTGTCTCTTCTCCCTCACTCTGCTTGACTCTGGATCCTTCTCCACCAAACTTCAGTGCTATCCACCCAAGCTTGGGTCAGCATGAAACAGTGCCGGCACAGCATCTGCTGTCATCATCACAGATCCATATTCTGCTTCTACTGTGCCTTGTTCCTAATCACTGCTGAACGGTATTGTCCTGACTTGTGAGTGTGCCACTTGTAATAGCCAAGGTGATGTATTGTTCTTCCTTCAGTGCTGTCCCTTTTTAACACATTGCCAGCCAGTGGGGAAAACAACTGTCCACCAGGCACCACAGCAGGAATTGACTGTGCCCAACCTCAGGACTTGGCCTCATTTTTTTATAGTGTGGTCTAGGTTGGTTTGTCTGCATCTTCTCCTACACCTCACTTGGGCAGTTAAAGTAATGTGAAATAAAGAAATGTGTTGGAAGACACAAGGTAGAAATAGCTCCAGAAAGAAGAGATGCAGATCCTATCATGACTGTGCAACTAACTGGGTTATACAGAGAAGGAGAACTGAAATCACCTCTCTTACTTCATGGAGGTGGGGGAAGTGATTGAGACTGACAAATACAGGGAGCATGTTAAGTAAGTAACCAATGTCCAGTTCAAAAGAGCCCATTAATTTCTGGACACCACACTGAGGAAAAGATGAGTTGATGCAGCTATAAGCAGAGTTCTCCATCAATGCCATTTCAGAATACTGTAAAAACAGAATTGGGCAGACATGATCCCTCTTCTTCCCAAAATAAAATAGAGCTCTGGTCTCCTTTCCTCTGCCCTGTTGGAAGTCTGGGAAAATGTTAGTGTCAAAAACAGGGAAGGAAGAGGTGATGTGTATGAAAGGAATTCTGGAAATAAAGTGGTAATGGAAGGAGCAAATGCTGGAGAGGAAATGTTTATAGCAGTGGCTGGCTAATGGCCAAAAGAGAGAGACATGCCTGCACCTCCCAACACTCCTCAAGGGCACCTCTAGTCAAACCCACAACAGGCCACTTGACCTCACCTCCAAGATAATGGATGAGAAAGTGTGACAGATGTTACATATCTTAAAACTGGGATAGAATCATACAGTTGAAAGAGACTGTACAACCCCGTTCATCTAGTACAACCCCCATTTGCTAGACGATCTTTGGCAAATGACCATCCAGACCCTGTTTGAAAACTCCTAGTGAAGGAGAACTCACATCTCATGTGGCAACTTGTTCCACTAGCTGACAGCTCATACAGTCAGTATGTTTCTCCTGCTTTCTAGTCTGAACCTCCATCCTTGTAGTTTTAACCCACTGGTTTTGGTCTTGCCCTCTGGGGCAACAGAATGTAAATTTACTATCTTTTCTGTGTGACAACTGTTGAGACATTTTAAGACTACTGTCCTATCTCCCCTAAGCATACCTAAATCCTTTAGCCATTTCTTGTAGGTTTGGCTTCCAGAGCATTCTTGGTAGCCCTCCTCTGAATGTTCTCCAATTTGTCCTGTTCGAACTGCAATGCCCAAAACTGCACAGTACTCCAAATGGACTCTGACCAGGACAGAGTAGAGTGGGACAGTTGTTTCCCGTGATCTGTATTCTATGCTCCTGTTAATGCATCCCAGGATATCATTTGCCTTTTTATCATGTTGGATCATGTTTCACCTGTGATTGACATGAACACCCATATCACTTTTACATGTACCACTACTAAGCTACATTTCCTCTGTCCTATACTTGTGCCTTACATTTTTCCTACTCAGATGCAGAACTTTACATTTCTCCCTATTAAATTTTATCCTGTTTATTCCATCCCACCACTCAAAACTGTTTAAATCTTCTGAATGTTCACTATTTCACCCCTGCAGTTTTGTGTCATTTGCAGACTTCATAAGGGTCTCAACACCCTCATCCAAATCACTGATAAAAATATTGAACAGGACAAGGCCAGGTCAGAGCCCTGTGATACTCTGCTTGATACTTTTCTCTACACAGAAGAGGATTCATTAACAAGCATTTATTGGGTGTGCTTATTCAGCCAACTGCAAAACCTACTAACAGTTGTATCATCTAGATCATGTTTTACCATTTTATGAAGGAGGCATGGGGCACTCTGTCAAAGCCTTTGCTGAGATCCAGGTACACTATGTCTACAGCATTCCCCTGATCTACTAAGCAAGTAACTCTATCAAAGAAAGGGATAGCATTAGTTTGGCACAATTTGTTTGCAACAAATCCATTCTGGCTCCTGTTAATTACAGCATGCCTATCCAAGTATGTACAGACATGCTGCTTGATCATCTGTTCAAAGACCTTGCCCAGCATAGATGTCAGACCGACAAATCTGTGGTTTCTGGGTCTTCTGTCTTCCCCTTTTTGAAGATGGGGATAAGGTTTGCTCATCACCAGTCTTTTGGGTTCTCACCAGTCCTCCAGGAGTTCTCAAACATTACCAAGAGTGGTTCGGTGATCACCTCCACTAATCCCTTCAGTGCCCTGGGATGTAATCTATGGGACCCCAGAGAGTGAATTCATTTAAATAAGCTAGATTCTCTCTGACCCCCTCGTTGTCTGCCCTAAGCTGCACTGCCTCTTTCTCTCATTAGCCCAACCATTATGATCTAGAGCTCCATTCCCCTTTTGAGAAACCACAGATACACAATAGAAATTAAGAACTTCTGCCTTCTTATCATTACCCATTACTGTTTCACCACTTTCTCCTTGGTATAGACTTACACTCTCTTTGGCTTTCCTTTTATTTTGAACATACCCAAAAACTCCCCCCCCCTTTTTTTTTTGGTATCACTTACAAGCCTTAGCTCATTCTGAGCTCTAGCTTTTTGGACAGAGTTCCTATATTTCTGGAGGCCACCTTGTATTCTTCTTTGGTTATGTTCCCCTCCTTCCATTTCCTAGACTTGCCCTTTTTTTCTCTTCAGCATGTTTTTGATTATGTGCCATCAAGTCATTTTCAACTCCTAGCAACCACATAGATACACTTTCTCTATAATGATCCATCCCTAACCTGTTCTTTCAAGTCTCCCAACGGTGTACTTATCACCTCTATAACTGAATCAATCCACCTTGCTGCTGGTTGTCCTCTTCTTCTCTTACCTTCCACCTTTCCCAGCATTAGAACCTACTGTCAATCATTTTATATTTTCTATCCATGTGGTTTTCTTGGTAAAAATACAATGGTTTACCATTGCCTTCTCCTGCGCAGTATGAATTGATGCCTTTGCCATTGTCCCGCCTAAGGCCTGAAAGCCGGCTGGGTGACCCTGGGCCAGTCCCTCTCTGTCAGCCCAACTCACCTCACAGGGTTGCTGTTGTGGGGAAAACAGGAGGAGGAAGGAGTATTAGGTATGTTCACCGCCTTGAGTTTTTTATAAAAATAATAAAGGCGGGATAGAAAATAAATAAATAAATATATTATAATAAACAAACAAGCAAACAAACAATAATTGTCATTAAAGTGATGATCTGCCTCTGACATCTTCCTATATTGCCACTGCCCAATATAGGTGGCTGTTTGCTTTAGCTGGGCAGCTGGGATGACCTTCACGCCTTGGGTGTCCCTGCTGGGAATGTATGCTCTTGGCATACAATCCCAATGTTCTTTGCTCATCCCTCCCGGGAACACCCCCCACCCTTGCCACCATGATGAGGCAGCACAGAAGGACTTGGGGGGGGGGGGTTGCTTCAGCATGTTAGAGGGGTCTTAATGTATCTATACCGGCTTCTGTATTTCTTCTCATTTTTCCTTCTTGTGAGGATTGTTTGTGATTTTGCTTTAAGTATCCAGTTTTGTAAGATTTCTCAGCCTTCCTTGATTCTTTTCTCTTTTGGGGTTTGAAGCCATCATTTTCAACCTACCTTCCCTAGGAATTCATCAAACCGAGCTCTTGGCTGGTCCAATTTTCAGGTCTGACTGTTCTCAATTCCTCTTCCTCTGGATATCTTGACTACTTGATAAACTCCTACAACAGCATCATTTTCATTTCTCTCTCCTTTCAACAGGATTTCCATGCTCTGATTCTTGGATTTCTGTGCAAGAATATTTTTGTCATACATAGAGTGTAACATATCCCACCCAGGATCTGTTCTTTTTGAATAAATTGTAGCCTTCCAGAGCTGTGTGCTGACCATGAGTAACATCTCATACTCCAATGATGCCTATCGTGTTTGGCTTTCTGCATTAGGTTAGGATCCCTAGTTTCCCTTGTTTAGTAGTGGCTTGAATATTACATTTATGCCAATATAATAATGTGACATGTTTCCCAGGTGTTTGGAGAAAATAAACCAGTGTCCTAGGGAGACAGCAGGAACAAATGCCTCTGCTTGCTCACTGGCCATTTCCCCTTAGCTGTAGCAGATTTGATTGGTACAGTGGTGGTGGTCAGCCCAAACTTGCCCACTCTTCCAAACCACCTACCAAAAAGAAGCAAAGGGGCAGGAAAAGGAGCAGGAAGCTGCTGCCAACTTCTTGGCATCCTTTGGATAGCTAAGCCCAGATAGGGGATTCCGGTGGGAGGGATCAGGTTAGGGAGATAACTGGGCAGCACCGCTGCCCAGGCCTTCCTGTCAGAAGAAGAAAAAGGTCGTAGCTGCCCCTTCCTGCTATTCAGCCTGCTTCTTCGGAAGCAGCGCCAGGGTGAGAAAGAGAAGGACGCCGCCACTGCTCCTCTGCTCTCTCCTCGCTTTGGCTGGGCTGGGGATGAATTATGTGGCATCTGCAGTTCTGCCCAGACTCACCCCAGCTGTCCCATTAAGCTGCCAGGGGATCACCCTCCTCTCCACGGGCCAGGCAATCAGCAGGCCAAGCTTCCTTCGCTTGACCGCTATGGGAGGGTCAGAGCAACCAGACAGCTCGGCTTCCTTGGGAAATGTAGTAGTAACATTTGAGCTACATTTGAGCTACATTTGAGTTCAAGGAATGGTGCTCTGCGTTCTGGAGAGAGGAGAAGCGGGACGGAGAGTGCCAGAGAAGCCAGTTCTTCCTGGACAGGGTGGAGCCTGGGACGAGATGGACCGTCCCCTGGCTCCCGGCCCTCCCCTCCCCCAGTGTGCAGGGTAATGAGGTGGCGTCCCTTTCCTCAGTTGCCCCTCCGTTGTGACTATGGCTGCTTCCTTGCCCGTTTCCAGGCAGCGGGCAGGCTTCGGAGCCCCAGGAGCTGGGCGGGAAGCTCTGCGGGTTTCCTCGCTGGAGGTCCCCTCTATCCAGGCAGGAGAAGGAAGAAAGAGGACCAGGCAATGGTGGCATTGCTTCTGCCTTAGCAATTGAGCGCAGCGCAAAACACAGTTCTGGGCCGGCGGAATGGCGCGTGTAAAGAGGCCGCGCAGACTCCAAAGAAAAATAGTTAACGCTGGGTAAATGTCCCAGTGGCTTCTATGCACCCAGGTTCGAATTAACCCCTATTGAATGAGTCACTCTTGAGAAGGATGCCAAGGAGATAGTCGGGCGTTTGTAGGAACGCCTTAGAGACCCTGCCTGGAGAGGAAGCCCAGGCGAAAGTGTCTCCCGGCAAAGAAGGGGGTGGTCCCATCCGTGGGGGAAGTTCACCCCCCGCGGGCGCAGCTTGAGAGCCGCTTAAGGCTTTCGTGCTTCTCCCGCTCCCCTCCTCGCCTGGACTTGCCACCTGCGGGTGGTGCCGTTCGCTGGCCGGTTCAGATTCCGCCGTACCCCGAAGAGCTCCGACGCAGGGTTGGGGTCCTCCTTTTCCTCTCTGGAGACGCGGGGCTTTCCTGCCGATCCAGCGCCTCTCCTCGTCTGACGCAGGAGGAGGACGGTGCCCAACTCCTAACAGGCAGCCCCTTCGTTTCCACAGCGCTGGGTATCCTTCCCTGACGGCTCTGGCCCAACGGGGCTTCGGCGCCCGCTCTGCACGGCGAGGCTGGCTAACGCGGGCCGAAGAAAGCGCCGCGGCGCAGCGAGAGCGACTCGAGTTTGCCTCTGGCATTTGCGCACGCTTCGGAGGGAGCCAGCGAGACCCCCTGGCGATCGGGGCTCAGCTGGGGTCCTGGCCTGAATTTCAGGGGCTGTCCCGAAGGGATGTGATGGGTTACCTGCAAGCTTTTGTCGCGCTGATGAGGACCCCAAGGTTTCGCCCCTAGGAGCACGTCTTCAGCTTTCCTGAGAAATTGCACCTTCCCCGCGCGTAATGAGGGCTTTGGTTAGGTGAACACAAGGGCAAAACAGTTTCGACTGACCTGACGCTGCGCAGCCCCTCCGAGACAGGGTTTGCCAGAACTCTTCCCCATCGCTTGGGGCCCTAAGTGTGGCTATCCACGGCCCAAGGGCGAGGAGCTAGGGCTTCCCGCCGAGGAAAAGAGCCAGGACGCGGGGCTCGGAGCTTACTGACTCAGAAGAAACCCGCCGGGACTCGGCAAGGTTTCGCTGTCTTCGAGCCAAGGGGGGACTGGAGTTTGCAGGGCTTTACTCTCGAGGATGCGGGGGCAACTCTAAAACCGTAGGTGAGACTGCTTGAGCTAAAAGGAAAAAATATATTTCGGGTAGGAAAAGGAGCTGGTTCCCGTCCCTTTTCGAAACTTCTCGGTCGTCGGCCGGAAGTCCCCCGTAGCGAGTTTCAGGGCAGTCGTCTGGGGAGGGGGTCGCTGGCCACCTAGCAATGAACTCCCGCTGGAGTTTCAGAAACGCGACGACCAGCCGAGCTGCAGCGAGCTGCTGATGTCTCCAAGTCTCCGCCGTCCTTCTGGGTCGGCCAACGTGTTCTTCCCTGAGCGGAACCCCAGGAGAGCGAGCTCCTTTCGACAGAGACGTCCAGACGCTGCGCCAGCCACCTTGGCCCGTCGCCTTCGGCCCTTTTGGAAGGAGGAGCAGCTGCAGTGCCAGCCGGAGGGCGCCGAGGAGCCACGCTTGGCGATCGCCCGTCACCGAGTGGGGCTGGGGTGTCTTTTTCGGCTGCAGCGCAGGTCCCACAGATGTTCAGGAGACTTGGGATTGGGCGTCAGTCTGGGTCCAGGGGAGGAGGCAAAAAAGTCATACTGATCACCAACATTCATGCTAAACTCTTTCCTTAAACTAAGCGAAGTCTGGGCGCCACGGAGGGCATTTATTTACTGAGGTAGCACCAGTGGAAGAATTAAACTGGAATAGTCTTTAATGTCTTAAATACCATAAAACCAAGAACAGATTTCCGCCGCCGCCCCCTCCCTCCAAAATCATGGCTTTTAGCTTTCCAAACTTCTCCGGTCAGGGATAAATTAAACAAAAAGGAAAAATGACTAGAATTTAATCTCAGAACACAGGGGTAAAGATTAGTACTTTGCCGGCATATCTTGTACATAGATCGAGTGGTTTGGAAGAATACAACACAAAAGCTCCACTGGGAGATTCTTTTGAGTAGTTGCATCTATAACCAGTGTATAGTATCCAACCTTAGCAGCATTTTTCCCAATTCCTCCTCTTGAAGACGTCCTTTGAACGGGAAAGAAGCTGAGACGTTCGGCTGAGACCTGAATTATTTGACTTTTAAAGCTGTTAAGGTCCGCAAGCGTTCTCTGAAGCATACTAGTTGTGTTCATAGCTCACGGTTAAGCTCCTTTCTGGATTAAAGCATTTTCGGGATTCCCACAATAAACTGAATAATAAACTACCCAAGTGGATAAGAATAATATTCTACCCCCCACCAAAGATAAACATCTACCAGGTTTTAGCCTATCGTCAGAATGCATCTGCTAGTTAAGAATGCATCTACAGACCTAGTTAACGGTGTAGTGTGAGCACAGTTTATGTAAATGCCTTTCTGACACAGGAATTTGACTTAACTGGGCTGGGAGTGCGGCTGGAGAAATGTTCTCCGTCGAGCACTTCGTTTCTGAACAGCATTAAGAGCCCATAACTCATCTGTTTTTCGAATACAATGATATCTCATACCTATTTATCCATCCATCCACATTGTTTCAAATTATGATAAAAATAATGGAAGAAAACGTCAACAGATTTTACAATGCAGAGCTGAGCCAGTTAACTGCTTTCAAGTGGTCTGGCTGAGTCCTGCAGAAAAAAAAAGGGGGGGGCAATCAATTTATTGGAAGGAATTAATATTCATTTACCATCGAGTCTAAGAGGGAGGGGAGAAACTCGACCGGGAGGCTGAAGTTGCTTCGTGTTCTAATTTTCAACTGGAAAAATCTAGTGAAGCCATTTCACGTTCTGCCGTCAAAAAAGCAGCAGCCACTGAAAGCCCCAGACGGCCCTTTGCCGACGCCCCGCTCCGATCATGCTTGCTCCGGCGAAGGCGGCTGCCTGACTGACCAAACCCGCCATTCTTAGAGATCAAAGCGGGCCTGTCAGGCAGGGAAAGCAGGGAACGTTTTGTCCCGACCAAACTTAGGCGCCGCTTTCCTCCCGCGCTCACCCGGCCGAACAGATTCGGAAGGGGGATCCGCGGAACGCGTCTATCCCCGGCATCCCGCGAGTGGATTCGGCTCGGAAGTTGTTGGGAGGCAGGGAAGGAAGGAGGCGGGAGGGCAGAGCTGCCTCCTGCCACCTCCAACAGCCAAGGAGCAGCTGTTCGGGCGATGGGGTGGGACCTGCCCCGCCCGCGCCCGCCTCGGCACAGGTGGTACCAGCCACGGGGAAAGGAGCGAGGAACAGCGGGCCAAATACCAGTTACGTAGCCGGCGTCAAGCTATGATCTAACGATTCCCGCACACACGTGTGTTTCGGCACCTTTTGCTTGGGAAAAAGGAAGCCTTAGGGTTTGCGCTTCAAACTTTCTAGCTGGGCTTCCGGTCCTCTGGAACTGGAGAAGCTGCCTGCTTATCCTGGGTGGGCCGAGGATGTTCTTCCTCGGAAGTAGCGCTTGTTGAACCACTTCTTCTGATTTCTGTTTGACTCTCGGGTCCCTCCCCCAGCCCCCCCCCCCCCCCCCAGCAGAAAGCAGCTTTCCCTCGGCTCAGCAGTCCTCACTTCTTCCAGCGACAAGGGCCTGGTACGGATTGTTTTCCCGGAGAGACCTAGATCAGACCTGTAGCTCGCGTTCAGACGACACTCCGCTCCGCACATTCCAGGGAAAGGAGGCCATGGAAACCAACAGGGCTCAACAAAGCCGAGAGCTTTAATAGAGGGACCCCCAATTCCTTTCTCGGGGCAAATTTTCTTCCAAGCAACAAGGGGGTTGCAGGTGAGACCTCTCTGCAGGCCAAACCCTGGCTTGGGAGGAAAGGAAAACCAACCGCCCCTTTCCTTTCCTTTCCTTTCCTTTCCTTTCCTTTCCTTTCCTTTCCTTTCCTTTCCTTTCCTTTCCTCCTACGTGAGCTGCGAAGGTTGGGAAGTCAGCTGGCCAGAGCTCCCGTACAAGGCCAAGTGAAGAATTGGGTGCCAGTTTAAGCGCCCGCTCCGGTTTCTCTCATTCACGCGGGAATTTGGGAACGGAGGGAGCGGGGGAGGCCATTCAAACCGGCCTGGGCAGTCTCGTCGTTAAGCCAGTCCGAGGCAGAAGCCCCCACCCCCGTTTCCTTGGCAGCAGGTAGGGGTTTTGAATAGCGCCATTATTGTTCCTCCTCTCCACCTGCTGAGGGGCATCTTCCATCCGACCCACAGCGAGCAGGGCCCGCGGAGCCCTCTTCCCGCAGAAAACCGCTCTCGCCAAGACGTACAGAAACGTGGTGGGGTTTGCTCCCCGCGCCAGCCCGCTGCCTTCCGCTCTCTCTCTCTGACACCCGCCCTTCAGACCCAGACCCAGACCCGGGCGCGCCCCCCTCACTAAACTCAGAGCTGACCCCACAGCCCAAGCGTCCCGGGCCGGCGGCTCTCCTCGCCCTCCGCTCCTGAGTCAAGGGGCAACGCGCTGCCGATCAGCGTCCCGGGTGGCTCACCTTCAGACTCACCCGCCTCCGCTCACCACCTTTCCTTCCCTCGCGAGCTCTGAAGAGGAGGCGAAAGCCTGAGGGAGGTTGGTCGGGGGCCCGCCTCGTCTCGGAGTTCTGCTCACCCCGCCTGGGCTGGCCAGCCGACGGGCGGCGAGCGAGCGAGCGACCACCGCGGCCCCCTCTCTGGCGAGACCCGCGCCTGGGCAGGAACAAGCAGGAGCGGGCGGTAGCGCTGCTCTTGCGAACTTCGGCGAGCGAAAGAAGGCCGAGAGTCAGGCTGTGGCGCCTCCTGAGCGGCGCCTCTCTCGCCTGCTGGACTGCTGGTGCAAGCGTCCGGGGGCCTGAAAGTGTTGGGGCTGGCAGTCAAGAGTTGCTGCTGGCAGTGGCAGACTCAGAGCATCCGGGGGGGGGGGGCTTTCGTTTTGGGGGTGAGCATCCTCCTCCCCGGCTGCTTGGGAAACCGGGGCCCAGTTCTCTCAAGCGGCCCCCTCGCCGCTCCCTTGCAGCGCCGGAATTCTGTGTCTCATTAAAAAGAACAGCGGAGCAGTCTTCCTCCTCTTCCACAGGCTGGGTCTGACCTTAGCCTCTGGCGCAGTTCCCCTTAATTTCAGTGGGCCTTCAGCTGAGGGGCTTCCTGAGACTAGAGGCTGGGTATGTTTACCCGGGAGTAAGCTCCGTGGGACATGCTTGCAAAAATGTATGGGACTGTAGCCATGTTACAAAAGAAAGAAATCTTAGTTCATTTGTTGGGATTGGAAATGAGTTGGCCAGGATGAGATTTGTTGGCTTTGCATTTGAGATGCAGAGAAGCTGGGTTGAGTCTTGTTCACTTCTTGGCAAATGAAGTAACACTGAACAGCTGAAGAATCAAGAGCAATGCTGGGCTGGACCTTTCTTCTGAAAAGTCTTTCCCAGACCAGGCAGCAGCCTGAAGCTGGAGGGTCACAGGGTCACTGGTGGCCTTGAGGGGTGGGAGTGGGAATGTGCACTGCTAGCCCTGTTTGTTTGTTTGTTTGTTTGTTTATCATATTTTTATCACCACCCATCTCCCCCATACAGGGACTCTGGGCGGTTCACAATAAAACAGTTTAAAATTCAATATCATAAATAATATCATTCATCAATAAATATCAATATCAATAAATATAAACATAAAATGCAATGAGATCTAAGTAATGGCAGATCTAATTCCACCCAAAGGGGGACAAGACTGGCCCCAGCAGGACTAGGGAACCAACCAACCCCAAGAGTGGCTCTTCCTCTCCCCACTCCAGGCATGGTGACAAAGCCTTCAATCGTTTCCTGAAGTCCAAAAGAGAGGAGGCTAGCCTCACTTCCGGGGGAAGGGTGTTCCAAAGGGTGGGAACTGCTGCAGAGAAGGCCTGCCTCCTGGACCCCGCCAGATGGAATTCTCTTGCAGATGGGGTCTGCAGCATGCCCTCTCTGCATGACCAGGTGAGATGTGTTGATGTTTCTCTGCCCCACACCTTGCCATCACCCTGTTTAGATGCACTATTCCCCAGATAGCTACTTTTGAAAGGCAAGCTGTAGCTCCTTGTTAGAAGTGGGGTAAAGCTTTCCCAGAAACTGAGCCATGGCCTTGGTAAGCGGGGCTGAGCAAAACAGGAAAGGATGTTGGAGCCAGGATCTAGGGCACCCAAAGATGGGGGAAGAAGAGCAAAACACTCTCTTATTTCCACTGATCCTGTTGCTGTATCCCTGTGAGATCCTATGGGGAGGCAGAAGCTTCTGATGGGAAACTTTTCCTAAGGCCCGAAGTATTCTATTCTCTGTAGGCTTTGGAAGACCCTTGTCAGCCTTTCCATATAGTCTACCAAACCCCTTCTTATTGAACTTGACCCCTTACAAAATCGCCCCCATCAAGGCAGGGTAGGGTAAGATCTCCACTCCAACCCAACCCATTTATTTTGGAGGATGTCCCTCTAGGTTCCTCTGGAGTGGAATTGAGCTCCCTGCTTGGGTCACATACACTTTGGACAGGAGATTTCTGCCTTTTCCATTCTTCAGGCTCATCACATGGATTAGAGTTGGTTTGCCTGGACAATAGGAAAGGTTGGTGCTGAAGTCACATCACAGCCAAACCAAGCTAGCCTGCCTGTCCCCATCACTGCAATAGTACAATCGCATCACTTAGAGCTCGCCTCCCACCCCATGGCTAGTTAACCTCTCCCTAGCTGCTCTGCCTTCCCCTTCCCCTTCCCCTTCCCATTCTTTCTCTTTCTCTTTCCCTGGACAGGCCTCTGTCCTGCCACAGTTCTGATGAAACATATCTGGCAACTGAAAGCCAAGTTCTGGGAGATTAATCAAATAACAAAACTAAACTAAAAATTCCAAAAACAAAAACCTAGCAGTCTCAGCTCTTGCTTGTATATCATTAGTATATCAGGGTGAGGACTTGGAGCTCCTACTTATCTTTGGAAAATACTTTAAGAAACTGAAAGTTTACATTTCAGAGTTCTATAAAAAGTAAATGTGTTAATGTGTAGCTTAAATTTTGCAGGAAGATTTCACACAAGCAAGAAAGAGCAGGCCTTATTTTAGCTTTCCTTGCTTCCTGTAGAACATTATTTTCAGAGTACAATAAGCAGAAGACCCAAATACATGTGAGACTTCACCATAACTGCAAGAAAGTAATTCCTTTTCTCTTTCCTTGTAATGGAAGCTAGCCCCGTACAGGTTAAGTAGACGGGACTGCTTATATGAAGTAGACCTTTTCTTAGCAAGGCATATCTGCCAACAGGCCGTACCATTTTAAAGACTTTGGGAGAACAGAATTTATTGGTTTGTGGCAAAGTTATGCTTACAACATCTCTTCACACATGTGTGCTGCAGAGAGGATAGGGGGAACAAAACAGCAGAAGTGAGCAAAGTAGTGATTTATTGGCAGATTTCTGGAAATTTGCAAGAGATTGCCATGGATTTCTATCTATGCAATAGATCTATGCATCTATTGTTGTTGTCTCCCCAATATACTGATAAATGGAAATGATTTATTCAACACATTTGTGATTAACAGGGGTAATTTTTTCTATGGCAGTATTGTAGACATTGTTCTGTTCTGGTATTCTTGTACTTAGAGTTCTTTTAATTCTAAGCATACACATCCAGCTCCAGTTGATGGATACTGTAGCCTATCACAGTTGTGCAGAATCTGCAGCCTGCCTCATGAGGGAAGAGAGGTGATGGGGTGAGGGTAAAGCTGTTACTAAGAAAACACCAAGACCCGAGGTATGCACATGGAACAACCCACTGTGTCAGTATTCCATTCATTTAATGTATTTGCTGTTGAACTTTTTTGTGATGAAACCTCTCGTCCCACCTGTATCTGTTCCTGAGACACTGGCATATTTGGAAGATTGGAGGCAGCTGTTGTCAGGATGGAAAACAGAAGAATTTCCAGAAAACATTTAACATTGGCCTATAGTACAATTTCCCAAGCCTAGAAATTAATGTAGGCCTTTTCATCTGTAAGACTCTAGCAACAGCCTTCCTTAGAGTGCAGTCCTGGAAAAGATTATCTTCTTCATCCCAAACCTGGAGACGTTTGGTTTTTTAAAAACAGTAAGAAATATCTGATTTGGAATCTGTGTTTTGCTTCCACGATTTGGTGGGATACTGGAGAAAGAAAATTAAGGCTGTGGGACCCAAGCCTAGGATGTACCGTGGTCTAGATCAAGAAACTGACTCTTGCTCCCTCACCATAGCATCTGTAGGCCTACAAGTTGCTCTTTCCTGGCATTCATTTTTTCCCCGACTGGGTGGCCTACCTGGAGTTAATGATCTCCACCATTAATGAGAATCTTGTTGCAGGAAGTAATACTTCATTAAGCTTATTACAATACTTTGATAACTTGGCTGACTGTAAATATATAATTTTGAACTGGGTTATTTGTTAAGAAAATGAATATAAATAGGTGTTTGCATTGTGCATGTTTAAATGCAGTACTCTCATTTATACTTCCATTGATTTTATTTTATCTTTCATGCTACATTTTGATAGTTTCTACTCTAATAACTTGTTTGTATATGCATGTCATGGAGGTTGCTGAATTTTCTTTAAAAGAAATACAACAAAATGAAAACAAAGGACCAGATTATACACCATTGCAAATATATGACAGATACAGGATGATATATAAAACTTGTTGCATTCATGGCGATTTATGGACAAATGAGGATTGCTAACCCATTAGCCAAGTTGTAGGAAATTAAAACACCAACTTGTTTTGATCTGTTTATTCTTGTAAATGTGGTCTTTGGAGTGACATATCCTATGCCAGATGAAGAATTTTTTCAATCTAGAACATAATTAAACCACATATAATATAAAGGTATAGATAATTTTAAGAAGAATTTTAAGAAGAATGCACAGTGAGTACTGTATGAATTATTAGAGAGAACTCACTGGAAAGATTTTATCCTTAAGAAGTGTGACTGCAAGCTTAAGTATACTTACCCAAGAGTAATGGCCACTGAACTCAGTGGGACTTTCTACATAAACATGTACAAGATTAAACTATAAGTATGTCTGATTCAAGAGAGGGTTCACTCTGAGGTTGTTGTATGACAAACCACCTACTGACCCCCAGGAATATTATCTCAAACTATCTATTGTGATATTTTTGTTTGTTCATTTGTTCAGTCGCTTCCGACTCCTCATGACTTCATGGATCAGCCCATGCCAGAGCTTCCTGTTGATTGTTGCCACCCCCCAACTCCCCCAAGGTCGAATCCATCACCTCTAGAATATCATCCATCCATCTTGTCCTTGGTTGGCCCCTCCTCCTTTTGCCTTCCACTCTCCCTAGCATCAGTATACCATTTATCTGGAAGTCTATTTTATTGAACAAACACTCTGATTGAGGCTGTAACACCTTCTGCTATAAAAGAAAAAATTAATAAAGAATCTCAGCTATGATTTTAAATTCAAAATTATCAGGATTTGTAGTATTGAATAGTGAATAAGCATTATTATCATAATGATGTCCTTGTCCATTTGACTTGATGATAAATATTGCTAGATAGAGGCAATAATATTTTTCCATATCCAATTCTGCATCATAGATAAGGCAGAATAACTCCTGTAAATAACCCCTATATATTTATTTCATCATACTTCTTTGAATAGTATCTGCATTTGTGCATCAATGAAAGGTATGATGCTAGGAACTCCTTTTGACCCTGTTGTTTATCAAAGATTACAGCATATGGTCAAAAATAGTAAAAAAAAAAATGAAAATTACAACCATTAGAAGTTTTTCTAAAACAATAATTTATTACTATATTTTAAAATGTTGATGTTAACCCTCCCCCCATATCAGAGTAAAAAATTAGGTCTTGAAACTTCTAGGAAGAATATCTTTGTAGAGTGCATATGCAGAGATTAGAAGCCAAATAAATTATATCAAAATATTTTAATGTAAATGTTATGTCTTACTGTAATTTATTCAAAATGAAATATTATGAGAGTTACAGTGGAGTAGATTTATTATAGTTACTAGGAAGATGTGGTAGGTGAGATAGCAAACCACATATTTAAGAAAATAGGAGTAAAAAATAATTTAATCACTTTAACTGTAATATGAAACCAAAATCCAGAATGTAATAATTTAATTATATAACTTTCATGGAACTCTATATCAAGAGTTCCAATGATTGTGCTGCAGTTTGTTTTCAAAACAGTACCAGTAATGAAAAATAATATCTTGATGTCACTGTTAAAACAGAATAATCCTAGTTGAAAACAACAAGGATTGTTCAAGTACCCTAAATTGGTAAGAAACAAAAGCTATTTCAGTCATTTAGGTCAATAAATGTTTGCAATGGTGATGGACAATGTCCAATATAGATGCCATGTCTTAACAAATTAGATTTCTTTTATATATTTTTCTTATAGTGAATGCCCATTGCCCCATTTTGTTCTTCCTCTCAATGGTTGCTGTATGGCCCACATATGTCAAGTTTGGTAGGTCATTTCTTTATAAAGTACAGTATGGAGGTGATGGTTAAATACATTTTAAGTGAATTGCAATTGCAATGGAAGTGGATTTTAGTGAAATGTATAAAGATTATAAGATAAGCAGCAATCTCAAGATAATTTATTCCCATAAAAGTAATAAACTTTTCGAAGACTTAAGGTTTCATACAATTAATGCCACAACTACCCATTAATTACATGTGTTTAAGAAAATGATGTACTGCAGTACACAATGAAGTTCATTCTTAGAGAAGCCAAATGAATATCATAAGGGAAACATGTTGACCATATTATTTATTCAAAATTTTGTTTCACTCTCCATTCAGCTTCATTGAGCTACATAATGTCTAAGCTTTTTGCACAAGGATGCTATGACATTATGCACCTGGGATGCCAGTTAAGGTATGTCATCAGACTGAGATTAGATTTCTTAAAAAATGTTTTGTAAAATGATACACAGCATAATTAAATCAGGTTTATCAGCTTATGTAGTTATTATGGGCTCATGATACAAAAGTGATTTTCTTTAAAAAGGATGTACTGGTTTCCCTTTTATGCAAATTAGCATTTTGCTCATCTTGTTGCAGTGCTAAACTCTCACTAGGCACTGCTGTTTTTCTTTTACTTTAGAAGGTTCTTAGTTCTTATTGCTGATGAGGTTTCAAATTTTCAAATGAATAAACTCTGGAATCCATTTATCATCAGATCTGCAGTTATTTTAAGATAGTTATGAAACTCTCTCTCTCTCTCTCCTTAACTCCTACTGACCAAAAACAATTATAGATTCTCCTGACAAGGAAAGAAGTCTGATAACCAAATAAATGATTGGATTTCCATAAAAAATGTGTAAGCAATCACTGTTACTAAACAAAGGGAAGCAAACATTGTTCAGATCTTCTTTTCTTTAATGCAGATATTCTAAAATTATGAAACGGCAGAAACAAAATTAAACCCAAGGTGCGTTCCCAGGGCTTAAGCAGCTTTTCTTCCCTTGATTTTAATAAGTTTATTGTTCGTTTGACTATGAATACAGTTTTAATTTTAATTAATAATGATAAAAATTATTGTAAGATTTCATCCTGCATGTATGGAACCTTTGTATTGCAGATATAAATTTCAGCAATAAACAGTAAGATTTGATCCAATGCATTCATCTATTTCGATCTTAAAGTCCAACTTTTTTGAAGTCAACCCAACTGAATTATTCTATATATTTAAATACTTCTATACATTATAAATTGGGAGTTTAACAGTCTGAGTATTCTGGAAAAGCTACTTAAAACTGTGAAAAGTGTGTACTTTCCAAATATGCATTAATATTGCATTCCATATATAAAGTCAAAACATGTGCAATAAGAACATAAATAATTGAATGATTTTTTATTCTGTCTTGTATACCGATGAGGATTGTAAACATTAAATTGATACATTCGTACCTTAGTAATTTTTCTCTCTTTTTATCTTCCTCTTTGCATCAAGATTATTTTTTTCCTCAAACATATTTATGTAACTCCATTAAAAATGTTGGACATTAAGATAAACCTCTACCCCTATTAAATGGTATCTGACTACTAGAAGGGAAGGGAGGAAGTATACAATACAATTGCTTGTTCAAACTGGATCCTTTTAAAAGCTTGCCTCTGTTTCCAAATTTAACTACATAAATGAAGTAGCCTTTTTCAAAAGGTCTAGTCAGCAACTCATTGAAATCAGTGCATTTATACAAGGAAACTAATTCTGTATTCCTTGCACATCTCACATTTTCATTAACTTAACTGGAAGAGCTGATAACTCAGACTCTCATGAATGCTAGTTTCATGAATATTAACTTTGTGATCCATGTATGCACAATTTCTAGATAGGCTGCACATTTTACATTTATCCAAATATTAGTTTGTGTGGTTTTTTTAAATCTTGCAATTACTATTACTACTATTAATGTTTTGCCATTTACCAAAGAAAGTTTTCTATGATCAAATCGTTGCTGCATTCCTAAAAACGTTTACCTGAGAGTGACTCACAATAAAATCATTGGGACTTACTTCTGAGTACAGTAGTCGTGTATAGAACGC
This sequence comes from Candoia aspera, assembly GCF_035149785.1. Taxonomy (NCBI): domain Eukaryota; kingdom Metazoa; phylum Chordata; class Lepidosauria; order Squamata; family Candoiidae; genus Candoia; species Candoia aspera. Next base: position 188,405,168 of record NC_086154.1, read on the forward strand.
CTGTAAATTAGATTTCCGTTAATCACATTAAAAATATCTCCCTTCCCAAAGCAATATTTGGATTCTTTTTTTTTTAAACCGCCGAAATCTCAGCGTCTCTCTCATACTCACGCACACACACTTTTGTGTAAGAAACTCCACAAACTACTTTGACATGCGCCGATTTCAGGGTCTTTGACCTGTCTGGAATTACACACTTTATAGCGGGTGCCCTCTGTTTCTACACCCGCTCATTGGCTACTTGAAAATGAATATGCAAATAGCTCCCTTGCCTCCCTTTCTTTTCTTTCGGTGTTTCAAGCAGCCGCCAGGCGGAAACGAAGAGCTGCGCTTCCCACGGGTACCGAGGGCGAGGGCGAGGGCGAGGGCGGGGGCGGGCGGGGGCGGGGGAGGGGGCGGGGGAGGGGAAAAGCAAAGGCTCTCTGAGTGGTTGGTGGTTAAGGGAAGCCACTGCTGAGGTTCTGGCCAATCGCGATGAGGTGGAAAGAGGCCAAGAACGCAACTCAGCGTTAACACCGCCAGCTCATTCTGCAGAGCCAGACGCGCGATGGGGGGGGGGGGGTGGAACCAAAGAGGGAGAAAGAGGCAGAAGCGCGCGCGGACACACACACACCCGCACCCCAGCCAGCCTGCCCGCCCCGTTCGGGGGATGGGGGTGGGGAAAGGGTTCAGCGTCTCCTGGACCACGTTCAAGTCAGCAACCACAATCCATTCTTCAGCGTTGCAACTCAAAGAGGAAGGAAGATTGAAAAAGAGGGAGAGGAGGAGGCGGGGGGCCGCTCACTGCCTGTAGACAGACTTTTTGCCTTCGCTGATTTCTTTCAACTCCTCTGGGCAAGACTTTCTGATTGCCTAAAAAAAAGAAAAATCCGAACAAGTAACTCTTTCGGGTGCACACACACACATGTATCTATAAAGAGCGATGGTTACCCTTGGAAATCCAAACCAAACCAAACCACACCGGGTCCTTGAGAAATGCATACATTTGTTCACTGAAAAATGTGAAGCCAACGGTTCCGTGTGTTACAGAATTCAGGAGTCCACACGTTTAATACAATACAGTCTAATGGTATGTGGCATTGAAAAGATACGTTTTTTTAACTTGCTTGTTGGCTGTCGTCTTTCCCTGGTAGAACGTTTTTGGTTTACAAAGTGAAGGCCGTTTACGACCCCCCCCCCATCAATCTATGATTTGCAGGATTTAAGAAATGGATTTGTTTATGCTTTGCTGCCGTTCTTCTCTCTTTTGGCAGCTTCGTCTACGGGTCACACACTCATGCCAGGAAACAGTTAATGGGAGGTTGTGTCCAAAAGTGCTGGACTTGGTATATTTCCTGCTTCCAACTTTCTCTCCTCCTGTTTGCTGGCAAGTGCCCGTTAAGCACTGAAAAAGATTAATATAACACGTTGGTTGATTAATTTGCAGCTATGTAGTTAGGTTGCTTTCCCTTCTTAACAGCTGTCATAGATACACCCGCAGCTCCTTCTGCTAAGCTGTACGGGAGGGAGGTGTTGCTGTAGTAACCTATTACTTTTTGCATGCTAGTTAACTTATGTGCTAGTTTGCTATCCTACGCTATGGATGTTTCTTTTGTACTTCTGAATTGCTAGCTTTTTGTGGCTTGCTTATGTTTTCCTCTATAAGTGGCTGTGTAGGTCTTACTATCTTGCATGTTTTCAGTCCTATTCCCTGGGTAGATATCTGCTCGCCCCACTTGTCCTCGCTTTGCCTGTGTCTGGGCCATATTTTAATGCACAATATCCCATCCATTGTGGCTGAATGTGGAGTGTGTGAGGACTTGGCAGCTCTCCGGTTGGAGGGGGCGGGGAAGCCCGTTCGACTTTGACACAAGATGCCGATGTGGCGTGATCTGAATTATTATTAGGGCTGTGAACATGGCCATCTTTCTTGCTGCTGCTGGAAAGGGCTGCCACTGAACTTGAGAAGGGACGAACAAAATCCCCAAGTCCCCTCCAGTACGGTAGCTGGCAGAGAAAAGGCGCCAAAATACACAAGATTAACTTCCCTTTAAATGATGCCGAAGCTCTACCGGTGTAATCCTAACAAACAGTCACAGGCATAAAATTAGAGCTTTGAAATACATTTTGTAGCTATTAAAAATGTGTTAATAATTTAAGAAAAAGTTGTAAACTTTCAACAGCAACAGTAACTCAGTAACTCAGTCTGATTCTTTATAAATAGTATTTGATTAATAAATTCATGTTTTGAAAAGACTTTCTACTGTACTGGGGAAATGGAGGGCTGAGCAAATGGACCTTTATGCAGTCAGGGTGAAAAATTTTAAGTTGGGTAACATAAAACATTGTGGTTTTCAGTTTTATATTGAGGCCTGATGTTTGCATTTTTTGGTCTGTGAATGGGGAACGCTCGGTTATTAGAGACACCATCAAACCATATGTGGACAGAGGTCAAGCGCATATACGCTGTTAGAAAGGTATGCATGTACACCACAGACATTTAAATAGTTGAATATTCAAAAATAGGCTTGCATTATGGGCATATATATCCTAATTCCTTAATTATTCCTTAGAAACGATTAATTACATGTATACATTTATTCAAAAATGCAGAATCAGCAAAAGGAATATAATGTACTGTGGCTAAAAATAATAATAGATAACGTGAAATATAGGTAGAAGAATATTAGATATACATTTATAGGAAAATAATATACCTGTAAACTCAGAAATAAGCCCCATTCAATTCAACAGGCTTACTCCAAAGTAATTGGGTATCTGCAGTCTAAAAATAGTGTGAGAATTTCAATTATTTTTCAAGTTGTATTGGCTTCCTAAATAAGATTAAATAATATAAATAGGATTAAAATATATATATATACACAGAATGTGTATTTTCAGTTGATTATTTTTTAAAGTGTAGAAGAAATAAATCATATTTTTATATAGTCAGATTTTCTGAGACTATGAATGAATATGGGACATAGCATTGGTTTCAGAGTGAGATTTTAACTAAAGGTATAAATATCTTGCAAAATGGATAGCACTTTTTCGCATATAGTCAGTGATCTAGATGTAGGCCTTTCAGCTTTCACTATCCTTTAGAAACATTGGTAAAGCACTCTGGAAGGTGTTTGTGAAATTTTCAGTATGGTACATAAAGCCAGAAGGAATAAGAGGGTTTGTTTGAGACCTAGAGAATGGAACACTGAGTTGTTGTCTATGGAGAATGCAGGAGGGAGCAGAGGGGGGAGCAGTCAGACCTTCTGAGTTTCTAGATTTTGATAAAGCATACTGTAGAGCCAGCTAACTTCCTATGTTGCAGTAAAATCGCTGCTGCTTGCTTGGTGAGTTTCAAACTATACATATGCATGAAATCTAGGAAAAAAGGTGGATATATAATGCCCTTAACTGCTCTGCATGTATATATAGGCAGTGAAACAATTAACAAAATAATTAATTTTGTCCCCACAACATATACTGTGCCTATGATATTAAAAATGTGGTCGAAAAGCGAGCCTTACTGATCCTGCATTCTCCGATTATAAATGCTTAGATCCAAATGGTCATCCATTGGTGGATTATTAAATTGACGATTTGTGTAGTATATTTTGCTCTTTCATTCTTTCATAATGTAGACTTTTAAACTTTTAAAAATTTCTGCATAAATTCCTCATCATTAGAGATATTCGTTGGAAGACAAGAAAGATCCAGTTGTGGTGCTGTGGCAATACAAGCTTTTCCTCAGTTTTAGTGTTTTTGGTCATTTGGTTTTGGGGTTCTGGAGTGCATCTTTAAAGTAATGTTTATATAAATATTTATAGGTTACAGGTTTAAGAGGATCAACTGACTGTTCATATAATGTCCTAGTAGAGGAGACATAATTTGAGAATGCAGACCTAAGAAAATTGTTGCAGGGTGTATTGGGTTTTTTTAAATCTGTGTACCAGTCACAACTTCAGAAGTGAGTTTTCTTTCATTTTGAAAGATTTTGCTCCTTACAGGGTTTGGAATAATTATGATAGTACAGATGCATTTATAGTTGGCCTGGAATTGTTGTGATAGCATGGGAAGTATAAATATACACACACATTCAGAATAATACTTGCATAAGAAAGTGTTCTAAAAGTGGACTAATCTACAAGTGGATTAATAGAATTTTGGAGATATAATTTTGTATCTTTCAGTGTAAAGTGTTATTTTCAAAATGAGCAGTATATTTTGTTAATTGTTATGCCGCCTTTTCATACCAAAGCACTGTTTGTGCTAAATCTTGTTTTCTATTGACACATTTCTTAATTCTGCAAGAGACAATCTAAAATATCTTCTAGGTAAAAGTTTGAGTTTGGCATGTGCACATTATCTGTTTATGCTTCTGTATACACTTAAGTAATTACTGTACTTTATGTCCTCAGGAGAAAGTTTCTAAAGCTAGTGGATGTTGTTAGCATGTGGTTATTATGCTTGGATTATTAAAGATGGGCATTTATTTAGATGAATCACAAAACAATTTCCACTCCCTTCTGAAAGATGCCTTTATGGAATGAGCTTGGTTAGTCTTGGCTTTCAGTCTTGTTCCTGGAAAAGCCTGCAGTTACAGTGCTGTTTGTGAAGCTAGTAGTGCTGGTTTGTTGGTGTGTCAGTGAGTGAAAGGGCAGGCTGGGCTGGGCTGGGCTTTATGTCTGTGGGGCACCTAAGGACACTGAGAAGCACAATCATACTGTAGTTTTACAAGAGTTTTCCTATCCCCTCTTCATGCTATAGTCAGACACAGCTCTGTCATTCTCTTTTTCCCCTCTTCATGGAAATGAATATGGTTTGCCTATGTTTTCTCAGCATCCTGTCACTATGAATATGTGAACTGTGTGTGTGTGTGTGTGTGTGTGTGTATATATATATATATGTATGTATGTATATATGTAAGTAAGTAAGTAAGAAAGATCAGGTCATTAAAGTCCTTTTTGGATTGTGATAAAACTAGCAATAATCCATCAGGTTTATTTACATTTCATAGGAGTTAACAGTAGTTAACACTTTGTGTCTCAGATCATGTTCATGTGTATTTACCTATGGAATGAGCTCCACTGCCTTTGAATAATACTAATACTGTGTTATAGCTTATCTGATTTATCTTCTTAAAGGAATATATCTTGAATTTTGTATGTTTGTTTAACTTTGCTGTGCCTCACAAGAAAACTCAAAATTAAAACAGGATAAAAATGCAGTATTAGGACAATAACAGGTAAGTTCAAAGAAAACAAAGAATAGAGAATAAATCATGAGGGAGAAAGCAATATTAAAAAGTAGAGTATAGCATGATTTAAACACTTGGAGAATAAAAAGGTCAATGCCTGGAACTAAAAACACATTACAACAGGTGCTTCTTTGACCCAATTAAGTGCCATTACTGAGAAAGCATTTTCACTTGTAGGCTATAACATTTTAAAAGACTTAAATGTTGAACCTTCAAGTTGTCAGGCTCTCCTAATGGCTACCAAAATGTGGAGCAAAGGCATTTAAGCTAATATTAGTTGAGTTCACACATTGCCTTAAGTCAGAATGTGGCTTGTTTTGGTCTTGGATTAGTGTGTTTTCTTAACTCAAGCACTGTAGTTTGTAAATCATTATTCGTGACTTAGTGTGTTGTGTGAATCTAGCCAAATGTTTATTAAGTTAGTCAAGTTACAGTTTATAGGGATTTGTGAACCCAGCCATTATGATAATGGCCTAGTTCTATAATGTGTTTGGTTTTGGCTTAGCCTTGCGTATGAACATAATTTCATACAGTCCAAATTAAGTAATGGTTTGCTTACACATGGTTTTATTTAATAAACCATAATTGATTGGGTTTGTACTATGGAAAGCTGTGCTTTAGAAACCAGGATTATACAACACACTAAGCTACAAACAAAGTGCTTTATAACTTACAGTATTGTGAAAACCTAGTCAGTAACTCTACATGTATCTAAATGCAGAGGCTGCTGTACAATATTCTTTAGGTAGCATGTTCTAGATGCTATGGAGTATGTAGTAGTTGCAGTTGCTCACTGCAACTTGAGGGATACAGTGGATGGAGAAGGATGAACAGTGGAGGGTATATTATTTTGGTTTTTGAATGACCTGTGGGGGATTCTTCCTATGAAGAGAGTTTTCATGAGTTTTTTCCCTTCAAATTCCACTATCATTTTTCAGTAATAGAGGTCTGAAGGAGCAAAAAACAAATGTTTCGGGCTGAAGACTGCCCAGCCGTCTTGGAGGACAGAATGGTATGTTCAGGACAGTTTGCTTTGTAAGTTAACCTTTTCTCAGGTGAGAAGAATGTTCTGACCATTATCAAAGCTGAAATAAGATTTAAGTCTGTGCCTCAGTACTGGACTGGATATCTATCCCCTCACCCTTAACTCAGCATGAAAGAATGCCAGCATAGCATCTGTTTGTCCCCATTGTTAATCCCTATCCTGACTTTACTTCATCTGTTCTCAGTCACTACTGAACGATTTGTTGGAATCTTGGAGAGAAGCTAGTGTCAAAATAAGGAGGGGACAGATGATGAGAGCTTAGGAAACAAAGTAATACTCTGGTTAAGTTCAAAACAGCTTGCCTGACCTTTTCCCAAGATAATTCATGGTGGAATAGTATCATTTTAAGAGAGAAGATATTACTTTAAGACTGTTACACCTATTTATTTAGTTATTTAAAGAACTTCTATAACTGCCCATCTCACATAGTGATCCTAGCTGGGTTCAACACCATCAATAAAAACAGGAATAAAAACAATTATGACCTTACGTTGTTTCATTCATGGGTTGGAGGCAAGGCAAGGGTATGGGGCTAAGAGGGAGACTGGGGTTGTAGGGGCATGATGGTCCTGTTTAAACTGCAAATGAGGACTGAAGCTAACTGCTAATCTAGTCTATTTATTTGGGAATAATAGAAAAAAATCATATTTTGTCACAGGCAGGAAAATGACTTGGACAAGCTGCATCTAAGGGCTACATGAATGTAGACTCAATTGTGACAAGCTGACAGGTTTTAGCTCATGTATGGCAGTGTGTTATGTGAATGTAGTCAGTGCAGTTAGTTGATCATTCAATGTATTGTGCAAATCCAGAGAACTGGGTTAATTCAAGAAAATATAACTTAGTAAACATGGGGCAGACTAGTATTGTGTTTTATTTATTAATATTAACAGTACTAAATGTGGATGCCTGAATAGATGACCCATGGGTAGACATGCATAAAAATGTCTGTGTCATTAGTGTGAACGCTGGGAAAGTTGGCCTGAATCTGTGGCAAGCCTGAAAGGGGGTCTTGCTGTTCTTTGATTTTAGGAAGTCTCAAATGAACAGTATGTAATTTTTTAATACCAAGAATCTAACTAACATTTCATAATACTACAGCACTTTAGATTGTTCAAACTCATCACAGACATTGTTATTTTTTATGACAACTCAGAAGGACCAAAGTATTATCCCTGAATCAAAGACTGGAAATGAAGCCCTGCTGCTTGAAAAGTTCCTAAAAGAAATTATATTTTGGCCAACAATCACACTTATGGATTGTGATTTTAAATATGTTCGTATGGAAATCTGAAATTAGTTGATTATATTTCCAAAGAAAAGTGAAAAGGATTGAAAATTTATAGAATTGAAATGCTCTAAGTACATAGGAAAAAATGCATCTCATTTATTCTCACGTTTTCATTTAAAATATATCTGTTGCAATTATTATTTGTGATCAGCAGATTAAATGCAGGTTGTTAAAACTGCAGCTTTGTATCATTCTTTTAAAAATTGCATTGCATAATTTTATATATAGTATTCTTGTGATCTCAGGTTTCACTGTAGAGTTCTTATATGATAAGCAGTGGTTTGCTTAACCATGGTTTATTCAGTAACCCATAATTTGTAGGTTCAAACTACATGAAGCCATAAATTAGTTATAAACCAGTATGGTTTGCATTACATGGTTGAATACTCCTAGTATGCTGAGTCCAAACCAACCTAACCAAACTATGGCTTAATGGATTATGTAAACCCAGGCACAATGCAATTCATTTGGTTTTGTCTTAACTGTGTTGTATGAATCCAGCCACTCATGATTATGGCTTAGTGTGCTGTCCAAACCCAGCTAAATGTGGTTTTCTTTTCCTAAAAAAACCTCCACAGTTAAATAAACAATGCTTTAATCGGATGTCTGTACTGGTATTAGTTCTTAATTTGCTTTTGTTTCTTCCTCTGTTTCTGGCTTTCTAACTTGTCATAGCCCAGTTGCTTGCAGAAGATTTCTGTAGTTTGTGAATTAAAAGGAAAATGGAAGGAGACTATTGGCTTAAACTGATGCCCCAAATAATGTCTTATGCAAATGTCAAACAGTTGAAATGAAGTATTTTGGGCAAAGAAATTTAGTGCAGATATACTGAGAATTCACAGGACATAAGGAAAATAGGCTCACAGCATTTTTAAAGTGGTTTTGAAAGTTTTGTGTGGTTAATCCTGAAATAACTTTGCTACATCTTGTACTGCTATATTCAAAGTTTTGTCCCTCTATCATTCCTTTAATAGGGAGAATGTATTTTTTCCCCCTCAGCTTAGAATTGCACCTACATTAAGGTGGGCTGCTTTTGAAAGCTTAATAGGTTGGACTCCGCTGCTTCCTTTGACATTACCTTTGTCTGAGCCCACTTCACTTCCTTCCCCTGCCTTCCGTTTGTAAATTTATAAGAATTGCAGCTGGTCGCCTTGGCAAGTTAACCTCATTAAGAGCCCCCTTGGAGAACAGGCTGTGTTTGAATATTTCCCTAATGAGGACAGGACGGGGTTAAAAAGTGACCATTTCATGGTTGACTTGAACCTGCCTCCCGTCGATGTTTCGTGGTGAAATGCCTGACCCGGAGAAATGCAGTTTGCAAACGCGAAAGTCAACTGGCCCTTTCCAAACAGTTCGCACGATGGGGAGGGAAAAGGGGCTGAAGGAGGACGCTCCCGGGACCAGTTTACCTGAGGCAGGCAAGTGCTGGTTGTGGAGGGAGCTTGGCTTGGGCAATCGCCTTCCCTCATGCTCGGGGCGTTTTCCCATCGCCGGGCGGGGGCGAGGCAGAAGAGTTACTCAAGGCCTTTGGGCTAGTAGCCTCGAAGCCCTCCGTCTGCAAGGGCCGCGGTGGAAGGGTTCCGGGTTTGCTCTGCCTGGGCGTTCCTCGGATCAAAGTCCGCAGGTGTCAAGGCGGTGCAGAAAGTCTTGGTATTTTTTCTTCCTTTTCTAGGCCCGTACGGTCTTATGAAGCTGTGTCGTAGGCGTAGTTGAAAATGAAAGGCCAGTGGACACCCTGATCATGCTAATCTCCTGGGCCTGGTGTTCCCTTCCGTCTGTATTTTTGGCCACTTTATTTGCTGTTTAAAGCAGGGGAGACTTTACGCTGCTCCACCTGATAGTCCGACGAAGTAACGTTAAGCAGAGTTCTGGGGCAATTTCGGAACTCCTGAAATGTTTGCGTTGTGGAGAACTTTTCCTAGTCTTGAGTACACTTTTAATCAAATGCACAAATGGTAATGCCCAGCTTGCAAGTTTATATACACACATGGATACAAGGGGAAAAGGAGAATGTTCTTAAAAACTGATTTCCCGCCTTAGGGCGAATGTGAGAACGTCGTTAGTGCGTGTGTGTGTTAATATTCTGCATTCCTGGAAAAAAAAAACCCGCGGGCGCGAACTTCTTGGCACGAGCTGGTGGGTGAGATTGAAAGCAGACTAGCGTATTGCTTCAGCAGCAGGCTTTTAGTTTTTTCGCCTCCCTCGGGGAGCCGCCACCCATTTCCTTATCGCACCCAGATGGGAAACCCTGCCCGAAACTGACCCCCGAAATCACATATGGGCAGGAGTGAACGTCTCGGGCGGGGAAGGAGGCCACGTGGAAGGGGCTCCCTACGAGCATGGCGCCTTTCCACCTGGGGTCTGCAAAGAGTATGCTGGCTTTCCCTTGTAAGGGTGGGGTGAGGAAGAGATCTGAGGGAGTCTTCACTTCGCTGACCTTGCTCCACATGTAGGCGACAGGGTCGCGGGTTTCCAGACGCTGCCTATGCTGCAAACGTATGCAGAGGAAGAGCCGCCAACGCGCATTTCCTTCCTCCTCCATTCCTGTTGTCTAATCAGTAGCGAAGAGGCAAACTTTCCCGCTTTGTAGCCCCCTCCCCTTGAGCGGCGATATTCAGGGTCTGCAGAGAGGATGGGTTGGGGTTTCTTTCGCCCCACCCTTTGTGAGCCCCCGTGAAAGAATTTTCCATCGGGCGGTGTTGCTCCGTTCTTTTCGCTGTCCCAGAACTTGAGGTACAATAATGATCCCCAGTTTTCTCAAACGGACCCGCTTTTCAGTCCCTCTCGAAGGGGAAGGAAAGTGAGAGTGTGTGCGAAAAGCAGGCGCGTTTGTAAAATATGCGGCCAAGCTCTAGTACAGTACGGCGGTGATTAAAGAGGACAGACAGGGGAAAGGAGGGGGCTCGGGGGAGGGAAGGAATGCGTTTGCAGCAGCAGCAGCAGCGGCGGGGGAGGGATGTATGCGTCGATGGTGTAATTAAATAATAAACCGAAATCCTGAAGTCGTGTTTGGGGAACAAGCTACAACGAAGGAAGGGCCAGAGAAAGGCTCTCGGTAAAATGCCCTCCCCCCCGCTGAACTTCCAGGTCTTGAAGAAGCCAGTACATGAAGAAAGGGGAAAGAGTGTAAGGGAGGAGGAGGAGGGGAAACAAGAGATTGATCGTTTTGAATTTTCAAGAGATCATTTTTATTACAGTGGGCGTTTGAAAAGCAGGCTCTGAACATTATCCACGGAGAAAGGGGGTGGAGAGACAGAGAGAGGCACAGGCGGCTGCGAGAGAAGCCTAGCGATTGCGCGCTGCTGCGATCTGTTTTTGCAGCCTTGGGGGACGCGCGCGCACACTCCCTGGTTGGCGCTCTACTGCACAGGGCTGTTGCAAAGTTTCGCCTGCCATCATACACCAGGATATTCCTGCTCCGCCGCTGCAACCTTGAACTTTGGCAACGTGGTTGATAGTACCGTGGTGTATCCCGCTAGCAGCTTTTCCAAAGCACTTGGAAATCCGGGAGAGAGGAAAAAGCAACGCGAGGAAGGAAAAATATCCCGACCCCCCCTTAACTCCCTGCATTCCATTCAACCCCCACCCCCAATTCCGCCGCCTCCTGTCCCAATTCACCAGCAGCCACTGCAAACAGCAGCAAGAGTGAACCGCCGCCGAGAACAAGAGGGTTAAAAGTGTAGATTGGATTTCACCCCGGGAAATCTAGCGCTCGGAGTGAACTTGAATCTTTGGCTATTTAAGGAGGACTGGGGCTGGTTGCGAAGTTGTGGCGATTCAAGGCAGAGCTTGCTCCTGATCCATCTTTTCCTTTTGGAAGCGTTAGATGATTGTAAAATGAATAGATGAAACCGTTGCGCTTTTGATACTTTTCCTCTCGGGCAGAAGTGCTATCTTAGAGCGAAGTCATGATGTATTCTCCCATCTGTCTCACTCAGGTATAGCCGCCTTTTCTTTCTTTTCCTTCATTTTTTTTGAAGGGGGTAAGTAAACTTGTATTCGAGTTGCACTGGGCGCCTATAGTTAGAGCTGTTCAAAGGAATACTCGTTCCGCCCTTGGTCTTTATTGGGGGGAAGAAAGCTAAAAATGTACGTACCTGTTGTATAAACCTATTTGAAGGTGTGGGGGGAGGAATAAGAAGGAAATAATATAAATACTTCAGAATGCCAGTGATAAAGGAGTATTATTAAATTACTCTTGCAGGAAAGGAGCGATTAAAACTAGAACCCACAACAACGTCGGGTGGATTCACGTGAATTCACCAACAAAATAATTCTCTGTTTTGCAGTCTATACTTAGCCTGAAAAAGGAAAGTGTTCCTTTATTTTTAATTAAGCAATGACTGGTAACATAATACCATCCCATGCTGAATTAATCATATATACTTGAGGTTGGTTTGAAAAAAGGTGACTGAGCAGAAGGTTTTCTTACTTGATTATCCAATACATTTTTTCTTGATAAATTCCGGTACTTGAAACTTTTTAAAGTCAACCCTGAAGGTCATAAGAAAAACTGAACCTTTATTAGGCCTGCAGACATTCGTGTCCTTTTAAAACTGACTAATTTTGTACACTACACATACATCTTTTACTTTGAAGAACATTTAGACAAACCATACATTTATTTAACAGGCAATGTTTTCTATTCCCTTAAGATAAAATTTCAGCACATGGTGAGATTGGAGCAAAGATTGGTGGCATGGAAGTTTCAGAAGTAAAAAAAGAAAAAAAAGAGTTGGATCCAATATAAATTACAGCACAGAAAGTGCCTTTGAGATGTCTGAATGTCTGCAGCATGTGACATTTGTACCATTTTTCATTCATTAAGTTGACAATATATTCCAGGTAGCTGTAAAACTAGGTCAATAATGATCAGGTCTGGTTAAAATCTTAAGGTACAATTTGAACACTTTAATGTATACTGATATAGCTAATACTTGTGGGAAGAAGTAGGGCTTTGTTATGTAATACTTTGGCTGGTATAATATGATCAAAATAATAAAGATTTCCTTTGACAATTAGAAACCATTGTAATTCTGTTGGACTTGAGCATTCACAGAATTATGAATGAAGATTTAAACAGTGATAGGGATTATTCAGTCCTGGATACAGTCCTGTAGCTTTTTGGCTGACACGTTTTTATTGTTTATATTTTGTTTGGCATCAAAGTGTGATTAACTTATGAATCTTTTTAGCAAGTAAATGGGAACTTTCCTGAAGCAAAACAGGTGTAAAAAGTGTTGTAAGGTATTTGAGAAATTATAAAAAATCAGCATTTATACACACGCACTCACATACACATTTTATATGTCTCTTGATCTATTGTCAGAGGCACCAACATTGTAAAATTCAATATACTATTCTTTTCCCCCTGTATATAATGTTTGTTATTTAAGGGGACTTCTACAAGCCATATTAAAAATATTTGCTAGTTTCATAGGACTCACTTGCAAAACCATATTATTGCCCTGAGATCATTGTATTTGGTTTTCTGTGCTGATAATAGATATAGATGAAAATTTACCCTAAGTTTTAAATGTAAGATGCTTTAATTGTAACATAAGGTATAATCCATTGCTGTTTCTGGCCTAATGCCTCAGTTCATGTTTTAGAATAGGATATTTGTGCCTGGACGTATTAAAAGTATTAAAATTTTCCATGGATGTTATTAGGCAGGTTTTATCAATTGCTTATTTACCATAAGATACTATTAAAGATCACTTTGTCTTTTCCAAAACAAAATAAATTATTTAGGTGTGTGGTTTGCATGCAGTCTACAAGTCTGAAACAGTTTTACGGCAAACCTAGTATTGATCAAGTTAAGTCAAGGGGTTCAACAGAATGCCCGCTAATTTTTAAATGAAATGTATACTGTTTTTCCTAAATGATTTCTGAATTGCTTTTCTATTTATTTTGAGAATTGTGATTCACATGCTTTAAGAATGAATGACATATTACTGTAAATTAAGAACAGTTGGGACAAAATCCAGCCCCCCCAAGTTTTGAACACGTATCCATTGTCCCATGTTTGTACAGTAGTTAGGCTTATGGTGAGCATAATATTGTAGTACTTTATAATATATTTGTTCTCAGAAATCTTAGAAACTAGAGTAAAAGGAGTACTTGATTGGCTAAAACTGTATAGAACATGCATTTGATAATTTTTTTAAAGAATCTATAAAAAAAGCTGCATGTTGGGAACTGTTACTTTATGGTAAGGTTGTGATTAACCTGGCTCAAATTAAGTTACATTGAAATCAGTAGGATATAAGAATAGATGAGGTGTCAGTAGACATTTTATATCTTGGAAACCTAAACAGGTTAAATAGAACAGAGGATTAGCTGAACACATTTTTTCTTTTGTGCAATTAATATAAACTTAGTTTTAAGGTCTATCCATAGCTGCCTATGTTTGTTAGTACCGTTGAAGAGTCGTTTTCATAGTTAAATTTTATGAGTAGTCCAGCAGTAAATACAGATTTACTGTATTTATTTCTAAGCTAGAATTGCTAAATTGAACATTAAACATAACTCTGCGTAGCTTTGGATATATTTTTGCAATGTTATTTTTTTTGTGGAATATTTTCTGAACTCATGGAACAAACTAATGGGAAAGTAAGGTAAAAATGGGAAAAAATTTAAGTTTCTTCATAGGGGAAAAGAAATACATGAAAACATTGTAGAAATGGACTGTGATTGTGGATCCATCAGCACTGTGGTTAAAATAACTGAAAAGCTTGATTTACCTGTTACAAGTTTGCTGTTTGTTTTTACTACAGTATATGCAAATACCATATAAACTTTTCCCATGTATTGTGCGTTTTTCAGAAGATCAGATTTCATAGTGTATAAGCATTTTTGAAAAAGAGTCTATGTGATATAAGTTCTACTTAAGAAACAGTTCTTATCTGAACTATGTTTTGGGTTGTTACAATAGTCAAGATGTATATCAATGACTGTAGTTGTACTTAAATATTAATTTTATGCCAGGCTCTGCTGTTATTTAATGTATGACTTTTTAAAACATGAATGTACTTTTTCATCTGATAATTTGGAGTTTTCAGTTCCTTTTTTAATAGAAGTAAATGTATTCTAGAAGCTGTATATGTAAAATTGAGAATTTATGATCAATGTGTTCCATAATTTTAAAAATGCAAAATAAGTAGCAATAGTAATCACAGATACCAAGCATTTATCCTGTTGCATTCAGGTGGGTTTATATTTGTCTAAATGTAATTAAAATAAACTAACGTTAAAATCCGAACCTTCATAAGTTTTTTGTTAAAATGCCAAATACCATGACCTGAATTATCGATATCATAGGATCTTTGATTGCAATTTATAGGGCTAAATATATCGTAAAATAATTTTTAGACAGTACTGAACATAGTTTCAAACTATTCAATTTCTAAGCTTTTAATAATTATTTACTTAGCTGCTTCTAACTTACAGACGTATTATTAAAATACACATTTTTAAATAAGAATTTTATGGAAGTCAATTTCTGAGAAAAAGAAACTAGTAGTAAAAAAATGGCACCAGAGTGCACTGAGATAGGGAAGTCTTATCGTGGGCTGTGGTTGCTCTGAGCTGTGCTCTCTTCCCACACAAAGAGCAGATTGTGGTTTAACTCTTTCCTTCATGTAGTTTGTGTCCTTAAAGTAACAGAAATCATAAAATCTCTGTATAGAATTGCTTGTCACTTTAGTAATTGCTTGATACTTCGTTTTACTTTGTACATAATTATTTTTATTCCTTGTATTTCTGTTCTAGTTTGATTAATTTTTGCCCTGTAAAGGAAAGAGGTATATATAAAACCAAAGTTGAAATAACATTGCAGGTCTTACTTCCTTGAAGTAAGTCTACAAAGTTTTACTGTAAAGTCTTACTAATCTTATCTATAAAAATGCAGGATTTAGTATAAAGAACATTCAGTATTCAGTGTGAATGTTTGCATGAACTTTTGTTAAGTGTTAGTTGCTTGTATGAACTGTTTAATAAAACTATAAATGTGTTTTGAGTTTAAATAAATAAATTTAAAGTTCTTAATCTCGAATATGTATTTTTAATAAGATTCTTAAAATCAATGACACTTGCTTTCCAAGTAAGTGTTTCACTATTAATGCATATGTTCAGTTTGCTTGAAAAGTACAATTTAATTATATCAGGTCTAATTTTAGCATCAATGCAATATTTTACTGTATTGTGATTCAGAGTCAGTTTGAATTAACTAATATGGTCTAAGAAAAATAATAGGTCAAACAAAGGAATGAGTAACCATGCCATTCTTTTGCCACAATTTTCTTTCAAAATCTTAATATGATAGGTGCTAGGTCTATAGATAAATTTTGCATAAAGGCTAATTACATACTGTATGTGACAAAGACGGAAATTGGAACATATCTGTAAGATACAGCTTAAGATAGGTACCTCTTATTGATCAAAATAATGTAATTGCTAAAATTTACAGCCAAAGTTTAGTCAGTTAAAACAAATAAGAAAATGTAGAAAATGTATACGAATCTTCAGGTAAAACCTGTAGGAGGAAGAGTTCTTCACGTCTAATACATTGGTGTATATTTCAGAAAAACAAGTTTATCCAATAATGTATTAATGTCACTCTGCCACAGTGTTGAATCACAAAGGCAAAGTTTGTTTCACATTATGCTTTTTTCTTTGTGTACCTTAGAGGGTTTTTTTCCCCCTGGAGTGGGGTCAAATAATTATTACATACTTGAGAACCATTAATAGGTCATTATCTTTGTGAGGCTTTGTACCCCACAGTGGCATGGAACAAATCTGGTCTATGTAATTTTCAGTTTTTTAAAAAAATTGGTAAAGTTGAGCAGAGAAACATAGGCAGCTGGGGGACACAACAAGGCACTCCAATTTTATTGGGATGGTGTAATTCCTTTGGACTTCCTTGCCTTTCTTGATTTCTATGGTTATTCCTGCTAGAATAATACTGTTTTATCATTGGAATGTTGGGTGATTGATAAGGGAATGGGGTTGTATTTCATTGTTCATGGTCTTTGTGTTGTCATCAGTCTCTTGCTAAGAGCAAGTTCCAAAAGCAGGATCAACATAGCACAGTGTTTAACATGTATAGCATAGAGTTTCTGAATCATACAGAAGGGGAATGATTTGTACTATTAACTTCTACATTTACAATATTTCTGATCATTTGTGTTAAAATTTGCAGTGCCAATTTTTGTTAAAGTGGAAGTGTTTGGTGAATCAATAAATCACAGTCAAAATATTCAAAATCCCAGAGCATTTTGTTTCATTTTAAACTAATATAATTGTATGTCAGCCTGGAGCCAAGTCCAAGGAATTGGTGTAATATAAAACATTAATGCACTTTCATAAGTGAAATATAGTTATAAATTTTTAAAATACTGGGTATTTCTGGGTATTATAAATGCTGCTAAAAATGCTTAGGAATGCCCATTTAATAAGTTCGCATTTTATTCCTCTTTTTCCCCAGAAATAATTGTTCTTGATTGTATAAATGAAACTGGTCCATCATTTTTTCTTTTTCCTTTTTGTTTCTGCCAACAGGATGAATTTCACCCATTCATTGAGGCACTTCTTCCACATGTCCGTGCAATTGCCTACACTTGGTTCAACCTTCAGGCTCGAAAACGCAAGTACTTTAAAAAACATGAAAAGCGAATGTCAAAAGATGAAGAAAGAGCAGTCAAGGATGAGTTACTTAGTGAAAAGCCAGAAATTAAACAGAAATGGGCATCCAGGCTTCTCGCCAAATTGCGCAAAGATATCCGCCAAGAATATCGAGAGGATTTTGTGCTTACTGTTACTGGGAAGAAGCACCCATGCTGTGTATTATCCAATCCTGACCAGAAGGGCAAGATTAGGAGAATCGACTGCCTTAGACAAGCAGACAAAGTCTGGCGCCTGGATCTAGTCATGGTGATCCTTTTTAAAGGTATCCCCTTGGAAAGTACGGATGGAGAACGGCTCATGAAATCTCCCCATTGCACAAATCCAGCACTTTGCGTTCAGCCGCATCATATAACAGTATCAGTCAAGGAGCTTGATTTGTTTCTGGCATACTATGTGCAGGATCAAGGTAGGGCTTTTTTAATATATGTGTGTGTGTGTGTGTACACACACAAACATGAATATGCTAAACCACCTTTTAATTTTTTTAAAAAGCTGTAACATTTCATAAATTTGCATAGCTATGGATATGTGCTTGCTAATGTGTACATTAGATGAAAGAGTACCCAAAACGCATATTAATATTTGTTATAAAAGAGAGTTGAAAATGCTAGGAATGATTTTGGTGTGCATTACAGAACAAATCGTATTCATAGCATATACATTCATAACTATATTTTTTAAAATTCATAGCCACCTATTTGCTATTATGTTCTCTATTCATTTTGAAAATAAAACTATTAAATATAAAAGACTGATGAAACAACAAGAAATGGCATATAGTCTGGATTATTGTTACACAGTAAACATAAATATGTTATATAGTTGTCTTATCGGTGTTCATAGTATGGCCTTTCTCCTAACTTGAAATGAAATAATAACTTCTGTATTCACATTTTAAAACTTTGCTTAGATAAACTTACTTCAAGTTACTTTAAAACTTAGTGAAAAACTTCTGCAGTTAACATTACAGTCGTATATGTGGTTAGATAATTTGTGTTCAGTGATAATATTTGATCTAATGTAGAATTTGCTTTGTTTTGTTTTTCTTTATTACATTGTTTAGATCAAAGCCTCTAACCATTATAGTAGATTGTTTCTAGAATCATATAATAAATACAAGTTAGGAATAAACTTTAATCATGCAGATGGCGGCTTTTTGCATAAATTGGCTTGGTACTGGAAATTGCCAGAAGAAAGGTGGATGGGAAATGTTAACACAAACATAAAAAAGTAAAATTATTTTTCATGTTTCTGGTGATGTTACCAAAAGACTTGGATTTTTCTTGGTATTCTTAATGTCGCTTTTGTATAATTCAGTCCGGTATTGTCATTGCTAACTTCTAACTTTATATACCGTTACTGTATAATAGCTTTACCTTGAAAATCAGCCATAAAAGGAAAATACCTTGTTCTCTTTTTCAACAATCAGAATAGTTATAAAATGTTGGCTGGATTCCAGTTTAGAGCAAGTGAATACTATTTATGTTCCATTGGTTTTAATGTGAATTAAGCATGTCTAACTTTCTATGCTTTGCTGTGATATGCATTTGAAAATTCTTGTAATCTAAGTCTGCATTCCTGTGAATGGGATTGAAGGAGAGCTTCACTGAACTCAGTGAGACCTCTAGGAGTATTTAAATTTAAATGTAGTGCAAATTAATCTTGGAAGTAAAACCATTTGTAGTGAAAATTTCAATCTAATTGTATGATCTCTGTATCTCCTTTACCTCAAAGGATGTTTTAAAAATGTAATGTTCAGTAACTAAAACAAGTGTTAAATATAGTTTAAATATGTTAAACTATATGTGAAATTGTATGTTAAATATAGTTAGGGAATTGATGATGGAATATTTCACTTGGTTGCATATTATCTCCATTAGGAAGTAACCTATAGCTGAAAATAACATTGAAGCAGCATTTTTATATCTGTCTATATGTATTTCTTCAGATGCTGTGTTTGCTTGCATTGAGAGAAGGATAGAGGTAAAAGGAAACACTGGTAATATCAGATTGATATCATGGATCGTGTATGAATTGTCAAAGTAACTTATGTAAATGTTTTCTAAGACTGCTTGGACTTTTCTAATCTCTCAGTGACAATTGTGGATGAAAAGTTGGTATCTCTCTTTGTATCAGGTCACCTATGGACAGACGCTATCACAAATGATCACTTAATAATCTGCTAAAAGGTTTTCTGAAGGTTTGCTAACAGTTACTGTTTTTGTAGTAGAAATACACTCTCAGCCATTTTTTCCTATTGTATAGAAAAAGATTCTAGGTTTGAATTATTCTCAAAATAGCTTATTCTTAATCCTTTGGCAGGCAGGGAATGAAAGCTAGCTAAGTTTGCAAAATGTATATACATGATGTCTATCAAACTAATAATCTTTTTGGTTTTCTAGCTAAGTATATGACCATTTATTTGATGATAATTCATCAGTTAGCGGGTGGGAAGATGAGAAAAGTTCATGGACAGAGGGTTGAAAAAGGATAAAATTCTTGAATGAGTGAAAGAATAAAATAGAGCTATATTGAAGCATTGGCAAAAACATGAAGAATAGTTTGAGAGCCAGTAATGGTTGCCAGTGGCACCAAGATTGGCATTGGACCTTCTTTGTTTAGCCTAGAATGCCTGTGATTTGTTGGTTGGTATCCGCATTGCAGAGCAGAGCAATGTTACAATATATTGAGAATTTCTTGATCAAATTTTATGATTTGATGGAGAGGATTCTTTCAGTTTTTCCAAATCTGCAATGAAAGAAGAAATATAGACCAGTCTGCCAAGTTATGATATTGACTATATTTAGCTATTTTTTTTCGAAAAAACTGCCCCCCTCTGTTTTGCCATCGTTTTGTTTTTTTCAGAATTCCTACCTTAAAATTTCAAAACACGAGAGATAAATTGTTATTTGATGCTGATTCCTATTGCTAGCTGGGGGCAGGAAATAGGCTTAAAATAATTTGTGGTCTACAGGTGTTCAGATGAAGCAGGAAGCCCGTTTTAAAAACATTTATTTAAATGTTACATATTTTAGTTAAATTCATTTCAAAATTAAGAATTAGGAATACAATATCTTGCTTAACTGAAAAAGGATATATTTATTAGTTTCTTTCCTTTGGTACAGGCTGTATTTCAGTCTATAAAATCAGTTGGTAGTATTTGATTCAATCAGTACAGCTCTTATGCTGTGTTCGGTTTCTACAAGAAGCGCCATTTTGTTTGTCAAGTGCCAGCAGAGTGGGGGAGGAAAAGCAGACAATGTGCTTGATGCCAATAATGGTTGCCAGTGGCACCGAGGTTGGCATCAAACCCTCTTTGTCTAGTTTCTGAATGCCTTTGATTCGTTGGTTGGCATCTGCATTGCAGTGGGCACATTGGAAAGTTTTTTGACAATCACTGAATGAGAGCTGTTGTATTTATTTGCTGCAGTAGAACTTCAGATAAAAGAAATCCTTCCTCTAATAGATAACTTTTTTAGTTCTACAGCAGCACATTTTTAAAGTTCTTCTTTTTTATTGAAATAAACTATTTTTAGTGTGTATTTCTTTTCTAAATAATTCAATCCTCCTAGTGTCTGCTGTTCTTCTGAAGTTACAAAGAATTGCATGTTTTTATTTTAGCTGCCTAATGCATCTTGGGATACATTATGTACACTTAAAATAATAACACTAAGTGTTTTTAAGCCATATTATATGTCATGCAGTTGCACCATGTTTCTAGATAGAAATGTATTTTGTTTTCAGCAGAAAGATATAGTTCATCCTGGTTTGCTTTAGTTTGGGTTCGCTTGGATTTCCAGATTGTAAAACATCAATTATTTTTTTAAGTAGCTCCATGAGTTGGCTCCCAGGGCCAATGCAAAGGTTAAGGCACTGCAGCTGATGTTTCCTAAATAGTATTAATATTGTTTTCGTGCTAACTCCATTATTCTCTTAATAGAGTAGCAGTTTTACCCAAAAAGCCACATTAAGGAAATCTGGCCTACATGAGCCCTGAATTGCCAAAGTGTGTCATGTCTGTAGGAAAAAAGAACAGTTCAGGTGACTGCTAGTTTGGGAAAACGATCTTAGAATAAGAGAAAGCAGAAAACTTGATTATAAGACTATAGTAAGAAATGTACATATTTCATTGAAAAACCCACATTTTCTTAGTTGGAATTATATTCAAGTCACATGCCTTCAACATTTGTAGTTTACCTTATTATACCTAGAATGTAATTATCTTGGCAGAGTGGCAGTAGTTAACGTTAGAAGTACCACCTTTAGAGAATCTTACTAAGCATACCCAAGTTGCAGCTGTGTTGCAATTCTGTATTAATTTAGTGGGGACACTGACATTAGGTCTTGGCTATTCTTCTCCCCCTCCTCCTACAATGTTAATGCAGTAATAGATGTTAAGGTAAAGATAGCTTATTTTTAAAGGAGCTTTATAAACAGAAACTTAAAAAAATACTTGACAACTCAACTCCCTGAGTTATTTCAGAATATTTCGTGTGTGTTACAAGTTTTGACTCTATATGTTGGTTGATATTAATAAACATAAATTGAGAATTTTTAAGAGTTAAAATAATGTTGAAAACAATCATCTTGACGTGTCAATTTCCCAGTCATAAAGGCTAAGTTAAGGTACGAGCTTAAGTACAAAGTATATGTACTAGAACTTAAAAAGTAATCTACTACTAACTAAAACAGTCGCAGTACTAACTACCTTTTAATAGCAAATTGGACATTTTAGAACTATTAGAATTAATATTTTGAGAGAATGTGCTAATATATTTTGCGCACAGTGAAATGACAGTTTAAAAATTAGTATATTTGAAATAAACTGTGTAGTAATGCAAAAATAATGTTACATTATGGAACAACGTTATTCTTGATTTATCATTATGTTTTCCTAGTCTACTGTAAAATGGATATGTTGTCCTTCACATGAGATATGAAGTGCATTTCTATGTTCCTAAGGATGACTTGAGAGAGTGTGGATAATAGTCATTTGTTCAAGCAGTTTTCTATGTAAAAATTAGTGTAATTATGTCAGTGGTGGCAAGTCTCTGTAGAAGTCATATTGTTTATGCAATAAAGTCAAAGTCCACAGATCTAGAAGTATGAGTACAGCCACTGTGGTTTATAAACCACATTGTAGCATATTGTGTGAACTGAGCCAATTTAGCTTACTGCGCAAACCATGGTTCAATGTGATGTGTATACCTGGCCATTGAAAATGTTTGCACAAAATGGCTGCTGCCAAACTTGAATGTACGTGGTGACTCATTGTTTCTCTTACATGTAAAAATACTGTGTACTGATGTCATTTTTCTGTATTGTATTAAAATATTCATTATTACATATTTGAGCATAGTTTGCTTTTCAGTAGGATTTGGCATAAGATTTGGTGTGCTGAGCAAATGTGTGTTTGTGTCTTTGAAGTGTCTTAGTATTTGCCAAAAATCACAACACTAGCGAGACTGATGTCATAATTAATATTTTTAATATTTACTACACTGTTTAAAGTATATAATACACTAGGTTTAAAGTATATCAATGATGATATTAAGGGTATTAATTTATTAATATTACATTATGGGTAATATTGTTTGAAAGTTGGGTTATGTGGGATGAACATTTAATTTACTATTCCTTGAAAATACAAAAGCATTCCTGATACCTTGCATGCCAAAATGAGCATGATTTTGTCTAGTCATTTTAATGATTGTAGTAATTAGTCTATGTTCTATACAGGAAACTTTTTAAAAATTCAGTCTTTTGAAGAGAAGGACTTTATTTAGAAATGTAGGAGCTGAATTAATGGATTGGATCAGAGAAGACTGAATGGAACCCAGTGTACGCAACATAGTTTTCCAGCTACTGCAGTTTCTTGTTTCTAGCTTTATTTCTGAGGGTCTCTGGATTGTTTGGAATAATAAGGTGCATGGGGAGGGGGACCAGCAGCAAGGCAGATTAGTTGAAAGAATGCTGCAGAACTAGCTTTAGGAAGCAGTAATGCCTCTCTGCTCCTATAAAAGGATTTTTAGAAACAAGTCTTATTGCCTCTTAGTTTGTATTTTGGTAGAAAACAAGTACTTAATGTTTTGAATCAGGTAATTTAGTAAAAAAAAGTGTTTTCTAATATCCTGAGGTAAAATTGAAAGTAGATAATAAAACTTTATTTAAAGGAAAGTTTTTCAGAATAATTTCTAATACACAAACTTTGCTATGTAGAAGTAAAAGCTAATATATAATTACTATTTTGGTTAAAAGTTTTTTTGGTAACTCGTGGATAAGTTAAAAGTTCATTTTCTGATAGTATCTTTTGATAAGCATGTATCTTTAAAATAAACCTATACCCTTATGGCATGATTGTACAGAATGTTGAACAGGAAAGACACTATAGTTATTTTATTTGTGTGGGAGGAATCCAGATGGAAGTTTGTTCACCAACAGAGCGGTATTTATAAGCAGAACTATTTTCTCTTTTTATCTGTTTCCCTCAATCTGCTGTAACAAGTTGTGGGTCACTCTAGTGTTAGTTTAAGAGGACTCTAGAAGGAAGGGAGAAAACAGTTTGTTGCACAAACAGAAGCCCATTCATGCAACATTAAATGTCAGTCAATAATAGATGGAGAACATTCTTAAATTAGCCTAATCTTATAAAACTTGAATACATTAAGCTTCAATTGGATGACTGATATAATATTCATGTTTGGTAAATTTCACAAGTTTGTGCAAAGGATGATATAAAATCCAATTACTGGATGTATTTAGCATGTATTCAAGGTGTATAATTTTGTCTTGTGGATATAAGCTGTAAATGCATATTTGTAATTAACGAAAGGTTTTAAAGATGCAAATAACAGCAGTTGCTAGAGCTAATAATTAACGGATTAGAAATGAAATGTAGCTGTTATTATTTTTTTCTGTAGTCCTGAGGAAAATCCATCTTCTAAAACTGGTATTTACTTTTGGAGAGACTTCACAATAGTGTCATGAAGAGTTCCCTCTCACTGGAAGTAGTAGGTTCAGAGCAGGATTTTTCTTCAGATTGCTAATAGAGGAGAAGGGGGTTAAATTATTTTGCCATCTCTGCTCTGATAATTATCACACATATTTAAAACGTACATTAAAAAAAGCTTGCAAATTTAACATCAGAGTTTGACAGTTTTGAATTTTCAGTGATTAATGGTTGTGTCCTATATGGCCTTCCAGATGTTGTTGGACCACAGTTCTCTAGCATATTGGCTGTGTTTTTTGGGAGTGCTGGGAGTGAGGTTACTGTAGCATCTGGAGTTCCATGTGTTGCCATCTCCTACATTATACAACGGTGGCACACAGAATAATTCATGAGATAGGGTAGATCTTAGCTATTTTACATCAGAAATATTGTTTATTCTATGTAGTAAAAATATCAATTAATTATTGCCACATTTTCTTACCTAATAATTTGAGAAATAAAAAATATTGGCTATGATTTCCAAGGATGATGGGCTGCTTCACCCATTGCATGCTGGCAAACAAGAAGACGGAGTCCTTGCCAATTTTGATTTGCATGCATATGTATAATTCTCATTTGTAAGCATTCTGCAATTGTATATCTAAGAAATGTAATATTTCTTAATATTTAGATTAGTTTCAAATCATTGTGAAGAAGTTTCTTGATATTCAGGGGATGTTCCATCTCTTCTCTAGATCTTCTAAGGACATTTGCTAAGGATTCATAGGGTTCACCTTCTATTGGCCTTCACCACATAAAGTGCTAAATAAAATGGACTGGACGACTTGGGTTGTTTTACATGATGTCATGAATTCTTGTGTTTCACAGTTCTTAAGTGGCTATTATTTTAGGTATATTTATTTTATATTTCTAACTCAACCTAAGGACTGACTTGGTGGAAGCCTTATACCATTTAAAATAGCTGTCTGATATTTCTAATGAAGGTTTAAATCCAACACATTATGCTCTGAGAAAGAATAATGTAGATAAGTTCACTTTGAATATGATGAAGATTGAGTGTGAAGTTAGAGCAGAAATTATACAATCATATATATCTCTCTATGTGTGAAGTTCAGCTTCCAGAATTCTTAGCAAAACTGTACTGTTTGGGAATTCTGGGAGTTGAAGTTCACATGTCTGGAGGTCACCCAAGTTGGGGAAGACTGCTATAAGCACTTACTTAGGAGAAAGTTCCTAAGGCACTAAGGATAGTGTTACGTTAAAGCTTACCCCACATAATGAGACACACATGTGAATAAATTACCTAGAATTGTGCTGCAAATCTAGCATTCTGTTTTATATATGGATATAGTTTTTATTAATATAGCAGGGAATAAATGGGATAATTTTGGTTCGGTACTCTGAGATGAAAAAACGTGAAAGCTACTGTTGGTAAGGGCAGCTTGCATTTTATTCTGCTGACGTCTGAGGTTTCTAGATGGATTACCTTAAATTTGTTATGCCATGTTTAAAGCCTTGTTTTATGAGGCCAGTCTCAGCTCCTGGCCTCAATGTCAGGAACCCTGCTATGTGATGCAACATGTCTTGTTAGGTTTAATTGACCAAAGCTGATTTGTTAAAACAATTCATTTGAACAAGTAACTTATGCCCAGGCCAAGTTGCTACCTGAATCTTTTGACCTTGACTTGTTGGGGTCATGAAAAGGCTATGAACTCCTTGACCTTTTTGTTGTATAGAAGTGTCACTGTTTCTTCTGGTTCTTTTATGGAAATAGCTGACAAGCAGGCTTCAGTTTTGACTTTACACCCCAGTGGGCTTCTAGGCAGCCTCTGGAATTACTATGTCTTTTATTTAATGTGGTCTGGCTGCAGTCTTGGTTTGCTTTTGTCTGCTGACAATGATGGCGACAAATTGGCAGCCCTTGTTTATGTAGAAAGGATAACGAAAGGATTTCTTGTTTCTAGAAAGCTAATTTTAGCTCTGTCCCACATTCCCTAAGGCTGTCCCGCATTAAAAATGTGCATTTAAAAAGAAGAAGCACATAGTCATTTTGAATTCTTTTTCTGAACTTTGATAACCATACTATAATTTAGAGCAGTTCTGAATAAATCTTTTGATACAGGCCTCAAAAACGTTTAAACTGTGCTTGGTTTCTTAATATTTAAGCATTTACAATTATTCCAGGTTTATTCCGGTTGGGAAATACTGGGGGTGATATATTTGTATATTAATACTAAGTAGAATGCAAATACTACTATCGCATTACTTGGATATTCAGTATGTTGTATTTTCAGTATTGTAACCATGTTGTACAAGTTCAAACAAAATTAAATATTGGGTTGCTTATGAATACCATTATGTCAATTTGAGTAAATAACTTGAATATTAACTTGCATAATCTGATAACTTGAATATTCTAATGCTGGACTGCATATAAGTTTCTATTATTGATATGTTGAAATTCTCAATTATAGATTGTACAGGTGATATATCCTCTTTCTCATTTTAAAAGCCCTTGCTAGCCTCTCTGCCACAGTATATTCTTGAGGCTTTTTCTGTGTGATTGAGGCATAATATATAGATCAGCTTTTTCATCATATTGACAAGTTCCAAAGGGTTAAATGAAATCAGTCTACACAAAATAGAGGATGTTGAAGATGATATTATGTGTCAGTGTTATGAAGCGTGTTAGTGTAAAAGAAAAGTGAAGCATTTTTTCTTGAAGGATTAAAACAAATGTATCCTTTAGAAGGTTCTGGTAGTTGGTTTAAAGACTATCCTCAGTTGCCTGTGTGTGTTCATGTTTACACTTCCACTGCGACCTCCAGCAGAGAAGCTGTGCCAAAGAGCCTGGGACAGTTGTTGAAGTAGGCTTGTAAGCTTCCTAAAGGATGTAGATGATTTTATGTGTTGGGGAAATGTACTTTACTTATGCTAATATGCTTTGCAAAACACCCCTTTTGAATGCTTTATGGAGTCTCTACGAGATACAGGTGGGGCATCCATTGCATAGATTAGAGATGAACAATCAGATCTCAGAATAGTCCATCCCATTCCCTAGTAGGCTAAGAGTACTTAAGAAAATGAAAGGTCATGTGAGAGTTATTTCTCACATCAGAGAAAAACAATATGACAACAGATCTGCCTGTGACTAAAACAAGAGACAGATGGCAAATAGGTCTTCTGCCCAAAAGTGGGGGCTGGCCAGACTGTTGCATAAGATGGGCAAGAGAAAGTGACACAACAATGTTTGATTTTTGGTTCTATAAATAGGGCTTGCTTTTGAAATACAGCAGTTACAAAAATTATTTGATGATAGTTTTTTAGGGTTGGTGGTTTTTTTAATCAATGAAAACATCATTTTTGGGATTCTTGTATATCATTATTTATTTCTTGTCCATGTTATTTGAGGAAAAACTACTTTCTGGAACAAAGCCATAACCACCAATAGTTTTCTCCTTTGCAGGAGGAGATGAGAGAGTGCATATTTGGAAGCGGCTGGTGGAGCTTTCATAGGCCAGATGTTGAAACCTCATAAGGCATAAGTTCCTCAATTTTTGAATAGAGTCTGTTGATGGAAGGATCCGTTGATTGATTGATTATGTGCCATCAAGTTGTTTTCGACTCCTAGCAACCACATAGATAAATCTCCATGGCAATCTGTCCCTAACTTGTTCTTTCACGTCTCCCAATGTTGGACTCATCAGTACTGCAACTGAGCCCATCCACCTTGCTGCTGATCATTCTCTTCTCTTTTCTTCCACATTTCCAAGCATTGGAGCCTTTTCCAGAGAGCCGGGCCTTTGCATAATGTGTCCGAAGTAGGATAATTTTAACCTGGTCATTTGTGCCTTGAGTGAGAACCCTGGGTTGATTGCTCAGTGATCCATTGGTTTGTTTTCTTGGCTGTCCACAGTAGTTTCAGGAGTCTTCTCCAACACCAAAGTTCAAAGGAATCAATATGCTGCCTATCCTGCTTCTTTAAAGTCCAACTTTCGCTTCCATAGAGTATCACAGGGAATACCATGGCTTGCACAATTCTGATCTTTGTAGGTATAGATACATCATGGCATTTGAATATCTTTTACAAGGACTTCGTAGCAGCTCTACCATGTGCTAGTCTGTGGCATATTTCTTGACTGCTTGTTCCTTTACTGTTGATGGTTGATCCGAAAAGGCAGAAGCTATCCACCACTTCAATATCTTCATTGCCAATTCTGAGGCTGGTTGTTCTCACTGTTGTCATTAGCTTGGTCTTCTTTATATTTAATTTTAGTCCCATTTTTTCACTGTGCTCTTTGATTTTTAGTACTAGGGCTTCCAGTTCCTTTGAATTTTTGGCTATCAGAGTAATGACATCAGTATAGCGCAGGTTATTTATGTTTCTGCCTCCAATTTTAAAACCATGATATCGCTTACCTTAATATATATTCAGTATATAGGTTGAATAAATAAGGGGACAGTATGGAAGGATCCATGTGGATATTTTAATGTACAGGTAGCCTTGAGTTACGATGGCAGTTGGGCTCTGAATTTCCATAGCTAAACAATGTGGTTGTAAAGAATGATGTCATGTGACCACATTGCTTAGTGACAGCAATCCAGGTACTCAGTGTTGCTGTTGTTACTCAAATCCCCCTGGTCATTAGCTGTGGGCTCAGCCCAATCCAAGCTATTCCTGGCTTGGTTCCTTCCAGTCCTGAGCCTCAATTCTTCCAAGGTAAGGGACGGCCTCCCCTTCAGATCCCCCAATTGCCTATTCACCCCCATCTCTGCCCTTTTGGCTGCCCTGTACCTGCCTTGCAGGGCCTCAAGCAGCCCCAGAACCATGAGGCTCTATATTTAATATTTATTTGTGCATGTAAAGTATGTATCAAAACTTACATTAGCCAAAAAGGTTAAATGTAAAGAATAAGGCTGTCCCAGCTCACAGGCTTGGAGCATAAAAGGCACAGGATAAGTGCAAAAGCAGATGAGAAAGATAAGGGAAAGGGAAAGTAAGGACAGGCACCCATTGTTAAACTTACATAGTAGCTCTTAGGACTCACTGGAATGGAAAAAAAGTTCAGGGGGAGAAGTGATGTAATTTGTCTTCCAGGAAACCTAACATGGCCCTGCTTCTCTGTTAGTCTCCTGCAGCTTTTTAAATCCTGCATGGAACTCAGCCTAGGTTTGCATTAATTGTTACTGAAGAGCTTGCATGCTTGCATATGGGCAGTTGGTAGTTGCTTCCAGTGCTATATGTGTTAAACCTGTACAACAATGGCAACTGTGTATTGATAGAATAATGTCAAAATATTCTCCCCAGCATATAATGCCAGTTACTATGTATGCCAAGGATATAGTGATAATGGGTAGTTTTATGCCGTGTGTTTGTGTAAATATGAAAGATGAAGTAAGTGAGGAACTTTCAGAGCAGCTCAAAGAGGCAGAAAGGTTTGCTTAGGGAGATCTAAGTTTATGCAACATGTGGAAGAATACCTGAATGAAATGTTTGAAGACACCACAAGTTATAGTTTTCAAGATGAAAGATAGTTCCATGTAAACTGGATAAGGAAGGTAGTGGCATTCTGGAAAAGTACTGAGAGGTGTGGCAAAAATGCCAAGTTGGGACTGGCCAGGCTTTGATGGGCTGCCCAGACTTTTTAAAAAGTTGTGGAGAAAAATGTATGGACATTGTAGTGTTTGGAAGATATCAGTTCTACCTCAATTCCTCTGGAACTGAAACTTACCTGATAAGCTAGACTTTGGGTTGGGAAAGAAGTGCATGGATGTATGAATGGAGCTTTTAGTTCAGGAAGTGAACAAAAACAGTTATTAATCTGCATTTGCTTCTACCATGTCTACATTTCTGGATTAACAATAACAAATAGCACTGGAGGTGAGTGACAAATTGAAAAACTGAGGTAAAATGTAGCTGAGGATACACTCTATGTCTGATAGGCACGTAACTCTATTGTTGGCACTCTTCTTGAAAGAGGTCCAGCAGTCTCTGTGCGCATAACTTGGTGCCTGAAGGAAATGTATCAGCTCATTTGCCCTCTCTCTTGATGTTTTGGTAGATTACTGGTCTTCAGTGGTATCAGAAATTTGCTCCCTAAGGTGGTCTGCCTTATCCTATTTTTTTTTAAGTATTACTTTACATAATGCAATAAATAAATAAAATATAATACAAGTCAAAAACAAGCTTATCAGAAATAAATCAACCATCCACCCTCATAAACATACAGAAAGCTAAAATGCAGTAAGTTTGACAGTGAAAACCACAAGTCAATTATTAACAAATTAAAACTTGACCACATGGAGTCCTATTGTCCTTTTTTTTTCCTTTATGCCACTAAAGGGCCAATTTGATGGCAGGGTGGGTCTTGACTTTATAAAAGTAGACAATGAATAAAACCTGCAGTATATCTTGGAAGAATATGACTGAGCTATACAATTACCTTATTACATGGTTTTCATTGTTTTACACTCACTGGATATCTGTACTTTTTAAGTGCAAGGCCATTCCAGTTTTATTTCTGAATGGTTGTCATGGGCTAGAGATACCCAAAATGCTGGTCACCTGGATCTGAAGAACTGCTCAGGTGGCTTTGATCTTGTATTTTTTAGATAATCACCACCAAATCACAAGGAGCCTTTCTAATTTGAAAGAAAAATGTTTAACATTACATTGAGTATGCCAGAGACTTTGGGCATGCTTAAACTTGCATCATGGGTTACTGCTTGAATTCCCAAGTAAAAATTATTCCCAAGTTAAAAAAAAAACCACTGTGAAATTTTAAGTTTTAAGTTGTACATACTATATTTCTTTGATTTCTTTATATTTTCTTCCCTGATTTTTCAGGGGAAAATTACTAAAATACTTTGAAATTGAACACAGGTTATCTGATTTGTAACCTTATCTGTGTATAGTTAATTGTGCTATTTATGTTCCTTCCCTTCCTATCAAGTATCAGCATTAGGACCTTTTTAAGAATCAGAGAGGCCTAGGGGCAGAATGTTAATTTCAAATAGTGAACCATAATTTGGATGAAGCTGCTTCCAGTCTGGTGTACCAGTCTGTTGCACACGTTCTGTCTTTTTCCCCATAACTGTGCTTTTAAAAAAAAATTCCACCAAAATGTTTTGCGGTGGCTAACTTACTAATGTACAAAGGCTAAAAAACTTGCTAAAGTAATGTATTTTTTTCCAGATATTATTACAAAGATTGTATTTCCTTTTTGATGCATTTATTTAATCACAAAGACACTGCTTTTCTTATCTTTGTTTTGATCAGAGTTGATGTTAAAAATTGTGCTGTTGCTTTCCTACTGGTTAAAGAATAACAGGACTGTATTACAAAATAGAATTATAAAAGTGGTTTGTCTGCCTTAGTGTAGTTTCAGCTTCTAAAATCTATATGCCACTGTTTTTCCACACATGCTTTCAGAAATGTGTTTTTATCCTGCAGTCCAATTACTTACATTTGTCTGTCTATGTTTCTGGGATTAAGTTGTATATTTTAGAAAGCTTTGTGGTAAGTATAGAAAACAGTTATTAGGATTGTTGTCATTGTAACCGAAGGGTCCAATCCTGCATTCATTTGAGCTCCTTAAATCACTAGGATTTAATTATGCTCTGGCCTGCAGTTTAAATTGTAAGGAGTAAATAGAAACCAAGAAGTAATTCTTCCACAGGGCTTATATCAGCCAATGAATTACAGGAATCTATTCTTAAAGGAATGCATATTCTATTACTTGTTACGCATTCATATATTGTATTTTAATATAATGCATTTTCTTGTTATTTATAATGATGCCATACTGTAGATATTTTTTACATGATCTGTAATTATCCCATAACAATTACTGCTCCATTTATAAATACCATAATAAGGGGGAAAGCAGCTTATAGTAGTATGAGGAATATTAGTCTCTCGATGATTAGTTAGACTTGTTATATAGCATTAACTCTTTTTTAAACATTTGGAATTCTAAGAGGCATTGCATTATGATCTTCAATTAATCTATTTTCCCCTGCCATATTTGTCTAGTATGAAAGACACACAAAAGAAACATACTTAAAAATAAGATCAAAATGTTGTGGATAAACGTTTAAAAAGTTATGCAGAGCAGTTAAATAATGTGAAAATTGTAGATGAGAATAGGCAGGTAATACCTAGGTTATAATGAATTAGGAAGTCTGAAAAATGTATCTTTCTGGTATCTATCTAATCACTGATTAAACTTGTGTTAACACTTAAATATAATTCATAAATATTAGTTCCCAGTAATACTTTTTAATATGCATAGCCAATGCTCCAAACCCTTTAAAAATCCAGTACGTTTCCTGATATAGTTGATATTAGGGCTGTGCAAGTCCTAGAAGGAATTGCTTTGCAACATGGAAAAGTTTCTATGAAACACTTATTTTCAAACAGTTGAAAACTATTTTGGTTTTAATGTTTATGTTTATTATTTTGCTATTATAATTAAAATGCATAAATATTTGTGTTCCTTCTAGAAATGTATTGCACACTAAAGTTTTCTCTAATACATTGGGATATGCATTATATTGATAACCAGCTATGTATTTTTGAGGTAGTAAAAAAGCAAAAAAAGGCATAATGTTCCCTTCCTAACTCACATGATTGGCAGATGTCATTTAAGATGGATGCTAAACAAAAAGAGCAGAAGAGTTTTTATATGTGAACAAGTAGAGATATCAAGAAGAGCTATGTACAGCTACATTATGCTTTACCCTTTTGGTCTAAGTAGTAGTATGCAGAAAGGTCATAAGAAATAGTAAGCCAAAATATTAAAGGCATGAAAGGAGAAAGGAAACATATGGAAATCTAGCTTACACCAGTACAGTTCACTATATTTCTTCATACCTTCTGTCCTTGTAAACTGTCCTTGCTTTCACTGTATCCAGGTACCACTTCATACATGGTTTTTTAAAAATTTCTCACTGCTCTCTTTTCCAGGATCTCATCCACTCCATCCAGTCATAACTTTCTTGGTCTTCCCTTTTCTTTCAACCCATTCAAACTTCCTTCATATATTTGTTCTGCAATTTGATCATTGTTGATTCTCTTTATATGACCAGCTTGGCTCAGCATACGCTTTTCCTACTGGATACTCTCTCTTCTAGGGCATTATTTGCTTTAGGGTTTTGGCTTTTTTTGGAGGGCAATCCTCTACCAAATGCAACTACCTTGGTCATTGATACAGTCATTTTCAGATAAATACTTCTTGTTGCATCATAGTCTTATATAAGATTGGCTTGAAAACATTGGGGTTCTTAGCCAACAGTATGGTATCATCTGTACACAATAATACATATATGTTGATATCCCCAATTAATGCATTATTACTGTTACCACAAGCATTCTTAATATATTTATCCTTAAACATATTAAACAACCAAGGGGATAGGAAACACCCTTGTCTTACTCTCTAATGTTGAGCTTGTCACTAAACATTCCATTTGTTCTTATGCGTGCTGTACTTCAGTCATATATTGGTTGACCATATTCAGCTATTAACTTTCAACTTCATGTTCATGCAAAACATTCCATAATTCAAGACTATATAGTTCACTTTATCCTATGCTTTCTCATATTGGCAAATGTACAATGAACTTTTTCAATGTCCTGTTGGAGAGCAAAGTCTTGTCCACATACTTCCTGCATGGTATAAACCTACACAGTGTTTCTTTTGCTCATTGTTACCTCTTGAACCATTTCAGTCAGGTTTCTGCTTCGTGCTTCCCTGATCCATTAACAAAATAATACTATTGTAATTTTTGTGATTATTCTTACTATCTTTCCCTTTGTATAGGGGAAAGTATTCGTCCGACTGTCAGGCAACAGTGGAGATGTCACAGATGTGTTAAACAAGTTACATAGCTACTCCATAAGCAAAATCACATCCATATTTTAACATTTCTCTGGTAACATCTGCAATCTGACCATTTTTCAATGTTCTGACATAATTTATGTCTTCCTTTTGGTCAGACATTTTCTGATACTAATATTTACAGCAGTTGTATCAATTTCACTCTTTTGCATATCACTATTATTCTCAGATAAATATCTATAATGCTCTTTCCAACATTTTCTCACTTGAATTTATCCCAAACTATTTTATTGTTTTATATTTAATTTAAATCTCTTTGCTAGCAGCTCATTGTTTAGCCCTTTTTACCCATTTCCAATTTTTTTATTCTCTTCAGAACTGCTTTACATTTTCTTTGCCCCTTTTAATCTGAAACATTCCTTGCTTGTGTTTTCTCATCCACACCCTTGTTCAGTTCATCATTCTACCAAGCTTCTTTTTCATATTTTTCATTTGTGTACTGACACACACTCAAGATCAAGCAGAACATCTTAGGTTGTATTTGGGAGAAACAGAGCTATATAAAAGGTACAGTAAAGGTAACAAATAAAGAAGTGTTGAAGCGCGTAAAACTGGACATGTCACTAGAAGGAAAAATAACTAAACTTAGACTTAGTTACTTTGGTCATGTCATGAGATCAGTATCGTTGGAGAAAGACGCTATGCTTGGAACGGCCAGTGGCAAAAGACGACGCCAAAGAATGTGGTAATCAAAGCAGACACAGGCCAAAATATCAAGCAGTTGAAAGAAGCTGTACAAGACTGAAAATCATGGAGAAAGCTGGCTTATGGAATTGCCAAGGATCGGATATGACTGACTGGATAATTCGATTTGATTCGAAAGCTATTTAGTAATCCAAAATGAAACCAGCCACAATGGAGCTGGACTGATGGGGATTCATACTTAAAAGGTCTGTGAACCCTTTATGTGCTTCTGGGTTGTGATTTGAAATTGTTTTCAGGAACCCAAATCAGAAGACAGTAAAACTTGGCAGTATAAGTAAGAGACTATGTCAATTGATCAAACAGGTTGAAGGACCACAGAGGCAAAGATACAGATGAGAGCGTTTAATATTGCACATTACTGCAACACTTTCCTATTTCCTAACTTTACTCAGTTATGATGGTAGAGGAATAGGATATAATGAGCTTCTTGAAGAAGGAATCAATGGAATGTAACTGTCCCTGGACATGGATTTTATTGAAAAGTAAAGCATATTGTGGTTAGATAGTTGAACATGTCAAAGAGAGCATTTCATGGAGTATTTTAGGAAATAGGAATAAATTATTATACAGAACTGTTACAGATGGTAATTCCAGCATATGGAAGATATATGCCCCTTGACCAAAATGCTTATGGTAATCTTGGAATGGAAAAATAAAAAGATTCAAAAAGGAAAGTGTTGTAGTAGTATGCTCTCCTTATATAGACTAGAAAGGTAAACACATTTAAATCATTTGCATTATTCTGCAATGCTTTAGAATAGGTAGTCATGAAATCAACCAGAGCAAAAGGTTGTTTCCGAATGGACTTGCATTGACAATGGTTCATTGTGGTAATTTCATGGGGCATTCAGATATCACCATAATTTTTCAGTATTTTGCCTGTGTTTTATCTGATTTGTGCCTTTCTCCCTCTTAACACTTTCTTCTGGAAAGCACTAGAACACAATTATTACTGTTTAAGATGTGGATGTTAGTGTTTGGCTCTCCTGTGTTTGGACAAGAAGTAGCTCTTGTCCAACATGTTAATTCTTCATATCCCCTCCAATTCATTTCTCTGAACATTGCAATGGTGGTGAGTGTGCATGGAAATCTATATACCTGTGTTTATGGCTTTTTTTTAAAAGAAGAAAAATGTTTATATTAAGGTTTCAAAGTAATACATCCTGTAATCCTGTAGCTTGCCACACATTGAACTCCAAATATAATCCATTTGGCAATGTTGGTTGGGAAAGGGAATTCAAGTGTAGCTCCTGGAAAGTGGGAAGTGGTAGTTAAGCAGTGGTGAGCAGATGAAATACTTAGTTTTTGGATTTAGATGCTCAGTTTGAGATGAGAGAATGTCCTTTTACCTGGAACCTCTCCAAATGCTACTAGACCTTGTTAGAGCAAGTGTAATCATTGAGATGGTGTTTCTTCCTCTTCCATATGGTTGCTTTCAAGCATTGCTTAAATTACAGTTTTACAATGGTCTTTGGATACAACAAATAAAATTCTAATTTTGACTTCTCAATAATAGACAAAGTCCATTGTTTCCTTATCAGTTTGGACAGCTGATGTAACTGATGCAATTTAATTTATGTAAATTTGCAATTGTAATAATTAGTGTAATTAATATAGTAATTTATGTAATTCTGCCACTTCTGTCAATTGATCCATTATGCAAATGATGCAATTTATGTCAGATACATGAATTCGGATTTAATGGGCCTTTGGATTTAACGGATGCTATTTTCCTACAATTTTCCTTTCACTGTATATACGTGGATGTGAGAGTCAGGCCATGCCAAATAATTCTGGTCCCTGATGTTCCAAAGCCTCTTACCTAGCATGCAAATGTTTTCTAAAAGTGAGTTTATCTTTTTCTATCAGCTTTCATGTGTCCTAAGGTAAAGGTAAAGGTTTCCCTTGACGTAAAGTCCAGTCGTGTCCGACTCTAGGGGGCGGTGCTCATCTCCGTTTCTAAGCCTTGGAGCCGGCGTTGTCCCTAAGGACCCGTCCGTGGTCATGTGGCCGGCATGTCTCACGGAACACCGTTACCTTCCCGCCGAAGCGGTACCAATTAATCTACTCACATTTGCATGTTTTCGAACTGCTTGGTGTGCAGGAGCTGGGACGAGCAACGGGAGCTCACCCCGCCGCGCGGTTTCGAACCGCCGACCTTCCGATCGGCAGCTCAGCGGTTTAACCCGCAGCGCCACCGCGTCCCTTGTGTCCTAGAACCCTGATATTCTGGGAGATGAGATGCCAGGTTGTATGTTATGTGTAAGAATGTCTTCTCTCTGCAGATCTGTACTGTATGTGCAGATATGAAGGGAAGGACTGCATAAGGGTGGAGTTACTTGGCATGACCTCATTTACATGTTTAGGACTTGGCACGGCCCCACTTAGATGATTAGGACTTGAATAGTTTTCCGTTGGGTGGGACTTGAGTGTACGCGTACGCTTAAGCATATATCTGTGCAGAGTTTTGGGAAAGGAGAATTCAGAGCCAAAGGCACTTTCCCCTTAAATAACAGAGGTTTAGTATTGGCATCCAAACTGATACATTAGCTATGGGAATAGGAGAAAGTTGTATGAGATTTCCTCCTCTGCATTGCTGGTTGGTTTTTGGGGAGAGTCTGATACATCCTGTTCTTGTTTTCTAATGCCACTGTTGGATTAATGCCTGAATTTAATTGTATTTTATATTGTATTTTATATTTATTGGAATATTAGTATTATAATTTTATTGAATTTGAATGTTAGTGAATTTTACTGAATTTTAAATTGTTTTTACTGTGAACTGCCCAGGGTGCCCCATGTGGGGGAGATGGGCGGTGATAAAAATCTGATAAGTAAATAATAAATAAATAAATTTACTTATACTTGTGTGCACAGCTGTGGGTTTCATGCAAATTTACGAGAATTCTGCGTGTTTGTCTGCTTAAAAGTTGACTGCTGGTGAGCTAAGGGTCTTAGAACATGGAGAAATTGATTTTTTTTGACAGTTCAGTTTGAATAGTATAGCAGAACATATTCTTCTCCCTATCTTTCTAAAGTAACAAATCTTGGACTG
Organism: Candoia aspera; assembly: GCF_035149785.1. Classification (NCBI taxonomy): domain Eukaryota; kingdom Metazoa; phylum Chordata; class Lepidosauria; order Squamata; family Candoiidae; genus Candoia; species Candoia aspera. The sequence goes on from NC_086154.1 coordinate 188,443,035, forward strand.
AGTTGCAAATAAGAAATATCCTGGAGTGTGCAGAGCTGGCTAGTGTCAACCCAAGTTTGTAGAGATTCCGGTAATCTTTTTAAAACGGGAATTGCAAAAGTTTTGTACAAACCAGATCCTTTTGTCTTCAGCAGGCTACCTTGCAATCTGAGATATGGTGCTCTTAGCACTTATATTTCCAGACTTCGAATAGCTTTTGCAACCATCTAAAAGGTACTTGAAGAATACTCTGGAGTTCCAAATAGCTGCAATCCTCTCATTTCAAATAGAGGAAGACTTGAGGAAGTTTGCTTGTCTTGATTTAAGAATGCTTTACTTATTGAATCAGACTCACTTGTACTTTTGAACACCTCTGCTTAAACATTTCGTCCACCACTAGAATCCTCACCTTATGGAAGTTTTAAAGAATGGTTAGTGGAGAGAGGTCAGGTATTTTACATTGGCCCTTCATTCCCATATCATTTATTTAATTTAAAAAAATTACTTGCCACTGACTCCGTTAATGATTTTAGGAGGCTTGCAAAGTACTATTGCTTTTTTGTAAAACAGTTCAGATTTGCAAAGAATTGTATTGGATGGGAAACCTCCAGTTTGCCAGAAAACATTAGGAAGTTAGCCAAAGAGGAAAATAAGGTGCTAGCTTACAAGGACTCTGCCCTTTTATTTCAAGTTGTCGGTGTGAATTCTCCATCTAGTGACATACCTATGAGCAGTGTCTCCAGTCTGTTGCTTAAAATAGATCCCTTTCTAGCCAACTGATTTATATATCACAAAAGGGTTGCTTTCATGCCAGAGGATCTGTCCTGGTGTAATAGTATGTGGGACTAACCTTGAGAGATGAGAGGAAGAGATGCTGCCTAGGGAACAATCAGATAAAAGAGGGAGAAGCCTGCAGTAGCTTAACGGTCAAGAGAAAGAAACTTAGGAAAGGCTGTAAAAAGAGACGGCGGGAGATTTGTATTTTCAGACTTGCAAGATTCTGTTAAATGTAGCCTTCCAGTAAAGTAGAATTCGCTCATCTGCTTGTGTTTCTGGGAGGGCTGACACCTGGGAATGAAGCTCTGGATATCAGATTCAGTGCTTATGATATCTAAATATTAGTGAATACTCTTTAATGAAAATATTGTTACCCGTCCTAGAAGTGGACAATTAACCAAAGCATGAAACTTGTTTTTCTTCTAAAAGGTATAACTACTGCAATTTGTGTGAGGACCAAGCCCTTTTACTTTAATTGCACAGACTGAAGGGGGGGATACACAAAACAGAAAATATGTTTTGTTTCAAACCCAGAACAAATACCACCCTTCCTCTTCCCTTGTAAGGCATTGTTACCAATGTTTCAGTTCACCACACCCTACCTACCCCTTGATTTTCTCAAAGCTGCCCCTCCCTCTACTTAGTTGCCACCAGTGTTGCTGTTATATGGGCCTGTAAACCTGTTCCTTACTATGAGGGTTTCAGTGGTAAGGAACAGGTTGTCATGAAGCAGATGTCACTAGCTTGCCCAACTTCCAGACACCTTAGAACCTCTATCTGCCTTCAGCCATTGTTACAGTCAATTTTTTTTTCTGCCTTTGAGTCAGTTTTTGACTCCTGGCAACAAAATGACTGGCCCAAGGTCACCCAGCTGGCTTTGTGCCTAAGGTAGGACTAGAACTTACGGTCTCCTGGTTTCCAGCCTGAGGTCTTAACCACTACACCCAACTGGCTCTCTATACCAAACCACCATCAATACACTTGCTTTTTCTTGGTTTCACCCTCCTGGCAAATCAATTCTGCAGAAACCAGTAACAACTGTATTCTTTCCGTATTGAATGAAAAATAGCCAGGGATGGTTGCTAATCTCATAATTAAAGTAATTTCTAGTATTTAACCTAAAGATGAAAGAATGCGCAACTTAATTTGATGGCTCTAATGAGAGTTTCCATTTAAAAGTGGGGTTTTTCTGTATACGTACTGTTTATTACCTAGAAGGGATAGATAGCCAAAATCATTTTGTGACCATGCAGTTCTTTTGGATTCTGTTACAGGGAATAGCAGCATGTTTCATTTCCCTAATCTGTTGTAATACTGTCCTGTTTTTTGAACCATTTGATACTATTTTAGGTCATGTGCCTGGGACCAGTTAGCACAGCCAAGAAGAACGATATGAGGCAATTGTTTCAGATCATGCAAATGAGACTACTGAATAGTAATAGTTATGGGCAATATTTTGGAAAATACCAATTTACTGACAGATTTATTGAGTCAAATGTATATATGAAGTCCCTTGATTTCATTGTAATGCACTGAAAACAGATGTTGAAGTGTCCCAAACTGAATTTAATAGTTAATCTACATGCCACATGGAAGCTACAAACAAACCATTTAGAATTTTGTTGTTAATCCTGTTAGAGGTTCTGAAAGTACACCCTGCAGAGTAAATCCATTTTCTACTTCTCTTGGTTTTTATGATAGTAGAACTAGATGCTGGTGATAAATTGTAATTTAATTTGTAAGTCTTTTGGACAGAGAAAGTGTAGTCATTCTCGTTTTTTTATTTCACTGCAGGCAGGCCTCTAGGCTGATCCACACATCAGTTAGGAAAAGCCATCCTTCCTTTTAGGTTAAAAAAAAAAAGCTAAAAAGGAATAGGTCAGGGAAGCTTGTATTTGAATTTGTGGCTTTGAGACAAGGATGTGTTGAATCCTTCATTGGGTGGACATTAACTCTTGTTATTAGTGGAACAAATACTGGGAAAAAGACGTTTAGCTTATTTTTAACTGATATTCCCTTTCTCTTCTGTAGATTTTGTTCATTAAAACTAAGAGGACTAGTAACTTAAACGTTGACAGGTTCGGGTTGATCATTTTCCTTAGTCCAAAGAGCTACATACCTGTTGGAATATCTGTAGAAATGATTAGAGAAAAGGGAAACTAGATTTCCAGCCTGATTACTCCAGGGGACAGGATCTCTTACTGTGTGAGTCTCTTTTTACTTTCTGCAGGCCCTATAGAGGCATGGAGTTTTTCTGTACTGAATCCACGTGTTTCTGTTTCTTTCCCTCCCTGTACCATTCCAGAACTGGCCAAGTGCCTCAGAGATTTGGAAAACATAAGCCACCGCAATCAGAACAAAATAAATTTAATGAATGCTGCAGTTTTGATTATAGAAACAAGACAAGGTGATAGATTAAACCCTTTTTCTGAAGAAAAGTCGGGAAAAGATTGTACTGAGACCTGAATAATTTATCCCCTCCTTGGAATGCAGAATAGATGACCTCTGTGAGTTTACATAATTGTCACTCTATTTATTGTCAATTTTGGTTTAGACTTTTCTATCAAGAGGTGTAAAAATTGTTTCCTTGCAATTACTGCAGCTGTAATTTTGAAAGTAAAACATGCAAGGACTTAGAAGAACTCTAACACTCTCAGTCTCTGGAGACAATCCTGTTGATTCAAAGTTATTATGAGCAACATGACTTTACTTCCCTGGGCAGCTGGAGTGTGATATATATCTTTGGCAAAAGCCTTATTTAGAAGTCGCTGTTACTATACAGGAAGTAACATTTATTTAAATTTCATATAATAAAATCAAAATGAAATATTTGTTGATGCTACAGGAATTGAATTTTTAAAGTTTCATGAGAGTCTTAGCAATCTACAACAAGACATTGTCTTTACTTCTCAAATCATCACTTGTAAATATAATGCATACCAAACATATATTTCTTTCATAAATATATTAATAACATTGCAAATGTAATATGCATCAATTCTCTTACACTTTAGGCCTTTATTAACACTGGAAATAGTAACAATTGCATCACTTTACTAGAAATAGCAGAATAGTATTCAGGGATCTGTAGTCTGGGTTGTTTCTCCTAAGTACTGAATAAGAGTTTCATAAGTGAAATCTTTCCAAGGGTAGGATTATACTATGTTAAATTTATGAAGTCATAATGTTCGTAGATTAATGTTAAATGGAGTTGTGTTTTGGGTTTTTTTTTTTGGTGCTTTGAATCAGTGTTGACTCCTGCCAACTGCCTGGACAAGTCCCTGCAGTTTTCTCAGCAAGATTTTGGAAGTGGTTTAACTGGCCAAAGGTCATCCAGCTGGCTTTGTACCTAAGGTGAATGCACACTTCCTGGTTTCTAACCACTACACCAGTGTGTTTATATCTTGCTTCTTGATTTAAGCCACTCCAAGTGATGACTGGAGTGTATACTGTTCGACATTTGACTGAATACTGGCTAGAATGCAGAATCACACTTATTGTGTGGCAGTTGTCACAACAGACTGCTGCCTTTTCCACCATCTTCATTGCTTCCTTTTTGAAACACGCAGGAAAGTGTTTTCATGGCTGGGCTAGTTCTGGAGAAGGTTCAGCTGAACTCTATTGTGTTATTAAGTCTATTGTGATAATTTGTGGTGCATTTTGAGAGTTTAACTTACTTGCATCTGCTCTGAATTAGGTGCCATAATTCTTAAAGTCCTGCTGGATTTGTGGAGGTGCTATGTGGTCCAATTTTAGGGGATCGGTTTTAGCTACTGCAACCTAAAGAAGCAGACAAATTTCTTGTAGAAGTTAGGCCAGTTGTTTGTATTTTAGGTTTTTGTCCACCATAACTGTCAAGAGATACACACAAATATAAGTAATATACTGTATGTGAAGATAGCTTTTGACATAGCAGTTGATTGATATGTTATAAGAGGGAGTTAGGTTCATGGCCTTCAAGGACCAGTTCAGTGCTGTTAGGTTGCCAGAGGCACTTGCATTATCATCTATCAATTTTGTAAGTCCCTCACTTTTACCAGCCATTGCCGGGGCGCCATCAGTAGATATACCAGATATGTTGACAATGGTTAAAGAAAATTGGTTTAATGTCATTTGTACTGCTTCATACAAATCAAGAGATTTAGTTGTATCAAGCCATTTCTTCAGTGACATTATGTTCGTTATCAGTACATCAAAAATGGCAAGTTGAGCCCTATCTGTAGCATCAGTATTTTCATCTATCGCCAAAGCATAAAATTTGAAATTAGCAGCTTTATTCTTCAAACCTCTTTCGATAGATTTTCCTATTTCTTCAATTCGCCAGGCTATAGTCTGGTGAGACAAATTGATTTTAGAAAAATCGCTTTTCTTATCAGGAAAAATTATATTTGCCATGCTTTCCATACATTGCTTAATAAACTCACCATCGGTAAATGGTTTTGATTTTTTTGCAGTCAGATTTGCTACCAAATAACTAGCTTTTATAACCTTTTGAGTTGTGACTTTTAAAAAAAAATTCTTGAGACAGATTTTTTTCAGTTCCGCTAATTTGTCTTTATGACAGATTCCTTGATATGCTTCGAATTTGGCAGCATGTTTTTCTGTATAATGCCTTTTCAAATTGTAGTCTTTGAAAACTGACCCATTTTCCCTACAAATTAAGCATAGTGCCTTAGTATTTGTCTCGACAAAAAAGTACTCATCTGTCCATTTTTTGTTGAATACTCTTCATCCATGATTTTTCTTTTTTTATTTTCTTTTTTGGGTTCTGTTTTCTGTTGAAAAGACATTGAAGCCATGCTGGAATAAATTTATTTAGGAATAAATATATTTTTTTAAGAAATAACACAACAAGCCCATCGTAAATTGTTAGGTAGGCAAATAAAGCAAAGTTTAATAATCAAATAAGAAAACTACATGTCTACTTAACAATAACAGTAAACAATTGTCGTCACAGAACACATGTAGGTAGGTTGAAATATTATATATAATGCCAAGTTGCCACCAGCTGATGTGTGTAGTGGGTGGCAGCAGTGTAAGCACTGCACTGCCCCCTCCCCTACACAGCGTTCCGTTGTTCCTACCTACACAGTCCACGCTTGAGCACCGTGCGATTGAGTCACAAAGAAATCGCAAAACAATGTTAAAAGTTTACGATTTTGGGGGGCCACATTACTAGCTGTTCAGGGCCGTATGCAGGCTGCGGGTTGGACATGCCTGTCCTAGAACTTGATTTCTTTCCTTTTTTCCTTTATCCCTTCTCACAAAATTTTTAAGAAGTCTCTTTTGTAAATCCAATATAGGAAAATTATCCAGGTCATTCTTTTGGTTTGTCATTTGGATATCCCTTTTAATTATTAAGACTTCAGTTGGTTTCATCTGTATGTCCAGTGTAGCATCTTTTTCTGTTTCATTTTTAAATCCACTTTCAGATCAATCTCAGTCCAGTCCAGTAAAAGAAATTCCTCTTCTATAGCATCTTTTAAACACAGTCTGTCTATAGAGGCAAACACTCTTAAAATTAACTTCTGGGTCCATTGTTCAAAACTATCCTTCATTGTGTCCAATGTTAAAATATTTTGCTCCGTTCTGTATTAGTAATTCAAATTTAAGTGTTCTTCTCTAATTGTAATCTTTAGTTCATTCTGGTTCTCTCTGGTTCCCTTTAATTTCAAAATCTTATTTCAGATCCATCTGGACCCTTAGTCCATTTGAAACTTTCAAAAATCAAAGTGAATTTTGATCCGTTATAGTTTGGTAAAAGCTTAATTGCTCTAGTTTCCCTAAGCATATTGCTTATAATTGTTGTCACTGGGTTTTTCTTCTTGTGTTTGTTGTATTTTTAACTTACAATATCAAAACACAGTTATTGGAAGTGGGTATGCTTACTAATAGCAGTTTACCTTTGTCTACTTTGCAATCAGTTAAAAACCAACAACTATAATTATATCCATGTTTTTAACATAGTAACAAGCTAAGAAAAAGAAATTGTTATAAGCAGTGGATGCTGTGCATTCAGTCTGAATTACAGGGAAGAATTATTCCAACACATTCTTTTGGTTTTACAATAATTGTTAACTTAAATTTGGGTTTGGAGATTTTACTACTGCCTGTTGTGTTTATGTGACCACATAAAGAGCAGTTAAATCCTATAATTCCTGACTGCTTTCCCTCTTTTTGTTTATACATGTATGTAGTTATATGTATCCTCTTATCCTTAACAGTCTGTGAGTCAGCAAAGATACAGAAGTCAAACAAGAAGCTTATAAGTAATACAATAATATACAATGATACAATAATATAATATGGAATTCAACGTGTGTGCGTATTTGCATAAGGAAGGGTATGCATTTTACTTTACTTTACTTTACTTTACTTTACTTTACTTTACTTTACTTTACTTTACTTTACTTTACTTTACTTTACCATTCCATTCCATTCCATTCCATTCCATTCCATTCCATTCCATTCCATTCCATTCCATTCCATTCCATTCTTGATGGCAACATGCAAGTTGGCAGTGTGAAAGTTTAAGTATACTGAGAAGAGCATCTCAGATTTTTTTATCATTGTGAATTGGATGTTATTGATGAAACTATTATTCTGAGAGGCAGGGTTGTAATTAAAAGTTTTAAGAGTAATTATTCTGCAGCTCTGTTTAAAGCTTTGTAAATGGTAAAAGAAACATATATATATCATTAAGTTTTGTATATATTTCTGGAATAGCATTTTATTGACATGAGCAGAAAAATGTTTGAGAACTTGTTAACAGATCATTAATTTAAAAATATTGAATAGTTGATGGAGTTGTATTAAACACTGAACTGGGCTCCCATTTTTTATAAAGTATGAGTAATTAATAATGCATAGTAATGAGCTAAAGGAAAAGATCTGATGTACTAAGCATAGCTCACTTAGACTATATACGAATGAAATAAGTGTTATCTGAACAGAATGGGAATACAAAAAAAATGGTAGACTTGGAAAGGCAAAATAGAGGAAATAATTTTAAAATCCTATCAGTTTTTATCGTTTTCTGTTTCTCGGAAGAGGGTAATCTTAGGATATAAGATTTAAAAATAGGCTTATGCCCTTTTGATAATTTGCTGTTAAACATCCTTCAGTACCTGGAAAGCATTGAGTAGCCAGAACTTACTTTAGAGTATTATTTTAAATCAAAGTTAAATGTGATTGAACAGACACAGCCTGTTTAAGTAAAATCCAGAACAGTATTTCCAGAGAGAGAGTCACAGAAATAGTTTTTCTGAATGTCTGTTTCTGGCAGTGATGATGAGGAGATTTAAAAAATGCTAAGTCATTATTAGAGACCTTGACAACACAATAACTTGATTCAAAATGAATTGCAGAATAGCCATAGCCACAATACAGTTAAGGTCTTAGATAGCAGCTTCTTCCAACTTCTGGGTCCCTTTTTTGATCATTAAAACCATTGTTCTCAAAGCAGAATCTTAAAAAAGTAGGCACCAGAAAGGAGTGCAAGAAGTGCTAATGGGTAATGTCATATAAGGAAGTAGACCTTGGCTTCAGTGATTATGTTCTAGGTGAACAAAGCTTTCTGAAAACAAACTAAACTGTTCTAGGCTAGAAAGGCAACAAATAATTCAAGGAAAGTATGAAGATATCTGAACCTGGAAGTGGTTTAGCATCTGCTCCATTCTACTCCAATACTAGTTTGAAACCACTAGGAACAACATGGAGAGCAATTTCTAGTTTTAAATTAAAGTTCATAGATAGCACAGAGTAGGCACCAAGAAAAGGACCAAGTGGTACCTAAAGACAAAAGTAATTGAGAGTTACAGATGAAGTATTTTAGGTTTTCATTCAGGAGACATCAGAACAAAAGAAAATGATAGATGTTTCCTAAAAAAGGTAAAAAAATAACTTGAGGTGGTTTGGAGTTAACTTCTGTTACTTTTTAACAGAAAGCAGGCTGATAGAGTGATAATGCATACCTCTGGTGATTCCTTGGCAAATCCTACAAGACTAGTCAGTTTTTCTTTGCAGGGCTCAAATTTGATATCCCCGTTGGATATAATTGTAGAAAGGTGGCCAACTCATTTGTCAGGACTTTGGTCTAGGAATTTTTCACATCCTGACTTACAGAAGAATACTCCATAACAGTCTCTCCGTAATACTCCGAAAACAGTCTACTCAAGATTAGAAGACCATGCCCAGTAGCCATCATGGTCTTATGTTCCTGGCAGTTCTACAGATATCCTTGTTTGGCAGCTTTTATAATTTTGAGCCAAGGTGTCTTGGGAATCACTAAACAAACTACATGGCAGCTAACACATATGACAAACACTTCGTAATGACAGGGCCGTATATCACAGATCTGTTTAAAGCTGGAATTGCTGAGAATAAAGCAGAATCTGAAAGCACTCTAATCCATGACTTGTTTCATCAGGATACAAGATACAGTTATGTATCTACTATAGTATCACGGTTCTATTTCTAGTCAAGTTTTTCCTTGCAGCAAGACTTGTATATATTTATGGAATTTTCTGTTAATAGACTGGCTGACCATCCAGTGGCAAGACAATTTATTTTTCATCTTTGAATCTTCATATTGAATTTGGTAGTCTCATGTTGAATTTGAAATGGGCAGTATTTCTAGCTGTGAGTAATTAGTACTGCAGTTTAATAAGAACTAGCAAAACGTGGATGAATAACTTGTCCAAGAATATGACTCTGAAAATACATACCAATTCAAAGCAAATTCAAATGCTTTGGCATTTGAAAATATGACAGATGCAGAAAAAAAAGAATAAACTATGTTTGAACTCTACATAGTTTATAAATTAAAAAAAAACCCTAATAGGTATTCAACAATGGAAACTATATTGCCAACCTAGGGAGCTCATTATCTTATAATAAATGAATTGTGTAATGGTAATTTCAGAGTTGCTAAATTGAACATTCTACAAATCTGTTACTCAGTTTTGTAATGGTCATTCTATTCTGTGTTCCAACTGAAATGCACAGATTTACCATATATATCTTGTTAAAAGTGTCATGGCAAATAGCAGAGTTGTATACACTTACTTTTCTTTGCACATGGGTTTCAATTAATAATATAGACCACTGTTAATTTTCTTAAAGTTTTAGGAAGTTTTCTAGATCCAATGCACTTTCCCAGGTGTAATAAGCTATTGCTGTTGTTGTAGTCATAATAATTTCTACTTATAAATAGAAGAAAGCAGACTGTAGATAACTTAAGGATTCCCTGGTCCTGTCCATTTATGTTTATATCTTTGTGCTTTAGAGTGAATTGAAAAATCAGTGATTTGTCAGATGGTCTAGCAATACCTGAATCTAAAATTAGTACCCCCATAAAACAGAATTGTGAACTGAAATAAAGCTTCATATTTAACATAGATAGTTAGAGTATGCTAGTAGACAACTCACCTCACAGGGTTGTTGTGGGGAAAACAGGAGGAGGGAGTATTAGGTATGTTCACCACCTTGAGTTATTTATAAAAATAATAAAGGTGGGGTACAAAATAAAATAAATAGTAACATTTCAAAAGATTATTGAAGAGGTGCACAATAATGACATTAAAATATAAACTAAGTTTCTGGTCATCAGAATGATACTTCCTAATAATACCCATTAAACTTGCTCCCATCCATTTTTATATGCATTAACCATAAAAGCCATGAGTTCAGTACTCTCAGATAAAAATTCCATTCCACAGTTAACCTGAAATAATTTCCTTCTTTCTGATGTGGCTTCCATCCTTAAAAGTATATAGCTTCCTAAACATTCTTCTAATAAGAAATATTGAAATAAATCTTTAAGGGGTGTCATGGGGAAATAACTCCTAGACCAGTTCAGCTTACCTGTGCAACATTGCTATTACAGTATACTGTCCAGTAGGTTGCATAAATGAGCGTAAAATTATTGTGAAATAGTTTTGTGTTTGAGAATATATAGCACATATGGATAATAAGGTTAGGGTTAGGGTCAGATACTATTAAGGTTAGGGTTGTATGATAATGAAAATACCTTATGGCCCCATATTAGATATAAATGGATATTGTATATTTTGGTCCATTTAATTAACACAAATTAAAGTTAAAATTGTAGCTCAGTTTTTGTTTCATTTATATAGATTGAATGCTACATAATAAACAAAGGATATGAAATACAAACATGTGAAACAGATCAAACATCTAAATACTTAAAAGTGTTCATCTTGAAGTTTTTGTTTTTTCAGCAATATTTTTGTATTTGGAAATCAAATGTGGACATCTAATTATAAAAAGTCAGGATGAAACCTGTAATTCATTGGCTATTATTTCTCTTATTTGTTGTTTTAGAAAGTTCAAATGCTTTATCTTCACATGTGTACTTTTGGAGGCTGCCCAAAAAAAAAGAAAGAAAAAAAGTGAATATAAACAAAAATTTTTCCCTGTAAATTGCAAATATATTAGAACAGAATATAGAGTGATATGGTTTTTCTAAGGGTTTGTTGATATTTATAATTTCATTTATTTTTTTTTGCCCTCAGCTATGGCCTTCGCTTTAAAGTAGTATGTAGTTTGGCGATAGTTTATTCAAGTTTGTATTCTAGACTTCTGTAGATATGAGACTATTCTGTAATTGATAGGGCTGCAAGAATTGTACCTGTAGACTGTATATAGCCCACCAGCATATCTTTTGTGATCTTGAGAGCCTGCTAGAATGGATAGGGACAGTGTTTGGGTCCTTTTTTGCATTTTAGGGAGGGGTTTGTGGGGCAGAATAGATGTTCTAACTTTGCAGATACTTACAGTGTCAACGTCACCCTAGAAACTTCTGAAACTCTCTCTTAAAATAGGTCTTGGCTCCACATCTCACACAAAGCCTAGTGTATTCCTTGAGCTGCCAGATGTTTCATATCCCAGCCTTATCATATCCCTTCATTAACTTTGGTTTCTGTATATTCCTGAAGCTGGTGGTTTGACCATGCAAAATTTAATACCTCTTTAAAGGATACCTGCATAAAATGGAAAACAGCCTTGAGCTAGATGCTAATTTTATTTCATTTCTTAAAATTTGAGATACAACTTTCCTACAGAAAATCAGTTTGTCCAATTGTAAATTATAGACATATAGGAAAGAAATGTTCACTTTTTAAAACAATATTTTAATTTATTGTTGTATTCTTGCATTTCAAATGAGCATTTCAGTTACTTTTTAAAAATTAAAAATGCTGTTAGCTAGAAAGGAAATAATTAATTTGTAGACCCTAGGAAAGATAATGTGAAAATGTTTTTCTTTTGGTTCTAGTCAAAAGCAGAACTTCTCCAACTTTGTATTCCTGTGTTATAGTGCCAACTTCCAGCATCTCCAACAGCCTGCGTTTTTTTCTGGGAGTTACAGTGCCAAAAGAGATATTTAGTACTAGGTTGGAAAAAGTTGCTGCAAAAATTTGATTTTTTTCATGGTGGTACCAAGAATCTATTCTGTCTAGCATCTTTTCCATAGAGCCTCTGTTGAAGCAAGTAGCATGTTTTTTTAAATACTATTTATAGTGCAGAGATATTAAGCAAAACACTATTGAGAAGGGAAGGGCTGTCCTTTGCTCCTGAAACACTGTGATTTGTCCTTAGAAAAATTTCCGTCACTGTCATCAAGTTTAAAGAAAGTTCCCATGGAGGCCCACAAGAATGAATAGATAATAACCATAGCTCTTGCTTTCCATTTTATTCAATATATTAAAAAAAATCTAACCTATTTTTTATTCTGGGAGTTCATGCTAGTATACATTTCCAGTCACTTAGATTATCCTTAGGACAACCCTTTGTTTATCTTATCTGAGGGTAAGCAGTAAATCCAGGCTTCCTTTGTTCTCTCACAGTGCCTATTGTGATGATGATTGCGTATATTAACAATGATCTAAGTTTTTCAAATGATGGAAGATATTAGCCAACTTAAGGAATTTCTAAGGCTGCAAACCTTCAAAACTGGATTAAAAATGATTGAGGATTGCATCCATAAAAAAAATTAGGGACTCTTTGTGCACTGAGTATTCTCAAAGGTAATTATGTTCAATTTATTTGATTTATGTCCCACCTTTCTATGCTGGTGAGTCCTCAAGATAGCTAACAAAATTTAAAAACAAAGCTATGCAATTGTTTTAAATTAAAACCATAAACACTAAAATGTTTCTCAATATTATTAAATAATTAAAAGTTGGTAAAATAGATATATTTTTACAGATTTATTTAATCTGAGTGAGTGGGGACAAAGTCCATGTTCCAGGGAAGTATGTTCCATAGTCTAGGAACAACAGGGACAATGGCCTTTATTTTAAAAATATGACCTTTTGAGAGAGTGAGCATCTTCTGCAGATCTTAACTTCCAGCCATATTTTTAATGGGAAAGGCAGTCCCATAAATAACTAGCCCCTGAACTGTTTAAGACTTTAAAGGCATCAGTTGAGTGGGAGGAGGGTTTGGCCCAGTGACCACTGTATATTTCTAAGTTGAATCTATGTGATCATGCTGTATAAATCTTAATCTGATATCTGGAGCTGTTGGGCCTAGATGGGATGAAACAGGTTAAAGCTGAGCACTAAGAAGTTACTGTTTGTACACTGAAGCTCTCTGTCAGCCGCAGTGTTGACTTTGTATGGGGAGGCATTGTCCTTGAAGCATCAGGCCTGTAACTTGAAGGTGTTTTTGGACTCACGGCTATTGCTGGAACCACAGGTGAAGGATATGGTGAGAGAGCCTGTGCCTAGCTTCCTCTGGTATGCCAGCTACATTCATATTATGGTGGGGGGGAGAGACCTTGTAGTTCAAGCATTCACTGTGCTTGTCACCACTCATCTGGACTAAAGTAGTGGGTTCTGCATGGGGCTGCCTTTGAAGACCACTTAGAAGCTACAGTTGGTATAAAATGCAACAGTCCATTTTTTGGTGGGTGGGTGCCATTAAGAATACTTGCTGCCATGCACGTCAGTATTACAGGCCCTTCATTAACCTCCAGTAGGTTGAAAGGTGAAAGGTTCCCTGTGCAAGCACTGAGTCATGTCTGACCCTTTGGATGGATGCCGCTTTTGTGGCGGGGTGGTTTGCCATTGCCTTCCCCAGTCATCACCTTCCCCAGCAAGCTGGGTACTCATTTTACCGACCTTGGAAGGATGGAAGGCTGACTCGACCTGAGCCCCAGCTTCCGCTGGGATTGAACTCGGGTTGTGGGGAGAGTTTCGGTTGCAATATTGCTGTCTACCACTCTGCGCCACACGAGGCACACGAGTAAATTACTGGGATTAACCTTCAAGTCCTTGTATGGCTTGGTTGAAGTCCACAGGTCTTAAAGTCGCTGAGATTGAGAAACATTTCCCTAAATGCTCAAGATTTGGTCTACTGATAAATGAGAGCCTCTTGCAGTATCTAGCAACTCAGAGAATGGGACTCCCGGAAATTCAGGCACCGAGGCTAAGCACTGACATTTTCTCATTCCTGTTACTCAACAGATCCAGTTGTGCCCGCAAATATAATAATAATAATAGTAATAGTAATAATAATTTATATGCTGGTGACTCCCAGCAACTCTGGGTGATACCTTTGATCCCCCTATACAGAACTATTTAAACTATTTAATTTTTATCCATTTGTTTACTAAGCTTTTTGTTGTTTTTCATGTCAGTTTTTAAGTTTTTTTTTACCTTCTCTTTCATGCAAGTTTTTAAGTTCTTCAAATTGTAACATTTCATTGCTGATGGTTATTTAAATTCACACATATTTGCAAGAAATATTTAACACAGGAAATATGACTCAGGAAACTATAGATACAGTATGTCCAAACCTTTGACTACTCCAAGAGAAGTGTGAAGAATACTGAAAATATCAATCATGAAATAAGAATGCTATTTCTTTATCATTTAAATATTTGTACATATTCCCTTTTTAGTATTTAAAGCATCTTAAAACAGGAAATTTACAGTATTAAATATAATGTAAGAAAAAGGAGCTTAAAACAGAAGCCCTTTGCAAGTGTAACAGGATTTGGATAAAAACATTTTCAAGAGCTAGTAGAGAGCAGACAAGGTAGATGTCTCTGAACTCTGACTAAATACAACTGATATTAATGATGTGTGAGAGATGGTAGAACTGGGCAATGGGATCAGAACAGTGAGAAGCAAACTCACAATTCAAAGAAGTATGATTTTTAAAAAGTCAAAAGAGTTGCAGAAAAGAGCAAGACATACCATAATGAGCAGAGGCCGAAGGGTTCCAGGAGATGTGTAGAATTAAGCATCTGGAATTCTGGATTGTCAAGAGCAGAATTTGTATTCTATGCACTGCCTGCTGAGAAATAAGCATTTTAAATCAGTGCCTCCACAATCACGCAGTAGGTTGAAGGCTCTTCATAAGTAGCACCCTATTTCTCAGTAATCTTTTGCACCTTTATATGTCAGATTTATACTTTGCCAGTCCTCTAGGAGCTCATGTTATTTCGTCTCCAACTTTTCCCATAAAAACAACTGTTGTCTAGGTTTGAAAGAGATAGTTGCTCTTACAGGGGCATGTGCAGAAGATGGTAAAACTGACCTATTCTGTCCTTTGCAAAACAATGCTGCTAAGGTCCATAACCTTTACGGCATCCTTGATAGACATGGAATAGTAAAGATCCAAGATTTTAACTGTACAGTTCTCCCAGGTCAGGTAAGGATCTCTCCAGTAAAAGTAAATTACTACTGCTTCTAGGTAGGGTAGAACACATATTTCCAGAAGAAGGCATTAATCACTTCCCTTTACCATACAGGAGACTCAAGGGGCAAGTAGATGATATTCTTCATCCCTGTCCTCATTCTTAAGATCTGAAAGCCCCACAAAGTCCAAAATAGCAGAAAAGATAGTTACCAAAGTCACATTCCTATGATGTGCCATAGTACTAATGTCTTTCCCTGTGAAGAATGATGCAAAGAGTTAGTAGTGTGCCATCGACAGTTCTCCCTCTCTCCTTCCAGCATCGTGGTAGAAGAGACACTATACAGCTTGGAAATCAACACCAGCCTGTTCTGTGCAGCTGCAGTAGGGATCAGCACTCATTACTGTCTCCACAGTTTTGGAGTTGTACTTCAAGTAGGCCTTCAGAAAGGGGTCATTTTGTTGTCAGTTTGGTCAGTCTTTAGAATTTACTCTCCTTGCATTGAAGCTGGTGGCTCTATGTGACATTTGAAGATCCTGGGGAAAATATGTGGCTGCTGTAAAGAGTTGCAGACAGGTGTCCTATGTTCATGCCCCCATGTGATACAAAGTGCTGGAAATGAATCCAAAGCACTGCACATGCTTTGTTTGTACTATCAGAATACTATGATATTGTTTACCTCATTTTTTATCTTTTTCCAAAACACTATTGTAATAGGATGCTATTCGTGTAAGCCATTGATTGGCCAGTATCAGCTATTTCTGCCTGCAAATTGTTCCACTTTCCTCAAAGTGCGACAATTTGTTGATGCTTTGGAACAGGAGTAGGTACTCACTTGCTAAGTGGACAGGTTCTCCACAGTACAAAGATTGGCTTTGTATGTGTTAGCAGGCAGATAGTAGAGTTTGGTTAGCTCGCAGCTACATGGGTTCAACTTCTGAAATACCTGATCTTTGGTGGGGGCTGGAGAATGAAACAAAAATTAATAGTGGGATCTTTTTTCCTGCCCATACTCTGTTGCAGTTTCTGAAGTCTTCCATTGATTGACCAATCCTGAGATCTTAGAGAGGTATATAATTCACATTGAGAAAGGAAGATAGTAAATTATCTCAGATTCCCATAATATTTGTGGGGCAGAGAGGTGAGTAATTGCTGTTTGAGGGTTGTTGCTGCTGATGCAGAAACACCAGCCAACCTTGGCACCAGAGCTGGTTCATCATTTGGACTAACTGCCCCTCAAAATGATTCTGGTAGTGGAGCAAGGCATTAGCAACTTGGTCTGCAGATAGCTGGATTGAGAGCAGATCAGTATCTACCTCTTCAACAGTAGGTAAAGCTTACTGTTGGGACTTCCTACCAGGCATAGCAGTAAATATGGATACTCAAAACCCATATTGAGGAACTTGCTGTAGAAGCTTCACATACATTGGCAGAAGCAGATAACAGTTCTGTTCTGGCCTGAGAATTTCTGGGTTTCACCTTTCCAGCTTCAGCCTTTACTTTAGGAAGAAGTGCTTTTGGACCATGCATTTCATCTGCTACAGTATTTATTAAAGCAACCTATTGTTTTTCACACTTCCATGTGGACCTAAAAAAAAGGTGTTGCAGACTTAAGAACTGCATTAATTTCAGTGAGTTGTCTCAAAAGAAGCTACAGCTTTCTTTCAGGCTTGTGTGGAAGCTTGAAAAAAGGCAGATTACTTTAATGAACCCACTGGATAACTGGATCTTCTTGCATCAAGAGTTGAGGGAATGCTTACCAAATTTGCAGATGATACAAAGCTAGTACAGAGCCTAGGAGAGGTGCCTAATATTTTGGAGGAGAGGGAAAACATTCAAAAAGACTAAGGCTAGAACAGTGGGCAGAAACAAATAGAATGAAATTTAACAGGGATAAATATAAAGTCATGCATCTAGGTAAGAAAAACGAAAGAACCATGTACAGGATGGAGGAAATCTGGCTCAAAAGCAGCACATGTGAGAAGGACTTGGGTATACTAGTGGATCACAAGCTCAATATGTTCCAACAGTGTCATGCAGATGCAAAGAAGGCCAACAACAACTTGAAGAGAATCAAGAAGAGCATAGAATGCTGCTTCCTGGCTCTGGAGCTTTGAAGGATGTGGCTAGAGAAATTCCTCTTTTGAGAACTAGATCGATCTCACAGGGAATGAAAATCGGATTTTATATATTAAAACAAATCAAAAAGTGAAAAAATTTCTTTTCATCTTTCAGTCATATGCAGAAACAATGTTGGGAATAAACATAATGCTGCAAAAATCACATACATTATCAGGTAAGCTTGGGTTAGATCACAAGATGGAATGCATCTGCTAGTAATATAGGGTGATTGTTGCATAGAGATTCCAAGAAGTATCAAGCATACAACAATTGAACTTGCATAGAGAAATCACCAGAGGTCATAAATCAGAATTAGATACACACAATCTGATAAAGCGTAACATTCTAATGTAGAGTTCTATCTAAACTTGTTTATGTGTATTCCTTGGAGACAAATGGATTTCCTGAAGCAGAGGCTTCATATTTGCTTCTCTGGATTTCCCAGCTTCTCATAGAACTGCAACCTTTATTCAGAGGCTCAGGAGAAATGCTACCTTCTTTTTCATAGGTATGGTACATTACTTCTTGCTTCTAACTTTCTTGATGGACAACTGACTGGTTTCCCCCCCCCCCAAAAAAAACAAAATAATTTCTGAATAAGGAAGGGTTGGGGAATCTCTTTTTGTTACATGCTGTCTAATCAGGAAGATTAAAATCAGCAGTACTTTAGAAAACCCATAACTAAGATGCAGCCCTTATGGGATAAATCTATAGATCTGGACTAAGTTATTAATCTGGAGTGAAATGATCTAAATATAAGATTATTTTGGGGCAGTGGGAGTGGGAATTCAATTCAGAAAAGAACATTTTGTGTCTCCCAACTTGTCAGAACCCTCAACACCTGTTTTGTTTGGGTTAGATTACAGTTCATTTTGTTTGCCCCCCCTTAATCTCGTATTGATGTCCAGGAAGATTCTGACTCTGTCTGCCCACACTATACAGCAGAGTTAAAGCTGCCACATGTTTATCAGTACATTAATATGTTTGGTTTTTAGGTTAAGCTCTGGAAATTTTTATAACATACAGTGTGCTTTTATGTATGAATCATAGCCAGTAGAATCATTACTATTTTTACTATTCCTTATACATAAATTCATAATTCCAAGGATTATCAGGCATAAAAACTTGATGTGGCAACATATATGGGATCTCTCCTTATCAAACAGAAATGAACAGCTGCAGTTGTTAAGATTGTACTTGAAAAATGTCAGTGGCTGCTTCTCTTACTTCAGAAATGTAAAACAGCCCCTTCCTTAATCATCTAATATTTGCCTAAAATGTTACTTAGCTTCATTTAGGATTTTTGGTCCTCTTAATCATCTGCTGATGAGCAGATGTCATTTAAAATTTGTTTTAAAAACTAGCCCATTATTTGGCTATTGACTACGTGTTTTATGACTGGTTTTATCTCCTGTCCATTAATGAAGTGAACATCGTCTTTTTTTGGTTTTGCTAGTTTTGGGTATACAGTTGAATTCTTTTTCAGTAAAAACATGTACACACATTTGGTGTTCAAAACCCTTTATTTGTAGATAACATCTGGAATTTATAGTCTTATCTGTTAAATGTCATCAAAGGTGAAAAAAGGCTGTTTCCCCTGTGGTTAATTGTGGTGAAGTGCCACATTATATTTTACTGCAGTTAACAGCTTCAGGGCGCCAAGAGCATGTACCTCTCTCTCTCTTGGGAAGGAAACTTTTCTTTTCAGCTTTAGCTCCAGGAAACCTGAACATTTGTGTTTTTAAGGCTGCATACTATTGGGAAGGAAGTGGGAGTGGAGATGTGCACTGAGATTAAGTGGATATGAGAATAAGTTTGCAGTGTGTGATCTAGGTTCTGCAGAATTTTATGAAGCACTCTTGGGCACGTTCTTTGGTTTTTTAAAAGGATGCAGCCAATAGGAGCAAAGTGATTCATTTTGAGAGAGAGAGAGAGAAATTGCAATTGCAATGCTCCTCAGTGCATCAAAATATGTATTTGGTATTCTCTCTTAGTGGGATTCAAAAAAGGGTTAGTCCTCATTGAATCAGCTCAAGTCCTGAGACCTCATGGATACATCTATGTAGTTAGCTTGGCAACAGCATCAAAGCGGTGTTACATTTTCTTTTCTGGAGTTTTGTTACCTGCTTTCCTAGTCTATTTTGGTATTCCTTGGTGGTCATCCATTTGAGAACTAACTAGGCCTGATACTGTTTAGCTTCCAAGCCCAAACCCAGATAATTTCAGTGACTTTCCGTGCTTTCTTTTAGGTCTTGGTTTGTGAAACCATTATCTGCTGCCACATGCCAGATAGTCAATATTTTGGGTAGGAATCAAGTTCAGAATGGGAAACTTTCTGGCATAACAAAAGATGACAGAACTGTTCAGAACAAATATAAATTGAAGCAAATAGTAGCATGGTTTTAAGATTTCAGATGGAAGTGGTAACAGCGCTATCTATGCCTTTTTGCCTCTAGTCGCTCCAGCTGGCCATGGAAATGTAGGTAATTGCTCTCTATTTAAGGGAATTTTGATGAAATATGTTAGAGGCTGGAAGTACAGTCATGCACATTGGCTGCGAAATATTCTAAGTTTATTTTGGGGGGCTTCATAATAAATTAGGCTTAAAAGAATTCCATACATTGTGGAAACTAGGCATTACAATTGTTAAGAAATATTTGGAGCAGCATTGATTGTTCATACATGGTAATTCTTCCCCGAACTTCCTGCTACTTCTACTTCATCTATTACATCCTTCTTTTTTGTTTAGGATCAAGATAAATACGGTCAAGCCCTTTGTGCTTTTCTGTACCCCCTGAAAGGACCACGCTTAAGGAAGTTTGTCTCCTAACAGTTGTTGCTGTAATAAAAGTCCCCCGTCACTATTTATGCTTCTTTGAAAGATCTGCAAGTAGCTTTGGAAAGCATTACCTGCATCTTGATTGGACAGGCAGTAATAGATAACAACAGTATTGCTTTTATTTATGTTTCAGTTTGTAAAAACTCATCTATTCTATACAGAATTGCCAAGTTCATTCACTTGTACTTCTGAGCAGATATGGGTACTTTTAACATACTGTGCAACTGTTATGCCCTTTCTACTGTTTCTGTTCTTTTTAGTAAATTGTATTTTTAATTTGCTGTATCTAGTCATGAGATTTCAGGTATACCTATTAAATCATGTTTACCTTCCTGTAGTCAGAATTCAGGCTCATCTTGTTTATTTCCCATAGTCTGAGCACTGAAGTATAGACAGCAAAGATTATAAATCTTAATGAGTTAATATTCATTTTATAGTTGAATAGGTATTATAATAATTACCCTTTCTTTCTCTTATAGTGCATGAGTCTTTAACATGCCTTTTTTAACTTATGCAATTTCTCCAGTTCTCACAGGATGCAGTTTAAATCCCTCCTGATCCAACCTACCAGGGTTCAACCAAGTACATTCTTCCCAGTCCTTGAGAAGTATAATACATCTTAATCTAGGAGAGTCATCCAAAAAATATAGATCATGGTTTCAGAAATAACATATTCTGCCTCTTGTTAGTTGCAGGTCACTAATTGTGAAAGCTCTTCTCTTTGTCAACTTGCAACTGCAACCCCCCGTTTCTCAATCTCTCATTTCCTGTTCCTCATGGTGTCTTTTATTTCCCAAGTCTTAGAAAAGCTGGAAGGTGTTTCTATGGAATATCTTCCGATTCTCTTGTTTCAGGATGCCTTGTCCATTGGATATAGTCTTCTCTTCCTTGTGGAGAGTTACCTTCTGTATCAGTTCCTGTTGTAGCTCCTCCTCCTCCTTTTTTGGTCCAAGAAACCTTCAACCACTCTTACGTACTAAATGTATGATTTTCAAATGCTTTAAACATACTTAAGATTGTTCCTGAAAATATCCTGAAATAAAATTAGGGCTGTTGTCCAGAACACCCATCTGACCCCTAAATGGTTAAAGCCAGCAATTTCAGGATATTTTCAGTCATTCATGCCTTTTTTCCCTTCTTATCTCGGATTACTGGTGTCTTCTGTGAATGCCAGATAGCTTTGTAAATACTAGAGTTACCAGCTTTCAGCTCTCTACATTTTTCATATATTTTGCTATATAGTACTCTATATACTGTATACTGTTACCCTTTTGTAAGGAACTATTATAAGTATATTACTTTTATAAATGGGAAAGAATCAAATTCCATTTTTCCTGCCACCGCTGTATTGTGAAACACAAACTTTTTGCTAGTTTCTGCTGAACAAATAGCTTGGTTTTCTGTACAGTAGAATAACTCCTGTATTACATAGGTGATTTATAAATATTCTTGAAATGTTGGTAATTAGATTATGCTAGCAGGCATTCTGTATAGCGAATGTTGATGCTAATGTGGAGGTACTTAAGAAATTCTGGGTACCTACAACCATGGTCAGATTTGCTGCTCTGTTTGAGACATTATACAAATTTGATTGATTGATTGATAGATTAGATAGATAGATAGATAGATCTGCAATGGAAGGGATTCCCATATGTTCTTTCCTTTGAATAATGTAGCTTCTTGTGTTTTGTCTGAGAAGTGTCTCCTTAGAATTAGAGGATTTCTTCTACTGGCTTCCTTCAGCATCTTCATCATTACCAAGGATTTTTTTTAACACTTGAGTGTTACTCGAGGATCATGCACTTCAGCAAGGCTCCTTCAGCCTTGGCTGGATTGGAAATAACCCATTAGGTACTCTCTCTCTCTATATATAATTCTTTCTTTTAATATATGGTTTGACAGTATATATCTACTTATCTACATCTTATATAATTACAAGGTCTTTTACATCTGTTATTATCTCTGCATATTAATCAAATAGATAAGAATGATTTTGGTTGACATGTCTTGTCTTGCCTTAACTCTTTCTAGATACTTTACTTGACTGTTTTGCTCCCAGTTTGCTTAGCATCCTAAAACAGCTACCACAGGATCTGTCAGATTGCTAATAAAGAAAGCTTATTTCAAAAGAGATTGAAATATTTACTTGTCTTCAGACCTCTTTTTAATATGGACAGAAGCAGCAAGATAGAATCCTAAAAATCTCTATTTCCTGATATTTAGGTTTAAAACACTTCCTGTCCATTTTTTATATATATGTTCATCCTGTTATTGTCCAGTTCAGGTTTAACAAAGCTGAATCAACACAAAAATTACTTTTGACTAAAAACAATAAAAGTCCTAGCACCTGACTGAAAGAGGAGTGATGGGATATCCAGTGATGTCCTAAGAGCCAAAAAGCGTGGAATACTGGTATTCTGCAGTGTTTGAAGTATGTGTCCTAAGAAATGGATTTGGGAAATTTTAAAGAGGCAGAAAATTGGTCATAAAGGTAAAGAGAGTAAAAACCAAGGATCATAAAATCATGTATTGCCATTTTGTACTGCTTTCGTTCACTGTTTGAGATGTTGGACTAGGAATGGCATGTCTAAGGTTCTAGTTCATTCTCAGCCACAGAAGCTCATGGATGACTTTGAGCCAGTCATTCTTTCTACATTCCACATTCCACATTCCCATAGGTTATTGTTGTAGGAAAAAATAGAGAGAACCCTTTGTATGCTGCATTGAGCTCCTAAATGAAAGGCAGAATATAAATCTAATAAACCAACAAATAAAATAATTAACTTCTTTTTTGAGTAACTTTGAACCTTCTCAAATAAGTCTTAGGATAAGAGCAGTTTCAGAACTGTTCACTGTATCACTAGCAAGCACTATCATAAATGTCTTTCAATTTGTAATTGAATACATACACAAAATTTAGAATCCTTTAAAACAAGGTTCCTTGATTTTTATCCACTATGACGATGCATACAAACATCAGTATATATGAACATAACCTGCCAATTTATTCTTTGTTTTAATTTGAAATTAAAATTAAGGATTAAAAATTAGGATTTTTTGAATTTAGATTTGTTCAAGGCAAACATATATATTTGATTGACTGACTGACTGACTGATCGATATATATATATTTGATAGTGAAAATTTTAAAATATTTCCAAAAAAGTACCATAAACTAAGAAATGCATAGCGTTGCTGTAAAAGCAAAATGAATGCCTATAAGGATATTAACAATGTACTATTTAATGTTAGGTTTATCTGAACCCACATTTCATGATAGAAGGAATGTCTTATGTATTTATATTGGGTGGATGGGTGATGTAGCCTTATATTGAAGCAGAACTTGTTTCTTGTATTTTAGTTTTACTTTTTTATATATTTAACTTTTTTTATCTTAATATGGGTGCCTTCCAATAGAAATAAAGGGTCTGAGATCAATATATGTGCTGCCCTGGTAGAAACAATTCTGCTTACAATTTCTTTACATTTCCTAAAGTTGTGGTGTATTACAGAACTTCAGCTTTGTTCTCTTTTTTGTTTTTGTCCCATTGGAGAAGAAATGAATGATCCTTTTTTTTTTTTTAATAAGTGGAAGGTCATCCTCCCCTGCTGGTTTCCTAGTCTGGCTTTAATTTCGTTTTTCATTCTAACGTACAATATGTTTGTTTCTACATATGACAAGTCTGCAGTCGTGTGTTCTTTCTGAGTTTTAATGACTCAGATGTCATAATTAATTTGATGAGCAGGTGGGGGTTATTAGCCTTGTGCTTCACTTGCTAATAGCTGCACAGCTTTTCTAAAGTACTCTTTCAACTAAAGAGGCATTTCTTCACACAGAATAAACAGTGCAGCACAAAAGCCTGTTAGATAACTATCCATGGATTTGAAAAGCTGCCAAGCAGATGTTGTTGTTGGAGCTGGCCCAGACGAGATTGGGCAAGGCAGATTCTAGTGGGGGAAGAGGTTATATACAACCAAGATGCTTTCTCTGCATCAGTTGGATAGTGTTATGGAAGTAGGAGGTTCTTCCTGCAAACAAAAATCCATAGTTGTTGGCCTCGTGCTCGCTCTTAAAGACCAATCCTTCAACTGTAAATAGATGAGGAGTGAAAAAAGCCCCTTCCTCTTACTATCCATATGGGAATGAATCTGAATGTTCATCCAGCAGCCAGAGACTTCTGGTTCATATTAAATTGGCTGTGTGCGATTTTTGAAAGGCCTACAGAGAATTTGCTTCATACCTATCAACATATGTAATGAGTGCTGCTGCTCTGACATTTACCAGAACTTGTAGGTTCTGTTGTATTACTATAAATTAGATTGTGCAAATTTAAGACAAAATACTGTTTTGTTTCCTGTCACATCCTGGTTTAATTTTTTTTCCTATCGAGACTTTTCTTCCTTATTATGTTATGACAAATATCAAGTGTTAGAATAATTTGTTATGATTGGGGGTGAGGAGAAGAATAGTAGAATGTCATGCAGGAGACTAGTAGATTGGACTGAAACTAGGGTGATCTGTTTTCTGCTTTTGTTTTTTTCTCCTCTGGAGGAGAAGCTCACCTTTCCCTTTCCCTTTCCCTTTCCATCATACTACTTGAACTTTTAATCCAATAATTTGTTTGGTTTTTGTTTTAATTGAAGCTTTGTTATTGTCAAAAAGTATTTTAAAATCTTTTTATGTAGACTTCCTTTCTTAGGCGTGTGTGAATTAAATTAATTTGATTTATACATGACATAAAATAATACATTTACTGTTTATACTAAATGTTGCTAAATACATACCTACATACAATAAATACGTGAATACATGGACCGTATTGTCTTCAGGAACTGGTCCTGATGATGTTATATTGATAATAAACAGCATATTGATTTACTTTTTTATTGTCTATGAGATGTGTAGTATTATTACAGATATTAGAATTTTATTCTTAAAGCATGAGAAAAATCACTACCAACACCATCGTGATCATTCTTTTCTCCTCCTTCTCCACATTGATAAGAATTATCTGGAATTAACTGGAAGCAAACAGTTGCTTTGTTCAGTGGCATTACACTGTTTTTTATGTATATACATCATGCAGGGTTTTTTTTTATTACAAGACAGTATTGTAGTTTCTGTTTATTACTGCTTTTTTATATCAGCTTTTCACTTGAATGTTCAGGCCTTGTTTTATGCAGAATAACTTAAAACTATAGATATTGCCAAGTTCTATCTTGGTCAGAAATGTAAACTTTGTGATAGTCATTATTATTATGCAAATATCACAACAGATTTTAAGCTGTCCTCAAGCAGAATTTTTTTCCCCTGATTGTACCCTTCCACCTATTTATTTGATTGTTGAACAAGGAGAGTATATATTTTCTCCATTCTTTCACCCCAGTTTTCAACAACCAGATGCTATTATGGAAACAAACCTGGCATTAAGATCCCTAATGCCTGCATAAGAGCAGTCTTCAAGGTGCACTGCCTGATATGAGAGACAGAGAGTAAAATCAGGTGTCTCCTTCCCTTGGAACATCGGCAAATGCAACTGGGGCAGAGCACTTGTCATTGACAGGAGATTAATAAATCAGTAAAGATCATACAGACAGTCTGGTTGTGGCTCAGGGATGCCCCACTTACTATTCACGGAGGATGTAATCTCACATTTCCATCATATTGCCAGGCTGCTGCTGGGGCGTACTGATGCTGATTCAAGGTGTTTTAGCTTGAAAACAGTGCTTTCCCTAGGAAAATGGAATAAAACCTGTGTGGACATTCTAGACAAGAAGCCTCAGGAGACAGACAATATATAGGGTTCCAGTTGGCCTGCTGTAGGACCCCTTTCTCCCTTCTGTCTGAAGGACCCTTCATCTCCAAAGGATTTTGTACTGGGACTACCTGAAAGACCAAACAATTTCTGTGCAATTACTCTTTTTGATTGTGTGTATGGTGTGTCACGGGAATATTGACCCAAAGGGGTGGCTCTTCCATGCAGTTGGTATTCCCATTGGTAAGCAGAAGGCTTATTTCAATTTAATATTGTTTTTCCCTTTTTCTTATCCACGTGGTATTTTGCAGGGATAAATCGTCCAGTTCATAAAATAGGAAGGGTGAAGAATTTACACAGGGCAGCAGCAGAAGGGCAGTTGGATAGGGGGAGGACTCTTCTGTATCGTCCCATATTTGGGGGAGAGATGGTCTTATGCTCCCTCTCTTGCCATTTTCCTTGAGTTGCTTAGAATTGAATAGTGGAGTGCAGTCGTGTCTGCTCCCTCCTTCCCCATGCTTACCCACCTTCCCACTTGTTTTTTGTGCCCATGGGCACCACAGTAGAAGACAAAGGGATTCTGTACTGTTCAGTGGTAGTGTAAGCCCAGCAGCAGACACTGGAGAGACAAGAATAGCTGCCTCTACCAGGAATCACTACCAGGAGTCTGTGGCAGCCACATGATTTTTCCTGGAGTAAGTTTCCATGATTTCCTCCTTGAGCCTGGTCAGTTTTACCATCGCCTCCCCTCCCCCTCTGCTTTCTTCCCATGCAAATACTATTTAGCCATACAGTTTATAGTTACATT
Organism: Candoia aspera; assembly: GCF_035149785.1. Taxonomy (NCBI): domain Eukaryota; kingdom Metazoa; phylum Chordata; class Lepidosauria; order Squamata; family Candoiidae; genus Candoia; species Candoia aspera. Next base: position 188,469,983 of record NC_086154.1, read on the forward strand.
TCCTGATTGCAGTCTGTTCAAGTTCTTGAAATACTTAATTTGCCCAAGGAATGTTCAATTACTGTTGATTCCTTCTCCCCAAATAGACTAATTGCTACTTGTCCCAAATGTGATAACTTGCATTACTTTCTGTGAGGGTAACAGCAGTACTGGGTTCATTATTAAAGTGTGGTAAAAGGCAGAGTTTGGGAACAGTGGTTTTTCAATGAACGTACTTTCATGAGAAGGACAGAACAAAACTACATCAGCACGAATATGTGGATGAGCCCTTAGTCACATGAGGAACATAGCTGGCTCCAAAGTAGCTGAGATATTTCTTATAAAATAGTTTAACTGCCTGAATTGAGTTATAATTTGAGTGTGTGCCTTTTATTAATTTCAAACAGGTAAAATGATTTTCACCGACTACTGAGATATTTGATAAATTGATAGAAATAAGCCAACCATATTTTAGTTCAGTACATTTGTACAAATTCCTTCTGTATATTCAGTTTATGATTTAACTGTGTTGTGCAAATCCAGAAAATCGGTTTACTTTAGTAAACAGGATTGATTTAATGATGGGTAACCATTTTGTACTAATACAGCCTTTGTGTTTTATAGCTAGTTCTTAAATATGACAGAGCAGCTAGCTTTTGAATAACCTTAGCCTTCCCCAGTTTGATGTCTTCCAAATGTGTTGGACTTCACCTCCCATAATGCTCACTTAGTTATGTTCATTTCCCATGCTGATTAGTGCTTTTGAGAGTTAACAATGAGATATATTTGCCAGATATGAGACCAAAGAAGACTGATAAATTATTGGTTCCTTGTTTGGGTTTGAAGAGTTTACAGAATGTGTTAACAGACATCATATACATACAGTAGTTGTTTTAGGCATAATGAAGCATTTTTAAACAAATACGTAAACCAGCCTTTCTCAGCCTTTTGACCCTGGAGGAGCCCTTGAAATATTTTTCAGGTCTTGGGGAACCCCTGCACATTCAGGCTCAAATAATAGGCCAGAAGTTAAAAATTATTATATTCATTTCATGTGAAGGCCAGTATACATTATATGCATTAACAGTGTTCCTAAACTAAACATAAAGAATGAAACTTACCTCTTTAATGTGAAGTTGCCTGAATTTGAAATAATTTTTTAAATAAATCATAATTCCCAGGGAACCCCTAGTGACCTCCTGCGGAACCCTAGGATTCCACGGAACCCTGGTTGAGAAACCCTGATGTAAACTATAAAATGCAATTTGGAATAAAAAATAATTTCTTTTTGAAACTAATGTGCCAGATGTTTTAGCAATATGGTCACATTCAGGTATGCACACTCCTTTAAGATCTTAGGGAAGAAGTTGTGGATGGATCCCCATTGTTTAACAGTATGAGACCCTTGGCCTACAAACAGTTATAACAGATGTTTAGTTGAGCATATGTATGTTGACATGCTAGTTCTTTTTCCCTTTTCACAATGCTGTTGAATATCAGGAGGAAACTCATTTCTTTCATTATAATGCTTACTTAGTTAGTCTGCAACCATTTGTAAGCAAGATTGCGTCAGAAATATACCAACCCCAGTATAAAGTAGTAAGGGCATAGAACTTCTCACTTTCATCCAAATCTTTGGGAAACTCTTGTAAGTTCCATGGATTGAAGTGGGCAGTAAGCTGTTCTCCCTAATATTTATGTACTTCGTTACTGCTAAAGATAAATACTTTGGTTTGGCAAGTCTTGCTTTCCAGCTTGATCAACTCAGTGGCAGAAGAACATGTTATTTCTAATTTAGCTCGCTCTGAATCCTGGAGGTTTTTAACTTATATAATGACTGTGCTATTCTGGGCTCAGTCCCTGCAAGACCAACCTTCGCTCCCATCTGCTTTGATCCTGGTAACTAGAGTTCATTCCATAACTCAGGTCAGACAGAAATGATGCATTGCATCACAGCTGCTTTTATGAAAGTGTTTATTTCATATCTGAAATGTTTTTAATATACATGTGCTTTGCTATGACTTGTAAGAGGAGATACAAAGCAGTTTTACTGGAGGCGAAACAGCCACCTGTGAAAACTAATTGCAGAAGTTGCATTGTGTTGGTATCTGTGGGAAGAATCCGGCAGGAAGAAAGTAAATGTTCTTAATCTGAAAGCCAATTACCTGCATGACACAATGTCCTCCTTTAGTAAGACAATAATTTGAAATAGCCCCTTGTGGGGATGGAGGTGGGGTTGGAATGGAAGAGAGTTGGGCAGAAGCAGGTTTCCTCTGCTACTGAATTAGCATGTATCTTTAAAAATTCAAAACTGCTGAAATAATGCTAAATTATTTCATTAGGTTATATTTGAGTACATTCATGGTAATAAATTTGCCAGGGCAAAACTTTCTTCCGTTTGAAGGTTTTCTCCCATCATCAGAGTAAGAAATACCATAGCAGAAAAAGGGAATTCTGTCCTTGCCACTGGTCTTGCTACCTGGGGATGATGGGAGTTAATACCTAAAACATCTGGATATCATCATATTGTCTACCCCTATGGTATATCAAGGATTAGCTAATTTGTTAACAGTGAACAACCATTGCAAGTTCTGTTGCGCTTTTACAGTAGCAGAAAAATGCTGTTGTGAGTATGGATCAATTATCTATCTGTACTTTTGCATATGGGAAAGAGTTAGAAGAAATTGCATGAAATAAAAAGTAGTGGCAGCCTTGCAAGTATAAACCAGCTCTTCATATTGTGGCTATGATATTTCTGTTAATACAGCTTGATATTTTATCCCCAATATCAGTTCACGTTCAGGGATGCCATATTTTATTACGGTTTTTTTAAGTTAGCTTATTAGCTTCCCAGCTGGTTATCTTCATGCTTCTGTTTATACATTTGCTTTCCCTTTTCTGTGTTTAGTATTTCACACATGTCTTCCATTTTATCATTTCATCTTTTGTTTCTGTGGAATCTGAGTTACTTGGATAGTTTGCACAGACGAACTAACAGATTTTATGTCACACATTTTTTACTTATAATTATGACAAAGAAGTCACAAGTGGCTATGCTTCAGACTATACATTCTAAAAGGTGCTTTGCACGCTGCCTGTCATAATGTTGTCTAGATACTTCTTAAAAATTTGTGGGTGGTATTGCTATTTTTAAAGTCTTGTGCAGTATTATAGTAAATGACCATGCAACAGAACAAATACATCCCTCGATCCAGCTTTTTCATTCTTTCAAGATCACTTGAGTTTTTCTTTCTCTGATTTGTTGTGCCTGAGGGAGTACCAGTTTGAAATTTCATCCTATTGTCTTTAACTAATTGAAAACAAGCAGTTTTATGGTTTCTAATCTGAACAGACTTGAGGAGCTTCAAAATGTTTATACTTGCTTTTGTCCACTGCAAAATTGAGTTATGGAAAATAGATACATAGAGAGCTGTAGCTGTAATGAGATCATCCTATGAACATGAAGGATACAAATAATGGATTCATCCAGAGATAAGTAGTATGGTGCTCTTGAGTGCCAGTATGTGCAATTTTATAACCTTGGCACCCTTCTCCACATGACTTTTATTTTACAATATTTTAATTTAAAAATAATGTGCAGCAGGAGATAGTATTGAATTGTAAAGAGCAATCTTTATAGTCTGCTATTAATAAGTGTTGGACATGTGGAATCCAATCTTAGTTAGTGGCAGTGATTTTAGTGGGACTTGCTCTTAAGTAATTAATAATCCTGTGTCCACTTGTTTTGCTTTTTGTCTCTCCCAGCGATCCCTGTACATAATTTTAGCTATTTTATTTAATTATATTTATTATATTTTAAATTGTGCATCAGTAATAGCAGTGTGTAAATGCAAGCTAGCTCAAGAGGACTTCTTCCCCTGATCACAGGATGAGAAATGTATTCAGCACCTTTTGTGTGTATAATCTCTTAAAGTTTAATGCAAGACTTGTAGAAGTGATAGTGTGTTTGCGTATCATTTGCTGCAACCTGACTGACTGGTTATTCTGGTCAGGAGAAAATAACTGACATCATGTGATTCTGGAAGAATTAAAACCACATTGGAACTTGGCCTTTCAGTACCCAAGGGTCTGGCAGCAGTCTCAGGGGTTGGCTGGGAGCCCCATTGAGTTTGCTAGGATAATCAGTTGACTGCTAAGCTGGACAGGCTGCCCTGAGTTTTGATGGTTTGGGGGGTGGGGCGGGAAATGCTCTGTCTAAAAGAATAATGGGCAGAAAGCCACTGTGTTCTTCATAGAGCAGTTGCAGAGATTAACTCTTTAGTAGCTTCTTAGTTAACTAACAGTGAATCTTAAATAATACATTGTGAAATGGAAAATCCTTCTTTTTACAGTTTCACCTACAGAAGAGCTTTACTTTAAACACCTGTATCTGGTTAAAAAAACAGTTGAATTATTTCTTTAAGGATCTAATAGAGTTTAAATGCATTTAATTGAATTACATACATCAATCAATAAAATGATTCATTTGGATAAATAAATTTATATAAAAATAAATAATAAAGGCTCTTTATTCAAGCCATTCAATATTACAAAATTAAAATCGTACACGTAGGAGTAATTACAAGAAGTATGAACTCTACAAAATCTCAGATAATTGTATTTATTAATTGGAATATTGTTCTGTATGTTTTGTGTCCAAGAGTGAGCAAGGGAGACAGGATTAAAACTGGGGATCTGTAGGATTGAGGAGTGGCAACACAAAAATTTAGCAATGTCCCCTAGAAGGAAATCTCTTCAAAATCAGAAGGCCTCCAATGCCTTCTGGACCATTTGCCTGGCATGATAAATTGAACAATAAAGAGAGTAAATTTCCTGCTTATAGGTGGAGTCTGAAACTTTGGTTGCACTGTGAAAAAGATACTGTTTATCGTAAGTAGCTCAGTTTGTTAATGGGCTTCCTCCTTAATTTAGGTTTGGGTCCTGACTTTTGCTCAGTCCACAGGAAAGTGGCTCTTACGAAAGAATTTTTGTAAGAATAGTTCGCTTCTATTAATGGAACTTCTGTGAAAGAAGCAAAAGGTTGGGATTGAAGCTGTAGTGTGTGCTTTTCCTTCCTCATTTTTCTTATATTAATCTTTAGCTAATGCTAATTTAGCTAATGTGGAACTTTGATTTTTTTTCCCCCCGTGGAGCTGCAGACTGAGAGGGAGTCATTAAAATAGTTGATAGTTAGGAACCATTTGGAAATCCTACCCAAATTTAGATCAATTTATTTTCCTGATTTATCTTTGCATCCTTTGAGTATGGTAACAGTGGAGCAACTACTGAGCAGAATAAGAGAGTAAATCATACTTCAAAGTGAATGGTAGAATGGAATATAACTGGACTTGTTCCATAAGTATTTCTATGACTTTTTAATGTGTGTGCATGCACACACATGTGTGTGAGCCATTCTTTGCTGAACAGAAAGAGACTGTCTTGCTATTTGCATACAAATTATTTTTGGAGATTCTTTAGGGATGAAAGCAGCGGAAATTCTTGGATATCTTGGAGCAAATTCTGTTGGTTGGCTCTAGATCTTTTGCACCTGCAAAGCCAGCTAATAAACTGTTTGCCTCTTGGAGTGCTTACTGAAGCCATTATTACCTGTCTCTATTTTGACTTTCCATTTTTTATCTTACATGTCACTGTCACATAGTTCTGTAGAATGAAATGTGTTCGTAAAGGTCTTACAGTTTTAGAAGTTTGTCTCTCAGTTTGTATTCTTTGTTAGTTTAACATCACAAATTATAACATAACAAATTATAAAAGGTTTGTGCAAGAAAGTAGTTTCATATATTGAATTTCAAGTTGTTATTTCTTTTTTTCCTCAGTTATTTATTACTGATTTTCAAATGGGGGGGGGGAGCAGGAAGAAATCTGTATTCTTCCAGATTTTTTTTATAAGAGTTCCCGTCAACCCAGAGGTCCCAGATCATTGACCCTGATAGCTGAGGATGTTAGGGTTCTAACGGTATAAGTGGACTCTAAAGTATTACAATACTATTGCGGAAAGCAATCTTTTTATTGGGATATAAAATCTTTTTATTGGGATATTTTGGTTATAAACAAATTTAGAAGATATTTTCAATTGTGTGATTTTAAAAATATATTATTGATATTTATTTATTTATTTGATTTCTATAGCTGCCCATCTCAACAAGTGACTCATGAGATTCGCCTAATTTATTGTGTTTATATCCTGACCCTCCATAAAAGATCTCAAGGCAGCATATGCACATCTACTTCTCTGCCTGTTTTATCTGTACAATTGAAAGTATGAGTTTAATTATGATTGAGTAGAACTTTTAAGTCTGGCACTGTTTAAAATCCCAAAGGTTAACCATAGGAAATACAGGTAGTCCTTGCTTAATGTCCAATCGTTCAGTGACCATTCGAAGTTACAGCGGTGCTGAATGAGGGGTACTTAAACCAGCTCTGCGTAGTTGTGGCCATCACAGCATCCCCATGGTCACATAGTCGCGATTTGGGCACCCGGCAATCAGCTCACAATTACAACGTCACAGCATCCTGTGCAACCTTCACTGCCAGCTTCTGACAAGCAAAGTCAATGGGAAAGCTGGCAGTAGGTCACAAATGGCAATCATGTCACCATAGGATGCTGTGACCACATGAGATTCGCCTAATGACAGTAACTGGGACTGCTGGACTGCCATTGTAAGTTGGCGTGGTCATGTGATGTCACTCATTACAACTGTGTCACTTAGCAACTGAGTTCCCAGTCCCAATTACCTTCAGTAAGTGAGGACTACCTGTACCTAGAAAGAAATGACATAATGTCTCTGAGTATATGTGGGATACCTTTGCTTCACCCATAATAAATGGAGTCAACTTTAGCTATCTTAGAGGAGTGCTAATTAGATGCTATGAAGTCTAAGGAATTGTGGTTTCAAATGTTTCTGTATTCATACACTCATCCACAGCTTTCATGTTATGTTTTCCAATTTCTTTGCTTACTTTCTGTTCTTATAGGATAGCAATGCAAAATAAAACTTTTTAAGTTTTAAAAATACTTCAGTTTTTTCTTCATTCCTTAATATTCGATAGAAATTGTAGGTTATTTCGTCTGTCACTAATAGTGGAAAAATGCTTTGTTACTATATACATGTTGAAAATATGCATAACTAGAAATCTGGTAGAAAAATAGAAACAATACTTACCTTTAAGCTAACATCTGTCATCTGCTTTAGCAGACAGTATTTTAAAAAGTACTAAAAGATTTATTGAATAGCTTTGCTATGGGCCTTATGAGACAAAATCAGATTTTATTAAAATCTAATTAAAATGTTCCTTCATAGTCTCTGTTGCCTCTTTTATAGGTCTAGTGGTTAAGGTACCAGGCTAGAAATCAAGAGACTGAGAGTTCTAGTCCCACCATAGGCCTGAAAGCCGGCTGGGTGACTTTGGGCCAGTCATCCTCTCTCAGCCCAACCTCACCTCACAGTGTTGCTGTTGTGGGGAAAATAGGAGGAGGAAAGAGTATTAGGTATGTTCGCTGCCTTGACTTATTTATAAAAATAATAAAGGCCAGATAGAAAATTAAATAAATAAATAAACTGAAATACAGAACAGGAAGAAAGATCATCGTGCGAGCTTCAAATGTTTAAACATAATTTATGTATATATTTTTTTCTTTTAGTTTTCTGTCTCTGCATAATACAATGTTAATTTTATACCGTGCAAAATGGGTAGTTAAAGCTACCTTTTACTCCTTTTCCCTGAAAGTGATGTTAAACAAAACTACTCTTTTTTTTGATGTTCATACTGTATGAATTATTAAAGCTTTGTGGTACCTGCATGAGTTAATTTTTCATCATCTTTATGCATGGAATTGTGCAGTTTATCTCAACACCTGCAAACTTGGTTTGACAATTTAGCCAAGACTATGTAATTAATAAGGGACGCGGTGGCGCTGCGGGTTAAACCGCTGAGCTGTCGATCGGAAGGTCGGCGGTTCGAAACCGCGCGGCGGGGTGAGCTCCCGTTGCTCGTCCCAGCTTCTGCACACCAAGCAGTTCGAAAACATGCAAATGTGAGTAGATTAATTGGTACCGCTTCGGCGGGAAGGTAACGGCGTTCCGAGTCGTCATGCTGGCCACATGACCCGGAAGTGTCCCTAGGGACAACGCCGGCTCCAAGGCTTAGAAACGGAGATGAGCACCGCCCCCTAGAGTCGGATTCGACTGGACTTTATGTCAAGGGAAACCTTTACCTTTACCTATGTAATTAATAAGTGCCAAACATGAGGTTAAAATACGCCAAACTCTGGTAGGATAGTCTTCCCTGAGTCAGCATTCATGCCATGCTTAATTTTGGGGCGGTGTTTTGCTCTCCCCAAAACAAAACAAAGATGGGTATCTTTTTTGGATTGTTGAGGGATGTCACCATGAGACTGGACATGCCACCTTACGGGGTATTTCTGGGGACCAAAAATATACTTTTTTTTTTAATGCAGCCTCCAATTGGTAAAAAGTTGCTACTCTTGCTTTAAATCTGCCAGTTTGTGCAAGGATCTTAGATCTTTAGCATAAGGATGTTACTGTGAATAGAATGAAGTACTTTCAGGTTGTAGCTGTTGAATAATTAATTACTCATTTTCAGATTTCTGTAGATGTTTTGTAACATCTAGAAATATAAAGTGCTAAAAATGTTTTAAGATTGCCAAAAGGAAAAAAAGGAAAGGAAAGGAAAACATTTCCATATGTTTTCCTTATTCTTGCTTCCATCTTTTAGCTTTGCCATTTTTTAAAGCCAACTAACTGGTATCCTGTGCAGTTCAGCGAGGTGCATTTGCAGATGCAACTGTAGATGATTGTGACCAGTTTTATGATGATCAAACTAAGGTGTTTTCATGCAAATAGCTTTTTGTTCTACAATGAATGATTTTGTCCCTGTAGTTTTAATTTTAGAATAATTATGTTTTCCCAGTATAGAAACTACTGTTTTTGTTTGGTTGAGGAAATCAGGGTCTTTCCTTCCAATTTTATTGCATTTCATGTGGATTCGAGAATTGTGTTTCTAAGAGGCTTTAACTTCATAAATTTTAGCCAAACTAGCTACTAAAGTAATGTGTATGGCCTAATGAAAACTGTATTTAAAAATTTCATTGGGTTCACATATTTCAGTAAACCGAGTATGGTGTCTTTGATTTTGGCTTAGGTTATTGTGTGAACAAAGCCATTGTAGTTTATAAGCTACAATTTTGGGTGTAGTGTATAAACTCAACCAGCTGTGGTTTATTTCAGTGTTTTTATTATTAAGCAGACCGTGTTAAAGTGTGGTATGCAAACCCACTCACTTTTAGTTTTCTGGTTAGTCTCTCCATTTGGAAAGTAGATACACTCTCCATTTGGAAACTAGATACTATCTTTCTTATATTAATCACACAGGTTTTAAAAGGTATGTGTTGTGGAAAAATAGGGGAGGAATATTGACTCTCACCACTGGCAACCATTTGGTTCTAGAAGAGGTGGGGAATTCCACATTTATGGATACTACTTTTTCCCCTCAGAATAGCATGTTATTGATTAAAAAACGTATTATTGATGAAGAGGTACAGACAAAAATAAAATTCAAATTCCTGTGTATTTGCTTAGTATGTATACTCTGAGTGAGGTTGAGAGGGAAAGGATTTGTTGGAATGGAAGATTTGCAATCATTCTTGAAGTTCTAGCGCATGATTCAGCTGAGGCCTTAGTCATGGCTTGGAATGAGCATCCTATAAGGATCTTGAATGATGCCTATGGGGGCTCTCTGTGTTCATAGAACCTGTAGATCCCCTTGGTTTATGGAGTAAGTCCACGAGATGAAACCTGTTCATTTAGCAGCATGCTCATAGTCACTCTTACTTGGACAACTGCAACTTGCTCTACATGTGGTGGTCCTTGGAGACCACCTGGAAACTTCAGCTGATCCATGCAGTGGATCATGCAGTTTTGGGCACCCTGTGATTTGCCTGTGCTACCCCACTGCTCTGGGAGTTGCATTGACTTCTAGTTTCTTTCAAGGTACTAGTTATTACCTTTTTAAAGCCGTGTATGGCGTGGGGCCAGGTAATATTTGAGGGACCAACTGTCCCTACATCTATCTATCCCACTAGATTGGATAGGGTGGGCTTACTTTGGGTTGCCTCTATTAAATATTGTCATCTGGTGGGACCTGGGAAGTTAGCCTTTTCTGTGACTGTACCTACCCCATGGAACAGCCTCCATACAAGGTACTGAGGGCTCATACTTCCCTTGCCTTCCAAGAAGGCCACTAAGAATGAAATATGTCTAGTAAAGTTGGGCCAGAATGGGAGATGAGCCTAGCATTTTTGTTTTTCAGAAAATAGTGTTATGGCACTAGGTGATAGATAAGAGTATATGTTGTTATTTGTATATCTGTTTGTTAGTCACATAGCATTATTTGAAATTATATAGGTGGCCATGTACAATTTTAAGATTTTAAAATAAATAAGCAAGCAAATGAGCAAGGCAATGTCTGTTGTAAATATAGGCCAGATAGCGTAAGGAATTTTTTACCCAATACCATCTCTAAAACTAACTTGTATGTGCTCCAACAGACTGAATGAAAGTTGAATTTGCACAAACAGATTTCTTCCTAGGAATCTTCCTAGGCATTTTTCATAGGAATACCAGTGGTGTTTACAGAATGTCCTCCTGCTTCATAGTTGCTGCATGAGTATTTCCTTTGTGTTGTCTTCTCAGGATTCTGGTGCTCTTGAAGTGGTGGGGCTCTGCCCATTCCGCTTCCCCAAAGTGACTTCAGCTCTTTTTCTCTTAAATAGGTTCTTTCAACCCCCTTTTTTGTCCTCTTCTGATGATCTTCTTCAGGTGATCCAGATCCAGACAATTTTGTTAAGCTTGTCAGCCCTTTTATGCAGCTTTCTATTCAAACCAGCTTTCAATCACCGCTGTGGGACTTAGCTTTTCATTTGGCTCTTACTGAGTTTTAAATTGAAATTTTCAAAAAATGTGACATAGTGGGAAAACCTGTGGGTGGCTTATGGGAAAAAATATTAGGAAAAATGAAAATATATGGAACTTTTAAAAAAACAACCCTGTACAGATAAAGATAAATAATAAATGGACATCGTAGCCAATGTCTAGCCTGTACCAGTGTTTTAAAGTCTACCAGAAGACAGGAACAGATAATCAGTTTCTAAATCTGGGGGACAAAAAGTGCACTGCAGGTGCTGTACGCAGCTCAACTGTTTTGTGACCCTCAGAGTGGAAGGGACCAAATGTTTGCGGTCTTTTCTGTGTTTTGAGGAGGTTTTAAGGGGAAAACGGATACTATAAGAGTTATACGTATGTGACACACTAATTTAATTCCTTCAAACTCAGAATGGGGACATGATTCAGTTCACTTTGAGTGTGGCTCTTAACATTATTGCACAATGCCTGGTGCGACTGTCGGGCCAGGAGAAGGTCTGCACTCCTGTTCTGCATCAGAAGTCAACAAGAAGATGGAAGCCCAAGAGCCAGCAACTAAATCTTCCCTTGTCTTGTGAAAATGCCAGCATCCCTGGTAGAGAAGTGTTCTTGTCATTGCGTTTAAGAATTGTAGTGTATAGCATATCCCCTGTGTGCAATACACTATGTAAAAAGTTCCACATTTTCTGTTGATCCCTTTTTTTCTGAGCCTTATCATTAATAGACTAATTCCCACACATGCTTACTTTCCTGTGACCTCTTGCCATTGTCTGACAACAAGAAGTTAATTCCTCAAAATCTCTGAGGAAAGTTAATACAACAAGTATTGTATTTAGCTAGTACAGTTTGTTCTCAGCATAATTTCTCAAATTGATTGACATTAGAAACCATGAATGTGTCTTAGAGAATTTAGAGGAAAAGAAAAACTTTATTGTAATATCAGCTTCAGGTGTATGACGGCCAGCAAACTGAAATAACCCTAGTATGTGGGGTAGAAGAATACCCTTTAAGACTGCTGCTGGTCCTCATCAAGTATATGGGGCATAGATTTCTGCATATGGATCTTTAGGACTATTCTATGATTCCTAGATTGCAGTTGAAGCAATGTAATAAACTGTATATTTTATTTATTATTAGCTGGATGACTAAAGACCAAAAAGTTAAAGTATGTATTTTGCTACTTTTTTTTGGTTGAAGTTTGTACTCTCTGGCTTTAATATACATTTTTATATTTCCATTCTGTGGAAATTTGAGAATTAGTTCTATTTTTGTGAATTTTGTAAGTCACAATATAATTTTGTCTTAGTTTAGAGATGTCTGAGTATTTAAAGCCATTGCCAAATGGGCTGATGATGGCTAAAGAGCCGTGAAGTTGGAGGGTGTGTGTGTGTTTTTGGCAGGCGGACAGTACATACTGTATCGGCATTTGACAATAGTGCTTTAGACGTACCGCCAAGTGTTTGTAACAAGATAGTGCTGTCAGTGTATTTAGTTTTCAGCTCTCCTTTTACATACCCTACATTTCTTTCTTATTCTATAAACAATGCATTGCATGCTTTTTGTACTTCTGTAAACAATTCAGACTTGTAACTTGAGCTAGATTTGAAGTCTTCAATTAGCTGCTTGCACTTCTGTTTTTTAAATCCTGTAGAACACTTGGCAGAGAAATCTTTGTAGCAAAGTCAGAAAAATGTATTCTTATTTTTAAGAAATGTTTTTTATTTATAGTACCATTTGTGATAAGCAAACTTTATGCTATGTCAACTTAAAAGAACTCAAGTTTCCATTATTAAACGTTTATGTTAATTAAGAAAGGAATCAATTAGGAACACATAGTAGAAGAGAGGATGAAAGGTAAAAGGAATATGGAGAATTCTACTCTTATTCTCCTAATTCTTACTGTTGATCTAGAAAGGGGAAGAAGAATAAAAGAGAACCAATTAACTGACTGTCCCCTTCCCCGGGAGCATACACTAACTATTAACAGGCAATTCATTACTAATCTTCCCAGCTGAGCTACCAGAGTGCCATAAAATGGACATAGTTTGAAAATAAGAACTTTTAATTGAAAGCACAGTAGCCTTTAAATCTTCAGTAGAATTTTGTCTGTACAGGGCACACTGCCCAGAAGACATATTTTATTTCAAGTAATTAGGCAAAATCAGGTCTGGCAATGCAGGATGACAACAACTGCTGCCATCATAAAGCAGCATTTTGACAATGTTATCAGCCCTATGCAAAAAAAGGATGGAAACTATAGTGAAAGTGTTAGTTTCCATTTTTGCCAAGTTTCTTTTACAGAGTCAGAAAATTATTCTAAATAATGTTTCAGCACTTTACATATTGGTGATAGAATGTAAAACAATTGTGATGGGTATGGAATATATAGTAATACAGACATATGTTTCAAATTTAGGCATATTTGGAGTAAACCCATTGAATTCAAGGGATTTAAGTAAATCATGTTTAAATAATTGAAATCAGTATGCTTACTTAAAGAATGACAGTCTGGGTACAACTTATTTATCCTTAAAGTATGGATAAAATTGCTATTTCTGATTTAGTAAAAAAGAGATCTTTCTTATATAAAAAGGCTGTACAGTGATCTGGATTCGAAGGGGAAAAAGTACATTATTAAAAGTTTGTTAATTAAGAAAGCAGTCAATTAGGAATACATAGAGAGGATGAAAGGTAAAAGGAATATGGTATTCTACTCCCATAGGCTTCATAGTATGTGTGGGGGCACATACATTTGTTTAAATCAGAGAGTCTTAGCCCAGGAAAAACATACAGCATTTTAAAGGAGTTAACAATAGATGTAACACATACTCCAAATCACCTTTTCCCATTTGAATCTAGATCTTTGTATAGCCCTAACTGCAAATCCAAAATACTCAATTCATTTCTTCCAAATTCTTAGTTTATTATTAGCCAGGTGATTGATTGCATCCTTACTTTCTACTCATGAGTTTTATCCCATCAGATCTCAGTAATGCCTAATAAATTGTATTTATTTTTCTGCATTTAGACTACTTCCTCTTTATGCACCATACTCTGTTCATTTTATAGAGACATTGGAATCCCTGGATCACATAACTTGACCTATCCCTTCTTGTATTTACTTCCTTATTGTTGGGTGCCTCAACATGCCTTCCAATCCCATTCTCAGTACTTGGCATATTGCCATTTTCTGGGCTCTCTTTTTCCCCAAAGACCTCCAGATAAGGATTTCAAGATATCCAAACACATTATTTCCAGTTATTTTGGGGTACAGCCAATCTCATGTCACTTTAGAAATTAGTCCAACATCAAACATTTCAAACCATCCTCATTGGCACCCTCTGTGTAACCAGTTTACTTTAAATATACTTCTCTTCCTGGTCATCTTGCAGCAGAAGGAAGTCAAGAAAGTGCTCCCTGTGCTGTGCCTGCAGCTCTTTTAACCTCCTTCCCAGCGCTTCAGACACCTTGAGGTGTCTTCAAGGCTGTGTTTGACTGCCAGTTGTTCCCACTCAGATCAACAGAAAGAGTGACAGTGGACCTAAACAGTCTTAGGAGCTTTTCTCTTACATTCTGAATGTCAATCCCAGAAAATCCCATTTCTCTTGATAGATATTCTTCTGTCCCTCTCTGCAGGAAATCTCCAGTCACCACCACCCATTGCTTCCTTCTCTTCTGGACAGAGGCAGGAATCACTTTTGCACAACAGATTATGGAACAGCCTCATTTTAGATATCAAGCTGCCCCTTAATGTGACAGCCTACCAGAGAGCATTATAAAATGAATTATTCTTGAGGAACTTTTGCTGCTGAGTGTTGTCTTGCTAATGATTGTTGATGTTTAATACTGAGATTTATCATGCTGAGATGGGCCTAGTAGTGTGAATTATAATTTATTGGTGTTAGAATTTTATTGGTTGTTACTTGTTAATTTATTACTATGGGCATTTAATGTTCGATTGATGTCTTATTTTAGAGTTTATGGTAGATGTTTTATTGTTTATACGTGTTGTATACTATGGGTGTTTTAATTTTTGTTATAAGCCACCATGAGTCTGTATGGGGTTGGCAGCATATAAATTAAATTTAATAAATGTATTAATAAATGTATGCAGAATCATCTTTCATAGTCCCTGAGGCTTACATAAGTTGCTTTTCATTTATTAGCTCAGAAACATCATCAGTGGAGAAGGCCTAGGATCTATTTTGAAGCTCCAGCGCATAAGGACTCTTCTGGAGAGGGTTGGCTTTTCTGTCATGTTGTTCCATCTCTTTGTCTTTTCAACCTGGATTTCTTCTATCTTCTGGGAGGCTTCTTCAGAGTATTGTTGCTTTGCAGGTGCTGCCTGTGTCTGATTCAAGAATTCCTAATCTTCCCTGATGAACTGGTAAGTGGATAGTTTTGCCTTTAGCCTTAATCTTCTTTTTCAGGAGAACAGTCAACCAGGGCTAGTGATATATGTTGTTCTTGTGTTCAGAGAGGGAAGAAACAAGGGGCATTCTTAGCAAATCATGGGAGTTGTTCCTATCATCTTCATCTCCATGTTCTCTGAACAACAAAGTAACAGAATGCCTGCCCCATGGAAGCCTTGTTCAGTTATTCTCTGGGAGAGGGCTTCCTTATATGTCACCTGAAGTTGCCTCATCTAGGTCAGCAGAAATCAATATTACAGTTAGGGTTACCTGGTATCTGAACAGGCAAAGCAGGACAGACAATTGGGAAGGAGGACAAATGGGGAAAAGAAGAACACACTGTTTAACTTTCTTGGCATTTGCAACAAAAATTATATGAAAAACTGAAAAAAAAGTACATAATCCTACATGTTTATGAAATTACCTTTTCAAGCATCAGAAAGACTTGTTTTTCAATGGCAGGAATCTGCTAGAGCCCTTAGGAGGCAAAAGCCTTCAACCTGTAACTGATTAACGTCTTGTCAATTTCAGGTAGCAGCACAAGCCATTAAGGTCACAGAGTGCAGCTCTTGAGCTTAAGGGAGTTATTAGGGAAGCACTGCCGCTTGGAGAAAAGCTGCTCAGGAAGAGATACTCAAGAAGCTGGACAGTATTTGATTTTAAGGCTATGCCTGCTGGACTGAGGGCATGAGGACAAAAAAGGAGGGTATGTTCTCCTTTTGCCCGACATCTGGTAACCCCTATACACAGTGGGCAATCAGCAACACTCAAGCAACAGAGCATTCATTCAGCACCATCATCCACTTCTTTGCTGTTGTCCTCTTTTTGCCTCCTCCCTCTCCTAAGTCAAACTCACCTTCCATAGTCCTGTTTGTTTGCTTACTGAGCTGAGTGAACTGAAGGACTGTGTTTGTTTGTTGTGGGTTTGAATGGTTTGAATACATACAGGTAGTCCTCACTTAACAATGATAATTGGAACTGGAATTTCCATTGCTAAGCAATGCAGTCATAAAGTGAGATGTCATGTGACTGCATCTCATAGCTAAGTCATGAGATAGAAACAGCTTTGATTGCTCTGCTAGATGATCCTTTTTGGGACTTAGATTGGGAGTAATGCACCCCTTCTGGCCCTGTTAGAGTTCACTGTAGCCTTTAATATCACTGATGATGGTAGCATTTTGGACCACCTACAAGTGATGGGAGTGGGAGATTTTGTTTTACAGCAATTCCTCTCCTACCTTAGTGGACTGTTCCATTCAGTGGTGATTGGGAAACAGTTCTTTGCTCCCTTATATGTGGAGTGCCCCAGGAGTCAGTCCTTTTCTCCCTCTTATTTACATATATACGAAACAACCAAGAGAGGTCATCTGTTGGTCTAAGATCAGTATCATTGGTTCTCTATGTGTCACCACCATGGGCCATACCAGTGATGTGATGGAAGCCTTGTCCCAATTTCTGGAGGTGGTGGTAGCCTAGATGAAATGAAACAGATGAAATTGAATCCAAGCTAGTTGGAGTTCCTGATTGTCCATCAGGATTCTTGATCAGTTCACTGTTGTCTCTTGAAATGGTGATAGTGGATTTGGGTGGGTAGATGGTGGCTGTGGCCAGGAGGGCATTCGTCCAACTTCAGTTGGTGCATCAGTTGTGGCTCCATTTGGATCACAAGGATCTTGCAATGATGGCTCATGCTCTCATCATGAGTCTCCCTTTGAAGACCACATGGAAACTGCAGTTGGTGCAAAATGCAGTAGCTTGTTTACTGGTGGGTGTTACCAGTGTACAACTATTTTTTGGTGCTATGTTGGTTACCAGTGGGATTCTGGGTACAATTCAGCATGTGGTTTGGCACATGGCTTGGGAACTTGGTAGCTGCAGAACTATCTTCTACTTTCGGTTATATTCTGTGTTCGTGAAGTAAGCGAAATAGTGCTGTTTCTCAGTCACACTTTCCGTCTTGTGAAATAGCCTCCCCTTAGAATTAAAAGCTTCCTTCCCTCCTCAAAATGCAACACTTCTGAAGAGTGTTTAGTGAATAGTTGTTATTATCATATTTACTTTAAATTTACTTTTGAATTAATGTTTATGTTGTTTCATTTTGTGTCTGGTTTTGTTATGATTTTATTTTATTTACTTTATTATAATTATGCTTGTATTTTTGTATTTTTGTAATTTTGATTATTATTTGTTTTTAAGTTTTATTTAAGTTTTATTTATACTTACCATGGATATTTTAACTATACTGTATATGGATGTTTTTGGTTGACTGTTTTGTAAATTGCTCTAAGTCTGTATTGGATGTCCAGTATTCTGCTGTTGCCCCACATTGTATGAATGCTAAATAGTCAGATAATTAGGATTTGAAATAATTGGTTTTCACTTTCCTAAAGCTTCTGATTCTTTACCACAGTATACCAGTTCACCTTATAATGCTAGTGACAGATCAGGGCTGAAAAGTATTTGGAGCTAAATCTGTATCTGAACAGTTGGTGGTGTTTATCAGCCATTTTTTAATTTGAGTGGGGAATGGGATGAAGTTCCAAAGCACTGACTCATGTGGTCCCAGTGAAGTGCTAGGATACAGCCATTTCCTACTTTTGTTTGAAAATGTACTAACCCGGCCCGGCGGATGCATGTTCTTAACTTCAGGACTTTGTGGAAGGAAATGCTTTGGGTCTTTATTGATTACCAAATACTATTTACTAACTGTTTTTTACTTATAAGTGGTAAACATTGTGTCACATCACTTTTAGTGTACATTTATGAATATAGCAGCAATTTGGTGACTTTTAAAATAATTAGAAAGGTGAAACTAGCTTGTTATAGCAGGACTCAGAATACAGTGTCTTTCTCAAGAGAATTGCAGGATATTCTGAAAGCATAGTGAGATTTGGCCTCTTTCACAGAGAATAGTTCTTTATCAGAATGATAGTCAGCAAGTTGCAAGCATTTTTGGGACCCAATAGAAACTTGTAAACTACATACTTACATACATACACACATACACACAGTTGTAATCAAAATTATTCAACCCTCATTGCAAATCAGGTTGATTGTCAATATGTACAGACTTTCAGTTGTTTGCAATGAACAAATCAAACAAATGCAATTGAAATAGCTCAACACAACGAATGCTTCAAGTGGTGTCCCCAAAGTCAACTGAAAATGCAACTTATAATGACTTCTCCAGTCTCAAAATTATTCAACCCCTTCATGGCAAGCATCTTCAGAACTTAGTAGAGCACCCTTTTGCTGTTATGACCTGCTGCAAACGAGATGCATAGCCAGACACCAGCGTCTGGCAGCGTTCCTGAGGAATCTTAGCCCATTGCTCATGAGCAGTGGCCTCCAGTTCAGTAATATTCTTGGGTTTGCATGCTGCAACCACCTTCTTCAAATCCCACCAGAGATTTTCTGTGGGGTTCAAGTCAGGTGACTGTGATGGCCACTGTAGAATCTTCCAGGACTACTTCTGCATCCGAGCCTTAGTGGAATTTGAGGTATGCTTGTGGTCATTGTCCCGTTGGAAGGTTCAGTGATGCCCAAGCTTCAGCTTCCTTACAGACGGCATGACGTTTTCTCCTAGGATTTCCTGATACTTCACTGAATCCATCTTGCCGTCCACACGCTGCAGGTTTCCAGTGCCAGAGGATGCAAAGCAGCCCCAGAGCCACCACCATGCTTAACTGTAGGCAGAGTGTTCTTTTCAGCGTATGCTTCATTCTTCTTCCTCCAGACGTACCGCTGATCCATTGGGCCGAAAAGTTCCAGTTTTGTTTCATCACTCCACAGAACAGAATCCCAAAGCGTCTGTGGCTCATTTATATGATTTTGAGCATATTGGAGCCGCTTTTCTTGTGCTTTTGGGTCAGTAGTGGTGTACGTCTTGGAGTTCTGGCATGGAAACCTTCTGTGTTTGGTATGCACCTTACTGTGCTCACTGAAACCTCAGTGCCTGTTGCCACCAAGTCTTGCTGCAGGCCTTTTGCAGTCACTCGAGGGTTTCTCTCCACCTGCCTTCTCAGAAATCTGGTTGCAGCCACTGACAGCTTCCTTTTTCTGCCCCATCCAGGTAGTGTAACCACTGTTCCTTGAACTTTGAACTTGCAAACTATGCTCCCAACCGTGTCTCTAGGAACATTCAGTGCCTTTGCTATCTTTTTGTATCCTGTTCCTTGTTTGTGAAGGGCGATGATCTCTTCTCTTACCTTTTTGGACCATTCTTTTGACTTAGCTATACTGTATTTCTAACATGCAGTCAAACATGACACTCAACAAACCCCCAGCCACTTCAGGTATTTCATGTGTTCCAGCTCAAGCATACCTGGTGCAACTAATGAAGCCTTTGATTAGTTGCATCAGGTGTGCTTGAGACCACACCTGTTTTGCATACTGTATGTGTGCTGTTGTGGCGGATTCTATTCAGGGGGTTGAATAATTTTGAGACTGGAGAAGTCATTATAAGTTGCATTTTCAGTTGACTTTGGGGACACCTCTTGAAGCATTCGTTGTGTTGAGCTATTTCAATTGCTTTTGTTTGATTTGTTCATTGCACACAGCTGAAAGTCTGTACATTTTGACAATCAACCTGACTTGCAATGGGGGTTGAATAATTTCGATTACAACTGTACCTACATACATCTTGAATCATAGAATAAAAGTTTTAACTTCTGAGATTAACATTTTCTGTATGTTTTTCACATTTGGAGTTTTCAGTCATGTTCTGAGCCGCTTCCCCCTTTTCTATGTTTGTTCTATGTAACTTCTAGCCAGAAGAACAGTTCTGCAAAGATTGCAGATTATTTGATTGGATCTAGTTTTTTTATTGGATCTAGTTAGTGGAACCAGCCTTTGAAAGGATCTTGTCTTTCAGAAACTGAAGAATAAATATTTTTTTGGATTTTTACAGTTTTTTTCTTTATTAGTTCTTTTTATTTATCCAGACATTTCTGTTGTCTGAAATATAATATTGTCTGTCTGTCTCGGTGTGTATCCACATTGTAGAGATTATAGGCCTTATAAATCAATAGCACTGACATCCACTGTGGCTGGGATTATCTTGGGTGCTTTGTTTTTCCATCATCTGTCCTTCCTATCCATAAACAATTTTGGAATTAGTAGTTCTGTATGCATATTAAATACAAAAGCAGAAATATCTGTACTTCTAATTACTAGCTCTGTGCAATTTGAAAGGGCACATTCATGAAGCCCAATGGCATGAGCAAAGCTGGCTTCTTTGAAGCTTTGAGGTAGCCGTAAGGTAGAAACCTTGACATACACACTTTGAGGAATTTGCCTTGTTGTTTGTGAGTATGTGTGGGTGCATTTAATCTCTGGGACTGCTAGTGAAGCATAGTAACAATATGTGCACATTTATGTCGGATGACTGTGGAAAGATAAAGCCTTCAAAGCAATTGGGCCAAGCATTCCAGGGGATACGACTGCCTCAACATTTTAAGAAGTGATGCTTTGCTTGCACTAATACAGTACAACCTGCCCTTTCAAATGCTTTACATAGCTGTACAAATTGCAGGTCCTAATTTAAGAGCACAGCATGTACTTCTCTGTTTTAGAGAAGGTCCTAGGCCAGCAATTCTGATTACAAAGCTGTTTGTAATAACACTGCTTCTGACTGGCTCCTGTAAATCTGTTAAGATCTGAATGTTAGGTGCAAAGATACATGGTGATAAATATTGCCTTGTGAGATATAGTACTTCAACATTTTTTTTTTTTTTTTTATGACAACAGGAGTACAATCTAAGCCAGGTTCTTTTAGATTACTGGGCATAAAATATACTCTTCCTTCAATCCTGTGCTTGGTTCTTTCAAATTTGAGGACAGTACAGTACTTGAAGGTATTTTCTTTTGGAATTGTAGTCAGCCAAACTATGATTTAAAGATAAAGGATCATAGGAGGAAAGAACAGAAGCCTTGAAGTTATCATTGTCATCTAGCACTTGTATAGCAAGGAGAGCGGGTGCTATCTGTCCTAATATGGTGGGATACCGCATTTCTATTTTAATTGCACTAGTTATTATAAATTTGCATCCATATACTGTATATTTAACATACATTAAAAAAACCCTAATTTTTACTGCTAATATATTGCCATTATAGTGATATGTAACGGAGCTCCCTGTCCATAAAGCAGGTCAAGTACAATTAAAATCTTTTTTTATACATTTAGGAGTTCAACTTAACCAAATTCTAGTTACTAACTGGATTAAAAATATAAAAAGGTTCATGTCCATTATGAATTCTTAGTGGTTCCTCTTCCCCCATCCCATGCTTTTACTGTTTCTGTTTGCACTGTATCTCCCTTCTTTTCCAGAGCACTTGTGTACTTTCTTCCTATGTGACCACAGGTTACCCATCTCTGTCTTGTCAGCCATTTGTCTTTCATATGCCCCATCTCTTTGACCCCTCTGCACCACATAACATTCTTTATTCTTGCACCGCATAGCTTTTTCTTTTTTTTTCTGTTCTCCTGTTCTACTTATGGATCTTTCTTCACCTACAGTCTTTCTACTCCCATCTATTACTATTATATTTCTCTATCAGGCTCTCTGCACCGTTCTCCTTTTTTCATTCTTTTTTTTTTATTTCCATCTCCGACTGCTTATTTCTACTTTCCTTATTTTTTCCACTTGTTTGTTTTGCCTCTTGAGCAGGAAGAGCACAAAGCAATTCTGTAGCTGTGTATTCAGAAGGAAGATTCAGTTTCCTTAGTAGACTTGCTTTAAAATATGTTAAAGGATTGCAGTTCTAAAAACTCTTTATTATTTTCTGGTACTTTAAACTAACAAATATAGCCAGCCTAAGGAAGATACAAGCTAAACAATATAATTGTACATGATATTATTTATGTTATTGGTTGCCTATATTATATAAATGAAAAATCATCAATATTTTTAACGTTTTACAAGATATTTAGTATATGACTTTAACTGAAAATAGAAAGAAATAAGAAAAAAATGTAGGGTTGGAAGACTTCCAAGGAAGAGTTAGGAAGCTACTGAGAAGGAAAAGCTCCTATTTTGAATGCATAATGCCAAATTGTCTTTCTCCACCCACTTCTTTGCTTTTTGTCTGCTTTTCTTCTTTTAAGCCAAAATTAAACACAGTGGAGTTTACTGTTTGCTAATCGCCATGTGTTTACTTTCTCATCCAAAACTGAAGTTGCCAACCAGTACATTACCTACCCTGTACTATGAATCTGTCCAAATAAACATGGGAAGTAGTAAAACAATGGCACCATATGAAAATACATCCTCATTCATGAAACCATCTCACTGGATTTTCATGGAATTTGGTTGCGAAAACAGTGTCATGTGGACTTGCTAATAGCACTGTTCAAAATGATACCACCAGGAGTTATTTAAAATTATAGACTATTGTTTCTATTTTCTTAGCCTCTTTTGTTTTGCTTAGCCAGTGCAATACAGATTATATGCATTTTTTGTTGTTGTTTTAAAAACTGTGTTCCATAGAACTCTACTGCCCACCAAGAACCTCACAGGGTTCTGTGAGCAACTAAGGGGTAAAAAGATCATTGAAACACAGTCAGTTTTCTATCACTAGAGCGATGTCTCTTGTTCAGGGATTTTTTTTTTTAAACAAACAGTTTCTACAGCCTGAAAAAAATTGAAAACCCTTGTTGTATAGTGTTCACCATTAAACATATGATTCTTATCCAACCCCATAGCTGATTTTTATCTTACTCACATCCTTGTATAGTGTGTGTAATTTGTCCAAAGTGTAAATAAGAGAAACATTAACTTGACTTGAAATGACCAGTTTTTCAGTACAGATAGTACTTATGACCATTTGTTTAGCAACTGTTTGAAGTTACGACTGCTGAAAAAAGTGAGTTATGACCAGTCCTTGCACTTAAAACCGTCACAGTGTCCCTGTGGTCATGTGATCAAAATTTGGGCACTTGGCAACCAGCATGTATTTATGATGGTTGCAGCATCCCAGGGTCATGTGATCGCCATTTGTGACCTTCCCAGCTGGCTTCTGACAAAGTCAGTGGGGAACTGCATGATTTACTTAATGACTGCAGTGATTCGCTTAATGATTGCTGCAAAAAATGTCATAAAATTGGGTGCAAACAGAAACAGTTACACGATGCCTTGCTTAATAACCACCCTGCTTAACAATGAATTTTCTGGTCCCTATTGTGGTTGTAAGTCGACGACTACCTGTATTGGTCTCTGTGCTGGTTAATTCAGATGGTAAAGAAAGCATCTCATTCCATGTTTCTAAGTTTCTTTAGGTAGCCAAAACTGCACCATCCAAATAAAGAGGGAAGGAATTCAACTGCTTTCAGAAATGCAAAGCATCTTTTGGGGGAAAAAAAAAAATCTAGGGATGGGGTTGGGGCAAAAACAGCTCAGTGAGATGAAGCCTGCCCAATGGTGGTAGTATTGGGGAAAGATGTATCTTAGAAAAGAGCTAACTGACTGACTAGAACAATAAACAAGAGTATTTTACTCTGCAAACTTTTGTTGATGGTTCTCTCTTTGTAAAGCATTCCTTCTTTATACTGAAAACTTATATCCCGCATTCCAAAATTACAGGTAGTCCTCGCTAAATGACTATTTGTTCAGTGATTGTTCGAAATTACGACGGTGCTGAATGAATGGTATTTATGACCAGACCTCGAAGTTACGACTATTGCAGAGTCCCCTGTAGTCACGTGATCAAAATTTGGGCACTTGACAGCCCACCCACATTTACGACTGCAGGGTGCACTTCAACTCCCCCACCCATCTATCCCCCCTCCCACATTTCTGCCATTTTGTCCACCCCACCCTCCATTG
This sequence comes from Candoia aspera, assembly GCF_035149785.1. Lineage (NCBI taxonomy): Eukaryota > Metazoa > Chordata > Lepidosauria > Squamata > Candoiidae > Candoia > Candoia aspera. The sequence continues at coordinate 188,494,157 of NC_086154.1, forward strand.
CCTCTGCTGCCCCCAGCTGACCTTCACCATCTTCTTCCTCCTGCTGCTGATGAGGGACACCCAGCTTGGCCCTTTGTGAGGCAACTGCTGGCCACGTGCAGCCTCAGGAAGGCCTTTATTCAAGGAGGTATATATTTCTAATACATTTGTAGGTGGGTAGGGGGAGTTGAAGCAGAGGTGAGTGCGGCAGGGCAAGAGAAGTATGAGGTGGCATGGTTGTGGCCTAAGGACTGCAACCGGGACTACCGAAGCTGGTGTTGCTAAGCAGTGCGGTCACGTTATTTTTTGCCTAATGACTGCATTGCTTAGCGATGGAAATTCTGGTCCCCATTAGGGTCTTTAAGTGAGGACTACCTGTACATGTTCTTTATAAGGTAATACTTGGAGTTAAGCAGTAGTTTATGTTGTAGTGGTTATTCAGAATTGCAGCATCTTTAATCCTTAAGCAGATGCTTTGTTACAACCTTTCTATATTTCAGAAGTGGCCCTTGTATAACAGAGTTCAACCAAGCAGAAGTAGCCCAAACATTACTATCTTGACTCTAACATATACAAATGAGGTTCTGTTGTTAAATTCAGAATTTTGTGTGTGGGGGTGAATGTCTTCCTTACTCTGAGCTACTTTTTAAAAAATTACAGTCTGGAAAATGGTGTTTCACTGGAGTGGATGTTATGATTTTAGTTTCACAACTGACTGCCTGATTATGTTATGACACAGCTTTGCAAGCAAAATAAAATAAAATAAAGCTTGACACATTGGCGCTTAAAAAGACATTACATTCCTGCAATACTATATTTAATGATGAGGAAAAGAAAAAAATAGCCTTTTGCTTTTGTTAATTCAGTTCTTTGTCTCAGTGGAAGTAGAATAGTGTTTTGTTAACCAGAACGGAAGATCTGCCACCTTCCAAAGTACAGCTTCTTAATGTGCAAGAGATTAAGTTGTCAGTTTAGTTACCCTGCTTTTATACATATAGTGCTCTAGTGTGCACCTTCACACCTCTTGTCATAAAGCATATAATTAGCTGTATTCCATCATCATCAGTTATTCTTTAGATAAAACCCCTGATAAAGCTCTTAGAAAGAAGGATGGAAAACACTTTGGGCTAAAGTTTGAATTAATTTTTGCATTTGTATAATAGGGTAATTCAATTTCCTCTTGATGAAGAGGCTTTCTAAAGCATTGCATCTCTAATCTCATTCAAGTATTACCTCCCCTGGTTTAATATAACACAGAGGCAGTGGTGAGCGGCTCCTTCCTTCTCCCAGTTACACTGATGGCATAAGTGTGTAAGTAAAGAGATGCTTATAGGGCAGTTGTCAGCTGTGGGTAGCTAACTCTCTGTGCCAGGGTTTCTCAACCGTGGCAACTTGTAAGACTTGTGGACTTACCCTGGCTGCGGAATTCTGGTAGTTGAACTCCACAAATCTTAAAGTTGATAAGGTTGAGAAACACTGCTCTATGCATTGCTTCCACATGTGTCATTACCTTCCATAATTGCTTTTCTTTTCACACTTGGTATAAAATACTGCAAAACCGCAGTGGTCCTTTTGTGGCAGTTGTGGGAAATCTGTATTCCATAATTGTTGGAATTATATAGTTGAAGGTTGGGAATATTCTTCTATGTTCACTTTTGATACTACATTTTAACTTGAACCCCACCCAGGAAAACCTGGATCCCAATCTGAATGTCAGAGTACAGCCTTCTGCCACACACCCAAGACGCAAAGATGAATAGTTTGCATTCCTCTGAACAAGCAACTCCATATCAACAAGAGATCAGCACTGATAAAACTACAAATATGTCGCTAATCCTTTCCCACGTGCCAGTGAAAGTCTGTATCATTTCACCAATTATTTTAAGGATATAGTTGGTGGATATAGGCTATTGGTGTTGCCCATAAAGATGCAGAAGACTTCAGTGTTGCAAGATACTCTGTTTCAAGATGCAGCAATAAATCAGGGTGTTACAATGTATCCAGTCTTGCAATGAACAGCAGTAATTTATACCAAAACAACACATTCCAAGCAGAAAAGGGCTCCTGTAGATCTTTTTTATTTCTATAGCTGCAAGACAAGAGGAATTTCAAAACTGATAGTGTATTTCCTGTCCTAGTATCAGTTCAGATCAGAAAGGATGAACACCCTTCTTTTAATTTCATCTAGTAAAAACTACAAAGCTTGGTTCTGTTGACAGTATTCAACATAAAGATTACAGTATTCAGCTAAGATTTTAATGGCAACCTTGTCAACTCCAAAGAGTGGGGGGAGGGGAAACCTTTCCTTTTGGTCCCTGTATGTTGCACATATGCCAAATCTTTGTTGAACCCTTCTAGAGTTACTGGGCGGGTGGGTTCTCCTCCAGTACATGTGCTCCTGACTGGGATTCCCACCTTTTGGTTCAGTTTGTGTTGACTGGTACTGCAGTGGCAAATTACGAATCTCCAGATTTCTCCCCTGATTTTGCATTTTATCTGGCCCTGTTTGCTCACTCATCTGTGCTGTGATGAGTTAATGTCGCCAGTAGAAGTCAGGGCTATGTCCATTGTAACCTGAATCTTACCCTATACCAATGCCGATCGTTTTAAAAATTTACTCAGTTGCAAGAGAGATGACTTGTTCTTTCTTGAATTCAGTGGTACTTGGATGCCTTTTGGCAAAGCATGCCTATATAGACGGCTATTCGTTTGTCTCCATCCACTGACAAAGCAGTTCCTTAAAGGCCTCTTAATAGCCATCCTTAGATGAAGCATTGTGGAGCCTATCAGGTGTGCTATCCTCTTTTACAGTGATACTATTTGAATCTCAGTTTGCCGTGCATGCGAAATACCTTGTTAAGGTGACACCTTCCCCTCTTTACCTAATAGTACTGATATTTGTGCAGTGCTTTTTGAAGGAAAAAGGTGATTCAGACTCACAAGGATGCACCCATGACACCTGTCTGCAACTTCTTGAAGCAGCTAAGTCTTTTCTCAGGACTGTGCAGCACAGTGTGACCCTAGGGAAAGATGCATTTGATTTAAAGCATTCCTGATAGGTGATACATGTGCAAGCATGTGGCTGTGACAGATTTTTCCTTTCATATCTGAAATGCTGCCCAGTCCTTTTATTTAATGTCTCCTTAGGTACAGACAATCCATACTTCCTTCCCCTTTTTTGGAGTATTCCCTGCCTTCCCTTAAATGTCCATAGGGTGCTTGCCTTTTATATAGATGGCATTTCTATTGCAGTTTCATTCAGCATTGAGCTGGGAATAAGACAAATATGTGTGATGTCCTCTTGATTGTTTATTGTATTTATGGATAAACATGTAAGAAATGCTTGTGGTAATGTTAGAGGTATGCTGGTTAGGAATATATGCAGATAATATGGCTGGAAATGGAATGATTTCAAGCAAATGTTATATGGATTATATAATTCAATAAAGACTTGCATCTAAAAATTAATCTCTTAAACCTAAGGTAGTTGTCTGTGACAGAGAGAGTGGAGTGAACAGTTACAAGTTTTATATACTTTACACTGTAAAATACTGGAGTAAGCAGATGAATGTGTCTACCTTGATCTTGATACAATATTTTACTAAACAGAGAAAAATGGTTGGAGAAACTTTAAATGTGCATACGTGGGTAAAAAGCTAATGGGTGGTATGTGATTGTTATGAAAATTAAGTTTGTCAGAAGAGGTGAAAATGACTACATATAAGTGTGCTTCTGCCTGTTTTGTTCTATAGAAGTAATTGTTCAGCATGGTAGAACAAATATAAAAGTAAGTTGAAGGCAGGGTAAGAATTGGTTTACGGATATAGTAGAAGCAAGGATTGAAAGGTATGGAGAGATAGATCATATTGGTGTAAATTAAATTTAGCTGTGTTTCCTTTATTTTTCTTGTTGCATGCCTTGAATTTGTTAGGGTTACTAATTCTTACACTTTTTTGCACTGTAATAATGTTGCTTATTTTTGAAAAGTAATAATATAAGCATATATGTTGGGCTATATTGTGAAAAAAATTATTTTGAGCTTTATTGTGTACTTGAGTTGAAACAATCAAAATAAATTAGTACTTTCAGAAATCAGGTTCTGGAAAAAAATCAGCCAAACCACAACCCTTTCATAACATCAGTATCTTGATCTATTGGATTGTTGCTGCAAGTCAGAGTGCCTTTTAGGACAAAATATATGTACATGTGAGTGTGCAGCTTTCTTGTCACGTAGGTATACATAATACTTTAACTATAATAATAAATCTATATGTTGCAACTTTTTTTAAAGGCATGGTCTGAGATGACAGGATCATGTTTTTGCTGGCATTTTTGCCTCAATCTCTTTTTAATGTTAATAGAATCTTATACTGTGCCTTTAAAAAGTAACTGGGAAATCTCATATTAAGTTGAAATCGATATTACGAAAATGCTTTAGCACCTTTGTGGAGTGGGAATAAGAATGCTAAACCTTTAGCTCTACCTTCCACATACAGAGAGCACAAATCCATAGTGGAGACCTTCTTGTACCCATGAGATTTTTCGATGGAAAAGGGGTTCTTCAATCAGATGGAGAACCTCCACATATAGAAAAACTCCAGTATCAACATTTCCAGTATCAACATTTCATGGCAGATAGAAAAAGGTGTGGGGGGGTAGGACTAGTGTGCTTTCCCTCATGCATATAAGAAGAATTTAATTGCTTTATTTCCTAAAGGTACATGCAATATTTATTAGGGTAGTTTTAGCTATGAAAATAACTTGGAAGAATTGTTACAGATCTTGTGCAAGGTCTGGAAGACTCAGTCCTGGAAGGGGATGGGGAATAATGTCTCTGCTTTCAGAGTCACATTGAAGATTCCTTGCTTAATTAGTTGATTTTTTTTTTTTTTTTTGGGTGTGAAGCAAGTTGCTTCTGTATTGAAAGGATTTGCCCGTGACGTCACCGTTGCCCAGGGGACGCCTGAGGGATCTCCTTTCATGTCCCTGTTATTTTCCCACCAAAGTGGTACCTATTCATCTACTTGCATTTGCATGCTTTCGAACTGGTAGGTTAGCAGGAGCTGGGACAAGTTGATGGGAGCTCACTCCGTCACGCAACTCGTGCTCTCTGGTTTCGAACTACCGAGCTGCTGACCTTAATGGTCCTCTGACTTAGCATCTTAACCACTGAGCCACCGCAGCCCCTTGATTTTGTTGATTTATTAAAGCAATGGCATCTCTTTTTTCCAAGTTTTTGGAAGCACGAAGAAGACTTGCATGCTTTAACAAATAGTAGAGAGATACTGGAATTGTGATTTTATGAGGTCTGAAACAGTTCTTATGAACCAGTTTTAAGGAGTGCACAGGCCTAGTATTTATAAATCTATTATATGACTTCAGATACTTATATATTCATATTACACAACTACTGTAGATAATGCAGCTTGGTGATAGCATGTTGCTGACAAACTCTATTATAATAGGTTTATCCCTTATTGCGGGAGGCTTCCTTAAGTTCCCCACCTCCAAAAAAATGGAAAGAGAGGAGGACAAAACTTTTGTAGAACCCATTCTGAGAGTCCCTGAGGATTGAAAAAGGTTGATAGTAGACTACACTTTTTACATCCCTGCCTTATTGCAGTGGACTGATGGTTAATAATAACCTTGCACTGAGTTGCAGTGTGCGTGTTCTGAATGCTTTTGATGGTCCTTCAAATGGACAGCAATTTTGAAGCAGGTTATATGTTACAATTATAGAACAATTGACATAAATTATATAAACTTTGTAAGTACATAATAAGGACTTGCGGTGCCAGTTCTTTTATAACCAAGAGAACTGTCGTACAACAGGCAAATATTGGCAATATCAAGATCATCTCAGGATTTTCAGAAGTAGAAAGTATTTTAAGAAAAGGTCAGAAGAAGAAGTTTAGCTGCTAAGGACAAGGGGCCATTCATCTGTGTATGAAATGCTAGAATATTTTGTTTCTTGGGTATCTGGATCTCATTTGGCAGAGCCCTTTTTCCTGTTCCCCCACTGCACACTGTGTCCATTTGATTTCCCTCTCCCTATGCAACAAACCACCTTACATTCCTGATTCTCATTCTCAAAAAGGGCAGGGGAAAGTGGAGAGAACCACTGCAAGTAGAAGGAGTTGGGCTTTTCTTTATATAGGCACCAAACAAATTCCTCAGTATTGAATTTGTTCAAATGGAACATCTGTAAAATGTTTACATTTGTGAACTGAATTACCTTTGCATCCAAATTATAAAAGGTAAATGATAAGCTGTTCCGATAAACAATAAGCTTCTGTGGCCTCTTAATGTTGTGAAATGTTAATTTTTGGTTCTGAATGATAATATTAATTGTATTCTTACTTTATTCTGGAGTGAATAAGAAAGAATTTTTTTTTCAAGATTTAAATGGTTTTAAGTTATTTTAAGCAAGTCAAAAATACAGTATATTATGACGAAAGGACTATACTTCAGGGGAAAGGCACTTTTAATTAAATATATATACACACACGCGTGTGTGTGCACATACACACATATTGTACCATATTTTGGATCTTGGTATGCAACTTTATATGTGTAGTTTGATTTGGATTTGCCTTTTCAGTTAAAGGATGCAAAATACTAAAATTACTTTCCAACGGAAAATATTTGTAATTTCAGAAAACTAATAGGAGAAAGCAGATGGCATTACAAAGCTTAAGTGAAAGTATGGCACTTTAATTCAAATTGTTAGGCAAATGTAAGGCAGTCACTTACTAACCAATTTTTGAAATTATGTATAACTTTAAAGGATAGTACAATAATAGGTAGAATTGATTTCCTTTTTAATAAAAAAAATTACATTTAGAATAGGCTTAGTGTAGCTTAAGCAGCTCTAATGTAGCAATTTATAATAGCTGAAAATGTATAATTTTTGGTTTCACATTGATTTCACAAGTTAACCCAGAAGCACTGTGACTGCTTATTAGCAAAATAAGGAGGTCTTTATTAGTTGGTTTCTTTTGCCATTTTCTTTCCACTTTTAACTAAATTAGTTTTGCAAGGCGTCAGGGTTTAAATTGTGATTCAGTGCATTAACTTATCCCCATAGTCCTTTGATTGAGCAAAGCATCCATTACCAATGTCCTATCCAAAGTGATGTTTCCATACAGGCTGCCTGCTGTTTCATTCAAAACCACAAAGCAGCCTGAAATGACTTACTTCTTTTTACAACTTGCAAGGACTTAATGGGCTGTGCTGGCCCCCTGCCAAAGCTTTTAAGAAACTTTATTAATATATTATGAGACTGGGACACCATCATGTGGGATTTAATTTCATTATTCATCTTAATGAATAAAAATATGTGTGTACAATTAAAGTCATATTCTTAAGCAATTGTCTTCTACTAAATGCTTAGTCTTCTTAGTCACTGACATGTTTGATTTACAGGTCAGCTTGTGACTTTGTTTTTTAAAAATCGAAAACTATCATTGGCAAACCTGTACTTTGGCATAGTCTTTTAAATTTTTGTGATTAAGATTTGTGTTTTCAGTATGAAAAACCATAATCCTGTGTAGGAGACCGATATACACCTGTAAGGTTAAAAAAGAAATGGTTTTGCAATTACACTTAACTGATCCCTGCAACAAGATGGTATGAGTGGCACTTGCTGTGCATCCAGCTTCTGCTTAATTCTTGAGCGGAAAAGGGAATTCTCTTTTTCATTTGATAATAAAATGACATCAATTTCCAGAGGCTTTCCGCCCATAATTTGTGTTATGTATGTTGAAACAACAATTGAGATCATGTCTATTATATAATTATTGAGATTATCCATTTTAATATCTGTGCAAGGTACACTGACCATTGTTCGTTTTGTTTTTGTAATATATAAAGTTCCTTAAACTGTAAATAGATTTTCTCTGAGAGCGCTCATGCTCTTAGAATTTGAGAAGAATGACTTCATGATTGTGAAATATTTACACTTGCCAGTGAAGAAAATGTACATACTATGTAAAGAACAAGTTGGCTTCAGTTAGATGTAATATTAAACTGTAGTAAATATGTATAATAAAGCTTTTAAAATGATTCTTCTTGCAAGTAGACAAATAATAATTTACTTGTGTAATAATGGCCTGTTGTCTTTCTTGCTTCCTCGTGAATACTGCAATACATCAATACTCAAGAGTTTTGAGCAGCAATATCACTAGTCCTCTTGTAATTGATCATCTGTAGAAATAAGAGGAGGAACAAACTGGTTCTAGGCTTAGATTTTGGACAACAATCTTACTGTGACTTGAAAGATTTTAGTAGGGAGGTTTCTTTTCCAAACTGGAACCAGAGGAGGGAAAAATACAATCAGTTAGAAATTGTCAGCAAGTGGCAGCTGATCACCTATTGAAAGAAAGTGGTAGATTTGATCAGAAACTTCCTTGTTTTACATTTCACGATTTGTTACAAGGTCCTGGATTACAGTTAATATAGTTAAGGATGGTGAGAGGTTTAGTCAGCTTGGGTATGTGTTCTGTATGATAAAGTTTATTTTCCACATATAAATCCTGCCTTTTTGCCTATGAATGGATAAGTTTCACCATGGCAGATTTTATTTAAATCACTCCTTTGGAAGATTTTGTTTCAGTGATTTAAATGATTATTAGGAACATTCCATTTAAGGAGCCTGTTAGCAAAAGAAAGGGCATTTTTCTTGTGTGAAACTATTTCATGATATATTAAATGCTTCATAGAGATAAGTGCTGGTTCAAGTTTAAGCAAGTGAGTACACTTTTCCCCCCAAATTCTTTCTGAAAAATGGATAATGATGTTTTTTGATACTAAAGCAGAAATAAAGCTGTAAAATCATTAGGATGTGAACAGGCTCTTGTTTATTTAACTATGAATATTTTGGAGAATTTTTTTGTTCTGATATCCTAGGAGCACATTATCATTATCAGCAGGTTTTTAAACTGTACTTAAAAGCTTACATATTTTAATCAGTTTTTTCTTCAACAAACAACCAAGTAAAATTTCAAATACAGAATTATAAATGCAACATTTAAAAAAATTAAATAGGAAGTTTAGCCTAGTTGGTATATTAAAATTAAAATATTGGTACATCTAACAATCTTCCTCACATTTGGAGGAAAAATAAACTTTTTTCCCTCCATTTCCCAGATTTCTCAAATTAGAATGAATTAGTACAGAAGAAGAAAAAATATCCATAAACCTGCAATAGAAGCTACTGCTCATCTAATTAGAATAACCACTTCAGTGGCCTCTGAATTAAGATGTTCATATGAGAGGAACTTCATCAAGTTAGTTTGAGAAAGGAGTTCTTTTAGAGCTGGAGGCATGATGAAGTTTGCCTTTCTCCTATTGGAGTAGCACTTTCCTCAGGACTTTATGAATATGTTCTTCTCTATTTTGGTTCATTCCCCCTGACTCTTGCTTTTGTACATATTCCTCTCCTTTTTTGGATCTGCTCTCCCTGATTCCTTCCCCAAAATGTTGAATCCATCAACCTTTTGTCTTTGCAGTTTGGAAAGGTATGGCTCCAGCTTTTTTGAGACTGTGGACATCTGATAGCCAGTGTGACGTGGCAGCAGGACCAGACCAGCTATGCTTAGTAACAGCTATTTTATCAGCTTCATGTGTCTCACTGGATTCACATGACTTAGTTGGATTGGAACATATTTTGATTGCTTTGCTTATCTTTTTTTTTTTACTTCAAAGTTTTGTATCTCTGGCACCCAGTGAATCAGTGAATGGGAGGGATTAGATTTTTTAGTTGGGTATTGGAAGATTTCTGGTAGGAAACATTGATGGGTTGGGGTTAACTGGGGTGTTACTTTTTGTTTTCCCTGGGTGAGAGATGATATTTACAAGGTTTACCCTGGTTTACCCTAACTCTGTTAGGGCTAAAGTTTTTAAGCATGGCCCATTACCCAGGTGAAAGCAGGGAACCTCTGTGTGTGATAAAGAGGTATGTTGTTGGGTGAGAGGGAAGAGTGTAAGCTGGGTCAGAGGGAAGACTGAGAGGGAAGTAAGACTAGGGAAGCTGAATTCATGGCAGAAGCATTCCCAAAGTAGGAGTCAGCCAGCTGGTGGAGTGGTTGTGGTTTGGTGATATGATGGGGTCTTTTGGCTTGGGGGAAAGGCAGCTGAGATTGGGGGAAGGTTGGTGTGGTCTTGGGGACTGGGCAGGCAACAATATCATGATGATGAGCAGAAGGAGATATGGCAGGATCCAGGGGATGGATCACTTGTGGGGAAGGTGACGTTGGTGTTTAGAAGTGATACTGCATTCCAACCCCCTGTGCTCTGCCCTAGTGCCTACTTACTGAGTTCAAATGGCCTTGCGTCTAACTGTTGTTACGTAATGCATGATTGGCCTCTAATAAAGCTCCCCTTATCCAAAACTTAATTGTGAATGAAAAGACCGATCTTTTATGTGTAACCAAAGTCACTTGTGTTTGGACTCTAAGCTGTACATGTGCTAAGGAGTTGCCTTATTTGGTTATCTAAGAAGAGTTTGAGTCTGTTAGTCCTGATGAAGTGAACAGAATCCTTGGAGCTTGAGATTGGCCACTTGAGCTTTAGAATTACGACCATCCTGGTTGGTCAAAGCCTCTTAATAGATGACATGTTGTTGGGTCCGTGTGGTGATTAAGGCTTTTCTTGAGTGATATGGTGATTCCAGTTGCTCTGAAAGGAAGTGGTCTGCCCTATCCTCAAAAAACCGTTGCTGTATCCAATGAAACAGGACAAATTTTGTATAGTCTCCAACTTTCTCTTTCTGAGAAAGGTTGTTGAGAGTGTAATTGGCTTACAGCTCCAAAGGGCCCTGAAGGAAGTGGCTTATCTGGACTCTTTTCAGTTGGGTTTGAGTTCTAATTATAGCATTGCAATGGCATCAGTCTCACTTGTTGGCAGGACCAGAATGGGAGTAGTGTATCCATCCTGGCCCTCTTTGATTTCTTAGCAGCTTTCAGTAGCATCAATTATAGTATCTTTCTAGAGAGGCTCAGGGGATTGGGAGTGGGGGGACATGGTGTCATGGTGGTTGTCCCCCTTTATCCAAAGCCAGTTCCAGTCAGTGTTGGTTGGGGAGAAAGCTCTGGTTCTAGACCCCTGCTATGCTTTATTCTCTCCCTGCTCCTATTTAACATTTACAGACAGCCACTGGGTGCAATCATCTGCTCACACAGAGGTGTCAGAAATACGCTGATGACACCCAGCTGTATCTGTCCGGGGTCACTGAACTGATGCTGTCAAGGTTCTTTCTAGAGTCGGGAGGCTGTGGGGATCTGGATGGAGAAGAACAGGCTTCAGCTCAACCTTCACAAAACCAGGCAGCTGTGGGTTTTGAGCTCTCCCTGATCTGGAGATTTTCCATTTTAAACTCTGAATGGGGCTGCACTCTTCCAGACAGAGTTCTTGCTTAATTTGGGGGCGCTCTTGGACTTGCAGCTCCTGCTCAAGGCTAGTCTTGGCTAGGAGGGCCTTTGTACTTGTGCACCGGTTGCACCCATTTCTGAACCAGGAGGCCCCACTTATTTTGTTTATTTTAATAGCCGCTCACATACATGATTCTGGGTGGCATACAATAAAAAAAATCAAGCAAACAATTATAAAATAATAATATAATACATCAATTTAAAAATTTGAAACAATTTAAATACTTATGGTCACTCAAGCCTTAGTCACCTCTTGTTTGGACTATTATAATTCACTCTAATGCAAAGAGCATTTGGAAGCTGCAATTGGTCCAGAATATGGTAGTGGAGGCAGTTTGGGGCCTGAGAAGATACAGCCGTATAACACCATTGTTCTGCAAGCTGTGCTGGATCCCATTGATACTTTGGGTGCAATTCAGAGTGCAGGTTATTATCTCTGAAGCCCTATATCACACTGGACTAAGTTATTTGTTGGACTGCCTGTCTCTGATGGTTTTTGGTCAAATCCTCAGATCTAATGGGTGAACATGCTCCAGGTCCCTTTTATTAAGCAGTGCTATCTATTAGGTACACGTCGTTTTTTTCTCAAGCACTGGTAAGCACTGTTTGCTACTTTTGGCTGTGTGTCTGGTTATAAAGAGGAAAGGGATTTATTTTGACCTCTGGCACATTGCATACTTATTATTATAATTACTTTAATTGTTTTGGATTCTTGATGCCTTTGTATTATTATGCTAGCTACCCAGAGTTACTATAGTGAGATGGACAGACAGACAAATAAATAAATAGTTGATTGTCTGCCCATGCTGTGAACATACAACATCTGTAGACTAAGACTGATCATACCTGTTACTTATAAACTTCATAGTTACTGTTAACAAGCATGTTCACAACGGGTAAGTAGGAGTTGTGATTCCTACTAACAGTCTAGTTAATGTGGATTAATGTTTCTTTTAAATAATTAAGAAATGTTGATGTCCAATTTAAATACTGGGTACTGTTAGCTACCCAGAGTTACTATAGCAAGATGGACAGAAGTATGAATAAGTAAATAAATAAATAGTTGATTGTCCATGCAGTGAACAGACGACATCTGCAGACTGAGACTAATCATATCTGTTATTTCTAAACTCCATAATTACTGTTAACAAGCATGTTCACAATGGGTAAGTAGAAGTTGTGATGACTATTCACAATACAGTTGATGTGGGTTATTTTTTTAAAAAAATAAAAAATGTTAATGTCGAAGTTAAATTTAAGAAATTGATGTACATCTAAAAGTGTATTTTTAATTATTTATTTTTACTTGCTCTCAATCCTGTTTCACTTTTCATTGAATACTATTGTGACACAATGTTGCAGACATTCCTGCAGGGTTAGGGTGATGCTTTATTTTAATGCTTTTTATTTGTCTTGATGTATAAGTGGGTTCTCCTGGCTCAGTCAGAGAATATATCTTGATAAACTGTGTGTGTGTTTGGCAGTGACACTGCTTGAGACTATGGATTTTGTTACTAGTATTGCATCATTTCCCAAATAGTATGGAGAGATTATGCACTATAGAACTTTAATAAAAATGACTTTATTGGTTGCTGATCATATTTTTTTAAATAAAGCAGACGCATTGCAGCAGTTCTGCTAATGTATCTCCCATTGATGCATCTCAAATGTTGGTGACATTATCAAAATTATGGGCTTACTATATAACATTTAAATATGACAGATTGTGTGATGTTAAGACACACATTCATAAAGTTAAATTTAGAATTAGCTGAAAGTTTCTAAATTGTAAGGAATCATGTGAAATGCTCTTAGTGAATGCAGTTAAAAAAATTTGAAACTGAAATTGTTCATACCTATCATTAGCTGATGGATGAAAACAGATTGCAAACATACAGTTTTGGTGGATGACAATGAAAAAGCAAAAGTTACTTAGCATATCTAGCTGATAAGTTCCTAGTGAAGATAAACATTTGATTGGTTGTATTTTAGGGGTGGGGAAGAGGAGGGAAGAGAAAGTTTATTAAAGATTAATGACAGAAGGAATCTAGGGACATCCAAATCTTGAGTCTGTGGAACTCCAGGTCATCAGTCATTTGATTTACAATGACACTGAAATTTGATCACTCTGTGACTTAAAACTTGATTACTAACTAAGCATGGGGGTTAAAGTCCTTTTGTATATAAAATTGTCTAGAATGCACAAATATTCTGCTTAGAAATGCTTTAACCTCCTCCTCCTCCTCCTCCTCCTCCTCCTCCACCACCACCACCACCACCTAAACATATGCACTAGAATATTGAGAATCCCATTTTAAAAAGTCATAGTATTAAAAATGAAGTTAATGCAGCCTAGCTGTTTCAGTTTGTCTGTTGATTACCTGACATTCTCTAGGATTCAAAACAGGGATCTTTTGCAGCATTGCTACCTTAATATTGGTATTTGTAAGCCTGTTGCAACTTCCAGATTTCACTTTGGCAGTGATGGCTTGGAATAGGAAGCCATCAAGGTGAAGAAGGCTGCTATCTCAAAGCGCTATGGTTGAATGTGAGACTTCCTGTACGAAGTATACATTTAGCCCAAAATACCTAAAATAAAAACCATAGATAATTACTATTCTAGTAATACCATCGAATTTATATATTTTGTTTGCAAAGGACTGCTGTGTTTAAAATAGAAATGGTGTTTTCTTCTGAATCTGAAACAAACACATGGTGAATAATTCCCAGTAAGACACATTTCAGATTTTGTTGATTCAGGTTTCAGGAGTCCTGAATCTACAGGAATCCAGGGTGTCTGTATCGGGTGCCTAGGGCAAGGTTGGCACCCTGTTTCTCTCCTCCTTCCCTTAGCAGCTCACAGTGCAATCTGTGTCACCAGGCACCAATCCCAGTCTTCACAGCACCTTCCCTTCCTTCCTCCAACTGCCTGTTCTGCATAATGTACCAGTCTTATAATATTGCCTTCACCTTCTCTTCTTCCCTCCCACTTAGCTGTTGCCAATGTCCTTGGCTTTTATTCCTGCTCTTAGGCCATCTCCCAACACTTCTGCCTGAAACAACTGAATGTTGGTCCTTATTGTGAACAAAACAGTCCAGTTTCATTTCATAATCTAAGAATATTTTCAGTTTGGATAAGAACCACCCCAAACTAGCTGTTCTATGTATGGAACGGTTCTTGGGTGAACCATTTTACACATTCCTGGTAGGGAAGCATTTCTATGTTTGATTTTCATGTTACTCAAAAAAGGAAAATTGCAAATATTCTGTATTTTACACATGCTGAGTTGAACGGTTGTCATGTAGGGTATTGTTTTGTTTGTTTAAAAGACTCTGAATGAGTCTTTATTTGGGCCAAAAAATAATTATCAACATATCTCTGACAAGTTTTAATTCTTCCCACAAATATAAGTAAACATTATTGAAACCCTACTTAATTGTTATCTTGATGTCTATCCAGTATTACACATCGAATATCAGGAGTGCTTTATATCAATCCATAAGAGCTGTTAGATAAAGGATCCAAGTCCTGTATCCCAAAATATCAGGAAATATTTGTCATGCTTTTTCTGAACATAGAAGCATTCTAAAAATAATTGCTTGGAAGAATACATTTGTATTTTTAGGTATTATATGATTTCCACTTGAATTCAGTAATTATTTTTATTTGGAAAGAAATTGGACCATTAAAAATCTGATTTTAATTTTTTAAAAAAAATATGAAATGTATGTTCTTGTGATTTATTTCTTGATAAACTGGAATCTTATATATGTCTGCTCAGATAAATCTCACTAAGTTCTTTACTCTTAAATAAGGGTGTGTGCTGAAAATCTTCAGTTGCTATAAATAAAATGCTGTTTCTATTAAATCAGTGTCTTAACACTGATGTGATAGATTTCAGACAGTGAAGGGGACAAGGTAGTCTAGTTTATAACAATACAGTTAGAGATTCTCTTTAGGAAATTCATCTACTACTTTTTATTGTATGTTCATAATATGGTACAACATAGTACCCTTTTTCCCCCCTAGGAACCAAATTCTCCGATACAGATTCAATACAACCAGACAGCTTTAAAAAATAGCTTTGGCTTTTGCCCTTCACCTAAGACGACATACCAGGTTGACGACATTTCAGGATAACTGCTTGGCAGCCATTTTAGATACAGGCTATGCAGAGACCACACTGGCTGCCAAAAATTGTAGACGCTCTGTGCCAAAATACTCTTGGCAGTAGAGATAAACTTGTAGAGATACACAGTCCAGAAATATCTTATAATTACAAAGCACAGGGGGCAGAATGTTTTTACAATACAGCTGTGCTAATGTAAACATTTAATTTGGCAGTCTTCTCCACCCACTTTTCAAGTAACTGGTTTATGTAGATACTTTAGGTCTGTAATAAACTTTATTGCTACTTCTCTTAGTGTATAGTTTATGAAACACAAATCTGAAGGTGGGGTGGGTGGGTGGGGGGCTTCCTATCTGTTTTGCAAAGCAGGTTGAACACTTCATGCGGCCATAAAGGGAGATTGGTAGTTATTATTTGAAAATGCTGTAAGAACTTGCATTTCTAAAAGGTTTTGCTTTAAAAAATTTACTGACAATTGCATCCATTCGGTTTCTCCAAAAGATAATAAGAGGATATTATTATTAGGAGATAAAATCATAGAAGAATAGTGTATTGAAGATAGTTAAAATGCAGATGTCATGGTCCCTGTTCCAGTGTTCCTGGAAAACATTGTAACAGGTTCCCATGCCATGGGGCTGACAAGAGTTGCTTACGGGAGGGGCTGCTCTGGTTCCTTGTACCAGGCTGCGATGTGAGGAGTGAAGAATGAGGAATGCATGTTTGGGTTATCTCGCCTTGTCAAGGACTTTTCCCGCAGACTGGCAGGAACTGTTAGGGGCACCTGCGGGACATGGAATTGTGTTGACTTTGGGGGGAGGGACTGGGAGTTGTTTGGGGTTTTATTGGGAGACATCCCGCACTTTTACTATTCTCAGCTTTGCTTGTGATCCTGCATACTATTCATTATTAAATCAGATATCCATGAAAGCCTTGTGTGAGTCTGATGTGATTTTGAATAGACAATCATTACAGCAGAACTCTCAATATTGCATGTTGGCATTATTACGTTGCATTCTTAATGACAGTTCTTCCTATAATAATTCTCTGATACCTGTGATAATTGTGCTATAGGGTAAAAGAAACATCACTTCTTATATAAAATTGTTCTTGAACTAGATTTAATGGTAAGATATTTAATGCTACATTTTTTTTCTGCAAAATTTTGAATTCAGAAACTTGTGAAAAATATTTTTAACGAACACATTGCTTTTATTTCTGTATTTAGTAAATTTATATGGCTGCCTATTTGCAGGTAGCTAACGGTTCAAAAACTTAATAGAAAACCAACAGTAAATAAATAAAATGCACACTATCTTGGGGTGGGGGGGTTACACATTTACTTATATGTGTACCTGGACCAGAGCTTGGGGAAGATCCAGGTCTTCAAACCTTCTTAGAAGAGGCACAGATAATTGGAGAGATGTGGTCCATCAAATATCCAGTTGCTGTGTCATGTAAGGCTTATAGAAGACCGCTGGTTGCATAGAAGACCTTGCATTGCACCTGGACACCCACTGGTAACCAGTGCAACTCAAATAGTAATAGTGTTACATGGCTGTACCAAGGTGCACCTATAACTTTCCATGCTGCCACATTCTAAATTAGCTGTAGTCTTTGAGTGGTCTTCAAGGGCAGCTCCATGTAGAGCAGATTACAGTAGTCCAAGTTACTAAGGCATGAATGACTCTGAATACAATTCCCTGGTCCAGAAATAATCACAATCAGCATACAAGATGAATTGGCCCTCCTAGCCACAGATGCCTCCTGTTCTTCAAGCAGGAGCCAGAAAGAAGTCTTGCAGGATCTCCAATTGTACAGTTCTGAGGAAGTACAATCCTTCTGAGAACTAACAGTGGAACTTCTCCCAAGCTGGATGGCCCCAAATTCAGTCACTTTGTCTTCCTAGGATTGCCAGGTCTCTTTCCATCCAGACTACCATAGCTTCCAGACACTGAGACAGAACCTTGATGACATTATTGGTCAGGCAGAGGTTGAGATATAATGTATCATCAGGAACTTCATGTCACCAGATAACTTCCCCAAGCAGCTTTATCTATATGTTAAATAGGAAAAGAGAGAGTGTTGAGCCCTGCAGCACCCTACACAGCAGGGGCCTAGGGTTATATCTCCCTTACCCCAACACTAATTAAAACACTGCTATAATACCATGCCCCTCTCCTCCAACTGCTTGAACCAGTTGAGAAGGATACATTGCTTGATAATGCAAGCCTCTAGGAAATCAAGAAGGACCAGGGTGGATAGGAGTTCATCCAAAATGTGATCAGTGCCTTCTCAGTACTGTGCCTAGGCCTGAAAACCAACTGAAAGGATAGATAATCTGCCTCCTCTCAAGCCTTCTGAAATTGCAGCCTGACCATCTCAGCAGCCTTCCCCCAAAAGGGGAGATTGAAGACAGGCTGGAAATTATCCAATAGTGTCAGGCCCAGCAGTGCTTTCCTGAGAAGGAGGAAGACCACAGCTTCCTTAAGAGCCAGTGGAATCATCCCCTCATTCAAGGATGAATTCACTGCTCAGACCCAACCCCATGTGATCCCCCAGAAGGCCTAAACAACCAGAAGGGACATGTATCTAATAAAGAGGTGACTATAGTCACAGCCCTGAGGACTTCCTCAAGACTTACAGACCCAAATTCCTCTCAGATAGCCATTCCAGACTTTCCTCAGACACCACCACAAGACAGGCACAGCTGAAGTCCAGCTCAGTGAAAGTGAGTGATTTTATCTGTCAAATACATAAAGTAGTCCCCACAGTGGCCTGCATGTGTTTCTTTCTCCAGGTCATTTTAAGCAGCTCTTTTATAGCTCTTATCACTACAGTATAGCCCTTAATTTAGGCTCTCACACAGGTTTGGACCAATTTGCTCCTTGTCTTTCTCCAGTATGCTCCAGGCATCTCTTCTGTTATTTCATCTCCCAGAGCTTTTCTGAAAACCAGGGAGTCCTCAGGATCCATGAACAGGGAGAGGCTGCACCAGTATAATCCAGTCTAAAGCCATCATCATCCTCTCATTCAGGCAGTGACTAAGGCTTCAGTCACACTGTGCTGCAGAGCCTCAGGGAATTCCCAAGTTTCCTCTGAAACCCATTTGGGTCTATCTGGTGTCTGAGGTCAAATAGGTCCCATTTCCCTGCAGCAAGGTGTATCACCAGAGAGATCTAAAGCATCAGAGAGTAGCCTGAACATGATAAAGGACAGCTGTTGACATCTCCCAAATCCAGATTATGTCACCACTGTTCTGAGACAAAGACTAAATGTAACATGTGGCCCTCAGTGTGTGGGGGGCCCTCAGTGACTTGGGTCAGGGCCATGGTGACCATAGTGGCCATGAACTCCTGAGCTGCCTCTGTCTCCATCCCCAGAGATGGAAGATTGAAGCTTCCCAGCACCATAAGCCTAGGAGACTCCACCACCAACCCACCACCAAATGAAGGTGCTAAGACAGGGTAGAAGCCAGTAGAGAAGCAGCAATCCCATCTGTTCCCTAAGGCCTCCTTCACAAATGGAGTCCCACGTAATCTATAGGATAGCACTTCTGAAAGCTACGGTCTCATATGTATATTTGAATATATTAGCTATATGACATTTTTGATCTGCTCGTTATTTAAGACTTGTTGACTATCCACCCATATTTTACTTCTTATATTGATTCTTTTTTCTTGGAAGTATAATAAACAACATGAAAGTCACAATTTCCTGCATGACAATAGCCACTCCACCACCCCTGTCTTGGGTCATGGTAATACCACACCCTAAAACCCTGGTGGGCATATCCTGAGAGGGGAGCAACACCTTCTGTGCTAAGGTGATGGTTATACACATCATGTCAGCCTTCTTATACATGACAAGATCCTGGATGAGTCCTTGTTACATGCTCACCTGGTATTTACTTAGCAATAACTGGAGTCTAGACTCATGGAGGATCCACTAAGCCAGCACTGGAGCTGAGCCCAGGGTCCTAGAAGATGGAATGGGAATTCCCAAAAGCAGCCTGCCGCCTGCCTCCTGCCTCCTAGTGTATCTCCATTTGCCCATCAATTCAGTCATGTTATGCCTGTCCTAATGCCTCTTCCTACCTGCCATCCCTCTCTCAGATCCCAGAACTCCACAACTAAAGTATTCAGCTTCATATGTTCCAATTTGCCTGCCCACTGGGTACCTCTGAGCTGCTTCTGCTTGAGACTTGGCAGCCCTCAGCATCTGGCAAGCTAATCACCAGTCACCTCTCACTTATCACCAACATTTTAAAAGATACTCTGAAACTAGAAGTAGAGGGTACATTTTAGAGTCCTTTTATGATGCATATAGGATGTTTGTTGTAGTGAATAGGCATGTCCATAAATGTGTGTTTGTTTGCACTTTGCAGCACAGATTCAATTAAATGTTTTAGAGTAAAAATGAAATTATACATCCTGCTGTAGCTTTGGGCCACACCTATAGAAACCTGTTCTTTACTGTAACCAGAAGAATGATTAACCATGTGTGGAAATGGATACTGAATGCTAGATTACGGCTTTGCATTCCAATTGTGCATAAAGTCCTTTGAAAGGGTTTGGTCAGAATGGACAGTGTCCTCAGTTAATTTTTCCTCAGTAAACAGCTTCCTAAATCTCACGTTTAAAAAACTGTTGCAAAGTAGTCTATATTATGGTCTGATTCTAGACAGTCATACCATATTACTTTATATATTGTTTTGTTAAAAGAGCTTTTGCACACAATGATAGAACAAGATCTTAGACAACTATTATATTTTCTTGTTTCTCATGAATCTCAAATAATAAATAGTTCCTTCATTTCCAAAGGATAATATTTTACTTATTTATAGTAGTTCTTGCAAATAGTAAAATTTCTGATAGCATTAGCAGTGAGTGAAAAATAGTGCAGTAAAGTACGAACAGTGTATTCAAACAATGTATTCATATAGCTAAATAAGAATGTCTTAGGTTGTCATTGAAATCAATTGAGAGAGGGGAGGTGAACATCAAAAGAGAAGATTGGATGTTTGAAAGCTTAAAAAGAAGACTGCCCCCTTTTTTCTCAAGGGGTAGAAGGTGAGGTCCATTGAGCCACCTGCATAGACCAAGTCAGGTAATGGTGCTGCATCAAACATTTCAAAGGTTCATTACATTGGTTACACAAACAAAAAAGTTCCCCATTCATGTCTTCACAAGTGAAAATCAGTCTATGTTCTTAAGTAGCCCCATTTAGTACTGATTCTCTCCATCATTAGTAATACCATTCTCTGGAAGTAGTATAAATGTCTAAGATAGATCTTCTCCTTTACCGGATTAATTGGATGGTGATTATGATGGCAAGATGATAGTTAAGCCAGTAAGATAGCTTTCCTGACTGGACAAAGAAAAAAGACTGTTTTGTTTCTTTCAAATTGTTTGTGTTGAGAAAAGGGCAGGGATGTCTCTAAAGATTGTATCTTTCTAGATTTCTGGTAAAATACCTGTACATTTTAATACAGACAGAGTAAACATATTTTTTTTTATTCCTAGTGTTTTCCCACAGTTATCAAAGAAAAAAAATCAGAATAATGTTCTTTAAAAAGGTATTTAAGCTTAAGGTGTATCTCCTTCGGTTCATTGCTAAATATATCCA
This sequence comes from Candoia aspera, assembly GCF_035149785.1. NCBI lineage: Eukaryota > Metazoa > Chordata > Lepidosauria > Squamata > Candoiidae > Candoia > Candoia aspera. Next base: position 188,515,320 of record NC_086154.1, read on the forward strand.
CTTATACAGCTTAAGAGTTTGGAGTTTTACAGTAGAAAAGTTAACTGTTGGTAATTATTGTGGGGTATTTTGAAAAATATTTTTGATTCAAGATGTCGAGTAGCAGGCACTAAATCTACAAGGCTAGTTTTTGAGGATGGATACACACACACACACACACACACACAAACAAATTATATAAACCAAAGGTGTTGCATTTTAAGATGTTGCAGTCAAATGCTGTCTACCAACATGGTATGAACATTCTGAATGGGAAAAGAATACAGAGAAATTTATAACAAGAACCTGTTCTTATACTTTTCTGTATATAACAGACATTTTAAGATTCTTCCTTACCAAAGTGGTAATTATTTAGCCCAACTAGATAGTAAGACGCTTTTATGGCCAAAGAGATTAGTTTCAGAATGTATTTTATTTACAGTTTGTGAATGCAAACACTTGCTCTGTTTAAAATGAAATGTCATTTATACTTAAGACTACTGTACCTATAAGTATTTGTTGAGAAATGATGCCATACATACCATTTGAAACAAAGTACTGTGTTACTTGATCCTTTTCACTGGGAATAGAGGGATACATGTTTAAGGATACATGCAACATATTTCTGACATGAAAAGTGTGTGACAATCTACTCAATATTTGCTTTTTCTGCCAGCAAAACGGTATAGTTTAATTGATCTTATCCCTCCCAGTTATAAGATTAACATTTAATTGTTATTAAGCAGCATGCAAATAAACTTGAGATATATTATCATCACACTGAATTATTGTGAGTGTATAATGTACAAAGGCTTAGCACGTAACGTTACGAATAAGCAATATTTGAAACTAAGGATTTGGCTGAGTCATGTTGTGAAGAGTGAAATACTGTTTCTTGAGAATTATTTTCCATACTTCCTGAGAGCTAATAGTAAAGATGATGCAATGCTCTTCCTTTTAAAAATACCTCAGTGTAAGTAAGCTTTCTGCAGTACAGTACCATAGGTTTAAGCAGATTAAAGATTGGCATAGAATTCAGTTTTATCAGGCATTTAGTATTTAAGATGTACAATTCATCAGTCTTTTTCTTGGCAATTATATGGGCTTCCCCCACAGTTTTTGGTTTGGCAGAGAGATAGTTGGTTCACCCTGTTGCAGAGCTGCTTGCCAAGGAGCTGTGGCCAGTTTTCTACTTCCTGTCTTCCTCTTTGTCCCAGACTCGCCTTTGCTATAACTGCCAAGTCATAAATGCCAAAAGCTTCTTGTAGAAAGGTCAAACTACTAGTTTAGAATCACCTGTGCCAATTTTTATAGTCCTTTTTATCTTTCTCTGTTTTGTGTAATGGAGAAGTAGTTGCCAGAACAGTATCTAGGACTTTTTGGATAGTGTTTATAGGCTGCACCATTGCCAACTATTTGAGCTTAGTCAGCATAAGGTGTCTGAAGTATAATTCTATTTATAACTGTGCCACACTCAGAAGAACTTAAAATATATCCACTTTATCTTGTGCTTTCTCTTGAATTCAGTCATGTACATGTTAAGTTGGCTGCTTCTCTCTGAAACAAGTTTGCTGAAATAATAACATGACATAAGAATATCTTTTTAAATGAAGTGATTTACAGCAAAAGTCCTTGTAGTTACATGCCATTCCAGATAACACAGGTATGTAGGTATGTGTTGCTGTATATGACTTTTACTATCACTGAAGTTTCTTTGCAGTTTGCAGTTAAAAGGATAAAACCATAAAACCAAAAGGATATATTTAAAAAATTAAAATGATCAACCATTAGAAACCCGCTTAAGGAGATCTGTTTTCAAAGACTTAGTAGCTGCAGAGAAAGCTTGACCTTAAGTCAGCATGAGGTAAGCCTGAAGCAGTTGTTGATGAACCATGAGCAGGAGGTCATGCAGAACATGAGTGGGCAGTGTTTTCCAGGTTGGAGACTGGAGGTGAGCCTTATGATTAGTTGGTGGACTGCAAGGTGATGTCAACAGAATAGGCAGGGCCAAAATGGTTGGCTTTCTGTTTTGTCCTTTTGGGGACCCTCTAGACATTCTAAGAGTGTTTTACCACAAAAAGATCTTGCACACCTATTTTAACCCTTATTTTGACACTTCACTTCTTAGTTGCTCCCCCCTCCCCGCAATTTGTTTCATACTGGCAATATGATCTCAGGGTGCTTTGAGAGCCACTTATGGAATGATGGAGCTCCCATACAGTCTGGTGGTGCAGGTGGGTGGAGGTGCTATGGAGTACAAGATCCCTGGGTTCTCATACTCTGTAGCAGGCTTCTCAGGAGAAAAAGCAGCTGGACCGACTTACTGGGGTGACTTGCGACCTTCCCTACCGATTTCCCCATTGACTTTGCTTGTGGGAAGCTGGCAGGGGAGGTCGCAAATGGTAGTCATGTGACACGGCTCACTGCAACATTGTAATCGCGATCTGGGCACTCGAACACCCAGATTGCGATCATGTGACCGCAGGGATGCTGCGATGGCTGGAGCTTTGAGGACTTAGTCGTAAGTCCATTCTTTCAGCACCACTGTAACAGTCAGTGAATGAATGGACGTAAGCCGAGGACTATAATTTTTCATCAAGAAAGGTTACAGTTGTACTTCCAGCTAAAGGTTAATAAAACGTGCTCCTGGACATCACCTCAATATGGGAAAAGAGAGAGAGAGAGAGAGATCTGGAAGCAAAAGCACTCCCAATCACTGTATGTATTCTTTCTGGGAAAGGTACAAAGAACAGGGACATCTATTATTTTCTGGACTTGTGACATCCACTCCGCCATTATATATATCCATCTCTTCTGGATTCAGCTTCTGTTTATATTCCCTCACCCAGTCCATTCCAACTGCAGGCAAGCATTCAGATGGTGTCACTTTGAAGGCATCTGTTCCCTGAAAAGGAAATTATTGTTATGGCATGCACATTTTCTTTACCTGGAAAAAAAATATTCTGGGTGGCACCACAGTTATGATACTGCCCCAAAGCTTCATATAGTTATTGAAAATCCCTGTAAACAGAATGGAATCCTGAGGCCTATCATATAATAAGTGCAACTGTGTAATTCAAAATCAGTTGAGAAGAGGTGCTTTGGAATGTGAACACAACACTTGTTTGTGAATTATTAAAACTGATTGCTTTTTCTGGGATTGCATGGCTGCTATGGCAAGGCATGTTCCAAAGCATCTCTTTCAAATACAATCTGAAGCATTGCACAGCCATAATAGTTTCCATTTCAGGAACCATCTGCCTCCAAGTAACACCATTTGAAACCCTTCTGTGTTGATCACAACTCAGGATCATCTATGTGCCTTAGCAAAGCAGTTTTATAGCTCTCTTAATACAGTTTTAATTGGATACAAACTACCTATAAATAGGTCAAGATAATTTCAGCTGCTGACAGTCCTGAAAGAAGCAGAAGCCATCACCTTTTAATTTGAAAAATATACAGGCTAATGGATGTGTTATCCCTTTTTGATTGTTGAATAAGGTAAACAGTCTTTTTGTATAAGCAGCACTTACGCTCAAAATAAGAGATTTTTTTTTTAATCCGTTCAATTATGTCTAATTCTTGGAGACTGCCTGGTCAAGTCCCTGCAGTTTTCTTGGCAAGGTTTTTCAGAAGTGGTTTGCCATTGCCTTCTTCCTAGGGCTGAGAGAGAGTGACTGGCCGAAGGTCACCCAGCTGGCTTTGTGCGTAAGGCAGGACTAGAACTCACAGTCTCCCGGTTTCTAGCCTGGTGCCTTAATCACTACACCAAAGCCATGGCAAACCACTTCTGAAAAACCTTGCCAAGAAAACTGCAGGGACTTGTCCAGGCAGTCTCTGAGAATTGGACATGATTGAACAGATTTTTTTAAAAAATCAGCTGCTGACAGTCCTGAGAGAAGCAGAAGCCATCGCCTTTTAATTTGGAAAATATATAGGCTAACACATGTGTTATCCTTTTTTGGTTGTTGAATAAGGTAAACAGTCTTTTTGTATAAGCAGCACTTATGCTCAAAATAAGAGATGTATTAGAAGCAAATTGCTCGGAAGCTTTGGAGAGCTTAGTGGTTTGTTTTCTTTGTTTTGTTTTAAAGGGAGTAAATGTGACAGACTCCATTCAGTTGTAAGGCTAAATGATTGATTAGCACTATGTGAATGAGCCTTTGAATTCACATGTTCATTTCTCAGTCCCTGGAATAGTTGTAAGAAGGATATGCAGCATTCAAGTTCTGATAGAAACTAGTGACATCTAAATTGGCTTTGTATTAATTTGTTGGAATAAGGTGGATTAGGAAATAATAGGTTAATTTCATTTATTTTAGGCAGTAATTGTTTAAATAGGGTGCCCTTATCAGACATAAAACCAAATTAATTTAAAATAATAGTTGTACAGCTGCATTGAGATAAATGATCTTGTGATCCTAAGATTCAGCATGGATCTTTCCTATAGCATTTGATTATGATTTAATGGAGGTGTGCACGACATCGCAGATTTGAATCATATTAAATTTACAAGATCCTGCTCAAACTGGGCTGTTTTGACCATTTTTGAAATGTTTTGAGCCCATTTAGCACTTGAAGCCACATGCCCCAAGAGGGACATTTCTAACGTGAAAGAATTGGAATTTGAAACATTTTGTACATTTACCACATCTAAATTTTGCCAATAGTAACACATGTATTAAAGCTTATCCCTCTGCTCCATAGGGTTTCTTCTGTCACCTTTGATTCTTGTGTAAGAAATGAAATAAAAATGAATAAGATAGTATGATTAAGAGTAGTAATTAGAAATACAACATGCTTGTGTTGGTTTTCTCTAGTCAGATTTTTTATTTTGTCTGAGTTAGACTTCAACTATACTGGCTGGACATTATAAGCATGCAATTCCAGCATTTCTGGAGAATCATAGTTTGAAGAAAGTTATCTTGTTTCAGGAAGTGTCAGTAGGCTTGTATATTTATTAGTAGGAAAGGAATAGTTCTTAGTATGCATACTGTGGTTATCAGGGCTATGCAACGCTTCCAAGGTGTCCTTTCTTTGAAGATTCAGGCAAAGAACCCCTTCAAAAGTGCTTTACAAAGCAAAACCCCACTCTGCTTCTTTAAAAGCAGAGTGAAAACACTGCATTTCCTTGTTCCCTGTTGCTCTGAAGCCTTTTCTTGAATTTCCAGTAGCTGGAGGAGTAGCCTCAGAACAAAGCAGTGTCTTGAGGAAAATTGCATTGTTTCATCGTACATAGTGCCTTGTCAAGCCCCAGGACAGCCCCCTCATATGGTTTGTTTGTTTGTTTGTTTAATATCTTGCATTTTCCTTCAGTACTCAAGGCTGCTGATAAAATTTAAAAACCAAGGCACAGAATGAAAAGCTTAACAAAATAAATTAGAACAATGCTAAAATTAATGAATAATTAATTTATAAAGGCAGAGAAGGTAGAGGCTAAATATAGCTCCCTCACAAGCATGCCGTAATGTAGGGATGATGTAGAACAGTGTTTCTCAAACTTGGCGACTTTAAGATGGGTGGACTTCAACTCGTCATGCTGGTTGGGGAATTCTGGGAGATGAAGTCCACCCATCTTAAAGTTGCCAAGTTTGAGAAACAGTGATGTAGAAGAAGGCTGCCTCTTGCATGCCTGTTAAAGGAGCTCTGACAGCAGGACCATTTTGGGATGTCCTTTCTGCAGTTAGGCTGCCAGAGAGTTTTGTAACAAGAAAGGTCTCTCATGTTTTAGGCTTTAAGCCATTTTGGGCCCTATTAACACCAGTATTTTAATTGTGTCCCGTAAGCAGTGGCACTGTTTTGGTCTGGCTACCATAACAATTACCTTGTATTGGTTATCAACATAGTTGCTATGCTTTTCAGTAATTGCCGGTTTAAGTATAGTTACACAAAATGTGTAATAGTCAGGGAAGAATGTAGCCAAGGCATGAAGAACTCTTGCCAATTCTCTCTGGCTCAGGAAATGTTACAGCTGGCACACTAACTGTAATCAAGAAGCAGTCTCCTTGCCACACCTACCACCTGTAAATCCAGTGACAGCTGAGGATTAAGAAGCATCCCATATGCAAAGCTGCTCTTCCAGGAAGAGTGCAACCCCCTTGAAACAGGCTGAATCCTAGTCCCTTGAGTCCAGTTTCCTACTGGCTAATAGTTCCTCAGTCTGATTGGATTTTATTTCAGTTGGGTTCCTCCAATGCAGCTTTTGCCAGTTGTTTTTCATGCACAATTTAAGGCGGTTTTGACTTTTAAGCCTGGTTATTTGAAGAACTGTTTAACTTGATTGCACATTAAAGTTGAAAGAAGAAATCCACTTAAAGATGCGCTCACATTCTGAGGTCTGTTAGTTTGATATACTGGAGAAGGTAATCTCTTCTGTAGCTTCTAAGTGATGAGTTGCTCACAGCCTTCATTCTTTTCTGTTTTAGGAAAGGATGCAAAAACTTTATATTTAGACAGGACTTTTCTGTTTAAGTTTCTGAATAATTTTAAAAATATTTTAAATGAAAATTTAAGTCTGATTTATTTTTTATTTTTAGTCACCTTGAGTTTCCTGTAATAAAGCTACATCCACTGAGCAGTCATTCATATGCCTGAGTAAATAATCAGCTTTAGGCCTGCTCATACCTTCCACATTAAGTTGTACAATTTCCAGAACGTCTCCTATGTCCTTTGTCCGCTGGTTCTGAAAAGAGCCATTGTTTTTACTTTTGGTGTTCATGCTGTGAACGGTGACTGTGGGAACATCCTGCAAACTTTACATCACATCGCGATGGAATGTCCCCTCAGAAGGTTCCCTGGCTCCCTGCAAGAACTACATCATCTCGAGGGTACTGCTGCCCAGTGGCTAAATGATCTAGATATCCGGCCATTGGCTTAGTTACTTTAGTAACTGCTCATACATAACTTAATTTATTCATAATTTTATTCATCATTTGTATTGTGTGTTTTTAAAATAATTTATTGTCCCAATGTCCTTTATTATATACACTTTTATATTTTTGTGATTTTTATGCAACAGTGCTGCATTCTGCTATGCCATATGAAATAAATAAATAGTCACCTTGAGTACCATCTGGGGGTAAAGGCACAATAGTGATGATGGTGATGGTATGTGAGTTTTGTAATGATTAGGAACATTCTGTTTGCCCTAGAATAGCCTTGATTCTTTATTTGCATTCCTAGTTTATGCCTGCAGAGTTGATATTCTGTGCTTGCTGTAAGCAAATAAAGCTTATTTGGTGCAGGAGAAGGTGAGGCAGGAGCAGTGAATGGCACTTTCCCCCCAGAACAGTAGTACATAGCCTTTTACTGTGTAGAAAATACACCCATCTACTGCTACTTATACATATGTATGACCCTGGATAAAGTTTATGGGCCTCAGGACTTGATTGTCAGTTGAACAGGTCTACCATGATCTTATTTTCCAAATGTCTTTCAGTGGTTTAGTGTCTTATTTGTATATATATTTCCCCTTTTAATTAAAAAAAATTGCATCAAAAGCAAAAATCCAAAATAGTTTTCACTAGAATATATCAGATATTGTATTCATATATATTCTTAAATAATGGTCAAATGTATGGCTATTAGTAAAGAATAAAAATTGAAAGATACCATAGAATGAAATTATGCAAATAACTGACAATCACATTATAAAATATTCTATTACCTATTTCAAATAAATTGATTTTAATATTGATTTTAATGTTTCAAATATTTCATTTTTAATATTTTAATAAAATTGTTTAATGTTTCAAATACATTGATCTTAATATTGATTTTAATATTGAGCATATTATATTCTCTTCCATTTTACTCTTGTAAATATGTCTGTTTTTGAAATAGCAGTTGTATTAACTATAATATGCTGTAACATAATCAGTTGAGCACAATCCAACCAGACTCTCTAATTCCAATTGATTTTAATAGAACAGACCTGAAGAGAAAATGAATGTACTAGCTAAATGAATGGAGAAAATAGATTTTGTTTAGAATATGCTTATTGATTTAAAACTAGAGATTTTATGCAGCATAAGAGAATAACCCCAAATCTGTCTATACTGCCTAATAATAAACTGCCTAAAAATGGAGACAGATTTCTCCTTGTACAATATATAAAAATTGTTCAAAGCAACAGAAGTTTCATAAATGCCAAAGTACAATCTTTTACACATTTATTTGGAAGCACCATTGAAAACGTGGGATTAAGTAAATATGTATAAGATTCGGCTGTGATTTCCAGAGCTAATTAGAGGATAAAATGATCCTGGTGGGAAATTCTCACATTAGGATGTAATGATGCCTTGTAGGTTCCATGTCTAGGACATAATATATAAAGTACACAATATATTATATCATCTTAATAGCTGTTCATGCTGGCATAAAAAACAGATTTACCATAATTAAATATGTTTGGTAATTGGGGAGTCAGTTTTGAGACTACAAAGGTTTGGTGTCCTAATTTACACTCAGTATTTCACTTTAAACTATGACAGACTCAAACAATTTATTTGAGGAAGTCATGAACTTTAACAAAAAACAGCATCTGTTTTCATTTTGAATTTATTTATAAAATAATATCCCACATTTTCATTATTTTTAACGACCTCAAAGCAGATCAGTGTTTGTGCAAACTTTGGTGATGCCACCTCATTTCATCCATAGAGCTCCAGATGGTCACTGTTAGAAACAGGATGCTGGATTCACTAGATCATGCTTCTATTCTGGCAACACATTCATATATTAAGATATTAACTTGAAAAAAAAAATAGAGCCAAATTTAAAAGGAGGAAATTCAGTGTTTCAATAGAAAGTCAGACAGAAATAGAAATGAAAAACTAGTCTCTCAGCTGTTGGCAGCACCTAGTGGACCTTGGCTAATCTCAGAAGCTTTGCTTCTTACTTGGATGGGGGATCTCCTGGAAGTTCCTTGACTATTGGCTACAATAGCATGTTGGAAAAAAAATCCTGGAAAAAGGATTCTGTAACTTTAAAAAGAAAACGGGAATCATCTTGGTTACTGTGTCTTTACCTTTTTCATATTTATTAAAATTGTAGAGGCCAGACAGCAATTGATAAATCTTTTTCTTCTTACAGTGTAATGTGTGACCAAAATATCTTAAAGGCTTTGGTTGGTTTATGCATGCATTACTATATTTTATTATGGACAATGCAGTATATGGTTAGATGCTCTTCTAAAAATGCATAATCTGTGAGGCTACTGAAAGAACTGTGTCATGTTTTATACTGCCAAATTAATTTTAATACATACTCAAAGAACAGCTTTTGGAAACATTTCTAGTCTCTTTATTATTTTGTTCCTGTTTTATTTTTTGGTATTCCAGGCTGCAGTCATTAATTGACTTGTAGAAGACTTGTGTGCAAAGAATGTAATTTAGTGCAATGTAATTTTATTTCAAGGCAGTGATTTCAAATGATGCATCCGAAAGCAATGTTGATTGTATTTGTTTACAAAGATGCATAGCCAATACACTGAATACTTTTTAAGAAATATTTGAGATGATACCTAGATTAACCTATGTGAAAATTTCCCCCACAGGGTATATCTCTGATCTCTATAAAATTTCAAGGTCATAAAATATTAATTACTTGCAAAGAACTATTTTGTTTTACATTACACCTGGAATTTAAAGTTATTCACAGAAATTATTATTGTGAACATGAAGGGCAGTAGTGGGATCTTGCCAGTCCTGCTGGCATTTCACAGTGCTATAATAGGGGCAGAGCTCTAGGGTGCTGGTGAAACACCAAGCAGAACTTTTGATTTCAGCCAAGCCTGTTTGGAATGGATAAACAAGTCATTATAAATAAGATGAACAACCAATCAAAGTGGATTGCGATGCTTTCTCTTGCTAATCTTGTTTCTTGGGTACTGTTGCATGGATTGATTGATTTCAAGAATTTCTTATAACTGTCCCTGTTGTCAGTTACTATCAGTGTTATGATAAAAAAAAGAAAAGTCTGTTATGTGCGTTCACTATATTATTTTGCATTACAGTTTAAATGTGAATATATTTATGTTATTGGCCATTTGCTTTTTAATATTTTAAACTATATTTAGAGTGGATGCTTTGCATGATGCCATATGTCTCTATATTTAGTATAACATCCCTGTTAAACAGCAGGGTGTAGGCCATGTTTACGTTCTGTGATTCAGTGATTGTATTCCCCTTTTCTGGGTAAAGAAATAATTTTAGAATTATGACATATAGCATACCATTTAGATGGGAGAGGTAGGGAGTCTCATGACTTTGATTCTGTTTGTGTTCCCAAGAATATTAAACATTGAACTGGCTAATGGTAAGTTACCAGGTTTGATAACTTGACAGGCATATATAGATACTCATCATACTATTACCTTTCAGGTTAAGCAAGGTTTGCAGAATGAATCTTTTCCCGTTTTATCATACTTGCTTGTTTCACCCTATTTCCACTGCATTCAACTTATTTTTATGTTTCTCATGACATCCCCAGCTTTCACTTCCATGTAATAAAGTAGGCATAAGAAGGTTCTTATGCACAGCCATTGTTACTGATTTCAACATTCATTTATTACGTGGAATAGATAGAATGCTGTGTACTACCTTTATAGCAGGATGTGAATGTCTTAAAATTTCTCCATTTTTTCCATGTTTAAGAAACATTCTGTCCTGTTACATATATTTATCTTATATTTATCTTCATACTTTAGTTTTTGTCATTTATGTTTAACTTGCAGTCATTCACTCCAACTATCTTGACCTTTGATATGTTAACATTTAGATACATCTTTTTGTTGAATCATATAATTAATCTAACATTTGCTGCAAATCACTTGGATTTTCAACCAACAACTACGCATCCTTCACATAGAGTAGTACACGTACGTTCACATCTGGTGGAAATATAATACCACCACAAATATTTCTTACAATTTTTTTTTCTGTAACTGCATGAAACAACTTAAGTATACATCATGCATCAGTCAACTGAAAGTCGCTGCACATTCTCTAAGCATTCCATTTATTCTCACATGTTTGTCTTCCATCAGTTAACACTCTCATCGTATTCAGCAGTCAGTTTTCAATTCCATTCCCACATAAAATATTCTGTTATTCATGTAAAACATTCTTACTCACTTCATCACAGGCTTTTTTTGAATCTACAAATGTACAGTGAACTTTCTCATAGTACAGTAACATATTTCTCAATGACTTTCTGAAGAGACAAAATCTGGACTTTATGTCAAGTTGCCCTGCAGTTCCCATATTACGTTAATTGTCATCTGTTTCAAACAAAATTCTGACAAATATCTTTCCGGGCACAGTTAGCAAACTAATCTTGCTCTACTTTTTGCATTCACTTTTACAGCCTTTCACTTTTTACCAGATATCAGTGTGGCATTTGCCAGGCACAGATGTAGACTTTACACACTCACTAAATAAGTTGTCCAGCTACTTCAAAGCAAATAGACCTAGTCTGATATTTCTCTAGGTATACCATCTATACCCGCAGTTTCCAACTTTATCACAGAATTTATGAATTTCTTTTCATCATTTTCCCCTTATACACTAACATTTATAGCATTCATTTAACATTTCTTCTTCAACATATAGATATAATTCCCATACGGATCTCTAAAACACTCCTTCAAACAATTCCTCAGTGTGGTTTATTTCCCTCAGAATTACTTTGCATTTTCTCTGTTTCTTTTAAACTTGAATAATTTCTTGCTCTCTTTGACCACCTTGTTTACCATTTCTGTTTACAGTATTTTTCTCTCTTAATTTTTAGCAATCATTCGCTTAATATGCATTCCTTTCTTATCAATAGCCTCTTTCACTTCAACATTCCACCAAGCACTGCTTTTTTTTTACGTCTCATTAGGATAATCTTACACACTTGTATAACACTTTGTAACACAATTATTTTGACTGCATTCCAAGCATCTTGTACATCTTTTTTCTTTACATGCACAACCCATTTATTCTATTGGGAAATTACTCATTTTTCATATACTGCTCATATTTCTCTTTCCTATTTCTTTCACTTTTCTGATATTTTTCTCTGGGCCTACCAAAACATCATGTGTGCAATATCCAGAGAACCTTTGTATCCTTCATGAAGTCTCTTGTCTGGTATCATAAACAAGTCATCACTAATTTATCATCTGGATTATCTGGGCCCCTTCCAGTTGGGTTTCAGGCCCGGATATCGGACAGAAATGGCATTAGTTGTACTTTTAGATGATCTTTGGCAAGAGCAGGATGGGGACAGTGCATCCATCCTGACTCTTCTTGATCTCTCTGTGGCCTTTGATACCATCAACCATGGTATCCTTTTGGGTTGGCTCTGGGAGTTGACGGTGGGTGGCACAGTTTTGCACAGGTTCACCTCCTTCCTCTGAGACTGGTCCCAATCGGTGTTGATAGGGAGCGAGAGGTCCAACCCATGGCCCTGGCTCTGTGGGGTGCCTCAGGGTTCAGTGGTCTCTCTGCTCCTTTTTAACATCTACATGAAGCCGCTGGGTGAGATCATCTGTCACCATGGGATAAGGTATCATCAGTATGCTGATGATACCCAGTTGTACATCTCCATCCCAGATGAACTAAGTGATGCTGTGGATGTTCTTTCGTGGTGCCTGGAGGCTGTGGGTAGCTGGATGGGGAACAACAGGCTTCAGCTGAATCCTGGTAAGATGGAGTATCCTATATCTGGCTCCTCTGTATCTACCATTGTTAGCCTTGATGGTGTTGCACTGCTTGAGATGGACCTGGTGAACAATATGGGGGTCCTCCTGGACTCACAACTCCGCTTGAGGAGTAGGTGGCAGTTGTAGCTTGGAGGGTCTTTGTTCAACTTTGTGATGTGCATCAGTTGCACTCTTTCCTGGATCGGGAAGCCCTTCTCTCAGTCACGTATGCACTGGTCATCTCCCGTATGGACTACTGCAATGCACTCTACATGGGGCTACCCTTGAAAAGTATCTGGAAGCTGCAGCTGGTGCAGAATGCAATGGTGCAGGCAGTTATGGGTGCCTCTAGGGCTGTGCATATAACACCTCTACTGCCGGTGTGCTTCCAGGTCCAATTCAAGGTGTTGGTAATGACCTTTAAAGCCCTTCATGGCTTGGGCCCAGGTTGCCTGAGGAGCCGTTTTGTCCCATTCACATCGATCTGTCACACCCGATCCAGCAGGAAGGGCATGTTACAGATGCCATCAGCTAAAGAATTTCAACTGGCGGTGTCGAGGAGGAGAGTCTTTTCTGCTGTTGCCCCCGCCCTGTGGAACATCTTGCCCCCTGAGATGAGGTTGGCCCCCACTCTTTTGGCCTTCAGGAAATGTGTTAAGACCTGGCTCTGCCAACTAGCTTGGTGATCCAAGAGTGATAGGCAGCCCTGGGGGTGGTTGGTGGTTTGAAGACTCTCTGCCTTTTAGTTTTCCTATTTTATCTTTTTCTATCTATTGTATTCTTTCTATTTTTGTAATGTTTTTTTATGACTTTTTATTTGTAAGCCGCCCAGAGTCACTTTTATAATGAGATGAGCAGTGTATACATTTAATAATAAATAAACAATTTAGAGGCTGTCTTGCAAGCCAACATATTCTTCACTGCATTCTGTCACCTGGAGGTTATACAAAGTATACAGACCACACTGGCATTTTATGTGATGATATTATTCATAAGATCATAATTCACTTTATTCTCTGATAGTTCCTAGTAGCTTCTTGAGTTGAAAAGAAAATAATTCTATTAAAAATATTTAACTTAAGCTGGATTTGAAGACCTTGATCTAGCTGGTTTACTATTAAAGCTAATTTATATCCTTTCTTTGTTGGTGCTGGGTTGTTTGAAAGATCAACATTCTTGCACTAAAGAAAATCTAAGGTACCTAAGTTTTTTCCCCCAAACAATAGTTCTGTTAGCAAGATAAGACTAGTAGTGCCACTCCCTGTTTTCCTAAAAGCTTCTTATCCTATAAGCCTAAATGCTTACACCTCCAACATGTTTGGTACTTTTTCCATATTTTGTTGGCATCATCAGAGGAAAAGTCTTAGAAAGCAAAGGTACAGTAACATGACCAAATTCAAAAGAGTGACTGTTTCTCGATTCCTAGATACTAATCTTCAAATAGATGCATGTAAAATATTTAAGACAATGACTAAACATTGCAATGTGGTACACATGCTCTCAAGTCTACAGTATCTATCTGCTATCATAAATTGGACTGTAAACATGGCAACATTAACTTGTATACAAAGTGAGACATTAAACCTGTAGAAAATTTCAGGGTGGGTTACTAGAATAAGGTCAGAATGAAGTCTGAAGTAAAATACTAATTTGTATTTTATATATTTAATCTTGAGATATGAATCTATATGTATTGAGACATGAGTCTCTATATAAAGACATTTAATATATTTAATGAAAAATACAAATTTGTATTTTATCTATTTAATCCTGAGATATGACTCTATAAGCAGCATGACATAATTCTTGCAGTATTAAATTTGGAGTAGATTTTGTTGTTGTTTATTCGTGACTGTTTCTCGATTCCTAGATACTAATCTTCAACTTCCGACTCTTCGTGACTTCATGGACCAGCCCCCACGCCAGAGCTTCCTGTCAGTTGTCAACACCCCCAGCTCCCCCAGGGACGAGTCCGTCACCTCTAGAATATCATCCATCCACCTTGCCCTTGGTCGGCCCCTCTTCCTTTTGCCCTCCACTCTCCCTAGCATCAGCATCTTCTCCAGGGTGTCCTGTCTTCTCATTATGTGGCCAAAGTATTTCAGTTTTGCCTTTAATACCATTCCCTCAAGTGAGCAGTCTGGCTTTATTTCCTGGAGGATGGACTGCTTTGATCTTCTTGCAGTCCAAGGCACTCTCAGAATTTTCCTCCAATACCACAGTTCCAAAGCATCGATCTTCCTTCTCTCAGCCTTCCTTGTGGTCCATCTCTCGCAGCCATATGTTACTACGGGGAACACCATTCCTTTAACTATGTGGACCTTTGTTGTCAGTATGATGTCTCTGCTCTTAACTATTTTATTGAGATTTGTCATTGCTCTTCCCCCAAGGATTAAGCGTCTTCTGATTTCCTGACTGCAGTCAGCATCTGCAGTAATCTTCGCGCCTAGAAATACAAAGTCTTTCACTGCTTCTACATTTTCTCCCTCTATTTGCCAGTTATCAATCAAGCTGGTTGCCATAATCTTGGTTTTTTTGAGGTTTATCTGCAAGCCAGCTTTTGCACTTTCTTCTTTCACCTTCATCATAAGGCTCCTCAGTTCCTCTTCGCTTTCATCCATCAAAGTGGTATCAACTGCATATCTGAGATTGTTAATGTTTCTTCCAGAGATTTTAACTCCAGCCTTGGATTCCTCAAGCCCAGCATGTCGCATGATGTGTTCTGCGTACAAGTTGAATAGGTAGGGTGAGAGTATACAGCCCTGCCGTACTCCTTTCCCAATCTTAAACCAGTCAGTTGTTCCGTGGTCTGTTCTTACTGTTGCTACTTGGTCGTTATACAGATTCCTCAGGAGGCATACAAGATGACTTGGTATCCCCATACCACTAAGAACTTGCCACAATCTGTTATGGTCCACACAGTCAAAGGCTTTAGAATAGTCAATAAAACAGAAATAGACGTTTTTCTGAAACTCCCTGGCTTTTTCCATTATCCAGAGGATATTGGCAATTTGGTCCCTAGTTCCTCTGCCTTTTCTAAACCCAGCTTGTACATCTGCCAATTCTCGCTCCATGAATTGCTGAAGTCTAGCTTGCAGGATCTTGAGCATTACCTTACTGGCATGTGACATGAGTGCCACTGTTCTATAGTTTGAACATTCTTTAGTGTTTCCCTTTTTTGGTATGGGGATATAAGTTGATTTTTTCCAGTCTGATGGCCATTCTTGTGTTTTCCAAATTTGCTGGCATATAGCATGCATTACCTTGACAGCACCATTTGAACAGAATTTGAACAGTTCAGCTGGGATGCCGTTGTCTCCTGCTGCCTTGTTATTAGCAATGCTTCTTAAGGCCCATTCAACCTCACTCTTCAGGATGTCTGGCTCTAGCTCACTGACCACACCGTCAAAGCTATCCCCGATATTGTTATCCATGCTATACAGGTCTTCTGTATATTCTTGCCACCTTTTCTTGATCTCTTCTTCTTCTGTTAGGTCCTTGCCATCTTTGTTTTTGATCATACCCACTGTTGCCTGGAATTTACCTCTGATGTTTCTAATTTTCTGGAAGAGGTCTCTTGTCCTTCCTATTCTATTGTCTTCTTCCACTTCTGCACACTGCTTGTTTAAAAATAATTCCTTATCTCTTCTGGCTAACCTCTGGAATTTTGCATTTAATTGGGCATATCTCCCCCTATCACTGTTGCCTTTTGCTTTCCTTCTTTCTTGGGCTACTTCTAGTGTCTCAGCAGACAGCCATTTTACCTTCTTGGTTTTCTCTTTCTTTGGGATGTATTTTGTTGCCTCCTCCTGAACAATGTTGCGAACTTCTGTCCATAGTTCTTCCAGGACCCTATCTACTAAGTCCAGTCCCTTAAATTGATTCTTCACCTCCACTGCATATTCCTTAGGGATATTAGTGAGCTCCTATCTAGCTGATCTGTGGGTCTTCCCTAATCTCTTTAGTCTGATCCTAAACTGTGCAAGAAGAAGTTTGTGATCAGAACTACAGTCAGCTCCAGGTCTTGTTTTTACCGACTGTATAGATGTCCACCACCTTTGGCTGCAAAGGATGTAGTCAATCTGATTTCAGTGTTGTCCATCTGGTGAAGTCCATGTATAAAGCCGTCACTTAGGTTGTTGGAAGAGAGTGTTTGTTATGCAGAGTGAGTTGTCTTGGCAAAATTCTATCAGCCTATGTCCTGCTTCGTTTTGTTCTCCCAGGCCATGCTTACCTGTAACTCCAGGTGTCATTTGACTGCCCACCTTAGCATTCCAGTCTCCTGTGATGAAAATAACATCTCTTTTAGGCGTGTTGTCCAGGAGGTGCTGCAGATCCTCATAGAACTGCTCTACTTCAGCTTCTTCAGCATCTGTGGTTGGGGTGTATATTTGGATCACTGTGATGTTAGATGGCTTGCCCTGAATTCGAATTGAGATCATTCTATCGTTTTTTGGATTGTATCCAAGCACTGCTTTAGCCACTTGACTATTAATTATGAAGGCTACTCCATTTCTTCTGTGGTCCTCTTGTCCACAGTAGTAGATCTGGTGGTCATTTGATGTGAAGTGGCCCATTCCAGTCCATTTCAGTTCACTGACGCCCAAAATGTCTATCTTTAATCTTGACATCTCACCAGTAACCACATCCAATTTGCCCTGGCTCATAGATCTTACATTCCAGGTTCCAATGGTGTGTTGATCCTTAGAACATCGGATTCGCCGTTTACCACCAGCACCGTCGGCCGCTAGCCGTCCTTTCGGCTTTGAGCTAGCTGCGTCATCACGTCTGGGGCTAGTTGAACTCATCCTCTGTTCCTCCCCAGTAGTATTTTGACCATCTTCCGACCTGGGGGTCTCATCTTCTGATGGTATACCGGCATATCTCTGGTTGTCCTGATCCATTTAGTTTTCACGGCAAGAATACTGGGGTGGGTTGCCATTACCTTCCCCAGGGATCGCATTTAGTCTGACCTCTCTGTCATGACCTTCCCGTCTTGGGTGGCCCTTCACGGTTTAGCTCATGGCATCATTGAGGTGCTCAAGCTCCAGCACCACGACAAGGTAACGATCCTTTGCTGAAGGGAGTAGATTTAGGTTTAGAAATACCTAGGTACATTAATTTTTTTACAAAGTCGCACTGATAATGGACCTAAACCAAGCTGTACCATAATACAAATGCTTTGTGTTTGACAGAACCTATTTAAAAGAATCAACCCTATAAATAAGAAAAATGACAAGTAGACACCTGGTTTGTTGGTGTTGAAATGATTAACCTATGGCCTATAGTTAGGGGTGTTGTTTACATTATATATGATTGACATGGGAGCAGCATTCCATCAGGGCACTCCTCTGTCTGAAAAAAATGGATGTAGGAAGGAAAAATAATTGGCTTTTATCCAAGGAAAGAAACATTAAAGCCCCTAGATAGTCATTTACTAAAATTCATAGTTTTAAACATTTTTTCCCAATAAATTCTTTAGTAACAGCATGTAAAGTAAGAAAGTTGTATCTGTTCTTGAGAAGGAGAAGCTGCTAGAAGGCTTAGCGTAGAATCTGTATCATTTACAGGCTATAACTCTTTCTCCAAATCTTTGTCCATCCTTTCATAGCATAGAACTTATAATTCAGATGAGCTTTTTTTTCCCTTTCGAACCATTAAACAAATGTTTTTTTAAAAGTGTGTTCCTGGAATAAAGAAAGAGTGTTGCATTACAGTAGATAGAAGCAAGATAAGAATTAAGTTACTTTTTCTTTCTCAAGGGATCTTTAGTCTAGTGTTTTTGTTTCTTCCACCTGTGGGGTGTGTCTGTAAGGAACTCTGTTGAGTGTCACACCCATTGGATTGAGAAACATTGCCCCTAGCTATGTAGCTGTCATAAAGTTTGCTCTCATCTGCCTTTTTGCACTTAATTTTCAAATTATTTCCTTACTTCATTTTCCCTTGAAGCAAATTTCAGGATTCTTTTCCCTTCCCCCACCCGCAAGATATATTTACATTTTATTTTCAAAAGTTATAGTCAGTATGGCTGTGTCTTACATAAATAAGCTTTAGGATCTCATCTTGGTCATACTTCTGTGCTTTTCTCCGTAGGAACAGCTGCAAAGTTTAGAATATAAAGTAGATTGTCCACAAGTTTTGTACTTAATCACTTCAGCAATTGGGTCCTAGGCAAATATAAAGCAAATATAAAATTGGAATTCTGCAAACACTAAAACTGTATTATTGTTGCTGTATCAAGAGGACACATCCTGTGAGTCCTCCTGATAATCTTTGCTCCTGTCATTGTTGCTCAAATAATATCACTGCATTCAGTATGGATGTCTGTAGGAGGAAAACCTTCACATGTATGACTTTATGTGTATTGGCTTTCATACTATCAAGGACAACTGTTGGGTCCTGATGTGTGAAAGCCGATGTACATGAAAACTTTTTATCTCCAGACATACTCAATGTGGAGATTCTAGGAGATGGCAAAATCTGAGAGAAATCTATGTAAGATTGTTTAGCAAGTTTGTTGAAGTGAAATTATCCTTTTCCAGGAAATTGCTCATGTGTTGTTATGAGTTAAAAATCTTTATTTATAGACTTGTAATTCTATTTTAACACAGAAGCCAGTGAATAACTGCATACTGCTATAATTAGAAATAAGGCTGAAAGAAAAGCATCTTTTCATTTGCAGGTGTCCATCTTGATCAAGAGCCAGTTATTGGTGTAATAGCTTATGAAAATAGATAGTCTTTTAGTCTTAGTACACTATATATTGTGGAGAGAAGCAATGTCAAATTGGCAAAACTCTTAAGTCTGTAGGTTAATTGCAAATGAAATATACCATAAGAGATTAAATACTTCCAATGGAACTTGTATCATCAGCTAGGAATTTCATTACTGAAAGGGAGTTGCCTTTAAAATGCATTCCTACTTTTATTTGGCTTATTATATTTTAATGCCTTTAACAATAGTAACCTAAAATAGCAGACAGAGCTGCTCATATGAAATAGTAGAATTAGAATGTATACGTATATTGTTCGTGCATAGGTAGGTGATTCTAGTTACTATTTGGCAGATGAAAACATTACTTTGTAATAGGAAAAGCTGACCCATTCTAAAAATAAGAGAATGCAACTTGAGGCTATGTAGTGTGTGAAGAATTCTTATTGCTTAATATTAGTCTTATACTAAATATATAGCTGTTATTAGACTGGAATTAATTCTTAACAAATTAATTATATTTCTTATTTGTGTTATCAACCCAGAAAGAATTCAGAAATGTAAAAATTGTAATTTAATTTCTAGCTATTAACCCCCTGCTGACTTTGGAACATTTCTTAAATTAAGATACTACTACTACTACTACTATTTAAATTTATATGCCACCGATCTTACTGTATAAGTAACTCTAGGTGGCTTACAAGTAAAAAGAATAAAAAATCTTACATAATACTTGGAAATAATGCTTGAAATACACAATTGGGCTAGTGTTCTTTTCCTATCTATAACTTACTGTGAAGTACTTTCTGCTAAACAGATTGCTGATTGACGTGTTCTCTTTAGTTTAGCTACTACATAAGCAGGACTAACCATTCAGTATGGTTTTAAAAGGACAAATAGGTAAAGGTAAAGGTTTCCCTCGACGTAAAGTCCAGTCGTGTCCGACTCTAGGGGGCAGTGCTCATCTCCGTTTCTAAGCCTTAGAGCCGGCGTTGTCATAGACACTTCCGGGTCATGTGGCCAGCATGATGACACGGAATGCTGTTACCTTCCCGCCGAAGCGGTACCTATTGATCTACTCACATTTGCATGTTTTCGAACTGCTAGGTGAGCAGGAGCTGGGACGAGCAACGGGAGCTCACCCCGCCGCGCGGTTTCGAACCGCTGACCTTCCGATCGGCAGCTCAGCGGTTTAACCCACAACGCCACCGCGTCCCAAAAGGACAAATAAGCAGTAGTAATTTAGCCTGACTTGGGCATTTTACTGTTATAGTTAAGATATTAAAAAGGTATGTGAACAAACATATTCTTACGAATAGAGTATAAGAATGATGATTCAGAAGGTGATGGTGTCTTCTTCCTCATTTTTATTTTTGTAAAGCCAGCTTGGATTCTGTTATACACCTGAGTTGTATAGCTACAGGAATTAGCTATCTCTTTCTGGAATTGTGTTGCCTTTTCATTTCAAGTGTTACTTTACAATTCATAAAAATTGGTACAAATAATACATAGGTTACATCTCAGGCTGTGGTCCAGGACCTTGTGAAGCTGAAAGCAGATTGAGATGATTTGGAAGTCATTGTCATACCCAAGACAAGAGTGACTAGCTCTAACTCTCCCTTCTACAAACTCTGGACTGACTATGTTGCTCCAGCATTCCAACCTGTTGAAAGTGGCAGCATCAAAAAGGAGGAAAAACATGATCTTGATTTTAGTTACCATATCTTTACAAATACTCGCTTTAAGCACAGTGATTTTTCAGTGGTATTACTTAATCTGTTTATTTAATTCTCTCACAATCCATTCCAGTTCTTTAAAATAGCTGTTTGTTTTTGTCCCCAATCCTGCAAGTCTTTGTTCTTATTTATTGTATTAGGTACTATCACGCCCTCTTTGGTCCCATTTATAGGGTTGTTGTGTGTCCAGCTGTACCCAGCTATACACAGGTGAAGGGCACAATGTTTTTAAACTCTGTAGGGAATTCCTCCCAGTGAGAATAGAATTCTTTCTTCCAAATGATGCTGTATGGCAATGTTTTTCAACTTTGGCAACTTTAAGACATGTGGAGCATGCTGGCTGGGGAATTCTGGGAGGTGAACTCCACATGTCTTAAAGTTGCCAAAGTTGAAAAACACTGAACCATAGAGTAAATGAATGAAGTGGAAAGCACTGATAAAGGATGTTCTGGTTTTATTCTTTCTTGTGTTCTTTAGAGAGATGCTGCAATTTAATTTCTATAGGATCATTAGAAATTATATAGTGGTACAGCTATAGAAATAAGCTTAAACCTCTGTCTAGGTTCTCAGACTGCCAGAACTCAGAAAATGAGTTTGGGAGCTTGGTTTTACACTTTTTCATGTTGTCCAAGTCTGAAATTCACAATTAGAAGTCGTCTTGTTTGGAAGTAATCGCAGGTAAGATTAATTACAGGTTGCCATATTTGGAAGAAATCTCAAGGATTCCTTTTTAAAAAAAAAAATCCAGTACCATTTTCTTTTCACCAAAAAGAGAGAGAAAGGAATGTGTTAAGTACATTACGTTAATGCATACTTCAGTGCATTTGCTCTACTGCATTCTTAAATTGTGGGTGGGCAGAAAAGAATAAAAGGAGGAACTGCAATCTCCGGATTTGCAGTGCAATGATGGTCAGATTGTAAAAAGTAATAATTGAACTAGTATAGCCCACCATAAGAAATAAGGAAATGACACACCAGTAGAATATTAGATGCCTAATGTATAGTAACACGACACCATTTTAATTGCCCGTTCAAGACTACCCAGGATGATGACCATCCAAACTTTGGAGGAGAGTAGGAGAAGACTATTCCAAAGGCAAGGGAATTTTATTTCAGTTCTTGAAAGACATACAACTTCCTTTACAGAATCAAAATTATTCTTAGCAGAAATGCATCCCATCAAAACAGCTGAGAAAATCTGTTTTCCTACAAAATAAATAAGTTTCTATCAGTGGCATTGTATATATTCAAACTTAATAAGAAAAAATAATTAAGAAATTAAAGTCCAGTATGAAGAGAACAAAACTAAAAAGTTTGCTTTGTGAGATATCCATTATAGTAAGCTTTTTGTGTGTGAAAACTGAATTAACTCCTACTGTTTGCTGGTTCAGTAGGGCAGTTAAAAGGCTAAGCGAAGGCTGAGTCAGTTAATTAATATAAACAAGATTACAAATAAACTGATTATGTAATGTTTTAATTGCTACTATTGTTTATTTAATTAAAATTGCTTTGTAGAAAAGTTAACAATTCCTTGTAACTGCATAAAAATGTAAATTGCTGCTAGAATTCATTTTGCTAAAACTAGAGAAGGGATAGCTTTTGAAACACCTATGAAGGGATATGGCTAAAGGTGTTTTTAAAAATCCATACAAATTAAAATACCAACGTGTAAGAAGTTTAATTCACAATTAGTAGATGGCTTAAATGTCACTGAAAAGATCAGGCAGTAATGATAGCAAATGGGTAATTATATGGGTAGTTAGATATGTGACCATTGTATAACTGGATATTATATAATTGGATAGTTGGTACAAGAGAGAGATAGAGGATTCTTTGAGCATCAGCAAAGCAAACAAGATAGTCAACAAATTACAGTACTTCTTGCGGTTGTTAGAAAAAGTAATATGACTAACTAGTTGCCAGTGTAGAAAAAGGCAAAAATGTTATTGCTCAGTTCTATACCAGAGAAAGCCTTCACACAGTTTTCCAGTACTTGTGCGTGAGCTTAAAGACATTAAACAACATAAAGTTTAACATAAAATGGAGTGTTAAAAATAAAGCGAATTCTAATCTAGAGATGAAGGAGACTGCTCTAAATAGTTTCTGTGAGGTTTATGAGTTCAGACTATAGAAGCTGAAGGTTAATTAAAATTAGAAAAGAATGATTAATGGTAATTGTCAAACATCGAACAAGATGCTTAGTTTTATGCTTCCTTTGTATTTCTTATCACTTAGATCTTTTTAGGTTCCTTCATATTTTTATTCTTTCAGATTGTAAAGAAATACATTAAATGTGTGAATATGATTTTTTTTAAATTACAGTCACCAGAATTGCAAATAAAAACACATTAACAATAAAAATAAAGTAAAAACAAAACCAGATAAAATACTATAATTGGTGGTAGGTTTGTCAGTGGATAATCAAAGTCTACCTAATTTTACAGACAGTATAACAAAATTCAGTTACATTCAAGGAGATTGAATCATACTGATCTGATAACAAGAACTATACATTAAAAAAATGAGAATTTCCCAGGTGTTTTACCGGGTAAGGTGTTGCAAGGTGGGCCCTTGAGTCCTTATAGAGAGTACAGCGTAGCAGGACATGAGCTGTAGTTTCAACAGGCCCTTGTCCACAGTGGCACAGTCTCAACTCAGAGGGGACTTTTTTGTATTGGTCCTTTAAAATTGCTGCGGGGAGACTGCTGAAGCGTGCTAAAGTTAGTGCTCTTCAGAATTTGGAAACAGTTATGTGGTGTAAGTATCTTGCTGGTTTGTAAAATGGGACTTGACTGCTCAGAAAAACATTCTTAGGTAGAGCAGACTGGTCCTGTTGGGCTTGCAGGTCTTTGATTCATTGTTTAAATGTTCTGAGTGCATGGTCATAACCCATCATTAGGAATGCCTCCCTGGAAAAGCTGAGATGTTGAAGTTTTTGTGAGATTGTCCTGAACCATATTGATTTGTAATTGTCCTCATTAAAGAAAGAACTCAAACCTGTGGGAAAGAACAGTAACTTCAACCAATGTGCTATGTTACAGGTCCATGCACCTCTTTCAACTTTAGATAGCCCTGCCTTCCTCCTTAATACTACATTTGGAACTTAAGAGGGTCCTGGAATATAGCCCTTAAGAATTTAGATTGGACCCTTTCAAGAGGGGTAAAGGAAGTGTAAGGTCCTAGCTGGGCACTGAAAAGTAATCGTGCACAAGCCTTAGCTGAATATAGCTTCAGTGCTGCTGGGATGTGCTGTGCTCCTCTAGTGAAGGGAAAAGATTGAATTGTGGCCACTGTGTTTTGAGCATTTTGTATGACATAATTTTGGTGTGCATTGCATTTGGTGGAGCTATGGAAAACCATGCCCAAATATTTAAAAGATTTAACTTGTTAGTACTCTGGCCATTTATCCTCCAGGCGTGCAGTTTAGATCTCTTTGCAAAGATCAGGATCTTAGTTTTACTATAGTTGATTTCAAGTGCTTCCTCAGAGTAGTAATTGGCCAGGGCATTCAGAGATCATTTAAGTCCAATTAACGTTTGTGATAGGAGTACTGTGTCATCTGCATACAACAAAGTTGCAGTGTGTCTCTTTGCTAGTTTTGGGGCGTGATGTTATTTTGGCCACGAGTGGATTTATGTACAGATTGAACAGCAGGGGAGCTAAAACACATCCCTGCCTCACTCCTCTATAAGTTGGAATCTCATTAGTGGGGGGGGGGGGCCTTGCATACTGCATTGAACCTTGATTCTCAAATTTTTATAAAGATTATGCATAAGCAACAGTACCCATCTATCAGTGGTAGTATTCATAAGCTTAGTCAATAGCCTTGTTGTGGGAACTAGATCGAATGCAGACCTAAAATCAATAAATGCAGCAGATAATATTGAGCCTGTTTTAGATGTGTGTTTTTTGGCCAAGTGTTGAAGTATAAGGTCATGTCCATAGATGGAATGTCCAGTCCTGAGGCCTGCTCGCTCATCTGCCAGTATATGTTCTAGATCGATCCAGTCAACTAATTTATTGTATAAGTGTCTGTAATAGAGCTTACTTGTTATAACTAAAAGATTAATAGGCCTGTAATTAGCAGGCAGGTCTCGGGTGCCCCTTTTATAAATGGGCACTATGAAGGCTAGGCCCTAGTCCTCTGGGATTTGCATGGTGCGATTTATATAAGTAAACAGGGAAGCAAGAACTGGAATCCAGCATTCCAAATTATTGCATAATATTTTGGGAATAATAAAGTTATTGCCTAAAGCTTTACCAGGCTTTAGCTGCTTTATAAGCGTCTTTATTTCAGCACTTGAAACTGGATCCCAATTAGGGAGCATTAAGATTTAAGTTGAATTTAGGAGACTCTTCTTGTGAGTATAATGCTCTAAAGTGGTCCTCCCACACAGATGCAGGTAAGAAGTGGGAAAGTGAGAAAGGCCTGTCAATTCAGTGGGAAGCTATCATGTACCAGAACAGAATGGGATTTCTGGCTTGAGATGCTGTTATCAATTGCTGCCAGGAAGCCTTAGTGAATTTTCTTTCCTTGTTTTGCAGCAGATGTTTGTATTGTTTCTTCAGGAGCATAAAGTCCTGGATAGAGTGCTCAGCTGGGTTCTCTTTATATAATTTGAATTTTATAATCAGTTTACTCTTGGCCTCAAAACATTCCATGTCAAACCAGGGCTGAGAGGGATAAGCCTTGACCCCATGTTTTTCTCTCTTCCTCAATATCTGGGTGGGGATCACTGGCTGGAGTAACTGGATCAGTTGGGTGAATGTCTGCAGAAGGGAATTCCCAGACCTTTCTTTAACTATAGTAGAATGGAATTGCAATGCCGCTTCAGACAGAAGCAGCTAAGAAGTTTGCTCATTGAGTTTCTGAATCCATCTGGCATGGGCCAGCCTGGCTCTAGGTCTGTTTCAAAAATTGGAGTAGGTTCTGTTTCTAGAAGGCTGTTGTAGAATGCTTTTATAACTCTGGTACCTGGAAGAGGGTCACTATCAGGTCGACTGTCTAGATAAAATTTTTGTACAAGAGTAATTAAATTCCATGAGATTAAAGTGTAATCAATCAGGGAAGGTCTTGAGCCGACCCAGTGGGAGAATTCACCAGGGAAATCACTATGATGGATCCATTCAGTAGATATAAATTTAGTTCGTTAATTGTAATAAACACAGCTGCTTGTAATTCTCTTTTGAATCTTTAGATTGCTGGGTTGATAGAGGGGGGATTGTAACTAATCCTGGAGGGTATTGGTGGAACTGAGTAAAAAATGCCTCATCATTTGCCCCCACCTTCACGTTTTGGTAACCAGAAACTATTGCATAAGCAAAAGGGTTATTAAACATAAAGGTATGCTTCAAATTTGGTCCATAAGCTGTTAAATTGGGACCTATTTTGAGAAGGTGGAAGATAGACATTGACCAATAGTAATACAGCATTATTAAATTTTAGCACAGACATTGCATATCGCTCCATTGGGTCTAACTATATAATGTTTGAATGTAGCTTAGTTGAAATTTGTATACTTAGGCCACCACACAATCTACATCGTCCTGCTCCAGGAGCTGCTGCAAGTGAGAAAGGCTTATACCCATTTATAAACAAGTTTTTATCTAGCCAGGTTTCTTGAAGTAGGAGTACGTCAAAGTCAGCAATATAATTCATGAAAGTGGACTTTTTGGATTTAACATTCCAGCCTGCAATATTCCATGAAAGAATTGTTAAAGTTTTAGAGTTATCCAGATGTCAATCTGAGTTCCCAGTGGTGGCCATTGTAAAGAGGCAGATCCTCAAGAATGTTGGAAACATAAGTTGGTACATACTGTTTGGTGTTAAGATCAGCTGTTGGCAAAATGGGTGTATTTTGGGTGTCAGAGAAAACAATATCGGTATCAGAAGAGGCAATTTCAGGGATGGCATGAGACTCAAAGCCAGACTTCTGTCTCTGGGTGGTTGCTAATCACTGGGATAAGGATTCTTCTCCTTTGTGAGTTTGATCTGCAGCATCCCCATATAGCTTCACAATGACTTATAAGTATTTTTGGGGGGACACAATTGGGGAGTTACACTATAGGAGGATATTGGTGTTAGAAGCAGGCCTGGATCCAATAAAGGCAAGAAATGATCCTTTTTCTCAGGGTCTGTATACTTTAGATTCTCTAACTGATGTAGCAGTTTGTCAACCTGCAGAGTATCGGGGACTGGGTTAGACATCAAAGGTTCTCCATTGGTGGTCTGTGTGCCTGGGCTTTTTGTGGATGTGGCAGTGTTAGCAATTTGCTTATTGACTTTATTGCCACAGTCCTAAGTGCATGGTAGGACAGGATTAATGGTTTTGCTGTGGAGTGTATTGTCACTAGTGTTTCTCTTAATTCATCCAAACTCTGTATGGTGTCTGCTTGCTCTGAATCTGGCAATGCACCAAAAGAGTCAATCAACTTTACTTCCAGTGAGTCCTCTGCAGACTCTCTAGCTGTAGATAATGCAGTCTGTTGATTAGAGCTCTTCTTTCTCAAGGTCATTGCTAGTGAAACATTCCTGAGGTTATCTGAATTCAAATCATTCCACTTAGATTTTAAAGTGGTAATACCCTCTTGGGAAAACTGATCCAAAAGCAGGCTACCTTTCTCCGAGCAGAAGACACATACTGGGAATATCGAGAAGGCACTCAGGAAGGGCTTCATTTTGAAAAGCATGCTAGGGACTGTAGAGTGCTTAAACGTTAGCAGAATTCACATGCTGCCTCTTCTAGATGGCAGCCATTCAGCATGTAGTAGATCTGTCAAAGGGCTTTTGCAGTGGAGCAGCTTGCTCAATGACAGAATAGCTGCCTTTTTGAAGTCCCATCGCCCTTTATTTATACTTTTGTTGGAAATCTGCAGAGTGATCTGATTAGTCTGTAAGTAATAATTGCACTTATCTTGTCTCTGCCCTTTTTCTGTTTGAGAGTTAAGCCGTCCACAGTTATTTCTTTCTCTCCTAATAGATTCGGGAGTGGGGTCAGCTCTAAACTACCCGCTAGCTGCTCATTGCTGGTTGGTGTGAGCAGCAGGTGTCTTTACAGCTTCTGCTGTTTTTCTTGGGTGACTCGGTATACTTTACAAAGGACTCCTTTTGTAGGCCAACCTTATTTTTGACTAAAGTTAGAAGATCGAAGTCACTATCTGCGCTGTGAGCAGGCACTGCCTAGTTATGAAGTTTGTTACATTCTCCCTTTTTAGGTTCATATCATCCCCATCTTGTATAAGCAATGCAGCTGCTGAACAAACAGCAGTCTGGAGAGGGGGAGTATCTTCTACCAAGGAAGAAGAAAGTTCTATAAGCTGTTGACTTTCAACTTCTGTCTGTAGATCCCATTCCAAAGAGTTATAAGAGTTATAAGTGTCATGTCTACCTGGAGAGTAAGTTGGGTCAGTTATTTACTGAGGTTGTCTGTTTTTTTTTTTAAATTGTATATTCATCCGTTTTCTGCTGCTTCAAAGGCTTGGGTGGTGTCTCTTCTTCCTTTTTCCCATTCTTGTTTTATATTTTATTGAGTTGTAGCTGGAGCAGATAGATGACCTCCCAGGTGTTACAGTTTATAAAAAGTAAATTAAAAGTATATAAAAATGAAAATAGCAAGATGAAAGATAAAATAAAACAGAGAGCATAGATTCAGAGCTGCCACCCATTGCCATCTTGAGGCAACCCCCCTGAAATGTATGTATGTTTTGTTAATATCCATCCCACCTACATTAGGAAGTTGAAAGAAATTCTAGAAGGAGGCAATATAAAGTTGGGAAAACTTACTAAAATTCATCCTCGGTAATCTTTGAGTATTACTAAGTGTATAAATAGTATGCTGATTAAATCAGATGCTGATTAAATCATTTGTTTTACCCTGAGCATCTTTAATAGTATTTGTTTGTATTTATTTTAATATCTATTTCTGTGGCTGCCCACTTGTACATGACCCTAGGCATCTAACAAAGATTAAAAACAATGTACCCTCTCCTCGTTTATTGACCACTATCTGTTCCTTAAACCAGAAACAAAACATTCATTAAGTGAACATGTGAGAGAGAGAGAGAGAGAGAGAGAGACAGACAGACAGACAGACTGCAAAGATCACTAGTTGCTGCTCTCTCATTGAAAGTTCTCTCATACATTGTCTTGTGCCTGACCCATTCCTCCCCCCTTTTTTTGCCCCCTCACAGGGCAGAGAGATTGCTTAAACAAGCAATTCTTCCTGAGCTTTTCAGCGCAGAGCTTCCCTAATAAGCACTAACTGCAAGTTAACAAGCTTGGGTCTGTGACCTTAATTAGTTTATTAGAACCCTCCAGCTGCTAGCACTGCTGCCTGAAACTGACCAGACCTTAATCAGTTTCACACTGAAGGCATTTGTTGTCAGACACAAGTAAATGCATGTATTTGTTGGAAGCTTTATTATTATTATAGGGACGCGGTGGCGCTGCGGGTTAAACCGCTGAGCTGTCGATCGGAAGGTCGGCGGTTCGAAACCGCGCGGCGGGGTGAGCTCCCGTTGTTAATCCCAGCTCCTGCCCACCTAGCAGTTCGAAAACATGCAAATGTGAGTAGATCAATAGGTACCGCTTCGGCGGGAAGGTAACGGCGTTCTGAGTTGTCATGCTGGCCACATGACCCGGAAGTGTCTATGACAACGCTGGCTCCAAGGCTTAGAAACGGAGATGAGCACCGCCCCCTAGAGTCGGATTCGACTGGACTTTACATCAAGGGAAACCTTTACCTTTTTATTATTATTGTTGTATTTGTAAATAGTCGCTAAATGAGGTAGCTGCTAAATGAGGAGTGGCTGTATAACAATTAGAACAGAAATAAAAATGGGGAAATTATTATTGCTATTTCACTCAAGCTTGAGTGGTTTCTAATAATCTTATATTCCCAGTAATTTGCTTTATACAGTTCAGTGAATATTCTATATCAAGTGCATAAAGTGAATTAAGTTTCATTTTAACGGGGGGAAAAAACTTTTTTATACAATTCCAGTATAAATTGTCTTCCATATGTACTCAAAGTTCCTTAACTTTGTTTTTAAATATTCTTTAAATTTTAAATTTTCATTTTTCCATGAAACATTCAATAATACAACTACAAATACATGCCTTAAAAGTACTCCTCCCCAAATAATTACATTTTTGGATTGCGTATTTAAAAAATCTTCAAAATCTTATTTCATCTGTTTTACTAAAAAGTGGATGCTTTAATAATGATATATTAAGTACTATCTTGAATAGTGCAGCCTTTTATTACAACAATTGATAGTGTTACTGCAACATACTGCATCAGAACCAGTATTTATCCATCCAATCAAGTAAGGGTCAGTATATAAAAAATAGTGAAATCAGAAACAAATGTAATGTGGAGTTGGAGGAAAAATATTCTTGCGGTGAAGGATTTAAAATCTCAATATATACATTAAATTAAATTTCACCATGTAGGTTTGAAGCACTTTCTATATACAAAAGTTAAATTTAGTTGGTACAATATCCCAGTCTAAGAAAAGATCTAAAATTTGATGAAAATCTCCAGCCATAATTATGTGATCCACAGCTAAACTAAAAGGTATTCAAGACACCTGTGTAAAAGAATTTTTTTGGAGTTGGGTAGCCTTAACAAATCTAAGTAACTAAATAAATAACTGCTCCCTGATTCCAGTGCCTACCACGCCATTCTTCAGTTCAGATCAGCATTCACTTCTTAGCTCATCCTCTCTCCTTTAGATCTCACCCGCCCCTTTGTTGTACTGGTTGATGCTTCTGATTTTAACTTGGGAGGTCTCTTTTACAACCACCCCAGAGTTTGAGAGCAGCCACTTCTTAGAAGATCTCACAGGGCCAGGAGAGGTAGGGACAATTCTTTCCTTTTTTTAACATCATGTGACCATGACTTACGATTCTACTGCCACCTTCTCTATTAATTCTGCTTGTCGCAAGCCAGTTGCAAAGTGCACAACAGTGATCATGTGACCGCCAGATGCTTTGACGGTCATAATTGTGGGGATTGGTTGCAAAGCTATTCTTTTTTACACCATCATAACTTTGAATGGTTGCTAAATGAGGCAGTCGGTAAGCGAGGACTACCTGTGTATGTTCTTTCTTGGAGAAGTGTTGCGGCTCTGCCATGACAGCCAACCAGTAGCCTATTTTGGAATATACAGAATAGTGCATCTCCTCTGTTAATTTGGGTAGCCTTCCATTAGAGCACATAACAAGGGTTATGTTTTTTTCTATTAACACTTGTGAAGTCTCTGACCAGCAAAGAAACTAGACTTTTGCATCCCTTTCCTTGCCCATAGGACCTTGAAATACCATTTTTCTGGACTTTATTACTGACCTATGTGTAAAACTCCCAGATGCCATTCTACTGGTAGTTTGTCTCTTATCTAAAATAGCTCATTCGTTCCATATTGTGGCCTCTCCTCTTAGCTGAAACAGCTTGTTTATTCAATCAACACAGTTTATGGAACCATGCTTTGCCCAATCATCTTATTTTATATAGGCACCCACAATACATGTCACAGTTTTGAAGTCTCTATTTTCAACTATTGGATGTATCTTTTAGCTAATGTTGAGGTTGCATATAATGACTCAGCTCATATCTGTACTCAGATTTCACCGCTTCAATAAAATAAAACCTGTAGCCCCTAGCTGCTGCTGAATGCTTCCCAGTTATTTCCTTCCTTGTGGCATAATTCTCTTCTCCAGGAGCTTCAAGCTCCTTAGTGCCTCCTTACATTTCAACTGGATCATGACAAATCCTTCTACAAGCTTACTGCTAAGCATCTTTGCCAAGAAATCTCCTCCTCTGCTTCCTGGAGATAGGGCTTTCTATCAAATATCTCTCCTCCACAGAACCATGTAAGAAGTTGGATGCCAAGTTTATTGAACCATTTTCTATAATTTTACAGTTTAGTCCGGTGACCTTTCTCTTGAAGCTTTTAGTCACACTGAAAATACATCCAAGCTTAGGCCATTTCTTCTTGGAGCTAGAACATTGCCCCATCCCCTTTTTGTGTACAACTCCCCTATCACCTTCCCATTTGATGGGGAGAAGAGAAACACGTATCTTGGACTTCTTGTGCCAAAGGGACAGACTGGAATATTTGGTTCACTGTTGGGGCTACCCAGACACTGACAATTCTTGGAAGGTGAGATATGATATTTGTTCATTATAAATTCTTTGACAATTCTAATTGCAGTAGCTTTATAAGTCCAAGTTGCATGACTGGCTGCATAATCGGGCTTCAGCAGTATCCTTTCAGAATGACTTACTTGGAAAGCAGAAGGGAGATACATGTATGAATATCACGGCAGAGATAGAGACTGCCCAACTAAAGATGAGAGGAGTGGTTCTGGAATGGGAATAGTTCTTGAAAGGAAGAAGTAGAAGAGATGGGAACATCCTCCTCTTCCTGCTGTCCTGTGTATTCTGCTGATGAAGAAATAGAAAGGGCAGGTAGCAGGAAGTTTTCTCTGGAAAACTCATTTGTCTTTCTAGTGGCCGAAAGAATAGAATATACACCTTCTATTCATGAGGGGTATCACTGAGTTTTAATCAAAGTAGTCAAAAATAATGGTGCTGATCACTCTTTAGTGGGCCTGACAACCATGTTTTTGTCTCTCCGGTGCTTTACTTGGAGGATTTACTATTATCTTCCATGAGATTCAATACCTATGATAAATTAAAGGGCTCTCCATTGGAATTTCTTGTCTTATGATCCTGGCCAAATGACAGGTGATAGACCCTGAATTTGCTCTCTGATGTCATGAGTAGTCATAACAAGAAGACAAAAATGGATTTACATCCTGGTATAAAAGTAATTTGACTAATTAATTCATTCTTTTTTGCTGATTTAATATAAATCAGCAAATTCATTTATTTTTGCTGATTTAATATAAAATATGCTAAAATCAGACATACTTAAAATGATATAAGTGCTATTAAAGTTCAAATATTTGGGTTCAGTTTAACTTGTCATTTTTACTTGCAGAAATTAAAGGTTATAATATAACTACATGTTTTGGACAGGATAGATGGAATCTAAAACTACAGAAGTAATTATAACTGATGCTTAAATATCAACTTTAAAATACTTGATACTCTTTTTAAAAACCATGTTACAGCTATAGAAAACAATACAGGTAGTCCTCAGTTAATGACCATTCGTTCAGTGACCGTTTGAAGTTATGATGGCGCCGAACAAATGGTAGTTATGACCGGTCCTCGAAGTTATGGCCATTGCAGCACTCCCCACGTGATCAAAATTTGGACGCTTGGCAGCCCGCCCATATTTATGACTGCAGTGTGCATTTCAGCTCCCTGCAGCCGCCTGTCTCCCCCCAATCCCTGCCTTTTTGGCCAACATGCACTCTGGTGCCTACCCTACTGCCCCCTCACCCCTCTGCCTGACCTTTGATGTCATCTTTCTTCCACTGCTGATGAGGCATGCCCAGCCAAGGCAGCTGCCAGCCCTTCATGAGGTCCTTGTGCGGCCTCTGCATAGCATTTTACTATAGTAAAAACTTAGCAGTTGTATTTATATCTCTAAAGGATCATATTCAGTTAGGACTGATAGGGATGTTATTAACAGTAAGTAGTTAACCTTCTATCAAGTTATATTTAACTATATTATTTCAGACTGTTTTACTATTCCATTATAACTTACATTCATATTACATCTGTATCCAGTGATGCTGAGTTGGGGCTAGGCTCAGTAAGTTTATTTATGGATAGATAACATTTTAGAGGGATAAATTTGGACATTATTGTATGGCTTTTCTGTTGGATCTTGAAGAGATTGTTCCTTTAAAATGTTATTTATTTATTTACGCAATGTTTATAGCTCACCCAATTCTAATGGTTTCTGGGCAGGATATAACAAAAGTATTTTTAAAAAAGCAATATAGATATCTGTATCTGTATCTGTATCTATCTATAATAGAAATTGACAATAAAAAACTAGTATGTCAAGGGCACCAGTCTTTTTTAACCCTAGGGGCCAAATACCCACTGGAACAAGGATATTTTGGCCTATTTTCAAAATATGTGTAAATACCTCTTGGGGGACAGGTGTTCCATAAAATGTCAGTTACCAACTGAGACGGCCTGGCTCTGGGTCTGTGCTCCATGAACCTGACAGGGGCTGCTAAATGAATGGACCAGACAGGCAGATGTGACTTTGACAATGCATTGCCTAATATATCTTGTGTTTATTTAGTTTTTATACCTCACCATTTTGGGAATGATACTTTTTCCATTCTCGAGTTACGATGGAGTTTTTCCATTTGAGTATTTTATGAAATATGGAGCAGGTAGGCATAGCAATTAAGCAAGATTGCCATAAAGTATACCAATAGAATGCCCTTCATGCCCTCACTCTTCAATTATGAGTTTTTCAAAATGTACATTATACAGACTGACTCATTGAAAACACTGTAATCTTTGTAACATGCTAACAACAAACAGTTGCAAAATGGTAATATATTTCTTTATTATTATATATTTTTTGTAGATTCTGGACAATCAGGAAGTCCAAGCCACAACGATCCTGCCAAGAATCCACCAGGTAAAAATGAATTCTGGGTCGTTAGTAGGTGCATGTTGTTTGAGAGCAGATTGTGTTGTTCATAAATATTTTGTTTTCATAACACATTTGTCTGTGGTAAACTTAAACATGATTTCATCCAGTCTTCTCAGTTGTCATGACATGGTACACCAAAAACTAAAAGTAAGCACAGCAGCTGCTTTCGCATACCATGCTAGGCCAAAATACAGTTGGCTAGTTGATCTAGTAGACTGTGTGATCCCCAACAATATATATGATTGATTAGCACTGTATTGTGGGATTAGGTTATACAATAGGTTTATTAATTTTTATGAAATGGAAAACAGGAACTGACTCAGTTGTTTTTATAATATTTAATTATTAAGTCATTGCCCAGCGATCGTTCAAGCTTATGGTGGTGCTGAAAAACTGTATGGCTGGTTCCTGAAGTTTCGACCGTCGCAGAACCCCCATGGTTACATGATCGCAGTCCGGGTGCCTGGCTCGCGACTATGACATCACAGTCACCTGATCACCATTTGTGACTGTCCCTGCTGGCTTTCTACAGGCAAAGTCAATGGGAAAGCCAGCTGGGAAGGTTGCAAGTCCTCCTGCCAGCAGCATCCCCTGCCCATGCACAGTTTCCCGGGGCCTCTGTTGGCCCCTACCCCCCTGCAGCCCCCTCACACTCCTTGCTTGGAACTCCTGCTGCTTCCTGCTTAACAACCCACACATCTTGGGGTTACAATGGCAGTCAGGAATGCCAGGATTGCCATCGCTAAGCGATGTGGTCACCTGAAGTCGCGCTTTACAACCGCATTGCTTAGCAACAGCAATCCCGGTCCTAACTGCTGTTGTAACCCAAGGACCACCTGTATAAAGATTTTATGAATACTTCTGGCTGAGATTTCTAGAAAAGGATTTTTATATTCTACCTTAGACAGGATATTCTGTTTTACTATTTGAGGGGTTAAAAACTTGATAACATAGAGCAAAGAAAAGCAACATTTTGAGGCCTGACTTACATTTGTAATGTTGGAAGCTACAATGGGCACATTTATAATATAGCTGCTTATTTACAGAATAATGGCCATAGTCATTTGTAAGACACAACACCAGTATTCCTGTGGTGGATTTCGGCGGTGCTGCTGGTTCTCAGGAAGGAGGGAGCATGTTCCAAGGAGGTGGAGGAGATAAGCGGAGGCACAGTCTGTGAGGCAATGGTGGGAAAATGAAGAGGTTCAGGATAGCCCCGCCCTAGAGCTCTCCCAGGTTATTTCCCCTTAGGTTAGGTAGAGTACCTTTAGTCTGGCAAGATTGATGTCAGGCCCAGCCCAAGAACAACAAAGAGTCAGTCCACTCAAACTCCGGTTCTTTATTTGCTCACACCTTTAGACAGAATCTTGCCAGACTAAAGCTACTCTACCTAACCTAAGGGGAAATAACCTGGGAGAGCTCTAGGGCGGGGCTATCCTGAACCTCTTCGTTTTCCCACCATTGCCCCCTGGATTGTGTCTCTGCTTATCTCCTCCACCTCCTTGGAACGTGCTCCCTCCTTCCTGAGAACCAGCGGCACCACCGAAATCCACCACGTCACCCCTCCTTCAGAGACACATTCCGTAACACCGCCATTCTGTAAATGAATATGATAAAAGCTAGCACATTGTTTTGCAGCATGCCAGATAAAAATAAAGTAATAAGTCTTTTTAGGTAGAACAGGATTCATGGTGGTGTCTTGGTGAACACTGGTAACTCCTGAGCTACCAAATGCCTTTTTAATTGCCCTAAAATTTTATTTTAGTTTGATTATATACATTTCTTTTGAAGAATCAAATTCTAAGTTTTGTGATGACTAAAGAAGAAATGCATGAATATAAAACACTATATGCCCACTGGTACAACCTGAGATTTTAATGAACCTGCAGGAGTAATAGACAGTAAAGACATTTTTACAACAGTCTTTAATCTGGATCCAGAATATAAAGAGTCCAGGACGTTGCATGTAAAATTACTAGAGTTTTGGAATGCCATCATTTTTGCAAGAGCATTGCCAGGAAGAATAGGGGAACCCCCCCCCCCAAACTGCAATACTTGGCTAAGCTACTGGCAGTGGGAATCAGTTTCTCTGTGTTTGGCTAGAATGTTGCATTCTTTAGGGTGTCTGGTAATTTGCCTTCTTAACTAAAGAGGAAAGGCAAGATGTTTGTGCCAAATAAAAGAGCGTTAACAACTGTTGCAAAAATTTTTCATAGTTTAGTGTGAAAAAAAATATACTCAATAATACTAACGTAGGCTTTCATAGCAAACTCGACAACTCAATTTATGAGCCTTATCATTTGGTTATCGTTACCTTCAACACCAGTGGCCTAAAATACCTGCTCCCCCTTCAATTAAAATTTTTATATTCAGACTTAGCAGTCTAACTTTACAATACTGAAAACTACAGTATAGTCTTAAGATGATACAGAGTGCTAAATGTAAAATATCCATTTCAGCACCAGGAAGGTTTCCTTAGCATGAACATGTGGGGCCTGGACAAGCAATAGACAATTGATATTGAGCATATTAGTTCAAATACGTGGTATAGTATGATCTTAGAATGTTCCTATTACTGTATTAAAACCAAAAGTGTGAGAAGCAATGAACATATACCTAATATTTACCTATGTGCTTTAGGGATGTGAATTCCTAAGATTTTCCTTTAGTTTATCAACTGGCAGCTGTAATTACTTTATTTAATTTAGTTCTGTTTGTTAGCTGTATACCGAGTAATACAGCTTCAGAGAAATTGTGTGGATTCACATAACATAAAATAAAAGGAGAGGATATAACATCAACTTCTGAAAATGTAGCAAATAGTCCATTATTTTTTCTTAATTGAATCCAGAAAGGAAGAAACATACGAGGCTTGTTCCTAGAGAGAGAAGCTTACTTCCAGCTTTAAACTTCCGTCAGAAATTCTGATTTAAAAAACTAATATGAGAGGAGCTGCACCACTCTGGATTCTTTTGGTTTTAAGAAAATACTCTATCCTGTTGGATATTCTTTAATTGACACAGACAAATAAATAGGAAGAGCAAACAAATTATTCTCTGTCAAAACAACTCATTTTTTTCTTTGAAATTTGAACATCTCCCTCCTCTCTCAGTAATACTTCTGTGTTGCTGTAATATTTCAGCGATAATAAGGACCTAAATTCTTTTGGGCAAGGGCATATATCAGATTTTACATTTTACATTTCAGTGTTTAATATTCAGCTCCAGAGTTGTTCTCTTAAGTTCAGTGCAATTCAGTTGACTACCTTATTTAATTTTATGGCAACTTACACATCTGGATAGGAACAATTTTACATAATAGAAATGATAGAAGAGTCAGTCTAAACATTCTGTAACTTTAGTTTTATCCAATGATTATTATGCTGTTGGAGCAGATAATTTTTTGAAATGAACAAATAGACCGGAATTATTCTGATGGATTCTGAATGTAATACTGTTTCTTCTAGTTCTGTTAGTCCTAAAAAACAATTTAGACAATTTGCTGAGGAGCTGGGTATGGTTCAAATAAGGTACTAGCATTTAATTGTT
The DNA here is from genome assembly GCF_035149785.1 of Candoia aspera. Classification (NCBI taxonomy): domain Eukaryota; kingdom Metazoa; phylum Chordata; class Lepidosauria; order Squamata; family Candoiidae; genus Candoia; species Candoia aspera. The sequence goes on from NC_086154.1 coordinate 188,553,578, forward strand.
TAATTAGCTGTTTTTCACAAGACATTTTAGCATTTTGGCATTCTGTTGTGGTTCATGTTTTCTGTGTAGGTTTTTAAAACTATATGAGGCAGTTAGAAATAAACAGTGACTAATTCCAGTGTCTGTTTTGGGAAGAAATGAACACACAAAACTCTAGTAGAATTATTTAGTATTTTTCTTTCATGTAACTATTTTTTCAGTATTTCTCATTCATAAGATGTAACCAGTCTTCCAGTTGTACATAACTGAGTCTTAAATTTGTACCATAGTTGAGCATATTAAACAAAAAAAAATCCAACTACAATTAAAATGTTTTGTTAAGCTAAAATAAAAGTAAAAACTACATAAGCCCTATTAAACCAATATGTACCATGATATATTGCACAAGAGCTTCCAGTCATAAGGGTTCTTCAGGTTTATTCACTGATCTCTTAATGGCAGCAGGCCATGAGGAAGTTCTAATGAGCAGGAGTAGACTGAGGCTTCTTTCGACAGTTGAAACTTGAGATTAGATAAACTTTCATAACTTTCATAAGTTTAGGGCAATGGTGGCAAAAATACGTTGTAGATATTTTTTATTATGACCACCTCTGCAACTCTCTGCACTCTTTTGGCAGGGAGAGTGATATATAAATAAATTATAACAATATAAACACCACTATCATCACCTGTCTCCTAATTCTAATTCTGTTAATTCTGAAATTAGTAGCTTGAAGAGACATCACTGAGTGAGGAAGGTAAAATGCTAAGAGATAACAAATAAGAGGCAGAGCAACAAAAAACTTACATGTTTCACAAGGAAATTGTGAACAACAGGATTGAAGATGGAACTGATAGAAACTGATAGCTTAAATCTTGAGAACTAGATGAATTGCATTCTAGGTTACTGAAAGATCCAGCTGACGATCTGGCCAAATCCTGTGTTTTGAGAAATCTTGGAGAACTGATGATGTGCCAGATGACTGGAAGAGAGGAAACACTGATCCTATCTTCAAAACGTAGAGAAAAAAGATCCAGCAAGTTACAAACCAGTCAGTATAACATTTATACCTGGGAATATGCCAGAGCAGATTATAAAGCGATTGATCAGTAAGCACTTGGAAACAGAATGATAATTAGCAGAAGTTAGCCAGTCAGGAACAAATCTTTGTAGACTAATCTTGTTTCATTTTTTTGTTGGATAACTTCTTTACTTGCTAGTGGGAATCCTACATAGACATCTCTTGACTTGAACAAAGTACCCTATGACATGCTGATTAGCAAGTTAGCTAAATCTGGGCTAGGTGGCATGACAACTAAGGGGATTCATAGCTGGCTCAAATATATATACCCCGTTTTTCAATGGTTTCTCATCAAATTGGAGAGAAGCATCAAATGGGGTGCCACAAGGATAAGACCTGAATTCTCTACTCCGACATTTTCATTTATTCATTATTTGTATGAAAAAGTATAAGGAATCTTACCCATTTTTTGCAAATTGTATAAAATTGAATAAAATAACTAATACCTTAGACTAAAGTTTTCCAAGTTGTCCTTCTCAGCCTGGTCCCAGTCCTTAGAAAATAAACAAATGGTTGTTTTCTTTCTCCCATGACCAAAGTGATTGCAATTTCACCAGTGCTCTTGTGGGAGGCTGCCAAGGATAGATATATTTATTTTTCTCTTCATGACCTCAGGGAAAGAGAAGAGTTTTTCTCTGAAGCCATTGCAAAGTTCAGTGGGTAAGTTTGCAAGCCCTCTTGGCAGAGGGGGAAAAGGGGAATTTTTCTCGGAAGCCTACAACCAGGGTGTGGGTGCTTGGGTGATATAAGCCTTGATGGTCTTACATCACACATGGAGAAAAGCCCGGCAGGTGCATGAGGTAAAAAAACTAAGCTCAAATCACAGACATGAAACTATAGTTTCATTTTTGTCCTTTTAATTAAGTGCCCTCTTGTTTCCATCTTGATAAATATTTGAAAAGTGTTTAGTAGATGTTTTTCTATCAAAAAAAAAAGAGTGAAAAGTGCACTTTCTGGGTTTCTCAATTAAAACTTTGTATTGGTTTCATGTGAAATTTCCAAATAGGTAAGGCAAATTATTTGCATGTTACTGGCAAAAAGTTAGTACTTCCTGCATTGAACACTATGATATTCCAGATTTATGTAAGAAAAAAAGCAAATCATTTGAGTCCCAGTCAGTGAAATATAAAATTGAATATATGGTGAAAAATATTAAGGAACTCAGATATATCATATACAGAATAGTCATTACAAGCAAATGGAAGCATTGATATAGCAGACATTGCCAATTCATTAAAAAATAATATTTTGTCCAGCAAGAACAACTGCTGATGAAGTGTTTCAGCTAATGAATCATTTTATTATTCAAAATTATATTCAGTGGAAAATATATTGATCTGAGCAAACTTGAGCAATGCAGTGTCTCTCACTGGGCTTGTCCTACAGGTTTGAGCAGAAGTGCCAGAATATTTATGGTTGAATTGTAGCATTCACAGAGAGAGGACAGCTGCAAAGGCTGTGTCCTCACTTTTGTATTCTACTCTTCAAGAACGTGTGAAGTTTCTACATTATATAAAATCTCATCCTTTATATTCTACCATTTGTACTTGGTGCATGGGATTAAGAAGTGAACATGAGCATCTCTTACTACGCTATGAGAAGCATTTTGAAATGATTCTTTGAAATGAAAGATGAAGCTTGATTGTTCTTGCAACAACATTCATCATCAACAAAATACTGTATGTTGTATTTGAACTTGAAAGACACGTCATTAATTTGATTAGTTAAAAAAAGTGGCCTCCTTATGTGACATATATTATCTCAGTGAGTTAAACCTGAATGTACAAAAGCACTAACAATAATAATAAGAGTTCATAAAAAGTTGAAGCAATTAAAAAACAATAATTTATAGACACAGCAAATTAAGTAAAGGATTTTTTAAACATTCTGTAACTTAACACCTTAAAGTGTTAACTCAGGGTGAAATTCTGATGAATTTCAGATGGATCTGAACCAATGAATTAAGCATTTCATAGAATTATTTTTTTTTAATGTTATCCTTTATCTCCATTCCTTTACTCTGGAGAAGGAAAAAATACACAAGATGAAAGATATTTAAAAATGGTGTTTAAATAGAACGGAGACTTGGTTAGTAAAAGTTCTTTCATTCATATGCTGACATCAAGATACAATAATGTTCCTGCAATTTTCTTACCTTAATAACTGAGAGACCACATGCTTCTATGTATTTGGCATACATGACCAGCAGATACTGTAGTTCACTGAAGAGAGAAGGCGACCTCAACTCAACAGATTTCTGGGATGCGGCTTTGCTAGAAAAAAATTACAGTAGTGTAAGTATGTTCATGAACACTGTCCAAGATCAGCCTGAGTGGAACATTTTATAAAATTAATAATTTTAAATAAATATCTGGACAGTAACCTGGGCATCTGTATATACCTTCTCTTTGAGGAGGATGGATTATTCAGCAAAAAGATAGCTGACATTCTAGATAGAGTTCAGAAGCTTTTTACAACTGTACACAAATGGCTGCAGCAACTCTGTTTCCTAAATTCCACTTTTCTGAGTATGGGCGTATAGCTTCCTCCTCTTGGTTTTATTCTCTATGTAGGATTTCCTCCACTAATACTTATTTCAGACAATCTCACTAGAGATGCAGTGTACCCTTTACACCTTCCTCCCCATGCATGTCTTCACCACCAGTACATCCTAGTCAGATGGGGATCTCATCTCTGAATTCTCTGCATCAAAGATGCTTTGTCCAGGCATAAGCCATTGCAATACATCAGTGAACTCTAGCTCCTTGCAGAAAGCACCCTTTGGGTGGTCTCCCTGTTGAGGGAAATCTACTACTGATTTCATCTCTTAGAACTGTATAAAATTGGTAAGGTGAGTTTGGATGATAAAGCTCCAGCCATGACCACCAATGTACAGACCAACATTTTCTGAAGTAAACAGACAAAAACCCGTGTCTTGAGAATAAAAAACTGCTAGTATGACTGCCAGAATGAGAAGATTTCAGAAGTTGTTTTTAAAACCTTGGCTACAGTCAGTAAGGGACGCGGTGGCGCTGCGGGTTAAACCGCTGAGCTGTTGATCGGAAGGTCGGCGGTTCGAAACCACGCAGCGGGGTGAGCTCCCGTTGTTAATCCCAGCTCCTGCCCACCTAGCAGTTCAAAAACATGCAAATGTGAGTAGATCAATAGGTACCGCTTCGGCGGGAAGGTAACGGCGTTCCGAGTCGTCATGCTGGCCACATGACCCGGAAGTGTCTATGACAACGCCGGCTCCAAGGCTTAGAAACGGAGATGAGCACCGCCCCCTAGAGTCGGACTCGACTGGACTTTACGTCAAGGGAAACCTTTACCTTTACCTACAGTCAGTAAAACCTATGGTAAACAAAGCATGATTTCCTTGATTGATATAAGTAGGACAAGAAATGGAAGTGCTCTATGATCAATTATAAACTGATTTATTTTTCCTGGAATGATTGCAACCTGTTAGAAATTAATTGGTCTTCAGTTATTACTGAACATTTACTAGATCTTGCAGGGAATTCATAATACATAAGTAATTAGGGAATCAGGTTTATGGCCCATCAGTATGATTTGTTTCTCCTATCTGTACAAGTCAAATAGGGACATAGGATATACTGGTACAATCATGAATAGTAGAACTATGCTATATCTAGGATTGTGCAGCTGTTCTGTGTGTATCAGGTCTAGAGGCTAAGCTTACAAGAGGATGGTTAGAAGGGTCCTGTAGTGTGACTTACTGCATACCTTATGCATTTTGCCAAGTGTTTTTTAAAACCTGGAAAAAGATCAGGCAGCAACAAAGTGGAGAACCCACAAAACAGTTCTTGTGAAGGGCTGCAAAGGGCTCCATGTCTGAAGGCAAAATCGGTCTGTGGCTGTTTTGTTCCCATTGTGGTCTTCCAGACCACTTTCTGTAAGATTAATGTGTTTTCATAGTTCAGTATACCTTTCTATAAGAACGTAAGAAAAGTCTATGCTGATCAGGCTAAAGCCCATCTTATTCTAGCATTTGCTTTTCACAATGGCCAGCCAACTACTGCTGGGGTCCTCATGAGCAGGAGAAGAGGAAACTTCTCTTCTGCTGTTGTTTTAATGATAACTGGAGGTATGCTTCCACCATCCTAGAATTAACACTGAATGTTCAAGACGCCTGATGGACTTGCATTCCATAAACGTGTCCAACCTGCTTTTAAAGTCATCCAAATTAGTGGCCATCGCCATGTCTCATAGTTGTGAATTTTTGTTAATTTCAATTGTGTTAAGATATACTTCCTTAATCTATTCTGAAACACCTTCTAACCAATCTCTTTTGAGATAAAAACTAACAAGAACTAATAATTAAGATAGAGAAGAGAGAAAAAAGTAAAGAATGAAAAAGAAAACAATGTCAAAACTTCAGAAAGAAAAAGAAATACAAAGAAGAATGACTTCTGACTTCCTTTTACAACAGAAATAAATATAAAGTTACATTAAACTCTTACTCTAAGCTTACAACGTAACTTTCATTTTTTCTATTATCTACTATTATTTCTAATCTTTAAATCCATGTATCATGATTTCATTTTTTTTCTATTTCATGCAAAAAGTGCAGAAGGGGCTTCCAGTCAACATTAAAATTGATCGATGTCTGTTATATAATCAAACCTGTCAATTTTGTCATCTCAGCCAGCTCCATCAACTTCACCATCCATTCTTCCATTGTAGATAATGGAACCTTCTAACCAATCTTATTGGATAACTCTAGATCCCAGTACTTTGAGAGAAGGAGAAATATTTCTTCCTATCCACCTCCCCCATATTGTGCATGATTTTATACATACTGAACATGTCCCACCTCAGGAATCTGTTTTCTAAGCTAGATCTGTCTTTTCTTGTGAGGAATGTTTGAACCTCCTAATCACTTTAGTTGCCCTCTTCTGTATTTTTTCCAGTTCTGTTATATCCTTTTTCAAATGTAGTAAACAGCGCTGCACGCAGTTCTCCAAATGTGGACATACCACAGTTTTGAATGTTCGCATTTTCATCTTCAATCCATTTCCTAAAGAACATTAGCATAGAATTTCCCTTTTTCACAGCTGGTGGACACTCAGTTGACATCTTCATTGAGCTATCCTTTATGATACCAAGATCTTTTTCCTGGGTAGTTACAGTCAGCTGAGAGTTCATTAGTGTAAATGTGAAGCTGGGGGTTTTGCCTCAGTATTCACCATTTACATTTATTTGAAGTGAACTGCATTTGCTATTTGATACCATCCAATTTAAAGACAGCATTCTAAAATTCTTCACATTTTTAGTTTTCATCGTGTTGAGTAGTTTGATATCATCCTCGAATTTGTCCACCTCATGCTTATCTTAAATCAAGATCATTTATGAGCAAATTAGAAAAGGCTAGTCTTAACACATCCTGGAGGGATTTCATATCTTACTTACTTCCATTGAGAAAATTGTTCATATATGCCTACTTTTTGTTTTCTGCTTTTTTAACCAGTTAAGAATCCATAAAATGTCAGGTTCTCTTATCCAGTGCTACTGAGTCTTATCCAGTGCTACTGAGGGTTGTTTTTAAAGGCTTCTTGAAAAACTAAATATACATGTTGACAGGGTCCATTCCCATGCCTCCTAACATTTTCAAAAAAACTCTAGAAGGTTGGCAAAGCAAGAGTTAATTTTGTAGAATCCATGAATATCTTCTTTCAGCAAGGTTTGATCTTCTATATGTTGGTTATTTTTATTTAATTACATTTTCCACCAATTTGCCCGGAACCAATGTCCAGTTGTTCAGAATTAACATTAAACTGATTGACCTATAATTCTCTGAATCTCCCCTGCCTCTTTTTCAAATTGGTGTCACACTAGTTGACTTTCAGTCCTTTCTTTTGGGTCCAATGTGAGAGATGTGTCATATTTTTGCAAGGAGTTCAGCAATCTCACATTTGACTTATTAAAGATCTCTCAGATGGGTGCCATCAGAATCTCCTGCTTCTGTGTTGTATAGTTTCTCCAGATGTCCTCTTTTACCTCAGTTGACTTCATTTCTGATTTACTCCCTGAGAAAAATACATGTCCTATATTAGGTATTTGACCAATATGTTCTGTTCCAAAGGCAGATTTGGTTTTTCTACAATTTCTGAATCCTCTTTGAGCATCTCTTTCCTTCCCTTGTCATCCAAAGGCCCTATTGCTTCCCTGAGTTAGTTTTCTTTTTCAAATATATTTTAAAAAGTTTTTTTCTGTTTCTCTTAATTTTTTTTTACCATATGGCTCTCAAGGTTTTTTTTTTTTTTACATTTCTTATTGTCACCTTACGCTTTTTCTGTTCTTTCTTCATATTAGAACAGGCTTTCAGTTTCCTAAAGGAAGAGCCTTCTTCCTGGACATAACTAGAAATTCATACTGGGCTGTTCCTGGACTTGGTTGACCTTTTCTTCCATTGTTTCATGCTTTGTGGATTCAAATAATCTTCAAGCATTATTGGAGAAATTTAGCAACCTTGACGTTTCCTTTTGTTTTTTTCCCTAGACCCTTTATTTCTACTTTCTGGCACTTTGACTCTGGGGTGCACACTGGTTTCATAGACAGTTTCCTTCAAAATTATCATTATATTTCCTGTCATATTATTTCTACTGTAAGGGGATTGGCTTTTGGTTTTCATACTTCTGTGATCCAAAGCATATGCAAGACTTAACAGTTTATATCCACAATATTGAGATCTTCTCATACAGAAACTTATTCAGTAACCTTAATACCTTTTCCACTGAAGTGTTATCAGCTCCTACTGTTAAGATTCCCTTCATTCCATGATAGTAGTAGTCTCATTAGTTACTTTCTGAGAGTATTGTTTTTTTGTAAACACCCCCCCCAAGTCTATTTTAAGTACTGTTTTCTTTCCATATTGCAAATGCTTTCATGCTTTTCCTTCCAACCTCTGTGGATTCACTATTTTGTATATCTGCTACTTCAGACACTACATCACACACAGCTGAATAATACTTTCAAGTACTTAAAGATTTCTGCTTCTCCATATTCCCCTGCAATCTTCTAATTTCTGATCTTGACAATAAAATTGATCCTTGTCTATTAGGAAGAGATCACCTAACCCAGCTATTTCAGAACACTTGAGCTGTTCTCCTAAGTACTCTCCTGGAGCTCATACATTTCTTCCAAAAGGATTTTGATCCATCCTGAGCATTCTATCTCACTGCTGTGTTTTTGTCACTTCTTTAGTTCTGTAGAAGCCAAATTTGGAGACAGGCTCTGGTATTAAATGCAAACATGCAAGCTAGAGCAAATCTGAGTTCAGACTGAATGGTCCTTCAGGACAAGAATCTACAGTAGGCAGGTTCAGTAGGCAGAATGTGTAAAGGAACCAATTTTTTCAGTGTCTGGGGAAACAAAGAAGGGTTGAGTAACTTGAGTAATATACTCAAGTATATTGAGTAATGACAGTGCTGTGCAATTTCAGGGATGCAACCCTATTTCTGCAGGAGGGAAAGAGTTACAAAACCCAGAATTAGCATTTACTTCTAAATCATAGTAATTCAGTATTTTTGTAATTGAATTATACTGTATGTCAAGCCACTGATGATTTAAGTATCTTTAAGTATTTATACAAAAATAAATAAATAAGTAACATGCATGGACATAGTTGTATTTATATAGTTCAAATGAAAGTTGCTTAATATGTTAACGACAGCTTTGCAAATGCTAGACAATGAAAGGTAAGTATTTCACTGATAAACTATTTTTACAGAAGATACTGCAGTGACTATGTATTCTCTTTCTTAGTCTCTTATATTATGTATTCAAGATTTGGAGTTGTAATTTGGTACATAATCAGATGGGAAAAATCAGGTTTTTTAACCATTACTTTGCACTTTTTAATGCAAGTATGGCCATCAGGTACTTCTATTCACAGAGTATGTTATGACAACTTGCTCCAAACCTGTCTCTTTAAAGATGGGTGCACAGAGGACTTGGGTCTTTGCCCAGTCTTATAATTGTAGTATTAAAGTAGGGGTTTTCACACCTCCTAAAAAAAGAAGAATGCAATTAACCTCTCCTAGTTCTTTGCTGTATAGATACAGAGGCATCTTACTTGATTGACCCTCTGATTATAATAAATTATATTGTTCAGATTTTTTTCAGGAAGATGCTTTTTCTCTGGTAGCGTTTAAAGTTAGAAATGGTAATAATTAGTGAGTTATATTATTCTTTATGACACTACCTGTAGAATAAAATGAGGCTTTAGTCAGCAACACTGTATTATAGATTTAAATACTGAAGTATCTGACCATTTGGAGTAGTGTATGTATGCTTTTCATGTAGATATTTTAGCAGGAACATTGTCTTCCTTATCTTTTATTGTGTCCACACCAGCTCACAGCAGACTGTAAATAGTGCCTTTTATTATCACAAGATGGAAGTCAAGTATATAGCCACAGCAGGTTTATTAACTAGTCTATATCACTAAATTCTTTCCGTGAAAGAACAAATTGTGTTAAGTTTCTATCTTAAAAATACCTTTGGAACCCAGCTTGTACTACAGAATAGAATGTTTGGAATTATATATGAAATGCCAACTATTTAATATTGCATTATTGTAATTTAAACTTTATACTTTTATTTAATACTTTAAATAGGACTTTACATCTTTTGCATGTTTCATAGCTAAGTTTGTTCTCAGTATTGCTCTTTTAAGAAGAGTGGTTTAGGCTTCAACCCTAAACATGCCTATACATGATTAAGCAATGCTGAACTCACCAAATAAAAATGAATAAGATTGTTCTGTAGAGCCATTTTATTTTCCAGACTATATAATGTGTAAAATCTATGTGAAAGGTAGACACTTCTTTTTTCACTGCATGGAAAGGTGCCTGAAGGAAAGAAAGATTATAAATTAACTTACACTGCTAGAAGAAACAAAGTGCTACTTTCTTAATGGTGAATAAAGTATTTTCTTTTTCTTCTGTGATTCTTCAAACTGTAGTAGAAGAAGTTAACTGCAGAACCAGGCATTTCCTACTATTCTTGCCCTTTACTAAATCCTCTACTCAAAAACACAGTTTTGCTTTCTTATAGCTGTTGCTAGAACAGAGGAATTTTATGATAAAAGAGCTTATTCTTTCAGTCTCCTCTTTCTTAGTTGATGCTCTTCTTACCTTTTGCCTCGGGAGCTTCTAAGGAGAAAAGAAAAACAAGTGAAATCTGTGACACAGTGTGATGTTTTGCTTCACACTTTCTTCAGTTTGAGCACTTTAATACAATTAATCATAAAGGAATTTCATTGGGACAAGAATGATGATACAAATGTGAATTGTAATTGAACACATTCAAAGTCTGTATCATGGAATGACATACCAGTCAGAATATATCTGATGTTCCATTGTTCAGTTTTCTGATCTCATCTCCCATCCATTTAGATGGGTACAGTCTTTCAAAATTGTACATAAAACTACAAAGCAATTGTATAGTATTTATTTGAAATAACATATGGTTATAGAAAGTGCCATAATAATGGCTACATTTTGACAATTCACGTTAATAGAATTTGAGTGAAGAATTCAACTATGAATGGGCTGTTTAGAGAAAAGATTGGATTTGATCTTCCAAATGGACTAATTGCTATTTTATTTTTTTTTCATTCCAGTGTATCTTGAGGATAGTTTTGTAAAATCTGGAGTCTTTAATGTATCTGAACTTGTGCGGGTGTCTAGAAGTAAGTCTCCTTTTTGTTTTCTGAAGTTATGTTTTATTTTTGGATGTGTATTACATTTGTACATGTATGTGTCCCTACATGATCCTTTCCAGTGTTGATTCTTTATGATAGTGTACACAGTTGTATAACTGACAGTACTGGTAGTCCTCGCTTACCAACCACTTGTTCAGCGACCATTTGAGGTTACGACAGTGCTGAAAAAGGAGACTTATCACTAATCCTCAAAGTTGCAGCCATTGCAGCATCCCTGCAGTCATGTGATTGCAATTTGTGTGTTTGGCAACTAGCACATATGTACAACAGTCGCAGCATCCCACAGTCATGTGATCACCATTTGCAACCTTCACAGCTGGCTTCTGACTTGTAAAGTCAATGGGGAAGCCAGCAGGAAGTTGCAAGTTGCGGTCACATGATGGCACGCTTAACAACCTGCAGTGATTTCGTTCATGACCACACTGGAACTGACTTCATAAGTCGGCACAATTACATGACATTTCACTTAACTGACCTTGCTGCTTAGCAACGGAGTTGCCAGTCCCAATTGCGGTTGGTAAGTGAGGACTACTGTAATGTAGTTAATTTTTCAGCACTTGTATAAGCATCCATAGGTGGTAATTGTCTAACCTATTATGATTTATCATATCTATCCATCTTCAAGGTATCTATTGAAATCAATATCCGAATTAATTTGTTTTTTTTTTGTAAGACAATTACAATCTACAGATAATTAACTGGTAGTATGTTCTGTTAAACTCGTTGGGGCTTACTTCTGTTTAATCATACCCAAGACTGTAATATTAAGCGTTCAGAATACATTGAAACTCTTTCCAGATGTGTAGTAGTTTTGAGCCCTTTAATGTTGCAAGTTAATTGCATATAAAGTAATGTAAGGTACATCTGTTAGTGACATGAAAATAAAACACACAGCTTGGAATATAGTAAGATTATAAATGGAAAATAAATAATGTTAAAGGTTTATTTTCAAAAGGCGTTTCTCACAAAACAAACATTTGAAATCTATTCATTATTGCCTATAGAATATGCAACTATTTTGACTGGATATGTGTGAGAATTAAAGAACGCACAGAACTAGTCAATAGGGCTGTGCAAAGCTTCAAAGGGGTGCTTTACTGTGCAAACCTTTGAGTGAAGCAGTCCCTCAAAGCAATTTTACAAAGCAACGTGTCCTCTTGCATTTAGGAATGGTCTCCAAAACTCACACTATGAGGGAGGGCCTTCTCTGACAGCATAGGTTGAGCTCATTCTGGACATCTTTGGCATGAAATGAACACTGTCTCACAGTGTGTGCCAGAAGCATCCTGCCTGAGGCACTCTTAGCACAAACTGGGTTGCTCCAGAATCACTGCAAGCTATCACACAGTCTGTGCCAGAGCTATTCTTCTGGTGCCTGGTGCCTCCTCCAGATCATTTGCCAAAGAATTTTGGCAAATAGTTGAAAGAGGCCAGCCATGTGGAAACTCTCAGTTCATACCACTGTTTGCCGATTGGAAGTAAGTTGAAAGAGGCCAGCAACACAAAGGGCCAAAAGACCTTCTTTGAGGAATATTGGGAGCAGATTGAGAAGAACCTTCTACAGCGCTAGCTGAAATAAGACTCCCATCAGCCTTCTTCCATAATACTGGCATGAAGCAATTTAAGGGGAATAGGAAGCAAATCAGATTCCCTCCACAGCCCAGATTACCTTGTTAAAACAAACCTATGTTGCTTTGCATAGGTCTGTGAGTCAATTATGCCTTTGTCTAGCATTGTCTTCTCCAACATACTTCCCCTATGATTTATTGGACTGCAGGACATGTTATCCATCTTGGCCTTGCATGCTGAGATGGGAGGGAAGGCTTGTCTCATGTCCCTAAATAGTACCAATTTTGTCTTTCAATTGTACAAGGACAAATAATTTAGTCATAGTTTTCATTACATAAAAGTGAATTTGTTTTGATTTTGGATTATATTAATATGGCTGTTAGAGAATATGCATGACTTTAAGCTATGTTCTTTAGCACCTATAACCCAGGGAGCTGGAGTAAACTTCCCCATTGGAGAACTTCCAGGTCAACCATATTATCATGACATGAACTCAAGTGTTAACTTACAGCGCTCACTATCCTCTCCACCAACCAGGTGAGTCTATTATAAAAAGTCCGTGGTTGTGTAATATTTTAAATGATTTTTCTTTGCAGCTTTTTAGTAAAATGGTTATGCATTTGTCTAACAACTTAGTCTGAGTTTGGGGGGAGAGAGGGGTAGTTGGTTCTTGATGGAATAAAAAGGTAAGTTGATAGATACTGATCAACATTTCTCAATAAATAATTTCAAATGATAGTTTTTGTAATGAAAATGATTATGGTTTGTAGTTAACTGGAGATCAGAGTCTTTGCTACTCCATGAAAGAATGAAAATGTTGAGAGAAAGCCTGTAGTTCCCAGGCAAGGGAGTTAATATCCACAGAGATAGGTGCCTCAGTCCATTATCTGTTGACTCAGAAAGGCAGGGAAGAGACTTAGAATTTAAACTCTGTGGCACAGACCTACATACAGGCTTTTATTCCTGTGTACTTTAATAGGCATATCTTCTGTATATGTATGGCTTCATTTTTGACTGCAGTAATGGAATTAATCTGGCTGTGCTGGGTATGTGAGCCTTCTGCAGAGAAGCCAGTTCCTGAAGAAAGGGTTAGAATGTGAAAAGCCAAGATGTCTTGCTGTGCCTGTTGAAGCCAAACTGCACTCCTAATCTAAAAAAACGTCACTAGTGTATTAATAAGAGAAAAATGTGTACAGTACATATAATTTTAAGCTTGTGTAAAATGTGAGTGTGTCTACCAAGTGTAGTTTTGGGCTTGGTGTGTCTGAAAAGGATTGTACTTTAAAATATGGACATAAAAGCTGTTTAAACAAGCTATTATTTCTATATATTTACAGTAAGAGACCCAAAACTATATCCATAGATGAGAATATGGAACCAAGCCCAACAGGAGACTTTTATCCTTCCCCAAATTCACCAGCTGCTGGTAGTAGGACATGGCATGAAAGAGATCAAGGTGAGTAAACCCATATTACATAAAAGTGAATTCTCAGTTCATTCTGTGTCTACTCAGAAGTAAGCTCTATTGAAATCAAACTAGATAGATGGATAGATAGGCATGATCTTAGAGCTCTTATTTATATAATTTCTTTGTAAATTATGAATATATGGTAGATTAGAATGGACAAGAAAAATTTAAATCTTTTGAGGTTATAATACTTCCTTAGAATTATATTATGTTCAGTAGTAATTTAATAATCTCATCCTCATTATTGTAAAGTTGCATTTTGTATTTATCAAGCACACAAATCCCTTTTTCAAAGCCATGGTACACATTTAGAGTCACAAGAAGTATTTAATAATTGATTTACTGGCAGGCAAAATGTAGGGACACAATTAGCAGAATCTAGAAAGATTAGAAAATGATTTAATAAATTATTGGACTTTTCACAGATACTCTGAAAGAGAGGGTGACATGTTTTTTTTTTTTTCTGGCCATGTTTCTATGCATTTAATAGCCTCACATGAAAATATTTATTTCTATCAATCTGTTCATATGCACTTTGTGTGAAATAAAATCTGAAATATAAATGAGTAATACCCTGTTTTAGAATATTTTAATTTGTTCAGCCATGGACAGCATTTCACGGCAATATTAATTTGAAGACAAAATTAAGCATATGTAGTGAACGGAAATTCACAAGACTTCCTTTATTTTATAGTATTGCTTAGTATTTTAAAGCTCTGTGATGTGTTACAGAAAATTCCAAATATTTACTAAAATATGTTTTATCTGATACAAATATTGCATTTTTTAAAAGTTAGAATTAACGGTTTTCAGGAGTTTCTTCCCTTCCTCTCATTTATATCTACAATCACTTACCTATTCCCCAGCTATAACTGATGCCACCATTTCTAATTTATACTTCAACATAATTAAGCCAATTTCATATATTGGTCATAAATTTCTTCCTAATTTCTTCCTAATACAACATTCAAAGGCTCACGATGCTATATAAAGTTCTTAGTTTTTCCCTGATACCTATATATCTTAATCCCTTTGTACTGTAGTTGTCGTCTCCCCTTTTCTTTTTCTGTTCTTTGAACAGAACTCTTAAAGCAACTTTTTGAGTCCTTTTTCTCTTTTTTCCAAAATATAAATGTGAAAATATTTTTTTTCATTTTGTGATTAACAAAAATGAAAATTTGCAGTATATACTTATGAATTTGATACCAAAAAGCTTGCAACATGTATTTATTTGTATTTTTCAATATAAAGTAAATCCGCCAAATAATTGGCTTGTTGTGTTTGTTTTCTAAAAGTGTCATCTGTGTGTTGGCGTTCTTGTTATTATGAATATTTTTTTGGAGTTCAGATAGTACAAGAAATGAGATGAAGAATATTGCTTAAATTGCGCATTACTTACCTGTTTCTACTCCATTGCTCTTGCCCTGTATAGAAATGATTGTCTTTACCAAGAACCATCACAGATATTTATAGGAAGAATTGAGAAAGCAATTTCCATATTCAAGGTTAAAAGCAATGCTACAGTCACATTTGTACAATCACTTCTATACATGGTGTGAGAACAGGAAGGAAGTAGGTAAGCACAAAGCCTGCTCCTGATGTGTAAGGAAGGGGACATGACATCTATACAGATTTTCCATTTTTGTTGTCAGAGTCTAATTGTCAAAATTGAATGTGCTTATAGATTAAAAGTTCCTCGTTTGTGGTGGTCTCTGCATAGTTCTAGTTGTGGAGTGTAGAGTTCTGTGGTGCTTAAGCTTTGGTAACCTTCAGTTAAGATGAAAAATGTGTCTGAGTGTATTCATGGACATGAATAGGGCATTAAAGGGTTAAATTGTTTCAAATACAGACTTAATTTGATTTTTCAGAATTTTAGTTCTTCTAGTTTGCCTTTTTTACAGTTTAGCCTTTCTGATTGATATTTAATATTAGTTTATAAATAATATGTTCTCTTAAGGTGGGATTAGTTTATTTTCTATATCATTACTATGCTTTGTGCATGGTCATTGAATTTATTCCTTTTTTGTTATCTATGTTCAGTTTCAGTGATATTTTTCATGCCACTTTAACTTTCTTAGATCAAAATGCATATTATTCCATTGATGTGCTTCAATAACAAGTACATCCTTCATTGTCAATTAGTCTGCCAGAGTAGTGTATCCTGACTGCATTGACACATGTCTTTCTAGCTGTTTTAAAATGAAAATAACTTGGGCCAGAAAGCATGGGTTGTCTATCAGAGTAATTATTCTGTTACTGGAGTAGTTTTTTCTGGTCTTCTGAATTTAAGAGGCCAATGCCTTTGCGCCATGATTAGATACATTTGAGGCTTCATTTTGTGGGAACTTCAGCACAAATAATGACTTTGGTGTTCCGAGTTGGTAAGTACTAAGAGACCTGGTGCAATTTGTCCTAGAATCATCACATCTCCAGGGGATCTTCTTACTAGTTACATATCTTTTCAGCTTCTCAGTTTGAGTTACTGAACATTATGGAGGCTTTGGTTTTGCTTTCCTCTAATCTCAGATATAAGGGTAGGAAGAAGCTGCACTTACGAAGGGTCTCCATGCGAGAGGATTTGGTGTCATCACAAAGGAAAAAGAAGAAACTCTGTTGACTAAATTGCTGCTTTCATAAATTTCTGAGGCTAGTGGCAGAAGATGAGTTATTGTTAGCCTCAGTTCCCTTCATGCAGTGCCATAAAAGTATGGTCATGCAATAATGGTAGACACAGCTTTTCTAAAAGGTTCCTGAAACTCAGCTGCACCTGAGATCTTTGCTCCACAAATATGAATTTGCAGAACCACAGTTATTGGTAAGTAGTTATTTTTTTAACAACAACAAAAAAGATGACAGTTCTGTTGTCAGCTTAAAAAGGGGGGCATTGTGTGGATTTTAAACGGTACATATTAAGAGTTTCATCTTCGAGGAAGTGAAAGTTATCCTAAATATCAGGTTCTGAGTTCCAGTCCTTAAGAAGTCAGAATACTACTGTTTATGTGCAAGAGAAATATCAACATATTTGGGAGCCTGAAGGTTTGTAAAACTATGTAAAAAGCAAGGTTAGGGAGAAATAAAATTAAACTGAAGATTCCAGAGCATTGTAATGAAGATTGAGCATATTCATTGACCATTGAAATTTGACTGACTGATTAGTGGAGGCAAAAGAGTATCTTCAAAACAGCAGCACTTTGCCCCACAATATTCTGTTGTATTTCCTGCTTGTTTAACTTAGAGTCATAGATAGCAAGTTGGTAGATCTTTTTAAACATGCTATTATATACATAAATTACTTGCTCACTGAATTAGCTAATTTGGAAACTAATTTGAAATTATGTATGGAAATGGATGACTAAGGGCATAAGATTAAATCACATTCTTGGTATATACATTTATCTGAACTGTTCAAAAATTACTCTAGGTAATTTGCAGTTGATTTTAGTTGGTAGAGATTGTGCATATCCCTGATAGTTTTAGATTTTAGAAGGGAAACTTCATACAGAACAAGAATCTTACACTAATAATCTGATCCTAAAATAATTGAGATTATTGGACCAATAGAATATCAGGTCATCCTATAATGGCATCAGGGTCTGTCCTGGCTTGCCAGTTAAAATCACTTGGCACTTAAGTGAAAATGTAGCTCTCCATTCTACTTTGCTTAGAGAGTTAATTCTGATACTTTTCCTTCTAAATAAAGATACTTACCAAAACAAAGGAACCAACAGATTTAGCATGCACAAATAATTTTTATATAATAGTATTTTTAAAAATACTGCTTAACTCATATGATCCTTGGTCTTATATGGATCACAGCCTATGGTCTTACACAGCCTTTATTTAACATTACTCAGAAACGTGAAGTGATAATGAAAAGGAACAGACAGGTATACTTCATATTAGTCCTCAAAATAGAGTTCTTTTCATCCTTATCCAAGTTCATATAATAATAAAATTAAAATTGATATTAATTTATATGATTATAGAATCCGGCCAGTGTTCTGTATAAGTAATACTATTTATAAAGGATCCTTCTTTGAAAATTAAATAATTTAAAACATGAAACAGCTGCACACATTGCTATGCTGGGGTTTTGTGAAAAGAACTGACGTGTTTTTTTTTTTAAAGAAGCTCTGGATTTTTTTTTTTAAAGAACAGCAAACTTAATTGGTCTCTTGGGAAACAGAAAGCCTTTATCTTGCATATTTCGTCAGTAGTTTAAACTTTTCATAATTTTTGAATTTAGAGAAATATATTTGACCCAGAGTAGAAAAGAATGATGAGATGCTTTACGTCATGTACTGTAACTGTAATATTTTAACGCTGCATATCCTAAAGCATTTTAATACTGTTCGAGTATTAAATTAAAGCATTTTAATACTGTTAGAGTATTAATGTTTGGAATTGTACATTAGTGTGTACAATTAAATAAATTTTAATTTTACAGTTTCTTCATCATGTTCAGTTTCCTATGATTCTCCTGCATTCAACAGCAACAAATCATTACAACCACAGCTTACCATTAAAACAGAAGCTCTTGGATCTTCTTCTCCTGTTCTTCACCTACCCTCTGCTGGGCCTCCTTGTGATGAGGAACAAGTATCCTCTCCTGGATATCCTTCTGGACCTTTGCCATCTTTTGCTATTTCCCCATCTTCTGGACTTGCTTTTTCTGGAATTCCTTTAATTGCAGGGCCCTCTCCTGATGGGTCTTTTCTCATTAGACCTTCTTCACATGGTTTCTCTAAAATGGATATATTAATTTCTGAGCTAAGAGAATTAAAAGAGGAGGTAGGTAGTGCTGTTCAGGAACTAAAAAACATAACTGATCAGCTGGGCCACTTGCTTGCCTACACAGAACAGAACTCAAAAGTAATTCCTAAGGCACCTACTGAGGGTTGAGCTATATCATGGGAAAACACCCTCCATCTGGATTATTTTATTGAATACTACTTAACTATGTTACTCTGTGTTCATTTCTTTCAAAAGCATGACCAAAAGATTATCTTAAAAGAATTATATATCTATATTCTGCTAGCAAATCATTTGTCTTGTTGTAAATATTTAATATTTCATAGCAAATAAATGTATACATGCCTTATATGTCAGTTTTTGTGTTTTTATTTAACGTATATTTAGAAACAAACTGTTTCCTCCAAAACTGGTTGTTTATTTTCCTCTTAATACATCAATATTCCTAAAATAAGAATTGTTTCTAACTTCCTGTTAGAAAGTGTGTTTCAGAGGAAAGCTGCTGTGGTTTGTTTATCTGATACTTATCTTCTCAGAGGTTTGAACTGTAATATTAAAAGTATTTCAGTGGGAACATTGAACAGGTTATAGAATTTCACTGAAGTTAATACCATATTCCCAGTTGTTTTGGAGCACTAGAATTCTTGTGAAAGGCAGTTTTTATTGACTTAGTGGTCAGGGACCAGGGCTACTAAATTCTGAATGATTGAAATCTCAGATTAAGCTGTTTGATTTAAAGAAGCATTAAGATGGTATTGGAACTGGAATTGTGGGTGGAAAAAAATATTAATGTAATGCATTTAATATGTATAAAATAAATGCCTAATTTTCTTTCTGAGGGCCATTATTGGCAGTTGGAAAATTATACTTAAGTTGAATTAAGTTGAAGAGATGTTAAAAGGAAACATAAGTTTTTAAAAAACAGTGAGCTGTCAGATCATCAGTTGGATAAGCCTGGTAGAAGGAAAGAGGTCATTTTCATCTCTTTTCCACCTCTCCACTATTTTAGAGATTCTGGTAGACCTCTGGAGCAGTTTTTCAGGAATGCAAGGATTCTGAGGCAAAAAGGTGATTTGATAAATGTCCTGTTGAAGTCCTTTGGTGGAGAATATAACTTCTACCAGTTACAGTTAACTAAGTGCTTTTGGCTTCACGGTGAAAAGCAGCAGTCTTATATTAAATCAAACTATTGATCTATTTAAGTAGCATGAAGTTGTGTGCTTCAGTGTTTTAAGCAAAGATTTTTTCCCCCCAGCTCTGTTTAATGGCTACCAAATTCGATGTTAGGTAGGAGATCTGTGATCTCTATTTTCTGTGCTTTGCAGTATTTTTCTAACTGTCTTGTAGATATATTTTTTCTTCTGAAACTAATAGCTTTTTCTGGGGAAGAATGCTATAGGATTTGGTCTCATGCTCAGTATCAACTTTGTTATTAAAACTTGGATTGCAGATATGGAGAGAATGCTTATCAGATTTGCAGATGATGAAAAATTGAGTGGATAGTTAATAGTCTAGAACAGTGTTTCTTCCACTTTTTTCTCTCAGGACCCCTTCCCATTTTTAAAAATTATGGAGGGCCCCAAAAGAGCTTTTGCTTGGATGGGTTATGTTTATTGATATTTACCATATTAAAAATTTAAATTGATGCATTTGCTGCCACTGCTACTTCCACTTCTTGTGATTGCTTGATGGGGTTTTAATACTGAATTATTTTTCAACATAGGCTGACAAATAATTTTGGTTTCATGGACTCTGAGAGGGTCTTGGGGGACCCCCAGGGGTCCTAGGACCACACTTTAAAAAACATTGGTCTAGAAGACAGAAACAGAAAAAAAATCAAAGTGTTCTTGACAGGTTAGAAAAAATGGGATGAAGCTTAGTTTCTAAATCACAGGAAGTAATACTTTTATTCCCTTCTGCCCTAAAACTCCACTTCAGATAGGTGTTCAGTTTTCAATATCACATTTTAAAAACAGTTCAGGCAATCTGGAATAGGGCAAAGAGATAATCAGATAAAAATTAAGTATTATAGGGAGACAAATGAAAGGACTGTATTTGGCTATCCTTCAAAAAAAGACTGATGGTAATTTGAAGAGGTGTCACAAAAACAAAGGCTAGGATATTTTTCTCTGTAGTCTCAGACTTCAGGACACAGCATAATGGTTTTAAGTTATAAAAAGGCAGTTGAATATGAGAGTAGTACAACTATGGAACTAAGTTGCAGTATTTTTATTTTGCAATTTTTTTTTGCCTACTTCGCAGAAGTGACTCTGAGTGGCATACAAGATTTAAAAACCCAACAATTAAAAATAACCTAAGATAAATGCTAAAATCCCATCCACAACAGAGGTTGCCTAACATGGCCTGAACATCTAATGAGATAGTGGAGTCCTTTTTGCTGTATGTGTTCCAGCAGGAACCGGAGAGCTGTTTGTCAAGCATGATTTAAGTTGGATGCTTTGGTCTACATGGACCCTTCTATGATTTTGTAATTTGTATTACCGCCCAGAGTCCCTCTTTTGGGGGAGATGGGCGGTAATAAAATTTGAATAGTAAATAAATAAATAATTTAGAAGAACGGAAGAAAAATGTTTTCCTTGATCGAGAAAACACGGTGTGAGGTTATTAGTTTCAAGAAAATGATGTTGGTTATGAATTTCCCAAATCAAATCTGGTTAATCGGAAGGATTTAACTGCTAATTTAATCTTGCATTTATGCATATAAAATGTTTGTTGTCAGTGAGATACAGCCTCTCATACCAAGTTTGTTGCCCAATTATGGAATTTGTCCTGTTTTATAATACTTGCTTTTTCACAAACATGGACTTACTACAAAATAAACAGTGTTGTTTCTTACCATTTAGGACAGTTTAGCAAATACTTACTATTCCCAAGAGGCAAGTACAGAAATAGAAATAATGCTGATACGTTATTAGAATTATCAGATTGAAAATGAAGGAGATCTGGGATCAAATCTCATCTTGTTCAAGAGGTTCATTGAATAATACTAGGCTAGCCACCAGATCTCAGCCTAAACTATCTCAAAGGGTTGTGGGAAAGATAAAACTATGGAGAAGGAAACCATGCTGCCTTGAACTCCTTAGACAAAATTTGGGATATGAGTATAAATACTCCTGTAAGATATAATGGCATTTCATGCTTCGGTTCTGTCCATCTTGTTAATGTGAGTATAATTGCACTAAAATTTGCATTAACATTGAATTGTTTTTGTTTTTGTTTACTCATGTTCTTTAAGCATCAGGAACTATAACTTTTTGAAGTTGTGAACCCAGTTTAGTATTTATACAAGCAGTGTTTTTATTGATTCTGTTGTTTTCTCTATATTTGTAAATGTAAGATTTTTCTATAAATAGAATTATTCATGTAATAGCGGCTATACAAACATTGTAGCCACAGTCCAAAATAGAAATAGACTTGTGAACCTCAATGATACAAAACACATCTTTAAACCCACTGATTTCACTGAGCTTAAATCATGTAACTGATTTTTAATCTTTGCTTAAAAGTGGTGATTTGTAAGGCATGGTTCTTCAGTGCATCTTTGTGGTTTTTCTGTGCATAAGTAGATTGCATTGCATTCAGTAAAGGATCACACCAATTCTTCATACACAACAATATATTTTCCAGTAGCAAGCATAACATTTTTGGCTTTTGGAGTTAAATTTCATCATTAAAACCAAGGTTTTTCATTTTGTTATTAAAGTTCAGCCTCAGTTAGAAAAATATTCTGAAGGAATTTTTCTAAATGATGTAATCCAAAAGATGGTTATGACGTGTAGAAACCCAATAGTGTTTACTAGGATTTCGTGATCTGATCTCATTCTGGGAGAGCATGAGGATTCTAGTAAGCTACATATACAATGGGAAGGCATTTATAAAGCATATTTATCTTTACCTTTGTTTTTTGTTTTACAGATTATTGGAAAAGTGATCTTAATTACAACATGCAGAATCAGGGGCTAGAACAAAGGTCCATGTTTATATGGGCTCCAGAGAACAGTGTTAGATCTGTATGAACTATGAGCAGTGGTCAACTTTCTTATCTCTTTCCCTCCATAATGATAGCTTGAAAAGCTATGTGTATGAAATAAAAGATAGGTCTATATTCAGGGTCAGTTTGGATCTTAGCCTGTTCCCTAGTTTTGGCAAAGTGTAACTTCTTGACTTTGCATCCATTGTGCAAATGGGGATGTTCTTATTCAGATACGTTCTGCTTATGGTTTTTTGAGTATAAATGGCATTGCTTGCAATGCTCTAAACCAAGTATGAAAGGCAAGACTGCTGTGATTAAATGGAGATGGATTTGGGATTTAAGCTGGTGAAGTAGATGCAAAACTATTCTGCATCTGTGCTGCTATCCCT
Source organism: Candoia aspera (assembly GCF_035149785.1). Taxonomy (NCBI): domain Eukaryota; kingdom Metazoa; phylum Chordata; class Lepidosauria; order Squamata; family Candoiidae; genus Candoia; species Candoia aspera. The sequence continues at coordinate 188,576,559 of NC_086154.1, forward strand.
TTGTGATTCCCCTGTAACTTCATAGGAAAATGAACATGTTGTGTTGCTGTCGGTGAAAGCTAAGCAGGTGTCCAGTGCGGGCAGGTGGATCCTTGAGCTTTGCCTCACTTACATGTTGACTCGAGTTTAGTTCCTTTAGCAGGTGGCTTGCTGATTGGGGTGCCATGTGACATTTACCAAGGGAGTTCCTTGGATGACAGTCTGCTCATAGAGAGGCAGAGGGTCTTGCCTTTTGATGAGGAAATTGCTGAAACTCATGTCTCATTAGTGTTTCCTAAGGTTCTTGGGAAGCAAACAACAGTTTAATTAAAGTCTGACGTAAACACATTTCTGCACATTTTCCCTGCAGCATTTTTTCACATTAGAATTGATCAAAATAGTTGCCTTGGGCTAACTTGAACAGATATACATCTGGAGCGCCATGTGTGCAAGCTGCCGTTGAGTGAGCTACATACGCTACGCTTCATAGCAACTTTCTTGTTTGCCTTACTTTGTAGGTGCAATTACCTCATTGGGAGATGAATTGATCTAACTTTTTCCAATTTGTTTAGGCCTTTATCTCTCTGACATGCTAGTGATTTCAAATTTATAACATAGTGCAATCTAGACATGCATATTCTTTACCTTTTTCGTATTATGCAGTAATAACCTGCAGCATTTAATTTATCCAAGCGTCTGTTTAATTTCCTCTGAAACTTTTTTCAGGAATGTATTCAGATATTATTGTCTCCATTATATTACTGTAATATACATGCACAGTGTTGGTATCAGAGCCATGATTTACAGAATGACAGCAGATTTTTCTGTACTACAGAACACATGGTACAGTTTTAGCTCAGCCTTCCTCAGTCTGAGAACTTTTAACTCCCAAAATTATCAGCAGTGGTGAAGATGGATGGGGTGTTCTCAACATTGTACTTTTCACATTTGGGGGGGTGGGCTGTAGAAGGCTATTTAAACCAAAATCAGACAACTCTCTAATGCTAACATTGATTTCTCTTACTGCATCTGTCATTTTGATCCACAACTAACAGAATCCGTTCCATTACTGATGTAAACGGCTTTGTTGCAGTTTGCAATTAGGGCTCTGCAAAACATTTAAAAAGACGCTTCGCAAAGCACATTGGTGTGAATGATGCACCCCTCTTTTTGAAGCATTAGAACAGCTGTGTCCTTCGGGAGGCTGGGACAGCTGCTTCGAAAGCTGTCCCCTATTGTCTTTGCATATATGTGCATCCAAAGACAATGCTTCCATTGGGGCTGCCAGTGAAGGAAGTTGTGCCGAGCCTCCTAACATACGCCACTGCTTCAATACATCAAGAAGGGGTGCTTTGCTAACATGCTTAGCCATGTACCCTTTTCAAATACACGGCTCTGTTTGTGATACCTCATGATTGTTACTCCATTATGAATAGACGGTTTCATCATTTTGATCCTAACTGCTGCAACATATTTTGTTGATGTGATAAACTAAAATATGTGAGGCACTTTAAGTTTCTTTGTTAAAAATGCGTCACATATACAGACACATGTGCTCACATGCATAATCAGTAGAGAGTACGTAATCCATTTCTCGTGTGTCACTTCTAAAACACTTCAGTATTTTACTTCCACAATTTCCTGCTTCCCTCACCCAAGCAATTATTTATTTAAGTCTATTATTTTCCCAAGACAATAAAGCTCATTGAAAACTATTCATTTTACCTTTTAAAGAAACAAATGACTCTCACTAGGTTTAGCTGCAATGACTGACAAGGATGTGTGTCTGAAAACAACACTTCTTTAATTATGAACATCTATTCATCATTAACATGCAAAACAATTTTGTATCTTTGCTTTCAGTTCTTATTTTAAAGGTTGTTTACTGATGGGACGTTATGAATGAAAGTATGTAGTAGTGGTGGTGGTAGTAACGGAGCAGTTTTGTCAAGGCAGTCTTTCATACAAATCTTATTCCCCTTTAACTTCTTTGATTAGAGAAAAGGCACTATCTACATTTATTGATGACTGGAAACCTCTTACGGACTTTTTGCGTAAAAATGAAAAAAATGAACTTGTGATTTATGGCTTTGATGATTAGACAGGATAGATGATAGAAAAAAGAGTATTATGATGTACCTTTAGAGAGGTTAAATTATAACTGTACTTATAACTGCTGTGAAAAAATATTGGAAGCAACTTCTTTGTATCTTTTTTCTTTTCTATTTTTCTTCAACTTTTTTTCTTTTCTTGCACTTTTTGCTTTCTCCCTCCCTCCCTCCCTCTCTTCCTTCCTTTATATTAGTTTGTATTAGTTCTTACCTTCTTTTTTAAAAGTCGCAATAACCATCATATTAAAAAAAATCTTAACTCCCTTGTTGGCTGGCTGTCCAATAATTAGTAACTTCTGTACTGTTTATTTCCCTTTTTCATTTGGAGAACTTTATTTTACATGCTTCTTTCTTTCCTGAAATTATATTATACAAGTTCTGTGGTGGTTGGTTTGCACCTAGATGTACAAGGCAGTACTAGAGTCTGAAGCTTGTAGTCCGAGCTATGCCCTTCTTCACTTTCTTTCTGCAGTGCATTAATTTTTTTTAACAGAAGGCAACTGGTGAAGCTGAGAAAAAAATGGTTACTAAGCTTCCTGTTCAAAATGTCAATGTGCTGCTATTTAAATTGGAAGAAGCAAACCCTGTGAACTCTTTTTGGGCTCAGAGCACACAGCAGGAGCAAGTTCATTGATTTTGAGAGCTTTTCATCTTCAAGGTGGGAATTTGGATGTGTTGTGCCTATCAAAAGCCACAACAACCTCTTAGTACTTTAATCTCAGCCTACGTTTTTAGTGACCTCACACTCACAGTCAAGAAAGAATCATTATATGAAAAGCAAATAGTTAAATCTTTTCAAGTGGCTTCTTATAAAATCAGGTTTTAAGAAAATGAGAAAGCTATTTGTTTGTAATATAAGTAATATATTCAATTTGTTTAGTATGAGGTGGGGGGGTTGGTCCCTTTGTGACAGTCTCAGCTACATGGACAAGTTCTTGGAGTTTTCCTGCAACATGTCTCAGAAATAGTGTGTCATTGCCTTCTTCCTAGGGCTGAAAGACAGTGTAACTGGCCCAAGGTCACCCAGCTGGCTTCCATGCTTACGGCAGATCTAGAACCCAAATTTCCCCACTCCTAGGACAGCATCTTAACCACTGGACCAAATTGGCTCTCAGGAGGGAATATATTTCAGTGAGGCAATTCCATTAACTTTAGAGGACCTGAGAGAGAGAGAGAAAGAGGGAGAGAGACTTGACTGACGCAGCTAGCATGCTTCATAGATGAGTAGAGAACTAAATACATATACCCCATGTTCTGAAGTCCTGTACTCTACTTGTTAATTTAATTCTTTTTTTAAAAAAAATCACATCAAAGGAAATTAGTTTGGAGAAATTGCTTTATTTATATCTTTTATAATTTTTTATCACTTAAACAACTTTCCAGTAATGAATGGCTAAGTAGTCTTTGTAAGAGTGATGGAATTGCTTCTTAGTAATTTGCTTCATATTTCTACTTTTTCTGCGGGATTTGTAGATCTTCTCAAGTGGTTTTTGGCAAACCTCAGAATAATCCTGTTGTAAGTCATCTAGAGTTGCTATTGTGAAATGAGTGACTATGTAAATAAATTCAGTCATTCAATCAATCAATCTTAAATATGAAACAGCCTTCAATCACAGAAGCTTCTGCTTAAGACAGGAAGTGCAGTAAGCCAAGAAGAACTGAAAACTACAATGCTAAGATTCCAGGAATCACTATTCGAAACTTGTAAAAATAGAACCTTTACTTCTGAAAGTCCTCTCCATAGACATCTTTCTTTTCTCTCTCTCCTTAAAAATGAGGGAGGTCTGGAATCAAAATCAGCATTATTGGGAAAAAAATGGTACAATTATTATTACAAACAATTGCAGGACAGTCCAGTTAAATATTATTTCTTGGCACCTTCTTGTCTAGTCAGTCAGGAGTGGGAAGGATCTGTAGATCAGACTATGTCAAGATGATATGTCTATCTTTTCCTCCATATCTCAATAGGGAGACGATTAAAAGCGTTTGCTGAGACCGAGCTGCAAGGTGTTTGTCCCTGCTTTCACTAATATTCATTGAACTATCTCCTCTGTCTCTATTTCAGTCATGTGTCCTATCTTGTGTATATCTAGTGCAGTGTTTCTCAACCTTGTCAACTTTAAGATGTGTAGACTTCAACTCCCAGAATTCCCCAGCCAGCATGTTGGCTAGGGAATTCTGGGAGTTGAAGTCCACACATCTTAAAGTTGACAAGGTTGAGAAACACTGATCTGTCCTAACAACCAGATCTAGCGTAATCTTCATACATATACTTTCATGCCTTCTTAAATATTCCTACTCAACTCCAGCTCTTTCTTTAATGCTATCCAGTCTATATAACAGTGTGATATTAAACACGTTCTCAAGAATTTTTTCAACTTGACATGTCAACTGAACTTACACTGACTGTATATAAAATTTGTAGGATCATGTGTGAGGGAGAGGAAAATTATACTACCTTTTGTGAAATGCGGTTAATTACTGTATAAAAGAGTAGCTGTTGCTAATAGCGGAATTGCTGATGTAGATACGGGTTTGCTAGGACTCTTATTTGTCTCTGTGTGTATGACTTCATCATGTAAATATGAGGTGTGTAATTTTTATATGTAACCCCATAAGAGGTATGGTGATAACATCTGTGTTTTAGAATTTTGCTTGATGGTTATTAAAGAAAACCTGTAATGGTTGATCTAGAGGAATACGTACCCTTTTCTGTTTTCTAATGCAGTGCATTTTAGTCACTAAACAGGAACTGTTATTGCTAAAGGAGCATAAACAATTATCTAGAATCATGATGTGTGATGTTGGGGTTAATGTACCTGTTATGTTGTGTGCCGTTGCAGATATGTCTTCTCCTACAATGAAGAAACCTGAAAAGCCTTTGTTTAGCACTACATCTCCCCAGGATTCTTCGCCAAGACTGACTTTCCAGCATCATCATCCAGGAATCCCAGGAGTTGCACACAGTGGTAAGGAAACAAAAGTGATAGAAAATGTCTCAATGTTTATCTAATACTTTCAAAATGCAAAAATGCAAGCAAGTTCTATAAAGTTAATGTTAATTCATCACTTAGCATAAAATTATATAGGATATCCTACAAGCTTGGGGCTTGGAAAATTTCTCTTGCTTCAGCTGGAATATACTTCTTTAGCTGATGTAAATAATCTCACATTTTGGAGAGACATTTATTCTATCGCATCCAGAGGAGGTTTATTTAGATCATGAGATGCATAATCTCGAACAGGACAATCCTTTCAATTATGTATTGATACGGAGATAGATAAATCACTATTATATGTGTACTCAGATTGCCATACTATGCATTATCAGTACATTATTGTTCTCTTCATTTTAAGGGAAACACTATATTTGTGATCTTAGTCTTCTAACATATTTTTAAAAGCTTTCTGGATAGAAGAAAGACCTGTCTTTGACATTAGAAGTGTGTACAAAGTAAACAAAATTATGTTTTGAGCTCAGAACAGAACAACTCACTTGGCTTTTTTTTTTTGAATAACTCAAGCACAATTTTGCATTTGGCAACTATCTAAAATTCCCTGATAGTTTGCATTATATTTTTATCATAGTGATTATAAAGTCTGTAGGCAGCCTACAACTAAACTGTGACCGTAACCCAACTTTTTTAATTTAATGTTGAATGCCATATCAGCAAGACAGCTTATTTATTGGTTTGTTTGTTTGTTTGTTTGTTTGGTACATTTTTATAGTACATGTATGTTACTTCTTGGTCTTTTGATTGAGCCAAAGTCTTTTGGCCAATGAAGCTCATCATTTCCATTGTGAAAGAGGATATCCTCCAGCACAGTCGTTTAGGTATTGGATTAGAGCTGGAGAGACCTGGTTCTAGCCCTCTCTTAACCCACTCACTGGGGGTTTTGGGCCAGTCACTCACTCTCTTGCCCCAACTTTCCTCATGGATTTATTGTTGTGGAGATAAAATTTAGGAGAGACTTTCACATAGATTACCTTCAGCTCTGAAAGAAAAGGTAGGTTATGAAAGTAGCTTAGCTAAGCAAAAAAGTAGATGAAATTTGAACATAAAAATACATTTTATTCAATGCAATTCTGCATTGGCCTGAATTTCATTTGAGATGAGCCTTATAAGGCAGAATTTTTATTTAGAGTGTGTTGCTTTCAGGCCTGGGTCAGAGTCATCCCTGTCCTAAGGAATGATAGAGACAAAATGGCTTGTACAGTAAGCTGGAAGCAGTCTAGATACCATTCAGATCATACCAGAGAAGTATATTAGTAATGAAGGGATAATTTGTATATGTTTGTATAGCTATAACTATATATTTATTTTCCCTGCAATAATACCAATATCATAACATTTATTCTTTTTTTTCTCCCCATCTCTTGTTTATGTTTTTTTATCACACAACAAACCTTTTTCACTATATAAATGGAATGTGATTAGTAATTGAATTACAATATAACTTCCATGTCTGAGGTAATAACTCTGCAATAACAAGATATTCTGTATATTCCTTTTATTGCTGAGGACATTACTGTGTTTTTAGATTTAGCATACAATCTCATGGTAGAGAAATGCAAGGAAAAAAAACCTGTATAGGATGTGATACTCTTTTTGTTCACAGAGATGCTGCTATTGGGTGAGAGATTTTCCCAGGCCCCTAAGTTGAACATTCATTAGCATTTCCACAATGGGTTGCTAATTATTCATGGTGTTATTGCTTGGTAATTATTCCTCACCCCCCCACACACACACATTAGCTAGGATATAGCAGAAAGCATTGTTGGATCATTTGCTGATTCTTAGGACTCTTATCTTTTTCTCTTACACCCAATAAAAATGTTCTTTAGTTTTAATTTAATTGATTTGCCTTAGTTTTAGATCATACTTGGTAACTAAAATACATTTTCTGAAATGCAGTGTTTTCTATATGCAGAAGTATGCACAATAAAGTAAAATGGCTACACTTGTCTTAGGGAAAAACAGCTGTCTTTATCTCATGGGAAGTTTAGGGTATGGTGGACTAGTGGTTAAAAATGTTGTATATTGAACATGGGAGGATGGAAAGAAAATAAATTATTTCATATTTGATTTAGATTTTTCTTTACTGTCTTACGTGCTGAGTTTTATTATAAACAAAGATCCTAAATAACTTGTATTTTTCTTTCTCTCTAGTCATCTCAACTAGAACTCCACCTCCACCTTCACCATTGCCATTTCCACCACAAGCTATTCTGCCTCCTGCCCCATCTAGCTATTTCTCTCATCCAACTATCCGATATCCTCCTCACCTGAATCCTCAGGATACTTTGAAGAATTATTCTTATGACCCGTCCAGTCCACAAACAAGCCAGGTACTGTAACAGCCACTAATATATGAATAGTCTTGGGATAAATAGGAAAGCTGTTTCCAGTAACACGTTTTAGATTGGATGCTTGCCTTTGTTTTGCCCATACTGAATATTGTAACATAATAAGTTTTTTAAAACTTCAGCATTTGTGACCAAATAAAAGGTGGATGGCTACTTGTGGCCATATTCAAGCCACTAGTGCTTTGTGGCTCATCAGCTGATACTGGAATGACACATAGATGAGCATAATTCTTTTTGCACGCATAGCTCTTTTCTGGAAATTCTAAAGAATACATGGGCGAATCAGAACAAGCTAGGGTTTCTTTTTCTTATCTGGGAACTAGTTTACTTTTCTGAATCTCTGCTTTCTATATCTGATGAAGGAAGCTGGTTGTACACGTACCTTTTCCTACTTTCTTTTCTAAAGTCTGCTAGACCTTCCTTTGTATAGCCATTTATGGCAGTTACTGTATGAAATAAGTCTGAAGTGCTTAATTCAGGGAGAAGTGAAGAATGTGCTAATGTAAACACACACACAAAAAGCATGCTAGCCTATTTATAGGTTTGCTATTTACATAAAGCCTTTTGAATTGCATACTGCTTTTCAGTATTCTGAGTATATTTGGCCAATTTTTGAAGTGGTGGGGAAAGATAGTAGTGAATAAAAAAACGTATTAGTGTATTAAAATTTGAAGATGAAGTTGGTTTTGACAAGAACAGTTGCGCATGGGTATATTTCAGTTTAGACCTGTTTTTAGCATAGTAATGAATACAGTTTTTTTTTAAACAGAGAAGTGATTTATGAAAGACTTGGTTACAATTGCCTTTTTACGATATTGTTCGCATGTTGCACATATGAACTGTGTAATATCTGAAGTATGAGTCTCATATACACTTCATTACAGAGTTTTTCTGGTTTTTCTGTCTCTTATGTAGAACCTCCTGCCAAAATCCTTTGTATGTGTTTGTAATATTTCAGTTGAAGTTCAAGAAGATTTTGACTGATACAGTGAAGCATCTAGTTTCTAACCTGCTACATCATCAGTACTAAATTCCAAGATACTAAATGTATCTTCGAATCTAAGATACAAAGTGCTGTCAGAATCTTAATTAAAACTCTGTTACTGTTATTGCTGCTGTTAAGACACAGATGGGTTCAAAGTTCATAGGAGTTTATTTTAATTAGTACAAAATTTCCATGAATAATAAAGTCTAATTAAGATACCAATTAGAAGCCCTTAATGTTAATTCATTGTGGAAAATCTGATTTTTATTGTTGGATCTTATTCTAAAGTGAGGTCTTAACTAGACATTATTATATGAAAATGCAATTTAAAGTCCATCTTCTACTATTGTACATTTATTTAGGGACTGCTACATACATTTCAGATTAATATATAATTTTTAAATTTGGTCACATTAGTAAATCCACAATATTTATTAAGAGTTTCAAAAAAATCAGTTTGGTAATAGCTTTTGTATCTTTTTCTGTCATGCTGATTGCATCATTAATACTGGAAAACATAATTAGTAAAGGATAATTTCCAAATATTACTTTGATTTGAGAAGAAGTTTCTCCGGTTAAAGTTATTATGTGGTCATAATTTTGTTAACATTTAATTTAAATCATAGAATGGCAGACTCTGGACTTCTTAAACTGAAGTATGAATTTTAGGTTCTTCTTTGCAGTTTCTGTGATTCACACATTGCGTTTGGTGCTACATGCATCTTTATGTGAAAGTTTCTAAAGTTCAACATTTGCAGGAACCTCTCCAATTGAGAATGCACACTCAATGCACACTCAATGCATACTCAAAGGATGCTGCTCCCATGGTTGATTATCCAATGAGAGAATCTAGGAATTTTGGTGCTTTGTTTTTTGCTAGCTTTAATTCTCTTCTGTTACTGCTTGTATCGGTTCTTCAACTGTGGGATTTTTCTTTTTGCTCTAGCACAGTTTGCAAAGATACTATGTTTACCTGGCACTCTTGTACTACATCACTTGATGTTTCATGTGTTGCATATAAAGAGCTTTTGAAGCTGTAATAATCGTTGGATAATGGGAAGAAAGTAAACTCTCCTGAATAATGCCAAGTCTTGATTGCTAAAAAAAGGTATTTTTATTTATTAAGTAAAATTCCCCCTACTGACCACCAGCTGCACCCATCTAGGTGTTTGGAGAAGATACTGAAATCTTCAGTCCCTTCTGTTTACTCCATAAATGTTTGTACTCAGGCCAGTAATTTCCATATGAAGGAAATCTATAGTTGCCTAGAGGCCTATAGTGAGCCCTAATATTGTGAAAATAGTTCCCTGTTCCTTTAAATTTTCATAAAATAGGACTTTGGGTGAATTACATAACTATACACAGCTATACTTTAATATATCATAGCATTAGTTTGGAATTACATTCTGCAAGATTGACATCAGAATGTAAATTCATTGGTATACAGTGATGCCAAGGTTTTAACCAGTAGTAGTACAAAAATTTCCTTTTTCAAAAAGAATAGAGCAAGTACAGTGAATTGTTCTATACAATTGCAGTTTGAACCAAACTAACATGCATTCCATTTAAACACATGATGATCATAATTTCCAAAACTTCATCTGTACAAATGTCATGTCAAATTCCATTATACTTTTCTCACCTCAAAGCGTATTCATTCACTTTTGTTTTCAAGTAACTGTTGTGATATTACTCTTATTTTTCATAATGTATAAAAATTCATAGTATGACAGCTTTACCTAAATTAAACTCCCCCAACCATTGTTTAATGTTAGACTCATTTGGATTAAGATTACCAGTTAAAGTGCATTACACTTCCCATATCAGTTTTGTAAGTAATTTCTTGTCTTCTGTTTTATTTGTAAGATTGTCGTAGTATTCTGTAAGCAGAATTAGTTTAAATACATAAAACTAGCAGGAATCTAGCTGTTGTTTTGCAGTATAACGTTAGTTGCGTTTAATTACATGTGACCAAATATACAGGAAACCAAGGCTGCTTCCGCTAAACTAGGGAATCATTTGGCTTTAGGATGAATATTAGCTGTGTACGGATGTATGAAATCTATGTGAGCTCTTCTTAATGAGTTATTGTATTGATGCTTTACCAAGATTATTGGCTCAGTCTTAATGACTGTCCTGTAATGCAAGTTAGTATTATCCTTACATTACAGAGGATAATAGAGCCCAGTCTGCAGAAACTGTCTAAGTGTCTTTGTGAACTGATAGGGTGAGATTAGTAGGGCTTACTGTCATTCTGCTCCATCATTTCCCTCCCCACCCCTCGCATTACTTAATCTTTTGTAGTTTATGATGCTAAAACAATTCTGGTAATTGTGATCTGACAAAGCAGCTATGACAGCAGTTTACCTTTGTATCCCTTTGTTACGCAAAGAGCATTGCGCTATGTGTATTATTTTATGGTGCTGAAACACTTTTTTAATGTTTTATAGCCAATATTGTTAAGGTTTTAGGACAAGCGGTTGTTGTGGATCTATTGAAATGTCATACTAGAAAGAATAAATTTGATCTTTAGAGAGAATTTGATCCTGGAACAGATGCAAAAGTTTTTGTAAAAGCTATAAATATTTTTGTTGACACTAAAATTATAACAGGAACTAGAACATCTATAATAATACAAAGTAATAGTACCTGGTTTTGATTGGGAATATTTATACCTCTCACATAAAAACCTGGTGGGAATTTGAATTGTGGAAGCTATTTGCAGTTTTAGAAATTTAAGAAGAATGCATTATAATACATAGGTGAAGTAATTTAATTTTCCTTTATTCAGCATAAAATTATTCCATGGGGGTTATTGTTTGCACTTTTTCATACACATGATCTATACAAGTTCCAGTTTGTAGAAGAGATGTTAGTTTAAGTTCACTTGTGGTGAAATGGTGAACTTGTTTCTTCAATTATGAGGAGTCATTTAAAATATAATTATCAACCTTTATCGTTCTGCCAACAATACAAGTTCATTTTAAGGATTATAAGTTGTGAAAACATTAACATTTTTGGAATTATTTTGAAATATATTGCATAAGTGGTGTGATGAATAAAATTTCCAGATCAATTAATGCTCAGAATAGCTCTCATGCCAAAAATCTTTCAGGAAATTTGCTTTTTTGCAAGCAGCCAAGCCTCCCCCCCTTCATAATGGTGAATAAACTTTATTTCCATCATTATTGGTTTCTTGAGTTAAAGTTCTTTAGTTTTGCTGGGTTTTTGTTCAGATCTTGAGTAAGCATTAATCATCATTAGTTGATCTCAGATATCAATAAAATATATGGTGTATTTTAAAGTATTTATTCCATTGCTAATTTTCCTTGAAGAAAATTAAAAAGCTAGATTGTTCTGGAACAAAGATCCCCCTTTTTGGATTAGTGAAACTAATTTTAGTTCAAGCATTTCTGTTCTATCTTCCAGCCTAAAAGCCTCCCAAAAGCTTTTGTAACAAAAAGGACTCTGTCCTCAGGTTTATAATAACCTGGGTCTGTCCTCAGGTTTATAATGAAACAAACAAAAACAAAAACACCCAATAGCAAATGAAAAGGATGGGTGGTGAAGTCTGACGGGTAAGATTGTAAAAAGACAAGCGGCCATATTAGGTTGCATCTTGTAGATGTGTGTATTCCTTTCTCTTGTCACCCATAGATCTGGCATTTCTTCTCAGGTTTTCAGATTTGTCATCATCAGAGATATATAGGTTTCCCACTAGAGATTTTACCTTATCTCTGTGGTTCTGCCATCTGCTGTGTTCCATACCACTTAAGTAATTCACCTAGAAGTCTTCCTTTCAGTTGCAACTCATAACTGCAAGAAGAATGAAGGAAATAGGATCTTTGTTGTTCAAGGAAGAATTGTATATGATGGTTCTTCATCCTGATCTTTGTTTCATGTCCAAAGTAAACTTGTTTTTCAGAACTCCAAGTATAGTATTCTAATCAACAATTTTCCTATTCCTTCTTATCCCAAAAAAATGGAAGGGCAGAGCCTTAATATTTGCAGATCTAGTCTACACCAAAAGGACATAGACCATTGATAGCCTCTTCATTTCTTGTAAGCAGTAGTGCAGAATAAAGAAGACTTTATTCTGCACCAGAATATCATTAGTCATTGGTTGTGGAAAGCATGCTGAGAAATCCAGATAGCTCATGTTTGCCATATTTTTGACTGGGTAACTTCCTTAATAGAATATGAGAATGCTGTGTGCATAATATATATTAACGTGAAGGAATCATTTGACAAAGTATCCTATGATACGCAGATTAATAAGCTAGTTAAGTGTGGGTTGTATGTTATGACAATTAAGATACATAGCCGGCTCAAATGTTGTACTCAAAGAGTGTTCATCATATTTCCTCACCAGATTGGAGTGCGGCATCAAACGGGTCTTCTCTCTTTCCTTTCTCTCCCCCCCCCCCTCTTTACTAATGAGTTAGATGAAAGTGGAGGAAGTGCTTACAATATTTGCTGATGACACAATATTGTGTGGGATAGCTTATACTCTAGGAAACAGACATGAAATTAAAAATGACTGCAATAGGTTAGCAGATTTGGTTCAGAGTAATAGGAGTGGAAAATTCTTCACTTTGGAAGTAGAAATCAAATGCACAAGTAGAGGTTGGGGACTGCTTGGCTGATATGCAGCAGCAGTTGACTGCAAACTCAGAGTGAGTCAATATGATGTGGTTGCAGGAAAAAAAACAATGCTAGGCTGCATCAAGAGAAATGCATTTCTAAATAATGCGAAGTAACTATTTCATTACATTTCTCTTTGGTAAGACCTTACGTTGAATTCTATGTCTACTTCTAGGAACACTTTTAAGAGAGATTCAGGAAAAAATGGAACAGATTTAGTAAAGGTCGATGAGAATGGTTGGAGGTTTCAGAGGAAACAAGTCCTCTGAACAGATACTGGAGGAGCTGGATATTGGAAAAGATGATTCTGGAGAGAGATGATGACACATAGAAAAAAAAAATAAAGAATCTTGTTCCAGTAAATCTTGAAATCGACTTACAGGAAATTGCAGGAAGATAGATTCTGACTGAATGTTAGAAGAACTTTCCTATCTTGGACTTAGTGGCCTAGATGGCTTCTTTAGTCCTTGTGATTCTGATTCCATTCAATCATTGCCATTCCATTCTTTCATATGATCTGATCACCTGAATTACTGTAATCATACTTGTAATCATCTGTTTTAAAATAGCCCATTCCAATCAACTTGAATTTACTTATTTCTGAAACATCCAATTTATTATGCTTGGTATATCTGTAGGTTGAGTCATGGCAACTGGCTTGCTTTCTTTTTGGTTGAAACGTTTCACTGCTTGTCCAAGCAGCTTCTTCAGTCTGGGCAAAGGTTGGTAAGGAGACCCCATATATGTCTTCCGGGGTGGCTGCATTGTCCCTACACCTGAATGGCTTGTTAATTGTGCAATGGAGGTGTGGATTGTGTTTGGGATGTCTTACTCCTAAATCCCTCGCTCATCCCCAAGTGGATCGTTAAGTGTGGCCTTCCTGGTGAACCTGTGAAGTGGTCTTAATCTTTCTGGGGACTAATGAAAGAGCAGCATGAAGAATGGTGCTCTTTCACCGGAAACTCACAGCCACCCTTCCTAACCCAGTCCTGGATAGAGTAATCCAGTTTGGTAACATCACACAACTGGCCCAACACCACAAAGTGAAGGAGAGACAAACTAAGAAATTTGACGTCCTTCTCTCCTGCAATAAGCAGAAACAAAGAGCTGAAGAACCCGCTGGGAGGAACAACAATGATGGGACAACAGAAGACAAAAAGAACATGTGGGTGAAGAACCTCTCAGACAGGGAGCTCACCCAGCCAGAGAGAGATGTCTTAATTTTGCCATCACTCCCAAGCAGGTTCCAGTGGTGGAGCTCATTATGGCCACAGAATCTGCCATCCATAACAACCATCTACCCACTGAAGAAGCAGAACAACTTTGGCTTAAAATCTCTGCAGTGCTATCTGGTGCTCAACCACCTCCTCCCAGCCTCACCGCCCAAGAGAGGAGAGCCCTGACAGCCCTCAGCAAAGATGAAACCATTACTATCCTGCCTGCAGACAAAGGAAGATGCACAGTTGTCCTAAACTCTGCAGACTCCCATGACAAAATTACCTCACTCCTGGGTGACCACCACACATAGAAAAAAATTGAAAAGAGACCCCACCAGCAATTACAAGAAAAAGGTGATAGACGGCTTGAAACAGTTGGAACAAGAGGGTTCCATTGATAGGCCAACCTGCCACTGTCTGTATCCTGGAGAAGTCATCCCCTGCATCCACGGACTCCCTAAGATTCACAAGGAAGGGGCACCTCTCAGACCCATTATCAGCAGCATAAATTCAGTAACATACAACATTGCCAAACGCTTTGCCACCATACTAGCACCTCTGGTTAGACACACTGACCACCACATTCATAACTTGGAAGAATTTGTTTCTAAAGCTAGGGTCCTGAAACTGGATACAGATGAAACCATGGTCTCCTTCGATGTTTCCTCTCTTTTCACCAGCATCCCCAGCACTGATGCCCTAACTGCGGTTAGGAAGAGAATAGAAGAGGACAGCACCCTCGACAGGAGAAACAACCTTTACCCAAATCAGATCTGCCATCTTCTGGACCTGTGTCTCAACACCACTTACTTCTCTTATGGAGGTTACCTCTACAGACAGAAACATGACTGTGCCATGGGTTCCCCTGTGTCACCTGTTGTTGCCAACCTACACATGGAGGAAGTGGAGAAGAAAGCACTCAGCACATTCTAGGGAATGGCGCCCACCCACTGGTTCAGGTATGTGGATGACACCTGGGTAAAAATCAAGGCTCAGGAGATACAGGCTTTCACAGACCATATAAAGACCATAGGCGCAAACATTAGGTTCACCAGGGCAGACACCAAGGACAACAGGCCGGCATTCCTAGACTGTAAGGTTCTTATTGGGACCTGTGGCAAGCTAGAAATAGAGATTTACAGGAAACCCACACACACAGACCAATACCTGATGTTTGACTCCCACCATCCACTGCAACACAAACTAGGAGTCATCAGGACATTACTTCACAGGGCAGAAACCATCCTCACCTCCATGGATGCCAAAAAAGAAAGAAAAGCTCTGAAGGCCTGTGAGTATCCAAATTGGGCCTTCATTAAATCTAAGTCTACCCCCAGACCCAAAACAACAGCAGACAGAGCTGAGACTCAGAGTCAGCGGAAGAACCTGGTCATTCCTTACATGGCCGGTGTGTTGGAAAAGATAAAATGGATATTTGGAAAACATCACATGCCTGTATTTTTCAAACCCACTAACACATTGAGACAGAGGCTTGTACACCCTAAAGATTGAACACCGAAATATAAGAGGAGCGATGTAGTATACGTAATTCAGTGCAGTGAAGAGTGTTCTGAGCTCTGCATTGGAGAAACCAAACAGCCTTTACACAAGAGGATGGCCCAACACAGGAGGAGCAACACCACTGGACCAGAATCAGAAGTTTACCTTCATCTTAAAGAAAAAGGACACTCATTTGAGGACAATAATGATCACATTTTGGACAGAGAAGATAGATGGTTTGAGAGAGGGGTTAAGGAATCCATTCATGCCAAAGTGGAAAATCCTTCCCTCAGTAGAGGTGGAGGCCTCAGACACAACTTGTCCCCCATTTTTCTTGCTGCTTTCATTAGTCCCCAGGAAGATTAAGACCACAAGTTCACCAGGAAGGCCACGCTTAACAATCCACTTGGGGATGAGCGAGGGATTTGGGAGTAAGACATCCCAAACACAATCCACACCTCCATGGCACAATTAACAAGCCATTCAGATGTAGGGACAATGCAGCCACCTAGAAGACATATATGGGGTCTCCTTACCAACCTTTGCCCAGACTGAAGGAGCTGCTTGGACAAGCAGCGAAACGTTTCTACCAAAAAGAAAGTAACCCAGTTGCCATGACTCAACCTACAGATAATTCCAGCTGGTTGACTGAGAATCTTCATCGACATATGCTAGGTATACTTTTACTAGGCATTAGAAGCTAATTTCTGAAAACATGGGCATTACAGACACTTGCAGAATATATTTGTTAATGCTAAAAATAGGGATGTGCAAATCCTTCAAGAGATGCATAACAAGACACAGGGATATGCCTAGAGTACTTGGGATCGAGATGATCAATATATAATATAACAATTTTATTAATTAAGTACATCTGTTTGAATCATTAAACCAGCCATATCTTTTAAAGTAGCTGCTTTGTGACACCAGTTGATGGTGTATGCACATCCATGTGAGATTGACAGAAGGAGCTTGTAAAGCAGTCGCAGAAGCCTGGAAAAAGACATGGTAGTGTTAATAAAATGTTAATCAAGTTTACTTCTTAACTAAGTTTTTGCAATATTTCAAGTTCAGTGTTCTATTTTTTGTTAATTATACAGTATAATAAAATTGGCTGCCTCTTCCATTGCCCAGTGCCTACTTTGCTGATTGTGGAATTACATGAAAATAACATAGTGCAGGTCTGCTGTGGAATTTCAGGCATTTGTCACCTATAATCCACATTTACAAAGGAATGAAGCAGGGCTACATTCTGGTTCCTCTTCTTTTTAAATTTTGTATTAACTCACAGGCTTAAGCCCTGACAAAACCTAGATTTCAACCCCTCCATATTAAGCAACAGTTATGCTCCATTCCACACATGCTGAAGCTATCCTCTTGGGGATTTAACACAAGCAGGCCTCGTTTTATATTTTCTAAAAGGCTTGGTTCTCACCATCACTCCTGGAGAATTAATGGCTCTAACATGGACCAAATCAAGGTCTTTAGATACCTGGGCATTCATCTCCAAGCATTGGCTACTATCAGTAATGGGAGGTCATAACTAGGGCCCCAAAATTTGCAAATACAGTTTTGCATTCTGCTAATCACTATGGCAATAATCACTTCCCTGATAGCTATGAAAATTTTCAGGGCAAAGTCTCAGTCACTTGCTTTACAACATGCAGATTTTTTACTCTCATGACTTAACCTGAATCATGGTAAGAGAGAGTTCTGTTGCAAGTGCCATACTGTATAGTGAATTCTTGCTGAGACTAGAATCAAGCCTAAATGCAGTGGCAACGACCTGCATGGGGCTTTTCCACCTGAAACTCTGGTTCAAATTGTTTTGGGTAATGCTTTAGTCTCCCTACTCTGAGGCAATTTTAGAACTTCTGGAAACAGTGGCATCCTCCCACATTTACAGTGCAGTGAGCTATTAGGCCATTACTCGACTATGCTTGGCCCTGAGAGAATCTGGTCCACCTGAAACAAAAGATTCTTGATAGTAATATTCAGAATGATCTAAGTAAAGCCCCACTAATCAACGCTGCAGACCTGTTGGGAGGCCATTCTCCCATGCTAAATATTTAGCAGCAATTCCTTGCCCACCTCATAGAAGAACATTTATTGTGACCCACTTTCATGTTTTGTCATCCTCATTGTGAGAAAGTAGATTTAACCACATTCCTGCTTGAGAGAGACTCCGCCTCTGTTGCAACAGTCTTTAACATGCTCTTTTACACAGTGTGACAAGCTTATCTAATAACATCTTTCCTAACCCCCCACTCCCCTTCACACTACCACTATCATAGCTAAGTTGCGTCTCTGGATAGTTCTAGAAGGGCTGCCAAATTTTGTTCAGTTGCTATTGCTACTAGATCTTAAGTTGTCTAGCACCTTTGAGAGCCTTGGTGCTTCATTTAAACAGTCTTGGTATATATGACCAGTTTTATTTAACCGTCAATAAAATAAAGTAAAAACATTTTAAAAACTTTATGACTATATTTCTGTTGAAAAAAATTAGAAACAATCCAGAGGAAATGTTGGGAAGAATCTTTTAGGGTGGAACACAGTATTGTAAAGATATTATTTAAGAGACACCTAAATGTCTTTTGGACCCTCTAATCCTATAAACATACCGTACAGTGACATGCCATAAATCACATTTTAATAAATATTATGAAAAGACCATGTTTGTGACTCTTTTAACATCTTGTTACATTAAAAAGTATTACAAATTTCATTTAAAATGATACTTCAGTGTACAGTAAGGTATTTAAATACCATGGATATCAGTGGGTGTTAAATATACTTAGCTTTATCTCTGGTCTTTCCAATAATTATTTTTTTGTGCTTGTACATGGACTGATATATCAAAGGGTACATTGTATAATTAAAATCTAAATATCAAAAGAGAATTGAACCAGGAGAATTCTGTAGTTGGGTTATAGTACCCTTATAAGTTGTCAGAGGTCAGCATCAGACATCTCCCTCTTGATAATTAATTTCAACTAATGCTGTGTTCATTAATTGAATTAATCTATTAAATAGCTTGCTCACTTTTATCAGTACTTTTTAGCACTCTTTGTTGTAGATTGTTTGCAATGGTATTATGCAACTATGTCACGTTTCTGGTTTATTCCACAGACGATCTAAGTAAAACAAATATATTTAAACTTCAAACATTAGTATGATATCTGCAATACTTTTTATGTTTTATAGAGTCTCTGCAGCCACCCTGTATCACCCTGTTTCTGCTGCTGATTCTATATAAATAAATGATGCACTAGCTGCTCTCAACTATGGCAGAAATTTATGTCCCAAGAATCTTAGGTGTTTGATCCTTTTTCATGATGTAAATAATTTGAGTATCTTAAAATTAAATGTGTGCTTGGTAGCTATAGATATATTCTATATCTACACATAACACACTACATTTATTAGTTAATGAATTGCAGTAAGTATAGATTGCAATCCTGTATTACTGAAGCAAAAGAACTTAACACTACTTTAAGCTAATTTGCAACATTAGCATGACATCCAGTAGGTGAATATTTGCATGTTTCTGCATCCACATGCAGAAGTACAGGATGCATCTGATCTCAAAAAACTTAAGCTGAAAGGTAAGGCAATTAAAAGCAGGATAAAATAAAACTAAGAATGTATAGAAGCAAACAAGTACAATCAAACCAAGAGTATACCCCCCAAAACAAATGCGACTTAATTGTTATTAACATTCATCGCTAATATCACTTCATTATATTGCTTTATTAGTTACAGGTTTACTTGGATTACTCTGTTTTACTTCCTGGGTCCTACATTATGTAAGGTTATAGGTAAATATGTACACTGTTGGAAGAGTACAGTGATTGTTGTAGATTTTATGGCTGCAGATATTTTGGAATGGTTGAAATCCTAGAATTAACCAAAATAAACAGTTAACTAACATATTTCATGATATATGATGTTTGTATTCAGCACTCAGCAACACCTGTACTGAAACTACCAGGACATTAGAAAGTAAGTTTTCATTTGTTCAGATACGACTACTAGAATGTAGTACTTCAAAATGGCCGAATCATACATTTGCAGTACAATGTGTGTATGTTATTAATAAATAATATCTATGAAGCTCAATTGGTGATAGCACATATGTGCTTAAGTTTTTTATCTTTCCTTCTGTTGCATGGGTCATATTGTTGCTTATATCTACTTCCTGGGTCATATCCAGACAATGGTATAGGTTTTAGAAACATTGTATCAGTATTTTGACTTTCTGAATATAAATGGATTTGCCAAGGCATTCATTAACGAACAATCTAGATTTTTAGGCATTCTTTTAAAGTAAATAGTTGAAACAATAAAAATAAAATGGTTGATTCTACCATACACCAAACTTCCCCAGTAATCAAATTAATTTTACTACAATTAATTTAGTGCAATTTACTATTATTTAATTATATGGTTAACTTACAGTGTTATTATTCCTCCTGCTGAACTAATAGACAGTTTCCAGTGTTTACATAGGAGCATCTGCATTTATAATAGGCAGTATTTATGTAATAATTAAACTCTCAGGCTGTATATGTTAATATAAAATT
This sequence comes from Candoia aspera, assembly GCF_035149785.1. Lineage (NCBI taxonomy): Eukaryota > Metazoa > Chordata > Lepidosauria > Squamata > Candoiidae > Candoia > Candoia aspera. Next base: position 188,596,946 of record NC_086154.1, read on the forward strand.
CACAATTATAGAGGGGTTCTGGTAGGTGTCCTGGACCACTAGGAATCCTTTTTAATTCCTTGTTCGCCCTGGACAACAATCATGTGAAAAAGTAAGTACACCCCATTGAATTTTTTTACTTTTTCAACGTATTTCAACATACAGATATTTGATATTCACTTCAACAAAATTGATAGATATAGGTAATATGACATAACAAATATGCACCATTTACATTTTGTAGTCCATTGTGTAATTTAAATACACATAAATGCAGATTTCCAAATGTGGAAGAAGTAAGTACAGTCCTATATTAATCTCTACCTAAGATACCTAAAATTAGGATCAGGTGCACCAGATCAGGTGCATATGATTAGAACCACATTAGAGAGGATTTGGGAGGAACCTATCTTATTTAAACCTCAAAAATTTAGTTCGATTTGTTCTTTATTGTTGAACTGTGATACCACCATGCCTAGATCGAAAGAGCTTTCTGAGCCTTCAGAAAGAAGGTTAGAGATGCCTATGAGTCTGGGAAGAGGATTTAAAATGATTGCCAAACAATTGGACATCAATCATTCCACTGGCCAGAAAATCATCTACAAGTGGAGAAGATTTCAAACAACTGCCAACCTTGTCCAGACCAGGGCATCTCAGCAAGTTCAGCCTGAGAGCAGAACACAAGATGCTGAAAGAAGTCTCTAAAAAACATCAGGGCATGACTAAAGTTTGCTCATGAACATCTAGGCAAAGACCAGGACTTCCAGAACAATGTGCTCTGGACTGACAAGGCAAATACAGATTTATTTGACCATTGTACCAAAAGACATGCTTGATGAAAACTAAAGACAGCATTTCACCAGAAGACCCTGATATCAAAGGTAGATCATGGTGGTGGAAAAGTTATGGTTTGGGGCTGCTTTGCTGCATCAGGGCCTGGGCAGCTCACCATCATGGAATCCACTATGGATTCTTCACTATACCAGAGGGTGCTTGAGGATAATGTAAGACCATCAGTCAGAAGATTGAAGCTCAACCAAGTTATAACATGACAATGTCCTTAAATATTCCAGTAAATCCACCAAGGAATGGCTGGGGAAAACAAAAAAGGAAATAGAGGGTTCTGTAATGACCAAGTCAAAGCCCAGATCTAAATCCCATTGAGATGCTGTGGAGTAAATGCTGTGCATTCAAGAAATCCTTCAAACATCACACAGCTGAAGAAATTCTGCATGGAGGGATGGAAAAAAAAAACTTCAGTTGATGTCAGAGACTGGTAGGTAGTTAGAAGAACCGCCTACTTGAGGTTGTTTCTGCCGAAAGGGCAATGCCAGATATTAGAACCAAGGGTGCACTTACTTTTTCCACAGAAGGAAATGGTGTATCTGTTAATTTTTTTGTTGAATAAATGATTGCAAAGTCAATTTTTATAGGTTTTTTTGTTCAATTACATCACCTTTATATACTGTTTGAATGAAGATAACATATTGATATGTCCACATATGTTAAAAAAGGGGGGGGAAAACTTTACATGGGGTGTGCTTGTTTTTTTACATAACTATTAGCATTTTCCAGTCATCTAATTAGGACCAGCAGAAGCTAGTGATACCATTTGGGTCCTTCTTGCTGGTTTATTTGTTGGATATTGCTACACATTTAGGATCGATAACGTGCATTCACTAGAGAGTCTCTTATATGATAAATAGGTGCTTGAGAAAATTACCTTCATGAGAAAAAGTTGCACAGGCTTTAAGCACACCCACGTTAACCCTGGTTATTAAGACTGCAGTTCTGTGCAGAGAGAAAGATTTGTATGTCAAAGTGATACTCTACAGCTATAGAATTCTGGAAGCCCTAAGATAGATAAGGCACTATGTGTGTATTTCACAAGGCATTCTTCTGGTTTTGTTTTGTAGCCTAACAGCAGTGGTCAAGTAGTAGGGAAAATGCCTGGCCATTTTACTCCAGTTTTGGCACCCTCTCCCCATCACAGTGCGGTGAGACCTGTGACCCAGACCATGACAGACACTAAGCCCATCACTACATCCACTGAAGGTGAGGCATCTTCACCTACAGCAACCAGTAAGTATTTTGTTTAGGAAAAAAGATGTCCATCAAAGGATCAAAATACTTTCAAATTCAGGCCAGTAAAGGTGCCTTTTCCTGCTATTTGACCAGGCAGATTCTTATAGTTAATAATATAACATCGTGATAGTTTTTATTCTACACTTACTAAAAATTCAAATTACTCTGCAACCTTTGTGACAGGGTAACCACAGTAAAAGAGGAAAACAAATTAATTTGAGCAACAACTGCCAACAGAGAAGGAAAGCACATTCAATTTTTAAATTTAAGATGAACATTCTAACAATATTGAGAAGCACAGTCAAGATTTATAGCTGCAGAACTGCTGACACCCGAAATCCAGAGAGAGGAAGAGATCCAGCTGATAGCTCCTAAGTGAGCTTTCATACAGAAAGCAAGTCTTGTTTCAGAACATTAGACCTCAATTAACTTAAGTGTTTTAATTCATTAGGATAATGAAAACCCTTCAGAATATCTATATTTGAAGAGATTTAAAAAATTCTGTTTAGTACTCATTCATTCACTATGTTCAAAAATGTGTTCTTTATCCTATAGTCTTCAATGGAATTGTGGTTTTAGAAAAATACCTTTGCTTGAAGCAAATTCCATAGATTACAGCAGTCATATTAAGTCTGTTGAAAAACACTTTTGCATGTTGTGTTATCCATCCATTTGCTCTAGTGGCTTACCAAACACTATTCAGTGGAGAGCTTCGAACACAAGTGGCCACTAGTAATGCGAGGATAGTGAAATGAAATTTGCACACTGAACTATATATACATTCATTTATTTTCTTACATTATTGCTTCCACTTGGTTTTGCCACCACCTGGAGATACTTCTTACTAGCTTTCATAAAACTGTTCAAGTAGTCCTTGAATTAACCTGCATCTTAGTTGAGATGTATTTTTGCAATTATAGAACAAACAATTTATTGACTGTAATTCATTTAATAAGTACTTGCAATCAGTGTTAATGCCAGATGATTTGGTAGGGCCCGTATAAGAGTTTAAATTAAAAATATTTAGAAGAGGGGTGGGAAACATGTGGCCCTCCAGATGCTGCTGAAACAATTCCCAGCAGCTCCAGCTAGTATGTCAAAAGAGATGCAGGACCTGCAGTTTACTCACATCAGAGTCCATAGATTGACATCCCTACTTGTTAAAACAGTAACAAAAATGCTATTAATTGAACTAAGTCTGAAATATATTCATTGTTGCATGTAATGAAATGGAGAGTTATAATGAGAACAGAAAGTATCTTAGCAATCCTGTGTGGGTTGGGGGAGTGAAGGAGCTTCTACCCCACCAAGAAATTGGTGGAGGGGTTGAACTTTTCCCTGCCCAGCTTTTTAAAACAACAACATTCCTCTGTGGTTTCATGGGAGAAAATCTGTTTTCAGGCAAAGATCCTGACCTTAGATTCTTCTGCCAGCAGTAGATTTAAGCCTGTGGATTTTTCTGAAAGTTTAACTTAGACATACAGTGCATCTAGGTCTCTGGCAGAGGCTCACCCTTGGTTGCTAGTAATCACTATAGACAGCTGTTTGAGACAGTTAGAATGGTTCTGCTGTGATTAATGCTAACATTGGTATAAAGTAATTAATCAGGTAATAGTTTCAAAATGACTTATCTTTTAATTTTTCATTTCTGAAAGTCATATTTTTCAACAGCAGCAAATAATTTTTTTAATGATCTAAAGTACCACATCTGTCAGAACAGAATGGGAATATGGCTTCAGATTTGACTTGGATGTTAGAGCTTTCATTAAATCTGACCAATATTCCATCTCAACAGAGCACTTAGGAACCATTACTCAAATAATATGTTAAATAGTGTTAAGAACACATAGAGAATATTAAACATTGTAATAGTATTTCTTTGAGGACTTGTTAGAGGTCTTCAAGAGAAGAAGCATATTACAACAGCAAAATATATTTTAAAAAATTCTACTTCTGCATGAAGATTGCCTGTTTCTCAACATTAAATATTTAATGTATATGTTTTTAATGTACCATGAAAAATGGCACATACAACATATCTAAAATGTATTACAGTTTATATTTTATTTTATGAAGAAGTTCCACTGTGTATCTAAGAGATTGTTTTATCGAAGAATATAGTTTCATATTTATTCCTAATAAATCCATACTTATGATAAGATGTGTGGCACGTAAAGGCACCAACACTTACTTAGCTGTAATTACATATTTTTGGCTAATTATTGCATGTCAACATTGATCTACTTAAACTTTTTATGAAAAAAATTAAAATGATTCTTCCCATTACATTGAGGAATGAAGTCCCACGTTCCTACACCCCATTTAGTGTGGTTCTTCAGTGGCTTTTTAAATGGTAATTTTTAAAGAAACCATACGTATTAATTTTCAAAAAGTGATTCTGTATTTTTAAAATTTATCTTTTATTTACTTATCCATTCATTCTTTAATGGCTTGGTTTTGGCAGTCACAATAGTGTTATAAAATGAATATGGATAACTCAAAGTTAGGAAGTAATGCAAAACCACTTGTTTCATTCGACAGACTACCATAAGCAACCAGCAGTTAGTGCCTTTCACTTGGAACGGACCTATTTTTGATTCAAAGGGTAACCTGTAGAGGAGAGGATTCATCTTCTATTTTCCATACACATGATTCTACAGAAGAAAACATTAGGACCCCCTACGTCATAGGTTGAATAATAGTTCTTACATTTTCTTTTTTTCACAAATACTTACATTTTGAATACTGTTCATAATATTATAGAGAATACCAGTTATTTAAAATAGTTAGCTCTCCCTGAAAAAACCCTTAATGCTTCATAAAAACAAGTATTAAATCAACATTTATATTTATATTTTGAATTTGAATAGTATTAGAAACAGTGTATGTTATTCCAATACTTAAACAAAGGCTTAAGAATTAGTCTTATCTTGCTTGTGATTCTGTTGATAGAATTTTAATATAAAGTGGTGAAATAAGATGAGAATCAGATTGAATTAACTTCTCTTAAATGAAACTGGAAAAAATTTAAACTAGAGACTTTATTACTGATAATGTAATTCTATTTTCATGCAGATTCCATTGAAGTCAATAGGCAGGCTTGAATCATACCATTAACCAGATTCATGCTTCATAACTCTTGAGTCTCTCATACTTGAATAATACAAGGTAGAAATTCATAGGTTTCTATCTTTATCAATGTGTTTTGTTCTTCCTTAATCAGCATATACAGCTTCAGGCACATCCCAAGCCAATCGATATGTGGGACTAAGTCCAAGAGACCCTTCCTTCCTACACCAGCAACAGGTGGGCAAGTTTCACATAGGTATTAACAATGAAAAATACAAATATTTGCAGTAAGTTCCTTCATATTGCTATCACCGACATCTTAGTTTAGATCAAGATCTCAGGGGATTCAGTAGTTTTATGAAGCCTGTAATATATGAAAATTCCTGTATTTACATGATATATCTTTCAAAAGCATTCTTTTTAAAGAATCTAGAAAGCAGAAAACATCGCTGGTCAGAATTAAGAAAAATTTGATTCTCTAGCCATTTAGTTTTTCAGTATTTCAGTTTTAAACATTTAAAATTTTCTGCATTAGTAACAAGTAGTTCCAAAAGAAGAATTATATAATCAGATTCTGTTGCAGAATGTGCTAGTCCCTGGATTATCAGGTTTAAAGTGCTGTGTTAATGTCTTGTGATGCAAGATCTTTTTCTTTTTTCCCTAGGTTCTAATATAAGTTACATTTCAAGCAGGGTTTTATAGTTTATATCTCATTAATACTGAGCATTTAATGCAAATATTTTTTTTCCAAACTGAAAATAGATGTTTAGGGTAGAGATATATTAAAAAGTTATCCGACTACAGGGACGTGCTGGAATCCTATACTACGTAGAAAAAATGTAATTCTAGTTCTCCAAAATTTATATAAACTTCATGATAATTAATATGGCTGTCTTTGTACTGCAATTTGGTGGGCATTTGTTCATGTGAACCTTTATTGTGATATAGCTAGATAGTGTACCGCTGAATCTGGAAACTTCTTTGTGTTCTCCATGCCAAAGTGTGGTAACTCATAGGAAATTCAGCAAAATCCATAGACTCCATAGACTAGGATAAGATGCTTTTGATTTTAAATCCCATTAGCCTCTCTAGTACATCCAGCGGTAAGGGATTATGAAAGTGGATGTCTAAAACATCTGGATGGCACCCACCTCTATAATAAATCACAATATATTGAAAACACTTGTATATAGTAAGGGTTGGTGTTTTCTTTGTTTTGTTTTGTTTATTGGTGAAAACATCAGTAAAAAATACCAACATACTAAATAGGTATTAGCTATTTAAATCAGTAATTTTCTTATATGATGCTTACAATTTGATAAAGATCACATATCAAGGTGGTTTATAAAGAAGTGTAAATTAAGCATAAATAAGAATAGTTCCTAATTACATAAGTAGAAATATGACCTTATAAAGGTGCAGGTTGTGTTTAATTAGGAGCTATTGTGCCCTGGATCTCTTTCTATCAGCCAAGCTGTAGTAATACCACTGCTAGCAATTATGGAATTGTTATACAGCAGGTCCTTGGTTTAGGAACATCCAGGTTTACAGATGACCCCTAATTAAGAACAGACTGCCATAAAGACTATTATATTAAAAATTCAAGTTAAGTACAATGTTTTGGGTTAAATATACAATACGATTTTGTGTATTATGTTTAATATGTTTTAGTCTATTAGGAAGTGTTTCTTAAGTGTTTTATATGCATTAGAAAGGTAAAATTTATAGTATATACTAAGACAAACATTTGACTGATGCTAAATAACTGTTCTGACTTACATACAAATTCGACTTAAGGAGAGACTTAGGAACAGAACTCGTTCTTAAACCGGGGACCTGCTGTATTCAAAATGAAGTTCGTTTATTTGTTTGTTTGTTTGTTTATCAAATTTATCGCCGCCCATCTCCCCCACAAGGAGGGACTCTGGGCAGTTCACAATAAAAACATTCAACCACAATAAATATACAATAATATACAACAATATCAATGACATAAAAATATAAATATATTAAATATAATAAAATCCAGATGGCTAAGATATTCTCTCTAGATACACCATTTACTCTGTTTAGAAAATAATGAAACCATTTAAATTAATTAAGAAAACAGTAGCCAGTCTTAAAATATCACTAAGAGAACTTGTCACACATTTGCAATACTGGTATTATCAGTGCTTCCTCAAATAATTTCCTGCTGCATTTTGTCGTTATGACATTAAGAAGATGATACAAATATGTGTCTGTCTTTTCACAATAAAACTAGTACCGTAAGTTAGAGAAAGATAGAGTTTAAAAGCTCCATGAGATAAAAGAATGCAACATAGAACAGTTGTTTTTCTTTTTAATTTTAATATATCTAAATTGGTTGAACACTCTTATTTTGACACTGTAGTCAGGCCGTGAGTTTTGCACAGTGCTTTCCATATAACTGAAATAATTTGTGGTGTGGGTACATATTTATATATTTATTAATTTATTAGATGTGTATCCCACCTTTATTTGTACAACTCAAGGCAGTATTAACAATGTTCCTGCCTTGTCCTGTCCGAAACTTTATCTATATAGAACCATATATAAACAGGATCTTGGATCTAGTTTTAAGGTAGAATTATTGTATAAATCATAATTTTGGGCATGGTGTTATTTATATCACATAATTTAAGTTCATGTAAGAATAATAAGTACAGCCTTGTGTGGCACAGAGTGGTAGGCGGCAGTAGTGCAACTGAAACTCTCCCCGTGATCCGAGTTCGATCCCAGTGGAAGCTGGATTCTCGGGTAGCCAGCTCAGGTCGACTCAGCCTTCCATCCTTCCAAGGTCAGTAAAATGAGTACCCAGCTTGCTGGGGAAGGTGACGACTGGGGAGGGCAATGGCAAACCACCCCAATATAGTCTGCCAAGAAAATGTCGCAAAAGCGGTGTCCCCCCGAAGGGTCAGTCATGACTCGGTGCTTGCACAGGGGACCTTTCACCTTTCACCTCACAAGAATAATAAGATCCATATCAACATTAATTTAAATGGAGCTCTATTAAACAGTATTAAACAATTTTGCATAGTGTAGGGATTTGAAACTCTTTTATTCTTATTTAAATGTGATATTTGGTGCATGGAGCAGAAACAAAGCAGTACTGTATTAAAATGTGCAGCAAGAGTGTATTATAATTTTGAAGTTTATTTTTCTGGAATTAATCTTACATACATTTTTTCTGATACCATTTCATGGCCCAGATGATGGCAATATTTACTTATTTTTATGCCATTTCTAATCTACATATTTGTTGTTAAAACAATCCCCAAATGCAGAACAATAAAAACAAACGCCAGATTATTGGCTTATTAGTCTCTTGGCTTTAACTGCAGGTTTATTGAAAGATTGGCATTAAAAGCCCTCCAGTTCAGAGTCAGTATACCATTTAATTCTGCATGCTAAAGACATTGCTCCTGTACTGCAGGTTGATCCCTACTAGAAACAGAATGTAGGAGTAAGATTTGAAGTAATTCTTAGAAATGTAAGTAGGGAAGACATGGTACCATGATTTATCCTATAGAACAGTGTAGTACAGTAATAAGCTTGTGGTGTAGATTAAAACTAAGATTAAGTTACAGGCCTAGTAAAATAATTTTATTTGAAAATTTCCATGACTTTTTTTCCTTTTTTACATCCATCTGATTTCTTTAAAAGTTTAGGAAATGGCAATACAATATAATTGTATTTTTTGGAAAAGCACCCAGGCAGAAACTGTCTAAATTACTTGGGTAGAGTAAGGGTTATTCTTTAGTAAGATACAAATAAGGTTGATTTATTATGTCTTTTCATTACTTTACAACAATTTAAAAGAGACCACTCTTCTTGTGGCAGATCCTAAATGCATTTAGGTTAAAATAGACTATGATGAATGAAAGGAAAAATCAAGAGTTACGTGAAATAAAGGCAATCAATCATTTTATATTAGCTGAGAGAAATTCTAAATTAGAAGGCCAATGGTTTTAGTTCCAGAGAGGTGTTTTAAACATCCACCATTCCTTTTAATATACTCTGATCCTTTAGGAATAAATATTCTTATAGGTACATGCCCTGCTTCACGAGATTGAGGTTTATAGAGATTTATTCTTTTCAGTTATGAGATATATTGATGTTTAATCTTGAGTGCTTTTTTGTTGTTGTTGCTAAAAGGAACTATAATATGGGCTGTATAAACTGTAATAATGACTATAAATTTAAGCAGCTTATATTGTTGGTGATTTTCCTTATAAATAGTCTCTCCACAAAATAACAATTTAGTAGAATTTCCAGTAAAACAATTTATTGCAGAGAGTTGCTGGAATGTTTGCATTTATGGAAGCATTATAAATACAGCTTTGAAAGATTATATATACTGAGAGCCAACATCAGCAATACATTTTAATTTACTGACCAGCTTATTATGAAAAGCATGTAACTTAATATAGTGATAGTTATAAAGTCAAAGTTATTATTAAAAATCATAAATTTAAGCATTCGTTTTTCTGTGGTTGTAGCTCTTGTTAGTTCCTAGCTATTTAGGATTGCTAAATTTAACTTTCAATTTAACAAATAGTTCTATACTGAAATAGCACATTCTAGATACTCAGATATTGACTGTTTTATACTCATTCTCCACCCAGTATGAAATTATACTGGGACTAGAATGTAGAGTGCCTCTTTGATTCAGTAATTGCATAAAAGAGTTCCTCATTAATATCAATAATAATGAAGTAATTATTCATGAATTGTTCTTTAACAATAAAGGGCTATTTTCTTGGTTTTCAATTTTATCAGATTTTCGTGCAGTTAATCAAGCATGGTGTGAATCTACAGAATCTGCAAAGAGTTCTATAGTGAAAAGTTCACCAATAATATATTTCTTAATTTTCTCTGAAAATTATCCTTATCACTGAAATAAATGTTGAAATGTAAGATATATTTTGTGGTAGGAACTGATTAAGTCAACAGGTAATGCTGCTAACTGAAGTTACTAGAATGTGAACTCCATAGGGCATCCCAGAGTTCTGTACAAAGCATAGAAATTTTGAAGTAGATTTTTGGTAAGGTTTATGGGAATGGGGAAAGGAAGAAAGAAGAATGGGACTGCTGAACTTTAGTAATTTATTCATTCTGCTTCACAGGCATACCATTTGTGATTATGTAAGCATCTTCTTCCTGAAGATTATCAATAGGGTTATGATAGCTATGGAGGGGATTCCAGATCTGATTTCGTTTTCAGGAGGGACTGATAAATCCTTTATTTACTCTTATCCACAAGCTTCCCCACACCCTTTTTATTCAGGAAATGAACTTTAAAAAAAAAAAAAGATTTATAATAATATTCAATGTTAGATTATTGGATCTTACAAAAAGAAACACGAAAACAAATAAGCTGCAATAAAATAGTAGTTACAAATTATACTGAAAATATTAGTATTCCATCTATTAATTTCATCTAGTCATTCCAAAATTGATACATCTTGGTGCTGCCTAACATTATACGGAACTTATTGCTACATAGAAATAGATATTCCTAGCATTATTTTCAGAGATATTTTTGGCCTTTCCCAGGGTTTAAAATGTATTTTAAAATACAGAACTACTAATTATCTTTATTCATATTACATAAGATCTTGAGTGTGTCTCAAGATACATTTTCTGTTTTTTGTTTAAGGAGTATTAGAAATAAGAATAAATTCCCTTGGTTGAATTTGTTCACAGCATACAGATGAAACAGAAGAGGTAGTTTCAAGCACATTTATTGTCTTAAAATTGCCAGGATGGTAAGCCCTCTTGCTTTCGGCAATGACTAAAAAGACCCTACTAACTTAAACAAACTTAAATTCAGGAAATGGGCTATCAGGCTGCTCATATTGTGTGCCTTATCATAGCCGGCAGCTTGACGTAAAATCTGATCACATGACTGTCAAAAGAAGCATGAAAATGAATAAGAGGTCATCTTTTACCTACTCTTGTTGGAAAGGAAACACATTGAAAGGAAGTTTCAGTAAAACAATGAGAATATGCAAATGTTTAAAGGTTTCCTCCAATCAACAAAAAAGCACAGCAGGCTCTGGTAAAACTAATTAATTTTTACAAACACAAGAGACATATACATGCACACACTTAAAGAATTACCCAGAGAGAGGTGGAAGGAAAACAATTCTATTCAAATTAGGAATATTAAACAACAGACATATTTAAGTTAGTTATAGATTTGTGATTTGAGCAAATACTTAAAAACAGTGAGCTAGTATATGCAAGACCTTTGAAACTTGTTTTATAGTGCCATATTATCTTAGACTGGACATTTTGCAAAATCAAAGAAATGAAGGCATTTAAAAAATGTTGCTGATACGATGCTTGGACTTTCTGCCATAATCAGCACCTGTTACCATAACAAGAATCTTGAAATTCTTCCATAAATCACTTTCCTTGTGATGAACTTTAGATTAGGATTTTAGTTTCAAAATTAGTTCAACCATGGTTCAGTTTGTGAATGCAAGTTGTTCAGTTGATAGTACATGGGGTTTTAATCAGGATGAAATATATTTAATTGGTCTGGGCATTCATCTATTTAAAGCCAAGACAAATAGGGCTAATGTAAGTTATAACTTATATTCTGTTCGTGTGGAAGTGTGGCTGTTGGGTGGTGGTGATAGGAAATGAAATTAAAAACGAACTTAGTTGGATTCAGATTATCTCTGCAGGGTGACTTGCTTACTAACTCCTCTCTTGGTCAGCCATTAAAACATCCCATGTATGTTGGGAGGTGAAGCATGGAAAATCTTTTTTCCCCCACACTCTCTCTCCAGCCCCCTATGCCGTTCCCACCTGGGAAAGCTCTCTGACTTTGAAGCGAATGGGGGAAGGGTGTGATTTGGAGGCTGACAGGAGATACTGCGGGTGAGGAATAAGCCCCCTCCCTTCTCGTTCTGCAGATACAATCTCAATTCAACACGCTATATATCTGTCCTGAGCATAAGCATGCGCTTGAGCGTTAAGGGCTATTTTCAGTTCCCTGGATCTTGTAGAAGTAACATACACAACAAGCTGAGAAATATTTTCTAAGACCATGGAACTGAACTTTTTATCCCTTCTGAGTTCTGATTCACAGTGCACAGGATTAATGTGTAAAGAGAAAAACCAAAACCTGTTAAGTGCTTTTGAGTACACAATATTTAGGATTCAGGGCTGACTCATTCTCAGTCAGTACCACTTTGTATGCAAAGCTGGTGGTAGTATAGTTCCAGTAATATTTTGATTTGTAAATTATCTAAGAAGTTGGTAAGTTAGGTGTTTTCTTTAACAACCCCGAGGAGTAATTCCTTTCTTGTTCAGCATTAGAATTTCTGTGGAACATTCACAGATACTTTTGTGGATCTTACAAAGGGTATTATTTGTATGTTTGGGAGATTTCTGGTTTGCAGTTTCCATATTTACCGTGGTATAATGCACTAGCTTTGTTATGTAGTAAAATTATACAATTGAAGGCATAAGAGCACAATTGAGCTAGAGCTGATACTATATTAATTTGCAGCAATCCTTTGGATCCCACAAAGGCCATTCAAGGATGGGAAAGAGCATCTTCTGTGGTTAGTTCACCTTATGGGAAATAGACATTTTATAATTGTCCATGCCCAGTTCTTTTGTGAAAACACAAGGTTGTATGGAAGCCATTTTATGATTATTTCTACCATTCGTTTCCAAATTCCCAGTTGTATCCCTAGCCACAAAAGGTTGTCTTTATCTTGTTTTAAGGAGATGTTCAACAAACCTTGCATCCACTTTTCCTTTCCTGTGTTCTCAATATAGTCCTCAATAATGTTGCAAAAGGATCCCCCAACTGAGAACATTTGATTCAGCATGAAGGATTTCCTGACAGAAGAGGTGTTTTACACACATGTGTATATGCACATACACATACAAAAGCACTCTCAGAGAGAAAGAGAAAAGCTCCTTAAAAGATCTTCCAGTGTATTATTTTAAGGGCCATATAGCAGGAGAACAAGTAGTATAAAGGGGGAAAAATGGAAGCATGCACTTCTTGTTGTGTGCATGGATATCTTTGAAATTTGTTATTTAGCTATACAGCTAATAACAACACAGCTATTAACAGAACAGAAGAGTCCGGTGTATAAAGTAGGCTATATCTGTGAAGCCATATACAGTTACAAGAATGTACTATGTAATTTCAGTAGGTTTTGTGTTATTTGGTCATACCCTGATGCATAGAAATGTGCACTGGATTATCATAGAAAAATGTAAGATTGTGAGTGTAATGTCACACAGATAGTCATGTCCAGCAGTATCAGCTGTGTGGTGGTGAAATGGCCTAAAATTCTACCTCTATTTATCCCTTACACATTGATTAAAAGTTGGTCCTCCAAGACATGATTACCATTTCAAAGCTGACATCATCACTACTGTATTATGACTGTTTGCTTTACAATGCAGGCAGCATATTGCTGAACATTTGTGTATATCTGTCTGTTTAGTATAATTTCAGTTTTTTAACTATGCTACATTCATATGGAAGGGTAGGCAAATAACATTTAAAATGTTTTTGCGAACAGTATGTGTTACATCAAGTCTTACTGTCTTCCCTAAATGCCAAAAAAATCAAATTCTATTAGTAACATATTCCTGTTTTTATTCAAGACTTTTAAAAATGGTTAAATATTTTTAACCATTTATATATTAACTATTTTTAACCATTTATATATATTAATATTAACCTTGCCAAAATATTTGTTCAAACCACTTTTTAGAACTCAAAACATCAGGGAACATGGTTTCAGTCTGCTCAGCTGATATATGTTCTAGTTCCTCAATATTCTGGTTCTAGCTGTACTATCCTTCAGCAGGAGAGTAACAATTGTAAGCTTGTTTTAACTTAGCTCTCTTGCTAGATTACAGTTAACAGAAGCTGTAGTTCGCACACTCCATTCATGCCTCTGATTTTCTGTCATTCGGTGTTTGCTTGCTTGCTTGCTTGCTTGCTTATTTGTACAATTTCTGTCTTGCCTTTCGGCCTATAGGGCATTCAAGGTGATAAATTCTACAGTGCAGTGTTTATAAAACACAAAACACTATGATTATAAACAAAATTAAAACTCTGTTACACAAAAATAAAGGTTTCCCCCCCAAAAAAACTATATTTTAATGTGAGATTTTGGTTAAGCCTGCGAAGATGCTATTGCTGACAGATGAATACTAAATCCCATTTTTATGAAGAAAGAATGATTGTATAAATGGAGAAACGTACAGCAAAACTTACATTTGACAAACTTGCCAGCAGGGCTTTCCTACCCACCCATCCACTCACTTAGATGGCTGCGTGCATCTTAAACCATGAATTAACCCTTGCAGATTTAAAAAGAAACTTAGCTATTGGAAGATATTTAAAAATGCAGCCAGCTTATCTATGTCAACAGCAGGACTTACCCTAAAAATGCACCCTTTTCTCTGTATAACTTCTGCCATTATTACTACATTTCAAAATTATTTTCATCTTCATGATTCCATTTCTGTTTAGTTGCCAGTCATGTTGAGGTTTCATTTAAAGGCAGAAGGTATAGAAAAATTTAAAATAAATTAATAATCCTCCCCCCCCCCCGAGTTCTTTAGATAATAGCTAAGAAAACAGTTGTTAAAAACCTTTGTTTCTACTTCTGAAGACTCAGCAACAGGAAGCACAGAAATGTTGCAGTCAGACAGGGTCAGGACAAGAATATAGTTTTCTCCTCAGCACATGTGTTTTTTCAGGAAAGGAGTGTAATAAATTGAGCTGCTGTGAAAGTCACTGCTTAAACTAAAACATCGATCTTTTAGAGCCACTTAGAGATTGTGGAGAGGGGAAGAAATCACATTTATATACAATTAATCATAGTCACATTATTGCATTTAATTCAAGGTGCTCTTTGATGTGTGATATACGTTAGAGTCATTTATAGAGATTAAAATCATACTTCTCTGTTTTCTTTAAAAGTTTAGATAAGGTTCATTTTCTCAAATATAAGTATAATCATATCTTTTTAAAAAAACTGCTAGCAGGTCTGCTGCTAGACAATGGCTGTGTAGAGTTACATGGATAGGGTTCTTTTTTAAAAAGAGCAATCCTGATGATTTGGTGACCTGGGAAATATTTGTTTCAGCTTACATGTAATGCATTTCTCCTTGTATTTAAAGTCTTTTAAATGCTATTATCTTGAATTAAGAACTAGATCAGATTATTTTACCAGAGCATTAAGCATTAAGAGATGCTGTATTCAGTAACACTAAATTAATCAATCTCTATTACAAATGCCTCTTTCCTTCTTGAACAGTAAGATAAGGTCTTTGTGTAATTTTGGATCCTTTCCTATAAGTTGCATGTCATCTGTGTATCACCAAATGCATGCTTTCAAAGATACTGATTTTTTTTTTTTTGTCCTTTTCTTTCTGGAACATTGAATAATTTTAAGTAGTTTTTATTTTCTTTCTTTTAAAATTGAACATTAATATTTACTTTGTTTCCAGCTCAGTTTATAATATAATTAATTGCTAAATTCCAGTTGCTCTTTTATGCTTTGATTAATAGAAAAGCATATTCATATAGCATTTTCTAAATGTGTACAATTTTATTTTGCACAAGAATTTAAAGAATTTAAAATTTATTTTTTAAAATTGTTTTTTTTTACTACTACTACTACTACTTGGGGATGTAAGGTTTGTGCCATATAAAATGCTAGTTTGCATGCATTCATTTAAATACTAAAAACTGTAGTACTGCTCGATCCATATCTGACTGCTAGGTTTCAATTGACAGCTGAGGATTTGTGACTGGACCATGAATCAAAACGGCAGGCATTTATACCCCAGTGCCAATGAGGATACATTGGGAATTACTTGGCAAAGGTAAAATTTTAATTATTTCCAAACCTAAACTATCTTGGGTTCTTCGTTATTTGTATAAGTTGGCCTCCAGGATTAGATTTGTCAAAATTTAACTGCAAAATATCTAACATCTTTTTGAATTACATGTTTTACATTAGCTGAAATGAATGTTACAGTTAGGATGCCCAATATTCATTGTCAAATATAAAACTATGAAGAAAGCAACATAGCAAAAATGTATGGGTAGGGATTTTGAAGCTTGCAAATTTATGTTATGCTTATATCCATATTAAGAAACAGTTTTAAGGAATACATGACAAGCATGGAAGTGTCTAATGTTAGGTAACACATATGACTAATACCTGAAGGAACAATTTGGGAAATCATGTGGGCAGATTTTATGAATTTAGGAAATGTTCTCTGAGGTAAGGTAAAACTGTGTCTTTAACTTAAGTAGAATTAGCTAGTCTTCCCTTTCATAAAATTACTTTCTCTGCAGGTAAGGTGAAACTGCTACTTTGAAATAGATACTGATGTAAAAAGTTTAACGTGTTAGTTGATACGTGTAATTAAGTAATTCTGATTCTTTGCAGAATTGCTTCTGATTCAATTCGATAAGGTCATGAAAAGGTATTATTTTCTCTTTCTTTCCCTTCTCCTTGAAATATCATTCCAGATAGTTCCTCAAATACAAGAGCAAATCTTTGGAGAGTTTCAGGAGATGTAGTGGGATGGGATGAAAAGAGCAATTGCAGAGTGGAATCCTATGCTCATTCACACTCACCAACACACACACACACACACACAAACACACACACACACACACAAACACACACACAGTTTTCCTTCTCATTTTATCCTGAAAGCTGCCTACTAAAATTAGGAAGTCCTTCCTCCTCATTCTCTTATCGTCTGCTGCAATCTTGGAAATTATCACCCATATTTAAAGGGCTTTCCAACTTGAATATATAATTGGGTATTATTGCCAGTTACTTCATTTTAAGAACTGATAAATCTGAATAAACTGGACTGTTTGGCTTATCTCCAAATGTAAATAGAAAATGAACTGCATGGGTTCATTTCAACCTATATTTGTGTCTCATGCTTAGTTTTATTTTGAAAACTTCTCTAAGGAAGCATATTTTATAACTACTCTTTGAACTGCCTTAAATATCCATGTGTTCTCTCCAAAAATTTAACCTGTTTCTAATTTATATGGATTTTGTGTGTTATGTTTGGTAGAGATTATGTACATTTCCATCATCACTGTCATGGTTGATCTTTAATCCCTCCCAAACGCATCTTTTAAAAAACAATCTTGGTTAATATTGCACATTCTGTAAGTCCTATAAAAGTTGCCTTCTGGTTCTTCTATTTATTTGCTCCTGGATCTTTACAATTTGTCAGGATTAAAACTGGACAACTTAAAACTGATTTTATTAATTATTTAGCCTTTAAAAGGATAGTTCAGTTAATAAGAGGACTAAAATGCCATATTTTTACAATAACACGATCTTGAAGACCAGTTTTTTTTAAGTTGTCATCTTAATTCCAGTTACCAGTTTTTCTGATTCTTATCCTGTATAAAAGTGCTTCAGTTGCCTACAAATTTTGTACAATCTTCATATTTCATAATAATACTGTCCCAGCCATCATCCATGTAATTCATAAAAATATTATAAAGATGCAGTTCTAGGATTTCACCATGCAATACTCCTCTTTATTTCTGAATTTCCTTTTTTATTCTCCAGGCAAATGATTTTGTAAATACCTTCATGAGAAATAGTGTAAACCAAGTGTATTCAAATGTGTTATGAATAGTACATGAACAGCACTTTCATAGGACTAGGATCATGTTGGGATTCAAATCAAGGCAAAACAGATCCTAACAAGGTATGAATCCAGTTCAAAATTTGGAAATTGGCAGGAGCCACAATTCCTCAATTGCTAGATACTTCTCAGTGGTCAAAATTAGAGTCAGGACCTGAGGTGACCAAGAAATAAATTGAAGTTGTATGGAGTTCTGACTTTTCTCCATATTACTTCTTTAAAAACAACAACAACCAAAAGTAGCCCTGCCATCCTGCCAATCTAAGTAGAGAAGAGGCAAGAATCAGTCAGGTATGATCATTTTTCCAACTCAGAATTGTTCTGACTGAGTTAACTGGTTCTAGGGGGAGAGCAGGAATTGGATTTGAAGGTTTGAGTATTTTTCCTACAGGTGGGAGCTAAGTTTTGGGAATGCAATTTTGAAAGGACATTCTTCCATTCTTAATTGTATCTTCAGAGGTGCTGTGCAGTGGGGACAGGAGAGAACGCAAACTACTTTTCAGGAGAGACATTCAGAAGTCCACATTATGAGTACCTTGTCTTAGTGTGAGTGAGCAGCTGACCTTGATTCAAATTTTCGTGGGTGATTTTGCCTAGGTAGCATTAGAGAAAAGAGATTTTTCTGGGTTAGGCCAGAGGCTGTAGACAAACTGATGGTAATGTACAAGTGATGGTAATGGTAATGGTAATTTACAATGCACAAGACTATGCTACTGTATAAATAATTTTTGGAGTAGTGCCCACACTATTCTTATCTGTTTCCTGGGATCATCCTTTTCTGTCTCTAAGATCATCATTATCCTCATTATTGCAAACTTCCACTGAACATTAATTGTTTACTTATAAGCTCCTATTTTGCTTTTGTTTAGATAACTTTATCATATTTTTTCTAATCAGCTCCTAATTAGCCTTTGTATGGAAATCACTCTAAATTAAACATAGTAAACACTGCCCAAATACATTCAGAAATAAGTTTTATTTGACTTTAGCATGGTTTAATTAAGATTTAATTAAGCAAGGAAGGCCAATGCAGTTTCTAGATATTAGTTCTAATATAAATTCAACCAATGTGCAAACATAGACAGTTTTACAAATATCTATATGCTCCATGTCTGAGGTAATTCAAATTGGAATTTAGTTTTAGACAATAATTGAAATGTGCATATAGATACTGGATTTGTTCACCACATGTTCATGGTGTTCTATGGGAAGGTCAAAAGGGGACAAATACATGCATCATGATAGCATTGCTCAAATGATGCGAACTACATGCTATACTTCATTTGTGTCATTGCATAATTTGTATCATTTGTGTGATGTCGTGATGTGTGTAATGTCATCATGGCTCCTATTCAGGAAGTTGCAGTCTCTAATGTTTGGTAATGCACTGAACTAAATATTTAGAAATGCTTCTGTAATGCATGACATGCAATATTAGCTCTTATTTCATGTGGTAATTATATCTGATCCTGAGAGATCACGCAGTTACTACTGGCTGCTGAGTAAGGCCAAAGAGTTGAATTGTTAGTAGTTGTGTACTTTTAAAGTTTTTGGCCAGGCCTTTCCCAGGTGTAAGGTTGGGGCAATAATTATCAAGTATTAGTAATTTGTGTTTTAAAAAGCAAATGCATTCAATGCTGTTTTAAAGGGTTACAGTAATTGCTAATTTAAGTTTAATTTTGCTGTTCCCAAATCCTAGGTTAATATTTCCTGCTTTCAGTTTGCTATCTTGACACAGAAGTACAAAGCAACAGGCAACAGTTGGTGGCTTCTTTGGGCTCAGAATTTTTTTGTTTGTTTGTTTCTATCCTGCCTTTATTATTTTTATAGATCACTCAAGGCGGGGAACATACCTAATATGCCTCCCTCCTCCTATTTTCCCCACAACAAGAACCTTGTGAGATGAGTTGGGCTGAGAGAGAGTGACTGGCCCAAGGTCACCCAGCTGGTTTTCTCCTCTAGCCAAAGGGTGTTCAATATATATATATTTATACATATATTTACTTTTATCCCACCTTTATTATTTTTATAAATAACTCAAGGTGGCAAATAACTTTTTGGAGCAGCTTTCTTTGCTCCCCTTCCGCTCAGTATGGGAAAAAGGAGACTGGAAACATTTTTTTTTAATATCAGAACAGCCTTGCAGATTTAAGCTTCTAACTTAAATGCAAACTTTAAAAGAACAAAATCAGTAGTAAGAGTAACATTGTTCTTCTGGTGATAGAAATTACATACTGTATCATAAATTTGCTTGGACTAAAAATACAGACTCAATTTTTGCAAATAAGAACAGTGGAATGAAAACATTGCTGATAAAATCATTGTAGTAGAGGAGGAAGCTTGGAAGGATTTCTGGCTTGTATCAGTTTGTCACTATCTCTGTTATAGTTTCACCCAGCTCTCTAATAAAGAAAGATGTGCAGAGAATTATGTTTCCTTTCCATTTAAGCAAACATCTTCTGAACACTTCCTAAGAAATTAATTGTATTCCAGCCAGACTTGCATGCTGCCATCCCACAGGAAATGGGTCAGCAATCCATTAAGATGCCATTAGATAATCTAATTTGGAACTTAATCTCTAAATTAACCATGCTCTATACTTGAAGCATACTTGAGAGGCAGGAAAAAAGTTTGTTTGAATCGATAGGGAAGCCGAAGCGTGAAGAAGGCTGTTTGTTTTTTCTGTAGCTGTGGTCACGTCTCAAGCCGTCTGGTAACCAGGAGAAACCAGACATGATGTAATTCCAGATTGAACTTGAACTTCAGGGACTGAGAATGGGAAAACAATAGACCATAGGAATCAATAATGTCCATTTTCCACATGATTATGTTTGGCACTTTAAGTTAACACTTATGGAAAAAACAGCAAAACTACAGTATGACCAAAATGGGGTACAGTGGGGAATCCACCAACAAAAAGAAAGAAAACAAGTTCTTCAGCTGCATTTTGTTGAACAAGAGATTCCAATAGGATTAGAGAAGTTCCCAATCTGCAGTAAACTAGTTGTTTGTTCTGAGCACCCTTTTGTTCTCTTAGGTAGGATAAACTTAATCTTATGTTTCCTGTCAGATGATTTTGGCAGCGCTTTTAGGAAAGGAGGGGCGTGCTTTGAAAGTGCTCTCAGCTGGAAAGTGGACCATTAACCCCTTGCTGATCTCAGAGAGTCTACTCTCAATTTTAGTTTACACAACGTTGTCTCCAGCTATAAATAAGTGCAGTTTTTCAGGAGAACGCCTCTCAGAACGTTTACTGAATAAAATAAATATATGCTAATGATTGGATACATCACTGCCTGCAAAGATGTATAATGATCTGCTGAGCATCATTTGTGAAGTAGTTTAGGAGAAAAATAAATGCTTGTGTGGTTTTACCTTTTAAGAAATAACTTCTGAAGGGATTGAGATGAAGCAAATCAGGCTTTTGTTAGGAAAAAGAGATTGATATGATATAAACAAAAGCTTTCTGGCTGATCTCTCCTGTGCTGTATTTTAAAACAATGTATCAGGGTACACAAGGGCCATCTCCCCCCCCCCTTCCTACTTTTTCAGTCTCCAAGGCCAACAGTGGTGACAATATAGTGTTCACTAAAGGCAATGCAGCGTTTGGGGGCCCTTTTAAAGCAGTTCCAGGGTAGGGTAAAAAGATGAAAGGTAGATTAAGCCTGTTGAACTTAATATATGTATTTTATCAGTTTTTTAAAATAAAAAATCAAACTCTTGTTTAGTGGAAGTTTGCCGCTGAAATACATAAGTAGGATCTTAGGGGAGAGGGTGGAGGAAAAAGGGCAGGAAGAAAAGCCTGTGAATTATAGCTTATTCATCCCTGAGAATCTAGGTAAGTATAGCGTACTGATTTTTATTACTGTCTCATATTAAATAAAAAAAGCACTAGAGACGTTTTTATCTCATGCTTGAAACAAAGCAGGAATAAAAGGTTCCTTGTTTGTTTGTTTTTTAAAAAGCATGAGGTTAACTTACCTGAACAGAATGATGAGAATATGGATCTCATTCTCTTCATAAATAAATAGCTACTGGGACTAACATGCTACATACGTTTCCTATTGAGAAAAATGGTTATAGAAGTTTCATACTTGTAGTTTACTAATATTGTTATGAAGTACTTGCTGATTTTTAAAGAAACATTTCATTTACTTAGAAATTTCTCTAATAACCACAAAATGACTAGGGTCTTAACACAGATATATTGTGAAAAGAGGATATCATAAACACTAGATCTCTAACACTTAGTTGTCCTCTGTTACTTTTCTCATGTAAACTAATAAATAAAAATTCATTAGTAGCATTTTAGCTTGTAAATTCATTGGGAGCTGCTGTGCTCAAAATCCAGGGTTCCAGCATATATCATTGTTTCTAGAAACCAATCTTCAATTTCTGTACACACTGCCAAATTTTTGAGATCGCCAGACTGCCCTCAATATTCACAGGGTTGCCATCAAGAATATATTCCCATGTCATTCTCTGATTTAATTTTTCTAGTGACATGGTGTAAATGCTAGTCAGTTACGCTGGTTAAAGGGAAGAGACCATGCCACAGATATGTAGTGTATTGGCATAAGGTCAGTCCAGAATCTAGACCTTCATAAGACTCAGCACCAAATGTCTGGGACCACTGTTGAAGGACCTCCTCCATAATCACAACCACCACCATACACGGATACCAGAAGTATTCCTGTTGGGCGTGATGGGATTTCAGAACTTCTTTTCCATCATTATTAGTTTAACATTTTACACATAAACATTTAATGTTCAAATGTTAAAATAGTATTTCAGTTCTAATATCATCTCAAGCAGCTCTTGAAGAAGCGCAGTAGGCGGGACTGAAAATGGACCAAGACTTACGGGGTCAAAAGGGAGACCCCTTACTCAAGGTTGGGCCCAGCTGCAAACCTCTTACTATAGGAGGATGGGTAGATCATGCTTGAGGATGTTTATACAGACTTATTTCCTATATTTGTATGGAGTATCCATATCCTGCGAGAGTTGCTGGAAACAATAAGAAGCAGTGTTAGAAAAGTTCAAGGAACATTCAATAGTAAGCTGCTGTCTCAGATCCTGCCCTAAGCAGAGACAGAACAAGAGTATTACTTTGTATCCCTTGAAGCTCCCTCCCACCCATAATTGCTGAAAATTGGCAACTTAGTTTCCTGTCATTTTGAGACAGAAAACACACAAGTTTTGTATTGTACTAAACACAAAAGTATTAAAATATGATTATTGAAATTAAGAAAAAACAAAGGAATTCTTCCTAAGTCTCTCCTCTCCTAAACAGAAGAGATTGGCTTTTCCTATAAGCATTTCATGGCCTTTGCTTTGTACCATTGCCTCTTCCACTGGGGCCCCCACCTTCCCAAAAACTGTGAAGTGTAGTTCTCAGCTACTATATGATTGCCCAGCCTCAGTCTAGAACTTATGGATCAGACACAGAGGGAGATGGTGCCTCACTTTCTGATTTGTTCTATCAAAAGCTAAAAATAAGTTCTGGTATATCCTGTATACAGGATGAGGAACCAACAGATGTGGCAGCAGGAGGAACAGATAAGCTCTGAAATAATCATGAAATTTGACACTGAGTGCATTAATTATGCATATGAACAATTGATCCCAAGAACAGGGATCTGTGACTAAAGAATGTCACTTAGGTCTAGTTATTACATATTCAAAACATAACTGTCGTGTCTGGCTATAATTATATCACATTCCATTCTTGGTCTTTGGAATGGTTTCCTCAGCACCCTCTTAAGGGTCCAGAATGTCTAAAGTAAGCCATGTTCATTTTCATCACTGACAGAATAATAAACATCCGGAAAGTGTCAATATACAATGTGTGCCTCCTAGTTGCTGGGATGTGGGCAGCAGTATTTTGTCTTGCAAAACAGTCCTTTAGTTAGAGATCAAACTGGGCTTCCTTTACTCTTGTGGATGTGCTTTGGAAGTGCTGCATGTGACTTTGGTACAACCAAGACTGGTAACTTAATCTACTCTCTCTTACTAAAAGTAATTATTTGAAAGCTTTGGTTGACCAAAATTTACAACTTGGAATGTAAGAGAAGTACATGGTAAAAAGTATGATATGAAATGAAAAATGAAATGAAATGATAGTGCATAGTTGTAAAATGAAGAGAAAGGTGAACAGTGTAATACATGCAAATGAAGGTAGTCTGATTTTGTGGGGTAGAGTTGATGAATAAATGCATAGAAGTAGATTTGGTGAATAAATGCATGAAAGTAAAGACACAGATTTAAGTATGAATGAAAGGGCTAAAATACATATCAGAAGGTACAGATTGGTGTCATCTAGATTGTTTTGCGTGTATGAAAGTATGAATTGATAGATTTATGATAGATCCATATTAATGGTGATATGGGAGAATGAGGGATGAATTTGTTGGAAAATTGCAGAAGATTCTAAATGAATGTGATTTGGGAGAAAAACTAACTCTGTTGGATGACATAAATGGATAGGTGGAATCGGGCCCTTTGGAAACCCCAAACAAATGAGAATGGTGATTCATGAGTATAAGCTTAGTTGAATTTTTTATTGTTTCAGGTACACAATTTAAGCATGTCTATTCATGCTTGCTCATGGTAAATGAACGACATAAAAGTATGATTGATTTGATTGTTATGTTTGAAGACAAAGTAAATGGTACAATGATGATGGGAGGTTCTAATTGTGGGACAAAGCATTATTTGATAGTATCAGGAATGAATTTGGGAGGAAATGGACTTAGGAGAAAAGGGAAGACGCTAGTGTGAAAGTAAAACATCTGTAATAAGTCAAATCCTTACATTGTAAGAGGTAGCAGTTTCTCAACAGAATTAAGAAAAAGTAGACATAAAAATATTTAAACTGTTTAGAACAGAACAAAAAAGACTAATGTCCTAAATGGCCGCAAGTGTGTGTAGAGTTAGTCTAATAAGTATGAAAAATAATATTTGATAAAATAATGAAATAAAAAATCTGTGGTTAAGCAAAAACACACATTAAAAAAATGAATTCTGCAAAAAATAAAAAGATATGTATGAGAAAGATATATACAATGTATAGGGAGAAAAAGTTACAAAAATGCAGAATTATTGAAGTGGGTGAAGAAATCTAAAAAGGAGTGTCTGGCAGAGTGAATGAAATTAAAAATAAATGTAATGAAATAATGTGTGGTGAATTGAAGGGAATGACAACCATATTTTGAAAAGTAGAATTGAAATGGGTGCTATAAATGTTAGTATTGAATAAAACTGTGGAAAGGTAAATCATAAATACTGTCAAAATGTTGAAAAATATGGATGTATTTGCTCATGGAGTTGCCTTGTGATTTATTTAATATGTGTGTAAAGACTGCGTCTTTGCCCAAGGATTGGAGAATGATGTGGTTTTCCCTCACAGAGGGGACAGTGGTAGTAACAAGTAGTGAATGCAAGAAGTACAGGGCATTATTTCCTTACGTATGCTTGGGAAGATGTTTGGTGGAATTTAAACGGTGACAGTGAGCAAAATATTGGGATGTACAGTAAAGCTTTGTGCCAAGCAGGAGGTGTTAACACCAGAGTGTTATTCTTTATGACGTTACTGAGAAATTAATGTATGTGAGAAAGTTTACTGTGCATTTATTGGCAATAAATAAAGTCAAGTATATGATAAAGCAAATAGGCTTGAATTTTGCAAAAATTTGGTTAAAAGTTCAATGCTAAATGTAAAAGAATAGTATATAATAGAAGAAGGTATGAAAAAAGATGAAATGCTTAGCAAACGGCTCAATATTAAGCAGGGAATAAGAAATATGTGTAATGTCCTCTTGATTGTTTAATAAACATATGAATAAATGTGTAAAAATAACTGGTTTTGGCACTAGAAGTATTTTGTTTAGAGAACTGAATATCTGTGTACTTTTGTTGTTGAATGAAAATTATTTGCAGCAAATATTAGATAGATTGTATGATAGAAAAGTACAGATCTGGAAACAATTGTGTCAAAGATCAAAGTAGTTGTGTTTGACAGTGAAAATAGAGTGGGAAAGTTACATATAAAGAGCAAAAACTAGAGCAAGCTAATGAATTTGTGTATTTTGGTAGATTATTGACTAAAGTTGGATAAACAGATGGAAAAAATTAAGAAGCCAAAATGTTAGTAGAAAGTAAGTTGGTAGCATGTATCCATTGTGAGAATGACTATTGAAAGAAGCAAAAATTGTTGTATATAGGAGCAGGTTTTTGCCCACTTTGCTATATAGAGGTAAGAGTTGTATATGTCAGGAGAAACATAAAGTAAGCTGAACGCAGCGGGAATGGAGTACTTTAGAAATATGTATGGTAAAACAACAAAAGATAAGGTCAGGGATGAATGAGTGATGAAGGAAAGTGGACTGAATACAGAAGAGAAGAATTGGTACCAAAAAGTATGCTCAGATGGTTCCATCTAACAGGGAAAATTTAAAAGGATTGAATTGCCAAATAAACATATTATTATTATTATTACTATTACTATTTAAACTTGTATGCTGCTCAACTCTCAACTTTGGTGGCTTACAACAATCAAACAAACAAATTACAATAAAATCAATAAAAGATGGCAAGTTCGACAGACCAGATGGAATGAAGCGAGGGGTCTCACTGTCCCTCACCAAAGGCTTGGCTGAAGAGACAGATCTTCACAGCTCTTTATGGATTGAGAGGAAGAGGAAAACTGATAAGTGATTGGTTAGATTTTATGATGTCTTCAGAGGCAGGGTAGAAGTTTAATGAATAAAAGGCAATGTATAAATCAGTATAGGGACGTGGTGGCGCTGCGGGTTAAACCGCTGAGCTGTCGATCGGAAGGTCGGCGGTTCGAAACCGCGCGGCGGGGTGAGCTCCCGTTGCTCGTCCCAGCTTCTGCACACCAAGCAGTTCGAAAACATGCAAATGTGAGTAGATTAATTGGTACCGCTTCGGCGGGAAGGTAACGGCGTTCCGTGAGTCATACTGGCCACATGACCCGGAAGTGTCCTATGGACAACGCCGGCTCCAAGGCTTTGAAACGGAGATGAGCACCGCCCCCTAGAGTCGGACACGACTGGACTTTACGTCAAGGGAAACCTTTACCTTTACCTATAAATCAGTATAAGGATGTGGTAGAAGCAAAGATGTTTTGCAAGGATAGAAAGGTATGGAGTGGTATAGTGAATGTTGTTCATATAAACTAAATTCTTTTCTCTTCTACCCTCAATTTATTCTGCTTAGTTCTTGTTACTCTTTTTCTTTGCTTTGCATAATTTTGCATATATATATGTAAATATATATGTCACAAAATTAAAAAATGTAAAGATGATGGACAAATTTCAAGTTCCATTAGAATTTAAAATGCAAAATAATAGCAACAACAGAATATCCAGACTATGACCTTTCAATTTTATAAAAGGCACACTTCCAAACAGGCATCATTGTGTGCTGCATCCATTCTTAAGGCATAAACTGTACTGAATTCAGTCTTTTATATAGGAAGCAGTGTAGTTTATTTTCTTTGTTGCTCTCCTGTTCTCAAGTACTGCTTAGGTAGACGTTGGTAAGCATCAATTTTCAGTGGCAAAAAAGAATCTGTAAGTTAAACAATAAAATCACAATAATTTTCTTTAATTTCATTGATAACATCCTTTCAGTTACTTAATGTAACATTTTATCATGTGTTTTCATAAAACTGTTAAAGTTTGTTACTGCAATCATGGTAAAAATCAAAAGATTGATTTGAACTAGAAAAAAAATCAGACTATGTCCTGTTAAGTAGGTCTGTATGGTCTTCTAATTAACTGGGCATTAATTCTGAAAATAGTACTGAATGGTGTTGTCTAGTTGCCTTGAGACTACTAGTCCAGAAATATTTTAAGACCATTTACATGTTACATTTGCCACAAGGTACTAATGAAAAGGCCTTTCTAGGTGAAATGAGATAATTTAAAAATTGTCTTAAAGCAACTAATTTAAGCCAATACTAAAACTTGGCACATTTTGGCCATAATTTGTCCAGAGTTAATGCCTAGTTAATAAAAAATAAAGTCATTCCATGAAAATGTGTAGATAAGCAGACATTTATAATTGAAATCCACACCCAAATTAATTACTATTATGTCAGGATTAGCATAGATCATAGTTTGAGTACAACTGCAAACTACAAGTCAGACTAAGAAATAATATATTGAACTACTGTATATTCCCAAAGATAACTGGTAGGAAATATATAAGAATAGGAGTTCTTTCCAAATATCCAAACAGTGGCATAGAAAGTTGAACGTATCTGTTATGTTATAAATGTTACTCTTTGTCCTTCTGTCAATCCTGCATGAGATCAGTACCTGCAGAAAAAACACTATCTTTGTGTTATGTATTTTCACCTCCATCAGTGGCCAACAGAAGTATTTATCCGTGGAAGGCTAGAGTAATCATAAGAATTACATTTAGCAGAATACATGTGGATCACTTGGTGGAGGGAAGCTGCTGTTGCATCTTTATGGCAAATGTTATATGCATATAGATACAACAACAAGAAATAAATTCTTAAAGTAATTTTATGCATAGCAATGTTGCTTTGTCCTTAATGTACTACAGGACATGAACCTCAATCTACCACTTCATTTAATCAGAATATTTATCTATCTCAGCAACTATTATTTTACATTTTAAAGCAACATTTACTTCCTCTATAAATGTGTAAACCAAGTGCTAATACAAAGGCCATGCTGTGTATTTTTTAACTTAACATACTGCTTGTTGGAGGCTTATAAAAATCTTGTGGATTTACATAACAATAACTTAGGAGATTTGCACTATTCCCCAAAGATTCATAAATAACACTGATAAATACATTGCATGTTCCTTTTTAACACAATCATAATGTGGTGGGGAGTTGAAATACTTAGGCAAACATTAAAGTTGTCAAGT
Organism: Candoia aspera; assembly: GCF_035149785.1. NCBI lineage: Eukaryota > Metazoa > Chordata > Lepidosauria > Squamata > Candoiidae > Candoia > Candoia aspera. Next base: position 188,625,722 of record NC_086154.1, read on the forward strand.
TATGCTGCAACAAGAGTCCTGTTTGTTGCTTACTATAATTTATTTTCATTGAATAGTCTCCCCTACAAAGGAGAAGAAAAATCATTGCTTCTCTACACCTTCATATTAAACATGAATGCTGTTATTAACAGAAGCTTGTGCTGATATGAACAATATTCTGCACTGCATGCATCAAGTATTGTGTTAGATGGCAGAAAGCAGTCTATCCTAAGCACTTACTTATTGCCACAGCTAGTTTTAGGGTTAGATTGATAGAGCAATCAACCATTGTATAATAATGTACTTGCACATTGAAGTTTATTCATGACACAAAATGTGCTATTAAAATTACCATTCAAACATGAGGTTGGGTGGCTTTCAAGTGTTCATTCAAAGTTGTTGCTGCTTCAACATTTTAAATGTTTATTCTGCTTTCTTTTTTCTTTTCCTTTAACAGTCCTGGTACCTGGGCTAGCTTGGTCCCCTTTCAAGTATCAAATAGGACATCAATCCTGCCCACAAATGTCCAAAATTATGGTTTGAACATAATTGGAGAGCCTTTTCTTCAAGCAGAAACAAGCAACTGAGGGAGATTGAAACTGAACAAATACTATAAAAGAAAGGAAGATGGGACAAAAAGCAAAGAAGAAACTGAAGAAAGAAGAAACATAAACCAGCAATTGCAGCACTTACAATCATTAATTCCCTTAAGATTGAAACGCTAATGGCAAAATCAACAGCAACAACAAAAACGGGATGGGGGAGAGGATCGATGATATTTCACTGATGAGTGGAAAGATGCTCCTCCTGAATAGCCTTTGTCTATGAAATCCACTGGGAAATAGATGTTCTGTCTCTGACAATATATTTTAACTGACTTTCTAGATGCCTTAATATTTGCATGATAAGCTAGTTTATTGGTTTAGTATTCTTGTTGTTTACGCATGGGATCACTATTCCTAGTTAGCTCTCAAAACAAAGGCTAGGAGGCATCCACAGAACTGCAGGAGAAGGAGGGCCAGAAGCCATTTTTTTCTCAGCAGTCTGATTCTAGAAGATTTTTCAAAGAAAAAGAACAAATTCAGCTTTTAGTTGTCAACCCCAATTTATTTAACTTAGGCCCTTAACCCAGTCTTTTCTTAGTGTGTTACCCAGTTTAAATTTTTCAGGAAGTCATTTAAATAAGCAGGCATTATATAAAATCAATGCCTTACTTTGGGTAAAAGAAAGTGTTACCTTCTCAAAAGACAGTTTAAAAAACCTGAGGAAGACACTAAAAATAATTCCCCATGCTAATGAAAACACTTAGAGGCAAGTGCAATTTAAAAACTGTATCTAAAGGGGATAATAGTTATAAGTCCTTTAGCCCTTGGACTCTAAATTGAGGGGATTAAAAGACAAGATGAATTTCAAAAGTATTTCGAACAAATGTATTTTTCCCTCACTTTTGAAAGGGGGGGGTCATTAAAAGGCATTAACTAAATCAAGACAAATCATTTACTTGAGAAAAAAATTAATTGAAACACAGCACTTACATTGATTTAGCTTCTGCCTCCTTTGAGGTATCTTATTTATTTAAAGTTACTGGTTGGATCAAGAACCCATAAATAATGGAAAAGGTTCTATAGAACCTTCATGACAGAGACTGAGAGAGGTAAATCCATGTCACAGGGGCATAGCTTCCGGTTTACAAATGGGAATGACAGGTGGTTGGGTTGTGGGAAGGGGAACTGAAATATATTTTTTAAAAATGCACTCTTGAAAAAGCCTAAAGACAGGGTGCTGAAAACTTGCATGGTGCTCTCAGAAATTAGCCTTGTTTGACAGATTTCTCATATACACAATATTGTGCATGGGCAGATACATTTTGCCTCTATGTCTCTATAAAAGAATAATTAAAACTACTCTATCCAGTAATCTAATTTGCACGAAGTTATAATGTCCACATAACGTGCCTTGCCTTGAAATCTAAAAAGTGACATCACTACACTTGTTTTGCTGCATTTATTATCATTTTAAATCTGTACCATTTTTATGACAAAATATTTTGTACTCCAGATGGGAAAACAACAACAAAAAGTGACATCATGGATTTTTTAAGCAGTTATAACTTTATCTCACATTTATAAAGCATATCATGGCTGTGTATAGTTGCCGCTTAAAAATTGTAATCGACCAGCAATATTTTCAGTATTTTGGTGTTTTTTCTATTAATCTTTCATGTTTTTCATCTTCCAATTAATATTGGGGGGAGGGGATTCAAATTTATACGACTTATGCAATACCAAGTTTTGCCTATGTAGGTAGTGCTTTTAGCTGTATTGGTTATTATAGGTAAGTACACAGATTTAAAAGACAAAAGATTAATGTATGCTTTTTTGTTTGTTTGTTTTAATTGACCAAAGTGGGTACTGCTATTTTTGCAGTTTGATGAGGTCCTTTTTGTGTACTAAGAGATGGACAGGGGATTTTTTTTTAAAACTACGTACGTATATCTATATAGTCTGGGGTGGGCGGGGAGGATTTTTAACACTTGACAGTGTAGCTGTGAAGCAGAGCACCATTGGCTGGGTGAGGGCTACAAAGCGACTCTTCTTCCTACTGTGATCTAAAAAAAATCAAAAAGGTGTTTTCTTTTAAACTTCCCACCTGGGGTGCAAGCTGAAATCATTTCTGGTTTGAAAACAGTAATAGTAATAATGAAAATGAAAAATAAATAATAATGGATTTTATTGGAGGCGGACCTGACTTGAGAAAATTAACTCCTTTTTAAAAAAATTAAGATCTCAAGACCCACAGAGATCAAAAGCCCTGTAAAATTTTGCAAGTTATATATCCATCATATAAAAGCCTATTTTGAGATTTTAAAATCACATAGTATATACTGCCAAAACACTGGTCTTCCCAAGACACTAACTGTATGCTAAGTATTGAATTGGATTCAGTATTTTCTGAGAATGGAGGCATCTCCAGTTGGAATTCCATGAAATACATTTCTTTGGGCAAGAAGGGAGATCCCCCCCCCCTTTCTGCACCCCCAGCATTACTGACTTCTATTGTCAGAGGTCAGGTAGGAATACGGGACTGGACCAATCAGTGGCTAATCTGCCAGTGGAATGTTCTGCTGGATCAGACCCCTTCTGTAGCCTTTCTCCCATATACCATGCTACTGTATTTCAGTACAAATCGCCAGGCACAAAATGCACATGTACCATGTGTGTGTGGACTATTTGGTTACATATTAAAATGAGTAGTATAGAAAACAGCCAGCTTTGATTGCTTAATCATTCCCTGCCTAGAGCAAGGGTGATTATATGTGATCATATCCCTCCTGGGCAAAACTACCACTGTTAATTTAATTTCCACACTGCATTTCTAATACTGGCAAGAATGCAAAGTAGTCCATCTTATATTTGTGTTCTTACAAAAGGTAGCTCTTTTTTAAATAATTACTTGTAAAGATCTCTTTGATTAGGGAAAAATGGAAATGAATAAATGATTCAGCCTGACGTTCTGTTTTTAAAAATAACACTTTATGTAGACACAGTGCATTTGTTTGTATTATGATTAAGATAACACCCATCACTTGTAATGTGCACCAACAGTGGAAGAAAATCAACCAACATAATCCCATGCTGTCTTCCCCCTTTCCAGGAGATAGAAATGAATATATGTACAAGTCCAGTATTAGTGTTCACAGCTGGCATGGATGTAGTTATTTTGTCCTTGGTATATGTACTGAAAATATAAACTGAAACCCAAGGAAGTGGTCAGTCTATGTGTATACTGATGCACAATTTTGATTTGCCTTTAGTTTCAGCAGATGTAAATTGACAGGCAATTAATACACTTTTATAACATTAAGAACTGTTTAAAATATTTCTTTATAATCTGCTATTTTCAAACAGCTATGCAAAAAGGATGCAAATTACAACAGGGTACAATTTCCCTTCAAATGGGTTCTTGCTGAAAAACATTGTACATTGCCATGAGTCACATGTGTGGCAATATATATAAATAAAGTAAAATAATAAAATTATTTTGAAGAAGAGTATTCTAAAACATTGACAATGAGCTAGAGAAAATACTTTTAGATACTCTTTCCAAATTATTCATGTGAACCATGGCTTCTCACCTTTTTATCAGAGCAGTAGAAAAGCATCTAGCTAAGCAGTGCTTAGGGTTGCCATAAAATGCATAATAAATAAAAATAATCCTGATGTCCTGTTTCAACCGTGGCCCTTCATACTAGGGGCTACATCTCAACCAATTTCCACCGGAATTGCCACTGAATTAACTGGCATTTTACCTGTTGCAGCCTTTAAAAGGGTGCTGAGAATCCCAGATGCTGAAAGAAAGTCATTCTCTACAGCTATCTTTCAGATTCCACTTGCACCAATAGAATACCTTTTGAGGAAAATTGCTTCTGTAAAGTCTAAGGGCAGTTGCAAAGCTGTAGGATTTTGTTGGTAAGGTTTGTATTTAGCTAAAGTAAGAATGAAACCAACTATATGTTGGCTCTTTTTTTCTGAGCCCCTTTGTAAGTGAATTAATTCACTAAATATATGGCTGTTGGGAAGAACCAAAATGTACAAACAGGTCTCACTGAGAGTCCCTTAGCTGGTGGCCCATAAAATCATGCACTGTTCTTTCGGTTTATCTCTTAATGACCACCATGTATGAATGGTGTCATTAAAAATGACTGGAGAGCTATAGTCTTTTATCTCTCCAGCCCAATAATTTCTTCCATTTAGGACACTGAAACCAAGATTAATTCAGACTTTAAAGTGCAATAGTTTAATGGACAAGCAGAACTTGACAGAGAATAGTTGCAACTAAACTTCATAATACTTCTGGTGTAATGAATACATCAAATGGATGTATTTTTAAAAAAAAATTATAAAAGGCTACCTTGCTCTTTTAGATCCACTTTTTTGACCTTGAATTGCTTGGTCATTTGGACCATCCTCCTGACAAAACTTTCAGGATAATGTTCTCTGTGGGTTTTCCTGCCTCCCTTTGTAATATAAAGATCCACCATATCCACATCTTCTACACTTTTCTCAGCGCAAAACAAAGTGTTGCAAGCTCAAATCTAATCTAAACCTCCTCCTTGATCAGGAAGTATCTTCTGACAAAATCAAGCCACCCCGTTCTATGTGCACTGTTCTGCCTTTTTTCAGTTGCTTTGCAGCCTTGACCTCTTGGCAGTGCCACTGAAGTGTGTTTTCCCCTAGAATGACATGAACATTCGAGGCTTGACTAAGGAAAAAAAGGCAGTGAAGGAGACTGTACATAGACATGGCAAAATATTAAATATAGCAATATAGTTGTGTGTTCAGGTGGGCAGCTCCATTTATAATATGTGAATGAACCTGTGAAGCTGCAATTAGAGAAGAACAGAGGATCTTCTTAATGGACCCACCTATCGTGTAGACAGTAATTTGTACACTGTATAGTTTTGTTAAGATTTTTTTTTAAAGCACCCTCGTTTGTAAAGCTAATTTTTAGCAATTATAATGGAAATGTATGTCATTTCCACTTTTAACGTAAACAAGAATCTTCCTTGTTTGGAAACTGGACTTGGGTTAAAACTCTCCAGTTTCTTAATTTATGTATTAAAGCAAACAAAAAAAAAAACCTGTCCATGTTACAAGATATTTCACTATGCTTGAAAAGCATAGGTTACTGATCCTTTTAAAAGAAATTGTAAATGGAGAAAAGTTATATTTTATGAAGGTTATTTTGTTGTATTTAGTATTGGAAAGTTGGGTTTTGGAGCATTTCAGAATGTTGGAAGCACCACTGTCTTTTTTTATTAGTATATATGGCCTTTAGCAAAAATGTTGTGATTATTACATGATGGTATTTAAGAGCAGGTTCACAGAGCATCCAGGAGTGAATTTCAGTGGAAAAAAAATGAAAACAGTACTTATGTCTCATATAGCGGTGTCCTCAGGGAGCAAAAATTTGGATTTGCAATTAGGAGCTTCGTAAGGACTTACTGAATGAGATTGCACAAGGATATACTGAGCTTTGTCAACTGTGTGTGTCCTGTATCTAAAACATTCTAAATTTTGTATACTATGTGAGATTGTGAAGGCTGCATCCCACATTGATATACAGTATTCACCCTTGAAAAAAATCTATATCATTGCTGGCAGTAATGCCTCAAGCATTACATTGACTCTAGTTTACATGTTCCTGTCAAGGTCTTTTGTTAACATTTACCAGCTGCATGCTTCCTAGGCTCTTATTTTTTTATTGGATTTCTATGAAAGATGCTAAACAAAAAACAATGCAGGCAAATCATGTTGAACAGTGAAAGCTCAAAATTGAATGTCCTACTCCATGCTGAAGGAGCTGAAACCTGCCTCCTTCATATTTGCACTTTCTGAGAGTTCCCCTGTTTTTCTATCTCATCAAAATGGGGTGGGTGTGTTGGAGCCCCACAGTTGGAGGATAACACGGACCACTGGGTTTGCCCTTTGACCCGGCACAATGACCTTTGCATCAGCCAAACGTATTGCCATGACAACTCTTGTACTGTTTCCATGCCACAGCTCTATTGGTCACATTTGTTAATAGCAAAGGGGGCAAAGTAGGAGGCGGTCAATTTATACATTTTTGTTGCAATTTTTTTTCCCTCAATGGTTGTAAGTAGTTTTTTTATATATATAATAAAAGGGTTCACTAGTTATTACTCCTTAGGATTATCTGTGTGTTGCAATTAAAATGTATGTTGACTTTGTGAAAAGGGCTTCAGTGGCACTAGCCACCCCCCACGCTCATCCAAGCCTTCGTTGCTTTCAGCGCTCAATCCCGTTCCAGGAAGAACCGAAACAGATGCAGCAAAAAGTACGCGGAAAGCAGCGAGGGCCAGTGGCACTGAAGCCAGTCTTTGTATTACTGTATTTTTGACAGAATGGTTTTGAAAACTGTGCTACAGGGACTGATGTGGCAGATGTGTATCTATATGCAGAAGGACTTTTTTTTAAATAAAAAAGAAGTATGGCTTATTATGCATTCTTCATAGAGGGCATTGAAGTTGCATGGACTAATGAAAAGTTGATGCAAAATGAGAGCGAGAAAGAGACAAAAAAAAAAAAACCAGCAAAAAAATGTTTACCAAAAAGAAAAAAAAAAGTGAGAGAAATTTTAAAAAATGACCAGTGCCTGTTCAGTTTCACAGTCTCTGTTGAGTTCAGTTGTAAATATGTTTCAGATAACATTTACTTCAAAAAAAATTTTAAAAATAGAAACTACAACATTGTAGAATGTGAGGGGTAACTCCATCCCAGGCTTAGGCTTCTCAAGAGCTACATTAGATTATGTCTTCATCAAGCTGTTAATTTGTGCTTATATCATATAGGACTTTAGTGCACTGGGAAGAAGCACCCCAATCTCAATGATAATTCTCTAAGAACAATTTTTGTAGGGCTGTGTGTTTCTTTAGATACATTTAGTGCAACTGTAGGTGACAAGTAGTCAGTTATTGCTTGCTAGCTACACACCAGGGTTGATCCATTTTAAAACTTCTGGCATTGCCTACCCTTCTCCGCTTCTCCCCAGAGCCAGAGGTCCCCAGTATGTTAGATGTACTTCCGTTTGGTTTGTTTTTAAACGCATGCGGAATTTTGGTGTAATGATAAATTTACCCATAGGATGCATGTATACTCTGCAGTTTTCACTTTTACAATTTGGGGCCTCAGGCAACCAAACTCTTTGGGGCCAGAAGGTTTGTAACTAAGGGTTCTGGGGAGAACAGCTCTGCTTATTTGCAGGACAGTCGTGTTCTTTGGAGTACTTTTCATTAGGTTACAAAGCTCAGCTGCCACAAGTTTTAAACTGGTGTAAATCAAGCTTGAGTTAATGTGATTTACTGTTATATCCAGCCTATACTGCTAGCAGCTGCTCATACTGCAGTCAATTACTGGAAGCAGATATATTTCCTATGCAAAACTGTTTAAACAATAAAATGAGCTATGCTACAGCCCTCTGGCCACTTGTGTTTTCTTTTCTCTCCCTCTTAAGAGTAATAATTGGTTAGTAATATTTTGGAAATTTTCTTTAGTTGTTGGTTTGTCAGAGCATGCAGTCAGTCTTTTCAGTTGAGCCCTGTACCTACATGTATCTTGGCTTTAATACACAGTTAAAACTCAAAATAGAACAATTCCTAAAATGAAGCAGATCTTTAATTTTTATCCTTACTTGATAACAAACAAGAACTGCTGATGTTTAACCCTAAAATGTCTTACAGGATGTTTTTTTAATTATTAGTTTGGAAACTTGACCTGATCTGATACCTCTTTTATTAGGTCTCTTGGTTGGAGCGTTTATCACCATTTGCTTACGAGTTTATTGCTCTGCAGTTCCTGATAGGTTTTAAAAATATGATTACTCACCCGTGCATGTATACCAGAGTTGCAATAATTCAGTGCATGGTAGCCTGTAGCAAGCATATTAGTGGGTACCTGATTATGGGTATCTGCCTGCATTTTGACTACTAGATCAGGGCGGGGCAGGGGGGAAGTATGGCCACTAGATTACAATCAATGGATGCAGAAATCCCAGCATTTTGTCACTACCTAGTAGTCATCTGGATTTTTGCAATGCAGCTCTGGTAGTCCTACCTCCTTCCTCATCCCGTATAGAGTAACGTGGAATGTTGGTCTTTCAAAGATTGAACTCCGTAAGACCCCCCCCCCCGCCAGCTTGTAAAGAGCTACCCTAATCTGACCTTCAAACAGTCCATTTTAAATCATTCTGAAATACGCTAAGGTTTATATTTATGGCAATAACATGAAATAGAGTTTAATTGTGTATTGACTAAAAGCATGCTAGAAGAATAAATTGCAACATTCATATAATCTTTGAACATTTTAAAATTTAAGACATTTAAATTTTAAACAATTTAACAATTTAAAACATTTAGGGAACAAAACTACAGAAAAGAAAAGGAAACGAAAAAAGGCAAAGTGGATAAGAAATCAAATAGTAAACACTCTACAATTGTCACATTTAAAATTTATTATTTCATTAATTAATGGAATACGACTCATTTATAATCTTAATGCAGAGATGCAGCATTATAGACTATTAAAAATATTTACTGCATGCAGTATTCAAAATATTGTATATATGCTTTTCAAATTACTTGAAAATAATATGTAAAGCTTCCAAAATATTTTAATTGAAATTTCTATAATACAGGGTTTTTGAAACAGCTGTTTTTAACTTCTCTTTTATCTCTGTGCATGTTTAACAGTAAACCCTTTGAACAATTCATTAATTTTTCGAAGATAATGAGGCTCTTAATAGTAAAAGATTAAAAATATTAAGTATGTAAAATATTTTAAGAGCAGTAAAAATATGTCAATCATTTTGATTATTGGTGGGTGGGGTTGGGTGAAACAGGAAGCATGATCAATCCGGGCACAATGTATTTAAGTCCCTTAGCTATCAACGTAAAGACTTGCTCAGTGTACACATTCTACTAAACTATAACATGGATTGTTCAGCTTTGGTTTACAGTAATGGGCTGTGTGATACCTGCCTTAGTTCAGGAGACAATAGTAGAAACAGACAATGGCTTAGAATGGTGAGCAGCCCCAGTCTGAATCATGCACTTCACTTTCTTTCAATCAGGTATCAGAGCTTCCACCTATGGATGAACTATTCCACCAAACATGACAATGAAGTCTTTAGATGTAGAAATATTAAAGCAATTGTCACTAATACTCTCAATATGATTTGGTTGTGTAAATCTGCTGTAGCCAACAATTCTTTAGGACTGTTTTCAACAAAACAATTCATGTCAACAGCTTTTGGTGTGATCTTAATAACCCAGCAGGAAATATATATTAAACATCTCATTAAAATATGACCAGAATTCAATTAAAATATACATATAATTTACATATGAAGAATATGTAAATTATATGTATATTTTAATTTTGGTTACATTTTAATGAGATGCTTACTATTATTACTTTATATAGAAATAATATATATCTACTTAGAAGTTACATATAACTTACATATGACTACCTAAATTTTTAGTCACATTCACTGAATTGACAGGGAACATGTATCCAAATTAATTCTTAATTTATTTAAGGAATTTAAAAAACTGCCCCACTCACAAATTGTAATTCTGGGCAGAGGATAGTAGTGAAAATCAAAAGCAAGGTGATACAGAACCAATATTATACAACACGTAGCCGAAGTTGTAGCAAACACTCTCACAACAGATGAGCTCATCCGCCATCTCAATCCAGTGCAGTGCACGGGAGAAGAGCCAGGTCTTCACAACTCTGAAAACGCTTGTAAGGTTGGGACCCAAACTTTGGGGGGGGGGGCTCATTGCAAAGGGCAGGAGAAGCAGTAGAGACGGCACACCTCCTAGGGCCAATTAGATGACACTGCTTCAAAAAAGGCACCTTGGCATGCCCATCCAGTGCAACCTTGGGGGTCGAACAGAAGTTACAGGAGATCAGCTGTCTGACAAGTAACCTGGCCTGTGCCATCTAGTCTTTAGAGGTGATAACCAACATCTTAAATTGCACTCAAAAGCTTACAAGAAGCCAATGCAGCTTGTGAAATAGCCGTGTAACATGGGCCTATTGAGATGTGTTAATCATTAAACTCACAGCTGCATTATGGACTAACTGCAGTTTCTGGATGTCCTTCAAAAGCAGCCCCATGTAGAGCACATTGCAGAAGTCCAACTGAGAGGTGACTAAGCCATGAGTGACTGTGAGCAGGGCCTCCTTATCCAGAAAGTGGCCTAACTGGTGCTGAAGAAAAAGTTATATGAAGGCCTTCACCAGGAGAACCCCAAATTATGTACTGGCTCTAAACTAATCAGTGGCTACTACATTCTGTGTCTGAGAACTCAACTGAGTAGCTTAGAAAAGAATGTCAACTCAATGGTAACTTAAGTGCAAAGCTTTGTTGCTGCTGAAGTTGTAGGTTTAATTGAGGAAATATTTTTATAGTAGGAGTCTGAAGTTTGGTGACCAAAACTCCCTCCTCCCACTTCTGTTAAATGGCCCAATTTTTAGGCTGTTTTCAATTGTGAAGGTGCATAAAATTATTTTCTTCTAGTTTTCATTGATGCTACCACCATTTTAAACAAAAAGTAGATATGTAACTGGAAAAAGTGTATCCACATTGATAGATGCCATTTCCATAATTAAGCTCATGTATGGTACTTGGTTATGTTTATCATAGTATCATACAAAAAACCAGACAATCAGTACTGAAAACTTACAAAAACTCTTTGCTGCAAATTACCAATCATTCAGATTTTTGCAGTTTATATCTGGTGGGGATGGTGGGGATGCTGGTAATAGTAATAGTAAATTTATATATCATACATCTGTAATTAAGTGCCATACAGACATAGGGTAACAACAACAATAAATACTATAAAACACTATAAAAATGGTAAAATCACAATTTAAAATGAAGTTCTTCTAGACCAGGGTTTCTCAACCAGGGTTCCGTGGAACCCTAGGGTTCTGCAAGAGGTCACTAGGGGTTCCCTGGGAGATCACGATTTATTTTTTAAATTATTTCAAATTTGGGCAACTTCACATTAAAGAGATAAGTTTCATTCTTTAGTTTAAGAACATGGTTAATGCATATATACAGGCCTACACATGAAACAAATATAAAAATTTTGTAACTTGTGGCCTGTGTTTGAGCCTGAATGTGCAGGGGGTCCCCAAGGCCTGAAAAATATTTCAAGGGTTCCTCCAGGGTCAAAACGTTGAGAAAGGCTGCTCTAGACTAAAAGACTAATAACATAATAAAATCAACATCTGTACAAACTAATAAGGTTTTTTAAAATTATTCTCAGTTTTAACTGTTTCACAAAGACCCAAGAAAATGAAGTTTTTTAACCGTTTATTTAAATTTTAAAGGGTTTTGACTCCAAACATTATTCTGATAGAAGTGAATTCCAGAGCTAGGTGAGAAAAGGGTCTCAATTAAGACACAGATATTCTAGTATGCAGGAGCACCAGTTGATCCTGGTCTAGTAATTAGATGAAGTGCAGCCTTACACTTGGAGAAAAACAGCCATACATAAATATGTATTACACAGCTAGTCCTTGCTTAACTATTGTAATTGGGACTGGCAACTCCGTCGCTAAGCAATGTTGTCATAAAGTGTGACATCATGTGACCTCGCTGACTTAACGATGGCAGTTGTGGCAATTCGAGATGTCATTAGGCAAATCCCATGTGGTCGCAGCATCTTGTGGTCATGTGATCACCATTTGTGACCTGACAGCTTCCCTATTGACTGCTTGTCAGAAACCGACAGTGAAGGTTGCAAATGGCAATCATGTGACCATGGGACGCTTCAACTGTCATAATTTTGAGCTGGTTGCCAAGTGCCCGAATCATGATCACCTAATTGCAGGGATGCTGTGATGGCCACAGCTACAAGGACCAGTCATAAGTCTTCTCTTTCAGCGCTGTGGTAACTTCGAATGGTTGCTGAACGAGCGGTCACTAAGTGAAGATTACCTGCACCTGTTCCCTTTGCAGGGTTTCCCAAACTGTGAGGTTTACCTCCCTTGGGGAGGTACAGATCAAGCCCAGGGGAGGTGTGTACATTATTCTAGTCATACATTATTACAATAAACTTCTAGTCATAAGTAATTACAGTAAATCCACCTTTCCCAATGTTTCACTGTATTGTTTTCATTGTTCATTTGTGTTCATTTTGGTGTTTTGATTTTTATGGGACGTGTGTACATTAAGATTAAAAGTTGCTGTTTGAGTGAGATGGGTAGTGACTAAATTTGAAATATAAATAAATAATAAATAAATAAAAAGATTACACTAAAGGGAGGTGTGATGGCAAAGTTTAGAAACCCCTGCTAGGTAGAGTAAGCAGGTTATGCACACTGCAGACAAGGACTAAGAAATAAAGCAAAAGAACCTAATGTATGAGATAAGGAAAATAAAAGGAAAAATATAGCTAAAACAATTTATGCCAATGCCATTCTCTATACCACTTCATACTTTTCTACCCTTACAAGCCATCCTTGCTTCCATCATTCCCTTATACCAATTCACACAGCGCCTATTTTTCTTCAGAATCTTCAGCACCATCCATTCATTAGGTTCTTGGCCTTCTCCATCCTTTCATCCCACTCACTCTTCATTGATATATTTATTTTATGAGTCGATCATCATTCTTTCTTTCTACATAATCAACAATCTCAGTACACTTATTTCATACTGATAATTCACTTTTGCATTCAGTCCACATTCAGCACCCATTTGTGCTTGACCCAATCTCTTGAACGTGTTACCATGTATACTTAATTTCCCCATTCCCACTGATTTTTATATAAGGGCAATTGAAAGGGAGATTGCAGCTTCTCCCCTGCTCTTAGTAGTTGGGAAACCACAAAGCTGGTCCCAATCTCCAGTGATTCTATGTGAACCCAATGTTTTTCTGAATGTGAGTCATGCATTCCCTTGGGATCAGATTTGTTGGCCATCTGTGATTCATAGCCGTAAGAATTGCTACTGCCAAGCTATGACTTAGTTTAGTGTAAATATGTAAAACCACATAGAGAAAGAGATGGATTCTAAGATAAGGAGGGGACTACCTCTTTTCACTGACATATATCTTGAGCAAACTTTAGTTGATTAATTAACAAAGCTAGTTTCTCTTATTAGGGTAATCAACAACATTGTCTTCTGTAAAGATATACATGTTTTAAGCTACACTTTTAATTTCATACTGACAGCCAATCAAATGATTCTATCACACAGTGATTCCATACTGTCCTGACCAACTCAACTAGACACGGAAGAGGTGCAATAAAGTTCTTTGTTTGCAAATTGTTAAACACAGTAACTAAAAGGCAATAAGGAATAAACTGGTTGCCAAGTCAGTAAGGTGGCCGGCAAGGCGAAGCAGGACTGGACTGGGAAGCTGGAATTCACGCAGCAGCAAGGCAAACCAGGTAGAACTGGAAGGCTGGAATCACAGAGAAGGAAGGCAAGATGAAACAAGGCTGGACCAAAAGGTTGGAATCAATGGCAAGGCAAGGCGAAGCAAGGTGGGACTAGAAGGCTGGAGTCACAGAGTAGCAAGGCAAGTGTCTGAGGCAAGGTTGAGCTCGGTAGCAAGGCAGGGCTCTGGGGCAAGCGGTGGCGTGGCAGCAGGGCAGGCAGCAGAGGCAGGAGGCTCGGGGTCGGCAGACAAGGTAAGGAGGTCAGCTGAGGCGGTGCGTTCCGAGGGCAAAGCAGGGAGAAGAGAACAGTTGTCTTCAACAACTGGCTCTGGCTTCTGGCACTCTTTATATCTTCGGCTTTCCTGCCTTTTTTGCTCAGGAGCCAATCACTTCTCTTGCTGCTCAGCCTGCCTTTCCAGCCTCCTTTCTCGCACACTGATAGGTGGTGGTGAATCTGCCTCCTGTCTGTCTGCAATCGGTGGCTCTGGATCTTGCTGCTCAAGGCTCTCGCTTTTTTTGCGATCAGCTGATCCTCCTCCTCCTCCTCAGACTCCATCCTGACACATACCACTTATATTAACAAATAAAAATGTAAATAGAATAAATGTGTGAATAACTAAGAAAGGATTTATGCTGTATAAGCTATTCTAATAGTGTCAGTTGAAGAAAGATTATGAAATGATCTAAGCAATAATAATGTATATATGCATTTATAATTTTTTAAAAATGCTATATTTATGTACCTTTTCCATAACAGACATTTTGTGGATGGTGGACAAAATACAATATTAAAATATAACAGTTTTTAAAAAACTACAAAAACAGAGTTCAGCTAAAGATGTTAAACTGATAGATATGGTCTAAAACATACACAATTTTAAAAGATTGGGTCAATAAAGTTTAGCTTAAAAATATAAGCCTCAACAGAAGGAGAGTTTTTCAGGAAAAGTCTATCAGGAGATGAAAGAAGACTGAGCACAATGCAGAAACACACAAGATGCAACATAGAACAGGCAGGACTGGGAGAAGAGCCAAGATGACAACAAACTAGCAGCACCTGAAATAGGCTCCCAACTTGTGACTGGCCTCACCCCTTCTGGCTCAGTCCCTATGGCCTAAAAATGCCATCTAGATGCAAAAAAAGAACCTGGACCAACCCCAGTAATGATGCTGGGCCCCATAATTCCAATAAAGCAGAGATTCCAGCTGCAAAAATAGATGCACATTCCTAATCAGCCCTTGTCTTAGTCTATGATAGCATCTCCTGGCCTTCTCTGGATTAGAAGCCACGCAGTGTTTGGCCTGGTTCCTCCTCAGATGGAAGATACCAGCACAGGCTAGACTGGGAAATAAGAAAATATCCCAGAAGGAAAGCAAAATGGCAGGCTACTACCATATTGCTTCCAGTGATCTCCATGGTTATATACATGGAATCATTAGAAATCAAGCTGAAGTCCATGATGTCTCACCATTTTTGATTAAGTATTCACCCTGGGTGACCTCTACTAGGAGATGTTAGAAATAATTAACCTTAGCATGCATTCATAAATGCAATCCCCTGCTATCAGTGTTTCAGCTGCTGAAATGGGTGAGCCACAAAAACATCTCAAGCTTTCTGTTCCAGAATTCTTTATTTCACTGTTAATTTGTCCTCTTGTTGAAATCAAGGTTTAAACATACTGGCTGAAATTCAATCGGTGTTGTCCAGCCTGTAGAAAATTACTGTTTACGTAATGGAGCGAAGGCATTTTCTTTTTCCACCTACCCACAAATCATACCCTAAGAGGGTTGGGGCTTACTCTAAGAAAACTGAGGATAGCAGAAGGAATAAGAGACAAAGAAAAGGTTTTATTACATCATGCTGGGGGTGGTGGGAGCAGAATGATAAGACAAATACACTATCAGTATTACGTTCTCTCTTAATGTCCTTGCATTTTACATTTTGCCATCATTTCTAATTAATCCACTGTCTATGTGTCTGTGTGTCTATGTGTGTGTATCTATGGGTGTGGATATGTATGTATGTATAAAAGAAAATTAAACTAGGAATGCAGCCTTAATTAGTCACTTATTAAGCTACAGGTTAAACTAATTAATTGGCAAAATGATAACTTATTTTAAACAAAGGTTACTAATATATTGAAGCAAATTTGGTACATTTGGTAATTAGATGTAGAAAACTAAAGATTACGTCTCAGTCCAGTTATTTTTTTGTTGCTGTAAATCATCTCGTATTTCCATTAATAATTGAAAAAGGGACCTATATTGTCACTTCAGTAGGACACAATTTATCCACATGTATTTGATTTACTAATTGTTAAGTGGCAAATGGTAATCAAGTAAAAAGTCCTTGAATTGGTTCACAGATGCACTTAAAATAAAGACACTACTAAAAGAAAGATATTGTTGTTCTGCAGGACTTCTGCCACAAGGCCAAGCCTGCAGTCTTTAAACTTTGGCTTTTATTCTGGGCTTTGTGCCAATTCATATACTTTCTGGATTTCCAGAGCACAAGGCTTCTCTTAGAGGTTTAGATTTAAAATAGTTTTCCAGATGCAGAACCACAAGAGTTTAACCCTGTGTGAGAGGAATTAGCCTGGGCCATGAAACAGGGAACCTCCTTGCTCAGTATTTATTTATCACAGAGAGATATAAATCCCCTTTAAACATTCTCAGGGAAGCTTAAATAACTTCAGGACATTAAAACATGGCAACTTCCCAACTCCAGTAATTTAATCCTGTCCACATCTAATCAGGAGTCACTCCCATTGTGCTTAATGGAATTTTCACCCACATTACTTCAGCAATAGAAGCAATACAAGAGCTGCATAACAGCTGAAACACAGCAGTCACCCTAAAACAGATGAAATTCATCTGGCATGTGGATGTCCTTAACTTCAGTGGCTGTCTGCCACCCTCTCTGTGAAGGACATTTCATCATTGGGATAAAGTCCTGAAATATCTTTCCTCCCCAGTAGTTCCTTAGTTCATGGGACAAACTGGAGATATTTATGTTAAATATCCAGAAACTGATCAATGTTCATATTTTTCAATAAGAAAAATCATACAATGTGGTGAAAATGAAACCAAGATAAATGAGCAAGGCCGCTGATTGGAAGAACTCTGAAAAATGCCCTCTTCACCAAACAACAATTTTACCTTGGCTTATCTGTATTAAAGGATATATGTAAGGAATGAATAAAAAATCCTTACAAAAGGTGGTGTGATAGTTTTCTTTCCACTTTTATTCTAATCATCTGGGATTCAGATGGCCTAATTGAAAGAAATTAAAATCAGCTTGAATTATTTGATGGACTTTAGCTAAGAGACTCTAGACTAGATAAGTTTTCTGGAGGAAGGCTCAATGGTAGACTGGGTCAGGTGTAGATAATACATGCAAGTTTGTCCATGATTAACATTTCAAGTGTCACTGCTTGTAAAAATGGCATATGTTCTTTGGAGATCATTTTCTGATCAGCTGATCTGCAGATCAAGAGTTATGATCAAACAAAGGGAACAACTAAAAGAATTATTATAAGACACTGGAATAGCAAGTCTACATTGAGCTTGGATTACAGGACATGTGTTCTTTTCAGGGTCTGATCTGTTCCTTTACAGCAGAAAGGCAAGGTTCTAAAACAGTTTGGTCACATCACATAATTCCCCTTGGAGAGAAGAAATAGCGTGCACAGTGTAGGAAAACAAGTAGAAATAGTAAACCCAAGACATGAAGGCATGAGATGAAAGAAAGAAAAGAAAACTTAGCTGAAACTAGTTCAGTCCAACACCATTCACTATACCTTGCTTTGCCTTTTTATCTTTACAAATCTTGCTTCTACCTTCTCCATACATCACTTAATACATTTGCCTTTTATTCTTTAAACTTCTATCTTTTTAAGGATCTCATCAGTTCTACCCAACCACTATTTTCTCAGGTTTCTCCTTCCTCTTAACGCATTCACTCTTCCTTTATATATTTATTTTCCAATTTGACCCTCATTTATTTTTCTTTTGTACTGGACACTCCACATTCATTCAGCACTCACTGATTCTTGACCCTATCTCTTCTTCTGTTACCACACATACTTCTTAAGTGCCCCATTCTCACTGCTTTTATGTTTCTTCGGACATACCCAACTTTTGCTTTCAGATAGCAAAGCAGGCAGAAGCACACTTGCATACATATTTTCATTTTTTTCTAAAAAAAACACATTCCTGGCCAAAAAAAACCCCACCTACTTCCCACTAACTTTCCATCAATATTTGCACATCTTCTCCATAAATGTGCACATCTCCATACATCTGCACATTTTCTCCATAAATATTTTCCCATCTTTAGTATACCAAATTAATTTACTTGCTCTATTTTTTGCCATTTATTTTTCCTTTTCAGTTAATCACTCCCTTTTACCTGTCAAATATAGCTACCTTGTTCTTTGATACATTAATTTTCAGATGTACACTTTTCATTGCTTCTTACAATTTATCTAATATTTGCCATAAAAAATTCAGTTTCCCAGCAATACCATGGCATCATCTGGAACCAATATGTGTACAAAATTACCCATAATTCAGTCCTATTCACTTTACTATACACTTTCTCTGTCAAAAATGTTCAATAAACTTTTTCACATTCATACATTTCTTAGCTTCAGCAAAGGATCGTTACCTTGTCGTGGTGCTGGAGCTTGAGCACCTCATTGATGCCATGAGCTAAACCGTGAAGGGCCACCCAAGATGGGAAGGTCATGACAGAGAGGTCAGACTAAATGCGATCCCTGGGGAAGGTAATGGCAACCCACCCCAGTATTCTTGCCGTGAAAACTAAATGGATCAGTACAACCAGAGATATGTCGGTATACCATCGGAAGATGAGACCCCCAGGTCGGAAGAGGGTCAAAATGCTACTGGGGAGGAACAGAGAATGAGTTCAACTAGCCCCAGACGTGATGACGCAGCTAGCTCAAAGCCGAAAGGACGGCTAGAGGCCGACAGTGCTGGTGGTGAACGGCGAATCCGATGTTCTAAGGATCAACACACCATTGGAACCTGGAATGTAAGATCTATGAGCCAGGGCAAATTGGATGTGGTTATCGGTGAGATGTCAAGGTTAAAGATAGACATTTTGGATGTCAGTGAACTGAAATGGACTGGAATGGGCCACTTCACATCAAATGACCACCAGATCTACTACTGTGGACAAGAGGACCACAGAAGAAATGGAGTAGCCTTCATAATTAATAGTCAAATGACTAAAGCAGTGCTTGGATACAATCCCAAAAATGACAGAATGATCTCAATTCGAATTCAGGGCAAGCCATCTAACAGCACAGTGATCCAAATATACGCCCCAACCACAAATGCTGAAGAAGCTGAAGTAGAGCAGTTCTATGAGGATCTGCAGCACCTCCTGGACAACACGCCTAAAAGAGATGTTATTTTCATCACAGGAGACTGGAATGCTAAGGTGGGCAGTCAAATGACACCTGGAATTACAGGTAAGCATGGCCTGGGAGAACAAAATGAAGCAGGACATAGGCTGATAGAATTTTGCCAAGACAACTCACTCTGCATAACAAACACTCTCTTCCAACAACCTAAGAGACGGCTTTATACATGGACTTCACCAGATGGACAACACCAAAATCAGATTGACTACATCCTTTGCAGCCAAAGGTGGCGGACATCTGTACAGTCGGTAAAAACAAGACCTGGAGCTGACTGTAGTTCAGATCACAAACTTCTTCTTGCACAATTTAGGATCAGACTAAAGAGATTAGGGAAGACCCACAGATCAGCCAGATATGAGCTCACTAATATCCCTAAGGAATATGCAGTGGAGGTGAAGAATAGGTTTAAGGGACTGGACTTAGTAGATAGGGTCCCGGAAGAACTCTGGACAGAGGTTCGCAGCATTGTTCAGGAGGCGGCAACAAAATACATCCCAAAGAAAGAGAAAACCAAGAAGGCAAAATGGCTGTCTGCTGAGACACTAGAAGTAGCCCAAGAAAGAAGGAAAGCAAAAGGCAACAGTGATAGGGGGAGATATGCCCTATTAAATGCAAAATTCCAGAGGTTAGCCAGAAGAGATAAGGAATTATATTTAAACAAGCAATGCGCGGAAGTGGAAGAAGTCAATAGAATAGGAAGGACAAGAGACCTCTTCCAGAAAATTAGAAACATCGGAGGTAAATTCCAGGCAAAAATGGGTATGATCAAAAACAAAGATGGCAAGGACCTAACAGAAGAAGAAGAGATCAAGAAAAGGTGGCAAGAATATACAGAATACCTGTATAGGAAGGATAACAATATCGGGGATAGCTTTGACGGTGTGGTCAGTGAGCTAGAGCCAGACATCCTGAAGAGTGAGGTTGAATGGGCCTTAAGAAGCATTGCTACTAACAAGGCAGCAGGAGACGACAGCATCCCAGCTGAACTGTTCAAAATCTTGCAAGATGATGCTGTCAAGGTAATGCATGCTATATGCCAGCAAATTTGGAAAACACAAGAATGGCCATCAGATTGGAAAAAATCAACTTACATCCCCATACCAAAAAAGGGAAACACTAAAGAATGTTCAAACTATTGAACAGTGGCACTCATTTCACATGCCAGTAAGGTAATGCTCAAGATCCTGCAAGGTAGACTTCAGCAGTTCATGGAGCGAGAATTGCCAGATGTACAAGCTGGGTTTAGAAAAGGCAGAGGAACTAGAGACCAAATTGCCAATATCCGCTGGATAATGGAAAAAGCCAGGGAGTTTCAGAAAAACATCTATTTCTGTTTGATTGACTATTCTAAAGCCTTTGACTGTGTGGACCATAACAAATTGTGGCAAGTTCTTAGTGGTATGGGGATACCAAGTCATCTTGTATGCCTCCTGAAGAATCTGTATAACGACCAAGTAGCAACAGTATGAACACACCACGGAACAACGGACTGGTTTAAGATTGGGAAAGGAGTATGGCAGGGCTGTATACTCTCACCCTACCTATTCAACTTGTATGCAGAACACATCATGCGACATGCTGGGCTTGAGGAATCCAAGGCTGGAGTTAAAATCTCTGGAAGAAACATTAACAATCTCAGATATGCAGATGATGCCACTTTGATGGCTGAAAGTGAAGAGGAACTGAGGAGCCTTATGATGAAGGTGAAAGAAGAAAGTGCAAAAGCTGGCTTGCAGATAAACCTCAAAAAAACCAAGATTATGGCAACCAGCTTGATTGATAACTGGCAAATAGAGGGAGAAAATGTAGATGCAGTGAAAGACTTTGTATTTCTAGGTGCGAAGATTACTGCAGATGCTGACTGCAGTCAGGAAATCAGAAGACGCTTAATCCTTGGGAGAAGAGCAATGACCAATCTCAATAAAATAGTTAAGAGCAGAGACATCAGACTGACAACAAAGGTCCGCATAGTTAAAGCAATGGTGTTCCCCGTAGTAACATATGGCTGCGAGAGCTGGACCATAAGGAAGGCTGAGCGAAGGAAGATCGATGCTTTCGAACTGTGGTGTTGGAGGAAAATTCTGAGAGTGCCTTGGACTGCAAGAAGATCAAACCAGTCCATCGTCCAGGAAATAAAGCCAGACTGATCACTTGAGGGAATGATATTAAAGGCAAAACTGAAATACTTTGGCCACATAATGAGAAGACAGGACATCCTGGAGAAGATGCTGATGCTAGGGAGAGTGGAGGGCAAAAGGAAGAGGGGCCGACCAAGGGCAAGGTGGATGGATGATATTCTAGAGGTGACGGACTCATCCCTGGGGGAGGTGGGGGTGTTGACGACCGACAGGAAGCTCTGGCGTGGGCTGGTCCATGAAGTCACGAAGAGTCGGAAGCGACTAAACAAATAAACAACAACAAAAACATTTCTTAGTGACCTCATAAAGAGCAAAAAATCCAATCTGCATACCCTGCCTCACATAAAGCCGCACTGTACAACTCCCGTTTTGTTCATTGTTATCTCTCATACTGTTTCAATTATAATTCTGCCAAACACCTTCCCAGGCATGTTTGACAATCTAATACCTACGCTTTCACTCTACGTATCTTTCTCTTTCTCTATGGCACCAATTACTGAATACAGAAACAGTTTTCATACATTCATATAGCCCTCCATAAACAAACCACATCCATATTTTAACATTTCTCCAGTTACACCATCTACACCTGCAGCCATACTATTTTTCAACATTCTCATAGCATTTATGACTTCCTTTTCATCAACCCTTTCTTCAATACTTATATTTATAGCATTCAGTTCCATTCTTCAGTGTATCAACTAGCATTCCTGTACATATCTCAAAATACTTTCCCTCCTTTCAGTTTCATCTAAAAATTTTTGATCATTTTATTTCACACTGAATTCTATTCAGTCTGACAGAGGTTTCTTGTTTAATACTCTTCACCCATATCCAAAACATTTTTTTATTTCCATCAAAATGACTGTGCACTTTCTCTGCCTCTTTTAATGTAAACAAGTCCATTCTCTTTTTGACTATGTTCTTTGGAACTAGCTTTTTCTCTGTAGACACATTAAATAATACCTTTCTCTCATTTTTTGCCACAATTATTCTCTTACATATACTGTTTTCTTATCACAGTTCTCTTTCTTCCTTCTGCCAAGCATCCCTCTCATACTGTTGTACGTAACGTTTGTCATTCTGTAACAAAATTCTTTTTCCTCCTTACCAAGCAGCTTTCATTTTCTCTTTCCTTACATCCACTTTCTATTAGTTGTTTTGAAAGATTATTCTAACATACAGTATTTTCATACATTCTCTTCCTGCACAACAACTTCCATTGCTGTGGCTTTCATTCTTTCCTTTACTTCCATGACCATTTCTTCCCAAGGTCTACTCTTTCCACTGTAAAAAAATGCTCTGTCTCTCATTTATGACATTTCATCTTTACATTATTAATTCTCTCAATCTCTCATCATAAACAACCAAATCAATAATGTGTTTACATTTATATTTGTTCCTATGCAATATGTACATATAAAGATATGTTTAAAGAATGTACTGGACAGACCTTTTTAAAACCGGTATCACCACTTACCATTTAATTACCATATAATTAAATACAGATAAATCTCAATCCCATCCACCAATTCATTTCACCTAACAGAATATTTTTCTTTTTTTGCCCTGGATCTCATTTTTTCCTCCAGAAATGGTTTTTCTGTTATCACTGTTCACTGGGATGTAACTTGCTAATATCACCTACCTATAGATGCCAACTTTCATACGCATGCACAATTTAGATGCCACTAATTCATTCTTTGTGAGAAACAGTTTAACCCTTTCATTCATAGATCTACCTAAATTTTCACTTACATTTATGTACTTATCAAATCACGAGGGCAGATCGCTTTCATTCAGATCCTTACCTTTCTCTTAGTTTCACATTCATATAGATACAACCTTCCTTCCTTCCATCCTTTTCATTCATTAATTCATGCTCTTTTACTCTTCTTAGGTCCAATCTTCCTTATGCCACAATCTTCACTAGAGGGCCTATAGACATTGACCTCTTCCACCATCATGGCTTTAATCAAGAGGACCATTAACACAATACTTTTCTGTAAAATAGAGAAGGATGGACTAGGTTAACTGCTTTAGTCATACCGGTGCCAAATGCAACATTGCCTGCTATGATAAAGACAGTCCTGGTTAGTTTTGGCACATTTAGGCCAGCATTATAAGGGTAACCAGGATGCCCAAGCAAAAGTTTGTTTTAATTACATATTTCCAGATAATTTCATTATGCATGAAATTATTATATGTCATCCTATGCTAATAGTTATCATGTTGCTAATTTGATGATATGGTGTAGTAATACCTGAGAAGTATTTAAACAGATACTGATACTTTATTTAACTCAGAGAAAGGAAAATAACAAGCAAATGGGAAAAAATTAATTCAGCTACTTAATAGAGATATCCATGAGTAAATGAAGTGTGCATTTGGGAAGCAGGTATACTTGTGATGGAAAACACTTAATTATAGGTTAATATGTAGAGAGATGACCTCCCTCTGTATTGCCCTTTCTTATGGTACAAACTTCATGTCTCAGATTTTCATCATTAGATTCAAATATCCAGCTTAGAGATGTTGTGCTTTAATTTCAGCTAGGACTGGAGCTAGATCAAAAGTCAGCTTTTCTCCTGGTCTGAAAATTCCTTAACCATTTTTGAGATAGCATTTCATATCACTTCTTTGTTTAGTTGTAATTTTCCCACAGACTGTTCTGGTAGGGTATCAGTGAAAGTATAATATAGAATAACTGTACTATAAGAAACAGTAAAAGCATAAGCAATAACAAAAAGTAATATTTGGAGCAGATCTTACCTGCTTAGCTGCTTAATCTCTAAAAGCCTTCCCTGAAAGCCAGTTCATAAGCATTCTCTAGAAGGCCACTTGGTCAAAAGATTTGATCTTTTGACCAAATCTAGATACCTCTGGTTCCAGTTCAGTGGGAAGCGGGTGAACAATTTTGCTACTACTGACAGCAAGTCAGCCAGCAGAGGTTAACTACCACGTTTATACATACAGATGCATATTATTTTTTCCTGCTTGTTCCTGCTTCTTGTTCTCTTATTTGCCCTCCAATCTCCTTTTTCTCTTACTGCATGTATGAGAAAATCAATCCCAGAAAAACATTCTGCTTTTCTTGGATTGATTCATACATGCACATATGCAGATACACATGTCCATCCAGATGTATACATTCTGGCAAGGGTAGAGCATGTCTGCTTGAAGCCAGGGAGCCCACTGCAACTTTTCAAATCTTAACCACACATGTGTTTTGTAGCAATTGCCTGAATATAGATGGAATAGCTCAGTGGAGAACACTGTGGTTTCTGCTTGCCATATTGATACTGTGCAATAAAACAATGGGACCCATTGATTGTGTTTAGGGCATGCAGGCTGCCAAACCCTACCATACATTTCTGAGGCCAAGCTAGAGAGGAAATGTAATGCACAATAGGACAAGGGAAGAAGGAAAGAGAATTTGATTGCCTCGGCATACAGACAATCAACCTGCTGCAGCATTAGGCAGATAAGTCATCATATGAATTGTACAGATCATAATCAAAGGATTAAATGACATAGAAGCTCACACCTGAACTTTATTTGTGGGGGGATGAGGCAGTTGTACACCCCCATACATGCTTCCCTGGAATCTGTACTTACCAAACCGTCTCATGGCACAAAGGGAAACTGCCTCCCCTAAGCATTGAAGCACATAATGGAGGATAACTGAAGGAAGCAGATAGATCTGGAGTATCAACCTCCAAGAATCTGTCAGAAGGCCAAAGTTGCAAATTGACAACAATAGTAATCCTTTTTTAAAAAAACTTCTGAGGCATTTGTGCTAAAGGCATAGGTTTGTATTGTTCATAATTGGATACTGTTTGTAATGTCTCTAGGTTCAAGACTTCAGTTTTGTAACACCTTCCTTCATATGTATATATAGAAAATACATATGCACACCTGGAGTATTATTAATTACAACATGGCATCGCTTGGCACTGAAATTTGAATTTTTATCTTAAATGAGGAGTAAAATAAACATTAGAGCATCTCAGAAAATTACACGGACAGGCCAGTTAATAATGTTTCACTGCATTAAAACACAGCAACAGTCAGGCAACTTTATCACTTGATGCAGAATAGATTTCTACAGATGGGGACAGATATGAGGGAATGCTCTAGGCACTTAACTGCCATCACTCAACAGCATTATTACTAGTGGCATTGCTTTTGCTTCCATGGAGGAGAGGGTGTCAAAAAGGACAAGGTGGCATCTGTCGTGATTGAAGCCCAGACTTTTGACGAATGGCAGCATTTCAATCACATGGTTGTGGCTGCCATCTTGACTTTTTTACCCCCTCCCCAGGCAGCATCCTTGGTTTCTTCCAACTGCCCACTAACAGAGAAACCTCATACTTTGCATTGGTAGACCAAAACCAGAATGATTTCTGCACCAGTATGTACTTGAAATGGCAGCCACACACCAGTTACTACACTGCATTTCTACATTGTCAGGAGTTTATCAATACAGATAAGACACAGTCTAAGAATGGGAGAGAGACTGAGATAGAACAGCCTTTGGCTATTTGGCCTGGGCATTATAGAAGCGTAATCCATCAAATCTGGAAAGGTCCCAGGCTGCGCAAAGTTAAATACTGTAAGGGTAAGATATTAAGGGAAAAGGGGTTTATACCCTCCTCGCTTATTTATTTTCCTTCAGCATTACTGACACTGACACTAATCCAAATGATGAACAAGGTAAGGAAATCCTGCAGAGCATGACTTTGGGAACTCTTTCCAATCTTTAAGCAGCTTCACTTGGAGTCATGTGACCAGGAGGGAGGGGCTTAAAATTGCACAGTCAGCAGCATTCCATGCCAGTGGCCAGCTGCACCTCCCAGAGAGAGGTGGGGGGGGGGTTTTCTTGCTCCCCCCCCCCAGCTGGATACAGACCAGGTTTGAACAGCTTCTTATGTGGGCTTCTTGCACCACACCAAATCTGGTCCTGTTCTCCTTTCTTTTTGGAGAATTATCCTGCTGACAAATGGACAGATGGATGGAAGGCATCCTGAGCCGCTTTTCCTAATTGCTTTCCAACATTTTGAAGAGTTGGAGAGAATAAAAAGGTAATTGGAAAACTAAATAATTAAAAACAACATCCTTTGATGTAAATATAACATCAGGTCAGCAGCTTTCTAAAACCTTGTTCAGAAAATTGGCTATTACTAATTTTCTAAAGCTGAAAGCAAAATGTCTAGAGGGGAAGGCAGGGCAAGGCACTCTACACTGAGGCATTATTTTTCTTATTCTTATATTCTTATTCTTATTTAAAATGTTCTGCTCTAGAACCCTCCTATATGGAGCCTTCCTCATATCTTTGTGACCGGAGGCACAATGTGAGTATGACTCTTCAAAATACCTAGATTATTTTAAATAATAAATAAATAATCCAAAATAGTTGAAACAAAACCACCCAATGCTTCCCCCCCCCCATGTTGTACACTATACACTATACACGTTTAGAAATAATGTTTCCTGGATTTCCAGACTTAGCAGAATAAAAATGCACTCATTTGTGATTGGATGTGACTTGCTAAATTATCACTGTATGACTCTCAATAACGACAAGCACAAAAGCTTGTCCTGTTGTTCTGCATTTGTGATTCACATAGATGAGATGTCATTGATGTTGTAGTCATTAGCGATTAATCTGACTTTTGGAACAAGAGATGTCTGTATCTTCACTTTAAATCCCATTCCAGCAGGTGGATGTTTTGTCCCTAGAAATTCTGTCCAGAACAATCCAAGTCCTTACAGATTAGGATGAGGAATATTCATAGGTAGAGAAGCTATCTGCAAATTCCCCTGGGACCAAGAGGATCCATGCCTGGAGCAGCCATCTTTGTCTACCCCTTCAAAGTGCCTTTTCAACATGTCACAGCCTCGAGGTGAGGTCTTCCATAACAACATGTGAGCTGGTCTTTGAGCTTGTTCTATGTGGGTCCCTGTGTGGGTCATCATGGAGAGTTGTTTCTGGTTCACAGATTTTAACAGCTAGGCCACCTGTGTGCATTCCTTTGAGAATCCAGCATGTCAGCTTGCTTCTGAAAGAAAAAGGTAAAGTCTCCCTCAAGTTGAGGCCAGTTTCTGTTTAGGACATGGACATATCCCATGTTCTTTTCTTGCTAATGGTACAGAACAGATGTCCCGTTGCTTTCTGTGGGGATGTCTCATTGTCTTCCCTATTGCCTTGGGATTTCTGGTGGTCTCCCATCCAAGTATTAACCAGATCTGACCCTGTTTAGTTTCTTTAAGATCAGCCACAGTTGGCTAGATCCTGTCCATATCCCACACCCACCCACCCACCCTGCTTCTCTAACTTCTGATGCTGTGCAGGAGAAATCAGCCAAAGATAAATCTTCATCTGGGAGCTCATTGTTGATTTTAAAGTATTTTAAAAACACATGGGCAGTTATGAAAGTGAATGCCTGAATAACAAGCTTGGATTAGGATCCATGCTATGAAGTAAAATGGCAAACTGGTGCTGTTTATATGTGAATTAAAACAAAAGGTACTATTTACTGTGTATTAAATTATTCACATGTCTATCTATCCATGTGGTGACTAGGAGTCAAAAAAGACTTGATGCATATAATCAATCTAGCAATCTAGCTGATAGGTAGAGATCTTGCAATCGGGCAGGTGTTTGGGTTATCTGCTTAAAAGAACTCTGTTGCGAGATAAGGAACAGGCCCAAGAAGGTAAGTTCGGAAGGTGGGAAAGAGAGATTAGGGAAGGGGGAGAAGCAAGCTGAGGTTGTCCTGGCCTGGCCAAGTCAGGGCACATGTGTAGGATCCCTGGGACTATGTGCCTTCCTGCACAGCACATCACAGCACAAGTCAGCCTCTGCCTTGGCCAGCACTGAAGGCAATGGAGAAGAGAAGAAGCGAGCAGAAACACCACACTGAAGCCACATTGGCTTCGTAATACTGAAGTTTGGGACTGTCACCTTATCTGATCTGAACCAGTTTCACTGGCCATTTTCATTCTTGTATAATTTTTTTTTTAATGTAAAACACAATTTAAATAATGTACACCAATTCAACATTTTGACAACAGCAATTGTGGGCTTCAGCCAGTTCAGCCTCTGGGTGAAACAGCCATTCTTTTTACCTGTACAATGGAAACCTTGTCTATCCTCTACTTCCAGTAGAATGCCACAGGCAAAGTGGTAAATCTTCCCAGGGAGTAATCCGGAAGGCACTGTACCAATTGATCAACTGTAACTGCTTGAAAAGCGGTTGCTAGTTTTCTCTGTCTATACCCAAATTCTGGCAAGAATTGCCTTTGTTCCCATCACACAAAATAATTTTTAAACAGTGTGAACTTGCAATCTGATCTAGTAAAACTCTTCTTGGGTTCTTTTTTTCCCCCTAAACTAAGAATACATCATCTCAGGGATGACAAAGAGCCTTCATGATTAGTCTGGTTGTGTTCTTCCATATAACTCTGGGTGTATATGTGTCTCAACAGGTTCTGAAGCCCAGAATGCATTGAGGACATGTTTATTCGTTCACACATGGGACAAAGTGCTCTAACTCAGGTTTCATCCCATGTCTCAGAATGGTTTACTTTAAGAAGGGCATCTGAGAAAAATATTTGTTATTAAGTTCCAGTGAAATAAGATATTTTTTTAACTATGTCATTTATTCACAAGAGGGTCTCAGAGCCAAAGCTACAGTTTGGAAGAAACTAGAGGTGCCACAAAGATTATTCAACTTTGAGATAATGTGTTCTGCGTCAGGCAGTAATCTGGACTTTATATTCTGCACTGGTTGGAATTTAAGAGGAAGGTCATTTGATTTCCTTCCTGAATAGCTATGGCTAGATCATCTGATTCGTAAGAAAGATGCAAATAGTACATCAGCTGAAACTGAAGAACTATAAACCCCAGATAACATCTCCAGTTCCGTCAGCAATGCTGGATCTGAAAGCATCCCCCAAATTCCACACTTCTTCCTCAATATATAGAGCAACCTTATTGGGAATCCTACTTTTGATAAATCAACACACAACAGCACTTGGGGGTGGAGGTGGGGGGCTTCAGTTTATTAGCCCTGTACTAACTGAAAGCACTTATCCCAAACATTCATCACTGCAGTTAGATCTGACGAAATGAATTATAGAGCTAATCTGTGTATGGATGACACCCAGCTTCAAAGCTTTGGGTGATCTGTTAGCTGCCAGAAAAATATGACTAATGCATTTTCAGAGTGGTATAATTTCAGCCTTTCAAATCTGGCATCTGAATTTTAGCAGGTGGGTAAAACTGAACCCACTCAAAAGTAAACTTATATAGAACAGAACAGAAGACATTCTAAACTTAGCAAATAGACATAAACAATCCAACCCCCTAAACAACCAAACAGAATTCCAAACTTGAAGAAAACATGCATTTCTGCAAAATCTTTTTTATTTCAGTGGGACATCCTTCCAAATAAGTAGGCTTTGGTGTAGATTTTTCAGTTAGTTTCAGGAAACATAAAATTGAAAGGAATAATGACCAAAACTTTCATTTTCAGTGACTGTTTTATTAATTTTAGAATAATTTTAGGATAATGATTAGAAAAATATTACAAAATCTATCTGAACATGTAGTTTATTCATCAAGAGTCTAGTTTAATCAGTTTTCAAACACAGATGAGTCTAAGGCCAACTGTAGATCCTATTGAACTGTAGGTCCAGTATAACTGCAGTTCTTAATCCATTATCACTAATTAAAAGTTGAATTCATATATGGAGCTGGACTGTGCCCTTTGCCCACAGTTTCTGAAACCCCAAGAAAAACTGTAGAAAGAAAAACAATGTACAGTGTTTGTGTGTGTGGGTGCATATGCACCCACACACACAAACACACACTCCTGATTCACTGATTTGCAGAGCCAACAATACACCAAATATTTACAGGATATCATTACCTTTGCAAACAGAGCAATTTTAAGCACTTAAGAAGGAGCTCCTAACACAATTGGCCACAACTAAAACACAGCATTTATTCGAAGTGTTTGAATGGCTCTTGTTGAATCAGAGTCTGAATCACCAGTTATTAATCTAAGAAGCAAATGCCTTTTGTTTATATCTGATAAATGTGCAGTCAAAAATGAGGCTTAAATAAGATTCAGCCAAGGAGGTAGAGCCATTTTGGCCTAGTGGTTAAGGTGCTGGGCTAGAAAGTCTGTAAGTTCTAGTCCCACCTTAGGCATGAAAGCCAGCTGGGTGACCTTGAGCCAATCACTCCCTCTCAGCCCAACTCAGTGCAATGTAGACTAGCCTCCTTGTGGTGCACCCTGGGCAATGTGACTTGTCACGACTAAATAGTCTACACATCTGGCTGCTGGACCTCACAAGGATTTCCCAGCAAGAAAAAGCAGCATGAACACCAAACTGATATGCCATATGATTAAAAAAAAAAAAAGCAAAGGAGGTCAAGCAACAATAAAATTATGAGTTCATATTAAATGTGGTATAAAGTCCTTTGGCTTGAAATAAATGGCATGGGTGAAGGATTCTTGAATTAAATAAAACAACAGAATAGATTCATGAGATAAAATTGTTTGTACACACAGTAATGCCCATTACCACTCCAGCAGTTATCAGCTAGGTGCAGCCATCAAACACATCTGGTTTTAATGTAGTATAGTTGTTTTTTTTACTCTTTCTTTGTTCTGTATACATTCCCTCTTTATCAATGCCTCTTGACAGTGACCCCCCCCCACTTGATTCTGCAAATGGACATCAAAAGAAAGGAGAATTTTCCCTCTAGCATAGCAAGTGACTTCAAATGGAGGTGCCATTGGGCAAGGAATTTGGGCATCCAAAGAATTTAATTAGTCAAAGGAATGAAGTTGATGTCTTATCAAGGAATTGATAAAACAGATAAATAATGAATGAATGAATGAGTGAGTGAGTGAGTGAATGATCTTGACACTCAAGGAATAATATAGTACATTTTCTTTCAGCTGATGATGGTATAATGCTGGTAGCATCTTGATCTCCTTCCTGCAATTTAAGCCAAGATGGAAATGAAGTCCATGCTCAAAATGAGTTTGCAGGGGCTCCATAACTAACCTCCAGGGAATGCATGTCGATATTATAAACCTTCTTCCAAGTCCATCTGACGTGGCTTGGCACAGCTGGTGATGTATATTCAGAGAACGGCAGGAGCCAAGTAAAGATGGAGATTGAATTCACACCTCATCACATCCCATATAAAGGGCAATGTTTCAAGGTCAGTGTTTTAGGTGAATGAATGGAACAGCAGTTGGCAAAGGGCCCCATGCTCGCTTTGCCAGTCACTATGAATGCAGCTGCTACCTCCAGCCTTTCACAGTTGTTTTTTTAATCACTAAAATGCACGACTACTACTAAATGGGCAGGGGGGGACCCATCTGTATGTTCTTAAAGTTATATTTTAATCTTTCAAATTGGCCCCTTTGTTTCTGTTAGTATGGGCTGATTCCAAAATTAACCACAGTGGTGGTCTGCAACAATATTGGAAATATTAATGAAGAGGAAAGAGAGGAGGTGCCCAGAGAGAAGGTCATAAATCTGATAAACAAGAGGGGTTGAGGATTTGTCTTTTTTCCTGTCTGAATTCCCCACTGGCCCTGAGATGGTGACTGAAGAATGGCCTGGAGGCAATTTAAACAACAATATCTGAGGCAACCATGAAAGAGAAATAGACTATGTATGAACAGCTTATGATTTTTTTCTACCATGACTTGTTATTTTCCCAGTGTTTAATGGAATTCTGAACATTTTTTATTTTAGGGCAGTGTTTCTCAGCCATGGCAATTTTAAGATGGTGGACTTCAACTCCCAGCTGGCTGGGGAATTCTGGGAGTTGAAGTCCACACATCTTAAAGTTGCCAAGGTTGAGAAACACTGTTTTAGGGTTTAGCTGCCTTCTCCAATCTGATGTCCTTCAGAGAGGCTTCAACTGTATTAACCTTCTAGAATTTTGCCAAGTGTCCCATCCATGATAGCATTCTGGGTTGTCATGTCTTATCTATGCTGTCCAAAAAATTCATAAACCTTGTCATATGCAACTCTCCCTAATATACATTTAAAAAATACAACTAACAATAAAGAAGGCCATGTTGTTTGCACCATTACCAAATATACACTCCTTTTTGGACTCATCTTTCTGGAATTATGTGCAAATTTTTGAGTAAAGTTCAATGTTGACAAGTAAATGCCAGTTATTTCTGCCCACTTCTGAAATGACAGAACCTGTGTGGTAAATCTTCTAATTTTGCTTCCCTAAAAAATCTGTTGTGGATTTATTTTACATCCCATAATTACCATTCTTGTAGCTTCAGGTGGCCAGCTGAATCTAAAGGTCACCTTGAATGTAATCATCCTGGTTTTGCAAAGAATAAACTTCTGTCATACTTACCTCAGTTTTGGGTGTACATGGTTTGCAATACGTGTGGTTTATTGAGTGAACGATTTGCTGTTGCAAGCACAACACACCAAAATATAACCATGGTTTGTTTGTTTGTTTGTTCGTTTATTGATTATTCAAATTTAATTCCTGCCCATCTCCCCCAAAAGAGGGACTCTTTTTCATTTCAAACTGATTGGGGTCTATCCAACATGTTCAGCCACACCCAATGAATCACATATTGGCATAGCGTGCTGTGTAACCACAGCCTTTGTATGCACTTAACTTAAGCTTTCCTGTTACATTCAGAATGGGAACTATGGCTTAAAGTTGGTTTATTCTGGATTTTCAGCCATATTAAAGCCTACTTAAATCAAACTTATATAACAAAGCAACCAACTTGTATGTTGTAAATTAAGTTGACATAAAACTGCAGTTCTCTGCTTTGGCTGTTGTTTGGTGAACAGAAGGAGCTTTCACTGAGCACATAGAAAAGGGTGAGATGGGAGGATATACTGAGCTTGCAAATGTGTGGCAGCTTGCCAAAAGTCATTTGGTGAGCACACAGCCAGTCTAAGGTTTGTACTGAGAACCTGGCAAAACCTAGCTTCTACCTTAATAGTTATTCTATCCCAGCTCCTACATATAGCAAAAATCCTCTTTATCAAGCCCAAGTGACTGGAGAAGGTAAAATCAATCAGAAATGCTGTTTGGAAGAGACCTTACTTGGATTGTTTTTGCAAACTCATCTGTCATTATGACAGGAGATGCAACTGTCAATATGCAAATAGGTCTAATGATACCCAAAACAAAATTAAATTTCTAGAACCTATTCCCATATCCATCTTCTCCCATTTTTAATCCTCATTTGTGCCAAGAGACTCAGCTAACAAATCCCAGTGTTGGATCTTTAACCAAATTGTTCATCCACTGTAGCTCTAAATTATAAACTCATCACTCTGAGGATGTTGAAGCACTTGAGAAAGGCCACTGTTGGAGAGCTGTAGCTTCAAATCTATAGCACACATGTTTGGATACACAGCTGTGTGTCCCTTTGTGCATTATTTAAATCATGCAGGCCAGCCAGCGAAATGGATTCTGTTTATTAGGCTATTAAAAATTCCTCCTACTTCCCAATTTCTGCCAAGTATTTCAGCCTTTGCTGCCCTAATTCAATATTTCCTGACAGCCAAAGAGAGATTGCTTTCAGCTGAATTTGCCAGGGTGGGATTTATTGTACATGAAACAAAATTACTGGGTAGAATGGCACTGCCGCATGTTCACGGGCCTCTCCATTCCTTCTTTGTTGACTGTTGCACTTTTGTAAGAGAATTATGCCAACCAAGTTGACCAATGCTGTCAAAGAGATCGCTGGGACAAAATGCTCACTTTAGCTAGCTGCCATCCCTTTGAGGTAGTCCAGACAAATAACCAATACCATGAGTACTAACACTACTTTTATTGTAAGGTTACAGTAAGAGAATCTTGCAAATCTGAAAGTGCTTTCCCCCTCCCCTGCCTTTACTTTCCAGAGAACGAGGGAGGGTCCCTTCTGAGACACCTTCCACACCTCCATTCCTTCTGTGGGGTGAGGTATCTCTTGTCTGACTGATGCCTGGCTGCAGCACTTCCTCCTCCTGTCTCCCAAGGTCATTCTCACAGACCATTACACCAGCATTCTTGTTGCTTTACATCAAAACCAAGAAAAGGATGGGAAACGAGGCATAAAAAATGGTCATAGAGAAAAAAGCTCTCTGGAAAGCTAATGGAATATTTATCTGAAGTCCTACTGAATCAGGTCAATTTTAGTGACACAGGCACTTAGTTTGCCAACTTGTGATGGCATCGGACAAGATGCAGAATCATGATATCATTACCGAAATCACATCCAATAGGGTTCATGAATTGTGTGGACCAATGAAGCCCAGAAGAATAGAAATAGGGCAGAGATCAGGGGTGTCCATAGGTTGGGTACAAAAAAAAAATTCAAGATGGTGGCTGTGACTACACACATGTAAAAAAGGAACACAAGTTTGATGGCATAGTTGCAGCTGTCATCTTTAAGGCTGAGATCACTAGTATTGAAACAATGCAACTTTATTTCCCATAAATGCAAAAACTGGGTAAAAATGTGAAGTACTTTCCCAGATCTCTGACCAAGAACATGAAACATTGGAATAACTTTCAAGTCAATCTGGTGACCTCTTAAAGATTTGGAATTAGATTAGGTAGGTCTTGCATGCACAGACAAACCTGGATCTGGATCTAAAGAGGGAAGGGAATCTTAATAATGTTTTGTTGAAATTTAATTATATCAAGAGTAGGAACCCAATAGGTAGAGGATGATTGCCTGAGGCATGGCATTAAATGTAATAAAGTGAAGCCAATTATTGCTGCATAGAGAAAGTTTCATTTCTGATGACTGCGTTCAGTGGCTTTCAAATACATCCCTGAAATCAAGTTTGCCCTGAATGCTCACGGCAGAAGGAGGCCTGCTTACATGGAGCATATTAGGCTAAGTGCTTTTTCATAGATAAATCTGGAGATACATAACAACTGATATTTTCTAGAAGAAGCAGACAGACAGCTTTGTCCTCTCAGGATGATGAAGTAAAAGGCCACATCTGTAATGTATAGGGAAGTTATGTAGGTCTGTCAGACTTCTAACAATTCCCAATTGCAACTATTGAAGCTGAACTCACTTTGAACATTTTTCATTGTGACAATCAGCTAAGACTGAGACTAATCTAAAGCTTAAAAACAAATCAGTTCTTTGAAACACGCACAGGATAATGTAAGAATCAATAGCTAAAGAACCCTCTGAATTATTAGCTTTAGGGAGGTGGTTACAAAGTATTTTATTAATATGGCAAACACTACTATTCTTTGCTAAAAACCAGTGTTGGATAAATAAATGGTAGAAGTAAAATACTGGTATGGCTAGGAAATGTAGCAGGGAGTAATGGGTTAGAAATAGGCAACACAGATGTCCAGTACAAGCCACAATGATGTCTTCATGATGTCATCATAAGGATTTTGAGAATTGGGTCATCTGTGCAAAGATGCTATGACATGGTGTGATATCACTGGCTACCCCCTTCTCTTACCTGCAGATGGTAGGAGATATAGATATAGTTTAAGAATGCATCCCACTTAGCTGTTATTTAAGACAAACTGGTTGCTGTTTCTTTATGTCTACCCCCAAAGCCAAGCAGAAGAGGATAGTTTCTTCTGGTGTTTAGTGACTTCAGGTTTTATACTGAGGGGTGGGACAAGAGGAATATTTTTCACAACTGTTTATCAGGACAAGCTTGGCTAGAATCCCTCCAGATGATAGCACATCTGGGAAGTTAGCCTTCATTGTACAGATACTGCCATCCTGATATGACCCTTGGTGGCATACAAAGCACATCTGCAGCAAAAAGAGGTGCATACAAAGAAATGTGTGGAAGACTAAACTCAGGGAAGGGAGCCAGATCCAGAGCCAAAGGAGTAGCTCATTTTGTAAGGTAGCCAAGAGCAGCAAGAATCCTGTGAATAGGATGGGGGGGGGAAGTCTAATATTTGGTCTAGTGGTTAAGGCACCAGGCTAGAAACCGGGAGACTGTGAGTTCTAGTCCTGCCTTGGGCACAAAGCCAGCTGGGTGACCTTGGGCCAGTCACTCTCTCTCAGCCATAGGAAGGAGGCAATGGCAAACCACTTCTGAAAAACCTTGCCAAGAAAACTGCAGGGACTTGTCCGGGCAGTCACCAGAAGTCAAAAACTGACTTGAAAGCACCTGTGTGCACACACACACACGCACACACACATTCAACTGGGCATCTTCCTAGGTTTTCCAAAATATTTACAGCAGGGATGGGACCCTCCACATATGGCTGAACTACAATCCCCAGCAGTCTTTACCAGTGCCTGAGTTGCAGTTCAGGAAAATCTGGAGAGGCAAATGTTCTTCAGCCTGACTCAGAGGGAAAGCAACTTAAAGAAAGAGCTATCACTGCAGAAATCAAGAAGGACCATCTATGATGCAGCTTCCTTTTAACAAGATAATTATTGAGAATCTGGAAAATGTTCAGGTTTCATCCCAACAGCAACCTTTGGGCTTAACAGTCTTTGAGGTCTTTTCACCAAAAGCACAGTTCTGTACATTGTTGAGAAGTTCATTATTAAAACAGACATCAGTGCCACATAAAATAAATCACTGTTATAAACAGGAGACTGTCATATACATAAATGGAGCAGTTGCTCCCCAACTTTTTGCTTTCATAATCAAAGAATAACGAATTAATTGTGTTTTAATAATAAAAATCCAAGGACTTTATTAGCATTTCAATATCTTTGTTTTATGCATCTCATTTTATAATTAACGCTGACAGACAAATATAGTAATCATGCCTATTTTAATTTTCAAGGCTGCTCTATGGAAGATTTTAAGCAGACTATTTAAAATTTTGAATAACTCTTCACTTCTGGATAAATTTTCAAGCCTAAGTGGGCCTCAGTTACAATTAAGAATACATAATTATAGCACATTCAGTAAAAGCAAACTGGACTGTTTTCAGTTTATTAAGAGTATTAGCAATGCTTTGCACAGATCAAAGGTCAAACCTGCTGGGAATTAACATCTTCTTGGGGAAAGACCTGCAGATATGGCTACTTGGCCATATTTCACTTAGTAGGTTTTTCCCAGGGCCCACTACATGTTTGGCTTTGCTCTGCTAAATAGTTCCGGGTGGCCCACTTTTCCTGTGTGAAAAGCCACTTAAATTTGTTGTTGTTCTTCCCTACTATATGCTGCAGTGCTGAAAAGGAAAAACTAGTGATGCCATCAACCCATTTTCATTGGTTTATCACCGTATGAGAATATCTACTATGAGAGCTTTCCTTATCTTGACATCCCAGCGCTATTGGCTTTTGCTGGTCTGAACTGATCTTGGAATTTAAGCTGGCCCTGGTTATACTTGGATGCGGGAGTGCCAAAGAATTCCCAAGCCATTGG
This sequence comes from Candoia aspera, assembly GCF_035149785.1. Taxonomy (NCBI): domain Eukaryota; kingdom Metazoa; phylum Chordata; class Lepidosauria; order Squamata; family Candoiidae; genus Candoia; species Candoia aspera. Next base: position 188,663,678 of record NC_086154.1, read on the forward strand.
TGGATAGACAAAACTTCCCAGGAGCCAATGGATAAAACATCCTGGAAGAAGGCAATAGCAACCACTTTGGAAACCCTGCCAAGAAACCAGAATCAATGCAGCCACCAAGACTCAAATTTGACTTTAAGTGTCTTTTCTTTATTGCATGCTCTGTTTCCAGCAGTTATTTTATTCTTAGGATTTGAACGTATTGCCTAATAAACTCTCTAAGCTCTTCCTAACAATAACAGCCTCTTTATGTTCCAAAAGGCTTGGACTCAAATTTGTCTTTGCTGCTTGAACACTACCCTCAGGGAGAACCTAATGCCTAGAAAGTCAAAGTGAACAAGAAACTTTGCAAGCAGCATTTTCCTAGCACAGGGATGGGCAATTAGCACCAGAACATGGAGGCCCCAACCCTACCCCTCTGACCACATTGTTGAACTTTGGCATGGCTTACTGCTATTATTATCTCATCCCCTTGGTCCTTGCCTCCCAAATACATGAAGGTGGCCTGCAACCAGCAGGGTGTAAATCAAGACACTATTCAGTTTATGAAGGATTCATTGATGAAGATGTAATGGACTGGTTGGTCCTTCCGTCAGAGTATGGTGTATCGGTCTTTAGGCTGATGGTGGTTCTCCTTATGTTTGGGAGACTATTCTCCAGCCTGAGATGCCAGTGACTGAATTGGAGATCTTCTCTGTGCTCTGTAGATAGTCTATCCCTCAGGTATACCACATAACCTAGTATATTTCTGCCTGAGATTTCACTATTCTGAGATTTACAGCTCTATATGTGGGCTTTTCTTTTCATGATGTTTGAGAAATGAAAATAATTGGGACACTAATTCAACATATCCACTTGAGCATTTAGGGTTATAGCTGATGCTGATGCTGAAGCTCTGTGAATGGAAGAGATTGCTGTTTGGAAAGGATCCTCCAAGAATGCAATTTCCCCACATGTTATACACAATGGCAATAAGAGGTACTCTGTTTTCCTTCTTAAATTAGATTGTTAATTGCATGATTTGAAATAAGGAACTGAAGGAAGCCCAGGTTTCATTCCACTTTGGACTGCTTTGGAAGAATCAAATCTAAAAAGCAAAAAGAGAAACTGACAAAAATTATTATATTGCTTCATTCTTTAATTAGTAGGAAATATTGCCTTTTCCAAGGCACATAAGTCATACATTTGCAAAATATCATTCCAAAAAGATCCCAGATGGATCACGTGACCATATCATGGATATCAACATCAATGAATTTTTTAAATTATATATTTTTAAAAAAATTTTTGATAAAATTTAAGAAACATTACAATGGCCATTTTCTTAAATGAAACCATAAAAGTTTGTGGAAGTATATATAAATTATATAGCAAGATAATAATATAAGTAATTACTAATTATATGAAAAACTGAAAAAGAAACCTAAATTGAGATGATAGATAGATAGATAGATAGATAGATAGATACTGTAGATAGATAGATGATAGATGATAGAGATGATGATAGATAGATAGATAGATAGATAGATAGATAGATAGATAGATAGATGATAGATGATAGATGATATAAAACCCTATATGGTGAAATCAAACAAAAAAACAAAGAGAAAAATAAATGTAGGAAATTGGGGGGGACTATAATAGATGATGATAGATAGATAGATGATAGATAGATGGATGATAGAGACAGAGATAGGTAGATATCAGACTAGTAACATTATATTATTTTGTTCAATGTTCTCAACACTATGATTCAATCTTTTGGCAGTGAATTCAACCTGGACTTTATGCAGTCATATTGTCTGTTCTTGCCTCTCTGTTAGTACAAAGCTGATTTCAAGGCTGAAAGTTCACTTGTCCAAAATATAGCTTGCAATTAATTAACTTTCTTAGTTACAGATAAGCATCAATCTTGATCACGATCAAAGATCAGAGCACAAAAAAAAAGAGAGAAAAGTTTCAGTTAATAAGAGTTATGAATTGTATATTTATACAACTTATAAATATGAATTGTAAAACGAAATTAAAATTAGTTGAAGGAATCATCTGTTGCAGTGTCTTGTGCTGCATCCTGAAAATAGATGGCAATGCTCCTGGTTCCATCTTGGTTGGTATCTAACAGCAGCAGTTTAGTTTAAAACTCATCTGCTTTGCCTGGGACTCACTGGATGATAGGTGCTAGATGGCATTTTCAAAAGTATCTGCAATAATCACGACAAAGGAGCACATGCTGAACGGTCTCCTCCTCTCCAGAGTCACACAGGCTCAAGGTATATAGGGATTTTATTATATCTGCCAGAGGCATTAGGCTTTGTTCTGAATAATTCTTTCCTTAGACTGCAGTGCTCATGTCATTTGCAGGTTATTCCTGATGATGATCATTCCAGGGCTCCATGTAAGGGAGCTAGTTTCAGCTTGTAATTCTACATCCTCCAGCCTTTGGAATCCTTTTTAGATGATCAAAGCCAGCAGAAATAAGTTGGTTTTTGGATAAGCCAATGGTTTTTAATGTATTTCCTACTCTTAGTGCTTATAATCATCATCATCATCATCATCATGGTGGAAAGAACTGAAGATTCAACTTGTATGTCAGTACTATCCTCCAGGCCCTATGTTTGATTCTGGGCATCCTTACTTTGAGTCTGTGGGCTGCACTGGGGCACAAGACAAGCATGAATTCCTCAATCCAACAGAGGCCACAATCCCCATTCAGTGAAACCTGTTTCTCTCTCCATCCCCATCATTCCTGAATGGACCAGGAATTTTTATGTCATGTCTAAAGGGCAGTGCAGCATAACCTTATTCAAAAAGATTTCAGGAGCTAAAAAATAATGATTTAACCATATGTTAGATTTTACAAAAGCATCAGACAAATGGTCCAGAAAAAGGCAACTTTCTTAAATGAAAACAATCTTCTTAAAAGAAGCAACAAAAGTGCCAAAAGAGTTAAAAGCTGATTGATGAGATGTCTTAGATCAGTGTTTTTCAACCTTGGCAACTTTAAGATGTGTGGACTTCAACTCCCAGAATTCCCCACCCAGCTGGGAGTTGAAGTCCACACATCTTAAAGTTGCCAAGGTTGAAAAACACTGTCTTAGATTCTCTCTGTTCCTCCCTCTCTCTCTGCACATTACAGAGAAAATCTAAAAAGCTGACTTTCTGGCTTGTTCAGTATCTTTCTAATTCTTGAACAACATGCAAAATGCAGCTTTCCCTCTTTTTTTTTTCTTGCTACCAGGAAGTAGCAAAATGCCTAGAGCTTCTAATAAGTTTTTAAATTACAAATTCTAGATTCCACCTTAAAAATGTTCCATACTGTACATTGCATAGCTTGGAGTGTGCTGACTAGCTGCCAAATATCTTTCAGAGAGTGATTTATGATATATGATAGTTCCTCAGCCCAAGTGGCGACTGTTTAGTTGAAACCTGAGAAAGAAGAGGCCTTGTGCTCTGAAAACTATGATGACAACTTTCTGTTTGGTTTGCTAGTGGAACACAGAATACAAATCATGGCACATTTTACAATGCTAAAACTTGAGTAAAGAACATGACCATGTTAAGCTAGCTAAAGGACTTTGGGTTTGGCTTGATTTTTTACTTCACTTTTTAAAAATGCTTAAGTTAGGGCTTCTACATCTGGATGGCCACTAGAAGGCGACTAGAGAATCAGAAAACTAACCCTTTGCTGCCATCTCATGGTCTTCTGTATTTTTGCAGATATGGTAGTCCTACTAGAAGAGAGGTAGTCTTTCATTGTTTCTGATAATCAGTATTTCTTCTGAAATGTAAACCTGACTGCCATTTCTGAGATTGGAAACATTTCCTCATCTCTCTCAGTCTGTCTCTTTCTCTTTTAGCAGCAGTGTGAACATATTTTAAGGATGACATGCCATCTTTTGAGTTTAACATTAACACATGATTTCCTTTCAGCAATGGTCCTGCAAGTAGATTTTTGTTTTCTTTCAGCTCTACGGCCTTGACTATTTTGTGCTGTTTTGTGAAGCAATTTGCTCTGCAGCGGCAGGGAAGTACTTCTCCCATATGGCTTTCAGGGAACGCAGTAAATCATGCTTTGGTAGAACAATATGGATGGTGACCTCCAGGGTCTACAGGAAGAAAATCCCCTGAGGCCTTATCATATAGGCACAAAACACTGACTTTAAAAAAATATTCTGAAGGAAGCACATAGGACTGTAATCATTGCAACTTATTGCTGTCCATACATTCAGTACAGGCAGAAAAATTATAAGACGAATAGGCTTTCTGGCATTATGTACAGTATATATATATATGTATTCCTTATTAATTGTCAAATGCTTTAGGGCAGGAAGAACATATCTGTAGATTGCTAGGAATCCAGTGGTCCTTTTAAAACCAGTGTGTAGTCTATCCAGGAGAAGACAGAGAAATGGGAACTTAATGTTCTGTTTGGTCAAGCTTGGTTAATACCACTTTCTTACCATTTGTTCTGCCCCAAAATGTTATTTAAAGCAGGCATCCCTGTATTAAGATGCATACTGTATGTATATAGCTCATGTTCTCATTCTTTCGTGCCTTAACCAATGAGAGGGAAATCTGAGCAGACTTAAAACTACCATGTTGTGCATATTTGTATTCAGATATGTTTTCTTTTAATGCTCTCTTTTTTATTTTATGATTTCTATGGAACCAGTCTTTATTTGCATTGGGAACATAAATTGCTCATGAAACCAGGGAGGGAATCTTTAAGACAACAAATACCATTTAAAAAAACACTAAAAGTTTGTTTCCAGCTGCTTATGCTTAACAAAAACATCCTGGAAATGTTTAGGTATCTTAAGGTGGCATTCCTGTTCCCACTTATCTTCACTTCACTAAAATAATACGTCTTCTGAATAGCTATGAAGGGGGTTGTTGCATTGAGAGTTAGAGAAAAGGAAACCACCCAACCAATATTAGGGGTTGCTTTATGGAATCTTAAATTTTTGAATCTTTTTTATTTTGGGATGAGGGAGAGGCAGGGGAAAACCGCTGGATGGGGAGGAGCTGCCTGGGGCTTTGGGGAGAGGCTGCTGGGGCAGGGCGATGAGGCAGGGAGGCTATGGGGGCCAGAGCATCGAGGGGGAGAGTCAAAAAAGCCAAGATGGCAGCTGTGACCACAAAGTTGAAGCTCTGCCTCTTTTCTACATGCATGGGATGTGCCAGCCCTATAACAAAGGGGTGGGATTTTGATTCCATTGTCACAAGGGCTATCTTGACACTCCACCCCACCCCCCAATGCAGGTGAGACTCTCCACCCCCCAGTGCAGTAGGGGTTCTGGATTTTCTCAATCTTCCCATGTGTTTTAAGAATTTAGCATTGGAAGAGACTCCAGAGGGGGCTAAGATTTTTTTTAAAAATGCACAGTATGTTATTTGCAAGTGATCATCAGATCCCATGTTGTGTTTTGCTGCCTTTGAATCTGCCTGCTTCTTGGGATGAAGTGTGATCTGGGGTTGCCCCTGCATTGCATTAGCCTTTGTAAAATGCAGTTAATACAGGCCTGACAATATTTTATTGTGTGTTACTCCACTGGCACCCTGCAGCTTCGCACTCACAAAGAAATGTACAAAGTGGCATTCTTAGGACATGATGGGATATGTTTTAGCACATGTAATGTAAATACAGCTCTGCCCCAGGCCAACCAACAGTGCTTGAACGTTATATCTCAGGGCCTGGAGGCTGTGGAGATACGGCTTTAGCTCAGCCCTAACAAGACTGAGTCATTTTGGGTTTCAGGGCCTGCTGGATTCGGTGATCTTCCATCTCGTTCTGGATGGGGTGTGCAATTTGAGGGAGGGGCCTCCTGGATTCACAGCTTCTGTTTGAGGGATAGGCCAGGAGGGCTTTGCACAACTTTGTCTTGTGTGTCAGTTGCTTCCTTTCCTGGACTGGGAGGCACTGCACACAGTCACTGAGGTCTTAGACACCTCCTAAATGGATTACTGCAATGCATTCTACATGGGGTTGACCTTGAAAAACATCTGGAAGCTGCAATTGGCCCAAAATGCGGCATCATACACAAGTATGGGCGCACCTCAGTATGATCACGTTGTACCTCAGCTCCATAAATTGCACTGGCTTCCAGTGTGCTTCTGGGTACAATTCAAGGTGCTGGTTATCACCTTTAAGGCCCTTCAGGGCATGGGACTAGGTTATTTGTGAGACCACCTCTCTCCAGTTGTTTCTACCCATCCCCACTGAGTCTGACACGAGAGGCATGCTTCAGATCCCATCAATTTAAGAGTGCCATTTAGCAATATCAAAAGGTGGGCTTTTTTTAATCACAGCATCTGCCTTTTGGAAACACCATACCCTCTACTACATATAGCTGGGTTGCTGTATAAATCCAATAAGCAAACAAACAAACAAACAAGAAATCTGTGGAGAGATGCCATTTTCATCAATATCCTGTCTTGCTCATAATAGACATTTCTGATCTTTGTGACAGGTTTACAGTAGGAATATGAACCACCATAGAGAAGATGTGTGCAACTTTAGTAGCTATATACAGTACGTGGTGACTCTTAAGAATGACAGAGCAGTTGAGGAAACATTAGAATTTGTCATGAGCACTGATGGTGAGCAGGAGGGAGGCCCTATCCAGGGGGGAAAACGCATGCGTAGTACTGAGGAGTTAAGCAGCCATTCAAAGAGACACAGATCAGACCCGCCTTGACTTTGGGGTTTATCTGTCTGGGTTTTCCCACGCTTCTTCAGTTTGTTAGGATTTTCTGTCTAATGTAGCAGTGATAAAACACTAGAGACCTATTCCTTGTCTCAGTGTGGTTCCTGACTGTTGGGACAGAATTTCTGTTGCAGAAGTACCATGATTCAGGGACTTTGATAAACTATCATCATTTTAGGATAAAACCAGCTGCTATTAAGGCCCCCAAATAAACTTTCTAGCAATTTTCTGATGGACACTGAGTACAAGCAGAAGTAGAACATGCTCAGCAGTTAGCTCTAGCAAACATCCTGTGTGAGAAACCGGGCACTCTGTGTTCCAGGATGATTGGCAGGAAACCATTTGTTTGGGGAAGGGGAAGATGGACATTAGAAAGGCCATACTTTCTTTGTCAAAACAATGGCGAGGAGAAAAATCACAGTAGCTATTTAATCAGGCCTGTGGGTGGGGGAGGTGTTCTAGGCAAACCCACACATACACACACAGGCTTTTGCTGAAGTGGCAGAAAATAAAAATTGGCTATAGCTGCTAGCAGCACAAACGGTTTTAATGTACACAAAGGAAACAGCCCTTATTAAAGCCACCACAGACTTGGCTGGAAACAGACACATTTTACAGCCTGTTTTGTTGGGTGTGTTGAAACTACAGGGCAAATCAAACCAGAAATCTTCTACTTAAGCAGTGAGGCAGCTGGTTGCAGTACCTGCGCCTGATCCCTTGTGCAAGCCATTTGTGTGCAAAGCTCTCTCACCACAGGATTTTGGCAGCTTTAGACACTCCAGAGGAAATGTTGTGGACGGCACTGCTTGTGATGCCATGCCTAAAGCCACCAGGAGTGTTTGAAGGGCAGGGGTGTCTGCAGGGCATGGTAAAATAAAGTTAAGATAGGAGCCATGATGGTGCAGTTGAAGTCCTACCAGTGTTTATGTGCATAAAACATGTGTGACACACAAAAAAAACCAGGCAGAGCTTCGATTGCATCATCATCGCCACCATTGTAACATCTTAAACCATACCCTGCGGACTTTATCCTGTGAAGGGTAATATAGACCAAACCAGCTACTCCTTGAGACTGCAGAAACATTTCAAGCGCCCACAACAGTGGTCTTTTCTGTAGTCGAATCTGGCCACCCTTTGTTCCTTTTTATATTCTGTACTAGCTGTAGTAAAGTGTGAGTGCCACCATTCAGAAGTCCATGTATATGAAACTATTTCAGTGTATCTAATAAGCAATCATAGGTACCGCTTCGGCGGGAAGGTAACGGCATTCCGAGTCGTCATGCTGGCCACATGACCCGGAAGTGTCTATGACAACGCCGGCTCCAAGGCTTAGAAACGGAGATGAGCACCGCCCCCTAGAGTCGGATTCGACTGGACTTTACGTCAAGGGAAACCTTTACCTTTACTAATAAGCAATCATTGTTTCATGCTATGGAAACTTTCACATTCATTTTGTATTTAGTAACATGGTCATCATCTGGCTTTTCCCCGTATAACTAGTGCCCACTATAAATATCCACAGATGCATAGTATTCAATGTTACTTCTAGTTATGGTGGGTACTGTCAGTGCCTTATTTGTGTAATAAAAATGCTCCTTCTCAGTTGACTTAGAAAGCTAAATTAACTTCTGCAAATGATAACTATATGTATATCTATTTCATCTGTATCTAACAATATTTTTATCTAAACATTGCTTATTTTTCTGCTTACCTTCAACTGAAGGCATTGAATATTGCTAATACAGCCAACAAGGAAGAAATGGCTAATTAGTGAAGACCATGGCTGGCATCGAGGCTCCAAAACCCAAATTTCATCAATTGGATTATTATAGTAAAAACATGGAGAGCTGCTAGTCTTTGTCCTTTGTCCTGAGCGGGTGACACATGACTTATGGAATTGGTGTTGAAGACACACACGAAAGCAGTGTAATGGCCAAGGGTCAGCACTGTGACAAATTTAATTATATCACCACAGTTTGGTGAAGGACATTTGGGAATGATAAATAGTACTAGTTAAGGATATACTTAATACAGCGGAGGCTTGAGATGTTTTCAAGTGATCTGTTTTTGTGGAGTCCTTGGTGCTCTCTGAGCCTTGTTGTTTTCTTGCAAACATTTCATTGCCAGACTAGGCAACATCTTCAGTGCAAAGAGGGAGTGGGCCTTGCTCTCAGTTTATATACCGTTGGGTGGTCATCAGTAGAGGAAATGATGGTAAGTTAGAAACACAAGTCTACAGGAAAGCTATCCACACCAACCAAGTGCTCCATTACCACAGTAACAACCCAGCCTCCCACAAGAGAAGCTGTGTAAGAACATTATTCAGACGAGCACTTACACACTGCAGCAACCCAGAACACCAGGAAAAAGAAGAAGATCACCTGTACAGCATCTTCCAACAGTCTCATTAGTCTCAGTCTCAGATAAATAGAAAATATTAGAAATTAAATTAAAAAGAAATAGGAAAAGAGAAGCAGAGCTAGATTTTGTTAATTTCTGCTGGAAAGAATAGAGGAAAGGTGAATCACCACAGGTACATCCTCCAAAGTTTTAGCACCACCACTGGGAAGTTTTTGTCTCTTCCTACTGTATAACCAGTTTTGTCTTCATATGCTGTCTCTTTTTTTCTTATATATTTTTCATGCCAAACAAATTAACCTATGTATAAATTTATTTACAAACCATGTTTGACTCTGAGGCGCCTCACTTAAAAAAACAACAACAGAAGTACATGCAAAATATTGAAGATAAATGAAAAGAACAAAATTCCAGATTGACACCATAAAACTATTCCAATGACAGAAATGCTTCTTGAAACATTTTTCTTTTACCTGAAAGCCTCTCTTTGGAAGGAGGGTGCCAGTTTCAAGAAGGCTCTGTTTCATATTTCCAGACAATGTGAAGGCAACACAGGACAGATTCATCTGTTAAAAATCCTGTTCTAAAAAAAGTAATTGTAATATAGCTTGCACATGTATGAAGATCGAAAGGCAGGGGGGAAAAGCTAATTTTTAAGCCTCGTTTTCGGCTCTCTTATAAAGCATACTGGTTGCTATAAAAGAATTTGTCTCAGTTGAGGTTTGAGAAAGCACCAGGCTTTAGTTTTTTTTCCGGCGCATGTCCTTTGCTAGAAAACAATAATACAGTAGTGAAGGAGAAATGAGCTTTACAAACAGATGGTCATTAGCTAGGCAGCATAGAATGATCAAGCCTTAATGTGAAATGGAGGTCATCTTGCTACAGATCCTCCATTTAGATTTTACATCCAGCCATTTTCAGCGAACTAGAAGATGGTGGCATATTCTGGACTTCCTTTCTTGCTCCATTGCTGCTCTCAGGTTTCAAACAAGCATTACAGACTTCACTTAAGATCATCTGAAGTTTACAGTTCCAAAGAGAACACAATTAACGTTGCTGTTGACATGAACTGTATTGCTATCTCAGCCCTTTGCATGGGATTTACGGTCTACTGGGAGGTTAAAAGGGAGCATTTCTTACACAGTGAATAGTACTATTGTTCACTGCAGTCTCACTTTGAGCATAAGATCAGGAAGAACAATTAACTTTACTATTGTGTTCTCACCGAGTTTTAAAAAATAGGGGGGGGGGAATGGCCTTGAGGGAGGAGCTTAGAGAGATCAGACTGATGTCACTCCAGGGCTGGGGAGGGGCTGGGCTGAATTATTCATAATTATTATTAGGGCAAGGATGTTTTTTCCTTGGCAAAATAGGCACGTCAAGCCTACTGGAAGCTTAATACTCTAATTTTAGCCCAGAAATCATTAAAAGCATTGTAAGGTATAGAAAAATACAATTTGTAAATAAGGAAGATCTATACATATATATATATAGCCATATAAGGCAATATCATATAGATCTTGGTTGGGGAAGATTTTAAGGTGTAAATACTAATATTAGCTAATAGCAAAGAAGCAATATGTGTATATAAGTTCAAGCTAGTGAGTAACACAATTTTAAATAATTAAACTAACATGGAGACAGAAAGAGACAGTTAACACAGGTAAAGATTTAAATGTGTAAAAGCCTTGGGATAATGAGGTGAAAACTGGCAGGCTTACAAATAAGGTAACAACTTAGAACACTTTCAAAAGAAACAAAGGGAAGCAATTGGTCTCTAACTAATTAGCCTAACACTGACCAACAGAGGAGACATATGCCAGATGTGTGATAAGAACAACTTCAAACAAAGGCTCCTCCAGGATGTGCTAAGCAAGGAGATAGAGTAAGTGTAACCATATGAGATATTGTCCTATGAAGATTTCAATGTGTGAAAACCTTGGAATGTTTCAAATGTTTCAAAATAGGCTTTTACAAGCATAAGCAAAATAAGATAGAGGGGTCCAGGGAATGAGGAGGTCGGAAGATTGTGCGTCTGAGTGCCCAGCCAATGGGTAAACAGGCCAGAAAGGGGAGGGGGGAGGCTGGACAGGGAAAAGTATAAGAAAGCGTGTATTTGTAATTTTGGGTGTGGCATCTTTCCTTTCGATCGGACTCTGTGTAGCCTGGTCAAGGTGCCCACCGCGCTTTGCAAACCGCTTCAAATAAAGTAAGTTCCTTTTCAGAGATCTCTGGTCCGGGTTTTCATTATTTTTATACCCAACAGCATGAATGGTTTGGAAAAATGCAGCCTGCATGTCCAAATTGGGTCCTGCTCTTGATGATAACATGGGACTAAGCCCCTCTGAATGTAAGTGAATATATTTTTAAACAGACATGTATAAGTTTGCTATATTATGCAGCTCTTGCATCACAGTAGTCTTGGTGTCATAAGTGACATCATAAATACCAGGATATAATTTATCTGTCTTTTAAATTACCTGGTTCTCAGTGTAAAAAGAAAACTCAATTGTACAACAATTATTATTATCTGAGGAGGCTTCTTCCCAGGTTCTCTTATGCTATTCTAGACTCCTCTGCACTGAATAATTATGGTTTGAATCTTGTACAGAAATGATGGCTAGTGCTTTCCTCAATAAGGCTGTAGACGATCCCTCTTCTCTCAAAACGATCCAGCTGACTCAGAAAGGTTAGTGGTTTGAGAAAGTTAGTCTGCCTATGATCACTGGCCTTTCAGAGCCCTCACACAGATGGTGTTTGGTCTGCTTTTGGTGGGTGGGGTACCACAGGGCCTTTTTACATTTGAGGTTCCTGAAAAGGTATCCCCATTTTATGGATTTATTTATCTTAATTTATTTATTTTAATTTTCTATCCTGTCTTATTATTTTTACAAATAACTCAGTGTCATGTTCACTGATTCAATGTAGTTTATACATCATAACGTTTCACATGCCATGGCGCTGACGCGCATTTCTGTTTGGGAGGGAGCTGCTGTGAGACCTTGTACCAAACTCTGTGTGTGAAATCAGTACAATGGAATGTGTTTGGGTTATGTTATCTGTTCAAGGACTTTTCCCGCAGACCATCAGAAACCGTTAGGAGCACCTGGGATTGTGAACTTGAGAAGATTCTACAGGGGGAGGGATCTCATTTGCACCGAGGGTTTTTAATTTGAATTTGGTGCGCTTTCATCATTCTCAGCTTTCTCTGTGATCCTGCATACTATTCTTTAATAAATCAGATATCTTTGAATTCACACTCATGAGTCTGATGGTGTTTTAGAATAGGCAACCATTACACAAGGTGGGGAACATACATGATACACTTTCCCCCTCTTATTTTTCCCACAACCACCACCCTATGAGGTAAGTTGGGCTGAGAGAGGTGACTGGCCCAAGGTCACCCAGCCAGCTTTCATGCCTGAGGTGGGACTAGAACTCTCAGTCTCCTGGTTTCTAGCCCAGCACCTTAACCACTAGACCAAACTGGCTCTCTGGATTGGTTGAGTTATTTGCTTTGCATGCAGGCAGTGAGCTGTATGGCTGTAGCTCATATGAGCAATAGAAGAGATACACCGAACTAGTGCTTGTTGGTTCCTTGATCCTTCTAGGCCCTGGATTTGCCTGGAAGTGACAGCATTTTGTCAAACACTAGGAAGCCCTAATTAGGATCAAAAGCAAGAAGAAGCAGTAGATAAATTGTTCCAACCCACTGGGTGGAATAAGAGCCATGGACATTTGAGGGGGAAAGAGGTAGGGGGAGGTCTGAAAAACATGCTCCAGAAATGGCTCCAAAGACAGTCAGAAGTGCAGAAATCAAATCACTGAGGCCATAATAATAGGAGCAGTCAGTTCCAGTGTGTACAGAACTGCTTCTCCAGAGCTAACCCAACCCTATAGCAGAACCAAGGGTAGGGATGGAAAGCAGGGAGCGATGGAGACTGGGTGAAAGGGAATAATTAGGGAGTGGGAGAATGACAACATTTGTTCATGCCCTCTCCTCTTCTTGACAAGATGTGGACAATTAGGAATAATTATCAGAACTATTCAAGATACAGAATACACCTGGGTAAGGATACGTTGTGTTCCAAAGTAAATATTACTTCAGCAGATTCATTACAGCAAATCCAACCTATTTATCCTGATAAAAAGATATGAACTTTTGTATAATGATTAATTTACACCAATACTGGAAATGCTGGAGTGGAAGGAAGAAAACTGCATTGTGTGTCTTGTCTTTAAAGTAAGTCATCTGACAACTGACACTTCTAAATAGAGATGCTGTTGTACAATAGCAAACAAGGGCACAATGAAACCCTTATTCTGGGCAGGAATGTGTCTGGGTTGCACCCAGAAGAAAACAAAGGAGGGTTGTTCACACTTAAAGGCACCTTGATGCTGCCATTCGACTTGACTGTTTTATTAATTATGCCATCCATTAAAGGAGAACTTTCTGACAGAGGTGGCTACCTTGTCTGGCTCCTGAACGATTTGGTCTGCTTCCTATTGGTTCCACATGTGTTTGTTCTCAATAGGACAGGATTCCAGGGAGAAAAGGAAGCATTTATGATCCATACAGGTCAATCACACAGAAGGCTTCAGAAAATGTAGCCTTTCATTTGCTTCTAATTCTTCTACCAACACTTGCATTAATACTCATATCAAAGACTTGTTTTTTTTCCTTTCTTTATCCATTGACCTTTCTCCCCTTTGTACAACTATGGGTAAATGAGGAGTAGTCACAGTTAAATCTGTCCCTCCTGGTATTGCCCCCTCCCCCAGTAAAGAAAGAGAAACAAAGACAAATCTGACTTTGTACTTAGAAACTCAGCATGTACTTAGGAACTCAGCACAGAATGAAGTGGAAAGAAAAGGAGTCAAAATTATGAACACCCAAACTGGGTGATACATTTTGAAGCCATTAGTGGACAGCTAGGACCAATGAAATGGAGCAGAGCTTAACACAACGAAAGATGCACATAGAAAAAGAATATTATTTAAAATAGCATTAATAAGCACATTAAAGATTATTGATCTTACACACTTAGCCCACCCAAGTGTAAAGAATTACACATTTAGACAAAGTAGGTTCCAAAGTAAACATAAAGAATAACTTACTCATTTATTTGGTCCAGTTACATCATTCAGATTGATTCTTGTTCTTCTGTCCCTAAACTGAATTAACTCTTAGCCCTCATTGCTGCTAAGAGCTGCACGCAGAAAGGGGAATCTCCTCACTCTAGGCCCAAGCATGGCTCCCAGAGATGGGATGATCAGCAAGCTGCATGCTCCCTTCCAGGATGGTGAAGAAGGAGGAAGTGAAGACAAAGGAATGTGGGAGGGGCAACAAACAGCTTCCTCCAGAAGCACATAGAGAATTTGCATCCTAGAGCAAACTCATCCACATGCTAATGAGGCATGCTGATTTGCTGGGACCTCCAACACATTTAACCAAGCTGGACAAAAGGTGAAGGACCTTTCCAAATTCTCCATCAAATGTACAGACAGAAAATTAGATGGGCAATATCTGAATTTCTCCAAGGGAAGGAGAAGTTCTCCAACTGTTTTCCAAGATCAGGGCTCCCATTTGGCAGGAGAGTAGTGCTGCTCTTGAAGGAGCCCCAGGAAAGGAGTTCCCTCCTGATGTTTCTCCTTTTGGATTTAATGGAAGGATGGGAAGCCAGGGAGGCAGCAGCCTGCTGGGGAGATGAATATACCAGAAAAGCCAGAGCATTCCCAGTCAGTCCTTTCACCTCTGGAATTTCTCTGCTTTGAAAAGTATCTAGAAAAATGCTGCATGAACACTTTTCAGTTTTGCACATGTTTAACTTGTTGCTAAGCCAACAATTAGATCAGGGTTTCACAACCTTGACAACTTTAAGATGTGTGGACTTCAACTCCCAGAATTCCTCAGGCACATAGTCTAGTCCTATGCATTTGCTCATTGGAAAGGAGGGAGAGGATCAGAGCAAAGGAAGGCGATCTATCAAGTCTACCCCTGGACAGGTATAATGGGAGAATCGCACTTGGAAGAAAAAAAGAATCATGCCACAGATTTAATATTTGGAACTTGAGCAAATGGTTTTCTTTCTACATTTTGCAAGGAAGGCTCTTCTTCCAATCAAAGGACTTTTTCCTTTACTAAAGACCCCACAAACTTCCAAGTAATTCTTTATCATGTTAGACTCCTATCATAAGGCTGTGTTCATTGCTTGTTTCTAGCTCTCTTTCAACATGCTGAAGAGAATGAGCTTTCCAGGAGAAAATCTGATGAAAATATTAAGTTGGAGGACCTCCAGGTAATTATAAATAGAATCTTGGTGATGCCCCTCCTGTTTCATAACCTCTCAGATTCATCGTCAACATGAAGCATCTGATGAAAGGTTTTAGGACTCATCCATCACAGGAAGCCCAAGTAGATATGATTGGATTTTCCATGCCCATGTTGATTGCATGATTGCATTTTCCATGCCCATATTGTCATACAATCATGTCACATCAGGGGAAATCTAGCAGATTCCATTCAGTGCCATTATCTCTGCTTGACAGGATTTGTTTTGATGGATCTCACACTAGTATTTACTCTTAGAGCACTTTGTGGTGGATTTCCTTTACCTGCACCCGTGCTTTGTATACCTTGATCATAAACCAATTTGCAAAAAGATGACATTTTGGAACTGCAAAGGAGTTTAGCAGTGTTTTGTAGATTCATTGAATGGGTGTACAAAGCACTTTGAAGAGCAGAATAAGCAACAAGACAGATCCATGCCCTAAGGCACTTACTGTTCCTCTTCATTAGTTAAGTTAAAAAAAAATCAATCACAAATTGATCTAATTATTGACTTCTGGGGGAGCAATGGTGAACGGAAGATGGCTCTGCTGAGAGCAGAGCTGATGACCATGGCAGAATGAGGAGCCGGCTAATGGATCCGCTTCTCAGAATTCCTCTCCGGACAAGGAGGACTCAAGATTGCCCACAAGTGCTGCAGACAGTAGCTCCCTGTGAGAAGACCATAAAACAGCAGTCTCTGGTGGGATTAGAGCTCTGGAAGACAAGGGAATGGCCATCTTTGCCCAAGCCATGGTCCGTACTTTTACGGACACAGGGTTCACACACTTCCTTTCTTAATCACTTCTGGAAATTGCTTGTTAATGGTTTTTTGGACATTAACAACCTTCAGAATGGCAGGTTTCGCTATACCAGGTGAATATCCTTCAACCCTTGGAGAAAGAAGTTTCATGCATATTTAAGGACTTAAAAATTCTTATTTTGGAATAAACAACAAAAGGTTGATTAGAATGTTGATTTTGGAAAGTTATAAAAGGACTAAGGGGCCAGATGGATTTGAAATAAGATTTGGAAATTAATTACAGAATCCTTCCTGTGGGTAGTTTAAAATTCTATAAAAATATATGAAGATTTTGAAATTAAGTATATGAAACTTTCCCATGGGAAAATGCTGTTGATTAGAAAAAAAAAGATAAGATGGTACTTTGAAGGTTGGACTCTACAGCGAACCAGAAAGAACTAAAGATTATAATTAAAGGAGAAGAGACCTGTTAATAAAGAATGGAGCAAAATACTCTAATTTTGGAAGAATTCAAGGATATTTGGGAACAATGCACTCAGAAGTTACTCTTAAGATTGTCTGCTATCATAGAAATGGATTTAAAAGAGGTTATAGAAGAGGAACAGGTTTTGCTGGACAAGACTGAGACTGAGGCTGATTCAAATGTGGATTTAAAAATGACAGGTTACAATGTCATTGATATGTAAAAAGATGTTACACTGGATTTACAAATAAAAATGGCTGATGTCTTAATAATTAAAGGGGATATACAAATAACAAACCATAAGAGTGACTTGGATAACTTTCTTATTTTGGATTTACAAAAGAGACATATTAAAGTTTTGAAATAATTTCTGAGAAAAGACAAAGAGAAAATGAAAAAAAATCAAGTTCTGGGACGCTATTTACAGGGATTAAAGGTCAAGATTGTTAAAAGCAAAGGGAAGGAATATAAAGTTGGTTTATTTGACCAAGGTTAAAATACATTTGTTGTATTTCTGGTAACTGTTAAGGGATCTTTGCTGACCAGGACCAAACGGCGAGGCTTTAAAGATTTGTTTATAGACAAGAGATGAGATATGGGAAGAAGAGATCTTTTGTTGTTTTCTCAGAGGTAGAGATAAGATACTAAAATTGTTTGTACTTGTCATGATGTATGGGGAAGTCATTTCTTTATATACTGTATTTCTTGTTTTTTCTTTACTATACTTTTTTCTTCTTTGCACTTTTTATTTTTTCTTTTCACTTTTTATATTTTTCTTAGTCTGCATTAGATTTTTATCTTTGTATCTGTAAACTTCAATAAAAATTATTGTTGATCTAATTGTTGATCTAAGTATTGTACCAAAATATTTAATTATCTTGAAATCAAGTGCTTCATAAGGGTAGGAAAGCTCCTGCTAGACTTTTAGCTTATTCCTAAGGGGGAAAGTTCTCACTTTTTCTATACGATTGGAATGTGTGTTTATTTTTAATCTTGTTGAGTTGCAAACTAGAAGCCATCTTCAACCAGTTTCTACTCTGCTCTGCACAGATACTGTATGCTGGAGCACAAAATCATGGGTGCCTTTATGGCCATGTTACACTGCTTGACCCATGATTTTGTGCTCCCATCACTTTAGATGGATGGCAAAAGTTATAAAACAAGCTGCAAAGCTTTTAGTGAACCTTTAGGTTGCCTTGCAGTCACTTAATATAAATGGAGCCATAAAGATAAAAAGGTACAAACAGCC
The DNA here is from genome assembly GCF_035149785.1 of Candoia aspera. Lineage (NCBI taxonomy): Eukaryota > Metazoa > Chordata > Lepidosauria > Squamata > Candoiidae > Candoia > Candoia aspera. The sequence continues at coordinate 188,681,534 of NC_086154.1, forward strand.
CCGAGTCTCCTTCCCATTCTTTACTCTACATGAATGTAACACCGCTGATTTTGATAAAGTTACAATTGGCAGATTTTCAGTTCTCTAAGCATCCCTGCTATAAAGCAATGTAACAGTGGTTCAGAGCAGATGTGATGCTATATGATTCTGGACTGGGTGGAGGGAGAAAAAAAGAATAATAATTTAGGGCTCAAATGATCAAGAGTTCACAAATTTGAGAGAAAAAGAATTGATCTGGTCCAGAGAAGCTTGATCCTATGCATTTTCTAGCAGGGTAACCATGTGAATGGCCATAGTGAAAATGAAAAGAAAATAAAAAGAAGAAAAAAATATCTTGGCACAATCCAATGCTAATTTGTTTGGAAAATATTTGGACTTACCTCTTAGGTAGCTTGCAAAACCATAATTTAGTAGAAGAGTCCTTATTTGACATGAGTCCTGCTGTCTTGCTCTCTTTCAAAAATAAACATTAAATAATAATTATTATTTTGAAAAGCACATCCAAAGTGGCTCACAATTTAAAACAACACTCTGAAAAAGAAGATACAAAGTCAATTAAAAATATGTGTATTACCATTATTGACCACTAATGGTGAAAGTGATGCCTTTTTTCAGATTTCATGAGGACAGAGACAAAATTAAGACCATTCTTCCCTCCTGCCCCTGTTGTTTTCTACTACCTAGGAAGGTTGCAGGAGTGGTGTCTGCAGAGGGAGTCAAGGGGATCAGACTTTCCCTTTTCTGTGTGTGTCACAATATCACATGTACACCCCAAAAGGGGAGAGCTTGCAATACGACATTGAGATGCTCCTTTTGTCATATTGACAAAAGTTTTGGGGTTCTGTGGATGCTACTGGCTTTTGCAAATCTTTAAATATGAGCAGATTTTTTAATAAGGAATGCAATTCCTCAGATAACAAAGCTCTAAGATGTTTAGGCTTAAAGATTAATAGTAATACAATAAAAATTGTGCTCAGAAAAGAGTGGCAGATCTTTCAGTACAGGCATCATCTGATCCTCCTATCTTGCATAAGTAACAGCAGAACTGCCACATTTTGCACCAACTGCAACTTTCAGATACCTTTCAAGTGTTGTCAAAAATGGCCAGCTGAGTAGCCATGAAAAAGAACTCCTCACGCCTTACAATAACTACCACCTGTGAAGTCAGTGGTAGGTGAAGATCAAAGAACTCTCAGATTGCGGAGCTGCTCTTTCAGGAGGGGACGACTCCGGCCTAGTATGTTGATTGTCAGGGAGGATCATTTCTACATTCTAGATTTGACCTATACTACTGGCAAATGAAGTGCCCTAGCCATATTTTTTCCTGTCCATACACCTCGCCCCCGACCTTTCATAGAGCCTGAAGGGGCGCCAAACATGATTATGAGATGTGTTCCTTTTGGTTGTGCAGGGCTTCTCCAGACATGATCATGGTCCCAAGGCTTGATGGACACATGGCTATCGAATGCTCACCCACCACAGGCTTATTTCTGTGAGATGGCAAATCGTCGGCCAGTGGATCAACCTTGTGTGACTAGTGAGCATTTCATACAAATCCCAGCAGAATACAGCACTGGAGAATGACCTTTTCTGGATTAGTTTCACTTAAGTTTTCAAAGCAAAACTGATTCCACAGGAAGAGACAAGAAAAACCCATTTTAGAACAAAGGGGTTTTCTCCCTAGAAATGTTCACAGGGAAGTTCTTTCTGCAAGAGACATTTTGAATTTACACTGATTAGAACGTCTTATTACAAGGCTGCTTATCCAACTGCTTTTCTCTTTCACTTTAAGAGTATGCCTTTGCAAAAAGATCCAGTGTCAGCGAAGCATGAAAATTTGCAGGTATGCAGGGAAAAGTTTTGAGAGAGCCTACTGTTGGGAGGCCCTCTGGCAGAAGGCTCCATTTCACAAAGGACCAAGAGAAGTTTAGTTCTGCATTAGAACTTCCATTTTGAGTCCAAGCCTGGTTGGATCTTGTTAAGCAGTCTAATGTCTCCCTCAACAATACTATGCATATATTTTAAAGCAGAACTGAATGTGCACTGAACTTGTATTATGTATTTCCAACTTGGAATGAAAGGCAAACATAGATTGGATTTCTCAAGTACCACAGGAAATAAATTGTGAGCTAAACCTGCAAACCTGCACAGAGTTAATGTTTGCTTAACCTGACTTTGCGGTGTAAGCATGTTTAACTGAATATTGGATTTAGGCCTGTTGGAGGCCATAATCCTGCCACATATGTAAGGAGCACATATTTTTTCATGCCAAACTTTCAGATGTTAAGTGCCTGAAGGAAAAAAAAAATGAGCTAGGTCTGTTTTCTATCTCTTAATGAAGTTTGTCATGTCTCTGTTTGTAGGGAAGGGTGTGTGTGAAATAGTTTAGTTCTACTATAATGAGAGAGGGTAGTCTCAAAGAAGCCCCTCTCTCTCTGAGTGGGAAATCGGATGAGAAGCATTTGAGAAAATATGCTCCATGTAAATCGTGTTCATTCAAGCAAGCAGAGGCAGGATCTGAACTAAGATATCAAGAAGGTGAATACATTACTTGCCTTTAAATCAACCAAATGGACTATTTTACCTCCCAGGATTGCAATTATGAACATCTTATCACTGAAGCTTGACTCTACGGAAATGGAGACACCAGGGGGGTATATTGATAATTAAGGTTCTTTCCGAATGCTTTATTCCTAACGAAATAATTTCAGTATATTTACTAATTTGACAGAATGTTTTAAATGATTTATAATTAAGTGTAAATGTCCCTGAAATAGAATATTATCATAGGTTAATGGTCTCCTGCTGGAGCAAATGTTTATTTTCCAGGTAGGAGGTGCTGATCCTCTAACAGTGTTCGGCCACAATGACATTATTTCCATCATAACAAATGCCTAGTTCATTATCTTGTACAGATGAGTGGAGCGGATTGACACGGCCGCCTCACCATACTACGTATTGACCCAGTTTGCTCCAGGGATGCCTTGAGCAGTTGGGACTAATGGATGGAAGGCTGATTTTAAAGTACAGCTCCCAATTTTCGTGCATCAAAAGGGTAGATGCCAGGCTTTCCTTTCCTAAAAATCCTAACACACTTTCTGTCCTTCTTCTTCTCTGAATTAAACTTCAACTTTCTCCAGTGTGTCCTTCAACCTTTTTTCAGCCCACAGGGACTTGTGGAATCATAGAAGGAATCCATTTCCTTCTCTAGATATTGCGATTTTCTCTGATCTGAGATTGGATGGTGCCCAATAAGTCCAAGAGGAGAGAGAGAGAGAGAAATCACCCATGAGATTTCAGTCTTCTCATAGCGGCCTGTAACATCTCAGTGTAAGATCACTGAAATCTGGTGAGATTTGGCTATTTTGTGAGATTTGGGCTATTTTTACAATCTTGTTTTTAATTCATCTGTGGGCACCTATGCCATCAAGTTTTGCTGCATGAAAAAGCTGCCAACTATAGGATTTGTGACTGTTAAAAAAACATTATGCTCATATTAGAAGCCAAACAGGCAGCACTGGAAGGTTGTCCCAGGAAAAACTACAGAAAAATAGTAACCCGGTCAGGCAGGGAGGGCATGCTACGGAGCCCATCAGTAAAGGAATTTCATCTAGCGGGGTCCAGGAGGCGAGCCTTCTCTGCAGTGGCGCCCGCCCTTTGGAACATCTTGCCCCCGGAGTTGAGATGGGTTTCCTCACTCTCGGACTTCCAGAAGAAACCGAAGACCTGGTCCTGCCGCCTTGCTTGGGAGGGGGAGAGCGATAGCTCCACCTGGGGATGGCTGGCACCATAGCACCTCTTAGTGATTGTGTTCCATCTCCACTTGGATTTTACATTTGTTTTTATGTATATTTTAATGGTAATTTTAGGTGGTTATGTTTTTAGTGTTATTTTATTGTAAACCGCCCAGAGTCCCCCACTGGGGGAGATGGGCGGAGATATAAATTTAATAATAAATAAATAAATAAACAAACTTCTATTTTAGGATGTATAGTCACCATCTTCCATCATATGTCTCTACCTCTTTGGCTAAAACACTTTTTTCTAACATAACAATTTTCCTTTTGTGACTCCATATGAATTGCAACAGGACTATTTAATTCTGTAGCACCCAGGTCTACAGAAAAGTCTAAGTCTGACTAAGAGCCAGTTTGGTCTAGTGGTTAAGGCAATGGGCTAGAAACCAGGAGTCTGTGAGTTCTAGTCCCGCCATAGGCCTGAAAGCCGGCTGGGTGACCTTGGGCCAGTCACTCCCTCTTAGCCCAACTCACCTTACAGGGTTGCTGTTGTGGGGAAAATAGGAGGAGGAAGGAGTATTAGGTATGTTCGCCACCTTGAGTTATTTATAAAAATAATAAAGGCGGGATTAAAATAAAATAAATAAATAAATAAATCTTCTATTAAAATGTGTACTTAAAAATATGTTGATCAGGGGTATCCAAAAATTCAAGATTGTGGCTGTGACATGCAATCAATGTCCTGTCCATTTTTGCATGCGCACATTAAAAAGGGGTGGAGCTTTGGTTGCACAGTTGTGGCACCGTCTTGACTTTGCTGATTTTCCCCATGGATTCCCTTGACTGTGATAGCATTTTCATTATAAGGTTTATATACTAGTTTAATATATACAAGATATATATTAAACTAGTTCCAGAATTTACAATAAGAAGCAAATGAATGAAAAAAGGGGGAAATACATGAAGTAGTAAATATGGAAAACTTATGTATTGGATGTATATCCCATTTTCCTTTTAGGACTTCAAGGTTATGTGATTGGCTCAAAGTTAGCCAGTTAACTTCCTTGGCTGAGGTTGAACTCAGATTTGTTCTCCCTGATCTTAGTCCAACATCCAACCCACTGCACCACTTCCTATGTGCTCTTGGCTTTTAATGCAGGAACAATTTATCATCAAGCCTTTAGCATTTTTAATATCAAAAGTACGTATTCATTTATCAAGTGTTCCTATTTCTATCACTGTTATCTCTTGTTGGCATCCGGTCACTGTGCTAGTGGAAAGTTGTCTCAGATCAGAGGAATTCCAAACTCCTTGACCATAATTCTATCAACGCCCTCCCCCCAATTGGATTTGTTTAATCTGTCACCTTTTAAAGGGTGCTCCATCTCCTATGCATAGAATTCCTCTGAAACAGTGACCTCTCTAAGACTGCTCCCAAAGGATATGATCCTTCTGCCTGTGAAAATGTTAGTTGCCCTCAGAGAGGAAGGTCTTGGCAGGCAGCCGTCACCTCCACATAATTAATGGGCCACTATTACTCACTTGTTATTTTATACATATTTGGTATGATAAATGCTTGCAGCAGGAGACTCTCTTCTTGTTGCTGGTGCATGAAAAATCCCCTGCTATCAAGTTTGTTCAGGACAAACACCTCGAAACATGTTAGTGGACAAGTTCTCCATGTTAAGAGAGAATGTTCTACTTGAATTGAGATGAACTGGGATGAGGAATTAGCTCCACTGCTTCTCTCTCCCTGCCCCCCCCCCCGGCTGCCGCCGCCTTTACCATAACAGGAAGAACATAAGATGGAGACGGAGCTAAGAATAAATGCATTTTTGCCAAAGGCAGAGGAAATATGCTTAGTTCAGATGCATTTCCACTTCTTCTCAATTTTTTCATTTCTGACAAGTTAGTGTAAAACATGGTTTCAGCAGCCCAGAAGTTATATATTGTCTCAAGATGCTTTGTTTGCAATCAGGACGTGTGTGTGTGTGTGTGTGTGTGTGTGAGCAGGGCCGCAACTAGGGTCTGTGTCACCCTGGGCAAACATGGATTCCACGCCTATTTTGCCCCCCCCCCCGTGCTCATTTTGGCACCCCCTCCCCAGCACATGCCCTGGTTGCCCCCCCCCCCCCAGTTGCGGCCCTGTGTGTGTGTGTGTGAGTGTGTGATCGATCTGATTTAGAAAAGGCAATATTTTCTACCAATCAAAGGATGCAGCAACGTGTGTAACAATGGCAGAGATTCTCTGATACCTTACGATAATATCTTATATTGTTCATACTATAGTAATGAATTCATTGGTAAACCAGTGACTGTTGTTAAGTATAAAATATAAGATAGATTTTTTTCTTTTCCTTCTTAGTTTGTATTTTTAGTTTGTACTTTTATTTTTTTAAGGTTTTTTTTAAGATAAAAATTGTTTTGTTATAAAATAAAGATATTAAATAATAAAAAATAAGAGCAACCGGGCATTGTATCTGAATGCAAAAGGCACCAACTATTTACTGAATTAGTTTATATATAAGAATAAACTTTAATTAACATCTCAAAATAAAAGGACAACTTTTTTTAAACACTTCTGCTGCCCAACCGACATGTGCATGTAGACCTGCATTAGAACTGACCGACCAGCACTTGCACATTTTAATTGCTTTCTTGTATAAGCTTTTCTGAGAATGGTAGGAACTGATATGATCCTGAGATACAAATTTTAGAGTCACTTTAGCATGAAATATTTCACACGTTCAGAGGTTTCTGTCCCATTTTATTAAACAATCTCTTCGTGTGGGTGCCTACCGTGAGGATGTAAACTCTGGCAAAAAATGGGATCAGCTAACTCTGCACTGTGGAATAGTGGCATTTTTCCAGTGCTATGTGATCAAATAATTAATTAGGAATATTGAAGGGTAAACAGTATTGACTCACACCAGGCATTCTGTAATAAGACCCTTTTGCCAGTCTCTCAGTGTGTATTCAGACGTTTCTCTCCCCTTTTTCATAGTTGGCATTAAGAGCAGAATTTATGTTGGCTTGAATTTATTTAAATCTTCCCCTAATACTTCGTTCCTCTTTTAGTTATGTGTTTGTCTCTGGGCGGAGGAGGTGGGGAGAGGGAAGCTAGACTGTTGGCTTGGCATTATGTCTTCTTACTTCTGATTCATTTATTCAAAGGAATGTGAACCAAGTTCACAACCAATTGCTTCAGGAGAAGTCTCTGCGTTTGTCTTACAACCATTGGATTACTATGGCTGGACCAGGAACGGCAAGTCTAGGGCCTCCAGGCTGGAAAACCTCCAATTTCAGCACAAGATTTTTTGTTTCAAAATTGAGACAAACTCCACTGGCTCCCTGCTCTTACTCCTCTTTCCAAGAAATGATGGGGGCTGTCTGAGGGGAAGATATAGACTGGGAGAAAGAAATGTCTAGAGTGTCTATGTATGCCTTTTGTGATGACCTCTTGCCTACCTCCTCTTTAACCTAGTAGCATCCTGTTCCCCTCCCCCTGGAAGAGTAGTGAAATTGAATGTGGCTGGCATATATTCATTTTATTTCTAACAAAAGAAGCAGAGAAGCATTATTATACCATGCACAGCAGCTGTACAGTTAAAATGTTAATTTAAAAAAAAAACACCAAGGAAATGGTAAGTTGCTCTGGGCCCCGTTCTGGGCCACATAGTGATTTAGAAATGTTCTTCTAAACAAGTAAAATAAAATAGATTTGTTCTATTCAACGTCTGCAACACTCTTGGTTTAGGTTGAAAAAAATCTAAGTAGCAGCACAAGGATTGATTTTGGTTAGAATCCTTGGCGGAATAATTAAAGTTTTATTAAAAAGAGAGAGAGAGAGAATCTGGAACCACTATTAGTGTAAACCAGCTTTCCCTCAAAAGGGTGTCCTCCAGATGTGTTAGGCTTCAAATCCCCTAATTCCCCAGCTTGAATTCATTGTCTTGATGTAATTAAAAAATAATAATAATGAACAAGAATTTCCACAGTATAGACTTCAAAAATTGCTGAATTGCTAAGGGTCATACAGGAAAACATAAAAAGAAAATAAATAACAAGCTTTATATTAGACATATTAAAAATTAAATGCTGCTTAGGATTGGCCCAAATCTAGGCTTAGATAAAACCACAATAGCAGCCATGTTCTGTGGTAAATAATTTTTCTGATTCTCTGGAGATTTTGGATGCTATGTTGGATGTACTGTTCTGCAAACACTTTTTTTTAAAGTAAAAACAAAGAGCACTTTTCTTCCAAGCAAAACAATTAAGCTGGCAGTTAGTTTTTTAACATACCATTGAAATAGCATGAAGTTCTGAACTAAGAGATGAGAGAGATGTATAGAAATCCTTTGTTTGTTTTACATCTGAAAGTGACAGGTCAATGACAATTGATGAATTGACTTTGTCTTCTCCTTCTTTTAAAAAAGGTACTTAGGAGTGATTTCTGATCATCCCTCCCCCAAAGCTGAATAATCAGGATATCTTTCCACTTCTGTACTCTAGCATCTGAAGTATCTAACCGGAGTTTCACACATTCAGTCCTGGGAGGAACTCAGGCAGAGAGGTCTGGTCTGCAGAAGTTTAATATGTTGTTCAATTAAGGATAAATACTTCAAAATCCACATGGTTCCTGACTGGAATGAAGCCATTATCTTCAGTAGAAGCTGAAGGCAGGCTGTAAATGTTTTGTATCTTTTTACATTGATTTTTTTTTACACTAGTTGTAGCCATCAACTACATACACTGTAGAACAGGGATCAATAATGTTTGAAGGTGGAGGGGTGTGACTTGGCTCCTTAATTTTGGAGGGCTACAGGCAGGGCCGCAGCTAGGGTGGGGCAACCGGGGCATGTGCCCCGGGCGCCGTGCTGGTGGGGTGCCAAAATGAGGGCTGGGGGGGCGCCAAAATGGGTGCGGAATCCATGTTTGCCCCGGGTGACACAGACCCTAGTTGCGGCCCTGGCTACAGGAGTCCTGATGATGTTTGGAGGAAGGGCATTTTTTTTCAGCCTGATTTTTGCATTAAGGAAGGCTTAAGGGTGAGTAAGATTTTTGGTACTAAGATGGCCAAAATGTTGTGTCATCATTTTTTTAAATTTTTGGGGGGGGGATGGGTAAAGGAGGGTTTAAGGATAAGAATAGAAATGTCATACCTCCCAGAGGCACCAGCTTTGTTCCTGCTCTCCGTTTTTCCAAAAATACTAGAAAAAAAATGCACCTCCCAGAGTTGGTTGTTTTGTCACCAATTTCAGTGGAACAGCCTCAAACCTTATTCTGCCTGTGGACCAGGGTCCTCGGCCCTGGTCCAGGAGAAATTGCTACATGGAAGAGTTGTGTTTTTTTTTTCAAATCAGATGTGACAGATCCATCCACTAGATAGCAGTTCAAGATAACCTGTAGCACAGATACTCTCCTTGATTATACTGCAGTTGTTTTTCTTAATTGGCTCTATAAACAAGCATTTTTAAAAAATGAACCTTTTCTGTCTGCAGCAATTGAAAAGCAAGTCTTTTAGATTTGTTAGAGTATTACTGGTCTTCAGCTTCACTTATGTGGGTGCTTTGCCTCACAGTATTATCCGGTGCAAACAATCCAAGTGTGAAATATGGGTAAACCGCATACCAAACTGGTACTAGAGATCCAACAGCACAATAGTTTAATTACATTGTGGTCGTTTTCAAAGCCTTTAGTGCAAAGTGCTGTGGCTGCTTCCTTTTAGTGTGTGGTTTTGGAAACAGGCAGAGGGTGGAATGGAAAACTGCCCAGCCTGCTCCAACAGACATATAATTAAAGCTGATGAGTCATGATTGGACATGTGTTCCAAGGAAGGAACTACTGCTGATATCTTGAGTTCCTCCAACACCCACTTTAAGGGAAAGAGACCAGTTGTGCTGTTAAATTATTTCTGACAGTTTTCCATTAATTTTGATTTATTTCCCGAATTTGCATTTGCTCCTAACAGTACAAGAAGGTCCATATTGTCTAGAGCAGTGTTTCTCAACCTTGGCAACTTTAAGAAGTGTGGACTTCAACTCCCAGAATGGCTGGCTGGGGAATTCTGGGAGTTGAAGTCCATACTTCTTAAAGTTGCTAAGGTTGAGAAACACTAGTCTAGAGATTTTGGAGAGGACTAGAAAGGCCCAGGTCCAAAGTCCTCCCTGTAAAGCTCCCTGAATGACCTTGGACCATTTAGTGCTTCTTAGCTTAACCTACCTTGTAGGGCTGCAGTAGATTTAAATGGGAGGGATCAATTTTTCTTCATGCAGAGTATGGTAATATATGAAAATTACCAAAACTAACCACAAAAAAAGATTCAGTCAGACCTTAGGAAGAATTTGGACAGAGGAAGACTCTCCTGTTTAAGCCACCAGATATAAAGAGAAGACATGTGTCATGACCTCGTTGTAAGGCACAAAGAGCCTCACAACGTGGATCATGATCATTAAGGAAAAGAGGAAGGAGATAATCAAATCAGGGATTAACACAAGCACCCAAAGGCACCCACCCCATGGACCCATAGGCAGCTGAAAAGAAAGATGTCAGAGGAATGAAGATAAGACACACCTGGTGCCCCGGAGGACACAACCGTCGCAGGGAGACAAAAGAAGACACCGGGGAAAACGCCCAGGCAGCCATCAAGGGTCGCATCAAGAGGGATCGGGGCAATGAGGGGTGGGGAAGCCCGGGGCAATACAGGAGGGTATAAAAGGGGCACCCCCACACCACCTACCCCATTCCCGTTTTTCGTTCTGTCAGCTATCATTCCAATAAACCAGAAATCCTTAATACCCATTAAGTGAGTCTGTGTCTTATTGCGAAGTGAGGCTGGCCCTGACATAAAAACGGGAACCCAAAAAATTTTTTTTCACCTGGCACCTATCCAACAAGCTTGTGAGGGACCCAGCCAGGCATGGAAATCCAGGAACCGAGGAGGCGCAACCCTTCGGCGCCCGGCGATGAAGCCCCGCTCTCGCAGGGTGGGATGCAGCTGAGGTCCGGGCGATGCAACGCCCCGGTAAGTATGGGACCCAGCTGGGGGGAAGCAGCGGGGGAGGGACCCACCCCGGTGCCCTGGAGCCCGCGAGGCACCGGGGGCGAGACGAGGGGACCCTCTCCAGGCCCGCAGGCAACCCCAGAGGAAGCGCGAGACGAACCGCCACCCTGGGCGCCCGGAGGTGAGGGCGCACCTGGCACCGCGGAGGGACCAAGGGACGATCCGTCCTCCACCATGGCCAACGGCGAGGGCGAGCGGAGCGGCGAACACCTCGGTGGGAAGCCGTGGACGGCGGAGAGCCTCGACGCGCTGGAGGAAGGGATGCAGGCGATGCAGCTGATGCTCCAACAGCTGACGGCAGCGCAGGGACCCCGCAGTGGAGGCAGCGCAGAGGCACCCCCGGACGAACGGCGGCGGGGCGAGTGGGGCGGCGGTGATGGCGGAACCCGGCCCAAGGAGCCCACCCGACGATCGGAGGCGCACCGGGACGAGAGACGGGGCGGAGACCCAGCGGACGGCGGCGACCACGGTGGAACCCGACCCCAGGAGGCCACCCACCGATCAGAGGCGTGCCCGGACGTGAGACGACGGGACAACCTCGGCGGCGGTGGCGCCTGGTCCCAGGAACCCACCCCACGACGGGAGACGCGCCAGGCTGAGAGGCGGAGGGACGACCCGGCGGGAGGCGACGGCGACGGCGGAGCCTGGATCCAGGAGCCCGACCAAGGGAGAACGCCCCGCCCTCCCCCCCGAGCGACGGGACAACGACCTTGCGAGGAGACCCAGAGAGAGGCACCAATGCCGCAAACTGGAGACAACCCGACCCGCAGCAGCTCCCGCAGAGCCCTAGGCATGACTCAGAGGGCGCCAGGAGCCAGACCAGGACACCTGCCAAGGACTTTGGCATAAAGTTTGACGGGGACCCCTCTAAACTCTCCTTTTTCTTGACTAATGCGAGGTACTACCTCGAAGAATGGGGTCCCTGCTTCAGAACCGAACGGGGCAAAATCAATGCCCTGGCCATAAAACTTAAAGGGCGGGCCGCCGATTGGTACGTCCAATTGTGCCAATCAGGTGCCCGGGCGCTGCAGGACAGCACAGAATTCCTGCAAGCGCTGGAATGGCACTTCAGGGACCCCCTGGAGCAAGAAAAGGCGAAAAGGGCGCTAGAGACACTCAGACAAAGCCCGCGCTCCGTGGCAGAGTACGCCATGGAGTTCCAAGCCCTAGCCGGAAAAGTGGACACTTGGTCTCAATCGACACTGATTGAGAAGTTCAAACACGGACTCAACTTAAACGTCCTCCGGTGGGCACTCGGCTGCGACAACCCCAGCTCCCTGACGGGTTGGATCCGGCTGGCAGCAGAAGCGGAGAACGCTCACGACACGTTCCTCCACGCAAGGAGGGAAACGCAGCAGATGGAGACAGCGAGACCCCCACGCACCAGCGCAAGGCAGGTGAGGGCGAGACCCCAACCCTGGAAGGAGGAACGGGACAGATGCTTCGCAAAACGGCAATGCTTCACGTGTGGCAGGGAAGATCACAAAGCAGCCGCATGCCCCAAAACGACACCCAGAGAGAGCCCGAGGAGGGCACAAACCGCACCAACCCCAACGCCAAGAAAGCGACCAGCGGCGAAGGGGGAGTACCGACGCAGACACGTCCCCTACAGTTCAGAGGAGGAGGGAAGCAACCCCGACGAGCCGACGGGAAATGACAACCACCTGGCCTAAGGGGCGCCAAAGGACAGGTGGAGGACAGTGACAGGTGCTACGACAAAGGGGTGAGTGAGGAATGCCTCACCCTCTACGTCCGTGTTACCCTCACCCATCAAAACAAAACTGAAAAGGTCTGGGCACTCATTGATTCGGGTTGCTCCAAAAGCCTAATGCACCCTGACCTGGCAGCCGCACTCGACCTCCGCTGCTATCCACTTCAGCACCATTTGGTGTTCTCGCAGCTCGATGGATCTGCAGCGGGAGGGGGCCCGGTCACCCAATACACCGGAGAAACCGCGCTAAGGCTCGGCAGCCACGAGGAAAAATTGGCTTTCATCGTGGCACCGGTGGGGCAACCCCAACTCATACTGGGGATCCCATGGCTCGTGCAGCAAAACCCAGTCATCAACTGGAGAACCAGAGAGATTAAGTTTGCTGACGGGCGTTACCAAGCACCTTCAGGGAACAGGGTTCCCTGAGCAGCCATGGGGGGGGGGGGGTGACGACGACTGCGGAACACAGAGAGACAGCACTGCCAGAGGGACTGCCAACCAAATACGGGGATTTCGCCGACGTTTTCGGCGAGAAAGAGGCGGACAAACTCCCCCCCCACAGAAAGACGGACTGCACCATTGAACTGGTCCCGGGGGTACCCCTACCCAAACCAAAAATATATGCTATGACCCAGCGAGAGCTAGCAGCATTAAGGGACTTCGTAGACAAAAACTTGGCAAGAGGTTTTATCGAGCCAGCAAACTCTCCAGTGGGAGCGCCAGTCCTCTTTCGCGAGAAAAAGGACGGGTCATTGCGGCTCTGTACAGACTACCGCGGATTAAACGCAGCAAGCATTTCAAATAAATACCCCTTACCCTTAATAAAGGACATCTTGTCCCACCTGGTAAAGGGTAAGGTATTCTCCAAACTGGACATAAGGGAAGCCTACTACCGCATACGGATATGGGAGGGGGATGAGTGGAAGACTGCTTTCAACTGCCCATTGGCAGTTTTATATTGCCCATCAATATAAAGTACTCCCATTCGGACTGGCAGGAGCACCGGGGGTATTCATGCAGTTAATTAATGAGGTCCTGCGTGACCACCTTTTTAAGGGGGTTTTGGTTTACCTCGACGATGTATTGATCTACACAGAAACAGAACGTGAGCACGAACGCTTGGTAAAAGAAGTGCTCAAGAAACTTCGCAAGGCAGAGCTGTTCGTTAAGCTCTCCAAGTGCGAGTTTCATAAAAAACAAATTGGTATAGGATTTCAGCTAAAGGGATAGAAATGGACCCCAGCAAGGTCCAAGCCATCCTGGTGTGGGAGCGCCCACGCACGAGGAGACAACTGCAAAGCCTCCTTGGATTCACTAATTTCTACAGGGGGTTCACGCCCAGGCTGGCAGAGACTATTTTGCCCCTAACTAACCTGCTAAAGACTAAGGGTTTGGGGGACACGCGCAAATCAAGAAACCCGGGGGCGCTACTGAATTGGACAGCTGACTGTCAAACGGCATTCGAGAGACTGAAAAACCTCTTCACAGCTGAGCCAGTGCTACAACACCCCGACCCCACCAAGCCTTTTGTGGTGCAGGCAGATGCCTCCAACTTTTCCATCGGAGCCATCCTGCTTCAAAAGGACTCAGACAACCACCTAAAACCCTGCGCCTACCTTTCCCGCAAATTCTCCGAAACAGAGCGGAGATGGCACGTATGGGAAAAGGAGGCGTTTGCAGTAAAGACAGCCCTGGAAACATGGCGGCACCTGCTGGAAGGGGCCACCTGCCCCTTCGAGGTCTGGACGGACCATAAGAACCTGGAGGCACTCAGCATGCCAAAACGGCTCAGCCCGAAGCAGGTGCGATGGGCTCAGTTCTTCGGCCGGTTCAATTTCACGCTGAAATTCATACCGGGCAAGAAAAACTTCTTGGCAGACGCCCTTTCCCGACGGCCACAGGACAACACGCAAGCCTCCGACATCGTGGGGACAGTATGGACCGAGAACAGCTTGGCTGCCCAGCTGTCACGCGTAGCCAGACAAGGAATCAGCGCGCGCCAGCACGAACGGCGGGGAGCGATCGGAGCCGGCGCTCAATTTCACTGAACTGGCAACAAAGACTCACACAAGCACTACAGCAAGATACATGGTTGCAAAACAACTGACAACATGTATCTTTCAAAGACAACATCGCCTGGAAAGAGAAACCCTTGTACGTGCCCGAATCACTGCGGGGAGAGATCTTATATAGATCGCACGATGACAAATCTGCAGGGCATTTTGGGTTTGTAAAAACCCTCCACCTAACGAGGAGGCAATTTTGGTGGCCAAACCTCAGAAAGGACGTAAAAGACTACGTAGCCAACTGCCCCATATGTGCCACCACCAAACGGAAAGGAGGGAAACCCCACGGGCTGCTACAGCCGGTGGCCAGCCCCTTCCACCCATGGGAAGAAATTTCCATGGATTTCATTGTGGACCTCCCACCCAGCCAAAGAAAAACTGTGATATGGGTGGTAAAAGACTATTTCTTGAAACAGGCACACTTCATCCCGTGCACAACTATCCCCTCCGCACAACAACTGGCACGTTTGTTCCTAACACACATATACAGGATCCACGGCGCCCCTTACAGGTTGGTGACCAACAGAGGCACACAATTCACGTCAAAGTTTTGGCGGGAATTTTTAAAACTAATCGGAACCAAGCAAGCACTGTCCACTGCGTGGCATCCACACACGGACGGATCCACAGAGATCCTAAACTCAACACTTGAACAGTTCCTGAGGGCATTCATAAATTATCAACAGGACAACTGGGTAGACCTACTACCTTTTGCAGAGGTGGCCTATAATAACGCGGTACACCAGAGCACTGGCCACACCCCATTTAAGGTGGTCTACGGAAGGGACTTTGTACCGATACCAGAATTGCCGCAACCTGAAACCCTGCCCTGCTCACCAGACGATTGGGCGGCACAGCTGGCAACAACCTGGCCAATCATCCAAACGGCCCTAGCAGACGCACAAACCACGTACAAAAAATATGCGGACAACCACAGGGCGGAGGCACCGAACTACAAAGTGGGAGATAGGGTCTACCTCTCCACTAAGTTCATAAAGACCTCGCAACCCTCGAAGAAATTGGCACTGAAATTCATTGGACTTTTTAAAATCATACAGGTAATCAACCCAGTTACTTTCAAACTGGAACTGCCTTACAATTTGAGACGGGTCCACCCAGTGTTTCACTGTGCACTGCTGAAGCCAACGAGCACATCCAAATGGCATACGGAAGAACCTCCGCCCCCACCCATAATGATAGACAACCAACAACATTTTGAAGTAAAAGAAATACTGGACTCAAGAAAGCAAAGAGGAACACTACAATACCTCGTGAAATGGAAACATTTTTCACACCCAGAGTGGGTCCAGGCACGACACGTCATGGCTAGACAACTAACAAGACAGTTCCACGAGGCATACCCTGAGAAACCAGCACCATAAGAACATCTTTGGGGAGGCAGCATGTCATGACCTCGTTGTAAGGCACAAAGAGCCTCACAACGCGGATCATGATCATTAAGGAAAAGAGGAAGGAGATAATCAAATCAGGGATTAACACAAGCACCCAAAGGCACCCACCCCATGGACCCATAGGCAGCTGAAAAGAAAGACGTCAGAGGAATGAAGATAAGACGCACCTGGTGCCCCGGAGGACACAACCGTCGCAGGGAGACAAAAGAAGACACCGGGGAAAACGCCCAGGCAGCCATCAAGGGTCGCATCAAGAGGGATCGGGGCAATGAGGGGTGGGGAAGCCCGGGGCAATACAGGAGGGTATAAAAGGGGCACCCCCACACCACCTACCCCGTTCCCATTTTTCGTTCTGTCAGCTATCATTCCAATAAACCAGAAATCCTTAATACCCATTAAGTGAGTCTGTGTCTTATTGCGAAGCGAGGCTGGCCCTGACAACATGGGTCTTCCGTCTCCTGTTTTTTCTGCCTTTATGGTGATGTTCATTGGGTTTCTAAACTTATATAAAAAGAATTAAAAAGCATTTTCAATGCTTTAGTAAGTTATTAAATAATAAAAGAAATAACCACTGGTGGGTTTTTTTTTGTTTCTGGTTTTATTGTTTTCTGTTTTCAATGTTTAGTTGTAAGCCACCCACGGTTGGGTTTTAAGATGGGCAGCCATAGAAATGTCTTAAACAAACAAACAAACAAATGGAGGAATTGAGGCCGGTGTCATTTTTCAAGCTTCTAACTTCCCCTCTTCTGTGCAGATATTAAGTGAATGGGGCACCCTGCCTCTTCTGCAGCCACTGAACATCTGGCTTACAGCCAGGAGAGCAGGAAAAGCCTCAGGGGTATGCAAATGCTTCTATAGGTTGGACTGTCTGCTTCAATCTGAATCAGTTCTATGGAAGAAACAGGACCACCCTCAGACAAGGAAGACCCAAGGCTAAACTGGTTCTAGCCCACAGTCAAGAATCATTATTTGAAGCCCAGAGAGGAGGAACCACCCATCAAAGGTGATTTTAGAGGCTATTCAAGAGATCCATGATCAGTTTTCATTCTTGGGAGTATAGATATTTCAGAAGTTGTGTCTGAAATCGCTTTTCTTGTCTTTAGATTACAGGTTTTACTTTTTGTTGAATTTGTTCTTCTGCTTAGCTGCAAGGGTGTTATGCCACAACTCCCATGAACCACAGCCAGCATAATCTCTGGCAGAGGGAAGAGGAGGCATAGTACAATCCAGCTGGAGGCACCCACTTGAGAAAGCTTTTTTGAAGTTCTGAGTTCTCTCCTTCATTTTGAGTTGTTTACTGAGAGTTTACAAAGTAAGCCGTCATTTGGCTTAAAATGAAGAGAAAGATGCAGACAAGAATCCAAGTTTGGACCTTTAGAAACTACTGACAGTGAATATGCTGTTGAAAATAAAAGGCAAAGATAAGGCCTTCTTCCACTTGAACACAACTCCTACAGACTTCATGGCCATGGCCATGTGGTTTTCCTTGTAAGAATACAGAAGTGCATTGCCATCACCTTATTCCGGGATGCTCATAGAAGCTTGTTCAGTGGTTAGTCCGGCTGAATTTGACTGAATCTACTCTTCCATTCCTGCATATATTTTATTTCATTATTCACTGGACTTAATATGCTGCCAACAGTTTAGATTGAAGATTGTAGCTTTACATTTATCATAGCAGCATTAAATCCAGTGGAAAACAAAGGACAGGGTTTGAAGCTCTTGCTGCCATATTTGAAAGCTTGGAAAGAGAATGTTAGACTAGATTCCATAAGACTATCCTTCTTGAAGTACCATGTTTATTAGCAGAAAAGATTGTTCAGCTACAACCTGCTTCCAAATGGTTGGGGGAGAGTCCTAAGGATTTGAGAATTTCCTTGTCCCATAGCCTACAACTGATTGATCTGAACATTTCCATTCCACAGCTTTCAGTTGTGTAGAAGTTTGACTTTTGCAAACCCAAAATGACCAGATGCTAAAGAGAACAGTATGTTCAACCAGCTACGTGGAAATCACAAAATTAGGGCTGTCAAGCTATCTCTCCTCTTGTTTTAAAGGCTCAGGAACCTGTCCTTAGTTTCTGATGGTAAAAACAAATGAGTTTTCTCTCTGTAGCAAGGATGGGCTGAACTTTCAGTTCTGAGCAGCTAACCAGTGTGAAAAGTGGTAGTCCACAAGAAACAACTAGGACTTTATTATTTATTTGGTGGAGGGCATTTTAGTTTTTGCTTTTTGCTTTTTTAATGCAGCATTCCAGAAAATATAATCAGTGGCACACATCCAGTTCCTATTTTGAAAGCATCGAAGTGGATGCAGCTGTTTGTGTGCCTGGTAGTTGCCAGTTTGATAGTGTGTAATCATATTTGCATAAAGATAAAAAGGAAGGTGTTATAGCAGAGAGAAGAGCTTATGGTTTCACCATGCATTAAAGGTAATTTTAGACTAATTAGGTATAATTTGTTAAGGAATTCTTCCTGGCAATCACCACTCTGATTTTGTAATTATAGGACAATGCTTACTGTGGCTTTCAAAGGCAGGATAAAGCTCCCCCAAGGGGGTCATGTCCCACACTTGGCAGATCTAATGGTGCCACAAAAGACAGGTGTTTTGTCAGATTTCAGCCACACACTTTTGCACCTGCAACACATTAACTGCAACAGTGATGTTAATGAAAACCAGGTGCTTCTTCCATAGCCTAAATGAGTTGGCGCTGATGCTCAAGGTTTACTACCTGGAGACTCCCCTGTCTCTCTTTGGAGGAGTGTGGGGGAAACTGTCATACATTTTGCATTTCAAAGCTTTAGGTGCAGGAAGAAACTCAAGCATACAGGGAAGCCTGCTCATAAGTTTCACCTTGTTCAGGACTTCCTCTGCCTCTTCTCAATATTTAACATTTTCATAAATTTCTCAGTGCCAACAATGTTCAGGTAGTACAGCAATTGGAGGGGCAGCACAGCCTTCTTATTTTACATTTCATCATTTTACATTTCATCAGTTTCATCATTCAAAAGTGCTGAGAGGAAAATGAAATGTCCAGGAAGACATGTATTAGCAGCAGCTACTACTTCTTGAAGGCCCTTAGCACTTGCACACTTGAAGGTCTGCCACCAAATGAGGATATGAATAATGGATGCCTTTAGCAAGAACTCTTTATAATAAAGCACAAGGTTTTCATTGTGAAAGAACCAATGTAATTGTAATGTTTGTTACGCACCGTGAAACTCAGACCAAAAAAAATCTTTCTCAACCTCCCACTTTTTAAAATGGAAATCCTCTTGCTTTTCTCTCTCTTCTCTTTCTCCCTTCCTTCTTTCCTTCCTAGATTCAGAGTTATTCACTCCTACAAATTTTCAGCATTTTGACAAAAAGTGAACAGGAAGGAAGAAAAACTTAGCCAGGTCTATCTTTTCAGCAGAAACCTAGTTAATTATTTGACTTCTTATTAGGACCATTTTGTGCATGACACCACCCTGACAAAAACAAAGGAACAACTATACCCTGAGGTATGCGGTGACACACTGCTTAAGTCCTATTAAAGGCACCATGCAGAAGATGATTTGGACTATAAAATCTCAGACTGTAGCAGGGGAGACATCTGGACAAAATAATGTCCATTGGATCATGAAGATAATAAGAACCTTTGGTTTGAAGAAGACGATCTGAACAATATCCAGCAAGGCAAGCTCTCTAGATGTTTGGTTCTTACTATTTGGATTCTTCTGTCATTGATACACTGGATCTTTTGGATGACATCTCTTTGAAAAAAAGCTATACTGTTTGCCTTTTTCTGTTCTCCCCTTTTTTTAGGACTTTGACTTATGGTGGCCTGCCTTACTTGAGATGTTCTGCAAGTTGTTTCAGAGTACGTTTGCTATTCTGCATTCCCTCAGAACAGTGCAGGCCCAACTCAATTGAGAGAGAACCTGCAGCCCTTCATAGCATAAATACCCGTCTACCACCTGGGGACTGTCAGTTATACCAGCCTCTGAGAACAAAGCTCATTGCACCTGTCTTGCTGTGTCCTCTTGACTACTTCTGCTAAGAATTGGAACGTATCTCTGTTGGTGAATCTGCTGGTGTGTGGCACACAGATGATATTAGGGCTTACCAGACTCTCCTGATTAGTCCTTCTTTTTCCTTGATATTTTTAGTTCTTAATGTTACAGGAAAATCCTTGTTATTTCAATATTCATCCCCAAATGACTTGTTTTAGAAAACAGGAATTCATGTCCTCCATGCTGGGACCTTCTGTTTCCACACAGCAGGCCTTAACATGAAAAAATATGATCTGATGTACATCTGGTGTAACCTTTAGGCTGTTTCTGGGGACACCCCCTCCCTCCTCAATGTTGTCTTCCACAACAGACAGCTCTTTTTAGCTGTTCCTTCTTTTGAAGAGGAATAGAAACCTAGCCAGGATATACTGTGTGATAGTACCAAACAAAATTTTCAAAAGAAGTGTTTTGCGATGCACAGGAGTGCAGATGAAACATCACTTTCCAAATCATTTCAGTAGCTGTATCTTTGGCCCAGCTTGTGTGGCAGCTTCAGAAACTGCTCCTGGAAGTTTCTGCAGGTGTGTGCATGCAAAACTCCTCCCCTTCCCTCGATGTGGTGCTTGAATGATTCCAAAGCAGCAGCTTTGTATGCACTCCTGTGGCTTGCAAAACACATTTTTCAAAGGCCGTGTACAACTCTGTTGCATTGCGTGATCCTGTGCGCTGTATTCGCAAAACACCTGATTATCCATCAGCCAAATGGAAACTCAGTGCTTTTGCAGAGTCTGATAAGAATGCTACATAAACTGTCACAAATGTCTTGTCATAGAAGGTTGATAATGACTATTAAGAGATTAGCAAAGAAGTCAGTGAATCTCCCCTCACTTTACCTTTGCTTTTGAATCTCAGAACAGAAGGTGGCACTTGTTACTGAAGACATTCGTATGCCTAATCTTTCCAGATGTCTCTCAGAGCTTGTGACTAGTGACTAACTCATTATCTTGCTCAGCCACAGACCAGAGGGACCTTTCCCTGTTCATACTTCAATGGACTGGTCAGGCAATGCCCAATGACATTTGGTTTGGGGAATAGGCATACATTTTTTTCTTCTTCTTCCATCTGAGTAAACCATGATGAGTTCAAGCATAACAGCTACTTTGCATTGAAAGGGGCTAATATGGATATTACTATGGCCGGTAATTAATCCACAAAAGATTATGGTACTTTTATCCAGACTGGTGGCCTCCAAATGTGCTCAACTATGGTTCCCATGCTCCTTACTTCGGGATCCTGGGATTTGTCACTGAACACATCTGGAGAACTCCATGTGGGGGAAGAATGGCTTTAGGGATTACTTCATTTTACTGCAAGGAGAGGGTACAGCAATTTCAAGAAAGGTGGGGGTGAGGTGGGGGTGGGGAGAGAAGCGAAGCAGAAAGCAAAATCCAGTGCAGGGCATCTACTTGAGATGGGTTGGGGCCAGACGGTTTCGAGACCATCTCCCACAAGAGTAAAAGGCAGATTGTAGCAGGATGCTGACCTTTCACTGTAAGTAATGTCATCTGCAAGTTGTAACCTCATGCCATTAATTATAACCTAGCATATCTCTAGAGTGTTTCTGGTCTATTTCTCCTGTTGGCATTAAACTTTTCTCCTGCTCTCCCTCCCCTGCTGCCTCTCCTTCCCATTCCCTAAATCTCTGAAGAGATCAAGTTTCATGCTGCACTCTGAAATAAATTGGGGGGGTGGGAATACCCTGAAAGAAAAAAGCACGTTGGAAGAGTTGTATAGTCTCTTTAGACATGAGGCCTCAACTGGAGGGAGAACGTGGGTTTTTGAAAGAAACTTTATCACTGAGACGACAGCTGATTTATTTAAAACAGCACAGTGTTTTTTCATAACAAAATAAAGAGGAATCCATATTTGAATATCTTGTGC
Organism: Candoia aspera; assembly: GCF_035149785.1. Lineage (NCBI taxonomy): Eukaryota > Metazoa > Chordata > Lepidosauria > Squamata > Candoiidae > Candoia > Candoia aspera. The sequence goes on from NC_086154.1 coordinate 188,703,459, forward strand.
CTGTCTGAATAAGGCTTCAGTGCTTTATGGGAAGGATATTCTCATCCTAAGAAGACTTCTGAGGTAGATAGATTGTGACTATTTTTGTGTGCGCATTTAAAGAGTATCGCAAGCACATACACAAGCATATTTAAAAGCATTCTTTCTGAGCAGTGTAGAGTGGGGAATATGCAGAAAATCTCAATATGGCTTTGTTAAAGAGACCAAGTTTAGCCCAATCAAATTCATTTGTGTTTTCTGAGCCAATTCAATTGCCTCAAACCTTATCCTTTAATTTTCTCTCCAAGGAATTTTTATATTGTGATGCAATTGCCTGTAGTTTTCTAGCTCTGCTAACCAAATGTCAGAGAATTGGATTCCCATACTTACTTCCATCTTGTCTAGCTTCTGGAAAATAACGGTGAGTACTTTTTAATGAATATTTCCTAACTGTTACCAAGAAGAATATCTGGAAGCTTCAGCTGGTGCAGAATGCCGTGGCGTGGGCAGTTATGTGTGCCCCCAGAACAGCACATGTCACACCTCTGCTCCACGAGCTGCATTGGCTTCCAGTTTATTTCCAGATCCAATTCAAGGTGCTGGTTTTGACCTTTAAAGCCCTACATGGCATGGGACCGGGTTACCTGAGGGACCGCCTCTCCCTGATTACAGCTGCCTGTCCCATTAGATCTGGCAGAGAGGGCACGCTGCAAGTACCATCTGCCAGGGACTTACATTTGGTGGGTCCCAGGAGGCGGGCCTTCTCTGCCATGGCACCCACCTTATGGAACATTCTTTCCCTCTTCCCCGAAGTCAAGTTAGCTCCATCCCTGTTAATGTTCAGGAAATCCCTCAAGACCTGGTTATGTCACCAGGCTTGGGGGTCCCAGGGGACTGGCAACATTTTAAGGTGACTCCCCTATTGTGGTTATGTGGTTGATATATTTACTGTCTTTGTGGTTTGTGTACTCTAATTTTTAAATAATATATTAATTTTTAATAATGATTGCCCATGTTTTTATAATGATTGATTTTATATTGTTGTTTTATTTGATTATTTGATTTGATTTGATTTTTGTATGCCACCCAGAGTCACTTCTGGTGAGATAGGCAGCTAGATAACTTTGATAGATAGATAGATAGATAGATAGATAGATAGATAGATAGATAGATAGATAGAATAAGAATACCAGTGGATCTGATGGATGAAGTTCAAATGCTACCAATTTGGTCCTCCTTGGGTACAAGGAGGAAAGCTTTATAACAGTCATGATGCACAGAAGCGATACAACTTCCACAAAAGTTCTGAAGTCTGTTTTTGTTATGGTTTTGGATTTGGCCTTTTTTTGCAAAGTCGTAAAATAGATTAAAGCAAGTGTAGGTTGCAGTCCTGTACAGAAATGGTTTTTTTATTCAGACTTCAGCCTCTTCTTTAACGACTGCCCATTCTTGATACATAAAGTGGCATTAAACTTAGTTTTGTAAGCCTAGATGAGGTGGGAGAAATTGAACGAGGAGCATCCACTTTTGAAAAACAATCAAAGGGATTTAAGGAAAAAACAACTATGAACATATTCTCTGCTTAAATCCCAATGAATGTAATGAGGTTTATTTTTGTATAAATGCCGCAGGATTGAACTGTTACTCTGGGACAAAATGATTCCTTAAAAATGCTCATTTAGAATGTTGCTTTGTTGCTATTAAACATTTCGAAGGTCAGAAATATTTTCCTCATGCTCTAATCCCTGAGCTAAAAGTGACAATAATCAATGATGTCAGTGTTCATTTTTTGCTAGATTTGGAGATATCTTGGGCACCTCTGAACAATTTCCTGGGTTGGACATTTCAGGATCTTACTGCTTCACTCTGTAGCTCAAATATTTTGCTAAAAGATGAAAACATGATTTTCTCTCTCTCTCTGTTATTTATTTATTTATTTGTCATATTTCTCTACCACCCATCTCGTATTACAATTGCTTCAGCGTCATGCTTACTTGTGTGGAAAGTGAAAATCAACAGATACTGTTGATATTATCTGAGAGATATTGCCTTATCATAACAGTCAGCTTAGTTCTCTGAACAGAGATTCTTACATAGCCAAAGCCATTGCAACTAATACACACAGCAACAGGTCAGAGGACCTCAGCATTTGCAGAGAAGTCCAAACAATCCTTAAGTACAAAATCTAACTCCCCCCAACCAGCCCACACAACTAATAGTCTAATGAGGTCTGAGCATATTCAGATGATTCACAGTATAATATAAACCATTAATATCCACGATATAGCCTTAAAAATAAAACAATAATATGTCCACACTAAACCACACACATTAAAAGAAGTAATACTCATAATTCCAATCCACAATAACATTATAATACAACCATTAATTAATCATATTAAACACTTTGCAAACAATCCTTCTGTAGTACTAATAGCCACACTTTGGCAGCTACATGAAAGATGCCACTTTGTTCTCCACGGCCATCTGGTACCTCTGTGGAAGGACTAACCTGTTATCTAGGGAGAGACTATTCCATAATGGTGGAGCCATGACCTAGCAGCATCACTTCCTGGTTTGTTTCCCAAACTTCATCTTCATCTTCATCTTTCTCTCTCATCTCCATCTATCTCTAATAGCTCCACCTCTATCATCTCTATCTGTATCATCTAGCTACCATCTATCTACCATCCATCTACCATCTCTCTCTCTCTCTCTCTCCCCACATTGGCAGCTTACAACAATCAAAGAAATTACAATAAAACTGATAAAGGAAGGCCAGAATGACTGACCAGATAAAATGACACAAGAGGTCTCTCTCTCCCTCACCAATGGCCTGGATGAGGAGCCAGGTCTTCATAGCTCTTCTAAACAACAGCAGAGTGGGGCCATCTGGATCTGAACCTTGTTCCAGAGAACAGGTGGTGCTACAGTGAAGACGCACTTCTGGGGTCCCAATAGATGACCTTGTTTAATCGAAGGAACCTGGAGTGTGCCAACCCTGGTGGGCAGATGCTATGGAGACAGGTGATCCCTCAGTAACCAGGCCCCATGCCATGTGCGGCTTTATAGGTAACAACCACACCTTGAACTCTACCTGGAAGCAAACTGGCAACCAGTGCAGGTTGCAATGCAGGGGTGTTATATGGCATATCGAGGCATGCCCATTACTGCTTGTGCTGCCACATTCTGGACCAGTTGAAGCTGCCAGGTGGTCTTCAAGGGCAGCCTCATGTACAGCACATTGTAGTAGCTACAAGGTGACTAGGACATATAGTTTCACCATATATAATTTCAGATCTGAAATTAAAAGGGAAAAATGAACTATAAAAGAGATGGATAGAGCAGAAGAACTAGGCACTCCCAATGACTCCCGCCCCCCCCAAAAACAGCTGATAACTCCAAGCAGGTCATGTTTCACTAAATGCAGGGGCAGCAGAAGCAGCATAAGAGACCTACAGTATGCGGCTGTTGCCCATTCAAAACTGAAGAGTGTGTGTGGGGTGCTTCAAGAACCTCCATCCCTTACTTAGTTATCCAACATTGGACCAATAATGGTTGGTCGCTGAATCAACTCAATATTTGTGACCTCTTGATCTATAGTAAGATAATGTGAACATAAATAATTGTAAACTACTGGTCTGAAAAAGATAGTTGCCTCTCCGCTGAGCTTGTCTCCTGGTAACTTATGCGGCTACATCTATGCAGTTTTCTTGGCAGCAATATAGAAATGGTTTGCTTTCTTCCAGGATTTTTCAGCTTCCCAGTTTAGCCCTGTATTTAGCTTGTACTAATAAAAAAGGGCCCAATTTTGAGTTGATGGGTTTATAATATTCTTCAAGAAAGACTACAGGTGCTGGGGCTATCCTGGGACCAATGAATGTTGTTTTCAATGTAAGTCTGCTAGGAAGACATGGGATCAGAATCCATCTTAGAAGTACTTTAAGAGTGTTTGTGGGTTCCTCCAGTATACTGTATGGATCTTCTTTTTTTAAAAAATGTGGGTGTTGCACCTATGTAACATACATAAAGAAAGGAATATTCCTCAGTGTTTGCAAAAGTTATTGCCTGGTTGGAGAGAAAGCCATCAGCATCTGGTTGGAGAGAAGCTTCTAGTAGCTTAGTGGTGCAAGAAGCTGTCTACTGCTTAGTTCTTGAAAGACAGACTTTCTCAGTGCAAAGCAATTTCAGGGTTCCACAGGAGGGAAAAGAACTGGCGAATTAAATGGTGTATCTTTGCAGGCAGCCAGGCTCCTTGGCATAAATTATGAAAGTCCTAGAGGCAACCTTCATATGAAGCATTCCTTCTAGCCCACTTACAACCCTGGGACCTACACCTTAACTCTGATAGGCTACTTGAATCTTTACATAAGTTTTAGGAGGCTATTCCTACAATCATTTGCCATTGATCATACTGGCCAGGGTAATAGAAATAGATGGTCAAAACATCTGAAAACATCCTCTTCCCTATTCCAGGCCTATCTAGAGGGTGCATAGGTCCATCCCTGGTTGTGGCTGAAAGTATAATTAGTCAACTTTCCATAGTGTTTTTTTATTTATTTAATACATTTATAGGCTGCCTATCTCATGCACATGACTCTGTGTGGCTAACAATTAAACAGAATAAAAAACAATAAAAACAACCAGAATTAAAAATAAGAGAAATAACATAAAATAGCAGCTGTGAACACTCATAAACACTCATGAAACACACTCACCTATGCTATCAAGGCCCCAGACTTGATGGTAAAGCCAGATTTTTAGTGCCTTGCAAAAGGCCAGCAGGGTTGGGGCAAATCTAATTTCAGGGGGGACGATGTTCCAGAGGGCAGACACCACAGCAGAAAAGGCTTGTTAGATTTATTTTAATTAATTAATTAATTTCTTACATTCATCCCTAGTCTTTCCCCCCAAAGAACGAGAGTGAGTGAATAGTGTGTGGTTCTCCACTGACTTTTGTTTCCAGGTGGATTTGGTCTGCCCAGTTACCAACTGAATGTCTAAGCATCATGCTATGGTAGTTCTATCCACTTAGTATGTCCATTGCATTCAGGATAAAAAACATAGTTTGCAAAGAATGTTACTAGCTTAGTTCTGAGAAACATAGAGAAGCTTTTACTTTTCCAGCAGGGTGAAACATTGACTTAAGATTGTGGCTTTGAACAATTTGTTCTTCCAAAGTCCTGGGAGAATGTCCTCATCAATATATGACTTGGATGTACTCTGAGCCATTGATCTTCTCTCTCCTATTTTGGCTCCCTGCTTGGCTCGTGTTCACAAGCAAAGCTGAATTTGCAATTTGTATTTATGCATACAAAGGTATAATATTATAACTTGAGGAATAATGTCAGTTCTGAGTACCATATATCTGTTGTGTAAATTAAATGGGGAGAGAGATTGTATCCAAGCTGGCTTTGTTGGAATCCCTAAAGTCAGTTGGATGATAATATTAAAAATTGTGAAGGCAGCTTAAAGGAAGTTCATGAGCTTCTTCCCTTGTTTGCCTTATAAAACTGTTCTTCTACCACTCAGTGGTTCAAAAGCTGAAGGGCATGTCAAATAATGCTGGGTCTTGCAGATCCCTTGTCCTTATGTAGTCTTGCCAACCATTTGGATTCCTTAACTGTGTGAACTCTGTAGCAGATGTGTGCAGCACTGGTCTCATGAGTTATCCTAATCCTTCTTAGCTTTTGAAGTATGGAAGCAGGGAAAAGGTATGAGGGCAAGAAAATAAAAGTCCTTTATTATTTGTCTCCCCCCCACCCCCACCCCACCCCCACCCCGGAGCTATTAAATTGCAACAGTTCATACTGAGCCACGTTGCTGCACAGACCTGAAATCCTCATAATTGGCCTGAATATGATTAAAGAAATCCCTCACCCAGAGGCTTTTAAGTCTGAATAGGTTCATTTCAGTCTGCTGACTGATAAATGTTGTCATGTTTGATCTAACATCAAAAGTATGGAGAGGAAAAGCAAACCAAAGTTTGGATTTTTTTTTTTTTTGAGATTCAAGGAAAATATTAAGGTATCTGAGACCAAATATAATTATACTTTTTCACACCGTACTCATTGAGACAGTAGCAATGGATTTATTCCAGGGGGAGTCTGAATTAATGGTTGCCTGTGAAATTGGATTGATAGAGAATGGTTTTTTTGAAGAGTGGCCCAATTCTATAAGTAAAACTGAGTGTGCTAATGCATTAAATGATTCATCTTAATTAAAAGGTGCATCTGTTCCACATGCCCTTCACATAAATTTTGCTGTATCTAGTGTTATTTGTAAATGTCACAAAGTAGTTGTATCTGTAATTGGAATCTGCAAACACAAATAGGCAGTTTAAAGTAATACAAAATTATACACATGTATGCACGTTTGCTTGGAAATCTCCATGTGCCAGTGTACTGTAGATGAACTGATACAAAATAAATTGTGGTAAGTAACAGGTGTAGCACACTTTTGATTAGCATCAGTCTCTGCGTAGTTGCAAAGTAACGATTAAACATGTCCCTTGGTCCAAAAGTATTTTGATAATCTGTATTTTTATATATATATATATATATATATGTATATAAATAAAAATAGGGCTATACAAATCCATTGAAAAAGGGGCTTGGCAATGCATGAATCCTTTCTATCTTGGTAAAACAGCTTCTTGAACAACTGCTCCTGGCTGTTTCCACCTACGTGTGCATGCTGTCTTGCCGATTTGCTGGGAAAAGTGCAAAATGACTGTGCATGACAGGCCTGCAAAGGCAACTGGGAGCAGCTTCTGCAACCTGGAAGAAGACATGGCTCCTTTAACAATATGAACAGAAGTGCTTTATACATACTGCCAAGCATTCCAAGGCACCTCTTTCAAAGGATTTGCACAGCCATACATTTTATAACTCAACTAATCATGACATCACGTACATGGCAGTTGCTATAAAAATGCTGTGGGTTACTTACTGTAGTGCAAGAAATCTATGTTGAGGTAAAACATGCAGTGGATGCGTTTGGTCTATGATTGTATAAAGTAAATTATATAGTGCAATATCTACATAATGTCTACAGAACTGGCCAAGGGGACTTGAGACTTCTTCTCCTTCTCAGTTACTATCTTCCTGTTTTTATTCAGGCCATTTGTTGAAGAGCCTCATTGACTCTGAACGTTACTGGGTATACTCCTTGTTATGAAAAGTGTGAGTTCATTGGGGCTTCCTGTTTCTCTGCTTCCGATAAAGCATGGGAGAGATTTGGGAAGTAACATTGAGAACTGGAAAAACAAGAAGTCATTGGGTCTTGATTTTTTATTTAGTGTGCCAAGGAAAATTTCCTTTGCTAGTAAGCATTAATTCCATTTGAGAGTTAAGAAAAGGCATGGCAAGTGACATCCAATTGAAGTAATGAAACTCATAGCACCAGCAACTTTAGGCATAATGGGAATAAACAAATCAAGTCACTTGTGCTTTTCCTCAGATTCTAGTTATGAAAAGATCTGCGCATTTTGGTAACATAAAAAAATGAGCTGAAGGAACTAATTCAGTAGGTACAACCCATCCTAATATAGAGAAGGCCACGTTGTGCCTTCTTTTTATGGATGGAGCTCTTTAAGATGAGATGCCCGTCATAAAAAAAGAGGTTGAATATTAATTTTACATGACAGACTTGGTTGAGAAGGGATTAAACCCCAGACTTTCAAGACTTAAGCCCTTCAAGCCTTCTGTTGTTTTGGTAGAGAATTTTAGTTTTGCTAATTGGGAAGTTTCAAAATCTCAAGTTCACTCTGCTCTACATGTGAAAAAAAAGCACTATCTTGCTGAAAAAGAAAAACAAAACAAAATTCACCCTCATCCCTCATAGATACAAATTATCTTGTTTAGGACATCTGTGAATGACTTCCAAAGCTTACCACGCTGCTTGGACCAAACACCATTTCAGGAGTGTCCACAGGATGTGATCAAAAAAGGCAAGATAGAGCTACAATGTTCTGATTGAAGCTCTGCTTGTTTTTTATGTATATCACACATACATTTGATTGCACTGTCATGGTAGCCATGATGCACTCATGAAGAATAGCTCTATAGTTACTATTCACAGTGCTTATGTATTATCTCCACAATTTTACTTCCTTTCTTTCCTCCCTTCTGCAGTGCAAAAGACTTGCTTGCCGGACCTATTCTGGAGAGGTGGAGGAGATGGCACATGTGAAGAAAAGCCCAGGCTCAACTCATGACTTTTCAAAGTAGAGCTAAAAGATATCTGCTTGAAACCTCAGAGTTCCAACAACATCAACATGGCCCATATCAAACCAGTTAGATCAATGTTCTGAATCAGTCACAGGCAGCCATAGGAACTACATATACTTTCAGTGCCTAGGAGTTAAAGAGCTGCCACTGTGAAACTCTCTTCAAGTACCAAGACCCAGGAATAACTCTTAGAACCAAAAATGTTTTGTTTGCATGTTTACTGAATGTTGGAATTGAGGGCAGTTACAGCAGCTTGGCAACTGCTTTGCTGCAAACCTTCATGCATTCATGGGAGGTAACAGCAAAACATACATAGCTTATGCCAGTTCTGCACAGAAATGTGATTTGTGTGAACACAGGCATCATAGTTGGTTAATTATGGTTGATAGTTCAATGAGAACTATGAACCCAGCCAGTTATGGCTTCTTCAAAAAGTCCACAGCTGAGAGTGTTTTGCTTCCAGCTACAGGAAGTTCGATTTCTTGATAATGTCTGACCAAACTAAAATTAATCTAGAGCATATTTTTTAAATTACCAAAATTAATCTAGTTCTTTTTAGAAAATAAACTTCATATACAATCTATTTTTAATTTGAAGCAGGAAAATTATGCTTTCCAAGAAGGAAATAGGGACAATCAGTAATGCAAATTAAACTGGAGTAACTGTATGAAAAGCAGTTCAATAAGATGAAGTTCAATAAAAATATGGTTTATTATCATTTAATTTCCCTTTGTAATTGAAATATGTCAGAGCTGATTAATTTTCTTAGGATTTTTGGAATGAAGTTCAACAGAGAGAGAAAAAAACCCTAGGATTTTCCATAGCTTATTATTTTTTAAAATACAAGTAAATAACTAACTTAGCAAAAGTTATTTATAGCTCAGTACTTACTGTCCTGAAAATGCCTGTCCCTCTGGAAACATGATTCAGATGGTCTGAACCAAGGAAACATTTTCCTTTTTCCTGTGTTATACATGAGACAAAAGACAACTGCAAACACCTTGCTCAAAAATATTCCTTTGTTTCCTCCACTTGGGTTTGACCAAACAAACTATACAGAGTTACAACAGCTTTCCCAATGTAGGTGGTCCATGGTAGATGCTGACCTTATCATGACCTCCCAAAGACATCACAATTAATTTGGTCTATTCCTTTAAAAAAAAAGAGAGAAAGAAAAGTCTCCCTGCTGTTGTACAATCACCATTACCTAGGTGTCTATTCTAGATGTCTATTCTTAATATGCTTTATGTCAAGAAAAGTACATTCATTTTCTTAAAGCAAATCCAATTTGCCAGCCTAACCATTAACCTGCCAAACAATGCTCCTTCACTGAAGTTCTCATATATTATTTACCACTGTCAGCCCTTCAAGGTAGATCAGACTAGGAAACCAAAGTCATGTGGGCCAAGACTACTTTTATAAGTAGTCTTGGCCCACATGACTATATAATTATAAGATTATGTTAACAAAATTTTGCAAGTCTGAATGTGCTTCCCCTCTCCCTCCCTTTATCTTTCTGAGAACTAGGGAAGGGCTTGTCTGAGATATTTTCTCAGGTTATAGTTCTGGCCCAGCTCAGATTTCTTTGATCTGACCATTGTCTGGATAGCAGCTCTTCCTCCTGTTCCTCAAGGTTATTCCTTATTCCTTCCATTACATCCATGTGGAAATGTATGTGAGTAGAGGCATCTAACTTACTTGAATCAACTTTTTGTTGTCTTCCTTATTCATCATGCCATTCATTTACTTTACTTACCTTCTCACCTATTTTCTTATTCTTATGAGGTTGCTTTGCCTGGTGCTCTTTCTGACAGAGACCCTCTTGATGGAGGTTGAGTCTCTGGTTGGGGTAGATGGGTTTTGTTTTCTGAAAACATGGTGGCACTTTATGCTCCTCTGTCAACCATTCACTTCTGTGGGGGGAAATCAAGAAGTTTACTTAAGTGTACAGGAAGGGTATAATATGGTCCAACCTAGTCTTGGCAATCTTCAGACAAGGAGATAGACTTTGCCCTTCCAGAATGTTTGATTTCTTCCATTCTCATACTTTGTACCATAGAATGTCCAAACACCTCTACTAGATCAAATCCAAGGCCATGCAGTTCAGCATCCGGGTTCTCAGTGGTTGACCTGTTAGCAAAAAAGAAAAAAGGATGCTAGCTCTGTAACCAGCAGGTTTACCTAGGAAATTGCTCTATAACTTCCATTTAGATCAGCATTACATTATTTGAGGATCTGCAACTTTGTTTTCTGTTGTCCTTGTTTGATGAAGATTCCCATTTTCGGGAAGAAGCATTTCTTAACAGCACTGAAAATCTCTTGGATAAGATTTCCTGATACACACACACACATGCTGAGGTTCTATTATTACGGGTTTGAACAACCTCCAAGTTTTGGAGAGATTTAATTCTCCTTTCTTTTTAGTTTCCTTTTTGACAAGTCCTTTTTCAAGAAATCTGCTCTTTGAACAAAAGAAGCAGTATTGGACTTCTTTGGCAATTTTCCATTTAAATTTATTGTATTATCTGAAAAGAAAGCTAGTGTTCTCCCTAAATGATTTACCTTTAAAAATGAAGGAGCATCTTGAGATTCTCAGAGTGCAGTGAAGGAAGCCGATAAATCTTTCTTTTGTGAGGATCATCTTAAATTCAGGTCACCTTTTCTTTCATAAATATGGGGTTGAATTTGATAGTCACGCAGTCACTGTTTTCAATTTCTTCAACATTTATGTCTTGCTGAATCAGCTCCTTTGTGTAACAGCAACCATTTTATATGCATATCTGTAAAACAGCTCTGGGAATTGTCTTAATAGAGAGAGAATATTTTTTAAGATAACTACCCAAAATATTGAGTTTTAGCCAACATGTAGTATCATTCCCAAGTTATGGAATGCACTTCTTGGAAAGTCCCCCACACTTCCTACTTTTGAGAAAGTAAGTCTTTGCTCTTCAGTTGTGTCTTTAGTTCATTTATTTATTTATTTATTCCTTCCTTCCTTCCTTCCTTCCTTCCTTTGGCTTACAGGCTGCCCGTTCTTGAAGGTTCTGGTGGCTAACAATGTCAACATATAAAACAATCCCCAATCCCAAATACCTATAAAAATTAAAAAGAGCAAAAAATATTAAAACAAAAGCATTGAAGGGCCCATGAACCCTACCTTTAATTACAACACCCTCTCTTCTTATGCAAGGCAGAATAGGTAGATCTTCATAATTTTCCTAAAGCTCACAAGGGTGGGATACTAATGACAGTAGCTTGTTTTTAACATTGGGCTTTAACAGTTTTATATTTTGTTTGATTAAAAGGGAAGTAGATATTGAAATAATAAATGAGTAAATACATTTTCCCTGTCTCCATTCTGTATCAATAAACTTAAAGTATCTACTCCATAGGACCTTTTCTGGTTCAGAGATTCTAAAACAAATTACTTTCCCCCTTTTAAGCCTCACAATTTAGAAATAGACTATAGGAAGACGTCTGTATTTTGTTGGGCCAATCATTCTCAAGTGTAAATCAGCATAATTCCACTGAGGGTCAATGCATTTTACATCAGCAGAAAATGCAGCTTATAATAGTCTTTTTCCTGCTTCCTGCTATTAAAGAAGAGGCCTCTTTGTAGACTTTTTGAAAAGTGTTTCATATCCTCAAATTTCAAGAAAGCAATTCAATACTTGAGTTCACTGGAATATTTAAAAGTAAGTAACTTAATGATGTCTGATAATGAGCATGTGAAATGTTTGTAATGAGAAACTATAGTTCAGTCTGACACCAAATAATAAACCAACTTAAGAAAAAATAAAAAATAAAGGCACAACTGGGCTGACTTTTATGTACCAAGTGACAGAAAAGAATCCATACTCCAACCTCTAAATCTTCTGAACTCTCATTCTCCGTGCTCTGATAAAGTTGTATAAGAGGAACCTCCATGGGTCCATGAAAGAATTTTACCTCTTCTGGTAAAGTCCTAATTTTGTGACCGAATGCTGTAATTTAGTTAGCTGTGTAGTGATTGTTCAGGGAAATGATTCTGAATTTTAGATAGTGTAAACTGCATGGAACTAATTTGAATTGGCTTATTTTGAACTAGTGCCCGCAGAACCACATTTGTTTCTTCAGAGGCGAGCCAGAGGTCGGCTCAAGTCCTGATGAAACCAGGTGTGATGTACCCTGCCTCACAATCAGATTTCCGTAAGTACACAAGCACTTCACAACAGCTACTTTCTCATCAGCTCTTTATTCTTCTCCATACATGGGGATATTTCTTACAAACCACAACATTGTAACAGTGGGTTCACCTATTAATGAAATATTATGAGCTCGTTACAAAACTAACAATCTTCAAATCAGAAGGCAAAATTCTACAGTGTTACTACAGGTGGACCACATCATAACAATCAAGCAAATATTTTATTATGTGAGTTAATCATATATATTGCATTTTACTGGTTCCTTGTTGGTGATTTTCTTTTTCTTGGAGGGTTGGTAAGTTAGCCTGTCAACTTGTATTGCTTCTTCATCCTCAGTCTCCCCAACTTTCCCCCTTTCTCCTATTCTCCAGTTTCCCATCAAACACTTTTACCCCATTTTCCAAGGCCAACCCTACTATTACACCAAGCAAGCCAGGTTTGGGGTATCATGAGAGGCAGTATATTCTTAGTTTTTTCATTGGCAGTTACTGCATTTTCTACTACTACGATGGAAAGGAATGCCTTGTAGGATGTTCTTTCTCATGTGCTGGGGAAACAACCCCCCCCCCCCCCCAAACATACCTGGCTTTGGGATAATATGGATCTTTTTAAAAGATTTTTTTTATCCCATCTTTATTATTTTTTATAAATAACTCAAGGCGGCAAACATACCTAGTACTCCTTCTTCCTCCTATTTTCCCCATAACAACCCTGTGAGGTGAGTTGGGCTGAGAGAGAGGGACTGGCCCAAAGTCACCCAGCTGGCTTAGCTATTATGTTGGACCATCAGTGCCATTTTCTGTCTCTCTGCAAACAACACCACAGTTTCTTAAACTTGGTCAAGGAGTCTTCTCCAACTGTTTGGCTGTAAGAAGAAGTGAGGGGCAGGATCAAGCCTACTTTGGTAGGCAGGATTTGTCATTAAAAACAAACAAATGGCAAACACTACATTCTGAAAAAAAATTATATGTATGGTCCTTTGATGCATTTATTTTTGTTCTCTCTCTTCTCAATGCAAATTTCTGAATGATGGAACCACTGCTTTTCCAAACTTCCCTCCCATAGGCTAGAAAGGCAAGGGATGAAGAGAAGAAGATGACAGGAAGAATTTGTCCCATGTCCTCCCTGCTTATGCTAGTCCCTGTGAGAAGCAGAGCCAAGCAGTTCTCAGATAATGGTTGAACTATTAGCACCTAATCTGAGACAGTGTACTCAAGATGGATGGGTACTATTGGAAGTACTGATCCAAGGAAGAACAGAAGTGGTTGAACAGGGTTGTTGTTGTGGGGAAAATAGGAGGAGGAAGGAGTATTAGGTATGTTCGCTGCCTTGAGATAGTTATAAAAATAATAAAGGCGGGATAAAATTAAAGAAAGAGAGAGGGAGGGAGGGAGGGAGGGGTGGGATTTGGAACCAAAGCATAGAAGTTACTCTCTTTTTTTAAGGAAAAAAAAACATTTATACCCAAGAGATTCCGATGAATAAAAACAAGCAGAGGAATCCTCAGAAGGTTCAAAAAGTCAGTATGGTTTGGTGTGCCTGTGCGATCAAAGCTCTGTTCCCTTATTAGGTGTGTGTGAGACAGGCTGCATGTGAGGAGAAAGGCAGCAGGCCTTGTCTTATGTGGTTGTGCCTGCCATCTTGACTTTTGGGACCCCCTCTGTGGATGGTCCTGAAACAAGACAGTTCTTACCCTTGGGCTTCTAACTGAAAAATGCATAATGCAAAAGGAAAGAGAGATGAACAGGGAAAGGAAAAACAGAATATTTGAAGACTAAGTCTCATCATGTGTGAGAATAACCTTCAGGAAGAAGAGGAAGAGCCGCAGCCAAGGCAATGGTCGGATAAGAGAACTCTCAACCCAGAGCAGAAATGTAATTTGAGAAAACGTCTCAGACTTGACCCTCCCTAGTTCTCTTTAGGATAAAGGTGGGGAGAGGTGCATTCAGAGTTACAAGATTCTGTTACTGTAACCCTATAATAAAGGTAGTTTTAGTGTTCATGGATTGGTGTTCAAGTCTGGTCTACCTTGCAGGGCTGACACATCATGGCCAGATGCAATGCAGAAACCAGCTGGCAGTGCACAGCTTCAGAGGTTTCTGATACAGTCCACTGCAGGTGCCCATTCTGTCATTACTCCCTCCTGAATTTTCCTTGTGTCCTGCCATTGCCACAACCATGCTGGTGAAAAAGGCAGGAAGAGGACTGCTAGGGCTGACAGTGTCTTCCTTACTATTAAGTTTGATTTTTCCTGGCTGTAACCTACAGTTGTGGCTGAATTCCAAAGGTCTTTATAATTTTGGGCTCTTCTGGATGCTTCCTAACTTTCTGTGTTGCAGGCTCCCCTTTCCTTTTGGTTTCTTTGCATGCATCAATATATCCATATCTATACTCAGCATTTTTTTTTAATTTAAATTGATTTGTACTATTTTAGACCAATTCTCCTTTCATTACATAAATAATTATATCAGTGGTCTTCATTTTATTTTGTTATAGAAAAACACTTAATACTATTTTTAGCTTCTGGGAAATACAATGGCACATATTAGACCAGTTGACACCCATTCTAAGCATCTCTTGCATGGGCAGCATGCAAGAATTAAAAACATGAAAACCACTACAATCCCTGGTGCCTGATGATAACCCCACTCACAAAAAACACTATTATCCCAAATCTCCACTTCAAAACTATGACACCAATTGATGGAACTCCACAATTTAGAAATGGTTTTATAACCTTTTCTAGAGGATGTATCATTGACTTTTTAATGAATGTCTTTAGACATTTCTTTGGGGGGGGGGGCATGACGTGCTTCCAAGAACTGTGTGGTGAGAACTTCACTGGTATAAGGGGAGGCAAATTGTGTGAGATTTATATAAAGCTGCTTTCTCAAATCAGCCCTGATTACTCAAACAATTGGCTTATCCATTAATTGAACTGTTTGAAGAGTTCTGGTGGTGATTATTTTTCCCACTAGCTTATGGTACATTGAAAGACTTAGTTTTTTTAAATCAATGAAACAAGCACCACATGAGAAAGACCTACATGAGGGTCTGATAACATTCAGTGGCAAAAATGCAGAAAATGCAGAAAATCCAAACTGGAGAAAATTATTTTTCACAGAACGACACATTGCTGTTTTCTTCTGTCTTCAGAAAAATTCCTGCGGACAATCATGCTTTTAGCCAATTTTCGGAATTTACACTGAAATCATCATCAAATTGTCTTCCTCCCTATTTGTCTCTTGGTCTTAGTTACACAGCTCATGTATCATGATCTTTGTGCCTGGGGACTGGAGGTAGCATGTAGATAAACAAGGAAACACATCAATTGATACCTCTAGGTAATTACAAAATTATAGCTTTTTTTCACACTAATTATTAAATGGAGTGAGAAAAATTTGAAGAAGAAGAGGAAATGACTGGCTCTTGGTTTGGGCAACCTTATCTTAGGGACAGTAACAATAGCTCCTTGAGAAGTAGTATTTAATTCTACTGCTGGAAAATGTGCTTGGCTCAGATGTGGTTCCTCTTTCCATTTTGTCTAGCAGGAGTGCGCAACTTCCCATCACCTTGAAGGCTGGAACAAGCTTTGAAGGACATAGCAAGGACCATATTCCTAAAATAGGGCCAGGGCCTGTCTGGAGAATGAGATTGCAGAGTTTTAAGTTTTAAGCGCAGAAGAAGATGCCTTTTAAGTATTTGCAAAGCACAGGGCCTCCTCCCATCTCCAAGAATGTAACACCAATCCTGGGAGAGTGCTGGTGGGGGTGGGGGACTACATAAGGGATATTGGTGATCCTGGGCTGTACTTTTTGCACTTCTTCTCTAGAGTGGTTTCAATTAAAGTTCCAAAGGAGATACTCAGAGAGGGAAAAGTAATGTCTCTAAAATAGCATCCATTCACCTCTTCATTGTCTCTTAGCAATGAACTCCCTAGTTTACTACCTGGTGAGTTTGGGTTGGTTGGTTGGAGTACACAGTTGAACTACAGTGAAATTAATAAAAAGTCAGAAGCTGGGTTTCTTGACTGATCTCTTTGGAGGATGTCTGAAAAGAAAAATAATTATTTTCCTGAAGGTTTTTGAAAAGGATAGATGAATGAGTAAGTACTTCATTCTCCCATTTGGGGTATTGTTACTTTTAATGATTACTTTTATGCTATTTATTTAATTATGACATTTATTTACATCCTATGGTTCATGGAAACAGACTTCCCAAAGCAGCTTATGGGCAATGCAAACGTGAAAAAAATGCAGTAATTATTATGGAAGAACAAACCAACTTCTAGGATCCTTTCTGTAACATAACTTCTTTAAAATTTTAATTTCCTTATTATCTTTGCAATATTAAAAACAAATCTTACAGTAATAATGATAATATAGAATTAGAAAGAAAAGTAATCCGGGGGTGGGGGGGTACACAAAAAGGAATAAATATAAATACATGTGAATATGGTCTTGTAACCATATTCAATATTTCTGTACAAGATGAGGGTACTCTATTACAAAATATGGCTAATAAACAGCAACCAACTTCATCCTTCATTATTACTTTTTTCAAAGTTTTTTGGCATTTTGTTTTTTTGACTGAAGCAATTTCCCAACCTCTTATCACTATCCAGGTTAGACTGAAAGGTGATCACTTACCTAAGGCTGTCAAGCAAGGTCCATGGCTGAATGAAGATTTGATCTGATCCTGTATCTCCCAGGACTCTCTCCCAAGCTTAACCAATATGCAGTGCTGACTCTCTACTGATAGGTTGAAGCACCATGAAATTTTGTATGAATAGTAGTATTTAAACATTAACATAAAAATAATAAAGGAACACACCCTACTTGCCACCAAACCAGTTATTTTCTGGCCTCAAACATCCTGTGGTCTGTGTATCTCACCACATTTAATCAGGCAATTATTCCACACAATATGCCATGTTAATCTTGTGCAAGCCCACTGTCACAGACCTTGTGAAACACTGTGATTCTTCCACACATCATCTTAGGCTTTCACATTTTGCTTCCACTAAATCTGAAGCCCTTGTTGTACACTATTTTTCCTTGTATACTTTGGAGTGGCCTTCAACAACCTGGGTCACAAATGTGATCCACCATGCAATGTAAATCTGGCCACAGTTACATTATGGCTGAATATGCTTTTTGGTTGATTTTATATGATATAGTGTAGCTGTTAGGATAGATCCATAATATTAAATAAGTAACTAAATAATGGTTATTTCATCTTATACAAATAATACGAGATTATTAAAATGTATTTAGTGAGGACAAATGGTATTATAAAAGACATGCAGCATAGAACTATTATACTGTGTATGTCCAATAAATAAATGGCAATGATAGTAAAATATAAAATTATGGGAGGTTAGCCATTACGACATTAACAATGATTAATCTGTGGGTAGGTCTAGTAGCTAAGGTTCTGGGCTAGAAACCAGGAGTCTGTGAGTTCTAGTCCTGCCTTGGGCATGAAAGCCAGCTGGGTGACCTTGGGCCAGTCACTCACTCTCAGTCTGACTTGGTGCAATGTAGACTAGCCTCCTTGTGGTGCACCCCGGGCAACGTGACTTGTCACGGCTAAATAGTCTACACATCTGGCTGCTGGACCTCACAAGGATTTCCCAGCAAGAAAAAGCAGCACGAACACCGAACTGCTATGCTATACAATTCTTTTTAAAAAAAATCTACGATAGTGCTATGGATCCAGTCTAAATTGTGATTCCCCCCCCCCGCTTGCTATTTTGTATATTAAACATACTACAGGGAGTTGTGCAGTGAAAGTGTGAGGCTTGCATAATTTGAATCCTTAATTAACTGTATTTTACGTGGCACTGAAAGGAAGAAACAAAGTATCATGGATCTGAACAGAAGCTTCCCAAAGTTTACTGACAGAGAAAAAAGTAGGCAGGTTCATGAACCATTCTTGACTGTTTTTGCTGGCAGACAGCAGAGTTGTTGTGATTGGAATTAAAATATCAGGGTAAAAGAAATCCGGCAAAGGGAACACAGTGCTTTGTAGAATGCTTCTCTCAATTAAAAACAAAATGAAGCTAAACAAAACCATCAATAATTTGAAGTTGCCCAATTTACATGAATGTCTGCTTGGGTCATCTCTCTTTTTAGAGACCTCATTCTGCTTGTTTAAGTACACCCCATTTTTAAATAGCACTTTGAAATGCCTTATTTAAAAAAAAAGAAAACAAAAGCATAACTGAACTGCAGACTAGGAGTTCTTATTTGTATGTCCACATGTTGACAGTTGCTTATCAGGAATATAAGTCAGATCCTAATGTTGAAAGACAAGGTTTTTTGCCACCTGAATATAGATTTTACTTTTTGAAAGTTATATTCCCTGAGAGTTCCATATTAACTTCAACCCCAGTCTTACCTGCACAGAAACTGCTACGTTCTCTTTATTTCAATTGCCTTGCAAGAATTCTCTATGCCTTATTTAAAGCTCAAGATAAATCTGGATAGTGCTGGATTTTATATTTTCAAAGTGAGCTGGTGTTTCTTTCCTTGCCACAGCCCTTGCAGGTGCAACTCCAGTTCCAAAGGCTGTTTCTTCCAGTTTTAAGGTTGTGGCTGAATGCTATCTATGTCTCTTCAACAGCAAGGAGAAGGGTTGTTGTTGTTATTTCTGCCTGCTCTCCCTTCCTCCTTCCCCAGCGCTGCTTAATACAGTATCCAGCATGATGAAGAGTGCTGGAGAACTGCATACCTCGCACCTTCTTTTGTGACATTTTGATGGTTGTCACTTAAAATTAAACAGCAGATTAACGTGGCAGTGAGATACAGCAGACTGATGGATGCGAAAGTGACACTAGTCAGAAATAGACTGATTTGCCCATCTGTGGATGTCTCTATTATTTGTCTTCTTACTTGTCCTCCTCCTTGCTCCAAAACTGTGATGGTGTGGCTCGCATGAAAGATCTTAGATGAGGTTACAATTAATGGTGAAAACCAGTGCATGATACCACAAAGTGAGGACCTAAAAAGTAGATACTGATTTATCACTGAATAATTTCTGCCTCTTTTGGGTTCTGGTGCTTATTCCCTTCATTGTAGCCTTACAACATCCCTGTGAGGTTGCTTGAGAGGAGAGACAGTGAGTGGCTGCAAGCTGAGGTGGGATTTGAACTGAAGTGTTACTGTCACAGTCCAACCCCTTAACCACAACATCACACTAGTAAAGCCCCCCCCCCCCATGTTCCATACTCTTTATTGCCATAGGAATGTGGATGGTGCTGGATTAAATATATATAAAAATAACACTTTGTTCCACCTCATGTATCTCTGTATTTTCACATTTTTTAAATAACATCATTCTAGAATTTGGAACTTTGACTTCTCTGTTCACTGTTCATATTCAAAGCTTTAGGAATATTTCTCTTTGCTACTTCAGAAATGGGTGCTTTATTAGCAGGCACACTGTATGTCTTTAAAGGATTTCACTCTGCACAATTATCATTACACTGATATTTTGTACTTCCAGAATTCCTGTTTGGTATCTTCTAATCCTCATCCAATAGGAGTGCCGGTGGGTGCTTCAGAAGGAAATAAAGCATGACAAGTTCTCTTGCAGAACAATTGGCTCCATCCATAGTGCTTGTGATCTTAGCAATAAGTGCCAATGTTACTCTAAAAAAGTATGAGGGCTTGTGATTTTATAATTCTAAATTTAAATTATAAAACTGCTGGCATTCTCTACTTTGGGAATTCCAGGGTAAAATGACATCACACTAAAATGTTCTGCATACTTGCAATACCCCAGCATTTTGTACCTCCAGGATTCAAGTGCAACAACAAACAAAGAGATGCACAGGCAGTTGTGCAAAACAGCTGTGTGCATTCCATACCATCTGCTGGATGTTTGTGTGAATGCAAAATGGAGGGAGAAAAGATTAAGGGGATAGAAGAAGCTTGCATAAACCATTTTAAGCACATCCAAGACTACGATTCTTCCCTGATGTGGATAGGATTCTGCAACTTTCTGTGAAATTAAACCCAGAACTCAACCCAGCAACCAAATCCAGAAAAGAAATGGCATAAAGTGAATAAAGTTTTCTTCTAATATAGTATTTGACCCATTCTTTGGCTCTTCTCACTGGCTTTGAGAACGCACATTCCTATTTTAATTAAACTTGCATGGGTCTGTGCTTAAAAGGCTTCTTTTTGCCCTGCAAAAGCTGAACCAGACCAGCTGGGGGGAAACCGTAAATCAAAAAATGGAGGCAGTGTCATTGCTTGACTGGTCTTGAAGTAACACTAGAAGCCTGTTCTCTGGGGAGGCCTTTCTTGCCTTGGCAAGTTCTTCAGTGTGTATGAGTCCTTTAACAACAGATTGTATATTAGTTAACACTATTAAATTAAATCTGGGTTAGGAAAAAGTGGCTGTCACTGTCAGTGTGGTAAAAAAAAATAGGGAAGAAAAGCATGCAGGGCCAAGATGGGGCACACCCGAACTTCCCCTGATGGCACTGTTGTCCCACTCGGAAAAGGTGAAAAAGCCCACCTTTATTTTCACAGTCCAAGGCTGAGCCTTTCCAAATCTTCTGAATTGTATTAAATTGTTGCTGTCCAATCTTGTATGTATATATGTATGAATGTGTATGTAAATATACATGCATATATAGAGGCCTGGGAGTTTGAGGGTTCTGCGCAACATCTTAGCTGTTCCTAGCACCGCACTGATGTTGTTCCTGGGGTCTGTTGGAGCCACTCTCCCAGCTTAGGAGTCTCTCTGTGTGTGTATGTATGTATGTATCTATCTTTTTTGGGGGGCGGGGAGGGAAACAAAGAAGTGCCTCAGGATGCCCTTTAAAATATTGAAACAGACTCCTCGAAGCAAGAGCGTTCAAGAGACTTTGGCTGGAACAATAGGAAACGTTCAGAGTTCACCTCATAATCATAAGCAGACATCTCATCCTCCCACTCTCGCCTCCGCTTTATTTGGGCTCTTTCCCCCCTCCCCAGCGCATGGAAGAGGAGCCGGGCGGGCAGGCAGGGAGGGAGGCGGCCCAGAGATCGCGACATCTGGCCTCTTTTCTCCCCGGCAACTTTTCCTTGCCGTGCGCTCTCGTTTTCACAACGCGACGAGTTGGATCCGAAGCGAACAAGCTGAGGCTGGCTCCGACCCCGCTCGGCTGTGTGAGGAAGGAAGGAAGGAAGGAAGGAGGAAAGAATAAGGGGAAGGAGGGAGTTTGGGAGGCCAGACTTTGAAAGGGAAGAACGCGGCCGCTTACTCAAAGCACATGTGGGCCGGCGGGGACCTCACAACCGCACCGCACAGAGCAGCTTTTGCCAAATCATGTTACGCAAGTTGAGCTGCTTATTTAAATTTTCTCAGCGAGGCTCACGTAGCGTGCTAGGCTGAGCAGAGAACGTAAAAGGGGTCGGGAGGGGCGGTAAACCTCCTGCTCTTTCCCCCCTTTCCTTTCCTGGACCCCGCGTTTCCGTAATCCTCGTCGACTCACCGACCCCGTTGCGCGCGTTTCATTTCGCTTTTTGAGGCGCAGGGCTTTTGCATAAATCAGACCTCGTTTTCAAACGTTGGGGGCGTTTGACTGCAGGTACAGCTGACTCTCTTTAGACATGGCTTTCCTTTAAGAGGCCGTATTGTTAGCCGCACGCTGGGTCTCCAACTTTGCAATTTGAAATCTGAGCACAGCTGCCTGGGCAGAACAGAGTTATGCTAAACTACCCTCGCTTCGTTCTCAGGCCGTGTAATGCCTGTAGCTTTTGTTGTTGTTGTTGTTGTTCCCCGCTTTTTTTTTTACTTTTTATCAGCAAATAGGCATATTAAGATAAGCAGAAAGAAAAGTTTCTTTCTTGGTGCTTTCATTTATTTAAGAGGTTAACACTGATGTTGTAGTGTATTTGTATAATTTAATTTCTTTTATAATGAGAAGTCAACATATTGAAAATACATTTAAAAACAAATCCTGGAAGCAGGTATGGGAAAGGCCATTGACCAACAGATGATTGTGAAGCCAGATAGATAGCTTTTAAAAAAATACTGAGCATTAGAGCAGTGTTTTTCAAACACAGCAACTTTAAGATGTGTGGACTTCAACTCCCAGAATTCATCCCCCTGCTGGCTGGGGAATTCTGGGAGCTGAAGTGCGCACAGCTTAAAGTTGCCAAGGTTGAAAAATACTGTATTAGATGGAAGTTCATTTATGCCAATCAAGAATATGCCTGGATAGTAGGAGAGTTGACACCATCATAGCCACTCTGCATTTGCTGATACACACAAACACACACACACACACACACAGAGGAGGCAGTTAGCTGGAGTGGTAGATGTGCACACTCACTTTCTGCAGCATTTATTTAATTTCTATTCAGTATGCCTTTATTTGTGCCTAGTGAGTAGAAACGTATAGGCTTGCTTCATTGTATCCTTGCATTGTTATAGCCATTTACTCATTATTATGCTGATCTTGCCTCAAAGTATATATCCCCAAGCATGCATTTGGGAAATACCCTTCAATGATATCACTGGTTTTCTGTAGAAACCATGTAAATTTAAAAACTCTCCATATGTCCCTTCCAATAATTTTTTTTTTATAATACATTGGATGAGGAAGTCATAATACAGAGGCATGTGTTCCAACATGCATGTTTACTATTTGAATTCTCATTGTTGGATTACTGAACTTTGACTTGCAGCTGAACATGGGGTGAAACCTGCTTTAGGATGGCTCACTCAGAGTCTCAATCAGCTTGCAAATGTGGTCATCCAGGACCAAGCATGTATTTGTGAACTGGTGTGCAAACACCTTTGTGGTTCCGGTGACGAAAACCGAGATCCTAGCACTGACTGAACCAAGGCTTGGTTTACTTCTTTTAATTCAAACTAGAAAAACGTCACGTCTTTACTTTGGATGAACTGCTGACTATTAACCTGAATCACCCCAGGACTCCTGTTTGTGTAGACTAACTCTTAAGTTTCAGCAACTCTGCCTCAGCTAAAACTGACAGAGTAGGCAGCCGGATTGTTCCTTGTGTATCTTTGTTGAAGGTGGAGGTATGTGCCCTTGAACGCTGTCCCCGACGAAGTAGAACAGTGTTTCTCTACCTTGGCAGCTTTAAGATGGGTGGCTCCCAGCATTTTCCAGCCAGCATGCCCAATGAGTGAACGTGGAGATACAGAGGTTTCATGTCTCCAAAGGATCACCTGAGTTTGTCGCTGTGCGAAGCAGACAGCGCAAACATTTTTGTTGCATCTTTATAACCATGCATAAAAAATGGAGATGCAGCTTTCTATGAACATGAATACCTAGAAAATTCAGCCACACAACTCTCAGAGAAGCAGTATGGACCAAAGAAAAACAAAGCTGAAGACATTTTCCCATTGGCCTATGCTGTAGAAAACATTTTTGTTCTGTAGATTTCCAGCCTCTCAAGCTTTTATGAAATTTAAACATTTATTGTACCAGAGCAGGGTCACCTTGCTCCTAACAATGAAAAGTTGAGACGCTTAAGATAGGTGGTATTAAAGTCAATACCAAAAACAAGGCAAATGTTGAGTTTTTGTGTATGTGTCAACAGCTGTGTTTACTCTACTGTAATCTTTCTAAGGGGGTAGTTACCCTATAAATGTGCATAACAACTTGATCAAGAACAACTTGATTAAGAATTATTATTAGATAATCAGAAGACGTTTAATTCTTGGGAGGAGAGCAGTGGCAAATCTCAATAAAATAGTTAAGAGCAGAGACATCACACTGACAACAAAGGTCTGCATAGTTAAAGCAATGGTATTCCCAGTAGTAACATATGGCTGCGAGAGCTGGGCCATAAGGAAGGCTGAGAGAAGAAAGATAGATGCTTTGGAACTGTGGTGTTGGAGGAAAATTCTGAGAGTGCCTTGGACTGCAAGAAGATCAAACCAGTCCATCCTCCAGGAAATAAAGCCAGACTGATCACTTGAGGGTATGATATTAAAGGCAAAACTGAAATACTTTGGCCACATAATGAGAAGACAGGACGCCCTGGAGAAGATGCTGATGCTAGGGAGAGTGGAGGGCAAAAGGAAGAGGGGCCGGCCAAGGGCAAGGTGGATGGATGATATTCTAGAGGTGACAGACTCATCCCTGGGGGAGCTGGGGGTGTTGACCAACAGGAAGCTCTGGAGTGGGCTGGTCCATGAAGTCACAAAGAGTTGGAAGCAATTGAACAAATAAACAACAACCCCCCCCTGCCTTTTTTATATCTAACTCAAAGTGGCAAACATACCTATACCCGCCTCCTATTTTCCCCACAACAACCCTGTGAGGTGGGTTGGATTGAGAGAGAATGAATCAATCAAGAATAAGAATTATATATTGTTGATCAGCATTTTGTCATTGCAGCAGAATTAAGATCTCAGGAAGATCCCATTAAATAAATTAACAAATACATCCAAATCTTAAATTAGTGATGGAAGAATTTAAATTTAAGAAATCATAGATACACTGCATACATCCAATTTCTCGATACACAATTCATGCTTATGCTGATACTGTATAAATGAATTCTGTTGACCGATGGGAGTTGGCTGTTAAGTAATTGGGCAAGGGAGTCATTTGAGAACTTCAAAGTTTACAACTCATGTGAAACACAAAGAAGTCATTAGACTGAAGATTCTAATTCACAGATATACAGTACGATCAGGAGTAAATATAAATTCCAGAAGTCTTCCATGTGGCTTGTGGTGACTTCTAAATGAAAATTAAACATTTGCTGACTGTCACGCTTCCCGATCAAATGTTCCCAGAACACCTTATCGGACTCGCATCCATCTTCCAGCAATCCATGTCAACCTATGAGTCACCAGCAGGGAGGGGGAGCTGGATTGGAGTGTGAATCATTTTTGTTTGGGCTAGATGCTCCTTGCCCCAAGGTCATCAGGAGAGAAACTGTTCCAGCCATCTGCTAACACGGGAAGGAGGGGCACATACCTAAAGGGGCGGGGGGGATTTGAAGTCTCTGTGATTTTAAATGTAGAAATGTATGGGAAATGCCATTTGCAACTTTTTCTGTGTACTGAACACTTTGCTTCATTAAGTAGATTTCTAAGCAACAGCTTATGAGTCTTAATTGGGTGAAAACTCGAGTGTTCCAGTCATTACAACATTCTTGTCACACTCCCTTCCTATATTCTGGCAGCTGCTGTATTTATCTTTTAAAGTAAGTGGGGATGCATGGAATGCCATAATCATAGTAGAGAACTCCTCTTGGGAAGAAGATTTGGAGCTTCCTAGGAAGCAGTTTGCACCATGCAGCCCAGAAAGTGACAGGAAGTCCCAGTCCCTCAAGTGAGAGAGGTCCTCAGCCTTGCCACTTGGGCGTGCATGAAATTCTTCAACCTTCTGAGAAACAAGTTGAGAAAGTGCTTAATTATGGGGGATGCAGACATCAGAATGGACAAGCCCAGTTTATGGTCAAGTGGAGGTTCCTTTTGAATGAAGGCACTTCTCAAGGATAGGAATTTGGCAAGGTGAGGCTTGGATGGGTCTTTGAATTACCGAATGCAAAGCTTTTAAAATTCTGACTACTGGTTGCTTGGAGTACTGCCAGTACACCAGTCTCTTGCCTCTTACTCTTGGGTCTTTCCTTGAATTTTGCTGTTGTATTAATCTTCCCACACAACCTGCTTTCTTTAGGGCTACCATTTCTGGACTGCAGAACTCTTGAAGACCATGAGAAGGCACTAATTCTGCTAACATCTGGTAATTGTTGAGATGTTTGCAAGCCAGAGGTGGTAGCCCTTGCTTCTTGCTCATCTCCTTTGCCTCTGACCTGGCCCATTGCCCAATCTGAACAAGCCAATAAGAACTTCAGCCAGCGATGGCTCTGATTGAAGCTGAACATGGAGGCCTTGCATGGATCTGGCCTTCTGTGAAAGATATGTGTTCTTGACATCTTTAGCCTATCTTATACAATACCATGATTTAGAAATGCCCAAGATCAATTAATTCAATTAAAGTTAAACCTATGTAATATGGGAGGAAAAATGTAGCATCCAAAAGCAAATGAAAGCAACTCCAGATTTGCATGAAATACTCACTTTTCCAGACGTTGCAAAAATATGTATTTTAGATGAATATTTTTGCATTTATCCCATTCAAACATTACCTTTTTAATTTTACATGTAGAACATCCAATACACTCCTAAATAAAAGGTGTTAACAAAATGGTCCTGTTTCATATCCATGGCTTTGCATGACAACATTACGTCTCCCTGCTGCAGCAGGAAAAAAGGAGAAATATATAGGCTATTTCTGAAACATTTCATTTCTAACACAACAACATGAAGGTTCACTTATTATGAAGTGAAACCATTTTAAGAAATATATAATTCCCTCATAATTTTCACTATTCTAAATATGTGTTGCTTGGATTTTAGCAAAACCTTTTGTCCCATTATGTTTAATTTTATCAGATTATCATAACTAGTAGAAGCATAGATTTGTTTCCAGAATAGAAAGAGATGATGCTGATTTAGCTTACAAATTATATTTGTTTTCTGAGGAATAAGCCACATTGAACTGAATAAGGATTTCTTTTGGTTAGACCTGAAAGAATGGCACTGTTATTGAATTCCAAACCACTGGGCATCCCAACAGAAAATATTCAGCTATGCCTAATTGTGCAGAAAAAAAAATTAGTCTGAAAAACTGGCTCTTGAAGGCTTCAGTGGGCTAGACGACTGGGCCAACAAGGGTCTGGGGATATTTTTAAACAAAACAGATTGTACAAATGTATTCAAATTTTATAGTTAATAAGGCAGAGAATGTATCCAGACTTATGAACTGGAAGAAAATTATGCTAGTGATCAGAGAAAACAAAAGAACCTTGTATGCAAATGAATCTTTAGGGAAGGGAGAATGTACACAGGTAGTGATTGTGTAGACATATTACATAGATTAGGGCAGCTACAAATTAAAGCCACTGACATGCAAGGATTAAAAAGCACAAAATAAACTACTGCTTAATCCTTCCTAAACCCAAGCACCCAGAGAATAAATTTAAGTATACAGAATAATAAAATATTTACATACAGAAACTAAAATCAAACTAGTTGCAGCTTTAATTATTGCTTAACTTTGTTTTTGGCACTCTCTAGCTGAAGTTTACTATGTTCTCAGCCTAAAGATTTGGGAAAAAGAAAGAGGGATGGGAAGAACTCTCTGGATCAGTGTTTCTCAACTTTGCAACTTTTAGATGTGTGGACTTCAGCTCCCAGAATTCCCCAGCCAGCCATGAAGAGTCCACAAGAGGTATGCATTAATTCAAAGAGAGTGGAAAAATATATATTAGTGAAGACTGAACCTGACAAGGAAAGGAACAGAAAACAAAATAAAAGGAGGTGAACTTAACAAAACAAGAATAAATCCTAAACCTATTCAAAACAATTAATAAATTTAAGAAGCTCCCAAATACCAGCCCCAAAAATGTAGTAAGGAGTAGCTTCAATCAGAAGTGTCCATAGAGTATGGTCAGAAAAGTCAAGATGGTGGCCATTATGGTCTGATCACAGCTCTTATTTTTTTTTAATATGCATCACACTATAAAACAGGAGGAGCTTCAATCACACCATTGTGGGTACCATCTTGAGTTTTTTGACCATACCCTGTGGACATCCTTGGCTTCAACAGTAGAGAAAACTAATCTCTGCATCACAAGGAGACACCAAAAAAGCAAGCAGGGATCCCAAAGACCTTAAGAATGTAAATATTTGTCAGCAAAAAATAAATTTAAAATAATGAAGTGCAAGATGAAGATCAAAGTTCCAGTACTCAGGAGCCACCACTTTGGGTTGATATTCCCACTCTTCTGGGACTCTTGACATCCCCAGCATTTCCTTACTTTCTGAATGGTTAATGCCCCTGCCCCCATCTTATTAAAAATCTTGGCTAATATACTGAATAATGTAATCCTGTAAAAATAGTATTTCATTGCCTTCAGGGATTGATATATTCTCAGAGCTTATTGTAATAGCATGGTACACATGAAACTTAAAAAGTTTTCCCATGCATTTTACATTTTTCTTACTGCTTTTAACCTGGTTACCAGCTGTATAAGAATATCTACTTTGTGCCTTTCTCATATCCCAGGAACCAGGCAGATGTTTGCCTTCAAGAATGATAAAGCCTGCTTTATAAATCAAACCATGAGTCAAATTTTCTTTGGAGCCATTTTAACTTCCATTCTGTTCCAAGCGCCTACAGGCCTCTGTTTGGAGTACACCTAACCCCCTTCCATCCCTTAAGGCCGTACTTGTAAAACCCATGTGACCTGTCTCAGAGCTGCTTGCATGCTAAATCTGTACAGTTCAATAAAGGGAGGAGCTCAACTTTATGAGAAATCTCACCCAACTTTCTTCATTCATTTAGATAAACAGTGTGGCTTTTGGGGGAAAGCCAGTTTGATGTACATTTCTAAGCCCCAACACCAAGGAACCGCTGGATCGAATTGGAGAAACATGTAATCCAACTCACTAAAACCAAGATAAATGTAAATTTTACTAGATAAAGATGGGACAAACTGAATTAATTCTATGTTGTTTTTTGCATGTTTTTTTTACCTGCAGTTGTTTCTGTATTAGTCTGCAATTAACAATTAAATCCTCCACGAAATGTATCTTAATAAACATTTTCAATATGCAATGCAATATGTATTTCTTCTGAAAACATATGTTTAATGCATATTTTGAGATATTTACTCTATTGAGAACTGTAACACAATGTTCAGAAAAGTGTGACATTTGTGTTGTATTCCCATCTGTACATTTGTCCAAGAAATGCCGATCAACTCATTTCCTACAAGAATCCTCAGGAATTCCTAGCATGGCGTGACAATCTGGAAATATCACAGGTTAGCAAGGTTTGTACAGAGGAACTTTGTGGATCAGGCCCAGTACAAGCATACTGGAAAAGTGGGGTGGGTGAGTAGGGAAGAAAGAGGGGGATGCATACCCAATAACTCTACATTTTAGATTTGTTTTAAAAAATCCTTTTTAAACTACTGCTTCCACCTTTCATTTCAACATCAAGTCTCTCAAAAGATGGCAGGCCCTTCATCCAAGTTTGGAATTTTTTTTTTTTAAGTAACTAAAAACACCGCAAAAGAGTGTCGAACAATTCTCCATGTGAAGAAAACTGTTAACAAATGTCCAGAGCACATTGCAGAAGCTAGGAATGTGCAGCTGGAGATATATCCTTGTCTCCAAGCACTATATTCATAATTTGTGAATTTGGAAAGCAGCACAAGGCTATGCAACAGTTGAGAGTCCTAGCAGCTGATGTGCCAGCTTTCACTGTCTTTAACTTGATTCGTTGCTCAGCGTTACAGATGTTCTCCCCATGAATCACACCTGCAAGCATTAAAACAAGATTTTTATTTTTTTTAAACAGGCTGGCAGATGTATGAGGCTTGAATAGTCATGAAAAATTGGCAGGAAAAATGTGCCTCGTTTTTTTCCCCCTCAAATTTCAGGCATTGTGGTGTTATTGTCCCGGCCATCTAATACTTCAACAATTTAGATAATTTTGTGTTTAATGCAGACAGGCCCCTTGAGAAAAAAATACCCATAAGGGGCCCTACAAAGATGACTGTCACCAAGTAGAAACTGCAGTTAGATTTTTGCTGTGTGAATCACTTGTTTGCTCTGGCCTCTGTGATGAATGCCATCTTCGAAATCATTAAGACACAGACATGAGTTTATCCTTTCTCTGTAGCACTGAGGCTGACAATCAGCACCATATAGAAGCTTTGAAACAGGAGGGGCAGCAGCCTATATTTTGTTGCAGAAGTACTCCAGGACTGTTATATGGGTTGCATCATCCTTACGTGGGCTTTCAACAACATGCTCTTTCAGTATGTCCCAACTGATATTTGAAAACGTACACAGCATGATGGGCAAAAAACCAACCAACCAACAAACCAACCTTGATGGTTAACTCCATTGTAGGAGTTAATTCAAATCCCAAACTCATATTTCAAGGGTAACCTTTTGCCTAGGTCCAATTCCTCAAACCTGGCCAATATGTTTCCTATTGAAAATGGACTTTGGACATAAAGCATAATCCTTGGATGCCTTTGTTACAATGATAAAGTACTTTTAAATTTGTATGTTTTTAGCACCCCCTCTCCCGATTCCCAACTAGCAGAAATAACTTGGAAGCACTGCAAATTATGTTGGGATAAAAATACAGCAAACGAACAAACAACCCTTGCAGAAAGAAACCATCATCTTCACAAGATAACGGTTCTCAAGGTTATTAGGGAAAGAATATGTTTATTAAATCTGTTATGATCTGTGGCACCAAGAAAATTGACCTTCCCTTGGCAAGTACTCTTCCTTGCCATTTTTTTAGCTTGCATCAGACACAGTAAAGGTTTTTCTGTGTGATCTACATCCCAAGTCATCAGAAGGGGGAAGCGTATGCTTCAGCTGCCCATTAGCGATTTATCAATTCTTAACTTTATATTCCCCAACTCTAACCTCATTTTGGGGAGGGAGGGGGATGCTCCAGTACATTGTATATTTAACTTAGGTGAGATCTTCATTACATCCTTTCCCTTTTCATAGGTAAACAAAAGCAGGGTCTCTTGTTGCTTCTGAGATTCTATTCTCTGTCTTGTTCACAATGCAAACCTTAAAGCTAGGTGGCCACTGAGCATCTGGATCTGTCTAATATATATGGCAGGGGTGGAGAAGACTTTTGGTGGCAGGGTCTACCCTTAATTAGTTTGTGGGGCTGAGATCTGTAAAGGGTTGAGTAGTGATGTAGATGGAGCCAGGACATGGGTGGAAAAGACAATGATTTTCTTTTTTCTTCTTTTGGGGAGAGGATTTTTTCCCCCACCCTTAAATTTAAGGGCTACTTGCAGCACTATGGCTAAAGATTATCCACCATTATATAAACAGTGACATTTATTTCAAATATGGTTTCTGGGGATCCTCCGTATGTCTGTGTCCAGAGACCTGCAGGGATTTCTTGCAGGCTGGTCAAGAAATGTGTTGCATCTTCTTGAATCTCTTTGGGAGTTGTGTTTTACATTACACAATTCCAGTTGCTTGCTGAGGAAAATACCCCCACGAATTGTAGCGCACGATACTAAAAAATAAGTTAGCCTTTTTCTTTACTTTGACAACTATGGCCCTCAACTTATCAAGGAAGAAGAAATGGCTATTAACTGCCAGTTTACATCCGTAGTGTGGTTGTGTCATAAAAAAAAATAAAGGAGGGGGGAACCTCACTATCACTTCATTTTGTTATATCTGCACACCCTCCATAGACATAGATATCCCACCTCTCTTCCTGTTTCCCAAGACACTGTAATCTACTATAACGGGCTACTTTCTTCCTTGTCCTCATTGCCTACCTGAAGAATGAATAATATGAAGCAAACCAGGGCAAAACTGAGCCTTATCGGTGGGCTAGATAAGGACATACTCTTAGCAGAAACAGGCTGCGAGAGCCCCAAGAGGTGAACTTATCTGCCTGGAACAGGAAGTTCTGCTTTATGTCTGTTTGGTACACTTAAGGGAGTGAACAATGCATTTTCCTTTCCTTTTTTTAATAAGGCAAAAGCAATGCATGTACAATCCTTCATGCAGTGGTTGCAGTCTATTGTGGTACTGCCTGTTTAAAGACTGGTCAGGAAATGCTACTGAAGGGGAAGCCGGCCTGTATCAGAAGCCATTTTGTTCTGATTTTAAAAAAATGAAGGCTTCAAGCAACCAGTCTCGGGCCATCCCCAAACGAATGTCAGCTCCATCGCATGCCATACTGCGTATTGTGCTCCTACTCTTTTGGATAATCTTACCTAATACTCTAGGTAAGAGCATTTCTGGCAGCAAAATCTCTGCCAGCATAGACATTTCTCAAAAAATAACATTATTTTTAAGTTAACCATCAGTTCATTTAGAACATGCTAAGGATCTGCCACAAAGCTCCACCATGCCTCTGCTTGCTGGCAAATGCACATCTGCCAATATTTCCTGGGTCTGTCTCCTGGCGTTTGATTGGGGAAATGGACTTATTGGCCCCAGCCCCTTAGAATCACGAGTTCTCCCCAGGGGAGCATAATCTCAGCCTGCTTTTACTCACTGTTATTCTCTCTTGCTGTTGTTTACCAGCTGCAGGCTGGGGAGTTAAAGGATGTGGCAGGGTGGACTTTCTAAATGTCTGCCTCTTCCTCGCCTGCTGCGTAGGGCAAAAGTGCTGCCTTTATGCCTTTCTCCATTTTGTCTTCCCCAAAGAGAGATGAAGAAATCTGGCTCTTCCTTTTTTGTCTTCCTCAGCAAGGTTGCCAGCTCTCTCTAGAAGCCATGGAGATCTTTTGCCATTGTCTATGAATTGTTTGTTTGTTTTCACCTCTGGGCAACCCATCTCTAAAAGTGGTGCTACAAAGAGATATCCTTTGGGGCCCACAATATCGAACATGTCTCCACAGTAATCATGGGGCTCATTTTGCACTATAAATTGTGTATTTAAAATGCATATTTCATTTTAACAAAGGGTGGGATGGAAGGCAGAGATGGGATTTAGCACTCAGGTCTCTTCATTAAAGCAGTGCAATGCTATTCAGACTTTTGGTTGAGATGTGTAGAGGACCAGGAGTTAGAAATGAAGGGAGTTAGGGAGTGCTACCTCCTTTTCTCTGGGTAATTTATGATTAGGTCCATCTATCCCCATAGGATTTTCCCCTTGGAGGTGGAATGCATGGTTACCTGGGGATCTTCAGCTCCTTTCTGAATGATGCCAGTCATGTTTCACCCCAAGAATTTGGCTGGCAGTTGCATCTTTATCTGCAGGCTCCATAAGATGGTTACACCCATGGGTTCCATACATCTGAACAGCATTTCTTTCTCAACAGGCCATCCTTGAATATGCCTGATAAAAGTAATGTACATTCAGCTAGTTCTGGATGAACATCTGGACTATTCCCAGACAGTCTGAGGCACCACCAGGCCTTTTTAACAAACTCCATTTTCTGAATCTATTTTTTCCTTTTTTGCTTCCACCCACATCTCGTTCCAGAGTAAGCTAGTCAACGAATCTGAGATGCATCAGATTTTGAGTGTTTGCTGGGATCACGCCAACATTCATAAAGTCAGACCGTGCCTGCCTCAATATGACTAACATATGGTCTTAGCAAATTTCAACAGCACTGTATATAAAAAGAGAACTGATCCAGAAACTCATTCTGTTTTCTGTTTTTTACAATTCCCTTTCTCCCCCTTTCAATCCTTCCTAAGGCCCTCAGTGTAGTACGGATTGTTCCTAGAATTTGGTTGTCTTTGAAAGTGCCAGAATAATGATTATTATTTCTACAAAATGAGAAAATGTTTTCAGATTTATGACCTTACCATTTGATTTTGGGGTCATGGTCTCCCAGAAACAGACTCGGTTCAGCACTGTGGTGATTACACAAAATGCAGGCTCCCCACCCCACCCCCACGCCTTATGTGAAAGGGAGCTATAATATAGTCTTGGCACTGACTCTTAAAAAAAGCATTTTCCAGTAATAAAATCCTGTAGCAATATTCATAGAAGAGCACTCAATTTCCATTTAAACTTGAACCTTGCATAATTCCAAAAGCTTTAAAAAGGCTGCCCTTAAATCCGTTCTTCCTCAGAAAACGAACCGATTTGTGGAGAAATGAGTCATAAATGCTGCAGTGACTAGATTAAGTTGTTCAAATCCTGTTTGAGATATATTCTTTTACACTCTCTTGAATAACCAAAGTTACATCTCCGTCTGTACATACCAGTACTTCATAAAAGCACTTCTGTTCATTAACTTAAGTCCTGCCAGACAGCCTCGAGTTTTAAAAGCCATCTGGTGACTGATAAGAAATGTAAATACTTATCTCTCCTCCTAAGGCCAGTGGATCACAGCCAAATAGTGGATGAAAAGCTTTAAACATGCTACCATCTTGGTTATGATCTGCTGTTACACTGGAAGCGAGATTAATAAGGCATTGTGGCATGTGTGTGTGTGGGGGGGGAGGGGATGTCAAATTATCTTTCCTATTCAACCTTTAAAAAAAAACCTTGGGAATAAAACCTGTGGTCTGAAGGCAATTACCAAGCCTCCCTTCAGAGCCCTGGGTTTACTGATAACGACTAATTATACCTGTACAAATACAGTGTGTAAACCGCACTTGTAAATTAAACAGTCTTCTTTATTTTAAAAAAGCATATACTAGAATTTGTAAAATGTGACAGTGTTTCCTGTTTTGTCTGGTAAATTGAGAATACAAATGTAAGGACGTTTCCTTTTGATCTGTGACAGTGAACATAGACATACACATACATGCGTATAGTGTACACAAATCTACACATTCTTTGTAGTAGGGCTCCTCTCTAGCATCAGATTCATGTAGTATTTATTCATCACACTTGATTCTGTGCTTCTTTTTGGTATCATTAAAATGGGGAGCTCATAAGAAATCAAAGCCTGCACCTTCTTATGATTCATTTTAGTTGGTCATCTATTGTCTTAGGAATATCCTACACAAGAAGGGTGTTTTTTTCCTTGTTCTGATCTAATTTAAGAAACAACTTCAGGTGTTCTATTTCCTCCCTTTTCTCCCTTGAGTAAGGAAATACAGACTTGGTGAGGGCATTCATTTCTAAATGAATGAACCTAAAGTGAAGGCCAGCACAACCAGATACCTACAGTACTAACCCTACTACCTAACTCTCTTATTTCTTGATATTTATTTGTCAGATTTATATCCTGCCTTTTGTTCTGGAGCAGAAGGTGGTATATATAGCACTCCTTCCTTCCATTTCTCCCCACAACAAGGATCCTGTGAGGTAGGCTGGGCTGAGAGAGAGTTACTAACTCAGTGTTACCCACTGAACTTCCACAGCTGAGGGTGGACTTGAACCTGGGTCTCTCTGGTGCTGTTATACCACTACATATTGCCTTTTTGGAGGTGCCTTTGAGCCAGCATTTACTCTTAGCAACTGCCTGGATGAGTCCCTGCAATTTAATTGGCATTGCCTCCTTCCTAGGGCTAAGAGAGAGTGACTGGCCCAAGGTCACCCAGCTGGCTTCATGATTAAGGTGGGACTAGAACTGACATAATGAGAAGACAGGATACCCTGGAGAAGATGCTGATGCTAGGGAAAGTGGAAGGCAAAAGAAAGCAGGGCCGACCAAGGGCAAGATGGATGGATGATATTCTAGAGGTGACAGACTCAGCCTTGGGGGAGCTGGGGGTGGTGATGACTGACAGGAAGCTCTGGCATGGGCTGGTCCATGAAGTCACGAAGAGTTGGAAGCGACTGAATGAATAAACAACAAAGAACTGACAGTCCTCCAGTTTCTAGCCTGATGCCTTAACCACTACACCAAACTGGCTCTCATATATTGTTTTAGGCTGATGCCTAAATCTATCTGCATCAGTCAGAGAACAATAAGATAGTGTTTGTGTGTAATTGCTGATTTTTCACTCTGCATTTTCTAACCAAAGCTTCAGTACTGCACCTGGAGTAAACTTCCATCTTTATATATTATTACGTTATAGATTTGAAGGAGCTTGCTTCTGAATAAAGGTAGGATTATGCTGTGGGCTGCTTTCAGCACTGTATGCTGACCCATAAACCTCCTGGTATCAGAACAATTTGTGCAGTTGTGAAGTTTACTTCAGACCAGGCACTGCACAGCTGGATAGAAAAGAAACTTTCTGTAACAGAATTGTGTAAACATCAGTGACTCTTGTCACTCACATCCATGAACAATGTTTGTAACTCAAGGGTGAGGATAAATAGCAGTATATACAGTATTCTATGGTTTGGTTTTGTTGTTTTTCAAATGGGAAGGGAGTTTTACCCACAGAGAACACTTCGTTGAACTGGAGAACACTCACTGGAAATGCTGGACATCCATGGCCAATGCGCTAGTGTTGGCAACTCTGAACTAGACAGATTTTGGTTGTCCTAGTGAAAAGAATTGTGTAGTATCTGGGAGTTGGTGAGATCTGAGTTTGTCGCTTTATTTAAATGGATTTATATGGCCATCTATCTTGCGAGCATGACTCTGGGTGGCCAAGTTAAAAACAAAACAAACGAACCATAATGAAATAAAAGCAAGAATAACCCAAACCAAAAAGCTTAAAATGGCAACAAGGAAACCAACTAATCAACACATTACAGACTCACCTAATCTCCCAACCCCCGTGCCACAGAAAAGAGCCCAGTCTTGCAAGGTTTCTGAAAGGCCAGCAGGATCAGGGCGAACCTAGCCTCGGGTGATATGGTGCTCCAAAGGCCAGGTGCTGAGACAGAAAGGGCATACTTCCTGGGTCCTGCAAGATAGCGTTTGCTGATTGATGGGACCCAGAGCAGGCAAGGGACTGGGGGCTGGGCAGCTTTGGCTGCACTACTTCAGACCCCTAGGAGAGCTCACCTTACTGAAAGTCCACAACATTGGTAAAGTAGCATTTAAACTATATACTGGTGTGGGCTTTCAGGGCCAGTATCTGTTGGGCAATGTTGGGCTTCAGGGTTTAGTGATCTAGACAATGGATTTCCTGATGTTACAGCAGCCACTGTGGCTGGCATCTTCAGAGGCAAGGTGATCTGCTCCACAGACACTGAGCAGGGAATGACTGGGCTCCTGTCTTTATACCCAGGTGTCCTGACAGCTGGCTAGTCTTTATCCAAGCTGATTTCTGATTGGTGCAGGTTGGTGAGGGCTGGTCTCTGATTGGTTCTTTGTGCCTGTCTCTGATTGGTCCTTTTGGTGGAGTTGGTTCCTGATTGGTCCTTTGTTCATGCTGGCTTCTGACTCATTATTTTAACTAGCATTTCTTGCCTCTGCTTTGGGCCTTATTGTCAGAATAAGGCTGGGTAGGAAAGTGACCCTTACCCACCACCACTCTTTGTATTTAGTTTGTATGTAATTTGAATATTTTAAGATGAGTTTAATTAAGATAGTGTAAAATGCAGCTGTTCATCCATAGTTGAGTTTTTCATTGTAGTCATGAAAAAAAGTCAGCCGACTTGGGTGAAGTGTTTGAGAAGACAAAACACGCTTGATAGAACCTGGTGAAGGACATGTGCTCTGCATTATACAGAGCGTGACCGCTCCCCCCCGACACTTTAAGTAATAGGTCTATAAATTGTCCTCTGTAATTCAAGTCCTTGGATTATGTAAAGATTTTGCTCCCCTCCTCCCTCTTTTTCAGAAGCATTAGGAGAATGAGAGATGAACAAAGATAAATTCTGAGATTTTCTTACAGATAGTTGCAGCATTATTCCCAATTAAGGGGTCCTTAATCGAGATGTAACTACATAGATAGCATGGGAGTGTGAAAAGTAGTGTACATTTCAAAAGAACTACAGCACAATCTGACACAACAGTTATCTGTGAACACAGCCACAGGATCCCTATTTTTCAAAGAGGGTGGAAAGATAAATATGCATATATACAGCTGATCTAAACTTATAGGTGTGGGGAGACATGCAAATGTTCTCATTCCATTATCAAACACACGCCCTGTGCAAAGAGAAATACATGGTCCCCCCACCCCCGCATCTCAATGCAAATTCTGAAAGACAACATTTGAATTATTCTTAAGTAGGAAAAAAAGTGATTTTCTTTTTATGTTGGCTTATGAATCCAAGATTAACCTTTTGATTTGGGTGGTCATATATTCTCTAGAATATATTTATAAAAGATGCCAAGATGTGGCATATTCAACAGGGAATTAGAGCATTTACAAAGATGGGCAGGAGATAGTACTGTAAAGTGTTTTCCCTCTGACCCAAGAGGGTTTAAACCAGCACCTACTTTAGGCTCATGCTTTCCAAGACTTGAAAAATGTTTTCTTAGAATATTAAGTATTTGGAGGAGGCAGTAGTAGGATAGTTTCTGAGACGTTAACCCACCCACCACCAACTGGTTATGCTGCCCAGAGACTTTGGCTACTATTTTATGTCAACTATTTAGTGGCAAAGTTTGGGTGGGACTGGCACTGAGGGACCCCAGGTTTTAGTCCACTCTCAACTACAGAAACTCACTGGGTTTAAAGCGGTGTTTCTCAACCTCAGCAGCTTTAAGATTGTTGACTTCAACTTCGGGTTTCCCCAGCCAGCAGAATCCTGGGGAATTGTGGGAGTTGAATTCCACACTTCTTAAAGTTGCCAAGTGTGAAAAACACAGCTTTAAAGGAATGTAGAGCTGACTATGGGAAGAGAGAAGGAATGAGTGAGCCATTACAGGGCAGGGGAGACTTGCAGAAAATATTGCATAGTCCTGAGAAAGAGGGAAAAGTGAGTGAGAAAGAAATTCAGCCCTGTGTTGATTTGGTTTAGTGTAAGTTGGGACAGAGAGAAGCATGGACACGCTTTCGAGATTCTTCATTTACTACAACAAAGAGAATCCCTGTTGTGCCTCAAACAGCTGACACTGCGTGACTTTGGGCCAGCTGCTCTCTTAGCCCTGCCTACCTCACAGGATCGTTGTTGTGCGGAACAAGGGAGGAAAGAGCGCTATGTGTGTTACTTTCTGTTCCTGCATGAAAGGTGGGATACAAATCTAAGAAATTAAATGGATCTTCCCAAAAGGCCCACTGTATTCTGTTGGCCTGATTTCTGCCTATCACTGCCTTTAGACCAATCTGGTACCTTCTAGATATGCTGGAATTGCAACACCATAATCAGTCATAACACAGGACACTGGGGGAAAGTTAACTTAGAATGTATGGATTTGATTGTTTGCAGCTGAGGTTTGTGCTTAATTTGATAGTCTGGTTTTATTATTTTAATTTGCCTGCCAGGATTTTGTTGTTACTCTAAGCCACTCACCTAAATGCTCCAGATAAATAAATACTTGCATAGGGCGCCATGGGATCCAGGCCAGCATTGGTCATGCCAAGGACTTGTTATACCATATTGAATAATGATATTCAGTATTGAATAGAACAATTCAGGGCAAATGCGGAATAAAATGGAAACTGCATCTGAAGAGAAATGGTAGCTCAGTCCTCTCCCCATGTAAACAAGGTAATTTAGCTAACATTTCTAAATAATTTCTTGTGTCAAGATCATTAAAATGTGATCCTCAGAGTTCTATAACGTCTGGGTGAGAAATAATAAGAAATTCACACCAATTCAAAAGTTGCTAACCCTTGCTATTACTGCCCCTGACTCATTTTTCTCTCTATCATTCAGAAGCATTGCTGATACAAATTATATTTATAGCATCTTTCTCTCGCAACTGCTTTATCTATCTCAGTTTCCTAAAGATTTAAATACAACAGTAACAGCTCATTCTCTTTGCAGAAAGTTAGCTGAAGCTCTGGACCACACAGTTTTGATTTCAACCATATTTGGGTTGATTAAGTGAAACTTAAGCCGCCTATAAGCTTTTCACTGTGCCTCACCACAGGAATGAATTATGCTTCGAATCCACCAGTCATTTCTATCCAAACACTGAGGACATGTAACAACAGCACAGCTCCCTGGATTTGAATCTGCAAACAAAGAGGACTTGGGAAAAGGAATTGGGGCTGGAGGGATACCACAAACACCATGACAGGTTGAGGAGACATTTATTTATAATGACTGAGGGGTTTTCATTAAAATGGAGCCTCTTACCATCTGCTTTTGGGTTTTCCTGAGGTGAGGTCAGGATCCTTTCGGTGCTTCAGATGAACAGAAAAAGTGTAATTTGCATTAGAGATTGTAGTCAAGCTGCAAACATTTTGTCTTTCCATTTGCAAGAAAACCAACTCAAACTGCAGTCCCAGGACACAACAATGAACAAACTTTTCCCAGCTGCACTGCTGTTTGCAGTAACCCATCTGAGCAGAGGACTGACAGTCCTGCCACTTCAATTCTCTGTCTTGTCTTGGTGCTGGATGGATGCCATGAGGAACAGCAGTGTAACTTTATCTACAAGAAAATGTGTTGTGCTGCTGCTGCCATATGTGGGGAAATGCAGAGGATCAGCTGTGGAAGACCTCTTTAGAGGGGAATACACACACGCACGCAGGCACAAATACGGATAATGGTGGCAATAGATTCATCCAGATCAATTGAGAAAAATTAAGACAGGCTGCCCAATTTTGCATCTCATGCTACAAGTAAGGAGGGGTGTAATTAGAATTGTCTGACGGCCAATTCATATGTTACTGCAAAGGCTACTTCTCTGTTGCTATTCTTAATACTAGACAAATACCAGATTTAATTTTTGATGAAAATAAGATGGTTTGAGAAGGAAGGACACCAAGGGACAAAAGGAATGAAGAGGTGACAATTGCTTGAGGGGTTTTTTTTAAAGGAAAATAGAGGAAAGGAATATCTTTGTTACAGAGGGAGCCTCTGTAGATAGAAGGAAGTAGGATAATTAACAGGATAAATATTCTTCTTCTAGTGAACACAGATAAAGCTTATACAGGAAGTTATAGAAACCATCCCCACACAGTTCCTTTATCAAAACTCTAGGTAAGGAAAGTTCAGCTATTTTTCATGGTTTGGGAGATTTAAAGAGTGGAAATGAAGAACCAGCTGCTGGTGGGGTGTGCTGTGGCCAGTCTGGAAATGTAGCCTACAAGTCGTATTTGTGTCCCACTCTTTGTTTGCTTTCTGGCTCAAAGATCACAAGAGAGTGAATATATGTTATATACTTGGAAAGCCATAATTCTGGCTACTCTTGGATTGGTGGGAAGAATTTGTTCACATATTAATGGGATTGATGGGATTATTAACGGAATAAGATGGTGGGAATTTGCTCTTACACTGCTGAAGTAACATCACAGAATGCCTGAAACAGTGATAGGCCATTAAATGACTTGGAGCTTTACCCTTCTTAAACTGCAAGATCAGCTCTATCAATTAAGAGGGTCTCACATTTGCTCTTTTTCCTATCCTGTTCAAAAAAAAAAATGAGAATTTTTAAGATACACAGACACATGCACACCCAAAGGAGCTACAGAAAATTCTCTCCCACCTGGGTCTCTGACTCTGCCATTTATAGCTCTTCCTCACAGCTGCATTAATATTACTTTCTCCAGCCCGAGTTGGCAGAAAAATATGCTAGCACAAATTGCTCTGGCCTAATGATTAAGTCTTACTGTCTTCTGCCTTAGCGATGTTTCATTTCTCCTCCTATCCACCATTACCTGCTGGTAGGAAAAAGAACACCAATCATTCTCCTTAACATATGGTACGATGGAGATGGATGCATATAGGTGGAAGTAATTGCATGGGATGGAAAATTAGCCACCATTGAAGTTGTACAACTGACAGGTCATCAGCAAGAAGGTGTTCCTTATCAGAAACGTTACTAGGGTTGTTTCTGAATATGGATCTAGCTTTTTTCTGGAAGAACTCTAAACTCATGCCCCCCAAAATAACCCAGTTGACAGATCAATGGTGTAGGAGACAAGTGTGGGGTGAAACAGGATGCAATGGGAGAGCACCCTCACACTCCCTAATTCTCCCCTCCTGCATGCTACTGAATTGTCAGCCAAGCTATTTATGATTAGAATTAAATCATTATTTGCCCTTTTGTACTTGTATTGTGATGTCACATACAAGTACATAAGGGGTGGAGTTTGTGTTGCAGCTTCACAACACATATTACCCCATTTACTGTCACCTGCCCCATTTTCCAGCTGTAGACATCTATAACTAGATAAATAGATTAGGTTTCCTTCTTTTAGATGGGGTTGACCCCCCCCCCTTTAAACCGACACCATTCATTCATTCATTCATTACTTTCCATCCTTTAAAAACCAGAATGGTACCCTTAGAATACAGGTAGCAGGCTTGATCCTTCTAGAAGCCTGTCACATCATCAGGTCTTCAAGCTGAAAATTATCCATAACAATAGAGCCAGAATGTGCTTTAGCTTTATTCATATGAAAGTCTGTTAAACATGTGGTTGCCCTTGGTCGGAGGTAAACAGTTTTACAGCAGAAATGCACTGGAAGTTTATCATACTGTATTTACCAAGGTTGTTTATTCTCATCCCTGGGGTTTATATAAAACGTATCCTTCCTTGCTTGGCATAGCTTTATTGACTAGTATTATATGGATGATGCAATGGTGGTAGTGCAATAAGACTTACTTGCTCACATACTTGCCATAGGGAGGTCTAATATCTTGTGTCCCCACCCCCACCCTCGGGACATCCAGAAGGGAGTCAAAAAAGTCATAAACTCTCTCAGTTGTGGCTGCCATCTTGACTTTTTTGATACCCTGATGATATCCTTCCTTCCTCCTGTCCTCCATCCCCATTTTCATTTAAGGTTTCCTGTTGTTTGTGCTCTAAACATTGATCCAATCATTCCATTGCCTTGAGCACCTCAAAATACTACTGATATGGTATTTGACAGCCATCATCTCAATGACCCCTTAAAATCAGAAAGGGCTGGTTCTGATTTCATATATCTTAGTGTACTGATTTATATTCTTAAATCTCTTGGTTAATAAGAATGGACATTATTGTCTCTATGTTCTTAATATTGCCCCCAAATCACTTAGGAAAAGAAGAAATATGCAGTTATTGGTAATATACTGTAAGCAATTCAGTTGCCTGAAAAATAAGTATATTTTAAGAAGCCACCCCATTCCCCAAAAGTCTACTGGAGTTGGGCGACTAATAAATTCAAACAAATAAATGGCCGCAAGGAGCAAAAAGCAAACAAACACAGCAAAAAAAATCCTGTTACTTGCTTTTTCTTCAGATTATCTTAGTGGGTTGTGTGAACATTATTTTTACCCAATCAACAATAATGGCCCATCTCTATATAACTTATGTAAATCTAGTTTATGCTTATAGAAACAGGTGTTTGTACCTAACAGAACTTTTCTAGACAGTCGCTTCAAACGATCATCTTGCCAAAACAATAAAATACAAGTTGAAGAGGTCAAGATGAATGATTATGAGTTATACGTTCCTCTCAGACACATTCCTGTGAGTTCTGCCAAAGATGAACACTTTTTGTCGCTTTTCAGCTTATTTAATCCTCAAGGCCCACATGCTGGGTTCCACAGCCAAATTTAACATCTGCACTGTAGCTGGTATGCATTTTCAGGGTTGGCATTAGTCTGTGACCACAGCCACGTTTATTGCTCAGTTACTATAATAGCTTGGCAGCTCTTCCCTTCCCTCAGGCTAGATGGTATGGTGAAGGGCAACCAGCATTGGAAGCTTGGAGAATCATGTTAATAAATGACACATTAAGGGTTTGAGGAAAATATTTCTACTGCTCCTTGCTGTAACTGGTTAAACTGTCTCTTACATTTTCAAGTTAAATTAATCATTAAATATGTAAACCTTATAGGCTCATATAGAAGGATACTTTTCCCAGAACTCCATGGATCTCTTCTTGTATTTTAACAGACAACTAAAACAAAAACAAAACCAGGAGTGGAAAGTTTAGACACAGTGAAGCATGAGGTTCTGCTTATATCTACTCTCACTTCCCCACCCGCTAAAATTTAAATAAGTTTAAAGAAATTATAATTCAGCAGCTCACTGACATTGTTATGTGAAAACTGAGCTTTGAGCCAAGAGGTTCCTAGTTCAAATTTAAACTATATAATGAACTCACAAGCTAGTCATACGGCACTCATTATCCCTCAGCCTTTGCCACTGCTATAAAACATACTGATCTATTCTACATTATTTTTGTAAAGCAACCTTACCCAACCTTGGACTTCATTTCCCAGAATCCCCAGCCAGCAGGGCCAAAAGGAAGGTCTTTATACAATGTACTGACATTATAGGGCTTTAGGAAACAGATCTATACCAAATCAGACCCTAGTTCCTCCTGGTTCCATTTAGCTGAGTTGTGTTGACACCCTGACTTTCAAAGACTTTTTCCAACTTTACTGCAAAAAGACTTGGAATTGAATTTGCAAGCTTTTTCATGTCAATCATGCATTCCTCACAGCTGAACCATGTATGAAAAGTTCTGGATCCTCTAATTTTAATTATCTTATGTTCCCCCATAATTTCTCTACAGAACCTTTGGGAATCGCCACAGTGCCAGCTGAAGCTGTCAACCCACTTGGAAGAAAAGTCTCCATGTAATCCAATCGTGCTTCTTAGTAAT
The DNA here is from genome assembly GCF_035149785.1 of Candoia aspera. NCBI lineage: Eukaryota > Metazoa > Chordata > Lepidosauria > Squamata > Candoiidae > Candoia > Candoia aspera. The sequence continues at coordinate 188,747,956 of NC_086154.1, forward strand.
TCTTGAAGGGATACTTGGATGGGTCAGTTAAATGAAGTGGTTTCCCCTTTTATCAGTGTTGCCTTGGCCTGATGCCAGGATGCCTTTAAGAACCTGGAAGGTGACTTACAGCATCTTCATAGCATCACCAAGCCTGTTCTCAGCACTGATAATTTGCCACCACAATGGTTGGATGTATATAGAAGAAATAGGGAAATGCCTTTCCTCCAGTGTGGCCCTCGTGTCTAACAAAAAGCTAAGATTTACACAGAGACCCCAAGCAAATAGGAACTCAATGCAATGTTGTATGAAATAGGTAGTGTCCTCATATGTATGTGAGGGTTTCCAATCCAGATTGAGAATAGAGTGTATCCCCCAAGTGAAGAAAAAGACAAATCACTCATAGGTTGTGTGTGCTACAGTTGGAGGAGGAGGGTAGAGAATGGTTTGTCCCTGTGCAATGAGATTCCAATTTGGTTCTGCATCTCCCATACTTAATTCTGAATAAAAATCAAGATACAAATGTTTGACCCTGTGGTCCACAATATGAATTTGCTTGTGGGTAATGAATGGGTAAGCCATCTTGCTTCTTCCCCTTTCTGGTTTGATTGATAAGTGGTTCCCAACCTTTATGAGAATATATTTTTCAGTCCTGTCTACCAGTTGTTGGATGTTGTAGTGCTTTCCATGTGCCTCTCTTGGGCCTCCATGATAAATGATCCAACATAGGAATGCATCTGGAGACACCAGACTGGGTATGACTGGAGGTTTCCAGTGGATTTCATTTGTGCTACCTACCAAGCCGCAGAAAGCAGCAGCATCTATGGGGGCCCAAATTTGCCAAGAACATGATATATTATAGAAGAAGCCAAGTAAATTAATTATCTTTGACATTATAAAAAGATGTTAGATTGGCTGGCATTGCTTTTAATGTAAGGATGAACACATTCAGTCATCAATCTTGAGTTTTTGTTTTTTCCTAGCAGTTTTAAAATGCAGCATTATTAAAATATCAACAACCCATGAATTAGGAACCACCGAAACATGGAGGATTAAATCTTCCAGAGTTTGCCTGGTGATGGCACATTTGCCGTTCCACACACAAGCAAGGAAACTGAACTAAGACATATGGTTGCCATCAGCCTGGATGATTAATTTTGAGATGATGCACTTATTAATCCATGTGGAAAAGGGGAAGCTACCAAAGAACTGGTTGCAATTAACCAACCACAAATAACCTCCTTCAGTCCCAAGCCAAAGCCAAGAAATGCCATTTTGGAATGATAATATCCCACAAGGATTTGCACTGCTTGATGAGTCCCCAAGGTTAAGATCCAAGTCGTTGTGTAAAACCAGTCCTCAATTATCCCTTTGCAGGGAGAGGGAGATCAGTAGCAGGTGGTGCCTGCTATAAAAACCTCATTAGAACACCTTCTGGTTGAATTTCACAAAAGAAAAATGCCAGATGGAAGCCCGTCACTACATGGCCACCTTACCTTGAGTTTCACCTGACACTTTGGAGATTGCTGCCACCCCCACCCACTTCACTTAACAAGGCTCTAAGGTTGAGAAGCGGATATATTAGGATTAATAGCACTTGATGACTAATCCATTGTCATGCCATATGCTGGCAAAATTGTTCCTTGTTAAGGATCGAGACAGGTAGGCCCCCTGTGGTAATGTAAGCCCTCCCCAATTCCAGGGAGCTAATCCAATTTCATCTCCACACAGACCTTGGATTCCAGTAAAAGATACTTAGCTCTTCCTGCCTTGCCTCTTGATGCATTTCTGAATGGCTGCAAATCTGATATAGAAGCTAATGATGCTGAAAGTTGCTGACAAATTGGAAAACATTTTCCCTACCCTTCCTGCCACTGCCTTCTGCATTGTCTGAGAACTTGATGAGCCAAATGTATATGAGAAGAATGTTCTGTTTACTACATACGAACGATGCACATAGAGATTGCAAAGAGAGATCCTGACTTTTCACGTGTCTCCTTTTTGATGAGTCCCCCAGCATTTTTGAGGAAGCTGCAAAGTTTACAGAGAAGAACGATTATTGGCAAGCCGAGAAGTGTAAGCAAAGTTTTTGTTTCTGAGGGAAAGCTTTGTCACCTTCAGCAACCCTGCAAGTGGGAGTTTCCTGTGGCTTGTCTTTGGGATGGGTCCAAATCATTCAGTGCCCAAGAGTGCAACTAGAGTATTTTTATTATTATTTTTTTAAACGATTCTGTTGTGCATTTTGTGTTAAGCTACTTTAAGTTAAAAAAAAACAAAACAAAACACCACCCGCTAAGTCTGCTTGTTAAATCAAAGAGGTCATGCTTATTAAATGCTTAGTACATATGAGTGGGATAAAGAAAAAGTTAATAAAATAAAACCTTTACAAAGGAGAAAAAAAACATTGGAGAAATCAAGCACGAATGGAGATTGTTTGCTGGTCCATATCTGGAAATGTTTCCTCCCTATTCCTCCACTAGCAACATTCCTGCCCAATTGCTCAAAGTATTCTTGATTCCGCATAAATGCTACCCCCCTTTTATAAAAATTGCTCTCTGGTGAGTTGATGAATCTATGTTTCCAGTTTCTCTTGCCTGATTTTCTGAGAGATTGGAATGATTAAGGCGTGTGTGTGTGTTGGGGTGGGGGGGGGGTGGGCGGGATTCCTGAAGTAGTTTAGGAGTTATTTGGGTGAAATGTAAAGACTGTGGTTATGACGTTGAAGATAAAAAAGGTTTCTTCCTCCTGTTATCACTGGGATGTGAATCACCACTGAGCTGTTCTGAGTAATAAAATAACTATTAGGACTTGAATATCATGCTTGGAATATGTGAGCCTGTTATAAATTATTAGCATCATATTTTATGGATAAAGTCACTAACATCTGATCCTACTTAGAGTCTATAGTTAGAAAAGAACCCATGCGGAGGAATCATTAGTGACTTTTTCTTGGATTTGCTTGTATCACTTTCAGATGACTTCTGTGTGATGTGATGTGCATAGCCACATGCATGACAGTCTTCTTCTATGCCATCATGTTGGATGGTAAAAACCATCAGGAAGAATTTGGAAAGAACCCTGAGCTCACTGGGTGGGACAAATCATAATTTTTCTATACATATACAGTACTTAGATAACTGGAAATGAGGGGAGTTTAACCTTCACTCTCAGTTGATGTTCCACTAATTGGCTTGTGCTTTTTATCTTCCATTTTGAGGAATGAACTGCGTGTGTACCTCTTCCCAAGTTCCAGATGGTTCTGGGTCATGCAATGATGATAATGATCACAATTCCTTTCCATTTATTTATTAGATAGATATCTTCATGTAAAGGAATTTAGGGATGACCTTGGGAAGGTATGAAAGAACTGTTAAGGGATGACTTGTAGAAAAGATGACACAGTCCAGAGATTGAAGCAAGATTGAAAGGAACTCTAAATAATCCTGCCTTGATCTTGTTTAGTATCATATGGGCAGGGAGAAACTTGGACAGGCTTTCAAGATTCTATTATTATATCCTATAATTTCTGGAACCCCTGCAGTGCTTATTTCTTGACCCGGCCCACCTCAAAGGGCTGACATTTGCCTTTACTCCAGGAGCTCTCAGGGGCCTACAGATAATCATTTCCTTCAGTTTACCCCTCAAAAAACCTGTGGAATAGTTTGGGCTGAGAAAGCAATTGTCATGACCCCATTGCAAGGCACAAAGAGCCTCACAACGTGGATCATGATCATTAAGAAAAAGAGGAAGGAGATAATTAAATCAGCGCTTGAATCAAGCACCCAAAGCACCCACACCCATGGAATCATATGCAGCTGAATAGAAGGACTTCAGATAAGCAGCGATAAGCCGCATCTGGTGCCCTGGAGGACACACCTGAACCAAGAGGACAAGGACAGCAACCGGGAAAACGCCCCCACAGCCATCAAGAAACCCATCAAGGGGAATGGGGACAATGAAAGGTGGAGGAGCACGGGACCCTGCAAGAGGGTATATACAGGGCACCTCAACACCGCACCCCCATTCCCGTTTTTCTATCTGTCAGTGCCGTTTCAATAAACTGGAAATCCTTAATCCCTATTAAGTGAGTCCGTGTCTTATTCGGAGCGAGGCTGACCCTGACAGCAATTCTCACAGAGTCTGAGGGAGCTTCTGTGGCCAAGAAAGGACTAGAATTTAGGTATCCTAGATCTAACACCTTATCTGCTATGCCATGTTGGGTCTCTATTAGCTTGAACTGAAGCCCATTCACACAGACACTCACACACCATTAGTAATTCTCTGACTGTAGGGATACAGTTATTGATGAAGACAGTAAAGTGACTGCAGAATAGAATGCCCAAATGTCTGGTTAGTTAGGTAATTAGCCATGTGCACTTGAATTGGGTCTGACCCCTGGAAACAGTATGTATAAAATGCCTGCCACCTCAGCCTGCCCTAGCAATAATCCATAGCTCTTCCAAGGGTATTCCAGGGATTGCCAGATCCACCACTTTATCTGTTACTTTTCCCTTCTACATCCCTAAAACTTACCAAGCACAATTGTTTTTGATAGCCCACCATCTGGTTGCATCACATGCCCGGATTATCACTGTATGTGAGTTTCTGTTTGATTATTTTTGTCTCAAGAGAGCAGTCAGTCTTTCTTTTATCCAGGACTGGTCTACTAGTTCTTCTTGCAGTCCACAGCACTCTTACAGTAGTAATGATTTTGAGGGCTATAGATTTCAAATTCATTCCTTCTCTTGTTGTTTCTCAGTGTCCACCCTTCACAGTTATACATTGCTACTGGAAAAACATTGCTTTGTTTTGCTATTTGTTCACTTTAAGTTCATGAAGAATGTTGGTTGATATTACTTTTGTCTTTTGACATTAACCCTGATCTTTACTTGTATAATGAGTTCTTCTAAAGACTTCTAAAGGTAAGGAAACATCTGCAAGCAAACAACCAAGCTCAGAGAGCACCAAGGACTCCATAGGACAGATGGTGTATTGCTTCTCATACCTTACTTTCTAGTGGAGTTACTTCCGTTATTTAATGATTTAATTATTCTATTTAAACAAAGTTCAATAATAGTCTTTCCATCTTTCTTTAAGCTCCTTTGCCTCTATTAGAGCTCTTCTATTGCAATACCTGAATAGACCTATCTGAGCCATAGTCAAGTGGCTGACCCTAATGAACATGGTATGTTCATTAAGTGAGGCTGACTCCCCTGCACTTGATTATTTCGAGGACTTCATGTGGGCGTTAAAGCTGCATTTTGAGGATCCTCTGGCCAAGGCAAGAGCTAAGAAGGCGCTGAAGGATCTTACCCAGGGCCAACTGTCTGTAGCTGATTACGCCCTGGAGTTTAAGGCTTTAGCTGGGAAAATCCCCGACTGGTCTCAGTCAACCTTAATAGAACGGTTTAAAGAGGGACTCAACTGGGACGTCCTACGGTGGGCGTTGTGTAGGGATGACCCAGAGTCATTGTATGAATGGATCTGTCTGGCCGACAAGGCTGAGCACGCTCAGCATACCTTCATGCAAACCAGAAGACCTAAAAAACCACCAGCCACCATGAGGGGACCCTGAAGTGCTGCGACTGCTGCCCGGCCAGGCTATAGAGCCTGGGATGAGGAGAGAGATTGGCACTATGCGAGGGGTCAGTGTCTCTGATGCAGAAAGGAAGGGCATCGAGCAGCTGATTGCCCAAAAGCCAAGGCTGGAGATTGAGCAGGCAAGCTGCCAGCCAAATCGCCCCCCCCCCTCGTGGCGGATGACAGCAGCCAAGGGCGCAGCCAACGCTGAGGAAGTATTCTACTTCTCGGGAGAGGCTGAAGACGACTCTAAGGAGCCGGCGGGAAACGCCAGCCACCTGCCATGAAGAGTGCCTGTGGGCAGGTGGAGGAGGATGGGCGTGAGGATGCTATGGTGAGTGCTGACTGTCCCACTCTAGCAGTGAAAGTGAAATTGGGCTCCCGCACAAAAACTACAGAGGTCTGGGCTTTGGTTGACTCTGGGTGTTCCAGGTGTTTAATTCACCCTGATCTGCTTGCTGCTTTGGACCTGCCTAGCTTCCCCCTCCAGCAGCCTTTGATCTTCACACAGTTGGATGGTTCAACAGTGGGAAGGGGCGGCAACCTATTTCACTGGAACTGTCACAATGCAAATGGGCAGCCACCATGAGACTTTAAAATTCATAGTAGCACCTGTTGGCAATCCCTTGGTAATTCTGGGGATCCCCTGGTTGACCTATTGAAGCCCATATATAAACTGGGAACACAGAACTGTGACTTTTAAAGATGGGTTTTACCAAGCTCCTACAGCGGAGAGAGCTTCACGTGCGGGGGTTGGAAGGGCTGCGACCGCTATGCCGTGCCCTAACTTGGCACATTTAGAAGGCTTGCCCGATTGATACCAAGACTTTGCAGACGTTTTTGGGGAAATGGAAGCAGATCAGCTACCCCCCACATTGGAAAACTGACTGTGCGATAGAGTTGGTTCCCAATGCTCAATTGCCCAAGCCAAAAATTTATCCAATGACTCAAAAGGAGCTTGAGGCATTACAGGACTTTATTGACAAAAATCTGTCAAGGGGGTTTATTGAACCTGCAAATTCCCCAGTTGGGGCCCCTGTGCTATTCCAGGAAAAGAAAGATGGCACGCTTCAACTCTGTACGGACTATCGAGGGTTAAATTCCATCTCAATTTTCAACAAGTACCCTCTTCCGCTCATGAAGGACATGTTAGCTCATTTGTCTAAGGGCAAGATTTTCTCCAAGCTCGATCTTCCTGAAGCCTATTTCCGCATCCGCATATGAGCTGGAGATGAGTGGAAAACTGCTTTTAATTGCCCACTGGGTTCATTTCAGTACAAAGTCCTCCCTTTTGGGTCGGCAGGGGCGCCTGGAGTCTTCATGCAATTGATTAATGAAGTATTACATGATCATTTGTTTAAAGGGGTCCTGGTTTATTTAGATGATATTCTCATTTACACTGAAACCGAGGAGGAACATGAACGCCTCCTCAAACAGGTGTTATGCAAGCTTAGAAATGCCAAACTCTATGCCAAACTTTCCAAATGTGAGTTTCACAAAACCCAACTGTAATGGATGCCTATCCTAATAGACTCAGACTCACAAGCAGGTACTTAATGATATCTGATTTATTAAAAGAATAGTGTCCTAACAGCCAGGAACCACGCTAAGGAATAGGTTTCTAGTGTTTTATTACTGCTACATAACAGAGAATCCTAACAAACTGAAGAAGCGTGGGAAAACCCAGACATATAAACCCCAAAGACTAAGGCGGGCCCGATCTGTGTCTCTTTGAATGGCCACCTAATTCCTCAGTACTATGCATGCGCTTTACAGCCTGGATGGGAGCACCCTGCGCGCCATCCTCACTCATGACATCACCCTCCCCTCCAGATTTACATTCCATTTCAACCCCCTCCCTTCCAGAGTTCCTTCCTCCCTCCAGAGTCTCATGAGAGTCCATCTTCCTCTCCAAGCTCCCATGGGAACTGGGCAACGATGGAAAGTCTTCAAAGGAAAACTCCTCCAGGGACAAATGAGTGCTGCTCTCCAGGTCTGATAATGTGTCTGGCCCAGGTGGCCGCTGCTGGAAAATAGCTAGATAATTAGAAGAGTCGTCACCCCTCCCCCCTGGGAAATGCACGCCTGAGGTGGAGGGCTGCAGCCCCCCCCCCCCTCTTCTGTAACTGGAGTCAAGGCTTCAGGCAGGGGTGGAAGGTGCAAACTTACAAATTCCTCTGCCTGCTCATCCAAGTGAGGAATCTCTGGTAGAGTGCGAGGCTTGGGTTTGTGAGGGAAAAGCTGATGGAATCGATGAACCAGTGCTGGAGCATGTACATCTCTGGCATTCTCCCATGTGCGCTCTTCCTCAGGGTACCCTTTCCAGTGTATGAAATATTGGATGCCCCTTCCCCTCCTCCTAGAGTCCAGAATTTCCTCAACTTCGTATTCCTCCTCCCCTCCACAATTACTGGAGGTGGGGGGGGGCAGTTGCGATCGTAAGGCACTTGGGGGAGGGTCTTTGGCTAGCAATGATCTGTGAAACACTGGATGGACTTTCATGGATGCTGGTAGCTGTAAACGATAAGCCACTGGATTTATCTGCTGTACCACAGTGAAAGGGCCCACAAACTTAGAGTCCAATTTCTTGGAGGGTCTGGTAGAGTTGAAAAACTTGGTAGAGAGCCACACTCTGTCTCCTACTGCAATTGCTGACCCCTCTTGTCTGTGAGCATCTGCAGCTCTCTTGTAAGCACTCTTTGCCCTGTTCAGCTGCTCCTTTAACAACTCCTGTTTGGCTTGTTGCTCTTTAAGAAAATCCGCCGTGGCTGGAACAGTTCCCTGCTGGGAGGAGGTGGGCAACACCCAAGGGTTAACCCCATAGAGTGCCTGGAAAGGGGACATCTTGGTAGAGGACTGTACAGAATTATTATATGTAAATTCTGCCATGGGGAGCAGGGCTGGCCAATTGTCTTGCTGATAAGTGGTGTAACTCCTGAGATACTGCTGTAACCATTGGTTAATTTTCTCGGCTTGCCCGTTACTAGCAGGATGATGTGCTGATGACAGGTGGATCTGGACCCCTAATGACTGGAAAAGGGCCCTCCAGAACCTGGAAGTGAACTGTGGGCCTCTGTCACTCACCAAGTGATTCACCATGCCTCTATACCTAAAAACATGGTCCATAAACAACTGTGCTGTGGCTGGTGCAGATGGGAGGCCCTTGCAAGGAATAAAATGCGCCATTTTTGTGAAAAGGTCCACCACCACTAGTATGGAAGTCAGCCCCTGGACTGGGGGTAAATCAGTGATGAAATCCATGGAGATTGTATCCCAAGGCCTACTAGGGGTGGGTAGGGGTTGCAAGAGTCCTGTGGGCTTCCCTGGGAGAGGCTTGGCTCATCTGCAGGTGTGACAAGAAGCAACATAACCCTTTATGTCTGCAGTCATCTTAGGCCACCAGTAGTCACTCAGAGCTCTATGGAGAGTTTTGAAAACACCTCCGTGGCCTGCCATTTGATGGTCATGGCAAAGTCTCAGTACTTCTTCCCTCAATGAAGGGGGAATATATAATCGCCCACTATGCCAGAGGATTCCTGCCTCCACATTGAATGGGGGGGCAGTGTCTTGCAGGCCCCTCTGGAGGTCATCCATCCTGGCCCTGGTGATGTCCTAACAGCCAGGAACCACGCTGAGACAAGGAATAGGTCTCTAGTGTTTTATTACTGCTACGTAACAGAGAATCCTAACAAACCGAAGAAGCATGGGAAAACCCAGACATATAAACCCCAAAGACTAAGGCAGGCCTGATCTGTGTCTCTCTGAATGGCCACCTAATTCCTCAGTACTATGCATGCGCTTTACAGCCTGGATGGGAGCCCCCTGCTTGCCATCCTCACTCATGACAAATAGTATGCAAATACAGAGAAAGCTGAGAATGAGTAAAAGCACGGCAAATACAAACTAAAAACCCTCGCCTCAAACGTAATCCCTCCCCTCACCCTGCCGTTGCAAACTCCCCCCCTCCAGGTGCTGGTAACCGTTTCCACTGATGTCCTGGGAAAATAACCTTGAACACATGAGATAACCCAAACACATTCCAAACCAGCAGCCAACAGATAACAACTCCACGAGATGGAATCCTCCTCCCTTCCCAGATGAAACACGTATCAGTGAAATGACATGCAAAACATTACAATGTACCAGCAACATTGGAACGGCGAACATGACACCAGCTTGACTATCTGGGCTATAGGGTGTCTGACAAGGGCATTGAAATGCACCCTGCAAAAATTCAGGCGATTTTAAGTTGGGAACGTCCCTGCACCCAGAGGCAATTGCAAAGTTTCCTCGGGTCCAGTAATTACTATCGCCAATTTATCCAGGGGTTCACCGAGATTGCCTTGCCCCTCACTGATTTACTCCATACCAAGGGCTTGGGGGAGACATGCAAAGTAAAAAACCCTGGGGCAGTGCTGAATTGGACGCCTGAATGCCAGGCAGCATTTGAGAAATTAAAAACCCTTTTCACTGCTGAGCCTATTCTACAGCACCCCGATCCTGAACGCCCCTTTGTGGTCCAAGTTGATGCTTCTGACTCCTCAGTTGGGGTGATATTGTTACAGAGAGATTCTGAAAATCACTTGAAACCCTGCGCTTATTTGTCCAGAAAATTTTCTGAAACTGAGCGCCGGTGGCATGTTTGGGAAAAGGAGGCTTCGCTTTGGAAGCCTGGCGTCACCTCCTTGAAGGCACTAAATGCCCTTTCGAGGTTTGGACTGATCACAGGAATTTGGAAGCCCTCCGCACCCCCCGGTGTCTCAGTCCTAAACAAATTCGCTGGGCTCAGTTTTTCAGTCATTTCAACTTCCAATTAAAATTTATCCCAGGAAAGAAAAACTTTCTGGCTGATGCTTTGTCGCGTTTACCTCAGGATTTTGACCAGGGGGCAGATGTAGTTGGGACTGTTCTCACTGAACCACAACTGGGTTTGGTTGCTGTCACTCAGAGCCAGACCCGTGAGCAAGCAACCCTGCCCCCAGCCCAGTCTGGGAAGTGGAAAGTACAAGTTCCTTGTCAGTTACAGAAGGACTTTCTAACAGGCGCTGAAATCTGACACTTGGTTGCTAGCTAATAAAGACACTGTTTCTTTTGAAATCGGTCTGGCATGGGTGGAACACCGCCTTTATGTACCTGAAACTTTAAGAGCTGACATTTTACAGCGTTCCCATGATGATAAACTTGCTGGGCACTTTGGTTTTGTCAAAACATTACATTTGGTTCATTGTTAATTCTAGTGGCCTACCTTGAGACGCGATGTAAAAGACTATGTGGCTTCCTGTCCTGTTTGTGCAATGTCGAAACGTGAGGGGGGGAAACCACAGGGGCTTCTACAGCCAGTGGCCAGCCCGTCCCGTCCCTGGGATGAGATTTCTATGGATTTTATTGTGGATCTTCCTCCCAGTCAGAAGAAAACTGTCATTTGGGTTGTAAAATATTTTTTTTCCAAACAGGCACATTTCATTCCATGTGCATCCATCCCGTCAGCCTTGCAATTGGCGTGCCTATTTCTCATCCACATCTACCGCCTCCATGGTAGTCCCTCCCGTTTGGTCAGTGACCGCAGAATGCAGTTTACTTCCCAGTTTTGGAAATCATTTTTAAAATTGATTGGCACCAAACAAGCGCTATCCATGTCTTCCCATCCTGAGACTGATGGTTCTACTGAGATTTTAAACTCCACTCTTTAACAATTTCTTAGAGCATACATTAACTACCATCAGGATGATTGGGTGGAGTTACTACATTTTGCTGAAGTGGCTTACAACAATGCTGTCCATCAAAGTACTGGGCAAAACCCTTTTCATGTGGTTTCTGGTCACGACTTTGTTCCCATCCCTGAACTGCCACAACCCCCTTCCCAAACATGTTCTGCCTCTGACTGGGCTGTTAAGCTGGCTGATTCCTGGCTGGTGATTCAACAAGCTTTGGCTGATGCCCAGGCTGCTTACAAGTTTCAAGCTGATAAGCATCGTTCCTTGCAACACAACTTCAAGATTGGGGATCAGGTGTATCTATCTACCAAATTTATCAAGTCACCACAACCCTCTAAAAAACTTGCTCCCAAGTTCATTGGTCCTTTCCCTATTGTTGGTCTTATCAATCCAGTTACTGTTAAATTGGACCTGCCTCACAATTTGAAACGCTTGCACCCTGTTTTCCATTGCAGCTTGCTCAAGCCTGTCCACCACTCCTCCCACTGGCATCCCCAACCTCCTCCTCCTGCTCCGATCATGATTGACGGCCAACAGCACTTTGAGGTCAAGGAGGTCGTTGATTCTCGCAAGCTTCAAGGCACCCTCCAGTATCTGGTCCGATGGAAACACTTTCCTCATCCTGAATGGGTGTCTGCTCGCCATGTTAATGCTCCTGATTTAGTTCGCCGTTTCCACCTTGCTTACCCTTTGAAGCCTGCTGCTTAGTGTTTTCTTTCTTTTGGGGGGGCAGCATGTCATGTTCACTGTTTCAATGTACAGTATACATCGTAACATTTCACATGCCATGGAGCTGATGAGCGTTTCTGTTTGGGAGGGAGCTGCTGTGAAACCTTGTACCAAGCTCTGTATCTCTGTTCATTACAATGGAATGTGTTTGGGTTATGTTCTCTGTTCAAGGACTTTTCCCGCAGACCATCAGAAACCATTAGGAGCACCTGGGATTGTGAACTTGAGAAGATTCTACAGGGGGAGGGATCTCATTTGCACCGAGGGTTTTTAGTTTGAATTTGGTGCACTTTCATCATTCTCAGCTTTCTCTGTGATCCTGCATACTATTCTTTAATAAATCAGATATCTTTGAATTCCTGCTCAGGAGTCTGATAGTGTTTTAGAATAGGCAATCATTACACAAGGCTTTCATCCTCCATTTTCCCCTGGGTATCATAATAGCTTGTTCTTAGTTTTTCTTCCTCTTTGAAAGACTGTGAATATTTTTTTCTTCAGTTTCTGCATTGTCTAACCTCTCATTCATTTTGCTTGTTTCTAGTAAGGCACTCTTACCTTCCCTGCATGCTGCTCTTAGCCAAAGCATAAACATTGTCCTATATTTTCCTGTTTATTTGGCTGATTCACAACTGGCCAATTGCCTGATTGCACACACTCAACAGAACGCAGCATTAGGATTCCTTGATTTGTATCATACCCCCTTGTATGATGGACAGTGGCAGGGGTAAAGAGCTGTTATGCTGGATCTGTGTTGTTTTATGTAATGTTGATTGCATTTCAACATGTGGTTTCTAACCACAAAAGAAAATAAAATCAGTAATAAACTTGGAAAGCAGAATCCCCTGAGGAGTAGAAGCTGTAAAGAAAAAAGCCCTTTGAAGGCTCTGTCTGACTCACTAACCACTGCATAATGATAGTTCCAATTGTTGACTATTCTATATACATCACCTTCCTTTTATCAATTTAATCACATATAGCTGTGACTTTTATTTATTTATTTATTTATTTATTTATTTATTTATTTAGTTAGTTAGTTAGTTAGTTGTTGCAGGAATCCTATACATTGGTCTGTGGCAGTCTTCCCCAACCCAGCAACCCCCAGATGTATTGAGAGAACATCAGGATTTTCAGTGCATAAGCTTTTTGTCCTAGCATTCTAGTTGTCTATAGGTTCATCCTCATGTCTGCCTACCAAAGATAACCCATAAACCATATATAAACAGCATATGGAATTTATCAACATATCAACCACACACAGACATATATGTATATATATATATATAGAGAGAGAGAGAGGGAGAGTGTTTATCTCTATTATTATTTTGGGGTTTGTGATTATTATTTTGTTTTCTTAGAACATAAATCCTGTAGTTAATTCAAATGTATTGAAACTGATCCTAACCTTTGGGCGTTTTTTTTTAGCTTAGTAAAGAGAGAAAACAGTTCAGTTCATTCTGAAACTGATGAGAAGTGATTTATGTGTGAATTGAGAACTGAATTTGCATTGATTACCTCAATCCCCAACTTTCATTTTTAGTGTCTGCATAGGGAACTGCCCCTGTATATTTTTGGAAGATACATACAAAAAGGGTTAGTTTATTGCTAAGAATAGTTTATATTGATTAGTTTATACATTAAAAAATAAATATTAGGAAAATGCACATTAAAAAAGCCCACCTCTGGGAAATTTACATTAAAAGAACATGGAAAAATTTGCACTGAAAATATAAAAAATTACATTAAAATCTTGTACAAAAGCTCCCTATGTTAGGAGAACTGCAAACAAAAATAGGTGGAGGTATAAAAAAATTGAGTTAAAAAACACAGATCAAAATATTGCCCTACTAATGTATACAATAATAGAATATTTTAGATAAGATTGCATACTAATCTGTGAATCCTCTATTGTCTCTAAAAATAGAATTGTGGAACACCTTTTAAACATTAACACCAGTTTTTCAGTAAAGTAGCTATAGGCTTTTTCCCTTGAAGATATTCTTATTTTAAAATAGGGCGAAATTTAAAAGTATATGATTTCCCTTGTAGCTCAGATTTTAAAAAGTGGATTACATAAAACAGCATCCTGATCTTATCTTTTAAGAAGCACATTCCGATCACTTCTATCTTTGAAAGAATAGACTGTAAGAGCAAGGAGTACCAACCAGAAGATTTGATCTGGGCTTAAATCAGTTTGGAAAATAACCCAACTTCAGAAACCGTCCAATTTGACTTCCCAAATACCAAGTGAGATTTCAGATATTAAAACTTGTCTAGCAGTAGCTATAGTACTTTTAAAATATGGGATGAAAATGCATGCACACATTTGTCCCCTCTGATTTTAACAAAGAAAACTGCCAGTACTTGGTTGTTTAGGGACCAAATCTGATAATATTTGCAACTGAAGCTGCTTTTCCTGGGTGGATAAAGAGTGGCAGATTTCTGACTGAGAGACATAGGGGCTTGTGTGCAAAGGTAATATTTACCGGATTGGGATGGTTAAAAAGAATTAATTAGTCCTCCCTAGGTTTGCTCTATGAAAATGGCAGACATTGTGATTTTTAAAAATAATCCTTAGAAAAAGGGTGTGCAGGTATTTTAGAGGTAGGTTGCTTAAGTTCTGGTCATTTTATTTAAAAAAGGATCATCTCCTTTGATTTGGGAACCAAGGATTCCGCAGTCCCGTCCCGTCCCCCCCCCCCCCCCCATGATGGGAAAATCTCTACTGAACTATTTTCTATAATCAGAAGGCAGACTTGACTTAGGTCAGTCACATTTCTCTCCTAATCTGGTGTTCTCCAGAGAAGCAAAATCTGAAAGGGCCTGCTTTTCAGCAGCATCAGAAGTACTGATTTCATACTCAAACCTCTGCAGTCCTGATTCAGTTTTGGTAATTTTCTGAGGGTCCTTCTGCATTTTATGTACTATAAAAATAGGTTGATTTGATTAGGAATTGAGCCAAAAACACTCCTATCCTGACCCTCATTCTTGAACACAAAAAGCTGGGGAAAGATATTCTGCAGGAATATGTTTGTTGCTATGATGCCTTCCAATGCTGTCCTCCACTATAAGAGCCGACCAAGATGGTTACAAATGAGGCAGCTCCTTTACAAAATGTTGGCAGTCATTTTCTAACATTCAAAAGCACCTCAGAACACAGCTTTGGGGAGGAGAGAGAAACTGTAGGGTGGCCACCTCAGTTCTTCTCTCTAAAGAGTGTTCTGGGCTGTGTGTCAAACCTGGCAAGATGGCAGACAGAGCCCACCCCTATGGAATGTGTACATGACATCACCACATCCACAGAAAGTTCAGGGCTTGCATCCCAGTGCCTGCCATCGTGCTGGTTCTGACCACCACCACCCTCTGCTTCTTCCCACAAAAGGATTTCAACTCCTCTGAACTAGAGTCTGTGTGAAATACCAGATCAGACGGCAAGTTGGACAGTAGAGAAATAGCTCTGGCCCTTTCAGCACTTCCTGGAAATCATATTTGTCTGGGTTTCTGTCCATGTTTCTATCCATATACATGTTTGCAGTTGGTGTTCTTTTTTCTAAAGTAGGTCTTAGCGTAGTAAGTCTTCGGGTTGTAGAATTTTCCTGGCAGAATTCTTGTGACAAACTTGCTAGGAGAAGATTTGTGTTTGTCGTACTGGTCTTAGTTCATTTCCCCTCTAGTAACTTACGGCATCTTCAAAGCATTTCTCAGGCTTTGTTGAAGTGATACAAAGCCTGTCCACATTGCTGTTGTTTTGATGCAACAATGGTTAGATCGCTGTAGAAGGTGGAATATGTTGCTAAGGGAGAAACGAGGCACAGGAGCCAATCAGGAGAAATACAAAAAGCCAAAATCAAGCAGGGAACCAAGTGTTTGCTTGCATATGTATGTTCCAGGACTGTGAGGGTTGCATGCCTGTGTACTGTTAGGCTGACGGCATGATGAAAATCAAGGCATATTGCAGATAACTAAAGATTAGGGGAAATCTAAAATTTAAAAACTTTAAATTGCAAGATATGATATAGAATCTGATAAACAGTCAGAGTTCATGGCAATGTATTGCACAAGGACCACATTATTTACTTTTTTGTTTGTTTAGGAAGGTTTTTATCTCAGTCATCACAACTTTAAGCAGTTCGCAAACAAGAAATCGCAGTGATACAGTAAAAAAAAAAAAAGAAAGCCATAAAACAAAGCTTTCTCAGATTATAAAACATAGAAACAATAAACAGCAAATGGTGCAGATGCAAAAGTCACGCAAATGCATCATCAGTTTTAGGAGAATGGCAGCCTGCGTTAGCCAGGATCTCCCGGGGTTGTAGGCTAGACTGGAAAATCACAAAACATCCTAGAAGGTGATGGCAAACCAATTCTTCATTACCGAGGAAAACACATGGATGTGGCTCGTGAAGTTGCCGGGAATTGAGTGACTTGCTTTAGAAGCTCGCAGTTTGAACTTTCTATTGTGATGTTTCATTTTACTTAGAATGTTATTGAAAATAATCAAAGTCAGGTGAAGCACGGAACCCAACAGACAGCAAGAGAGCATCCATGATCATATACTTGCTGATTACGTTCCCTGTTCCAAGCCACCTAATTTGTATTCCAATGCCAAAATTTGGACTTGAACTTGCTTAGTACTTGGATAGAAGGCGGCCATGGAAGGCTGGATGGAAAAATAGAAACTGGGAAGAAGTCAGTTGTGGCAAGACACTTTGGTTTTGTGGACAAGACAATGACAGGGATGTGTCTGTCAAGGTACTGTCTTGTAGGAGATTTTACTTCAGAAGCATTCAGTATATACTGCAGCATGCAAATTCCCCACGTACAGTAATGTTTTATTTTAATTCAAATATTTCACAGAATAATTGAAATCAGGCAAAGCAAAGTCTCTAGAAATGTTGGCTAATTGATGCCTACATGTATTATATTACCTGTTTCAATCTCCCAAATTTGTATTTCCCATGCAGGGGCTAAGGCTGAAATAAACTTCCTAAGTAGTGTTAATACTTCTCTTAATTTTACAAAGCAGGCCTCTTTTTTAAAAATGCACAGAAAAAATATGTCCAAAAGGCACACCATGTGCCTAAAAATGTTCTGTTATTAAAAAAGAATATTAAAAAAATGCAAGCACCATAGGAAATGTAAGAAAATGCAGAACTTTTTTTTAGAGATTCCCCCCTCTCCCCCTACTAGATCTCAAACTGCTGTGGAAATGTGGCAAATAAATGTAAGACTGGAAAACATTAAAAAGTAAGATAAACTGGAAATAGCACTGTCTGTTTCTACTTACATTCTTTTCAATCTAGGGTTTCTTTCCATAAAAACAATGGATTTTCTCAAACAGCGATGGAGCCTGCTATTCTATCCTTGAATTAAAAACAACTTTCAGGACCACCACCCCCTTCTAAGTTAAAATGACTCTTAACTATAAAATGACTGAATTCTTTAAAAACAGAAAATAAAGTTGACATCTTCCCTTCTCAGGTTTTGCTAGATTTTCACACATACATAAGCATACAATAAGCTCCCTGGATTTAATAATTCTGGGCTACTAAGCTTCCTTGATTTTTTTGTTTTAGCAGAGGAGAACATTAGCACTTTTTAGGTTTCAAATTTGAGTGCCACTAACTCTTACTGAAACTCCGAAAAATATCATTAGTAGTCCTGAAGTCTTTTTTCTTTTTCTGAAATTCCTCAAATACTTCCCTTTTTGGTATTTGAAGTTCCCTTTTTGGAATTTTTTGAAGTTTTGATTAAAGTAAAAATCTGTAACAAATAGTGGTCCTGGGTATAAGCATTTTTCATGGCACAGTATTTCTGCAAGTGTCCCAAATGCCCAATTGGTGAGAGGGAATTGGTCTGCATGGATACTATGACTAATATTTCCTAGGTTTTCTGATGGGAATAAATAGTCCTTTGCTGATATATTCTGCTCACTTTACTTATTTTTTTCCTTGAAACTTCTTAGTGCTTTTCCCAAGACAGAATCAACAATTCAATGTGGGTAGGTAGTATGTTTATTGGTAGATCTGTGCAGGAGTGGTTTGCACTGCTGCTGAATTTTCTTTTAGGGACTGCTCATGTTCACTTTCAAAACTGGGTCTGCAACTGCTGTAAATCAGTGTCTTATAACTCTGGAGCCATACCTGGTTTGGGAGAAGACTTTAGGAGTTGGGTGGGCCAATGGCCCTTTGCAATAGGTCAGACTTTATGGACTTCTTTCCCCCTTTTTGTTTGTTTCTATCTGATGAGCTGCTTGCCATATTCTGATATTTGCAATTCTTGGAAATCTGTGCCTCTGTTAACAGCGATATGCTCTAGGTCTCCCCTAGAAATGTTCCAACTGTTCTCAGGGCCTCCCATATTAATTATGCAGATGAACAGCTTGTGCAAACTTTTTTATCCTTATGGTTACATTCTGGAGACTATATATAAAAAAAGATGAAGTCCTTTTATTGGTATAGTTAACTGGCTGGGACTATTATTTTATTGAGGGTTTGGGGTTTGGGAGGAGGGTAGATGGCATTGAAGAAGTTGTGACTTCATTGAGCTGTTAGTGGGGAATAAAACAGGACAAAAGGCAGACTTCAGGATTTTTAGGAAATGATAGGGAGGCATACTAGGAAGTTAGGGATACAGGAGCTTAAGCTGAGCAATTCTAAAGTCAGACTAGTCAACAGATGACATTAGAGTCTCCCAGAGGAATTGAGCTTTTATTGTTAATGAGCCAAAGTAGTCATTAGTACAACTCCAATGATGTCATTAAATTTACATTGTATGCCAGGAATGATTTTTTTATGTGTGCCTCATGAAGGAAGATATATATACTGTATATATGTATGTATGTATGTATGTGTGTGTATATATATATAGAGAGAGAGAGAGAGAGAGAGACAGAGAGAGAGGGGCCACTTCAGACTGCTGGCAAAGCTTACAGGATCATCTGTTCCTCATTAAAAAAAAAATCCCTTTATGTAAAGGTAGATGCCAAAAAGTAGACTAGAGTAACCTGTTTCCCTGATGCCCAGTTTCTGTGAGGAAGGAGCTTTTCAAAACATGTTTTTATTCTTTCATATGCAAGAACATTAAATTATGTAAGTTTCCACATTTATGACTCTTCTAACCTTCCAGGCTAAATTTTCTCCCCAGTGATACTCTCAAACCATCCATGAGCAGATTGGAAATCTTCCCTTGCTTTCAGGAACCAAGGGTCTGTGGGTGTGTATGAGTCACACATGTTGTGTCCTAGCCCTAGAACCTCTGCTTTTTGAGATGTGCCTGAACCCACATTCATCTCTCCTAGAAGTCCTCTTCTTTGAAGTGGCTATGAAAAGTTGTCAACTGAAGGTCATAACTGACCTTTGCTTGTCCTCACAGGTTTCAGCACAGGATGTAAATTAAGGATATGAGACCCTATTCTATCTGAGGAGAAAGTCTGTGTGGACAAAATGCTGCATGATCCTATAACTGTAGTTCTCTTATACTTTACTTTAAAATCAAGTCATCAAGTCAACGTTATTCATTTTTATAAGTAAGTCTCACCATTTTTCTTTTACAGGTTCCTTCCACTCCCTGGTGCCAAGCTGCTGTAGTCACACATCAAAGCAATAAAGCTCATTTGCAGGAGAAAAGTTACACAGAATATAAACACCACTTCTGGAAAGGTAAATATGGATTAAGTAGGGGACAAAATTTGTCTTTCAGAAGAGCAAGGTTTAAAATGAAAGAGATTTATTTATGAGCCTTTCAGAATATGAAATATATATATATATATATATATATATATATATATATATATATATATATAATGCTAACATAGTTAGGAGGCAAATTTTGTTCTCTTGTGTCAGAACATTGGAAAATCTAAGGAGGTTCAGCTTTTCCCTGTGATGAAGGGGAATGCTAGAAAATGGTAGAACAAAAAGTTCCAAATATTTGTTTGAAGGATGATTTGGATTATTACCAAAAGTCAAAATCAAACCAGCACTGTTTTGTTCGGTCCCATTTGCTTCTTTAGCTCCCGTGCTGAGAAAGAGATGGAGATGAGAGCAACTGAGCAAACACTGTTCTTTGCAGTGTTTGCAAATGGATCAGAGGGGAAGAAATAAGAATCTCAAGAGCTAGAAATATTTGGTAGAGATTTCCATCTCTGCTCTACAGACCTAAGAGGTAAAGTGAACGAAAGTTCCTGTGACCCAATTAAACCTTTGTGATTTGTTCCTCATTAAAAAAAATGCTGGAAGGTTTATCCTGGAAGTCAGGAGAGGATAAATTAAAGCAATGGTAACTTTTAGGGAAAAATTTCACAGGACCAGATCTTTTCTTAGGCCTCCCATGTTAAGGTACCAGTCATGATATATTGTGATGGAGGTACTGTATTTGTCTCTCTGTGTGAATGGACTGTAACTACGTAGTATATACTGAAAGGATGACATATCTATATCCACGGTATTCCATAAGGAGTTACTTTGTGATTGAGGTGGCATATAAGTTGATCAAACATTTTTCTGTGACCTACCTGGCTAGCAATTACATAAATAAAAAATGAGGTGGGATCTGGCATGACTTATTCTTGACAAATCCATGATGGATTCAAGTAATCAGTGCATTGTTTTCTATACAGATTGCTTAAGCATTTGTTCTAAAATTTTGTCTAGTACTGATGTTAAAGAGATTATAGTTGCTAGGTAAAATCAAGTGTTTCCTCAGCAGGATTTGATTTCTTGTCTCTTCAATAGTCCTGCATACCTTCAAAATCTGCTCTAGAGGCCAGGAGAACCCTCAAGAGGGATTCTGAGGTTACAAGAGTAGATCTGTAAGAGAAAGGGGGAATCACCCTTCTCATTTTATTCATAGATTTTGTTTTTTTTGTAGCTATATAAAATGGGTTAAGTTTGATTTCCCAAGTGGTATTGATGAGTGTATTTAGTTTTCAGAAAACCATTGACATGTGGGACAAATCAGCACATCCTATGCAGAGTTTGACAAATAAATTTGTAGTGTTTTTGTAACTTATGGAAGAACAAATAAAACTCTCCATGTTAAAAGAGATACTTTTTTCAGGAAAAGTGGTACAAAATACAGCATTCTTTTTTTTTAATCTACTAAGAGCTTGATACTTTAGCCCTCTTGTCTCTCTCTTGTTTTATGGATTCTTAAAAGCCTATATTTAGAAACAGAGTAATCTGTCTTTAAAAGATTTGTTTTCTCAACATAAAAAGGAATCATTCCTCATCCTTCTTGTTCTGTCATGTCATGGAGATTTTTGTAAAGGTTAACATTATTGTAAAAAAAATAAGGCCTAGATTACTAAAGAATACTGTTGTGTCTTCCAGTGGGAAGGCTCATTAAATATACATACATGTTCATTATTATGTATTTCAACTGTAATAATTTTAACCCAGCCAAGTGAATGCATAGGTCAGTAACAGATGACTCTCTGAGCATTCTTTCAGGGTTCAGTGATACTGTTTTACTAGGCCAGTGTCTTCCGCTGATATCCATATGAAATTTGATTGCAGTGGCCAGGGCTGCAACTAGGGGGGGGGGCAACCAGGGCATGTGCCCCGGGTGCCGCGCTGGTGGGGTGCCAAAATGAGTGCTGGGGGGCGCCAAACTGGGTGCGGAATCCATGTTTGCCCCAGGTGACACAGACCCTAGTTGCAGCCCTGGCAGTGGCCAAGTGTTTTTCAGTACTATAGAAGTACAACTTTTGTAGCTTCCCACAAAATATAGCAATTAGATGGTGGGAGAGTTCCTCATGACCAAAATTCTCTCCATATTCGAAGCAAGCATACCAGAAGAAAACTAGCTGGAAATGTTCTCCTTAAAACTACCTAGGAACAGTTTTTGTCATTTTCAGTTTTGGAGAGGCAGATCCAAAAACGCAACCCTCTGCCTGAAGTCTAAAGCAGTATTTCTCAACCTCAGCAACTTTAAGATGTGTGGACTTCAGCTCCCAGAATTCAACACCTAGTCCCTCTCAGCATTGGAGTGGAGTTCAGTAATATTGAGTAGGTCACAAAATGTTGTCTAGAATGTTGAATTGTAGTTCCATCTAAGATACGTGAGACCCTGGAGTGACTGTTCAATGTCCCCTCAGCCCCCAGATGTTTGGGTTTCATCTAGCATTCTTCTCCCAGTACACCCCACCATTCCATACATTACCACTATTTCTGGTGTTTAGAAAGCTGCTGAAAAGTTTGGTTACTCCAAGAACATTTGGAATGCTAGAGTAAGGCACCACACCTTTGATGAGTCAAGATACAATATGGGCATATTGAACTGTTATTTATGATGTTTTATTTTATTGTGTTTTAAATGGTGTGTATTTTTGAAGATGCTTTTTTATTGATTTGGTTTTAAAAGACATACCATGTTCAGAGATTATTTATTTATTTATTTATTTATATTTCAAATTATGCTGTGTGCCGCTTAAAATTGTATAATCAAAGCTACTAGAAAGCATGCAAAATGAACAAATACTTCTACATTCCTGTTGTGAGAAAAAAATTAGGTTTGTGTGCCAATCTCGATACAAAAGAAACATCAGGAGAATATTTATTTATTTGATTGATATGTTGCCTTTCATTCAGAAGCTCAAGGTGGCATATACACACTCCTTCCTCCTATTTTTCCCCACAACAACAACCCTGTGAGATAAGTTGATCTGAGAGAGCGTGACTGGCTAAAAGTCACCTAGTGGGCTTCCATAGCTAAGGGTAGATATGAATCTGTCTTTCTGATGTCAGTCTAATGCCTTAACCACTACACTATATGCAGCTTCAGCTTTTCAAGTTGCTTAAATCATGACACCATCCTGACTTCTGCTGCTGTGGTAGTAAATACACAGTATTGGGAGTAAACCCTATTTTTTATGTCGAGTTAATATAATCATAATAAAATTATCATGTATGCTCATGTACATGACCAGCCTAAATACTGTGGTGACTAGCTAAGCTCTGCTGGTTTCTAGTACACTTAGATGCTGACTCTGGATATCTTTGCAACTTCTCCATTATTTGCCAATCTCAGAAGATAATCTGGAGACCTCCTGGGTTCCAGAGGGGGGAAATCCTGCTTAGTTGTACTAGTACTGAACAAGATGGTCCAAATGATACAAATCCATGTAAGGCCACTTCCAGTGTTCCAATAAGTAACATAAGTGAGATCTGTTTCACTTTATTATGTGAATAACTGTTTCACTGTTATTATGAGTTAGATCTCTGGAGTTGTGCAGTTCTGCTTCCCTCCTTAATGTCTTCCAAATCAACAAAAGAATCTAATTTTACAGTCCTGTATATTCTATTGGCTTTG
Source organism: Candoia aspera (assembly GCF_035149785.1). NCBI lineage: Eukaryota > Metazoa > Chordata > Lepidosauria > Squamata > Candoiidae > Candoia > Candoia aspera. The sequence goes on from NC_086154.1 coordinate 188,771,268, forward strand.
ACATGTTACTCTCATAACTAAGGAGGTAATAGTAATAGTAATAATAATAATAATGCCATTCCATATGATAAAACCATTTTGTCCACATAGCACCAGTTTCATGTGGCTCATTGCACATTTGTTGATGATTGGTTATGTGTGGGGTAGATGGGAGAGGTCCTAGAAAGGGATTCCTCAAAGCTAACATGGTAGAAAATATCTGTGTTTAGCTGTGTTCTCTGGAACAGTCCAGTCTTTTTTTGTTACACTGCCATATTTAGTGTAACACAGTCCAGCTGATACAGTTAATGTCTCAAGTTTCTGTACAGAATGCTGCAGCCATGTGGTAGTGATCTACCATCAGCTTAGAGTCAATGACAACATCAAGTGACAAAACTTACGTTATGGCTGTCTGCACTATACCTGAGGCAGCAGAGACTAAACAGAGGAAGTAATTTTTAGTGCTGGGTAGCTGAGAACTGAAAGCTGAAATGTGTGTGCTTACACGCACACACATGCACACACATTTATGTTAGAATCAACAGAGAGATAAAAGTGACTCTGTTTTATTTTATCCTGATTACAGATATGCGATTGGGCCTCATAAAAAGTCTCACACAAGCATGCATGTTCTGTATTTGAATCAAACTTTCATGTTGTGACTTTTCACCTGGCCAGTATTAGTTTGTGTACTGATCCTGGTAAGAGACATGAGAGGGCAGATAGCCCTGGAAAAATACAACAACTATACAACAGCAGAAGCTGAAACCTGAGAAGATTTGGTTTCTGAACACGCATTGATTCCTAGACCTGTTTGATTCTTTGAAGAACAGGGATGTTGGTACTGTTGGAGGTCCCAGAAAATCCGCATGCTTCATTAGCATGTGAATGAGTTTGTCCTAGGTTGCAAATTCTCTATGTGCTTCTGGATGAAGCTGTTAGTTGTCCCTCCCACATTCTTTATCTCACTTCCTCCTTCTTCACCATTCTGGAAGGCAGCATGTGGCTCCTCCTCCTTCCATCTTGGGGCCATGTGTGCACCTAGAGTGAGGAGGTTTCCTTTTTCTGCATGCAGCTCTTAGCAGCAATGAAGGCTAAGAGTCAATTCAGTTTAGGGAAAAGAAAGAAGAACGAGAATCATCATTTTTCTTCTGAATGGATGTAACTGGACCGAATAAATCAGTAAGACTCTTTCTACTTACTTTTGAACCTACTTTGTCTAAGTGTGTAATTCTTTATGCTTGGGTGGGCAAGTGTTTAAGATCAATAACCTATATTTCTCTAACGTGCTCATTAATGCTATTTTAGATAATATTCTTTTTCTGTGTGCATCTTTTGCTGTGTTAAGCTCTGCTCCACTCAGTGGTCCTAGCTGTCCACTAATGGCTTCAGGTACCAGGACCAGCAAGAGATTCAATAAGGAATAAGAGAACTTGTATGCATACAACATAAATGATACATGCATGATAGAAAGATGGTTCTTTATGAAGTTCTGAGCAAGCCAGAGGATTATAAAAGCCCCCACTCTACAGAGGAATGCAGAGAAGAATCCATTTATATAATTCATCTCACTCATGGTGTGATGCCTTCATTTCTCCAGCTTATCCTTAAATTAAGCAGTATTTGTGAGAGAGGAAAACAATAGATGATGGCTATTTTGCTACTTAAATGAATTGTTAGTTGGTAAGTAAAAAAAGTTAGTGATTTAAATTCAAGCTAGGTCTCCAAGAATCTCCTTTTCTTTGGAATCCACACAAAATATGGTAACACAAAGCTCCATTCTAATGTTCATTTTTCAAACAGAGCTGAAAGAACATGAATACGTTATGTACAGAATACACACACACTGTATTTCTGTTCCAAGGCTTACATTCTAGGCCTTTTCCTTTTCCTTAAGTCAACAGAAATTTGGCTATTCTCCTCCAGGCCTTGAGTTTGGGACACATCTGCTCTGGATTTGCATAATGGTTCTGACTAGTCCAAGAACCTCTGGTTCCCGCCTTGCCAGCTTCTTGAATTTTTTTTTCAAACTGACTAATCTCACCAAGCTAGTTTTGAAAAGGTAAGCATGGTCAGACCTGATAATACTTAGAAAGGAGCATCTCAGAATATCCAGGTGATAGGCTGGACCAGAAAGTTAAAAAAACAAACAAACACCTTTTTCCAGTCACCTGGGAGCTGAGGGCCTAACTTTTCTCCCTCAGAGGACTGGAAAAATGGTGAAACAATGTACAGTGCAGCAGGAAGCTCTGGCAAAGAGAAAAAAAGATATAAAAAAAAATTCCTGAGTTTTCAAACCATCTTCTAGAAAAGAAGAAAACATAAATGAAGAGAAGAAATAGATAATACAATAAAATACAAATAAATAAGGAATTTACAATTGTGATGGAGTTTTTCAATATATCAATACATATATCAATATATTCAATATATATAATATTGGACTACTGCAACACGCTCTACATGGGGCTGCCTTTGAAGAGCATTTGGAGGCTTCAGCTGGTACAAAATGCAGCTGCCTGGGTTGTAAATAGTGTCGGCTACTCAGCACACGTAACACCTCTGCTTCAGGAGCTGCGTTGGTTGCCGGTGTGTTCTCAGGTGCAATTCAAGGTGTTGGTTGTCACCTTTAAGGACCTTCATGGCTTGGGATTGGGTCACCTGAGGGACCGTCTTTTCCCAGTTAGTTCTGCCCGTCCAATCCTGTCCAGCAGGATGGGCACGCTCTGGGTCCTGTCAGCCAAGGAATGTTGGCTAGTGGGGACTAGGAGACGTGCCTTTTCTGCTGTGGTGCCTGCCCTCTGGAACATCCTCCCTCCGGATATCAGGATGGCCCCGACCCTGTTGGCTTTCCGGAAGGCCTTGAAGACCTGGCTTTGTGCCCAGGCCTGGGGCCCTGAGTGTGGGAAGGGCCCCATTGCATGGTTATGTTAACACCATGGCTTTTAGATCGCTCAGCTGGTAGACTGTAATCTAACCATGGATTCCTGAGGTCTTGGAGGAAAAGTAGTAGTTAGTTATTATATTAGTAAGAAATGACAAAATAATCATTTACATTTCAGTTTCCGTCTGATACTCAAGGCAGAATCTCCTCTAATTTTATGCCCATGACAACCCTGTAAGAGTAGAGGAACTGAGTGAGGGTGTTGGCCAAGAAGGCCTGTGACTCGGTGAGAGTTGTCACCCAATAAACCACACCAAGGTGGGAAGGTCCTTTGTTCTCTTCTATTTCTGTGCACAGCAACAAGAGAGGGCCCCTGCTCAATTGCAAGAGCCCTGAACAACATGCCTGGCTTCTCTTTTATACAGTACATTTTTTAGCAAGGAAATAAAGGCAGCAAAATTTCTTTATTGGCTATTTCTTTTAGCACTTGCGCAGTAACTGTACATGCTACATGCTATCCCATAATATCCCTTAGCATGTTCTATGTTTTCTAAGGCCTCCACCTTAGGGGTGTGCATTTTACTATGTTAATTAACCCTTAGGTCACAGCTAGATCAGCTGGTGGTCTCATAACTAGGTTGTTCTGCAGTTTCTGAATAGCTGGAAACTAAGCTTCCTTTTTTCCAAATACAACAGGCCTTCTTCCTGCTGTCAGCCACCTGTTCAACCCACATCCTCTTGAAACTTAACCACATGCATCTAATATTGCCTTGTGAGTAAGCAAGCATTAAACAATAATTTTCCTAAGTGTCCCTGGGCCCTCAAGGATGTCAGCCCTACAAGGCAGACCAGACCAAGATATACACTCCACAGAAGACTAAAGACACCTTTATTTAGATCGGCTATAGTCACATAATCTTGCAATCTGATGTGCTCCCTTCCTCTCTCTTTTATAACCATGTGAATTCTTTAATTTTGGGATTTGATGATTAGAATTGTTTATGATTATAGAAATATTGTGTACTATTGTTAATTTTAAGGTAAGAGGTAAACATATCTTATATTTGTATCTGTACCAAAGGAAGTTGGAAGCTATTCTTTTTCTTTTCTGCATGCTTAATTTTGCTTTCTTTCTGATCTTTTCTTCTCAATTCTTTTTCTTCTGTTTTTTTATAACCATGTGAATTAGGGAGGTGTCTGCCTGCGGCGTTTGCATACTTTCTATATGTCCCAGACTTAACCTATGTTTTCCTTCTCGTCCCTTTGGTAGCAGTTCTCCCCTCTGCCCCTCAAGGTCATCCTCTTTACCCTCTACGGAGAGTGACCCACTCAACATCACCCAATGAACTCTGAAATCTTCATGGTTCCATCCCAAGTCTAACCCCATAATCATTGCCCTACGCTGATCTAAAAGGACAACATGAAACCACATTTGGCCTTGTAGGAGCAGTCTTCCCTAAGCTTAGACCAAGAAATATATCAAAATCATTGAAGAGGTAACTAGGGCTAAAGGATCATCTGTCATTGTGGCAACTGACTTTCCCTAAACCTGAATCTCCTTCAATACTGGGGGAAAAAAAAGACCAGAAGGTAACTGTTAGGCTGACTACCTCACACAGGTAGTAAAGTATTAAGTAGTTCTAGCAAGGAAAATCTGTCTTTTGAAATGAACAGAAACCACTTGTGAATGTGTTTGTGGTTGACTTCACCCAATGTCTCTGTTGACTGTGTGTGTTTTTTTTTAATCCAAGGCCTCTTTTGAACTGATCCTGCCAAATGGGAAGTTTATATGATGATAATGTTTGGAACCATAAAACTAGTTTATAATTCCTTCACAAAGGCATAGTTATTACACATGGGAAATATGTATGCAGTTTGTTTAAACAGAAAGAAAAGCAATTTCCATCTTTATTTGGAGAAAAAAATAGTTCAAGGATGAGGTGAGCATTCACCACTACTTGACAGCTACAAGAAATGTGCATTCCCCAATACAGTTCTGCTCTCCAGATGCGAACAATGGTGGCAGGCAATAACAAAGCCACAATTTTAGATACTTCATGCTGCTAAAAACTTTTCCTTACTAAATAGTACTAAAATTAGTGGATGATGCAGGTCAGACTATTGAGATTTACAGATATAATTCTGTCTTTTTCTGTCTCATTGGCCAGACTTGTGTTGTATTTACTTACTTTTAAAAACACACTCATTAATGCATTTAAATGGCTGTGATTCTCGGCTGTTACATTAATTCTGAAGTAAGTGGGGTTAAATTTAAATAACTAAAATGTGTGAAAGAATGCTGCTGTTAGAGCTGTTCATCTTGTAGCTGGAACTAAAAGGACAGAAAATGTTAAAAGTTAATTCAGAAGTTAAATGTGAATTTTATAAGGATAATGAAGTGAGAGACTGGAAAATATTTTAGAACTCTTTTTCTTCAAGAAACCTTTTATTTTTAAGCTATCAATTTCTTCTCTTTCTTGGACTTATTTCTACACATATTTCCTTGGCAGCAGCTCTCACTGAACTAGTGCATAGGATCAATTAGAATTAAGTGGTTATCTTATGCTTTGTTAAATTATTGACTTTAAATCCTTTCTCCATTGTTCTTGGTGATATCACAGCATGTACTTTAAGACACTTCAGTCAAAATTCAAGTTCACAGAGGTATTCAACTCATCATAGGATGGGGGGGGGCTATATATTAATTTACTTTGCCTTTCCATCCAACAGGATAATCAAAGCAGTTCCTTTGAGCAATAGCAGCAGCTGTACAGCTAATCTTTCTGTTAGTGAAAATAGATAAGCTTATGCAGCTTCATCTGTAAATCCAATGGCACACTAACAATGCAATTTTATGTGCTAGTACTCAAAAGTAAATTCTGCTTGAGGGCTCTCTCTCCAGAAAATGTGCATAGGGTTCGGACACAAACATATCTTATTTATAAGAAGATTTTAGTTATTTTATTTTATATTTCATTATTTATTAAATTGATTTACATGGCTGCCCACTCACAGATGTGACTCTGGGTGGCTATCAACACATTGAAAACAATAAAAAAACTATCTACAGAAAGATAAAAATCTACAGTGGTTGCCAAGAACAAATCCAATAAACACTCAACAGTAACAATAACATCCCATGGGCCATCTAATCTTAGCACTTTGCAAAAGGCAGTTTGGGGCAATCTAATCTTGGGGGGAGTGGTGTTCCAGAGGCCAGGCGCTGGGACAGAAAAGACCCACTTCTTAGATCCAATTAGATGGCATTTGTTAATTGATTGTAAGCACTGCCTCCTGTCCAGAAACAGGCACACTGGTGCACAAAACAAGTAGGACAAAAGCCTTCCTGGCCGTGGCTGCTGCTGCTCTTCAAACAGCAGAAGGACCCCCAAACTGTCTACCAGTTCAGTTTGGAGTAGGGCGACCCCATTCAAAACCAAAGAAGAAAAACACTGGATCCCTACAAGGGCCCTAAGACTCACAACTACTCAGTCTAGCTAGGGTTAAGCTGAAGCCTACTGTTTCCCATCCAGACCCCCATAGCTTCCAGACACTGAAAACAAACCTGCAGCATAGCACTTGGTTTGCTTGGAGTAGAGATGTAGAGCTGGGCATCATCAGCATATTGATTATACCTCCCCCATGCTGTTGGATGACCTTGACCAGTGGCTTCATGTAGATGTTAAGTAGGAGTGGGGAGAGTATAGTTCCAGCATTTTGTAAATACTTTTGATTTCAGAGGACTAATGCTTTTTTGTCAGTTCATTCATTCATTATTAAGTCTGTTAAGTCAATCAGAACTTTTGACAATTGCAAAAATCAACAACTTTAGTAAGGCTAAGGGCTCTGCTTAGTTTCTCTGTTACCTTACATTTGAAGATTGTGTCCTACATGTAAGTACTTGGTTCAGGAAATGGTATCTGCCCATTGAAGAGGAAATAGTTATTATAAATAATCTGATTTTTGTTACTGCCCTATTATATTCCCAGGATAGCCAGCAATATAATGTTTCATTTAAAATGTTTTAAATTAAATTTTAATTAAATTAATGACATGTGTTCACTGAAATTTTAATTAAAATGTTTTCAGTCACTACAACAATGTCTTGCAAGATATGATTTGTTCACCAGAGCTTTGTGAACGTTGTTTAAGTGATGTGTGTGAAAGGTGAAAGCCCCCCTGTGCAAGCACTGTCATGTCTGACCCTTTGGAGGGACGCCACTTTCACGGCGTTTTCTTGGCAGACTATAGTGGGGTGGTTTGCCATTGCCTTCCCCAGTCGTCACCTTCCCCAGCAACCTGGGTACTCATTTTACCGACCTCGGAAGGATGAAAGGCTGAGTCGACCTGAGCCGGCTACCTGAGAATCCAGCTTCTGCTGGGATCGAACTTGGGTCATGGGGAGAGTTTCAGTTGCAATACTGCTGCTTACCACTCAGCCACACGAAGCTCATAAGTGATGTACTGCCTCCTTAAAATGATATCAGATACTCAACACACAGAAACAATCACTCAGTCCCAATACTGGTCTGGTTGCCTCTTCTATAACTCTGTGCTCATCCATATGACACTCATATGAAAATATAAAGGTATTTTAGACTGAGATAGACAATCGCTGATTGGCTTTGCCTAGTGTCGTCTATTACAGAGAAGGGAATCTGTAGCCTTTGGGATGTTATAGTTCAATGACCCCCAGCATCTCTCAACATTGGCCATGCTGGCTGAGTATGTAGGGAGTTATAATTCAGTATCATCTCCAAAGGTTACTCAACTCACTGTTGAGTTTTCCACAGTGGGTCAAAGAGGAGGTTTCTCCAGTATGTGCTACCATGGATCTGTGTTTTTGTTTAAACATTCTTATAATTGAAAGAAGATTAAAACAGCAGCTCCTGCAAGATTTTATGTTGGTTAAGTTTTTATGCACTTTGAGTATGAGACTACAAGTGAGATTACAAAGTTTTCCAACAAGTTTAAAAAATGTACCCAAATGATCTGCAAATTCGTTGTGTAAGGGATTTTCCTACAAAGATTTGTGTTCCCTTTCCTTGTCTTACCCCTCAAGGTGCAGAGCGCCCACTACAGGTACAGTCTGAATAATCCCAGTTTAAATAGCCAAGAATGGGAGTCTCTTTCCTAATACTCAGAATCAGTTGAGCCTTGCTCCTTTTAATGGCAGGGCTGATCTACTCATCCAGTCACGTTGTTTTGCAACCTGTGAGCAGCTCACATGGCAATTATATACAGTTAACGTGCAGTGGGAGGGAAAAACAATGGTCTGTATTCCTCCTTAGTTTTCCTGTTTGGAAGCTTAGAAACCACATCTGTTTTCACTCCTTTCTTTGACTTTCTGTGCTTTTTGCAATCTTGATACAGCAAGTGAGTTTTGCTGGAGGACAACCGATCCCCGTTTCGGTGCCTCTCTGCCTGTGTGGATTCGTTTAGCTTGCAAGTCAAACAGTGGTAGCAATGGTGCGGGAATTCTTTCTGCCTGTAGCCATAAAACTTTATTTGCACTGAGGAGGAAAAGGGGAGAAAAAAGCAATGGGTCTGCCAGAATCACTGCTGAATGTTAAATCTGCAGCAGATGCCTCCCTTCATGTCAAATGTGGGCTATCCGAACAAAGATGAAGTCAATACAGACAGGTTGCTTCTCCCCCTCGCAAATATAACATGTTTTGTTCTAAGAACAAACTTTAGGGATTCTGGCCTCTGTTAGCCAAGTAGATTGTTTGTGTGAAATGAATGTCACAATAATGAAGAAGTCTTTCTGTAAGCCATGTAAGAACATATGGGACTGCAATAACAACAAGAACAACAAGAACAACAGTACTGCTAGCTAGGTCTTCTTTATCATTGCCAGATGTCCAGGGTTGCCCCAGACTGTTCATTAATGGTGAAATTTTGTTGAGGAAGGATTTGTCCCAGATGCCTAATGCGTATGCATATGATTTTTTACAAATGGATATTTTTTCCAGTTAGAAGTAGATTCTGATGGGATTATTATACTTTAGGATCTACAGGATAGTTCAGTAGATCTTCATGTGCTCGGAGAATGCCATCTTAAAGTTAACTCTATAGATCAGTTTTTCTCAACCTTGGCAACTTTAAGATGTGTGGACTTCAACTCCCAGAATTCCCTAGCCAGCATGCTGGATAGGGAATTCTGGGAGTTGAAGTCTACATATCTTAAAGTTGCCAAGATTGAGAAACACTGCTATAAAGGATCTGTAGAAGCTTCCTGTGTTAATTTGGGTTAAAAGGAATACTGGTGGCATTTCCTATTCTCTTTAGAAGAGCTAAAGTCAAAATTTATTCAACTCGTCTAAATGAGAAGAGGGCTGATGTGTGGGCTTGGCCTTGGTGTTAAAAATATTTGTGGAAGATGTATTCTAGCATGTGTTTCTATATTTAATGGCAAGCATCCAGGCTTTTGGGGTTTAGCTATTACTTCTAGTCTTCCCAATAACTGAAAAAAATCACCACAATTCACACTTGGATGAACTATGAAAAAGAGTTGGTATAATCCATTAGGTGCACACAGACAATGCAGTCTGGTGCATAATACCTCTTTGAGTTCTCAAGAGAAGAGGCAGAATATAATTGTAATACTACTACTACTACTACTACTAACAACAGCAACAGTTACTACTACTACAACATTCCCATTGAGATTAGATGACTCAACTTCCAAATAAATGGTTTTAAGATTGCAACACATTGCCTGTAACATTTTTCTTTTGGGAAGGAATAGGGAAGAAAGCTTAGTGGCCTTGGTCTCCATTTACTGTTTTGTCAATCAGACAGAGCTCAGGTTGTACATAATTTTTGGAAACATTTCAGCATAAGATTTTTTGTTTCCAAAATTATCCTGTGCTTAATATAATATCAATATAAGGAGGCTCAGGACAGAATGTGAACATATTTCACACATTGACATGTCTACATGTTTTAAACAACTCTCTTCCACCCAATATTTTATAAGCCCTGTTTCTTATCTTGAGAAGAAATTTATCTCAGGTACAGTCTGTGGCATATGCTTCGAATGTTAACAACTGAACAATCTACGGTAACCTACCTCTCAGGAGGCCTGTGCCTCCCTTCATATCTATTGGCATGGTTTCTCCTGCTCTCACAGGATGCCTCTGATGTCAGAGTTATCAATCTCAGGAATGCCATATCTCCCAAGGCCCCAGTTTTTGGTTGAAAGATCTGCAAGTCACTGCTGGCACTGGAACACCCAGTAACTCCAGGTATCATGAAAAGAAAGACAGTCATATGCTTCATTGTGCATAGACCAGGTTCCCCCAGCCTGCTACCATTCAGATGCATTTGAAAGCTCAGTGTATCTGGCTAACGAAGGCTACAGTACCCACAAGCTGTTACACATTTCACTTGGACCTTCTTTCAAATATGTATCCTAACATTTCCATTTGATCATTTCTTTTCCTTTCTCCTACCATACTCAGGTTTGTCAATGGGAAACTGAGTTTACAGAGATTTAAATACATACATACATGTAGCTGAGGAATATTTTCATTTTCATTATTATTTATTGGGAGTTTTACATAAAGTAAAAGACAAATCTAAAGAAAAAGACAGAAAATAAGAAAGAAAAGGGTGAAAGAAAAGAAAAAAAGAAAAGAAAGAAAAGAAAGAAAACTATGAAATACAGTGACTTCTGACTTTTTCTTCAACAGATATTGACAAACCTATTGTCTCCCCTCCCTCTTATCTCTTCCAGAGATCCCTTCAACCCCAAATTAAATTGTCTTTTTCAATCATTAAATCCATAAATCATTTCACTTTTTTCTTCTTTTAGCAAAAAGTCGATACAAATTTCCCAGTCGGAATATTTTCATTATTATCGATCAAATTCCTGGTGTATTCCATTCCACCTTAAGATGTTCAGGTTTCAGTAAAACTGACAAAAGTTTTGTCACTGAAAAAAAAGCTGCGTGCTCTTCTGTGGTGAGCATGGCGCCCCCCAGTGTTCAAAAGCAATGCTAACATTTTAGCAGCAGCTCCATTCACATCTGATATAAGCATTCTTATAAACATTCTTCTAAAGAGTAGTAAAATATAGCCATTGTTTCAAAGAGTTAGTCATAGTGACTGGACGGAGTACCAGGAAACAAATCCAGCATTTGTTTCCCAATCTGTGAATCTCAACAATGTGTTTTAATCAGGGCTGCCATCCCCAAATCCTCAGCCCAGCCGCCCTATTTTAGATTCTTTTTGTATTTGTTTGGAACTGGATTCCTTCACATAGTCATGTTTTCAAGTTTTCCAATGCAGCCGTAGGACTGCAGACATTTGGTTCCCCCTTACGGAATTTAAAGAAGAATTGTATGTATTTTAAGACAGCAATTATATAAAATAACACTCATGAGTATCTGGGGGGGGGGGGGAGCAAAAGGACAGTTGGAAACATTACAATCAGATCTTAATATCTACTAACATCTTATCTACCTCTTATATATTGTGTTGTATCGATACTAGATGCCACAGCCAGCAGAGCTGATTTCAGCCTTTGCAAACTGTCAGTGAAAAAGGAAACCAGGAACTAGCATGCTTGCAGCAGTACGATAAAATCTCACAGTTTGTGGTAGTATCGATTACTAAACTTTCATTTCCTGGAGCAGGAAAAACAAAACAATTGTCCCTTGCTTTCACTCCACCCAATCATACCATATGTATAAAAGACATTGATACCTAACAGTGCCACTTCTTTTTTACTTGGGTTAGAATTGGTTTGGCCCATTTGTGAATCACCTTGTCACAGGTGTTTCACTTGACCACATCCTGAACAATGTTACGCTGCCATGCTATTTTGCACGTTTCTCTGTCATTAATGACATTACACTTCTGTCACTCCTCAAACAACTTTTATTAACTGATATAAAATGAATAGTGATTAATGGCCTGGGATTAAATCTTCTCTATTTAATGATTCACCTTTGAAGATTAATGTCCAAGCTGTCAAACGTTTGTTCCACTTAAAAAAAAGCCAAATTGTACCCAGAGGTGGACTTGGAGCTGCACTCACTTTCTAAATCTTACGATGTGGCCAAGAGGTGCATTTTACCTGTTTTTAATTTTGAAATTATCCTTACAGCAATACTGAGAAAGGACAGGCGTCTTTCTCAGCAGGTGCTGCGATGGTCATAGGAACATACAGTGCTGATGGTTGAAGGGTCAATTCCAGAAAGGCCAGGGAGGAAGCTCCAGGTGATCTGTTGCACAGACCTACCCCACCTCACTCTAGCAGGAAGGGTGGCTACTTAGAGCTAATTCAATTATCTGACTTTTTAAAAATATGAGCCAAACACATATACAAAATCAAATGGTACTGGACTATTTATCAAACTTTGTGAAATGACATTTTTGCCATTAAGGAATGAGTAATAACTTGTAAGCACTAATGTCACTCAGAGGTCCCTCAGCAGCTTATTTGAAAATATTTGCTTGGAACAATTCAAAGCTGGTTTTCTTCAAAACCTTCAAAAAGAGCTGCAGGTTTTCTGGTTTGTATCCCCCACCTGCAAAATTTTAATTACACCCCTAAGCCACTCATCGGCTTGATTCTCATGTTACTTTTTGATCTGCTTATATATTTTTTCCATACAGCTGTTTTACCATGTCACTTCAATGTCCTTTCACATACTGAAATCTTGTATTTATTGTGTTATGAAGTGCTGTGCATTTTCACTGCATTTTCCTCAGATGGGAAACCCACAGCAGTAAAATGAAATATAATTTTATTAAACTAATGCAAAGACCGATGCTGTGAAAAGATAGTAAAATAAATAGCCAAAAAGGATTTTGGATCCAAAGCTGGTAAACTAGAAATCATTTTGAATTCTGAGAGTTGTTTGAATGCATTTAGATTATAGAAAGTTAAGGAAATGTCTACTTTCAGAGTATATTGGCTTAGATCTGGTTTCTGTTTTCCATGGACAGTAGGGTTTCTAATCTAGTGGAGTGTCTTTACTGGTTGAAGGAAAGAGAAGACAGTAATCATTGATCACCCTTCTTTTCATCACTGCCTATCACTCCTAGGATCTCCTAAGACTAAAGTAACTTTCTAGAACATTAGCAAGATTCAGACAGAAGGGGGTAAGAGTGCTTCTCCTTCTGCTAATAAAGCATTTTGGCTGGAACTCATTTATGGACATTCTCTCCCTGGTAGAAAAAAAAATGCTGGCTCCATCCAAATGTTGGCTTGTTTAACTAATAGTGATTTAGCACATTAAGAACATGACTTTCCTGGCCTGTGAGCTTTACACTGACAAGTTGGAGAAAAGGAGAATTATTCAATCATGTGACTTCCTTTTTCCCAGGGCACATACCAAAGTGATACCATTTTAGTCTAGTTTAATGAGCTTTTATGTGGGTTTTAACTTCTGCCAGAGTTCATGTTTGCACATCGGGATTGGACATGAACATTGAAAATTGGGTTGGACACATGCAGGGGAGCAGATCTTTTTTTACATAGTGGGCAGTGTGGTGACAAAACAATCATTTATGAAATACATGACTTCATTAAGGATGCTTATATGTATATTTCCAGAGATGGAAAGAAAAAGTGAGCAGATATTGTATATAAATGAGGAAAATGGAAAGGAATGGGCATCCTGAACACTGCTTCTAGAACAAATTAAAGTTAGTTTGCATGTTTGCTTTTGGTGTACTTTATTAGTTTGAAAAATCCAGCTTTTGCAAATTCCAGTATGAAGTGATCTGACCCATAACTCTCAGACTAATCCGCAGAATGCAATGGAGCTACATCAGATTTCATATTTCAATAAATGTAGCTAAATATTTAACAGAAGTGCATTAAAATGTTCATTTTGAGATAAAATGTACTGATCTTTTTAGTTAGTTTGCAAAAACCAGATGGTCTAAACCTATGAGGAATGCTTGCAGAAATGGCATGGATTAGAAATAGACTGTTTTTTTAAAATCTGTTTCCCAATACATTTCAGAGCAATGTACAGAAGAATCCCAGAACATCCAGGTAGAATTAGGTGATTAGGTGCCATCAGATTCCAGGACTTGAACTGGGAGAACATGAAGAATTCAATCTGCTGAAGCTAAGTAGAACTTGGTGTAATCAAGACCTGGATAGGAGACCATCTGAAACCCCATGAACATCACTTTGAATTCATGGAACATAGGTTTACTCAATTAAAAAAAAGTTAATAATTGGAACATAGATTAATGACTCCAAATAGATTACAATTAAAATATATACGATACTGTAATAAAAAGAATATACTACTTTGAAGTAGACAAGAACTCCTTGTGTGCTTTGTTACTGTTGGGAGTGTTCAAGTTCTGGGCTGTTACCTTCAGAACAGGAGTAGCCAACTTTTGTGGGCCAGTGGGCACATTTAGGAAACATGTGTGTACTTTCAGAAAATGGCTGGCATGGGAAGGGGGTTGGCCTATTCCCAACTTGGCTATTAAGGGGAGCATGGCAAGTCACAAAACCGACATTAATAGAAGACAATTGATGTAATTGTTCACAATACCTCCCTTCCCCTAGAATGTTCTCTATCACTCCAGAGTCTCTGTGCTGAACAGGGCCTACATAGGACTCAAAACATCTTGGAAATAAAGATGGTACTGGAAGCTGGAGTATTGTTTTTATAACAAATTTAAATTTAATGTACAACAATAAAGTGGATGAGGCAGGGAGCCACATATGGCTAAGGGTACATTGGTATCCACATGTTTAATGTTGGATATTACTGTTTCAGAGGGATAGGGTAGAGTGAACGGCACATAAACCCAGGGGCTGGCTAATGGTGAAAATGCTGGTTTGAACAAACAGCCTATCCATAGACAAATCTTCTGTCCTAGATTTTTTTCTAGTATTGTACCTTGGTCACTGGGGAGAGCTTCTGTTTTAAAGAGCATTGATGATGGCAGTGTGGCCATTTACAGTCCTTGTTATAATTATATATGAGCTTATCAAAGTCCCATTGTACTGTATGGTATAAGGTACTATGCACAATTTTAAAGGGAAAATACTAGGTCTCAGAGCTAGGAATTTCTCCTTGAAAAAGGCTATAGCCCTGTACGCTTACTGAATTTCCTTTATTAGAGTTCTTCAGCCAAATTTAATTTTGTCTAACTGCATTTTGGCATACAGGATGAACATTAATAACATAGCTGGATTGCAGAAAGATGCTAATTGATCCATTAAAAAGTGAATGTGCAGTTCTTGTAAAATGGTCTTTAGTCCCAAAGGTATGCATCAGTCCTGAATCACAAAACTTTTAAAGTGATAGGAATGTTGTCCTAACATAATGGCTCATGGTGCACTGTTATCATATTGGGATTCCAAGACAAATTATCTCATTTGCAAACCTTTTCTGGCTTTTTATAGCAAACATTTGTAGGTAAATGGAATTGAAGTCCTCAGTGAAAATGATTTTTGAAAAGAAGTTGCAAATACTATAATTATAATACAGATCTAACTGCATTGTGAATCAGTTTTTGATTCACTGGTTTTTCTGCAAGGTTGTTATTATTTTGTTTTATTGTTACAAATAAACATATTTAAATCAACTTCTCTAGGCTAACAACCTCCAGATGGGTTGGGACTACAATTCTCAGAATTCACACCTAGCAAGGTCAAAGGCTGTGTGTATGAGGGCACTAGCTCAGAAATGGCTGATCTATGTATTACATTTTGGGAATTCTCTTTAGGTAAGAGAAAAATAAAGATAAATCAAGAGTAAAATTTCTCTTCAAACCTTCTCTCTCTGTGTATATGTGTGCACACATGTGTATATGGATTAGAATTTCAAGAACCATGAAGGTCATCAAAGATTAGATGACATTTTCTTCTGAATTTGCCTTCTGTGAGGAGCATAAGTTGCAGCTCCTGTTCCTGAGTTCCAGCAGGCTACCTTCCTAATGTTCTGGAAGGACTTTGAAGAGCTGGCTGTTCCCACAGGCATTAGGATGTAAAGCTGGAACCCAGGACAGTTGAATGTGGATGTGTGGAGAGGTGTTGCCTTTGGGGCCCCAGAGGTTTTTGTGGATTTTTTTTTTATAGTTTTAGTTTTAGTTTTGATTTGATTTTATTGTTGTTCTGTAAGCCACATAGGGTTATGGTACATGAGATGGGTGGCTATATAAGTCAACTAACTAACTAACTAAATGCTTTTTCTGTATGCCTGGTTGTATTAACCTCACTTCTGCTATCTCCTGCTATCCACATGGGGATGTCATGTTTGAATTCAGCCCCTGACTGTAAAATTAAATTTGGGTAGGAAGAAATACCTTGATAGTTTACCATGCAATGGTGGCTTAATTTAGATGTGGCATGGCTGCACAGTTAGGCAGGGGGTCAAATGAGGTGATATGCTTCTTCCCGTGATGGCTTATGGCAGAAGAGGGGAAATGAGAATTCACTGATTTAATGTCTAAATGAGAACTTTAATTTGGCTTTCCATTGCCTCAAATGCAAGGTTTGGCATTAGAACAAGTTAATTCGTTTTATCTCCAATCGTTAAATATATATCTATGTGAATTGAGCCTATGGATGTCAGGTTTGTGTACCAGGTAATATTATTATTATCTTCTCTCCTGTCACCAAAGTAGTCAAATTTCACAGTTCTGCTATTATTAACATGAACATGCATTGATACTTCTGCATCATTCCTCAGGAGAACTGAAATATGCTGATTTCTCTCTCTCCCCTTGTATTCAATTTGAGATGAAATCTTGGTAAGTGATGTTCTTTACCCATCTAGGGAATTGTAGGTACAAGAATAATGGTGTGTATGCCAGCAGGAATTAAGGCAGCCTTTGTTTGCACAAAGCTGCATGTACACATTGGATTTCCATACTGTTTTGGAATATAGGATTCATTATTTTCCAAGTTTTAGGCAATCTGAGTTCAAACACTTAATGCAAGTCATGGGGGGAATGAGCAAGAGAATGCTCTTGCACATGTTCTCTCATGGGCTTCCCATTGGCATCTGTCTGGTCATGATGGAAAAGAGAAAATTAAAGTAGATGGGCCTTTGGCCTGATCCAGCATATTTTTTCTTATATTCTTCTGTGTTTATTTTATTTAAGGATAAGGAGAGCTACTGGATGAGGAAAACTTCCCCTATTGGCACATCAGTGAATGACAGAAAGAAAAGTTTGTGCTTTGCTAGGCCTGTTTGGGGAGGAATGTGCATCCACAAGCTTCTCCTAAGCTTTGTTTTCCAGAGGAAGAGGCTGATTTCCTGTCATGATGCCCTGCCTCCCAGCCTCCCTATCCACAGGTTGCAAATCAGTGTGCTGGATTAGCTCTCCACTGGGCATGGCTGAGATGAAGGATGATGGGGCTCAAGAAGATGAAATGTTGCTAGATTTCCACCCTTTACAACTGGACTGTTCTAAAATTAACAACAAAAAACAAAATGTCTTTCTACTGGATAACACCTGTGCCTACAGAGCTGCCTTGGGGTAGGCCCAATGAATATTGTGTGTGTGTGAGTTTATAGGTGTGTGGAGCACATGAGAGATATTGAACATTATTATCCCCCACTTGCATGCAATACAGGATCTAGCTCAGCAGACAAAAACCAGGAAATCCACAGTTCTGGAGAGCACTTCAGTCTCTGCTCACAACTCTCTTTCTTCCCTCCCTTCCCTCCTGCCCTATGATCTGGGGATGGAATTTGCGCCTTACCTTTGAATTCCCTGCCTTTTGTCATTTTTAAGCCAGGCCATCCATATTACTTAAATGCTGGGTTTCTTCTCCTAACCCTCCACCCCTCCATTTAATGTTATTTTTAACTGACCTACCTTGTTAACCTTGGGAGGGACACCACACTGGAGCTGGACACTATTCAAGTAATAATAGCTTGACAACTCACTCCCCGTGGACAGCATTGCAGAGTCTGTCTGGATTTTTTTTTTAAGCCATACTATTCACACTCGAGTCACCAGCTCATCCTTTTCTCTGCATCCGCTTACGGAATCTTATTCTAAGGGACAGTTTTAACTAAGGCCCTTCAAAACAATTAAAGCTGCTGCCATGCTAATTAAAGCAAGGCTTATTTGTACAAACTGGACTTCCCCCTTCCTCCTCCCATGCAGAAAGTGGGCAAACAAACACTGGGCCTCTCTTTGCACCAGGTCTTATAAGCTGCAGGGAGCTATATTTTAAAATATAATTAAAGCAAATGCCCCTTAGTTTACTACGTGCCGCTTGCCAAATGTAACTCCAGCAGAACTTGCCAAATGTTAACTTTAAATGTGGGGTACCAAGCTGGGTTCCAAATGCTGTCATGCTTTCCAAGTTCCAAATGTCTCACACCTGACATAATAGCAACCTGCACACCACGCAAGGCTGGGAGAACACTTCAGTGGGGGAAAAAAATCTCCCTCCAGTGTTTCTGACCCAGGTTGGACAATCCAGGGTAGTGTTTCTCAACCTTGGCAACTTCAAGTTGTCTGGACTTCAACTCCCAGCATTCCCCAGTCACCCATGCTGGCTGGGGAATTCTGGGAGTTGAAGTCCAGACATCTTAAAGTTGCCATGGTTGAGAAACACTGATCCAGGGTGTGCTTTTTCAGAGGGTTGCTGTAGGTTGTGTTAAGAGAGAAAAAGGCAATGAAGCCTGAAATGTTACTGTTCATTTCAGTAACAATACACCCCCAGATGCACAAGCTTGTTACTAAGTCAAGGTGTTCTGTCAAAGGAAGGGGAAGTGTACAAACATGTCTGGGGTGTACACCCTCCTTTTCTTTTGTTAGCAGCGTATTGTGTTACAAAGGACAGGTGAGATTCATTCATTCCATTTACCCAGCACTGCCTCTCTCCAATGCAATTTTCCGTTTTGACTTCTAATTAATGAATGCGGCTGCTCCTAGTTATTTTATTAGTCACTGAACTTTTTTTTTTTACAACTTGTTTCGTCAGATTCCTTAATGTAGATTTATTATTTCAGCTCCAGTTCTGGTAATCAAGAGGAAGCATAACTCAATGCAAAAAGGAGTGGTGGGTGGGGGTCGGGAGCCAGGGGCGAAGCATAAAATGAAATTAGAAACGTTGAGACTGGAATAAAAGCAACCTCTCCATCCCCATTAGAATTGAAATCGTGCTAAAAGAAAACTTTACTTAAACATCAGTTGGACTCCCACCAGAACCTTGAATTCCAGGCAGCTTTGAACTTTAGTGGAGAAGGAGCGGGGAAGGCTGGAAGGCTGGATTTGAATCCTAAGGTCAAAACTGGCCTTCATTTCATTTCAAATCAAGTAACTAGCTTGCTTTCTTCCCTCCAAGTCTGTTGGAATATCGAACAGCTCAGAAGTTACCATCTCTTATGGTATTGGCAGTCTGAGGCTATTGTCTTCTCGTAAGCAATCTGCTATTTGAGAACACTGACATTTTTCTCTCTCCTTTCTGGAGAAGTTTTTGCAAATGATCTACATCCATATTTACAACTCTGGGGTTTTCAAAACCACAGTCTTAAATCTTCTTCACTTTACAGTTTCATAATGCAATAGAAGCTTTTTGTGGTAGCTCAGTGATTTTTCCCATTGATGGTCTTCCTGAAAAAGAGAAGCTGAAATCTCTAATGAGGGAAACTTCATGATATCCAGATTTCTAAAAATAGATTTAAAGCAATTGTGATTTATTTATTTCCATAACTTTTACACCACCCTATCTCTCTATTCTGGGCAGTGTAAAGCAACAGCAATCTTAAAATACCATCGATCACATTCGTAAAAAAAAGTCTTACAGAAGTTCTCCCCAAAGTGAGTAGAGTGACATTTGTAATACCAGAAGGGTTTCTTTGATAGTTTCTGCAACTTGAGGAAGTGCACAGTAGTATGAGCTCCACCATTGTGGACTGGATCATCCTGGCTTCTGTGGATGGAAAGGACGACTGCCATTGTTTGGGTTTGGGAGTTGATCATGTCATGAGGCCTTGAAAAAGGCAGTGGTGTGGCATCTCTTGAAGAGGCCATCTCTCAGTCCAGCTATATCAGATAACTTTTACCCAGTTAACAAAGAAAGGGTGGTAGGGAATCAGCTACAAAGAAGAAATGGATTCTCTGGCCTCACGTTCCATCTACGTGGAACTGCTGAGACAGGATATCCATCAGTTTGGGGTGAGGTATCTTCAATATGTTGATGTTACCTATATATGTATATTACCAGACCATAGATGCTGTGGAGATTTTGCTAGTATTTTGAGACTGGTTGATGAGAAACAAGCTCAGACGAAATATCTGAGCAAAATCTGAGAAACTGGATTGGAGTAAAACTGTAGGCTGGATTCATGTCCCTCTTGGCTTCTTTGGCTGAATCCTACCACCTATTTACTGCACTGACTACCAATAGACTTCCAGATTCACTTAATAGTGCTGATCGTTATCCATAAACCTTTATAAGGTGCGGTGTTGGGTTACCTTCAGGACTGCCATATCCATAATGAGTTTGCTGTCCAGTTAGGCCATTAAGAGAGGGCCTGCTTAGGGTGTAGATTCCACATGAAGTGATGAGAAGACAGGCATACTTGCTGTGGCCAGCTCTATGGAACATGCTGCCTCTGGAGATGTACTTAGAATCATAGGGTTGGAGGTCTTCTAGTCAAACTCCATGCCCAGGGTAGGAATCCTCATCCTGCCCAAACAAATGGCCAACCCTTGTTTTCACCTCCAGTGATGGAGCACTCATGATTCCAGGAGGCTCTTTTACTTAGCCCCTAAACTTTTCTACTTACCCATTTGCTCCTGGCTTTTAGGGAACTTCTTAAAATCTTCTTGTTTAAATGGGCTTGTGCTACTTTTGAGGCCTAGGGGGGATGGAGAATGGCTATTTTGTTTTATTATTTTGTCACTATCACTGAAAGCATATATGGCCAGTTCAGAGTAAGAACTGTTTATCCTGTGCTCACTTCACTTTAGGACACTGAATGTGATTGCCTTATATAGATAATAGGTGGAGATGGGTGGGGAAGAGAAAAATACAGGGATGCCATTACTGTTCCTTTTGAAAACAGAGTTTTCTGCTTGTAGATCCTGCTAATCCCTGCTTGCAAATCCTGGTCCTGCATCCTATTGCCTGTTGTTAAAATGAATGAGATATCTACTTTGTCCATGAGAGATAAAGATTCTGTTTCCCAGGTCTTGAAAACTAGGAGTTCCTTGTTGTTACTTCTAGATTCTGTTTTCACACAGCTCTAAATATATCCTTAGAAAATCTGAGAGGCTCATCCAGAAAATTGCTCATATCTACTCAGTTGGGCTTCTTTAAAAATTGCCCTGAGGAATGAATAAGCCTTAAACAAGCCCTGTAAGAGGGGAGCCAGGTACAGATTACTTCTGCTGAGCTGAGCTACCATAGTCTTCTGTTTCTTGAAGTGTAGACTTCTGGAGAGTAGTGGTGATACATAACTCAAAATTGCAATTCCAAATAACAATTCTAGCATAGCCAGTAGGGAAGATGTTGGGACCTGTGCTTTAGTAACAGCTAAGAACTACAGATTCTCTACTCCTGATTTAGGGCATCATAGTAAGATGAACTCATCAGTTAACTAGCAATATCCCGGTCCAATTTCTTTAATTCCATTAAACTTCAATTGTATATATTCATTTATGTTGGAGTCAGTTCCAGTGAATACAGTTGGCCCACTTCTCACAAGAAAGAAGCTTTCAGAATAGAGAAAACTATCATGTTAGGAGAAGGGGAGGATGAAAATTTATTTCTAATATTTTTCTATAAATAGAAAATTTCTTTTGTTAGAAAACATTTAAATTAGCTACCCATATTTACTGCCCAGTAAACAGGGCTTTAGTATCTAATTTTGCCAAGTATATAAACTGTTTCTCAGCCTTGAACACCATCACATCTAAACTGAGTAGGTAAAGATTTTTCATGGAGGATGATTGCAGGTATGATTCTAGATAGGGACTGATCAGGAGGATGCAATGAACAACAAACTAAATGCTCATAGTTTACTTCAGATCTCAAGTCTGAAAGCAGCTTCAAGAAACCACCATCACCACCACTACTTTTGGTAGCAGGAGGGGCAGAGCATTACAATTTCGAACTGTTTTGAGAGATCTAACTTTCCATTTTCCATGATCAAGTCCCATATATAATAGAAAGTGTTTTTCCAGCGTGCAGGAACTGGGGATTCTTTCCACTTGCCACTGCTGGAGCACCATTACTGCTGCATTTGGGAGTGGGCTATTTCAACATTATTGGGGACAGGGGACTTTTCTCAAATTTAAATTGAAGCTGGAGGAGAATTTCTTGTTTTCAGATGAAGTAAATAGTCCAAGCCCTTATATTCCCAAACTCGCTAGCTTCTGAGTCTCCGTCTTTCTCTACTTCTCTTCCTATTGTCCATAGACCTAAATCCTGCATCTAAGATTGATGCCCAATTCTGTTGTAATCTGAAACCAGATATTCAAGAAAACACCAGTTTATTTGTTGGGGATGCTCCCATCATGTCCCAGCAAAAATACCTTAAGATAATCACAGTACCCTTTGGTGAGTTCATCTATACATTTTGTACTTCTTTGTCATTTCCCTCTATTCCATAATTAATTCTAACTATAGGTGAATACAGCAAAGAAAAATGTTACTCTAACTGCTTTAGCAATTGATTATTTAAAATTGATGTGATGGTCCATAGGTTCAAGTCCATTTAGGAAATTTGTTTCCTTTCACTGAATTCTCTGAATGATGCCTCTTATGTTCAGCTCTCTGTGTTCTCTCCTTCATGCTGAATAAGCAATTTCAGATAAACGGCAGCAGTTTTTCTGTCACTCAGTGATTGATGGCAAGCACAACTTCCAGGCACTGCGGACTTTTCATTGACCTCTGCTAACTGTAGGTACTGGATTTTAATTCTAAGTCACGTCTTGCATCAGCAAGTACTTCAGAGCTTTGAATTATATAATGGAAGCTGGTGCTGTCTGCATTTAAGGTATTCTAATATAATTAGATTCCCTGTGTGGAGGATGTACAAATTCATCAGGATGGACAATATTTTGGCCCTTAAGGTTACGTGCAATGCCAGGTGGTAGGTCAAGAGTCTTGAATATTGGAGAGCCAGTGGGATGTAGCAGTGAAGATGTTGAATAAGGACTGATGAGATTCAGGTTCAAGGCCACCATCAGCCATGGATGCTCATGGTGTGATTTTGGACCATTAATTCTCTCAGTGTGGTTGTTGTGGGGAAAAACTGGAGGAGGGAGTGCTATGTGCAACATGTATCATGTACTGTAGCAGAATATAAATGTAACAAGTAAATAAATGTCTATGCAGTCACAAAAGATGCACATGTTTGTGTACATAGACATATATAGGCAGAAACAGACAGACAAACCAGTGGCTTTCCCTGCTGGGACAGAAGGAGAGATCCTGTCCTTTCTATCCCTCCAAACAGCTTATGAATGATCTGAGAACAGCCTGAGGTCCCTGATGACTGGGGAGGAAGGTTGCAGACAGAAAGTGTCTTCACCCTGAAGATCTCACCTGAGATAATTGTTTCACTGCTGCTTTTTGATATCTGTTTCCACACTACTATTTTCACAACTGCACTGGAATAGCAATGACATCCTACATTGGGATTGCTGAGGAGAAGTTCCCCCAATCAACAGAGACCACATCCGTGTATCATGTACTATAACAGGAAAAAGGAATAACCTTGAGGAACAGGAGGAAAAGCCACAACCAGACAATGGTCAGGTAAAAGAAATCTGAATCCAGACCAGATCTGTAACCCGAGTAAGTGTTTCAGACAAGGCCGTCCCTAGTTCTCACAAAGATAAAGGGAGGGGAGGGGGGAAGCGCATTAAGACTTGCATGGTTCTGTTACTGTAACCTTATAATAAAAGGAGTATAGCTTGTGTGACTTTGGTTTCCTAGTCTGGTCTACCTTGGAGGGCTGACATGTACATAGATTGTCCATACATACACAGAATGAAAACTATAAGTCAATAAAATCTGGCCAATATCACCAGGTGTGAGCTGCCGGATTGGGACGTCATTAAATGCTCACCTAACTTCTTTGGAGCCAATGCATGGATCCTTCTGTAAAACGTCTTTTTATCTTGAAAATTACATGCATAGGTCCCCTGTTGTAATTTTTATGTGTGAAAGCAACAGTCTCTTTTAGTGGAAGCTAATCAAACTTTGTGCAGAAAGATGTTGCATGTAGCTTTGTACCATGACCGGTTTGTGTCAGCTGCTGTTGACTTAGTCTAAAAAGAAAGGGATACCTAAACTCTGGTATATTACTTTATATCCTATGTCTCAGAAGTTAGTCATCATTCTCTTACAATATGACACTGTGTGTGTGTGTGTGTGTACATCAGGGTAATAAAAAATCATCAGAGGATACTTTTTCAATGTTTCTTGCTGAACTTTTGAGTTTTTTTAATCTGCTCTGCCCTTTTTATATAGATAATTTTTTTTCAGAAAACAGTTGCATCATTTAATAATTGCATACCACAAATAGGACTTGTTCAAAAATGTGGAGGATTTATACTAACCATACTAACAATAGTCAAAATTAAAGGATTAATTACAAAGTTTAGTTGTAAGCAGCACGTCTTGGAGTTACACAGAGCTCTTGTTCAGACCCAAAAATCTCATACAGAGCTGATCAATCCTATATATTCTTTACAGCATAAGCAGCAGGACATTCTCTCATCTGAAAATATGCTATTTTCTGTCTTTGGAAGATCACCCCCATTTTAAACACACCATGAAAGATGGGAGCCAACTTACAGTTTGTCACATTTGTGGGCAGAATTATGTAGTGAGAAATGAAACTTGGTTAATAAAAAAAAAAGGAGCTTTCCCAGTGTTTTGGAGAATAGAGATCATCATCGTCTCTCAGTTCCCCCGTGAAAACTTCAGGAATTATATAAAAATTCAGAACATAAAAAGAAACACATACAACCAACAGATTTCACCTCCTAAGTCCAACAAAATTATTATTCTTTCATCCTGTATGCTCTCAGGATGTGTATGACAGAATACAATGCCAGAGCAAGTTATCAGGGAATTCTCTGTGGGAAGTGCTGTGGCTTGGGCAGCTTACAATTCAGTTAGGTAAACTAACCTGGTGTGATATCCTCTTTAAAACTCTGCCTGTTAGCTGAATGAGGCAAGCTGTGATTCTGTTTTTTTCAGCTGTTCTTACTCGAAATTGCCTCTTGGACAATGTGACACCAGTTTGGATGGGTTCCTGAGATACCAACATTCAGTGAAGGACAAGAAGGAGGAGGAGAAGGAACAATAAGCAGACTGGTGGATACCTTGTAAGAGTCCCTTATTCCCATATTCTGAATGTCAAAATATCCAGAAATGTTTTACACAACTCAAGTAGAGAGCAGAATTATTGGGCAGAAAAAAAGACTGTCTTCTGCACTGTCCCAAGCTGGGATCCCAGTTCTACGTGCAACCACTGTCTTGTAATCCCAGCATAACACACCCCTAATATTGCCCTTCCAGTGTAGCTAAAGATATCTCTGCCTGAGGATTTATTAAATGTGAATGCTCTTTTTGTTTTGTTTTGTTTTGACTGGTCCGCTGCCAGTAAATAAGTCACCAAACCCTGGCTGAGTGTCATTTGATAGGAAAAGGCTGGGATCACAAGGAAGCCTTCTGTCTTTTAACAACAACAACAACAAAAAGTGCTGAGGTAAGCAGTGTCAGCCCCAGCTGCATCAACATGATGGCGAGAAGACAAATGAGAGCTTTCACTGCTGGATATGGGGAAAAGAGAGCCCACCGCTCTGAAAACCCGCTCCATATTCCCGAAACAGCTGTCATAACTGAAACTGCCAGAGACTGCCTTTTAAACGACCCCTTTTGATAAGGAGGATTTTCTCTCACCAGCCTTTTCTTTCAGCATATAAACACTTTTGCGGCAACACGTCGCTCATTGGAGAGGTAGCTGGGAATTGAATCGCTGGCAGCATCTTTTTTCTGGCTGCATCCCTGGCTGCTGTGCTGCGCTTCCTACTGTGGCCCCAAGCCTCCTCTTCTAATGCTGCTGAGGGCATCTGCATTTTCTAATCATGGGTGGGGGACCTTCTGCTCTTCAGATTTTGCTGCACTGCAAGTCCCAGCAGTCACCAACCTGGCAGGCAGAAATTGTCAATTATATAGTTTAGCCATTTGGGGAGAGTCTCAGGTCCCCCACACCCACTTGAAACTCAGAAGCTCCTTCTTGGAAATCCTACTGAGTGTTTTATTTTAAATCCAGAAGCTTGTGAAAGAGGTAATTGGGGCGTGTGTGCGTATTTGTTTAAAACACTCTTAATTCACTCAAAGGCAAGCATACCTTTATTAATACCTTGACTGTGCCAGGGGAGATCCATGGACTTGGTATATATTAATTCTGGTGTAAGCCTCAGCAAATATCCTAGATTATTTCCCTCTTTCCCTTTAAACCTGGAACAAGTTCAGATTAAATGAGCTATCACTGCTTTTGTAAGGCCAGGTAGAAGGTGAAGATTCAAGCTACAATAGGATCTCTTGGAGGCTCTGCTACCATGAGATCTGACGCTCTGGCCAAATTTGATGGGCCAGTCCAGCATCTCTTACAGGAAAGGTGTGTGGTGGGTTAGCCAAAGTCAAATATGATTACATAAATTTGTTCAGGTCCACTGATCTGATAAATCAAGGCAAGAAGAGATGAAGGCAATGGAGGAGTGAGGGAGGAGGTATTTATCAGTGAAAAAAATCAGAGACAGGAGAAGCTATTGTACCACAGGCCCAGCCAGCTCCTTGTGCCTGTTGCCCAGGCAATGGCCAGGGGATTATGTGGAATGCTTGGAGACGGGAGTCTTCTTTTAGGACTCAGAGATGGAGCAGAAGGGGGTGGATAGCTTTTGTCTATCTGTTTCTTCTTTTTCTCTATATATTCAACAGATTAGACAGGCGGGTTGCTGTGGCGACCACACGGAGGAAGTCTCCAGCACACCTGCACCACAAACAAGGAGTTCTGCCAACGTGGAGCTGCTGAGTCCTGGAGGCAATTTCTAGCTGTGGGAAACACAGAAGGGGGAAGAAGAAGTGGGAGGAGGCAAGAGAGGGAGTGGTGCAGTGAGAACAAGAGAAATCAGGGCCTTTATCTATTCGGGGCAACAGCGTCTTCCTTGTTTACAGACTCCATTTTGTGCACGCAGGATCAGAGACAAGTCTCCAGCCTGGTTCCTGGCTATCAAAGTTTCCTCTGTTTTTCAAGAGAGTCCATATAGCGGCCATGCAAACTGCAAAGTGAGTTTAGGATAAAACAAAGTTAGTTCCTGTGGGGTATGGGTGGAAGACATCTGCCTGCTATGACACTCCCAGTGCAGAACTCCCTGGAGGTAGTTAATTGCACTGTGCAAGGAGGAAAAAAAAAGAAAGAGATTATTCTTGGTTTCAGCCAGGAGAAGATAAGGCTTAGTGAGAGCAGGAAAAATCCAAAGACCAAAGAGAGCACCTAAAGGCAAACGTGCCACTGTGGAATGCTTTGGCATCCATCCAAATGTTACTCATGAATTACTCAGCCCTGCACAGTGTCCTTGCCTCACCTTGCCTGGACAGACACTGCCTTTCAGTGCTCTCTCACGCCCACTGCCTTCTTCCCTGCCCTCCCTCCCTCCCTCCCTCCCTCCCTGTGATTATGTCCATTGTCATAATTTTTCTTCCAGGACAGAAATGATTTTAAAGGAAGCCCACGTCCAGGAACACTGTGTAGACATACACAGATCATTATGTTACAGCTGGAGACCAAGCCGTTAATGTATTTTGCATAATGTTTTATGCAGGTTTTATGGCTTCTTCCCATTCAATAATTTATCTAACTTAAGAGTTTCTCACCATTAGAATGGTCTGATAGGAGCATGTGCTCTGGACATCTTAATTGGATGTTTCTAGTAAAATGGATGCCATTGCTTATGCAACTGTGAGCTAGAGAGCATCAAGGCAAAAGCACATGAAAAAGCAATTGGACAAAGAATGCAACTTTATGAGAGCAGCTCCTACAATGGTCTGATGAACTCCACCATTGTTACACTAATGTCACCTCTTAATAGAAAATCCCAATTATTTTGCAGCAATTTTTAAGCAGTCTGGTTGCCAAACCTACATTGACTGGCCTTTATCCTATTGCAAACCACCAATGAAGCCATTCTTCTTGTGATTTCAAGTAACAATATAAGATCATTCCTACAGAATAAAATTCCTTGCATTCTGACTGAAGGTGGTATGAATCTGTGATGGCATTTTTCAGACAGCCTGAAAGTTGTAAAATGTCCAGGTTTCCTTAATGTCCATAGTAAATATTATTGTAATAGGAAAGGCAAATTGGAGGGGTTTTAACTTGTAACATGCTCAGACTACAAATCTTCTCAGTTCACACCAGCTGTAGACGGCTTCAGATGAGGAGATAGCCACATAAGCATTCTCAGGGACAAGTGAAGCACATGTTGCAACATTGTGACATAAACCTTCTGTACTTTGCAATGTCACAATGCAGATACTGTAAAAAAGGGCAGAACTTGTATTGTGACATCACAGTGCACATCTCATCATTTTGGTGACTTTGTAGTTAAGAGTAGATGCCACTGGGTCAAGAGACGGTAAAATGGGACATAATGACAAAATAAAAAGAAGCCATAGCTTAGCTGGGGAAACAGCTGCTGACTCTTGACAACAACAACTCAGTCATGGAGGATCCCAGGATGGCTACTCCATGCAAAGCACTCTGGGAAGCTCCTAGAATCAAATTACTTCCAAGCTCATCTAATCAACAGCGGAGTTTAGGATTTAAGTGGCCTGATTGGATAATTTGCATACTCCTGATGTATTCTGGGAAGTAAGCAGAAAGGCTGTTAGGCACATGGGACTTTATCTGATTAACTCAAGCTAGCAGTCTGAGTACCAGCTCTTAAGGATAATTTACATATTCTTGGTATATTCTGGGAAGTGAGCTGAGGTCACACTGACCATCACAGTGGTTGGACTTTGCCTGACTGCTCAGGGTGCAGGCAGAGAAGTTAACTGTTTTCTGTGATAAGCTTGTTTTGGGGGTGTAGTAAGATGTATAATTTAAGTAAAACAGCTGGATGTGATAATCTGAACTTCAAACTAGAAATCATAGGAGTGTGAATTATAGTTTTTTTTATAGCTATTAGCCAGCTAATTATTTTGTGTAGCTGTTTCTCTTGACTTAAGACACCAGTGAATACTCCGAAAAATCTTATCAGGAGAGCTACATATACTTGTTTATGCAGTAGCTGGAAATCAAAACTCCCTTTAAGTCAGATACACAAAAAGAATACTATAGTAGAAAGGGTGGTGTTTCTCTGACCAGTTCAGGTTAATGGCATATAGATTATAAAGATACTAGCGCTATCACTTCAGGCTCCAATTATCCTATTTTGAACACATTATGCAAAGACCTATTTCTCTGGAAAATGCTCTAATGCTGGGAAAGGTGGAAGGAAAGAGAAGATGACCAGGAGCAAGATAGACTCGGTTACAGTGGTGAGGAGTGTACCATTTGGAGATCTGAAAGAACAGGTTAGGGATAGATTGTCATGGTGAAAATCTATCTGTGTGGTAACTTTGTTGTTTATTTGTTTAGTCGCTTCCGACTCTTCGTGGCTTCATGGACCAGCCCATGCCAGAGCTTCCTGTTGGTCGTCAACACCCCCAGCTCCCCCAGGGACGAGTCTGTCACCTCTAGAATATCATCCATCCACCTTGCCCTTGGTCGGCCCCTCTTCCTTTTGCCTTCCAGTCTCCCTAGCATCAGCATCTTCTCCAGGGTGTCCTGTCTTCTCATTATGTGGCCAAAGTATTTCAGTTTTGCCTTTAATATCATTCCCTCAAGTGAGCAGTCTGGCTTTATTTCCTGGAGTATGGACTGGTTTGATCTTCTTGCAGTCCAAGGAACTCTCAGAATTTTCCTCCAACACCACAGTTCAAAAGCATCGATCTTCCTTCTCTCAGCCTTCCTTATGGTCCAGCTCTCGCAGCCATATGTTACTACGGAGAACACCATTGCTTTAACTATGCAGACCTTTGTTGTCAGTGTGATGTCTCTGCTCTTAACTATTTTATCAAGATTTGTCATTGCTCTTCTTCCAAGGATTAAGCGTCTTCTGATTTCCTGACTGCAGTCAGCATCTGCAGTAATCTTTGCACCTAGAAATACAAAGTCTTTCACTGCTTCTACATTTTCTCCCTCTATTTGCCAGTTATCAATCAAGCTGGTTGTCATAATCTTGGTTTTTTTGAGGTTTAGCTGCAAGCCAGCTTTTGCACTTTCTTCTTTCACCTTCATCATAAGGCTCCTCAGTTCCTCTTCGCTTTCAGCCATCAAAGTGGTGTCATCTGCATATCTGAGATTGTTAATGTTTCTTCCAGTGATTTTAACTCCAGCCTTGGATTCCTCAAGGCCAGCATGTCGCATGATGTGTTCTGCGCACAAGTTGAATAGGTAGGGTGAGAGTATACAGCCCTGCTGTACTCCTTTCCCAATCTTAAACCAGTCCGTTGTTCCGTGGTCTGTTCTTACTGTTGCTACTTGGTCGTTATACAGATTCTTCAGGAGGCAGACAAGATGACTTGGTATCCCATACCACTAAGAACTTGCCACAATTTGTTATGGTCCACACAGTCAAAGGCTTTAGAATAGTCAATAAAACAGAAATAGATGTTTTTCTGAAACTCCCTGGTTTTTTCCATTATCCAGCGGATATTGGCAATTTGGTCCCTAGTTCCTCTGCCTTTTCTAAACCCATCTTGTACATCTGGCAATTCTTGCTCCATGAATTGCTGAAGTCTAGATTGCAGGATCTTGAGCATTACCTTACTGGCATGTGAAATGAGTGCCACTGTTCGATAGTTTGAACATTATTTAGTGTTTCCCTTTTTTGGTATAGGGATATAAGTTGATTTTTTCCAGTCTGATGGCCATTCTTGTGTTTTCCAAATTTGCTGGCATATAGCATGTGTTACCTTGACAGCATCATCTTGCAAGATTTTGAACAGTTCAGCTGGGATGCCATTGTCTCCTGCTGCCTTGTTATTAGCAATGCTTCTTAAGGCCCATTCAACCTCACTCTTCAGGATGTCTGGCTCTAGCTCACTGACCACACCGTCAAAGCTATCCCCGATATTGTTATCCTTCCTGTACAGGTCTTCTGTATATTCTTGCCACCTTTTCTTGATCTCTTCTTCTTCTGTTAGGTCCTTGCCATCTCTGTTTTTGATCATACCCATTTTTGCTTGGAATTTAGCTCCGATGGTTCTAATTTTCTGGAAGAGGTCTCTTGTCCTTCCTATTCTATTGTCTTCTTCCACTTCCATGCATTGCTTGTTTAAAATAATTTCTTATCTCTTCTGGCTAACCTCTGGAATTTTGCATTTAATTGGGCATATCTCCCCCTATCACTGTTGCCTTTTGCTTTCCTTCTTTCTTGGGCTACTTCTAGTGTCTCAGCAGACAGCCATTTTGCCTTCTTGGTTTTCTCTTTCTTTGGGATGTATTTTGTTGCCACCTCTTGAACAATGTTGCGGACTTCTGTCCATAGTTCTTCCGGGAGCCTATCTACTAAGTCCAGTCCCTTAAATCTATTCTTCACCTCCACTGCATAGTCCTTAGGAATATTAGTGAGCTGATATCTAGCTGATCTGTGGTTCTTCCCTAATCTCTTTAGTCTGATCCTAAATTGTGCAAGAAGTTCGTGATCTGAACTACAGTCAGCTCCAGGTCTTGTTTTTACCGCCTGTATAGATGTCCGCCACCTTTGGCTGCAAAGGATGTAGTCAATCCGATTTTGGTGTTGTCCATCTGGTAAAGTCCATGTATAAAGCCGTCTCTTAGGTTGTTGGAAGAGAGTGTTTGTTATGCAGAGTGAGTTGTCTTGGCAAAATTCTATCAGCCTATGTCCTGCTTCGTTTTGTTCTCCCAGGCCATGCTTACCTGTAATTCCAGGTGTTATTTGACTGCCCACCTTAGCATTCCAGTCTCCCGTGATGAAAATAACATCTGTTTTAGGCGTGTTGTCCAGTAGGTGCTGCAGATCGTCATAGAACTGCTCTACTTCAGCTTCTTCAGCATCTGTGGTTGCGGCATATATTTGGATCACTGTGATGTTAGATGGCTTGCCCTGAATTCGAATTGAGATCATTCTTATCATTTTTAGGATTGTATCCAAGCACTGCTTTAGCCACTTTACTATTAATTATGAAGGCTACTCCATTTCTTCTGTGGTCCTCTTGTCCACAGTAGTAGATCTGGTGGTCATTTGATGTGAAGTGGCCCATTCCAGTCCATTTCAGTTCACTGACGCCCAGAATGTCTATCTTTAATCTTGACATCTCACCAATAACCACATCCAATTTGCCCTGGCTCATAGATCTTACATTCCAGGTTCTAATGGTGTGTTGATCCTTAGAACATCGGATTCGCCGTTCACCACCAGTACCATCGGCCGCTAGCCGTCCTTTCGGCTTTGAGCTAGCTGCATCATCATGTCTGGGGCTAGTTGAACTCATCCTCTGTTCCTCCCCAGTAGCATTTTGACCATCTTCCGACCTGGGGGTCTCATCTTCCGATGGTATACCGACATATCTCTGGTTGTACTGATCCATTTAGTTTTCACGGCAAGAATACTGGGGTGGGTTGCCATTACCTTCCCCAGGGATCGCACTTAGTCTGACCTCTCTGTCATGACCTTCCCATCTTGGGTGGCCCTTCATGGTTTAGCTCATGGCATCATTGAGGTGCTCAAGCTCCAGCACCATGACAAGGTAACAATCCTTTGCTGAAGTAATGATCCTTTGCTGAAGATGTGGCCACTAGGAGTTGAAAATGACTTGATGGCACGTAATCAATCAAGCTGTACCACTTACCTTTCTTTTCCATAGTGTGTAGGATATGGTATGTCCAGAGATGATGTTCTGGCAATCACTGGTAGCAAACGTGCCTTGTGTACTCTTCTATCAGAAGACAAAGTGGGTTTTATTTGCTTCAAGTGTCAGGTAGTAACGTTTTTAAAGGAGGTGAGACTACCATGCTTCTATTTTATTAGTCGTCATGAAGACTTCTTGAAGAATATAATGAATGAAGTTACTTGCAACAACTGGGAGCAATGTGAAGCTTACATGATCTCCTCATTAACAAGCTGTTGAAGTATGATTTAGATGGCACTACACTAAGGTGGGTGCACAACTGGCTGGCTAAACATACACAGTGTGTCAGCATAAATAGCTCAAACTGAATAGCAGTATTAATGGGGCTCTGTAGTGGCCAATCTTGGGGTCAGAGGTATGTTATGTTACATTATTTAATACTTGTAAATGTTCTGGATGATGGAATTGATGGCTGCTTGTCAAATAGCAAATAATACAACATTGAGAGGTCTAATCAACACTTAGGACAACAGAATGAATTTGCAAGGAGGAACAATATGTCTTTTAACAATGACAAATGTATTTTCATAGGGTATTACAGTTAGGGACATAAAATGCAGAACACACATACAAGGTGGGAAATTCATGACTTAGAACATTACATCTGAGAAGGGCTTGGGTGTGGACCTTGCAACAAGCTGCTAGAAGAGTTAACACAGTTCTGGGCTGCATTAGAAGAAACATCCTATCAAAGACAGTGGAAGCTATTATTTCTCTCTGATTGGCACTGGTGAGGTTGCACCTGGAGTACTGTGTACAATTCTGGGTATCACGAAGGATATTAACAGGTTAATGAAGGCTCAGAGGGGGTACGGGAAGATGATTCAGGAACTTGGGGACATACTCTGTGAGGACAGACTGAAGGAACTTGGGATGTTCAGTCTGAAGAAAAGACAACTTAGGGGGAGGAATGATTACCAAGTTCACATGCATAAAGGGAAGCTACCGGGAAGACAGCCAAGAATTATTTTCCATGGTCACAAAAACTAAGGCCAGAAATAATGGATATAACTTGCTGCTAACTGGATTTAATTTAAATACAAGGAAATCTTTCTGTAGATAAGATCTGTAAAACAGTGAAACAGTCTACCAATAGGTCTGTAGATTCTCCATCTCTGGAGGTTTTTAAGAAGAGACAAGACAGCTACTCAAGGCTCATTTAATTGGTTTTCCTGAACATTCCATAGCGTTGAACTAGATCAGTGTTTCTCAGTCTTGGCAACTTTAAGGTGTGGACTTCAACTGGGGAATTCTGGGAGTTGAAGTCCACACTTCTTAAGACTGTCAAGGTTGAGAAATGCTGGACTGGATGATCTCTGTAGTCACTTCCAATGCTACAATTCTATGGTTGTGAAGTGAGTGGTCAATCTATGCTGGACAGGATAGAGTAGAGGTTCTGAAATCATATGCAGACTAGCAGGCATTTGGGGACAATGCTTTCTGCTAATATATAAAAGGCAATGCCAGTTAACTGAAGGCCAAATCTTTATCATTAACAGTGGAGAAAGTGGCTAGTGGTGGTTTTCCTCCTTTTTTATGCTAAAGGAAACTCAGGGATTAGGACTGTAGAGGCAGCCAAAGTTTACCAGCTTCCAGTCTAGATATGTTATAATAATAATAGACTAAATAATAAATGGCTAAATTACTGCAATGTGCTTTATTCAGTTTTTTTAATTTATAATATTTTTCTTCCCAATAAAACTGGAACTTTAGCATAAAGGATAACAAATGTCATCTAGTATTGTGAGCTTAAATACTGTAGTGCTCTGTATCATATTGTATACATTGTAAATGGGTATCAGAAATACTGACTCTGCTACATAAGATAACCTATGAGGAAGGAATCTTGCAACTCCAAGTAGACTCTTAATTAGCTTTGTCTGATCATTCATCTTGCCTGGGCTGAAAAAAGAATAAAATTTTTTATCTCTCAAGCTTTTTCTACTTTAGCAATGGGACTTCATATGGTAAGTCTACCATCTTTGCAATGACAACAGGGGAACTGTGGATTTAAATATTTGCAAACATACTGTTTGAAGAAGGAGCTATACTACATAAGCAAGAAGTGGATTCTGCAAATTGGCTATTAAAGTCTATGGTGGGATTTGAGGATTGCACGCACTCTCATTTATGATGGGCAGTTGGTTGGTAAGGCTTGTCGGAGTGAGTATGTTTTCTTTCTTTAGAATGTGCTGATGATAAACTTGCTTGTATCTTAAATGGCTAATGTTGAGACACATTTGTAAATTTAAACCATTTTAAAGACAATTCCAGCACAGAAAAAGTAAAAATCTTGGTCTCCAGCTTGAGTGGGGCTTCTGTGCCTCAGCTGCAAAAATCTTGATGACCCCAAGATGACAGCTCAGAGCTATTTTATGTATCTCTGTGCTGCTATCTTGTGGTGTTTCATATATTTGCAGCCTGGATGTGGTAGCCCTAAGCATGAACCAAGAAGAAACATTCTTGCATCCTTAGCAGTGAGTAAAATAGGTTTTCTTTCAAAATGCTAAAAGCAACTTCCCCTGCCAATTCAGGGGAGATTAAAGTTAGTTGTTTTCAGTCTTACATTCCTACAGGGAAAGGGAAAACACTAGAAGGAAATTCAAACTGTCCTGAGATATTAAATCAAGTGCTAAGTGAGCTTTCATAGAGGCCACTGCATATTTCTATCTGACTGCTTTTAAAACACTGGATATCTAAAGCTTTTTTAAAATGTTTTTTGAACTTGATCTTCAGATGTAATAATAGACCATTTCAGAAGTAGTGTGTGAATCACACACCAATAATAATAATATAATAATAATAATAATGAATTTTAAAAAGCTGCTGAGTTGTTCTCTTTGTCTACACACCCCTACAGATATCTGTTTTTCTGTTTTTAAATATATTTACTTTCTGGAAAAAATATTGTTCACCCATTCTTAGACTTCTCCAACTTGGAAAAGAGAATTTATTGGAACAGACTACCAGGTAGAGTCATTTTAATGTTAGCTGGAGGCAATAATGCCAACAAAGTGAGCCTGGCTTATCTGAGAAAAATAATTCTAAAAGCTGAGGATGGGAATCAGTACAACTAAGTGAGAGTCTGAATGAAATCTTCCTTTGGATAAATGGAAGAACTGTGGAATTGCCACAAAAGTGCAGCTGAAAGAGCTTCTGGAGGCGGTCTACTCCCTCCCTTGCCTACGACAAATAGTACCTATAAGAGATGAAGGCATATTTAATTCAAGGGGTATCTGCCAACACATAGGGTACCTTCTAATTGCTGGTGCTGGCCTTAAGCAAGGGCCAAGAAAGATGTGAACTCTTAGGCAGAAATCAACAGGCTCAGACATTTTATATTGGAAGAAGATGGAGGACTTGGTTCAGGGAGGCTAATTTTGGTAAACTTCTATGATTATGGGCAATACATTTTGGGTGAAATCCTGCCTGGCTAAGTGGAAGCCTGCCTTAGCTGAACTTGAAAACCTAAGGAGGGCTGGACTTGTTCAATAGTGGGATGGGAGACCACCAGAAAACACCAGGTCTACAGGTTACATTAAAAAGTATAAAGACATCCTGGGAGAAGGTAGTGGCAAAATCTTTCTAGATTGCTGCCAAGAAAAAAAAAATTAAACATTAAGTCACCAAATCTCAAGCTTTGCAGACAGGAGGTTTTAACATTTACCTATGCTGAGATTCAACACTGTAGAAGCAAACTTCCATTTGGGCAGTAGGATTGTCCCTTCCTCTCTTTTCTTCCCCTCTATGGTCACCTCTTGTTGGTTCCCCAACATTTTGGGGCACATTTTTATGGCGCATGGGACACTATAAAAGAGGAAGCTTAACTTTATCTAGAATTAAAACATACATCATATATAGCACGCCTCCAAACCTCTTAATTTAATTTGACTTAAAGAAACAATGCAGAGTCCTGATCTGGATTTGGAGATTTTGGCTATTTTTCTCTGGCTACTTTCATTCTGAAAACTTTCCCCATGTGTAAGTTTGGATAGGGAATGATTTTTTCTTTCTTTCTTTACACTAACATCAATGAAGTGGAATACAGAAATGAAGCAGCATGGCAGGAGGTTAAAGCTTAAGGATTGTTTTCTAAGGAAGCAAAAGCAGGACAAAAACATTACAATAAATAGCTAGTTCTCCAAATCCCTGTGTACACAGTTTCAGTATGGATTGGAATTACCATAGTTTGTCTCTAAAATGAAATTAGCAGGATTCCATTAGTTAAGCAACATGTGCTTTGAATTTTAAACACTGAGGCCAGGGCGGTGGCTTCTGCCACTGAGAACATTGCAAGTAAATTTAGGCAACTTGAGGCATGCTATGTGGTGCACAGTCTTGCATCTTGCTGCTGTTCCCCACCCCAGTAACTGCTGTTTTTATCAATTGGATCAATGTGTGGAACTGTATTCCCCACCCTCCTGATTATTTCAAATGGAATTAACTCTCCAAATATCCCATGGAACGCGTCAAGGGATGACCTTTATTTCCTCTTATTTTTAATTTCATATTGGAACCATTTGCCTATCCTTATTAAACAAACTGAGGACATTTCAGGTATCACAGTGCCTGAAGTGGAGTAGAAACTGTTCTATGCTGACAATATATTATGCTACTTATCAGAAACTTGGAACTTATCATTATAGGAAAAATTATAGTTTTATTGAGCGTGGGGGACCACAAAAAAGATTACTTTTCAGGGTTGGAAAGAATGTGATCCAGATTTGCGATCTTGGATTACAAGATGGAGCTGGCTCTTTTCTGACATAATGGAAAGACGGGTGAATATTATTTTCTGTGGTCAAGTTTTAATGATTTGTTTAAAAACTAGGCTGAATGAGTTTTTGTACACAATATAATATATTTTTTTGTTTCTTTTTCCTTCTGCTTTTGTCTTTCCTTTTGTCTTTGTTGTCTTCTCTTTTCTTTTTTGATTTTAGAACAAATAATGAAAAGAAAAGGCTGCTAGCAATTGTGCCTGGGTTAGCTAGCTCACTTTATTTAATTATAGGATATTTCCTAGACTCTGGGTGCATATTCATTCCTAAATATATCTACTGAAAATAATAGAAAAACAAAATAATAGAAAAACTGTAATAAAAAAAATAATGCAAAACTGTTACAAGGGTGATGGACCTGGGAGCCAACATATTTCACAAACTAGACACACAATATGGTGGCATGGCATGAATCAAAGCTAGAGATTGCAGTGGCTAAAACATGATTTGAAGCACTTTTGTTGTAACCTAATTTGGCTGGAAGATGGGGAGGAGAAAGAGGGCTTGGAAATTAAGAAAAAAACCTCTCCTTTCTTATTTTTTCCCATTGTTCTGTGCATGGGTTTGCATTTTTTTAAGCTGCTTGTTTGCAACTGCTCTGCAAATAAAAAATCAGAGGAGAGATGTCTGTGTTCCTTCTGTGCTAGATGTGATGGAAAGAAGCAAAAGCTGTTTCTCTGGCCATGATCAGCATCCAGAGTTTTTGGTGTGCTTCTTCAAGCCATTTCAGCTTTGCAGGTAGTTTGATTGTGGAAGTGCTGGGGGGGTGTCTTGCTCCAGATGTTCGTTTTTCTTGGTGTGCAGTAGAAACCAAACACGTGAAGCTCATTTATGTTTGAAGTCCTGACAAATCCAGCATGCCTCATTAGCATGTGAATAAACATGTAAATTGAGTTGTCCCACAATGCAACTCTGAGGAAGCTGTTTGTTGCCACCCCTACTTCCTCTTTCCCTTTCTTCCACCCAGGGAGAAGCAAGCATGCTGTTCTGCTCTCCATTCATCAGGGCAATATGCTCGGGCCTTGATGAAGGATTCTGCCCCTTTCTTCCACACAGCTGTAGGGCTGAGAGTTTAGGGCAAAACTAAGTAATTAGAAGGAAAAGGAGAACAAAGGAACTTCATCTTTTCCACCAAAATGGATGTTACAGAAGCAACAATAAAGTCAGTAAGAAATTATTTTACTTATCTTAACCTAATCTGTCTAAGTGTGTGATTCTTTATGCCTGGGAGGGCTGAATGTGTAAGGCCAATAACCTGTATTTCTCTGGCATGGTCATTGAAGCTATCTAAGATAATTTTCTTTTTCTGTGCCAGCTTCTCAGCTGTGTTATAAGCTCTGCTCCATTTCAGTGGTTCTAGCAGACCACTAAACTGGCTTCAATTTAATGTGTGCGCTGTTGCCCTTTTTCCTGTACTACTCCATCTATGACTACCTCTGACCAAACAGATGTTGCAGGCTTTAGAAGGTCCTTATGATCCTGCAAAATTCTAGAACAGAAATGATAGAGGGAAGAGTGTCCCTGTCAGCTCTTGGGCCATGAAGCCACTTTTGGTTCTCCAGTTAAAAATCTGCGCTCTCCAGCCAAATATAACTTGCATTCATGGGTACGTTATCGGAAAGATGTAGATCCCTTAGAATCCCAGTGGCCCATTGGACGTGCTACATTTCTTTAGGCTGCTGATAAGCTCAACAACATGCTGCCTCTTTCATGCTTTTCTAATTAACAAAGATGAAATGGAAAGAACAAGTGCATACTTTCAGCCTTGCGGCTCACCAATCTCTGGAAAATTCTGTCTTTAACTCTCTAACCAGATTTTAGGGAACGAAGTTGGGGGGCGTGGGGTGGGGAAGAGATGGATTTATTTCAACACCATCGTAAAATGGTTGAAATTTAAAATATAGTGATTGTAAAAAGACTGACTGAAAACTAGTGTGGTCTTGTATCATGAAGAACTTGCAGATTTATTTTAGTTCTACTTTCTGGCAGGTGTGACGTGCTTCATAGCATTTGGTTTCCCACATAAGGGATGCACAATGACGGATTTATGCTTGTTGTCTGTCATACTTTGTCCTTGCTTCCTGCATGCTTGTAAATCTCAATGTTCTCCAATATCCTTCCTCAATAACATCCTGACTTTCCCACAAAAAGGCTATTTATTCATTTGAGCATACATTATTATCCTGAAAGTTGCTATGTTAATTTTTATTTCTCTAAATGCCAACTATTTGTGCACTGGCTCCAAGATGTAAAACACCATGTGCGGTAAGTGCAAAATTATTATAGATTCCCTCTTTCTTCAAAGCACTTGGGGAAATCAATATGTTGCTCAGGAAGATGTGCATTGTTTCAAGCTGAGCTTTCTTTCTTTTTTTTACAATTGAACAGAAGGGCTTGCTAGGCTATGCAGAATTTCCAGCTAATACCAACTGCAAATAAATGGATCTAATTTATATTTTGTTTCCATGTTAACCAAAGTGCATAATCAAGAACTCCTTTCCATCTCTTTTTTAAAAAAATAGAGTGTACTTTCAAATGAAGTTGGGCTATGTAAATAAAAATAAAACTTGACAATGATTTATTTTTGAGGAAGGGGAGGACTGCCAATATGGAAAAAGCTTCTTTTTTTTGGTCTTGTTTAAAATGTGGTTTTTCTATAGGATTCATATTTATTTCGCGCTCTCTATATTTTCTCAGAATAAAGTTTGTTCCCAACAAGTAAGAATAGGACCAGAGGAGAATATATTTGGTGCTGGGTGGGGTTGCATTGCCCCAAACAGACCCAGTGCACAACTTGGGGGTCCTTCTAGACTTGCAATTCCTGCAAGGAGGGCCTTTGCACAACTTTGTGTTGTGCCCAATTGCACCTGTTTCTAGATCGTGAGGCTCTGCTCATGGACACTTATGCCCTAGTCACCTCCTGATTAGACTACTGTAATGTACTTTACATGGGGCTGCCCTTGAAGAGTATCTGGAAGCTTCAGCAGGTGCAGAATGCAGCAGTGTGGGCAGTTATGTGTGCCTCTAGAAATTCCGTGAGCTGCATTGGTTGCCAGTTTGCTTCTGGGTCCAATTGAAGGTGCTGCTTTTGACTCTTAAAGCCCTTCATGGAATGGGGCTGGGATATCTGAGGGACCGCCTCTGCCTGATTGCATTTGCCTGTCCCATCAGATCTGGCAGAAGAGGTATACTGTGGGTCCCTACCCAGGGGGCAGGCTTTTCTGCCATGGCACCTGCCATATGGAACATCCTCCTCCCTGATGCTGGCTCCATCCCTGTTGATTTTCCAGAAGTCCCTCAAAACTTGGTTATGTCATCAGGCCTGGAGGCCCCAAGGGACCAGTAAGGTATTGAGATGGCTCCATTGTTTCTGACATATGCTACCCTCTCTTAGCCTTTTTTACAGTTTCTTTTTTTTAGCCTTTTTTACATTTCACAATTTTTACATTTTCTGGATTGTACATTGTTTTTATATGTATGTATGTTTTATAATTTTATTGAATGCCACCCAGAGTCACTCTTTTATGAAATGGGCAGCTGTATAAATTTGATGAATAAATAAATAAAATAAAAACTATACAACCCTTACATTCCAAATGCCCAGGGAAGAGCTGTTTTCGAGGTCTTTCTGCATGACCAGCATAGGTGCAATCTGAATCCTTGGGGACAGGCTTTTCCATAAGGTGGGGGCCACAGAGCTCATGCCACTAGTCCACTAACATGAATTCAAGGTGAGTGCAAGACATCACAGCAGTCATCACTTCAGATTGCTGGTACAGAATCAAGACTCAAGCAAATCTGAGTGACTGTACTGGTAATATATTGTGCAAACATATGATAGTGGTCCAATGGCAGTTCTTCCCACCATTCTTCTTTTCCTAAAAGGGAGTGAGCTACCTTAAATATGATTGATGATTGACATAAGGATGGGGAAGAACTGGCACTTTGCCATCCTTATCACCATAGAATAGGCCTGAACATGGGATCTTATCTCTGCTTAGATTTACTTTTCTTTTTGTATTGATAGTCCAGGTGTCTCTTCTGCTGCTTCATCTCCCAGAGCATCTCAGTAAAACAAGGAACCTCTTGGGCTTGGCAAACAAAGAGAGGCTGTTTGGGTACAATCATGTCAAGTGCTGTGGTAGCCTCCTGATTCCATAATCCAACCAGATGTTCAGTGAAAATGCTTGCCAAGTAAAATTCCCAAGTGCCCACCAGAAACCATCACAATCTGTAAGGCATCTGGGGTGGACCATATTAACTAGCAGCGATACAGTCACTAATCATTGCTCAGATTAGATTCCCACCCTCAGGAATGCTCTGATGCACATAGAAACATTTTCCTTCTAACAGAAGTGGTAAGACAGTGACAGCAGGCCAGGTTCTATCCAGGAGTCAAGACCTCACCTCAGCAGGCCCAACAGACACATCTCCAAGGTAAAATTGTTACCAGAATCATTTCAGCAAGACCTCTGCCTTTTGGGCAACCTTAAATAGCCCAGTCTTCTGTTCTTCACATCCAGGTACAGCTGAAACTATGTAGGCTTAATTTTGCTATGATACAATCCTGCAAAGCTTATGCTGTCCTCAGAAGACTTCTGATGAAGAACTTAAGTTTTTGGTAACCATTTCTTTTTCTGGCTACCTTCTGATTTTCCCCCTGTTGCTTCTTAGTTTTTCAGAGGCTGATGGGCCTTGCCTCTGTTTCCAGGCCCAATTCTCAGCTTCACTTTGAAAGTCATGGGATTTACCTCTGGTCGTTTGGTGCTGATACTGAGGTTTGGTTCCTTGGTAGCTGAAATGCCAGTTTCATCAACTTAGCTCTTTTCTGAGGAACATGATGAGGTCCTGGCCTGCTCCTACATGAATAAGAATAGTTCTACAGCAATGAAGGAAAATACATCCTTTACAATTCTAGTGTTTGGAAAATGATTCCAGTAGTCTTTGAACTGAACGTTGGGCCTGCCAGTTTTTTGTCTGGCAGAACTCCTGTGACTCCAGTCAACAAAGTTCTCAGTAATGGAAAAGTGGAAAAATCCTAGAATGAAGCATACATTTAGTCAAATCTGATCACCATACATGCATTATATTAATGATGTTTCTCCTAATAGAGTATTCTTGGCTGAACAAATGTTTTGGATTGACTAGTTGAATATGGATGATTAAATATGTTTCAATTGCTCCTCTGGGCAACATATTTATTTTTATATATTCTTTTGTTGTTGTTTACGTTCTGTATTTTTGTTTTGTTAAAAATGCAGAGTAGAAAGAGCAATCAAAAAGATCTTAAGCTTGAATTCAAGAGAGAAAAGGGTGCAGCCTATAGATTTTGAAAGACTGTATGGGTTAAATGTGAAAGATGATCTTTATTTCTAGCATGCCTTTGGGCCATATAAGTCTCATAGGTACACTTAGAAAATAAAGTGGTGAACAAAGTTAACTCAGTGCTAAATTTGGTAATGTGTTCAACTGTGTCACTTCTAATTAAAAAAAAAACCCTTAAGGCAAATTAGAATAGTTGGGAATATTCTAAGAAGCGAGATGTGCTTCAGCAGGATGGGCATGCTTCGGGTCCTGTCAACCAAGGAATGTCAGCTGGTGGGGACCAAGAGACATGCCTTTTCTGCTGTGGCGCCTGCCCCCTGGACCATCCTTCCTCCTGAGATTAGGATGGCCCTGACCGTTTTGGCTTTTCAGAAGGCCTTGAAGACCTGGCTTTGTGCCCGGGCCTGTGGCCCTGAGTGTGTGAAGGGCCCTGTTTCATGGTTGTGTTAACACCAATGGCTTTTAAGATCTCTCAGCTGTATTTATATTTATATTTAATTTTTTGGTATTGTTTTTATTGTTGTTTTTATTATTGTTAGCCACCCAGAGTCACTGGTTTGAGATGGGCGGCTAAATAAATTGAATGAATGAATGAATGAATTAATTAATTAATTAATTAATTAATAAAGCAGTGCTTCTCATTCTTAGCAACTTTATGATGTGTGGACTTCAACTCCCCAAACCCATGCTTGTTGGGGAATTCTGGGAGTTAAAGTCCACACATTAGTTTCTGAGGCTGAGAAACTGTCATGAGTGCCGTTGAGCTGAAGACATCAGCGCAATGGCACACATGACAATAACAAGGAAACAGGGGAAGGGGCTCAAGATAAGCAGCCATCAACTTACAAAGACTAAAGAACAAGATACAAAGGCTAAGCGGATCGCGAGGCACACCCAAGCTGTTAGCGCTAGCGCAACGGAGATCGCCCAGCTGACAGCAATCACCGGAGGAATAGGGAAACCGATGATGGGCGATCCCGGAGCGCCAGCGGGGCCTCGCAACCCCTCACCTACCGGCAAGACAGCATGTGGGACAAAGGGGGGTGACGTAACCGCGAGTGAGGGGGCGCTGACCGGCGCGGGGTATTTAAACCCCGCACCGGCGCGCTCCTGTCACTCTCAGCTTTTTTCTACCACTGTATCTACACTACGAATAAACCAGAGCCTGCTTCAACGGAATCAGTGTCTGTGTGTTACTCGGAGGTAGGCAGCGCATGACATAAAGCTGAGAGTCATAAACTCAGCCTCGCCGAGCAGGAACGATGAGGCCGGCGCGATGCGGACAAGTGGGGCGAGCCGCACGGCAAGAAGCAGAGGAGGACCGATCGAGGCCAGAGGCACCGCGGACTCCCGGAGCCATGGACGCCCACCCGGCCCAACCCGAGCCTCAGCTCCAACCCCAAGGGGAGATGGCGACGGAGGCAACCCGGCCACGGGAGGGAGCAACATACCTCCCGAAACCAGCGGAGAACCCCGCGCCCCACATCGCACCCCAGCCACGGGCGTGGAGCGGCAGCCCAACGGCGGTAAGCACGGGGGAGGACGAAGAAGCAACCCAGCCGACGGCGGAGGAAGCGGACCAACGATCGGGAGGGCCTGAACCCCACCGGCGACCCACCCCCGCCGACACACCGATGGAACCGGCCCCAGCGGCGGCGCGGATCGCGGACGAGGACGCACAA
This sequence comes from Candoia aspera, assembly GCF_035149785.1. Classification (NCBI taxonomy): domain Eukaryota; kingdom Metazoa; phylum Chordata; class Lepidosauria; order Squamata; family Candoiidae; genus Candoia; species Candoia aspera. The sequence goes on from NC_086154.1 coordinate 188,815,881, forward strand.
GCTAGACTCGCGGCCATGGAGACCCAACTGAAGGAACTCCGGACCATGCTTCAGTCGTTGATGTCCCCCGCGCCGCCCAACGACGTCCCCGCACAGGTCCACACCCCGAGCGCGGCGCCGAACTCACACGGGCCAGATGACGGTCAACAAACGGCCCAGGCGGATGCCGCCGCAGGCCGGGAAGCGAGAGGAAGGGGCTCACAAAACGCCCGGGCCCCAAAGGACTTCCCCATCTTCTTTGATGGGAACCCCGCGAAACTGTCGTTCTTCATCACGAATGCCAGGGAGTTCATGGGGAGGCACGGACACTCCTATGACTCCGAAGCAGACAAGATCGCAGCCGTGGCGATCAAACTACAAGACCGGGCGGTGGACTGGTACGTCCAACTGTACGAGTCCAGCTCCCCCGCCCTCGCCAACTTCCCCGCCTTCATCAACGAGATGAAGAGCTACTTTGAGGACCCACTAGCCAAAGTGAGGGCGAAAAGCGCACTCCAAAGACTTAAACAGGGCGCACGCACTGTCCCGGACTACGCCCTCGAGTTCAAAGCCCTCGCGGGGAAGGTCAACGACTGGTCCGAGACCACCCTGCTGGAAATGTTCAAAAGGGGGCTCAACCGCGACATACTTCAATGGGCCCTCTACCGCGACGACCCAGAGACTCTACACGGGTGGATCCACCTCGCGGGGAAAGCAGAACACGCGCACCGCACCTTCCTCATGACAACTACGGAAGACACGACCAACACCTGGCAAAAGGTACCCGCACCACACGTGGGGACGGCCGGTCCCACATACCCTAGGAAGAAATTTAATCACGGGCCCTGCGGGAGGTGTGGAAAACTGGGGCACAAGACGGCAGACTGCTTCGCCAACCAACCACCGGCCAGTGTGCCTAAACCCGCCCCGAAAACTAGCATTAAACCACCTAAACCGCCGCCACCCCCTCACCGCCGAATGACCGGAGCCACAGCGACACCAGAGGAAGGCTGGGATGCCCACTGGGGGGAAGAGGACGCCGTAGAACCCAGACCAGCCGGCAGGAAACGCTCCCCGCCTGCCCTGAAACGCGTTGCGAGGCAGGCGGTGGGACAGCAGCGCGGACCACCTCGACGGAACGGCGAAAGCTCCGTTATAATGGCGGCAATCAAACTCTCTGCCGGCAACGGAGCCACCACGGCCGCGGCACTAGTGGACTCGGGGTGCTCGAAAAACCTCATCCACCCCGACTTAGTCGCCAAACTCGACCTCCGCTGCTCCCCCCTCCCCACGCCGCTGGCATTCCACCAGCTGGACGGCTCAACAGCGGGAGGGAAACCAGCCATGATGCAGACTGAGCCGGTCACCCTGCAAATGGGCACTCACACCGAACGCACATCGTTCATTGTCACCCACATCGGACGACCCATTGCAGTCTTGGGAATGCCATGGCTCGCGACAAACAACCCGCGCATCGACTGGGAGACCCGCACCTTCACATTTGGCGACGGCGAGTACCGGGCGCCAGTTCTGGCGGGCAGAACCAACCCCACTGTGGGACGAGCAGAGGCGACTACACAGGACAACGCAGCTACCACAGCAGACCTACCAGAACAATACGCCGACTTCTCCGAGGTCTTCGGAGAGGCGGAGGCTGACCAACTACCCCCCCACCGCAAGACGGACTGCCGGATTGACCTGCTGCCCAACGTCCCCTTACCTAGACTGAAGATCTACTCGATGACCCCGAAGGAGATGGCAACCCTCCGGGAGTTCATCGATAAAAACCTAGAGAGGGGATTCATAGAGCCAGCATGCTCACCAGTCGGAGCCCCCGTCTTATTCCGGGAGAAGAAAGACGGCACCCTACGGCTCTGCACCGACTACCGGGGCCTAAACGCGGCTTCCCTGTCCAACAAATACCCCTTACCCCTGGTGAAAGATATGCTCGCCCACCTGTCCACGGGCAAGGTCTTCTCCAAGCTGGACCTTCGCGAGGCGTACTACCGCATCCGAATCAGGGAGGGGGACGAATGGAAGACTGCGTTCAACTGCCCCCTAGGCGCCTTCCAGTACAAAGTGCTGCCGTTCGGACTCGCAGGGGCCTCGATAAGCTCAGAAGGGCGCAGCTCTATGCCAAACCCGCAAAGTGCGAATTCCATAAAGCGCGCCTAGACTACCTGGGGTACCGAATCTCCGGAGACGGCATAGAAATGGACCCCGCAAAAGTCGAGGCGGTGCTGAACTGGGAACGCCCCCGCAACAGACGCCAACTCCAGAGCTTCCTCGGCTTCGCGAATTTTTACAGATCATTCGCCTGGGGGTTCGCAGAGATAGCCCTCCCCCTAACGGACCTCCTCAAAACCAAAGGGGTGGGGGACACCCGACGCGCCAAGAACCCGGGCACAGTATTGAATTGGACTCCCGCGTGCCAGACCGCATTCAATAAGTTGAAAGCGCTGTTCACCACAGAGCCAACCCTAGCGCACCCGGACCCAGAACGGCCGTTCGTGGTCCAAGCCGACGCCTCAGACTTCTCCCTGGGGGCCATCCTACTCCAAAAGGACCCCACAGGACTCCTGAAACCATGTGCCTACCTGTCGAGGAAATTCTCCGAGACAGAAAGGCGATGGCACGTCTGGGAGAAGGAAGCCTTCGCGGTAAAATCAGTGCTGGAAACATGGCGACACCTACTCGAAGGAGCCGCCCAACCATTCGAGGTCTGGACCGACCACCGGAACCTCGAGGCCCTCCGAACGCCCAGACGCCTCAGCCCAAAACAGGTCCGATGGGCCCAATTCTTCAGCCGCTTCAACTTCCAGCTGAAGTTCATGCCGGGTAAAAAGAACTTCCTGGCTGACGCCCTTTCCCGACTGCCCCAAGACGAAGAGCCCGCCCCAGACACCATTGGGACGGTCCTATCCGCTTCTCAACTGGGGATGGCCGTGACCACCCGGAGCGGCGCTCGGAGGCAGCTCGACTCTACGGCGCAACCGACGGCGGGACAACCTGTGACCAGACGACGCCAACCGCAACTACCAGGGGGGATACGCACGGACCTCACCGCCGCCCTCAAAACCGACCCCTGGTTCCTGGCAAACCCCGACAAGGTAACGATGGCACAGGACCTGGCATGGGGGGAAGGCAGAATCTATGTCCCGGACTCGCAACGCCAAGCGATCTTACATAGATCCCACAACGCCAAGCAAGCGGGACACTTTGGGTTCCTTAAGACCCTGCACCTAACAAGGCGTCAATTCTGGTGGCCCGCGCTAAGACGGGACGTGAAAGCTTACGTAGCGTCCTGCCCAACGTGCGCCAGAGCCAAACGGGCACCAGGCAAACCCGCGGGGCTTCTACAACAGGTGGCAGAACCCTCCCGCCCATGGGAGGAAATCTCCATGGATTTTATAGTGGACCTCCCACCCAGCCAGAAGAAAACGGCCATTTGGGTGGTGAAAGACTATTTTTCCAAACAGGCCCACTTCATCCCCTGCACATCGGTCCCGTCCGCACAACAACTAGCCAAACTCTTCCTCATCCACGTGTACAGGTTACACGGATGTCCCGCACGTGTGGTGACCAACAGGGGCACACAATTCACCTCTAAATTCTGGCGGGCCTTCCTAAAGCTGACGGGGACCCAACAGGCCCTATCCACTGCCTGGCACCCCCAGACGGACGGAGCCACAGAGGTCCTCAATGCCACCCTAGAACAATTCATACGCTCATACACCAACTACCATCAAGACGACTGGGCCGAACTGCTCCCGTTCGCCGAAGTCGCATACAACAACGCCGTTCACACAAGCACGGGGAAAACTCCGTTCGAGGTAGTCTCGGGGCGCGACTTCGTCCCCATACCGGAGCTACCACAACCCCCGGAACCCCAGGTGGACGCTAGCGACTGGGGACGGAAGATTGCGGAATCGTGGCCAATAATCACGGCAGCGCTGAAGGAAGCACAGGCGGCCTACAAAGAGCAGGCCGACAAGCACCGGCGCCAACAACCGACGTTCCAGGCGGGGGATATGGTCTACCTATCCACCAAATTCCTAAAGTCACCCCAACCCTCGAAAAAACTGGGGCCTAAGTACATCGGGCCGTTCCGAGTCACGCAGATAGTGAACCCGGTGGCAATACGCTTGGACCTGCCACACAACCTACGGAGACTCCACCCGGTATTCCACACCAGCTTCCTGAAACCGGCAACCACCTCCCGATGGCACCCAAGCACGCCACTGCCCTCACCGGTGATGATCGACGGCCAACATCACTTTGACGTAAGGGACATACTCGACTCCCGCAGGCAACGGGGAACTTTACACTATTTGGTCAGGTGGAAACACTTCCCCCACCCAGAATGGGTGGCGGCGCACAACGTTAACGCGCCTGACCTGACCCGGGCTTTTCACCGGGCGTACCCCGACAAGCCTAAAGAAAGACTAGCAAACCGACACCTGCATAACCCCTCCCCCGTGGGCCCCCCCCGCCTACCGTGCCCCAAGGGAAAGGGCCCCCCCAAGCCCGTGACTTGGGTGGACCTCCCCCCCCCGGGACTCACCCCCCCCGCCCCGGGCCCACGAGGCAGTGACAAGCAGTCGCCAGCACCCTCCCCCCGCCCCGGGCCCACGGGGGAGTGGCAATCAAGTCAACAGTGCATCCTGGGGGCAACGCCCAGGAGCACACATAACAAAGGCGACGCACTTAGAATAAAAATAAGGGCCCTACCTGGAGCTGTTAAGCACCCGACCAGCCACGCCTCTCTCCTCGTCGAACTGAGCCAAACAAACAGGGTGTGACCGGAGCATGCGCACGCCCAGGGTGTGACCGGGGCATGCGCACTAAGAACACACCCTAGAGGGACACGTGGGAGAGGGCGGAACAAAGGGAGGGGCGAAAACACTCCGGCGGGAAATTCAAAAAAAAAAAAAAAAAAAACCATTTTGACAGCTCTCCTGGTAAAAAACCGGAAAGCCGGGGGGGGCACTATTCGGACAGGGGGCAGTATGTCATGAGTGCCGTTGAGCTGAAGACATCAGCGCAATGGCACACATGACAATAACAAGGAAACAGGGGAAGGGGCTCAAGATAAGCAGCCATCAACTTACAAAGACTAAAGAACAAGATACAAAGGCTAAGCGGATCGCGAGGCACACCCAAGCTGTTAGCGCTAGCGCAACGGAGATCGCCCAGCTGACAGCAATCACCGGAGGAATAGGGAAACCGATGATGGGCGATCCCGGAGCGCCAGCGGGGCCTCGCAACCCCTCACCTACCGGCAAGACAGCATGTGGGACAAAGGGGGGTGACGTAACCGCGAGTGAGGGGGCGCTGACTGGCGCGGGGTATTTAAACCCCGCACCGGGGCGCTCCTGTCACTCTCAGCTTTTTTCTACCACTGTATCTACACTACGAATAAACCAGAGCCTGCTTCAACGGAATCAGTGTCTGTGTGTTACTCGGAGGTAGGCAGCGCATGACAGAAACACTGATTCAGAGCATCTTTACTATTTGCTTTCTGTGTTATTTGTCATAACCACCATGGCAGCCATTTTATAATTAAGCAAATCTTACCATCATGATAGATCTTTGTGATGTTTTCAAACTTCAAAAATGCATAGCTGCCCCCCAAAACTTTCAAATATCCACCAGGACAACTTCCCCAACTGGATATCCCCCAGTTGTATTGCTAATATAACCCACAGACTTTACTAGCCAGCTAAATTCCTTCAAATAATATAGGTAGAGTGTTGGATTAGGCTGTTGGAGAACAGAACAGGAGGGAAGAAACTGATTACAGTTGTATAGGATGCAAGGGATAATAACTGGACTACATTTTAAAACTTTAGAAGAAATATAAAACCTAACCCTACCCAGTACCTTTTTCAAGATTCTGGCAGAGAGCATCTATAGCAGATCATCACCATTTTGTGGTCAGCCCAGAGCACTGTATTTTCTTGGGGAGGTTTTTTGTTTAACTCCAGTGTAAGTGGCTGTATCACCATGATTTGGGGAGCTTGGAAAATGATCTTCCATACTGAATGTTTGCATTTCAATGTTTCTTTTTTTTCATAATAATTTTATTAAAGTTTACAAATAGAAAGATAAGGCAAACTAAGAAGAATGTATAAAGTAAAGAAAGAAGAAAAGGCGCAGGGAAAAAGAAAAAAGGAAGAAAAAAGGAAAAACATCAAGAAAAAAAAATAAAGAAATGACTCCCTCCTCCCTCCAGACAAGTATAAACAATTTCAGTAACTTAATACCTTTTCTAATATTTCAACAAAAAAATATTTTCTTCCTATATCTCATCTTCCAATAAGCAAATTGTAAAAACTCGTCATTCAGTCCTAATCAGCAAGAGCCATTAAGAGCTACCAGAAGTAATAACATATATATTTTAACCCTAATGGAACAAATCCACTTTATATTCCTTCCATTTACTTTTTAAAAGCTTGATCTTTAATCCCTTCAAATAATGTCCAAGCTGATTTCTTAACATTTTCTCTTTGACTCCTCTCAGAAATTCCTTCACTAGTTTATCACATCTCTTTTGTAAATCCAGGATAAGAGAGCTATCTGAGTGACTCTTCTTATTTATTATTTGCATGCCCCCTTTAATTATTAAGACATCAGCCAGTTTCATTTGTAAATCCAATGTGGCATCTCTTTCCATATCACTCTTGTAGTCTGGGATTTTAAAATCCATTTTCAGTTCCACATACAGATCAGCCTCAGTCTCTATTTTGTCCAATAAAATATGTTCCTCTTCTGTAGCTTCTGTTAAATCCATTTTTATAGTGACATAATCTTAAGAGTAATTTCTGGGTATATTGTTCCCAAATATCCTTGATTTCTTCCTTAGTCAAATAATATTTCTCCGTTGTATTAATGGGTCTCTTCTCCTTTAATTGTAATATTTAGTTCTCTCTGGTTCCCTCTAGTCAACCTTCAAAATCCCCTTATCATATGTTTATTTTCCCATCAGCAAAACTTTCCCATGGGAGAATTTCTTACATTTAATTTCAAAAATTACCTTAACAATTACCTTCAATTGAGAAAATGATTAAGATTGCAGCCTAGCTCCTGTGTGGAACTCACATGTTTGGACCACATCGTGAAGTACAGTATATTGCCAGTCTCCCTTATTCTATAGATTCTGTTGTAATGATGTGCCTTCTTTGGCTACACATGATGGGACTCAGACATGACCTAGTATCACCTGCACTGAGCTGGATCCAAGATTTTGAGAACTGAGTTCAATAGGTACAGGGCAAATTCCTTCCCAATAATTGCATTCTCCCTATTTATGCTATACTTCTCCATCTGGCAGATGAGTTTGGGGACATCTGTATATAAGGATTACTGAACTTCCCCACTGCACACTGGGAGCTGATGTAAGCCTATCATATGGAAATTAAACAATGTCTAGAAAGTTCTATTAAAAACGCATCCAGTTGAAGAAGCATTATATATTTGGTTAAGCCAGTGTTTCTCAACCTTGGTAACTTTAAGCTGTGTGGACTCCAACTCCCAGAATTCCCCAGCCAGCATGGCTGTCTGGAGTTGCATGGCTGTCTGGGAAATTCTGGGACTTGAAGTCCACACAGCTTAAAGTTGCCAAGGTTGAGAAATACTGGGGTAAGCCAAGAGCATTTCTTGATTATTCTTGACTGTCAACATTTATGGGAAGTTTGTTCCCTGATCAGAAGTTACTTACCAGCTTCACACCTTGTTTCTGGAATAGCCTAATGGCTAAGAGATTGTATTGGAAACTGGGAGTTTTCCTATTTGAATCTTGCTTCTGCCCTGAGTTCACAAAGCAACTTCAGTAAGTTCTTTTCTTAGCCAGTTGTGTGCAATATTGGTGATGGGGGATAATAATACTGGCTTACCTAAGGCCGTTGTAATGGCCTTAATTTACTTCCCGACTTATTTGCATGCCATCTCAATCACCGAGGTAACTCCAGGTGACCTACATGATAGGATTAAAACAACTATACAAGTAATAAAAATAACAAAACAGACACATAACCACATATTGGGGAGGTAATCAACTGAAAAAGATTGTAACAGGAATAAACTACCCCAGGTCCTGCAGGAAGAGCCAAGTTTTCACCGTTTTATGAAAGCCTAAAAGAGTCAGGACCATATAAACCTCAGGTCCTACGGGGCTCTTTAAATACTTACTGCCACTATGCTTATATTAATTCTATTATTATAAACAATCTCATCACCCAAGCTGATTCTTTAATTTATCATCCCTTACCTTTCTTCTTCCATTTTACCATCCAACTAGTTCAGTACTTCATGTCAGTACTTGGGAATTTAAATGAGTTATGAGAATACAGGTTTAAAAAGCGCCTCATCTAATTTCTAAATAGTCCTTTTGAATGGAACAACATTTTCCTTTGGTATTCTAAGAGCGCCCGGCTTCTAAAGAGCCTAAACAGAAAAGAAGCCCCTTTAATGCAGAAGGCTTCACTTGGCCTGCCATCTGCTGAGAAAACGAGAAGCTCCCAAGCTACCAGGGAGAAACGGCATTATAATTTTATGGGCCCTGGTACTGCCATTTGAATAATAAAAGAATGCCAAACCCCAGAACACTATGATTCCAGTGAGCAGAAATGACCGTGTCTTAGGATAAGCCACAATTTGGGCAATTTACTATCATTTTCGAAGGCAAACGTGAGCGATAGGGAGAAAGTTCTTGTGCTGAGCTGGATGTGCCAGCGGATAAACGGTTGGCATTTTCAAAGCTGCATTGCAGGGAAGCGTTTAGCTGCTCACCCCTGCCAGCTGATGTCTCTCTAAGCACCATTGCCAAGAAGCCAAAACTGGAAGCAGGTGCAAGGCTAGAGGAACTGAATGTGGCCGGGGGGGAAGGGGGGGGGGTTGGGGTGGAAGGAAGAAAAGAACAAGAACAGAAGTTTGGTTGTTGAAATTCTGTGGCCTTCATTAAGATTGAAACAATGCTTTACTTTAGACTTGGAGAATATTTTTAGTCTGATCAACTACTGCAACAAACCCAATCTGACAATCTCTCGCATTTATCCCCTGAACTGAAATCCTTGCCCCCTCCCTCTGCCCGCCTTCTGCAGTGCTGCGGACTGCCTAACAGAATGTGGTCTGCTGATTATTATAACAGCTTTGCTTCGGAGGCAGAGAGCATCTGCTTCTTAATGGGCTCCCATCATCCCCCCATCAAACCATTATTTGGAAACATCCACCTCCCTCAACCCAGGGCCTGGGAAAAGAGCCTCTTCCCCAACCAGTCCTCCCTCTTTCCTGTGCCATTTCACCAGTTCAGGCATTGTAGTATGCTGCCTCCTGATAAGACAGAAGGGAAGCGTCAGTAATGCCAAGAATTTATGTTCCCCTCAGAATCACAAATAAGCTGCAGCCAAAAGGTTTCTCTGCCTGCTTTTCTCCTCTGCTAAAATGGCACCTCTTCAGGGGAGGAAGAAAGGACAGCTAAGAGACCTGTGATCATACCCATAAAGAGACAGGAGACCTGGGACCTGCAAACAAGTGTTGTGGTGGGACATATGCCTGTCTGGAGTTGTGGTCAGACACGCCTTCTTCCAGAATAGTTTATTTAATTCACATCTCACCTCTGGCAGCAATATTCAGTGGGCCCTAATCACATTCAGTGTTCAACAGCATGATCCTTGGGGGTTTTCCTCGTTAAGTGTCCTTCCTAAAGCTTCTTTTGTGTTTCTGTAAAGCTTGCTGTCGGTGGGGCTGCAAAAGCTAACCTCCTAGCAGGGCCGCAACTAGGGTCTGTGTCACCCGAGGCAAACATGGATTCCACACCCATTTTGGCGCTCCCAGCGCTCATTTTGGTGCCCCCCCCAGTGCGGTGTCTAGGGCACATGCCCTGCTTGCCCCCCATAGTTGCGGCCCTGCCCCCTGGGGGAAGGTCTAGAGCTAAGTGCAATTGCCATATAGCCAAATCAGCTCCCTTCCTCCCAATGGGTAACAACTGATAAGCAGAGAAAGTGAGGAAGGAAATCATTTGCTCATGGCAAAAGGAATTGTGGTGAGATGTGAGGAAGGGAGACCAAGCAAGAACTTTAGAGCAGAATAGGGCAATAGGATGTATGGTGTACTTGAGACTGCTAATGTCTCCTTTTTAGGCATACAGATTGACAATATTTGGGGAATTAAATTTGCTGTAAATACACAGTACTGTGCCCTAATGCCATCTCTCCAAACTGCATCCATCAAAGGGATTTGGATCAGAAAAGGAAACCTACAGAAATGATCATCAGTCCCTCTTCTGGTCATTTACCCAATGCTATTTAGCAGATGCTTCTTCTCAGCCTTTCAAGGTAGACCAGACTAGGAAACCAAAATCATGTAGGCCAATACTACTTTTCTGCCCAGGACTCAGCCCTCTTTTATGTGACCATTGTCTTGGTAGCAGCGCTTCCTCATTCTGTCCCTGAAGGCCATTTCCTCTTCCCTCTACACTTCTTCAGCGGCTGTCAGATTTGCCTATCTCTGTACCCAGAGTCTTGATTTTGATGACTGAATGAAGACAGGCCTTCAGTTTGGTGGTTAAGCATTCTGAAGAGAAGGAAATTCTTGTGTCTCTTTGACCATAGTTAGAAGCTTCCACATAGCTGGGCACCTTTTAGGGGGAGATGGGTGGTGATAGAAATGTGAAAAATAAGTAAATAAATAAATAAATAAATAAATGCAGAGATTTCTTCTGGCATTCAAGCAAACCTAAGACATAGCTTCCTTCTGACCTTTTTTGGTGAGCACATGGTGCTCCACAGCTTGGAAGGGATTATGGAGGTGGGGACAAGAGAAAAAATTACTGTTCTCAGCTGTTTAGAAATGACCTTTTATGTTCTTCAATATGTCAAGTGTTTAACAATACAGATTTACCGCAACATAGTATTTCCTGAAGAAGACAAGCAAACATTTACATACCTCTCAAGCCTTGGTCTTTTTAAAAGGGCCTCTATAAAGTGGCACATTACTGAATTTGTGACCTTCAAATGTGGAGGGTCTACATTATAGAATAGTAACAGATAGGGGAGAATTTTAAATTAGAAAGATGAAAAAGAAAATTGTTTAAACTTGGGAGGGCAGAGAAGATTTTTAACTTAAAATAACCTTTTTTGAGGGAAAAATATGTTGGTAATGGCATTGATTACTTTTTTAAAAAAAATATTGTCTCCTTTGTAGCCTTCCACATTTGAAGGTCACAAATTTAGTAATGTGCCACTTTATGTCTGCTTGACTTCTTCAAATACAGAAATACTTTTCAAAATCTTATTTATTAACTGTGGTTCCCTTCCTTTGATCTGCATTCCTTTGGTTTTAGGGTAGAATTGATGATGACTTAAGGCTGGTTGGTGCAACTGCTTAATGGTTATGTTTCCAATCTGTGTTGACTTGTATTTTTGTCAGTGTGGGAAGGCTTTACCAGATCTTGAAACAAGCTCCAGAACCAAGTCTGAGAAACTAGGTTTTTAGAAGAATTTATCATATTTAAAATTACTACAGTTTCCCTGAAGAAACTGAAATTTCTTACCTTGTTTCTGTGACCTTTATGATGTTAGAATGAGACAGAAACATATTTCTTTGCCACTGAAGCCTACTTTTGAGCAGAAAATAGGAGTGGGCCTTGTCTAATGTTATTTCTTTTAACATTCCTTCAAGGTAAAGCTTTTTGGCTGGATGACAGAGTTCTAAAAGACTCTCTGAGCCACTCCATATTCAATGTTTAATCCATATCCTTGTCAGCAAATGGGATGCGTTGCCTTTCAATACTGTCTTTCGTGATCACTGCTGTAGTGCAGCCATAATTCATCTGATTTTATTTCATGGCACCGGAAAGCATTTGAAATACTAAGCAATTTGCCAGGGTGTATTTTTGTCTATGTATGGATGCAAGTGATTAAAAGCTTCAAACAATGAAGCTTCCAACAGTCTATATCAGCAAAGTATGAAGCCGAGTAATATAGTAATGAAACTGCTAATGGGATAGGTTTTCTACAAATGAACTGACTGCCAAGCATACTAATAAGAAAGCAAATAATATAGTTATAAAAAAGAGGTAATGTAGCCAAGTCCTATTAAATGAAACTATTGATTAAGAGGACTTATGTCATCAGACTTTGAATTTTGTACATTTTATGCACTTATAAACTGCTGTAAAGAAGATCAGAAGCTGCGCCTTAATTAAAAAAAAGAATTTTGTACATTTTTTAACATTAAGCAAATATTATAATCTGCTATAATAGTGAGGAGGAAGAAGTGGCTCCTCCATTACCAGCCTCACAGTCTGAAAGACATACTTTCTGCCACAAATACATCAAATGTTGTATGTTGCTTGTGAAGCAACTTTAAAAAAATAGTGGTTTTTAGTTTTAAAGGTCTTTTAGCTAAAAGGTGAATGTTTGGACAAATGAAACCACAGTCTGTCCTTTCCCTGAATGGGAATTATTTTGTACTATTCTTTGAAAGTTTAAGGAATTGTGGATTTTGCATCCAAGTAAGTGTGCATAAAAGCCTAGTGTCAGTTTATGTTACACATACCTGGATTTCTCAATATGTATGCATTGTACAGTGGTTTTATTATTCTTGCTTTTTATCATAAGATAGTACTTAATTTTCTCCATTTCTATTACGGTTTGGAAAGAACAGTAGGTCATAGTTTGCCACACCCGTGCAAATAAGACTAGCACATTTTGTACAATTAGTTTAACACAACATGTGAACCTAGCTAGTGAGTTAATAGTCGATTGTATATTTATTTATTTATTTATTTATTTATTTATTTATTTATATTTCAAATTTCCATCACCGCCCATCTCCCCGAGAAGAGGACTCTGGGTGGTTTACAATCAAAATTACCAGTGATTAATATGTTTTGGACTGGATGTTTTGAATGGATCATATATTCCATTATATTTATTCATCTCTATCTATCTATACCAGCTCTCTCTCTCTCTGCACATAAGTTTCAGTAGTGGATGGCTAATGTATGTAAAACTCTAGTCCCTACAACTAACTGCAACCAAGCCTTAGCACCTTTAATCATTGTATCTTTTCCTCTTGTTATTCCACTTCTTGGGTAGGTACCTGTTTTCTAATTCTTCATAAAAATGTGTCTCTGTGTGTGTGTGTGTCCATGTCCATGCCTGGCAAGAGAGCACCCATGCACATACACTTAAAGACAGAATCCCTTTGGTGGTAGAATGTAAACACTGCAGTTTCCATTCCCTTTTGAGGTGCTAGGAAGTATTTCCAATGTATGATTTGAGCATAGTATTAAGTTTGCTGTGTGTTATTGTGAAAGCAATACCCAAGAAGGAATCTGACAAAAGAATGAACCATGTACTTTAGCAGCCTATGATGGACTATTATTATAGGAGGACTAACTGCATTTGTCTGTTCAAATAGAAGCCTTGTGACATCTTAAAAGCTAGCACATGTATTATAGAATGCACCAGTGCAGTGGTTGGCAAAAGCTAAATGAGCCAAAGCCTAATTTCCTGTAGTTTTAAATTTGATTTCACATCTCTCTCTCTCTCTCTCTCTCTCTCTCTCTCTCTCCATGTTTTTCTGAAAATAGAAGGAGAGAGAGAATGAATAGTCCTACCTATTTTGGTTATGATTCCACCTGAGGCTTGACAAATGCTTTTTTTTCTCTGCAAATTACTTCCAAGGGAACATGAACTTTAATAGAAACAGCTGACTTCCCTAGGTCACAACTGATTTTAATCAGGTACCTGAAATGTTATTCTCAATCTGCATGTCTCTCTGTATGCATAGAGGTAAAATGTTTGGTTTACTTTTTTTTTTTTGTCATGGGTGGAAATAAGAAATAACTGTGCAGCTGGAGTCCAAAAGAAGCAACAAAAGAAAGTTGCTTGAAGTGGCAATGGAGCTCCAATCCTCTAGGCTAGTGTTTCTCAACCTCAGCAACTTTAAGATGTATGGACTTCAACTCCCAGAGTTCCCTAGCCAGCATGCTAGGTGGGGAATTCTGGGAGTTGAAATCCATACATCTCAAAGTTGCTAAGGTTGAAAAACACTGCTCTAGACTATTTATGTCCCTTTGAGTGTTCAAATGGGCATGCCAGTAATTGCAACAGAGCATAATGTCTAGAGATGAATTAAAAAAAGAAAGATGACTACCTCATTGGACGGATTGCTATATGTTTGTTTTCCTCTTTTTGTCCAGAAATGGTTGCTCCAAAGAGGTTCAACCCACTTCATTTTGTATTGCCACATATATTCATATAAGCTTCTGTATAAACATATTCATGAAATATATTACCATTAGGAATTCAGAAGACATCTTCCATTCTTTCTTTGTTCTAACCAGAGCGTATTTCCAATTATGAGTTACTCAAAATAGTTACTCAAAAGAAAGCCACCTTGCTTCTCTAGCAAAGTCTGACTTTCTACTTATTGAGACAATATAAGGCAATATTAAAGTTTTTCACTTCTGTGCTTTCATTCTGGCTTCCTACCAAAAGATAATATGGCTTTAATTCTGTACATTTTGTACAATGAGGCTTGCTAATTTTGCACGTCAAATATCCTGCAAAAATGCCTTGTGTTACTTATATATTATGAAGAGCTGATTTATTTCTTTCCCCACATCATGGAATTTCATCAAGACCTGATGCTTGTTTGTCACATTTCAAAAAACTATTAGCGGGGGGGATAGAACCCAAGGTATGTTTTATAAGCAAACAGAAGAGCTATGAACAAAGCGAAAGAATGCAAACAGGATGTGTAAATTCTAAAGCCAGAATTTCCTGTTAGCAAAGTCATATAGAAGTGGAGTCATAGTTTCAATGGAACAGAAGCCAAAAGGAAATTTCTCAATGACATTTCAGAACATTCCATTAATGAAAGTGGCTATGTGAAATAAAAGAAGGTTACATAACAATACTGTTATATAAACAAGAGCTTTAGGTAAATGTGAATCCACACTGTACACTCTCATATAGATGTGCACTAAGTTTCGTTTTTCAAAAGACTCTGGCATCCCCAATTTGATCACTGAGAAGTAGTATGTGTGATTGTAGCATGCCCAGGATGTCATAGGATCCTTACTACCAGCCCAAAACTGGAGGTTTGGGCTTAAAAATAACCATCAGCCGCAATTTGGGAGCTGCAGACTAAAATTTTAGCACTGAAGCATCCGCTTTCAGGTGATTCACTCTTAAAAGTTGCAGCAGAGTGCCACAAAAATTGAGTGTCCTTCATCAAAATGCAGAGAACTGAGTGAACAATATTGGCTTAGCACTACTGGAATGGTTTGCTGGTTGTTTCATTAGGTCTTGGGATAATATAGCACAGGAGCATTCGCAGGATGGGGTCAAAATAGTAAAGATGGAGGCAGCAACCAAATTGAGTTTAAAATATATATTGTATGTGTGGGAAACAGGCTTTGATCGTGTGGTTGTGGTGACCGTCCTGGGTTTTTGGATCCCCCTCAGTAGATGCCCCTGATATAGCAGCATTTTCATCTATTTCTGGAAATTTAACTGGAACCCTTTCTACTTCCTGTGGAAGGACATAGTAAAAGCATTAATGACCAAATGTGGGGAATATGTAGCAATGGCAGAATTAACAGTATACATTCAGAACAGAAGCTTGACTAAATTTAAGGAAGAATGGCTCTCCTATATATGTCACACAATATGCCAAACTCAGGCAATTAGACTATGGTTTTTAAGGGAAAAACTATTGAGATAAGGGCTGCAACTGGAAATAATCTCAAGATTTATAAATATGTTGATGTAAAACTCAGTTGGGGTACAATGGGAAGGAATTTAAAACTAAGTTTTGTAATACTGTTTTTATTTATTTATTTATTTTTCTTTCTCCTTTCTCCTTTTTCTTTTTTCTAACATGATTACGTGCATTTAATAGGGAGGTGGCCAGGGCCTTGGACAGGATCGTGCCTATGCGGCCTCTCTTGCCTCATCCAACCCGACACTCCCCATGGTTTACAGAGGAGTTGAGGGTTTTGAAGATGCTTAAAAGACATCTAGACAGCTGCTGGAGGAAGACTGAACCCGACTGAACACAGTTTAGAGCCTCTGTTAAGGCCTACCTTGTGGCGGTAAGAGCGGTGAAACGCCAATATTTCTCCACTCTTATTGCATCCGCAGAATGCTGCCCAACGGCCCTGTTTAAGATCACACGTACCCTTCTGGGGAAGATGGGCCCAGTGGCCCACCTACAGGGCCATGCGGAAGAGTTTTCTGAGCATCTGCAGGATAAAATCACTTGGATTTGCTCCAAGTTGGACTCCAAGCATGAAGCAGGGTCTGTGGAGATGCCAAGGGAACATTCTTGCCCAGTTATCTGGGAACAGTTTGATCCTGTTGGACCTGAGGAAGTGGACAGGATCCTCTGGATTGTGAATGCTACTACCTGTCATTTAGATCCATGCCCCTCCTGGCTGGTGAATGTAGCTCGGGAGGTGACATGTGGTTGGGTCTCGGGAGGTGACATGTGGTTGGGTCCAAGCAATGGTTAATACATCCTTGGGAGAAGGGGTGTTTCTGGCTGCCTTTAAGGAGGCACTGGTGCACCCCCTCCTCAAGAAGCCATCACTGGACCCAACTGTGCTGGACAATTTTTGTCCAGTCTCCCCCCTCCCCTTTTTAGGGAAGGTGGTTGAGAAGGTGGTGGTGTTGCAACTCCAGAGGATTCTGGATGAAACAGATTATCTGTACCCCTTCCAGTCAGGTTTCAGGCCAGGATATGGGACAGAAACTGCATTGGTCGCACTTATGGGTGATCTCTGGTGGGAGCAGGATGGAGGTAGTGCATCCATCCTGGCTCTTCTTGACCTCTCAGTGGCTTTCGATACCATCGACCATGGTATCCTTTTGGGGTGGCTCAGGGAGTTGGGGGTGGGCGGCGTGGTTCAGCGCTGGTTCACCTCCTTCCTCCAGGGCTGTTCCCAATCGGTGGTGATAGGGAGCGAGAGATCCGACCCTTGGCCCCTCCGTTGTGGGGTGCCGCAGGGTTCGGTTCTCTCTCCTCTCTTATTTAACATCTACATGAAACCACTGGGTGAGATCATCCATCATCATGGGATGAGGTATCATCAGTATGCTGATGATACCCAATTATACATCTCCATCCCAGGTGAGGTAAGTGATGCGGTGACTGCCCTTTCTTGGTGCCTGAGGGTTGTGGGGGCCTGGATGGGGAACAACAGGCTTCAGCTGAACCCTGGTAAGATGGAGTGGGTTTGTGGGTAAGTGGCTGTGGGTTTGCAGCTCCTCAGTTTCCAGGAAATTGTCATCTTTAGTTCTAGATGGGTGGCACTGCCCCAGACAGACCCTGTGCGTAATCTGGGGGTTCTTCTGGACTCACAACTCCTGCTCACAGAGCAGGTGGCAGTTGTGGCCAGGAGGGCCTTTGCTCAACTTTGGGTTGTGCGCCAGTTACGCCCGTTCCTGGAGTGAGAGGCCCTCCGAACAGTCACTCATGCCCTCGTCGTCTCCCATATAGACTACTGCAATGCGGTCTACATGGGGCTACCCTTGAAGAGTATCTGGAAGCTTCAGCTGGTTGAGAATGCAGCCACGCGGGTTATTTTTGGTGTCCCTAGATTGGCACATATAATACCTTTACTGTGCGAGCTGCACTGGGTGCCAGTTTGCTTCCGGGTCCAATTCAAGGTGTTGGTTATCACCTTTAAAGCCCTACACGGCACGGTGCCAGACTACCTGAGGGACCGTCTCATCCCCACAACAATGACCCGCCCCACCCGATCAGGCAGAGAGGGCATGTTATGGATCCCGTCTACAAGAGAACTTCATTTGGCGGGGTCCAGGAAGCGGGCCTTCTCTGCAGTAGTCCCCGCCCTTTGGAACGTCTTGCCCCCAGAGGTGAGGCAGGCCCCTTCACTTCCGACCTTCAAGAGGGCCCTGAAAACTTGGTTCTGCTATCTCGCGTGGGGCAGGAAGGTGGGCAGCCATTCATGGGGTTGGCTTGCACCTTAGAGCCCCTCCTACCTGATTAGAATTTTCTAGCCTCTTGGATTTTACACTTATTTATATTGTATTTTATATTTGTAAATTGTTTTATTTTTATAGGATTTTAATTGTTTATTATTATAGTTTTAATTTTATTGTAAACTGCCCAGAGTCCCTCTTTTGGGGGAGATGGGCGGTAGCAAAATTTGAACAACAAACAAACAAATAAATAAATATATTCTTAAAATAATGATAAATAGTGGTGACATTAATATAATTCAGACTTTTATAAAGATTTCTAGTGTTGTTTTTTAAATGATGCAATGAACGTAGTTCTATACAATTAAATCACCACATAATGAACTACAATAATAACAATTGTAAACCTACTGTTCACTGACTGATGTTTTATCTTTTTATCTGCTATGTTTCTCGTTTTTTTCTTTCTTCTTTTTCAAGCCATTTATTCTGTGTCCCGCCCCCCCCCCCCCATTTTTAATAAATAAGTTAAAGGAGAAAAAAGCCATTAGTGTAGATGGAAGGCTGAAAAGAGGTTAGCCAGATGGCATAACTGAACAGATTTTTGGGGCTGGGGGGAGGAAGGGGAAAAATCTGGATTTGACCCCTGTTGTTTGAATTCTGTTGGTTAACTAGAGGGAGAATTGATTAGCTCATGATTTTTTTCTACCTGTTCTCAGCAATCTGAGGCTAGCAGAAATGAAGACAATTAGTGGTAAGTTTCAAGCTAGTTTTGAGTGAGGGAAATGGTAGGCCCTGAGTGCATATTGTGTCTTATGGAAGTGCCCATCTTTTTCCAGTGTTAAACTACTGGTTTCTATACTGTAGACTAGATGGATAAGGAAGTGAAATGGTGAAATACAGTTTTCACTGTATTCCATGCTAATCAAATAAAAATTAAAAGTATTTAGAAAGGCAGATTCAACCAAGAACTTTAACATGCATGAGTGTTGCACATTTTTAACTTATGCAGTGTTTTATCAGACTTTGATGGAGGGCAAAAATCCTCCTATACTGTAACTGGATTGCTGTTTTAAAGGCTTGATAGTCAGGTGCAGAGTTTTATATAGTGTTGAAACTGATAGGAGTCTTATAGGGCTATGAACTGCAGAACGATATAATTTCTCATTGAAGCTACCCTTTGATAGTTCCTCTAATTCAAACTAGAAGCAGGCATTTTATTTTGGAGTTGTACTGATGATATTGCAAGCGTGTAATGGTAAATACAAATTAGTTAAAACAAGAGCTGTCAGCACTGATGACTTAATCCACATTTTCTTAAAAGCCAGCAATATGTCTTCCTTTCAGAAGAGAACTAGATTTTTTCTCTTTATACTGAAAAGGATTAAATAATGATTCCAAGAGCTGTCCAATCCAAAATTGTTTTTGGCTCTTCTTTAGCCATAGAAAGGCTGGCCAAACCAATTTCATTCACATTTTATTTTAATAAGACCCAAACAACAACAAGAAAGTCCCTTTGAGGCTCACAACCTGAAAAGACTGAAAAGCTTGCTTCTATGGGAAATACTGATTTGAAACTAACAAAATGCAATTTGGTTTAGCTACATACTCCATTGGCCACATATTCTTGTTCTCTGCATTTCTATTTCCTTGCTCTTTTTTTATGAAAAAGCCTAAATTTTGTGAACAAAATGATCAATAAAGTTTGATCCTCAATTTTGAACCTATCCTTTTATTTTCTCAAATGTATAAGGCCAGGTTTGAGATAGGGAAGACATCAGAATGAGAGGATGTTTCTGCTTTGCAGTGTCAACACTGGATTACAAATTTGGAGAATGGGGAAGATCTATTTAAATCTCTTTATTTAAGACCAAATAATTAATATGATAATTTTTCTCCAGTATTAAATTTATGTCAAGTTAATACAAGGATGCCCTCATACCTTTCTTTTAACATTGGGGTTTAGGTATGAAAAAGCCATTAAGAGGGGAAAGAAATGAATAATTAAGGAGGGACTTGGTGAAGCAATTAGACAGCCAGGAGATTGCAGCATGAGAAAGAAGCTCAAAATAGCCACATCGTGATTTTGTTTAGTATGAGATGGGCAGAGAAACACTTTCAAGCTTGATGTCAACCCTTCATGGTAGGCCAAGTCAAGAAACAAACACTGCAGGGATTCCAGAAATGCTACTTTATTTGTGTGGAGGTTAATAACAAAATCATGAAAGACTGTCCAAATTTCTCTCTGTCCCATCTGATAATGAAAAAAATCAAGGCAGTGCTATATTCAGTTTCTTTCTCACACTTGCTTCAATCTCCATACTTTTCCCAAGGTCATCTCTGAATTCCTTTACAGCACTTGAATTTACTGTCCTAGTAGAGTAGTGCAGGGTTACTTTAAATAAGCTGAAATTCGTTTCCTATCTTCTTTACATGAGTTTAATAAAACAAACATATTTATTTTTTGTACACTGGATTCTTTAAAGCATTTTTAATAAGGGTTGGTTGCAATCAACTAGCTGTTGTGGATGCATCTCAGGAGCTGGAATATCCACTCGTAAGGTTTGGACTTGTCTTATTACTTTCATATTTCAGATTGAATTAGAAAGACTAATAATATGACCCTGGGTTGATCAAAGATGTATATGTTCCTCTTGGCTATATTGCTGTTATTTTTAATCTATCAAGACATCAACAACTGCAAACTTGTCCGACATGAGAGCTGGGTAATAGAATTATCATACAACAATAAAAGGAGAAGCCAACACCTGATTTGCCATAGTGGATTGTTGATATGTGTTGTTTCTCAATATGTGAATCAGACGATTTCCAGCAAAGAGACAAGAGAGGTTTTCACGCAATATGATTTTCAAGCATTTTTCTTTTTATAACTTAATTTCAAGGACCTTTTTCCTTTTACATATTTATTATCAGAATTATTAATTCTGAGATCACATTACATTGATAATACTATTGTGGATATACTTTTTCTTTCTTTAATTTATTTGATATAATAAAATTTAAAAAATGAATGTTAAATTTGGAATGCTTTCAATAAATGTTTTGAATCTTCAAATGATAAGAGCACATTTTATTGAATTATATTCAGTTTCGTCTATTTTCTTGATCCTCTCCTTCTTCTTTTTCTCATATATTTAACTGGTTATGACCAGTTCTTTGATCTCAGAATTAATTCCTTCCTTCCTTCCTTCCTTCCTTCCAAAAACTTTGCATCATATTAAGGGGAACAGGAAGATGGACTTTACTAGTTTCTTTGTTCTCCACACTTAACCATGTTCGTTAGAAATCCATGTCACTACAGATTAATGGACAGTTTGAACCTCATCCTATGCTTATCAAAATTCTATTATCTATTTATCATAGTTCTCCTTTTCCCTTTGCATTTGTGACATCCAAAGCTGTTCAAGGATCATTTTCCTTCAGTTTTTTTTCTGAATGGCTGAAGACAATTGAGGATGCTACAGATGAAATGGAGATTACATTTCTGGTTAATGCAATAATTTCTCCATGACAAAAACAGAGTTAATTCCTATTACTACTTTACACTAAATATTTTTCCAGATATAGAAAATTTGTCTCTTATCCTGGATTTAGTAACTAAAGTAACAATATAATACTATAATAAGTCAGGACCCTAAAGTATATTTTCCAGTTTTCTCTGCCATCTCAGAATTGCACTGATAAATTTAGTCTTTTTTGTAAAAATGGCTCCATGAGGCAATCAGTAATACTAATTATACATGTACCACATACAATAAGGACCCTGTTGGGGAAAGTGTATATATTAATAGGGGACATGTAATTCTATCTTATCAACATAGGCTGAAAGTGTACCCAGTTAAATGGAGAAAGTTAATCAGGAATGACATTAGAAATTGAAAGGAAGATAAAGGCTAATTCTGGATAGTAGGTAAAAGCTAGTGCATATACATTATTATAACAGGTAATACAAAATGCAATTTGATAATTATCATTTCTTACTGATGCTATTAATTTTAATGTCATTCAGAGTTAATACTGGATCTATAAAGTAATTGTGAATTTACATGCTTTCTTCAAATAAGTGTATCCTCCATTATAAAAGCTGTTTGTTTCCAGCAAATAGGGCACCTAACTATTCTGTCAATGCCACACAAGAAAGATAAGAGCCATTGGGAGTTGGGCAGCATATATTTTTAATCCTCCTCCTCCTCCTCCTCCTGAATTTTCTTTAGGCTATTACAGCATGGCTAGTCACTATTCCAGTGCATTCATCAAGCTACCCATCATTTAATCATGATTTAATTTTGCAACAACTCCGTTACAACTCAACAACAGCTTAAATAACCCAGTGTAGCACTGATACAGCAAGCAACGAAATTGTTTAGATCTATTTGAATGTGACAATCATCAGGACAGACTTTCCTGGTTGTGCCACATCCTGTGAATATTTTTTTGACCTCAACCAAGAAAATGGCCTTTTCTACCGTAGTGCCTATTTTAAGAAACACTGTCTTCTGGGATATATTACAGTTTAGGTATGTGCTGAAAATGTTTTAAACATTTCAGCATTTTGATACCTTACAATGACACTGCTGCAATGCTTGTACCCTAGTTGTGTTACTTCCTTTGCAACACTATTTTATACATCTTTTTGCCTGTTATGTGCCAATTAATGTATTTTACAATGTTGTCCACCATCTGGAGTTGCCTTATATAATAGACCTTATATATTTAAAGAAATGAATAATACAGAGATGGTAAGTTCCTTGGGGACTGTTATTTTAGATGGTCTAAATAATTGTGTGTATTGAACCTGTTATATAAAGGATGAGTATTTTTTAAAAAAAAAAAACAATCTTAACAAGGAAAGGGAAAATAAATATGTGTAGAAAAAGGGTATCAGGTGCATATCAGCATGCAAGTTGCTCCCAAATCCTGATATTGAGACCATGGCTGCAATATAATTCAGGAACATTAATGGGAAAGACAATTGAGTTTTATTTGCTGAACAACATGCTTAAAGTCCCCAGTGATCCTAGTTGGGAAATAGGAGCCATCCTGGAAAAATATTGACTATAATGTAATTATAGGAAAAGAACATAATATGGGTTCCATATCGTAAGTGACTTAATAAGGAAAGTATTAATAGTTCTTGAAGCCTCTATTGGAATTCTATTTTGGCTGCCCAAGTGCATTATCTTACAACTCAGGATATATAATTGATGGCTATCTTCTATTCCATCTATAGCCTCAACCAGCAGCTTCCAAAGACATATGCCAGTACTATGCCAAACATAAAAATTATTAGAGAGAGAAAGTTATTAAACATTCTAATGAAATGGCCAGCACGAAAGATGGAAAACCCATGAAGTACTCTTGTGAGATTACTGGAGCAAGAGATACTATTGCTTCACTGAGGTCACAAGCCTGTTCCCTGTTAAATGCAAGAAAGAAAATGAACTTCATTAACATTCTGTGACAGCAGCTGTAGCAAAAATGTGAAATTTATTCACATGTGTTGAAATGGGCAGAATGTTTGCTACAGTAAGAGAGAAGGAAGTCAATTCTGAAGAAGTTGCTAAGCCTTCTAATTAAAAGGAAAGTTGATCCGCTTTCAGTCATTTAGGAAGACAGGCTCAGTAAATCAGGCTCTTTTAGTGAATCACTTTAACAATAAATACTTTCAGATATTATTTTAGAAAAGTTATTTGCTATTAATTCCTGCAAAGATGGTGCTTTTCCTAACACAGCAAATACTATAACATTTTCAGTTCATGCTCTATCTAAAAAAGTCTGCCATCTTTTTTAGTGAATAAGTATGGATCACTTCCGAGCAGAAATGCATATTTGGGCATTTTCACGTATGTTTTCTTTCCAAAACTATTGCCCAATCAAACTTTAAAGCAAATGTAATATAGTGGTTAAAATATTAGGTGGAGAGATAAAGGTTCAAATCCCCATTTAACCATGTGCAGTCTTTCCTGCTCATCACTCTCAGCCCAGTCCATCTTACAGGGTTGTTGTCTGGAGAACAAAGGAAGCTCCAAGGTATTCAGCACTGAGCTCTGAGCAAAAAGCAAAAAGGCAGAATATAAATTTTATTTATTTATCACATTTCTTCACCACCCATCTCGACAAACAACTGGGTGGTTTACAAGCGAATTAAGACAATAAAAAATTAAAATACCATCAACCATGGTATCCTTTTGGGTCGGCTCAAGGAGCTGGGGGTGGGCGGTGTAGTTTTGCGCTGGTCCACCTCCTTCCTCCAGGACTGGTCCCAACTGGTGTTGATAGAGGGCAAGAGATCTGGCCCGCGGCCCCTCTGTTGTGGGGTGCTGCAGGGTTTGGTGCTCTCTCTGCTCCTTTTTAACATCTAAGTGAAACCGCTGGGTGAGATCATCCATCACCATGGGATGGGGTATCAACAGTATGCTGATGATACTCAACTATACATCTCCATCCCGGGTGACGTAAGTGAGGCTGTGGCCACCCTCTCTTGGTGCCTGGGGGCTGTAGGAGTCTGGATGGGGAACAACAGGCTTCAGCTGAACCCTGGCAAGATGGAGTCAGGGGTTCCTGGGTATCCAGGAACATACCATCTTTGGTTCTGGATGGGGTTGCACTGCCTCAGACAGACCTGGTGTGGAACCTGGGGGTTCTCCTGGACTCACAGCTCCTGCTCAAAGAGCAGGTGGCAGCCGTGGCCAGAGGAGCCTTTGCACAACTTTGTGTTATGCACCAGCTCCACCCCTTCCTGGATCGGGAGTCCCTTCAAACAGTCACTCATGCCCTGGTCACCTCCTGCATAGACTACTGTAATGCACTCTACATGGGGCTACCCTTGAAGAGTATCTGGAAGCTGCAGCTGGTCCAGAATGTGTCTGCACGAGCAGGTTTAGGAGCCCCAAGGAGGGCACATATAACACCATTGCTGTGTGAGCTGCACTGGGTACCAGTTTGCTTCCGGGTCCAATTCAAGGTGTTGGTTATCACCTTTAAAGCCCTACATGGCATGGGGCAGGTTACTTGAGGAACTGCCTCACCCCCATCACATCAGTCTGTCCCACCCGGTCAGGCAGAGAGGGCTTGCTACGGACCCTGTCCATGAGGTATTGCCGATTGGCAGGGTCCAGGAGGAGGGCCTTCTCTGCCATGGCACCCACCCTGTGGAACAGCTTACCCCTGGAGGTAAGACAGGCCCCCACTCTCCTGGCCTTCTGGAAGGGGGTGAAAACATGGCCATGCCACGTCGCTTGGAATGGGAGGGGGGATAGCCATTCTTGGGGGTGGCTGGTACGGTGATTGTGCCAAGTACAAAATCCGATTCCCATCTTGAATTTCATATTTTATATCTGGTATTTTAATATTTTTATTGCTATTTAAGTATATTTATACTGTATTGATTTTATATTGTATTGTTTTTTACTGACTGCTATTTATTATCTGTAAGCTGCCCAGTGTCGTCGTGTATGAGATGGGCAGCACAGAAATTTGATAGATAGATAGATAGATAGATAGATAAATCAGATTCATTATAAAACTGTAAATATACATAAAACTCTAAGATATAAAATATGAAATATAAAATCCAAGATGGTGAAACAACAGTCTCAATAAAATTTTCCAGGGTCTCATCAAGGTGCCAACCACCCCCATAATTGACTATCCCCCCCTCCCACCCCAAGCGAGGTGGCACAGCCAAGTCTTGACCCCCTTTTGGAATGCTGGGAGAGTGGGGGCCTGCTTTACCTCTGGGGGTCACTTATTCCAGAGGGTGGGGGCTATGGCAGAGAAGGCTCTCTTCCTGGACCCTGCCAATTGACAATCTCTCATGGACAGAGTCTGTAAATGCAGTACATAAATAAAATAATAACTTAATAGAGATTTGCAACAACATTCACTTGGAAGAATGAGTTCAGTGGGGCTTGCTCTCAGATAAGTGGGCATAAATTCACACTGACAATTCAATAAGGGGGGGGGGAGGCTTCTCTCCATTGTTTTCTTTATTTTTATCCATAAATCTTCTTCCCAGCTTCTCTTCCACTGGAACGAATGGAAAAAGAAGCTACTTTATTTCTGTCCCTATTCTGGAGCAGTAATAATAGAACAATAGCTCTAAGATGACCAATCTGCCCAGCATGGTGCTTTTGACAGTTACTGTTGTAAGAGCATCAGTTGCAAAGGATTATGGAAAACAACAGTAATCATAATCATAATAAATTATCATCTTCTTTCTCATCTTTGATTTCAGGTGATCTTATTTAAATGGCTTTCATTTTTACCTGTGCTTCCAAAGCCCATGAAACTGGAGTATAAATTATGTGTTTTATAATCTGCACTTTTTTAAATGATTAAGATTTTGTTCACTCATGTAATGCATCCTAACTAGCTTTATAAGTTAAGATGCATGCACCTTGCTTGGATGCACACAGTCACAGTTAATGCATCAGGTAAACCTTGCACTAGGAAAGATTGTCCAGGCAGATATTTAATAGGTGCAGCTTATTAAATCATCTGCCCTGATGATTTTATGCCAAGTGCACCTTAAGCATAATACTCACCCAAACGTCTACCTGCTATAGTAATTATGCTGTTCACAATCCATTAATAAGCACTTCCTATTGATAGATTTATGTCTGGTGCATTATTTGCAGTATTTCAGGCGTGGACTTCCAGCAGAAAGTTGCATCTACAGACTAAAATAAATTTGGAAGTCTCAGGACACACATGGGAGTGACAGAAACCTATACCAGTATGTTGAGCTAATTAATTTCTACTGAAGTTTCATAGACTTCAATTACCAGTATCAGGTGGAGACTTGGCAGACTATTTTTGCAACCATGAGTATCATTGCTTAATAATAGGCAAAGAGAAAGATACCTTATCAATGTCTTTTTGTTTTGCAAGACCATTTCTCGAATTTAGCAGAAACAAATATAGTAATGGCCCTTGTAACACAATGAAGAAGTAAACAGATTCAAAGCGCAAAGAAATAGAATTTGCAGGAACCCCAGTTCAAGGTAAGTCTCCTTTGAGTCAAGCATTCTCAGAAAATCCATGGCTATGGAAATGTTTTCTTGCCAATGATATGGAAGTGGTTTGCCACTGTCTTCTTCTGGGAAGTTTTTTTCAGCTTCTGAGTCTAGCCCACAGCTCTGAGATTTTCTGGTGGTCTCCCATCTAGCAGGCATTCTGCTTATACCAAAGGTTATTATGCTTTCATTCTCTTTTTCATATTTTCCTTTTATTCTGCCAGAGAATTGAAGAGAATAAACACTCCATGGGAATGAATTGTGGTATAAACCAGTATTTCTCAACCTTGGCAAGTCCACACATCGTAATGTTCCTGAGAAACACTGGTATAAACAATATGATAGCTTCTTTCTACTGTATAGTGATAGGTAGGTAGGTAGGTAGGTAGATGATTGATTGATAGATAGATAGATAGATAGATAGATATCTTTACCATCTA
Source organism: Candoia aspera (assembly GCF_035149785.1). Taxonomy (NCBI): domain Eukaryota; kingdom Metazoa; phylum Chordata; class Lepidosauria; order Squamata; family Candoiidae; genus Candoia; species Candoia aspera. The sequence goes on from NC_086154.1 coordinate 188,843,298, forward strand.
AGTAACAGAGGCTATTTCTGAACTCCTAGCCCAAAATAAGAGGCTACTTCCTAGACCTATTTGATGATATGGAAGTCTCTAAGGCATTTAGCAGATCTATCAGATAGAGATATCCTTTCTCCATAAGCCTCTTCTCTTGGCAACAGAGTAGTGAAGGCAAACAAGCAGAGGTTAAGTACTCATTAGCAGTGAAAGAGATTCTATCAATATTGTTCCTATCAAAGAGATTTCCTGGGAATTTACCAGAGTATTCCAGAATATAATCTACAGGTAGTCCTTGTTTACCAACCATTCATTCAGTGACTGTTCATAGTTACGATGGTGCTGAAAAAGGAGATTTACAACTGATTCTCAGAGTTCTGGCCATCCCACCATCCCTGCAGTCACATGATCGCGATCTGGGCGCTTGGCAACTGGCTCGCACTTATGATGGTTGCAGCATCCCACGGTCATGTGATCACCATTTGTGACCTTCCCTGCTGGCTTCCCACAAGCAAAGCCAATGGGGAAGCCGGCAAGGAAGGTTGTACATTGCTCTGATAAGTTGCTTGCACCCTTCCCCACTTGGCAGCAGCCACCCCTGGTCCCGCCATGCTTCTGCCACGCCTCACAGGCCACTCACCCACCCTTCCCACCTAGCAACAGCTACCCCAAGCCCCACTGAGCTGCATGCTATGCCTTACCTGGCTACCGGCCTGCTTGCGAGCCATCTGGGACTCGCTTAAAAACCTGCAATCCTCACTTAACAACGGCAATGGGGAGTGCCAGGATTGCAGTCACTAAGCAATGTGGTCACGTGACATTGCGCTTTATGACCGCATTGTTTAGCGATGGAAATTCTAGTCCCAATTACTGTAGTTAACCGAGGACTACCTGTTTATTGTACATTAGCTTCAGTAGTATTGTTTGATCTCCTTTACATCTGGTTCAGTATAGCCACCAGTAGTTCATAGCCTCATGAATGTCTGCAGAGATTAGTAAAAAAAGTCAAAATGGCAGCCTACATAAAAAACAGGTGAAACTTTGATCACCCTGCCTAGATTTTTTTACTACAAGCTGCAGACACAACCTTTTGCACCTTAAGCATTAGCAATCACTGTGTTGGAAAACTTGGGTCCCACTGTGAGAGATGCAAAAAAAAACCCCAAAACTTTTTTTTAAAAGAAGAGAATATTTATATGGTTACAGCATTCTGTTATTTTAATATTTATGATAAATTTTAAAGACTACTGATTGAAATGTCAGTGACCTACCCTGAATCCCAAATAAACTACATCTGAGTCCCATCTGCAGTATGCATATTGCTGGGCTGAGAACCAATGTGCTTGACTGCACTCTGCATATTTCTGTGGCAACAAATACGTGTGGCATTCTATGCAAACTCAGGGCATTAGAATACATCTGTGGCAAGCACACTGCTGTGCCTCAACAGGCATATTGGGTGGAAAGAATTTATTAAGCAATATTTCGAAACCAGAGATAACCTCAACCCTCTCCCCATTTGCATACATAGATTCTGCATTTGTTTGTGTAAACACATAACCACATAAGCAGGAAAAGAATCAGAGTGGAAAGGAGAATTTTAAAAGGGAAAAGAGCATACTGTGATCTACTTACAGTAATCTGATGGGTCCATTTATATTTTGCTGTGTTACATATTTAACTGAAAAAGCAATAGTGTTAACAAGGCAGGCATTTTGTGCATTAAAGTAGTTCTGGCTGGAAAAATCCTGACACATTCATTGTAAACTTAACAGGTTTCTGGCAGGGCTTGTTTTAGATTCACAATTCAGAAAATTACTGCAGTTATTATTTTGGTACAAAGACTGATTATACTATGATTAAGAAGTGAAATATGTCTCTCAAGTTGATGTTAATTGAGTGAATATTATTAATGGGATGTACAAAGGAGATGGTGATGATTGGCACCTGAATAGTACATGGTTTACGTATCTAACAACTAAATTTGAGACCTTGTTATACTAATTTTCAAGTATTTCGAGATTTTAAGCACTACCAGGAAGAAAGAGGAATACATGAGGACGGATTCAACTTGTAACCTTGATTAAGGTGCCCCTTTGAGGCTGCTCTGTGAAATGTAGTGATTGGAACTTACCAGAGGCTCAGCATAGCAGAGCATGAACAAAGAAGCCCCTTCACTGTCCTTTTATAATTTTCTGTGCCTGAGCATGAATTTCTGACCTCACTTCCAGCAAAGTGAAGCAGCCAGAAAATATGAAGCAGCTCATCTTGTGGCATTGAGGCAGAGCCCTTCACTTTTTCGTGTTGAGGGACATTTCAGAGTGGATCACTCTAGCAATCAGAGTGAAGTGATCAGTGTTGGGAACTGGAGATGCTTCACATACTGTAGGCCCATGACACTGTGCCCCTACTGTCCTTCTGCTGTAGAGGAACACACCAATGTGGGTATGCAGGTCACATAAGTCACATAGAGCTTTCGTAGGGACTCATGCATGCTGCAGTTTGGTCATCCCTACCTCAGCAGAAATGAAAGGGTGTCTTTTGAATTTTTTTGAACCTGTTTTGGCACATAGGTGTTCTGTTTTAGTGCCCATTATACAAAGTGATGTTTGTTGGACTTTAGATATGATCCCCTCCCTACTGAGAAGAACTTTCTGGTGAGCCTAACCTGGCATCAGTGGTTCTGCCCGCAGACTTACTGCATACCTATTGCAACTGAAGCTCTATCACATACTATTTAAAAATGCCTAAAATGCTCTGGAGTGATGCACTATCAGACCTATTCTAAATAATGTTATCCTCACAGGTTTCCTTAATATTACAAGGCTAATTGTAAAGGCTGTCAATCTTTGGCATCACTGGCACTAAATTTATATTCATAAACCTATCACTCTGACAGATGGAGGCTTTTCCAGGGCTGGGAGCCTGACTTTTGCTAAGAGCTCTGGAATATAAACTGGGAGGAGGTACCCTGGGTTACCATGGATTGAGTGACAGTTCTAATACCCAATCATGAAAGACATAAATTAGGGATGGCTTACAGTCTTTCTGTTTATCCCTTATAAAGTCCTTGCAAGGCCATTTGGCCCCTAAAAATTACGTAGTGGCAAACTCCTTCTTTATTAGTCAGTGTGTAATGTTGCTGTAGTGCTTTATAAATTACTCTATTTTCTCTTTAGATTCAAACCTTTTTCTTGGAGACAGAGCTGCTAAAGACCCCAGGCACTGGAAATTGCTTTCCAGGGAGTCCAGGGTCCAATATGATGTGAGGAAGCTGAAAAATAATCCTCTGCGGTCTTTAGTCTGGATCTTGGTGTGGCCATTTAGAACAGGAGTCCATACCAGCCTTTCCAAACCGGATGTCCTCCAGATATTCAGGAACGGAATTTCCACCAACAAAGTGGGCATGCTCAGAATTTTAGTCCCGTTGTTGTTCTCTGATACTGGGAGAACTGCTTCAGTCAAGACAGTGTGACTTCTGTGTAAATGAATAAAATGTTTCCATATAAGAAAACTGCATATAATGTAGCCTGTGACAAGTATGCAGGACCATTGAAATAAAATCAGCATAACTCACAGATAAAGATTTGCATGTGATTTTTCGGAATAGAAAGATTGGAAAAGATACTGCGAATAAAGGTTGGTTGAATTGCTGCTGCGTGTTGCTTTTCTCAAAATAAAATAAACTTAAGACTCAGGTTAAAATTTATTAAGAACAGTTGCCTAAACTATATCATACTTCTTCCCGTAGTCACTGTGTTAATCATATGTTGGTCTGGTAGCCAAATAAGACACCACCTGATGGTTCCTGACAAACTGCATTCCTATCAACTTCTGTAAGCCCATTATATACCCACTCATTTCCTTTTTACCTCACAGTTTACAGTACTTTGCAAGCGTTGCTAAATAAATGTAATTCGGCGTTTGCTTTATTATACAGTTACCAATTTCAGGGGATGGCAACTTCAGTGGCTGAAAGACCCACTCTCAATCATGCCGAACCATCTAATCTTTGCTCTGTATTCAGTCGCTATTTATGGAGCTGGAACAGGCAGACACAGGCTGGTCTTCACTGTAGAGAGAGAACTGAAGGTGAAGGCATGTTTGTTTAAATTAAATGCTAAAACAGATGGGATGAAGTCAGGGGAAAAGGTAGACTCGGAAAGACCCTTTCTGTTGACCAGCTAGTTCTCTCTCTGTACATTGAGAGACGTTAAACACAAAATTCTCCCCACCAGCTGAATTCTGAAGTGGTATAATCCAATACCAGAATTACATAAGGCAATTCTACTGACTGAACAGTTTAGCCTTAAAAAGAGGCAAGGTGTGTGGGTATGGAATATCTCACCGTGACTGGCTGTTTTCTAGGAAAAGGAGAATTTACCATGTATGAGAAAAGGTGAAAAGGGCAAAGCAGGGTTGGGAAGGAAGGAGAAATTATTCAGTTTTGCCACCGTGCAACAAGGTTGGACGCATCTTTAGAGCCAAAGAATAAACCAACCAATTCAAAAAAATTGCATTTTACAGCTGTAAGCATGAGAGTAAGTTGAGAATAAGAAAGTGTTGCTTTTTGAAAATTATGTTTAACAGTGGAGAATGGGGAGGGGGCTTCTATCTCAGTCTTAGAGAAATTTGTTCTAACTGTCCCTCTTCTTGCTTGCATTCTTGTCAATACACTTAAGATTGCACACTTGATTTGGGACAGGCCCTGCCCTGCTTTTATAGGGCTTGCTATTCATTTCAAGCATCCAAACTCCTTGAGCAGCCGCTGTTTACAACTGACCTATTCTTGGAGGATGACAAAGAGCTCTTTCTTTCTCCATTCTCACAGGTGGAATATTTCTGCATTCCACTTCAATTATGTCTTTGGCACTGCTGGAAACAAGAAAGCTGCTGAGTTGCTTCCATACCTGGCCAAGGCTGTGCAGTTTTGAACCCTGACGAGCTAGTTAGGCTTCAGTGAAGTAGCCAGGAATAATGCCCCCTTGTCAAACCACAAGAAAAGCCCACCAGCTGCTCGGTGCGCCGGTAAACACATGGAAGAATCTTCGCAGGGCGAAAATGGCTCATTCATGCGCCTTGCCCTTTCTCGTACAGTCACATCAAGCTGCACATGACATTGTGGGAAGGGTCAGGGAAGAAACAGTGTAGATTTCAATTTTGGTAATGTAGTTGGGATGGAGCAGAAGAGCATGACCATGACAATTTATCTCTGGTAGATAAATGTTGGAGCAGGCAGGTATATCATAAAGCATGACTTAATAACATGGAAAAATCCTCTCCATTTTTCTTCTCATTTTCATTAATGCTTTGTGCCTGCCTCTAATAGATTCCTGGGAGACACAGGGCCTGTAGCTTTTAAGTGTTACCTCTGACCCAGATAGTGTCAAAACGTCTAAATGTATGTGATGCTGCCTTTAAAAACAGCATCCCTAATGCAATGTAAATGTGAACTGTGGGAGAAATTCCAGGGGAGAAAAAGAGGCCTCATATTTTCTAAAACCATATACATGTCAATAGGCCATTATTCTCTAGGTTTAAATGTAATTGCAGAAGTGCTTGGAACAGAGTTTGGAAATCATAAAATACATGGAGTGCAGTTACTGAATCTTCCAAAAATGTTTTATACAGTACCTCCCTCCCTGCCTTTCTCTCTCCCCCGTCCCCACTTTTGAACAAAAGAAGAATAGAAAACTGGAGGGCCAAAAAAGAAAGAAAGAAAGAAAAGTGGAGGGGGAGGGGCAATGATTAAAAGGGAAGTTTACTCCAGCCTTTCCCAAACTGGCTCCCCACCCCCACCCCAATGTACAAGGCCAAGGTTCCCATCAGATCTTGCTGGCAGATATGTGGTCTGAAACATTCTGGATGGCATCAGATTGAAGAAATTCACTTTATTTCCATTTTCAGTTAGAAAAGAGTTGTTTTTTAAATGATTTCAGAGACTATGAACCAACCTACCTACCTTCCTTCCCCCAGTTTTATATGACAAATTACAGTATTTCCATACAATTAAGATTATTTATAATTGTTTTCTCCAGTGGATGCTGTCTTCCATTTCCCAATTTCTTTTCTAGCAAATGGTTCTTATAAAGCTGGGGCAGCAGTTATTTTGCTTTTCTTGCTCATGTGAATTGCGGCTGCAGCCATCTTTTTTTGATAAATTTCGCTGGTGCGTAGTGCAGCCTTTATCACCCACACTGCTACAATTTAAGGTATCATTATTTCATTGCGGTTCCCTCCCTCCACTGCGCAGCCTTTCTTGGGAGAAGTCCAAGAAACAGCTCCTATGATTAAAAACAATGTAGATTAATATTGCAGTAGTGTTGAGCTGCGGTACCCATTTACTTCTTTTCTGCCTCACCTCTTCCTCTTCTCCCCTCTTGCCCCATCTCTTCCAATTCACTGCTTCCTACAAATAAATCCTTGTGGTTCAGTTACTAATATGGGGAAACATATTAGCAGAAAGGGAGATTTTTGACAATAACCAATTAAATAGCAGACTCTGGGCTTAAACCTAACCTACAGGGCCTTTCTGAATAGTAACAGGACGGTGAGGGAACAAGATCCACCTGGAGAGGCTAGAATTCAATAAACCAGAGCATAGCAAGTAATCTGGTATTTCATCACAGACTGCTGTTTCATAGAGATGGATTATTGTTTTACAGAAACCCTTGGCACCCAATTGTATAGAGGGGAGTAGAGGTGGCTGCGTAGTCTCATTTGGTGTTCATGGTCTCTCTTAGCTTGATGGAAGAAAGAAGCCATTTTATCCCACTTTCAGAATCTTCATCTTTGTTAAACTTACATTCTAGTTTAAGCATTAATTCTGGGCTTATCCAATCCCCAACAAATTAAATTGCTGTCACTTTAACCCTGAGGATAGGCAAAGCTATAAAATTAACTTTACTGTAACTTTGAAAGTTTATATAAGTGTGTGTGTGTGTGTGTATTAAAGAACGCATACAGACACAACCAGTCTCCTTAAGACTTAGAGCCTATGGTAGTTGATTAGCCCCTGTAGTACGGAAAATTAAATTCTGTGGTTGAGACCCAGCATGCTTGGCTGATTTAATAATGCTATGGCCATCATCCAACAGCTGACAGCAGAGAACTGAGGTACTTTCTGTTCTTTACTCCCTCGTGCAACACCTGAAAATCCCGGGGCGAATCAAACAGCAAATTAAATCTTTTTTTTAAAACTCTCACCTGCAGTGCCTGTATAAGAAACTAATTTTAATGCTTTTAGGCTGAAGTCATTGGGATACAAGCCCAAAATAAGAATGACAAAGGTAAGTTCTTAAAGCACCTTTCCAGGGCATCTTAAAAAAAAACAACAACTCCCTTGTGCTTTGCAGTTTAGCTTGGGTGTTTCCTACTCAGGAAGAAGCCAAGTTCCATAAAGGCAATAAATCTCACAGAACGTCTGAGAATGAATCTCCATGGGTTAATAGAGGGCTATTCCTGCTAAAATGGCATAATATCTGCATTGTTTTTATTAGTTGAAGTTTCCCTATTCTTCTTAACTATTTTGTATTATCTTTACATCAGGTGCTGCTCAGATAAGGTCTATGGGTCTGAGTTAAGCATTTTCCTTCAAACGTGTTCATCCCCTCCCTCCCTCAAATAAATAGAGGTTGCTGGCCTTGAGGTTAAACTAGGTGCCTGGAATGTGGCTTATAACTTTTAAATCCCAAACTATTTTTAAAATATTCAGTTTCAGCTTCTTTCTTTCTTTCCAGAGTACAACTATAATACTAGCTGAACTGTTTTACCGTAATAATCCTAGGGACAAAAATCCAAATAAGTATGGGATAATAGAAGTAAGGAATCGAAAAATCAAATGTCTTTCTACTCATACAATGGTCACTGAAAAAAGAAGAAAAAATGCTTTAGTAGAGGGTGATGTTGAGGTGAAAAAGGATATATATTGGTTTGAGGTGTGTCACTGTGTGGAAAATATTCACTCAACATTTTTGTGGCTTCCATAAGATATTTTTTTAATGCTTTACATCTAATCCAAGGAACCTTTCATAGGAGGAAAACTCCCACTTTGAGTCAGAAGCTATTTTATGTTCTTGAGAAAATACTGAATTACTTCCTAAGAAAAATACCCTGTTGTTTGGTCTACAGCATAGCAATTTTCCTTTTCCCCCCAAGGAAAGTCATGTTCTTGAATGGAAACTGGTACATTTTGTTCTGAGGCTTATATATTTCCTCAAAGAATTTTACATTTCTAGCTATGTGATTAACTGTACTATTAATTGTTATGAAGTATGTTTTTAGGCTGTTTTGTTACTAAGAATATTGGAGTGTAATTTGATCCCTAAATATTATTAGCAACAGTGACTTTCTGAATAAAGAACACCGGCTGATGGAATTATGAAATAAAAATCACAGAACTTCTGTATTTTGCCCTCCAAATTTATCTTTTACATATATTCACAAACACTTAAAAAATAAATATCCTTCATGTCTTATTATTATTACAGTATTATTATTATTATTATTATTATTTAGTCTGCTTGTTAGGCACTTACAGAATCTTAAATAAATAACTCATTTATAAAATGACATTTTATGGAACATACTGTATAGCAGAGCAAATGTTGACTACTTCTTTCTATTCTAAGTGAACATAATATTAACTCGCAATTCTCTGTATTAAACCTGCAGCTAACATAGGTTCACTTTGGTGACTAGCTTTTTAAACAAACCAGAAGGATGTGTTGAAGTATATTTTGTACTTGATTTTCTAAGCCAAAATGCTGAATCCTGTATTTTCAAGCTCACTAATGAACATCTTCACTTTGGGCAAAGGAAGTGTACTGGTGAAAGTGTGAAAGTTAAGAGAGAAATATTTTGCTGCCTTTTCTGAATAAAGGGGGAATTAATGGCAATATTACCTTTATTAGAATAATTGTTTGAAAGAAGTCTATGATATGGACCTCTAGGCATGTAAAAGAAATCTGCCACAGATTTCTAAAAAAGCACATTTGTGAGATCTGCCAAAATGAGCTCTGCCAGGCATCACCAGTAACCCTGAATAACTCTTCTTGTATCTTTTCACTCAGTGTATATTCTCAAAAGAATTTTGTTTCTAAAAAATATACCTTAAAGAGAATATACATGCCTTAAAATGACATACAAAAAGAGATCGCTACATTAAAAAAAAAAGTTTAAATCAGACACATTTATCTTAAAGCCTTTATAGCCAAGTTAAGAAAAAACCATGAGGGAGATTTGTTTTAAAAGCACTTGGGTGAGAATTTATTAAAAATTACATACATTAGAAAGTTTTTTACACAGACACTCCATATGTTAGAGAAAGAGGTGAATTTTGTATAAATGGGGGGAAAAAAGAGGGACCAAACTATATTGGGTAGCATGTAATAACTGATCCACATACAACATAAATAATGTTTCCTTCATATTTGCTCATATTGTGAATGTAGAATCCAGCTTGGGATTTGCAATAGAAACTTATTGGCCAACCTGCTCAGTGCTAAACTTAGCCTGATGATTAATTGTGTCCTGTTGACATCACCGTTGTGGGGAAATGGAATATTATAATTCCTCTCTTATGAAGGGGAAATGGGCACAAAAAGTGAGTGACATGAGTTTGAATCACAGAAACAGTTTAGAGGAAAGCCAAGGGCTTGAAACCCACTTTTTCCTGAAACTCCATCCTGTGAACTTGTAAAAACGGCATGTCTTTCCATTTTAATCTTTAATTGGCTTCAGTGCTTGTGTCTTTTTTATAAGGAAAACAAGGAAGACATTTTTCAAGGTTCTATTCAAGCATGTTGTGTCCAACTTAGATGGTGTCCTTTGAGTTTGTCCAGTCAGCTTTTCCTTCCTTAAGTTTAGACTTAATGGCAACACCAGCTTTCCTGCCAGTTGAATAGCTGAAGTTAGACATACTCTCAAAGGTGTTTGTTAGTGCAGTCATTTCTCGAACTCTCAGACCTGCCAGTAATGCTGTTTTCACAAGGGTGATTTGCATTCATTTTGGAACGATGTCCAGTACGTGCCTGCAACTTAAAATGTGCTTGCTCTGAATGAAGTAGACGCCGAGCCTCTTAAGAATTCACCCATAATTAGATACACTCTGGCTCCTCTAAATGTTATCCAAAGGCTAACTATCTGATGCTTAAATTGAAAAAGCTCATTAACTTTAAATAATGCTAAAGCAAGCAGGGAAAAACTCAGTGGAAATAGTAGATTGGCTATGAAGTGTTTGTTGAGTCTAAGCCTATTAATCTGAAGTTGACTGCACATTTGTGCAGCTTTGGATTCTTTTTTTTTTTATAATGGACATTTTTACGGTAGCTTGGATTCTGCTAATTTATTGCAATCTGAATGCTAACTCTGTGTTTAAAAGTAGAGGGAATGAAATTAAACCACTTCTTTGATAAGAAAGCGAGGTACCAAGCGCTGAGCAGAAATGCTATCCCAGATGTTATTACTTTGGACTTTTTAAAAGTTGCATCTGCTGCTTGGAAGGATAGTCTGAACTGAGACATTACATTTCTATACTGTCCAGTAAAATAATCCTACATTTTTAGATCACTGAACCTTTCTAGCAAGAATGTTATGTAAGATTACTTAAACTTTCTATTGTTTGAACTTTCAAAAAATGTATTCATCACTGAAGCCTAACTTCTCAGTTGGGATAAACAGTGGAGGATAAGGGCCAATGTATTGTTTTTATAAGAGATTTACAGATTTTTGTAGCAGTAAAAACCTCATTAACCAAGAAGATGATGTTTAGAAAGGGCTTTCCATATCCAGCAAAGCTCAGTTTCTCGATCTGATGTAGAGGTTGCAGAGGAACAAATTAGATGTGATAGTATGAAAATGTAAATAGAAGCCAAGCAAAGCCTATGCAGACTATGGATAATGGAGACTGAAGAGATTTAATGCCCGCCCTGTTACAATCCTGATCAAAATCACCTCTCTAGACTATTGGTAATAATAATGGCTTTTGCTGAAATACAAACAGCAGTTTTTAGGGCTGGAACAAGATAATTTTCATTGCCTGAGATGAAAGACAAACTCTTTTTTCCTTCCCATTTCACATACTGAAGCCAGCTGGATCCAACACTATGGTCCACCACACCCAAAGCAGGAGATTACATTGGAGAAACACTGAGAAGATAAACTGGGAATACAGGTGGAATAGGTACGAGTCTGCCACTGTCATCTTTTTATTTATTTATTTATTTATTCATTCATTCATTCATTCATCCATCCATCCATCCATCCATCCATCCATCCATCAAATTTTGCCACCGCCCATCTCCCCCCAGAGGAGGGACTCTGGGCAGTTTACAATAAAGGTAAAAGATTTAGAATACAATAAAACCATTAATAATACAGAAAATATAAATATAAATACAAGATATAAATATAAGATAAAATCCAGATGGCAATGAAAGTTCTAATTCAGTTCGTGTATATATGAGGGCCATTTTAGAGCACCAGCCATCCCCAAGAATGACTACTTCCCTTCCTGCCCCAAGTGAGAAGTTACTTTTTGCAGTTCTACTGCTCCCCAAAGTAATTAATCCAGTCTATCTAAAGTCCATTTCAGAAACTGTATTTTTTCCAGGACAAGGGCAAGTGTAAAAGTTAATTCCCCATTTCAGCTTCTCTGAGCTGCTCAGCCAGTTTTCACTTCACACACTCACACTACATTCATTGCACAAATGCAACTGGCATTAAGTCTAGTTTAGCCTTCCTTGCATATGACTTCATCAAACTTGCTAAGGAGAATGAAATTAAAACCAGCAAGAACACAGTTCTTAAAACCAATATTTAAAACCATACTCTAATGCCATTCCTCTTCAAACCACTAAGACAAAAGAGTCAGACAAAGGGACTCATTTCACCTCCTGGCATAAATGCCTGTGGCAACATCCACATCTTTAAACCTTGCTAAAGGCCAACAGGGTTAGGGCCATCTGGATCTCTGTGGGAATGCTCTTACACAGGGCAGATGAAATCTTTCGACAGATGTGTGTCCAACCAAAGCAGAATAATATCACAAACATAAAACCACTGTGGCTGGTTTGAACAATCTCTGTCACTTTGTCTCACTATAGGGCTAGTCCTGACAATAAGTCGCATTCCAATTTAAACTTTATTTATTTATTTATTAAATTTGTATACCACCTGACTCCCAACAAATCTGAGCTCTTCGCAAGTTAAAACACATTTTTTTTTAAATTAAAACAATGCAGGAATGACTAAGAATAAAAGATGGCAAAAACAGGACAGGTGCGAAAAACGGACCCGCATATTACTTATGTGGCAACCTTTCTTCATCAGAAGCAAGCAACTGTCTCCAACAGCAGGACCCACCAGGGGCGCAATTTGGGTCTGTGTCACCCCGGGGCAAACATGGATTCCACGCACATTTTGGTGCCCCCCCCCCCAGCACGGCACCCGGGGCACATGCCCCAGTTGCCTCCCCCCCTAGTTGTGGCCCTGGACCCACCTTGAGCAAAAGAGTGGCTGCTGGTGTAAATTTAGAAGAAGCAATTACTGAAGGTTAATATTTGTAAAAGAGAAATGAGATACAGTAGCACCCAGCCTGCAAGATGCTGCCAATAGAGTGGAATTGGAGGTGGGGATATGACTTGGAATCAAATACTGTACATTCTATATGTTGTTTGGTAAACTGTTGTCAGTGGCAGTGAAACAGCTCCAGCAGTAAAGTCTGCCTTTTCTCGCCTCATCGTTCTTTGACTATGCCATGAAAGGGTATACCCTGAATGGCAGCCATAGTGGTGGGAACACACGTTTTCTGAACATTTCCTCTGCCTCCAGCAAAAGGAAACAGCAGGAATTACCTCATGGAAAGAAGAGATTAAAAGAAATTGTTGTGGCAAAGCATTCTTCAAGTAATTATAGTTTATGCACAGATGCCTAGCACTTATTCTCCTCTCACAAGCAAGATGGGGTGAATGTTTGGAATATGTTACCTGTTGTTGGCATTTTCAGTTCATCTTCTTCATGTCTTTGAACTGTCAAGAAGAGCTCACCTTTAAAGAATTGGAAGGTATTGTATGTGCACAATCCTGCCTGGAAGACTTATTTATGGAGAGTTCTCTCTTATATTGTCCCCATTTTTTTTCAGTTGAGGCCCAAATTGTGAAGCAACAGGGTGTGATATCACCGCAACTTGAGGGAAACATACATCTAACAGTTTTGCCTAGAGGAAAAAGCCATTGCTAATCGGGCCAAGCATCATCACGCCCTTAGCGTAACATGTGCTGAAAGCATAATGCAAGCAAAGATGGACAGGATCCTTAGAAAATGCTGACTTTAGAGAATGCTTCTGATAGACAGAGAAGCAATTTTTCTGACTAGTTACTAATTAGCTCTCTGAAACGACATGGCCTTTTTAGACAAATCTTTCAATCTAAATTGCTCCAAGCATTGCGTGAGATGGATTTACTTATATAAATAGTCAAACTGGTTTTGGGGGTTTTCTTTTTTCTTTTTAATGTACATTTATTAATATATGTTCACTTCAATGGAAGAGGTTTTATGCTTTCTAAAATAGCCCCAGGGGATTATTTTTGACAGGACAGAGGTGATTTATATCCACAAAGAATGATTGTTTTTCCTGAATTTAAATGATCCCTTTGAACACATTCATGCATAGGTGCCATTAAAGACCCATTCCAAAGTTTGCCTGAATGAATACATAGAGGGGAGGGATGAAAAAATCCTGCTGGCTGTTACCCCATGAGTGGTAATGTCTGAATGAGGCTATATTAGTGCATATTATGAGCTGGGGTAGGCAAGATGGTGACTGTGAACACCTGTGTGCCCAGAGAGAGCTTCCTCGGCCTCTACCAGACTTTCTTCTCCCACATGATTTTAAGAAAGCAAGCAAGCAAAATACCATTCTTCAGGATCTTTATTTACAATACAAAAGCATTCTAAGAATGTAATAATGCTGTATGCTGCAATTTGGGCTTTTGTTTTAAAGTCTGTACACCTGCCCAGAATAAGATCAGCTAGGATGACAGAGGTAGAGGTGTTAGCATAAAGCAAGTTCATCCATTTGCCTTGTGGTAAATGGATGCTTTATGACAGAGCCCATGAGATGAAATTCCAAATGTATCCAATGGGCCCAAAAGATGCTTCCCCAGCTATCAGTGTCTATTCAAGGGTTTCTCAAATGCTGTTATACAAATTGGCTAGTAACAGCGAATATAAGTAAACCAGCTTCCCTTGTGAGAAAAGCCTGAAGTGGTAATCGCTGTTTGATACTTTGGCTGCATCTTAACGGATTGCTTAAAACACATTGAATAGCAACTCTAACCAGAAATTTTTTTAAAAAACCATTTTTATGGCAGCTTCAGATACCATATATATAAAATTTATTGCATGGAACTACCAAAGTAAAATTTTTAAAAAACATTATTTTGTTTTGTGCATGTATCCCAGAAATGGACACACAATACTCTTGTAGGTATTGTTTCCTGGCTCTATGATAATATGGAACAACCTGGGGGACAGGTAGGGGATGATTTGAAGCCAGAGGCCATAAACTTATGAAGTGCCTTGAAATCTTTTTTTCCTTGAGGTCAGTTGCTATGGCTGAATAGTAGCTTTTTGTCATTTAGCCCATTTTTCTACTTCAGGAAGGATATATAAAAGAATTTACATGTTTAGTTGTATGAGATCCAATCCAATTACATAATTATACTGTGATAATAACCCTTTTGAAGTTCTGTTCATAAGCACCTGTCAATTAGGCTTTTTGAAGCCTTCTGAAATGAAATCTTGGCTTTAGAAGCAAACAAAGTATCTTCTTGGAAAACAGGAATCAGTGAAATGATATGGGCAGAAAATGAACAGTCTGAAGATGAGAAATACAGAAACATCCCTTCAGCTTTGGTAGAAAATACCGATGGTCCTACTTTGGTAAACTAGATGGCAAAATTTAGCACCCAGCCATAGGTATTTCATTTCAGATGATTGTGGGATCTTTGGGTAATTGTTTTCTAAATAAAACATTTTAAAATTATTTATGCAATTTGCGAGTATTTCAGGAAACTCTTTCCCTGCATTTTTTAACCAACTAAAATATATTAGAAAGTGTAGAATTAAGCTAGAGAAATAAATCTAACACATTCTCCATGATTTGGACAAGTCACGGTAGAAGATTCTGAAAAAGGAAGGAAATCATGACAGAAAAATGCACAAAGTTCATTCCACGATGTTTTGCAAGGAAAAATAGCTCTCCATGTCTGTGGTGTCAAACAACTTATTTCATCAGGAACAGCTGTTAGTTACCCATATTAAAAAAGGAAGGAGAAGAATTAAAGAAAAAAAAAAACCATGCGAGAGACAGATGCAGATGTTTAGAACAGTGTTTTTCAAACTTGGCAACTTCAAGATGTGTGGATTTCAACTCCCAGAATTCCCCAGCCAGAGTGTTGGTTTGGGCACTTTCAGATAAACCACGGTTCTGGGTTACCTGGCCACTTATTGTGCGCCATGACCTGTTGGGAATACAGCACCGTAACCTATAGTTTCCTTACTCTTACTTGATGCAGCTTGTTGGAGAACACACCAGTATCTGAATTTCTAAGAGAAAAAATAGTGAAATAATTTCCCCAAGTGGCACAATCCTGTATATATTTCTTCAGCAGTAAGACCCATCCCAATCAAATGGAATAGAACTGCAGTCGTAATAAACTTCCTAGGAAATGGGCTAAATGGTTAGGGAAAAAATTCTACTCTCTTACCTTCTAGAACTATGCAGGATACCATAAATATTGCTGTCATTGATCCATATTTCTCAATATGAGATCTTGTTTACATTTTAACTTTTCTTTAGTTTCATGCTTGGCAGCCACTTCCAAAATCCCAGCAGTGATTTTTTTCCTTTTTCCTTTTTTTGTTTATACCATTTTTTCTCTTTCATGGAACTTGATATGTTCCTTTACTTTGTAAGTGTCTATGTTGCTTAGTTTCTGTATTTTCAACTTTTGTGAAATTCAGTTTCATAGTACTTCATATTTGAGGTGCTTTGCTTCCCCATCTGTGACTGACTCATTGAAATATTATTTCTGGTGTTTTTCCCCTGTGATAGATTATTGGATGATGCTTATGGACAGATTTTATATCAATATGTTATCAACCATTCCTGCAGAGGTGTCCAAAGGACTGGAGGGCTTTCATCAAAGTGATGAAAGCAGCTTTGTGCCATCATGATGCAAGCCCTGCCCTTTTGTATATGTATGCAATATCAGTGCACACATGAAAAGGGCAGAGCATGCAACTTGACGGCCAAATGCTGCTTTCATTGTTTGCCCTCCCATGAAATCTTTACATTCACGTATCAGCATGTGAATTGTGAATAGATTCTGAAACATGGCAAAAGTTTACAATAAGACAATGCACAATTATAACACAATTGTGTGATATGTTCCCAGGATCCAGGTATGTATCTGGTGCACATGAAATGGTGGGAAGCCATTTTCAAAGAAATCAAACTTGTGATACTATAAATATTTGACTATGGCCACACTCATTTCTTAATGCAATTTTCAAGAAAAATCCTGAGCCAATGGGACAACAAAGACTTGGGGTACTGTGTAACAGTTCACTTCAGTCACAGGAGATGACGGTACCTAGCCAATCTTGGCTGATTTTGAACAAGCTAAGTAGGGTCTGAGTTAGTACTGGCATGTGAGATCACCAGGGTATCCCAGGGTGAAAGTTTAAAGTGAAGTCAACAATATATCTCAGAAGAAGACACATGAAAACTCTCCAGAAGTTGAGCTTGACTCAAGGAAATCTTCACCATTTTCATGGTGATCTGACTTCACAGATCATACTAAACTGTGAATGAGTATTAAACCAATACATCCCCCCATCTTTCTTTTCCTTGTCTTCTTCCATTGGGAGTTGGCTTCAGTGTTTTGATTCAAGTCTTCTTCAACTACAGATTCCCATAGTATTTGAAATGGGAAATTGTACTTCAGAATCTTTTTAAACAAAAATTAAACCATGGCTCATCAATAACCTGACACTCAACCTCAGTTGTCAATTTTAAGTACAATGAGAAAATGACAGAGGACTAAAACAGTGAACCCTTCATGTAACAGGAAGAGGCAAGAGAAAGAGAGGGATGTACAGTATGGAACATAGTTCCATAGCATTAGTTCCTGGCTTAATAAATTATAATTTATCATTCCAGGAATGCTATGCTGAAATCAGGCAAACATGAGTTTATCCCAAGGCCCAGATTTTAAGTAATATGTAAAATATACTCTACTGTTTGTGATGAGTGCTTGGAACTTTTTCTAAAGCACTACTTAGTTAAAGCATGCTGATTTCAGTGTGTGTCCGTTAAAGCAGTATTCTAGCATTGCACAGAAATTAGATTCACTATTACAAATGCTTAAGATAATAGGCACAGGAACCAACTCATTAGCCCTGTAGCAGGAATTCAACATCCCTCAAGAATATGCCTGTGTACACAGCTTTAGTCTCTTAAAGGAAAAATTCTGTTCACAGTTCTCTCTCTCCCACACAGGTGCACTCCCACATGTGCACAGTTCCATGCCAGATTGGAGCCTTTACAACACAGCAGTAAACAGCCTTGCTCATACCTTTTAAATGTCATTGGCTGTGTTGTGTGGCAGCTCTTGCTTTACTGCTGATTGCTCCAGATTAGAACCAGTCAGTCACTATAAACTTGGCAGCTGTAGATTCCAGATGTACAGCCCCTGGAAGGAATGACTCTTTCTAGCAGTGTCAGCTGGCTATCACTTTCCCTTTTCCTATGTGTTTTTTTTTCTTTCTTTCAACAGATCTGATGTGGTGGCTCAGTGCATCATGCCAACATTATCCACTTCCACATCATTTCCCTTTGGCGGTAGTGAACTTAGTCACTGTGACATGGTTTTGATGTGGGAAATGAACAAATTGCACACAATAGCTGCATTCTCTTATGGTGCTGCATGTTTAGCTCTTCAAAGCTGTTGACAGCCTTGGGTCTCCTTGTTGTGAAATCTGCAGATCTTTAGAGCTTGATCTGGAAGAGCCTAGAAGGCTCAATCTTGACTTTCATGAATCATTTAAAAGTGACGCCAATTTTTAAAAGCATATAAGCGATCTCAGTTACGGTTCATTTGTTTTCCTAAAATTATTTACATGTATGAATGCTTTTTAGAGAGGTAGAGAATTCAACACTATGAAGGCTAATGTTTAGCATTCTTGTAGCTCATTTTATGCATTCAGAGCTCATTACCTTCATGATTCAATAATCCTATAAGATTGGTCAGTATTACTGTACGTATGCTGCAATTGAAGGCTTGTGAATAAAACAGTAGTAGGCAACATACTGTCCATGGGCACCAATATGCCCTGGCAACCAACCAGCTCCTACTCCACTTTAACTTGTTTAAAAAGATGCTTTTGATGATAAAGAACAAATGAGAAATTGGCACACCAGAAAGCAAAATGCTAGCTTTAGGAATAATCTTTATTTAGTCCAGAACTTTGCTTGGAAATGTGCCAATCTGCCCAGAAAAAAAGAAACATAATCTGGGGATGGAATGATGTGAAAGGAAGCAAACCCTCCACTTTGTTATGTGATAAATTGGTGTTTTGTAATTCAGCACACACTATAGCAGCCTTTTTGTGAGCAAGCTAGCTTCCCATCCTCATGACAGTCTTTTCTATTAGTTCCAAGCTCTGGAAAATACAG
Organism: Candoia aspera; assembly: GCF_035149785.1. NCBI lineage: Eukaryota > Metazoa > Chordata > Lepidosauria > Squamata > Candoiidae > Candoia > Candoia aspera. The sequence goes on from NC_086154.1 coordinate 188,862,022, forward strand.
GTTTCCCAAGGCTACTTTGTGAGTTCATGGCTGAGATTTTAATTGTCCAGTTAGTGCTGCATTAGCTATTCTCACAAAATGGATTCAAAATCTCTATCTGAAGCCATTGAGGGAGGTCAGCAGCAGATCTGAAGTGAAATGCCATCAGTAGGCTATGAGGGTGACTCAGTTCTCTTTCTCCTTGGTATCTTACTCAGATAAGGTTGCAAAAGTGTTGAATCAATGCCTGCATTCATTAACTGGCTAGGTGAGGGCCAATACATCAAACCTTAAATATGACAAGAGAACCCCTAGGTAGGACTATTTGTGCCAGGAGATTGGGTTTTAACCTTTCCTTGAAAGGCTTTAACACACACACACCCCTTGGAAACTTTATTGCTTGGTCGTGTGGTGTGTCTGTTGCTGATTTTGTTTGGTTTACTTGCTACAATAATTTTTGGACTATACTAACTCTCAGTTGGCTCTGCTAACTTTATATTGATGACTGCCTTTGATGAACTCTGAGAAGCTTTGATTCATGCAAAATAGACATTTCACTGGTATATTTTTGAAAAAGAAGGAAACCAAACAATTCAGTGGTGATTGGTCAGTTTCCGGTCCTAGTTCAATCTGCTAGTGCCTACGTAAAGGGTTTGGGACCCAGGTTTTTGTGGTGGTGTCTACTTATTTTATTTTATTTTAATTTATTTATTATTAAATTTATACACTGCCCATCTCACTATAAAAGTGACTCTGGGCGGCTACTTCCATCTCAACTGCTTGTGCCATTTCTAACATACTTCTATCTTGAAGTACAACCAAGGAGGGCTATTAGCTGTGGCACCTTCATAAAGAGGCTGACCCACTCATGTCCATATTTTAGGTGCTATACAAAAACATGTTGATTTTATAAAAGGTTTTGCTGGTTTTCTTAACTGTGTTTATAGATATTTATGTTTAATTGCTATTTATTGTGTTATTTGGAAATAAAGCTGCACACCACTTTGAAATAGCCATTGAATGAGTAACTATAAACATTTTAAGTTTGTATTGCAATGATATGTTGCAGTTGGAGTGCTCTTCATCACATCCCCAGTCACATGATTCCTCTTCTACCTGGTTTCTGTTTTTTCCACAGCTACCAAACATACTCTGTTTTCACTGGGCTTTTCCCACCCTTCAGGGATTTACTTACAAAGCTTTTTGGAAACCTTCATGTTCCCTTGAGCCTGCTGATACAGCTAAGGCTGTTTCAGCTAAGTATGAAAAAAAAAAAAGCGGGGGGGGGGGGCATTCCTCATGGCCAAGCTAAAATGCTATTCACCCAATAGAAAATTATATTGGCATAAATTTATTCACCCATTACAAATCTTTATCCTTTATCCAAATTGTGCTGACCTTATTTAGAGTTTACAGGACACTTTAAGGAATAGGATTAGTGTGTTCCCCTGGCTTTGTTGATCTCCCCTTTCACCGAACAACACCAAGCAGTGAGGAAACATCTACCCATCCCTCTCCTTAATATGTGCTGGGACTGAGGCTGGAGGAAAATGCAGAATTTGATAAATGGCTAGACCAGCTGACTGATGGTGGGGAAAGTGCTGCATAGTGAAGCAACATAATGGCAGCTAGGTACTCTCTGCTACTTCACCACTCCCAGCACTGGTCTAATTGGGCTTCTTCTGAACATGGATTTAGTGCTGCTTCAGAAAAGCACTATAGTTGTACACAAAGCAAGCTAGCAGCTGACTGTCACTAAAGGATACTGTCTGGTGCTGAGGAAGGGGCTACCCCCACTGCATCACAGAACTCCTTCACAAGTCAGCAGTTAATTGGGCTCTTTTTGTAATGGTCTGTGGAAATGACCTTGGGAGACAGGAGGGAGAGCTGCAGACTGGACAACTGGCACATAAAATGTATCTTAGCTGACAGAATTATGGAGGGCATGGGAAATGTTTCAAAAGGGACTCTCCCTTGTATTCCAGAGAGTAAAAGGAATGAAGGGGTGAAATACTTTCAGTCTTTCAGCAAGATTCTGTTAATGTAACCTTACAATAAAGATAGAGCTAGTATTCCGGGTTGTGCTTCTTGTCTGGACTACCTGACAGGGCTAACACTTTTATACACAGGTTTAGCACTCTTCTGAAAGAATGTTAAGCCTGTCTTCAGAAGGAATCGAACCCACAGCTGATTGATGATGGGAGGCAATGAAATAGAAAGACCAAGAAAGAGATGGTTTTCTCTGACTTATACCCCATGAAATGGTCAGTGAAACCCATCACATTGTATTCATAACAAAAACTGTGTTGAAAGTCAGAGGAAAACACTGCTTGACGCTGGAACAACTAAATACTACATGAGGCTGCCTCAGATGTGAATTGGAGACCAGAGGAAAGCAATATCCTGAGGACCCAGAAGAAAAAAGTTGCCAGGATATATTTGTGCCATGTTTAGGTATATGTAGGAAAAGTCTCTTAGATCATTGAGATCACTACTACACTTGCAGTTACTACTGGTGACAACATGGAGTGGTACTGTTCTGGATTTTGAATGTTCTGTTCTTTCTTCCTTATCACTGTATTCCCTTTGAGGTCCAACAATATTTCGTAGTCAGTAGGTTTACCAGTCATCTTGAGCTCCACTCTTTGTCATAGGATTTGTTCCTAAAGGTTGTCCTGATTTGTCTACTAACCTTGTTTCCTGTGTGGGTGTGTTGTTTTGACTATGTAAGCAATAGCACTCAAAGGATTGCAATGGAAGTAGAATATAGGATTGTGTCTCCAAACTATTTAAGTGTACATTACAGACTGTGTGGATTAACAAATGCATTGTAAGGGTATTGCTTGGGTTTTCTTTTGTTTTTCATAAGTCAAGCATTATAAGAAAGTAGTAAATACTTCATAATTTGGCCATGATCCAACACAGAGATAAATATTCTTACAGCTGCAGTTTTGTGTGCACTTATTTGGTAATACAAAGTCATTTGAACACAGCTGGTCTTGCTTTTGGGTTATCCTTCACAGGATTGTGCTGCACATCTTTTGATTTGAAAAAGCTTGAGTGTGCTTTCTTTTGAAAATACACTCCCTTTGAAACTGTTATTGCTTCCTTCATGTTCTTCACATCTTTTAAAAGGTGTTCTTATAACTTTTGTCTAGAGAAGTATCTGCAAGGAGAGTTACTAGAACATAGATCAAAATGCAGATTTCAGTCTTGCGGCTGAATTCTGTACCTCGCAGAAGATATCTTTTGCAACCCTGAAGATGACATAAACCATTAGGACTGCTAAATGAATTCATAGCACACAATTTTCCTTAACTGTGTGCAATTATAATTTGGGCTGCAGCCCAGTAGAAAAATATTGAAGCAATCATGTCTAATAGATTATTTTCTTAAACTTACTTTTTATAATAATGCATTTCCATCTGCAATTATTTTCATTCTGCAATACATAATCCAAAGATAAGAATACAGATAACGTGACTCAGTTTGCTACCACTTCTCTTAGGCTGGATGCATGTTAACTTAGGCTTTACGGAAGTTCTTAACTGGGTTTTTCCATTAGAATTTTTTCCAGGTGGCAGCACCTGATCTGAAAGGCAGTGTTTTTCATTTTTTTTTAAATGAAAACAGAAAGGAGTACACATATATTATCTTAGATTCTCCCCTCTTCTAACCTGATTCATCACACAGTCTGTTTTGGAGCTGCATCACACCCACTGAGTCCAGCACATCCAGTTAGTATGAGAACTGAAAATTATCTGCTCTGTTACAGTTTTGGGTGGTATAGGATTTTGTCATATGAGACACAATATGGAAACAAAAGGGAGAGTCTGCAGAGGTCTGAGCTCATATCTATTCTCATAAGCCACTTCTGTTTCATCCTCTTACCTCCATCTTTTTCATCTCTGCTTGGGAAAAACTCAGCCATCAGGATGTATTAGCTTGCCCAAGTAGAGTGTATTATTAACATGTATTCTGAGGGAATCTGGTCACTTCCACAAAGTATTTTGCAATTTAGTCAATATTTCTGATTAAAAGCTATATGACTTAATTATGCCTCAAAGGTAGGTTGTTTTGCTATCAATAGCTCTCTTGGTACTGTTTTTCACTCTAGGATAGATGGTATCCTTGGTCAGAGACAGTTTAAAAAGAAATTTTATTTTATAAAAGCAGTCTCTGATTCTAGCTCCTCCATTCAGAGTGTTGGGAATTAGCAGATCAGGTTAGGCCCACTCTGTTTAACTGCCTATTTTGAGGAAGTGGTTTCCAATCAGACTTTTTTTTTTCTGAATTATTATTAAAAGAAAATTCTAAAGGATACACTTAAGAGTGGAGAGAGATTGTGTTTATGTTCTGAATTTAAAAAGTAATCAAGTCCTAGCTTCTTCTCTCTCCCCTTCCCCACTCTCCAGAAAGACACATACCACATAGTATTCATTGCAGTGAAATAACATGAGTAATAAAATCAGCGGTGGAATTCTTTTCAATCATTATGGGCCACTGTTTTTTTTCTAAGCTCCCTAATATTCTCTCCTATTTAAATGAGTACTACAAAGTTGTTTTTAAATTAAAAAGTAGTAATGAGAAGTTGGCATACAGAAAAGGTGCCAGCCCAATCATCACTTTTATGTCTAAAAATATCTTTTGGCTCGACATAGATTTCATAGATGTTCTGAGAAAATAAAGATGATGGGCAATTGTAGTGCAGTGCTTTACTTGAAAGTATATCAATTTATTTAGAAAAAGCATGTATCTACGTCTTGGGGGAGATTTGATTAGTGGCAGCAGCTTTATCCATTGCTTTTTGGATAAATGAGTATTATCTGACTGGCAACACCCACTTTGGGTGGATAAATAGAAAGCCCCACCCATGGCAGCCTTTTTGTAAGAGTACTCACAATATGCTCTCAAAATCCCAAACGTACCTACCAGCCTCCAAACTTTGCAAATCCCTCATACATAGAATTTATCATTCAGGCATAGTTTAGTATCAGAACAGGGTAGTGAAAGAACAACAAGCAGCCGAGGAGGACAATTCACAAAGCTAAACCAGATAGATAGATAGACAAACAGACAGACAGACACATTAAAAATACTTATAACTAGTAGGACTTTTACACAGAAGGCTATTGCAAGCCTAATAGTCTAAGACTTAAAAGAATGAACAGGCTAAGAGAATTAAGTATGAGGAACAGTTTTTCCCTGTCTAAGTGAATACACACTCACCCTTGCGCACATACATTTGTTTATCAAATGGGACTGGAAATAGAGTTTCGCTAGGGAGAGATGTCCTTCAAACCCAGGTTAACTTTGAACCACAGGATTTTGAAATGGGCCTTTGAAGGGTACAGTATATGCTAGTGACTTCAAGTGGTTAGGCAAAGGCCTCTGTGATTTTATGCTACAGGAAAAGGAAGTTCACCCATTTGGACTATTGTCTACACAGACAGTGATTTTATCATGAGTGTTTTGGCTGAATGATAGTTTGAGTTTTCATCTATTGCAGGTCTGTTCAGTGAAGTAACAGGGTTAGAAAATAGTCAGGGAGCCTCAGTAATTCATGGGCCAATACATTTTTTTCCTTTTGTCAGAAAAAGGGTCAGCAGCAGCATATCACTGTTGCTTATACACAGAGACTAAGCCTGAAGTATACAGATCTATACTTTTGGTGGATGGAATGGGAGGCAAGGAGAAGGAGATGTTAGGCCATAACCCAAAAGAATTGAATGTAAGCACAAAGGAAAACCACATGTGCAGATCTGCAGTGTTTGCCATAGCCCTTCATAGAATAGCCAAACCATTCTGCTCTTCTGGGAGCTACAGAGACAGGTCCAGACTATACATATGTTTTTGGAGGGAGGAGGAGGGCTAATGTACGCAGCTTTTTGTAAATTGTGCATTGGTTCTCCTGTTGCAATTATCTGTTCCAGTGTGGGAACAGAGCCCCTCTGTTTAGAACAACATAATCTTCAAGTATGCATGATAGTCCCACAAGAGAAGACTTTTCTCTGAATCAGGCATCCGTCTATAGCTTTCTACAGCTATCCTTAACATGGCAACATTTTCCTTTATTTTTCTGTTTTTGTACATTAGCCTTTCTTTTTATGGTGGATGGGTGGGGAAAATCAGCTGGTTTTATAAATGGAAAAGAACTGAAGGCTCAAAATCAGTCCAACGGAATCAAGCAGGGAATTCTAGTGATGATTTTTAAGAAACTAGGTGATGGGAGTTTCAGAAGAACTATTTGTAATTTGGGCTTGGCTGAAAAATACCAAATCACTTAAGTCAGAGCTGCAAGGTTCACTTCTAAAAATACGATTATGAATAATGACAAACACTTTCTCCCTTACTCCCCCCATTTAGCTGTTTTAATTGCTCTGGAGACATGTGATGGGTGGAAAGTTGGCAGGGTATGCAAGTTTACCTGTACACTTTCCTTTTTCATTCTATTAACTTTTTAAAAAGTAAAGTATGTGTGGTAGCAATCATAGAGCAAAATGGTTTAGAGCTATAAACAACTGGCAGACGAATGAGAAAAAACTGGGAATGGTCCAGTCTCCAAAAGAGTTCCCAAAGGATAGCATTTGCTACAATGAAAACAACAGCAGCAGCAGCAGCAACACAGAAGTGTGTAAAGCTTAAACCAGAATTGCACATTGTAGCTTGTATTGGTTGTTCGTGGATCCAAATTGTTTTGAGCTGGATTTTATTTTTAAGAACAGAAATGACAAGCAGCTTTAAATGAGAGGGTAGGTGTATGTCAGATTCTTGGCAAACCATTCATACTGCAGCTTTCAGGCGGTTACAGAGAAAGAGATTGAAAGAGAAAGAGAATACATGTCTAAAAATACCTTAATTACAACCACAAAATTATGTGAATCTTAGTTATATCACTGTGGTACGATAGCAGGAACAAAGTGTGCTGTGTATAAATTTGTATATGCCTTCTGTATGGATGAAGCTTGCTATTGTACACATATATTAAAAGGATTCCCTCCCCCCCTACATTGGCTTTGTTATCCACACTGTATAGGTACAGCATTGGCCTTTAGTGAAGGGTAGCTTTGTAAAAAATAAAAAAAAAATCAAGGATTTTGTGGTACCCTGAAGTCTAAAACATTCATTATAGGATAAGCTTCTGTGGATATTATCCACTTCAGCACTGCACTTTCTATTGTACTAAGAGAAGAGTATTAACTATATATTTATGGTTGTGGGGCAGAGAGGGGAGAAAAGTAAAAAGAAGTCACAAGCACATGAAATCTATGAAGTGCAGATACCGAAAGTTACCCATAGACAATGGCTGTGAATAAAACAGTTTTAGATATGACACACACACAGATGGTTGTACTGATGAACTGATTAGTACAGGTGGAGTGATAAAGAACATTTGCAGTTCCATGGGAACCACTCCCTTTAATTTCCAAGTGAAAAACACACATAAACATTTTTTCTTATTCTTGTTTCTGGGATCACTGGACCATCTGGAAAGTTTCCTGAAATATTACAGTGCTTTTCGGTGACCTGAACTGTTTTTTTTTAAAGCCTCCATGCTAGGTATGATACTGTTAGATGAAGTCAATAAGATTTATCTACATGATAATGCTACTGAAAGAAAATAACATTTATTCATTGCAAGGGCACTGACTGAAATATTTTTTAAGTAACAGAAAGCATTATTCTTACTGTGAATTTGCTTTTTTTTTTTTGGTTGCCCTCTTTGGATCACAGTGTAATGATTAGCTGCACAAAAACGTTGTGTTACCTGATCTTTTTTTTTTTAAAGTTGGTCATTAAATGAAACAAGAAAACGTTAAAGCAACAGCCAACAAAACTGAAAAGCTCAGAGAAGCAAAAAACAGCTGTGTGAAAAGAAAAAAAATGTAAATTAAAAAATGTGTGGCAGCTAAATGTCACTGTGCACTGGGTAGGGGTGGGGGATTAGGGAAATGTGCATTGATCAGGCCCCGCCAACATTTTTTTAATCTCCTGAAAAGTTGCCAAACTAAGTCTTGAAATGTGCTCTCTGTGCTTCTCAAAACATTCTTTGCCTGTTGTGTTTTATTCCCCAGCAGAAGTTCTTTACAATCAGTAGCAGTACAAGTAAATGCTCACTAGTTTGCTTTTACTCTGTCCATAAAGATGGCAAAAGTCAGGAAGAAGGAGAAACTTTCAAAGTTGTTACGACAAGGAAAGTATTCCTTTGTTCTTACTTCCTTAGGAGAGTGAATCTGGAACATAGCTTTTGGGGAAGAACTTAGCTGTCAAATGATTGGGGGTAGTGGTCTTCTTTTTTGTTGCACCTCGCCTTTTTGGAACAGAATTTATTTTCACCATCCTCTTTTGTATGATCTCTCCTTCCCTGTTTGTCTTTTTATCTACAGTTTGTATTCTGTTGACAATGTGGTGAATATATTATTGGTTTTGCTTGTCTTGTAAAAAGTGAGTATGATAATTTTTAAAATGAAAGAAAAGAGGCATACTGTATTTAACAGACATCAAATACAGCCTCATTGCAAACTGGAATCTAAACAATGAATGTTTGGCACAAGACAACTGCAGATTCAACATAGTAACAATGGCTGTACTGTGTAGCCTCTATGGTTTAAACGCTGGCCTCACACATAGCCTTAGACAAAGCACTGTTTAAAATGTATTGCAACGAAAAAACTAAGTAAAAATGAGTTAGTTTAAGTGTGTGAGTATGTGTGTGTGTAAATATATATTGTACACACACGCACATTTCTGTAGATATTACTCATTGGCAGAGATTGCTGTGTATAATTATGCTGCATGCTTAATAATATTTTAATGAATTTTCCCTCCTCTAAATAGCAACAAAAATGGAAAAATTAGAAGATTCTTAAAGTGGGAAAAGATGGGCCAACTATTACAAGCTGGGAAAAGAAGCTGTTGAGTGGAATGGCAACAACGCTGCTAATATATTGTGCCAATTAAAGTCTTGAAATAAATAACAAACCACTTAATATGTGTTGTAAATGTCATGCTGATTTAAGTGTTGTTATGCATAGATTACATCTCTTTGGAGGATTAATGCTGAGGTACTCAATGGACTTCAAAAGACTTTACTTTGGTGAAGACTAGCAGTAAGCAGTGGAAGACTGATAATGGTGGGAGAGCTCAGTGTTTTAACACTAATGATCTACAAGCGCTATATGGGATATTTACCTCCCATATCTTGGCATCTCCACAGCAACCAGAACAAAAAGCCTACACCATAATAGTCCCCTTGAACTTTCTAGCATGCCTTTACAATTAATTAATCAATTAATCAATCAGTGATGTGAGGTTTCAGTATAAGAAGCTGAGACAGAACTGCATTTGCTCATTGGTCTCATACAAATTGGATTCCTTTTTATCTAGAAATAACAGCAATTTGTCCCATTTCCCTTTTAATAGAATATTATTAATATTCGTATCTGTATTTTATCTGTACTTCTCTGACATTTATTATTTCTGAAATCAGCATGTATCAATATAAGAAGCATTGTCCTTGGGTTTACACTCTGAAAAGACAAAAGACATAAGGAATGTGGAATGGAGGGGAACAGAAGAGAAGGAAAATCAGTTCTTCAAAGCCAGAATAAATTGATGAACTATATGTTGACATTTATATTAGTTTGGGCCAAACCAGTCTTCTCTTGCCAGGGTTCTTAAATCAAAATTCCATGCCCTTGATCCCCTGGCTGATGGATGAAGCCAGAATATGCTATCCATCCACCCTCTAGCCTTAGAGCAACTCCATAGGGTTCAATATATCCTCTCTGTAAATTGAAAAAAATCAAGAGAAACTGATTCTTTAAACCTTTATGACCATGGCTCTGGGTTCCTTCTTGGAACCAGGACAATTGGCTGATTTCCTTTTGATTTCTTTAGGAGAAAGAACAGCATGCCAAATGAAGTAAACACTCTCTACTTAAAACTACTTGGTTGAAATGGAAACTACAGGAGAGTTTGTGCAATGGTCCAGAGCTGGAATCACCCAGGAATGTGATCTGAAGGGACTGCATTGCTTTGCTTGTGTGAGGATCAGGTTCCAGCTTTGGAGAGTCTTTGGAGCCACAGTATAGTATCTCCAAGAGTTGCAGCATTTATCATGGAAAGAAGTGGGCTATGATTTCATCATTATTCTTGTTGGGAGTACTGACCTCAATTCATAAGAGGCTGATCATCCAGTCATATCCAGTTTATTTTTAGAATCATTTTTTATAACCTTCTGTTATACAAGGCTTTCAATTATTAGGGATTGATCAAGCCTATGCCTTCTTCATTAAGGCATTTGCAAACCATTTGCTGATCGTTGTATCTAGCAATTCACGTCAGGGGAGTCAAAAAAGTCAAGATGGGAGCCCCAGCCATGCAATTGAAACCCCACCCTTTTTAAATATGTGTTGTACCCTGGGAAGTTTACAATAATAAACAGCAAAATCTAGAAGTTCTTAAACATTCTATTAAACATAAACTTGCAAGTTTAGAGAAGCAGGCACTGCATGACATGTGACAAAAAGGGAATCCTTGAATTGGTTTGAGCTGAGATCTGCAATCTGCTTTAGTGATTCTCCTAAAAATTTAGATTAAAATGGAAAAAAATCATTCATTCCAAGCTCTGCTGACAATCATACAGTACTCTCCTCCACCTTGGTATCTTAGAGATGTGGTAGATTATGTCTTCCATCATTTCTAATAGGTCAATACTGAATCACAAAATTTAGTACAGGAAAATTTGTTTTTTATAGGTGCAGCAGACAGAAAAAAAAATGTAATCCAAGCAAACAAATGGGACATAAATATCTTTTTTTAAAAGTAACTTTTTAGAACTTGGCACTCATTTATAAATAAATGAAGTAACATTTTAAAACTACATATGCAGTGCATAAGTTAAAATATATGTGTTACAACTTAAGGGTACTGAGGATTTTTTGCCCCCTTGCTATTCTTTCTGCTATATGCAAAACTTTATTTTTCATTAACCAGTCAGGGCAGAACAGCAGATTTCCTCAGTTCTGAAACTAGGATGACTTAAGATCTAAAGGCTTCTTGTTTGAGAAACCAGAAGCTCTTGGGAATACAAAAAGAATTGCATGCTTCTTTGGTTCTTGACCAATGAGTTCAAGGTTGTTAGTTTTTTTGTGCCTTTGGGATTGAAACGAGACACAAGCAAAAATTATATATACACCTCTGCATGATCTACTAGTAACTGATATGAGAACCAGTTGAAGGCGGCAGCTTTAGGTTTGATATGAGTATTCACACTCAGAGATTTACTTGGGGTAGGGAGGGGAAAAGAGACTTCGGATATATATTCTTAGAAGAGCAAGAACAGCTCTATACCGCCTTGAGTTATTTATAAAAATAATAAAGGTGGGATAAAAATTAAATAAAAATCAGAATATACAGGTAGTCCTCACTTAACAACCATTTGTTCAACTACGGTCCAAAGTCACGGCCTTGGAAAAAGTGTTCTATGACTTGTAGTCACACTTACAACTGCTGCAAACTGTTGTACCACCCTTGTGGTCATGTGATTGCAATTTGGGTACTTGGCAGCTTTGCAACCTTTTTTGCCAGTTTCCAGCAAAAAATGTCCATTGGGGAAGCTGGATTTGCTTAACGACCATCATAAAAATGGTCGTAAAATCCAGTCATGTGGTGACTCACTTAATGACCATACCACTTAACCAATTTTCTGGTCCCTGTTGTGGTTGTTAAGTGAGGACTGTACTGAGGTAGAAAGGTAGAGATGACCCACATCTGTTTTTCATCCAGGTTTGAGTTTACTTTGGATTCCCTTTCCTTTCTGCAGTATTGCTGAATCTGTATTTTTCCCCTCCAAATGTGATTACCACTTGATGGGCAAATAGTAATAAATCCAGCCCATTATCCCCCATGTTTATACTACACACCAATGCCTGATTTCTAATTGTGGAGACATAAGTAGAATTGGAAAGCTCATACGTGCTTTATCTTTTGCATTTGCAACATGATTGTGCCTGAAGTCACCAATGGTGGTGCAGTTGCTTTTCAAGTTGGCTTTCTTCTCTAGGAAGTCAAACTTCTGGTAACGCCTAACAATTTCCTTGTTTTAGCTTCTTTTCCATTCCACGATGCTGCTGTGTCAAGTTGTTAATTTTGTTTTGCTTTGTTTTAACTACTAGCACGTTTTGGCAGCAGTGCATAAATGCAGGGTTAAAAATGATTGTGTGATTATTCACAGCTGTGCAGTTGTGCAGGTATGGAGTCAAAAATAGCTTTAAAAAGGAAATGGGGAAAAAAGAAAGTCACTACCAATTTTCTTCCTACTAATCATATCACCGCAGCTTAAGGTCAGAGCAGAATGTTGTAAAAGGGGGTTCTCTAACTGAAAATTCTTTCCAAGAGTAAAACTTGGAAATTACAACTCTGAAATGATGGAGTTTTTAAAGGTTAATAAAAGAACTCCAAGCAGCTAACAACAACCTTGCAAAGTAGAAGCGTGAACCAAAACTTGCACATTAGGCTTAATTACATTCAGAAAATAAATTCAGTCTTTACACAGTAGTTAGATGAAGAGAAAAAAAAGGTAGCTTGCATTTATTCAGTAGATCTGGATACAAGTAGATTCATAGTAGAAAGCACTTATTCATCACTGGTTCTTTGTAGACACATTTCTATGTGGAATAGAAATGTTGCGTGCAAGTGAGATGAAGGACGAGAGCTGCATTCTGCAGCACCTCCTGCTTGCAGGTGTGCCCAAGAGGTAATGGAGATTGTTAATCCCCAAACCCAAGGAGGAGGAGGAAGTGGAAATCAGGTGACCCATGTGACATCCCACAAGCACTATAGAGATGTGTTTACTAGAAAGACCCTCTTATGCTTATGAGACAATGCTGAGTTGACCCCTGATAATTCCAACATGAAATGCTTATGGAAAAAAAATGTTACACTTGCTTAATAAACAACATTATATAGGGTTGTATTATTTTAAGTTGAACCCTCTGGAACATCTGAATAAACACATTTAGGTTAGGAAGGATAACACTATAGCTAATGAGGTTATCAAGTCTGAAGAACTTTTTTGTACATGATTGGAAGGTAAAGCAAGAAAGGATTTTCACTCGTAGAGGAAGCAGTTCTGCAGTGTCTTCAGTTTCCTTATTTTAGCCCTGCAGCCTGAACAAGGGTGAGGGATTAGGGGGAAATGATATAAATCTTCATGACGATTAGAGTACAAATCCTAGTTTTGTATTGTTTAACTTTGTACGAAGCTTAGTATAAAGATTTCTCTCAAGATTTTATATTCCTCTAGGAACTGAATACCATAGGAAACCAAGTCAAATACTTAAAAGAAAATTAAAGTTTTATCCTGTTCATTAGTTTTTGAAAAAGGTAGCTTTCTGCAGGTCTGCAATTTTTATCACTTCATTTTCTTTTTTGAAAGAAATGCTTCTCACCCCACAAAATTTCAGTTCTTTTGTCTTTCTGTCAGTTTTCCAGTCCAATACAGGTAGTCTTCACTTACCGACTGCCTCATTTAACTACTGTTTGAAGTTATGATGGTATAAAAATAAAATAGCACCATGGTTATTGCCATTTGTGTGCTTCGCAATTTGCTTGCGACAAGCAGAGTTAATAGAGAAGGTGGAAGTAAAGTCACAAGTTGCGGTCATGTGATATTTTGCTTAATAATCACGGTGCTTAGCAACGCAGTTGCTAGTCCCAATTGTGGTCGCTAAGCGAAGACTACCTGCACCTTAGTCCTGATAAAGCTTGTGACCCAATAAGTGTATGTGAGACTAGAGATAGCTTTCTAGTAAAGATTAAATGGCAGTGTTGTCATATGTAAAGCATTTTTAGTGGCAATTGAAACTATGGGCTAAATTTGAAGAGTGATAAAACTATTAATGAAGATGCCTACTACTTAAAATCTGTTTTATATTACACATATTATGAACATGCCGCTGATTCCGAAAAACAAAAATCATAGGATTTCCTGACCTCCGTGTTTCCTCAAATGTTCAAGTTATGTGTTTTTTTTAAAAAGATCTCTTAAAAATTCTTAGGGAAAACAATTGCCTAAGTCATTACTTTTTTTTCTCTTCTCTTTTATCTCTATTTTGAACTTTCACATGTCTAAGCAGGAAAAGAAGAAGCAGGGGCAAGAGATCTGAAGGTAGCTGGCTTTCTTGATGTTTTTGGACAGTATGATTTTTTTTAAGGAGGATATAAACTATGATCATCAGGGCTGGCTAAGTAGGCATTGGTGCCAAAGCTTAGGGGGCACCAATACCACTCATCCTTCCAAAAACAAAGGCTAAACATGCAAATCTTCACATTGGCAGGAGATGGCACCATCAGTCAATGTGTCCTGGGGTGCCCTATACCCTTGAGCCAGTACTGATGACCATGATACCACAAATGCCTGCCATTCCCAAGATTTCCTGACTGCCCTGTTTCCTCAAAGGTTCAAGTTATGTGTTTTTTAAAAAAAGACTGACTAGTGGGACAGACAGCATTGTAAATCGTATATTTTGAACACAGCATATAATTTTATCCCTGTGTATATCTTTAACTGAAATGTTACTTTTAGTGAATATAAATGGAGATTTTCTTCTTTTTACAGTAGTGTTACTATGTGGAATATCATTCTACACTTTCCTAAAACTTTGTATATTGCAGTAAAAACACAGCTGTGGGAGGAAAATACAGAAACCGGAACACCCATGATAATAACTCCTTGGCTCTGGATCTAATGGAGGAAAAAAAGCTCATTGAAATTGTATTAACTTAGTGATCAAAGCACAGATCAGCTGTTGTGATGTGTTTTTCTAAAGTTTTGTGGTTTTATTTGAAAAGTCTTAACAAGAGACAATAAAGTAAAGTTTATCTCAAGCTGAATTCTGCTCCTGGTGGCTACATGGGACACATTGGCTGAGACAAGAACATTTGGATATTTATCAATGGAAAATAACATTTATTTGGCAAATTAAATGGCAAATTAATTGCTAGTACAACTCTAGTAGTGTATTTGCAAACCTAAAAGAATTAGGCTGAATAAATCTGGTTTGTGAATATTGACATATGCTGTAAATTCTAACTATTTCAAGATAGAAATGGTTACTATACTCCATCAATGTATTTACAACCTGTATAAGTGCACAGGTAAGCATTTAATTTATCTCTGCTGCAGCTATTGCACTCATAGTAGGTGACAGCACTTAGCTGATCTTTCTTGATCTTGAAAAACCTCAGTGGATTCAGACCTGCTTAGTTCTAGATGAAAACTAGAACAGTGGAAATCCCAGGACAACAAAGATTGCAAAAACAGAAAACACAAAAACAAAAACCCATCACCCCTCAGAAGGAGGCAGTGACAAATGATATCCAATTTTTGCCAAGAAAACAACATAGACCTGTAATCACCAGGAGTGAAGCTCAGTTCCAGAGACTTTTAACAATCAACCTTTCTATCAAAGATGAATTGAGCCCCTGTTGGAAGCTTCTGGGGAAAATGTCCAGAATAATACCACTGTTGGGAAAACTTGGTGGATGGCAAATGGTTAGCCCCACCCTACCAACCACTTTCCCCTTCAAATGCATTTTTTCCACTTCTATATTTGCAAACATGGGATCATTAATGTCGTATTTTCCAAACATAGTCTGTATATGTTTTCTACAGCTTTGAAAATGAAGACAGAGAGTTAGAAAAGCTAAATATGATAGTACAATTTTATGTTTATTCTCTATACTGCAATGCGGTATCTGTATAATTCCAGTGAAAACTAAAAAAAACATTAAAATATGATAACACTAATGTGGGGAGACTATGATCTTTCTTCACCTCTGGTACAAAGAGGAAGGAGGATTTTGAGGTCTGGAGAAAAGCTGGGGCAAGGAACTCTAAATGCATTGGGAAAAATGAGGCTGAACCAGGAAGTCCCATGAAGTAGGAATGGGAAAATAGAAGAGGGAGACTAAAAGTCTGCTTAAATGTGTTGACCTATTTATTAAATCAAATCAAGATGACCACTGGTGAGATTGCTTAGCAGAAAGCCACTCTGCTTCTAATCACTAACAACATGTCACAAAGGGTAGGCATGCTTAGCTTAGCTTAACCAGGCTCCCTTTAATGATTCCAGGGCTAAACTAGATATTGCATGTACCAAAAAGAAAACAGGCATGAAATTAAGATAATCTCCCTAAAGAAAGTTTATTATAAACCCAAACAACAATCTTTGCATTGCCAGGTTTCCCCACCTTGTCAACCAAGAATTGTCAACTACAGCTGAAACCAATCCTGGATATCCACTCCACCATTCTCCCCTACCCCCCATTAATCTATGTCTATGTGACATACTTGATTATATATCTGGCAGAAGTCACTGGCCAAGAAAGGCAGGGTCAAGATAAAAATGGATATTTATTGAATTAATAACTGATCCTTAGATGCAGCTATTCTCCATTATACAAACCACTCTTACAGACAAAGAGACATAGAGATACACAGACACATTCCCCTCTTTCCTTCTAGCAGTAACAGCAAAAAAGCAGGGAAAAAAGCAGGATGATGAAATGAGGAGAAGAAATGAGGAAGGAAGAAAACTGGATAGAGTTTTGGTGAGGGGAGTGGTAACTGGAAAGGAAAGGAAACCTTGTTTAGGGGTTTACCAGTGGGTTAAATTCGCCAGGGAAACCAGTCCACTCAAGCAACAGCTAATCTTCAGGCTAATCTTCAAAGATATCCATGCTCTGCAGCAGTGATGTTTGCAGCCATTGCTATAGTTTGTTCATTCCTGTTTTCAGCAGTTTCTGTTCTTACTGGTGATGTTGTTGTTGTTTATTCATTTAGTTGCTTCCGACTCTTCGTGACTTCATGGACCAGCCCACGCCAGAGCTTCCTGTCGGTCGTCAACACCCCCAGCTCCCCCAGGGACGAGTCCGTCACCTCTAGAATATCATCCATCCACCTTGCCCTTGGTCGGCCCCTCTTCCTTTTGCCCTCCACTCTCCCTAGCATCAGCATCTTCTCCAGGGTGTCCTGTCTTCTCATGATGTGGCCAAAGTATTTCAGTTTTGCCTTTAATATCATTCCCTCAAGTGAGCAGTCTGGCTTTATTTCCTGGAGTATGGACTGGTTTGATCTTCTTGCAGTCCAAGGCACTCTCAGAATTTTCCTCCAACACCACAGTTCAAAAGCATCGATCTTCCTTCTCTCAGCCTTCCTTATGGTCCAGCTCTCGCAGCCATATGTTACTACGGGGAACACCATTGCTTTAACTATGCTGACCTTTGTTGTCAGTGTGATGTCTCTGCTCTTAACTATTTTATCGAGATTTGTCATTGCTCTTCTCCCAAGGATTAAGCATCTTCTGATTTCCTGACTGCAGTCAGCATCTGCAGTAATCTTTGCACCTAGAAATACAAAGTCTTTCACTGCTTCTACATTTTCTCCCTCTATTTGCCAGTTATCAATCAAGCTGGTTGCCATAATCTTGGTTTTTTTGAGGTTTAGCTGCAAGCCAGCTTTTGCACTTTCTTCTTTCACCTTCATCATAAGGCTCCTCAGTTCCTCTTCGCTTTCAGCCATCAAAGTGGTATCATCTGCATATCTGAGATTGTTAATGTTTCTTCCAGCAATTTTAACTCCAGCCTTGGATTCCTCAAGCCCAGCATGTCGCATGATGTGTTTTGCATACAAGTTGAATAGGTAGGGTGAGAGTATACAGCCCTGCTGTACTCCTTTCCCAATCTTAAACCAGTCCGTTGTTCCGTGGTCTGTTCTTACTGTTGCTACTTGGTCGTTATACAGATTCTTCAGGAGGCAGACAAGATGACTTGGTATCCCCAGACCACTAAGAACTTGCCACAATTTGTTATGGTCCACACAGTCAAAGGCTTTAGAATAGTCAATCAAACAGAAATAGATGTTTTTCTAAAACTCCCTGGCTTTTTCCATTATCCAGTGGATATTGGCAATTCGGTCCCTAGTTCCTCTGCCTTTTCTAAACCCAGCTTGTCCATCTGGCAATTCTTGCTCCATGAATTGCTGAATTCTCCCTTGCAGGATCTTGAGCATTACCTTACTGGCATGTGAAATGAGTGCCACTGTTCGATAGTTTGAACATTCTTTAGTGTTTCCCTTTTTTGGTATGGGGATATAAGTTGATTTTTTCCAGTCTGATGGCCATTCTTGTGTTTTCCAAATTTGCGGGCATATAGTATGCATTACCTTGAAAGCATCATCTCGTAAGATCTTGAGCAGTTCAGCTGGGATGCCATTGTCTCCTGCTGCCTTGTTATTAGCAATGCTTCTTAAGGCCCATTCAACCTCACTCTTCAGGATGTCTGGCTCTAGCTCACTGACCACACCGTCAAAGCTATCCCCGAGATTGTTATCCTTCCTATACAGGTCTTCCGTATATTCTTGCCTCCTTTTCTTGCCACCTTTTCTTGATCTCTTCTTCTTCTGTTAGGTCCTTGCCATCTCTGTTTTTGATCATACCCATTTTTGCCTGGAATTTACCTCCGATGTTTCTAATTTTCTGGAAGAGGTCTCTTGTCCTTCCTATTCTATTGTCTTCTTCCACTTCTGCACACTGCTTGTTTAAAAATAATTCCTTATCTCTTCTGGCTAACCTCTGGAATTTTGCATTTAATTGGGCATATCTCCCCCTATCACTGTTGCCTTTTGCTTTCCTTCTTTCTTGGGCTACTTCTAGTGTCTCAGCAGACAGCCATTTTGCCTTCTTGATTTTCTCTTTCTTTGGGATGTATTTTATTGCTGCCTCCTGAACAATGTTGCGAACGTCTGTCCATAGTTCTTCCAGGACCCTATCTACTAAGTCCAGTCCCTTAAATCTATTCTTCACCTCCACTGCATATTCCTTAGGAATATTAGTGAGCTGATATCTAGCTGATCTGTGGGTCTTCCCTAATCTCTTTAATCTGATCTTGTGCAAGAAGTAGTTCGTGATCTGAACTACAGTCAGCTCCAGGTCTTGTTTTTACCGACTGTATAGATGTCTGCCACCTTTGGCTGCAAAGGATGTAGTCAATCCGATTTTGGTGTTGTCCATCTGGTGAAGTCCATGTATAAAGCCGTCTCTTAGGTTGTTGGAAGAGAGTGTTTGTTATGCAGAGTGAGTTGTCTTGGCAAAATTCTATCAGCCTATGTCCTGCTTCGTTTTGTTCTCCCAGGCCATGCTTACCTGTAATTACAGGTGTCATTTGACTGCCCACCTTAGCATTCCAGTCTCCCATGATGAAAATAACATCTCTTTTAGGCATGTTGTCCAGTAGGTGCTGCAGATCCTCATAGAACTGCTCTACTTCAGCTTCTTCAGCATCTGTGGTTGGGGCGTATATTTGGATCACTGTGCTGTTAGATGGCTTGCCCTGAATTCGAATTGAGATCATTCTATCGTTTTTTGGATTGTATCCAAGCACTGCTTTAGCCACTTGACTATTAATTATGAAGGCTACTCCATTTCTTCTGTGGTCTCTTGTCCACAGTAGTAGATCTGGTGGTCATTTAATGTGAAGTGGCCCATTCCAGTCCATTTCAGTTCACTGATGCCCAGAATGTCTATCTTTAATCTTGACATCTCACCAATAACCACATCCAATTTGCCCTGGCTCATAGATCTTACATTCCAGGTTCCAGTGGTGTGTTGATCCTTAGAACATCGGATTCGCTGTTCACCACCAGCACCGTCGGCCGCTAGCCGTCCTTTCAGCTTTGAGCTAGCTGCGTCATCACATCTGGGGCTAGTTGAACTTATCCTCTGTTCCTCCCCAGTAGCATTTTGACCATCTTCCGACCTGGGGGGTCTCGTCTTCCAATGGTATACCGACATATCTCTGGTTGTACTGATCCATTTAGTTTTCACGGCAAGAATACTGGGGTGGGTTGCCATTACCTTCCCCAAGGATCACATTTAGTCTGACCTCTCTGTCATGACCTTCCCATCTTGGGTGGCCCTTCACGGTTTAGCTCATGGCATCATTGAGGTGCTCAAGCTCCAGCACCACGGCAAGGTAACGATCCTTTGCTGAAATTGAGATAATGAGAATATATTCTAAGACATCTTGAGACTACACTGTGACAAATCTCTGAGACCTGATGATGTTCACCCAAGAGCTCTTAACTCAAAAATGAAATTACTGATCTCCTAGGAAAATTTATAACTTGTCATTTGTCAGGTTGCATGCCTGAAGACTGGAAGATAGGTAATATAACCCCAGTTTTTAAAAAAGGGACCCAGGGGCTCTTTGGGAAATTACAGGGTAGTTCAGCTTAACATCTGTTTCAGGCAAATAGATAGAAATGGTAATCAAAGAAAATATATCTAGGCACAGAGGAACAGGTGTTGCTGAAGGATAATCAGTATGAATTCCACAAAGGTGAATACTGTCTCGCCAACTTTTAAGAGGTTTTTAATCTAAAAGTTCTTGGGAGTCATAGTTGTTAACTCAGTGAAGATGCCATGTCAGTTTGTGACAGTTTTGAAAAAGGGAAATTCCATGCTAGGGATCATTAAGGAAAGGACTGAAAACAAAAATGCCACAACTGCAATGCTGTTATATAAATATATGGTAGGTATACACTTGGAGCACAACGTACAGTTCTGGTCACTGCAGTTGAAAAACGATATAATAGAGCTGAAAAAAATGCAGAAGAGGGCAATCATAACAATCAGGGGTTCAAACATATTCCATAAGAAAAAAGAATGTGTGGGACACTTTAGCTTGGAAAAAAGGTAACCAAAGGAAGACATGATTGAAATATATAAAATCATTCACTGTAAGGAGTAAGTGGACAGTAAGAGGTTTGCCACCTCTCAAAACACTCGGGCTAAGCGCTATCTATGAAATTGGTTGAAAGGAGATTTAAAACAAACAAAAGGAAGCACTTTTCCACACAATGCATATTTACCACAAAATGTAGCAATGGCCATTAACTTGGACAACTTCAAAAAGGGAATTAGACAAATTTATGGAGGACCAATCTATCAAGGACTATTGGTCCTGACAATTTCAACATTACTTATGACTTGGGGCAGCATGACTCCAAATACAAGTTGCAGAGGAACTCTGGAGAGAACCGGCTATGTATGGTTGCCTGCTTCTGAGGAACCAGAGACATCTAGCTGGCCACTGTGAGAAACAAAATACTGGACTAAGATGGGCCCTGGGCTGATCCAGCAGAACTGTTCTTAAGTTCATTACTTCTGTAGACAGGAAACAGAGATGTCTGCAAACCAAGAATCAAGGTTATATCCTAGGTAGAGTTTCCAGTTTAACAATCGCTCAGTCCTCCCAGCTAGAGCTGTCACACACACACACATTTTTTCCCATAAGAGAACATGGTATTTAGTGGATTATTATGTTTGTTTTCTTCCAGTGCTTACTGCTCCATGCCTGGGTCTTCAGCCAATGGGAAAACAGTTTATTTGCCTTACACTAAAGTAACAAGACACTGACTGGATGCACACATTGCACTAAACCATGAAAGATGATTTACAACATAGTGGCTTAGTGCAGTGTGTAAATCGCGTCACTGACTAAAGTGGGTGATATACCCTTGTTCTCTGCCTTTGACCCAATGTTTGCATGTAATAGTAAAACCAAGACGCATCCCTGAAAAAATAACCTGTTACAGGCTATGAAGGCATCATCTCGTATAGTATAACCTTAAGGCCCAAGCTTAGGACACACTACTGCTGAGTTAAAGAGCAGATACAATCTTCAAACAGTCCATACTGATCAGTTACAAAGATAGATTCACATTCTTTTCTGGAGAAGGGGCAGGAGGAAGGCCAAAAAGAAATTGCTTTAAAACCTTACAAAAGAGCTTATAGCAAGACCAGGAACTTTTCCTCCAATCTCCTGTCCCTGAATCACAGGTTTACTTTTTAAGCCAGAGAATGTCAGTTTTATTGTATGTTCAGAAAAAAAAAAATCTGAACAAATAACTGAAGGTCTACTAATTAAAATTTGGCAATAGATAAGGGTGAGCTGGAAGGTGCAAATCAAATCATAGTTTGGGAAGAAGCAGTGGGAAGTGCTGTCTCCTCCTGTGCATGTTTTCAGAGTCAGTAAAGCATATTTTAAAATAAAAATAATGATTAAAGTTGGTTTGAGTTGACTTGTAACATATTCAGAGAATAAGCGAATGAACATGCACCGTTGCTTTCATCCGTGTGTCATTTCTTAGCAGGACTAATACCAAGCCTTGAAGCTTTTTTATATAAATAGGATGACAGCTCAAAACAGTTGGGGGTGTTTTGATTGCCAATTTAACTTGTGTTTAAATTAGTGATTATTTAAGTGTTACTAAAACATTTAGGGCCCTATTCACCAAACCATCAGTTCTTTTTGCATTCTAACAGTTTGGTGTGTCATTTCCAGTTTGTTTTTCTGATGCCATTTTATTAGCAAGTGTCTTCAACAGGATGCCAACTAATTTCAATTAAAACTTACTCAGAAATATTAAATATACTAAGATTCATGGCAGTGTATATGGGAACATTCTGTATATATATGAAACATCCAATTATGTAAGTTTTTAAAAGCCTAGGATTAGACACTGCAGTGTTCTAATAAGAATAAGAATTTGTTTCTTATTCCCTTCTTCTCTCCTCCTCCTCCCCCTCCTCCCTCAGTAACTTTCCTGATCAAGCTATCAAGCTTGATCTAGAAGGGGACAAGACTAATTCAAAACACTTGATTGTCTCAAGCCTATCAGTGAATATTGTCATCTCTAAACACTGAATCAAGATGCGTAGTAGAAAAAGTGTGTGTCTGTGTGTGTGTACTGTATGCGAAGGATGTTCCACAACCACATTACCATTCCCTTGTCCATAAAAATGCAATAAAGATAAATATAGTAATTGACAATTTCTTGCCATGTCATGACACCCCAAACCAATATTCTGATGCAAGCACCTCACTCTCTCCCACCTGTACATTCTGGGCCCCGACTTTGCCAATATGTATTTCACAGGTCCCTAAACATTCAAGATTAGTGAGCACATTTGGAATTTTGAGAGGGATTGTTCACAAAACGGCCGTAATCACAGGCATGGCCCATCACAAAACAGCCACTTACCAGAAAAGAAATTGGTGAGAATGAAATTGGTGAGATTGCTGCTCATCCACATGTCCAGCTTCCCAGGTTTCTTTCTGCCTGCTCAGCTTCCTTTGAGTAGGTTGGTTCATTCCAAGCAAAAACACTGGACTACAGCCACCCACCTTTCTGTTTTTTTTCAAAGGCCTCTAGTCTATGTGGGGCCCAGAGGCATTGTGGGAAATACTGATCATTCTGGGGACTGGTGCTTTGCAACATGCCAGCTTCCCATTTTTTAAACAAAAGGAATCATTTAAAAAAAAGTAAGATGGGCCAGGGAATCTTGTCGGCATGAAGAGAGTTGGAACATCAGCACCCAGGGGTATTATGATGCTTACCTTGCTGATATAAATACTTTTGTTGCAGAGAATTATTATGAAACATAATTCAGCCACTTTGTTCTGACTAAAAGCTATATGTAATATACGAACATGTCTTTTCAAATTTGTGAATATTAATTGCATATTATTAATTATATTAATATTAATTATTTATGTCAATATTATTAATATGCTTTTTTACGTGAAGAGGTGATTATTAGCCACTCAGCCCATGTATTGCCAACACTTCTTTTACAGTAGGCTGCCTGAAGCCATTTCTCTCTCTCCATTCCACATGGCTATGATAACAAGTTTGTAGACAATTTCACTTGATAATCAAACCATGGTAAGAAAAGAAATGCTTTACACTGTAATTATGTCTTTCTGTTTGGGATGTTGTGAGTAACATCCACATAATAAGTAAATGCACATTATATGAAATGACATGTCTGTGTACCTGTAGCATTTATGCATTAGCAATTTATTCATTAGCTATTGCTTTGGTACTGAATCACTAATGAAGACAGGCTTTGTATCACCGCAGTGGTGGGTGGGTATTGCTAGAAATCACTAGTGGGGAAATGCTCTTGAGTGTTATCACGGTGAAGCCTTGACTGGTAATAATCTGGTTACTCATGATAGAGCCAATTTATATAACAAGTACAATTCATGCTGTCTATCTGGAACTCTATTTTCCAAACTGGTGCCCTCCAGATATGTTGGTATTACAACTCTCAAAAGTCCTAGCCAATATACTGCAAAGGGGTCAGGTTGGGAAAAACAATCCTAAGGAACGGAGCAGTGGTATCCCTCAACCTGGTGCCAAAGGGGTCAGGTTGGGAAAAACAATCCTAAGGAACGGAGCAGTGGTATCCCTCAACCTGGTGCCAAAGGGGTCAGGTTGGGAAAAACAATCCTAAGGAAGGGAGCAGTGGTATCCCTCAACCTGGTGCCAAAGGGGTCAGGTTGGGAAAAACAATCCTAAGGAACGGAGCAGTGGTATCCCTCAACCTGGTGCCAAAGGGGTCAGGTTGGGAAAAGCAATCCTAAGGAACGGAGCAGTGGTATCCCTCAACCTGGTGCCAAAGGGGTCAGGTTGGGAAAAACAATCCTAAGGAACGGAGCAGTGGTATCCCTCAACCTGGTGCCAAAGGGGTCAGGTTGGGAAAAACAATCCTAAGGAACGGAGCAGTGGTATCCCTCAACCTGGTGCCAAAGGGGTCAGGTTGGGAAAAGCAATCCTAAGGAACGGAGCAGTGGTATCCCTCACCCTGGTGCCAAAGGGGTCAGGTTGGGAAAAACAATCCTAAGGAACGGAGCAGTGGTATCCCTCAACCTGGTGCCAAAGGGGTCAGGTTGGGAAAAACAATCCTAAGGAACGGAGCAGTGGTATCCCTCAACCTGGTGCCAAAGGGGTCAGGTTGGGAAAAGCAATCCTAAGGAACGGAGCAGTGGTATCCCTCAACCTGGTGCCAAAGGGGTCAGGTTGGGAAAAACAATCCTAAGGAACGGAGCAGTGGTATCCCTCAACCTGGTGCCAAAGGGGTCAGGTTGGGAAAAACAATCCTAAGGAACGGAGCAGTGGTATCCCTCAACCTGGTGCCAAAGGGGTCAGGTTGGGAAAAGCAATCCTAAGGAACGGAGCAGTGGTATCCCTCAACCTGGTGCCAAAGGGGTCAGGTTGGGAAAAACAATCCTAAGGAACGGAGCAGTGGTATCCCTCAACCTGGTGCCAAAGGGGTCAGGTTGGGAAAAACAATCCTAAGGAACGGAGCAGTGGTATCCCTCAACCTGGTGCCAAAGGGGTCAGGTTGGGAAAAGCAATCCTAAGGAACGGAGCAGTGGTATCCCTCAACCTGGTGCCAAAGGGGTCAGGTTGGGAAAAACAATCCTAAGGAACGGAGCAGTGGTATCCCTCAACCTGGTGCCAAAGGGGTCAGGTTGGGAAAAACAATCCTAAGGAACGGAGCAGTGGCATCCCTCAACCTGGTGCCAAAGGGGTCAGGTTGGGAAAAGCAATCCTAAGGAACGGAGCAGTGGCATCCCTCAACCTGGTGCCAAAGGGGTCAGGTTGGGAAAAACAATCCTAAGGAACGGAGCAGTGGCATCCCTCAACCTGGTGCCAAAGGGGTCAGGTTGGGAAAAACAATCCTAAGGAACGGAGCAGTGGTATCCCTCAACCTGGTGCCAAAGGGGTCAGGTTGGGAAAAGCAATCCTAAGGAACGGAGCAGTGGCATCCCTCAACCTGGTGCCAAAGGGGTCAGGTTGGGAAAAGCAATCCTAAGGAACGGAGCAGTGGCATCCCTCAACCTGGTGCCAAAGGGGTCAGGTTGGGAAAAGCAATCCTAAGGAACGGAGCAGTGGCATCCCTCAACCTGGTGCCAAAGGGGTCAGGTTGGGAAAAGCAATCCTAAGGAACGGAGCAGTGGCATCCCTCAACCTGGTGCCAAAGGGGTCAGGTTGGGAAAAACAATCCTAAGGAACGGAGCAGTGGTATCCCTCAACCTGGTGCCAAAGGGGTCAGGTTGGGAAAAACAATCCTAAGGAACGGAGCAGTGGTATCCCTCAACCTGGTGCCAAAGGGGTCAGGTTGGGAAAAGCAATCCTAAGGAACGGAGCAGTGGTATCCCTCAACCTGGTGCCAAAGGGGTCAGGTTGGGAAAAACAATCCTAAGGAACGGAGCAGTGGTATCCCTCAACCTGGTGCCAAAGGGGTCAGGTTGGGAAAAACAATCCTAAGGAACGGAGCAGTGGTATCCCTCAACCTGGTGCCAAAGGGGTCAGGTTGGGAAAAGCAATCCTAAGGAACGGAGCAGTGGTATCCCTCAACCTGGTGCCAAAGGGGTCAGGTTGGGAAAAACAATCCTAAGGAACGGAGCAGTGGTATCCCTCAACCTGGTGCCAAAGGGGTCAGGTTGGGAAAAACAATCCTAAGGAACGGAGCAGTGGCATCCCTCAACCTGGTGCCAAAGGGGTCAGGTTGGGAAAAGCAATCCTAAGGAACGGAGCAGTGGCATCCCTCAACCTGGTGCCAAAGGGGTCAGGTTGGGAAAAACAATCCTAAGGAACGGAGCAGTGGCATCCCTCAACCTGGTGCCAAAGGGGTCAGGTTGGGAAAAACAATCCTAAGGAACGGAGCAGTGGCATCCCTCAACCTGGTGCCAAAGGGGTCAGGTTGGGAAAAGCAATCCTAAGGAACGGAGCAGTGGCATCCCTCAACCTGGTGCCAAAGGGGTCAGGTTGGGAAAAGCAATCCTAAGGAACGGAGCAGTGGCATCCCTCAACCTGGTGCCAAAGGGGTCAGGTTGGGAAAAGCAATCCTAAGGAACGGAGCAGTGGCATCCCTCAACCTGGTGCCAAAGGGGTCAGGTTGGGAAAAGCAATCCTAAGGAACGGAGCAGTGGCATCCCTCAACCTGGTGCCAAAGGGGTCAGGTTGGGAAAAACAATCCTAAGGAACGGAGCAGTGGTATCCCTCAACCTGGTGCCAAAGGGGTCAGGTTGGGAAAAGCAATGCTAAGGAACGGAGCAGTGGTATCCCTCAACCTGGTGCCAAAGGGGTCAGGTTGGGAAAAGCAATCCTAAGGAACGGAGCAGTGGCATCCCTCAACCTGGTGCCTTTTACATGGGCTGAGATCACAACTCCCAGAGGACCATGTTGGCTAGGAATTCTCAGAACTGCAGTCCCTACCAACCTAGAGAGCATCTGTGGGAGCTTGCTATTGCTTTAGAGAAGGACTCCCACCTCCCCCTTAGAATTAAGGAGATCTAGCAGTTATGAGAACAGGTCACTTTCTGTTCTTTAACAAGTGCAGCCAGGAACCCAAGGAGATTGATGCTGACTTCAGCTCCTGCTTGTATCTGAAAACCTCAGTGCTGGTGTGATCGGCCAACACTTAGAGTTTGTCTTTGTTTTGAGTCACCCTGAGGATGAATTATTCATAAGACTCATTTTATATGCCTATTATGTCTGGTGGCAATGTCACTGTGGCTCATGGCACCAGGAAACTTTGGCACTCAGCTAGAGGCACAATCTTGTATACCAACCAGGGGCTTATTGTGTACTTTTTGGGTTAGTGAAGCAAACCCAGGGAGTGAACAGTGGCATCAGCTGTGGAGGCAGCTGTTTTGCCCACCCTCTGTGCTGGAGGAAATATACTGCAGGGATCACTCCCCTTTCCTCCAAACAGCGTGCAAATGAGGAGGAGCAGGGGAGAAATTTGGGTATCAAAGAAAAAACAGTTAGCACTGTTGTTTGGTTCCAATCCCCATCTTTGATTCTGTGCTTATAAGGAGTTTTTACCAAAGCAGACCTATTCCAAGTGCCTGTCTAGCTCGGGTATTCACAAATGAATAACGATGATATTTGTAATAATTAATAAAGATAATAGCAATAACAAGGAATTTACAAATAATCCTGGAAATCAGGCAATGATTTTTAAAGCTGCATAGGCACCTTGACTAAGCGGTTCTCTTAGAAAGCTCTTTTCTGAATCTAATAGAGCCATTCCACAACAATGGGAGTTATTACAATTCCATCTGGTATCATTTATCTGCAGATGAGAGACGTGCAGGCGGAGAGGTCCACAATCTAATTTACTAAAATGGCAGCCTTAGATTATCTCTTGCTGTATATGGTCATGCAGCCCATTTTAATTTTGAACTGGAGCCCTGCCACTAGAAGAGATGTAAATGATTGTTGTGAGGTTGGAGGCTTCTGGGCACAGAAATGTTGTGAGTGCTTTGTGAATATCTGGTGGATTCATTTTCATGCCCTTGTTTGTTTATTTTTAATCTTTAAGGCAGCTGTTTTGAGCAGTATGAAGAAAACTTTAGCCACAAGGTTATTTAATTTGCAGCAACCAAATCTTTTCAATACAACTTTGCTATTTCTTATTATGCATTCCTCCAGGGGGACGTTTGCTGGAGTTTTGACAGCAAAGTCAAGATGGGCAATGGTGGCAAATGAAAGTGGAGAAGAATTATAGTTGAAGCTCATGGGGCTGAGCTGAAGTAATTTAAAAGGACTGCAGACATTGCGTTCTGCCCCTTCTTGGTAAGAGAATGTTGTATCGCAGTGCACGTAAATGATGGGCTCCTAGCAAATCAGGATCAGCAGCTGGACAAAGAGGACGTTGGGCAAATATGGTGCATCAAGAAGGCTAGAGAAGTAGGAACTGCAGGCTGTGGTAGCAGACTGACCAGTCAGACATGGGCTGGCCAGTAGACAGTGCTTATTTTATTGTTGCCATTTCTGTGGTGACCTCCGTTCATTATATTTTATGCATGAATGTTATCTGGCCTGATAGCCTCACAAATCCAACTAATACCTGCATGGGCTTTCATTGGTGACTAGACTGTCTGACTGAAAAGGACTCAGTCACTGGAGAACTATCAAGCTTGGTATTTCTGGTTCTAAAGGAGAAGCAACAAACTATAATGGATCTTTGTCTTGATTCATGTTGTATTTTTATGTATTCTTTGTAACACTGAATTTATATTTTATCTTGTTGCAGAATGCAAAACTTCTCATAAGTTAATTCATGCCAAGCTGTTGGTTTCCCACACTTGTATTCCCACTGTGGCATCCAAGGTTCTTAGGCAGATACATACCTGAATCAACTCCTTATTAAACTCACAGCAACCCTACAAAATGGCTTTAGGCCAAGTATTACTAGTCAGTCCAAGGCTGTTCAATGAGCTTTTGGGTTCCACATTAATTCCACATAAATACTGAAAGTTAGATGCTTGATCATTCTGACCATGATCATGTTAAAAATTGTCAAGAATCTGTGTTCACGGCTAAAGCAAAGATGCTAAATAGGTTGACAAAGGCAAATGAGAAAGATCAGTGCCATGGCAAATTATCATCCTCAGGAGTTCCAGGCTGTCAAGTTTGAGCTTGATGAAATTAACCATTCTTTTGCTGAAGCCACATCTGACATAATAAGATGAATAGAGCCACTGATATATCCCCCAAATTGATTATCTTTGGAATGAGCTGAGATGGTTGTCTTGCAAGATTATATAAAAACAAGGATTGTAGCTGCAAGTTGCATGCTGCACACTGGCTGAAGAATTGGTTGCCAAATGCTGACTGAAATCTTTTGGACCCATTGTCCTATTAGATAGGATAGGAGTAAAAATTGACTTGTTGCCATGATGGCCAAATAAAGTACCTATAGAATACGAGGGACAGAGTTAATGCCAAGAGCAATCCCTTTTGATGGCTCGGACTGTAAAAGAGACTGATCAAATAACTACTTATATTATCCCAACCCCACTATCAAGACCTCAGCATGCCCTATGTATAACCAAGGTCAGCATAACCCTATATAAACATTCCTGCAAAAGTCTCAGTTTCTTGATATTTGGAATATCCTCAAGCCATTTGCCAAAACAGGACCATGTACTGTAATCCAATAGCGGGTTTTGTTATTGTAATTTAAGAGCTGTTGAGCATTTCTGCTCTGTAGACTTAGTATTTGTTGAACATAATACTTTTGTTTTTAATTGAAGGAAGGATTTGCAATATATAAATAGTTGCAAGAATGTTCGTCTCACTAACTGCAACTATTACTTCTACTACAAGACTGTGAACTACGCATTGCAATAAGATTTTCATTTTACTTTGGCAGACTAAATTTTTCAAGCACTAGATTTTAAGCTTTTGATGATTACATAAAGGGAAATTGCCAGATTTTCTTACAGGTAACATAATTAGATAATTAGATAATTTACCATTGATGTAATTAGCATTTGGGGAGCATTTAAAGCATTCTACATATACAATCTTGCTATAATCTTGACAACAATTGTATAAAACAGGATGAGCTTTTTCAAGCTGAGGGGCACTTTTTGCCACAAATGTCATGCCATCAGCTGCCCTTAAAAATGGGTGATGGCAGGGCAGAAATACAAGTGCTTTAGAGGAAAAATAAACATTTAAGTTAAAAACTCCTAAAATATATAGGCAAAGAAAAGGAAAACAAACAAACAAACATGCCATTTAGAATTGAAGGTTTGAAATGCCCCTGGAGGCCATAAAAATGCTCCTCCAAAAGAAGGAACTGTTGGGGAGGCACAAGATAACAGAGTAGCCTTATTGTCATATTGCAGAAAGTAGAATTACTTGTCTAAGCAACTGGGTTTTGTTGGGAGAATTTTCCTTCTTCCAGCTAACATCAAATTATACATGGTATGCAAGTATTGTGATTAAAAATCCTAGTATCTGTTTATATCATAAAATGCTGAAGGTGGTGGTGTGGTACAAATTGGTGGAAAGGAGGCTTACCCTTCAATCTGCAGTGATTCCCTTACTTAAATCACATTTTCCCAAAAGCTTCTATTATCCTCAAAGGGAGAGCGAAAGATTTAAGAACCGAATTCAGTATTAAGCACAACGAATAAGTATACCTACTACAAGGCTTAATTCTGAGTAAATGTGCATAGAGTTATATGTAATTTTGCAGTCTTACATGTTCCTTTTAGGGGAGTACTGAAGATTATGGAATGTTATTGAAGATTATGGAATCTACTATGAAAATATACATAGGCTGCCCTGCACTTCTGTTGCTGTATTTATGGATATGCAACTACTGACAACTTTGGAAGGGAATGTCAAGAGGAAAGCACTTCAGATCAGTGTCCTGTTTCTAAATTGATCTCTTGAAAATGTTCTTAGCTGTGGCAGAGAAAATGTACAGGCTTATGCCCCTAACTGCTTACTCACATTGTGCCCTTAAGCTATCCTGCGTTGAAGCCAGCTGGGCTCTACACCAGTTTAATAAAATGCTTTCCAGAAGGAAATGGTAGGATGGTTTGGCAGCAAGTTGCTAGGGGTTTAGTCCAGAATACTGACTACTCTCCCCTTGCCCCCTTAGACAAGTGTTTCTCAACCTCAGCAACGTTAAGATGTGTGGACTTCAACTCCCAGAAGTCTTTAAGTTGCTGAGGTTGAGAAACACATCTTAAAATTGCTGAGGTTGAGAAACACTGCCTTAGACAATTCCCACACTGCTGTGCCCTTCCAAACCTCTGTGCCAGGAAAGCAATTGCCCGAACTTTTCATTCTGTAGGCAGGTCTTGCTAGATGTATATATATTTATATGATATATTTTATAAGATACACACACAAATATATGTGTACAAAGTTAAATGAAATGCCTCAATATGAAGTTAGTTAAAGCATGAATATGCACATATCATACACAACAGCCAGCTTTAGAATGGAATTCCTTTCTTGCCTTTTCCCAGCTTTTCCTCAATAAGGTCTGCTGCAGCTTGTATTAATCAATCAATTTTATTTCGGTGGTAGACCAGATCAACATAGAACTAATAACATAACAATTACACTAAAATAGAAATAAAAATAAAAAGTCATATTGATAAAATAAAATAAGGTAAAGGTAAAATTATTAAGGTAAAATTACAGAGTAGTATTAAAACACAAAAGAATCTTATAAAATTATAATTAATTTTACAATGAATAATCTAAATACTGTAAATAACTAGGACAGATAACTATAAAAGACTATAAATAATACTAGAATTTATAAAACACTGTGAGAATGAAAAGCTATGCTAATTTATATTAAGTCTAATACTTGCTGGAGCCCTGATGGGTTGGTTGGGATTAAGACCATTATGGGCCAACCAATTATAACAAAGAAATAGCAAAATAGAACATAGAGTGGTATGTGTATATTTAAAAGGAGAAGAGGAAAAGGAAAAAAGAAAAAAGGGAGGGAGAAGGAAGGGGGGGAAAGGAGGAGAAAATATATTGAGTTATGGAAGTCTAGTTAAGACTCAATAAGTTCTGCTGCAGCTTGTATTACAAGTCTTTCTCAGCAATGTAATGGTTATACACTTAGCTGTCAACCAGAATTGGCATGAATCTAGAATGAAACCCAACAGGAACAGTTTTAATTATTATTTTTCTATCCTTGAGTAACCCACTTTACCACTTTTTCTTTTCTTAAATAGGCCTTTTAGCACACCATTTATTCCAGCTACCCTTCTACCTCAAGTGAACTCAAAACGGTAAAATGGTGTACTGGTGTACTTATTTCTTTTTGGAAAAAAAGTTGGTCGCATCATTATCATATTTTCTGCTATATTTTGAACCACGGATATTCTGCATCCTCAGCAAGTATTATAGCCACTGTGCTACTAGGAAAAATCTGTAAGCAGACCATACTGAAGAAAGGTAAAAGGTAAAGGTTTCCCTTGACATTAAGTCCAGTTGTGTCCGACTCTAGGGGGCGGTGCTCATCTCCGTTTCAAAGCCGAAGAGCCGGCGTTTGTCTGTAGACACTTCTGTGGTCATGTGGCCAGCATGACTAAACAGAACGCCGTTACCTGCCCGCTGAAGCTGGATGGGTTGGTTTCTCATACTTGAAATGGGGCAACCTGGGAGTGCAGATATTCCCTAAATCCATTTTTCCTTGCAATTATAGTTTCAAGGTCATATGCATGTCATCTGGATTGGGTACATAGCACAGAGAAAAATAATCAACTCTTTGGACTTAGTTGAAATTGCTCCCTCTCTAATTAGGTGGCTTAATTTCCACATTGTGTGTACTATTTAACCTACATGCTATCTTTTCAGCATAATCCTTGCTTTATTTAGAGGCCTCTAAGATTTCTAGTTTAGGCACCTCAGCTGGGCTGTGACCTTAGTGTTTGGATATCAGGCACTTTAATCTTTTCCCATCAGTCTCTATTGGACCTCCAAATTGTTCTTGCTACAAATGATCATTGAAGTCAGACAGACAGAGACAGGGTCCTCAGCCAATTTACATGGATTAAATTAAAAAGACAAAAACTAAAACTTTTGGCTTGAACACTTCAAGATTTCTGTTTTGCTTGCCCCTCTACAGTATATAAAGAGAAACCATCCATGCTTTATGGCTGCCTCATACCATGCAGATTGTGGCAATTGATAACTCTTTGATCCTGAATCAGTGCTTCAAAATTACAGCACGTACACAAATCCTTGGCTGTTTTACTTCTAAAGCAATGTATTTCACTAGTAGTGTCCCTGCAGATCTTTCTTGTCCCTATTTCTTCAGGATGGGGGGAATTAAACTGTATATTAGGGAACTGCTTCCCCCTACTTTCTAAACATGATGGGCTGTCTAGCCATGGATCTGTGAGCATGTTATGTAACAGCCTCATTCCAAAATGTAGGTGGAACAAGATGAAAATAACTTGGTTTGATTGTAATGTAATTCAAAATAAAGTAATTGAATGCATAATTACTGCCCATATTGTTAATAGATGTTCCCCTTCTACCACATTCAAAATTGCAATTTCTACATTCCAGAGGGTTTCTAGAGGCCACGTGCAGCCCTGGGGACTCAGCTTTTGTGTTCTGCTCTAAACTGATTTCTCATTTGGGTGAGGTAGATGAGATAGTCAGGACTGAGTATTTCCACAAGATTCTTACAAATTAGATTTGAGGCACAGATATATATGACTCAGTTCTGAAAGAGGTGACCTCAGAATCAAAGATCAGGCAGGATTTTAGAAGATAAATAGATTTTATTAGAGATAACAGGGCTATCTACATTCTGTAGCATTCCTACCAGGGTGGGAACACAGAAAGAGATGTTCAGGTACAAACATGAAATGAGATGTTGCAATCTTCTCCACCTAAATACATAGAATTGTACGTCATGCCTGATGTTGGAGAAGTGGTTCTGGAGGATTGGGGCTCCAGCGGAGGTTCAGTTAAGGCCACACACACATGTAAGAACTGATTATACTTCGTACTCAGTCTTCTCTGAAGGGTGACTATGTGATGTAGGTTCCTTTGGTCCAGACCTGTCTTAATGAGCCACCTTGTATTTCTTTGACACAGGCTCAATCAGAGCAAGCTAACAAACAGTGTTAGGATTTTGCTTTTCTTACAGAGCATCTACATTCTTAAGGGTTTATTTATTTATTTTATTTATTTATTAAATTTTGCCACCACCCATCTCCCCCCAAAAGGGGGACTCTGGGCTGTTTACAACAAGGATGACTCCCCTAGGGTTCTTTGGAATTCTTCTATTTGTAATCCTTCCTTTGTCTTGCACCTCTCTTCTTTGTTGGACAGCAGCAGCATTACTTATGTTACTTGGTCAACTGCTTGGGAGCAGCAAAGCCACCATGTTCCTCTGGCTTTCTCTGTCACTGCAAAGAACATTAACCTCCGCCATATCAGCATATCACACTGGGCCAAAGTTAGAAGGCAGTAGGGTTCACTCTTTCTCTGCATTCTTCCTCATTTACCAAAGCAAAAGTGTAAGTCATCTTCTATTCAACTGTACTCCATTTCTCCAGTGGCACTATCCTTTATACATCAAAGCATTCCTGCTTTGGCAATAGAACAACAATGAACCACAGATATTCAGCCTTCTTTCTAGTCAGACAGCTCATTCTTCTGCACACCCTTTTGCTTGGACAATATGGACAGCTATCGTATTTCCAAATTAGGGGTGTGTTGGTGACAACTTGAATTATGCTTGCACGCATGTGAGAATACAAAGAGTCTCACATATTATACAAAGGCTCATTTTTCTCATATAATAATCTGGCAACTAGAGAGATTATCTCAGTTTACATGACTTGGAATATGGTCAAAATGCTTAGCTGCTTCATGTTCTTCTCTACCTTATTTCAGTCTGACCTAGTTCTTCTCTAGTTCATATTTAATCTGATCTTCTAAGCCTTCCTCCCAATTTCTCTGAAATTTTTACTGCTACATCAAGACCATTTAAACCCCAAGGACTCTGGAAATGTGTATTTCCAAGGTACTTGAGCCCATTGTTTGTATGTCAGATATGTGATAATGCTGTGATAATGGCCTTTACCTCATGGATATAATCATTTACCTATAAAAACATTCAGTTATAATAACTATTTGCACTAGGCATGTGCAGTATGTGCATTAGGTAAGAACTGGAATAGTTACTCTCACTTCCCCATCCCTACTCACAGGTGGTGAAAAGGAAGTGGCTATTTTGATGCCCAGCTTAGGGGGCATGAGTAAACCTCTGAAATAACTTAAAGGAAAGGGGAGGATGGCCTGTAGACTCCTTGCAACCTTCAAAGGTTGCTTCTGTTACCTGTTGTTGATGCTGTAATTATTTATGGTCCTTAGCTCCCCAGCTGATCAATGGGATGTCAAAGAGTATTATCATATCCCTGAAACTCTTCGGCATAATAGCATGCATTCTGCAGCAAGCTGCTGATTACTTGGTAAGTGGGTGACTAGTTGGTAGAAACTCAGCAATTCTGAGCAAGCTTATTGAGACAAGAGAGGAAGCAACATGGATTCTCCCTCCTCTCAGAAATTCTTGTTAAACATGACTAAGAATTACTGGAAGTAGTAAAGTTGTGAGGGGTTGTAGATTGTGAAGGGGTCCATATATATCTATGTATATTGATCCAAATGTGGCAATTAATAGGCCTTGTGGGGGTTGCCCTAGTAACATTCTTCTTTTTTCTTTCCTTTCCATATGTTTTACAATTGAGAAGCTATTGGTTGCCCTGGAACTGGGCAGGATTCTGGCCACCATCTTTTCTTTCAAGTTTGCATCTGGAAATTAAATCCCACTAAAATCAGTGGGATTTACTTTTAGATAAACAAGCAAAAACTCAAGCTGTAACAGTACGCTTTACTGTGTTCGTGTGGCTTAGTGGTTAGTGTGTTGAGCTTAGAGATAGGAAATCAAATTCAAGCTGTTTCTCAAACTCATTATTTCCTTGCATGATCGTGGGTAAACCTCTCTCCTTCAGCCCATCTTTTAATATGATCATATTGGTAAATGAGCTGACCTCATGACCACTGCCCTCAGCCTTTTGGAGAGAGAGAGAGAGGGAGGGAGAAAGAGATGTAAGAGATTCATACCCAGGATGTAAGAAGAAATAACAGAACCAAGAGCTTGAAATCATGGGAAAAGATGCATATAAGAAGAATTTTAGGGAAATATTCAAAAGTCAGAACAGTTCAGTTCCAACAGTTCCCTAAGATGAATTTTAGGGCAATATTCAAAAGTT
Organism: Candoia aspera; assembly: GCF_035149785.1. Taxonomy (NCBI): domain Eukaryota; kingdom Metazoa; phylum Chordata; class Lepidosauria; order Squamata; family Candoiidae; genus Candoia; species Candoia aspera. Next base: position 188,898,496 of record NC_086154.1, read on the forward strand.
GGAGCAGACAGTTATGGAACAATCTTGTGCTTTGTTAACTTAGAAGCAAAACCTGCTGACTCCACTGGGGCTTCTTCCTTGATAAATGTACATAAGATTATGTCATAAGTATCATCAAAGAGAGAACTGAGAGGGTCTTTTTAATATGAGCTAAGCTGTACCCCTTTGAGGTCTATATGCAATGTCACAATGTACTGTATGTACCAGAGGGGTGGGGGTTGCATTGCAACAGTGCAATCTGCTTTTGTCAGTCTGCCCCACTTTAACTTACCCGATTGAACTGCTGGGTCCTCCTGATTGACTGAACTCCAACTTCCATCAGCCAGAAAAACCAGTGGGGAGGAACTGTGGTACCTGCAATCCATAAACATCTGTGGGGCTATACATTGCCCATTCCTACAACAAAAGGCTAAAAGACAATGGATACTGAGATACAGGTAGTCCTAATTTAGTGACCACTATTGGGACTGGCAACTTGGGCCTTAATCAAAGCAGTCACTAAGTGAACAATCACGATCTTACTATCTTGCTTCAGCTTTCCTTTGCTTTACAGACCTGCAAAGGTTGTAAATGTGAGGATTGGCCATAAAGTTACTTTTTCATCACTGTTGTAACTGCAAATGGTTGCTAAATGAGGCAGTCGCTAAATGAGGACTACTTGTAGTAATTAAGCAAACTGCAAAAGGACTAACTGGAATAATGGGAAGCAAACTAGGATATCACAGTATCCCTCCTTCCTAGGGTAAAATAATCAACTGTGTCAAATATGGCAGAAAAAGAATCAAAACCAAGAAACTATAACCATGTCACCTAGCCAGAAGGGATATATAAATAACAACATATTGAATAGTCGGGCTGCTAAGTGATTCTTGGATCCAGTAATGGATGGTGCCTACCACAGTTAGTAGGTAGAAGGCAAGACCCCAGGGGGTGGCTCATGAAAAATGTTCTAACCAGAAAAGGGGGGAAGTTGGCTCCAAGCCTGCACAATCATATTTATAAATTGAAAGAGGATAAAAATGATTCCCAGCAGCTACAAATAGAACCACGGAAGCCCTAACAACAGACTTTCTGTCCTCTCCAAAGCCCTCTGAACTAGGAGGTTTTGAAGAATCTTTAATCTGTCACTCTGTTGGGAGAGTATTAGCCCTTTGAGGTAGGCCAGCTCAGGAAAAGGGCTCCCCAAGAAATACTGGAACTTTGCTTTATTAATATAGGCTATAGCAATAGAATGGGGAAAGCCTGACAGTGTTTTTCCTTCCCTCTGTCTTATACCAAAGAGAGTTGAGGCGAAATCACTTGAAGTTCCTTTGTAACGCCATCTTCCTTTCCTGGGCTTGATTCATGTTTTGCTAACTGCTGCATTCCTTCTCCAAGGTCACCTTTGTGGTCCTCACAGAGAGGTGTTTGGCCCATCCCATGGAGGTTTAACAAACACAGCATTTTCAAGCTCAGAGAGGTCATGCTTTAGTAAGTGCAATTTCCTTGGAACTGGAAGTAGCCCTTAATTTTGTCTTGCATGTGTATGTGTGTGTTCCTTTTAAGCTCAGTTTCTTCTTTGTTAGCCACTGGCACTGAGGACCTGCACAGGAGCCTCATATCTAGACAGCTGGGTAACTAAACAGGAAAAATGGATCTGTGCATCAGCACTTCCATAGTATTTCTGGGGATCAGCATGTTGAAGAGTGGGTCAGGATAAAAGCTGATACAGATACTCATGAAGACAGTACGTCAACAAATGAGGGATATTATTCTGGCCACTAAGACACTTATGTTAACAAAGTAGTGTGAGGTAATATTATATACAAGTGAAAATAATATTTACAAAACCAGTAAGTACAAAAAAGTGTATATAGATATATCATATAAGAAATCAAGTCCCAACCTACTTAACTGTCCTCCCTCTCAAGTCTCTTTCCCTCACTTTCTGCTTGTACTTTATTATGGCTTCTTCTTCCCCTCCTTATCACAATGACTGATACTGGAATGTCTGTGAGTTTTCTCCCAGCTGTCTTGCTGCCAACAAAGCCTTTAATTCTCAGAGTTCCACAGTCCAGCACTGGACTCTCCGTACACACAACACTGCCCAGCCTCCTGGTCTTTCCACATTTTCACAAGCAGCTCCAGAATTTTCCTCCCAGTCTTCTTGTTCATCCCAGGGCTGAAATCTCTGGTCTTGACTAGTTTCACTCCCCTAGGGTTATCAGATATCTGAACAGGCAAAGGAGGACATGGACAATTGGAAAGGTGGACAAATGTGGGGACAAGGAGGACACACTAACAATTTAACTTTCTTGGCATGTGTGACAAAAATTACAGCAAAAAAAAAAAAAAATACTTAGGTAAAGGTAAAGGTTTCCCTTGACGTAAAGTCCAGTCGTGTCCGACTCTAGGGGGCGGTGCTCATCTCCGTTTCTAAGCCTTGGAGCCGGCGTTGTCATAGACACTTCCGGGTCATGTGGCCAGCATGACGACACAGAACGCCGTTACCTTCCCGCCGAAGCGGTACCTATTGATCTACTCACATTTGCATGTTTTCGAACTGCTAGGTGAGCAGGAGCTGGGACTAGCAACGGGAGCTCACCCCGCCACGCGGTTTCGAACCGCCGACCTTCTGTAACGATTGCCTAATCCCAAATACTCAGTCTCACAAGCTCGGGCTTAAAGATAACTGATTTATTAAAGGAATAGTATGCAAATACAGAGAAAGCTGAGAATGAGCAAAAGCGCGCCAAATACAAACTTAAAAGCCTTGCCTGTAAGCAGTTCCGCCCCATCCCTCGTCAGGGCGCTCCCCCTCCCAGGTGCTAGAAGCCGTTAGACGCGCCTGGGAAAGTAACCTTGAGCAGGAGCGCAAACCCAAACACACATTCCAAGCCCTCAAAACAACAGAGGGTGAAGGAACGGAAAAACCCCGGGTGAAGGAACACGGAACAGAAAGGGACATGTGAAACGTTACAATGTTAACAGCACATTGAAATGAGAACATGACATATTGCCCCTCCAAAAAAAAAAAAAAAATTTATGGAGCAGGTTTGTTAGGGTAGGCAGAGTGGAATTGGGCTACGAGACGAGGGGAAAGCACGTCCGGAGCAGCAACCCATTCAGGATGAGGGAAATGTTTCCAGCGGACGAGGTATTGCAAAGCGGAGCGCTGGCGTCGGGAGTCTAGGATGGATGTCACCTCGAAGTGTTGCTGGTTGTCGATCATGAGGGGAGGTGGTGGAATGGGCTGCGGATGCCATCGTTCCGACGACAGGCAGGGTTTGAGTAAACTACAATGAAAAACAGGATGTAAACGTTTAAGGTTGTGAGGCAATTCAAGTTTAAACGTCACAGGGTTGAGTTGAGCAATAATTGGAAAAGGTCCGACAAATTTAGGGCCAAGTTTCTTAGAGGGCTGTGGGGACTTGATAAACTTAGTGGATAAGTAGACTTTATCCCCGACAGCATAGGATGGTTCCAGGGAACGCTTTGCATCGGCATGGCGTTTATAGGTAGTTTGGGCATGGAGGAGAGCCAGTTGAATATTAGACCATGAGTCCTTTAGAGAGTCCGCCCAGTCAGTAAGGGAGGCTGGTAGCGGTTGAGGATGAGGAAGTTCAGGAATAGGAACAAACTCACGTCCAAAAACTGTTTTAAAAGGAACTTGACCAGTGGTTTGATGAACGGCATTGTTGTAAGCGACCTCCGCAAATGGGAGTAAGTCGACCCAATTGTCCTGTTGGTAGTTAACAAACGCCCTGAGGTACTGTTCCAGTGTGGAATTAACCGCCTCTGTAGATCCGTCCGTTTCCGGATGCCAGGCGGTGGAAAGTGATTGTTTTGTACCCAAAAGTTTCAAAAATGCCCGCCAAAATTGTGACGTAAATTGTGTGCCTCTGTCACTCACCAAACGGGCGGGGATACCGTGGAGGCGGTACACGTGGGTGAGGAAGAGGCGTGCCAGCTGTTGTGCGGTGGGGATAGACGCGCATGGGATAAAGTGGGCTTGTTTGGAGAAAAAGTCTTTAACCACCCAAATGACAGTTTTGCGTTGACTAGGGGGTAGATCAACGATGAAGTCCATGGAAATGTCCTGCCAAGGGACAGATGGGGTGGCAACGGGTTGAAGGAGACCTTGGGGTTTGCCTGGTTTGCGCTTTATCGCAGCACATACAGGGCACGCAGTCACATATGCCTTCAGGTCTTTGAGTAAAGTTGGCCACCAGAATTGCCGGCGAACAAGGTGCAAAGTTTTTACGTAGCCAAAATGTCCAGCCAGCTTGTCATCGTGGCAGCGCTGGAGTATGGTTTTTCGCATAGCATCGGGTACATAAAGGCGATCGTTGCGCCAGGCATGATCGTCGGTGAAAGTTAAAATGTGTCTATTGGTTTGTAACCAAGTATCTGTTTTAAGGTGGGAAAGCAACTGTTGTTGCAAATCGGAGGGAATTGACAAGGGCGGCGAGCGGCTGGAAGGCAGAGCGGCTGGAGGCTGCGTTGATTGCGCTCGGGTCTGGCTGCGCGTCACTGCTGCCAAACTTAATTGTTTGTCGGTCCAGATGGTGCCTTGGACCGTTGGCCCTGGGCCAGCATCTTGGGGTCTGCGCGAGAGTGCATCAGCTAAAAAGTTTTTCTTGCCTGGTATAAATTTAAGGGTGAAGTCGAAGCGGCTGAAAAACTCAGCCCAGCGCAGCTGTTTGGGACTGAGTTTTCGACTGGTGCTTAGAGCTTCCAGGTTTTTATGGTCAGTCCAGACTTCAAAAGGGTTTGAAGTGCCTTCCAATAGGTGTCGCCATGTTTCTAAAGCCGTTTTTACAGCAAAAGCCTCTTTTTCCCAAACGTGCCATCTTCTCTCTGTTTCAGTGAATTTGCGAGAGAGGTAGGCACAGGGTTTTAAAGCACCGGATTGGTCAGATTGTAACAAAATTGCTCCTATGGAGAAGTCAGAAGCATCGACTTGTACAACGAAGGGTTTAGAGGGGTTTGGATGCTGTAAAATTGGTTCTGTGGTAAAGATTTGTTTGAGCGCTTCGAACGCTTGCTGACAGGCTGGAGTCCATTTAAGGAGCGCGCCTGGGTTCTTGGAACGTCGCGTATCCCCCTGTCCTTTAGTTTTTAACAGTTCAGTAAGGGGGAGGGCGATTTCTGCAAAATTTTGGGCGAATGCCCGATAGAAATTAGAGAATCCAAGGAAACTTTGTAATTGTCTCCTGGTACGGGGAGGCTCCCATGCCACAATAGCCTCTACTTTTGCAGGGTCCATTTCAATGCCCTGCGCTGAAATTCGATAGCCTAGGTAATCAATTTGTGACTGATGAAATGCACATTTTGACAGTTTTGCGTACAACTCTGCTTTTTTCAATTTAGCCAGTACCTGACGCACCAAGTGGATATGTTCTGACATGGTTTCAGTATAAATCAATACATCATCCAAATATACCAGTACCCCCTTAAATAGGTGGTCATGCAAGACCTCATTGATTAATTGCATAAAAACCCCAGGTGCTCCGGACAAGCCAAATGGTAAGACTTTGTATTGGAAAGCCCCAAGGGGACAGTTAAATGCTGTTTTCCACTCATCCCCTTCCCTTATGCGAATACGAAAATAAGCTTCTCTCAAATCCAGTTTTGAGAAAATTTTGCCTCTGGCCAGATGTGATAACATATCTTTGATCAGGGGCAAAGGATATTTATTTAATATTGAGACCGCATTGAGCCCGCGGAAATCGGTACAAAGTCTTAATGACCCATCCTTTTTTGGCCTGAATAGGACAGGAGCTCCTACCGGGGAATTTGCCGGCTCAATGAAACCCCTAGCCAGGTTTTTGTCAATGAACTCCCTTAGCGTAGTAAGCTCTTTGGGAGACATGGGGTATATTTTTGGGTGAGGCAATTTTACGTTTGGTAAAAACTCAATGGCACAGTCCGTTTTTCGGTGGGGTGGCAAGCGATCCGCTTCCTTTTCCCCAAATACTTCAGCAAAATCCTGATACTGATTGGGTAGTCCCTCAAGAGGTTGAAGCGTTTGCACAGTAGTATACGCTACCCCTCCACCCTCCATGTCCTCCAGTAGGTCCTTTTCGGGTACTTTGTAAAATCCATCTGCAAACGTCACAGTTCTATGCAGCCAGTTGATAAAAGGGATTTGTTGCACAAACCAAGGCATCCCCAAGATTACCAAAGGACCCCCCACTGGAGCTACCACAAATGGCAGCTTTTCCTGATGGGAGCCCATCTGCAAGGCGACCAGTCCCGTGGAATGATTGACTGCTTTCCCTCCCGCCATAGTTCCATCCAATTGGGTGAAAATCATAGGTCTTGGCAAAGGGAACGTGGGCAGTTCCAGAGCCGCTACGACATCAGGGTGCATCAGGGAACGGGAGCAACCCGAATCTAGCATGGCCCACACTTCCACAGTTTTGGTTTTTGAGCTCAGTTTAACTTTAACAGTCAGTGTGGGGAAATTTCCACTCACCGAATCGTGGTTACGCCCGGTTTCTTCCACCTGCCCTAGGGCGCCCTTCAGGGCAGGTGGTAGGCTTTTCCCGCCGGCTGCTCGAATTGCAACTCTTCTTCCTCTTCGCCGAAGGGTAGTTCTGGGGGGTCCAGTTCCGCGACGGCTGCTTTCAGTTTTCGCGGTGGAGCAGGAGCAGGCGACTTTACCGTAGGTTTCGTCTGTCGTTCCTCTGGACGGCGTCTCGGGCACGACGTGGCTCGATGCCCTTCTTTCCCACACCTGAGGCACTGGCCCTTGGAGAACCGTCGCTCCCTCTCCTCTTCCCAGGTTTTCGGTTTGGGGCGGCTGGCAAGTCCAGATGTGCGCGCTCCTCTAGCCAGACGCGTTTGTCTAAGCTCTTTGGTATGGGCATAGGTTTGTAGGGCATTTTCTGCGCTGCCCGCCAACTGAATCCACCCATATAGCGTTTTGGGATCATCTCTTCCTAGTGCCCATCGAAGGATTTCGGGTTCTAGCCCCTGTTTGAACAATTCAATTATTGTTGGCTCAGACCAGTCTTCCACTTTTCCTGCCAAAGCTTTAAATTCCAACGCATATTTGGCAACTGAGAGGGACCCTTGGTAGAGTTTCCGCAGGTCATTTTTAGCTGTTTCTTGAGCTAGGGGGTCTTCGAAATGCTGTTTAAGTGCCCACAAAAAGTCATCGAAGTCCTCTAACTCAGTTGCCTCAGCCTGGCATAGTTGCACATACCAATCCGCTGCCCTTCCTCTCAGCTTGTTGGCAATGAAATTGATCTTGCCATGTTCTGACCGAAAGTTCCGACCCCAATCTTCTATATAATGCTTGGCATTAGTGATAAAGAAGGAGAGCGTTGTGGGATCCCCATCGAATTTCACTCCAAATGGTGGGAAGGTTCTTGCCGGCTCAGCTGGCTGTGGCGGTGCCGCGAATGTCAGCGTACGCCGAGCCCCCATGGGTGGTCGATCCCTAGGAGGTCTTGCCTCTCGCTCCCCCCCTTGACGGGTTGATCGAGTCTTGCTTCTCCCCCGGGTTAATATGGTACTGTGCCTGGGGTACTGTGACGGCTCTTCCTCCCAATCCTCCGGGGTGGGCTCTGCCTCTCTGGGTAGATCCTTGAGGATCGTCACTATTAAATCCATTTTATCCTCTAATGCCCTCATACGGGCTGGAGTGACCGGCTCCTCCGGGGGTTGGTTGGTTACCACCACCCTCGGTGACAAGGGGACTTCGGGCTCCCAGGACAATTGTGGAGACCCCCTCCCCGTTGCTCTTTCCATAACAGTTCTATGTTCACTCCTGAGACTCTCTTGCATGGATATCAGCAGCTCATCTAATTGGATATCTCGCAACTCCCGACGTGCTGCTCTTTGCGCTCTTGAGGTTAGCGCTGGCCGGCTCCTGGCCGCCTCCCGCTCCTCTTCGCTTCCCTCACTTGCGCGAAGCTGCGGTTCTGTCATCGCTAGCGTTCCCTCTTATCCAACGATTGGATGGGGCTAGCGGAAAAGGGATAAAATGATTCTCAGCTTTATGTAACGATTGCCTAATCCCAAATACTCAGTCTCACAAGCTCGGGCTTAAAGATAACTGATTTATTAAAGGAATAGTATGCAAATACAGAGAAAGCTGAGAATGAGCAAAAGCGCGCCAAATACAAACTTAAAAGCCTTGCCTGTAAGCAGTTCCGCCCCATCCCTCGTCAGGGCGCTCCCCCTCCCAGGTGCTAGAAGCCGTTAGACGCGCCTGGGAAAGTAACCTTGAGCAGGAGCGCAAACCCAAACACACATTCCAAGCCCTCAAAACAACAGAGGGTGAAGGAACGGAAAAACCCCGGGTGAAGGAACACGGAACAGAAAGGGACATGTGAAACGTTACAATGTTAACAGCACATTGAAATGAGAACATGACACCTTCCGATCGGCAGCTCAGCAGTTTAACCCCTACACTTATATGAAACTTCTTTTTCCAGCATCAGAAAGACTGGTTTTTCAACTGCAATATTTTTCCAACAAATCTTTCTTTTCAAGAATATGCTAGTGGTAATAGAGAATCAACAACAACACGTTTTCAAATTTCACCATAGAAATATATGATGAGTCATGTGATCTACAAACTACAGCAATCATAGATTTGAAGAGGCTGGAATGAAGCTGATTGCTGGAATCAGGAAATAAATAATGTAAATCAAGGTTGTTGAGTCTTTTGATGGACGAGGGAAAGAAAGAACCAGGCAATTTACAAGGTCACAATACATGAAAATTTCAATGACTACTGTTGTGAAAACAGAAACAAATAAAAATAAAGACCCAAGATACTCAAAAAACCAGACGATATTTGATTTTAAGGCTATGCCTGCTGGATGGAGGACATGAAGACAAAAATGAGGACATGTCCTCCTTTTGCCTAATGTCTGGTAACCCTGTACTCTACTCCATGTTAACCAGGCGACATCCTCTCCAGCAGCAAGTCCTGCAGCATCTGCAATTAAAAAAACCTCTTTCTCTGCTTTTCCTGGCTCTTTTTCTATTCTATATCCAGGACATATATGTGCCAGTTTACAGGTGCATTCTAGCATTTTCCCCTATCTGCCTATGTGCTTTTGGTCTTGTGGTGAGCCATCCTCCTTCCCTAAAAAAAATCCATGACCTTGGCACAGACCCAGCTGCTTTCCTTCAGCCAGGCACTTCACTCTGTCACCCAGCCTATTAGTATTGGAGAAGAAGAGCGAAAAGGTTGAGATCAGCGTATTATGTGTGGTGTACAGTGTGCTGCACTGTATAACAGCAAAGTTGATCATCTTTTGTTTTTCTTTAATTGAAGTATGAATGTGCTATGGGGGAGAAATGCAAACATGTTTGCCCCCTCCCAGAGAATTATGAAAGTGGCTGAGCTTAAGCCCAGGTCCCTTTGGAACTACAGGAGACCCTGCCACCAGAAGGCAAGAGTTCAGTAAACTGCAGGTGCAGCAAAGTTCCTCCAAGCTGGTTCCCAAGGTAGAGTTATCCCATGGAGGGAGTGGCAGAGCTAGCCCCAGATCTTATTAGGGAAGAAAGTCTGTTAAAGATGCACAGGCTGCTAAATCACAGCAGTGTGACTTGCAAAGTGAGCCTTGCTTCACGCATTTCTGAGAACAGCAGCTGGAGAGAGGTGGAGCCAAGTCCAGTAATAGGCATTGCTTTTGTGGAAGGAAAGAGTCAGATTAAGAATGGGTGGGGCAAAAGCAGGTGTCTTCTAGCAATGTACAGTTTATTCTTTCTTAATTGGTGTTGTAACTTTTATTAATAAAGCAACTGTTGTATTATTACAGCTGTTCAGTGATAAAGATGGTTGTGCAGTTTACACTGAGCAACATAAAGCATAAAATGTAAAAGTAAGACATAAACGTGAAGCCTAAACTAGAAGTAAGTCTAGCCAGTGTAAAATCAGAGCTGAATGCACTATATGTCTCATCTGGTGAGAGATAATCACATGGAAGTGCACTTCTATGTATATAATGGGCCTAGCATATGCATTCCTTAAATTCCTGCAAAGGCTCTCTCCAAAATAAGAATTTGTACAGTTAAAAAAGTAATTAAAAAAAGCAAAGAAATAAAGGAAAACAATAGAATGGGGAAGACTAGAGATCTCTTCAAGAAAATTGGAGATATCAAGGGAACATTTTATGCAAAGATGGGCATGATAAAGGACAAAAAAGGCAGGGACCTAACTGAGGCAGAAGAGATTAAGAAGAGGTGGCAAGAATATACAGAAGAACTATACAAGAAAGATCTTAATGTCCCTGATAACCACGATGGTGTGGGCACTGACCTTGAGCCGGACATCCTAGAGAGTGAAGTCAAGTGGGCCTTAGGAAGCATTACTAACAACAAAGCTAGCGGAGATGACAGTATTCCAGCTGAGCTATTTAAAATCCTAAAAGATGATGCTGTTAAAATTTGGAAAACTCAACAGTGGCCACAGGATTGGAAAAGGTCAGTTTATGTTCCAATGCCAAAAAAGGGCAAAGCCAAAGAATGTTCAAACTACTGAACAATTGTGCTCATTTCACATGCTAGCAAGGTTATGCTCAAAAACCTACAAGCTAGGCTTCAGCAATATATGAACCGAGAACTACCAGAAGTACAAGCTGGGTTTTGAAGAGGCAGAGGAACTAGAGATCAAATTGCAAACATTCACTGGATCATGGAGAAAGCAAGAGAGTTCCAGAAAAGCACCTACTTCTGCTTCATTGACTATGCTAAAGCATTTGATTGTGTGGATTACAACAAACTATGGCAAATTCTTAAAGAGATGGGAGTACCGGACCACCTCACCTGTCTCCTGAGAAACTTGTATGCGGGTCAGGAAGCAACAGTTAGAACCAGACATGGAACAACCAATTGGTTCAAAATTGGGAAAGGAGTACAACAAGGCTGTATTTTGTCACCCTGCTTATTTAACTTATATGCAGAGTACATCATGAGAAATGCCAGGCTGGATGAATCACAGGCTGGAATTAAGATTGCTGGGAGAAATACCAACAACCTCAGATATGCAGATGATACCACCCTAATGGCAGAAAGTGAACAGGAACTAAACAGCCTCTTGATAAGGATGAAAGAGGAGAGTGCAAAAGCTGGCTTGAAACTCAACATTAAAAAAACTAAGATCATGGCATCTGGCCCCATCACTTCCTGGCAAATAGAATGGGAAGAAATGGAAGCAGTGACAGATTTTATTTTCTTGAGCTCCAAGATCACCGCAGATGATGATTGCAGCCATGAAATTAAAAGATGCTTGCTCCTTGGGAGGAAAGCTATGGCAAACCTAGACAGCATATTAAAAAAGCAGAGACATTACCTTGCCAACAAAGGTCTGTATAATCAAAGCTATGATTTTCCCAGGAGTAATGTATGGCTGTGAGAATTGGACCATAAGGAAGGCTGAGTGCGGAAGAATTGATGCTTTCGAACTGTGGTGCTGGAGAAGAATCTTAAGAGTCCCTTGGACTGCAAGGAGGTAAAATCAGTCAAATCAGTCAATCCTACAGGAAATCAACCCTGACTGTTCATTGGAAGGACAGATACTGAAGCTGAAGCTCAAAAACTTTGGCCACCTAATGCGAAGAGAGGTGGAGAACAGTGGAAAAGACCCTGATGGTAGGAAAGACTGAAGGCAAAAGGAGAAGGGGACGGCAGAGGATGAGATGGTTAGATAGCATCACTGATTCAATGAACATGAATTTGAGTAAACTCCGGGAGACAGTGGAGGACAGGAAGGCCTGGCGTGCTATGGTCTATGGGGTCACAAAGAGTTGGACATGACTTAACAACTGAACAACAACAAGCAGTTAAAAAAGTAGATGCTAATTTTGGTTCTTGTGGAAATTCCTATAAAGCAGCAGCTCACTCTAATGTTTGTTTTGTACCTAACAAATATCCAAAGAAATAAATCTCAGTTCTGAGAAACAAAAGCATTCATTATATTATATTAAGGAAATACATTTTGAAAGATATCAGATTATTCTAGTCCACATGACTTAGCTCAAGGCAATGCCATTTGATGTTAGGCTTACCTCTGAAATATTTTGTAGAGCAATTTGACATATTCTGGGCAGGTTGTTTGCAAATTGATGAATTTATAGTTAAATATATTGTGATTTTACAAGGAGGAGAATAAACAACGATAGACTCTTTTTATAGAATCGAAAAGACAAAACATGGTCAATGGTACATAAATTAGACAAGGAAAAATTAACAATTGGTGATTCAGATGATATACAAGGAAAAGTTCAATATGCCAGCTCCACAAGTTAAGTAGATCTATGAAGATTTATGGTATAGATTAGATACATATTTTAAGAACTCTCCCACAAAGTTAAATATATGTTCAAAAGAAAAACAAAATGGAAAAATTATTTTTCTTGGCCCTAGGAAATATTGATCCGAGACAGATATGTGCTTTGATATTAAGTGGTTCACAAGCTTGCCAATTTTAGGTCTTAAACAAGGATGAAGACAACTTGAAACTCTGGACTGTGCCTTCTTGACCTTTCTGATGTTGTGCTAGATATTTTGAGAATCCAGAGGGACTAAAATTATTGTGCCCACATGTTCTTCCTTTTTTCCAGTCAATCCCCAAGTATTAAACTTTTGAAGAAGGCATCTCTTAAACAATGGATGGACATTAAATGGCTTAACAATTATTTTTCTTTCTCTGATCCCTGGGAAGTGTGCAATTCGGTAAGTGTTGGTAGAAAACTTAAACAAACATCCTAGAACTGCCACCTAGTCATAATTTCTAGCATCCATTTGTAGTAACTATGAGAGTTAAAGCAGAATAAAAGGAAGGTATATTTATGGTATTCATAGATATGTCCAAAACCATATTCTATTCCGTATTCCAAGAACTTACCCTGACAGAACTGGGGAATGGCATGTAATGAAAAAGCAGTGGTGACTAATCACAGGAGATATTCATGGTAGCTGTGAAACTTGCCAAACAAAATTGGTGTATCTTCCTTCTGTGTAGCTTGATTTAAAATGTCAGCTTCACCATCAACATAATTTTTCATATAACAGTTCTTAACACTGTGCCCAGTGTAGTCTCATAATAAAAAAAATAAAATTGATTTTCCTCAAGAGATTAACTCTCCTTTTGCAATGCAAATATTTTCAAGTGTACTAAACATGTTCTAGCACCTCAATAGAGACACTAAACTATTTGCATGCAAAATTACACAGAGTAGGCAGACTGGCACAAGTTTATTCTAGCACCATATGTGCTAAAGAATTTGAGCCAGGAAACAACCAATGTCTGGACATGATTTAAAATTAAAATTTGATTAGATATTGTAATTCAAAAAGATCTTAAATTGAAAGTTCCCAAGAAAATTAATGTTGCAGGTGAAATAAATCATAGGCCCAAATCATAGATTTCTTGCACAAATTAATCCAGCTCAATAACGTAAGATGACTTGTCTCAAAATTTCTTGTACTAATAGAAATGACCTCCAGAAGACTTGGATGGAAATGTATCACACTCTGAACACTGCGGTGGACAATAGCATACTTTACTTAAATCTTGAGAATGGAATCAAGAACATTATTTAGTGCAATGTTCAGTTCCAGGTAAGCAACAGCTTCACTTCTTTTAGACACAAAACAGAGTGAAAGGCCAATAGCCATCCATTTGACCTTGAAAGAAAAACCAAAGTCTTACAGAAACCTGCAGCAGGGGTGAGGTGGGGAACCTATTTTGAGATGGATAACAAATTGATTCTAGATAGGTGCCAGCTATATTTATGACTGTAGTCCAAAGCAGATGTGGCCAAAGTGAATACAACTGGGCAGAGATATCCCAGTGTGTACAGCTCTCAATGTGCTTTCTCGTATACTAACTCACATGCTTTAGCACATACCCCTTCACACATATATTCATCCTATCTCGCATACACACTCTCACACTCCAACAATTATAGATGATTATTATATCCAGGAAGAAATCAGTGCAGCCATTTACCTTCTATGGATCGTAAATATTTTTGTGTGTCCATCTCTGGTGTATGCAACACTGGAGATACAACTATTACATCCTGGTGGGATTCACAGGACCTCTCTGGTCATTTTCAGCTAACACTTTAAATCCTGAGAAGGTCTTCAACAGAATGGCCTCTAGTGAGTCTTTTTCTTCGTACCCTCCCAGTGGCCTTATATAGCACTTCTCAGATAGGTGCCAAACCTATCTGTTTTAAACCATGTGATTTAATTTTCTACCTGGCCCTGCTGTAAAGCTACATCATGAACATACTGTAATGAAATATACTGTATGTGCTGCAACTGTCTAGCATTAATTGGAAAACTGTATTATGGTATTGACGGTTAGTCTGTGAGTTAGTGGGTACTGACAGCTGGTTAAGGAACCTGCCCATTTATTGTGAGCTTTGCCAGATACTTTTTTCCAGGGTTCCTGTCTTCAGATGTTAGGTAGATGGCACGCAGGTTAAGACCAACAACCCATCTTGGTGGTGACACCCAAAGGTGAAATACTCCAAAGTAGACTGGTACTTCTTATTCTATAGGAGCTAGATGAAAACAACCGTATAGTCACAGTATAGAATTATCCACAATTCTGAATGATGTTTGGAAAGTAGTCACATTTTTGTGGAAAACATTTTAATGATTTTTTCAGGTTTTTTGGCAATTGTTTTATTGCTACATTTTTAAACTTATATTTATTTATTTATTTGTCAAATTTGTCACTGCCCATCTCCTCCGAATGGAGGGATTTTTTTATCCCGCCTTAAGTATTTTTATAAATAATTCAAGGTGGCAAATGTACCTAATACTCCTTCCTCCTCCTATTTTCCCCACAACAACAACCCTGTGAGGTGGGTTAGGCTGAGAGTGACTGGCCCAAGGTCACTGAGCTGGCTTTCATGCCTAAGGCGGGACTAGAACTCACAGTCTCCTGGTTTCTAGCCCAGCACCTTAACCACTAGACCAAACTAGACCAAATTTGCTCGTTTTGTGATATTTTAAATATTATTTCATTTTCCTGCTTTAACTGATTTTTTAGACTTGTCTTATAGGTGCCTTGCATATTGGTTGTTACTTTAAGAGTAGGAATGTTTCAAAAAAAGTGAAATTTGTTCTCATTATAAGGGCTTGGATCTTGCAGTGAGAAAACTTAAGAGGAGTCACTGCATTTTTTATTCTCCTCATCCTTTTCCTGGAGCCAGAAACCTTTGTGAAGGAACAGGAGGCTTGAACAATGTGGAATAGGGCACAGAGGCTGCTGGAGAAGACAAAATTTGCACTAAATCAGTTTGGATCCTAAGAGGTTAACTGAAGCTTAAAGAAGGAATAATTGCTATTCCGTGTTCCTACTGACAGCCATCAAAATCTCATTCCTCATTATTCAGAAAGGCCTTTGACTATCCAGAGAAGTTATTTAGGAATTGCAAAAGATGGTACAGGAGTAATTACATGGAATTTTTTCCCCTTTACTTAAATAATAACATCCAGCAGTCAGCAGATGGTAATACTAGCTTGCTCACATAACCCTCTCAAATGGCTGGGTCTCTACAACGTGCTAGGGTAGGGTAAAACTGGATTGGTAATTTGTGGTTCAATGTGTTGTGGCAGCATAACCATTGTTTTGGGGTGTGAACTAAGCCATTGTGTTATGCCGTAACATTGATTTTTAAAAAAATCGTTTCAGCATGTTTTGCGAACACAGAAATTGTGTTGTGTTAATCCAGATGTAGGGTTTTGGCAAGTTTTTCGTTCTTTTTCTCAGTTTAAGGCATAACGGTTATGGTGATGTGCATCATTAGCAAATGCTCCCCCATTCTTTAGCTTCCTTCCAACACAGAGTCTTAACTCTTTCAGAAGCATTGTCCTTTTGGCTCAAAGTTAAGTAAGTGAGAAGGAAGAAACTTCAGTGGGTTTTATTAAGGTATGTTCTGTTTTGTGGATGTGGGTTGCCTTGTTCATCCTTTGTGGAGAAAAGAAAAATGTTATGCAAAGCAACAGACTGACTACTCCTGCTTTCAAGGACCTCAGCATTTCTTCACCATTCTAAGGGCTGAAAAAGTCTGTGCTGAAAAGTCATCATATTCCAAAATTCCACATATGATACCTCAGTCTGGAGACTCAGAATGTAAATGAGGACCTTCTAAAAAATAGTGGGGAGAGGCGCATTCAGTTGGGCAGCTGGGTGGATTTATCAGCGCACTCTAACATCGCAAGCAGAATAAGGAGGCTTTTTCAGCCTCATTCCTTCAGTTGTGTTGCACTTCAGCTCCTCTAGGTCCTCGCCAGATTTTTAGATAAACATAGTGAAATAAGGTAGATGAAGTTTTGTTCACTTCATGTTTTTAAAGTTAAAGGAGCAATTTGTGTATCATGTTTTACTAACCTTGTTTAAAACACTTTAAAGTGGATCCAACTGTATTATTAGTTAATACAGTAACCCACCTAGCCACTTACTATATAGGAGCTCAGGCAAATAGCATGATTTACATCAAATGCATTATGGTTACATGGATGCACCAGTGCAAAGTGCAGATATATGAACATGCATGTACATAAAATGCAGGTGCATAACCATCAGTCTTTTGATTGGAAAATTCATGGGGTGCACTTACACTTTTCCATCCTGACATAGGCTATGCAAACAAGCTGCCTGAAGAACAAAAACTTTTGTTGCATCATGCATTGATGATCTTCACTGCAAGAACTAGGCAAGTACAAGACACAACAAAGGGGCCTTCCAACCAAGGGGGACAAACACTAAGAAAAACATGTAAATATATAACCTGTTTGTGCTCTTTGTTTTAATGTATTTTGTCTTTGTGGGGAGAGGTAAGTGGTCCTCCTATCGATTATTCATTGCCCTACCTATGTCAGGATGCAAAAGTGTAAGTGCACCCCATGAATGGGGTGTCTAGCTATACATTTATATAACAATTACATATGCTGATCTATAGACCTAGCTGCAAATTTGGAGAAAATTATTAATTAATAAAAATGCAGTATTTCCTGCCATGGTGGGGAAGATAGTGAGCAGGTGAAAGCTATGCTTTTTCAATTTGCTGTTCAGATGCTAATTGTGTCCTCCCTTTCTTTCCTATGGCTCCTTATCTTTAAACTGGATCTGGAAATTTTAGATGAAACTAGACAACCCATGACCCATTGGGTCACCTTTTCAGAAATATTTCCTTACCTAAACAGAATGACCACAGGCAGGCAAAAACATACAAACAAACAAAATGAAACAGTGGGAGTGGGAGCGACTTCCAACTTCCTGCTGGCTTTTCTATTGAACTTTGCTTGTGAGAAGCTGGCAGGGAGCATCAGAAATCACTCCTCCTCTTCCTCGCCTGACCCATGGAACTGCCTGCCACTTTGCTTGAGGGAGGGGGAACAAAGAGAGCTGTGGACTGCAAGGAAAACTGCATCCCTGCTTCCCATGCTGGCATGTCCCCAAGGCCCCCTCCATCCAGGGAGGAAGAGGGCTCACCTGTTGACCACCAGTGCCCCCCAGCCAGCCCTACCTCACCAGTGGGCATCCAAGTTTCTCCTTTGTTCTTCCCTCGCCACCTACTACCATTAAGAGATTTTAAATTTCAGCCTTGATTTCAAAGCAGCCAATCACTGCTCACCTATTGGGCCTTGCCACCAACCAACTGGGCACAGGGGCCAGAGGGAGGCAGGAAAGAGGGCAGGGATATGCCCCTTCCATCATCCCTTGCTCCCTGCAACCTACGGGTTTCTGAGACATGTAGTTGGAAGGTGCGGTGGTGCTGAAGCAGCCACAACTTTGCCAAATTTCAATCCCACAGGAGTAATAGGTCCCGGATTTTGGATACATTCTTTAAGTTAGCCCTTTTGAGGTATCTTACTTCAAAAATTGCCCTATGATGCACTATTTTGCCCAACTGAAGGTTACAAACAAACAGACACAAGAGTTTTAGTAGTATATAGATGGCAGGCTTCACATATTATGAATGAATGAATGATTGAATAATTGAATAATTGAATGAGTCTGATTGCATGGGTCCTTTTCAGGGAGATGCCTGGTATTCTAGTTCTTTGGGAAATAATGCACATTATTGTCCTCATCTATGTCACTGTGGGCTTTTAAATGTTTTACTATTGCTGTGAGATGATTAACTCCCAGAAAAATGTTCCTGTGCCATTGATGTGAATTTAGCAGGTGCCCAAATTCTTCTTAGGTCTGAAATCAAGATTAGAGGTATTTGCGTATGGATTGTAGCAACCTGTCAGCCCCACTAGGTAGACTGGACCAGAAAATCAACTCCACAGGAAGACTAGAACTATACTTTACTGAGATAAGCTATAATAACAGAATCTTGCAAGTTTGATTGTGCCATCCTTCCCCTTCTTCTTATACCCCAGTGAATCAGGGAGGCACTTCCCTGGGCTGTCTCTGAATATTATCTTGCTTCCCCCCAAAATAATGTTTCAGCCCTGTTCGTCTTGGTAACAGTTCTTGCATATTTCTGTAAAGGTCATTTCCCTTACTTCCTACAGAATCTTGCTTGACACAAAATTGTTTATCACACTAATGTAAAACAAGACTTTGCCATTTGTGTCTGCTATGTCTAGGCAAGGGGCTTCTGTGGGAAAGTGTCAAATAAGTGAAGATGGTGTCCCCCAGCAGATTCCCCTGGCTCGGCCCTATCCATTAGCTGAGAAGAAGTAGAAGAGCAGAATTCTTCAAGACTTAAACTGCAGTGGTGGCGACGGCAGCTGAAAAGCAAGATTTCCAGCAACTTAATCTGTCTACTCCCATTCCCTTTTTCCCATTAGTTTTGAAGCATTGGCTGCTCGACGCTGTCCTTTCTGGCCACTTACCAGCTTATTACACTTCTGTGCTCTGCCCTCTACAAAAGGGAGTAAGCAGGAACATGAAATTGGCTGTAAAGCGTGACTACTTTTAATCGCGATATTCCATTCTAACGTAATACGTGAAAATGACATGCATATGTAAGATCTACTTTTATTATTTCAGCAAACCCTAATATGATTCAAATTGCATGTTTTTCGTGGGTATAAATTGGTCTCAGCCCATTGACAGTGACAAATTGAGCAAGTGGGCTTTACCAAAAAGACAAATGTGGTTTTGAACCTTCCATAAATTTTACCTTCTTAATGACCCCCAAAAGACCAAAAACATAAAAATAAAAATTCCCATGCTCGCTCTAATCTCTCTTCAGATATTGGAAAAAATGCATTCCTGACTGAAAAACAGCTTAAGTTCATATTCTTTTATTTTAAAAGGCGTACATTTCTTAATTTTTGTGCAGAGTGGATCAGCTAAGAGATTCTGTTGTAGTTAGAATTGCCAATATTACTGATATCTGGACTAAGATGAAAAATAAAAATGTCCCACAAAAACTTCCTAAAATCTGAAAAAGCGAAGGTTTAGAGGAACATTTCCATGTTCCATTTTGCATATTAATGCCAGTGCATTTAAGACTGTGAATTCAAACACTGAATTAAATGACAAAGGAAAACAGGCAACAGTCAATCCATGTGCCAAAATTAATACCGATAGCTCCCTCTACTGTCTATAAGTTCTAAAAACTAAAAAAAAAAAAAGCAGCTGCTGAGAATGAGGAAAGTTGTGTGCTTTTAATCACATAACACTCTGAAGTTTGGGTAAAACAAAATGGCTTGTTTGAGAACTGTCTATGCCTCCTTTGGCCTCCTCCATCAATAATCAAGTGCATATCTTGGTATCATTTTGAGATGAGGGGAAATGAATGGAGTGAATGGGATCAAAGAATGTATTATAAGTTGCTGTTGAAAATGTTTTTGACTCACAGAGCCTTTATCAGGTGACCAGGCCTGTGAAACATATGACCCCTTCCCTGAAGTTGAACACAGTCCAGAAACTGTACAATATGGATTCCAGATGGCTGACCATTTTCTAAGCTCAATGAAAGCAGCAGAAAGTAGATTACAAAACACTGGTTGTCGCCAAACATGGCTGGACCTGAGGTCCAAAATTCAAGGTCTCCATGGGTCCCATTTTAGGGTCCTCCAAAATGCCTTTCTGAATAGCAAATAGGGGAGTGGAGTGGAAACAGGCCCAACACTGGCATCTAAAGTGGAATGGAAACTAATTCCTGTAGGACTGAAATTTCTCAGCATTGTGTCTTTTTCACAGGCTCATCATTGAGACCCATTTTTTAAAAAATCTTACTTTAAAAATGTATTCCTTTCAATAGCAAATTTGTCTTGCTATTTAGTAGGGCTGTTGAAAATGATGAGGAATGAAAATTTGAAAATGATAAGGGATACGTTTTTTCAGACTTTCTGCAAACACAGTACTTCCCTGTTATTGATTAAAGCAGTCCAACTTTTTTAGACATCTGTGAGAGCCTGAAAAAATGTTTTGGCTGCTTTAACAATTGTATTGACTTTATGAAGTAAACTTTTCAACTTTTCTTGTCTCTTTGCTTCCAACTAGTGATCATTTGGGATTTTTGCCTTCTAGTTGTTGTTGTTGTTGTTGCTGTTGTTATTTTATCCACCCTTTTTAATATATAACTCAAGGTGGCAAACATACCTAATATTCCTGCCTCCTATTTTCCCACAGCAACAACCTTGTGAGGCGGGTTGGGCTGAGAGAGAGTCACTGGCCCAAAGACACCCAGGGGCTTTCATGCCTAAGAGAGACCCAGAACTCACAGTCTCCTGGTTTCTACACCAGCACCTTCACCACTACACCAAACTGGCTCTTACATACGGTAAGTGTTAGTTATAGTAGTCTTCCTGAAGCACTCCCAAATCATTTTCAATGTATACACAGTGTTAGCATTTAGCATCAGGGCAGTGGAAGCAAACTCCATTTTATCCCTGCAGTCACAATAGTGCTGTGTTCATTTTTTGTCAAGATTGGCAAATTACTGTTTGGAGTTTTTTTTAATACCATGATTTAGAAACAGTAATAAGGTGGGACTAACAGGATGAAGAAAACTATCTTTATATGTTTCAGGACATGTAGTGATACCAGTGTGTCTAAAAAA
Organism: Candoia aspera; assembly: GCF_035149785.1. NCBI lineage: Eukaryota > Metazoa > Chordata > Lepidosauria > Squamata > Candoiidae > Candoia > Candoia aspera. The sequence continues at coordinate 188,919,498 of NC_086154.1, forward strand.
TGTGCTGTCCTCGTAAGACCATTTCGTTTGTGTCCGAATGACAGGTTCATTTTTGCACAGCGGGTTACAAATTGTAGAGGTTCTACTTTTAATAAGCATCTATAGCCCCATGGAAGGAGAATTACTTTATGGAGTGCAATTGTTATTCATGCATTATCCTTCAGAATCTTACAATATGTTATCCATATCTCAATAAAGAATGATTGCTATTCTAACTACCTCATTTCACATGGTTGATGTGCTAACATCCTCACTTTTTTATATGAAAACATGTGCATGTTCCCCTGAGCACATACAAATATGCGTGACTAAGAGCAATCTTGAAATTAATGCTAATTTGCCAGATAATCAGATATGTAGGGAACATTATAGTACTCAGTGTGGAGTACTCCCGCTGAAAATTGAGGGCACTTCTAGCATGGCCAGTGATATTTTTTGCCAGCTACGCAAAAAATATCGTTAATAACGCTAGCGTTATTAAATAGTGATATTTTATTGTTGGATTTTTGTTTTTCTGCTAACTGGATTTTGCTGTATGTAAAATCTATGACAATGAGAAGTGGTAAAGTTTTAAAACAAAAACGAAAACAAAACAAGTAAAGAGAACATTTTCTATCACAGGAGCAAAGTAATTGGAAGTTGGCCCTAAAATTCAGAACTCCTTTTGTGCACATCTGTAACACCGTACAGTTAGATCAGTGGTAGAAGATTCAAGTGTAGGGCTGAGAAAAACCTATCTGAGATTATAACTAGTGAACTTGGTGGACCAAGATCTATTGCCAGAATAGCCATAAGCAGAAATCCTCCATTGCCTACCCCCTACCCCTCCAAAACAGGGCTAATCCAGACTTCCCATTTCCTAGAAATCTATCTCTTTTTCTTTTTGGATGGTTAAGGCAATCAATTTTAACCTATACAAATAAGGAAGTAGAGGCAGAGAAATTACTTGGGAAGAACAAAATTTCAAGCAAACCTATGCTCTATTTACCTGAGAGTGAGTCTTTTTCCTCCCATCCTTTTGCTTTCTTGGCAAATTCATGCAAACCGCCTATATCCTATGAAGTCTCTCCTCTTTGAATTCTCATCCTGTCTCAGAGCACATAAATTGGTCTCTCTAGCTTCACTTTTTGGAACTGATCTGGTTCTTTCTTTTGGCTTCATTCCCCTTCAACCGCATGGATGCTCAGCATACATCAATGGAAAATGTATCACAGCACTTTGTAGATTTAAAAAATGCAGCCATCTTCATTTAACTAAGTGGGATCAAACAGTGTAGAGGGTTTCCATAAACATGTCACTCCGAAGGCAAATGATAGCAGATTTTACCTTTCAAAATAAAAACAGAAGTGGAACTTTTTGTTCTAAATAGTCTGGCTATTGCTCTTCAGACCTGAGTTAGCAAACTTCAACTGCAAAGCCAAGCCCATTGGAACAACAACACTTCAGGCCTGGCATGTACACTAATATGATCTGAGGAAACAGTGACTTATGAAGAAAATAATTTTAGAGAGTTGTGTTGGGTAGCTCAGAGGTAAGATCAACCCAGTGTGCTAATACTGGGGTGGGTTTTTTAAGATACATTCATTGGTAGGAATAATTAAACATGGTTTGACATTGCTTTCTTCTGGAGCTTTTTTTCCACATTTCCAGTTTACCTTAATACTCTGGTCTTTCTTGGAGATCTCCCATCCAAGGCTAATCAGATCTGGTCCTGCTTAGTTTCCCAGCCTAGACAGGGTCAGGGATTAAAAATAAAACTACCACCCTATAAATAAACCTATGATATGATCATATTTGGAACACTGGATATAGAATGTGATAAAAGTGCCCAAAATGGCAAAGTTAAGGGGTGAGATAAGTTATCATAAAACAAAAGACAACAACAACTGGGGCATTTTAGCTCAGAGCAAAAGTGGATGAGGAAAGACTATGAAGGTGTGTGTAAACATCTGTCTATATCATCTAACTATTTAAAAATACTTCTGGTAGAAAATGTACATAGAAGTTTTTCTGACTCATAATATTAGCTCTTGAATCTTCCATTGAAAATAAATGGATTGTTTACTCCTACAAGAAATAGTTCATAGATGAGTGATTTGACTATTTACTTTCTCCCAGAGAAGAATGGAAAGCCAAGCCACAGATATTTGCAGGTCTCTGTGGTCTATTCAGATCAGGGCTTATTAAAAATAGTCCCCAAATGACAGAATTTGAACTAAATCCATTTGATAGCAACCAAAGAATTTTAGCTTGAGCTGCTTCAGAGCTCTGAGAAATATAGGTTTTTTGCAAGTCTCCACCTTTGTGCTGTCAAATTATTGGCCTAATCTCGTCTTCTAGAAAACTCTGTCACCCTCCATTCAGTCAGTTCTATCTGGAAGTCCTTGCAAATGGATGAAAGGAAGATTTATTATGATCAGATCCTCTGGAAATTAGAAAGCAGGACTAATGGAAACCATTAACATCTCAACAATCAGATGAAGTGGAGATCAATATAGTATATTAATAGGCTGGAAGCAACTGAATATAATGTAAATACATTTCACTTAGGATACGTAGACAGTAAAGAAAATGGGGAAAATGAAGGACTTCCTACATATTTTAAAAACTGCTTTCTGTCAGCAAAGACATTTTAGTTAAGATTCTTTTATGGTACAAAAATGTTAAAGGTATATGATGAAACTAACTGGGTCTGATATGAGAGTGCATTTTCTAGTGATAACAAAATTTTAAATAATGAATAAATCCTATATATGCCTATATAGAATTAAAGCCCATAGGCTCCTATAAAGTTTTTTCCTAGTGAAATGAATGTGGCCTTACAGCTATCTTTTATGTACAATGAAAATAAAACAATTGCCTATAACAGTTCAAATACTGGGTGTGATATCCAGTCCTTTGCTATATTGCAGCCAGTTGAAGTTCCAATTGTTATCTGTAAAATCCTAACAGTACAGTTCTATGTGCCTTCTCAGAAGTAATTCTCAGAGGATTCTCTAGGATTTACTTTGAGGTAAGGAAGTATAGAATCACAGAATAAATGCTTCAGAAAGAGGTGATTTGAAAGAAACCTCCATAGCAGATCAACCTGCTTAAGATTACTGAGAGACCCTCAAGGGATCTATCGGTTGTTCTCTCTTAAACCATTCTGTTCCATGCTGAAGATCTGCATTCTAATAGGACCTCAGACCAATGGATTAATGAAGGCTAGCTTTCTGTCTCCCTGTTGTTCCTTTCTATTTCAATCTGCTTTTTTTTGACTTGCTATAGTGGTTTTCTCTCTTCCAACAACCTAAGAGACGGCTTTATACATGGACTTCACCAGATGGGCAACACCGAAATCAGATTGACTACATCCTTTGCAGCCAAAGGTGGCAGACATCTATACAGTTGGTAAAAACAAGACCTGGAGCTGACTGTAGTTCAGATCATGAACTTCTTGTTGCACAATTTAGGATCAGACTAAAGAGATTAGGGAAGACCCACAGATCAGCTAGATATCAGCTCACTAATATTCCTAAGGAATATGCAGTGGAGGTGAAGAATCGATTTAAGGGACTGGACTTAGTAGATAGGGTCCCGGAAGAACTATGGACAGAAGTTCGCAACATTGTTCAGGAGGCGGCAATAAAATACATCCCAAAGAAAGAGAAAACCAAGAAGGCAAAATGGCTGTCTGCTGAGACACTAGAAGTAGCCCAAGAAAGAAGGAAAGCAAAAGGCAACAGTGATAGGGGGAGATATGCCCAATTAAATGCAAAATTCCAGAGGTTAGCCAGAAGAGATAAGGAATTATTTTTAAACAAGCAATGCGTGGAAGTGGAAGAAGACAATAGAATAGGAAGGACAAGAGACCTCTTCCAGAAAATTAGAAACATCTGAGGTAAATTCCAAGCAAAAATGGGTATGATCAAAAACAAAGATGGCAAGGACCTAACAGAAGAAGAGATCAAGAAAAGGTGGCAAGAATATACGGAAGACCTGTATAGGAAGGATAACAATATCAGGGATAGCTTTGACGGTGTGGTCAGTGAGCTAGAGCCAGACATCCTGAAGAGTGAGGTTGAATGGGCCTTAAGAAGCATTGCTAATAACAAGGCAGCAGGAGACGATGGCATCCCAGCTGAACTGTTCAAAATCTTGCAAGATGATGCTGTCAAGGTAATGCATGCTATATGCCAGCAAATTTGGAAAACACAAGAATGGCCATCAGACTGGAAAAAATCAACTTATATCCCCATACCAAAAAAGGGAAACACTAAAGAATGTTCAAACTATCGAACAGTGGCACTCATTTCACATGCCAGTAAGGTAATGCTCAAGATCCTGCAAGGGAGACTTCAGCAATTCATGGAGCGAGAATTGCCAGATGGACAAGCTGGGTTTAGAAAAGGCAGAGGAACTAGGGACCAAATTGCCGATATCTACTGGATAATGGAAAAAGCCAGGGAGTTTTAGAAAAACATCTATTTCTGTTTGATTGACTATTCTAAAGCCTTTGACTGTGTGGACCATAACAAACTGTGGCAAGTTCTTAGTGGTATGGGGATACCAAGTCATCTTGTCTGCCTCCTGAAGAATCTGTATAACGACCAAGGAGCAACAGTCAGAACAGACCACGGAACAATGGACTGGTTTAAGATTGGGAAAGGAGTACGGCAGGGCTGTATCCTGTCACCCTACCTATTCAACTTGTACGCAGAACACATCATGCGACATGCTGGGCTTGAGGAATCCAAGGCTGGAGTTAAAATTGCTGGAAGAAACATTAACAATCTCAGATATGCAGATGGTACCACTTTGATGGCTGAAAGCGAAGAGGAACTGAGGAGCCTTATAATGAAGATGAAAGAAGAAAGTGCAAAAGCTGGCTTGCAGCTAAACCTCAAAAAAACCAAGATTATGGCAACCAGCTTGATTGATAACTGGCAAATAGAGGGAGAAAATGTAGAAGCAGTGAAAGGCTTTGTATTTCTAGGTGCGAAGATTACTGCAGATGCTGACTGCAGTCAGGAAATCAGAAGATGCTTAATCCTTGGAAGAAGAGCAATGACAAATCTCGATAAAATAGTTAAGAGCAGAGACATCACACTGACAACAAAGGTCCGCATAGTTAAAGCAATGGTGTTCCCCATAGTAACATATGGCTGTGAGAGCTGGACCATAAGGCTGAGAGAAAGAAGATCGATGCTTTGGAACTGTGGTGTTGGAGGAAAATTCTGAGAGTGCCTTGGACTGCAAGAAGATCAAACCAGTCCATGCTCCAGGAAATAAAGCCAGACTGCTCACTTGAAGGAATGATATTAAAGGCAAAAGTGAAATACTTTGGCCACATAATGAGAAGACAGGACACCCTGGAGAAGATGCTGATGCTAGGGAGAGTGGAAGGCAAAAGGAAGAGGGACCGACAAGGGCAAGGTGGATGGATGATATTCTAGAGGTGACGGACTCGTCCCTGGGGGAGCTGGGGGTGTTGACGACTGACAGGAAGCTCTGGCGTGGGCTGGTCCATGAAGTCACGAAAGTCGGAAGCGACTAAACAAATAAACAACAACATAGTGGTTTTGTTTGTTCAGTGTTTTATCCTATTTAATCTTTCAGCATTTCTGTGTTTTGTATTGTTTGGATAACCTTGAGACAGTCATAGTGAAGCAGAAAAGTAGCACAGTGATAATTCTAATTAATAATAAATCCTGCACAACAGTACAGGAATAATGTACCAATGACCTCTTTCTTTTCAGAAGTGATACTGCATCATAAAGTTGGGAGGGAGAATGCATGGGCATTTATGACTGGTAAAACAATTGTAATCCTCATCCTACTGAATCCTCATAGGAAAACCTCAAACAGGAAAGGAAAAGTCAAAGAGATGGTTGCAGAATTACTTCGTGTTGGACCCACATCACTTATTTGGCAAAATAAGGTCATCCATCTTGCTCCATTATCTGTTTTGATATATAGGACAATGTTCAATGCCTATTATTGAATGAATATGCACGCTTAAGGAACTAATTATGATTTTAAAGCAGTCACATTCCTTGGAACTAATAAAGGCTTTATGATTCAAGGAACTTTCTTCCAAGTTTTTCTTTTAGAAAATTTGAAAAACAATGTATTTGCTTCTTTCAAGTTTAGGTTTTAATCTAAAAATATAGTTAATAAATCCTTGGATGGCTTCCTATTTTTTACCTAGGAGAATGCTTATGAAAACCAAGGTGTCTTAAACCAGGGGCGGACTGACTTGAGTCTTTTGCAGAGTTTGTACTTGTGTACGCATGCTGAAGACTGCATAGGTCACACCATTTAAAAAAAAAAGTAAAGCAAGAATCCATACTCAGAATCTAACAGATAAGACACAACTAATTTATGTAAAATGAAATTTTATGAGCTTAAGCACTTTGTGAATCAACCTAGGACTCATATAGTTCAGCATACACTGCAAAAATCTCACAGGTGGGTGGTCTGCCCAAAATTAGGTAGTAGTTACCGCAGTTTACCTTCTGCCTGTTTTTGCTTTAACTATCACATTCTTTCCAAGAAAGGAGCAAGAAGAAAGGATTGGGGAGAGAGAGCAAGCCATCTGTAACTGAGCAGGACAATATGTTCAGTTGTACATAACACAGGATTTATTTATTTTTATTCATTTCCAGTTGATTTTGGAATTCTTGAAGATTTTATTTTTATGGATTGCTTTACCTTTTTAAATGATCTGAATATTGCCAGATTTGCACCAATGTCACAATATCAATACAAGTCCAATCAGCAACTTTATTAACAAATAAAGGCATCAAGCAACATAGAAATAGCTAGTGTCAGACATTGAAGCCCCATTGGGCCTGAGGTGGCAGCAGCTATTATTTATTTTTTCTTATTGGTTAGATTTTTATGACACCTTTCCTCCAGGAACTCAAGCTGACTTGAATTAAGATCTCTCTCTCATTTTATGCCCACAGCAACAAGCCTGTAAGTAGGGTAGGTGAGAGGGAGTTTCCACTAACTTTGAAACTGGAACCTGTATCTTCCTGGTTCAATTCCAGCACCTTAACCACTACTTCACATATAGATTTGCATTAAAACAGATGGAGCTTCCAATATATGTGTCTCCCTCCCTCCCTCCCTCCCTAAATGCTAAGAATTGTTTATCAAACATGCACAGATGATTTCTCCCAATAATCATGTGCCAAACAATTCCTTAATAAGGGTAGAGGTTCTGACTGTGCATAGCTCTCTTATTAACAGTGCTGCTGTTAATAAAATCAATTGTTCCTTCAAAGAATGTCCTTAAAGAAACATCTAGCCTCATTTCCTTGCCATTTTCCTCCCCCCCTCCCCCCCTCTCTTTCTCTCTCGTTAAAATTAAATTCTGAGTTTGAATTTCTGGTATTAATTCTGATGCTGATAGGTAGAAATGGTGGCTACTTGAGAGCAAGGTAAAATGAGGTGAAGAGTTGCACTGACATAGTCAATGTCCTCTCTTCAGTCATTACTAATATATTTTATAGGAATGTGTGTTTTAAGTATGATTGATATTTTGATTGTGCTTCACTATTAGTTAAGTGTACCGTTAAAACTTTGCACGACTGACACAACCAATATTTGTTTAATTTAATGGAGTTGAATGGCACATATTTCAACCAGTAACAGGTAAAATATAGCCTGATCTTCTTGATGGAGGAAACGTTTATAGTTAATGTCAGGAGAACTCAAGGTCATGGAATTATTCCCATCAATATAATGACTGTGGACACTTTGAAATGGGACAAATTAATGAGAGGTGGTGGTGGTGCTCTTGGGATGTCCTTTTTATGGAGGTAAGTCTTATAGTTCTCCTTGTTACATGGTAGTTATTATCATTAGAAAGAAGATAACATTTAAGGAAGGATTTCTTCATGACTTTTCTTCATTGGCTCCAGCTACAGAGTGTTTGATGGTCCTTTAGGACAGGTCACCTCTTGTTCCTCCAGTTGATTAACCTGATTTGGGCAGATAAGTAGCCACAGGGAGCAAAGGTAGGTGGAGCTGAGTCACCATTCAAAATTCAGAACAGTATCACTTGGAAATGTCAGGTTAGACTCAACTGACCAGGACCAGCTGGGAAGAGCAACAGGCAGGCTATGATCGCAGGCATGTCAGTCCTGACTCCAGGAAAGGTGATGAACCAAAATGAAGCATTTATTAGTCAAAGCAGTAAAGTATATTTAAAAGGCCTTTTAATCCTCTTGTCATATCCTGTACTATTTAAACCTCTTTGCCACAGTTTTGCCATCCCCCCTCCCCCTAAATTTTTTGGTGTAGGATGAATGCTGATCCATTTAGCAAAATGTGCTTGAAGAGTTCTGAGGTATTGGAATGGATCATATCACTTTGGACTATTTGAACTGGAGGTAGGTATTTCACATTTTAACACACACACACACACACACACACAAAATTCCTGCACTGAATTAATGTTCAGCATCTGCAGTTTCATGTTATGCAGGCAGTAAGTCCACTCCATTGGAATCCTCATTTCTCCACTTTTCCATGTGCAATTCATGCAACCAATTCAGCAACCTCAAAATAGGTGTTGCTCTGCAATAGTGTGTTTCCCACCATATTATGTATAAGATGCAGCTTTTTAATTGTCTTTGAGGTCAGTCCTACATAGAGTCCATTGCAGTAATCCAACCAAGTAGTATTGTCTAGCTAGGCTATAACTGGCATACCAGACAAAGCTGGGCAAAGCCCCCACTGGTCACCATGTCAGCTTCCACCAGTTGCTTGAACAGGAGCCAAGAGGACCCTCAGAATCACAGAGCACCTCTTTCAGCATAATCTCACTAATTACCAGATGGATGTTATGGGATGGCCTGGAAGTTTACAAACAGTAACTCCATCTTGGTTGGATTTAATCTGAGCTTGTTTCTCCCCAACTAGCCCATAACAGCCGTGAAGCTTAAAGAGTTGTTGTACGCGAGATGGGCATCAAAGAAATTTAATAAATAAATAAATAAAGCACCAATTCAAGATTTTTACAGCATTTCTAGTTCTTCCTGGTATGGCAATAAACAAGGAAGGTCATTGGCATGTTGATGACACCTCATCTAAATAATGGATGTCCTCTCCCAGTGGTTTCATATCGACATTAAATAGCATAGGGGAGAGCCCTGTGACCACCTACACTGAAGCAACCAAGGGCTGCAATTCTCTCACCCCAAGACTCCTGCCTGGAACCACCTACTCAGGTAGGAGCAGAACCATTATTGCACCCCCCCCACTCCAAACTCTTGTAGGTGGACCAGAAGGATACCATGGTCAATAGTAGAGAATGCTGCCACGAGGTCTAACAGGATCAAGAGGGGGACATTTCCCCAAAGTCCTGACAGAGATCATTTACTAGAGTGACCAATACTATTTCTGTACTATGTCTGGGCCTGAGTCTGGACTGGATCTAGGTAATCCATTTTTTGTCATCCTCTGTAGCTGATTCCCCATCATCTTCTAAAAAACCTTCTGCCCAAAATGGGAGCTTCGGGGCAGGGCAAAAGTTGTTAAAATCAGCCTGATCAAGAGGTGACTTCTTTAAAAGAGGACCCACCACCACTTCTTTCAAATGTGCGGGCATATCACCTTCTATCAAAGAAACATTGATCCTCTCCCATACTAGAAGGAGCATGGGTCTGGCCCACAGGTAGCAGAGATCACCCCACAGAAAGCCCTGCTTACTCAAATTCTACAAGCTCCCGGATCGTAAGAGAAGACATTGCCCCACTCACCATAGTGGGCTCTACCCAACTGGCTTTCATACCAGAATGGATGCAAGCAACTTTATCCTCAAAGAAACCCATAAACTCATCTGATAGGCCTGCAGGCATTTTTTTCCTGCTGCCGTTCTCTAAAAGGGTCTGGATTGCGCCAAGCAGAGCGGTTAGGTGGGGAACATGAACTCAATAAGTGCAGAGAAGAACTGATGTTTCAGTACTCTTATTGCTAGCAAATAGGCTCAAATGTGAACTCCTGCTAGGGCTTGGTTTGCATCTCTCTCTCTCTAAGCATCTTTTTGGTCTCTTCATTACCCTTAGCTCCTCAGCAAACCAAGCAACCATTTATGATCAGCAACTGGGAACAGGTCTGACAAGAAAAATCTCATCAAGAGAAGAGGCCTCCCTGGAGAATAATTTTTCTTTGCTGTCTTTCCTCAGGAATAATAATAATTTTAAAAAATGTTACTGTTTTCTACTTAGATGCCCTCACTATAAGTTCATATTGGGATATTCCAAGTAAACACCTTGTTATTAATTCATGCTTTTTGTACACTTCCGAATCCTCAAAGTCTTGGGAATATCTAATATCTATTATATTGTAATATACAATATCTAATACCTAATCTAAATAATAATAATAATAAAATTTCATTTCCCTGTTCAAGTCTTAGGAATCTTACTGAACTAACAATGACAATAAAAAAAGTTAAAATGAGAGGATCATTTCCCTTGCCTATACCTGCTTTTCTGCATCTACAGATAACATACAATCTTAATCAGTCATAGGAATGGATCTTCTAGTTTCTCTTCCCACCTTGATTCATAAACTAAATTAACTGCCTTATCAGCTTTTAGAACCTTGAATTCAAGCCTGGAAGTTCCTTTGTAGGTAAACCTGGAATTCAAAACATGACGTCAGGGTGGTACATTATAATTTCTTATTCCTTAGTGTTTTTTTTAATGCCACCACAAGAAGAAAGTTGAGAAAATATTGCTCAAAAATCCAAAATCTCTAGAAATTATCAAATTTCCAGAGAAATCATTCACAATATTTACTTTGGTTGCTATGGTAGTTTTCTTAAAATACCATTCCACATAATAAAATAAGAAACATGTTTCTTCTATCATGCATTTAATTCCTACTCAGCCATAAATTTCAGCGGGTGGCCTTGGGTCAGCTACCATATTTCAGACCATTTGGGGAGGGGCACAAGTGAAAGAAAGAAAATCAGTTATCATCCCAGGACTATCCAGCAGAAGAATCAGTGCATGGAGGGATCTGTAAATTAACTGGTCACAAATATTTTTTTTAATTGAACAATATATAGTAATTATCAATGTTGTTATTGTTAGCAAAGAAATACTAGATCTGTTCTGATTGCATATTGTTTTCTGTCTTAATTCGGGATGAGTCAGGAAGAGAATAGAAAAAGCATACCCAGTAGTATGAGAAACATCCTACTCAAAACTGAGTAGTAAATAACTTTTGAGAAGACAAATGGTAGTTAGATTTAGTTGTGTTCACATTCATCCAGCTTTTGATTCTTCTGGAAGCAAACTCCCCAGATTTGCTTCCAAGGGAATCTGTGGTGGAATGATTTTTCATCTTTAGATGGGACCACCCAGGGAGTTTGTGGCCAAATGAAATTTGAATTAGCAACTTTCCAGTTCACAACTCTTACCTAATATGTTATATTAGGGCTTTCAATGAGCTAAGACAAAATATAGCTAGATATTATATTAACATTCCTGGAAATAAATTTGAAATACCTGAAATAAAGTTATTTCTTGTCAGATTTGATGGCAGCAGCTTATGATTGGAAGGCCTGGTGTCCTGTCCAAATGAAGTTCCATCTCACAGCTATGCGTGCACTCCTTACCCCATGCTTAGTTTCCATTTTTGTTTCTTATACACTATTCATGAGCATAAATTGAATTATCTTCTTCACTGAACACTTGATGGAGGGATGATGACACCATCTTTGATAATATGGACACTGCCTCCCTGATCTTCATTGGTGGTTCCAATTCATAACTGATGTTGCAGTTTTCAAGTGATAATCACAGATCAATTGGCAAAAATGAAGACACAAAATAGTGAATAACAGGACTTTTTTAGAAGCAACAGTGAGATCATTCAAATAACTGGTGGCTAGCATTCTTATTTCTTGTTAGATTTTTGAAAAAGAGACTATATTTGGTGTAGTATTATTCCCAGGGGAAATAAAAATAATGCAGCAAAATACTGTGAATTCACCACTGCAAGTCCTGACAATTTTGCAGTGGTAGTAAAAACAATGGCAGTAACTTTTTAATTAACTAAATTTCAAAAAGGGCAGTAAGGACAACTACCACCATTAAAAAAAAAACTTGGAGGAGGTCTTACTATCCTTTTTCTTTCTTTCCTATGTATCCTCCTCAAATAATTAATCCCAAATTTCTCTGAGACTTTTGTCTCAGCACTAGTGTAAATCAGCTGTAAGAATTATCTTTTTCAGAATTCATAGTGTCACATTGGCCCCGTGGGATAAGAAAGGCTTTCTTTATTGTTCTAAGCTTTATGTGGCTGGTTTGGTTTGGGTTTAACATGTTGTGCAAATCCAGCCAATTGTTGCTTACCCAGTCAACCATGATGAATGAAGTAATGGCTTAATGTGATGGGTGATCTCAGCCCAAGCAACAAATAGAAAGGGTTTTATTACTAAATAAAAACTATAATTTGCTATGCAAATGACACTTCATCCTGAGTTGTGAGTTCTTTATTTGGCTCAATGGGATCTCACCTAAGATAGGACAAAATATAGAGCAAAAAGCATGTCCCATTTGACAACTGTCCAGCAATAGTGTGAAGTTATAAAAGATTAATATTGCCCTGGTCTGATCAGAAGTAACCCCTAACATCTGGCACCAGTTGGCTCCTGCTTTGCAGGTGGTCTTGTCAGAAAATCATCTGGTAAATGAAAAACATTCCTGCCCTTACAGGTGGTCCTAACTGTTCATGCTTCAGTCACCTTGGCAGAGCTCCTGCTTTGATTAAACAGATAGTTTCTGGGGCCAGGGCTGTGAGCCTGCCAACATTGGCATTAGTTGAAAAGAAAACAGAGATTATCAAGTATAATGAGTGATATGGAGGAGAACATATTTTGATGGTCCTCCCAGAGAACACTGATATGTATAGCACTGAGTCCTGGGACCATGAAGTGGGGAAGAGGAATATCTTGGAGGTTTCTGGAGTGTGAGAAACGCTATCAGAGACAAGCAGAATTGGGAGCTGCAGGTTACAGAATATGCACAGAGGCCATAAATTGGTAAAGTCACACTCGCCAGTGGTTGTTTTGGCCCTACATATGCTTTTGACCTTATGTGGAATTTAATTTTTTTAAATGCTTGGCTTTTGTCTGGCTCACACAAATCATACTGAGTGAGATAAAAGAAATATTTGATCTTCGTCATCTAGAAATATATATAGGCGTATACTTCATAGATGCATGTTTTAAAAATGTCAAGCTGGAGGGAAATTAAATATGTGGGTTTCATATAGCAGACAACATTAAGAAAATATTGGATGCAAATGCAGGGGTGAGCAACCTGCAATCCCTTTTTTATAGACCTCAGAAGCAAGATTGAGGAAAGCAAACAGGATAGTTTTCACTACTGAAAACTATCTTGAAGTGGGATTCACCAGAACATTAGAGTAGGCCCTACAAGAGTCATAAGGTAACTAATCAAGAAACTGCTTCAAGTCCAGCTCTTTTATATCCCTCGGTCCTGCTCCCCCAAAGATTAACTGCAATCATCAGCTACTGAAAGATTGTCCATTTGTATTAAATAATTAAATAAATACTTGTATTTAATTTAATTAAATCTTACATTTAATTTAATAATAATTAAATAAATATTTAATTAATAAATTAAATATAAGTTAGGTCTGACTCTTGTAACTGTGCTTGAAACTTGGCTTCAATTCTTGTTGATAACAATTGCTTAAAAAGACTATTCCTATCCCCTTCCCCAAACCTCATCAGAACTTTTCTGTTTCATATTACTTCCTTAGAGCAGGGCTACATAGAAATAACGGGGAAAAAACCTAATATCCAGATGGAGGATCAAACCAGGTGGTCTGTGTGTGTGTTTGTGTGTGTGTGTGTTTGTGTGCATGCACATGTACCTCATTTGGAGTTTCCATTGGAAACTGGTATTCAGAAAATAGCTTGTTACTCATTATGTCTTTTTTTACTTACATAAGGCAAATGTACATACAGAAGCCCGCACGTGCTGAGTTCCCTTTCCTAAAACAATTTAGCTATGCTGTCTTGAGATTGTTTCCCCAAATTAATCCCATTATTACAAAACAATATGGCAGCTGAAGTGATTCATTATGAATCTTTTCGATTTTGGGGGCCAATGTAGGCAAATATTGCACTCTTCTGTTTGACTGAATGGGAATTGAGAAGTATTTGATAGCGTCCATAATGTTTGCTATTAAAAAAACTTGTCACTCAGTAAAGATTTTAAATTGGGTAGAGATCCTGAATTTCTCACTCCATTTCTCTGCCTTACAATGAAAAAAAAATCAGAACAAGATTATAGACACATCTTCTTAATCCCATTTAGCTCAAGACAGTGTAAGTCACACTTCTATGATAAAAAAAAATATTGGGAGGGATATAATTAAAAGTTACTATGTGACTTCTCTGACACTAAGGCAGCAGCTTGGCTCCAGTTTGGGCACAACTGTTGTGTGGGATAGAAGTATTATTTAAACCCTTATTCATATCATAAACTATGACTGTAGGGTAGCCTGCTCAATCTTTGTGTCTGCTCTGGAGAATGCATGTTGTTTTGGACCATAGCTGCAGTGCTGACTCCATCCCAGTGATCTGTATTCAGTATTCTGTCCACTAGACTCTTACATTAGATCATAACTCAGCTAAGGATTTACCACCCATCAAGTCTGGCAGGACATTACCTGTTGTTGCTAAGTTTTCTCTACATTGTTGTGAACACCGGGAATGTGAGTTACAGATTTTCATCAGGGAAATATTGTTTCAGACTTGCTGGCATTAGTTTTTTACTTACGTACACATTTCTGTATCAACACTGAAAACTTGCTACCTCTTTTTAAGAGCTGTGTGGTTTTCTGGCACAATAATAATTTCAATGCAGCTATTTCATAAATTCTTATGGACAGCTGGAGGAGACATTTAGTAAAGGAAATAAATTAACTTAGGGAATTACATTTTAATTTCTCTATTCCCTCCACTAACACACACCCCAACAGATGTGAGTAATGTGTATGACATTTCTTTATGTCTTCTCTTTTTGGTTCTTTTTGCTGATTACAAACTCATGAAAAAAAAAAGCAATTATTAAAGAGGGCTTTTTTAGTTTTCTATAATATTTTCATGCTTTTTTTTAAATACCTAGATCAGACCTCTGTTCTTTATCTCTCAACACAACATAGATTTACTTTGAATTTCCAGATTAGAGCAAGGCATGTCAAGGTCAGACCATACAGTACGTATCGGCTCCATTTCACATTTGTGTATTCCCCATTGCAATACCTTCTGCCAACTACTGGCATCACTTTGCAATTTAGAAATAACACATTGATTTCTATGTGCAACTCTCCTATTTGTATACATGTTTATGCAATTTCTTGCGCTAGGAAGGGCAAATTTGCTTTAAAATGTGGAACAAAATTCTCTGACATCTCTTGTTATAGCATTGTTTGTTAATCTTTTCAAACAGGAGACAGCATTCTCCTGAGATCCACACTGCACTGACCCTGCCTGCCATTTGAAAGGTTCTGAAAATCTGGATCTTCACCCAGGCACAAGGATCAGGAGGTTTTGTGAGCCCATTTGGATTGTTCTGGTTGTTTGAATTGCCTCTGGTGCAACATATTTTAATATATTTTATTTTTTGGTTGTTATTTATGGCTTTTAATTGTGTATGCTGCCCTGAGTTGAATGTCAAGCAAGTGGCTCTATACACTGAATTAATAGAATGAAATAATAAAATTCTTTCCCCCCAACTTTTTTGCCTGTGCTGTTCCCTTTCTTCAGAGTGGCAATTTGGGATCTTTAGTTGGATGAGGGATCAATACTGGTACAGGAATATACATTAAAACATCTAGGTAATTACAATAGTTCTTTCATTCTTTCTCTTCAGTTTAGTACATTTGTTTTTCACTACAAAAATAAATGTAATGTGAATTGCAGAAGCTAAGCAGTGGGACCTGCATGTGATGTTCACATAGGTTCCTAACCACAAGGCAAAACATTAGTTCCAACCTTGTTGGAAACCTTTATGTGATTGTAACTGCAAGAAATGTATGAATGTATATAAATGTGTAATAAATTAATAAATAAATCAATGAATGTGCACATGTGCGTATAGGGTAAATGAGTGGTTAAGGCACCAGGATAGAAACCAGGAGACTGTGAGTTCTAGTTCCGCCTTAGGCATGAAAACTGGCTGGGTGTGAGGTTTTTATTTTAAGGCCTAATTTCAGAAACTCACAGCACAAGCCACGATGGATATGCGAAGTTCTTTATTAGGTCTTTACCTCAGACTGTCAAAGCCACAACTGGCTCCACTTCCTCCTGCCTTCCTCCTTTGTCTTCCCGCCTTTTCTTTGTCCCGCCCCTTCCTCTGTGTTGACACGTTGTGTGATGGTGGCCTCTCAGTCTCTCAGTTGTGAATGGGATTGCTGCCATCTGCTCTCTTTTTATCCCTTGCCCCTTCATTGCTTGTAGTCTCTCCTCTATCCTTCCTTCCCTTTGATGTGTAAGGTTAGAGCACCCAGGTGCAATTAACCATTGCCCCTGGGTTCTCCATCCTTACACTGGGTGACCTTGGGCCAGTCACTCTCTCTTACTCCAACCCACCTCACAGGGTTGTTGTTGTGGGGAAAATAGGAGGAGAAAGTAGTATTAGGCATGTTCACCGCCTTGAGTTATTTATAAAAATAATAAAGGTGGGATAAAAAATCTAAAAAAAAGTGCCCTTAAGCTAAGTTTGACTCCTGGTGATTACATTCATGTAGTTTTCTTAATGGTATTGCAGAAGTGATCTGCCACTGCTGTCTTCTGTTTATGTATTTATTATTACCAAGTCTAACCACAGATCCTGGAATTCCTAGGTTGCCCCTTATCCAAGTACTAAACAAGGACTAAACATGTTTAATTTCTGAGATTAGACAGCTACAAGCACGTACTTACCAAAACGTGAAAAGGCAATGGCAGTTCTATATTTATGGAATTAAAGTTGGTCTCTCTCTTTCTCCCTCTATCTTTCTCAATATATGGGCCACCCTAACAAAGATTCTCTGGGTGAGTGATTTTGTCGCAATAATCTAAAGCTCCTGTCAGTGATAACTGTCAGCATTTCACTATTCAGTTCAGGGCCAGTAATGGTTTTGGTAATTTTCTAAGCCAGGTAAGTGCCAACAAACTGGTAACTTAGTAAAGCAGTACTCCATACAGCTTCCTGGCAAGAGTCTTGAAATAGGACTCCAAAAGATTTTTGTTAGATGTAGGGCAGAATGAATGGGGGAAAAGATAGAGGTTGTCTTTACTTAAGAGGATGAAGCATCATTAATTCTCTTTGTGTTGATGTGCTGCAACAGAACTCTTCCTAAGAGGAGACTGCCAGACAATGATTAAGATCTTGGGTCAAATGCTCACAAAGGAACCTTTGTACAAATTTGAGTGGTGTCTGTTGCTCAACAAAGTAATTTAGAAATGCATGGTGGAAGCTAGTAGGTGTACCAAAGAGATCCAAATTATGAGTGAATCTCATTTAGCTAATAAAACAGTACCTATAGTTGGCTAGCACACCCTGTACAAAAGGACTGGCATGTTTCAGACTAGGATGAGTCAAACTAAAAAGAAATGGTCTGTAAATGCTAAATCAGGATATGGGAGAGTTATGAATAGTTGGTCATGGACATAAAGATAAATGATTCTCTTCCTTTTGAGGCTATCCAATAAAACCGATGAGCAACTACAGAAAACTCAAAGAAAAGTTCGTGTTTTTTCATGCAAGAACTAACTTGTGATATTTGGTTCTTCTGGGTTTTAGTTTAATAGGACAATCTTATGCACGTCTACCTGTCCTGAGAAGTTAAGTCCTGTTTCTTCCAGGTAGTAGATAGACAATTGAAGCTGATCTAGCATTAGAACCCATTAGACAAATTTACAGCAGAATCATAAGTGGACTTGGAAGATGAATGAAATGGCTAACTCTAAAACATGCAAAATCCTGCATGACAGGAAAGAGATATGGGTAGCATTTTTGTCTCCTACTTTCCTTGAATGGTTGAGCATCCCAGGCTGCTGTACTGAAAGGGAAAGATTCCTGATAAATGGTATTCAAATCTAAGAGTACTTTTGCCACCCTTCCACCGGAATGCTCTAGTTCAGGAATTAATGCCTGCTTATGTGAAGAAGAAAAAAAAAGCCTTGATGTTAGATTTATGTTATGGGGACTGTGGAAGGTGAAATCCTAACCCATCTGAGAGATTCTAGGTTGGGTAAGGCAGAGTTACAAACTTTATGGCCTTCACCATTTTAATTACTTACAGCCTGGCACTGAGACTAAAGTGATGGAAAAAGGTAAACCTACTTCATCCCATTGTTATAGATAAGGTGAAGGGGAAAGAGAAGTATCTACGTAACAATGGTAATCATTTTTTATTGGCACAATGACTTCTTATACAGTGTTGCTTGATCAACACAGGTCTATTTGTGTTATGCTAAGGTACCATATCTTAGTGGCAAGCATATAGACTATGACTAGATGGGAGCAAAGACCTAAAGCTTTGTGTCACTAGCAATCATCTGGTTTTTTGCTGTGTAGATATGGTACCTCTTTACTTTACTAAAAATGGATCTTCTGCAGGATCAGGTTCACCAACAGAAGCTGGGTGTTCTGCCTTCCATTTTATTAGAATGTAATTGTGCTTAATGGAAGTCTCAGAAACATTCCATGGATTACATTGAAAGGAAAATGTTTGTTGCCATTGTTTACATTTGCTTGAGGACTATAGCCAATCCTGGGTTTCTGACCAGGTTGCTTCAGTTTATAGACATGATGATTATTTGATGACTGCAGCTTTCAACAGAGAATAGTCTGTGGTGAATGAGCTGTCACAGTTTCAGTATGGCAGATGGACATTTTTTTCTCTTCACTCACAGCCTCAGATGCCACACATTTCAGCAGAAGCAGGTGTGATCTGAGTTAGTAAAACAGATCATCACTTGTGACCAGAGTTTAAAAGTTCTCTATATTCATAAGGGCGCTATAGATATATATCTTTCTTACATTAAGTCACATTTTGAATTATGTGTTCAAAATGTTGGAAGCGTGTGCCTAAAATATATACAATTTACAAAGCATCAGTCAGATATTACTGGGAGTTTTGTAAAAATAAGCTTTTGTGCTTTCTGGAAATACAGCTCTACCAGTGTTGGAAACCCTCCTTTGCAATCTGTCCTGCCAAATTCAATGGTCAAAGTACAGCCTGAAAAGAGATTTGTGCTGCTTGGTCCACAGAGAAGACATTAAGTTCTCTTTCTCCATTTGTGCATTCCGATAGCAACTGGAAATATTTCTTTCAAAACAAACTTTGGATTCTCTTGTTGTCTACTACTTTTTTTCTTTTAAATGACCTTCTGAATTTTTAGCAATTCTGGTAATTTCATTTTATGGATGGATTATTATTTTTGATTTTTGAGTTGGTTTTAACACTTTGATGGCTGCTTTGAGAGACACAGGAAGAAAGTGGAATATTTTTGTATACATAAAATTAATGAGATTACAGGTAGTCCTTGCTTAACAATCATTTGTTTAGTGCTGGTTCAGACTTATGATGGTGCTGGAAAAAATGACTTGTGACCAGTCCTCACACTTACGACTGCCACAGTGTTCCCCCCCTGGTCACATGATCATGATTTGAGTGCTTGGCAACTGGTTCACATTTATGACCGTTGCAGTGTCCCGTGGTCACGTGATTGCCATTTTTGATCTTCCCAGATGGCTTCTGGCAGGCAAAATCAGTGGGGAACCTCATGGTTCACTTAATGACCATGTGGTTTGCTTAACACCTGCGATGATTCACTTAATGACTGCTGCAAAAAAGGTCATGAATTTTAGTCATATTCGCTTAATGACCACTTCTCTTAGCAACCAAAATTCCAGTCCCAATTGTGGTCATTAAGCGAGAACGTCCTGTATATCTATCTTTGCAAGGTTGTGATAGCCTTCTGGTAATTTGGAAGGGAGAGAATCCTACAGGCATGTTATGCCATAATCTCACCGTTTTACAAAATGCATTAAAAAACCTGCATTTCTTCTGACAAAGAACATTCAATATTTCTTTAATACTTACCAAATGGCACCTCATTTAATTAGGAAAAGTCCAGTTTTCAGGACATCCTATAGAAGCAATACTTTGTCATGTCTGAATATCTCATCTGTGAAGTCAAACCGCTACTCCCCCCAAAATTAACTCAATACAAAATTAATTTCCATAATTTCCTTTTGGCTAGATGCTGAGTATTCTTCATTTAGTGATTCAAATGAAGTAGCATTTCTTTCAGACTCCAACTATCAACATTCTTTTAACAGATTCCTTGCCAGTATTTTTTTTCCCTTGGAATGATCTTGCATTAATTATATTGCAGAATGCTTAAATGTGGTATTTTATTTTTCCTTCAAAAAGGTTTGAAATTAATTATATTTCACTTCTGTTATAAACAGACAACCTGATATTTTTGTCTCAAACCTTCTTTGGGGTCAGATTTTCACCTAAAGGGTCAATAAAATCCAGATTTATGCCTGACACCATTGATTTCATTTTCATAAATATGCAATTGATATTTTTATGTCCGGTAACAATCCTGACCAGACTTTGGAGACAATGGGCTTGTCCGTTATCCTCAGATCTTGTGGGATGGGCAGAAATGATCATAGGCAGTCTTGCGAATCACCTGGCCCTGCACCATGAAGGACTTTATAGGTGGTGACCAGCACCTTGAATTGCCCACAGAAGCCTCTGCAGCTTACAAGCTGTGCTGTTACAAGGATGTGCTGTGGTGCTGTGGGTGTCTGGATGGGGAAGAAACCCTCTGCCCCCGGAACAGATAGCAAAAAGTTAGAAAGGTGTCTAGGCCAAGTCTGATGATAGCCTGTTCTTGGTATTGATCTGTCTGTTGCATTCCAGTGCATCCAAAAAGTCAAGTTTGGCCTGATGTTACAGGGAAGGTTAAGAGTTTGAGAGATACAAAAGAAACCAATATGAGATAATTTCTAGATAAAAGGTGAGTTTAATGCAATCTTCCCCAACCTGGCACCCTGCAAGTGTGTTTATTTATTTATTTGTCATATTTCTCTATTGCCCATCTTGCATACAGCAACTCTGGGCGGCTTACAAATGATAAGAATGACATATCACTAAAAACAATACAGTATAAATATAAATACAAATACAAATATAAAAATACAAAATATAAAATATAAAATTCAAGTTGGCAAATAAAGATCTTATCCACCCCCATAAATGGCTATCCCCCCTCCCACCCCATGTGTTGATTGCAGTTCCCAGAATTCCCAGAGAGCTTGACATGAAGATGTTGGCATTTGCAGTCCCAGCACATCTGAAAGGTACTTGGTGAAGAACGTTGTTTAATGAAGTGTATTTCTGCATATACATTTTCATCCAAAAAAAATGTATAAAATACATACCTTAGTATATAAATGCTAATGGAAATTTATCATTAAAATACAGCACAATTTGTAATGCATAGCACATTGCCAAATGCTTAGTACAAAATAGAGATGACAATGCCATAAGTACTGCCAGAAGAATTATTTATTATTGTAGCAATATTATTCTGCATAAAATGTACTTTGCATTTTTTTAAAAATCTGTCACATATTTGGCTTTCATTGGCAGTTCTAAAAATCATTGTTCTTCTGTACATGTCGGCATCTTTTTTAAGAAATATTTTTGTCCCTTCAATAAGCTTGGGAAGTGGAAAATACAAAGGTTTAATTCTAACATCTGTACGTGGTAGAATTTTTGGACTTAGTAGGATTTGCACATCTTCTTTGTGCTCCTGTCTCTGCATGCATTGATATGGACAGTCTGTTCTCCTTTTCACTAATATAAAAGACTTAAGAACTATTTTTTCTACAATTCTTTCATACCCATAAATGTTTTACTGAAAATAACTAAGCAACACCATTACTTATGCACCTGAACATATAAGATTGTAGTATATACAGAAAGGTTGACATTTACTTTTATGCTTATTTTACTCTTTACCGTGGTGCTTCATAATTTAGATTATCTAAACATTCATGCTCAAGAAACCTTGATAGACATAATTGTCAAAAACTTTGCATGACAACTTAAAAAACTTATTTTTAAGATCCTATCATTCGCTGGGAAGATGCTTGAAACCTGCAGACTCCAAGCAAGGTGAAAATCTTTCCTACAGCAACAACAAAAACATAATTAATGCTGTTTTATCATTGTTAAGGTGCTTCAAATGTGTCTTCAATGTTTCTCCATTTCTTTGTTGCATAAACAGGCAGTCAATATAAATCCAAGGAATTTAAAAGCTTGCAAAAGCAGAGGTTCATTTAGAACATATTATGGAGTTTCTTGGTCTCCAACGGCATTTTCCATTTTTATATTTAAGGGAACTCCTTTATTTTAGCTTTAAATCAACTGCCACAGAAAAGAAATTGGAGGAAACTTAGTGCCATTTCTGTTTGTTAATTTTATGGAAATACTCATAAACCAGAAAGAATTTGATGCAGAATTCCAAAGATTAGCATTTGCCTGACTAATTTGAAATGTACAGCAAGCACCTACAGATCTCTCTTTCTCTCTCTAGGAATATCTCCTATAGATTATGATTAAACACCCAAATTGTATGTTCTGTTGAACTTTTAATGTTTTTAATGACATTTTCTACTTTTAATGTGATGAATATTTTGTATTAGGTTTTTATCCTATAATTTTATATTACCACTGGTTTTATCTGAATTTCATATATAATTTTGAGTATTCAGTGGTTGAATAATGTCTTTATATATATGAATCACCATGATCAATTTATTTATTGTATTTTTAAACTTCCCAATAACAAATTCATTGGACAGATTACAAAAGGATTAAAAACAAAAGAATAAAACAGCACAATGAATAAATAGCATAGGAGAAAAACATGAAAACAAAATTATATTTCCATGAGAATTGGATGTCTGTTGTTCTCAAATTGGTATGTTGTCCATGGGTTCATCAGATGTTCTGGTACATATCCTCTTACCTAAGAGAGTTTGGGGTAATGTGGATAGCCTGTTCTGTGACAACCCCCAGTTATGGAACTCCTTAAGAGATTAGGTAACCCTATTCCCCTAGATTTTGCTGTGCAGTAAAGACTACTATTCTATGAGCAGACCATTGATGGTTTTTAAAATTGTAAGGTTTTATTTGTTTACTGGGTATTGTAGTGAGTGGGCAAGCAAGCTCTCATTCACTCCAGGAAGTGCCAGACATAAGCAAGGCAGACACACTGTTCCCGCATTCACTTCAGATATGCCCAATTCACAAATCTGATTCAACCAGAGGAATCCACACCTTTCCTTCCTGAATAAAGCATGTCTTATGATACATAGGCTGGTAGGATGTCCCAGAGTCCCTCTCTTTTGGCTAGAAAGGTTTAGTTGTTTGGGAATCCTAGCTGCAAAGAGGCAGGAGGGAAAATGATGTTTGCTTAGACCCACAAAAGGAATTCCTTCCAACCACATCCTTGCCAGTTAAAATGGTTTTATCAAGGCAGAAGTGGAGAAGAATGCAGGCAGAGAAGTAAAAATATAATATGGAAAAATTGGAGATGTAGGAGAGACCAGAAAAACAGAAACACTCCATGATGGGCACTGAAGGAGTGCCTAGGAGAATTGCCTTCTCACAAACTTGGAAATATGGATGGAAGGACTCCAAGTCAATGGAAGGGGAAAGTGCCTGGATCCATGGCAGAGAGTGAAGCTAATTTCTCTGAATGAAAGAGAGGCAGGGAGCCTGAAGACAGCACAGAAGACTCTAGGAAATCACAGGAACTAGAGTTAAGTCACTGCAAAGCTTCTAGTTGATAGCCAGAAATCTGCAGGAAGCAATGTTTAGCAGAGTAATTATTGGACCCAGAATAATAGGGGACCATAAACTAGAATACAACATCGGGGTTTATCCTTATTTTTCTGTAAGTCGGTCTTTATGGATTCTGATATTTTAAATGGGTCTGCTAATTGCTTTTGATTTTGTATCAGAATTCAGTGTATTTTGTACAAACTCTATGCTTGTATGTTTGTTCCATTTTAATTATCTGAACCTTGGATCTGTCCCCAGGTTCCCTATAGCATTTTATGGGTGTTGATGTCCAATACTCTGTGATTCTATCAGTGCTAAACTTCTTTGTTCACCCATGTGTAATTGTTTTGAGCATCTTGACTACCTAAAGTAAGAGCGAAGTTCTTAAAAAAAAAAGATTCATATTTTTAAAATAAAATCATTCCATTCAGGAGTCAACCTCCTCCTGCCTGCAGACCTTTTTCCTGGTATCTCTTTGGTGCTCATACTGAGTATGATGCATTGTTGAATGAGATGGGAGGGAGAACTGCCTGTGATGTTATGAATGACTACCTCAATATTTTTGTTTCTACTGAATGACATTTTCTACCAAGTATTAATTAGTGAGTTGCCATATCAAGCGGAGGCATGTTGTCCCTTTAAATCTCCCCTGTTCAGTGATTTTACATCTTTTTTTTTAATTTCACAAAGAGAAATGTTGATTGAAAAAGGGGAACAAAAATTGCTCCCACATTCTCCTGACCAACCTCGACTAATTGTAAGCATATCCAAGCAAATTAAAGTGGATCGAAGTGCCATATAGCAGAGATAAGGGAGAGGGCGGTGTTTGTCTGAGTTACCCAGAAATACTGAGGTGTTTCCTCCACCCACATTGAGATCAAGAACAATGGGAGGATTTTGTATATCTTCAGTGACCTCGTCACACAGTCAGTCTGATTGGCTGTAAAGGTGCTGTGACATCAGGTAGTGATCCCAACCAACCAAGATGAAGAAAACCTTTCAGTTAAAAATGGAGCCTGAGCAGCAGAAGATGGAGAACAATAGTTGGAAAAAGGCCAGAAACAGCTCAGCTGTTCCTGAGGTAAATGCTTTTCATATACATATTGAGTCCATGAAAAATAGCCTTCATAATGAAAATTGTAACCCCACAAGTGGCTTGCTGACTTTAATGGCAAGAATATATGGCAAAAGTGAACTCTCCAGCACACTAGGGATAGCTGTAATTTTTCCATGGATTTTCTTCTAATAACAGCATTGTGATGATAGTCTCATCCCATGCTATAAAAGTAGCTGAGGAAGTTTTGCTGTTGATGGATAGCATTATTGAATAAGGTATTAAAAAACCAAAAACATGGTTTGACATACATATACTGTAGGCTGCAGTGCAAAGAATATAGGAGCATCAATGAAGAATGAGAGAAAGGGGGAATGTAATGATATACAGTATATCCTGTTTGACTCCCAGTCATTTACATTGGCCCATTCATGTTGTTTTCTTGGCAACCTTACAGAAGTGGTTGGACAAACCCTTCTGGGATTTTTTCTTTCCTTTTGACTTCCAAGTCTATCCTACAGCCCTGGGGTTTCCTGGTAGTTGCCCATCCAACTATAAACCAGATCCAATTCTACCTGAAGAAGAAAAAAGAACAAACAATGGTCAGAAGGAATGAGAAAATTATAAGGAAACAGAACAATTTGTGAAGGAGTATAGAATCCAGTGCAATTCTATACACACTTAAATCAAATCAAATGTCTTTTTGAATATAGGATGGCATCATAAGACTACCTCCCAATTCACCTTACATCGATGGAAATGAGAGTTGCCTGTTGAAATGAACATTTTCATGGTGGGGTGTTGGGTTTTTTGGTATCGCTTCTGTTTACATTTGTATTACCTGATAAAAATGATTACTCTACAATAAGAACATTTGCTGGGATAAGTTCATTACATATATTGATTCAATTTTCAACTACATCAGGTTGAGGTATCCTTACAAGTTGTAACAGAGACTTAGACTCTTAACGGTTATCTGAGATACATGCATTGAAAAGTGAAATAAACTACAAATTTGCCAGAGGTCAAAGTTCATTGGGTGGCCATGTGGTAACTTCATGAATGAAATTAAATTCCTCCTAGATATGTTGGGCTAGAATTCCCAAAAGTACCAGCCAGGAGGGCCAGCTGCTAGCAGGCCATTCTGAAAATGATAGCCCCAATACTTGAACTTGAGAAAATATTGTAGATAGCTAATAACAATACTGTGAAATCTCAGTTTAGTTGTCTGAGAGGAGTCAGTGTCTGTTATTCATAATTGTCCGTTAAATACAAAGGTACATGATTTGTGTGATGATGTGATTATACCACTGGCATGCATTTAATCATTTGCATAAATTTAATCATTTGCACAATAGCATCATTATGCAAATGTCATACATCACTGTAGATATTTGTTCCATTGCATGCAAAATCCATTGTAATGAGGTCTGCTAAAGCAAGATTTCACTGTAATAGAATTCTGGCAATGGGAATATTCTTACTCGAATGGAGTGGCCAAGATTTCTACAGCATTTTTCAGTGTAATATAAAAAGGATTAAAATCCTCTTTTATCTATGGAATGGGGAGTAGCCAAGGCAACAGATGTAATTTCTGCTTAACTTCCTCTTTGGGTGGCAGTGTGCAGACTCCTTGACTTTTTGAGGAGCTAGAGCAGAGTTGTGTAACTTTTTTTTTAGCCCAAGGGCAATGCGTATCTTCTGTGTGGCATGTCAGAAGCTGCACTCTTAAGAAGTAGGTGGGACCAGGAAAGAAATTGGATTTGACTTAATTTATCTTTAAAATTTATTGAGGTAAAATAATTAAATACGTTACTATGAGTAGTCTTGTGTATTTAATAATTTCCCTCTCTATCACTTTAAGCATTAAAATTTTGGTTGCAACTTTCGGAGATGCTCCAATGGCCATGCCCATGAATTTCAGGTGGAGCTGCATGTAGGTGGTGCTAAGATTGTGTATCTCTGACCCAAAGCAAGGAAATATTGGGGAAAAAATGGGCCAGCTCCAATTAAGCTGATATTATGGCCTCTTCTATGATGATGAAAGCCTTCTTCTTGCCTTCATATCAGTACAATATTGTCCAGTAATTTTTTTCAAGTGGTAAAAAGTTTTTTTATATCATGAAAGTAGTGAAAAGGAGCATTCAGAAGCCACTATTAGAGCTTTGAAAGGTACTCCCATTTTTCTCCGTCATGACGCCTGCCATCCAGATTGAGATTAAGAACAGACACTAGAGAGATGGTTGGAGCACTTGCCCCATTCCGATTAATTTCTTTTCTTTCATTAAGCCAAAGATTTGGACAAGTCCTTTGAAGGGACGAGGCCAGGCGCTCACTCTTTGGGTTTATGTCTATCCTAAATTATAAAAGCTGTTGGGGAATGTGGCTGATAGGGTGGCATCTTGAATATGATTCCCAGTCTAATTTTTGTAGACAAGAGAGTCCCTGAAGATCTTGCCATAGGATAAAAATACCTTTTAAAATATGATCTAATGCCATGCTAGATAATATTTGGACAATTTCTAATCTTTCTTTTTTGAATAAAATTGCCAATGGATGGTGGCATCTCAATTCTACTTTTTTATCCTTTATGATTTTCCATAGCTACATGAAGATACTGGGGAGGTCAGTTGGAGTTCATTCTGCTGATAACATCCAACTCTTCTCTCCTTTTCAACAGATGTCCTAATCAATAGCCTAGTTATGGTGAGAAACAGTATGTAAATGAAGAAATTAAGGCTTAATCCAGACAAGACAGAAGTTCTGTTAGTCAGTAGACAAGCCACACCACATTTTGGAGTACTAACTGTTCTGGATGGGATAACACTTCCACTGAAGGGCTAGCTTGGAAGTACTCTTAGATGCCACAGAAATGATTTTATTCCATTTTGGCATATCTGTCAGTTGCAAACTCCTGGGGAAAAAGGATCTAGCCTTAATGAAAAGTGCCTTAATATATGGGACTGATCATGAAAAGCATTTACAAATACAGCTAATGCATAATGTGATGGTGAGATTGCTGTACATTTTAAGGTCTAGTCAACAATTGTCTTCCGGGGGCACTTGACAGGACTTCTTTCATAGTAGTATCTTGATTATTTGTCAAATTTATATGGCTGCCCATCTCACACGAAGTGACTCTGGGTGGTATACAATAAAACCTACTATTAAAACATACTACAAAACAAATTAAAAACAATTAAAACAGTAAATATAGATAAAAACAATTGATAATGGAATTCCTATCACTGATTTTATTTTTAAAAGATTATATGAGCTATGTTGAACTTTTTATTGTTTGGAGTATATTCTGATTTTCCTGAAATAAATGCTCCGGCTTCTGTTTTTATTTTGTCTTGACTGTTGTGGCTTTACATATTGCTTTTTTAATCCGACTCTTGTATTACTCTTTGTCCATTGAACACAGGTGTTCAATGGACAAAGGGTATAAGTATACCCTTCAAGTATAGTGCTTTCTGCTATCTCGAACTCCTCTCCTCTTTACAAGGGAGGTAAATATCTGTCTGACTTTGACATATTGACACATCTCAAACCTTACATAGATTGGAATTAAGCCCTAGGGATTTTAGTAGGATTTACTTCTGAGCAAAGAGTTTAAAGTCAGGATGTATGACTGAGCCTAAAACTGAAGAGTTACACCAAAAATAGATTTGGTTAACCGCACTACACTTCATCCAAGGTTCCTTTTCAAAGATGTTGGAGACGTGTCACCAATGAGTCATGCTTAGAGCTGGATGGAAGCCCATTATCCTAGAGGCTCTGCTGAGCATTTGTTAGAGTCAGCACAAATGAGAGGACACTCGAAGACTGATTGATGGATGCTCTCCTGGACTGGAGTGAAATGAGATGCCTGCAGAGAGTCTCTCAGGCAACATCAGGTTTTTTTGTTTTAATTGGAAGGGGCCTGGTTGACAAAAGTCAAAGCTGGAGAAATTTGGCTAGTGCTGGATCTCAGCATGTAGAACAAGGAAAAATAGTCTCCCTTCAGCTGTGTTTTATGTCTGCATCCCCAGTATTGGTGGCTGCTTGGGATTTTAGTCATGGTTCAGTTCAAACACTTTCCCTTTTTAAGACAGAAGGAAAGTAGTTGTGTTTTTCTTGCTTAGCCTCTAGCCAATTAATTCAGTTCTTGTTTTATTTTTCTCCCTTAAGAAAAAAGACCATGTTTACGATGTATGTACCTAAGCTGTTTTGTAAAGCTATATCTAAAAGACAGCTTGTGCGGTCTGCACCCAGATCCTCATATTATAATTTATTAGAATTCCATTTTCACAATTTGCTTTTCCCCAGGAATAAAAAAGCAAGCAGAGTGAAGCAGTAGCAGTGCTTCCCATCCAACACTTCTCAGGTAAAAAATGAGCCCTCAAAACAGCATATTTTCCTAAATTGGTCCTAAACTCACCATCTGCTGGCAAAGACAGAGAAGATATTTCTGCTTCCTTTGGGCAAAAGCTTTGCTTACCCCATAGAAGGACCCACCCGCAGAAAAAACTTGGCCCCTGAATCTTGGAGCTGCAAACTAGAATTAATTGCCAATTGATTTACTTTTCCACAATTTGCTCTTACTATTGTGTAAGAGGGAGAGAGAGAGGGGGGAGAGAGAGATTTCACATGTAGAACAGGTATGAGTTTAATGATGTATACTGTATTTAGATACAAGATGTTGATTAGTTATTTTTTACTTCTTTAGAACTTCATAACTCTGGCTTGTTTTCATCCTAAACAGCCATTGTTTGTTCATGGCTTATGACTTCGAGCCTTTCTTCGCTTGCATCTGTGGCACAAATATGCCTTAATGACTTCTTTTTTCTGTTGTGTCCTTATGACATTGCCTTCATCTCCTTCCCAGCCCTTTCATTAACTAGCCTTAAGTGGTTCTTAGCTTGATGAATATTTAAGTAGTGTTTTCCCCCTTATTCAACCACAGACTTTGCTGTGGATACAATCTGATGTACTTGGCCAGCCATTCTACTGGTGGTGCTGTCCACTGACTCCTAAAAGGTTGGATTGGCCCAAATTCTAGGCTGGTATGGGCCCATCCCTCTTTCTGGTCCCTGAACACTGTCCTTCAGAGCCTGTTTGGGGCAGTGGAAAGGTCTGGTTCCTTCAAGCAGGGCTCTCCCACTGTTACCTGCCTGGTTTCTGAGTGATCTCCAGCCAACAGACCTAGATAAGCCTGAACAGCAGCTGACCAACTGTGATGGGTGGGAAGGCAAATGGGTTGTGTGGTGAAGTGGGAGAGACACAGCTCTCTTTTTCGCTGCTTCACAGTGCAACTCTCCCCACATCTTTACCGTTTGGCCCAATTTTGAATATGGGTTTAGTGTTTTTCTGGAATAATGCTACCTATGTCCAAAAGAAGCCCAACTATCAACTGGTAGAAGCTATTTATTACTCTCGCTCCTTTTGAACTTGCTCATGCAAAACCAGAGCAATATTTTAGAGATGGTTAAAGCTCCTTCTTCCCCTATTCCCAGCTGCATCCCTCCATTAGGAGAGTGATGGTTGGATGTTTTTCCACTCCTGGTGACTTTTGGTCAGAAGGAAGGAAACAAAGTTGGGGAATCCTTAAGGAGTCTTTAAACACTGGCATTTTTTTCTAACTTCATAGTCAGTCAGACAGATGGGAGTTGCTAAACTGATGCATTCAGAAAGCATGCAGTAGCATGCTGTTAATTCATGATTAACTCTGAATGTAGTCATTGTCTTATTACTTGCATAGGATCCAAATAATTAATTTGAGTAACAGCCTTTAAGAAAAAGGAGTGTTATTGACTGATAATCATAAACCAGTTATTACCATCCATATTGTATCTTGTGCATTCAAAACATGTTGGATGCTATTTCTCTATCATCTCTTGTGAACTTGGGATTCAGCTCCCCTTGGTGTAGTTATTTTTCATACTGGGAAAAATTTTAAGTACCAGCAAAATTCAGAAAGTAATAGAAGAATCCTACAGATCTACTTAGAAGTAAACTAGTTAGTGCTGAAGGTAGTAGATCAGGGTTTCTCAACCAGGGTTCTGTGAAACCCTAGGATTCCACGAGAGGTCACCAGGGGTTCTCTGGAAGATCATGATTTATTTAAAAAATTATTTCAAATTCGGGCAACTTCACATTAAAGAGGTAAGTTTCATTCTTTATTTTGAGTTTAAGAAACGAATATAATAATGTTGTAACTTCTGGCCTCTATTTGAGCCTGAATGTACGGGGGTTCCCTGAGGCCTGAAAAATATTTCAAGGGTTCCTCCAGGGTCAAAAGATTGAGAAAGGCTGTAGTAAATGAAGGACTGCAGTTAAAAATTTTTCTCTTTTATTTAGCAACATCAGAAAACATTTTTTCTTTCCTTCCTACAGATCTTATTTAGGTGTTTTATACAAGTTTCTGGTTAAGAATTTCCATTGATTGACCTCCCTCTGTTTTACAAACTTGTTGCCAACATACTGCATTGCAAAAATTTGTTCCTAGTCTTCCATCTTCTTATTAGTTTTGATTTGTGGCAATATTTTTCATTAACAAAATGGCAGTGTCAGTCTGCCAGAGCCCTGCAAAGTTTTGCATGGGTACAATGCTTTTTTTAAAACTGTTTTTTCCCCCCATTTCTCTCTAATTCTATTTGAAGCTGCAATGACTTGATGGGTGCAATGACCATCCTAACACTCATCAGAGCTTTAGTAACATTTTTTAATATCCCTTTTCTTTAAAAAACAATTGTTAAACCTATATTGCAGAATTGGGGATGGGAGAAACAGCCATATCTTTTTAGACTGTCTCTCTAGAGGCAGCTTGTATCTCAGTGCCCCCACAAAGGAATGACATTTGTCCCGTGCTTTGCTAAGATGTACATTTCTGGTAAGAAGGCTCCCTCTTGTAGACAAGCTTTTGACTTTCCCCTTCAGTTTTCTTGAGGTCGGCTCTTCCAGCCAGCATCTCTTGCAAACAGTTCCTGCAACTGGATCTGCAAGGAATCAAGCTATTTAACCATTTGGGAACAAGCTGCTCAGCTTCTCACCAAACTAGTCCAACATCAGTGAAGGGAGATCTTTTCCTGTGTCTAATTGCTGGATAATGGCTTGCTCTGAAACTGTTAAAAATTTGTATTCACTTTTGTCCCCCGTGGAACCCCCATTTTATTGCCTCATCCAGATGACTTTGGAAAAGCAAAGCCTTGGCAGCATCTAAGGGTTCTCGTGTGAAAATAAAACGTGTGCATTTTTCTAGAAGTATAAGAGCAAATCAGCAAAATTTCCTTCATTTTTAAACGATGTAGGTCCAGGTGGTGCATATTTGTGGAAAGAAGCAGGAAATGGCAAACAGAAAACAACCTGGGAGGTGAGGCAACTTTAAATCATCCCTCAAGTATACCAGGAACCTCAGGCAGCTTAGTGGGGTGGCTGGCAGGGAATGACAGTAAGTTCCCCAATAAAACACGGATTACAGTTAAGAAACTCTGACCTACAGTTTAGTCACCCATCTTATGTAGCATTACCCTGGGAGGCTCACCAGTAATTTTACTATTGACCGGGAGGGTACGGACCAGGAGGAGGAGGAGGAGGAGGAGGATCAATAGTGGTGTCAGTAGGCCTATGCTAAAGTTAAACAGAAGCACTGAACTATAGGTGCATCTGTAAAATTAGCAGCCTGATTCCACTCCCCTGGTTTTGGCCATGCCTACAGATCTGGGCATTAGAGGAGGATTCCTGAAGAAGTCAAAGGATTGGTAGGTGTGGAAACATTTGCTCAGCATGCAGATTTCCCAGGGAGAAGCAGTCAATGTGAAGGTCCCAGCTGCCAACCAGAAAGGAGCTATATCTGCCCCTTCATTTGACTGAGAAGAATGAATAACCCAATCAGAGGAAACTCATTTGAAAAAATACAGAAGGGGAACAGCGAAACTGTGCAGTGTAATGGTGGACAGCCCTGATCATGCCAGAGGCAAAAGGAAAATTTTGAAGGCTGTGGGCAATGCTAGAGGCGGGACAACCAATCTCCCAGCATAAATAACTTGCTCTTCTGCCCCTCCTCTCTGTTGATGGAAGGATGTTACTTTACATAAATCATTTATACAAGAAAGAAAAGTAAGACTGTATTCCCAAGCATGATAACCTGAAAGTGAACTCCATTAAAATTAACAGGACTGACTTCATAGAAATGGCTTTAGAACAGAAGCATTAATTTGAAATATGTTGTTTCTCTTTCAGAAATCTAATGTTTCAAACCAAGCTTGTTCCCCCAGAAATGGCCGTTTCTCTTTCTGTATCCCATGACAGTATTTTTTTCTGGAGCCGCTACTGCAACAGCTACAATAGGAATGACATTAACTAAGGAACAAGCTAGTAATTCACACAGTGTTATGATTTTAGGAAAAAGTAATGCCCTAACCACACAAACTCTTGCCTTGAATAAAGATGTCTTCACCTTATGATGTCTGGCCTAAATGAGCAACAAATGTATATTTAATGCCTAAATCAAAGCAGCATACTCTCAGACTGATGGTCTCCTTAAATCAACTTAGATAACTTGGAATATAAAAGCTGATACATATTGTATGAAGAAGCTTATTTTTTGTTCTTTTGTCCTTAATGATTATAGTGACACCTACTGTTTCCAGATAATCATTGTTTTGCACATTTTATTGTCAACGTATTAGCAAATCATTGTTTCATATATTCTAGGGTCTCTCAACGTTGACAACTTTAAGATATGTGGACTTCAACTCCCAGAATTCTCCAGTCAGTACGCTGGCTCGGGAATTCTGGGAGTTTAAGGCCACATATCTTAAAGTTGCTAAGGTTGAGAAACACTGGTATATTCTATTTGTGAATATATGCATGGGTTTCTCTTCTCTGTTTCAGTTACATAAGTTAATTGATTAATCTTAGTGATAATATACAAACAAGGAAAAAAGTATGGCTCAGTGTAACTATAAATATTAATCTAATATTTGATTCTTTGCAGTTTAGGATTAGGATTGTGCATGCAACTGAAAACATATATTTTTTTTTGGTAACAAAAAAGCCAATTCAAAATGACCCATCAGAATATTCAGAGCTGACTGTGTTCCAATGGGGAAAAACCTCAAAAAAGCTCAAGTGTCTAAGTTTTGATGCAACAGAATTCAAAATATTACAAATATTCTAGTCATAGGAAATAATAGATTCAGGAAAGGTCTTTGTTCTCTTGTTTTTCACCCCAGGACCACCAACATAGGTGAAATGATAGTAGTTGCCAATAGCTACCTGCCATTCAGCTTATGATAAAATTGTTCAAGGGGATATTTTTTAAAAACTTAGAAATTATTTTTCTAAAAAATGTCCATAGGAAACAATGAACACAGTGCTGCCATTTTTTAAAGTTTTCACAATTTTATTTAAAAATAATCCATTTAGCTCATTTTTTGTGGCAAATAGCAGTTACCATGGCTTAATACCCTACCTACTTAGTAAGTTCAACAACAGTACTGCACCTATCTTTCATGTGTAACCTGCCTTCACAAAAGAAACAAAACCAATAACAATCCAATTATACTGTTGCTTTCTTTGCTGCCTTTGTGCTTTGTTTTAGAAATTGCTGCAAAAGAAGTGTTACTGCTGCTTAACTCTTGTATGAGTAATATGAACAGTAAACAGCAACAACCAAATACCATCATGACTATATTTGCAATTGCCAACTCCCACAATTTATATGGGCTCTGAAAACTTAATAATTTTCATATAATTATGTCAAAAACACTATATTAGTTTGGCTGGCTTGCTGAACTTTGGCATAAATGCATTCTGTACATGCTATTATATTTATCTTGCTTCTCAGTACATTTAAACATATTTTTCTTCAAAGATACACTGAACCTCAGTATGAGGAAGGCATAAGCACATTCCCCCCAAATCAGCAGATCCTTCTTCAAGAAGTACTTGAATTATCTAATTCATATCGAGAAGGAATACTATTTCATTGCTTTGCTTCTGAAGATTATACCGACTCAAGCTACAAAGTTAATTTTCTTTTTATCATCAAAGAAGACTTGCTGCAATGACTGAGAACTCCAAGTTGCCTTATGTAGGTGCTGTGTCAATGGCCAAAGAAAAAATGTATCCAGCAATACTGTGAATAATAAGAAAGTACTGCAGAGTTGATAGGCTTAAGAAGTAACATGAGTACTTGGTGAACATATTGGATAGTATAGCTTAAAGCTTCCAGCCTGCTTAAACTCAAATTAATGTGTGCTGTTAGCAGAAATCTGTGTTTTTGTATTTGGAGGAACTGATGAAGGGGAAAAAAATTATTGTCTGGGTGAGGTTCATCCCTTTCTCTTGCATGACACCTAGTGTTGACGTTTGACCAGTATTCCTGAATTGTGAAAGGTTGTGAGAGCTTCAGTGTAGTGTTGCTCTTCAGTTTTGTGAATAGAAGCCCCACGTTTGAAAGCATAACAACATGTGACTGGTCAGATTGATATGCCTTCCCAAAAAATATGACTCTGTTCCACAATAATTGTTCTTTTATACATGAAATAGGAAGGAAAGAGGCATGAGAGCTGGTGTTATTACTGCCTCACATTATGTCATCCGGGGCCAATTTAAAAGCTGGTGTGGTCCCTGGCTGGAAGAACATTGATCACCCTGAAGAAAACATGAAGTTAACTAGCAAAAGGTCCCATGAATGAATCCATTTCCTAACTCATCAAACAGATGGCAAGGGGATGAAGAGGAGAATGACTATTTGTTTCCAATTATTAGCCCAAATAATGGTATGGATTCCAAATGGATCTAGACTAGTATCTGCTTCAGAACCAAATTTACTCATAGTTCTGAAATACTTAGATAGAAGAGAGGTCATATTTTTTCCCCCTTCCACAAGAGATCCACTTGTTACAGCCTGCCCTGTGTTTCCACATGTATGTGGAGAAATACATGATTTCATAGATGAAACCTTCTGTCAAAGTATGTCACACTCTCTATCACTCTATCACACCCTCCCCTTTTTATCTATCTTTGTAAGTTCCTATGCAACCAGATGTAAATACAGCTCATATTATTCTTGTATGGTGTTTCATTTAATCTTAATCTTAATCTATTTCTACCCTCAACTTCTTGGGCATTTCTTTCATTGGAAATGTTATCCTAAAAATAGTTTTTGGCATAAAATACTTTAAAAGTTCTTAATTTAACTTTGTGCTTGGAATTAAAAAATGCGTTAGGGACATAACATGATTCAAGGAATAAAATGGACATTATATTCTAGAAAATGTCAAAAGCTGACATTAGAGAAAGAATAATTTTGTATACATTTGTTAAAAAGTGGAGAAGGACAAGAATAAATATAACATATTATTATGTTGTTATTTGAAAGGGATGACTATATATTCTGATCATGGCTCAAAATTACCACTTCTTGAAACATAGCCAATATACTATAAAATCACGTTTGCATCAATAAAAACTCTTTCTTTTGACCTGTAATAAATACATTTATTGGAAATTGAATTAAATATCAGGTACATAATCTTAATAAATAGGAATCTTTAGTATTCAAGATGCAAGAAGAAAAAAAAATACCCAAGCCCACTAATATGATCCATACATTATTAGGGAATTCTACAAAATCAAGTTTTTCAGAGGACACAGATACTTCAGCAGCCAGAAAAATGTATTCAATTCCATGATACATCTGACAGTATGGACAATTAATTTCATAGAAATTTCAGGATCCATTACAGTTCAGAATGTTACTAAACTTCATTATCAGCTGATTCGGCTCTGGACAAAATAACAAGAAAGTGGTCGAAAGTGAACCAATGTTCCAATTACCACTACTTTCTTTCATAGCAAGATTGTGATAGTGATACTGGTAGTTCATGGCCAGGCGTCTGGATTCTGGCCACTTTGAGCATGCAGATTGATTATTGGGTTGAGCTTCTCTGCTCTGTTCTTATTGTTTAATGTGGAGAAGGTACTTGATAATGATCTAGAGGATTTTTGTTTAATAGCCACAACAAGGAAAATGACTTTTTCAAAGAAATGTAGAATTTTTGAACAAATCTCCTGCTGTTCAGCTTATTACAAACTGAATCCGTTCTACTTATTCTCTTAACAACACAGCATGTCTCTCTCTTTCTCCCTTTTTGTTCAGGGTTGCCTTGGAACTACTACCTAAGAGATGGGAAATCTAAGCTTTCTTGATATTTCTAGGAACTATAGCTCAGAAACATCTTCTGGTGGACCATCCTTTCACTACCTTCTGCAATTATACAATTTGAAGACATCCACAGAATATGGATGTCAAGAAACTTCCCCTATTGGCTAGAATTTAGGCAGATTTGGCCCACTAGTCAAAGATTCAGACCGGGGTCCTCACACTCTTCAACTCATCCACCCCTTCATGAAGTTTCAGTTTGCTCATTGACTCCCAAACATTTATTATGTGAAAATAATTTAATAAATACTATTTTAACTAATAATAATAATAATAATAATAATAATAATAATAATAAAGACAACTCAAGGCCACTCTCACTGGCAGCTGACTATTCAACCCTTAGTAACATTGTCGTTCTGCTAGCCACCTCACCTTCAGGACTAGGGACTAGCATGGAGCTTTACCTAGTCCCCCCCAATTAACTGACCCCAATTGACCTTTCATCATTTATTGACCACCTATTGACCCCCAGACATTGACTGACCCCCTTTTGACCCCCAACCTTTTATCAATACCTTGGCTAGACTCATTGACTTTTGCTGGTTGATATTGACCATTTTCAGGAGCCCTAATTTAGACCCTCTTCATGCACTAAAGTGAGAGTTGTGTTCATATATTCCGGGCACATAAAAGATTCAATAATTTTTCCAAGAAAATCTGTACAAGTTCCTATTCAGGTGGGTAAATTACGAAGAAGTTACTCAGGAATAGTTTTACTAACTTCCATTCAAGAGTTTAAATAACAAACTTGCTTGATCATTAGCATTAGAAAGCTAGGCCAGAAAATACTGTGAGGTCAGGATTTGGTGATATATTTCTGGATAAGACTGAGAATTCAAAGATAAAAGAACACATAACTATCAAATGAGATCAGTAATATCTCAGTATTTTATTTTTATTCCTTAATTATATCTATATAGGAACAGATTACTGTAATTAAAGATGTCCTTGGAATTAATTGAAAATTGTATGTGTAATGCTAAGTAATATTTTCTTTTGTAACTTATCCTGGATGCCAAATTTATAAGAAGCCCAATGGACCAGCTTTCCTTTTTTGGTTTACAGTAGATTTACTCACTGCCTGAAACTGTGCTGCTTCACCAATGATGATGATGATGGTAATAATAGTAATCATAATTTTAAAATCCTATATTTTCCAGTTAATCATACTCAATATACAGTAGCAGGCTGTAATCTGTATACACTTACTGGGGAAAAAGTGTAGTGACTATAATTAATCTTATTTTTGAGCACCCACACATAGAATTGTACTGATAAACTATTTTCTTAGTGCTACTGCACTTAAACAATGTTAATCTAATTTAACCAAGTCTTTGAAAATTGTGTTAATTTTTATTTATTTATTGTACTATCTGCCAAATTTAATATGACATTAACCTCTGTTTTATTCTCTTTGGACTTTTCCCTTGAAACCCTTGAGTTTTTAATTAATTTATTTTTTCATTCTAACTGAAAAATCACATTGGATTTTAACAGATGTTTGAATTCTTTAATTTCAAGTCTGTGATTCCTCCTAGTTTTCTCTCAATACTGCCAAGTTCTTAGAGAGATTTTATGTACTCATGAAAATTGATTTCTCACAGTTCCCATCAAGACCGAAAAACAAGCTCCCATCCTGACTAATATTGCACCAATAACATTTCTCTGCCACCCAGAGTCATCATGTACGAGATGGGTGGCAGAGAAATTTGATAAATTAATTAATTAAATAAATAAATAAATAGAATTTTAATGGGAAATACCATGATGAAAGTAAGAGGGAATGCCACTTTTTAATCAGATCCCAGATTCAGATTTAACTTTGGCAATGGTATTGCCTACTGATTCTCCTTTTTTGATTCTCCTTTTTCTGAATAGTTATGTTTATGAACTTCAAATAGAGGGTGGGTGGGTCAGTGGGGAGGCAGGATATTTCCA
This sequence comes from Candoia aspera, assembly GCF_035149785.1. Taxonomy (NCBI): domain Eukaryota; kingdom Metazoa; phylum Chordata; class Lepidosauria; order Squamata; family Candoiidae; genus Candoia; species Candoia aspera. Next base: position 188,958,614 of record NC_086154.1, read on the forward strand.
CATCTGAAAATTACTATAGTTGAGATATTCAAAAACTACTTAATTTAGGAAATAAATGAGGAATGGGAAGCTTTGATTTAATGAATGCTTTATATCTGCATTCTTTTGCTTATTACCTATTGATATTGTTTGTATTCTGTCCTAATCTCTGGTCTCTGGGAGATCAACAATGCACCATAAAATGTAATATATAAAATAAATCCCACAGGTCTTTGTTTTTGGCTTTTCGTGGACATGCTGGAAACAGCTCACTGCAAGCTGTTTGATATGTTGGTTTATTCCCAGATACCAAACAAAACAATGAGGTGGGATTTCATCTTTACCACATGACCAACACTGAAGCTCTCAGCTTGGACAATATGATGACTCTCAGTCCACAGGTAATAAAACTGGTCAAGTGTACATTCATCAAAGCACCGATAACGTTCCATAAATATTTTTGCTGTGTATTTGAGCCATTCTGTGTAGATCTGAGATAGTGTTGAGTTTCTCCTAGTTTTTCTTTGAAGGCAATGGCAAACCACACTGATACAGTCTGCCAAGAAAATGTCGCGAAAGCAGCATCCCCCTAAAGGGTCAGACATGACTCGGTGCTTGCACAGGAGACCTTTCACTTTCACAATCTTACCTGTGATGGGAATACTCTTCAACTCCAGACAGACAACACACCAAAGGAATCTCTGTTGAATGTGGATTTTCCAGACTGTTTACCCTGTAGAGGAAAACAAGGCAATCTGCCTGCATTTGCATGATTATATAATACAATTTTGTATCTGTGTCTTTCAAAGAACACAGCCCAGCCTGAATTCTGCTGAAAACAGATTACCTTGTTATGAAATAAAGCTTGATGATCAGTGATGAGGATAAACTCCCTTTTGTACAAGTACTGGCTGAAGTGCTGGCCTCCTTGAATCCACATTTCCCTGTGTATTTGAGTTTAATTCTTCATTGCAAATGTGAGTATAATGCAAAAGCTATCAGGTACCCACTGCCAACTTCCATGATATCTGACATAACTGTGCCAATGCCGTACTGTAAAGTACCATAAGCCAGTTTGACTGGTTACCATTGGTTATCATTCTTTCTGCTTATGTGAAAATTTCTTTGCACGGTTTTGTCCAGTGCCTTGCCCTCCCATGGATTATGTCATGGTAGCTAAATGCAAGGCAGTGGCTAAATTTGGCAGGAATCTGTTATAAGAATTAACAATCCCTAAAAAGGATTCACAACTGCTTACATTTTCTCTGCACACACCAGTAGAATTTGTGCATCAGTGGTCTGACCATAGTATGTAATCCTAGATTTAACAAACCCAGATTTGTTGCTTGGGGGGCATAGTCTGCTAATCTCTGTAGCAGTATATTGAGGTTTTGCAGAGGGATGTCACCTTTTTCTCCAGCGACAAGGAAGTAATTTAAATAGTCTTGGGTACCTGGACTGCTTTGTACACTTGATCCATGGCTCTGTGTCAAAGTGCTGGTTCCAATGCTTCTCCCAAAATAAGTGTATTATAATAACATAACTGTTTGTGTGTGTTTCTGGTAAGAAAGACTTTGAAATCTTCCCTAATTTCCACACTGTATGTAAATAGGCTTCTCCTTGGTCTGTTTGACTGAAATGCCTGTTGAAGTTTTCCTACTAACGATTAAGACTGCTATTATACCTAATCATTTGGCCAGGTGAAGGGGTTGTATTTGATTGTCTCCTCGCACGTGCTTCATGCAAATTGCATGGGGGGAGGAAACCTGCCGGACTTGTTCTTTCTTCCTTTTTTTTTCTCTGCCGGCAATGTAGGCGAGCAAGGCTTGCTCCAAGGGAGCTAAGTCCTTTAAATATGTTTTGCTTTTGTTTTGTTTTCTGAAAATAAATTATTTTTATAGAAATGCTTGGTGTGTGACTTTTTTGACCTCTCCTGGGCTAAAGGCTTTCCCAGCATCTGCCAACAGGTTATGTGCCCAGTAAACAACCCAGTAAAACCCAGAGAGAAAAGAGAGATCAACTCCACACCTCATGCACAATTTAAAGGCAGGTAGCAAAGACCTGTGAAGATTGTCTTTGAAGCCACCTGGAGATTTTCCAGCAACTGCCGGTCTACAGGACAAAGAAGCTAGCTGAGGTGACTTGCAAAAGAAGGAAGAAGCCATGGCTACCTCCCAGCCCTCAGCGATGCCTCTGGAGCGCCTATCAGAGACCAACTATTTGAATTGGGCCCTGAAGATGGAGATGTATCTTCGCAGAGAGAATCTTTGGCTGCCAATTGGTGAGCAAAACCCCCAAAATCCCAGTGCTGAATGGCTGAGACAGTATGAGCGGGCTAGAGCCACCATTATCTTGGGAGTTGAGGATAATCAGCTAGTCCACGTGCGAGGCATGCAACTTTGGGATGCTTTGAGAGACTTATATGTAAAGGCAACAGCAGGGAGTAAAGTTACTCTGACGAAAAAGCTGTACAGAGCCTACCTTAAAGAAGGAGAAAGCCTTCCTGAGCACCTGCATTATATTCAGCAGCTGTTTGTTGAGTTGCAGGAGAGAGGAATGGAATTTCCACCTCTCACAAAATCCTATATCCTCCTGTCCTCACTGAATGAAACGTGGGACACGCTGATTTGTACCCTGGAGGCTATGCCTGAAGCAGACCTCACCCCATCGTATGTTACACAGCGCTTACTCGCTGAATGGGAGAAGAGAGAGGAAAGATCCCCCCCCCATCTCCTCTGGAAAGCTGCAATACCAGAAAATGAGGGAAAAGAAGGGAAAGGAACCTGAGGCCACAGCGCTAGCAAGCCAGCGATGCTTCACTTGTGGTTCAGCTGGACATTTGCAAAGAGACTGTGCCTTGAGACCCAAGAGTAGAAAGACAGAGCAGAAGAACACAATGGCAACACAGAAGAAGGCTCTTCAGACAACCCAGATTGCACAGGTTGCTGAGAAGGGTAATTCTGATGTATGGGTGTTAGATTCTGGGGCCAGTTGTCATTTATGTAATTGTAAAAGCTCTTTTGTGTCACTGTCTAAAACTGAAAGACAAAGTGTATCTTTGGCTGATGGTCTGTGACCAAAATTATGGGACAAGGTGACTTGTATTTATCCTGCTTAGGAGAAACTGTAAAAGGTGTGTTGTATGTGCCAAATTTACAATCAAACCTTTTATCTGTGGCACAATTGGCTGCAACGGGGTATATCATAACATTTAAGAAAAATGGTTGTGAGATACGTAAAAATGGGAAATTGTGTGCTACTGGTATGTTAAAAGACTCCTTGTACATTGTGCAAAATGCAAGGAAGCCAAGCTGCAAGGCTGCAGTTGGCAACACTCCATATCATGACCAATGTGTACACCTGATGCACAGGAGATTTGGTCATGCTAATTTCAAGTATATAGCACAAATGCCACAGCTGCGTGCTGACCTAAAGATAAAACCCTGTGATAAATACTTAGACTGTGTAGTTTGCAAAGAATGCAAAACACTAAAAGCTCCTGTGAGTAAGCACAGTGACAGAGTTACAACTAGACCTTTGGAAATTGTACACTCTGACATTATTGGTCCTTTTGCTCCAAGTCTTGGACAAGCAAGGTATGCAATGACCATCATTGATGATTTCTCAAGATACACATTTATCTACATCTTAAAACATAAAGATGAGGCATTTGAGAAATTTAAAAGTTTTGTGACATGGGCAAATGGAAAATTCCCTAGGCCTGTATCTGCACTCCAATGTGATAGAGGAGGAGAATACCTTTCTCACAAATTCAGAAGGTTCCTAGTGGAAAAGGGGATAGAACAAATTCTTTCTAACCCTTACACCCCTCAGCAAAATGGTGTTGCTGAAAGAAAGGGCAGAACCTTGCAAAATGCGATGGAATGCATGTTAAAAGATTCACGATTATGTTTTAAGTACTGGGGAGAGGCAATATCTACTGCCACTTATGTACAGAACAGGTTGTATAACTCTGTGATTCAGGACACTCCATTCCATTTGTTTTATGGTGTGAAACCAAAGGTAAGCCATCTTAGAGTGTTTGGTAGCACTGCATGGGTTCACATTCTGAAACAGCAGAGAAGGAAAGGAGGCCCCACAACAAAGAAAGCCATCTTTGTTGGCTATGAACAAAGCCAAAGGAGCTACAGGTTCATAATGGGAGAGAAACTGATAATTAGCAAAAGCGCTTCTTTTGCTGAACAAAACTGGGGGAGATTAAATTCTAGCTCTCCAGTTGAACTGACCACCACAAGAGAACAGCAAGGACTTGCTGATGGTGATCTTTTGCCTGATGAGGACATTAAAGCAGAAAAGCAAACTGATGATCTGTCTGATGAGACAGATGCTTCTCAGGAAAGTGATAGGAGTCAAAATTTAAGCCCTGTATTACCTCGCAGATCTCAGAGGAGTAATAAAGGCATTCCTCCATCACGTTTTCAGGCTGAAACAGTAAAGGCTTTTCACATATTCACAGAACCTGAGTCTTTAGAACAAGTGAATGCTTTACCACCTGAGATTGCACAAAATTGGCATTCTGCCATGCAACAGGAGTTAGCATCCTTGAAAGAAAATAAAACATGGAAACTGGTAAATCTACCTCCCAATGAACGCTGTCTGGGTTGTAGGTGGGTTTTCAAACTGAAAAGGGATGCTGATGGCAAAATCCAAAAATATAAAGCAAGGTTGGTTGCAAAAGGGTTCACTCAAAGGAAAGATTTAGACTTTGATAAGACTTTTGCACCAGTTACTAAAGGTGAATCAATTAGATTACTGTTAAAAGTTGCTGCACTCAAGGGAATGTCAGTTAACCACTATGACATTCAAACTGCATTTCTCTATGGTGATTTAGACCACAGATTATACATGCAGCAACCCCCTGGCTATGAAAAAGGGGAGAATCTAGTCTGTGAACTGCAGAAGTCAATCTATGGGTTAAAACAAGCTGCTAGATCCTGGAACCAAAAAGTAGATGAAAAACTGCAGAATTTTGGTTTTGAAAAAGGAAAAGCAGATCCCTGTGTATATATGAAGGACAAACAAGGCTGTATGTATCTGTGCATTTATGCTGATGATTTGCTGCTGTTCACATCAACAGAAAAACAAAGGCTTGATTTTGAAGCCTGTATGAAAAGCCATTTCATATTAAAAAGCCTTGGAGTTGTGACCAATTACCTAGGTTTGGAAGTACACAGAGACAAGGATGGTAGCTTTCTGTTAAACCAACGTGGTAAAATTCAAAAGCTGCTAGAAGATTTTAATATGCAAGACTGTAAACCAGTCTCTACTCCGATGATAATAGATTTTCAGAAAGATATAGGAGAAACTCAACTGAGGCAGAGAACTATAGATCTGCAATTGGAAGTTTACTGTACATTGCAAATCATTCTCGCCCAGATATCTCAAATTCTGTGGCCATTTTAAGTAGACAGAGAAGCCTACATCTACTGGAAAAGCAGCATTGAAGAGGTTAATGAGGTATTTGCAAGGAACAAAGAATTATTGCCTGAAGCTAAATGCCTCTGGAACTGAGAAATTGCAGGCTTTTGCCGATTCTGACTGGGGAGCAGATGTCAGTGACAGAAAATCCACTTCTGGGATTTTAATTCAATTTGCTGGATCTAGCTTAGGCTGGCATTCTAGAAAACAAACACTTGTTGCTCTTTCCACTGCAGAAGCAGAGTTTTATTCTCTAACACAAACCTGTAATGAGGTTACATGGTTTAAACATTTGTTAAAAGACATAGGCATGGAAGTGAACCAGCCTATAACTGTTTATGAGGATAATCAAGCTTGCATTGCTATGGCAAAATCTGAAGCCTGCAGAAGTAGAACAAAACATATCGATATTAGATATCAATATATCAAAGATATGATAAGCAAAGGAGAAATAATGTTAAAATATTGTGAATCAAAAGACATGATTGCTGATATTTTAACCAAACCTCTTCCTGTACCAAGACACACACAGTTGTCAGAGAAGATTGGTTTGCATCTTAATCTGTAGTATAAAAAGGGGAGTGTTGAGGTTTTCCTACTAACGATTAAGACTGCTATTATACCTAATAATTTGGCCAGGTGAAGGGGTTGTATTTGATTGTCTCCTCGCACATGCTTCATGCAAATTGCATGGGGGGAGGAAACCTGCCGGACTTGTTCTTTCTTCCTCTTTTTTTTTCTCTGCCGGCAATGTAGGCGAGCAAGGCTTGCTCCAAGGGAGCTAAGTCCTTTAAATATGTTTTGCTTTTGTTTTGTTTTCTGTAAATAAATTATTTTTATAGAAATGCTTGGCGTGTGACTTTTTTGACCTCTCCTGGGCTAAAGGCTTTCCCAGCATCTGCCAACAATGCCGTCCCATTTAAAATTCCCACAGAACCTGACAGGGTCTTTCTTTTTAGCTACTGCAACCATAGAGATGGCCCCTGAGCAACAACCAGCTTTTAAAAGAACTCCCTCAACTACTGTCTGATCTAGTTCACTTCCTATCTTGTTGCAGATGGAGCTGGACATACACTGTGACCTGAACTTTAGCCAAACTTGCAACACTCAGAGTGCATTTAAAATTTAACCGCATACACTGCAAAGAACTGTTTTTGCTTGCATTTATGGTATCTGAATTGGTCTACAATCAATAATGGTTTGGGAACAAAATGTTCCTTTGTTATTGCTATTAGTTATGTAAAGTTGAATTGTATGGATTCTTGTGGAGAACTTAAATGATTTAAGCCCCTCTGTGTATAAGGTCATCTGTGATACTGTCAGACACATTGATCTTTCCAATAAAGCCAGCCAGCCAGCCATCCTGCTGTGATCTTTTCCTTTTCCCTTTTTTTCCCACCCACTGTGACCAGTTCAGTGTTATTCTTCCTGTTTTGATTTTTTAAAAAACTGCCCTATCTCCCCCCCCCCTTTTAAATAATCCCACTTCATCATAACCTTTGTGCCTTTTTTTTTGCTTATTGAACAAAAGTCCCTAGAGACAGGAGTAATTTTTCTACTGAAAAATCCAGTTATTTACTGAAATCCTTGTTAACCACCAGAATCACTTGGTGAATTGGCTGCCATATAAAGTGAATAAATAATATATTGGTTTCCTTTTAATCCTTATTAAGTTGTCCAGAGTTATTGTCAAGTGGGTGGCCCTAGAAATTTAAATTAAAAATAAGTAAGCCAATTTCTAGCAAATTAATTAGTTGTAGTTCTCACAGACACAGAGTCTGCTTAATCAGTCAATAACAATAGGAACTAAATACACTATATCACCATAAATCAATTGTATTCAAGGTGATTTAAATCAATTTTCCTTGTAATAATTCTACTTTTGTTTTAGGAAATGTTTTTGTTTATTGTCTGACAATGGAAGAAAAGTATTATGTGTTATTCCTCATGGAAAATTAAGCTTTTCTCAAAACACTTTCACCTTGCTCAAATAGAACAAATGAAATACTGCCATTTATCTCCAATACCAAGTTCCTATGCACAAATTATCTAAATTAGATCAGTAATGGACAGTTTCTGAGGTGTCTGTGGGAGCTGGGTGAAAAAAGTCAAGATGGCATTGTGAGCTGGGGGTGAAATAAAAAGGGCAAATGTTTCAAATTCATATGAAGGGTAAATGTTTCAAATTCATGGGATCGAACGTGGGTCTTAACGGGCGAAATTTAGCAAGATTGTAAGCCAAGCCCTCTAAGGAGGGGGCGGCAGAAAGGGTATAAAAGTCCTGAGCTGAGTTTGTTCAGGGTTCCTTCTTCTTACCTGGAGGAACCCGCCTTTGCAAACGCGTTACAAATAAAAACTCTTTTCTCTGTATCATTGAACCTTGTGAATTGGAATTCTTCTGGGAGGTTTTTCCCGCTGACAATTTGGCGAGCCAGGCAGGAGCCTGAGGTTCAGGACCGATCCAGAGGGGTTGCTATGAGAGGGTAAGTGGCCACCGCTTCCCGTTGTTGAAGTGTCCCTGTTCAAGACCCCTCGGGACCGCCTGCCCAGGTTCCTATACAGAGCGACGATCCAGAGAAAAGAAGCGAAGCCCGACTGTTGGAGCAGTGGGTGGAGAAGGCCAACCGGTTGGTGGGTAAAGTCCAGCTGATTTGGAGATCAATTGGTGGACCGATCGAAGGCCCTGACGAGGGCTGGAATAGGTGAGTTGTAAGGCTTGGGGAGTCGTGACTGACCGTGGGGCCCATGTGTGGGTGGTTAAACAGTCGCAGTTCCTGCAGGTAGCCGTGAGAGTCCGGTGCCTCAGGTCGGCTGTAGTGTTCCCTTGGGGATGGGTTTAGAAGAAGTCAGATTTTAAAAATAGCCAGCATCTGCTGGGAGTCTGATAAGATCTCGCCGTGAAAGAGAGGGCTTAAAATTCGTATCCAGCGTGGGCTGGAGTCCTCCTATTTGGGGCGAGATCAGGAAGAGACCAGTCAGTCATGGGGAAAGAACAGAGCAAACTACCTAGAAGATCGGGGGCTGGAAATGTAGGATTTTCCAGCGGAGGGCCAGATCCGGATGTGCCCTTAGGACAGGTTATAAACCAGTGGAGCGTGCCATGGCTAAAGAAGTATACAAAAGGATTAGAGAAGGTGAGGATGATTAGGTTGTGCACAAAACAGTGGCCAAAATACCCCTTGGTCGATCCTGAACGCCCTTACTTTTGGGATCCGAATGGGATGTCCGATGGGTATTGGATCACTCAATTAAGGAACTATGTGGAGGGACATGGTCTCACAGACCAGGTTCCCTATGTGGAAGTCTGGTACCATGTGTCTTGGGAAGGGCCAGACCCGCCAGTGGACATTTTTGTAAGCCAAGGAGATAGTAATGACGAGGACTGGATTCCGAGACCCATGCCGTTGGTGCCAGCTCCTCCTCCTCTACCTCCTCCCCAAGCAGCACCATTGGCTCCTGCTGCTCCTCCGGCTTATCCGGGCTTGTGAAGGGAACTGGCTCAATTGCATAAAGACCTGGAGACCTTGCCTCTAGGAGGAAGACCGGGTGAACCCATCCCGGCCTTCCCAGTCAGAGAAGTCCCGAGTGGGTTAGATGCCCAAGGAGCCCCGGTCACCGTGTTTGTGGCCATACCTATAAAACCTGCGGAATTACGGGACTTAAAGAAAACTCTTCCAAAACTTCATGAGGATGCTCATGAGGTGGCAGAACAGCTGGAGCTGTTCCTGGGGCCAGCCGATTATACCTATCAGGAATTGATGTTCATCTTGGCTCACCTGTTCACCCTGGAGGAGAGGGAGCTGATCAGGCGAAGCGCCATGGCAGTGTGGGGAAGGCGAGGAGGTTGGGGACCCCAGGTGGTGGCAGCTGATGTGAAATACCCGGCAGCTGACCCAGGGTGGGACATTAACAACGCAATTCACCGAGAACACATGAGGGACTTGAAATTAATAATCCTAGAAGGAATAAAAACAGCTATACCACAGGGCAAGAACTTGACAAAGGCTTTTGAAATAACTCAAGGGAGGGAGGAATCTCCGGGTGAGTTTTGCAACCGTCTGCGGGAGGGGTTGACAAAGTTCTCGGGCATTGCGTCTGAATCGCCGGCCTTCGAGAGCATGTTAAAAATGCAGTTCGTGACGAAGGCTTGGCCAGACATCCAGAAGAAGATTCAGAAGATCAACGGGTGGACTGACACTGGGATTACTGAATTGCTAAGGGTGGCCCAACAGGTCTTCGTGAATCGAGAGTCTACAAAGACACGGCAAAAAACTCAAATGATGATGGCCGCAGTTTGAGCCACGGCTAAAAATGAGATGGACCAGGGGAATCAGAGAAGGTGGGAAGAGAGGGGTCACCCCAGAAAGGGGGATGGGAGACGTAACTTGGAAAGGTCTGGGAGGAATTGGGATAGTAGAAATATGGGAAGGAGGGGTGATGAGAGGAGGGATAAGAGTGACCTCTTTGCTGGTAAATGTTTCCGATGTGGCAAGGAAGGGCATTATGTGCGGAGATGCCCTCTCTGGGATGAAGCCAAGGAAGGGGGGGGGGAAGGCCTATGCCCTGTATGACTAGGGAGGTTCCGACTCTCCAAGAGGGACCCATGGAGAGCCACTGGTAAAACTGTTAGTGGGTCCCGACCGCCAGGAACGGACATTCCTGGTGGACACGGGTGCTAGCCAAACTTCGCTTTGCGAGCTGGTGCCTGGCAGGAAAAAGGTCCAAGGAAGCAGTCTCAGAGTTGTGGGAGTTAGTGGGAATACCCAACTGGCTGAAGTGCTCAAGGGAGTGGAATTGGAGAGGGGTAAAGATTGTGTATCCATTGATGTATTGTATTTACCCCAGGCAGGAATTAATTTGTTGGGAAGAGATTTGTTGCATGTGTTTGGGTTTGAACTCTGGAATAAAAAGGAGGATACCCAAATGTGCCCTTTAACAGAACTGGAGGAAACCCAAATAGATCCAAGTGTGTGGTCAGAGAATGGGGGAATGGGAAAAATGAACATTCCTCCTATTCAAATTATGGTCAAACCAGGAGTCACAAAACTTTGGACCCCGCAGTATCCCTTAAGTAAAAAGGGGAGGGAGGGATTAAAGCCAGTGATAGACACCCTTTTGGAACAGGGACTGTTGGAACCAACTATGTCCCCTTTTAATTCTCCTATCTTGGCGGTGCCCAAGAAGGATGGGAAATACCGGCTGGTGCAGGATTTGCGAAAAATTAATGAAATAGTTGTGCCCCGCTTTCCCACTGTCCCGGACCCTTACACCATTCTGGGGCAGATATCGGTGGAGGATAAGTGGTTCACTGTTATAGATCTAAAGGATGCCTTTTGGTCTTGCCCGCTTGATGAGGGCAGTCGACCACTTTTTGCCTATGAATGGAAAGACCTGGAGACAGGAAGAAACCGGCAGTTGAGGTGGACAGTGTTGCCTCAGGGATATACTGAGAGTCCATTGTTGTTTGGGCAAGCGCTGGAGGAAAAATTGCAGGAGTTTACAGAAAATACTGAGGGCGGGGTAACATTGCTCCAGTATGTGGATGACTTATTGCTGTCAGGAAAAAAGAAAGCTGAAGTGACTGAAAGATCGATTCAATTGCTGAATTGGTTAAAAGAGCTAGGATTGAAAGTGTCAAAAGGAAAGTTACAGTTTGTGGAAAACAAGGTGAGATATTTGGGACATTATATTTCCCAGGGGATCAGGTCCCTGGACCCTGAGAGGATAAAAGGGATAATGAGTTTACAGCCTCCACGGAATAAAACTGACGTGAGAAGGGCTTTGGGGTTGTTAGGATACTGCCGTTTGTGGATTGACCAGTATTCAGTGCTAGCCCAATCCCTGTATAGGAAGCTAACTGAGAGCTAGAAAGATCAGGTTGAGTGGACCGGACTTGATGAGGAAAAATGGAAAACATTGAAAAGGGCGCTGACCTCAGCTCCGGTGTTAGCATTGCCAAATTTAAAATCACCTTTTCATTTATATATTACTGTGAGTGCTGGGACTGCCATTGGAGTTCTAGCCCAGAAGAGAGGAGGTTGTTTCCAACCTGTGGCTTTCTTAAGTAAGCAATTGGACCCCGTGGCCCAGGGATGGCCCGCTTGTGTGCAGGGAGTGGTGGCAGCTGCAGTATTGGTGGTTGAAAGTAAGAAGCTGACCTTTGGAGGGGCAATCATAGTGCATTCCCCTCATCAGATAACTTCTGTATTAAGCCAACTAGCTACTACTTGGATGAATGAGGGTCGAATTTTAAAGTATGAGACCCTGCTGAGAACGGACCCCATGATTGTGGTAGGGACAGACAAGAACTTAAACCCTGCTGAGTTTCTGGTGGGAGAGAGAAAGGAGTGGGAACCAGAGGAGCACGATTGTCAGGCTTTGATCAACCTACAAACGAACGTTAGGGCTGATTTGGAAGAGGTGCCTTTCAACACAGGGGAAAGATGGTTTATTGATGGGTCAAGTAAAGTGGAGGAGGGAAAGAGAAAGTCGGGTTTTGCTATTGTAGAAGGAAATGGAGAAGTGGTAGAGAAAGGAGCCTTACCACCTGCATGGTCAGCACAAAGGTGTGAACTCTTTGCCCTGACCAGAGCCCTGGAATTAGCTGAGGGAATGGAGGTCACTATCTGGATGGACTCGAAATACGCCTGGGGAGTGGTCCATACCTTTGGTAAAATATGGCAAGAAAGAGGATTTATTAAAGCTGATGGAAAGCAGGTGGAGCAGGTTCAGCAGGTGGAGCAGACTTTAGAGGCACTAACTCGGCCTCAACGGGTGGCAGTAGTGTATGTTCCTGCTCATCAGAAAGGCCAGAGTCCAGAGGTGGTAGGGAATAGGTGGGCAGACAAATGGGCGAAAGAGGCGGCTGGACAGGTAGAGCTTCAAATGGCTCAAATACCAGTACTAGAGAAGCCTGAGGAGCCTGCCTGGGAGCCTGGTAAGAAGGAAAGAGAGAGGTTAGAAGCTGAGGGTTGTGAAAAGAAAGAAAAAGGATGGAGGACAGCAAATGGAGTGGAAGTAATATCTCCAGTGACTATGAGGGGGATTTTAGAGAAAGTCCATGAGGGAGGGCATTGGGGAACTGATGCTCTGGTTGAGGCTGTAAAAAGAACATACTGGAGTTTGAATATGTGGACAATTGCTCATAGTGTGTGTTGGAAATGTCTAATATGTTTAAAGGTAAATAAAAGGGCAGCAAGAAAAAAAGAGGCAGGAGGCAGACCACTGGCCTCCTGGCCATTCCAGAGAGCACAAATAGACTATACAGACTTGCCAGAAAAAGGGGGGTGGAAATATCTGCTGGTAATCAAGGATCAGCTAACAGGATGGGTCGAGGCTTTTCCTACCAGGAAAGCCACAGCAGCTATGGTAATTAAGGTCCTGCTGGAACAAATCATTCCGAGATATGGGATGATGGAATGTATTGATTCTGACAGGGGAACACATTTTGTCCAAAGGGTTTTGCAAGGAGTAATGGGGGCAGTGGGGGTGAGATGGGATCTACACACCCCTTGGCATCCGGAATCCAGCGGAAAGGTAGAGAGAGCAAATGGGGAGTTAAAAAGGCATCTGACCAAATTACAGCTGGAGAATGGATTGCCATGGACTAAAAATCTCCCAATGGCACTCCTACAGATGAGGACCTGTCCTAGGAAGGATGTGGGGTTGTCTCCTTTTGAAATGTTAATGGGTTGCCCCTATTTGGCAACTATAGGAAACCCCATTCCTGAATTCCGGGATATGTTCCTTCAAAAATATTTGCAGGCCCTTTCGTGTTCCTTATCTTCCCTACACAAACAGGGCCTGTTGGTGCAAAGACCTCCGCTGATTGGCAGCCAACATCCTCACGAAGCTGGTAGTTGGGTCCTGATAAAAACTTGGAGGAACAAAAAGTTGCAGCCTAGCTGGGAAGGACCATTCCAAGTGCTGTTAACCACAGCATCAGCAGTCCGCACCAAAGAAGGAGGTTGGACGCACTACAGCCGAGCGAAGGCGGTGCCAGCCCCTGAACCATCTCAGTGGAAAACCATCCCAGTGGAAGGACAGCCATTGAAAGTGACTTTGAAACGATGAGATACCTTTTTGGTGGTGCAATTGTATTAAATATGTCTGTATGTATTACCTGTGAAATGTGGATGAAGAATGGGTGGATTAAACGGGTGGAGGAACATGCAAGGTTATTAAATAAAACCAATTGTTGGATATGTGGGAAAATACCAGCCCATGGGTCAGAAGGGGGAAATTGGGATTTTATTCCTTTAAGAAAGAGTGAGTGGAGTGATGCTAGTGAAAGCCAAATATATGCCTGGAATGGAAAACAAAATAATACGATTGGAATGATAGGGGGGCCAGGGGTTGACTCTGCAGCATTATGTATTGCTTCTAACCAAACTAATGGGATCGATGTAGGATGGTATCCTTCTTGTCAGAACTACTGGAATCAGACAAACCTGTGTAAGGTAGATAATAAAAGTAGTCCTGCTTGTAGTGTGGCTAGCATGATGAAAGGGGCAGCTAACTTTGGTGTGGTAGAGGTTCAAAAAGGGGACTCCCAGCAAAATGACCCTGGGTATTTGTTCCTGGGACCCGGATATTGGTTCCTATGCGGCCCGAGGGCTTATAAAGGATTACCGTTACCTTGGAAGGGGGTGTGTACTATTGAAAAGGTATCCCCAAACTTGCGAATTATACCTCAGGATCATCTTCCTAGGCACCTTAGAGTGAGAAACAGGAGGAATATACAAAACCCCATAGGTGGAGGAGTGGGAACAGCAGTGGGAGGAGCCATATGGGCAAACCTTGGAGTGGGCCTAAACTATAGAGACATTCTCCTCTTAAGTAATTGGACCAAAGGGATGTTTAACTCATCCATTAAAAACTTTAAGGCTTTGAATCAGGAGGTGGGACAGATGAGGCATGTAGTCCTTCAAAACCGGGAAGCATTGGATCACATATTGGCCACTACTGGAGGAGTGTGTGCACTCCTACACGAATACTGTTGTGTTTATATATCAGATAATCAGGTCAATATCACCCACACAATTAAAGAAATGGAGAATTCCATTAGTCAACATCACGAAGAGTGGTTTTCATCCAGTAAAAAAGGTGACTGGGATTGATTATGGAATTGGTTACCAGGGTTTGGATGGGTAAAACAGCTTTTGCTAATTACAATTGTTGTAATTTGTATTCTTCTGTGTATGTGTTGCTGTATTCAGTATGCTCCATTATGTACTAAAAGCTTAAAGAATTGTTGGGAGAATTGTTGTATTTCTTGGAAAAATGAGCAAGCCATGCTACTTGAATTCGAAACAAAGTGGGCAGAAAGAAAAAGGGGGGATTGTGAGCTGGGGGTGAAATAAAAAGGGTAAATGTTTCAAATTCATATGAAGGGTAAATGTTTCAAATTCATGGGATCGAACGTGGGTCTTAACGGGCGAAATTTAGCAAGATTGTAAGCCAAGCCCTCTAAGGAGGGGGCGGCAGAAAGGGTATAAAAGTCCTGAGCTGAGTTTGTTCAGGGTTCCTTCTTCTTACCTGGAGGAACCCGCCTTTGCAAACGCGTTACAAATAAAAACTCTTTTCTCTGTATCATCGAACCTTGTGAATTGGAATTCTTCTGGGAGGTTTTTCCCACTGACAGCGTGATGCTGTACATGTGGGAGGAGCTACAAGAGGAGAGATTTTGACCATGTGTTTGTAGCACCACCTTGAATTTTTAGACCCTCTGCCCCATGAACACCCCAGAACGGTATGTCATTCCTGATTCAGCAAGTGGCTTCAGTGATAAAAGGGAACCATAGCTTCCAATCTCTCTGAAGGCTGCTTTTGATATTTCAATACATTTGAGGGGGTCGTGCTACTATGACAACGGCAAAAGACATTTCCATCTCTACAGTATGTGTCTTCTTTCTCAATTTTATTGGAAGGTTTATTTTGCACTTTGCCTTTCTGGCCAGCTCTCCACAAACACTTTTAGATGGGGATAGAGATAACTCCATCAAAGACACTTGCCTCCATTTTTTTTATGACTACAGAAGCTAGATATAAGGCGATGCTGTTCTGTTTCAGACAAAAACGGGGTACAATTCAGGATAGGCAGCTTAGGGTTTTAATGTTTGTACGGGCAAACCTGAGAACTGGGAACTGAACTGCAAAACACCTGAAGGGCCTTAGATTGTCTATCTCTGGTTTAATGAAAATTATCCAAGGTCTTCCCAGAAACTAGTATAGAATATAGCTACTGTGATACCAGTTGGAATAAGGCTTTGGCACCACTCTTGTGCTTGTTGAAATATATCCTGGTCTGTTTCTGATAATGAGCTGAAGTGCCCTAACTAGTCATGACTTTCTATGTCTTTCAGAAACAAAAAAGTCTATTTTAATTTATATTATATTTACTACTAGTAGTATTGTAAGGATTAATAAACAATTTTTCCAGCTTCAGGTCATGACTTGAAGGCAAATATTTAAGATTGTTGAAATCAGTGCCTTTGGTAGACTCACTGGCCCTGGGCCTTAATGACCTGCCTCCTCCCACAAATCATAATTAGAAGAAGTCAAGACCTAGGAAGTTTGGATGGATCTGCCCTATGTATTATACTAGAATTTCCTTATGAGAACGTTTTTTTTTGGGGGGGGGATATAGATCTTTTTATTTTATTTTCATTTTTTCTTCCTTTTCCCCTTTTTAATGAACATATTTTTGTATTGTTTTAATTTATTAGGTTTTATCATTGCACTCTAATGATTGGTTTTTATGGTAAATTGATTCAAGAAGTGGCTACATGGGAAATGCTACAGAAATATAGTAAGTAATAAATAGCAATTATTGTTTCAACTCACTGAAAATCTTTCATCTTCAGCATAAAATGACTGAGGAAAAATCATGTCTGGACTAACATATTCCATACTGCAGAATTCTTTATCAGGCACAGGTGTTTGCTGAAAGCTTTGATCCTCTCTATTCCTCAAATGATCTCCAAGGTGCAATGTAGTAGATTAAACAATATAATAAAACAATCAGCGCAGAGGAACAGCATCTCAAAATAAGCACAGAAATTTGTGCAGACCGTTTCAATGTTCCTCCGAAGAAACAAAGAAAGAAAGAACCCTCAAGACTGAATATAGGAAAGAGAATATCAGCTCTAGAGAAGAGGCTAAACCAGGTAAGCAGACCAGCTGCAAATCAAGATGAGACCAGCATGAGCAGAAATATCATCATCTGAAGAACTACGATGACCATGTACTTCTTTGGGCATTGCTGCAATGCTGTTGATGCACACAGACTGATTTTGTTGACAAGGAATATTAGGGATTGCAGAAGAAGCAGAAACTAGTTGTTATTTGGTGGGGGGATACAGGGAGTTACAGAGGGAAGTAAGAGGTTGGAAAGCCATTGTATGAACTTGAACACATTGTTTCTTTTACAAGAAAAACAATTAGGATCCAAAATAACGACCTTATAAGGGAACCCGCTGGTAGCAGGCTGAGAAATACTTCTAGTAAGAAGTTGTCAACTATTTTTTTGCCACACTAGTATATTTTAAACTCAATTCGCAAGTTACCTTTGATTGTGATTCAGCTCCAAACCCAGTTTCCTTGTGTTCAACCCCTAGCCACACAAAGAATCTGTAAAAATGCTGTTCATTGACCAGACTACCTCAACGGTGTAGTTAAGTCAAGTCTCATAATTTCATGCAGGCAAATGAGTAAGGAAGGCATACAATATAGCCTCCACTCATTGGAGGTTGAGTCCCTGACTTGTCATGTCTTGTTGTATTGTAATGTCTAGGTCAGGGTTTCTCAACCAGATTCCATGGAACCCTAGGGTTCCGTGAGAGGACATTAGTGTTGGAGGTATCAGCAAATCAGCATGCCTTATTAGCATGTGGATGAGCTCATTTTAGGATGCAGATTCTCCATGTGTTTCTGGAGGAAGCTGTTTGTTGCCCCTCCCACATTCCTCACTTCCTCTTCCTCCTCCTTCTACCTTCTGGGAAGAAGCATGCTTTTGCAGCTCTCTCCATCTTGGGGCCATGCATGGGCCTAGAGTCAGAAGTTTTTCCTCTTCTGCACACAGCCTTCAGCAGCAATGTGGGGTGAGGGTAAATTAAGTTTAGGGAACAGATAAAAGAACCAGAATAATCATCTTTTCTACTGAGATGGATGTAACTGAACCAAATAAATCAGTAAGACTCTTTTTACTTATTTTTTGAAACTACTTTGTCTAAGTGTGTAATTCTTTATGCTTGGGTGGGCTAAGTGTGTAAGATCAATATCCTATATTTCTCTAACATGCTCATTAATGCTATTTAAGATAATATTCTTTTTCTGTGTGCATCTTTAACTGTGTTAAGCTCTGCTCCATTCAGTGGTCCTAGCTGTCCACTTAATGGTTTCAACTAGGGGTTCCCTGGGAGTTCACAATTTATTTAAAAAATTATTTCAAATTCGGGCAACTTCACATTAAAGAGGTAAGTTTCATTATTTATCTTTAGTTTGAGAATACTGTTAATGCATATATATGTCATGCGCTGCCTACCACTGAGTGAAACACAGACACTGATTCAGGGAAGAGCAGGTTCAGGTTTATTTCAGCGTAGTGCTAGACAAGAAAAAAGCTGAGAGTGAAGGGAGCGCACCGGTGCGGGGTTTAAATAGCCCGCGCCGGTCAGCGCCCCCCCCCTTTGGGTTGTGTCATCCCCCCCCAGTCCTGCATGCTTCCGTGCCGGTAGGTGAAGGGTTGCAGGGCCCCTGCTGGTGTCCCGTGCTTCGCCCATAATCGGTTTCTTTCTCCGGCCGGTGATTGCTGTCAGCTGGGCTATCTCCGTTGCGCTTTGCTGACAGCTTCAGGTGTGCCTCGTGATCCGCCCTGTCTTTGTCTTTCCTTTTTCCTCTTTTGTGTCCTGATGGCTGGGTCATCCGGCCGGGGTCATTCCCTTCTCCTCGGGGTCTGTGTCTGTTGTTGTGCGTGCTTTGCTTATCTTAAATCCCTTCCTCTGCTTCCTAGGTATTGTCATGTGTGCCGTTGTGCTGATGCCTTCAGCTCAACGGTACTCATGACAATATACAGGCCTACACATGAAACAAATATAATAATGAAAAATACTTCACGGATTCCTCCAGGGTCCATTTTATTAGCAGTTACAAGTATAGACATTGCTCTTAGAGGGGCCAAATTTTTCACTGTGGCTTGTTGAGTTCACTACATTGCTCTTCCAAGTCTCTGGTTAGTCATAACTTATTCTGGCCCTGAGTTTTATCTGGATCTTGCCAATATATTTTTGTGCTATTTTGTTTTGCTTTGTTATCTTCTTATTGTGGATTGAGTCAATGACCATCATAAAGATTTGATTTTGATGGATGAATGGATATTGTACTCCATCCCTGCTCTTCAGCCACTATGAGAACCAGGCAGATTGCTAGAACCGAGAAACATCTCTCCTCTGCCTAGCATATAAAGGCACCACTCCATTCTTTGCTGCTGCAGCAGACTGTATAGGTAGTCCTCATCCTATAAAGGGTGACCACCACAGCACTGAACGAGGGGATTTAAGACCATTCTTCATATTTGCAGCATCCCTATGGTCATGTGATCACAATTCAGGCACTTGGCAACCAGCTTGCAATTATGATGGTTGCAGCATCCCACGGTCACGTGATCACCATTTATGACCTTTACTGCCGGCTTCCAACAAGCAAAGTCAATGGGAAAGCTGGCAGGAGGTTGCAAATGGTGATCAGTGACTGCAGGATGCTGCAACTACGAGGGATTCACCTAATGATGGCAACTGGAACTGTCGCAACTGCCATTGTAAGTTGGCACAGTCACATGACGTCGCGCTTTGTGATCACATCGCTTAGCAACCAGGTTGCCAGTCCCAATTACCATAGTTAAGCAAGGAGTACCTGTAAATTATTCTGCAAGGCTAAGTAAGTTTTGTTGATTTATTTGCAATGCTGATAATATATCTATATTTACAGTATATCTTGCCTCTTTGAAGTGTAGCATAAAACATATTCTAAAACAAGTTGCATAAAAGAATAATAGTACATAATAATAAAAATTGTATATCATTACTTGACACACCGGATACATATCAAACTACATTATCATCTGAACTGCTGATTCTAGCCCATGTAGCTTTAGAATACAACCATGAATTTCCCCACCTTTTTGCTGTATTGTTTTATGCTTTGTGGGGCAGAAGGCAGATAAAGGCCAAGATATTTTGCTGTTGGAGGTAAAAAACAAGATGGTGTCTCCATCCCACATACAGAAGTAACAGAATCTCACTCAACGTTGGCCACATGAGAGTGCCCTGCATTATATCTATAAAGAGTGGGATAGTTTAAGGTTGCAGACGTACATACAGTATAACATCCTGCTCTTGTTCCTTCTCTGCTCCATCTACCACCGGCATCCCCTGCATCACCCTGCCCAGTAACAGGGCTGGCCCTGGAGAAGGGGAACATGTCCATTGGAGTTTGCTTAGCACAAGACAAGTTGACTCTCAAGTTCCTACTGAAACAGCGGCTCCATTATGAACATGGTAGCATCTTTCAGGTTAGCAATCCATATGGGTGGCAAATAAATTATTGGCTGTTAATTTTGGGGGCCCTTATTACTTTAAAAGGTATCTTTCAGATATAGAATATAATAGGGCTGTATAGATCCTTCAGTGAGCACAGATGATTTCACAAGAGCCCTGAAGCAGCTGCATTTAGAACAGCTGTTTCACAGTGTGGCTCCAGAGGTACAAGATGCTTCACAGGAGGATCTGAACAGCCTTGGAATTGATGGAGTTTTTAAAGGTTAATAAAAGACCTCCAAGCAACTAACAACAATCTTGCAAAGTAAAAGCATGAACTAAAACTTGCACATTAAGCTTAATTACATTCAGAAAATAATTCAGTCTTCACACAGTAGTTAGATGAAGAGAAAAAAAAAGGTAGCTTACATTTATTCAGTAGATCTGGATATAAGTAGCTTCATAGTGGAAAGCACTTATTCATCACTGGTTCTTTGTAGACACTTTCTATGGAAATAGAAAGTCTGCATGCAAGCGAGATGAGAGGACGAGAGCTGCATTCTGCAGCACCTCCTGCCTGCAGGTGTGCCCAAGAGGTAATGGAGATTGTTAATCCCCAAACCCAAGGAGGAGGAGGAAGTGGAAATCAGGTGACCCATGTGACATCCCACAAGCACAATAGAGATGCATTTACTAGAAAGACCCCTTTATGCTTATGAGACAATACTGAGTTGACCCCTGATAATATAACAGGAATATAATCCCTGGTAATTTTCTCTACATGTTTGCATGTTGGGTACCCATTTAAAGCTTGTAAATTGAAACTTATAATATTTTTTTTATAAAATAGTAACACTCTTTAATATTTAAATTGTAACTCTCTTTAAATTGGGAAAAAATGAAAATATTATATTTAATATCTTTTTACCATCGATTCCTCTCCTCCCACATTGCCTCTGAGCACCTATGATGTACTATTGAGGCCCTTGTGAATCCCCTGGGCTGTGTGAGATCACCAGATTGGTCAATTAATCACTGACTTCCTCATCAGAGCTACATCTGCCTCACAATTTTAATGTTTGAGTAGTGAAACAGAATACATCTTCAAATTTGGGGAAAAAATTTGCCTTGCTTAATTCCACCAAGTCATGTGTTCCACCTGGACCTGACTCTAGGCTCTTTGAGTACAATCATCTTTGAATTCAGCAGTTTGCAACTGGAGCATGACAAATCTTTGGTCACCTTGGGAAAAAGCTGAACTGTTTCTAAAGTAGCCCTAATCTGGCCAAGCCAGATAGTCCTTTTAGGTATTTTGTGTCTGAATGATCTATGATAATGTTAATGGGGTTTGTCATTTATTTGGATGTATTACTCCGCCAAGGGCAAGGCCTGTGATTTTAAACAATTGTGTTTGTGTATAAAGAATTTATACATTGTTTTTCTGCAGTTTCTAGATATTCTGTTTTGCAATTATAAGTAATTAACATATCTTTAATGATATTTTTATTTTGCTCTACATTAAGGGTTATTTTTCTTTTTACTCCATACACACATTTAACCTCTAGCACAAAATTAAGAATTATGAAGTTATATATAGAGGGGAAAGCTGTGTTCTTTAAAAAAGCCTGTTAAAAATGCAAATCTATGCAATACGCATGCCAAAATAGCTGCTCTAGTAAGTGAAACTAATGTGCTGTACTTGCCAGCACAATAATCCAAAAATGGGATTGATCCCAAAAAGCTATGCTCTGAATTCCACCTTTCCTCAGTAGTAAACAGGATATTATCAGAATAGCTAATTTTTTTCCTTATGAGTCAGACGTTTTATGCAGGAATTGAAAGGGCTGCCATTAAATTCAAATATCTACTTTTATAAACAAAATAATAAACATTGACTTGCTAAGTTTAATTGTGCTTTCACAGAACATGAACACACTTTGAAGAGACTTGAACTTTATCCCCCATGGCTGAGCCATGAACTCATGCTAGTCATGACCTCTGCAAACCATGTCTGATAATATTCAGTATGAGTGAAGTATTCCAAAAGTCAGTGTTTCCATTTGAAAATAATATTCTTTGATACTGTGTTGATCTATTGGCCTATTTAGCCCCATGTTGCCTACTGTGATTATCCATAATTCTCCCGAGTCTCATGAAGATATCTTGCTATTCAGGTGCTGCTAATCAAAAAAGTAGCTACTCTTACACAAAATGTAATACAAGGCAGGGGTTTTCAAACATTTTTAAAGTTGTAGAACTCATTATTTAAAAAAAATGGGGGGGGGGAATCCCAGAATCCATGATCAAGAGGCAAAATAATGAGTCATCATGAACATACCCACTTGCAGGTGGTGGTAGGGTTCTGAATATCAGCAGACAAATCCCTCCATTTCAACTGTACCTTAGAAAAACTGCTATGGATGCCCCTTCAAAGTTTATCTTGGCCTTATTCTCTCATGGAACCCCATCACGTTCTTACAGAACCTTAGGGTTCCATGGAACACAGTTTGAAAAATCGTGATATAGGGGATAGGCCATTTCAGAATACCTGTGTAAAATTATCCACATTATTTAGTATCACATTAGTCAGCCACTGCATGGCATTGCATATAACCATTTCCATCAGATATATCCTGTACAACGGTCTTCCTTAATAGGGGTGTGTTGGGATTTCAACTCTCACAATTGGGCCAGGTCAGTTAGGATTGCCTTACAAACAATGATCCTGCACATGAAAAGACATAACAAGTGATTTCATAGTGGTCATTATTGCTTATTGTGATTCTAATGAAAAATCAAAAGAATGCATCTCAAAAACCTGGCAGGGTCTATCCGTTCTACTTCAAATGATTGTGCTTGAAAAATGTGGGTTGTAAACTATGGAATACATGGAAAGTATCTTTACTATTCCCAGGAAGCACGTATTTCTCTGCTCTACTCTGGCTTAACTGATTGCTATTTACTGTGAGAAAAACATGCCTTATGGTAGATATGAACAACCTTTCTAAGAATGAAGGCCACACGTGATGTCTGTATGATGTGCTGCAGGTCACACCAAAATGGCTAGAGGATGGTGGACAAAAATGTTTTAATATCAACTTAAATGATTCCCAACATTAAATATATTTTATGGAATTTTAACACTTTAAAAGACATTGAAGCAATGCTGCTGAATTTTGGCAGCAAATTGAGCCATCAAATTCAATAGACTGAGGTGCCTATGGATGTGTGAGAGAGAGTATGTGTGTGTGAGAGAGAGATCACATCTTTGCCTGGCCCACAAGTCACTTGCCCCTGCCCTATAATTCCCTTGTGATAGCCTAAAGTAGAGGACTAGTGTTGTGTAGTAATTAATGTTTGGTTAGGATTGAAAAGACACACATTGAATGATTCACGAAGGGATTCTTTTTTTCAAATAATTTTATTAAGATTACAAATGGAAAAGTAAAAACTAATATGAACTACAAAAAAAAAGGAAAAGAAAAATAGAAAGTGCAGGAAAAAAGAAAGAAAAAAGAAAAAAATAAGTAAAAAGAAAAATAGGAAAAAAAAGAATAAAGAAGTAACTTCCCCCTTCATCATGACAAGTACAATTTTAGTAAATTATCACCATCTCTTAAGATACAACAAATGCACTCTTCTTCCCATAACACATCTCTTAATTATTAACAAAATCTTAAAGTCTCATCATTCATTCTTAGTCAGCAAAAGTCCCTTAAGGGCTACCAGAAATAACTACATAACTATTTTAATCTTGATCAAATAAGCCAACTCTATTCCTTCCCTGCAGTTTTAACAATCTTAGGTTTTAATCCCTTAAAATGTCCTCGAGGTTTATTTCTTTTGATCTTCTCTTTGTTTCTGCTCAGCAAATCCTTCAAAGCTTTAACAAAAAAAAATTATCCAAATCACTCCTCTGAATACTTGTATGTCCTTTTTAAATATCAAGACATCAGTCAGTTTCATTTGTATATCCAGTGTGATATACAA
The DNA here is from genome assembly GCF_035149785.1 of Candoia aspera. Taxonomy (NCBI): domain Eukaryota; kingdom Metazoa; phylum Chordata; class Lepidosauria; order Squamata; family Candoiidae; genus Candoia; species Candoia aspera. Next base: position 188,982,556 of record NC_086154.1, read on the forward strand.
ATATGTGTATCTTTTATAGTGTGTATCTTTTTACATATCATTTTGCATATTATAGCTTGTCATATTAAAATCCACTTTCAAATCAATTTCAATTTTATCCAGTATAACTTGTTCTTCTTCTGCTACACTGTTTGCCCACCATCCATGATGTTAAGCATTCTTAAAATTAATTTCTCAGTCCATGAGTCCCAAATCTCCATAAAAACCTCAGCTGTTAAAATATTTTGTTCCATTTTGTATTGCTGCCTCTAATCTAAGTGTTCTTCTCCTTTAAGTAATCTTTAGTTTCCTCTGGTTCCCTCTAGTGTCCAACATTCAAAGTCCCATCTTATTGTGTTATCTTTCCAGCAAACCAAAACAATCAGAGTTTCCCACAGGAAGGATTATTATATTTAATTACAAATTCTCATTTCAGAACCCTCTGGACCCTTAGTCCATTTTTAATTTTCCAAAATCATCACTTTGAACCTCCTTTTGCAGTTTATTAAAAAAAATACTATTTTTTTCTAAATCTTTAAACTCATATGTTAGACTTCTTTCACAAAGAAGAAGGAAACTCACCCAGTGAATGCAATAAAAACTTGTCATTCCGAAGATTCTTAATATTTCAAAAACAGTAAAAAATAATTCCAGAGATGATTAAGAGATGAGGCTTGGTTGAGCTTTTTGTCCATAAAAAAGGCTGTGTTATGACTATGAGCTAAGACGGAATCCCTGACTCCCAGCCACTTAACTCAGAAGCCGATCACAAAACTTCTGTTCCTGCAATCTACTCACATGAAGTGGCTGTACAGAGTACACATGGGTTATCTCACGCTCTCTCTTTCCTCTGGAGAGACTTCGCTGGTACGGATCCTGCATCCAGCCACAATTTCTGCCATAGATGCCATCCCATTCAAAAAGGGATGTCTAGCTTGCCATGAATCCTCACCAAAAGTCAGCCTCCAAAAATCTCTTGAGCAAAAGGAAATTGAGATTGATGTTGAGAACTATTACTTAGTAACCCTAGACCGCTGGGACCAATGATCCCAGCGTAAAATGTTTTAGGTAATGAGTTAGAAAGGTTTTAGTTACTTAGCTAGAAGTGGGCATGTCCACCCAAAGAAGGGAAAGAGAAGGTAATGGTCATTTCTTATAGTGGTAAGTGTGGAGTTGCAGAAGGAATTGTTGAGCTGATTACCAAGACAAGACAAGTCATAGTCACCATGAGTAGGCAGTGTGGGAATCCCTTGGAATTCCCAGTATAATACTCTTCTGAAGGATGGGCACACACACTTGAGGCAAGATAGGAATCCTCAGACTACCATCTTTCCTTTCAGCAGCATCTGGGAGAAAGTTATAGTGGAATTCACAGGAAGGAAGAACTGTTTGGGTATTAGTACTGGTTGACTCAAAGACTTTAAAAATAAAACAGGGTCTCACTGGTCTTGCTAATTCATATATGAAAACAAACATCATTCATCCAAATTCAGACTCAGAATAATGTTGGCATCCTGTGACTTTAAAAGCATGGTATTTGATATATTTTCAGCTCAGCTCTTTAGACCATAGGAGTAGGGGGTCCTTTGGGGTTAAATATATAAACAGGAAGTTGGCTCAAGACCAAACCTTTAACTAAGAGGACGTTTCATAGTGGCAGAGTCAGATCTGAGTCTGGCAAAAGAAACAATATGGTTGTGGCAGACACAGCTCTGTTGTGATACACTTGCAAGTGTTGTTGCTCCCCTGAAATACTGGTGTTTAAGGTAAACATATGCACAGTTACTGTCCTTTAACTTGCTGGGAATTATTTTGGGGGCAAAGATAGGCTCTCTGCCATCCAGACTTTGTGTAATATGTCTGCCTCCATGTCAGCACAAAGAATTGGGAACTCTATGGGGAGATTTTCATGTTTTTAGGTTTTATCTTACCTAAGATAACAATGCTTGATTTATTAATTATGAATTGGTATCTATAAAAAAACCTCTTCATTACAAAGAAGGGGCAAAACACAGATATTAAGAGCAGCAAAATGTGCTTCCGAGCCTTTACTTAACCTTACTTGCTAACAAGCCATATTTTTTCTTTTATCCTGAAAAAAAAACCTTTAAAAATAGAGCCTTCAAAAAACAAAAAGAAAAAATAGTCTGAGAAATTATTTTATATGTTTTAAGAATAAATTAGATTGTTGCAAATGAATCTTAGCTAATCTAAGGACATAACAAGATTTTTTTTAATCCCTGGCTTTATGAAGAATGCTAGTATGACTGTGATTTTTTTTCTAAAGGTAAATGCAACATGTAAGAACCAGCACATTAAAAAAAAATCTTCCTTCCCCCGCTTTTCTTTTTATTCTGCTTTTAATATTAAGATAAAAAGGAACATAGGAAACAGAGAAAATGTTTGAAGCAATGAAGTTTTTACAACTGCTGAAAACAGAACTGTTAAAGAGGACAAGCTTCGGCAAAGGATCGTTACCTTGTCGTGGTGCTGGAGCTTGAGCACCTCAATGATGCCATGAGCTAAACCGTGAAGGGCCACCCAAGACGGGAAGGTCATGACAGAGAGGTCAGACTAAATGCGATCCCTGGAGAAGGTAATGGCAACCCACCCCAGTATTCTTGCCGTGAAAACTAAATGGATCAGTACAACCAGAGATATGTCGGTATACCATCGGAAGATGAGACCCCCAGGTCGGAAGATGGTCAAAATGCTACTGGGGAGGAACAGAGGATGAGCTCAACTAGCCCCAGACGTGATGACGCAGCTAGCTCAAAGCCGAAAGGACGGCTAGCGGCCGACGGTGCTGGTGGTGAACGGCGAATCCGATGTTCTAAGGATCAACACACCATTGGAACCTGGAATGTAAGATCTATGAGCCAGGGCAAATTGGATGTGGTTATTGGTGAGATGTCAAGATTAAAGATAGACATCCTGGGTGTCAGTGAACTGAAATGGACTGGAATGGGCCACTTCACATCAAATGACCACCAGATCTACTACTGTGGACAAGAGGATCACAGAAGAAATGGAGTAGCCTTCATAATTAATAGTAAAGTGGCTAAAGCAGTGCTTGGATACAACCCAAAAAACGACAGAATGATCTCAATTCGAATTCAGGGCAAGCCATCTAACATCACAGTGATCCAAATATACGCCCCAACCACAAATGCTGAAGAAGCTGAAGTAGAGCAGTTCTATGAGGATCTGCAGCACCTACTGGACAACACGCCTAAAAGAGATGTTATTTTCATCACAGGAGACTGGAATGCTAAGGTGGGCAGTCAAATGACACCTCGAATTACAGGTAAGTATGGCCTGGGAGAACAAAATGAAGCAGGACATAGGCTGATAGAATTTTGCCAAGACAACTCACTCTGCATAACAAACACTCTCTTCCAACAACCTAAGAGACGGCTTTATACATGGACTTCACCAGATGGACAACACCGAAATCAGATTGATTACATCCTTTGCAGCCAAAGGTGGCGGACATCTGTACAGTCGGTAAAAACAAGGCCTGGAGCTGACTGTAGTTCAGATCACGAACTTCTTCTTGCACAATTTAGGATCAGACTAAAGAGATTACGGAAGACCCACAGATCAGCTAGATATGAGCTCACTAATATTCCTAACGAATATGCAGTGGAGGTGAGGAATCGATTTAAGGGACTGGACTTAGTAGACAGGGTCCCAGAAGAACTCCGGACAGAAGTTGGCAGCATTGTTCAGGAGGCGGCAACAAAATACATCCCAAAGAAAGAGAAAACCAAGAAGGCAAAATGGCTGTCTGCTGAGACACTAGAAGTAGCCCAAGAAAGAAGGAAAGCAAAAGGCAACAGTGATAGGGGGAGATATGCCCAATTAAATGCAAAATTCCAGAGATTAGCCAGAAGAGATAAGGAATTATTTTTAAACAAGCAATGCGCGGAAGTGGAAGAAGACAATAGAATAGGAAGGACCAGAGACCTCTTCCAGAAAATTAGAAACATTGGAGGTAAATTCCAGGCCAAAATGGGTATGATCAAAAACAAAGATGGCAAGGACCTAACAGAAGAAGAAGAGATCAAGAAAAGGTGGCAAGAATATACAGAAGACCTGTATAGGAAGGATAACAATATCGGGGATAGCTTTGACGGTGTAGTCAGTGAGCTAGAGCCAGACATCCTGAAGAGTGAGGTTGAGTGGGCCTTAAGAAGCATTGCTAATAACAAGGCAGCAGGAGACGACGACATCCCAGCTGAACTGTTCAAAATCTTGCAAGATGATGCTGTCAAGGTAATGCATGCTATATGCCAGCAAATTTGGAAAACACAAGAATGGCCATCAGATTGGAAAAAATCAATTTATATCCCCATACCAAAAAAGGGAAACACTAAAGAATGTTCAAACTATCGAACAGTGGCACTCATTTCACATGCCAGTAAGGTAATGCTCAAGATCCTGCAAGGTAGACTTCAGCAATTCATGGAGCGAGAATTGCCAGATGTACAATCTGGGTTTAGAAAAGGCAGAAGAACTAGAGACCAAATTGCCAATATCCGCTGGATAATGGAAAAAGCCAGGGAGTTTCAGAAAAACATCTATTTCTGTTTTATTGACTATTCTAAAGCCTTTGACTGTGTGGACCATAACGAATTGTGGCAAGTTCTTAGCGGTATGGGGATACCAAGTCATCTTGTATGCCTCCTGAAGAATCTGTATAACGACCAAGTAGCAACAGTAAGAACAGACCACGGAACAACGGACTGGTTTAAGATTGGGAAAGGAGTACGGCAGGGCTGTATCCTCTCACCCTACCTATTCAACTTGTATGCAGAACACATCATGCGACAAGCTGGCCTTGAGGAATCCAAGGCTGGAGTTAAAATCTCTGGAAGAAACATTAACAATCTCAGATATGCAGATGATACCACTTTGATGGCTGAAAGTGAAGAGGAACTGAGGAGCCTTATGATGAAGGTGAAAGAAGAAAGTGCAAAAGCTGGCTTGCAGCTAAACCTCAAAAAAACCAAGATTATGGCAACCAGCTTGATTGATAACTGGCAAATAGAGGGAGAAAATGTAGAAGCAGTGAAAGACTTTGTATTCCTAGGTGCAAAGATTACTGCAGATGCTGACTGCAGTCAGGAAATCAGAAGACGCTTAATCCTTGGGAGAAGAGCAATGACAAATCTCGATAAAATAGTTAAGAGCAGAGACATCACACTGACAACAAAGGCCCGCATAGTTAAAGCAATGGTGTTCCCTGTAGTAACATATGGCTGTGAGAGCTGGACCATAAGGAAGGCTGAGCGAAGGAAGATCGATGCTTTTGAACTGTGGTGTTGGAGGAAAATTCTGAGAGTGCCTTGGACTGCAAGAAGATCCAACCAGTCCATCCTCCAGGAAATAAAGCCAGACTGCTCACTTGAGGGAATGATATTAAAGGCAAAACTGAAATACTTTGGCCACATAATGAGAAGACAGGACACCCTGGAGAAGATGCTGATGCTGGGGAGAGTGAAAGGCAAAAGGAAGAGGGGCCGACCAAGGGCAAGATGGATGGATGATATTCTAGAGGTGACGGACTCGTCCCTGGGGGACCTGGGGGTGTTGACGACCGACAGGAAGCTCTGGCGTGGGCTGGTCCATGAAGTCACGAAGAGTCGGAAGCGACTAAACGAATAAACAACAACAAAAGAGGACAAGATGTATTTACGGGAAGAGCCAACTTCCTGAAGCTAAAGTGAAGCGTCATTGGATGGACTGATGGAGTGTGATTGTAAGGAAGAATGCAGAGGAAGGAACAGCCAAAAAGAGAGGGTGCATATTGTTTAAAGTCTAAAATAAGAATACTACATTAATGGTCTAAGGTTTAGGTTTAAAGCAATTGCTATTGTTTATGGATGTTTCAAATGGTCTTCAAAATACAACCGTTCGTGACAGAAGCATATCAGATTCTTACGCAATACAGAGATGTGAAAGGGAAAAGCCTGTGGTATGGATGCCAGGATATTGTGCATATTGGCTTTAACTTTACTGAGACTGCCCTGTATCTAACAGATATGGTTTTGCTTTAAGAGGATTGGGATGTTTACAGAAGGACAACTAAAACAGTCCCAAGTTATATGTCATTACATTTACCATGCAAGTAAAATTTATTTCAAGGAACCCGCCCCCCAACATAAATGTTTTGTCTTGCTTTCTTTATACTTCCACCCTAAAAATCTGCAGGCCATTCTTATCCTTTACTAGCAGTTGGTGTTTTATTTTGGGAGGGGGGGATATAAATGATAATGATGATGACACAGTAATTGCATGCAATATAGAGAGCTGTTTTCTGATAAGGTTGAGAAAAAACAAACTATCAGGCACAATCAAACCTGGTCATGCTTGAACCTCAGGATTTTTGTATATATGTGATCATTCTTGTGGTGTTATTGTTTTATTTACATACCAACAAAGCACAGTGCTCCATACTATATTAATTTTGGTATCTTTTTACATGTGCAAGAATTTTCTTTCACCTCTTTTTATCAAGTGATGCTATTTTTGTCCAGCCGCTTATTTTTACTTCTAATCGTTCAGCCATTGCTGTGATAGGCAATTATAATGCTATTGTAAATACTACCATTTATTGTTTTACAGTCTCCCAAGTTTTGTTGTTTTTTTCATATCTTTATGCTGCCGAAGGGGTGCAGTGGCAGTGACTTATTTGCTTAATCTTATTCTCCAAAAATCCATGCCAAAAAAAGTAGAGCTGTTTAACCTCAGAGAAATAACAAGTCAAACTAAATGGTTTGGTATAAATCAGCTGCTATTGTACAAGTTTTTATTGAAAATAGTAATCAAGATGATCAATTGTCGTATTTCAAAACAGGAGAGGGTATATTTATCCAGGCTGTTTTTAAAATAAAAGCAAAAACCCATCTCAGCCCATTGGTAGAACACTCAATAATTTTTTACATTTTTGTTTTAGACTCCTCACCTTTTTTTATGAAAGAGATCACTGAAGAAACATAGCGTTGCCTTACTCCCAAGCTTAATGTTATCTGCGCCCATAGGCCATTAATATTTGTGATTCAGTCATCAGGGGCCATTGAGGATGCTAGGCATTCGGATCTTGCCCTGCAAATTTTTCTGTGAGTTTAAAAGCCAAGAGAGTACATAAGTATGTATGCATATGTGCACACACATACCCAGGTATACAGGTGATTAGGTCTTGGTGATAAAATTATTGTCTTAAGGAACTGTATGTGGGAACAAGAAGCTGGGGAAACATATATGGAGTAATGTTTCCTGTATCTTATAGTCACTCAAAATTTATCATGACCACCAGCATGGATTAAATGCATGATATATAGGTTGATGTTGGTTCAGTGATAGGGGTAACCTTTTAAAACTTACCAATAGCATATGTCAAAATCCTCTTTGACAATACATAGTTAAATACCGATGACAAAGGCTGCTAAACTGGCAATGTCTCTGGGACACTCACACTGGGAATACATTGCTAATGGACAATCCCATCAAGGACATCTGGAGTACAAATGAAACTACACTACATACGTAGACTAGCTTCCAATGTAAGATCTGGCAGCCACATTGATAGTTCCTATGCCCACAATTTGGACTTGTTGTTATTGTTGTTTGGTGTAGACCTAATAAGGGTTTTTTAAAAAAAAAAACCTGTGAAGACTTTGCAATATCAAATATTGAAAAGAGGTTTCATCATATTTTGGATGATTTTAATTGCAATGTAACACAGTTACATTGTATATGCCTTTGGGGATGTTCCATACTCCTTAGTTACAAGAGGCAGAGGCACATTTGTCTTTCTGAACTGCAGTTTGGAATAAATGATGCAAAGTTGTGCTGCTTATTGTTTTTATTTTGCAGACTGAGCGAGTTCTTTGCCATTCGAGTAATCCAGGGGTGGAATTCAATTTATTTCTTAGAATCTCCATCATAACAAAGTGGATGGATGAAAAAAATTGATGGTGGACCCCAAGAAGGGTTTGGACAAGATGCAAAGTCAACTGGCCACCATAGTGGGGGCACAAAAGAATTATAAAATATTGTGGTTCAGTCTGAGGCTTTAAACAGGTTGTATATGATTCCTTTCTAAGTTATATCTACTTATACTCCTCAAGGTGATGTATCCCAGAAATGTTACTGCAGCTGTGTGCATCTTAGATGATTTTTTAAAATTGTTTGGTGAGAGGTTTTTATTGTTAATTCTTTCTTCAGGACAGAAAAGTGCATTGTAATCCAAATTATTCTTAAAGTTTATGAGTGGACAGCCTCTCTGATGAAAACCATGTAAATAACTAAAGTAATGTCATGTTTGACTTTTTGCATTCCCATTTCCAGCTCTGGAAAAGTCATTACTGTATTGGATGCTTTGGAGATGGGGCTACAAGATCTTGAAATGGGAGCATCTCTTTGTTACTGAACTTGGTTTATTTATTAATTGGTTTCCTTTTTCTACAAATACACGGTTAGAATAATGCAGGAGCCAATGATGCTTATATGATTTTTTCCTCACCTTTTGAACAAATGAACTCTGATTTTATATCAGATTAAAACGATGCAGCCATGAGGTAGAAAAAGAAACCCTTTAAATAGATGAAACCAGCAGCACAACGCCGCCCAATTATATTCTATTATTAACAGACACAACAAAACGGTTATACCTGGCAACACACACACACACACACACAGAGGCCAGCGGTGTGGAGACAGTGCCCCACATCTGGGGCACCCTGATCAAAAGAGCTGTCCCTGGCAGCCACTCACCCAGCTGCCCCAAGGAGAAAGTGTACAACGTCAGGTTTAATGAGACAGGATTAAAGGATATTTTGCTAAAGCCGCAGCAATGGCAAACTTTATATATTCCTTGGAAAGCGGGATTTCCAAGCGTCAGTCTTTTCTTTCTCTCTCCTTGTCCCGCTCTCCCCCTCTCCTTTCTCTCCCATGGAATTAAAAAGAAAAAAAACAAAACAGAAACTAGGGCAGCGTTCGTGGGGCTGACTTCCATCGAGGAGTTTGCACGGCACCTTACGGGCCCCTCCTGTTGCTGCTGCTGCAGTTGTCATGGTTCCTTCTTTGCGAGCGCCGCGCCGCGCCGCGCCGCGCCGGAGCTTGGCTAGGCTCGCGAACGTCGAACGTCTGGTCGCCGGAGGAGGAGGAGGAGGAGGGGACCTTGGCGTCGAGCCTCTTGATGCCGGGGCAGGATTAAGTTTCACGGTCGCCTGCGCGTGTGTATCCTGCAGCTTTTCTCTCTGGGCCGTTACTTCAGAGAAAAGGAGGCGGGGGGGGGGGGAGGCAGCAGTCCGAGGTTTCGTCCCAAAGCCAAGCCGGGCTCGCGCGCTGTCTCCTTCCTCACGCCCGGAGGTGCGGGGTGGGGGTCGTTAAACCCCGCAGCTGAACAGGGGGAGGGAGGCGATCCTTGGCTCAGCTGGATAAGCTGGCGGGCTGCAAGCCTGGGGCGGGGAGGGGGCAGTCCGCCGCCACTGCTGCTGCTTGGAATGCAGAAGCGGCGTGGAAGCTCCGCCCGGGGCGAGCCTTCTGACCGCCGCGCGCTCTCTTTTGTTCCCGCTGGCTGCTGCTGTTGCTGCTGCTGCTCGTGAGGCACTTTGCCAGCCCACATTGTTATTGTTACTGTTGTCGGGTTTTTATTTTCAGGGAGGGTGGCGAGGCGGCGCGGGCTCCCTTCCCACTTTCCCCGCTGAAAGGCTGAGGGTGACAATCCCAGCCCTTCCAAAATATAGCCGGTAGATTGCGCCGTTTATGTTCAAGGTAGTGGCGGCCGGTCAGCGGAAGAGAGGGCTGGCCGGCCAGCCTCTTCTCTGGGGAGGGGGAACGATTGCGCTGGGAAGGGCAGCCCCGCGCCCCGCGTCGCCTCGCTTGAGGCAGGTCCGGAGGAGGCCGGTGTTGCTTTTCTGGCGCGGCCAAGGGGAGGTTAGGCCGCCTGTTACTTTTTCGGGTGGAGCTGGCCGAGCTGGCCAAGTTCCAGTAGCTGGACCTACGTATGTGAGTGAGTGTGCGTGTGTGTTTGGGGGGGGGGATTTGTAAGGGGAGGGGTAAACCGGGTCCTGATTGAACGGCGGGAGGCTCAGACGGGATGCTAGTCGGTTTTGCTTCAGTGACTGTCTGGGAAGGAATGTGGATGTCAACAAAGGCGCCACTTCCTCTGGTTGAGTTGGGTTCATTTTATTGGGGGTGGGGGGCTGGATAAGGAATTTCTGTAGTGCTGTTGTAGGACGCTTTTCCCCCAACTTCTTCCCTCTAGCTTGGCCGTTTATATGACCCTACACCCACTCCATGCCCTGCGGCTTTATCCTTCTGAAACTCTCGAGTGGAACACAGTCTTTCTAGTGTTTTAGTTTGGGTGTGTATGTGTGTGCCGTGGGCAGCGGAGGGATCAGCCGGCCTCTGTAGTAACGCAGCACAAAATGGAAAAGAAGTTGTACGGCTGAGAAAGGTGGGGGGGGGATCTGCCCTGGGTTGCATGCGCAGTTCAGTGGGTTGGAGTCAATTATGCAGATTAAAAACAGCATCCTCCTTTAGGCGAGCAAGTTTTTCTTAGTTTCTTTTCTGTAAAATAACTGGGAAAAATAGAATTGAGAACAGCCCCTTGGAACTTTAGTGTGTAAAAAAAAATGGAGGAAAAGCAGTACAGTACAGTAAAGCACTTTTGTTTAGTATAGAACTGGAGTCCCCATTCAGCTTGAGTCTGTTTATTATCCTTCTGTGTTTATCATCACTAGAAATAGCGATAAGATGCATTTCCCACTCCTTTTTCCACTGAATATTAATAGGTGGAGTTGGGTTCTGTTCTAATAGCTGAGAGTAGATAATCAAGAAACTGATAATTACTCCAGATGTAATTAGTCCAGAATAGAAGAATGGGAATTTATGTATACAACTGTAGAGTGACAAACACTAGGCAGACACGCTGCATCTGTACTCCATGTCAATCCAAAATAGCAAACATTCTGGGATCTCAGTACTGATAAATATTTCATATATTATTAATAACTGAACTATTTGAAAGGATGGGGAGACTGAGGTCTTCATAGTAGGACTACACTGAATTAAGGGATAATTAACCCGTTAAATAATCTTGATCATGCACACTTTATTTTCTTGGCAAGACCTTACCTTTTAATTTAAAACTCTCTGGGCTAAAAATAATCGCCACCATTTAACTATTCTTGGATAGTGCCATATCCATTGACTTGGATGCATTGATTTAGAAACATTTGTTAAATTCAACAGAGAAACATAAGTAGTCTAGGCAAAGCTATATTTCAGTGTTGTCAGTATAAATTTTTGTCTGTAGTAAGTGTGCAAGGCCTCATGTAAGAGAGAATGCAGGTAAAACTCGTTTGTATTGCAGTAGTTGAATTTAAATGGTATACAATGTGTAATTATCAGTGAAATTATAGAATAAGCATATTTTAATGCTGTTCTATGGAGATTATATCACTAGAATGTTAAAGCATTTCCTAGAAATAGGATGCTACTTGGAAGTTGATACATTTGTCTGTTTTTAAGACATGGATTTAGAAAAAATTAGAGTATATCAAATAAGGTGGGAAATTATTTTTCATGAGTGATATTGACCCTTAAATATTTAGATAAAATAGAATTATATGCTTCAAATTAAGTATAATGTGGCAATTTTTTCATGTTTTAAGTGCATTTATAGATTGGCATAGTAGAAATAACTAACATTAAACATACTGTATTAAAACAGCATGTCTTCTAAGAGTCATACTCTGTTAACATTTACATACAACAAATGTTATGTAGTTTCAGCATGACTTGGCTATAAAGCTCCCTTGTATTTCCTTTATAATGTAGAACCCATTTTAAAGAATTACTTCGTAATCAGATTCAGTGCACACTAAAATAAATGGCAGCATATTAATGGACTTTAGGGTATATCTTTTCTTTTTGCAAATGGCAAAACTACGCAGTGAAATTACAGGAATGATGATGAGTAGCCTAACAAATTAAGCTACCAAATTTAGCTCATTTGGATCTTGCTGTTTATGCTGGTTCGCTGTAGTGGCATATTTTGTGTTACTGCGCAGGCTGTCGCCATCTTGTTTGCTATTCCAGTAAGTTCACAAGTTGGGTTATAAAAGGTCCAGGTAAAGAACAAAAAGAATTTTAACTCAGAAGTTAATTAAATCATAAATAGGTAGGTACAGGTAGACAACTTGTTGACAACTTGATATATAAATAAGGAAATTCTGATTACATGGTAGCTTTCTGTAGGCTTTTGTAAGAGCTATTATATCCAGATGTTCTGTGTTCATTGAGTGTAAGCACTGATTCACACTTGGATTTTGCAGAATAGTTGCATACTCTGAAAGGAGGAGACTGAGGTAGGAGTGATTTGTATGTTACCTTGGTGGTTTTTACCATGTCAGAAGACAGTATAAAGATTGAAAGTGTGAGGGATGTGAGCATGGTGAAACAAAATATATGAACCCTTACAAAGGCCGCTTCTTAAAAATGGCTTGATATAAAAGGCTAGTGAACTGGGATGTAGCTGTGCTTTCAGTTGGAGAGTGGTTTTAGAATGACATTAAGAAAGCCAATATAATATTTACAGTGATGGTATCTTTTTTTGACGTGAACACTGTCTTAAATTATCTCAGTTCTGAAAAGAAACTACATTCTTACCACTACACTTTTTCATTAGTACGGAAGATTAAATTTTGCTAAATTCCTTTTGTTACTATTTTCTCTTTAACATAGTCAATTTGGTACATACATTTATTGTCCTAAAGTGGCACTGAGCTTACTGCTTGTGCTCCCAAAGCAGAGCCAGGATATTCAACAGTGGGTATCTGCTTTACTCTCACTCTAGAAGCAGGACTAGAAAAGTTTCTGACATTGTTTCTTTTCCCAGTTCTGACCCTACCTTGTACTGAAGAGCATACATGCCTATAGCTCCATCAAGGACTCCCTTAGTCTTGGTTGATCTTCGTCTTTCTGTTTTCTCCTCTTGTTTTTCTTTTACGTTATATTCCACAAGCCTGTCAGATCTTCTGACATGGCTAGCAAACTCACAGACAGCAGATCAAAGAACTTTCAACTCTGGAGCCAAGACAAGGGCCCAGCCTTCATTGGCACACCAATGCATTCTCTTGTCTCCCCACCACTCTCTCCCCAGGAGAGCCCAGTGAATGTCATGGCTGTTAAGTTGCCAGCCACAAGTGGCATGACCCTTACAGGCTCTAAAGGACTGTTGCTATTTTTCCATGGCTAAATACCCTGGGCAACAGAGTGGATAGAAGCTGGCACTCTATGTCCTTGATCTAACCCACTGTAATTTGCAGAAGGATAAGCACTCTTCTATCTCCTCAGTTGGTTCCACCAAGTTATTCTCCCCTCAAATGCCCCTGGGCCTTCCACTCAGAAGTTCCAAGCCATTCAAGTGATAAGGGACAAAGCTGGAAAGCACCATTTTGCAACTGTACAACTTGACCAAAGTGTAGGAAGAAGAAAGGAGGGAAACTGTCTTACACCTTACCCCTTCTTTCTCCAGACCTTCACCGTGAAGATTGAGGCCCAGACTGCCATCACAGAGAGAAGAGCCAAGCAATTAAGTGCAGAAGTGCCCAGTCCCCGCCCCTTATTGCAGATGACTCAAACATTTCCCTTCAGGACCAGAGAGATAGGGAGTAAGGTGAATTGTCCCTAGACAAGAAAAAAGAGTAATAGCCAATCCCCTAATTTATTAGGCTTTTCCAAAAATTAGACTTCTCACAATTTTTTAAGAAAGTCTGCAAGTCTGATGGAATCAGAACACCCTGCTTATAGACTTCCTAATGAGCCATGGGCAGCAGAGGTGGTCCTTCTAGCTAGCCGTCCTGAGTCATGCCTCTATTTCCCTGAGTCATGCCTCTATTTCTCTGAGGCATTCGACAAAATACTTGGAGTGGAATAGAGAGACGACCTTGGGAATGGTGGCCCCTTCCTATCCACCATCCTCTAAATCTCTTAGACTGCCCTAAGTCTGATCAAACAATGGTTTTTGGGCCATAGTAAATAAAAATAGGACAAGAAAATAGAAAACCTATATTGCAGTGTATGTGAGTCTATAGTCGTAGATACAAGAGCCTCCAGCAAGGCATCCAAGCTGCAAGGGCTTCTGTGGGCAAAATAGGTAACTTAGCTTATCACTTCAAAGCTAGGTAGTTTGGGTGGTTTATACATAAACTAGCCAAGGCTGCTGCCTTTATAGAGGATGCTAGTTTGGATAGTGCCTAATTCTGAACCAGAGGCATGGCAATCCATATGGCTACCAGGATAATTACATCTGAAGAACTGGAATGCAGACACTTAAATCCAAATAATTCCCAATATCAGGTATATTCAAGAAGGACAAGCTATCCAGAAAGGCCCTAGATGAGGCCCTAATTGAGACTATGGACAAAAAGAAAGGTCTGCCCCTAACTAATATAAAATATGAGAGCAAGTTCAGTAGAATATCAGGCTACCTCTTCCATTTCCTTAACCTTGACTGCACCCAGAGCAGACCCAAGAGACTCATCTCATTCTGCAAAGAGGCAAAGACTCCAAAACAAATCATATCAGCCTCAACCCCAATTTGGAGAGAATGCCTTCCATCGACAGCCAGAGCGGGTATGCAGACAACAACAATAATCATTTCAACGTCCATGTAGGCAGGAGGCTAATGGAATTCATCCATCTATGGACCCTCATAATATCAGATGCATGTTTCCTAAAGACAGTCTCATAGCGTCATATCATAAAATTCACCAACCTTTATTAATATTGCTTCACCTCATTCCCCATGCACCCACAAGGCAACAAAACATCCTGAAGGCTTAAATCATCTTTTGAGTGTACAAGTGATTGGACAAGTCCCCAAAGATGAGAGATTCTTGGGATGATATTCTATATTACTCATTGTTCCTAAGGAGAGCAGGGAATGGTATGACATCCTGGACCTGAATTGAGTGACATCAAATACTGCAAGTTTGGATGGAAACTCTGAAATCCATTGTAGAGTGCCTCCAGAAAAAAACGATGCTCTGGCCTCACTGGGCATGCAAGAATTCTGACCACTGATTCCAAGTCCACAGTATGCTCCTGGGGTTTCAATACTTGCTGTTCACTGCTTGTTCATGATACTTCCATTTTGCTTGTCTTCAGTTCCAGTGAATTCACAAAGATGATGGTGATTGGAATAGCCCAGTTAGATCCAGGGGAATACACTTAAGTAAATTACCTGCTGATCCTTTTCCATTGATTGAATAGGGGAAGACAGACATCTGGATCACCTGGGCTTCTCAAGAATAAAGGGTACTTAATCTGTAGAAAGAAGAGCATCATTCAACCAGTGCATAACTTATAGCATGAGTCCCCCTTGAGATTTGGGTAGCCCTGATTCTATTAACGTTTTGTAGAATTGTGAAGACCTGGTTTGTTTCCTGTGCATTGGACCAAGATAGTAGATAAGCCCGTTCTTTTATAGGAGGTAGTATTTGCTATACCCTGCCCTTGACTGTGTATTAATCATGTTTTGTTATATTGGTTTTGTATTGCATTTAACTCTTGACTTAATTGGATTTTTTTAATTGATGTATTCTGCCCAGAGTCACAAGTTGTAAGTGGGGCAGCTTTATAATAATAATAATTATTATTATTATTATAAATAATAAATTTAAACAAATAACTAAAAAGCGATTTTGTGTTATCATTTGTAGGTATCTATGTTTTCTCTAGATTGCAAATGCAAAATAAATAATGATTTTTTAAAGGTTTATATTGTATTTCTATAAATATAAATCTATTCTATATTTTTTTCAGCTGAAGAAGAAAATGAACATGTTTTAAATAAAATAACACATAGTTGTGCTCATACGTACTTATATATACATTGTTGTTGTTTATTCGTTCAGTCGCTTCCGACTCTTCATGACTTCATGGACCACCCCATGCCAGAGCTTCCCGTCGGTCGTCAACACCCCCAGCTCCCCCAGGGACAAGTCTGTCACCTCTAGAATATCATCTATCCATCTTGCCCTTGGTCGGCCCCTCTTCCTTTTGCCTTCCACTTTCTCTAGCATCATCATGTTCTCCAGGGTGTCCTGTCTTCTCATTATGTGGCCAAAGGATTTCAGTTTGGCCTTTAATATCATTCCCTCAAATGAGCAGTCTGGCTTTATTTCCTGGAGAATGGACTGGTTTGATCTTCTTGCAGTCCAAGACACTCTCAGAATTTTCCTCCAACACCACAGTTCCAAAGCATCGATCTTCCTTCTCTCAGCCTTCCTTATGGTCCAGCTCTCGCAGCCATATGTTACTACAGGGAACACCATTGCTTTAACTATGCGGACCTTTGTTGTCAGTGTGATGTCTCTGCTCTTAACTATTTTATCGAGATTTGTCATTGCTCTTCTCCCAGGGATTAAACGTCTTCTGATTTCCTGTCTGCAGTCAGCATCTGCAGTAATCTTTGCACCTAGAAATACAAAGTCTTTCACTGCTTCTACATTTTCTCCCTCTATCTGCCAGTTATCAATCAAGCTGGTTGCCATAATCTTGGTTTTTTTGAGGTTTAGCTGCAGGCCAGCTTTTGCACTTTCTTCTTTCACCTTCATCATAAGGCTCCTCAGTTCCTCTTCGCTTTCAGCCATCAAAGTGGTATCACCTGCATATCTGAGATTGTTAATGTTTCTTCTAGTGATTTTAACTCCAGCCTTGGATTCCTCAAGCCCAGCTTGTTGCATGATGTGTTCTGCGTACAAGTTGAATAGGTAGGGTAAGAGTATACAACCCTGCCATACTCCTTTCCCAATCTTAAATCAGTTCGTGGTCTGTTCTTACTGTTGCTACTTGGTCGTTATACAGATTCCTCAGGAGGCAGACAAGATGACTTGTTATCCCCATATCGCTAAGAACTTGCCACAATTTGTTATGGTTCACACAGTCAAAGGCTTTAGAATAGTCAAACAGCAATAGTTGTTTTTCTGAAACTCCCTGGCTTTTTCCATTATCCAGCGGATATTGGCAATTTGGTCCCTAGTTCCTCTGCCTTTTCTAAACCCAGCTTGTACATCTGGCAATTCTCACTCCATGAATTCTTAAGGCCCATTCAACCTCACTCTTCAGGATGTCTGGCTCTAGCTCACTGACCACACCATCAAAGCTATCCCTGGTATTGTTATCCTTCCTATACAGGTCTTCTGTATATTCTTGCCACCTTTTCTTGATCTCTTCTTCTTCTGTTAGGTCCTTGCCATCTTTCTTTTTGATCATACCCATTTTGGCCTGGAATTTACCTCCAATGTTTCTAATTTTCTGGAAGAGGTCTCTTGTCCTTCCTATTCTATTGTCTTCTTCCATTTCCACGCATCGCTTGTTTAAAAATAATTCCTTATCTCTTCTGGCTAACCTCTGGAATTTTGCATTTAATTGGGCATATCTCCCCCTATCACTGTTGCCTTTTGCTTTTCTTCTTTCTTGGGCTACTTCTAGTGTCTCAGCAGACAGCCATTTTACCTTCTTGGTTTTCTCTTTCTTTGGGATGTATTTTGTTGCCGCCTCCTGAACAATGTTGCCAACTCTGTCCATAGTTCTTCCGGGACCCTACCTACTAAGTCCAGTCCCTTAAATCGATTCTTCACCTCCACTGCATATTCCTTAGGAATATTAGTGAGCTGATATCTAGCTGATCTGTGGGTCTTCCCTAATCTCTTTAGTCTGATCCTAAATTGTGCAATAAGAAGTTCGTGATCTGAATTACGGTCAGCTCCAGGTCTTGTTTTTACCGACTGTATAGATGTCTGCCACTTTGGCTGCAAAGGATGTAGTCAATCTGATTTTGGTGTTGTCCATCTGATGAAGTCCATGTATAAAGCTGTCTCTTAGGTTGTTGGAAGAGAGTGTTTGTTATGCAGAGTGAGTTGTATTGGCAAAATTCTATTAGCCTGTGTCCTGCTTCGTTTTGTTCTCCCAGGCCATGCTTACCTGTAATTCCAGGTGTCATTTGACTGCCCACCTTAGCATTCCAGTCTCCCATGATGAAAATAACATCTCTTGTAGCCGTGTTGTCCAGTAGGTGCTGCAGATCCTCATAGAACTGCTCTACTTCAGCTTCTTCAGCATCTGTGGTTGGGGCATATATTTGGATCACTGTGATGTTAGATGGCTTGCCCTGAATTCGAATTGAGATCATTCTGTCGTTTTTTGGATTGTATCCAAGCACTGCTTTAGCCACTTTACTATTAATTATGAAGGCTACTCCATTTCTTCTGTTATCCTCTTGTCCACAGTAGTAGATCTGGTGGTCATTTGATGTGAAGTGGCCCATTCCAGTCCATTGCAGTTCACTGACACCCAAAATGTCTATCTTTAATCTTGACATCTCACCAATAACCATATCCAATTTGCTCTGGCTCATAGATCTTACATTCCAGGTTCCAATGGTGTATTGATCCTTAGAACATCGGATTCGCCGTTCACCACCAGCCCCGTCGGCTGCTAGCCATCCTTTCGGCTTTGAGCTAGCTGCGTCATCGCGTCTGGGGCTAGTTGAACTCATCCTCTGTTCCTCCCCAGTAGCATTTTGACCATCTTCCGACCTGGGGGTCTCATCTTCCGATGGTATACCGACATATCTCTGGTTGTACTGATCCATTTAGTTTTCACGGCAAGAATACCGGGGTGGGTTGCCATTACCTTCCGCAGGGATCGCATTTAGTCTGACCTCTCTGTCATGACCTTCCCGTCTTGGGTGGCCCTTCACGGTTTAGCTCATGGCATCATTGAGGTGCTCAAGCTCCAGCACCATGACAAGGTAATGATCCTTTGCTGAAGTTATATATACATAAGCCGTGAAAACACAAAATGTAATAGACCCAGAATTGAATCAGCTAGAAACTGAAATCTCAAAACATTTTATGGAAACAATACAGTGCAAATGTAATTATCTGGTGGTGAAAGACATACATTGATGGAGCCAGATGTATTTCCTGAGGCAGCAAGTTGGGTAATAAAGAGCACAAATGATTAAGATTTGTGTGTTGGCCTTACACATCTTGGCTTGGTAAATTATGGAGCATGGCCTCAGTTGCTGACTGTAGGAGTGGAAAACACCTGCCTAAGATGACAGTTCCCAGAGTCCTGGCTGAGGTCATAGTAGGACTTCTGTTAAGGACTTGCAATTAGGTTTGATGCTAATCAATAGCCAGTGAAAATGATATAAAACAAATGTTAAATCTTCTCTGTGTTTTCTGGTCATCTAGCCCAAACTAGTGATTCATTCTTTGAACAGTCAAATTTTGGTTGAAATAGGATGTTATAGGGCTTGGCAATGCAGTGCAAGCACATACTTTTGTATTCATAACATACTAGATCATGTCCAGTGTCTCATACCTTCTGTTTTGAATTCAGACAATCGATATACACACAGCATATCGTTTTGCATAATTGTGCCCATGTTATAAATAGGACTGAGAAATTGGACTGCTTAAAGTTCTACTTGAAATTTTTAAAGCCTTATTTTCTGCTTCTTTTGTAATTTTACCATCAGTACTTTTCTCTAGCTGAGGAATTAGAAAATTCATTTTAAATATGAATACTGTCTCATCCCTATTACATCAACCCACCCCACCCGGTCATGCAGGGAGGGCATGTTGCAGACCCCATCTGTAAAAGAATTCCACCTAGCAGGGTCCTGGAAGTGTGCCTTCTCTGCAGTAGCTTCTGCCCTTTGGAACATCCTTCCCCCAGAGGTGAGACAGGCCCCCTCGCTCCTGGGCTTTCGAAAAAGACTAAAGACCTGGTTTTGCCAGCAAGCTTGGAATGGGAGGGAGAATAGCCATACCTGGGGATGGCTAGCTCCCTAGAGTGATTTTTGAGGGACCTATTACACTCATGGACCGATGAGAGCTCTCAGCCATTTAGACTCCATCATATTTTAGTTTAGTGTATTTATTGTATTTGCAACTGTTTTGATTTTAACTTTGTTTTTATTGTAAACCGCCCAGAGTCCCTCCTTGGGAGGGAGATGGGTGGTGATAAAGTTTGATAAATAAAAAAATTAAAGCAACAGCAGTTGAGATCAATATATACCATAAACCACATTTTGTGTTTCTTTGATGTGATCGTAGACATTCATTATATATCCATGACTAATCAGAGGATTGGCAGTGATGTATAGGTAGGATAGCATCATGTGTATTATGATGTCAGTGTTGTTTCATAGTGACTGCAAGTGCTTGATTTGTTTATGGAGAAGGCAGGAAAGTTTTGTATATCATTGTACATAAGTGGTTCTGGATGTGGTGGCACTTCCCCAGACAGACCTGGTACATAATCTGAGGGTCTTCCTGGACTCACAGCTCCTGCTCAAGGAGCAGGTGGCAGCCATGGCTAGGAGGGCCTTTGCACAGCTTCAGGTTGCATGTCAATTGTGCCGGTTCCTGGACTGGGGGGGCCCTGCTTATGGTCACTCATGCCTTTGTGACCTCTAGACTGGACTATTGCAATGCACTCTACATGGGGCCGCCCTTGAAGAGTATTCAGAAACTTCAACTGATGCAGAATGTGGCTGTGCAGGCAGTTACTGGAACCAGTTACTCCGCAAGCTGCATTGCCTTCCAGTGTACTTCTGGATGCAATTCAAAGTGCTGGTTGTCATCTTTAAAGCTTGGGACTGAGTTACTCCCTGACCATGTCTCCCCAATTTTCTCTACCCATCCTACCCAATCTGGCAGGAGGGGCATACTCTGGGTACCTTTGGCTAAGAAGTGTCAGCTGGTGGGGCCCAGAAGAAGAACCTTTTCTGCCATGGTGCCTGAGAACATCATCCTCCCTGACATTAAATTGGCCCTATCCCTGCTGGCCTTCTGTAAAGCCTTGAAACCTTGGTTTGTGCCTGTCTCCTGGCTGTGTGGCTAATTGGTTGAATGATGTCTGGCTGCTATGTGTTTTATTTTTTATTTTTTATTGTAAACTGCCTAGAATCATGTATGTGAGATGGGCAGCTATATAAATCAAATAAATAAACAAACAAGTAAGACTCAGTATTTTTAACTGTTTGGCAGATCTCTCTTTTTCAGTAGGAACAGGTTAGAAATCTGTTTTCTCAGCATTTCCTAGCTACTGTAAAATTGGCACTCATGTGCATAAAGTTTCCCTATTTACCTCCTGATAAGCTGCTATTTCGTGATATCCAGTGAACATCTTGGCCTGGATATCAGTGTTAACTTTAGCAAGCCTTGAAAGTCACCAACAGCTATGAAGTAAAGCCTATTATGGAACTGGCTATCTTTGGCATTGCATGTTGGTTAATCTGATGCTATGAGCTTATAGTTTCTGAGGTATTTATCTAAAATGGATTTATGAAATGTTACTGTTGATGAGTGCATGAAACTTCTCATTGGAGTTTATATCTGCAGAGAAGAAATCTTATAGCTGTTGGTTAGTGGAGCATGTTACCTTTTTGATGAAAAGATGAATGTGTAGTAAAATAGTTAAAATAGTATGTGGTAGATAACAGACCTTTAAAATCCAGGGGATTAGTCATCTGAAGGCTGATAGCTGCTCTGGGCTAAGAGCCTCTTGGTACGAAAACATGCTTTATCTTGATGATAACATTTTAACATTGAGTTGGTTCTGAGTGGGATGTCTTAGTGTCAGATGTTAACATTTATATTTATATTTTATTTGGATCACTAATATTTCTCCAAAAAATAATGATTCAACTAATATTAAAAAAAAATCTTGCTCAGAGACTGAGATTCTGGGAAAAGTAGCTACATAGCTTTCCACTCCTGCTTTCCTAACACTTTTCTTTCTCAACCCCTCTGTTCCTCATAGAGGAATCCAGAAACAGCATTTACGTTAACACCAGATATTGTTTCATATAATATAATTAAACATTGTTAAAGCTTTATGTGCTAAAATAGCAATGACATTGCTGCAACAACCAAAAAAGTGCATGCGTTGGGGATAAAGTTTTCTATAGCTCACTATATTGTGATGTAGTTTCTACATATGATAATGTATTTCTACCAAAATTAAAATTGGCTTGCAATTGCAATGGATTCCTTTAAGAATTTCAGTCTTGGATAATTTTTTATGGTGATCAAGGGAATTGAGCTCATTTTTATAGTATTTTTTAAAATTGTTCATCTCCTTCCTCCCAATTCTCTTTTAGGAAAACCTTATATTAATTACCATTTGTTGAAGTGGGAATTAAGCAAAAACCATGCTGGAAACAATTGGTAAGATAAAGTAATAAAATATGTTTAGAAATATTAAATATATTTAGTCTATTTATTCTCTTAATTACTGTATACTTAATTCTACCAGTTTCATTCTCATGTTGAAGAATCGTGTTAATTTAACTATTGATCTTTCTAACATAAAAAAAATAAATGGAGTATTCATCAATAAATAGGTTGTTGAGGGGGACCAAAGGAGGAAAAACAGAGAGTGTGCACAGGGACCACAGTAAATCACTGTGACACAAAATGATGCACATATGTATTTGTATCCTGAGTGTAAATCATGGTATTTCTGTGATGCCATTGTCACACATGACTCATCATTTGTCCCCCCTTGTGTCCTTACATAGCCACATGATAGTGTATCAGAGACTGATTTAACCGGATGAACAACCATGATTTCATAGGGATCAGGCCATTGATCCATGCATAGTTGGACATCCACAGGAGCTTGCTGCATTAATTAGAATAATGAAAGCAGCATTGCAATGCAAACACCAACCCTTTTGCATGGGAGTAAAAAATCATTGTGCATGTACAAAAAAGCCAGTGCTTGTGTTGTGATGCTGCAATGTTGCTTTCATCATTCCGCCCCCTCCTTCCCCCTGCACCCCCAGATGCTGCTCCTGCATGCATACTCTGACTTACAGCAGATTTCCTGCCTTTCGCCAAGGATTGGCTCTAATGTTCTGATGCAAAAGGTCACCCAGATGGATGTTGGAATGCAAAAGAATCAAATTGAGTTGGGTTGCCAAATAAAACAAGTTTAAGAGCCTGTGCCTTAGACTTAATGCTATCTCCCTTTCAAATTTCATTTGGTTTTCACTATAACTTAAAAGCAGTCATGTAAACAACTATTTAATGCATTGTCTGGGCTTTGTGCAGTGATAACAATTCATGGAATTTATCTCCAAACATCTTTCAACATCTCTGAGTGTCTTGCTCACATTTAAATAAATGTCATCCCATATGATTTTTGTATGTAATGACTTCTACCAAATAGTGTATAAACATGGTGAAGACAGCAAGTATGTTTTTTTCAGATACTCAGCGAGCCCTCCAGGCAGTAGAACGCCTGCAAGCAAAATTACGGGAACGAGGTGATACAGCAAATGAGGAGAAATTGAGTTTACTAAAATCAGTACTGCAGAGTCCTTTATTCAATCAAATCCTAAACCTTCAGGTTTCTCTTCCACAGTCGCGAGATCAGGTAGGACAGGACTGTCGGAAGGGACAAAAAAAATGCTGATAAATCTTTGCAAGATCTTTTCATGTGATAACTCTGTGAATAATTAACAAGTAGATGTTGAGTATTAAAAATAAAATGTTACATTTCATATTGAAATCCATAGAGTTCCAGTAATGGTTAGCATTTTCAAAGGTAACAGTTGGATATTTTATTATATACATATTGCTTATGTTAATATGTGTTCATAATCTACAGTGATGAAAGACAGTGCTACTCCTAAAACCAGGATAACCTTATTACTGTAATTATCAGGCTGTTATGCTAAGCACATGTTTTTAAAAAGATAAAAATAATATTCTTAAAATACATCATAAGAAATTAGCCCTGTTGGAACACTGCTGAATAAACTTGCATAGGATTGTATTCTTAGCCTTAATTCAGACAACATTTGGCTTGATAGAATGTATGAATTAGCAAAAAATAGCTTGCGATTGGCTGTAATATCAGAAAAGATAATTTAAAATTGGTATTTGTATATATTACTGTTCTTCCATTTCTGAAGGCCCTTGTCTGATTCTGGGAGTGTTGAACGGAACATACATGAAAATAAACAATTACATCTGGATCATGGTTTGTCTGATCCTATGCATGGATTGTATTCTAAGTCATGATTACTACATCCATGGATGGCATGTGTCTGAATCAGCTACAATATAGTCTTATTAGACCAAAATGTTGAGGGAAAATATTAATGTTTGATTGTTTGTTCTACCTTTGTTTTTCCTGCCTTTGGTTTCCTCTGTAGTGGTCTGGCAAATGTTTGTCCTCTTGCTTATTAAGAGTTAAGATAACCATATCATTGCAGTGAGTGGCTATGGTTGCATGATATGATACCTGTCATTAATTTAAACATGGCTTTCTCAATTGTCCAAATAATCTGGGATTGCATGATACACAGAACCATAAAGTAACCAGATGGGCTGGATTCAGATAACACACTAAGCTAAAATGTGGTTGGCTAGTTTGTAGTTTGGTGTGCTTGGAAGCACAGCCAATTAATGGTTGGACTGTCTTGATCCACTGCTTGCTTTCTTCAGTTGAGAGAAGCTACCTCATGAAAAGAGTGGAATAATGGCTGCGTTCCCATCTCTGGTTAATTTATGTTTAGTGTGGCATGCATGGACAGAAACAAATTGCAGAGAGCTATAGGCTTGTATCATTAATTGTTCTGATTCCTTCTTTTCTTAGTATGAAAGTTGGGAAACTTTTGCTTTTTATTTTTATTTGAATGCAAATTATGGTTCATATGGTTCAAATAATTCATTTATTATGAGTTTGGTTTGCGTAGAACAATAAGCCAAGAATTTTTAAAATCATGGTTTGTTGAAGAAGGTTTAGGGACATGCTTTGCAAGTATTGTAATATTAATCAAACACAAGAATAGTCCTGCCAAATCAGGCCAAGACCCATCTTAGTTCAGCATTTTGCTTCTCACAGTGGCCAACTCCAAAGCAGGTGATGGAGATAGGTCCCTCCCTTCCCACTGTTTCCCTGCAAGTGGCATTACTGGTCATGCTGCCCCTGACTTGGAGGTAACACTGAATCTTCAAAGCTAGAGATATGTCCTCCATAAATGCACCTAATCTCTTTTTAATGCTATTCGAGTTAGTGGCCATGACAACTTGTAATGAATTCCACATGTTAATTATGCAGTGATTTTTGAGTGAGTTCACACATCACGCAAAGCCAAAACCAAACCATCGTATGGCTTAGAGATTTGTGCAAACTAGGACTAAAAGTGACATGCTGAAGTTAGCCATGGTTATTGTCAGCCGCAAATCCAGATAATGTGGCAAACTGTTTAATTAAAAGAAAAAGTAAAATCTTCCAAATTTCTTCTCTTGGCCACATGCAACAAAGAAAGGGAAGAGGCTTAATATAAGGAGGAAAATTTGCTGCAGATTGTGTACATTGGAGTAAACAGTGATGTATAAACATCTATAAATATAATCCATATCTTTCGATGGAATTGTTCCAGAAACCTTTTGCAACAAATTGAAGTGCAGAAGTGCTGAACTTTTTTTTTTTTTAATTGGAGGTTGAAGCATTCTTTCTGTGCATGTGAGCATTCCTGAGAGCAGGAATCTGACCTAAGCAATGATGACTAAGGCATGTTTTATAAAAGAAAGGTTATTTATTTATAGGAAATACAATGTATGGATAGGCAAAGCCTAGCACCTAACTAACTGAGTCCTCCAGAGAGGAGTCAGAAGAGCTTTTGCTCTGTGCTAGTGTTCCAGGGAAGAAAGGCAGAAGGGCGTGAGCTCAGATTCAAAAAACTGAGCAGGGAGAGTGATAGACAAAGAGGGTACACATTAAACCATTAACTCTTCATACTCTAGTGACTCCTGGAGGACAGTAGGTCATGAAGTACTAGAGCGTCAATGCCACTGGATTTGGACCTCTGACATTTTAAAAACATAATCGTTTAGCTAACAGTTTAAATTCTTTATCTGACCATATATCAACTATGAGAAAGTTAAAATTACCACTGAAATTGTGAAAGAGAACATATTAGGGGAGAAGGAGAGAGAAAGCAAATCTGAATCCCTGTACTTCACATAATGGTGTCACTGCAACACCCACCTGGAATTTGTTGAAGACTGAACGGAATGCAGTTATTAGGAACGTGAATTGCTTCATGCATTTGTATAGATTGAATGCTTTACAAAGGAACGTTTGTCGTATATGGGAAGAGGAGCATAAATGTGATCTTCCTTTTTTCCTGGCCTCTCTCTGTTTTCTCTTTCTATCTCCTTGCAACTGAAGCTCAGAGTTTAAAAAAATAAATGCTACCAGCTTTGATTTTGTAGCATAAACTGCTGACATAACATAAATGCAACTGGGGTAGGTTTTTTAAAAAATCAGATAAACTTCAAACTAACTACTGAAGTCTCATCTGATTGCAATGAAAGTTTAAATGTAATGCCAAAATGTATGTTTTTATCATATATAGTGGCATCAGAGATTTCTTTTCTTTGTTCCCTGACAAATTATGCCAATATTGCAGATGTTATATACAGTAAAAGGAAAGGCAATTGTAGCAAATTAGCTTAAGGCAATTTATAGAACAAAGCAATGCTCCTTTCATATAGAACATACATAATCACTTTGCTACCTCTTGATGGAATTTTGGTAGCTGAATTATTGAGGAGTGTAACAGTTTATATGGAATAAAAAAATGACTTGTAAGTATATGAAGCAATTTTGTTGTGTGTCAATGATCCTACAATTACTGTTGATATGCTATTAAAATCAAATCATATTCCCAACAGTAGAGTAGTCCCAGTGATAAGCACTGCCATACAGAAGTTCTATTAGTAAGATGAACATACTCCGGTGTATCTTTAGAATATCACAGTTGGCCATTATACTTGTGCATACTTTACATTTTCAGCAAAATTGAAGGCAGTGGCTGAGCTCTTGTGGAAATGTGCATTTGAATTGGATTTTGCAGAAAACTGGAAATACTACCACATTAATGAACCATGTTTGGTCCTACATGTGCACTTTTAACTTAGTGTGCGTCTTGGCTTGTATGATATATGCAGAAACATTGAAGCCATGCGACTGACGTTCTTCTCTAAGAAATGATTGTAGTGAAAGATCTACAAAACATAAACACCAGAGCCCCAGGTAACTGGTCCCAGTGTTACTGAAGGTAACCCTCCCACACCCTGCAGCAACCACCTACCTGCCCACCAGCCTGTTTGTGAGCCGCCTGGGACTTGCAACTTCCTGCCAGCTTCCCCACTGATTTTGCTTGTTGGTAGCTGGCGGGAAGTTGTGAGGAGGTCCTCGCTTAATGACCCGCAATCCTTGCTTAACGATGGCAACAGGGATTGCCGGGATTGCCAATGCTAAGCAATGTGGTCACATGACATCATGCTTTACGACCGCATCACTTAGTGATGGAAATTCCAGTCCCAATTACCATTGTTAGCCAAGGACTACCTGTAGTTCTTTGTCTTCATACAGCTGTAAAAGCTCTTGAATGCTTTAGGACAAAATGTAGCCATCCTAGATGAAGCCAGAATGCAAAGCAGAAAAAGATTCAAACCTTACACGGATTGGATAGGAAGCTTTGGACTACCCTTGAACAGCTCAGTCTTGGCTCAGATTCCTTTGGAAGGCAATTGAGGAAGAAGTAAGATTCATAGAGCACAGTGGATTCAGTCATAGTTTATGCTGACCCACTGAAATCAGCAGGACATATTAGTCATTGATTTTACTGCATCTGGATCTACCCAGAATATGTTAGAGAAAACTTACCAAATCAGTAAACATATTTTATGCAAGAATATTCTTTTCCATGACATTAAGCTTTTACACTAAATTCTATATTAAATTATTGGCAAATTTATACTGTGTTCGTGATGTAGAGTTTTGCTGTTGTTCATTCATTCAGTTGCTTCTGACTCTTCATGGCCCAACACATAGCATTTCCCCAATACAGTATTTGTCAGTAATGGTTTCTTTGAGAACCAGTTTGATTGATGATGATGATGATGATACATTTAAGTTTAGTTAAAGACACAAGGCTAGGAACTGGGAGACTGTGAGTTCTAGTCCTGCCTTTGGTACAAAGCCAGCTGGGTGACTTTGGGCCAGTCACTTCCTCTCAGCCCTAGGAAAAGGACAATGGGAAACCACTTGTGAAAAATGTTGCCAAGCAAACTGCAGGGACTTGTCCAGGCAGTTGTCAGGAGTCAAGATTGACCTGAAGTCACAAAACAAAAGACCTACTACTACTTCTTTGAGATTTTGTAAGCTCAGGCTTGTTCCACGATAAATAGCTACCTTGACTTCCGTTGACCTCTTTTTAAACTTGCTTTGATTTTTCCAAGCATCACATTCTTCTTTGTGTTAGATGCCCAAAATATCTAAAGTTTTGTTTAATTATTAGTGCTCCCAGTGAATAGGTGGATTTTACTTTGTTCAGTATTAAATGATTTGTTCTTCTTGTGATCCAAGATATTCTTAATAATTTTCTTCACACCACAATTAAGAAACAATTTTTTATTCAGGTTTTCTGATGATTTTTTTTTTATTATTCAGGTTTTCACAGCTGGATTTTTTTTAGATAAACTTAAATCAATCAAAGCCACTTTCTGTTTGGATTATTTTAGGCCATCTTCCCTAGCTGCAAAATTGTGAGTAGGAGCCATCATCAGCTTTCTCTGACATTGTCTTTCAAGTTAAATTAATCCTTTTTGTACATGCAAGTCACTTTCTTTAATTAGGTTTAAAAATGATGATCATTAGAGTGGAGTGCCACTATCAATTATTATAGATGAATTAGTAGTCAATAATACATCAAAATTCTGCCATAGTCTGTACTAAGCCTTTTAAAAACCTAATTAAATCTTAACTATTTTGAATTAAATGAATATGTATTAGGATTCTGTTCTCATTTTTCTCTTGTAACTGATCTGAAGTCATAACAGGAAGCCTCCACTTTGCCTTTTCATTTTTTGAGAGCAAGCAATGTCTCTTGCTAAATCAGTTTCTTTCTTTACGTTAAAAAGTGTACTATGTTGTTTCCTAAGAAAGGGGAGAATAATCAGTTTGATGAACTTCAAGGACATATGAATTGCAAAAGCAATGAAGCCTGACTTGGTTCTTCGTAATAAGTACTCTACCATCTAGCTTAATATTTTATCTGATGAGAAATGCAGCCAGAAGAACTCCCATGCTGCTATGCAGTGATCCATCAGCATGAATAATTTATAGCTTTTGATATATTTTTCTGATACAATAGTCTCCAAATCATTGGTATCATTCAGTTAAACATTTTAAATCTTACTCATTTCAGCACATATTTAAGTCTTGCTGAAAGCAGTGGGGCAAATACAGTTAACAGATGAAGCTACCAACAGTGTGTATATAGAAGTGAAAAAGAAGGATGAGACTATATGCTATTGTTATTTTATACTATTGTGAGGATATAGTTGGTCTTATAGATGTTTGTGACTGAACTATCCCTGACATTGAAGGAAACGTGTAATTCCTTCTATGTACATAGGTGATCTTCCTATAAAATTATTGAATCCAAAGGAATGTTTACTCTTAATGCTATCTATATTTACAATGATATTTGTTTTTTTATGATAACTTCAGTGTCATGTGTTATTTTAGGTCATATTCTCCAGTGTTTATTGTTTTTGTTTGTTTTGTTCTTTTGTAACTGTTCTTTTATGTTCTTAAATTAAATTTCAAAAATTTTATATGCAACCTGCAGGTAAATCTCGTACCTTCCATCTCCTCATCTGGTGAACATCTGCAACTTTCTCATCATGGTAGTATTGTGGGTTCCTCACTGCACAATGACTCCTACTTGTTGGCTCAAGAGAATGGCAACCCTTCCAATGGACTAGGAATTGTTCTCCAGTCCATCAGTCCTCAGATTAATGGGAAGTCTGCAAGTGATGAATTTGAATTACTGATCAGAAATATGGCACAGGTAAATGTCACTTGAATTAAATCTCAGCTAGATGATTGGGAACATCTAATATGAAAATTAAGTGAACCCTTTGGAATCAGTTGGTTTTTGAATTTGTTTCAAAGTGGTTTTTTTCCTATTGCTTTTGCTACCAGGGTCGACTTGTTGAGACAATAGAACTTGTAAAGCCTCTAAGTGGTGGTCTTGGGTTTAGTGTTGTTGGTCTGAAGAGTGAATATAGAGGTGAACTGGGTATATTTGTGCAGGAGATTCAAGATGGAAGCGTGGCACAGAGGTGAGATTTCTGTAAGCTATACTTATTCTATTGAAAGAAATATATGTATGTATGTATGAATGTATGTATGTATACACACACACACACACACACTTTCAAGTGGATTATAAACATAAATAATATTTATATAACATTTGAAATGCATGTTTTAAATAATTTTTTTAGGAAGTATATGAAATGGTAAATGTGTTTTGTTTTGAGCTCAAAGGAAAACATCTGCCCAGAACATTCCACAGAAACATTTTGAGTTGGCTACATTTTGACGAAACAAATCTTGAACCAGTTTAAGTGTCGTTCAAACAAAACTCAACACACTTTGTATGCTTCAGCCACAGGAAATAATTCTTCCTTTTTGAAATTTTAGGATTGCAAGAATGGGTAGGGCACTGCTGAATGCCAGCAGTGAGCCAGCTTGGTGAGAAGTTGGGAGGGAGGGAGGGGTTTGTTTGTTTGTTTGTTTCTTTGAAGCATTTGTTTTACCCTTATCTGTACTGCCTCCCCTAAAGTCAAGTATATCTTTACTGAAAGAAATTTGAGAGATTACTAAAGTGATGTGTTCTTTGTCTCTCTTTAAATACACAGTATGCAGTGCTGAGCATCAAATACTTAGCAAACCAACCAACTAGAGTTATTCTTTTTGTTTTCTTGTATGCACTCATAATCAAAAATTCCCCCAAAGCCAACATCCAAGCAACCAATCAAACCAAAACACATCAACACCAATGGAAATCTTTAGGGAAAAGGCTTGCCAGAAAGCATGTTCATTCTGTGTGTGCTCTTTCATCCCACTGAATGTGGAACTTTCAGAGCGCTTTTGAAGATGAAGACTCACTGCATTTAAACAGAACCTGAACCTCAGAATCAGTAGGACCCAGCAGCATGCACAAAGTGCACATAATCCCTGTCTCCCCCAAGTTTAGCAGGCCAAGTTTGGACCTACACCATGGCAATAAGGGAGGTGATGTGCTTGCTGTTTTCCTCCCCTCATTGTATTGGTGAGCTTTCAGCTTCTTTAGGGTAGCCAACCCTCTTTGGGAGGTACACGTAAGTCAGTCTCCTGTCTGGATGCTGTGCCTGTTTTGTGTAGCATTCGGCTGAAAAAAAATGCACAGATTTGCAAATGTTAGACTCTCATTGCAGTATACACATGCAACAAACAACAGTTAAATAAAATTAGAGTTAAAAGAGGGCTTATTTCAATTTGTTTAGGCTCAATATGTTTTATACAGATACAGTTTGAATTAGGGATTGTCAATCAGCCTTTCTCTGATCTAATTCAGTTTTACTTAGAATTCTGTTTAAAAATAGACATCAGGCTGAACATTTAATGATACAATAAAATGCATTTATTTTCATACACAACCTTCTGTAATAACCACATTTTTCAGTACCTATTTTTCTGTTACAGTATATACATTTTTTAGAGAAAATGAATGATTGTGCTAAGAACTATATTGCAAAATATGGACAAATGTTATCTGAATACCATAATCTGGGAGAGTCTGAATTAGGTCTGTTTGTAAAAAAATTATTCTATATCACTAGTCTATTAGTTTACTTTTTTTTTTACTAATTGTAACATACTAGTAAACAGATTAGATCCACAGCTGCTTTTTCTTATGGGCAGTTTGATATAACTCTGAGAAAGCCTTATGTGATTACATGGGGGAAAAAACCCTTAATTAAAGTATGAGTCCATTTTGTAAGTTGTAAAGATGACTTTTGTAATTAGGTTCCTTCTTTGGTTTTTTTTTAAATAGTCTCTATTCCCCCATCTGTGAAAATGTTTGGTAAGTTCACTATGGATTGATGAACATTCAATACTTTTATGGTAAATGCAGTAGAATACTAGGTTTTTTTGCCCAGCAGGCTCACAGTCAAGAATGAAGTTCCCAGGCAAGAGCAAACAAAAGTGGAAGCAACCAACATATAATACGCTTCGTCTTGGATTGGGGTGCAAGAAGGAGGAGGTAGCTATGGGGTGAAGCTAGGAGACAGGGTCTGTGGATTAGCTTCAAAGCAAGCTCATCAAGAGGGGGCCAAGACAGATGCTTGTAGCAAAACTGCAAGGAGAGGTGTTTTGTTTTTTTTAAATCTGCATTGGGAGAAATAGAAAACTGGAGTTTAAAAAAAACAAAACAACTACAGTACTTTGGAGAAACTGTCAAACATGATAGCAATACCAGTGATAATACTTATTAATATTTTTGCTTTTTATATGTCTACAACAGGGATGGCAGACTGCAAGAAGCAGATCAAATTCTTGCTATTAATGGGCAAGCCCTTGATCAGACAATTACACATCAACAGGCTATTGGCATCCTGCAGAAAGCAAAAGATAGTGTCCAGCTAGTTGTGGCTAGGGGCTCTTTGCCTCAGCTCATCAGCCCTGTGATTTCTCGATCTCCATCAGCTGCTAGTACAGTTTCAGCCCATTCCAATCCGGTGAGTACACTGTAGGCATGTTGAAAACAAGTTTGTCTTCTTTCTTTGTGGCTTAGGGGTTGGTACAGTCAGTGCAACTCTCTGTACTTTTCAAGGCTATATATCCTTCTCTTCAAGGTAAAAAATGTCTGTGCAACATGTTCCTGAATGTTAAGCAAGCAATTGTGTAAAGTTGCAATTGCAAAGGAAGCTGCTTACACTCATAGTTCAGTTTTCGGTGTATAGAAAAGAGTGCAGGAAGTAGTTCAAACGGTTTTAATGTACGCTATAACTAATGTGCCTGCTACCAAAAATAAATCCTATTTGGTGTTGGCACACACGGGAGCATAATACTTACAAGACATTCTGTATTCCATAAAATGTCTCTCCATCAGTTATTAGTACATCATAAACCTGTGGAATTAATTACCACAAAACATAGTAATGGCTTTAAAAGAAGATTGGATGACAGGTCTATCAAGGGTTATTAGTGTTGAATACTCATTGGTACCCCAAGTCCAGGGATAGCTTGCCTCCAAAACACATTTGCAGGGGAACAATGATGGGGAAATGATATGTTGTTATCTCCTGCCTGCAAGCATCTGAGAGGCATCTGGTTGGCCATTGTGTGAACAAAATGTTGGATTAAGAGGGTTCTTGGCTTAAGTCAGCAAGGCTGTTTTTACATACTTATGTCCCAAATGATATACACTGCCTGCTGTTTAATTAATGGATGAGGAGAGCCTGATAATAAGGAATGGCCTTCATGATGCAGATTGGGGAGGGTGGGGGGATAGCAAAATAAGATTGAGTCTCACTTGTAAAAATGCCATTGGGAGGGTTAAGCCAAACCCTTCCTGTGTATTAGATTTACCATTTAAGCATAGTATGGAATTCACCACAGTTCACCTGAATAAGTAAATAGCTGAGTTGGGTAGAAGCCAGTTGCTTTCAGTCAGTGTACCTGAATGAATACTGGGGGAAGCAAGCATAAAGTTTAATCTTTCAAGCCCAAATGAATTTATTCATTGAGGTCTTAAACACTGTTCATTTGCCACTCAAAGTATAGAACTCTAAAAGTTCCTTGTGATGGCTCATGAAAAATGTTTGGAGTAGATATATAAATTTTATATGAGTATAAAAATTGACTCATGGGGAAAATATAAACCTGGTGGAATATCTTTAGTGGTTGTTTTAAAAAATGAAATTAATTTAGGATTTGCCTTAAAGGTTCATTGGCAGCATGTGGAGACCATTGAGTTGGTGAATGATGGATCAGGTCTGGGATTTGGGATCGTAGGAGGAAAATCAACTGGAGTGATAGTTAAAACCATCCTTCCAGGAGGAATAGCTGATCAGGTACATAATATATTCTTCTTTACTACAGACAGATAATAATAATTACGTATTATTACGTAATTTAACAAATACCTTTATTTTCTTGAATGGCGTGCTAGTATTTAATGAGGGAAAACATCTTGAATTAAGGTGTTATCCTTTGCCAACAAATGATCCCCATAGCCATGGTTAGAAACCATACTTTCTTTTTACCACGACTGTAAGTACTGCTTCTGAACTGTTATTGGTAATGAGTATAATTTTTCTATAGAAGTAGGAAGCTGTTTTTGGCTGAGAATGAAGACTACAGAAAAACAGGTGGTAGAGTTCTTGGATGGAGAGCTTCTTTTACACATGGATTTGTGATACTTTTTAAACAGTGTCTTTACTCTGGGTGAGGCAAATGTGACAGCAGAGCTTAAGCCTCATAACACATTCACCCTCTACACATGGAGAACCAGCAGTCCTCTTTGCTTCCTGTCATCCCATTTCCATCTTGTTTTCCTTCTCCCTTCCTTCTCCTCCTCCTCTGTGAAGGAAGGAGGGGGATGTGTATGAGAATAATCTGGGTGTGGATAAGCAGATAGGAGATAAATCAGTTTTCTAAATTGGGGTGTTTACAGGCAATTTTAAACAGTAATTTTTTATTCAATAATTAGTTTGCCGTGGGTGGAGGGAGAGTCCCAATCTTGTCCTTTTTTTGGCTATGGCTTCTGGCCAGTGTGATTATGCGCACGCGCACACACACACACACACATGTTGCATGAATAGATTTATTGACGGGGATGGAATTGGCTGGGTTGGTTTCAGCTGGATTTGGTAATCCTGGTCTGATAAGGTAGGGAAGGAGGGTATTGCACAGGATTTTTTAATGTTTTTAATTTTTTTTCTGTCCCTTCTTCATCTTTGTGGGGGGGAACTAGGCTAAATTTAGGCTTGTCCTTTTGGGTAAATATGCTAATAAATGGGAGTAAAAACAATAAATTGTACATATATTTTGAACATAAGCAATGCTAAACATATTGCTTAGAGCTACAAAACATTGACACATTTATTAATATAAAATATACTGACCTTTTAATAATCAGGTGTCACACAGAAATACACAAACAGTACAAGAGTAAGCATATGATAAAAAATCAAAGTAACATTGTCTATTAAAGCAGCATTTAAAAGCAAATCTTTGATTTAAAAGATTTAAAAGAATATCTTCCAAAGCTAAATTAGGTTATAGGTAGAACTTTTGGATTTTTCTACGGTGCCTCTGTGGATAGTTTTTTAAGCAATTGCATGTTTCCTCATCTAGCATGGTAGGCTATGCAGTGGAGACCATATCTTGAAAATTGGTGATACGGACCTGACTGGAATAAGCAGTGAGCAGGTGGCACAAGTCCTGAGGCAGTGTGGAAACCGAGTCAAGTTGGTGATAGCCAGAGGTCTAGTTGAGGAGCCCACTTCATCAACGGCAGCTCCTTTGGGTACCTCCATGCAAACGTGTATGATGGAGAACAAGGTAATAATGACAGGTAACTTAGGTTAAAGAAATAGGACTGATAGACAGAGGCTTGTAGTACTGGTTCACAGTCAAACAGATCTCTCTCTCTCTCTCTCTCTCTCACACGCACACACACACACACACATTGTGAGGCCAGACACACAAATACTCAAATAATTTCTAACCTGATTTCAATGTGGTACTTGAATAGTGCTCTAATAGCAGCTAAACAATCACTGTATCTCAACACTTCCTCCTTGCTCTGTGGCAGCCCTTTTAGTCCATCTGGATTATTAAAACCGTTTCTTCAATATGCCTTTATTCCCCAGTTTCCTTCATTTACCTCTTCCTCCCTAGCATCCACTGCTTCACTTCTCTCTGTGCCAGCCGGTGCCCAGCTGCAGCTCTTCACCTAGGTCAGCTGCCACAACTTCAGCTGCTGCTAGTTATGTGGCAGCTACTCACCTGCCATCTTTATTGCACGTAGTGCCCTTCATATGGGGGTAGTGTTTTATTTTCCTTGCTGTCTTCTTCTTCTGCCTGAAAAATAACCTCATTTACCAAAAACCTCCTATGCTATTCATTCATTCATTCATTCATTCATTCATTCATTCATTCATTCATTCACATTTGTATAGCCACCCATCTCACATCTCACTCTTTCATGGACTGCTTCTTCTAACATTTTGAGAAGATCCCAAGGATGAATGTGGCTAGTAATGTATAAAATAAAAGGGAAAGTAGCAAATTGGTGTGTGCAGGCAAAGATCAGGAGGTGTAAGTGCCTACATATTTCTGTATCAACTTAAGCAAATGTTAGTGTCCCAAGAATGTAAATAGCTGTTCAGCAGGATGCTTCACCTAACTGAATTATATTCAACAGAATGAAGTACTCAAGAGAGACAGAGCGAAACAAAGGAGATAAGGTAAAAATTATACTTCTGCAGAAAGATCAGTTCATGTCTTACTGGCAGAAGCATAATTTGTGCCCCATTTTTTTTTCCATTTTACAACTTTTTCACTGCAGTTTTCAGGAAGAATCAATTTGAATAATTGAATTATTCCTTTCTATTAAATATATCCTTTATGGAAACT
The DNA here is from genome assembly GCF_035149785.1 of Candoia aspera. Taxonomy (NCBI): domain Eukaryota; kingdom Metazoa; phylum Chordata; class Lepidosauria; order Squamata; family Candoiidae; genus Candoia; species Candoia aspera. The sequence continues at coordinate 189,019,144 of NC_086154.1, forward strand.
ATCTTTTAGTTTGAATATATGCTTTTCTTTCCTGAATTGCTGTATTAGTAGATACAAAATTATTGTAAGTGAAATTTAATATTTTGTTGCTTTTCATGGGATGCACTCATTTGGCCATTACCCATTTTAAGCTTTTGCTTAAAAATAGTGGTAGGGAGCCTATGTCCTTCCAGAGTTGTGGAACTACAACTCACAGTATCATACATCTGTAGCCATAATGACTAGGGTTATTTTAACTACAAGTAAAAAATCAGCGCTGTCAAGTTCACCACTCCTTGCTTAGAGCTGTTCTTTGGTGACTATCTTAGTGATTAAATATTTCAACAGTATGTTCAATGAAACAGTGTTTTAAAAATTAGCTTTTGAATTGATATTTCTATATTTCTGATGTTATACATCTGCTTACTAATATTCAGTATGTGCGTGTGTGTGCATGTGCATAATTTTGATGGTTTTCCATTTTTAAAATTTTGATCTTTAGTTCGTTTTATTTTGTAGAAGTGTTTTCTGTGAAGCTCAAGCATAAAGTAACCCCAAACCTCAGAAATCACAAAATCACAGCCCTGAAGTTCAAAACATGATACAGAGTCGCAGTAGAAGTGCTTCTTGAGAAAAACCCCTTGAGGAATTCTCCTAACCATAATGAATGTTAATTCTGTTAAAAGTTCACTAGATACATCAGGCAGCTATGAATCCAACATCTGAGTCTCATTCTGGCAAGAAGTATGTTCCGTTTAGAATTAGGTGCCGAACTATTAGGGCCTAGGTGAGAAACAGAATAATTGTTGTTGCTTCCCATAAGAACTTCTTTCATGGAGAATAACTACAAGTCTCTTTCCTTAAGAAACTGGAAGATACACAAATCGAAAATGTTGAAGATGGGAACACATTTGATGTGGAGCTTACAAAAAACATTCAAGGGCTAGGAATAACAATTGCTGGCTACATTGGGGATAAAATATCAGGTATGATTAAAATTAATTCTGCTCAAGAAAAGTTAACTATTTTTTCTTAACTCCAAAGTCCATTTATTAACTATTTGGTTGAGTCAGTCCAGATGTTTAGAAGTACCATACACAATATATAGAGCAATTGCTTTGCAAGAAAATGTTATATATGGATTTCATTTCAAAATACAGATTTTATTTTACAATAGTTTTATAGTCTGGAATAGTTTGAATTAATTAAAGGCATTCATTGAATGCAACATATTTTTTTACATTGGAATTGGAACTTGATGTTAACACTGTTGAAATGTGCTTCCTTTGAAAATCAAACTGCTACTGTAATTAATGGTCTTAGGCTTCTTACATTTATAGCATGGACGTGTGCACAATAATTGCAATAAAAATGCATGCATTAAGAGAATTGCATATTCCAAGGAGCTAGCAATTAACTTACATGTATCTGTGTGTTAAAATGTAAGTTTGTCTCTTACAGTGTATACATTGGCTTAGAGCAAGATTACTTCTGTGCTACTTTCTGCTTAAGTGCTTAGACTACTGTAGTCAGATCTTGGTATGCTGTGTTTAGGTTTATGGATTCATGTCATAGCAGCTTTGCACATACATGACTCAGATACAGCTTTAATCAATTTCACTTTTAAATCACAGAACCTTCTGGTATTTTTGTAAAGAGTATCACAAAAGACAGTGCAGTTGAGCATGATGGTAGAATCCATATTGGAGATCAAATTATTGCTGTAAGTAACCTCGGAGGAGTGCTGTTATCCCCTTTTTCCTTGTATTATTTACTCTTTATTTTATTCTTGATGGCTGGAAAGCAAACAAATCATGAGGACCAGTAGTCAGCATTCCAGAGTTCTTAAAAGATCTCACAGGTGAAATTGCTGCCAGTCCCCAAAAAATCACTGAGTCTGATTTCTGTACAGGAAGATCACAAAGTGTGAAACATAATGCCTAACTCTTTAAAAGTGATTTCAGGAAATTACAGACTTCTTAGCTTAATATGTTATAGGCAAAATGGATGAAAAATATTAAATATAAGATTACCAAAGTTATAAAGCGGGTGGTCAGCTTTTCTCTGGTCAAGGGCTTCATTTTACATATTTGTTTGTTCTGATTCCGAGAGTTATCAGTAATTAGTACTGTCAGAAAGAAGAGGCCACTTTTCCGCTACATTTGGCTACAAAATCTTAATGGGACCCTGGAGGCCAGAAAAATGTGTTTTGCAGCCCAGGGACTTCGGTTTTTCCACCTCTGATACAGAAGGACACCTCTTGCTAAGATGACTCACCCCTGGCTTTTGCAAAGTTGTCTATTTCATTAATCATTCCAAATTCTTTGAGAAATCTCAATAAGCAAATGAATATATGATTACATTGTATTCTTGGAGTTTTAAGAAGCTTTTCCCTCCTAAAGAAGTTGGGAGACTCAAGAAGGAATCTTTCACAGAAGTCTCCTGAGAAAACATTGCAGTCATAGGGTAAGCTTAGAGAGAGGACCTTTTTTGAATCTGTTACTGATGGAAGCAGAGATAGGATCAATAACTAGCTTTCCAAAGTTGAGGAACATGAATAATGATTTCCCTGGAGGCTCTGTATTGATAACACTGCGTGTAAACTCAATCTTAAATAATCTTGTGGGTGAGCAGGAAAATAAGGGTGATTAAAATTTCCTGCTCAGTGCCCATCAGCCTTTACAAAGGATTTTTAAAATTTCTGAATGCATTACTTTTGTTTATTCGTTTAGTCGCTTCCGACTCTTCGTGACTTCATGGACCAGCCCACGCCAGAGCTTCCTGTCGGTCGTCAACACCCCCAGCTCCCCCAGGGACGAGTCCGTCACCTCTAGAATATCATCCATCCATCTTGCCCTTGGTCGGCCCCTCTTCCTTTTGCCTTCCACTCTCCCTAGCATCAGCATCTTCTCCAGGGTGTCCTGTCTTCTCATTATGTGGCCAAAGTATTTCAGTTTTCCTTTAATATCATTCCTTCAAGTGAGCAGTCTGGCTTTATTTCCTGGAGGATGGACTGGACTGATCTTCTTGCAGTCCAAGGCACTCTCAGAATTTTCCTCCAACACCACAGTTCCAAAGCATCTATCTTCCTTCTCTCAGCCTTATGGTCCAGCTCTCGCAGCCATATGTTACTACAGGGAACACCATTGCTTTAACTATGCGGACCTTTGTTGTCAGTGTGATGTCTCTGCTCTTAACTATTTTATCGAGATTTGTCATTGCTCTTCTCCCAAGGATTAAGCGTCTTCTGATTTCCTGACTGCAGTCAGCATCTGCAGTAATCTTTGCACCTAGAAATACAAAGTCTTTCACTGCTTCTACATTTTCTCTCTCTATTTGCCAGTTATCAATCAAGCTGGTTGCCATAATCCTGGTTGTTTTGAGGTTTAGCTGCAAGCCAGCGATTGCACTTTCTTCTTTCACCTTCATCATAAGGCTCCTCAGTTCCTCTTCACTTTCAGCCATCAAAGTGGTATCATCTGCATATCTGAGATTGTTAATGTTTCTTCCAGCGATTTTAACCCCAGCCTTGGATTCCTCAAGCCCAGCACGTCACATGATGTGTTCTGCGTACAAGTTGAATAGGTAGGGTGAGAATATACAACCCTGCCGTACTCCTTTCCCAATCTTAAATCAGTTCGTGGTCTGTTTTTACTGTTGCTACTTGGTCATTATACAGATTCCTCAGGACGCAGACAAGATGACTTGGTATCCCCATACCACTAAGAACTTGCCACAATTTGTTATGGTCCACACAGTCAAAGGCTTTAGAATAGTCAATCAAACAGCAATAGTTGTTTTTCTGAAACTCCCTGGCTTTTTCCATTATCCATCAGATACTGGCAATTTGGTCCCTAGTTCCTGTGCCTTTTCTAAACCCAGCTTGTCCATCTGGCAATTCTCGCTCCATGAATTGCTGAAGTCTCCCTTGCAGGATCTTGAGCATTACCTTACTGGCATGTGAAATGAGTGCCACTGTTCGATAGTTTGAACATTCTTTAGTGTTTCCCTTTTTTGGTATGGGGATATAAGTTGATTTTTTCCAGTCTGATGGCCATTCTTGTGTTTTCCAAATTTGCTGGCATATAGCATGCATTACCTCGACAGCATCATCTTGCAAGATTTTGAACAGTTCAGCTGGGATGCCATCATCTCCTGCTGCCTTGTTATTAGCAATGCTTCTTAAGGCCCATTCAACCTCACTCTTCAGGATGTCTGGCTCTAGCTCACTGACCACACCATCAAAGCTATCCCTGGTATTGTTATCCTTCCTATACAGGTCTTCTGTATATTCTTGCCACCTTTTCTTGATCTCTTCTTCTTCTGTTAGGTCCTTGCCATCTTTCTTTTTGATCATACCCATTTTGGCCTGGAATTTATCTCCAATGTTTCTAATTTTCTGGAAGAGGTCTCTTGTCCTTCCTATTCTATTGTCTTCTTCCACTTCCATGCATTGCTTGTTTAAAAATAATTCCTTATCTCTTCTGGCTAACCTCTGGAATTTTGCATGTAATTGGACATATCTCCCCCTATCACTGTTGCCTTTTGCTTTCCTTCTTTCTTGGGCTACTTCTAGTGTCTCAGCAGACAGCCATTTTGCCTTCTTGGTTTTCTCTTTCTTTGGGATGTATTTTGTTGCCTCCTCCTGAACAATGTTGCCAACTTCTGTCCATAGTTCTTCCGGGACCCTATCTACTAAGTCCAGTCCCTTAAATCGATTCTTCACCTCCATTGCATATTCCTTAGGAATATTAGTGAGCTCATATCTAGCTGATCTGTGGGTCTTCCCTAATCTCTTTAGTCTGATCCTAAATTGTGCAAGAAGAAGTTTGTGATCGGAACTACAGTCAGCTCCAGGTCTTGTTTTTACCGACTATATAGATGTCCGCCACCTTTGGCTGCAAAGGATGTAGTCAATCTGATTTTGGTGTTGTCCATCTGGTGAAGTCCATGTATAAAGCCGTCTCTTAGGTTGTTGGAAGAGAGTGTTTGTTATGCAGAGTGAGTTGTCTTGGCAAAATTCTATCAGCCTATGTCCTGCTTCATTTTGTTCTCCCAGGCCATGCTTACCTGTAATTCCAGGTGTCATTTGACTGCCCACCTTAGCATTCCAGTCTCCTGTGATGAAAATAACATCTCTTTTAGGCGTGTTGTCCAGTAGGTGCTGCAGATCCTCGTAGAACTGCTCTACTTCAGCTTCTTCAGCATCTGTGGTTGGGGCGTATATTTGGATCACTGTGATGTTATATGACTTGCCCTGAATTCAAACTGAGATCATTCTGTCGTTTTTTGGATTGTATCCAAGCACTGCTTTAGCCACTTTACTACTAATTATGAAGGCTACTCCATTTCTTCTGTGGTCCTCTTGTCCACAGTAGTAGATCTGGTGGTCATCTGATGTGAAGTGGTCCATTCCAGTCCATTTCAGTTCACTGACACCCAGAATGTCTATCTTTAATCTTGACATCTCACCAATAACCACATCCAATTTGCCCTGGCTCATAGATCTTACATTCCAGGTTCCAATGGTGTTTTGATCGTTAGAACATCGGATTCGCCGTTCACCACCAGCACTGTCGGCCTCTAGCCGTCCTTTCGGCTTTGAGCTAGGTGCGTCATCACGTCTGGGGCTAGTTGAACTCATCCTCTGTTCCTCCCCAGTAGCATTTTGACCATCTTCCGACCTGGGGGTCTCATCTTCCGATGGTATACCGACATATCTCTGGTTGTACTGATCCATTTAGTTTTCATGGCAAGAATACTGGGGTGGGTTGCCATTACCTTCCCCAGGGATCGCATTTAGTCTGACCTCTCTGTCATGACCTTCCCGTCTTGGGTGGCCCTTCACGGTTTAGCTCATGGCATCATTGAGGTGCTCAAGCTTCAGCACCACAACAAAGTAACGATTTATAATGCCCATTCATACAGTTTTCAGACATTCTTTTCAAACTCTTTTCTGCCTCTTTTTGGGTAGGATGCTTATGTTCAAAGATAACAACAGCCCCGAAACCAAATAATAGTGGACATTTTGCAAATGGCTAAGGTGTGATTTGCCTCATTTGGAATAAACATTTTATTTTGTGATCTTAAAAGCTGTCAGAAATGAACATATGTTTAATCCATAGGTGGATGGAACAAATCTTCAAGGTTTTACCAACCAGCAAGCCGTGGAGGTTTTGCGGCATACTGGCCAAACAGTCCGCCTGACTTTGGTCCGAAAAGGAGGCCTGAAACAGGAAAATCATGCTCAGTCCCATGAGGATTTCAGTGGTGCTGTTGAAAAGGATTTAATTTTCCAAATGATGGATATTGGCACAAATACAGGTAATTAAGATTATCTTTGCTTCATGTTTCTTGGATTTTATTTTCTATTCTCCAAAGGTTAAACAAAAGTGGCTTAAATTCATCCTTAGAATCCACTTTTTAGACTCAGTTGGAGAATGAAAAGACATGCTGAAAAGGTAAACAATAGAGAGTTGTAAAGATAAATTTTCTTTCATTAATAAAAAATAAGTAATCTTCAGATAGTATTGTTTCCAAGATTTATATTTTATGGTAAGGCTAAAAAATCTATTAAACTACAAAAAACCAAAAAACAAAATGAAAGTGAATAAATGAATTTAAGCCTTAGCGAGTTAATTTCAGTGGTGCTCATTATTTTCTTCTATTCTGACCCCTAAAATCAGTGGTCCAACTTTTCCCATTCAGGTCTCCATAGAATTGTCCATATGCGTTACATCAGTCAGATTTTCCCCATTTGGATCTGCCGTTGTTTCCTCCTTTTGGATAATATAGAAGATCGTGGCCTTTTTCCTGTTACCAATTTTTATTTTATTTTTAGCATTTTAACTCCCTGCGTACACAGATCCACACTAACATGGTTGAGAAACACATACTTAATTTAGTCTGGTAGGGAACTAGGAGTCCTCTAGGAAAGGGGTTTAACTGCATTATAATGACATGTTTGGAATTGCTCAGAATATTCTTTTTTTTCCCCCACAGAAAGCTGCAAAAGAGAGCAGGATTCTCCACTGATGTCATGCAGCACCAGTGTGGCTCATATTGCAGAAGATACTAATACAGAACGAACAGGTCCTAAATAATGTTCTTCTCTTTCATAAACATGCTTGCCCTTCCTAGTTTTTACCTTTCCTTGCTTGGCTTGGTAGCACTGTCAAAAGTTGCTTCTGACTTCTGAAAATGTATATCTGAGATGTCATGCACAAATCCATCGTAGAAGAATAATGTAACGATGGCAGCTCTGTTTAGTTGCATTTAGGTACATTGTCCACAGATTTTAGCTAAGCAAACACAAATATTGACCTTTATAGTCTTTCCTTTGAATCTTTTACCCTGTAAGGTTTCTTACCCACCTGTTTTGATAAGTTCATTTCCTCTGTGCATCCAGCTTTGTGTATCGTATCAAAATTATAAAATTTAATTTTTGACATACTAAAAATTGGCAGCAGCTGAGAAGAGTACTTATTAATAATGATATTAAAAATAATTATCGTTAGATGACAAAACATACTGCTGAAGGTATTTTGGGATGTATCATTTATTTATAATAAAGATTTAAGGATTTTGTTTTAAAAAATATTGGTTGAACAGCAGTTTAAATTTGTTAGGGAATGTAGTATAGCACAAAGCAAAATCCGGAACTGAAGTTAGCCATGTATACACCTAATTCTTATGTCCATAGTTGGTCACATTTGTTTATATCTTACTTTAAATAAGCAAGTATAGTTTGTGATATACACTGCTGCTTGTAGCTCGTCAAGCCATGCTAAAGGGATCTTATCCAGATTCTGTGAGTCTCTTTGCTGCCAACTGCTTTGGATTTTTAAGCGTGTGAGTGTTGGGGCATATTGTAAGCACTTGGTGGATCACTGTATACAGTATATCCGACAAGCTCCAGTTAGCTTAGTAAGGTATAAACTGGATCAGATTTAAAATGGTAAATTATTACACTTAACAGTATATTTCTTTCTCAAGTTTTTGAATAAATATACAAATCTGTTAAGCGATTCCAGGAAGTGTGTTCTTTCACTGCCCTCTAGAGACCACGCTTGGTAGAAGCCTTTGAAAATGAGGTCACAGTTTCAAAAAAATAAAATCTTGAATATAGAGAACATTTCTGGAGTGTTTGAATATTAAATACGTTTATAATAAGCATAAATATATTTCTTTGTGTATGTAGCTCAAAATAAAGGCAAAATAATATTAATATCACTACAGTGCTAAATGTTCCTACCTGAGAATAAGTTTCTTTTAACTTGATGTGACTTAACTTCTGAATAATATGAGAGGAATATTGTGCACCAAAAAAATTTAGAATTGATTTTAATAAACCTGAACACATAGTATTGCTTACCAGTGTACTGCTGTTGGAGAGAAATGTGAAATAGTAGCCGTAGTTTTACAAGTAAAAACCGAGGCCTTTGATTATTTTTCAGATTTGGAAAACAACAACAGCTCATAAGCTTAGCAGCGCTTGGTGCTTTATCCTTTGAATTCCAGTTCTTATTTTTGTTTGTTAATGTTTCAGTCAGAAAAGCCTGTTTAGCTTGAATTTTTAGAGTGCGGGGGTTAAGATAGTAATGAATAAATAGAACGAGCATTTTAGAGAACAGTTGTGCCATGGGAAGGTAGAACATGCATGTGATTTCTGCATTCAAAGAAAGGAGAAGGTGCAGCAGAGGGTAGCCAGACAGAAATCCAGTTATTCAGGAAGCTAGACTAGCACAATTAGCATTCTTTGGAAGAGTGATAAAAGAAAGTTCTTGAGGAATGCAAGTCTAATGAATAGCCAGGCTAATACTGAAAGGTTGATTCTTGTGCTGACGTAATTCCAAATTGCCTAGATAATGCTAAAAGTCTGTTAAGGTGAATGTTCAGTATATGTGATACAAAATTAGTTTTAACTAATTTTATGAAAAGCGATTTAAAAATGAACTCTTTTTGTGACTTAACACAGGTTAATGCAGATGGCTTTAAATGGGTTTTAAAAACCTCAACTTAGGTTGCAATTCCTTTTTTTCCTTTTCCTTTTTTAGGTATTTAAAAATGCTATGTATTGAAAGTATTTTCTTTCTCATTTTAAATAAATGCAGATGCATATTTACAAATTCTAACGCAATTCATTTTCTACATAAAGATAAGAATGTCATAGTTTTGCTTAGGATAATTGTTGCATCTTGCAGACATTCAGCTAACATCCCTAGAACAAGAAATATCATTGCAGAACAAATGGCAAAGGATTTTGGGGAGAAACTATGAAATTGTGGTAGGTATTGTGCTTGCTATCATCTCTGTTCTGCCTTTGGGGGGGATTGGGCATTATTTTTTAAAGTAAGTCTAAAAATGTCATGAAACAAAACAGAAGAAAATGAGCCCTAGATTCTGATCAAACAGTTTATAAAGTGTTGCTTCCCACGGAATTGTAACTAATTTAATCAATAAGTATTGCAGTAGTTTCCCAGGAATTAGTGCACCTATTAGCAGCTCCTTAAAGCGGCTGTATCTTTTCTCAGGATGGCACAGCTGTGCTCCATCAGAGAAGAAAATAAGAGAAAGAAAGAGAAGAAGTGTTATAATTAGTGGAGCTGCTGCTAGGTTAAACTGCTTACCATTACCATTGATAGGCAGCCCTTAATAGGATGAAGTCCTTGACAGAGAAAAGTTGCCTGCTCCAATTTTATAGATTGCAAAATATCATTTTTGCCTTTGTTGGGTATCTTTTGGAGTCCATTATATATTTCTGTGCTTCTAATTGTCAACAGTGCATAGTTTCATTTCTTGGGGTAGCATTTTTGCTTGATGACATCCCTCAATGTGGGCAGAGTTACAGTTGAGTTCTCAGCTCTACATTTGGAAAGGAAAACAGTGTAGCTTGTTAGGAAATCTACCCACTTTCAACATACAACATTTAGCATAATCCTTGCTTTGTAAGAGTTCTTGCACATAGCTGATATTAAAGGACTTCTTTGGTTTAATCCCACACTCATGTTCCAGAAGTAAACACCACTAACTTTAATGTGGCCTACTTTCAGGTAAGGAAATACAGGATTTAATATTTGGGGGCTATATTTGCTCATGTTACTGCAGCTGTTCACCCCTAGTTCATTGACACATGGTCTGTTTTACATCCCTTACAGAGATTTTTCAGGAAACCTGGTTGGCCCACTTTTACTGGCATTTTGACTTACTGTTCACACTTTTTCTTTTGTACCTGGTTTGTTTTTCTTCCCTCCTATGATTATTGGTAATGATTGCTGACTCTTCATTTCCATTATTTGTTTGTTAATTGGCTCTTTTATGCTTTTCAAATTGATGTTTCCATGAGGGATCTTGGTAGTCCTTTAGCCCACAAGCCTTAAAAGGTATTTAGTCTTTATGCAATAAAAGCTGTTTACTTAGCTAATAGTTTACTCCTCATTGAGAATCTAGCCAGTCTTCTTTTAGCACATTTTAGAATGTGTAGCAATTTCTTTTGTGCGCAATAGTCCAAGGATTGTATGAACTGTTGTGCCTTGACCAGATGTAACACTTCTAGCAAGAATGTGGAGATTTTAAATAGAATTCAGCAGCAGGGTCATAGTTACAGTTCCTGTTCTTTGACTATTCCCCACCTAGGGATTAGTAAACCATAGAGAATTGTGTTGCCAGGTGCATGTCCTGCTAATGCTTGACTTGATTCAGAGGCAACATGGATTGCCAGATATGGAATCCAGTTCTTTTTCTTCCAGCTGGAAACATTTCTGTTTCAGAATACTGTATTTGCTAACTATTGTTCCAGTGGTGGTCACAAAAGCTGGTGTAATGAGAAGTGTGGATCCTTTGATTGTTTTATTTGTTCGATTTATTTGTGGCTCTCTGACTACCTTTCATCTCTGGGACAGCTGCAGCTACCAGCATCTGTTACCCTTTGCAAAGGAGAAAGGGATGTTACAGCTGGGTGCTCCTTTTCAGCTCACATTGTGATTCCATCTTGTTTTGATGTGAGAATCAATGAACATGGATGATGTTTGAGAGAAATAACCCTGTAGCTTAAGAAGTAGAGCATCTGTAGTAAAACTGCTTTTAAATCTACTGGTCCTTTGTATATGATCTTAGTGCAATTTCCTAAGCAACTGATTTGTTGGTGTTATGAAGATTCTTTTTTTCTTTTTTCTAGGTAGCGGATGTGAACAAGTTTAGTGAAAGCAGTGGACTGGGAATAAGCTTAGAAGCTACAGTGGGACATCATTTTATTCGGTCTGTTTTGCCTGAAGGGCCAGTTGGACGATGTGGCAAACTGTACAGTGGAGATGAATTACTAGAAGTATGAAATAATCTATTTTATACTTCTGCTCTCTTAAAAGATATTCCGAGGGATTTTTCATTTTTAATATTTTCTTAGCATAGAGTATTCATATATTTTGCCATCTTAAATTTGTGAAGGAAATATATAGCCTCTCTCTGTCTGTCTGTCTGTCTATCTATTCACTTTTAAAATCATTTTCTGAATGACATCCAAAGTTATATTATTTCTTCTAGGTTTATAGTCTCTGTAATGTGGAGAAAACATATAATATATTTGTTAATATGTTACTTTGGTGTATCATATGCTCCAATATGAAAATATATGTCTCTCTTTCTTTCTCTCTCTGTCTTTTCTTTATTTCTGTAATTATCCTGATTTTCATTGGCAGGTAAATGGAAAATCTTTGCTTGGAGAGAATCACAAGGATGTTGTAAATATTCTAAAAGAGCTTCCTATCAGTGTAACAATGGTGTGTTGCCGTACAGCTCCACCTATTAGTGAGTCAGTATTGGATGAGACTCATATGTTGGAGCAGGTAATTCAACATAAAGACTTTACACACTGGGGGATACACTGACAGATCACCACCCTTCCTTGCAGCAGAGGATTCAAAGGAAAAATGGAGTACGGTAGTTGGATGAATAAAGTTTTTTTTTTCAGTATAAAGTTGAGAAAGTTTGATCAGATGACTAGAATTGGACCTAGGAAGCCTAGTTTAAATACTGTTTTTAGATTTTTGGTGTAGCTTTGGTCAAGTTACAATGGTCATTTAAACATTTAATACTCGCTTTAGACATTTCTAGATAAATTTTAGACTCTCTAATTAGCAATTCCCATTTACTCTGGTCCCATTGACAAGCTGTATTTAAACTTTCCTATTTAGCTTTATTTTAAAAAGTAACCATATTTAACTTTCCAGTCTCATATAGACCTTGGACTCCGTGGTGCTTCAGAGACAGAGGATGCTAAGCTGGAAATAGCTAACATAAGTCAGAATACTGAAGAGGTACAAGGATCTCCTCTGGCAATGTGGGAGACAGAAATACAGCAAATTGAGCTAGAGAAAGGGAGCAGGGGTCTTGGCTTTAGCATACTGGATTATCAGGTAATTTCTGAATTCCATATTATAAGGATGTACTTCTTGCATTGAATCCGATAACCCTTTAAAATGAGATATTCCGGTAAAATTACTATATTAAATGAACTTGTCAAACTTATTTTATATATCTTCATATATTTTGCAAGGTATTCATCTTCAGTTGTGAATGGTTTCTGACGTCTTAGATGAGAAACGGCATGGTATGCATGAGAAATCAGCTTGCATTATCATCCCATTACATTTTTCAGTCTTTCAGTTGATTTAAGGAAAATGATCTAATAGTATTAATTACTCCAGAGACCTGATAATAACACACACACACACAGACACATATACAGAGTATTCATATTTTATATGAATATTGGGGCTGTGCAGAACATTATCACAAAGCAAGATACATTATATTGCAATTATTATTATAGTGAAAGCAATGGAGGTAATAATAGTATTAGTTGGTAGATGCTTATGCATTGTTTTTAAAAAAGACATGGCTGAAAGTGCAATATATTGCACACACAGAAAAAGGTAACGCTACCAGGTTTTCAACTAATTTTTGAACTGATTTGAGAAGATCAGTTTTTAAATGTGGAGCTGAAACTAAAGTGTGTTTTACGAACCCCTTGTTAATTCCCCTTGTTAATTCTCTATGCAAAGGATTCTTTATGTTTTAGAGGTTGGTTTTAATGTTGCTTTCTGCAGTCTTTGTGCAGGATTAGATAATGTGCAATTAGGGCTTAATTTTTCACAAGTACTGGCTTGACAACTGAAGCCTTTCTACAAGCAAGCAGGGCAAGAAAGAAACAACATACCTTTGTTTGAAATCTCCTTAGATAGTCAGATCATCATGAAGCACGTGGGTAGCATAAATACCTACAAAATAAAACGCTATAGAAAAATGGCATGGTCTCCACATATTGATACCTCTTATCATAGTAAAGATAGATTTCAGTATAGAAAGTATCATGTCGTAGTATGTGGCCAATGATGCAAGATGTCCGATTAGGTAAACTTGCTCTTAAACTTATTCAGGCATTCATAAAAAATGGGACAGCGCTACAGTGGTTGGCATTCCTTTCATACGAAAAGTGTGGCAGTGTATTTGAAATTATATCATATTAGGGAGAAGTATTTTAGGATAGCCTTCTGCATAGCATTCCAGCATTATAAGCACATGTTCTGTGTTGGGAAAGAAACGTCCCACTATATCCTGAAGTAGCAAAGGCCCATCTTGTAAAATTTGCTCTTAGTGCTGCGTAATTTCCTGAGCTATATCCTCTTCTTGATAATCCACTTTCAATTACAAGTGTAGTTCTACACTTAGAACTAAATGTGTATACAGTATACCTTTATATCTCTATATATGCATGAATATGTAGAGCAGATACTGTGGGATGAAGGAAGAGGTATTTCGTAAGCAGCATGCACTAAATTCAAATAGAAAACAAGAAACAATATTCATTATATATAGTGGCATGGGTTCTGGATTACTGAACAAGCCAGTCAAGAATCTTAGTCTTGATCCTGTATGGATAAGAAGGGTTGGGAATATTTAATTAACACATTGTTTCTTTTTATCACTGACCAATAATGCACTTTCCTAGATTATTTCAACTGTTCGGGCCAAAGTGCTTTTTATAAGCACATGGGAGATAAATGATACTGTATTTTGTACTTCCACTAGATTCCCTTTTGGTATTGTAAAGGTGGATACAGTCTAGTAAAGCTGTGCAGTACTCTGGATTCAGTTTCAAAAAGGTGTTTTGCTTTGGAGTGCAGAAGTATCTGTCTGTAGCCCTTTAAAGCAGGTGTTTGTTTTCCTAGGATCATATGGTCATCCTCTGCAGCTCCCATGTTATCCCAGGACAAGATATGGCTACTTTAAAAAGTTGTAGACAGATGCCGTGTTCATGTCCCCCCACGCTCCAAAAGCATCTGTTTGGAAATGAATCTAAAGCACTTCTCAGCCCCACAATCCAGTATGTGATAAGACAGAAAGACATATTCATTCTGTTTCTTTCAGCTGATCACTTTCTCAATCTGATCTCCTGGAACAGTGTGTCTCAACCTTGGCAACTTTAAGATGTGTGGACTTGGACTCCCAGAGTTCCCCAGCCAGCCACTCCCAGCCATTCTGGCGTTGAAGTCCACATGTCTTAAAGTTGCCAAGGTTGAGACACACTGTCCTAGAAGTAGGCCAAAAATACTTCAGAAGTTCATAGATTTCAAGAAATAGGGAAACCATTACTGTACTGTGAAGACGCTTCATATTATTCACTGGAATCAGTTTATGGAAGAGGAAAGCATAACAAAAATAATCCAGTTGTTCCTTCTTTTTGTCAGAGCTTCTCTGTACAAACATGCAGCAACACACATATACCTTTCATTCAAGTATCAATTTGTCAATAAGCCTGCTCCATGTCACCCTGAAAAGAATCTTGGGAATTATTTGGCATGGACAGACCTGGCCTAGAAGTTACTCCTTTCAGTCTGAAAATACACGTCAACTCTTTTTCTCATGTCCCTGTCTTCTCCTTTAATAAGGACCCAGTGGAGCCTGCAAATACCGTGATTGTGATCCGCTCTCTAGTTCCAGGGGGCATTGCTGAGCAAGACGGCAGGCTGCTCCCGGGAGACAGGCTGATGTTTGTCAATGAGATCAGCTTGGAAAATGGCAGCCTAGAGGAAGCGGTGCAAGCCCTGAAAGGAGCACCTCTGGGAATGGTGAGAATAGGAGTCGCCAAACCATTGCCTGTAAGAATTCTGGCTTTATATGGTGCGATGTTGTATTTTGCAAATAAGCTGATGGGGTATTTACATGTGTAGGACTTCAGTTACATAGCTTTGATATCTCATAGAATTGGGTGAACTGACATTTGTGGTGAGATAATAAAATTCTGTTCTAGTCTTTTACCTGCAGTGGTTAAATCACCCATTGCATAAGTTCTCATTTGATGCAACTGTCATCAAGAGAGTAACAAAGCTCTGTGAACCAGCTTACCACCTCTTTGTTCTACAAATATATCTTTGCTTGAGATTCATAGAGGTAGCTCAGTTATTCAGTCATAACTTATTCTGATCCAAAATAATAATTTTTGTTTGGAAATTAGTTACTTTTGGCATAGTAATTTAAAACAAAGGGTATAAACCTGTTGCTTCCAGAAACCTAGGGGAATAATATTTAACACACCCAAAACAAAAATATTTTTCTTGGGGTTTTTTTCATAATGTAAGAGCAAAAAATTGGATATTCTTGCACTAAAAGGCTGAATATATTAATTATCTATTTATTTCTATGTATACTTAAGGTATTTTGGTATCTACGTGGTAATATTTTGCAGATTTATTTCATACAATTGCATACATGCAAGAAAATGTATGTTACAGAACCCTCTTCTCCACATAGTTTGGAAATGTCCTGTGCCTAAGTGATAATGTTTTACCGATAATGAAGAGAACTGATAGTTTGGAGGTCTTTGCTTCCATTTATTCACTGAACTCACCAGCAACGCAATTTGGCTGCTGGTTTGAGAACTGCTTTCTGGAAAAGTATGATGTTTATATCCACCTTTTTCTGGTTGAATCCTGTTGCAGTGACATCTTAGCACAGAGGTGGGCAATCTTTGATAACCAAGGGCTGCACTTAGTGTTGCAGAAGAATACTGAAGGCTACAAAGTAAATGGGGCCACTCACATATACAGTTGGGACTAAGTTTGTGAGGAATTGGGGGTGGTGGTCGGTTTTTTGGGTTGTGGTTTACTGCAAGTTTAGTGTAAGTTTAGAACTGTTGCTAAACTTTTACCCTGTTTTTCATATGAAAATTGGAAACATTGCCATCAAATTTCAGCAGCAGTGGCCAGAGGGGTTTCCTGAGAACTGCAAAAAAGGATTCAGGGGCCACACGTGGCTTTGGGGTTGCACATTGAATTGCTGCTTTGATAAAAAAGGGACTGAAGGTTGTCATAAGGGTGTTCTATCCAAGGGAAGGGAATGTTTCTTTTTAATTTTGGGTATAAATTGTTTTACGTACCTATGATGGCCTGTTTCTCTCATAATTAAATGCAGTCAGAACATTTCTCACGATTATTACTTGTTAGAGGTATAGTTATTGTGGGTACGGTGATTATTTATTTAAAGAATATATAAGGCTGCCATCTCACCCTAATGATTCTCAGCAGTTAACAATACTGTATGGAAAATATAAAATAAAGCAAACTAAAATAAAAACAATGTGGTATGCTGCAACTGGGGCTTCAAGCAAAATTCTACCATAATACATCATAAAACATGTATTGGGCTCATCTGACATTCTGGCCCCAATATCTACAGGAAAAGCCAGATCTTCAAGGCCTTCCAGAGAAAGCCACGAAGGTTGGGACCATTCCAGTCTCAGAGGGGAGGCTGTTCTATAGGGCAGACACTATGACAGAGAAGGCACGCCTCCTGGTTCAACTAGATGATTCTATTTGACAGGAGGGACCTGAGGTATGCCCATTCTGGTGGGATGGGCAGAAACCATTGGAAACGGGTAGACTCATAAGTAACCTGGCCCTATGTCACACAGGGCTTTATGGGTAATAATGAGTTCCTTGAATTATACCTGGAAACATGTGCCTCTGCATTCTGGATCAGTTGTTGCTTCCGAATGGTCTTCAAGAACAGTCCCATTTAGAGCATGTTGCAGTAGTCCAAATAGGTAATTAAGGCATTAGTGACTGTGACAAAATCTCCTGATCCAGGAACAGGCTCAACTGGCACACAGGATGGATTTGTTCAAGTGCCCTCCTGGCCATGGCTGCCACCTGCTCCTTGAGTAGGAGCCATGAGTCCAAAAGGACCTCCAAATTGCACACCAACTCCGGGGGGGTGTTTAGTTATGCAAGTGATGGCCAGGGTAGAGATGTATAGCATATTAATAATAGTTAACCCTGTAGTGACAAATGCTCTTACCCAGAGGCTTCATGTAGATGTTAAATAAAAGCAGGAAGAGAATTGAGCTCTGAGGCAACCTGCAAGACAGGGGCGTGGGGTGGTTTTTTCTTCTGTGCCAACTCTAACTAGAACCAGCCTTAGAGGAAGGAGGAAAACCACTGTAAAACCACCCCCCACTCCCAACCCCTCAAAGCTGATCCAGGAGGATACTGTGATTGATGGCATTGAAGATCACTGAAAGATCAAAGAGGGCCAGGGTGGATACATAACCCATATTCCAAGCTCACCAGAGGTCATCAACAAGTATGACCAGTGCCATTTCAATGCTATAATCCAACATCAAACCCAACTGAAAAGGGTCTAGATAATGTACTTTTATTATGATTTCACTAAGGAATATATTTTAGTTGTATTGGAATGTACAATTTCTCAAATGATTTATATTGAAACTTAATTGGGAGGCAAGATTCATGGCAAGTTTTTGAAAGTTCTTGTCTCCCAGTGACTTACTACAAAATCCACAAACCAGATAGATAAAACATTTTGTAATAAACGTGATTTTCTATCAGTTCCAGACACGTTTGTCACAAAGGGAGGTGCTACTGAGTTCAGTGGAACTTATTTAAAAACAGTTGTGTTTAGGAACTAAGTATAGGTGAAAGTTGGTAAGACTGAGTAGGCTTAAATCTAGCTTGTGTGGCTTAACTGCATTGGGGATTAGGCAATGGAAGTATAAAGAGAAAGAATTTATCATCTGGGCTGGAAAAACATCCCAAGTATCAGCACATAAGTACCATCACTATGTGAGCTTAAAGAGTATTTCAAATTCATAATTATTGCCATCTCATTTTTCTTTCTTTTTCAACCTTATAAATCATTTCATGAGGACTATATCATCATTTCCAGTGATCTTTTTTTTCTGATGTTCATATTCTTTTAAGATTTCTTAGTATTAATTACATGGCATGTTCTGATCACTGGCCATCATCCAACTCAAGAGCTTCATTCTTTCTGCAGCTTTCACCAGAAGAGGGCTATGTTTCCGCTAAGGAAGATTCCTTTTTCTACACTGCCCAGTCCTTTGAGGAGGAAGGGCTAACTGATTCAGCCCTCTTCCATGCTGAGCTGGCTCTGGTTAGTCGCCACTTCCTTACCATGATAATGTGTAAAAACCCCTTTATTCTATGTATTAATTTTGAACAGTATTTTATTAAGGAGCAGTACAGGAACAGTCTTGCTGTTGACATGTAAACAGGTATTTTAAAAGACTTCTTGGTTTCCTCAAATCTATGTGATGGTTGTTTATTTGCTAATATAAGAAAATATCCGCATCTATCAAAACATTGGATTTATAGGAAAACAAGGCTGTACCAAAATTAAGCTCTATAAATATTTAAACACTTATTTTTTAGAAATCTCCTTGAGGCCTTCAGAATAATGTACAATTAAAAAGAGTATGTTACCATTGTAAGGAAATTACAAAAGTGAACCATTCTTTTAAATGAAAAATCATGTGTATACATAATCCTATAATATAAGGAAATTATGGCTGCACCCATTTGTTCCAATTATTTCTTAGAACTTTGGAATTTATATTCAGTATAAACAAGGATATGATTCAGCTGCTGTTGCCCATTTAAACCCAGCAGTATCTACAAACTTCAGAAGGAGATGTCTTTTCTCTTATACATATACTCAGTTTTCTTACATGTTTTTCAGTTTATTAAAAAAAAATCTTGTTCTAAGATCTAGCTTGCTGCTATTATTATTATTTGGTAGTAGGTTAAAATGTAGTAAGTAAAGATCGTTCTGTAAGACATTTCTAACCACCACACAACTGGTTGGTTCCCGACTTAGTCCATCATAAATGACTCAACCAGTATTAGAATTTGAAGAGCTCTTGAAATAAGCTGAATTAATCAGAATCCAGAATTAAAATCAGAATTAATATTGTCATTTTTATAATAAATGTTTTGGGTTTTCTGGATTACAAAAAACAGTTTTGTAAATTAATAAGGATTAACGTGTAGCTAAACATATCAGTGATTTAGAAAGTTTAATTAAAAAGTCAAAAGTTTTTCCTCTTTGTTATCTAATATCTAGATCCTATCCACATTATTTATAACTTAGGACACTTTGAAACAATACTGTAATGACATAATGTATTGTGTACAAAATGTTGATTGTAAATAATGACAGAAGCACTGTAAGTTTAATCAAAAAGCATAAGCTAGAGTGTTTAATGAAAAATGTTAATTAAGCTTCCCTTTTTCTCTGTCCACTCATAACACAGCACTTCAGTCATGTCATATTTATATATGTGTGTGTGTGTTCGTGTGTGTCATTTATATATATGTCATATATATACACACACACACACATACATACAGTGCATTCGGAAAGTATTCAGACCCCCTTCACTTTTTTCAGTTTTGTTGTGTTGCAGCCTGATACTACAATTGTTCAAATTCATTTTTTTTCTCATTAATCTACACTCAGTACCCCATAATGACAAAGTGAAAACAGAATTTTAGAAATGTCTGTTTAAAAGGAAAAACTGAAATATCACATGTACGTAAGTATTCAGACCTTTTACTCAGTACTTTGTTGAAGCACCTTTAGCAGCAAGTACAGCCTCAACTCTTTTTCGGTATGACGTGACAAGCTTTGCACACCTGGATTGGGGGGTTTTCTGCCATTCTTCTTTGCAAATCCTCTCAAGCTGAATCAGGTTGGATGGGGACCGTTGGTAGACAGCCATTTTCAGGTCTCTTCAGAGATGTTCAATAGGGTTCAAGTCAGGACTCTGGCTGGGCCACTCTAGGACATTCAGAGTTGTCCCTAAGCCATTCCTGTGTTGTCTTGGCTGTGTGCTTAGGATTGTTGTCATGTTGGAAGGTGAACCTTCGGCCCAGTCTGAGGTCCTGAGTGCTGTGGAACAGGTTTTCATTGAGGATATCTCTGTACTTTGCTCCATTCAGCTTTCCCTCAACCCTGACCAGTCTCCCAGTCCCTGCTGCTGAAAAACACCCCCACAGCATGATGCTGCCACCACAATGCTTCGCTGTTGGGATGGTATTGGGCAGGTGATGAGCAGTGCCTGGTGTCCTCCAGATATAACTTTTAGAATTGAGGCCAAACAGTTCAATCTTGGTTTTATCAGACCAGAGAATCTTGTCCCTCACAGTCTGAGAGTCCTTCAGGTGCTTTTTTTGCAAACGCCAAGCGGGCTTTCATGTGTTTTGCACTGAGGAGAGGCTTCCGTCTAGCCACTCTGCCTAAAGCCCAGATCGGTGGAGGGCTGCAGTGATGGTTGTCTTTCTGGAACTTTATCCCATCTCCAAACAGGATCTCTGGAGCTCAGTCAGAGTTACCATCAGGTTCTTGGTCACCTCTCTTACTAAGGCTCTTCTCCCCTGATTGCTCAGTTTGGCTGGGCAACCAGCTCTTGAAAGAGTCCTGATTGTGCCAAACTTCTTCCATTTGAGAATTATGGAGGCCACTGTGCTCTTGGAAACCTTCAGTGCAGCAGAAATTTTTTTATAGCCTTCCCCAGGTCCATGCCTTGCAATAATCCTGTCTCTGAGCTCTGCAGGCAGTTCCTCTGACCTCATGGCTTTTGCTCTGATACAGTATGCATTGTCAGCTGTGAGGCCTTCTATAGAGAGGTGTGTGCCTTTCCAAATCATGTCCAATCAATTTAATTTACCACAGGTGGACTCCAATCAAGGTGTAGAAACAGCTCAGCAATGATCAAGAGAAATGGGAGGCACCTGAGCTAAATTTCAGGTGTTGTTGCAAAGGGTCTGAATACTTACGTACATGTGATATTTCAGTTTTTCCTTTTTAATAAATTTACAGATATTTCTAAAATTCTGTTTTCACTTTGTCATTATGGGGTACTGAGTGTAGATTAATGAGAAAAAAAATGAATTTGAACGCTAGTAGTATCAGGCTGCAACATTACAAAATTGAAAAAAGTGAAGGGGGTCTGAATACTTTCCAAATGCACTGTGTGTGTGTGTGTATATATATATAATACTTAAGTCATATTGGCCCTTTGTGGGTATTTCTTATGTCTGAGAAACATGGGAGACTCTACCGTGTGACTAGTTCACTCTAGTGATATATTTATTTATTTATTATTTATCAAATTTTATCACCGCCCATCTCCCCCTCAAAGAGGGACTCTGGGTGGTTATATACACTGTAGGTGGCAGAGACATTGGCCCACAAAAACTAGAATGATGGACGAACTTTTGACTGATTTTATGTAATAGTCCAGTTCTAATAGCCAAAATGGCCAAGTCTGGCTGACCTAATAATAATCTGTCTGAATCTAAATCCCTCCCAGTTCAGAACAAGGAGTGTGTGTGAGTGTGTCTGTGTGTGTATTTCCATAGGATTCAATAAATTGAAAATTACTTGGGATTATACTCACACCAGACCAACTTCGTGCTGGCATGTGGGTGTCACCTTATTCTGGCTGGGATTTGGATGCATGTAACAGAGTTCTTCTATTGCCTCCTCCTCCCTTTTTTTTTTCTTTAGAAGACTTTTTTTCTATTCTGCTGGCAGGTTTTGAAGTCAATAAAGGACTTCACTTGGCAGGAGTGATTTATATACAGTAATGCTTTCCAGTGAGCATTTTTTTTAAAATTTAGGATTGTACCTTAAGACTACTTTGAAAGTTTATATAAAGAATTTGAGATTATTACTTCCTCACCAGTATCACTTCATCTTGTGCAGTGTGACCCCATTTTATGGGATTCAGTTGATCAAATATTTCACCATTTGGTTTTTGGAGGCATTATAACATAACATGCATGTACAGACACATGCATTCAGTAGCTTTACATAAAGCACAAACTACCCTATTCTAAATTTATTGTGGGAGTTGGAAATGTACAAAACTTTGTGTCATACAATGACATACATTCACAGAAAAATATAGCAAGGTTTACATAGAATTCTGCTAATAGGCATTCTAATTTGGCAGAAAGACTGAAAAGGTAACCTGCCGATGAATAGGAACTATGGGAAAAATAATTGGTGTTTACAGTGATTCTGTTCCTTTAAATAATGTTTTCACTGTAGAATTTTCTGAAGGATTGTATCTCAAGGCTGCTGAGTTTGGGATATGATCCTTATTTTTGTTAAAGAACTTCAACTTTTATTGAAGATATAATTTGATTATTTTTCTGCCTGTCAGAAATTCAGGATAATATGCTCAGCGTGCATTGGATTTTAGTTTCTGACTTGAGCTGAATTGGATTATATCCATAGAATTGATAGTGAATTCCATGATTTCACTGTTATAATGCTAGCCTTATATGAAAATACAGTTACTGTCCTGAGAAGGTAACAATACCGAGTATAAATTTACGGTGTGTGCTAGCTTATTTGAAATGAGCAGTGGTAATCTATTTTTGGAATAAATTAAAACTTTCTTAAAAAAATCACAATCAGTAAAACTTATGGAATAATTCACTTAACATATTTATTAAACTAGAAAAGTAAGCCTATTTAGAACATTACATAGCATATTTTTGAGAGAGATAAAATGTAAAATAAAATATTTTTCACATAAATTTCATTTTAGCTACAGATGCATATATTTAAAACTGATACAAAGGTGGCCCATCTGACTGAATTGCCTTTGCTGTTAGGTGGAGTCAAGTGAGGCAGATCTAGTAGAGGAATCTACTGCTGAATCAGACTGTTCTCCAGATAATAATGGTACATTCCAGTCTTCAGTTTCAGCCCTGCATAGCAGCACTTGTGATGATTTGAAGCTTACTCTCTCACTTCCTGCTTCAACTCCCAAGGTAAAATTATGGGGGAGGGATGTGAGCGGAAAGACAATTTGCTAGTAACTATAAAGCAACTTTGTGAAAATGTCTGTTTGGCTGAATATTGTGAAGATAATGTTACCAGTTGGTTCCATCTGTTCATAGTTTTTTATTAGATTAAAGAGTAATTTCATTTAGATAGTAATACTGATTGAATACCTTTCAGATTTTCAGTATTCAGCAGACCAGTTACTATAATTTTTAGGTGCTCCAATTTAAAAACATGATTCAAAGAAATCTAAACAATAACAAGCCATTTATGGAAAGTCTTATATAAGTATAGCAAGTGATCCATGCTTAATACTTCAAGCATTAAAAGAACACTAGTTTTCTCAAGGGAAATTGTTAGTATATTGCTTTGGAAAATCCACTCTCAGAACATTGCTCAAGTTCATTTGGCTCCAAAATAGTATTTATTAATAAAGAACCAGATTTTCTTTTAAACAGTGTTATTCCTGTCTCTTTATAAAGTTCCTTTTTATTTTGATGCTTTTATTTTTCCTTCCATGTTAGCTTTTCTCCTCTCCCCTTTTTCTGGATCTATCTATCTATCTAGGGTCATTCTGCATATTTCTTTTAATTTTAATGGTGGGTCTGGGATCATCATTTCTGGAATGATCAGTTCATTCTTTGGATTGGATTGTATGTTTTCTGTTTAGTTTGAAAAAAGTTGCTTTTCTTTCACACCTGAAATTCACCAGTTGGCTATATTTCTTTTGGAATCTTATTTCTGTTGGACTAAGCATGGGTCTGACAGCAGAGTTTATCTCCTAATAGAATTTCTTAATCTAAAACAGAATGTACCTGTACTGTGCCAATGAGACAGATTGTATTGTTCAACTTTGTAATTGTTACTTAAGGAATTAGAGTGCATGCTGGGAAACATGTTCTGCAACAAATCCAGTTTTACACAAGATATGGAACTTATGTTCAGAACAGAAAGAAAGAGTTTACAATCAAACATGGTACTGTTTATATTTATCACTATGTCCGGATAAAAATAACCACATAAATAAAAAAAGGACCATGTAGCACCCTGAGTGTAAACTAGTGGTCATGAGGTGTACATGGGAAAAGTTTCTGGACTTCCAGAGGAAGAAATGGACTGAAAACAGCTCCATGAAAAGCAGACCCGGTGACCATGGTGGAATGAAGAGCTGGAGAGTGGACTGGCTCTGTGAAACCTCTCCAGACAAGGAGAGGACTTGAGATCGCCCACTAGTGCTCCAGAAAGCTGCTTCTTGCAAGGAGACCATAAGATAGCAGTCTCTAGTGTGTTTAGAGCTCTGGAAGACAAGGGAATAGCCATCTTGCTCAAACTGTAGTCGGCGCCTTTGAAAGGACAATATGTTTTCATACTTCCTTTTGGAAATTGCTTGCTAACTGCTTTTTGGCTATTAGAAACCTTTGGATCGACAGGTTTGACTGCATTGGGTGAGTTTCCTTCAACCCTTAGTGAAAGAAAGTTTTAACTTCAAGTTTAAGCACTATTTTTCCCCCCTGTGGAATAAACAGCAAAAGGGTGATTAAAACTTGGAATTTTAGAAAGTTACAAATGGACTAAGGGTCCAGATAAATTTGAAATAAGATTTTGGAATTAATTGTAAAGAATCCTTCCCATGCGAAAATGCTAAAACATAATAAGATTTTAAAAATTGGACACTAGAGGGAACTCATGATTACAGTTAAAGGAGAAGAACACATAAACTCGACTTACAATTACAGAATGAAGCAAAATATTCTAACACTGGAAATACTGAAGGACACATTCAAAAAATGGAGTCAAAAATTAATATTAATGTCAACAGCAGTATCTATCTCTATGGATAGACTGTCTAAATAACGTTACGGAAGAGGGTCAAGTTTTATCTGACAGGACAGAGAGTGAGTTGAAAGTGGATTTACAAATGACAGGCTACAAGAATGACATGGAAAAAGATGTTACTCTGGACATCCAAAAGAAACCAGCTGATGGTTTAATAATGAAAAGGGATATACAAACAATAAGCCAAGAGAGTGACCTGGATAATTTTCCTACATTGGATTTACAAAAGAGGCTTGTTAAAGTTTTGAAGAGTCTTGTGAGAAGGGACTAAGAAAAAATGAAAAATCAAGTTTTATGACATTATTTGAATGGACCAAAGATTATGATCGTTAGAAAAAAAAGGAAGGAATATAAAGTTGGCTTATTTGATCAAGATTAAAATAGATATGTGGTTATTTCTGGTAACCTTTAATGGATTGAAATGCTGACACCAGGACTGAAAGGATGATGCATTATGGATTTGTTTATAGATAAGACATGGGATATGGGAAGAAGAGAACATTTGTTGTATTTTAAGAGGAAGTGATAAGTTACTAAAATTGTTTATATTTGTGATGAAAGTGGGAAGTCACTTCTTTATTTCTTTTCTTTTTCTTTACTATAGTCTTTTCTATTTCTTTTCTAATTTTTCCTTTGTTTCCTTTTCTGTAGTTTCTATTTGTTTTTTTATTCTCTTTTTTTAGGTTGTATTAGTTTTTATTTTTGTAATTATAATCTTTAGTAAAGTTACTATTTAAATAAAGGAAAGGTTTTCCTTTTCTAAGGGCAGATGTAGGTAATACCTTTCTAAACAGGAAGCATTTTCCTTTTCAGTAACACACTGGAAGCCAGTTGCATGGAGCTTTAGGTCTTGAATTCATCTGGAAATAAAAGCCAGAGCAACCACTGCAGAAGATGGGCACTGAAGTTTTGTTTAATGGCCAAAAATGAAGGATTTTGTTATGTTTTTAAAAAATGAACTATAATCTCCAATACAATACAGGTAGTCCTCGTTTAGTGACCACAGTTGGAACTGGCAACTCCATTGCTAAGTGACACAGTTGCTGAGTGGGAAATCAAGTGACCGTGACTGTGCTTTCCTTTTTCCCACTCTCCCACCCTTTGGAATGCTTACCCTGGTGTTAGGATAGTTAACAAGGGAATTAATGTTTGTATTTACATTCATTGGAGAGGAACGGATTACAAGAGAGTAAGCAGGCAAGCAATGGGGAATACACATTGAAAGCAGTGCTCTGGCACTAGCAGCCCTGGGGGCTGGGAGCCGCAAGCGTGCTACGGAAACAGCCCAGTGTATTCCACATTGTGTGCCTGCTTACTCTCTTGTAATTCCTTCCTATCCATTCTCTCTGCTGTGCAAGGAGGAAAACCAGAAAAACAACAGGTCAGGAACAGGACAATGTATACTGACTGAAATGGTGATCACATGACTGAGAGACAGCACCATCGTAACTTTGAACAGTCACTGAACAAGGTAGTTGGTAAGCAAGGAGTACCTGTATTTGAAGGAGAATTTTGGATTAATCATATCTTCAAAATGTTACTAAAGCTTAATTTAATTATTCCTTAATGTCAATTCAAGTAAGAGCTTAGTCTCAGCCTGTTAAAGCTTTTACCCAAGAGTAAATCCATTTAAACCAATGGGAGTTTACATAGGTTAGAATAATTATAAATGTAAATATCCAGATGAGGATAATGGATGCTGTTAAACTTAAATTTTCTGAAGTGTCTCCTGTTCTTTATGAAACTGAGATGATTCCATCATGCTAATTACAAATTTTCAGTGTTTGATCAACTTACTTGTTAGATGGTAGGTCGAAAAGTAATATATTAAATTGTTTCCATTACTTATAATTGTTCTAAGATAATCTTTAGCTAATACACTTGTTTAGTTACATTTGCAACTTATTGCAGCAAATGCAAACTATTTGGGAAATACAACTGTGAAGATTACTGAATGCATAGTCAATGAAATGTTTATATAGTATGTATACAGTCACTGATTATTAGTAACTTAGTAAATTAGTAATGCCCAGAGTCCCTCTGGTGGGAGGAGATGGGCGGTGACAAATTTGATAAATAAACTTGCTTCTAGTTTTATAAGAGCAACGTAGGGCATGTTATATGTTCCAACCAACATGTAGCTTTTGAAATGACTTTCAGAAGAAAAAAGTGCTGAATAAGAAATACTTTTAAAAAGCCACATAGGACAAATCTCAAGTCATTTCATTTGAAATTACTTTTAATAAAAAAATCTATTCGATTGATTCGTTAGAAAACCATATGTATATTTCTTTATTCCTTAAGTATTTCAAATTTCCTCTTTTTATTCCGAATTAAAAAATGATTTGATTCAAGTCTGCTATATTTCTTAAAAGTTTGAAAGAGGCCCAATCTGACTAGGACCCAAAGTACCCTTTTCCCAGTTAGGTTTGGTCTTTTTTCAAACTTGTAAAAAATATGGTAGACTTCAAATTATTTTTTCATTTGGAATAAAAAATGGAAATTTGAAATAGTTGAGGATTCTTTGTATCCTTAAACATTCATATTCATGCCAAACAATCTGTATTAAGTAACAATATGAATGTGTAGATCTAATTCCCTCCCTCTTGCTTTTTTTTTGTCCAGTCAGTGTTGACTATATGGATGAGTCCATGCAGTATCTGAGGCAACATTTTTCAGAAGTGTTTGCCCTTGCTTTCTTCCTAGAAAGAGAACATGCCTGGCCATCTAGTTGTCTCGCATGGCTAAGGCAGGACTATAAACTCAGATCTCCCTGCTCCTAGCCCAACACATTTACCACTAGACCAAACTGGCTCTCATCACTCTATCTATGTAGATCTTCCTTGATCATTCCTGGTACAAAGGAATTATTTGCTGTTTAGTTACAGTAGAAGCATAGTTGCATATATAAAGTTACAATGCATTCTAACTCCTTACCCCTCCTCCGTATTCTGCGATGGCCCTTCTTTAGTTTAATAATCGATAATTTAATAAACCTCTATCATATTTTAAAAATAGAATGAAAGAGTTTGGAATTCTCGTTATCTTGTTTGCTAGACTGCTTGCAAAGAAGGTTCCAGTGACCCACTCAGTTACCAATCATCAGATAAAAACCTGTACATGATGGATCTAATACAAAGAGGGACAGAGAGTAAATCTGCAGGTGGATATGTGAAACAGACCACAGAGCCTTTTCTTGTGAATCCAACAGCACAGTCCCCTAAGAAACAAGTTGAACATGAAAGCATAAGCATTTGGAGAGAGTCTCAGCTAACACCTGAATTTTCACACAGTACAAAGGTAAGTTCTAGATTGCCTCTTGATTCTGCTGGAAGGATTCATTTGATGTATTGGTGAAAACACACCATTTTCAGAGGTTAGTAGATCCAAGGGGACTAAAGGTAGTGGTACTTTCCAAGCATTGTTCCTGGTCATTCTGTCATATGGATTGCTTTTGTTTAGGAAGAATCAGATGCAACTTAAATTGGGGTTGTATGGATTGTATATGGTAGTTTGTGGCATAGCTTCCTTTCTAAGAACTGTGCTGTGACTCACCATAGCACTTACAATGTGCTATCCAAGGATATCATTCTATGCAGTGCAAAAAGTCATGGCTAACTTTGTGGAGAGGTCATACAAGGATCTCTGTAGAGAGGTGAGATTGTAGATTCATTAATACAAAGATTAATTCCATTTTTGGAGACTAATATGGAATGTGCAACCAGTCGTCATAATAGCTAGACAGAGCAGGTCTCTCATATTATGCAGCTTTCCAAACTTTGAACCCTGACTGTTACAGTCTGGATCTGGAGATCATCAGATTGGAGAAGTCTAGTTTAGAAAATTGCATGTCTTTTTGCTGCCAGTTGTGAAGAATTTCCTTACTTCCTCAATGCTGCTGTTTTAGTAAATCACTGTTACTTTTTTTGTTTGCTTATTTTAAATAGAAACAAGATCTTTGAAGGAAGTGATAAATATGCATTTTCTTATTAAAGGAATGTCTAGCAGACTGTAATTTGTAAATCACACAAAATCCTATTATGTTTCCCAGACACTTGCTCTTGTGAACTGACTCTGCTTTTCTTCTTATCAGGATCAAGTATTCTTGATGGAAAGTAATAGCTTAATGCATGCTGGCCTAGATACAAATAGAAACAAGTTTGAGAAGACTATTACTATTGCAAAAGGCAATTCAAGCTTAGGTAATGTACTTCACTTAACTGTACACATCATTGTTATTGTTCTTGTAACCCTTATTTCTGCCTAATTATTCCTTAAAGAAAGCTAGATATTAGTCTTTAGGTTGCTTTAATCAAAAAGCAAAGTTTTTTATACCCTGCCCCAATTGAAATTTCATATGTAATTAAAGAGAGGGAGCTGCTTTGCTCTTACATTTGTTTGCAGAATCTCAGATAGCTGGACTATAAAAGATCTGGTTACCTGATGTTCTCAAACCTCGTCCAGACACAGGAAGCAATACTGTGCTAGATTCTATATAAAGCATGTTTATATATTCTTACTGAAGAAGCTTTTCTGAGTGTGGGTGGTCTGTGGACAGCCTGTGTCTCCATTGCCTCAAAAATGTTTATATATTAAGTAATTACTGAATATCTATACATTTTCCTTTCCACTAAGTTCCATATGAAGGCAGGAACAATTAGGACTGGATCAATCTGTGTTGTTATAATCAGGCAATAATAGATCAATGCCTCCAAACCTAATTAACTATTTTTAATAACTGATATAGTTGTTCAAATAATTTAATTAACAAAAGAATTAAGAATTGCTGCAATGCTGAAACTACGTTAAAGTGAACTTTTCTTAATGTAATGATGGAAAACCTAAGAACTCTATATATGGAGAAGAATTTTAACATACTTTTTATTCTGGAAATTCTCAGAAGCAGAAAAATAATGGCCATATTCAAATATAGGAAGGGCTAAATCATTCACTTGTGTGTGTTAAATTCATTCCTGTTCAGAACAAAACTTCTGTTATTTCAACATTATTTATTATTTATTAATCAAATTTATCACCGCCCATCTCCCAAAAGGGACTCTGGGCAGTTTACAATAAAACATAAATAAAAATATAAAACTGTAAAACACTATAATACATAATAAAGTAAATATAATAAAAACCTCGATGACTGGAAGTTCTTTATGATTTGCAGGCAGAGCAGGGTCCTTCTAAGAAACTAACCATCCCCAGGAATGGCTACTCTCTCTCCCGCCCCAGGCATAATTACAGAACCAGGAACCTCCTTTTTTCCTGTTGTTCATTCTCTTCGCTCACATGTTTTTCTTTTAAAAAATAAGTTCCTTTTTTCTTTTCTGTTCTCCACTTCTTTCTTTGTGGCTGTGTCCAAAAAAGCAGATCTCAACTAATTAAACAGCTTTTAAAATGAAGAAGGCATTAGGAATTCCATCATCTTTTTGATCTTAACCGTGAGCTTATGTGATGGAGACAGCTGTAGACTTGGAGAGACAATTTCATATGCCAGCCTCAGCTCTTATCAGTTTTTTTTATGAGAATTTTCTAGCTGTTTTATTTTGACCTGCCAGGAATATCTTGCATGTTGACTCCTCAGATCATATGTCCAAGCCGAAGATATATCAGTGATAGCTCACCTTTGTGTTCAGGGTATGCTCATGCATCCTTATCTCCTTTTCAGAGCATCACCATAACATATGTTTGCAGATTTTTCATCAAACTCAGGTAAAGTCAGTATCACTGATCTAACATTATTAGGCACAAGTTAAAGATTTGTATCTCCCTCCCACAAATAATTAATAATAATAATAATAATAATAATAAAAAAAGAACTTTGAAGAAGCAAACACCTGTCCTAGAGATTAGCAAACCTAACCACCTGGATACTGAGCAAGCTACCTATTTAACTTCGGACACCTAATTTGATTCTTACCACAATTTTTTTTTTTTTTACCTTGCTTTCTTCTGCAACATTATAAAATTCCAATATTAAGAAAACAGTTTACATGCTGATGTTGGGGCAAATCCTCAGATTTAAGATGGCAGGTATTGAGGAAATTCTTCTCTTTCTGATAACAGACTTGGATTTGCACCATGACTTAAATATACAGCACAGGCAATCTTTGTCTTTTCCTTTGTTATTTCTAAATCATGCTGTTTATTAATTGGGCATCAGTTTCTTAAGAAATTCCTTTGAGAGGCAACTTTCGTCATTCTACCTGTGATGTTTGGTTTTCCAGGTTGGAATTTAAATAAAGTGAAGCCTTTGAGTTGCTCAGATGTGTAGCACTCCCCGCATTACCAAAAATGGCTGTTTCTGGTAACCATTACATTGGTCAGGAAAATCTCTGACTTACTGATTTTATCAATCCACATTTTTCATTCTGACTTGACCTCAGATATGTGTAAAACTGGACCTGCATAAAGCCTTGAAGAGCTATATAAAAACATACTTGAATTTAGAAGTTCTGATTCCCTCTGTATTTCCTTTCAACCTTCCTCTTGAAGTAAACAATGCTACCTTAGCTTCAGTGGCTCATGTCCTCTGTTTGCATAGCTTATGAAACATAGCACCTTCTAACAGCATTATAAGTGCGCAATGCATATGTTAGAGCCTCTTCATTGGCATGTTCTGCTAATGGTTCACTTGAGAAATGTATAGTCATATGTTGTCCATTGCATCCACATTTAAAAAGTAACACAGGCTTATATATACCTCCTAAGTTGCTGAAACACCTTTGGGGAGGTGAGCTTTAGAAAAAAAAAATCATACCTCCTTCTTTAGTGTTTAAATATGTTTTTCCCACCTTATTAGCTTATTTGATTCGTGCAAATCCCATTGTCATTTTCTTCCCATAAACCAGAGAAAGGAATACTGGATTCCTATTAGTGTTGCAGAGGCACTCAAGATTATATCCCTTTTATCATTTGGCTGAGACTCTGTAGTAGATAACTGATCACTTATTAGATAGTTTCTTCTCTTTAGTCTTCTCTTTTTGGGCAGGAGCAGAGGAGACACCTTTGGTATCTCTCTCAGGCTTGGCCATGAAAAGAATTTGGAAGAAGAATCCGGAAGGACAGTCACAACATCAAAGCTTTTAAAAAATTCTTGCCTTTCTTTAGTGGTGGTGAGATTTAATCTACCACTGGAAGATTTTATTGGATCAAAGGGGGATTAACACTGATTGTAACTAGCTTGGATCGAGCCCATAATTACCAATATGATTCTAATTTTTCTGCAAGGCATGATTAAAAAGTATGTGGAAGTATGAGTATATCGGCAGAAATACAGATAAACATACAAATACATACGATTTCATAAAATGAATGTTATTCAGTGTAGGATCATGTCAGGCACCCATTTTGTTACTACATTTCATGTTATAATAGCATTAAACTTCTATTTTTTTCTTTAAGGGATGACAGTAAGTTCCAATAAAGATGGCATGGGAATGATAGTCCGCAGTATTATCCATGGTGGTTCCATAAATCGTGATGGACGAATTGGTGTTGGAGACTGTATATTGTCTATTAACGAGGAACCTACTGCTAATTTAACTAGTGCCCAGGCACGAGCCATGCTGAGGAGGCATTCTCTCATTGGACCAGATATAAAGTAAGTTGAATGTCATACAGATGGGTTGATTTTCAAAAATAGTATGCATCAATTATATTGTCATTGCAACTGTTTTTTTTAAAAATTTCATGATTATTTTTAGTTCAGTATCTAACAAAGTTTCAGTATTAAACTGAATTTTACATTGATGGAAGAAGATGAAATGTCTTCTGTGAATTTCAACCAACTTATAGATGTTGATGAGAGTTCTAAGACTGCAATCCAATATGGCAGCTTGATGTTCCCATTCAGTGATTTGATATAATTTCATGGGCTCAAATAAATACATGGAACTTGCCAACCATTTGCAACTAGGGAGAAATTTTCTGCCTATATCACTTAAATGTACAGATCTGTAACTAATAATATGTAGTTACAGATATGTAACTAATGGAGAGTCAGTTTAGTGTAGTAGTTAAGGCATCAGGCTAGAAACTGGGAGACCATGAATTCTAGCCATGCCTTAGGCACAAAGCCAGGTGGGTGACTTTGGGCCAGTCACTCTCTCTCAGCCCTAGGGAGCAGGCAATGGCAAGCCACTTCTGAAAAACCTTGTCAAGAAAACTGCAGAGACTTGTCCAGGCAATCTCTGAGAATTGCACACGATTGAGTGGATAAAAAAGAAAACGAATAATGAAAAAACTCTGAACTGTGATTAAAAATAATAATATATATTAATATTATATATTATTTAATATATATATATATATATATATATTAAATAATATATTTATATATATAAATAATTTATATAAATAATATATTTATATTATTTAATATATATATTAAATAATAAAAAAATCTGAACTGTGATTAAAAAATACTATTAAACTAAATCTTGAAGTGCCTCTCTAAAAATAAAAGCCTAGCAGCCGCTCCTTAAGACCTGAAGCTTACAATGCTATACCAGAAGAATATTCACCTTTCACTTCTGAGGGATGCAGAAAGTTGATGAGATACTGCAGCATGTAATCACCTTTGGGGGAAAAAAAGTTCGTTGGGATTTTCATCAGTTGGATGAATGGGAATGGCAAACAGGGCAGAAAGGAACAAACTTCTCTCCTTTATTTCCAATTAATAGTGGCATTAGAGTGGGAAAGAATAGTACATTAATCCACATGACAAAATGGCATTTAAGACCTTTTTGAATCTCCTGCTTTCCCTTATTCCTGGAAGATTTGGTGATTGTATTTGCAGGGGATCTGAATTACATGATGCCTTCATGGATGGAGAGAAGTACTTTTTGTGTGTGCATGCAGGCTGGCAGAGAAGCCATTTTGTCAGCTTTCGAGGAGAAAATAGGATTGTGCATCCCACATGGCTCAAATTTTTGTTCAGGCAGATAAACTAGGAAAAACCATTGGAATTTTATAAATAAGCTTTGATTTTTTCTTACCAGAAGTTGCTGAGAAATATTTCAATAGTGGAAAAATGGTGATTATGATACATGACATTAAAACAGAAGAATTATGCTTTATCAATACATTTTTACAAATATTAGGAAAAAAACTGTATTTTAAGTCTTTTGGGGGATATAATTTAATGTAAATTGCCACCCAGTTGCCATGAACTGAAATAATCTCCAACTACTAAAACAGTGTTGCAAATGCCCTAGACTTAAATTGCAGGAACTGTATGTTGTATCCCAAATTCGCAGTTCACATTTGGTCTTACATAGGCACACAGAAGTTTGTTCCAGTCCCCCAGTTTGAGTGTGAAGCTCAGTATAGCTTTCTTCATAATAATTTTCCTTGGGATTATAGTTTATAGTATCAAAAGAGTATGTGTTCTTTCTCATATCTGTCTCTTCCTCCCTCCCTCCCTTCCTTCCACATCTAAAGAAACTTTTTTTCCTAAACAGAAAAGCAGATGTATAGCATCATCAGGATGTGTGTGCTTTCACTTCTCACTGCACCTTACATTTCTTTAACAATATCTAGACTTTTGCTTTTAGCAGCAGTTATAACAGCTGCCTCTAACATCTGCCAGATAATTACGGAGCTGATTCAGAATTCACCTGCCTTAACTGAACGTGTGGAGATGAATCTCTGATCAAGGAATAAAAGATTGATTGCAGTTGCATTTTTCATGGTTGTTAATAATCATTGCTATACACTCCAATAAAGAACAGATGCTTTCTGATGGGAGGTGTGGATAGAATAGAGGTGGAGAGGGGGGAAGAGGGGAAAAAAAACCAGGAGCACACACTTTTAAATACGTGTGTATGCATCTCTCATTGAGTAGGAGTCACTGACATTTGTTAACACCATTGTAAAAAGATGCTGCGTCGTATGCTTCACATTCTAGATCTTCTCCAACACCTGCTGATGATCAGGCCCCCTTTTATGTGTGAGTATTGGCAATTCAAAAGCTCATTATAGCTCTGTGTTCCAACTTGTCTGTTAAATCATTCATGCTTTCATAACATCAGAAGTAGCTGGGATGTATCCAGATATAGGTACAGCACTATATACACAGACACACAGATGCTTTCATCCAATTAAAACCTGTTACTAGAAGAGATGACCTGATTAGTTATTCAACTATATCAAATCCTTCAACATACAGGTATATTTGGAGATCTATAATGAATATTATAGTTTTTAATCGGTTAAAAACATGCATTTATCTTTTAAATGCCAAATATTAATCAAATTTACAGCATCCCATGCAACATCTTGTTATAGCTATGCAGTTATGGATCAGGTTAATATGTGGGTAGGAGAATGCCTTCGAATCCTTTCTGCGTTCCTTTGAGTTTCATGCTGAAAGAAATGCAGGATATAAATTATTTGGGATGCAGTCTGGGAATGGTGGGCTGTGCAAGTCTTTGGATTTGAAGAAAAAAAGTACTTTGGAGCATGCAGGACTGGTCTGCAGCTCCTTAAATCAAAACATCCTTTTTCCTTGGATCATGCAATAGCTGTTGTGAGTAGCTGTGAGATCCTGGGAAAAGGTATGGCTGCTTTAAAGACAGGGGTTGGATTTGTCCCTCTGCACACTTTGAAGCACCTTTTTGCCTTTAAATCTGAAGGAAACACTAATGCTTTGATTTTCCACTCAGTGGTCAGAGAGAAAACTTGGACCTTGGACAGGAAAATCCATTGTTGAAAACCTCAGATAGTCTACTTGCCAGGGTTTAGTCAGGAGATGTGCTGGGTAACCAACCCATTGATCTACTAGATCCAAAGGCTCCCTAAATGTCCATTAACTAAGGTAATCTATACAAGCCATGGAGCTGCTATAGATATATTCCCTTCCTTTGATTTCAACAGAAGAGAAATCTGTCTTCAAACATTCACGGTGCAGAAACAAAACAGAAATACTCCTGTTCTTTTGGGTTCTGCCTTTCCGCCAGGTATCCATCAGAGAACTGGATATCTTGAAGCTGTTTCCATGCTTACAGGTGGATGGCTGAAATTGGGCACAGTGCGTTCTGGACTGAAAGTGAAGTCACGTTTCATCCTTACCTTAAAAGATACACATTTACTCAACAGTTCCTAGAAAATAATTGTCTTCCTGTCACTTCCTCGATAGTCCTGTTACTAGCTTTTTGTTTCAACATCCTACCATTCTTTTTGCCCAGGATTCTTTTTTCTGGACAATAGCAATGTTCTGTAGTTATTTGTAGCACAGGTAATTCAGAGGTTCCTCATTTACCTCTGTTTCTTCTCTTGGAGTTACAGCATAGAATGTACATAGGCATAGGAATAAAAAATCATTGCTTATTGGCTTCCCACGCTGCTAAGCTTACGGTGGTGCATATATGCAGTGCAGCTGCTTAATTTTCAAGGAGTACTCAACTCTTTTCATGCTACACTGTGATGGTCCATCTCAGTTTGGAAATCCCTGCATCCTCCATATATTCAGTCTGATGTTACAGCTTTTCAGATTGCATATGTCTGTGTATTACAATATTTCTCCAATTACCATTATTAAAAAAGACCCAACATTTATACAAGGTGAAGCATCAGATCCCAGTGCACTGTTCAAGTATTAGTATGTTTTTAAGTTGCTTATCACTGACACAGCCATGGACGTACTGATGTCTGGATTAATCTCACTCTTGTATTTTCAGTGATGCTTATATTTTATTTTACCTACACTGTAACCAAAGGAATCTTATTTCATTATTAAATTTGTACTGTGTTTTGTTCTAAATGTGATCACAAATTTCTTTATTTGGTTTGCTTCCTATCGTAGTATGCATAAAACACTTTTTGTCTGCCTGTTGAATCATGCATGTGGTTTATTTCTTTCTCTGTTGCATGATGCATAATGTTTACATCCCTATTTTCTCACTTGGTGCAGGATGAAAATTAGTCTTGTCTTCATTATCTTCTGAAGAAGCAATGTACAATCAGTTTAAACCTTGATCACTTTAGATTAGTAGTCTGTCCTGCCAGCTGTGAAATCTAAAGTCAATCCCTCATTTTAATAGATCCTTCTTTCTATAGTTGCTTTCAGCCAGTAGAAAATACAATGCAATTCTGCATGCTTGTCCAGTCCGCAGCTATTCGCTGCTTAAGCTAAGTGATTTGGGAGTTACGATGAAGAGTATCCTAGATATTGCAGGGAAATTCAGTTCTAATAATACAGGTAGTCCTCATTTAGTGACCACAGTTGGAACCAGCAACTTGATCAAGTGAAACAGTTGCTAAGTGAAACCACATGACTGTGATTACGATCTTACTTCAGCTCTCCTTTGCTTTACAGGCCTGCGAAGATCATAAATGTGAGGATTAGTCATAAAGTTACTTTTTCATCACTGTTGTAACTGCAAACGGTCACTAAAGGAGACAGTCAGTAAAAGAGGACTATCTGTATTGGCTTCTGTTTCTGAGCTTCCAGAGAGTACTTTCTGTCTAACTTGTTTCATTTTATTTCGTTTTGGTTTGGTTTCACCAATGGAACATTGGTGAATGATCTAGCAATTTAAAGTTATCTTCATTCATAACTTTTTTAAGCTCATGGTCTCCTTCACCGTTATCCTAGTTGCATATTGCTGCCTTTTTAAATATTTAGTGTTTTAGAAGAATGTTATTCTTTCAATATGTGTCATAATGTCTCTTGGATTTTAACCAGTGCTTTACGTCCTTTCTAAGGAACTGTATAAGGAAATAATCTTCATAGAAAAGAAATGGCATTTTGGCTAAAAGTGATGTCTGCAAATATTTCACATTTATTCATTGCCTTTCCAAAGTACCCAAGCTGAAGTCCAAAGAACAAAATAACAAAGCTGTTTAAAATATTAAAATGTCACCAAAAATCTACTAGCATTTACAATTAAAAGCAATGTAAAATAGGAAGTTAAATTTCCCACTGCACAGAACAGAGGTATAGTCATAGTGAAATTCTTTGTATATCTGTTCTGTTATATCCATCCATTTGCTAAGAAAGATTTCCTTTCAGTACCAATTTAATTTCAAAAAAGTGTCACCAAGAGAACATGTTAGCTGGTAAAAGACATAATATATGTTGGCACAGGGTTTCCTGATTCAAGGAATGAGGAAAAATTAGAGGACTGCCTTTATCAAAGATAAAACTTTATTAGATTCAGTTAGGGAAAAGACTCTTGCAAGTCATGGTGTGTTCCTTTCACAGCACAGAATGCCCATCTTATAAAGTAATATAACACTATATGTTTTCAATATACATAGATCTGTGTGGTTGGCAGTTGTTGCATTCCCAGTGAATGAAAAGGAGGCTTCCTGGCTTAAAAACTAGATACTTGTGCTGAGCCACAGTGTGGATTATAGCCTTAAAAATCTCTATTGCTCAATACAGAACTACATTCCAGACATCTGAAGCCTCTTAATTTCATTTTTATTTTTGTGTTGCAGCATTAGCTATGTGCCAGCAGAGCAATTAGAAGAGTACCAAGCCAGTTTAGGGCAGCAGCCAGAAGGAACAATGCCATTAGATGTTTTCCCTTCACACACTGTGAGGTAATTTAGAGTACCATATTATTAATAAAAACAGAACTCCTTTTGCTTTAATTCAGTCTACCCATGCATAAAAAAACACTATCCATGAATAGATGAAGAAAAACTGTATTGATATTGATTGGAAAAATATGGATTTGCTTGTTCTTTCTTTTTTGGTGGGGAGGGGAGGGTTGGGTTATACTTACTCTAGATAAGGGAACAAAAATTTTTAAATGAAGGCAAAGTAATATGCAGGCTACTCATCTGCGTCCAAGCTATTTATGGTACATTGAGCCCCAATTTAACAGCCTGACTGGGGGAAAGGGGGTGTCTCTTATTCCCAATTGTTCGTTAAATTGGAGAGTGTGTCATTGGAGCGACTTCTATAATTTGTGTGATGATGTCCGTATGCAAATTATTTCACTTGCATCAGTTTATATCACTTGAATGATGATGCTATTATGCAAATAATGTACGTTGATACAAGTGATGTTAATCACTGCAGAAATTTGGTCTGTTTCATACAGAATCCATTTTATCAAGGTTTCGGCAACTTCCTGGCTCACACTTTCATCTTTAGCTGGGACTTCAGGAGATGTTTGCATTGTAGTGATTTCTAGACTTTTGAAACAAATGTAACATGCACTGATGTTTTGCATGACACCGTCTGTTAGAAATAATTGCCGAATAAATATCCAGTCATTCTACCTTGAATAATCAAATTATTACTTATTTTAAATGAGAAGTCTCTAAGCCTAACAGATGTGTGGAGGATAATTTAGGTCTTCCTATGGGATCTTACAAACATAATTGCTATAGAAATTGCCCAAAATGTCATTTTTGGGGGGTTGTTACTATGCAAATAACTAGTTAGCAAAGTTGTATAATAGCTAGAGAGAGTGAAGAGATGCACCAAAGCCAAAGCATCATTAGGTAGATTCATTATTTGTTCCATTTTATGGAAACTAGACAATCATTAAGCCTAGTCCAATCTCAGTAGGGAGACCATGTTTCATTTCACCTTATCCCCTCTCCCCATCTCTTCAGTACACATAGAAAAAATGGTGAATTCATACTAAAATATAATGTGTGTGCAGTTTCCAACACACACACACACACGTGTGTCCCTGCTCATTTTTATGCATTGCAGTGAATGTGGGAACAGACGGTATGACCTGGTTCATATATTGTACTAAGCAGTTGGCTTTGCAGATCATGCTTAGCAATAAATACATAGTTGGATTAGTACGGTATGCTAAATTAAAACCATGCAAATTACAGTAAGGCTTAGTGTAGTGCAGGGTTTCTCAGTCAGGGTTCTCTGGAACCATAGGGTTCCACGAGAGGTCACTAGGGATTCCCTGGGAGATCACGATTTATTTAAAAACGTATTTCAAATTCAGGCAACTTCACATTAAAGAACTAAGTTTTATTCTTTGTTTTTAGTTTAAGAACACTGTTAGTGCATATATACAGGCCTACACACGAAACAAATATAATAATTTTGTAACTTCTGGCCTATGTTTGAGCCTGAATGTACAGGGGTTTCCTGAGGCCTGAAAAATATTTCAAGGATTCTTCCAGGGTCAAAAGGCTGAGAAAGGCTGGCGTAGTGTCTACATTCAGATTAGACATGTTTGAAATTTTGATGTAATCACAGGTTACCAAATGGGGGGCCTTGCCTTTGGAAAGTATGGAAAGGTTTCTGGACCATGAAAATTGTATTTCTTCCATATATGGATTGAAACATGAAGAAGAGCATGAACAAAAAGTTTCATTGAGCTAGTCTGAGTTTATATTTTGCGAAGCACTGTCAGTTTAATAGATGATTTCATCTAAAACTCAGGTGACATTTAGGATTTGTTTTGTACTGGAATAGAAATCCAGTTGCTAATCTACAAGATCTCTCTTAACAGAAAGTACCCATAGTTTAAATAAATGTCAATTAATTAGAAATGTTTCTCTGGAAAATTCTGTGGGTGGAATCTAGTGATACTGTACGGTTCTCACCATTTCCCTCTCAAAAAATGCAACCCTTCGGAGGAGATTTTGAGGTCTTTCAGAGGGTTGTAAGGAAGGGGGAAACAAAGAAATCCTGTTCTGTGAGCTGATGACTTTTCCTCTTATATCAGATTATGCTGTAGAGGGGTAAAGAACTAATATCTGAATTAGTATTTCCCATTTTCATTGAAACTCTTTAGCTTGTGCTTTCCAATGGCAGCCTTTCCTCCAAGCCTCCAAAAATCTGTTCTTCAAAATTTGGCCCCCATGAAGTATAGCAAGCTTCCATTTGGAAAAAGCAAAAAACAAACTTCATCTCCATATATCCGTTTAAACTTGGAAATGTGTTCTGTTCATGTATATTGAATCATTAGATATTCAATCCCAGCCAATATCATATGGGTTATATTAAAAAAAAAATTAACAAGACAGTATACAAATACTACTGACCCTTTCATTATGAATTAGTATCCATGTTTTATTTTAATATTGTTTGCATTGATCAGTCTCATGAGGTTTTTTTGGTTGGATGTTCTATCATAAAATTTCATGGTTGGTCTAGTTGATTTTATTTTTCTCTCTCTCCTGTGGACCTTTAGTATTGTTGTTGCCTTATTTGTACCCATGTTGTTGTCATTGTTATATTATTAGTAATATTATATTATATTATATTATATTATATTATATTATATTATATTATATTATATAATTAGTATATTATTAGTATGTTTCTGTTTGTTTTGGGTTTTTAAAATTTTATTTTACCATTTCCCCCAAGTTTTTCACAATTCCCAAAGAATTAAAGAATTGTTTTTTGGGATCATAATGATTTTTTTGATTTAGAGCAAAGTTTGTTTATATGCAGAGAAATTCCAGAACTACCAGAACGTGAAGAAGGAGAAGGAGAAGAAAGTGAGCTTCAGAACACAGGCTACAGTAACTGGAACCAACCAAGACGGTATGCTTGTCTTTCAGGGCTAGCCTTCCTCCTACAGCCTGATAGATCAGTTTGAAATTTCTAAAAGGGATTCCTTAGTTTGCTACTTAGACTTAGTGAATTCAGTGGGACTCATTTTAGAAAACTTTGTGTTATTACTATGTGAAAAAAAATGTGCTAATGAAATTTTCTACCTTGAGTTCCAAGTCCAAGTATTGTACTAAGAGAATTAGGGAAAAAAATGCTGTATACCATAGACTGTAGCTTTTGAACTTAAAGCAGTGGTTACGTGACAAAGGGAGACCGCATGAGAGGCAAAATGGTCTTAAGGTATCTCTCATCTTATAATAATAATCCCTTACTTAGCTTTACATCCATATAGTCTCTCACTGTTCAACTGCAGATTGATCTCTAAGAGATTTGCCATCAGTCTCAAGCTTGTACAATATTATTTGCTTATTTATTTATGTTAGCTTATTAGATTTTTACCCCACATTTCCTTCAAGGCATGCTCTCCTCCACTTTTCCGCTGCACAGCAACCTGTTGACCTAAAATTGTGCTGTGAGTTAGTGACTGACTCAGTAAATTTCCCTGATTGATGGTTGACTTGAACCTAGGTATGCCCACCATATATTCATATTCATATTCATTCATTATATACACAGATCTAAATATAATATGAAAATAGATAACTTGGCCACATGGTGGCATTGGGCTGTAAGGGTTGAGAATAAAGGTTGAGGAGATTAATTTTTCCCTCTTAGAGAGTTTCTTACTGAAAAGTCTCAAAATTTCTGAAAATAAATGTAGCAATTTTTTTCTGTTGTAATTATATTTTTCTGTAATAATAACACTTGCATTGTTCAGCAGCTTTATAAAGCAGAAGCTGTGATTTCTACTCTTACAAATAGGGGTTATTATTATTATTTTTTAAAAAACAGCATCATTTATCACTCCTGGTAATGGAGGTTAGAGAAAAAATGGGAAAAGTGCAAGAAGAAAAATGAGCAGCAGCATCTCAAATGTGACACACTGATGATAACAGAGGTTGATTGTACCATTAATAATAGTATAATCAACTAGTAGTTCATTTAGTTATTTATTTTGACAGATATAAATACTTTTCTATAATTAGGAGTACATTCCTTAAATACACTGAAAGGGATATTCACTGATCAGCTACAAAATGTGATCTTCGCTTCAGCAAAAAGAAGAAATCCATATGGTTCCTGTGTACTGTAATACTGCTAGATCTTCATTAAGTCATTCCTATTAAAGTTACTTAGTTCTTTTTAAAATGAACTGAACTATAACTGGGATTATCTATGTATTGAAAGCTACTGTAGTATAACATGATAGTTATTACTTGCAAATAGCAAATAATGTAAGATGGAGAGTTTAAAAACAATAAAATTTGCAATTATATTAGCCAAAACCAAATATTTAGCAAATTCAAGTGCTAAGGTCAGCAGACGGCAGTGGATTAGGACTGAATCGTCCAACTCTGCTGTCAAAAATAGTTTCATACAGATGAATGTGTCTATTAATAAATAACCTTACTCCATGCTA
Source organism: Candoia aspera (assembly GCF_035149785.1). NCBI lineage: Eukaryota > Metazoa > Chordata > Lepidosauria > Squamata > Candoiidae > Candoia > Candoia aspera. The sequence goes on from NC_086154.1 coordinate 189,062,178, forward strand.
GAAAGCATATAGGAAATTTTATAAATAAATACAATAATAAACCAAGTAACCTGTCCAGAAAAAAAGGTTTAGACTTGATTTTACTGATCGTACAAATTGACCAGATCTTTCAAAACTATGGCAAAAGTCATTAAGGAGTTTTATTTTCATGTGGGTCTCTTTTTAGCAACACATTTGTGAGTGTCATAATTATCACAGAAAATAAAGGATATCCTTCTCCCATCTAATGAGTATAAATCAGGGCATTACAGACATTTGCATGTCCCCGTATTGGGCTGGTATCATGACAGTTTGGTGGATCTAGAAGCAGTGCCACAATGATTAGGACTGTAGTTGGTTGATGCACGCTGAATTTTGTTCATGTTCTTTTGCTCCGTGGAATTCTTTAAGAAAGAGCGGGCAGAGATACTGCAGAGCTAAATAGTAGTTTGATTTGAAATACCTTTTCTAGCCCAATATGTTCATGAGTTCAGTTCCCCAAATCATTAACATTTGTTTTGCCTTATTTATACTTGTGAATGCTCACATGTTTTCAGATAGGAAGACTGGCTATGGCAATATTTTTAGAGAGCATGAAGGAGAAACAGCTTTTTCTGTTATTTTTTTGTCCTGACTTAGTGAAGCCAGTACAAACTGACAGCAATAGGATTTATGAATGATGTATGTCAAAATTGAGGCTCTGATGTGACCCATTTGTTGAAAGAACTCCAGGATGTAAGTTTGTACAGCAGTGGGGTAGTTGACCTGAGAACAGCTAGTTGAGAAGCTTCCACTGCTCCCCTCCCCTCCCCTCCTTATGAATTTTCTTACAGGCAGTGCTAATAGAATATTCCTAAAATATATAGTAAAGGTTGCTGAATGGAATGTAAAGTTAAAATGAAATATGCCTCATGAACAAGCTCTGTAGCATGCTGTTGTTTTCATTTTAAGCATCTAGGCTTTCGTATTTAGTATAAAAACACTTTTCCTGACTAAAACACACCTTAATCAATAAAAATCAACACTTATTTTTTGTTGATTTATCATTATAGTGTTGAGCTCTGGAGAGAACCTAGCAAATCTCTGGGAATCAGCATTGTTGGTGGACGGGGTATGGGAAGTCGCCTGAACAATGGTGAAGTTATGAGAGGAATCTTTATCAAACACATCCTTGAAGACAATCCTGCTGGCAAAAATGGAACCTTAAAAACAGGAGATAGAATATTGGAGGTATTATGTTGGTTTCCATTTTTTAAATGGGCTTAGAATGTAGATTTCTGTGCACATGTTTATTCTTGTAAGAATCTTGACTTCTAGAAGTAGAATGAAAATAATATGGCATAACTGATTGGTTTAGTCTATTTGAATAAAAGGTTTTCATCTGGTCAACTCCATTGCTTCTACTTTGCACAAAAAAATGACATCAGGACTCAAAACGAGGACAAACTAATGTGAAAGCATTTTAATCTCTCAGGACATTTGATCACAAATTTAAAGGTGACTGTTTTTGAACAGCAAAACTACTCCAGCATTATAGAGCAGGAGTCTGCTGAACTAACGTATATCAAAAGGCTTCAGGCTATCTCAGAAGGTCTTCACAAACATGATGGGTTTTTAATACATTTCAATTATTAATTGATGAGGTACTGTAATCTGTCTCACATGTAATCTGCATCTGCATAACCACCCTTTTCCCCTCCATTCCCTTTTAAAATCCTACAGCAGTTTAACCATTCCATGCATCAGATGAACTGAGCTACAGCTCATGAAAGTTTATACCTTTCAATAAAAATTTGTTAGTTTGAAAAGGTGCTACCAGTCTCCTCCTGATTTTTGGCTACCATACACTAACGTGGTTCTCTTTTTATATTATTAACAGTATAATCTCATTACCTTCAGATACCAAAACAGATTTTGAACCCTTGCCTGCACAACTACACAGTTGAAAGCCTCTTTTCAAAAAACAGTAGAAGACAACATTTTGTAGCTGTAAGGAATAAATAGCACCATCTCACCTTTAAAAATGACCAATACTATTTAATAGAAATGTTCTTCTTTATATGCTTCTCTGTATGTGTTAGATAAACCTTACAACAGTGAAACACATTAACACAATCTTGATTTGAAAGGATGAGTTATTTATCATTCACTTCCAAAGGTGTTTTAGAGATTATGTCCACTACCATATATTTTGACTTAACGTGAAAAAATTACTTAGAAACAAATGCACAGTTGGATAATATGGACTTAATGATACTTTTGAGGATGTATAGAATCTATTGAGTTTTCAAAATGCTTCATATTCCTGTATCTTACTATATTTTACAAGACCCTTGTAAGATATGCTAATATTGCATATTTATGCCAAAGACTGACAGCCTTGAATTTAAGATGATCCTAGCTTCCAAAAGAAAAGTAGACAGAAAAATTACGTTATGTTTGAAGGAGAGCCACTGAAATCACAGAGTCTAATTTAAGCTATTTATCTAAACCACTAAAGGTACAAATTTATTAAATTCCCAGATATAAAAAAATGTTAAATTATAACTTACAATAATAACTTCCACAGTTTACAATATCTTGAAAATTATAGCCTGTTTTTGGTGTTGATGCATAAAATATGATCTAAGACTCTCTAAATAATGAAATATTGCATAGGGGGGACTGAAACTTAGAAAAGACGGACTACAGATTTTTGTTTGTTTGCTTAGATAAAACAGAAAACAGGTATAATTTCTAGAAGTTTCTCCATCATTATTTTTTAGCTACATGTACCGTTATGTTAAGCTTTGGCCTTACATTTTCAGGTGGATGGAATAAATCTCAGAGATGCAAGCCATGAGCAAGCTGTGGAAGCCATTCGAAGAGCAGGCAACCCAGTAGTCTTCATGGTTCAAAGCATTATAAGCAAACCCAGGGTAAGCATATGAAGTGAGAAAAAGATATGTACAACGAAATACATGCATCCAGAGTTAAACGTGTATCCCAAATCTTGTTAAATTGAGGAGAACCAAGGCTTCACTATGTAAATCTTATATCATCTACAAAGCTAAGAGCAGAATTAGTTGAGGTTGCAGCTAGCCCTTGAACGTTTGGTAGCTGGAAAATTCTATGTAAAAATGTTTCCTGATTTGAAGCAGGAGGTGGCAGTTCACAGGCTATCCCATTAAATCACACAGAAAGTTGATGAAATATTTGCATCATAGAAATGGTGGAGTAAGGCTGGGAGGATTTTTCCACACTGCTGCTTTGGAGGTCATAGTATTACTAATGCAGCTGTACCACATATGTGCATATCCCATCTTGATTTCCTACCTGTTAGTCATGCCTGCCAGAAGAGAATTGTGATCTGTGTAGAGGCTAAGCAATCTGCATGGGGCCATAATTTTGCAAGATGTGTTGGTTGCCCAAGTAATGCCTTTTTGTCCTTGCCATTTTGTACTTTTGATTTTGCTGTTAAGCTTAAATCAGGAATGATAGAAGTCTTCAGTGCAGAATCACTACGCAAGTCCCCATAAAAGGACATGTCTTGCTTTATCCTTTCAGCCACTTGCACAGTCATTTTAATATTGTTGCTTGCGTCACTTGAACCTATACTTCCTGTATGTCGATTTTTTGTAACTTGCATGTTTGATTTACTAGCTTTTTCATAACTCTTGTTTCCCAGCCAATATCCCTCTATAGCTCTTTATCGTCCTCTGCTCCCGGTGGGCAGAAACTTAATAATCCATTTTACCATCAGTCATCACAGGTAAAGTAGCATGGGTAGCCCTGTTGAATGTTAGTGATTTGTATGCAGAACTTTAATTGAAGCCTATGAGTTTGCTGTGGCATGGGAAAATATATTTGCTTGCTGAATGTTGGTGATGCAGAAGCAGTGCCTTTAGTTCATACTCTTTAACTGAAGCTGGTAGAGTAATACCTTCTAAGGGAATTTCCAATGTTTAGTCATAGGCAATCATCTGGAAAGCTAGCTGCGTTTTCTTCTGATTAGTTACCTTTTAATGCTGCTTCGTGTAACAAAAATAATTGGTATAACAGGCATAGATGGCTTCTTCTCCATCCACTGCATGGTTGGAGGGGAGGGGGAAGGGAGCGTTAGAGCATTGCTTTATGGATATGAATGGTTTCTGTTGATCAACAAACCTGTGTTTTAGAACACTTCTTAATTTGCTTTTATATAGCAAAAGTGGCCTATCCTAATATGTATGGTTATGCATTAAATGTGTAATTTACCAAGAGTGCAACAAATTCTTGAGCTATTTATGATGGTTCAGAGCTCCAGTAGTAACAGAAATTCTCTTACTGCATAAGACAAATTTCTGTTGGACCCATCTGCCTGTGAAATTCGGACTAGTGTTGTTAGTGAAGGGCGTTACTTAAATGTTTATGGGTGCTTGCTAATCATTTCAAATCATACAGAGGTTCTATATTTGATAGAGCTTCATAAGTAAGGAATGATTAATGCATGCATGCATGTTTGTTTATTAGCTTGAATGTGTGCTTTTAATGCTTCCATTGAAAAGTATCAAGCTTAAGGTATCTTGAGATGATTCAAATTAGGAATTTCTGTTTTAAAAAAAACATGAATTGTTCAGTTCTCTCAAGAAAGTGATAGTCTGCTTTTCACTTGCTAGTTTATTTCCTGAAACCTGTTTATACACAAGGCTAAAATGCTCTGCAGTAGAGCACAATTCTTCCTTTAAAGCCTAGTTGAACATCATGGAGAGGGAAGTTTCATGTAATAATATGAGTTTGCAAAGTTCAAGGCATAATATTATATGCTACCATTGTGTAGGAGCACAATAAAAGAATTAAAGAAAAAAGTACTTACTCCTTAGGAAAAAGAAACAATGAAAATCAAGGGTAGCATTTTGAGAAGGGAATAATTATTCAGTGAAAAATCTGTGTGGTAAGTTCATCAGTCCATTTCAGTTTTAGTGCAAATAATTTAGAAAATATGGTCACAATACGTATACATATGAATTTCATATGCAGATATTCTCAGAACATTCTAGAGCTGAGCTAAATTTTGGTAGTCCCAAGAAGTGCCCTGAGGACCTACTGCTATTTACTTCTTAACATCCTTATAGGCAACATCAAAAAATGCTGTCTGTATTTTTCTGTATGAGATAAGTGTAGCTAAGCCTTTTTCCCCTGTTCATTTTAATTGTCTGGATTTTTTCATTTCTGTGTTAAACTCAATCTTAACACTTTTTAAAAAAAAATGTAATTTATTTTTTTGTCAGATGTATATCTACCTTTTGTTCAGAAGCTCAAGGTAGTGTACATACTGCTCCAGTCTCATTCCTACCCATCCACCTGCCCAAATACAAACCTGTGAGGTTGGGCTGAGGGAGAATAAACAGGCCGAAGTCGTCTACTGAGTTTCTATGGTTGAGGGTGGACTTGAATCTGGGTTTCCCCAGTACCGGTCCAACTCCTTAATCGCTACACCACACTGAGTCTCAGACCCTGGATGAGCTTCTAAGTGGTCTATTGCCCTAAAGCGATCTTCCCCTTTTGGAAATGTGTCAGACGTGCCTTGTTTGACAGATGGTTTGATCTTAACTGCAAAAAAGCCATAACTTCAATTGGATCTGTGAAAGTGCTATCTTCACTGTCAGTTCTTTCTGTCTTATTTATCATTGCCGCCTCCATCCCACAATAGTCATGGGGTCCATCGTGCTGGATGTCAGTGAAAAAGGAACAGCTTATGAAGAAGCCATGGAATACAGTTGTCCTATTGTATCACCCTACATTATACCTAATGCCTAAGTCTTCTCTGGAGGCTAGAGAAAACTTGCATCAAACCAGACCTCATCTGCTTCTCTTGGATGCGGCTAGAAACTGGGAGACCATGAGTTCTAGTCTGCCTTAGGCACAAAGCAAGCTGGGTGACCTTGGCCCAGTCACTCTCTCTCAGCCCTAGGAAGGAGGCAATGACAAACTACTTCTGAAAAACCTTGCCAAGAAAACTGCAGGGACTTGTCCAGGCAGTCTCCAAGGATTGGAGACGACTGAACAGATTTTTTTTTTAAAGAGTACTTTCACTTACATCCAGGACTCCAGGACTAATGCCAGTAGTCTATTCAGATGCAGCATGTTAAACTCTTTCTTATTAGAGTATCAAAAAGAACACGAAAGTGTGAGCAGTTGCCGGTCAGTGTCCCTACCTTTGTTTCTTTTTTAGTTCAATAACAGCTCTGAGGCTCACCTGAAATCTGTCCATCTCCTCCCAGGGAGAAGTGTCTTGAAAATAAAGGGAAACCTTTTAACTCAGTCTTTGAGGTAGATTAGACTGGTTTTCTCACAGAACTCTGCTCTATACCAGTAGCAGTAAACTTCTTGAGAGTGTCATTCCTTCTATTTGAGGCCTTTTAGTAGTCTTCTGCATCATAAAGAGTAGGCACTGCTGAATCCCTGAAAGAGGCAGGGGGCTCAACATTCTCGTCAGGTGTGTAGCAAATTGGCTTTCCACATGTCCTATATATCTATATTTTGAGGATGGAATGTATCTTGGGATATATGGAATGCATGCCAACTGTGAGGCAGCTACAACTTTACTTACCTGAATTGCTGCTCGCCATCTACTCTTAGAAACATGCTCCAAACATAGTAAAAGCAGGTAAGAATCGCCCTAAAAAGAATATTGTAAGAATAAACAGAGCCTTATGCGGTGCAGAGTGGTAGGCAGCAGTATTGCAATCGAAACTCCCCCACGACCTGAGTTCGATCCCAGTGGAAGCTGGAGTCTTGGGTAGCCGGCTCAGGTTGACTCAGCCTTCCATCCTTCTGAGGTTGGTAAAATGAGTACCCAGCTTGCTGGGGAAGGTGACGACTGGGGAAGGCAGTGGCAAACCACCCCGCTCTATAGTCTGCCAAGAAAACATCACGAAAGTGGTGTCCCCCCAGAGGGTCAGACATGACTTGGTGCTTGCATAGGGGACCTTTCACAAGAATAAACAACAGTCTTAAAGGAAAAATGTGCAGAAATTTAGGGCATCAGCTTTATTCACTGCTTTTCTTGCTTACTCTTTTTTTTTTTTTTTCAAAAAAGGGAGGCAAATAAAATATCTCTCCTATATTTGAAAGCTATAAATAGATTATTTGGGGAAAATACAGAATTGTTGAATCAGCTCTGATTCTAGGTTTCTTGTGTTTACTTTCTTCACCTCTATTCCTATAGCTTGCAGTCTTTATCACCAGTGAAGAAATGTGTTAAAATTCCTTTAATGAATCTCTTTTGGTCTTCATTTTAATAAATCAGAGCAGAACAAGTAACAAACGTGCATATTTACCCAGTCAGGTAAATCCAAGGGGTTATCATCTTTGATGGCATAATCACTTAAACAACAAGAGAGCATTTTTGCTTTGTCAGGGAAATTTCAGCATAAAAACATGACTCAAAAATCACAACAAATTAATAGTAAATTACCTAATCAATAATACTATTGATCAATAATACTAATCAATAATACTATCAATAATACTATTAAAAGTATTAAAGAGTTCTAGAAGAAATCCCTATTTCTGTGTGGTACTTGCTCTATAACCGCTGTTTCGCATAGGTAAGCGATCATTTATTGTTGGGCAAGTGTTGATCATGGATGTGTGAATGTACCCTATTATATGTGCCTTTTGGTTAGCAAGCTCCTTTCTGTTTTTATTTTTTATTTTTTATAGAACTTACCTATGCCTTATCTGCAGTCCAACCCTTTCAGTAAGCCTCCTGCCTTCAGCAGCACTAACCCTTTTGTTGACCCTCTACAGTTCAACACTAACCAGGTTGGATTATGCCCATGTGTTTGTGATGGACTTGGTGAATATTTATGTGTTTATCTCTTTCTTTTCCTTTCCTAGACTCTCATTTAATAATTTTAATAATGTTTCATAAGCCAGTGGTTTGCTGGAAGTGAATATTCTCCATATTGAAATATGGCCAGCGTACTCATCCCTCTCGCCCCCTTCCCTTGATTACAGAATGGGTGGCCTAGAACTAAATTATGACATGGAGGTAGGAAGAAACTTTGATAGTCTGTGATCTATCAAAGGATGATGGTATGTCTTCTTTGGATTTAACAAGTTGGAATTGTAAGTGTAACTTTTTAACTGAGTTACTTAGCAGAATGAATAGAGCCCTGTTACTTTTGAAAATACTGTTAGGAATATTTTCCCCCTCTCCACAAAGCCTATTATGCACATAGAAAGATAATCTAGAGAATACTGACTACAGCTAGTTAATGGTACAATCCTACTTCCATATATCTGGAGGCTAGCTCTATAGCTACTGTAAACAGATGTTTGTTGAATTGATTGTAAGTGAGTTGTTCCCTCTGTAAATGATATGTTCTTCCTTGTATTCTGATAGTACATTAACGTAGTTGGGATACTTTTACTGTTGCCTACAGCTATATATAAACAGAGGGTGGTGTTCATTCATAGTGACAAACAGAACTTAGCTTCCCTCACCTCCTAGAGCAGGGTTTCTCAACCAGGGCTTCATGGAACTCTAGGGTTCTGCAAGATGTCACCAGGGATTCCCTGGGAGATCACGATTTATTTTAAGAATTATTTTAAATTTGGGCAACTTCACATGAAAGAAGTAAGTTTCATACTTTATTTTTAGTTTAAGAACACTGGTAATGCATATACACAGGCCTACACATGAAATGAATATAATAATTTTGTAACTTCTGGCCTATATTTGAGCCTGAATGTGCAGGGGTTCCCCGAGGCCGGAAAAATATTTCAAGGGTTCCTACAGGGTCAAAAGGTTGAGAAAGGCTGTCCTAGAGTATCTTGTGTTTGTAAACCATGCTGTGGGAATTGGGAAAAAATGTCATGTATAGGGACCCTTCTCTTATATGTGGAAGGTCCAAGGTCTATGATAAACAACTCCAGATAGAGCTTGAACAGAAACCTGTTTGAAATCCTAAGATAATTCTTCCTGTCAGTGAGTAGACAATGCCAAGCTACATGGATCAGTGTTCTGACTTAATTATGTTCCTAAACTGGCACATAATTGCTTAAATGCAGCCCTTTAGTACAGGAGAATAAAAGTGGAAATAAAATTATTTATTTGTCAATTTAGAATTCTCCATTTCTTTTAAGAAGTTAAGGGTAATTGACTTAACGTTCTCAAAAAAAAAGGAATTTTGTTCAAATCTGAATATATGAATGTGTAATTTCCCATCAGAGGTATCTTTTATTTCACTAATATGTTTCTCTATGTATAGCATAATGTTTATAACTAGATAGGAGCAACCACAAGACCCCTTAGGGGATGTTGTATCATTCTAAGTACCAATTTCTTTAGATAGAAAATAAAGTTCATTTCCTGCATGTTTTCTGATACTGTGCAGTTCTAAAGTAGCATGCCATCACAGAAAATACAAGACACTACGTGATGTTTTCTGTTACTATAACCATATGCAGAATTCATTTATATTTATATCCAGTTGCTCCCCATATTATCCCTTTGCTCTTGCCCCATTTAAGTTTTGACTTAATCTGAATAGCTATCCTTATAAAATACAGTGTATGGGTGAGCATAAATAATGTTCATATCATACCATGAAGAATTCAGGAATTGCCACGTCTACTTTTATAATTTATATGTGGTAATGTTAATTGGAGAAAGTCTTCTGTGTCTTTATTAAGACATATCCTCCTCCTTCCCCAGTTCATTTTTCCAATTTCAGCCGTTTTATTTCCATTTACTTCTTAAGACCTTTCCACACATTTTTTAAGGGCAAGGAAAACTGCTTTCCAAAGCAAGTTCTGTAAGAGATATCTTTTTAATGTATTATTTGTTTATTTATTCATTCATTCAATTTATATAACCACCCATCTCACATAAGTGACTCTGGGCAGCTCACAAAATTAAAAACCATAGCACAATATAATGAAATACAAATAACCATAAAACCATATTAAAACCAAATTAAAACCATAAACATGAACAAAAAACATCTTTCCAATGTGAAAACAAATTAGAGAATGCTTCCTGCTGGTTTGCCCTTCCACAGCAGCTCTTCTGTGCCATCTCTAGTACTACAGTGTGCCCTATGGAGTCCTTGGTGCTCTCTGAACTTGGTTGTTTGCTTGCAGACGTTTCATTTCCCAACTAGGCAACATCTTCAGTGCTAGAAGGGAGTAGGGTTTGCTCCCTGTTTATATACAGTAGTTTGGCCTGACAGTGTGGTTCTCTCCTTGGTAGTTCCTTGATTAGGCATTCCCAGAACACCTCCTTGCCAGCAATCAACACCCAGATAAGCAAAGATTAACACCAGGATTAACACCAGACGAACAATCAAGCAGTATGCAATACTCTAATCAAGGAACTACCAACTCTGTCAATCTATCAAGCAGTAAACAACAGCCTAATCAAGGAACTACCAAGGAGGGAACCACACCCCCACCAACATTGGCAGGCCAAGCTACTGTATATAAACAGGGACCAAATCCCACTCCCTTCTAGCACTGCAGATGTTGCCTAGTCAGGCAATGAAACGTCTGCAAGCAAACAACCAAGCTCAGAGAGCACCAAGGACTCCACAGTTTGACCCTGAGGTACAGATGTTCTCTTCGATTAGTATGCGCTATGCATGATAGCATATCCCCATCTATCATGGGGATTCCCGAGAAGAACTCATGAGCCAGGCTAATGCAATATCAGATATATTTCACCCCCATTTACTATTTCAAAGACAATGTTTGATATAAATCAATGCAAAAACAGGAACATAATTATCTTTTGAGAAGATTCATTCATATTCCTTAACGTGTTCATGTTTGTCCAGTTTAGAACTAGTATGCAGATTTTTTAAAGTGGTATGTATGTTATACACACATACATTTTCACTGAATTTGATTTGCAGTCTCTGTCTTGTTTGCTTTTTATTCCACTGTTGCTATGTAGTTTAACTTCAAAGCCCTGGGTTTTCTTTTTCATCGTTCCATGCATTTTGTTTGCCCAGAATCCATCTCCGTGTCCTCAGACGCTGTATTTTCCTTACTCTCCACAGGCATCCAGTCCATCAGATTCAGAGCCAGAAAAAAAATCATCTTGTAACCTGCCTTTGCCTCCATCTTCAGTATTTCCAGCAATGAGTAATGAAGTTGTGCATCAGTCCTCTAACAATTACTTGGAAGATTTGGATAAGGAGGATGAGTTTGGATACAGCTGGAGTAAGTCAAGCTTTTCAGGATAATAAGTTGTGCAGAATTGTTACCTCTCTGTCTACAGCATGATGTTTTCCCTAGTTTTTCTTTAATTTGCTTGAGCGGAATTCATGGAATAAACAAACAGCTTCGTTCTTTCCTTGTGCTGTGAGAATTCAATCTGGGCCAAAAAGCTTTAATATAATTGTGCGTCATGCATAGTGCAGAGTGATTGTGACAGACATAGAAAGTATCTTTATAATGAAGAAAAGAATGATGGATAGATTCTCACTTTCCTGTTTTAGAAAATGAAATGGCTGGGGGCATGCTTTTTCTAATTTTTGTGGGTAAATAGAAACAGATTCTTGCTTGAATTCTTTCTGTATGCTTGAGGTGAGGTATGGACTATTGAATTCCAAAGCTGCAACTCCGTTACAATTTTCCAAGCTAGATTTTGTCTTCGCCACCCATTTGAATTTTGCTTTCTTTATACTTAGGGAAAATCAGTCACCAGTATGGGAGTCTGTTGGGAGATCTGCACATAATAGAATTGGAGAAAGGGAAGGCTGGATTAGGACTCAGCCTAGCTGGGAACAAAGACAGATCCAAGATGAGTGTCTTTGTAGTGGGAATTGATCCAAATGGAGCAGCTGGAAAAGATGGCAGACTGCAGATTGCAGATGAGTTACTGGAAGTAAGTGTCTAATAATGAGATTTAAATGAAATACGCTGACCTTTAGGACAGAAGAACAATTGATTGTTGGTATAAAAAGCAGGATTTTATCTATCTATCTATCTATCTACCCTATCTATCTATCTATCTATCTATCTAATTTCGTCACCGCCCATCTCCCCCAAAAGAATTTTTATTTTGATCAGTATGTCCCTTCTTTTTGACTCGGTGCTTACACAGGGGACCTTTCACCTTTTCCATAGACAGACAGACAGACAGCCTTCAAGACAGTTTTGACTCCTGGCAACTACATGCATGAGTCCTTGCAGTTTTCTTGACAAGGTTTTTTTTGGAAGTAGTTTGCCATTGCCTTCTTCCTACTGCTCAGAGAGAGTGACTGCCCCAAAGTCACCCAGCTGGCTTTGTGCCTAAGGTGGGACTAGAACTCATGTCTCCCAGTTTCTAGCCTGATGTCTTATAATTACCCAGCTTTATGCTACAAATTATGTTTGTGTCCATTATTTTGACTTGATGCATTTGAATGTAGAGGTGGAATGGTATGAAAGTGGGGGAAAGAAAATATCATTTTAAATGCAAAAAATAATTAAGATTTAATAAAGCAATATACTAATTACTCAGAAGTAGGTAGGTCTTCTGAAGAAACATGCATAGGATTGTTAGTTGTTAATTGTTAAAGGATATTTAGTACAAAAGTTTTCTCTTTGATCTTCCAGATAATGTATATTTAGCATCTGATGCATCATAACATGAGCTCCAAGGACAGTATATATATAGAGAGAGAGCTAGTTTGGTCTAGTGGTTAAGGTGCTGGGCTAGGAACCAGGAGACTGAGAGTTCTAGCCCTGCCTTAGGCATGAAAGCCAGCTGGGTGACCTTGGGCCAGTCACTCTCTCTCAGCCCAACTCACCTCACAGGGCTGTTGTGGGGAAAAGAGGAGGAAGGAGTATTAGGTATGTTCTCTGCCTTGAGTTATTTATAAAAACAATAAAGGTGGGATAGAAAATAAAATAAAAAAAATATCAGAGCTAGTGTTGCAAAATAGCCAACAGATTTTTAATTTTAGCATGTTAGATATAGATGAAGGGAAGGAGAGGTAATCGAGCAACATTTGGGGTAGATAAAACGCAGATTTTTGTAGCAAAACATTTTGAGTCCAAAACCCTTTGTCTTGACTACAGAACAAAACACAGTTCCAAACTAGAGATAAAATGAGACTGTTTTGACAAGTGCTTCAAGAGCCTTGAGTCTTGTGAATGGGTTGTGGGTTTGTATGTTCTGTTTTCCTTGGTTTTCAAAATAGTTTTTTCTAGCAAAACTAAAGGCAGGGAAAGATTTCATCCATGCTGCTTAGACCTAGCAGTCTAAGTAGTCAAGACCTAGTGAGGCAAGGACGAAGTAGAGTGAGAAGAAAGCAAGAGTTACTTAAGCATATTGGACCCATTCACTGATTCACTTGGTGAGATAGTATGCTTTCTCTGCATTTAGAGATCATTCTGGATGACCACAAACATAAGAACTGATGAAAACTGTTCAGAGCTGCCTGCCTTGCATATAAAAAAACCCAATGGGGATATTATGGGAAAATTAGAGTTCATATGTTGTTCTTTGTTTTGCAGAATGGTAGCCATCAAAGCTCTGTGGTGTGCATTACACAAGTATTCCTTAATAACGATAAGGTTGTAGACTGTAAAATGCTGCTTACATGTTGCAAATTATAACATACAAAGACTGGTTTTTATTATTGTTGTGATGGTGGTGGTGGTTGAGTAACTCTGGGAATACCCTTCTTGACATTGAGCTTTGTGTGCTAAATGCCAAAGTCTGTTGCTTTTGTTTGTTTCTTGAGCATTACTGGAGATGGGATCCTTTTGTTACAATGCCTGCCCTCTATTCTTCCAGAGATTTGTATAGCTCCTACATGTCTTGGCTTAAAAGGCTGTTAAAAACATGGCTTTTCCTCCTCAGACTTGTGTTAAGGTGTGTCCTGATTACCAGGAAACACACTGAGACAATGACTTGGTCTCTAATATTTATTAGTAGTACTTAACAAGAATCCTAACAAACTGAGGAAGCGTGGGAAAACCCAGCCATATAAACCCCAAAGGTTAAGGCGGTCCCGATCTGTGTCTCTTTGAATGGCTGAACAGTTCCTCAGTGCTACGCATGCGCTTGACAGTCTGGGTGGGAGCCCCCTGCTCGCCATCCTTACTCATGACAAGGTGGTTGGCAAGCCTCTTCCAGGATGTTGCCGTGGAGGTGTTTGTTTCTCTCTTCCAGATATGTTTTGTCTCTTTTCTGCTTTGTTATTTGGCTGTTGTTGTAAGTTGCCCAGAGTCATCATAGAGTCAAGTGGCCTTATAAATCTCACCCACATCTCTCTCTCTGTCTCTTTTCTTTTCTTTTCTTTTGGAAAAAAAGGTGAGAGATAAATAGAATACAGTGTCCAGGGGGCACAAAAACAATCTGGGTGGTCCAAAATGGCCTTTTCTCATATATCTGCAAATTGTACCATTTACATTATAATATGTAGAATGGGACCTTTACAAAATCCTTAAAGGCAGGATGATCTTTCAAAGGCAATTCCCATAGCACACTTTGTAGGGAAGGGGGAATTCCTCTCTTCTGCTTGTGTTGACAGAAGCAGTTCTATCAACAGAACTTTGGAACACTTTTGGTCTCATTAACTTAAAGATGATTAATCTTGAAAATTTAAACTAACTATTCAGACGTTCTTGTGCAGCTATAAATTAGGCTGATTGCAAATGATTTTACCGTTACTTTTATTTACCAGTCTGCTTCTCTATGCCTTTGTTTTCATTTGGCAAACAGTAAGTCATGAATCATTAGTGGAAATTAATGGTGGTGTTCTCAGTGTCAGCCAAGCTACTGCAATCAAGCAAAGGGCATTTTCCAACCCAGGAGAGAGGCCAATACAAACCAATAGCTGTTAGGATTTTGATAACAAGGAAAATAATTATAAAGAAGGCAGAATTAGTGTTCACAGTGGAATGGCTGAAGAGCACTATTAATAATAAGTTAACAATTTATTACAATTAATAAACAGTTTATTACACTGAATAAATTATAATAACTTTGCATGTGAAAATTGGGTTTGGAGAAAATAACTAAGTTAAATGTGTATTCTTGTATGTTCGTGCCATGCTGATCAGATAAATGGACAAGTTCTGTATGGAAAAACTCATCAGAATGCATCTTCAATAATCAAATGTGCACCTTCTAAAGTAAAAATAATCTTTATCAGGTAAGAAGCCTTTAATGTTTGTATCTTTTAACCTTTTAGTCTCTCTCTTAGAGAGAGAGAGAAACCACTGAAGCATTGCTGAAAGTTTTCTTGGATTATATACCTGTTTTCAGAATTGCAGGTATTAACTCTTGAGTCCCTCTGGACTGAGGTGAACATAAATCACCTAAATCAGTAAATAAATAAATAATGTAGATACACTTTTTTTAAAATAAAAAAGTATTAATTTAGATATTAAAGTTTAAAGAAAACCTTGTCAAATATTCAGTTCTGTAGTATTAAAATCAGTGTCCTTCTATGACAGAAACAAAGATGCTGTCCATCAGATGGCTGTTTGTCCTGGCAAATCACTGGCATCTCCATCTTTGTCTTCTGAGACAGTTCAGCATGAAGAGGTACAGTACATATTCAATATTCATAATAATTTAGTGAGTGAAAAAAGTTGCTACTTGTAATGTTTTCCATGGAAAATAATCACAAACCAGAAACAATTTTAATCTACAAGTAACTTCACAGAGATATATTGAGTAGAATTAAATGTATTTCTTCTATGACCACTACAGTGAATGTATCTTTAACACTATATTTATTTGTTTAGGGGGAAGTAAACATTTCTAATTTACCAATAGATCTGACTTTATATAAGAATGTTCAAAATGTGGAACTACCTAAGGTAAATACATATATTTGCTCTGTTGGTGTCTCTGTAGTCCTAAATGAATTTCTGGCTGCAATTTCTTTTAGTATGATGCAGGAAGTACAAATGAGATACACACACACACATCCTTTCTGTATCAGAGATGCAGTCAAGTGAGGGACAGTCTACAATACTTTAGCTCAGTGCCAATATTTATTTAATTCTTCTTGTAATTGTCAGGCTAAACAGAAATCTGCCTCGAGTCAAGGAAAGTTACTGCTCTGGAATCTTCAAAACAATTATTATAGTCACTATTTAGTTACTGCTTAGTCTTTGTTTTAAACAGAAAAAGGGCGGGAGATATCTTCTGGCATTACCCACAGGCCAAGTCTTCATTTTAGAAAATAATAAAATTATGTCTCCTTTTGGATGGAAGAGAAAATACCCCAGTAACAAGACTACTGTCTTAGCACAAAAAGGGGGAGAATTCAAAGTAAGGAAAATAGTCTGTTTTGAGGAAAATAAATACCATTTTAGAAAACCAGCAATACTTGTATTACTGCTCAATAATCCTTTCCAAAAATCTTCAAATAGTTTATTCCCAGTGCAACACTTTTGCTTAATCTTTGCTTCAGTTTAACAAATAGGAAGATGTCTTATAGAAATCACAGCCATATCTTCTGAGCTATCATTATATCCTGGTTTGTTTGTTTTATTCTGTACAGTGCTGCTCACATCTTTTGGTAATAATAGATGATCCTAAACTCATTACTTTGTGGAATTTCAACTTTACAGTTAAAAGAAACACAGAATGTTTCAATCCTGATTACTCTCCTACTTTTTTTTTAGTACTAAAGAAATATCAGGCAGTGCTAATTGAACCTTTCAATTCATTACTTATTAATATGGTTGATGCTTGCCTAGATATAATTAATACTGATAAAATGGTCTTGTGTGAAGGATCGTATGAAATTTACTAACATCTTTGAAGTGGAATAATTTCTTCAACAAGCCTTGAAATATGGGTGGACCTACATATTTCTGGTTTATGTCATTTTTTTCACCCTTGACCCATATTTCCCTTCTTCCTGCTCTGTGGACCTGAAGAAAGTCACAAAATACGACATATACACATGCACATGCATACACACAGATACATACATATAAATATGCATACACAAGAACATTCTTTGATGTGCTTAAATTGCCAAAAAATACTTTTTAAATTTCTGAGAAATGCAAAATCTGAAGTGTGGTGAAGATTTGATCTAATACATTAGTCTGAAAGATTTAGATTAAGGCTATTTGTGTAGAAATTTGCAAAGACAGAATTCCTGAAGTATCACTTTACCTTTGTTTAAACTCTTCAATAACTGTAGTTGCCCTTTGTGATTCCTTAGGATCAAGGTGGCATAGGTATTGCCATTGGTGAAGAAGATACACTTAATGGTGTTGTTATTCAGAGCTTAACAGATCATGGTGCAGCAGGAAAGGTAAACTGGACACCAAAGATGATAAAAATTTAGGTTTCCTCCTCCCCAACCCATGTTAACATGTTTATTTGATTTCAGGATGGCCGAATTAAAGTTGGAGATCAAATTCTAGCAGTGGATGATGAAGTTGTTGTGGGCTATCCTATAGAAAAGGTAATTGAGCAATGACTACCCTAAGCAGCTTTTAAAGATTTGTTTGTCATAACTGCTGAAATGCTTTGATTATTGCATTTAGATACTTTCTATGGGACTAGGACTGTAGCACTGTTTAATTTTTTAAAATCAATTCCTGTCTCACATCTCAGTGAAGACACCAGTCCAAGAGATCAGGTTGATTGGTGGATGGGTGAGGATCATTAATGAAACACTTAAAATGTCTCTTTTCAAGGGAAAATGTATAGTATATACATTCACTTTTTTAGCTGAAATACTGGCAATCATCTCTTGGCAGGGAAAAGAAAGCAAGTTATAGAAGTGGCAATTCAATCAAATATTTGTCCAGACACGTAGGATTTGTTTTACTCTTACAATTTAGCTATAATAGTTCTGCTGAATATTACATACCTGTTTGTTTGTTTGTTTGTTTGTTACATGACAACTTGTTCCATTTGTTATTTATTATGTTCTGTTTATTGTTTCAACAAGTTTTTCAGTTTGCTGAAAACATCAAAGTCCATTGTGAAACTC
Source organism: Candoia aspera (assembly GCF_035149785.1). Lineage (NCBI taxonomy): Eukaryota > Metazoa > Chordata > Lepidosauria > Squamata > Candoiidae > Candoia > Candoia aspera. The sequence goes on from NC_086154.1 coordinate 189,080,096, forward strand.
ACCATTAGTTCAGTTGAACAGGAATGCCTGGCAGTTACCCAGCCACTCACATCAACTTACAGCACCACTTTGGATGAGGCAACCAATATCCAACCATTAGCAATTGTTCAATCATCTGAGTCACCAGAACCAGAGTCAATTAAAAGTAAGAATCTTCATTTACTCCATGTCTCACAAATAAATTTAGTACACTGTGTCCATACCAATGTGCGTGTGTGCACACACAACACTTACCAACGATTGAACCAGTCCTAGCCATCTTAACTTTATAGAAAATCTAAAGTTCAGTATTGTAATAAGCCATTAGCCTATCTGTCATTGACTTGGTGTCCTCCTTTGTAAGATTTAAGCAAGTTATATAGAAATCAATATGATCCTTTCAGTCATTATATTGTGTTTAAATTTTCTTCCCCTTTCTCCTTATTGGCCTTTGGAAAAGTATAACTAGCCAGTTACAAAGTAAAAATATGTGTATGATCATTAAATATATTCAGCTGTAAGACCAATGATCACTGGATTTTTCCCACGGTCAGCCATGGCTCTGTAATGATATGACATACATTATTATATGACTGTTTGCTGAAATACTGCAGAAATATCCCTTAAAGATAGTATTCATTTATAATCAAAACTTTATTAAGGAAGTGTATACCTTAATGTCTTTGATGTACTGATGTATCCTAATTCCACAGAAGGACAAACTTCTGTGGACCTAATAAATCCCGAGCTACGTGGGTAACTGCTCTCTACTTCATGGGTTGCAAAGTGATACAACAATAAACAAGGTATCCTAAATCACAGATTATAACTAGTTCTTCTAATTTGTTTTTTTTTTTTTTAGATGCAAGCAGGTCTTCAACTCCAGCTATATTAGCTTCTGATCCAGCCACTTGTCCAATCATCCCAGGTTATGAAACAACAATCAGTATCTCCAAGGGACGTACTGGTCTTGGGCTGAGCATTGTGGGAGGAGCTGACACATTGCTGGTGGGTAAAAATTGTTTTTTGTAATCTCTATACAATCACAGGCTAAAACTTCTAACATAAAAAATATGTCCCATTGAATGTAATGGCACTTACTCTCAGGTATGTGGATGTAGGATTGCACTGTGAGACATGTATAAAATGACTTGAATAAATTAACTTAAATACCAGTTATATTTTTGGAAGTCAATTTAAATCCATAACTGCATAAGGCACTAATACCTAAAAAAATGGTAAACCTATGTTATATTTCATTCCTAGTTATATTAAATAATATTTGTATGTTTTTGAATTTGTAAGTTACTGAGGTTTTTTGAAATGTTGGTTGTCTACTTTTTATCATTTTTTAACAAGTAGTTTCTTGTTACAGTTTCTTCTTCTTGTGTATAATTGTTTCTGTAGTGTTATATAAAATGTCTATTCTGATTTGTAGTGTTCATTAAAAAGTACATAATTAAGATCTAATTTCTCCTTTTTTTCTTATTCTTAATGCATTTCAATCTTTAGTTTCTAATAATACACTGTTGCATCAGAAACCTATTTAAAATACATTTGCATTGAGGTTTCTGAATCTAAATGTATTTCTTTGTCTATTTTCCTACATTCAAAATCTTTCCTTTACATTAGGATAGTTGCAATACATGGTTAAGGTGTCTAACAGATCAGTGATATAATCCTTTAAATCTACAGGGAGCAATTATCATTCATGAAGTATACGAAGAAGGAGCAGCATCCAAAGATGGAAGGCTCTGGGCTGGTGATCAGATCTTAGAGGTATAATATTGAACGTTATACAACCTGCAGTATTCTTCTGTTTAAGAACTAGAAGTGATGAGGAGAAGAGGGCAGACGTGGAGATCTATATAGTTTTTGTAATAAGTTAGTGAAAGTATCCAGCTTTCATCATCTGTCAATTTCAGGTGAATGGTATTGACCTAAGGAATGCAACACATGATGAAGCTATAAATGTTCTCAGACAGACGCCACAGAAAGTCCGCCTGACTGTATACAGGGATGAAGCCCAGTATAAAGAAGAAGACATGTATGATGTACTCAGTATAGAGTTGCAAAAGAAGCCAGGCAAAGGACTTGGATTAAGCATTGTTGGGAAAAGGTAGGTACAGAAAGGGTCTTATGAAACTCCTATTGAATATAGTTTATTGCCAGAAACAAGGTTTCTAAGAAAAGGCAAAGTTAATTTGGTCCAAACATGACCAAAAAGTACAGAGTTGGGTTTTAATTTCAGCATACTCTTGACTTCCTGCTTAGCTATGCAGTAAGTCTGATTCAGTTATCCTCTGTACAAAAATAAAAACAATTTCCAGATCAACCCAATAAACAGCTTGTTAGGGGATTTATTTATTAGGAGTATGTAGAAACCAGAAAATGTGTGGTGTTTTGTGCATGAAACAGACACACTGTGGCTTAGAGGTTCAGCCAAACTGTTCTGGTTGGGTCATAGTCTAACAGAACTGATACCCAGAATATTTGGATTGTTCTAGGTTTTGTCCAAGAAAAAATGTTGAAGAATCTTATGGGTGAGTAAGGCAAGGCTGTTGTACCTTGTTCTTCTCTCCCCTCTTCCTCTGTATATCCTATGCACCAACCTGGCCTCCTTGTCTCCCCATCGCCGTGCTTGAATTCAGGCGTGGCATATCCTACAAGCCAATCCACCCTCTCTCCGATCTTCCCCAACTGGAAGATGAAATATTTATGAAATACGAAATATATAGATCTATCGGTAACAAATTTATAAAAACGTAATATTTTATAATATTTGATATAATTATAAGGCACTATAAATCTCTTGTGAATGTTTTAAGAATGATTAAAACAGTGAATTGGAGTGTATGTTTATACAGGAATATAGAGTTAAGAATTTACACAGTTCTGCACTGTTTATAAACCAACTCAGAAATATGACAGAGTTGTATAGAAGAGTCCAAATAAGTTACTAAATAAACACACATCAATATCGCATTTGCAGAAACGACACTGGTGTGTTTGTGTCAGACATTGTCAAAGGAGGTATAGCAGATCTGGATGGAAGGTTAATGCAAGGAGACCAAATATTAATGGTGAATGATGAAGATGTTCGAAATGCTAACCAGGAGACAGTGGCAGCTTTACTAAAGGTACCACTAGATCTTGAGATAAAATGATACTATGTTAATTCTGAATCTGATCCAGGCTCTCTTTGGTTAAAATCCCAACTGCTGCTCATCCTTGATTTGATTTGGGTAAAGGGTTGTATAATTTGTATAATATGATCAAATCAAATAAATGGATTGGGATACCAAAATCCTGCTAATGTATGTTAGGAGTATGTAGCCACTCCTTATTTAGTGACTACCTTGGTTAGCAATTATTCACAATTGTGACGGTAATAAATGGTAATAAAAATTTCATTTTCCTACCAATGTGCACAGTTACAACCAAATTTAATGCACTTGACAATAATGCATGCCAGAATGAGGGTAATGCTGGTATAGCTGCACAAGAGAACTTTATCTGAATGAGATGGCAGCAACCAGTGATCTTCGCAGACATTCTCTCTCTCTCTCTCTCTCTCTCTCTCTCTGTCATGTGTTCACTTAGCAACCATTTCGCTCAACGACCTGGTTGCTGGAACAGTCACTAAACACTAAACTCAGTCACTAAACGAGTGGGTTTATTTTTTGTTACCTTTTCATGAGTGACACTAATATTAGCATTTATGTTTCCCAATATAAATCATACGAAGGGGCCAAATTAAACAGTTTGTTTAGAAATCTCTCCTTTTAACCATCATTGCTGCACTCACCACATTTAGAACTGATACATTATATTTTGTTCAGATTTAACATTAAAATGTGCTACCACTTGAAAAAAAGCTACTATTTAAGGGAGCTCTTCTTCAGTTGAGAAGCCTGAGTGTTCAGTGATCAAAATGAACAGTAAGTCAGGTGTTAGAGGTTAAAATTTAATTAACAGTGTTAAGGCAAGGTGTTAGAGCCACAATGGAGTTGTAGAAATTGATGCTGGATTTTAAAATTAGATTTTGAGCTGATTCCTTCCTTGATGGGCACTCAGTTTACTCTTAATGAATGTTGTTATTGCAGTGATTTTTTAACGTGTCTAGTTAAATGGTTTGTCAAGAATATATCCCATTTCAATACTGCATAAGATAGAAGTGAATTTTGTTATAACTATTGCTGAAACAATGATGTCCCAATAGTTAGCTGATTTGTGAGCTTTTTATAATGATGTTTATTGACTGATCTTTAAACTGAGCCCTTAAACTCACGCAGCAGTGTGAAGCATGTGAAATATTTATGCCCATTTGGGATTTTAGGTTTGAGTCATTCAATCCCAATACTGATTGATCATATTGCTATTATACCAATTTTTCAGCTGACAATTGTATCAAATGGCTGTTGTCTTCTTTCAACTAAGAATTGACTTTATTGATCCTGGGTCAAGACAATTGTCTAACAAATAATATCTGCTTTCTAGTGCTCATTAGGTGTTGTAAAACTAGAAGTTGGAAGAATAAAGGCCAGCCCATTTCATTCAGAGAGGAGAATGTCTCAGAGCAGCCAGGTTTGTAACTATTTGCACTGACTTCATTTGGAAAAAAAATCAAGCCTGTTACTACATTATAAAAGAAAGTAAACAAGGAAAATTTGATTTTGCTCTGGCATGATTTTTCTGTAGAATATTATCAGAGATAACAAAACCCACAACTGAATTCCATAATTGGTTGAACTAGCTCATGTTAAATGATTTAGATCTTTAAAAGTGATATTTAGGACTCCAGATCACAAATTGTAAAGGTCAAAATATATCTACCACCACACTGAATATCAAGTTGACATTTATTTTTTTGATTTTTGAGGGCACAGTAAATGTTATTCTGCTGACCATCCCTTTTACTATCAGTGCTGCACTGGTATAGGGGTATAGTGGATGGAATTGTTCATTATCTTTCTAATGACTTTACAATACATCCTGTTAGGATAATTGCTTACCAGCTCTGTTCTGTAACAGAAAGAATGCACTGTCACACAGGACCAGGAATGCTTCTTCAACACACTTCCCTGTACTGCTGCCCAGTATTTAAGCCAGTCCAAACAATTTTCCAAATCCCATTGTTATAACTGAATATATTGTAGCCTGTATTATTTTGAGATCCAGATTTTTTACCTTTGCTAGAAACCATGCACTGGATCCAAACTGATAGACATATTTCAAGGAAAATTATGCTGTGTTACTGAAATATTAGATAATATTGGTTCAGAAAGAAAGCAGGGATTCCAGAATAATTTTGATGTAATTCTCTAAGGTCAGTGAAGGAAGTGGCAGCCTGTCATCATTCAGTTTCCCAGGTTGTGGATCCAACCCGCCTGAAAGTTATGAAAGCACTCTGAAGAAGAATTGTTGTAAGTTTCAGTAGTTATTTATTTTATTTTATTATTTTCCTGTGCTATGGAATAAATGATGTTCTGACAGATAAGTGATGGCACACACCATAGGATTGAGTTTGATGTGACAACATTTGAACAGCTTTAATTTACAATGGCAGTTGGGACTGGAATTTCCATTGATAAGTGATGCGGTCATAAAGTGTAACATCACGTGACTGCATTGCTTAGTGATGGCAGTACGTGCAGTTCCCATTGCTGTCATTAAGCAAGCACCTCCTTGCAACTTTCTGCCAGCTCCAACAACCAAAGTCAGTGGGGAAGCTAGCAGGAAGTTGCAAGTCCCAAGCAGCTCGCAAGCAGGCCAGCAGGCAGGCAAGTGGCTAATGGAAAAAGCCACGGAGTTTCAGAAAAACATCTATTTCTGTTTAATTGACTATTCTAAAGCCTTTGACTGTGTAGACCATAACAAATTGTGGCAAGTTCTTAGTGGTATGGGGATACCAAGTCATCTTGTCTGCCTCCTGAAGAATCTGTATAACGACCAAGTAGCAACAGTAAGAACAGACCACGGAACAACGGACTGGTTTAAGATTGGGAAAGGAGTACAGCAGGGCTGTATCCTCTCACCCTACCTATTCAACTTGTACGCAGAACACATCATGCAACATGCTGGGCTTGAGGAATCCAAGGCTGGAGTTAAAATTGCTGGAAGAAACATTAACAATCTCCAATATGCAGATGATACCACTTTGATGGCTGAAAGCGAAGAGGAACTGAGGAGCCTTATGATGAAGGTGAAAGAAGAAAGTACAAAAGCTGGCTTGCAGATAAACCTCAAAAAAACCAAGATTATGGCAACCAGCTTGATTGATAACTGGCAAATAGAGGGAGAAAATGTAGAAGCAGTGAAAGACTTTGTATTTCTAGGTGCGAAGATTACTGCAGATGCTGACTGCAGTCAGGAAATCAGAAGACGCTTAATCCTTGGGAGAAGAGCAATGACAAATCTCGATAAAATAGTTAAGAGCAGAGACATCACACTGACAACAAAGGCCCGCATAGTTAAAGCAATGGTGTTCCCTGTAGTAACATATGGCTGCGAGAGCTGGACCATAAGGAAGGCTGAGAGAAGGAAGATAGATGCTTTTGAACTGTAGTGTTGGAGGAAAATTCTGAGAGTGCCTTGGACCGCAAGAAGATCAAACCAGTCCATCTTCCAGGAAATAAAGCCAGACTGCTCACTTGAGGGAATGATATTAAAGGCAAAACTGAAATACTTTGGCCACATAATGAGAAGACAGGACAGCCTGGAGAAGATGTTGATGCTAGGGAGAGTGGAAGGCAAAAGGAAGAGGGGCCGACCAAGGGCAAGATGGATGGATGATATTCTAGAGGTGATGGATTTGTCCCTGGGGGAGCTGGGGGTGTTGACGACTGACAGGAAGCTGTGGTGTGGGCTGGTCCATGAAGTCACGAAGAGTCGGAAGCGACTAAACGAATAAACAACAGCTGGGTGGGGGACTCTGCAACCGTTGTAAGTGCGAGCTGGTTGCCAAACGCCTAGATCAGGATCACATGACCATGGGGTGCTGGGACGGCCAGAACTTTGAGGACTGGTTGTAACCACCACTTGTTCAACGCTGTTGTAACTTTGAATGGTCGCTGAATGGGTGGTTGTTGTAAGCCCCTATTAAGGGATGGATTCCCAATTAAACATCACTGGCAGGGGACTGTAGACGCTCCTTAAACAATCCATTAAAGGAAAGCTCATCATTTTCCTAAGGGATTTGATTCCACCACCAAACTGCTCTTACATTAAAAAAATATCTCTTTCTTTAATGTAAGATTTGCTGGAATCTGCATTCTTTTAATGAAAGACTATTATTTTACACCTTTTTTTAATGTGCCACCTCTGCAGAAATTTAGATACTTGATGAGGTTTATAAACAAAAATTAAAGTTCTTTTTGCTGCTTTGGGGGAAAAACATGCTGCAAAGAAAACTGAATTAAAAATAAAAATTTGGAAGATTTCCTGTTGTGTGGTTTGAAGTACTCAAGAATAAATGTAAAGCAGGTTTTGTTAAGGCCATGTTGCAAGATAAATATAAATTTGTTTATTACAGGAGTGCTGGTTCTTCAAATTGTGCTTCCAACTTTGAAGATTTTTGCCCCAAATAGCTCAAAATCCATTATTCATTCTTGCATTAATAGAACTCATAATAGATGTCAACATCATGTTATAATTATTAACACAGCAAAAAAAATAGTGCCATCCTAAAAGCTTTTTTCTATGTCTAATCTGGAAACAGTAGCTATCTATTGCTGAGAATATTTTTTTTAATCTCTTCTAAAAACAATGTATTCTTTTAAAGTGCATGAAAATTCAGCAATTTGAAACAGAAAATCACAACTATAGCTTTTGTGTTTTTAATAGTGGCGTCTGAAATACAAGGATTAAGAACAGTTGAAATAAAAAAGGTAAGTAGGTTCCAGCATATTTAATAAAAGAAGAAAGAATTGGATAGAAATATGCTGAACAAGATATTTGGTAAAAAAATAGATTAGAATGTATTAGTAATTTAAAAAAAACTTTTGAATTTATATAGAACAACCTCACCTTTTTTATCCAATGGGTTAAGATTTAAAAATCACTTTTCTAACTATTTTTGGTGATTGTTCCCTTACAGTAATTAAGAACTGCATAAAATTTGTTCCAAAATGTTTTTTATCCTTCAGAGTTAGGATGATTGCTTTATCTGTTTATTTTATTTTTTAAAAAGACCCAGCATTAATAATATGAATGTTTATAGACATCTGCAGGGGGAGGTTTTTTTAACATAATAATTTTAAAAAACCAGAGAGTTTCCTGGTCCATGCCATATTACAAGCTGCCTGATTCAGTTTGGTAGAAGTTTCAGAGCCTGTTCACCACATGGGCAGGGCAGGCCTGCTGTTCAGGAAACAGATGCCCACAGCTCCCTTGGGGATGCAGAATGATTTGCATGACAGTCCATTTGGATGGTGTTTGCTCATAAACTTCAGATCATTTCGAAACATATTACAGTAAGAATATGGCAGCAAAGTCAGAGTAAAAGCAGTAATAAAAATCTGGGTAGTTTTGTAAAGCAAGTCTTTAAGATGTGCAGAACGTCAAAGGGGATCAAATTAGACAAGCTGCGCTTCCCCCTTTCTGCCATAGAAACTTTTACCAAAAACTTGGATTCTATCCAGCTGCTCTGGAGAGGGCAGCAAGAAGCAGCTGCTCATGCCATCTGGGCCTCTAGATGTTGATGTTTACATCCTTGTGCTCCTAGTCATGTTTCCTATTGCAGCAAGGGGGCAAGAAGTAGAAACATTTTGCTCTTGTCTGCAGCAGCAAACTAGCTTTGATGAAAACAGGCTGCTAGAGTGATTAGTTTTAAAGATAACATTGAACAGCAAGGTTCACAAATAGTTGTGTCCACTTTAATCAAACCCAGTGATTGACCACTTTTTTACATCGAAAACTGAGCAAGAATGATGAGTTAGTAGTGCTGTCTGCTGTAGCTTTGGCTAGAATTTGAGCTACTTTTGAATGATTATGTGCCATCAAGTCAGTGTTGACTCCTAGAGACCAGATAGATAGATATTCTCCATGACGATCTGTCCTTAACATGGCCCTTCAGGTCTTCCAACAGTGCACCCATCACCACTGTAACTGAGTTCATCCACCTTGCTGCTGGTCGTCCTCTTCTTCACTTGCCTTCCATGTAACTTTTTAGTTAAGTATTCATTAATGTATATTGTGTTATCCATGTAGATAGCACATAAGAGCTGCATAAAACAGTACAATTCCTTTCTTTCGGAGAGCTCCCACTTCAGTGGGGATGAGGGGAAGAATATGGGGTAGTGATGCTATATGCAATTACATTTATGAAGCCAGCAACAGTGAGATTTGATGATTTGGAGGGGTGGAGGGACTGTTTCCCTTACTTTAGAAGATTTAGACCTGGACCTTGACAGCTGCTCTTTCAGAAGTATCACTGTTCAGGCTGAGGCTTATGTAAGGATGGAGGCTATCAGCCCAGCCTTAAACCAGGCAGGTGCTGGCAGGAGCAGCCCACTTTCCAAGTAAATAAATACATGGCTAGCCTGTTTGCTCCCACTTATGAAACTCCTCCCTGTCAAAACATCTTAATGGTTCCTGTGATTGTTGTGGTGGCAAGAGCCAGTCTAAAATCCACCCAGGCATGCCAGTCCTATGGCTGCTGTGTCGGGTGACTTCTTGGAATTACTGGGAGTTCGCTGGGAGGAGGTGATGCCCTCCCTGTTCCTCCCGGTGAGCAGACGCTCCCCCAAGTTCCAGGTCTGGGCAGGGCTGAGCCTTAAGCATCAACATTGAAACAGAGATTCTAGTGAGTCACCTACTCAAAACCTTTCCCTAAAAGGGAAGGACCTGTATAAAAAGCATTCCCTGGAAATGCCCACTCAACCTAACTTAAATCCACCAAGAATTGCACAAAACAACCTGTCTTTTTAACTCAAGTTCACTGATACGCAGTGGATAGAAAACGGTTGCTCTTTTTTAAACATAATAAATAGAGAATAGCAGATGATCATTTTCCTCATTTTTGCACCTGGTATTTAGTACTGTTTCAATATTACAACATTCAGAAAGTTTGATACATAATTTACTTTAATACTAATTACAATTTTCACTGCTGCTATGTTTTTAATATTTCTGAAATTGTTTTAGGTACTATTTTTTAAAAAAAACTAGAAGTAGCTTTCAAAGCTACTGTTTATCTAACAAACCTTCTATTTCAGGTTCTGCAAGACCAAACTTAAGTCAGAGTTGTGGGCAAAAAAGTACACTAGAGGGAGCATGACTTTATACGATTGTAGCACTTCCCTAAATTCCCTAATGAAAAGATATATTTCAGGCAATAGTGGCATTTATACATCTACATTTTATTTCTGAGATACAAAGGATATCAGCAATAAAAGAGTAATCGGACTAAAAGCTACTATCTCCTGCAATCAGCCAAGATGTTGGGCATTTTTTTTAAATCAACCAAGAAAGTGAATATATTTTGCATTAATGTTTCTATGTAGTTCTCAAAATGCAACATTCACAAGTCTCTTCCATTTACAGACATAAAAAGTTGGGCCATTTGTTCAAATAGTTATCATAACTTCCCCATTTTGAAGTGCTATTTAGATCAGTTAAAACTTCCCATAGTCAGCAACCAGTATGGAGTTGAGAAAAGGAGTTTTCTTATCTGTTTCCTTTTCAATCACATAGAATATCTAAGATGTAAATTTTATACTGGGTCTCCTGGTCAATATGTGGTAAACAAAATAAGTTTAATAGAAATGAAGCAACAAAAGAATAAGCACGGATAGCATCCTTCTAGCCTCTCAATGCTCTCTGGAAGAACTCTTGATTGCTTCTGAAGGCAATCAAAGAGGAGCCTTAATCTGATTTCTAAGGGGAGGCTGCTTCTGAAAACAAGTGTAATAAATTCAGAACACGATGATCCTCAGAGGCAACCCCATGCCAAGTGCATTGACCTCCAGGTGGGTAGTGATGAGGGCATGAGTTAATGTGGCAAGCAGGTAGGCATCCTCTCTGCTCCAGATAGGGATGTAGCTGGCACAAAGCTGGGTAAAAGCCCTTCTGGCCACGGCCTCCACCTGTCCTTCTAGCAATAACCATGGGTTCGTTTTGATTTGTCAGGTAAATCAGCCACGAGTTTTGAAAAGGTGCTTAAAGATAAGGTCAGAGTTCCTGCTTAGTCTTCATGCACTACAAGAGAATGTACTGAGCATAAAATCTCATACTCTGACCCTTGAAAGTAGGCTACAGTATTAACATCTAGAATTTAATTTGTCTTCTACATTAAGCCAAAGTCAGCTAATTTGCCATGATTAGAACCTGCCTCTACCAACAGAACAAAGCAAGCTTTCTTTATAGTTGTTTGTGTTTATTCTAACAGGGCCCTTCAGATTCCTTGGGAGTTAGTATTGCAGGAGGAGTAGGAAGCCCCCTTGGTGATGTTCCCATTTTTATAGCCATGATGCATCCAAATGGAGTTGCAGCACAAACTCAGAAACTGAGGGTAAGACGAAAGTAGAAAATGTTACAATAGACTGTTCTTGCTTCAACTAACTTGATCCAATGTGCTGGTTTTTAATTGCGTGTTAATCAGATAAGATGATGGTAGGTAACCTATGGTTTGTTGGCTGCTGGTAGCCTCTAGCCCCTGTGTAATGGCTTCCAAATCACCTCCAGTCATATTATTGAAGTTCAGCACAACTGCCAATTTTGAGTAGCACAATGGTATTATTGTTTGTTTGGTTTGATGGTTAAAAGATGCAAAATGGGGGTTGTAAAGGGTCACTGTTGTGAGATGGGCAGCCATATAAATCATTTGTATAAAATAAAGGAAGCTCAAAATACCTATCTGTATTTTAATCCCCCCCAAACCGAAAACAGCTGAAAGCGTTCCAGTATGTGCTTTTGTGATATCACTACCATGTCACCAGTTCTTCAGAGGCTGAGAAGCTTTTTTCAAAAGAGCAAAACATGACCTTCAGTTGCATGAAGGTTGACCATACCTGATGTAAGTAAAGGTCATCTTTGCAGAGGAGAATGTCATCTTAGGTACAAGGTGCTTCACCAGAAAGTAAGGTGAATAAGGTGCTTCACCAGTAACATGGCTAATGGGGAAAGTTCCAGTGAAAACTGCAGAAATGGAAGTAACTCTTCAATTGATCCAAAGAAAAGAGCATTGTTTTTGTTTCTCCACTGCTGCATTGCCAGTGGTAATCTAGTTTACTTATCACACTAAGCCAGAGTGCCGTATGGTTTATATCACAAGGCCCGAACCCAACCAATTATGAGTTATTCACCACAACTAAACAAACCACAATTTGGTATATTCAGGGTCCACCTTTTAATTTTAGAAACATGAACATACTTCCTGTTACTGACATTGAGCAATGGCTTGGCAGTATACATTGTGACACCATAATGATTTTTGCCAGTCTGAGCAGCAGTCTTATGCTTGCAATGTAATGGGAAATAAAGTGTTAATTAATGGCTTTGAAATACTGAACTTGGTATGATAAATTATTCCCCCCACCCACTTGTATCCCACTTTCATTATCCAGGTTGGAGATAGGATTGTGAGCATTTGTGGAACATCCACTGAGGGCATGACTCATTCACAGGCTGTCAGTTTGCTAAAGAATGCTTTGGGCACCATTGAATTACAGGTAGGAATGTTATCTGCAATTTAACATGTAGGGAGTGGCGAATTTATCTTTCCGGTATTCATATTCTGTTTATATATTACGTTGGGTGTGTGGAATCATATGTCAGCCTCACTAGGTGGACCAGACCAGGAAATCAACTCCATAGGAAGGTTAAAACTACTTTTATTGAAATTGACTGTAATAACAGAATCTTGCAAGTCTGTGCTGTACCTCCTCCCCCTTCTTATACTCCAGTGCAGTGTTTCTCAACCTCAGCAACTTTAAGCTGTATGGACTTAAACTCCCAGAATTCCCAGACAGCATGGTTTGAAGTCTACCCAGCTTAAAGTTGCTGATTCACTGCTCCAGTGAATCATCTTCCTGAGCTGCTTCTGAAAGTCATCTCGTTGTTCTGGACTTAAAAAATTGCTTCAACCTCTTTTACCTAGGCAATAGTTCATACATATTTCCACCTAGGTCATCTTTACTCTCTCTATCACAATGCTTTATGGTACCTTTTAAAAACTAAACAAGAAGTTTGCAATCAATATGCCTTTTAAGGTAGATTTAGACTGTAAGTTGAAGTGGGAGGAAATTTGCAGCTGATCACATCATTGCACAGGTAAACTTGCTTTAAATAGGCAAGCATCTGTCCAACCCACTGCTGTGCAGGCTTCTGTTAGCTCATTTGTCTGTGTGATCAGCTGCAGTAAAAAATGTCCAAACACCTTTATTTGGAAACCAGGCATATGGCTAATGTTATCACACCAGCAGCCTGTACTGGGCATTTATATCATGAATCTTCTCAGGCATTCAGGATATCATTGCTATATTTAGGTGTTTAAAAATGGGTATAAGCAGGAACATGTTTCTTTAGGGCTTAAGTTCTGTTTGCAACTAGATGTAATAATAGTGGCTGACTATATGCCATGTGTGTTTATGGAGGCCTAGGGATACATAATTGAGAAATGAGCTTGCTATGGAACCCAGTTCACCCCATTCTGATCAAATATTCTTTTTTTACAAAATTATTGGTTCTGTAGCCAGAAGGACTGAGCAGAACACTAGCTGAATGACCCTTGTAACATGCACAAAGCAATTATTGCCTGGACCTATGTTCCAGCCAAAAAGAGAGAGAGAGAGAAAGAAAAAGGAAGAGAAACTGAACAGATGTTAAAATCAGACAAGCTTGCAATACATAGCAATAAAACACAATGGCTCAGTTTAAATTTGAGGACAGGATAAATATGAAGTGGAAATGAATGAGTGAACTAAGTGGCTGGCTATGTATGTTATTTGAGAAATGAAGACAAGGAAAAGCTAAACACATATAGGAGCAGAAAAAAACTAAACAAAACATTGGATTGTTTTTTTGTAGATATGGTTATGCCTCCTAATAGGGCATGTAGGAATCCTTCACAAAGTTTGGTGGTAACTGTTGAGTATAGTTCTATGCCTGAAAAACATTTTAAAGAATATAAAAAATCCAAAGCAATTTTTGTTTTTGTTTGTTCTATAGGGCTGTATCCATCTTTCATATAATAATCTGTATATTCATTTGTTTAACATTAACTTGCAGGTTGTAGCTGGTGGAGATGTCAGTGTCATAACTAGCCAACAGCAGGATCCACCAACACCTAGTTTTTCACTTGGAGGTCTAACATCAAGCAGCATCTTTCAAGATGATTTGGGGTGAGTGTTTCAACTTAATATGGTTAATATGGATTTCTTCAAACTTGACTACTATAAAAACTTACTTAAATTCAGTATGAGTCCTACTTAAAATTGGCAATGGCTCAATGCAAGCTTGAGTGTCAACATTTTATTGCTATTCTGCTATAATTAGGGAAGTTGTTTGAGGCTTCATTATCTCTGTGAACATGACAAAAATATGCCATTGAAAGGGTTTACTACAGAACACAGGTAGTAAATAATAGTGGAGGAGAAGGAAAAGAGGAGGAGGAGGAGGATTGTCAGCCCAAATCAGTCCACTGCAAGATGGAGGCTCTTCATTAAAGGTTATTGACTGGTGCAGATATATAGTTCTAGAAATATATGATATTATATTTATTTTGCTGTATACATGTATATATCGGACAATCAAGCATGTTTAAAGGAGCTGTTGTTCAAATCAGCAGAACAGTGAAACAATTTTTTGTGTGTGTTATAGGCCCCCGCAGTACAAAACCATCACGCTGGACCGAGGACCTGATGGCTTGGGCTTTAGTATTGTAGGTGGATATGGAAGTCCTCATGGAGATCTACCCATTTATGTTAAGACAGTATTTGCAAAAGTAAGAGCTGATACCAAATTCATTTACTAACTAGAATCTGTGTTTCAAGCCAGACATACTGTACCTTTTTTATTTTGACATTGTCCTTTCTGTCTTCTCTGAAAGATTATGTGCCATTGAGTCTGTGTCGATCTGTGTCCACACAGATAGGATAATCTAAAATGATCACTAAAAGACAGCAGTAGGCAAACCAATGCCTTTAAGTAGTACTTCTGTCTAGGACTGGTGTGATCAGTGGCAAAGTATTTTGCAATCCAAATCATCTAGAACAGTAGTTTTCAGCCTTTTTCATCTCACAGCACACGTTTTACAGGCAGGACTTCTGGGTTGCAAATCGGAAATCCTGTGACATCACAGGTTGCTGGGCCTCAAGAGGAGAAACAGAGGCAGCCCACCTCTGGTGATGTCATGGGAGGTGGAGTTCTGGCTGATGCAGCACACCTGCAGACCTTTTGCAGGGCACCAATGTGCCATAGCACACCAGTTGAAAACCGCTGATCTAGAAAGTATGAGATGGCTCACATCTAGCTCTTATCTTGCCCTTAGTGTCCTGATATCTTTGTCCTACATACCTTGTATTATATGTGCAGGCTGAGTTGAATGCCTGATGGGGAATAAAAAGAAAAAACAAAGTTTGATAATGATTCCTATTTTGTAGGGTTTTATTTCACAATCTGTAGTTCTTTTTAAAATAGAGCACTGTTATCTCTGTAAATCCCATGCTCCTAATATTTGTATGCTCCGTTGCTAGTCCCAGCTCCTGCCAACCTAGCAGTTCGAAAACATGCAAATGTGAATAGATTAATAGGTACCGCTTGGGCGGGCAGGTAACGGCGTTCCGTTTAGTCATGCCGGCCACATGACCACGGAAGTGTCTACGGACAAATGCCGGCTCTTCGGCTTTGAAACGGAGATGAGCACCGCCCCCTAGAGTCGGACACGTCTGGGCTTAATGTCAAGGGAAACCTTTACCTTTACCTAAGCCTTCTTTCATTTTGTGTATCCTGGAATCTTTCTGTGAATGCACATCCATGTGCTAAACTAGTACTACAAAAAATATCCAAGGAATGTATTTTTCACCGGAATGCATTATAAAGACAATCCTTTGGCAAATAGTGACGGAATGTTAAAGAGAATGCCGCATGAAACCATTAGGTTGTGCAAATGGTTTCAAATTACCCAAAAGGAAAGGGAGAGACCCAAGACCAAGCGCTGCAGAGACATTGCATACATTCCCCTTGGTGATGATCGATTTTTTCAACTGTAAGTAGTGGCTTTGACTTTTTGTCATGCAGAATTTGTCTCAAAGCCCATGAGTAAAAAGATTTGCATTAAAATAATTGTAGGAAAACGTCCTATCATTCTCTTTGTCATGATTCACTGTTTAATGCAAGAGGACTGTAATGAGATATTTGAGGTGAACAAGATCACAAGTTGTAAGATTAGAATGCTGGGCATTTAAAACCATAATTTCTGATTTCTTCTTCAGACAAAAACAGCCCATTGTTAAGAAGCCCTTTGTATGAAAGTTCCCATGGTGTATAAATTATATTGGCTTGGGTCACCCCAAATGTAAAGCCCAAACCAAAAGAAAATGCATTATGGTATAGTCTGTTGCCTCAGCTAGGACACCCTGTATGTATCCTGTAAAATAATGCCTGTTTTTTAATCATTGCAGGGGGCAGCAGCAGAAGATGGGCGCCTTAAAAGAGGGGATCAGATCATTGCAGTCAACGGGCAGAGCTTGGAAGGGGTCACCCACGAAGAAGCCGTAGCTCTTCTAAAAAGAACAAAAGGAACTGTTACCTTGACTGTCCTCTCTTAAGCCATGTCCCCAAAAGGACAGGGGAGTTAGTTTGTTTGCTTCCAGGGTGAAAAATAATGAATGTTCTTATTTTTATACATGGTAGATATACTGTGGAATTACAGAGGTTGGCTTCTGTAGGGTAAGGGATTGACAAGAAAACTTGAAAGTGGCAGTAATAAAATCAGAGTAGGGAAACATGGAACGGAAAGGGAAAAATACATGTTTTGTTAACCTAGAGGCGCATGGTGTGTGATTGTTGAAGGATTTATCATGCGGGATTCCAAGGCTCTGTAATCTCTGGAAGAGCAAAAATTTGGCTATCAGTTGGCCAGTGTTAACTTAAAGCTTTCAAACATATAAATTCATTTGTCTGATTAAATTTTATTAATATCCCTGTGCCCAACATGAGATCTGAGACAAACTATTTTCTGGAATAATAGTACTTAAGAAAAACACTTTTTCAAAGAAATAAGGAAGCTTCCTGATCCAACATAAAACTATTAAACTGAATTGGTCTTCTTGTTTTTTTCTTAAATAGTAGGGAAATTTCATCAGGAAACAAGAAATGTGTGTTAGTAATGCCTAACTCTTGCCAGAATTCAATATACCACCTCTTCTTTCTTTGTGGGATCATCAGCAATGATGAGCAAACCTTTCACAGTCAAGAGCATAGAATGACCTTTCATCACTGCAACGTATCTCATTTTAATGAATGACCTAAGAATTACTGATGAAAATATTGATCCCAAATTCTGGCTTCTAAAAATACATTTAACATTTACTATTTTCCTGCAGTTAAGCTCTCTAGAGATGGGTAATCCTCCACCCTCAGCCATGGGGAACTTGTTTCCTGTCTTGTCCCAAAGCCTATGAGTTTGGCTCTAAAGATGTAGGCCAGGGTTCTGGGGGCTGCAGGCAGACTCCAGTGACTTTCTTGTGATCGTCTTGAACCCATAAGATCACAATGCTGAATTTTAGTAGTAAATTCCAGTAGCATGATTTTTGTGGTTTTTTTTAAAAATAAGCAATAAAAGAGGTGTTGATGTCCTCTGATTGGCTTAACATTTGCTTTACCATACACACATGCGCGCACGTTGGTCTCCTTAAGATGCCAAAGCAAGAAGTCCCAATGTTCTGTCACTCTTTTCAGTGACACCACTGCTCAAAGTTTGCAAGATTTGGAAGCCTAGCAAACCAGCAGCCCCCCTCCCCACAAGTTAAAGCAAGAGAATGCCACCCCCCCATGTTTACCTTGCTCACTTCTCTTTTTTCCTAATGACATCCACTGATTTCATGTTAACGGTATTTAAGGTAATGCGGTTAAAGCAGAGTATTAGATCATCGTTGGGTTTCTCCCAGCCTTCTAATCTTACAAGTAATCCTTGTTTAGTGACTGCCTTGTTTAGTGACTGCAGTTAGGACGATGATGAAAAAGTAACTTTAGGACCAATCCTCACATTTATGACCTTTGCAGGTCTGTAAAGCAAAGGAAAGCTGAAGTAAGATTGTAAGCACAGTCAGTTTCACTTAGTGAATGCCTCATTTAATGACCAAGTTGCTGGTCCCCGTTGTGGTTGCTAAAACGAGGACCACCTGTATTATGATAGTTTGTAAATTCTGCAGTAGTTCAGCAGGATTTTAAAAAATGTAATTCAAATAAAATAGAACTACTGCCACTAGTTAGGAATAGGAGAACCCAGAGAGCCATCCAGGATATATTTTTTTTTAGAGAATTTGATTGGCTAAGGTCTGTCTGTGCCTGCTGCTTTTATGTGCTAATTCCTGAAATTCTGGAAAATACTGTTCTTCATTACTGCTCCATTACATGCTTTTTTAGAATTTATATGGCAATGAATACCTCATTAAAAGACATACTAACGTTAATCAGGACAATGTATCAGAATGTCCCTTTCCCCAATTATTGTCCCAAGTTAGCATTTTGGGCTGTAAGTGTATTTATATTTAACATTTTTATTTTGGTTGTGTTCATTTTAAGTTAACCTACCAAGGGAATCCACATCCCTGGGATCTGCATGTTAGAAATACCCAAAGACTACCACTGGGATGTTAAAGGAAAATGAAGAAAAATGTCAATTTACAAGAGGATGGTAGAATTATAGAATGTAAGGATTGGATGGGAGATTAGAGATCATCTAGTCCAACTCCCTGGCCAGTACAGGATCTGCTACTTATACTTAGTGTGATAACTCATTCAGAAATATCAAATGAGTGCTGAGAGAGGAGCCCAATTCTAACCATATTTTTTCTTTTTACAAGTCCTAAATGAAACAGACTTTGGTTACTCTATTGTGTTCAAGTGACCTGAAATAGTTACATTACAACTTATATTTGGAGTATGTTTGTACTGTTGTTCTCTGGTTCTTGTAAAGGTCGGTAGACAATCTGAAGGGAAATCACCCAACAAATGTTTGAGCAGGGTTTTTTCCCCAAAGCCAAAAAAAAAAGACGACAGCATTCAAGTGAGGCTACAAATAATGCCAATCCACATAAAAAGGATAGCATTTTGCAGAGTACTTAATTCCTTTGAACAGGAATTCTTGATATCGTTAGTCACATTTAGATATATTGGCTTATGGAGGAAAAGCATCCATCAAGTACAACTACTGGAAGCAATCAGTGTTGGATTATTGTCTTGTGTACATTAATGTCTTGTCTACATTAACAGTGTAGAGCGTGTGATACTTCATATGTGCAACTACTTAAAACATTCTCTATATTTGTAACAGATGTAGTGTATAGATATTTTATTATTTTTTGAAATTTTTCTCTGAATGCAGTATTAGCTTAATAAATGTGAAGTTATTTGTGGTAAACAAATAAAGATTGATGTATCCATGTTTTTTTAGGACTACATTTTTCCATCTGTTAGTCGGGCATGATTTCATTTCATTATTAGATTTATACCCCACCACCTTTTCACCATAACCAGCCTGTGAGGTTCAGCCAAGACTGAGCTTTCATGGCTGAGGGTGGAGGAGAACCTCCAAGTCCAGTGCCTTTACAACGCCACACTGGCATTTTGAACAAACTCTGTTTCCTAAGAACTAAGTCCAAAACATTTGATCTTATCTGTCCAAGTTTCCTCCAAGACATGTGGATATCATCATGATTAACATAACTGAAAATAAAGCCAATGCTATGAATGACTTCCCTAGCACTTCAGCCTTTTTATCCTCAAAATCTATGTTCCATACCAGAGAGAGCTGTAGAAAAAAAACAATTCACACCACAAATATCTGATGGGAGATTGCATTAAAATAAAGAACAAATGCTGTATCCACAAGTCACTAAAGGCTGATTCTCATGTGGCGGCCCTGCAATTGGAGGCCCCTAAAAGAAACATTGAAAAATTGACAACTGCATGATTTGAGATCTGCTTCCCAAATAAGTAGCCTTCATGACAAGATCTCCATGCTGGCAATGGTAGGTGTAGAGAGGGAAAAGACGGTTAATGTGACTATTTTATTTTGCTTTTATGCCTCCCGTTCCCAAAAAAGCTCAAGGCAGCAAACAATATTTTGTTTTTTGTCTCTCTTCTTGCTGGTGTTAATTGTTAGCTTACCAGAGTCACTTGTTTGATATGGACAGCCATATAAATTGAACAGAATAAAAGTAAAACCACCACTCAAAACCTATTATATTATATTATATTATATTATATTATATTATATTATATTATATTATATTATATTATATATTATATTATATTATATTATATTATATTATTATATATTATATATTATATATTATATTATATATTATATTATATATTATATTATATATTATATATTATATTATATTATATTATATTATATTATATTATATTAACAAACTCAAACTCAAAAGAAGATAGGAATATTTCTGGGGAGGTCTTATGTAAATCAAACTTTCCAGGACTATTTAGTTACCCCTTTGAATGTGATTCTTGTTCTGGAAAAGGGAGGGAATATATTTCAGTATTGATTGGTGTGGGACCAGTTTTAATTTCAGAGACATCAAGAGGACCATGATTGTTGCATACAGTAAAAAACTTATCTCTACTTATTACTGTATGTTACTGTGCAGAGATGGAATTAGCCTCTCAGTTGTAGTTGTTTCATAGCTTTGCTGAGGCCTGGATGTCCTGAATTTGAGAGAAAATGCTGCTTTTTCCCATCCCTGCTAGAGCTATTAATAGAGACACTTAGAATATTTGGTAGTTAGTTTCTGCTGAGTGGGAAAGGCAAAAGCATAAAAGAGTCAGCTAAGATTCTTGAGATAAATTGGATTAAAATGGAATGAAAAATAAAATAAAAGCATGACAGAAGAAGATTGCTGCAGCTACATCATCATCGGGGAGGGGGGGGAATGACCCTCCAAAAGATAAAACCTGAAAATAACACATGCCATGCACCTGTAAATCCTGTCTTCAATTTCAATACACCATTTTCCTGTGCCAGGCAGAACAGGTAGGTTTTCATTATTTTCCTGAAACCCATGACGGACAAAGCTGGCCAGATCTCTGTCAAGAGGGGGTTCCAAAGAATTGGAATTATTCCATGTGGTGAGTGAGTTTCAGACATTATAGTCCCCTTTATGAATGTAAAACAGGAAGCTTTTCCACGGCGCTCATGCCTCTCTCGAACAGAATTTCCAAGGCCATTAATATTTTTAGTGATCTTTAAACATTTGAAACTGCTCCAAATCTCCTCTGAAACACCAAGCAAAAATACAAGCTGGCGTACTGATTTTATTTACAAGACATAGCCCACTAACTGCTAGGACACTAGTCAACCTTATTTATTGTATTCATCTGCCAGTGGGAAATCTGGGGAACTGCAGACTCTGGATGATGTAACTGCAGAAGCTGAGCCTTCATCAGATGCAAGCAATTAGAAAACAATTAGCAAGCAGTTAGGAAACTGGAGCATCTGGCACATGAACTGGCATTTAGAATCCACTGTGTTGGCAAAACAGGAATCTCAGAATTAGCCAGTTTGGACAATTAAATTACCAAATTTGTAGTGGGGAAGCTCTAAACATCAAGCACGTATACCAATTCTTCCACTGCTTAAAAGATACAACTTGAACATCCCCAAGTGGTTTCTAATTTTAAATCTATTTAAAAATAATCACAGCCAAAAGCTCTGCATGGTTCTGATCTGCAGTTTAGATTCTTTGCTTTTTAAGGGAAAGATCTCACCCACTTTTCTCAAAGCCATATCACAAACTCCAATTTGGCAAAATTTGACTATAATAGGAGCTGCTCTTCTGAGAATTCTCACACTAGTTGTAGTTCAATGTCTATTGTAATGATTGCCTATTCTGACATACTGTCTCACAAGGGGATTCTTTATGAAAACTGATTTATTGAAAGAATAGTATGCAAATACGAAGAAAGCTGAGAATGAGCAAAAGCGCGCCAAATACAAACTAAAAACCCTCGCTTCAAAACCAGCCCCGCCCTTCCTCCCTCCTAGCAACCACCCCCTCCCAGGTGTTAGCAACCGTTACCCACATCGGCCTGAGAAAGTAACCTTGAACAGAGTCAATAACCCAAACATACATTCCACAGTTGCAGTAAGAAGATTACAGCCTGGCACGGCTGGAAATTCCCAACCCGCAAACACGGGTTAGAAAAGTGACATGCGAAACGTTACGATGTATACAGAACATTGAAACGATGAACATGACATCTATCTTCAGTTGCACCTTCAAATAGGTGATTATAGTAACATCACTGTACATTTAGGGTACTTCCAGTGACTCTTACTATGCACACTCTGCTTTCATGGAATTCTATAGGCCATCCAAGCAAGATGCCGTTTTCCATTATAAACCTCTCATGCTTGCCATCTTTTTTTAACTCACTGAAAATTAATAAAAGGAAAGTCTGAATGGCTGCATTGTACAATGTCTTTTGATTGGTTGTTCTCAGTCCACCTGGAACTACATTCAGTCTTACGGTCAGCATCAGCATTTATTAACTAGGAGTCCAACTTATTAACTAAAGCAAACCTTAGTCTCAATCCAAATAGGGTGATCTGTACAGAAGAGGTTCTATTGTTTGCTGTGCAAAAATACTCCTTTTACTTCTTGTTTAAGCTACAGAACTGACAACATTTTCGCACGGTTAGTTAGGTGAAAGGAAGCAGTACAGATTTGCTAAATAGGCTTTAAGGGGAGGTTACACGGATATTGATTTATCAGTTTGATATAAAATAAGCATGCAGTGCTATAGGTCTACCAGTGCTGCTGAATCAGCACTTTCAAGAACGGCATTCAGACCTGAAAGAGCAATATCTTTGGCCATCTATATGAATGTATTCCATTATGATAGTATTATCAATGGACTTAATATTTCAGATTTTTTTTTTAAAAAACTGGACCATCCTTCACCTCTGCTGGCTAGCTAGTAATCAGCACAGGAGATACTTGGAAGTGAATAGACCTCAGGGTTGTGTAGCATGGTAGTTTTAAACATTAGATAGGAGGAACAAATCTTCTTCAATCATCAAAATTAGCATTCATGATGAGTAAAAATAGCAGGTTTTGCACAGAGCACATAAATGGGACGTACACATTCCACAATTTATATGCCAATCAGTGCTACAATCTGTAAAACAAAGTAAGGATTTTGTTGAATTCATTGGAACTTAACCTCTAAATAAAGATGCAGTTTATTTGTGAACACACCGATGAACACAAGATGGGCTTCTATTTTTTTTCCAGCACTGGAAATTGAAGGGAAGATGTTTGCTATAGAGGCCTGCACACACCACTCGTCTTTCTGCTGTTGATGTGTCAAACAATCTAAGTGTGCAGGGCTGAATGTGTAAACCCAGGATGGGTCACCTGCCATTTCTAGCAGGGAGCTTTACTTTGGGGATCTTCAGAGCCTTCTCTAACTCTAAAGCCAAATGTTGGTGGGATGATGGGCAAAATCATTAGTGCAGATTCTTGCATGCAGTATTTGTGTGTGAAATGACTAAACTAATATAGACCTGACGTATTTTTTGATACCAAACCCTCCAAAATGTCCCGCAAATCCCAAGCATTGCCCCATTAGTGTCCCCTCCCCTCTGCCAATGTAACTGTGGCCCTCATCTTGCAAGACTTGATTACCTCTCATGATGACCTAGAAGTCTCAAGCAAAAGAACTTACCCAAACTAAATTCAGTCCTTGACTTGGATTGAAAATAAATAGTTGATTTCCTTCCTGAATGTAGGGAATAGACATTGAAATCCACTGAAACCCCTTGGGGATTGAGAGTATGGCCATTATATCTGCACTGGGCTATAGGAAAGTGCTGAGACAGAACTTGGAAATCTTATTTACAAACCAAGGGGCATCAGGAGCTGTCAAAATAAGCCTGTGTGGATTTTAAGTCCCTTCTCTTGCTTCCAGCAATAAGCAGAGCTTGTAGCTCAATGATCATTGTTATCCAACAATCTCAGGATGTGTAGAACAAAATGAGTACCTTGCAGTTCTTGCAACCGGTAGTGGCCTGTAATTGATTTTTTTACTCTTTGTGATATGCCTATTAGCCTTTCCTCCTTCCTTTCGCTTACATGCATTTTGAGGCAGGCAGAATTCTTGATCTTCTACCAGGTGACAGGAGACAGATACGTAGTATACCTGGGGGATAAACAACTATTTTAAGAGTATGTTCAACAACAGGGAAGGAAAGCTTGGAATCAATTAATTGTATGTGTATTTTTTTTATACTGTCACTAGAGAGCAGTAGAGAACCAGACTGATTTTCTAATGCTTGTACTATTTTTTAAAAGAAAAAAAATCCATATACTGTACTTTGGCTTATGACATTGTTTATGTAACAAAGTTATAGAAAGCACAAAGTGGCATAAAGCTATTTTGCTCTATCCTGGTTCTTAAAACAGACAGTGAGTTCTAGCTCTTGTTTAAATGCTGGGAAAACTTGCCAACTTCTGGGGCTAAAAGATGAGAGAAGCTTTACGAGGCCCAAATTCTTCAGTAGCTTTGGATTACAGCTGGGAGATCTTAAATTTGAAAATATGAAAACATGATTTCTGTCCAAAACACTCTCCTGAACATTCCTCTGATCCAAAATATGTAGAAGTGAGAGCAAGGGCAGGCTGTTCCATAAGAGCCTGTAGGCTGGTCATCTGATATGAGGGACAGATCTCCTACAGGTTATCATCATCATCATCATCATCAAGAACACCATCATTCATTTCTCCATGATCCTCAGCAGACAGCAGCCCCTATCTGACCATGTTTACACTTGGAAGCTCAGGAGGGTAGTGCTTGGAATGGGAAACCAGGAAATCCCCATGCTGTAGACTAGATAAGGAAATGTTAAAAACATCCCTGGAAATGCAGTGAAAAACTTCTTGCCATACTGCTAGCCAGAAAACCGCAGAGTTATGTTTCTGAAGTCACCAGGTCTGTCTCGAGCACAACTCAAAGGAAATGTTACCTTTTTATTTCCAGGAACTCATGGCAGCATGTAGGAAATGCCCCCCTCCCCTTTGGCTTATGCTGTAACAGCACCTTGAGACTGTTGGACTGTGTGAGAGAGATTAGCCTCAAATTATCCAGGGAGCTTCATGATTGAGTGGAGACTCAATTTCCTCTGACCCAGTTCCACACCTTTACCCCTGTATTACATCGGCTCTCAGGTGTTGTGAACATCAGCATCCATCAGTCATAGCCAGCATAATGAATGGCGAGGCACGATGAGTCAAAGAATAGCTGGTTGGGCTACAGGTTGCCTATTTCTGTCCAAGTCATAAAATAGCATGGGAAAGAGTAAGAACAGAATAAACCATCCACTGTTTTTCCCACTGCTTTTGTCTCTGCTCTAGGTAAATCTTGAACAGAGGGGGAGTTCTGGGGATCAATGCTACTGGGAATACTGGTTTGGGAACTGGAGATGAAGGCACAGTTACTGCCTGGAATTGGTTCATCAAATATCCCACATATGATTTAAAAATGGAAGAATGTTGCAGTTCTTGCCAAAACAAACCTAAAGGGAGAGATAGCAACTTCATAATCTGCTGAAGACTGGATTATAGGTCACTTTGTTCCATATGTCTCATTGTAAAAGGTCAATAGCACTAATTTTGCTGTGACAATCATCATCATCATCATCACCATGATCATCATCAAAATATGTTGCCAAAGAGGAGGAGAAACACTTGGCTGTTTAGTCCCATGGTACAATCACATGCTAATGCTGGAAACCTTGGGCCAGAATGAAACAGACTTTGCCTTGAGGCTGTAAGATGATACACCTAGAAGACAATCAACCTGATCCTTACCAGACTTCAAAAGTTTGGCACATGAAAAACAGACAAGAATAGGCTTCTTTCACATCTAATATGGGGACTCATCCTGAGAGATTCTCCAAGATACCCCTACCCAACTGTGTACCTAATAGATGTTTTGGGCCTTCCCATGCCCAAATTCTTGGCAAGCACTGGTCTAGATGGAGAAATCTGAAAGGGTGCCAGGTTGGATAAGGTTGCTTTAAGCTATGCAGGTCTCAGGCCATTAAGGACTTTTCAAGACGATTCTAACACTTTGACTTGGTTCTGGAGGCCAACCATTAGCTTGTACAATTAGTCTAGTACAGATTTGTTTTTAATGTATTTTTTCCATTTGTAAAAAACATGTAAGACTACTAAGAACCACAGGATTAAAATTTAAAATATTATGAAGATGTACAAATGAAATGAGCATGTCCCAGTTAGGTTAAGGAATGTTATTTTAGGTAAGTTATTATCAGATTGCAGTTGTACAGGCCTGGAAAGGTGGGTTATGTTCCATTGAATATAGTGTGACCTGATTCTGAGATACCAAGCTGTAGCTAATATGTATCTGTATCTGTATGAACAGTTATATCATACAGATGCAACAGTAGCAGACCTGTTTAAAAAAGTCTTTTTTGGGGAGGGTAGAGCTTTTTAGTTGACAAGAAATACATTCTACAAAGTAGTCCTGGACAGAGTTTCGGTGTCCAACATATATATAACTGACTGCTTACAAATTTCGCTTCAGGATCCTAATTGGATCACTTTCTCCAGTTCTAAATCCTCTGTGTATTTTCTATAACGTGGGAGGAATATTACAGTGTTTACATGATAAAAAGGAGGTGCCCAGAACTAAGAACTGATAACCTACTTCTCCCTAGATCGAAGGAGGTTAATGATCTATCTTTCATTCCCTGCACTGTTGCCTTCCTCTGTAGCTGAGTGGGAAATGTGTACTGAGTAAACATCCAGTGATCACGCATGAATAATCAATAGTAAGCTATTCACAGCAAACTTGTTGTGTTCACTAGAATCAGAGTACAAGTTCAAACAAGATCAAGGCAAAAGGTTGGCAAAAAAAAAAGAAACCCAATAAAAAATCATTTTCAGGCTGCACTGAGTTAGGGAACCCCTTGGTTTCTGTAAATTCTATGAGGCATAATGGTTTGTATTCTTATCTATCAGGAAAAAGATTCTATAATACTGTATTTCCAGCTGCCCCACTTATTGAATAAATCTAATAAATCTAATCAGTCTTCTAGGAAGATGCACATCCAGTATTAGTTGGTGGGAATGAACACATTTCCAGCTTAAAGAAGTCAGCAGTTAACAACATTTTGGGGCCCAGGGCACCCTGCTAAGAACATTTGCCAGAAATCTCATGAGGATGTCAACATTTCACAATATGTTAGAGATTTAATGCAAGAATGATTTGATGAGCTTGTGGGATTTTGTCCATTTTTTTTCCAGGCGCTTCACGTTTTTTTCAGGAATTGGGTGCCAATTTTGAAGGTAACAAACACTCCAATGCTGTTGTTTCTGACCTGGCCTAATCCTGACCAAAGGATTTCAGTGCCATTGCCTGTTCATGCTGTAAAGTTTAATACTGAACATAATCCAATTTATCCAATCATAAACCCACAGGAATATGTCTAGACTGAAATGTTCAGACCCAAGAACCAAACAGTATTCCATCCCAGTTCTCTTCAGCTGCACGTTTGTTTGGTATGGAGGATACAGGATGGAGAGGACCAGTGCTGAAACACAAATACAGGTAGTCCTCAGTTAATGACCACTTATTCAGCGATGTTCAAAGTTACGACTGTGCTGAATGAGTGGTGGTTACAACTGGTCCTCAAAGTTCTGGCTGTTCCAGCACCGTCCCGGTCATGTCATCACAATCTGAGTGCTTGGCAACTGGCTCACACTTACAATTGTTGCAGCATCCTGTGGACAGGTGATTGTGATTTGCGACCTTCCCTGACGGCTCGCCACAAGCAAAGTCAATGGGGAAGCCAGCAGGGACTGTTGCAAGTTGCTTGGGTAAGTCTCCCCTACCCGTGCACCCTGCCCCAGACCCTCTGCGCTCATGCTGGCCACCCACACCCTCTTGTGCCCCCTGCCCAAGCCATGATGCACTTGTGCCTTGCCTCCCCTGCCACTCACACAACCTCATACATCCTCCCCGGGGTTCACTGTGCTCATGCCACTTCTCCCTAGCCACTCGCACACTATCCCTGGTCATTTGCACACCTTCATGCATCCTTCCCCAACCAGCGGCAGCCACCCTACGACCTGCCACGCTTGTGCCATGCTGCGCCTCCCTGACCACTGCCACACTGCTTGCTCCATCTCCCACCTGGCAGCAGCAACTTACCTGCCTGCCGGCCTGCTTGTAAACCACCTGGGACTTGCAACTTCCTGCTGGCTTCCCCACTGACTTTGGTTGTTGGAAGCTGGCAAGAAGTTATGAGGGGGTATTCGCTTAACAACCCACAATCCTCACTTAAAGATGGCAATGGTGACTGCAGGGATTGTCATTGCTAAATGATGTGCTCATGTGATGTCACGCATTAAGACTGCATCACTTAGTGACAGAAATTCCAGTCCCAATTGCCATTGTTAAGTGAGGACTACCTGTCCAGGTATCCTCATTTAGCGACTGCCTTGGACAGTGACCGTTCACAGTTACAACAGTGATGAAAAAGTAACTTTGAGACCAATCTTTGCATTTACAACCTTTGCAGATCTGTAAAGCCAAGGAAAGCTGAAGTAAGATCATAAGCACAGTCTCGATTTCACTTAGTGACCACTTTGCTTAACAACCAAGTTGCCAGTCCCAATTGTGGTTACTAAGCGAGGACTACCTGTAATGAGTACTGCAAAGTCACACTGCATATCTGGGTGGATTCAGGATTTTCTATTTTCTCCCCTGTCTTATTGAAGTGAGCAGGTTTTCTTGGGGTGGGGGGCTGCTTATATGCAACAGATTTTTTTTTTAAGTTTCCCATCTAACAATGGCAGGAAACTACACCCTTGATTTTCAGCAATGAAAATTAAATCAGCAAAGGCTCTAGGGTAAAAAAAAAAGAAAAAAAGGTTCACCAGCAGCATGTAGGCCTGGGGCTTCAGGTTGCCTGTTCTTGCTTTCAACTTTTAAACCTGGTCTTGCACAAACCAGGTGCTTCCAGATGGACAGCTCCCAAAATTACCAATTAGAAGATACTGTGCAACTTTTCTATCTTTCCAGCCTTAGAAGATTTTCTCTGGGAAGGGAGAAGAGGGGGATATAAAAAGCTGTGGCAAAAGACAAGACCAACAAATGGGAAGTAATGGCATCTGAATCTCCTCTACATTCATACAAGACATACAAGACCAAATCGGGGCAATTTGCGTAAAAGAAGCCCTATCTGGAAGCACCCAGACACAAAGACATGTGTAGGTATGCCCTGTTTCTCTTATTACTTCTGCCACTGTATAGATTTATAGCTCAGCTTTCAAAAGGAATATTTTCAGAGTTTCTCACAATTAAAAAAAAATAACCACAGTGATTAATCACATTACAAATCCACAATGATAACAAAATATTTCAAGGCTCAGTGCACAAAGCCAAGTTACATGTTACTGTAAAACAGTGTTTTTCAGACTTGGCAGCTTTAAGATGTATGGACTTCAACTTCTAGAATTCTCCAGCCAGCCGAATGCTGGGGAATGCTGGGGAATGCTGGGAGTTGAAGTCTATACATCTTAAAGCTACCAAGTTTGAAAAACACTGCTGTAAAGATATAGCTCTGCTCTCCCCCCCTTTTTTTAAAACTCTAAAATTAGTGTATAATATTTAGTCCGAATTTTGACATTATTGTGGTGAACAGAGTTATACCTTTGTCCACATTTGACTTTTCATCTCCCTGTTCACACCCCTGAAATTGAAACTGCCAGAAATAATCTGTTTGGTTTCATGCATGTGCTTAAAGTGTGAGAGAACTCCAGGGTCAAAAGACCTGGATGCTCTGCATAAGAGTGTAACTAAATTGTAACTAATTTCATTTGGGAGTAAATGAAGTATGGCTGGCAAAGCAATTTCTGCAAAATGTCAACTGAAGAGACAATAAAAATTACAGAAAAGCAGATTTGCCAGCTGTACACCCCAGTAATTTATTTTTCACTGGAGCAGAATGTAGGGTGGTTTGTTTCCTTCCAGAGGCAAACATTAATGGCAAGGAAGCAAAAGCATTGAAAAAAAAAATCTTGATCAAAATCAGCTCTAAGACCTGTGGTTATTCATTAAACAGTGAAACAACTCTGTTAAAAATAATGTTGTGTTATAGAAAATATTATTTTCTGAGGGAAGAATTTTAGCGTCCCAGCAATGGAGAAGGATAATGGCGATGAACTTCGAATTGTTACTGTTCTTATAGAGATCAGTATGAGACCTGATCCATAGCTCTGCAAAGTAGCCTTTTGATGCACACTTAAGAATTAACTCGTCCATTTTAAAATAAAACACTGTTGGATTTCTCTGGTTTAGTCACATTGTATGGTCTCAAGCTACTGTACT
Organism: Candoia aspera; assembly: GCF_035149785.1. NCBI lineage: Eukaryota > Metazoa > Chordata > Lepidosauria > Squamata > Candoiidae > Candoia > Candoia aspera. Next base: position 189,110,681 of record NC_086154.1, read on the forward strand.
GAAGCTCACACGCCAAAGGGGGAAATCAAACAATGATTGCCTGTTTCTTTGAGACAGAGAGAGAGGGAGAGAGTCAGTCTCTTCTGGAGAGGAAATGTCAGATGCAGAATCCAGTATTATTCAGAGTGAGTGTCTGTTGGACATAGAGAAGCAAAAGCTATCATACTTCACCAAGGCAGAGAAGGGCAGTCCACAGCCCCAAAGCCACATGATGTCCTTGGTCTACATGAAGTCTAACTTCAAAAAGTCTCACAAGGCATTCATTCAGAGCTATAGTAAAAATAAGATGAACTTCTCTGGCAGATGGAGGGCAGACAGGGAGGGTGGTGGCAACAGAAGACCGAGCAGAGACACGGCAGATACTTCCTCATGACCACCCTGTTATCCTCATTTTTTGATTTTGCTATTCAACCCAGCAGGAATGGATTGGACCATTCTCTTTCTAGATTTGTGAGAAGACCAGGATGCTAGAGGAAAGGACTTGTTTACTAATTTGTGAGTCTGTAGCTCTCATAAAGGACTGACAGCTGCTGAGCACTTCCTGGCCAACAGCAGAGCCCAAGGAATTAACAGCCACTCAGTGGATCATTCCCACTTGGCTCTGCTGGGAAACTTCCTTTCAAAAACCTGAGATGCCAGAGCTACATGGGGTCTCTGAAAAGGAGAGATCACTTTAGAAAGGAGAAGTACAAAGGCAGTCATCTTTACAGTACTGCTAAGCAATTTATCCTAATTACAGAAAAGCAAAGAGCTGGTTTTTTTTAAAACAGCTTCTGGCAGTTTCCAGGTTGTTTAAGATACTTACTCCATTGGTTCAGTTTAATTTAGGCTCTTTGTTGGACGATCTGGAGAGCACTGTGCTTTCTCATTCTCATCCCTGATATCTCTGCCCTGAAAGTAGGACAGGGGGAACATTTCAGCCCTGTTATTACAGTGAAACCCTTGAAAACACCCAGTTAAAATTTGACACGGTAAATGTCCTCTAACAGGTCTCTCCTCCCTGCTGTTTTCATCCCATTCTGACAAAAAAATAAAGCAATTGCAGGCCTCCCCCTTGCCAAATCTGTTTTTGAGCTGAATCTTCTATCTCAGAGCAGGTCAAACAGAATAAGTTGGCCCTTAAATCACACATTCAGACTGAATCATGCCCTCTTTGACTCTTCGTCTCCTCTTTGAATCATATGGGGACTGACCTTCACAGACCTATTAATCTTTGCTTTCTTCGTCTTTGAGATACACCCCAAACAGAAATGGTATTTTTAATTGAATGGTTTAACACAGAACAGTAACTGCACTGATATAAGCTACGAAGCCACAGTCAGAAATTTAACTGTTGCTGGCTTCAAAGTAAAAGTGACTCAGCTGGACTGACCTACTTTGCCAACAGAATAACCTACATTTAAAAAGTAAGGGGGAAAAATCACTCTATATAATTCCGAAGAACATTATAAGCTTGCTTCTTGCCTTAATGTGCATAAAAGTCAGCCATTGAAAGGGTCATTTAACATGATGCAGAAAATGAGATCATTTATGAAATAGAATTACAGAAGGCAGAATTTAATCTTGAGTGATTTATGCCATTGCAATAAAATTGTATTTCCCCATCCTTTAAAAATTAACCAACCAATTCCTCGTTCTCTTAAATATTTTGGGTCTTGACAACCCACCGGACCATTATTACTTTTGTCATCTAAGTCATGGCTGAGCATGTGGTCTCTGAAGAATTTTTCTTTGGTTCTCAGAGCCTCCTTTGACCTTTGCTGCTGAAAAATCAGTACCATTTCTTGCCATTTTGAGGTAGAAAACTTACTAGAACTATAGTATAAGCCTAGTGGGGTCTTAACTTGATTTTTAAAAAATAAAGAAACCTCCACTAAATAAGTTACGGTTTATGCTGTTATTTTCTTTGAATGTGTACTTTAAGGACACATTTTTAAATGTGTATTTTATTTTCTTCTTCTTCTGCAAGTTGTCCAAGGAACTGGAGACTGATAAATTCAAATTCTATTAAGTAAGAAGTATTGCCATGGGGTGTAGGGCTGGTCTGTAGCACTCTGGACAACCAATGGAGGATGTCCTTATTTTTAATAATCCCACATTATTCAGACTGAAAGTTAAACACACACACACTTACATACCACAACCCTTCCTGCACACAAAGCAACCAAAACAAGCTTCTTGCTCAGTCTAATCCTTGTCATATTAATGTATAATTAAATGAGCTCCCTGTACAGAGCAAGTGGTCACTCCCCCAGCTGCAGGCTGAAGTGGTACTATCCATCCCATCACAACTGGGTTCCATCCTGAGTGCTTATGGCAGAGTTAGATCAGGCAGATTCTCCTTGCTGCTGTAATATTTCTTCAGCAATTCTGAATTTACTGGTTTGTTCCGGTTCCTAAATGTTAACTAGCATCCTTATTCTTTGCAATCCCCTTTTATCCCTGCTCCAGAATCCTGTACTATTTGGCAGGCAAGCCATATCACTAGAGTCAAAGCAAACAGACTGCAGCTGCTTTTACCCAGTATCATTAAATCAAACAATATAGGTTTGAAGTAGTTTAGGAAAGTATTAATTTCTCCTGACAGCAAAATTGACTCAGTAACAATCCTAACCCAACCCCACCCAAAACTTCAAATGCTAGGTTTATAAATAATCCAGAAATGTAATGTTACAAACAATAAGCCTGCAGCCTGGGATAGGTTGGGCTGCCAATTTAATACTTTATGCCATGGAAATCCACAAATGGGCCCCAGCAAATGATCAAAACCCCCACGATGTGATGGTTCCACTGCAGGTTGGTCGGAAAGATGCTGGGGAGCCTCCTGCAAGTCAAACCAGCCATTTCAGAGGAAGAGTGAATGTGTAAACAATTAGAATGTTTCTAGGTAGGGATTTTTTCCTAATATATTACAACGACAGAAGAAACCTAATTCATGCTTATTATTGGCTCATCTTTAACCATTGTTCCATCTGGCTTCATCTGAGGGAGAAGAAGAATGCTGCCATTTGTCTCCTCCCCTCTGTGTTAGTAGTCGATAAAAGTGATGAAGAACCAATCTTTGAGTGACTTTCTCCTCCATAAAATGCCTTGGTGAATATTGCAGGTGAAAAGTAACTAACTCTCCCAAAACACTGAGCATCACCCACCAGTCATTCATACCATCACTCATTCACCCAACCAATCAAATTGTGCATATGCAGCTTGTGTTTTCATAAATGCCGCCAGCTAACAAACAACTAAAAGCAATATACCAAAACGAGTCAGAAACAAATACAAAAGACTAGAATTTTTCTGGATCAGAAAAATACAGTACCTAAATAAACTGGTATATGCTTAGCTTCAAAAGATGGGACTGCATAGGCAAGGTGGAATCCTGTGGATGGATGGGAGTTTTCAAACATGTGAGTACAACATTGAGGAAAACCCTCTCTGGTTTATCAATCTGATAGTGGTGCAATGGAGAACACGTTTTCCCTGCCAGATTTCAGTGGGCAAGTAGGATCGAGTGGGATCAGGCAGTCAGTCCTTAAGAGACTCCAGACCCAAACATGTAAGAATTTTAAATATGATAGCAAGTGCTTCAAGGTAGAGTTAGGAGCCAATACAATTCCCATGTAATAGGTCACTATCAGAATTATATTTCCAAATATTTTTATATGCGCTAAAACTACAAATAATTGCTTTAGGTAGATCACCACATCTATTGTTCATATCAGGGTTGCTATATCACGGTTTCTATGGAAACCTAGGATTCCACAAGAGGCTCCCTGGGAGATCACAATTTATTTAAAAAATTATTTCAAATTTGGGCAATACACACACACACACACACACACTGTATGTGTGTACACACACACACACATACATACATATATGCATATACACAGGCCTACACATGAAACGAATTTAATAATTTTGTAACTTCTGGCCTATATTTGAGCCTGAATGTGCAGGGGTTCTCCGAGGCCTGAAAAATGTTTCAAGGGTTGCCCCAGGGTAAAAGGTTGAGAAAGGCTGGTTTATACCTGTGGCTATGCTGCTTAAGAAATATCTACAAGATTGTTCTTTCTTCTATCCTTTGGGAGGGGGGATTGCTTGATGCTTTTATCAAAATTGGTAAGGGACAAGGGTTGGCTCGTAGAGAAGATTTTTTGTTTCTGAAAAAGTACTTAATAAATACATACTGTTAATAAAAGATTAATGTAGTAATTAATAAATAATGCTGAGGGGTTCTCTACAAACTTGAGTCTTTGAGTGTTCCTGGTTGACACTTATTAAGGCATGACTGTCATTCCTAAATGGTCCATTTCAGTCTTACCTCATTGCAGGTGGTGCTTGCTTCCCGCTTTAAGTATTTTACCTCAGGATTTGGTTAGATAGTATTTGGTTAGAATTATAGATATGAAAGAGAAGTTACACCTATCAATATTCAACTGATGTGTGCTCTCCACGGCCTTGTCTTCCATAAAACATGTCAAAATTGCCACATTTCATGAAGCTGGGTCCCATTTTCTGGCATTTCCTAACACCTCAGTAGCTCCTTTGAAAAATTCATATTGTTAATTTCAGTAGTTTGAAACTATTACTCAAATTGTTTTCATGCCAATCATCTATTCCTATGTATACATAACTCCAATTTACCCCAAAATGTTTTCTCATTGTATATTCTGTGAATTCTAAGATACTTCGGTGATTTATGTTTGCATATGGCTGTTGTTCTCACAACAGTGATTTTAATATATTGTTCTTTAAAGGAACAATAGACATGCTGCCAGCATTTGTTTAATACTGCAAAGTAATAAGGATATACTTTCTTCTATCTGGATCATTCCCAGTCTGAATAACCCCAAAGCCATATACATGTATTGGGTCCCAGAGCATTGCTGCTTTTTCAAAAAAAACTATTCTTCTGAAATACTGTTTTCCTCCTAAAAAGAAATTTATGGAGACTCATGGGAATATAAATGATCCTATGATAATAGTTATTACACCAGGGTGGCAGTCAACATGGCATGGATTTCATGTTACCCACCAAATCTATTTTAGTGACTTTCAGAGCCGCCTCTAAGTATGCTACTGAAATCGGACGATTTCTCCATTGTTTTAAGGTTTATTTTAATTTTTGCGACTTAGAATAGACTTAAACCTTTAAAATAATCCTTAAAAACTCCTTCAAAGCCAATTGAAATGAAAAAAGAGAAAATTATGACTCCGCTTCATATAAAATACAAAACAAAAATGCTTTTCCTGCTTTATACCAATTGTTACTCTCAAGGCTTTTTTTAATGTCCAAGAACAGGAGCGAGGGAACATATTTTGATAAAATAAAGTTAGCCAGTATTTCTGATTTTTTTCCTGGTGTTTACTAATCTTCAGAAAGAATTGTATTCCCTACCCCACCCCCTACATGGCTGAAAACAGCTTGGCCCAAAGTATTATCTATTCCCTTGGATGGCAAGTTGAGGTAGGGTCACCTACCCAATATACATTGCCCACGTCTAAACCAGCTCACTTAAAAAGTGAGAAAACTTGCATGAAGGTCTCATACATATACAGGTTATGCTATTCTAGCTGTCTGTTTTTTACCTGATTTGTTTAGTATTCATAATACTGTACTGGGTATTCTGGAAAAAATATAGAATAATAAAAAATAGACAATGCCATTCCCTTAAATGTGGGTGAATCAAGATTGGTGTGATAGCACACTAGCCACAAGTGCAGAACAATTACAGATGCCTTTTTTTTCAGCTGGCAACCAATAATACTCACCTTTCAAAAAGACCTGGAAGTAGATTCAATATAAATGTGATCATATGGATTTGAGCAACAAATAGCATAGCTATGTTTGGAATCAAAAATCTATTCCAATGAGTCTTGGAAAATTTAAAAAAGAGATGCCCATACCACAAGAAGCCAAGAACAACAAATCCCCAATTATTATTTAAAAAACAAAAAACAAAATTCTGTCTATATCTTGTCTATATTTTCCTACACGTGCTTCCCATTTTGTGACATTTCACTAGTAAAAGGTACATTTTACAGCTGTCCACAATGAATGTAGCTGCTAACTGCTTGTATAACAACCAAAACAATATTACAGGTTACCAGGAATTTTTTGAAGCAAGAAATTGTTTGAAGGGCTTTGGTTGTTTTTCTCCCCCTCCTCAAAACTACAGGAACACAGAATAAGGCCTTTTTCTTCCTGTTTTTTTGAACTAAAGGTTATAAGAATACATGGGTGGAGGTCTGTATGGATGTTTCCAATCAGCTAATTTTCAGAAATATTGACCAAGTTAATCATTTTAAACCATATTCTTGGTTACTTTAGATTATCATCTGTTATCAGACAGATACACAGCTCTTACATCAACGGAGAAAATCTGTTTAGTTCTTCAAATGAACCTTAAAATGATGAGCCAACACATTAACAGATTAAAGGAACTAATCATGTCAACATTCCTTTCAATTAGCACCTCCCCCAGTCTGGATATTAATAAGCCAGGGAAGTTCAAACTGTACTTCCTTCCATTCTTATAAGGTTTGCTTGAAGTTTTCATTAAATACCCCCACACCCCCTCCCTCTTCACTAGTTTACTATAGGCATGTAAGTGTTTGGAACAAACTTCAATTACAAAACAATGAGGAAATATGTATTGTGATGTCATGATATAAATCCCAGAGTCTTGTACTTGCATCCTGAAGACATGAATCGCATAGTTTGTATTAGGATACACATTGCATTATTTGTCTTCCCCCCATCCCCACACACGTCTGCATGTAAGATCTTACTTAGAACAACTTACCAAGATCAAGCAGATTTGGCATGTCTTGGAGCCTTCTAAATGAAGCCCAGAAAAAGGAGTTGTTCTTCTGCAGATAGGAATGGCTGCTTGCTGGGCAAAAGAAGAAGATTGCTGATGCTTCTTAACTGTATGAATAGCACTGACATTACAACAAGAAGACACAGAATGCTCATACACACCAAACTCAACAAACCAACCAAACCAACATTATATCTTTGTATTTGTGCTTCAGCACCATTAGCAACACTTGTGTGTGAGGCACATGCACAACCATATACATCTTTGCATTACCTTTCTGCAAAATAAAGCACCCCAAAGCAGATATAAAAACTATCCCCATAAACTGTCTATTCCTCATGACAGATATTGCTTTAAAAGACAGCACCAGGCAGGCAGCTCTGTAACCAGATGAAGGAAGGAAGGGAGGAAGGAAGGGAGGAAGATTGCAACATAGAAGCCTTGCAATGACAGCTCAAAAGAGTCAAGTTGAGCTGTGCTTTGTTTTGAGCTCAGAACACTGAAAACAGATGATTTGAAGTTCAAATGTTTCAGAGTTGCATATCCTTGTTCTTAGGCAATACTGCAACAAAATCTATAAAATACACTTTAATTGAAAAATTGGAAACCCTATCTCGGCACTCCTAATTTCTGATTTGAAGCAGTGCCTCAACTTACTGTCTAGCTGTAAGTTCAAGACATCTTCAGCTAATTAAATGAACTTCTCAAAACTAGTTCTTTTCCAGCCAATACAACTGACACAGCTATTAAACAAATGAGTTTGTCACTCCAGAAATAAATCTACAGAAGAAAACAAGAAGTTCAAGAACTCAGTAGGTAAAGACTGACTAATATATCATTTGAGTGGGTGGTTCAATGAAGTGGATCCCAGTATGCTGTTACACTTTCAAATGATAAGCTGTAGCAATGTTGCTGCTAAATGCATGGAAATGCTTAACATCAACAGAGCTGTACGGCTGTTTGGATCAGAAAGAAAGGATGCTTTATTTTTTGCCTCACCTAGTGATCAAAATGGTTCAGTGTTTTGAGAAGAGCTCAGATTTTAATTAAAAGTTATGTTCTGAGCAAGATTAGTAGGTAGTGGTAGCAGACATAGACATACAGCACTGATTGTACAGTCCAAAACATTTTGGCATGATTTTGAGATGCCATTCAGCATTTTAAAATATTTTTATGGGGTGAGAATGTGGACAGTATCTACCACAATGAATGCTTTGGAAGAGCTGAGGTTGATGTGAATGGAAAATGAACTGTTTCTGGCTGATCTACAAAGGAGCAGGACTCCTTTCCTAATCCAGCGAGACAGAAGCAAACTCAGTGTGCAGTACCCTTAAGGCCCAATGCAGTTCTGTTCCTATTACTAAGAACACATAGACACAAACATCCTTGTGACTCCTCTGTGCCCCATTAGATCCGTATTGTACCAAGTATGTGTCTCCTGCTAAAGGTTCAAATTATGCTCACATTCGTGCAAGTGATTATAGCTGGATAATGGCCTGTGCCTATTGCTATGAGATGACAGATGAAAACACTCTAGAGATTCTTTGTGAAATGTAACTCGGGAGTTTGTTCTTTGAAGCTGGTTCATGGGGTAATTTAATTTAATTGGGGCTAATGGAGGTTGGCTAATGCTCCCATCCTCACATGCTATTTTACTCAAACTAGCTGGTGTTCTGGTCTTGAGAAGGGATGTGATAGGGAGGGATCTAGAAGGGATCTAGAGCAGGAAAAGAGGGTATTTGGAATTCCTGACTTCCAAATTGCAGCCTTTTGTATTTTTTAAAAAGGTAAAAGGTTTCTTTCTGATCATAGATTGATCTGCCTTTCTCTTTGATCAGTGCTGCAGAGTTTTAAAGTCAAGGGCCAAACTGTCAGTGATGTGGAGCATGCCATATAATACTGTATTGCATTATTGATTTTCTTTTTCTTTTTTGCAACTTAAAACTGCAACAAGACCTTAACACAAGAAATGGGATTTCAACTCTTGCTCTCCCATTATGGTCTTGATTAAAATTGGCTGCATTGTGATGCTGCTGTTTAGCATCAGGGGAAAGCTTGCACTGATACTTAAACATTGTGAACTTTAACATTACCTGAGCTTTAATTCTCACTGCTGGGTTCTTGGTGTTCTCTGAGCTTGTGTTTCTTTTTGTAGATGTTTCATTACCAGGCTAGGTGACATCATCAATGCACAGGTGAGTAAAGTTTGCTGGCTGTTTAAAATTCTCATTGTTTCAGGACTGATTTGCATAACCAGGATGCCCTAGCGTGAGGACAGGCCACAAACATTTTTCTAAGGCAGGAATGCACAGCGTCCTCTATTTGCCCCCAGCTCACCAGGGAGGTAACATCCACCCATCTGCTCCTGCTCATGTCAACTTGTGCTGGCATAAATGGAGCAGTCTGGCTCACCTGCTGGGCTTAATTTCATTCTGGCAAATGAAATCACTCCAACTGGCTACTGTGTGCTAAAGCAGAGTCACTCCCACCCTGCTGTCATTGTTCACTGCCCTCTATAGCTATTTCATCCTGGGCTACTGGACCAGTGGAGTGCTTGTTGTTTATATTTTTAACAGGGTTGCCAATGAAATTGTAAACAGCTGAAACTTTTTCTTAACAGGTTCCCTAGTAGACTGGTGAAAAGTTTGGTTTTACTTTGTTTTTTACAAGTTCACTAATGGAATGGTGAAGGTATGGAGGTAAATATGGCCATTAAAAGCAGAAGACATCTTGGCAAGGTTCATGTGCAATGTTTGTTTAGCTTTGTTGATTGAACCAAGCCAATTTTGACTTAAAGAAACTAATGGAAAGGGAGAATCCACTTTAGAGCATCACTGCAGGAAAAATCTGATGTGAATTACTTTCTCTGAAAGACATATGGCCTGGTCAACTCAACAGTAAGTGTAGTCTTTTACAGCATCCCATGGCAATAATTATTGTCGCTTTCAAATCACTGTAGTTCAACCTATTGTTGAAAGCCTAGATGTGAAAGCTGATTAAAAAGAAAACCAAGCAACTACATATACTCCTAAGTGTAAATAAAATAAATCTATGTGTTTCCAATAGAAATTTGAATTTTCTTTGACAACTAATATATACTTCAGTTAATATACTTAGGATGGATTTTGTACAGAACTTTGGTATGTGAAGTAAAGTTGACTATCAAGGGGACAATTTAGTGACTGTATCTACTGAACTGCAGCTATTTACTACTACTCTACCATATATAACCAAGACAAAATTACAGGTCATAAAAGAATCTTCACATTTCCAAAGATTGTTTTCTTCTCCCATTAGGGTGTTTACTAGGTTCCTCACCATCTTATGAAAACAGAACTGCCTGCTTTTGTTCTTGCAACAGAGTCTCAAAATAGGCATATTTCCTCATTCTGTCATATTGCTTTGCACTGATTTATGGACAAACACAAAAATGTTATGCTGCTGAATCCAATCTCTTTTTGAGTGAGGAACGGTAACTACCTAATCAAGCTGAATTTTTTTCTGCTTCTACTATGCTTTCAGTTTTTGTCACACAAGTAAGGGGTGGGACAGCTTCCTATAATGAAGGAAAGGTGTGGTTCCCCCCTGTTCTGCTTGGGCTGGGACCCTGCTAAATGCTTAGTTCCTGGTGCTTCCAGGCTGGCATTGCTGCAGCGCTGCCCTTTGTCTAAGTGTGCTCTGGCAATGTCTCACTGAAGGTTGAGCAATGAGAGGTACTATCCTTTATAGGAAGACTGGTTCTGGATGTGGCTGGTTTTCACTTGCACGGTCTGAAGGATACCAGATCACTGCCCTCCTCTACCAAGTAGTTAGAAAACAGCACTCTGCACACAAAGCTTCTAGATAACAATCCTGTCTTTCTCTATCAATATCAAGGTTGATGCATAAGAACATTAAGAGTGGATTTACATGTCACATTAAGTGATGATATTGTTTGCCTGTTTGTAGCTTAAAGTGTTGTGTGACTCCATCCAATTGCCATTTATTCCATAAATCATAGTTATAAAAGTCACTGCTTAGCATGTTTTGTGAATCTAGTCTGCCCTTATTTAGACTTACCTTCTAGTCTACAAAGGATTAGATCAGGTTTTGATTCTCTAATGCTTTTGATTCCCCAGTCCAGGGAGGATTTTTGTATCCAGATTGGGATACACAGGCCTCCATGTTTCAAATCCCATGGAATATTTTGTATTTGGGGGGGGGATACCTTGCACAGAAATGCCTACTTACACAACAACTTCATAAAAGTCTCCACTCCAGGATCTACCTGTCTTCTTTCTACATCTTCAAAGTAGTATTATCACCTCTGCAATAGGAAGGGAGCAGAATCATAACTTAGCAACAGAGGACATGTTTAGATGTAGAAGGTCCCATGATCAACCCCTGACATCTGCTGCTGCCAAGCAATATAATTCACATTTCCTCAACCAGTGTCCTCCAAATGTGTGGGAATCATTGACATCCATAGCAAACTGCGATAAAATAAAAATATTGACAGGTGTGGAATGCTATCTTCATGCACATGCTACTATTATGTAATTATGTCCTGACATCTGATGTATGCACATAAATTGCCACATTTGCATAAAGAAGTCATTGCACATGTCATCATTTCTGCCCTTGCCCTCACCCAGCAGACACCGATAACTAGAATTTCAACTTCAGAAACCTTAAATTATGTTGCTTGGGAATTCCTAGAATGGTAGTCCCATCACATCTGTAGCATTTTAGATTTAGCCAGAGGAGCCAATGAGCTGCAGCAAAGAGTGGGCAGCCTTTTTGGTTCTGGGAATGTCATTTCTTCCTTCTGTGCCTGTGAGCTGCAGAGGATGTTGCTATGATGTTATGACATATCCTGTTTGGTGACATTTACATTTTTGAAGCCTCCATCAGTCCTATTTTGTGGGCTTTTAAGAAGCAAACAACCAAAAGAAAAAACAAGCATTCAGAAACCATAAAATCATCTTACTGAAGATCTTGAAGGTTCAGAAATTTAGCCAGATATGGTGATATGATGACATATGCTTCTATGGATTTCCTCATCTGTTTTTCATATAAACTAGTAGGTTTGTTGCTTTATGTTCCTCACTTGCCAGATATTAAGAAAACATTTTAATGGGTGGAGAAATATCTGTTACGGGGTCAGTGTTGTTGTCTTTTTTTTAATTAGAGAGCATTTTTGTGATACCTTAATATAAGCTATGTCATTGCACAAAAGCACGTACAGCTTTCATACAAATTGAACATATTGACACCCAGATAGATATTGATACTCTTTCAGTTAGAATGCTTTCCAATACTCAAAAATCATATGCCATAAGCCTACAAAAGCTATCTACAGAATGTCCTGGATTATGATTGATTACCTGGTTGATTTTCTTGGATAGATTTCATATACCTTGTTATTTTTTTTCTCTTAACATAAATGTAGCTTTATTGAAAGCTGTCCCAATTTTTACTCTGACTGATTCCCAGCCTTCCAAACCATTAAACATCTTCTTGCTATTCTTTTCATTAGTTAAAAACTATGTTTCATTTTATCTATGAGCAAAATATCATAGATCATACAAGCTAGCAAGAAGATCAGCCATACTGTTGGAAATCTATTATACTTGCACTACCTAGTAGCCATTAACACCCACCCACCCACAAATATTGAAGTTTGGACTCACTGGGAAATGCTGAACAGCTCTGGATTTTTTTTAAACATAAATGAGAAATTTGAGCATGACGAATGAATCAAGGATATGAAGCTCCCATTCTAAATGTCAGTCATTGGGAATCCAGAGTAAAGAACTGACTTGCTTAAAAAGTAATACTTGATTGCCAGGACATAATATTCTTAGTAGGCCTGTACCTATATGATGCACAAGAGTTTAAATAGCATTATACAAATGATTTTTTTTTCAAAGAAACAAACCACATATTTGTATCTCATGCCATTTGTATTGATGAATTGTCTTGGAAACTGAGCTGAGGGCATTATATAAATATTAGTAGCTAAGGCTCCTGTTTTCAACAGTAGGGATCATGGAGAAGCACATCTATTTTTACAAAAGCAATAGACTTTCCCCCCCAAATGTGCTGTTCCCACAAAGACATTTTAGTATCTGTCATTGTACCACACTGCTTTAAATGCAGGGTCGGTATTTCTACACATGTTTTATATTGCAGATAGCTAAGAGGATGTTGAAAACAAGAGGCATGCCAAGAGCATCTCTGCTCAAAAGAGAGAGATATAGACAAGGCCAGGGACTTGTGTTATGACAAACAGATTATATAAACATTTCCAGCACAGATATTAGCAAAACTGTCTCAGTATTATCTGTTTCCAGTGTATGAGGAATAGTCTTCATTCAGCTAGAGAGCTGAGCAAAAGAGGACAGATGAGGCATCCACTCATCTGTGGTCATACATCCCTCTCTATTTTATTGAAAGCTATATTTCATATCAAAACTTTCTTTCACACTTACAAAAGTTCTTATAACACAACTGTTCTCCTCTGGCTTGTTTCTCTTAATGCCTTGACTGAGACAAACTGATGGCCAACTTATTATAGGGTAGATACAGGAAAATTTGCGAAGTTCTTCAGTGAGCAATGGGTATTCTCTTAAAGCTTTTCATTGTTACTGATTTTATATGGGGTAAAGATGTTAATTACAGGTAATTTTATACCCTCAGCTTAATGGTCCTATGCTCATCACTCCTTTAGATGGTAATGTGTATTATTTCACTGAAATTTAAAGCTTGGTAAACCCACAGGGCTGCACTTGGGCGCTTTATGACAAAGACGTTAAAGGAATGCAAAAGGAGGATAAGGTGATTATAGAGAATCTGAATGAGTTCTTTGTTACTTTTTCAACAATGTCTTCTATTCTCAGAGTATTGTGCTGTCTCCCTTCCCATTCTGGAGCTGGCGGTAAATCATGCCACCTTAAATCTTGCTGAGGCCACAGTGTGTAATGGGCTGTGAGAACAACCGTGAAGAAGAGCCACAGCCAAGGCAATGGTCAGATAAAAGAAATCTCAGCCCAAAGCAGAAATGTAATGTGAAAAAATGTCTCAGGCTGAACCCTCCCTAGCTGTCTTTAGGATAAAGGCAGAGAGGAGAGAGGCACATTCAGAGTTGCAAAATTCTGTTACTGTAACCACATATAAAAGTAGTTTTAGTATTCGTGACTTTGGTGTTCAACTCCGGTCTACCTCAAAAGGCTGACACAGAGTCCATTTACCCTGCACCAGGAACAAGTCTGTGTTGCACTGCTGTCCATGCAGCTTTAACAAGCAACATTCTGAGTGCTGAAATCTGAGTCCTGCCCAATTTTATCCTGCATGTAAGAAGCCTCCTCCAACTGGCATATACAATGTTCTACTTATTTTAGGTCCTGCATTTCCCCCCCTTTCTCATCTTACTGTTGACAGATCAAACTATTTTTAATTTTTAATGGATGAAAACAATGGATTTGCTGTTTTTGACCACTGGTTGGGAGCAATGAGTTATAGGTTTTGTATTTTGTTTTTTTAAATCTCTTGGGTGTCATCTGGTGGTCATCCGGCTTTGTGCAGCTGAATTGCAGTCAGTGAAGAGCTGGAGTTTGAGAATGGGTGTTTAGTTGTGAAGACTGGGGTAAGAACTGTAACCTACCCTATGAATAAATTACTCTAAAAACACTGGGAAGGCTGCAGACATATATGCACCACATCCTTTCAATTACACTTTCAATTACATGCATTAATCCAGGCTACTCAGTTTCAGGGCTTCACACTCTCTAGGCTGACCAGTTGATTAACTCATTGAACATATTTTTGAAAAAGGGCTGCAGAAACTGGAGGAGCACTTTTCCTTGCAATCAAAAGAGGAATAAAGGATAAACAGGTCAGCCATCAGATTGAAGGCGTGATCCCACAAGAAATTGGTAGAATCACTTGGAGCCTTACATTTGTTGGCATGCTGCAGGTTGTTTCAGGCCACCTACCTGGTACACATCTACACAACCTATATTACCTGCACACATCATCTGGAGATGGGATATTAGGGAAAAACCACCTCAGGAGCAGTGCACCTGAAGCTCTCTTCATTGCTAGAGGACACTGAGAGACAGGTGGAGGACATGACCTTGGAAAATGGTTAGTAGATTAGCTTGTGGACTTCTGGCAGTAAGAAAATCTTTCATGTGTGTGTCCTCATATCAGGGCAAAAAAGCTGTATGGATTTGCCATGAGCTGATAGTGACATACTGGGAAGTCATCTTGAGGTTGTCTTGGAATTACATCGGAATAGAGCTACACATTATAATACTTTGCCCTTTTCTCTAATAAAAAAGTGATGTTAAGATCCTTATGTTGTTCTTTGGTGCAGCACAGACATATATAGTCACAGGTAGAGAAAGCTTACAGATGAACATGAAGTATCTTCCTAATCAGAATTAGCTTGTAGAGTTCTGGGAGTAAGAAAGTCTTTCAGGACACACCTGAATTGTTCTTCTCAATTGTGCTTTTGACTGACCTTTGGAATAGGCTCATGTTATTTTTTTCTTAGTCCATCTTAAGGCAATGTTAAGCAAAATTGAACATTCATGGTTCTATCAACTATCCAAAGCCTGTTTAGGTTTCTGAAGACCAGGTGCAATATGGTTGTTCATCCCATATTTGATTTGATTCATGTTTTATTTTTTAACTTGAATATGCCTACTTGGAATTCACTTTTGTTCCTTTGGTAATAAAGATATGAATAGTAGAAATACTTTCTAGCCATGTCTCTGTTGACTTCCCTATTCCAAAATCAACTCTTGCATTATTATATCAAAGTCAAGACCACAGCCTCATAAAAAATCACATGAGAAATCTCATCATAAAAAGTTCCATTGATATTTAGAACAACAATCAAGATTGCAAAGTCATAAAACTTTTCTTTCTCTCAGGCAGAAATGTTAAAGACTCACCCCAAAACCCAGTCATCATAAAGTGATTTAGAATGTCTACATTCCTGCTGTTGAATCTAGGTCACAAGTGGAACAAAAAGTTGTATGCAAGAAATGAATAATAAAAGCCTTTTGTTCATATTTGTATTGGGAGAATGTGTGAGAGCAGAGGAAGAATACCACTCATTGTACTTTGTCCTGCGTCATACACCTACAATTAAAAAAAAGGAAGTCTACACATTTTTTCCTTAGGCACCTCAAGAGATGGATCTACACTGTGTGGGACATGCTTCCTTTTGATATGTGCTTCCTTGATAAAAATCCAGTTCTTAATTCAAGAGTCAAAATTGTGAATAACTGTGCTATCTTGCTTTAATGGATAGCAATTCTGGAGTGATATTCAGATGCATCTTAATCCGTCCTCTTGTAATAAAAAGATAAGTAATATAAGTGAGATTAAAACATGTATTCGGGATCTGCAAAGTTTTGCTTTGGGTAATAAGTGTAAAACTAGATTTGAGTTATTTTTGTTTACCAATTCCACTAATGGAATGCTTGAGTGACAATAATATAAAGGCATGGAAAATCATAGGCTTTTTATGGTAACTGTCTTGTTCAGGAGTTCGGTAAACTGTTTGAACTATTAATACAGCACAAGGCCACAACATAAGATATCATAATTTGCCCCAGAGTAGGTTTTTTGGCAAATTAATTTACATTCACACAATGAGATTTTAGGAAAAGGTCCTCATCTAATTGTAGTTTGTTCAGAAATAAGTCCCATTATGTTCAGTGGGACTTAAATGCCACCAACCAGCCTTAGATGCAAGGAAAATATCATTTAAGCAAAACAATATAATGAAGTTGCTACTGAAAATGCTATCTTGTAATTCCTGGCATCCTTCAGATGTGTTGGAACTGACCTTGGGAACCTGATCACCATGGCTAAATTGTGGGATGTTTCCCAGTACATCTGGAGGAGTCTTGGTTGGTGAAATGTGTTGGAACTCATAATTCAGCATTGCTGGACAGATCTGTTTTGGTCTAAAAGAGCTATTTTCTTCTTTGATGATGGTACTTAAGTCCATTCCTTCCACTCTAGAAAAATAAAATTAAGAATAAAGAAATGAAGAGACCTTCCTTCCTTCCTTCCTTCCTTCCTTCCTTCCTTCCTTCCTTCCTTCCTTCCTTCCTTCCTTTCCTTCCTTTCTCCTGAAACACACTGTAATGAGATACATATGCTTTCATTGGATTATGATGAAAGGTTAATTACAGAACAAGATTTGCAAAATTGTACAATGACGTATTGTAAATATCAGTGCTATATTTAATGAACAGGTTTTATTCTGATTGTAATCCAATCTACTTGAACTTCTTGCTGCCCTTGTAACTGGTCTCCTTCAGAGATCACAATCTGGGTTAAGGGAAGAAATTAAGTTCTTAGATGCTATCTTATACATGCAATGTAATATCCAACTAGGATTGACTACTGAGTGCCTTGAATCCAGACATCTTTGCTAGGAAATGGGTAACCTTATATTCAGGTGCATGCAAATAAAATGAAACTAGGATAACGTCTATACTGGAGCTCCTTTTGTTTCCAAGACCATTAGTCATTCCACATGACATGGAACTGTTGCTCTGTGGTCACACAGTAAAGAATACAGTGGAATATCTGCTGGGCTTATACTGTGGGCAAGTGATGCATACGAATTATGGAAGAAATTCATCTGAAAAGTCACCTGTGCTTTTTCAGTCATGGTTATAGTATGGGCCACAATCATGAGGGTCATGCAAATGTAGGTGATGAGACTGGGATTATGTTGTACCGGTCATGATAGTCTCAACTAATATTGGAGAGATACCAGTCAGTGGCGGGGTGGGAAGTGTACCCATCTTAATCCTACGAGATTCATGGCTGCTGCTGGAGCAGCAGGAAGAGACCCTGGCCAAGGGACCTATGTCAGTGCTGCAAGGTAGGCCAGACTAAGAAACCAATGCCATATGGTTACTTTTATTGTAACAGCTATATTAACAGAATCTTGGAAGTCTGAATGTCCTTCCCATCTCACTCATTTTATCTTCATGTGAACTTGGAAAGGGCTTGTCTGAGATGTTTTCTCAAATTAGTTTCTTGGCCTGGTCTCAAGCCCTGCTTAATGACTGTTGCCTTGGTAGTGGCTTTTCCTCCTGTCCTTCGAGGCCCTGTTCCCTTATTACCTTTTGATCAAGTTCAGCTGGTTTGCCAGTTACACTTCTACCTGCACCAGGAGGCATCAGCAACAGTGACTCATACCCTTATCATCATTCAGTTGGACTACAGCAATACATGCTTCATAGGTCTGCATTTGAAGAAGATTCAGAAGCTACAACTGCTACAGAAGGGAGTAGCCATTCAGCTGGTAGGTAGATTCTGGCACTGTAAAAAATGAGTCTGTCTGCTTTTGTAGGCCATCAACAAAGGGCCTTTGGGGATATGCTTGACCCTTCTTTTCTGGTTCCTAGGAAGCTACTTAAAACCTTCCTTTTTAAACAGGAGTTTGATGCCTTTGTGGCCAATGGAAAGAGATATGGGCATCCTTTAGATTGTTATATTGCTCTGAGTGTGATTGGAGAATCCTGCACAGGGTTATGAGACGACAGCAATGTAAAAATTATGTGAGTAAATAAATAAATACATAAGCAGAGACTGAGCAATTGGAAATGAAACAAACGTTTAGAGAAATTTTACAAGAAAACTAAATAATTAATAATGTCAGCATTACCTATCCACAAAGGAGATTGGTAATGTTCTGAAGTATTGTCTTTACTGATGTATTTACAAGGTTGATATGCTGCCTAAACCCTTTGGGCTCTGAGCAGCTGTGGTGGATTTCGGCAGTGTTGCTGGTTCTCAGGAAGGAAGGAGCACATTCCAAGAAGGGGGAAAAGATAACAGGAAACTTAGTCGAGGGGGCAGTTGTGGGAAAACAAAGAAGTTCAGGATAGCCCCTCCCTGGAGCTCTCCCAGGTTATTTCCGCTTAGGTTAGGTAGAGTAGCTTCAGTCTGGCAAGATTCTGTCTACATGGCATTAGCAAATAAAGAACTGAAGTTTGGCTGGACTGATTCTTTGTCATTCTTGGGCTGGGCCTGACAGTAGCTTATCAAAATACATTAAAACTTCCATGAAACAGTTAATAATAAGCAAAAATATAAAAACCAACAAAATCATTAAATGGCCTGGGTAGAGTTTTAATACATATTTTTCTACTATGCATTTCTAAGATTTTCTTTGGCTTTTTATTTGATTTTGGTCCTACTGTCTGGCTTATGTTAGCCATTAACTGTGTAATTGGAGTTTAATTGTATAGTGCTAATGTTTTATGAATTTTGTAAGGGTTCCTGAGAGGCTCATTTCATCCCCTCAAATAAATAAATAATGCCTGTGATCCCGTCAATTACAACCATTAACACATTATTTATTACAGTATATAGTATTCCTGAGAACTGTGTACATCATAAGATCCTGGTTACAGTAATATTCCTCCTCATTTGAGAATCCCAAAACTAAATAAAGCAAGACTCTCAGCTTACAAGTATGGAAACTAAATAAGTAGTAAATAGTTTCGAAAAACAAATCAGATTTAGTTCTGATGACTTTATCTCAGATGTGTATATAGAATCCCCAAATCTTGAAAAACACTTAGGCAATTCTTCTGAAGTTACTGGCAGAAAATAAGGGTTTTTATTTTGTTTTATTTTGCAGGAATGCCATTGCACATGTAGTTCCATGCAAGGCAGCCTGGAACTAGCACCCACTAGTTGGGAGCTGGGACCCAGATTGTTTTGTAGGACGAAAGGAAGGTAAGAGAAGTTTAGCTAAGGGTACTGTTATGAAATAACCTCAAAACAAAAGTCTGCAATCCTGCTCTGAACATAAGACCCTCCCACCCCCAATGAACTATCCCAGAGTTTCAGAGGATCATGAATGACATTGACAGCAAACAAGATGGGATGCACTGAACACACAAAGCATTTTCCCAAACACTGGGGTGGGAGAGCATTCAGTGAAAGGAAAGGGAGGCAAATGGGGCCATTCAATGATTTGTAGCTTTTCAGGCCATATTTAGGTACAATTTGTTCAAACAGAAAGGCAATATATTGTTGCAGGGGGAAAAGCAACACTTCAGTAACATACCTGTTGCTTTTTTACCACACAGCAATGTGGTTCCTACTAGATTTAGACAGATAAAATATATTATAATTATTTTGCTCCACATAAGATTATCTTTCAAAGAGGTTATTTCCTCTATAACCAAGTATTATGTATACATTTTCTTTTACAAAATAACTGTTAATACATATAAAGAAATGAGTACTTAATATGGACCACTATGCTCCACAGATTTGTTATATTATAGAAATATAACAAATGGCCAGGGTCAAATTATACTACTTTTAACACATTATGCAAAGACCTAGCTCTCTGGAGAAGGCTCTAATGCTGAGAAAGGTGGAAATAAAGAGAAGAGAATGACCAACCACAGGGTAGATGGACTTAGTTTTACAGTGGTGTCAAGTACACCACTGGAAGACCTGAAAGACCAGGTTAGGGATAAATTAAAGTAAACTGTAATACGATCACAGCAGTACTAAACTGGTAGTGTGCCTGGGGTGTGTGTGTATATGAAATTCCAATAGGAAGAAATCATTTGGCTTGTTGTATAAAGAATAGAAGATATGAAGGATTTTTCCTTCCCTGATCTGCTTGGATCTCCATCACCATCCTGATAGCAATAGATGAAAAAATTAGCCATCTTCCTGGCTGGAATTTTGGGAGTAGGTTCACATTCAGTGGAATGGAGGTCTTTGGATATTGCAGAACCAAGACCTTCCCCAGTAATTATCAAAACCTACCAGTTTTGGTCAGGGTGATAGCATTGGAACGTCAGGAAAGATACTATAGAGAGGAAGTTGATGCATTTGTTAGATTGCTTTCCCTCTTAGATTGCTTCCTGAATTTCTTAGAATATAGTACGATGGATTTGCATTAGTTAAGGGCACCATTTATCCAAGGTCACAATTTACAACTAATTGCTAAGATAAGGATTATTGGCACCGAATGCGTAGCCATATAATTTGCTGTCACTGTGGAATGCGACTACCTGAATCTGATCTAGTACTCCAACACTGCTGTGAATGCTTTAAAGACATTTCCAAAGAATAAACAAACCCTAAAGGAACATGCATTTTTAAACACTGATTTGCAAATAGGCCTTCTTATGGTTTTGTGCCTTCTGATAAAAGAGGGTGTGGACAAGGAGTAATGGGAAGAAAGCCAGGATATTTATATTAGCAGGAATGAAGAAGCCCAACATGAATTTTCATTAGACTGAAAACAGATGCAAACTCTTGGCAGCAGTTGTTAATTGAAGGAGCACGCTGATGTCTTCTTGCACAGCTGGAAAGGAATTTGCTAGGGGAAAAAATCCTTATCAGGTACTTACGACTGAAAAATAGTCTGGAGATGTACATTGGGTCATAGAGTAAATCCTAAATATGTGGAAGATGAGGCCCTGTTTAAGGGGAGGGGGAAATCTAATTTTTCTCAATTAGGTGAGATTGGGACAAAAGGAGAAGAGTGAAAAAATTAAACATACAGGTAGTCTTCATTTGGTGTCCACAATTGGGACTGGCAACTTGGTCATTAAGTGAAGTAGTTGCTAAGTGAAACCCCAACTGTCCTTATGATTTTACTTCAGCTTTCCTTTGCTTTACAGACCTGGGATGGTCATAAATGTGAGGTCCGGTTGCAAAGTTACTTTTTCATCACTGTTGTAACTGAATGGTTGCTGTACAACACATTTGCTAAATGAGGACTATCTGCACATCACTCCTACTGCCCTCTGTCCACAGCCTCATCTTAGGCTTTCAACATTAGATAAACGGTATATGATTATGATTTACAGTTGGCACGATTTACAGAAGCAAGCGGTTTCCTGTGATTTAAAGACTTAAATACAATGTTTTCAGACTTCAATACCACCCTGTCAGTCGAAACATTCCTGGAGTGGAGTTTGGCTCACACAATGTCACTGCCAGTAATCAAGGCAGGTTTTCCCACATCTCTGCAGTCACTTTCACCTATGACCGTCCAGAGAATTGGGCCAGCCCTACCATTAGACAAACCGGGGCAGCAGATTCTGGAAAATGGCAGGAAGATGTTGGAGAAGAGGAGCATGTACGTCCAAAGATTCCATTCTGGTGAACAGAACTCAAAGATTCCATTTTCTCTCTCCGTGATGCTGACCCAGCCATTCTGGGGGTGCTCCAACATGTTCCTGGAAGTAAATCTTCCAGAAAAGATAAGGTTTGTGGTGTTCAAGTTGTGAGTAGTCCAAAAATTTCCTACATACTTGAAATAGCAATCTAATATTTTTTAATTTTTTAAAAAATTTCTGCGATCAACCAGCGCAGCCATTAGAGACCTGTTTAATTTAAATAAAAAATCAAACTAGCTGCTTTGGTACATTCATATTCACTAAGACTGTTCAAAATCCTTGCTATCCTAGCATTCTGACTCATTTATATAGCAAATGTTATAGTTATCGTTGTGTTGATCCATGTAATGTCCTGGGGCCAATAATAATGTATTTTATAGATCAGAATGAAAAAAAAAAAGCCTTCTCCATGGATGTGTGCCCTGCTCTATAGCAGACTGAATCTGTTTTCAGTACCCATTCAAGCTTTTTATCTACTGAGCCATAAGACTACCTGCCTTGGATTACCTTTGCACGTACTTCTATTAGGTGTTGAGTGAAGGTGTAATCCTCATAATTAGCCAGAATTACAGCTCTGTCATTCACAGTTCCCATAAAGTCTGTTTCTTCATCTAGCAAATGCATACATGTATAAAATCAGTGCAAGGCTCTCTCATTTAATGAATCATATGATGATAACCAGTATGGTGTAGTTTAAAGTTAAGACTGGAAGCAGGGAGATACAGGTTCTAGTCCCACCCAACTGTGGAGCTTACTGTATGACTTTGGGTTAGCTATGATCTCTCAGCCCAGCCAACTTCATAGAGTTATTATGAGGTTAAAATGAGGGGTACCACTCAGGTGCACCACTTTGAGCTTCTAAGAAAAAAAGTCATATGAAACAATTTTTTAAAAATAGGATTTCAGTCCTAAAATAAAGCATAACGATGTCCATGATGCATTTGTTTTATGAATTTAGAAAGATACTTCAGTGATACTGCAGATACTTATCCACATTCTAATTTGTTATTTTTTGGCAGCTCTCATGCTTTAGGAAATTCAGCTGCAGAGAATGGCAAGGCATACTGGTTCAAAGAAGTGGTCCTTGGTATATAAAATCTCATTAAAAAAAAAAGATTTTTCTTTCACGTTTATTTCCTCCAATAGATAATCCCTATAGCAATTTTAATCAGTACTTTGCACATTTCTAAACTGTTGTTCTTTAAACTTTGCATATTTCTGACTGCATTAGCTATTAAGTGTTAACATTTTTAATGTGCTATCTTAGACCTAAAAGTCAATATTTATTTACTAAGTATTCCTAAAATAAGGAGATCAAAAGCTGATTAATGCAGGATATAAAAATTAACTTAAAAGCTTTCAACAATGACTAATTTCTCATTTTGGAATGAGCGATAATTTCAGTTAATGCATTTCCCCACCAACTTCCCATAAAGTTATCTTGAATAAACCAAGGGGGAAGGAGAAACATGATGTGAACTGGCTCTGGGTGAATAAGCCTGGATTCGATTTGAATTAGAGACTGGAGATTTAAAGAAATACGATTCAGTCTCAGTTTCTGAGTGGAAATTCCAGAGCACTCTAATTCAGTCCAAGTTGCTCTGAAATTAGAGATTGGATCTGAAAGAAAAGAATCTGACCGTAGGCTATAATGGGGAAATTTCTAAAGGTTCAGCTGAACACCTTTAAGGGTTTACTGCAATGAAAGTTTGAAATACCCTCCCAGTAATTCATTTGAGTAGAGGGAGCAAGTAGAATAACAGCAAAACAGTTTCCAAGGGGTCCAGCTCAAGTCTCTCTAGAGATGCTGGCTGAATCAGTGTAGAAATACAAATGTTAAAAACCATAAACTTTGAGAAGATAAATTCTTACCTTTCTGTCTGGTCTTCTGGGGTGCCAGGCTTGGCATGATGCTGAAGAATGAATGCAGACTTGTCCTTGTAGAGGTATCATTGCTGTTTATGATCATGGGGAAGGCCCCCCACCCCTGACTTCAGTGCACAAGATACATTGGCCAAAAGCTGGCCACTTCTGAGCGAGACACAGAAGAATGACCATTGGCTTGACCATTGACTGCCTAGGATTTCGGGGGTGGGGACAGAAAAGTTGGCCTAGCTGGTTGGCAAGCTTGGCCTCTCCTGGAAAGAAGCCTCCTCTTTGGTAAGCCTTAACTGTGCCAGGAGCATGGCTTGCTGTCAATAGTCAATGTTAGTTATTTAGCAGAAGCTGCAGAAACAGTGTGGCACAGTGAGATGCAGTGCCACAGAGATGAGCTGGCCACAGAGACAGTGGCATTCAGAGCCTTGCCACCCTTCCCCTGATAATTTAAAGCTTTAAAGTCTGGGTATCTATGAGCTGGGCCACTATCGACTCATTGACCATAGACTTAAACAGGCAAATGAAAAGTAAGGTCAGCCTTAAGCCCATATTCTGAATGCTGAGAACCATTGCAGAACAGAAGCCTTCCATTATCAAAAGGGAAAACTGCGTTAAGCTTTGCAACTGGCCCCTTTAAAGAAGCTGAAAGCTGAAAAACTGAACAAAATCAAAAGTAACCTCGGCTTTGCCAACCCAATGCAGAGATTGGAGATTGGAGAAGGAATGTGGCAACAGTTAAGCCAGGGAAACAAACCTAACTTGACTCTGCCTTAAGTGTCTTTGGTATAAGAGGGAGAGATGGAAAAATGCTGTTGGGCTTTCAAAATTCTCTTATTGTAGCCAAATCAATGAAGTAGAGTTGTATGTTTTCAGTGGAATCTGTTTCCTGACCTGGACTACCTCAAAGAGCTGACAGGCCAAAAATGTAGAGAGTTAGTGTAGCAAAGTGGTTAAGATGTTGGACTAGGAGTAGGTTCTAGTCCACCCTCAGCCATGGAATCTCACTGGGGGATTTTGAGAGAGTCACTCTCTGTCAGACCAACCCACCCGATAGGGTTGTTGTTGTGGGGAAAAGTACCAGAATATATATGGCAATGCCTTGCCAAAATCAAAACTGCCTGCCTAGTATAGTCCTTTAGAGAATGGGCCTCACAAAGCATTTGGCCCTTAGATTAACTCAGTGTTTCTCAATCTCAGCAAATTTAAGATGTGCTGACTTCAACTCCCAGAATTCCCCACATCTTAAAGTTGCTGAGATTGAGAAACCTGGGTTTAACTGCATGGCGCCTTTGATGTACTGGTTGCTTTGTTGTTAAAAATTTCTATTATTTATCAATTTTAATGCTTTTGGAGGGGAAGTTTGTTCTATCGCACTGAGAGTCTCTTAGGGTTGGTGTAATCTATAAATATTGAATGTACAGTATTTATGTGTGTATGTATGTCTAAATAAAAAAATAGAGTATGCACTATGTATACCACCTTGAGCTCCCGTTCAAAAAGCAGGATATAAATCCAGCAAATAATTACATAGATAAAGATGTGTTAAACAGATAGTTTGGTTCCTTGCATCAATATCAGAGAACCCATCAGATACAATGCCTTTAAAAAAGGGCAATGCTTTGATTGCATTTTGCAGCTGCCATCTTGACTTTTTTGACCCCTCCCTTGCAGATGCCTTGGATTTCTAATCCAGGAGGTCATGTATGTTGCTGGCGTGATTTCAGATTGCCCAAAAGATTTTCCACAGAACCATGGCTTATGGTTACAGTATTGGCACAAAATTTCTGTTGAGGCATCTATGTTTAACCCTTGATGATAGCCATTTTATTGATATGATGCAGCCTCCTATTAAGGGGGACCTAATGCTGGAATGTACAGAGTGCTGTGGTTTCTTCAACTTGAGGCTTTATGCCTTCAAATATCCAAACAAAGATGGAAACAAAATAAAAATGGCTGCAGCTATTGGAGTAGAGGCAAATATTCCTATCATTAAAGGCTGTCTCTGAATTCTGTCCTCTCTCTCTGCATTTCAGCCTGATTTTCACTCAAGGGTGAAGCTGTCGTGTATATCAATGGAAGCGACAAAATCTTATGTAGAAAACCTAAAACTGTTAAGGTTGTAATTTGCTGTACTTAGCAGGAAGCAAATCCCACTGATAAATATTGTAAAGTATTTTCCAGAAAAACTCTGCCACAGTTAACAGTAGGAAATAATTAATCAGGGAAAAGTTTTCTTTCTTAACTATGTGGTAATGTAATCTGTGTTTTATGAATCATGACCCATATAGGAAGCCACAGGCCAGAGGGAACATAGCAAAACAGACTGGCTTAAGATTGGCAAAGGATTAAGGGGGCTGTATACTTTCTCCTTATTTATCTATCTTATATGCTGAATATATATAGTGGGAGGCTGGACTGGAAGAAGAGGGCATGATTTTAAAACTGCAGGAAGAAACATCAATAACCTAAACTATGCAGATGATATTACTCTGCTAGGCAAAAATACAAAGCACCTGCAAACTCTATATTGAAAATCAAGGAACACAGGGAAAAAATGGGACTAAATATGAAGAAGACCAAACTAACGAAAACAAATACAGCAACCAGCCTTAGAATTGACAGTGAAGTTGAAGTGGTGGATAGCTTCTGACTTTTAGGATCTATTATCAACAGTGAAGGAACCAGCAATCAAGAAATATGCCAGAGACTGGAACTTGGTAGGAAGGCCTTTAAAAAAGTACTCAAATGCTGTGATGTGTCCGGGCCTACAAAGATCAGAATCATGCAAACAATGGTTCTCCCTGTGCAACTCTCTTGATGCAGATGTTGGATTTTTGAAGAAGCAGGAAAGAAGAGTATTGATACTTTTGAAATTTGGTGTTGGAGAAGATTCCTGAGAATACCATGGAAAACCAAGAAAATGAACAAATGGATCACAGAACAAATCAATTCAGAGTTTTCACTTGAGGCACAAATGACTGGGCTCAAATTACAATATTTGGGAGATAATATACAAACACCTAGCTTTCTTGAGAAATCTGTAATGCTGGGAAAGGTAGAGGGAAAGAGAAGAAGAGGATGACCAGCAGCAAGGTGGATGGACTTAAAGGTCAGAAAGACCAGGTTTGGAACAGATCATCCTAGCTATCTACATGGTTGCTAAGAGTCGACACTGACTCGATGGCACATTACCCCTCCCTCTTTCTATCTCTTACAGCATTATTAAGCTTATTTCTGAACTTATTCATATGTTAGTTACTCTTTGACATGCATTCAAAGTGTGTCCTGGTAGAATGTAACATTCCCAATTTGAAACACCCTTGCAACATATTGTAAACTTTCCACTCCCTCTTTCAAGGTAAATTTCCAAGCCCTTTTCATGTTGGAGCTACGTGTCTTCAGCGTAATGTACATACTTATCTTAAATCTAGCCACTCTTTATGATGAGTAAATATTTAACATTTCCTAGGATGAGCATGAAAGATGAAAAATGTGCTAGTGCCCTATAAGGTAATGAAAACATCGCAATGGTAAAAAGAATCAAATATAATTATTTTCACACCATTCCTTTTTATCATTCCCATCATAGCTTGAGGTTGAGCACAATGGGAAAGGGTTCCACAGTAGTGGATATCAAGCCAGCTGTTGCCAATCTGCTGAATAAACAGTCAGTTCCTTGCCATGCTTTATTGATGTTATACAAATTTGCTTCTGTTTTGCCACAATATTGAGGGCTTTTGTTCCTTAAAGGAAATCAGTGCTGAGGGATAGAAGCAATCATTTGGTCATATAGCACATTTGTCTCAGTGAACAAGATTTCAGCCTGTGCCTTGGATGCATAGACTCAGGGTCATGTACCATATTTTCAGGAGAACCCCATCCCATCAATTTTAGCTGCATTCCCATTAAAGGAAGAATATGATAAACAAGGATTCCTCTACTCAGAATCTAGATCAGTGTTTTTCAAACTTGGCAACTTTAAGATGTGTAGACTTCAACTTCCAGAATTCCCATGCTGGCATGGCTAGGAAATTCTGGGGGTTGACATCCACACATCCTAAAGTTGCCAAGTTTGAAAAACATTGATCTAGATTATCTCTTATCATTGAAAAGTATTTTCCTTGACCACACAGAAAAAAATTGCAATGTAGTCACTGCTTAAGCAGTTTTGTAACTTAATGGCAAAAAAACAATTACTGGATTTGTGGTACATACTACAATTTTGAAGGTAGGTATATGCCTAGGAGTCCAACAGTCAGAAGGGTCTTTTCAGTCATATTTATGAATTGCAGACTCTTTCATTTAATGAAACGATACTATTGAGTTTCCCATTTTTAAGCAATGACATACAAACAGTAACAGATACTACAGTCAGTTTAATAGCTAGCTTCTGGTAGTTACACATCATTTAAGCTGCATGTGGAAACCAATTATCACTTTGAACCCTCCAGGGGTATTCTACTACTTCACTTGGACTTTTTCTATTTCTTTTTCTGTAGCAAGAAGCCTATATAGTCATTGTCCTTTTATAAGAATATTATGTTAAGCCTGCACATAGGACACAAACTTGCAGCCCAAGCATGTTTAAGGGATCAGAGGCTTACATACATGTACTGTAAGTATGGTAGCTGTTCAAGACATTTACTCCCTGTTGCTTTGTTTACTCTAAACAAATGATAGCAGCTCAGGCAAACACCACCATACTGACTCAGTTATCACATTCACACATTATGTTAAGCCATAATGGCTTGATTCACAAAATGTGAAACCATAAGGTATTATTTACCAATAACAATTGTGGGCTTCACCCATCACACAAAAGCAAAATCAGACATATGATTTTGTTATGAATGAATCAGCACTAAGGGAACAGTGTGGCATTTCTATTCTGTAACCTTTCCAAACAATTTGGCATCTGGATATGCCAACATCTTTAATCTGGCAGGTCTTGGAGGACTGAGGGAATGCAGAGACCACTGGAGCCAAGACTAGATTCTGTGCCTTTGCTGCCATCTCTAGGATGTCTGGATTTTTGCAGCTCAAATTTGATGGCCTTAAGAAAGAATGGAAAAAAATGTCATTCAATCAGTGCCTTTCCCCCTGTACAAGTGCCATTCCTCTTTCTCACTTTATGCTAATAAATAAAAGCAAAATAAACAAAAACACTAATACCTGTTTATGCCTCTCCCGCATCCCCTCATCCATGCTGTTATGATGGAAAGTTACAGGAAGTTATACATGGAATGGTATTTCACAAAAAATGGGAGGAAGGGAGGAAGGACAGCCAAGCTGCCCTGGTACCGTAATACCATTCCTTTGTTGTATTTGAAAATATCTGAATGTTAAATCACAACATACCAGTAGCTTTGCAACCTGGCTTTTTTTTTTTTTTTTGCTGTTGCAAGAAATAGCTGATTCAGTTCTCCAAATGAGTCAGCATCAAGTGATAAGTTAAACTGGGATATCATAACTAAAACTAAAATGCATACAATTTAATTTCTTTAGTTTGGGGAAGAGCATGTGTCAACTGTTGAAGGAGACAATTATGAAATAAATGTTCTTTTGACATAAAAGAGCTGCCTGGGAAATTATCAGCTGCTCTCAAATGTACTAATTCTAGCTAAGGTAGAAGAAGGCCTTGCAGCTTTGGGTGAATCTGGAGGATACCAATTATCTGGATGGATTTCAATTGGGCTATCAGTTGGGATGTACAATTGAGACTGCTTGGGCTATCTTGGTAGATACTTACATGCCTACAAAGATCAGAACAGTGCAGGGAATGGTATTCCCTGTGACATTCTATGGACTTTGAAAAAGCAGGATAAAAAGTATTGACATTTTTTGAAATTTGATGTTGGAGAAGACTCTTGAGAAAACCATGATCAGACAAGACAACAAACATATGGCTCATTGAACAGATCAACCCAGAGTTCTCATTTGAGGCACAAATGACCAGGCTCAAATGATCCTACTTCGGATGCATTATGCAAAGACCCAGCTCTCTGAAGAAGGCTTTAATGTTGGGGAAGGTGGAAGGAAAGAGAAGAAGAGGACAACCAGCAGCAAGATGGATAGACTGTTACAGTGGTGATGAATGCACCCTTGGAGCACCTGAAATACCAGGGACAGATTGTCATGAAGAATCTACATGGTGCTAAGAGTTGACAACTACTTGATGGTGTGTGTGTATGAGACAGTGTATACACACACACAAACCCGCACACCCATATTTAGGACTCAGTCGTTTCCAGATGGTTATGCAATGGCACCCTGTAATCCAAAATATCTAAAAAGAATAATGGGTAGAGATGTTCTTGTACTGAACCTAGAAGTGATTTTGAGAACAGAGGCTTTCAGGGAACAAGGTGGAAAAAAACATTGGTGAAAACTTACAAGAATTCATTTATTGCTTTTTGAAAAGAGAGAGTAGAAAATAATAATAATAAAAAATATTATCCTTATCATCACCTGCCTGTAGGCCTGTTGTAACTGCAAGTCCAGATCAATAAAGGAAGACTACTTGCTCCATGGTTGGAATGGCTGGGCTCAAGTCCTATCTGTGTAGTTGGTCTGGGCTCAAGTGGCTCAAAGAGGTTCCCCAGGATAAGCAAAGTCTTTCAAGGAAGGGGACTGCTCAGAGCTAGCCAAGTCTTCTAGGAAATTGCCCTAACAATAATTGTAGTGTTTTTGATATGGTTTTAGTTGCTTATGCCTTATTCTAGACAGTGATCTGCTTTGAATGTCTATGGGAAGATAGACATGATATAAATATAGGTAAACCAATATATAAATAAACAGAGGTTGAAAATCATATTTTCAGAACTTATTATTTGGATCCCAACAAGCCATAGTTAGTGATCATGGTCAGATTTATTTTTGTTTTCTGAATCTTTATTATATATTTGAAAGAATGCAAGAAATGGGTACCACAAGTAAGAAAAAATATCAAGTACAGATTCTGAAATAGGGGCTGATAAACAACAGATCTGAAGCTAATATATTCCAATAAACCATTAGAAGCTTGTAGTATTATGAAATATTTCATATTCATTTTCTAGTCAAAATCCACATTTCTCTGAGGGACTTCCAGAGGAAGAAGTAGCAGACTGAAGATGGCTCTGTGAAAAGTGGAGCCAACGACCATGGTAGAATGAAGAGCTGGCAAGTAGACCGGCTCTTCAAAATTTCTCCAGACAAGGAGAGGGCTTGAGATCACCCACAAGTGCTCTAGGCAGCTGCTCCTTGTGAGGAGACTGCAAGATAGCAGACTTTGGCAGGTTTAGAGCTCTGGGAGATGAGGGAATAGCCATCTTGTTCAAACTGTGGTTGGCGCCTTTGAAAGGACTTTAAGTTCACATACTTCCTTTTCTAATCACTTTCAGAAATTGTTCGTTAACTGCTTTTCTGCTATTGGAAACCTTTGGATTGACAAGTTTGACAGCACTGGGTGAGTTTCCTTCAATCCTTAGTAAAAGAAAGTTTTAACTACAAGTTTAAGAACTCAAACAATTTTTTTTTGGAATAAACAGCAAAAGGGTGATTAAAACTTTGATTTTAGAAAGTTACAAATGGACTAAGGATCATGATAACTTTGAAATAAGACTTTGGAATTAATTATAAAGAATCCTTCCTATGGGAAATGCTTTTATTTTGAATTTATTTTGAAAACATAATAAGATAAGATTTTAAAAATTGGACACTAGAGGGAACTAAAAATTACAATTAAAGGAAAAGAACACACAAACTCAACTTACAACTACAGAATGAAGCAAAATATTCTAACATTGGACATATTGAAGGATATTTTTGAAAAAATAGACTCAGAAATTAATTTTAATAGTGTCAACAGAGACCTCTGCCTCCATGGAGAGACTCTAAAAGATGTTTAGATGTTTAGAGTTTAAAAAATGTTTAGTCTCTAAAAAATGTTATGGAAGAAGAACAAGTTTTACCTGATAAAATTGAGAGTGAGTTGAAAGGGGATTTACAAATGACAGGCTACAAGAAGGACATGGAAAAAGATGCTACATTGGACATACAAAAGAAACTGGCTGATGCTTTAATAACTAAAAAGGATATATAAACAATAAACCAAGAGAGTGACCTGGATAATTTTCCTATATTGGATTTACAAAAGAGTCTTGTTAAAAATTTGAAGAATCTCGTGAGAAAACATGAAAAGAAATCAAGTTCCAAAAGAAAGGAATATAAAGTTGGTTTATTTGATCAAGAATAAAATAGATATGTGGTTATTTCTGGTAATCCTTAATGGACTGAAATGCTGACACCAGGACTGAAATGATGACGCTTTATGGATTTGTTTAAAGATAAGGGATAGGATATGGGAAGAAGAGAACATTTGTTGTATTTTAAGAGGAGTTGATAAGTTACTAAAATTGTTTATACTTGTGATGAAGGTGGGAAGTCACTTCTTTATATATTTCTTTTCTTTTTCTTTACTATAGTCTTACTTTCCTTTCTTTTCTATTTATTTCTTTTTTCCTTTTTCTTTCTTTTCTGCACCCTTACTCTTTTTTTTACTCTTCTATCTTTTTTTAGTTTGTATTAGTTTTTACTGTTGTTATAATTATAATCTTTAATAAAATTACTATTAAAAATACATATATCTCTGGTGAGCTTTATTTATTTATTTTATTTAATTTTATATCCCACCTTTATTATTTTTATAAATAACTCAAGGCGGTGAACATACCAAATACTCCTTCCTCCTATTTTCCCCACAACAGCAACCAGGCTAATAAATACTTAGCTAACATTGTTCCAGATATTAAAAGATAAGTACAAATAGTAAATAATGCATTTCACCAATAATATAAATTACGCAAGTTGAAATTTGAACTCTAAAAACTAAATTTTGGATGTGGCATAATTCCATGTATAAGATTGTAGTCCAAAATTAAATTCTATTTGAGATTTGCTTTTTAAAGACAGTTATTTTAGACCTCGAGGCACACTCATGCAATTTAGTTAGCCATTCTTCCAAGAAAGGAGTCAATCCTTGCAATTGTTAACATTTACAAATGTCAATTTAGGTAAAATTTAATACAAATAAATCAAGTTGTAATGGGACAGCAACTTTCAGCATTTCTTCTGTTCTATAGTGAATCATTTTCCAATATCATTTGGCTTTACAACATTGCCACTACATAGGACAGAAGGATTCAACCTGCTTGTTATGTTTCCAACATTTTTTAGAAAAACAATTATTCATTTTAGGAATCAAAACTACAGTGATATATCAATATCTTATACCAATTCTCTCTCAGTATAATATTTGAAGAAAATTTAATTTTCTTCCATTGAAATTCCCACTATTGCATCTCTATAATATATTCATATTCTGCATTCATTTAATCATAGAATCTTTAACTTGTTTGGATTCTGAGTGGTACTTCACTAATAATTTATATATCATGCCTAACAAATAATCAGTAGTACTTGTTATAAGATTTTCAGATTTGCTCAGACTGCTTAGTATTCCCCCTTGTTTCTGTAATTTGTTTATTGCTACACTGCTTGTTTAATGATACTGAAACCAATTACATGTAGAAAAGCACTGTGTAGTAAGAGACTCAAGAGATTTTATCTTTGTCCTATTGTCAATGAAGTCTTCTAATCTAAATGGATTATTGGCTCTCCACTGGATACATTTCTTGGAGCCTTCATCTTCATAAAAAGGGTCATTAGTTAGTTAAGTTTAAACTCACAGGCAAGCCAAATCTAAGTTTTAAAAAGTTTGTTTAATCCTTCTTTTAAACATAGTGATTGAAAGACCCCAACTGGGGGCATCCAAGCATGTGTTTGTATGTGTGAGAACAATGTCAAAATAGTGGGTATGAGCAGGTGATCAAAGCCTCACTCCCTTTTAATGTGTGTTTCATGCATGGGTAGGCTGAGCAGGGTTTTGATTGCCCAGTTATTTTATTTTATTTATTTGTTTGTTCAGTTTATATAACCACCCACTTCACATATGTGACTCTGGATGGCTCACAACCATTTAAAAACAACATCAAGAACAATAAACACAATACAAATAAAACCAACCAACATACAACCTCTTACTAAAAATCATTATTAAAAACCCTACTTAACACATGCAATATATTCAGTGGCAGACTACAATCCATTGTTTGCATTCAATATAGCCAATGAGCAGGCTGTACACCATAGCCATTACGCCCACCATTTTGACACTGTCCCCCTGTGGACACTCCTGTCCTAACTCGATTGTACTTATTGCTGTCAGTTCAACCTCTAAGGCACCTTCCCCCAACATGATGTCCTCCAAATGTATTGGGACTGCAGTTCTCAGAATTCCCATGCAGCATGGCCAATGTTGGCTGAGAATACCCTGACCTTTTCAGTGTATTAAGACACAAATTGTTTTGTGTCTTGTTTTATTCCACTGTAACCCTTAACCATGCAAAATAGTCAAAGCAATGGACCTAAGCTATTGGCAAAGAATACCTTATCACAAAAAGGGAAAGAAAGAATAATTAACCAGAGATGTTGACAGAGGGCCTGATAAATATAAGCTGTGACTCACTTTGATTATATGATATTGATGTACCACACAATGCAAGCTTTGTGCACTATGTTATGTTGGGGAAAAAAGCAGCTTCAGCTCAGTTGAATTACCTCATCTTGTTCAAACCAAGTATACCTACCTGGCAAAGTATCAAGTCACACAGTGCTAACAAGACTGAGAGTGTGAAATACTTTGAATACGAACATACATATTAAGAGAAGAATATACATTGTGCATCTAAGTACCTGATGGAGAAGGGAAAACATACATATTTTTCTTCAACTTAAAACTGGTTAAGTTTATATACAGAGAATGAGAAAAAAGAGAAACCTCTTCTACTTCTTATTGCTGATAGATGATTTCTTAGACTTGTCTTTAAACTTGTCCATGGCTCCTAGGACAAGAATGAAACTCCTTTCTCCTAAATGTATTTTGCTTTAACCATGATCTTTTCCCAACAGTTGGTAGTGGCCTGATGTAGACAATACATTAGGCCATGAGCCATGGTCTACAAACCATAATGGCAGGACTCACACATCATTCTACACCAAAACCAAAAAATTCATGCCATGGCTTAGTGCAACACAGCCATTTATTTATTTATTTAATTTTTTATCCCGCCTTTATTATTTTTATAAATAACTCAAGGTAGTGAACATACCCAATACTCCTTCCTCCTCCTATTTTCCCCACAATAGCAACCCTGTGAGGTGGGTTGGGCTGAAAGAGAGTGACTGGCCCAAAGTCACCCAGCCAGCTTTCATGCCTAAGGTGGGACTAACACTTTGGTGGGGGATAAGTCAAGAGCACTTCCTTTGACCAGAAGGTAGCTAGAAAGGAATGTTGCAAACTAACCTCAGTCCCATTTTTAATCCTCACACAGCTACAGTAGGTGGGTTCATTACAAACGGTGTTCTGAAAATTTAAATCAACTACAGCTCTGATTAACCAAATACTGTATCCTGACTTTCTTCTGGGCCTGTAGGCAAAAGGACGATCCATTATGGAGCAAATACAGGAAAGGGTCCTACATAGCAATACTGCTTATTCCTTGCAGTTCTGGACTTTGTGGTGTCACTATGTAACTATACTTCTCTTTCCTGTCCCTTTTTGTCTCTTTTGCTCTAAGTATAATCTGCTAGTAGGAAATAACATTGCATAACACTTCTTCCCATTCATGCATGTGATGTGCCAAACTGGACCCTGGCAAAAGAAAAGGCATGTCAGTATAACTGACCTGGTCTTGAACTGGTCTTCCACCAAGTCATCTTCAGTATTTCTTCACAGAGTTATGGTCTTAAGTTATAGAGAAGCAGATTGCAGATGAACATTAAGAAAAACATTCTGACTGTAAGAATAGATTTGTTAGCCTTACCAGAGTAATAAAAGTTGAATTGAGATAAAATCAATTGATAGATCAATCGATCGATCAATCAATCATTTAATAGTAGAACTGATTACTGAAGGAAGTGGAGAAGTCCTCTTTGCTGGATCTGTTCATTTATTTATTTGTTAGAATTATATCCCATCTTTCCTCCAGAAGCAAAAGGCCAGCCTCCATTTATCCCCATAAAAACTCTGTCAGGTAGGTTAGACTAAGAGAGAGTAACTGGCTCTCAATGAGCTTCCATAGCTAATGATAGCCAATAAGTTTCCACAGCAGATGGATCTCCCCAAGGCTAAATCCAAAACCTTAGTCATTATACCATATAAGCTTTTTCTGAGCAGAGGCTAAATAGCCATCTATCAGGGATGCTTTAGACTTGTTTCTTGCATTGTGCAGGAGGCTGGACGTGGTGGTCTAAATGGCCCCTTCCAAACCAGTAATTCTATGTTTCTCCACAGTGACAACTGTAATAGATAACTAAATTAAAACTTTCCAACTTTATCCACACAACAGAGAGGTGAGGCATGTCAAGCTATAACGGTCTGTGAGAATGACCTTGGGAGACAGTAGGAAGAGCTGCAGACTAGACAAGCATCATGCAAAAAACATCTCAGCCTACAGAAGGAAAAGAGGCATGGGAAGCATCTCATAAGGGACCCTTCGTAGTTTTCTGGAAAGTAAAAGTAAAGGAGAAATACTTTCAGACTTGCAATATTCCATTACGGTAACCTTACAATAAAGATAGTGTTAGTACTCATGGTTTGTGCTTCTTGTCTGGACTACCTTGTAGGACTGACATTAATCTTGCAGATCTGGAAGTGTTTCTCCTCTCCTTTACTAGTTGTCTAGTCTGTGGATTTTCCTCCTGTCTCCTAAGGTCATTCCCATATACCATTACACAAGCACAAGAAAAAGTGACTGGCTCAAACTTACCCAGTAATCTCATGACAATATAAGATTTTGACACTTGATTTGTCCAGTCCTAGTTCATTATTTTACAAGGGAATTCTGTCTGTCTATCTCACTCAATACTTAAAAATAGCTTGTAGGTCATAATGGATCATAATCCTTCTCTTTCTCAGATACAGATTTTAAAAAGGAGCATCTGATTTTTAAATCCAAACAAAATAAAACAAGCAAACAGCTCAGAAATGTAATTGTGCCAGAACTTGTAAAAGAATAAAAAACAATTCAAAATTCTTGTTTGGGATTCATGCCTAAGCATGTAACAGAAGCATTTTAGATTTTCACAGAGAGATTATGCCTGCAGCTATGTGGGAATTAATGCTTAAAAGAAGAGGAAAAACTGGATTTGGGGGAACAGTACTGCCAAATCTACGGACCATCAAGGTGGTTTAGGCTGCAATAGGAATGAGTTCCATTGACCTCGGCGAACGTTGCAGCTGAAGTTTTGATATTAAACTGCTCGGCCTACTGACTGCTGAGATCAGGTCGCTTTTCAACAACCTGATTTTTCTATAACCTGAAGTTATACATACCTTTAAAAAATGCAACAAATTATGACCTGGGAACCTAATAACCTAGTAAATGTCAATACTATTGATATCTGTTATACCAGCTTCCAATGTCTGACCAGGGGTGTCATCAGGCTGGTCATTTCAATTCTCCTGCTTCCTCGAAGGAAAAGACAGAGGCTGAGCAGTCTCAGGTTGAGCAGAAAGCTCATCATTTCCAGCAGCAGGCCCTCCATGCTCCCACTGACTTCTCCTGAACCCCTGCTGGCTGTCTCCTTTATAGCCATGGCTCCCACTAGCCCCTGTGTTACTGTGGCTTGAGAGCAAGGCTGGTCCAGTTCCTAGCTGAGCCAGATCCAAACCAGGAAGAGATGCTGAGTCAGAACCGATTGTTGCTGTCAGAACTGGTTATTGCCTAACACTTTTGTGTTTGCCCTCTCAGAATATCTACCTTCCCTTGCTGATGCTGCCGGTAGAACAGACAGTTTTGGTTTGCATCACACCAAAGCTTCATTGATGTGAATGCCTCCACACACACACATTGTGCAGGGAGAGTGGACTGACCCCTGTGATGTATGTACCAGCATGAACTCTGCATGCTGTAGTACTATGACCCTCTACCTAACCTGATTTTAATATTTGGCTTGCTAGATCTGCTTTTCTCTTCTTTTCCCATTGGCATTTACACCATTGTAAACGTCAATTTACATTGAGAGACACATTTATCACATTTATATCCAAGAATTTCATGGTCTTCTATAAACTCCCATTATCTTCACAATAACCACATGAGATAGATGAAATGAGAAATCATGTCTGAACCTGAATCTCTGTTGTTCTTCCTTAACACTCTAATATGCCATTCTGGTTTTGGCTATAAGATGGCATTATCACTTTCTAGGGGTGGGGGGGAAAACTAAGGCCTTGGCTTGGTCTTTCATTAGTATGGATGTGTGTTGACACAATATAGTTCTATGCTGACACTTAGCTGTGCTGCACACATGAGGCTAAATGAAAATGGGGTGGATATATGTAGAATCCCTTCTACTGTATCCCTGTGTACTCGCTTCTTTTTACAGATCTTCACATAGAGTTAGCACAAAGATTTTAATTCTGAAACTACATTTTCTACATTTTCAAAATTACTCCACCGCCCACACTGGAAATTGGCTAGAAATTAAACATTGTTCACATATAGTACAGTTCATTGTCTGTCTTCCCCCCACCCCATTAATGATCTGTAGAGTATGAATTCACAGAACTATTAAAAATGCAACAGGAGGAACATTCAAAAAAATGACACCCTATGGTACAGTACTAAAAAATCTATTTCCTGATTCTGCATAAAGTGCTTTTAGTCACAATTCTTGTGGACTAGCTTGGATAATACAGGGTAAGGAATTCTGAACTCAAGCCACCAGATATTACACCCTATTTTTTTAAAAAGGGAAGCCACTGATCTTGCTGAGAGTTCAGCCCTGAAGGATGGAGGCAAATTACAAGTTAAAGATAATTCCTGGGATAATTAGTTCTGGACAACTAGCTATGCAAATAAGGCTTTAAGCTAATGGCTCTCAAATATTGTGATACCACAATCCCCTAAATTGATAAATGGATTTGTATACTGTGATGGCCTCTGTGAATCTGTCATAGAGACATGAAGGCATCCCAGACATCTGGCACCAGTGAGCTAACAAGTAGAACTTGGCAGTAGGAGAACTTAGATGAAGAAAAATAATGGCTGGCAATGTAAGATGTATCTAGAAGTGGTGGCTGTTGATGGTTTGTGTTTAGTAAAGAGTAATGTTGGTTGGAGACTCTGAGATGAACTGAACTGTTTTGTTCTTTCTTAGGAGTGTTAGCTTGAGAGGACCTTGAAGACTCCTGAAGTAGAGCAGGGTACAATCCAGAGACATGTGCTAAAGAAAGGTAAGGATCAGCATAGGACAGATGTGTAACAGTATGTGGGAATGACCTTGGGAGATCAGAGGGAGAGCCACAGAGTGGACAACCGGCATGTAAAAGGTATCTCAGCCAACAGAAGGATGGAGCATGTGGGAAGTGCTTCAGAAGGGGCCATCCCTAGTTTTCTGGAAAGTAAAATGAGAGGAGGGGAGAAATACTTTCAGGGTTGCAAGATTCTGTTAATATCACCTTACAATAAAGATAGAGCTAGTGTTCATTATTTTGCTTCTTGTCTGGACTACTTCAAAGGGCTAACTATCTGGCACAGAGGGCTCCAGGTGGGTGGGGAGACAGAAAATCAAGATGGGAGAAACAGACCAGCAAGAGAGTGAGCCAAAGCCAGCCTGAAAGAGAAAGAATGTCAGTCATTGTCTTTAGCACTTTTGTCAACTCTAAATAGAAGTAGAGTCTTTAGAAATAGAGCAATATGTATACACATTAAACCAACATTATAACGATCATACCTATGCCATTATAGAACACGTCATGTTCAGCAGAGGAAAAAAGTTCGATGTTCAATACATATTAAATTTTAAGGTGTGGCTTCATTCCTTCCCTGCTGGTTATCAGTAAAAATGAGCAGGAGAAGGAATGAAGAGAGCCCAGGTCCGGCTTAACCAGCTCTTCATAACCATGCTAAGAAATGTTGCTGAAAATGAAACAAGATGCTCTTTGTCTTAATAAAAGCCAAAAAAACTGCTCAAGGGATGTTGTATGCTGCATTGTTCATCAAATCCTGAGAACTTAGAAAAAGACTGTGACATCCTAAAAGCTGCCCATGACTAAGGTGTCATAGGTAAAGGTAAAGGTTTCCCTTGACATGAAGTCCAGTCGTGTCCGACTCTAGGGGGCGGTGCTCATCTCCGTTTCAAAGCCGAAGAGCTGGCATTTGTCCATAGACACTTCCGTGGTCATGTGGCCAGCATGACTACACGGAACGCTGTTACCTGCCCGCCGAAGCGGTACCTATTAATCTACTCACATTCGCATGTTTTCGAACTGGACTAGCAATGGGAGCTCACCCTGTCATGCGGATTCAAACCGCCGACCTTCCAATCGGGAAGCTCAGCAACTCAGCGGTTTAACCCGCAGCGCCACTGCGTCCCTTCTTAAAGGGCTAAAGGTGTCATAGAGGTTAGTAATACTCAAAAATCTGAGCTCAGCTACCAGGCCTGAGGCAACGTTTAAGAAAAAATTGGAACCCCTTCTAAGTTGCTTGCAACTTCCC
Organism: Candoia aspera; assembly: GCF_035149785.1. Lineage (NCBI taxonomy): Eukaryota > Metazoa > Chordata > Lepidosauria > Squamata > Candoiidae > Candoia > Candoia aspera. Next base: position 189,151,169 of record NC_086154.1, read on the forward strand.
AGGAGTCCCGACCCATAAAACTTCGCTTTAAGCAGAGAAACAGCCTCCAAATGTAAAATTATACAGGATATTATTAGCAACAAATAATCCTAGTTTAATACATCCTCTGGGGAGGAAATTGGAACTAGAGTTCATTATTCTCTTATTGCCATTTGAAAACATCTGTCCTTCAGTCAAATGGAAGCAAATTGTTTATCATCTTTGATGATAATCAAAGATGATAAACAATTAGCAAAATATATGGAAGTACAGAGCTTTAACAGAGATCCCTCAAATGTTAATTAAATGCATTCATTTGAGGAACATGCGGCTTATTTTGAAGGGAAAAAACCATAAAAGAGGAAACTATAAGGTTAAACATCTAACTTATGGAAGAAAATATGCACGTATAAGAACGCCTCCTGGGACCAATTTTCTGCTTTTGGCACTGTCTATTTCCTTCTATAACTGCTCTAAAACCTACATAGATATAATTATGTGCATAATTAAAGGGATTGTGTCCTAAAGATAACTAAAATGGAGGCATTCCAAAAAATGTTGCTTGTTTCAGCTAGTCTCACCATGTGATCCTTGAGCACCTCAGACAAATTATCTGGCTTTTTGATTATGCTTCGTGTATCAAACCAAACCCTTGTTGACTGATATTAAAACATGTATTTTTATTCAGAAGATCTCTTTATACTATATATTTAAAATATAAGGAGTTTTCCTCTCGTCCATATATTACTTAGGTTTTCCTGCACTTTATGAATGCTGGGGATTTAGTTGAAGCAGTCTTGAAATGTGACTAGCAAAAATTTCATAAAGATTTGTTCATTCATTCATTCATTTCCAATATTTATGAAATACTCACCCCTAATTGATTCTGGATAGGTAACAATAAAATTAAACTTTTGATGCACACAACAGTCATGGTAAAAACACATATACAATGTATTTCCTAAAAATTAGCAGGGATGAGCCAATCTCACCATCTTCCATGAAAGAAGACATGAAAATGGTAAAATAGATGTGACTTTTTAAAAGAAATGTGTTTTCACCTGGGATGCGTGATATATGTGCCCCCAAAACCTTTAGTGAAGCCTTCAAAGCACCTCCAAAAATTGCTTCTAAATTCAATTTTTATTGTGGCAAAAGAGAAGCAATCATACTAACTTTAATTAAAAGGATTTAATGTAGTTTTAAAGAAAGGTAAGTGAGTTTCTTCCCGAGCCAGATTAATTTTTTTTGAGGAATGTGGCCCCTGGTCCACTTTTCAAAGTTCAGTGTGTCTTGTCTCCCAAAATGTCACATGCCTTTGCTCTGTGCATACCTCTTCAGACATTGCATACTTGTTAGACTGGGGCAGCAATTGCACTAAAGCAATGGATATACATTGTATTGACCATCAAGCACATTGTTCCACCAATGCTCTCATTAGATATTTGCTAGTCACATTGGTACTGCCAAGAGCTGCCCCAAGTAGAGCTGTGCTGAGAAAATCTAGGTTTGTGGTGGGTTACTCATTTCTATTGTCCATTAGTTGGTAGCAAAATGAGCTTGTCTGTGAAGGCTGTTAGGGTTGAAAGGTGAACTTAGCTTCACCCTCCTCAGCCTGCTATGTCTTCATGTACTGTTTCTCACAGGAACTTGGGTTAGGGAAGGAACACGTGCCTGCCAAAAAAAGATCAGTTATTGCTGCAAAACATGTGGAAGCCAAAAGAGACAAAGGTAGAGAAACTCTGTTCCGTTTGTGATTCTTTCAGTGTCCCAGGAACGGACAAAGCTTTCCTTGAAAATTCACACATTTATGTGTAGAAGTTTAAAAGCTCCAGATCTCCCACACCCATTAGAAAGCAACATGGCTTTCTAATGTTCCGAAACTTAAGCACAGGTCCCACAAAGGCTCCGCTGCCACAGAGCTTCTTCCTGATTTCCAGCCTTACAACTTGCAGACACTGTGTACAAGTTGATTTTAAAGCAGCACTTTCATTCACTTGAAACGCTTCCTTCAACAAATTTCAGTGGTGGCACTAGGAAAATACTACCATAAAGAACAAACTATGGGGATCAGGATGGGACAGGTGAGGCCCAATGAGTTCCTGGAATTGGACTGAGCTTTGATCCCATATATTAGATTTTGAAAAGTAATATTATAGCATATTTTATCTTAATACCCTCATTATAAATATATTTCCTTTTAAGGACACCTTGATGAAGTTGATGGAATTATTCATTTAAGGCACAGTGCTTACAAACAAGGGTTTTTAATGTGAAAAGGCTCCATTCCCTGCAGTCCAGCTATATGAGTAAGCAGAAAATAAAGTAATTTTAGGAGAAGCGTGCTCCAAACTCCCCACAAATCTGGCACCACATTGAGCAAATATATCTAGGCCAGCCTTCCACAACCTGATGCTCTGCTAATTGAACTGGATTGCAACTACTCTTTGACCAAGCTGGCTGGAAATCCTGGGTGTTAAAATCCCAAAATATTTATCAGATGTCAGGTTTGTAGGAAGCTTGACCTAGACAGAAAGCAGAAAGCTGTCATAAAGGAAAGCCCATACGATATCAGAGGAAGAACCTAAATATCGCTTTCTTCAAAATACCTAGTGCTGTCTCTAACTGCTTCATATTTAGCTTCAAAGTCATTTGAGAAATTGCTCCAGCTTCTATATTATACAAAAAGCCATCACAGGGCAAAAGAGGCATAATCACAAACTTGAGATTAAGGAGTACACAAGCATTATCTAGATGACAGGCTGCAGAACGCAACAAAATCATCCAAGTTTCCTCAATAGGCATGAGTCACTGGGATTTTGATACAGCCTTCTTAGGCTTGGCCTCTGCTTACAATTAACCTTTGTTAAGGTCCTTGCTCTCTATATTGTTTAATGAAATGAAACAAAAGCAAACAAGAAATTGCTACCAGAATTACATTAGCGGTGAAATGATGGTCATGATTTGCTCTGTCACCATTGGGAAAATTGGAAGAAATTCACCTATGGAGGGGAACAGGCTTTTGATGTGACTCAGGACTTTATCTGTGGAGGTGGGCTTTCAGCAACAGTATTTTGCTTGCGCTAATTGACCTAATATTACACCTCAGTTCTACAGCAAGTACCAAATGCATTTCCTTAGCACTCAGCAGAATCTAAGCATAAGTGGCAGGACCCAAGAATCAGAAGTCAAACTAAAATAGATGAGTATTTTGGTCAGTATGAAGCTCTTCCATGTAAATGATTGTAAAGGAGTACAGAGATAGCTTTGAAGACGAAATCCGAATAGTTGGTGTAAATGTCAACCGAGCCCTGGAAAGGAAGACAGGGTGAGAGAGAAACTCAAGATACCCCTGCCTTGATTCTGTTTGGTATAAAATCAGGCAGAGGGAAACTCTGACAGGGTTTCAAGATTCTAGTATTATAGCTTATAACAAATTCCAGTTATTTTTGCATCGTCTGTTCCCTGACCTAGTCTGTCTTGAAAGGCTGACAGTAATAGAGATTTTCTAATAGCTTTAATTATGTTTATTATTCACACATTTTTGTCTCTGTGTTAACTCTCCTCTTACTCCATCCCTTCTGCTCCCAAGGTACCTTCTTTCTACCCACAAAAGGACTTAAAAAAAAAACTTTAACCTTGTCTTCAATTTATCCAGACTTCTTCAGGGCCAAACTAGACAGGGTACAGATTGGCTGCTCCTTGAGTGTTCTCCTCTCATTTGCAGTGAATATGATACCTCTACAGGAGGAGTGATTTGAATTGGGATATGGCATTAGAGGAATACTTATTGTGTGCCCTTGCATATTCTGGCTCCATCTGACCAGCTCTTAAGCTCTTTGACCTACCTTCTACCCACAATCTCCTTCCCATCCCAGATCCTTACAGGAAAGTTTGTGGATCTCCTATGTCAGGTCATTTTTCATCTTCACTGCAGAAACAGGAAGGAATTCACCAGCTTAACTGAGGGGTTGCTTTTGCCTACAGGCCTTGATTCCTCACTACAGCCAAGGCAGTGCTAAGTACTATAGATCAGGGTTCCTCAACCTTGGCAACTGGCTGGCTGGGGAATTCTGGGAGTTGAAGTCCGCACAGCTTAGAGTTGCCAAGGTTGAGGAACCCTACTATAGATCCTTATCTGAAACCCTGAGAATCCTTGCAGTGGGCAAGGGGGGAAGCAATGCCACATGTCTGACAACACCATGATGCAAATGGCACAACTTACGTATTTGTATTTGATGATGATCGTGCCATTTTCTTGATGATGTCATCATACACATGTCATTTTGATGTCATAATGGATGTTGCTTTCTGAACCCCAGAACCCTTGATATAGCAGGATGGAGGAAAGACAAAGGGAGAGGAAGCGAGGAACCAATTTGACAGCTTTCTGCATCAAGTTTTAACATTTGATGGTTAAACTTGTAGGAAAGAGGCACCAGGTATGTGTCCATCTTTGCATGTTTTGGGTATTTATCAAAATAAAGTAAAAAATAACCCAAATGGCAATTTTTGTATTTTTGAGAAAGGGGTGTAAAAGAAAAGCTGCCACTCCTGTTATTATCTCCTATCAAATGACAGTGGCTATTGTTTATGTGGAAAACACTTTGTTTAACATGTGTATCACTAAAATACTTAATTCTCTTCAGAATGTTCTCTTGCCAAGAATATAGGAAAAATGTGGCTTCCAAGCTTTAAACTGAGATGGTTCTCTCCTGGTTGCCTCTCTTCTGAGGCTACTGATCTGTGGGAGAATGGGTGGCATCAGCCATATTAGCAAATTTTGAAATGGAAAACTACTGATAACAGTGGTTGACCTTGATTTCCAAAGAAATCATTCCCACACTGAAGACTGCTGGATCAGCCAGGGAAATGACAAGCTGCTTTATTTCTCTGGACTGCTGTGGTTTCCTTGGGCTTGTAAGAAGATTTAGAACCTGGGGCTTCATGGGGGTCTATAACTTTAAAACAAAAACAGCATGTTCTGTAATGGAAGAAAATAGCTGCGAGAGAGGGGGGAAAGAGTTCTGTTATTTTTCCTTAAACAAAATGCATGACTTGTACAAATCTTGATTCTAGGAACACCTTGGGAAAAATATCATAGCTATTGCAGCCAAACAGTACCTCCCTGCATTTTTTCAGGTTAAGAAGAAGTGGTGCCATGGAAGAACTGTCCTTGCACCACTCTCTCCTACCTTTGCTGAGCCAATTAAAGTTTAGATGGGGGAATTTTTGTTGGCAGATGCTGGGAAAGCCTTTAGCCCAGGAGAGGTCAAAAAAGTCACACACCAAGCATTTCTATAAAAATAATTTATTTACAGAAAGCAAAAAACAAAAGCAAAATATATTTAAAGGACTTAGCTCCCTTTGGAGCAAGCCTTGCTTGGCTACATTGCCGGCAGAGAAAAAAAGAGGAAGTAAGAACAAGTCCGGGCAGGTTTCCTCTCCCCCCCCCCCCAGGCGATTTGCATGAAGCACGTGAGAGGAGACAATCAATTGCAACCTTTTCACCCGGCCAAAATGACTAGGCACAACAGCAGCTTAATCTGTTAGTAGGAAAAACTCAACAATTTTAGCACACTCAGCTGAACACCCTTAGGCCTAGCTTACCTAAAGTGCTAAGCAAAAATGTAATCTCTTTGGTTCTGATTTAACCTGTTGTGGGAACCCAGCCATTATAATTTCTAGATCATGCTTTATTACTTACAATGATGTGTGAACCCACCCAACCAACAAACTATGTTTAAACAAATCTTGGCTTAGCATGTGAAACCTATCTTGGAATCTTCCATGCAGTTGGGATGCCTACACAAAGATTTCCCCTTCAGACCTCGAACTCAATGCTTGAAAACCTGAGGCTGAAAATGATGGAAATAGGCACTGGGGACATGCTGTCTGAGAGGACTTCTTGGAGTTGAAGTCCACACAACTTAAAGTTGCCACCATTGAGAAACACTGCTTTAGAGGATGCACAGACCTGTACGTGCAACATTAAACTAACCTATTCCTATCTGCCTAGTTAATACCATGTAGGGCAGGACTGGTCAACTTTCTCAGGCCAACTCTGACAACTGGTCTTTGAGTGATGCTCCAGGGGTTGCACTTGCAAAAGGGGAGGGGGCAGTGAGCCCAATAAATAAATTTCATTTCTTTTCACTCAAAGTAAATGCACTTAATATATAATTATATGAATTAAGAATAATTAATATATAATTATATTTGAATGGTTTTTTCCTTCCATCAGCTTAAAAATTGCAATGGGGGGGGTCAAATTTTAGAGGAGTTTTCAGAATTCCAGAAGTTTCATCATGGAAGGATACAGCCTGTGGAAAATTAAGCTCCTTACATTGCAGCATCATATTAACTAAAGTTTTTGAACCAAGGTATAAGTGCATGCAGAAACAGAATATTCAGTTTTTCAGATGAACTCTTCAATATTTTTGTTAGTCTCCTCTCAGGTGGCAGATGATGGATCTGCTCCTTCTGCTGGGGAATTCTGGAGGAGGGATTGGGGAATTCCTGAGGCAATTCCTGAGGAACTGGGGAATTCCTGAGGAGACTGAGATTCTAGTCTGCCCTCTGCCATGGAAGCTCGGTTTGTGACTTTGGACTAGTTGCTCTTGCTCACCTACCTCACAGGGTGGTCGCAGTGGGGAACATGGGAGGAAAGAGTGCCATATCTGCCACCTCGAGCTCCTAAGTGAAAAGGTGGGATAAATCAGATAGACAGATGTACCATTTAAAGCCTCCATACTATTTAGGATTTTTCTAAGCATGCAAGATTTGAGTTGCAGCATGCTTTGTTTCAAAATGAAATGCATTCCCTGAGAAATTATTTTCTTCTGCCACTTTTTTCAAAATCATATACTTTGCACTATTTTCAGCCTTTGCATGGTTTACTGTGGTCATATCCAGAAAATCATTCCTAGATGCACCTTCAGAGTCTTCCGAGGTGAAAGTCCTGGAAAGAGCCTGTTATCCTGGACAGACTGGCCATCTGCTCAGTGAAAGCATATCTTAAATCATTAGAATGTTGTGGTAATTGCTGTTGGGTGGCACCTATGCTCTCTTTTCAAAAGCAGTAGACAGGGGAACTGGATATTGTGTGCCTACATGCATATGTCTTAGCTATTACATTGTCTGAAAACATTTTGCCTGCCAGTTTCCTGAGACTATTCTCCTGCGGTTAAAAAAGAAAAAGCTGAAAAAGCAATTCCATGCTCAATATTCTATCTGTCATTGGACTATATAGTTTAGATTAATTGCTCATTGGTGCTTAGGAGGATTTTAAACTCCTGGCTTTGTCCTATGCTTGACAGTATCTGTTCACACCATGAATCCCTACAATGAGATCTAGAAAAATCACAGGCATGTGTTTCACAAAAGGTTTATATGTTTATATTTCTGGATGTCTTTATAACCCACCTGGCCTTTGCAGCAAATTTGGAACTAAATGGAATTTCACAATGTTTTTTGCTCAAATTTCTGTTTGGGCTTAGAGGAACAATGAGATTTTGGAAGTAAAGTACTGTTTCCAAAAAGAAAGAGCTTACCTTCAGCTGTGAAGCAACTCTTAGCAAGAAAATGCTTAAGCCTTTGGCATAAGCATCTAAGCAGTTTTTGAAAATAAAATAGTGCTTGAATTCAACAAAAAGTTTGGATGTCTTCTGAAGCAATGATTGAAAATAAAATATTGTTATGGTTAAGCAAGGCCTTTACTTTTTTACAACTCTCAGCTACGCTGAGCTTTCTTGTCTCATGGCCAGTATAGTCTTATACACCTACTCTTATTCCTTCTTTTGATGACTTTGCTCCAGGAATCATGTGATTAGAGAGCTTTATACAAGGGTCTGATGCATCAGGGAGAGAAGCACCATCCCAACATGCATCCTCAACATGGAAAGCATAGGCCACGGAATTCCTGCATAGAGATGCAGCTGCCTAGGAAGAGGTGAATCTAGTGCGGGCTCGGCCTGCTCTTGATGTTGGCCCCAATGGGGAGGGCAAGACTGACCTAGATCCAGTCAAAGAAGCAGGCAGTGTGAGGTTCTCACTGGCCACAACTTCCTAGAGGTGGGCCCACATGAAAGCAGCCTTTAATCCACACTGCCCTGCATGCAACCCTACGGTATGAGGGTTTTTCAAGTGCAATTGAAAGGGCAAGCCCAGGGGCACTGGGAAGTACAGCCAGTCATGTGCCTGTCTCCTGATCTAGCAGTGTACAAAATCACAGTGCAGCACACTGCAAGTCATCAGCATACCATTCCTGTAACCAGTTCTTAGCTTCTTCTCATTTTACAAATATAAGTCATTTTGGATTACTTCCAAATGAATGCAACTTCAGTTAATGACCCGTATGCAAGCAACAAGACCATCAAGCCTAGTCCAGATCATGTGAAGCTTCGGAGTTCCAGAACTTGAAACCCTATCATGTTTTTCATGTTACAGAAAGCAACTGTAGGAACTGAGAAACAATCAGGCAAAGGAGGGTTTAACCATGCCCCCACACAAATAGATTTCTCTGCTAATCCTGAGAAAGATAGTTAATTAATAGGCATTGAGGGTCTTTTCCATTTACAGTTAATGAAAGCTTCAGGAGGTGCAACTCAAATTAGTGTCATGGTGTTACAAAACAAACTCCAAGGCATTTGGAATCTCTGCAGGTGGGATTTTTTTCTCCCTAGATGTCTTGTCCTTGAAATGATGCATTGCCAGATGGTTTCAGCCATGAGCGTGGTATTCATTGATGATGGAAATTTTCTCAGCAGTTTAAGGTAGTTTCTTGAAAACCCAGCTCTTATCTGAAACATATAAATAAATCAATGCTCAGCAAATTCCAGAATATTTAATTCTGGCAACATTTTAATGGATCTAAGTAACTCTGAAAGAATAAAAGATTTATGTTCCTCTGTAGCAGTAAAAAAAATGTGGGGGGTGCCTGTTTAAAGATATTTCAACTCAGTGTACATTTACCTTTAAAGGTTCCACAAAGTATCTGAAATGTAGGATTTAAACAAAATGGTTGTGTGACATTTTAATTGAGAGGAAGAAGAAACATGAAAAGAAGAACTCCTTAGGTCCTCCAGACCATAAATAATCAGTATAATGACCTAACATGATTTCCCAGTCTTACAGAAGCTATTTATGAAGTTCTTTCCTTACTCAGAAGTAAACCCTATTGAATTAAATGTACTTAATCCCAGATAAATAAGTGCAAACCTATTCACATCTTACAAGGGCTGGATTCACCAAAACTATGATTTGCTTTAATTTTAATGGTCCACATTTGGCTGGATTTACACACTGCCTGGTTAGCCAAAACCAAACCAACCAAACTGTGTTTTATTACAATAAGTGAACCAGCCACTAAACAAGCAAACAGGAAAAAAACAGGGTTGTGTGAACACGATCTTCTTTTACCACAGAATGTGTCAAAGTGTGTGAAACATGGAACAGGAATGTTACTGTAATTTACATTCTCACTCTTCAGCTAAAAAAAGAAAATAAAACTTCTAAAGGACTTTTGAAAATCAATATTTCAATAATCCCACTCTTAGGATTTAGGATTTAAAAGATGCAACATGAAAGAAGGTTTGGGGTGGGTGTAAAGAAGAAATTCAGACATGAGTTCTTTGTTGCAACATTCCTAATTATGTTCAAGTATTCTTTTCCAGCAGGGAGCATCAGGGAAATACATTCCCTAGATCTGCTTCTTCCCTGGCCAATGGGAAGGATCTGATTGGTCGCTCCCATTCAACAATGTTCTTTCTGGGTGGCAGAAGGGCCAGCTTTTCCTTGTCTTGTCCTTCTGTGGCTAATGGACACCAGAATGTGTTGTCCTTCAACTCTGCCACCTCATTGCATATAGTTTATAAGGACAGAGTTATTTTTTCCTGGTTACACTGAACATCATAGAGGCAGAGCATAAGAGCTAAAGTGTGTAAGGTACTCCATCCTGCTCTATTCTCTCTTTTCACAAGTTGTGAAAAGTACCCTTCTTCTGCATCAGATACATGTTTTGATGTCATCTCCATTCTAAATTATTCCAAGCCCATCACTCTTAATATAAAAGGTGATATAAATTTAAATGAATGAATGAATGAATAAATAAATAAAATGTAATCAGCTGACATTTGCAGTACCTGCTTCCTTCAATGGCACCAAAAATTATTCCAATAAAATCATAGCTAGTATCAAAAAGACTTAATTTGGTCTGGGCATTCATAACTTTTGAAATTATCTTCTGGGTTGAATATATATCCACTCTTGTCATTTGCTTAGCTCAGTTCGGGTTCCCAATACAATGTAATGGGAAGGTAAAAAGGATTAGCATACTAAATACAGCATTCTGAAAAGGTCAGCCACCAAAATCTGCCAACTCTTTGTAAGCAAATGTTAAAATCTGGACTGTCTAATTTTGCCAGTTGCAACCCCTAGCAAAGATAGAGCAAGAGACTAAATAAATATTCTGATTGCCACTTCCCATAAATCAGGGTGAGCAGGCTTTCGAATAGCCATTGCTAGTGATGGGACATGGCCTTCACATGAATGTGCGCATACAGGTCTTGACTTGCATTCAGTGCATACAGCCTGTTTCTCTGGCCTGGCACTATCCAAATCTATTGTACAGTAACTCCCAATGAGTGTGCTAGCCGGGGATGATGGGAATTGCAGTTAGATGGGGAAGCTGGTTCAGTGAATTAGCTTGATCCGATAGTGGATAGCTTTGGATTCAGATCTCATCTCTGAGAAAGGGATTATTTCACCTGCATGAACAAAAGGGAACTCTAGAAACATATTTATTTATAATATTTGTAGATATCCCAATCAAGAGACTTTAGGCAGAGTCTCTTGTTCTTTTTGAAGAACAAAAACAATGATTAAAACAAGCAATACAAAGCAAAAGCATTCCAAGATTAAGGCCCACAGTCTTGCAACTGGGGCCAAAAGCCTGGTAAAATTAGAAAAAAAGTTGAACAGCTTTGTGGAGTGCAAGAAGGGAGGGCACTTCATATATCTCCATGGAAAACATGGTCCAGAACATGGGAGCCACTACAGAAAAGGCCTGCCACCTGACAAAGTCCTGTGTACTTCCTGTAGGCAGGTAGTCTCAGCAGGCCCTCCTGAGATTCTTGGTCTGGGTGGGCAGAGTGAATTTGGGCAAGGTGCTATATCCTGCTGCTACTCTGTGTATTCAGAATTTTGAACTGAGTCTGGAACTTTACTGGTAGCCAGTGCAGCAACCTCATTATCGGCATTATCCTGGAACAGCAACGTTGCCCCACTAGCAGTCTGCCTGCCACACTGATGTCTACCCGTCCGGTCAGAGTTGGCAGGAGACACATGCTCAGGGCCGCAACTAGGGGAGGGCAAGCGGGGCATGTGCCCTGGGCGCCACCCTGGGGGCCACCAAAATGAGCGCTGGGAAGTGCCAAAATGGGCGTGGAATGTTTGCCCCAGGTGACACAGACCCTAGTTGCGGCCCTGGACATGTTCTGGGTCCCGTCTACTAGAGAGTTCCATCTGGCAGGACCCAGGAAGAGAGCCTTTTCTGCCATGGCACCCACCCAGGGCCGCAACTAGGGTGGGGGCAACCGGGGCATGTGCCCTGGGCGCCATGCTGGTGGGGTGCCAAAATGAGTGCTGGGGGGTTGCCAAAATGGGCGTGCAATCCATGTTCGCCCCGGGTGACACAGACCCTAGTTGTAGCCCTGCACCCACCCTCTGGAATATCATCCCCCCTGAGATTAGACTTGCCCTGACCCTGCTGGCCTTTTGTAAGGCATTAAAACCTGGCTTTGCCATCTAGCCTGGGGCCCTGGCAGTATGGGTGAGCCCATTTCATGGCTAATCTGAATGTGTCATTGTAAATGTTCTTGGCAGCTATTTTATGATATTGATTTTTTTTTTTTAATGTTGTTTCATCCTGTTTTTATTTTGCTTTTAATTGTTAGCCGCTCAGAGTCATGTATATGAGATGGGCAGTCATATAAATTTTCTAAATAAAATAAAAGTCCCACACCCCATGGCTTCTGCCTTTTCCTTTATATTTTAAGGAGGTTTGGAAGTCTGAAAATGAATGTCTGACAGTTCAGTGTTACAATGTTTTTTGGCCAATTTCAGCATTCTGGGTAAGTTATCTACTAGTAATTAGGCATGGTTAACAACGTCCAATAACAGAAGTGAGATTTAGTCCAATAATATGAATAGACGTCTTTCTATTTATTTCAGTGGAGTTCTCTCCCTGTGTTTCACTCTTGGTCTTCCACTAGAAATTGCCATACCAGGTCCCAGTTCAGACAGAACTTGCCTCCATTTACTTTCTGAGTAATGGAAAAGAACACAGGTAACAGTAGGGTATGCATTAAAGATGACATGTAATTTGGCTCCCATTTCTCAGGTGTTTCTTTTTCTAAGAGTACACGGGAAAGAACTTTAACAAAAAGAATTTTATACGACAGGCCCTACCAGTTTCTCCTGAAGATCAAGGAAGATCCAATGCAATGGATAATTTAAAACAAATTATTCCCCAACCATAAATGCCCAGATATTGTTGGGTTACAATTCTCATCATCCCTGGCTATCATGGTCCATGGGATCTGAGCCTGAGTCAGTCTCTGCTCAGCAAGTCTCTCCTCCTCCCTCTGAGTCTAACTGAGCCTTTGCCTTTCTAGGAATTCTGGGAGTTGTAGTCCCAGTAGACTTGGAGAGCACTAGGTCAGGGAAGGTCATCTTATTCAGCTCATATGATTGTAAAAATAAACTGGAAACATCAGCTGGACTACTTGAAGAAGTAAGAGTTTATAAGATAAATAATTAGTGGTAAATACATTGGGAAATATTAAACCACACTTTTCTCCTCAGTAGAGTTTCCCATTGTTTCTGCTCTTGAATGGTGCCTAGAGCTGCTGAATTTCCTCATGAGGAAACAATGTTTCACAAAATCCCAAGAAGGCCAGGCCATATATTGGCTAAACTGGCTTGGTCATCATGTATACCCCAGTCTGCAAAAATACTTCCTGGTGGGGAAAAAGAAATATTTCCCACAGAATACTTGGGATCAAATTCATAGTTTAGACTTTATTAGGTAGATTAGCGCTGTGTTCCCTCAGGGGATGCCAAAATCCGGAGAGAAGACTAGCAGATCTGTCAAAAAACAGAAAGTGAGAATGACTGGGAGAATATTTGTCTATGCTCTAAGCTGTTTTGCACACATCCCCGCTTTTTCTAAAGCTGTGCTGAGAGATCAGACACCCCCACCAGTCTGTTTTATTTCTCTCTGAAAATCAGTCTGACAAATCATTCATTCTTGGAACTTGGGCAGAATTAATGTCTTCCCACTGGTATTTCTGATATTTCAAAGTTTATGCTCTGAGGACTTTTCTTCTTCAACAGCTTTTTTTTTTAAAGAAGTGTTCACATAATTTGCTAGAAAGCGGGAATAATACTATGCACCTTTTCCAGATTGCATCCTACTGCAATGGGCTGTATTTACAAAGGGAAAAAACAAGGTAGGGAAAGCTTGGAAGGGTGGCTTCTGGCATTTTCTCCAACCCTTTAACCAGGGGTGGCCATTGGAAGTGTCCATATTTTCTTCAGTGTAAAGAAGTAACATGTTGCATCTAGGTACACGTTGTCTGGAGGGACTAAGCAGGGTACGTGCGTAAGGGTTGCCTGCATGTCGGTGGGGATGTGATCAGGGTGGGTGCATATGTGTTGTCTCTATATCCAATCACAATAGTTGTGTGCATTGCTTATTTGTGTGTGCGTCTGTTCTCCCCTTGTGCTAATTTGGTGTGTGTTTGTCTGCAAGTGTGTACTGAGAAGCAGTCAGCTGCATATCCTCTGCTCTGGGCCACATGAGCAGGAGGTGTGGGGGGCGGTTAAGCATGGAGCAGTCAGCAGCATTCCAAACAGCTGCCCAACTGCTTCTGCAGAGCAGGGTTTCTCAACCTCAGCAACTTTAAGATGTGTGGACTTTAACTCCCAGAAGTCCCCAGCTAGCATGCTGGCTGGGGGATTCTGGGAGCTGATGTCCACACATCTTAAAGTTGGTAAGGTTGAGAAACCATGTTCCAGAGGATACATCAAGTGATTTGATTTTTTTCCCCTGGATTTTTTTCTCTCTCTGCATCTCCTGGCCAAATCCAGCCCACCTTCAGACTTGATCCTTCTTTTGCTGGCTCCCCCATCACACCACATGTGGTCCTGTTCCATTCCATTTCTGGAAAGTTATTCTGCTGTTAGACAGACAGACAGTCAGAGTCCTGAGCTTCTTTCCATTATTTCTTTCCAACATTCCACATAAAACAGAATTCATCTTATGGAAAACCAGATGGTTCCTATAGCTGTAAACAGACTAGTTCCAGTTCACATGGATCTTTCTCATTGGGCTCCTGCGAAGGTCTAGTCCTTAACTGTAGGCAAGAATAGTGACATTCAAGATAGTTCTGAAACTTGATATTTTGGCACTCTTGTTCACTTTGGACACTAGCTGGGAGGTGATGTAGAACTAAACTAGATGATATTCAGCTTTTGTTTTTATTTACTTAATTACAGGTATGTGATGCCTTAATCTGGATCAGGACAATCACTCATGGGAAGGGGAAGCCAAATCTTTCCCTTGGACCCTTTGCTTTTCCTTTTTTAAAGAAAAAGATAAAGAAATATGCCCCCGATGCAAGTGCTGGGCTTTTAAAAATTGTTTTTTAAGCTGTTCCTATGGGAAGGGTATTTTTTTCCAAAACCAAGAGTCTAGGACAAAGGATTAACCTTTCCACTAACAGTGTGAAATGGTCCTAATTCAAATCAGGCTACTGCACATTTGCAATTAGGTAAATAATCAAGCGGTGCAAAATGATGCACACTTTGGGCTTTGCCTAGCTTTCCATTTTAAGTGACTTAAATTATGTTCATACAAATAGGCTATTCCCTGAGAAGGTCATAAATTATCCATCATCTCTTTTTAAAAAATACTTTTACTGAAAAAAAAATTAACAAGATAAAAGCAATACAGATATTAGAAAAGGAACAAAGAAAATAAAGAAGAATTGTGAATACGTAAGAAAGAAAATAGAAAAAGAAAAAGAAAGGTAATGAAAAGATTATAAAGAAGCGGCTTCTGATCTTTTTGACAGCAGTTATGAATGCATTTATATTCTCCCCCCCTCTAAGGCTACATCATAATTTCCTTTTTCTATAAGCTACCCTTTCTAATCGTCAAACCCATAAATCACAAATTCATTTTTTTTCTTTTTTCAGCAAAAAGTCCATAAGGGGTTTCCAGTCACTAATAAATGTAATAGTTGATCTTTCTCTAAGCAAGTAAGTTAATTTTGCCATTTATAAATTATCCATCATCTTAACCACATGTGTCTGGCCCAGTGTAGGCATCATACATAAAATAATAATGCTGTGTCTAAGATTTATTGACATAATTTAGATGAAATGTTCTGAATATCCCAAATGCTACATAAATACAAAACAATATTACTGCAAGAGAAAAGCATGTTGCTCTTGCATAATCTGTTTTACTAAATTGTATTGTTTGCAGAAATGCAGTCCAGGTATTTCCATCATGATAAATAAACTTAGACACACAGAACATTAATTTAGGGGGAGGGGCAAAAATATTCCTTGAGATGCTTCTCTTTTCCCTGGATATGGGAATACCACTACATTGTATGACATGTGAATGGTGTAACCTAAATTATAAACTAGATTGACTGTCTATCCTTGGATGTTAATTATTCTCATAATTTCCCAGTAGCCATTTCTTGTCCTAGCATTTGTTTACTCTCTCAATTATTTAGGAAAGCTAAAGTCTACAGAATCTGCATGTGAAGATGCCATGCTATCACAGAGGACTGGAGGAATGAGAAATGCTTGTACTTAATTCAGGCTGCAGAGGCCTGTATTCTGAGAGTGAATAAAATTTTCAGAGAATTCTGATTACAACTTAAAACTTTGTCCTGGAAGACAACTTGTTTCCTATATTTGGGAAAATTATAAAAACTTAGAACAAACTCTAGCATGATGACCCTGATTGTAGAATTACTTTATGCCAGTTTTTTTAAAAGTAACTTTGCTAACACAGGACGACTTTGTGTCACTGTTTGCTGATATAGCTATCTAGTTGTAAATAAAGCTTTATGCTTAGAGTTACTCTGGGAGGGAAGGAAGGAAGGAAGGAAGGAAGGAAGGAAGGAAGGATTTTCACAGTACTGTATATCTTAAAATGTTTGTTACAATATTGGATCTTCATTTGAGGGAGTTAGCATTCTTCAAGCATCCAAAATAAGCACTTTGAAAATTTCCAGTATGTGATGGCTTTTTGTAAGAAATTTTAGATGAGAGCCAATTGGGGTTTAGGAGATGACAAAGGAGGAGAAGGAGGAAAATGGATAATTAAACTATGTGCTTCCAATTATGTTGCAGTCTTCCTCTTCCTTTGGCCATGTCAGCTATTGTAATTACTACTTCCATAGTTACTAGTAGCTTTGTATTTTCCCCAAATTCTATCACAAGAAGTTAATAACAGTCTTGCTGTTTCCTTTCACAAATAATAACATTATTAGTATGCATTACCAAAGTGCTACATATTATGAAAGGATATTAAGCTAGATTGGCTATCTAAACCCTGTGGGCTCTTGGCCTACAACTTCTCCTACCTTGATCATAGGTTGGAAGAAGCTATTTATGGCATTGAATCTACTCTTCTGTTCAGTGCAGGAATCCAAATTAAAGCATCCCATGGATGATATATTTATTTTGGTCAGTGACCAGATAAAACAGAACACATATAAACTAAATACAGCAAAGAAAAAACAAAGAAAAAACGAACCATACACATAGCCATCAGAAATGGCAAAGGTGAATATTCGTATGAATGTACTCTGAGTTCTAATAGTCTAAAATATTAAACTATTAAATATGGTATTAGACAATGGGAGTCAGTATTTCAATTCTACATAACAGAAGATAAGGGAATCAAGTATGAGGGTATACGTCATGTGCGATAGTCAGTTTATTGTGCACATTCACAGGAACTATACAGAACTTTGCTACATTATGGGTGATAACACTTTTCTTGTCTGGGAAGAGGAAATTGACATGAAGTTCCTCTGGATAATTTGGTGCATATAGCAGTAGAGGGAACATGAGTCTTCTTCAGATATCATTGTAGAAGGTGGAGTGCAGCAGCATGTGGAGAATAGATTCAAGTGAACCATTACCACAAGGGCAAGTTCAGCTAAAAACCCTAAGGGTAGACTATTCCATCTGGCTCTGATATATGTTATAACTATTATTTCCTGTTCTGCACTCTGGGAAACATTGCTGATCATTGCTTTCTTCTGTGTAGTACTTCTTCAGCCACATGATGAGGACTTTCATATCCCCAGCTATCATTTCTTAAAGTTAAGTGGCCATTTTCCACACTTCATACAGCTTAATTTACTCTTCTGATATTCATTCTTTTTCTTCTTTAAATCTGTTTGTGTGTCTGTCTTGAAATGTGATCCCCTGAATTGGATACAGTACTCAGAACTGGGGTTTGAGCATTGCAGAATAAAATGAAACTATCACTTCCAGTGGTTTGGACAATATACTTCTATTGATGTAGCCTAAAATTGTCCTTGCCTGTTCTTGCAGGCATGTCAGACCTCTGGCTCATATTCAGCTTTTGATCAATTAGAATTCCAAGATCCTTTTCACTTGTACTGTAACTAAGCCAAATGTCCTCTGTTTTATCTGATTTCTTTTTCCTGAGTGAAAAAGGAAGCTGTTCTTTTTGTATCATTTCTCTAACTTATCAAGATTCTTTTGAATGTTGTTTCTGTCTTCCCAAGTATTAGCTGTCCCCCCTCCCCCATCTTGTATCATTTACAGATCTGATAAGCATTCCCTCCCCAACTCTTCATCCAAGTTGCTAATGAAAATGTTGACAAGTACTAGGCCAAGGGCTGAACCATGAGACATCCCAAACAATACCCAGGCCTTCAAAACTTCACAGTGGAAGAAATCAATGTGATTGCTCAAAAATCTTTGTGAAGACATGAAAAGAAATTCATTTCATAACAGCAGCACCTTGAGATATATACATACACACACACACACACATACACACACACCTTGATATATATATATATATATATATATATATAATAAATATATATAAATATAAATATAAGGGTAGGATAAGAAAATAATAATAATAATAATAATAATAATAATAATAATAATAATAATGATAATAATAATTTTATCCCACCCTTTTATATGTATAACTCAAGGTGGCAAACATACCTAATACTTCTGCCTCCTATTTTCCCCACAACAACAACTGTATGAGGTGGGTTGGGCTGAGAGAATGACCCAGCTGCAGATTCATAAATACACCAAGCTGGGCTGTTATTCCAAACAAGCATAATGCTTGCCCTTCCTTAGTCTTCTGAGAAACCATTGGCCTGGCCTTGTTCCATTAGCAAGTATCTCTTTTACTACATGCTGGAACACCTCATTCCCTTTTGCCTCCTAGGATGGCAGAAAGGGAGAAGGCTAAATGAGTTTGTTTTCCATAGAGTTGGAAATGTGAGGGTGGCAGAGGTCATGGCAGAAGATGTCATTATAGAGGTCATAGCTGGGGGAATGAAAGGGCTTGTCAAGCTTCTGAAAAGATATTAGACCTACTAGAGAGTAGCAGAGGTGATAGCAAGGGGTGTGAAAGCAGTCATCAAATACCTGAAGAGAGATGACATATAACAGAGGTCATAGCAAAGGACACAGTAGGGGGTGCAAAAGGACTCATCAAGTATCAGAAAATATATTACACATAGCAAAGGGTAACAGAAATCATAGCAGAGGTAACAGCAGAGTTCATGAAAGCACTCTTCAAATATCTGCAGAGAGTTTTATCTGTAGGAGAAGGTAGCAGAGGTTCTAGCAACATTTGACCAGACACAGTAATCAGCTACCTCTTGGTTCAGATTCCATCATTCATATCTGTGGGCCAGGTGTATACAAACATCAAATGTTAATTCTAGCAATAAGTATTTAAACTTGTGTCTTTTATACAAAATTGCACTGTATTAAAAGCACACGCACTCACACACAACCAAACCAACCATTAAGATAGCAGAAGGCAAGTCCAGAATCATGGATATTTAGTCAAAAAATAATTCAGCATAACACCAGCTCTTGATTGTCCTGACTGTACTCTTTTGTTTTGATTGTTTCTTTACATTTTTGTCCTCACCCAATTCCATAGTTTCCTCTGTTTTTCTGTAACACAAAATGTTTGCAATGAAGCCTACTCTATTCTTTTTAAGAAAGTCTCCTGATAATAGCCTCCTGCCTTCAGGGAAGAAACAGAATATAGAATGTAGCAGGTTCATCCCATAAATATCTGAAAAGCAAGTCCTCCTAGGAGCCAGCCTATTGATACATTTAAATCCAGTCTCTATCTCAGTGGTTTTTAGCTCCCAGAATTCCTAGCAGCATGCTAATTGGAAATTCTGAGAGTTTGATGTCAACACACCACAATGGTACCAAGTTTTGGAGAAATATTCTAGGTGGTTTTAAAGGGAAAGTAGTGATAAGCACAGCTTGCAGCTTGTCCACATACACATATACAATAAGGAAGTTCATCAGTTTCCACTGTATCACTGAATCACATGGGAATTTGTTCCCTAAATATTGCAACATAGTTCAAGGGAAGTGTTCCTTTTATCTGTTCAGATGTAGAACAGTCATAATATAATAGCAGCTGTAACAAGCATTATCTGCTAACACCGATGTGTGGTGTGTACAGTAGGCTATATGCTACGCCAAAGAAGAAAAGCTTATAGTGCTGTTGAGATTGGTACACGGAAGTTCTGCATAGCTTTAGTCATTCATCTTTGCTGATTGGAATTATTCAGTGATTTCTGCAGAGCTGCAAATCTATCTTAGTTTACACAAGTTCTGGTGTCAATGAAATAGAGCCATGCTGGGTCAGACCAAGCTCCAATCAACCTAGCATTCTGTTCTCAACAGTGCCAAACGAGCATCTCTGGAACCTCAAATGCAGGAGACAAAAATGATGATAATTTTCCCATAGTCTGCTCAATGCCCTTTTTTCCCCCCTGTTCAATCCTGTCCTATTCTTGGAGACTGCCTGGACGAGTCTCTGCAACTTAGCCTTAAAAGCAAAGACTTAGGGACATAGGGACATATGAAAGTTCTCTTCAAAATCCTGATGTATGTCACAAGGAAGACTGCCAAGACCGCTCTCTATCATCCCAGAGAGCCAGATGTGGAATAAAACGTACAAATTACAAGATGGCAGATTCTGACTGAATATCAGGACAATATCCTAGCAATAAAAGCAATGCTATAGTGGAATTAATTACCTGCTGGAAAGGGAGTACCCTTTGGTACCATTGTGATGTGTTGACATCAAACTCTCAGAATTTCCAATTAGTTCCTGCAGCCTTTGTTGAATGCAGGGACATCTCAGGAAGGGATGGGTGGGTAAAAAAAGTCAAAATGGAATCCAAAACTGGGTGATGAAAGCCCCAGCTCTTTTGAGGTGCATCAGTGTAAAAAAGAGGTAGAGCTTCTTTCATTATGTGTTCATCTCTTGCCTTTTTTGACCCCCTCCCTGCTGCTATGTGTACAGACACTTATGGAGGCTTGGTCTGGATCCCTGCATTGAGTTGGGCCAAAGTGTTGACCTCTTGACTTAATGAATCCTTCCAGCTTAATGATCCTAGAAGAGACACATGAGTAACAGAACAGCCATCCATACATTTATTCCCAAGAATTGGTTTCTAATCTCTTTTTGCAATTACCAAAATCAGCAGCCATTAGCACCCTTTCTGGCAGGAAATGCCACACTATCCCTAGGCTATTGTGAAATACAAGGTGGCAGAAATAATTGCTGCCTCAAACCCCCTGTTTTGGAAAAGTAGGACCTCAATGTTGCAAGGCTCCCTTGGAACAGAGCTCATCAGATGGCATATTTGTGTTGTTTCCATGTCACATACTTCCCTGAGTCCAATAAGTATTGCCATGTTTTGCTCAGCCGCAATCTCAGGGCAGTTCATTAATGCAACAGAACTTTACTGTTGGCTCTAGCCTGTTAATCTGCATGCCAATAGGCATATTATTGTATGCATGTATGTATCTAATTCATGCATTCTGGTAATTTTTATCCCAGACGATTGCCCTGTGCTTATTTTCTAGTCTGTAACTGGGGGCCAAAAATACATTTTACAGCACAACTTAACTCCATCATAGATATGGCATTTATTTCACAACTTACCAAGTTGTCATTTATCTCTGAAAGTTTCGTACAATTCTTTTGAAAACAACTCTCAGTGGAAATTTCATGACATGCTCTCCACAAATAATTTTTGCACAGCATGCTGCACTCTTTGTGATGCAGCAGCTTTGACAAAATGCCAGTGTCATCTGTTAGATTTTTTATTGCCCATTTTACCAAATTCTCCTAAGCCATTTGGGAGTGAAATCCAGAACTTTAAACCTTTTTGAAAGAATAATAATTTTCTGAGTGAAGGTATGCAAGGAAGCCTTCAGTTCTTAAAAATAATCACCTATTCTATGTATATTGCCCTTCTCTAAAGCTTGCAGAAGTGCTGTTATATTATTTTAATGTTTATTCCGGCTGGTTCTGAGAATAGCCATCATTATATCATGCAGCTATGTCAAGTGAATCTATGATTTATTGCCAAATTCCAGGGAAGTTATGATGATTATAAATCAAGTTCACAAAGAAGAGAGAGTGAAATTAGTACTGCTGGGTGCCAGTTAATTTTTGCATGACAGATGCTTCAAAAACCAGAATAGAAAGAATGTCATATGACAATAGTTATATTGACAGGAACAGGGTGTGGAATGGGACCCTGGCCAGGTTAACAAAGTGCAGAAGTATTAAGTGGTGTGAAGCAAGACGACATTCTTTAGGCAGTAAAATTGTATTCATTTCAATGGCATTTCAGCAGGCAGAGATGGGCTCCAGATTACATATCACACTCATTGTACTAAAGATGTGCAATTGGAAACAGCACTACGGATTTCAAGGAAATGAAGTGGAATCCAATTTCAGAAGCCCCATTTTGATCCCAACTTGCCATTTCTTCAGTGGGGTTTATTGCCCAGCAAATGTGCATAAGGTTACAGGTAAATCCAATTACACTTCATCTCTAACTGGAACAAAATGTGCAGATTCAACTGTATCTATACATCTTCCTGTTATGTTATTTTCATTTCCACTCTATGTTTAAATTTAAATTATATGCTTTCTGGAATAGAGGGGCCTAGAAGGGCAGACATCCTGTAGGTCATATGCTACGACAGATAAATCCTCTTTCATGTTGTTGCCAAGTGGCAATTGGCACACTATGGCCTGGGATGAGAATATGGGCACTGAAATTATTTCTTTATGGTAACCAAGTTCTTTATGGAATCCAAGTTGGTTAAAGCTTTATACAGCAATAGCTTTCTGAACCTTGCTCAGTAGTTGATATTTTAGCACAGGAATATTACAGATGAAGTGAGGCACTTCAGCCAAAGGTCTAACTGCTATTTGTGCACTAGTTGTAGCTTTTGACCAGTGTCCTAGATAGATGCATAATGGTGAACCAGTCTTGGGATTTCTAATGCATGAATCTTAATAGCAATACTGTCTTGTCCAATTTTAATGAGCTTTCCTAATCTTAGAGATATCAGAATCTCTAGTGGTGCAGTGATCAAAGTCTTGGTCTAAAGCCAGAAAGACCCAGGTTCAAGTCTACCCTCAGCCATAGAAAGTCATTGGGTGACTTCTCTCTCAACCCAACTTACCTCACAGGGTTGTTTTTGATGGAAAAAAGTAAACGGAGTTGGGGTCTTAGAGACAATTTTGATGATGATTGGTGATGATGATGATGATGACAGAATCTCCAAACTGTAAACTTGGTCTTTAAATGGAAGTACAGCCTCCATCCCAAGCAGATAATTCCCTAATTTCTTTGGGGCATTTTTTCCCTAGCAGTTGTGAATTAATGATTTGGGTGATATTTCACCAAAAAAAAAATCATTGAGACATATATTTTAGTTCTAAAGTATCGATTTAACTACTTAATAGCAAAGTGCACCATTTAAGAATTACGGGATTTGCCAAAAAGTAAGAGAGAGAGGGAGTGCACAACTGTCCTTTTCAAGTCAATGACAAAACACCCAATAAGTTCAAACAAAGTTTAATTAATTTTCAACATATAAAACTAAAAGGAGTATCAGTTCAATACTTGTTACTTATGGTTGCAGAGTAACTTAACCATCCATGTGCAAAAGGGTCACATTGAAAAGATCAATGATCCAGAGAGTAATTTCAATAACATGCTATTTTAGGGACACATTAAAAAAAAAAGGAATACCAACCCTCCTATCTACCTGCTTTTTCAAGAGAGCTACAAAAGAATAGCACTGGTATATTCTAAAGCATGTGCTAGTTTCAGTTGATTCAGGGCTTCGTTCAGTACTTCTATTATTCTTTATTGACATGTCAGTGCTGAATTAATTATACACCACAGTATAAGTAGGGTTATATGTCTTAGATTATGAAAAATGGGCATCATCAAGCTGTATTTTGATGTGTCATTGGTGCAATTGCTTTGAGGTCCTCAGATGTGAAACCTGTGCCACAATCTTGTCCCACACAGCCTGTGGCTTGTTGCTCATCCCCAGACTACCAGCATTGTGTTTGCAACACAGTCATCCACATGTCTTTCTATTCCTAGACAGATACCACAGCCATTCCCTTGGCCCCTGGGCAGCAGCATCTTCCTCATGTGAAATACCAAGGATGTGCAAGGAATTGTGAGAGAAAACAGAGCAACCACCACCAAGAGTTGCAGGTCTTTGCTTCCTGGAGGATAGGCAATGAGGCAGAGTTTGGAATAAGACAAGCAATAAGCAAAGCAAAGCAGATAAAGGACTTTTAAAGGATTTTTAACAGTGGGGTTTTGAATCAGAGCTTCATACATTGTACTAAGCCATAATGTGTTTTCATTGGATTTAAAGTGATGTGTGAGCTTAGCATTATAATTTGTAGACAGTTCTCAAATGGTAGATTTGTCCCCTGGGAGGCACATGTTACTTAGCAGGAGGTTACTTAAAAAAAAAAATAGTGGGAGTGCTCAAAGCACTCTTGTTTTTGCCTGGGCAAGACTACAGGTTTGCCCAGGACAGGAGCAAGTTTTGAGAAATGGCTAAACCTGTGGGTCTACTCATCTGTCAAAATGATCCATGTATGGTAATCTATAGTCTCTGGAATGTTTGTGACTATGTACATGTTAGTGAAGTTCATTATTTTTATCCATTACTTTAAATGTCTAGCCTTTCAAGCGGGCAAGGGCGGTGGGGTAAGGAATGAGACATCAGGAGTTTGTGATCTGTTCCACAGTCAGCACCTGGCCATGACTTTGATGTTATAACTGAGCTCCTCTACAGTAGCTCCTTTGGCAATAATATAATCAATTTGATTTCTGTGTACTCTATCCAGTGATGCCCATATATACATGCATCGTATGCTGGTCTATGACCAAAATAAGATTGATTGATCGATTGATTGATTGACTGATTGATGCATGCATCGCTTTGGTTGTTTGAGGACAGTGTTAGCTATGACAAAGTCATTGGAGTGGCAGAAACTGATAAGTTGTTCTCTTAAGAAATATCATCTAACTACATTTTCCTTCTTAATATTTCCATCCTTGGCATTCCAGTCCTCAACCACAAGCAGCACATCTTGCTTGCATGTTCCGTCAATTTCAAATTGAACTTGATCATAAAACTTATGAACTCAAATCTCCTCTTCTGCTTCGGTGGTTAGAGCATATACTTGAATGATCATCATATTAAAGGGTTATCCACAAATCTATATTGTTCTGTCACTGATTGCATTGTAGCCAAGTACTGTTTTTGCTATACCCTTCCTAACTAGAAAAGCAACAGTGTTCCTTCTTTATTTTACACGTCCTGAAAAATGAACAGTATAATCTGTCTGAAATGTCCAATCCTAGCCCATCTCAATTCACTGATTCCTAGGATGTCAATTTGTAGTACAGGTACTCTTCGTTAGTGACCATAATTGGGACCCACAACTCAGTCATTAAGTGAAGCAGTCGCTAGGGAAAACTGTGGCTGTGCTTATGATCTTACTTCAGCTTTTCTTTGCTTCACAGACCTGCAAAGGTCATATATGTGAGGATTGGTCACAAAGTTCCTTTTTCATCACTGTTGTAACTAAACTAAGCAGTCACTAAATGAGGACTACCTGAAGTTTCATTCAATCTTTCACTGTTTTGAACTTTCCCTTGTTCCCACTGTAATTCTGTCATTGTAGCTTCAGATTTCCTTTTCCCATATGGCAACATCAGTAACCAGATGTCCTGAAGCCTTTAATCTGTCCATGTCATAAACAACATTAGTACTCTGAAAGATCCTCAGCTCTTCTTCCATAGAATGTTGTGTGCCATCCGACCTGAGAGGCCCAACATCTGGCACTATATCATCAATCTTATAGTTTATAGTTTATATTCATGTTACTTTTTTGGTAAAATTACAGAAGTCATTTACCACTGCCTTCTCCTGTGCAGTATGAATTGATGCCTTTGTCACTGTCACTAAAGTGATCATCTGCCCCCATCATCTCCTTATATTCTTGCTGTGCAATAGAGGTACCTGCTTGCTTTAGCTGGGCAACTGGGATAACCTTCACATCTTGGGTGACCTTGATGGGAATATACTGTATACTCTTGGCATACACTCCTGGTGTTCTTTGCTCATCCCTTTCAGGGACATCCACCCACCCACCCCCACCCTTACCACAATGAGGCAGGACTTAGGGAGATCTCTCTCTATCACTGAGGGCGTATGCTTCATGAGTATATGGCATTTCTAAAAGTCAGGAACAGATTTCATTTCCTTCTACTTACCTCCAGCCCACCATGAATGCCACTTCCACTTGCATTTTCCTACTCTAAGCTGCAAATAGATTTTTCTGGATTTTGCCAGCATTATTGTTGCTTGTTTTGCCTGTTGAGCTTTACTTTTTTCTAAACAACCCCCTGCACTTTGATTGGTGCTGCATAGAGGAAAAGACCCCCGTCTCTGAGTCAGTAGTTGTTACCCTGTAGCTCTCTAAACTCTGCTACTGCTGCTGTTGAATAATAGGAGCCTAGTAGCATAAACATTATAACACTTGTATGACGTGTAGAATGTCCTTTTTGAAATGTTACTCTTTTTATTTCCCTGAGATACCAACTTGTCCACTGCCAACTGGTGCAGTGTTTCCTCAAGTGACTGGCTGAACACCTTCCCCCTACTGCACCAGGTGAAGCACTATTTTGTCATTGTAGCTTGTGATGGAGGCCTATGGGAGGAACTAAAAATCTTTAGGACCAATCATGAAAGTGTTTTCTGGAGAGGTTTAGGGGGAAAAGCTTCTTGAAGAATAGATGTTCTGAGTTTGGGGAGATCCAAACATGAGGATCCAGACTTGCTTGAAGCAAAATTCTGAGCCTCTCAGAGTTTTATAGTATGTGATTTTAGGTTCCTTAAATGTATAACTATTGATAACTAAAGTACTGTAAATACATTTTGATTCATTTTGGTTTTGTGACTCATGGCCTCTGTTCATATAATATACTTAACCTGGTAACTGAATTAACCTATTATCTGAATATACACAAAAGACTGAAACATCTTCAGGTCAAATGGGCTGAATTTAAACAACATGCTAGGATTACCAAAATACTAGACAAGGTTAAAATGAATTAAGTTTAGCATGTTGTGTGAATGCAGCCACTTGTTCATTCTTAAGGTGTATAGAAACTGAGAAACAGTACTTGTAGGAGACTTTCTTGAAGAGGGGTAATTAGGCCTTACATTTCCTTAATTTTTCTCCTGGGTCTGAGCTATGGTTGGGTGTGATCTGATCTGCACAAAATGCTAAGCCAAGCTGTCTGGATTAATAGCCTATACAAAGTCTAACACAAACAAACAAACCACAGTGTGGCTGACTCTGTGTGAGCCAGGCCATTGACAGACAGAAATGGTTGGTTAGCCTTATGATATATCTGTGTTGGATAGGAAAATTATTAGTCCTTCGTTAGCTTTTAGTTATGGTCATCCTATGTTGCAGTGGGTGTGTAAGAGGGATGGCAGAAAATAGAGGCCAATGTGGGTGGCCATCTTTTCTGCCTATAGAACAAATATGAAAAAAGAGATCCAAGTCCCAAAAGATGACAGTTCTGGAACTAAGATAGGAATTGAGTTTCTGAAGGAATTATTTTGCTTTCCTCTGACTTCTGTTTGGGTTGTACATATGAGTAGGGAGGAGGAGATTGAAGAGAATGTGTAATGTCCCTTTATTATTGCCTTTCCTTAATTACTGTGATTTTCAGTCAAAAGTACGGGATAATGCCAGTAAATAGAATAGAGTGCTGTTGTTGATGAAACACTTCCTTTGGAAAAACTGTACTGATTTCCTAATGACAGATGGAAACCCTATGCTATAAAAGATGCTATTCATGTTTTTATCAGTTGCATTATTCTCCCTTGTGAAATTGGGAAGAATCATATATGGCAAATTACACAGCATAAAATATGAGTCAACAAGTAAGAAATTATTAATGAAAATTGATATCAAATTCTACTACTGCAGAATTCCAGACCTAAGTGGGCAGATGCAAACAGAAAGCTTCCTCCCAAAATAAAAGCCTCACTGATTTCCTAACACAAAGAAGACAAAGAAGTCCAGTTAAAAAAAAACTTCTACTTGTCTGCTAAAGGTACATCCTTTGCATCCAGTAATCCTAATTACAGAAGAACAAATTACTTTGTAACTGTAGTAAAGGTAAAGGTTTCCCTTGACGTAAAGTCCAGTCGTGTCCGACTCTAGGGGGCGGTGCTCATCTCCGTTTCTAAGCCTTAGAGCCGGCGTTGTCCGTAGACACTTCCGGGTCATGTGGCCAGCATGACGACACGAAACGCCGTTACCTTCCCACCGAAGTGGTACCTATTCATCTACTCACATTTGCATGTTTTCGAACTGCTAGGTGAGCAGGAGCTGGGACTAGCGACGGGAGCTCACCCCACCGCGCGGTTTCGAACCGCCGACCTTCTGATCGGCAGCTCACCGGTTTAATCCGCAGCGCCACCGCGTCCCATACTGTAAGTAACTGTAAGTGTGCAAAAACTGAAAAGATGACAGTTCTGGAGGGTGATTTGAAGACATATAATAAATAGAGATGACTGACATTTTAATTTATCTTTATTTATTTAATTAAGAAAACAATCTTTAATCTTAAAGAAAAAAGAAAAGAAAAAAGTTGAAAGTATAAACTAAAAATACAAACTAAGGAGAAGAAAAAAAAAAGAAAAAAACTATCTTACATTTTATACTTAACAATAGTCGCTGGTTTACTAATGGATTCAATACTATAATATCAATAATACAAGATATTATTGTAAGATATCACAAAAGCTTTGTTATAGTAACACACATTGCTGCATCTTTTGATTAGTAGAAAATATTGCCTTTTCCAAAACAGATAGATCAGACATTTCCAGCAACCATCCCTTGACATCTAGAATAATATAACTTTTCAAATTTCGTAACCAAATTCTTTTCTTCAGCAAAGGATCGTTACCTTGTCGTGGTGCTGGAGCTTGAGCACCTCAATGATGCCATGAGCTAAACCATGAAGGGCCACCCAAGATGGGAAGGTCATGACAGAGAGGTCAGACTAAATGTGATCCCTGGGGAAGGTAATGGCAACCCACCCCAGTATTCTTGCCATGAAAACGAAATGGATCAGTACAACCAGAGATATGTCGGTATACCATTAGAAGATAAGACCCCCAGGTCGGAAGATGGTCAAAATGCTACTGGGGAGGAACAGAGGATGAGTTCAACTAGCCCCAAACATGATGACGCAGCTAGCTCAAAGCCGAAAGGACGGCTAGCGGCTGACGGTGCTGGTGGTGAACAGCGAATCCAATGTTCTAAGGATCAACACACCACTGGAACCTGGAAGGTAAGATCTATGAGCCAGGGCAAATTGGATGTGGTTATTGGTGAGATGTCAAGATTAAAGATAGACATTTTGGGCATTGGTGAACTGAAATGGACTGGAATGGGCCACTTCACATCAAATGACCACCAGATCTACTACTGTGGACAAGAGGACCACAGAAGAAATGGAGTAGCCTTCATAATTAATAGTAAAGTGGCTAAAGCAGTGCTTGGATACGATCCAAAAAACGATAGAATGATCTCAATTCGAATTCAGGGCAAGCCATCTAACATCACAGTGATCCAAATATATGCCCCAACCACAGATGCTGAAGAAGCTGAAGTAGAGCGGTTCTTTGAGGATCTGCAGCACCTACTGGACAACACGCCTAAAAGAGATGTTATTCTCATCACGGGAGACTGGAATGCTAAGGTGGGCAGTCAAATGGCACCTGGAATTACAGGTAAGCATGGCCTGGGAGAACAAAACGAAGCAGGACATAGGCTGATAGAATTTTGCCAAGACAACTCACTCTGCATAACAAACACTCTCTTCCGACAACCTAAGAGACGGCTTTATACGTGGACTTCACCAGATGGACAACACCGAAATCAGATTGACTAGATCCTTTGCAGCCAAAGGTGGCGGACATCTATACAGTCGGTAAAAACAAGACCTGGAGCTGACTATAGTTCAGATCACGAACTTCTTCTTGCACAATTTAGGATCAGACTAAAGAGATTAGGGAAGACCCACAGATCAGCTAAATATGAGCTCACTGATATTCCTAAGGAATATGCAGTGGAGGTGAAGAATAGATTTAAGGGACTGGACTTAGTAGATAGGGTCCCAGAAGAACTATGGACAGAAGTTCGCAACATTGTTCAGGAGGCGGCAACAAAATACAACCCAAAGAAAAAGAAAACCAAGAAGGCAAAATGGCTGTCTGCTGAGACACTAGAAGTAGCCCAAGAAAGAAGGAAAGCAAAAGGCAACAGCGATAGGGGAAGATATGCCCAATTAAATGCAAAATTCCAGAGGTTAGCCAGAAGAGATAAGGAATTATTTTTAAACAAGCGATGCGTGAAAGTGGAAGAAGACAATAGAATAGGAAGGACAAGAGACCTCTTCCAGAAAATTAGAAACATCGGATGTAAATTCCAGGCCAAAATGGGTATGATCAAAAACAAAGATGGCAAGGACCTAACAGAAGAAGAAGAGATCAAGAAAAGGTGGCAAGAATATACAGAAGACCTGTATAGGAAGGATAACAATATCGGGGATAGCTTTGACGGTGTGGTCGGTGAGCTAGAGCCAGACATCCTGAAGAGTGAGGTTGAGTGGGCCTTAAGAAGCATTGCTAATAACAAGGCAACAGGAGACGACGGCATCCCAGCTGAACTGTTTAAAATCTTGCGAGATGATGCTGTCAAGGTAATGCGTGCTATATGCCAGCAAATTTGGAAGACACAAGAATGGCCATCAGACTGGAAAAAATCAACTTATATTCCCATACCAAAAAAGGGAAACACTAAAGAATGTTCAAACTATCGAACAGTGGCACTCATTTCACATGCCAGTAAGGTAATGCTCAAGATCCTGCAAGGTAGACTTCAGCAATTCATGGAGCAAGAATTGAGGAGAGTGGAAGGCAAAAGGAAGAGGGGCCGACCAAGGGCAAGGTGGATGGATGATATTCTAGAGGTGACAGACTCGTCCCTGGGGGAGCTGGGGGTGTTGACGACCGACAGGAAGCTCTGGCATGGGCTGCCCCATGAAGTCACAAAGAGTCGGAAGCGACTAACTGAATAAATAAAGAAACCAAATTCTTTTAGCCCCCCCCCCCATGCTCAATGCAACCATAATTTCTGATAAACAGTCAAATTCCAAAGCTTGGTATTTAATTCACGATGGCTGACATTTTGTTCATTTCATATTTGAGAGGAATTTATCAAGAGAATGAGTAGGCTGCATTCACCCATCCAGTTTCCAGTGTAGGTCATCCACCAAGAGGACCAAAATAGTCTCCTGGCCAGAAACCGATTGAAGTAGGTATAGATTTGTTGATTCGGGAAACCTTGGCATACTTAGGTAAAGGTAAAGGTTTCCCTTGACATTAAGTCCAATCGTATCCGACTCTAGGGGGCGGTGCTCATCTCCGTTTCAAAGCCGAAGAGCCGGCATTTGTCCGTAGACACTTACGTGGTCATGTGGCCAGCATGACTAAACAGAATGCCGTTACCTGCTCGCTGAAGCGGTACCTATTAATCTACTCACATTTGCATGTTTTCGAACAGCTAGGTTGGCTGGAGCTGGGACTAGAAACGGGAGCTCACCCCATCACGCGGATTCGAACCTCCGACCTTCCGATCAGCAGGCTCAGCAGCTCAGCAGCTTAACCCGCAGCGCCACCGCGTCCCTTCTGGAAAAAATGGCTTTGATCTCCTGTGTTTCGGCAATTTCCATGTTGTGAATAGTATGGTTTAGTGGTTGACTTGGGTTGCACTGGGGCAGCTTACTGGGTGACTTTGGGCCAGTCATTGTAGAGAGGAAGGAAGATGACCTTGGTAGAGGTAAGCAGGAGCCATTGCCTGGGCAAAAGGGGGCCAAAGCATTTTTTAAGTCCAGAATAATAAGATAACATTTTGAAGTGACTCAGGTAAATGCTTCCCTGATTCACTGGAGTATAAGAAGGAGGAGAAGGAACAGCACAATCAGACTTGCAAGATTCTATTATTAGAGCCAATCTCAATCAGACTAGTTTTAGCCTTCCTGTGGAGTTGATTTCCTGGTCTGCCCTGCCTAGCGTGGCTGACGGTCTTTCTCTCAGCTCAGTCAATCTCACAGGGTTGTGGTGAGGAATAATGAGAGGATTATTACTTTTGTTCCTGCAATTTTTATCCATATGCAGATTAAGAGCCTTATGAGCAACCCTTCTTTCAAGTTCCTTAGGCGAAGAGAGAAAGAGGGGCAATGGCTGCTGAGCTCTTACATGACATCTGTGGAACATTATCCAAATGGAGCTTGAAAAGGAAGGGAAAGAAGGAAAGGAAAGGAAAGGAAAGGAAAGGAAAAAGGAAAGGAAAGGAAAGGAAAGGAAAGGAAAGGAAAGGAAAGGAAAGGAAAGGAAAGGAAAGGTATATCTGGAGTCCAAAGGAATCAGTCATGGTTTGGAGATTAAAAGAGGGAAGGGAGTGAAGGTGAATGAATGAGCTGTCCCCCCAAATTGCCACAAAAAATCCCTTTAGAATTCTATGCTACGTTTACACTTTCAAAAGTCTCTCCCTTTTTTCATGGATAATGTGAGAATATATTTCATGTCATGTACAACAAATACAGACACCCAGCATTGCCTAGCTATAGGCGTGGACTGGAACGTTTTGCCAGAGAACCCAACCTCTGGCAAAAATGATCAAAGAACTTCACCTTATCTCATCCTGACAAAATGAATGAGGGGAAAAAAAAAAAACCCTTAACTTGTAGGTCATTTTCCCAGGGGGGCTACTGCTGAATATGTCTGGCATGCTTACAGAGAAACAAGAAATTTCAAAAGACAAACAAGTTTAACAGATTATTCCAATATTAACGGCACCTGTTCATTGCAGCTGAAAGCTATGGAACCCTTTGTTATGCCTAAGCATGGCATAAGAACTATAATTAATGATGAATAAGCATTCAGATTTTTGATAGAGCCATGGGGACTCACTGAACTGGAAAAATAAATAAGATTTTTTAAAAACTTAGCTGCTTATAGCCTCTGGTGAAGAAAATCACCCTTTTATGCGTGTATCTAAAAATTTGTTAACTATTTGTTATTACTCTATTTGGAAACGTGCTTTAAATAATAAAGTTAATTATTTCTATTCATTCAATAATGCATTCTTTGGACCAACTAAGTCTTTGCTTTGAGGACATGAAGATTTTTTAAATTAAAAACCTGGCACATCCAGATTAATTCAGGGCAGAACTCCAGATTCTACATTTTCTAATTCACTGGATGAAAGGTAAAGAGAAGCTCGATTCTGATACCTACATAAGCTGTGCAACAATACAAAATAATATACTATTGCTTTCTTCTTCAAGATGAGGTAGAGATAGAGATAGAGATATTTTTCCAATCTAGCCTATAAACCTGGAATCTCCTACTGGTTTCCCATCCATATACTAACCAGGTCTGACTCTGGTTAGTTTTTTTCTAGATCAGTCAAGATTGGCTAGGTGCTTCACCCACTGGACACACACAGTAATATTCCACATCTCTGGGTAAAATTAGGCTTCTCTTGAACAATACATTCAATGATACGTATAACCTGAGAATTGTTCAGTTATGCATATATTTGCTCTTGTATTACTTGATTATTGTGTATTAATCAGCCTGCCAATAAGTTTCCTGATTTCACTGAAAAAATAGGATGTTTAAGAGACAGCTTTTGCCTACATGCTATGTCTGTGATAACCCCATTTGCCCAGGAAAGTCATCACTTGTGTAGAAGGCATGCTACACAAAGAAGTGGAATAATAATTTCTCTTTTGGGGGGCTCCTGAACATATACAATCTTTCCTTGCTCAGCAGAAATAGATAATGAGTTAAATATTTTGTGGCTTGGATGGGCCATGCAGCCTCCCCATTTTCCCCCCTTCCCAAAGCAACATCAATCAATCAATCAATCAATCAATCAAGGAAAACAGTGGAAAGGTTTTTTGAAGCATAACTAAAAATGCAAAGGGAAGTTTCAGCCAATAGTAATTTTTAATGTGACAGAAAGGGGAAAATATGAAATAAGTGGAGCAGAGTAATCATGTTAACTGCATTTAATTAAATCAAAACAAATTTAATTTAGGTTTTGTCTTGCTCCACCAATTTCTATGTCTTGGCCCAGCCCACTTGTTGAAATGCAGCTCCAGGCATGCCATTTGATTACTTTCCCTCCCTGCATCACATCATTTAGGTCCTGCTTTTTTCCCTTCAGTTTTGATGTGCCAGATGAACCAGATCCAGCACCCTCTTTGACCAAGCTGATGTTAGCTGATTTACACCCTTTGGTCTTTTCTCTCAACATTTCCCCTTTCTCCAGAAAGACCCTCTCATTCTCAGAACTCATGCCAAAAGCCCTTCAAGATCTGCATCTGATAAAATCTCATTGTGGGAAGTTTGAATGCACCTGGCTTCCAGACCTGGTTGTGTGAATACCAATGATAAAAAGGAAAAAAAAAAGAAGAGAGAGAAGAATTGTACATTTATTTCTGAGAACATGGCCTCCATCCAATAATGTGTTGTATTTGTCAAGTGTGTCTGACTGAAGTCCTTTATCATATGCTGCTGAAATGACTTGCTTGGAAGAAATGTGGATCATTAATAAAAGGGATGAATTGCTCTTTGTTCTTTGTGACTGCACCTCGTCTCTGCATTGTACATTCCAATGTCCATTCACACTTCATTACCTGGTTGATAATTAGGTTATTAGATCACTAGAAAGAACTTGGGGTAGAGGCAAGAAAGTAAATGCTTCCTGAAACATCCCCAAGGGACTGAATAGTAGTGGCCAGACTTCATGCACTGGTAACCACTGGCATGAATGTTGACTTGTCAAAAATAATCATTCTTTTCCACCTTGCCAGCCTTGTAAATTGGTTAATCTCTATGTGCTATGTGATATCAGTGAAGCATAAAATAGGGATAGGATTAATTGTTGGAATATTTTAACTCCATACCATCCAGATTCTTATTATGTAGATTTGGTGTTCTGCACCATACTTGCATATTTGAAGAAGTTAAGATGATATAGAGGTGAAGTCACAGACTGTTTTTGTGACACAGTACATGTAACATCTATGAAGGACATGAACTTATGTGTATGACATATTTTAGGCAGAAAGCTGACTGGACTTAATGAAGTGGGCCTTCAGGCTACATCTGTTTTTATCTAATGATGGACATCTAATGGTAGAGGTATACATACTGCTGTGTTGGGAGATCTATTAAGGCAAGCGCTGTCTACAGAACAGGTGATGTATTGCATCTGAATAGTGCATCAGCCTACCTTCTTCAATAGTGGACAATTCTATAGCCTCAGATGTGTATCCAAATCCTTTTAGATAGTCTCCTCTCAAATTGTGCCACCAAATTTTGGTCACATGATTGCTGAAAATTGTTCCTTGCTATTTTAACATAGGATCAAAAGGTTCTCCCTAAAAAAATTTTAAGTTTTTTTTAAAGAATCCAAACTATCACACCTCCCCCTCAAATTACAAAAGAAATGGAACCGTTATGAGACATGGCTCCACTACTGTCTATCATATCATCTTCCCAGTTTTGTGGTCTTCCATCTCCCAATAACTGTAGCTCCAAGCCACCAAAAAGTACTACTCATATTCTATCAACATGTAGTTTCTACTTGCAGTTCTGGAAGCTACTCGCTCGTAGAAGATGTCCTTATTAAAACTTAGGGCTGGAGAACGTGACTGATGTGGACATGGTTTTGAAGGTGACAAGGGTAGCCCCAAGAATTCTCCATTACTATTCCATGCATTCAAACTGAAAGGCAGAGAGGACTGAGAGTAACTCTCAGAGTTCATCAACCACCAATATGATGAGACGTTTTATAAAGTTAGATGTTCTCTATACGTATAATATTTGAAAGATCAAGCTGAACAGGACAATATTCAGTTCATCAGCCTACCTTCTAAAATAAGGTAGAAGTCTATGAAGTTGAGCAGCAAAATTTAACTAGAATTTTAACTAGACATTAAATTTCACTTCCAGGCCAGCCCTACTATTAAAAGTGAGGTGGTAGCATAAGGCAGCAAATGTTGGATGCCATAAAAGAGCAGCACATTGTTGGTTATTTACTCCATTATGATTACAATTTCAGTGCCAAGGGGAAGGCATGCCACAGAATGCTAAAATAATTTAACCGTCTTCAGGAAATATGAACCTTGTGTTTGGATGGTGGGTACCATTTGTTCTTCTGTTTCAGGCAACAAATCATCTTGGACAAGCCCTTTTCAATCTTTTTGTACAATATATTTAAATATCTCATGACAGTGGCATATACTATGTTGTCATTTGTGTGTATAATGTGTGTATAATCAAACTTCATAGAACAAGGATAAAATATAGGGAGGGTTTGAATGTTTAGATAAACATGTGAAGGTTCTGATTAATACCCTAAACATAGAGGTTGGAGAGCAAGATTAGTGTACATTTTCACTTGGTTACATATCCATTCCTGGGCAGAGATGCACAGGGGAAGAATTTCTATTAACAAGAGTTATTTTTCCCTGTCAGAAAAGAAACACCATTATTTCTTTCTAAGATGGCATCCTCCAACCTGGCACTGTCCAGGACTGTTGGGAGCTACAATTCCCAAAATGCACAGCAAGCCCTCTAAAAGTTTTCTTTGCACTATAATTTGTAGTGATTGGTGGAGGAGAACACTAAATAACGTTTAACTATATTTAACTGTATGAATCTAAGTTAATTTTAATTCACTTTAATTCTGATCCTGGTCCTATCCACTTTTGTTGTGTCTTGGTATGGCCCCTTAGTCCCAAGAAAGGTGGGGAGTCCCTCCTGTACATTTGCTGCTGGTATTTCCAGAAGTCACATTAATACTCAAGAAACTTAATGTGCTTGGGAATGACCTAAAGGATCTCAGTGTTTGTTGAAGTAGGACCATTTAAGATGCTGAGGTTTAATTCAGGGAAGAAAAAAGTGACCCATTCCTGAAAAGGCTCTTTAGAAAAAGGTCATCCCAGAAGATGTTATATAGAGAGGAATCCCTTTTATGGATTGATACTGTTCTCCATGGCTTTAGTCTTGTCACCTATTCCATTTTTTTTTTCAGACAATGGACACGTTTAAAATAATGATCTGCAATAAACATTAGATTTGGTTTTAGTATTGTTGTTTATTTATCCCATAAGCAGGTGTTCTCTAAAAAGAATTACTAAGCTTAGCAAATGGCTGAATTGACTCCCAAAGGCACACTCTGATGCAATTATAATGAGGAAAGGCAGGTCATTTTGCGAACCACCCCAACTTCTGAGTGAGGCCCTTGCCCTCTTTGCAAGTTCTATCCATATGGCTCCAACACAACCCAGTGTTGGCTCTGTCACACCCAGCATTGGAGTGTGGAATCCTTGTAGATTTTGATTGTGGTGATTCATACTTTGATGGGGGGAAAAATCCCCACCTCTTTAGTCAGGGCAGCAGTAGAAGACTATTGTAAGACAATGTACATCAATAATTCCAATACTGTAGTATGAATGCAATTTTGTACCAAGAGAATAAATAGGGGAAGAGATGTATGGAAAACAAGCAGACAGAGAGAACAAATAAAAAATAGGCTCCGGTTTTTGAGGATAGGATGCTAATATATTTCCAAGTTCCAGATAAATTAATCTCCATGTTAATTTTATTATATTGGATTAGACTGTGAAATGTGTGTCTGTGTGTGTATGTAGATGCATGTGTGTGTGTGTGTGTGTGTATGTATGTATGTATGTATGTATGTACGTATGATATATATATATCGGCAACTATATCTGAATGTAGCACTGTTGGGAGTGGAGATGGAACACTAAATTTTTGAATGATAGTGTGATAAGAGATACCGATGGTTATGCATTCCTGTTGATTTTAGTATGAGTACACCTTTCTGTACTTTCCAGCATCCTATTGAAACAGGATCAAGATCACATGAAGAATGGGAATCATGGGAAGAAGGGGGCAGAGTCATTGGCACATACCAGTTTACCTGGTCACCTGAGTAGCACTTCTATTAAAGAACAGACAAGAAAAGAAAGAACACTGGGTCCCTAATGCTCATTCTAGTGTGTAAGTATTAACTAGCCATGGGCTCACTCACATCAATTTTTGCAGATCTTAAAAGTCTTGAGAAACAGTGTTGATTAAATGCAGGGGAGATGATAAATTCCCTGACATTCATAGGAAGGCTGGCACACTAAAATAATTCATATTATTTTAGTAGCCAAGCTATTTTTGGAAATAAACAGGAAAA
Source organism: Candoia aspera (assembly GCF_035149785.1). Taxonomy (NCBI): domain Eukaryota; kingdom Metazoa; phylum Chordata; class Lepidosauria; order Squamata; family Candoiidae; genus Candoia; species Candoia aspera. The sequence continues at coordinate 189,189,234 of NC_086154.1, forward strand.
TGGAACAATTTATAGTACTCTCTTTGTTCACATTCCTCTGATATTTTTCTGGATATTTTTGGTAGGCATTTCTAAGCTCATATTGTTTTTGTGCTGTTATCTGAGTAAATTTAGTTTTTGTGCTATTATCTGAGTAAACTTAGAAGCTGAAAAGCAACAGAAACTAGGGAACATTTAGATGCAAACCACTTTGTCATAGAATGAAGTCTTTTTGGCATATTAGGGGAGTTTTCACAAAACTCTGTAAGCTCAGGTGAATAATTTCTTTCATCTGTATTGTCTTAGGCTGCAGTGCAGTGTTCCAGCTTGGTCAAGTCCCTCGGTCAAGTCTTTACATTTGATCGGCTCAAACTAACATAAATAGCTGAAAAGATAAGGCTGTTATTCATTTATTTTAATTTCACTGATTGAATAGAGCTAAATGTTGTCTGTCTTATGCAACTAGTTTTGTAAGATAATGTACTCACCTCATAAAGGTCTCTTCAGGGGTGGTGGTGGTGGCTGAAGGGGGTATCAAAAAGGTCAGGTTTGTGACTGTAACCATGCAATTGAAGCCTAACCCATTTTTTTGCATGTGTCACGCATGCAACATATTTAAATAAAAGGTGGGACTTCACATGGCCATGGTTGCCATCTTTTTTTTTTTTTTGTGGATACTCCTGGGTATATTTACAACTGTAGTTCTACAGAAGTTCAGCAAAACTAAAAAACCAACCCTAGGTAAGTTGAATTCTTCCATGACTGAAGCAAAATCATGGATGGATCTAGACCAAGAGCTCCTAGTGCTTAAGTGATGTGTTAAAAGAAAGCACCTCCCCCCAAAACAAACAGTGGAAAAAACAAAAGATGTTTGTAAATAAACTCCCCCTGGAATTCCATGAATGAGGCAGAACAATGGCATATCAAACCCTCATATGGAAGCAACTCAGCTTCACACCAACTGGTTTTTTTATGAAATGAAACATTTACAGTGGGAAAAAATGGCAGAGAAAGAAAAAGAGATCTCTCAAATAGCAAAAATTGATAGCTTTGGCCAGGGGGGTGATCCAAAGAAAAGACTTCACTTGATGATGGAAAGAGCAGATGGTCTCACTCTATGATCTTCTCCCTTTAGCCTTGCTGGGGCATTGTGTTCAACAGTCAGTGGTAAGTCACATTATTTGCAATTTTTAGGTTTCCAGAAAGAAAGGGCCCCAAGCAAGCATCCCATGAAGAACATGGGCTCACTCCAACAATTCACAGAAGGATCATCAGCAAAGGTTGGCACATAGCCATGTTTAAAGTTCAAAAGAACAGAAAAACAGGCTGTTGCTTTTTTTGACTCAGTTCACCTATTCCTTATTAAATGTTTTAAGAACCTTGAAAACCAGGCTTTTCCAAAGGGCATCTGGGGACATGATGGAAGGCCATACATTCCCTGGGTGTAGGCACATTAGGTTGGATGTTATTGTTTCTTGTATTAGTTTTCTCTACTGTGTTTGAGCTTTTTCTAAGCTGCTGAGAGTCTCTGGACTGGAGTAGCATATAATTCTGGATAATAAATATACTAATACAGGGTTGGGTGGTGCCAGAAAGGACAGTCTTCTTATAACAAAGAATGCACCCATGTTTTGAAAACACTGGGAAAGGCATATCCTGTCTGTCGGTGGAAAGCTGACATTTCTGTCCAGGAGACATCATTTAGTTAGTCCTACATAAGATGGAATTTGAAATTGAATTATGTACAAATGATGAACATGTAATAGCAAAAATGTATAAACCTCTGTTAAGATTTGAAACAAAAGAAAAACAGGTTAAAGATGGCATGACAAAATGGACTATTAATTTTGGATATAATATACAGATGGACATTTGGAAGAGAATCTGGGTAACTGGTATTAAATTTACATTGTGTCATAATTTAAGGTTGTTGTTTTTTTTAATAAAATGATGTCTCATTGGTATATGACACCAGAGAAATTATCAAAAATGTACAAAGGTATTTCAAACCAGTGTTGGAAATGTGAGGGGACATCTTATCATGCATGGTGGACTTGTGAGAAAGCTGAGAAATTCTGGATTCAAATTCATACAATGATGCAAAGGATTTTAAAGATAAATATTGTGAAGACACCAGAACTCTTTTTATCGGGACTTACGGATAATGAATTAGAAAAGACTTAGAGCAGATTGAATTTGTATATAGTTAACTACAGCAAGATTATTGTATGTTCAATGATAGAAGAATAATGAAATTTCCACAGCGGAGGAATGGATTGTGAAAATGTCAGAATTTGCCGAGATGGAAAGTTGACCTGTTCAGTCAAAGAAAAGAACAACAAAAACTTTTCTAAAAGACTGGAAACCTAATATGGAATTTTTACTGAAAGAAGAAAAAAATGATATGATGATTTATGGATTTGGGGATTAAAAAAGATGTGGACTAAGTGAAGGGTTGAAGGGATGTGTATAACATCTAAGTTGGGAAGAAGATTATAAGATTGTAATTATCTGTTGAAAAGAAGATCAGCAGTAATTATATTTCAGAACTTTAGTTTCGTTTCTTTTCTTGCACCTTCTTTCTTCTTCCTTTTCTTTTTCTTTAGGTTTGTATTTTACTCCATCTAAAATTTTTAATAAATATAAATTAAAAAGAGAGACATCAGTTAGTTAGTCCTATGGTAGACCTCTTAAATTTCACCCTTGAAACAGTCTTAAAACTATCCATTGTAATAGCATTCAAAGCAAGGTCAGAAACCACTTCAAAAGTCTTCAGCTTAAGTCCCAAACTTCCATGAAAACATATGGCACCTCCTTGCACGTGGATCAAATAATACTAAATAACTATTTACTCAATGGCCCCAAGACACCAAGGACAGTATTGTTTACATATTTAAATGTTTGTCACTCTGTTAGGGTTTGGGATTGTTTAGACATTCCACAGGGAGAGAAATCATTATGTCTAATAATAACACTTACTCTAAGACAGAATGTCATAAAAATAGAACTTTTCTTACCAAATCTCAGCCAGGAAAACTAATTTAGAGTCTTGTTCTCTAATGCTCTTCTTGTTAGCTAGGTCAGTCGACCATGTTCCTAGACTGGGGTTCCCCAAATATTGACTCCCAAGGATTATTATTATTCATAGTGCTATTAGTTAAAGTAGTATTTATTAAATTATTTTTATATAATAAATGTTTGTGGGTTGATGAACGATCTGAAACCCCATGAAGGTGTCATAACAGTCAGGAACCACACTGAGACAAGGAATAGGTCTCTAGTGTTTTATTACTGCTACATTAGACAGAAAATCCTAACAAGCTGAAGAAGCGTGGGAAGAAACCCAGACAGATAAACCCCAAAAGTCAAGGCGGGTCTGATCTGTGTCTCTTTGAATGGCTGCTTAACTCCTCAGTACTATGCATGTGCTTTCCCCCCTGGATAGGGGCCCCCTCCAGCTCACCATCAGTACTCATGACATCACCCTCCCCTCCAGATTCACATTCCATTTCTGCCCCCTCCCTTCCAGAGTTCCTCCCTCCCTCCAGAGTCTCATGAGAGTCCATCTCCCACTCCAAGCTCCCATGGGAACTGGGCAACGATGGAAATTCTTCAAAGGAAAACTCCTCCAAGGATGAATCAGTGCTGCTCTCCAGGTCTGATAACGCTTCTGGCCCAGGTGGCTGCTGCTGGAATATAGCTAGATAATTAGAGGATTCTCCCCTCCTCCCCCTTGGGAAATGCAAGCCGGAGGTGGAGGGCTGCGGCTCCCCCTCCTCCTCTCTCTCTGGCCCCAGAGCCTCTGGCGGGGGTGGAGGTTGCCAACTGATGAACTCCTCTGCTTGGGATTCCTCTGCTTGCTCAGTCAAGTGAGGAATCTCTCGTAGAGTGCGAGGCCTGGGTTTGTGAAGGAAAAGCTGATGGAATCGTTGAACCAGCGCTGGTGCATGCACATATCTGGCATTTTCCCACGTGCGCTCTTCCTCAGGGTACCCTTTCCAGTGTATTAAATAGTGGATGCCCCTTCCCCTCCTCCTAGAGTCCAGAATTTCCTCGACTTCGTATTCCTCCTCCCCCTCCACAATTACTGGAGGTGGGGTGGCATTTGCGATCGTAAGGTACTTGCGGGAGAGTCTTTGGCTAGCAAGGCTCTGTGAAAGACTGGATGGATTCTCATGGATGCTGGCAGCTTTAAGCGATAAGCCACTGGATTTATCTGCTGTACCACAGTGAAAGGGCCCACAAACGTAGAGTCTAACTTCTTGGAGGGCCTGGTAGAGGTCAAAAACTTGGTAGAGAGCCATACTTTGTCTCCTACCACAATCGCTGGCCCCTCTTGTCTGTGAGCATCTGCAGCTCTCTTGTAAGCACTCCTTGCCCTGTTCAGCTGCTCCTTTAACAACTCCTGTGCGGCTTGTTGCTCTTTAAGAAAATCAGCCATGGCTGGAACAGTTCCCTGCTGGGAGGAGGTGGGCAACACCCGAGGGTTAACCCCGTAGAGTGCTTGGAAAGGAGACATCTTGGTCAAAGATTGCACAGAGTTGTTATAAGTAAATTCTGCCATGGGGAGCAGGGCTGGCCAATTGTCTTGCTGATAAGTGGTGTAACACCTGAGATACCATTGGTTAATTTTCTCAGCTTGCCCGTTACTAGCCGGATGATGCGATGATGATAGGTGGATCTGGACCCCTAATGACTGGAAAAGGGCCCTCCAGAACCTGGAAGTGAACTGAGGGCCTCTGTCACTCACCAAGTGATTTATCATGCCTCTATACCTAAAAACATGGTCCATAAACAACTGTGCTGTGGTTTGCGCAGATGGGAGGCCCTTGCAAGGAATAAAATGCGCCATTTTAGTGAAAAGGTCCACCACCACTAGTATGGAAGTCAGCCCCTGGACCGGGGGTAAATCAGTGATGAAATCCATGGAAATTGTATCCCAAGGCCTACTGGGGGTGGGTAGGGGTTGCAAGAATCCTGTGGGCTTCCCTGGGAGAGGCTTGGCTCATCTACAGGTATGACAAGAAGCAACGTAACCCTTTATGTCTGCAGTCATCTTAGGCCACCAGTAGTCTCTCAGAGCTCTATGGAGGGTTCTGAAAACACCTCTGTGGCCTGCTGTTTGATGATCATAGCAAAGTCTCAGTACTTCTTCCCTCAATGAGGGGGGAATGTATAATCACCCACTATGCCAGAGGATTCCTGCTTCCACATTAAATGGGGAGGCAGTGTCTTGCGGGCCCCTCTGGAGGTCATCCATCGTGGCCCTGGCATACAGGTCCTGTTGCTGCTGAGCTCTGACTCTTGTAAATAGGTCCTCTGCTTGTCTGCCTGCTGCTAAAATCTCTGTCTGGTTCCCCCTCATAGACTGCTCAAAGTTGAGAGGTTGTAATATAGTAGCCTGGACCTCCTGGTGTGTAGCGGGGGTTGCCTGAATGGATTGAGAGAGGGCATCTGCCAAACAGTTCTGCGCCCTGGGAACATAAGAAATAACAAAATTGAAACGGGAGAAAAACTGGCTCCATCTGATTTGGCGTGGGGTGAGGGATCTGGTGTTTTGTAGAAGCTGTAAATTTTTGTGATCAGTGCAGACTTTCACAGGAAAGATTGCACCTTCTAGCCAGTGCCTCCACTCTTGAAATGCTGCTTTAATTGCCAGCAACTCCTTGTTAAAAACATCATAGTTTCTCTCTGCTGGTGAGAGCGTGCGGGAGAAAAATGCACAAGGGAGCAGTGTCTTTCCTTCTTTGTCATTATATTGCAATAAAACAGCAGCGATAGCAAAATCTGAAGCATCTGAATGCATTATGAATTGCTTCGTGGGATCAGGGTGCTTTAAAAGTGGCTGGGATGCAAAGAGTTGCTTAAATTCTTGGAAGGCTGCTTGCTCTCTCTCCCCCCAAATGAATTTTGATCCTTTCTTCAAAAGCTGTGTGAGGGGTTTAGCCCTGTCACTAAATTTATTTATGAATCTCCTGTAGAAATTGGAGAATCCTAGAAAACTTTGTACATCTTTCACATTTTGGGGGGGTTGCCAAGAGAGAATTGCCTGGACCTTAGAAGGATCCATGGATATGCCTTCTGTTGATATTCTATAGCCCAGGAAATGTAATTCAGTTAAATCGAAGGCACACTTCTCTAGCTTGGCAAACAGCTTGTTCTCTCTCAATCTTTGTAAGATATTACGTACATGGGTTACATGAGTTGTAGCATCCTCAGAGAATATTAATATGTCATCTAGATAAATGACCAGATACTTATCTAGTAAATCAGAGAAAATTTGATTCATAAATCAGGAAAATATGGCTCCTGCATTAGTCAAGCCAAAGGGCAAAACAAGGTACTCAAATTTACCAAACCTGGTATCGAAGGCAGTCAGATATTCGTGCCCATCTTTCATCCGGATCAGATTGTACGCATTCCTGAGGTCCAACCTAGGAAAAATGTGTGCTTTCTGTAAGTGATCCAGCAGATCAGATATTAGAGGGAATGGGTAATTTTCCTTGACCGTGACTTTATTGAGGGAGCTGAAATCATGCACAACTCTCATGGGTGCCTCCTGAGTTGCCAGTGCCAACGGGTCAGGCTTCTTTGGTACGAAGAAGGTAGGAGCAGATGCTGGGGAAGTAGATGGTCGGATGAAACCCTTTTGGAGATTAGAATCCAAGTAATATTTTAAGGTGTCTAGTTCTTTGGGGGACATGGGATATTGTTTCCTTGCTGGAATCTTTGCTCCTGGTATCAACTCAATGGTGCAATCACAGTCCCTATGGGGGGGGGGGTAGTGCTGTGGCCTCTTGTTCGCTGAAAACGTCTGCGAAATCTGCATACTTGGCTGGCAACTGGACCCCCCCTGCTTCCGTGACTGCGTTGGTTGCTGGCTTGAATCTTGTGGTGCTGGCATTCCTTAGCTGGGAAGGAGATTGCTCCTTTAGTCCAGTTCAACAATGGGTTGTGGATCTTCAGCCAAGGTGTGCCCAGGACTATAGGCACATTAAGTGATGCAGTAACATAAAGTTGGATCCACTCAGTGTGGTCTCTCGTTGTTAGTTGCAAAGGTTCTGTGAAACTTCTAATCAGCCCTGCCTTGAGGGGCTGGCCGTCAATGGTCTCAACTTCTATGGGACATGGCAATTCTATGGTCGGGATGTTGAGGTCTTGTACAGTCTGTACATCAATAAAATTGGTGGAAGCTCTGGAATCCACAAGGGCCTCTATGTGCATTATGACTGGTAAGTAGTAAAATGATTGCCCGGAATCCTCGGAATGAGCCCTTCTTAATTGATTGATGGTCTCCCTGCTGAGCTCTGTGGAGGGAGACCAACGGAGTTTCCCTGGTTGGAAGTCGAGGTGGAGGTGGCTCTTGGTTCTGCTGCTTGCCCTGGGGCTCTTACGGAATTTGCTTGGCTTCTTGCTGGGCAAGCTCTCACCATATGCCCCGGGACTCCGCAGTAGAAACAGAGGGCTCTCTCTCTCCTTCTCTGTCTCTCAACCTCGGAAATAAGCCTCCTGCTCGCCCCGATCTGCATCGGCTCCTCTGGTCCAGAGTAGAGAGATGCTGCAGAGAGAGCTGGAAATCCTGGAAGCACTCTGAGGCCCCTGCCTTTCCCCACCTGCATCTGTCTGAGCTCTTCTAGCCTGGCGTCTATGACCACAGACAGTTGATATAAACCTTCTATGGTAGCTGGTGTTCCCTGGTGCACTAATTCATTTTTAATGTCTTCATCCAGCCCCTGTTTGAATTGGTCTTCCAGTCCAGATCTCCTGCTAACAGCTTGAAATCAGCAATGTAAATTCCCACCCTCTTGTTGCCTTGCTTGAGCTTCCGAAATTCCCGTCTGGCAGTGACCTCTCTGATCGGGTTGTCAAAGTGTGCTCGGAACCCTGCCAGAAAATTCTGGTAGTTGTTGAGAATTAGGTCATTGTTCTCCACCATGGGAATAGCCCATTTGGCTGCTGGGCCCTTTAGCAGACTTAAAATGAAGGTGACTCTGGTTCGGTCTGTGGGAAACTCTGCCGGTCTGCTGTCGAAAAACATTGTGCGCTGTGTGAGAAAGGTTCTCAACTGTCCTGCTTCTCCTCCAAACTTCTCTGGTAAACTGCCCTGGGATCTCAAGACTACTGGCGGAGCTGCTGCTGCTGCTGCTGGCACCGGTTGTGGGTTAACTGGAGCTGGTTGTTGTAACTGCTGTACCATGGCTGCTTGTAATGTGTTGATCTGGAGATCTACTTGTTGGTGGTGTTGTTGCAATGCTGCTGCCAGTTGTTGGATGGCTTGCCGAATTTCCTGGTTTTCCGAAGACATTTTCCCAAATGTCTCTTCCTTTTTTTGTTCCTCCCTCTTTCAATGGGAGTAGGAGTTTGTTAGGATTGATGTCCTAACAGTCAGGAACCATGCTGAGACAAGGAATAGGTCTCTCATGTTTTATTACTGCTACGTTAGACAGAAAATCCTAACAAACTGAAGAAGTGTGGGAAAAAACCCAGACAGATAAACCCCAAAAGTCAAGGCGGGTCTGATCTGTGTCTCTTGGAATGGCTGCTTAATTCTTCAGTACTACGCATGCGTTTTCCCCCCTGGATAGGGGCCCCCTCCTGCTCACCATCAGTACTCATGACATAAGGGGTCGATGAGCTGAAGAGTTTGGGGACCCGTGTCCAATATTATTAATTTGAAACTTTGCCTTAGAGTTTTAAAGTGCTTAGGACTATAATTTGAAAACGTTTCAGGTTTCTGTTTTCCTCTGTTGTGCAAAACGACAGCAGCAGCAGCAGCAACAAATCCCCACCCTTTTTCTCCATCCATTTCACAAGCACTCCTGCCACTAGGAAACAAGTCCACAATCTGTCTAGTGAAACTGAAAAAGATCAAACAAAGGTCCATAGTTGTTGTGCTCCATTGCTATATAAGCCTTCAGGGAATCTCATGGGCAGGGCAGGGCAGGGCAGGGCAGGGCAGGGCAGGGCACAAGGACACCCATCTAGAATGCTCTGCATTGCATTGCAGGACTACAGCCGCAGTCAAACCAAGAAAATGCAGCTATCCATTATAGAATGCTGTATAGGGTTTTGTGGCCACTGTCCATAGATGAAGTGAATCCTGGGAATGACATTATGCATGGACATTTCACTAGCTATACTAGCTTCTTCAAAGCAGATCTGAAGCATCACTTCTATACTCTGCCCACACAGTGGAGCAGACAGCTCAACAACTAACTGCTACCTGGCAAGTAGATGGTAGCTGAGAGCCTTCTTCCATACTTAAATTATTTTTATGTTTATGAATTTCTATCGCCTAATAATTCTGGGGAAACACCTGTCACATGCCCATTTGTTGCTGAGTTCAGTTTCAGATCTGCTCTGAAGATGCTAGCAGCATGGGTAGTGAAATGTCAGGGTATATTCGTTGTTTCACATGGCATTTCAAGATGAAGCTATTTATCTTACCAGCCACCAAACATGTTCAAACACTTGCCTGAAGTTCTCATTAAGGTTGGCCAGTCTGCTAGCCGGATTGATTTTATGCAGGGGATGTCAAAATCTTTACGTATTTCCCTGCTAATGCATTATACAGTGGCCAAGGGTGTCCTTGGAGGAGGGCAAAAAAGTCAATATGGCAACTGCAGCTATGCAGTTGAAGCCCTGTCTCTTTTCTATGTGTCTCAAGATCATATGCATGTACAAACAGGAGAGACTTTGACTACACAGTTGTGATCACCATCTTGACTTTTTTAACCACCATACCAGGGCTGTATAAATCTGAGGACCCTTAAGATTAGGATTGTCTATATTTCTTTTCCCCAACTAGCAGTTACCTCAACATTTGCAGCTGATATATGGGAGCCTTAAATGTCTCAGAAGAGTAATACATGGGCAGGCTGGGTTTATTGAGGGAATTTGTTTTATTTTGTTTTCTTCTAGCATATATTCTTCTCTGAGACAGTTTGGATGTAGGGTTGATATGGCCCGATAATCTGGCATTATTTGTTGAATGGAAATACTTCGAGAGCTTTAACCTACCTTGGAGAATTTATTTTCAAAGGTTCTCTATTCCTGTTATGTGATGCTTCTGCACATATGAAAACTGTGTTTTTCTGACAGACACGCTCTTTTCAAAACACAATACAATGGAGAGGCCAAAACCAACCCCAGAAGGGGATGGGGGTGGGGGGAGAAAGCCTTTACTGGCTCATGCTAATTTTTCTCATAAACAAGATTTTTTTTTTCTCATAAACAAGGGGAAAGGAAGAGTTTTCTTCCTCCCCTGTTATTGCAAACTGAATTTGAAACCATGCTGAAAGCTAAAGTTAAGTGATGAATGCATTTCCCTTGGGTTTGTTTTATCACCGTTAATTTTAGAAAAAGCTGCAGTGATTACTGGGGGCAGAATGCTCTTGCACTCTCTGTTGCTACAGTATACATGAAAACCATTTGAAATGATGGTCTTCTGTTATGTTTCTTGCTAACAGCAAGGCTATTTTTTTCTTTCTTCCAAAAGGGAGTGGGAAATCTCCAGACAATGGTTGAGAGTGCATCCTTCTATAATTTATAGGTGAAAACTGTTCTTCTAAGGAAGCAAAAATTAACCTATCACACAGATGCACAGCGGTGTCTTCCTGGGCTAGTGGCATTACATCTGCCATCCATATTCAGTCATCATAGCTTCTGGGATTATATATATCCTCACATATCTGGAAGGCAGCTGCTTGAGAAAGGCGGAATATAGTTAGTGTTTTGGAAAGGAAAAGCCTCAGAGATGGGCCATGCAAGCGGAGTGGAGGGTGGGAGAAGGTAAGGCTCAAAGAATAAACAAAGGTTTGTTAACCAGTTTGTTTGTTCATTTATTATTCAAATTTCTATCATCGCCCATCTCCCCCATAACAGGGGGACTCTGGGCGGTTTACAATTTAAAAAAAAGTAACGTAAAAAGTGAAAGTAATGCATGTCTTGATGTTAAACTGCACTTTCAAACTAGTATTTACTGTTAGTTTATTCAATGCAGTGGTAACTTAAACTGGATGTGAAAGAACACGTGGTTTATTTGGAGATTCCTAGCTTAATAGGAGCATATTCTTGGGTCCCACCCAAGGCTTTGATCAGAGATTGGAGAGCATGTACAGAGAAAAAAAGAGAGAAAAAAGCAGGGATTGGACAAATCAGCCAAGATTACTTTGCTTGTTAGCAAGACTGAGTCTAGCTAACACAACCATGATTAAAAGAAATCATGGTTTAGAAGGATGGGTAGATGTAGCATATAAGTCTTTATAGCTTGATTTGGGCATATTAAGCTAGGGGTTAATTATGATGGGAACAAGGCTAACTTTGGCCAGGTTGATATGGTTTCCCCTTCTTTCTTTCTTATACATGGCCCCAAACATGCATACAAAAGGGTTTGATTTCAATTTCAACAGATCATAGTTAAGCTCTAAAAAACCAAAAACTAAATTATGATTAACCTTACTTTTAATTTATTGAAATAATCCATTTTCATAAGCCAGGGTTTGAGATTGCTTCAAACAGACATAAAGACGTTATTAAGATTAACCCCAGTGTCAGGTTCAGATTGCACCACATATTTCAAATGAGTGATACGGCACTTTCAAATTTCTTTTTGGTGCTGCGGCAGGAAAAGGAGGGGGTGAATGAGCTAAGCCAAGTTGGGCTCATTCCTATGATTCTTATGACAATGGAAGGCAGCCACTGTGTGGACAGAAATAAGAGGTGGGTCTCCCTGTGTGTAAGAACCCGCTCCCTTAGAATAAACAGACATGGAAACTCGAGCATGCCTTATTTTCCTTTTGCAAAAAAACAGTAATTTTTGAAAGCTTCAAGCTCACTTGTGTTAAAGGCCAAAAATAACATGCTGGAGTTTTGAAAGGTTTGTATTTCCAATAAGATGGTCTACACCCATGAATGTTATTTCTGTTCCAAAGAAACTCTCATTACCAGTTCAGATCTTGAGTTATCTACCATTAAAATCCATATCTTATACCTTAATATATTTATTTTTACTTTATTTCACCAGTGTTTTTTGGCTGGGTTGGCTGGATTCTCAACCATACTGAATTTTAAAGGCAAAGGTGGTAATTAGTTGGTGGGTTTGTTTCTGAATAACTGGAGAACTTCCAGAAGCTGGTTTTCTAAAGATTGACTTGGCTTTTGTATTTATTGACTGCCAGATACTGAAAAGGAAGTATGGACGATGGGCCAGTTAAATTGCTTTTTACTTAATTATTATGTTGAGCCAGTGCATTACAAAGTAATTGATAGAACTTGTTCTTGAAGAAGATGGGAGTACTGACAGTTTTATGGGTATCATTGGTAAGAGTTAACTAGAAACGTTCTTACCTTTACAAATGCATTTTCTCTCATAGGTCTAAGCAGCCTTTCTCATCCTTTTGACCCTGGAGGAACCCTTGAAATATTTTTCAGGCCTTGGGGAACCCCTGCACATTCAGGCTCAAATATAGGCCCAAAGTTGCAAAATTATTATATTCGTTTCATGTGTAGGCCTGTATATATGCACTAACAGTGTTCTTAAAAATATAAAGAATGAAACTTACCTCTTTAATATGAGGTTGCCCAAATTTGAAATAACGTTTTAAATAAATCGTGATCTCCCAGGGAACCCTAGTGTCTTAACAGTCAGGAATCATGCTGAGAGGAGGAATAGGTCTCTAGTGTTTATTACTGCTACATAAGACATAAAATCCTAACAAACTGAAGAAGCGTGGGAAAAACCCAGACAGATAAACCGCAAAAGCTAAGGCGGGTCTGCTCTGTGTCTCTTTGAATGGCTGCTTAATTCCTCAGTACTACGTATGTGTTTTTCCCCCTGGATAGAGGCCCGCTCCTGCTCGCCATCAGTACTCATGACACCTAGTGACCTCTGGCAGAAATCTAGGGTCCATGGAACCCTGGTTGAGAAACCCTGGTCTAAGGGAAGAAGAACAGTCTTAGAAATCTCAGCATAACTGAAAGTTGAGTAAACTTAGCCAGGAGGATATAAACTGGCAAGAAGAGGGGCAGAGGAAAACATGAAAGAATCAGGGGAAAAATAATGTGAAACTAAAGATGCTGGCTGGGGTGTCTCCAGTGGAATGCTTATACAATTTTAGAGTGTGGCCCTAATACTATTACCAGAAATACATTTCCACCCTTTTGCTCATTCTTCTTAATGGGCTGTAGACTTGCCCCAAAGCCATCTCTTGGTGGCACAATGAATTGTGAGTATATCTGAGAGATGAGAAGATAGAAATGAGAAAATAATAGTACAGAGGGTTAAGATACAGACATGTTGTCCAAAGGCTGTGCCTGAAGATAGTGAAAATCAAACAACTTGGGACATCAGAATGCTCACTGAACATTCATGTTCAAAAATTTTTCTTGATTTTTTTTTAAAGCAAAGTGCAGTCTCCTCAAGGATCTTTCAAATCCTCCATCCAGGAAGAAAAAACACCTATTAACAGTATCACCATTACGAGTTCTTTAGGTTGAACATTAAGGAAAAACAAAATAAAACCAGTTATTTAGGGATGGGCAAAGAATGGAAAAGATTTATGTCAGGCTTATGATGGAACTCAGTAGATGCTAGACTTAATTAGGTTAAATCTAGATTAATGAAACTATTTGGGCAAAGAGAAAATACTTACTTCTTTTTGAAAATATAAATGCCAGCATATGTTCAGGTCTGCTTTTCAGAAAAAAATTGTTCTTGGTTTTTTTTTTTTTTTTTTACTAATTTGATTTTTCCTTGGTAAGATATTTTGAAACATCTATAGGTGCTGAAACCTATAGATGCAGCTCCTAGACTATAAAAATGCTTATGAAATTGTACTATGATGGAGAGAGGAGATTATTAAATGGAGGGCTGTGAGAGACAATTGGGAAGGAGGAGCAGGAGTAGTGGTTAAAATAAAATAATAAGAAAGCTTTGGGAAGGAATTGTTTCAAAGAGATTTGGCCTTAATTGGCTCATTCTAAGCCTGCCTAGGAATTCACTCTTACTGTTTTGGAGATTATTTATTTTCCCCAACTAACATTAAAGACACTCTTCTGAAATCTGTGTGATTCTCACTTCTTGGTTTGCCAGCTACGTGGGACTTGACAAGGACAGAAATGTAATAATATTGATTATATTTAATTCAGATATAAATGAAATCAAATCAAAGTTGGTTTTGTCTCGACCAAACATTACTTTTTGCAGAGCGGCCCACGGCACAGAATGGCCAAGTGCGATCCTTAATCTAGAAAAAAATTGCATACTCCTACTCTATAAACTTTATTTTCCCCAGCAAAAGTTTAACTGATTTTTTTTTTTTAATGTAATAGATTGGTAACATGTTACACAAAGGATTACATACTGGAGGAACTCTTGATTGATTACAAACTAGTAATCAGAAAATCTCCAGGAGTAACATAAAGAGTAAATTCAGAATGGCCAAGTACCTTGGAAACTCAACTCATATTTGAATCAGGCTTCCTAAATAACCCTGGGCCAGTTATTTTTGGTTAGCCTAAGAGCTCCATGGTGAGTACATAGTTTGCCCACAAAATGCCTTAAATCTTTGAGACATCTGCCATCTCTGAGACAATGGACATTCAGTGCCGGTCAGCACAAATAATACCAGGCTAGAAAAATCAATAAGACAATAGCTATGTTCCTAATTTATCATAATGATAAAACGGAATGAACCTTGTACCAAGCTCAGAGAATATAATATAAAATGTAAACAGATTCTTATGCAAAAGTCTGTATTTAGATCCATGTGGCCTACCTCTCACTGCTTCTGTAGAACAAATGCTTTCAGAAGAACCAAAGGGCAGGAGAAATACAATAAGTATTTTCTGACAATAGCTATCCATCATAAGGAAACCAAGTTTCAGTTCTGAACTGTCTGGGCATCTTCCAGAAGAAGGGGTCTGTCTGTCTCTACCTCCCTTTCTGTCACGCACACACACAGAGACACCATGCATATAGATGGAGAGGTAAGGTCACAGGTCTGGGAATATATAATCTAGGAAAACAAAGGCAAATTCAGACATTAAGTTTAGACACTACTTAAATGACATGGTGAGGGAGGGAAGGAGAGAGAAAGAGATAGCGAGAATCCATCCAAACATTCTAGGTAACATGAACATTAACATGTTTAAATCAAAATAGTGTCTCTCCACTGATCCCTCTTCAGCAAAGGATCATTACCTTGTCGTGGTGCTGGAGCTTGAACACCTCAATGATGCCATGAGCTAAACCGTGAAGGGCCACCCAAGACAGGAAGGTCACGACAGAGAGGTCAGACTAAATGTGATCCCTGGGGAAGGTAATGGCAACCCACCCCAGTATTCTTGCCGTGAAAACTAAATGGATCAGTACAACCAGAGATATGTCGGTATACCATCGGAAGATGAGACCCCCAGGTCGGAAGAGGGTCAAAATGCTACTGGGGAGGAACAGAGGATGAGTTCAACTAGCCCCAGATGTGATGACGCAGCTAGCTCAAAGCCGAAAGGACGGCTAGCGGCTGACGGTGCTGGTGGTGAACGGCGAATCCGATGTTCTAAGGACCATTGGAACCTGGAATGTAAGATCTATGAGCCAGGGCAAATTGGATGTGGTTATTGGTGAGATGTCAAGATTAAAGATAGACATTTTGGGCATCAGTGAACTGAAATGGACTGGAATGGGCCACTTCACATCAAATGACCACCAGATCTACTACTGTGGACAAGAGGACCACAGATGAAATGGAGTAGCCTTCATAATTAATAGTCAAGTGGCTAAAGCAGTGCTTGGATACAATCCAAAAAACGACAGAATGATCTCAATTTGAATTCAGGGCAAGCCATCTAACATCACAGTGATCCAAATATACGCCCCAACCACAGATGCTGAAGAAGCTGAAGTAGAGCAGTTCTAAGATGATCTGCAGCACCTACTGGACAACACGCCTAAAAGAGATGTTATTTTCATCACGGGGGACTGGAATGCTAAGATGGGCAGTCAAATGACACCTGGAATTACAGGTAAGCATGGCCTGGGAGAACAAAACGAAGCAGGACATAGGCTGATAGAATTTTGCCAAGACAATTCACTCTGCATAACAAACACTCTCTTCCAACAACCTAAGAGACGGCTTTATACATGGACTTCACCAGATGGACAACACCGAAATCAGATTGACTACATCCTTTGCAGCCAAAGGTGGCGGACATCTATACAGTCAGTAAAAATAAGACCTGGAGCTGACGGTAGTTCCGATCACAAACTTCTTCTTGCACAATTTAGGATCAGACTAAACAGATTAGGGAAGACCCACAGATCAGCTAAATATGAGCTCACTGATATTCCTAAGGAATATGCAGTGGAGGTGAAGAATAGATTTAAGGGACTGGACTTAGTAGATAGGGTCCCGGAAGAACTATGGACAGAAGTTCGCAGCATTGTTCAGGAGGCGGCAACAAAATACATCCGAAAGAAAGAGAAAACCAAGAAGGCAAAATGGCTGTCTGCTGAGACACTAGAAGTAGCTCAAGAAAGAAGGAAAGCAAAAGGCAACAGTGATAGGGGGAGATATGCCCAATTAAATGCAAAATTCCAGAGGTTAGCCAGAAGAGATAAGGAATTATTTTTAAACAAGCAATGCGCAGAAGTGGAAGAAGACAATAGAATAGGAAGGACAAGAGACCTCTTCCAGAAAATTAGAAACATCGGAGGTAAATTCCAGGCCAAAATGGGTATGATCAAAAAGAAAGATGGCAAGGACCTAACAGAAGAAGAAGAGATCAAGAAAAGGTGGCAAGAATATACAGAAGACCTGTATAGGAAGGATAACAATATCGGGGATAGCTTTGACAGTGTGGTCAGTGAGCTAGAGCCAGACATCCTGAAGAGTGAGGTTGAATGGGCCTTAAGAAGCATCGCTAATAACAAGGCAGCAGGAGATGACGGCATCCCAACTGTTCAAAATCTTGCGAGATGATGCTGTCAAGGTAATGCATGCTATATGCCCGCAAATTTGGAAAACACAAGAATGGCCATCAGACTGGAAAAAATCAACTTATATCCCCATACCAAAAAAGGGAAACACTAAAGAATGTTCAGACTATCGAACAGTGGCACTCATTTCACATGCCAGTAAGGTAATGCTCAAGATCCTGCAAGGTAGACTTCAGCAATTCATGGAGCGAGAATTGCCAGATGTACAAGCTGGGTTTAGAAAAGGCAGAGGAACTAGAGACCAAATTGCCAATATCCGCTGGATAATGGAAAAAGCCAGGGAGTTTCAGAAAAACATCTATTTCTGTTTTATTGACTATTCTAAAGCCTTTGACTGTGTGGACCATAACAAATTGTGGCAAGTTCTTAGTGGTATGGGGATACCAAGGCATCTTGTCTGCCTCCTGAAGAATCTGTATAATGACCAAGTAGCAACACTCAGAACAGACCACGGAAAAACGGACTGGTTTAAGATTGGGAAAGGAGTACGACAGGGCTGTATACTCTGGCCCTACCTATTCAACTTGTACGCAGAACACATCATGCGACATGCTGGGCTTGAGGAATCCAAGGCTGGAGTTAAAATTGCTGGAAGAAACATTAACCATCTCAGATATGCAGATGATACCACTTTGATGGCTGAAAGTGAAGAGGAACTGAGGAGCCTTATGATGAAGGTGAAAGAAAAAGTGCAAAAGCTGGCTTGCAGCTAAACCTCAGAAAAAACAAGATTATGGCAACCAGCTTGATTGATAACTGGCAAATAGAGGGAGAAAATGTAGAAGCAGTGAAAGACTTTGTATTTCTAGGTGCGAAGATTACTGCAGATGCTGACTGCAGTCAGGAAATCAGAAGACGCTTAATCCTTGGGAGAAGAGCAATGACCAATCTCGATAAAATAGTTAAGAGCAGAGACATCACACTGACAACAAAGGTCCACATAGTTAAAGCAATGGTGTTCCCCGTAGTAACATATGGCTGCGAGAACTGGACCATAAGGAAGGCTGAGAGAAGGAAGATCGATGCTTTGGAACTGTGGTGTTGGAGGAAAATTCTGAGAGTGCCTTGGACTGCAAGAAGATCAAACCAGTCCATCCTCCAGGAAATAAAGCCAGACTGCTCACTTGAGGGAATGATATTAAAGGCAAAACCGAAATACTTTGGCCACATAATGAGAAGACAGGACACCCTGGAGAAGATGCTGATGCTAGGGAGAGTGGAGGGCAAAAGGAAGAGGGGCCGACTAAAGGCAAGGTGGATGGATGATATTCTAGAGGTGACGGACTCGTCCCTGGAGGATCTGGGGGTGTTGATGACCGACAGGAAGCTCTGGCGTGGGCTGGCCCATGAAGTCACGAAGAGTCGGAAGCGAGTAAACGAATAAACAACACCACCACTGATCCCTATTAACTTTTACAAATTACTAGCATTAGCAAATGCCTTTAGCCAGGTCTCTAAGATTACCTTTCCTCAAAACAGCCAGACAAATAATAACCCTCTTTTAAAATCCATGAAACTTTTAGCTTAGTGGAGGATGTTTTAGGAGAAATAGGCTCAATAGACAATGCATTTCTAAATATTTATGCTTGAGGTCTGCTAATTCAAAGCACTGAGTCAAAAGAAGATGGTCTCTGCATTGAATAGACCTGGCACCCCATAAATTAACCAAAGAATCCTTGGCGACTCCCAAATCCCCCAAGATGTCATTTCCAGTCAGGAAGAAGACTGTAAGATTGAGTTTGTGAGAGATGGTAGTTTAGTAGGTACCTTATGGCTTCTATCTGCTTTGGCATAACATTGATGTGGCTGATATTATTTTTGCCTCTGCCAGGCAGCAGTTTTCAGTTGCATGCAGTTCAGCTCTGTGGAGCAAGTCTGGAGGCCTTTTCCTCTCTGCAAACAGTGGGTCCCTTCAGCCGAGTGCTGGAGCCTGCTGACATTATGGCTTTTGCTAGACAAAGCACCCAAATATTATTCGTCATGATCACAGGGAGAAAGGAGAAAGTAGAAAGTAAAGGTAGTTTTCTTCTTACTCTGGTGTTGCATAATATGAAGGGGGCTCCTGTGTGCTGTCTCAGAAGCTTTTACTGGTGCATGCTGCATAGAATATACTGGCAAAAATGTGGGATACATAATTCCTAGGAGCGAGATGTATTAGTCCAAGGTTTCTCAACCTTGGCAACTTTAAGACGTGTAGACTTCAACCCCCAGAATTCCCCAGCCAGCATATTCTGGCTGGAGAATTCTGGGAGTTGAAGTCCACAGGTCTTAAAGTTGCCAAGGTTGAGAAACACTGTGTTGGACACTCTCTTGAAATCTAAGAGGGTCTGACTCTTAAGATTCCAGACTGCACATGTAATACACAATGACAGTCAGAGCCTAGCAAACAAAAGTCAGTACTGTTTGTGGTGACAATCTATAACTGGGGAAGTTAGTAAAGCTTAGCATAGAACATAAAAACAGAGAATAAATGTGGTTTTCCCCTTAATTAATAGTTTTAACAAATAATTTGTATTGTGTTTATCTGTGGCTGTAAGTATTACTAGGAATACCTAAGGCGAAGAAACATATATTATACCTGTTCCTGAAAGACCAAAAAGTAGAAGGAATTGGCAATCAGTAAAAGTGAATGCATAAAAATGTCCTGCCCTGTGAAGCTCAAGACAAAAAAGAGAGCAAGTCATGCTTCAGGATTAATGACTGGTTGAGAATGCCGATTATTCAGCTCCTCGCTCCACATTTATTTGACAACAGTGGACTTTTATTGTCCAGCCAAAGCCATGATAAAACTGAACTCCGCTATTATTTTATTTGCTCCACTTTTGACAAATTAGCTAGATGGTGGACACATACCATATATACTTGCGTATAAGCCCATCCACAGATAAGCTGACCCTTGAATTTTTAACCAAAATACCATGAAAAATGTGCCACCTGAGAATAAGCTGATCCTCAAAACTTTTGTATGTTTTAATTTTCACAATTGGCTTATTTTTCATGGTATTTTGGTTAAAAATTTGAGGGTTGGCTTATCCGTGGATGGGCTTATCCACAAGTATATGTGGGTTTACAGGTAATTTTGCAAAGTACTACCACATATACTTGTGGATAAGCCTATCCACGAATAAGCTGAACCTAATTTTTTGTGTGTATTTTGGCCCCTAGAATTTTTGGCTTATACTTGAGTATATACAGCATTCAGAACCTACCTATCTTGTTATTAAACTAAACCCTACTCTTCCACTCAAAAGTGACTAATCATGAACAGGACAAATCCAATCTCACCCTTTTAATTTAAAACACAACAAGCGATGAACCATCAAAGCTATCTTAAATCAGAATTACTTTGCCATAGAAGGCTAACAGAGAAGGAAGAAGCACCCAACCTTTGTTGGCAGAGAGTTTCAAAGCCTAGTTTATAGGTTATAACCAGCCCTTTAATTATGTCCAGAAACAAAAAATAAGAAGTAGTGGAACATTTTCAACAATGCCTCCACCCCTTTAACTAGTCCTTACAAACCTGCTGAAGTTTCCAAACTTCAAAATTTTTCCTATCATTATCATTGAAACATTTTCCTTAACAACTCCCAGCTGAGCTATGAAAAGTTTTATATTTTTAATTATAGCCACTCCCCACTCCCAAATCTGTTTTCCTTTCATGTCATGGCATTACACTGTAAGCTGATGAGGAAGAAAGTTGCCTTATTAATCTCTGTGAGACACTTTGGAAGCTGCTTCTGGTTGAATGCCCAAAATGAAAATGATTTAAATAATAATCACACCTGAAATTATCATCAGCCAACACTTTAGCTGCAATCTACAGATAATGGAAGTGTTTTATGGTCTGCAAGATGCAGAATTAAGTAAAAGTTCATTCATGCACTTAGGATTGTTGCAGATAAATTTCTTTCACCTTTATTTTTGTAAGGAAAAAAAAAGGTCAGATGGGATATTATAAAAGAGGAGAAAGAAATCACAACAATAAATTAAAATAACAAAAAGAGGGCAGCCATCCAGAAAGAGAGAGAGAGAGAGAGGGAGAGAGAGAGAAAAGGTCTAGGAGCAGCAACTGATACAGTGGAGCAAATTTAAAGTACGTCGTCTTTTATAAAGGTGCTTTAAAAATGCTTACATCAAATAGCAGCATAGAGGAATCATAAATACAAGTGCACGTGTGTCTCTCCTAGGTCTTCATTTTATTAACCAAACAGTAGTACTCATTGGATTCAGTCTTGGGATGTTTATGCAGGGGCTGTGAGTCCTCTATAAGTGAAGAGTCACTGAACTGGTCCACATCTGAAGGAGTGTGCTGGCCAGGGATGTCATCCCCCAAAGTGTCCAGGTAACTTCCCACAGATATTCCATCCAGTCCATCACTGCAGTCTTGTAAGCTGTTGTAGCTGCCTCTCAAGGAGGTCTCCTGACTCTCCAACAAACTACAGAGGCTGCCACTCAAGCTGCTGCCCCTGCTGGTGATGGGTCCTTTTTCTTCAATCATCCACTTGATGGATTCAATGCTTTCGTTGATGATCAGGAGCTGTCGCATTAGCCTGATGTCGGTGGCTCGGAGGTCAACCTGCAACCACAAGGACAAGCAACCAGTCAGACTACTGCAAGCACAGGAAAGGGTCACACTAGAATCCCCACGGCTCTGTCCGTGTGGAGAGAATATACTACTGGTAGGTATAAAATGTCAAATATGATACAAAATGCATTGTGCTGAATTGTGCAGGGCCTGCTAATTAGTCTGTTTTTGAGAAGTGATTGGTTAAATTCTCATTAGCATGAAGAGAATCAAAATGAGGTCAATCTTTCAAGTACATCTCCTGATCCTTTGGTTCCTCTGTAGCAGAAGCTAGGTACATAAGGGTGACTGCTTGAAAAACATATACTAAAAGCTAAGAAAAGCCCACTAAATGCTGGACTGTGCATAAAAATGCAGTCCATAAATCTTCACTACAGCTGAATGGGTTGGCAAAGGCTAGTTTCGGCTTCCCTTTCCTATTATTTACTAAGCTACAATGTTATGCATGCTTATTTAGAAGGAAGTCTCACTAGGCTTGGTGGGCTTACTTCAAAGTAGGCATAGCAACCATTGCATTGCATTGCATACTTTTTTGTTTTCCTGGGCTGCCATACAGTGGCTGATTTTTATACACATTATGAAAATAAAACCCAGTAAAGTTGTTTTGCTTAGGGAAACAGAGATATTGCTAGTGAGGCAAACAACTGTGGATAGAGAGTATTACCTTACTGGCCCTATCACATGATTTTTATTCCCTCTCTATTTTGTGTTGGCATCTCCATCCCCTGGACTGGTAACAGAACTCAGGAAAAGAAAGCAGCAGGCCAATTCTCAAACCTGGTCATAAAGTTTTGCATATGGACAAAAGCACAGCTGGTAATAACTTAGCTACTGAATTATTTTTATGCATTTTTCCTTAAGTAATATTAAGATTATATATATATATATATATATATATATATATATATATTTCAAATTTCGTCACTGCCCACTTCACTCAAGAGCGACTGGGCGGTTTACAATAAAACTGAAATAAATAAAGATTAAAATACAATAAAAGCAATATTCTTAAATAAAAGCATAAATATAAAATCCAAGATAGAGATGTTAAAAAGTTCTTAAGTTAAATTCATTTAATTCATGGGAGCCTCTTCAAGGTACATTCAAGGGTAACATTTATATGCAGACTTACAATCTGTTTCTTTCTCATACAGAATGTATATTAAACTTGCCCGCAGTAATAACAAGGGGGGAAAAAATCAATTGTTGATATTTTAGCCTATGTGCATCAAGCCTGTCTGCCAAGTTCTCACATTTGGGGGATAAAACTTAACCATTTGATATATGTCCATACATTAGCTGAATTGCACGCCTAGCATGGATCTGTGTGTGATGCAAAATCCAGTCAATATGAATTTTGGAGGAAATAGTAGATTGTCCAGGAAATAGATAGCTCTGTCCCCTCAAACAATTACTTTTAGTTACTTTACCAAAATGTGGATGCTGATTTGTGCCTTTTAGCATACTAAATGTGAATATGTGTCTTTTTGATTAAAATAAAATGAAAGGCTTTAATTAAAATATCAAATATTGAAAAACACTGGTTTTCAAGTCAGGATATAAATACATACGTCCAAGAGTATGCATGTGTGTGTGCATACATAGATGTGTATATATACAAAATTAACAGTCATCCTATTTGTTACAAAGCATAACACTTAGTAGACAAATTTGAAACAGCAACTCTGTAGACTTGTTGATAGTTAAAGTGGGCTTTGGAGGGGGTGGTGGAGGGGGAAAATGAATAGAATGTATTGTATAGTATAGCCTTTTAGGCAGTACTCCTAAGCCCTCTGTTTTTCTATATACAAATATAACATCTGCATTATTAGCTCACAATAAGCTGAACAAAATCCAGACTCTGAGGAAGTGAGTTCTTTATCTTGTTTTTGGCATATTTCCTTTTTTGCATATAATTCTTTCCATGTTTTTTTCCTCCCAAAAAAATCTCAAGTCTGTCAAAATATACTGTTTTACATATTGCCTTCTTTTTCAAATTACTACTCCGGTGGTTGTTTCCTGACCACTGGCCAAAGAATTGGTGCATTCTTCTTCCTCTACAATTCTCACACCTGTTCCACACTCTCCTCTATTAATCTTCATACTGCATATCAAGAACCCTCTGCAACTATTTCCACCCTCATTTTTCACGCCCCATCTTCATTCTCCGAAATCACCCATCTTCCTTCTTTTGTGTCATGATATGCTTTCATCCTTTCCTGTCCATTGCCTGGCAAGACCTTCCCTCTTTGATAATTTAACCTTTAGGCTACATCATAAACATATGTCCTGAAGAGGAAGATCCACTTTCCACTTCCACAGTTTAGATCCAAGCAATCTTCAAGGGATACTGTCTGGTACAGATCTATAAGAAAGTTGTCACTTGAGAGACTGGACACTGGTAATTATATGTAGGAATGTGAAGCCTATATCTTTACCTCTTCTTTCTTCCAGCCCCAAAGGTCATTATTTAATCCATTCTGTAAGTAAAGGGCCATTGCTACCATGTTTAATAAAACAAGCAAAAATCCTTCATGATACGTCACAAAGATAAACAAATGAGGAATTACAAATTGGATGAATCTCATAAACTTCTTTGGGAGTTATGATGGACTAGCAACAGTTACAGTCCTATCCTCTTCTCATTCAGCACTCTGCATTTGAATATAAATTTGGAAAAGCCACTATTTCAAGCACGCCCTTAGTATTTCTGGGTTTTAATTTGCTGTGCTTTTTCCTGCACCACACCAAATCATGAAATAGATTCAGCAGTGTTGTGACAGCAACTCTTAATTACTGTTCTAAGCTATCATTATGTAAAAATGCAATGTTATTATAATTAAAGACTTACATTTCTATACTCATCCTTCCTAAACAGCAGAGTGAATTGTGAAATCATTATCATCAAACAGCCAAACCCAAAGGGCTATCATTATAACATCAGAAAACTGCCCTTTGTATGTTAGAGTATCCTGTGAACAACAGAAGCATTTTTCCAAACATCAAGTTAAATACCTATGGACAGTAATTAAAACATTAGCTAATTAAGAAGTATGATCATATAAATATCCATACTAGAATACTTATGCCAACATTTTACAACTTCTGCTGACCTTGCAATGTGGTAGAAAATATAGAACCTAACCCTAACCTGTAGCTCTTCAGATGTTGGTGAACTACAACTCCCAGCATCTCATTTTTAGCTAGGGCAGCTGATGGTTGTGGTTTTAATTCATCAGTATGTTTAACATCCCAGATTCCTACTGCTGTGCAACATTTTTTACTACTTTACATAGTGCTCCAGTACGTCATAAGATGGCGCAAATATTATGAAATGTATCATTACTTGGTTCCCTGAAAATTTTATACAACTTTTCAATTATAGAAATTTAATCATGTTTTAGCCTTACACTTTAAGACAACTTCTGAACATTTCAGACTAGAAACTTTTTTCAACAAATAAAATAAAAACTAAATTACTTAGAAAACCGTTCATATCAAGGCAACTGTAGTTTTTATATTTAAGTAGCAAAATCACTTGGAAATATATTTTTCTAGTGTTACATGTAAATGAAAAAGCTGTTAAAAGGTAAACATACCTATACTCCCAATGCAATTGGCCAATTTTGTGTGAGTGCAGGATTTCTAGCATACACACAGAAATCCATGCATCACAACCAAGCTACTGAAGACAGCCAAATCAGTGCAGAACTTTTTCTTCCATTCTGCACGTGGCTTGAGAATCGTATGTTGCTGCCTTTCCTGAAAGAAAGGCAGGATATCGTTAATTATTTTCCCCTGTCTTCCAAAAGGAATGGGAGAATCTGCAAACCATATAGGAGGACTTAAACCTGTCTCAATTCCCATGACTCTGAGTGCTATGGAGAAGCAACATGGTACAGTTTTCTGGGCTTCTTATGTTATATGTGGTATGTCTTTCATGCCACCACTGTAGCAGAAGAGGAAATACAATGTGAATTTAAATCTCTGTGGAACCTAAATGCCTTGTGATATGAGAAATGCCATTATATGGTGGTTAATGTGGGAATGGGAAAACCAAGTTGAAATCCTCATTCCACAAGCACTCAGTAAGTCATTGAGTGCTGAATGACTCTCTGCCTAGCCTAATTTGCAAAGCTGTTGTAGGAATAAAATGATAAGATAAGAATATATGAGTCCTCTTAAACTCTTGGAGGAAAGGAGAATAGAGATGAATGAATGAACAGAATACAGCTCTGAAGATAAGTTTATCTCAACAGGACTTTGGAGGTCTAACCTATTTGTGGTTCACCAGGTACAGAAATGCCCACCTAGGCATAATTCAGAATACCTGATACTTTGAACTATTTGTAAAAATGTTGCATGTTTCAGACAGAATTCATTTCCCTATGGTGATTCATTATATTAAACTATTGAGAAAACAGATGCTCTTGATCTTTTAATACAGACATAATTGGAATATTTAATGTTGCCATCATAACCAGGTTGTAAACATGTTAACGCATTCACTGAAATAGTTCTGTTTATGTGGATTATTAAAAAAAACATTTATTTTTTTGCCAACCCATAAATTACTGGTCAGCACCGGATATATCTTAATGGAAACAAAAGCACAATAATAGATTCATATAAAATGAACATAATTTAGTTACATTGTTATTTATGAAGTCAAAGCCCATTTCCATGACATATCCACAATTAGATAAGATGAACCAACCAATGTTATATTCCTTTGCAATTCTATGCCCACTTTCTTGGGAGAATTCCTCACTGCATGCAGTGAATACACTAAACACACAATGAGTTGCTATTTATAGATAAGATATAGTATCTTTAACAACTTACAAAACACTAGCACTGCAGGATAACTAAGGCAATATGAAACATTTGTATGTCACAGCAGTAAAAGAATTTTCAAGTACAAATTTCATGAGCCAAGAAAAGCAGTTAGCTGATTCATCCATAATGCAACAGCACACTCTTAAGAAACACCCAGAGGTGAATTGCAATTTAATTTGCACTGGACCTTACTAGCACTTAGCTCTTGATACCTGCATTAGAAGCAACAGAACACTAAAGACTTGGAACATGTGAGGCTACATTTATATATATACACACCTACCATCCTATTCCCTAGCATGATGGATATATGCATAGCCACAACTTCCTTGATCTTCCCTTTCAACAGATTCACTCATCCTTCATATATTGGTTTGCAATTCAATCTTTATTCTCTCCATATGACAAAATCACCTCAACGTACTTTTTTGTTCATTCACTCCATATTTATTCTGCATCCAACCATTTATTCCTTATACCTTCTGGTTTTATCCCACATACTTTGTATGAATCCATTCCCACTGCATCCAATCCCACTTTTCTGTTTCTCCTGATATATCCAACTCTGTGTCTATATAACAAAGAGGACTCTGCATTTTTATGGTCTCTTTTAATCATTCCTTGTCCTCTTTTACATTCTTTGCAACCATCCCTTTCTCTGTATATACATTATACAATATCTTTCTGGACAGACTCAACCATAGTTTCAACTGGGAAACTGTGAGCATCCTAAACCAAGCCAAATCCCAAAATGCCAGAGAATTCCTGGAAGCCTGGCACTCAGACCAAGCAGCCATCAACAGACACATAGAGGTAAACAACATCTACATACCATTCAAAAGGAACAATAGAAAAGCCAAAAGACCAGTACACCTCCTTGCCAGCAATCAACACCCAGATATGCAAAAATCAACACTAGGATTAACACCAGATGAGCCATCAAACAGCACAATACACCCTAATCAAGGAACTATTAACTCAGGCAATCAACCAAGCAGCAAACAACAGCCCAATCAAAGAACTCCCAAGGAGAGAACAGCACCCCTACCAACACAGGCAAGGCAAGCCACGGTATATAAACTGAGAGCAAGGCCCACTCCCTCTTTGCACTGAAGATGTTGCCTAGTCTGGCAATGAAACGTCTGCAAGAAAACAACAAGGCTCAGAGAGCACCAAGGACTCCACAATATCTTTCTCATACCCTCATTTTTTGCATTAATCATTCTTATACATTTTTTCTTATCCACTGCATTTTTCACTTCATCATTTCACTGAGCATATATTTTTTTTTAATTTCTCATCACTGAAACTCCACATACTTCTGAGGCATTCTGTAATGTAATTCTTTTCACTTCATTCCTAGGAGCTTCCACATATACTTTTCTTACGTCCATATTCTATCCATTCTTATGGAGGTTTCCAATATCTTCTCGTAGTATTTTATACAAGATCCATATTTTCTCTCCTTGCAGTCATTCTATTTTCATTCCATTTCTTTTTTTCCCAATCCACTCTTGACCATACCAAAAAATGCCTGGTCTGTCTTAAATTAAGAATGACTCATCACCTTTCTAATACTTTTTCATAGAGGATTAGTATTTAGTTTTCCTGAAGTTTCACTCTAGTTTCTTTCACTTCTTTCCCTTGCTTCCATAACCTTTATCCCTTAAGATGCACACTTGACACTACAAAATAATAGCTTATCCCACATTCAGAACTTCTAATCACGCTTGTATTTATTACTAATTCTCTCATTTTTTTCATCAATACAGTCAAATCAATTGTACTTTTTGTTTAGTTCCTTGTTCATATGTTCATGTTCAAAAAAACAGATCATTTTCTAAGCAGATACTCACCAAAATGTCACCAATCTCATTCATTCCTGGATCTTCAAATGGACCAATTGCTATTGTCTTGTTTCCACATATCCATTTACTTCCCCCTGCCCCCACTGAATCATATTCGTTCAAAACATAGTACAGTTTTTTTCAAAAATTGTTCCTGTTTCTTCCATAATCATCACTCACAGGAGTGTAATATTATCAACCTATAGTTTTTTTTTGTTTGTTTGTTTGTTTGTTTGTTTCTTAGACATTTAGATAATGCCAGGTCATACTTTCTGACATATGTTGCAGTCTTTTCATTCATAGCTAAACTTACAGCTTCATCTCCATGCCATATACAGGTAGTCCTCATTTAGTGACTGCCTAGTTTAGTGACAGTTTGCAGTTATGATGGTAATGAAAAAGTAACTTTGCGACCAATCCTCACATTTATGACCTTCACAGGTCTGTAAAGCAAAGGAAAACTGAAGTAAGATCATAAGCATAGTCGCGGTTTCACTTAGCGAGTGCTTTGCTTAACGCCTGAGTTGCTGGTCCCAATTGTTATGAAATGAGGACTATCTTCTGTACTGCACAAAATCAGGTGACCTCATTCAGATCTATTACATTCTTTCTCTTTTTCATAGTTTGAGAGAGAGAGAATATATTTTCTTTTCTTTTCTTTTGTTAATTTATGTTCCTTATCTTTTACTCCTCTTATATTGACATTGACGTAGCTGTCTATCATCTTTCACAGTATATTTTTAACAAGACAAAGAAGGAATGCACTAGTTTGCCAGCTTTGGTCACAAACATGCCACATGCAGCATTCCCTACTAAAGGTAAGAATGGCATTGGTCAGTTTTAGCACATATTAGCCAATATGTCACAAACACAATCAAAACCCAATTGTACCCAAAGCATGATCATTGTATTTTATGCATGTTAGGATCTAAGACTACCTAGAAAATCAACATACTGTTGCCTGAATCGCATGAAACATTGGCACACACTCAGGATTTTTATCCAAATATCCCATTATGATATCCTGTATGCCATAATTTATTCTTGCATATTCATTATTCAGCAGCAGCATCTTGGAACAGCTTGCACTTCTGGCCATCAAACAGTAATCAATAGGGTCATATCTCCCTCAAAACTCAATCCTTTTTAATTGAGCACTTCCAAGGGGATGGTATACACATTCGTGAAACATTAAATCAAGGATAGGCAATTTGGACTATTCTGAAGAGTTAAGTTCCCACAGTTTCTTGGCATCAACCATGCTTCTTGAGCTGATAAGCACTGATGTCTGAAACATCTGGAGGACATCAAATTACCTATCCTTGCTTTAAGGATGCAAGGAATGTAAACAAACGCTGGAATTCAAGGGAAGGGATTCTAGTTCATTGAACACTATCATCTCTGGCTGAACATGACTGACTAGACTATTTAGGGAAACTGAGAAAAGGCTGGAGACTTCAATGGTCAAATCCATCTGTGGGAAAGATGAGTAGAGATACAGAAGGCTATTTATACCACAACTGAATTTTACATGCTTCCTAGAGTAGAAGGAAAATAAGTTGTTTTTCTGAGATTCTCATTAAATGTGGTGATCTCAAGAGATTTTAACATACAAATTATAAGCTTCATTTCTCAGAAACATGGAGCTATTTCTATTACTGTAGAAATATCTGCCCTTCTTTTCTTGTATTGTCTAGGTACTGAATACTGCAACTGTCAGGACAGTTTGGGGATACTGTTAGCATGCTGTTCATCCTGCAGCACAACAGTCTTCTTGAAGTAGCTGAGGTGATCACCGGTATGACCCTGGACTATCTTAGATTTCTTGTTCTGGGGGACCTCAATGTGTGTGTGCTAGTTATCCAGTTAGAAATGGCTCCAGTTTTGATGTCCACCATGACGACCATGGCCCAGTCACAACTAGTACCTGACCACACATGTGCAGCAGGATACACACTGGATGTGGTATTCTGTTTAGCTAATGCTCATGATTGGAGGATGGAGAAGACATCTACAAGAAGAGGAGTTACCGTGGACAAAATGATTTGTGGACAGTTTTAGGTTGCTGGCTGCTATTACAAACTCCTCTAGGGTGGTACTTCTGCAGTTCATCCCAAGGACCTGATGGGTATGGATGGATTATTGAATATGCTTGGGCAATTTCTCACTTCATCTGTTAGTGATACTGTAAAGCTCTGGCTAATCTATAGAGCACTGAGACAGCCTAGGTGGCTGATACTATAATTCCTAAACAAAGCTTATCTTGGTTTACCAGAGAGTTGAGCTGAATGCAATGAAGCAGCAGATATTAAGGTGGAGTGCAAGTAAAAAAGCTCTTAGGATAGAACAGTAAACAGACTCTTTGTGCTCCCATTCTGTGCTCATTTCTCAACTTCCATTGCATCTGCACAGGACAGGACAGCAGTGCTTTTCCATGTTGTATGGCATCTCCTCCATCAAGGTTTTAGAGGTGCTAGAAATGTGGGAGGTTTTTCTGCAAGCAACTTTCATTGTTATTTGCAGACAGAGTCAGCTGGATTCCAATGTTGGGCAGATCACTGGAAGGTAATCTTGGCAACTGGTTGTCTTGTTGACATAGAACCTTCACAACAGGAAGATCCTGAAGCAGCCAACAGGGCTATTTGCTTCCTTAAGTCTTGCCCCTCCTAACTGATTAAATTGGCTAGGACCAGATTGGCCCCATAATGAAGGGAGTTATCAATGTGTCCTTGAGATGTATTATTTTGATGTATTCCCTTGATGTGTTCCCACCTACTTAAAGGAAGCATTTATAAAACTTTTATTGAAAAAGTCCTCTCTTGAGATTTTTGTTAATCCATTCCTGGGTAAGGTAGTGGAGAAAGTGGTGGCCACCACTACCTGCATTTGTGTGGAATTAATATCTGAATCCATTTCAGTCAGTTCTCTCGCTGTGATGTAGATTTGCTAGTTCTTCTGAATCTCTTAACAGCATTTGATATTTGTGCTCTCATTTGGAAAGATTTTAGATTATGCAGAACAATGGAATTAAAGTGTTCTTTTTTTTTTGGAGCTAGATGTTGTTACTGTTTTCAGTGTTTTCATTCAAACAATGGTACTAAAGTGTTCTTTTTTGTTTTTGGAGCTAGATGTTACTGTTCCATTCATGGGCTTTATTAAATTGATTTAATCCCTATTGCAATGTTTCCATTACTTCTCTTACCCCATATGAAAAATACTTCTGACAACATATATACATAATTCCAATTGTATTTTTATCTCTGGGGTTAGGCCTGTTTTGCATGGACTACAACTGAAAATTTCTAAAACTTAAAAAAACATAGTCCTGAAACAAAGGATGCACATAATTGCAATATACACATTGTTTTAAAACAACTTTCATTATTGAATCTCATTTTCCCCCACTGTTCTTTTCCCAAGTGCCTATCATCACTTCTTTTGCTTATATGATGATAGAGTATAGAAATAAACAATGATAACATAAATAATGAATCAGCAGCCCAGTGGAAATTTGAATAACTGTAAGCATATTGTGTAGTCATTTGCCAATATTCTATGGAATCTTCATTTCCTATACTGTATGAAGTAAATTATTTTCATGTCCTCTTTTTTTTTGGGATTGGAACTTATTAAGGAAGAGGGGAAGCATTTCTCCTTTGTGCTTGAATTTGGATTGTTAAATGAGGATTCTGAGCTACCATTCCCTCTTAAACCAATTGCTTTATAGCCTGATATGTTAGATTTGTAATCAAAGAATATTGGGTAAGGAGAAATCTTACAATTAAGATTTTGCAATAGAAGGTTTTTTCAGGCATACCACCCTCCCCTATCCTGTCACATTTCAAAGAAGGTGGCTGAAGATAATGGGAGTTGCAGTCTAACCCATTTAAAAGCTCAGCTGAGTGCAGCATTTGACCAGCCTTGACTGGATTTGGAAACTACACAGGGCTGGGTTTGGTTAGTATTTTGGATGGAAGATCATCAGGGAATAGGCTGGACTGGAAGAAGGCAAATCTTGAATACAAACCAATTCTGTATTAATGCTGAAAAAAATTACATGTTAAGTCCATGAAATCATCAGGAATTGAGATTTACTTGAATAACCCCCCACTTTTTTTTTAACCTACAGATTGTCAGGTTGGGAGTGGTAGATGTATGCCAACACTGAGTTAGAGGTTTTATTTTGTGGGGAGGCTTACTTCTAGAACAAGTGGCTCAGCAGGTGATAGTACCTACAAATCATTTCTGGACTTGGAAATTAAGTTGAACTGGGCTTGGTTAGTAGCTGGATGGGAGATTACCAGGCTGTGGGCTACAATATCCTGGAAGTATATAAGGACAAATTATTTCTGTAGGGTTGGCTTATGAAATCACCGAGACTTGAATGCAACTTGGGGACTTTATTTTACTCATACTACAGAAGGGAATTGTAGTAAAATTAGCTGGAAAATTCTGAACTAAAAAAACATTTTGAAAACTGCTGGGAAGTTAATAGTTCACTTGTTGAAGAACCAGCAAAAACTTGCAATCAAATAATTAAAATAGTATCTTTTTACTGAATATGCTGAAATCACCCTGGGACCTTCCTCAATATAGTATTTTAATTGCACAAACTTGGATCCTTATCACTCCAATAGCAATAAGAGGTAGCTGATATCATTCTCCTATGTTTGTTTCTATACCTGAAAAGTATTTTATTTCTGCACAACTATATCTTTTCTGCACTCAGTACAGCTCTATTCTCCTGTTGCACAGTATGGTGAGATATCTGGACATAAAAACAAGAGATAATTTTCTGAGTATGTGGTAGCTTCTGAGCATCCTCAGATCCTCTGTATAAATAAGCTGGATTTATACATGCAGGTATACTGTTTCCCAACATCTGTATAAATTGTATATCCACGTGCACAGATGTCGTATGTGTTTCTGGTCTTGATATACACACAGGGGTTTCAGATCTAACACCGAGAGAACTAAACTGTAACCTTAGTGCGGTATCAGCATCAAATGCTTGCAAAGAATTAATTGCAGCAACTGTATTAAAATCAGTTGTTCTATATCAGGGGTGGAGTCCCTTTGGATCTTCAAAAACTGGAGCCATTTCTAACTGGATAACTAGCACACAGACATTGAGGTCCCCCAGAACAAGAAATCTAAGATAGTCCAGGGTCATACCAGTGATCACCTCAGCTACTTCAAGAAGACTGTTGTGCTGCAGGATGAACAGCATGCTAACAGTATCCCCAAACTGTCCTGACAGTTGCAGTATTCAGTACCTAGACAATACAAGAAAAGAAGGGCAGATATTTCTACAGTAATAGAAATAGCTCCATGTTTCTGAGAAATGAAGCTTATAATTTGTATGTACCAATTCCCACAGCTCATCCTGTATGACCTTTGGGTAGGAAAAAAGGGAATCATAGTTGAACATGTGAAGGATGCTTCAGGTGTCTTCAGCTTTTGATTGACAGGTTACTTGGCAATCTGCTTAGATCTTGGATGGGCAAGCTGCAGTGCATATACTAGTCCCACTTTTTTCCTGCTAAGGAGCACTCTCCTACCCTACTGCATCCCAATTTTGTTCCATTGACATTCACAGATAAAAATGTTGTTTGGCAAAAATAGGTATGTTGTTTGGCAAAAAATAGGCCTCTATATTAGTTTAAAAACAACACTAAGACATGAAAAAAGCTGCACATGACAGGCTCCCTTGGAAGATATCCACTCCCCTGAAATTCCTGGCAGGCTCCCTCCAAACTGATAAAAATAATATGCGTGACAATGTTTGTTTTTATGTATATTTTTATGTAATTTTTATCTGGCTATGTTTTAATGGTATTTATTGTAAACCGCCCAGAGTCCCCCATTGGGGGAGATGGGCGGTAATATAAATTTAATAAATAAATAAATAAATAAAATACTGTCCCCCCCAAGTTTAAATCCTTCTTCCTTGAATTAAATCATCAACTTGGCCATATGTGCATTTGACAGATTTCCTAAATGTTTGGTCCATACTAAAGAACATGCTAAATAGTAAACACTTATGTTCAGCCTAAACTTATCTAAATATTGTTTTCCTTAATGTGTATTGAGATTATATAGCTTGACAACAATAAACATACAAGAGCTCATCTCAGGAATTAGTAAAGCAAGCTGCCGATTACATTGTTTGGGGCTTAACTTGTCAGCACATGAAAATCAAAACTATCCTTTTCCTTTCCTTGAATAAATAGCAATTAAAGCACGTAAAAGAGATGTTCCTATATCCAGCAAATGTATAATTGCAGCCTATGAATTATTAAGTGCTCTTTCCCAAACTGGGTTTTAAATTAAAAAAATAGGTAGTGGAGATTTTTAAGGGGGGGGGGGAACAGAACAACAATATTTGCTGTGATTTATATTTAACATTTCTTGTTCCTGTCCAAGTATATCCATCAAGTATTTAAAGTGTATGGCATATAATGGAGTAACTAGTTTTACATGATCAGCACATATGATTTTACACCAAGCTCAGAACATTCATTTCCTTCTTTACAAAAAGAGAAGCAATATGAGGACTGTAGTTCCGAAGCAGTTTTGTGATCCTGGATATAGTTTGGCAAGGAGAATATATATGA
The DNA here is from genome assembly GCF_035149785.1 of Candoia aspera. NCBI lineage: Eukaryota > Metazoa > Chordata > Lepidosauria > Squamata > Candoiidae > Candoia > Candoia aspera. Next base: position 189,224,097 of record NC_086154.1, read on the forward strand.
AAATTAACTAAGTAATAGTACAGTATTAGATTATTTTTCAAAGCCTTCAATGTCAACAGGCAAATTAGAACCTTACTACTTAAGATATTTATCAGACCTCCTGTATATATTCACCAGGCACAGAAGCATTGTTGGTTATTATTCCTGAGGCCTTTTTCCTAGTAGCATCCTGATTGTGAAACTCGTTCCCTAAATGAAATTGGCTCTTTTGTTTATGTGTTTTAGAGAGCAAAGACTGCTTTGCTTTGTTAGAGTTTTATTACTGCCCCAAGATGGTTTATCTTATTCTATGGCATTCTTTTTAACATATATCTCAGGTTGGTTTTATGAATGATCGTGCACCTGTGTTTACTGTTATTAAGTTATTAATGCTGTGAATGGTTAATTGGTATTTATATTGCATATTACTGACAACAAAGGTCTGCATAGTTAAAGCAATGGTGTTCCCCGTAGTAACATATGGCTGTGAGATCTGGACCATAAGGAAGGCTGAGAGAAGGAAGATAGATGCTTTGGAACTGTGGTGTTGGAGGAAAATTCTGAGGGTGCCTTGGACTGCAAGAAGATCAAACCAGTCCATCCTCCAGGAAATAAAGCCAGACTGCTCACTTGAGGGAATGATATCAAAGGCAAAACTGAAATACTTTGGCCACATAATGAGAAGACAAGACACCCTGGCGAAGTTGCTGATGCTAGGGAGAGTGGAGGGCAAAAGGAAGAGGGGCCGACCAAGGACAAGGTGGATGGATGATATTCTAGAGGTGATGGACTCGTCCCTGGGGGAGCTGGGGGTGTTGACGACCGACAGGAAGCTCTGGCGTGGGCTGGTCCATGAAGTTACGAAGAGTCGGAAGCGACTGAACGAATAAATAAATTGCATATTATCTAAAGCACCGGTTAGGAAAGTGTGCGGATAAGTAAGCCAATCAAAATTTCCATGAAACAGAGTTATCTGGCACAATTTTCCTGAACCTGGTATACTCCCAATAATTTTTTTTCTTTGCTGAAACTCCCCAAATTTCCAACAAACATGTTGTCCTACTTAGAGGAAAGAGAAAAGCACCTGTCCTTCCCATTTCTTTATTTAACCATATCTCACCTTTCCTCTAGAAGTGGCAATAGCCACCTATGTTTCTTCCTTTACCTACTAACCTACTACCTACTACCACCACAGTCCTTATATGAGCTATATTCTGCTCCCTAATAACCTTCCCTGCCTATCATGCATCCCCCACCAAGCACCAGATAACTAGAGAAGGCAGACCCAGAGAAACCCCAAAAGAATTTAAGCTGGAAACACTTCTCTAAGTCTGTCCTTTTCCACTCCTTAGCTAATGGCATATTTGCTCCACTTTTCTACCAGCCCAGACTCCCCTTTCTCACACACCACACAGAAACCTTAGGCAACTTACACAGGAGAGAAAAACAGAATCACAGAGTTGTAGGAGGCCATTTATATCACCATGTTCAGTATAAATATATCCAACTTATACCTCATTCCATTTCTGCAGCATCACTCTTACTACAGCCAGGATAACAGAGAAAAGGAAAAGAAAAGGGACACCTTTGAATCAACCTCAACTTCTGATAACTACGTGGACATAATTATCTAGGGATCTTTAAAAACAAAGGTATGGAAGTGATTTGCCCTTGTCTTCTTCCAGGAAGTTATTCAACTTACAAGTCTAGTCTAGAGTTCAGGCATTCTCTGGTGGCCTCCCATCCAAGTACTAACCAAGCCAAATCCTTCTTAGCTTCCAAGTTCAGAAGACGTTGGCCAGGTGCTACTACCAGGCAAAAACAAGAAAAATATGGTATTCCTGATGACTTCATATGCAAGATCATGTGATTCTCTTGGTAAGTATAGAAACTTTTGGATTGTTTTCTTGTGGAGTGCTTTTTCAAGCCCAGCTTAGTCAACAGTATTTGTATTTTCTGGTGGTCTCATATCCAGGTACTAATTTGACCCTGCTTATTTTATTATGATCAGAGAATGTTGATGGTGCTGCTACCTAGCTGGGTAAAGAACATAGCTCCTTAAGGAATGAAAGAAAATCAACAGAAAGAGATGATCCCTTCAATTTTAACTTTCCATCACCTACAACCTCCTAAACAGACCGCAGCGGTGAAAAAAGCTACAGTTGCAGTATAATTTTCTTGGTCTTACAAGTGCCCTTGGCCTGGCAGGGAATCTATGGTGCCTCAAGTGTAGCATACTGAAAAGGGGAGCACACAGATTGCCTGCTACCTTGCAATCAGTAATGGACCTGGTGCCACCACGGACTGCCTCTTTTCAAAAAGCTATGTTATGTCAAATTTGTCTCTAACTGAATATTCCTGCTTCCACAGTTATCCTAATCTTTTTAGCACATATTTTCTTGGTGGACATTGTAGAAATTGCATTGTTCAGTTTGTCAGTACCAGAGTTTTGCAGCTGTAGGCTAGAGGAAAACAGTACTATAAATTGACCAACGCAGCAGAATACCGCATACATTTTTTAATTTATATAAAATACGAAGTTAGCAATAACACCATGCAAATGCTCCTGTGTCTGCCTGCTTCCTCCAGTAGTAGTAACAGGGGCTAGGACAAAAGCTAAAATTCATTTTATATATATTTACATTTAAGAAAAATTAAATATGGTTTAATAATTATTTCCCGGTCAGGTATTTAATGATCTCCACTTTCTATTGCATTAAACTTGTCAATTTATTGATAAATTTTGAAGGGCCACCCCCAGGTTGTCTAGCTTTATTTTACTTGGGCATGCTGGCTAAGTCTAATAATTTGACATCAGGTGCTCCAGGGCACTGTGGGAAAATCAAAATAGTGTCTGGCTTCCCACTCTTGCTATCATAAGCCTACATCCAGAGCTCTAGGAAGGTGAGTAGGCTGAACGGTTGCACACGTGTCTGGGATGGTTGCATTCCAGCAGCTGTTTGAGAGGGCTGAGTGCCCTTGCCACTCCTACCTTATATCTTCCTAAGAAAAAGACCTTCTTTTTTTTAATGAAAGCTGAAAATGTCAAGGAGCAAAGTAAAATGACTTGAGAAGGCCAGGCCACCTATAGCAATGGCTCTGCTGGGATACCAGCTGCTGACCTCCTTTTAGCCTCTGATTCCTTTGTATTCCTTTGTATTAGAAGTGTTAAGATGAAGTAAGCAGGAGTGGAAGTATCAAGGTAGCCACAAGATTGTTATCTTCAAAAGAACTTATATTTCCTTAGAGAAGAACTATTAAGAAAAAAAAATCTGAATTAGTCAACATGTATCAGTGTGCTTGAAACAACTTATTCTAGGGGGCAGGTGGAGAGGTGCCAATTTTTCTAAGAATAATCTTAACATCCAGGCTATGAACAAGTTCTAGGTCAATACAGGCCAGTCCAAAGACCTGTGAGAGAAGATATTATCACCGTGTACTTGACCATCCCACATGGAAGGCATGTTTCTCAAGACTTTGAAACACCAATGAGAAATATCTATGAATGTTTCACTAATAAAGTGAGAAAAATTATTTTGAAGTAAAACATGTTTTAATAATACGCTTTATTTTTCCTTGCATTTAATGCATTGACTATAAATCTTAATTGGATATATGAACTTGCACATGGTGGTTTATTTCATCAATATCTGGCATGAGATTTGTTAAAAGAAGGCTCAAAGTTTTTCAATATTTAGTTGTAGTGAGGTCTGAGAAACTACTTCCACAAAGAGATGTGGATGGAAAAGGTAATAAGGCCTTTCATCACTAAAAGTTCTATTCTTTGTGAACTTTCATCCAAAATTCTTCCCAACTGTTTCAATTTGACGTGAGGATAGATCTGCCAGCATCTCTTCATTATTGGACAGGCTACTTGTATAGCTAGAATCTGGTGGTTAGAAAAGTTGAATCTCAGAAAAGCTCCCAGAACACCTTCAAGATGTTCAGGAAACATTGGTGTTCTGGAGTACATTGTTTAAAAGGTACTGTTTTAGAACATGAAGTAGACAACTTCATGCTGTATTCCCTTGGGATAATCTGTAGGAGGATGCTTGTCAACAAAGGTGGGGCTGAAACAAGTGGGTGAGACCATCTATAATCTCTTTGTCAAACAATCCTTTTTAATGTTTCATACCTTCTTCCTTCTCTCTCCCTCCCTATGTAGGAGACTGGAAAACATTACTCTTACATATGAACTGGTGGCTTTTAAAATAAACCCCAGGAATGCATGAAATTAATTTGAGGCAGCCAGCAGCTCTGTGGCCAGCAGTTGTGCATCCATGCTCTAGAAGCATATATGCCAGCCATGAATGTCATTATGAATATTCCCTATACCTTTTTGTCCCATGCAGCTGATGTTCAAATATACATTGCTACCAAATATTCAATTTCCATTTCCAGCTGTGACATGTAACACAGGAGTCTATTGAGGTAGGAAGAAATGGACAATTGTCCTGGGCTCCATACATGGAAGAGGCACTATTCAAAGGTAAGTCAGCTATTGAATTGGTCAATTGGATCTATATTTTATATTCAAGGAAGTTTAACTAATTGATTGAAATATACTTTCAAGACTTACTTCAGATATTGCGTTTCCCTACAAACTCCAATTTATTGGCTTTGTTAGACAAAAACAAAAAAAGAAAAATATGACATGGAAGTAGGACACAGTGAGAAGAAAGCTGAGGACAGGGATCTCAAATAAACATAGTGGTCCTGGTTTTTCAGAATCTTAAAAAAAGCCTGGACCTATGAACTAAAAGTATAGACTTAAGAGGGATCATTAAGGTGATTCAGTCAATGTCCTATTTAGTACAAGACCCCAAATTAAGTATCCCTGACAAATATACCTCCACTTACCCAGGCTCTGCTTGAAAAAAGTCAGTAAAGGGAAGTTTAGCCCTTTCCTAGGTAATAGGTATGAAAGAATAAAATGGAACAGCCCAAACTATACTCAAGTTCACATTATAGAGTAACACTTCCCAAAATATGAAATATGTTTTTAAAAGCATATGTCTGGGAACCATTTTCAACAGCTGTGTATTGTATAATACTGCCTTGGCAACTGCTCTCCTGGCACTGCCACTTGACAGCTGTGATTGCAGCCCAGGACAAAGAACAGCATTTCCTGAATGTGTCTTTAGACTAGAGCAGGTGCCTCAGACATAGTCTTCAGGTGCCCTTTTTAGCAGCACATGGACAAAAGTCTCCAACCTCCCCTTTTTAGGGAAGGTTGTTGAGAAAGTGGTTGCACAGCAGCTTCAAAGGGCTCTGGATGAAGCGGATTATCTAGACCCCTTTCAGTCAGGATTCAGGCTGGGCTATGGGACTGAGACAGCATTGATCGCGCTCTTAGATGACCTCTGGGGGGAGCGGGATGGGGGCCGTGCAACCATCCTTGCTCTTCTTGACCTCTTGACCCCTTCTTGGCCTTCAATACCATTGATCATGGTAACCTTCTAGACCGGCTTTGGGAGTTGGGGGTGGGTGGCACTGTGTTATGCTGGTTCTCCTCCTTCCTCCGGGGTAGGTTCCAGTCGATGTTGGTGGGAGGAGAGAGGTCCAGTCCACGGTCCCTATTGTGTGGGGTGCCACAGGGCTCGGTTCTCTTGCCCCTCTTATTTAACATCTACATGAGGCCGCTGGGTGAGGTGATCCGACGGTTTGGGGGTGAGGTATTTGGGGTCAGTATGCTGATGATACTCAGCTTTATATCTCCTCCCCAGGCTGTCTGAGTGATGCCGTCACTCAGTGCCTGGAGGCTGTAGGGGCCTGGATGGGGCGCAATGGGCTTCGGCTCAACCCAAGCAGGACTGACTGGCTTTGGGTGTTTGGGCCTCCCAGTACCAAGGTTTTTCCATCTTTGGTCCTGGATGGGGTGGCACTGCCCGAGACAGACCCAGTGCACAATTTGGGGGTGCTCTTGGACTGATGGCTCCTGCTGGAATAGCAGGTGGCAGCCATGGCTAAGAGGGCCTTTGCACACCTTTGGGTTGTGCGTCAGTTGTGCCCATTCCTGGACCGGGAGGCACTACACCCTGTCACTCATGCCCTCATGACCTCCCGTTTGGACCATTGCAACATGCTCTACATAGGGCTGCCCTTGAAGAGCATTCAGAAGCTTCAGCTGGTACAGAATGCAGCTGCCTGGGTTGTAAATAGTGTCGGCTACTCGGCACACGTAACACCTCTGCTTCGGGAGCTGCGTTGGTTGCCGGTGTGTTCTTGGGTGCAATTCAAGGTGATCGTTGTCACCTTTAAGGACCTTCATGGCTTGGGACTGGGTCACCTTAGGGACCGTCTTTTCCCAGTTAGTTCTGCCCGTCCAATCCGGTCCGCAAGGATGGACATGCTCTGGGTCCTGTCAGCCAAGGAATGTTGGCCAGTGGGGACCAGGAGATATGTTTTTTCTGCTGTGGTGCCTGCCCTCTGGAACATCCTTCCTTCTGAGATTAGGATGGCCCCAACTCTTTTGGCTTTTCGGAAGGCCTTGAAGACCTGGCTTTGTGCCTGGACCTGGGCCCCCGATTATGCGAAGGGCCCCATTTCATGGTTGTGCTAACACCAATGGTTTTTAAGATATCTCAGCTGTATTTATATTTATCTTTAATTTTTTGTATTGTTTTTATTGTCTGACTTTTTATTATTGTAAGCCATCCAGAGTCATTGGTCAGAGATGGGTGGCTACATAAATTGAATAAATGAATGAATGAATGAATGAATGAATGAATGAATGAATGAATGAATGAATGAATAAATAAATAAATAAATAAATAAATAAATAGGTTTACCAACATAGTAATCCTGAATTATCTGAGCAAGGAGAGATGGCCTGGCTAAACCACATGCATGGAACATTACTAATTTCTCTTCCTTGGCATCTAGACCTTAACTCAAGGATGGACAGCTTTCAGCACACTCAATTTCATTTTTCAGTCCTTGTAAAAGGGCAAGGGAGATTAGTGGAGTGGCCAGAACTGGTGCTGTTTGGATGGACATGATGTTCAGCAGCTAACTTAAGAAGGGACTGGGCAGAGCAGGCCAAAGCTCTAAATCAGTTTACCCACAACCTTTGTAGTAAGACTTTTCTTTTCTTTGGACAGCTATTATTGCTGCCTGTAGTACATTAATGTTTGCTGAACCTGATAGTGGACGCTGAGCAGAAATCCCCATGTAAAGCTCTGACATAGTTATTATAAACTGGGACCGCTCAGCACTAGTGTGTGGCTGGTTATCTTGAATTTCATAGAAAATAAGTAGGACTGCCCATCTTGACATTTATTCATATATCCTGAATAAATATATAACTTCCTTCAAAATGATACTATGTGAAATGAATGGGGACAGGTTTTTCATGTTTGTTTGCTTTGTGTATGGAGTTAAAAGGAAAAGATGTGCATCTAATGGGTAGTCTAAGAATATATATTGCAATTCCATTTTTCCTTACAAAAGTATATACTTTTATCTCATGTACTATGAAATACTATTAAATCAACATATAGATTGATTTATTATTCTACAGAGTTAAGATTATGAGCCATTCACTTAGTAGACATAATAGATGATAGATAGATAGATATAATATATATTAAATTTCCTAGGTAAAGAACCCTGGGATGCATGTGACTCCAGCTGTTCAGTTGAATATACTCTGCATGTGCCCAGTGGCATCTTTTCTTACAGTGACATAAAAATGTTCTAGGAACTAGCCATGGTCCTGAGAAGAAATTCAGGATTAAGTCAGGGCACAAATTAAAGTTTTGAGAGAAGCACAAGGAATGGAGTGGTGATGGAGTTCATTCCAGGATTAGGGAGAGAAACAACTGAATTCTAAGCAAAAACAAATCTGTGTGGTAGACAGGCCCTTCAGCTGGGAAATGTTTAACTTATCAAAATAACCCTTTTGTATTGCTAGACTCTTGACCTAAACATGATCAGAAACGTGCCAAACACTTCATTAGGAAATATCCCTTATTTTCAAGTTATTTGATTAAGACTGTCTTTTTTGAATTCAGTGGACTCAGTACATTAAGGGATACTAAGTAAGATAGAATCCAGATATTTACAAGCTGGAAGTTTGCTCCAGTAACTAGAAATGTAAGAGAAACTGCACATACATGCACACCCACAGTTGGGCTACAGTCTTCCTTCCAGTCTTTTAGAGCAAGATGGGATATATGGCAGTAGAAAGAAAATGTGATGAAACAGCATGTCCATTATCCACATTTTGACTTCTGTTCCTCAGTCTACCTGGACCTGTTTTGGGGGCAGGTGGTTTGCCATCCCTTGTGTGGATAAAGGGCACTAAAGGAACTCACCCAAAACTCTAACCCTGGAGGATTGAGTCAGGGAGGAGAAATACAATGCACTGATAAATAAAGTATCTCCATAAAGTATCCTTATTCTGAAAGTTGGGTTTCAGCCAGACTGGTCTATTTCCCACAACTAAGAATACTTAGTCCCAGGATTCCAAGGAAGCGATGAAAATGTTCTCTTCCCTCCACTGTATCATGCTCAGAAACACTCTTGTTTATTTCACCGGCATTTCAAATTACCACATGCGCATACACGCAAACACACTTCTGTCCTGTGCCCTAATCACCTCAGAACCCACCTGGTGTAACTGGTCTCCCTCCAAAGTTTATTCTCTCTCTCTCAATTTCTCTTGGAGAAGGGGGCAATTCCCCTGCCTTTGAATGTCCGCCCCCCCCCCCCGGGAAACACTTGTCAAATCGAGGAGGAGCGTTCCAAAGGGAGTAGCGAGCAGTGGTCAGATTCGGCGCTGTTGCCTTGTTATTGGTGGGTGGGGGAATACAGTACTCACCATTTCTTGTCTGAGGAGGTGAAGTCTGGTCTCCAGTCTTTCCAGGGCGCTGGAGCTGCTGCCACTGCCGCCGGGGCCGCTGAGCATGGCGGCTCTGGGGGCCCGGGAAGCGGAGAAGCCGGCGACACCAGGCCCTCCGCCGGGCTGCTCCCGGTCCTTTTCCCGGGCGACGGCGAGCTCCTCCCCCCGCAAGGAGCGCGCTAGGCTGTCGGGGACTTTGCGCCCCAGCTTGAGCTCGATATCTCGCAGATCGGGCAAGGAACAATCTTCCATGGCTTTTTCAGGAAGGCGGCTTTTCGGATTAAGGGAGCAGCCACGGCGGAGGTGCGGTGGGGAGAAAGAGCTAAGCCGTCAGCCGTGCTGCCCGGCACTCGGCGACCTCCCCATGTTAGTCCCGCTGAGGTAATCCACCCCGGCCGCGACAGTCAGCGGTGGAGCGGGGGATGGGAGAGAGCGACGAGGCAGCCAGGTGACTCCCCGTAGGAGGCAGCCGGAGTGGTCGCCTTCGCCGCTTTCCGGCAGCTGCATGATTTGGATTGCAAACCCCAGCCCCTGGGTTGCACCAGCTGCGGGCGTGGGGAGGGCGGTTACGGAAAGCGGGCGTACTCAAATGAACCTGCAAGGGCGTTATTCTTCTTTTTTGCGTGCTGTTATTATCTCGCCTGAGAATGCAGGGTTGGCCTCGTTTAGGAGCAGCAGCGCGCAGAGCAGCTGAAAGGGCAAAAGGGACTTATTGGATGGCCGTCCCTCCTCCACCTTCTCTTCCGTGTTGTTGTTTATTCGTTTAGTCGCTTCCGACTCTTCATGACTTCATGGACCAGCCCACGCCAGAGCTTCCTGTCGGTCGTCAACACCCCCGGCTCCCCCAGGGACGAGTCCGTCACCTCTAGAATATCATCTATCCATCTTGCCCTTGGTCGGCCCCTCTTCCTTTTGCCTTCCGCTCTCCCTAGCATCAGCATCTTCTCCAGGGTGTCCTGTCTTCTCATTATGTGGCCAAAGTATTTCAGTTTGGCCTTTAATATCATTCCCTCAAGTGAGCAATCTGGCTTTATTTCCTGGAGCATGGACTGGTTTGATCTTCTTGCAGTCCAAGGCACTCTCAGAATTTTCCTCCAACACCACAGTTCCAAAGCATCGATCTTCCTTCTCTCAGCCTTCCTTATGGTCCAGCTCTCGCAGCCATATGTTACTACTGGGAACACCATTGCTTTAACTATGCGGACCTTTGTTGTCAGTGTGATGTCTCTGCTCTTAACTATTTTATCGAGATTTGTCATTGCTCTTCTCCCAAGGATTAAGCGTCTTCTGATTTCCTGACTGCAGTCAGCATCTGTAGTAATCTTCGCACCTAGAAATACAAAGTCTTTCACTGCTTCTACATTTTCTCCATTTGCCAGTTATCAATCTCTTCCGTAGCCTTGTTTTAATACTCAAGTCAGCGTCTTGGGTTAAGGGCTGTTTTTATGGTGTGCGTCGGTTCAGGGCACATTTGGCAGCAATTACGCTGTGTTCCACCTCCCACTTTGAGGCGAGCTTGTTTCTGGACAGGTAGCCGGTTCAAGGCATCATTCGAGTTTTCCCAAAAAATTGGAAACTTTAAACCTGCGTGGCAGAAGGGTTAGGTGGGGACAATCCTTCAACTGTAGTGCTTGGGGAAGAGACCGGTTCCCCTTTTTTAGGTAAACTTGTGCGCTAAATGTTCCCAGCCATCTGTTTGATCTCAGGGGTGTATCTTCAATAAAGCACATTTCTTTTCCATTGCACCTCTAGGGAGGGGCCCTTTCTTGAAGGGGAAAATTGTATACCTGGTCTGTACTTTAAGGATGCACAGCGGGGTCCTGCAACAAAATGCGGCAGTGTAAAAGACGCCTGTTGAGTTTTGACTGCCGAACCAGCTATGCCCTTCCCTAAGATAGTCTATTCCACCCTCTCTCAACCTTTTGACCCTGGAGGAGCCCTTGAAATATTTTTCAGGCCTCGGGGAATCCCTGTAAGTTCAAGCTCAAATAGAGGCTGAAGTTACAAAATTATTGTATTTGTTTCATGTGTAGGCCTGTACATATGCATTAACAGTGTTCTTAAACTAAAAATAAAGAATAAACTTACCTGTTTAATGTGAAGTTGCCTGAGTTTGAAATAATTTTTTAAATAAACTGTGATCTTCCAGGGAACCCCTAGTGACCTTTTGCAGAACCCAGCGCTCCATGGAATCTGGTTGAGAAACCCTGCTCTATTCCATTCCCTCTTGTTTCCCTGCCAGCACTTAGCGTGCATTGGAGCTTTTATGATATCTCCTGTAATTGAGTTCTGCAACCTTTCCAGTTTCTTTCAGCCTTTTCTTTCAACCCTCCCATCTGCACAGATGGTTCCAAAGAAATCACTCAGGAAATGAAATTTGCAGACTTTCCCAAGATGGAACCCTAATGGGACTTCAGCTGAGATAATCACTAGCTAGCATGTTGTACTATAATACTGTATTATAAAGGGCATTCTGCGTCACTCCCAAATTATGGAATGTACTTCCTAAGGAATTGTGCTTCAGTCCAAATTTTCCATCTTCCTTTTCAGCCAGAACCTTTTCATTGGATTAACAATTATTACTCACTTCCTAGTGCGAGAGACAGGGAGCGAGTCCAAAAGTAGATGGGTGGTGTGTATGTGAGGATACTCACTCCTTGAGTGAGAGTCAGGGGGTGAGGAGTAGTGGGTGGTGTGCCCCCTGCCGACTAGTGAGAGAAGCTGGTGAAGGGGGCACAGTGGATGTGGGGGTGATGGTTGGGTTCCAACGGTGCTGAGAGCATGAACTGAAGTGCTGGGGAGCCTGCCATCACCCCATGGGTGAGTTGGTGGGTTTGTCAATGCTTGATAGGATGGAGGGACCCCTAACCAGAGAATCCAGAGGTCAGGGATTGGGGAGAAATGGAATTGGAAGCTCTGGGGGATTTAGGGCGGGCTGTACTATTCAGGTAGTAATGGGGCAGGGGTGTTATGGGAGTCAGAGGGCAGGCCATCTTCAGGGAAGACACCACTGGTGTTTGGTACCAGTAGTGTGTTCCAGCCCTCTGTGCTCAAACCCAGGTCCTAGATAGCAGATCCATGGAGGCCCTGGCTTTCAGCTGCTGCTTCTTAGCACTAGGTCAGTTAACAACAAGGCCCCCTTATACGAGATATGATTGAGGAGAGGGCAGACCTGACATGTATTACTGAGACCTCTCTGGGCCCTGAAGGGGGGGGGTGCTCCTTTCTGAAATGTGCCTGGCTTGGTTTACGGTATGGCACCAGCCGAGATCCCAGGGCAGGGGAGAAGGGGTGGCTGTTGTCATCTGGGAATCTCTTGTGGCCTTCAGGGGCACTGCTCCACAAGTGGCCAGTTGTGAGGCCCTGTTCCTGAAGTTGGGCTCCCGAGAACAGTTGGGATTGCTATTATACCAGCCTCCCTGCCTGAGCTGCTAGAGGCCGTCTCAGGGTTGGCAGTGGAGTTTCCCAGACTTATAGTTCTGGGGGGCTTCAACCTACCATCTCTGGGACATGCCTCGGAGGTGGCTTGGGAGCTCATGGCCACCATGACAGGCATGGGCCTATCCCAGATTATTCGGGACCCGACTCAAGACAGTGGCCTCACACCAGACTTGGTTTTCTTGTCAGAGCAGTGGCAATGTGATCTGAAGGGAGAGTTACATCTGTCCCCTCTATCATACACCCTGGTGACCTTGAGATTTTCCTATGCTGCCCCCCTCTGCAGGGAGGCAGGACCCATTCAATTGGTCTGCCTCCTGTGACTGATGGACCCAATGGGGTTCCAAAGGGAGCTGGGAATTATACCCAAGGAACTGCTGCACAGTCCAGCAGAGGCCCTGGCTGCTGCCTGGAATAGTGAGGTGGCAGGGCCCTTGGACAGGATCACGCCTGTGTGACCTCTCTTCTCCCATTGAACCCAATGCTCACTGTGGTTTACGGAGGAGCTAAGGGTTCTGAAGAGGATTAAGAGATATCTAGAGTGCCACTAGAGGAAGACAAGGACTGAACCCGACCAAACACAAGCTAGAGCCACTATTAAGGCCTACCTTGTGGTGGTAAGAGCGGCGAAACATCAATATTTTTCCGCTCTTATTGCATCCACGGAATGCCACCCAACGGCCCTGTTTAAGATCACTCAATCTCTTCTGGGGAGTGTGGGTCCAGTGACCCACCTACAGGGCTGTGCAGAGGAATTTTCTGGGCATCTGGAGGATAAAATTGCCAGTTGCCTGTTCCAAGTTGGATGCCAAGCATATGGCATGGCCTGTGGAGATGCCTGGGGAGTGTACTTACCCTGTGTACTTACCCTGTTATCTGGGAATAGTTTGACCCTGTGGGGCCTGAGGAAGTGGACAGGGTCCTCCGGACTGTAAATGCTACCACTTGTCAATTAGATCCATGCCCCTCCTGGCTGGTGAAGGCAGCTCGGGAGCTGATGTGTGGGTGGGTCCAGGCGATGGTGAATTCATCCTTGAGGGAGGGAGTGTTTCCAGCTGCCTTTAAAGAGGTGCTGGTACACCCCCTCCTCAAGAAACCATCACTGGGCCCTACCACTCTGGACAATTTTCATCTAGTCTTCCACCTTCCCTTTCTAGGGAAGATGGTTGAGAAAGTGGTGGCATTGCAGCTCCAGAGGGTCCTGGATGAAATGGATTATCTGGACCTGTTTCAATCAGGATTCAGGCCTGGATATGGGACAGAAACAACATTGGTTGCACTTTTGGATGATCTCTGGCAGGAGCGGGATGGGGGCAGTGCATCTATCCTTGCTCTTCTTGACCTCTCAGCGGCTTTTGATACCATCGACCATGGTATCCTTTTAGGATGGCTCAGGGAGTTGGGGGTGGGTGGGGTAGTTTTACGCTGGTTCACCTCCTTCCTCCAGGGCCAGTCCCAATCAGTGGTGATAGGGAGTGAGAGATTCAGCCTGCAGCCTCTGCTTTGTGGGGTGCTGCAGGGTTCGGTACTCTCCCCACTCCTTTTTAACATCTACATGAAACCACTGGGTGAGATCATCCGACACCATGGGATGAGTTATCATCAATATGCAGATGATACTCAACTATACATCTCCATCCCGGGGGAAGTAAGTGATGATGTGACCGCCCTTTCCAGGTGCCTGGGGGCTGTTGGGGTCTGGATGGGGAACAACAGGCTTCAGCTGAACCCTGGTAAGATGGAGTGGCTGTGGGTTGGGGGCTCCTCTGTATCTGGGAATTTACCATCTTTAGTTCTGAATGGGGTTGCACTGCCCCAGATGGACCCGGTGTGGAATCTGGGGGTCCTGCTGCACTCACGACTCCTGCTCAAAGAGCAGGTGGCAGCTGTGGCCAGGAGGGCCTTTGCTCAGCTTCGTTTTGTTCTCCAGTAAACGCCCCTTCCTGGATAGAAAAGCCCTCCGGTCAGTCACTCATGCCCTAGTCATCTCCCGTATAGACTATTGCAATGCACTTTACATGGGGTACCCTTGAAGAGTATCTGGAAGCTTCAGCTGGTCCAGAATGCAGCTGCGTGGGCTGTTTTTGGTGCCCCAAGGATGGCACATGTAACACCTTTGCTGCGAGAGCTGCATTGGGTGCCAGTTTGCTTCTGGGTCCAATTCAAGGTGTTGGCTATCACCTTTAAAGCCCTACATGGCATGGGTCCAGGTTACCTGAGGGACCACCTCACCCCCATCACATCTACCCATCCCATCTGGTCAGGCAGAGAGGGCATGTGACAGGTCCCGTCTATGAGAGATTGTCAATTGGCAGGTCCCAGGAGGACAGCCTTCTCTGCTGTGGCCCCTGCCCTGTGGAACACTCTTCCCTCAGAGGTAAGGCAGGCCCCCTCTCTCCTGGCCTTCAAGAAAGGGGTAAAAACCTGGCTCTGCCATCTCGCTTGGGGCGGGAGCCAATGCTGGGGGTGGTTAATGCCCTAAAGCGACCCCATGATTATCGACATCTTGGATTTTATATTTTATATTTGTATTTATATTTGTATTTGGGAAATGCGGTTATTTAGTGTATTTTAATTTGTATTTATTTTTAGGTGTATTGTAAACCACCCAGAGTCGCTTTGTGTGAGATAGGCAGTGACGAAATCTGAAAAATAAATAAATAAATAAATAAATAAATAAATAAATAAATAAATATTTTAGCTTAAAAACAACAATTAGATTTAATTGTTCCATACTTTCTTTTGGTATTTCTGCCCCAAGGGAACATGACTGTAAATTGAAATAAGAAAGACGTAAATATTAAAGATGTATTTCATAGGGAAGGACTAATGAGTTTAAACAACAAAACAAAAAATTCAGCAGAAGCTTTTCTAAATTGCCACTCATAATTTTGTGATGCTCCCTCTTCCTTAAAATTCCTGTTGAAAGTCCTTTTCTTCAATAAAATTTATGTTACACTGTAGTTTAAGCATTAAACTAAGTATAGGATAACAAAGTTTAACTACTTCAAAAGCCAACTACTTAAACCCCACAAATTTAAATATTTGCATTTCAAATACAACTAAGTATTAGACTGGGTGGTGATGGCAGTGATGGTTTCACTCTTTTCTCCTATGCTATAATCTGAAGAAATTCCTTTACCTGAAACAACAACTTGATTTGGAGGAAATTTCCACTGGATTTACAAAGACCAGTTTCATAAAACAGATAAGAGATAACAAACAAGGTTGAAGGACCATACAAGGCCTGTCTCTGATGGTCGCCACCTTCCATCCATCTCCAGCCACCAAATGGCTGGCTTTGTACTTTATGGACCAGGAAAAGTTTCCACTTTACTTTTCAGTCATATTTTTCCAAGTAAGCTAGTATCAGACCAGAGATTTGCTTGTTAAAGGCTGCTACTGTGTACTCAGTTCATTTTATCGTAAAAACTACCACGTGGGATAGTTTGGGCTGAGAGGGAATGACTGGCCTAAAGCCACCAAGTGACTCTCCATAGCTAAGGTGGATTTGAACCTGGTCTTCTCTCGTCTTAGTCCAACATTTTAATCACTACACCACACTCACTCCACCATATAGCATTTTTCTGAGACTTGTCTCATGAAATGTGAGTGTTTAAATTGCAATTTATGAGGTTTATTATGTAGGGTATATGCTGCAGGTGTTTGCAGTGCCAGATGTAATTCAGGACTGTTTGCAGGTTATCTGGCCAGATCCTTGAACAATTTTCTTTTTTCTTCCCCTTGTTTCTGTCATGGAAAGACATGCATTTGTCTCTCTTTCTTTGCTCACTGTCTCCCAGTCTGTGGAGTGTGACCAGCTGCTGGGAAGACCATCATACAGGTAGTCCTTGTTTAGTGACCACAATTGGGACTGGCAACTCAGTTGTTAAGCAAAGCAGTCACTAAGTGAAACTGCAACTGTACTTATGATCTTACTTCAGCTTTCCTTTGCTTTACAGACCTGTGAAGGTCATAAATGTGAGAACTGGTTGCAAAGTTAATTTTTCATCACTGTTGTAACTGTGAATGGTCGCTGTACAAGGCAGTCGCTAAATAAGACTACCTGTTAATGATTGGTGAGTCAGGATATCATCTCCCCACAACTGGTTGTAATGTGGCATGGCTCATTTTGACCACACTGATTTCCTGTGTGTCTGACTCAGTAAAAGTGTGTCACCATTATCTAACAATTGGAACTAAATCTCAGGGCTGATATTTGCTCAGTGTATCTTTTCTTTTTCCACTCATGGTGGGGAATAAGAGGATTCCTTGAGTTCACTGCATTATTGCTAAACTATGGGGAACAGGCTGAACAACTTTACCTGATCTTTTATTTGTTTTTATCTCACATGGGCTGCCCTTTAAAAGAATAGCAGCTAATCTGCCTTGGCTTCCTTTCCTCGAGGCCTCAGCAATGTGTACAAGATGGAAACATGATATGTTCTTGTCCTGGAGAACGAAATACTGCAATCTGAAACAACACAAGGCACCTAATCTCTTTACATAATTAAGGCATACACCCCATATTAAAATAATCTGCTACATTACATACAGAGACCAAAATACAGATGACAACAATCAGCTATGTATACTGATCTCAATAGATTTTTTTTCCTAAATAAAAAGTAATGGCAATTGTACATGCATGTGCATTTTAAAACTTTACCCTTCTGCTGATCTCTAATTTCTCTCTCTCTTTCTTTCTACGTACACACATACCTGCACACCTCTATAATTACATTTCCCCTGTTTTTTAGTTTGCAGTTGCTATGGCTGCATTTTTGTAAAACAACAACAAAACTGTGGAGACCAAATCCATTTGAATGAATAAGCCCTTTTTGGTCATTCTCTGCATACACGATTGACTGCATAGTCACTGGGAGAATGCAGGGCACAGTCCTTGGTCTGACCTGCAAGCATATTCTTGCTGCCCCTGGCCCTCCCTATTCCTGAAACAGGCAACATGCTCCCAGATAGAACAGACTCCCCACTTCAGACCCATCCCTGTTGTGTGAAAAGGGGGGCTACAGTGGATTGTAAGATCTTGAAGGATGTTTGCCTTCCAATTCTCATCAGCAACCCCCACCCCTTCCACCTAAAGTGTTTTCTAGATTTTTTGTTTCAATAATGATCCATGCTTCAGTTCCCATTGAATATGTTGGACATACCAGCAAATCAGCATGCCTCATTAGCAAATGGATGAGTTCGTTTTTGGATGCAAATTCTCCATGTGCTTCTGCAGGAAGCTGTTTGTTGCCCCTCCCACATTCCCCACTTCTTCCTCCTCCTCCTCCTCCTCCCATCTGGGAACGAAGCACCATGCTGCTGTGGGCTCTTTCCATCTCTGGGCTACATGCTTGGGCCTAGAGTCAGGATTTTGCCCCTTTCTCCATGCAGCCTTCAGCAGCAGTGAGGGCTGAGGGTAAATTAAGTTTAGGGAACAGAAAGAAGGACCAGAATAATCAACTTTTCTTCTGAGATGGATGTAACTGGACCAAATAAATCAGTAAGACTTCTTTTTACTTACTTTTGAACCTACTTTGACTAAGTGTGTAATTCGTTATGCTTGGGCGGGCTAAGTGTATAAGATCAATAACCTGTATTTTTCTAACGTGCTCGTTAATGCTATTTTAGATAATATTCTTTTTCTGTGCTCATCTTTTCCTGTGTTAAGCTCTGCTCCATTCAGTGGTCCTAGCTGTCCACTAATGGCTTCACAATACACATACACTGATGGAAGACATTGCCCAAGGACCAGAGGGGAGGGGGCATGGCAGCCTCAGCCTAAAGTGGCCAATAGATGTTGGTTTAATCCCAGCCCTTAGGGGTCAACTGACTACACCTATTCTGACTGCACAGAATAGTAGGCAAAGTGGTTGGGTTTTATCCATGGGGAAAAACTGTTAGGATATGGGGGAAAACACTGCTTTAACACTGGAACAGCTACAGATGACTAAAGGCTGCCTCAGGTGTGGGCTGGGGATCAGATGAAGGAGTTCTTACTCACTTTATCATATCTTACTTTATGTTTTGTATTGGGTCTGTTTTAGATTGGTGTTTCTATGTAAGCCACCAAAGTTGTTTTGATTGCAGTGGCATAGAAATATGTTTAATAAATATATCCATAAATATCATGGAAATACAGCAGGAAAAAAGTGGTTCTTGGGGCATATTTGTGAGGAAAGGTTCTGTGTCTCAAGACCTTGTTGTGTATCATCTATACCTCAAAGGGAGATTATTCTCCTCCAAAAATCAGCCCTCGTCTGCTGCCATATCTGTTTTTTTTTTAAGCAAATCTAAGATGATTCTCCCCTGTTGGATTTCCTTTCAAATAAATTCAGTGCAAACAAAGAAGCAGCATATTTGCATTTCTGTTTGTTGTTATTTGTGTGCCTTGCAAAGATTGTAGGGTAAAACATGGAAGAAGTTAAAACAAAATTCTCCAGCATGCTGCCCTCCAGACTCAGAATTTTCAGATTTCTCCAATGTTAGTCAAGGCTATATGCAGACCAGATGCAAAAACAGAAAAAGTTTTGTTATGCTTAAAATAATGCCTTTGGTAACAGACTTTCAAAGTTTGTTCATTCATGGGCAATAATGCTATTTCCTCAGCATTATGTATGCCTCTGACTACACTGAGGTTTACCAGTGTGAAAGTTGTAATAGGTATACAGTGATCCCCGATATCCGATGACTTCAAAAGACTCAAGATCAGTTGTGGTACTACAGTAATGGATGTTAGCATGGAGACATTTTTCCTCCAAAGAGTCATAATCTCAAGATTCCCACCTTTCATTTTTTGAAACAAGTCTCTAGCTGTCTTAGAAGCTGAGACAGGAAACAAAATAAAACACACTGTTCTATCCATTTGTTTTGTAAGAATTGCCTGCTCTTGCCTCTAAGTGTATTTAGCTAGTGAATGAAGTCTAACCAATCATTAACATAAAGATTGAAGAAAGAACCTCATTGTCTTTTTCACACTTGAGAGGACCTTTTTAAAAATTTTCCATGGCAAGAAGTGGTTGTCACTACATAGGAAGGAAGGAAGGAAGGAAGGAAGGAAAGAAGGAAGGAAGGAAGGAAGGAAGGAAGGAAGGAAGGAAGGAAGGAAGGAAGGAAGGAAGGAAAAACAAACCAACAAACCTAGGAAGGATTTTAGAGTTACTGTAGTAACCCTACCCCCAAAATTTAAACTAGTAACAAATACAGGAATTCATGATCTTTGTAACTTGGGGCATCTCCAGTTAGGGGGAAAAAAAAAAAGATGGCAGCTGTGACTGTGTGATAGACATTCCATACCTTTTTTACATTTGCAGGCTCCTTTTTTTAAAAAGTTTTTTTAAAATAAATTTCTAAATATTAAGCATGTATTCTTTCAGCTGCATGGAGATAAGATTCACCATTTTGTACCTGTACAGTATAGCAGGAAGTAGGAGGCAGCATCTAACAGAAATATACCAGCCATACAAGATAGACCAAAGTTATCCAGGTGTCCTGGTGGATTGGGTTTTTTAAAGGAAATATGTTAGGATGGAGAAATGGAGTTGACTTTAAAATCAGTCTAATTTATTAAGTACTTGAGAAGTTTGTGATATATTTACATGTGACTATGATGTATTCAATGAAGTTGCAGATTGTAGCTTTTTTTATCTCTTGAATAGAACTTCTTTTTTTCTCTCTCTCAGTACAGTTTGAAGTTTAGGCAGCATACCAGGTACCTGCTCAAAAATTAACATTTGGTTTCCAAATCCAATTCTATACTTGCCGAAGTTTCCAAATGCTTTGAATGTGACATACCCTCAGACAATTACATTCTAGTAGTCCAAATGTCATCTTAGTGAGGTTCTCAAGAATGCTGCAGATGACAGTCTAGCTTTAGCTGTACAAACTCATTCTTGGCAATAAGTGGGACCTGTACATTAAAGGTCAGGGCTGTATCCAAGATTATACCTAACCATGAACCTGACTCTTTCAAAGAAAAAATCTCATCCAACAAAGATTGAACACATATTCCTTGCACTGCCTTTTGACAGATCATAAATCCTCTGACTTGTTTGAAGGAGATTAACATTTCTTTATCCTTATACATTGCTTTACTGACATCAGACATTGATTCTGAGTGTGAATAAACTCTTAGGAATTCAACTCTCAACTGAAGATTTGATCCATGAATGGAAAGCTACTGTATTTGTATCCCAGATCTACCCACCAAAGAGAGAGAGAGAGAGAGAAAAGAGAATTTTATAAAAGACTGGCAACCCTTTATGGACTTTTTGCTGAAAATGGACAAAAATTAATTGGTGATCTCAGGATTTAGGGATTAAAAAGGGTTGTTTATGGGAAGAAGGGAACCATGATATGTAATTCAGGCGGGTGAAAATGGTAATAATTATGTTTATAACTGTTGCAAAGAAGATTGAAAGTCGCTTCTTTAAATAAAAAAACAATTTTTTGTTTTTTACGGTTTTTCACCGTTTCTCTTATCTTCTTATATCTTTTTCTTTCTTCTATTTTTTTCTTTACATTTCTATAGTTTTTAAATCTTCTGTAAAATTCCTTTTTAATAAAAATATATTAAAATAATTTTTAAAAAAGAAAGGAAAAAGGAGAAAACCTACATATCTCAGTACTGGAAATATCTATCTTGGTAGGTTTGGTACCCAGGTCACTTAATTATCAAATCCAGTCCTTAAATAACCGTAAGTGATATCAATGTACAAAAAACTGAAGAAGAAAATGTGCTAACTTCGTCTTTCACATAACAGGTCCCTCTGTGTTCCTCTCACCTCCCCATGTATTATCCTCTACTGGACTTCAACAGAGGAAGTAATTTGGCCAGGAAAAGTGGGTGGAGAAAAGAGATTGTAGGTTGGTAAGTAATTAACATGCACGAAATCACTTTTCTTCATATACAGTCATAGCGGTACTATGGTTTGTCGTTATCATATATGCAAATTCCAGCATGATTTGGCTTTGCTCATTCCCTATGCTTTTTTCTACTGAACCTTATGTATCTACTTTACATTGAGGTTTGGCATGTTCTTAGAGATCGAAAATGAATGTATGAATAAGCATTTAAAATTAATGTTAATGAGCAGCAGAAGCTGCCTATTGAAGTTGATTAAGGCTCTGTCTGTACTTCTCATTGTTGCTCTGTTGTCAGTTCCACAGAAAGTTCTATTATTTTTGGTCCATTGATTCCCTCAGAAAATGGTTGAGCTGGTATTTAACCTGGCATTACATCATGCTGGAATGGATATCTCTGGGGGGAAAAATATTTGGTTTCTAGAGGCAGCCTCTATTTTTCAGCTCTTTTTGTTCTGCGGTAACTAAATAGCTTCTAATTATTTAAGTCTGCACTTTTTAAAATAGTAGGTTCCAAACGTAACCCACATGAATATAAAGACTTAGCTTGCTAATGAGTTGAGTAAGTCTCCAATCTATACATGGAAGTATCCTTTTCCAATGCGGAAATTAGTGAATGCTTGGCTGAGATTGTACTCAAAGCCACATCTCATTTTACCAAGTTCCACTGGCTATCAACCTGAAGGCATTTTGGTAGCTGAAGTGCCAATTTCATTTCTTATTTAGGCAAATCATGACCTCACACTGACTTTAGTAATTTGTGGTGCAGGGGCTTTGTTGCTTTTTTTCAATTTGCTGTTTTTTCAAATATCTAGCAAAAAGATTTACCCAGAAGGACTTCTTATAAGAACCATCCAGTATCATTTATTACTAGAGTCCTAAAGCTTTGAATAATCTGCTCTTGTTACATAAAAGTCTAAAAACCAAAGAATCAAAGATTTCTTTTCTCTCTCTTTGCTTCTCATTATGCATGAGATGTGAATCCTACAGGGCTTTGTCTTATTATGTATTTATTGATCCCCTTGTTTACCTACCTCTCCCTTTTCTTAAGACTAGGTCACCTCATGGAACATTTTGTTTTGCCATTTGAATACTCAATTCTAAGTGGTGGTCTGTGGAGTATATGAAGAAGTGTAAAGTCCTCTGCTTTAGGTGATGTGAGATGCTGTGACATTCTGTCTCGTATCTGGGATGAATCATTCACCCATTTGATACTGATGTCCTTCAGTGATAGAGATCTTAGATGGCTCATCGTAGACAGTGTTGTGTTTTATGGGTCAAAAGCACTTTACTATGTGGCTCGACAGTCACCAGATTATTCATATCTGGAGCTGTGATGTCAAAAGTGAGTTCGTAAGTCATTGGGAAGTAAATGATTCAAATTACATGAATGGCTTGCAATATCTCTTGCTGTTCCTATAGGAATACTACTACTACTACTAATAATAATATAACCCTGAAAAACAGGATGGGGATCTAAAAACATCTGTGAGATATATTCTATTGATCAGTGTCTGAGCTCATTCAGAACCTTCCTTTCCTGGCTCTGAGATGGCCTCCTTACCATTTTTAGGGGTCATGTTCTCACAGTGCAGCCTCTATTTTGGTGCAAGACTGAAGCAGGATGAAGCCTGATTAAGGTGATTTGGCAGAAAAGGGGTGTTTTCCAAGGAAAATAGAATGCATCTGTGTATTGTGGTATGTGTAATGGTATGTGGGAATGACCTTGGGAGACAGGAGGAAGAGCCACAGACTAGACAATGGTCAGATATGAAGCACCTTAGCCCGCAGAAGCAATGGGGACATGGCAGACGTCTCAGAAGGGTCCCTCCCTAGTTTTTTGGACTGTAAAGATGTGTGTGTGGGGGGAGATGGATTTTCAGACCTGCAAGATTCTGTTAATGTAACCTTACAATAAAGTTAGAGCTAGTACTTCTAGGTGTGCTTCTTGTCTCAACTACCTTGCAAGGCTGACAGGCTGGAACGTCTGCTTGGCTCACACCACCTTTCCTAACTTTTCCATTCAAACTGTCATTAAATCTGAGCACTCCTTCTCAGGATCAGAGAGTCACAGAGATTGGAGCCTGTCAGGTGGGCAGCCAAAGGAGGGCCCAAAATTTTGGAATTTGCTTCCTTCCTTTTCCTTCAGCTAGTACTAGACTGTGCTTTGCCTCCCCTTCCTCGAAGGCTGGGTACTCTGGCAGAGGAAGCACCCTGGCTTCCTTTTCAGAAGGGAGGGTACAAATGGATTCAAACACCAGTAGGGCTCAATACAGGTTGTCTGTTGGAAGGACTCACAGGAGAGATCTTCAGTCATTTCTCTCTTCCTGCAAAGTCTTGTTAGTCCTAAAGGACCAACAGTCGTGACCCACTCATTCTCCTGCCATGAGTTGCCACCCTGCAGGTCAACTTCTTCAGCTCATCAATTCCTCTAGTTCTCTTATGCTTAATCTATCACTTGCCCCTCATTACTTTCTGTGTGGGCATCAATACTGTCGGCCTTCTTGCAGAGGTGTGGCAAAAGGACCACTGTAAAGGCAGCAGTTTCCAAAACAACATTGCCTGGATGGGAGGGAGTCATATCAAGAAGGCTATGGGATAAGCCATCTGATCGTGTCATTGGAATTGGGGTGCTCAGTTGACAGACAGTAAGTCAGAGGGCCCCGAGACTAAATGAGATGAGGCTTATTGTGATGTGTGAATTTATCTAATATATAAAAAAAGATCGCTTCAGGAAGACACCAATCTTAATGTCAGTAGGGGTACAGGAAGGAAGAATCCTGCTTGGATGCAAAGCCTCTTAAATCCAAGGAGGCCAAAGAACTCTTAGCAACAGTTATCTGGGGAACTTAATAAAACATTTTTCTTAAGCTATTTTACAGTTGGAAGAGCTGAAATGAGCAGAAAGTATCTACTGGAATAGAAAGCATCTATTGGAAGTATTTGGCTTCTTATCAGACTCAGCAGTAAACCTCATCTCTTCAAGCCTTTGACCCCATAATCAGGATCTAGTTTCTTGCCAGAAGCTTCACTAACATCACATGTTATATTTATATATTAAACAAACTTATGGCCATCCAACTACACACAGTGACTCCGGGCGGCTTACACAATTAAAATCCACAATATAAAAGCCTGTCAGTTCTCCACCCGCCGCAGCAGCTACAAGCTCAATGAGATCAGCCACTTGATCACCTCTGTCTCAACCTGAGGTCCCCAGGCCCGCTGATAGAACCATGTCTTCAGGGCCTTTCAGAAAAGCATCAAGGTGGGGGCTAATCTAATCTCCCGGGGAATGATGTTCCACAGGGAGGGCTCAGTTCAGTTCAGTTTTTATTTGCAGCAAAAATTTATTTTATTTATTTATTTTACAAATTTATTCACCGCCCATCTTACCCCTATGGGGGGACTCTGGGTGGCTTACAATATGAAGGTATATTAACACAGACTATCCACATACCAACCAATCTGTCATTTGTTAGATTTATATCCTGTAATTCATTCAGGAACTCAAGGTGACACATATAATGCGCTCTCCTCCCACTTTTCCCACAACAACTTGTGAGGTAGATTAGGTTCAACAAGAGTGACTGGCCCAAAGTAACCCAGTAAGTTTCTGTGGCTGAAGGTAGACTAGAATCTGGCACTCCATAGTGCCTGTCCAACATCTTAACCACTAAACTACACTGTCTCTCTTTATATATTCCAGGGTAAATTATAGGCATTCCTAGACTCATATTTCTGGGTCAGTGATATTGGCTGTTCCTTCAAGGTCATAGAAGGCAGCTGACCATGTTGACCCAACAATTTTTTAAGTATGGGAACTGCTGATTCCTGTCTCACCAGCTTCAATCCTAACGAGCAGTCCTCTGGCTGATTTGAAGTAGATTAGCAATAGTTTCTCAATCCCAATGTTCAAATAACAATGGGAACACAGAGTCTCTTCCTTGTTCTAAGTTTGACTTCTGAAATGGAAAAAAAAAACCAGGGTGTGTATGGGGTGGAGATGAAGAATGAATTTTTGTACATTGAGATTGTGATCTCAGCTCATGAAAATAATCCAAGAATATGTTCTAGGGACTCTTTTATTGGAAGAAGTGCTGCCCCCATCAGCTAGTAGATCTTGGCATTCTAATGAAAGAACAACTGGGGATCAATTGTCCAGGCCTTACAGGACCAAGCCCTTAAAATATTGTCTCTGGATGAACAGATGTGCAGATGTAAAATTCAAAAGGAAACATTCTTACAACTAGAGACTGGCTTCATCAAGAGAACATCAGGCTCATTAGCTTGCTCAAATCAGATAGCATCTTATAGCAGAAGAAGGAAAAGTTGAATCTGGAATTGCATTTGGTTAAGCAAACTTTATGGCTAGACTCTCATTCTTAATCATAACAGATACTGCTCCTTGAGACAGCTAACTGAAATCGGTGAAACAATTCTCAGCTTAAAAAACAATTTAGCACAGGAATGTATTATGTGTGGTACTAGATAAGATCTCATTCCATATCATTAGAGTGATCAAAACTGCTGAATTACTTCTGTTGTTGAGGTATGTGACATTTGTTTCTTGTGTCCCTTTCTTGTGGTTTCTTCCCATGGTTACTTAGCATATGCTAAAAGTCAGATGGAAAGGAGGATGAAGGAGCAACCACATACTCACCTTGGATATGTCTGTTATCACACTCTGGTCTATTCATCTGGGAAATACGAGTTATCACTCCTCACTTTGCAGTTTCCTTATGTGGTGAGAATTATTTCTGAAGAAGCGTCTTGTCCTTGCATTATCCCAATGTGGTAAGATTTACTTCTGAAGAAACACCCCACCTTGTGATGTACCATGTTGTGGTGAGTAACTCTTCTGCCAAGCCTTCAAATGCTGACTTACCTTGATAATGGACTATAGCTAGCCAATCCTCAGGTGAGGAGGTATTCCAGTTTCACAGAATTGATATGGGTTTATACCTACTCAAAACATCGGCCTGTCTGGTCCATATTGTCAATATTGACCAGCAGTGGCTCTCAAAAGTTGTAACTGTACCTGAAGATGCCAGGGATTGAATAAGTGCTCTTTTGATGAGCAAGCAAGCAGCAGAATAAAAGCCTCAGATAGTGTACATTTGTCCCCACTGGGGAAGCTTTTGAGAAATCATCAGAGCAGATCCATCAGTGGACAATGGTTTGGATGTTCTGCTGTTTCTAAGGCAGGCAGGACACCTTACTCCATGCCTGGATTTGCATGCTGGAATTGATCACAAATTGATCAATCACTTATTTGTCCATCCGTTCGTCCGTCCGTCCATCCATCCATCCAAAATACTTTTCTGCTCTCACGAGACAGCTTCCAATAACTATCAATATTTTAAAGGTAGAAGAAGGGCTCCACATTTTAGACCTTAAACTACAAGTCAATTAATATGAGTGAAAGTGGTCCTTCAAGTAACTTCAAGTAACTGTTGGCAAGCCACTAGGTTACCATGGTAATTGAGTACTTTCTTAAGTATCGGCAGGGTGAAGAGGTTGAACTTAATTGTCCTTAGTTTGGGTGTTAAAAGCTGCATTGCCTGGGGGAGGAACTTGCCTGGACTTGTTTTAGTTTTGCTTTTGTAGCCTTGCAGCCCAGTCCTCTCTGAGCACGTGTGAATGCACAGCTTGTAAATACGTTTTTGTGCTTTCTGTAAATAAAATTATTTTTATAGAAATGCCTGGTGTGTGATTTTTCTGATCTCTCAGGCCAAACACTTTCCAGCAATCTCTGACAGGTTATGGGCCCAGTAAGCAGCCCAGTAAACCCCCAGAGAGAGCAGATAGATCAGCTCTATACCTCATGCACATTTTAAAGACAGGTAGTAAAGAACTGTGAATATTTTCCTTGGAGCTGCCTGGAGTTTTTCCAGCCACTGCTGGTCTACAGGACAAAGAAGCCAGCTGAGGTGACTTGCAAAAGAAGGAAGAAGCCATGGCTACCTCACAGCCCTCAGCGATGCCTCTTGAGTGCCTATCAGAGACCAACTACCTGAATTGGGCCCTGAAGATGGAAATGTATCTTTGCAGAAAGAATCTTTGGATGCCAATTGGTGAGGAAACCCCCCAAAATCCCAGTGCTGAACGGCTTAGACAGGATGAGTGGGCTAGAGCCACCATTATCCTGGGAGTTGAGGACAATCAGTTAGTGCACGTGAGAGGCATGCAGTCTGCAAAAAAAAAAAAAAAGAACAACAACATGGCAGCCACGAGTGAATGCCGAGCAAACGCTTTGGGGTGTGGGCTCCAAATTTAAGTTAAACTTTACCCTAGCCTGCCTGTCCGCCTGTTGAGGTTAGGGTGTATGTAACCCCTTACCTTATGGGCTGGTGTGGGATTCGGGGAGCCCCCTGGACGGAGCAATGGCAGAGGCCGGTAGGTCCTGGTGGGGTGCAGAGCGTGGAGCTGGAACGACCCAGGACTGGAGTGGGAGCTGGAGAGGAGAACTGCGGTGGCTGGAACGGCTGGAACTGCTACCAGGGTTGCTACTGCTGGGGCCCCCCAAACGAAGGGGGAGGGCCTTGCTGGGCTGTACTGGGCCTCGACGGTGCCGGGGGATATCAGCACAGTGGACCCAGTGGCGACTGGACCCGGGGGATATCTGCGGCTTGGGAGAAACTGTGAAAGGTGTGCTGTATGTTCCAAATCTACAGTCAAACTTTTTATCTGTGGCACCATTGGCTGCAACAGGGTACGTCATAACATTTAAGAAAAATGGTTGTGAGATATGTAAAAATGGGAAACTGTGTGCTACTGGTATGTTAAAAGACTCCTTGTACATTGTACATTGTACAAAATGCAAGGAAGCAAAGGTGCAAGGCTGCAGTTGGCAACACACCATATCATGACCAATGTGTACACCTGATGCACAGGAGATTTGGTCATGCTAATTTCAAGTATATAGCACAAATGCCACAGCTGTGTGCTGACTTAAAGATAAAACCCTGTGACAAATACTTAGACTGTGTAGTTTGCAAAGAATGCAAAAGACAAAAAGCTCCTGTGAGTAAGCACAGTGACAGAGTTACAACTAGACCTTTGGAAATTGTACACTCTGACATTATTGGTCCTTTTGCTCCAAGTCTTGGACAAGCAAGGTATGCAATGACCATCATTGATGATTTCTCAAGATACACATTTATCTACATCTTAAAACATAAAGATGAGGCATTTGAGAAATTTAAAAGTTTTGTGACATGGGCAAATGGAAAATTCCCAAGGCCTGTATCTGCACTCCAATGTGATAGAGGAGGAGAGTACCTTTCTCACAAATTCAAAAGGTTCCTAGCAGAAAAGGGGATAGAACAAATTCTTTCTAACCCTTACACCCCTCACCAAAATGGTGTTGCTGAAAGAAAGGGCAGAACCTTGCAAAATGCAATGGAATGCATGCTTAAAGATTCAAATTTATCATTCAGAATTTGGGCAGAGGCAATGTCCACTGCCTGTTACGTGCAAAACAGACTCTGTGATTCAGGACACTCCATCCCACTTGTATTATGGTGTGAAACCAAAGGTAAACCATCTTAGAGTGGTAGTACTGAATGAGTTCATATTCTAAAACAACAGAGAAGGAAAGGAGGCCCCACAACAAAGAAAGCCATCTTTGTTGGCTGTGAACAAAGCCAAAGGAGCTACAGGTTCATAATGGGAGAGAAATTGATAATTAGCAAAAGCGCTTCTTTTGCTGAGCAAAACTGGGGGAGACTAAACTCCAGCTCTCCAGTTTATCTGACCACCACAAGAGAACAGCAAGGACTCGCTGATGGTGATCTTTTGCCTGATGAGGACATTAAATCAGAAAAGCAAACTGAAGATGCTTCTCAGGAAAGTGATAGGAGTCAAAATTTAAGCCCTGTATTACCTTGCAGATCTCAGAGGAGTAATAAAGGCGTTCCTCCATCATGTTTTCAGGCTGAAACAGTAAAGGCTTTTCACATATTCACAGAACCTGAGTCTTTAGAACAAGTGAATGCTTTACCACCGGAGATTGCACAGAATTGGCATTCTGCCATGCAACAGGAGTTAGCATCCTTGAAAGAAAATAAAACATGGAAACTGGTAAATCTACTTCCCAATGAAAGCTGTCTAGGTTGTAGGTGGGTTTTCAAACTGAAAAGAGATGCTGATGGCAAAATCCAAAAATATAAAGCCAGGTTGGTTGCAAAAGGGTTCACTCAAAGGAAAGATTTAGACTTTGATAAGACTTTTGCACCAGTTACTAAAGGTGAATCAATTAGATTATTGTTAAAAATTGCTGCACTCAAAAGACTGTCAGTTCATCACTATGACATTCAAACTGCATTTCTCTATGGTGATTTAGACCACAAATTATATATGCAGCAACCCCTGGCTATGAAAAGGGAGAATCTGGTCTGTGAACTGCAGAAATCAATCTTTGGATTAAAACAGGCTGCTAGATCCTGGAACCAAAAATTAGATGAAAAACTGCAGAATTTTGGTTTTGAAAAAGGAAAAGCAGATCCATGTGTATATGTGAAGACAAACAAGGCTGTATGTATCTGTGCATTTATGTTGATGATTTACTGCTGTTCACATCAACAGAAAAACAAAGGCTTGATTTTTGAAGCCTGCACGAAAAGCCATTTCACATTAAAACTCATTGGAACAGTAACAAATTACCTAGGCTTGGAAATAAACAGAGAGAAGGATGATAGCTTTCTGTTCAGCCAGCGTGGTAAAATTCAAAAGCTCCTAGATTTTAACATACAGAGTTGACAAAAAAAATTGGTTTGTGTCTTACTCCTTAGCAAAACAAAGGGGAGTGTTGGCATTTCTTTTTTTTTTGCATGGACCAAGCCACTAGGTTACCATGGTAATTGAGTACTTTCTTAAGTATCGGCAGGGTGAAGAGGTCGAACTTAACTGTCCTTAGTTTGGGTATTAAAAGCTGCATTGCCTGGGGGAGGAACTTGCCTGGACTTGTTTTAGTTTTGCTTTTGTAGCCTTGCAGCCCAGTCCTCTCTGAGCACGTGTGAATGCACAGCTTGTAAATACATTTTTGTGCTTTCTGTAAATAAATTTATTTTTATAGAAATGCCTGGTGTGTGATTTTTCTGATCTCTCGGGCCAAACGCTTTCCAGCAATCTCTAACAGTAACTATTTAAAGCTTTAATGTTTAATACCAGCAAAAATTAGAATTGGGCTCAGAAATGCTTTGGTAACTAATTGAACTGGTGCAGTAGAGAAATCATATACTTGAAATGTATTGCTGCGCATAACATTTGGGTAGTTGCATTCTACACCAGCTGCAATTTTCAGACTGTTCTGAAAGGCAGTCCCATGTGGAACACTTTGCAGTAGTCTAACCGGGGTTATTGAAGCAAGGTCTCATCTCTCCAAATGGGGCTACAAATGATACAGCAGCAGATAACAAGCACTCCAGGGATGTATTCCTCCCCAGTTAGCAAGAATTCTAGAGGGCTCCTTAAACCATACATTTTGTCTTTCAGAGAGAATTCAGTGTTGCTTATCTCGTTTTAGTATATCCAGCAATTGTGGTTTGCAAACTCCAATTGCATACATTGTGGCTTATTCAACAAACCATATTTATGCAAACCAGGAGTTTGCAAGCTGTAGGAACCCAGCCAACCCATTTAAAGCCATGAATCTTTTACCAGGATGTCTGAGGGGAAACCTTGGGACAACTTTATGTTCCCAACAGTGTCTCCTTTGGCTCAAGAGAGTCCTTTTCCTCCCTAAGACCAATTAGAAATAGACTTTAAATGATTCTGAATACAGCTGATTTATCAAAGGTGCCTAGTGACTGCTACACAATAGCTGTCATCGCTACAGTTGAATTATTGCCCCCGTGTATTGTTCCATGCCCATAGTTCTATATGGCATTTCAGGATCTGAGTGACTATTGTATTCCTATCGCTTGTGACATACAGTATCCAAAAGTGCCTTTGTTTCCTCCTGACTTACTGACAATGAGAACAGGAGCAGATTCAGAGCCACAGAAGTTTGTGTGCAGTACAAGCCTTTACTTCATACTGGGCCCACCTTAGAAAAAAATGCTAAGATGGATTTTGGAAAGATTGTGTCAAGAACCACTCTAAGCCAAAACATCAGAGCAAGACTCACGTTATTATCTGAGAAGAGACTTGCAAATTACTAATTTACACACTTACTATAATTCTCAGGAGCTAATTCTTAATGCTTAATCATTAACTATTGTTAGTACAATATGTCATGTATACATGGTCATTGCTTTTTTGTGCTCATGTGCCTTTGAGTCAGTGTTGACTCCTGATGACTGCCTGGACAAGTCCTTGCAGGTGTTGTTGTTGTTTTTTTGCAAGATTTCATAAGGGCTTTGATATTGCCTGCCTCCCAAGGCTGAGAGATTGTCTGGCCCAAGGTCACCCAGCTGGCTTTGTGCCTAGGACAGGACTAGAATTCACAGTCTCCTGGTTTGTAGCCTGTTGTAACCACTACACCAGATTGGCTCTCTGCATGATCATGGTCTTTTTCATACTTACTATTCCAGAGATAGAAGATTTGGTGAATCAGACTTAACAGTATATATGCTTAGAAACAGTACAATACAGTGAGATTTACTTTCAGATAAGCAGGTATAGGTTTGAAGCTGAAATTATTTTCAGTGATTCTCAGAATTTCTGAAGGCCCTCCTCCCAAAATTGTAATAAATACAGGTTTATTTTTTCCCCCAAATTCCATAAGCTTTTAAGGAGATGTTCAGATTTACTTAGCTGCTGCTTTAAGGTGCTCTTTGAGAAACTGTAAGATCTGTTTGAGAAAAGATGCCAAATTCTCTTGTATTTTCTCTTTCATTCCCACTTTTATATTTATAGAACGGCTATACCAATGTATTGTTAGGTAATTGTGATCAGTAGCGCTATATAATTGCATGTGGCTGATCAGTTCTTGGACCTCACTCGGTTCCCCAGTGAGGCCCCCTTTGGAACAGTTCAATGAAAAACATCAATATAATAGAATCTATACAGCACTGTGTGTGCATTCTCTACTATATAAGTATAAAAGGTTACCCTGAAGCCTGGGAATATTTTTGCAAATGAACATAAAGGCGGCAAAATATAGTTAATTTAATGGTGTGGCGAACTGAAGACAAAGTTACAACCTGTGTCTTCTACGTATTTCCAGTCTGGATATTTGTAGTATAAATATTGCTGTAACTTTTCTTCCTTCCACATTTCTTAAGAGTACTTGGAGACTCTTGATATAGACTGGCCTCCATCATGAAGCTTCAAAAGCTTATTCATCAAGATACACAAATGCTGTTATTTGTATAAGCATATGCTGTACTTTGTGTGCTTTAAAAAGCAGTGAACTAACTATATAACTGAACAGCTTTCAAAGGTAGCCCTTAGGTCTATAATAATACTGAAGTCACAGAAGTGGCATGTCCTTAAGGTATTCAAATGATTGTTTCCTTAGTCATAGCACTAAAATATATAACTGGCCCACTTAGCAACTACAAATAATAGCAGCTCAAAATTAAAGTTTATGTAGTTCTATGCAAGTGAGACAAAATGATAACCACAGTTGTTGCTGTCAAGTTGTAATGCAGAACAAGAGAGTCTGTTGGATTCATTTCAATTTCTATGGCCCTTGTTCAATTTACAAGAGCCTGTAACTCTCTTGAAATTTATTTCTCATTATTCAAAGTGTAAATTCCAGCAGGTTTCCGTTGCCCCCTCCTTTTCTCTCCCTGCTCATACCCAAATAGAATTCTTCATATTTCTGACGTGCCAGTGGAAGCTGAGAAGCCAGTGTGAGCGCAAATAATAGGAACAGTTATCCATGGTACAAACTCATTCAAATGTCCGAAATGTTTCTACTCCGTGTGCCAAACTGATCTAAGCTGTAACTTATGCAAGTTCAAAGGATTTCGGACCACAGAGATTGATTTGGCTTAGCAAGGTTGGATGTGTATTGGCATTTATCCAAACTAGGAATGAAAAGAAACAGTTGGCAATACATGAAACCTACATGAACAATAATGAAACCTACATCTTTTAAGGTGTATTTTCTAAGAGAATGAAAAGAATGTCTTCCAGTCTCTCCTGGAATTGGCACATGACAACTGTGTTTGATGAGACTACTGTCCATCCACAGCAGATAACATAGTCTGTAGGGAGTTGTAGTCCAAAATATTTAGTTTGGGGCTCTAATCCTAACTTCTCCAAATGTTCCATAGCTGTTGCCGGTATCCCACAAACTGGAAATGAAAAATGGGAATATGGGTGCAATTTATAACATTTTCCAAAAGTGATGTTGCTCCTGTCTGGCTATATCTGCCAAGCTTTTATTTCTGCAGCTATTAAAAAATAAAATTGCTCCTGCTTTTGTTGCCAGCTCACCTGCTCCTTGCAGGAAACCTGGAGCACTTATTAAACAACTGGTAAACAATTGTTTATACTTGGGCTCAGCAGCTGGTAGTCCCAGAGCTAAATCAACCCTCTGTAGGTCTTGTTTGCTCACTTGTACTCAGCTGCCTTCACAAAGGCAAAAGCAGAAGGGGTGACTTTTGTGTTTAAAGGAATCAGTCAGAGTAGGCTTCTAAAGAAACATAACTGCTGTTGAGATCCCCAAATGATATGAGCTACAATGCTTCTTGGTCTATGTCATAGCCAGAGCTGTTCATCGTATAGATATTTATACTTTTTGATATATTTCTTTATGATCTATTTCCCCCCATCTGTGCCCTTAATTTACCCATCAGGAATGTAACATTTTGATAGTACAATTCAAGCCCTGTTGTCTTTGGATTATAAAATATAATTGAGCTTCACAACCCCTTTGGCTCAAGTATGAACTTCAGCATCTCACACTGATTATCTAAGAACAATGTAAACATTGCCATCTTGAAGCTAAATTTTAATCTGAGAACTATTTTCTGATTGTTCCTCACTGCTGCTGATCTGTGCTAATCCCAAGCCAAACTGAACCTAGTGGAACTTATTCATTTCAACCTGGGCTAGTTGTGGAATGTATCACAGTAATATAATTAAATCTATGCCCAGGAAGAGGGGATGACCCTCCCCCCCAAACCTGGGAAATTATATCAGCTGTGCATAAACTGACATAACAATTCATTACTACACTTCTGCCAACATAACTAAAGAAGGCCAAGAATTCTGCCCACCAGAGCTGTGCTTAATAAGCACATGATTTTGTGTGCTGCTAACCCACTCAAATTCCTCTTGGCTGGGCAGATAAAATGTTGTAGAGTTAATAAGAAAAAGCTTTGATCTCTGATGTACTGATATCAGAACAAAATTAGATGATCTTGAAGTAGGGGTATCAAAAGCAGTGTGGTAGTGCTTAAAGAGTTAGTCTAGAACTGAGTAGATCGAGGTTCTAGTCCACCCTAGCCATGGAAGCTCCTCAGGGGACTTTGGGCCAGTCTCTTTCTCAGCCCAGCCTATGTCAAAGAGTTGTTGTGGGGAAAAAAGGGAAGAGGGAATACAGTGTATACTGCCTTGAGCTCCTAAAGGAAAAGTGGGATAGAAGCAAAAGAACAAGTAACACACACACAAATCTATGGATGTTCTCTTTGTTTCTCAACAGCCAATATAATGTTTCATACTGCAGTTTAAGAATGTGCTTGCTTTAATGATATTTTTTTTCTCTGAAAAGGCACAGATTATCTGAATAAACAACAAAAGAAACCACAAAATCTTAACATATTCCTTGCTCTGGGTGTGCTATTCAGTGGGGCTTGGGAATTTCAGGCCCCCTTGACAACTATGGGTTTATCCAGGTGATCTCAATCCCAGCTCACAGTTGTTTAGCCCAGAGCAGATGTGGAGGATCTGAGGATGGTATTTTTTATCAGTCTGTTGCTGTGGTCAACTTATTTTCTGGTCAAGTTGTAGATTGCTGGTGCTCTTAATATCTGTGAGGATGGGTGACTAGTTAGGATGGTTCAAAGCCAGATGTCTGATGGATCCTGAGAGCTTTCTGGGTGTACTTGGGGATTTTTCCAGAGATTTTGCAGGCAGTTCCATCTTTGGGCAATCTTTTGAATATAGAAATGATTAGGGCACATTGCTCCTATGTGGCCTCTCTATAGTTGCCCATCCTGGGGGGTACCTTGATTTACTGAGGCACTTTGGAAAATGAAGCTACTACAGAGATGCCTGGAACACTGTTGGCAGAGGAATCATGGATTAAATATGACTGAATCCAGATAAGTGCCCAGGTTTGGACCTCTGTATGGTGATAAGAATGGCAAAGCATGAATAGTTCTCCATTCTTATTGCATCTGTAGATCTTCGTCCAATGACCCTGCTCAGAATTATTTAGATCCTGTTATGGAAAGAAAGGCAGGAAATACTCTGGCAGACTGCTGAGACATGTCTGCCAGCTTCTTTGCAGATTTAGTCACTCATATTTGGTTGGGGTTGAATGCCAGTTGGGCACTATCTTGCATGATGAGTGAAGTAACCTCCTGCAAAGGGATCTTGTTCTGCTTGAGGAGGTTGACAGGATCCTCTTTGGTATGAGCTCAGCCATCAGTGGATTGGACAAATGCCCAACCTGGATTCTTTGGGATTCAGGAGTTATTAATGTCTCTGAGGGAATTTTTCCAAACAATGCCCAGAGTCTTATTTGGGCAAGCCTCCATATAAACTTAGTTCCAGAAACACATAGCTATGGGGTGCTGAGATACTAGAATTAGTTTGCTGTTGAGGTGTACAGAGACAACCTAACTGGTGACTTGAATTCTAGAAAACAGGATAGCTGTTTCCTTGCTACTAATAGTGTTCTGTGACATCTAACTAAGCACAAGATTAGCATAAACTTAATTTCTGCACCAACTTCCATATAAAACCAGATAATACATGCTTAGTAATTACCTTAAATTCTGTAAAATATTCATTGTTAGTCTTTTATAATGTGAACATGCAAATAATTTATTTTATACTGTGGGTAGAAAAGGAGTGAAATGGGTGAAAACAGTAGAAATGTTGAACCAGTCTAACAAAGAACATGGAATTGAGACAAATCCTTGGTGATATTACAGATACAGGAAGGTTTTTCTCACTCTGAAATATGCTTTACTAAAAAGTTGGATCAGAAACTATAGAAGCCATCAAATGCAGGTAAGTTGTTGCTATTTCACACATCTGACTGGTTTGGGGTTGGTATGCTGTCATAATCATCTGAATAGGTCAGATGATGATCAGTGAGAAGTGGCTGATGAAGCTCATCTTGTCTCTTGGCATACACAACACAAGAGGCACCAGCAAATATAATTGCAACTAGAATCAAAGCAGCAACTATTGAAATAGTTATGATTTCAGTCACATGGAGAGCTTGTGCTGAAAAGAAATGGGGAAAGGATAAATAGAGTTACAGTTTTGTATGCTGTTAACCTACTTGGAAATTTATTTTTAGACAATGTGGATGTTACTGAGTCCCAAGAATTTCAGTATGTTATTGATTGCAGCCTTATCCCTCTAGAAACAACTCTTTTAGAAAATGTCCCCTTAAATTGCCAGAGATGTAAAGTCATAGGCTTTATGTGTTGTTTGTTTATAAGCATTTCTGTGCTGCCCAGCTCCCAAAACCATTCTTTTGTCTTACCAGTTGAAACACTAAATTGGTGGGATGCATCATATAAGAGTCTTAATTCAATTCAAAACCTGAACTGTTTACTTTGTAATATAAACTCATGAAATGAAATGAAAGCCCCAGTGACATTGTCTTACAGCCATCACAGAAAATTTGCTCTTCCTCATTATAGGCCAGGCTGTTCATCACATCAAGATATTGCAACTTTTTGAGTTAATTTGTTTGTCTTATAGATTTGTTCGTTATATTTTGGAAGTTTAATTTTATCTGACTTTGATGCTAAAAAAGAGCATTCACCATTCCTCAAATATGTCTTTCTTAAACAGATCAACCAAGATATATAGATTTTAAAAACCATATCTTGATGCTTAGCCTGACTAGTATTTGATGGATTCAGTCCAGTCAAAGCAGCTGCAAAAAGGAGAGCAGACCATCACAGATATTTTGCACATGGTATATATGTAAATAGTAAACTATCTTTTGATCTACTTAGAGAATAAAAATAATGTGCTACATGATGAAAAGAAGAAATCGCATAACTTACATGGCCACTGAACTTCGTAACTGTAGCCCAGGTTTTCTGGTGCTGTAACAAACATCTCATTGTTGGTTACAGGAGGCCAAAATGGTACCATATTGTACTGTCTGTTATGTCCAATGGGAGCATTCTCTAATGGGTATGTTGAGATATCTAAAGAAAAGGAAAAGAAAACTGTTAAAGTTTGAAAACTTGCAATTAAATTTTTAAATGGCTTTTCAGAGAAACCGGTTTCATATTATTCATGGCTGATAAAACAATGTTATTTATATGCCGCCTGGCTCCCAGCATTAGTTGGTTAGTTAATGGACTGACAATCTATTAACTATTTTATTAATAGAGGCATGAGTGAGATGCAGATAAAGTGAAACCTTTAGTCTTGAATCAATGTTTAATGCCACCTTATAGAAAAACCATCGTTGTATAGATGCCAAACATCAGAAAGCTTAGAGTAGACTCATGGATAGGACCAATCAGTATTCTATAATAATTTTGTATGTTGAGTAGAAGTTGATTCTAGAAATAAAAGATCAACCTCACACCAGGAATATATGTGGTTGAATCACCCAGGGCCGCAACTAGGGTCTGTGTCACCCGGGGCAAACATGGATTCCACACCCATTTTGGCGCCCCACCAGCACGGCGCCCGGGGCACATGCCCCAGTTGCCCCCCCCCCAGTTGCAGCCCTGGAATCACCACAGCAGCAACAAAATAAAAGATCAGTAGTTGTGTTTTTCTAAACCTCTCTGGTGTCTTAAAGCATCTGTAAATCTGAACTTATACTTAGGAGTTTCCTTGTGAATTTTTCACAGAACCTTTGGATTGAAAAGTATTCTAGGGCACATTCTAAAATGGGGATGGTCCATCTGGTGTGCTCCAGATGTTTTGAATAACAACTCCACAATCCCTTGCCAGTGATCATGCTGACTGAGACTAATGGGAGTTGAAATCCAGGTTATGAACCCTGTTTTAAGGAATTCCCCCTACTCAGGAAGGATACAGTGATATTCACAAAGTGTCACTTTTGCTTCATGAAGCTGAAAATTAATTCATGCTGAACATTCATGCCTGGATCTTGATCATGTGGGCAATGAATAATACTGGACAAGTACTTACTCAACTACTTTATTCACCATTAATGGTGTCCTGACATAATCTTCTGAGACTCACCATGCCTTTCCCCCACCTTTCCAATGCAGTTTGAAAGCTGTTGATCTCATGGTACAGAGCCTAAATGTTTCTTTTGATCACCATTTTTTTTTTGTTCTGCAAGACCCACAAAGAACCATCTAACTTCTACTGTGCCAGTTCCTTTGGGCTGTTATTGCTCAGCAAAGCATGGCATGAACTTAAGGGATTCTGCTGCAGCCATGAACAGTCATATGAAACTTAAGAAGTGCCATTTGGCTTGCTATTAAAACACACACACAGCATTGCTGTAAGATTTTTAAAGACTACCTTCAAATGTGTATCCTACAACAGAGTGTGCATTGCTTTGTTTTTCTTTTGGGAGATGGAAATACACAGAGCTACACATTTGTAAAGTTGGAGATGTAAAAAAAAATGTTACCATTTCTGTTTCTTAGATCTGCTGATGCAAGGAAATGCCAGAAGAGCTTATGATCTTTTGGGGCGATTTATCCTTTATCAGCAATATATACAGTAATTCCTTTTTTGGCTAAATTTTATTCTGCTTCTAGTAAGAAGAGATAAAGGATGCAATTGTGGTTGGTTGCATTGCTGCAGTGGGATCTTAGCATCTTCTTTACAGGGATCTTTGCCTGGATAATTTATCTCAAGCACCAGGTTGGGTGTGGATTGTTGTCATGACCCCGTTGCAAGGCACACAAGAGCCTCACAACGTGGATCATGATCATCAGGAAAGAGAGGAAGGATACAATCAAATCAATGCTCAACTAATCACCCAAGCAACCACACCCATGAACTGATCTACAGCTTAATAGAAGGACATCACAAGGTAATTCAGATAAGCATCGATGACCCAGAAGGACTCATGCCTTGTGCCCTGGAGGACGCACC
The DNA here is from genome assembly GCF_035149785.1 of Candoia aspera. NCBI lineage: Eukaryota > Metazoa > Chordata > Lepidosauria > Squamata > Candoiidae > Candoia > Candoia aspera. Next base: position 189,263,419 of record NC_086154.1, read on the forward strand.
TGCACCAATAGGACAAAGACGGCAGCTGGGAAAACGCCCAAACAACCATCACAAATCCCATCAACATCTAAATCTCCCGTCCGGTCAGGGGAATGGGGACAATGGAGGGTGGAGGAGCACGGGGTCCGGCAAGGGGGTATAAACAGGACACCATGCCACCACGCCTCCATTCCCGTTTTTTGTTCTGTCAAGCATTCCGTTCCAATAAACCGGAAATCCTTAATCCCTATTAAGTGAGTCCGTGGCTTATTCGGAGCGAGGCTGACCCTGACAATTGTACTTTGGATTCTATATGGAGGAATAACTCAAATCAAAACATCTCACCAGGGTTATGCCTTCTCAGCCATTCATCAAAAACAGCGTCTGTGAACGTGTGGAGGAGGATAAAAATGGGATCATTTGGGGATAAATGAGTTTGCCCTCCAGTGCCATTCAAAAACAGATGGGCCAGATTGTGAAGACTTCGCACTGCTGGATCATACTTTCCTGAAGGATTGCTGTAGCCTGCACATATAAATAAAGAAGAGGAACAAATGGGAAGCAATTCTGGAACTCCTGTGTGGAAGCAAATGTAGTCCTCAGCTAAATACAATCCTGCCTGGCATAACTTCAGAAAACTGTCTTGATTTTCTTTACAGAAGTTGTGTTGGTAAAGGGTAGGTCAATTATATGAAAAAAAAATGGCTCATCCCATAGCCCTGACATAGCTTCCTGTTTCCCAAGAACAACTAAATTTGAAATCAGTGACTCTTAGCAATATACATAACAATATGCCTTGCTCGGATGTTTGTTGCACAAAATAAGGTAGAGCACATGGGTTGTGAAGACAAAAAGAGGCTGAATGTATTTTCTAGCCTTGAATAAAATGAATTATTTTGTATCAACCTGGCAATAACATAGCTGAAATCACTGTATGCCTTTAATAAATATGGGCGCTCCTGTGTGCCTAGTGGACAAGATATTTTTTCAGTTCTCCACACATCTTTAAGAAGTGACTTTGGGCTTCTGGAAAACCCAGCCATTCCCTGTTCTAGCATTCTAGCTGATTCTTGGCATGTAAGAATCTTGACTGAAAGAAGTTAGATTGCTGTAATTGTGGTGAATAAAATTAAGTGTTTAACACAGTGCAGCACAGCAGTGGCATCCTGTATTCTTTGCAAATTCATTCTTGCATTAGGCTGGCTTAACACACTTGTGAAACTTCTCTGTCCAAGTGGTATGCTATTTCTCATTCTTGAAACTCTGTCTTTAAATATGTATCTGGTGTTGGTTATCTTTTTAGCCTCCTATAAAACCCTTGAGCTCCTAACAGGATATAAATGTAACTAACTAACAAAGTTAATCCGTTAATACTCATTCCCCAAATGTAGCACTGAAACTCAACAAAACTGAGGTGCCCATGACCAAATTTAAGTCCATATAAAGGCTTCGTGTTAGTTTCTTTCAGCCCTTCTCTTTTCCAACTCTCCTCCATTTGCTATTGATGCTCAAGTGGTAAACCGCCCAGAGTCCCCTTTTTGGGAGAGATGGGCGGTGATAGAAATTTGAAAAACAAACAAACAAATAAATAAAAAATAAACATCTTTCAGAAGAGAACCTTTCATTTTGCTTGCATAAAATATCCATGCTGTTCAATGCTAGTAAGTACAGAGCAAGTAAACAAAATGCCAAATCTTGTGTACTTAGCAAACAATTGGGAGTTCACACTTCCCTGGCAGGTGTTGCTAGACTGCAGCTGTAGAAAATGAAACAAGGCAATGCAGAAGCAAACATGGCTCTGCCAAAATACATTATTCTAAATATGCAATAACATACAGGAAAGATGGTACAGCCAATTCTTTCCCAGATGTGCTAATCCTTTTTGTGGTGTTGAGGACAAGGTGACATTCTCATCAACTGGTAAACCTTTTCTGTTCTCTAACCGCTTCTTTCATTTTTTGTTTCTTTTCCACAAAAAAATCTTGAGGGGACGTGGAGAACAGAATATATATAAGACTTTTTGATCCATAAGATTAGAAGTGGGGGTGAAGGCAGGAGATTCATTTATGCAGCACCAGCCACGTTTTACTGCATCCTCTGTCAGCATATTTTTTTCCTCCACTTTTTTTTCTCCACTGTAGTAAATGAGGAAAACCAAAATACTGAAGTAGGATAAGGGATTATATATTGTCACCATTCAGTTTTGCTGTCTCAGGTGAAATGTACTGAGACATTTGATCACGTCAAGTACTGAACTATATTTTTGGATGGGACATCTCCAAATGCAACACAGATTTAAAAAAGGGGTGGGGCTTTGATCACCCAGTCACAGCCACATCGTGACTTTTTTGACCTCTCCCTGTGGACACCCCTGGCACCGTGGCTTAGATTCACCATGATAATCCTCTTTGAGACAAAAAGCCAGTGCAATTTGCCTCAACGAAGTGCTTGATATCAAAGCCTTGATCAGCAATTCAATTAGCAGAAGAACTTTCTACAAACTCCTGAGAGCCAGTGTGGTGGACTGGTTAAGTTGATAGAGAGGCAGCGGAGGAGCCCAGGTTTAAACCCACTTTTGGCCATAGAAGCTCACTGGGTGATGTTGGGCATTCTCTTTCAGCCCAACCTACCTTACAAGGCTATAGCTCTGGGGAAGAATTGGAGAAAGGAGCAGTGTGTAAGACACCTCTAACTCCTGACTGAAAAGGCAGGATAAAAATCCAATAAATCCATCCATCCATGCATACATAAATGTGTGATGCATGGGCAGAAGCCTCTTCCAGCTAGTGATACTGCTGGAGGAGGCTTCAGAAGTGAGGCAATGATGCTGCTTCTCTTTCCTTCTAGAAGTAAAAGGTGTATTACTTCACAGATCAGCTGCAGTGGGGTGATTCAATCGAGACAACATCAGATTGAATCACCCCCTTAAAGATTTTTTTTCCTAGTAGCTATGAGACTACTTCGGTACCTCCATATCCAGCTACAGGTAGTCCTCACTTAGTGACCACAATTGGGACCAGTAACTCCATCGCTAAGTGCTGCAGTTGCTAAGTGGAAAATCACATGATTGTGACAGACTTATTTCACTTCCTATTTGGTTGTTAAGCAAATCACTGCAGTCATTAAGTGAGACATCAAGTGACTGCGACTTGTGATTTTACTTCTGTGTTCTCTATTAACTCTGCTTGTTGGAAGCTGGCTCTGAAGCACAAGAATGGTGATCACATGACTGCAGGATGCTGTTAGTTAAAATTCAAGGACTGATCGCAAAGCCTCTTTTTTACAATGTGGTAACTTTGCATGTTAATTAAATGAGGCGGTCAGTAAGCAAGGACTACTTGTATATCTCTGATGCTGAACCAGGTTTCTGAATTGTTTGTTGTTGGTGGCTGTTTTCTGACTTGCTTCCATATCTTAACATAAGGATAGCTATATCACCTGGACTGGGCCTGTGTAAATGGTTTGTCCAATTGGGGACAGAATTTTTTAAAATGTATACTTAGCATACTTAACTGTGTTCAGTCAACATATTTAAATCATAGTTGGTTCCTAGGGCCTAGGGCTGATGTCTGTGCCTATGGTTGGATTAGAACTCACAGCCTCCCAGCTTTTAGTATGACACCTTAACTACTAGACTAAACTGGCTTTCATGTATAAATGCCCTGAGTTATGTGGGTGGAGCTACAGCAGAGTGGATGTATGAATGCTTTGCATTCCAAAGTTCCCAGATTCAAACTCTGACATCTCCAGGTAGGACTGGACTAACTTCAGCCAGAAACTCTGCAGAGCCACTGTTCTAGATTTTGGACAGCCAGCCCAGAAGTGGCCACCCAGCAACCTGAGATTTTATTACCAAAGGTTGATGGCAAAGTAGTAGAACTTCAGCAGCATCATTTTAAATGGCTTTTCAAGTCTTAGCAGGGTTTGAAGGATAGCAAGAGTAGCAGTTCATCTCCTGGAAGCCTCCTGCTCCCATTCTCATTCCAAAAGTCCCCCATGGACTATTTTGGGTCTATTTCCTAAAATGGGGTGTGTGTGTGTGTGTGTGTAACTTAAAGTATGAGAATTCTAGCAGCTTGCATCTCAAAGGTCTCCAAATCCCATTACTACCTTTAAACTCCAAGAGAACCCCCCTAAATGCCCCTCCCCCAGTTTTAGCCTTTCATTTTCCAGGGACATCCCCAAATGGTTCTCTGAGCCCACCAGAAAGTTGGGAGCTTCCATTTGGCCCCTGACTCTCTGGAGCTGGCTACCCTGTAGTTTGATAAATCATGATCTAATGTTGTATAAGATTATTTCCTGTGTCCTATATCCCTCTGCCTATGTGCTGTCTAATGTGTGTGGCTTCCAGGTCTAATATGGAGAGAGATGGATATTTGTAAATAAAATCAAGAATGTCACTGGTTGTAACAAAAGTCAGGAATATGCCATTCTTTGGAGTGTTAATGAAAAATATTTCCCGACACAAAGTACTATAGTCCTTAGCCTTAAATAGTATTACATGCTGATGTTGAGAAGGACCTCATTTGTTTTAATTTCACCCATAACTGATAGGGCTAGTGATGCATAGAAAATGAAGGAATGTTTGTAGGCTTGTTTCCCTCTTCTTATTCTATTTTGAGAGAACCTGCTGAATTAAATAAAGGAGTTCCCCCTCAATCTATTTGTTTCCAGACTGAGAAAATACATTCCTCTCGTAATGGATCTCATGGGTGATTTCCTAAACAATTCCCTTTCCCACAAAAGGATTTGAACAGTTTTTACCCACTTTAGTTTAATGAGTATGGTGGATTTCACTCTTGGCTTCCAGATTTTTGTTTTGTTTTGTTTTGTTTTGGAGTGACTTGCCTTCTACTGTGTTACGGAAACTGTCTGCTGAATTGGAAAAGAATGGAGGCGTATCAAATAACCCAACTTCTAAGCAAAGAGCAACATCCTGAGGCTCAGGGAGGCGCTGCACCATTGGACGGGCTACATTTCCAGCTGGATTGCGTCTGATTGGACCACCTTCTGTGCCTGATATTTGAAAAGAAAGAAGCAAGGGCATGAGGGTGGGGGAATAAGATTTGATGTCTTACCAGGTCAACCACGTAAGAAATAACGCAAGGAGGGCAGGCTTAGAGAAAAGAGCCCATGTCCCTAGTTTTTAACTAAGGCCCACTCAGAGTTCATGCTGCATACCACAGGAATTCTTAGCCACTGAATGCCTTTAAAGTTAACTGTATCATATGCCTAATACAGACAATTTATGGGAGATTTATACATTATCTGTCCATTTTGGATGTGTTCAATTGTTATTTTTCCCCCTACTCCCCTACTCATTTCACCAAATTTATGCATTGGTTTGCCCCTGCCCCCAAAGCAGACTGGGTAAAGAATGGAATTAATTTGCATGCACATTGTTTCCCAATGCATACATTTTTTTTGTGTGCAGATATTTTGAGTTGTAAATTAAACTAGAATATTCCGAAATGTGCAGATGTTGATGTATAAAATGCATGTTGGCTTTCACATAAGTTTGAAGAGGGCAAATTGGATCACTTAAACATAAAACATTGGTCTGAATAGATTTCTTCTCTTTCCTTGCTACTTTGGGGCACTCATAGTAGAAGGAGAGTGAGAGAAATCATTGCTAATTAAGACCTACGTCTGGGACACTGAGTCAGAAAGACTCTTGTTTAAATTTTGCTTTTGCCATTAATTCAGTCAATGGCCTTAGATTATGGGTGCAAATGCTGAGACCCTAGGGTCACATGTGTCTCCCCGAACCTCTTGGGCATGGCATCTGTAGCCTTTGCAAAATGTTGTTGCAAAATTGTAAGTTTTAATGAGAGCCATAACAGTTAAGATATTTTTAAATTCAATAAAACCAAGGTTTTTTTTTCCCCTGGACTTACCCAGTTTTCTCTTCTGAGTTCTGCCTGTTTTTTGTAGTGGGATCTTAAGTGTGGATCTCAAACAACAAGCATGTCCCAGAAAAAAGTTAGACTCCCTGCCTTCAGTGACAATCATATGCATACGTACATACTTAATTACACAATTTACTAAGACAGCCTTCCTGGAAATCAGAAGGATTAAATCTGTTGAGATACCCATAGACTTGCTTTGTAAGCCACTGCCTTCTCCCATCTACTCAATATGGGGAAAATAATGCAATAATAAATGCCATGTGCTGTTGTTAGCACCCTTTCTTTTAGGAAAGGAAGGCTTTACAAAATGGGGTGGGCACTGCTGAGCTGTGATATTGCTACTTTTCAGTTGAAACCAGGGATATGCAATGTATATCTGCCTGTAGCCCATAAGCATTTTTTCCCCAGCGCCCTGGAGTCCCCTGAATTTGTTCAAGAGTTCAAGAGCAAATCACCAAAGAGCAGAAGTGCAATTTCTTGCAAATTTAGAAAACAAAACGTTACCACACCTAAACAAACAAATGCCATAAATATGTATCAGAAATACATAATATCATGATATAATTTCTTCAGTTCCTGCAGGTCTTGGCTGTTGGGGAAACAATGTTAAAAATGGAGTCACTGACTAAGTGGGATTATTCCTGGTCTAAATATTCAAGCAGCCATGTAAGTAAAGTGACAAAAATATTAGACTAAATATACTTTTAGACAAGCCAGCCTTTAAGAGGCAAGTAGCTTATATTTCTGTATAGATCAAAGAAACTCTATTCTCCTTTCTGGGTGATGGGTTACATGGCCTTGACTCTATTTACCTTCATATCCTTAAACAATAAAAACAAGGCACAAAGTAGCTTAACTGGGACAATGGAATGATAGTTGCTAAAAATCTCAATGTTTGCAGCCTAAGGAGAAATTTGGGAGAAAGCAGAATTTTCCTCAACTTCCAGAACTGGAAGTGTTCCACATAACAGTTATCTTGGTTAATGATAAAAAAGTTTTCATGTCCTCTGAATGAAATGTAACTTTTTGGGATGTGGGTGTGTGTAATTTGAGGAAAAGATAAATCTAAGCCAGCTAGGTTCCATATCTGAACCAGAAAGAATCCTTAAATGTTGTTATTAGCTCTTAAGGATGCTTAGTAACAGCTATACAGCACTACAAATTTAGGCTTACTGTTGCAAATGGTTCCCAATGCATTGTAGTCTTCTACAGCCTCGCACAAGATGCGCCACTGAGAGAAGATTGAGTTGGGGCTAATACGAGAGCCATCAAAGTTGCTTCTGGATCCCATGAGATCATCTGTGCAGATGTCACAGGTGTTTCTACCTGTTGCAAAGTTCCAATAAGGAAGGGCAAAAGAAGGATCCTGTAGCATATCCTGGTGGATAGAATATGGGATTCATGATGAGCCATTCTGTACTGCAGACAGAACCACACAATTCACAGGGATATGGAAGCCATTCTCTGCAGACCCTTCCTAGGCGACTATAATAAAGTTGGAACTTTGGATATATGGCCCTGAATATGATACTTGTCATCCTAATGACAGACATTTGGGTGAAAAAAAATCATACTTCTATTTCCATCCATAGGAAGCGGCCTTGTATACTCAATTATACAATTGTAGTTTTGAACTACAATTAATATGACTTTTTCTATGTGTGTGTGGTTATGGGACTTTTGAGTGATTTAATTTTTAAATAATTGGCAAACAGCAAGTTGCCTAGACTAGCCAACATTAATTATCTATAGCTTTCCCAGTGTTTTAGGCAAGGAACATCATCACCCCTATGTGAAGATGAGATGGGGCTTGCCTGTTCTTTGATCTGATAGTGGGTAACATAAATAAAAATACTTTACCTGAATATCTCTCTCCAGCTGTAGTAGGTGATATCTGTGCCAGGTAAGAAATGCTGGTCCTTCATGGGAGAAATCTATTCCATCAAAGCTCTGCTGTCCAGGTCCAAGATAAGTATTTCTGACTGAGTAATAATGAGACCACACAAAGTAGTTATAAATGGACACATTTTCAAATTGTGGAGTATTACCATCAGGACCCATGATCTCTTCACGTCTCCTGGTTGCGATCATAAAGTGAGGGTGCACTGTAGTTTTGGCTTGCTGTAAGGCTCTTAGAAACTGACTCCTTTCTTCACTGCTAAGATCCAGAAGATTTCTTCTAACTAGAGATCAAGGAAATAGAATTAAAGCCATATTAAAGGAAAAGCATAAATATCAACATAAGATTGATAATACATGCTTCTCAATAACCTTCAAATTAAAAAAGATCTAGCTCAGATTCAAATCATATTTCACCAAGATGATGTACCTATAGAAAATGGATATAAATGCTTAAATATATTAAAATAAAATATAAAGCCAACTGGGGGCTCCACAGAACTATAGGATATTATATCCCATAATTTTATTTTATTTAGTTATAAAGCCAGAGATTTTTGGGAAGGCTTCTATAAATAATGTGACTGTTTTGGGAGCTGGGAATTGGAACAATAGCTTTTGATGAAACCCTTTAGCCTTTCTATGGCATAATAAATAGTTTTAAATTAACATATCTCACACACACACCCCTTCATTACAGGGGAAATAAATACCTTGTGCTTGTAGGTCAGTTTATGTAATGCAGATGCTTTTGACTTGGTCTACCACTTATGTGGCAAAAAGAGATGTATGAGCCATTCTTCAGATATGTAGGTTAACACTGGATTCCTTTGGGCTATCATCATAACTGCACAAATGTGAAACTGGATATCTGAGACAAGGATGCTTGCTTTATTTCTATAGTACTTTTCCCATATAGAAGAGCCCATATAATATATATCAGCATAAATACTTGTTGTTTTTCATTTTGAAGGGATAAGGATCAGGGTTGGACTGATATTTGTTTTTAAGGATATGGATTATTATTAGGATGGTTCTAAGAATTTGATTTAAGGTCATTGTTTCAAATTGCTTTTCTTTTTTGGGTGTCCTAACAGTCAGAAATCACGCTGAGATGAGGAGTAGGTCTCTAGTGTTTATTACTGCTACATGAAACAGAATCCTAACAAACTGAAGAAGCATGGGAAAAACCCAGACAGATAAACCCCAAAAGTTAAGGCGGGTCTGAACTGTGTCTCTTTGAATGGCTGCTTAATTCCTCAGTACTACGCATGCGTTTTCCCCCCTGGATAGAGGCCCCTTCCAGCTCGCCATCAGTACTCATGACATTGGGTTTAAGATTAAGATTATTAAAACTGCTGTATTATTTAGTATAATGGCAGACGATTTATGTGCTTTTTAGTTTGACTTTTATTATAGTAGACAGAAATGTATAGAATAGTGGTAGGAAGGGAATAATTAAATAAGTGTTATTCTTTGGGGGGGAAGTTGTTTAGGAGGTTTATATGAATTTTTTTTTCTTTATTTTAATATAAAGGGAGGGAGTAACTGTACTTAGTGATTTTTATAATGTGCTAAAAGGGAATGATTTATAGAAATAATGTGATTTTTGTTTAATATAGAATAAGAGATTGATTATGGAAAATTTTTGTATATTCTTGCTGTTAAAAGTTGGAAGTCACATCTTTCTGTAATGTTGTAAAAATTTTTTCTTTTGTGTTTTCACATCTTTATAGTTTTTTATTTTTTGGTAGTTTTTTGTTTTTTTGTAGCTTTTATCTTTCTTTTTAAACTTAATAAAATTCATAATAACAAATATAATCTGCTGCATTTCCTAATATATCCAATGTAATTTCTAAAGATTTGGGATGCAGAACTAAGAACTGTTCTTAAAAAATTCTGAATTCTCACTTCTTCCCCAGCTTTCTGATTCAGCACAAAGTTGAATTTTATTCACTTATTCATTTATTCACTTACTCACTTATTCATTTATTCAATTTACATGGCCACCCATCCCAAACAAGTGACTCTGGGTGGCGAACAATCATAAAATCAATTAAAACCAAATTACGAACACAATACAAAAAAAGTAATATATTTATACAGCAGTTGAGAAATTATAATCCATAGATGTTAACATAACCAGGAAATGGGCCCCTTAACACACTTGGGACCCCAGGCCCAGGCACATAACCAGGTCTTCAAGGCCTTATGAAAAGCCAACAGGGTCAGGGCTATCCTTATCTCTGGAGGGAGAATATTCCAGAGGGCAGGTGATATGGCAGAAAAGGCATGCCTCCTAGTCCCCACCAGCAGATATTCCTTGGCTGATGGGACCCAGAGTGTGCCCATCCTGCCAGACCAGATTGGATGGATAGGAACAACTGGGAGAAGATGCTCCCTCAGGTAACCTGGCCCCAAGCCATGAAGGGCTTTAAAGGTGACAACCAGCGCCTTGAATTGTACCCAGAAACACACTGGCAACCAATGCAGCTCATGAAACAGTAGTGTTACATGTACCAATATTAATTTATTGGACTAATTAATATACTGGGTTTGCCTGATAGGAAAATTGTTTTTTTTCATTAAATAATTGCATGTGAACTGAGGAGAGGGGTCATTTTTATTGTTCAATGAGAAGAACAGAAAATGCTGTTGAAAACAAATTCTATCTACTCTTTTTTGAGTCGATAATCTTAAATTCATACAGTAATTGTCTTCTTTTTACTAAATATTGAATGTGCTCACATTCTTTCATCTTGTTGAATGCTTGGACCTGGGAATTATCCAAGTTCCATGTAACATTAGAAAGACAAATGAACAGCGAATGTTTACCCCATTTCTTGAAATCAAGCAAAATAGAAAACCTCCATTAGAATAATTCTTAACGGCCTGAACAGAAAGATATTGCTATAGGGCCACTGTTACCTCTATATCTTCTAGTGAACGTACTACCAAGAAGCATTCAAACAGCAACAAAATATTTATTTTCTGACTTTTATATTCCTCCACCTTCAGGTCTTGTTGTTGTTGTCGTCACCATCATCATCATCATTTGTGGGAACTTTATTAGTGGGGATGAAGCAAAAATCTGGAAGGTGTACCACATCAGTGTGAAACAGGTTACCACTAAATTGTCAATCCAGCCATGATAATGCATATATTTCCCAAATATTTACTTGTGCTTTATTTGTTTTTTAAATGACTGCTTTTCTTTTGAATTTAGAGACTCAGGTTTGGGTGACCAATAAATATAAAGATAGATGTCAACATGTTTGTCATTTAAGATTAACAGGTGGGCACCTCATGAATCCATTCTTCAAACATCAGCATGGCTACTGGAAGGGCTGAGAAAGAAGCACCTGTGTGCCAAAAGGTAGAACAGAAATAGGACCATGTTCTCTTTCTTGCTATTGTGCTTACCTATTTTAATCTGCTGATCACAGGTGGGGCCAGTCCAGCCAGGTCGACATGAGCCACAGTTGTATCCATAAAAATTTTTGTTGCACTGGCAAGTTCGATTGAAGAAACGGAGAGGCCACTGCTCACGGTCATCTTGACCATCATGAATATATTGAGGTCCATGGGGTCGGGAATCTGCTTTCACTTGTATGCACTGCCCTCTTTCAGAAGATGATCCACAGCGATCTGAACCAGGAACCAACACAGGAGACAGGTCTGGGCAGCATTCGCCTTGGATCAGCACATCCACTGTAGCACATTGTCGGGGAAACTGAGCATTAATTGCTTCCAACAGGAACAGGAACAGTATTGCAAGATGCATGGTAGCTTTCAGAAAAAGCAAAGCTCTAATGTCGTGTCTCCAGGTATCTGGGAAATTCTCTTAATTTCTTTGTAGGAATACAGGCTCTAAAATAAATAAGAAGGATGTAAAAATCCTGTATTTAATACTATAAACTCCTATTTCACCAATGAAAAAGAATAGCTGACTTCAATTTTTTTTTTGAAGGAGAGTTGAATGCAATATTCTTCTAGAGTGCATGGTTATCAGTATCAACATTCAAAACAACAATACTTACAAGTTGTTACTTTAGATCATTTAAAATAATTCTTGCCTCAATGCACTATAAGCCCCAGTATGGCGTTTGAAAAAAGAGGAAGATGCATACACACCATGACACCCTTTAAGTTTAAACATTGCCATCATCATTCTCTGAGAAAGCAGAAACTGTACATCCATACAGCCATTTCTGTATCTATATAATCAATACATTTCAGTCCACATATTTCTGTCCTCCTGTCTCCTGCTTCTCCCTCTTCATAAACATAAATGATCACAATTGCATTGTGTCTGATCTTCCAATTATATTTCCAAGCATATCAAGCAAGAAAACTTTCCATGTATTAATCATCATAATAGTAATCTGTGATACCTAATCGTTTTACATTCCTGCTCTCATAAACATATCCCTAGATTGCCCTTAATTTCCTGAACCCCAAGTATAAATTACATTTATTAAGCACTTAATCACTCTAATTTGTCTCCCATGTATATTTTCCAAGATCTCTGCTTTTTACCTTTTTTATTTTCGGAAGTCTTGAGCCCTTCTTGGTAGAATTTTCCTTTCATTCCCCCTTTTCCCCCATGTGTCTCTACTCCTGAACCAAGCAGGGCTAATTTGTTTAGGATTTCTGTCTGCCTTCTAATCCTGGCTTTGCCAACTATTTGGTTTGGTACAACCCTTTCTTTTTCTCTCTGCTTCTAATCCTTTTCTACCTCAATGGACTTCTTTGAATAAGTAGTGGAGCGGCACATGATGCTTTTCATGCTGATCTTGTGATTTCACAGGTTTCAGGAAATGTCAAAGGCAAGTAATTGCAATGAAAACACAGAACCCCACACTGATGAGGCTTAGTATTTATTATGCCAAGTGCAACAACCCCCCCCTTTTTTTTTTGGTATGGCACAAGGGTTTCCCTAAAGCATCTGTTAAGAGAGGCCTAAATAAATAGAGAGGCCTAAATAAATAGAATTTACCCTTTCCCCCTACATTGATTATGTGCCATCTAGTCATTTTCAACTCCTAGCGACCACATAGATCAGTGTTTCTCAACCTCAGCAACTTTAAGATGTGTGGACTCCAACTCCCAGAATTCCACAGCCAGCCATGCTGGGGGATTCTGGGAGTTGGAATTCACATGTCTTAAAGTTGCTGCGGTTGAGCAACACTGCCATAGATAGATTTTCTCCATGACAATCTATCCTCCAATCTATTTTTTTAAGTCTCCTAATGGTGCATTCATTGCCACTGCAACTGAGTCCATCCACCTTGCTGCTGGTTGTCCTTCTCTCCCCCTTCCTTCCACCTCTCCCAGCTGGAGAGCTGGATCTTCACACAATGTGTCTGAACCTCTCCTATATAATCCTTTTTATGAAATGGCACAGTTAGTGGGAGCAAAACCATGCCTTCATAGTTCAACAATAAGGTGGTTACAAATTTGGATTCAGCCACCAGGTAATTTTCTGATTTGCCTGCAAAAAAACATGAATCAGAAATGGAACTTTTTGCTTGAAAGGGCAAGAAGACAGCCTTCACTCTATGAAACACAGAATAGGGCTTAAAAGACAAGCAAGAGAAAGAAGAATGAGCAGAACAAACCTACCCAAAAACATGCATGTGGGTGGTCTAGCAAAGGAGCAGGAGAGAATCACATGGGGTTCCACAGCTTTGGTAAGCCCCAATATGGCAAGTTGGAAGTGAGTTTAGGGTGGGGTAGTAGAAATTTTGGATTCCAGGGTTCCTAAGATTTCTGTATCCTCCACTATGTCTCTAAACTTGATCCAGAAATATCATCAACTTGAAGTTATGGTCTAAAAAGATTTTGAGGCAAAGATTAGGATTGGTTGCTTCCTAAAGATGGTGGGGAGGGAAACCCTTTTCAGTTTCTGGAGTTCATTTCATTCTTCCATGTCAGCAGCTTTCCCAAAGTTGGGACCCTCCAAATACCAGCCAAGAACTCTGGAGCTACAGTCCTAACTGAACTGAAGAGTTCCAGATTAGAAAAGGCTGCATTATTCTGCATTCCTCAAGATCTTTTTGCGGGGCTTCCCCTTCCCACTATAGAATCGTAGACATTTTTCATTTGCCACATGGAAGATTCAAGACTTTTTTCTTCCCGCTCTTCTTGAAATTATTCTAGAGACATTGCTATGTTCTGATTTCTCCTCATGATAGTCATTTGTGGATTATTTGTTTGTCTGTTTTATCTCCTGTCTTTGCTTTAAAAAATGAAGCTGGAATTATACTATTCACTTGTTGCATTCACACACACACCTTTTTTTTCACACAACAAAAACCCTGAAGGAGTGTGGCTGGCCCAATGTGAACTTCTGTGGCTGAAGGTGGACTAGAACTTGGATCTCCCCAGTCCTATTCCAACACCTTCACTACTATACCACACTGGCTCTTAGGAATAGTTACATTAGCAACCCCAAGACTGATGTTACCGCCACTTCTTTTCTTCTGCTGCTCTTTGTACCTTACTTCTACTATTTTATTCTCATATTTTTCTCTGGATCTCTCCTCCCATCTTTCACACACATGTTTTTACATTGGTACCTCCCTTCTAGTGTAATACATCCAAAAGTTCATGCAGTTGTCTTTGTTTAAACAGAGTTAGCTTGCATTGGTGAAGGCTGTGTCTAATAAAGCTCTCAAGAGAAAAGACACAAACATTTAAAGTTCTGGCTATATTCACACATCATGCGGGCTTTGCATCAATTGTCACTTGCTCACAATTGCTGAATCTGCCTGGTTAGATTATTGAACTGGAATGCACCTTGGTTTTGTCCTTCTGAAAACAACTCAAGAAGAAAGCCATTGTTTGTTTTTACTTTGTTAATGATTTCAGTTTGTTCTCGAATGCCACATATGGCTGGCTTACACAGCTTATGGATGGCTTGTCGACTTCAGTAGCTTGCAGGCAGAGTGCATGGGGGCATCTTTGTGGCTCAGCTAAGATGGCTTTCATGACCTAGTGTGAACGTGTGAAGCCTCTTTTTAGCAGGGGGGCCATGCTTGGTCTTGGAATGGCATCATGAGAATTGCTTTCCAGAAAGCCCATGTGTCCAGCAGCAAAAAGTGGATGAAGCTTAGACAAAATGAAACAAAACATATGATGTGATTTAATTTTACATTAAGTACAGTTACCAACAACAACCTTGTGTGATGCAGAGTGGTAGGTGGCAGTATTGCAACCAAAACTCTCCCCACAACCCGAGTTTGATCCCAGCGGAAGCTGGATTCTTGGGTAGCCGGCTCAGGTCAACTCAGCCTTCCATCCTTCTGAGGTCGGTAAAAGGAGTACCCTGCTTGCTGGGGAAGGTGACGACTGGGGAAGGCGATGGCAAACCACCCTGCTCTATTGTCTGCCAAGAAAACATCATGAAGGCGGCGTCCCCCCAAAGGGTCAGATATGACTCAGTGCTTGCACAGGGGACCTTTCACTTTTTCACAGACTTCCTTCTAAAGAAAGAAAAGACCGGAAGGACCAGGTTTGAAGACAGATCATCCTAGAGAATGTCTATCTATGTTGTTGCTAAGAGTTGATAGCACATAATCAGTCAATCAATGCTCAGCCAGCATGACCTCAAAGTAAGAAGATCTTAAACATCTGAAGGCTGACAGATTGGAGAATGGGGCCCTAGTACGTTCTCCAAAGATATCCGATGTGGGTTATACCTGGTGGGAAAAGTCTCTATGGGCAACAGTCTCATGGCAGCTCAAGACAAAGGAACCTGATGGAGTTCTAGTCAACTTCAGTGTAACTGAAGTTCATAATCTCTGGGTCCTCTGCCTGGATTGGGTTAATAGAAGTTGCCATTCTCAGGATGAAAAGTTTAGGAATTTTGCATCAATGCTATTTCAGACTTAACTACTTTTAATCAATCTAGTTAAGCAAGCTATAAGGCTAGATTTATAACCTTTGCATTGTTATTTCCCCCCAATTAAAAACAGCACCTTATTTTATTTTATGTTAGCTTTAAGGCCTGCATAATGGTTGGCAGGAAAGTAGTAATGTCACGAATGGGGATCAGAGTGAAATGTTTGGCCTTTTTTTTTTTTAAATGGACAATTTGGTATTTTAAAGAACACCAAATAAGTTTAACAACCCTCCCTGGCCCCCTTAGAGATACAAATTACACTGGCAGAGAGTGCTTTGCTTTGCATTATGCCACCTTCTCATTATCTCTAATTAACCCTTATTTAAATTATATAAAAAGTCAAGTGTAGCAGGAAGCCTGGCAATTGCAATTTCAGAGTCCCAGGATGAAAGGGTAGAGGCAATCCCCTGTGCCCCTCAGTTTTTCTGAGTTTAGTGGTACTTACTGCAGAATAGACATGTATAAAATGGTGATCTTGTACCCCCTTAAACAGAAACACCCCAGCTGTTCAGAAACACGTCCTCCTTACTCCCATATCTGCATGGATAGCACTGCATCCTTCATGCTAATTTATTTTGATATGTTTGCACGTTCCGTTTCTTTTTAATAGATGTCCTGTAAAGGAAGCTCATCTTCGATGACAGATGAAATATTCACTGCCTCCCTATCCACCTATCCTCAAATTGTTTTTTTCTAATTTTAAAGCTGTTTCCTACCCCCCAAGATGCACACACATGGCTGCATGGGAAATCTACTAAACAAGCATGGACAAAGTTATTTCAGAAGGCTCAAGAAAGCACCTGACAGACAAAAATAGGTGCTAACAACATGTTCAGCAAGAGGTGTGAATTTTAAATGGCTTTAAGCATGTAACAATTTTAAGAAAATCTGTGTGCTCTGGAAGGCAAGCGTTTTTATTAAAAAAAAAGAGCTAGATGCAACAGAGATATACAGAAGATTCTAATTTTAGTGGTCATTTGGAGTTTTGCGCCCCAGATTCAGTAGCTTTAATGAATGGCTTCAATCACTGCAGACCTATGCCAGAGGCAAAACTAATATAACTTCTGAAACAAATAGAGCAGTGTGAAGCATCCTTGATATAAACCAGGATTTTTCAAACTCTTTTGAGAGATCCTTTATCTCAAGTCATAAGTATCACTTTCTGTACAATCTGAAATTCTGCATCAGAAATCCAAGGTCAACCATGAGTGCAACAGAATAATAGTGAGCTGATTAGACATGACCAAATAGAAGACTGAAACATGCATTCCAGCAACAAACAGCCTAGACTGAGCTCCACTAAAAATGAGTGGAGCTCATAAGGAGGGACTTACTTGTAAATACTGTCACCTAACCCCCAAGCTCTCCCCAAAGGGCTAAAAATTTCACATATCCCCCCCTCCCCACACACAGTCAGGGGCATGAGCATAACACTGCAATGTTTCCTGTGGCAGTTCTTCAAGAACTAAAAATTACCACTTTTTAATGGAGCTGCAGAAAGGATGTAAAATGTTTGTCCAACTCTCACTGAAAAGATCCTTGACCCTAAACCTGATGTAGCAACTTTTGCTCCAAGAAAATACACCACCATAGGGAAGCAGCCGTGGCACAAGTCTTTGGTTAACTCAGATTTTCTTTAAAATCCACATTGACATCATTGATGATGAATCAGTGTATATACAAGGTTGTGTACATCTTCCCATACATAAGAAGATGTCAGGACAAATGATCCTGTTTGTGCAGAGAGTCACAGTTTTAATAACCGATGTCCTAGCTTTCAGGCACATTAATCCATGCAATTTCTGCCCAAGATGAAAGCATTCATTGGTGGAAAGGCTGTAAGTGATATGGATGTCAACTACGGCTGAAATCCTTTGAAGGAAAGGAATTGATGGTTGAAGCCCAAGTTGTAAGTTAGCACTAGGCCAACCAAGTTCAACTTCGTATAGATATACCTAAAAATATTGTCACTGGATTCAGTGAAGCTTCTTTCAGGGAAAGGTATGATGGATTGCATCTTGAATGAGTTTTGCTCCTTGAATTTCTAGTATTTAGAGAACAAAGCTTTTTGAATTCCACAGCATCACATTATAAAGCTTTCTGAGATGATAATATTAAGAAGTTGCACTTAATTTAAAACTCCATGTAGAGTGTTTTTCCAGTAATTATACACTATTTATGTTCTGTTTATTTTACACTTCTATGTTCAGTTTTCAAAATAACATGTAAGGTTAAAATCAATATATGGAATGATGCTATTTGATATGAACCAGAGTCTGGCAATCTATACCAAACATTAAATTATCTAAATAGTAAAGCCACTGCAACTTAGTAAAACAGAATAAACACCTTACTATTTATATATTTATCTTTCTTATAATTATATTTTAAAATGATATCTGGCAAGGAAGTTATAAATAAAACAGAAACATGCAACAGGGAGGAGAAGGGAAGTGAAAGGGGTTTCCCTTGTTATAGCCTTCATCCAAAACAGGAGATTTATTCCCACAAGCTGCAATGAAAAAGGCCCCCATTGGCATCCAAGGGAACTTTTATCCCTTTGCAAATTGGAGGTGCATGAAGCTGTAATTCAGACTGTGACTCCCACCTTCTATGGCATGGTCCTAATGAATTAATGTGAAAGGGTGAAACATCAAATTAAAATGGAAGGAAGGAAGGAAGGAAGGAAGGAAGGAAGGAAGGAAGGAAGGAAGGAAGGAAGGAAGGAAGGAAGGAGGGAGGGAGGAGGGAGGGAGGGAGGGAGGGAGTGGGTGCTGTTCATTTTGTACTATCTTCTGCTGGTTGAAAGGTGGTTAGAAAGATCTAAGCTCTGTTATTTAAACATATCATAAAATGATATTATTAGAGTCGCTGGCTTTTATCCTCTGAACTCTAAAAATCTAATCATTATCTCTATCACAGTAGTTATTGCCAACCTATTTAATGTCTTAGGCCTTTTTTTTTGTCTGGTAGCAAAATGCAGATGGGCATGGCACCAACCGGCTAGTAATTGAACCATCACTATCACATCTCATTCCACTCCATTCCTAGAACAGCTTTGTAAGTTGCTTATTATTAATTTTCCATTAAAAAAGGAAAGGAACAAAAGACATTAAGGCTGTAATCCTTTATCCAATTTCTTAGGACTAAGTCAAGTAAGATCAGTAAGACTTTTATGTAGATATGAAGAGTTAGATTGATTCAGTAGACCAAATTTCCAAGCACATTTTAGTAAAATTATGCTGGGTGTTACAGCAGACTTCTGTAATATCCTAGGATTCTAAATGTTTTTTTACAAACTGATTGTACTACAATTTCTTAGTAATTATGTTGCCTGGACGCAATCTTTGGTCATGAAGAGAACTCAAGTTTTTAACAGAAAGAAGAAGAAATGGAGGGAGAGGGTCTGAGTGTCTGCATTTTTGCAAACTGTATTGCCAGAGGGCATATAAGCACATTCTAGAAGGTATTATTCCATATTAATGGCTCAGAGCAATTTTATTTTTGTTTTTTGACCATGGATTCCATAGCTCCAGATTTTGAGTATGAAAAATTATTACTGTCATGCAAGACAGTTGGGAGATTAAACAGTCAGGTTGGGAAAATGCTAGTGTAGGATTTAATAAAGCTCAGAGATACAGTTTGGTCTTCATACATCATTGTGCATGTTAATGAAATGATTGTCAAACACACATTTCTAATAGCTTACAATTACAAACTTCGGCTAAACTTTAGTGGCTGTTTGACTGTGACACTGATTAAGGGAATAAGTAATGGCATCTTAATTTAGAGCTACATGATTAATAACTTCATTAACCTATCCTGTCATTAAAATTAATGAAGATGCATTGCCCCTGGCCTTCTCACACAAATAGCTCTTCATTTTCTTTCATGAAGCTACTGAAACCAGTTGTGATCTCTCTAAACTCTGGTTTGCTTATACTGCTGGCCTTTCTCACTTCCAGCTAATATTCATATCTACAAAGTGGTGTAGTGCATCTAAAAGATACACTCAGCTGTTGCTTCCCTTCTTTCTGGAAAACAGGAAATAGATGGGGCTGAGCCCAGCTGCAGGCAGGCATGGACAAAGCAGGGTCCATTTTATCTGTGGGTTGATTTTGCATCTTGATTTCAGAAGTCTGTTCCTTTCACTGGACTGTGTTGTTGTTTATTCGTTTAGTCGCTTCCGACTCTTCGTGACTTCATGGACCAGCCCACGCCAGAGCTTCCTGTCGGTCGTCAACACCCCCAGCTCCCCCAGGGATGAGTCCGTCACCTCTAGAATATCATCCATCCATCTTGCCCTTGGTCAGCCCCTCTTCCTTTTGCCTTCCACTCTCCCTTCCACTCTCCCTAGCATCAGCATCTTCTCCAGGGTGTCCTGTCTTCTCATTATGTGGCCAAAGTATTTCAGTTTGGCCTTTAATATCATTCCCTCAAGTGAGCAGTCTGGCTTTATTTCCTGGAGGATGGACTGGTTGGATCTTCTTGCAGTCCAAGGCACTCTCAGAATTTTCCTCCAACACCACAGTTCAAAAGCATCGATCTTCCTTCGCTCAGCCTTCCTTATGGTCCAGCTCTCGCAGCCATATGTTACTACAGGGAACACCATTGCTTTAACTATGCGGGCCTTTGTTGTCAGTGTGATGTCTCTGCTCTTAACTATTTTATCGAGATTTGTCATTGCTCTTCTCCCAAGGATTAAGCGTCTTCTGATTTCCTGTCTGCAGTCAGCATCTGCAGTAATCTTTGCACCTAGGAATACAAAGTCTTTCACTGCTTCTACATTTTCTCCCTCTATTTGCCAGTTATCAATCAAGCTGGTTGCCATAATCTTGGTTTTTTTGAGGTTTAGCTGCAAGCCAGCTTTTGCACTTTCTTCTTTCACCTTCATCATAAGGCTCCTCAGTTCCTCTTTGCTTTCAGCCATCAAAGTGGTATCATCTGCATATCTGAGATGGTTAATGTTTCTTCCAGAAATTTTAACTCCAGCCTTGGATTCCTCAAGCCCAGCTTGTCACATGATGTGTTCTGCATACAAGTTGACTAGGTAGGGTGAGAGTATACAGCCCTGCCGTACTCCTTTCCCAATCTTAAACCAGTCCGTTGTTCCGTGGTCTGTTCTTACTGTTGCTACTTGGTCGTTATACAGATTCTTCAGGAGGCAGACAAGATGACTTGGTATCCCCATACCACTAAGAACTTGCCACAATTTGTTATGGTCCACACAGTCAAAGGCTTTAGAATAGTCAATAAAACAGAAATAGATGTTTTTCTGAAACTCCCTGGCTTTTTCCATTATCCAGCGGATATTGGCAATTTGGTCTCTAGTTCCTCTGCCTTTTCTAAACCCAGCTTGTACATCTGGCAATTCTCGCTCCATGAACTGCTGAAGTCTACCTTGCAGGATCTTGAGCATTACCTTACTGGCATGTGAAATGAGTGCCACTGTTTGATAGTTTGAACATTCTTTAGTGTTTCCCTTTTTTGGTATGGGGATATAAGTTGATTTTTTCCAATCTGATGGCCATTCTTGTGTTTTCCAAATTTGCTGGCATATAGCATGCATTACCTTGACAGCATCATCTCGCAAGATTTTGAACAGTTCAGCTGGGATGCCGTCGTCTCCTGCTGCCTTGTTATTAGCAATGCTTCTTAAGGCCCACTCAACCTCACTCTTCAGGATGTCTGGCTCTAGCTCACTGACCACCCCGTCAAAGCTATCCCCGATATTGTTATCCTTCCTATACAGGTCTTCTGTATATTCTTGCCACCTTTTCTTGATCTCTTCTTCTTCTGTTAGGTCCTTGCCATCTTTGTTTTTGATCATACCCATTTTGGCCTGGAATTTACCTCCAATGTTTCTAATTTTCTGGAAGAGGTCTCTTGTCCTTCCTATTCTATTGTCTTCTTCCACTTCTGTGCATTGCTTGTTTAAAAATAATTCCTTATCTCTTCTGGCTAACCTCTGGAATTTTGCATTTAATTGGGCATATCTCCCCCTATCACTGTTGCCTTTTGCTTTCCTTCTTTCTTGGGCTACTTCTAGTGTCTCAGCCGACAGCCATTTTGCCTTCTTGGTTTTCTCTTTCTTTGGGATGTATTTTGTTGCCGCCTCCTAAACAATGCTGCCAACTTCTGTCCATAGTTCTTCCGGGACCCTATCTACTAAGTCCAGTCCCTTAAATCTATTCTTCACCTCCACTGCATATTCCTTAGGAATATTAGTGAGCTCATATCTAGCTGATCTGTGGGTCTTCCCTAATCTCTTTAGTCTGATCCTAAATTGTGCAAGAAGAAGTTCGTGATCTGAACTACAGTCAGCTCCAGGCCTTGTTTTTACCGACTGTACAGATGTCCGCCACCTTTGGCTGCAAAGGATGTAATCAATCTGATTTCGGTGTTGTCCATCTGGTGAAGTCCATGTATAAAGCCATCTCTTAGGTTGTTGGAAGAGAGTGTTTGTTATGCAGAGTGAATTGTCTTGGCAAAATTCTATCAGTCTATGTCCTGCTTCATTTTGTTCTCCCAGGCCATACTTACCTTTAATTCGAGGTGTCATTTGACTGCCCACCTTAGCATTCCAGTCTCCTGTGATGAAAATAACATCTCTTTTAGGCGTGTTGTCCAGTAGGTGCTGCAGATCCTCATAGAACTGCTCTACTTCAGCTTCTTCAGCATCTGTGGTTGGGGCGTATATTTGGATCACTGTGATGTTAGATGGCTTGCCCTGAATTCGAATTGAGATCATTCTGTCGTTTTTTGGGTTGTATCCAAGCACTGCTTTAGCCACTTTACTATTAATTATGAAGGCTACTCCATTTCTTCTGTGGTCCTCTTGTCCACAGTAGTAGATCTGGTGGTCATTTGATGTGAAGTGGCCCATTCCAGTCCATTTCAGTTCACTGACGCCCAAAATGTCTATCTTTAATCTTGACATCTCACCAATAACCACATCCAATTTGCCCTGGCTCATAGATCTTACATTCCAGGTTCCAATGGTGTGTTGATCCTTAGAACATCGGATTCGCCGTTCACCACCAGCACCGTTGGCCGCTAGCCGTCCTTTCGGCTTTGAGCTAGCTGCGTCATCACGTCTGGGGCTAGTTGAACTCATCCTCTGTTCCTCCCCAGTAGCATTTTGACCATCTTCCGACCTGGGGGTCTCATCTTCTGATGGTATACCGACATATCTCTGGTTGTACTGATCCATTTAGTTTTCATGGCAAGAATACTGGGGTGGGTTGCCATTACCTTCCCCAGGGATCGCATTTAGTCTGACCTCTCTGTCATGACCTTCCCGTCTTGGGTGGCCCTTCACGGTTTAGCTCATGGCATCATTGAGGTGCTCAAGCTCCAGCACCACGACAAGGTAACGATCCTTTGCTGAAGCACTGGACTCTAATAACTACATAAATTGACTTTCTTAAGAGATATCTTTATGCATCCAATATTCTCTAATAATTCAACTTTCCCTAATACACTCAGTTTTGTATGCAGGGCCCCTTAATAAATGTGCTTATTATATAACCATCCATCCACCCATTGTAGGCAACTTCTATGATTATCCCCTTGTGTATGCCATGTCCCCTAACACATGCACATTAATAAATGCATATGTGCATATTAATATGTGCATATTAATGTCCCAAATTATCTCTTCTTCTGAACTACAGGTGACTGCCATATTTATCCATTGATATGTAGAAGAAAAGGGGTTTTTAACTGTTTTGCCAGTTACACCCGAAGGCTTCTAAATGTGGCACTGTGATTGGGAAATACCTAATTGTGGTGGCTTTAAGAAAAGGATGCCCAATTTTCATTGGGCTGGGTGTCATACCCAGAAAAAAGGGGCAGGGAGACATTAAAATATTTAACAGTGGATGTGGAATGAGATGAAAATTAAATTTAATGTGGTTATTATTAATTGTTACTTCAATTATATAAAGTTATAACAGGCAGTAGCACCTAACTGAGCTTGACTAATTTCAAAAAAGTTAAGCAGGGTTTGACCTGGTTTCTACTTGGATCGGAGATCATCAGGAAATTCCAGGGCTCTAAACTAGAAGTGGGTAGTTGAAAAAAGATCCCATGAGCAGGCATTGGCAAAGACCTGCCATACATTTGTCCAGAAAACAATGCTGATATGTCTGTTTAGACACCAGAAGTTGAATTCATGGCATGGGGTATTTACTGTTGTCATAATTATTTAACACTTAAATTTTAACATGCATATACACATATAATTCTGTACCACATTATATCTCAGTTGATCCCTAGCTTTAAAATAAATTTCAAAGACCAAATGTTAAAAAGTATCTTATATACATAGTCTCCCATACAGAGTATGTAGCTGGTCTTCTACTGTATGCATGTACTGTACAGCAGAGACAAGGCCCAGGCTGAGAGAGTCAGCAATTGAGAAGGTTGTTGCTGATGTACAAAAGAATTGGAATCTGGTGAGACATGGGAAGCCATGCCTGGGATGTGACCCTCTGGACCACAGTTTGTGTGCTCAGGTTCTAAGCCAATCTATCCCAACATGGTGCCCTTCAGATATGTTCATACTGCAGCTCCCATAATTCCTAACCAGTATGGCCAACATAAAGCCAGGATGGCTGGGAATTTGAGAAGCTGGAATCCCAGCACCACTGGAAGTTCCCAGAATGGGTATTACTGTTTCAAAGAAGCTGCTTTCTGCTCTTGAAAAAGGCCTCCATTTAATGAGGAGAAATGACCTTTCCATACAAATTTGATTTCCCAAATCCATTTTGGATCTGGTGGAAAACAAATGTTGAGACTGAAATGAGTTTGGTGGCTCCTGTGCCTGATGGAGGACAGAACTAAGGCAAACTAAGTGCTACCCAGCTCATTTTTCCACAGCTTTTGGTATTTTGTACTTTTCAGCCACCTTTATATCAAGTGAAGGCACATAAGACACCTTTAAGCTGCTGGGGTGGTTTGAGGCTTTCTAAAAAACTTATTTATATGCATATCTGGACACAAAAGAATAGAAGATGCATGTGTCTATTTTATTCAGTTTTATGTGTACACTCTTAAAGTGATAGGGTGCTTTCTATAATATGTAAGTATCAGTCAGTGTCATTCATCTAATTAGGGAAAAATAAAAGAAAACACAAAGAAGTAGGCTGATTAAGAGGAAAGCATCATGTGCTCTAGATGTGATTCAAAGGATGTAATCATGGCTTTTACAATAGCAATATGAAATATCCCAAAGGAAAAAGGTCAGCTGATACAATTCTACAGAACTGCTAAAGTTCTATGCCACTGTAATATGTATAGAACTCTTTGTGAGCTAGAATCCTGTTTTATGGCTTTTAGATCTGCTCTATAAAGCCACACTTCAAACTACCTATAACATCTAAAAGGAGAATTGTAACATTTGGATCCTGTGGATTCTGCTTTATTAAATGCCTTATGAAGAGAGAATGTGTAATGTGATACTAACTTTGTTCAACAAGTTTAAAATACTTTTCTTAAACTTAAGAAGCTCTAACTGCAGGCTGTATTTAGGTTAGTCTAGTTATATAGTGTGAAGATTCTCCCCTCCTCTTGTTTACTACCCAAAAAGTGCAATTGAGTTCTGTTCTGGATCAGGATGACTGCTGGCAAGAATAAATTTTCTCTCTTCAACCCTTTCCTTCCCTACAGATTGGCTAACATTGCATGGGAGCAATTAAGAAGGGGAAAAAAAGTTTGCCTTGCATGCTCCCACATAGTGATCATGATGTTTAACCAGAAATATGGTTAAACTAGATACCTAAATTATATGATAACCTGCTCCAGTTTCTAATTTTATTTACTTAATTGTAAGCACACAATGGTCCAGACTGGACTGGTTTGATTGCATGGAGAGGGGGGAATCTCTAGTCTTTTTGCCCAGCCCTCTCATTAATATCTGAACATCTCTATCTTATCCTACCCTATCTTTATCCCTATCCCCCCACTGCACAACCCTGGGAGACTACCTGAGATTTCTTGGTAGAAATCCCCATCCAAATACTCACCCCTTCCACCCCTGTTTAGTTTTTTTGAGATTAGCCATGGTTGGCTAGAGCTGTGTGTGTTGTAGATATGTACTCTTCCTTGAAAAAGATTATTAAAACAATAGCCACAGTCAAATGGCAAAGACATATATGTTTGCCTTTTACCTTGTGAAAGCAGCAAGTTTGAGAACTTCGTCCTTGTGAAATAATTGATAGTGGCCTTTGGGCCTGTCAGGGAAAAACAAAAATACCTGATCCCTGCTTGGTCTTTCAGCTTTGAAAACTGAAATGTTGCATCATGTAAAAATGGAGGGCTGGCAATGCACTGTAGTGCTGGAAAAAAAATTAAGCTGTCCTTTCTCATCAGAATTCAAAAGGACTCAGAAAAGCAGCAAAGAAAGCAGAAAAGTGATGGAGTGACTTCGATTGATAACTGCTGGTAAGGAAGTCTTCTATGCTTCACTTCCACAAAATCAAGAAAGAGGCAGATTCACAACAGAAATGCCACTTATCATCTGCCAAGTCAATTATGCTAATGAAAAATACTGTATGAAAGGTATGTGGCAGTGATTTCTGAGGCATTACTTACTTTTTACCCAAGGAAACTCTTTAGAAAGAAAGAAAAAGAGGGCCTGAAGGAAGTACAATGCCAGAAGTACTTGCTTTCTGCTTTCATAATCCATGACTTGTATTCCCTTCCTAGAGACGATGAGAGCAGAGGAGCAAATTAGGTGGCGGGAACAAATGGGAGGACCTAGGCCTTCTCCTCAGGAAACTGGAAATGGTGGCAATTCATCTGGGTAGTTGCTAGCCTTTGAAGCAGAGGCAAACTGGAGATGCAGTGACACTTTCTCATACATGTGGTGAGCTGAGCAAGAGAGGCCAACACCTCTAAGACTCAGATGGAGGAGTAAATACACGTTTTTCTCTTCTTAGCCTGAAGCAGAATAATCCATGACTGCTGGACACTGCTCTTTAACCTCAGAGCAGTTGCTAGCAGCCATGCAGTTTCTTTCATACTTCCATTCCTTGAGTCGACTATTTTCATGGCAGGACCCTGTGCTGTTTCTAGGCTAGGTAGAAAAACCTGGTGCCATTCAGATGTTTTGGATCATGACATCTGCACAATACTAGTGTCTGATCATGGTGGTGTTGAACTTCAAACTATCAAGATCATGCTTGATTCCCCATCTGTTATGTACTGATAGGACGCCTGACTAATTTACTCTAGATCCTATGAATTCTATCAACAGCATGAGTTCCATTATTCTTGGGATCATAGTATCTGGGAGTTGCAGCTCTTGAGAAGGCTGGGCACATACTGTAGAATGAAATGTGCTCTAGTTGACTACACTCCTAATTTTCCTATGTGATCCCTTTTTCTCCCTGTCCCCATCTTTCCCAATCACACAGATAAAGAAAAATAAATTTGCACAGGCTTTTTAGACCATGATTTTCAATTCAGCCTTCATGTTTCTTCATAAGAATGGTCTCTAAGGCTAATGCTGGAATTGGGGTCAGGGCTAAAATCCCAAGGTCCAACAATGATCATACATTTGCATATCAATTTGCATAACAACTGCATAATTTACATATTACTTTGTGTAATTTTTTTTGGTTACTTGGCCCAACAACCTCTGACTGTGTTTTAATGTTTCTTGTTTTCAGTCATGTGTAATTTTATTTTCTTAAACAAAAAATCCTTTATTCTGCATATATATCAATTAATACAAACACATGCATCTGTTTGCAATCACCTGAAGATGTCCAAAAATCTGGGCATGAATACTGCTAGACAAAAAGAGAATAAACACTAACATAAGTCAGCACTGTTTTAGATACAATGTACTAAGACATTATAGAAATGCCCTCAAATAAAGTAAACATTAAGCAATATCTCTCCATCCTTTTCTGTTTTTTTTCCTGCTGTTCCCTATATATCTCTCAGTAGAGGAGGGCTCTTTTAATAAAGTCAGATTGTTCAGCAAATACGCATGGAAGCAGAAGTATCTACAGTATGGTCAAAAAAGTCAAGATAGCAGCCATGACACTCTCTTTATGTCTGCCCATAGAACATTGGACTTTGTTCTATGGTATTCTATTCTATGAATTAGATTTTGTCTATGGTAAGAGAAGACTAAAATCTTCTGCATATTCAGTTCTGTAGTATAACCCTGTACTGTAATATCTGAATGCCCAGGCACTCTCTTTTTAAATATCTTGTTTTAATATTACAGCAAATGGTGTTGATTTGGGAGGCCTCTTAGCCTGAAAATCTGACTCCCACCTTCTGTGCCTCCACTTTGGCTGTTGTTTTCAGTGGCTGGCTTCACAAACACACCTTTTTTTTTTCTTCCCAGCATTTTTCCTGCATGTGCAGGTCTGCTTTTTTCAGATCAACTGAATGTTAATTCATTGGTTGTGACAGGAATTGACCAACTGGCTTGTCACCCAAGCCTGACGTCGGGGGCTGAGAGAAAGTGACTGGCCCAAAGTCACCCAGCCAGCTTTCATGCCTAAAGTGGAACTAAAACTCACAGTCTTCACAAAAAACTTCACAAACACACATATCAGCAGCCATTTTAGTTGCCTTGGTGGAAAAACAAAGAAAAGTATTCAGCTAGCAATTTTCATCCTCAGATCTCTTGGTGAGGCATGAAATATCTTTTCATCTCGCATTTCAAATGTGGATATATTATTCTGCCCCTTATGTTTTATTTTTAAATTAACTGAGTGAAAAGATGTTTTGGCATATTTCTTCCTGACAAGAGGCCCCTTGGGGTTTATATCTAAATTAAGTAATCAAATAATTTCTGAAGGAGGATGTATAGAGATAAATGTTTAGCTCTTGGTGAGTTTGTGAATGAAATTCTAAAAATGATAGTTTGACCTCTCTGTCTATCTACAGATAGAATATAATGGAAACAAATTTATCTAAGGTTAAGTGGTTCCTAGTGACCCAGATTTATATAGAGAGAACATAACTTTGCATAGTTCTCACTGATAAGGATGGGACAATAGTGTGGCAATGCCATTTTCTGTCTTTTGTTTATTGTAATTGTACTGCAGTTACCTAGAATTTTGATCTGTAAACAGCAATATTTTAGCTGATAGGTAGTTCTTATTGCAAGTTGTCTTTATACTTAGGAGGGCCTGGGGAGTGAAAACAGTGGAAGAACAGAGAATATTATTATGCTATCAGTGACATTACTTAAAATGGAAATGAGAAAAATTTTACAATTCTGTAGTTTAGCTTATCCCAAACACCAAAGCAGACTGAGACAGGATCAGATCAGGACAGTAACTAGAAAGTGCAACTAAAGATGAATCAATGATTTTTATGTGTTACTATAAGGATGGCTCGGATGTTACAGACTAGTAATAGTAAACTTATTAAATTCAAATAGTCTCCAATGAATTACTGTGTTGGATTGATATGACTAAATCTTCTGTCTGCTTTATTATGTAAGCAGTTCTTGAAATATGATCATCTTCTCTGAGAACTTTGCTAGTAGTAATCAGGAAGCAAGGTGAAGAAAATCAGCAAATGAATGCTTCAGATTCCCCGCAATACCCAGTTGACAATATCTTGCCATCTTAAAAATGTTATGTAATTTAATCTTTGTGGTACCAAACCTGTTCAGAGTCAAAGACATGGCTCTGCCAGCATTCTAGCATCAGAGGGATGATTAATTGAAATTTATATTGATAACACATGCATCACACACACTCATCTTCCAAATTCAGTTCAAGTCAGGCGTCAACATTGGCCCCCAAAGCATCTGCACAAGGAAAATGGCTGTTTTGCTCCAGGTTGGTAAGCAGGACAAGAATTAGATGACAGTGCGGGAGCTGATTTTGTAATGACATGCTCGGTCCCTCTTTTGCTGCATTTTATGCTTTGAGATAGGGCAGGTTTCAAATATAAAAAAGAAAAGAAAAGAAATGAGCTTCCTGCTGTTTCCTGCTAGCTACACATTACTACCTTCTGGCATTTTTGTCATTTATGAAGACAACTGGGGCATTCATTAGAAACCCATGATTAGTCTAATGATTCCTAGCCAGAGTGAAGGGTAGGACTCTTGCAGGATGCTAAGGTAATTATGCGCTTCCCACTTTCATCACAAAAATCTTAGCCTAACACCTTTACTTCAATTAAACAATTACGCTACTTACTGTTACGACCTTTAAAAAATAATGAATGAGCATAAGAGAGAGGCCAACTTTGCCTTATGATCAGGTACCTCTCACTTCTGAGCAAGGGCATTTTTCAGAAGTTGCAGGGGTTACACACAGAAAGTAGTGACTGGAGTCATTATATTTCTGTGCCTTATTAGCAAACATAGATAGACTGAGCATAAGACATATTGATGCTCTAATACAGTGTTTTTCAAACCTGGCAACTTTAAAATGTGTGAACTTCAACTCCCAGAATCCTGGGAGTTGAATTCTACACATCTTAAAGTTGCTGAGTTTGAGAAACACTGTTCTATTAGATGCATATTTTTATAATAATTCTAGGGGAATCCCCAACAGGAACACCTGTGAGCAGGGTAAGGCATTCAAGATGGTAAGTGTGATTGTGTGATCAAGGCCCCTGCCCTTTTGAACATGCTAACTGGAAAGGGGCAGGGCTTCAATCACATGGTCATGGCCAGCATCTTGACTTTTTTTGAACTCCCACAGCAGACACCCTGATTCCCACCATTGTGTAGAAGGAAAACCAATTCTCAGGGTTTTTTCCCCTTAGCACTTCCATGCAGATTCTCCAAGCTTTGAATTCACTTCCTCCCTTTGATTCATGGGAGGGAGATAGGACAAGTACTTGGCAGCCATCACTTGCCATCCAGGTCCTATTGCACATGCATACAGTATGGTTGTCCATCAGCTGCTTTTTTTTGGAGCCAAAGCTACCATCTCTCTCTTCCTCAAGCCTGAAAATGCCTCGCTGCAGAGCATCTACTCTGACAGCTGCACTCACAGAACTCATCTGCCACTAAGAATGACAGTGTAGGAAAGGGTTGTTGAGAAGCTATTCAGACTAATTCCTCCCATTCCACCCCCAAAGTTGTAAAACTGCATATTGGAATAAATCCCTGCATTGTTAGAGATGGCTGAATTTGGATTTGGGTATCACCATATTGGTTTCAGCAGGTAAGAGTACTGTCCTGTTCGTTTCTGGATTCTCAGGCTAGGTAGGATCATACTTGGTTACTAGTTGGATGGGAGACCATTTGAACTGCTAGCTCTGTGAGGCTAGAGTGGAAATAAAAAATCACTGTGGAAGAAGGCAATGACATTTTCTGCACTGTTGTCAAAAAAATTGCATGGTTGTATCTATGCAGGTGCCAGGCATCAAGCTCAAATCAACGGTGATTTATTTTACCTTTATGATCAAAAATCTGGGTACAGTCAATTCCATTTAACCTGTACGTATGTCTCTACACTGAATCATACATTGCCTTTGTTCTTTAAATTTCTCAGCTCTCTTGTTTTGAGTATTTCATCAGCTCCAACTAAATATGGCTTTTTTGATCATAAACTGCTGAGCTGCTGAGCTTGCCGATGGGAAGGTCGGCAGTTCGAATCTGCGTGACGGGGTGAGCTCCTGTTGCTAGTCCCAGCTCCTGCCAACCTAGCAGTTTGAAAACATGCAAATGTGAGTAGATTAATAGGTACCACTTTGGCGGGCAGGTAACGGCGTTCCGTGTAGTCATGCCGGCCACATGACCACGGAACTGTCTACGGACAAATGCCGGCTCTTCGGCTTTGAAACGGAGATGAGCACCACCCCCTGGAGTAGGACACGACTGGACTTAATGTCAAGGGAAACCTTTACCTTTACCTATCTTCTCAACCCATTCACTCATTAGTCATATATTTATTTTGCAAATCACTTCTCATTCATTGTTTCTGTGTGATCAAACTACTTCAATGTACTTATCTCATACTGGTCACTCAATCTTCCATTCATTCTGCACTTATTCAGCACCCATTCATTCTCAATACCACCTTTTTTGTTTTTCCACATATATTTCTTAAATACTCAGTTCTAGCACATCCAGCTTATTTTTGTGTTTCTCCTGATATACACAACTTTAATTTTTACTTCTTTTCATAAGCCATCTACTTGTTGTTTATTCATTCAGTTGCTTCCGACTCTTCGTGACTTCATGGACCGGCCCACTCCAGAGCTTCCTGTCAGTCATCGCCACCCCAGCTCCCCCAAGGTCGAGTCCGTCACCTCTAGAATATCATCCATCCGTCTTGCCCTTGGTTGGCCCCGCTTCCTTTTGCCTTCCACTCTCCCTAGCATCAGCATCTTCTCCAGGGTGTCCTGTCTTCTCATTATGTGGCCAAAGGATTTCAGTTTGGCCTTTAATATCATTCCCTCAAGTGAGCAGTCTGGCTTTATTTCCTGGAGGATGGACTGGTTTGATCTTCTTGCAGTCCAAGGCACTCTCAGAATTTTCCTCCAACACCACAGTTCAAAAGCATCTATCATCCTTCGCTCAGCCTTCCTTATGGTCCAGCTCTCGCAGCCATATGTTACTACAGGGAACACCATTGCTTTAACTATGCGGGCCTTTGTTGTCATTGTGATGTCTCTGCTCTTAACTATTTTATTGAGATTTGTCATTGCTCTCCTCCCAAGAATTAAATGTCTTCTGATTTCCTGGCTGCAGTCAGCATCTGCAGTAATCTTTGCGCCTAGGAATACAAAGTCTGTCACTGCCTCTACATTTTTTCCCTCTATCTGCCAGTTATCAATCAAGCTGGTTGCCATAATCTTGGGTTGTTGTTTTTTTTGAGGTTTAATTGCAACCCAGATTTTGCACTTTCTTCTTTCACCTTCCCACAACCTTTCTATCAGAATTTGTATGTATTATCTATTTGATAATAATATCATATTGCAAAGTATTTTCTGCAAACCAGTGATTTACTCTGTGTGTGTTTGTGTGTGTGTTTAGTGTTGGTTTTTTTTTTTTTTTTTAATTTGCTCTGGGTTCTTTTATGTTGTGTTTTTCCTTTTTTTTCTATTTATTTTTCTATTCTATTTAGGAGTTGGTTTGTAGTTCTTAAATGTTGTTGGTATTTTATTGTTTAGTATTTTATCACTGTTATTTTTTTGTATTTTTGTATTCTGCTCATTGTTTGTAATCTCGCTATAAAATATAGTAAAACGGGGGGGGGGTGAACCACATTTGTATGTCTTAAAATTTCTTCATTTTCCCATTTTTGGTAAATGTTTTATCAAGATATAAGTTTTGATAAGTTTTTTTGTCATCTATGAATAACTTCCAATTCCTTACTCTGTTTTCATGTCACACAGAATTTGGATACATTAATTTTCTGATCCATGCACCTTGTTGCATCATACAATCTAATATTTGTTGGAAATCATTTTGCTCATCCAGCAACATGGAATTATCTGCATGAAAAAGTACACATCTATTTATGTCTTTATAATGTACCCTTTGTGTCTCACTCCTTAGCTGAAGGTATGACCCTCCATGGCCATTCTGGCTTGGGCTGCAGGATAGATCTGACACCTGGTTTCCATGGAGGTATCTGCAATTGCTTTTCAAAGCACCATTACAGCATTACATTATGGGCTTCTGACACACTCGTCTACCAGTTTTCTGTAGGCCTGCTAGGCCTGCTATTAAACACATGATCACTGATCTTTCAAAAGACTGGTAGACCCGGCTTTTAAAAAAGTGTTGTCAGATGATTTAATCCATGCCTGGTTCTTTACTGAAAAAGTAGGTTCTTTTTTATTTTTGTTCTTTTGCTGCTTTTGCTGACAAGGAATATTGTGTGATATGCTTCCTTTTTATTTCTTTGACGGGGGTGGGAGGAGGGCAATGCCATTTGTCTGTTCCAAGTCCAGTGAAAAGTTAGTGGCTGGTGGCTGGGATGAAATGGGAGGGAAATCTCTCAGTGTTCTATATGAGCTCCCTCTCACTTTACCCTACATCCCTTCTCTAGCTCATTGACCTATCAGCCAAGCAGCTTTTGGGTGCAGATCTACTGTGGCAGGTTCTCTCTATGTATCCATCAGCTCCACTCCAATAGATCAGACCACCTTCATTTAGATCAATTATATCCTTCCCCTTTCTCTTATTTTGTCAAACACACATCTATTTTTCCTTCTTTCATTTTCTTCATTACTTCATGCTGCTTACCTTTTACTCCTTTTACATTCCAAGTTGCAATTTTTCATATGCCACGGTTGTCACCAGGTGAGCTTGTTTAGATAATGATCTCCACTGCCCATCATGGCTGTGGCCAGTCAAGAGTTAACATAACAGTTGCAAGCCATCATATTGTTGCTTGCACCCCATCATCTAAGAATTACATGAAATGTACTAAGACATAGGCAGTATAACACACCTAATAAAATACATTGTAACATCATCTAATAAAATACCATGTAGCCTTATAAAGCTTCCTAGTTAGCGAGTAGATTCTGAAGTGTTTCACCAGGAGAGGTCTCCATAACTCCAACATTAGAAAATATTTGTATATAAAATGTGCTCCTGCTCTTTAAAGAAATACTATTTGAGGCAGCATTGTACAGACTACCCAAGGCATTGATTCATTTCCTTGGTTAGTTTTTCTCTGTTAAAAATGGGTGTGCTCATTATTCAGTACCTGAAACAGCTTCTAAATGGGCCTTAAATAGTGCTGTCAGTCCAACAATATTTTCCTTATTGGCTTGCTCTTCTCCAGACAGTTAACAGTCTTTTTACCCCCTGAGTATAATAGTTTTAAAAGATGCATCGAGCTGCCATTTCAACAGCTGAAGAATTCAAAACATGGGCAGATTAAAAATGAATATCTACATCTACATCTACGGTACATCTACATCTATCTATCTTCTATCTCCTCAAGGCTCATTAGGACGGTAGGAATTTCACAAACTGCAGGGATCCAGTTTAATATTCACAGTGCATAATGCTAAAAAATCAGTGCAATTTTGGAAAACAAAATTCCACACACTACTAAAAACATTATATTACAATCTGCTAAGTCCCCTCTGGCTATCAGCTATTAATATCCAGCTTGGGGCTTTATTTGGACAGTCTGTCCCTTCCAATGACATTCGTATCCATCCATTTCCATGTTCCCTGGGTAACAAGTCCCATTTCACCATATGCCACCTGCATTTTTGTGACATTCCACTTCCTAAGTAGAACTTCAAAGATCATGCTATTTAGGGCGCAGTCAAATGAGATGTTAGCTTCCCATTATTTTTGTGGGGTATGTGCAGAAAGGTTTCCTTGTGCATTGTACTCCTTAAGCAACTGTACTCACTTGCTGGAAAGGTCATTCCAGTGAATGAGTGAGACTTACCTTTGCACAGCAGACATGCATAGGATTGCAATTTGCACTGTTAGATATATGCAATGTCTATACTTAGGAGTGTCTCATTCCATTCTAATTTTTTCTAATCCATTCTGTCCAACTCCTGCATTATTTGTGGATTTTTTAAATATATAAATAGGCTAATAGCATCCTCAACATCATGCTTATAAATACTGCTGTTTACTCAGCATTTATTTTGCATGCTGAAATGCAGAGAAGAAGCAAAACGCACGTGCCTTAATGGGTCACTTGGGAAAGCGAAAGTAACGTTAAGTGCCTGCTACCCAATTGGATCAATCAGCTTCATTTGTAGAAGTCTCTTGGCAGTGGGAAAGTGCTGCAGCTTACTTTTTCTTCTCATTT
The DNA here is from genome assembly GCF_035149785.1 of Candoia aspera. NCBI lineage: Eukaryota > Metazoa > Chordata > Lepidosauria > Squamata > Candoiidae > Candoia > Candoia aspera. The sequence goes on from NC_086154.1 coordinate 189,298,854, forward strand.
ATGGGAATATTAAATTCATCAAACAATTCTAAAGCATTTCATCACTGATGTCAACAAATGCAGTCACTTTTGGTAATATATTTTCTCTTTCTTATAATTCATAGAACAAAATATGGAAGCACCACAGGGCATGTTAATGAGTTGGCTATTATGGTAGAATCAAATCCTCTCTCATGCTTTTTTTTTAATAAATAGGGACAACTGGAATAGAGAAGTGATGAAGAGCAATGAATGTGGTTCAGGGATAGTGGGTTAGCCATGATGGCTATTAAATGCATGGGGAGTGATCATGTTCATCGAATTAATTTAATTTAATTTAATTTAATTTAATTTAATTTAATTTAATTGCAAAATGAAATAAAGGTAGGCTTTGTCTTGATTGCACTCAGTTTTTGGAATGTTCTCCCTCTATAACATCAAGTACAGCCCTCAACCCAAAAAATGTTATGCATCACTTTCCTCTCTTGGAGTAAGTGCATTCACTGGGCTCCCTGCAATGTCTCCCATGGATGAATCCTCATCTGAAGAAGGGGAAAGGGTGGGAAAAGAGTCAAAAGAGAACTACAGGCTCACAGTTTCTAGGCCAGGAAGAATCTGGGTCAAGTGGATGAACTGAGTCAGCCCCATTTTCCCTCCTTCCAAAGACCACCAGGCACTTGACTCAGAGATTCTGCTAGACTTGAGGCTCCTTGCAATATTGTAACTTAGAAAACCGTGGCAGTCAGTGTCACAAGTTTAGGACTTGTAATGGTACATTTCATCACATAGTCTGGACTGAGACAGCTCTAGTGGCTGTTGAAGATGGACAGTTGGTTTCAGTCTAGAGAGAGGGTGGCTATTGATCCTAAAATGGATTAGGCAGTGATTACACTGCTG